>NC_142875.1:92037500-97037500 GCF_051225735.1 Oryctolagus cuniculus | reverse complement strand
TATGATTTATGGATTACAATGGCTTCCCCCCCATACCGTCCCTCCCACCCGCAACCTTCCCCTTTCCCACTCCCTCTCCCCTTCCATTCACATCAAGATTCATTTTCGATTATCTTAATATACAGAAGATCAGCTTAGTATACATTAAGTAAGGATTTCAACAGTTTGCTCCCACACAGAAACATAAAGTGAAAAATAATAGATGATTTTTTTAAAATGATGATGAAATCAGATCAGACCTATTGTCAGCAATGACTTCTTGAAGACAGGAAGGGCCTGAAATTGCCCTGTCTAGAAAAATGACGGTCGATGGATTTTTTTTTTTTTTGTAAATAAATATGTAGAGCAAGGACTTCTGTGAATCTGTGCTGACTAGTGGCTGCATGGCAATTAATTGAAATGTATTTGTTCTGAGTTTTCCAATGCCAAGACAGACCAGTCCGTAAACCCGCTGTTTTTTGTTTGTTTGTGTGTTTGACAGGCAGAGTTAGACAGTGAGAGAGAGAGAGAGAGACAGAGAGAAAGGTCTTCCTTCCAGTGGTTCACCCCCCAAATGGCCACTATGGCCGGCATGCTGTGCTGATCCAAAGGCAGGAGCCAGGTGCTTCCTCCTGGTCTCCCATGCAGGTGCAGGGCCCAAGCACTTGGGCCATCCTCCACTGCACTCCCGGGCCACAGCAGAGACCTGGACTGGAAGAGGAGCAACGGGGACAGAATCCAGTGCCCCAACCGGGACTAGAACCCAGGGTGCCGGCCCTGCAGGAGGAGGATTAGCTAAGTGAGCCATGGTGCCGGCCAAACCTGCTGTTTTCTTGGGAGAGGTGGAGCCAGGAGGGCTTGGGAAGCAAACATGGGAGGCCCTCACACTTGGTCCCTTTCTCCCAGAATCGCCAGATCCACACTGGTTACCTTGTAGGACTTCAGCCTTCATTCTTTAAAGTGATCAGAGGACTAACGGGAGGTGTAATGGTGACATACAAGCCTATTTCCAACAGCTTGTGGAAAACAGGATTCAAGGTTAGCCTCATTTGGTGCAAAAAAAAATTTTTTTTGAAGTCCAGGCATCTGTGGGGTCTTTCAAAACTTCATGGAAAGTGTGTCTTAGGGAAAATGATGCAAGATTTTTTGCACCAAAATAAGCTTGTCATTCAGTTTCCCAAAAACCCTGGGCAGTGCCTTTGGTCACGTATCTGACAGTGAGTGCCCAAGGACATGGGCGCCACGACAGGCCTGGCCCCTGCCCTCATGGGCTTAGTACAGAAATGACAGCAGAACACGGTCACTACCATTCCCCAGTAACTTCCCTTGACACCCCAGGGACCAGGCTCCCCCGGGAAGGGAGACGACCGCTCAGGCGACCCCCGAGGGATGTCAACCATCCCTACACCATGAAGGCAAACATGTTTGTGTTCTGGGCAGGAGGAACCCCACACACAAAGGGTCTGGTTGGGGGGGGGATGGAGTGTGAGCCGTGGGGGCCAGGGCAGTGGGCACGAGTGGAGGCCAGGCACTCGAGAGCTAGAGAGTGGACTGAGACAGCGTAGACTCTACTCTGGAGCAGGGTTTCCAGGCTCCATTGGCCCCTTCTGGCATCTTGGGCTACACACTTGTTTCTTTGTGTGTGGACGCCAGGCAGGCGTGATGTCCTGCACGTTGTAGGGTGTTCAGCAGTCCCAATCAGGAGTCAGCATTTGGTCTAGCAGTTTTGATGCCAGTTGGGACAACTGCGTTGCAAGTCCGAGTACCTGGGTTCGAGTCCTGTCTCTGCCTGAGGCTGGCTTCTAACTAATGTGCCCTGGAAGGCAGTGGTGATGGCTTGGATGTTGGGGTTCCTGCCCCACAATGAAGAGACTTGGATTGAGTTCCTGGCTTCTGGCTTTGGCTCAATCTAACCCTGGCTGGGAGTGACCCAGCAGAAGGGAGATCCATCCACTCTGTTTCCTTCTTCCTCTCTCTCTCTACCACTTCAACAAACAAACAAAAATTGAATGAAAACTAAAACGTCTTCAGACATTTCTAAGTGTCCTCTGGGGGACAAAACTGCCCCTCCTTTGGGACCCCTGTCCCAGGAGCAAGGAGGAGCTGCTGAAGGGCTTGAGCAGTAACAGTGGGGTCAGGTGCAGCTGAGGGGCTGCAGCTGCTTCCTCTGCCCCTGCTCCATCTTCCTCCCCTCCTCCAGGCTGGGGCTGGGGGTGGCTGGCACTGTGGCCTAGTGGTTAAGCTGCTGGCAGCCCATTGTGGCCAACTGAGGCGTGAATCAGTGGATGGAACATCTCTCTCTCTCTCTCTCTCCTTCTCTCTCTCCCTCTCTCTGTAACTCTGCCTCTCAAGTAAATAAATAAATCTTAAAAAGAATATATAAATAAATGAAAAAAGTTATAGGGAAAAAAAAGTTAATGCGCTTTTCCTCTCCAGGTGTCTTCTCAGAAACTGGAGGCAGAAAGAAACTTTCCTCACTTTTATTTTTTACATTTAAAAAAATGTTCTATTCACTTATCAGAGAGAGAGAGAGAGAGAGAGTCCACCCACTGGTCTGCTTCCCAAATGCCTGCAACAGGAAGAAATGAGCTGGGCTGCAGCCAGAGGCTGGAAACTCAATCCAGGTCTCCCCCACGGGTAGCCCAGGCCCAATCACTTGCTCCATCACCGCTGCCTCCTCGATGTGCGTTGGCAGAAACTGGAGTCAGGAGCGTGCTATGGAACCTGAGCTCTCCCTTGCAGGACGCGAGCGGCTTCACCACCAGTATAAGCGCCCATCTCAAAGCCTTCCTCTTTGGGTGGATTGTTTGTCATATTCTTGTAATACAAAGGGCCCTATCCAGTTTATCCCTTTGTCCTCATGGTTGGAAAGCTTAGTGGTAATATTTCTACTCAGTTGCATCAGCCCCTCTTGGCTGGGATAAACAAGAGTTGCCTCCTGGGGCCACACAGTGTGATTGACATCAGTCCCCTGAGAGGGCAGGACTGCAGTGGTCCAGGAGCTGCACTTCCCTGTCTCCCCTCCAGAGGGCAGCAGACTTTCAGTTTTGGCTATGGGGCTGTTGTCACAGGTTCTTTGAATTGTTCAAGAGAAAACAGGAAATCCACATTTGTTTGTTTGTGTAAGATTTATTGATTTATTCAAAAGGCAGAATGACACAGAGAGAGAACTCTTCCATCCACAGGTTCACTCCCCAAATGGTTGCCAACGGCCTCTGGTAGGCCAGACTGAAGCCAGGAGCTTGGAACTCCAGAGTAGTCTCACACGTGGGTGGTAGGATCTCAAGTACCTGGACCATCTTCCTTGCTCTCCCAGGCCATTAGCAGGGAGCTGGATTGGAAATAGAGCAGCCAGGACTGAAACCAGTGCTCCAATATGGGAAGCCTGTGTCACAAGTGGCAGTTTAACCTGCTGCACCACAATGCTGGCATCAGAAGTCCAGACTTGCATGCAAAACCTCTAAATATTTCAGTATTGGCAATCAATTCAAATGTGTGTAAGATGTCTACTAGGCCAAATTCAACTGTTTGGGGTTGTTTTCCTGCTCAAGGGCCACTTGCGACCTCTGGATGAGTGGTTTGTTTTTGATTTCGTTTACTATACATATTATTTCATTTCATCAATTGAGTTTTTCTTTTTACTCTTGTTTTAATTATGTTGGTTTCATTTTATTAAAAGATATATTTTATTTATTCAAAAGGCAGAGTTAGAGCGAGAGAGAGAGAGAGAGTCTTACCAGCTGCTTCACTCTTCAAATGACCACAATGGCCTGGGCCAGGATGAAGCCAGCAGCCTGGAACTCCATCTGGTCTCCCATGGGGGTGGCAGAGACCCAAGCACTTGAGCCGTCCTCCACTGCTCTCCCAGCTGCATCAGCAGGGAGCTGGATGGGAAGCAGATTTGAACTGGGATTTGAACTTAGCATCCATACCGGATGCGGGCATTGCAGGCGGTGGCTTAACAGATTTCAGTTTTTCTTTGGGGACGGAGGGGATTGTGTTAGATGCTTTCTATTTACTGCCCCAGATCCATCCTCCATCTCCCACCTTCCTCTTCTTTGTAGTGGGGTCGATATGAGGGTCTTCTTGTCCTGTGACTCAAGCTGGGAGGCCCTGGCAGGGTTCAAGGGTGGTAAGGACGTGAGGTTGGGGTGCATGTTCCCTGGCTCCCACCCTGCTGGCCCGCCTGCAGGCCCCAGCTCAGGCGAAGCAGCCTTGCCCACAGCGTGGGGATCTGGCCCCGCCGCTGGCCCTTCTGGGGCAGGTGAGCTGTGGAGCCTTCATCTTCACACCAGCCGCCTTGGTTTCCCTCAGCCCCACCCACATCTTTGTGGAGAACCCCTTTGTGGAACTCGCCTCAGTTCTCCAATGGGAGGGTTCTTTGCTTCTTTGTCAAAGGCCCACAACTAATAAAGTAGAAGGAAGTCACAGCAGAACACAGGAAAGTTGTCAGGCTGTTGATGCGACCAGAATGTGAGCATGCTTCCAAAAGTTCGTGGAGGGGCTGGCATTGTGGCCCAGAGGTCTAAGCCACCACCTGTGGCCCTGGCATCCCATAGCTCAGAGCCAGTTCTGGTCCTGGCTGCGCTGCTTCTGATCCAGCTCCCTACTAACGTGCCTGGGAAAGTAGCTGGAAGATGGCCCATGTGCTTGGGCCCTTGACACAACACCCACATGGGAGACTCAGACAGAGTTTTGGCTCCTGGCTTGGGCTATTGCTGCTATTTGGAGAGTGAACCAGCAGATGGAAGATCTTACTCTCTGCCTCTCCCTGTCACTCTGCCTTTCAAATAGTTAAATCTTTTTTAAAAAGTTCATGGAAAATTGAATTAAAACAGGAAGTTTATTTGGGGGCAAAGAAATGGAAACCCTTGCATTTCTTGTGAACTCTTGGAAGAGCTTTCATATGTATGGGTTCAAGATTTTGTTCTGCCACACTAAACTTATATTTTAATTCGAGGTTTGCACAGTCTTGGAAGTATTCTAGTGCAAATCATATCTATCTCAGAGGGGGGCAGCTGGTTGGGAAAGCTTCCCTACAACATGGCAGGGGCCCAGTCTGCCATTCACAAACCAAACCCCCACTTCCGGCGACTCAGCTTTGAACCCTGACTTTCAGCCGGTCATGGCCTTTTTGTCTAGAACGGCGATTATCCCCTAGCAACTGCACGGAGAGTGCACCCTGGGGATGAAGTGAGAGAGGAGCTGGACAGAAGCCTCATGTGCCTCCTCCCACGACTGCTTCGTTGACTTTGCTGCAGCCTCTCACTCATCAAAATGCACTCTGGAAGTTTCTAGGCAGCACAGAGTAGTGGTCCATGGCAACCGTGTAAATCACACATATCCGTGCTGAGGTTGCACATCTTGTCATTTTACCTATACAGCCGCGGACAGGCAATCTCCTCTCTGCGTGCTTTGGCGTCCTCATAATGCAAACCTCCCAGGGTGGCAGAAAGGCTTAAACAAGCAAACGCGGGGAAAGCACTTACTGCTCCTAGCACAGGGGGTGCCCCATAAATGGAAGAGATTATCAACAAACCGAGCCCCGGAGCCGCTGCTGACTCTCACTGCCGTAACGTGCACATCTGCCCATTTACAGTACCCAATGAGCTTTGCTTTGTGCAATGACCTCGGACAATGCACGACTGTAAATCACACTCCAGATTGTCAGAGAAAGATTGCATCGTGCTCCATCTCGTGTTCAATAGATTCTCATGATTTGCACATTTGGAAAAAGGCCTGCATCATTAGCCGTCTGCAGGCCGTCATCATCCATCCCATTTTGCGTTTCTTGATGATTGCCCACGGTGGTTCGGAAATGACATGTGCAAATCCTGTCAGCGGGCTGCAATCACAATTCCCCACTCCCCACATCGAGAGACCAAAGCTCATTTAAAACGACATGTGGCATCGAGAGACCAAAGCTCATTTAACCCGACATGTGGCTTTCTCTCTCTCTCTCTCTCTCTCTCTCTCTCTCTCTCTCTCTCTCTGTTGATTGGGGCTGCAGCTCTATTTATGGATCGGCTTCAGAGAGGAGTTCATTCTCACAAGGTACTGTCAGCTTGCCAGGATAACCAATTTACCATCAAATCATTGTATCAGGGGCTAGTGTTGTGGCGCAGAGGATTAAGCCACCACCTGCAACACCAGCGTCCCACATCAGTGCCAGTATGAGTCTCGGCTGCTCGGCTCCCAATCCAGCTCCCTGCTCATGCACCTGGGAAAGCAGCAGAAGATGTCCAAGTGCTTGGGTCCCTGACACCCATGTGGGAGGCCCACGGAGAGTTCCAGGCTCCTGGCTTCGGCTTGGAAGTTGTAGCAATTTGGGAAGTGCACCAGCGAATCGAATCTCTCTCTCCCTCTCTCTCTTGTAACTCTGCCTTTCAAATAAATAAAATAAATCTTTTTTTTAATTAATATTTCACTTGTGGGAATGGAAGGCCGAACTTGCTGAGTTGGAAGAAGGAAAGACCCAGTAAAGAAGAGAGAGAGTAAACAGGGGACTATGGAACCATCTCTTGGAAGCCTTGCTAAGTGTGAATCGTAGTCACCAACCTCCATTAGGGGTTGCCAGTGTCCTGCCACCTGGCTCTCAGTCCTTATCTGTGAGTGTGACTAATAAAATCCGCAAAGTCTCAGCTGGTATTTATTGAATGCCATCGCCCTTCCGGCACTGCAGGGAATTGGGTCCAGGACTCCCCATGAATACCCAAATCCACAGGTATGCAAATCTTTCCTACAAAATGGTGCAGTGTTTGCATAGAACCTGCACACACCCCGCTGCAGACTTTAAGTCATCTTTGGATGACATATAATCCCTGACACAATGCAAATGCGTGTAAATAGTTGCAACACTGCAGAGTTTAGGGGGCAATGACAAGAAAAAGGTCTGTTCATGTTCAGGACAAATGCAGGTTTTCTTCCAAATGATTTTCTTTCTTTTTTTTTAACTTTTATTTAATAAATATAAATTTCCAAAGTACAGCTTATGGATTACTATGGCTCCCCCCCCCCCATAACTTCCCTCCCACCCGCAACCCTCACATCTCCGGCTCCCTCTCCCCTTCCATTCACATCAAGATTCATTTTCAATTATCTTTATATACAGAAGATCAGTTTAGCATATATTAAGTAAAGCTTTCAACAGTTTGCACCCACACAGAAACACAAAGTGTAAAATACTGTTTGAGTACTGGTTATAGCATTAAATCACAGTGTACAGCACATTAAGGACAGAGATCCTACATGAGGAGTAAGTGCACGGTGACTCCTGTTGTTGACTTAACAAGTTGACACTCTTGTTAATGGCGTCAGTAATCACCCTAGGCTCTTATCATGAGTTGCTAAGGCTATGGAAGCCTTTTGAGTCCACAGACTCTGATCATATTTAGACAAGGTCATAGAAAAGTGGAAGTTCTCTCCTCCCTTCAGAGAAAAGTACCTCCTTCTTTGATGACCTGTTCTTTCCACTGGGATCTCACTCGCAGAGATCTTTCATTTAGTTGTTGTTTGTTTGTTTTTTGCCACAGTGTCTTGGCTTTCCATGCCTGAAATACTCTCATGGGCTCTTCAGCCATATCTGAATGCCTTAAGGGCTGATTCTGAGGCCAGAGTGCTGTTTAGGACATCTGCCATTCTATGAGTCTGCTGTGTATCCTGCTTCCCATGTTGGATTGTTCTCTCCCTTTTTTATTCTATCAGTTAGTGTTAGCAGACACTAGTCTTGTTTATGTGATCCCTTTGACTCTTAGACCTATCATTATGATCAACTGTGAACAGAAATTGATCACTTTGACTAGTGAGATGGCACTGGTACATGCCACCTTGATTGGGATTGAATTGGAATTCCCTGGCATGTTTCTAACTCTACCATTTGGGGAAAGTTCGATTGAGCATGTCCCAAATTGTACATCCAAATGATTTTCAATCTAGAATGATGGAGTCGGAGGATATAGATACCGGCAGACAACTGTATTTACTCTGCACCAGTACTTGATAGAGATGACAGTTCCACAGACTGTGACGTGGAAAATCCTGTGGTTGTCGCTTTTCTGGTGAGAGGCTGAGACTCAGAGAGTTGGAGTGGGATTTGCACCCGGGGCACTGCCCCAGCCGTGCACGGTGAGTGAGGCCGCCTCTCTGTGCCGTAGCAGGACAGAACAAAGGCCTGGAAAAGGGATTTGCAAAACCAGATGGTGTGCAAAGAAGGCAAGTGTCAGCCCGATGGAAGGTGCTGAGCTGGGCGCTGCAGGGTGGACCCAGAAGGAGGCCTGAGCGCCACAGAAAGGGGAAAATGAATACAGGACCTAGAAGAGAGCCCCAGGTAAGTCAGCGGTGTGGACCAAGGTCCTGAGGCAGGCATGAGCTCCATTCCTTTGAGACACTTTGAGCAGGCCAGCGAGGTTGCAGCTGAATATGTGAGGTAGGCAAAGAGATCGGAGAAACTGGCAAAGGCTGGAATTTGCAGCGCGACTCCGGCCGAGGGTCCTGCGCAGCCCGCCTGGGGGTGGCCGCGGACTCAGGGCGTGGAGTGGGGGTCGGCCTGCACTTCCTGGCCGAGCCCGGCCCCATCGACATGCCGCGGCCTCCAACACACGGTGCTCCCGCTTTGTCGATGTTTTCATCCAGAGTTTTCTCTGAGCCCCTGAAGCTGACGTCACTTCACCAAAAAGGACAGTGAGGACGCTGCCCACCACCCGGCCACCATCCTGAGGAGGCGCCACGGAGACCCCTTTCCTCACGAGGCCCCAGGGTTCTCGGCCTTGTGTGGACCCCGAGGGCCCAGCCCCGTCCCCACCCTGCCCAGGGGCGCCCCCTTGCGCCGCTGTGGCGAGAGCGGCCTGCGGTGCAGTCTAAGCACCCGGCTCTCACTAAGCTCAAACCCAAGGGCGCTCCTGAGTCCTAGGTGCAGCCTCCCCACCCACAGCTCCATCCTGGGCCCTGGAAAGGCCTGGGTTTAGGCCCGCAGACACAGGTGCGTGTCGGATCGCTCCAACGCCTCCCTCTCATGGCTCTTCTTCCCCGCCTCCCTTCTTCCCCAGCTATTCCCTGGCTGGCTGCCTGCAGGCTCCGCGCCCCTCCAGCAGGGGGCAGTAGACGCGCCCAAGGGATGTATTCAGCTTACAATTCTGGAGGCTCAACAACAATGGCACCGGCTTCTTGGCTCTGGTGAGGGCCTCGCGATGGCTGGCGTCGCAGCAGCCAGGACTCATGAGACAGGTGAGTGACGTGTGTGGACAGTCAGGGGCCCTTCTGGGAACTACTCCAGTCACAGGAGACTCGCGTTAATTTCTTCTGAGGGTGCAGGCCACAGTGTGACCTGGGAACCCAGGGACCTTGCACTCATCCCCACCACAGGGAAGACAAACCACACACACAGCAGCTCCTCCCCACCAGAAGAGCCAGCAGAGTACGCCTCGGCTCCCCTCCTGCTCCTGCAGGGCTGGCACCGGGGCCAGAACTGTAATAGGAATAGGGGACCAGCACTCCTGCCAGTCCTGCGTGGTAGCTCCCTTCATCCCTCCCGTCTAGCTAAGATGCCCGCCTTCCCATGATGCACCTGTGCTCATCCGGGACCAGGAAGGAGGCGGTGCCATGATGGCCGCGGGGACGATAAACCTTAGTGGAGGGGCCGTGAAAAATTCCAAAAGGCCTTAGACATACTAAATTCCAGTTAGGGCAGCACCCCTATCTTATGACGCACCCCCCCCCCCGGAAAGAGAGCATCAGGCCGCGGGCCAGCTGTCCTCCCTGCTAAGTGCCCAGCTTCCTGCTTCTGCCCGGGTCCCTCTTCAGCCTTTGCTGTCCTGTCTTCGCAAATGCCCAGGACAGTTTCTGGGAGCACTGGAAGCTTGTTTTTGTCTGCTTCCCTCCCCCCCCCCCCCACAAGAAGCTGGAGGAAGGCAAGGATTTTGTGGCCACAGCAGGTGGCCCTGGAGGCCGCTGGTGCTTAACTGGTATTTGTTAAATGAATAAAGTCAAGCGTGCTACCTGCCCAGGTAAATTGTCATTGGCCCGAGAAGGATTAGCAGCCCACGAATGAGGCAGATGGATTGAGACTGTGGCTAGGTGACAGAGGACAGAAGCTCTCCCAGGAGGAGGCAGAGGGGGCAGGCAGGCGTGGCTACAGGTGACAGGCACCTGCTTCTGGCCTCAGAGCCCTGCTCAGCTCTCACATGGCCTCCACATGTCTCACCTGTCACTTATAAAACAGAATTTAAAAAATAAAGCGTGTATTATTCCAACTATGAAAAAGAACAACCGAAGAGTTAAGAAAAACATGCAAGAAGCAAATTTTAAAAGGTGATTTATTTTCATGAAAAAAAAATACTAAGAAATGTGATAATCAAAGGGCATTATCTTGGGTCTGGCACTGTGGTGTAGCAGGTAAAGCTGCTGCCTGCAGTGCCGGCATCCCATATGGGTGCTGGTTCGAGTCCCGGCTACTCCATTTCTGATCCAGCTCTCTGCTATGGCCTGGAAAAGCAGTAGAAGATGGCCCAAGTCCTTGGACCCCTGAACCCACATGGGAGACCCGGAAGAAGATCCTGACTCCTGGCTTGGGATAGGTACAACTCCGGCTGTTGCGGCCATTTGGGGAGTGAACTACTGGATGGAAGACCCTTCCCTCCCTCCCTCCCTTCCTCCCTCCTTCCCTCCCTCCCTCCCTTTCTCTCCCTCTCTCTCTCTGTCTCTCTCTGCCTCTGTAATTCTGCCTTTCAAATAAATAAATAAATATTTTTTTTAAAGATAGAGTTCTGTATATATATAGAGAGAGATGAACACACACACAGACATATCTTCGGTCCACTGGAGCTCACTGATTAAGTCTGAAACTATTCAGCTTTTAGACTGAATTGTGAGGAAGACAGCAATTTACTAGGGCTGCTGAGAAATTATGAGAGGGATGACCAAGAAAAAGGGAAGGCAGAATGTCCATGCCATTCTTTATTATTTTTAAACATTTATTTATTTGAGAAGCAGAGTTACAGAGAGAGAGAGAGAGAGAGGAGAGGTCTTCCATCGCTGGTTCACACTCTAAAAGGCTGCAACAGCCAGGGCTGGGCCAGACCAAAGCCAGGAACCAGTAGCTTCTTCTGGGTCTTCCACATGGGTGTAGGGGCCCAAGCAATTGAGCCATCTTCTGCTGCTTTCCCAGGTCATAGCAGAGAAGGGGATTGGAAGTTGAGCAGCCGGGACTCGAACCGGCACCCATACAGGATGCCCGCACTGCAGGTGGAGGCTTAGCCCACTAGACCACAGGTCCAGCCCTGTGCCCATGCCCTTCTATAGCTAACTTGAAGGTGAGACTATCAGAAAACAAATGCGGAGAGGGAACTAAGGCAGGAGGAGTGTGCTGGTGGAAAAGGTGGGCCAGAGAAGGTCGTGGCCTTGAGGACCTGCCGTGACTGGGATGTGAGGGGCCAGCGGGCAGGTCTGCCGCACCTGTGCTGGCAGATGACTGCAGGGAGCCAACTCCTTCCCCACCGTTGTGGGGGACCCACTCCCTGAGCTGCGCCCCGGAAAACCTGACAGTGCCGACAGTGCCATGCTGGCTTTGGCAAAGCTTGAAAAAGAGGCAGCTCAGGCCGGCGCCGCGGCTCACTAGGCTAATCCTCCACCTAGCGGCGCCGGCACACCGGGTTCTAGTCCCGGTCGGGGCGCCGGATTCTGTCCCGGTTGCCCCTCTTCCAGGCCAGCCCTCTGCTGTGGCCAGGGAGTACAGTGGAGGATGGCCCAGGTGCTTGGGCCCTGTACCCCATGGGAGACCAGGAAAAGCACCTGGCTCCTGGCTCCTGCCATCGGATCAGCGCGGTGCGCCGGCCGCAGCGCGCCGGCCACGGCGGCCATTGGAGGGTGAACCAACGGCAAAAGGAAGACCTTTCTCTCTGTCTCTCTCTCTCACTGTCCACTCTGCCTGTCAAAAAAAAAAAAAAAAAAAGAGGCAGCTCTGCAGCGCCCATGCTTTAGAAAGCCACGCCTCCAGGAGTTGGGTAGAACCTGTTGTAGACCCATTCACATGGAAAACCTAAAATTACCTGTAGTGCACATCTCTTCAGGTGACATCTACCACTCTGGCAAAGTAAGATGTGCCCGTGTGTGCATGTGTGTGAGTGTGTGCATGCGAGCGTGCGAGTGCACACACACATGCATGCATAACTCTATCAGCCCTTAGGGGAGCGGTGCTTACTGTGTCAGAACTGGGCCAGGACCTCTGTGGGTAAGGGCCACACTGTATTAATAACACGTGTCCTAGATACACAGAGAGCAGCCAAGGTCCCCACCTTGCTGTTTCTTTCTTTCCTTCCTTCCTTCCTTCCTTTCTTTTTAGATTTATTTATTTATTTGAAAGTCAGAGTTACACGGTGGGGGGGGAGGGGGTCTTCCATCCACTGGTTCACTCCCAAATTGGCCACAATGGCCAGAGCTGTGCCGATCCGAAGGCTGGAACCAGGAACTCCCTCCGGGTCTCCCATATGGGTGCAGGGGTCCAAGGACTTGGGCCTTCTTCCATTGCTTTCCCAGGCCATAGCAGAGAGCTGGATTAAAAATGGAGCAAGCTGGCGCTGCGGCTCAATAGGCTAATCCTCTGCCTGCAGCGCTGGCACCCTAGGTTCTAGTCCCGTTCGGGGCGCCAGACTCTGTCCCGGTTGCCCCTCTTCCAGTCCAGCTCTCTGCTGTGGCCCGGGAATGCAGTGGAGGATGGCCCAAATCCTTGGGCCCTGCACCCTCATGGGAGACCAGGAGAAGCACCTGGCTCCTGGCTCCTGCCATCGGATCAGTGCGGTGCACCAGCCGCAGCGCGCCGGCCGCGGCGGCCATTGGAGGGTGAACCAACGGCAAAGGAAGACCTTTCTCTCTGTCTCTCTCTCTCACTGTCCACTCTGCCTGTCAAAAAAAAAAAAAAAGGAAAGGAAAAATTATTTCCAGGCCATGTGTGGAAGTGGCGATAATGCGCACACTTTGACCCCTGTCTTGGTCACTGTCAGGCTGTGACGTGGTGCTCAGTGCACTGCAGGAGGCAGGTACCTTCCTCTCCCTGAGTGGTCCCAGGATGGGATATTTGCAAAGGACGCTTGTCAAGAGCAGCCAGGACTTGAACTGGCACCCATATGTGATGCTGGCACTGCAGGCGGCGGCTTTGCCTGCTACACCACAGCGCCAGCCCCTTGCTGTTTCCCCTTCCCATCTCCTTTCTACGATAGTGCCTCTCAGTACAAGTTGAGCACCAAAGTGCTCCAAAATCCAATGTTTGCTGAGTGCTGACATAATGCTGTAAGTGGAAAATTCCCCATCATGAAACTTTGGTCCATGCACAAAATCCCTAAAAAATTTGTGTAAAATTACCTGGTCTGTGGGTGTATATATATATAAAGATATATTCAAAATATAAATAAATTAGTGCTTAGACTTGGTTCTCATACCCCAATATTTGATTACATATGTGCAAATTTCCAAAATAAAAAAAAAATGAAATCAGAAACCCTTCTTGTCCCAACCACTTTAGATAAGGGACTCTCGGTCTCTACTGGTTGCTGACTTACTGTCCACACGTGAACCCTGGTCAGCCACTTGTTCTGAACCTTTGGCCACTGACACTTTACTCCCAAGGCTGAAATGTGCTGAAGCTACTCGCTTGTGGGAGCCTGTGGGGCACCTGCTCGCCCCTGGAGTCCACTTCTGCCTGGGGCCCACACTGTTTTGGCATCACAGACTGCAGAAGCAGGTGTGCAGTCGGATCCAGCTTCAAGAAATTGACGTCTTTTAGGACTTCAGACGCCCAGAGGGAACAAGTAACACATGGGCACCTGCCAGCGGCAGACACAGATGTGTGCTCAGAAGGAGGGATTCCTGCCGAGGAGGAAGCCCTGTCACCCGGGGGTGGGAGCTCTGTGGTTCCAGGGGCCTTGTGGAGCAGGTCACCAACCTTGTTAGCACAGGAGACCCTCAGGACAGCAAGAAAAAGTGCACAGCCCAGTGAGGGACCCGTGATGAACTCGCGACACCCACGGGGAAGTCAGCTGGTTGGTGAGTGTGTTTGCTGGTGAGTGTGGAAGGCCCAGTGGGGTGCAGGCAGGGAGAGGAGCGGGGTAGGGGAAGCTGGGGAAACTTGAGGACAGCTAGCAACGACAAGAAGAAAGTACAGCGGTGGCGGACAGCTCTGGGTCCACAGGGGTGGGGTGACTGCACTTACATGTAGGCTTCCAGGGGAGAATTGGATGCCTGCTTCAAAAAAAACCCACCCAGGACCTTTGGAGTAGGCAAGGATTTCCAAAGCAGACATTCTAGCCGTAAAGAAAAACTGTGTACATTGAACTATGTTCAAATGAGGAACTGTCCATGGAAAGCCAAGCAAGGGTGTGGAAGGTTGGTGCAGAGTGGAGTACCACCACTCGGGACACCTGCGCACCCTATCGGTGTATCTAGGTGACATCCCAGCTCCTCCACTTCCCATCCAGCACCCTGCTAATGCACACCCTGGAGGCAGCAGGTGTAACTCAAGTATCTGGGTCACTGCCACTCATGTGAGCAACCCATAGTTCCAGACTTGCAGCTTTGGCCTGGCCCAGCCCTGCTGTTGCAGACATTTGGGGAGTGAACCAGTGGACAGGAGCACTCCTGCCTTTTATTCTCTGCTTTGCAAATAAAGTTCAAAAAAAATTAAATTTTTCTTCTTTTGAAGATTTCTTTATTTATTTGAGAGGAAGAGTTACAGACAGACAGAGAGGTCTTCATCTGCTGATTCATTCCCAAAATGGCTGCAATGGCCAGAACTGGGCTGATCCAAAGCCAGGAACCAGGGGTTTCTTCCAGGTCTCCCACATGGATGCAGGGGCCCAAGCACTTGGGCCTTCTTCCACTGCTTTCCCAGGCCATTAGCAGGGAACTAGATGAGAAATGGAGCAGCTGGGGCTCAAAGTGGTGCCCATATGGGATGCTGACACTGCAGGCAGAGGCTTGGCCTACTACACCACAGCACCAGCCCCCTATTTTATTTTCTTAAAGATTATTTATTTGGAAGGCAGAGTGATGGAGGATGGGGAGATACAGAGATATGGAGGTGGCGGGGGGAGAGAAAGAGAGATCTCTTCCATGTGTTGATTCACTCCCCAAATGACAACAGAAACCAGGAATCCCATCCTGGTCTCCCACGTGAGTGGCAAGGGTCTAAGCAATTGGACCATCCTCCACAGCCTTCGCAGGCACATTAGCAGGAAGCTGGATGAACCCGTGCCATCCACGGAGAAGAGCAGGAAGCTGCTAGAGCAGCAGGGACTGACCTAATTCCCGGTGCCATAACATTGGCTCCTAAAATTTTTTTTTAAATGAATAGGTGCTCAATTTTATGCAGTATCTGCGAAGAGCAAATTAAGATCATCATGAGACATCAGTGCACACTCAGCCGGATGTCTGAAACAAAAACGACGAGCAGTACCCAGTGCTGGCCAGGGTGGGGAGGAAGAGGAACTGCTGGTGGGACTGCGAGTGACACAACCACTTGGGAAAACTTCCTGGCAGTACTTAGGGAAAGCTGATGACATGCCTACTCCAGAGGTGGCAATCCCACACCTAGGGGTACACCCAAGTGAGGTGTGTGCAGGCTACACCAAAGGGCACATGCAAGGCCGCTTGGGGAAGCAGAGTTTGCCACGGTCTAGAACTGGACACCCAGCACTGGAAAAGCAAATCAGTGGTGCCATGGTCCACGATGAAGTTCCATTCAGCTGTGGTTCACAGAGGGCGGTCCCTGGGCCAGCAGCAGAAACACCAGGGGGCGAGTTGTTGGAGAAACAAGTTTTAGGATTCCATCCAGACCCAAGGAATCCGAAACTGCTGAGGCTGCTGATTCTCAGCCATCTGTGTTCCAACCAGGCTCTCAGGTGGCCGCGGTGCAGGCGGAAGCTTGAGGTCTAGCAATGAGACTGAGCACACTACAGCTCCACTGCAAAATGCGGGTGAGCCGCGTGGCTACTGCCTTGAGGGGAAGCTGCCGGGCACGTGAGAATGCGTGCTGGGGGGCTGCTTTATACCAGGTTCACTGAGGTTGGGATTGGGGCCAGAGTAGGGCGATGGAAGGCAGGTGCATAGGACACCATGTCAGGGGTGCACACGCTGGACCTTGCCAGTGTCTGTGTCCTTAAATCTTGCACTCTACAGACTTTACCTGGTCCCACCTGTGGCAAGGGCAGTGATACTCAAAGGAGCACAAGGCACAGGAGACAGGGGTAGGGCCTTCCAGGATACTCTTTTTAAATTTAGTTTTATTTTCTTAAAGATTTATTTATTTGTTTGAAAGTAAGAGTTACATAGAGAGGAGAGGCAGAGAGAGAAAGAGGTCTTATATCCGCTGGTTCACTCCCCAGTTGGCCACAATGGCCGGAGCTGCGCTGATCCGAAGCCAGGAACCCGGAGCTTCTTCCTGCTCTCCCATGTGGGTGCAGGGGCCCAAGGACTACTGCTTTCTCAGGCCATAGCAGAGAGCTGGATCAGAAGAGGAGCAGCCGGGACTCGAACCGGCGTTCATATGGGATGCTGGCACTTCAGGCCCGAGTGTTAACCCATTGCGCCACAGCACTGGCCCCTTTTAATTTTTTTTTTGTTGTTGTTGTTGTTGAGAGGCAGAGTGGACAGTGAGAGAGAGAGACAGAGAGAAAGGTCTTCCTTTTGCCATTGGTTCACCCTCCAATGACCGCCACGACTGGCGCGCTGCAGCCGGTGCACCGCACTGATCCGATGGCAGGAGCCAGGTGCTTCTCCTGGTCTCCCATGGGGTGCAGGGCCCAAGCACTTGGGCCATCCTCCACTGCACTCCCAGGCCATAGCAGAGAGCTGGCCTGGAAGAGGGGCAACCGGGACAGAATCCGGCACCCCGACTGGGACTAGAACCCAGTGTGCCGGCGCCGCTAGGTGGAAGATTAGCCTATTGAGCCACGGCGCCGGCTAATTTTTTTTAAAAAAGATTTATTTAGTTATTTGAAAGGCAGAGTTACAGAGAGGAAGAGGCGGGGGGGGGGAGGGAGAGAGAGGGAGAGAGAGGTCCTCCATTTGCTGATTCATTCCACAAAGGGCCAGGAACTTCTTCCAGGTCTCCCACGTGGGTGGCAGAGGCCCAAGGACTTGAACCATCTTCTGCTGCTTTCCCAGGTGCATTAGCAGGGAGCTGGATCAAAAGTGGAGCAACCAAGGCCGGCGCCGCGGCTCACTAGGCTAATCCTCTGCCTTGCGGCGCCAGCACGCACCGGGTTCTAGTCCCGGTCGGGGCGCCGGATTCTGTCCCGGTTGCCCCTCTTCCAGGCCAGCTCTCTGCTGTGGCCAGGGAGTGCAGTGGAGGATGGCCCAAGTGCTTGGGCCCTGCACCCCATGGGAGACCAGGATAAGTACCTGGCTCCTGCCATCGGATCAGCGGAGGATGAACCAACGGCAAAAGGAAGACCTTTCTCTCTGTCTCTCTCTCTCACTGTCCACTCTGCCTGTCAAAAAGAAAAAAAGAAAAAAAGAAGTGGAGCAACCAGAACTCAAACCGACACCCATATGGGATGCCAGTGTCACAGGCAGTGGCCTACACTTAACTCACTATACCAAAGGGCCACTCTTAATGTTCTTTGTCTCAGTCCAGGCACCAGCGTGTTGAGTTCCTAAAACGTCATTGGCCTGTACACCTGTGATGGGTACTCCCTTCTGTATGTAAATTCAGAATGATCTCAATGAAAGGCTGGTTAAGACACATCCAGGGGCCGGCGCTGTGGTGTAGCAGGTAAAGCTGCTGCCTGCAGTGCTGGCATTCCGTATGGGTGCTGGTTCAAGTCCTGGCTGCTCCGCTTCCAATCCAGCTCTCTGCTATGGCCTGGGAAAGCAGTAGAAGATGGCCCAAGTCCTTGGACCCCTGTACCCACATGGGAGACCTGGAAGAAGCTCCTGGCTCCTGGCTTTGGATCAGCACAGCTCCGGCCGTTGAGGTCAATTGGGGCGTGAACCAGCGGATGGAGAGCCTCTCTCTCTGCCTTTCCTTCTCTCTCTGTGTAACTTTCAAATAAATAAATTAATTAATCTTTAAAAAAAAGACAAGACACATCCAGCGGAGCGATACCCGAATTGCAGAAGGACTGGCCTTTGCATGTGACTGCCTCAGCTCGGGAGCTCCTCAGGTTGTGTTTGTTTTTACAGGGCTCAGCAGGTAGCAGAAACAATTCCGCATGGAGCTTGGTAGATAACGTTTGAGATTTTCATTCCAGAGGAAGGCTCTGTGGTTCCCAGTGTGGTTTACACGGACTCCAAAGGCCATTGCCAAAGAGAAAGGGGTTCCACGGAGGCTCTGAGAGAGGGAAAACGAAGGAGGGAGCTTAGAACGTCCCAGGCGCTGCTTTGCCGGTACTTCCCTGTAGCCTGGGATTTCCGGTGCAGGTGCAAACAGGTCAACCCAGGGCTGGAGAGGCAGCGCTGACGAAGAGCCCCCAGCCTGTGCTGCTGACTCCCGAGAAAGCAGCCGCCTCAGCTGGCCCGCCACTGCTGCTTCCGTGGGCAGCCCAGTGAACTCCACATGAGACCACTCCCACCTGCGTCTCTGAATGCAAGGGGGACGGGGACGACGTCCCCACAGGCGCTGCCCTGTGCAGCTGGGCTGCAGTTAGTGAGAACACGCTAAGGCAGCCAGGTCACAGGAAGCCAAAGCTCGCTTCCTGGACTAAGAAGAAAATGTGAACAAATAGTTCTGGCGTTTCTTGGCTGGGTGTTGGGATGAAACCGACTGGGGAGGTGGGGGATAGATGACCAGAACTAGCCCCCCACCCCGGTCCCACCCCGATTCCTGATCCCAGGGACCTGGGAAGCCGAGAGTGACAAGGGGCTCCCTCTGCAACAGTCCCTTCTCTCTCTTGCTTGCGTGGGAGACTGTGGCTGCCTGCGACAGAGCCCGGGGACATCCTGTGTAAATGGGGGGGTGGGGACGGGCATGGAAGCCAGGGCGCTGAGTGTCCTCCCTGGGGAGACAGACCCTGGCCCTGACCGTGCTGGGCCGGCAGGAACAAGGTGACCCAGCAGGCCTGGCTGGGGGCCCGAGCGACGAGGGAAGCTGCCAGTGGGGAAGAGTTCAGCTTCTTCCAGTGTTACTTCACTGTCTGAACTCCTCCGGAATTTCACTGAAAGCCCAAGTATTTCAGCAAATGTTCTGTCCTCGTCCCTGGCACAGTCCCCTCTTCTTCCACGGGGGAGTCCGTCCCAGCGAGCCCGACGGATGCCGAAAGCCGGCCCGGGAGCGGGCGTGGTGCTTTCACGCTTTTGCCGTCTCAGCTACGCACCTAGCGCACGCTGGGGCTGCAAGTTTGGCGCTTGCAGGTGTGACAGCAAAGCTAGCATGAATTTCTTCTCCATCTTTCACAATGTCCCAATTTGAAGATGCATTCTCCCTGTAGATCTTAGCAACCACTGAGTACAATTTTATTTTCTTTCTATATTAAGACCTTTACCTTTTCACTTAAAGGTGGCACCTGAGGGTTTCACTAGGGCCAATGCAAATTGCCAGCAGCATTACCCTTGTGCTTTGGGGCCAGGACTCAGCAAAATGAGGGCTGCTTAACACGGGCACTGTGATCCTGGGACAGTCAGTCTGACGACAGAGGTGGCTGCTCAGTGACTCCTGGGTGGGCAGAATGTGCCGTGTGGATATGCTGGGCAAGAAATGGCCCCATCCCAAGTGGGATGGAGAAGGGCTTCATCACAGTACTCAGCACAGCTCACAGTTTAAAACATGAACTGGGGCTGGCTGGTGCCATAGCGGGTAAAGACGCTGTCTGCGGTGCTGGCATCCCGTATGGGCGCCCGTTCTTGTCCCGGCTGCTCCACCTCCAATCCAGCTCCCTGGTATGGCCTAGGAAAAGCAGTAGAAGATGGTCCAATTGTCTAGGCCCCTGCACTCCTGGCTCCTGGTTTTAGCCTGTCTCAGCCCTGGCTGTTGCAGCTACTTGGAGAGTGAACCAGTAGATGAAAGATCTCTCTCTCTCTCTTTCTCTCTCTCGCATCTCTGTGTGTGTGTCTTTCTCTCTCTTTGTAACTCTTTCAAATAAATGAATAAATCTTTTAAAAAAAAAAAAAACTGGGAGGGATGTAGGTGGGAGGGACGTTATGGGGGGGAAGCCATTGTAATCCATAAGCCGTACTTTGGAAATTTATATTCATTAAATAAAAGTTAAAAAAAACACTTATGAAATTATTTTTAGAATTTTCCATTTAAGACTTTTGGATTGCAGCTGATGGTAGGTAACTGAAACCCAGAGGTGCAAACCCACAGGTGAGGGAGGACTACTGTCCATGCTTCCTCAAAGGTACGGCTTTTCATGTGGTTCCAGGAGTCACAGGGTGATCTGCTCAGCTGTCTGCCTATCTCTGGTATCTGGCAGTGTCCCAGTCCTCCAGAGCCTCCATCCTGGCCCACGCCCCCACTTCCTCTGCCCCAGGGTCTGGCCAGGGCCTCCTGGCTGTCCTCTCTACATCTTTCTCTGCCAGCAGCCAGGGCGTGGCATACGTGGAAGCTGGGCTGCAGCCCTCCGCTGCTCCTGGCTCTCTCTCCATGCATACATTTCTCTGGCTTTGACATTTGCTTTTTAAGATGTATATCTTGGGGCCAGTGCTGTGGCATAGTGGATAAAGCCACCGCCTACAGTGCTGGCATCCCATATGGGCACCCATTTGAGACCTGGCTGCTCCACTGCTCCACTTCCAACCCAGCTCTCTGCTATGGACTGGGAAAGCAATAGAAGATGACCCAAGTGTTTGGGCCCCTGAACCCATGGGGGAGACCCAGAAGAAGCTCCTGGCTCCTGGCTTCGGATTAGCCCAGCTCTGGCTGTTGCAGCCATTTGAGGAGTGAACCAGTGGATGGAAGACCTTGCTTTCGTTCTCTCTGCTGTGCCTCTCTGGAACTCTGACTTTCAAATAAATCTTTTAAAAAAGTTATTAAATTTAAAAAAGACATTTATTTCTTTACTTGATTGGCAGAGTAACAGAGAGGAGAAACAGAGAGAGAATTCTTCCATCTGCTGGCTCACTCACCAAATGGCTGCAATGTTGGAGGTTGGTCCAGGCCGAAGTCCAGGAGCCTGGAAGCCCATCTGACTCTCACATGTGAGAGACCAGGGCCCAAACACCTGGGCCACCATCTGCTGCCTTCCCTGGACCTTGCTGACCCAGGGGAAAGTGCCCCACCCAGGGTTAGCCATGGCCTAGAGACAGAACCACCTTCCAAATACTGGCTGACCAGGCCGGTGTTTGGTCTCCCTGCACCCCCAGCCACATTCCCTCTGCCCTCATCACCCCTGGGCCAGAGGCACTGAAATCATGCATGCTGGCCAGTCCTCAGCCTGTTTACTCTGCGTTGCGTGTTCTGTGCTACGGAAGCTGCAACCAAGACTCCTGTCACGCGTTCCCTTGGCTGCTCCTGCCTGCTGATGACCCTGGGGCTGCCCCACACAGCCCTGCTGGGGTCTGTGAGTCTGCCCAAGGAAGCTTTCAGAGGCAGCCTACTTGAATAAGAGCAAAACCTCCACTGGACAGTACCATCCGAGGGCCAGCTGAGGGGGTCGCGCGGTCCAGACTCTGCTGCCCGTGTGGCAGCCTCTCGTCCCAGCTGGCTGCTGAGTCCTGGCCACGTGGCCAGCACAAGTGAGACACGCTGTGAGTGCGGAATAGACACCGGATCTGAGACTCAACAGAACGCAACTGTCTCATCTGTTAATTTTTATACTGTCCACATGTGGAACTAGCGATGACCGAGATTTGGGGGTTTAATAAAATACACTAAAATTAATTCTGTTTGTTCCTTTGCATGTTTTTAGCACAGCTCCTAGAGAGGTTAAAATGACCATGGCATTTCCATGGACCCCCGCTGCTCCGTCCTTGCCGGCTTCTGGCTCCGTGATCCTCCCTTTCATGCCTCGCTCCCTCTGTCCCTTGCACCCTCACACTGGCCTCCTTAGGGCTCCTTGCATGCACCAGGGGGGTCGCTGCCTTCACGCTTTTGTGTCTGGCTTGCCGTCTAGTTGGAACAAGCAAGGCCGCTGCCTCTCCTCCCTCTCCCCACCTTCACCACCTCTGAAATGTCCAGAGTGCTCCAATTCCTCTCCCTTGCCTGCTTTATCTTGTATGCTCTCTGCGCGCCTCTCGCCAGTTCTTTATTCATTTGTTTCTGCTCTGCCATTCCACCAGCTGGGATTTTTGCTTCTTTTGTCCTCCACCGGCTCCTCTGTGCCTAGGAAGAGCAGAGTTTCCCACATGGTCACACTCAAGAAACACCTGTGGAATGAGAACATCCAGCGTGCAGGCTTTAGCCTCGGGATGCTCTTTTCAAATGAGAGCAGTCAGGCTCACCCCACAGACAGCGGGGGCGGGGGGGCACAGTGCTCAAACACGTAAACAGCCTGTGGGGGTGGACAGAAGGGTCAGCTGGGGAGGCCTGGCCATGACCGAGAGGCGCCCAGACCTGCTCAGGCTGCAAAGTCAGACAGTGGAGGTGGGAGGGAGGCTGAGAGGGGAAGAGGGTCTGCCGGTTATAGTTCTACTATGACCTATTTGGAAGGCTATTCAGTGCGTACAAGCTGGAAAAGAAAACCATTTCGAGATCCATGTGTATGATATGAATCAAGCACACAGACATCTGTTGTCTACACAGGGGAGAGTCTGGAATCCATGTTAGCAGTGTGTCTGAGTGGGAAGATTTGGAGTTATTATTTCTGGTTGTTGCTTGCCTGTATTTGCAAATGTCTTCTACAGTGACTGCTTACGACTAGAGGTTTTGCTTTGTTTTAATCTCCCAGGTTGAGTGCATGAACAGGAGTACGCAGAAGGCAGCACAGTGTAAAGACTGAAGGTGCTTTACCAGGTGGAGCTCTTGCATAAGGTGGGGTCACAGTAGGTCAATGGCAAAGGCTGCAGGGGTGGGTCAGACTATGTCATAGGGGTTGGGGAGCACTTAGGGGCCCAGCAGCCTCTTTGGAAGAAGGAAGCAGGGTCCCCCTGTCTACCAGGCATCCAGTGCCTCATTCCAAGGGGGACAGAGTGAACTTGCAAATGACGTACTATGGGCAGAAAGGGAGTCTCAGCTCCCACTTGCCAGCTCCCACTTGTTGGTTGCTAGCTGTGCAACAGGTGATGGGCCAGCACTTGGCCATGCCTTCTCACCTAATTCCAAAGGTAACCTGCGATATGGGGGTGGCACTGTGGGAGAGGGAGATGGTCAGGTGGTACAGGAGCCTGCATTTGGGTCGAGAGGTTTTTTTTTTTTTTTAGATTTATTGATTTTATTTGAAAGGCACAGATAGAGAGAGAGCAAGAGAGAGAGAGAGAGAGAGAGATCTCATCCACTCATTCACTTACCAAATGGTTATAAAGACCAGGGCTGGGCCAGGCGAAAGCCAGGAGCCAGGAGCTTCATCTGGATCTCCCACATGGGTGGCAGGGGCCCAAGCACTTGGGCCCAAGCACTTCCAATACAGCACAGGGAGCTGTATTGGAAGTGGAGCAGCCGGGACTCGAACCAGCATTGCAGGTGGTGGCTTAACCCACTGTACAACCCACCGCATTGTCATTAACCATTCGTCTGTCAGTGGGCACTCAGGTTGTTTCCAAATCTTGGCTGCTGTGCACGTTGCAATGGATATGTGCAGGTGTCTCCTCACCATGCTGAGTTCGTATCTCGGGATCTAGACCCCGCCTTGGGACTGCTGGACCTGGTACCTACACTTGAATCTGATCTTCCTGCTTCCAACCCCCTACGACCTCTTCCCACCTCCTGTGTGAGCAGAGCTTCCTTCAGAGGGGGGGAGGCATATTCTCCCGGCAACAGGCACACGGCTGGACGCCATCCTGGCCAGACCTTTTCCCTTAATCAGGCGAGTCGCTGAGACAGGCCCTTGTCCCTGGAGAGCTGGTTGGGTTTTTCAGCAGTCCTAGGGGGCTGGGTGTGACAGTAGAGGCCACTCACGTTCCCACAGCAACCTGGACACATCCCAGCCGTGAAGGATGGGAAGGTTGCAGTCACGCAGTGAACGACAGTGGGCGGGCAGCCGGCCAGGCACAGGTCTCCCGCAGGGCACTGGGGACCTGCGGAATCCACATTTGGCTCAGCTGCAGCTGTAGAGAGTAGCAGCAAGCCTGGCAGGGCCTGTGCCTGGAGGCCCCCTCCCAGTCCGCCTTGCCAGCGACACCTCCTTTAGCCAGGAACCGTGTGCCTGCCAAGAACTCGCTGGAAAGAACGCTGATGCACATTTCAGAACATCCTGGGCCTCCGCGCCTGGCTGCCCAGGTGCTACCACCCCAGAGCTGCTGGAGGACTGGGTGCACTGACTGCGATGTCCCCACGCCCCCGGCCGGACCCCCGCAACGGAGACCTGGGACACACCACGGCTCCTGTAGCCGCAACTCACTTGTTAGTAACCTCAACAAACCAGAATACAACAGACTACTAGACTGGAAAGGGGAAAATTGATTTCTTTTCTTTTTTTTTTTTAAGTCTTATTTTATTCATTTGATAGGCAGAAAGAGAGAGAGAGAGATCTTCCATCTGCTGGTTTACTCCAAGGCCACAACAGCCAGGACTGGGTCAGGCTGAAGCTAGGAGCCTGGAACTCCATCTGGGTCTCCCACAAGAGTGGCAGGGGCCCAAGCACCTCGGCCATCTTTCTGCTGCTTTCCCAGGTGCATTAGCAGGAAATGGGGTGGGAAGCAGAGCATCCATGACACAAACTGGTGCTCCCACAGGGAATTCTGGAGATGCAAGTGTGGCTTAACCTGCTGTGCCACAAGGCCAGCCCAAGAAAACAGACTTCTACAGCGGGAATTTTAACATCACTCATTGGCATCTGATCCCTTCCCCACACCCACACTGAGAGGCACCTGTGTAAGGTGATGACTGTGTCAGTTAACTTGGTTGCAGTCATCGTGTGGCAATGTACGCATAAATCATCACACTGGACAGCTCACAGTGTTTAATTTTTATTTGTCAATGGAGCTAGAAAAAAAAAAAAACAAGATCAACTTTTAAAATTAGAAGAGTCACTCCCTGCAAGCGAATCAGATTGTCATGGAGAGTGCACCCTTCGCCCTTCTGTGGCACAGCCACCAAGTCTGGCTGTCCTGTGTCGTCGTTAATTTGATGCCACAGCCTGCAGCAAGGGATGCCCAGACATATGTATTTCTGGGGTGTCTGTGAGAGAGGAAGTTTCTGGACAGGGCTGGTGATCGGCGTGGTGGACTCAGCAAAGCAGATCTCCCTCTCCAACCGAGTGGGCTCCTCCAGTCCTCTGAGGCCTGAGCAGAGGAGGAAGGAGGACTTCCCTCCCGCCTCCTGCCTCCCTGCTTGAGCCAGGCCATCGCTCTCAGGTTCCCTGCCCTCTGACTGGGATTCACACCGAGGGTTCTCCTGCCTCTCTGGCCCTCAGACTAGCACTGGGATCGCACCAGCAGATCCCTGCTTCTCCAATTTGGGGATGGCAGATCTTGGGACTTCTCAACCTCCATAATAGTATGATCCAAGTCCTCCTAATACCACACACACACACACACACACACACACACGGAAAACGCATAGTGTGAAAAAACCATGCATGGATTTCAAACACTTTTTGCACCCACATAAACATCTTTTTAAAGATATAGCTATATTTTTAAATTGTATTTATTTATTTCATTTGAAAGGCTGATAGAGATGCTCATCTGCTGGGTCACTCCCCAGGGCTGGGCCAAGCTAAAGCTGGGAATCGGGAACTCAGTGTTTGTCTCCCACATGGATGGCGGGGACCCAAGGGCTTGAGCCAGCACCTTCTGCCTCCCAGGGAGCACATTAGCAGGAAGCACGAACTGAGGAGTGGAATCAGGACTCCAACCAAGCAGTATCATCATAGCTACATCAAGCACACATCTTTAATTCCATTTTTCCATGAACTTTTAAAAAAAGATTTATTTATTTATTTATTTATTTATTTATTAGAAAGGCAGAGTTACAGAAAGGCTGAGGTTGAGAGAGAGAGCGAGCGAGCGAGAGGTCTTCCATATGCTGGTTCACTCCCCAAATGGCTGCAACAGCCAGGGCTGATCTGTTCCAAAGCCAGGAGCCAGCAGTTTCTTCCGGGTCTCCCATGAGGGTGCAGGGGCCCAAGCGCTTGGGCCATTCTCCACTGCTTTCCCAGGCCATAGCAGAGAGCTGGATCGGAAAAGGAGCAGCTGGGACTTGAACCGGTGCCACATGGGATGCAGGCGCTGCAGGCAGTGGCTTTACCAGCTATGCTACAGCGCTGCCCCCCTCACCATGAACGTTTAAAATCCCTGCTAATCTCCCATTTGTTCTATTTCTCAGGAGAACCCTCATTAATAGATCTGTTTTTCCAGACAATGATAGATGAGAGGGGCCTGTGACCAGAGGGGATGCCTCTCCGGGCCCCTTCATTTTGACCTGTGTACCTGTCCCCTGACACCTAGGAGCACTGGCTATTAAGGACTTCTCATAACTATCCTTGGCAGAATGAGATCCAACTCACCTGGGGGTTCAAAGCATCCCCATTCGTAGCATGGGCAGGACACAGTGGTGCAAAAGCTTGGCTGCCTTGACTCAAGGCACAGCAACTCTGGGTGCAATTCACACTCCAGTGCTCCCAGTGCCATCAGCCCCACCTAAGATCGCACCTGGACTTGATGTTCCCTTGTGCAGCCTTTCTGCTGAGAGCACGCCCTTGATAGATTGTGCACCTTGGAATCATGGTCTCCAGCTCTGTATCTAGGAAGCTGGAGCTCGGAACTGAGAGGAGGTGTTGACGCACCTCTAGCAGATGGCACCACCATCCATGTTTCCAAGTTTCACGTTGGTCTCTCTTCCTCAAATTCTCCCTCCCCTCACACCAGACAGCAAATCAACCCCAGGGCCACAAGTCCAGTGCCGCACCTTGATCCTGTGCCCTTGTTCATCTGCATAGACGTTACCAGATTTTGGCCACACTGGTTCCCCATGGTCTCGATGTCACCTGCTACGGGGCTGTCTAGTCTCTCTCCTTTTGTCACCAGAGAGAGCAAATCAAACATCACCCCTGCTCCAATTTCTCAGTGACTTCCACTCCATGTAGAATGGAGCCTTACGTGATGGACAACACAAATATGGCCACGTCCCTGTTGACTTCCCCAGTGCCAGCTCCCTGCACCCCCAACCCCGCTCCCAGCAGCCTCATACCTTCACCCAACCTTGAAACCATCTTGGGTATGCACAAGTGCCTCTGATTCCCGGCCGTGCTCAGTCTGGAAGTGAGTCCCCGCTCCTTCCTGGGCAGCCTTCAAGATGTGCCTGGACATAATTTCCCAGCAAAAACTCCCTGGGGTCTCTGCGGGTGCTGTTTTACATCTCACCTCTTTTATCAGAACAACTGCTCGTGTTCTTGGCATCCCTAAGCCCACGAGGTCAGGAGTCTGCTCATGTCTGCTCATGGTTATAGATTGTGTCATCAGGAATTATGTGTGTGAACCATGAGCAAGCTGACAGCTGATGGCCTGACGTCCAGAACTCAGAAGGCACGGCCAGCCAGAGCTGCCTCGTGTGGGACAAAGAGCCCTGGTCACTTACGTCCATGACCCTGGAAGCATTCCTGCCTCCGATCCCAAGCAGTCTACCCTGACTTGGCGGAGAACTGAGCAGGTTCTCTGGGGAATGCAGATTTTAACAGGACGCATTCCAAATCCCTGCTCTGCTTTCTCTGGCTTCCTCAAACACGTGGGTAGGGCGCACCTGAGGCTGCTGGCTCCCTCTGTCCAGCCCTGCTCACGGCCTGCCCCTCGCTTTCCTCGGATGCCTCCCAGACCACACTGTGTAAAATCTCAGCTCCCGCCTCCCTCACCTGCTAGCACCCAACCACCATCTCGGCTTTGTCTACCTCCGACAGACTTCACGACACTCATGGGAATGCGGAGTTAAACATTAGGTTTACTTTGGTGGGGAAAATCTTGGAAATGCATGCACGGGCTTTTTCATAACACATATTTTCCGTGAACTTTCTCTTCAGATTCCTCATCCGCATGGATTTCAACATTTTGCACCAGAATAAACTTATTTTTCATTCCCTTTTTTTCCAAGAACTGTACAACAACCTGCACAAACTTGTCACATGCTGTCTCTTTCCTGTGGGATGGAAGCTCCAGCCTGACCCAGCGCTGCACCCCCGTTAGCCTCATAACTGGAACCCAGCAGACACACGCGATACCTCTTTGCTGAATGAGTTTATACAGTGGAAGCGGAGACATTTAGCTGAGGACATACAGGGCAGGGTCACGTAAATTTTCAGACTAGATTCAGCAAGCACACAGCCCAGAGCTCTGAAGCTGAGCTTGGCAAGCTGCCTTGGGGTCAGAGAGGGCTTGCTGAGAACAGAGCTACTTAATCCCGGTTTGCGCCCTTCGGCCTCTCTCAGTGAAACTATCTCCAAACTGGAAGAGGCGCCCGAGGTAAGTGATGGGATGAAGCAGCTCTGAATGCCCAAGAGGAAGGACAGACCACAGTCTTCCATTTCTCTCCCTCACGGTCCCTCCCCCCTCTCCTCCCAGGTCAGCCGAGAACCTAACCTCTGTGGCTTTGTGGTGGTCTCTTCCTGCAGGATCATTCAAGAGTCTTTGGATATGGTACCAACAAGAGCCCTGGATGCCACATGCAGTGCAGCGAGCTCCCGGAACACCAGGGAGAGGCTTACTGGGTTGTAGAGCACATGCGGGAATCTTTGAGAAATCACAGGGAAATAGGCAGATGGAAAAAAGTACTGCGGATATCAGAAGGCAGGCGAGCAAGGGAGAAGGTGGCAAAAACTCCAGCCTAGTGAATGTAGCCTTGCTCACTTGGGCCTGGGTTAGGACCACAGAGGGGGCTGGGTGTCCGACACAGCGGTTCAGATGCCACTTGTTATCCCTGTTTCTCATAGCACAGCGCCCACTCCGTTAGCATGCACCCTGAGAGAAAGCAGGTGAGAGCCAAGTACTTGGATCTCTGCCACCCATGTGGGACACCTAGACTAGGCTCCTGGCTCCTGGTTTTGGCTCAACCCTCACTGTTGTGAGCATTTGGGGAGTGAACCAGCAGATGGGAGATCTCTCTATGTCTTTCTCTGTCACTCTGCCTTTTAAAACGTATAAAATTGAATAAAATTTAAAAAAAAATAACACAAGAAGTTGATGGCACTATTGCTTTAAAAAATAACAAACCAATGTCATGTTATTATAGTGATCTTTTATGCATAAGAAAAGAGTGAGCAGTTCTGAGAAGTTAACTTGCATCTAATTAACCTCCAATCTCATTGCATTTCTTGATTGATTGAAATGCAGCATTTAAGTGCATACCTTGGGGCCAGTGCTGTGGCTTAGCAGATAAAGCTGGCCCTGCCTACAACATTGACATCCCATATGGGTGCCAGTTCCTGTCCCAGCTGATCCACTTCTGATCTAGCTCCTTGCTAATGGCTTGGGGGAAACAGCGGAAGACGGGCCACGTGAGAGACCTGGATGAAGCACCTGGCTCCTGGCTTTGGCCTGGCTCAGCCCTGGCGGTTGCAGCCATCTGGGGAGTGAACCGGAGGATGGACAATCTCTCTCTCTCTGTGTGTGTGTGTGTGTGTGTGTGTGTGTGTCTGTAACTCTTCCAAATAAATTTAAAACAATTTTTTAAAAAAAGAACATATCTTAACTGTGGCAAATGACTTCAAAGTCTCCTTGATACCCCTGTGGACAATCCATGGTGATGTTGGACAGAGTCAGCCACGCCTACTTCCTGTGCTGTGCTGGGCACTGGAACCACAAAGAGTGAGTAAAACATGGTCCTTGTCTTTGAGAAGCCCCACGTAGTGAAGAGACCGGCCAGGTCGAGAGGTAGTTATGATCCACGTTGCTCAATGCTGTCCTTGAGTTGTTCCAAAGGGGATGTGACAGTACAGCTAGGTGACTGGCTGGCTGATGACACCAGTGATTCACATCCTGGTGGAAGGCTGTCTCTGCTACAGTGCTACAGAGGTTGAGGACACTTCTACGTCCTACAAAGTCTTCTTCAGGACTTAGAAGAAGACATCAGAGCCAAGTTGATCAAATTTGCCAATGACCTCAACCTGTAGGGGAGTAGCTGAGACACTGGCCATGGCCAGGAATCAGAAAACCCTCCTTGACCAAGAAAAGCCTTGTCCTATGGCAAAGACCAAATTTGCTAAGGTGAAACGTAAAGCCACGGCTTGCATTCGGAAGCCACTCACAGAGAAGTCCCATGACAGTGTTCCAGAGGCTTTAGCCATGCACGGTTCAATATAAGCCACTCTTATGACAGGACTAGGAGGTGCTGGCACTGTCACGTAGTGGGTAAAGCCACTGCCTGCAGTGCCAGATCCCACATGGCCACTGGTTCGAGTCCCGGCTCCTCCACTTCTGATCCAGCTCTCTGCTATGGTCTGGGAAAGCAGTGGAAGATGGCCCAAGTCCTTGAGCTCCTGCACCCATATGAGAGACCCAGAAGAAGCTCCTGGCTCCTGGCTTCAGATCAACACAGCTCTGGCCGCTGCAGCTAATTGGGGAGTGAACCAGTGGATGGAAGACTTCTCTCTCTCTCTCTCTCTCTCTCTCTCTCTCTCTCTCTCTTTCTCTGCCTCTCCTTCTCTCTCTGTGTAACTCTGGACTTTCAAATAAATAAATAAATCTTTTAAAAAAAAAAGAAAGAAAGGACTGGGACAAGTCATGTGAGCCGATGGGGGACCGCCATAGTAATGTCGTGTCCAGGACCCGGAAGACTGGTGAAGCTGCTTCTGGGATCTCGTCCTGTAACTGAAGGTGCTCAGCCGGAGCAGGGAGAGTGCAGAGTCCTTGGAGTCCCCAGAGCCAGGACCTACTGCATCCTGGCAGCACAGGAGAACAGCCAAAGGAGATCTGGTCCTTGCCAGCCCTGCGCCCTTCCTCAGAACTGGGGACCATGCCGGCGACTGCCCCAGCCCCTAGAGCTCTGGACTGGGGCTCCAGGCTGCGCCCTGGCCAGCACCTCCCTCTCCCCTCACCCGAGGAGGAAAGTGTGGTTTCCTTTTGTTCCAGTCTTAGGTATCGCAAGGTCGCCCTAAAGTCATTTGGGACCTAATGCTGTGTCCTTTCTCCCTTCCAATCCCTCACTTTTTTATATTGAAATTTTTTAGTTGTTGTTTATTCAAGAGGTAGAGCAAGAAGAAAGAGAGCCCCTATCTTTTTTTTTCATTCCCCAAAATCCCAAGATGAAGCCAGGAGCCGGAACTCAAAGCAGGTCTCCCACATGGGTGAGAAGGACCCAGTTGCTTGAGGCCCCTGCTGCCTGCGGGGTCTGCATTGGTAGCAAGTTGTCCCAGGGTGTGCATGAGCAGGAACCTGGTGTCAAGAGGCAGGGCCGGAGATGGAAACCAGACCTTCAGTCTTGGTGCTGGGGTCCTAACCAGTACCTTAACCAAATGCTGACCCCATTTCTTATTTTTTTCTTGTTTGTTTTTTTTAAAGGCAGAATTACACACACACACACACACACACACACACAGATCTTCCACTCACTAGTTCACTCCCCCAAATGGCTGCAATGGCTGGAGCTGGGCAGGGCCTAAGCCAGAGTCTGGAACTCTGTCCAGGTCTCCCACATGACTGGCAGACTTGAGCCATCTTCCGTTGCTTGTCCAGGCACATTAGCAGGGAGCTGGATCAGAAGTGGAGCGGCTGGGACTTGAGCCCATGCTCATACAGGATGCCTGCGTTGCTGGTGGTGGCTTAACCTGCTGCACTACGACACCGGCCCATACAAGGTCCCCACTTCTGATGGGAAAGTTCAGTGCCACCTCTGTCAGGCACACTGCTGGACAAGCATGTGTTTTTGTACGCCTGTCCTTTTTGTCCTGTCTTAATTTCTGCTTCCCTTAGTTCTTGATGGCTACTGGACTCGATGTCCCAAGTCCTCATTTGATCTCAGAGTATTATTCTCCCTTCTGCCTCATCTCTGCTCCAACCAGTACCCTCAACATGTGCAAACTCATATGCATGCACACACACACATGCACGCACACACATGTACACACATTCATGCACACACATGCACACACACGCATGCACACACATGCAAGCATACACACACATGCGTGTACACGCTAGCATGTACACATGCATGCAAACACATGCATACACACAAGCATGCACACAGACACATGCATGCACACACACACACACACATTCTCTTGCCCTGGGTCGTTCTCGCAACCCCTCAAATCCAGAGTCCTTTGATCTCCTACGCCAAGGCTGAACCAGGGTAGGGGATAATAAACATTTTCCTGTGGCAGTTTTCAGCTCAGTAAGAGAAACAGTTGCTGTCAAAACTCTTCAGATGGGGGTCGGCATTTGTGGCGTGTAAAAATTCAGGACAGAGGCTAGGGATCTATTGGCAGCAAGCTGGCCAGATCTATCTGATTATTTATGGTTGGTCCTGGCATCGGATATCCACTGAACTAGATGATCTTTTCTCTGAAGTGAAAAAATCACATTGATGCTTTTCATAAAGGTGACGCCGAGAGGTCAAGCAGCTGCTTGAATGTAAGAGAGATGGAGAGGGCGTCTCAGAGCTCTTCTTGCTTCAACCCAAAGTCAGGATCGCACTCTCCCGTGGAACCAAGGCTGCTGCCTTGCTGTGGATCTTTCTGCTCAGGCTCAGCCACAAGGGGCAGTCCTCCCACCAGGCCTTTCCAAGGCTGCATTGCTGAGTGTTTCAGGGTGAAATCCCGGGGGCAGGGCCATGGCCTTGCCTTGTGAGCACACCCTTGGCCATGGCCTGCCTCTGCAGACATCTGGGGACAGCTGTGAACATCTGCTCCCCTCTGTGACCCAAGAGGCCCCGTGCTGTATCCATGGTGTTGGGCCAGGAGCCAGCACATGACCAGATGCCTGTGCGGCTGCTTGTGGGGGAGGCGAGGTCGTGCCTCCTCTGGGAGATCAAGCTGTCTTCCTCTGTCTCTGGCTTTATTTTCCTTCGCCTTAAAGAAAAATATTCATTCTGTCTTTATTTGAGAGAAACACACAGACTGACAGAGCGCCCATCTGCTGGTTCAGTCCCCAAATGCCCGCAATGGCCAGGGTCAGACCAGGCTAAAACAAGGATCTGGGGACTCAATCCAAGTCTCTCACATGGGTGGCAGGGAGACTATGAGGGCCATCACCTGCTGCCTCCCAGGTGGTGGGAACAGGAAGCAATAACAGGAAGTGGAATCGGGAGGGGAACTAGGACTTGAACCCAGTTCCTCCAATGTGGAATGAGGCGTCCCACCCTGCAGCTTAAATACGGGGCCAAATACTTGCCCCAAGAAAAAGCTTGAATTCCTATCACGGAGTACTTCAGATTAGCATCTCCCTGTATTTATATATGCAACACACAAATATATGCCAGCGCTTCAAAAGTTTGTGCAAAAATAGAATTTAAAAATAAGTTTATTTTTTCGAAAACTGTTTAGAAATCCATTCATAGCTTTTTCTATTTTTTTTAAAGATTTATTTTATTTATTTGAAAGAGTTACAGAGAGAGAGAGAGAGAGAGAGAGATGTCAGTCTTCCATCCATTGGTTCACTCCCCAAATGGCCACAACAGCCAGAGATGAGCTGATCTGAAGCCAGGAGCCAGGAGCTTCTTCCAAGTCTCCCACGTAGGTGCAGGGCCCAAGCACTTGGCCATCCTCCACTGCATTCCCAGGCACATTAGCAGGGAGCCGGATCGGAAGTGCAGCAGCCTTGGACTAGTACTTGAAGCAGTCCCTCGAAGCAGGGACTTGAACTGACACCCATATGGGATGCTGGCACTGCTGGCTGGGGCTTCACCCACTGCACCATAGCGCTGGCACCATAGCGTTTTCATAATAAGTATATTTCATGAACATTTTGAAGACCCCCCTCCTGTGTATGGATTTAAATTGTTTTGCACCAAAACAAGAATATCTTTCAATTCTATTTTCTATGATCTTTTTGAAGTGCCCTTTTTAAATTACACATACAAAATTATACATAACATATACGTATATCATCTGCCTGTCTACGCGTCCACCTGTAGCGCCTGACAGTGCTGTGGCAATTCTTAACCCTCCCGTCGGAGGCCTGTGCTTGCTTTTCCAGTATGTCACCTTGACAAAAATAACGTTTCCCCATCCAAAAAGAGGCCACAACAATCATCATTATCCAGGCAACTGGAGCCATTTTTCCTCCCAGTGTTACCTTTCATCTCATCACGCCTTGATGAGGTACAGATAAATACATGCAAATAGACTAGAACGCATTTCATTTTTTTTTTTTTTTTTTTTTTTTTTTTTTTGACAGGCAGAGTGGACAGTGAGAGAGAGAGACAGAGAGAAAGGTCTTCCTTTTGCCGTTGGTTCACCCTCCAATGGCCGCCGCTGCAGCCGGCGCACCGCGCTGATCCTGGCAGGAGCCAGGAGCCAGGTGCTTTTCCTGGTCTCCCATGGGGTGCAGGGCCCAAGCACCTGGGCCATCCTCCACTGCACTCCCTGGCCATAGCAGAGAGCTGGCCTGGAAGAGGGGCGACCGGGACAGAATCCGGCGCCCCAACCGGGACTAGAACCCGGTGTGCCGGCGCCGCAAGGTGGAGGATTAGCCTATTGAGCCACGGCGCCGGCCTAGAACGCATTTCATTAATGCTGGATTAACAGGGACAGCCTTCTGCTGAACAAGCCCAGGGCAGTTGTGGCAATAGCTGCAATAACCTACATGCTGGAACAGAAAGAGATCAGGCAGAGGCGGAAGCTTCCAAGAGCTTAGATGTCCCTGGAGCACGACATGGGAATGAACGTGCATTTAGGACTCCAAAATCCCACAACAGCTGCTCAGAAACACTGGTGCCCGTGAAAATCCACCCAGTGCAATCCAGGGTCTTGGTGGAATTCACGCATGAATTATGCAGGCCAAACAAGGACTTGCTGATATCAAAGCGGCACACCCAGGGAGGCAGGGGCTCTGCTGTGCTCTTGGAAAAGCGAAAACAGGTGCAGGGGCTTGCAGCCCGCCATCATGCCATCATGCCGTCCACAGGACACTGAGAGTGTGCCTCCCTTATGCACCGAGGAGCCCTGTGGGCCCAAGGGGCTCCCCTTGCCCACACAGTGCTGTGTCCTCTTCCCTCCCCTGCTTCCACCATAGGAGCAGCAGTGTCATGCGGACCTCTCAGTAGGACATCTGTCAAAGGCATCGCTGATAAACAGGGAGCGGGAAGAAGAGAAACCCTGTCCCAACCTGTCTTTGAGGCTCCCTGGCTGGTCTTCACAACCACTCCCTCAGCTCCCAGGAGCACCCAGCCCCCAGGGGGGCATCTCACCTCTTCAGGGGGAGTCGCCTTGCTGTTTGTCACTGCTTTCACAAGCCTCGCCTGTCAGTTGTACTGTGTGTCAGATAGTTAAGGAGAGCTTGGCACTTCCTGTCTGCAAATTAAGTGGGGAGACTTGGAGGAGGTTGGTGCGGGGACTGGGTCAGCCACGTGGTCCAATGGCAGGAGTCTCAGAAAAGCCTTTTCCTGAGATATTTTTCTCCACAGTCTGAGTTCCCACCATTGTGGTTATTTTTCCAACCAAATTTCTCCAGAAAGCTACTGCTGGACTGGAAAGAGTAAGTAATTAGCCCATTAACTCCATGAAGAGCTGTGTTGTTCCAGTTCTCCTGTAAGATTGGGGGCCAGCGCTGTGGTGAAGTGGGTAAAGCCAATGCTGCAGTGCCGGCATCTCATTATGGACGCTGGTTCAAGTCCCGGGTGCTCCACTTCCAATCCAGCTCTCTGCTACAGCCTGGGAAAGCAGTGGAGGATGGCCCAAGTCCTTGGGCCCCTGCACCCCTGTGGGAATACCCAGAGGAAGCTCTTGGCTCCTGGCTTCAGATCAGTGCAGCTCCGGCCATTGCAGCCATCTGGGAAGTGAACCAGTGGATGGAAGACCTCTCTCTCTCCCTGCCTCTCCTTCTCTATGTAACTCTGACTTTCAAATAAATAAAATAAATCTTAAAAAAAAAAAGATTTCATCAGTAGATCCAACAGAGACCTAAGACAGGTAATTTTTGATGAGCGGGGTGGGGTTGGGGGGTAGCCCTGCACCTGTGCAGAACAAGGAGCCTGAGCAGGTAGCTGTGGGGAGCGGGGGGGGGGGGGGCATAGTAGAATCCATTAAAGTGGGCTGAGGGTTTCTGGAAGAAGCAATGCTTGCAGCAAGTGATGTCACAGAGGAAATGCTTGCAGAATCAGGCGAAAAAGCAGCACAAATCCTCTTTGAAAACCAAGTTGTTTGCATCACCAGAAATCATCTGTCAGTTGCCTGCTCAGGATCCACCCACAAGAGTACAGCACAGCGGATCCAACCTCTGGCTCCCCTGAAGCCGGCCATCTCAGAAAGACACAGGAGCAGGAGTGGAGAGCAGGGAAAACGTGGAAACACAAACAAGGGATAAACACACAGCATGGGCAGTTGTGAAACGTTCAGTAGGGAAATGACCCGCAGGCGAACCCCTCTGTCAATCCATCCTTCATTCAGGGGCTGGGAGAGCTGTCATCAGACAGACAGGAGGAGGGGAGCCTGCAGCACCGGGAAGCCAAAGAACGAGGCGCTCCTGGCACCAAGGGGAGGTAACCGGTGACCAACGGTGTCGGTGTACACTCGTTCAGTTTTGTCAGCGGGAGTTGATTTTTTTTTTATTTTACTTTTGGATTTTGCATGGATTCCTTTTGTAACAACAAGAGTACTAATGATCTTACAGAGGCAAAAAACTTTAAGACGCAAGCCTCTAAGAGGAGGGTACAAGGTTAGGAAGTCTAAGCAATGGCTGTAGAGCGCTGCTAGACTAGACGTTCCAACACGGAGAGTGGCAGCTCAACTGAGTGTGCAGCCAGGGAAGGCTTTGGGCAGTGATGGCTCAAGTAGTTGAGCCATCCACCTGAGAAACCCAGTTTCAGTTCCTGGCTCCTGGCTCCAGCTGTTGCAGGCATTTGGGAAGTAAACCAGCAGATGGGAGATTCTCTCTCTCCGCCCCCCCCCCCCTTGCAAATAGATAATTTTTTTAAGATTTATTTATTTGAAAGTCAGAGTTACACAGAGAGAGAAGGAGAGGCAGAGAGAGAGAGAGAGAGAGAGAGAGAGAGGTGTCTTCCATCTACTGGTTCACTCCCCAATTGGCTGCAACGGCTGGAGCTGGGCTGATCCGAAGCCAGGAGCCAGGAGCTTCTTCCAGGTCTCCCACATGGGTGCAGGGGCCCAAGGACTTGGGCCATCTTCTACTGCTTTCCCAGGCTGTAGCAGAGAGCTGGATTGGAAGTGGAGCAGCCGGGACCCGAACCGGCGCCCATATGTGATGTCAGCGCTTCAGGCCAGGACATTAACCTGCTGTGCCACAGCGCAGGCCCTGCAAATAGATAATATAAAGATAACAAAAGGTTAGCTTCGTGAATGTACAGTGGTGGAGGCCAGGGTGTCTAATCTGATAAAACACCCAACAATAAAAAGGGCTGGGGCAGACAGTTGTTACACGAAATACGTCTTAATAGAAAAGTGTTAAGAAATAAGGACTCTTCCCCTACAGACACAAAACACCACTAAATTGCAAGTTGTGCCAAGTAATGCAGCCTCAATTTACACGGCAGGGGTGGGGGTGGTGTGTGGCAGGTGCTGAGCATACCGGAACCTCCTCCTAAGCCTTCCCTCCCACTGTCCATCCTGGTCCAGAAATCAAGGAATTGGTGGGGGAGAGAGTGCGTGCTGCGGAAAGGGTTCAAATTAGAAGCATCTTAGAGAGGTGCCGCTGTGTGAATTCTCAGCAGTAAGGCTGCGGTAGTGCCTTATTGCACACAAACTCCTCTTCTCACAGCTGGGGAGGCAGGAGGTCCTAAAGCAGCAAGGTGTTCCTTCAGCAGGCCTCGCGGGAGGGTCACGGACGCACCTGCTCTGGGATCTCCAGGCTGCCTGCAACCACGTGCTCTGCCCCGTCCTCCACCTTCAAGCCAGCAGTGCAGCATCGCCAAGTCGCTCCTCATCCGGCCTCTATCCACCCTCGCATCTCCTTGCCTGGTTTCCCCGCCTCCTTCTCGCCTCAGTAAGGACCTCTTGAGATGACCCTGGGCCCGCCTGGTTCCTCTAGGATGAACTTCCCCGTCTCAAGGTCTTTCATCCTTTCTGTCACGGTTCAAGGGGAACCAGCAGTTTGGAGTGAACCAGTGATGGGAGAGATCTCTGCCTTGCTCTGCCTTTTGAATAAATATGTAAATAAATTTTCTTTTTTTTTTAACTTTTATTGAATGAATATAAATTTCCAAAGTACGGCTTATGGATTACAATGGCTTCCCCCCCATACCGTCCCTCCCAACTGCAACCCTCCCCTCTCCCACTCCCTCTCCCCTTCCATTCACATCAAGATTCATTTTCGATTCTCTTAATATACAGAAGATCAGTTTAGTATACATTAAGTAAAGATTTCAACAGTTTGCTCCCACACAGAAACATAAAGTGAAAAATAATGGATGATTTTTTAAATGATGATGAAATCAGATCAGACCTATTGTCATGTTTAATCCCAGTGAGAGTCAAGTTGGGAATTGATAATTTCTTTCTTTCTTTTTTTTTTTTTTCACAGAAGATCAGTTTAGTATACATTAAGTAAAGATTTCAACAGTTTGCACCCCCATAGAAACACAAAGTGAAATATACTGTTTGAGTACTCGTCATAGCATTAAATCTCAATGTACAGCACATTAAGGACAGAGATCCTACATGAGGAGTAAGTGCACAGTGACTGCCTTGCTCTGCCTTTTGAATAAATATGTAAATAAATTTTCAAAAAAAAAGATAAAGAAAGAGGTGACAAACTTCTCAAATCAGTTAAATGCCAATTCCATATGCCAGCATCAGAAAGAAATTAAATCAAAACTAAAAAAATATACTTGGGGAAAAAATCTTAGCCACTGTAGTGAGGTGTAATGAACACATAAAAAGCCACAGATACTTAGTGTCTACAACTTGCTGTGTCAGGAGACAAGCATAAACCTGTGAAGCCATCAAACCAGCATCACTGTTAACGCCACAAATGTAACTGTCACCTCCAAAACGTTCCTCCTGTCCCCTCCTCTCCCCCTTTTCTCTCCACTTGTGAATATAAGACCTATCCTTTCAGAAAATGCTAAAGGTAAAGCATAATCCAGTGTTGCCAGTCATAAAGCTAGGCTTGCTTATGGTTGAAACTTTGTACCCTTTGATCAATACCTCTCTGCTTCTCCCTTCCCCCAGGCCCCGGCAGCCCCCACTCCTTCCATGTCCACTTCCACTTCCCTGTGTTTAACTGTGCTACAGTCCACCTGCAAGTGAGGTCATACGGCATTCGTCTCTCGGTGCCTGCAGTATTTCCCTCTAGGTCTCTCCATGTTTTCCCAGTTGGCAGGATTTCCTTCTTTTTAAAGGCTGAATACTATTCCACTGTACGCAGATAGCATCTGTTCATCCGTTCATCTCTAAGTGGACATCTAGGTGGAGTCTGCTCTTGGCTACTGTGAAAAGTGCTGTGATAAACATGGGAGTACAGACAGCTCTTCAACATACTGACTTAAATTCCTCTGGATACGTGCCCAGAAGTGGGACTGCCGGATCAAAGGGTAATTCTGTTTTGGATTTTCTTGAGGATCTTCCATGTCGATTTCCATAGTGGCATCCATTTACCAACAGTGTACAAGAGCTCCCTGTTCTCCACACCCTCATCAACACTTGCTGTCCTCTTCTTTTTTTCTTTCTTTAAAAATAGGTACCCTGACATATGGGAGGTGTTATTTCGTTGTGGCTTTGATTTGCATTTTCCTGATGACTTGTAATATTGAGCACTTCTTTTCCTTGTAAAACCATGGACAGCAAAAGATCTCTCTCCCTTTGCTTAAAGGCAAAGCTTCCTAGGGGTGGGGTTGGGCTGCTTAGCACACTAACAGCCTGTAGTAGTTCTCTGCTTCTTTGCATACCTGTTGCACAATTAACTTGTAACCTCCTAATAGCTACTTTTGAAAAAAAAAAATCTCCTAAGCATTTCCAGGGTCCCTGATAAAACTGGACAGAACTGGCACACAGACTAACTCAGACCCACCAGAGAGCACCTTCTGATTGGCCATCAGGTTCAAGGCCACACCTCCACTCTACGCGCTGCCTGTAGAGAAGTGAGCTGTCAGGGTGCATGCTCAAAGGATTTTCCCCTCCCTTTCCTCTGCACCTCTTCCATTCTGTTGCTTTGCTTCACCCAGTTCCTCCCCAATTACCCTAACTCCATAAATTCCCAAACCTCTCTCTGTACACAGAGACTGACTGGGGCCTTGACCTGGCTTGTGCCTTTCTCCTACAGGTCTGTGGCACAAACAGATGTTCCCTTTCTGAGAAGGTGAATCCAGTGTCTTTATAACTAGTAGGGTACATGCGAGCAGGGAGCCCTATCCCATAACAGCTGTTGGCCGTTTGTATGTCTTCTTTGGAGAAATGCCTATTCAGGTCCCTTGTTCATTTTTAAATTAGGTCACTTGTTTACTTGCTATTGAGTTGCAGGAGTTCCTTATATTGTACATGTTGGATATGCATCCCTTGTCAGATCTATGGTGTGTAAATATTTTCTCCCATTCCAAGGTTGCCTTTTCACTTTGTTGATTGTTAGCTTTGCTGGGAAAAAGCTTTCTGGTTAGATATAGTCTGACTAGTCTCGCTTTGCTTTTGGTTGTCTTTGCTCTTGATGTCATTCCCCAGAAATCACTGCTCAGTTCAATGTCTATAAGCTTTCCCCTGTGTTTTCTCATTTTTATATACAAATATAGCATGTTTATAAATATGTAAATTTTATGCTGATAAATATATTTATATGATATTTAGAAGTATGATCTATTTATACATCAAATAAGAGGAAGACAATATAATTTATATGCAGCTAGAAAGTCACACCTTCATTAAGACATGGCATTTCTTTGGGTTGTAGGTCATGCCTTAGGACTTTTATCACTGCCTGTGTTAAGGCTTAGGGGGTTAGCCCATGAGTTTTACAAATCCTCCCAAACCTAATTCCCGAAAGAGCAGCTCAGCCATCTACAGTGAAAAGAATGGGACAGAAGGGTGCATCTGAGTGACTTCCCGCTATTGCAGACCCCGGAAGATAGCAGAGATGGCTCAAGTAATCGGGTCCGTGCTACTGCTGTGGGAGACAGGGATTGAGTTCTCAGTTCCCAGCCCTAGCCATCACAGACATTGGTGGTGATGGGGGGGGGGGGGGTGGAAGGAAGAGGATCCAGAAGTGGAACTTTAATCCCCGCCCCCCCAACCTCTACCTCTTACATTAAAAAAAAGAGTTTGAGCAAACACAGCCCCAAAATATAACATCCTCTTTGTTTTCCCACACTGGAGAAAATGAACCATCCACCAATCACAGGGAATCACTGGAGTGGGAAGCTATGATTTGAAACTTGGGGCTGGGGAGACTATAACCCTAAAATCATATTTGAAGATTACTTTCTCCAGTGAGATGTTTGCAATTTGCTCTTCCCTGATCCTCCTAGGATACATCCCTGGGCCTTTCAGAATATTTCTTGAATGGCAGAGAGAGTTCCAATAGAAGCACCTGCTATCCCCAGTGCATGTTACCTTCATCACAGGTTTTATTAGAGAGTTCTGGTCAGGTTCACACCCACAGGAGAAAAGAAAGTACAGGAAATGGTGGGAGGGAAAGAAAAAAGAGAAACGGCCAGAGAGGGCGGCTGTCTGGCCGCTCTGGGGCCAGGAAGCAGGCTGGGTGTGAAAAGCCTCTCTCTGTGATCCCTACTCTCACATCTCTGACAGGGTCGCTGGAAACAAAGGAATTTCACAGCCTTTCCGGGCTGACTGCAGGAGAGAGCTACCAGCTGGTTGCTACGCTTCAGGCAGAAGTCCCACAGGCTCCTTTGCAAATGTCAGGAATGTAGGACCTACTCCCAGACAAACATCCCAGGAGAGACATTCAAAGGGCAGCTGAGGACACTTGGTTCTATTCCCTTTGCATCAATAGCGTCTTTGACTAACACGCTTAGCCCTCTGCTGCTGAGATTGCCAGCGGGGGATTCTTTGCAACTCTATATGATACAGCCTTGGTCCCCAAAGAAAAACCTGCTTTTCTTTCCTTTGAGAATAAACAGCGTGGTCAGTGGACAAGGGAGGGATCCCAGTTCCCAAAGCTCTTGGACTCAAAGGTCGAGGCAGGGTGATCGTTTTTTTGATTGACGGCTTCAGTTAAGATTTTCCCTGCCTAGCTCAAGATCAACCTGGAAATAGGACATGCTATGAAAATCAGCTAGAATGACATGGCAAAGACAGGAATAATAGTCATACCAGAATCTAAAAGGTGAGGTGGGCAATGAGACTTTCTGAGCGTGCCCCTGGCACTGTCCCCAGGAAGGAGGTGGGGTAACACGGTGTCTGATCTGCTTGGCAGTCTTATTGAGAGTTAGTAACTTGGCATTCTGGTGAAGTGGTATGAACTAGTGGACCAGGATTTGAATAGATCTGGGTGGTAAGAAAATTCCTGAATCTACTTTTTAAAGCCAACCCAGCATTAAAAGTAATGGTCAGAAACACTGAGCTGTCACACGGTGCCAGGGACTGTACGAAGAGCTTCATGCGTGATCTCATTATTTGTACAGCACTAATATTTACACCACCACCATCATCCCCATTCTGTAGATAATGAACTTGAGGTATATGGAAGTTAAGCAACATGCCCAGGGACATTCATTGTCTCTCAAAGTTCTGTGTGTTAGCAGCCTGGCACTCAAAGTCTTATGCTAATGGTTAATGGATTACTGTTGATGGATTAAGGGTGGAGGCTTAATCCAATTGTGGTGTCTGAAGGTGGGGCCTTCAGGAAGTGATTGGGATGGATTATGGGATTAAGTTGCTGCTGAATCACAGTGGCCTTGTTAGGAGGGACACACGCACATTGTGGACAAGCATGCTCCCTCTCTTTCTGCTTCCTGGCACAACAGGTGCTCCTGCCCCTGTGCTCATTCCACCACGCTGTGCCTTCATCAGACGCCACACCGTGGGCAGCCCGGTCTTGAGCTACTAACTCTGGGCCAGAATAAACCTTGTTCTTTCTGATATTGGTTATAAGGATGAAAATCTGACTAATGCAGATGGCAGACATTAAGCAGTAGAGTAGGAATTCAAGCTTATTGTTTCCTTGGCTGCAAATCCCACTTATTCCATCACTGATGGAGACAGTTCAAGTGACGTGACCCTGGGGCTCAAAAGAGCAGGGTCTGAAAAAGAGCTCCATGGACCAGAGTTCAAAGCTCCATTCTGCCAATGAGTGATGAGCTCTTGCTTTTTCTGAGGATGGTTCCCTTGCCTGGCAAGTGAGGGTAGCTAATAGTATTTGCCCCATAGGTTATGGCAAGGATTGAGCAGAGCCCCCGGGAGCGCCTCTTCATGCAGTGTCACATCTGCAGAGCTCCTTGGAGCCTTGCAGCGGTGCTGAGATGGGAGGTGGAGACTCTACATCACCTAGGGTGGATCTGAGCACAGGAGGCTCTCCTAAACTCTTTCAAGAGAGTCTACAATTTCCCTCTAAGCTTGCACTCTTCTGTGGGTAACTCACCCATGTCACTATTTATCTGATTTAATCTTTTATTAAGATGGATATGATGATTCCCTTAATTTCCTGTGGCTGATACAGCAGACTTGGTGACCTTGAATAATACAAACTTATTTTCTGCTGGGTCTAGGGCCCAGAAGTAGGTCAAAATCAGTTCCCCTGGGCCACAGTAAAGGTGTTGGCGAGGCCAAGCTCCCTCTGCAGGCACCAGTGGATAGCTGTGCCTCAGGCAGAATGCTGCCGGCAAGGCTTGGCTTGGGGCCCCATCCCTCCAGCTTCTGCCTGTGTGGTCATGCTGTTTTCCTCTTGTATGTGCATCAAAACTCCCTGCACTCTTCTCTTACAGAGATACTTGTAATGCCATTTAGGGGCCACACAGATAATCCAAGATAATCTCCCCATCTCAAGAACCTTAACTTTATCATAGCTGAGATGACCCTCTTTCTAATAAGGTAGCATTTACAGGTCCCAGAGGGTAGGATCTGAGATCAAGGGCCATTATTCAGCCTGCTATGTTGAGGTCACCTACGTGCTGCTTTTGCTGGGATGGGATAAGAAGAAGGAAGGCCTGAAATACGAGGATATTTCAAAAAGTCCATGGCAAAATGGAATTAAAAGATTAGTTTATTTTGGTGCAACAACAACAAAAAAAAACCACCTTGAAATCCATGCATAGTTTTTTTCATAATAAATTGAAGCAACACCTTGACAATAGGGACTCCATTTTGGAGCACCTGAGACTCCGCCTTGAGAAAGCACCTTCCCCACCCTACTCCCCCAACCCCGCCATGAGACTCTGGTCTAAAACTAAGATCTAAAGCACTCAGACAATAGCAGTCCACTACATCACACTTGGCAACCTGCATCACACTTGGCAAAGCATAGAAACCCCCTAGCATAATTGCTTAAGCTTGGAAGTGGATAGGCTGCACCTGGGTCAAAGATAAAAATGTTATTTGTCTATGTCCTACATATTATTTAAGTCAATACCTGTATTAATGTCAAGATTATAATTGAAATTGTTAAGATTGCAACTAGTATTGTTAAGATTATAATTGATACTAGTTTCGCATAGGTTTTAGGTCAGCTTGACCCCGGTAATCATGCATTCCCCCTGATCCTAGCAACCATGTATTCCCCTCCCGATTTTGTGGTTTCTGCTTTTATAAACCCTGTTGCTTTGGGCTTCAGGGTCAAGAGTTCTTTAGGGCATGAGCCCCGCTCTCCACCGTTGGCAATAAAGGACTGTCAAATTTGATCAATGTGTGGTGTTTCTCTGTTTGCACTTGCTCAGGCACAACAACCTGGTTTTCATGAACCTTTTGAAGACCCCACATATATATGGGTTTCAAAATTTTTGCATCCAAATAAACTTACTTTGTAATTCCACTTTGCCACAGATGTTTTGAAGTGCCCCTGTAGGCAGCTAACAATATACCAGATGTTTGGGGTTACACAACCAAAACAGGGGATCCCACTTTTAAATCTGAGAAGTTTGAAGACAAATTAAAGAGAAAAGATAGCTCCAGGAGGATTCTGCCATAATCTGCAAACAAGGTGGGAGGAACTGAAGGCCACACTGAATTCACAAATACTGAGGGAAATCGCGCAAGAAGGAAAAGAACAATGAGTCTCAACGAGAACAAGGAAGGTGCAAGGGAAAGCAGGAAGCTAAACTTGGAGAGGTCAGATGTCAACTGTTCTGCAGGAGTGGAAATTAGAATAATTTTCGAGGATACACGTTGGGCACGAACTAGAAATAAAGGTTCCGCAGCAGGACAGTGAGCAGTGTGAGGGCAGATCCACTAGCGGACGTGGATCTCCGCGGTAGAAAGCCTTGATCATGAGATCAGATCATTCAGATTTGACTCAAAAAGCAACAGGGATCCCTGCAAGTTCTTGAGAGAGGAGGACTGGCATAACCCCGTGCAGGGTGGTCTGAGAGAGTCATCAGGGGGCTTCAGACACAATTCGAAGTCAGGTAGTGGGGTGAAGATGGAAACCATGGGAAGTAGAGAGGCTCAGAGACGATGTCAGAATAAAGGATAATCAGGCCTGGAAAGGTGACTGTGCATGCAGGGAGAGGAGGCAAGACACAAAGCCACGTTCTCCAGGAAGGGCGTATTCCCCCTCCAGATGCCCCCTTCGCCTTCCTAGCCTCTGGGAACTGCAGAAGCAATCTGTACCCTGTAACAACCCCAGGGCAGGCCAGCTTGCTGACACTTTTTTTTCCCCAATAAAGGAATATATTATGGTAGTCTTTTTACAGACTTTGTTTAATGTGCTAACTCTTAAAACAATAAAGAGTAGAAACAGATAGGAGTCCCAAGCTGTTTGACTCTAGAGTGCCTTTTTAAATTATTATTTTCTATAAGATTTTATTTAGTTATTTGAGAGGTTGAGTTACAGAGAGAGAGGCAGAGACAGAGAGAGAGGTCTTCCATCTGCTGGTTCACTCCCCAGATGTCCGCAATGGCCAGAGCTGTGACGATTCGAAGCCAGGAGCCAGGAGCTAGGAGCTTCCTCCAGGGCTCCCATGTGGGTACAGGGGTCCAAGGACTTGGGCCATCTTCTACTGCTTTCCCAGGCTGTAGCAGAGAGATGGATCGGAAGAGGAGCAGCTGGGACATGAACCAGTGCCCATACGGGATGCTAGCACTGCAGGTGGAGGCTCAGCCTACTATGCCACAGTGCTGGCCCCTAGAGTGTCTTTTTTTTCTTTTTTTAAAATTTGTTTGAAAGGTAGAGTTACAGGGGAAAGGAGGAGAGAGAGAGAGAGAGAGAGAGATCTTCTATCTGCTGGTACATTCCCTAGATGACAGTAATGGTGAGGGCTGGGCCAGGCTAAGCTGAAGCCAGGAGCCAGGAGCTTCTTCCTCGTCTTTCGTGTGGGTGCAGGGGCCCAAGCACTTGGGCCATCTTCCACTGCTTTCCCAGGCACATTAGCAAGGAGCTGGATCAGCAGTGAAGCAGTTGAGACTCAAACTGGCGCCCACAGGGGATGCCCGCACTGCAGACAGAGGCTTAACCCGCTCCGCCACAGCGTTGGTCCCTCTAGAGTGTCTTTGCACTACTTTATTCTCTTATTCAATTATCCATCCATCCATCCATTCATCCATTCAACTAGTAATTGAGAACTGCAGTGTTCTGTCACTGTTTAAGGGCTAGGGATATCATGGGAAAAGATAGTCTTTAACCTCAAGGAGTCTGCAGTTTGGTTAACAGACAGGCAAGCAACTCTTATTGAAGCTCACTGCTTTCTGCAAAGTGGGAGAGAGCATCACAGGAATGTAGCAAAAGGACCCCCAATGTGTGCTGCTAGAGCCAGTAAGAGCTCACAAGAAGGAAGGGCGTGGTGGTGCCTGAGACTGGAGGGACCAGGAGGAGTTGGCCAGGCACAAGTAGGGTGGAGTCCATCCAGGAAGACAGCCCGAGTGGCAGGTGGGAAGAGCTGGGTGAGTTCAGGAGAAGGGAGATCACTGAAAGCCAACCCCCAGGGGGCCAGGCATGGGGGGAGGGCAAGGGCCAGAGCCTGGGGTCCCTGAGACAGGAGCCAGGAGCCGGCCAGCTCCGTCCCTCAGGTCACCCCACTATGGAGGTCCTATTCGGACAGCAACGGATGTGCTCAGCTCTTGATGTCAATCCGGTTAAACATTTCTATTGGGAGACTTTTGGGGGACATCTATGTCCTTGGAAGAAAGCCTGCAAGTAAGCTCTTTGTCTTCCAAGGAACCACAAACAAGTGCTAATTCTACCAAGTGCTAAATGTCCTAGGAAACTGCTCTCCAGCCTCCCGGGCAGGACTTATTCCCAGGCTTGTCCCTCAATGGAGGTTCCTGTTCTTTCTCTAGGCATCAGCGAGACTACACTCCATGTGTGGCAAAGATCCCGAGCTCCCACGCTGAGTCGCCTCAAACCCCAAGATGGGCCCACACCACCAGAGCCTCTCATCTCTGTCGTCCTAAGCCACCAGCTGCGCTGTGGGCTTTGGGGTATCCTGGCACTCCCACGCCACACACCATGCTGTGCTTCCTTCTCCCCAATTTCTTGGTACTGCTCCTCTCCCTCATGCCCTGTCGTCATTCAGATCAATTATGCCATCATCTTCCACCTCTCCACCTCCTACCCTTACCAGAAATCTGGCCAATACCACAAACATCCCCTATCCTCTTGATCAAGTGAAGATCCCATTTCCCTCTTTTTTTAAAAAAAAAATTATTTATTTATTTAAAGAGATACACAGAGAGAGGAGAGGCAGAGAGAGGAGAGGCAGAGAGAGAGAGAGAGAGAGAGAGAGAGAGAGAGAGAGAGGGAGAGAAAGAGAGGTCTTCCATCCGATGGTTCATTCCCCAATTGGCCGCAATGGCCGGAGCTGCGCCAATCCGAAGCCAGGAGCCAGGAGCTTCTTCCGGGTCTCCCAGGTGGGTGCAGGGGCCCAAGACTTGGGCCATCTTCTACTGCTTTCCCAGGCCATAGCAGAGAGCTGGATTGGAAGAGGAGCAGCCCGGGTCTCGAACCGGTGCCCAAATGGAATGCCGGCGCTTCAGGCCAGGGCGTCAACCCACTGCACCACAGCACCGCCTCCCCACCCCCCCCCATTTCCCTGGATACCCAGGCATCTTTGAACCTGCAGCAGGCAGCGGCACCCTTGCTCCCTCGTCCTTGTTTTGGAGCCCAGTGTGTACAGGCTCCTCCGCGTTAGTCTAATCTAGCTTTGCTGAACATGTGGCTGACTCCTCAGACCTTCTGTTCCTGCTCTCCTCCACTCCCTGAAGACTTCGAGGCCTCCCTGGCAGTTCTCCTCTCTACCCACACCAGCCTCATGGAAACACCCACGGCAACATGGGCACCGCGACCGTCTCTCTCCTTCACTTAGGTTTCCATCCCCATGGCCATAGTCTGGATCTTGGCAGCACTGGAAACTCCCTTCCCTCTGAATTCCTACTGAAGCATCCTACTCTCGACCCTAACCTCCAGTCATCCTGCTCCTGTATCAAGGTGTCTGCTCCGCATGCCCATGGGGGCTACCTACACCTCTGATCTCTGTTTTCCCACATTCATTTTACCACCGCAGCTTAACTTTTTTTTTCATCCAGCCTAGTGCCTGAATCCCGTACTCCCTCCACCCTGTTGATAAATCTCTCAGTATCTCCATCACCTTGCCTCTCCACGACATCCTTCTATTAAGTTCACATCTTGGATCGATCCAACAACCTGTTCTCCTGTTGCCACACACAGACAGCTCAACTGTGGTGTAGATTTTAGACAGACAACACGAGAGACATATGCCATTCAACCTCTGGTGCCCTTGTCAATTCCCTATTAGTTCTGTTCTGGATACCTGGCAATGGCCATTTCAACTTCTAGGTCTTTCCTCAAACCAACAGAGAACTTAGTCTTCAGCTATGAGCCTCTCAGCTTCTTGGCCCCCTCCCAAACATCAAAATTATTTGTATCTGAATTGGCCTCTCTCTGCTTCCCACATTCCCAGGACACACAAGGTGTCCTTTTCCTATTTCCACTCTTCCTTTCTTCTTTGGGAATAAGACTTCCATTCACTGGGACATTCTGTAGTTTCAGCCTTTTGTACTCTACAAGCTTTCCCTCAACAGCCTATAAAATTCACTCTCTCTCCAATGTTAAAGAACAAAGCATGTTTTGATCCTGCATTTCTCCCTGCCTTCCTATCTCTCCCTTCTGCTTTGCAGCCAAACTGCCTGTCCACTGTCTCCACTTCCTTTCACCTCACTCATCTGTTTGTTCTCCGACTTCAAGTTCTGCTGTCACAACCTCACAGCACCCACCCTGTTACATAACATCAACAATTTCCCATCTGATGATTTCAATAGACTCTGGTCTTCACTCTGACCTTGATGTGGCATTGAACAGCACCGACCACCTCTTTGTCCAAAAGCTCCCTGTTCCCTGGCTGCTCTGATCACACTACTCTCTCCCGGTTCACTTCCTCCTCGTTGGCCCTCGATTCTCAGCTTCTGTTGGAGCGTCTCATCATCTGCTCACCCCTTTCACGATGGCACGCCCTCCTTGCCCGTCTGGTGGGTGCCCTGGGAAATCCCATCCATTCCCCGCCTTCACTGCCACCTCAGCAGGGATCCCTTTGACCTGAGCATCCAGTCTAGATCTCTCTTCCGAATTTTATCTCGGGTACTGAATTTTCTTTTAGACGCTCCACTAGAATGAGTCATACACAACTCAGTATGTCCCAAATGGAACTCACCTCTCCTTCCCAAACTTGCTCTTTCTTCGTTTGACAACTGTCACCACCATCCACCCGGTCACCCAGGCAGAATCCGAGGAGCCTCCGTGGACTCTCTCAACTTCCTACACAGCAGCCTCACCCACGTTCTGTTGACTCTACTCCTTTCCTAGTGCTCACAAACCTCCCACTATGGCACTCAGTTCCACTGAGCAAAATCAGATTTTTTATCTGAATGTCCAATGTAGCTTTATAATTGGTCTCTCAGCCTTCGATCAAGCTGTCACAGCCTTTGAATGTGCCTTTCTCCCTGCTTGCAGATACTTATAAGACATGAAAATGAGTCCTGAGCATTTTAGTATGTGGTATGGAACCTTCAAGCTTTGCCATCATCTGCATTTGCATCCTCCCGAACTACATTTCAACCAACCACTTGGGTTTGCTGGAGTAAGTCTACTTCCAGCTCCTGCGGTTTTGTGCTTCTCTTGCTGCCCAGAATTGTTTTTCTCGCTTTTACCACTTGGCAAATAACTACCTCTCTTTCAGGACTTGGCCCGCATCCCATGTAACCTGTTCTCCTGCCTGGCTAGAAGCACCCTCCCTGGCCTGGGTACAGATCTCCGTCAGAGCACTTGCAATGCTTCCTTGCACTTGTTTTTTTATCACAAGCACTCATGGGCAGGAACTATGGCTGATTTCTCTTGATATTCCCAAAATATTGCCAGGCATGCAGAAGCTTTCAATAATGTTTTGTGGGGTCAGTGTTATGGTACAGCAGATTAAGCTGCAGTCTGCAACGCTGGCATCCCATAAGGGTGCTGGTTTGAGTCCCGGCTGCTCCACTTCAGATCCAGCTTACTACTAATGCACCTAGGAAAGCCATGGAAGATGGATCAAGTAGCTGGGCCCCTGCCACCCATGTGGGAGACCTGGAAAAAGTTCCTGGCTCCAGCTTTTGCCTGGCCCAGCCCTGAAAGTTGGGGCCATTTGGTGAGTGAACCAGTGGATGGAAGATCTCTTTTTCTCTCTGTCTCTCCCTCTCTCTGTAACTTTGCCTTTCAAATAAATAATAAAACTTTGTGGGGCTGGTGCTGTGGCATACTGGGTAAAGCTACCGTCTGCAATGTCAGCATCCCATATGGGCGCCGATTCGAGTCTCAGCTGCTCTACTTCAAATCCAGCTCTCTGCCATGGACTGGGAAAGCAGTGGAAGATGGCCCAACTCCTAGGGCCCCTGCACTAGCGTGGGAGACCCAGAGGAAGCTCCTGGCTCCTTGATTTGGATCCGTGCAGTTCTGGCTGTTGTGGCCAACTGGGAAGTGAACCAGTGGATGGAAGAACTCTCTCTCTCTCTCTGCCTCTTTGTAACTCTGCCTTTCAAATAAATAAATCTTTATTCAAAATTTTAAAAAAAATTTAGCTTTTTTGAAATACATTTTTTTCATTTTTGACTAAATAATGCAGTGTTTATTTTCATTTTTTTTTGACAGGCAGAGTTAGACAGTGAGAGAGAGAGAGACAGAGAAAGGTCTTCCTTTCATTGGTTCACCCCCCAAATGGCCACTACGGCTGGCGCGCTGCGCTGATCCGAAGCCAGGAGCCAGGTGCTTCACCCTGGTCTCCCATGCGGGTGCAGGGCCCAGGCACCTGGGCCATCCTCCACTGCCTTCCTGAGCCACAGCAGAGAGCTGGACTGGAAGAGGGGCAACCGGGACAGAACTGGCACCCCAACCGGGACTAGAACCTAGGGTGCCAGCACCGCAGGCGGAGGATTAGCCTAGTGAGCCGCGGCGCTGGCAGCAGTGTGTTTTGATGAATACATACAATTATGTACCTTCACCTCAGTCCTGCCTTTTGTCGCATTTCGTATAAATGATCCAATAGTGTACGGCCTTTGTGTCTGCTTCTTTCACTCAGTGTAATATTTTAGCAATTCATCTGTATTGAAGCATGAATCTCTAGCTCATTTCTTTTATTCCTGAGTAGTATTCCACTGTGTAGATGTACCATACTTTGTTTATCCATTCACTGGTTGAGTAACAATGATTCTAGCTTTTGGCTGTTAGGAACAAAATGTGTAAGCATGTTTGCAAGTAAGCCACTGCAGATGTATTCTGGGAGTAGACTTCCTGGGGCATATGGTGAGTGCATGCTGAACTTTATGAGAAACTTGCCAAATCTTTTCATTCTGACCATCAATGCATAGGAGTTCCAGTAAGTCCATAACCTTGCCACAGTCTTTTTAATTTTAACTATTCTAGTACATGTGTGGTGGTTTCTCATTAATTCATGATGATGAGCAACTGTGTTTTTTTTAAAGATTTGTTTATTTATTTGAAGGTCAGAGTTACACAGAGAGAGGAGAGGCAGAGAAAGAAAGAGAGAGAGAGAGGTCTTCCATCTGCTAGTTCACTCCCCAATTGGCCGCAATGGCTGGAGCTGAGCCAATCCAAAGCCAGGAGCCAGGAGCTTCTTCTGGGTCTCCCACGTGGGTGCAGGGGCCTAAGGACTTGGGCCATCCTCTACTGCTTTCCTAGGCCATAGCAGAGAGCTGGATCAGAAGTGGAGCAGCTGGGACTCGAACCAGCGCCCATATGGGATGTCGGCACTGCAGGCGGTGGCTTTACCTGCTACGCCACAGTGCTGGCCCCAAGCAACTGTTTTTTAAAAAAGATTTATTTGGGGCCAGCGCTGTGGCATAGCAGGTAGAGCTGCTGAATGCAGTGCTGGCATCCCATATGGGCACCGGTTCGAGTCCCGGCTGCTCCACTTCTGATCCAGCTCTCTGCTATGGGGCCCAGGTCCTTAGGCTCTTGCACCCATGTGGGAGACCCAGGAGAAGCTCCTGGCTCCTGGCTTCGGATCAGTTCAGCTCTGGATATTGTAGCCAACTGGGGAGTAAACCAACGGATGGAAGACCTTTCTCTCTCTCTCTGCCTCTCCTTCTGTGTAACTCTGACTTTCAAATAAATAAGTTTTAAAATAGATTTGTTTTACTTACTTAAAAGGCACAGTAACAAAAGACAGGGAGAGACAGAGAGAAAAAGAGATCTTCCATCCACTGGTTCACCCCCCTAAATGTCTGCAGCAGTCAAGGTTGGACCAGACTGAACCTGGGAACCTGGAACTCCATTCAGATCTCCTACATGGGTGGCAGCGTCCCAAACCTTGCCTTCCTAGGATAGAAGCTGGGTGGGAAACGGAGTAGCCAGGACTGGAATCAGTACTCCAAAGTGGGATGCTGGGGTTCGAATTGGTGGCTTGACCTGCTGCACCACAATGCCTGCCTCTTCATCCTTCATGCTGTAGACACAAGCTGTTTGTCAAATGCATGTTTTGGAAATATTTTCTTCCAGTCTGTGGCTTGCTTTTCAATATTTTAGCATTGTCTTTGGAGGAACAACTGCTTTAAATTTTGATGAAATCTTATTGATCAATTTTTGTTTTTTGTGTCCTATTTAATAAATAACTGCCTACTCCAAGATCATTAAGATTTTTCTCCTATGTATTCTTCTGGTAGTTTTATAGCTTCCACTTTTTATTTACCTCTTTGTTCTGTTTGTTGAAAAGATTAACCTTTCCCTATGAAATTACCTTGGCAACTCTGTCAAAAATCAATGGCTATAAAACTACGTGTCTGTGAGCTTACCTCTCTACGTTCTGGAACAATAGATGTCTTTACACTGATGACACATTATCTTGAGCACCGCTGCTTTAGAATCAGGTAATGTGAGTCTTCCAAGTTTGCACAGATCTTCTAGTACTTTTTTTTTTTTTTTTTGGCCAGGCAGAGTTAGACAGTGAGAGAGAGACAGAGAGAGAGTTATAGACAGTGAGAGAGAAACAGAGAGAAAGGTCTTCCTTCCGTTGGTTCACTCCCTAATGGCCGCCAATCCGAAGCCAGGAGCCAGGTACTTCCTCCCGCTCTCCCATGCAGGTGCAGGGACCCAAGCTCTAGTACTGTTTTTATTACTCAAAGTTTGTTGCATTCCCACGCAAATTTCAGAATCCCCTTTTTGATTGCTATAAAAAACAGCTTGCTGATATTTTGATTGATATTTGTGTTGCATTGCATCTGTGCAGAACTTGGGATGAGCTGATGATATTTTTGTCAACTATGTGAACTCCTATACACAATGTATTTAAATCCACTCATTTGAAAGCACTTTATAGTTTACAAAGCAAATTCATATGCTCTAACCCATTTGATCTACCTAGTCACCCTGTTGGGTTGAAGGGAAATGCCAGCCTCACTTTGTGAATGAGAAAATAGACTCTCCGGAGACTTGACTTTGGTCAACTAGTGGGGTTGTGGTGGCGCCACTTGGACTGGCTTTTTCTCTTCCTTTCCACAGTGTCTCTGACACTGAATCCTGCAATTATTGATCTGCTGTCGCTAAAATGCTGGCAGGAAGGCCGAGACAGAGAACACTTGGCAAGGCAGCAAATTCAACCCTACCTTCTTCCTCCTTTTACTTTGGTGAGGAGGCATTGAGAGCTACAGGCTCCTCTGCTCTAAGAAATCCCAACTCAGAGGCTCTAATCTTCTTGCAGGTCATCATCTGGCCAAGATGCAGATGCTTCAGTCTCATGTCCTCTGTCCCCCCAAGGTTTTGACCCAATGGTTTGGGGCATCAGTATTTTATAAAAGCTTCCCAGGCGAGCTTGACATCTAGTTTGGTTTGCAATCGTGACTCTGGGGTCTCCAGGGACAGGAAGAGCAGGCAGTCAGAGCTGTGAGGTGGGCAAGGAGGGAGCAGCCCTGGGCCCTGCATCCCTGGCAGGAAGCGGGGAAGGAAGATGAGAGAACTGGGTGCAGGGTCTTGCCAGCGCCTCGGCAGAATCAGAAGGAGATGCTAAAAATATCACAACCCCTCTCCCCGGGCTGATCCCACTTCCTTTATACACGTCCTTACCCTTGTGAATTGTAAGAAATCCAACTGTCATGGAAGCCAGATGCATTCCTAACTGGAAGGGATGAGAGATTATGTCCAATTTTCTTACTTCAGATGCAAAACTTAGGCTACGGGACTGAAGACAATGCTTTCCACCCAGTTACCTGGGTCAGGACTGGAACCTGGTGCTCCCGCATCCCTGGGGCTCTGCCCGCGGGGCCTCAGCTGTCACGCACTGTCTTTCTTTAACCAGCGCTCCCTGGGCCACAGGGGCTGACTCTGCACTGTGGGCCGTGAGGCCTGGGCTCCCAGACCTTGCTGCAGCTGAGAAAAACCCAGAACATAAAGAGATTCCTGGGGTTCCCAAGGATCCTCGTCTTTGGAGTGGAGATAGGACTGATACCCGCCCATGCATTTATTTCTCTTCCTTACTCCCTCTGCTCCCTTCTTGGGCCTGTTTAGTTTTTTCTTTTGTGTTTGTGAACTGCAGGCTCTGGACAGGCTTGCCACTGGGGTCTTTGGGAATTCCCAGGCTAGTGATTACCATCTTTGAATTGTGCTTCTGGAGAGATCCAGAATTCCTCATGCAGAATTGGGAGTAAACAATACAAAGTTTCAGAATTATGCAGCCAAGGTTTGTTTCTCCTTACCACGAGAGAAGATACGAACTTCAAACACCAGTCATTTGAAGGTCACGGAGCAGCAGATAGCAAGACAGGTATTGTGGGCTGCACGAACACGAAAAGGGCAGAAGCGGCCCCCGCTCCAGTGGAGCCATCCCCGCAGGCAGCCAGGCGCTGGGTGGGCACCGCCCAGACCGGCCCAAGTTCAGGGTGGCCCTCAGCAGACTCCGTGAGCCCCTGGGAGCCTGCTGCTAGAGGTCCTCTGCTCGAGGCACCCTCGACTCCTCACTCCACACTTTCTTCCCTGCTTCTTTCCTGTTCAGCGCTTGCGCCAGGTTTCTGGGGTTTCTCCAGTCCCATGGCCCAGGAACGTTCTCATGGCCCACTCTCTGTGTCCAGCTCCCCTAGTGCCAGTTGCCCTGGTTTCCACCCCTCTCAGTACCTCCTCTCCTCTCACTGCCTGGGCCAGGGGTCCTGAGCTCTGGAATAATGAGGGTTGTGTGTTGCAGACATGAGGGCACTGGACTTTAAATTCCCTCCTGCCTGGTGCTGATGTGTTGCTGGAATGAGAAGCCCTGGAGGCAGAACCACTGGCTTCTGGGAATTCCTGAGGGCTGGAAGCCCTCCGACCTCTGGACTCTGGCCTTTTGTATCCATGCACAGAAATCAAACTTCTCCACCTTCCCACACAGTGCACACACGTGAACACACACACACCAGAAACCAGAAAACAGATTACATGAGTACAGCTACAACATTCAGGCTTATATACAGACCAATACTCAGCCATAAGAAGAATGAAATTCTGACATTTGCAACAAAATGGGTGCCACCGGAGATCATTATAGAGAGCATAAAAGTTGTGTGATGAGGGCCGGTGCTGGTGCTGTGGCATAGTGGGATAAGCCTCTGCCTGAGGCGCCGGCATCCTATGTGGGGGACAGTCAGCATCCTGGCTGCTCCTCTTCTGATCCAGCTCTCTGCTATGGCCTGGGAAAACAGTGGAAGATGGCCCAAGTGTTTGGACTCCGGCATTCAAGTAGGAAACCTGGAAGAAGCTCCTCCTGGCTCCTGGCTTTGGATTGGCCCAGCTCTAGCTGTTGTGGCCATTTGGGGAGTGAACCAGAAGATGGAAGATCTCTCTCTCTCTGTCTGTAACTCTACCTCTCAAATAAATAAATAAAATCTTTAAAAATGTGTGTGATGTCACATCATTTGATATTTAGTTATAAATATTGCTTCACCAAATCATATCATGTAAATGGCCATAAACTCTTCATTCCTCATGTTAAGACAAAACATACAAAAAAAATAAAACTAAAGTTCAGGTTGAGGTCTGCACTGCCCCTTGCCTCCTCCCTACACCCTCACTCAGCTCCCTCCCAGCCTGCTGACGCCTGTCTTCCCAGTCTGCCCCACCCAGATCCCTGCAGTCACGAAAGAGTGAGCGGGAGCACAGCCCTCTGCTCTGTGCCAGGGAAGCTACAGACTCCTCCCCACCGCAGCCTCCCCTTCCACCCAAGCGCCTTCTTGGCACCACCTTCCCAAAGGCAGCCCCCATGGCTTGTATGCCATGGTAAGCACCCACCCACATTCCCTTCTTCCAAGTCCAAGGTCCCTCTTGCGTGCCCAGCCTGGAGCCCCCGGTTCCCTCTGCTGCCCTGAGTGACCCTTGCAGCTCTGGCTGGCTGGCTGGGCTGAGCTGAGCTGTGAGGCTCTGGGCAGACAGGTGGGCCAGCCCCAGCCTCGTGTGTTCAGGGTTTGCCCTTGGAAACTCTCGGCTAGGGGCCTCAGGATTTGCATGTCATAGAAGGAAGAAATGTAGGAGCCCTGCACAGTGGCCTCAGGTGGTGGGCCCCCTGGGTCACACTGACCACCAGCGCCCCGCTCAGGCTGGTGGGGACAGGCAGGTGCACACATGACGATATCCTGGTGTTGGTGATGTAGCTCACAGGCTGCCAGCCTGCAGGGCTGGGGTGGGGCAGGGGGACCGTCCTAGGAAGAGGAGCAGCTGAAAGCTTGAGCGGAAGTTTTCAAGACGAGGCGGAGGGATTGTGGGCGTGGCATGGCAGGCAGAAGGGCTGGGTGCATGAAAGGCCCGTTCTGAGAGAGCCTGGTGTGCTGTGCTGTGCTGGGGAGACCACGGTCGTAGCTTTGGCTGGACCTGATGTGCGGGGGGCCGTTGTCCTGCCCCGCCCGGAGGCAGCCCCATGGGCCTGCCAGGCTCCAGGCCATCACAAGGGCAGCCCACCAGCGTGGTGCACTCAGGAACATGGGGACCTCCGGCTTCGCAGATAAGCAAGCACACACATTGTTTATAACCAAGGGCTCATACAGGTAAGGAAAGCTGACATCTCTGGGGACAGCGGAGGCTGCGGAGCTGAGACAGGGCTTCGTGTGTCCCTTCCTTAATCTTGTCCTTAGGGCCCTAAGAGTTACAAGGATCACTCCAGGCAACTTAGTGTATGGAAAAGGAGACCAGGCCCTGCTTGCTCCTTGCTGACAATGTTGGCACAGAACTCAGGCTCAGAAGGATAAGGACTGGGGTCATGGAAGTGGCCCAGCTGGCCACGAGGCCTCCTGGTAGCTTCTCCCTGGTCTGCTTGCTGCCTCAGTGCCAAGCATGTGCTCAGTGAGGGGAGATGAAGAGTGGGGGTATCCTGCAGCCCGAGTCCCCATGACCTTCACCTTTTTGGGGTGGGGCAGCTCAGTGCACGGTCACGGAGGGTGCTCACGCCTTACCCCAAACACAGCAAGTGGGCTGAGCGTGCAAGAGCTCACAGCACTCAGCATGGCTGCAGAACAGGCACTGCCCTTAGCTTCTCTTGCAGCCGACTCAGCTCCTCCTATTTTTTTTAAGAGTTATTTATTTATTTGAAAGCCAGAGTTATAGAGAAAGAGGGAGAGAGAGCACACTTCCATCTGTTGATTCATGCCACAAATGACTGCAATGGCCAGGGCTGGGCCAGGCGGAAGTCAGGAGCTTGGAACTCCATCCAAGTCTCCCACGTGGGTACAGGGGCTCAAGCACTTGGCCATCTTCCGCTGCCTTCCCAGGCACATTAGCAGGGAGCTGGATTGGAAGTGGAGCATCTGGGAGATGTGGGTATTACAGGCTCAGCTTAACGCACTGAGCCACAACACCGGCCCCCTCCTCTCTTCCTTGTGTCCCTGATCCACAGTGCTCAGAAATCACCGGAAGAACTTGTTGGAAAGCAGATTGCAAGGTGGGCTGCAGAGTCTCTGCTTTGAACAAGCTTCAGGAGATTGGATGCCCTGACCCAGAAGCAACGCCCTGTCCACTGGGACACCCCAACAGCCAGGCCAGGCAGGACCTCTCGGAGACTGCAAAAGACTAGGGCCACACTTTTACACTTTACACTTTCATCATCCAATATATTTAAAAATGAAGAAATGAAAAAAAAAGCAGTTCAAAAACCATTGGCAAATTTTAAATGTTAAGTTTAACAAATTAACGTATTTGTCATGCCTGCACAGATATAATGGAAAATAATTGTGCCTGTCAAAAAATAATTACTGCACTGAGAAAAAACATTAATTCCTAGAGCACTGTGAGAAGGTGGTCTGGGAACAGGATAGTTTTCAGGCTGAATGGTGAACATGGCTCTCTCTCATTAGAGACTGAATGCATAACTTCATTTATTTTTTTAAAAAGATTTATTCCATTTATTTGAAGGGCAGGATTATGGAGAGGGAGAGATGGAGAAAGAGGTCTTTCATCTGCTAGTCCACGCCCCAAATGGTCACAAGGGCCAGGGCTGGGCCAGGCCAAAGCCAGGAGCCGAGCCAGGAGCTTCTTCTGGGTCTCCAACATGGTTGGCGGGGCCCTTTCCCTGGAGCATTAGGAAGGAGCTGGATTGGAAGTGGAGCAGCTGGGACTTAAACTGGCGCTCACATGGGATGCTGGCATTGCAGGCGGCAGCTTAACCCGTTCTAACACAATGTCAGCCCCGCATCACTTTATTTCTATTTATTTATTTATTTATTTATTTATTTATTTATTTTGACAGGCAGAGTGGACAGTGAGAGAGAGAGACAGAGAGAAAGGTCTTCCTTTGCCGTTGGTTCACCCTCCAATGGCCGCCGCGGCCGGCACGCTGCGGCCGGCGCACCGCGCTGATCCGATGGCAGGAGCCAGGAGCCAGGTGCTTTTCCTGGTCTCCCATGGGGTGCAGGGCCCAAGCACTTGGGCCATCCTCCACTGCACTCCCGGGCCACAGCAGAGAGCTGGCCTGGAAGAGGGGCAACCGGGACAGAATCCGGCGCCCCGACCGGGACTAGAACCCGGTGTGCCGGCGCCGCTAGGCGGAGGATTAGCCTAGTGAGCCGCGGCGCCGGCCTGCATCACTTTATTTCTTAAGTAATGCAGAAAAGACTTAAATGGGGGCTCCTCCGGCACGGGACAGCTGGGCGGCTGTGCTGGGTCCAGCATACACTCAAGGGTCTGGTGCTCAGAGACAGGGAGCCCAGCCTTGCCACCAGGGCCTGCCATCTTCATTCTGGTTTAGAGACAGCTTCTTTCCTGATGGCTGTCACGAAGCATGTCTAATTGCTGCAGGAATCCCCATTGTGTTTCATGCACAGGGGTGTGGGTAGACCCCGTGGCCTCACCTGGGTGTCACAAGACACATCACAGTGAATGGCAGAGATTCCTGCGGAGCAAACTGGGATGTGGGTCTGGAGCTGAGGGGAGTGGAGGCTGCCTCTGGGTGCCCGGCCACCCTTGGGGACAGAGTTGGCCTTGATCCCACATGTGGAGGACTCTTTTCAAGGAATCCCAGAAGTATTACAGAAAGGGATGGCTTTGAATTGTGAAAGTTTTCCTTTTAGGAAAGGAATTATGATGACATGTCTCTGAGTATGAAGCTAGTTCAGCACGTGCTATGGTTTGTCCCCCCATGCACGCGTGCTGAAGCTCCGTCCCCTTGTAGTGGAGTTGAGGTGGTGGAACCTTCTAGAGGTGGGGTTTGGTACCACACACTAGATCGGGGGGTGCCAGCATCACAAGTAGATTAACACTGTCTCTGCCAGGAGTGGGGCGACTCTGCTAGGAGCGGACTGGTTCCTGGGACAGTGGGTTATAAAAGGAACAGGCCTTTCCCCTCCCAGGCCTCCCGCTTCCTTGCTCACACACAAGTACCCCTTGTGTGCACAGCAGGTTCCCTTTCTGCTTCTCTGCCATGTCGTGATGCAGCCACAGGGCCTCGCCAGGATGCTGGCCTCGTGCTCTCAGGACTCCAGAATCATGAGCCAAAGAAACCTCTTTTCTCTATAAAGGGCCCCCCGTCTGAGGTATTTTGTTATAGCAACCAGAATGGACCAAGACAGCATACTTGCATATTAGACTTGCAACCCAATCCACCCTACTCTCTCTCTCTCTCTCTCTCTCTCTCTCTCTCTCGTTGCATCCCTGGAAGCTAACATGATGTGTGGCTCACAGCAGGTATCAATGAATGAGTGGAGTTTTAAGAGCAGTCCTATTAGACTTTAATCTCGCAGCTGTGCCCGGAATTTCCTTTTGAGAGCTCCAGCTGCCGCGTTGGGACAAAGCCACCTTAATCAGCTCAGCTCCGTGTCCCTACTGGCAGGGCAGGCAGCTCGGGCCCTGATGGGCTGGGGCCATCTTTTCTGATGCACACTCCATCAAGACATCTATCCCCCCGATACATGCAGGGCTGCCACTCTGTCCACTGACTGCTTGTTCCTGAAGCAAATCGTCTAAGCTTCTACTTAGGCAGACCATACTCTGCACAAGCCCGGGCCCCAGGCTCTCCACCCCTAAGGGCCAGGGTTGCCATGAACACCTGCTCTCTCCTGGGTCTTTCTGCCCCAGGTTGCACGTGCCATGAGTATTGTCCCCCTGTGACTGTCTCTGATGGCCAAGACAACAACATCTGCCTCAGGTGTCACCTGGAAGTTTCTGAACCCTTCTGTGCCTTGCCCGTCCCATTTCCCAGGCAGGGCTGAGCAGGTTCTTCAGTGCGTAGGCTGTCATGACACCAAGCCCTTGCAGCATCTAAAAACCATTCTCCCTCAAGCCGCAGCTTGCTGGCAGCTCCTACCCTCCTGTGACTGCTCTCCCTGCTGCTTCCTCCCGGCCCCGGGGGCTGGTAAATAAATCAAGTGCTTCCTGGTGGCCTGAGAAAGCAGGTTCTGTGTAAGGATAAGAGCATCATTTAGCCATAATCTAAGATGCAGGAGAGGCTTTGGCTTGGCCTGAGACAAACCGTTTCTAAACCAGGCACTGCTATCTGAATGTCGTCGAATCTCTTTCCACCACAGGGACAAGGCTGGGATTGTGCAGCTCTTAAGTAAATACATGAGCTCAGAAATGAGTGTGAGAGGGCTCGGCCAGCACAGAGCATGCTTGGAATGCACCACCAGGAAATAAATGTTACCTCTGTCTCGGGGTAGAGTGGGAGGCTTTCATAAACTCTCAGGGGCATGAAATAAACACAGAAGTTAAAAGATGGGAAAAAATGAAAACAAAGGCGTGTGCGTGCATTCGCAATCATCAGAAGGCCAAGCTACCCAGGGAGTTTTCATCTCCTACTGCAATATGATAGATATCAGTTAACATTTCATTAAATATTTTTCTGCAGGAAAGAAGCACATTTGTAAGTCATCAGTACGCAGAAACAGCAGCAGTGGGTGAAGGATCCCAGACCTGGCTTGCCCAGTGCTTTCTGTTGCAAACAGCCGAAGGTCGATCAGAACGGCTTAAACAGGAAGGACACTGATTTGCTTGTGCAGCTTGAAAATCCAGAGGAGGACAGGCTTCCAGGTCCACATCTAACCCTTGGCTTCCAGTCGTCGCTTTGCTCCTCTCCCCTTGACATCAGCTCCGTCCCAAGACTGCTGCTCCTGTTCCCTCCTTCCGCCACTGCCGTGACGGACCGTGCAGCTTCAGTAGCTCACTGTAGAGGTGAGGATGCCTGCTCCAGGGGCTCATGGGCCTAATGTGAGTCCTGCTTCTGCAAAGGGCTCTCAAAACCATGTGAGCTTCTTTAGATACCATGTCCCTTACCCGGAAAATGTAAAGAATCCCAGTTGTCTCATGTCCCAGGACTGTCATGAACATGAAATGAGATGGAGAGATTGGCTGGCATAGGACAGGCACTTACTGAATGCAAGAGCTCATGCTTTAAAAAAAGTTTATTTAGGAGAAAGAGAGAGGGGGAAGAGAAGGAGCAGGGTCGGGCAGAGACACCCCTCGTCCATCCACTGATTCACTCCCCAAATGTCCCCAGCCCTGGTGGGAGGCTGAAGTGGGAAATTCAATTCAGGTCTCACATGTGGGTGGCAGGGACCCAATCACTGAGCTCCCAGGGTCCACATTAGCAGAAAGGGCGAGTCAGAAGCCAGAGCCAGGTGTCAAACCCAGGTACTCCAATGTAGGACATGGGCATCTTAACTGCTGGGCTCAACATGCACCTCCAAGAGCCCATTCTTGGTCTTGGGACTTGGTGAATGTGCACACAGTGTCATGCACTGTACTGGCTTAAGGTCCCAGGGTTACTGGAATACAGACAAGTAGGCTTATCCTCACCCCTACAGTGGGGCAGAACCAGGGCATTGTCAGACTGGTACCTTGTAGATGAGAGAGAGAGAGAGAGAGAGAGAGGAGAGAGGGGAGAGAGAAGCAGGAGAAATCAGCGGAAAGGTGACACCGGCCTCAGGTACAACGAAGGGCTCTTAGGTTCCTTTCTGTAAAGTACAGATGTGGTATCACGTTTAAGTTTTGTTTTTTGGACAGGCAGAGTTAGACAGTGAGAGAGAGAGAGACAGAGAGAAAGGTCTTCCTTCCATTGGTTCACCCCCGAAATGGCTGCTATGGCTGGCACACCACGCTGATCCGAAGCCAGGAGCCAGGTGCTTCTCCTGGTCTCCCATGCAGGTGCAGGGCCCAAGCAGTTGGGCCATCCTCCACTGCATTCCTGGGCCACAGCAGAGAGCTGGACTGCAAGAGGAGCAACCGGGACAGAACCGGCACCCCAACTGGGACTAGAACCCCGGGGTGCCGGCGCTGCAGGCGGAGGATTAGTCAAGTGAGCTGCGGTGCTGGCCAACGTCACATTTAATTTCAAGTCACCCCAAGTTCTCTAAGATCACGGTGGGGGGCAGACAAAGGGTGCTGCTGCCTCCCTTCGAGAACCTGTCTGGTGCAGAGCCATGCAAAGGACAGGAATAGGGGAGATTATTTTCCTGGTTACTTATTTCTTGGCAGTCTGCGGGCAGGTCTTTCACTCACTGTGCTTAGACATGGTCAAAACTTCGAGTAGATCTCAAAAACTGGAATGGCTAGGTAGTTTCTCCTAGGAGGAGAAAGAGAAGTGCAGAGATCTAAGCTTCCCCCCTTCTCCCTCCTTCCTGTCAGTACTCTCCCTGAGTCCTTCCTAGGGGCGGGGTGTGTGTGTGTGGTGGGGGAGCCAATGAGAAACTAGCCTTAAACATCATCTTCTCAGGTTAATTTGCTTAACCAACATTTAACCATCAATGGCCCCCTCTGGCAGTCCCAGTGCCAACAGTGCCATTGGGTACCTCCCTTGTAGGACTGAGTCCCTGCCCCTGAGAAGCTGAGTGGTGGGCAGGTCATGGCAGCAGACAAAGGGGTGTTGTGGGCTCCTGTGGGTCCCCCACGGGCTGTCTCGGGGGCTTAGCTCATCCACACCAAAGGGCAGAGGGACTGTGTCAAGGCAGCAGCCTCAGCTCTGGGAGTGCCCGCAGCGTCTACTCTGCGCGTTTCTGTCTGCTCTCCTCCCGACTCCATGGGCTTCACAGGGAAAGCCAGAGACACGGGGAGCAGGACTGGTTTGCCCCAGCTCTGCCGCAAGAGACCCAGCTCAAGGGCAGAACATGGCTCACTGCTCCCTTCTAGATCCTGTTGTTCTCCCAGACATGTCATTGTCATCGCTGAGTATAAAACACCCAGGAAGAAGCCCCATTCTACAGGAAGACCACTAGGCAGCCCTTCAAGTCACGCTGGCTGAGACAGACCATGGCGGTGCCAGCACACCTGCCCTGAGGAAAGCGGCGAGGAGCCCTAAGGCAAGGCCGTGGGTTCCACTAATCTTTTAAAAATCCTGTCTTTCAAAGTGCTCAACTTGACACACAGGCGATCTTCTTTTCCTTACAGAGGAACCCAGAGGTGGGAGGGGGACTGGGCGCAGCGCTGCTGCGGCGCTGGGCCGTGTCGAGGCCGGGCTCCTTGGGAAAGGCCTGCACTAGGAAAGGACGCGGGGCTGTTCTCCAGGGATAGGAGTGTGTTGGGAGAAATGCTTTTTCCACAGGGCAGCGCCTCAAAGGCAGCAAGCTCTGTAATCTTCCCCAGAACCAGTGGTGTCAGCTGCAACAGCAGCTGCTTCTCCGTCAAAGAAGAAGAAGAAGAAGAAATCACTGGATTTAAAAAGGCGGTGAATTTTTTTACTGCGTGGAAAGGGCATTTCCAGCACATCTGGGCAAGATCTTAAGCTCACCAACTGCTTAATCTCAGATTCTCATGCTTGCGAGGGATGTTTTATTGCGTTACCTCCAAGTTTTATCACTTTATTTCCAATTTGTATCCTTAGGGACAGAACAAAAATGATTTTCTGAATCATGGGAAATGATTCAAGCTGGGTACAATTTGATATTAACTGAGGATATGCAGGAGCCACAATGGAACAGGATGCTTTTTCATAGATTCGAAAATGGGATCCAAAGTGGCAAATGGTTATTTTTTTCCCCTAATTTAATAAAATGACAGGATAAGTTAAGTTATTAAAGATCTGACACCCCACCAGGATTCTGAGGTATTGGCTAAATTGAATTACTCGTCCTCAATAATACAGAAGGGGAAAAAGAAAGCATTCAGGTTATGATGACTAAGAATAAATGAAGAAAACATGTTTAGTTTTATGAAGAAATTCAGTCCTTCGGGTTTCTTCTTCTTTTTTTTAAACAGTCAACTGGATTCCAGGGAAAGGAACATTTCCCCCAAGATACTACAGTTTGCCATGGTCATGATAAGGATTTCATTTGCCTTTGAAAAATGCTGCTATGTTGGATCAGAGACATACACCTAAAACCAGGAAGGGAAAAGTGAAAACTCACCAGTCCAAAGCTGTGTTAATGAAGACCACAACTTAATTAGTTACATGCCTTCCAGCCTAAGAATGGAACTGGCAAATCCAGGCATCTAGTAAGGTCACCCCTCTGTATCCAGGGGGCCTTGGTTCCAGGGCCCACTCAACGGTACCAAAACTTGCAAGTGTTCGTGTCCCTTAGATAAAGAACAGTGTAGTACTTGCACAGAACCTATGCATCCACTCAGAGACTTTAATCGTTTCTAGATGATTTCACACCTATTACAATGTAAATGCTGCGGAAGTAGTTGCTATGCTCTAGTACCATGTCCAGTACAGATGCCATTTTTTCCCCCAGAGATGTTAGGTCCATAGTTGGTTGAAGGTGCTGATGCAGAACGCAGGGCTACATAGGGACTGCTGAGCTTTGTTCTGAATTAATTTTTACCTCCAACCAAGAAAAAATACTTGGAAATATATTCAGGACTGCTTATGGTTTTACATTCTTAGGAAGAAAGTAAAGGTGGAGATGACTACTAATGTCTATGTACTCATTTAAATGAGATTCTCTCAATATCATTCATTACTCAAAATGCTGCTGATAATGCTGATGATTGAGGAAGACACAGTGGTTCAAAATAGAAACACAGGATACCCAGGTGAATTTAAGATAAACAATATTTTTTAGTGTAATGTGTTCTGTGAAATATTTAGGGGGAATTATTATGCTAAATTTTTTCCTTTTACCTAAATTTAACTAGATACCCTGTATTTTATCTTGCAATCCTAGTCTAAAATGACCTTGAAATGTTAGTTTTGGATGATTAATGGGAACGGATGTTTTTAAAAATAGACAAAGCAAAAGAACAGGCTTAGTGTCTAGCCAGTATTCTTGGCAGTGTACTGTACTCAATTGTTGGGTACATTGTAAACAAGCCTTATATATGGCAATTGCCAAGCAAAAAAACAAAAACAAACAAACAAACGAAACAAGACACAATGACCAGACAATGACTGGTTTCCTATAATGTGAAGGAATACTTGTGACCTGGGTAGAATTTCCAGTGATAGCAACATACACAAGAAGCCAAACAGTGCTGCATCTTGGACAACCTTGATGCCACAAACTCAGAAAGAGAATTGACAATTCGCTAAAAACAAAGATGCATGTAAACGCTGGAAAAGAATCATTCTATCTCCACTCCTTCCCCCCTCCCTCCCCCCTTCTTTCTTTTTTTTCTTTCTTCTCTCTCTCTCTTTTATATTCTGAATCTTCTTACTGAGAAACTAGAAGATCACACTATATATCAGATTGTCTTATGTTTGGAGGGGAAAAAAATCAGACAATTATGGACTTATGTCTATACATTTCAGGAAAATGTATTTTCTTATCAGAATCACACTTAGGTATACTTTAGTGCTAACAAATCTGTGAGTCAACTTACAATTTTACCCATCTAACAAATTGGGACAAGATCTACTCCTTTCTCTTAGACAATTAGAAAATTGGAAAAAATACATTTAAACACAATTTTTCAGACATCAGACAAGAGGTAGCACAGCACTGTCATCCTTGAGAAACAAACAAGGTGAAGTTTCTATTGCATGAACTTATTGCTCGAATTGTAGGCTCCAGGGCCTTGGCGGGGGGGGTGGGGTGCAGTCTCCAACCCCCTGCTACCACACCGACAGTGAAATCAACTGCAATTCACCAACCACATTGTTCCCTAGAAGCTGCAAGTGTTCAAATAAACTCTAGGGTTCCAAAATAGTCACTTTAGACTGCTGTCAGTACAACTGTTGTCCAGGTGGAGAGATGGATTCTGGGCAACTTCTAATTCCGTCATCTCTCCCGAGATCACTAACCTGGAGACTACTTCATAACAAGGAGGAGAAGAGTTAATGTAGCCTTGGGGCAAGAGAGACTGTAACACTGTTCTTCTATAAACATTACATGGTTTTGATCATCCTTATTGATGGAGCTTGAAAATAATGCATTTGCCACAAATCCACAAAGTGCTAGAGGCTTTGTTGATCTGATTTAGTAAGGGCAACACATCTGGCACAGTAGCTGCAAGTGGAGCTACTACTTGGTTCTGTTCACCTCAAATTTGCATTAATCCACTGCATACTCTAACCCTCTGACTTTTACATCATGCCTTGGGTTAATAATTGGCTGACTTCAGAATGTCCTTTCATTTTTTCAAGCCTTCCAAAGCAATTAACAAAAACAAGCCAATTCTATAATCTTTTTAATACCATCATTCCCACACTGTGCAAGGGCTCCAGCGGCTGCACAATGCAACGTGTCACCTTTCACTTCTGTCTCATCCCAAACCAACAGGGAAAACATTAGTACTGTGATGAGTTCTTTATTGCTGACTACTTTTTTTTTTCTTTTAAAGATTTATTTCTTCATTTGAAAGGCTCAGTGGTAGGAGAAACAGAGAGAGAAAGAGATCTTCCAGGGGCTGTCGCTGTGGCACAGTGGGTTGACGCCCTGGCCTGAAGCGCCGGCATCCCATATGGGCTCCGGTTCGAGATCTGCCTGCTCCACTTCCAATCCAGCTCTCTGCTATGGCCTGGGAAAGCAGTGGAAGATGGCCCAAGTCCTTGGGCCCCTGTACCCTTGTGGGAGACCCGGAAGAAGCTCCTGGCTCCTGGCTTTAGTTCAGCGCAGCTCCAGCTGTTGTGGCCAATTGGGGAGTGAACCATTGGATGGAGGACCCCCCCCCCCAAACCCCGCCTCTCCTCTTTCTGTGTAACTCTTTCAAATAAATAAATATTTTTTAAAAAGAGAGAGAGATCTTCCATCCACTGGCTCACTCCCCAAATGGCTGCAACAGCAGGGGCTGGTCAGGACTGAAGCTAGGAGCTGGAACTCCATCTGGCTCTCCCACAAGGATGGCAGGGGCCCAAGTACTTGGGTCATCTTCCCCAGCTTTCCCAGGCACATTAGCAGGGAGCTGACTCAGAAGAGGAGTAGCTGAGACTTGAACTGGTGCTCTGATATGGGACGCCGGCATCCCAGGCAGCGACGTAACCTGCTGTACCACAACTAACCCACTGCATCATAACACCAGTCTCTATTGCTGACTGCTTTTAAGGATCCACTGAAATACAAACTTTCTCAACCTGGATTCTACCCTTCCCTAAAGCAGGACCCAAGACAAAGGATGTGTGCAGGTGATTCACTTGCAACTGTGATCTCAGGGAGCAGTAGTGTGAGATAATGAGAACAAGGAAGAAAGGCAACAGAACACAAAGATATCTTACTCATCTGGCTGGCACTAGGTGCAACAGCTGCTGTTCTCTCTGGACCTTCTGCAAAGCCTTAGGAAGTGCATCGCCAAGATGTTCTGCTCTGGGAGTCAAAGGGGGAAGGATTTTGCCACTGACTCCTTTAATTGATTGGTCAAGAGTAACTCCATGCGCATTTGCTCTCTACTCTATCCTGATTGTTTATTTCAGAGTTCAGAGTATACACTACACACTGAAATATCAGAGAAGTAGGAGAGGACACATACTTGACACAGGCCCAAGGCAAAGCACCTGTCTTAACTTGGTCTAAGGACAGGTAGAACAAATCACCTAACAGTGGCTACAGCAAGAAGGGAGCAGGTTTGAAGAGACACACAAGAGAAGTCCAGTATAACTCAGCATAGTGCTATGGTTTGAATACAGTTTATCCCTCAAATGCATGTACTGGCGATCTGGTCCCCAATAAAATGTTTTTGAGAGACTCTGGGACCTCTGATAGACACTTAGGTGATGGACACCAAGGTCAGTTATCCTGAAAGTGGGCTGTTAAAAGCAAGCCTGGTTTCTCCCCTCACCCTCTTGCACACGGGCTCCTTTCGCACATGTCAGTTTGTCCTTCCACTTTCTGCCATGACTTGACGCTGCACTAAGCTCTCACAGACGTGGCCACCCAGATCTTGAACTTCCCAGCCTCCAAAACTGTGAACCCAGATGAAGATGCCTTTTCTTTATAGGTTACCCAGTCTCAGATATTCTGCCACAGAAAGCAGACTAAGTGAGAAAACTGGTGCCAAGAAAGAGGGGTGCTGCTGTAACGATACTCAAAAATTTGGGAGTGGCTTTGGAACAGCGTAATACATAGGGGAAGAGTTAGGAGGAGCGGGCTAGGAAAAAGCCGGTCATGCCAGAAGCAGAGCACTAAGGAGATTCTGGTGAGGGCTCAGAAGACAAGAAGGAGGAAGCAAAGCCTGGCCTTCTTAGAGATTATTTATGTGATCAGGAACAGAATGCCGTTAGAAATGCGGCCCCTCGAGGCCATCCTTCTGAAGTCTCAGATGGACACGAGGACTGTGTCACTGCGAGCTGGAGTACAAGCCATCCTGGATCTGCGGCTGTACTGCCTGTCTACCCCTTAGGGGTGTATGGGAGGCAGAACTTAAGAGCGGTGAACTAGGATATGCGGCAGAAGAAACTTCTAAGCAACAGATGGAAGGAGCTGCGTAAGTACTGTAAACCATCTATCTGGAGTTTGGGGAGCAAATGAATGATTAAAGACAGAATTTTTAAGTAAAAAGGAAAGCAAAGCAGAAGCATTTGGGAAATTTATAGAACAAAAAAATGGCAAATGTGTGGCCAAGCGACCATTTATTAAAGAGGTCAGAAAGAATACATAGGGAGCCAGGTGCTGTCAAGACAATGGGAAAATGGCTCTTAAGGCCTCTGCAGGTCCCGAGCTCTGGGAGGGAGGAATGGTTTTGGATGACTGGCTTGGCCCAGGGTTCTCTCCATGAGCTCACTGCCTAGGGCCACCTCATGCCTCTGCTCCCCACGCTGGGCACAGTACAAAGCTGCTCCAGCTAGGGCTCAAGCAGCCCCAGAGCAGTAAGTCCTGGAGACATTCATGAGTATGTGGTGTTAACTATCCTGGTGTGAGCCCCCAGCTAGAGTTCAAAGGATGTTATCATGGGAATGGAGCCTCTGTCAGGAGCCCAGAATGTCAGTGAGCAATGGAAGCCTAAGAAACCCACAGGCACCAGCATGCCAACTTCAACCTGAGGGAGCAGTAACATGGGCTGAACCCAGAAATGCCATGGGCAAGGGGCTCCTGAAAGCCACCCCAGCGGATCAAGGAGGCAGCACCAGGAATGAACAAGGACTCCGAAGCTTTAAGGCCTGAGGGCTCCATGCCTGGGTTCTGGACTTCCTTTGGCCTGGTTACTCCTTTCCTTCCACCTAGCTCTTGCACACTTGCTCCTCGTGCACCTGCTTGCTTGTCCACTGGTTTCCACCATGCAGGGAAGACACCTAGGCCTTCAGTGGAAGCTGAGCAGTGTGGCCACACAATCTTGAACTTCCCAGCGTCTGGAACCACGGGCCAAAATAAGTCTCTTCCCTTTAGAAGTTACCCAGTCTCAAAAATTCAGTCATAGCACAGAAGATACACTAAGACACACAGGGAAAACCTTTGATTAACACGAAATCAGAGAAAATTGCTAGCTGACTATTTTAGCATATGTTCTGCTAATGAAGAAAGCTGACTGCAAAAATAAAAAACCTACTGCATATTAATCAAGCTGATTTTAGGGTCTATTAAACCAGCATCAGCTTTTAAATCCATTACAATGGTTGCATGTGCTTTTAAGAAATTATAGATAACAAATAAAACACAAATTCTTCTGTGCTTTGCAATCTAAATAGGAAAGCATGGTTTAAAAAAATTTACTTCTAGCGGCGCCGGCACACCGGGTTCTAGTCCCGGTCGGGGCACCGGATTCTGTCCCGGTTGCCCCTCTTCCAGGCCAGCTCTCTGCTATGGCCCAGGAGTGCAGTGGAGGATGGCCCAAGTACTTGGGCCCTGCACCCCATGGGAGACCAGGAGAAGCACCTGGCTCCTGCCTTCGGATGAGCGCAGCGCGCCGGCCGCGGCAGCCATTGGAGGGTGAACCAACGGCAAAAGGAAGACCTTTCTCTCTGTCTCTCTCTCTCTCACTGTCCACTCTGCCTGTCAAAAAAAATTACTTTATTATTTTTAAAAATTTTTAAATATTTGTTTGAAAAGCAGAGTTACAGAGAGGGAGAGAGACAAAGCCACACAGAAAGATTTTTCATTTGCTTGGCTGGCGCCATGGCTCACTAGGCTAATCTGCCTGCAGTGCCGGCACCCCAGGGTTCTAGTCCCGGTTGGGGCGCCGGATTCTGTCCTGGTTGCTCCTCTTCTAGTCCACCTCTCTGCTGTGGCCTGGGAGGGCAGTGGAGGATGGCCCAAGTGCTTGGGCCCTGCACCCGCCTGGGAGATCAGGAGAAGCACCTGGCTCCTGGCTTTGGATCGGCGTGGCGCGCCGGCCGCAGAGTGCCAACCGTGGCGGCCACTTGAGGGGTGAACCAACGGAAAAAGGAAGACCTTTCTCTCTGTCTCTCTCTCTCTCTAACTCTGCCTGTCAAAAAAAAAAAATAATAAATAAAAAATCAAATCAAATAAAAAGATTTTCCATTTGCTGGTTCAGTCCTCAAATGGCCACAACAGCTGGGGCTGGGCCAGGCTGAAACCAGGAGCCTGGAACTCCATCTGGGTCTCCTACATGGGTGGCAGGAACCCAAGGACTTGGCCACCTTCCACTGCCTTCCCAGGCACATTAGCAGGGAGCTAGATCAGAAGTGAAACAGTGGCAGTCCCCATGCTTACCAATGTCATCTCTGGCTCTTTTGCCCAGGACACGTTTTTTGTTTGGTTTTGCTTTCTTCTGCCTTGCTTTGCTTTTTTTTTTTTCCCTCCACAAAAATATCTCTTTTAAAAAATACTTATGTATTTGAAAGGCAGAGTTACAAAGACACAGGGGAAGGAGAGAGAGAGAGAGAGAGAGAGAGAGAGAGAGAGAGAAATATCTTTCCATCCACTGGTTCACTCCCCAGATGGTTGCAACGGGGCTGGGCCAGGCTGAAGCTTTTCCAGGAGCATAGTAGGGAGCTGGATAGGAAGTGGAGCTGGGACTTGAATTGGCACTGATTTAGGATGTTGAAGATGCAGCAGGAGGCTCAACCTGATATACCACAACACTGGTCTCCTTGCTGCTTTTTAAATTTTTATTTATTTGAAAGGCAAAGAGACAGAGGGAGAGAGTGGACCTTCCTATCTGTTAATTCACTCTGCAAATGCCTGCAACAGGCAGGACTGGGCCAGACTGAAGCCAGGAACCAGGAGCTCAATCCAGGACTCCCACATGAGTAGGAGAGATCCAACTACTTTGTGTAGCACCTGCTGCCTCCCAAGGGATGCATTACCAGGAAACTGGAATGGAGGGAGGGACTGGAACTAGAACCGTGACACTTGGATATGGGATGTGAGTCTCAAGCAGTGGCTTAACTGCTGTGTCGAATGCCCACTCTCGTGTTTTGTTTTATTTCAGGGGGATGAGGAGAGGAGAGACAGATGGAGAGACATGGTGCAAGTTACCATCCACTGGTTCACTTCCCAAACACACAATGGCCGGGGCTGAGCCAGGCTCAAGCTCAGAGTTGAAAACTCAATCCAGGTCTTATAGCAGGAATGGAATTACTTGAGCCATCATTGCTTCCTCCAGAGATTGCGTTAGCAGGAAGCCAGAATCAGGAGCTGAGCAGGAATTCAGGCACACTGATATGGGATGTGGGCATCCCAGTGGCATCTTAACCACCAGGCCAAATATGTGCCTCTATCCAGGGAACTTTTTTGCACTCAGGATACAGTGGCTACTTTCCTGAGTATAACCATCTATGCTTACTGCTTTCTCTGAGGCCTGGAAGCTGAGAGCCTTGGTTGCCGATTGAATCTGATCAGGGCCCAACCTCTCCAAACATCATTTTCCTCATCTATAAAAAGGGGAAAGTTGGGAGTTGTGCTGTGGCTCAATGGGTAAAGCCACCACCTGTAGCACCGGAATCCCATATGGGTGCCAGTTCAAGTCCTGGCTGCTCCACTTCTGATCCAGCTCCCTGTTATGGCCTGGGAAAGCAGTAGAAGATGGCCCAAGTCTTTGGGCCCCTGCACCCATGTGGGAGACCTGGAAGAAGCAAGCTCCTGGCTCCGAGGCTTCAGCCTGGCCCAGCCTCATCCTTTGTGGTCATTTGGGGGGGGGGGGCATGAACCAATAGATGGAAGATCTCTGTCTCCCTCCCTCTCTCTGCAGAGAAACCAGTTAATAGTTCTTAGTCTTCCTGTAAATGTTTGATCCATTAATGGCCTCTAATGTTATGTGTTAACTATGTGTGTATCCTGACCGTGCAAATAACTGACATTCCTGGAGTGCTGGAGTTGAGGGACTGTGGTGGGCTTCAGTTTTCTTTGGTCTTAAGTCCCAACAGGCTAACAGAACACCAAGCGCTGGGTTAAATAGCTAACTGATTTAATTCTATTGCTTGCTCTGTGAACACTCATGTTAGAATATTCAGAGCTGCCCCTGGGTGGATGGCTACTGTGAGTTTAATAATATCTTGGAAAGGCAGGAGCCCCTAACCTTTGTAGAACTTAAAACACAAATGAACAGACTGCCATATTCAGAGGTACTTTTAAGAATTTTAGCCCTGGGGTTATCTCAGCACCCACTTCTGCTCATACAAGATGCGCTGTTTATTCATGAAAGGCTGGCAATCACCTGGTCGGGAAATACCTAGAGTTTCACTTATGAGCTGGAACTCAGTCTTTCTGTAGCTCTTAATGATGTGTGGGCCCAGTGTGGTGGTGTAGCGGGTAAAGCAGCCATCTGTGATGCCGGCATGCCATATTTATTTATCCCATATAAACATATAAAGCATATGGTTTGGTGCATTTTAAAAAATGTATATGTTGGCCGGCGCCACGGCTCACTTGGCTAATCCTCCGCCTGCGGCGCCGGCACCCCGGGTTCTAGTCCCAGTTGCCCCTCTTCCAGTCCAGCTCTCTGCTGTGGCCCAGGAAGGCAGTGGAGGATGGCCCAAGTGCTTGGGCCCTGCACCTGCATGGGAGACCAGGAGGAAGTGCCTGGCTCCTGGCTTCGGATCAGCGCAGTGCGCCAGCCGTAGTGGCCATTTGTGGGGTGAACCAACAGAAGGAAGACCTTTCTCTCTCTCTCTCACTGTCTAACTCTGCCTGTCCAAAAAAAAAAAAAAAAAAAAAAAAAAAAGTATATACCATGTGACTACCATATGATCAAGATTCTACTGAAAAGCCATTTTTATTGCTGAGTAGTACATTCCAGCATCACTGTTGAAAAGACTAATCTCTCTCCATTAAAGTGCTTTTATGCTTTTGGTGAAAATGTGTTGCTCTCTTTCTGGACTTTAATTTTGTTCCACTAACAAACACCCATTTTTCCCTCCAATACAACACTGTCTTTTGATGACTACAGATTAAGTCTTAACATCAAGTTATCCTCTCATTCCTTACTCTAGTTCCTTTGATTCGCAACGTAATTTTTTTTAACAGTTTAAATGATTTCTATCACGGGCTGGTGCTGTGGCGTAGTAGGCTAATCCTCTGCCTGAAGTACCGGCATCCCATATGGGCGCCAGTTCGAGTCCTGGTTGCTTTTCTTCTGATCCAGCTCTCTGCTTATGGCCTGGGAAAGCAGTGAAACACAGCCCAAGTGCTTGGGCCCTTGCACCCACATGGGAGACCTAGAAGATACTCTTGGCTCCTGGCTTCAGATCAGACCAGCGCTGGCCCTGCAGCCATTTAGGGGGGTGAACCAGCAGATGGAAGACTTCTCTGTCTGTAACTCTGCCTGTCAAATAAATAAATAAAATCTTAAAAAAAAATTTCTACCAGATATCTTCTGGGATTTTGAATGGCATGTGTTGAATTTATACATAATTTTGAGAAGAAATGACAATTTAACAATATTAAAATTAAATTAAATTTAAAAATACACAATCTTTCCTTTATTTAGATATGCTTTTATTTCTTTCATCAGTGTTTTGTGGTTTTCAGGTATGTATCTTCTCCACATTTCAGAAGATTTGTGCTTAAGTATTTCTTGGCTTTTCTGGCTACTGTACATGGTATTTTAAGAAATTTTCAACTTCTAATTATTCATAGCTAATACATACCAATGTGATGATTCTTGCTTTCATCTCTACTGTGTATCCTGCAACCTTGCTAAAGTTGCTGGTTGTTACAGCTTCCTTATAAATTCTTTGTGATTTTTTTACAAGGACAAAATATTCCTTCCTAAGTCTGAATGCCTTTTGCTTTATTCAATTCACTGTGAATTGATGGAAAAAATCTCACGTATCTCAAGAAGCTGAAGACTGAACAAAGTCTGCAGCACGATTTTCAGAAATGACTATAACAGATAGAACTAGAAAAATATAGACAGAGATGACTTCTGTTCAGTTTTCCCCTAAGTTCAGATACAGCAACAGGTGATGAATGCACAGTGTGTGCCAAGAGTAGGCGACTGGGAATTACTCACAGGAACACAAAGTCAAGTCCCTGTCCCTGGGGAGATAAACAATGAAAAGATACACAAACAACAAAGCACGCATGTATGCTAGGTAGTGACCACAGCTCCAAAGAAAAATACAGTAATAGCAGCAGAGCCACTGTGGTTGAGAGGAAAGGCCTCTCCGAAGGGCTGATATTTGTGCAGAACTCAATTAATTGAGAGTCAGACAAAATCCAGGGAAAGGGAATTCCAGGCAGAAGGTTCCGTGAGCCACAGCCCAGAGGCAGGAACAAGCTTGATGGTTTCAAGACACAGCAGGGAGGGTAAGTAATAGGAGGCTAGTCATCCCAGGGGAAAGTGGTAGACAATGAGAAGGGGGACACAGCCGACACACTGGGACATTTTAGGCAGTGTTGAGACATGTGCCTCACACTGAGGGATGATTTAATCTTTAAGAGATCAGTAACACAGTTTGGAAGACTCCAGAATGGTGTGAGTAGAAGGCAGCAGGGAGGCCAATTAGGAAGCTGCATGATGTTGAGATGATGATGGCCAGGGAGGGAAGATGGAAGATTCTTTTGCTTGGCAGTCACTTGGAGCAGCTGGTGAGGACAGTTTCACAGCCGATGAAGATGTGTTGGCTCTCGTTTCATCTGTCAAGCAGTCTTCTACAACAGCTGAGTATCAGAGGCATTTCCCATGTTCTCTGCCACTGGGGAGTATGGCCACAGACCCAATGTGCATCAGTACACTCAACTATGATTTCTTCCCAGGGTGTCAGGTTATCCACAACATATAATGCTCTTTCTGCCTATTTCTCTAAACTTACCTCTCAACTCTGCCCTTGATTTATTCTCTTCCAGCACAAGAGTTTAATTAACTTCCAACAATACGCTAAGCTCACTTGGGCAGCAAGATCTTTATAACTTGGCTCTTCCTTGGGGCAAAGCTCTTCTGATCACATTTCACATATTTCAATTTTCTGTCCTTATTTCTCAAGTCTAAACTTAAATGTCACTTACTTGTAATTTTTAAACTATCCTACTTAAAAGTGGTCCTCAAAGACATTCTCATTCATTTCACCTCATTTCATAGATTTTATCATAATGTAATATTGTATTCTTTTCTTTACTATAGTGAAATGCCTGAGGCAAGCTACTGATGAAGAGGCTGACTTAGCTTATGGTTTGGCAGCTCAAAGTACAAGATTGGATGATCCCACTGGTTTGCCTCAGGTGAGGCCTATCAGTGAATGGCATCATGGCTAAGCCTGTGTGAGAGTGAGAGAGATAACACTGCCAGCCAGGAGGCCAGAGCAGAAGGTGGCTTGGGTCAGGCTTGATTTTATAAGAACTCAATCCTGCGTATGCCCTAAATAGCACTCTGGCCCCACAACCAGCCCTTAAGGCATTCAGATCTGACTAAAAAGCTCATGAGAGCATTTCAGGCATGGAAAGCCAAGACATTGTGGCAAAAAAAATGACCTACATGAAAGATCTCTGTGAGTGAGATCCCAGTGGAAAGAAGGAGCCATCAAAGAAGGAGGTATCTTTCTCTGAAGGGAGAACTTCCACTTTGATTATGGCCCTGTCTAAATACTGATGGAGTTTGTGGACTCAAAAGGCTTCCATAGCCTTGGCAGCCCATGACAAGAGCCTTGGGTGATCACTGATGTCATAAATAAGAGTGTCAATTGTTAAATCAACAACAGGAGTCACTGTGCACTTGCTCCCCATGTCCTTAATGTGTTGTACTGTGTGAATTAACGGTATAACTAGTACTCAAACAGTACTTTATACTTTATGTATCGGTGTGGTTGCAAACTGTTGAAATCTTTATTTAGTATAGAGTTGATCTTCTGTATATAAAGACAACTAAAAATGAATCAATGAAGAATGGGATGGGAGAGGGAGTAGGGGGGAGACGGCAGGTTTGGGGGGGGGAGATCCACTATATTCCAAAAGCTATGAAATTTATATTTATTAAATAAAAGCTTTCTAAAAAAGAAACAAAAAAAGAACTCAGTCCTGTGAGAATTAACTCAGGATACAAAGGAACTACTTGACACCTTTCTGCAGACATCCCCCACTAGGCCCTACTTCCCAACCTCACTCACCACACTGAAACCCAAGCCTCCAATACATGAAATCTTGGGGACCAACTCAACCACAGCTGATATCATTGTCACTTTCTGTGGCTTAACTATCTCTCATTGATCATTAAAATATATTCTACTGGAGGATAGGAAGCCAGCATTTATTGTTCTTTGCTGCAACCACAACACACAAGGTGGCGCCTGACAAATTGTACGTATGCAACAAATGGAATGAAGGAATAACTCACATTCTTTCTAAGATTTGGGAGCTTCCCTAAAACCTATCTTGAATGGTGTTTGCTCCCTGGAACCTCAACTTCTGGGGAATATTATGGCCCAAAGAATAAAAACAGAGATCTCTCACCTTCACTTGATTTCCAGGGACCACTTGCATTCTCATGGCATGACTGCCAATTAGAACGACCCTTTCTTAACTGATGATGGCATAAAAATTAATTCACAAATGGAATTCAATACAGTGATAAAGTCTGAGCATATTCTATCTTTTAGGAATTAATTAGGCCCTGAGGCATCACATGGTCCTTACTTTGTTCAGTCTTAAATGTTTGTTGCCCCGCTCTTTTGACAATTAGGTTTTGACATGACCATAGCACTTACTTATCCTTTCATACCGCCAAGCTGTTGGTATGCCTTGTGTTTGTTTCCAGTTTTACCAATGAGAGCCCCATTTTTTCATGCAATGTTTAAAGTAATTTTTTTATGATCTTTCAAAAAACCAAGTATATATTACATTGCATGGCATGTATTGATGTCTTTTTAGCAAGCTAAAAAAAATTCTATTTTTAAGAGCAGTACCTAGGTTTGGTAAAGAAAAGAATTCAGTTATCTCATTTAATGCCACAAAGATCAAGTAACATTTGAGGTTCATTACTCAGATAACTAAATGAAGAGTAATTTTGTGTTTTTCAAGGCTACCAAGAAAGAGAAATTTGTTTTTTTAAGTAACATACTTGGATTATGGTTAGCATGATTTTTAATATCCCTGGAATTTTAGGAAAGAACAATGAATATGGGTTGGGTTCTATACCGGGGGATTTTTTCAAAACTGAAAGACAAGAAAAGAAGAAAGTATAAAAGATGTACATAGAGAAACAGTAGCACTGATAAATGTGAATAAAGTATAAAGTAGGGGCTATTGCTAGATTGTGTGTATTTTAGAAAATGTGGACATCACTCATTTCCGTATTTTAAAAAATATTCTATCATCAATTATCATCTGAGAACTTACATGTAGTGTGAGATACTTGGGAGCTTCACAATGTTTCTAGAATATGCAATTAAAGGATAAATTTATTTTAGTCTAAGTTTTTGAAATCCATGCATATTTTTCATAACACACATTTACTAAGAACTTTTTTTTTTTGCAGATACCTCATAAAACTTATTTTCCAGAAAAATAAAGTTTTTTTTTTTTTGGTTATGCTTAGTTTGAGATCCTATTGCCACCCAAACATAAAGTTGCATATTCACTTGTTCTTTCATTCAGCAGATTTTTCCGAGGATTACAGTAAGCTGCTCCTCTAGTTGCTGGGGCTACTGTGATAAAGAAAGAACGCCCTCCTAGAAGGAGGAAAAACAATTAACAAGTACACAGGTTCCTGACAGTGAGTGCTGAGTAGGCAAAGAGCAGGGCAAGCACAAGAGAGAAGGCTGGTGTGCAGACACTGTGGACTGGCTGCAACTTGGTAAGAATGGAAAGAGAGAGTCTAGAACGAGACGATGTGAGCAGACCTGGAGTGAGGGATTTAGGCAAGAGCATTACTGGAGAGAGGATGTGAGGCCGAAAGAACAGTGGCTGTACAGGTGTTGAGACAACAGCATGCTTGGCAAGATAGTGGAACAGCAAGGAGCATAGGACGAGGAGTGAGGCAGATGGAGGAGATGGCAGCAAAAACGAAGAGGGAGGCCAGAACACCCCGGGACTGTGGGGCACAGCAAGGATCTGGCTTTTCCTGAGACAAGATGCCCTGCAGTGATACAGGCAGTGCTGTCACTGTGCTGTTAAAAGGCTCACTTAGGCTGCTCTGCCGTGTAGTTGCAGTGGAGGGGAAGAGGAGGGTACAAGTGGGAGCAGGAGATTACTGGATTAGTAGGAAAAGAGGTGACTGTGGCTTGGCACAGGGTGGCACGGTAAAAGTGGTGTGGACAGATCCATTTGAGGTAAAGTTGCTCTTCGACTTATGAGGTTACATCCTACCCCCTTAAATCTATCATAAACTAAAAAAACAAACAAAAAATAACTATAACTACAAGATATACTGAACCCCCTAACATCCTGCCATTCTAGCTTAACCACACTGCATGCTATACAGTGCTGGTTGTGTCCCCTTGTGACCATGGGATCAAGTGGGGCCCAGCACCCAAGAGAGGATTTGATTGCACCCCACTCACTGGGAAAAATCCAAATTCCAAACTCAAAGCATCGTTTCTACTGAATGTATATGACTCTTGTAGCATTTTAAGTTAAAAAAATTTTAAGTGGAGCCATCGTGAGTTAGAGACCAGTTGTATATTGTAGAGGGAGAGCTGGTAGGATTTGCAACTGAAATAGATGTAAAGTACATGTGAGATGACAGCACCAAGGCTGCTGCCTGGCCTGGGCCACTGGGGAGGGTGGACATCCACTCAAGATGGTACAGAATGGAAGAGGAGGCTGGAAGGTGGAGGCGCTGGCCTGAGTGAGTGTGGACACATTTAGTCTAGACAATGAGCAGCAATGAATCAGATAGGACAGGTAGGTCTGGAATGAAAATCTGGAAATCATCAGGCTTTCAAATTCACAAGCCAATTATGATATTATCTAGAGAATAAGTATGATTGCAGAGGTGAGGTCTGAGACAGCCCTGCTTTCAGGGAGCTTCCATTTTACTGGGAAGAAACAAAGTCTTAGGAAACAGATAGGGCCAGCGTTGTGGCGTAGTAGGTAAAGCCCCAGCCTGTAGCACCGGCATTCCATATGGGAACCAGTTCAAGTCCTGGCTGCTCCACTGCCCATCCAGCTCTCTGCTATGGCCTGGGAAAGCAATGGAAGATGGCCCAAGACCTTGGGCCCCTGTACCCACATGGGAGACCCAGAAGAAGCTCCTGGCTCCTGGCTTAGGATCGGCACGGCTCTGGCTGTTGTGGCCATCTGGGGAGTGATCTAGTGGATGGAAGACCTCTCCCTCTCTCTCTCTCTGCCTGTGCCTCTCAAATAAAATAAATACATCTAAAAAAAAAAAAAAAAAAGGAAGGAAAACAGATGTCACTGATAACAGATGCCTGATAATGAGTACAATGTAGAAAATAAAGCCAGGGAATGGGATTGAGCAGGCTAGCGAGAATGTGGAAGTAATTTTAATTTGTCACATATATAATTAAATACAAGAACCTGGAGGTTAGGGAGAAAGCAGGCTAGAGAGTTCAATTTGGTGGTCACCAATGTCTAAAACCATGAAACTGCATGGGATCATTCACTAGGGAATAAAGCGAGAACCGAGACCTTGGGTACTCTTTGTTAAAAATCATTTTTGCCTTTGGAAATTCATCTAGGAAGAGGAGGTGGTATATCCATATGGAGGTCCTCTTTTAAAGCCTCTTAACTGCACTTTTGCCACAAACTTTAGGCCAGCTTGGAAGGGAGTGACCCAAGAGCTGTTTTTCTTAACATATATTCTTCACTGGCTGCAGCGCGCTGGCCGCAGCAGCCATTGGAGGGTGAACCAACGGAAAAGGAAGACCTTTCTCTCTGTCTCTCTCTCTCTCACTGTCCACACTTCCTGTCAAAAAAGAAAAAGAAAAAAAAAAAACATATTCTTCAGACTGCTGCATCAGTGAAGACTCCATGTTCCATCCTAACTCTATGGCATCAACTTCTGGGACTCAATTCTGAGTGGGAGATACTCCAGACAAGTATCACACTCACTAAAGCTTGAAAACCTTTGCAGTGAAGGCAGGGAGGAATCTCAGAAGACAACTAGAGTGGAAGGTAAGTAAAAGGTCATGGTGAGGGGGTAAGAGTGACAGAAGCCAAACTGTGGAAGGTTCTGGCTCAATGTGGCGGTCACGGGAGAGCTCCTGCGTTCTCAGTAAGGGAGCTCCAGAATACATCTGTGTATCCAGTGAATGAACTGGGCCAGAGAGAAAGAGAGAGAGAGAGAGAGAGAGAGAGATCCTCTATTCACTGGCCACAACAGCTGAATCCAGAAGCCAGGGGCTCCCTTGGGGTCTCTCAGGTGAGTGCAGGGGCCCAAGCACGTGGGCCATCTTCTGCTGCTTTCCCAGGTGCATTAGCAGGGAGCTGGATGGGAAGTGGAGCAGCCAGGATTTGAACTGGTGCCCATGAGATGCTGGTGCTGCAGGTGGCAGCTTTACCCACTCTGCCACAGTGCCAGCCTCATGAATTAAGTTTGTAAGAGTTTTTTTTTTTTTTTTTTTGTGGTGTTGTATCTTTTGTATTTTGTGCTAAAGGAGGAGAAAAAGAATTACTTGAGAGAATACTTTGGGTCCAAGCCTTCTGAGAGTAATCAAGACTAGGTCAGGCATGACTCCAGAGGTTGAAGGCTCATCTTCGTATCTTTCAAATCAAAGGCATCTCTTTGTCTTATCTTACATTACAGTACCAAGTATGCCAGAGAAGCAACCCATGCCCAAGACCCCAGAAACTACTCTGCTGGGGATGCAGAACACAGATACTGCTGTGAAAGCCACAGACCAGACTGATTCAAAGACTACTTTTCATGGGACATTTTAAAATTAAAACAAAAACCTCTGTTCACATAAAAAATACAGCTGACTCCATATTTTGATTTATGAAAAATAAATTTATTACATAACACCTTGTTTTTTAACAATGTTCAATTTTTTTATTCAGAATACTTGTGTCATTCATGTAAAATAGTTTGATACAGTACATTGTATGTTATAGGTTTTTTTTTTCCTCAAAAATTCTAAGGCTCGCCTACTCCTTCTCCTTTGCTGAAGTAAGGGCACCCTAAACAACGTGCGGACAAGTTTTAAAAAAGAAAATTAACTGAACAAAATTTTAACAGCACTACACCAACCAGCTTTAAAATCAAGACAAAATATCTGAATTGGATGCCGCACCTTTTTAAGGGAGTTATCATTCATGCTTTTTTCATCTTAAAGCATGCTCACAAATCAGCAACACCAACAGGAAAAATAAAACACTGTCTATGACAATCATTTTAGTTTGTTTGCTGAACCAAACAGGTTTATATCAATGACAACATATTTAATTACTATCAAATAGCAGCTTTAATACCAGTCAAGTCATAGATTGAAAATAAAAACAAACTTATAAATTGGAAATTAATCTTTGGGAGTCTTGAAACCTTTCTGGAAAACTGTGGCTTTTTGTACTTTCAAAAAAATCCAAGCAATATTCTTGGTCAAAAACACTGATTACAATGTAGAAAATGAATCAACTTGCTGATAAGACACTAAAAAGAAAGGTGTACCAAAATAATCTCACTTTGAGCTTGGTTATTTCGTTAACATATACTGCATGTTTCAAGTACCAGTTAAACTTTGTGTCTGCGTGTGTACTATTGGTCAGATAATGTTGTTACACTGAAAGAATTCACCACATACAACAACAAATGCTTGCCCCTAGCACATTTCACAGCTTCAACTGCTACAGACTGTCACTGAAAAAAATGCATTGGTCAGTCTGAACCATGTCAAGTAAACTATGGAAGTAGCAAATCCACAACACAAACTGTGCTAGCACTTTCTCTTCAAGTCTAACTCCAAAATAGGTACAACTTGGAAGCCACTACTCCAATCTGTGAAAAGTGGTGGAACTTGGCTACTGGACATTTTGAAGATGTGGTTGTACAGTACATTCTCACGGCCCATACCAGGTTCCCGCGGAGAGCTGCACAGTCAGCCCTGCAGCATTAGCAACAGTGCATTGACAAGATTCCGACGCAGCTCAGTACCGATGTGTCTGATGTGAGTACTGTGGAGGCTGCTGGGAGGTAGCTGAGTACCCCATGCTGCTTTGGGGCTGTGATGTGCTTGGTCCAGGGTTGGGATAGGCAGCATGTGGATTGGAACGCTGCAAAGGAGATGAGGGAGAAATGTGACTCATGTAATTCTAGGAGTAGCTGGACCCCCAAGCCAGCAGCAAAGCTGAGGTGGGGATGAAGGGCTGTCATGTTTTAAGGAAGTCAGGATTTAAAAGTCATGTGCTAAGGACTAGCTTCAGAATTCACATGACAAAAATCTCATATCTTTTCACAACAGCTTTTCTTTAGGAAGGCCAGAAACACTGCATAAATAATACCAAGCAGACCCTTATCACTACGCTGAAGAAATATAATTATTTTGTACAGCAGGAACCCCTTTTAGGCTGCTTTGCATCTACTGGATAAATAATAACCAATTTTTTTGAGATGTTCACACAAGAACTTAACAATGTACACATTAGGAAATCCAAAAGCACTTTATGTGCTCCTTTCTTCAACAGAAAACCCTGCCCCAACACCCATGTGGGACTAAAGAATCACAATGAATATGACAAGGAAAGGTACCAGAGGATCAACTCCTTTAGTACTGACACATTTTTAAGCCTGTTAAAAGCTACCTTACCTTCTTACCTGAATCTTACCTTCTGCTACATTTTTATAAACAGAAGTAAAAACACAATCAATGAAATGTAAGAGCAGTGGTATTCCCAATTCTCAAAAAGGCACAAAGGAAGAGTGATAGAGTCTCTAGTTCCCTCATTTTTATCTATCAGATTATCATTTCCACACCCACACCTCTCATATTATTATCTTCTAAGACAAACACCATAAAAGAGTAACCATAATGTATTACTTCTTTCAAAGCATATTTAATAAATCATAATTTTAGCAAAGATAGCATTTTGCACATGAAATGCTATTTTTAAAAGCACTCAGAAAACCAACCCCAACAGTAACAACCAACAAATCAGCATGACATGGTCCTCTCAGTTTCAGAAATCAAGGTCAGGGCATTGCTTTGCTTCATTCTAAGGAAGTCATCAACTTAGAGCACAAAAAAAGATGCAGTCTTCCCTCCCAGATTGGGGGAAAATAAATCAGTGCTGGAGCCAACACCAACCCCCTCGGCTGCCCTGGTTCCCTGGGCAGCTAACTGGGAGAGAATCACTACTCAGACAGAGAAGGACCTCCATGCTGTGGCTGTGATCCTCTCCCTTAAGCTACTCAGACAAACACCTTATTCTTGAAGTGCAGTGGGAAGCACAGGGAAACTTACCAGATCTCCTTGGCCCTTTCTATAGATAACTAACTGGTGACATTTTCAGTGTTCTTCCCACACTGAAACCCAGTGTAGTTGGAAAATGGGGAGAATAAGCAGAAGAGAGAGGGAGGAAGCATACACTTTTCAAACAGGTCTTTCCACAAAGGAAGTGACACTTGATGGTTAGGTCTAATTCTGAATCCTGGGCCGACCACTGCTGGCTGGGTGACTCTGTGCAAGTTATTTGACCCCTAGGAGCCTCTGTTTCCTGATGTGGCAATGATAACACTTAACTCCCAGAGTGCTAACCATGGAAGGAACCAACGTATAAGAACTGGCACACAGGAAGCACTCAGTCGTTACAGAGCATTGCCTGCACCACCATCACCCCTTAAGAAGTGTTTTTGTATACTATGAATACTACTCAGAATGTTAATGATAAAACTAGTAAGTATCATTACTAAGTGCTTATGTAAGGCCACTGTGCCTTAGCCTACATTATTTCATTTAACCCTTAATATAACCTCACGTTTATCATTACCCATATTTTCACATATGAGGTCACTGCATATCTGAATCATTCACTCAAGGTTACAGACATGACTGACAGGGCTGGGATCTGAAAGCCTGTGCATTTAAACACTATGCTGTATTGTTTCAAAACAACAGATAGCATTTATCAAGCTTCTACTATAAGCTAGGCGTTAGATAACAGCAAGTCCAGTTCTACAACACCTGCAACTTGGGTTTTACCAGCCTCATTTTACACACGAAAATACAGAAGCCAGGAGATACTCTATTACTTATCCAAGGTCATACAGTTAATAAATGGCTTAATTTGAATTTGATCATTCCAAGTCCATCTGGTTCAGAGGTCTAGTCCCTCTCTGCTATATCACTGTTGGTACTTTTCCATGCCAGTAATATTCCTTACCAATGTGTTTCCCCAACAATACAAACGTCAGGATTTCTCAATTACATCCCATTTTTCAAAGGTCATAAACCCAAAGGCAAACACCAATAAGGGAGGTCAATAATAAATCTGAAGTACCTGATAGTCTGAGGTCATGATTAGTCCACCTGAGGTAGTGGTAGGAGGAACAACTCTCACTTTTTTCAAAGGGGGTCCCTGTGTGTGGCTGCTGTCTTGGTTCCCTGGGTGGCCAGTTCCATTGGTGTGGTTATTGCCCTGCTGCTGCTGCTGGTTCTTCTCAATTGGTTCAACAGAAAAACAAAGTTCAACTCAGAAAGAGAACAAAATACATCCATGCCAGAAAATATTATGGAAGCATCCATGAAACAAGAAGCTGCTAACTGTACTTTAATACTTACTTTGTCTCCTTTGTCATCAGGTTCTTCTTCTGTTAAAAATTCACGTTTTGGGTAAGGGATTTGACAACCGGCAAAAACACTAATCACAAGAAAAAAAAGAAAAATGATTTATGGTACACTAACCAATACGTCAAATGGTTCATTAAACTTCAGTTTAATCTTCTAAGATGGTCTTTGTCTCCATATTTGCAAAAATAGCACTTTTCATGCAACTGTGACCAAAAAATGCATCTTTTCTTCTAACCAACTGACATTACAGCAGGCCATCTGAGGACTTTTCATTGTATTAAAAATAATCAATAATCATCCAATATAACTCAACTTCCTTCTTTTATCCCAGCATTACTCTCAGCATAACCAAGACACAGATTTCAGCTGAGATGTGTGTTTTACACATTTCAATTTTTGTTTTTCCTGTCCCAACTAGTGAAAACAAAAGATGGTACAGGAAACACAAATGTATCTGTACATGATACTTGAAATTTTGGAAAGCAACACTAACTGCAAACAGTCAACAATCCAGTGACTCTGAAGAAACTATAACATGCATGATTAATCCGTCAATGAATAACTGTATTACTGCTGAAACTAATGTGATCAACAATTCATAAAGCAAGAGGTGAGCAGGAATTCCTCTTAATGATTGTCTTTAAATGACACCTCCATAGGCAGAGTTCAATTTTTGCTTATTCTAAGAATTTCCTTGGGTCATCATCTAAAAGGAGTGACTACAGTTGATAACTAAAAGAAAATATGCTCGGCCAGTGCTGTGGTGTAGTAGGCTAGGTCACTGCTTGTGGCGCTGGCATCCCAAGTGGGTGTTGGCTTGTGTCTGGCTTCTCTTCTGATCCGGCTCTCGGCTTATGGCCCAGGAAAGCAGTGGAAAGTGGTCCAGGTGCTTGGGCCCCTGCATCTGCAAAGGGAGACTTGGAGGAAGCTTCTGGCTCCTGGCTTTGGATCAGCCCACTCTGGCCATTGCAGCCGTTTGGGGAGTGAACCGGCAGATGGAAGATCTTTTTCTCTGTTTCTCCCTCTCTTTGTGACTCTGCCTCTCAAATAAATAAATAAAATCTTAAAAAAAAAAAAGAAAGAAAGAAAGAAAGAAAAAGCGTGCTCCAACAGTTCTATCATACTGGTAAGTTAATACATGGATCATGGGACAGCCACTTGGCCTAGAGTTAAGATATCAGTTAATATCCCTGCTTCACATATTAGAGTGCTTGGGTTTGAGTCCTAGTTCTGCCTCAGATTCCAGTTCTGCTAATCCCATCCTTGTATGCAGCAGTGATGGCTTAAGTGGTTGAACTCCTGCCACTCATACAGGAGACCTGGACAGAGATACTGGCTCCCAGCTCTGGCCTGGCCCAAGCACAGTTGTTGCAGGCATTTGGGAAATGAATTAGCAGATGTGGCTTCTAATTTTTTGTTGACAAATAATTTTCAAAATTTTTAAAACATAAAAAAAATATAGATCACTTACTCTGATGTAGGCAGTGGGTCTTCCAGAAAATAGGGATCCTGCATAGCCTGTTCTGAGGTAATTCGCTTTATTGGGTCCATGGTAAGCAACTTTTGAAGCTGAAATCACAAATCATAGAAGCATTACTGCATTCTTTCTCATGATTACCTTTCAGTACCCATGTGTGGGAATGTGTTTTTTTTGATGAGTATCACTATAATTTACATGCCCAAATTAAGAACAAAAATCTTAATGATTAAATGTAATGAATTAATTCACATTATAGTCATTCCTATTATCTCACTTGGTTCTCACATAAATGGTAACTAAATTTATGTCTTCTGACTTTTAATCAGTGATATTTTTCACCCATGTTATCTAAACTGCTTTAAGCAATTTAGAACAAGACAAAAGTTCTTGTATTTTCTATTAAGGGGGAACTATCATAATACAAATAATATACTAGCTATAAGCAACTATTTAGATAAAAATTAATTAAAACCAAATTAAATTTTAAAAACCCATTTCCTAGTCATACCAGTTATATTTCAAGAGTTCCAGAGCTGCACCTGATTAGTGGCTATGGTATAAGATTCTGCAGACCATCACAGAAGGTTCTATTGCACAGCACCATACTAAACTAATAAGTATGGTGATATACAACTTGGGAAGTACAGAGTGGTTTTTTTTTTTTTTTTTTTTTTGACAGGCAGAGTGGATGGACCGTGAGAGAGAGAGACAGAGAGAAAGGTCTTCCTTTTCTGTTGGTTCACCCCCTAATGGCTGCTGTGGCCAGCACACTGTGCTGATCCGAAGCCAGGAGCCAGGTGCCTCTCCCGGTCTCCCATGTAGGTGCAGGGCCCAAGGACTTGGGCCATCCTCCACTGCACTCCCCGGCCACAGCAGAGAGCTGGACTGGAAGAGGAGTAACGGGGACTAGAACCAGGTGTGCTGGCCCCAGAGTGGTGGTTTTAAGTAGAGACTCTGGAAGGAGACTGTGTAGTTCAAATCCTGAATCAACATTTGCAAGCCAAGAGATGTTGGACAAGTTATTTAACATCTCTGTAACCCCATTTGTCAAATGTAGATTAAACTTAATCACAGGTTTGCCTTCAGGATTAAATGAATTAATATACGGAAAGCAATTCCAGTGTTGCACTGCACAAAGAAAGCACTATGTAAATATCAACTATTACTATTATTGCTACAATAGAAATGTCACTCTAATATGAACATTCAGTACTTTTAAACAAAACATAGTCCACAGAAGACTCTATGACCTAGAATATTTAATTCTAATGTATGACAGAAGAGATTAAATTGTAGTCTCTTAGTTTACCCTCTTTGATCTAATGCAGTAGTTTTCAGATTTGAACATCCATCAGAATCTCCTGGAGAGCTTTCCTAAAACAAACTGGAGTTTCTGATTTAAGTCTGGGCAGTTGCTCAAGACCTACACTTCCAAGTTCCCAGGTGATGTTAATGCTACTGGAGAGGGTCCACACTTTGAAAGCCAATAAACTAGCAGATACATCTGGACTTAAAAATGCAGATAAGGGGCTGTAGTAGGTAAAGCAGCCACCTGTGATGTTGGCATCCCCATGGGTGCGGGTTCATTTCCCAGCTGCTCCACTTCCAATCCAGCTTCCCACTAAAGGCTTAGGAAAAGCAGAGGAAGATGGCCCAATTGTTTGGACCATTGCAACCCACATGGGAGACCTGGATGAAGCTCCTAGCTCCTGGCTTCAGCCTGGTCCAGCCCCACCTGCTGTGGCTTTTTGAGGAGTGAACGAGCGATGGAAGATCTCTGTCTCCCTGCCTCTCTCTCTAACTCTACCTTTCAAATAAATACATCTTTTTTTTAAAAATACAGATAAAATGCTGAGATGGTGAGATTCAAATTTAAATGATCTTTCAATGGAAGCACAATTTTATTTTTAGGATTGAAAGGGAAAAAAAATCTGGACTTCTATTTAAAGTACCCAAAAATTTTAATGGATTGCAATAGAGTTTCAGATGGGACCATTCAAGATTATCAACAGTTAAGATAGGTCATGCCAGGATTAATAAGCAAAACAGTTAAAGCAATAAGGTATACCTCTAGATTTTCAGTGGTGATGGTTTTGAGTTATTTCAGACTTTAATGAGTAGTAGGGAATTAGGGAAAAGTCAGAGAAATTCCTCTATGTCATGACTTTTAGTCTACCACCACTATCATCATTTTGTTAGAATTAAAAAGTCTGATTTTGAAGGATCTAACTTAGCCTTCCAATTGTCCTGTCTTAAGTACATCAGAATAAATGATTTGAATAGTACAATGTGTGGTAATATGACAGTTTAAGCATTGCTTTTCAAATTACTAATAAGGTATGAAATATATGATATAAAATATGACATGATAAAATAAGTTCTAAAATCAGAAGTAGAGGAAGACAATAAAACAGAAGCAGAAATACAAGAAATGCTTGCCAAGCGACCTGGTTGCAATAAAGGAAACATTTCATGTTTTCAAGATAAAGGAATTTCCATTTAAAAATACTTGAGGGGCAGGCATTTTGCCTAGCATTCAGATTCCCACACCCCATATCAGAACACCTAGGTTCAATGCCTGCCTCCAGACCCTGACCTTAGTTGCCAGCTAATGCAGGCCCTAGGAGGCAGCAGCAAGGGTTCCAGTAACTGGGTCTCTGCCACCCACATGGGAGACTACGTTGAGTTTCCAGCTCCTGGCTCCAGCCCAGCCCAGTCCCTGGCTGTTGCAGGCATTTGGGGGAGTGAATTAATGGATAGGAGTTCTCTCTTGAAATCTCTACACTGTCTGCCTCCCACATGCCCCTACAAAAAAAAAAAAAACAAACAAAAAAACACAAAAAAACGGGAAAAAGGATTAAAAAAATTTCAAGCCAAGCAAAATATAACTTGCTTCTACAAATTCCCCTCATTATGTTATAAAAGTTTAAAAACATAAAAGTGAAAAACATCTTGGTGACAAAATTTTACTGCAAACAAACTGAATTTGTCAATCACTGAATATGGTCTCATCACAAATTACTTTGCTAGTGTTCAGATTCATACATATTCTAGGTCAAACTACCTTTCCATTACACATAGAGAAATACTGCATCTCTCACACTCTCCAGAAAAAGCATGTAATACATATCATCCCTGAAGCATATCTAATGCACAGGTTTATAAAAGTATCACGGAGTTAAAAATTCTGTAAACATTCTTTCAAGAGTTGAAATACCAAATAGTTTGCAGAAATTATTTCAGAAGGTGGAACTGTTTTTTTTTATACATCCCTGAGATTTTTGAAATTTAAAAATAACAGATGAAAAACACTAAATACAACTTTTAGTGCTCTTCACAGAATTGTCATAATTACTACCTTTAGAAAATCTAATATGACAAAACATTAGTCTGTCAGGTCATAATACAGGTTTGGAAAAGCAAATTTTTTTTGATGTCTTTACTAACACAAGATCTTTGCATTTATGATTAAAGTACTCCAGGAGTACTAATCAACCATATAAACTGACCCAAAAAAGTCTCAGGTGGTGCTAGTCAATTGGGGAAAAAATGAATTTCATTAGCATTGTTATTTAAAGCTTACCAAGTGGAATGCTTTACTATCTGGTTTAACTTTATGCTTTTCCATATACTTGATAAGGCTGCAGTTGGTATACCTGAAAGAGAAATACTATGAAATATCTGTATTAGATGTGAGGTTAATTTTACATTGGCTCAAGTCCTTCCAAAGAGAATTACTTTGATCATAACTGATCAGCATAAAAAAAGCATTAAATCAATTTTATAACTCATTCAATACCCATACTAGTCACTTTTTGAATGGATGCCAATGATTAAATGCAAGATAATTCCATGAATAATATATACTGAGTAGCTGTTTTCACATGAATCACATCTTAATTATTTTAGACAACATCTGGGTCAAAAGTTTAACTCAGCCTTACCAGTAACTTTAAAATACCTTTGCTGTAGGTTTACAAACCAAGCTGTCCCAACCATTGGCCTTGCTTTGTAAATAACTGAAATAATAATTCTTCTGTATTAAAACTTGCTTAAAATGACTATACAACCTAGGTGAGTAGGTGAGTAACTGCTAAGGTTTATTTTAGTTCCTTACTTCTTTAGCTGTGATATTTTTCACTAATATCTAGCTTCCAGAAAGTAGTAAATATCAGAAAGAAAAGAACTGACTTTTCCCTCTGTATCTAAATTGGCTCTATTAGTCATTTTTTCATATAATATTTAATCATCCTATGAAGACTGCTATGAAAAATATTTACTAGAGTAAATAAATCAAGTTACTTATTGAAGTAATGTTATGTTGAGTATGTTGAGTGTTCTATCTTAAACTGAGTATTCTGGAGAAGCAAAAACCAACAAATGTCTATTTTCTTTCCAACTTACGTATTTCTTCTGAAATCTTTCATTAATGTTGAATGTTCGGGCATCTTTTTTATATCTTCCCAATCTTTATCTGTGAAACACATTGATAAATTTTTATGTTGCCTAGGTTCCTATTCTTTAGAATTTCAATATAGATTACCTCCATTTTCACTATATTTCCTGTTCTTTTAGCCTCTCTGGAAGCTCAGAGTTCAAATAAATGTTCAGCTACAATTAAACATCTTGAACTGTAAATACAATTCCTCATCCGCTTAAATAGCTTTTATATCTGTTCATCTTTTAAATTTTTAAATTGTTTGCTTTCCATATGATTTATTGTAAGTTGCCTCAATTACTATAACTAGGAAGGAATATTATAAGTATTTCTATTTATTATTAAAAAGTTCTATTTCTATTAGTACAATAATTTATTTTTTCCTTTTCCACCACACTTCTTGGCAAATCAGCAATTTCCTTATTTACATCAGCAATCAATATAGCCAGTAATAACTGTTTGCAGTAGAACTGGGTGTAGGATGGAAATAGTAATATTAATAATCGGCTGGTATCTTGGTTTTTTTTATTAACATTACCCGACACTAAATAAAAACTCCTAGCTACTAAATAATTTTTGGGGTGTTAAGTAAAACAAAAGTTGTTAAATAAACTTTAAGAACAAAATGTTTCAGCCAGGTTTGCTGGCCTTAAGAGTTGCTCCAACAACTCATGCCAGATCACCTGCTTTCTCCATCAATACCAAAGACTTTTAATGAAAGCCCACTAGGCAAGCAGCACTGTGACAAGCACCTTTCACTTTTAATTGGCCTTTCATGGTTTGCTTTTCTTTGAAGTCACTGGTAAAAATATTTGTTAACTGTCCTCCATAGACATCACATAATGTAAACTAAATGTCTACTTAAATTCCTAAATGGAATTTCCTCCTTACTTTTTCCTTGCCCCGATTTCTCTATTTTGTCAATTCCTCAAAGTAGAAATCTTGAGATTATCCTTCCCAGTGACACAAAGCTGTGTCCTCCATTCTCCTTCCGTGCTCTTTCTGCCTGTAGTATTGCTACAGCAAGAGGCCTGTTTCCCTGACTGCAGTCACCTCTCTGATTTTTACACACCACTGCCATACTGATCTTTCTAAAATATAAATCACATTCCTTGTACTCAAAAACTCATTGTAGACTCTCAAATTTCAGCTTATCAAGTCTAAACTGGGCCACCTTCTTCAAGGACCCTTACATAAACAGCCCACCCTAACTGTCGAGCCACACATTAAGGATCCTCTCCACTATGGGCCATCACCACTCCCACCCTCTCCCCTAAGCTGCATTCCTGTGGGCCTCAGAAATAGTGGACAAATTCAGAAGCAGGAAGTAAAGGCCATTCTTCTCTATCTGCTCAGAACATAGCTATTCTTTAAACATTCTACTTATAGCAGTACAATGTAAACCACACCAGGGCAGGAATCATGTCTGTTATATCAATGTTTTACTTAAGACAGTATTGACACATGGCAGTTACTCATAAATATTTAGTGAATAAAAGAAATTCCATCACGACAAAGTCATCTTTCCAAAACTGTTGACAAATTGTGGAGAGAGGTAACCCTCAGATATTTTGGAGAAACCCTCAGGTATTTCTGTATTTGTCTTGGGTTACAGTGACTTGAGAAATATTTCTAATGAAAAACAATTTCTATTAAGTACTAAATGATTCAAAATTATTGGTGTCTTTTAAACAATTTGCCATTTTACTGAACCTCTGGGGAGTTTTTGGTGAATGAAGAATCACCATTCTGTGGTATACCTAGAGCCTGGGCTGTAGCTGGAGAGATGTAATGCCAGGAACTGGACACCTGAGGACTGTTTCCCTGCTGTGAAACTCAGGGCTAGCAGCTGGTGGAGTGCAATGCCTTAGCCCACATTCTGACTGTTCCAACACAACACTTTTAGTGATGAGGGTCAGAGAGCAAAAATGTCCAATATACTGTTCATAGTGCCCTAAATAATGTTCAAAATTTTTATTCAAATGTCAAGAACTAGCAGTATTAAATGTGCTGCAATAAAAAAAAATTCTACTACTGAATTTGATTTATAGTTTCTACTGGTAAGAACCAAAAACACCCTTCTAATATAGATATTGCAAATATTGTATCATATTAAATATCAAACAACAAAACAAAAGCAAAACAAAACAAAAAATACTCAAATTCAGGAAATCCACAAATATTTTGCATGTTAATACTCTTGTGAATTCTACAAATTTTGCTATTTCTGTCAATCTTTGATAAATACAAGTAATAAAAACAAAGCATCAAGTACAAATAGCTTTCATCAACTAAAAATATACATCTTTCCAATGAAGATATCTAAGTTCAAACAACAGTGATTTAAAAACAAAAACAAAAACATAATGTGTACCTGCAGGAAATCCCATTACATTGAATATTCTGTCCAGCTGGTCATGGTGATAAGGATTACTAGTTTTGATGTCCTCTTGTCGACAGTGAAATATTGGTTCTGACGTTAGTAGTTCTGCAAATATACACCCTATAGCCCAAATATCTTTAAAATAAAAAGAAAAAAAAAAGAAAAGAAAAAAAAGGAAAGGAAAAAAGAAAAAGAAAGGAGGAAAATAAAGTGGTTCTTTCCAAAAGAAAATGCATTTTTATTTTGGTGGGAGTCTTTTTCTTTTCTTCCCTAATAGTCATATTAGTTCCTAAGCAATTATAATTACTAAATATCAGGGAACATTGTTTGTAAATAGCCCCCACACTCCCATTCCCAATTCTTCATTCCCTATTATACCTCCACCCCACCCAGTGTTTCCATTATAAAACTAATAAAACTGATTAGCTGGATTTTGATGAGTTTTAAATGTCCCAAACATTACCTTATCTACAAAATAAATACAAAGCTGCACACAAAGCATGGGAACCACAAACAAACAAAACTAAACAAAAACTAAACAGAAAATCCAAACAGCCTTTCAAATTGTGCCCTTGCCAAAAATAAGCACAATTTTTTTGTGATAAAATACTTGTCTTTATCTTGTTTATTTAGTTACTAATTTGTAAAGTCTAATAATTACCCTCCTGTTAGCACTCTTAGCAAGGTGCAATTCCAACAAGAAAAAGACAATGCCTGACCTAAAATATTCTAATGAAATACATTTCCCTGTGAACAGTTTATCTTTCAAAGTATTTTTTATGCCACAGCAGTGTCAGATTTTTTAAGTATTTACAAAGAAACATAAGCAAATGGGGAGCAAAATACTACTTTAAGTATGAGACTAAAAATTCATAGGAATTATTTACATAGGCCAAATGTATTTCTTTGTATACAAAAAAGGCAAATTTCTTTCATTCACAAGATACAGGTTTACTATCATTCACATTAAATTTGAAATCAACATAACTATTAAATTGGTATACTGACAAAATCAATATACCAATTTAGAATTTAAAGTTGAAAATATTCCACTTCTACTCTTAGCAAAATCCTAAACTGACTATGTTAACTTCTCTACGCTAATAAGTCCAATGTGCAGTCATCCTATTCAGAAGTGGTTTTGGAATGATCTACTCAATACCGATCATCAGTATAAATAAGCATTGGGACAAATTAAAATTTTTTCCATGAAATTTTTGAAGGCCCCTCATATATATGGATTTCAAAATTTTTGCCATCAAAATAGCTTGTCTTTGAATGCTATTTTCCAAACTTTTTCAATCCCCTTTATAGGCCAAGCTCTTGTTTTTAGTAAAAGAAAGTAAATGGAGGGGAGAAGCAGTGCTGGGATGTAGTGGGTTTAGCAAAGCAAGCATCCCATATACAAGTGTCAGTTCTAGTCCCAGCTGCTCTGATTCCAATCCAGCTTCCTGCTAATACACATAGGAGGGCGGCAGAAGATGGCCCAAGTACTTGGGCTCCTGCCACCATGTGGGAGACCAGGATGGAGTTCCTGGCTCCTGGCTTTAGCCTGGCCCACACATGGTCATTTGGGGGAGTGAACCAGCTGATGGAAGATCCATTTCTCTCTCTCAAATAAATAAATGGGAAAACTAGTCCCCCCCCACCCCCCAGGCAGAGTGGACAGTGAGAGAGAGAGACAGAGAGAAAGGTCTTCCTTTTCCATTGGTTCACCCCCCAATGGCTGCCACGGCCGGCGCTGATCCAAAGCCAGGAGCCAGGTGCTTCTCCTGGTCTCCCATGTGGGTGCAGGGCCCAAGGACTTGGGCCATCCTCCACTGCACTCCCGGGGCACAGCAGAGAGTTGGACTGGAAGAGGAGCAACCGGGACAGAATCCGGTGCTCCGACAGGGACTAGAACCAAGTGCCGGCGCCACAGGCGGAGGATTAGCCTAGTGAGCCATGGTACCAGCCAATTTTTAAATTATTATTCTTATATGAGTAACCCATATAAATTTGATCTTTGATAATCACAGTGGCCAGGTAGACAAGCTAAGCAGGATCACCAAAGAGATGACGGATCATTTTGTATGTTTAAAGCTCTACTCATCCTATATCCTAAAGACATTATAAGCATTTATCTGGTTAGCTATCAAAAATTCCAATGACAAAAATAAAATATGAAGGAAGATGAGAGGTAAACAGTTTAGCTATCATTAATACTATCCTGTTTTTCTAATAAAAAGTCAGGTAAGTAGGAAAACAGTTTACTGAATCTTGCTTGATCTCACCGTAGCAACCTCTTTCTTAGTATTTCCTATTTTCTCTCACCTTTATCAGGTTTACCACCCTTTCTTTCTTCAAAATCCTGACCCAGACATTAATCATGAACTTTGAGTCAGCTAATCAGTATGTTACTTTAAATTTTTCATTCTTTGTAAATAAGTCTCCCTTTCCTAATTTGCCCCCCACCCTGAGTCTGTGCCAGATTCACAGAAGAGTCTCTCTTCTGCTCACTTACCTGCCTAACTCCTGACAAAAAGACCTTCCAGATTAAAAACAAATAAATATCTATTTCTCAAAATCTGTGCTGCTTATGTGTAGCCACTGAGCTAAGCAGACAAAGGAGGTAGGCACTGGCATGCTTCATGTACTCAAACTGGGGGTGGGGGGGTCAAAATTATTGTAAACAACAGGTGTACTAACACCAAGTTTCTATCCTAATAAAAGAGAGTAAGTTTTCATTTCATTTTCCCTGTTTTACTGTATATTTCCCACACTGCAGAATGCCATATGTTCTGTGGACATTCAGCTATTTGAGGACAAACACCTGAGTTTCTCCAAATTACCATGTGATTAGTAAAGTTTTTTAGACTGCTTTAGTGACAATGACTTAGAGAGTGATACTCTTTCAGTCTCTGTCCAAAGTCCACCAAGCAAACATAAAAATAAAATACTGAAAATGGAATTTAAAGTCTGTCCCTGAAATTACAATACTTACTAGACTATTAGTTCTATCTTTGGTATAATGATTCAGGTTGTAGTGTGTACACTGAATAAATGACCAAAACACTGTAATCTTTCTGTACTAGAGGGTAAGCAGATGTAAGTTTGAAGTGTTCAGACCAGATTATTTTCCCCAAGTTTTGTTTCTTGTAGCCTTCAGCTTAATGTTATCCACTGAAGCCCAGTAACAGATTTAAGTTTTCTCTATGATGTTGTTAAAGTGAATATATGGATTGTATTCAGCAAATTATACGTATGTTCAACCATAAAGGTTCTTCCACTGACTGTCCTACTACAACTATGAGATAGTTAAGTTCCTGCCAAGTGCCTTTAATGGTGGTGTGGGGGATTTGTTAAGCACTTTCTTGGGCCTTTAGGATATCTGTGTGGGTAGCAGTGGGGAATGGGACTGTGTGGTGAAGATTGGACTAGAGAAAGAAGTTCATTTTATACTTCCCGATTCTTACTTTTAAAAACTTGTATTAAAAATGGTGTATGAATTCTCTCTTACTTTCAAACAAAGAAATAAAAAAAAAAACAATTATAGTAAGATATCTACATTATAACTTTCTGAATCAATGTTTTGATAGAAGGAAAGTGTTTTCCAAGACTGGTATTGGCCAAGTAAGGTGTACACTGGCTGGTGGGGATGAGTGGAGATCAGCACTACTGAGGAAATGGCCCTGACTATGGTTTCAATCAGTTGCAGCCAAGTCTGTTGCCCCTGTGACCATCCTGGCTCCAAAGGCAGTTGTTTTTCTATAAAGCCATGGACCTTTCAGGGTTGAAGGACACCTAAGACAGGACTCAGGCTATACTCTCATTTTCAGAAAATGAGGCAAAAGGACAAAATGTCTTGCCAAACAACAGCACCCTACTGCCCCATCCTCCATGACAGATAATACTTCAATTCAGACTGGCAGCCCTTTTGACTTTCATAGTTCAAATATAAAAATGATTTTATGCATTTATTCATACCGTTTTCTCAACGGAATTGTAAACCTTTTAGGAATGAGGACTATAATTTGCATTCAAATAGGTTTCTCCTAAGTTTTAAAGGACTTGCTCCCAAATTACGCAGCCATTGGAATGTGGGAATCTACCTTTCTAACTACTAGTGGTTTGGCTTTGTGACACACATCCTGTATTAAAAGTGCTGGACAGTAGGACATCTGAGTGAATAACAGGTTATACAAATCTTCATAATGTTCTCAGTATCAGTTTCTTCAGAGAAACAAAAAAATAATTAAACAATAAGCCATGGTAACAAGCTTCTGTGATTATATTTTTTATTCAATTTACTCAATTTAAACAAATTCATAGTTTTAGGTGTTTCGTAAATGGAAGCAAAGACTTTATTTGCATGGTCTGCTACTATATCTTACCAAAAGTAACACAGCTTTTAAATATTTATTTCATAGGTCAGAAAAATAGTGGTGTACCATGTTAGTTTACACTGGCATCTTAAATGCATTTAGAGCACACTTGCAAAAAAAGACATCCAAATGTATGTTGAGGTACTAACATGTATTCAAAAATAAAATTAGCTTAAATGATTTGTATATTTCCTTCTGATACTTAAAAAAGTAAAAATTGCATTTTGGAATAGGTTTATATTTATAAAAAGTTGAAAAGATAGTACAGAGAATTTCCACATCTTAATGACATATCTATAAAGTAAAATGTGAACATCAAGATTTTTGGAAAAGATGCTGGATAAAACAGGAGGGAATGATCACAACTATTTCTCCTTTTCTGTTCTTGAGTATACATTAAATAACAGCAAAGCAGTAAGAATGCAAATCCACACAGTAAGAAAAGGAAGATTCTCAGGGACAAGATTCATTCATTCATTCAACAAAGACAACTACATACCAAGGCACTGGTTGATAATGGTGAACAGCTAAGAGAGGGCTCTCTGTTTTAGTGGCTTAGAGATAGCATTTGGGTGATGAAGACAAAAATGTGGTAGTAAGTAGAGGAAGAGGGAAGGCAAGGAACTATTTCAGACTGTGATCAGGAAGTTCTGTCTGAAGAGGTAGTTATTTTGATCAAAGCCTGAATGAAAAGAGAAAAACTGGATATGTGAAGACCTGTTTTAGGCAGAAATGTGTAACAACTTTCCTGAAGATGAAAGGCAGACAAAACAGCACAAAGGCAGCCTTAGTCCACAGGATTCATGCTGAGTGAAGATCAGATTTGTTTTCTATAACTCTGGAATGATTTTGTACTTGGAAATACCAACTACAAGGTATGCATTTTGTTTGTTTATTTGCTTTGTTTGTAAAGATTTATTTATTTATTTGAAAGGCAGAGTTACAGAGAGGCAGAGAGAAGGGGGGGGGGAGGTCTTCCATCTGCCGTTTCACTCCCGAGATGGCCACAATGGCTAGAGGTGCACCGAATTGAAGGCAGGAGCCAGGAGCTTCTTCTGGGTCTCCCACATGGGCGCAGGGGCCCAGGGACTTTCCAAGGGGCCACTGTTTTCCCAGGCCACAGCAGAGAGCTAGATTGGAAGAGGAGCAGCCCGGACTCCAACCAGCACCCATATGGGAGGCCAGCACTGCAGGCAGCAACTTTACCTGCTATGCTGCGGTGCCAGCTCCAAGGTACACATTTTGAAAAGGTGATCTTACTGTCCCACTATCATCAATCTCGGATGGTCAAAGTTGGAGGATTCTTGAAGATTTTGGACATCCTCAGAGGAAGGATCTGTAGTCCTGGCATTTAGGGTTTCCCCAGGTAACGGTGGCTCTCTGTTGGATTCCCAGTCTACAAGCCTCATGATCTATGTACACAACGTCCTCAAGTGGGTTTTTATAACCTGACCCTTAAATACAAAGAGACAGTCAAAGGATCTGAAACAGTAGAAGTGAGAAAGCAAAATACACAAATGAAAAGAGGACCTATAAAGAAAACACAGATAATAATTCTGACAATACTACACATTGCAAAAAGCACCATTAGTCACTGTCCTAACAGATATTTGAAAAGCTTTCCATAAAACAATACCACATACTATGTAAAAGTCATCATCAGAGAACAAGAAGGGGTTTATAGAAATAGAAAAGACAGAAAAATATGAGAAGAAAAATGGTACAAAAGGTCAATCCAAAAAGACCAATACCTGGCTACCCCAAGTTTATGAAAGAGAAATAGAAAGCCCTGGGGAGGAAACCAAAGGACTGCACAGAGAATGCTGCACAGATATGTGACATGAACTTCAGACTAAATGTGCCCACCTAGTAGCCAAATATACATCCAAATATAGGATGAGAAGTCCTATCTGTTTTTCAAAAAGAAAAGAATCCCTAGGTAATCTACCAATAATTGAGAATAAGACTGGCATGAGCTTCAACAGCAGCTTTGATGCCAAAAGACAATGGAGGAGTACTTGATCAAACTGGAGAACACACAGCAAGCTAAGGAGGCAATAAAGACACACAACAAAGGAAAAAAAGAAAGGTGAAGCACAGAAGAAAAAATAATTTGATAAAACTTGACCAAACACAATGAAACAGAGTAAAGATGTCAGTAATGGAGAGGTGGTGAAAGGACTGTGGCAGCTGAGCATTTCATTATAGTATATAACTTACAGAATACACACCAGGGACCACTATTAGAAAACAGACAAGAAAATATAAACCCTGACAAACTGAAGATGATGATATTATTAATGGAGCTCAAAAATGGAAATGGTAGAGAAAGTATAAGAGCACCAATTTCCTAATTCTTTGTAATGGAGAAGTACTATAAAATATGTAGAAGTAGATTAAAGTATCCTAAATGTCTAAATTTCTTTTACATAATCCTTTTCCTTTAATTTAAGGGAGATCTTTTAGAAGCTGGTATTTTCTCGTGAAAGAAGCATTTGTCTGAAGTTCAAAGATTTGAAAATTTTACTGTTTTATTTCTTTCCAAGTAAAATTAAATATAAGACTTTTACATAAAATAAACATTTAATGAAACAGAATGCATAGTATGATCCCATTTATTAAAAAAAGCCTAAGTATCTATATTTTAATACAGAAAGAGATGTGTACAAAGATATAAGCCTAAAGCTAACTGTAGTATTTCTAAGTAGTAGAATTCTGGGTTAGTTTTTGCTCTTACTTTTATAATTTGCTACATTACTTTATTTTAAAATATAGAGCAATATATAACTTTCACAGAAGCTTTCAGAAAGTCATGAATTTTAATAGTTTTACTCACCAATAGCTTTGGTATAATGTCTTGCTCCAAGAAGTAGTTCTGGGGCTCGATACCAGAATGTTACAACCACTGGATCCAAATCTGCTAAAGGCTTCAAAGGTGAATTAAATAATCGGGCAAAGCCCATATCAGCTGTAAAATAAAAAACAACAGTGCTGGTAAGTAAATAGATTTTTACAAGTCTAATTTTAGCACTGTTATTTAGTAAGATACATAAGATGTGATAAATTCTGGAGAACAAAAGGCTACAAAAACATTTTACCCTTTTTAGAAGTCTAAATATAAAATGAGTTTGAGGTTTTCATTCTTTTCAAACTATTGTCACCCGGCTCTTTAACTAGGTTATAGACACGCCCTGCTGCCAGAGGTCTAGGGTTACCCTACTCCTTGGGGCAGGTTTCTTGCCCTCTGTCACAGCACCACTGGGGACAGGGTTGTTGAGCTACACTGCCATTCTTTGTACTGGTCACGTGCACAGTGAGAGTAAGGCTTCCCATTATTTGCATCAACAAGCTTGTTCACTGGTGTAGCTCATCAGAAATTGATAAACTACAGCTAAACAGTATTTAACACTACTATTTCCCCCATTTATTCGGGCTGAATTGCACTTTCAAAGAATCATAGTATTTTGTTTTAAGCTGGCAGACTTTAAAGGTCACCTAAGTTCAATCACATCTTTTTTCTGATGAGGAAACTCAGGTTAAAGAAGCTAAGTAATCTGACAACAGTACAAACTCATACCTCAGAGGTGGACCACAGCTTACATATAACTGATGGCATTTAATATAGCTTAACATATAAGGTAGTTACTTGGGCATGGCTGCTCATCCTGCTAACGTATAATCTTCCTAAAGGCAAAAACTGTGTCTTTTTCATATCTCTATTCCTAACAGTATCATCTGTACTGTTCACACAGCTTTAGCCTTACATAGGATGAATGGTCATTATTCATACATACCACCTATGCAAAAATTTCAGACTTCATCCACCACTTGATAAGTTTAGTTTTTACTCTCGTAATAATACATTTTCTAATGAAATTAATCATGTGTTAATCAACTTAATCATGAAACTAGAATAAAAATCTAAAATGTGGCAAAGAATTAAAACCATGAGTCAGAATACGAAATACTGGTTTACAGAAGAATTTTCTTCTTTAATGTGAATGCTTTAAGAAGTAGCATCACCCAAACCTGCCCACATCATATATATTATACAGAAGTGTAATTCCAAGTAAGACTATTTTAAGTGTTAGGTAAATTTCCCCCAAATCATAAAGAACACACATGAAGCTACTGTTTGGCTGGTACTTTTCTCTTTTGTATCTTTGAATGTGTGTTTGAATTTGATGCCACCAAGCTGAACTGGACCAATTCCTTTAGAAGCATGTGTAAGGATTTACTAGGCATTTGCTAGCACTAATGTAAGGACTGGACAGGGCCTGGTTCTCAAAGAAAGCCACTGGCATGGAATATGTTGAGGTTCATCAAGTGTTCTCACAACTACAAAATTGAAAAGTTTGTATCATAAAAATATTCCAAGAGTCTAATTAGAAGTAGAGGGTGAAACTGGGGGAATTTACAAGGGAGGGTAGGGAAGAGGGGTTAAGAATATTAAATATTTTTTTGTTGGTGAAGTGGCACACATAGTTGACACTTCTAATTCACATTAAAACTTGCAATCCAAAATTACTATTAATTTTGTTATATACTCCTACGATCCTACTGCCTTTAAATTGCTATAATGTAGTTATAACCTTTCCTCTATACACACACAAAACTAAAAATATGGGACAAACATAATTTGGAAATGACAATGGAAAAAAAATAGTTGTATAAATAAATTTAGTTCTATCCTAACAGAATATCAGACTAGAAATGGGTAAAATTTTATTTGACATGTAAGAAAACAGAGCTCTCAGAACACCTGTCAAGGTACAGAATGCCAGTCCATTTCTTCCCTGTCAGGAAAGGATACTAGAAGACAGTCTTGTGAGCACGAAACTTCTACTCCTACTAGGCCTTGTGATCTCTAGAGTGGGTCAGCACTAATCTAGCTGAGGTCAACAAGGCCTGTGTTCTCATCTAGTCTGGCTCAGGTGACTAGGACTGATGGCAGAATTATTAACATGCTGTATGCCCTTGTGACTAAGGTGAGGCTGGCCTCTAACAGAAATAGAAACCACTCACCTACAGGCTCTGTTTAATCAAGGCAGAGGTTTCTAGGAAACTTGCACAGCTTCTGTCATAACTAGAACACTTCAGTCTCTAAAGATTGTCTGATACCTTAACATTTTTCACTTTTATGTATATTCTTTAGAAAAGCCTTTTAATATATGGAACTACATGAATATATGCATATTATTACAGCAAGAATTAGAAGTGATATATAGCTGCCTGCAAAAATTTTACAAGAGTGCTACACTGTGACTTATCAAAGATATAACATACCAATTTTTACTCTTCCTCGCTCAGGACCTTCACCCATAACTAAAATATTAGCAGGTTTCTGTGGAAACAAAATAGTGTTTTTTTTCAGTAGACAGTAGTGTTTTTTTTTTAAATAGACAATATGCCAATATAACATAAATCCACCTTTAAAAAAAAAACCCTTATTTATTCAAAAATTAAAATCAGATACAGGAATTCACCAAAGAAAGTGTATAGGTATATATGCAAAGTGGTGTACAAGTTTCATGGTGGCCCAAATGTGGCAGTGCTTTCTCCAGGGAGAGTTAAGGTGCTTCTTGGCACTTTTATCAGTCTGTTTTCACTACTGTAGATCATCTGACAGAAGTTCTATGTTGTGGTTCCTTCTCTTTCATTGATAAAATATTTTAGGACATTAAGGAAAAACAAATCTGCAAAGATAATTTAATACATAGTATCAAATTAATTATAGGCAAGGAGTAACTTGATAGCCTTTTTTGGAATTGGAAAGGTATGTATCTAAGTTCAAATAATTATAGAGAAATTTAAAAGTCTTTCCTAAACAAGTTAGTATAGTAATAGGAACTTTTCATGACAGGAACAGGGTTTTCTTTTCTTTTTGATTTCTACTTTCAATTAAAAAAGGAAGCTAAAATTTAAGGTCAGATTATATAAAAGTACTATTTCAAATCGTTTTAAAATCTCTAAAAGTATACTGGATTAACTGTCATCTACACTCAGTTACTATGAATCTACTACTGTAACATAAAGGTTGCCCTCTTTTCAAGGAGGAAGAGAAGAGGGGAGGTTAGAGAGGAAGAGGGGAAGAAAGAAGCAACCAGTTTGCTCCCCAAACCTTATTCATCCTGCCGTTTACTGCATATGACTTTAATTCTACATCTGTTGAATAACAGTGGAACTACCTCAGAATGCCTCTTCAAATACTGATCAAAGTAACCTTAAAATCAAATTAAGCATTTTAATAAAGACTGTCTACAGCGATAACCATTTCACAGGCTTCCCTAACCTTGTTTAGTGACAGCTCCCTGACAACATGCAATCTGTAGAGTATTATTCCATCAACTAACAGATCAAAATTATTTTTTACTCCCAGTAAAAATAATTAAAAAGCTTTTGTTGAAATAGTAGCTTATGCACTTTAGATGTTCAAAATCCCTATAACTTTTAAACTGAGGAAACTGGGCACCAGACAGATTAAACCACTTGCCATAAATATAAATTAGCAAAACTGGGGCAGAGGAGAATCTATCCTTTCTTTGAATAGTCTGGTACACCCTTCATAATATCATTCTGAAAGTAATTTTATGTGGAAACTTAAAATTAATGCATATTGCTAAAATAATAAAAATGCTTTATTCAAGAAAAAATGTCAGAATCATACACACACACACACACACACACACACACTCCGGCCACTGGGGTAATAGGCTAAGGATCAAATGATAAGTACAGCACTAACAACAGTCCCTGTGAGCCACATGCAGGTACTGCCCAGGACATAGAAAATTGCTTTTGTGTACCGTGTTAATCCATCAATACTGGGTTACTCCCTGAGGTCTGTTACAGCTCAGCCAACACAAAGGCAGATTTCTGAGCCAGTGTGAAGGTGGAGGAAAGCTTTCCAAGCAGAATCAGGCAGCAGTTCTGTTTGGCTAATTGGGAGAGGGCTTGTTCTCAATTCACAATATGGCTTCAGGAAGGAACATCCATGTTTACCCCAGAACTCTCTCATGGTTCTTCAGACAGGATTCCCTAAACACCACCTGATACATTTCTTACTCTTCATCCCTTTTTGAATCTCTTCCCATCAAATACATTATTCTGTGCTGCTGCCAGAGTTATCTTTCTAAGACAAACATGATTAGGATACTCCCTTGCTTAGAATTTTCCATAGAAATATGGAAAATTATAATGAGATAATTAGGTAAAAAAGAAGAGCACAAAATGATATAGGCTGTGATTAGTTGTGTTAAAAAAATAGCTCCCATGAACAAGGGTTAGAAAAGTGTTAGAATTTTAAAGGTATGAATGAACTTCCTCAAAAATTTATTTAAATGCTTTTACTATGTTTTATTTTTATTACCATTCAAACATCATTTCCTTCTTGACTGGCCCCACACTATCCCTGAATAAGAGTCAGTCCTTGCAGTGGGAAGCAAAGCCCCTGCAAGCTGGTTCCTAACATCTCCAACTCTGTCCTCCTCTGCTCCTGTGACTCCTGCCACAGGTAGCTTTTATGTGTTATTGCATGGGACCATAACCCTTCACAACAACGTCCATGCTATTATTTCTACTCCAAAAGACCTTTGCGCCATGCTCCATGGCAAACTTAAAGCAACCCCCCAGCCATGACAGAGGTAACACATGAAAGAATTCTGAATATAAAATTAGAATCCCTTCTACCATTCTTCCCTCTTCCACCCCAACCCAGATCCCTCTACCTTCTCCCGCGGCACAAGATGATGAAGTGATTTACTGTGATTTTCCCAGCACTGGAAGAGCCCATCCTAAAAGATTATCTCTAATAATCTGGCAAACACTCATTGTACACATGAACATCTCTCTCCTTTTTTGGATGAGGAACAGAACGCACTCTCTCCTTTTTGAAAACATAGGTTCCCACTCATTCAAGCAGCTGGGCCAGATCTCAGAAGCCCTGGGATGGGTGGTACTGGCCTATGTGGCACTAGCAAAGGGAGAAAACTCTCTCCTGCTTTTTATTTCACATTTCTTTATTCTATACCCACTGGTCTGGTCAAGTTCCAAACCTGGATTTGAGTACTGGTGGGAAATAGATTTCTCTGTCAAAGTCTGCTCTAGTATTGAGACTTGAGGCCAAGGCACTGGTTAATAATTAAAAATTACTTTGCTAGGCAATTCACTCCCTAATGCATGAATTGAAGCAGGTCTTGGGGCTGAATGCTACTTTACCGACATCACTTTGATCCCACATTACTTTTTCTTCTTCTTCTTCTTTTTTTTTTTAACAGGCAGAATGGACAGTGAGAGAGAGAGAGAGAGACAGAGAAAGGTCTTCCTTTGCCGTTGGTTCACCCTCCAATAGCCGCCGTGGCCGGTGCGCTGCAGCTGGCGCACCGCGCTGATCCGAAGGCAGGAGCCAGGTACTTATCCTGGTCTCCCATGGGGTGCAGGGCCCAAGCACTTGGGCCATCCTCCACCGCACTCCCGGGCCACAGCAGAGAGCTGGCCTGGAAGAGGGGCAACCGGGACAGAATCCGGCGGGGCAACCGGGACAGAATCTGGCGCACCGACCGGGACTAGAACCCAGTGCGCCGGCGCCGCTAGGCGGAGGATTAGCCTAGTGAGCCGCTGCGCCGGCCCCCACATTACTTCTACTTCTAGGTGAATTCAGATTGAGTTTGGGCACGCTAGATACTCATAATCAAAACAGAATGGTTTTAGATGTTGTTTTAACACTGTATAAAGAACGGTCCCTCCTCAGGTTATTTTCCTTGGCAACATCCATATGCCCAAGGACATGACAGGCTGATTCAGATCCAAGTTAAAATTTCTTCTCTTCTAAATCTGATCTAATGGAAATCTCAAAAGAAAAATGCAGGAAAGGCCCTTATGATCACTACTCTCATCACTGTTTCTGTTGCTTATTTTAAAAAAGATTTTATTTTACTTATTTGAAAAAGTTACAGAGAGAGGTAGAGACTGAGAGATAGAGGTCTTCTATCCATTGGTTTATTTCCCAAACAGCCAAAATAGCTGGAGCTGAGCCTATCCAAAGCCAGAAGCCAGGAGTTTCTTCCATTTCTCCCACTTGGGTTCAGGGGCCCAAGGGCTTGGGCCATCCTCCCTTGCTTTCCCAGGCACATTAGCAGGGAGCTGGATCGGAAGTGAGATGCCAGCACTGCAGGCTGTGGCTTTAACCCAATACGCCACAGCGCTGGCCCCTTTGTTGCTTATTATTAAGGAAGGCTTTAAAATATTTGATGAATAATATTTGTCTTACTGTATTAAGTACTTACTATATTAAGTACTAAAACACGTTGAAACAATATTCTCTCCAATAAAACTAACTTTTTAAAAGAGCTGCTTTAAAATTTATTTATTTATATTCATTTTATATGAAAGTCAGAAAAAGGGGAGGGGAGGCTATCTTTCATTCATTGGTTAATTCCCCAAATACTTGTAACAGCTGGGCCTCGATGAGGCTGAAATCAGAAGACCCATGTGGATAGCAGGGATTCTTGTTCTTGAGCGAACATCTCCTGCATCCCAGGGTGAGCATTAAATAAGAAGCTGAAATACAAAGTGGGGTTGGAACTAGAACCCAGGTACTCTGATATGAGACATGGCTGTGCCAAGTGGTGTCCTAACAGCTGTGCCAAATGCAAGCCCAGAAAACTATCTTCCTGATATAGATTTCCTTTTCTTTGTGAATAACAGAATTTGGTAGATGCTTTCAAATATATGACCAAAACCTCCAAGCAGTTGGTGGTAATACATGAAGCTAATGGTCATAGCCATAACCTTGGTAACTAATCTTATTTTTATAAGCAACTAACATAATCACCATGAAGGAACATGGGGAACTTTGCTGGTGACATTCTGATGAGTTACATACTCCATTAAACTCTATTTGTGGCCATTTAGAGCAGAAATCCAACAGGACTAAGAAGTATCATAACATCATGGCAGTATCTTTAAGCATAATGATGCTATGCACAGAAATGATTATAAAAAACATGCTGTACTACTAATGAACAATGATATAATTCAATGAGACAGCATTGTTGGAAGCAATGGGATCTTTTTATTGTTTTATTTTTCCCAGGAAATAAGCTATGCTTGTAATAAAAAAAAAAAAAAAAAAAGAGCATGCCCTTATTTCACAGTCTTAATGTTTTGCTTCTATGCCCCCCAAACTCACTGAAGTTTCCTAAAGCAGTTGTCCTGTATTAGAGATAACCATTCTTATCATTTTCTTTTGTGAAAAATTTGTCAAGCTGGAGAGGATTCATTGATGATTTTAGCCTGCAGTAGGGATGGCAAATTGGTTCCATTATAGGTGCCAACACCGATGAAAAATGACCACAGGAGTTCTATCTTGAGAAAGATGAGGGCTTGGCTGATCAAACCTGTATGGAAGCATGTCTGTCAAGGGAACAGCAAGACCTTTATTCCAGGGATGAAATCAGGTCTTCCTATGCTCACTAGTGTACCAAAACAAAATGGAGATTTTGACTCAATAGAAAAAGCTGATTCTTGATGCATCCATGAAAAAAACAGTGATACATAAAGAACTACTGTCAGTGTTTTTCTCTGAGATTTGAGATTTGCCCAGAATTAAGCTTTCATGACCACTGTAAAGAACAGCCTAGTGGTAAAATTTCTAGATATTCAATGATGATTTTTTCAGATTTTGTGCAAAGGGAAAAAAAATGGAAAGAACTGACTAGCTCTGACACATGAAGACTGGTCAGAAACTAGAACTTCTCTGAGATTCAAAAGCAGGTAGTAAAGTCTTAGGAGGACACATATTTGATAATTAAAAAAAACTGTTTTCATGAAATGTTTTAAGGAACCAAGTTACAGATAGAAATCTGGAAATCTAGTAAATGTGGTCTAGAAGATACTTTAACAAAAGATTTATTTATTTATTTGTAAGGCAGAGTTACAGACAGAGACAGAGAGACAGAGATCTTCCATCCACTGGTTCACTCCCCACATGACCTCAATGGCCAGGGCTGGGCTAGGCCAAAGTCAGGAGCCTGGAACTCCACAGGGACCCACCTATTGGGGCCATCTTCTGCTGCTTTGTCAGACACATTGGCACAGAGCTGGATTGAAAGTGGAGTAGCCAGGACTCCAAGTGGCACTCACATGGTATTGTAGGCAGCAGCTTAACCCACTGTGCCAGAATACCAACCCCTAGAAGACATTTTTATAATACAGTTTTTCATTTTTTCTTTAAGATTGTGAATGTTTCAAAGTTTACTCCAGTATTACTGCTAATACCTTTAGGCTAAAGGATTAATCATTACCTTCTCGTGCAGTTTTTCTTGCCCACCTTTTCTTTAAATTTGGAAAAAATATAAAAGAATTCTTAACAAATTCTACTTCCTGATAAAAAAAAACATGAGTATTAACTTCATCTGCTACAGAAAACTGCTCAAATACTTCGCATGCGTTCACATATTTACTGCATTAAGAGGCACTGAGGAATTAAGAGATCAACAAAGAAATAAACTGAACACTAACAGTTCCTGCCTTGAAAGAGGTCACAGCCTAGACTGACTAGGAGGGGCAAATCAAGGCAAGTTTGAGAGTTCCACAGACCTGACTGTCTGAATGTGAGTGATGGGAACACGTGCTTCCAGGACTCCTGGAGGTCCTGGAAGGAAACAGTCAGAGAGTTGGGGATGCACATCCCATGGGGAAAGAGAGGGAGCACTTAGTATAGCATGCCACAGACTGTCAGGACTCAAAACAATATAGGGATGCTGACTAGTTTTTGACTTACCTAATTAGTTCTCTTTGTGGAAGAATGCAAGTCCAGGTATTTTATGTAGTATTAACTTCATAAGAGAAATAGTACAATAGATGTTATTTCCTCCTCACGCTCTCTTATATTTTCTTCCAATCCATTCTAATAACTCTTTTTGTCATCATCTATTTCCTATTACTACTAAGTAATTCAAAGTTAACTAAAATGGCCTATCGCCAAATTGTAAATAACATAATTAAATATATTTAAAATAAACATGGGGGTCGGCAATGTGGCATAGCAGGCTAAGGCTCTGCCCCCGGCCCCGGCATCCCATATGGGCACAGGTTCAAGTCCTGGCTGCTCCTCTTCCAATCCAGCTCTCTGCTGTGGCCTGGGAAAGCAGCGGAAGATGGCCCAAATGCTTGGGCCACTGCATCCACATGGGAGATCCAGGCTCCTGGTTTCAGATTGGCCCAGCTCTGGCTATTGCAGCCATTTGGGGAGTGAACCAGTGGATAGAAGACCTTTCTCTCTGTTTGTAACTCACCTCTCAAATAAATAAAATCTTTTAAAAAATAAAATAAACATGGTGCAGATTACCCGTTTAAAATTAGTATCTTAAAATTCATGGGTTTTGAGTTTTTAAATTACAAAACTCTTAAATTTCCCTTTTTAGGCAATTAAGGCAGAACACATTAGTTGAAGTGTTAAAAAAAAATGTGACATGGGGCCGGCGTTGTGGCGAAGCAGGTAAAGCCGCCACCTTCAGTGCTGGCATCCCATATGGAAGTTCTAGTTTCCTATCCAGCTCTCTGCTATGGCCTGGAAAAGCAGTAGAAGATGGCCCAAGTCCTTGGGCTCCTGCACCTGCATGGGAGACCTGGAAGAAGCTCCTGGCTTCAGATCGGCGCAGCTCTGGCCCTTGTGGCCAACTGGGGAGTGAACTAGTGGATGGAAGACCTCTCTCTCTCTCTCTCTCTCTCTCTCTCTCTGCCTCTTCTTCTCTCTCTGTGTAACTCTTTCAAGTAAAATAAATAAATCTTCAAAAAAAATGTGAAATTTAACCTCCTTTTCTCACTGTCACCAAGATTATTTACATACTGTTGTAGAGAATAGCAGAGGTAGTATTTATTTCAATAACAACATAACATGGGCATACAGAATAGGAACTGCCTGGCAATAAAAATATACTTTTAAATTTCCAGGCACAGATAAAACTTACTTTTTCCCAGTAAAGAATGTAGGTGTAAGCATTTATTAATACACATATGCATATTTTCTAGAGAATTAAAATGTACTTTTAAAAAATCTGATTACTTAATTGCATTTTTGTAAAGCTATAAAATTTTACAGCAAAGTCTAACAAGTGTCAAATAAGAAAGAAGAAATAATCATTGTTGGAGAAAAGAAAATTTAATAAGGAGAATAAAAGCAACCTAAAGGAAAGTATGAAGGGGCAGGAACAGAACATAAAAAACTTTTAGTTTTCAAAATAGTTTTTGCTTTTTGTATAATGAATTTAACACAATTTTGAAAAAGTGATCAGTTTATATATTCAAATTTGAAAATCACTCTAACTCCAAACATTATTCTAACCAATGTTAATACATATATTCGGTAGTAAACAGTTGTGTAATACTGTTTTGTGTTGTCTTCCTAATTGTCACTTTCTTAACCAATCTAGATGTTCATGTTTACTTCTGCAATTATACTATATTCTTTATATGCTTTGGGTAAAACCTTAATGATGCTCTGCCAACACTGTATGAATTACATACTCTCCCATTTCAGAAATCCCTGCCATACACAGCAGGTAATTTCCCTATGACAAAATCTCAAATGTAGATTTATTAGATCAAAATATATCAATAACTTTCCTGTTCTTAAACTAGATCTTTGGGGCCGGTGCTGTGGCATAGTGGGCTACGCCTCTGCCTGCGGTGCCAGAATCCCATATGGGCACCGGTTTGTATCCCAGCTGCTCCTCTTCCAATCCAGCTCTTGACTGTGGCCTATGAAAGCAGCAGAGGATGGCCCAAGTCCTTGGGCCCCTGCACCTGTGTGGGAGACCCAGAAGAAACTCCTGGCTCCTGACTTCGGATCAGCTTAGCTCCAGCCATTGAGGCCATCTGGAGAGTGAACCAGTGGATGGAAGACCTCTTTCTCTCTCTGCCTCTCTCTACCTCTCAAATAAATAATCATTAAAACAAAAACAAAAACAAAAACAAAAACTAGGGGGCCGGCGCTGTGGCACAGCAGGTAAACGCCCTGGCCTGAAGCGCCAGCATCCCATATGGGCGCCGGTTCGAAACCCGGCTGCTCCACTTCCGGTCCAGCTCTCTGCTATGGCCTGGGATAGCAGTAGAAGATGGCCCAAGTCCTTAGGCCCTTGCACCCACGTGGGAGACCCGGAAGAAGCTCTTAGCTCCTGGCTTCAGATTGGAACAGCTCCAACTGTTGCGGTCATCTAGGGAGTGAACCAGCGGATGGAAGTCCTCTCTCTCTGTCTCTACATCTCTCTGTAACTCTTTCAAGTAAATAAAATATATAAAAAAAACTAGATCTTTTTTTGTGTTTTGCTTTCTAAGCTTCAAATGTTACACATGTTCAATAAATAAAACTTATGAAACAAAGAAGCAAAATGAAAAAATTATGTAACCTCTAAGTTAATTTTTCAAATAAAATTAAGAAAATGAAACTAGCTACTTAGCTTTAATATTTTCAGAGTACCTTTTCTTTCTTTTATGAATGTATCTTATTATACATAATTTATTTCTATTAAAATATTTTGTGGCTTGCTTTTTCCCTTAACATTTTAACAGTATTATTTAAACTTACACTAAAAATAATTTTAAATGGCTATATAATAGTTCATCTTTTCTATGTGTCGTAATTTGCCCAACTGTTCCCTGGTTGTTACACATATTATTTGCTATTATTACCATTAATTCTGTAATGATCTTCACATCATTTTTTAAAAAAATAATCTTAAGACAGTTTGCTAAAGTGAACAGTACCAGATCAAAAGAATGAATTTTTTTAAAGTTCTTAATTTTTACTTTCTAGAAAGTTTATAATTAATATCACTGTAGTTAGTGTTCATTCATTCAACATACTGAGGGCATATTAAGTCTCTAGTATGTAACAGTTAGTAACAAAATAGACATGGTTTCTCTCACAGAGGGAAGCCAGGCATTAGAAAGAGTAAACAAACAATGGAAAAACTACAAATTGTGATAAATGCTATGAAAGGAAAGAAGAATTGCAGTAGAGAGGATTATATTTAAGACAGGGTGCAGAAGGGAACTCAGCAAAGGAAAGGATTACCTAGATATGTGGTATATGGGCAGGAGAATTTTTCAGGCAGAAGGGAAAAGATAACTCTGAAGTGGGAAATAGCTTGGTTTACTCAAAAAGGCATTTGTGGATACAGCATAATCCACAGGAGTACACTGGCAGGACATGTGACTGCAAAGACAGATGAAGGTCAGATAACACAGGGATAGTCTGCAGGTAAAATAGCCTTTTTTCTCTATAAAATGAAATTGCACTGAAGAGATTTAAGTAGGCAAATGATGTTTATCAACAACAGATAGTTTATATACCAAGTCCTCTACAAAGATTACTATAATCCTCACAACTCTCTAAGAAATTATTTCAACTTACAAATGAGATAACCAAAGCCAGCAAGGTCTCAGCTGAACTGAGTTAGTATGTCAGCCATTTCTTCCCAGGTCACCTGCAGTAGAGCTGGAATCTAAAAGTAGGCAGTTCCAGAATCCATCCTCTTAACTAATGGATTATACTGGCAGAGTACTATTAACAACTGAGTACCACCATGTGACAGGAGAAAATGGCTTCTTCTAAATATCACTCCACTACTTTGGTAGTGAAATTGGTGTCTAAAAATCTATGTTTACATAGAAACTATGCATGCATAATTAATTCATTGCTTTCATCACTGTGGTTTAACTTTGGTCAGTCTTCACATTTTTCCTAACAACTATATGATGATTTTCTTTTTCTAGTATGTTCTGAAAGCTTAATGTTCTTTTCAAACAATTGGTTTAAAACTATGTATTCCTGCCCACTTGTAGCATTTAAAAGAATTCTAATATTGGTATGTATGTCTACTTGCAACAGATACACACATTTAACTTAAGACTGCCTTTTGTATTTTCAAACTCTGCATTCAATGGCACATTGAAAATTTTTATTTACTTATTTGAAAGGCAGAAGTAGAGACAGAGATAGACAGATCTTTCATCTGCTGGTTCACTCCCCAAAATGGCTTCAACAGCTGGGACTGCATTAAGTCCAAAGCCAGTACTAAGAACTCCATGCCAGTCTCCCACGTGAGTGGTGGGGTTTTAACTACTTAAGCCATCACCTTCTGTCTCCCATGGTGTGCATAAGCAGAAAACTAGAATCAGGAGTGGAGCTGGGATTAGAACTTGGGCATTCCCATATAGGATGCAGGCATTTCAAACGATAGGCCAAAGGCTACTCCAATGACACACTTTTCAATTGATGACATTTAACAGTTAAGAAAATATAACTCTGCTTCTATTTTTAGTTTTATTTTGTGTTCTGAGATTAAAATGTGGAATGTATGCCTCTGCCAATATTTACTGTGTAAATTTCTATATTCTAGTAAAAATGAACTTCTCTAGACATGTATATTTTTAGAATGTTTACTTGAAAAATATATTCTTCTGTGCCCCTAAATGCCAGCTGTGTTACATCACACTGCTTTACTCTAGACTTTCAGTTACAAAAATTTTTTTGTCGAAATCTGATAGAAAATTGTCAAGGCATATAATTACATATTTTACTCCTTTTTGTACAGCTTACAAACTGAACAGATAATAAGTTATTTGCTATATTTCCACTATTTTTATCCTCCCACTGTATAATGTGCTTCAATATTTTGAAATGAAATATTACTTTATCTGATGTAACAATATGTGGGGAACAACTGAGACTAAATTACTGGAACTAGGACTAATTCTATGCATCTGCTCTCCCACAATATGGCGCTGGGGAGGAGCAAACAACTACGCAGCTGCCTCATCAGTTTGACTGACAAGCTGCAGGAGCTGATCCTGCTCCTGACTGGTGGGTAGCAGAGCATGGATTGGTGGAAGAGGACTATAAAGGAGGAGAGAGACAACATGCACCAGGAATATCTGAAGGAACACCTGAGGAACATCTGAGCAGCCCCCAAGAGAGCCAGCCGGCGGTGCGCCGCTCCTCCGCGGAAGCGGGGAAAGCGGCGGGGGTGGGGGGGTGCCACCCCTCCACGGAGGTGGAGGGGCAGGCAGCTAACCCAGGACGGCGTCGTTCCTCCATGAGTGAGGCCGGCAGCTAACCCGGGAAGAGCCGGGCAGAAAGAACAGCGCAGGGTCTAGTGTCGTTCCTCCGTGAATGGGGGAGCGACAACAATAACTTCTTTTTCTATATTCCAACAGACAGGAGGCTTCAGACAAATAATTCTCCAACTTTCTTATTATCGCTTTGAAGAAGATGATGGACTTGAGTGGTTAAAAATAAGGCTATGGGGCTGGTACTGTGGTATAGAAGATAAAGCCGCTGCCTGCAGCATCCCATATCGACATCAGTTTGTGTCCCAGCTGCTTCACTTCCAATCCAGCTCCCTGCTAATGGCCTGAAAAAAGCAGTGGAAGATGGAAGATGGAAGACGCTTGGGCCCTGCACCCATGTGGCAGATCCAGACGAAACTCCTGGCTTCTGCCTGGCCCAGCTCTGACCACTGTAGCCATCCACTGAACCAGTGGATGGAAGATTCTCTCTCTCTCTCTAACTCTTCCAAATGAATAAATAAATCTTAAAAAAAAAAAAAAAAGGTAAGGGCTATCATCAGCTATTAACTGTGTAACCTTGGTCTTCATTTCTTCATCTAGAAAATAATAATAACCTGGTGTTATTGCACAGATCATATATAATGCACACAAAAAGCAGTGATTCACTACTGCATTGACTCTTAAGTAGAAACTTCCAGGGGCAGTGAGTAAGGGTGGTGGAACATATGCATGACTGAATAATGTTCCCAAGATGAATTTTCTTAAGATTTATTTATTTATTTGAAAGGCAGAATTATTGAGAGACAGAGAGATCTTCCATTTGATAGTTCACTCCCCAAATGGCTGCAACAGCAGGGGCTTGGGCCAAGCCAAAGCCAGGAGTCAGGAGCCTGGAACTCCATCCGTGTCTCCCCTGGATGGCAGGGCCACAAGTACTTGGTCCATGATCCACTGTCTTTCTAAGTACATTAGCAGGAAGCTGGATCAGAAGTCGAACAGCTATGACTTGAACCAGAACTTTGATATGGAATATGGGCATCATATCACAACAAGGACAACACAAGCGACCCAGTTATTGTAATTCATATTTTATTTTAAAATGCTTACCTAATCCATGATTTTGTAGAATACTTAAACATTTAAAAAACCACTAAGAACTGAAAATCAAAATCTACCCATCCCCCATTTAACTGCACCAGAGTAAGTCTTACAAGTGACTTTCACCAACCTTTTATGGAACAATTAATGCATATATTACACAAACTATTTCAGAAATTAAAACCATTTTTCCTGAGGCTAATAAAATCATAACAAAACAAGGTAAGGCAACATAAACACAGATTACTAACCATATTTGTGAATATAGACGAAAGATTACCTAACAGTGACTGAAAAAATTAAGTAGTTTTTCCTCATACTAATGCAAAGATAGTTCAACATCAAAAACAAAACAAAACAAAACCTTTTAAATGTAATTTAACACATTAACAGATTAAAGGAGAATAACCATGTGATCATCTCAAGATGCAAAAAAAATTCAATAAAATCCATTCTTAATTTAGAAATAAACTAGGCATAAGTATTTTAACTTGCTCTTTAACACAATTCCCAGAGTACACATCCTATGCAACAGTGAAACTTAGAAATTTTTATTAAAGACATTAGAACAGTAATCTTTATCATTTGCTACTGTATCAGTAAATAGGCCCCAGCCAAAAAAATACATTCCATGGATTCCAATTTTCAGCTTCCTTTGTAAATTTTAGTATTCTGAAAATAGGATATGTCTTACACCTCTGTATTATGAGAGGGAAACTGGTAGCATGTTTTGTTTCTTATTGGTACATAACATAATGGTTTGGCTTTCCAGTTTTTGCAGTAAAAAGATATAATATGATGAAGGCACTGATCTCCCAAGTGGGAAAACACTGAAGAATTTTAGGCAAGAGAATGACATAACATGATTTATTTTTAAGAGGGATCGTTCTGATTAGAGAGATTAACCCAAACAAACAAAACAAGTGGGAAGATCAGTGGGAGTTTTTGCAGTATTCCAGGTGGCCTGCACTAGGGTGATGAGGCTGATGACAGAAATAGGAAGTGATGCCACAAGGCAATCAGTGGAGTCCAAGAAATTGGATTGTGTAAATGTGAAGTCAGGCTATTTTAAGGTAAATAAACAGATATTAATGAATTGAATTGTGACACTATACCACTGTAAATCTTGATGCCCTTGTGGAAAATCACAATCCATGTCCTGGGAACAGAATTCCAGAATCTTCCTGTTAGCTGGCACCTGATCTACTGGATTGATTCATGGATGCTAGGCTAGGAGAATTCCAGAATCCCTGCCAAACTTATTCTTTCATTCATAGTTTCCTCTCCCTGAAGCCTCTTCATGAAAATAAGCATTTCAGTTTATTATTCTTTGTGAAAGACACTGGGTAGTTGGTGGAACCAATTGCCAACTGTGCTACATTCAAATCTGAGCTACAAGGAAGTCTTCCTGCAGCTAGATTTGACATGTGATTTTAATGTTTGTTTTTCTCTGAGAGAGAGACAGAGAGAGAGAGAGAGATGGATCTCCAGACACTGGTTCATTCCCCCAAATGTCCACAAAAGATGGGGCTGTGCCAGAATGAAGCCAGGAACCCAGAGAACTCAACCTGGGCCTCCCACATTGGGGGCAGGGGCCCAAGCACTTGATCCATCTTCTGCTGCCTCCCAGGTTGTATTATCAGGAAAGTGGATCAGAAGCAGAGTAGCTAGGACTCACATTGGCACTCCAATACTTGTGTTGCAAGTGGCAGCTTAACCTGCTGTATGGCAGAGTTGCCCCTGAAATGTTTTAAAGATAAAGCGGTCAAGAATCTGTTTATTTATCCAATAAGTTATTTATCATGCATCCAATATGCACTATGTGGTATTGCAGACAGTGATAGTGCAAAAAGCAAAACTGAAGAAAGTTCCCTGTCCCTAAGGCATTTATATTCTCAGGGCAACTTGACAGAATGGAAATGTATTTAGTGAATATTTATTATGTGCCACAGTTCCAACACTTCATATGAATTTCTAACCAAAAAGAAAAAAAAAATACAGATCTGGCCCAGTTTTAAAGATCAGGCTACATCAAAGAAGTTAGCCCTTTGCCAGTTTGATCCCTGGTTGCTCCACTTCTGATCCAGTTCTCTACTATGGCCTGGGAAAGCAGTACAAGATGGCCCAAGTCCTTGAGCCCCTGCACCTACATGGGAGATCCAGAAGCAGCTCCTGGCTCCTGGCTCCTGGCTCCTGGCTCCTGGCTCCTGGCTTCAGCTCAGCTTCGGCTGTTGCGGCCATTTAGGGAGTGAACCAGCAGATGGAAGACTTCTTTCTCTGTCTCTACCTCTCTCTGTAACTCTTTCAAATAAATAAAAATAAATCTTTAAAAAAAGAAAGAAAGAAGTTAGCCCTTCCCAAGGTTACATAATCAAGTGGTAGAATCAAGATTCAACAAATCTCAGGCACATTTTAACAAAGGCTTAATTTCTCTTCACCAGCCTATGATGACAAAAAACTATTCAAGGAGAGAGAACCTAAGATTCCCTATGGCTCCTTATTTTTCCTCATAGCTTCTCCTTTTGTTATCCTTTACTTCTCTATTTTTCACCTACTTTTTATTTTTAGATTACCTGCCTGCCTCACTTTAGCCTGAGGGCTCAGACCAACATTAACAACAGCTGGTTTTAATCAGAGGGAAAAAATACCAGAGAAGATCAAAGAAAGGGTCCAAAGGCTGAGTGTTATGGATTCTAAGAACTGAGTCCACCTTCTAAGGGTTACAGCTGTGTAACAATAAGTCTACCCCAATAAGACAGAAAATTAGCCACACTGAAAATGTTCAAGCTGGTTATATACTGCGGATGTTACACTAACAAAGCATGGGAATGGTAACTTCTAAGATACACTCCAACTTTAAGCCCTATTAGTCTATGAAATTAGGGAAAATAAAACATGGTCTTTATTTCAAATGTACAAATGTGTTCACATAAACAAATTTTTGGCTAATGAGTTAAGAGCAGTCTAATCACCTTCAATAATTTTGTGAAACAGTCCCCTTAAACTGCACTGACCTGAATTACAAGCCTATTTGTGATTTGGAAAGACTGGAAATTCAAAATTGAAACTAACCCTAGAAATTCAGATAACCCAGGTTAGAAAAGAGTTTGCATTCCTCATGCACACTTGACTCCTATGGTAAGGTAAAAATATGGATGCAAATTACATATGAATTAATAATAAAAAATGGACATAGGGAATTATAACAAATGTATAAAGGGCAAAAAATTCAGTTTTACTGGTTGAGGGTAGAAGTTAAACTTTTTTCAATAGTGAATTCAAAAACTATCACTGATTTCACATGTAATTATATATGAGGAAAGTTTGAGTTTTATTATCTCAAAATTCCTATGTGTTGATACATTTATACAAATTTATACAAGATCTTGAACTTTTGGGTTGAAATTATTTTGACACATGGTCAGCTGCTTATGCTTGCTTTTGTAGGAGGATTTACTCTTGCCCTCCTACTTGATCATTTCTCATTTGCTTATAACCAGTAAAGAGATAAGGCTGTCAAATCAAAGATTCATGTGGCCATGGGCACCAATGACTTAAAGTAGGTTTAGATAATAATTTTAGTAGAGATAAGAGAAAACCTAATCTAATATATTCTGTCTTTAAAGACGAAATAGCTCGCCAATCTTCAGAAATCTGGAAAATAATATAATACTATTAGAGCCTAATTCTATTACTAGAAAGTTAGACTGCAATATTTATTTTTATATACTTTCTCACAGTGTGATTCAGAGACTTCTGCAACCCTCCCTGGAAAACCATCTCTTGGTATCCTGACTACAGACAGTGTATTTTTCTTATGCTACAGTGAAAGTCTAAAGGACAAAAGGGAAAAAATTCAGGTGTTTACCATTATATCATAAGAAATACAGCAAAAGCTTCTACAGATGCAGGTGAATTCTTGTCTCCAATAACATGATTCAAAAGTCTGCTAAGCAAAGCCCTTCCAAATCTGTTTATTGAAAAGACACAATTATTAATCAGAGTAAATCCTGGGGGCCCCCCACTGTGGCATAGCAGGTAAAGTCGCCGCCTGTAGTGCCAGTAACCAATATGAGCAACAGTTTGAGTCCCAGCTGCTCCACTTCCAATCCAGCTCTCTGCTATGGCCTGAGAAAGCAGTAGAAGATGGCCCAAGTCCTTGGGTCCCTGCACCCGTGTGGGAGACTCAGAAGAAGCTCTTGGCTCCTGGCTTCGGATAAGCACAGCTCTGGCCTTTGCAGCCATTTGGGGAGTGAACCAGCAAATGAAAGACCTCTGTCTCTCTCTGCCTCTGCCTCTCTGTAAATCTGCCTTTCAAATAAATAAATGAATCTTTTTAAAAAAAGTAAATTCTGTATATAAAAATAGAAGTTATGGACATTACACATATTACATACATACATAAAATATATTAAAAACGGAGAAAAGATATCTGACTCAAAACTTAGCAAATCATCTACCTCTAGGTAATTTCCAGGATCATTCAAAAATATCATCTTAAAGAAACTTTTTTTTTTTTTTTGACAGGCAGAGTGGACAGTGAGAGAGAGAGAGAGAAAGGTCTTCCTTTGCTGTTGGTTCACCCTCCAATGGCTGCCGCGGCCAGCGCACCGCGCTGATCCGATGGCAGGAGCCAGGAGCCAGGTGGTTTTCCTGGTCTCCCATGGGGTGCAGGGCCCAAGGACTTGGGCCATCCTCCACTGCACTCCCTGGCCACAGCAGAGAGCTGGCCTGGAAAAGGGGCAACCGGGACAGAACCCGGTGTGCCGGTGCCGCAAGGCGGAGGATTAGCCTAGTGAGCCGAGGCGCTGGCAGAAACTATTTTAAAATAAATCACTTTTAAAAATATTTTTACTTATTTATTTGAAAGGCAGAGTTATAGAGAGAGGAAGAAGAGGAGGGGGAGAGAAAGAGAGGGAGAGGGAGAGGGTGAGGCAGAGAGAGAGAAAGATGGATCTTCCATTCCCTGGTGCACTCCCCCGATGGCCACAATGGCCAGGACTGGGCCATGCTGAAGCCAGGAGCCTGGAGCTTGAGCCAGCGCCCACATGGATGCCAGGAGCTGGAGTTCTAGCGTGCTAAGCCACAAGGCCAGTGCTCTAAAAGAAATCTTGATGAGATCATTAGAAGAATCATTCTTTTTTTTTTTTTTTTAAAGATTTATTCATCCATTTGAAAGGCAGAGTTATAGAGAGAGGAAGAAGGGGGGGAGGAGAGAGAGAGAGAGAGAGAGAGAGAGAGAGAAAGGTCTTCCATCTGCTGGCTCACTCCCCAGTTGGCCACAACGGCTGGAGCTGTGCTGATCTGAAGTCAGGAGCCAGGAGCTAACTAAAATTAATATAAACCTGTTAATATTTGCAAATTAACAAGTTAACAAATTCATGTTTTATTACAGATGAAATCTTTTTTTTTAATTTATTTTTATTTATTTGAAAGACAGGGTTACAGAAAGAGGTGGAGACATAGAGAGAGAGAGAGAATGAGAGATCTTCCTTCTGTTGGTTCACTCCCCAGATGGCTGCAACGGCCAGAGCTGCGCCGATCCAAAGCCTGGAGCCAGGAGCTTCTTCGGGGTCACCTATGTGGATGCAGGGGCCTAAAGACTTGGGCTATCTTCTACTGCTTTCCCAGGCCATAACAGAGAGCTGGATTAAAAAGAGGAGCAGCTGGGCCTCTAACCAGCGCCCATATGAGATGCTGGTGCTTCAGGCTGGGGCTTTAACCCACGATGCCAATGGACGCAGTCTTATGAGTTCTGTTCCATATACTGTTAAATAAACTAATTTAAAGTTCCCAATTAATAAAGAAAATCTGAAAATTACAAAGTATTTTTCTTCTAGAAAGCTATGTAAAGAATAAAATTTACGGGGCCAGCATTGTGGAAGATTAGTTTAAGCCACTGCCTGCAAGACTGGTATCCCTTATGGGTGCTGGTTCAAGTCCTAGTTAATCCACTTCCAATCTAGCTCCCTGGGAAAGAAGTGAAAGTGGGCAACCCAGCCAGTACAGCCATTTAGGGAGTAAACCAGTGGATGAAAGAGATCTCTCTCTCTCTGTAACTCTGCCTTTAAAGAAAAAAAAAAAAAAAGAATCAAATTTCTCTGTTCCTAACACTCATTTCAAGGAAGCTACTGTACAGAGGGGCATGAAAGTGTAGGAACAGGGGTCTAGACAGACTGCAGTCTCTTTCCTTCCCACTGTTCCACCCTTCTTTGCTTTGCCTCTTTCAGCAAATGGGTAAGCTCAGGCTTCTTTCCTTTTCTGATCCAGCTCTCTGCTGTGGCCTGGGAAAGCAGTAGAAGATGGCCCAAGTCCTTGGGCCCCTAAGCTCATGTGGGAGACCCGGAAGAAGCTCCCGGCTCTTGGCTTCGGATCTGCTCAGCTCTGGCCGTTGTGGCCAACTGGGGAGTGAACCAGCAGATGGAAGACCTCTATCTCTCTCTCTCTGCCTTTCTGTAACTCTGACTTTCAGATAAATAAATAAATCTTAAAAAAAAAAAAAAAAGGATTTACTAGCACCTTTTTTTTTTTTTTAAATAACAGTCATCTTTTAACCAACTTGCACTTAAACCACACTGAATATTATGGGTGAACTTAATAACAGACTAAATAAACACTTTCCTCAGTTTGCCAGTCCAGATGAAAACACTTTTTTCCTTGAGTATAACAATAAATCACATTAACTACAAACTATTCAGATAATTGGAAAGATATTAAAGGAAGAAAGCAAAAACTTCTGAAATTCTACCATCCAAATGGAATCCTTATTTTGAAAATACATTCTCTAAGAGCTACTGCTATTCAAAACAATTTTATTATCAGTTTCAAGTCTGTATAAAATATTAAAGTATTTACATAAATGTGGAATTAAATCTTTTCTAAGGACTTGACAGTTTCTTCCTTGATTTTCTTTTTTCCCTAACTATATCAAATATCATCTAGGAAAAACTAAGTGCAGTGCACTGGCTTTCAAATCTTTTTGAAACACAACCTGTCAGGGGGAAACATTTAATATTACATGAAAATATCCACATATAAACATGTATAACTGAACAAAAGTGCCATAAAACAATAATTGCCCTCAATACATTTGATACACTCTCATATTTCTTGTATTCTGCAAGTATTTCATTAATAAACAAAAACCAACATTGGTTGTTTTATGTGACTTCCTGACTCCCTTACGGCTTACAACCTGCAATTTAAGAATCACTGGCCTAGAGGAAAATTCAGTAGTCCACTTTTGCTACAGATCTCTGAGTAACTACAATCAACTTATTTAATTTCTTTGCTTCTGTTTTCTACTTACTAGTGAAACAGTTAAGTATACAGTAACAAAATGCCCAACAAAAATAAAACCATATAACCATAAGCAAACATCAGTATCTATAAACAAAAGTAATAAACCAGATGATTTTTCACTTTCCCAAACACTCAAGACAAAAGGACGCAGGTTCAGAGGAAGGCATTTGGCTCAGTGCTTAAGAGGTCACTCGGGACAACTATATTCCATTTAGGAGTGCCTGGGGTCAAGTCCCTGCTCCCTTTCTGATTCCAGCTTCCTGCTGACACATCCTGGGAGGCAGGAGATTATGATTCAAGCAGTTGGGTTCCTCCTGTCCATGTGGGAGACCTGGATTAAATTCCTGGCTCCTAGCTTTGGCCTGGCCCAACTCTGGCTGTTGCAGGAACTTGGAGAGTGAATCAGTGGATGAAAGATCTCTGTCTTTGTCTCTCTCTGCCTTTGCCAAACAGTCAAACAAACAAACAAAAACTTTAAAAAAATATAAAGGAATCGGGGTTAGCCACTGCTTAAGATGCCAGCATCCCATACTGGAGTGCTGGTTTGAGTCCTGGTTGCTTTGCTTCTGATTCAGTTTCCTGGTAATATGCCTGGGAAAGCAATGGAAGGTGGCTCTAGCACCCGTACCCAACACCCATGTGGGACACCTGGATGGAGTTCCTGATTCCTGGCTTCAGCCTGGCCCAAACCTAGCTCTTGCAGCTAACTGAGGAGTAGATGGAAAATCTATCTTACCCTTCTCTCTGATTCTCTTTCAGAAAAATACTTATTTTTTTTAAAAAAGGAATAGGATTAAAAATACCCCAATAACTCATCATGCCTCCCTTAATACATCATTAGAGTTCTTCATAAAGTCGGTTCTATGAAATTCACTCTAAAAATCTGATCTTATTTAGCAGCTGTTAGGAAATTAACACATTCTTCACCATTGGCAAATAAAGCCCCACCAAGTGGTTCCAAGTTACCCAGTACAATTAAAATAAACTGCGATGCAAAAGCAATATCATATGTTTTCAAAAATTTAAGATTAAACTTTGAAATAGCTCTAGCTAGCATCTTTTAGATAAGCTTATGCAGTGGCCTACTGAGCTATTTCATGTAATATACTACTAACAATAATACATCCCCACTGGAATACCCCCAAAGGAAATCTCTTTAGAGACTAATTTTTTCAGAAATTTTTACTATGACATAAAAATCTATTTGCAATTGGCTTTGGTCATGATGACCAGTAGATAGTTGCAATAGTTGCCAAAGCTCTCCGATTTTCATATAAAACCCTGTAGTCCAGCTTAAAGAAAAAAACGATGAAATATAGTATAACATATTATTTAGTACAACACAACTAAAAGATACAACATTATTTGCCTTCCAGTCTCAAAGTAACTACCACTGTAATAAACCAATTAAGATAACCATTAAGATGAAATTTGATAGCAAATTTTTTTCTTTTTTTTTTTTTTTACAGGCAGAGTTAGTGAGAGAGAGAGAGGAATAGTAAATATTTTAAAAAGTAGAACATATTAATGACCATGCAAGAACTTGATATGATACTAATTTTAAATGTCAACTTGATTAGATTAAGGAATGCCCAGAGAGTGGGTAGAGTGTTATTTCAGAACACATCTGTGAGGTTGTTTTCCAGAAGTGATGGCATGTCACTTGATTCAGTGGACTGAATAAGGAAGATATGGCCTCAGCTAATGCAGGTGGGTGCATTATTATTAATAAGGGCCCAAACAGAACAAAAAGATAAAGAAAAGGTAATTTTTTTTCCCTCTCTTCCGTCTTCAGACATCAGAACTCCAAGTTCTCTGGCCATTGGACTTAAGGATTTAGACCAGTACCCATTCAGGTTATCAGGCCCACGGCCTTAGAATGAGAGTTACACCATCAGTTCCCCTTTCTCAGGCTTTTAGACCTGAACTGAGCCATGATACTGGTTTCTCTGATTCTCCAGCTTACAAAAGGCATAGTGTAGAACTTCCCAGCCAATTCCTCTAAATTCAGTGTGTGTGTGTGTGTGTGTGTGTGTGTGTCTCTATCATCTTATAGGTTGTCTCTGGGGAACTCTAATAATCTAGTCAACAAAAATTAATGTCTAACACACCAGTCATATAACAACTACTCTACTTTCAATTAGTTTTCTCAGAAAATATATCAAAATCCCAATCCTTTAATAATTAACACTCTGATTTAAACATAATCCATTCCTATGGCCTGATGCATCTACATTAGTATTTTCAACAAAAAGTATAAAATACAGCCAATGATAAATGTATCAAAAATTAAAAATCAAAAGCACCCAGAAAAATGAGCAGCTATAAGAGATTAAAAGATTCATATTGTGCCCAGCAAAGGACTGGATAGTTAAATGTAGTGTAAAAGTTAAAAAGAACAAGCTCAAAACAGCATACATTTAGGTATTGCCACCTTACCTGCAATCACATAATAATTTATAGAGAAGGAACATAAAGATGTTTTTGGACAAAATGAGGAATGTACATGAAGTACAGTGGTGATGTCTCAATCCTAACATTAAGGGGAAAAACTGAGAAAATAAGTGACATAAAAATATCAGAAGAGGAAAAATTAACCAAACAGAGTTAGTTGAGTAGAAATACTGGGTGGGAAGGGACGATGGAAGAGATCACTAGATCAGTACCGTTGTCGGGCAGTCTCTCAACTGACAGGCAGGAACTGAAATCTGTCAGGAGCAAGATGAAGGCAACTGAAAGATTTAAAGTGTAATGTGAATGGACAAGAAGTTTTTATATACCATGTCTCTGCAGTAAATCATAGCAGAGATAAGAAGATAATAAAGGAGAAATGCAACAGGGTGTGTATGTGTCTACAGACAATGGAAAAGCATGAGGAAAGAACAGAAATAACCTATGAAAAATAACTTTGGGAACCACTTCTGTTCTAAGTGAGCTAGCTCATTCAGCAAACCTAAGCAAATATTATATATACACACTGGCTATTTTGTTAGGTATTCTGCTAGGCATTGGGAGGGATACAAACGCATATTAAATCACAGTCTTTGCCCTCAACAGCTTATAATCAAATAAAGAACATATTATCAAAACTAGTAAGTGCCCATGAGTAGTTCAGTGTGACCACCATAGGATTTTAGATGTAAACATTCTCACTTCAAGATAGCCTGACTAGGGAGGCCTTCGTGGATGAAACAGCATGAGGAAAACTTATTTAAAAGACAAACAGAATTGAAGGGAGGCTGCCTCCGGTTGACAGGAAAGTAAGTTTATGAAGTGAGACAGGGAAAGAAAAGGAGCTTAGAGCCAGATTTTACAGCTTCATGCTTCACTTGGATGTACAAATACTAGCATATATGACAGCGTGTTTCAAATTTTAATTGACCACAGAATTATTTCTAGTGAAAGAAAAATTAACTGACTTTGAAATTTACTTAAAAAACAATTTTATGAGAAAAATAATTCCCAGAATTTTAAAGTTGTATAAAAAATCATCAGTTCTTCTGAAAGGTCAGATAGCCAGTAGCAAGGAGTGAACTGGTATGTTTGGGCATACACAGGCACTGGTAGTGAAAGCCCTCACATGCCCTGGCCAGTGTGTTTTAACTTTATCCCAGTGAACTAACTTTTCACATGAAGAGTTCAGGTATCATTTACAAATCAAACCAGGCCTTCTACACAAAAAAATAATCAAATAGGGCCTTATTGCTTCATGTACCTTATTTGACGGGGCTCTGGAAAACCACTAAACTAAATCCAGTCAGGCAAATGGACTTAAACTTCTTCCTTATTAATGAATCACTTATTTTCCCCTAGGGTTTTTTTTATTATTATTGTGATAAAACTCACATTCCAGTGCCTAACAGAAAAATTTATTATCTTAACCATTTTAAGCATACAGCTCAGTGGTATTAAGTACATTCAGAATGTCACACAACCATTACCACCATCCATCTCCACAACTCTTTTCATATTGTAAAACCAAAACTCTGAACACATTAAACCAGGGATGAGGAATGTCCAGCCCGTGGGCCCATAAGGCCTGGCCTGCAAAATCATTTGGTTTAGCCCTGCCAAGGCAACTGCAGGTGAGACTTGAAATCCAATAAATCTATAGAGGCTTTTTTTTTTTTTTTTTTTTTTTTGACAGGCAGAGTGGATAGTGAGAGAGAGAGACGGAGAGAAAGGTCTTCCTTTGCCGTTGGTTCACCCTCCAATGGTAGCTGCGGCCGGCGTGCTGCAGCCAGCACACCATGCTGATCAGAAGCCAGGAGCCAGGTGCTTCCTCCTGGTCTCCCATGCGGGTGCAGGGCCCAAGCACTTGGGCCATCCTCCACTGCCTTCCCAGGCCACAGCAGAGAGCTGGACTGGAAGAGGGGCAGCTGGGATAGGATCTGACGCCCTGACTGGAACTAGAACCCGGTGTGCCAGCACCGCAAGAAGAGGATTAGCCTATTGAGCTGAGGCGCCGGCCGAGGCTAATTTTTAAGTTGATAATTTTGTATGGCCCATGAATGGTGTTATAAATATCCAAATGGCCCTTGGTAGAAAAAAGGCTCCCCACCCCTACAATAAACCATAACAATCCACACCTCTCCCTTGCCTCAGCTCTAGCACCATTCTAGTTCCTTCATGATTTTGACTACTCCAAACATCTCACATAAATGCGATTATATAGCATAATGTCCTCAAGGTTCATCCATGTTGTAGCATGTTGTCAGGATTTTCTTACTTTTTAGCCGGCGCCGTGGCTCAATAGGCTAATCCTCCACCTTGCGGCGCCGGCACACCGGGTTCTAGTCCCGGTCGGGGCGCCGGATTCTGTCCCGATTGCCCCTCTTCCAGGCCAGCTCTCTGCTATGGCCAGGGAGTGCAGTGGAGGATGGCCCAGGTGCTTGGGCCCTGCACCCCATGGGAGACCAGGAAAAGCACCTGGATCCTGGCTCCTGCCATCGGATCAGCGCGGTGCGCCAGCTGCAGCGGTGGCCATTGGAGGGTGAACCAACGGCAAAGGAAGACCTTTCTCTCTCTGTCTCTCTCTCTCACTGTCCACTCTGCCTATCAAAAAAAAAAAAAAAAAAAGGATTTTCTTACTTTTTAATGGCTTAATATTTCATTGTGTTTGTGTATGCAAATACACATACATACACCACTGCTTTGCTTATCTATTCATTCATCAATAGACATTTGGGTTGTTTCCATTTCTTTGCTATGGTAAACAATGCTTCTATGAACAAGGGTATACAAATACCTCATTGAGACCCTGCTTTGACTTCTTTGGGGAGTATAGCCAGAAGTGGAATTGCTGAATTATGCAGTAATTATATCTTTAATTTTCAGATAAAAGTGCCATATTGTTTTCCATAACAGCTATACTGTTTTACATTCTCATCAACAGCACACAAGAGTTGAAATATCTTTATTTGATACTTTCATGAATATTTCCCATGTAATTTCTCTGCATAGTAGGTAAAAAATTCTTAGTAGGCCTTAACCTAATATTCCTACTTTATATAAGCAGGTAACTGAGGGGAAAAACAAAAAACAAAAACAACTGATATAGGCTATCCCACATTATTTCAACTTGTGCCTCTGCTTATTCAATTGTATAGGATGATTAATTTTATGTGTCAGCTTGGCTGGGCCACAGTGCTCAGATGTTTGGGTAAACATTCTGAATGTTTCCATGAAAGTATTTTTGGATGAGATAAACATAAACTGCTGGCCTGAGTAAAATATATTGTGTTCTTTAATGTGGGTGGGCCCTACCCACTCAGTTGAAGACTCTAATAGAACAAAGACTGATTTCCCATGACCAAGAAGGAATCCTGCCAGAAAGCTCTCTTTGAACTTGAACTGCAACTCTTTCCTAAGTCTACAACCTGTGGCCTACCCTACAGATTTTATCAAGCTTCCACAACAGCATGAGCCAATTCTTTAAAATAAATCACTCTCCATATATACTATAAATACACAAACTATTGATTCTGTTTTTCTGGAGTACTTTGACTAATATGGATAGGCAATGCCAGAATCAGGATGGGCAATGCCAGAACCAGGACCATACACTGTTAGTCAAACTATTTTCACTTCTCAAAGAAGAGTAAATGAAGAAAGTAGAAGAGAATAGATAAGGGAAAAAGTTAAGCTAACTTCACATATACTTTTTGTTTTTACCTCTACTTAATAGCAAATAGATTAACATATAAGAAACAAGTTTTATATATACATATTTAATGTTCTAAAACTTACTGTTTAGATTCATAAATTACTTCACAAAAATAATTATGGGATCTATTCCTTCTTGGTTGAGTGGACAGTGAGAGAGAGAGACAGAGAGAAAGGTCTTCCTTTGCCGTTGGTTCACCCTCCAATGGCCGCCACGGCCAGCGCGCTGCGGCCGGCGTACCGCGCTGATCCGATGGCAGGAGCCAGGATCCAGGTGCTTTTCCTGGTCTCCCATGGGGTGCAGGGCCCAAGCACCTGGGCCATCCTCCACTGCACTCCCTGGCCACAGCAGAGAGCTGGCCTGGAAGAGGGGCAACCGGGACAGAATCCGGCGCCCCGACCGGAACTAGAACCCGGTGTGCCAGCGCCGCAAGGCGGAGGATTAGCCTAGTGAGCCGCGGCGCCGGCCCAGTTCACTTTCTTAAAACACCCCTATTGAGTGCATAGTCCAAAAAAGGATTTCAAAACTAATAAATCTCTATTTCCCACCAGGGATATCAGACTTCACTTATTGGTCTGCTTACACATCTGATCTGATCTGATGTGATGATTAATAGGAACAAAATAAACCTTTACTTATTATATAATATTACTAATTGTAAAATAATAACAAATACTTGATAAAATGGGATTGAAAAAGTTATGTTACATAGCTTCTAAGAATGTTCTTGAGAGTAAATATTACTACATGTATTGGTATCACATGTAAAATTAGAATTGAAAAAGTAAAAACATAATGCTCCAAAGTTTAATGATCAGTTGGCAGGAAGGTGTTCCTATTAAAAATACATATTTTCCTTCAGAAACCAAAGAATATGGGAAGTAGAAACCTGAACCAGAACCTAGATTAGAGGCAGAGGGTCTAATTTTAACAAACAATGGTTCAATGAACCTCTGTGTATCTGAGATACACAGAAGGGTTAAATGCTTAAATGAAGTCATGCACTGAAAACACCAGAAATTTTACTTCAAATAGGAAAATCAAAGAGGTGGCAGTAGACATTATATTGCCATTTGGAAAACCTTTTAGATAAACTAACAAATAGCAGCAGCACATCAAGATCCAGAGGAGGGGGAGTGGTCTGCCACATTAACAGAAGTATTTTATTAATGACACTCTTCAGGACTGCCAACACATGGTGACAATAGGAAGCAACAACTTCTAATACGTTTTATTATTTTTAAAGCACGTGCTGATACTGCATTCCTTTGCCTAAGCTTAGGGTACATTGATTCCCAAGTACTCTTTTCTTAAAACATATACAACAGAGATTTCTAAATTGATATCTTCCATATTGTCTTTCCCTGTGTGAAAGACAATCTGTTTAATCTATATCAATACAAAGACCTTTACCAAAAGAGATAAAAAAATCAATTTCATAATTATTTTCACTACCGTAGTTAATACTAATGTAAGTGGTTCAAATTACATAAAATTAACTGGTCTAAAAAATCAGTCTATATGTACCTTAAGAACATACACAATTGTTTTTAATTTTGAAAGAAAAAGAAAATGTAGAGCTATCTGGCATAAGTGACTCTATGAGGACAAATAATCTTTAGCAAAGTTTTATTCTTTTAGAAATCAAAAAAAAAAATCAGTAGCTCAAAAGTGTAAATGTTTTTCCATAATGTAACTCTACCCCTAAAGGCCAAAATTTTTTTCAGCTTCATTAAAAGCCAAAGGATTTGTCTTATTTGTGTTCTGTAAATCCTTTGTTGGTGCAGTCTAATTCTACTAAAAACAGAGTGTGGGGAAGGAAAATATTTCAACCATTTTCCTGCTGTGTTATTAGTCCCAGTATAAACACTCTGTAGGTATGAGGATTGGACACAGAATAACTACTATTAAATGTACATTAAAGCAAATTCTTGAAGCAAGATCAAAGGAGCAGGGGCTAGCCTTGTGGCTCAGTGGATTAAGCTGCTGCCTGTGATGTTGGCATCCCATAAGGGTGCCAGTTTGAGTCCAGGCTGCTCCACTTTTGATCCAGCTCCCTATAATGCACCTGAGAAAGCAGCAGACATGGCCCAAGTAATTGGGCCTCTGCTACCCACTTGGGAGATTCAGATGAAGCTCCTGGCTTCAGCCTGGCCCAGCCCCACCTGTTGTGGCCATTGGGGGAATGAACCAGTGGATGAAAGATATGCCTTTCTCTCTCTGTAATTCTTTCAGATGAACAAATAAATCTTAAAAGAAAAAAAAGAAAGAAAGAAGTAGAAACTGCCACTGAAATAGCTTCTTTAAAGGCCAGAGACTGAATGCATCAAATACACAGCAGCTTGGAAAAGACACCTTGTGTAAGGGCCCAGATCAGCTCTACCTCAGAGTCTACAGGGTTTTTCCAAGGTACACACATGATTACAGAGAGAAATCATCATTTCTGGCACTGTGTTTATAATTGTTAAATGAACATGCTATTAAAAGCCTTACTATAGTTACTACACTTATTAGGAACAGAACTACAAAAGCATAATGTAATTATGCAAAAGAAAGAATAATTTCATGTTTAAGTAATTTAAATTTATTAAGATTTAATAAATAATAACATGCTAGATGGATGAAAAAAGCGTATTTTGTAAGATAAAATGAGAGCCAATTTCTGGCATTTTTAAATTCCTAAAAATTTAATGCACTTGAATACAGCGAGGCTTCTAATAATATACTTCATTATGATTTTAAAGGCTTATGGGCCAAAAGACTGCTGCTAATGTAGTGGATAACTACAGAATTAACATTTTCCACTTATTGTATGTAACTAGTATGTAGTAGGCTCTAAAAGTTTTATTTCAAGTTATTATAAACATACTCATTTCCTGAGTTTGCCTACCACCTAAGAATCAATGTAAAACAAGCCAACGCTTACTTATGGACTAAAAAGGGAAACCAAAGCTTAGGAAAACAAATGTGTCTTCTATCCCCCTGAAAGACACACCAGCTAGTACATGTCAGAAAATCAGGCTGTGTTATCCAAGCTCACAAAGTTAGGACATGTTTTGAGACTACTGCACTTTTATTCCCTCTTTAAGGTCAACAGGTCTACAAGAAGCACTGAAATCTAACACAACTAAGAAAGCATCCAATCATAAATGCATCTTTCTGGTTTAAACTCAACTACAGAGTGACTTACCAAATCCCTGTGCAACACCCAGTTAGCATGCAGGTAATGAATCCCATCTAGGATCTGATATAATAGTGACTTCACCATTCCCCGAGGTAATTGAACTGGCTTCTTGTTTGCTTTTGAAGCTCTGTGAAACTTGATTATATGCTGAAAAAAAGAAAGAAAGAATCACCCAAAGCTTAAAAAAGGAAAGAGGAAAGAAGATCTGAATATTTTCCTAACAGAAAAAGAAACACTCGGGGATTTCTACAGATACTGAAAACATAATTTTTCACATTCTGCTGAATAACATAAATAACTTTAAAACTTCCTAATAACTGAAGCTAAAATTCCATTTCCAAAGTACTTGATAGCATCTCAGAAAATAAATGTTCAAAATAGAAACATTGTATTTTTATTTTTTAAAGCATAATTAGAATTTACTGACTTTAGAAGTATATTTGACCTCCATTTATTTGGTTAAAATTTTCAAGAACAGAATCTTTGGGGCCAGCATGTGTGACACTGGGTTAAATAAGCCACTGCCTGTGATGCCATCATTCCACATAGACACCAGTTCAAGTCCTGATTACTCCACTTTTGATCCAGCTCCCTGCTAATGCACCTGGGAAGCAGCAGCAGATGGCCCAAGTACTCGGGCCCCTGCTACCCATATGGGTGACCCAGATGAAGCTCCTGGCTTCGGCCTGTCCAAGCTCTAGCTGCTGTGGCCATCTAGGGGATGAACCAGAGATGGAAGATCTCTCTTTCTGTGTGTACATCTCTCTCTCTCTCTGTAACTTTGAATTTCAAATGAACAAATAAATCTTTAGGAAAAAAAGATTCAAGTGAGGGGGGAAAGACCCATTAAAATGTTCCACGTATAGTTCTATAGGAAATCCAGTAAAACAAAGTACAGCTTTATAAATGAATGTACCTTACCCTCTCAAGAGGCTTCTTCATTTTAATTAAAACACAAAAATTGCAGGGACATTTCTAAGTCAGTTGCAGTCAACTCTGCCTTACATACCACCATGCATAATTGCTGGCACTAAGTATTGAAAAAAGCAGACTCTAGACCAATATTTCTAAGTGTATTTTAAGCAGATTCTTGAAATCAGCAGATATAATGAAAACATAAGTGAATTTTTTTTAATGTTTTAGGTTAGTCCTTTTACTTTCTATTTTCTTTTGATACACAGAACACAACATGGATAGAAGGGATAATTAATGATTAACAAGTAAGGAGTTTTACTTTCCATGGAAAAAGTATATAGCAAAGAATACCTAGTGGCTGTCACTGTGGCACTGAGGGTAAAGCTGCTGCCTACAGTGCCGGCATCCCATATGGGCGCTGGTTCGAGTCCTGGCTGCTCCTCTTCCCATCCAATTCTCTGCTATGGCCTGGGAAAGCAGTGGAAGATGGCCCAAGTCCTTGAGCCTCTATACCCGCATGGGACTCCCAGAAGCAGCTTCAGGCTCCTGGCCTCGGATCGGCCCAGCTCTGGCTGTTGAGACCATTTGAAGAGTGAACCAGGGGATGGAAGACCTCTCTCTCTCTCTCTTTCTCTCTCTCTCTCTGCCTCTCTCTAACTACCTTTCAAATAAATAAATAAATCTTCTAAAAATAAAAGAATACATAGTAAGAAGGTAAGTATATCAGTCAGCATATTTGTAGTATGATCATCAATATTGTAATAGCAGCATTATGCTATTTTACTTTCTTCTCAGTTATCAAACAAAAAATATAGCTGCAATAATCTAAATGTTCTGTCACTTGTCTTAAGATATAATATGACAATCAAGTCTGTTGTCCTAAAGAAGATGGATTGGCTCTCCAAGTTTAGTAAAAATGAGTTAAAATAGCATACTTTTCTTTACATTTTATTTATCTATTTGAGAGGTAGAGTTACAGAGAGAGGGAGAGACAGAGAGAAAGGTCTTTCATCCACTGATTCACTCCCCAAATGGCCACAATGGCAGGAGCTGAGCTGATCAAAAGCTGAGCAAAGTCAGGAGCCAGGAGCTTCTTCCAGGTCTCCCTGGAAGGTGCAGGGCCCAAGCATTTGAACTATCTTCCACTTTTTTCCCAGGCCATAAGCAGAGAGCTGGATGGTAAGAGGAGCAATTGGGACACGAACAAGTGCCCATAAGCAATGCCGGCGCCACAGGAGGAGGCTTATTCTACAACAACACAGCATCAGACCCCTTAAAAAATTAAAAGTCTGCCACAATAACAATGAAAAGAACAAAAATATGTAGAGGAAGATAACTGATTCCACATACAGTTCTGCAGTTAATACTTTCATCAGAAAATTACAAGTGACTTTATCAACATTTTTAAAACTATAAAAACTATGGTGAGTGAATTTCTTATCTTCATTTTCTTTATATTCCAAGATTATAAAACAAATACATAGTATACATACCATGAAATCTCACCAACACCTAGGTGATTTTTTTTTTTTAAGATTTCTTTATTTACTTGAAAGAGTAATGCAGAGAGAGAGAGGTCTTCAATCTGCTGGCTCAATCCCTAGATGGCCGCAATGGCTGGAGCTGCACCAATCCAAAGCCAGGAGCCAGGAGCTTCCTCTGGGTCTTCCACAAGGGTACAGGGTCCCAAGCACTTGGGCCATCTTCCACTGCTTTCCCAGGCCATAGCACAGAGCTGGATCAGAAGTAGAGCAGCCAGGACTTGAACTGGCGCCCATATGGGATGCTGGCACCTGAGGCGGCTTTACTCACTAAACCACAGCATCAGCCCCCACCTAAGGTCTTCCTTTCGCCATTGGTTCACCCTCCAATGGCCGCCGTGGCCGGTGCGCTGCGGCCGGCGCACCGCGCTGATCCGAAGGCAGGAGCCAGGTGCTTCTCCTGGTCTCCTCTTTTAATTGCCAAATGCTTTTGTTAGCCTTTGCTGCCTATTCCAGCCAATCAACTTCAACATTCCCGTTTAATAAGAAGATAAAATGGATAAGGGGATGTGTTTTAATAAACTGGATTATCATATTTTAATAAAATTGAACACTAAAACTACTTTTTGGCTTAAATGAATATTGATATGATAAGAAAGTTAATGATGAACTATCTATACACACTGCAGAATATTATATGTAATATAGTTTGTTAAAGTACAATCATTATACCTAATGTAAAATTAAATATTATACACCATTTGCTAGAAATCATATTGAATGCAATTCTATCTCCTGTGCTTTACCATAGCTAATAACAGATTATTCTTAAAAATCAGCCTGTAAAATTTATTCATCAAGTTAAAGTATATTATTTGATTGTATGTTAGGCTTCAGAGTATTTAAGTATTTACTTTAATTCAATATTGGTCACCCTGATTTAACAAAATTAATTATAGAATCCCAATTTGATTTGATTATGCTTCTTTATAAATAGCAGAAGGTAATACTCAAAGAATAAGTTATAGTTACTATTAGATTTGGATAACAGTTTCATAAAACAGAAAATTTAATGTGTCTACTTTCTTTTCTGAAATAATGCTTTCTAGATAAATTATTTCACTGTGTTAAAATAAATTCTTTCAAAAGTTTCAATCAAATCATTCTGAGTCATGAAAACAGTAATCTACAAATATTTACTCTATAAATACAAAAGTATATGAAATCCAGGTAAGTTCGAATTTCTGGAATATGGTAAAGTTAAAATTATGCAGATGAGGCTAATTTTGGATATTAGTAAAATAGTTTGAATCTATTTTTACTATTTTCAGAAGTGAATTTACATTTCAAAATAGTTTTACTAGTATTTGCATCAGTTTTACTTCAGCATTTTGTGTTTGCATTTACAAACTACAGCTGAACAAAAACAGAAATTATTTTGAAGATTTCTGACAATGAGCCATAACAGACCTTACTAACTATCAGAAAAAAATAGATATCATAAGAGTAAAGCAGTTGTTAAAGAATTGAGATAACACTGGGGATTTTGTTTACTTGTTTTAAACTGTATTCTGTATTGAAAGATGTTCTTGTGAACAGCTTTTTGTCACAATGGGTGAAGCTGCCATCTGTGACACAGATTTCCCATATCAGATATCAGGTTCAAGTCCCAGCTGCTCTACTTCTGATCCAGCTCATGTGCCTGGGAAAGCAGTGGAAAACAGCCCAGAAACTTGAGTCCCTGTCCTACAATGTGCATGTATAATCATTACACCTACTGCAAAATTAAATATTATACACCAAAATTAAATAGTATCCATACACAATGTAGATGGAGTTCTAGGTTCCTGGCTTTGGCCTGGCCCAGGATGGACCATGGTAGCCATTTGGGGAATAAACCATAGTGGAAGATCTTGCTCTGTCTCTCACTCTCTGTTGTTTTGCCTTTCAAAGAAATAAATCTTTAAAAAAACAAAAACAAAAAAAGATGCTCTTTATATATGATTGATGAGGACATAAGTTTTGACAATATGTTTCAAAATTACTTTGGCTATCTTGTCACACATTTTCATTGTATCTATCAGAAAATCTTATCCCCAAGGTGGCATTTCAGATGTTTTAAGAAATAAAATTACTGAATAAAGCAATGAATTTTATAGTTACTTAACATTTTTTCAAATACCAAGTTTAAAAATAATCTACTTAGTAAAGTTCAAAATACTGAGGCAGATGTTTGTATTTCAGCTATTTAGACAAATTATAATTCTTATAATAATTTTGTCAAATATTATCAAATTTCAGCTAAACTAATAAATTGTAATCGCTTAATTTTGAGATGTCTTCTAGTAGTCAATTGCATCCAAGTTTCTAAAAATATTCTTATCATAGGCCAAATAAAAATAACTAAAAATCACAGGAGGGGCCAGGTTCTAGTCCTGGTTGCTCCTCTTCCAGTCCAGCTCTCTGCTGTGGCCCGGGAAGGCAGTGGAGGATGGCCCAAGTGCTTGGGCCCCTGCACCCACAAGGGAGACCAGGAGGAAGCTCCAGGATCCTGGCTCCTGGCTCCGGGTCGGCGAAGCGCCGGCCATGGCGGCCATTTGGGGAGTGAACCAGCGGAGGGAAGACCTTTCTCTCTATCTTCTCTCTCTCTCTCACTGTCTATAACTCTACCTGTCAAATAAATTAAAACAAAACAAAACAAAAACACACACACACACACAAGATAATGGAATCTATTTTTACAGCAAACTTATTTTTCAGCAAACCTCGTGTTCACAAAGAATTGTTCCTATGCAAAAGTATGCCCCAATTTAATTAAGTACAATATTGAATTGCTACAGAAGAAAATAAGAAATGCACTAAAATACTGAATATTAGTTGTGAATTACATCTAATAAATGATTAATAATACTTTCCTACATTTATAGAGTACATTTAGTTTGTAAAACTTCAAATCCAAAAATTGCTCTTCAGGAAATTCTTATAAAAAGGCAAGAAAAGTATTTACATGTTACACAAGCCTTGACTTGCCTTATGTGATCTGACAAATAACAGATAAGACCAATATATCTCAGTCCAGTCTCAAATATAACAGATTCATCCTCCTACAGGAGTATACCATGTTCACATTTTAAATTACTTTAGAACAAAAAGAAATATCTTGCTCTTAAATTTCACAGCAAAATTTCATACTTTTAACAAAAGTATGGCTAAAACACTATGGAATAGTTGTTTACACTCTTTATTTGCTAGTTTTTTTTTAGTATCTGTTAAAAAATGAAGCTTACAAGATCAAAAAGTAGTAACAGTGAAAAACTCTAGCCTTGGTAATATAACCACATTCTATAATGTTGTTTTTATTTTTAAAATGTATATGCTATAGTAGGATAAGTTCTCAACTGTTGTTAGTTACTCTAAACAATACCTGACTGAAACCAATAGCTCATGTCCACAGCAATCTACCTTACCCAGAGATCATGTTCAGCGTAGTCAAACAGAAGCCATACTTTCCTATCAGCATGAGACAGAAACACCTTTTGAAGAGAGATGACATTCGGATGTTTAAGCTCACGAAGTAACTGTAAAACAATGGAGAAAATTAAAAATTTTTTCCACAAAGGTAATGTTTAAAAACCACATTCTTTGTGATTCAAAGCAACAGAAACTCAGTGGTAAGCAATCTTAAAATCTAATCAGCACCTGCACAATTTTGAGGTATCTATACAGATGCTTTAGTTAACATATGAGGGGGGAAAATCTGTGCAGAAAAGATAGTGAAAATGCATAACTGAATGAATCTATTTTGTTACTGTCTGGTTGGTGATTGTTTATTTTCTTACTGCAATAAAATATACACAAGAATGACCATTTTAACCATTCTTAAGTACATAATTCAATGACACTGAATATATTCCCAATGTTGAGCAACCTTCATCAATATCCATTTTAGAAACTCGTCATCATCCCAAACAGAAACTCTATACTTAACAATAAACATACTCTCCTCTTCCCCAAACCATTAGTAACCTCTACTCTATTCTGTGTCTCAAAGAATTTGCCTATTCTAAATACCTCATGCAATGGAATCATACAACACTTATTCTTTTGTATCTGGCTTTTTTCACTTATCCTACTGTCTTCAAGGTCCATCCATGTCGTAGCATGTGTAAAGAATTTTATCCCTTTTTATGGATGTCTGGTATACATACAGATGCCCTGCAGCTTACCATGGGGTCACATTCTGATAACCCCATGGTAAGTTAAAAATCTGCTAACACCTCCCAGTTTAATCACAGAACACAATGCAAAGCACCAGCTGTGTGCCTGGTGATCATGGGGCTGACTAGGAGTCGCAGCTACTGCTGCTGCCCAACATTTGAAAGAGGATCAGACCACACAGTGCTAGCCAGGAACAGAACCAAATTCAGAATTCACTGAGTACTGCTTCTGCTGAATGTGTACACATTCCTATATACTTTAAAACATCCTCCAGACTACTTATAATACTTAATACAATATAAATGCTATATAGACAGCTGTATTATTCAGAGAATTATGATAAGGAAAAATGTCTATATTTGGTACATAATTTTTTCCCCAAATATTTTCAATCCATGTTTGGCTGAACCAGATGCAGAAACCATGAATGCAGAGGGTTGAATGCATACAGGAAGATGTGCATATGTTATAAGCAAATACTACACAGTTTTATATGAGACTTGCGCATCCACGAATTTTGGGATCCATGGAGGGTCCTGAACAAATTCACTTATAATTACCAAGAGATGACTATGTCATTTTCTAAAATGAGACTTCAGAGACTACCTAACAATCCTCAAAAATCTAAGAGCCACTATCTAAAATCACCTATCTCCTAATTAATAAATAAGGCTAAAAATCTGATTGGGAAAATCTATACTCTGAAGTGTATACTGGAAAGTCTTCGGTTGCACTAACACAGAAGAAACAATCTTCTCTTATGGTAGCAATGCTTTCATCTGGATACCTCCTGAAGGAGCTGTCTTGGGCTCTCATCAAGGAGGTCATTTTTTGCAGAAACAGTCTGTGGTTTCTTTTCTTTCTTTTTTTTTTTTTTAATCACAGATTTGTTTGTAAGCAGATAACACACCATGAGAAATTTTTCAATGCTGGGGTCTATGTTTGCAAGCTTTTTAAGGAGCTTTTTGAGGCCTGCAAAAGCCAAAGCCTTTGCTAAATGCTTCACTGTGAATTTTCTTTGGTGGTCCTTTTTCTTTCCCTGTTGTTTCCTTTTCTCTTGCCTCTTCTTCAGCTATGAGTTCTGTTGCAGTTCTAATGACTCCAGTTGCTGAGGACCACCTCCAGGAGTTTCTCAATGACATCCGATCCATACTAAGGTTCAGTTTGTTTGCCATCTCAACCAGAGTCTTGCTGATTTTTTCAACCTCCTCATCCTTGGCAAATTCTATGGTAGCATGGATGGGCTCTTGAGTATCTTTTTCCAGGAGCTACTCATACACTCCCTGGTGATCTTTGCTTTTGCAATGGCCTGACGCAGTCATAGATGTTATAACCCTTCAAGAATCACATCACTGTCATCTGGGTGTTGTCCTCAGTTGCAGCAATTGCATGTGCAAAGGTAGAGGGTAGAGGGCCTTAAAAGCAGCTATAAGACCTTGATCCACTGGTTGGATCAAAGAGTGATGTTTGGAAGGAGAACTCCTCTTTGATACTGGCATGAAGATCACCAAATAAAGAGGAGGATTTGGGCCGACACTGTGGTGTAGCGGGTAAAGCCGCTGCCTGCAGTGGCAGCATCCCATATGGGCGCCGGTTTGAGTACCGGCTGCTGCACTTCTGATCCAGCTCTTCGCTATGGCCTGGGAAAGCAGAGGAAAATGGCCCAAGTCCTTGGGCCACTGCACCTGCATGGGAAACCCAGAGAATGCTCCTGGCTCCTGGCTTCAGATCAGTGCAGCTCTGGCCGTTGCAGTCACCTGGGGAGTGAATCAGCAGATGGAAGACTTTCTCTGCCTCTGCCTTTGCCTCTCTGTAACTGCCATTTCAAATAAGCAAATAAATCTTAAAAAAAAAAAAAGAGGAGGATGTGTGGGAACATTATCAGCAACAGGCAAAATCTTGACAGGGATACTCTCCAAACGGTACTTCTCCATTTTTCAGGGACAGCAATTCAGGAGGGCATACTGAAAGAGGAGCTGGGTCATCCATAACTTCTTACTGCTCCCATAACACACTGGCCACCCTTGCTTACGGATATGCTTGAAGGCCCTGGGGTTCTCACTGTGCCTGATCACAGTGTTTCAATTCGTAGCCTGCAACACTGCCCCAAGGCAAGATTGTTATCCTGTCCTTAAAAGCCCTGAAACCTGGCACTGACTTGATCTCCCTAAGGATGAAAGTTCTTTCAGTAGCCATTTCCAAAAGAGGAAGTTTTCATATATATTGCAGATTTCCTCTGGCAAGTAATGTTCCTCCACAGTTTATCTAGAGTTTACAAACTGTTTTTTTTTTAAAGATTTGTTTATTTTATTTGAAAGTCAGAGACAGGAATAGGGATAGGGATAGGGATAGGGATAGGGATAGGGATAGGGATAGGGATAGGGATAGGGATAGGGGGAGAGAGAGAGAGAGAGAGAGAGAGAGAATCTTCAATCCACTAGTTCACTCCCAAGATGGCCACCTCAGCCAGGGCCAGCCAGGCCAAAGCCAGGAGCTACTTACTACTAGATCTCCTACATGGGTGCAGGGGCCCAAATGCTTGGGCTTTTTCTTCCATGCTTTTCCCAGGCCATCAGTAGGGAACTATATCAGAAGTGAAGCGGTGAACCCAACATTCATAAGGGATGCTGGCATCACAGGTGGTGGCTTTACCCACTATGCTACAATGCCAACCCCTCAAACATTCTTTGGCTGCCTTCACAGGAGCATTCTCAAGCTCAGCACTCACTTTCACATTATGCAATGCACAATGACTCTTGTATTGTTTAAACACCCAGAGCTAGCAGAAATTCTCATTACTGCAGTCCACTTGTGCCTTTCTTTCAACATTGCAAACAAACTCTCTGCTTTGGCCTTCACTGCCACGTTGCTGAGAGGGACGTGCTTATGTCTGGTCTTCATTCCAGATCATCACACATTTCTCCACGTCTGATATAGCCCATTCTCAATTTTGTGTTACTTTTTTTTTTGACAGGCAGAGTGGACAGTGAGAGAGAGAGAGACAGAGAGAAAGGTCTTCCTTTGCCGTTGGTTCACCCTCCAATGGCAGCTGCAGCCGGCGCGCTGCGGCCGGCGCACCGCGCTGATCCGAAGGCAGGAGCGAGGTACTTCTCCCAGTCTCCCATGGGGTGCAGGGCCCAACCACTTGGGCCATCCTCCACTGCACTCCCTGGCCACAGCAGAGAGCTGGCTTGGAAGGGGGGCAACTGGGACAGAATCCGGTGCCCCGACTGGGACTAGAACCCAGTGTGCGAGCACCACTAGGTGGAGGATTAGCCTACTGAGCTGTGGTGCCGGCCTTTGTGTTACATTTTATCACCTTCAAAGAAGCAGATCCTTTAATAATTCCTGTCACTTGCTCTTCAAGATTGTAGTTATGATGGAATGAGATATTCCTGGCTGGAAAGCAATAATCATCAGTAATTTTTCACCTTAAATGTCTTAAGTCTCTTTCAATATCGGTTCCAGGTCAATCATTTCACGTGGTCTCTTACCAGCAATATTAGCAGTGGATTTTGCTCACTTAGGGGCCACAATGAGCAAAAACATGAAATTACATCATGCTTAAGAGGAAATGATACAATTAAGAAATCTGATAAATATGAAATGTAAGAGGCTGCTGTCAGAATAACAGCAGTATCACTATTTTATAGTAAACTTATCTTTTATATGTAGGAATAACACTAGGATAATGAGAAAAATACATAAATAGAAACATATTCATTATCAAGTATTATGTAGTGTACATAATTGTATGGGCTATGCTTTTACATGACTAGCAGTAAAGCAGATGTGTTTACACCAATATCACCACAAATATATGAGTAATGAGTGGTGATGTTACGTCCTGATGGCTATATCACTAGGTGAGAATTTTTCAGGGGCTGGCACTGTGGAGCAGTGGTTAAACTCTGACTTACAATGCTGCTATCCTAAATCTGGCATTCCAAATGGAGTGCCAGTTCAAGTCCTTGCTGCTTCACTTCTGATCCAGCTTACCTGGGAAGGAAGCAGATGACGGCCCAAGGCTCTGTCCCCGACATGGGAGGCCCAGATTGTTGTGGCCATGAAGGAAGTGAAACAGCAGATGGAAGACCTCTCTGGCACTCTGCCTTTCAAATAAATAATTTTTAAAAAATTAATTTTCTGTTCCATTGCAATCTTGTGGGACCACTGTTGTGTATATGTGATCTGTTGCTGACTGAAATGTTGTTATGCTGTGTGTGACTGTATTTATAACTACCATGGTCTGAAACCAGTACTTGCTGAGAGCTAATACTTTGGAAGAATTAAAATCTGGCCCCTCTTCGAGGCCAGAGGTTTTAAATATATACTGGGCAGTGTACTTGACAATGACAGGTACTGAGTACTCATTCTCACCCTTACACAGCTAGGTCTCAGCATGCCACCTGGCACCTTAAGAGTTCCTCATAAGTATTGGGTGACTATATGAATAAATGAATGACTATATGAATAAATGAATGTATACATTTTGTAGATGAACAACTAAACTGAATGTCATGCAACATACTCTTTGGATTCTGGTTCTATGGTCAGTGTTTTAGGTCTATGTTTAGTCTATAGACTAAGAGCACGAAACCATTTGACTTTTTAAAGATTTCTTTAAAAATCCATTAATTAGCCAAATAACAAATCTCTGTAGGTAATGATCTTACTATTGAATTAGTGACTATTACCACAATAGTAAATAACAGTGTTATGGACTAACACTACTTGTGTGTTCCCACAAAACTGACATACTGAAGCCCTACACCCTAGTACCTTAGAATGTGACTGTATTTGGGGACAAGAACTAAGTGAAAATGAATATATTGTAAGGAGCTGCGATGCAAAACAACTGGTATTTGTCTAAGAAAAAGAGATTAAGACACACAGACACCGATGGTGTCCTAGAGTGACCAACTGATGAAACAGCAAGGGAGAGGCCAACTGCAAGCCAAGAAGAGAGGCTTCAGAGGAAACGAACCCTACTTGTACCTTGATTGTGGACTTCTAGCCTCTACAACTGTGAGAAAATAAATTTCTGTTGTTAAAGTTACTCATTCTGTAGTATTTTGTGATGGTAGTCCTAGTAAGCTAATATAGTAAGTAATTATTACCACCAAGTATGTGAAACATCCTCAGTCAGGGGTTTTCTTTAGAGAGTAATATTAGGAGAAAGGTCATTTTGGCCTTAAGACAGAGTGTCCACTGTGAGATTGCAGATGGAACTGACTGTCTGAGTGGAAAACTGCCTCTAAATAAATAATACTTATATTAAAGAATTTCCAAATAAAGAGGGAGTTGTGCTGCACTTCGGAGGGTAACATTTACAAAATGCCTACATGTCAGGCACTGTGGAGATGCTTTGCTAGGTCTAGGCTATCAAATGTCCTAAGATCTTCCACTGAAGTTCTCCAGTAGGAAGTAAATGTGTGTAAGAGGACGATTCTAAAACTGTGACTGGCCGGCGCCGCGGCTCAATAGGCTAATCCTCCACCTAGCGGCGCCGGCACACTGGGTTCTTGTCCCGGTCGGGGCGCCGGAGTCTGTCCCGGTTGCCCCTCTTCCAGGCCAGCTCTCTGCTGTGGCCCAGGAGTGCAGTGGAGGATGGCCCAAGTGCTTGGGCCCTGTACCCCATAGGAGACCGGGAGAAGCACCTGGCTCCTGCCTTCGGATCAGTGCAGTCGGCCACTGGAGGGTGAATCAACGGCAAAGGAAGACCTTTCTCTCTGTCTCTCTCTCACTATCCACTCTGCCTGTCAAAAATAAATAAATAAATAAATTAAAACTGTGGCTGCAATAGCTAACACTGAGTAAGTAACGTTTGCTGAGACAAGCTAACATTTACTGAGTTATTATACATCTTCAGAGGGGTTCTAAACTCCACACAATAACCTCTGTAAAACAGTGATATTCCAATTTTACAAATGAGAAAACTGAAACACATTTTTGAGTGTGACAAGCTGGTGAAATGGTAGAGCCAGGACAAAACCTGGGAGTTGAGCAAAGGTCTTACTGACTTCAAGCATCACCAAGTGGCTGACGCTCCAAAACTGTGGGAGTGTTCCAGATGTCTGTTCTGATGAACCACAAATTCCACACTATACAGAGCACACAGCATATGATAACAAGTTCTAACATTTTAGAAGATATTTTTTGCCTTTTAAGATTTTACGTAAAAATATTTTGAAAACAGGCCGGTGCCGCAGCTCAATAGGCTGATCCTCTGCCTTGCGGTGCCGGCACACCGGGTTCTAGTCCCGGGCGGGGCACCGGATTCTGTCCCAGTTGCCCCTCTTCCAGGCCAGCTCTCTGCTGTGGCCAGGGAGTGCAGTGGAGGATGGCCCATGTGCTTGGGCCCTGCACCCCATGGGAGACTGGGAGAAGCACCTGGCTCCTGCCTTAGGATTAGTGCGGTGCGCTGGCCACAGCGCGCCGGCTGCAGCTGCCATTGGAGGGTGAACCAATGGCAAAGGAAGACCTTTCTCTCTGTCTCTCTCTCTCTCACTGTCCACTCTGCCTGTCAAAAAAAGAAAATATTTTGAAAACAAAAGGTTTAGATATTCATACCATGTTTTCTATCACGGAAACCACATTTGTTTATTCAATACTACAAAAGGGGAAAAATCTTTTTATGTGAATACTGAGATCACTACTTTTAATTATTCATTCATTCATTCATTCATTCATTTTTCAAGGTTTATTTATTTATTTGAAAGGCAGAGTTACAGAGAGGCAGAGGCAGAAAGAGAGAGAGGGAGAATCTTCCAACCACTGAGTCACTCCCGAGCTGCACTAATCTGATACCAGGAGCCAGGAGCTTCTTCCGGGTCTCCTACACAGTTGCAGGGGCCCAAGGACTTAGTATCTTCTATTGCCCACCCAGATCATAGCAGAGAGCTGGATCAGAAGTGCAGCAGCCAGGATTCAAACTGGTACCCATATGGGATGCTAGCACTATAGCACTGGCCCTAGATCATTACCTTTAATACATAATTCATCATAAACTTGATTTAGTCCAATTGTCACATATAACATCACACTTAATTTAGATAGATGTGATACAAATAAATAAAACATAATATTTAAAACTATATTCTGTCAATAAATACTACTTACATACTAAAGAAAACCTCTAATATTTCCAAAACTACACTGCTTTCTAATATTAAAATTTCAGAAAACATAAAAAAATACTAAAATAAATTTTAAATATATGTCTTAAATGTGTTGATAGTTGGGGCTGAAACCACTGTAAAAGTAAAGAAACATTATTCTAACAATCTGGTAAAGCCACTATGGAAGACAGTTTGGAGATTCCTCAGAAACCTGAATAAAGCCCTACCACATGACCCAGCCATCCCACTCCTTGGAGTTTACCCAAAGGAAATTAAACTGGCAAATAAAAGAGCTATCTGCACTTCAATGCTTATTGCAGCTCCATTCACAATACCTAAGACATGGAATCAACCTAAATGCCCATCAACAGCAGACTGGATAAAGAAGTTATGGGATATATACTCTATAGAATACTACACAGCGGTTAAAAAAAATGAAATCTGGTCATTTGCAACAAAATGGAGCAATCTGGAAACCTCATGCTTAGTGAAATAAGCCAGTCCCAAAGGGACAAATATCATATGTTCTCCCTGATCAGTGATAACTAACTGAGCACCTAAAAGGAAACCTGTAGAAATGAAACTGACACTATGAGAAACAATGACTTGATCAGCTCTTGTCCTGACTGTTGAGGAACAGCTTACTATTTTATTCTTTTCAGTATTTTCTTCTTCTACTTAACACCATTGGTTGAACTTTTTTTTTTAAAGATTTTATTTTTATTTATTTGAAACCTAGAGTTATACAAAGTGAGGAGGAGAGACAGAGAGAAAGATCTTTCTTCCATTGGTTTACTCCCCAAATGGCTACCGCGGCTGGCGCTGCACCGATCCAAAGCCAGGAGCCAGATGCTTCCTCCTGATCTCCCATGTGGATGCAGGGGCCCAAGCACTTGTGCCATCCTCCAATGCCATCCCAGGCAACAACAGAGAGCTGAACTGGAAGAGGAGCAACTGGGACTAGAACCCGGCGCCCATATGGGATGCAGGCGCCACAGGTGGAGGATTAACCAAGTGAGCCACAGCGCCGGCCCAGTTGAACTCTTCAATTAACACACAATTATTCTTAGGCGTTTAAACTGAACTGAAAAAATGATCCCTGTTAAAAATAAGAGTGGGAATAAGAGAAACATGCCACGGAACTCCAAATCCCATTGAGTTGGCATGTACCAATGCCATCTTACTAGTTAAAGTGACCAGTTTCAGTTCATAATTGATCATAATGATAGGATTAAGTGTCAAAGGGATCGCATAAACAAGACTAGTGTCTGCTAATACTAACTGATAGAATTAAAAAGGAGAGAAGAATGCAACATGGGAAGATACACAGCAGACTCATAGTATGGCAAATGCCATAAACAGCACTCTGGCCTTAAGGCATTCGGATCCAGCTAAAAAGCCCATGAGAGTTTCTCAGGCATGGAAAGCCAAGACACTTTGGCAAAAAAATGACCTAAATGAAAGACCTCTGTGAGTGAGATCCCAGCAGAAAGAACAGGCCAGCAAAGAAGGAGGTATCTTTCTCTGAAGGGAAGAGAGACCTTCCACTTTGACTATGGCCTTGTCTAAATAAGGTCGGAGTTGGTGAACACAAGAGGCTTCCATAACCTTCCATTCTCCAAGGCAGCTCATGACAAGAGCCTCGGATGATTACTGACGTCATAAATAAGAGTGTCAATTGTTAAATCAAGAACAGGAGTCACTGTGCACTTACTCCCCATGTAGAATCTCTGTTCTTAATGTGCTGTACTATGTGAATTAAAGGTAAAACTAATATTCAAATAGAAGTTTATACTCTGTGTGTCTGTGTGGGTGCAAACTGTTGAAATCTTTACTTAGTATACACTAAGTTGATCTTCTGTATATAAAGATAATTAAAAATGAATCTTGATGAAGAATGGGATGGGAGAGGGAGTGAAAAATGTGATGGTTGCAGGTGGGAGGGAGATTATGTGGGCAAAAGCCACTTTAATCCAAAAGTTGTACTTTGGAAATTTATATTTATTAAATTAAAAAAAAGTAGAGCCTGAAGCTTTGTCTCTGCCCTCCCTTCCCACCTCAAATAGACCTCTTAGAACTGATGGTCCACTCTTGTACATTTGGAATAAACTATGCCAAAGAGATTCCAGTTCACAGGAAATTCTGGAAATGTGCAAGACAAACCACTTTCAATAATACAAGGCTGAGGATGCAGAATATTCTGCTTTTACAAGAAATTCTCAATGAGTTCTCTCTTCTCTCCCCTCTTCCATTTTATAATGACTTACTGAGCAAGGGCTGTATGCTGGATCTAGGACACACTGTTAAAGAAATGGGTGACAGTCTAGGAGGAGTGGGGCAACATGTAGAAACAGAACAACCTTCTTATAACTACAACTTGTTGCAAGTGCTATTAAAGAAACAAACAGGCTATGAATCATAGAGAATAATGGAGATGAGCAGTGGAACACAGGAATTCTCTGAGGAAGATTTAACAAATGGAAGGACGGTCTCAAAACTTGCCATAAAAGATCAAAGTCTGTTTTTCCCCTTTACTTTTTTACTATATGAAATTTAGAAGTAAATAAAATAGCAAATCTCTATGTACTATTATTCAGCCACAGCCAATCTTATTTTATCTATATTCATATCCACTCCTTCCACCTCCCCTAAAATAAAGTCTCTTTTCTCTGATCACAATGTAAATAAATTAGCAATCAGTAACAAAAGGTTATCTAGAAAAGGCTCACAAATTTAATATTACATATTTCTAATTAACTCATAAATGGAAAAATATCAAAAAATTTAAAAATACTCTATACTATATGATAGTGAAAGTTGAATGTAACAACATTTATGGAATGTAGGTAAAACACCTTGAAAGTAAATTTGTATTTTTAAATGTTTACATTTGAATAGTTTAAAATCAATGACCTAGAGTTCCCACTTTAAGATAAAGAAACATAAGGTTAAAGTAATTAGAAAAGAAGAAATAAAAAAGAGTAGAAATGAATAAAATAGATAAACACAGCATCATCAATGAAAGAAGGAAGTCACTAAAGAACCTACAGATAAAAAAGTATACTAAGGGAATACAATGAACAATTTTGTGGCAATAAATTCAACAACTTCAATGAGAACAAATAATATACAAACTATAACTTATCAAACATAAGATAAAATATTAAACTGAAGATTTCTATACTTAGGAAATAATACTGGATCATGAATTTGGTCAAATATTTAACAGAATAATTACTTATACTAAATTTTCAAACTGTTAGAAAATAGAAGATGAAAATATATCACTTGTTTCGTGAATACACTGTAATTCTAATAAAAAAATTAAAAAAATTACAAAAAATTACAGACCAACATCTATCAAGGTCACAGATGTAAAATCCTTAATGTGCTAGCATATCAAATATAGCAATATATAATAAAGTAGGGATTATTTTAGAACTCTAGAGAATGCATAAACATTAGAAAATCAAAGTAATTCAGCAATAGAATAGAATAAAAGAGGCAAACTATATGATCACTTCAATATATATATAGAAAAAAAACACTTGATAAAGTTCAATACCATTTATGAAAAACATTCTCCAGATGGGGCTGGTGCTGTAGCACAGCAGGATAATGCCCTGGCCTGAAGCGCAGGCATCCCATATGGATGCCGGTTCAAGACCCAGCTGCTCCAATTCCAATCCAGCTCTCTGCTATGGCCTGGGAGAGCAGTGGAGGATGGCCCAAGTCCTTGGACCCCTGCACCAGTGTGGGAGACCAAGAGGAAGCTCCTGGTTCCTGGCTTCGGACTGGTGCAGCTCTGGCCACTGTGGCCAATTGGGGAGTGAACCATCAGATGGAAGACCTCTTTCTCTCACTGCCTCTTCTCTCTCTGTGTAACTCTGACTTTCGAATGAATAAATAAATCTTTAAAAAAAATTCTCTAGAAACTAGGAAGAACATAAACCAGATTGATGGAATCCATTAAAAATCTGTAACTAATATTACTGAAGAGTGATACTGAAAACACTTCTCCACGATTGGGAACTAGTCAAAGATGTCTGCTCTTGGGGCCAACGTGTGGCACAGCAGATTAAGCGTGGCCTGCAATGTCTCCAGCATTCCATATGAACACTAGTTCAAGTACTGGGCATGCCACTTCCAGTCAAGCCCCCTGCTAATGTGCCTGGGGCCCCTGCCACCTACATGCGAGACCTGGATGGAATTCTAGGCTCCTGGTTTCAGCCAGGCCTGGCCCCAGCCATTGTGGCAATTCAGGGAGCGAACCAGAGGATAGAAGATCTCTGTATCTTTCCCTTTTAACTCTGCCTTTCAAATAAACGAATATATCTTTAAAACAAATAAACAAACAAAAGTAATCTCTTAAAAATATTCAACATTATGTGACAAACCAATGTAGTAAGGGAAGGAAAACTAACAAAAAGCACAAAGATGGAAAGAAGTAAAACTATTCATAAACACAAACATATAACTATTTCTGTAGAAACTCCAAAGAATCACCAAAAACTTGCGAATGAATTTAGAAATGCCTCAGGATAAACAATACATCGCTTTTTAAAAGGTATACTTTTGAGTACACAAACAAATTTTAAAATTTACTTCATTTATAACAGTGTCAGAAAAGATGAATGAATTTAACAAAAGGCATGCAAAACCTTCATGCTAAAAACCATAAAATATTATTGACAGAAGTTAAAGAGAATCTTTTTTTTTTTTAAGATTTATTTATTTATTTGAAAGACAGAGTTACCGAGAGAAGTAGAGACAGACAGAGAGGTCTTCCATCCACTGGTTCACTACCCAGATGGCCCAACAGCCAGAGCTGAGAAGATACAAAGCCAGGAGCCAGGAGCTTCTGCTGGGTCTCCCAAGTGGGTGCAGCAGCCCAAGGACTTGGGCCATCCTCTACTGCTTTCCCAGGCCATAGCAGAGAGCTGGATTGGAAGCGGAGCAGCTGGGTCTCGAACCAGCGCCATAAGGGATGCCAGTGCTTCAGGCCAGGGCTTTAACCCACTGCACCACAGCGCCGGCCCCAGCGAATCTTAAAACATAGAAATATCTTTCCATTGGCTTTAAAGTCTCAATGTTACTAAGATGGTAATTCTTGGGGTTAGCATTTTGGTACAGGGGTTAAACTATCACTTGCAATGCCCGTATCTCAATGCCAGTTTTAGTTCTAGCTATACTGCTTCCAATCCAGCTTCCTACTAATGTAACTGGGAAGGCAACAGAAGATGATCCAAGTATCTGAGCTCCTGCCACCAACGAAGGAGACCTGGATGAAGTTCCTGGCTCCTGGATTCAGCCTGGCCCAGTCCTGACTATTGTAGCCATTGGGGAATGAACCAGTATATGGGGGTGGAAGATTTCTCTCTGTCACTTTGCCTTTCTAACAAAGAAAGAAATCCTAAAAAAAAAAAAAAAAAAAAAAAAAAAAAAAGGCAGCAGCAGCAGAAGACACCATTTGCAACAGTAGAATCCCATATTGGAGTGTCTGAGATCAAGTTCCAACTCTGCTCTCAATTCCAGCTTTCTGCTAATGCTACCCTAGGAGGGAGCAGGCAATGACTCAAAGTACTTAGATCTCTGCTACCCAGGTAGGAGAACTACACTGAGTTCCAGTATCCTGGCTTCAGCTTCAGCTTGGCCCAGCCTCAGCTATTGCAAGCATTTAGGGAGTAAACCAGGAGATATAAGATCTCTGTCCTTATCTCACTACCTTTCAAGTAAAAATAAGATAATTTTTAAAAATAAGTAAATAAAATACTACCTCCTGCAAAGCCATCTTACTAAAAACAAAAAAGAAAGATTTCTTCAGCCAAACACAATAGCAAAAGCAAAAATTAGTAAATTAGACTTCATCAAAATTAAAAACTTTCTGCTCATCTTAGATTGAAAACTCATGATCAAGTATATTAAAAGTAGACATTCCAATTTCTTTCTGTTTAACTGCATTTAAAGTTATCAATATATATGATAAGAATGGCTCTTCTTGAACTAGATGCAACTGTTTAATAAAAAACTATTTTGTTAAATAACAAATACAAAGAAAAGCACATGAACCACAATGAATTTTCACATATTAAACTCCTATTCACTGACCCAGAGAAAGATTAATACACAGAATGTTCCAGGCTCCTTGAAAGTCCCCTATCTCCCTGATAGTCACACTCTGTTCCTTCCAAAGGTAATCACATTCTGACTTCTAATACCACCGACCATACTTCAGTGGATTTTAACTCTTTAAAACTGACTAGTAGGAGCAGACATTTAGCCTAGTGGTTAATATGCCTGTTTCCCACATTGGACTACCCAGGTTCGACTGACAATTTTGGTGACTCCGGCTTCCCGCCAAAGCATTCTAGAAGGCAGCAGTGATAGCTCACATAATTGGATTCCAGCTACCCACATGGGAGACTCGGATTAAGTCTTCTCCCCTGGCTTTGGCCCTGGCCAACCATTGTGGGCATTTGGAGAGTGAACCAGCAAAGCAAAACTCTCTGTCTCTCAGCTTCTCAAATAAATAACATATCTATCACCAGCAATAAGCAAAATACAAATCAAAACCAAAATGCAACATATCACTTTACCCCTATTAGAATGGCTATATCCAAAAGGCAGAGAACAACAAATGCTGGCAAGGATGTGGAGAACATGAAATTCCTACATATGGTTGGTGGGAATGTAAATTAGAGTAGCCACTATAGAAAACAGTATGAAGATTTTTTAAAAATGAGAAATAAACTTGCCATATGATCCAGTAATCCTACTACTGGGTATAACTCAAAAGACATGAACACACTGTATCAGAGATATCTGCACCACCACACTGTTCACAATAGCCAAAATATAGAATCAAGCAAGATGTCCATCATCAAATGAATGGATAAAGGAAATGTGGTATCTATATGCAATGGAATATTTTTCAGCTATAAAAAAGAATGAAATTATATTATTTGCATTAATAGAAAGGCATCATGTTGAATGAAGTAAGTCAGACTCAGAAAGACAAATATCATATGTTCCCTGTGTGTGGGAACTAAAATTAAAAAAAAGAAGAAAATGTCTGTATGCATTAGTTTTGCTACAAATACAGTAGTTAATAAAACTTTGTTTTAAATATTTGTCAAATAAATTGTTAAGAATTATATGCTACTATAGTTCTTTTTAAAGGTTTATTCATTTATTTGAAAGGTGGAATTACAGAGGTAGAAGCAGAGAGGTCTTCCATCTGCTGGTTCACTCCCCAGTTGGCCACAATGGCTGGAGCTGGGCTGATCCAAAGCCAGGAGACAGGAGCTTCTTCCAGGTCTCCCACACAGGTGCAGAGGCCCAAGAACCCGGGCCATCTTCCACTGCTTTCCCAGAGAGCTGGATCAGAAGTGGAGCAGCCAGGACTCAAACCTCCACCCATATGGGATGTGGGCAAGTTTACCCACTTCGCCACAGCGCCTGTCTCTACTATAGTTCTACTGAACTGTGACTATTTTAAACTTTACTCTATATAAATGAAGTTGAATATCTTTTCCTCTGATTATTGTTTATGTGCCTGGCCTATATTCCTGATGAACTGTTGTCCTTTTTATTTGTTGAACTCTTTATTTAGTGGAACATTAAGCCTTTGACTATAACATAAATGTAAATTAGAAATATTATATCAAGAAAAAAAGCTGCAAATCTTATTACTAAAACGTAAAGGATACTCTGGTTTCTCTTCAAATCATTTAACTCTTTCGCCTTTTTAAAATGTAAAGGGGAACCAGCACTGTGGCGTACTGAGTGAAGGCACCGCCTGTATTCCTGGCATCCCATGTGGGCACCGTTTCATTCCTGGCTACTCCACTTCTGATCTAGCTCTCTGCTATGGCCTGGGAAAGCAGTAGAAGATGGCCCAAGTCCCTGGACCCCTTTTCCCATACTGGAGACCTGGAGGAAGCTCCTGGCTCCTGATTGGTACAGATGTTGAAGAACTGAAGAATAATGTAGAAGTATTCTTGTCTCAGCTTCAAAATGTTTGGGGAATAATGGAACTAAAAGATGTTTACTTTGGTGTAGAAAACATTTTGGTACCCATGCCTAGCATTTTCTACAGTATGTATTTTTTTAGAACTTTATGGAAAATGCTTGCATTTCTGATTAGGAATGTCCTCCATCTCACCTCAACCTCACCTACTCTTCCCTACATCTAACTCTTATACATCTTCCCAAACCTGGAACTTCCTTTGATTTTCCACTCTAGGTGTACATCCTTTCCCCACTGCCATACACTGCTATCACGGTACTGACACACAGTTTGTACTATAAAATTTCTAAGTTTCTTTCCTCAGCTGAGTTTAAATATACTTGAATCAGGGACCCTGAATTGGTCTATATTTCTCTTTTAGAGAAACTCTAGTCACTGTTAATACGATACACAATAAATGACTGCTGGTTGACTCGTTGATACAGGATCTGATAAATAAGATAATTATTTAAATTAGAATTTCCAGGTTACAGTAGACTATATATCCATGAATAAAACAGAAGAACTGAGGATAACAAAAGCAAAGAGTATAATACATATCTTAGAATATTCTGGTTAAAGTCAGAAAAGACCTATACTTTCATAACAATAAAAACTGAAGTAAATCTCAAAGAAGTAGAGTTCAGTTTAAATGTATGCCTAATAAGTAATGCATTAACATAAAGAACACTTCCCTTTGGATTCAAAATGAGACTCTAATTGCCACATGGAAAGTTATGCTTCCAAAAGAAAAAGGTTTAAATTTTTATATACTAAAATGAGAAGATACAATAAAAATTATATTCAATCTCATTTTAATGACATAAATACTAACGTTAATCCCATCCTATTAAAATAGAAATGCTAATTTTACATGGACTAACAACCTTTATTGCATGCAAATGAAATTAAAAATTGGACCTTTAGCTATTAGCAACATTGTTAGTAGAAACATCTGCTAATATAAAAACATTAACGTTACCATAAATTAATTTATACAGAAATTTTTGCTAGAACTGTCGCCTTTACTACATCTTAAAAAACAAATATATTTTTCCAGATGACTGATATGAAAATATTCACCAACTTTCAATTAATGTGATAAATATAATACAAAGACCTACACAGTTAACATTTATAACTTAGTTATGATAAAAAGAACTTCACTTACTGCTATTTCTCTACATGCGGACATAGAGATCCCAGTTCCTTCTATTTGTTTTAAAGCATAGTCTTTATCATCTTTCCTGTGAAAACAAAGTTGTATCAATACAGAGATAAATCTAAATTTATGTGCATTTTTAATAAAAATAAATCACCTTCAATACACATTTGACATCTTTCACATATAATCAGAACTTTTTGGAACTATGCAAATTTTATTATTTGGCAATGGAAGACTGCTTCACAGGAATCAAAAGATTGCCCACGGCTCCACAGTTATTCGTGAAGACATAGATTCAGATATAGCGTTCTTGATTCTCAATAATAGGTTCTTTCTGTTCTAACATACATAGACTTCCTGTGTGTGTATGTATGTATGTATGTACGTGAGGGACTGTGTGTTTGTAGGTACCCAACATATACACATAAAACTTGTTTATAAAACCTATTCAGGCCGGTGCCACGGCTCACAAGGCTAATCCTCCGCCTTGCGGCGCCGGCACACAGGGTTCTAGTCCTGGTAGGGGCGCCGGATTCTGTCCCGGTTGCCCCTCTTCCAGGCCAGCTCTCTGCTGTGGCCCAGGAGTGCAGTGGAGGATGGCCCAAGTCCTTGGGCCCTGCACCCCATGGGAGACCAGGATAAGTACCTGGCTCCTGCCATCGGATCAGCGCGGTGCGCCGGCCACAGCTGGTGCTGGCCGCGGCGGCCATTGGAGGGTGAACCAACGGCAAAAGGAAGACCTTTCTCTCTGTCTCTCTCTCTCACTGTCCACTCTGCCTGTCAAAAAATTAAAAAAATAAAAATAAAAAAAACCTATTCAGGTACCATTGTGTTAAAAAAGTTAAATGAATGCATCACAAAAGCACAAAATGGTTATAATTTAAAACATGTTGTCATTATAATCCGATAATTAATAAGTCACCCCCAAACATATACAACAGGTATTTATCAGGCACTTCCTATGTATCCTGAACACTATTAAGTACTAGGGATACACAAGGGTTCTTTCTTTTACAGAACTTCCTGAATCCACTGGCCTACACAGATAAATAACTAATACAAGTGTGATGATAACATAAGTACAGGCCACAGAGGTTATCTAAAAGCTACTTTGATGTTGGGACCCAAGCAAAGACTTCTTAAAAGAAATATCATCTAACTAAGGTCTAAATAACTGTTTATAATTTTTTTAGACACAGGACACCTCTATTCTCTTAGAAATTAATGAAGTCCCTGAAAAGCTTTTATAATTTAAAAATCAAAACAATTAAAAATACAAGAATGTTGAATGGACATTATAAAATGTACACATGTAAAAAAAATCACATACTACCTCAATAAATATATACAATTTTTATGTCTGTTAAAGCATTTTCTTACTCTAAAATCCAAGAATTCAAAAGCACATATCCATCAGCCACCATCACAATGGTATCATCACATCTATGTCATCTCTGAAAAAAATCCATTGTACACTCATAAGAAAATGAAAAAAGAAAATAATATCATAGCATTATTATAAACATGTTAATCTTGCAAACTCTTTGGAAGGATTTCAGGGACACCCAGACAAGGCTGCAGGTATACGACGTGAAAGAAAATGAAGAATTTGGAGGAGAACAGACATAACACACAGGTAGAAATGAGGCTGAGGATAAAATTAGGAGCCAGAACATGGAAGTCTGCTCACATAAAAAACAACAGGAAGAATTCTTTAAAGTCTTTTAAATAAGAGAATGTCAACTATATTTTACTTTGGAAATCCATCTTTGGAGGCAAAGATATAAATTTATATATATAAGATATATATATATATATATACACACACACTCACACCCATACACACACACACAAACTAACTTGCACTAAAATTATTGAGTGAGAGAAGATGATGGCTACAGCAGAATGGTGGTTAGTAAAGAGAATAGACAGAGTGCAGAGATATGAAGCAGACCCAACAGCACTTGGTGATTCATTACTGGCAGAAGAAAGAGAAGTCAAAGATAATGATTTCTACCTTGGCCAACAGGTTAATGACATCACTATTCATTGAAATAAGAAACATAACAAGAGGAAATGACTGGGGGAACAGGAAGATAATAGCTGCTTTGTATAGATTGAGTTTTTAGGGCCTGTGAGACATCTAAGTGGGCATGCTTGACAGCATACTGAATAAACATGCCTGAAGCTCAAGAGAACTGAAGGCAAATTTGCTGAAATCAGCATATACACAGTAATCAAAGCCATCAGAGTAGATGCACTGAAATCAAAGAGAAAGACTGTCACAAGAAAAAACATGTCAAGAAAAGCAGAACAGTAAATAGTGTCAAAAACTGTAGAGAAGTCTAATAATGTAAGAACTGAGAAGTATTTAGTGAATTTAGCAATGATGAAGTCACCACTGGATAGTGTACTAGGTAAAAATACAGTATCTGTAGTGATATAATAGCAGGATCTACATTGCAAAAAGCTGAATGAACAGAACATACATAAACTGGCACACGGTGTACAGGTAACTGTTTGGAGGGAAGAAAACAAGGTAATAGCTAGAATAATTGTAGGCTGAAGTGTTTTGAAGGATAGAAAAGACTTGAATATTTTAGGTGCTATTAGGAAGAACTTGAAGCTTAAAAAGACAAATACCTCTTCCATTAAAAAAAAAAAAGATTTTATTTGTTTGAGAGGTAGAGTCACAGTGAGAGAGAGAGAAAGACAGTAAGAAAGGTCTTCCATTTACTGGTTCACTCCACAAATGGCTTCAATGGCCAGGGCTGAGCTGATCAGCAGCCAAGAGCTTCTTCTGGGTCTCCTAATCAGGTGCAGGGGCCCAAGCATTTGGGCCATCTTCCCAAACTGCTTTCCCAGGCCATTACTAGAGAACTGGATCAGAAGAGGAGCAACCAAGACATGAACCAGTGCCTATATGGGATGGCAGCACCTCAGGCAGAGACTTGGCCTACTATGCCACAGCACTGGCCCCACACCTCTTCCATTTTAATAGGAGGAAAGACAGAGATGAGGCCATACTCTAAAAGGAAAGTTGGGTTGGACATGATTGGAGATTTGAGTAAAGATTTTACTCAATTAATAACCTCTTGTAAAATCAAATAATTTAAGTTCTTTTTATACTCTATCATTTCTAAAAAGATTTTTAAAAATTTGAGAGAAGGACAGAACTGGTTCACTCCCGAAATGTCTAAAGATAGGAGCCAGGAACACAAATCAGTTCTCCCACATAGGTGGCAGGAATCCAATTACTACAGCCATCACTGCTGCCTTCCAGACTCTGCATCAGCAGGAAGTTGGAAGTAGGAGTTGAAGCCGGAAAACTGAACCCAGGTACTCTGACATGGGCCACAGGAGTCTGAATTGCTAGGCTAAATAGATGCCTGCTCTCAGCATTTCTTTATCCTTTTAAAAATTTTTATTTATTACTGTCATCCACTTGAAAGGCAGAATGATAGAGAGACAGAAACAGACTGAACTTCCACACACTGGTTCATCTCCAAATGCCCACAACAGCCAGGGTGGCACCAGGAGGAAGATAGGAGCCCAGAACTCCATCTGGCTCTCCCACGTGGGTGACAGGAGCCCAAGCACATGAGCTATCATCTGCTGCCTCCAAGATGCATCAGCAGGAAGCTGGATTGGAAATGGAGCGTCGAAGACTTAAATGGGTAGTCTGACTTGGATCACACACATCCCAGGCAGCAACTTAAGTCACTGCACCACAATGCCTACCTCAATATTACTTCTAGTTATTAAACTTATATAGCTTTAACTTTGTTCTTGCACCATATTTTATACCAAATCCTTAGCCAAGAAAATGAATCCCAATTACAACATTATTTCTCTGGAAAAACATTTGTTTTATGACAATCAGCTTTACAAACGTAACTTTCTATAAAGTACCATGGGCACTCATACAAAAAAGGCTTTAAGAATGTCTGCACTTAGCGCTAAGTCTGAACAACTTCTCAAAGACTTAAAGACATTAAGAACACAAAACCAAAATGAAATAGGGATCAGAGCAAGTCTACTGTACTTTTATGTTCAGAACATAGATTTAACCATATGGTAACTGGGGAGTATGACACATTCTATTACACACAGTATTGGAGATAACATCTTAGATTTGATCTTATAAAAAGGTTGTGGAAAAAGAAATACTACATTAAACCGAAGGCTTACCCACTCATGTCATCAACACCCACCATCATCTCTTATTTTAACATGGTCAAGTTGCCATATGACAATTTCTGAATGAACTAAAAAAATTCTAGTCTGTAATCAGTTCTCTCTCCCACCCTAAGTAATTTCATGTCTCTTCATAAAAGTAAATTATTGAAAATGAGTGGGCAACAGAGAGAAGTAATATCAAATTACTTGAAGATATTTGACTACAAAAAGACAACTTCCTCTTGAGAATCACCTAACATAATTACCACCTTTATACAACAGTGCTTCGTGACTGATACAGCACATGTATATTTTATAATCCATCCACACACTTTTTACTAAAAGACACACAGGAAATAAAAATGATTTCCTCCCTAGATTCACTAATGACCTAGTTGGAGCAGATTATATAACTGAATAATTGCTATGTAGTGTTCCAAATACTAGAAATAGAGGAGACCTACCTATATCTTGAAGTGTTAAATGAAGCCAGATGAGAGAAAGCTTCAGAAATTCTACTTAAACCTGGACTATCAAGGCTTAAGAAGTTTTTCAGGAAGAGAGGGAGGTGCTGGGGAGAGAAATCAAGTTATGGGAGACACAGCAGGAAGCAGAAACAACATAAAGAAAACTACAGAAGCATGGAAACCGGCTGGCACGCTGAGGGAATAGCAGAGTAGCAGCAAGCAGTTAAATACCATGGAAATATGCCACAAAGAAAGGGCTACTGAGGACAGATGATATTTTAGAAATAAGCAGAGGTTAGCTTGGAGGATGCCTTTTATATACTACTTGTCTTAAGAGGAGTGTAAACTGTATGTACTTCACTTCACAAGGATATACAAAGCAAACCAGTACAAGAGGTAAATACTACTTCACAAAAAGCTCAGGGAAACTGTTGTATGAGAAGATTAAAAAGAAGAGGATGGAACTGTGATGAACACTTCCCTCTAAGAGAAGGGACAAGTGGAGAAAAATGTAAAATGGCTGTAAGAGTGGTTAAAAAACTGAGTAGTGTTTTTTTAAACTAGAGTACTAAGCACATGTCACAAACTTCACTTCCCCATAAAACTCTCCCACAGCCACAGTAAAGCAAAGTTTTTAACACAGACACCCACAGGGATAAAAATTAGGAGAGAAGACAACACACAAAATTGGAAACTAGCAAATGGACAAGCAGTAGCTGATTAAGAGGATTTAAGAACAGGAAATCAGAAAGCTGGCAGTGAAAACCACAAAGCAGTTAAGATTTACACAGTAGAATCTTCCAAAGGGAAGGATTTGAGCATGACACACCTCTGCAAGTAGAATTGGCTGAATGTAAGACAAAGTGTTAGAGATAGTCTAGAAAACAGGACTGTAAAACAAAGTGAGAGAAATGTAAAAGAAAAATAGAGTAGTAGTGAGATGCAATACATGAATAATTAGGAGTTCCTGAAAGAGAAAAAAAAGGAGCAAATCAATAGAATAATTTAAGGAAACTTTCCAACTGAAGAACATGATTTGCAAAACTGAGTCTGCTGAATTCTCACTACAAATGGAAGAAAATAGGCCTACACAAAGAGAATATCTGGACATGTCAGTAAGTGAAGATACACAGTACACTTCCAGTGGGAGTCGATGAGGAAGTACTTAGAAAGGATCAGGAATCAGGAGACTTGGTCTTCTTAGTACCAATTTTGGAAGCTGAAAGTTCTGGACTAGCTCAACATTGTATAAAAGCATTAAATATTGAGTATAATGTCAAGACATGTGGATTGAAATTTAAGTCCTGTGTGGAAATCTGATCTGGAGATTCACACTGCCAGCTGCAATAATAGGAAAACATTCTGCAGTAGTCAGCCAGATCATGGAGTTTATACTAGAAGGTCTATGAGCACAGTTCTTTCTTCATGGAAAAATCATGCTTTGGGAAAAACAAAACAAAAACAGTTGCACTGTGCTGTCATAAAAACTGAATTACATGAAGCTACTATGTTAAATTTAAAATTTATTATCTTTTTAAAACAATTTTAATTAGTTTTTAACAGATTCAATCTGCTTACAATTCTAAGAATATGATATTCCCTTCCTCCCACCCACCCTCTTCCTTCTCCCTTTATGTTTTAGCTTTTTATAATATATTTTAAATTTACATTACAGTAAAAAGACTTAATACATCACTGAATAAGAAGTTTAACAAATAAAAAGCAAAAATACCCTAGTTTTGTGGGAATATAGACGAAAACTATAAACAGTAATTGAGGGGCCGCTGCCTGCAGTGCCAGCATCCCCTGTGGATGCCGGTTTGAGTACCAACAGCTCCACTTCTGATCCAGCTCTCTGCTGTGGCCTGGGAAAGCAGCAGAGGATGGCCTGAGTCCTTGGGCCCCTGCACCCACGTGGGAGATCAGAAGAAATTCCTGGGTCCTGGCTTCGGATCGGCACAACTCTGGCCTTTGCAGCCATTTGGGGAGTGAACCAGTGGATGGAAGGCCTCTCTCTCTCTGTCTCTCCCTCTCTCTCTCTGTGTAAACTCTATCAAATAAATAAATTTTAAAAAAACAACAATTAAATGGAAAAATGACCATTTTACCCATATATAATAAATTTTAAAGTAGTCACAGATCATTAAAACTACAGTAGTATTACATTCTTAAGCACTGGTTTCACAAAGGTATAAAAAAAGTTTTACAAAACTATATTTGCAGCAATACTGATACATATATTTTTTCTATCCTCATTTTTTTTTTTTTTAATTTTAGCTCCCACATATAAAGGAGAATATGCAATGCTTGTCTTTCAGGGGCCACCTTATTTCACTCAACACAGTGTCCTCCAGTTGCATCCATTTTGCTGCAAATGGTAGAACATTATAACTATGTGATCATAAAGAACTGTCAGCACATACTGAGGTATGAAGCTTAAAGGGGGAAAGTCTATCAGGATGCTGGATCATAGAACAAAATCTAAGCAGTTGGGTAAGATGATAAACCAGTTTAGTTCTAATGCTTCCGCCATGTAAACTGAACAGTCTGACTTGCTTTAATGTAATATCTTTAGCACATTTAATGGTTGCAATGTTTCTAACTTGGGAAAGAATGCAAAAATTCATAAAACAGTGGCTATTAGATACATCCTCTTGGGCTGTAGCCATATTTTAAATAGTTTTTTTAATAATAGTCCTTAATCTAAAACAATTAAAGGTCCTAACAATTAATATTATTATTGCTATATTTTCATATGCTATTTAATTCTAAACATTGTGAAAACCCTTTTGTTTCCAAATTGACTTATTCAACAAATCAAAAGGAAAGTCTGGGTTCTATAAAATAATTATATGCAAATAAAATATATTAATAAATGCATGAACAATTATTTTATAGTTTTGAGAGCAGGTATACTCATGCTCATATATCAACTGTTTCAAACTGATTTTAGTTTCTAGCTTTTATTATCCTTTTTTTTTTTTTAAAGATTTATTTATTTATTTGAGAGGTAGAGTTACAGACAGTGAGAGGGACAGAGAGAAAGATCTTCCCTCCATTGGTTCACTCCACAGCTGGTCGCAAAAATAGCTGGAGCTGCACCAATCTGAAGCCAAGAGTCAAGTGCTTCTTCCTGGTTTCCCATGCGGGCACAGGGGCTCAAGGACCTGGACCATCTTCCACTGCTTTCTCAGGCCACAGCAGAGAGCTGGATTGTAAGAGGAGAAGCCAGGACTAGAACCAGCACCGCAGGTGGAGGACTAACATACCGCACCACGGCGCCGGCCCCAACTTTCATTATCCTTGACATCAGCATACTTGATGGCCGAACTCTAAATAAAAGTTGTGCAGGTTTGTCAAAGTTCTCACTGTTCGTAATACTTTGAAATTCCCTGAGTAATCAATGACTAAATATTTCTAATTGTGTATTTTATGTCAACAGATGGCCCCTTCTCTTCCATTCTAATAATAATAATAATAATTGGCTAATATCATAATTTTCCAGAGCTGTTTAATCTTATCCCTGATGGAAACAACTTTCTTCCCTTACTAGATACATATCAGCTCCATATGCTCTCATTAGGTGACTGGCTATTTGTGAAGCAGCGTTATAGAGACTGCACTTGAATACTCCATGGAAATGACTTTCCGATACTATGTTAACAATTGATTCAACAGTAAGACTCCTTGACTCCATGGCTCTCAAATTACAGCAGCACAACACATCCCTGAATTACTGAAAGACTACCCCAGCCAGAGCCCTCAATCTGAGGATTCTTAAGAATCTTCAGGTAGATGATCTTAGCAAAAGATATAGTCTTTGTACGCGACCCGTGACCAAGAAGCATTGGAGAGCTTCTACCCAGGGCTCAGGGAACATTTAAGTAGACAGAAACCAAAGATTAATCATGCTTTAATCGGCACACTCTACCAAATAACTTGAACTATAAAAACTCTGCTAGTTTAAATTTCTAAATTGAGGGCATTAGTTACTTCTAACAATGAGACCCATAAGACTCCTACTTGTAATAATGCTCTGGAAGTCCCTAGTCATTCTGTATGATTCTAAAGCCAGGATAGTTTGCTTATAATAATAAGCACCATAATAAACAGTCAAACCAATGGTTGACAGTATAGCCACTTTTGGGGAGATGCAAAATTTACAATTACATTCAACTACACTAAGAAAATCAAAGAATAAACTAAAAATGGTAAACAGGACAGCTTCCATGATGTCATATTTAGGAAAGTTTCTGTCTATACCAAAACCACTCTTTGGGACCTTGGCTCTTGGCTTAGAAGTAGATGAGGCCGGCGCCGCAGCTCACTAGGCTAATCCTCCACCTGCGGCGCCGGCACACCAGGTTCTAGTCCCAGTCGGGGCACCAGATTCTGTCCCAGTTGCCCCTCTTCCAGGCCAGCTCTCTGCTGTGGCCCAGGAGTGCAGTGGAGGATGGTCCAAGTCCTTGGACCCTGCACCCACGTGGGAGACCAGGATAAGCACCTGGCTCCTGGCTTCGGATCAGTGCTGTGCGCCGGCAGCAGCGCACTGGCCACAGCGGCCACTGGAGGGTGAATCAGTGGCAAAAAGAAGACCTTTCTCTCTGTCTCTCTCTTTCACTGTCCACTCTGCCTGTCAAAAAGAAAAGAAAAAAAAAAAAAAAAGTAGATGAAAAACTCTGTCAATAATATCTCAGAATTTGTCAGTGTCAATTCAGATGTAATCTCCAGAGTCTTTAATAGTCATTTCTGTCTTCATATGAAGAGGAAACGGTTAACCTTACAACAGCAACAAAAAGTATACATAAAGAACTGGCTTTAGTACAATAATCGAAAATCCTCTCTAAATAATCTCCCAAGCAATGAAATTCTAGCAATGGTAACATGGATTTCACAGAATAGATAGCTACCTGAATGGCTCTTCTGACCAAAAGAAAGGCCTAAAAAAAGAAAAATAAGCCCTGCTAATAATCAGATTGTGACAGTCCTAACAAATCACTGGCAAAGCCAACAGCATGGCCAACAGGAACAAAATTTTGCTCAAGGCTACACTACAGCTCTGCTTCCTTCCTCCTCCCACTAAACAGAAGGCTGAGATCCCGATTACCAGACTGACCTCAGTTCATGACAATATCCAATCCAGAGGAGTGTACTTCCTCCAGTCATTCCTTAGAATCACCTAACCCAAACCCTATAAAGAACTTGCTTTCTTCTTCCTGATTTATCTCATAGTTCATCGTCTCCCTTACTACACAGCAGGCTAACAAGATTTGACTATAGATACATTCCTTGTGGCCTTCATTATTTATCATGCCAAATAATCTTACAATATGTTAGCATGCATTATTAGAATAGTTGAAACAATAGCTCCTTTCATTTAACCTGGAATAAAATCTGAAACAGCACATTCTAGGAAGCCACATGTAGCTTTTTAAGCCCTTGCCATAACAACATGTTCTGCTCTTTGGATGATGCTGATAAATGACATCCACACATTAATTTTCGGCTCAATGATATAAACGTATTCAAAAGATGATCAGAACTATGGATTCTAGATTTAAGGGAATTTCCTGGCAATTTGGGTGGAGTTTCTGTGCTTGGCACTGGGTGAAGAAAACAGTTTCAAGAGGAATTTAAATCTTTCAAGTTTCTTGGCAATTTCAGAAGTTAAGCTCCAAGAAGTTACAAAGATTCTTCTAAACCTAGCAATGAGTATCTGATCTGCATTATTTCACAAATAAATTTATTACATCTCATACATCAAACTCATTTTTACCTTGCTTACAGAAACAGCCAGGCAGAGCTGTTTGTTACTTTTATTTTTCCCTTGGAAGATTGAAAGAAAACTCTTGGTCTTTTCCCATCTGTTCATTTATAAAATTGCAGTGCATTTTCAGAGATGACCATAATAAAGGGACTTCCCATCAAACTTACCAGTCTTTCTTAAATCCTCTTCCCAAACTGTCATTTTTCTTAACAATTCTACTAAGAATAAAATTATACTCATTGACATCTTCGCTTCAAGAACTAGATTTTGACGTTCATCATCTATAATCATTCCTTTAACATTCATGCTAGAGGATACAGCTAACCCTAAAAAGAGAAATTACTGTTGAATATTTTTCTCTCAAATAGTTGATCTCTCCTGATATTTCACTTATCTAATTTACTTTTACTTGGTCTGAAACATGTTTTTCTTAAAAGTAGTACTACAGAAGACACCAAGATGGCGGAATAGGGAGGGAGCTTACTACTCTAGTCTAAGGGAAAATAGGTTTTTAAGTTGTTGTTGTTTTTGGACAGGCAGGGTTAGACAGTGAGAGAGAGAGAGACAGAGACAGAGAGAAAAGTCTTCCTTTTCCGTTGGCTTACCCCCCAAATGGCTGCCACGGCCGGTGCGCTGTGCTGATCTGAAGCCAGGAGCCAGGTGCTTCCTCCTGGTCTCCCATGCAGGTGCAGGGCTCAAGCACTTGGGCCACTGCCTTCCCGGGCCACAGCAGAGAGCTGGACTGGAACAGGAGCAACCGGGACAGAATCCGGTGCCCCGACTGGGACTAGAACCCAGAGTGCTGGCACTGGAGGTGGAGGATTAGCCTAGTGAGCTGCGGCACCAGCCAGGGAGATAGTTTTTTAAAACATGGACAGAGTCCAATCTCAGGGAAGAGTGAGGCAGAAAACGACAGAGAAAATTCCACGCAAATTTGAGGGCACTGTGGATCTATGTGGAAGGTGTGGAGGAGAGGAGGTGAGGGAGAGACTTCACCAAAAGAGCTCTACAAACCTCCCCTCTGATTGAAAAAAAAAAAAAAAAAAAAAGACATTTACCAGGACCAATTTGGGTGTCACCTTGAATACTCTCCTCACCCTGGAGCACTAAACACAGCTCCCTGGACATACCCAGCACATGCCTCAGGATATTCACTGCAAGAGCAGACACTCCACTAATCCACAGAGCCATAGTCTAAAGATAAAAACCATGGGGGGGGGGGGGCAGCAAAACAACAAGTATCCCCACAAATGCCTAGAAATAAATGCAGAATTCAAGAAACAAGAAAAAGGAAGACAACATTGTGCCCCCCAAAGGAAGACAACAACATTTCAATATTAGAATGTGAAAATGAAGACTGAAGAAATGCCAGAAACAGAATGCAGAAAATTGATGGCATTACTTAGAAGTAATCAGAAGCAGATCCACAAATTAAAGAAATCCATACATGACACGAATGTACATTTTCCCCATGAAATTGAGATTTTAAAGAAAAATCAAAATGAAATATTGGAAATGAAGAATTCAATAGATTAAATAAGAAATGTGATAGAAAGCCTTAACAACAGGATCAGTGAGGCAGAAGAAAGAATATCTGAGTTAGAAGACAAATCTCTGGAAATTTTACAGTCAGACCAAAAAAAAGAAAAAATTAGAAGAACTAAAAAACTGTGTTGGAGATTTATGGGATACTATCAAACAACCCAACATATGAGTCTTAGGAGCTCCAGGAGGCATGAAAACAGAGAATAGATTAGAAGTCCTCTTTAGTGAAACAATTAGAGAAAACTTTCGTAATCTGGAGAAACAGAGAGATGTCCAAGTACAGGAAGCACATAGCACATAAAACTAATAGAAATGAAAAGAACTGATCCTCACCATGACACATTGTAGACAAACTCTCCACAGTAAAATGTAGAGAAAAGATTCTAAAATGTGCAGGAGAGAAACTTTCAGACGATTACTTTCAGGAGTTCCCCAATTAGACTCACAGCTGACTTCTCATGAGAAACCCTACAGGCTAGGAGAGAATGGCAAGATATACTCTAAGGCTAAAAAAAAAAAAAAAAAACCTGTTAATCCATAATACTGTACCCTGCAAAGCTCTCATTTATGAATGAAGGTAAAATAAAGACTTTCCATAACAAACAGAAATTTAAAGAATTTGCAGCCTTACAAAAAATGCTTAAGAATGTGCTACATACAGAAACATGGTCATCACTAAAAAAGAAAATGAAGGCAGAAAATCTCCCAGTAAAAGTACAAAGGAAATCAAAAGTAAAGAATAGGAACATTTATGGAAAAACAGCAGGGAAACTTAACTTACTCTGTTTTTCTTCTGTAGTTTCTTAATTTTAGAATATCCTGTTACTGGGAACCTAGCCACATATTAAGGCAATCTGTTACTGAATTTTTTTAAAAAGACATTGATAATATTGGACCATCTTTTTTTCTCCCTTCTCTTACTACATACCATTGGTATGATTACAGTGTTAAGTCTTAGTTCTTATGTCTTTGAGTAGAAGAGTATATCAGGTTTTTTTTTTTGGACAGGCAGAGTGGACAGTGAGAGAGAGAGACAGAGAGAAAGGTCTTCCTTTGCCGTTGGTTCACCTTCCAATGGCCACTGCGGCCAGCGCGCTGCAGCCTGCGCGCCGCGCTGATCTGATGATGGCAGGAGCCAGGTACTGGTCTCCCATGGGGTGCAGGGCCCAAGCACATAGGCCATCCTCCACTGCACTCCTGGGCCACAGCAGAGAGCTAGCCTGGAAGAGGGGCAACCAGGACAGCATCTGGCGCCCCAACAGGGACTAGAACGCGGTGTGCCGGCGCCACTAGGCGGAGGATTAGCCTATTGAGCCGCGGCGCCAGCCTGTATCAGTTATTTTAAATGAATTTTTTCCTGTCTTTAGGGCTCAGTCCATAAGTGTATTGTTACCATATTAGAAAATACTTGGGAGGCCGGCGCTGTGGCACACTGGGCTAAGCCCACTGAGTTATCCATTAAACTAGCTCCTGTGACGTTGAAAGGAACCCTGGAAGCAGTGGAAGACATGTGAGGGCATTTATTTGCCATGGTTGTGGCTGTGGTGTGCTCATAGTTAAATATACAGGTAGTGACATTTTTGTTACCCAATAATTCTGAGTAGTATCCTGCATTTATCTGTACTAAAATAACTATAAATTAGTGGACTCTACAAAGAAGAAACTTTCTGACTGTACTGTATTTAGGAGTCTTTGTACAGCTAGGTAAACTTTCCACAATACAAAGTATTTGGATTTTAAAATTTACTATTATAAGGAAGGAGACATGGCATTATTCCATGTGCTTAAATGATAACTTGCTTATTGAATTTCAGAAGAAAAAAATATGAAATGAGTGATTATAACTGCATTAGCTGTAATATTGAATTGGCAAGTTGTAAGATAAAGCTTAAATCTATATTTCTCAATTGTGAACCACAGTAGTCCAATATTGCTTTGTATATACTATAAGTGCTACAAATAGTCTCAGCACTGAACATGTATTTCAAATGAATGCAACCTTTAGGGTAGGTGTTTTGATATCTGATATCTAACTGTGAAGTTTTTAATCTGTTTGGTAATGAAGATACTTCCTGTTCTTTTGTTGTTGTTGTTCCATATTTGCATGCTTAAATCTGAATTTTTTTACAACTGTTATTTTAAGCACAATTTGTTCAATGGTTAAAATGGGGTTGTCAGTGAAGAAACTTAAAAGCAGCCTCATTCATGTAACTGCTTAAGTGAAACCTACATTTTGTGTTTTATGTTCATACACTTTTAATGATCTGTACCTGTTTAAATATAAGTGATGATGTTCAGGCTTTGTTTCTGTTTAACAAAGTTTTTTATCATTGATTAAATAAAAGAATGTATCTTTTTGAAGAGATTTATATTCTATAAATAAAAATTGGTTAAAACAATAAAAAATTTAAATAAAAAAGTACTACTACACTCAGGTGTGTGAATGAGCCTGAAATATTTCTTAAATGTTCACACATTATACTCCAACTGTTACTATGATTAACTACTCAGAAGGGATGAGCTATTAAGATACATTCAAAATGTGTTTTTCATCATAACTCACTTTGAAAACTCCATCTTTCTAGCAATACTGCCACCTAAGTAAAGTTACTTTCTACCCTGTTAACAACACCCAGTAATTGTAGAGAATGTATAAATGCTCATTGTTGAAAAATAAATAGGAAAGCAGAAATCACTGCATGACAACTTGGCCTCTCACATAGAGAGGCTTTACTGTATCTTTAGTAACACAATGTTAACCCTAAATTCCTAAGCAGAAATCTGGTCATAAAAGTTTTTCTATTTTAAAAATAAAATTCAATACACCTTTTCACTCTTGAATTCTACAGTAATTTCTATCATCTTTAAGACTAACATTTAACATCATTAAAACATTCTCATTTAAACTGATGGACTGGTTAAAAATGGTAACCCTCAACACCAGCTATTAAAAATATAAACTAGAGGGAGGAATGTGGCATAGTGATACATGTATCTCCTATGCCTGCAATGCCTTAATTAGTTATATACTGTAAAAAAGGGTTTCATTAAATTGTAAGCACTGAAATATTTGTAGAAGCAAAAAAGAGGTATACTAGGTATGAATAATGGGCAAAAAGTAAAATGTAGTACATACATATTAGGAGAATAAGTAGTCAAAACAATGAACAGGATTCATATGTATTTAAGAAGGCTATGATTTGAATACAATCTTGAACTCATATAGTGAGCCCCAAAATCTTAAATCGATGGGACTAATACAGTGTAAACTTAATAAAATAATGATGATTACAGGTGGACTGTTAAGTAATTAGATTGAATTAGGTCTTTAGGATAGAGCTGTGTGATTAAATTCTGTTGACTTTGTTAAGGAGAGGGAAAAAGACCCCCACCCACCCCCACACACACACTCCCTATTTCCTGTGAAGTGATGTGATGCCTTATGTCACTGTGGAACTGTCAACAAGAATGCATTCATCAGAGATTGAATTGACGAGGCTTGCCCAATCTAGAATTGAAAACTTACAAAACTATGAGCCAAAACAAATGTCTTTATAAAGTGAGACAGCTTTGGGTGTTTTTGTTTTTGTTTTTGTTTTTTGTTTGTTTGTTTTTTTTACAGTAACAAAAACCTAACTAATAAAATAGAAAAAGATTTTAAAAGGTAAGATTTGCACCACAGAGTTGTCTACACAAAAATTTTAAGCCACATGCAAAAACTTATTTCACAGATACTAGTATGTAAATAAAGACATCTAGACTGGAAAATGGGATGCAGACATATACACTAAATAAATGAGAATAGGACCTATTACAATGGAAGAGAATAGCAAGCCAGTGTTATGGAGTGAATTCTGTGTCCCAAAAACCCTAATCCACAACGTGATGGTAAGGTGTTTGGTGACAGGGCTTCTTGGAAGATAATTAGATTTTATATATTTATGTAAGAGCATAAAGTTGTGGTGCTCAGGTGGTATTAGTGCATTTATAAGAAGAGAACTCATTTGTTCTCTCTCTACCACATGACAATACAGTGAGAAGGTAGGCACCTGCAGGCCAGGAAAATAACACTTAATCATGAACTGAACTGGTCAACACCTTGATCTTAGACTTTCCAGTCTCCAGAGCCATGAGAAATAAATGTCTGTTGTTTAAGCCATGTAGTTGGAAAAGACTAAGACACCTAGAAATGAAGGAATGAAAAATAAAGAATAGAAGGGTACTTAAAAATGTTCATGGAAAATGGAATTAAAACGTAAATTTGTCTTACTGCAAAAAGTTTTATTATCAATTTATAGTTTTTTTCCATAATATGTATTTTTCCAAGAATTTTCTGAAGATCCCACATAATATAGGGCCTTGTAAAAACCGACAATGATAATATGCCATGTATTGAGCAGTATTTTCAACTCAATTCTATTTACCAATCCAAAAAACAACCAAGAAGCAATCAAGCAGTTTAATGGAACTACCATTACCAATATAAAAGTAGACTTCAAATTTCTGGAAAAAAAATTATAGGAGGAGAAGAGCTAAATTTTGCAAATGCAAATAATGTAGAATTTATCAAAGATTCCACTTCAATTGAATAGATATTTGATGATGGCTAAATAATAAAGCTCATTATACAACAGCAGCACACAGTGGACAGCAGCACACTGTGGAAAGAGACAAGACTAGAGCCAAGACTACCTAGGAAGCTACTGCTGATGACTAAAGAACCAAGTAAAAAGTCCCAAAACTAAAAATTTATCTATTTTTATATATAAACAAACAGGCAGAAACAGGGAATGACAAACTCATGCCTGCTGCCTAATAATAGTTTCAGACACAGGTGCAGTGCTTCATCTTTCTTAAAACCTGACCAGAAGAAACCTGCCTTGCTTTCCCCTCTCTCCACCCATCATCACTCCCAAAATAATTACACATAAGGTAAAACTGGATTAATGTCTCTCTGTAATCAGATCTGTACATAACATCGTAACAGAAGAGAAGTGGTCACACAGAGGAAGAAAAGTCACAGAATATCTCACAGCAGATGGGGGCTGAGTGGGTGCATCAACAGCCAGTGAGTTTCTCCTCATAAGACAGGGTCATCCAGACTGAAAATGCTTAACTTTTACAGAAATGTTAATATTAACCATTTTATTAAAAATTTATTTATTTGCAAGTCAGATTACAAAAACAAAGAGAGAGACACACACAGAGAGAAAGAGAGAGAATCTTCCATCCATTGGTTCACTCCCCAGATGGCTACAACAGCTGGGGCGGGCCAGGACAAAGCCAGGAGCTTCATTGAGGTCTCCCACTTGGGTAGCAGATATCCAAACATTTGGGCCATCTTCAAATCCCTTTCCCAGGCCATTCGCAGAGAGCTGGATCAGAAGTGGAGCAGTTGGGACACAAATTGGCAACCATATAGGATGCCAGTGTCAAGGAAGCAGCTCTACCCACTATGCAACAATGCCACCCCAACCTTTTATATTTGAGAATTCCATGTCTTTCTATGAAAACAAAAAAGTAAAAACAAACAAAACCCTACTCAAATAGATTTATTAAAGAAGGGGAAGAGTCCTAAGTTTTTACCAAGTCAGTGTCACCTGAGGTGAGAAAAATGAATCTTTTCAAAAAGCTGGAAGTACCCACTTGATTCCAATTTTCTAGATTACCAAAAGGCTCATTTCTTCACAAATGAAGATTCAGTCAGCGGGATTTCACAGCAGAAAGACTAAAAACGGTTAAAAAAAATGTATCCGGGACTTTCAAGACACAGAGCGCTTCAGATACATGTTAAAGTCACAACAGTGGGGCTGGTGCTGCGGCGTAGCAGGAAAAGCAGCTGCCTGCAGTGCCGGCATCCCATATGGGCACTGGTTCGAGTCCCGGCTGCTCCACTTCCTATCCAGCTCTCCGCTATGGCCTGGGAAAGCAGTAGAAGATGGCCCAAGTGCTTGGGCCCCTACAGCCACGTGGGAGACCCGGAAGAAGCTCCTGGCTTCGGATCGGCGCAGTTCCGGCCATTGCAGCCAATTGGGGAGTGAACCAATGGATGCAAGACCTCTCTCTCTACCTCTCCTCTCTGTGTAACTCTGACTTTCAAATAAATAATAAACATAAATCTTTTTTTTTTAAAAAAAGTCAGTGTGCTGTGAAAATATTCATGTAGAACTATGTATCTTAGTTGTCTGCAGTTATGTATATGGAGCAAGCATATACACTTTTTCTACACATATATTGACAGAAATATACACATAAATGTATAGACTGACATATTTAGATTTGGAAAAGATATGAGACATACACAGATAATCTTACATACAGATATTTATGTATGTATCGAAGAGGAAGGAGGAAGAAGAGGTGATAATTTCTGAATATATCAGGTAAATGAACATAGCAGAGTTCTCAAGTGTCATTAGGACAGTTTCTTTTTTTTTTTTTTTTTAAGATTTATTTATTTATTTGAAAGTCAGACTTACAGAGAGAAAAGGCAGAGAGAGAGAGAGAGAGAGGTCGGTCTTCCATTTCATGGTTCACTCCCCAACTGGCCACAACAATGGGAGCTGCACAGATCCAAAGCCGGGAGCCAGGAGCTTCTTCCGGGTCTCCCAGGTGGGTACAGAGGCCTAAGGACTTGGACCATCCTCTACTGCTTTCCCAGGCCATAGCAGAGAGCTGGATCAGACAAAGAGGAGTCAGGACTAGAACTGGCACCCATATGGGATGCCGGTGCTTCAAGCCAGGGCGTTAACCTGCTGCACCACAGTGCCGGTCCCCGGACAGTTTCACAAATGTTTTATAAAGAAAAAAAGGTGTATTAGTTACATAGTTTATGTAACTGATGATATACAATTTTTCATTTTTATTGTGGTAAAATATAAAATATACTAAGCATAAAATTTAGCATCATGATCATTTTTAAGTGCACATTACAGTGGCATATAAGTACATTCACCTTTGCTATAAAATCAGTACCATCCATCTCCACAACTCTTTTCAACTTTGAAATGAAAACTGTATTCACTAAACAGTAACTCCCCATTCTTCTATATCTCCAAGTCCCTAGGAAACACCATTCTACTTCCTGTTTCTACTAGTTTGACTACCTTACCTCCTGTAAGTGGAATTATACAGCATGTGTCTTTTTGTGATTGGCTTATTTCACATCAAAGAAAATGTCCTCAAGAGTCATCCATGTTGTATCATACAAGAACTTTTTAAAGACTTAATATTCCATTGTGTGTATATACCACATGTTGCTTACCCATTAATCCTCTGATGGAAAATTGACTTGCTTCCATGTTTCAGCTATTGTCATTATTAATAACTAAGCATGACCCTGGGTGTACAATTATCATTTCAAGACCCTGCTTTGGGACTGGTGTTGTGATACAACACAAAATACTGCTACCTGCAAAGTTGGCATCCCAAATGAGCCAGAGTCCCAGCTGCTTCACTTCTGAACCACCTCCTTGCTAATGACCTGAGAAAAGCAGTGGAAGATGGCCCAGATGAAGCTCAAGGTTCCTGGGTTTGGCCTGGCTCAGCACTAGCCCTTGAGGCTATCTGGGGAGTGAACCAGCAGATGGAAGATCTCTTTCTTTCAAAATAATTAAACAAATGTTAAAAAAAAAAAAGACCCTGATTTCATATCTTTTGTGTATAGACACACATGTAGAATCACTAAATCATATGGTAACTCTGCTTTAAATTTTTAAAGGAGTCACCATACTGTTTTCCACAGCAGCTTTATCATTTAACATTGCCACCAACAGTACACATGGGTTCCAATTTTACCATATCCTTGATAACATGTCAAATTTCAGAAATTTTTTCTTTTTTCATGTGTTTATTATTACTTTAATTGTACATATTTAGGGTAATACAGGATGATGTTTCAATAAATGGACAGAGTGTATACTTATCAAATGTGAATAATTAATGTTTTAATCTCCTTATTACTTTATGTTGGGAGACTTCAAGCTCCTCTTTGACTTATTCATAAAATTTAAGATAGGTTATAATGAACTATAATGACCCTACTATGCTGTAGAACACCAGAACTTATTCCTTTTATCTGAGTACTCTTCTATTCCCCTTTCCCCCACCCGTAATAGCCTCTAGTACTCACTGATCTACAGATTAAGATTTTTTTTTAATGTAGGTGCTTATTACTATGAACTTCACTATTTTATTATACCCCATAAGTTTGGGTATATTCTGTTGTGATTTAACTTGTTTCAAAAAATATTTCCCTGTTTTTTCCTTAATGACCCAATTTTCAGTCTCCATGTATTTATATAACTCCCAAGGTTGCTATTGTTGTTGATTTCTAGTTTTGTTCCACTGTGTTAAAAAAAAATACATGATCATAATTGTTTTTAATATTTCGGAGTCAGAAAGAGAAACAGAGCTCTCATCCTCTGGTTCACTCCCCAAATGTCTTCACCAGCTGGGACTAGGTCTGGCCAAAGCTGCCAGCTTGGAATCCAATTGAAGTCTCTGAAATCCAATTACTTGAGCCATCATCTTGGTGGCCCCCAGGGTGTGCGTTCGTAGGAAGCTAGAATTTGAACTGAGGCCAGGACTTGAACCCAGGCATTCCAATATGACATCCCAATCTGAAATCTTAACCTCTAAGCCTGTTTCTGGTATTTTTTTTTTATTTGTTAACCCACACCCTGCTTCTGGTATTTTTTTTTATTTGTTGAAACTTGTTTTGTACAATGATATATTCCTACAGAATGCTGAGTGATGACAAAAAGAATATTTGTTGTGCAGCGGTTGTATGAAGCTTGCTATTAATGTCTGCTAGTTCCATTTGGTCTACAGTATAATTTAACTTTGATGTTTATTTTTTGATTGATCTGTCAATTCATGGAAGTGGGGTATTCAGCTCCCAACACTATTATTGCATTGCAGCTTATGCTACTATTTAAACATGATCATGTTTGTTTTATAAAATTGAGTTATCCAGCCTTAGGTGCATATACATTCACATTTGCTGTATTTCATGTGAATGTATCCCTTGATCAGTATATAGTGACCTTGCCTTTTTAAACTTTTTGTCCTAAAGCCTTTTTTTATTTTTATTTTTTTGCTGATACAAGTATAGCTATTCCTGCTTGTTGTTGGTTTCCATTTGTATAGGATACTTTTTTCTATCTGTTCCCTTTCTGTGTGTTTCCACTGGAAATTATAGGCAGCATATCGTAGGGCCTCGCTTTTTTTTTTAGATTTATTTATTTATTTGAAAGTCAAACTTACACAGAGAGAGGAGAGGCAGAGAGAGAGAGAGAGAGAGAGAGAGAGAGAAAGGCTTCCATCTGATGGTTCACTCCCCAGATGGTTCACTTCGCAACAGCTGGAGCTGCGCCAATTCGAAGCCAGGAGCCAGGAGCTTCTTCCAAATCTGCCACGTGGGTGCAGGGTCCCAAGGAGTTGGGCCATCCTCTACTGCTTTCCCAGGCCATAGCAGAGAGCTGGACTGGAAGCGGAGCAGCCAGGACTAGAACCGGCGCCCATATGGGGTGCCAGCACTTCAGGCCAGGGCATTAACCTGCTGTGCTACAGCGCTAGGGCCTCACTTTTTTATTTATTCAGTTATTCTGTATTTTTAATTGAGAAATGTAGCCCACTTATATCCAAGGTTATTACTGATAAGTAAAGACCTTGCCCTGTTAATGTAAAAAAATCTGTGTATTTTAAATATACTTTGTTCTTCCTCTCTTGTTCATCTTTGTGGTTTGGTGGTTTACTGCACTGGTAAGATTTGAGTCTTTCTCATCTCTCATTTTTCTACTCTTCTAGTATGCTTTCATATTTTCATTTTTGTGGTTATCTTTCATTTGCTTCTAAATGTGGAACTTGAAAAACATCTTTTTTTTAAGGCCCATTTGATAGTAATGAATTCCCTCAGTTTTTGCTTGAGTAGGCAAGTTTTTATTTTTCCTTCATTTATGAAGGACAGCTTTGCTGGGTATTGTGTTCTTGGTTCATAGGTTTTCCCCTCAGAACTTGGAATACATTATTCCATTGCTTCCTGGCTTTTATAGTTTCTGCTAAGAAATCGGCTATTAATCAAATCAAAGATCTAATGATTTTGATATGATACTTTTACAGTTTTTAGAATTCTCTCTTTTGGGGCCGGTGCTGTGGCACAGTGGCTTAATGCCCCAGCCTGAAGCACCAGCATCCCATATGGGCACCAGTTCTAGTCCCAGCTGCTCTACTTCCGGTCCAGCTCTCTGCCATGGCCTGGAAAAGCAGTAGAGGATGGCCCAAGTACTTGGGCCCCTGCACCCGTGTGGGAAACTCTGAAGAAGCTCCTGGCTTCGGATCGGTGCAGCTCTGGTCGTTGTGGCCATTTGGAGAATGAACCAGCAGATGGAAGAAGTCACTTTCTCTCTCTCTCTTCCTCTCTTTCTCTTTCTGTGTCTTTCAAATAAATAAAAAAAATAAAGAATTCTCTCTTTATGCTGGAGTTCTTACAGTTTGACCATAATATGTCATACTTATAAGGCTCTTCTCTGGATATTTCTATTTGGGGTCTTATGGGCCTCCAGTACCTATAGGTCTATATTATTCCTAAGATGTGGGAAATTTTTGGCTATTATTTCAATGAATAGGTTTTTCCATGATTTTCCCCTTCTGGCATCTTGCAAAGTCAAGTATTTGTTTATTTAATGGCATCCCAGAGATCTAACAGGTTATCTTCATTCTGCCTTCTTCCTTTTGTTTGCCTGAAATATTTCATAAGATCATTCTTTCTTCTGCTTGATCTAGGCTGTCACTGAGGCTTTCTCTTTGTGATTAATTGAGTTCTTCCTTTCCAGGATTTCTGTTTGGCTCTTTTCAAGACCTCTATCTCTGCTAAATTTCTCATTCATATCATGCGTTATTTTCCTAAGTTCACTAAACTGTATTCTCCTGTACCTCATTGATTTTATCAATATATTTTTTATTGGAGTCTGATACTTAAATGTGGTTGTGTTCCTTAGGAACAGTCACAACGTCTTGCTTTTTCATACTTTTTGTGTCCCTATGTTGGCATTCCTGAATATGGCAGATCTGTTGTTTCTATCACTTCTAAAGGGTAGTTTTCATGGCAAAAGGCTTTTTTTTCCTGAATATGTGTCTTCAAGTATCAGCTTCTAGGCTGCTTTGGAGTTAGCTTCACTTGGACACTGTACTGTGGTCTTTCTACATCTTCTTCCACATATTTGATGGCAGTGGTGGTGGAGACCTAGGGTGTTCATTCCTGGTCCAGCAGGGTTGCATGAATCCCAGTGGCAGCCCATGGTGGCAGTTGGGGGGCTGGGATAACATGAGGAAATGCCTGCTTTCCTGCGAAGGAACACAATTCTGGCAGTAGTCTGCAGTGACAAGGGTGAGGTCAGTGTCACAGAAGTGCCTGTCCTCATTGCTGATGAGTCTCAGGGGCAGCCTGAGGTGGAGTTCTAGAAGCATTGGTGCTGCAAGCCCCGGGTAGCAGGGGCAGGGGAGGATGTGAAAAAAGAAAAGGAGGACAGGTACAAAGTCAGAGGTGGCAAGTGTCTTTATTTCTAGGGTCCTGAGGGCAGGATCACCCCTGTTGTGCTGAACCACCTGGGAGACTAGGATATTGGGTCTAGTTGGGTTTGTGAGTCCGTGGTCCTTTTAGCTAGTGTGGCAGAACCAAAATTTGGGATATGTTGGTACTTCTGGCTGGTAGGGCATATGAATTCTGACACTGACTGCTTACCCTTTCTCAGGATGGTACCACACAGTCACACACTGAACTCTGAGGAGTAGAGAAAACATTTCTCCAGATAGCGCACCTTAACAGGCTCCAAGTTTTTGACAACTATGGATTCCTCATGTAGCTAGGACTGTGAAGTGCATGGAAATGAATTCTAGTGGGGCACTCCTGTTCACTCTTTGACCTGCAATGGGCACTCCCCCAGCCCCACATACAAGCTGGAGGCAGCTGGTTCACTTTGCTCTTCTATTTATACTGCCATTCCAGATCTCTGTGTCCTAAAGTGTTCTTATTTAATTTGCTGACTTCCTACGTTCTTCCTCGGGCAATCACCTTGAAATGCAGTTATTTATTGGTTGTTTTGGTTCTTCTCTGTGAAGGAAAAGGCAAATGCAGGGCTATTCTATTTGGTAATCTTTCTGTTGTTTTTATTTTTTAAATCAGGTATAATGCATGAGGTGCTACCTCATTGTAGTTCTGACATATTTTCCTAGTGATTAGTGATGTTAACCATCTTTTTATGTGCTCATTTGGCCATTTATACACCTTTTTTGGAAAAATGACTATTCACATCCTTTGCCCACATTTGAATAGGATTTTTATTACTTAAAACTATTATTTATTTGAGGAGAGAGAGTATATGTGCACTCTAAATCAAGAGTAAAGCCAAGATCCTGCTACATGGGTGGCAGGAACCCAATTACTTGAGCCATCACCACTGCCTCCCAGAGTCTGCATTAGCAGGAAGCTAGAATCAGAAACTAGAGCTGGGAATCCAATCCAGGCACTTCAGTGTGGAATGTGGGCATCTTAACTGGTGTCTTAATCTCTAGGCTAAACAGTGCTAGCTGGAAATACCCAATATGGCTGCAGGTTGTGTCCCTGGGATAACCTTTAGGTCATTATAAAAAAAATTACTATGGTCAACATTCCCACTCCCATCATGCACCAGACACCATGACACTTCTGAGATTTACAAAAAGAGGCACAGAAATGAGCTATACTCAAGCCCCTTCCTAAACTGACATCCTTTGAATACTCAATTGAGTCTCATCCCAGATACTTCCCAAGAGTATAAAAGGACAACCTGAACCTTGTTGGGGGTGTGTTTTGGGTTTTTCTTGACCACACTTATTTCACTATATACTTTTCCTTTCTTTTAAATAAAATCCTGCTTTCCTATACATATTTACAACTCCTCCTTGAATTCTTTCACAAGTAGAAACAAGCACCTGGGCCAATTCCATCCAGGATCACCCTGACAACAGAATCACCCTTACATTGCAGGAAAAAATGATAATAAACTTGACTGATAAATCGCAAAATAACTTTGTCATATAATCCCATTAATATGCTGCTGAATTTTATTTGCTAGTGGAGGGCTTTGCACAGTAATCTGTAGTTTTCTTAGAATAAATGTATAGCTTTCATATCAAAGGTAACGCTAGCCTCAAAGAATGAGTTTGGAAGTATTTCCTGTTTCAGTTTTTTCTCAAAGTTTTAATAGGGCTGATATTAGCTTCTAAGTTGTCTGGCTGAATTTTCATCAACAAAGGCATCAGCATCAGGTCCAGGGTTTTTCTTTCAAGATATGTTTGATTAATGATTTTACTCTTTTTACTATAAGCCTATTTGTATTTTCTATTTCTCTATGATTTAGTCACTATAGGTTTTATTTCTAAAAATTTATCCATTTCATCTAGGTTATTCAACTTATATAATTTTGTTCATAGTATTCTCTTATAATTCTTTTTACTTCTTAGAAAAATCAGTAGTAATGCCTTTCACTTTCTAACAATTTGAGTCTTCTCTCTTCTTAACCCACATAGCTACTGGTTTGTCATTTTTTTTTTTTTTTTAGATTTTATTTATTTATTTGAGAGTTAGAGTTACAGACAGTGAGAGGGAGAGAGAGAGAGAAAGGTCTTCCCTCCGTTGGTTCACTCCCCAAATGGCCGCAACGGCCAGAGCTGCACTGAACTGAAGTCAGGAGCCAGGAACTTCCTTCGGGCTTTCCTATGCAGGTGCAGTGGCCCAAGCCCTTGGGACATCTTCCACTGCTTTCCCAGGCCATAGCAGAGAGCTGGATTAGAAGAGGAGCAGCTATATGGATGCTGGCACCGCAGGGGGAGGATTAACCTACTGCCCCATGGCGCAGGTCCTGCCAGCCCCTGTCAATTTTGTTAATCTTTTCAAAGAACCAACTTTTGACTGATTGCTTTTATTCTCCATTGTGTTTATCTCTGTTCTAATCTCTTCCTTCTTTCCTTCCTTCCTTCTGCTGGTTTTGTTGTTTTTTTAAAAATTTTTTTCTAGTTCCTTAAAGTTTTGACTTAAGATATTTGTTATTTTTAAGGTAAGCATTTATAGCTATAAAAGTTTCCCCCTTATTACTTCATTTGCTGTGCCCGTGAGTTTTAACATGTTGTTTTCATTTTCATTTGTCTCTACATATTTTCTAGTTTCCTTTGTGATTTCTTCTTTGATCAACTGGAAGTTTAAAGAATGTATTGTTTAATTTCAAGTTTTCTGAGTATTTCAACTGTAATTCTGTTACTGACTTCCAACTTCACCCCATTGTAGTTGGAGAGTATAATCTGTGTATTTATCCTTTACAATCTATTGAGATTTCATTTATGAACTTCCATAGGGTCTATCCTAGAAAGTGTTTTATGTGTACTTGAGAAGAATGAGTGTGCTGTTATTAGGCAGAACGTTTCTGAATGTCTGTTACATCTAAGTTGGTTTATTGTGCTAAGTTTATTGTTGCCTCAATTTTCAGTATGTATCTTTTGTGTGGCTGTTCTATTATTTAGAGGGAGTATTAAAGTCTCCAACTATTATAGACCTGTTTATCTCTCCTTGTCAGTTCTTTCCCTTTACAAGGGTTTGGATGGTCTGTCATTAGGTGTATAAAGATTTACAATTGTTTTATTTCCTGGTTGCAATGAACCTTTTACTGATACATAATGTCCTTTACCTCATTAACTTTTTTGATTTGAAGTCTATTTTGTCTCATATTATAAAGCCACACCTGCTCTTTTGGTTACTATTTGCATAGAGTACCTTTTCCCATCCTTTGACTTTCAATCTGTGTGTCTTTGAATGTAAAGTGAGCCTCCAAAGCAAAGAAAGGGAGAGGGAGGGAGGGTGAGAAGGAGAAAGGGACAAGGAGGGAGAAAGGAAGGGAATATCCTTATATTCTTAGAATTTTATCCATAAACTAGCAGTTTTTAACCCATTCTTGCAATCTTTGTTTTAACTGTGCAACCACGGTAGGATTCAGGCAAGGGCTGGGAGTGGGGGTGGAGCATGGAACACAGGCAGAAAATCTGAAACAGTGCAATTTCTTCAGCATTGTTTTTTCAGATGTGCCAGGTAAGTTTATCTTTTCACACTGTACAGAGGGGGCCAGACCACCACAAACAAGGAAAGGTTAAAGCTGTAAGCAAACAGTTTGAGGCAGATTTTAAACATGCAGTGTATAAAGATGCATATTAGAAGCAAGAAGGGCCCTCCCACTCGCCCTTTATTCATATTCTGAACATTCCCCTACCATGTGCTATAAGAGCTCGAAAAAACTGCTTTTCAGGGAAGCAGTTTCTTGAGGAAACTGTACCTTTGCACTGTCTGCTTTACTTGTCAAAAGTATAGAAAGCTTTCCTGCGAGCAACTCCCACTTGAAGCTAATTATGTGCCCAACCCCAAATGAACAGACCTCTTGTGTCTTCCAATAACTGCATAGCTTAATCTATTAACATTCAAAGTAACTACTGATAAGGACTTAATCCTACTGTTTTGTAATGTGTTTTCTATATACCTCATAGGTTTTTGCCCATGACTTCCTACATTAGTGCTTTCTTTTGTGGTTAGCCAAATATTTGCAGTGAAATGCTTATATTTCTCATTTCCTTTTCTGTATATTCTACAATATTCTACAGCTATTTTCTTTGTGGTTACTATGGGGATTATATTTAACATCTTAAAGTTATAATACTCTAATTTAAGCTTATATTATCTTAACTAAACATACAAAAACCCTGCTTCTTTACAACTTTTCAAAAGTGGCTGCTACATAATTACCTCTTTACATATTGTGCCCCAAACCAAAAACTAATAGTTCCTTTAATCTCTTGATTTATGTACAGAACAAAATATAGAGTTACAAATCAAAGTTACAGTAACACTAGCTCTTAGATCAATATACCTTTTAAATGTATTGGTCTTTTAAGTCATGTAGAGAACAAAAAGTCAGTTATAAATTATTAGAGGCTGAAGCACCGGCATTCCATAAGGGCACTGATTCTAGTCCTGGCTGCTCCGCTATCGATCCAACTCTCTGCTATAGCCTAGGAGAGCAGTTCTTGGGCCCCTTACCCACATGGGAGACCAGGAGGAAGCTCATGGCTCCTGACTTCAGATCGGCTCAGCTCGGCTCAGCTCAGCCATTTGGGGAGTGAACCAGCAGATGGAAGACCTCTCTTTCTATCTCTACCCCTCTGTAATTCTGTCTTTCAAATACATAAAGATAAATCTTTAAATAAATAAATAAAATTGTTGTTATAATAATACCTGCTTATATAGTTGCCCATATCTTTACCTTTATGGAGATTCTATTTCTTCATTTGGCGTAGAGTTAGCTTCATTTGACCTTTAGGACCATTTTTTTTTTGGAGGGCAAATCTAGTGGTAATATCTTTCCTCACCTTTTGTTGATCTGGGAATGTACTGATTTCCCCTCCTCACTTCTGAAGGACGGTTTCACAGATAAAGGAGTCTTGGTAGATTTTTTCTTTTGCTGCTCTAAATATTTTGGCCTCCAATAGTTCTGATGAAAAAATTGGCTAATGGTGCCAGCGCCATGGCTCCCCTGGTTAATCCTCCGCCTGTGTCACTGGCATCCCATGTGGGCAACGGGTTCTGGTCCCGGTTGCTCCTCTTCCAGTCCAGCTCTCTGCTGTGGCCTGGGAGGGCAGTAGAGGATGGCCCTAGTGCTTGGGCTCCTGCACAAGCATGGGAGATCAGGAAGAAGCACCTGGCTCCTGGCTTCAGATCAACGCAGCACCAGCCATGGCAGCCATTTGGGGAGTGAACCAGCAGAATGAAGACCTTTCTCTCTGTCTCTCTCTCTCTCTAACCCTACCTGTCAAATAAAAAAAATTTAAAAAAAAGAATATATTGGCTAATGATCTTATTTTTAAAAACAGAATTGTTTATTTACTTTGAAAGTTAAAAGTTACAGAGAGGGAGAGGGGAGACAGATCTTCCATCCACTAGTTCACTCCCCAGATGGCCATGACAGTGAGGTCTGGGCCAGGCAGAAGCCAGGAGCTTCATCTGGGTCTCCCACTTGGGTGGCAGAGGCCCAAACACTTGGGCCATCTTTAGCTGCTTTCCCAGACCATAAGCAGGGAGCTGGATCAGAAGCAGATCAGCCAGGACAGGAAAGGCACCCATATGGGATGTCAGCATCATAGGCAGTGGCTTTACCCGCTACACCAAGTTGCTTTTCTTCTACCGATTTAAATATTCTCTGGGAGCAGGTACTGTGGCATAGTGGATTAAGTCGCCATTTGGGACACCCACATCCCACATTGGAGAGCTGGTTCGAGTCTCAACTACTTTGCTTTCAGTCCAACTTTCTGCTAATGTATCCTGGGAGCCAGAGATGATGGTTCAAGTATTTGGGTCCCTGCCACTCAAATGGGAAAGCTGGATGGAGTTCTGGGCTCCTAGCTTCAGCCTGGCCCAGTTGTGGCTGTTGTGGGCATTTGGGGAGTAAACTAGTGGGTGGAAGATCAATTCTTGTGTGTGTGCAAGCACTTGCCTTTCAAGAGAAAAAAACAAACAAACAAAAAAACAAAAACACAACAGACTATACCATGAAAAGGGGAGAAACACCCTTAATTACCAGAACTAGACATCCCAGAATGTAAACTAGTGGAGAAAAAAATTTTTAAATGGTGCAAATTTATTTTCTCTGCCAAAAACATTTTTCCCCTTCATATTTGATGGGGTTTGCTAGTAAATTGGTCCTTATGCCTTTAAAAAGCTAAATATTCCTAAAGAACAGTTGTTCTATAAAAGCTCATATCACTTTATGACATAATTTATACCATGTAACATATCTGCTGATAAATCTGGGTAACAAAACATCTATAAAATTGTTCTTGGGACAAGTCCTTGACACAGGGGTTAAGATGCTACTTGGGGCCGGTGCCGCGGCTCACTTGGCTAATCCTCCCCCTGTGGCGCCAGCACCCCGGGTTCTAGTCCCAGTTGGGGCACCAGATTCTGTCCTGGTTGTTCCTCTTCCAGTCCAGCTCTCTGCTGTGGTCCGGGAAGGCAGTGGAGGATGGCCCAAGTGCTTGGGCCCTGCACCCACATGGGAGACCAGGAGGAGGCACCTGGCTCCTGGCTTCGGATCAGCACAGTGTGCCAGCTGTAGCAGTCATTTAGGGGGTGAACCAACGGAAGGAAGACCTTTCTCTCTGTCTCTCTCTCTCACTGTCTAACTCTGCCTGTCAAAAAAAAAAAAAAAAATGCTACTTGGGATGCCCACATCCTATATCAGAGTGCCCAAGTTCAAGTCTCAGCTCCACTTCAGATCCAACTTTCTGCTGATGTGCACACTGGTAAGTAACAGACAATGGCTCAAGTAATTGGGTCCGTGTCACCCAAATGGGAAATCCAAACTTATGCCTGGCCCAGCCCCAGCTGTTGCAGGCATTTGGGAAGTGAATCAACAGGTTGGAGATCTGCCTTCCTACCTTTCAAATAAATAATTTTTAAAAACTTACTGAAAATCGACATATGGACAAAAGCTCAGTTTTGAGAAGATATCTGATTATAATAAAAATTGAGTATATCTTTATGACTACAAAGTAGGTACAGTATCAGTACTACAATGCCAAATTTTCCCATTTTATACATCACTGCACACACAAAACTAGCCTAGGAACTCTACAGATAACTTTGTCTTCAATTCTATTATAAATTATCTCACAACAAAAACACACATATACTCATACATCTGATTCTAAGAATGCTTACATAAATGCCAAATACTCATATATCTGCTTATAACAATGCTTACATGAATGCCAACTCTGCAATTATATATCGATTTTGAATTTTTGCAGTGATCGAGAGATCAAGCAGAGCTATACAGAACTACAAACATCTAAGCTATTTCAAACTACTAATCCAACTCTCCAAAATATATTAGTCATAGCTATAGCTAGCTTGTATTCTGATGTTTGACTTCCTGTATTATTTAACTGTATTACTTGGTTGTACTGCTTAATCGTACTTCCTAGAACAGACTTAGTTTCAAATGAAGTAAGTTCTAGCACTGGTTCCATTTTTTCCAACTCAGATATAAACATAAGATTTCCAAAGAGAAATTATGTTATTAAAGTATATTACACAGCACATGGTTTATCTAAGAAGGCAAATCCCTTACTTTGGAAAGATTACAAACTGTTCAAATCTTTCTAAGGCATGTCACTAAAGAAAGATTCTAGATCTCATTGACTACTACAGGCAGTAAGCTGTTATTTTTCTGTTATTGTGTGATTACTAAAAGAATTAATCAAATTCTCAATAAGCAAACCTCTTCCCTGGGAACCTAAACATGAACAGACCTTTTGTAATTTAAAGTGAACACTCCGACCTACCTAATTATCATGAAGATTTCTAGTTATTCATACATAAGAGATCTGAATAAGCCCAACAAGTCCATGGTGTTCTGACTTAAATTCACAGAGACCTGAGATCAAGAGATTACTCCAGCTTCTCCTGATGCAGTGGCAAAAAACTACCCCTCTTTTCTAAAAAGAGCCATGTAGCCAAACTAATGGAGCCTTCTGTTTACTTGGTTTAAAGGCCTTCTTTTAACCCAAAGTCACTCAGGATGTAAGTCATTGTTGCTCATTGAAAACACAAAACAAGCCTCATCAAAGAGACTTAATTCATATAAATTCTACTACTTTATCCCTTACACATCTCCAAGCATTGTTGTAACATTTCCACAGGTCAGCTAACTATGGCCTATAGGCAAAATTCAGCCTCTGATCATTTTTGCACTGCCTGTAAGAATTTTTTTTTTGATATTTTAAAGGATTGTCTAAAAAACACACAACATGGGCTACACATGGCCCACTGAGCCTAAACTACTTATTATCTGGCATCCTTGCTACTCCTCTATTCTCTGAAAGGGGGAAATTTGTATTGGTAAGCTATGCTCTAAAACAAGACTCCTCTATAACATTCATATTCAATCTTGGTTGTTGATAGGTCACATTTTTAAAGATGAAACAAGAAAATATGAGGCAGGATATGCTAGAACAGACCTCAATTCACCCTTAGAGTGAGGCCCTGCCAGAGGCAAGATATGCCCAAATAACTCAAGTCAATGTATTCATCAGAACCAAGTTAGCTGGAGATTAACGGGTTAATAAATTTAAAATGAAAATGGATCTATATTTAGGTAGCCTGTGATTTGGGGATGCTTTAAAAACAATGATAATTTTTGACATAAGTATTAATGCTTCTTACGGAGATAACTATTCTAAACAGATACAGCAATAAAAAAAGAGAAATAACATAAATAAAGAAAACATCTTGGCTCATTATTATGGCACACAGGCATCTTCTAGGAAGATTCTAACCTTCATGATAGTCAAAGAATCAAACCTTTAAAGGGGTTCTAAGAGGTCTCCAGAGAAGGTCAGTGATTAGCACTACAGTTAGAAAAGAGGTATTGGGAGAAACCTGGGTGTAATTTGGCCCAGTTAAACTCTCTTGTTCTCAGAACAGCTTCTCTGCAGCACCAGAAGTTCTCAAATGGAACTTGAAAAATTTTTTTGCATAAAATTACATACTCTGGCAAGAACCTTGGTGGGTAAAGTCTATGGGAAATTTACCAAAATTACGAAGGGACGCTGGTTTGTGTGTCAACACTCACCTCCACAAATCTGTGATTACGACAGTAAAGGTACAGTGCAGACAAAACCCCAACCTCAAGGTCTCTCTGAACATCACTAAACAGTTTTCATACAACTACTCCCCTGCTGTGGACTTTGAATATGTATTGGTCATCTTTTGCTTATTCTTAAGTTAGACTTAAGCTTTTGGAAATCTACAGCTCTAACAGTAATAAAAATTTTACTTGATTTTCTGTTTATAACCTGAGGAATTCCAACACCTCTCTGAAGAGCAAACATTTTGCTAGAGCTATTATTAAAGAATTTGGCAAAGTCTTTTTACTTATTCAGAAATGTCACTGTCATTATGAACTATAATCTTCAAGAAACATAACAAAGAGAATTCTGAAACCAGGTATCAAGACTGTCTTGAACTTCTATGCCCTAAGTTATTGCCACCAGCTTTCATGACAATGACATCAACCCTGGAGTTCAACCATTCCCCAATTATGAGTCAGTACAAACCAGCACACACACCTAGGAACATTATCTTCAATTTTAGGCTCTCCAGTACTGGAAAAAACATGTATCCAAATCCTGCCTGCCTGGATGAATACTATTAAATACTGAATATTTGTATCCTTCCACAATCCATGTTGAAATCCTAATTTCCAAACTGATGGAATGAGATTGTGGGACTTTGGAGGAAATAATTTAGGTCACGAAGCAGAGCCCTCATGAATGTGATTAATGCCTCCATGAAAGAAGTCCCAGAGCTCTCTCTGGCCCTCTTCCCACCATGTAAGGAAGCAGGGAAAAGTCAGCAGTCAGCAGTCCCAAGGAGGACTATGACTAGAGAGCTCAGCTATGGTGGAACCCTGTCCTTGACTTCTAGCAACCAAAACTGTAAGTAAATCTATGTTGTTTATAAGCCACCCAGTCTATATTTTGTTACAGTGACCCAAACTAAGACACATGTAGTACACTCAGTCTTATCAAAAGGTCTAAGTAGAGGCCGGCGATGTGGTGTAGCAGGTAAAGCCGCTGCCTGCAGTGTCAGCATCACATATGGGAGCCAATTCATATCCCGGTTGCTCCACTTCTGATTCAGCTCTCTATGGCCTGGGAAAGCAGTACAAGATAGCCCAAGTCTTTGGGCTCCTGTACCCACGTGGGAGACCCAGAAGAAGCTCCTGGCTCCTGGCTCTGGATCGGCGCAGCTCCAGCTGTTGCAGCCACCTGGGGAGTGAACCAGTGGATGGAAGACTTCCCCCACCCTCTCTCTCTCTGCCTCTCCTTCTCCTCTCTGTGTAACTCTTTCAAATAAATAAATAAGTCTTAAAAAAAAAAAAAGGTGTAAGAAATGTTTCCTCAACATCCTCTTATAAACAACCCTTATATATGACCTAAAACCTAGAGATACGGTCTTTTGGAAAGCGTATGGAAAGTCCTTGAACCTAACAGAAGGAACTTATGAGTTTCTGTTAACAACTGATGTGGCAATCAAAAACACCTTAAACTCATATGTCTCTCAACAAAGAAAGTTTAAGTCAGACTTCAAACACTGGAATACTATCCCAAAGACTTCAAGCTGAGAATTTTTAGGAAATCTTTGAAGAAGACAGCCTTTGGAAAAAGACAGTTAAGCAACAAAAGACCTCCAAAACAAGATGTGTGAAATAAGATTAGTCATGTTTAATCTATTATCTGTTCTCTATTTTCCTAGCCATCTTCATTCCTCTTTTGCTATTAAGGTTATCTCTTTAGCTATGTTACCTATAAGGCCCCTATTATTTTTTTTAAAGATTTATTTTTATTTATTTGAAAGACAGAGTTACAGAGAGAGGTAGAGACAGAAATAGAGGTCTTCAATCCACTCGTTCACTCTCCAAATGGCCACAATGGCTGGAGCTGTGCCAATCTGAAGCCAGGAGCCAGGAACTTTTTCCAGGTCTTCCACGTGGGTGTAGGGGCCCAAGGACTTGGACCATCTTCTACTACTTTCCCAGGCCATAGCAGAGAGCTGGATCAGAAAAAGAGCAGCTGGGACTAGAACCGGTGCCCATATGGGATGCTGGCACTTCAGACCAAGGCATTAACCTGCTGTGCCAGAGCACTGGCCTCACTATTCTTTTTTTTTTTTTTTATTAACATCTTCTTTTAATATTTATTTTATTTTATTTGAAAGGCAGAGTTAGAGAGATAGACAGGCAGATCTCCCATCTATTGGTTCACTCTCCAAATGGCTGCAGAGACCGGGGCTGATCCAGTCTAAAGCCAGGAGCCTGGAATTCCATCCAGGTCTGCCACATTTTGAACCATCTTCCGCTGTTTTGCCAGGCACATTAGCAAGGAGCTAGATCAGAAGTGAAGCAGGCACTGGTGCTGTGCCGTAGCAGGTGAAGCCGCTGCCTGCAGTATCAGCATCCCATATGGGTGCCAGTTTAAGTCCTGGCTGCTCCACTTTCAATCCAGCTCTCTATGGCCTGGGAAAGCAGTGGAAGATGGCCTAAGTGCTTGGGCCTTTGCACTCATGTGAGAGACCCAAAAGAAGCTCCTGGCTCCTGGCTTTAGATCAGCACAGCTCCAGCTGTTGCAGCCATCTGGGGAGTAAACCAGCGGACAGATGCCCTCTCTCTTTCGCTCTGCCTCTGCCTCTCTATAATTCTGCTTTTCAAGTAAATTAAAAAAAAAAAAAAAAAACTTCAAAAAAAAAAAAAAGCTAACACTGAGTCACAAGCATGAACACTTGTGTATTAAAAAAAAAAAAAAAAAAAAAAGAAGTGGAGCATCCAGGACTCAAACATGCACGCACTCATATGGGATATGCCAGTGTCATGGGCTTAACTCGTTGCACCACAACGCTGGCCCCATCGGCCCCTATTCTTAATATTGGAATTTCTATTTTTATTAACTTCCTGGTATGATCCCAATACTTAAATTACCCATGACTTGACTAGCGTGTACACTCAAAACAACTGTTATGTTTATATACACTTTTATTTAAGAGTCACCCAGCTTTCCTTCATACTGTTTTATAGTTCCATGTAATAAATCAATTTGTTTCCTGGGTAACTGTACTCAATTGTTGATTAACTTTTTTAAACGGCAAAACTCACATATGGTAAGCTATCATGTCATTCATAGATAGAGTTTCTTATCTCTCCCAAAACAGTACTATGGATCTTTCCTGTGTGATAGCTTTTGTAACCAAATACTAATAGAAACAGACCCTAGAAAAGGACTTCCAAATAGACAAGAGTGTATTTGGAGGCTGTTTCTAACTTTTACAGACCTCACAATGAAAAAAAGACTAAATTAATCCCATCCTCTTTTGCTTTACCTGGCACTGGATCACTCTTGAAAAGTGATGCCAAGTTACAAAACTCCAGGAGGATATTTTGCCTTAATAGATTATCAAGTGGCTCCTAAAGGGTAATGTTAAATTCGTGGCATAAAAATCTAGTATGCACTACTAGTATGTACCACTTGCAAATTAATCAGGGACTTGTTCTCTTGGTAAACTGATGCCTCCTTTCAGGACAGTTCTGATACCACTTAGAACCCATTTTGATCCATCAGTTTCCCATCATGGGAACAGTTTGAAAATTGAATTTCCTGACCACTCAAGGGCACTATGAATTTCTCCGTTCTTGCATCTTTTCACTTCAAGAAAGTACCAAGAATTTTACATACTAAGGTTTAGAAAATACAAAAGTACTAGACAATGTAAACAAAAACAACTTTTCATCCAAGAGGTTCAGGTGGTAGTTCAGAAACAGTCACTTTACACAGCAGTTAAGATACCACTTTGGATGCCTGCATCCCATACTGAGTGCCTAGGTTTGAGTCCCAGCCCTGCTTCAGATTCCAGTTTCCTGCTAATGAGCACTCTGGGGGCAGCAGGTGATGGCTCAAGTACGTAGGTCCCTGCCACCCATGGGGGAGGTCTGGATTGAGTTCCCAGTTCCCGGGCATTTGGGTTGCACAAGCAGACAGGATACCCCATCCTGCACTCCCTGTGTCCCTCAAATTAAAAAGAAGGTAGGGGTGCACTTTAGATATTAGATAGAAAGGGGGGGGGGGATGTTGTACTTACAACCTTTAGTTCCTATCTGGTATCTTTACTATTACTAAAAAGATTGGTGAAGTAAGCAAAATAATCATAGAATCAAGCAATCTGGCCAATAACCCTAACATCTAGTTTTTATGGGCTCTTCAAATAAAGTGGTATCTAATTTCTTGGACTGATTTTGGCATTCTTGGCTCCTGGAGTGAAGACTCTAATCATACTCCTTTTCTTGCTATCTGTCCGTATTGTAGTGTTCAGGTGTGTATTCTGAACACTCAATGTTTCTGCGCAGTCACTATTCAGTAAGATGCAGATGGTCCAACAAAGGACTGTGCCACAAAAGGAGAGGAAACACTGATACAAAGGTTGAAATGATAATCTCCCTATTGTCTCCACAGCTTTTTATCAGATTACAGAACTTCATGCAGTAATAAACAACTGACTGGACTGATCATATTCTTAGATATTAATGCTTAGGGGGTGAGGTGGGTGGAGGCTGAGAACCCAAACCATTTATACTAATATATACTAATATACAAACTATATTTAACAAAATCCTGCTGTTCCACTTATCATGACTTCACTATTCCAAGAACTCTTCCACAAGAGGATGAAGTTGCAAATAATCTTGTCTGATTCAGGAATATCTCCAAAAAACATCTGTCTGAAAAACATTACTCATTACCCACACCCCAAGATAGTAAGTCATTTCACTAAGTTCATCAGACCCTTTACTCTTGTAAGATTCATGAAATCCTTGCCTACTGTCATGATTCCACCTTATCCTAACTAGGTCTCAGCAGTGGAAAGATCTATGTTAAACCAGACCCCTAAAAGCCTCACAAGTATTCCTCATTTGCTTCCCCATGTCTGATACACTACAAAGATTTTGTGAAGGCAGAAAACTCTTCCTGCAGTAAGCAATACACCAAGCTTTGCTTTATTACTAAGATACTTGGGTCATCTTTCTGTGAAGTCCAAAAGAAAAGAGCCACAGGTATCAATGTCTATGAGATCCCTAAGAAAGGATGTTTCCCTACCTTATCTGGCTAAAAGCAAAGATCCACTAAGGTAGCTCATTCAGTGAATGTATTGTCATGTTTTATTCCTATGCATTAATAGATTGCCTTGTTTGCTTATTATTCTCTAAGCTATACTATAACAACTGTTTTCATAGCATTTACACTGCATTAGATATTATAAGTAATCTAGAAATGACTTAAAGTATATGACAGGATGTGCATTAGATTACACAAAGGAACTTCAAAAAGCTTGTAGGAAATGGAATTAGAGGCAAATCTACTTTGGTGTAAAAAACGTTTGAAATCCATGCCTTTTTATATAATACTCATTTTTTTCCATAATAAATTGTTTGAAGACTCCTTCTATGCAAATCCTAGGCCACTCAGTAAAGAAAATTTGATCATTTGCAGATGTTGGTATCTGTGGGGAATTCTGGAATCAGCCCCCACTAGGGACTAGTGTTGCATGCTCTGCTTTATTTGGATATTTGGATTGACTGTTGCTAAAATGAAGAAGGGGAGTATAGATGCAGAGGGTGGGGGTGGGGAGTAGCACTGATACTTTGGTTGGATGTGGAACTCTAGGTTGGAAATCCTTTTTTTTTTTTTTTTTGACAGGCAGAGTGGATAGTGAGAGAGAGACAGAAAGTTCTTCCTTTTGCCGTTGGTTCACCCTCCAATGGCCGCCACGGCTAGCGCGCTGCGGCCAGCGCACCGCGCTGATCCGAAGGCAGGAGCCAGGTGCTTCTCCTGGTCTCCCATGGGGTGCAGGGCCCAAGCACTTGGGCCATCCTCCACCACACTCCCTGGCCACAGCAGAGAGCTGGCCTGGAAGAGGGGCAACCGGGACAGAATCCGGCACCTTGACCAGGACTAGAACCCGGTATGCCGGCGCAGCTAGGTGGAGGATTAGCCTATTGAGCCGCGGTGCCAGCCGGAAATCCTTTTTAAAACTCCAGAATTTTGTATATATTATTATTTTTAAAGATTTATTTATTTATTTGAAAGGCAGGGGTGGGGTGGAGCAGAGAGGCAGAGAGAATAATTAATTATCCATCCTCTACTTGACTCCTCACCTGGCTACAGGTCTAGGACAGATGGAAGCCAGGAACCAGGAACTTCATCCTGGTCTCCCACATGGGTCTAAGGTTAGGGGCCTAAGTACGTGAACCATCTTCCACTGCCTTCCCAGGGCACATTAGAGCTGGATCAGAGAGACTCAAACCCGCACTTTGACATGGGATGCTAGTGCCACAAGCACATGGCTTAACCTGCTACACCACATGCTGGCTCTTGCATATTCTACTATGCTGTCTTCTAACTTCAGTGTTGTTGAAAACATTGCCATTAAATCTCCTAAATGCTGTATATAACTTTTCTTACTGAAAGCTTTTAAGATGCTTCAATTTTCAAGTTTTATTTTTCTGAACTTTTGTAATTGTAGACATTTGTAATCTTACTTCACTTATTGTTCTGAGTCCTGAGAAGTAGGAAAGGAGATTTCCAGTAGAAAACACTGACTTTCAGTTCTAGGAAATATTCTTATTATTTGATAATTTATTTTTTGCATGTTCTTTGCCATCTGTCTCTAGACTTTTCTTTTTCAACTTTCTCTTTAAACTCTTTTTTTATTTGTTTGTTTGTTTCCAGGTATATTTATTTGCCATCTGAATTTTCTTTTATTTCCACATCGTAATACACGCCAAGGTCTGCTAGGCTTGGGCCAATGTCACCGGTGCTGCGGCTCAATAGGCTAATCCTCCGCCTGCCGTGCTGGCACACAGGGTTCTAGTCCCGGTCGGGGCGCCGGGTTCTTTCCTGGTTGCCCCTCTTCCAGGCCAGCTCTCTGCTGTGGCCAGGGAGTGCAGTGGAGGATGGCCCAAGTGCTTGGGCCCTGCACTCGCATGGGAGACCAGGAGGAAGCGCCTGGCTCCTGGCTTCAGATCGCCGGCCGCAGCAGCCATTGAGGGGTGAACCAACGGCAAAGGAAGACCTTTCTCTCTGTCTCTCTCTCTCTCTCACTGTCCACTCTGCCTGTCAAAAAAAAAGAACTTAGTAAAAGTCTCTGAGAAGTCTGGTTTGCCTTGATGTGCAAAGGGAGATAGGCAGGATGGACATTATCATCAGAGATGTGCTCAGTCCTGTGCTGCTTCTGGCCTGGACTGTAGGAAGATAAGGCAGCTCTCACTGAGTTCACTTCCAGGCAGAGGATGCCTGCCTGGTTTGGAGGGCTTTCTGTAACACATCTTCCCACTGGGCATCTGACATCTCCTGAGCCCATTCAGAAACCTGGGGTGCATGTGGGCTTACTCCAGCCATCATCCTTTTCACCAGCTCTACATGTCCTGGGTCCATGGAATACAGTTACGGTTGCCCAATGCTGTGGCTCCCTCCTCATCTTCACCCTCACTATCTAACAGGGGGTCTGGCAAATGAACCTCAGAGCCTGGATCCTATTCTGGATGTCAGCAACTCTATCTTCTCTGTCTCCCACTGGTGCCAGCTCCACCTCTTCTTGTTCAGGATCTTGGTTCAGGGGGATGGTAGGAGTAGGCAGCTGGGCCTTCCCCCACTTACTCCTGCTCTTGCCCAGGTTCCTCACTGCTCCAATCCCCAGTGCCTTCTATAGGACTCTAATGAGACCCATGGTGTCTACCCCATTCAGGCAGGGGCACTTGGTAAAGGCTTTTTGGGACCCCAGCACTTCCTTCGAATCGCCCCAGCCATGGCATCCCCCACTAACTTTCACATGCCTCATCCTCTCCATATATAATTTTTTGAAACTACTCAAACTAATTTGTAGATATCATGCCACTTCACTCCTATTTTAGTATGCATCTTCTGAGAATAAGGACAGTCTCAGACTCAGTCAAAATATCATCTACCTATCCCTCAAATAACAGTTTCATAAGCTCATCTAATATATAACCCATACTCAAGTTTATCCAATTGTTCCAAAAATGTCTTTTATACAGACTTTTATTAAATCCAGGATCCACTGACTAAATTTGTTTATGTATCTCTTTAGTCTTCTTTTTGAAATTGGACTCAAGCACCACCAAGTTTTTCATGAGGGTTGCTTTCTTCAAGAGCCTAGGCCAGTGGCCTTGCAAAAAAACACGTATTCTAGATTTGTCTGATTGAGCTAAAAATTTGTCAAAAATATTATGACAGTGATTTTGCTTTCTTCTTGTATCACATCATAAGGCATAAATGATGAACTGTTCTATTAATGATGATAAGATTGGTTATTTTGGTAAGCTGGTGACTATCAGATCTCTCTTTTATAAAAACATAATAACTCCTTTGTAATTAATAATTTTTATTTATGCTGTGAGACCATATGAATATTTTCCAAAAAGCTTTTTACCAATGGTTTTAGTATCTAGATCATTCTTGCCTAAATCAAATATTATCAACTACTATAAAATGGTTTTCTTGATTACATCATTTCTTCTACATTTTATCAGCAGGCATTCTACTATAAAAAAGAAATCCTCTTTCCCTCAGCTTTTTTGTTTTGTTTTGTTTTACAGTATCAGTATGGACTCATAGATTCTCTTTTTGACATAACATAACTTTTCTGACATAATATAATTACTGATGTTCTAATGGTTCCAAACCTAGTCAATATAACTCTCTTTAAGGCAGCTCTTAACTCCTTTTGAAATAATGTAACATCTTTGAACATATACTAGAGGACAAACAGAAGTCAAGCCCTAAGTAATTCAATTAGACAAGTAATACAGGACAATTCAGTGAGACCGTTCCACACAGCTTCCTATTCTTCCAAATCTTACACCTTCTCTTAGGCAGGGACACTACCAATATGAACTTAATTATTCAAGCCTCAGAATAATTCTTAACAGCCTTCTTTCACTCACTTCCACTTGGAGAGGGAAACAGGGTGGAAAGAGGACTGGAACTCTATTACTTTCTAGTTCATGTTCTGTACTTTCTAAACTTCTATGACCATTTCACTTTTTTTTTTTTTTTTTTTTTTTTTTTTTTTTTTTGACAGACAGAGTTAGACAGTGAGAGAAAAAGAGACAGAGAGAAAGGTCTTCCTTATCCATTGGTTCACCCCCAAAATGGCCGCTACCGCCGGCACACTGCGGACAGCGCACTGCGCCGATCTGAAGCCAGGAGCCAGGTGCTTCTTCCTGGTCTCCCATGTGGGTGCAGGGCCCAAGGACTTGGGCCATCCTCCACTGCCTTCCCAGGCCACAGCAGAGAGCTGGACTGGAAGAGGAGTAACCATGACAGAATCCAGCGCCCCAACTGGGACTAGAACCTGCAGTGCCGGCGCCACAGGTGGAGGATTACCCAAGTGAGCCGCAGCACCGGCCAGACCATTTCACTTTTGAAAATTTTAAGTATGTTTAAAAATGTAAACTAAGTTTATAGTTCATAAACTTTTAAAAGCAAAACAACCATCTCTAGATTTGGGCATAACTTCTCGTATTTTTTCCAATTACAAAGCCATTCAGGCTGATATCCTCTAGCTACTAATGGTTCCTATTATTTTACTATAAAAACTCAGAGCTGGTAGGCCCATAAAAGTCATCAGTCCACCCATCCATCTAATTCTTCAATTTCTTCTACAACAACTCGACCAATCTGTCAGTTAGGGAATGCTGAAATCAGATATAGAAAGAGTCAATTCTCTGCTTCCTGCCCCATGTTCACACAGCTTTGTTTCCAAGATCCTCTTCACATTCTAGTGTTACTGTGTATCCTCTTTTGCTTTCAGTCATTGGTCAAGATCTACACTGGTCAGAGTTCTACTCTGGGTCACAAAAGAGGTTTGTCTCCCTCCACATAACAACAGCAAAGCAAATATCTGAAATGATATCCACATGGCAAAATATGCTTATGCCCCTTGACTTAAACTCCAAGAGATTGTGGATACAAATTTTAGATAGCTTAATTCTCTTTACTCACTAATTATAAATCTATCACTCATGAGTATACCCAAACTTTCATGGAAGCTAACTACATTTTCATCTGCTAAAAAAATTATTATAGGGCTTCTACCCAACTATCCTATTTCAAGATTAGAAAAAGAAGAGTTAGTTCATGGGGCCAACGCCATGGTGCACTAGGTTAATCCTCTGCCTGCAGCACCAGCATCCCATATGGGTGCCAGTTCTAGTCCCAGTTGCTCCTCTTCCAGTCCAGCTCTCTGCTGTGGCCTAGAAAAGCAGTGGAGGATGGCCCAAGTGCTTAGGCCCCAGCACTCACATGGCAGACTGGGAGGAAGTACCTGGCTCCTGGCTTCAGATTGGCGCAGCTCCGGCCGTTGCGGCCACTTGGGGAGTAAACCAACGGAAGGAAGATCTTTCTCTCTGTCTCTCTCTCTCTCTCTCACTGTCTGTAACTCTGCCTGTCAAATAAATAAAGTAAAATCTTAAAAAAAAAAAAAAGAAGAGCTAGTTCATTAGACTGAGATTTAAAATCAAGTTCAACTTAATCTATATGATCACAATTTTCTATACTTCGAATCCATCCCTTTAATTTCCGCACTGAAAAACACAGATCTTTTTAGTTTATATGCTAAGGTATCTTTCCCCTAATCATTTTGTTTGCCTTTTCCAAGTTTGTTCTAGTTCTTATCACCATATCATATAACCACTCTTGTCCAAAGCAAAAAGGTAATATGACTTTGTGCAATAGCAGGATTACACTTTCTACTTTCTTACCAAAATCCAACAAGCTCTGTTTATTTTTTTAATTAATTTATTTATTTATTTATTTTAAAGTCAGAGTTCCACAGATAGAGGCAGAGAGAGAGAGAGAGAGAGAGAGATGCCTTCCATCCACTGGTTCACTCCCCAATTGGCCGCAACAGCTGGAGCTGTGCCGACCTGGAGCTCGGAGCTTCTTCTGGGTCTCCTACATGTGTGGAGGGGCCCAAGGACTTGGGCTTTCCTCCACTGCTTTCCCAAGCACATTATCAGGAAACTGGATCAGAAGTGGAGCAGCTGACTTGAACCAGCACCCATATGGGATGCCAGTGCTGCAGGCTGGGGCTTTAACCCACTGTGCCACAGCACTAGCCCCAAAACAAGTATTTCCTCTCATACATTAAGCCACACTCTCAGAAAGTTCTTGGTTTTCCCTATCACCTTTTTCCTTAAACATGCAATTTTACTTTAACATGTATACAACTACCAATGGTAAACAAAATAAAGGAATGCTTGAGGAAACAAAATAGTTCTATTTCAGAGGAACACCAAGACATTTTAGACAATGCAGCTAAGTTTGCTTGTTCATTGCATGCAACTATTATTTTTCCAGTTTATGCTGTGCTGATAAGAGTTGGCACTGTAATAATAATGCTTCCACGTGTTGGTTTTTTCTCCCTAATTAACAAATGATGTTGTAGGAGATTTGCCTATATTTGCTACAATACAGGATAAGCAGTACTGTAGTATATACTGTAAATGCTTGCTGATTGCAAATGGCCAGGTGGCCTGTGAGACTCATATTGCTGCCGCAGCTTCACATGGGTATTCAGGGTTGGCTCAATAAACAGAAAGTGGGGCTGGTGCTGTGGTGTAGCAGGTAAAGCCACTGCCTACAGTGCTGGCATCCCGTATGGCCACCAGTTCAAGTCCTGGCTGCTCCACTTCCAATCCAGCTCTCTGCTATGACCTGGGAAAGTAGTAGAAGATGGCTAGTATGGGGGACAATTCGTGTCAGGCTGCTCCACTTCTGACCCATCTCCCTGCTAATGAGCCTGGGAAAGCAGTGGAAGATATGCTTGAGTCTCTGCCAATCACATGTGAGCCCAGATGAAGCTCCTGGCTCCCCCTGGCCCAGTCCTAGCCACTGTGGTCATGGGGAGTGACTAGAAAATCCATCTCTCCCTTCTCTTCTCTCTGTAACTCTGCCTTTCAAATACATAAATTTTATAAAAACAGAAGTTTTTAATAATAAGAGATTTCTGGCAGGCACCATGGCTCAATAGGCTAATACGCCGCCTGCTGCACCGGCACACCGAGTTCTAGTCCCTGTCAGGGCGCTGGATTCTGTCCTGGTTGCTCCTCTTCCAGTCCAGCTCTCTGCTGTGGCCCGGGAGTGCAGTGGAGGATGGCCCAAGTGCTTGGGCCCTGCACCCGTATGGGAGACCAGGAGAAGCACCTGGCTCCTGGCTTCAGATCAGCGCAGTGCGCTGGACGCAGCAGCCATTGGAGGGGGAGTGAACCAGTGGCAAAAGAAAGACCTTTCTCTCTGTCTCTCTCTCTCACTGTCCACTCTACCTGTCAAAAAAAAAAATACATAAATAATAAGAGATTTCTTATAGCCATGACATTGTAGCAAAAACAACTACTGATTGCTACAGACATATTAAAGATAATTATCTACTAATAAGCATCTTAAATTTTTCTTAAAAATATGAATTAGGCCAGTTGGACACTGGAGAAATAGATCAACAGAAATGACTAAACAAAGTTAACATAACAAATACAGTAAAGTATATGTAGCTTATGTGGCCTTATGAGAGTTTAAAAACTTGTTTTACAAGCATTTTCTCATGATGTTATATGAAAAAATGCTGTAGGATGAATTCATTTTACAGATGAGAAATCTGAAACACTCAGATAAAATGGATAACTAGAGGTCATAAAGCTTGCACATCAACTATGTCAATCCCAAATGAAATAATATTAGGAGAATACAAGTTTAGAAACACCAGAAACACTCCCATTTAAAAATCAAAATGAAGGCAAAAATATTCCCTACACTTCATATAAAAAGTTATTATGAAGAATTTATTAAAGTTACAGTCAAGGGAATCACAACATATTTGAAGGTCTAAGTAACAGAAAGCAATTATTAACAAAACCATTAGTATTTGCAGATGATATAAATTTCTACCTAGAAAAATCCAAGACAGCAAACTAAAAATAAAAAAAAGTTAAAAAATTTAAATTACTTAGGAACTGCAGAAAGTTTATAACTATTTGAGACAAACAGTAGGTTATCAAGGGTTGATTGAATCGTCTCTATTTTTGGGCATGTTTTTTAAAGTAAGTAACAAATTCTTTTAGAAATGCAAAGAGGTTTGCCAGATTTAGCAAATGAAATACAAATACAGGTCAGGTATTTGAAACAACCACAAAGGTATAGACGTATCCGTGGACTAGCAGAGAAAGTCCAGAAATAAATACCAAGTATATGTGTGAACTAAGGGTAATGATAAAAAGATGACAATTCAAATCAATTTTGAAAGTAATATCATTAAAAAAGATGAGGAAAAATTAAGCTACAAACCTACTTAAGAAGTTACACCAAATTAAGATTAAATAAATATTTAAGTATGAATATTTTTAGAACCCATAAAAAGTCACAAGAAAATGTTAAGTACAAAATATATAAAGGAGAAACATCAGAAGCAAAAAAGTTTTCTGATTACACATTTAAAAAGCCATTAAATATATATAGACAAATGAAAAACTGAAAAAGGTTTTAACAAGAATAAAAGGAATATACCAACAAAGAAAGCACTTCACAAAAAGTCTTTAAGAGGAATATTACAGAATGGGAAAAATGATTGGACAAGTCATTAAAGATATTAAATGATGAATAAACACAAAAATATAAATATAAAATTAGTGAAACATAAATAAAACCATAATTTCATAGCTTTCTTGTTTTTACAAAAAGATTTATTTATTTATTTGAAAGACAGACATAAAGCAAGAAAGAGAGAGATCTTCCATCCACTGGCTCACTACCCAAATGGCTGCAACAGCCGGAGCTGGGCCAGGATGAAGCTAGGAGCTTGGCACTTCTCCCATGGCTCCCATTTGGGTGCTGGGGCCCAAGTACTTGGGCTATCTTCCACTGCTTTCCCTGGTGCATTAGCAGGGAGCTGGATCAGAAGCTATAGCAGCTGGAACTCAAACTGGCACCCATGTGGGATGCCAGCATTACAGGCAGATGCTTAACTTTCTACACCACAGCACCAGCCCCGAAGCTTTCCTATTAAATTTGCAATGATTAAAGAAAACAGTAACAAAAATACTGATTCATGATGAAGGTAAATATTACTCCTGTTCATTATGAATGAAAACACAGATCAGTTCAAAATTTCCAGAGATAATCTAATCTTACCTATCAAACAATAGATGCAATACATTCTGAAATAAAAATACGCCTAAAAAAAGGTTGTTGACCAGATTAAAGTAAACCTGCACTTATTTAAATGCACACCCTGAGAAGCAGCAAATGATTACTTAGAGGTTAGGTTCCTGCCAACATGGGAGAGCTGGACTGAGTTTAGATTCCTGGCTTTGGCCTGGTACAACCCCAGTTGTTGTGGTTTTTTGGACAGTGAACCAGTGGGTGGAGAATCTCTGTTGCTGTGTCTCTCTTTCTGCCTTTCAAATAAATATAAACAATAATTAATCTTAAAATGTAAAAAAATTTAAAGCCATAGTTTAGCTATGTGGTACAGATGTATAGTCATTTAGTATAGAAACCAATAGCCCAAAATACAAAAAGCATATCAAAGTGGCACTACATGATGGATGACTTCTTATAATAATGATTTTGAACTGCACAGAAAAGACTAAATTATGTCATAAGTACAATAAAAATGTGCATGAGTGTAATATTAGATTGATTTTTATCCACAATGATTAAAAGTTTGGTGAATAAAATGTCAGTTACCCAGAAAAATGTGGTTATCTAGAATCATATCCACATCTATAATTCTAAGACATTCTAAGTTATAGTTTATTATAAAAATAAGAGATAATACAGAAATAGTTAAAGTCTAAACTTTATGAACTACAGAAAAGTTAAAACTATGAAAAGAACAAAGTTGAAAGATTCACACTTTCTGATTTCAAGACTAACTGCAAAGCTTCAATAATCAAGACAATGCTGTGCTAGCTTAGGGAAAAGCATACTCTCAGAATTAAGAGAAAAAAACCCTACATTTACAGCTATCTGATTTTTAACAAGGGTGACCAGAAAATTCAAAGGTGCTAGGACAATTGCATATCCATCAGTAAAAGAATGAAACTGGATATTCTAACTCAGAGAATAACATGGATCACAGACTGAAATCTAACAATTATAAAACTCGGGGGAAAAAAACTAAAAGTATGGTTTTCTTAACCAAGGTTTAAGTGATATTTTTTAAGACTTGACAACAAAAACAATAACAACAAAAAAATAGTGATACACTGGATGACATCAAAATCAAAAACTTTTACAGAATATGTAAAGAATCCTACAACACAATAAAAAAAAAGGACGCAATTTAAAATTAGTAGGTGACTTGAATATTTTCCTAAGAAGATACACATATGGGCATAAGCACATAAAAAGATGCTCGACATCATTAGTTTTTAGAGAAATGCCGTTTAATATTCAAGGATGTCCATTAGCAAAAATTCCCCAGAAAACAGATGTTGACAAGGAGGTAGAGAAATTGCAACCCTTGTGCTCTGCTAGAAGGAATGTGAAATGGTACAGCAGCAATGGAAAACAGTTAGGTGGTTACTCAAAAAGCTAAACATAGAGTTACCATGACCCAGCAATTCTAACTCCTAAGTATAATGAATATGTGGGAACTAAAAGCAGAGATTCAAATATCTGCATAGCAATGAATGAATAAACAATATGATACATGCTACAACATGGTGTGACTCAAGTACATTACATTAAGTGAAAGACAAGTCTCATACTGTAGGATTTCATTTATATTAAATGTCCAGAACAGGCAAATCCAGAAACAGAAAGTAGTTAGTGATTGACTAGGGAGGAATTAGAGATTAGAGGAAACGGGGAGTGACTGTTAATGGGTAGAGGCTTTCTTTTGGGGGAAACAAAAATATTCTAAAATTAAGTTGTGATAATAGCTGCACAATCCTGCAACTATGCTAAAAGGTACTAAAGTGTATACTTTAGGTAAACTGTATGGTATATATCCAAATAAAGCTATGAATTATGAATTATGAACTTTATGAATTATAAAATTTAAAACTTCTGGGAAAGCATCACTAATATATTCTCCATGAAGACAACTGGGACTTAATTTTTCCACCTTTTACACTGCAACTAAATTGAAACTACTTTTTAAACACTTAAAAATATACAACTAGTAGCAAATGTTATCTGACATCCCAAAATGTTTCAAGGATAATTATAGCACAGAATGTCACTAAGGGAAAATGTAACTGTACTGCATTCTGATTTGAAAACCAGCAATCATACTTAAATTCAGAAGGGTCTAGTTACACAAAGTGCAATGGAAATACAACAAAGACATTTATGATCAAAGTAGAAAGAAAAGTGGAACACTTTGTGTTTTAATAGATGAACTACAAGAAACATGTGCAACCTTGATAGGTTTCTGTACATTTTCACTTAGCACTTCTGAGTCCAGTTCATGTCATAAGCTTAGAGATCTGCAGAGGTCAACCAGTCTTGGCCAAAATAGACAATAGTGACTTTCAGCTCCAGGATATCTGGTTTAAATTCTCAAACAAAGTTGGTATCATTTATACTAACATAGGTAAAATATTTGTGTACTCCCTCAGCTTTCTGAGCATTTTCCAATTCTATTGAGGAGGAATTGTCTAAGAAGACAAAATTATGCTCTGTATACTTAAAAACCTTTTTTAAAGTTTCTTTAAAATTAACAGAATACATCAGAGCTGTCTTACAGACAAACACCTGCCTCCTTACCTAAGAATGACAACTTCTGCCGAGCACGCAAGGCAACTGCATCAGCAGTACAAGGGGCTGCAGCTGTCTGCTCTATGGAGGCAAGCCCACAGGTGAACGCAAGAGAGAAAGGTAACAAGGAACATGACCAAACCAAAGTCAGTATGAAAAGAAAAGGCAAGCCAAAAAGGGAGAGAAAGGAAAAAATCAGGACGAAGAAGCCAGCGTTAGGCAAAGAATGAAAGGATGACCAAAGCCAGCATCAGGAAATGTGGGGAAGACATGATCCATAAGCAAAAGTAGGGTGCTAAGAGTCAGTGTGTCATAAAAGTGTATGAAGGCAGAACCATCAAGAACATCAATCATTTATGATAAAAGCAAACTGTAGGAATAGTATTTGGTTGGAATAGAAATATCTGATAAAAATAAACACAGAATAAGATCTAAAAATCAAGAAATGCCTAATTTTAAACACTCATATGTATCTTAAATTTGTTTTATCTCAATCAGTAATCTAAAATACAAAGGACCATGTGAAGGGAAAAGCCAATGTAAAACTTCATACAGAATAATCTAAACAATTTTGACTTTACAATGCATTTAACCTCAGGACTCGAACAATGTCATTACTACATCTATTCCCATTTCTTCTTTCCAAAAATGTCGTTTTTGGAGTTTGGATATGAGTGTCAACTTGGTACAACCTTGTTACAGACACAGATGGGACCTCAAGGAACCTGAAGCCCTGGCCTATTAAGAGCATTCCCAGGAAATTAACCTTCAGTTTACCAGTTTTACAGTGCTGTGATGGGATTGTTACCAGAACTTATAATTGAGTGTGGTAATCAGTTTTCAGAACTGTTGAGAAACCAGGCAGTATAAAACTCCCTGCGGAAAAAGCAAAGGGCACTTCTCTTGATTAATGGAAACTTCACTCCCTGTCAGAGGTACCATCTACACTACATGTCTTCATAGGGAACTTTAGAGACTTGGAAAGTTCTGCCTCCATTTTGGAGGATGTTGTGTAAAAAGACAGATGTAAAAGACTGAAGAACTGTTTCAATAGTATAAAAAAGTGAAAACAATCTAAATGTCCTTTGATTAGACCAGTATATATTATAATCCATAAAAAAGGATGATGAGATGAGGTGAATTACATGTGTTGATAGAGCTCCAAAATGTATCAACTGAAAAAAGCAAGGAACAGAATTATATTTAAAATGTCTTCTATACATATGTATTATCTGATCAAAAAAAAGAAAGCATTAAAGTAAATTTTTCAAAGATTTATTTATGTATTTGAAAGTCAGAGTTACAGAGAGGTAGAGGTAGAGAGAGAGGTCTTCTATCCAATGGTTCACTCCCCAAATGTCCATGATGGCTGAAGCTGGGCCAATTCGAAGCCAGGAGCCAGGAGCTTCTTCCAGGTCTCCCATGTGGGTGCAGGGGCCCAAGGACTTGGGCCATCTTCTACTACTTTCCCAGGCCATAGCAGAGGGCTGTACCAGAAGTGGAGAAGCTGGGACTCAAAATGGCGTCTATATGGGATGCCAGCACTGTAGACGGCAGCTTTACCCACTATGCCACAGTGCCAGCCCCTAAAGTATATTTTAAAGTCTGTTCATCCATATATATTATTCTATATTCAAATATACAAGGAGCCACTGATTATTCCGTAAGAGAATTAAGTCTGAAGTAGAAGCAGACTAAACATTTTCCTGGGTATCCTTATATGCTATTTGAATATTTTAATCATGAGAAAACATTACTTGTATGATCCAACATTACTTTATAAAAAATTCATTAAATCTTATTTTATAATAAAAATATAATTGTCCCTAAAACTCTACATAAAGAGCTTGATACTACTGGGACCTCAAAAATTTGAAGTCTACTTAATGCTTAAAATTTGGAGTCTACTTAATGACTATCATTAGATAATTGATTAAATGAGTATTTGTATGCATACATGTCATGTGATTATTTGCAGTAACTAAAAAGGTGAGAATTAGGCATAATGGTTAAGATGCCACTTGGGATTGGGACACCCACAATCCCATACTGGAATGCCTGTGTTCAAGTCCCATCTGTTTCCAATTCCATCCTTCTGCTAATATGCACCTTGGAAAGTAGCAGTGATGCTGAAGTACCTGAATCCCTGCTGCCATGGGGGAGATCCAGATGTGAGTTCCAGGTTCCAGGTTCTGCACCCTGCCCAGCCCTGGCCATTGCAGGCACTGGGATGATGAACCAACAGATGAAGATCTCTCTGTGTCCTTGCTTCTGTCTCTGTCTCTGTCTTTCAAATAAATAAATTATTTTTTGAAAAAATATAATACTAACATGGAAAGATCTGTATTTTTGAATGAAAAAATATAAAACCATGGATTTTACTCATTTAGGTCTATATTCAAAGATTTATCTGGAAAGATGATAAAATATTAATTGCATCATAACAGAATTATGGGTTTTAGTTTATATATATATTTCTGATCTACTTACCATGTTTTACAATGCACATGTATCCTTTTTTATAAGTAGGAAGAATTATTTTTAATAAGAACTATCTTGAAGAGCATGTAAAAATAAATAAATAATGCCATCCCCTGATTTAGCTTCAGTAATATATGCCCATGCAAAACCAAAGATGAAAGTGAAGCTATTCACTGCCTGCATCTGAATGATAAGGCTAACTATGCAAGTATCAAAACATTTTAGATAAAATTACAAAGAGGGTTATAAATCAAGGTTTGGCATCCAAAAATCTTCAGATGAATTGTTATATTTTATTTAAAATATTTCACTTAATGCAGACACTTCATCATCTCCCTTGCCCTATGAGCAGCACATGGCACTGTCACTCCTGGAAACACTCTCCCTGGCTGTTACACTTCTACCAATAAGGTCCTGTCTCACAATGGGACAACCCTTGCTTACCTCCTCCTCTTCAAGACTCAACTTTTCAGCCTCTGAGTAGATACTTCTTACTCTACATTCCATCCTAGGCCCCCTTCTCACTTAATAAAGTCTTCACAGGCAATTTCACTGCCACTCAAAGCCACTACAAGCACATGGTAACTCCAAAGACCCTCTCTATCCAGATCCCTTTAATGAGCACAAGATTCATATATCAGCCTCATGGAGATTTCTTCTGACATTTAACAAGTACCTAAAATTAAATATATCAAAACTCAATTCATCATTTTACCCCTCAAACTTAACTCCTCTGCCTGTTTTGGCTATCTGTGAATGCAACATCCAGCAGCCCATGCCAGAAACCTGTGCGTTATCCTTGGCTCGTCTCAATCTTTCATCTTTCACATCCAATAAAATAATAAGTCCCAACGATTCTCCCTGCTCATCCCCTACTTATTTCCCTAATTCAAGCCACCTGCCACCTCCTACCTAGAAAACTATTACAACTGCATATGTGTTTCTGTCAATCTTTTAAAATTAGAAATCTGAACCTAATACTACCTGCTTAAAATCCTAGGAATGGTACCCACTGCCTTCAGGAAAAAGTACAAAGTCCACGGCATGATTTATAATAGGCCACTTAGTATACTCAACTTTGTTTTTAATGTCTCTCACCTGGGGCCGGCGCTGTGGCATAGAAGCTTAAGCCTCTGCCTGCAGTGCCAGCCTCCCATGTGGGTACCAGTTTGAGTCCCGGCTGCTCCACTTACAAACCAGCTCCCTACTAATGCACCTGAGAAAAGCAGCAAAAGATGGCCCTGCAACCACCTGGCACATCCAGAAAAAGCTCCTGGTTCCTGGCTTCAGCCTGGCCCAGCCCCAACCGTTGCAGCTACTCTCTCTCTCTCTTTCTATGTACCTCTGCCTTTAAAATAACTTTTTTAAGATTTATTTTATTTACTTAAAAGAGTTAGAGAGAGAGGTAAAGCCAGAGAGAGAGAGAGAAGTCATTCATCCACTGGTTCACTCCCCAAATGACTGAAAAGGCCAGAGCTGAGCTCATCAGAAGCCAAGAGCCAGGAGCTCTTCTTCCAGGTCTCCCATACAGGTGCAGGGTCTAAAGGACTTGGGTCATATTCTACTGCTTTCCCAGGCCATTGCAGAGAGCTGGATTAGAAGTGGAGCGGCCGGGACTCGAACTGGCACCCATATGGGATGTTGGCACTGCAGACTGGGGCTTTAACCTGCTGCGCAACAGTGCCGGCCCCAAATAAATAAATCTTTTTAAAAAAATTCCTCACTCTACTCCTTACTCCTCTCTAAGACCTGAAATTCTATCAGTTTCTCACCACACCTAATCTTTTCTTTAAATCTCTGTATGAGCTGTTTGTTTAGCACTGCAAAGGGTAGCTAAAGAAGCGTTTATAGCCTTTCTCCCATAACACTTCCCAAAATTACCTCAAATAAACAACTTAAGTTACAACTTGCTTACTACAAATTACTGCACTCTCTTTTCAACTACATTGCAACTCTCTCCTATATAAAGAAATTATGGGGCCACTATTGATGCTACTTCTCTAATCTGGAACTCCCCAACTCCCACTCACACATATTTACTGCCCATTCACTTGTGTAACTTCTAATTACCTTTCAAGTCACAAGTGAAATATTATCCTTGAGCCCCCAAGAACAGATTAGACACTCCCACAGTACCTTATAATTTCCCCTATTTCAGCCCTTATATAATGCCTGTTTACCAATCTGTGCTCCTCAAAAGTCTGTTAAGTTCCCTAAAAACTAGACCATTAGCTTTTCACCACTGAATCACCTTTCCTGATACAGAGACTAGCATATAATAGACATTCAGTAAATAGCTACTAAATAAATCATAAGCACACAAATTTACAAAAAGAACTACAGCTAAAAAGAAACTACAGTGAAATTTCAAATAATTTAATTTTACATTGAAAAGAATCTTTAAAGTTAGCATTGAAAAACAAATTACAAGTCTGACATTTTCTTGTAAATTGTGTATAAACAGCTTTTTGCAAATTGAGTCAATGATAAAGCACACAAGTACTTGTATATTTAAAGGAACTCTTATACAAAACAAACTAAAACAAAAAATCCAAAGTTTATGTATTCTGAATAAGGCTAAATTTTCACCCAATGTATTGGTATTCCTTAATACAGAAGCCTTATAAAAGTAAGTTTTCAATACTTTCTCCTTTCCCAAAAAATGACTTATTTCATATATTATTTCATAAAACTACATCTTCATTAAATTCCTTTAGTTCTCTAGTCAATCTATAAATTTAGATGTATAAAAATAACTAGCTATTCTGTCCCGGTTCCTCCTCTTCCAGTCCAGCTCTCTGCTGTGGCCCGGGAGTGCAGTGGAGGATGGCCCAAGTGCTTGAGCCCTGCACCCGTATGGGAGAACAGGAGAAGTACCTGGCTCCTGGCTTCGGATCAGTGCGGTGCACCGGCCGCAGCGCACTGGCCGCAGCAGCCACTGTGGGGTGAACCAACTGAAAAGGAAGACCCTTCTCTCTCTGTCTCTCTCACTGTCCACTCTGCCTGTCAAAATAAATAAATAAATAAATAAATAAATAGCTAGCTAAGCTCTGCATCATAATATACTGAATTTTGTTAGAATTCATGGGCTATAATATTTTTTAAAAGATTTATTTATTTATTTGCAAGTCAGAGTTACACAGAGAAGGAGAGGCAGAAAGAAAGGTCTTTCATCCACTGGTTCACTCCCCAATTGGCCGCAACGGCCAGAGCTGCACCGATCTGAAGCCAGGAGCTTCTTCCAAGTCTGCCACACAGGTGCAGGGGCCCAAGGACTTGAGCCATCCTCCACTGCTTTCCCAGGCTATAGCAGAGAGTTGGATCAGAAGTAGAGCAGCTGGGTCTCGAACCAGCACCCATATGGGATGCCAGCACTGCAGGCAGCGGCTTACCAGCTATGAAACAGCGCCGTCTCCAAAGTTACAGATTTTAAAGATTACTTGGCTAAAGAGATGAGTAACTGAATTCACATAGTAAAAAAGTAAACTTTATTTTGTTTTTTTGTTGTTGTTGTTGTTTTTGACAGGCAGAGTGGACAGTGAGAGAGAGACAGAGAGAAAGGTCTTCCTTTTGCCATTGGTTCACCCTCCAATGGCCGCCGCAGCCAGCGCGCTGCGGCCGGCGCACCGCACTGATCCGATGGCAGGAGCCAGGTGCTTCTCCTGGTCTCCCATGCGGGTGCAGGGCCCAAGTACTTGGGCCATCCTCCACTGCCTTCCCGGGCCACAGCAGAGAGCTGGCCTGGAAGAGGGGCAACCGGGACAGAATCCGGCACCCCGACCGGGACTAGAACCTGGTGTGCTGGCGCCACTAGGCGGAGGGTTAGCCTATTGAGCCGCGGCCAAAAGTAAACTTTAAATATGAAAAAATACTGCAGTCTATACCAAGGAATTTAAACAAAATTAAATACCAAATAATTCAAAGGCTAATTGTTCTTTCTTTAACTTTAGAAATAACAGGTTTCGGGGCTGGTGCTGTGGTGCAGCGGGTTAAAGCTCTGGCCTGAATTTTCGGCATCCCATATGGGCGCCGGTTCTATTCCCAGCTGCTCCTCTTCCAATCCAGCTCTCTGGTATGGCCTAGGAAAGCAGTACAAGATGGCGCAAGTGCTTGGGCCCCTGCACCCACATGGGAGACCTGGAAGAAGCTCCTGGTTCCTGGCTTCAGATCAGCACAGCTCCGGCAGTTGAAGCCAATTGGGGAGTGAACAAGCGCATGGAAGACCTCTTTCTCTGTCTCTAGCTCTCTCTGTAACTCTGTCTTTCAAATAAATAAATCTTAAAAAAAAAAAAAAAAAAGAAAGAAATAACAGGTTTGAGGAACCAGCATTGCAGCGTAGCAGGTAAAGGCGCCTGCAGTAATGCTAGAAATGGTGTGCTGGAAATTTATATTTGAAAATTTTTCATTTAAACTTGTTAAAATTAAGAACTTGAAGAATATTATAAGACAGCAGAAAAGCAATACCTTGTAAAGATTAAATAGCAAGAGAAGGCAAGTTTGATGGGAGTCCCAGTTTCCCTACTTCAGATCCAGTCCCCTGCAAATAGCCTGAAAAAAGTCATAGAAGATGGCCCATGTATTTGTACCCCTGCCACCCACATGGAGACCAGGATAAAACTGCTGGCTCCTGGCTTAGGCCTAGCCCAGCCCCAGCCTTTGCTGCCATCTGGGAAGTGAACCAGTGGATAGAAGATCTCTCTTTTGTTTCTCCCTCTCTCTCTGTAACTCTTTCAAATTTATAAACAAATCTTTAAAAAAGTAGTACAGGCTTGAGCCCCTTAACCCTCATTTAAACAGATACATTTCATTTCAAGGTTTATTTCTAAAAAAAAACTTTATGATTCTTAGTGTCTATATTTTCAAACACCTGGACATTCCACTTGGATTCAGCCAGTTAATAAAGTTTTCCTTGGCCTTGGCTTTGGGTGTTGTTCAAGTCTATTCAGGGTATCAACACAGCCAGCCCATCAAACTTGCCTTCTCTTGCTATTTAATCTTTACAAGGTATTGCTTTTCTGCTGTCTTATAATATTCTTCAAGTTCTTAATTTTAACAAGTTTAAATGAAAAATTTTCAAATATAAATTTCCAGCACACCAAAAAAAAAAAAAAGTATTAAATACCTGTTACCATTTGGCAATGTGCCAAGAGCACACACTCACTGCCTGGAAGAAATCTATAATCTCTAACTCATAAACATTCACCAGAAAGACCCAAAGGATATATAAACATTAGCCACATATACACTGAGGTAGTTACATAATATATCAATGAAGGACAAACAACTTTGGTGGGGCGATGAGGGAAGAGAGAATTACTGGAGCTGGATGTTGAGACAGGATTTCTGAGGCTGAATGTTATACCTTTTTCAACTGACGGAAAGAAATTCCAGTACAAAGCTCTGCCTCAGAAAAAGGTCACAGTGGTCTGATTTAATGCAGAAGAACGGTTGTGTGACTCTGTATTTCAGAATCACCTGAAGAGATTATAATATGATTACTGTCCTGGAATAAGGTAGGTTAGTCAGATCTGACAAGACAAAGGACAAAGAGTATGGTCCTAAACCATAGTCCATGGAAAGCCTCTCAAAATCATGTTTTTGCTGCTTTGGGGGTGATCCAGAAAATCGATTACCAGATATATATCTAACAGAACTGAAAGCTGGGGCCAGCACTGTGCCATAGCAGGTAAAGCTGCCACCTGCAGTGCTGGCATCCAATATGGGTGCTGGTTCGAGTCCTGCCTGATCCACTTGCGATCCAGCTCTCTGCTATGGCCTAGGAAAGCAGTGGAGGATGGCCCAAGTTCTTGGGTCCCCGCACCCATGTGGGAGACTTGGAAGAAGCTCCTGGCTCCTGGCTTTGGATCGGCACAGCTCCAGCAATCACGGTCAACTGGGGAGTGAACCAGTGGATGGAAGGCCTCTTTCTCTCTCTCTGCCTATACCTCTCTGTAAATCTGCCTTTCAAATAAATAAATCTAAAAAAAAAAAAAAAAAAAGAAGAAAAGAAAAAAGAAAGAACTGGTAGCAAAGTTTCACATAATAGCTCACACAGAAATATTCGTAGCAGCATTGTTCAATAATACCCCAAAAAGTGGAAACCCAAATGCCTGATGAATGGATATAATGTGGTACATGCATACGAGGCAACATTACTCAGCCAGTAAAAGGTGTAAAGTACTGATACACATACTACATGTATAAACCTTCACAGCATTACGCCAAGTGAAAGACAGACACAAAAGGCCATTTATATGAAACGTCCAGAAAAGGCAAAACCATAGAGGCACAAAGTAGATTCACCAGTGGCTGAGAAGTACAAATATAGACTGTAATTGTTACAGGGTTTCTCTTTGGGATAATAAAAATGCTCTGAAATTACATAGTGGTGATGGTACAATATACTAAAACACACTTGTGAACATATTAACAGCCAGTGAATCAACCATACACTTCAAGAGGGTGAATTTGATGGTATGTTTTGAAAGGGGATCTTCAGCATTTTTTCTGCTGCAACACATCTGAAGGACATGATGTGGTTCCACAGTAAGGCCAGCTGACTACAACAAGGACTTGCTTGGGGACTTTGACAACAACTGTACTAAAGAATAAAGAGAGGCTGGTGCCGCAGCTCAATAGGCTAATCCTCCACCTGCCGCGCCGGCACCCGGGGTTCTAGTCCCGGTCGGGGCACCAGATTCTGTCCTGGTTGCTCCTCTTCCAGTCCAGCTCTCTGCTGTGGCCCGGGAGTGCAGTGGAGGATGGCCCAAGTGCTTGGGCCCTGCACCCGCATGGGAGACCAGGAGAAGCATCTGGCTCCTGGCTTCGGATCAGCGTGGTGCACAGGCCACAGCGGCCATTGGAGGGTGAATCAACGGAAAAAGGAAGACCTTTCTCTCTCTCTCACTGTCCACTCTGCTTGTCAAAAAAAAAAAAAAAAAAAAAAAAAAGAATAAAGAGAATCATGATACCAAAGAGTCTTCAAGTATTAAGACCAAAACAACAGGTGAAGGCTCCTTTTAGTGATAACATCAAGAATTGCCTTGAGGTAACAAAAGAAATCATACTGTAACTTCTAACAAGGTGAAGACTAAGGCCTACTGCCTAAACTACTAAAAAGGAAAAGATTTACAAATTGTTCTGAAGGAGGAAAGGAGAGTAGGATTTTTATTCTTTAACAACAGCTAAGAACAGGAAAACAGTAAAGACATAATGAGGGCCGGCGCCGCGGCTCACTAGGCTAATCCTCCGCCTAGCGGCGCCGGCACACCGGGTTCTAGTCCCAGTCGGGGCGCCGGATTCTGTCCCGGTTGCCCCTCTTCCAGGCCAGCCCTCTGCTGTGGCCCGGGAGTGCAGTGGAGGATGGCCCAGGTGCTTGGGCCCTGCACCCCATGGGAGACCAGGAAAAGCACCTGGCTCCTGGCTCCTGCCATCGGATCAGCGCGGTGCGCCGGCCGCAGCGCGCCGGCCGCGGCGGCCATTGGAGGGTGAACCAACGGCAAAGGAAGACCTTTCTCTCTGTCTCTCTCTCTCACTGTCCACTCTGCCTGTCAAAAAAAAAAAAAAAAAAAAGACATAATGAGGATTGGAGTCAATAACAAAAGGCATTGTAAGAAAGACAATAGCCAAAGGGAATGATATATATTTATCAACATCGATTTGGCATATACAAGTTTCCAACTAACAAATGTATCACATCTTAAATGTTTGTAAATCAGAATACTGAATACAATTGTAGGAAAATGTTTTGAAAGAGTTAAGTTCACAAATGGCCTACAATAATTTGTTAAAATTTTTCATTATTTCTATTTCCTAGATGAAATCCAAGATGCTATAAGCCCTATCCCTACCTCCCATTTCACCACACTCCAGTGCCCCATCAAGAGAAATGTCATTACTTCCTAACTCTAACTGGAAGAAAAATCTCTCCACCACCACCCGCAACTCCTGCCCCATCTGTTGCCACCACCACCTCAGCAACACAGAAAATTCTGGCTCCCTTCCCCTCACAGAGGTGAGGCCAAAACAGAATCACTTGCCTTCCAGCACCACAAGCAAAATGGAAGTCTGCCATGGCAGTTTTACAAATGAGAGAGATTCTTAAGTCACACACTTGGCTTGCAAAAGGCTGCTTGTATTGAATGGCCAACATTCTTAGGACATAAAACTGCCACACACACAATTAAGGCATTCCACACATACTGATAAATGTATCCCCACTGCTGTCCTGTGGGCGCATTGGGAAATTTGTAGTATCTGTACATACTTCTACTCATACAGCAAGAGACCCAAAAAATGCCAGCAGGGGAAAATGAGTGGGGAGGAAAGGCAAGAGAAGAAATATTCAAACCTATAACAATTCACTGGGTCCTGCAAGAAACACAATAAAGAACATCCCTTTCCATTCTAGTCCCCTGCAAACCCTTTTAATGAGACTTCTGTCTTCAGAGATTCCAATCAATATTATATAATGTGCACAGGTATCAAAACATCACATGGCTGGCCGGTGCAGCGGCTCACTAGGCTAACCCTCTGCCTAAGACGCTGGTACTCCGGGTTCTAGTACTGGTTGGGGCACCAGATTCTGTCCCGGTTGCCCCTCTTCCAGGCCAGCTCTCTGCTGTGGCCCGGGAGTACAGTGGAGGATGGCCCAAGTACTTGGGCCCTGCACCTGCATGGGAGACCAGGAGAAGCACCTGGCTCCTGGCTTCAGATCAGCGTGGTGCACAGGCCACAGCGGCCATTGTGGGGTGAACCAACGGTAAAGGAAGACCTTTCTCTCTCACTGTCCACTATGCCTGTCAAAAAAAAAAAAAATCACATGGCAGAATTTTTATGTATCTGTTAAAACATATTATATTTTTAAAAGTCCAAACCAAATGTTGCCATCTATGAAGGGTTTTTATTAAAAATTGTAAGCAACTGGGGCCTTCCTTTCCTGAGTTCCAGTAATACCTTGTATTATTATTATTATAGTACTTCTTAAATTGCTACAGTTTGCTTACATGTTTCTTTCTCCAGTAGTTATCTGCTTAAATAACGAAACATTTTATTCATTTTTGCATTCTCAATACCTTGGCAGTGCTTGGCACGTTGAAAGGTCCAGTAAGTGTTTCTTTAATGAGTGAGTCAATGAATTTTTTCAAAATTTTACTGTTGGAAAATGGTAAAAATGATAACTCACATGAACAAATGCCAAATGAATTAATTTAATTTGCCAGTTTAATAAAAAAAAAATCCAGCAAGTGCCGTGGCTCACTTGGCTAATCCTCTGCCTGCGGTGCCAGCACCCTGGGTTCTAGTCCCGGTTGGGGCGTCGGATTCTGTCCCGGTTGCTCCTCTTCCAGTCCAGCTCTCTGCTGTGGCCCAGGAAGGCAGTGGAGGATGGCCCAAGAGCTTGGGCCCTGCACCCACATGGGAGACCAGGACAAGCACCTAGCTCCTGGCTTTGGATCAGCACAGCATGCCAGCCATGGCGGCCATTTGGGGGGTGAACCAATGGAAAACAGAAGACCTTTCTCTCTTTCTCTGTCTAACTCTCCCTGTTCAAAAAAAAAAAAAAATCCAAGTCTTAAATAGTGGATCTGAATGCACTAAATATCTATGGAAGGTAAATTCAATTACAGAGGCCAGCGCTATGGCGCAGCAAGTTAATGAATGCCCTGGGCTGAGGTGCTGGCATCCCATATGGGTCCCCGTTCGAGACGCGGCTGCTCCACCTCTGATCCAGCTCTCTGCTATGGCCTGGGAAAGCAGCAGATGATGGCCCAACTCCCCGGGCCCCTGCACTCACATGGGAGACCCAGAAGAAGTTCTTGGCTCCTGGCTTTGGATCAGCGCAGCCATTGTGGACAGTTGGGGAGTGAACCATCAGATGGAAGACCTCTCTCTCTCTCCCCCTCTCCTCTCTCTCTGTGTTACTCTGACTTTCAAATAAATAAATAAATCTAAAAAAAAAAAAAATTCAACTACAAGTAGGTAAGAGCACAGAGTAAATATTCTGCTTGTCCCTTCCACCACATTTTTAGAAAGCTGTAAGAATACTTCATATTGCACATACACAATCTCCACAGGTAGAGATTAATTTATAACACGGTGTATTTGGCATTTTTGACAGCTACAGGAATATTTAAATAAAAATGTACTTCAATATAGGATCCAACACTATTTCAAGGGGCAAAGAGTAAGAGGGCACTGACTTGTTCCTAATAGATTCCTTTGGAAATAAGGATTCTAACCAAGTTCTGATTGTAGTTAAAATATTAACACTGAATTAAAGCTCCACAGCAGATTCAATCAAAAAAGTTTCTTGTGCTGCACACCAGAAAAATCCTTCACAGCAATGGGAGCAGGCACTAGCTCATAAATCCTCAAGATCCTAAGAAATCCATATGGAGGAATGCAAAGGTCATATAAAACAAATTAGCTTAAGCAGCTGAGAGGTCTTTGGAAGTTACCTACCTTCCTATCAGCCACTGCTGGGAACTAATGTTAAAAAGCATGAGACGGGGCCGGCACTGTGGTGTAGAGGATAAAGCTGCTGCCTGCAGTGCCGGCATCCCATATGGGCGTCCGTTAGAGTCCCAGATGCTCTGCTTCCAATCCAGCTCTCTGGTATGGCCTGGGAAAGCAGTACAAGATGGCCCAAGTGCTTGGGCCTCTACACCTGTGTGGAAAACCCAGAAGAAGCTCCTGGCTTCAGACACAGCTCCAGCCATTGCAGCCAGCTGGGGAGTGAACCAGCAGATGGAAGACCTCTCTCTCTCTGCCTTTCCTTCTGTCTCTGTGTAATTCTGTCAAATAAATTAATAAATAAAAAAAAAAGCATGAGATTTAAATATACTGAAGGGTACCACTATATAAAGTAAAGTCTGTATTTTAGTGGTGGCTGGTTGTCTCACCTTTAAAAAGTGTAATATTTTGACTTTACCAATTGACACTCCTGTCTATGGCATCAGTAATCTCCCTATGCTCCAGTCATGAGTTTCCAAGGCTATGGAAGCCCTCTGAGTTCTCCGATTCTTATCTTGTTTAGACAAGGTCATAGTCAAAGTGGAGGTTCTCTCCTCCCTTCAGAGAAAGGTACCTCCTTCTTTGAAGACCTGTTCTTTCCACTGAGATCTCACTCACAGAGATCTTTTGCCAGAGTGTCTTGGCTTTCCATGCCTGAAATACTCTCATGGGCTTTTCAGCCAGATCCGAATGCCTTTAGGGCTTATTCTGAGGCCAGAGTGCTATTTAGGACATCTGCCATTCTATGAGTCTGCTGAGTATCTCACTTCCCATGTTGGATCACTCTCCCCTTTATTTATTCTATCGGTTAGTGTTAGCAGGTACTAGACTTGCTTATGTGCTCCCTTTGACTCTTAGTCCTTTCATTATGATCAATTGTGAACTGAAATTGATCACTTGGACTAGTGAGATGGCATTGGTACATGCCACCTTGATGGGATTAAATTGGAGTACCCTGGTATGTTTCTAACTCTACCATTTGGGGCAAGTCAGCTTGAGCATGTCCCAAATTATACATCTCTTCCCTCTCTTATTCCTACTCTTATGTTTAACAGGGATCACATTTCAGTTAAATTTCAACACTTAAGAATAACTGTGTATTAATTACAGAATTAAACCAGTCATATTAAGTAGAACAGACAGAAAAACTACTAAGAGGGATAATGTATTAAGTTGTTCATTAACAGTCAGGGCTATGCTGATCAAGTTGGTAAAGTCAACAACAGGAGTCACTGTGCACTTACTCCTCATGTAGGATCTCTGTCCTTAATGTGCTGTGCATTGAGATTTAATGCTATAACGAGTACTCAAACAATATATTTCACTTTGTGTTTCTATGGGGGTGCAAACTGTTGAAATCTTTACTTAATGCATACTAAACTGATCTTCTGTAAAAAAAAAAAAAAAAAAAAAAAAAAAAAAAACTATCAACTCCCAACTTGACTCTCACTGGGATTAAACATGACAATAGCTCTGATCTGATTTCATCATCATTAAAAAAAAATCATCTATTATTTTTCACTTTATGTTTCTGTGTGGGAGCAAACTGTTGAAATCCTTACTTAATGTATACTAAGCTGATCTTCTGTATATTAAGATAATCGAAAATGAATCTTGATGTGAATGGAAGGGGAGAGGGAGCGGGAAAGGGGAGGGTTGTGGGTGGGAGGGAAGGTATGGGGGGGAAGCCATTGTAATCCATTATTCGTACTTTGGAAACTTATATTCATTAAATAAATAAAAAAAAATTAAAAAAAAAGTGTAATATTTTATGTTCATGATTATTAATTCCTCAAAAATTATCTACTGAAGCCTCCTACCCTTACGAATAAGGAAGCCGAGGTCTGAAAGGACAAATGACTGCCCAAGGTCATACTGTTGATAACAGGCAAAGTCTGAATTCAAACTCAGGTCTCCAAGAGACCCTAATACAGAGGTATTTTCCTTGGATACAAAGTTTTCTTATCTTAACATGTCTTTTTTTAGAGCTTGGTCCTACATACACAAAACACAAACACACACACACACATATGTACAAAGCATATGTATATAATCTACAGATACACAAATACATGTATATTCATATATACCCATTTATATACATATTCTCATAGCATTTGGAAAGCTAGAGCCATTCAGAAAATATACCCCCAAAATACAGTTTATTGAAAAGAACAGCTCTATGATAAAGCATTCATGTTTTCTAAGCAACTTACTGGAAACCAATATTTACACTTACTAGAAACCAATATTTATACTTAAAATGTATATTATTTATAATGAAGCATAATTGTTAAGAGCATGGACTCTGGAGTAAGACGTCTGCATCTATTCCTTGCTAACACTTAATTAGCCATGTACCCATTTTCTAAGTCTCAGTTTCTTCACCTGTAATAGGGAAAAATAACAACTGGACATAGTTACAAGGATTAAACAGATGATTAACACTCAGGATTTAGTAATTAATTACTCAATAATTTAGCTATTCTTATCATTATCACTGTGCACCAATGTCTCAGTTTTCTACAAATATGCCTCAAAGAACGTTTTCTGTGTACCTAAAACACACAACAATCCTAATTATATACTAGCCATTCTTTTGAAGACAGATTGAGAACACTATTTAAGAAATTCTTTTTTTCTTTATTTTCTGGGGATAAAACTCTTACTCCAAATTGACTGTTTTAAAGATTTATTGGTTGGCCGGCGCCGCGGCTCACTAGGCTAATCCTCCGCCTAGCGGCGCCGGCACACCGGGTTCTAGTCCCGGTCGGGGCGCCGGATTCTGTCCCGGTTGCCCCTCTTCCAGGCCAGCCCTCTGCTGTGGCCAGGGAGTGCAGTGGAGGATGGCCCAGGTGCTTGGGCCCTGCACCCCATGGGAGACCAGGAAAAGCACCTGGCTCCTGCCATTGGATCAGCGCGGTGCGCCGCCCGCAGCGCGCCGGCCACGGCGGCCATTGGAGGGTGAACCAACGGCAAAAAGGAAGACCTTTCTCTCTGTCTCTCTCTCTCTCACTGTCCACTCTGCCTGTCAAAAAAAAAAAAAAAAAAAGATTTATTGGTTTATTTGAAGGGCAGAATGACATGGCGGGGGTGGGGGGTGGAATACATACAAAAAGATCTTCCATCATCTCCTGGTTCATTTCCAAAATGACTGCAAGAGCTGCTGAGTCAGACCAAACCCAGGAGCCAGGATTCCAGTTGGGTCTCCCCCATGGATGCCAGTGGCCAAAGAACGTGGGTCATCCTCCACGACCTTCCCAGGTACAGCAGCAGGGAGCTGAGTCAGAAGCAGAGCAGTCAGAACTCAAACTGGTACTCTGGTGTAGGATGCTGCCACAAGTGGTAGCTTCACCCCCTGTGCGACAATGCTGGCCCCCAACTTGAGTTTTTAACTCTACATATGTTCAGTGACTAAATTGAGAGTCTAGAATTTTAAAAGACAAATTGTTTTCTGTCTTCTTATACTTTTCCATTCTTTCAAAGAAAATGAGTTTGGTTGCCTGAAGTCTGCAAAGAAGAGATAAAATGGACTCAGAAGAATGAACCCCCTGCCTCCCACTGAGTATCCTTCTAGTGATCAGACACAAAGGACACACTCTCATTTATGATACTGAGAACAAGTGAATTTTAATTCTACTATCTTTATATATTTTAACTATTATAATCTGAAATTAACACAATTATGAAAGGCCCATTTTCCTCTTGTACTGTAATCATGATTCAAATAAAATATTCCCCCTTCCCTACATTCCTTAAAAGATTGACTTTATCATAAGTGTATACTAGCATAGAGCTGTAAAAAATTCATTCATTAAATCAAAGAAATGAAGATTCAAGCAATTTTATTTCCTAAAATTTAATAATTTCTTTTTTTTTTTGACAGGCAGAGTGGACAGTGAGAGAGAGAGAGAGAAAGGTCTTGGTCTTCCTTTACCATTGGTTCACCCCTCAATGGCCGCTGTGACCGGCGCACTGCGCTGATCCAAAACCAGGAGCCAGGTGCTTCTCCTGGTCTCCCATGCAGGTGCAGTGGCCATCCTCCACTGCCTTCCCAGGCCACAGCAGAGAGCTGGACTGGAAGAGGGGCAACAGGGACAGAATCCGATGCCCCAACCGGGACTAGAACCCGGGGTGCCGGCACCGCAGGCGGAGGATTAGCCTATTGAGTTGTGGCATCGGGGGTCTAAATTCTTTTACCACTCATTCATGTTCTATGCCCACTGGACAACTGAAAGAAAGTAACATTTACATACACTCATTTTAATAGGCAAATAAGTCTAAATAAAAGTTTATTTACATTATTTTATTTTATGATAATCTCAGGATTCTCCTTGAATGAGCTACCATTTGATTTCCTGGCGGTCTCTGAAATTTCGGTTGGAGAATACATAATTTAATTTGAAAGTAAATCAATACTAGAAACAAATTATTTGATCAACTTATTATAAAAGATTAAACTGCCAGAAACTTTATTTTACCAGGACTAAAATGTATTAAATTACATTTTACTGACATAAGATCAAAAGAACCTCATAACTACAATCTGGTATTTTACCAGAGTCAGGTTATAAAAAAGAAGCCAAACCAAGAACTATTCCCTCTGGAAAACAAACTGTTTTAAGCAATTTTTTTATATATATATTTTTTTATTTGACAGGCAGAGTTAGACAGTGAGAAAGAGAGAGACAGAGAAAGGTCTTCCTTCTGTTGGTTCACCCTCCAAATGGCCGCCACGGCCGGAGCTAGGCCGATCTGAAGCCAGGAGGCAGGTGCTTCCTCCTGGTCTCCCATGCAGGTGCAGGGCCCAAGCACATGGGCCATCCTCCACTGTCTTCCCGGGCCACAGCAGAGAGCTGGACTGGAAGAGGAGCAACCGGGACTAGAACCCGGCACCCATATGGGATGCCGGCGCTGCAGGCAGAGGATTAACCAAGTCAGCCATGGCGCCGGCCCCTGTTTTAAGTAATTTTAAAACTCTCTTGACATTTGATCCATTAAAAAAAAGTTCATCATATAAACAGAATCATTAAAGGATGCTGAAAAACAAACCCAAAGGATTACAATAAAAACTTTTCCCAAATGCAATGTTACTGGTTCAACTATCACAAATAACTAATAAATGTTTCTACACAATACACCAGCTTTTTAAAAAATAATTTACTATTTTTAAATTCTTTTCAAATTATTCCTAACAGGCTAAAATAAAATGACCATTAAGATATAAAATAACAAAATAACAGTACTTCCTACCAACACACAATATTAGTTTTTAAATAAAATCTGAATTACAACAAATTTGCATATTTTATTAGCTTAAAGTGGGAATTTATGAAAATAGAGCTGGCTTCTCAAAGGTATTAAAACTAATTTAAAGTCACTAGAATTTTATAAAACAGACAACAAATTGGCCAAATGTACTACCATGTCTAATCTTCTGGGATTGGAGATTGTATGAATATGCCCAAAGTTACATAATATTGGGGGATGGGGAGATGGTTGATGGCCTTTCAAAAATGTATGGTAAATTAATAAGGATAATTTCTAAAATATATGTCATAACAGAGTAAAACTTCAATGAGAAATCTAATTAGACAACACCAGAGTCAGCAGTATCTCCAGACACTGATTTCTCAAATGTCACCAGACTATCCACTACGCTAAAAAGTACCTTTAAATGCACGTAGCACCCAGAGCAGCAAGTTTTCAAATCCTTACCTTCTGTGGACATCTGTACTACTTTACTACTGCTCAAAGCACTGAAATACATGCTCCAACTTAATTAGAACTACTATCTTTCTCCTGGGCTCCATTTTAATATTTTTTCGAAAGACACTTCATTCAATACCGAAGAAATAGACTGAGTACATATACATTTCCTTTTCCAACATCCAGAATATTAAAGTATTTCTAAATACGGCCTCCCCCTACTCTCCCAGAGAACTTGCTTCAGCTTTATGAATGGTTTCACGTTTTTTAGTGCTAATGTATTTCTGAACATCTGAACATCCCCTCCTACCTAACTTGAAAAAATAAAATTACTTTCAACATCCAACAGCAGCCATGCAAGTAAAGCTATTTTGTTTCCAATAAAACCCAAAGATTATATAATAAGCTATGACATTACCTTCCCACCAATGTTTCCCAATATCTCCTACAGAGACAACATCCATTTTCACAAGAGGAAAACAAGTAGTGAATAAAATATATTTCCTCCCCAACTAAGAACTGCCTTCTCTTTTGTCAATATTACAACACATTCACCTACTGACAAAGGAAAAAGGAACACTTCACTAGCCTATTAGGAAACTAAACTGGGAGCATTACCAGTCAGATTTAATTGAGTTATTTCTAGGGAAGAATATTTAAAGCAGAGATTATTTAAAGCACACAGTCAGGTGCTAAATGTTGGGGAAACAGCCGGCACAAGGCAGCCCCTATTTGTCACTTGTCTTTTTCCCCACTACCCACCCTGCACCAAACCCCCATTGTTCTAGGTAAAAACTCACAGCTAATGATACCCAAATAGCAACTGCTACATCTGTGTGGCCGATGGTCACGAGGAACGCTCCAGAACCATACTGACTTGCTGCCTTCTTCCCCACAAATAAAACCCTAATTTGATCATAAATTGGTCACAAACTGGTGGGGGAAAGGCTCGCAGCTTCCCTTGCAGACTCACGGATGTCATTCCAGAGACGGCTGAGCCAAGCCCCAGAACAGTACCATCATCAACCAACCGACCGACCGGAGGAAAAGAAAGCACTGCAAGTGCGCTTTACAAGCGCATTTACAAGAGGGAGGAAAAAATCCAGGACCGAAACCCTCGGAAAGTATCCAGTCCACTGGGCAGAGGCTCCTGTCCCCACCGAGCACCCCAGCACAACGCAGATGCAGCACGCAGGCTTTCCGGTGGGCTCGCAGCCCTCGTCCACCACTGCCTCCCCAACACCGGCTGGCGGGGACACCTGCGGGCGTCGAGGGAGTCAGCGCCCCGCACCCCGGCGGCCGACTCTCCCTCGGGGCTACCTGCCTCGGCCTGCGGGAGCGCCGCCCGGCACGCGCGCGCGCGCACACACACACACACGCACACACTCACACTCACCCATCTTTCCTCTTGGCTTTGTAGACGTGACCATAAGTGCCTCGGCCAACTTTGCAGCCCTCGTATTCAAACAGGTCCTCGACCCGCTCCCGCTCGCTGCTCAGCTTCACTTTAAAGTCATAGTCCATTGTCACAGCCTCCGAGGCCGGAGAGCTGGGTCGGGGGGCCGGGGGCCGGGGTGGGGACCGGGGAAGCACGGGCAGCCGCAAGCCCCCGGGAACCCGCCCGCTCTACGCCCGCCGGCCGCAGCACCAGCGCGACGGATGCGGCAGCAGCAGGAGGAGGCCGCGCGAGAGCGCCGGGGACATCCAGGAGGGCAGCGGGGCAGAGGCCGGCCGGGGTGGGGAGGTTCCCCCCGGGCGAAGGAGAGCCGAGGGACGACGGCGGGGGGTGGGGAGCGGGTGTCTCTGCCCTTGTCCCCGCGGGCTCCGCGGGCGCCGGCTCCGCTGCTCTCTCCGGCCGCGCGTGTCCTGCTCCCGCTGCGGTGGGAGCGGCGGGGCGGCCGCGGTGGGCTCTGCTTCTCTCACACGCGCACTCACGCCTCACCCTCTCTCTCACACACACACACGCTCACACTCACTCACTCACTCACTCTCCCATACACTCCAACAGAAAGGCAGCGCCGCACAACAGCCGGTACCTCCTCAGAGAGAGGAGGAGGGAGGGCACCCGCGGAACACGGCCGCGGCTGTCGCAAAAGCGTCGCGAAGCCTGGGGCAGCCTCGGGCCCCGACTCCAGCCGGCTCCCGCGGCGGCTGGCAGTACCTGCTGGCGCCCGCACCCCGAGGGCACTGAGGAAGGGAGCCGGGGAGCCACTGCCCAAAGCTGCCGCCAAACGTACCACGTGGATGGGCGCCCGCGGTGGCCCGGCCCCAGACTACAACGCCCAGAATGCTTGGGCCGCCGCTGTGCCGCCCCTTTACGGCTCCACCCCGCACGGTGGGAATATGGAGTGTTGCGTGATGGGATTAGTAGTCCGAGACGAGATTAGTTTCATTCACTTAAAGGGATAAAAAAAAAATGTTTTCTTCTTTTTCTTTTTCTTTTTCTTTTTCTTACAGTGGTATTACTGGAGTCCGAGTTGAACCAAAACTGGACTCAAGAGGCTCACGTACGAGGGAAGCTAAAGAATATTACACTTATATTCTGTGTCTCTTCTGAACTCCGGAGATTAAAGAACATCATCTTTATCGGACGAATGCTATTTGTAAACAGCGCCCTGGCAGCCACTGGAGACACTCGTGGCGGTACCAGTCCGATAAGGGGCCGCGCAGTGGTATCAACGTACCGGCATTCACTGGAAACCTAGAATGCGCTGATGGGAAAGCGAACCAATAACGAGCGTCCACACTGCTCCTGGACGCTGTTGCCCTCGTCCCGGACAGCTCTCACGGTCCTTCCCGTCCATTCAGAGGCGACGCTATTTTGAGTATGGCCTTTTGTACTGCTGCCCTTAAAGCACCAGTTTGGGGGTATAATTACTAGGTCTAAATCCACAGACGTTCGTTTGCTGATCATTTTAAGGTAGGCAAGTTGTCTGCTGGAGGAGTCCTGACACCTTGGTAATAATCCCTCCTTTTCTCTTGTCCCTCGTCTTTGCGCCTCTGTTTTTAATTTTTGGCGTTCAATTTTTGTCATTTCCACTAAAATTTCCCACTCCCCAGAGGGAAGAAGATCTTTTCCATTTTTAAAATACCCCCCCCAATTCCTGTGATACTCATCAAATTCTGTTTTTTATTTTCTCTCCCTTGCTAGTTTATGAATTCCTATTAGGAATCATGTTTGCATCTTCCACAAACTCCTAGTACGATGCCTTGATGTTGCTATACAGCAAATATTTGTTAGTGAATCAATGAATGAATGGACATGTTTATGTCAGAAATAACCATGTACAGCTGATGATGACGATGATGCTGATGACGAAACCATTTTGTGAAAAACCCACAAAAAGACTTTCTCTTGCATAAGTTTCCATGGAGAAAATTAGGGACTTCACTGCTGGTTTAGATTAAGTTGTTTTTATCTAGTATATTAAATATTTAGCATTTAAGTATACTGGATCAGATTAAATGGAACCCTGGATTTTTGCTTTGCAAAATGAAGCTATAAAAGTCCCTAGCAAAGAGCAAGTATGCAAAAAATGAGAGCTTTTATTAAAGGGATATGGAGATTTTTATTTCCATTCAATGCGGTGAAATGGGTGTTTCTCCAGCAGGACTGTCCCTTTGCTTCATTAACGAATGACATTAACAAATATGGACTTTAATAGACTCTTCCTGGAAAAGTGTATTTAGTGGTTTTGTTTTTTTTTTTTTTTTTTTTTTGAGCAACGTGTCTCTCTATCCACATATTTACTCATAGATCTTAAGAAATCCAACCACTACACTGCGCTGAGGGTAGCCCCACTTCCACCACCTCCTGCACCACCTGAGCAGGACATTCCAGAAGGTCTCAGACTTTTAGAAATATACTTTGACTACTGTTTTGGCTTGCTCTGCATCGTGAGAAATAGCCTCACCAGTCCACCCCAAAGAACACTCAGACTCAGAAGTGCAGTTAAAGCAAAATTTATTAATGAGCTTGCAAGATCCAGTACCTGGTGAGCCCGCACACCCAGGTGGTCTACAGTGGGCTGTTTAGTAAGCAGGTCCCTCCCCCTCATTGGCTGAGTACTATGGGCATTACAACCTTCCCAGCATTTGCTTCATCTGTTTTGGCCACCAACATCCTGTTTGCTTAAGAACTTTCTAGAGAAGCCGGTGCTGTGGCATAGTGGGTAAAGCCACCACCTACAGTGCCAGCATCCCATAAGGGCACTGGTTTGAGTCCCGGCTGCTCCACTTCCAATCCAGCTCTCTGCTGTGGCCTGGGAAAGCAGTAAAAGATGGCCCAGGTCCTTAGGCCCCTACACCCATCTGGGAGACCCAGAAGAAGCTCCTGGCTCCTGGCTTCAGATCGGCACAGCTCCAGCTGTTGCGGCCAATTGGGGAGTGAACCAGCAGATGGAAGACCTCTTTCTCTCTCTCTCTCTTTTAAAGATTTTTAAAATTTTTTAAAAATATTTTATTTATTTATTTGAGAGATAGATTTACAGACAGTGAGAGAGAGACAGAGAGAAAGGTCTTCCTTCCGTTGGCTCACTTCCCATATGGCCGCCACGGCCGGAGCTACACCGATCCGAAACCAGGAGCCAGGAGCTTCTTCTGGGTCTCCCACGTGGGTGCAGGGGCCCAAGCACTTGGGCCATCCTCCACTTCTATCCCAGGCCACAGCAGAGAGTGGGATCGGAAGAGGAGCAGCTGGGACTTGAACCAGCATCCATAACAGATGCCGGCACCAAAGGCAGAGGATTAACCTACTGCGCCTCGGCACTGGCCCCACTCTCTCTCTCTCTCTCTGCCTCTCCTTCTCTCTCTGTATAACTCTGAATTTCAAGTAAAATAGATAAATCTTTAAAAAAAGAACTTTCTGGTGCATGTAACCTAGCTGTTAATACTAGCTAGCTACTTGTCTTCAAGCTGTTAAGCTAGTTAGATGTCTAGTTAGAGCTAAACACCTTTGAACATGAACCCAGGAGCTAGCGCTGTGGCCTAGCTGGGGAAGCTGCCACCTGCAATGCTGATTCAAATCCTGGCTGCTCCACTTCTGATCCAGCTCCCTACTAATAACCTGGAAAACAGTGGAATACGGCCCATATACTTGAGCCCCTGTCACCCATGTGGGAGACCTGGAAGAAGCTCCTGGCTCCAGGCTTTGGATCAGTCCAGATCTGGCCGTTGCAGCCATATGGTGAACCAGCATATAGAAGAGCTCTAACTCTGCCTTTCAAATAAATAAATAAATCTTTTTAAAAAAAAAAAAAGAAAAAAAGAAAATGAACCCAATGTTTACTTCTCACAGGCACTGTGGATGAAGATATGAATTCTCCCTGAAGTAACTGAGGTAAGCTGGCCTGTAAACATGGTATCAGGGTGGAAATCAGAGAAACAGACAGTCACTAGGAACCTTTTACAAAGGAGCATGGCTAATGTGTCAGGAGAAGTTACATCCCACACCAATTTTACATGTTATTTTTCATGTGATAATGCCCTGCTATTATCCCTGGGACACCAGCCTGGTCTTAGCTGGGGGCCTGTGTCTGCGCTTGTAGGAAAGAGAAAAGCAGTAGCTGTAAACTCAGTTGTGCAAGGTAAGAAATGGCCTGCGGATCCAAAGCAATGAACCAAGAAGGGCTTATGGCACATAGAACTATTCCAAAAACTTGAGAAACCTATGTTAGAATGTACTCCCTGTAGATCAAAGATTAAAGAGCAAACTTAATTGTTACTTTAATTAATTGAGCATATCAGAGACACTGTGCTATCCTTTCAGTTTGATCTCGCCCCCAATCATATTGATGTCCCGTATCTCCTTGCTCCATAAGAACTTCCAATGATATTGCAAAGTCTGTGACCCTCACTGGTCCATATTTCAAGCAATGCCCCCAACTTCTTTGCTTAAAGTGTAGTTATATCTACATCCTAAATTTGACATCAGCAGTGTTAACATGCCTCCCCCAAGCCAGTCCTACATTTCAACTTTCTCCTGAACCATCAAAGGGAACATTCTGCTATCATCTCTAACAAAATCTCTAAAACTGAACCTCCCAATGCCGTGATTAGCAATGCCATAGGCACTCATTCGCTTGTTTCACTGCCAGTGACATTCACACAATCCTTCATACTTGTGCCAAATACTCTGTTCTCTGTCCTGTTCTTGAAGGCTGAGATGCTTCCTCACGCCATCTCTGACCTTTGCAGTCCTACCCATCTCTCAACATACAGCTCAAATGCCTACTTTGGCCCTGAAGTCTTTCCTGATTCTTGCAACTGGATATGACCCTTCTTGACCCCAGCCTTGCCAGTACCAAGTTCTCAGCTTGCATAATTATATTTAATTAGAATATGTTTCATTGGATCAATTTCTATAAAGTAGAAATTGACGGTAGGTGACTGTCATTTTAAAGTATTTAGCATCTTGCCTCAGCTCTGCCTTTGAACACATACTTTTTTGCTCTACCATTTTGGATTCGGTTTTCTCAGGGTCAAAGCATGTTTTTAATGTATGTAACCTCCCATTCCACAAGTGGCATGTTCATCAACTTCATCACCAAAAGGTATATATGAGGTATCTAGAGGTGATTATAGTGTAAGACACAGAAAGAGCAAGTTAGCTCAATCACACTACCACCCTTTATTAAATTTGTAAAGAAAATATTGATGCAGTAGTGGGTGTTTAACCTAGCAGTTAAGATGCCTCATCCCGTGTTGGAGTACGTGGGTTCCATTCCTGGCTCCGCCATCTGATTCCAGGTTCTTCCTAATACAGACCCTGGGTGTATGGCGATGTTGATGGCTCAAATAACTGAGTTCCTTTCATGCACATGGAGACCAAGATTGAGTTGCAAACTCCTGGCTTAACTTTTGGTTTAAGCCCTGGACCAGACCTGGCCATTTTAAGCATCTTGGGATTGAACAGAGGGATGGAAGCTTTCTCTCTCTGTCTCTCAAATACATTAAGATTTAAAAAAAGAAAAGGAAAATAATGATGCCAAAAATAAATAACTCCATAAACATCCAGACTGTAATTTAGACTTTAAAAACAACCAAAAACACTTTCAGTTTTGACTGGCTTTTCTCCCCTTCATCATATGGGCATTATTGGACTCATTTGCTCCACCCAACTGGAAACATGCCCAACAGCAGTTGCTGAATTTTACTCACTGTCTGCCATTACCAATGATTTAACTGTGTTTCTCAATTCCAGTTCTGAAAACCCCTGAAAGTGCTCTGCTGCAGCTGAGATGGGCCTTTCTCATGCCAATTAAGTGTAGTCATAAGAAGCAGGATCATGCAAGAAAATGAGAGCTCCTTAAACAGGAGGGGCAAGGGAAATGGAGGCAGGGAGCTCGCAGGAAATGGGAGACAGTACAAGTATCAGAAAGGAAATAAAGCAGGGCAATGTGGTAGAATGTGGGACTTGGAGGGAATTCCTTTAGACTGGTGAGTGGTCATGGGCTCTCTGAGCTGAGACCTGAAGGTTGAGAAGCAAAACCTGCTACTATCGGGGAGAACGGTGGTCCAAGCAGATCAGACAGGCAGCAAGTGCAAAGGCCTTTAGCTAGGAATGAGGAACAGAAGTAGACTTTGTGTGATAAGATTGCAGCAACAGGGGGAACCCCTGGGGGTGAGGACAGAGAGGCACACGGGGACCAAGTGATATTAAGATCTTCTAGTCTACAGTGGGAAGGCCAGATTTTATATCTATGGAAACAGCAAGGCGTTGCAAGGTTGAGAGGCAGGGAGTGACCAGATGTGATTTATCTTGGCTGCTGTGTGAAGAATGGATTGTAGGGAGCAATACTGAGAGAGTGAGAGAGAGAGAGACAGACAGACAGACAGAGAGAGAGACAGAGAGAGAGAGATGGAGATGGAGAGATACATGGGTCTTGCTGATTAGTTGGATGGGAAGTAAAGAACTGGAAGGAATTAAGATGACTCCTACGATGTTGTTGCTTACTGAATGAGGAAGATTTTAAGAGGAACAAGTATAGGAAAAAATGTAAGTGTTCCATATTAGACATGTCAAAAATGAGATGAGGGGCCAACGTCATGGTTTACTTGGTTAATCCTCCGCCTGCAGCACAGGCATCCCATATGGGCGCTGGTTCTAGTCCCGGTTGCTCCTCTTCCAGTCCAGCTCTCTGCTGTGGCCCAGGAGGGCAGTGGAGGATGGCCCGAGTGTTTGGGCTCCTGCACCTGCATGGGAGACCAGGAGGAAGCACCTGGCTCCTGGCTTTGGATCGGTGTAGCTCCGGCCGTAGCGGCCATATAAGGAGTGAATCAATGGAAGGAAGACCTTTCTCTCTGTCTCTCTCTCTCTCTCTCTCTCACTGTCTATAATTCTACATGTCAAATAAAAAAAAGAAAGAAAAGAAAAAAGAAAAAAATGAGATTAATACATCTAGTGGGAAGGTGGATATATGAGTCTCCAGCTCAAAGGAAAGGCTGGAGATAAAAATATGGAAATCATGGCCAGTGTTGTGGTGAAGCAGGTAAAGACACCTACATGCTGGCATCCCACATGAGCTCAGGTTTGAGTCCTGGCTGCTCCATTCCAACCCAGCTCCCTGCTAGTCCACCTGGGGAAGCAGTGGAAGATGGCCCACATGCTTGAGACCCTGCACCCACGTGGGAGACCCGGAAGAAGCTCCTGGCTCCTGGCTTCAGTCTGGTCCAGCCCCGGCCGATGTGGCCATTTGAGGAGTAAACCAGTGAATGGAAGATTCTCATTCTCTCTCTCCCTCTCGCTCCCTCTCCCTCTCCCCCTCCCTCCCCCTACCTCTCTCCTATCTTTTTCTCTCTCTGTAACTCTACCTTTCAAATAAATTAAATAAATCTTAAAAAAAAAAGAATGTGGAAATTAGCAGCCAAGAGTTAATTGGATCACCTGCAAAATGTGTTACAGTGAGAAAAGAACAGGTCCTGGGGACCTTCAGCATTCAAGGGCTGAGTAAAGGAGAAGCAAAAAAGGAAGAGTGAGGAGGAGGCCAGATCTCCCTGGGACTCAGGGATATTATCTCACAAAAGCCAAGGTGCTGTGGCTTAACGGGTAAAGCCGCTGTTTGCAGTGCTGGCATCCCATATGGGTGCCAGTTCGAGTCCCAGCTGATCTACTTCCAATCCAGCTTCCTGCTAATGTGCCTGGGATAACAGCAGAAGATGACCCACAGGCATCAGTGTGGGTAGACCCAGAAGACGCACCAGGTTCGTAACTTCGGATTGGCCAGATTGGCTATTTGGGAAGAGAACTAGCGGATGGAGGACCCTCCTTTCTCTCTCTCTCTCTCTCTCTCTCTGCCTCTGCCTCTCACATAAATAAATAAATAAATCTTTTTAAAAAATAGAAAGGCAAGAGGGAAGGGTTGAAAAGAAGATATGGTTGGGCCAGCGCCGTGGCTCACTAGGCTAATCCTCCATCTGCGGCGCCAGCACACCGGGTTCTAGTCCTGGTCGGGGTGCTGGTTCTGTCCTGGTTACTTCTCTTCCAGTCCAGCTCTCTGCTGTGGCCCGGGAGGGCAGTGGAGGATGGCCCAGGTCCTTGGGCCCTGCACCCACATGGGAGACCAGGAGGAAGCACCTGGCTCCTGGCTTCGGATTGGCACAGCGCGCTGGACGTAGCGGCCATTAGGGGAGTGAACCAATGGAAGGAAGACCTTTCCCTCTGTCTCTCTCTCTCTCACTGTCGGACTCTGCCTTTAAAAAAAAAAGAAGAAGAAGAAGAAGAAAGAAAGAAAAGAAAAAAAAGAAGATATGGTTGATAATGTTGAATTTGGCCAAGAAGTCAAATGAGATAAAGCCACTGTAGGTTGAGCATCCCTAATCTGAAAATTTGAAATCTGAAATGGCTTGAGATCCAAAACTTTTTAAGTACTGACATGATGCCCAAAAAAGTATCCAATGGGATTTTAGATTTTTGGATTAGGGATACTCCATAGGTAAATCTATGCAAATATTCTACAATCCCCAAATCTCCAAAATCTGAAACATTCTGGCTCCAAGCAGTTCTGAAAAGGAGAACACTAAATTTGTGGTGTTAAATATATCCCAGTGTTTCTTAACTTCTTTTACAACTGTTTCCCACTGCGGGGCATTTTTAGGTTCCTCCTACCCCCTACTTGTCTATCCCTATGAAATGTTAATACCACACATATACCGTGTATCTGTTTATGATAGAACTTTGGAGGGATACAAACCACTGTAAAATCTTAAGGTTTTTTTGACGCCTTGAAAGCCAAATTTTACTTCCTTGTGAGTGATGTTGCCTGACTAATACTGCATGTCTTACCAATAATACAGATAATTTTTAACACTAACAAGAGTAGTTGTGGGGCCGGTGCTGTGACGTGGCAGGTAAAGCTACCACCTGCATCCCTTATGGGCACCGGTTTGAGTCTGGCTGCTCCACTTCCAGTCCGGCTCTCTGTTACAGCCTGGGAAAGCAGTAGACGATTGCCCAAGTCCTTGGGCCCTTGCACCCACTTGGGAGACCTAGAAGAAGCTCCTGGCTCCTGGCTTCGGATCGGCACAGCTCCAGCCGTTGTGGCCAACTGGGGAGTAAGTCAGTGGATGGAAGACCTTTCTCTCTCTCTCTCTCTCTCTCTCTCTCTCTTTCTCTCTCTCTGCCTCTCCTTCTTGCTCTGTATAACTCTGACTTTCAAATATATAAATAATTTAAAAAAAGAGTAGTTGTGGTAATGAAGCAGGGATTGAAGTCTGTGGCAGGTATTGTGGCACAGTGAGTTAAGCTGCTACCTATGACAATGGCATCCCACTAGTTTAAGTCCCTGCTGCTCTGCTTCTGATCCAGCTTCCTGCTAATGCCCCTGGGAAAGCAGCAGATGATGGCCAAGTATTTGTGCCTCTGCTACCCATGTGGGAGAAATGGATGAAGTTCCTGGCTCTTGACTGCCTTTCAAATATTTTTTAAATAATTAAAAAAAATAATTTTTAAAAAGCCAGTCTCTATTCACCTGAAGAATGCATTCAAAGTGAGGAATTGGAACAAAAAGTATAGATAAGTTATAGCATGTTGGTTAACAGAATTGCCTCTATAGCTGTGCAAGCTGCCTTTGTTCTTGAACCTTCCCCTAATTAACAAGGTAAACTATATTATTTCCTCAGCTCTAAAAGTGGAATAATAGTGACAACTACCTCATGAGGCTGTTGTGAGAGTTAAGGAAGTTAATGACATATGTAAAGTTTTTATAATTGTGCCTAGCACAAGTGTTCTGTACATACATGCTATTCTCATTCATAATATTAGCTGTGAAGGGGATGTGAAACTCAGGGCCTATAGCATATAGTTCAATATCCCAGGAGGTGAACTCGGAGTTAAGGGAGCATTAGTCAAGAAAGGCTAGAGATGTTTTATTGCTGATTAAATGGGACCAGTTGTAAGGGAGATACTGAGGGTAGCAGTTCTCTGTCTCTAAAGCAGCAAGAGGTCATGCCCAGAGCATGGAGGAAGGACGGCACTTGAGCAGAAGGGGGCACTTCTCTTTGGGTAGGCAGAAAAGGATAGCAATTATCATGTATCTGTTGCTGCCCTATAAGCACCCCCTGAGTGTAGCGGTGTAAAACAACAATCTCTCACGATTGTACAGGTTGGCTGGGCACAGTCAAGTGGCTCTGCTGGTCTCACCCAGCATTCCTGACCTGACTGAAGGAGGTTGCTATACTGGGGCCGGAGGATCTAACAAGACCTCATTTGTGTGCCTGTGGCCTCCATGCTGGCTCTCAACTAGGTCTGTCTTTCTGCATGGTCTTTCCTCATTCAGCTGTCAAGCTCAGACCACCTTACACCATGTGTATGGCCTCAAAAACATTTTAGGTGAAAGCTGTAAGCTCTGAGGAGCCCTGTTCCGGCACATCTGTTGTTTAAAGCAAATCACAAAATCAGGTTCAAGGAATGGGAAGATAGACTCCACTTGTTGATAACAGCAAGTGCAAAATGCTGCGGCCATGTTTTCCAGTCTCCCCTTCAGTTTCTCTGGGGTCACATAGACAGCTATAGGTCTGGTGAAAGCTGAAGCAGTTCCTTTACGGATAGCTTCAGTTTCCTCTATAAAGAAGAAACGTTCACCTGCTGTGAATGAGAGAAAGGAGTGGAAAGAGGGAAAGCAATGACTGTGTGTCTGAAAAGATTGCAGGTTTCAAATAATCCTGGGGCAGGATTAGAGAGATTGCTGGCAGGATAGAATCGCAAGACTTCTTGCCAATAGGTAGGGCTCACTTGCAGGTGCAGCCGTGTATTTCTATCAGTGCCCATCTGCCCTGTTGTGTGATTTTCATCACCAGCACTCAACAGCCCAGGTGGATGCTGGGCAAAGACAGATGTTGGATTCATTCAGGGTTGGGGCCTTGCCAGCTAGGTATGATGAAAAGAAAATGGAGCGAGAAAGTCGAGATTATTGGCTGGAGAGTGATTAAAAATGCCAGGCACTGACATTAAGCTGGGTAGGTAGAAATAAGGCCAATATTTATCCTTTGATAGTATAACACTAACCTAAATTTTAATGCACATTTTTGGAAGATAATTAAACAACTCTCAGTCCTTTCTTCCTTAGTATTCATAGCAAGACACTTTCATGAAATAGGCATTAAAGAAAAGACAGCTGAAAGGATAAAATAAACAATAGGTTTTAAGCGATTTCTCCTTTTCTTAGTAAGAGGTTCCCTTTTCTGTGATTATTAAGGGCATTCTGAAAATCTTTGATTTACTGTTGATTAGTTCTGCTCCCACAATCTGTAATAGTAAGGAGATATTGCCTTTTTTAAAAGTTTTATTTATTTATTTATTTATTTATTTATTTATTTATTTTTACAGGCAGAGTGGACAGTGAGAGAGAGAGAGAGAGACAGAGACAAAGGTCTTCCTTTTGCCGTTGGTTCACCCTCCAATGGCCGCCGCGGCCGGCGCACCGCGCTAATCCGAAGGCAGGAGCCAGGTGCTTATCCTGGTCTCCCATGGGGTGCAGGGCCCAAGCACTTGGGCCATCCTCCACTGCACTCCCTGGCCACAGCAGAGAGCTGGCCTGGAAGAGGGGCAACCGGGACAGAATCCGGCGCCCCGACCGGGACTAGAACCCGGTGTGCCGGCGCCACTAGGCGGAGGATTAGCCTATTGAGCTGCAGTGCCTGCTATTTATTTATTTATTTACAAGGCAGTACATCAGAGAGGAAGAAACATAGACAAAGGGGCCAGAGCTGTGGTGTAGCAGGTAAAGCATGCTGCCTGTAGTGTCAGCATCCCATATGGGAGCCAGTCCAAGTCCTCGCTGCTCCACTTCCCACCAAGTTTCCTGATAATGTGCCTGGGAAAGCAGCAGAGGATGGGCCAAGTGCTTGAGTCCTTGCACCCATGTGGGAGACCCAGAAGAAACTCCTGGCTCCTGGCTTGGGACCAATCCAGTCCCAGTCATTGCAGCCATTCGGAGAGTGAACCAGTGGATGGAAGATCTCTCTCTCTCTCTCTTTGTCTCTCCCTGTCTCTGTAACTCTGCCTTTCAAATAAAATAAATTTTTAAAAAATTAAAGAAATGGAGAAAAAGAGATAGATTGATCCATTGATCAATGGATCTTTCATCCACTGGTTCACTCCCCAAAAGGCTGTCACAGCCAGAGCTTGGCCAGGCTGAAACTAACAGCCAGGAATTCCATTTCAGGTCTCCCACATAGGTGAAGGAACCCAAGCACATGGGCCATCCTCTGCTGCTTTCCCAGGCACATTAGCAGAGAGCTGAATTGGAAGAGGAGTAGCCGGCTCTCAAACCAGTTCCCCCCGTCACAACTGCAGATTTGACCTGCTGTATCACAGTGCCCACCCTGAGAATTTACCTTCTTATATTGATATTCGGTACTGTAATCTTGTTCTTTTTTCCCTTCGGTGGACACCTTTTTGTATAGATGCATTGGCTTTCTATTTTTTAGTTCAAAACATATTTTCCTACATGAGAGTATAAAAGTCATTGATAGGAACACAGTTCAGGTTCAGGTTCAGTTTCTCATGGCTTCTCTGACCTCCTGTTCTAATAAGTTTCACCTCCTGTTTAGCTGGACTATATTACTCAGGCCCAAATACCAGGAAAGCCACGTCTTTTCTGGCTGGTTCCAGCACAAATGTGGATCGCTCCCGTGAGCCACGTAGCTCCCTTTCTATTGCACACAAACACTTCAGGTCACCCCTGCAACCACCTGATACTTGACACCTGGGGCTATTTCTTTCCATGTAATCCCATGCTCAGAACCTCTTGAACCCTTTCTTTCTTAGTAGCCCTCCCTCTACCCCCACACACCAAGGTCAAGTTCCATCAGATATTGTCCTTCTTGCTTTGACAGCCTACATCCTGTTTAATTATTAAAATGCTGTTTTGTTTCCATCATTCCTCTGCTCAGAAACATTCAACGACTCTACATGATCGTCTATTGCCTACAGCATAAAGCTCAAACTCCTGCATCTAATATTCTCCATCCTGGATTTACTTCAGTCTGAGGTATGAAAATACTTTGAGGGCAGCTTGCAATAGAAATGTTAGAATTAGATTAAAATAATTACTTCCACATGACTAAGTTTTCCACAATCAGAGCTCTTCTGTTATCTCCAATGTGGTGTCTAGCCAGTTTCGCATAAACTGCCTCCTGTTCAAGGAAACGCTTATCAACTTTGGCTGTCCGTTTGAATTATCTGAGGAATCAACCCAGCCATTCTTTTGCCTCCTACTTCTTAATTTTAAAAATATTTTATTGACAAAGATTGTAAACATTCAAGGTGTATAGTGTTGACTTGATGTATGTACACATTGTACTGTGATCACTACAATCAACTTAATAACACATTCCTCACATCAGTACTGTACTGCAGAGCTTCAGGACTTGTTCTTCTTATAACTGAAAGTTTGTACCCTTTGATCAACATCTTCCTATTTTCCCTACCCTTACCCACAGCCCCTGGCAACCACTGATCTATTCTCTGTTTCTGTGAACTGGATGTTTCTAGATTCCACATATATGTGAGCTCATATAGTATTTATCTGTGCCTGGTTTATTTCACTTAATATGAGGGTACTTTAAAAAGTTCACAGAACAAGGAATTAAAAGTCACATTTATTTAGCGGCAAAAAAATTTTGAAATCCATGCATAATTTTTCATAATACACATTTTCCATGAGATTTTCGGGAACCTTCAAATGCATGAATTTAATTTTTTTCCTGATTTTTAAAAAGATTATATGTATTTATTTGAGAGGCAGAGTTACAGACAGAAAGAGGGAGAGACAGAGAGAAAAGTCTTCCACTCGCTGGTTCACTCCCCAAAATCGCCACTTCAGCTAAAGCTGAGCCAATCTAAAGCCAGGAGCCAGGAGTTTTCTCTGGGTCTCCCATGAAGGTTCTGGGCCCAAGCACTTGGGCCATCTTCCACTGCTTTCCCACGCCTTAAGCACAGAGCTGGATTGGAAGAGCTGGATTAGAAGTGAAGCAGCCTGGTCTTGAACCAGCACCCATATGGGATGCCAGTGTTGCAGTGGTGGCTTAACCTACTATGCCGCACTGCTGGCCCAATAAAATTGTCTTTTAATTCCACTTTCCACAAACTTTTTGAATGTCCTCCAGCTTCATCTGTGTTGTCACGAAGGGTGAAACTTCCTTTTAATGACTGAATAATATTCCAGTGTGTGTATGTGTGTGTGTGTGTGTACTTCAAAAAGTTCATGGAAATTTACATTCTGCAAAAACTATGCATGGATTTCAAAAATGTTTTGCACTGATGGCCGGCGCCGCGGCTCACTAGGCTAATCCTCCGCCTAGCGGCGCCGGCACACCGGGTTCTAGTCCCGGTCGGGGCGCCGGATTCTGTCCCGCTTGCCCCTCTTCCAGGCCAGCCCTCTGCTGTGGCCAGGGAGTGCAGTGGAGGATGGCCCAGGTGCTTGGGCCCTGCACCCCATGGGAGACCAGGATAAGCACCTGGCTCCTGCCTTCGGATTAGCGCGGTGCGCCGGCCGCGGCGGCCATTGGAGGGTGAACCAACGGCAAAAGGAAGACCTTTCTCTCTGTCTCTTTCTCTCACTGTCCACTCTGCCTGTCAAAAATAAAAAAAAATTAAAAAAAAATGTTTTGCACTGAAATGAACTTAGTCTTTTAATTTCATTTTTTCCACAAACTTTTTTTTAGTCTGTTCATCCATCAAGCTCTTTCCATATTGTGGCTTTTGAACATGAACATGGGAAGTAGATATTTTTTGAGACACTTATACATGCTGGCTCATATGGTAGTTCTATTTTTACTTTTTGAGGAATCTCTATATTATTTTTCCATTATAGATATACCAATTTACATTCATACCAACAGTGTTCAAGTGTTCCTTTTTCACCACACCTTCACCAACATTTGTTATCTTTTGTCTTTTTGATAATAGGTACCCTAACAGGTGTGAGGTGATATCTCATGATTTTCATTTCCATTTCTCTGAGGACTGATGATGTTGAGCATCTTTTTATATATCTTCTTTGGAAAAATGCCTGTTTGACTTGTCATTTCTCTATTTTTCCTTCATTGGCTATGTTTTTGGCTCACATCTGAAAAATTATTACCAAGACCAATATCAAGGAGGTTTCTCCCTATTTTTTCTTCTGGGAGTTCTACAGTTTCAGACCTTACAAAATCAACATGCAAATATTAGCTGTGTTTTTATATGCTAGCAATGAACTATCCAAAAAAGAAGTTAGGAAAGTAATCCCTTTTACAGTTATATCTAAAAGAATAAAACAATTAGAAATAAATTTAATCAAGGAGGTAAAAGACTTGTACACTGAAAACCATAAAACATTAATGAAAGAAATTGAAGAAAATACACGGGATAGCTTTCTATGGATTAGAAGAATTAATATTGTTTAAATGTCCATACTACTCAAAGCAATATTCAGATTTGATGCAATCTCTACCAAAATTCCAATGATATTTTTCACAAATAATAAACAATCTTGGGCTGGCATTTGTGGCACAGTGGATTGAGCTGCCACTTGTGATGCCAGCATCCTATACCAGAGCACCAGTTCAAATCCTAGCTACTCTGCTTCTGATCCAGCTTCCTCATAATGTGCCTAGGAAGGCAGTAGATGATGGCCCAAGTACATGGGTGCCTGCCACCCATGTTTCTAGCTCCTGGCTTCAATCTGGCCTAGCCTGGGGCCATTTGGAGAGTGAACCGTAGATGGAAGACCTCTGTCTCTGTCAATGTCTCACTCTCTCTCTCTCTGTCACCTCTGCCTTTTAAGTAAATAAATAAATAAATAAATAATTCTTTTATGAAAGCCTAAAATTCATATGGAATCACAAAAGATCCCAAATAGCCACAGAAATCTTAATAAAAAACCCAAAAATGATAGTGTCAAACTCCCCAATTTCCATCAATTTTACAAAGCTATGATAATCAAAACAGTATGGTGCTAGCATAAAAACACAGATAAACTATTGCAACAGAATAGAGAGCTGAGAAATAAAGCCACACATATGCGGTCAAATAATCTTTGACAGAGCACAAAGAATAGAGTTAGGAAAAGGAAGTCTTCAATAAGTAGTGTTGAGGAAACTGCATAATCACATGCAAAAGAATGAAATTGGATTCTTTCATCATGCACAGAAATTGACTAGAAGTGGATTAAAGACTTAACAGTAAGGTCTGAAACCAGCAATCCCTATTTAATTGAACTGGTTCAGTTAAAACCAGTTCAATTCCAACTGACATTGGGATTTCTAAAGTCCTCAAGTGATTCTAATGTGCATATTTAAAGAGCTTTATTTTTTAAACCATTTCATCCTGAAAACAAACATTCAGCAATGCAGCAGCTTTTCCCCTTGAAATTTGTGGGATTCTGTGCAAGCTACAAAAACTTACTTGGCTTTATTTTCTTGTTAAGTAGGCATAGTGCCCAGATGGCAGGGTTGCTGGGAAGGCTAGAGAAATCCTATTTACAGAGTTCAGTGGAGGTTTTGGTATTCAGTAGATGTTCAGCAAGTTGTACATAATAATAGTAATAATAATAATAATAATAGTACTTCCCTGGAAGAGTTTTAACTAGTCCAGCTTAGTGCCTTTAAAGCTTATGATGTCTCTTGATATAAGCAATAAGCATTCATAAAAAATGATGCCAATGAAAGCCATGTATTTACAGACCTGGTTTTCTAAATTGCATGATAATTTCATGCCTTGAGTTTTTTTTCCCTCTTGAGTCTCCCAGGCCTGTATTTCTAGCATTATGTTCTTATCTCCAGTTTTCCCATTCTCATCCCAGTTCATTGTGATCTCTTTCAGATATGAAGTCTTTCATATTTAAAGAGGTCATTTCAGCAAGGCACATGTAAGTTTCTTACCCAGAAGTCATTTGTCCTCCCACTCACCCTCTGCTCTATGCCCATTCCATTCATCCTCTTGTGTTGCATTCTATGCCCCACTGGCTGCTCTGAAACAGCCCACATAGTGTCTGGAACATAGTGGAACCTCATAAATGTTTACTCCCTTTTCCATTGACATTGAGTTTCACATGAAGTTGTTCATCCCTGTCGATTCTCTTAGTAGAATGAATATGCTTTCATTGTAAACTCTTAAGATAGTTGGTACCTAGATATCTACAGATATGTAGATCTCCAGATATGTGGGGTGGGTCATCCACTAGACAACTGGCCATAAGGACTCAGTGGAATATGGAAGCAGCCCTTCATCTGTGGTGAGTTGGTGACTGGTGTTCGAGAGACATTGGGGAGTTATCATTGAGGGGACTGAAGACTTGGATAGGTGCTGGATATTACTGATACACTGAAGAGAGATAATGACAGGTTCAGGTCAGTTAATAAAAAATGGAAAGTGGATTGTGAGAGTCTGTGGGCACATTTGTCAGCACCTCACCTGCAGCTGGAAGACAGACCAAGCTGAAGAGCAGGCACACGTGAAACTTGAACTACAACAAAGAACCACAGTAATGGCTTTTATGCTCAGTCAAGGCAGATCTCCCAGGCTAATGGCCAAGCCCTGTAGGGAAATAGAGGGACCCTGAACATATACCATTGCTGGGTAAATACAGCATTTGGATCCAATATTGCTCTGACCAATACACCTGCAGAAGTGATCCACTCTTTTTTTTTTTTTTTTAAGATTTGTTTCATTTATTTGAAAGACAGAGTTAGAGAGAGAGGTAGAGACAGAGAGAGAGGTCTTCCATCTGCTGGTTCACTCCCCAGATGGCCGCAATGGCTGGAGCTGTGCCGATCGGAAGCCAGGAGCCAGGAGCTTCTTCCGGGTCCCCCATGTGGGTGCAGGGTCCCAAGGACTTGGGCCATCTTCCACTGCTATCCCAGGCCACAGCAGAAAGCTGGATTGGAATAGGAGCAGCCGGGACTAGGACCGGTGCCCATATGGGATGCCGGTGCCTCGTGCCAGGGCTTTAACCCATTGCACCACAGCGCCGGCCACTCCCCCTTCTTGTTAGAAGATAATGCCCTCCTTCCTGTCCGAAGCAGGAATCACCAATAAAGAAGACCTTTTAAGACTGTTTTCTCTCCTCCCTTCTCCTTCTTTTGGACAGTAGACCAAAACTGGGGTTCCATTTCCCCTTGTTTCAGTTGAGATAGTGCTTGCTTTGTTAAGACTGAAAAGGGACGGCGCCGGCACACCGGGTTCTAGTCCCGGTGGGGCGCCGGATTCTGTCCCGGTTGCCCCTCTTCCAGGCCAGCTCTCTGCTATGGCCAGGGAGTGCAGTGGAGGATGGCCCAGGTGCTTGGGCCCTGCACCCCATGGGAGACCAGGAAAAGCACCTGGATCCTGGCTCCTGCCATCGGATCAGCGCGGTGCGCCGGCTGCAGCGGCGGCCATTGGAGGGTGAACCAACGGCAAAGGAAGACCTTTCTCTCTCTGTCTCTCTCTCACTGTCCACTCTGCCTGTCCAAAAAAAAAAAAAAAAAAAAAAAAAGACTGAAAAGGGATTACAAGCCAAAATGTTATTGTACTTGGATAATTTGTACCAGAAAAGCCAAATAGAATGTCTGGGAGGCAATCAAGAAGGTGTTAGACTAAAGCTAGTAGAATATAAAGCTGAGTAAGGGAGAACTCATTGGTATGAGACTTTGCTCCCATGGTGTAGTATTTAATTCCACAGAGAGTATCTCGGGGATATTTCTAATATGCTGCAAGCCAGCTTTCAGAATCTTGGAAAAATCAATGGCATGCATTAAATGAAGTAGAGAGGCCAGAATTGCCATCGCAGGATGTGGAGGAAGGGATCAAAAGACTCATGCAAATAGACATGTGAGAATGGCTCTGCCATGTTAGACCAGACAGTCCACCAAGGGTTACTTTCCTCAAGAGGTTCCAAGGAAACTGAGGAAGTGAGAAAAGCACAGGTGAAAGGGGTATCAGCATCAATGAGAAGTTGTTTTCTGTAATGGAGGCTGATAATAAGAGATGCTGTTAGAGAACTAGGCTTCCTGGTAGCAAAAGGGATTGGAGTACATGAGAATAGCAGAGGCCAGGTGACAGCACCTAGTCCATCAGAAGGATTTAACACTTAATTATTGTAATGGCCAATCAAATCAGAATATCAGCCAAGGGGACCAAACTTTGGAGACCTATGGGGAGAAGTAACAAAATAGGGTGCTCCTAGGAACAAGACAGATGAGCAGCCAAAAGAATGGTTCTAAATGTATATAAATAGAATTCATAATGAATCATGAATTAGCAGAAGGCTGAGGTCAGGCACCCAAATGGAAAGACATAATCTCCTTCCAGTTTTCAGATCTGAGTCATTTCCCAGACTCAAAACCAACTTACTGATAGAGAAATTGCATTCTTATGATGAATAACCAAATGAGAGTCAGGTAATAACTGATTTTCTGGCCCAGCAGGTCCACCTAAAGCAAAGCAGATTCACTGAGTCCATGAACCCAACCAGTGGTTACCTTTATGGAGAATAGAAATATTGAGTAGTTGAAAGGATCCTCGTGTTGGTTCCTTGAACTATGGAGCAAGAGCTTTGTAGGAAACTCCAAATAGAAGTCTTCGTGGCCGGCGCTGCAGCTCACTAGGCTAATCCTCCGCCTTGCAGCGCCGGCACACCGGGTTCTAGTCCCGGTCGGGGCGCCGGATTCTTTCCCGGTTGCCCTTCTTCCAGGCCAGCTCTCTGCTGTGGCCAGGGAGTGCAGTGGAGGATGGCCCAAGTACTTGGGCCCTGCACCCCATGGGAGACCAGGATAAGTACCTGGCTCCTGCCATCGGATCAGTGCGGTGCGCCGGCTGTGGCAGCCTATGGCGGGTGAACCAACAGCAAAAGGAAGACCTTTTTCTCTGCTCTCTCTCTCACTGTCCATTCTGCCTGTCAAAAAAAAAAAAAAAAAAAAAAAAAAAGAGAAGTTTTCGCCACTTCCCTTCTTGGGGCCAGCATTGTAGCACCACTGCCTGCAATGCTAGCAACACATGTAAACGCCAGACTCACCTGGAAGGAATTTTTGGCTCCTGGCTTTGGCCTTGTTTAGCCCTGTTGTGGCTATTTGAGGAGTGAACCAGCAGATGGAAGATCTAAATCAATATTTTCCTCTCTCTCCTTCTTTCTCTTTCCCTCATCCTGTAACTGCCTTTCAAATGAATAAACAAATCTTAAAGAAAAGAAATTGCACCTCTCCCACCAAGACAGACAATAAAAACTTTATAATAGTCCAGGAGAATGGCAGAGATTAGCACCATAATCAAAGACACAGAATGCAGGTCTGGAATTCCTACATAACCCTACTTAATTCACCAATCTGACTTCAGCAAAAACTGGGTGGATCATGCTGATGTCAGAAGAAGATTACCATGAACTTAACCAAATATTGGCCTCATTAAAGCTGCTGCATTACATTTGGTGTCTTTACTAGAACATAATAGAACAGTCATGGTACGTGTATGATGCTATTGGTTTTCTATATTCACCAGGAAGGAATATCAGAGCTATTTGCATTCACAAGGCATGGACATGGTATACCCTAACCCCAGGGCAATTTTAACTATTCTGCTCTGCATCACAACATAGTCCAAAGGATCTTGTGTAACCTGGACATCCAGATGAACAGTGTGCTGGTCTGCCATGTTAATTAGATCTTACGATCAAGAAGTGGTAAGTACTCTGCATGCCTTGGTAAGATAAATCTCCAGGAGGTGGGAGATAAAGCTTATGAAGGTTCAAGGGTCTGACATATATCAGTGAATTTCTTAGGAGTTTGGTGGCCTGGTGTGTGTTGAAACATCCCCTCCGAAGTATAAGACAAGTTCTTGCACCACACATCCCTACCACTAAGAAAAAAATCAGACCGCTGGGTATGCCTCTTGGGTTTTAGGGGCAGCATATTCAATGTCCTTGGCAATACATTTATCAGGTGACTTGGAAAGCTGCAGGCTTTAAATGAGGGCCAGGGAAAAAAGGACTCTATAGTAATTAGATCCTGTGGTACAAGCAGCCCTGCCACTTAAGCCATGTGAGTCTGCAGATCTCATGGTACTAGAGAAAGATGCCACATCGTGCTTCTGGCAAGCTCCAATAGGCAGGGTTCTGGAGTAAGGCCATTCCACCTGCTGAAGGAAACTATACACCATTTGAAAAAGAGTTCCTGTCATGATACTCAGCCCTGGTAGAAACTGAGTATCAAGCCATGTGTCATAGAAACCAGGTGATCATAAGTTGGGTTCTGCTGCCTTATTGTGTCATAAGATCAGGCAGGTGCAACAACAGTCCACTGTGAGGGACAATATGCCAAAAATTAGGCTCCAGCAGGCCCAGAGAGCATAGGAGGGCTGAAGGAACAGGTGGCTTTGACCCTCATGTCACCTATCACTGTTGTACCAATGCATCTCCCTCAACTGCCAAGTACGGCCACAGGGACGTTCCTCATTACCTGTTGAAAAAGAAGAAAAAATGGGGCTGGTGCTGTGGCTCAGCAGATTAACGCCCTGGCCTGAAGCACCAGCATTCCATAAGGGTGCCAGTTCTAGTCCTGGCTGCTTCTCTTCAATCCAACTCTCTGCTATGGCCTGGGATAGCAGTGGAAGATGGCCCAAGTCCTTGGGACCCTGCACCCATGTGGGAGACCTAGAAGAAGATCCTGGCTCCTGGCTCCTGGCTTCAGATCGTCGCAGCTCCAGCTGTTGCAGCCATCTGGGGAGTGAACCAGCAGATGGAAGACATCTCTCTATCTCTACTTCTCTCTGTAACTCTGACTTTCAAATAAATAAAATAAATCTTTAAAAAAAGAAAAAGAAGAAAAAATAATCCAAGTTTAGTTAATAGATGGGTCACTTTGTTATGGCTGTGAACTGAAAATGTCTATAGCTGCACTTTTGAACCCAATCCCAGGGGTGATGGCAGTGATGAGATTGGAGAAGGGACATTTTCCCAGTAGGCAGAGCTTCAGGAAGTCCTTTAGTCATTGATTTTGAAGACAGAAATGGCTAGGGTGAGGGTATACTCATGGGAAGTGACAAATGCTAGCCTTCTTTGTTGGTCAGGTATCTAGAGCAAGAAATATAGGAGGGCTGGCACTGTGACATAGTAGGTTAAGCCTCCACCTGTGGGGTTGGCATCCCATATGGGCGCCTGCTTGAGCCCCGGCTGATCTGCTTCTGATCTAGCTCCATGCTAATCATCTGGGAAAGCAGCAGAAGATGGCCCAAATCCTTGGGCCCTTGTACCCATGTAGGAGACCAGGAAGAAGCTCTTGGCTCCTGGCTTTGGATCAACCCAGTTTTGGCCATGAAGCCATTCATGGAGTGAAACAGCAGATAGAAGACATCTCTCTCTCTCTCTCTCTCTCCTTTCCTCTGTCTGTAACTCTCAAATAAGTAAATAAATCTTTAAAAAAAAAGAAATGTAGGAAAAGGCTGTAAAATGGGCAGATGGATAGACCTCTAGGGGAAGTGCACATATTGGAATGACTTTTCATAACACATATTGCTCATCAGAGTTTCCACAGCAGAAGAGTCATTAACCAACCAAGTATATAGGATGACTAGGCCAGCAAACATCAGGCTGCTTATGTCTATGGCACCAAAGTTCTTTCACAATGGACTTATGGGTGGGATAGCTGTGGTGGCAGAAATGGAGACTATGAATGGGCCTAACTTTTTGGACTCTCTCCAAAGCTGATCTAGCTACAGCTGCTATTGAATGTCTGACCTGTCAGCAGCAAAGACAACACTGAGCTCTCAGGGAGGTCAAACAGTCACTGGATTGCACTGGGCCCTTTCCAATTTGAAAAGAATAACATTTTATCATGACCTTTCTTTTGTTTGATTTATTTATTTGAAAGGAGAGAGACAGACAGACAGACAGAGAGAAATCTTATACCTGTTAGTTCATACCCCAAAAGCCTACAACAGCCAAGGCTGAAGCCAGAAGCCAGGAACTCAATCCAGGTCTTCCATGTGGGTGGTAGAGACTGAAGTTCTTGGGCCATTATCTACTGCCTCTCAGGCACATTAGCAGGAAGCTGGATTGGGAGCTCAGGGTCTCGGTGACTGGTTTTGGTGTGTATATGTTCTGAGTATTAGCTTGCCTTCCTGCCTCATGTGCTTCAGCCATCACCAACATGCAACGACTCAGAGAACAACTAATATTCTGACACCACTTTCACATAACACTGCTTCAGACCAAGGAACTCACTTTACAGCAAGAAGATATGAGGGTGGCACTTGTCCAGAGGACCCATTGGTCACACTAGGTACCACACCATTTGGAAGTTATCAACTTGATGGAGCGGAGCAATGGCTTGTTGAAAGCACAGCTAAGACTCCACATTGGAATAATGTGTTTGGAACATTATCCTTTAGGATAGCCTTTAGGATGCAATATACTCCTTAAACCAGTGGCTGTTAGATAAGGATGTATGAAGTTATATGAGGAAAATGAGATTAAAAGATGAATTTATTTTGGTGCACTAACATTGAATCCATGCATAGCTTTCCCATAATAAACATTTTCCATAAACTTATTAAAGTACCTTTTTATGGTACTGTGTCTCCAGTAGATAGACAACATGAATCCACAGATGAGGCAAAAGTGAGTGGCCCACTCAGCATTACTCCCAGAGACCCATTTGAAGAATTTGTGTTTCTTGTCCCTGTAACTGGAGACTCTACTAGGATAGAGGTTCTGCTACTCAGAGGTGGGATCTTTCCATCAGAGGACACAGTAAGAGCTCCCTAAACTTAACACAAGGGCTGCTCTAAGGTCACTGGGGCTCCTAATGCAAGCAATCATCAGGAGGTGGACACGGCTGATACAGAAGAGAACAGACAAGACTATAGTGGTTACTCAGGAGATCCACTAGGGACATTTCTTGGTATTTCCAAGCCTAGTCATAATTGCAAATGGCCAAGTACCGAAACCACAGCCTGATAAGAGCATGATAACTGGGGTCTTAAACCTCTTACAGATGAGTTTCTGGTTCAATCCATCAATCAGGCTACCTACGCCAGCAGGAGTGCTCGCTGAGGTGGTAGGGAATATAAAAGGGGAGGGGGTGGATGATGGAGACAGTGAGCATCAGTTACGGCCTTGGAGTCAGCTATAGAAGCAGAGATTGTAGTTGGTTCCATTGTCCTCTTGCAAAAATGTATACAAAATTGTGACTAATAAGAATTCTGGGGCCCAGCACTGTGGCATAGATTAAACCTTTGCCTAAAGTACCAGCATCCTTTATGGGTACCAGTTCAGGTCCTGGCTGCTCCACTTTCTATCCAGCTCCCCAGAAAAGCAGTGGAAGATGGTCCAAGTGCTTGGGCCCCTGAACCCACGTGGGAGACCCAGAAGAAGTTCCTGGCTCCTGGCTTAGATCTGGCCCAGCCTTGGCTGTTGCAGCCATTTGGGGAGTGAACCATCGGATAGAAGATCTCTCTCTCTCTCTCTCTCTCTCTCTCTCTTTCTCTCTCTGTCTTTCAAATGAATAAGTAAAAAATAAATCTTTTATTAAGAATTCTGGGCCGGCACCGCGGCTCACTAGGCTAATCTTCCGCCTGTGGCGCTGGTACCCTGGGTTCTAGTCCCGGTTAGGGCGCCAGTTCTGTCCTGGTTGCTCCTCTTCCAGTCCAGCTCTCTGCTGTGGCCCGGGAGTGCAGTGGAGGATAGGCCAGGTCCTTGGGCCCTGCACCCATGTGGGAGACCAGGAGGAAGCACCTGGTTCCTGGCTTCAGAATGGTGCAGCGCACCGGCTGCAACATGCCGGCCATAGCGGCCACTTGGAGGGTGAACCAACGGAAAAGGAAGACCTTTCTCTCTGTCTCTCTCACTGTCTAACTCTGCCTGTCCAAAAAAATAAAAAAATTCTGGACACAATTAATGTATTATATGCCATATGAAGAACTACAGAGAGAAATTCATAGGCTTCAAACCTAAAAAAAAAAGAGGAAATAGAAATGCTAATTACCCAATTTGATCTGTTTAAACTGTAGACATCTGTTGAAATATTGCAATGTATTCCATAAAAAGATACGGAGCCGGCACTGTGGCGCAGCGGGTTAATGCTCTGGCCTGAAGCACCAGCATCCCATATGGGCACTGGTTCTAGTCCTGGCTGCTCCTCTTCCAATCCAGCTCTCTGCTATGGGATGGGAAAGCAGTAGAAGATGGCCCAATTGCTTGGGCCCTGCACCCATGTGGGAGACCTGGAAGAAGCTCCTGTCTCCTGGCTTCAGATCGGCGCAGCTCCAGCTGTTGCAGCCATCTGGGGAGTGAACCAGTGGATGGAAGACCTCTCTCTGTGTCTCTACCTCTCTCTGTAACTCTGTCTTTCAAATAAATAAAATAAATCTTTAAAAAAAAGATACAAGGAGCCGGCGCCGTGGCTCAATAGGCTAATCCTCCACCTTGCGGCGCCGGCACACCGGGTTCTAGTCCCGGTTGGGGCGCCGGATTCTGTCCCGGTTGCCCCTCTTCCAGGCCAGCTCTCTGCTATGGCCAGGGAGTGCAGTGGAGGATGGCCCAGGTGCTTGGGCCCTGCACCCCATGGGAGACCAGGAAAAGCACCTGGCTCCTGGCTCCTGCCAGGATCAGCGCGGTGCGCCGGCTGCAGCGGCGGCCATTGGAGGGTGAACCAGCGGCAAAGGAAGATCTTTCTCTCTCTGTCTCTCTCTCTCACTGTCCACTCTGCCTGTCAAAAAAAAAAAAAAAAAAAAAAAAAAAAAAGATACAAGTATTACATGTCGATCAAACTTTTTTTAAAAAAAGATTTATTTATTAGAAAGGCAATATTAGAAAGAGGGATCCGGTGCCACGGCTCACTAGGCTAATCCTCTGCCTGCGGTGCTGGCTCCCCCGGTTCTAGTCCCGGTTGGGGCGCCGGTTCTGTCCAGGTTGCTCCTCTTTCAGTCCAGCTCTCTGCTGTGGCCTGGGAGTACAGTGGAGAATGGCCCAGGTCCTTGGGCCCTGCACCCACAGGGGAGACCAGGAGAAGCACCTGGCTCCTGGCTTCGGATCAACGCGGTGCGCCGGCCGCAGCATGCCGGCCGCAGCGGCCACTGTGGGGTAAACCAATGGAAAAAGGAAGACCTTTCTCTCTCTCTCTCTCTCTCACTGTCCACTCTGTCTCACGAAAAAAAAAAGAAAGAAAGAAAGAAAGAAAAAGAAAAAAAAAAAGAGGGAGAGACATGGAGAGAAGAGAGAGGGAATCTTCCACATGCTCTTTCACTCCCTAAATGGCCACAATGGCTGAAGCCAGGAATCTGGAACTCCACCCAGGTCTTCTACATGGGTGGTAGAGGCCCAGGCACCTGGATCATCTTCTACTGCTTTCCCAGATGCATTAGAAGGGAGCTATATTGGAAGTGGAATGGCCAGTACTGGAACCAGCCCTGAAATGGGGTGCCAGTATTTCAGGGGCAGCTTAATCCACTATGCCCCAATTCTGGCCCCTATCAAACATTTTTTAAAAGAAGGGGGAAAAAAGAATTCTGGAGAAATTGTTCAGAGCAAACAATGTGAGAAGCAAGTGATCTAAGCAATATGAAGAGTATTCTCTGATGTGTGCTTTTGTGCCTGTCTCAATCCACTTTTTAAGCTTGTGCATCTATACTCCAGCTACTGTGAGTGTTGGACAACAGTTCCAGATGCCTCCCCTTCTAGAGAATTTCCCTTGGCTAAAATAGGAGCCATCTCACCCATAAGGATCAACTGCCCTCCTGCCCTGCAGATTTCACTTGATGATGGAGGGATACGATGTACACAAAGCTGGTCTTCTTGGCCAACAGTTGATGGTGAATTGTGTGGGATCAGCAGAAGCCCACTCTTACTTTCCTCTCTTCCTGGCCAATCCTGCTCCCTCACGCACCTTCTCCAGAGAGCACTTTCCTAATAAAACACTGGAACAAGAATCCTTGTCTTATTCTTGTTTGGACAATTTGACCCCATTCAGTCTATGGCCTAATTAAGACCCTGGCTATCAGGAATGTTCTTGAGGGTGGTTTTTTTTTTTTTTTAATATGGAAAAGGAATATTTCTCTTGAGGAATGTACCGAGACATGCTACAGCATAATGAGCCTTGTGCTAAGTCGAAGGAGCAGACAGAAAAGACCACATAGTGTATAATTTCATAGCCAGAGAAAGGAAATCAGCAATTATCAGAGGCTGGGGGTGAGGTGGAGTGGGAAGGAATGGGAACTACTGCTAATGGATGGAGGTTTCTTTTTGGGGTGATGAAAATGTTCAAAAATCAGATTGTGGTGAAGGCAGTACAACTCTGTGAATACACTAAAATCCATTGGATTATATATTTTAAAAAGTGAATTTAATGGCATTTGAATTATGCCTCAGTACAGTTTTCTAAAAAAAAATTGGAGGAAATAAATATATTTTTAAAAAATCCTCGCATTCAACAGTTAATATTCTAATTGTTACTTCCTTATTTTATCTCAGCCTTTTAAATTTAACTTACAGGTCTTATTAAACTCATACTAATTGTAGTAAACTTTAACAGTCTTTTGGAATTAGCCTTTTACCAATTTTAAATTTTATTCCACACTTATTTGATTCATCAACTAAAAACAAGCATTTTAATGGTATTTATAAATTCAATATTTTATCTCATTTGTAAGATGTTGAATTTAGTTTCTTCTTAAATCCTTAAATAGTAATTTTAAGATTAGAGAACTTAATCTGACAAGCCTAAATTTTTCTTAGATGTTTTGATACTATCCACAAATTTAGTAAGATTCCAATTCAATCTTAGAAGTCTAAATCTGGGGCCGGCGCTGTGGTGCAGCAGGTTAACACTCAGGCCTGAAGAGCCAGCATCCCATATGGGCGCCGGTTTGAGACCCAGCTACTCGACTTCCAATCCAGCTCTCTGCTATGGCCTGGGAAAGCAGTAGAAGATGGCCTAAGTCCTTGGGCCCCTGCACCCATGTGGGAGACCTGGAAGAAGCTCCTGGCTTCTGGCTTTGGATCGGCGCAGCTCTGGCTGTTGCAGGCAATTGGGGAGTGAACCATCAGATGGAAGACCTCTCTTTCTCTCTCTCTCTGCCTCTCCTCTCTCTGTGTAACTCTGATTTTCAAATAAATAAATCTTTTTTAAAAAGCCTAAATCAACTGCATGATTTTGCATTTTAAATTGTAATTAAGGCTGTCATTCTATGAAAACAGTATCTCTTAAACATGACAAATACTATCACCAACTATACAGAGCAACTTTTTAAAAAATATATTTATTTATTTATTTATTTGAGAGGTAGAGTTACAGACAGTGAGAGGGAGAGATATAGAGAAAGGTCTTCCTTCCACTGGTTCAGTCTCTTAAATGGCCACAGTGGGGACAGCTGTGCCAATCCGAAGCCAGGAGCCAGGAGCTTCTTCCGGGTCTCCCAGGCGGGTGCAGGGGCCCGAGGACGTGGGCCATCTTCTACTGCTTTCCCAGGCCACAGCAGAGAGCTGGATTGGAAGAGGAGCAGCGAGGACTGGAACTGGCACCTGTGTGGGATGCCGGTGCTGCAGGCGGAGAGTTAACCTACTGCGCCACAGCGCCAGCCACAGAGCATCATTTTAATGTTGAGGTTTCAATTCTTTTATGCTTTTTCCCCTCCAGTTGTAAAAGTGTCCTGGAGTCCAAAGACACATGCTAGTGCACACTAAAAAAGCCAGGTATCAATACAATCAATCAGGGTTCATTAGACCAGAAATTTCATCTGCTGCATAGAACCTGAAAGGCATAAAATGATTAACTCATCTCTTAGTTCCAACTACCACATCTAGTTCCCATGAGTCATTTTGTCTTCAACTACAAGACTGAAGCAAGGTGTAGAGTTACATACATTTTCTGTCTCCTTATTCACAAAAGCTTTCCCACTGTGTAAATTACTTGATTGGATTTTATGTTTTTTGAGTCTTACGGTTTTTGTCTTTCCCAGTTAACGTTTACTTGCACTTGATGGGACTATTGCCTTCTCTAAAACTGTATAGATATGTAAAATAGTTTCTACCTGAATTTTTGGATAGCTCATGTGCAGTTTTCTCGGATTTGTGCTTAGAATATCTGAGGTCGTTATAACAACATGCATCAACCCTGTTTGCAAAAAAGATTCCATTTTTCTTTGCTAATCCATGCAGTTGGCTGAGAAGAACATTCTGCCAGGTACAGTGCTAAATTCTGGGATGGTAAGAAGGAATAAAACCATTTGTTTGCACTTAAGGAGTTCAGACTCCAGGTGGGGAGACCGAACAGAAAATCATTGTTAAGTACTTGCTCAATGGCTGCCCTTTTCCATGGAAAAACAGGGCAATGCCCTTGTCTCATGAGGACATTACTGCTTGTGTGATTCAATGTCGTTACCACCAGCATCTAATACATAGTCACATACAGTTATACGTTAAACTAACTTGCTACTGAGTGTAACTCAACCATCTTGATCTCTCTTTACTGTCCGGAAATAAGAGTACTAACCCTACTTTCTCACAGAGACCTGGAAATTACAAATGCTAATAAATTATAAAGTGCTTCTATTCGTGTGTGTTTTCCACCTTCTCAATAGGAAAGCAGCTTGAAAAGTCAACCTTCCTCACTGGGAGCCCTCAAAAGGCTATCTGCCCAGTTTCATGCGTGAGTATTGAGCTGGAAGGTGAGGTAACAGTGTCATTTCAGAGGGGTCAGGAAAGAGTCCTAAAAGCCGAGATCTGCGTCCTGGAAGATAGAGCAAACTAGGAAAAAGTGGGACCGGGGGTTGCTTAGGAGTTGCCTTGTAGAGGAGCTTCAGGTAGCTAGCTCAGCAGTGCCAGGCCATCAGTCTGTACGGGTGTCCTGCGGACAGATCTGGGAGGCCCTTGTACAGGCTGCTTTATTTACACACTTACACAGTATGCGGATTTTTAAAAACCTGTCCATATAACCCTGCTCCACTGGTGGCTCAAGCGCCCAGCATAATGGTGAGGATGTACAGTAATTCCTCAAAAATTGGTGCAGTCGTGAAAGAACCCACTGAGGAATGACGAAGCCCAGCAGGGCGAGCACTGTCCAGGGATTAAGCCACCAGGATGGTGGTGATGGCAGGAAAAGGGGCGGATTTCAGATTGGCCAGCAACCTAGTCAAGATGCTAACGAACGGTGAAGTGAAACACGGCTCAGAAACAAAAGCAGAGAGAGGGATGTTGGCGTTTTAGACTGATTTTCCAGTGGGAAAGTGAAAAGGCACACACGCAATGCACTTCATGATTTGCTGTAGTTTACCATCTCCAGGTCTGGGCGAGAAAGACAGCGGGCCTGCTCGGTTAGCACCTTACCCCGCTCCCGACAGTGGAGAGATCGAGGCGGCGGGGTTGCCCTCGCTAGCCAGCCTCGGCAAAGAAGCGACCCCCAAGCGCAGAGCAGGCAGATGCGGTGCTTCCCGCGCGGAGAGCTGGCTGACGGCTGGCAATCACGCAGCTGTCAAGAGCGCCCAGCCGCCCGGTATTTGGACCGCGGGGAGCAGGCTCTGTGACGGCGGCGTCCAGAGGGCGGAACGCAGGAACGCAGCACGCCGGCCCCCGCCGGACGCACTTTGCAGTCGCACCCGCGAGTCCCCGGCCGGCAGCGGAGCCTCTCTCCGCCGCGGAGGCGGCCTGGCCGTGAGAGGTTGAAAAGGACCGTCCAGCAGGAAAGGCCGTTCCTCCTCCACAATCGCCCCACCAGCGGGACCACCCCAAACTGCAGCACACGAACATCCGGCTTCTGTGCTCAGAGGACGATTTCGGGGCGCAGTGGACCCCGGAGCAACGGCTACAAGTACCCTTCCGCCTCCCAGTCCCGGCCTCTGGCACCCGAGACAGGAGAGCAGCCTGCCGCAGTTTGTTCTCCGGGTGGAAGGCGGGCTACCCAACTTCTAACGAGGTGGGTACGGGGGACAGCTCGGAGTCCTACCACTACTTCCTGGAGACGCGGAGGGAAGCAGGCCTTTTTTCGGCGCCACCCACCAACTCTCTGATTGGTTAACTGCTCTGTTAATGAGCTCGCCGAGCTGGTGATTGGTTCAGGTGCACCGTCTGTCACCTGCTGCCCTGTGGGAATTTAGGTCGCTAAGGGAAGCGTTACTTGAGGCTCGGTTGGAGAGAGGTTGGTTGGGCCGCCGAGCCTAGTTTGTTTATTGTGCCAAGGGCTGTTCCCCAGCGCCAGTTCCCGTCGCCACGGCCAGGGAGAGGGACCAGTTGCCAGATGGAGGGCGGGGGTGGCGAAGAAGTGCAGGTTTAGAAGAAGTGAACTCGAGACACCCCACCCTGGCGACATCCGAGTGGGGAACTGGCTGGGAAGGAGGCCCGAGCGAGGAGGCCTGATCCCGAGTGGCGACAGTTTGAGGGGAGGGCCTTGCGGGAGCTTTTCGGGGCTGAGTGTGTGCGGAGCTCTTTTGTCTAGGTGAGTGTTTAGCAGAGTCCGCTGGAGGCTGGGCTGTGGTTTCGCAGCGGACTTGGGAGACTAGCAGCCGTTTCTGGCCTACAGACTGAGTAATGGAACTCTCTCTTATTGCTTCAGATGGGCAGCCCTGAAAAAAGGCACACGCAATTGACGGATGGATGGCAGTGCAAATGTTAAAAGCATGTTGAGAGAAAACTAAGGTATTCACTGATTTAACTGTGGGTAATTGTACAAGAAAACTATTTTTGAGGTTGAAACTCAAATTTTGAGTAAAAACTAGGTAGCTTGAATCTATATTAAATTTCAGTTTTTTAAATTGCTCACTGCTTTAACTGCCACATATGTTCTTTGGCTAATTCCATTTCCAGAATAATCAGGACCAGAAAGGAATCTTGAGTTTTTAGTAGTGGCAATGAGAATTTGAGTGGATCTTTCAAAATGACATATCCACTGTTTTGTTTTTTTTTTTTTAAAGCCTTGAATTTGTAATTTGTTAGAATCCAGGTGAAATTTGCTTACTCCTACAGCAGTTTAGACTACTTTACATTGAAAGCAGCTTGCTTATTACACACGAGAGGCAGACTTGCAACAGTTGCTTCACTGGTAGCATAGGCCATTTGAGCCTCCAGCCTTTATTGAGTCCGGTATCACACACTTACCCCTTGGTGACATACCCCAAATTGTCAAGGATAGTTCATGTCATCCATGGAATAACCAGATTTGTTCTTAACCATAGATCTTGGCCCTAGCGTGGTAAATTCTAACCAAGAATTAGGGTAAGATCTGGGCATCTGGGGTTTTAAAAGTTTGATAACTGTTGTGTCAATGACTTACTACACAGAAGTGTTTTGGAAATTCTAAAATATTTCTGAAGCCATTTTCTTCCTTGATTTCTTTACAGTTTAGAAGTAAGCCTCTTGGGAATGACATTTAAATATAATGCAAAAATACCGTTTGCTTAGGCAGCATCAGGAAGTCTCACTGGCCCTCAGAAGCCCCTGGTACTTACCTTTCCTGGCAAGGGCTGAGGCTTGGTACAAAGAAACACAAAGTATTCCCTGCACTTACACCATTGACAGAGCCACGTGTGCTGTATCGCTTCCTGTTGGTTTTCAGAGTCTTCCTGTTAGGCTTTCAGGAGAGATCAACTCCAAGTTTGTTTGGTAATTATAGTTGTCTGAATCATTTTCACCTCACAAAGTGCAGTGAGGAGGGTGGGGTGGTAGTAGTTCATTAATGAGCCTCATCTGGGGTAGAATACCTTGCTGGAGATAAATGCAAGTCATGGCCTCTGATTTGTTTATTTAAAGAACATGCATCAGTCAAGCCTCAAATGTTAATGTTGAACATGAATGAGGACTTTTAGATCAGCCTTACCACTAAGTCAAAGAAGTGAAAAATGAATCCCTTTGGTATTCAGGCTTGAGAAATATGTGGTGAACCCAAATCCAGTTTAACTTAAATGATGGCTTTAGATAAAGAAGTAGGTCCAATTGTGTTTTTGTCTCCTAGAGGGTGTTTTTTTATCTTGCATGTCAGTTTCTCACTGCAAGATTTGGCAAGTGAAGTGTTTGAGTAAGGGACAAAATGTAAAAATAAAGTATAGGTTAAAAATATGAAGCTCTATGCATTGCATGACTAACACCATGATTTTGTATATGTTGTCTGAGCAGGCAGCTCAGTATGAATCAGTCTAGATCTAGATCGGATGGTGGTGGTGAAGAGGCTTCATCTCAAGACCAGGATCATCATGAGAATGAGAGAAGGTGGCAGCAAGAGCGTCTCCACAGAGAAGAAGCCTATTACCAGTTTATTAATGAACTCAATGATGAAGATTATCGGCTAATGAGAGATCATAATCTTTTAGGCACCCCTGGTAAGAGATGAGTGAGGTGACAGACACCTTTTTTCATCATTAGAAAGAGGGATTTCAAAATAAGGAGTTTTCGTTTCCCTTTTTTCCCTCTCCCAAATATAGTTTACGGTTATTGTGAGTTGATCAACTTTTTAGAGCTGGGGCTGGGCACAGCAGGTTAAGCTGCCACCTGGGGTGCCAGATCCCAGATTAGAGTGCTGGTTTGAGTCCCAGCAGCTTCACTTCTCTTCCAGCTCCCTGCTGATGTCTGGGAATACAGCTGATGATAGCCCAAGTGCTTGGACTCCTGCTACCCATCTGAGAGAGCTAGATGGAGTTCTGGGTAACGTGGGCCAGGCCCAGCTGGTGCAGCCATTTAGGCAGTGAACCAGTGGTTGGATCTCTTTACTTCTCTGTTTCTCCCTCTCTCTGTGTCTCTCCAATGCTCTGCCTTTCAAAGAAGTATATGAATTTAAAAAACAAAAAATTTTTAATATAACAAAGAAGATCACTGACTTCTATATTTTAAAAATAGGTGAGAATATTGGATGTATTATACCAATGGCAAACTAACAAACAGGAATACATATATAATGTTAAATTTTCACATATATGGTTTATTTTTCTTAAATAATATTTGAACAAATATAGTTCAGCATTCAGTTCTAACTCAAGATATTATAATTTGTTTATTCAGAAGAATGAGTCCCCTAAAGCCCAATGTGTACTATAAATTTTTAGATTCATTTTACAAATGAACTAATTGAAATTTGTATGTTTATATATTGTGTATTGATGATCATCTAATGAAAATATTGAGGTAAAATTCATGTAAATATAGATTTGGAATTTTCCCTAGAAATTCTCATTTCTTATTTCTTTTTAAAGATTTATTTATTTGAAAGGCAGAGTTACAGAGAGAGGAGAGGGAGAGAGAGAGCAAGAGATTTTCCATCCTCTGGTTCACTCCCCAGTGGCCACAACAGTCAAATCTGGGCCAGGCCGAAGCCAGGAGCTTCATCCAGGTCTCCCACATGAGTGGCAAGGGCCCAAGCACTGGGCCGTCTGCTGCTGCTTTCCCAGGTGCATCAGCAGGAAGCTGGATTGGAAGTGAAGTAGCTGGAACTGGAACTGGTGCCCATATGGGATTCTGGTATGACAAATGGCAGCTTAACCTGCTGCACCACACTGTTAGCTCCCTTCTTTTTTAACTTTGACAAAAATCCACAGAATTACAGCTTAAAAGTTCCTAAGTACATTTGCTGAGAACACTGCCAGTTATTCAAATTAAATTTTAATAAATTCTAATAAACCAAACTGATGTATATTTCTATCAGTTGAATATTTTTAACTATCTTCAATTTACAGACTAAATGAAAATAAGAGATTCTGTAAGTTATTAAAAATGAGTCTAATCCTTTGTGAGATTTCATAAAAGTTGATAATTTCAAATTCTTTGCACTTTTTCATTGTCTTAGGAGAAATAACATCAGAAGAGCTGCAGCAGCGGTTAGATGGAGTTAAGGAACAATTAGCATCTCAGCCTGACCTGAGAAATGCGACAAGCAACAGAGGTACTGTGGAACCTTCTCCATAAGGGACAGGCTTGAGTGGAGCAGTTGCAGAAATGAAAATGCTGGATCTTGTACACTGTGTTTAATTTAATTTAACTTTTCATGTTTAATATATTCAGATAATATTTATGTTTGAGTATTATATGCAAAGTGGTATGGTTAGGCAATATAGAATGGAATAACTAGTAAGATGTGTTAAATAGATTGCCTTCAGGAAGCTTATTTGTATGGAATAATATGTGATTAAGTTAGAGTTCTTTTTAATCTTAGAATGTACTCACTACTTTTTTAAAACAATGCAAATAAAGTTAGTTTCTGAATTTTTAAAATTTAATTTATTTGAAAGGCAGAGTTACAGAGAGGCAGAGCAGAGAGAGAGAGAGAGAGAGACAGTCTTCCATTCACTGGTTCACTCCCCAAATGGCCATAACGGCTGGAGCTGAGCTGGCCTGAGCTTCTTAATTTTTTTTATATACAGAATACAGAGTCAGGAGACCTCTTCCTATTTGTTTTGTTTGTTGGTTTGTTTGTCATTTTTTTGAGGAAACACTAAGCCATAACATAAAGACCTCTTAGGAAAAACGAAGCCTCTGTTAAAAAAAATAAAAACAAAAAATCTTTAAACTAAATAGAAGTAGATAGAGTTAAAAGTAAAAGCCAAGTCTCATGTCCTTCCTAATCTTACTTCTCTCCTGAGAGGTATTCATTATTAAAAGTGTCATATCAGAATCATTATATTAGATACAATGAAGTCTGTATAAAAACCCCAAAATATCCTGGCTCAATAAGATAGACATTCATTTCTCTCTCATGTTAACAATCCAGGGAACAGATTGTTCCACAAATCCTCCTGGGACCGACCTAACTAGCAGAGAGGTTCTGCAGCTGTGCTGTCCCATGCAATAGCTGCCAGCCACATGTGGCTCTGTAAATTAATGGAAATTAAATAAAACTTCAGTTTCTCAGTCCTACCACACTCAGGTGCTCAGTAGTCACAGGTGACTAGTGGCTTCTGTATTGGACAGCACGAATTCAGAACATCTCTGGTATCATCCTAAATTTGACACTGATGCTGCTGTTCCATGGAATCATTTGCAAGATCGAGCTAAGTCAAAACCATGGAGTCTGGGTTCTAGCCCTCAGGAAGGAAGTCCAGGCACCAACCTGACAGTAGCTCATATCACTTCTGCTCTCATTCCATTGATGATGACTTAATCCAAGACCTTACCTAATTAGCAGGCTGTCCACTTGCCTGTTGACCATGCTTTTACAGTGGGAGAAGAATAGGACAGAGTTGAATAGACAGGAACAAAGCCTCACACATATCATACTATATTCTAGCTAATCAAAGAGGGAAGTAGCATTTAGAATGATTATATTTAACTGCCTTTTCACCATATGTTTTTCCAAACTAAAATGGAAACTGGATTGTAAGCCATTTTCTTTGTTAGATACGTGATTTGTACCATATCACTGTAACTGGTAATTCTGGGCTTTGCACACATTGTAATAGAAATTGTGTTCATCACATGTAAAGGAGGTCATCATCTTTAAAATATATTGTTTGTTTTATTGGCACCAGCAGCTGATTAATAATAGCTTTAACTTCAACACTTAAAAAAGTTGTTTTTTTTTTTTTTTTTATGAGAGAGACTGCAGTAATGAAATAAAACCAAAACAGTCTCCTTTAATAGCTATTTTGGAATAGAACAAACTTCAAAGTCAAAGTCTAATGAGCATCAGAATGCTTTTCATTGAGCTTTGTGCTTTATGTATCCACTGTTTGCAAATGGAAAATTCAAGCTTGGTAGCAGTATCATAGTCAAAGTGGCAGTATCATAGTCAAAGATGTTTAGGAGACTTTTATTTCTAAATTGATTCATTCGACTACTAATTGATTTATGCTGGATATTGTTATAGTGACTGGAGATACAACAGTGATTGAAGCAAGTGTTCTAATGGATGTAAAATATATTTTACTGTTTCATGTATAATAGCTGACATTGGTGTAGTAGTGCTCCCTGTGTGCCAGATATTGAATTGATTATTTTATATATATGTCTTACTTTATGCTCATGGTAACCCTTCGAGATTGATACTGTTATTTCCAATTTACACACAAGAATACAGCCATAGAGAACTTAAATAACTTGCTTGTAGTCTCTCAGTTTCACACAAATATATGTAATGTGATTTTAGCATTAAGTTCAGAAAGCCAGATTTCTTGAGATGTATATTTTTGGCAGTTTCTGAGAAATATTATTAAATTCCTAAGGTGATACAAAACCTAATTGTGAAAATGTTGAATGAATTGGCTTTACCAGAAAGATTCCACAGATAAAAGGTGAATTTTACATAAAAATTTGCCATTGTATTTTATTAATATTGCTGTATCAATGAAGCAATTTAAATGTACACTTTTGGTACTGGATTTATTTCTTTGTTTACTTTCATATTTTGTTAATATGTGAGCAAACAAAACAGGAATGAGTATTTCTTTTTCTTTTTTAAAGATTTTATTTATTTTATTTGAGAGGTAGATTTACAGACAGTGAGAGGGAGAGACAGAGAGGTCTCCCTTCCATTGGTTCACTCTCCAAATGGCCGCAATGGCTGGAATTGTGCCAATCTGAAGCCTGGAGCCAGGCACTTCTTCCTGGTCTCCCACATGTGTGCAGGGGCCCAAGGACTTGGGCCATCTTCTGCTTTCCCAGGCCAGAGCAGAGAGCTGGATTGGAAGTGGAGCAACCTAGACTAGAACGGGCGCCCATATGGGATGTTGACGCCGCAGGTGGAGTATTTAGCCTACTGTGCCACAGCGCCAGCCCCAGGAATGAGGATTTCACTACAACTTTTTCAAATGTGGTGTTTAGATTTTTATAAATACATACATGATATTTTAGTTTTTACAATATTTTTTATAGTACATTACTTTTAGAAAGTTCCTGTTTTGGGGTCAGCATGTGGTACAGCAGATTAAGCCACAGTTTATGGTACTGGCATTTCATATTGGAGTGCTGGTTTGAGTCCTAGCTTCTCTGGTTTCTTTTTCTCTTGAGATTTATTTATGTGAAAGTGAGTTAGAGTGAGAGAGAGAGATCTTCCATCTGCTGAGAGAGAGAGAGAGAGAGCGTGCGTGTGCGTGCTTCTGTCTGTTGGTTCACTCCCTAAATGGTCGCAATGGCTGGTGCTGGACCAGGCTGAAGCCAGGGGCCAGGAGATTTTTCCAGGTCTCCCACGTGGGTGCAGGAAACCATGCTCTTGAGCCATCCACTACTGCTTTCCCAGGCGTTTTAGGAGGGAACTGGATCAGAAGTGGAGCAGCTGGGACTCAAACAGGCACCAATATAGGATGCTGGCATCACAGTTGGTGGCTTAACCTGCTATACCATAATGCAAGTCCCTCTAGTTTCTATCTAGCTACTTGCTGAAGTTCCAGGGAAAGCAGTGGAAGATGGCCCATGTATTTGGGCCCCTGCCACCTGTATAGGAGACCAAAATGGAGTTCCTGGCTCCTGGCTTCGACCTGGCTGTTGTGATATTTGGGGAATGAAACAGTAGATGGAAGATTTCTCTCTCTCTTTCTTTTTCTTTGTGTGTCTGTATTTCTGTATCTCCCTCCCTCTCTGTCACTCAGCCTTTCCAAAAAATAACTTTGTTTTTTAAAATCAGGGAAGTTCAGGGTGGTGGTTTTTTTTTTTTTTTTTTTTTTTTTTTTTTTTTTTTTTTTGGCATTTTTTTCATTTACTAAAATACACAGATGTTCTTTAATTTACTGCAGACTTTATTTTTCTTACAAGTGGTCAATAAAAATCTAAAGATAGCTTTTAGGAATTGATCTCAGACTGATTTGATTTGATTTGCTTTCCAGACCCAACAGTCCCGAGAGAAAGTTCAAATGAAGATTCCCTGCTTGAATGGCTGAACACCTTTCGTCGCACAGGAAATGCAACTCGAAGTGGACAAAATGGGAACCAAACTTGGAGAGCTGTGAGTCGAACAAACCCAAACAGTGGAGAGTTTCGGTTTAGTCTGGAAATCCACATCAATCATGAAAATAGAGGACTTGAAATTGATGGAGAAGATTATATGCACATTCCACTTTCAGATATTAACAGAGATCACACTAGAAGTAGGCAACAAAGATCAAGTAGTCCTGTGGCTAGTCGAACAAGAAGCCAAACCTCAATGAATTTTAATGGTGGTGGTTCCAACACTCCAAGGACTAGGCTTGGTTCAAGGGGGCGGAATTCAGTCGAAGGATCATCCTCACCATTGGGAAGGTTGAGAAATGGAATTAGGGGCACAGCTGGCATCCCTAGAACAAATGCTTCACACCCTAATTTGAGTAGTCATACAAATCAGTCAGGTGGCAGTGAACTCAGGCAAAGGGAGGGGCAACGATTTGGGGCAGCACATGTTTGGGAAAATGGGGCTAGAACTAATGTTACAGTGAGGAATACAAACCAAAGATTAGAGCCAATTAGATTACGATCTACCTTCAGTAGTCGAAGCCGGTCACCAATTCAGAGACAGAGCGGCACTGTTCATAATTCCCAAAGGGAAGGTAGACCTGTACAGCAAACCACTAGAAGGTCTGTTAGGAGAAGAAGAGGTCTAACTCATGTCTTTGTAGAGCAAGATAGAGGACGCAGAGGTACCGCATATACCCCATTCTCGAATTCAAGACTTGTGTCAAGAATCACAGTAGAAGAAGGTGAAGAATCCAGCAGATCCTCAACTGCTGTACGACGGCATCCAACAATCACCCTGGACCTTCAAGTGAGAAGGATTCGTCCTGGGGAAAATAGAGATCGGGATAGTATTGCAAACAGAACTCGATCGAGAGTAGGGCTAGCAGAAAATACAGTCACTATTGAAAGCAATAGTGGGGGCTTTCGCCGAACTATTTCTCGTTTAGAGAGGTCAGGGATTCGAACCTACGTGAGTACTATTACAGTTCCTCTTCGGAGGATTTCTGAGAATGAACTTGTTGAGCCATCATCAGTTGCTCTGAGGTCAATTTTAAGGCAGATCATGACTGGGTTTGGAGAATTGAGTTCTCTAATGGAGGCTGAATCTGAGTCAGAGATTCAAAGACATGATCAGCACTTGCCAGAGATGCACTCAGAACTGAGTAACTTAGCTACAGCTAATGACAGCAGCCAGCACAGTGAAGGTTCCTCTCAAGACATGAGGGCCCAAGATGACAGCATTGAAATGCATGGGGAAAATGAGAGCACCCAGCCTCATAGCCAAAACCATGACAGTAGAGGTGGCAGGCAGTTGCGAAATTCAAACAATTTAGTTGAGACTGGGACCCTACCTATTCTTCGCCTTGCTCATTTCTTTTTACTAAATGAAGGTGATGATGATGACCGAATCCGTGGTTTAACCAAAGAGCAGATTGACAATCTTTCCACTAGGAACTATGAGCATAACAGTTTTGATAGTGAGCTAAGTAAAATCTGTAGTGTTTGCATCAGTGACTACGTAACTGGAAACAAGCTCAGGCAGTTACCTTGCATGCATGAGTTTCACATTCATTGTATTGACCGGTGGCTCTCCGAGAATTGCACTTGTCCCATCTGTCGGCAGCCTGTTCTAGGGTCCAGTATAGTAAACAATGGGTAAAATAATGAGATCTAGACAGATATTGTATTTTAATAGGGTTGAGTATTCAGGAATTCTTTTGTTTAGTTATTTGCGATGAGCTAAATCCAGGATGAAAAATAATAGATTATAGTTTGGACTATTTTTTGTGTGCTTTTTTAACTTGTTAAAAAGAGAAAATTTATATAAAATTTAAAATGCAAATGTTAAATTATCCAAAAGTACAGAATAGTTACTATTGCTAGAACCAAATAACCTTTAAAATGTTTTTATTTTGGTAATTTTGTCATGCTAAGCACTTTTGTATTGCACAGTTCAGTAGGTTAAAAGTCATTCTTCTTTTTCTTAATACTACAGCAGACTTTACTTGGATTTTCAAGTTTCATAGGCATAGTACTATGTCTAGACATCGATATCTAAATAAGCCTTTGAAAGAGTTTTGGCTGAATGTTTGCTAAATACATTTAAGTTACTTGAAATGATTTACTATGTAGCCTACCATATGTGTATATATAGTTATATAATTTTAAGGTTAAAATATTCAGTCTAAAAACTTAAAGTTTGATTCTTATTTAAGCTTTTGGAACAATACTGCATATGGCATAATGTTTAATGTTGATGAGATTATCTCTTGAAGTGGATTAAGATGTAATTTAAAAATAGAGATAATATACTAAAGCGTCTCTGACAATCTTAGTAGACAACAAGCAATATATAACACTGAACAAGTATTTCTTTATTCAGAAATGGAATGTGGAAAATTTAGAACACATAGGTTATTTAACTTGATTTCAGCCTTTTTTTTTTTTGAATGTGCAAATAATTCTTTGTACTATTAAGTGAGGTATATAATATGCATGGTTTCTCATACTTAGTTTTAAAACTTAAAAAATGTCAATGTAGAATTACATGCATAGATAAGTTAACTTCACTTGGAGGCCAGGAAACTCCAAATAAAACAAAATATCATTAAGAGAATGTAAGGTTTATAAAACACAAAATATGCATTGATGACCTCTTTCTACCAATAAATATTAAACCAAAGACTGTATGTGAACTATTTTTTTTTTCTATTGCTTATTCTGGTTTAGTCATCTCCAAGTAGTTATGTCATACTAGGTGCCAGGTAGAGTTAAAGGTGTTGAGGTTCCCTAGGATGACAGACAAAAGTCTCTGTCTTCATGAAAAAGATGTGTTTATTTTTACAAATTAAAAATAAATTGATAAAATGAATTGCTTATGTTTGCTTATAAATATATGACATGATTTTCTTGTGGTGGCTGCTTGGGCAAAATTGTAAGAACAATACTTCAAGGACAGAATCTGAGATTTGAAAGTATCTCCACATTCTGTTTTTGTCCATGTTTAGTAATTATTCTTTAGGTTAGGTGCATGCCCACAAATATTAGGGGTACATTTAACACCTGGAGTGAGAAGTTTTCATAAAAAGTTGTGACTTTGGAGTAAATGTATTTAGGTCAATTATAGGATATAAGACTGGAAGGTGTTTTTTTTTTTTTTTTGACAGGCAGAGTGGATAGTGAGAGAGAGAGACAGAGAGAAAGGTCTTCCTTTTGCCGTTGGTTCATCCTCCAATGGCCGCCATGGCTGGTGTGCTGCGGCCGGCGCACCGCGCTGATTTGAAGGCAGGAGCCAGGTGCTTCTCCTGGTCTCCCATGGGGTGCAGGGCCCAAGGACTTGGGCCATCCTCCACTGCACTCCCGGGCCACAGCAGAGAGCTGGCCTGGAAGAGGGGCAACCGGGACACAATCTGGCGCCCCGACCGGGACTAGAACCTGGTGTGCTGGCGCTGCTAGGTGGAGGATTAGCCTATTGAGCCGCGGTGCCGGCCAAGACTGGAAGCTTAATTTGGGTCATATTTGAAGACTTTACATATCAGCCTAGGGAATTTTTATTTTACCTTACAAATGTAGATGATAATTGAAATCATCGTTTGATGATTTTAGTAGCAAATGATTAGGTCATTTTTCAAGTTTCAGGAAAATTGGTCTAGTACAGTATACAGAGCACAACAGGACAGGGAGAGATGGGAAGCAAAGAAACCAAAAAGCAACTGTTGTGACAAAACATCATGATGGTGTTTATTGTCAGTGGTCATCATAATCATTAATTGCTGTTATCTAACTTGGTGATGGCAGTGATACTGGAAGGAGAGAAGGGTAGAAAAACATTAAGAAAACATTGTTTGATCCCCAGTTCAGTATGAAGAGGTAAGAGTCAACTCAGTGGAGGAAAGTGAGCTACCAAATTGCAGTTACAATGTATGGCAGTTTAAAGACTGTAAACCTGGCTTAACCATACACCTCACACACTCTTCAACATTACCATGTGATTAGCCAGGTTTTTGTAACTATAACTAGACGAGAGAAGCATCTTAATTTATTTTGACTTAACAGATTTTAGAGGTTCACAGGCTATGATCAGTTAGCCCCATCAGTCTGGTGTCTAATGAGGGCAGAACAGGTTTCAAGGGAGATGGCAAGGTGAGCCAGTAAGCAGAAAAATACAGGAGTACAACTTCATCTACCCTCTGTGTGGTCTCTCCTTGCAGTGTCATGATGATTTCTTCATGTGGCTCCACCTTTGCAACCATACCAATCCAATCACTTCCCAAAGGTCTCACCTTCAGACACTGTAACTGGATCAAGCCTCTATCCTATTCCATCAATAACTAACCATTTATGTTGACATAAGACTTTTGGGTTTAAACATGTACATGAGTTTGGGGAGATAATTCCTGTTCAGAGCATAACATCATGTTTCTTCAATGTGATGGGAAGGGAAATCCAACATTCTGTTTTTAAATTATTACTATTTTGGGGCCGGCGCTGTGGTGCAGTGGGTTAAATCTCCAACCTGCAGTGCCGACATCCCATATGGGCACCGGTTTGAATCCCAGCTGTTCCTCTTCCAATCCAGTTCTCTACTGTGGCCTGGGAAGGCAGTAGAGGATGGCCTGGGTCCTTGGGTCTCTGCACCCATGTGGGAGGCCTGGAGAAAGCTCCTGGCTCCTGGCTTTGGATCAACTCGGCTCTGGCCATTGCAGTCATTTGGGAGGTGAACCAGCTGATGGAAGACCTCTCTCTCTGGCTTTACCTCTCTTTCAAAGAAATAAGGTAATTCTTTAAAAAAAAAAAAATAAATTATTGCTATTTTAAGATTATTTATTGGGAAGGTAGAGTTAGGGAGAGACAAAGAGATCGTCCATCCACTGGCTTGCTCCCCAGAGCCAGGAACCTAGAATTCCATCTGGGTCTCCCACAAGGGTGTCAGGAGCTCAGGGATGTGGGCCATCCTCTAGGGCTTTCCCATGTGCATTAGCGCAGGGAGCTGGATTAGAAGTAGAGCAGCTGGGACTCAAACCTGTGTTCATGGGATGCCAGTGTCACAGGTGGTGGCCTCTGTCACATGCTGTCTCCCAACATTATTATATGGAATATTCCTCAGAAAGTCTTAGCTCTACTGGCTTGATTAGTTAGGATTACAAAAAGGGAAATGAATAAAGGATTTTTTTTTAAAGTATACTGGTTCTTTGTTTGACTTAGTCATTTGCGAGACATGATGGTGTTAGCGACATGTGAAAATATCCCAAATATGTGTTGGAAACAGATGTAGACTGTATGGAAAATTTTCTGTAAACACCAGTACAGCTTAATATATTTTTTAAATTGGTATCCCAACTGAGAACAAAGAAGGGTGTTCTTTAGTATTTTCATTAATTTCTCAGTAAACAAAGCTGATAAACACAACAGTTCATTAATCTATTTTTAGTTTCCATTTGGCAATGAATTGTACTCTTGTGGTTCCATTAGAGAAAGTAATAAATAGTTTGAAATTCTTCATTTGAATATTATATTCTGTATGAGGTCCATACAAGTTGCTCCTTATAGTGTGACTATCTTACAAACATTTGTTTTCACATTGCTAGCTTCCCAGCTGCCCTCCCATGTATTTACATCTTTTTATCCTATTTTTTTCATTTTCCTGGTGTCAGCTAGCATTGTTATGATTCTTACTAGATTATCACTCTTACAGGGTTTTTTTTTTTTTTCCTTTCAATGTTTAACATGAATTCATATTTTAAACCTCTTAAGGCAACCTTGGAAGTATTACTGCCACTTAAAAGTAGTTGGTAAGATCTTAGAGAGACCGGTGCTGTGGCTCACTTGGCTAATCTTCCGCCTGTGGCGCTGGCACCCCGGGTTCTAGTCCTGATTGGGGCGCCGGATTCTGTCCAGGTTGCTCCTCTTCCAGTCCAGCTCTCTGCTGTGGCCCGGGAGGGCAGTGGAGAATGGCCCAAGTGCTTGGGCCCTGCACCCATGTGGGAGACCAGGAGGAAGCACCTGGCTCCTGGCTTCGGATCAGTGCAGCGCGCTGGCCGTAGCGACCATTCAGGGGGTGAACCAACAGAAAAAGGAAGACCTTTCTCTCTGTCTCTGTCTCTGTCTCTCTCACTAACTCTGCTTGTCAAAAAAAAAAAAAAAAAAAGATCTTAGAGAATGATGTTGCATAATCATTTGCCTGCAAAGCTTGTGCTTTCCTTACCACCCTACATTCTAGACAAACAGAAATGCCTTGGGAAGTTTTTAGTCTAATTTATTTCTTCCTAAAGTTATTTTCCTAACTTTATCTTTGGTACATCATGCGTTTGTAATTACCATTTCCATATCATATCATTTTTATCTCATGAATGGGGAAGAGAGAAGGCCTGCCCTGAAAGTTATAAAACAGAATCTGTGTTATGAAGATGAATCCAGAAGAGAGGTGAATGAGACATCTGGAGATGTTGTGTTAAGGATCAGCTAAAAAGCTGAGCCCGAGGCACTTTCGTGTATATTACTTCCAGACAGAAAGATCTAATGAATTTTTAATCTCCCTACATGCTTCTATCTGCATAATGTCTGGCCAGGGGAGGAGTGAGCTGGGAAGAAGTAGCATGTCACCTGCAGGCAGTAGTAGTTCCTCACTTTGCAGGCTGGCATGGGGGCTTTCCCTCAGTCTTGTGGGGTGTCTGTTAGGAAGTGGTTTTTCAGGGGGCCAGATCCATGTATCATTGAGCACATCATTCCGTGTTCAAAGGAACGTGATGTGGGAGTCAGTGGTGATGGTGTCCTCTCTGCAGGGACAGACTGTGAGTACTTCTCAGCCAGTGTGTTAGTCCTTGCATCTGTTTGCCCTTGGCATAATGCTGGGGATCTATAATTAACTTTTAGCACATGTTGCTTTAAATATCAAATCACTGAAGACTCTGAGTTGCCTTCATTTTTTTTTCTAATAACATATTTCTTTTGAAAAACACTTTCTGGTGTATTTTTTCCTGTTAATGACTCATTTGAAGATGTGGTAACGTCTTCAGTGATCAGTACATACACATGGCTGTATTGCATTAAATTGTAAAAATGCTCCTACTAAACCCTATACCAACTCTCTTATATACAATGCCAAAGATGTTCACACTTTTCACTGGTGAGAAAGAATCCAAAATCACATACATACTGTATTGTGAAGTGACATGACTGAGCCACTCTGACTTCAGTTATCTGTATGATATCCATTCCTCAATTAGTGTGGTTCAATCAGGTTTTTTTTTTTTTTTTTTTTTGGCAGGTAGAGTTATAGACGGTGAGAGAGAGAGAGAGAGAAAGGTCCTCCTTCCGTTGGTTCACCCCCCCAATGGCCGTAGTGGCCAGAACTGTGCCGATCCGAAGCCAGGAACCAGGTGCTTCCTCCTGGTCTCCCATGGGGGTGCAGGGCCCCAAGCACTTGGGCCATCCTCCACTGCCTTCCCGGGCGACAGCTCTGGCCACAGCAGAGAGCTGGATGGAAGAGGAGCAGCCGGGACTAGAACCGGAGCCCATATGGGATGCTGGCGCCTCAGGCAGAGGATTAGCCAAGTGAGCCACGGTGCCAGCCCCTCAATCAGGTTTTATTGCAGCTCTTCACCATCCTGTAACTTAGAGGATAAAAATAAAAGAAGCTTCTACCTACCTGATCCAGTGACGTGGAATAAAAAAATCAGACTAGAAAGAGGTTTCAAAGAAGTATCAAGTGCTGATGACTGATACGGAATATACAGCATTTGTTGCTGAACAAGCTTAGCAGGATGAATAATGGAAATGGTGAGTCTCATAAGCATTCTAATTGTTGACTCACTTATCTGGAAGTAGAATAAATTGCTCATCCAATCTGGCTGACTCAGATCCTCATTCAGGGCTGCTTTCAGAGAAGCACAGAGATTTCCCTCCTGGTGCTGGGGTGGAGAATGTGGGGCTTGAAGACATGCTAGTGAATGGCTTTGATCTTAGCACTTTGATGTGAGTGCTCAATTCAGAGACTGCCATAATTTTTGAAGAGTCTTGTAGGTCTCTGAACAACATGCTAGGGGCTTTTTTTTTTTTTTTTTTTTTGACAATACAACGTTCTTAAAACTTTAATTAGCTTTCTAACAGTTTCATTTGGGGATCTAGTATCCAGTACCAGAAATCTGGTGTTTTTATTAGTTTGCTAAAGGGTAGTGTTTTTTTTTGTTGTTGTTGTTTTAGCGTTTTGTTAGGAGGCCCAATTCTGTAACTCAGCTGGCTTTTGGCATAGTTTGGAGGCTTTCTTTAATCTTTTGAGTGTCACTGTTGTCTCTTTGCCATGAGTTTATGTATCATAAATTTTATCCCAGCTCCTTGCCCCCACAGTGATAAGAATTCAAAGTGGAATCATTCTCTCTCTCTCTTTCTCTCTCCCCCCATCCTGCATTGGTGAGAACATAATTTATTTAAAAGTGTGAGAATAAATATTCATGCATGAGTGTGCCCCCTCCCCATAAGGAGAAATGCCCATCAAGAGTGGGTCAAGGGGCTGAAGCTGTGGCTCAGCAGGTTAATGCCCTGGCCTGAATGCTGGCATCCCATGTTGGTACTGGTTCTAGTCCTGGCTGCTCCTCTTCCCATCCAGCTCTCTGCTATAGCCTGAGAAAGCAGAGGAGGATGACCCAAGTCCTTGGGCCCCTGCACCTGCATGGGAGACCCGGAAGAAGCTCCTGGCTCCTGGCTTCGGATCGGCTCAGCTCTGGCCGTTGAGGCCATTTAGGGAGGGAACCATCGGATGGAAGACCTCTCTCTCTGTCTCTACCTCTCTCTCTAGCTCTGTCTGTCGAATAAATAAAAATAAATCTTAAAAAAAAAAAGAGTGGATCAAAGGGTTGCCCATGAAAGAGAAAAAGAGAGCTGTATGTCCAAGCATGGTCCTTGGCAGAAAGAGACTTCTTCCCCCATTCGCAGCCTCATTTATAAGGTAGTGGGTGACATCTTAATATCAATTAAACAGAGAGGGCTCCTAGCATGTGCGAAGACTTTGGGGACTTTGACAACACCACCATGTGGAATCTAAATTCCGTGAGGTCTTTATATTGTCTCCTTCTTAGACCCAGATAAGACACAGGTACATCCTGGGAAGGTGGGCATATCAAACCAACCGTTAAAGAGACAATCGCTACATTGCAGGTCTGTAGGAATTCCAGTTCACCTAAGCCTAACTAAATACACCTTCACTGCATTTCAGATCAGTGCAATATACGTTAGAAAGGAGGCATCTCTCCCTCCCTCCCTCCCTCTCTCATTTATTTTCTCCCTTCCTTCCTCCCTTTTTGCCTCCCTCCCTCCTTCCCTCCTTCCCCTTCCTTCCTTCCCTCCTTTTTTTTTTTTTTTTTTTTTTTTGTCTCTAGTGTCAGGTAGAATATCTTTTCATTCCAGTCAGCTAGGATTAAGTTATGTGGCTAGTCCGCTGCAGCCATGTAGTTTGAGAAGACTTCCATTACATTTTCATTCCCACTTATTACTAGGTATTGCAGAAAAATCTCTGTTTTGGGGGTCTCCAAGACTATCCTTGCATTCAGCAATTCACTAGAACTCAGGAGCCAGCATGTAGCTAAAATTTCTTAGAGGGAAAGGATATGAGCACAATCAGAAAAGGGAAAGGTGTCCGAGATGAAGTCTGGAGGAAGTTAAGAAGCTTCCAAGAGTCCTGTCCGAGCAAAGTCATACAAGACACACTTAATTCCTCCCGCAATGAACTGTGACAACATGGAAGAAGTGTTGTCTACCAGAGAAGCTCATGTCCAAGGGTTTTCACGGGGGGCTGGTCACGCAGGCACACTGTGCTTAGCACATACCAAAGTCCCAGACTCCCAGAAGGAAAGCAGGTGTTCCGGATAAACCAAATTATTTGCAAAGGTAGTCTAGGCACAGCAATGCACTGTCGCTCCCCCCTTCGCGGAGGAACGACACAGGACCCTGCGTTGTTCTTTCGTCTGCTCGGCCCTTCCCGGGTTTGCTGCTGGTTCTTCCCGGGTTGGCTACCGTCCAACCCGGCCGGCTCTCTCGGGGGCTGCACAGGTGTTCCTTCAGATGTTCCCTCGTGCATGTTGTCTCTCTCCTCCTTTATAGTCCTCTTCCACCAATCCCAACTCTGCTACCCACACGCCGAGTACGCTGCTCTCCTCCAATCAGGAGCAGGTCCTACAGTTTATTGGTTGAACTGGAGGCAGCTGTGTAGAAGCTGTTTCCTCCTCTCCCAGCACCATATTGTGGGAGAGCAGATGCATAGAATAAGTCTTAATTCCAGTAACTTAGTCTAGTCCGAGTTGCTCCCAGTTGCTCCCCACAATACACCCTTATCATTTATTAGGGAATGGTGGCAATGCTTCTAGCCCACTTCCTGGATGCCAGCCATAGGCCAAGCTTGCAAGCAGGCCCTTCTAAGGATAGGCTGAGGCCCACTATGTAAATTCTTTTCTTCACACACATCTCCCTTTCCCGCTCAGAATGTTTTCTTAAATTCTAGGTCACAGTTATGATTTCCTTGGTTACAACATCTACTATGTTGTCCAAGAACCTCAGCTTCAACATTTTCAGAATTTAAATAATTGTCTTCCCATGAAGTGTTCGTCACTCTTTTCCCCAGCTCAACCAAAGCCTCTACATTTACTGGTTGATCAATTAAGGCAGGGAAGTCTGATGCACTCCCTGCCTCTGTGGAAGTCAGGTGGGACCTGCTGGGCTAGGTGAGGCCCCAGAGGCCAGATTGGGCAGCAGGTGTACCTTGCACTCATGGCTGTGGGGGCACAGTCAAAGGTCAAGTACAAAATTGTAGCCAAGACACAGATAAGCCTCAGAAGTGGAGAAGGGGTTAAAATAGGAATGTCAAAATAGGAGGGATTGGAGATGTTGAAAGATCAGGAGGAATTAGTCCAATTAGATGAATACAAGAATGTCAGAAAATACCACACAGTGTGGCTATTTCCTTTGTGGTTGGTTGCTTTGATGTGCTGTATTTTTAATGAGTAAGCAAGCATGAATTAAAGGGCTAAAAAAGAAAGAAGAACCTGGATTTGACCTCACTCCTCCTCCCAGCTGACCAAGCTGCATCCTTGGGAATGTTTATGTTCATTCTCCCTGTCTTAGTGAGGGCTGGCATCATTTCTTCCATAGGCTCTTGCCATCGTCTCTTTAGTGATCTTATGTCATTCTTCTAATGACTCTACCATAATCTTTCTAAAAGGCACATCTGGATATGCCATTTCCAGTGTTCCCATTAATTCCTCAATATTCAGAATAACTTGCCAAGAGTCTCTATATTCTTGGCTTCTGCCTACCTTTCCCAGATGTTTTTTTCTCACTTGAGAGTCTCTCATAGGGCCTTTTACTGTGGGCTTCCTACTTGTAAGGTTTTGCCTGTGCCGTTCTGTCTTCCCCAAATGGTCTTTCCCCTCATGTCTTCAGGTTAATTCCTGCTCAGTATGTAAATGTTGCTTCCTGTGTCGATTCTGCAAATCCTCATCTACTCTCATCTCCAGGGACATCTTATTCATTAGGCACAGAATGCATAATGCCTAAGGCCCATGATAATGCTTTAATTTCTCTTAAAACCAGACACACACCAAAAGAGAACACAGTCCAGTCTGGATGATATTTACCTTTAATACCAATGCTTTGGTAAAATACGATTTTTAATATTTTTAAAGGGGAAGTGGGCCCAGGAAGACCAAATGTGCCAAGGGCCATGCAAGTAACATTGCAGCCCTGTATTTTGCTCCATTTATGCCCTTCCATTCTACTCTGTCTTCTCCAGAGAACCATGAACACCTTCAAGCTATCCTCGGCACCTATGATGAGGCCTGGTACACACTAGTGCTGTGGGTAGCCTAGGTACTTCAGTCTTCATTCCAGGTTCTTGCCTCCACAGAGATAAGAATTCAAAGCAGAGGCATACATATGTGCATAAGCAAAAGCAGGATTTATTTAAAAAACAGAGAAAATGAAAATGCATTCATGCGTGAGTGTAAGCCACCCCGTATGGAGAGATACCTATTATGAGTGGGCCACAGAGCTGCCCAGGAGACGGGGGAGGAGGAGGAGGACTGAAAAAGATGCCCAAGCCTGGTCAAAAACCAAAGAAGGGCCCCTCCCATACTATCAGCCTCTTTTATGAGACAGGCGTGGAGCCTGAATAGAGTTGAATGTCTATAAGTCTTTCTGGAACTTTCATGGTGCCTGCCTACGGAATTTAACATCTATGTGGCCATCATGGTGTCTTCTCCTTCCTGGTCCCAGATGAGATTCAGGTGTGTCTTGGGAAGGTGGGCATATTAAATTGACAGGTAAGGTGACAGAGTTGCAATGCAGGGCTGGCAGAAATTCCAGCTCACCTATTTCTATCTAATCTTCCTGCCTAGTTTCCCCGTATCACTATGTTACTCAATGTATATTTAATAAGCAAATGCATAGGAGTTTCAATATCTAGGTAGAGCTCCACTTAGAAATAAGCAGCACCCCGGGTTCTAGTCCCGGTTGGGGTGCCGGCTCTGTCCCGGTTGCTCTTCTTCCAGTCCAGCTCTCTGTGGCGGCCCGGGAAGGCAGTGGAGGATGGCCCAAGTGCTTGGGCCCTGTTCCCACATGGGAGACCAGGAGGAAGCACCTGGCTCCTGGCTTCGGATCGGCGCAGAGCACTGGCCATGGCAGCCATTTAGGGGGTGAACCAACGGAAAAGGAAGACCTTTCTCTCTGTCTCTCTCTAACTCTCTAACTCAGTCTGTCCAAAAAAGAAAGAAAGAAGCTTCTACATTAAAACTTTGCTTGCAGTTTTTTTGAAACTCAGAACCCATTTACCATAAAAATAATATCATATGTTTATGGTCTTGAGACTGTGAGGCCTGCCTTCGTCAGATTTCAGACTGCTCTGTCTCCATCGGCCTGCTACAGACCCTGTGTTTGCTGGCACCTTGGCTCACCAGCCTCAGTCTCTGCCTCAGGTCATTCTGCCTGGCAGAAAACAGATGGCTTCCAATGGATGTGCTCTACCTCGTCTTGTCACTCTCTTGCTTCTGTCTGCTTCCTCTGCTGGCTCCCCTCTCCCAACCCCCAGGAAGGGGAGGTGGAAATGGAGCCCCCTAGCCACTGGGCTGGCAGCCAGACTGGCCATTCTCACGGTGAGGAGGGGTTCTGGTGGTCTCTGGGGCCCCCGAAGAGCAGGTTAACTCTTCACAGATTCATGCTGAATGTGCATCACCATTAACTGTGTTGGATTTTTTTTTTAACAAAGAAAACTAATTTAGGTTTCATCTGAAAGTGTGTTCCATATCTGTGATTATTTGATAGTAGAGTTGTTTGTGTCTGAAGAACTGGGATTAGCAAACACTTTCCTTATTCAACAGGACATCCCCCTAGAGCCCTGTGAGCTGTTGAGAAAAGAGGCTTCCCTAGCTCAGTACGCTGAGAGACGCCCACGCCAGGAAAGTGTACCATATCCCTATGGAAAGACATTTTCTGAACTAGTCCAGTCCTCATGAGAAGCAAAGAATAAACCTGACCCTTAAAAGGAAGTAAAGATTACAATTTCAATGGCTTTATAATGTTGAGCCTCAATACTCACGATTTTTTGGATGATTTAAAGAACTTAAATAATTTATCCAAGGTTATGTGGTTAGAAGCAGGGCACATAGTCTTTTTTTTTTTCTTTTAATGTCCTACTTTATTAACTATAAAGAATTTTTCAAAGATCTAACTTTGTGTTTGCAGTTTCCAGAGGAGGTCTGGTTGTTGATCTTGGAAGGCTAATGATTCAAGCTTGATATAGAGAAAGCTTTTGTTCAGGACAAGTATGAGCTGCGAGCTGATGCTTCAGGACTTCGCTGAAGTTTTTAGTTGCTTCATCATGCTGCTCCAGGGACCCTACGTGCTTCCAAAGCTGGTTTGGAAGGGCCCAGGCCTCAGATCTGTAGCCTTGGGCTACGCAGGGGTGTGGTCTCTGTTTACTCCTCAGTAATTTTAGTAGCATCTGTTGGCGCCGTGCAGGTTTCAGATCAGAGAAGGTGGCAGGAGGAATAAAGATGCCATTTCAGACATTGTTTATTTTCAAACAGATGAATACCTTGAGGTCATACAACTCAGGCCCTGTTGCAGCAGAAACTTTAAACACTAAAATATCCTAGGGGGGCCGGCGCTGTGGTGTAGCGGGTTAATGCCCTGGCCTGAGGTGCTGGCATCCCATATGGGTGCCGGTTGGAGACAGGCTGTTCCACTTCCGATCCAGCTCTCTGCTATGGCCTGGGAAAGCAGTGGAAGATGGCCCAAGTCCTTGGGCCCCTGCACCCACGTGGGAGACCCGGAAGAAGCTCCTGGCTCCTGGCTTCAGATCAGCGCAACTCCAGCTGTTGCGGCCAATTGGGGAGTGAATCATCGGATGGAAGACCCTCCCCCCCACCCCGCCCCGCCTCTCCTCCTCTCTCTGTGTAACTCTTTCAAATAAATAATCTTTTAAAAAATAAAATAAAATACCCTAGGGACATTCAACCTGTTATATTTAAGCATTAAATACAGACCCATAGGATCTCAAGCCTGAGAGAAGAATGGATAGTCTTCTAAGAACATCTACCATGGGCCCCCAAGAACTTGTACTTGGCATTTCTCACTCAGTTAATTGCCAAGCCTGATTGTCAAGACTAAAGGTGTTGTTGTTTCCCTTTTGCTACACACTCAATATGATGGCAGACTCAATATTGGGTCTCTGAGAAGTGGACAACAAGGCAGGACTATACACACAAGAGGTTTATTGGGGAAATGCTTGTCAAGGATAAGGGAGAGGGAAGAGGAGTAGGTGAGGAAAACTTCCAGGCCACATTGTAGATCTGATACCCTGAAAAGGAAAAAGGGGGCGGGGCTGGTGATGTGGCACTGCAGGTTAAAGGCAGCATTTTATATCAAAGTGCCAGTTTGAGGCTCGGCTGCTCTGTTTCCAATTCAGCTCCCTGCTAATGAGCCCGGAAAAGCAGCAGAAGATAGTCCCTGCTTCCCACATGAGACCAGGATGGAGTTCCTGGCTCCTGGCTTTGGCCTGACCTAGCCACGGCTGTTGTGGCCATGAGGGAGTGAACCAGTAAATGGAAGATATTTCTCCCTGGCTCTTCCTCTTTCTGTGGTTTTGCCCTGCAAATAAATAAGTAATAAATTAAAAAAAAGGAAAGAAAAGGAAAAAGGGAAGGCAGGCTTGGATAGGAAACTTTTTTTTTTTGACAGGCAGAGTGGACAGTGAGAGAGAGAGACAGAGAGAAAGGTCTTCCTTTTCTGTTGGTTCACCTCCCAATGGCCGCTGCGGCCAGCGCGCTGTGGCTGGCACACCACGCTGATCTGAAGCCAGGAGCCAGGTGCTTCCTCCTGGTCTCCCATGTGGGTGCAGGGCCCAAGCACTTGAGCCATCCTCCACTACCCTCCCGGGCCACAGCAGAGAGCTGGACTGGAAGAGGGGCAACCGGGACAGAATCCGGCGCCCTGACTGGGACTAGAAGCCGGGGTGCCGGCGCCAAGTCGCGGTGCTGGCTAGGAAACATTTTAGCTTGCAGTGTAGATCTGAGAGTCTTAGGTAGGGAGTTCTCCAGGCTGAGAGCCCCACTCTGCCAACACCATCAAGCTCAGTCCATGGTAGGGACAGCTTGAAGGATGTATAGCCTGAGTCTGAGCACTGTCATAGGCCCAAAGTTGTGACAGTCAGGGACTGCCGGTCCCATAAGCTCCCCCAGCAGTCTCTCAAGTGCTGCATCTCCATGGCCTCCACAAACATTTAGCTTTCTTCATGTCTAGAAACAATTGCAGTTTGATTCCAGCTTACTCAATCCTCTGCAAAACCCTTGTACCTATTCCTTGATCCCAGTTACCATAAGATAAACTAATACTGTCGTGGGCCATATCCCTGCTTTCTCTTTTCTAAATCAAATGTCCTATTCCTTCAATGCTATCCCTTGAATCTGCAAACTGAGCTCTACCTGAGCAAGATGCCCTCTGATAGGCACTTCATGTCAGTGATGACAAGAACACACACCTTAGAAACAGGTGTCAGCTTTAGTCCCGGATTTGGTGTTGAATGGCTCAGAGGCCAAGCACGAGTACTGTGACTTTCTGATCTCTCATTTCCTTATTTGTAAAATGTGACTAGCAATCATACCTTGCTGTGGACTAAGTGAGTTAATGTATGCATCCATCAGAAGCCCATTATACATAATAAGCACTTGGTAAAAATCAGGTCAGCCTATCATTAGCATCATATTAAGTCTTGAGCTTAATTAGTGAAAGGACTCACATCCAATTCTGTGATCCATTGGCCTTAGCCTGGAAGTACTTTGGTTCATGGTTTGTTCATAGTATCACACAATGGGACATAGGTGTGTATTAGTTTTCCATCACTATAAACAAAATACCAGAGACAGGCTAAATGCATATAGAGAAGAGGTTTATTTTGGGGCTGGCACTGAGGCTCAGCAGGTTAACGTCCTGGCCTGAAGTGCAGGCATCCCATATAGGCGCCGGTTCTAGTCCCGGCTGCTCCGCTTCTGATCCAGCTCTCTGCTATGGCCTGGGAAAGCAGTAGAGGATGTCCCAAGTCCTTGGGCCCCTGCACCCACGTGGGAGACCCGGAAGAAGCTCCTGGCTCCTGGCTTCAGATTGGCGCAGCTCTGGCCATTGCGGCCAATTGGGGGAGTGAACCATGGGATGGAAGACCTCTCTCTCTCTCTCTGCCTCTCCTCTCACTGTGTAACACTGACTTTCAAATAAATAAATAAATCTTTAAAAAGAAAAGAGAAGAGGTTTATTTAGCTCAGTTTTGGAGATTCAAGGCTGTGGCACTGGCCTAAGCTTGGTTCTGGGGAGGACCTCATGGCAGATGGCAGGAGCACATGCAAGTGGTAAAATCACATCCCCAAGTGGGAAGCCAGAGAGAGGTGGGGCCAAGCTCAGGCTTTCATACCCACCTTCTTCTCGTCCTTCTTCTTCTCTCCTTCTTCGATTTATTTTATTTACTTGAATGGCACAAAGCTAAAGAGAGAGAGAGAGAGAGAGAGAGAGAGAATCTTCCATCTGCTGGTTCACTCCCCAAATGGCCACAAGGGCTGGGGCTGGGCCTATGCCAAACTTCTTGCAAGAACTAACTAGGGTGCCACAAGAAATACTTGCATCCACTGTAGAGCAGGATCCCGAATGACCTAAGGACCACAGTGGGTCCCATCTCTTCAAGGTCCCAAATTTCTCAGCACCACCACACTGGGGACCAAGCTTTCAACACCTGGATGTTGGGGTATAAACCACATCCAAACCTTAGCAGGGTGTCTCTGTTTCTCCTTTCTAAATGTAGCATACTATTTAAAAACATTTTACAAAATGTATATAAAGGGAACAAATTTCATAGCTTCATGTATACAGTTTTAAGAACATAATGGTACTCCCATCCTACTCTGCCTCTCTTCCTCACTCCCACCTTCCCTCCTCCTTCCTTTCTTATTTTTCTTTTAATTTTTGCAATGGCATACTTTCAATTTACTTTATAGCCATAAGCTTAACCCTCCACTAAATAAAGAAGTCAACAAGTAAGTAGAGAAACACTGTTCCATACTATTTTTAATCTTGCTCATAGAAACTCTGTCTTCTGGCTTGGCTGCAGCGTCCTCCTGGGACTCAGTGGGAGGTTTTTATTTTATTATTACTTTAGCGATTCTGAGAGGCCAGATATAAGTTGCCTTGTTTCATTGTGAAAATATTCCATCCCTGAGGTTTAACAGCTAATGCTTCATCTGGATTCATAGCGGTTCCTAGGTTTTCGGGAAACTGGCATGGCCATAAAATTCCGTGGTGCTTATTTCACGAGTAACAATTTATTGACGGATATTGTAATTCCCATAACATCTGATTCTTTTTTTTTTTTTTTTTTTTGGACAGGCAGAGTGGACAGTGAGAGAGAGAGAGACAGAGAGAAAGGTCTTCCTTTTGCCGTTGGTTGCACCTTCCAATGGCCGCCACGGCCGGCCAGCGCACCGCGCTGATCCGATGGCAGGAGCCAGGTACTTATCCTGGTGTCCCATGGGGTGCAGGGCCCAAGCACTTGGGCCATCCTCCACTGCACTCCCGGGCCACAGAAGAGAGCTGGCCTAGAAGAGGGGCAACCAGGACAGAATCCGGCACCCCGACCGGGACTAGAACCCAGTGTGCTGGCGCCGCAAGGCGGAGGATTAGCCTAGTGAGCCACAGCGCCGGCCAACATCTGATTCTGATCCTAACTTTATCCCCTCTCATTGCAAACAATCTGGACGGGAATGGCAGGATGCCAGCTGCCATTGGGACTGTCAAACTAACCAGCATTGCACCTTAATTTTCTAAGACATTTCATTGTGTCCAAAAAGATTTATTCTCATTGTCTCTCTTTTTAAAAAAGATTTATTAATTTGAAAGTCTGAGTTAGAAAGAAAGGAGGAGAAACAGAGTGAGATCGATCTTCCATCTACTGGCTCACTCCCCACGTGGCTGTAACTGCTAGGGCTATGCCAGGTGGAAATCAGGAGCCAGGAGTTTCATCCCAGGCTACCATGCAGGGGGAAGAGGCCCAAACACTTGGGCCATCTTCTGCTGCTTTTCCCAGGCCATTAGCAGGGAGCTGGATCAGAAGTAGAGCAGCAGGGACACGAACCGATGCACATATGGGATGCCAGCACTGTAGGCAGTGGCTTTACCTGCTGTGCCACAGCGCTGCCCCACCAAGTGGCTTCTTAACTCCTGTGCCAAACACCTGTTCTAAGTAATTTTTACAGTCCTCACTTTCACCAGGCAGTGCGGATTTCCAGCTCCTCTGTGTCTTCCAGCTTCTTTCCGCCTGTCTTCCAAGGTGAATATCACACGTGCTTGCAAAAAAAGTTCTCTCAACACCTAACTGCTACCTAAGGCTATAACGTTAATAGGCATCTGATATTGTAGTGGTCCTATCCTAGACCTTTCAACTCTGGACCTATCCTAGAACTTTCTGTAAAAGCACACTTTGAAGGTTATTTTCCACAGTATTTATGGACAGTAAGTGGATATGGCTTGGTTTGCTCAAATTGTCTCAATCACACTGCATCTTTAAACATCCAAACCTCTATGAAAATAAGAAACAAAGCCAAGTTGTTACTTGCCCCCAGAAAAGTTGCATTTTGCCCTTCAGAAATGGGAAACATTGTTCAAGTTCCCTGAGCTGAAACAGGTATTCAAAGAAGGGGGTGCTCTGGCTGGCACCGTGGCTCACTAGGTTAATCCTTCGCCTGTGGTGCCGGCACCCCAGGTTCTTGTCCTGGTTGCTCCTCTTCCAGTCCAGCTCTCTGCTGTGGCCCGGGAAGGCAGTGGAGGATGGCCCAAGTCCCTGGGCCCTGCACCCTCATGGGAGACCAGCAGAAGCACCTGGCTCCTGGCTTCAGATTGGCGCAGCACGCTGGCCACAGTGGCCATTTGGGGGGTGAACCAACAGAAGGAAGACCTTTCTTTCTCTCACTGTCTAACTCTGCCTGTCAAAAAAAAGGGGTGCTCAGAGTTCTCTAGAACCTTGTAGATAACTGAAAAGAATATCAATGTCACACCACTATTTACTAAAATGTGCCATACATTAGTGTGAATTTACATGATGCTTTCCTTTCTGACCATTATTTATCCAAATCTGCTCATCTTGGAAGGCTGCTCCTTTTCCAAAAAGCTATTTTACTCTATCAGAAACTTCTCTTTCTTCGAATAATATATGGTATGTACATGAAGGTACTTCAAAAAGTTCATGGAAAATTTAATTAATAAACGATAATGTTATTTGGCTACAAAATGTTTTGAGACCCATACATAGTTTTTCCTTAAAACTAATTTTTCTTGAACTTTTTGAAGGCCCTGTGTATACATGGATTTCAAAAAAAATTTTTGCACTCAAATTAACATTTTAAAATCCATTTTCCATGAACTTTTCCAAGGGCCCTTGTATTTTCACTTCTGTCATAGAGTCAGAGCCACAGTTACTGTTTTGTTTCTGGATCCTTTTTTCAATCCTCCACTTATCATGCAAGATCCCTGAGCATACTTTTGCACTGGACACATGCTTTGAAACTCAGCAGTTCCAGAACTTTTCATCTTTTTCTAATTGCCCTGATTTATGTTCCCCATGGCACTCGTAAGTATCTCTTAGGGCTAGAATAAGACCTTAAGAAGACTGTAGCTCCAAAAATATTTTGTTGTTCCTCCACATGATAAAAGACAATTTTAGCATACAACACACACACGCAAAAGTCTATTTAAGTTCAAATCTCCCCCAATAATTTCCATTTAGATTGTTTTTAAATGACAAAATTTTTCAACTATTATTTTGGTACCCTGTGATCTGATGGTAGTCAGAATGCTATAAAAGCTCAATGTTGGACTATTCACCTGTCTCCTACATTAGAAGGAAAGCATTATGAGAGTGGGATTCTTGTCTGGCTAATTAGTCACTGTATCTCTGGAGCCTAAAATAGCACCCAAATACAACACATGCCCAAAATGTTCACTTAATGAATCAAAGAGAGCTCTTCTTGTGTCTTCAGATATTTGAAGAACTTCATGTGGATGGTGAGTAGAAATGGATCTCTGGGGTATGAGAACTGTTGGGACTGAACATTAAGAGTGGGTCCACAGTACTGTGGGCAGCCTCATGAATCAGGGACCTCCCCGTCGATGGAAGCGTTCAGGGTTAAATGAGTGTCTGTCACAAGTATTAGAGCATTATAGCATTCCAGACTTGAGACAGGAATTGGAAGAGTTAACTGTGGTAAGCAGAATCACGGCCCTCCAAGGATGTCCACATCCTAAAGCCCAGAATCTGTGAATATGTTAGCCTATGTGCTAAAAGGGATGTTGTGGATGAGATCAAGTTAAAGAGCTTAAAATGAACAGATGATCTTGGATTATAAATGGGTCCATCTAATCACACGTCCTTAAAAGCAGTAAGCCTTTCCCAGCTGAATTGAGTTGGAGAAAAATGTGAAGAACGGCCAGAGAGAGACATTTGCTGGCTTTGAAGATAGAGTGAGGGGGCCCGAACCAAGGAATGCGGTCAGTCTCTAAACGGTAGAAAAGGTAAGGCAAAGATTCAAAATAACAGCCTCTAGAAAGAAACACATTTGCCAAAACCTTGGTTTTGGCCCACTGAGAGCTGTGTTGGATTTCTAATGCAGAACTGTAAGATAATAAATTCGTTTTAATCCATCAAATGTGGAAAATACTATGACCTTTAAGGTTATTTGCCAGATCGAAGATTCCAAAATGCTACATTGTTGGTGCAGAGACTGAATGACAGCCATGGGAGCCATTCCAAAGAGAAGTTATTAAACATGTGATGTATCAGTTTGTGAAATCCTTGTCTTCAAGGAACTCGAAGATGAAAGTGGATGAATGTTACCTGTCTACACCTCAGCTCTATCACCCAAGGCATCTCATGGATGAACTAAATGAATTCCTTTCCCCCAAAGCAAAAGGAGGCAGGGTTTCCCTAAGATTGGAAAAATTACCTTTAAATGAGAACAATTTCCCTTCTGAACGTTTTATTAAAAAATGTTCAAACTGAAGCAGTTTATAACTTCTATTTCTTATCTGCCACGAACATACACAAAGGATTATCAAAAAACCTCATGGAAAATGATCTTATGGAAAACCACGCATTTCCATTTTTTTTGCACCAAAATAATCTTTTAACTTCACTTTTTTCCAGGAAGTTTTTGAAGTACCTTCATATATACATAGAAAATCAGCCATTTATGTGTTATTCCAACTCTGTCCAAACTGAGCCTCTCATGTGATTCTGATTGACTGAAGTAAGGCTACATAGTGTCATCCAAGGGTGCAAAGCATTTGGATTATATATTAAATTTAAGAAGAGTCTCTCCTACCTCAGGGTACTCTAGGGCTTTCAAACTACAATAGGCACACAACAGGAACTCTTCAGGTTTCTGTTCTGATTGGCCCAACCAAGATGGAGAGCAAGCCTTCACTTAAACTCCCCTGTCTGCCCTGTGTGTGTCACCTGCCGCTGGCTTCAGAGAAGTCAGCAAACATGCCTTAAACAGCGACAGGACTGTCATGCTTTGTTGGTTACATTCGTTTTGGAAAGTAACATAGAAATTCAACTGCACTAGCTAATTCCAAGTAGCTACTCAGTCACAACTGTTATGAGGCTCTCCCTGCAACCATTATCAGGAGCATTTTGACTACCGATGAGTTCTTGTTTCAAGAGTCAGTATCCCTATGTGAGTACACACCAGCATGCCTACCTGAGTGTCACAATCAAGTCGCTATGTGTTAGAAGGGGTGCGGTATGGGGTTGGGAGGGATAATGTCATAGTCACCTCCCTTGTCACCATCAGCATTTCTCATCTGTCCTTGTGAACTGGCGCCTTTACCCTTACAGACTTTAGCTTCCCATCAGCAATGATGAGGCCACTTCACCTTGGAGCTGTACTTCTATGCACATTAATCTAAAAGCCTCCATCAGGGCTTGGACGGCAGCCTGCAAATGATCAATTACACTTTCTAGAGTTCTCAGATTATTAACACTGCAAGGGACCTTGGATGTTGACAGCGTCAATCTCATTTCATCCATATGCGAAAGCTGAAGCCTAGGGTGTTTAGATCACATGCTGACTTCCAGTTCTATTTTTTTGACTCCTAGTTTCCAGTGTACTTTGTGGCCTAAGCTGGCTTCAAACAGGTCACGGGAGGAGTCTAACACTGTGGGCCAACGCACAGCAACCTGGAGTCCAGAATACCTGGGTTTTAATCTTGACCGCCATTCACTGGCAGTGTGCTTTTGGAATGCCACCTACCCATCACCATACTCCCCAAGTCACTGATTAAACTTCCAGAACTTGGCTAATCCCCGGGAACGGGACCTCTAGGAATTGGGGTGATTTCCAACCAGTCCATCACACGGGGCAAGGGAACCGTGGGTTGGATGAGGCTCAAAGGCATCAAATTAATTGGCGATCTCAAAATTTAGAGGCGAGCTGTTTCCTGCACACCAGAGTCCACGGGTTGCCATTCCTACCAGCTGCACTCGACACCCCGAGAACTCTCCTACTCTGCGATCCACAAGGCCGTCACTGCCAGGCCAGCAGAAACTGTTTTATCCTACAAAGGATAAAGTCGGAGGGCTGTGATCCTCTCAAGTCACAGCCAGCACCACAGGAGCCCACGGTGGCAGGCCAAGTTGTCATCAGGCCTATGGCCCGACAGCGAGGGAGGGGGGACAGCCGCTGACCCGAACCTCTGGCCAGACGAGGTTCGCAACTAGTCCCTGAGCAAAAGCGGAGGGCAGCTAGCCAGTGGGCGGGGGCGGCTAGAGACACGCTCCAGCGTTCTCCGGATGTGAACGCAGCACAGCTAACGCGATTCCCAAACCCAGGTGGCGAGGCACCCGGTTCCCCCCGGGAGGGCACAGTGAGCAACGCCAACAGAGCAGGCCAAAACACGGAGCAACCGTCCAGTTAGGGTCCGCACAGACGTGTGTGCGCATGCGTATGCGCGTTTGCGCCTTACATGCCTCTGCGCATGCGCGAGCATCCTGCTGGCGCTCAGAGCATTTCTCTGGTGTCGGCAGGTCAGTGGTGCGTCGGCGGGTGTGGAGGCTGCTGGGTGCGTGTCGCACGCGGGCTGGTTCCCCTGCACCCCCAGCGGAGAAAGGCAACAGCACGACCTCTCTACCCCTTTAGATGTTTAACTGCGCAGAGTCTCGGGCCTTTCAAGCACAACGCTCCTAATCAGCCAGCTTTCCTTCCAGAAATGTTTTTGAGTTCTATTTTATTTTTTTAAAAATTGAAATGTTCCTCTGTACATTTTACGAGGTGTCTTCTCACTATGGACGGGTTTCAAAAAATGTTTTGCGTAGTATGTTTGCACCCCCTTTTGGAAGTACCCTCCTGTATCAAGTCTGACACGTTGTAGGCAAACCATGGTGACGAAAAATGGAAACCAGCGCTTCAGAAAATGAATTCTCAATCCTGAGTAAAGCCTGTAAGTCTTCCCCTCTGCGCTTTAAAAAAAAAACAAAAAAACAAAACAAAACAAAAAAAAAACATTTATTTGTTTATTTGAGAGACAGAGTTACAGAGAAGCAGAGGCAGAGAGAGAGAGGGAGAGAGAGAGAGGTCTTCCATCTGCTGGTTCACTCCCCGGATGGCCACAACAGCCGGAGCTTCGCCGATCTGGAGCCAGGAGCCAGGAGCTTCTTCCCGGTCTCCCACGCGGGTGCAGGGGCCATAGCAGAGAGCTGGATTGGAAGTGGAGCAGCCAGGACACTAACCCGGGTCATATGGGACCCCCCCACACACTGCGTTTTAGTTTGAAATCTGGACTCCTCACCAGGTCTCCAGCCGTGGTGGCCCAGTCCTTGTGCACTGGGCCTGCCTCTTCCTGCACAGGGCCCCCTGGCATGGATGTTTCACAGTTGTGCTGGGAGACAACAAACTCTTTCCTGCCCTTGGGTTTCCACCGGGGTTAAAGATTCTGCCTCCTCTCACTGCCAACCCCAAAGACTTTCACTGGTGTTCCAAACATTATTGTCCTTGGCACTTAATGCTATCATTTAAAACATAGATTTTATGTTTATTTAATACTTAGGTGTACTCAGTTGTAAGTTTCATAAGGGTGCAGGGATGGGGCAGGCTATTTCCTTTTTATATGTTAACTGTATTTGCAGAATCCAGGAGGAGCTAAGACCTGGTGGATATTCTCCAAATACTTACAGAATGTAAGCAAGGAAGGCACTTTGTGTTCCGAGACCAGACACCCTCTATGCCACAACCCTGGCTGCTCTAAGTATTATTTTCATGTTAGCTATTTAACAGGGTTGTGGCATGGAGCGTTAAGCTACTGCCTGGGATGCTGGCATCTCACACGGGTTCCTGTCTGTATCCTGGCTGTTCCACTTCCTGTCCAGCTCCCTGCTCATGGCCTGGGAAGAGCAGCTGGAAAATGGCTGCCATGATCAGGGCTTCATAGCTCTTGGCTCTCTTGGCTCCTGGCTTTGGCCTGACTCAGCCCTGCTCATGGCAGCCATTTGGGGGAGTGAACCAGTGGATGGAAGATCTCTCTGTCTCTCCATCTCTCTATGTACTCTGTCTTTGAAGTAAATAAATGCATTAAAAAATAATACTTACAAATGAAAGTTCGGAAATACTTTCCTGCAGTCCACTTTGGAGCCCAAGATGGTTTGCGGGAACAGGCTGCCCTCTAGAGGGTAACTGCAGACAGTTGCTTTGGATTGCCTGTGAGTTCTTGAGGCTGCAATAGGTCTACCGTATTGTGGCCTAGGCAGCCTGTACTCTTAGCATTCACAGTATACATTATTTCCCATTCGTAGAAAATGCAAAGCGAAGCATAGTTTTGAGCCAGAACATTTTTTTTTAAAAAGATTTGTTTTATTTGTTTGAAAGGTAGTTACAGGAGAGAGGGAGAGACAGAGCTACCTTCCACCTGCTGGTCCACTGCCTGAATGGCTGCAATGGCCAGGGCTGTGCCAGACCGAAGCCAGGAACCAAGAGCTTCATTTGGGTCTCCATGTGGTTTCAGGGGCCCAAGGACTTGGTTATCTTCCGCGGCTTTCCCAGGTGCATTAGCAGGGAGCTCGATCAAGGTGGGGCACCTGGGACTCCAGCTGCACCCATATGAGATGTTGATGTCACGGGCAGCAGTTTTACCCACTGTGGCATAGCGCCAGCCCTGCCAGCACATCTTTAAGAGGCAGAAATATTTGTATTTTACAGTTGTAATGGATCAGAAAACCTTGAAACCTCCGAAGTAGAAGTGACTCGAAGCTGAGTGTCCACCTTCATAACACCAGAATCAGTTCTCAGGAAAGGTAAAGCAATTACTGTGTTCTCAGTGTCCAATCTTGCAAATTTTTCCCCTTTGAAGACAACTGAATTGTATTATTGAAGCATTGTGGGGTATGCCCTGCTGATTTTTCAAGACTTGAAGACTTTAGAGGAAAAGCTGAACAAATTTCTCTAAAATGGCATGCATTTTTTTTAACGTGAATAGTTCAGTGTTTGAACATATCTTGAATTTATTTATGCAGGGGGTAGGCAGTCCTTGGAGTATATTACAGATGTGTGTATGAATTTCCAGCAAGTTATCTACATCTTCTGTGAGAAATGTGAATGGAAAGTGCAGCACAGTATATAGCCAGCTGTGAAGTTGTTTACCAAGTTGCCAGTATCTGGATGAATAATTCAGTTGCTATCTATCATTTATTAGTTCAAACTAGTTTTTGCTGCGGGACCAACTTCTCACTTTTACTGTCTCAATTCTACTTCTGAAAAAGCTAGTCTTATTTTAGAATCTATCTAAGCTTCACCTATCTCCAAGCTGTTCATTGTCTGGGGGTGGGGGGAATACAGGAAGAATGACAGATGATTATAAGCAAATAAGAATCCTGATCCCTCACCCTAACACAAATAACACACTCACCATCGAATACACCAAAGACCCCCAAATGCCAGGGCAAGGTGGTGAAAGAAAAGAAAAAAGATAGACTAGAATTGCTTTAGCTGTACAATGATTTTGAGTTACTCACATTGGATGGAAATTTCCTTCACGACTTATTTCATTTAATTTGACTCCATAACAAATGTCAAGTAAGAAAATTGTGCAGGCAGCACATAATGCAGCCATAGTTTGCAAAGGCTATAAATCTCCCAGAATTCCTACTGTGGGGAGCAACTGGGAGCAACTCGGACTAGACTAAGTTACTGGAATTAAGACTTATTCTATGCATCTGCTCTCCCACAATATGGCGCTGGGAGAGGAGGAAACAGCTTCTACACAGCTGCCTCCAGTTCAACCAATAAACTGTAGGACCTGCTCCTGATTGGAGGAGAGCAGCGTACTCGGCGTGTGGGTAGCAGAGTTGGGATTGGCGGAAGAGGACTATAAAGGAGGAGAGAGACAACATGCACCAGGAACATCTGAAGGAACACCTGTGCAGTCCCCGAGAGAGCCGGCCGGCGATGTGCCGCTCCCCCGCGGAAGTGGGGAAAGTGGCAGGGGGAACCGCCCTTCCACGGAGGTGGAAGGGATGGTAGCCAACCCCGCAAGAACCAGCAGCAAACCTGGGGAGGGCCAAGCAGACAAAAGAACAGCGCAGGGTCCTGTGTCGTTCCTCCACGAAGACGGGGAGTGACACCTACATACTTAGCACAGGCGAATCCAGTGTTCCCATCTTTTGCTTACTCAGAATCACTAAAGGAATTCTTTGTTTGGATCTGTTTATAACTTATATGGGATACCAGGTTATGAATGCTAGTCACGGTTTCTAAAAGTAGATTACTTATTAATTACAAATTTAAAAAGGCACTGTTACAATGGGGAAATTTCTAGGTTACTATTTTAATTAGATGATCAATAATAGAAAACTCTGCAATTTTCGCCCCTAATGTAATGCATCAAGGAGGACAAAATTTGTCTTATTTTTGCCAAAGATGTACACTCTGAATCTAATTCAAATTAAGGGACATTCTTTAAAACAATAGGTCTGAACTTGTCAAAAATATCAATGTGATTTTTTAAAAAGGGGGAGGAACTGTTTGTTTCAGATTAAAATAGATTAACTACAATTTTAAATCTTTCCCTAGGTCCTGGTCAAGATATAAAAATAGTTTCAGGGGTCAGTGTTGTGGCACAGCAGGTGAAAGTCCTGGCCTGCAGCATCCACATCCCATATGGGTACCAGTTCGAGTTCCAGCTGCTCCACTTCTGATCCAGCTCTCTGCTATGAGCTGGGGAAGCAGTAGAAGATGGCCCAAGTCCTTGGGCCCCTGCACCCACATGGGAGACCTGGAAGACGTTCCTGGCTCCTGGCTTTGGATCAGCGCAGCTCTGGCCACTGTGGTTATTTGGGAAGTGAACCAGTGATGGAAGACCTCTCTCTCTCTCTCTCTCTCTGTCTCTCAAAAAAAAAAAAAAAAAAAAAAAAAAAAAAAAAAAAAAAAAGGCCGGCACCGCGGCTCACTAGGCTAATCCTCCGCCTAGCGGCGCCGGCACACCGGGTTCTAGTCCCGGTCGGGGCGCCAGATTGTGTCCCGGTTGCCCCTCTTCCAGGCCAGCTCTCTGCTGTGGCCAGGGAGTGCAGTGGAGGATGGCCCAGGTGCTTGGGCCCTGTACCCCATGGGAGACCAGGAAAAGCACCTGGCTCCTGGCTCCTGCCATCGGATCAGCGCGGTGCGCCGGCCGCAGCGCGCCGGCCGCGGCAGCCATTGGAGGGTGAACCAACGGCAAAGGAAGACCTTTCTCTCTGTCTCTCTCTCTCACTGTCCACTCTGCCTGTAAAAAAAAAAAAAAAAAAAAAAAAAAAAAACAAAAAAAAAAACCCAAAACAAACAAACAAACAAAAAAACCAAAAACCAAAAAACCTGAGAATTAAAGTGACTTCAGCAAGATGGTGGCCCAAGAGGCACCAGCTCTTACTCCCTTCCCAAAACAACAGTTTACCCACCAATGAAAGTCACTCTGACAGAGCCCCAGAGTATAATTAGAAATTTGTCATAACCCAGTGGAAAACCAAAGACTTCAGAGAAAAGTAGCAGCAGTATTCTACCTTTACCATCCTATGCCCCAGCTGGGCACAGTTTGGCACCAAGAGAAATCTTCTGGGTTTTGATTTGTCCCCACAGCCATGGGGAGGTGCCCAAGATTTAGAGACATGCCTGCCAATGGTATGATATGGTTTACCCACAGCTCTGTAATGCTAAATGCAGATGGGTCTAGTGAACTGTGGCTGCCATCCAGCAAGTTGATGACCATCCTTTGGCTGAGGCTAGACTTGGATGCTCCATTCAATAGGGAGAACCTATTTTTTAAAAAGATTTTTATTTATTTATTTGAAAGGCAGAGTTACGAGAGAGGCAGAGAGAAGGGGCTTCGATTTGCTGGTTCACTCCCTAAATGGCTGCAATTGCCAGAGCTGGGCCAGTCTGAAGCCAGGAGCTTCATCCAGGTCTCTCATATTGGTGCAGACCATAGCAGAGAGCTGGATTGGAAGTAGAGCAGCTGGGACTCGAACCTGTGCCCACACTGAATGCCAGCATTGCAGATGGTGGCTTTACCCACTATGCCACAGCACTGGTCCCAAGACAACCTATGTTCAGTGGTGATGGTGGCAAAGCCATCCCTGCTGCCATATCTTGCTACATATTTACTGATTAAGGGACCATTGCCAATAGCCGGGTCAGGAGAATGGTAACAGAGTTGATCGAACTGTAAGCATGGGTAGCTGGGCCAGGCAGCCTCCTGATCAGGCTGTGGAATCCCGATGTCGGTGATCCCAGTTGTTCTTTTTCCTTTTTCCATTTAGAGTGCATGCCCTGGGGGAACTTCTTACCTGGAATGTTAGGATCCCAGGCCTGGTGGCTGATGGCCACCTTCTTCCTGGCTATGGTTCAGCAGTATTGCACTGACATTGTGTCAGTCAAAGTGCTCTATCAATCTGATGAGACAAACCTCCACCTCAAGGAGGTTGTTGGAGGTGGACTAGCCTTGCTAAGAGGGAGGGCTGGTTCTTGAGTTGGGGCAGGGAACTCTAGGAGGACAGGTGGAGCAGCCTTGGCTGACCCAGCTCCTCCCCCTCCCAGTTGTAGTCTTTAGGATAAGCACAGAGTATGCCCTGAGACAAGGAGGAACTGTGGCTATGAACAGAGTGGAGCGCTTTCAGGGTCTCTCAGCTTAGGTGTGAGGTGTGGCACTTGCAGCTGAGACTCCATCCAGCCTGGGACGCTTCCCTGTGCTTTGGGAGACCGGCTTGCCACAGGTCCTGGCTTCTGTTGATTTCTGCTTGCCTAACTGAGGATGCCTTTGCGTTGCCTCCCTTAGTGACTGTGCTGTGTCACCTGGCCAGACCTGAGGTGACGAGAGGGAGAGAGATGACTGCTGGGGCAGCTGGGTCTGCTTTAAGCCCCTGCCTGAATCAAGAACCTTTCTGAATTCCTGCAGCTGGGTTGTTCAAAACCTCTTGCCAAAGCAGAAATTGGCGAGGTGCTTGGAGTGCTCCCTTAGGATTGATAACCATTGTGCGGTGTTCGTCTCTTGGGGATTCATACGGTTTCATGGTATCTCTGATTAACAGTATCGTAGGCATTCAGCTTGACATGACTGTGCTCATATTGGATGCAACTGCCACATCAGCTTATAGGATAAAAACATCGTTAAGATAAAAGCTTGTACTCTTATCTGATGCCTGGAATGTCTCTTACTTGACATCTGTAATGTTTCCTATTAGTGTTAAGTTTTTTTTTTTTTAAAAGATTCACTTATTTATTTGAAAGGCAGAGTTACAGAGAAGGAGAGGCAGAGAGAGAGAGAGAGAGAGACAGAGACAGAGACAGAGATAGAGAGAGAATGAATAAATGAATGATTCTTCCATCTGTTGGTTTACTCCCAAGTGGCCAGGGCTGGGCCAGGCTGAAGCCAGGAGCCAGGAACTTCATCTGGGTCTCCCACGTGCATGGCAGGGGCCCAAGAACTTGGGCCATTTTCTGCTGCTCTCCCAGGCACACCAGCAGAGAGCTGGATCAGAAGTAGAGTAGCTGGGATTGTAACTGATGCCCATATAGGATGCTGGGATCACGGATGGAAGCTTTACTCACTACGCCACAACACCAGCCCTGAATGTTAAAATGTCTTGAAATAGTCCAAGTGCATTCTGATTAGCTGCAAGCCTCCTTTGTCTATAAAATTCCTTTTCTCCTGGCTCGTGGCACAGGGATCCACATGTCTTGTGGCCACCCAAGATCATGCTTCTGATCGGATGTTCCCCCTAGTAAATGACGTTCTATGTAATCCTGGAGTTGCTCTCTTTCTTTGGGCTCTCGCTCCTTCTGCCTTTGGCAGCCAGTTTTTTTTTTTTTTTAACAATTTTATTTATTTATTTGAGAGGTAGAGTTACAGACAGTGAGAGGAAGAGACAGAGAGAGAGAGAGGTCTTCCTTCCATTGGTTCACTCTCCAGAAGGCCACAACGGCCAGAGCTGTGCCTATCTGAAGCCAGGAGCCAGGTGCTTCTTCCCGGTCTCCCATGTGGGTGCAGGGTCCCAAGCACTTGAGCCATCTTCTACTGATTTACTAGGTCATAGCAGAGAGCTGGACTGGAAGAGGGGCAGCCGGGACTAGAACTGGCGCCCATATGGGATGCCGGTGCCACAGGCGGAGGATTAACCTAGTGTGCCACAGTGCTGGTCCCTGGCAGCCAGTTCTCATACACTGTGTTTTTCTGAAATAAATATGAATACAAATATACAACAAACTATAGTCAGTCATTTTTAAATAAAAGAAGGAAATTCTGTCTTTTGCAACAACATGGATGAACTTGGAGGATACAGTGCTAAGCGAAATAAACCAGTCACAGGAAGACAAATATCATATGACTTCCCTTATGCTGATATGTGGAATCTTAAACGGACAAATTCATAGAAGCAGGCAGTAGGGTGGTGGTTGCCAGGGGCTGGAGGGAAAGGGAAATGGAGACATGTTGGTCCAGGGTACAGAGTTTCACTTAAGCAAATGAGTCAGTTCTGGGGATCTAATGAGCAGCATGATGACTGTAGTTAACAGTAGTGTATTATATACTTGAAATTTGCTCAAAGGGTAGGTCTCATCACATGCACACACACACACACAGAAATGGAAATGCTAACTTCTGTAGTCTAAGTGATTGTGTTCCTCTCATATTCTATGGTAAAGCCCAACCTCCAGTGTGAGTACTGGGGGCAGGGCCTGCGGGAGGTGATTAGATCATGGGTCCTTCAGGAATGGAATTAGAGCCCTTGTCCCCCTCCACCGTGCGAGGACTCAGTGAGAAGGCGTCAGCTCTGTGCATGTCTGCCAGCATCCGGAAGGAGTGGTAGCTTCCAGAGCTGTCAGGAGCAAACCTCTGTTGCTTTTGTGCTACCGGTTTCAGGTATTCTTGTTACATTATCCTGAATGAACTAAGATGGTAAGCTGAATGAGGTGATGGGGATGCTAATTAGCTTCACCTAGGTGATTATTTTGCAGTATGTGCCCCCCTACACACATGTACAGCAAATGTACTCTGTGAATATATACAATTTCTATTTGACACGTCAATTCATAGCACCTCAATAAAGATGAAATGGAGACAATTTGGACATGTGATTATGGATTGCACATTAAGGAATATTTTACCCAGTACTCAGTTTCTTGATGAATGGTATTGTGCTTGGGTTAGAGAACATGAGTTGAACAGATGTCTTAGAGAACACGTGCTGAGATATTTACTGGCAAATGGCTGTAGGGAACTTACTCTAAATGGCTGAGTACTTCACCCTTTCTCCATATGTACCTATAGTTTTATGGGTATCAGGTAATCTTGTCAGGCCTTAGAAAACCTCAGTGTTAGCCCCCCTATATAAGCAGTGATTTTGACTGTTTCTAGTAGTCTCTTTTATTTTATTTATTCTAGTAGTCCATTTTATTTTTTTTTGCATTTTAGAAAATACCACCTGAACAGCTTGATGAGTACATCCATGGATATTTTTCCTGAAAAATTATGATACATTCTTTAGAGAAATGTTGGATGCTTTTTAATGTATTTATTTCAGAATTTTTGGTACTTTTGTGGGCCGTGATGTAGAATTAGATCAGCACCCATTACTTGATGATTTTGTGTAACTGATGCTAATGGGTAATTAGCATAGTTGGGATAGGAGATGAGAAGCAATGCCTGGCCATCTGCTAGTGAATGCCTTGGGCTTCTCAACCATGTGACTCCTAGACAGGCCTGGGAAGCTTTCAACGCGATGGAAAGCTCCATGTAAGTTGTCATAGGTATTACTCTATGACTCTGTTGAAAACAATGACCAACATGTGAGAGGTACTTGATCAAGGTGTGTTGATTGAATGAAAGTTTCCAGCTACCTTTGCTGTCTGCTCCTGTCTTTCCTTTTCCAGTCCTCTAGTGGGGTACAGGGTAATGCTGAAGCACCCCACCCCCAAAATGGAGCAAGAGTAGAAAATGCTTGTGATTGACATGACTCACTGGGGGGCTCTCAAGACGGCATCCTCTTTAAGGTAAGTGGCTGAAAGTTGCACTCATCCCTAGCCCACGGGAATCCCACCTAAACATTTGGGACACATTTTGCACAGAATTAGTAGCAAGGCCAACAGCGCTGGTGGCTGCATGAGCACTAATGGAAAAGAACGTGCTCATCCCCAATAGTTGCTCTGCTTGTTGCCTTTTGACTGTTAGGTTTTCTATTTGTTTTAGGGAGGAAAAGCACATTTATGTGATATACAGTTTCCTCCTTGGAAAAATCTCATAACACTTCAGTGCCTCAAGAGGGTGGGTGTCTGAGCAAAACATGGTAATTAGAGATCAGGGTGCTTGCAAGGGCACTTGCAAATGGCTTTTTAGAAATTATTTAATAGGTACATTTCATTTCTTGAGACAAACCATGGGTGTTTACAGAGAGTATTATTATGATATCACTAAGATGTTATTTACCTGGGCTGGCGCTGTGGTTTAGTGGGTAAAGCTGCTGCCTGCAATGCCAGCATCCCATATGGGTGTCCTGACTGTTCCTCTTCCAATCCAGCTCTCTGCTGTGGCCTGGGAAAGCAGTAGAAGATGGCCCACATACTTGGGTCCCTGCACCTGTGTGGGAGACCTGAAAGAAGCTCCTGGTTCCTGGCTTCAGATTGGTGCAGCTGCGGCTGTTGAGGATAAATGGGGAGTGAATCCGTGGATGAAAGATTCTCTCTCTCTCCCTCTCTCTCTCTCTCTCTCTCTGCTGCTCCTTCTTTCTCTGTGTAACTCTGACTTTCAAATAAATAAATATTTTTTGAAAAGATGTTATTTAGAGCCGGCGCCGTGGCTCAATAGGCTAATCCTCCACCTTGCGGCGCCGGCACACCGGGTTCTAGTCCCGGTTGGGGCGCCGGATTCTGTCCCGGTTGCCCCTCTTCCAGGCCAGCTCTCTGCTATGGCCAGGGAGTGCAGTGGAGGATGGCCCAGGTGCTTGGGCCCTGCACCCCATGGGAGACCAGGAAAAGCACCTGGCTCCTGGCTCCTGCCAGGATCAGCGCGGTGCGCCGGCTGCAGCGGCGGCCATTGGAGGGTGAACCAACGGCAAAGGAAGACCTTTCTCTCTCTGTCTCTCTCTCACTGTCCACTCTGCCTGTCAAAAAAAAAAAAAAAAAAAAAAAAAAAAAAGAAAAGATGTTATTTAAATTTTTCAATAAGTTAGCATTTGGTCTAAAAGAAATAACAGGCAAAGTTGGTGCCTTAGCACAAATTCAGGCAGTGGTACCAAACTGTACTATTAGTTATTTTATATATTTAGATTTATTCATTTATTTGAAAGAGTTACAGAGAGAGGGAGAGAGAGAGAAAGAGAGAGAGAGATCTTCAGTCAGTCTGCTGATTCAGTCCCCAAATGGCCACAACAGCCAGAACTGGGCCAGTCCAAAGCCAGGAGCCAGGAGCTTCTTCTGGATCTGCCATGTGGGCTCAGGGGCACAAGCACCTGGGCTGTCTTCTGCTGCTTTCCCATGTGCATTAGCAGGGAGCTGAATCAGAAGTGGAGCACCCAGGACTTGAACTGTTGCTCATATGGGATGCCAGTGGGCTTTACCTATTATGCCACAGCGCTGGCCCCTATTGTATTTTTCATGTCATGCACTTTCAGAAAAAGTATCACTTAAACGAGTACATGATGAAGTGGTAAAATTTGTTAACTTTTTAAGGTCTGGAACCTTGCATGCATGCCTTTGTTACTATTCTGTGAGATAAAATGGGAGCGATGCATAAAGTGCTTTTGGTTGCTTCAAGTAACATAGCTGTCTTTATATTGGAGTTCTCAGCTGAACTAACCATATTTCTAAAAAATACTTGTTTTGTTTGAGGAAAAACAAGATTGTCAAACTAGGTTTTTGTCAAACCTTGATATTTGGCAGACATATTTTCAAAATTGAATAAAGTGAGCATTACCATTTTAAGGAAAACAACACACAGTATTGTTTATAATGTTAAAATTTGAGTTTTCAAGTGAAAATAGCAATTTTGGAAAACATGTATCCACATCCATGAGCTGGACAGCTTTCCACTAATTGAAGACTTTTTATGAGAACATTACAATATTAACAAGCATAATTGAGAAGATTGGTGATCCGATATTTTCCAATTTAATGTGACTTAAGTTACAAAATCATAGTGGGTGACAGATTCACGCAAAATGCAAAATAGGCCAACAGATTTTCAGATAACAGTATGCAAGGTTGCCGATAAGGTTTCCTATCCCACATCACAACTAACCTTTTTTTTGACAGGCAGAGTGGACAGTGAGAGAGAGAGACAAAGGTCTTCCTTTTGCCGTTGGTTCACCCTCCAATGGCCGCCACGGCCGGCGCGCCGCGGCCGGCGCACCGCGCTGTTCCGATGGCAGGAGCCAGGTGCTTATCCTGGTCTCCCATGGGGTGCAGGGCACAAGGACTTGGGCCATCCTCCACTGCACTCCTGGGCCACAGCAGAGAGCTGGCCTGGAAGAGGGGCAACAGGGACAGAATCTGGCGCCCCGACCGGGACTAGAACCTGGTGTGCTGGCGCCGCAAGGCGGAGGATTAGCCTAGTGAGCCGCGGCGCCGGCCCATCACAACTAACCTTTAGGAAACAAACTCACCATAATTATACAAAGACTATTAAAATACTCCTCCAGCTGTGTATCTTTATGTGGCTAGATTTTCTTAATTTATTTCCAGTTTTCTTCTATTAAGCCAGACAGTAAAATGTGTGAAAATAGGCCGGCGCCGCGGCTCACTAGGCTAATCCTCCGCCTTGCGGCGCCGGCACACCGGGTTCTAGTCCCGGCTGGGGCACCGGATTCTGTCCTGGTTGCCCCTCTTCCAGGCCAGCTCTCTGCTGTGGCCAGGGAGTGCAGTGGAGGATGGCCCAGGTGCTTGGGCCCTGCACCTGCATGGGAGATCAGGAAAAGCACCTGGCTCCTGGCTTCGATCAGCGCTGTGGGCCGGCTGCAGCAGCCATTGGAGGGTGAACAAACGGCAAAGGAAGACCTTTGTCTCTCTCTCTCACTATCCACTCTGCCTGTCAAAAAATAAAAATAAAAATAAAAAAGATGTGTGAAAATGTAAAATGATGTCATTGTTCTCACTCAATTATTTTTTATTTTTTAAAATATTACATTGATAAAAACATTATTTATATTAACATGTAGTGTCTAGATTGTTTTTAAAATAGATTAATGAATAAGCATTTAAACATTTCCCTTCAGTTATAATTTTGACTGTGGTACATATCAAAAGATATAAGCAACATAAGAAATGCTCTTTGTGTTCTTCAATGGTTTATAACAATATGAAGTGTTCCTGAGGCCATAAAGCTTGAGAACCAATGGCTTAGACTGCACAAGTATTGCTAATAATTGTCAATGACCAAACTTACATTGAATTTATGTTGTTTTAAGCCGAGTAGTATCTCTCTCTCTTCTCCTCCCTCTGCCTCTACTTTTTTTTTTGTTTTTTATTTGTTTTTTTGAAAGGCAGAGTTACAAGAGAGGGAGATACACACACACACATGCACACACACAGAGAGACTTCCATCTGCTGGTTTACTTTCCAAATGGTCACAACAACCAGATCTGGGCCAGGCTGAAGCCAAGAGGCAGGAACTCCATCTTGGTCTCCTATGTGGGTGGCAGGAACTTAAGTACCATCTTCCACTGCTTTCCATGTGCATTCCAGGGAGCTGGGTTGGAAGTGGAGCAGCTGGGACTTGAACCAGTGTGCCACAGTGCTGGCCCCTGAGCAGCAAAGCTTTCTCCACATTCGCGGTGTACAACACGATGTTCTAAAGTGTGTATACATACGGAATGACTCATGCACGCTCATGAACTTATGCAGCAGCTGAAATGCTTTCTGATGATGGGCTTGCTCCTTGGTAGGGGACAAGACTTATTTTTCACTACTTGAAAACAAAGTGGATTATCCTCTGAGTGTGGAAGGTCTCCTGTATCCTTCTTTGCTGAGTTAAAAGGATGGGGTACTTCAGAGGGAGTGAGAGTGCAGCCTGTGAGTGTGGCAGGACAGCGGGTCTGGCAGCCTGGTCCCAGGAACACGGGGTGGAGGGGAACTGCTGAACCCTCAACTGTCAGAATCTTCAGAGGCAAGCTGGGAAGGCTTCCCTCTCCTACCAGGTGAAGATAAGGCGCCACAGTCTGGGACCAGGACCATCCGTGTTGTGCGACAACGCTCAGGTTATTAACACTAAAAGATCAGTTTTGTAATTACAAGTGGTGTCCCCAGCCTGACTGGTGAGTGACTGGCTTTCAGGTTCCTGTGCCTTTAAGCAGGTACTGCCCTGCAACAGTCACTGTAACTGAACTTGGCACATTCTCAGATGTCCCAGGCTCACTCAGGCAGCCTGCAAGTCTCTCATTCCAGGTTCTGGCCCTGAAAATCCTCTGCGACTGGCACTGAGATAGTGAAATCAGTGTGCTGTCTTGGGCACAGCCAGGGAAATAATAAACCGAGATGATATGTTCAAGTGTAATTAGGTACAGCTTAAAACATTCCAGTAGTTGGGACAGCAATTGTTTGTTGGGTGTTGGTGCAGTCTATGTGACCTGTGTGTGAATAGAAAGGTGAGTGCGGGCACAAAACTCAAAACTACTCAAATTTTCACCATTCAGAATAAACAACCTTTACTATTTTGTTATATTTCTTCTCAGGATTTTCTTTATGCTTTTTTTTAATCATTTCTTTCTAATTTTTATTTTTATTTATTTGAGAGGCAGAGAAACAGAGAGATCTTCCATCATTCCTTATACCCCAAATGCCTGCAACAGGCAGGTCTGGACAGGTGGAAGCCAGGAGCTAAAAACTCCACCTAAGACTCTGGGCAGGGGCCCAAGTACTTGAGGCATCACTGCTATCTCCCAGGGTGTGCATTAGTACGAAACTAGAATTAGAAGCAAAGCTGGGACTGCAATCCAGGCACTCCTGTGTGGCATACCAGTGTCCCAACCACAGCTTAACTGATACACCAGACAGTGGCCTGCTCCTCTATGGTTTTTTTCTTTTTCTTCTTTTTTATTTTAAAGAAATAAATTCTTGGGGCCAACATCCCATATGGGTGCCTGCATCCTCCATATGGGTGCCAGTTCAAGTCCTGGCTGCTCCACTTCCAGTCCAGCTCCCTGCTAATGCTCCTGGGAAAGTGGAAGATGGCCCTAGTGCTTGGGCCCCTGCACCCACACAGGAGACCCAGAAAACTCTCCTGGCTCTTGTCTTTGGACCAGCCCAGCTCAGGCTGTTGCAGCCATCTGGGGAGTGAACTAGCAGATGGAAGACCTCTCTCTCTATCTTTCCCTTTCTTTCTCTCTCTGTAACTCTGTCTTTCAAATAAAATAAACAAATCATTTAAGAAAAAAAGAAATCTTTGAAGATGAGGCAAAGCAAAAATTGCTTTTAACCATCATCTGAGGTTCATTCCTTCTTCCCTCAACCCCACAAACTATTATTAACAATGTGTGTGTATAAGGATTCTTTTAGGTTTAAACTTATATTTATGCATATGCAACATATTATATTTCCCATATGCAACATATAATAGTATAGTTATTTTATGAGTTTACATAATTTAAGAGTGTGCATATATTATATTTATCTTTTTCACTCCACTCTTAGGTTTTCGACATCTATCAATTGCTTATTTATAGTCACATTTTAATGTCATATTTCATCATATGAATGCAGATTTTAAGTATCCTCTATTGATGAGTATTTAGGTTTCCCATTTCTTTGCTCATAGGAACAGCGATGAGGTCACATCTTTGTTCATTTCTTCTTGCATACATGCATGAGTTGTTTCAACCTATTGCTTAATATGGAAGTACTGAATTGTAGGGCATTTGCAACTCAAATTTGATCTCTCTAAAGTGATTGTACCAAGTTATACCCCACCTGTACTATTTCTGTTTCTACTTCCCCATGCCCTTGTCAACCTTTGACTTCCTCATGGCCCTTTAACTTTTAGCTTGACCTTTACTGAGTGTGAGCATATTTTCATATGATTATGGACCACTTACTTGGATTTTTTTCCTTTTCTAAGTTCTTTGCCTGTTTATGTCTTTTGCTCCTGTTTCAATTTTATAGTGATTTGTATGAATTTTTTATAAATAGTCTAGAAAGAAAACTTTTGTCAATTAGATATATTAAAATCATATTAGAAGTATGTGGTTTGCTTTTAAAATTTGTTTTACTATTTTGATGTATGGGAGTTTCTTTGTTGTAAAGAAGCCAAAATAGTATTTCCCTTTGTGGTTTATGAATCTGAAACTTTTTGAAGGGATCTTTCTCAGATTCTTATATAAAGATTTCAGTAATATTTTTCTTTTAAATATTTAATATTTTTTATATTTACTTGAAAGGCAGAGTTACAGAGAGAGAGAGAGAGAGAGAGAGAGAGAGAGAGGTCTTCTATCTGCTGGTTCACTTCCCAGGTAGCCGCAATGGCTGGAGCTGCACCAATCTGAAGCCAGGAGCCAGGAGCTTCTTTTGGGGCTCCCACGTGGGCGCAGGGGCCCAAGGACTTGGACCATCTTCCTCTGCTTTCCCAGGCCACAGCAGAGAGCTGGACTGGAGGTGGAACAGCCGGGACTCGAACACATGTGGGATGCCAGCACTGCAGGCGGCGGCTTTACCCTCTTTGCCACAGTGCCAGCCCCTAATGTTTTACTTTTTATTAGACTTTTAGCCTGTCAGAATGTATTTTTTTGAGTAGTATAAGGTCTGTGCATATATATATATATTCATAAATGTATATTTAACATTTATACATATTATATATATTCTATATTTCTAGCTAGTTATTCTAGTGTCATTTGAAGAAAAGGCCATTCATTTTCTAATGTCTTATAATGCCACTCACAACTTATCAGGCCTGTGAATTATATTTTTTTAAGGAGGTAATTCTATTTTTAAAAAAGATTTATTTATTTATTTGAAAGTCAGAGTTACATAGAGAGAGGAGAGGCAGAGAGAGAGGTCTTCCTTTGAATGGTTCACTCCCCAGTTGGCCTCAACTGCTGGAGCTGCACCAATCTGAAGCCAGGAGCCAGGAGCTTCTTCCAGGTCTCCCACACAGGTGCAGGAACCCAAGGACTTGGGCCATCTTCTACTGCTTTCCCAGGCCCTATCAGAGAGCTGGATCAGAAGTGGAGCAGCTGGGTCTTGAACCGGCGCCCATATGGGATGCTGTTGTCTCAGGCAGCATCTTTACCCACTATGTTCCAAAACAGGCCCCTACATGTATTCTTTTCAGAAATGTCTATTTAAATCCTGCCCCATTTTTAAATTAGGTTATTTGTTTTATTGTTAATTGTAGGAGTTCTTTATCCTGGAATTGAAATCTTTTCAGGTATACAATTTACAATTTTTTTTTTCTCATTCTGCTAGCTAGCTGTCTTTTCATTCTTTTCATAGTCTCTTAGGCACAACAATTTTTTAAATTTAGATAAAATTCAGTTTATCTGTTTTCTTTTTTGTTGCCTTTGTTTTTGGTGTCATATATAAGAAATTATTGTCAAATTCAATGTCATGAAGATTCTCCCCTATTTTAAGACTTTAGTGATTTTAGCTTTTATGATTAGGTCTTTGATCCATTTTGGCTTGTGTGTATGTATGTGAGTGTGTGTGTGGGTGGGTGAGTGGGGTAAGGGAAGGGTCCAGCTTCATTCTTTTGCGTGTGGATGTGCAGCTTCCCCAACACTACTTGCTGAAGGGACTATTATTTCCCCAATTGCCTGGTCTTTGAGCCTTTTTAAAAAGTCATTTGACTGTATTGTGAGGGTTTATTTCTGACTTCTTTGATGCATTAGAAGTTTAAGAGTATGTTAATACACAGATTATGTGACTTTTTTACCTTTGCTATGGATTTCTAATTTTATCCCATGGAGGTCAGAGAAGATATTTTGTAAATTTGAGGCCTCACATATAGTCTGTCTTGGAGAATGTCTCATGTGCACTTGAGAGGAATGTGTACGCTGTTGTCTGTTACATTCAGTTGGTGTATTGTGTTAAGTTCTCTATTTCCTTACTTATCTACTGTCTGGTGGTTCTGCTCCTTACTGAGAAGAAGGTATTGATGTCTCCAACTGTTACGTAGCGTCATCTGCCTGTCCTTGCTGTTGCTCCGGTGATGGCCTGCTTGCTGGCAGAGTCACAAGGTGGCCCAGGATGTCACGCACTGAAAGAAACAGAACACACGTGTGTATGCTGGTCTCTCTGTGCCTCTTATAAAACTACCAGTGTTCAATAATGAGGCTCCACTCTGATGAGCTTATCTGATCCTACTCATCTCCCAAAGGCTTCATCTCTAAACACCATGGTCAGATTAAGTTTTCACCTTCTTAATCCCTCACAATGGGGATTAACTTTAACACAAAACTTCAGAGGAGACAAATCATATCCATATCATAGCAGCAGGCCTAGTGGTAACAAATGCCCTCAAATTTGTTGATCTGGAAATAGCTTAATTTCTCACTCACTCTAAAAATTAACTAGTGAATTGAAAGGCAGAGAAATTGGGCAGCTGGGTAGGGAGATGGATAGGCTGATACAGAGATATCTCCCATCTGTTGGTTCATGCCAGGTCAAAGCTAGAGGCCAGGAACCTAATCAGAGTCTCCCATGTGAGTGGCAGGGGCCCAACTACTGAAGCCATCATCTGCTGCCTCCCAAGGTTTTCATTAGTAGGAATCTTGGGTCAGAAGTGGAGCCAGAACTTACACCCAGGCACTCTGATGTGGAATGCAAGTTCCCAAGTGGCTTTTTAACTGTTGGGCCAAATGTCCACCCCTTCCCTCCTCCTAAGAATCTTATGATGCACATATTGTCCTACTTGAAAATTTCCTACAGACCCCTTAGATTTTGTTCATTTTTCTTCAGTCATTTTTTCTTTTCTGGTCCTCAGACTTGATACTTTTCATTATCCTGTCTTCAAGGTTGCTGATTCTTTTGTCTGCTCAGATCTTTGAATCCTTGTAGTGATTTTCTAAATTTCAATTATTGTGCAGTAGCTCCTCTTATCTGTGGTTTGGTTTGCTTTTTGTGTTTCAGTTACCTATAGTTAACTGTGGTCCAAAAATATTAGGTGAAAAATTCTAGAATTTCTAAACAACTCCTAAGTTTTAAATTACATGTCATTCTGGGTAGCCACCTTGATTATCATATGAACTATTGTGGTATCTCAGTGCTTGTGTATAGAGTTTGGTACAATCCACAATATCAGATGTCCACTGGAAGTCATCAGCTCCAGAATTTCTTTTTGGTTTCTCTCTATTGGTATCTCTATTTCATTCATTCATCATTTTCTTGACTTTCTTCACATCTTTCTTTAGATTTTTGAGTATGTTTAAGATATTTGCTTTAAAGTTTTTGTTCTTTTTCAAGGGCAGTTGCGTTGATGTTTTTCCTTTGGAATAGGACATTTTTTTTTCTGTTTCTTTGCATGCCTTGTGATTTTTTTGTGGTTGAAAACTGGACCTTTGAATAAAATAATGTGGTAATTTTGGAAATCAGAGTCTCCAGGAGGCTGTTTTTTCTTAATTTTGTCTATTTTTACTTTTTAAAAATTATCATATGCTATTTCTAAGCCAAGGATGAGACTGAGGTGTACACTTAAGGTCTTATCAGGGGTTGCTGAAGCAGTGCAGGCCCCACAAATAATTGCCGAAGCAGAGCAAATCCCCAAGGGGAAGCGCAAGAGTGAGAGTGAAAGTGATGAAACCCCACCAGCAGCTCCACAGTTGGTCAAGAAGGAAAAGAAGAAGAAGTCCAAAGCTGCTGCAGAGAGTGGGGCAGAGCCTGCAGATGGGGACAGTGACACCACCAAGAAGATGAAGAAGAAGAAAGCTAAAGTCGTAGAGGTGGTGTCTGAGTAGCAAAGACCACTTTGAGTATTGCTTCAACTGGGAGGAGAAAGGAAGTAAAGCCTTACTGGGGAAGTATTGTTCCTCTTGATGAGGCAGTGAAACAAAGGCACATTATAGCTGCTACTTGAGACCTGGGTGATGTTACCTGGTGTGGGCTTTCCATCTTGTCCTGTTTTAAGGATGCGGGTGACAAAAGAGGCAGATTTTATGCCACCAACTGCTCTGTTTTGGAGTGGGAAGCCTCACTCACCTTTAGACCCACTACTGCCCAGTGACTGTCTGCAGCTGTTTCTAAAAACATCCTAGTCCTCTCCTCGTGGGCTGTCTTTTTTTTTTTTTTTTTTACTACCTCCATTTAAAAGTGTGTATAACAAGTCTGCCCAGTGAAATGGTATTGAACCCCCAGTAAGTCACCATATTCCTGGGGGAGTCTGGCCCCCCATGTCCTGGGAGGAGACTGTTCTGTTTTGGTGTCGGGTTGAGGCTTCCATCTTGTGTGCCTCTCCAGAGCTTGAATGTACAGCTGTGTTCATCTAAAGCCATCTGGTCATTTGTGTCTTTGACAGAAGCTGAACTGTTCCTGTACCCTCTTGTTTTAACCTTCATTCACTTTTAAAGAATGGAATCACTCATTGCTGGAAGCTGAGTGTTGTAATTTGTACTTATTAAAGTTGACTTACTAAGTTTTTTAAGTAAAAAAAAAAAAAAAAAAAAAAAAAAGGTCTTATCAGGGCTTTTCTAAGCCCAAGCCTTTCCCAGGGCAGATATGGTAACTTTCTAGTTTTCCTCATATATGCAGTTGTTTTTGAGTGTTCTTGTCCTGAATGTCTGATGCAGCTTGTCTTGCAAGGCCACACTGTTGAGGAGAGCAGAGCGACAATGTCTTTCCCAAAAGAAACACTGGGGACAGGCTTTGGTGAACATGTCGGAGTTTATTCACAGCCACGCATATTTTTAAAGGGCAGGTAGAAGGGGTGTAACTAACTCAGGGGAACACTAACTGTAGGATAGAACTGACACTGGTGCCAATATGCCTCTCCAGTCACCTTGAAGGTCACATAGCCTGGGTAGCTTTCCAGGTGGTCCTAATGGGCCTGGGCCACATCCAGAGCTGCTTACCTGATTGGCAATTACAGGGCCCCAAATGCTGCAATGGCCGGAGCTGTGCTGATCCTAAGCCAGGAGCCAGGAGCTTCTTCCAGGTCTTGCACATGGGTGCAAGGGCCCAAGGACTAGGGCCATCTTCTACTGCTTTCCCAGGCCACAGCAGAGAGCTGTATCAGAAGTGGAGCAGCTGGGTCTCGAACCAGCACTGCCAGTGCTTCAGATCAGGGCGTTAACCTGCTATACCACAGTGCTGGCTCTGTATAGTAATTCTTGCTTTTGGTAAGTTATTCAAGTAGATTCTTTGAGGCCTAGTATTATTCATCATGGAGGATTCTTGTTTGCTGTCTTATACCACTACCAGTCTGGAACCATTTAAAACTGAATTTGGTGCCTGAGGTTTAGATAACTTTGGTGATGCTGATTGGGACATTGTTCCTCTACTGAGCCATTAGAAATGTCATAGCCTTCCAGAAATGGAACCGTCCTTCCTTCCTTCCTTCTTTTCTCTCTTTTCCTTGTTCATTTCTCCTTCTGGTCAGTTCTAATCCAAGTTTCCTTGAAGCTCTATGGGAGTGGTTGAGTGCTGAGTGAAGCAAGTTTCTCTCTTATGACCCTTAACTGAGATGAATCTGTGCCCATGGGGTCCCTCAGGTTCTTCATATTTTCTACGAATTGAGTCTCTCCTCCCTTGCTTTAGTAGGAAGTGGAGAATTTCTTCCGCTGAAAAGTACTTCTGAATTCTTTATCTGTTTTTCTAGATTTTTGTTTCCGATTATATTGTTAATAGCTAATATCATGACTATTCAATGCATATCAAAAGGATTTTTAATTAATTAACTTATTTTTATTTAGAAACTATAAATATCCAAAGTACAGTTTATGGATTACATTGGCTCCCCCCCCCATAATTTCCCTCCCACTCACACCCCTCCCATCTCCTGCTCCCTCTCCCATTCCATTCACATCAAGATTCATTTTCAATTATCTTTATATATAGAAGATCGATTCAGTATATATTAAGTAAAGATTTCATCAGTTTGCACCCACACGGAAACACAAAGTGTAAAAATACTGTTTCAGTACTAGTTATAGCATTACTTGACATTGGACAACACATTAAGGACAGATCCCACATGAGAAGTAAGTACACAGTGACTCCTGTTGTTGACTTAACAATTTGACACTCTTGTTTATGGCATCAGTAATCACCCTAGGCTCTAGTCATGAATTTCCAAGGCTATGGAAGCCTCTTGGGTTCGCCAACTTCGATCTTATTCCGACAGGGTCATAGTCAAAGTGGAAGTTCTCTCCTCCCTTCAGAGAAAGGTACCTCCTTCTTTGATGGCCCCATACTTTCCACTGGGATCTCACTCGCAGAGATCTTTCATTTAGGTCTTCTTTTTTTTTTCCCCCAGAGTGTCTTGGCTTTCCATGCCTAAAATACTCTCATGGGCTCTTCAGCCATATCTGAATGCCTTAAGGGCTGATTCTGAGGCCAGAGTGCTATTTAGGACATCTGCCATTCTATGGGTCTGCTGTGTATCCTGCTTCCCATGTTGGATTGTTCTCTCCCTTTTTGATTCTATCAGTTAGTATTCGCAGACACTAGTCTTGTTTGTGTGATCCCTTTGACTCTTAAACCTATCAGTGTGATCAATTGTGAACTGAAGTTGATCACTTGGACTAGTGAGATGGCATTGGTACATGCCACCTTGATGGGATTGTATTGGAATCCCCTGGCACGTTTCTAACTCCACCATTTGGGGCAAGTCCGATTGAGCATGTCCCAAATTGTACATCTCCTCCCTCTCTTATTCCCACTCTTATATTTAACAGGGATCACTTTTCAGTTAAAATTTAAACACCTAAGAATAAATGTGTGTTAATTACAGAGTTCAACCAATAGTACTAGAACAAAAAAAAATACTAAAAGGGATAAAGTATTACATTGTACATCAATAGTCAGGACAAGAGCTGATCAAGTCACTGTTTCTCATAGTGTCCATTTCACTTCAACAGGTTTCCCCTTTGGTGCTCAGTTAGTTGTCGCCGATCAAGGAGAACATATGATATTTGTCCCTTTGGGACTGGCTTAATTCACTCAGCATGATGTTTTCCAGATTCCTCCATTTTGTTGCAAATGACCAGATTTCATTGTTTTTGACTGCTGTATAGTATTCTATAGAGTACATGTCCCATAATTTCTTTATCCAGTCTACTGTTGATGGGCATTTGGGTTGGTTCCAGGTCTTAGCTATTGTGAATTGAGCTGCAATAAACATTAATGTGCAGACAGCTTTTTTGTTTGCCAATTTCATTTCCTTTGGGTAAATTCCAAGGAGTGGGATGGCTGGGTTGAATGGTAGGGTTATCTTCAGGTTTCTGAGGAATCTCCAGACTGACTTCCATAGAGGCTTAACCAGTTTGCATTCCCACCAACAGTGGGTTCGTGTCCCTTTTCCCCCACATCCTCGCCAGCATCTATTGTTGGTAGATTTCTGTATGTGAGCCATTCTAACTGGGGTGAGGTGAAACCTCATTGTGGTTTTGATTTGCATTTCCCTGATTGCTGGTGATCTTGAACATTTTTTCATGTGTCTGTTGGCCCTTTTGATTTCCTCTTTTGAAAAGTGTCTATTGAGGTCCTTGGCCCATCTCTTAATTGGGTTGTTGGTTTTGTTTTTGTGGAGTTTCTTGATCTCTTTGTAGATTCTGGTTATCAACCCTTTATCTGTTGCATAGTTTGCAAATATTTTTCCCCATTCTGTCGGTTGCCTCTTCACTTTCCTGACTGTATCTTTTGAAGTACAGAAACTTCTCAATTTGATGCAATCCCAAATGTTAATTTTGACTTTGACTGGCTGTGCTTCTGGGGTCTTTTCCACAAAGTCTTTGCCAGTACTTATATCTTGCAGGGTTTCTGAACTCTACTAAGAGACTATTGGAACTCATAGAAGAGTTTGGCAAAGTAGCAGGATATAAAATCAATGCACAAAAATCAACAGCCTTTGTATACACAGGCAATGCCACAGCTGAGGAAGAACTTCTAAGATCAATCCCATTCACAATAGCTACAAAAACAATCAAATACTTTGGAATAAACGTAACCAAGGACGTTAAAGATCTCTACCATGAAAATTACAAAACCTTAAAGAAAGAAATAGAAGATACCAAAAAATGGAAAAATCTCCCATGCTCATGGATTGGAAGAATCAATATCATCAAAATGTCCATTCTCCCAAAAGCAATTTATAGATTCAATGCAATCCCAATCAAGATACCAAAGACATTCTTCTCAGATCTGGAAAAAATGATGGTGAAATTCATATGGAGACACAGGAGACGTCGAATAGCTAAAGCAATCTTGTACAACAAAAACAAAGCCGGAGGCATCACAATACCAGATTTCATGACATACTACAGGGCAGTTGTAATCAAAACAGCATGGTACTGGTACAAAAACAGATGGATAGACCAATGGACCAGAATAGAAACACCAGAAATCAACCCAAACATCTACAGCCAACTTATATTTGATCAAGGATCCAAAACCAATCCCTGGAGTAAGGACAGTCTATTCAATAAATGGTGCTGGGAAAATTGGATTTCCACGTGCAGAACCATGAAGCAAGACCCCTACCTTTCACCTTACACAAAAATTCACTCAACATGGATTAAAGACTTAAATCTATGACCCGACACCATCAAATTATTAAGGATTTTTAATTTAAAAATACCAAGCTTTTAAAACTGCTTTAGCAGAAAATTTGGTCCTATAGGATGGCCCAGTATTATCTAAAGCCTTACTTTCATATTTAAATATTGTACTGATTCCTACCAATCTTATTTATGAGGACTTTCCATCTATCTTCTGCCTGTGGCTTGCATGTTTCAGTGGTGACATCTAAGTGTAGTGCCAATATTCCATCTTTCTGCAAACCTCTTTCTGCAGAATGAGCAATTCAGTTGGTTTGTGATTATGAATAATGAATTTCTGGGCCAGCACTGTGGCCTAGAGGGTTAACCCTCCACCTGCAGTGCTGGCATCCCATGCTTACTGCTGCATGTCTGATCCAGCTCCCTGCTGATGGCCTGGGAAAGCTGTGGAAGATGGCCCAAGTATTTGGGCCCCTGACCCACATGGGAGACCCAAAAGAAGTTTCTGGATCCTGGCTTTGCCCTGGCTCAGCCCTGGCTGTTGAGGCTATTTGTGGAGTGAAACCTCAAATGGAAAATCTTGCTCTCCCTCTCTCTCTCCTTCTCTCTGTATCTCTGTCTTTCAAATAAATAAATCTAAGAAACAAGAAAAACCCGCTACAACATTCTTATTTCTTTAAAAAAGCTAAATTAAAAATAAAAGAATAATGAATTTTTCCAACTGCTTAAAGTCTAATAACTTTGCCAAGACAGGTCTCAGTACTGGCACTTCATATCAGATTTTCCTGAGTTATGTTGTGTTCATTAAAGAAAGGTCTTCTTTTAGTGAAAAGTTTATCCTGCTATGAATTTTGAATTTTTCGTTTTCATTTCTTTCCCAAGAACAATAAACACAAAAGTGCTTCAGGCGCCAGATTCTGTCCTGGTTGCCCCTCTTCCAGTCCAGCTCTCTGCTGTGGCCCGGGAGGGCAGTGGAGGATGGCCCAAGTCCTAGAGCCCTGCACCCGCATGGGAGACCAGGAGGAAGCACCTGGCTCCTGGCTTCGGATTGGCGCAGCGCGCCGGCCATAGCAGCCATTTGGGGGGTGAACCAATGGAAGGAAGACCTTTCTCTCTGTCTCTCTCTTTCTCTTACTGTCTAACTCTGCCTGTCAAAAAATAATAATAATAAAAAGAGTGCCTCAAACAGTTTGTGGAAAAATGGAATCAAAATATGTTTTCTTTAGATGCAAATGTTCTGGAATGCACACACAGTTTTACACATTTTCCATGAGCTTTTGAAGGCTGCTCAGATGCCTGTATTAGATATCCTCTGTCCCATATCTGTAATTTTCTCCAAGCCTGCATCTGCTGTGCTCTGTTCATTTCACTTTGCTAGTTTTCTGTAGTCTCTGCAGCACAAACCTCTATTCAGATATCTAGGCTTTGAGTTGCTTTTGATGTAGTCTTCCTTTTTCTTCAGGTATTTTTCTTTCATTTCTGAGCTCTTGCAGATCACTTTAAAATTCTTCTCTTATTTTATTATCATTTTACAAAGTGTATTTTTTGAACTCTTGCTTTATCAACTCTCTATTTAATTTCTTTGAAAGGAAATACATTTTTCCATTGTTTTCACCTGCTTTGTAACATGATTTTATTTATTTATTTATTTGATGGGGAAAAGAAATTTCCTTTGTCTTTGTTTCTCAGGCTTTCTTATATTTTGAGCAAAGGACTGACACATAGAACCCATGCTGGTTCATACTTTTACTATTACTCAATTTAAGTGGGGCCACTGTGACAGGCTAGTTATACAAGATGTGTTGGATGGAAGGAGGCACCTAGTATTTGAGCTGGGACGTTAGCTTAGCTCTCAGCCTTTCAGCTGGGGACATTTGGCCAGGAGCCACCTTCCCTCAGGTAGCAGGTGGTCAGCAGGTTTCATGAGGCAGCCTTGAAGGTCACAGCAGGGTGATGGGACTTTACGTTCATCAGCAGCTGCCTAGCTGTCACCCCCCCTTATGTTCTTCCACCCTCACAAAGGAATGTGTTGTTAATGAAATGTCTGAAGAGAGATAACTATATTAAACATATGAGGACATGGTGAAAAAAACAACAAACCCTTTTCCCAAGGTTGTGAACATCTATACTGACCCTGGACTACAAGAACGTTGGCAAATGGAGAAAATCCGAGCACATGGATCATGGTACAGAGGTGTTCCTGGGTGTTGAGGGCCTGCAGGGCAAATGCCTCCCCAGTCTGACCTCTATTGTGCATCAAAAACAAATAAAACTTGCCTTGGCCCTTTTGTCAAAAATCTCATTCTCTTGTGGGTTAGGAGACATCAAAGTATAAGTGACCCTGGACACAGCGTTTATGGAAAACTATATCTGAGATGCTTGCTGTAGTGGAGGGAATGGCCTCAAGTCTGCTGAAGCAAAGGCTGCAGGGCTGTGCAGCCTTGGGTGTGAGTGGGGTGGATGGTATGGCACCTGTGTTTGTGAATTGGCTTTGTCCGGAGGACAGGTAAGTTTTCTGCCATCTTCATGGCAGGAAGTAGTTCTGCAGTCTGCACCAAGGCACCTGCTGAAGTTAGTTAGGCTCCTCTCCTGGCTCAGAGTCTGGGGGAGAGGAGTGCCACGGTCCTGGGCAGTGCCATGTCACAGGGGTGCCCTAGATCCCTGAGAAAGATTTCCCCTGAGCGTGGGGGCTGTCAGGAAGCTAGTAAGGAGAAGTATGCATGTTTCAAAGAAGATGGGGAAAGAATTTATAAATACAAATTCCCTATCATAGAAACTTTATTTTAGGATGAAGAAAAGGGGGAACTGGGGCCCTGGAATCAAAACCCTCCTCCAGTCTAGTCAAGCTGAGGACAATGTTAAGGCCCTCCAGGGACAGGGCTCCTCAGGTGGTTCTTCCCTCCCCTTCCTTCCATTTTGTTGCCTCTCCCAGCTCATCTGCCTGAGCCTAGCCTCTGCACCACCTCTCCTGGGGTCACGCTGAGCCTTGGAGCCACATGGAGCCTGCAGAGTGGAATGGAGCCTGGGGAGCCTGCGGTGGAGGTATGGTTGTGTGAGCTGGCAGGGAGCCTGGGTGGAGGAGGGGCCAGGCAAGAGAAGAGCTGGGGACTGGAGAGCAGCCTGCTCCTCCCATCCCCTCACATAGGGCCCCACGTGGCTGAGGTCCCCAGCCTGCCTTCCTTTGCATTTCTGCTTTAAGCCTCTGTGCCCTCTTGCTGCAGGATCTGCTCCGGTCTGCCTGGGCAGTCAGAAGGTGGAGCAAAGGATGGGCTGGCAACAATCTCTGCCAGTCTTAGAAGCGTCCAGAATTCGTACCATTTACATCAATGACCCCCTGAAGAACATTTTCTGCCAAAACTGGATCAGGTGAGATAAGCGGATGTAGCTGGGAGGAGAGGAAGGAAGAAGTTCTGGTGCCCACTCCCGGTAGGTCTGCTCCTGTGACTGCATGCTAGGGCTGCGGCTGTTTCCTGCAGCCTTCAGGGAGTTCAGGTTCTCAGGTTCACTACCAACAACAGGTTCTGCTCTTACTTGTTTCTGCTCATGGCCGTGACCATGCAGCCCACTGCCGACTGACAGAACTCTGGCAGCTTTGTAAATATAAGCTGACCTGCTTTCCTAGGGCACCTCACACAGCTGCTGAACTCCCACGAGCATACTGATTAGGGCGACTGCACATTGAGCTTCTTAGGGATTCTCTCTCTGAGGAATTTGCTGAGCTGAGTTCTTACTGCAGAGGCAGAGTTAGATGAAAACTTGAAGGAAAGGAAACTATAAGTCCACCACAAAACACACCAAACACTGGAGTAAGGAAAAGGGTTTACTGATGGGGGAATCTGACAGGCCAGAGGGAGAGGGCGAAGAAGAGAGGGTGAAAAGGGGGAGAGGGGTCGAGAGAGAGAGAGAGAGAGAGAGAGGGAGAGAGAGAGAGAGAGAGTTCCTGTGTGGGAAGCAGCTCCTGTTGTACTCCTGCAGGGGGTAAGGAAGTGGGAGCAGCGAATCCCATTAGGCTGGGGGTGGAGCTGACACTTGTGGTTGGGCTGGTTGGTCGGTCAGCTGGCATCTAGTGAGTGAGGTTGGTGATGAGGCCAGAGCCTGAGATGGCACCACAGATAAGACACCCTTTTACTAACAGAAACTAATTTTTTATTATTTATTTATTTTCATAAACTTGAAAGGCAGAGCGTCAGTAAGAGAAAGAGAGAATGAATCTTCCTTCTGGTGATTCACTCCCCAAATGCCTGAAATAGCCAGGGCTGGACCAAAGAGACCACGAGCCAGGAACTCCTTCCTAGTCTCCCACATGAATGGTAGGAACCCAATTACTGGGAAATCATCTGCTGCCTCCAAGGATGCACCAGCAGGAAAAGCTGGATCAGCAGTGGAGCTGCTGGGACTTGACCTTGCACTCCAACATGGGGTGTGGGCATCCCAAGTGGTGCCACAATGCCCATCCAGAAGAAAACCACTGTTTCCCATTTTTTTAAAAAATTGACCTATTTATTTGGAAAGTGGAGTTCCAGAGAGGGAGAGGGAGAAGCAGAGGCAGAGGGAAGACTTCCATCTGCTGGTTCACTCCTCAAATGGACACTGGGGCTAGGCTGGATATAAGCCAGGAGCCAGCAGATTCTTTTTTTTTTTTTTTTTTTTTTTTGACAGGCAGAGTGGATAGTGAGAGAGAGAGAGACAGAAAGAAAGGTCTTCCTTTTGCCGTTGGTTCACCCTCCAATGGCTGCCACGGCTGGCGCGCTGCAGCCGGCGCACCGTGCTGATCCGAAGGCAGGAGCCAGGTGCTTTTCCTGGTCTCCTATGGGGTGCAGGGCCTAAGCACTTGGGCCATCCTCCACTGCCTTCCCGGACCACAGCAGAGAGCTGGCCTGGAAGAGGGGCAACTGGGACAGAATCCGGCGCCCTGACCGGGACTAGAACCCGGTGTGCCGGCACCGCTAGGTGGAAGATTAGCCTAGTGAGCCGCGGCGCCGGCTAATGTCTTCCTTTGCCGTTGGTTCACCCTCCAATGGCCGCTGCGGCCGGCGTACTGCGCCGGCGCACCGCGCTGATCTATGGCAGGAGCCAGGTACTTGTCCTGGTCTCCCATGTGGTGCAGGGCCCAAGTACTTGGGCCATCCTCTGCTGCACTCCCTGGCCACAGCAGAGAGATCAGCAGATTCTTCCAGGTCTCCCACATAGGTGCAGGGACCCAAGGACTTGGGTCATCTCCCATTGCTTTCCCAGGCACATTAGCAGGGAGCTGGGTTAGAAGTGTAATAGCTAGAACTCAAACTTATACCCATATGGGATGCTGGCACTGCAGATGGCATCTTAACCCTCTGTGCCACAGCACCAGCCCCTCAGCTCCTACTTTTTTTTTTTTACCAGCATTAAGATCAGGTTGAATACAATAGCTGGGTAGTCTTTACATTTTTTGATTGTGAACTCATCCTATAGGTTAAAAATACACATCATCAACACGTAAACAAGAGTAATCTGTGGAGGTCCCAAATGAAGGCAAAGAGGGATTCTGAGGATTGGTGGGGCACTGAAGCAGGTGACTGCCCCAGGGCTCTGCCTTGTCCTGATGACCTAGAGTTTTGGTTTAAGTGTTTAGTCACCCGGAGCTGTGAAGCTAGAGCCCACACAGGGTGGAATACAGAGTCAGAGACCCTACCCCTGCAAAATCAAGACTTTGCAGGGCCACATTTAAATGAAGGGAGAATAAATTAAAAAAAAAAAATCTGCCTTAGGGGGATGGGGCAGGACTTTGGTGCAGTGGTTTCAAACCCTCTTGCAGGGCCGGTGCTGTGGCGCAGAGGGTTAAGGCCCCGGCCTGCGTTGCTGGCGTCCCATATGGGTGCTGGTTCATGTCCTGGATGTTCCACTTCCAATCCAGCTCCCTGCTAATGCACCTGGGAAAGCAGCAGAGGATGACCCAAGTGCTTGGACCCTTGTACCTATGTGGGAGACCTGGAAGAAGCTCCTGGCTTCAGATCAGCTCAGCTCTAGTTGTGCAGTAGCGGCATCTGGAGAGTGAACCAGGAGATGGAAGACCTCTCTCTCTCTCTGGCTCTACTTCTCTCTGTAACTGTCTTTCAAATAAATAAAATAAATCTTTAAAAATAAAAAAGATGACTCTTGGGACACTCACATGTCCTATTGGAGTGCCTGGGTTTGAGTCTCCACTCCCTGTTCCAGCTTCCCACTAATGTACACCCTGGGAGGCAGCAAATGATTCAGGTGCTTGAGTCCCTGCTACCCACATGGGAGATCCAGATGGAGTTCCTGGCTCCTGGCTTTTGTCTGGCCCAGCCTTAGTTGTTGTACTTACGGAGGGGACCAGCAGATAGGAGCTCTGTCTGTCTCTGTTTCTCAAATAAACAACATAAATAAAAAAAGTTTTAAAATCTGCGTTGGGATATGCTGTGGAAATTTGACTTCTCAAACTTGGCTCTGAGTTGAAGCAAAAAAAGCAAACAACAACAGAATGCATCATTTTAAGAATTATTCAAACACCCTGACCACCTTCTTACAGTTTTGATACCAGTGGAGTCCAGAAAAATTTAAGTGTAAAAACATATTTTAAAATGGAGCCAGGTCGCTGGCTCTGGCAGAAGCAAAGGCAGACCTTGTCAGGAGGAATTGCTTCATCAACTGAGGCCCAACACTTCCCAGGGAGAAAGTGTGCTCAATCACGAGCCATGAACACCTGCATGGAGGAGAGCAGGGCCCCCTTGGTGAGAGGCAATTGAGAGAATGAACAATGAGAAGATTTCAGGTAGTGAAATCACAAGTACAGCATCAAAATAAGAATATTTCCTACTAAACGTTTAAGATAATGTGTTTAAAGGAGTCCAAAGAACAGGCTGCAGCAGATTTGTAAAAGAAACAAAATATGATCAACTTTAAAAAAAAAACCTCAATGGATGGAGTCAAAGACAAGGGAGATGAGGGACATACAGAGCCCTTGTGAGAAACTACTCCTGACCCAACAGAGACCACTGAAGACATGGAGGAGTGTTTCAGAAACATGAATACCAGAGTTAGCAGCTGAACCTGTATAAAATCAGAAGTCCAAATGAGAGAATAGAGAGGATGAGCCAGACATATTCAAAGAAACTATGGCCAAAACTTTTCCAGGACAAATGAGAGAGGAATCCTAAAACCCAGGAACCCCAATGAATCCCTAGCACATTAAATGAAAAGAAATTCATACCTAACCATGTGACACACAGAATAAGTGAGAGTATTGGTGTTGACCAGTATATTAAATATTAATAACATCTACTTTTAGATTAAAACATACAAATAGAGTTTTTAGCACTTTTTTCAGTGAACTACTCAGGGTATCTCATTTTAGGTGACAACTACTCCAGATCTGTCTTTTTCAAAATTATCTAAAAGGTGGAAACAGAGAAAAACATATTTTCCACCTACTGGTTCACTCCCCAAATGCCCACAACAGCCAGAGCTGGGCCAGGGCAAAGTGAGGAACCTGGAATTCAGTCCAGGTCTCCCATGTCAAGACCCCAGGTACTTGATCTTCATCTGCTGCCTCCCAAGGTGCACATTAACAGGAAGCTGGATTGGAAGCAGAGCTGGGACTTGAACTTCGGCTCTCCACTATGGGCTGTGGGCATTCCACAGGGTAATTTAACAGCTGCACCAAATGCCCACCACCTTGGCTCTTTTTTGTACTATTTTTTTCTGACTGGTGAAGGACGTTATTAACCTGTTTTACAGTAGGTGGAACGGTGGCAGGAAAAAGGTATCATTTGCCCTTGGTCTCCTGGCCATTCAATGGCAGTACCAGAATAAAACACCATGCCTCTTAGATCTCAAAATCCATTTTCTTTCTCTCTCTCTATATATATACATACACTATATATAATATATAGTATATATATGTTATATAATTATATATTAATTATATATGATATATAATTATATAATATATATTAAATATTTATTTTATTTATTTGAAAGACAGAGTTACAGAGAGAGGTAGAGACAGAGAGAGAGGTCTTCCATCCGCTGGTTCACTCCCCAGATGGCCGCAATGGTTGGAGCTGTGTCGATCCAAAGCCAGGAACCAGGAGCTTCTTCTGGGTCTCCTATGCAGGTGCAGGGGCCCAAGGACTTGAGCCATCTTCCATTGCTATCCCAGGCCATAGCAGAGAGCTGGATTGGAAGAGGAGCAGCCGGGACTAGAACCAGCGCCCATATGGGATGCTGGTGCTTCAGGCCAGGGCTTTAACCCACTGTGCCACAGCGCCAGCCCCAAAATCCATTTTCAATTCTTACTAACCGGAATCTCTAGTTATAGATATTAGTAGCTTCTTAAGCATAACAGCAGTTCTTACAACCAATCAGAGAAATTTATATCCATGAGGAATCTCTCAGATTATCCACAGTGGAAGCAGGAGAAGCAGAGATGTTGACTAGTGTAGGGATCTAGTCCAGGATCCAGAGTTAGATGGAACCATGGTATCTGGACAGTCTCATGCCCTTTCCTTTTGAAATTTATTATGGGAACAGTTATGAGTGGGCTTTTATAATGAAAGCTAGTTTTAAAATTATTCACCCAGGGGCTGGTGTTGTGGTCTAGCAGGTTAAGCTGCCACCTGTGATGCTGGCATCACACATGAGTGCTGGTTCAAGACATGGATGCTCCACTTCTGTTCCAGCTCCCTGCTCCTGGGAAAGCAGCAGAAGATGGCCCAAGTGCATGGGCCTTTGCCACCCTCATGGGAGACCTGGATGAAGCTGCTGGCTCCTAGATTCGGCCTGACTCAGTCCTGGCCGTTGCAAGCATTTAGGAAGTGAACCAGAGAATGGAAGATGTCTCTCTGTCTCTCCCTCTCCCTCTCCCTCTGCCTTTCAGATAAATGAATAACTAAATCTTTAGCGAATTAACAAACAAAAATTATCCTTTTAATTTATTTTAAAGTGTTTACAGATGAAATTATGATAATTTGGGAGGCTAGCATTGTGGCACAGCGCGTTAAACTGCCGCTTGTGATGCTGGCGTCCTGTATGGGTACCAATTTGAGTCTTAGCTGCTCCGTTTCTGATCCAGATCCCTGTTAATGTGTCTGGAAAAACAGTGGATATGGCTCTAGTGCTTGGGCACCTGCACCCATGTGGGAGAACAGGTGGAGTTTCATGCTCCTGGTTTCATCCTGGCCCAGCCCCAGCCCCAGCCCCAGCTGCAGCTGTTACAGTCGTTTGGAGAGTGAACCAGAGGATGGAAGATCTCTCAATCTCTCTCCCTCTGTCTCTCTGGCTCTCTCTCTCTCTCTTTATATATATATATATATATATATAATGCACACATACACATATATGTTCAAAAATATTATTAAAAATATATATGTCTGTCTCTCCCTCACTTTCTGTCATTCTGCCTTTCAAATAAATCAGTAAATCTTTAAAAAAGATAACAGTTTGGAAGCGGAGCTATTGGGGGCATGGACAAGATGTAATTAATTGTCCGTGTAGTCGATAACTGTTGAAGCTGGGCGATAAGTAGCAGGGCTCATTATCAATTCTCCTCTTCTTTGCGTATATTTTAAAGTTTCCACAATAAAAAAAGCATTTAAAAATTAGCTGGTCAATGAACACATTTTTGGTGAAATCCATGTGTCATTGGGCTATTGTACATTACAGGAGGTGAGAAACACCAACTGCCAGGCTCTCTTTCACAGGGCTTAAAACAGCTCTTCCTTCCCAATAGTGTGTTTGCAGAGTGTGTCTTAACCTCCATGCATGTTAACCTTATTTTGCTTAATGTGGCCTGAGGCCCAAGACTAATATTTGGCTTTACTCAAGTAGTAGAATTTTAAAACAAATTAAAAATAGTTTGAGCTGGGGCCGGCGCTGTGGTGCAGTGGGTTAAAGCCCTGGCCTGAAGCGCCAGTATCCTATATGGGCGCCGGTTCCAGTCCTGGCTGCTCCTCTTCCGATCTAGCTCTCTGCTATGGCCTGGGATAGCAATAGAAGATGACCCAAGTCCTTGGGCCCCTGCACCTGCATGGGAGACCTGGAGTAAGCTCCTGGCTACTGGCTTCGTATTGGCGCAACTCCGGCCATTGCGGCCATCTGGGGAGTGAACCAGCAAAAGGAAGACCTCTCTCTCTGTCTCTACCTCTCCCTGTAACTCTGTCTTTCAAATAAATAAAATAAATCTTAAAAAAACAGTTTGATCTGGTGGGTTTTGGAGAGAGGAATCTCTTCTAGAAAGAGGTGTTCTCTACCATTAAGGGAAAAACAGGACTTAAGGGTGTGTGTGTGTTTAAGATGTAGTTTATCTATTTGAAACACAGAGGGAGAGAGAGAGCGAGCGAGAGAAAGACACACACACACACACACACACAGAAATAGAGATCTTCTATCCACTGGTTTACTCTCAGATGGCTACAACAACCAGTTCTGGGCCAGTCCAAAGCCAGGAGCCAGGAGTTCCATCCAGGTCTCCTACATGGGTGCAGAGGTCCAAGCACTTGGGCTATCTTCTGCTGCTTTCCCAGGTACATTAGCAGGGAGCTGGATCAGAAGTGGAGCAGCCCAGACTGGAATCAGCACTCATAAGGGATGTTGGCATCACAGGCGGAGGCTTAACCTGCTGCACCACAGCGCCAGCCCCCACTCTCTAGTTTTTGATCCTTAGTTCTCCACATCCACTGTATTCACAGCACTTAGTTTCTCAGATGGGGACCATTATTCCTCCTTTATTCTGACAGTGTTTTTGGGGGACTGTGAGTGCTTTCAGAAAGCACAAAATGGCTTGAGGAAAAGATCTGTGTTTTATGACTGTGTTGTATTTTTAATCCACCTGTGATTTATGATGAGTTCTTTGTGTTTTCCATTCATGTTCTTAGAGTCTAGATTGTCAACTGACAGTGGTATTTTCCTTCCTACCCACAGCACAGCCAAGTACAGCCTGTGGTCCTTTCTCCCTCGATATCTGTACCTGCAGTTTAGCAAAGCGGCCAATGCTTTTTTCCTGTTCATTGCTATATTGCAGGTAATATTTTAAAATTTTAGATTGAGATCCTTAAGCAGTCTTAAGAGAACACTTATAAAAAGCCCACTTAATTGAAATAATAGTTTGATGTACATAAAGCATTTAAATACTATAGGAAAGGAATCCTCTTACAATGGCTAAGTCATACAGTGAAACATAATTTTTGGACTGAAAAAACAGGTGGATGCATAATCAATGAATTTGCCTGCAGTTTGTCTTGATCAAGATCTTTAATGAGATCTTATTGGAGTGATTTTGGTCACCTATACCACTGCCATAATGGAATAATTTTATAACATCTTGAAGGAATAATTTAAAGGAAACTCAAATACTAGCTTAAAATAGCATCTTTTCAAAAGAGTTGAGTTCAATACTTTCCATAATCTATTTCATTCTTGTTTGTGAAACCTTACTTTGAGCATGGCCCCCACAATCCAATTACGTAACTCATCTCACAGTTACCCAGCTGTCTCTCTCTTTGCAGGCCTTGGCCTATATGACCACCTAAACCTGTAAACCAGTCTGGCTAAATGCCACCCATTCTTGTAGAAGCCCAGCTTAAAACTATCCTCCAAGTTTTCCCAAATGTCACAGCCCGTCATGATTTCTCCTTTCTCTAAATGTCTATAACAATAATCTGTGCTAAGGGAAGGTACTTTAAAAAGATCCTGGACAAGGGGAATAAAAAGGTGTTTATTTTGGGGCAAAAGTTTTTTTGAAAGTCATGCTCAGTTTATTCATAATGTACATTTCCAATGAAATTTTTGAAGGCTCCTTATGTGTGTGGGTTTCAAAAAAATTGCTCCAAATAGGCCTAGCTTTTAATTTCATTTTTATAGACTTTAAGTATACATCTATATTGTAATTAGTTTTATTTCTCCCAGCAGACTGTAAATTCCTTGAAATAGAAAGAGTGTCTCTGAAACTGCCAAGCTTTGGGATAGGAATTCAATAAACTTGCTGAATTGACCTTAAGCAAAAGGATTCAGTTCAGTAAACATTTACAGAGGCCACATAACTTGCATCAAAATCTGTCCACGGAATCAAAAATTCAAGGATGAATTATTAGATTTGGCTCCTGCCCAGGGAGAGTTCAGAGTCTTATATACGAATGCTTTAAGACATGTTTATAAAGGAACAAGGAATGCACTTGGCTTGGGGAAAAGCCCCTGAAGTGCTCGTGAATGGGCCACACGTTAGACGAGGAGGAGCGCAACAGGGTGTTGGGGGCCAATGAAGGACAATTTTGAGGTACAAGAGACAGCGAAGCACATGGAAATGAGGAGCATCTCTCACCTTCTTGGAGGAGGATCAAGAACTGAGGGGAAATGTCATTGTGTTTATTTTGAATTGTGAAATATTTAAATGTGTTACCTATTCAAAAATGAATAAAACACAAGTAAGAAGTATTAAATTTTTCTCTAGTATGTGAAATGCTCTGGAAACAGCAAAGATCTTGCTTTTGGAACATAGTCTAGAGTAAAAGAAGCCAAAGTGTTAAGTGGGGCCGTGTTATCAAGAGGCCAGAGTGGTACCTTCTGAAGCTTGGGCATCACCCTGAGGGTGAGAAGGTCATGGCAGTTATGCCCAGCAAAGTGTACAGCTCTGGGTGTCCCTAAAGGAGGAAGAGGCAGGCAGAGGTCCTTGGGATAAGATACCAACTTGGACTATAGCACAGGGACAAAGAGAAGAGGGAGAGATACAAAAGGTGTTAATCATATGCCACATGACAGCATTTGAGCCAGCAACAGACAGTGTGTATGATGATGGTCCCACGTATTATATCACCAAGTGACTTCATAGCAAGTTAGTTTATGAGGCTACTATCGATGATGTTTGCACCATGATGACATTGCCTAATGACACATTTCTCATTACGTGATGCACGACTGTGTTTCAAAGCAGAGTAAATTGGTAGCTGAAGCACTTTATTTTTCTCCTGTTTTAAACAGTGGCAATAGACCTTGAGTACTCTCCACAATTAATTTGTACCTAGGAAAATTTACTCTCCTGGGCCTCTACAGAATTTCTTCTCTGCCTCAAAAAGAAATATGATTCAGTTAAGATGGCTGACTATCTGGATTGGACTGTTTTGAAAAGATGCTATTGCTAACTAACACTTAGGTGTTGAACTATTTCTTTGAAAATAATTTTATCCTACAAGGTAACACAGTGACTGAAGTGTTTTTAAACAGTTGCACTGGTGACTTTTCCTTAGTGGGATATTCAGAGTCACACTAAAGGAGTGGGTTTGAGGAGCTAAGAGTTTCCTTCCCCTTGTTAATGTGTGTTTTTCCTTCATGTCCTGGGCCTTGCCATTAGTAGCATGACTTTGAGTGTGAGAAAACTATGGCAAGGATCTGTCATAAACCTAATGGTGCAATTCTAATTGTTTTGCAGCAAATTCCAGATGTGTCTCCAACAGGAAAATATACAACTCTCTTGCCTTTGATGGCTATTCTTACTATTTCAGGCATCAAAGAGATTATTGAAGATTATGTAAGTTTGCTGATATGCAATGAAATTTTCTCAAAACCAAAAAGTTCATGAAAAAAATGGAATTAAAAGTTTGGGGGTATTTAGTCTAGTTATTAGGATGTCCATATCCCATATCAGAATGCCTGGGTCTGATGCCCCACTCTGGCTCCTATCTCCAGCTTCCTGTATACCCTGGGAGGTGTTGGTACAAGTGATTGGCTTCCTGTCACTCATGTGAGAGTCCTGGATTGTTTTCTCAGCTCAAACTATGACCTGGCCCAATCTCGGCCATCATGAGCATTGCGGGGAGTGAACCATCAGATGGGAGCTTTTACTGTCTGTCTATACCTTTCAAAAACTATTTTTTAAAAAAAAATTTAGCTACCCTTGTAGGTATAGATTTCAGAATGCCTCTGCACCAAGATAAACTTATCTTTTTGTTCCATTTCTGTGAACTTCCTTTTTTTATTTATTTATTTTACTTATTTTGAAAGTCAGAGTTATGGAGAGAGAGAAAGAAAAAGAGAGACAGAGAGACAAAGAGAGAAATATTCCATCTATTGGTTTACTCCCCAGATGGCAAGAATGGCCAGTGCTGGGTCAGGCTGAAGCCATGAGCCAGGAGGTTAATCTGGGTCTCCCACATGGGTGGCAGGGGCCCAAGCACTTGGGCCATCCTCTGCTGCTTTTCCAGGCCATTAGCAGGGAGCTGGATTGGAAATGGAACAGCTGGGACATGAACTGAGGCCTATATGGGATGTTGGGCTCACACGTGGCAGCTTTATCCACTATGCCACAATGCTGGCCACTCCTTGAACTTTTTGAAGTTCCTTTGTATAAGCTAAAATTTTAAGGAACTGCTTACTATGTATGAGGCACACTGTACTGTTGAGTGTATGTGCATGTGTGTATGTTTATACTCACTTAAATTGAGGCACAGACAGGTCCATGACTGACAAGGCTGTACCACTAGAGGCAGTCCTGGGATGTCAACAGCAAGCTGGCTTCCAAGCCCACACTTAGTCTCTTGACTAGACTCCCTTCCATTGGTCACATCTTGGTGTAGGAAATCATGTAGGCACAAATGAAATGGAAATAAATTTCAGCCTACAAAGATTTTACAATTAGTTCAGCTGCTTCTATTTCTTAAACTTATGTTTTGTATTATGAATTGAATTACTAATTTTTGAACTTTTGAGGTAATGAGCTTTTTCCCCTCCATAACAGAGACGACATATGGCAGACAGATTAGTTAACACAAAGAACACAATAGGTAAGTGTTTGGGTTAATATTGTGTGCCAACTTGACATGGGTACAGAGTGCTCAGATGTTTTGTCAAATGCTGTTCTGAGTGTATGTGAAATATTTTAGATGAGATGAACATGTATGTGGGTAGCCTAAATAAAGAAGGTTGCCCTCCATGATAGGGTTGAGTCCCACCTGATCCATGGAAGGCCCAAGTAGAACAGAAAAGGGCAGACCATTTCCTGAATAGGAAGGAATTCTTCCTGGCTGATGGCCATCACACTGGAACATGAGCTTTTTCACTGGAACTGAAACACTGGCTCCTCCTGGGTCTCAAGTTCGCTGGCATTTGGACTTGAACATACCATTGGGTCTCCTGGGTCTCCAGCTTGTCAACTCCCCCTGCAGATCTCGGGACTCACCAGCCTCCACAATTGCATGAGCCAGTTCCTTATCATCAGCCTCTTCCTGTTCTAAGTGGCTTCAGAGGAACAGAATTTGGAAGATGAGGTTTCTGAATGGGTTCCATGGACTTTTTTGGAGTTGTCTTTCTCATCTGTTTAAATTTAAAAACACTGCTACTCCCAGTACTAAAGAGAGCACTGATAGTCCATGCTGTGATCCGGCAATACAGATATACAATATATCACTTGTAGATAATCCTCATCAATCACATCTCAGGAGTGAAGATCTGGGTGACCGTGTAGAACACCTTCAGACGTTTTTGTCAAACTGACAACTATGATGAAGTTGGCAAGCTGCTCCTAATGTCACTGGACAAGGCAAAGAAAGAAAAGAGAGAACTCAGGGATTTGAATTCCCTGCTCAAGAACCACATAAATGCCCTGAAAGCTTTTATGTGTCCCCTGAAAGATACCCTTTTCTCTTATAGCTGTGGGGCTGAGATTGCTGAATGCCAAACCCAGAATCTCATCCTAAAAACTGGCTGAATTACAACACAGGTGTCTACTTTTAAAATGGGAAGAAGTAGGATTCTGAAAATTGTGTTAAAATAAAAACCTTAGCAAATTAAATTTAGCAGAGTTTAACTGAGCAAAGAACAATTCATGAATCAGGTAGTCCTCAAAACCACAACAGGCCCAGAGAACTCTGCCCCGCAGTGTAGTCAGGCAGCATTTATGTTTAGAAAACAGAAGGTACAGATATTGTTCAATTGGTAGTAGCTTAGGGTTTTGCCTTATTTGAGTCAGTTGACCACCTGTGATTTACTGAAGCTTGACTGCCATCATTGTCCTCAGCTATTTGTTACAAGACTATGATCCTAAGTTAGGCTTTCAGTTTAGTTTATGTACACAGCGTGAAGTCTGTTACATAAGTACTCAGTATGGAGGCCTCCTCAGGCCAAACTTAGTTAAATGTAATAGTTGAAATGGAGATGCTTGGGAAGGCCCTTATGAAGCTGGAGACCTTGAATTCATAAATTCTGATGAGTTTTCTTTGCCAGTAGAAGCAGTTATGCTCTCCTAATGGTACCAAGCTCTCTATCCATATTAGTATCAACCTCTGCACCCAGTGGTATCAGCCTTTCCACCACAGTTGGAGGGGATTAAACTTGCATACCTGGGAAAACTTAATGAGGCAGTTATCTCACAAAACTATGCTGATTCTCATTGAGACCTACCCTGTGACTACTCTAGACTCACAGCTAGACTTAAATCCCAGATCAGACCCTTAGAGGTGAAGCACAGTGGGTGACTTGTGGTAAGGTTCACTACATTCCAGAATAACTTCTATAGGCATAAATCCAGGGAACATGTGTGAGAATCAACATTAAAGGTGTAGGGTAATGATTGGAGGAATGTAGCATGGAATCAGGCTGAATTTATCAACATGGATACATTAAACAGAGAGTCTGCATTTAATGTCAAAGAATCTTGGGGAGTGACTGGTTTTTAGTTGGTTGAAACATGGACCAGAAGATGGTCTACAGTAATGAAATGCCAAAACTGCCTTGGTTTAATGTAAAAGAAGGGATTCAAATGCTTAGGGTGATTGGAATGCTAGAATGAATTTGTCATATAAGACCTATTCCCTCCTGCCCTCCTCTGAATGGTCCAGAAGACATTTGTTTCACTAAAACTGAGAAAGAAGTTTGTGAGGAGAGTCTCAGCATCCTTGCAGAGTTCTTTGATCACTCTTCCATGTAGGCCAGACATTACAGTGGGAACTACAGAGACTACATTGGGAAACCTAAATACAATGGGAATAATTGAATCCCAGGGTAGCAAGGGTCAAGTGTCAGCATTAAACCACCAAAGGCAGAGTGAAATTATCAAGGATGGACAGATGGACAGCAGAGTCAGAGCAGCAACCAATAGTCTGACTCCTAGAAACCTGTGATGTTGGCTAGTTGATGAGATGGGAAATACATAGGAGGCTGTCTTACGCAGCTTTTCATTGCAACAACAGCTCCTTGAGAAGAGCTTCTTAGGAAGGTAGAATGTTTATTTTTGGCTATAGTTTTGGAGATTCACAGTTTAAGATCAAGTGATCTAATTTGTCTGACATCTGATGAGAGTGGTGTATAGCAGAATGTGAGGATCACATGTTAGCTCAAGAAGCGCGTGCGCGCGCGCACACACACACACACACACAGAGACAGGGAGAGAGACAGAGACATAGAAGCACAATTACGCCAGCCTTGGTTTATATAGCCAATCCTCCAGACAGAACTACTTTCTGAAGGCTTTCCCCTAATGGCCTAAGGCTCTCCCAGTAGGCCTGTCTCCCAGGCAGCATAATAGCCTCCATCCTTAATCCATCAATCCATGACTCTGGGAGTTCAAACAACAACGTGAGTTGGGTAGCCAAAAACACAGAAGAGATTTATTCTTACTTGATCTATGCAAATGTAAGTAAAACCTGAATGGTAGAAACAGAGACTCATGGTCCCTCAACCAACTTCCAGACTTGAGTCAACTTATAGACCAGAACTCCGTGGATACAGGGGAAGCTGGAGCCCCTTAAGGAAGAACCCATGCACACTGCCAACGATTTATACTCTTAGTTTTTCTCCTGGGCTTCCCAAAAGGAGCACTACAGCCTCTTACCAGGATGCATTGATGAAAAGGAAATATTCAGACCTTTTGGGAGCCATGGGACACTGGGTCTGAACTAACATCAAGTCCAAAATGTCACTGTGGCTCTCCAGTCAGAGGAGCAGTTCATACAGACCGGGTGATCTATGGAGGTTTTGCTCACATCTGTCTCACAGGTGGTTCAGTGGGTCTCCTAAACCAACCTGTGATTATTTCCTGGATTCTGGAATGCATGGCCCAAGGAGACAGACTCATAAAGTTGGCAGATTTCTCACATTGGTTCTCTAAAGGAGGTCTGTTATGGTGGAATAGCCAAGTGGAAACCACTAGTAATGCCTTTACTGGGAAAATAGTAAATAAGAAAGCAATGGTTCATTCCTAGAGGGACTGCAGAGATAAGTGCCACCATCAAGGCGTTGAAAGATGCAGGGGTGGCAATGCCTACCACATCCCCATTCAGCTCTCCTGTTTGGCCTGTGTAGGAGACACAGGGACATTGGAGAACGAGAGTGCATCATCACAGCTTAATCAGGTGCTGACTCCAGTTCCAACTGCTGTCTCAGATGTGGTTTCATTGCTTGGGTAAATTAACATATCCCTTGACCCCTGGTATGCAGCTACTGATTCAGGACCTGACTTTTCTCTATCTGTATATAAAAAGACCACAAGAAGCACTTCACGTTTCAGTGAAGCAGGGCCTTCACTGTCCTACCTCAGGGGATATCAACACACCAGCCCTATGTTATAATTTAGTTCACAGGAACCTTGAGTAAACTTCCTTTCTAAAAAACAGGATCTCAGTCCATTATATTGATGACATGCTGCCTGGACTAAGTGAGCAAGCAGTAGTGGTCACTCCAGACTTTTTGGTAAGACATTTGCATGTCAGAACATGGGAAATTAATCTGACCAAAATTCAGGGGCCTTCTAGTTTGTTGAAACATCTAGGGGGTCTAGTGGAATGGAACATGTCAAGATATACGCCCTTCTTTTTAAAACCAGAATAGACACTTAATCTGGATATGGATTTGCCTTCTCTGCATGTAGTACTTCTGCCCAAATTACTGTATTCTATGCAGCATTTCTTCTTACCGAACACCTCACTTCACAGTGAACAAAGTGCAGCAATGGGTCTCTGCTTGTGTAATTTGCTGCTCTTACCACATTCCCCACCATCTTGAGAGCTGGCTTGGTAGAGCAGTGGAATGGACAATAGTTTGAAGAGCTGGATCATGGTTCTCCAGGAGGCTCTGAATTGGTGTTCAATCTATGTCATATGGTGCTGTTTCTACCATAGCCAGGATTCACACGAGCATGAATCAGGCAGTGGAAATGGAAGTGGCACCACTCGCCGTTATTCCTAGTGGTCTACCAGCAACATTTCTGCTTCCCAGCATTGTCAACTTTACATGGTGGCATTTAAGTTATGGGTTGTAAAGAAGAGGAAGCAACACTCAAGGGCATTCCAGCTTCCTGCTGATACATATCCTGGGAGACAGCGAGTGATAGCTCAAGGGATTGGGTCCCTGCTGCCCGTGTTGAAGACTTGGAATGGGTTCTTGACTCCTGGCTTTGGCCTGGCCCAGCTCTGGCTGTTGTGAGCATTTAGAGAGTGAAATGGTAGATAGATGATCTCTGTCTATCTCTGCCATTCAAATAAAATGAAAATAAACAAAAGTAAAACAGTTCCCATATATTAGAATCAATAATTATGTTAATTTGAATAAAATAAAAAACAAGGGGCTCCCACTCTCATAGCCATTGTGGTACACTGAGCTTCATAGAGACAGTGCCAGGAAACGGGAGAGCCAGGTGGGCACTGGGCGACTGTGCCTAGCTGAAGAAAAATAACTAAATATGGGTAAAGGATATCCTAAGAACCTCAGAGGCCAAATGCATCAGGTGCATTCTTTGTGCAAACTTGCTGGGTGGGATACAGGAAGAAACACCTGGATGCTTCCGTCAGCTTCTGTTTTCTAAGAAGCGCTAAGAGAAGGGAAGATTTGAAGACACAGCAAAGGCAGACAAGGTAGTTATGAAAGAGAAATAAAAACCTAAATCACTCCTAAGGAGGAAATGAAAAGAAATTCAAGGATCCCAACGCACCCAGGAAACCTCCTTCAGCCATTTTCTTGCTCTGTTCTGTGTATTGCCCAAAAATCAAAGGAGAACATCCTGGGCTACTCATTGGTGATATTGCAAAGAACCTGGGAGAGTTGTGCAATAACTCTGCTGCAGATGGGAACAGGCTGCTAGGCTGAAGGGAAAATACAAAAAGGATATTGCTGCACACTGAACTAAAGGAAAGCCTGATGCAGCAAACGAGGGCTGGAAAGAGCAAGACAATGAAGGAAGAGGAGGAAGAAGAGGAAGACACAGAGGATGATGAATAAGCACAGTTTTTATTTCTTGTCTATAAAGCATTTAACCTCCCTGTACACACCTCACTCCTTTTAAAGAAAACTATTGAAATGTAAGACTGTATGAGATTGATTTTTAAACTGTACTCTCTCTTTTTTGTATAGTTAACACATTACCAAATGTGTCTTTAGATAGCCTTGTCCTGGTGGTGTTTCCACTAGCCACTAACCTGGCCTGGTACAGTGTGGGGGTTGTAAACTGGGATGGACATTTAAAGCAAGTTCTTATTGGTACATATGGGGGTGGTAGTTTTTTCATTTTCAGTCATCTCTGATGCAACTTATATGAAATAATTGTTCTGTTAAGTAAATACCACTCTGTAACTGCAAAAAAAAAAGTTGCAGCTGTTCTGTTGACATTTGGAATATTTCTAAGTAAACACAATTTTTTATTAGTAAAAAAACCAAAATAGGTCAGGACATGAACAAGTATGTCCATAAAAACATCTGGGTGTTATATATGCTCTCCCACTCCTAGTTTTGATAGGTGCTGTCTCTGTGATTGATTAGAAATATAATTACTTTTCAGGTTATCAACCAGTATCCCAGCATGTAACAACAAAGTGTTTTCTCTTTAGGACTGGAAATGACTTAATGTAGCCTCTATCTATCTATCTATCTATCTACCAATCATTATATAAAGTTATGTTATGATACCATACATATATGTAACTCCATTTTAGTACAGTGCATACAAACACAATATACATACTCTTGCAGTCAAATGAACAAAGATAATAGTTTATAAAGAAATCCATTTAGTTTTGGAAAACATAACTTTTATTATTTTGAACTTTCCCTCATGCAATAATTAGAATTAAAATATAGCTTTCTTTTTCAGTGTTAAGACAGGATTCCTGGTACTCGATTATGTGGAAAGAGGTAAGAATATGTTACAACTTTCTATACGGCACCTATTTTGTGTTTGAAGTCACAGATTTTTATCTGTGTAGAACGTGTCTTCAGGAACCCCAATATTATCCCCATTTTGTAGATGAGGAAGTCGAGGATCAGAGAGTAAGTGTCTGGTTCAAGTGGTGAAAGTGTGATTTGAACTCAAATCTGGCTAGAAGTCTACATGCTTGCTAATCGACCATGGTATGATCTGCACCACTGCGTAGAGCATTCAGGGATAATGCGCCAAAAATGCTGCGCAGGTGCAAGTCAGCTCCTAGACGATGCATGCCTCAGGGAGTGCTGTCAGGAACACAGACCCTGCTACTGGCCTTAGTTCACTCAGCCGCTGTAACCGACCCTCAGGCAGGGTGACTCGGAAACAACAGAAACTTACTTCTTGCCTTCTGGAGGCTGGGATGTCCACACCCAGTGCTGGCGGTTTCTGGAGAGGGTCTGCTTCCCCACAGATGCTGTCTTCCAGTCAGGTTCTCCCATGGTGCAAGGGCAAGGCAGCTCCCTGGTGCCTCCCTGGTAAGAGCCCCAATCCCATTCATGGGGGATGCACCTGCAGGACCTAATCACCTCCTGGGGGCCTCAGCTCTTACCACCACCACATGGCGAGGTTGGGAGTTCTGTTTCAACTTATGAGATTTAGGGGAACACAGACATTCAGATCATGGCAGAATATAAACTGAAGGCATCTTGAATGCACTGGGGCTAGACATTCACTATCAATACACTGACAATCAATAAATAATTGAAAACCCATGTGAAATGTCTTAGAAAGCTAACTCTAAGAATGTTTTGGTTTCTAAGTAGCATCAACATTTCTTTCCCTGAATGATGATTGTATTTTGTGCCTCTCACTGGGACTCAGAGAAGCCATTGAGAGCCTCCGTTTCTGGTGGCAGAGTCACAGTCTGTTTCCTGTGGGAGGGAGGCAGGGGAGAGGGGAGGAAGTGGGGCTGCAGTGGTGGGCTTCCTGTCCAGGGGGCTCCTGTGCTTGAAATCTAATTTGCCACCAATGTCTGGCACTGGCAGAACAAGTTAAGCAGCCAAAGCCAGGGACCTGAAATTCTTGTCACTCTCAGTCCTCTGTGTACTGTCTGCCTGGTACAATCAAAAGGAGTCCTTCAAACTCAAAAAAAAAAAGGAAGAAGGGTGAATTTGGGGGTGCTGTAGACAGACAAGAAAAGGGGGGTTTATAAAAACGGGGTCCTGACTGCCCTTGCACAAGGCTGCTGTCAGGTCCACAGGTGCTTGGTTTTCTACATCAATATTGTTTTGGGGGAAAATCTGGTTTTAATTGCATAGGTTCACTTTGTCTCCTGATGGCCTTTGCTAGCCCGTTTCCTGTATGTTGTTTGTGTTGGTTATTATGGTATTATTTACTGCATTGTGAACATTTTAATAAGATGTGACTGTTTTCTCTTTCTTGGTTCTCCCATGTTGAACTTGTCCTTCCTGTCTTTAAAGACACGTGGTAGCTTTTAAGATTCTCTCCTCACTTTGATATAGGAGTGCATTTGGCCCTCCAGGCCTTCCATATCCTCAGGTTCAACATCTGCAGATTTAACCAAGTATAGATGGAAAATATTTGAAAAACAACTTTGCATCTGTACTGAATATACAAAGACCTCTTTGTTGTCAGCATTCCCGAGACAGTATAGTATAACAGCTATTTGCACAGCATTTCCATGGTACTAGGAATCTGAAGTTATCCAGAGATGGTTTGAGATTTACTGAAGAATGTGTGCAGGTTCTATGCCATTTTATATAAAGGACTTCAGCGTCCATGGATTCTGGTATCTGTGGGGGTCCTGGAACCAATTCCCCATGAATACCAAGGATGTTTGTATTTAATTAATCTGTAGCTCAATTAAGATAGAAATGATCTGCTTAATCATATTATAAAAAGAAAAACCTGGTCTGCTTGTTCTTTTTTGTTTGTTTTGCTCAGCAATATATTTTCAGGATATGTCCAGAAGTGGGTTTAGGAAAGCATTTTGACCACATGCTTGTGTAGCTGCTTAGGAAGGGCCTGCAATTTTAAGCCTTAGGTCATCACTACTCCACACAGTGTAAGGGCTCAAATGGCTTGTTAAAGCATAAGCACGGAAGAGCTCCCAATGCTTTCTCCATGAATGGCTCCTAATATTTACATGGCCCCCAATCGCTCACTTACAAACCATACTTCATCCATAACATCAGTCATTCATTCATACATTCGCTGCTTATCTCATGCAGGGCAGACACTATGCTGAGCCCTAGGAATTCATCTCAGAGTGAAATAGGCATCCTTTTCTGTTGCTTAGCACACGACAGTGCAATATCTGTAGGGGCACAACATCACTGCAAAAGTAGTACTGCCGGGGCTGGTGCTGTGGCATAGTGGGTAATGCCACCGCCTGAAGTGCTGGCATCCCATGTGGGCGCTGGTTTGAGTCCCAGCTGCTCCACTTCTGGTCCAACTCTCTGCTGTGGCCTGGAAAAGCAGTGGAAGATGATCCAAGTCCTTGGGCCTCTGCACCTGCGTGGGAGACCTGGAAGAAACTCCTGCCTCCTGGCTTTGGATCAGTGCAGCTTTGGCTGTTGCAGCCATCTGGGAAGTGAATCAGCTGATGAAAGACATCACTCTCTTTCTCTCTGCCTCTGTCTCTCTGTAACTCTGCCCTTAAAAAAAGTAGTACTGCCAATAGGTCTATTTGGGGTCTCTTCCCTTTGAAATCCCCTGTCCAGATGTTGAAACATTTTGTCCTTGAGCAGGATCTGCCAACTGTGGCCCAACTGACACTTTGGAGTGGGTTGCTCCATGCCATGGCGGGCTGACCTGTGTGTTGTAGAATGTTCAGCAACATCTGATCCTCCTCGCTCCTACATTTGTGACAAAAGCAACAAAAATGTCCCAAGACATTGCCAGATGCTTCCCTCTTCCAGTGGATGGGGGAGGATAAAGTCACCTGGGTTGAAAAGAATGGCATCAGGGGAGATGAGTCCATCAGGAACAGAGCTGAAATGTAGTAGGATGACTAGACTCTGTATTTTACTCTTTCATGGCAACATTTGAAAATTTTTGCCTCGCTTTCACGTGTCCCACTTCCATCTTCTCTGTCCTGGTTCTAAAGGTCAATGTGGGTGACGTTGTGAAGGCTTCGAACGGCGAGTTCCTGCCTGCAGACATGGTCCTGATCTCTTCCAGGTGAGTCGCCTTACGTTCATGGGCCTCCACAGAGCCAGGAGTTTGTTCCTGGGCTGGGAGGAAGGGGTGACAATGTGGACCACACTTTCTGTTGCAGCTGCTCTGCTCAGCCGCTACAATGTTGGGAGCAGCCACGGGCAGACCCGCTAGATTCCAATCCCAATACATTTATTAAAACAGATGAGAGCCAGATTTGACTAGTGGGCCCTAGTTTGTGGACTGTTGTTCTATATTTTCATTGTGGTTTTTTTTTTTTAATTTCCCTGGTCACATTTTCTGCTATCATAACACTTAGATTAATTCCATCTCCTCTGTAATTTCTAGAAACATTCAACTAAAGGAACAAAATTTACACTTATCTTAGAGCCAGGTATTCTTATCGTATAACACACTAACTCATGCAGAAATGACATGATTTACTTAGTATCATTAAGTGCGCTTCTTTTAGGCCCACATTTCTAAACACAGCCTCTTCTTTTTCTGGAACTATGCTGTTTTGTTCACCAGCTGTTTTGTAGGATTCTTATACAGAGACTTCCTACAGGAACTTAATGTACTTCCCATTAAGTTTTTTTTTAAATGATTTGTTTATTTATTTGAAAAGGAGAGAGAGAGAGAAAGATCTTCCATCTGCTGGTTTACTCCCCAAGAGCCTGGAGCTTACTCCAGGTCTCCCACGTGGATGTAGGGGCCCAAGCACTTGGGTCATCTTCTGCTGCCTTCCCAGGCACGTTAGCAGGATCTGGATCGGAAGTGGAGCAGCCAGGACTAGAACTGGAAGCCCATATGGTGTGCCAGTGTCACAGGCAGCGGCTTTACCCACTACCCACCCCTCCACTCCCCACCTCCCTATTAGGTCTTACGTTGCTTTTGGATTGGGCCCTCAGAGAACCCCACGTTGCCTCCCTCACTTTTGGCTGAAAGGGACTGTGGTAGCCGGGTGTCTCTCAGTGGCCGCAGCACAGCCCCGACCATAGCTGCACAGGACATCTTTGAGTCCCAGATCAAGTCACAGTCGTCTCAAAGCGATCAGAAAGGTGTCCCCACTATTCTAGCCGCATATCATTTGGGAAAGAGAGGTGGATTCACTCGGGGTCCATTCTCCAAACTCTGGGACAGCAGTAGGACCTAAACAGCTCTTCTTTTGGTCAGATGCATTCAGCTAATTGGCAAATAAACTTAACTGTAGGTGATGTCTGTTTCCCTCTTGGGTTTGTCTTGGAGCATGAGGTGGGCACAGGAGGCCAGGCATATACCATAAGAACACTTCGTTTTTTTAATCTCCACGTCAGTTTTATGTGTGGCTTTCCTGGCTGCTTCCTTGCTTCCTGTGTTGTACTGCTTGTGTGAGAGCCATTATTTTTTGAGGGGAAAGTAGGGAGGGGAGGAGACAAAAATCATTATTATTAGAAATTTTGCTGGCGCCGCGGCTCACTAGACTAATCCTCTGCCTTGCGGCGCCGGCACACCGGGTTCTAGTCCCGGTCAGGGCGCCGGATTCTGTCCCGGTTGCCCCTCTTCCAGGCCAGCTCTCTGCTGTGGCCAGGGAGTGCAGTGGAGGATGGCCCAAGTGCTTGGGCCCTGCAGCCCATGGGAGACCAGGAGAAGCACCTGGCTCCTGGCTTCGGATCAGTGCAGTGCGCCGGCCGCAGCGGCCATTGGAGGGTGAACCAACGGCAAAGGAAGACCTTTCTCTCTGTCTCTCTCTCTCACTGTCCACTCTGCCTGTCAAAAATAAATAAATAAATAAAAAATAAAAAGAAATTTTTTTCTAGTTATCTAGATCATATTTTTCTAAGTAATTCTCCCTGCCTCCAGTAAAACAGCAAATACACACACACACACACACACACACACCCCTAAATGCTTATTTGAGCTGGTGTAAAAGTAAGAAAACCAGAGTTCCTGAGTGAACTGAAAGGAACCATGGAGGATAATCCTGTGTCAACGCAGCTTTTTTTCCCTGAAAGGTTCTGCCAAACCCCAAAGACCTGTGAGCACGGGGAGCAGCATAGAGGTAACCATTAAGTCCAGAGCCCACTCCCACAGGGAGACTCTCTGATAGGCAATTCCCAGCCAGGAGAGGTTTTTTTTTTTTTTAAGATTTATTTAATTACTTGAAAAATCAGAGTTACACAGAGAGAGAAGGATTGGCAGAGAGAGAGAGAGAGAGAGAGAGAGAGAGAGAGAGAGAGAGGTCTTCCATCCACTGGTTCACTCCCCAACTGGCTGCAATGGCTGGAGCTGTGCAGATCCGAAGCTAGGAGTCAGGAGCCTCCTCTGGGTCTCCCATTTGGGTGCAGGGGCCCAAGGACTTGGTTCATCTTCCTCTGCTTTCCCAGGCCATAGCAGAGAGCTGGATTGGAAATGGAGCAGCCGGGACTCGAACCGGTGCCCATATGGGATGCCAGCACTGGAGGCAGTGGCCCTACCCGCTATGCCACAGCACCGGTCCCAGGAAGAGGTTTTAAGCACTGTATGGCTTCAAGTGACATGAAATAAAGGCAAGCCTTTCAAGTGTTGTCTTGTAGAGAAACACCAAACAGACCAAATGATGGCTCCTTGGGAATGAGGCTTCCAGACAGTTCCAGCTCTGCTTTGCCCTCTCTGGACTGGGAATGTGGGTTATTTTTCAAAGTTGAGCCTCCAAGAAGGGGATGATTCTAGACCAAGTGAAACTATCACAAAGTTTACTGGTTTGTTTTTAAAATTTTTAAACCCAGATTCAGCCATTTTTTTAAGTGAAATATCCCTGGCTTACTTTAAGCCTTTGGTTAATTTTCAGAGTGCTAAAAAACTTTTATTATTATTTTTTCCAACTTTCTCACTGTTTTTAATACAGGAGAGGGGTTATATATCATATATGCAGGAGAGGGGTTATGTGTCACATCATCAGAATTTCAGTGAAGTTATATTCTTAATATTAGACTATATACTAGTCATTATTTGGGGTTATAGTAGTCCCCTTTATGCGTAGAGGATACATTCCCAGACTGCTCGTGGATGCCTAAAACCACATATAGTACTGAACCCTATCTATGCTGTTTTTTTTTCTGTACATATATACCTATGATAAAGTTTAATTTATAAATTAGGCACAGTAAGAGGTTAATAACTAATAATAAAATAAAATTTATAACATAGGGGTTAGGGTCATTTGAACACAAGTACTGCAGTACCTGGACAGCTGGTCTGATGACCCAGATGACTATTCAGTGACAAATAGATGGGTAGCATAACAGTGTAGGTCTGCTGGACAAGTGGACAGGAAGAAGCTGGACAATGTGTAATGGTGCCAGTATGGTGTACAATTTAAAACTTATCAATTGACTATTTCTGGAATTTTCCATGTAACATTGTGGGACCATCATTAACTGAGGGTAAGAAACCATGGAGAGTGAAACCACGAATAAGAGAGACTACTGTGTATTAGTTAAATTAGTAGATGGCTTTACTTTAAAATTAACAGCTCAGTGAATAAGATATATAGTCAACAAGACAAGTCAGACTCAGTGCATTTCAGTGGATAATTTTTGTTTCTCTAAATGATTAATGTTTATAAATGAGTTGGCATCTGACATGGAATGGTCTCACAAGGCAAATGCTTATTAATATAGTGTTTGACTCCCTCACTGCTGAGGTTGAGCTGGGGCTTGAACTAGACACTCTAATATGGGATGCAGATACTGCAAGTAGTGTCTTAACTGCTGTGAATGGACCCATTTTAGAGAATAACAGGATTGTGGATTTCACCTCAGATGCGTCTCCTCTGAATTACAGCATATCTGTTTATCCTCGGCGGTTTCTCTTGTTGAGGTTAAAGAGTACTCACACATGACTGTAAGGGCAGATCCTTTTCCACTGAAGCAGTTATTGTGCCAGATGAATTTTAGGCTGGTAGGATCAGACTGCTAATATCCCCCAATAAAGAAGTTGTTTATAGTCCTTTCAGCATTGAAGAATGGTTGTTACTTTCCATTTGGTAAAGAAATAGTCTTCAATGTCATTTGTTTTGTTTTCCTTAGTGAACCTCTGTCAATGTGTTATATTGCAACATCTAATCTGGATGGAGAGACAAATCTAAAGATACGGCAGGTAAAGACACATTTTTTAAAAATCCTAACTGTACACCCGAGCATCCAGTGTCAAATTTGGTCAGGTACCAGTTGTTTTATTCACGAAGAAGATGAATTATCTCACCCCTATTGAATGGATGCAATTTATCCTCATCAAATATTTAAGAGTATATTATTATTGTTGTTGTTATTGTTGTTTTCTGTTACAAGAGGGCACTAGGTGAATGTGTTACTCTTGTTAGGAAAATGTGTATACTATGAATGTCAGCTCATATGTATATTGTTTTGAAACTTTTTCATTAGTATTTTGGTGATACAATGACTGTCATAGTTAAATGTCATAATTAGATTGAATGGATGGTGTCTGTGAGGTTTAACCTATCTTGTACACCACTGCTTTAAAAATTCCCTCTTGAAGTCAGGTGTTTGGCACAGCAGTTAAGATGCTACTGTGATGCGTACATCCAACATCAGAGCTTGAGTTCCAGCTCTCTTTTTGATCCCACAAGCTACAAGACAACACAATGGCCCAAGCTGAACTGATCCGAGGCCAGGAGCCAGAAGCTTCTTCCAGGTCTCCCACATGGGTGCAGGGGCCCAAGCACTTGGGCTATCTTCTACTGCTTTCCCAGGCCATAGCAGAGAGCTGGATGGGAAGTGGAGCAGTTGGGACTTGAACTGGCACTCATATGGGATACCGGCACTGCAGGCAGCGGCTTTACCCACTACACCACAGTGCTAGCCCTGATGGTCTCTTGTTCCTGACTATAAAATGCATCGTGACATGTTATAGTCACGTAAAAGAGTTGATTTTAGGTTCTCATACATGTCCTTCACCAAATTAGGGAAATGTCCTTATATTTGCAACTTGCTAAGAGAATATAACTTTTTCCTCTTTATTAAATACCACTCATGAGCATCTGCTTCTGAGTTTGCTGGCAATACCTGTTTTTCTCTCCTGGTGAATATCTGTTCACATTGTTTGCTCAGTTTTTTGTTTTTGGTTTTGAAATCTGGTTTCTGACATCCAGATTTCTGAGATCTTGTGTGCATGTCTGGGGAAAATTTCTTTTAAATTTTTTGGACATTTGTAAGACATTTAAAGGCATTTAATTCAATACTTAAAAAAATAAAAATCTGTTTTTCTATCATATATTTCTGTTCAGAGGACTTATGAAAATTTGATTAGTGTGCTCTTTTTTAAAAACTACACATTATGAGAAAACTTATTTTCTGTTTGTTGGAGAGGGAGAGGGAAGAGGAGAGGGAGGAGGAGAGAGTGAGGGAGGTAAAACACTCTCATCTACTGGTTCACTCCTCAAATGCCTGCAATGGCTGAGGATGAAGCTGGAAACTCAGTCTAAAGCAATATACTTGAGCCACCATCACTGACTCCCAGGGTCTGACTTAGCAGGAAGCTGGAATGGGGTATAAAATCCAGGCACCATAACATGGGCCATGGGCACCTTGATCAGGGTCATAACTGCTGAGCTAAATGCCTGTCCCCGTTGCTCTCTTGAAAATGATCTGCCTTTTCTCTCTCTGGAAAGTTGAGACAATCCTACTGGAATGAGACACCCTTTGGTTCAGTGGTTCTCCAAGTCTGATCTCTACACTAGCAGCAGCAACATTCCCTGGGAACTGTTGGAAATGCAAATCACACCTCTGGGAACTGTTAGAAATGGCACCTGACTCTAAACATACTACGAAATCCTGGAGATGGTTCCCGGCAATCTGTATTTTAACAGGATCTCTGTGTGAATTTGATGCTTGCAAAGGTTTGGAACCACTATTTTGGATCCCTCCTACTCTAACTGTAATGCATGGTTCAGAGTCATCAGCTATGTACTTCTGTGTATTGACAGTATACATTCAGTTATGGTGCTTTTTTCCCCAGTTAATTGTCAAGAGAAGTGATAAATACTTAACTTTTCTTCCTCTTTCGATTTCATTACAATTATTTGCAGAAATGTCATTTCCAAGTCTTCCAGGAGAGTTTACATTAACGCTTAATGTGCACTTATTTGATTATCCAGTAAGTGCAGTGCATTTCTCAATACTGACGTTCGTCTTCATCTTTTATTAATTACTAGAAACGTGGAGCTTTGCCATGGTACATGCAAGTTTTATTTTAGTTCTCTTCCCCTTTGATGTTATTTTATAGGCTTTGCCAGAAACAGCTGACATGCAAACAAACAAGCAGCTGGCAAACCTAACTGGAAAAATAGAATGTGAAGGACCTAATCGTCACTTCGATACCTTTGTTGGAACCTTGTACCTACCTGGTAAAAGGTATCATCTTTCTCTTTGCAAAAATTTTTTTTCTTTTTTTAAACTTTTATTTAATGAATATACATTTCCAAAGTACAGCTTATGGATTACAATGGCTTCCCCCCCATAACCTCCCTCCCACCCGCAACCCTCCCCTTTCCCACTCCCTTTCCCATTCCATTCACATCAAGATTCATTTTTCGTTTCTCTTTATATACAAAAGATCAGTTTAGCATACATTAAGTAAAGATTTCAACAGTTTGCTCCCACACAGAAACATAAAGTGAAAAATACTGTTTGAATACTAGTTATAGCATTAAATCTCAATGTACAGCACACTAAGGACAAAGATCCTACATGAGGAGTAAGTGCACAGTGACTCCTGTTGTTGACTTAACAAATTGACACTCTTGTTTATGGCATCAGTAATCACCCTAGGTTCTTGTCATGAGCTGCCAAGGCTATGGAAGCCCCCTGAGTTCACTGACTCTGATGGGACATAGAATGTGCTAATTTTTGTTCTGTCAAATAATAACATTTTAAAGCATTTCACTGGTTCCTGTTTTCCTCCACCATGATATACCCTGACACATCTTTTTAACCATTAAAAAAGAATTCTTAAATATAGGTGGAAAATATAGGGCATTTTCTCAATCAGTGTCTGTGTCTGTCAATGCTATTAGGGGCTGCTAGAGAAGCCAAGTCCAGGTTCCCTGTGAGTAGAAGTAGTTAGCATATCCCAAAAAGAAGCCACTGGACTTGTGGTTGATAATCATGCAGGAGTTATCCTTGTTTTTGTCCCAGATGTGTGTGTTGTATAGGACTTTTACAGGAGCATCTTCTACTTAGTGGGTCGTTAGTGCCAAGGGGAGCAGACCAAACCAACAAAGCAGGCTGAGCTTGTCTTCTGTGCTCTAAATTATCCCACATTGGGCCTTCTGTAGCTTGGTAAATAGGCATACAGCTATTTCTCTGCCCACATAATCCTCTCTGACAAATAATTTTATAGTCACCCTAAGTTTAAGTGATAATTTTCTCACTCCCCAGTTTTTAATCAGCATGCCCGTGCAGTGGTAAAAAAATGAATACTTAAGCCAATTCCTCCCCACCCCAACCCTGCTACCGCTGACCCTTTAGGGAGAGGTGCTTTATGAAGAAATATTTGTTTTATTGTCATATGGCCCCCAAAAGTTGAACTTGACAATAGAAAAGAAACATAGGTTAAAGCCCATGCTTTTATTGTACATCATAACAAGAGGAAACTTCTTTGGTCCCTTATGAATGCTCTCTTTTATTTGTAGCCCTGTTGCAATTGGACCTGACCAGGTCTTGCTAAGAGGAACCCAACTAAGAAACACTCAGTGGATCGTTGGCGTAGTGATTTACACTGGCTTTGACACCAAATTCATGCAGGTAAAATAAATTGTAATGACAAATATTTCTGCTTCTAGATTTTTCCCTCTGCTTTTAAGAAGAGAGCAAAGTCAGTATATGGGTGGTATTCAAAACACTCATGGAAATGCAGGTTATGAAGAAATATATATGAATTCCATTTTTTTTTGCCCCAACATAAACTTACTCAAAATTTCATTTTCCCTGAACCTTTGGAATCATCCTTGTATATGGCTGCCGGTTAAGGTAAGACTGTTTTGTTTTTTTAAATTTTTTTCCAAATGTATATTAGAAGTTCTACTTAAGTTATCTCTCTCACAGACTGCTCCTCTAAGATGTTACCTTTTGATCAGCCTTCAGAACATCTTATTTTGCCATAGGATATTTAAAGTATTTATTTATTTATTTATTTATTTATTTATTTATTTATTTATTTTAGCTGAAGTCCTTAACTCTCTCTCTCTTTTTTTTTAACTTTTATTTAATGAATATACATTTCCAAAGTACAGCTTATGGATTACAATGGCTTCCCCACCCATAACCTCCCTCCCACCCGCAACCCTCCCCTTTCCCGCTCCCTCTCCCCTTCCATTCACATCAAGATTCATTTCCAATTCTCTTTATATACAGATCAGTTTAGCATATATTAAGTAAAGATTTCAACAGTTTGTACCCACATAGAAACACAAAGTGAAAAATACTGTTTGAGTACTAGTTATAGCATTAAATCTCAATGTACAGCACACTAAGGACAAAGATCCTACATGAGGAGTAAGTACACAGTGACTCCTGTTGTTGACTTAACAAATTGACACTCTTGTTTATGGCATCAGTAATCACCCTAGGCTCTTGTCATGAGTTGCCAAAGCTATGGAAGCCTTTTAAGTTCACCAACTCTGATCATATTTAGACAAGGTCGTAGTCAAAGTGGAAGTTCTCTCCTCCCTTCAGAGAAAGGTACCTCCTTCTTTGATGACCTGTTCTTTCCACTGGGATCTCAAATAAGAAAGCTTTTATTTAATAAATATAAATTTTGAAAGTACAACTTTTGGATTATAGAGGTTCTTCCCCCCATAACCAGCCTCCCATCCACAAACTGTCCCATCTCCTACTCCTTCTCCCATCCCATTCTTCATTAAGATTCATTTTTAATTATCTTTATATACAGAAGATCAACTTAGTATATACTAAGTAAAGATTTCCACAGACTGCACCCACACAGACACACAAAGCATAGAGCACTGTTTGAAGACCAGTTTTACCATTAATTCTCATAGTACAACACATTAAGGACAGAGGTCCTACATGGGGAGCAAGTGCAGTGACTCCTGTTGTTGATTTAACAATTGACACTCTTATTTATGACGTCAGTGATCACCCGAGGCTCTTGTCATGAGCTGCCAAGGCTACGGAAGCCTCCTGAGTTCACAAACTCCGACCTTATTTATACAAGGCCATATTCAAAGTGGAAGCTCTCTCCTCCCTTCAGAGATAGGTACCCCCTTTCTTGATGTCCTGTTTAAAGTATTGTTAATAAGAAGTAACTTGCTAATCTATCCTTTTTTCTGTTATTGATGAATAACATTTGGCTTTAACTGTTCCTTCCACAAATATCTGTTTTGCAGCCACTTAACTGCAAAAGTCAATTGGAAAAACTCATGGTACATAGGGACTTGGGTACAGTTCCTGTCCCTGAGTCACGTTTAGTGCATGCAGGAGCACAGTCAAGGCAATAGACTAGCACATGGTAAAGAGGAAGGCGTAGGTAAAGGATGCTGTGTGTGTACACGGGCGCCCTATCCAACACAACGCCGAGGCTCCTTTGGGGAAGCAGCATGTAAAGTGAAACCTTCACATGTATAGAGTAGATAGAAATTAGAAGGAGTGAGGAGGTAAGAAGGAAGAGGCTGGTAAGAGAGGTGTAGGCCAAATACCGTGTCGGTGTTGGAACACAATTTGGCAAATGCAACTCAAGGTGGCTGTTGTGTAGAGGGCAGAAGGCACACAGGGGTGAGGCAATACTCGGCGAGTGTTTAGTACCCATGCACCTGAGGAACTGGTGCATTTTCTTGCAAAGCTGTGACTAACTCAGTAGAACGCACTTTGCATAGGCTTCTCTCTTCTCTGCATCACTTTCCTTTTCCCCTCACTGTCACTCTCCTGAAACTGCACCCAGCAATAAGGCATTTTACCACAGACTCTGTCTTCTAAGAGATTCAGGCTAAGACAGTGGTATAAATTCACGTTTGGTCACAAATAGGAGTTTATATTTGAATGAGATACCAGGGTTAACAATCACTCATTGCATGTGGTCTGCTGGAACCCGCACTATCATGACGTAATTGCAAGGTGCACAGCTCTTCAATGCCACACATTTTTGTCTTCAGTTGTAATACTCTATTGACCCTACACATGATAGCAAAGCAGTTCATCCATGACTTAAATGCATGCAGTAAATGAACATAAAACATCGTATTCTCCTCCCAGTGTGGTTGGTCGGCACAGCAGCTCAGGATGAAGTACATCCTGCTCCATCATAGAATTTTGTGTATCTAAATCATAACATAAGTTATTATCCACATTGATCAAGTCGCCTCAGAATAATATAAATCCCAGAGAGGCAATTATCACAGCTTGGTAAAGCAACAACTATTTAAGTACATCCTTCCCCAGAGATTTTAAAACCAACACACTTGGCTGAAAATCTCTATTATATAGCATTTGAAGCTATTACATATGCAAGGAAACATCAAAAAGTTTGTGGAAAATGAAATCAAGACAATTTTATTTTTTATGCAAAAACTTTGAAATCCATGAATAGTGTTTTTCATAAATGCACGTACCTGAACTTTTTGAAGAGCTTCATTTGAATGGATTTCCAAAAAAATTTTTTAAAGATTTATCTATTTATTTGAAAGGCAGAATTATAGAGAAGGAGAAGAGGGAGGGAAGGAGGGAGGGAGGGAGAGAGAGAGAGATTGATCTTCCATCTGCTGGTTCACTGCCCAAATGACCACAATGGCCAGGGCTGGGCCAGGCTGAAGGTGGGAGCCAGGAGGTTCATCAGGTCTCCCATGTGGATGTAGGGGCCCAAACATTTGGGCCATCTTCCACTGCCTTTTCCAGGCCATCAGCTGGTAGCTGGATTCAAAGAGGAGACATCAAGGCTTGAACTGGGCTGGCGCCGCGGCTCACTAGGCTAATCCTCTGCCTTGCAGTGCTGGCATACTGGGTTCTAGTCCCGGTTGGGGCACCGGATTCTGTCCCGGTTGCCCCTCTTCCAGGCCAGCTCTCTGCTATGGCCCGGGAGTGCAGTGGAGGATGGCCCAAGTGCTTGGGCCCTGCACCCACACGGGAGGCCAGGGAAAGCACCTGGCTCCTGGCTTCGGATCATTCCAGTGCGCTGGCCGTGGTGGCCATTGGAGGGTGAACCAACAGCAAAAGGAAGACCTTTCTGTCTCTCTCTCTCTCACTGTCCACTCTGCCTGTCAAAAAATAAAAAAATAAAAAAATAAAAAAGAGAGACTTGAACCAACACCTATATGGGATCTGGCTTAACCTGGCTGTGCTACAACACTGGCCCTGAATTTCAAAATTTTTGACACTTAAATAAGCTTATCTTTAAATTTCATTTTTCCACAAGATTTTTGAAGCACCCTTGTGCAAGTTAACAGAAGAGAGAAAATAGCATGATTGCCTTGCATGTGCATATATATGTAATATAAATGTATGTATGTAAGGAGGCTTCAGAAAAGTCAGTTTCCAATGACTTTTCATTTAGCTTCATTAGCAGGGAGCTGGATCAGAAGAGAAGCAGCCAGGATATAAACTGGTGCCCATATGGGATGCTGGTGCCACAGGCAAAGGCTTAGCCCACTGTGCTATAGCGCTGGCCCCAAACTTAGGGTTTTTTTAGCCTTGTCTATTTCTGTGCTTGGTAAGAAAATGGTTATTTCCATTATCAGCTCATATTTCATAATTTGTAAACTTTCAATATTTTCCTTCAACATTTTCATTAAAAGATAGAAATAGTACTTTTTATATGGAAAAGTCTGAAAAGTTAAGAATGTTTTTGTCTATGATTCTATGCACCTCTGCAGACAAGTTATACAGAGATTTTTTAAAAAACTTTTATTTAGTAAATATAATTTTCCAAAGTACAGTTTATGGATTACAATGGCTCCCCCCCCATAACTTCCCTCCCACCCGCAACCCTCCCCTCTCCTACTCCCTCTCCCATTCCATTCACATCAAGATTCATTTTCAATTATCTTTATATACAGAAGATCAATTTAGTATATATTAAGTAAAGATTTCATCTGTTTGCACCCACACAGAAACACAAAGTGTAAAAATACTGTTTCAGTACTAGTTACAGCATTAATTCACATTGGACAACACATTAAGGACGGAGATCCCACATGAGGAGTAAGTACACAGTGACTCCTGTTGTTGACTTAACAATTTGACACTCTTGTTTATGGTGTCAGAAATCTCCCTAATCTAGTCATGAGTTTCCAAGGATATGGAAGCCTCTTTAGTTTGCTGACTTTGATCTTATTTAGACAAGGTTGTAGTCAAAGTGGAAGTTCTTTCCTCCCTTCAGAGAAAGATACCTCCTTCTCTGATGGCATGTTCTTTCTACTGGGATCTCACTCTCAGAGGTCTTTCATTTAGGTTTTTTTTTTTTTTTTTTTTGCCAGAGTGTCTTGGCTTTCCATGCCTAAAATACTCTCATGGGCTCTTCAGCCATATCTGAATGCCTTAAGGGCTGATTTTGAGGCCAGAGGAAATCTGCCATTCTATGAGTATGCTGTGTATCCCACTTCCCATGTTGGATCGTTCTCTCCTTTTTTGATTCTATCAGTTAGTATTCGCAGACACTAGTCTTGTTTGTGTGATCCCTTTGACTCTTAGGCCTATCAGTGTGATCAATTGTGAACTGAAGTTGATCACTTGGACTAGTGAGATGGCATTGGTATATGCCACCTTGATGGCATTGTATTGGAATCCCCTGGCACGTTTCTAACTCCACCATTTGGGGCAAGTCCGATTGAGCATGTCCCAAATTGTACATCTCCTCCCTCTCTTATTCCCACTCTTATATTTAACAGGGATCACTTTTCAGTTAAAATTTAAACACCTAAGAATAAATGTGTGTTAATTACAGAGTTCAACCAATAGTACTAGAACAAAAATTTACTAAAAGGGATAAAGTATTACATTGTACATCAATAGTCAGGACAAGAGCTGATCAAGTCACTGTTTCTCATAGTGTCCATTTCACTTCAACAGGTTTCCCCTTTGGTGCTCAGTTAGTTGTCACCGATCAGGGAGAATATATGATATTTGTCCCTTTGGGACTGGCTTAATTCATTCAGCATGATGTTTTCCAGATTCCTCCATTTTGTTGCAAATGACCGGGTTTCATTGTTTTTGACTGCTGTATAGTATTCCATAGAGTACATGTCCCATAATTTCTTTATCCAGTCTACCGTTGATGGGCATTTGGGTTGGTTCCAGGTCTTAGCTATTGTGAATTGAGCTGCAATAAACATTAATGTGCAGACAGCTTTTTTGTTTGCCAATTTCATTTCCTTTGGGTAAATTCCAAGGAGTGGGATGGCTGGGTCGAATGGTAGGGTTATCTTCAGGTTTCTGAGGAATCTCCAGACTGACTTCCATAGTGGCTTAACAAGTTTGCATTCCCACCAACAGTGGGTTCGTGTCCCTTTTCCCCCACATCCTCGCCAGCATCTATTGTTGGTAGATTTTTGTATGTGAGCCATTCTAACTGGGGTGAGGTGAAACCTCATTGTGGTTTTGATTTGCATTTCCCTGATTGCTGGTGATCTTGAACATTTTTTCATGTGCCTGTTGGCCATTTGGATTTCCTCTTTTGAAAAATGTCTATTGAGGTCCTTGGCCCATCTCTCAAGTGGGTTGTTTGTTTTGTTGTTGTGGAGTTTCTTGATCTCATTGTAGATTCTGGTTATTAATCCTTTATCTGTAACATAGTTTGCGAATATTTTTTCCCATTCTGTCGGTTGCCTCTTCACTTTCCTGACTGTATCTTTTGAAGTACAGAAACTTCTCAATTTGATGCAATCCCAAATGTTAATTTTGGCTTTGACTGCCTGTGCCTCATGGGTCTTTTCCAAGAAGTCTTAGCCAGTTCTGATATCTTGGCAGTGTTTCTCCAATGTTTTCTAATAATTTGATGGTGTCGGGTCATAGATTTAGGTCTTTAATCCATGTTGAGTGGATTTTTGTGTAAGGTATAAGGTAGGGGTCTTGCTTCATGATTCTGCACGTGGAAATCCAGTTTTCCTAGCACCATTTATTGAATAGACTGTCCTTGCTCCAGGAATTGGTTTTAGATCCTTGATCAAATATAAGTTGGCTGTAGATGTTTGGGTTGATTTCTGGTGTTTCTATTCTGGTCCATTGGTCTATCCATCTGTTTTTGTACCAGTACCATGCTGTTTTGATTACAACTGCCCTGTAGTATGTCCTGAAATCTGGTATTGTGATGCCTCCAGCTTTGTTTATGTTGTACAAGATTGCTTTAGCTATTTGAGGTCTCTTGCGTCTCCATATGAATTTCAGCATCATTTTTTCTAGATCTGAGAAGAATGTCTTTGGTATCTTGATTGGTATCGCATTGAATTTATAAATTGCTTTTGGGAGAATGAACATTTTGATGATGTTGATTCTTCGAATCCATGAGCATGGATGATTTTTCCATTTTTTGGTATCCTCTTCTATTTCTTTCTTTAAGATTTTGTAATTCTCATCGTAGAGATCTTTAACGTCCTTAGTTAAGTTTATTCCAAGGTATTTGATTGTTTTTGTAGCTATTGTGAATGGGATTGATCTTAGCAGTTCTTTCTTGGCTGTGGCATTACCAAGTTATACAGAGATTTGAGGAGTCTCTCTTGAAATGTTAATAGCAAACCAACATTTAAACCTCTCACTTCAGGTGTGGGATATAGCTCTGAAGATTTTAGCAGCTTTGGTTTCCCTAAATATGTACATGTTTAGGTGGTTCTTGTCTTAATAAAACCTTTAGTATTTTCCCAGGAAATGTAGGTAAAAAATATCTTTTAATAGTTTTGAAATTAGTACTAAGTCAATAATGACAAGCAGTACAATTATCAAATTTATTCAGTTTTTTTACTTATTATTTGCCTATACAGCCGACCACTTAGACTTCGAGATTTATCACACTTGGTGTTTTTAAAAACCCTAGAACACAGAGGTGATAGATCAACTACGTGAGTGTGTTTTCTAGGGAGTAACAAAGGCTTGTCAGGACTGAAGTGGGAAAAACATGCTTATTCCAGCAACAGAATGCACTTGTTTGGTGAAGGCTGTAGTCTCCTTTTTTTTTTTTTTTTCAAATGTATTTATTTGAGAGATCGGGTGGGGAGAGGAAGGAGGGGAGAGAGAAGAATGGGGTGAGGGGGGGGGAGAGAGAGAAAGGAAGAGAGGGAGGAGAGAAGAAGAGAGAGGAGAGGAGAGGAGAGAGGGAAGAGAGAAAGAGAGAGAAAGAGAGAGGAAGAGAGAGAGAGAGAGAGAGAGAGAGAGAGAAACACTCCCATTTGCTCTTTCATTCCCCAAACACCTGCAGCAGGGAGAACTGGGCCATGGCCAAAGCCAGGAGCCTGGAACACTATCCAGGTTGCCCTTGTGGGTGGCACTTGAGCCACCACAGCCACCTCCCAGAGTCTGCATTGGTGGGAAGCTGGAGTCAGGAGCCAGAGCCATTATTGAACCAGGGCTCAGAGATGTGGGACATGGGCCTCTTAACCACCAGGCTAAACATCCCTCACTCTTCTGTCAACTGTTAACAAAGTTTTACCTCCCATTGCCATCAAAATGTCTGCATACTACAATGCCTTTAATTTTTTTATTTTTGTCTTTTTTTTGGCTTTGTGTTTTGTGTCCATGTGCTGCTGTGCAGAATTCTGTCAAATCACCTCTCAAGAGATCCAAGGTGGAGAAGGTGACCAACTTGCAGATCCTGGTTTTGTTCACCATGCTGCTGGTCATGGCCTTGGTGAGCTTTGTGGGAGAAGTGCTGTGGAACAAGCAGTACAGGGCCACCATTTGGTACCTAAACAACGGTAAGTGTGAGGATGTGGTAAGAAACTGCCTTTTTTTTTGAGGTTGTTTTGCTTTTAAACCTTACATTAGAGTCTTGTTTCTGTGCTTTTATTTAAAAAGGAAAGCACTTATTCTACTTGGTGCATTTTTGGGAAAGAAATAGATCACTAATGAGTATTACAAATAGCATATTATTTTCCCAAGATTTTTTAAAGATTTGTTTTTAATTGACAAATAGAAATTGTATAGTATTTATAAAATACAATAGGAAGTTTTGATACACCTATATGTTGTGAAATGATTTTATCATTTTATCAATGAATATACCCATCATCTTAATTAACTGAGATTAATTAAATTAATTAATTTATCAATTAATATAGCCATTTTATCATTTTCTTGTGATAAAAACATAACATTTTACTTATTTTATTTATTTTTGTCAGATAAGTATTTTTTAATAATGGACAAAAACTATGTTGATACAACTTTGTTCCTCCACTTTTCAGTGTATTATTATTTTTTTTTAAAGATTTATTTATTTATCTGAAATGTAGAGTTACAGACAGAGAGAGAGAGTCTTCCATCTGCTGGTTCAAGTTCACTCCCCAAATAGCTGCAACAACTGGAACTGGGCCAGGACAGAGCCAAGAGCTTCTTCTGAGTCTCCCACGTGGGTGCAGGGGCCCAAGGACTTGGGCCATCTCCCACTGCTTTCCCAGGTGCACGAGCAGGGAGCTGGATCGCAAGTGGAGCAGCTGAGGCTTGAAGGCTACGGCACTTATCTGGGATGCTGGCGTTGTAGGCGGCAGCTTAACCCACCATGCCGCAGCATGGGTCCCTATTATTGTTATTTTTAACATTTTATTTCAGAGTAGTTTTAAATGTTTAAAACAAAAATTAAGAGGTCTTACTACAAATAGTTTCAATATACCCCTCATTCATTTATCATATTAACATCCCAAACTAATGTATTTGCCACAATTCATGAGCTATAGTCATTTTCTCCAATTTTTTAAAAATCTAAACTCCTTATGTTTTCCATCCCTCCCAGCCTCTAGTAATCAACAATATGTGTTCAGATTCAGCTTTTTTTTTAATGTTAGTTCCCACATATGAGGGAAAACATGCAGTGTTTGTCTTTCTGTGCCTGTCTTACTTAACTCAACCTGATATCCTCCAGTTCCATCCATTTTTCTGCAAATGACAGGAATTCATTCTTTTTTTTACAGCTCCATAGTATCCCAATGTGTATATATATATATATATTTCCTATATGTGTATATATTAATTTCCTAAGATTTAAAAAAAGTGTTATTAATTAATTAATTACTTAATATAGATGTATATACCCCATTTTCTTTATCCATTCCTCTGATGGTAAGACACCTTGGTTGATTCCGTATCTTGGCTGTTGTGAACAGTGCTGCTGTACACATGGTGAAGCAGGTATCTCTTTGACACCATGAGTTAATGTCTTTTGGGTACATTCCCAATAGTGGGATTGCTGGATCATAGGGCAGTTGCATTTGTAGTTTAAAAGAAATTTCTATACTGCACTAATTTACAGTGGCTGCACTACTTTACATTCCCCCCAGCAGCTTTGCCCACAGCCTTGCCAGTTTTGTTGCTCTCTCTCATTTGGATACTAGTCATTGTGACAGATTGAGGTGATGTCTGATTGTGGTTTTGATTTGCATTTCCATGATGGCAAGTGATATTGAGCATTTTTTCTTACGTTTGTTTGCGATTTGTGTTTCTTCTTCTTTTTTTTTTTGTTTAAGAATTATTGTATTTATTTGAAAGGTAGAATCACAGAGGGAGGTAAAGCCAGAGAGAGAGAGGTCTTCCATTCCACTGGTTCACTCCCCAAATGACCGTAACGGCCAGAGCTGAGCTGATCTGAAGCCAGGAGCCAGGAGCTTCTTCCAGGTCTCCCACATGGGTACAGGGGCTCAAGGACTTGGGCCATCTTCTACTGCTTTCCCAGGCCACGGCAGAGAGCTGGATCAGAAGAGGAGCAGCCAGGACTTGAATCGGCGCCCATATAGGATGCTGGTGCTGCAGGCTGGGGCTTTAACTCACTGCACCACAGTGCTGGCCCCCATATTTCTTCTTCTGAGAATTATGAAGTCCTTTGCCAATTTAACTGGATTTTTGTTGTTATTGTTGTTGCTGAGTTTTTGCTATATTCTGGATGTTAATCCTTTGTCGCATAAGTAACTTGCAAATATTTTCTTCCATTTTGTCAGGTGTCTCTTCACTCTACTGCTTTTTTCCTTTGTTGTACAGAAACTTCAGAGTTTGATATAATCCCATCTGTCTAGTTTTGTTTTTTGTTGCCTGTATTTTAGGGGTCTCATCCTAAGAGTCATCACCTACACTAATGTCTAAATGTTTTCCTCTAGCAATTTCATAGGTTGTGGTCTTCAGATGTCTGATCCATATTGAATTGAGTTTTGCATATGGTGAGAGGTGGGGAGCTAATTTCATCCTCCCATATATGCATATCCAGTTTTGCCAGCAACATTTGTTGAAAAGACTATCCTTTCTCTGCTATATGTTCTTGGTACCTTCATCAAAAGTCAGTTGACTGTTTTTGAGTAGATTAATTTCTTGATTCTCTATTCTGATCCATTGATCTATATGCTAAATTTTAAATCAATACCATGCTGTTTTAATTAATTACAATAGTTTTGTAGTATAATTTGAAATCAGCTATTGTGATATATTCGGGTTGTTTTCTTTCTCTTAGGATTGCTATGGCTATTTTCGGTCTTTTGTGATTTCATATCTAGTTCAGGATTGTTTTTTTCTAATTCTGTGAAGAATGTCATTGGTATTATAAGGATTGCATTGTATCTGTAGATCACTTTAGGTAATATAGACATTTTAATTAATTCTTCCAATCCAAGAGCAAGAAATATCTTTCTGTTTCTTGGGTCGTTGATAATTTCTTTTATCAATGTTTTATACTTTTCATTTTAGGGAACTTTCATTTCTTTGGTTAACTTTATTCCCAAATATTTGATTTTTTGGTATCTATTTTAATGGGATTTCTTTCCTGATTTCTCTTTCAGTGATATTATTGTTGGTATATAAAAATGCTACTTTTATTGTATTGTATTTATTTTGAAAGTCAGAGTTACACAGAGAGAGGAAGACTTAGATAAAGAGGGATCTTCTGGCCAGTGCTGCGGCTCACTAGGCTAATCCTCCACCTGCGGCACCAGCACTCTGGGTTCTAGTCTCGGTTGGGGTGCCGGATTCTGTCCCGGTTGCTTCTCTTCCACTCCAGCTCTCTGCTGTGGCCCGGAAAGGCAGTGGAGGATGGCCCAAGTGCTTGGGCCCTGCACCCGTATGGGAGGCCAGGAGGAGGCACCTGGCTCCTGGCTTCAGATCGCCGCAGCACGCTGGCTGTAGTGGCCATCTGGGGGGTGAACCAATGGAAGGAAGACCTTTCTCTCTGTCTCTCTCTCTCTCACTGTCTAACTCTGTCAAAAAAAGAGGGATCTTCCATCTGCTGGTTCACCCTTCAGATGGCTACAATGGTCAACACTGGGCTAGGTTGAAGCCAGGAGCCAGGAGCTCCATCCTGGTCTCCCATGTGGGTGGGAGGGGCCCAAACACTTGGGTCATCTTCTGATGCTTTTTCCAGGCCATTAGTGGGGAGCTGAATGAGAAGTGGAGCAGCTGGGACATGAACCGGTGCTCATGTGGGAAGCCAGCAGCATTGCAGGCAGTGGATTAATCCACTATGCCACAATGTTGGTCAGGAGGAGTATTGATTTTTGAACCATGCTTGCATCTCTGGGATGAATCCTGCTTGATCATGAGGTGTGATCTTTTTGATGTGGTGTTGGATTTGGTTTGCTAATATTTTGTTGAGAATTTTTGTGTCTCTGTTCATCAAGGATATTGCACTGTAGCTTGCGTGTGTGTGTGTGTGTTGGTGTGTTCTGTGTCTTGGTTAGGATTTGGTATCAGAGTGATGCTGGCCTTGTAAAAAGAGTTAGGCAGAGTTCCACCCCTTTTAATATTTTGAAATAGTTTGAAAAGTATTGGCGTTAACTCCCCTTTAAATGTTTTGTGGAATTCAGTAGTAAAGCCATCAGATCCTGGACTTTTCCTTGATGGCGGACTTAATTACTGCTTCAAATCTTGTTGCTAGTTATGGGTCTGTTTAGATTTTTCTCTCTCTTCTTGATTTGATCTTGGTAGGAAATTATCCATTTCTTTAAGGTTTTCCAATTTGTTAGCATATTGTTGTTCATAGCAGTTTGTTTGTTATCTTTGAATTTCTGAGGAATCAGTAGTAGTGTCTCCTTTATCATCTCTAATTGTATTTATTTGAGCTTTTCCTCTTCCTTTTCAGTCTGGCTAAAGGTTTGTCTATTTTGTTTATATTCTCCAAAAGGCAGCTTTTCATTTTGTTGACCTTTTGTATTTTTTTAAGTTTCAATTTCATTTGTTTTTGTGCTTATTCTTATTATTTCTCACCTCTTGGTAATTCCAGGATTGATTAGTTCTTGTTTGTCTAAGTCTTTGAAGTGAATCATGACATTATTTATTTGAGATCTTTCTATTTTCCTGATGTAAGCACTTATCACCATAAACTTTTCTCTTAATATTGTTTTTGCTGTGGCCCACAGGTTTTGATATATTGTGTGTTTGTTTTCATAAACATTTTTAAAAGATTTATTTAATTTATTTATTTAAAAGGCAGTATTACACAGAGAGAGGCACACGCACACACACACAGAGCAGAGAGAGACAGAGACAGAAAGAGAGAGAGAGAAAGAGAGATTGATTAATTGTATTTGCTGGTTCATTCTCCAAATGGCTGCAACCACTGGCTGTTTCATATCTCTAGGCCTGTGGTCCAGCACCCCTCTTGCCTCAAATACACCTCAAATCTCGCTTTGCATAGACAGGCACCTGCCACTCCTTAAGTAGGCCAAGATGAGGCATTACTTTCCAGGGTGGCATTTCTTCATTTCCTGATTTCCTCTGTCTTACTTACTACCTCCCTCTCCTTTTTTTTTTTTTATTTAGGAGGCTTCTTTCATTTTTGTAATATCCTTAATATAGATCATTCCATTTCCATTTTTATTTACTGTTTATTTATATCCCCTCCCCACCAGATTTTGGATTTTAAAATATTATTTATTTTTATATTGGGAGAGAGGTTATGTGTGTGTGTGACAGAGAGAGAGAGAGAGAGAGAGAGCGTGAGTGAGCCAATTTGCTTGTTTTTCCCCTAAATACTTACAGTGGCTCCAGGGCTGAAGCTAGGAACCTGGAATTCTGTCCAGGTCTCCCGTGTGGGCAGCGGGACCCCAGCTGCTTGAGCCATCACCACTGCCTCCCAATATCTGCATTAGCAGGATGCTGGAGTCAGGAGCCAGAGTTGGGCCTCCAGTGTAAGTCAAAACCATGTACTCCAGTGTAGGACTTGGGCATCCTGTCTTAACTGCTATATCCAACACCTGCCCCTAGATTGTAAATTTTTGAGGACTAAAATAATTATACTCTTAACTCCAAGAACAGTGTCTTTGCATAGTAGGAACTTGGTAATTAGTTGGCTAACTGACTATAATAAATAATTTAAGAATTGAGCCAGAACTCTATGGATTAGAAAGCCTCTTGTTTACTGAAAGGAAAAATGAGATTCTATATGTATACCAAAAACATAGAAAAAGTTAGTAGCTTCTTTGGAATAAAAACTCAGAATTGGCTCTAGATATCTTACCAAGATAATCTAGTCCAAATAAAGATAAGAACATTGGGTGATTAGAGTAGTAACTACATTTTCAGTAATTAATATATTTGACAAAGAGTAAAGATTTCATCTCAATTTCTCTGTCTATAAAATTGTCATAGCAACAATAGGTCTGATCTGATTTCATCATGATTTAAAAAAAAATCATCTATTATTTTTCACTTTATGTTTCTGTGTGGGAACAAACTGTTGAAATCCTTACTTAAGGTATACTAAGCTGATCTTCTGTATATTAAGATAATCGAAAATGAATCTTGATGTGAATGGAAGGGGAGAGGGAGTGGGAAAGGGGAGGGTTGTGGGTGGGAGGGACGGTATGGGGGGGAAAGCCATTGTAACCCATGAGTCGTACTTTGGAAATTTATATTCATTAAATAAAAGATAAAAAAAAAAAAGTCAAGTAAAAAAAAAAATTGTCATAGCAAGACATGTCTCTAGTTTTCTTGAAAGAATGACTTATAAACACAAAATAAAAGAATGAGAGTATAATCATGGTAAATAAGGGAAAGTTAGAAAATTTCAAGGTGATAGAGCTTGAATAGATGGGATAGTGGGCCAGTGCCGCGGCTCACTAGGCTAATCCTCAGCCTGCGGTGCCAGTACTCTGGATTCTAGTCCCGGTCGGGGCACCGGTTCTGTCCCGGTTGCTCTTCTTCCAGTCCAGCTCTCTGCTGTGGCCCGAGAAGGCAGTGGAGGATGGCCCAAGTGCTTGGGCACCTGCACCTGCATGGGAGACCAGGAAAATGCACCTGGCTCTTGGCTTCGGATCAGCACAGGGCGCTGGCTGTAGCGGCCTTATAGGGAGTGAATCAATGGAAGGAAGACCTTTCTCTCTCTCTCGCTGTCTAATCTAACTCTGCCTGTCCAAAAAAAAAAAAAAAAAAAAAGGTGGGATGGGGGATGGTGAATTGAACTTGACTTTTTAGGTTGATGGAATTTAGAAATCTAGATTTACTTCCTATTGTTCTAAATTCCTGGTAAGTTTTCTCTAAGAAAATAAATGAATATAAATTGAATATAAAATTTTATTTAGTAGAGCACACCCTCTTTACCAAATAACTTGTGTTTAGCTCTTTTCATTTGCAACCCCTTCCCTGTAACAGAGTTATGAAAACTTAATATACATGACTGAAACACAGGTAGGCCTGGCACTGGGATTTTATTTATTTAAAAGAATTACAGAAAGAGGTAGAGCCAGAGAAAGAGAGGTCTTCCATTCCACTGGTTCACTCTCCAGATGACCACAACAGCCAGAGCTGAGCCAACCTGAAGCCAGGAGCCAGGAGCTTCTTCTGGGTCTCTTACACGGGTGCAGGGGCCCACGGACTGGGCCATCTTCTACTGCTTTCCCAAGCAATAGCAGAGAGCTGGATTGGAAACAGAGCGGCCAGGACTGTAACCCGTGCCCATATGGGATGCTGGTGCTACAGGCCGGGGCTTTAACCTGCTGCACCATGGCGCCAGCCCCTTCAGTGTGATTTTTCTTATGAGTGTAGCAAGACTTAGTACTGTGATCCCTCACCTGTCTTCCGCAGCTCTTTTGAAGTGATTTGTATAGTTGTATAGGCAAAGGTGTGTGTAGCCATTCCGCTGGGAGGTGGTTGCAGGGGGGTGGTCGCCGGAGCCTCTTACTTAGCCAGCACCTTGGTTTTACGTCCCAAACCTATCTCTTCATTCCATTTTCCACAAACCTTTTGGAGTACCGCATAGATACTGTGATTTCCCCAGAGGCCACCCCACACTCTTTGACTTCACACCAACTTTATTTCCAGTGAGAAGCCTGCTTCATTCCCTTCCCCTCATCTCCTGCAGTTAGCAAACTCCTTCTTCAAGTGTTGCTCATTTCCTTTTTGAAAATCCTGCCCTAGGCCTCCGTGCTATGCTGCTGTTGCCGTACTCAGCGTTCAGTGCCTTCATGGAATGCACCATGGCGTAGTTGCTGCGTCAGCTTCTGTGTGACACTGCACCCTGTGTCCCTTTGGGCAGGGTCTGTGTCTTACTCAATTGTGAATCTCATTGCTTCCCAGACTGCCAATTACATGGCTTGTATTTAACTGATACTTTTTTTTTTTTTTGACAGGCAGAGTGGACAGTGAGAGAGAGACAGAGAGAAAGGTCTTCCTTTTGCCGTTGGTTCACCCTCCAATGGCCGCTGCGGCCAGTGCACTGCGGCCGGCGCACTGCGCTGATCCAAAGGCAGGAGCCAGGTGCTTTTCCTGGTCTCCCATGGGGTGCAGGGCCCAAGCACTTGGGCCATCCTCCACTGCACTCCCGGGCCACAGCAGAGAGCTAGCCTGGAAGAGGGGCAACCGGGACAGAATCCGGCGCCCTGACCGGGACTAGAACCCGGTGTGCTGGCGCCGCAAGGCGGAGGATTAGCCTAGTGAGCCGCGGCACTGGCCCTAACTGATACATTTTTAAAGTATTTATATTTATGTCCACTTTTAAAAATGTTTCATGGAGAAAATTCTACAACCTTAAAAAAGTATTTATTTCTGTTTTATTTGAAAGACAGAGACAGATACAGACAAACAGACAGATAGGGAGATATCACCTATCCACTGTTTCACTTCCCAAATGCCTGCAACAGCCAGAGATTGACCAGGGTAAAGCTAGGAACCGCGAACCTAACCTGCTTCTCCCACATAGATGGCAGGGATCCAAGTACCTGAGATATCCTGCTAGTTCCCAGGATACACATTAGCAGGATGCTGGAATCAGTAGCAGGGTTAGGACTCGAACACAGACATTCCAGTATGGGATGCGGGAATCCCAAGATGGTGTCAAGATGATACTGAAGCTGTGACATGGTTCTTCTGATTTTCTTCCAGATGTCAGCTACCACAGCTTTGCTTTTGACATTTTGGTGTTCATCATCCTGTACCACAATCTCATTCCCATCAGTCTGCTGGTAACTCTGGAAATCGTGAAATTTATTCAGGCCCAGTTTATAAACTGGGTGAGTATTAAAATCAGAAATCAAAAATTTCTCTCTTGATCCATGACTTTTGTTTTCTTTTCTCTTTTAAAACAAATTTCTGTTGCTTTTTAATTTAGTTTTTTTCATTTTAAAAGGGAGAGAGAGAGCGAGAGCGAGAGAGAGAGAGAGAGGAATCTCCTGTCTGTTGGTTCACTCCCCAAATGCCAGCACCAGCTGGAGCTGGACCAGACTGAAACAAGGAGTCAGGAACTCAACCTGAGTCTCCCATGTGGGTGGCAGGAACCCAACTACTTGGGCCATCACCTGTTACCTCTCAGGATCTGCATTAATAGAAAACTGGACTCAGGAGCACAGCAGGGACCCAGGCCTTCCAGTACAGGATGCAGGTGTCCCAAGCAGAGTCTCAGCTGCTGCACAGAGCCTGCCCCTTGTCTTGTTGTGAAGAATCAGTATAGGCAGTTGAGTCCTTGTGATGGTGCTAGTACAGCCAGGGGTGACATATTCTTTTACTAGGAAACTCAAGCATCTGTGCCAACATGGCTCAGCAGTACCTGGGTCTCTGTGTTAACCTGGAGGACACCATTTTTCATATACTTTTTCCTAGTTGATAAGAAATATTTAAGAGAGAGTTGCTTAATAGCAAGTGTAGAGAGATACTTAATCCATTAAAATTCAAGATACTCAGTGGATGAGGTTAGGAGTGGATTTACAGATCTTGGTCAGAATGACAGAAACACAGTCATTACAGAATCACTTCAAATAAGGAAGAGGTTTCTTAGGTGACAGTCATGTACTGTCTGTCATCACTTGGTAAATTGGGACTGTACTAATTTTCCAGTTTGAATTGAGGGTTTCAATATTCAGTTGCCTTTTTAAATACTTTTCTTTGAAATAAAAGTATTGCTAAGTGTCATAATATTAACAATGTCCTCTCCTTATTTCAATGGATTGCATTCATTTGAAGGGGAATATACTTTAACAGCGACAAAGTGAGACAAAATGCTTTGAAATGTGTTCTTGGTTTTCACAAGGGTGCTGTAAGATTTGTGCTGTTGCTCCCATTTCATAGATGTAGTCACTGAGGCACAGAGATGTTGACTGCTGAAGATCCACAGCTTCCCTGAGGCAGAGCCAGGGATTGGAAAATCAAGTTTTCTAATTCCAGATCACCAACACATCAAAATTTCTTTCTTTGTTTTTTTCTAAGATTTACTTATTTTATTTGAAAGGCAGAGTTGCAGAGAGGGAGGGAGGGAGAGAGAGAGAGAGAGAGAGAGAGAGATCTTCCATCCACTGATTCACTCCCCAAATGGCTGCAATAGCCAGGGTTGCGTCAAGCCAAAGCCAGGAGCCAGGAGCTTCATCCAGGTCTCCAACATGGGTGGCAGGGGCCCAAGCACTTGAGCCATCCCCTGCTGCTTTCCCAGGCATATCAGCAAGCAGCTGGATCAGAAAGTGGAGCAGCCAGGACTTAAACCAGTGCCCCGTGTGGTATGGTGATGCCATGGATGGTAGTTTAACCTGCTGCGCCACAATGCTGGCCCCTCAAAATTTCTTTCCACATGGCCCTACTTTCTCCTGAATTGAGTCTCTTAACATATGGGAGAAACTAACATATATTGGTTTAATCCAAGTAGTCTGCATTCTCCTTTGCAAGTTCTTTCTGAATTTCAGTCATAGAGAAAGATTAGTATTTTCTTTCTGAAGAAATTTTGAGCCTCATTTTGAGTCTGATTTGGGCCATATTTTTCATTTGTTTTTCAGGATGAAGATATGCATTATAAAGTAAATGATGTCTATGCCATGGCCAGAACATCCAATCTTAATGAAGAGCTTGGGCAGGTGAGCGCCTCTTTGGAAATGGGACAATGTCATAGGAGCTTAAAAGAAGTCTCCAGGGAGAGCTTGTGCTAGTTAACCTGCTGGAGTCTGCCATGGGAGGGAGTTTAAATTGACACAAATAGGAATCTGGTGGGAATTTAAAAGTATCCTTTGTTCAAAACATTGTAATACACATCAGGGGTAATACAGCTGCAACATGGGTATCTGGTGATACTGCATCATGGGTAATAATGCTGCATCATGGGTAATAATATAGCATTATGGATAATACACTATGCATCATGTTCAAGCAGAGCAGACCTACTATTGGCTACTGTGTGCTTTTGAAAGAGTGAAAGAGCTGGAGGGGAAGGTAGAAGAACTTGCTTTTGACTCTTAGGCTTCCAGTTACCAGGCAAAGACAGGAACTTGCTGTGGGAGCCCTGAATTTCTTCTGCCTCAGCAGGTCACCCATGGAAATCATCCCGAGGCTGACAGGAAATTTTAGAGACTGCCACAAAGTCTAACACCTGCCAAACCCCTGTGTTTGCTTGCAGCTGCCAGAAGAGCAACAATAAAGCTTTACTTTTTAAAGTGGAATTTCTTCCAAAGACAGATCCTGACATGGATTCCTGCTGATGAAAGATGTGCAGAAATGTGGCTCCCTTCCCCCACCCCCGCCACGCCTCTAGGGCCTGGCATCCCATAGAAGGGGTTGAGAATTGTTTGTGCATTTGATTGGTTCTCTTTTTTTCTGCTTGTTTTCCCTTAGGGTGCTTTTCTTTGATTATGACCCCATGATCCTTGGACTTTATTGGTAGGAGTTCTTTGAGGCCTGTTTGAAGACACTTGAGAATTGTGGCTTTGGTATCAGCAGGAGGTCCTTTGGATACGGAGAAAGGACTGTATTTAAGATCCTAATTTGGGTTAGACCTTTGATGCAACATTTAAAACATAGCTTGGATTGCCCACATCCCATTAACAGAGGTGCCTGGGTACAAGTTCCAGCTCCACTTCGGATCCAGTTTCCTGCTAATGCATACTCTGAGGGGCAGCAGGTGATGGCTCTAGTGCTTGGGTCCCTGTGGGAGACCTGACTGACTTCATGATTCCTGGCTTTAGCTTGTCTCTTCTCAGGCTGTTGCAGGCATTTGGGGGAATGAATCAGTGGATGGCAGATCTCTCTCCACATTTCAGATAAAAATAAACATTTTAAATCCTAAGTTTTTCTTTTTTATACTATATTGTTCTTGTTTCTGTGAGAAGGGTGGTTAGTTCATTCACTGTTAGTTCATCATACTACATAAAATGGAAGATCTCTTTTGCTTTTTCATAATACATTTTTTTCACTTCAGTATCAACTTCTGGGTATTTTTTCCCAGGAGATTACCCATTTCGGCCAATTTAAAATGTTTTAGAGTTGCAAACAATATTTTAAAAATCGCTTTTGTGTCTGTGGTTGGATTTCCTTTCTTATTTATCATCTTACATATTTATCTTATTTATCTTCCCTAACGATGGGTGTATAATTTATATTACTGATCTTTTCAGAAAATCAAATTTTGGATTTATTAATTTTCCTACCAATTTGTTTTTCATTTCATTCATTTTGTTTTTCCCCCATTTTTAACAACTTTTTATTTCAGGATAGTTTTATAATCACAAACCAAAAGTTGTGGGCTTGTACAAAGAGTTCCATATACCCCACACCTAATGAACCTTATTATTAACATATTAGTAGATTTGTCACAATCTATAAACCACAACCAACTTCCACTATTTTTAAAATCCAAAATCTCCCTATCCCTCCACCCCTGCTAGCCTCTAGTAATCAACACTTTGTGTTCATATTGAGGTGTTTTTCCTTGTTTTGTTTTTAGTTCACACGTGAGGAAGAATATGCTGTATGTATCATTCTGTGACAGTTTATTTCACTTAACATGATGTTGTCTAGTTCATCCATTTTGCTGCAAATGAAAGGATTTTATTCTTTTTTGTGGTTGAGTTCCATTGTATGTGTATGTATGTTCTGTTGTATGTATGTATGTATGTTCTATTGTATGTATGTATATGTGTGGGTGTGTAAGTGTTTGTGTGATATTTATCCATTCATCTGATGACAGACACCTTAGTTGATTCCATATCATGGCTATTGTGAACAGTGCTGCTATATGCATGGTGAAGCAGATATCTCCTTGATACAATGAATTCATGTCTTTTGAGTATATACCCAGTAGTGGGATTGCTGGGCTATATAGCAGTTCCATTTCTAGTTTTTTAAAAAAATAGTGGCTGCACTAATTTATATTCCCATCAGCAGTGTGTAAGAGATCACTTTTTTCCACCTCCTCTACCATTTGTTTCTTTTTTTTTTTTTAAAGATTTTAATTATTTATTTCAAAGTCAGAATTACACACACACACACACACAGAGAGAGAGAGAGAGAGAGAGAGGTCTTCCATCTGCTGGTTCACTCCCCAAATGGCTGCAATGGCTGGAACTGCGCTGATGCAAAGCCAGAAGCCAGGAGCTTCTTCTGGGTCTTCCACGTGGTGCAGGGGCCCAAGTACTTGGGCCATCCTCCACTGCTTTCCCAGGCCATAGTGGAGAGCTGGATCAGAAATGGAGCATCCAGGACTCGAACTGGTGCCCATATGAGATGCCTGGCACTGCAGGTGGTGGCTTTGCCCTCTGAGCCACAGCACTGGTCCTCATCCTCCACCATTTGTTACTCTCCATCTTTTGGATAATGGCCATTCTAACAAGGGTGAGGTTTTGATATCATTTTTGTGGTTTTTCATTTCCCTGATGGCTAGTGACATTGTGCATTTTTTCATATATTTGTTGGCCATTTGTATTTCTTTTTTAAAAAATATTTTGTTTATTTGAGAGGTAAAGTTACAGACAGTGAGAGGGAGAGACAGAGAGAAAGGTCTTCCATCCGCTGGTTCACTCCTCAAATGGCCACAGCGGCCAGAGCTGGGCAATCTGAAGCCAGGAGCCAGGAGCCTCCTCCAGGTCTTTTTTTTTTTTTTTTTTTTTTTTTTTACAGGCAGAGTGGACAGTGAGAGAGAGAGACAGAGAGAAAGGTCTTCCTTTGCTGTTGGTTCACCCTCCAATGGCCGCCGCGCTGATCCAATGGCAGGAGCCAGGAGCCAGGTGCTTTTCCTGGTCTCCCATGGGGTGCAGGGCCCAAGCACCTGGGCCATCCTCCACTGCCCTCCCGGGCCACAGCAGAGAGCTGGCCTGGAAGAGGGGCAACCGGGACAGAATCCGGCACCCCGACCGGGACTAGAACCCGGTGTGCCGGCGCCGCTAGGCGGAGGATTAGCCTAGTGAGCCGCGGCGCCGGCTTTGTCTATTTCTTAACTAGATTGGTTTCCTTGTTATTATTGAATTTTTTGAGTTGCTGGTATATTTTGAACATTAATCTTTTGTCAGATAAGTAAATTGCATATATTTTCTCCCATTCTATTGGTCTTCCCTATATTGATTGTTTCTTTAGCTGTACAGAAATCTCTGAGTTTTATATAATCCCATTTGTCTTGTTTTGCTTTTGATGTCTATATGTTGGGGATCTTATTCCAAAAAAACATTGCCTATGCCCGTGTTTTGAAGCGTTTCCTCTATGTTTTCTTCTAGCAGTTTCACAGTTTCAGGACTTATATTTAGGACTTTTATCCATCTTGAGTTAATTTTTTTTTTTTTTTGACAGGCAGAGTGGATAGTGAGAGAGAGAGAGACAGAGAGAAAGGTCTTCCTTTGCCATTGGTTCACCCTCCAATGGCCGCCGCGCTGATCCGATGGCAAGAGCCAGGCACTTATCCTGGTCTCCCATGGGGTGCAGGGCCCAAGTACTCAGGCCATCCTCCACTGCACTCCCTGGCCACAGCAGAGAGCTGGCCTGGAAGAGGGGCAACCGGGACAGAATCCGGCACCCCGACCAGGACTAGAACCCGGTGTGCCGGCGCCGCTAGGTGGAGGATTAGCCTAGTGAGCCGCGGCACTGGCCCTTGAGTTAATTTTTGTATATGGTAAGAGGTAGTGATGTATTTTTATTCTTTTTGCCAGTTTTATCAGGAAGTAAGTATTTTACCCATTAAAGAAAAAAGAAACATGAAAATCCACATACATTTAAAATGTACCTGAGATCGGCCGGCGCTGCGGCTCACTAGGCTAATCCTCCGCCTAGCGGCACCGGCACACCGGGTTCTAGTCCTGGTCGGGGTGCCGGATTCTGTCCCGGTTGCCCCTCTTCCAGGCCAGCTCTCTGCTGTGGCCAGGGAGTGCAGTGGAGGATGGCCCAGGTGCTTGGGCCCTGCACCCCATGGGAGACCAGGAAAAGCACCTGGCTCCTGGCTCCTGCCATCGGATCAGCGCTGTGCGCTGGCCGCAGCGCACCAGCTGCGGCGGCCATTGGAGGGTGAACCAACGGCAAAGGAAGACCTTTCTCTCTGTCTCTCTCTCTCACTGTCCACTCTGCCTGTCAAAAAATAAAAAATAAAAAAAAATATGTACCTGAGATCAAAGACACCATGATGACTTTTCCCTTTGTCCACTTTTGCCAGTGACATTTGGTGAAAAGACTATCCTTTCTCCTTTCTCCAATGTATGTTCTTGGCAACTTTGTCAAAAATCTCTGGGCTGCATGAGAATGGATTCTTGCTGGGCTCTCTGTTCTGTCCATTGATCTATGTGCCAGTTTTTATGCCAGTACCATGTTGTTTTAATTCCTATAACTTTGTAGTATGATTTGAAATCAGCTATGCCTAGAGCTTTATTTTATTCCCCTTCTGAATTGCTTAGGCTACTCTGGATTTTTTGAGATTCCATATACATTTTAGAGTTTTTTTTTTTCCTGTAAAGAATGTCATTAATATGTTGATAGGGATTCATTGTCTATAAATTTCTTTAGGTAATATGGACTTCTTAACATTTTAGTTTTTTATTCTAATTAGTTCCTTCAACGGATTTCTTTTTTCCCCATTACTTTCTTAAACTAAATACATGTTTCTTTGCTTTTAGCTTTTTCTATTTAATACTTAATCAATTTCATACATTTTATATTTTTTTCTGTTTACAGCTTTGACTGAATTCTGTAAGCTTTGTTATAAAGAACTCTCCCTATTTTTAAAACATAATTTGTAATTCCAGTTTGATTTTCTCTTTGACTAAAAGTCTGTTTCTTAATTCTCAACCATTAAGGTTTTTGATGTTTTATAATCTAATCGTTAATTTCATTTGATTATAATGAACAAATATGACTTATAAAAATTTGTATTTTAAAAATTGTGTCCATGGTCTTTTTGTGGCCAATTAGACATTAAACCTGTGATTTTAAAGTAAATTGAAAATATGCTATTGCAAAATTAAAAGAAAAAAGGATAGAAGGAGAGAGGGAAGTACTATTATATTCTTAGGATTATATCTGTGAAATACATGAAATCTGTTCTCTTTATATTAATAAAACATTTTAAAATTTCCATTTTTATTTGAAAGGCAGAGCGACACACACACACACACACACACAAAGAGAGAAAGAGAGATCCATCTTCCATCCATTGGGTCAGACTGAAGCCAAGAACCCAAAATCCAATCACATAGGTAGCAGGGATCCAGGTACTTGAACTGTCACCTATTGTCTCATATGTATCAGCAGGAATCTGGGTTGGAAGTGGAGGAGCCAGAACTCAAGCTAGGCACTCTGATGTCGGATGGGGGTGTTGCCAGTGGATATTTAATTGCTATGCCACACTACCACCCCTGTAATTCATTTCTGTCAAAGACACTTAAAAATATATATATTTTCTATACTTATTAAATCAAATTTATTATATTTTCAGTTTTTCTCTGTTTTCCTTTGTTTATTGATATCTTAAAGCATTCATATCTGAAGTAAATTGAAATTCTGCAAGAAATGTTTTGAATATTCTAATATTTACTCTTATGAAGTTCTTTTATTTTGTGTATTTACTTATGTTTTATTTGGCTAGCACAGGTTCCTGATTGTCATATTTCTTTATAAATGTTTTTTCTTATCATTAATATCACTCTTTATTATGTTTTTTTTAAATTAAAAAAAAATTTTTTTTTGACAAGCAGAGTGGGCAGTGAGATAGAGAGAAAGGTTTCCTTTTGCCGTTGATTCACCCTCCAATGGCCGCTGTGGCCGGCGCATCGCGCTGATCTGAAGCCAGGAGCCAGGTGCTTTTCCTGGTCTCCCATGGGGTGCAGGGCCCAAGTACTTGGGCCATCCTCCACTGCACTCCCGGGCCACAGCAGAGAGCTGGCCTGGAAGAGGAGCAACCGGGACAGAATCCGGCGCCCCAACTGGGACTAGAAGCCAGTGTGTCAGCGCCGCAAGCGGAGGATTAGCCTAGTGAGCCGAGGCCCTGGCCTTTATTATGTTTTATACCCCAAACTTTTAATTTCTACTTTGATATTAATGTTGCTGATAGCTCTTTATTTTCATTTGTTTTTTTCCACCCCTGGTTTTCTTTTTAAAAATCACATTATTTAAATATGTTTGCCTGTGTGTGTGTATGTGCAGATATGTGTTAACATATCCATTTAACTCTTATTTTTGGTTACTTAACAAAATTGAGAGTTAATTAGTATCTGTCTTTTCACATAATGCAAAAATCTCAAATTGTTTAATTCCATATTGCTTTGCATTGCTTGTTGAATAGAAATGATGACCCCACCCAATGTCCTTTTGTATTTTGAAATGAGCTTTATTTTTGTGACCATAATGAAAATAGTTTTGAGACTAGTTTTCATTTTCATTTGACTATATAGTCAATCTTTTCTAGATACTTTAGTTGAAATTTCTTGTGGAAGGAAAAATGAACTTGGAATTTTGATTTTCTTAGGTTTGATGGCTTAAAATTTACTCTGTATATTACTACTTAATTTCACCCTCATTGTAAAAAAGAAAAAAAATGACCTCCAAAAGTATAAATATTATAGAATTCTTAGAGACTGAGTTTCTTGTTTGCTAAAAAATTCATGTATTTTTAATTTAAAAATATTTATTTTATTTACTTGAAAAAGTGACAAAGAGAGACAGAGAGAAAGAGATCTTCCAACTGCTGGTTTAGTCCCCAAATGGCCACAGTGACCAGGGCTGGGCCAGTGTGAAGCCATTAGCCAGCAACTCCATCTGGGTCTTCCACGTGGGTTACAGGGGCCCATGTGCCTAGGACATCAATCTATTGCTTTCCCAGGCACATTAGCAGGGAGCTGAATTGGAAGCAGAGCAGCATTCTGATATGGAATGCCAGGATCACAGGTGGTAGCTTCACTCACTCTGCCACAATGCCATATTTTGAGGATTTAAAGAAAAAAGGCATCTTGTTGTCTTTGATCTCAGATATATTTTAAATTATATGGATTTTCATGTTTCTTTTTTCTTTGATAGGTAAAATACTTATTTTCTGATAAAACAGGAACCCTCACTTGCAATATTATGACATTTAAGAAGTGTACCATTGCAGGTATAATGTATGGGTAAGTGTTTCCATTGCCTTCCTATTGGGGATTTTAATTTTTTTTTGTCTTAAAATGAGTTCACTTTTATTTACTCCAAGACTTGTGTAATAGCTATGTCTGAATGAGACTGAAAGTTAATGGAGACTAAATGAAAACCTACAGTTGTTAAAAAAAAATTGGGTGATATGCTTTTGTGCATGGCTGGAGTGCTTGAGGGGTTTTGTACTGAAAGACTCGTTAACAACCACACCACGTTTCCTCTCTTGTTTCCTTTAGAGACAGCGAGCCGAGGGACACCCCCTCAGAAGAATTCAGGTAGAGACCACGTCCTGTCCCACTTCACCTTTGTTGTCTCCCTGCAACCTTCTTGTAGTAGGACTAGAGGCTTGGAATACCACAGAGCCCTCTTGTTCACACCTCCAATGGTAGCTTCCAGAAAACTGCCCTGAGTACATCTTCCCCACGCAGTAGTCAAAGAACCTAGGATCTAGCTTTAATTTACTGTTTTTGCCATTACTTGGCCTCAAATTCCTGATAACTATATGGTTTTCAGCACCATACCTGATGTACTTTTCAACTCCCTTTTGCAGGTCCAGGCTTGGGAGGGTGTAACATTGACAGCACTGTAAATATTGATTATAGTTCTGTAGACTTTTTTTTAAATAAAAGATTTATTTATTTATGTGAAAGGAAGAGTGACAGAGGGAGAGGGAGAGAGAGAGGGGGAGACAGGAAGAGAGAGAAGGAAGGTGGGAGGGAGGAAGGGAGGGAGTGGGAGAGAGAGAGGGAGATACCTTCCATCCACTGAGTTCATTCCCCAAATGACCGTGAAGGCTGGGACTGGGTCAGGCCAAAAGCAGGAGGCTGAAACTCCATCTGGGTCTCCCATATGGGTGGCAGTGGGTCATCTGCTTCTTTCCTAGGTGCATTAGTAGGGAGGTTGACTAGAAATGGAGCAGCACAGGTTTGAACTGGTGCTCACATGGGATGCCAGAGATGCAGGTGTGACACTCACTGTGCCACGACACAGGCACTTCCATAGGTTCTCTGGATATGGTCCTCCTGAAAACAGAAGAAGGGGCTGTGTGTTTACTTTAGCTCCTTCTGATTAGTAGCTGGTACCACGAGGGACTATTTGTTGAAACTGATCTTTTCTCCCTTTCCTCATAGTCAATCATCTCCCATCACAGACTCCTGTGAATTTAATGACCCCAGATTACTGGAGAATTTAAAGAATGGCCATGTAAGTCTGATATTTTCATTCTAATTTTATATAACAATGATATATAAAACAAATATAGATATAGTATCCTAACAGGTGTAATTTTCTGAACACAGGAAGAGATAGTCTGGATTTTTTTGATGTTTGTATAATGATCCAGGGGTTTTGTACTAATGAGCTAAATGCTGAACTGATCAATATGAGTGAATTTAAATTATGCAAGACCTTTTTCCTAGGCAGCAATCTGTGTGAAGACTGTCTGTTTGCTTTAAACTATTTGGTTTTATTGCATTGCATTCTACGGACCTCTACATTTGTCTATTATAAGATATTGATTTATTTGATTTGAAATCTTCATCTTCTGAAAAAGGGATCTTAAATATTTTTTTGTTGTTTATTTGAAAGATAGTTTGACAGGGAGAGGGAAGGAGGGAAAGAGATCTTCAATCTACTGGTTCACTCCCCAAATACTTGCAATGACCAAGGCTGAGTCCGGCCAAAGCCATGAGCCAGAACTCCATCTGGGTGTCCCATTTGGGTGGCAGGGGCCTAAGCATTTGAGCCATCTTCAGCTGCTTTCTCAGGTGCATTAGCAGGGAGCTGGATCAGAAGCGAACTCGAACTGATGCTCCAACATAATGTGCTAGCTATGGCTTAACCCTACTGTGCCATAATGCCAGCTCAATCATTGTTTCCCTTGCTCAAAATACTTAAGTCACACTTGTCCAGAAACTCTACAGACAGGCAAAGCTGTTCCTTGGCTCAGGGCCTTTGAACATGCTGCTCTGTATGACATGCACATGTCACCATGACTGTCAACTATACAAATGTCTAGCTAGCCTTTTTATTTGGATCTTAATTTAAACGTCATCCCTCACATGCTGTATAAAATAGTCTAGTCATGTAAATAGTCCTCTCCACTCCCACCACAGCCAAATGCCTTTCTCTACGACAGCTCCTATATGTTTCTTTTTTTTTTTTTTTTTTTTGACAGGCAGAGTGGACAGTGAGAGAGAGAGACAGAGAGAAAGGTCTTCCTTTGCCATTGGTTCATCCTCCAATGGCCGCCGCGGCCAGCGCGCTGCAGCCGGCGCACCGCGCTGATCCGATGGCAGGAGCCAGGTACTTATCCTGGTCTCCCATGGGGTGCAGGGCCCAAGGACCTGGGCCATCCTCCACTGCACTCCCTGGCCACAGCAGAGAGCTGGCCTGGAAGAGGGGTAACTGGGACAGAATCCGGCGCCCCAACCGGGACTAGAACCCGGTGTGCCGGCGCCGCAAGGCGGAGGATTAGCCTAATGAGCCGCAGTGCCGGCCCTATATGTTTCTTATTGTTTTGGCCAATCTCACCTGCCCAAGGAGAACAGAGACTCCATGAGGGCAGGGTTGACTTATTCTCTGAGGTCCCCCAACTCTCCTGCATCATCTCTGACTCTGTAGCCGTGGAACCAACACATTTCAAATGCATGAGTGGTTTTTAGCCCGTACTGGACTTTGTGTGCACTGGAGGTAAAACTTCAGTTGGTATAAATTGTAGACAATATTGAATCTCATGTTGCTGGCATAGGGAGAGACCCACTAATTCTGTGTCCCTTTTATAGCCCACAGAAAGCTACATAAAGGAGTTTCTCACCCTGTTATGTGTGTGCCACACTGTTTTTCCAGAAAAAGATGGAACTAAGATAAACTACCAAGCTTCCTCCCCAGGTGTGTATGCTGTGCAGGTAAAGCGCATCGTGGGAGGCAGGTGTCAAGGCCTTGGCAAGGCTTCGTGCTGCTGCTGGTCCCCTTGGCTGCTCCCGCCTTTGGCCTTCCCAAGGCTTCTCCTGTGCTGGGGCATTCACAATACAGAGTAGCTCTGAGCAGCTGAGCAGGTCTGGGGATCCCGGTCCCCCACCCCCACCAGCTGCAGTGAGAAGGCTAGCCTGGGCCCATAGAGCCCAAGGTCAAGGAGCATGCTTGGATTTGTCAGTAACAAAGCAGAAGTGAGGTCAAGGCCCTGCAGCACCAGATGGAGATGCTGTTAAATGCTTGGGGAATAAACAAGATCATTATGAGTAATAAAAAAAGTACTTCACTGTCCACCAGAAAGCCTAACCAAAAGAGGCCTCATTTAACCAAATCTCTTTCATGAACACAATTCAGTACCTAGAATCCAGTTAAGTGTATTTGGATCAAGAAAGAAAAGTTGTCTTTTAATGACACAATATTTTATTGCTGGAGAAGGAAATCTGAATTAAATTAACTTAAATTCTCTGTTGATACGTTTGCTCAATCCTTATTATTTATTTATTCTTTTATTGACAGACGAAGCAGCTTTAGTGAAAGGGGCAAAAAAACTTGGCTATGTTTTCACTGCAAGAACACCATACTCAGTCACCATAGAAGCTGTGAGTAGGACCCTGAATACTTTCAACACTTTATAACATACTTGCTTTTCCAGAAAATGTCCATGGAGCCCTGGGGTCACAGTGCTGGGGAGTCCCGCCCAGCCCCCTCTCTCCCAGCCATTATCTCAGGCCCCTTCCTTCACTTCCCACTCTTTTCCCATGTTTTATGGTGACTTCTGTGTCATCGGGTCCTTGTGAGGATTGCATGAGGCCACTGAAATAAAGTTGGCGGAAGTGAGTTACTCCAGAGTTAGACTCATCAGACCTTCAAGAAATTCCTTATGAGGAATTACATGGCTCAGATTATTCTTGGGTGCATTCTGTTATTGTACTGATTATTCTCTGCATTGCATATGTTTCTTTGTTTCTGTCTTGTTAACTGTTCACCACAAGGCTCTGATATTAAAGGGGAAAAAATGGAATCTGTGCAAACACTGCAACCAACATGCTGACTTCCTCTTCTAATAATAATGTGATGGTTGAGATGTTTACTACACATTATGTCTTTCATAGAAGGGACTGGTTAATTTATCCTTATATCCATATACCCGGCAGATGGACAACTCTCCAATTGTTTGCAATTCTGCAGTGCCTTATATTGGTGATGCTAGGAGCCAGTGGATTCAGAGATAAGTTGATCTTAGCAACAGGAAGTCAAGAGGCTGTAACTGGAAAACTTTAGAAAATAATATATCATTTCTTTGAAGCATTATTTATAGCATGATACCTGTTTCCTTTATTCATCTCAAATTATCTGAACATTAAGGATTTCATTGGATCTCTGCAATGTGACAAAAAAGATGTATTTATTCCTCAGTTGCTGTGTGTTGATTTTCATTATCTACATTTACCCTTGCCACCTGAGACTATTTAGAAAAGGTTTCTAAGAGTGCTGATTGGAGACTGAAACCAGCGGTGCCACTTCTAAATCGCGCTGTTAGAAACACGTGTGCTGTTACCACTGCCCGAGTTGCAGAGAACACTCTTACCAGAGGAGGGCGCCATCATCTCATCAGATGTGCAAGAATAGTTTACGTTTAGAAAAAACGTGTAAATGCAAAGTCAAACGTTGTGATTGGGGAAGTGAATGGCTTTGCGAGATGAACACTTTCTTCCTCAGGTGAGAATATGTTGTTTTGTCTTCCTGCAGATGGGACAAAAATGCATTTTTGAAATCCTCAATATCCTGGAATTTTCTAGGTAAGCCACCCCTCTGCAAGCAGACGCTGCTTCGCTCCCTCAGGACTCATTTCTGCGAATCTCTTACTTGTGCTCTTAGCCTCATCATTCTTTTCTCGAGCAGTCTTAATCCTGAGAAGAAACAACATCCATTTTGTGGGAAGGGCTTGAGACCGTGGAAGAACTAATGACCAGGAGGCAGCTTGGTGCACTTGACTTGTGCAAAGCTAAAGTGGACAGCAGTTGCCCTCTATCAAAAACACAAGCTCAGTTTAAATTACCTTCCTGACATTGCTAAGCAAATAGGTGCCAGAATCAGGATTCAGATCCAAGGTCCCTGGGGTGGTGGCCATGGAGGGAGGGGTGGTGGCCATGGAGGGAGCGGTGGTGGAGCAGAGCAGGAAGTGGGTTGTGCGACTCACAGCAGGACTTTCTCTCCTTGGATGTGGCACAAAGCCATTAGAGGATTAAAAGCTTGGGCAGGTGTCATCTGATTTGTGTTTCCTGGATTACCTTGGGGATTGCAGCACAGTTTGAAAGTATGTATGAAAGCTTTCAGTGCTGGAAGTTCTTGTTGCCTGCCTGCTGATCACTTCCTGGAAGATCAGTGATTTGAGTATGTGCACTGCAGCAGGGCGTGGCTGTTTGTGTCACCACGAGGCATGGGCTTTGCCATGAGAAGCTTACACTCTTCTAGAAGACAAAGTTATGTGCAGGATCTTGATAGGATCTAGAGAGCTTAGTACCAGGCAGGACCCAGGAAGATCAAAGCAGACGGATATGGCAAGTTGTAGGTGAGCAGGGAAGAGAGAGTTTCTGGTTGAAGAGCTTGGGGAAGGCCTTAGGGAGGAGAAGGTTGCATTCTGAGTGCAGGTGGACGTGGTAGCTGGGAATAGAGCACATGTCTTGGGTGGAGGCTATGGAGCCAGTGGCGACACGGAGGAGAATGTTCAGGGAACAGAGGATCTTCTGGCACAATTTAAGCTTGGATTGTGCAAGACAGAGGGTTGTGAGATACGCAGAAGAGCTGGGGACGTGGGCGTTTGGAGGTTATGTGTAGGGATCCCTGAAATGTCTTCCTGGGCCATAAAGAGCCACCCAAAGGTGAAGGCTGGGGGAATAATAGGATGAGGAAGAAGTTCTGTTTCAGACACTTCACTTGGGCCAGGTGTGGGATGGGGGGGAGGGGCGATCTTCAGGCCCACTGAGGCTGCCAAGTCAGGAATAATAGCACTAATTTAGAAAACAGAAAAAGAAAAAGTTCTGGAGGCCTTGGAAAACAGAAATCTACATTAAAAAAAACACCAACTTTCTGGGATCTCTTGAGGCAGCAGTTTAACATCTGTGAGCAGCAGCTGGGGAACAGGAAGATCTGCTGGACAGAGATGCTGTGAGGTCTGAACACACACAGCCTGGGCAGCTGTCCTCTTTCTTTGTAAGGGTTTTCATGATTCTGCTACAAACGAGGGCACTTTAAAATGTTCCTGGAAAAATGGAACTAACATGCATGTTTATTTTGGTGCGAATACGATTGGAAATCCATGCAATGTGCATTTTCCACAAACTTTTGGAATGCTCCTCATGTATATTGTGTAAAATGACAAACATATTTTGTGTATATTTTATAGAAATGTACATATATTATAATCATATGCTCATGATTTATACATATAATATGTAAAATATAATGTATATATTATATGTATAATTATGATAAAAAGTTTCCATGGAAGAAAAGAACAGAAACTGAGAAATAGTAGTAGTAGTAGTAGTAGAGGGGAGTGTATATTCATAATTGAAATTCCAGTTTAAGGAATTAGGTAAAGAAATGGTGACTGGCAATTGAAGAAACATGTTGGGCTTTTAACTCACTGTCAGCTGAGGACTCTGAATTCTCTTGCCTTTGATTATTTGATTAAGTGTGTGTGTGTATGTGTATGTGTGTGTGTGTTGGCACCATGTACCAAATCGATAAAGACAAATAATGCTTTTTACATTGTTCTAGTAATAGAAAAAGAATGTCCATCATTGTCCGAACTCCCACGGGACAGCTCCGTCTCTACTGCAAAGGGGCTGTAAGTATTTGCGCTCAGTGTTCACAGTCATTCGTTATCTTTGTTCCAACAACTCATCAGAAGCCTTTTAAATTTCACAATTTTTCAAATATTTATTACTTCTTTGAAAGGCAGAGAGAGAGAGAGAAAGAGAGAGAGAGAGAGAGAGAGATCTTTCACCTGCTGGTTCACTTCCCAGATGGCAGCAGTGGCCAGGGCTGGGGCATCCTGAAGCCAGGAGCCTGAAACTCCATCCCAATCTCCCACATGAAATTTCACATTATTTTAAAATGTTTATCTGCTGCTGCCATTGATTGTTGACAATGCCATTCAATATTAAAAAGTTCACTTTAAGGGAACCAAGAGTTTCCCAACAGCCAACCCCCTTTGAAATTGATTGTGGCCCACAGCAGAATATTAAGCTTTAAGTGAGAAGCTTCCTGCTACTCAGTTGTTTTATTGGGAATCAATAATTAGATGGTTGATTCTAAGGATTTGTAGCAGGAATTTTGATCCTAGTTTGAAGCTCTAGGTGTTTGGATTTGTTGGGTCTCAGGAATTCACTTTTACCTGTGTAAATATTTTTTAAAGCACTTACATATTTGTTAATTACCATAGGTGCTTTAAAGATTCAGCTTTACTGGCAGGTGTAATTGAGGTTTATTGAAATGAAATATAAACTGTAGATATTCAACATGTAGAATTACAAACGTTTTGATCCTGATGTGCCTTCTGTCACTATATAAGAGTATGAATAGTTATTTCTTTGTATTGATGACTAGTATTTCATTGTATGGGTGTGTTACAGTTTGCTTATCCATGCACCTGTTGGTGGGTATTTTGTTTGTAGTTTTTGCAATACAAATAGTGTTCCTATGAACATTTGTGTACAAGTCCTTTTACAGACATTTGGGTTCATTTCTCCTGGCTGCCTGTCTAGGGGTGAAATGGCTGTACTATGTGGCAGAAGTGGTTCAATCTTCTAAGAAACCACAAAACCAAGGTTACATCCCTACAAGGAATCCTCAACAACACCTGCTAGTCTTTCTCATTTCAACCATTAGGTTTTTCTGTTTGTTTGTTTGTTTGTTTTTGTTTTTGTTTTTTTTTTTTTCCCAAATCTTAGAACAGTACAAGGGAAGTATTGTGAATTAGAACCTCTACCTGAAATATAAAGCAAGAATGAAAATTAAGTTTCCACCTATAAACCCTGCTCTTGATCAGAAGTGTTTCCTTTTTTGGAGTGTCTATGGCACTGAGACCCACTTGGCTTGGGACTGCTGGTTTGCAATTGAAATCATTTGGAATGTGGATTTAACTCTTATTGTTTCTAATGGGTATTATTTTTTAAAAAATATGTAAATTTTTATTTCTTTGATAAGTTTGAGATTATGTAAAGCAGTGCTATCTTTCTTTCATTACTCCCCCTGATTTGTAGCTTTCTCCAACATGTTTTATTCATGGAGATGTGTCACTTTTACCTAAAATAACCAGATCAGTTACAACTTTACAGCTTACTTTTGAGTGCATTGTGTTTTTACTGTAGCTGTTCAGTCTCCTACACACCAGGAAATATAATAACAATGCTCAAATCTGACTGCAAAACTTATATGAGACATTAATCTTGGGATTTTTTTTTTTAATATAGGACTTGGTGATTTATGAGAGACTTTCAAGCGATTCTCTGTTTGTGGGTGAGACGTTAACCCATCTGGAACATTTTGCCAAAGAAGGTAAGTAAAAGTACAGATCGTTTAGAATCCAGTTCCCTTTGGAAACGCTACTTTTAAATGTTGGAAGTACACCCTGAATGCATGTCATTGATGCTTTTGGGGCACACAGGGGTGAGGGTGGGGGCAAGAAACCCTCATTCATTCTTTCATTCACTCAACAAATAGTTCTCGAGAATGTAGTAAGTGACAGACACTGTTCTAAGCACGTAGGACAGTAGTGAGTAAAACCCAAAAAGGCCAGGCCCTGAAGGAACTTGCTAATAAATCAATAATGGCAGGTGGTGATGGGTGCTTGAAGAACAGTAAAAAAGGGAAGGGGAGAGGAGAATGATGGGTGCTCTTTAAATAGCATGATCTAGGCAGAAACGGAAGGAAGGAAGGGAGAACTGGGTTGCTTTATAGGATGTCATTTCCCAGGTAAGGGTGGAGCAAACGAAAGAGTCTGGGAGGAAAGGGATCAGCGGGGAGGCCACAGTGAGTGAGGAGCAGGCAGAGCCACATAGAGCACTTTACCGCCCTGTGACTATGAAACACCTCCCTTGTGATGCTATGACTTGAACAGCCTTTGTTTCAACTGTTGAGGAACAACTTTTTTTTTTCCTTCATACTGTTTGTTGAGCTCTTTACTTAGTGTAGGGTTAATTTTATGTGTATAAAGTTAATTGAAAATAGATCATAAGAATGGGAATAAGAGAAGGAGGAAGAAGAAGGGTGAGAATATGGGCAAGAGGGAGAGGTAGGGTAGGAAGAATCACTATGTTCCTAATTTGTATATATGAAATGCATGAAGTCTGTATAGCTTAACTAAAAGGTTTCTAGGTAAAAAATGAATAAAACAAAATAAAGTGCCTCCATATTTTATTTTCCCATGCTCCGCTGCCTCAATCACTGGTCTCACGGCCAACATATATTCTGTTCTTTCCTGCAGGTCTGAGAACGCTGTGTATTGCCTACACAGATTTAACCGAGGAAGAATATCAGTGGTGGCTGGAGGATTATAAGAAAGCTACTCTAACTTTACATGACAGAATCAAAAGGATCGAAGAATGCTATGATAAGATTGAAAAGGTAACTGCGCCGCGGCTCACTAGGCTAATCCTACGCCTTGTGGCGCCAGCACACCGGGTTCTAGTCCCGGTCGGGGCGCCGGATTCTGTCCCGGTTGCCCCTCTTCCAGGCCAGCTCTCTGCTGTGGCCAGGGAGTGCAGTGGAGGATGGCCCAAGTGCTTGGGCCCTGCATCCCGTGGGAGACCAGGATAAGTACCTGGCTCCTGGCTCCTGCCATCGGATCAGCGCGGTGCGCCGGCCGCAGCGCGCCAGCCGCGGCGGCCATTGGAGGGTGAACCAACGGCAAAAGGAAGACCTTTCTCTCTGTCTCTCTCTCTCACTGTCCACTCTGCCTGTCAAAAAAAAAAAAAAAAAAAAAAAAAAAAAAAAAAAAAAGTAACTGCCCGCATGTACTGAGCAGGCTCGAGATACGTGGGAGGGAAATCCAGTTGTCCGTGTTTTCCTGGCTTGCTGTCAGTTTCAAAACCGTGACACTTTGTGAATTTTTTCTTCAGAAGTAAAACTTTGTCTTATCTCATTGCAAATCCATAAAATGTCTCTTTATAAAATATTTAAGAATATTTCTCCCTTCTGAATCATATCTTAAGTACTTTAATCTTAGAATCTCTTTTTATAACTTTTCCCATTTCAAAAGAAATACATGTTCACTATAGAAAATTAAGCTAAGATGTAAATAATCATTTGTAATGGTGGGCTGATGATGGTCCATCCTCCACTGCCTTCCCAGGCCAGAAGCTGAGAACTGGATTGGAAGAGGAGTGGCCAGGACATGAACCAGTGTCCATATGGGATTCTGGCACTGCAGGCAGGAGGCTCAGTCCACTACACCACAGCGCTGGCCCTGCCGCCCACCCCGTCTCCTTTCTGTGTTTACATATATGTGTTGTATATCTATAGTATTCTATTGTATGCATTTTACACGCACAGACTTTTTTCTATGAAAATTAGCATAAACTGGGCATACTACATGAATCATGAACTTTTCACTTACTAAATTGGAAATATTTTTCCATGTCATTGAATATTCTTTCATGTCTAATTTGATTATTCCAGGGTGTTTCATTATATGAAAAGCCCAATATTGTTTTGCACTTTGTTTTCTTTTCTTTTTAAAAGATGTATTATTTATTTGAAAGGCAGAGTAACAGAGAGGTAGGGGCAGAGAGAGAGAGAGATCTTTTATCCGCTGGTTCACTCCCCAGATGGCTGCAATGGCCAAAACTGCAGCAGTCTGAAGCCAGGAGCCAGGAGCTTCTTCCGGGTCTCCCATGCGGGTTGCACTCTGTTTTCTAGCAATTGCTTTATTCTAGAACCATCTCATGCACTGTGGGTTAGAGAGTATCTCTTTAGAATCCTTGTGAATTTGCTTCAGCTGGAGCCTCAGGGATTTCACAGGTCCTGAGCTTATTTTTATCATGGTTTCTTAGGATTCTTTTGTCATTTGGCTCTGTGAAGTGTGTATTTCACTCCTGCAGGAACTTGACCAGCACAGATATAAACAGGAAGGTTTCCTTAACATCATCGAATCCATCCTTTTTTCGAAGTTGGGTGTTGAAAGATTGGGAATCTAATCCAGTTCACACCAAGTGCACAGCCACACTACACCTTCCTCCTGGGTGATTCCCCTGCATCTGTTGCACAAATCACAGTGAGGTGGACAAACTGAGCTGGGTTTTGCACCTCATGTTTCCATTTGAAGCCTCCAGAGGGACATCCCACCTGGACCACAGTCCATCGCTGCCACTCACTGAGAAGGAAGCTGAGCAATTGAAACCCAGCTTCCGAAACTAGAAAAGGTGTACAGGGGCCAGCATTATGGCATAGTGGGTTAAGCCTCTGCCTGCGATGCTGGCATCCCATATGGGTGCTGGTTATAGAGAGGCTGAGGTTGAGAGAGAGAGAGAGAGAGAGAGAGAGAGAGACCTTCCATCCGCTGGTTCACTTTCCAATTGGCTGCAACAACTGAAGCTGAACTGATCCAAAGCCAGAAGCCAGGAGCTTCTTCCAGGTCTCCCACGCAGGTGCAGGGGCCCAAGGATTTGGGCCATCTTCTACTGCTTTCCCAGGTCATATCAGAGAGCAGGATTGGAAGTGGAGCAGCCGGGACTTGAACCAGTGTTCATATGGGATGCCGGCACTGCCTGCAGCAGCTGTATCTGCTATGCCACAGCACCAGCCCCAGAATTTGCCTTCTTCCTTTTCATTTTAGATACCTTCATTTCTTTTATTGTCTAAATGGCCCAGCAGAACCTCCAGAAAAGTGTTGGATATAAGTAGTGAGGGTGGCATCCTCCTCTTGTTCATGATCTTAAGGGAAAAGTATTGGGTTCTCCATTAAATATAATGTAAAACTGTGGGTTTTTCACAGATGGCTTTTATGACTTGAGGAATTCCCTTCTATTTTCAGTTTGTTGAATATTTGTATAATAAAATGGTTTAAGTCATTTTTTGAAAATTCATGTCTCTTACCTGGAAACATAAGCAATTTCTGAAAATATTTCCTGCTACTTGTAGGAAATTTTACGTTAAACTACAAAGTTTTAATATAGAAATATCCTGACAATATTGTAGAAGAAATAACACAAAAATAGTATAATGAAAATAGAGATGTTCAATAGGATCAGTTTGTTTTGAATTATTAGGATTATAAAAACTTCATGTTGTTCTTAAGACTAATGGCTTTCTGGATCACTTAAGGTTTGTATTTACTGTTTATGTATCATAGCATTTCAATTATTTTGGTACTAATTGTCAGCATAGAATACATTTGCCTTATACCTTTTTTGTTTTTAATTTAATTTTAATTAGTTTTTAAGAGATTCAGTGTTATTTGTAGATACGATTCTAAGAACATGATATTCCCTTCCTCTTGAAGTGATGTAGAATACTCTTAAATCCTTGGGTTATGCTGGCTTCTGAGAAATGTATCTAAGATGATCTGAGGTCATCTCTGATCTCTTTATGCTTTCATAAAACCCTTTGTCTACCATCAAACCTCTCAATCTCTCCAGTGATAGGGAAATAATTTACAATAGGAACAAAATTCTAAAAGAAACTATTAAGTAAGAACTTTATGGAGAAGATTATAAAATTTTACTTAAGGGCAAAATGAAGAACCGAAATAAATGGATGGGTATGTATTGTGTAAAGAAAAACTCAACATAGTAAATGTAGCAACTCTCCAACTAGTGCAGTGCAGGAGTACATCAAATTCCCAACAGAAGTTTCACATAACTGACAAGTTTGCCTTACAATTCATATAGAAGTAGGTGGAGGCTTAGAATGACCAAGGTAATTTTTGAAGAATGAGAGGGGACTTAATCTGACTACATATCAGGATTTAAAGTTAGAACTAATATAGTGGATATTTATTACCTATTTTAAATCTGCTAGATATTATTCTGATTGTTTACAATGTTTACTAATAAAAATTGCATGAGTAATCTTATCTTCCCCATTTATCCATTTTATAGATGAGGAAACTGAGGCATAGGTGAGGAAACTGAGCTTAAGTAATTTGCTTAAGATCATGCATGCATCTAGTAAATTACAGAGTGAAGACATGAATCTAAGAACCAATGATTTTTTTTAAAAAATATTTATTTATTTGTATTTGAAAGAGTTACACAGAAAGAGGAGAGGGAGAGAGAGAGAGGTCTTCTATCCGCTGGTTCACTCTCCAGTTGGCTGCAATGCCAGAGCTGTGTCAATTCAAAGCCAGGAGCCAGGAGCTTCCTCTGGGTCTTCCCATGCAGGTGCAGGGGCCCAAACACTTGGGCCATCTACTACTGCTTTCCCAGGCCACAGCAGAGAGCTGGATCAGAAGTGGAGCATCCGGGTCCCGAACCAGCACCCATATGGGTTGCCAGCACTGCAGGTGGTGGCTTTACCCACTATACTACAATGCCAGCCCAGAACCTATGTTCTTAACCATAATGCTTTACTGTCTCATGTTGTCATAAAATAGATCAATGGAAATAATAGAAGAAAAGCATGTATGTGTGTACATATATATAATTCATTTAATACAATTATTAGACTGCATATCTTCCATCAAAATGCATTCTTGCATCTTAAATACTTAGTAATTTTTAAAAATCTCTCAAAAACATCTAGAAATTTCTGCTTCTTGGAGCCACAGCCATTGAAGATCGTCTTCAAGCACGTGTTCCAGAAACCATAACAACTTTACTGAGAGCAAACATAAGAATATGGGTCTTGACAGGAGACAAACAAGAAACTGCAATTAACATAGGTAATAGATAAAAGAGAGTTTTTATAAATCTCATTATACATGTATTCTAAATATGTCCCAATGTCAAGAATGTATGACTGAACTTTCAAGTGGTTACTTCATGTCCTTGGAAAAATGGAATGCAAAAGAATCTTGCCATCACCAAGAGAATTTGAACAAACTAAGCAAACTGTTCTGTCTCCATATTCCTGAAACACAGAATACAGAACGGTAACATGAGTAATCCATTAGCCTCTTGGCCCTTCCTTCAATACTTAAGTCATCGGTTGGCATTTTTGCCCTACGATGTATATACCAATTTTTGTGTTATATATGTTCTTTTATAAACATTTGATTATAAGTGAGAATATCTTGATGGTATCCTTTCCTCTGATTTTCAATGTCAGTTCTTCCCACCTTTGCTTATGATTATATCTTAGGCTGACAAGTGCAGACAAGAAGTTAAAAACAAATTGTTAGCTGTGTATAGGCACATTTTGATGGTGAGAAGAAACTGAAGTTTCTGTTCTTTCCCCAGTCATGTAGTAGCCAGCCCTGGTTAGATGAGCATACATGGTGAACTGACCCTGCAGGCTCCTTTGTTGGCTCCATTACTTTGTTTACATTATTTCCATTTGTACCATGAGTGTTGACCACTTGTTATGTGTCAAGAAATTCTAGGAGCTGGGAACGAATAGTTGAGTAAGAAGGTCTCAGTCTCACTGTCCTGACATCCAAGCAGAGAAGACAGACAATCAATAAGCAGATTGTGATAAATATGAAGAATAAAAACAAAGCAAAACATTAAGTGAAATAAGGGAGATAATTCAGATAAGAAGACCTGTTAAGGAGAGGACAATTAAAGCAGGAACCTAAATGAAAAGTGGGAGTAAGCATTGGGAAGATCTCTGGGAAGGAGATTTCAGACCAGGAGAACCGCGAGCACCAGAGCCCTGGCGTGGAGGTGTGCTTGTCATTACTGAGCAGCCCTGGAAGGGCCACAGGGCTGGAGCACAGGGGCAGGCAGAGAAATGGCAGGCCATGGCAGGGAATGTGTCAGGGTTGGAGCAAGACGGTGATATAATCTGATATGCGCTTTAAGGCCAAAATGGGGAAAATGGAAACGGAGACCAGTTAGGCAGCCTTGGTAGAAGTCTAGCCGAGAGATGAAGGTGGCTTGTTCTAGAGTGTGATGAGGAAAACGGGAGAGGAACTGCATGGGTCAGGGGACACATTTGGTAGGTTGAACTATCAGCATGCTTTGGTGTGGGTTCTGTGAGTGTAGACAACTCTTTCAAAGAGGTTTGCTATGGGGGGCAGAAAAGTGGGGTGGTAGTTGGAAGAGTAATCAGTCAAAGGTTGCTCTTTTGAAAGAGTTACTTAACCTCTCATCATCATTTTCTCGTGTGTAAAGTGGGGTTATTACTACCTTTTCCCTCAGCGGGTTGTTCCCTCCAAGTCAGTGCTGTGAAGAGCTCAGCTTGGTGCCCGCTGCTCGGTACCTCCTCCCTGAACATTAGATATTGACATAACCTTTAAGTAGTCCACCCATGATGCTGTCACTCATTTTTCCATCCGACAAATATTGGAAGACATACCCTAAATATAATCTCATTTTTCCAGCTTTCCTGTATTTCTGGCTTAACATGGCTTGCTGCTTCTGTATAATCACACACTCAGTGGCCCCATACTTAGTGTGAATGCAGGGTGAAGCCCTGCTGACACAAGGACCTGATAATCACTTTCCTCCTTGCTTCTGAGTTCAGCACAACTGGATTCTTAGATAATTGCTGTATTGCACTGCATTCATTTCAACACTAAAATTGAGTGTGGTAGATTTTTTTTTAAGAAGAACAGAAATAAATTGATGTCTCAGAGAAGGGCTTATAAACTCAAACAACTGGAAGAAATTGGAATGGAACAGAATACAGGAAAATGCCATATGAGGATAGGGTGAGCCCATGGGAGAATACTGGCCCCTATGTTACTTCCATGAGTATGAACAGCCAGGAAAGTGTATTCTATCTGGGAGGGCTGCATCTGAGAGCCAACGTCTTCACGTCTTCCAAAGAGAAACATACAGTGTGGTGGTTGAAATATCACAGGATTTGGTGTTTATTTATTTTATTTTATTTTATTTTTGACAGGTAGAGTGGACAGTGAGAGAGAGAGACAGAAAGGTCTTCCTTTGCTGTTGGTTCACCCTCCAATGGCGGCCGTGACCGGCGCGATGCGGCCGGCGCACTGCGCTGATCCAATGGCAGGAGCCAGGTACTTATCCTGGTCTCCCATCGGGTGCAGGGCCCAAGCACCTGGGCCATCCTCCACTGCACTCCCTGGCCACAGCAGAGAGCTGGCCTGGAAGAGGGGCAACTGGGACAGAATCCGGTGCCCCGACTAGGTCGGGACTAGAACCCGGTGTGCTGGCGCCACAAGGCAGAGGATTAGCCTAGTGAGCTGCGGTGCCGGCCAGGATTTGGTGTTACAAAGCAAAAGTTACTTAAGTTGCTTACTAAGATAAAAATTAACCAGTATTTCAACTCCTTTTTCATCTGCAACATCTTGCTCAATTTTTTTTTTGATTGTGATAAAAGACTTAGAAATAATCTTGAAGCCACAAATATGATGAAAGGAGGATATAATCAATCTTTCTTTCGAATGCTCATGGAAAGCACTGAGTATTCAAATATAACATCTTCATTTTTCTCTTTCTAGCATATTCCTGTAAATTGATATCAGGTCAAATGCCTCGTATTCATTTGAATGCAAATTCATTTGAGGTAAGTGATTTAAAAAAATGCTTAATTTTAGTACAATCTACTCGTTTGGAGTTATCCAGCTCCTTAAAATCTGCAGTAGACTGACTCTCTCTCTCTCTCTCTCTCTCTTTCTGTAACTCTGAGTTTCAAATAAATGAATCTTAAAAAAACACAATTTTTAGTGTAGAGGTCTTACATGTGATTTGTTAGATTAATAACTTTTTTTTTTTTTTTTTTTTTATTTTTTTTTTTAAACTTTTATTTAATGCATATAAATTTCCAAAGTACGACTTATGGATTACAATGGCTTTCCCCCCATACCGTCCCTCCCACCCACAACCCTCCCCTTTCCCACTCCCTCTCCCCTTCCATTCACATCAAGATTCATTTTCGATTATCTTAATATACAGAAGATCAGCTTAGTATACATTAAGTATGGATTTCAACAGTTTGCTCCCACACAGAAACATAAAGTGAAAAATAATAAGTATTTTGCATTTTGGAAATATTTTAAATAGAATTGTGTTATAACTTAACTTTCTAATCATTTACTAGTTTAAAAAAATGAACTTGCATTTTTAAAATTAACTTCATACTCTGACTTCGCTAAATTCTCCTGTTGATTCTGTTGCATTATAGATTCTCTGTAGATTACAATCATGTAATCTTAGAATTGCATAAGTTGTACTTCTTCCTTTACCATCTTTAGTCCTTGTTTTCTTTCTCTTTTCCCCCTAATTGCCATACTTGTAACCTGTGGTACAGTACAGAGATAGGTCATGAGAGTGGCTATTCTTGCTTTGGTCCCAATTTTAGAGGGTAAGTATTTAGTGTTTCAGTGTTAAGTATAATGCTAGCTGTAAATTTCTCATAGATATTCTTTACTAGATTGAGAAAGTTACTTTCTATTCTCAGGATAGTTATTTTGAATGGATGTTGTTTTTTGGTTTTTGGTTAGTTTTTGTTTTTTAATCCATTGGCAAAATGATAGTTTTTCTTTAATCTGCTAGTATAGTAAATTACATTGATTTTTTGAATGTTGAAACTGAGGTTGCATTTTTAGGATAAATTCTATTTGGTCATAATATATTATCATTTTTACAAAGTATTTATTTACTTGAGAGTTAAACACACACACACACACACACACACACACACACAGAGTGAGAGCGAGAGAGAGAGAGAAACAGTGATCTGCTGATTCACTTTCTAAAGACCCTCAATCGTCAGGACTGAGGCAAACCGAAGCCAGGAGGCAGAAACTAAACCCAGTTCTCCCAAGTGGGTAATAGAACCCAGTGTCTTTCTCTCTCTCTCAGATTTATTTATTTGAAAGTCAGAGTTATATATATAGAGAAATTCCATCAGCTGGTTTACTCCCCAAGTGGCCTCAGCCACTAGGGCTGAGCCAGACTGAACCCAAGCCCCAGGAACTTCATCCAGGTCTCCCATGTGGGTGGCAGAGGTCCAAACACTTGGGCCATCTTCTGCTGCTTTTCCCAGGCCATTAGCAGGGAGCTGGATCAGAAGTGGATCAGTGTTGTGATGACGGCATTGCAGGCTGTGGCTTTACCCACTACACCACAGAGCCAGCCCCAGGAACCCAGGCTATTGAGCCATCCACACAGCCCAGTATGTACATTAGCACGAAGTTGGAGTCAGGAGCTAGAGCCAAGCATCAAACCCAAGCACTTTCATATGGAATGGGGGCACCTCAACAAGTATCTTAACTGCTAGGCCAAATGCATATCCAATATATTATCTTTGTAATATATTGGTGAACTCAATTTTTTGTTGTGGATTTTGCATTTATATTCATGCTATGTGAGGATATAAGAAAAATCTATTTTTTCCTACTCTTGTCTCTCCACCCAACACAACACTTCTGATACTGCATGTGTGTGTGCTGGGGGAGGGGATATGTCCCCAAACACCAGACAGTTCCCCAGTGGACACCAACTAGGCAGCCTATAAGTCATTTCAGTTCTGGAAATGAACTATCTACCTGGAGACTGTGTCACTTCACACAGGTTGAGGGCTCAGTCCCACAAAACTGTCCCCACTTCAGATAACAGTCACAAGGTATAGGTTCATCATCTATAGTTTTGACCAAGGAGTTATAAATCAGGGCTCCCACTGACCCCTCCACAGGTTTAGCCGATGTGCTAGTGCAGGGCAACCCTTCGCTTACATTTGCAGGTGTACAAAGGGTAAAGATGAAGAGCCAGATGAAGAGATCCACAGGGCAGTGCACGGGGGGAGGGGTATGGGGCTTCCATGCCTTCCTCAGGCGCTCCACCCTCCTCAACCCACTCACCAGCCATGCGCAAGCTCTCCTAACCCCGTCCTTTTGGGTTTCATGGAAAACTTCATTTCTTAGACACGATTGATTAAATCATTGACCGCTGTTGATCAACTTGACCTTCAACTTAACCTACTGTCTTTCAGTCCCCACTTCCCGGAGATCGAGGAGGTGGCTGTAAGGTTCTTTTCAGTGAGTGACGCTCTCCAGGTGCTTTCGGCTGCCGGTCATCTCATTAACATACAGAGAAACTGTCGCGCTGGAGATCCCATGGGTTTTAGCAGCTCTGTACCAAGAAACTGGACAGACTAAACAGCTCTTTCAAATTATCAAATGGAGAAATGTCACTCCTTTCTTCATTTGTAATGTCTTTTTTGATTTTGAAATGAAGATGATGCTGGCCTCATACAGTCCATTGGAAAAAGTTCTCCAATTTTTTTCCAAAATTTTGTCTGGGATTGGTATATTTTTCTCCCTTAGTTATTTGTTAGAATTCATCAGTTAAATCATCTAAGTTTAGAGTTTTCCTTGGGAAAGATTTTTTAGCTATAATTTTAATTTCTGTGAGCTATCTAGAAGATGAATTTCCTCTCTAATATGCTCTGGAAATTTCCAAGAAGTTTATTTCATCTACATTGTTCACTTTGTTGACAGAAGCTACTTCAAAATACTATTTCTTCTTATCCTTTTATTTTATATATGTTCTTGTGGTTATAATGCCTCTGAATTCTTGATGCTGATAATTTATATTATCTCTTTTTCCAGATCACTATTGTCATGAATTTATTAGTTTTGTTGTTTTTTTAAAAAGATTCATTTATTTATTTGAAAGTCAAGGTTACAGAGAGGCAGAGGCGGGGGTGGGGTAGAGAGTCTTCCATCTACCAGTCCACTCCCCAAATGTCCACCATGGCTGGAGCTGGGCCAATCTGAAGCCAGGAGCCTGGAGCTTCCTCCAGGTCCCCTATGCAGGTACAAGGCCCCAAACACTTGGGCCATCTTTCACTGCTCTCCCAGGCACACCAACCGGGAGCCTGGGACTTGGGGGGGCATAGGGCCAGCTGAGCTATCCCGTCAGACTGCACCAGTTTGGATGAAAGCTCCACAGGATGGCGGCGGCCAGGGCTGAGGCACAAGGAGGATATGGAATATTATCTTGTAAAATGGAAAGGATGGCCAGATTCTACAAATACTTGGGAAACTGCAAAATCTCAAGTGCTTGTTACTGCTCCAGCAGTTCTCTAATGACAAGCATAATTATTCATCTCAGGTAAAAAATGCAAAGCAATAATTCCAAAATATAATAAAGCTTTGAAACCTGCTGTTGCTGAGTACATTGTAAAGAAGACTAAACAGAGGATAGCTTTGCAGAGATGGTAAGATGAACTCAACAGAATAAAGATTCATAAAGGAATGATATTTGTTGAAAATACTATTGACTTGGAGGGCCCACCTTCTGACTTCTATTACATCAATGAATACAAACCAGCTCCTGGAATCAGCTTAGTAAATGAAGCCACCTTTGGTTGTTCACGCACAGATCGCTTCTTTGAGAAATAGTGTCCTGCTGAAGCTGGAGTTCTGTTGGCTTATAATAAAAACCAACAAATTAGAATCCCACGTGGCACCCCATTTATGAATGCAACTCGAGGTGCCGATGTGGACCTGATTGTCCCAAAAGGATTGTACAAAAAGGTGCGCAATATTCACTTTGCATCTTTCAAACTAGCAATGACTGTGACTTGGGTGTAAAAACACTTATGAAGATTAAAAGAATGAGTTTTGTCATGAATATGTTGGAGAGGTAATCACAAGTGAAGAAGCTGAAAGACGTGGACAGTTCTGTGACAACAAAGGAATAGCTTATCTCTTTGATCTGGATTATGAATCTGATGAATTCACAGTGGATGCAGCTCAATATGGAAATGTGTCTCATTTTGTAAATCACAGTTGTGACCCAAATCTTCAGGTGTTCAGTGTTTTCATTGATAACCTTGAAATTCATCTTCCACGAATAGCATTATTTTCTACAAGAACCATAAATGCTGGAGAAGAGCTCACTTTTGATTATCAAATGAAAGGTCCTGGAGATGTATCTTCAGATTCTATTGACCACAGTCCAGCCAAAAAGAGGATCAGAACTGTATGAAAACGTGGAGCTGTGACTTGCAGAGGTTACCTCAACTGAATTTTCGGAGAATATAGCTAGTGATAATTGTAGTTTTGTTTTTCTCAAATGCTATCATTTTTAAAATACACATTTGGGACTTTCTTCATAGTATTACAGTTGTACCTATATTAATTCACAATTAATGTTTCAAGACATTTGCCAAATGCATTATTGATCTTTCTGAAGAGAGGGACCCATGGTCACATGGAATAGTGATAAGTATTCATACTTAATGGCTAGATACCCAACATGGCAGACAAACTATTTTTAGCTCAACATACGCATACTAAGTCTGTGTAAACAGAGAAATGCCTCAACTATTTGGGAAGTGTTAAACTGATAATGTGACAGTTGCCAAGATCACATTCAACCTGCCATCCACCTTAAATTCAGAAAGTTAATTTAATTTGAATAAATATACATGTTCTATTTTTGTTACTATGTTGTCATTCCTGTTTAATATTTTTTTATTCACTGTACCTGTATTTGAGAGAAATAGATGATGCTGAATTAAAAAAAAGAAGAAGAAGAAGAAGTGGGACTTGAACCGGTGCCCATATAGGCTGCTGGCACTACAGGCAGCAGCTCACCCACTGCCACAGTGCTGGCTCCTGTTGTTTGATTTATTTATTTATTTATTTGAAAGTCAGAGTTACACAGAGAGAGAAGGAGGGGCAGGGACAGGGAGAGAGAGAAAGAGAGAGGTCTTTCATCCGCTGGCTCATTCCCCAAAAGGCTGAAAGGGCTGGAGCTGCACAATCTGAAGCCAGGAGCTTACTCCAGGTCTTCTCACATGGGTGCAGGGGCCCAAACACTTAGGCCATCTTCTACTGCTTTCCCAGGTTATAGCAGAGGGCTGGATCGGAAATGGAGCATCCAGGTCTCGAACTGGCATCCATATGGGATGCCAGCACCACAGGCAGTGGCTTTACCCACTACGCCACAGCGACGGCCCCTCCTGTTGATGTTTTCAAAGAACCAGATTTTGACTTTGTTCATTTGCTTGTATTTTGTCATTATTCAATATCACTGATTATTGTTCCTATTCCTCCTACTTGCTTTGTGTTTGCTTTGTTCTAGATTTTTGAGATGTGAATATTAAACATGGCTTTTACTATTTGGAGTCTGATACTTTAACAGCTGGAACCATGCTGGACCCTTGCAGGGTTGGCCAGTTCCTGAAGACAATAACAACTCACCCATGAATGTACCAACCAGATCAGAGCCTGCAACCCTACCACCTTCTTCTTTATTGGGTTCTCACACTACAGACCACTATGTACCTGCTCTGATCATCCCAGGATCAAGTCCTAGAAAACTGGATACAGCTCGAGTGCCCCCAAAATTGCTAAAATTATTCAAACTAGCGAGTTGTAAGCCTGCTTGTCCTGCCTTGCCTGTTCCTTCCCAGGGAAACCATAGAAAAGGCTCTTCCACACAATTCTCTTATATCTCTGCCTCCTGACTGACCCCAGTGCTTCTCCCATGTGGCCCCTGGGGCATGGTGAACCTTCTCTTGGGATCTGTGAGTATAACAAGTTGTCTCTTCTTTTCCATTTCATTTCTATACATGTTCTTTAAGAATATTTACAGGGCCAGTGTTGTGGTGTAGTGGGTAAGACCACTGCCTGTGACGCCAGCACCCCATATAGGCAACAGTTCGAGTCCCACTACTGATCCAGCTCACTGCTACTGTGTCTGGGAAAGCAGTGGAAGATAGCCCAAGTCCTTGGGCCCCTGTACCCATGTGAGAGACCAGAATGGAGCTCTGGGCTTTTGGCTTTGGCCTGGCCAGCCCCAGCCATTGTGGCCATTTGGGGAGTAAACCAGCAGATGAAAGATTCTCTCTCTCTCTCTCTCTCTCTCACTCTCTCTCTCCCCCTCCCACCTCCCCCCCCCCAGCTTTGTCAAATAAAATAATGAAATCTTTCAAAAAAAAGAAAAAAGAAAGAAAAATTTTGATGTGTTGGCGATCTGGATTTAGAGAACTTGATTTTCCAATCCCTGGCTCTGCCTCAGGGAAGCTGCAGATCTTCAGCAGTCAACATTTTTGTGCCTCAGTGACTACATCTATGAAATGGGAGCAACAGCACAAATCTTACAGCACCCTTGTGAAAACCAAGAACACATTTGAAAGCATTTTGTCTCACTTTGTCGCTGTTAAAGCATATTCCCCTTCAAATGATGACAATCCAATGAAATAATGAGAGGATATTAATATTGTACACTTAGTGATAATTTTATTTCAAAGAAAAGTATTTTAAAAGGCCACTGAATACTGAAACCCTCAATTCAAACTTGAAGATTAGTTCAGTCACAATTTACTGAGAATTTAATGACAGACAGTACATGCTTGTCACCTAAGAAACCTTTTCCTTATCTGAAATGATTCTGTGATGGCAATGTTTCTGTCATTCTGACCAAGATCTGTAAATCCACTAGACACTCTGTCCTCCTCCATTGAGCATCTTGAATTTGAATGGCTTGTATTACACTGTTTCACTCCCCAAATGCCTGCAACAGCAGCAGCCAGTGCTGGGCCAGGAGTCTATCCCAGGTAGCAGGGACCCAGTGACTGGCCCATCATCTACTGTTTCCCAGAATGCATTAGCACGACACTGGAGCAGAAGCTGAGCAGTGAGGATTCAAACTGGTGCTCTGATATGGGTTGCAGGTGTCCCAAGTGGCAGCTTAACCTCTGAACCACAACACCCACTGCACATTTTATTTTGTAATTATTCTGTTTGGGCTTCACCACAATTCGTTGAATGTCTAAACTTCTGCTTTTCAGAAAATTTTTGATCATCATTTCCTCAAATAATTTTTCTGAAACTTAAAACTTATCTGTATGTTAGATCATGGGAATTTTTTCACAGATCTCTGTGTTTGTCTTCATGTTTTTTTCCATCTTTCATTTTTTCATATTCATATTAGATAATTTTGACTGGTTTATCTTAAGTTTATGGACTCTACCATTTCATTCTGATATTACTCCTATCTATTGAACATTTTACTTCAGCTGTTTTATTTTTTAGTCCAAAAATTTCAATCTTCTGTTTCTCCTCTGAGATTTTCAATGTTTTTATTCTCTAAGAGCAGAATTACAATAGCTTTTTAAAAAGTCTTTGGCAATTTTGGCGTCGGTTAACATCTGTTTATTATCTTTTCCCTTATTACCAGGTCATTTTTTCCGGGTTCTTTTTACGTTGAGTGCTTGTAGATTAAATCTTAAACATTTTGAGTTTTTCTTGTAGTAATTATGGACTCAGATATATTGCTATGTTCAGTTTTTAAGTCTTAGTTGCAATACACTTTCAGTTTATCAGTATACACGTGTTCAGGATTCTAAAGCAGATTGGGGTAAGTTTCACCTTCCTGTCTTTCTCCTTTCCAGTCTCTCTCCCCCTACCTCGCTCACTGGTGGGCCTGATTGCCTGAGGTCTTTCACCAGGTTCTTCTAGCTGGAGAGATGGCAGGCTTTCTGTTTTGCATTTTAGCTGTCTCTATGTTGTTGCCACTGCCATGACCACAGCCACGCTGAGGACAGAGCAGAAAAATAGCAAACAAAGCATGACCAGTGTTGGTTACCTGTCCCACACTGGGTTTTCTCTCTAAAACCTGCCTGCCTTTTTTGGTCCCTCATACTCTTAACCAGAATTAAGAACTCTCGCTTGTTTTGATAATGTCATCTAGGTTTTCATATTGGTTGGTATAATCTTATCAATAATTACATAAAATTTGAAGTTCTCCATATATGTTATATCCCACCTTAATTTTTTTCCTTTTTTAACATTTGATATATCTATTTTGCTTTGGGAATATTTTTATTTATTGTTAAGGAATTCATTACTACATTATATTCTTATGGACACAGCAAATGAATGGTAATTCAGTTGCAACACAATTCTCATCAATTCTCATGTTGATGTGATATTAATATAAAGGGAATAGATTTAATGCAGCTCAGATATAATTCCAAGAATATAATTGTTATTCCCTTTAGAATAGTTTAAAATTTACAAAACAGAAATTGTGAGGTGGTAATACAGTTTCCACATCTCTCACCCCATTTTGCATATTAACACTGCTTATTAGTATCTTTGTCACAATTAATAAATGACACTAAATTTCCCCTATTATTTTAATTTGAACTCCTCCCTTCCCTCCCACCCCTCTGAGCCTCTAGCAATCAACATTCTGTGTTCTGAGTCATCTAGCTTATGATTCGTCTGCGTAAAGCATGTGATTCAATGGATTCTAATATATTCACAAACACATGTAACTATCACCACAGTCAGTTTTAGAGTATTTTCCCCACCTCAGAGAAGCCCAATGCTGTCTAATTGTTCCCCCCTTATCCTGCCTTCCCTGTACCTCTGGTCTATTAACTTCCAGCCACTAATCTACTTTCTGTCCTTATAGGTTTGCCTACTTCGGACTTTCATAGCATTGAATCGTAGTGCATGTGGTCTTCTGTAACTGACCTCTTTCAATTACTACAATGTTTTCAAGATTAATTTATGTTCTAGCATGCATTAGTACTTCATTCTCTTTTTTAAAAATTATTTTGAGAAGGGGAGAGAGAGAGAGAGAGAGAGAGAGAGAGAGAGAATATGTCTATCCTCTGAGCACCTCCCCCCACCCTCAAGTACCTATAATGGCCTGGGCTGGGTGGGCCAGAGCCAGGAGCTGGGAACTCGCTCTAGGTCTCCCACATGCACATCAGGGAGCTAATTACTTCAGCCATCACCACTGCCTTCCAGCATTTACAATAGCAGGAAATGGGAATCAGAAGCCAAAACTGGAAATCAAACTCCAATTCAGGAATCTTAACCACTAGACAAAACACCCACCCCCATCCTTGGTTGTAGCTAATGAATAATCAGTTTTATGGATACACCATACTTTGTTTATCCATATGTCATGGTGTGTCCACTTTTTGGTAGTTGTGAATAATGTTGCTATGAACATTTGTGTACAAAATTCTTTGTGGACACATTTTCGTTTCTCTGGGGCATGCACCTAGAGCAACACTGCTGCGTTGTGTGGGAACACTGTTAGTCACTTGAGGAACTGCCACAGTGGCCACCCTGTTTTACATTCCCACCAGCAGTGTATGAGGGTCTGATTTCTCCATGTCCTTGCCAACGTTTGCTGATATCTCGCTTTTTGATTCTAGCCATGCTAGTGTGCCTGAAATAATGTAGTTTTATTTTGTGTTTTCCTGATGGCTAATAGCGCCAAGCACCTTTTCATGTTATCTATTTGATTTTTCACCTCATCTCCATGACATTTTTAAAGGGAAGAATAGGTAAACACATGGCTCAACCCACTATCTTGACTCAGAAGTCTTTTTATTTATATTCAAGATGAGAACTATAAAGTGACTTTTTCTTCCTCTGTTCTAGGCAACAAAACAAGCAATTACTCAAAACTGTCAAGATCTTAAACACTTGCTAGGTAAAGAAAATGAGGTGGCCCTAATCATTGATGGCGAAACACTGAAGTATGCCCTCAGTTTTGAAATTAAGAGGAACTTCCTAAATTTGGCCCTGTCATGTAAAACAGTATTATGTTGTAGGTAAGAATATATTCATTTTTCTTTTATTCTTTTATTTCTGTTGTACTTAATGCTGCTTATGTAAAGAAAATATAGGTGTGGAATTGTGTGTCAGCCCCCTTTTTGGAGAACCCTGTTGTGTGGGGAAAGACCCCCAAATTGGGTCATTTGTTTAGTGTCATGAAGTCAATGATGAAACCGAAGTTGAACATCAACTTTATTCAGGGGCCAAAGCAGAGAGAAGCAGGAGCCTCCCTGGCAGATCTGCTTCTCAGCCTGCTGGAGGTTGGGGCATCACAGACACAGGGCCACAGGCATGAGGGGGAGGAATATGCTCATCAGCAGGCAGAGTGTTCATGGGTTTTCTCGTAAAGGAGCTGTGTAATTCTCAGAATCAGAGAGCCACCTTTTCTTCGTCCTTTTATGGTCTCTGTGGGAGTAGGGGTGAGTGTTAGATTGGAAATGAAATTACAATGAGGCTTGAGGTCAGGTTGGCTGCCATCACGGAGTTAAACCATTGCCCTGGGAAGGAACTTTTGTACCTATGCCATCCTGTTTCAAAGAGAAACAATGTTAGGGTTTAGGATGGGGTAGAAAGTTAACTAGGCTATGCAGGCATTGCCCTGGATAATAGAAAGTTTTGCAGAGGCAAAGGTCTTTATTAGGAAAACAGATGGCCAAACTGAAGTGAAATAGTCTGTGCTTGATTCAGTTTGTTAGGCCTAAGGTTTATTACCTTTTCAACTGTAAATTATTTATCAATGTATGACAAGATGAAGGAATTGTCTTCAGTAAGATCAGAGGCCCTCCATGTGTTTACAGTAATGCACAAATATGGAAAAAATTCAGACACTTAGAGAAAAATGAAGTTATGAGTATTATGCATGTCAAAACAGTGATTTTTAAAAAACCAAGTTGTCCACAGCAAAGATGGCCGAACTGAGAAAACAGTGAGGTGTGTACATAATACTTGCTTCTTGCTCTGCAATTAGAATATGAAATGAACCAATCACTGAACCATTGATAACTTGGTATTCTATATATATCTGAGAACACTCCTCAATCAATGAATTTCACCATCTACTTCAAATGTCTCATTTATTTTAATGTCCAAGTTCACATATATTTAGGATCTATTTTTAAAAAGTCAACAGCTTCTATTTTTCTCTGTACTCTGTCCCACCTTTTGTCTGTAATATAGCCTTCCGGATTCTTGGGGACCCGATCTTATGTCAGTGAGAACTCTCTGTACTGGAAATGATGGAAATTATGCTGCAAAAGACAGAATTCAAATCCAGTTTAGGCAAGAAAGGAGGAATTTATTAGTTTATGTAATGAAAAGTCTGCATATAGAGCTGATATTTTCAGGGGAAGCAAGCAAATTCGTTAATAGCCAATTCGAAATTCCTGATTTCTTCTATTCAGATCTAATTAACTGGTTTCCATTTTGTGTCATTCAAGTATTTCAAGGAGTGCTCATGTTTTCTCCTTCAAATTCCATGCTCATGTTGGTAGAACTGGAGGAAGCAATGGTAGAATATCCCGAAGAAGCAGAGAGGGAGAAACACAGGGGCTAATTTTGCCACAAAGAAAATTCCAGCAGTTGGCTTGCAGAGAACTATTCGTGGGAGGTCCAAAACCTGGCTTCAGAATTCATGGCTTGACACAGACTCAAACGGTGTCTCCCATTTGACTCATGTGGATTCAGACGATAGCCCTGGGGTTGGGTGACCTTTAGGTTTTGGCCCAGGCTGCTGTTGCACCTAGACTCATGAACAAGGCCAGTTACTGTCTGCAAAACTAGATTTGTTGAAATAGTTGTTTTTTTTACATCAGCAAGACTTAGGTGATTCAGGATCTTAGTTTCTCCACTTAACAAACTCCTTTAAGTTTCTCCATTAGCTGAACATTAAACATAAAAGGCTACAAAGTTGAAGTCTCCTGACTCAGCTGTATTCTGAATCAGTGAAAACAGGTGGGCAGGGAATTGGCTGAAACTGCTAACCTGAAAGGCAGTGGTGGAAGGGAGTGAGTGCAGATCCCGTCTAAATGTTCTTCATGGCTTTGCATTTTTGTTATTTTAATTTGGCTGTTTTTCTGTACGTGTTGTATGTAGTAAAATTTCATTAAGAATTTGTAGCCTGTGTTTACAAAGGCTATTTGTCTCTGGCTTTATTCTTTCACAGGCTGTGCTAGTAGGATAATTCTGGCATGGTATAGGAATTGAGAAGTGTTCTTTTGTCTGCTATTTCCTGAAACGTTTCCATAGTGTTGGTATTATTTGTTCCTAAAATATTTGATGGAGATTGTTATTGAAGCCATCTGGGCCTAGGGTTTTCTTTGTGGAAATTTCTTTGTGGAAATTTCTCATTAATAATTCATTTCTTTTGCAGACATCTTCTTGTGTCCCTTGTGTTACTTTGTGTCTTTCAAGGGATTTTTCTATTTTACCTAGTTGGCAAATTTGAAGGCATAAGAGTTTTAACAATATTCCATGGTTATTATTATTTCTGTGTTAACCATAGTAATGTTCCTTCTCTCCTTCCTTATATTAGTAGTTTGTATCTATTCTCTCTCTTTTTATCTCTTGATGCATCTAGGTAAAATTGCTTTACCAATTTTAGTAATCTTTTCAAGGGACAACTCTGTGTTTGTCTAGCTCCTATTTACATTCTGATACATAACTGTAAGGGAAGAAAAATTTCACCTCTACCCTCTTAGGAAATTTTGGCTGGGTCTGCAAATTAAATTGACAGAAGACAGAGCAACAGGAAGAGATATAAAGTGATCTAATTCAAGTTTTAAGTGTCAAAAGAACCTTCAAAAGGAAATGAAGGAGGCAGGCATTGTGGCACAGCTGATTAAGCCACTGCTTGGAATGCCCTTAGCTTCTAATCTAGCTTCCTGTTAATGCTCTTGGAAGGTAGCAGATGATGGCTCAAGTGCTTGGGTTCTTGCCACCCGAGTAAGAGACCTGCATGGAATTCTGGGCTCCTTGCTTTGACCTGGCACAATCCCAGCTCTTAGAAGCATTTGCAAATATTTCAGGGAGAGACATGATCTGCTAGTCTGAAAATTTTTAGGACTGTTGAGTTTATTTTTGTAGCTTGAGGAAAAACATATTAATGCCATATCCTAGTCTGTGTCAGACATATAGACATTCCTTTCTTTTTTAAAATTTTATTTATTTACTTGAGAGGCAGAGTTACAGACAGAGAGAGGGAGGGACAGAGGGAGAGGTCTTTCATCCACTGGTTCACTTACTCCACAAATGGCTGCAATGGCCCAAGCTGGGCTGATCCAGAGCCAGGAGCCAGGAGCTTCTTCCTGGTCTCTCATGTGGATGCAGGGCCCAGGCACTTAGACCATCTTCTACTGCTTCCCCAGGCCATCAGCAGGGAGCTGGATTGGAAGTGGAACAGCCGGGACTTGAACTGGTGCCCATATAGCAGGCTGCAGATAGACTACAGGAATTGGTGGGGGAAGCACAAACTGACAAGTGTATCTGCTTAGAGGGGTAGCTGGTGGCTGATGCTGTGTATTTCTTTTAAGATGTTGGAGAAGCTTTTGTGTGGTTTGTGTTTGTTTCATTTTTGGTGGGTGTGGGTGGAGGCTTTTTTGTGTGTATGAAAGCTTAATTAAAGAATTAGGACATTTCCCGTAACTATGATTTAAATGCAGCCACACGCACATCATCATCATCTCCTCTGTAAAAACTTTCAGAACAGCGTGCGGTGAAACAAACCAAAACAAATGAGTAAAATGTCGTTGTTCCCATCTCCCTTTCCAGGCTCTCTCCCCTGCAGAAGGCTGAAATCGTGGACGTCGTCAAGAAGAACGTAAGGGCCGTCACCCTGGCCGTCGGGGATGGTGCCAACGACGTGGGCATGATCCAGACGGCGCACGTGGGAGTGGGCATCAGCGGGAACGAGGGCATGCAGGCCACCAACAACTCGGATTATGCCATCGCACAGGTCAGCCGTGGGGGTGACCAGCTGGGCATAGTGTTGTGAAAACCTTTGATCCACCCCAGAGCTCTACCCACCTCTCCAGAAGTGCGGTTAGGTCCTTACGCACTTGGGGCAGCAGAGGTTTCCTTTGATCAGCTAATGGGGTTGGTCAAGCAGCTGCCTCCAGGAACCTACGGCCCCGCTAATGCTTCCTGTCATCTCTAAATCCTCAGTTCCCATAATCTACAGTGTGTGTTCGGCTGTGTGGTGGCCATTGATGAAGATTTCTTAAAGACACATAATCTCCCCATTTCATTTTTTTTTAAAGGAAGAATTACATCTTGGTGGGCTTTTTTGTTTTTTTAACAATTAGACTTTTTTTTTTTTTTAAAAAAAGCAGTTTTAGGTTCACAACAAAATTGTATAGAGGGCACAGAGATTTTTCCTGATATCTTCTTTCCCTCTGTATGCACACTCCCCAGTATCAACCACCCTCACCAGAGATGCACATTTGTTATAACTGATGCACCCACGTTGACACATTGTTATCGTCCAAGGGCCTTAGTTTACCTTAGGGTTCACCTTCGTGTGCTACACTCTGGTTTGGACGAATGTACCATAACATGCAGGCACCATGACAGAAGTAGAGTATTTCCACTGCCCTCAAACATCCTCTGTGCTCCATTAATATTCTTACCCCCATGAAACCCCTGGTATCCTGTGGTCGTTTTACTGTTTCATAGTTTGCCTTTCCCAGAATGGAATCATGCAGTATGTAACCCTTCTGGGCTGACTTCTCTCACCTAATGATTTGCAGTATTACAGGGAGAACTATAAGGTTCTTTCATGTCTTTTTGTGGCTTGACAGCTCATTTCTTTTACCACGGGTTATTTGCCTTTACCCATTGAATGAGATCTTGGGTGTTTTCCAACTTTTGGCAACTATCAATAAAGTTGCTGTAAACATCTGTGTGCAGGTTTTTGGGTGGATGTAAGATTTCAGCTCCTTTGGGTAAATACCAAGGGGTGGCCTTACTGGGCTGTTTTGTAAGTATTCGACTGTCTTCCAGAGTGGCTATGCCATTTTTGGTAGGCATTTAAGAAGAATGTGTACTCTGTGATTTATAGCCCCTGTGTATGTGGGAGACCAGTACTGTGCCTGGTGTGGCTCTCAGGAGCTGAATCCCTGGAACTATCATCTTTTCATCACATTTAAGCAATTAACAGTAACAGGTTTCCTTCTTGCTGAATGGAGGAATCACATTGAGAAGCTCCCTAGCAATAGCCACAGGCTCTGGGGAGATCTCCCTGTTGGGCTGTGCCCTTACTGTGGGCCATGTCAGAGCAGCTATGTGGTTTAGTAATCTGGCCACAACCAAGTAGATGCCTGGAACAGGAGTGGGACCAACCTGCACTCCTAGGTGTTCTTCCTCAGAGAGGAAACAATGTGGTCCCCATCTACGAATCAGGTCAGTTCTGAAATTCTCTTCCTTACAAACTGCCTTGCTTTTATAGAAGTGCAAGCCAGGCTCGTGTGTGTTAGGAGGTGTGAGTTTAGGACGGTGCCACGGAACTCTGATCAGGGACGCTGCCTATAGATAGAGGACTGGCCACACCACTCATCTATTTCCTGTTCTTGATCTCGAGATGCCACTGGGATGCATGCCTCCCATGGTCTCTGCAATTCTAGTCATCCAGTGCTTAATGATGGGAACATGTTCTGAGAGATGCATCGTTAGTCAAGTGCATCATTGTGTGAATGTCATGAAGTAGCCTACACAAATGTACATGGCAGAGCCTACTGCACACACAAGCTGATATATGTGTCTACTTGAGGGTACTTCCAAGAGCTCATGGAGAAATAGAATGAAAAAATAAATTCAGTTTGGTGCAAAAAAAAAATTGAAATCCATCCTTAATTTTTTCATTACATACTTTCCACGAACTTTTCGAAGAATGCTTTTTTTCCCTGTGGTATAGCCCATGGTTCTAAGGGCCACAATGAGGAAAGCAACCTAAGAATAAATCAAGCACGACAGAAAATGATGCCTCAAGAGACATAGGCTTCTGCCTGACCTGACAGAAAAAACAGTGACTAGGCTTGGATTTCCTGTTTCCAACACAAGGTGCTTTTCCTTAAATAATTCTGACCCCTTTCTCATGAGTTAATTCCTGAATATGTATCCAATTAAATTAAAAGCCTTGCAGGTGACAAGTGAAAAATCAAGTAGCATTTTCCAGGCTAAAAAAAAAGTGCTGTTAAGTGGTTGTTAGTGCTTTTTTGAACACTAAGAGTTGATTTTATGAAGCTTTTGAAAATTTTTCTATGGCAAACTGCTATGTTAAGATTGTGGCTTTGGTTTCATTCTGTCTGTCTTCTGCGGTATATTCTCTCCAGAGGGAGTAGTGGGGCCTTGAAATACCGGGGAGTGACATTTGGTGGGGGTTGTCACTGAACTATACTTGGGGAACTTGCCTTGACTGTTGTTTCTGTCTTTCAGTTTAGCTACCTGGAGAAGCTTCTGTTAGTTCATGGAGCTTGGAGTTATTTTCGAGTGACCAAATGCATACTGTATTGTTTCTACAAGAATGTGGTGTTGTACGTCATTGAGGTAAGAAAGGAGATTTGCTTTATTTCAGGGAGGAGTTAGGTCTTTTTACCAGGCTTGGTAGTTCAAATTTTTTCTTATTTTTCTCACTTAAAGTAATATTATATGAGTCTGCTTTAAGTTTTTGCTCACAAAAGTGGTAAAGTGAAGAAAGAAAGTTACGTTTAGTGAAACAGGTACTGATCTCATGATTCATTAACATAACATGTGGTTAGAAGTAAATGCCCTGCTTGGAAGTCTAATGCATCTCTGATAGCACGAGATCCTCCTGTGATGAAACGAACAGAAATCTCTGGGTTCTCCTAGCTGCACTCTCATTGAAATGGAAAATCTGTGGCAGGAGGCAATTTTTTTCCTAGGATTGACCACACACGAGGTCATAAAGCAAGTCTCAGCAAATTCAAAAAAATAAAAATCATACCATGCATCTTCTCAGACCACAATGGAATGAAGCTGGAAATCAGCAACTCAGGAATCTAGAGCATTTGCAAACACATGGAGACTGAACAACATGATCCTTAATGAACAGTGGGTCATAGAAGAAATCAAAAGAGTATCAAAAAATTTCTGGAAACAAATGAGGATGACAATACAACATATCAAAACTTATGGGGTACAGCAACATCAGTGTTAGGAGGAAAGTTTAATGCAATAGGTGCCTATATCAAGAAACTGGAAAAGCACCAAATAAATGAGCTATTAATACATCTCATGGGTCTAGAAAAACAATAGCAAACCAAACCCAAAACTAGTAGGAGAAAAAAATAATTAAAATTAGAGAAGAAATCAACAAAATTGAATCCAAAAAATTACAAAAGATCAGCAAAATTAAGAGATTATTTTCTGAAAAAATAAACTAAATACGGGGGCCAGTGCCATGGTTCACTTGGTTAATCCTCCACCTGCAGTGCTGGCATCCCATATGGGCACTGGGTTCTAGTCCCGGTTGCTCCTCTTCTGGTCCAGCTCTCTGCTGTGGCCCAGGAAGGCAGTGGAGGATGGCCCAAGTCCTTGGGCCCCTGCACCCACATGGGAGACCAGGAGGAAGCACCTGGCTCCTGGCTTCGGATCAGTGTAGCTGTGGCAGTAGCGGCCATTTAGGGGGTGAACCAACGGAAGGAAGATCTTTCTCTTAATCTCAATCTCACTGTTTAACTCTGTCAAATAAAAAAAAAAAGAAAAAGTAAACTAAATTGACACACTATTGGCCCAACTAACAAAAAAAGGAGTGAGAAGACCCAAATCAATTAAAATTAGAGATGAAAAAGTAAATGTAACAACAGACATCACAGAAATAAAAAGAATCATCAAATTACTACAAAGAGTTATATGCCAATAAACTATGAAACCTAACAGAAATGGATAGATTGCTGTACACATACAACCTACCTAAATTGAGCCATGAAGACATAGAAAACCTAAACAGACCCATAACCAAGACAGAAATTGAATCAGTAATAAAGGCCCTCCCAACAAAGAAAAGCCCAGGACCAGATGGCTTCACTGCTGAATTCTATGAGACATTTAAAGAAGAACTAACTCAGTTGTTCTCAAGTTATTCAGAACAATTGAAAGAGAGGGAATACTCCTTTCTATGAAGCCAGCATCACCCTAATTCTGAAACCTGAAAAATATGCAATGGAGAAAGAGAATTACAGCCCAATTTCCCTGAAGAACACAGAAACAAAAATCCTCAACAAAGTTGTAGCCAATCAATTCCAGCAACATATCAGAAAGATCATCCACCAAGACCAAGTGGGATTTATCCCTGATATGCAGGGAGGGTTCAACATTCACAGATCAGGCAATGTGATACATCACATTAACTGCAGAAGAAAACCATATGATTATCTCAATAGATGCAGAGAAAACATTTTATAAAATACAACACTTTCATGATGAAAACTCTAAGCAAATTTGGTATAGAAGGAACATTCCTCAATACAGTGAAGGCAATTTATGAAAGACCCACGGCCAGCATCCTATTGAATGGGGAAAAGTTGGAAGCATTCCCACTGAGAATCAGTACCAGATGGGGATGCCCACTCTCACCATTGCTTTCATTATACTCATGGGAGTTTTAGCCAGAACCATTGGGCAAGAAGAAGAAATCAAAGGGATACAAATTGGGAAGAAAGAAGTCAAACTATCCCTATTTGCAGATGACATGATTCTATATGTAGGGGATCCAAAAAACTCCACTGAGAAACTATTGGAACTCATAGAAGAAGTTGATAAAGTAGCAGGATATAAAGTCACTACACAAAAATCAACAGCCTTTGTATACACAGACAACACCATGGCTGAGAAAGAACTTCTAAGATCAATCCCATTCACAATAGCTACAAAAACAATCATATACCTTGTAATAAATTTAACCAATGATGTGAAAGATTTCTATGATGAGAAATACAAAACATTAAAGAAAGAAATAGAAGATAAAAAAAGTGGAAAAATCTTCCATGTTCATGGACTGTAAGAATCAGTATCATCAAAATGTCCATTCTTCTGAAAGCAATTTTCAGATTCAATGCGATACCAATCAAAATACAATTCTTCTCAGATCTAGAAAAAATGATGTTGAAATTCATATGGAACCACAGGAGACCTTGAATAGCTAAAGCAATCTTATACAACAAAAACAAAGCCAGAAGCATCACAATACCAGATTTCAAGACATACTACAAGGCAGTTCTAATCAAAACAGACTGATACTGTTACAAAAACAAATGGATAGACCAGTGGAACAGAATAGAAACCCCAGAAATCTTATATTTGATAAAGGAGCTAAAACTAATCCCTGCAGCAAGGACAGTCTCTTCAACAAATTGTGCTGGGAAAACTGGATTTCCACATGTAGAAGTATGAAGCAAGACCCCTACCTCATACCTTACATAAAAATTCACTCAACATGGATTAAAGATCTAAATATTTGACCTGACACCATCAAATTATTAGAGAATATTGGGGAAACCCTGCAAGACATTGGAATAGGCAAAGAGTTCTTGGAAAAGACCCCAGAGGTACAGGAAGTCAAAGCCACAATTTACAAATGACATTACATCAAATTGAGAAGTTCTGTATACAGCAAAAGAAACAGTCAGGAAATTGAAGAGGCAACTGATAGAATGGGAGAAATTATTTGCAAACTATGCAACTAATAAAGGATTAATAACCAGAATCTACAAATAGATCAGGAAACTCCACAACAGCAAGACAGACTATTCAGTTAAGAGATGGGCCAAGGAATTCAACAGACATTTTTCAATAGAGGAAATCCAAACGGCCAACAGACACATGAAAATATGTTCAGGATCACTAGCCATCAGGGAAATGCAAATCAAAACCACAATGAGGTTTCACCTCACTCCAGTTAGGATGACTTTCATACAAAAATCAACAAACAGCAAATGCTGGTGAGGATGTGGGGGAAAAGGTACACTAATATACTGTTAGTGGGAATGCAAACTGGTAAAACCACTATGTAAGACAGTTTGGGGATACCTAAGAAAGCTGAATGTAGTCCTACTGTACAACTCAGCCATCCCACTCCTCAGAATTTACCCAAAGGAAATGAAATCAGCAAATAAAAGAGCTATCTACACCTCCATATTTATTGCAGCTCAATTCACAATAGCTAAGATATGGAATCAACCTAAATGTTCGTCAGTGGAAGACTTGATAAAGAAATTATGGGATATATACTCTATGGAATACTACACAGTGGAAAAAAATCCAATCATTTGCAACAAAATGGATGAATCTAGAAAACATAATACTTAGTGAAATAAGCCAGTCCCAAAGGGACAAATACCATATGTTCTACTTGATCTGTGACAACTAACAGAACACCTAAAAGAAACCTTAGAAGTGAAATAGACACTTGAGAAGCAAGGATTTGAATAGCCCTTGTCTTGACTGTTGAGGAACAGTTTATTATCTTATTTTTTAAATTATTTTCTTTTTCTACTTAGTACCATTGGTTGAACTCTTTACTTAACATAGAATTATTCAGAGATGTATAAAACCAATTGAAAATAGATCCCAGTTAAAAATAAGAGTGGGAATAAGAGAGGGAGGTGTTCTGCACACATTCCCGTGGACTTACTCCTAAGGGTAAAGCTAAAAATTTGCCATGGGACTCCAAATCCCATTAATCTGGGTGGTACTAATGCCATCTTACATGTTAAAGTGATCATATTAAGTGTGTAATTAATCATATAGACAGGATTAAGTGTCAAAGGGATCACATAAATAAGACTAATTATCTGGTAATAACAATAGATAGAATTTAAAGGGAAAGAATGTTCCAACTTGGGAAGCAGTCCACACAGCAGACTCATAGATGACAAATGCCCTAAACAGCACTTTGACCTCAGAATAAGCCCTTAAATCATTCAGATCTTGCTGAAAAACCTATGAGAGCATTTTACACTTGGAAAGCCAAGACACTGTGGCAAAAAATGATCTACATGCAGGATCTCTGTGTGTGAGACCCCAGTGGAAATAAGGGGCCAACAAAGAAGGATGTAGTTTTTTTCTGAAGGGAGGAGAGAACTTCTAGTTTGCATATGGTTCTGTTTAAAAACCGTCTGAGTGTGTGGACTCAAAAGACTCCCATAGCCTTGGCAGTTCATGTCAAGAGCCTCAGGCAATCACTGATGTCATAAATAAGAGTGTCAATTGTTAACTCAACAACAGGAGTCACTGTGCACTTGTTCCCCATGTAGGTCCTCTGTCCTTAATGAGTTGTGCTATGAGAATTAACTGTAAAATTTTGTTTTCATTTTTGTTATTAACTGTAAAAACTTGTTTTCAAACAATACTTTTTACTTTGTTTATCTGTGTAGGTGCAGATTGTGGAAATCTTTACTTAGTATAGAGTTGGTCTTCTGTATATAAAATTATTTTAAAATGAATCTTAAGAATAAGATGGGAGAGGGAGTAGGAGGTGGGATGGGAGTGGGCATGGGAGGGTAGATATAGGGGGGAAGAACCACTATATTCCTAAAGCTGTACCTATGAAATTTGTATTCAATAAATAAAAGCTTTCTTAAAAAATGTACTACCTTAAACATTTTCCAGAGTCCATGCGATCTATGTCAAAATACCAATGATCTTCTTTACAGAATCAGGGGAAAAAATACTAAAATTCATATGTAATCACAAAAATGCAATCCTGAGCAAACAAATCAAGCTGGAAGCATCACAATACCTGACTTCAGCTATAGTAAATAAAACAGCATGGTACTGGCATTGAAACAAGCACATAGGTCAATAGAACAGAATAGAAACCCCAGAAATAATCCACACACATACAGCCAGCTGATTTTTGACATTAGTTTTTGGAGCATACACTAGAGAAAGGAAAATCTCTTCAACAAATGGTGCTGGGAAACCTGGTTGTGTATATGTAGAAGAATAAAATTAGATACCTACCTATTACCCTACACAAAATTCAACTCAAGAGAGACCAAAGACCTAAATTTAATACCTAAACCTTTGAAGTTACCGGAAGACAATGAATGTAGGGGAAACACTGAGACATTGGTGTAGGTGATGACTTCTTGAGTAAGACCCTCAGAGCACAGGCAACAAAAGCAAAACTAGATAGACAGGATTATCTCAAACTCAGAGGCTTCTGCACAGAAAAGGCAAGAATCAATAGAATGAAGAGACATCCAACAATGGGACAAATATTTGCAAGCCAGCTGTTTGACAAAGGATGAATATTCACAATGTTTCAGGAATTCAAAAAACTTGGCAACAACAGCAACAACAACAAAAAAACCAGCCTATCCAATTGATAAATGGGCAAAAGACATCAATAGACAGTACTCAAAAGAAGAAATACAAGTGATCAATGTGGGGAGCAACTGGGAGCAACTCGGACTAGACTAAGTTACTGGAATTAAGACTTATTCTATGCATCTGCTTTCCCACAATATGGCGCTGGGAGAGGAGGAAACAGCTTCTACACAGCTGCCTCCAGTTCAACCAATAAACAGCAGGACCTGCTCCTGATTGGAGGAGAGCAGCGTACTCGGCGTGTGGGTAGCAGAGTTGGGATTGGTGGAAGAGGACTATAAAGGAGGAGAGAGACAACATGCACCAGGAACATCTGAAGGAACATCTATCTGAAGGAACACCTGTGCAGCCCCCGAGAGAGCTGGCCGGCGGTGTGCCGCTCCCCCGCGGAAGTGGGGAAAGTGGCTAGGGGGAGCCGCCCTTCCACAGAGGTGGAAGGGTCGGTAGCCAGCCTGGGAAGAACCAGCAGCAGACCCGGGGAGGGCCGAGCAGACGGAGGAACAGCGCAGGGTCCTGTGTCGTTCCTCCATGAAGAGGGGGAGCGACAGATCAACAAATACATGAAAAAATATTCAACATCACTAGCCATTAGGGAAATGCAAATCAAAATCACAATGAACTATTACCTCATCCCGTCACAATGGCTATTATTCAAAGGACACAGAGCAACAAATGCTGGCAAGGATGTGGAGAAAGGGGAACTCATATACACTGTTGATGAAAATGCCAATTAGTGCAGCCACTGTGGAAGACAGTATGGAGATTTCTTTAAAAACTAGAAACAGATTTTCCATATGATCCAGTGATCAAACTACTAGGTATATATATGTGAAAGACATGAATACATTTTATTAAAGAGATGCTGGCATCACCATATTTATAGCTATTGTTTTTGGCTATTGTTCACAATAGCCAAAATATGAAATCAACCAAGCTGATTGGTTGATCAGATGAATGGATAAAGAAAATGTAATATATATAATGTAATATATGTATAATATATAAAATATGATTACATAATGGAATATTATTCAACTATAAAAATGAAATTTTGTCATTTGCATTAGAATGGATACAACTGGAGGACATCATGTTTAGTGAAATGAGCTGGACACCAAAAGACAAATACTGCATATTCTACCTTTTATGTAGGAAACTAAAAAAGGAAAAAAAATATAACTAAAACAAAACAAAAAAGATAGAAATGCCTGTGTGTATCAGTACTTCTGCAAATACAGTTTTGTCAAACTTTATTTTATATCTTTGTCAAACCAATGATTCAAAATGATATACTACTATGATTTTAATGATCTGTGGTTATCTCAGAATTTACTGTATGTGAGTGAAATGGACATCTTCTGATTTGATTATTGTTTATAACTCTTGCTTATATTTCCACTGAACAGTGGTCTTTTACCTTTTACTTATTGAACTCTTCATTTAGTGGAGCATTAAGCCTTTGTCTATAGCATAAGTTAAAAACATGTCATCTCAAAAATTAAAATGAGAGAAAGAAAGGAAGGTAAGAAGGAAGAATAGAAGAAAAGAATGAACAAGAAAAAGAAAGAAAAGAGGCAGGAGTAAAGCAGGAGGGAGGAAAAGATGTATTGTTCTTAGAATTATATCTATGAGCTATGTGGAATCTGTTTTCTTTGTATTAACATGAGAATTGAAGAGAATTGTTTTGTAGTAATTACCATGCATTTGCTGTGACCCTGAGAATATAATGTAGTAATAAGTTTCTTTAACAAATAGAATTACCATACGATCCAGCAGTCCCATTTCTGGGAATACATCCAAAAGAATTGAAAGTAGAATTTCAAAGCTAGATTTGCACACCTGTGTTCATTTCAGTATTGTTTGCAAAAGCCAACAGGTGGAGGCAATCCAAATACCTATCAGCATATGAATGGGTAAGCAAAATATCCATATGCTGATAAGTGGAGGATTCTGAGGTTTTCTAAAATTAGTTTCATGCCAGAGATTGGAGGACAGGAAAAGTTAGGAGGAGTTACTTAACTTACTTCTTCAGCCTAAAGCAACAAAGACAAAAACTACTCGACATTCTTTTCCCATGTTTTGAAGATGAGCACCAAGTTTCCCTTGTATTCTGCTTACAAAACCAACCAACCATGAAGCACCCAGTACTTCTCTTTGTGGACTGCCCTCCTATCCCAACACTTTGCTCTCTTTGTATTGCCCCATCTCTCTTACCTGTAGTCAGTGTAGACTGAATGTAAGCATCTTATTTATGCTTTCTTCTCCCTGGTGTTTCATTGTAGAACTCTTTTTTAGAGGAAAGGTTTATTGTCGGGCGGGGGAAGCCCGATGGGTCAGGGGGAGAGGGCAAGAGAGTAAGAGAGGGTAAGAAACCCCAAGAGAGACAGACCATAGAGCATGTATTGGGGAACAGCTCCTGTTAAACCTTTGCTGGAGGATGAGCAGGGAAGTAGGAGCAGCGAATCCCATTAGGGTGAGGTTGAAGCTGACACCTGTGGTTGAGCCATGGGGTCACCTGGCTTCCAGCAATGGCAGCGGGTGGTGGTGGTGCTAGAGCCTAAGATGGTGTCCGGGGCATAGATCACACCACAGATAAGACTGCCATTTTACTCACACTCCCCCCTTTTGTTTTTTATAAAGCAAGAATTGAATGGGATTGCATCAGCCCCAAAAGTCCAAGAGAGGTGGAAGGACGATGAGCTCTCTTTAGAGCTACTTCCTGCTGACATGGGGCGATGTCTCAAGCTGCTGTCTCCTGGGTGGGCAGCCAAGTATATCCCTGTAGCAGCATTTGGTTGACCACCTGGTTGGTGAAGGCTTTGGTTTGTTCCATTATCACCTCCTGTAAACACTTAAACAGGCTGGCGCCGCGGCTCATTAGGCTAATCCTCTGCCTTGCGGCGCCGGCACACCAGGTTCTAGTCCCGGTTGGGGTGCCGGATTCTGTCCCAGTTGCCCCTCTTCCAGGCCAGCTCTCTGCTGTAGCCAGGGAGTGCAGTGGAGGATGGCCCAAGTACTTGGGTCCTGCACCCCATGGGAGACCAGGATAAGTACCTGGCTCCTGCCATCGGATCAGCACGGTGTGCCGGCCACAGCGTGCCGGCCACGGCGGCCATTGGAGGGTGAACCAATGGCAAAAGGAAGACCTTTCTCTCTGTCTCTCTCTCTCACTGTCCACTCTGCCTGTCAAAAAAAGAAAGAAAAAAAAACAAAAACAAAACAAAACAAAACAAAACAACAAAAAAAAACCCACTTAAACAGACACGGTAGTGTAAAAGACAGAGTGAGAATAGCACCCAATGATCCTAAAAATGGTGTTAACCAAGTAATGAGAGGATTTCACAGAGGAGAGGAAATTGAGGATGGGGAGGCCTCTGGACTCTAGTGAAGACTGATGAATGTGGTCTGAAGCTGATCCCAACCAAGACTGGGAGAAAGGCCACTCATCTCTTGTGAGTAGAGGGGTTTGTCTGTAGAGAAAATTCGGAACAATCATACAACATTAAGTGGAGGAGAGGACCATCAATACACACAGGTCGGAGTAGAGCCACTGATGTTAGAGTAGAGGCTATGATTACAAAGGAATGAGGCCCCAAATGGGCTAGATAGGGTCTAGAACAAAGGACAGAGTTATTATTGGAGGGCCTAAGAAAGATGCTAAGACACGAATAAGTTTTCCAATTGAGAGGCAAATAGACTGACAGAGGGGCCTGATAATAAGCAGGTGAGCTTTAAGGCCTTGCCAGTTATGAAACTCAGGTCTAGCTATGTCTTCACACATCCTAAGGGAGGTGTGAACCTCCTTGGGGAAGGCACCCTGTTGACTTCCATTACCTAGCTGGTGTGGGAAGAGAGCTGGCTAGGTAAAAGCAGGTGGCATCTCTAACAGGAAACTGGCAGTTCTGCCTGCAGTGTTACTGACCCTACTTGGCCGTCCCCTCAGCAGCAGTTGTCACTTTGGAAGCTGGGCCGAGTGAGAGGCTTTTCAGCTTAGAGCCAACAAGGTCTGTGGCTCTGACCTGAAGTCCTTTGACCCCAGGGCAGTTCCATTTCCAGTGGCCCAACTCTTGGCTGGCAGAAGTGCTAGGGGTCTTCATAAGCTGACTTTTGCTGAAGCTCTGGCTTTCCATGTAAGTCTCATTGTAGAATTCTTTAACTGGACGTTTTTCTCTCTACTATGTAGCTGTGCTGCTGGTGGCTAAGGGAATGGGTCGCAGGACTGGTCTGTTATTTTTAACTAGAATATGTAACAGCTCAGTAAAGTCCTTTTATTTCTGGGATCTCTTGGTCTTTAAAATTTCAACTTAATAATGCATGTAATGGGATATTGTTCAGCCTTGTGTCATGAGTTACAACTTGAATGAACCTTGAGGATATGATATTAAGTGAAATAAGCAACTTGAAATAGATACTGTATGATTCCACATATTTGAGGCACATGGAGCAGTCAAGTCCACAGAGACAGATAGTAGAATGAGTAGAACTTTGGTTCCCAGGGGCTGCAGGTTGAAGGACATGGGGTGGGGAAGTTACTGTTTAAAGAGTATAGAGTTTGATTTTTATGAAATGAAAAGATTCTAGAGATTGATTGTATAACAATGTGAGTACACTTAATACTACATAACTGTACACTTAAAATTGGCTAAGATAGTAAATTTTGAACTTGTGTAATGGCGCAGCAGGTTAAGCTGCTGTGCGGGACACTGGCATCCCGTATCAGAAGTCCTGGCTCCTCTGCCTCCAGTCCTGCTTCCTGTTAATGCACCTAGGAAGGCAGAGGAAGATGGTCCCAGAACTCAGGCCCCTGCCGCCCATATAGGAGATCTGGATGGAGTTCCTGTCTCTTGTCTTCTGCCTGACGTGACCCAGGCTGTTTTGGCCATTTGACGAGTAAAAAAGCAGATGGAAGTTCTTCCTGTCTGTCCCTCCCTCTCCCTTGGTCGCTTTGCTTCCCAAATAAGTAAATTAAATCACCTCTTTTTAAAGGAAGATGGTAAATTTTGTTACATGTTTCTTAGAAAAATTTAGAAAACTCAGTTGAGCATATGTCTGTATACCTGTGGGTTTTCTAATATTGTCCATTGACCAGTGCACATATCTCTGTAAATATCATACTGCCTTGTTTACTGTAGCTAGGTAGTCAGCCCTAATATCAGGTAAACTTATTCTTCCCATTTTTTTTCAAAATTGTTCTCATAAATTCTACATCTTTTACCTTTTCATATAAATTTTAAAACATGCATATCTATGTCTACAAAAGAAAACTCTTTTGCATTTTGATAGGAATTGAATCAAACCCATCGATCAATTTGGGAATCTTTGATATCTTTACTATGGAGAGTTTTCCAATTGGTGAACATAAGATACATAAGTTAACTCTTCCTTAATTTGTACTTTGCAGCATTCAGATCTCGTACATGCGTTGTTAGATTACACCTAAGTATTTTACTTTCTTCAGAGCAATTGTAAATGGCTTTGTGTTTTTATGGTTTTTTTTTTTTTTTTTTTTTTTTTTTTTTTTTTTTGACAGGCAGAGTGGACAGTGAGAGAGAGAGAGACAGAGAGAAAGGTCTTCCTTTGCCGTTGGTTCACCCTCCAATGGCCGCCGCGACCAGCGCGCTGCGGCCGGCGCACCGCGCTGATCCGATGGCAGGAGCCAGGAGCCAGGTGCTTTTCCTGGTCTCCCATGGGGTGCAGGGCCCAAGCACCTGGGCCATCCTCCACTGCACTCCCTGGCCACAGCAGAGGGCTGGCCTGGAAGAGGGGCAACCGGGACAGAATCCGGCGCCCCGACCGGGACTAGAACCCGGTGTGCCGGCGCCGCTAGGCGGAGGATTAGCCTAGTGAGCTGCGGCGCCGGCTTTTATGGTTTTTTAATGTTTATTTATTTATTTGTTTGAAAGGCAAAGCGATGGGAAGAGGGAGGGGCGAGGAGAGAGATCTTTTATCTGCTGGTTTATCCCAAATACCTGCAACAGCCAGGGCTTGGCAGGTTGAAGCCAGGAGCTAGGAACTCTAGGTCTATAGGTGCTGTGAACCCAGGTACTTAGGCTATCATCTGCTGCCTCCCAGGCACATTAGCAAGAAGCTGGATTGGGAGCAGATATGGGATTCCATCCCTGACACTCTGGTATGAGATGCAGGTATCGCGGCAGCAGAACAAATCGCGGCACCACAGTGCCTGCTCCAGTGGCTTGTGTTCTCAATTTCAGTGTCCAGGCACTCATTGCTAGTATACAGGAATGTGACTTAATACTTTTTCTCCAGAAGTTCTGACCATTGTGCCATTTCTTTTTAGCATGTAGACACATCTAGGTCAGCACTGATTAAACACCTCGTCTGGCTTTCTTTTCTTTTCAGCTCTGGTTCTCCTTTGCCAATGGATTTTCTGGGCAGATTATATTCGAACGCTGGTGCATCAGCTTGTATAATGTGGTAAGCCTGCTCCGTCTCCATCTGATAGCACAAAGAATTTGGGGACATTCCTTCACTGTTTATTTGTGGGAAGTGTTTCTAATTCAACCATCCGTGCATTTAGCAGGCAGCACAAACAGGCTTTGTTGCTGCACCAAATCACACAGTAGCTCAAACTCTTCACATGCAGTTTCAATCATAGCAGATCATTCTAGAGTCAGTACATTGCGTATTCCATGTATTTTGTTTTTTTTTTCCTTTTTTAACTTTTATTTAATAAGTATAAATTTCCAAAGTAATGCTTTTGGATTACACTGGCTTTTCCCCCATAACCTCCATTCCACTTGCAACCATCCCATCTCCCACTCCCTCTCCCATCCCATTCACATCAAGATTCATTTTCAATTATCTTTATATACAGAAGATCAATTTAGTATATACTAAGTAAAGATTTCAGCAGTTTGCACCCACACAGAAACATAGTGTAAAGTACTGTTTGAGTTCTAGTTATACCATTAATTCACATAGTACAACACATTAAGGACAGAGATCCTACATGGGGAGTAAGTGCACAGTGACTCCTGTTGTTGACTTAACAAATTGACACTCTTGTTAATGGCATCAGTAATCACCCTAGGCTCTTGTCATGAGTTGCCAAGGCTATGGATGCCTTTTGAGTTCACCAACTCGGGTCTTATTTGGACAAGGCCAAAGTCAAAGTGAAAGTTCTCTCCTCCCTTCAGAGAAAGGTACCTCCTTCTTTGATGGCCTCTTCTTTCCACTGGGATCTCACTCACAGAGATCTTTCATTTAGGTCTTTTTTTTTTTTTTTTTTTTGGCTACAGTGTCTTGACTTTCCATGCATCTCACTAGTCAAAGTGATCAGTTTCAGTTCATAATTGATCATAATGATAGGATTAAGAATCAAAGGGATCACATAAACAAGACTAGTGTCTGCTAATACTAACTCATAGAATTAAAAAGGAGAGAACGATCCGACATGGGAAGCGGGATACACAGCAGACTCATTGAATGGCAGATGTCCTAAACAGTATTCTGGCCTCAGAATGAGCCCTTAGGGCATTCAGATCAGGCTAAAAAGCCCATGAGCATATTCCATGTATTTTGATAATATAACTGTAATCTCTTTACTATGTGCCTATGTCATGTTTTTGTGCTTTTGAGCCACGTGAGAATTACTGAACTCTACCTAAATTCTTTCCACATAGCACACATAATTTAGATTTGTCATGTGTGCATGTGCATGTGTGCGTGTGTTTGTTTGTATAATAATTCTATATCCTTTTACACTTCCTGGTTAAAATTTTTCTTCTGTAGAAATAAATCACTTTGTGTCTGTACTTAGCAATGAATGTTTATCTCAATTTCTATAGTAATTACTACCTTCCATTTTAAGGACTTTTCTAAAAATAAACAACCCTGTATCATTAATTGATTCACTCTGAATTCAAAAACTAGTTGTCAATTTAAAAGCAAAGCTAAATGGCTTACTAGCCATATTACCTTTTCACTTGTTTCTTTTCATTTCTGTTGCAGTGTTGTTTCACTCTAAATATTGAAAGATAAACTTTGCATAAAAATTAGGTTTCCAGCCAGTGTGACATGACTTTTCTGTGCTTTATCACAATCACAATAGAGTATGTATATGGTGCCCTAATCCCTAAAATTCTGTCTTCTAGGAGCTTCAATTATGGAACATACAGCACAGGCAGAAGTCACTAGCTAGAAACTGTTAAATGCCCCATTCTGCTAAGATGTCAGGTGCTAGGAGCAGCACAGGGGCTGCGTGCTGCTGACTGCAGTGCTGGCCAGAGCATTGCAGCAGGGAGCTGCGCTGTGTAGTTTTCTCTGCCAGGCTCCTGCTCACAGGGGACAGTACCAGTCACTTTCCTCCAGTGTTTCCTAGGAAACTGAGGTGGGGAGTGGCAGAAATTCTTCCATGTAGGAAAAATCATTGTCAATGCATCAGCCACAGACATTGATCAATGGAATCTTACTATTTAAATAAAGAAAAATACACATAATGGGTTTTTTTTTTTTTTGCATGTAGTAAATTGGGCTGCTCTAGGGAAACTTAAAAATATGGACCTATATAGGATGAAATAAGATGACTTATACTTAAATAGCCACTGGCTTTAATAAATCTCATACCATTACATGTATATGAGACTCACGGCATTTCAAATAGTCACGGGAAATTGTGTGTGTGTGTGTTGTGTGTTTGTGTGTGTGTGTGTGTGTGAGAGAGAGAGAGAGAGAGCGAGAGAGAAAGAGGGAGAGAGAGAGAGAGAGAGAGCACTCCCATCTACTGGTCTACTTCCCAAATGCCCCCAGAAGCTGGAGGTCTGAAGCCAGGAGCCAGAAGCTCAAACTAGGTCTCCCATGTGCATGGCAGCTACCCGTGTAGTTGAGCCATCACCACTGTTGCCCAGTGCATGCATTAGCAGGAAGCCAGGCACCCTGATAAGAGATGTGATCATCTTAACCATTAGGCCAAATGCCTACCTCAAGATTTTTTTTAATCAAATTTGATAATTTTTTAAAAATTTTCTTCATCAGCCGGCGCCGTGGCTCAATAGGCTAATCCTCCACCTTGCGGCGCCGGCACACCGGGTTCTAGTCCCGGTTGGGGCTCCGGATTCTGTCCCGGTTGCCCCTCTTCCAGGCCAGCTCTCTGCTATGGCCAGGGAGTGCAGTGGAGGATGGCCCAGGTGCTTGGGCCCTGCACCCCATGGGAGACCAGGAGAAGCACCTGGCTCCTGGCTCCTGCCAGGATCAGCGCGGTGCACCGGCTGCAGCGGCGGCCATTGGAGGGTGAACCAACGGCAAAAGGAAGACCTTTCTCTCTCTGTCTCTCTCTCTCACTGTCCACTCTGCCTGTCAAAAAAAAAAAAAAAAAAAAAAAAAAAAAAAAAAAATTTTCTTCATCCTGAGTGATGCATATGTGGGGTTTTATTATATACTATTCTCTACTTTTTTGGTATTCAGAACATTTTTCTAAATTATTTCTTTTTAGCAAATTTTTATTTAATAAATATGAATTTCGAAAGTACAACTTTTGGATTATAGTGGTTTTTCCCTCCATAAACACCCTCCCACTCACAAACCATCCCATCCTTCATTAAGATTCATTTTAACTCTACCATTTGAGGTAAGTCAGCTTGAGCATGTCCCAAATTGCACATCTCTTCCCTCTCTTATTCCCACTCTTATATTTAACAGCGATCACTTTTCAGTTAAGTTTCAGCACTTAAGAATAATTGTGTATTGATTACAGTATTCAACCAAAAGTATTAAGTAGAACAAACAAGAAAAAATACTAAGAGGGATAACATATTAAGCTGCTCATCAACAGTCAGGGTGAGGGCTGATCAAGTCACCGTTTCTCATAGTGTTCATTTCACTTTAACAGGTTTCCTTTTTGGTGCTCAGTTAGTTGTCACCTATCAAGGAGAACATATGGCATTTGTCCCTTTGGGATTGGCTTATTTCACTCAACATAATGTTTTCCAAATTCCTAACAGGGATCACTTTTCAGTTAAAATTTAAACACCTACGAATAATTGTGTGTTAATTACAGAGTTCAACCAGTGGTACTAGAACAAAAAAAATATGAATCTTGATGTGAATGGAAGGGGAGAGGGAGTGGGAAAAGGGAGGGTTGCGGATGGGAGGGACGTTATGGGGGTGAAGCCATTGTAATCCATAAGCTGTACTTTGGAAATTTATATTCATTAAATAAAAGTTAAAAATAGAAATATTATATTTAACAAAAAAGATTCATTTTAATTATATTTATAAACAGAAGATCAACTTAGTATATACTAAGTAAAAATTTCCAGATTACACCCACACAGACACACAAAGTATAAAGTACTGTTTGAATACTAGTTTTACTGTTAATTTGCATAGTACAGCACATTAAGGACAGAGATCCTGCATGGGGAGTAAGTGCACAGTGACTCCTCAATTTGATCATTTAAACAGATTGTCTTACTATTTCTAAGGGTCACTTATTATTTCTGCTCATGTATGACTCATTGCCATGAGAATTACACTCTTACCAGAAAAAAATTAGACAAAATGCAAAACAGTGGTTTTTAGACACCTGACTTTGGGTTGATGGTTCAAGGCTGTGATCTCTGTTTCCAGGCCACAGTGAGGGAAAAACCAGAACCAAAGGAATATCCAGTGTCTAACGGAATTGAAGACACAGAGCTCAACAAGCCAAGATACATAGAATTTGCCAGGCTGGATATGAGAAAATAAGGTGCTTAAGAGAGACAGACAGAGATGGAGACAGAGAGGTTGACTGTGGACTGATCTGTGCATGCGTCAGCAAAGGTGAAGCGGGGCAAAGAAGCAGCAGAAAGCAGTAGGCTGAGACGTCCTTGAGCTCATTCAGGGTTGGGAATAGTTTGCTTTCCCAGCAGCCTCGGTGGGTGGACTTACCACACGGGAACTTAGGTAAATTCCTTTTATGGGTCACACTTGTAAGAGAAAGGCAAATTTGTCCCATAATAGTCACTGTTCTGGACTTATCAGTACAGTACTTAAAAGCAGGCCTCAGAAAGATCCAACTGATTTGCAGATTACCTGTCTGCACATCAGAACACTGGCAAACAGTAATTAAAGGACAAAATGAAGAACCTAAAAGTGCAGTGTTCAGTATTCAATAGAATATAATCAGGCCTATTGAAAAACAGAGAAGCAAGACAAATAATTAGATGGCAAATGAGCCAATAAAGGCCAGATTTGGAAATGACAAAGATGAAATCACCATGGTAAATCTTACAAACGTGGTCAAGGAAAGAAAGGGAAGCATGTCTGTAACAGGGAGAAAAGATACAGAAAAGAACCGAATGGAACTTCATGGGATGAAAAATACAGTGTCTGATATGAAAATTCTTCTGGAGGGCTTAAAATTAGATTATAAACTTCAGATAAGAAATCAATACTTATGAAGACATGACACAGAGAAGCAGAGGTGCCAGCGTTGTGGCGCAGTGGGTTAAAGCCTGAGCCTGCAGTGCCAGTATCCCATATGGACACCGATTCGAGTCCTGGCTGCTCCACTTCCCATCCAGCTCTCTGCTATGGCCTGGGAAAGCAGTAGAAGATGGCCCAAGTGCTTGGACCCCTGCACCCGTGTGGGAGACCTGGAAGAAGCTCCTGGCCTCTGGCTTTGGATCAGCCCAGTTATGGCAATCGGGGCCATTTGGGAAGTAAACCAGCAGTTGCAAACCTTTCTCTGTCTCCCTCTCTCTGTAACTCTACCTCTCAAATAAACAAATGAATAAAATCTTAAAAAAAAAAAAAGAAATAGAGAAGCAGAGAGTATAAAAAAGATAACATCAAGTAATGTAATATTCATATACTTAGAGCTTCAAAATAAAGAGGGAGGAAAGTTATGAAGAAATAATGGTTGAAAATGTAAAATTTAATAAATTTGATAAAAAATATGAATTCAAAGATTTAAATCACAATAAATTTCAAGAATACAGTTAAAGAAAAACATATAAGTGCTTCATAATCAAATTTATGAAAATCGGTGACCAAGAGAATAATATTTAAAGTAACCAGACAAAAAAAGCAAATATTACACACAGAAGATAAATTTAAGAACAAAAGCAGTGGCTGGCACTGTGGCTCACTTGGTCAATCCTCTACCTGCAGAGCCGGCATTGCATATGGGCGCTGGATTCTGTCCTGGTTGCTCCTCTTCTAGTCCAGCTCTCTGCTGTGGCCCGGGAAGGCAGTGGAGGACGGCCTGGGTGCTTGGGCCTTGCACTTGCATGGGAGACCAGGAGGAAGCACCTGGCTCCTGGCTTCAGATCGGCGCAGTGCTGGCCATGGCGGATGTTTGTGGGGTGAACCGACGGAGGGAGGACCTTTCTCTCTGTCTCTCTCTCTCTCTCACTGTCTAACTCTGCCTGTCAAATAAAAAACAAAAAAGAACAAAAGCAGACTTCTCATTAGAAATCACACAGGTCAGCAGGCAATGGAATATCTTTAAAGTTGTGAAAGGAAAAAGTGATTAACTGGAATTCTATACTTAGAAAATGTCTTTAGAAAATGAAAATGAAATATAAACACCTTCAAACTGAGAAAACGGAGAATTTATCACTAGATTTGTAATAACATAAATATTAAGTTCTTCAAGAAAGAGAAAAAATATATCCGGAAAGAAATCTGTATCTCTCCAAAGAAATGAAGAACAACAGAAATGTCCATTATATGGGCAAATATAAGAGGTCTTCAAAATTTCTATATTGTTTCTTTAACAGATTAAACAGATTAATAGGCTGTTTAAAAGAAAACTAATAATGTATTATAAGGCTTATTAGTTATGTAGTTTAAATACGTGGTAAATATAACAATATTAAATACAAGAATGGAATTAAGTGCAACAGGTTTTGAATTTTGAGATATATATGTATATGTATGTATATTTTAATGGACAGCTAAACAAATAAAAGATTATAGCTAAGAAACTAACAAAATTTTTAAAAATAATTAAGGACAAAATCAGCTTGTGAGGTAAAAATTAAGAATAAATGCAACAGATAGAAAACAAATTATAATGTGCTGGATTTAAGCCAAAATATATTTATAATTACCTTGAATATAAGCAATTTAAATACTCCAATTAATGCAGAGATTGCCATGTTGAATCAAAAACATTAAGACACAACTACATGATTTCTACAAGGGACATCCTGAAAGAATAAAGACACAGGGCAGGTGCCGTGGCATAGCAGGTAAAGCCACCACCTGCAGTGCCAGCATCTCATATGAGCACCAGTTCAAGTCCCAGCTCTTCCACTTCCAGTCCAGGTCTCTGCTATGGCCTGGGAAAGCGGTGGAGGATGACCCAAGTCCTTGGGCCTCAGCACCCACGTGGGAAACTCAGAAGAAGCTCCTAGCTCCTGGCTTGGGATCGGTGCAGCTCTGACTGTTGTAGCCATTTGGTGAGTGACCAGTATGGCTGGAAGACCTCTTTCTCTCTCTGTTTCTCTGCCTCTGCCTCTCTGTAACTGTCCTTCAAATAAATCAATCTTTAAAAAAATTTTAAAAGGTGGAAAAAGATTTTTTAAAAATTAGCATAATAAAAACTACTAAAATCATTCATGGAAAAAAGTAACACACATAGCCAATTTTAGGAATCAGAAGAAAATTATTTTTATAGAACATATAGGCCATAACAAGATACTAAGAGCATTTTCTGAAATACTTAGGAGTAAGATTTTTAAAACAGAGATCAAACTCTGAAAAATTTTGAAAACTGATTTATCAAAAACAAAAATTTACTATAACATAGGAAAATCCTACATAAGCTAAATAATTAGAATCAGTAGTTACACTTATAGAACATTCCAAATTTTTTTTATTTGACAAGCAGAGTTAGACAGTGAGAGAGAGAGAGAGAGAGAGAGAGAGAGAGAGAAAGGTCTTCCTTCGTTTGGTTTACCCCCCAAATGGTTGCTACGGTCAGCGTGCTGCGCTGAGCCAAAGCCAGGAGCCAGGTGCTTCCTCCTGGTCTCCCATGCGGGTGCAGGGCCCAAGCACCTGGGCCATCCTCCACTGCCTTCCCGGGCCACAGCAGAGAGCTAGACTAGAAGAGGAGCAACAGGGACAGAACCGGCACCCTAACCGGGACTGGAACCTGGGGTGCTGGTGCTGCAGGTGGAAGATTAGCCTATTGAGCCGTGGCGCTGGCCCATTCCAAATTTTTAATAAAGAAAATACTCAATTTCCCAGATTCACACTAACCCAAAGAAAGCAGAAGTAGCTGTATAAATTACAGAAATAGAAGACTTCAGAACAAGAACTGTGGTTAATGATAGACACTTCTTAATAATAAAGGGATTAGTTTATCACAACACATTATAATTCTAGATTTGTAATCATTAATAAGATAATTATTAGAAACAAAGAAGAAACTGATATAATTAAATGGCAAATTTAATAAGTCCACACTCCTCTCTCTCTCTTTTTTAAAGATTTATTTATTTATTTAAAAGTCAGAGTTACACAGAGAGAGAAGGAAAGGCAGAGAGAGAGAGAGGTCTTCATCCACTGGTTCACTCCCTGATTGGCTGCAACAGCTGGAGCTGCGCCGATCTGAAGCCAGGAGCCAGGAGCTTCTTCCGGGTCTCCCACGTGGGTGCTGGGGCCCAAGGACTTGTGCCATCTTCTACTGCTTTCCCAGGTCATAGCAGAGAGCCGTAAAGTGGAGCAGCCGGGTCTTGAACCAGCACCCATATGGGATGCTGGCCCTGCAGATGGCAGCTTTACCCACTACACCACAGCACTGGCCCCTAAACACTCCTAAGTGATAGAAATTATGGGTTAAAAATCATTAAGTAAATAGAAGATTTGAACAATATTGTAACCAATTTGACAAAATTAATATTTGTAGAAAACTCCACAACAGCAGAATATACATATTTTTCAAATGTGTAGTCGCTTGCTAGGCAATAAAACAAGTCTTAATAAACCCAAAAGGATTAATATCATAAGAACATGTCCCCTGCCCACAATGCGGTTAAACTAGAAATTAATAACAGCATCATATTAATGAAATGCCTGTGAATTTGAGAATCAAAGAACACACTTATAAATATCATAAGATATTTGAACAGATCAAAATTGAAAACAGCTTTTCAAATTGTAAGAGGTGAAGCTAAAGCAGTGTGTAGAGGAATGCTTATATCTTTCAATGCTTATATTAGAAAATAAGCTGTGGTGTAGCAAGTAAAACCACCGCCTGTAGTGCTAGCATCCCATATGGGCACTAGTTTGAGTCCTGGCTGCTCTACTTCCGATCCAGCTCTCTGCTATGTCCTAGGAAAGCAGTAGAAGATGGCCATAGTCCTTGGGCCCCTGAAACTGTATGGGAGACCTGGAAGAAGCTCCTGGCTCCTGGCCTCAGACCAGCACAGCTCTGGCTGTTGGCAGCCAAATGGGGAGTGAACCATTGGATGGAAGACCTTTTTCTCTGTCTCTGTCTCTGTCTCTCTCTCTCTCTTTCTGCCTCTCCTCTGCTCTCTTTGTAACTCTGACTTTCAAATAAATAAATAAATCTTTTAAAAAAGAAAGAAAGAAAATAAGCACCTAAAATTAGTTATTCAGGAATCATCCCAAAGAAGGTTGGAAAAGAAGAGTAGATGGAGCCCAAATCAAGCAGAGCAAAAATAAAATAGAGAATGAATATAAAGTGGAGACACAATAAGGAAAACCAGTCAAACAAAATATCACTCTTAGACAAGATCAGTAGTTGCTAAATCTCTAGCCAGACTGATCAAATAAATCAAAATACATAAAAGAAACTAATGAACAATATCAAGAATGAAAGAAAAGCCATCACCACAGATTCAACAGATAGTGAGAAATCATGATGAGCATTTTTATGATATAGTTTATATCTTAGATGAAATTGGTAAGCTCCTTGGTGAATTGGACAAATTCCTTAAAAGACATAAATTACAAAATATTTTCCAAGAACTCAAAGACCTCATATTTATTAAAAGTTTTGAATTCTGTTTAAAACCTTCCTATCAGAATCTTTTTTCCATAACTATTAACAAATTTCAATGTCTTCCAAAAAAGAGCAGGAAGAATCACTCCCAATTTATTTATGATGCATCCTTACCCAAAGGGAAAACAAAAGAAAACTACAGCCCAGTATTCCTCCTGCATGCAGGTGCAAAAGTCTCTGCAAGCTTTTAACTAATCAAATCCAGCAGTGTATACACAGCAACATACAGGAGTGGTAATTGAGCCTAGCAGTTACAACATCCATTCCATCTGATGGTTCACTCCCCAATTGGCCGCAATGGCCAGAACTGTGCCGATTGGAGGCTAGGAGCCAGGAGCTTCTTCTGGGTCTCCCACGTGGATGCAGGGGCCCTGCACTTGGGCCATCTTCTACTGCTTTCCCAGGCCATAGCAGAGAGCTGGATCGGAAGTGGAACAGCCAGGTCTTGAACCGGCGCCCATATGCAATGCCAGCACTTCAGGCCAGGGCGTTAACCCACTGCACCACAGCGCCAGCCCCCCAAGAAGTGTTTTGTGGCAGCATATGGTCAAACACAGCAGTGAACATAGCTTGTAGTTTTATGTCCTTGCTTGAATTTTCCCCTTCTTCACTTATTTGTCTAGAAGATTCTTTTATCTGAAAGACAAAGAGGAGAGGGAGAGGGAGAGGGAGAGGGAGAGAGAGAGAGAGAGAGAGAGAGAGAGAATATCTTCCATCAACTGGTTCACTTCCCAAATGCCGCAACATCCAGGGCTGGGCCAAGTTGAAGCCAGTAGCCAGGAGCTCCACCTGTGTCTCCCTATGGATGTCAGGGGCCCAGGAACTTCAGCCATCTCCTGCTGCTTCCCAGGCACATTTAGCAGTGGGCTGGATTGGAAGCAAACGCCAGCCCCTCCTTCACTCATTTTTCTCTCCACTTTCCTCCGGTTTCCTTCCTTCCTCTTCCCATAAATATTATGCCTGCTTTTACCAGATTGCCTCCTTGAGAAGATTCACAGTTTTTTTTTTTTTTAAAAAGGATTACATCTTTTTCATTTAACAGGGTTCCTAGCATAACGGTTGTTTAAGAAATATTCAAAGAGCAAATGAATGGAATATGTTTCTTTTTTTGTTTCTAATGATAGTAATCTGAATAAAGAATTCTTATGAACTGGTTTCATTTAGTCAAACTTTCACTTATCAGTATTGAGTGCCTTCTGTGTACTAAAACCAGCAGGTAAATAAGCTCTAAAACAGGAATTCTTATGAGGGGAGTAGATGATGTTGCTACATTAGTGGCAGTCTTACACCTACTACTTCCATAGTTGGACACTCAATCCATTCATTTTATACTTGCAAACACAGCAAAATAAAATAGATCCATCATACTCACAAAGGAACATTTATATAGTTATAGCTATTGAACAATGAGTTGGTCAGTTAGGAAAATTAGATCATCATGAGTTGGTAGATCTGAATGAATTTATGTGACTCACCTATAGCTCATTTGTAATTAACTTATATTTAAATAGTTTACTAGGAGTTGCAGAAGTCATTGAGAGCTCTGAGTCTCCCCCATCATGCTGTCTTCGAGAGGCACCATCCATTATCAGAGCAAGGAGATCGGCATTGGTACTGTGGTACGAACTCAGAGACAGCCTCAAAGCTTTATTTTTTAAAAATAGATGCTTGTTTTCCATGTAGATTTTCACATCATTACCACCTTTAACTCTGGGAATCTTTGAACGGTGTTGCAGTGAGGAGAGCCTGATCAAGTATCCAGAACTCTACAGAATTCCTCAGACAGGAGAAACTTTCAACACAAAGGTAAACAGAAACTGTGTTGCAGGTCTGTCACCCCAACTTGATTCCAAAGGCATATTTGGTCTCTTCCTTTTCTGATGTTTTAGGAATAATTGTCTTCTTTTGTCTTTTAAGATTTTATTTATTTATTTGAGAGGTAGAGTTACAGAGAGAAAGGTCTTGCATCCACTGGTTCACTCCCCAGATGGCCACAAAAGCCTGAGCTGAGCCTATCCGAAGCCAGGAGCTGGGAGCTTCTTCCTGGTCTCCCACGTGGGTACAGGGGCCCAAGCACATGGGCTGTGTTCTACTGCTTTCCCAGGCCATAGTGGAGAGCTGGATCAGAAGAAGAGCAGCTGAGACTTGAACTGGTGCCCATATGGGATGCTGGTGACACAGGCAGACTTTAGCCCAATAAGCCATAGCACTGGCCCCTGTTAAGATTTTGTTTATTTAAAAGGCAGAGTGACAGAGGAGAGAGAAAAACGGAGAGGTGGGAGGGAGAGAACTTTCATCCATTGGTTAATTCTCCAAATGGACTCAACAGCTGGGCAAGGCCAAAGACAGAAGTAAGGAACTCCATCTGAGTCTCCCGCATGGGTAGCAGGCTCCAAGCACTTGGGCCATCTCCCACTGCTTTCCTGGGTACGTTATCAGGGAGCTGGGTGAAAAGCAGGGCAACTGTGACTCAAACTGGCATTGTGATATAGGATTCCTGCATTGCAAGTGGTAGATTAACAAGCTGCTTCACATCCCCAACACCCAGGAAAATAATTTTAAAACCAAAGGAGGGTCGGTGCTGTGGCATAGCAGGTAGAGCTGCCGCCTATAGTGCTGGCATCCCATATGGGCACTGGTTCAAGTCCCTGCTGCTCCACTTTCAATCTGTCTCTCTAGTATGGCCTGGGGAAGCAGTAGAAGATGGCCTGAGTCCTTGGAACCCTGCACCCACATGGGGGACCTAGAAGAAGCTTCTGGGTCCTGGCTTTGGATCGGCTCAGCTCCAGCCATTGTGGCCATTTGGGGAGTGAGCCAGCGGATGGAAGACCTCTCTCTCTCTCTCCCTCTCTCCCTCTGCCTGTCTGTAATTCTGTCTTTCAAATAAATAAATAAGTCTTTAAAAAAAAGAAGTGCAGCCTGTGCAGAGATTGAAATTCAAGGAATAGAAATAATTTTATGTGGGAAATGAAAAAAAAAGTGTTGTGAAAAAGAAGGAAGCTGTCAGGTGTGGTCTCACTGAGCTGCCTCAGGAGGTATGCTGTGTGTCGGGTGGTCCTGGATAGAACCAAGGAGGAACTTCAGTCTGCCTTCAAATGTGACGTTGCTCCAGGTAATTCTCTTGGGAGAGTTGCTTCCTGAGATCACAGGACTTGTGATTCTCTGGCAGGAAGTCAGGGAGAGTAAAAAGACTTTTATAGGCTGTAAGAGCAATGACACACTGCCTTGTCAATTCTGAATATGCATCTCAATTATTTGTGATGCTTTCAAGAAATATAGACACCTAGAAGAAGCAGAAGTCTTTTGAGTGTATTAAGACTTATATGGTGGCTCAAAGTATGCTTTGTCTTTGAGACAGTTCATCTTTACTTCAAAAACTGTGTAAGGTGAAGTTCGTAATTAATGTTGTTCAAAATTTCTACTTGTTCTATCAGTTATGAAGAGGCATTGAAATCTCCAACCACAATTGTGGGTTTATTTACCATTGAAATTCTACCTATTTTGCTTCCTGTATTTTGAACCTGTTATTAGATATATTACTATCCACCTATTGTATTGTATTATATATTGGGATTTTTATGTTCTCTTAATTGATCCCTTTATCAATGACCTTTTCCACTTCTGAAAGTGTCCGTTGCACTGCAATCTACTTTTATAGTCATGTAATTACTCTAGCTGCCTCTATTTTTTACCCATTTGAATCCCAATATTTAAATGATTCTTGTAGGCAATTTATACTCTGGCTTTGTTATCCAGTCTGGCCATATGTCCCTTTTAACTGAATGTTTAAGCATTCACATTTGATGTGCTTGCTGATATGGCTAAATGTAAACTTAGCATCTTGGCATTTTCAATTTATCCTATCTATAATTTTTTCCTTCTTTCTCTTCCTTCATTTGGATTGATTCATTTTCATAAATTCCTATTTATCTTCTTTGTTGGCTTATTAGCTATAACTCTTAGTTTTCTTATGTTAGAACTTGCTTTGGAATTCATGTATGTCTTTAGGTTATTATAGTCTACCTTTAAGTGATATAATACTTTACATATAACATAAAATTTAATTTAGTATACTTCCATTACTTGCCTAATCTTGTGGATATTCATGCTATATACTTTAGAAACTCTTCACTATATTGGTTTATTTTGTTTAAACAATTATTTTTAAGCTAAATAATAGTAAATAATTATTTTTAGACTATTGTTACCCCTATAATTATTTTCAATGATCTATCTTTTGTGTAAATTCACATTATTATCTTTCTTAATTTGTTTCATTCTGAAGGACTTCCTTAAACATTCCTTGCATGAATCTGCTGGCAAAGAACTATTTCAACTGTTTTATCTATGAATAAATCTTTCACTTTCATTTTTTAAAATTATTTTTGCTTGGTATGAAATTATGAGTTGATAGTTTCTTTCAGTATTTTCCATCACCTTCTTGTTTGCATTGTTTTGATGTGAAATTGCTGATATCCTCATCTTTATGTCTCTGTATGTAATGTGTCTTTTTTTTTTTTTTTACCTCTCTGGCTACTTTTAACACTTAAAGCAATTATTCCTATTACTGGATGTGAAAATTTCAATTGGGATGCCTTATTCACGTTTCTTGTGCTTCTTAGGTCTGGTGGCGTTCGCTGAGCCTCTTGTATCAGTGGGTTTGTGAGTAGGAGGATGTCTGGGCCTATTCTAGTCTCTGCTTGTTTTTGTAAACAAAGTTTCAATGGGATGTAGTCCTGCGTGTTTGTTTACAAAGTATGTAAGTCTGCTTTAGTGCCATAACTTTTGAACATATAAAATACAGCTATTATAATTGTTTCATTATCCCTGTCTTAAAATTACAACATCTGTGTTGATTCTGGGGTGGATTTCATTGACTTATTTACCTCCTTATTTTGGGTAGTGTTTTCCTACCTCTTTGCTTGCCCAGTAATTCTGGATTGAATTCTTAATACCTAAATTTTACCTGGGTAAGTGCTGGGTACATTTGTATTGCCTTTAGTATTCTGTATACTAGAACACAGCAAGTTCATTGGAAACATTTTGATCTTTTTCGTATGACTTAAGAATTGTCACTCAGAACAGGAGCAGTGTTCAGTACAGGGAGAACTATTCTTCACTCCTTTTCATGATTCCATGAATCTTGAGGTTTTCCAATCTGGCATTTGCTTTTTCTTTTCTAAACTCTTTTCTTACATTTTTTCCTTAAAACTATCTGATTCCAGGAAATTGTGGATATGTCGCTTATATTTTTCCACGCTCTTTTTTAGTCCTTTATTAATGAATATTTCTGGGAAACCTGAAAATAAATGGTATATTTAAAACTGAAGGGGCCGGCGCCGCGGCTCAGTAGGCTAATCCTCTGCCTAGCGGCGCCGGCACACCGGGTTCTAGTCCCGGTTGGGGCGCTGGATTCTGTCCCTGTTGCCCCTCTTCCAGGCCAGCCCTCTGCTGTGGCCAGGGAGTGCAGTGGAGGATGGCCCAGGTGCTTGGGCCCTGCATCCCATGGGAGACCAGGAAAAGCACCTGGCTCCTGGCTCCTGCCATCGGATCAGCGCGGTGCGCTGGCCGCAGCGCGCCGGCCGCGGCGGCCATTGGAGGGTGAACCAACGGCAAAGGAAGACCTTTCTCTCTGTCTCTCTCTCTCACTGTCCACTCTGCCTGTCAAAAAATAAATAAATAAATAAAATAAAATAAAATAAAATAAAATAACTGAAGGAATAAAAACTTTTACTTTCATTATTTTTATCATCTAACTAATGTGCACTATTGTTTGATTGAGCTCAGAGACTTCATATTATTGAGAATTGAGAATTTCTTTCAGAAAATTGTTCATGGATATTGAAAATTAAATTGAGCAAAGTCAAGGTGTAAATGTAAACTAAAAAAAGATGAAATTATATCATACAAAGTACAGAACAAAGTTCCATTTAAAGTTCTGTAATTTCTAAATTGAAAAATATTTATTTCTTTTACAAATTCTTCAGGGACCGGCACTGTGGTGTGTAGCAGGTAAAGCCACTGCCTGCAGTGCCAGTATCCCATATGGGGACACCTTTGAATCCCTGCTGCTCCACTTCAGATCCAGCTCTCTGCTTTGGCCTGGGAAAGCAGTAGAAGATGCCTAAGTCTTTGGGCCCCCGCACCCATGTGGGAGACCCAGAAGAGGCTTCTGGCTCCTGGCTCCTGACTTTGGATCAGTGCAGCTCTGGCCATTGCAGTCATTTGGGGAGTAAACCAGCAGATGGAAGACATCTCTCTCTATGCCTCTGCCTCTCTGTAACTCTGCCTTTCCATAAATAGATAAATCTTTAAAAAAATATTACTTCTTGTTCTGTTACACTGGATAATTTAATCCTTCATAATTTTTTTATAACAAATACACCTCAGCTCTATACATTTATATTTAATAGAATAAAAACAGTGTTACATAGTCTTATAATATTATAATATTAAATAATTCCAATGATATTCTATAATTTCAAATTATATTAGCATATAATTCATGAACTATCAAATAATATTATCCTATAATTTTGTAGTCATTTCTTTTTTTTAAAGATTTATTCACTTATATGAAAGGCAGAGTTACAGAGAGAGAGAGAGAGACAGAGAATGTCCTCCAGCTGATTCACTCCCCAAATGGCTGCAACAGGCCAGAATTCCCACATGGATGCAGGGGCCCATGTACCTGGACTGTCCTCTGCTACTTTCCCATGAGCATTAGCAGGGAGCTGGATCAGAAGTGGAGAAGCCAGGACTCAAACAAGTGCTCATATGGAATGACAACATCGCAAGAGGTGGCTTTACCTGCTATGCTACAGCTCTGACACCTGCAGTCATTTCTTTCAAAGTAAAATAGTGAAATACAAATTTTCAAACACCAGAAAAACATTTTAACTTTGTAACTGTCCTCTTCAGCAAATATACCACACAATATCACATATGTTTATATTCTGATGAAGGTATCATCTTGACTTTCTTCCTTTGTCGTCTTTTAGGTGTTTTGGATCCAGTGTATGAATGCTTTGGTCCACTCCTTCATTCTCTTCTGGTTTCCTGCAAAAATGCTGAAGCATGGTAATGCCTTCACTTTTTCAGATATTCAGCAAAGACTATGTTACTCTCACCAGAATTAATGTTTGAGTCTCTGTGTGCCCACAGAAAGAACTGGAGGTCACAGAGATAAAATTTAGCAAAATATAAAATATTCACCTAATTCTGATATTGGACATTCCTCTGGTTACCAGCCTGCACTTTGAACAGTTAATGGGTGATCTTTAGGACCCGTTCTCTTTTCCTCTGACATGTATAAAGTGAGAACCAATACTTTTGGTGTTAATTTTTAATAAATACCCGAGTCAGGTGGTCTAATGCAAAGCACAGTAGTTCTGATAAACATTTATGATCATAGATGCCTCTTAATTAGTGAGTTTGTTTTTAAGCCTACTTGATTTCCTGTATTTGTTGTAGGAATATGTTTCCCAGTCTTTATTCCAAGTCCTTGCTCCCATGTGAGATAATAATTCAATGTAGAAACAAAATAAGGTACATGAATGAAAGCATAATTTATTTAAAGTGGGAGAGTGAGTATACATTCAGGCATGAGAGTAGACAACCCCACGAGGAAAGATACTCACTACAAGATGGCCACAAAGGAAGAGTATGGCAGAAGGCAAGAAAAGAGCCATTCCACTCCCACGTCCAGTCATCCCTTCTATGGGGTGAGGGTTAAAGCCCTAATGAACATGCAGATGGGGTGGAGTTTGGTCAGGGCTTAGTGTGCATGAGGTTTTCTGGGAGCTTCATGGCATTTCCCCATGGAGCTCAGCTTACATATGTTCAACACAGCATCTACTTCCCAGTCTCAGAACCAGGTCCATCATGGGAAAGTGGGTACACTGGATCGGCATATATGGGAGTGGAGTCAAAGTGTATGTCTGTGAGACAGAAATTGTGAGAATTTCTTCCAGCTCATTTTTCCCTATCTCCCTGCCTATTCTGGGCCCCATGTCATTTTCACTTCTAAAATGTCATAGTTCAATTTAGACTGTAACATGATTCTAATAAGATCATATAAAAATTTAAACTTACACTTGATTATTCAAACAAGTCTTCTTTTCATGACATATGATATTCCCAATACTATTATGTGCAAAATTTTCATTTGGGTCTAATACATCCAAAACTAGGAGATATATTTATAAAGATACCATTTATATACAATGGGTTTATATGTCATATTATAAGATGTGAAATTTAATTATATATATATATATATTGACAGGCAGAGTTAGACAGAGAGAGAGAGAGAGAGAGAGAGAGAGAGAGAGAGAGAGAGAAAGGTCTTCCTTTTCCCTTGGTTCACCCCCCAAATGGCCGCTACAGCTGGCGCACTGCACCGATCTGAAGCCAGGAGCCAGTTGCTTCCTCCTGGTCTCCCATGCGGGTGCAGGGCCCAAAGACTTGGGCCATCATCCACTGCACTCCCAGGCCACAGCAGAGAGCTGGACTGGAAGAAGAGCAACTGGGACAGAATCCAGCGCCCCAACTGGGACTAGAACCCAGGGTGCCAGTGCCGCAGTGCCAAATGAGCCGCAGCACTGGCCATTTTAATTATTAGGCATTTTTATTAGGTATTTTATTAGGCATTTCTAGCAACTATATACTTTACGTTGGATATATTTAAATTCTAAAAAATAAAATCCTGAAACAAAACCCTCAACAAAATACTAGCTAATCGAATCTAACAATGCATCAGAAAGATCATTCACCCAGACCAAGTAGATGGCATTTATCCCTGATATTCAGGGATGGTTCAACATTGCAAATCAATCAATGGGATACACCACATTAACAAACTAAGAACAAAAACCATATGGTTATCTCAATAGATAAGGAGAAAGTATTTGAGAAAATACAACGTCCTTCATGATGAAAACCTTAAAGCAAATTGGGTATAGAAGGAACATTCCTCAACACAATCAAGGCAATTTATGACAAACCCACAGCCAAAATCCTATTGATTGGGAAAAGCTGGAAGCATTTCCACTAGGATCTGGAACCAGACAAGGATGTCCACTCTCACCATTGCTATTTAATATAGTTCTGGAAGTTTTAGCCAGATCCATTAGTCAAGAAAAAGAAATCAAAGGGATAAATTTGAAAAGGAGGAAGTCCAACTATCCCTATTTGCAGATGACATGATTCTATATATAGGGGATCCAAAAGACTCCACTGAGAGACTATTGGAATTCATAAAAGAGTTTGGTAATGTGGTAGGATATAAAATCAACACAGAAAAATCAATAGCCTCTGCATACACAAACAGTGTCATGGCTGAAAAAGAACTTTTAAGATCAGTCCCATTCACAATAACTCCAAAAAGACAGGTTCAGGGAAAGAGAGAGTTCACTAGAGCTCTTCTGAGGTAACAGCAAACCCCAAAAGGCTAGTCTCAAAAATACTAAAACAACATTAGAATGCATAAACAAGTTAAGCAGCCTTTCAGGAAATAAGAGCCATATACAAAAATCAATTTTACTTCTCCACAATAAGGAAAAGTGAACTAAAAATGAAATTAAGAAAGCAATCAGATTTACAGTGTATCAGCATGAATAAAATACTTAACAGAGGCTGGTGCTGTGGCGTTGCCAGTAAAACTGTCGCCTACAGTAACAGCATCCTCTATGGGTGCTGGTTTGAGTCCCATCTGCTCCACTTCTGATCCAGCTCTCTGCTATGTCCTGGGAAAGGCAATGGATGATGGCTCAAGTCTTTGGGCCCTTATACCCACATGGGAGACCCAGAAGAAGCTCCTGGCTCCTGGCCTTAGATTGGCCCAACTCTGGCCATCGCAGCCATTTGGGGAGTGAATCAGCAGATGGAAGATCTCTCTCTCTCTCTCTCTCTGCCTCTGCCTCTGCCTCTCTGTAACTCTGCCTTTCAAATAATAAATAAATCTAGAATTTTTTTTAAATAAAATACTTAACAATAGGTTTAACAAACGAAAGACAAATTTATACTGTGAAGACCATACAAAATATTGTTTAAGAAGTAAAAGAAAGTTTAAAATCAATGTAAAGAAATCCACATTTATGGGCTAGAAGACTTACCATAGTTAAGATGGCAATATTTCTGGCTGACTTTGCTGAAAAAATGGACAAGCTGTTTCTAAAATTCAGCTGGAGGCTGGCACCATGACTTACTAGGCTAATCCTCTGCCGGCGGCGCTGGCACACCAGGTTCCAGACCCGGGTCGCTGTATCTGCTTGGGATACTTGGAAGAAGTTCCTGGTTCCTGGCTCCTGGCTTCTGTCTGGCTTAGCCTTAGCTGCTGCATCCATCTGGGGAGTGAACCATTGGATGGAAGTTTTCTCTCTTTCTTTCTCTCTCTCTATAACTCTACCTTTCAAATAAATTAATAAATCTTTAGAAAAAGAAAAGATAAAATTTCGAAGGAAACAAGTAAATGGAAAGATATGACGCATCCATGGATTGGAAGAATTGATAGTTAAAATGTCCATACTATTCAAAATGATCTACAGATTTAATGTAGTTGCTATGCAAATTCCAATTAAAGTTTCCACAGAAAGAGAAAAATCAACCCTAAAATTTGTATTTAACCACAAAAGACCAAAGCAATGTGAGCATTGTGGAGGGAAAAAAAAGAAGAAGAAGCCTGGGCATAATACTACCTGGGTTATACTATAGTATACAGCAAGGCTATGTGATCAAAACAGCGTGGTTCTGGCCTGAAGAGGCACATAGGCCAATGGGACCGAATAGAGAGCCCAGAAATTAAGCCACATATACATCAATTGATTTTTAACAAAGTTACCAAGAATACACAATGAGGAAAGCACAGTTCTTTGATAAATGTTATTGACATGAGTGGTTATCCACATGTACAAGAGTGAAATTAGACCCTTATCTCATACCTTACATAAAAATCAAGTCAAAATGCATTAAGGACTTACATGCAATACCTGAAACTATAAAATCACTTAGAAGAAAGGAAACAAGGCAAAAGTTCCATGACACTGGTCTGTGCAGTGGTTTCTTGAATATGAACCCCAAAGTACAGGTAACAAAAGCAAAACAGACAAATGGGATTACATGAAACTGAAAAGCTTCTGTAACACTATCGTCTGGTAAAGGATTAACATCCAAAGTATATAAAGAATTCAAACAGCTTAATCATAAGACAGCTGATACCCAAATTAGAGTAGGCTAGGAAGTGAACAGATATTTCTCAAAAGAATACATACAAGCAGTTAACAGGTATGTGAAAATATACTTATAATCACTAGTCATCACAATGAGATTTCATCTCAAACCTGTTAGAATGGCTTTTATAATAGATAAGTGTTGGTGAGGATATGAAGAAGGAACCTTACACACCGTTGATGGAAATGTGAATTAGTACAGCCCTTATGGAAAACAGTTTGGTGGTTCCTGAAGAGTTTAGAATTTTGCTTCCCCAGAATGGAATAAAGCATTTGTGAATTATGCAGCAAGAGACTTGTATCCAGAATATGTAGAGAATACTTAAGTCAACCATAAAAAGGCAAATGACACAATGTTTTAAATAGGCAAAGGATTTAAATGGACATTTCTCCAAAGAACAAATAACCAATAAAAACATGAAAAGATATTAAACATCATTGATCCTTAAAGCAATATAAATTAAACCCACAATGAGATACCACTTCATAGCAATTAGGATAACTATAATTAAATAGCAGATTCAAGAAGTGTTGACAAGGTTGTGGAGAGATTGGAACCTTCACGTACTGCTGACCAGAATGCAGCACAGTACAGCTGCTTTGGAAAAGAGTCTGCATGGGGCCGGCACTGTGGCATAGCGGGTAGATCCACTGCCTGCAGTGCCAGCACCCACATGGGCGCCTTCCACGCAGATCCACTGTGTCTCCTCCTCCCACAGAATTCCCACTGCTTGCATTCCTGTTTTAATATATTTTTCTAATCTTTAATTCTGGGTTGGTCTTCTTTGTTCTGTTTGTGTGACCTTATGATACTCAGGAAGGTTTGAATTTTTGTTCTTATGGTCATTTTTTATTATAAGTATATATAAGCAATATTCTATTTCTGTAGAAAAATCCATTTGTTTCCTTTGTGAAGAATGGCAGAATTATCCTATTTCTCTTCCTTCTTTTTATTTTCCCTTTTCCCCAGCATCCCCTTATCTTGTATACGGTATGCCTTCATACTGTGAAATATAATTCTATTACTTGATTTGCTAGCTTTGAATGTTTTCCAGGGACTTGCAGTTAGCATTGATGAGACAATCTGCAGATGTCCTTTACTTCCCATCTGCCTCACCTGCACCTTGCATACTATGTAAATGGAATGATTTCCACACTATGTGGACATGCAGAAATTACAGTCACATTGATCATCCTTCCATCACAATTGCTTTTGCCTGCTTTGTCTTTTATAAAATTTTTTAAAGATTTATTTATTTATTTATTTAAAGAAAGAGCAACAGAGAGGCGGGGGGAGAGACAGAGTGAGAGGGCTTCCATTCACAGGTTCCAAATAGCCACAACAGCCAGGGCAGGGCCAGGCCAGAGCCAGGAGCCAGGAAACCCATCGAGGTCTCCCATGTGGGTGGCAGGGCGTAAGCACTTGAACCATCTTCTGCTGCTTTCTCAGGTGCATTAGCAGGGAGCTGAATCAGAAGCAGGCAACGGCTTAACTCGTTGCACCATAACACAGGCCCCAGCCTGCTTAATCTTAACTCTACAGTTCAATGTATCAAACACTCACAGCCTGCCATATTACTGTGGCTTCTCTGATGATTTCTTTGTTGGTTGATTACACTGGGTTTTGTTGCAAAATTCCCTGGTGAGTATTCCTCATGTGATGAATTTTGCTGTACTTTTGCACTCATTTACTTTTAAACCATTTAAAAATATATTTTATATAAATGACCAAAATTGATAGTACAATGAATAATTACCACACAAAATCATGAAACACAACATTCTTCTTTTTCCTAACAGTTTATTTATTTTTATTTTGAAGATTTATTTATTCATTTGAAAGACAGAGTTACAGAGAGGCAGAGACAGAGGTACAGAGAAAGAGAGACAGAGATCTTCCATCCACTGGTTCACTCCCCAAATGCCCTCAACTGCTGGAGCTGGGCTGATTCGAAATCCGGGAGCCAGGAGCTTCTTCCAGGTCTCCCATGTGCGTGCATGGGCCCCAGCACTTGGGCCATCTTCCACTGCTTTCCCAGACCACAGCAGAGAGCTGGATCGGAGGCTGAGCAGCCAGGTCTCGAACCAGATTCCATATGGGAAGCCAGCACTGCAGTCCATGACTTTTACCTGCTACAACACAGTGCCAGCCCCCTTATGGATTATTATTACAGGCGAAATGCTTGTTTCTTTATGTTACTGTTCATGGAATTAGAATTTTCTGTCCCAGGTATTTGAAAACAGTTCTTGTAAGTAGTGTACTTTTTTTTTTTTCTTACTTATTTGACAGGTAGAATTAGACAGTGAGAGAGAGAGACAGAGAGAACGGTCTTCCTTCTGTTGGTTCACCCCCCATGAAGCCAGGTGTTTCCTCCTGGTCTCCCACGTGGGTGCAGGTGCCCAATCACCTGGGCCATTCTTCACTGCTTTCCTGGGCCACAGCAGAGAGCTGGACTGGAAGAGGAAGCTGGGACTAGAACCCAGTGCCCATATGGGATGCCGGTGCTGCAGGCAGAGGAGTAGCCAAGTGAGCCATGGCACCGGCCCCACAAGTAGTGTACTTTAAAAAACAAATTTGCTGGAGGAGTAAGGGAAGCACTAGCTCTCATTCACTGCTTCATTTCCCAAGTGTCTGCAGCAGTGAGAGCTAGGCCAAACAAAGCTGGGATCCAGGAACGCAATCCAGGTCTCCCATGTGGCTGGCAGGCACCCGACTCCTTACACCATCACTGCTCCCTCCCGGGATCTGCTGGAAGCCAGAATCAGAAGCACAGCTGGGACTTGAACCCAGGCTCTCTCTTTCGGCACGCTGGCATCTTGGTGCTAGGCCAGATGCCTACAGGCGTGTATTTTGGGGAATGTCTCCCGAGCTCTGCTGCTGTAGGCACACTTGGTGCTTCCATCAGAGTCTTTACCGCCAGTCACCAAACGCAGCTCCTGGGCTCAGCTCAGCTGCCTGACGCCCTCATTAGCCTCTGACTTTGTGGGGCTTTTTGTCTCCTGGAGTCCCTGACGTCGATTTCGTGGAGGTTTCTCAGTTGGCGTTGTTTCGTATAAAATCCAGGAAGCAAGGAATTTCTGTCTCATTCCATAGTGTTCACTGGACGCTTCCCTCCAACCCCGCTGTACTTGGTAATTTCTCCCTGTCCATGGCAAACATGTATCTGAACAGTAGGAGTCAATATTGCTTTCCTGCACAGTGGTTTTATTTCCTCCAGTCAACGGTAGTGTTCTTCTCATCTATACTATCTTCCTACTCCCAGTAAAACTCTAAGTCTAGGTCAGCACCCACCCCAAAACCATGGTTTTCACTTTCCTAGCTTGTCTAACCTGACCCATGTATTTATCTAAGTTTCTATTAGTCAAATGCCCCAAACAATCCATTGTATATGGTCTTAGGATAGGATTTGGCCTTGAATATTTTAATGGGTTTGAACTCAGGGGAAAACAGAATAAATAATCTTCAGATGCATATGTATAACATCTGAATGGTATTAGGGCCAGGAATTTTCACTCCAAAATTTTCATACCTACCAGGATCAGAAACCACCAAAATATAACTGAAAAAATTTTAAATATAAAAATGGTCTTAGAAATCACCCATGGCAGCTCACCAGGCTAATCCTCCACCTGTGGCGCTGATACTCCGGGTTCTAGTCCTGGTTGGGGAGCCGGTTCTATCCCGGTTGCTCCTCTTCCAGTCCAGCTCTCTGCTGTGACCCAGAAAGGCAGTGGAGGATGGCCCAAGTCCTTGGGCCCTGTACCCACATAGGAGACCAGGAGGAAGCACCTGGCTCCTGGCTTCAGATTGGTGCAGCCCGCCGGCTGTAGCGGCCATTTGGGGGGTGAACCAACAGAAGGAAGACCTTTTTCTCTGTCTCTCTCTCTCTCACTGTCTATCTCTGCCTGTCAAAAAAAAAAAAAAAAAAAAAAAAGAAATCACTCTCATCTTAGGATAATACTGACATTTCATATAGGATGAAAATCATACATTTTGTGGAAGATTTAGCAATAGCTGGAGGAAATTAAAATTTTCACCGTGATTTCAAATTATTATTTTAGTAATTATAGTTTTAGCAATCTTAGAAAAGGAATAGCATGGAACTATAATGACAAAATTGTTAAAACTCCTATTAACTAACATCACTCATTGGACAGGTTGGGTTTTGAATTTTATGTTCTTCCAAATGGTTTTGATATATGTGAAACTTGGATTACCAATCACATTCATGTACTCCTGTGACTTATTTAACCATTTGATAATGTATTTTTGGAGAGAGTAAGAGGTGAAAGAAAGTGCCATGATCATGACAGGCAAAGGAAGCATTGTTGTCACTGATGGCAAGTTAGAAATATGACTGATAATTGTACATCTTTGGTGCCAGTAAAAATAAATTTATGTAGTAGAATAAATTCAACCTCTGTGTTTCAGACTCTGTGAAGATTAAAAAAAAAAACTTTTCTCTTTTCAGATATAGTCTTACAACATGGCTACACTACAGACTATTTGTTTCTTGGAAATTTTATTTATACGGTAAGATCACCCATGTACATGAAATCACTTTTTCTAGTTTCTAATTGAAGAAATTAAGTCAAACATTCTAAGACAGTGGAAGTCTCCTTCACACTCCAAAACCTTTGCCAATAGCAAGCTACCAACCCCACCCCCTTTTTGTGATACAAGATGTTCTTATGCATCTTAATTTTTCACTATATAATGAAACTTATTGATGGTTTCAAATCAGCCCTTAAATATCTACCTCATCCTTTCAAGGATGCTCGTGTGAACAACATACCATTGCCTAGTCAGCCAGTCTCCTGGGAAAGGACGTTGAAGTTGACCTTGATCCTTTGACTGTCTGAACAGTGCTGCAAAGGCTCTTCCTGATGTCCATGACCAAGTGAATCTTAAGGATGTATTTCCACAAGTGCAAAAGCTGGATCCGAGGGTATTGTGAATTTTGAAAGACATTATAAAATATTCCTCCAAAGAGGCTGCACAAATTTAGCAATAAGAATGCTGAATTCCTTAAGACCCCATAGGAAGTGATATTACTGTATTTGGATCCAGTGGATGGAATGATACCCTATTGCAGGTTTTACTTTGAGAATAAACATTTGCATAAAATGAAATAGAGCAATCACAGAATTTTCACTTTCTGTGTCTGTCTTTACTAATTACTCTATTGGGTTGTCGATCATTGTCTTATTAATTATAAGTAATTACATACTAAAGATGTTGATTGTTTTCTCATACTTCTTTCGAAAATACTTACCCAGTTTCACATTAGCACTTGCCAATATATATTCTGCATATAAACTTTATGAAATTAAGTTTATTAATATTTTATTTATGACTTCTAAGTCTTGTGTCTGCAGTTACTGCTATCAGTTTCTTATCCATAATTTTAAACATAAATGCATATTCAACGTTGTGTTATCCCATCTGCATGTAAGTAAAAACATTCCTCTGCATTTTGCGTTATTTATTTTTTCATTTAACAACATATTATAAACCATTTGCTCCATGTTTTCCCCTGTGTAAGAAATAACTTATTAGGATATTGCCTCCTTTCACTTTCACTGGTTGTCTTATTTATATTATTAGTTGTGATTTTAGGTCTATATTACACATTTTTTAATATCAAATATGACTAGATAGTGTTTTCTCTCTTAGTGGGAAATGTGCATAGAACAAGGTTCCTTCTTTTCAAATCCCGCTGCTTCAGGCCTTATCCTTTTCTCAGCTCTAGGAAAAAATCAATAAAATCAAGCAAGATTTTGTTTCTTTGTTTCCTTCACTAACCAACATTTCTTGAGACCTGTCGTGTAAAACACTCTGTTGAGTGTTAAACAGATGTCAGTAAACCCAAGCAAGTCCTCCCAAAAATTACATTCTACAGAGATAACAGTAGGATCTTTAGATAGAGTCAAATTCTTCCATGTTACTTATAGAGAATGTGAATGTCAGAACTGATGCATGAGCATTGGTTTTAGTCATAGGTTACAGAGTTTCTCAGCGTATTTATATGAGTGCATACACACATACAAAGAGAGACCTCATTAAGATGCCAGAGTAAACTGATGTCATGGACTCTCAATCTCCCAAGGCTAAAAAATATATATAACCAAAATGGTAAATCCAACAATAAAAATTATAGCAAAATAATTCACCACAGCAGCTGTAGAAGAAAAGGAAATTAGCAAAATGCTTTTTACAAAGACACCTCAACGTTGGTGCTGCTGGAGAAATACAGCAAGAGTCGGCAGGTTCAGCCTGGTATGGGCACTAAGCTCTCTGGGGTCAGCACGTTGGCAGAGAGGTCAGTGACGGTACCAGGGGTGGGGGGGTCAGGAAAGCACTGGGGAGCGGTGGATTCTGACAGAAATTTGTCATGCGTTTTCCCATCTCTTTCTCCCTCCCCTGTCACCTCCCACAGTATGTAGTGGTTACCGTTTGTCTGAAAGCTGGGTTGGAGACAATGTCTTGGAACAAAGTGAGTATTCTTTAGGATTTCTTCTCAGATTTACTTTTTTTTTTTTTTTTTTTTTTTTTTTTACAGGCAAAGTGGACAGTGAGAGAGAGACAGAGAGAGAAAGGTCTTCTTTTACCGTTGGTTCACCCTCCAATGGCCGCTGCGGCTGGTACGCTGTGGCCAGTGCACCACGCTGATCCGAAGCCAGGAACCAGGTGCTTATCCTGGTCTCCCATGTGGGTGCAGGGCCCAAGCACCTGGGCCATCCTCCACTGCCTTCCCGGGCCACAGCAGAGAGATGGCCTGGAAGAGGGGCAACCGGGACAGAATCCGGCGCCCCGACCAGGACTAGAACCCGGTGTGCCGGCGCCACTAGGCAGAGGATTAGCCTATTGAGCCGCGGTGCCGGCTCAGATTTACTTTTAAACTTCAGAAAAAATAAACTTTCTTTCCTGGTCTCCATTTTACTTTCTCTTGTGTTGCATACTCAGGTGATGATTTAAACTGGGTGAAGGCAAAATTATCCATCTAATGTCTTTAGGCTGTTGATTTTTTCCTGCCTTTAACTTGAAATTAATTCAAGTTATCATGCCGTTAATTGAGACCCTTCATTTGCTACTAGTATCCAAATTCAGAATTATAATAGAAACTTTAGCTAATTCAGAAAAAGAAGGAAATATATATTCTCAATACAGTTAAATGCAAATGATATTAACATTTTGATTTATATTCTTTCAGTCTTTCTTTAGATTTTTTTTTCTTAAAAATAGAATCACAAGTTACCTAATATTATGTAACACTTTTTTTGCTTAGTAATAAGCCTTTAGCAGTCTTCTAAAATCTTTCATTTTTATGCTCACTTAATGTCTGTATCGTATTTCATCACATGAATACTTAACATTATTTTAATAGAATAATTGTCTTAACATTTATTATTATAAACAATATGTCACCAATTTTATTATGAACGTACAAGAGGATACTTAAAAAGTTCTTGGAAAATAGAATTAAATGATAAATTCATTTTTAAATGTTTATTCATTTATTTGAAAGGTAGAATGAGAAGGAGAGAGAGAGAGAGAGAGACGGAGAAAAGAAGAGAGATCTTCCATCTACAGGTTCACTCCCCCAGATGCTGGCAACAGCCAGGTTTGAGCCATGTCAAACCCAGGAACCTAGAACTGAGACTGGGTCTCCCATGTGGGTGACAGGGGCTCAAGGACTTGAGCTATCACATTTTCAGGAAGCTGCATGGGAAGCAGAGTAGCTGAGATGCAAACCAGGGACTCTGATATGGGGTGCTGGAATCCCAAGTGAATGCTTAACTCACTGCCCACAGTGCCCTGATAAGTTTATTCTGATGCAAAACTTTTTGAAGTGCATGCATAGGATGGGGGTCTTTTAAAAGCTCATGAAAAATGAATATGAATAAAAGACTATTATGGGTTTCAAAATAGCTTTGCACCAAAATAGCCTCATTTTTAATTCCATTTTTCCATGGACATTTTGAAGTACCCTCATACATACACTTGTGTACTTAAAGACATAAATAATCTCCATAGGTTATTATTAAAAGTGGAACCTCTAATGAGTTAAGCAGAATTTTATTTTTATGAATTTATCAATAAATTAAGTAATAAATATATATACATAGGTACCGTTATGAATGAGCTGTTTTTAGAAGTTCCACTCAAAAAGTTAATAAGAGAAAGTGAATTTTTATTAGCCTATCACCTTTAAAGAACCAAGATGAATGTAAATTATCACATATTTTTTCTCTGATGTTACTGTTTAGAGTTTTTGACTGGTGCTATCTTCCAAACTGTACTGACCATTTCTGAACAAAAATATTACGTGAGCAATTCATAAGGCCTACTAGTTTTAAGTGTGGCATCATCCCACATAGATGAAACAGAAATGTCGAAAATATTCGGTTTCTGCTTTTAATTGTTGCTAAATTTGCTCCAGGGAGAGTATTGCCTAGATGCAGGAACACTCACACCCACACGTAGTGAATCTCACTTGTTAATTTTTTCAAGTCCAGAGTAGACTTAGCAAGTAGAGGTCTCTCTTCAGCCCCACCCCCCATCTCCCAGGCTTCTGTCTCCAGAAGGAGTCTGGGAGGGAGCACTTGTGAGGGGACTGGTCTCGGCTTCTGCTTCTTGTGGGGCTGGGGTTGCAGAAAGTGCAGGATGCTAGAGGTCAGTCTCAGGGCTGGGGAAACCCTTCTGTGCCCAGGGCCATGTGCACATTCATAACATCATTCTCAGGCCACACAAAACGAGCAATTTCAAAAGGAGCCTGCTGTAGACATATTGAATTTCGAGTCCTGCCTGTGGTCACCATGGCAGGGCCAGAGCAAATGATTACACCGGCCTGGGCCCAAGGAATGAGCTCTGGAGGCAGCAAAACGCCTCTCAGAGCCGCACGGTGGCTTGCCACTGCCCCCTGGAGGACTGTCCCTGTGAACACCCACCTGGAGAGACGTGCCCAGCATTTTGCAGCTAATGCAAACCTGAACATAAAAACACATTGCAGTGTTTCGAAAATTCAAAGCTCCCAGCTGTTCCCATGATCTTCTGCATGATCCGCACCAGGAGGCCAGCTCTATTTGCTCCAACCAGAAAGAGGAAACTCTTTGACTAACAGGTGTCTATTTAAAGAGTGAAAAATTGCATTTGAAGATGATTGGTGACTGCATGTTAACACATACTTTGAGAAGTAGCAGGTCGGTTTTTCCCTCCTTGTTTTTGCTGCTAGGACGTAATCACTGCCAAGCAGTACCTAAGAGGAGATGACAGAATTCAAACCCTGAAGAAGTCATCTAGTGCAGATAATAAGTAGCATATACAGATAATAAATAGATTGCCACTAGAGACAGTAGACCACTGCCCAGCATAACCAGAAGTTCAGGACAGCACTCTCTGAGGGCCCCCTTACTATTCCTCTGCTAACACAAACCACACCAGAGCAACCACAGGTAACCATTCAGGTGTGACCTTAATATTAACCACTGTGGAATTTGGCCTAAGTTCCCAGGCCCAGACACAAGCAATGATCTTTCAGCCAGGCTCCCATGCATGGTTCATCAATTTAAAAGCACAACTTCTGCCATTGGCTCAGAAGCTTTTACACAGAACAAATAAGAATTGGTCGGATTTTTGTCTCACTTATTTATTTATTTTATTTTTTGGTCCTTAAGAAAGCTCTATGTTAATCAGTAGGCAGAAGCAGATAGTCTTGCAAAAGAACCCATCAGCTGTGTGAACTACTTCCTGCTAAGAGCTGATCATTTTTACCAAAGACACTGGATACCACTCAGCTTGAGTGACCCACATGACTGTTATTTTAGATATTCAAACAATTGCTTGAATCTACAGCAAAATATTCTGAGAAGGACGTTGGGGTGGAAGTCTCAAATACCAAACGATTCAAAGATCATCCATATCTTCACATGAAGATGCGTGACCTTGGGAAACATAGTTTGCTGGTTGATGGTGTTAAGTGTTTTCTTCTCTCTGGCACTCTCTGTCTGCAGTTTAGTCACCTGGCAATTTGGGGCAGCATCTCCATATGGCTGGTCTTCTTCATAATTTATTCTCGCTTCTGGCCGACCCTTCCCATTGCTTCTGACATGGTGGGACAGGTTAGTTCTTCCAACCGTGAGTGTGATTGACATGCCTCATGAAAACTTAGGTCTGTTAACTATAGAAGGTGATGTTACCTATTTTCGGGAGAATTTGGGAAGTCAAGACAAAATCAATGCAATAAGTAGCTGTTGATCCAACTAAATTCTGGTTTAATGTCAATAGAGATTTATTTCCTCCCTAAAATCTCATTACTTCAAACTAAGTGTACTCTTTCTAAAATGTTTATCTTTCACTGATAATGCAAGAAGCTGTAATATCAGAATCATCTAAAATATTTAAGTTAATATTGTAATTAGATTTGTCTTGTGCTCAGATTGTTCAGTACTGGTAATAATGCAAGCATAATAGCTAAGAAAACATAATTATTTAAAATATTTAATTTAGTAGAATAGCTGTGACTTAATGTTTCAGATACAGTATATGCTATAAGGTTGCAAATACTTTATTTTTTTAACTTTTATTTAATGAATATGAATTTCCAAAGTACGACTTATGGATTACAATGGCTTCCTCCCCATACCGTCCCTCCCACCCACAACCCTCCCCTTTCCTACTCCCTCTCCCCTTCCATTCACATCAAGATTCATTTTCAATTATCTTAATATACAGAAGATCAGCTTAGTATACATTAAGTAAGGATTTCAACAGTTTGCTCCCACACAGAAACATAAAGTGAAAAATAATAGATGATTTTTTTAAATGATGATGAAATCAGAGCAGACCTATTGTCATGTTTAATCCCAGTGAGAGTCAAGTTGGGAATTGAGAATTTCTTTTTTCTCTTTTTTTTTAACAGAAGATCAGTTTAGTATACATTAAGTAAAGATTTCAACCGTTTGCACCCCCATAGAAACACAAAGTGAAATATATTGTTTGAGTACTCGTTATAGCATTAAATCTCAATGTACAGCACATTAAGGACAGAGATCCTACATGAGGAGTAAGTGCACAGTGACTCCTGTTGTTGACTTTACCAATTGACACTCCTGTCTATGGCATCAGTAATCTCCCTATGCTCCAGTCATGAGTTTCCAAGGCTATGGAAGCCCTCTGAGTTCTCCGACTCTTATCTTATTTAGACAAGGTCATAGTCAAAGTGGAGGTTCTCTCCTCCCTTCAGAGAAAGGTACCTCCTTCTTTGAAGACCTGTTCTTTCCACTGGGATCTCACTCACAGAGATCTTTTTACGTTGCAAATACTTTAAAAATATATGGAAACTGTTCTTTAATTGTGTAAATGTCAGAGGTTATATATTAGCTAGATTTTTACATTTATTTTTGTATTTTTAAATTCTACTTTGTTTCTGTTTAGGGGATTATTAGCCCCATGCTGCTTACAAAATGGGCCACAGAATTCCACTTTACTAGAACTAGAGGTAACCTTGGTACAAACCCAGCCAGGGACTAAGTGAAAAAATGCAAGCCCAGAGTTCCTTGCTAAATTTCTTTTGGGATGGTTTATTTTATGGTGAAACCTGACTGCATTAAAGAATACTTAGAAACCGGGAAAAGTGTTATTTTGGGTGGGTCTGGGAGAGGCCCAAATGAGATCAGTGTGTGGTCTGAATAGAGGAGGTGGTAGGGACCAGCCAGCCCCCTGCAGTCAGAGAATAAGTGCAGAAGACAAGCTGGTCTCTTGCTGTGAGAGCGGGACACACTGCACTCCTGCTGTGGGCATCAGTTCCTGGTCCTTGGACTCCAGGACTTCCACCAGCAGCCTTGCTGCCACTTGGCCTTTCGGCCTTGAACTAATAACCATGGCTTCCCTGGTCCTGAGCCTGTTGGACTTGAACTAGACCACACGCCTGGCAGCCCGCTATCTCCAGCCCACAAATGACCTTTCATAGGCCTTCTCAGCAACCGTGACCATGTGAGCTGATCCCTTACCAGATTCTCCTTCTTCTGTCTATATCCATTTCCTAGTGACTCAGTAACTCCTGAGAACCCTGGCCTCTCTCTCTCTCTTTGCAACTCTGTAACTCTGACTTTCAAATAATAAATAGTTTTTAAAAAATAAGAGGTCACAGGCCGGCACCGAGGCTCACTTGATTAATCCTCTGCCTGTGGTGCTGGCATCGCATATGGGTGCCGGGTTCTAGTCCTTGCTGCCCCTCTTCTGGTCCAGCTTTCTGCTGTGGCCTGGGAGGGCAGTGGAGGATGGCCCAAGTGCTTAGGCTCCTGCACCTTCATGGGAGACCAGGAAGAAGTACCTGGCTCCTGGCTTCAGATCAGAGCAGCTCCAGCTGTAGCAGCCATTTGAGGGGTGAACCAGTGGAAGGAGGACCTTTCTGTCTGTCTCTCTCTCTCACTGTCTATAACTCTACCTGTCAAAATAATTTAAAAAATTAAAAAAAGAGGTCAGTGAAATAGAAAACAATTGTACAATGGAGAAAATCAACAAACACCAGAATTCGTACTTTTTTTTCCAAGATTTATTTTATGGGGCTTGCATTGGGCATAGTGGGTAAAGTCACCATCTGCAGTGCAGGCATCCCATATGGGCACTGGGTCAAGTCCCAGCTGCTCCATTTCTGATTCAGCTCCTGCTAATACACCTGAGAAAACAGCAGAGAATGCTTTCCCAAGTCCTTGTGCCTCAGAACTTATGTAGGAGACCCTAAGGGGGCTCCTGGCTCCTGGTTTTTATCTGGCCCAACCCTGGCCATTGTGTCCATGTAGGGAGTAAACCAGCTGGAAGAAGACCCCTCTCTCTCCCTTCTTCTCTCTCTCTATAACTCTGCCTTTCACACAAATAAAATAAAATTAAAAAAAAAACCAAAGAATAAAAAGCAGAGTATTGATCAGACTCAGGAGACTCGGACTTTAGGGCCTTCCAGAGGTATGACACCAAAGAATACACAGGTGCTCAGTTAATAAAAATGTGGAGAATCAAAGGTGACCTAGAGGTAAAGGGAACATTGCCCAGTCTCAAGTCACAGTTGAACTAAAGTGATCAGCCAGCCACCAATTAATCTGTCAAAGGGAATGGCGAAGTCTCAGGAGAACAGAAAGATAATGTTTAGCAGTAAGGGTATGTTGCTAAGTAATATAATATTGAACTATCCTTGCATTCTTGGGCTAGAAACTTATTTGATCAGTATATTTATTTGGCTCATTGTTTATGGAATGTGGTATTAAATTGTTACCTGATATTATATTTAGGTTTTGTGTACTAGGTTGATTTAGCAGTTCCAGTTGTGTGTGGCTGTCTTCGTATCTCTTCTTGATTCTCCATGTTTGGAAAGGGTTGGAATCTGATGGCAGCATTGGTATTTGATGTTGACAAACAGAAAGATTCTTCTCTAAGCACTCTCTATTTCTATTTCTTTGCAGGCCGATTTAGTCCTGATTTGCCCACTCTTCTGGCTGGGTATTTTGATAGTTCCTACCGTGTGCCTGATTCAAAATGTATTATGGAAATCGTAAGTTTAAAAATGGAGAGCTAGCCAAAAATTATATTGTCATGCTTAACTACCTTTCCCAACTAAGTATATTCAAATAGTGCTGAGTACCACCTTGTGAATATCAAATGCCACAGGGCTTTTAAAGTTTGCTTTAAATGTTTTCTGATGATGGACCAAAAATCAATTTACGAGGATAAAAAATATGAAATCAAAATGCATGGTACAGGGGGCTGGTGCTGTGGTGTAGTAGGTAAAGCTGCCACCTGCAGTACCAACATCCTATCTGGGCATCGGTTCGAGTCCCAGTTGCTTCACTTCCTATCCAGCTCTCTGCTATGGCCTGGGAAAGCAGTAGAAGATGGCCCAAGTGTTTGGGCCCCTGTATCCATGTGAGAGATCCAGAACAAGCTCCTGTCTCCTGGCTTCGGGCTGGCTCAGCTCCAGCTGTTGCAGCCATTTGGGGAGTGAACCATCAGATGGAAGACCTTCTCTCTCTCTCTGCCTCTACCTCTCTGAAACTCTGCCTTTCAAATAAATAAATAAATCTTTTTTAAAAATGCATGGGACAGCTATGAAATTTGGAATTTTCTGGGATTTTTGGAAAATGGGTCTATTTCTTTACTTTTTAGAAATGTGATTTATGTCACTTAAATCTACAGGAATCAAAACCTGATGCCATGGAATCACATATTAAAAATGAATAATAAAATAAGCAATAGGAGGGAGATATTAAATAGAGAACACTCTTCATTTTTCCAAAAAAGTAGATTAAGAATCTCTCAAACAGTTCTCCCAAACTTTGTTGGATTAGATTACAGGATTTTTTTTAACCAAAGACTGTAAAAAAAAAAAGTAAATAAATAAAGATGCTTTAAATTACAGAGTTGGGGATTTTTGAAATCTCTAATGTTATAGAAAAATGGTCCATGAAATAGAAATTTTTTAAATTAGAAATAATTGATTTATACTATGAATTATTGCATGTATTTCATAATATGTACATCAAAGCTCTAAAATGGTATAAATCTCTAACAATATACTGGGAGGAATAATACTAATTTTGCTTTTCATTTGTTCAATTCTTCCTTAATGTTTCAGTAGATCAAGGAAAGCATAATTATCTGCCAACCCCAAAGTGGACACTGACTTTTTCCTGGCAGACATATGAGGTTCCCTAACACGTACTCTCTCCATTTCCCCTCTGTGTGTGCGTGTGTGTGTGTGCGTGCGTGCGTGTGTGTGTCCATTCATTCCTCCATGAAGCACTGTTTTGACTGACAGTTTAGGAAATCTTTTGAAGAAATCTTTATGTTGGTATTAACTCGTCAACCAAAGTTAGCAGAAACAGATGGGGTGGCAGTACTGAGGCTTTAATACCTGTGTTGATTTGTGTTGTCCAGAAAGCAGGCATGAGGTTTCGGAGGCAGAGACGGGCCTTACCCACACCCAGCAGCGGCACTTGGGCTCCCCTTGCTGAGGCAATGCAGTGAGGGAGGATGGACGGCCCTGAAATCGAGGTTCCCACAGGAGAGGGTGGGCAGAGCGCAAACCTGGGAGTGTGTGCCGGAGACAAACAGCTGTCCCAGAGTGCAGCAGGCTTTGCTCCTTCTCCTGAACAAACTCTCCCTGGGGAATGGAGGGGAAGGGTCGAGGCTCCTCACCCTTTGGAATGTAAACAAGTGTCAGGGTCTCTGAGTTCACAATTCCTGGAGTATCTTCATAGACCCAGGTCTCATCCCCTCCAGAAACGTATTCGTGTCTGCTTTCACGACAATTTCTTTTCCATTCAGGGAGGAATTCTTCCCAATGTATTGAAGAGCTATGGACCCAGCTTTGACCTAACAGATCTGTGATTGTGTTCATTAAAATGATGACAACCAAAAATGTCCCCTAACCAACCATGTTCTATCATTTGGGCACCTTTATTCTGGGTGCTAAAGAATGCACAGCCCAGAAGGCATTCACCCTGTACCCAAGTGTGCCTGGCAGCTCTGGGGACTGGCTCCTGGGGAGACAGGGCTGTTTCTAAACTAGAATATATGGAAGGCTCCCAATTCAAGACAAGTGTTTCATGTCTAAACCAGAGTGTAGGTCTCTGTGTTAAACTAGGTATTGGTCCTACTTGAATCTATACTTGCTTTTGCTAGTAGAACATAATATTCCATAATTCTTGTATTTCCCCACTGAGTGTAAATCATTTTTATTACATTGAATGAAATTAAAATGTGTTTCATTTCCAGAAAGTTTTCTATTATATACTCAACCAAGGATGATTTAATTTACTGTTAAATGTTCACTTCGGAAAACATGAAATGTTTTCTTCCTAATTATTATTCCAGATTACATTTGAAACTACATCTTATCTGAAAGCTTTTCAATTTAACTTTAGAAATAATTACTGGGGCTTTTGCTGTGGTATAATGGGTAAAGCCGCCACCTGCAGTGCCAGCATCTCATATGGATGCTGGTTCGAGAGCTGGCTGCCCCAGTTCCGATCCAGCTCTCTGCTATAGCCTGGGAAAGCAGTAGAAGATGGCCCAAGTGCTTGGCCCCCTTGCACCTGCTTGGGAAACCCAAAAGAAGCTCCTGTCTCCTGGCTTCAGATCAGCCCAGCTGTGGCTGTTGTGGCCATTTACGGAGTGAACCAACAGATGGAATAGCTCTTTCTCTTTGCCTCTGCCTCTCTGTAACTCTGCATTTAAAAATAAAAAATAATAAATAAATAAATAAATCTCTTTTTTTAAAGATTTATTTATTTGTTTTGAAAGTCATAGTTAGAGAGAAGGAGAGGCAGAGAGAGACAGACAGAGAGAGAGAGTGAGGGAGAGAGAGAGGTCTTCCATATGCTGGTTCACTTCCTAATTGGCTGCAACAGCTGGAGCTGCACTGATCCAAAGCCAGGAGCCAGAAGCCAGAAGCCAGGAGCCAGGAGCTTCTTCCGGGTCTGCAAGGGCAACTGCAAGGGCAACTGCAAGGGCTCTGCACTTGGGCCATCTCCTGCTGCTTTCCCAGGCCATAGCAGAGAGCTGTATCAGAAATGGAGCAGCTGGGTCTTAAACTGGCGCCCATATGGGTGGCTTTACCCATTATGCCACAGCACTGGCCCCATAAATAAATCTCCTTTTAAAAAAATTATTACTGAGAAGCAAAATAATTGCCTAGGTGCTGCACATCATTACTTAAGGAATGAGGGTCATAGCAAGTATTGGTAACCTTCAAGTATATAGCCATTAAATTAAATATTGCCATCACTTTCGATCTTGAACCTTGAGATTTTAAATCTTGGCACACTTTGAAGTTGTGTTTAACTTTTTAAAAATAATTAAGTTCTACTGCATGTCAAAGTTGCCATTACAAATATATATATATATGTATATATACATATATTTAAATATTTATTTGAGAGGTAGAATTACAGAGAGAGGTCTTCCATCTGCTGGTTCACTCCCCAGTTGGCTGCAACAGCCGGAACTGAGGTGACTCAAAGCCAGGAGTCAAGAGCATCTTCTGGGTCTCCCACATGGGTGCAGGGTCCAAGTACTTGGGCCATCTTCCACTGCTCTCCCAGGCCATAACAGAGAGCTGGATTGGAAGAGGAGCAGCTGGGACATGAACTGGCATCCATATGGGATACCAGTACTGCAGGCGAAGGCTTAACCTACTACACCATAGCGCTGGCCCTGCCATTACAAATAAATTCCTATGAGCTGGTAAATACTCATTTTCAAAAAAGAAAGTATAAATAGCAGTGAGGCTTTTAAAGCTTTTGGTTTTTCTTGCCTTTTTGTCGGACCACAGATGCCTATGTGTTTGGTAATACAGATGAAGTACAATTTCACCGGGAAGATAACGCCATTGAAAATGAGGAGTATTTCAGCTACTGAAAAAGTATGCAAGCGCTTGCAACACATCTCTCCCAGGGCAGTCATCCAGGAAGTGGTGGACGGAAGTGCAGCTCTGGATGGGGTGCGATGGGGAGGGCCTGGGAGAGCAGGGCCACGTGCAGAATCGGGGTGGCTGATCCACATGTGGGACAGATGTTCTTGCTGCTTATGAGGAGACTTCAAACCTGCCTCTGAAGGACCTGTTGCCAGAACTACCATCCCAAGACTTCCCTGAAGGAGCTTCATCAATGAGAAAGTGACACAGTCACTTAGGATTGAATTGGTTAATATATGTAAAGTCTTCAGAAAAGTTGTCTACCATAGAGTGTTATTTATCTAGCAATTCATTCATTTATTTTGTATATGGCCTCTATAACATAGCATTTTAGTTTATTCTGTGGAAAAAGAATAAATAATGTGTACCATATGTTATTATTTGCAATCCATTCCTATGTCTATCCTTGCTCTGAAACTTTTTTTCCATAAAACAAAAACCATCCATTTCAGATAAACAGGTAGTGCATCCTGTGCCCCTACTTCAGCCGCCTTCCAGAATGTTCTCCTTAGCTATTCTTGTCTTGTCTTTGGCTTGTGGTGTCCAACAATGCTCTTGATGGAGGAATGCTAGGTAGAACGTCTTCATGAGGAGTAGTCATGAGTTTTTAAACCCTTAATATAAAGTCTCACTTCTCTTTTCCAAGCCCTAACGCACATATTGTTAGCTGCTTTTCCTTTCTCTTTTCTTTTGTTGAGTTGTGTTCTATCAGTAATTCCCTGATAAGTCTGGATGATAAGTCTTGGGATCAACCATGAGAAGAGTGTGTATGGTAAAGTGTTCATTAACCATATGTTGTTCATTCATTTAATTAGAAAGATTTGCAAAAGATAAACAGAGTGATATTACAGGCTTTAAGTTAAAATTCTGGTAGAATGATTCAATAGGACAGAGGAAGATGGCTTCCTTTTTTGAGGAGCAGCTTAGAAAATTCCTGAAATAGAATAAGATCACTTAGGTACACGGGAGTGTTTTCCTTTGGGTGTGCATTAGTGTTTGGGCTTGTTAACTTTCTTAAGAGATTTATTTATTTATTTGAAAGACAGAGTTACAGATTGAGATAGAGAGAAAGAAAGGGTTCACTCCCCAAATGCCACCATGGCTAGGGCTGGGCCATGCCAAATCTAGGAGCCTGGAACTCCATCTGGGTCTCCCACATGTATGGCAGAGGCCCGAGTTCTTGGGCCATCTTCCATTGCCTTTGCAGGCACATTAGTAGAGAGGTGGATGTGAAGTGGAGCATCCAGGACTCAAACTGGTACTTATATGGGGTGTCAGTAACACAGGTGGTAGCTTAACCTGCTGCATCATGATGCTAGCCCATGCTTGTTAAATTTTTGATAAAGTTATCTTAAAGGGTGTGGTATCCTATTTCTGGACTTCTTTGTTCTGAAATTTGACTGTTGATCTCTCTAGTCCTTGCAAACCCACCAACCCTCTCTTTTCTCTCCATTATCTCTCATTTTGCCCAACTTAATATTCATAAACCATTTGTAAACTAGCTGGTATCCTTAACTCATTTGCACTTTTTGCATGGGAGTACAAATAGCCACAGCAAGCCAGAAGTCCTTAAGCTGCCCTTGCGAGATGCCTCTGCTGTGCTTCCTCCCAGGATCAAGGCCAAATCCTTCTTATGACCAGAAATGGTCTGCTCAGTGCCACCTCTCTCCTGGCTCCTCTGATCTCCCCACGTACCACCCCAAGTAGTTTTTGAGTATGGTATTTCCTGTTGGGAATGCTCTCCCCTGCCCTCCTGCAGGCCTCCTTTGGACCCCAGCTCCATTCCACTCCCTTAGAGGAGCCTTGGCTGATACCCTCAACAAGCTCCAACCTCTTCCTCACACTGCCACAGCACCTCTTAAGGTTCTCTTTCATGACATCTATCCATCATTTGTCATGCGTCAGTCCTCTCTCTCTCCCTGTACATTGGAATCTTCATGAAAGTAGAAGTGAGTCTTGTTGCGTTGGCAACGAATTGCAGATTGAGAAATCTATTTAAGGAATGCACGGGTGAATGAATGATGCATGCCTGAGTCTAGATACAGACCCCAGTGAGGATACTTCGCCAAAGGAAAGAAGCATGTCTACGTGGGTCGCTTTGCATGTGCCAAAGAGTCTGCACACCTGAGTCATCACCACCTGAGACTTCCACTCTGCCATTATAATGGCTGTAAATGGCACGGCCAGCCCCAGGCTGCCTGATGGAAGGAAGGACAGGAAGTTGCACACAGCTGAACGAGAACTTAAGCATCAAGACTCTCAGTAACCCTGATAGATCAAGCTACTGAAGGTCTTCAGAAAGTTCATGAGAAATGCATATGATGAAATAAAAAAAAACTATGCATGGGTTTCAAAAAAATTCTTTTGCCTTAAAATAAACCTATCTTTTAATAATAATTTAATTTAAGTGCCCTATGAATCTTGAACTCACGGTCTGACAGGAGTCGGGCAGGTTTGCCTTGCAGAGCCAGCCAGGGCTGTGCTGAAGCCTGTACACACACCTGGATGATCTGTAGGCGAGCGTGTTGGGGCTGCTGTGCACTGCCCAGCTTGGCTCTGTGTCCCTCCGGGAATGCGTCTCAGCTACTAGGACCACAGCAAGAGGGTCACACGCAGAGGCTGTGCATGGCGCACTGTGCCCCACCACGTCAGCTATAGCCCCAGGAGAGTCAGCCGTTGCCTGAGAGGGCAGAACGTGGTCACTGCCACTGTGCAAATCTCATGTGTTCTGTCCTTTCTGTCTCCCACATGACACAGGCTGAGAAACACCTACCGAAGAACGTTTCTCGAGGAAGTGCGGGAGATGGAACGTAACAGAGTTCCGGAAGTTGATATTTCTAAAATGTCTGGAAGGAGGTGAGGTTGTTCTCTTTATCATGTCCTTTGTGAGGAGCCCATTCTTCCTGCCCTTTGGGCCACATTCTCCTCCCAGGAACTTCCACACGGTAAATGAGCCCCCAGCTGACTAAGTCCATGTCGACCAGGCATCCTGACCTGGAGGCCGAGCTGGTGGAGCGGTCCCCTCTCCCCCACACAGGCGAACACAGGATCCAGGAAGATACACATTTAAGTGGCTTTTAAAAAAAAAAAAAGCAGAGCAGTTGCTACCCGCTGAGGTTTTGACTGGGAAGTTTCAGGAGGCAGATTTCAGATTTTATAAAGGAAACGATTCTCTCTTGAGGTGAGAGATGGGTAGATAAGAAGTACCTCTGGCAAAACTCACAGCCCTGAGCTGTTGGGACCTGTGCACTTTATCATATACAAAATGAACCGCAGTGAAAGAAACCAAGACAAAAGATGCAAGCACAGTAGAAATGTAGAAAAGAGAATGCAGATAACGAAGAAAGAAAATGATTCCAGAAATCAGCAAGAAAAACACCAAGCAACAGAAAAATAGGCAGCTTACATGAACAGTTCATAGACAAGGAGCTAAGAGGACAGTGCGAAAAGTTCCTGGGAAAAATGGAATTGAAAGATTTTACTTTGGTGCAAAAACTTTTCTTTGCTCACAAGTGCTTTTCGAAAAGCTCCTGAGAAATGCATGCTGCGAAAAAGCTATGCGTAGATTTCACAGTAACGCGGAAAAATCAAACACAGAATATGATATATGCTATACAAATCTGTGTGCAAAGGGCCAGGATCAATTAAGTATATAATCACTTTTACTTCTGGAAAAATTACCCAAAAATCTCATCCTAGTGGTTACCAGGAAGGCACGGAAGTGAGGGACCAGAGAGGGGGCAAGGAAAATGGAGTACTAACATTTTCCTTATGTTTATTTTTAAAATTTTTGAACCATGCATGTTTGTCTGTGACAGAAGGAGAAGTGGGGGGGGGGGGGGTGGAAATGGATAAATGGGTTCTAGAAAGTCCCGAGTGAACTACATTTCAGCTCGTGGCTATATGAGCAAAAGTAAAGCCCCCGTCTGATTCTTTGGACTGCTTTGAGATACTTCACTGTTCTCTCTCTTCCCCAGGCAGTGAGGAAGCGTGCTCTGCATGCCAAGGGCAGGTTCTCAGCCTGGTCAGAGGCAGAGGCTCTTGATGGGCCAGCCTTGGAGCGGGAAGAGAGTCAGGCAGGGAGAGCTGGCCGTAGGGCACCTCTGCTCTTCCCGCAGGCAGTGAGGGGGCTGTTGTGATCTCTGAAAGCAGCTGCCGTTTGTCACACAACCTCCAAGCCCCTCAAATTCCTGGAAATACCAAGGTACATGGCAGATGCAATACAGCCGAAGTCTCCTGGGGGCCTGGTGACATTCAAGAAGTGAGAAGACAGAGCAGGCCAGACTGCAGGGGTACGAGGGTTTTAAAACTCTACCTTTGGGCGTATAATGTAACAAAAATTCTTTTAACTGGATTTTCCTAATTACACCCACAGCAGTGGCAGTCTTGGAGGGAGCGAGTTCATAAAATGACCTCAGTACTTGGAGTGGAAAAAAGTCTTGCACTTGAATGTGCACTTTGGGAGCTACAGAAGGGGCCACCTAGATCGAAGGTTAACCCTTCCTGACATGTGACCAAGAGCCTTGAACCAGCCTAGTGTACTGCACTGGCCAAGAAGCACTCATTACCCTTTGCCAATAGGAAAGGAGGCTGGGACTAAAGTTTGTAAGACACATTGGCCAAAATACCTACAGTGCTCTGGGATGTCCAGGGCTAAAAGGTGACCTCCTGTCCACTGTAACTACCGGCGAAGGCTGGTGAGCAGAGTTCTATGAATTGCTCAGGGGAAAACACTGGTGTAGAAGCAGCACAGGGCTGACCATGTCTGCAAAACATTTTGTTTTTATTTTTTAATACATGAATATCCCCCGAAATCTGAAGGCTTTTTTTTTTTTTTTAATTTTCACCTTGCAACTCAATGTTTTTTTTCCAAAGCGATTCCTTTGAGATTGTCTGAATGAACTAAAGTCAGGCTGTGTTGATTCACTCCCAGGGCGACGGCAGCGAGTCTGGACATGGTCTTTGAGAACAACTCCGTGGATCTCAGTGCCCCACGTAAGTAATACGCCGTCCAGCGGGTCAAGACACTGAAACCCCATCTGCTCAACCAGAGGCATGAGTGCCTTCCCCTGGAGGACATCGTGCTCCGTGAAATCAGCCAGGCACGAAAAGACCCGCACTGTAGGGTTCCAGAGCAGTCAGATTCCGAGACAGGCAGGGGCGGTGCTGCTGAGGGCTGCTGGGTGGGAAACAGGGAGCTCTCGTGAGTCAGCCAAGGAGCCTCAGCCGCTTCTATGAATGGAGTTAGAGGAGAGCTTATTCTGGTGTGGTTGTTGTGAAATCCATGCATGTGAAGAGGCCTTCAACGAGTTCATGGAAAATGTGTTATGGAAAAACTAGGCATGGATTTTAACTTTCCACACTAACATAAACTTAGCATTTCATTCTGTTTTCAGAAGCTCTCCGAGGTTCCCTTGTACACAGCTGCAGTGTCGCAGGTGGAAATGGCTGTGGAGATGGGCAGGGGGCGGCTGCACCTGAAACGTGAATGCGCTTACCACCACTGACCTGTGCTCTCACCGAGTTACCATGGCAAAGCTCACATTATGCATATTGTACCAAAAGCAGAAAAAATAGCTAAAATGAAAACACTTGTATCTTTATCTACTTTTAAAAAGTAGGATAGTTTTTGAAGAGAAGGGATCAATTACATTAAAAAAATTACTATGTTTGGCCTAAAGCCAGTGGAATGTGAAAGAAAATAACTCCTGGTCCCTCATGCCTAAATCACAAAATCATTCATGTAAAATCCCAACATTTTGAAGATCTGCAATGTCCCATTTATACTGAAAAGGGCTATCTGAGTCTAGCTCATTTTTACCTAAAGAAAACATCCATATTCCTTTTTTTATGTAAAAGTTGACAAAGCTTGGTTGGCCACAAAGTCTTTTTAAAGTTGTTTTATTTCCCCTCCTTTAATAAAAAGCCTATCCCTGAAGTACCTAGATGCAAGGCCTTTTGTGACCCTTATTTGGCGATGTTAATACTAAATGCTTCACTGGGAAAGGAAACAAATGCAACAAAAAGATGATCAATAAAGGAATAGCTGGTATTTGCTGGAAATGAGACATAATTGTTCATTTTTCTTTCCCAAGGTGTTCATTGAAAGTTGTACAATTTTTAAATTTTAGGTTCTCCTGTTGTGTATTTTCTTTCTTCTTGCTGAAGTGTATACTTCTTTGGATAGATTTCTATTTCTCTCCCTCCCTACCTCCCTGTCTCACTTATACACACACACACACACACACAGGGAGGCAGGGAGAGAGAGAGAGCGCTTTTCAGCCTGTTCTACAAGTAGCACATCACTTGTTCCCCATCCTTAGAGGGAAAAATAGAGGAACGTTACAGAAGATTAAAAATGAACCCAGACAAGAAAAGACAAAGCAGAGCAGATGTATTGAGGATTTGGGTTCACTTCTACCTCATTCTCATTCCCAAGGAGTGGTCTCGATGTCTACTTCCCTGAGAAAATGAAACGAGAGAAGCTACCTTCCCAGGGCCCCACACCACTCCTCACCCGCCAGCCACACACACACAAACTCGGGCTTCGCACCTGGGTGCGGGCCTTTGCTCTGCACACCCTGCCAGAAGCCCGTCCTCCTGAGTGCGCCTGCTCAAGAACATCGCCTGGCAACCCACTCCTGTTGCCTGCGTCACCAGCTTTTCACTCTCCACCGAACCCTTCTCACCAGCATACACAGCAGGTTGTCTTCAAAAGCAGAGCTTTCCCCCGACTGCACATCGCCCGTTAGATTCTGCTTCATTTCCCAGGCACTCCCGTGTAGCGGTAGTTCTTGATAAAATTTCTGTATCCATTTCCTCCAACTCCTCTCCACTACATTCTGCTCCATTCAGGCTTCTGCTCCCATGGTTCAGCTGTCACTGCTCCAGTGTAGGTCACCAGTGACCTTCATGTCCCTAAATCTGATCGCCCACTCTTCTCATGCCAGCCAAGCCCTCGGCAGCAGGTGGCACAGTACTTACAGTGTGCCACACTCTGGGTTGCATCTCGCAGGTCTTTGATTTTCAGCTGACTTCCTTCTTTGCTCCCCAGTCTCTTAATATTTGAGTCTCCCATGGATTTGTTCTTAAATTTTTTTTCCTTCCTCTGTCTACATTCACTCCACTGATAATCTCATCCCACCCCCCTGGGATGTTGCTAACACTTAAATTTCTTTTCCAGCCCACACCTCTCTCTCAAATCCCAAATTCCAGTGTCCGGCCACCCATTCAACATTCCCACTGGTTGTCTTAGGTATTTCAAACTTCACCTGTCCCTGATGAACTCATGGTCCCCTCACCCACCAAGCCTGCTCCTTCTGCAGCCGTACCCATCTCCATTGGTGATAACTGCATATTTCTAGCTGCTCAGGCCAAAGTCCCGAGAGTCACTCTTAATTCCTCTTTCCTTCTGTTGCATTGGCTGTTGCCTTGGCTGCATTCACATGATGTTGAGTCTGACCCTTGCTCGCTCCACTGCTGCCTTCTGGTCTGAACCACCATCATTTTTGTTCGCACTACTGCAATACCTCCTAGCAGGTCTTCCTCTTCCACCCTAGTCCTTCTTACAGGGTTACTGTGATCCACTTAACCTACAGCAGAGCAGGCACGTCAGCTTTTGGCTCAACACCCTGCAATAGCAATCTATCCATCACTCAGAGTCAAAGCCCAAATCCCCACCCCCCTTTATAAAATGATTTATTTGGAGCCGGTGCTGTGGTGTAGCAGATAAAGCAGCTGCCTGCAGTGTCAGCATCCCATATGGGTGCCAGTTCAATTCCTGGTTGCTCCACTTCTGATCCAGCTCTCTGCTATGGCCTGGGAAAGCAGTAGAGGATGCCCTAAGTCTTTGGGCCCCTGCACCCATGTGGGAGACCCGGAAGAAGCTCTTGGCTCCAGGCTTTGGATTGGCTCAGCTCTAGCTATTGTGGACATTTGGGAACCAGCAGATGGAAGACCTTTCTCTCTGTCTCTCCCTCTCTGCCTGTAACTCTGCCTCTCAAATAAATAAATCTCTAAACAAACAAACAAACAAAAACACAGAAAGAAATAGAAATGATTATCAGACTGTTCTTCCTAGGCATACAGAACTGGTCAATTAATTAATTCCTCTGGAGATTTCTCTTGGTGACCTTATTATTTATGTAAACTTGAGTGATCACTTTAAAAACCTATTTAAATCTGCTGGATTTTTAAGACAAAAACATTCCCAGCTAGATAGCCTGTTGTCCTTAAGTACATTTTCAGCCTCACAAATGTGTTTCTGAGTTTCAAGATTCAGATATCCTGGCTCCTCCCTTCTGGAATGGAAAGGAAGTCAGGAACCCCAAGGGCCACTACTGGAGCTACAGAGTGGGCTCAGCCACAGAGGAGCCGCTGCCCACTCAGCCTCAGTAAGCAGTGAAGACGATCAAAGCAGCAGAGTGAGCAGCCCCGGCCGGGCTGCACCCTGTAGGACAGCAGTGTTCAGACAGCACCTCTGCCATTTAGGGTCCTCGGTCGAGCTTTAAAAAGCACGTGGTGATAACCTGCACAGATCAACTGTGGGCCCAGAAACGGAGACTGTTGTAAGGGGCTCCCTAGGCTGTAATATAGTCCCATTTGTAAGCCCATCCCACACCCTCACTCGATCTGTGAGTTTGCCTATGCAGTCTGCCCTGATGGCTGGCCAGTGTGTCTCAGTCCAGCCGGAAGCTTGATTTCTGTCACCAGGACATTCACCAGACATGTGTGCCCTTAACAGATTCCTCTGTCTCTGCTCTTCCAGGTGGCTATTCCTTTTCCCAAACAGAGCAGTCCGTGATGACCCAGGAAGAACTAGTCCGTTCCTACAACCCCGGTAGAAACCAAAGCAAGCAGAGTTCCAATGCTGCCTTCACTGATATCTTCCTGGAGTGAGACTTCGGTCACCAGCGCGTCCTGCACCCCCATGCCCTTCACTGAGACTGGTCAGTCGAGCTGGCACTCACTGCCACTTCCGTGGCTTTGACTGAGTAGTTTGTTATTTTTATGTCAACAGAGTCAGGAAGATAAACAGTGAGGGAATGCTTTTGGATTTTTGTTAACTTCTTCAATGTTTTACCTAATGCATATAGTTTTTGTGTAGCTGTGAATGTATATATTTTTTTCTCTAGCTATTTAGCAGTTCAATCTGAAGTATAAAATTAAAAGTGTTACGTTTCACTAAAACAAGCTTTTGTGCAAGTTGTTGTTGGGGTGGGGGGAGGTAAAAGTCATCAGGTTGCCTAACAGGAAAGGAACCATGGAGATATTTTGTGTCGTGCAAACTCACAGATTAGAGACATGAGGCAACACATCAAACGGTTTTCTAGAGAGGATGTCCTGTCACTTGGAGTCACATTCTGTTTCTATGATTTTGCACAATATTCTTAATTTCAATGAACTCCCATAATGAGTGTCGTCTCAGACCTCAGAATCAAGTGTGCAAGAATTAACAGATGTCATGATTTCCTGTATTTTCAATTTCAAGTCCATTCTGATTCCTCCACCCAAGAGAGCTAGTGCGAAATTCAACCTTGGTCATCCTTGGAGCTCTGCCTCAGGCTGGCCCAGCTTCCCAGGGTCTCACAGGGTACAGAGCATAGAGCGCCATCTGTCTTCTGTCATCTGCCCATACAGATGGCCACTGGGACACAGGCTGCCTTTCAGTTAGGCAGCTCTAGGAGGTGTCTGTGCGAGCTATAGATTCGCACTCGTGGCCTCACATCCCTCAGAGAACCACTCTTCTTTTGGAATATGTCGTCACCCCAGTGTCTTTCAAATCCTTCCTCTGGTAAAGGGTAAAGTCTCATTCCTCAAACCCTATCCAACTTAGCACGGTTGTAGAAGCAAAGGGCAGGAATTCTTGAAGGCTTACTTCTATTTTCTATCCTGCCAAAATGACGGCTCTGATCAAATCAACCCCAACAACCTGATACCTGTTTGAAGAAAGAAAAGGCAATGAGAGGGGCTGGCAATGTGGAGCAGCCGGTCAAGCTGCCATCTTTGACTTCTGGCCACTGATGGGGATGTTGCCCACAGTCCTATCTGCTTAGAGGTCTGTGGGGTAGAAGGGGGTGTGAGCCAGCGCACCAGCCATAGACCAGGGGAGGCCACAGAAGAGTCAGCTCCTGTGCTTCCAGCAGACCTACTCATGCTGAGCCCCTCCTGAGCCTTTCTGAGTGTACTTGATCCCCTCTCCCACAGGGGAGTATCTGGGACACTATGGCTAACTTGAACATTGGCCAAACTCTGCCCCCAACACACACTGGTGCTACAACCACCATTCAGGTTGGGATAATACAGAATCCAAGACTGAAGCACTGGTCACCCACCATACTTGCTTATTCCAACCTTCGTAGCCAGTGAATGTTGCTTCAATATAGCAGAATGTTAATCACAACAGGATGCATTTCAGCCTATGCCCAGTGACTGCTATCCTGCTCCCCCTGCTCCCTCTACCCTCTACTGACTTGCCTGTTCTCAGCTTATCTTCAAAGTATATTTCAACATTGTAGTCAAATCTGAGCATCGAGACTAATGGAGTCAAAGAGCATCGAGTCAAAGATGCCCATGTAATGCATCAAAGTACCAAGGTTTGATTCCCGGCGCCTGCTCCCCACTCCAGCTTCCTGCCAGTGAAGACCCTGGGAAGCAGTGGTGATCTCTGAGTATTTTGGAGCCTCCCAACCACTTACCTGATTACCAGTTATCAATTACCTGGAGTACATTCCCAGTTTTGATCTCTCAATCCCAACCCCAGTCGTTGTGGGCATTTGAGAAGGGAACCAGCAGATGGATGCTGTCTCTCTCTCTCTCTCTCTCAAGTAAATAAATAATTTTTAAAAGTTGGAGACAAATTTGTGTCATTCAGATGTAAAGAGCAGGGACATATAAGAAAGAACAGATTTTAAAAGTTCTCACTTCTTAGGGTTGGTGTTGTGGTGCCGCTTGCAATGCCGGCATCCCATGTGGGTGCTAGTTCGAATCCCAGCTGTTCCATTTCTGATCCAGCTCCCCTCCAATGCACCTGGGAAAGAAGCAGAAGATGGCACAACTGCTTGGGCCTCTACACCCATGTGGGAGACTCAGATGAAATTCTAGGTTTTTGTTTCAGCCTGGACCAGCCCTGACCACTGCAGCCATTTTGGGAGTAAACTAGCAGATGGAAAATCTCTCCTTATCTCTGCCTCTTCCTCTCTCTCTCTGTCAGTCTGCATTTCAAATAAATAAGTCTTTATAAGAAAAGAAAAAGTAACAAGGGAAAACATTGTGGGGAGGGAGACCTAATTCATATTTTTTAAAAAATCAGGAATGTCTCTGATAATGTGGCTCATGAGAACCCAGTGGATAGTTTATTATTCAATTGTACTTTGAATGGTGAGGTAGAAGTTGCAGGATATTCTTTGGCTAACAAAACAAGAAGTTATGAAAGATTGTGAAGATGATGGAAAATGGAATACAAAATACAAGACACTAAACATAAGAAATTTTTCCCCATTAAAAAAATCCAGAAAGGACAAGTGCAGTGTGGTATATCCATACAGTGATAGCCAAACAGTCTCTCCATGCAAGGAATCAGTCCTGCATTGAATTGCAGCATCATGGTAAATGAAAAGAGCCAGTTACAAAAGGCCACATGCAATATGTGCCATTCGTTAAAATGTCCAGAATAAGTGAATCTTCAGTGATGTAAAGTACATTAGTGGCTGCTCAGGTCAGAAGGGAGTAAGGGAGTAGTAACACTGGGAGTGTACAGGGTTTCTTGTTGGGGTGATGAAGATGTTTTAAAACTGATGGTTGCAGATATTTGTGGATATACTAAAATCCACTGCATTATATACTTTACATGGATGAATTGGTTATTTAAATCTCAATAAAGCTGCTTTGAAGAATAATCCAGGGGAAATCCACTTTCAGTTATAATGTATTAACTGATACAGAACTGGTGCTCTTGCTTGGAACGATTAGAAAATTGGAAAAATATATGTAATGACTATTTTCACGCAGTGGACAAAGGAAAGCTCAGGACGATACTCCTTCGAGAATGGAAATAAAGTGAGTAATCTCATATCATTACCCAGACTTACTGCCTAGAGGTGGCTTTTGGCCCCCGGTGCAGGGAAGTGGTACTCAAGTAAAACACAGTCCTTTCTCAAAGTTGAGTAGATGAGACGAGAATTTGGGGAGATGGAGGCAGCTCAGCTTTGCCAGGTAGCACACTGTTGAGAAAGGAGTTGCACTAATTTCCAGAGGGATACCATGGAATAAATAGATGCTAAGTTACACGTGTAGAGTGAAACCCAGTGAAGATGAAGACCCTTGGTTACCTAGGAGACAACATCAGGCAGTCTCATGTACTATAAGTTTCTCTGTCTAGAGCTGCAATGAAGGCAGAACATGTTCCCAGTATGATGATTGAAGCACAAGTAACCCAACACACACACACACACACCCCTCCCTTACACACAACCTGAAAACACATCATAATAAAAATGTTAGAATTAGCCCACAGTGGGCCAGCGCCGCAGCTCACTAGGCTAATCCTCCATCTGTGGCACTGGCACCCCAGGTTCTAGTCTCGGTCGAGGCGCCGGATTCTGTCCCGCTTGCTCCTCTTCCAGTCCAGCTCTCTGCTGTGGCCTGGGAAGGCAGTGGAGGATGGCCCAAGTGCTTGGGCCCTGCACCCACATGGGAGACCAGGAGGAAGCACCTGGCTCCTGGTTTTGGTTCGGTGCAGTACGCTGGTCTCAGTGTGCCGGCCATTGTGGCCATTTGGAGGGGTGAATCAACGGAAAAAGGAAGACCTTTCTCTCTGTCTCTCTCTCTCTCACTGTCCACTCTGCCTGTCAAAACAAACAAACAAACCAAAACAACAACAACAAAAAACACGTATAAAAAAAATAAATAGCCTAAACTAGAGAGTTTTCTAAAACTACTTGACAATGTTTCGTTTCTGCTATCTGTTTTGAGTCCCACCACTCAAGTAGGAGACTTGGAGCTCCTGGTTCCTGGCCTGGGCCTGGCTGGGCCTGGGTTGTTGTGGACGTCTTGGAGGAGGCAAATCCCCGGATGGAAAATCTCTGTGTCCCTCCCTTTCAAATCCATCGATACATTTTTAAAAGAAAGCAAAAACCACCTGCAAGGCCTGCATGTTAGGGCCCCCAGGGGACCTTGGGTGTTTTGGGCACCGTGGCCATCTTGTTCTGCAGAAACAGAATTCTTGACAAGAAAATTAAGATAGCTCTGGACAAGGCATTTGTCAAGAATTCTGTTTCTGCAGAACAAGATGGCCACGGTCCCTAAAACACCTAAGGTCCCTTGGGGGCTTTAACATGCAGGCTTTGCAGGTGGTTTGGCCCAGAAACTCAGCCTGGGGACACGGCTGATATTCCAGGAGCCCTGGCCAAACCAAGAGCCTGTGCTGGAAGCCAGCCGAACCGGGACGGCCCCCCTGGTTTCCCTGCGGGCTACATCCATAGTGGGCGGGTTGGGGAAGGCGCCCAGGTGTGTGCAGGTGCGCGCAGGTGAGTCGCGCCAGCGCCAGCATTTCAGACCACCTACTGAAGAGCAGAGTGGCCGGAACGGCCGGCCAGTCACCGTGCGCCCCCGGCCCGGGATTTGTTGTAGACATGGAGCACCACGGAGCACGTTCTTCACCCCTCCACCCTCGCACACCACCTACACCCGCAGCCTGGACCTCGCAGGCACAGGGCCTGGAACCCCTCGCCCTGCAGAATCCTCTGATCCCCCAGTTTCGAGTTCGTTACCGAGTTTTGCAGCAACACGCACAGTGTGGGAACGGGTCCCGCGGCCTTGGGAGCATAGCGCACGCCCGGCTTTGCCCGCGGAGGTGGGACCCGGCCCGCCTCCCTCTGCTCCTGGCAGAATCCCTGGCCCCTCAGCTGTGCTGAGCTGTGCGCTTAGATGGTGGTGGCGTGGGATCCCGTTTCCAGGAAACATGACTCTGAAAACAAACCTCAAAAGCATCTTGAATTCTTTCACTGTCGGGAGTGTCCTCGAGTCCATGTGGAGGTAGATCCAACCCTGGATCTGGTGCGGACACGGTGGCTGCGCCCTGCGCTCGAAGCCCCGCGCCCCTGGGCGCCGAGGAAGCCCCCTGGGCTCGCTTCGGTGACTGAAGAAGGAAATGGAGGGTGGTGGAGGTGGCGGGTGGAGGTGGGGGTGGCAGGTGGCGAGAGTGCTGCCCTCTGCTGGCGGCCCGGCTGGACTAACTGTTCTCCAGCTCCTGAAACCATCCCTGGGTGCATTCCTATACACGCGTAGGAAGATGGTTTAGGTGCTGTTTAATCCTGGGAAGGGTGATTCCTGACTGCTGTCTGCACCTGCCACATATCAAAAAGGCGAGGCATTTGTGTTTGGGAATGATCTGCCTGCTCCGGGGATACTGCAAACACTCACAGGAAGTGCTCCCCTCCCACTCTTCCCAATTCTTTTGGTTCATTAAAGTCAGGCCAGCAGCACTAATCAACAAAGAGGAACCCTTTCTCCTTCCTTTGAACACAACGGGATTATGTCAGCGTGCTTCGTAAGGTAAGCTCTGCTAGCTGTTATGAGCAGTCACTCAAGTTGTTCCCTGAAAAGTAGCGCCTTTGATGACTTTCAAGTCATTCAGTGTGATGGGAGCTGTTGAGCCTGGCAGGTAGGTCCCTGGTTAGTATGCCAGGGTCCTCCCAAGGAAGGAGGAGTGAGTGGAGACTGACCATAAGGTAACCTTGTAGAATATCATAGAGGGATGGGCACATATAGGCAAACTCCATTCCAGTACATAAATAGTCCACCTCCCATATGTATCCAATGGCTGTTACTGATTTCATTGATCAACATGTTGTGTCTTACCCCTGTGTCATTCTGCCTTGGTCAGTTCCAATGGGCAGAAATAAACATTGGCTGGGTCTCATGTGTGCCAGCGCCATGTGCTGGGCTCCCTCCACCAGGCAACAAGTGAGGGAAGAGCTTTTCTGAGCCCTGAGTCCCATTTCTTCCTTGACAAAAACCCCAGGCATGAGACATGTTCCCAAAGCCTCTTGTCTGATTTCAATTTTGTTCATGCCCTCTAGGTTTAAAAACATTTTTTAAGCATCATTCAGAAACCTCTAGTACAATTGGCAATCACAAATACACACATCACGTTGCTCGCCTGTTTGCTGACTTCTCTGGAATGGGAACTCTGTCTTCCCAGGTGGCCTCTTTTCCTGTGTTCTGAGAGTCTTCTGCAGTACATCTCAGATTTAACCTAGATTGCAGCAACCCTCAAATTCCCAGTGCTCTCGGGTTTTCCTTGCTCCCGGGACCTGGTCTACAATCCTACAAAGGCCTGTGGGGCTCCGCCTTTCTTGGCTGTGGTCTGTGCTTAGTGATCCTCTTTGGCCTCCCAAGCTCTGCTACTTGATATGTAGCACACTCAGTCCTTGTCCCCTCTCTCTGGGTATTCATGTCAGGAGATATCGTGTCCTCAAGTTCCTCCCTGCACCCTCATTAGCTCCACTTCCAGCAGGAGTCAACTCAACGCTATAGCCATCAGTAAACCCCAGACCTCCTTGTCTCTAGTATTTGAATTATTATTATAATAATTATCAGAGTGCTTCATAAATAAGGATGAGGAAATAAAAATACATTCACTATGTTACAGAGTCTTCTGGGCTAAGAAATCTTGAAAAAATGACTCAAACCATTTGGAACCTTGCATCTCAGGACAGGGAACACCAGAGGGCGTAGGAGGCTTTCCTGGCTCCGATTAACATTAACAATAAATTGAAGAAAGCAAAGACAGAGCAAACTCAACTTGGGTTGCGCTTGTGGCTTTTCTGCCTATGACACATGCATTTGTTTCACAGTACATATTTTTTTTACTATGAATCTTTTAAATATTTGTTTATTTACTTGAGAGGCAGAATTACAGAGAGAGAGAGAGAGAGAGAGAGAGAGAGAGATGTATTCCATCCTCTGGCTCACTCCCCAAATAGCCACAACAGCCAGAGCTGGACCAATCTGAAGCCAGAAGTCAGGAGCTTCTTCTGGGTCTCCCATGTGGGTGCAGGGGCCCAAGCATTTGGGCCATCCTCTGCTGCTTTCCCAGGCCACAGCAGAGAGCTGGATCCGAAGAGGAGCAGTCAGGACATGAACCAGCACCCATATGGGATGCCGACACCACAGGCAGGCAGAGGCTTAACCTACTACGCCACAGTGCCGGCCCTGATTATGAATCTTGATTTTTGCCCTGTTCTGTATTTTAATTCTCTCTGCATTTGCTGAAAACCAAATATCTGGGCCACTAGAACAGTGTCTGTCTGCTTCACCTTACTTGCTCCCGAAGCCGTGGCTGAGTGCCTGTGAGAAGCAGCATCCGATGGGGAAGAACACTCAGATGTGTGCAAAGTGTGCTTTAGGACCAGCGGCATTCACCATTCATAACCACGTATACCTAAAAATTGCAAGCGTTGTTTCTGGTCATTCGTTGATGCTATGGGAAATTTCAAAGCAAGTGACCAAGTTGGTTGCTTTGTTTTCCAAATAGCCCATGATGTAATCACAAGGAATGTCCCATGGGTATTTAAAAGTGACTCCTTTTTTGGGTTGGGAAAGTGTCTGCTGTTTTGGGAAAACGAGGACTTATCGTGTAACTAATAGGAGACAAGTGGCAATGTTCAGTTTGCTTCTCTTGTTGTCTTCAATCGGTCTCCCTGCCCTACTACTCTCACCTGTCCAGTCCATCTCCATACTCCCCATAGAATTCCCTTCCAACCATGCAACCTTGGCAGTCCATGCTAGTGACAGCTGAACGCCCCCATCCAGCTGCAGCATGGATCCCAGATTCCACAGCATGGTGCAGGAGCTTTCCCAGCCCTGGGCCCACTGTCCAGCACTACCACAAGTGCTGGCCCCACTCGTGAGGACACCTCAGCCCTCCAGGCTTTGAGAACCCTGCCGTCTCGCAAAAGCCTCCTCCCTCTCCTCTCAGCTCATAGCAGCCTCCTCTCTGTGGGGAGCAACTCGGACTAGACTGTTACTGGAATTAAGACTTATTCTATGCATCTGCTCTCCCACAATATGGCGCTGGGAGAGGAGGAAACAGCTTCTACACAGCTTCCTCCAGTTCAACCAATAAACAGCAGGAGCTGATCCTGATTGGAGGAGAGCAGCGTACTCGGCATGTGGGTAGCAGAGTTGGGATTGGTGGAAGAGGACTATAAAGGAGGAGAGAGACAACATGCACCGGGAACATCTAAGAGGAACACCTGTGCAGCCCCCGAGAGGAGCCGGCCGGTGGTGTGCCGCTCCCCCGCGGAAGTGGGGAAAGTGGCTAGGGGGAACCGCCCTTCCACGGAGGTGGAAGGGATGGTAGCCAACCCGGGAAGAACCAGCAGCAAACCCGGGGAGGGCCGAGCAGACAAAAGAACAGCGCAGGGTCCTGTGTCGTTCCTCCATGAAGAGGGGGAGCGACACTCTCCAAGGACGTTTTCTACCCTGGCCTCTTTGTCTGAGCCTGGGCTGAACTAGACTCACTGTTGCAGTTGTTGGGGTTCAGAACATGATACCCCACAGTATGGCACTGTGGTGTGTGCAGTGCAGGGGGACTCTGTCGTGAGTGCCTACTTTCACGTAGCTCAATAGTAGCAAGTGTGACATACAACTTGTCAGTCACAAGGAAGAAAGGAACACATGGACACAAGATTGCCTTTCCTATGAATGATTTTTTATTGTTTGCACACCGGGGACACACCAGGGGTTTATTACATTATTCCACTGCTTAGCTATTTGGATCAATATACTCATCTATGTCACTATACTTATCAATTTTTCCATTTAACACTCTTAATATAACTACTTAACTACTTAACACACTTACCAATATCACTAATATCACTATCAATAATGTCAATAATATCACTTATCATAACTTACAGCTAACTTAACACACTGAATTACTTAGCTTAACATAACTGCTTATCTTAATATATATACCTCATCTTTTTTTTTTTTTTTTTTTTTTTAAACTTTTATTTAATGAATATAAATTTCCAAAGTACAGCTTATGGATTACAATGGCTTGCCCCCCATAACGTCCCTCCCACCCGCAACCCTCCCCTTTCCCACTCCCTTTCCCCTTCCATTCACATCGAGATTCATTTTCGATTCTCTTTATATACAGAAGATCAGTTTAGCATACATTAAGTAAAGATTTCAACAGTTTGCTCCCACAAAGAAACATAAAGTGAAAAATACTATTTGAGTACTAGTTATAGCATTAAATCTCAATGTACAGCCCACTAAGGACAAAGATCCTACATGGGGAGTAAGTACACAGTGACTCCTGTTGTTGACTTAACAAATTGACACTCTTGTTTATGGCATCAGTAATCACCCTAGGCTCTTGTCATGAGTTTCCAAGGCTATGGAAGCCCCCTGAGTTCACTGACTCTGATAATATTTAGACAAGGCCATGGTCAAAGTGGAAGTTCTCTCCTCCCTTCAGAGAAAGGTACCTCCTTCTTTGATGACCCGTTCTTTCCACTGGGATCTCACTGGTGGAGATCTTTCATTTTTTTTTCCCCAGAGTGTCTTGGCTTTCCATGCCTGAAATACTCTCATGGGCTTTTCAGCTGGATCCGCATGCCTTAAGGGCTGATTCTGAGGCCAGAGTGCTGTTTAGGACATCTGCCATTCTATGGGTCTGCTGTGTATCTCACTTCCCATGTTGGATCATTCTCTCCCTTTTTGATTCTATCAGCTAGTATTTGCAGACACTATTCTTGTTTATGTGATCCCTTTGGTTCTTAGTCCTATCATTATGATCAATTGTGCACAGAAATTGATCACTGGGACTAGTGAGATGGCATTGGTACATGCCACCTTGATGGGATTGAATTGGAATCCCCTGGTATGTTTCTAACTCTACCGTTTGAGGTAAGTCAGCTTGAGCATGTCCCGAATTGCACATCTCTTCTAATGAAGAACTGGATTAAGGATTCCTCTGGGTTGCCTTTAGAAATCTCTCTTTTTTTTTAAATAATAGGTAAAATCCAACAATTTTATGTAGTACAAGCAAGTGGTATTTATCCCACGTAAGCAAGGCTGTCAGCTTTTAAAAAATCAATAAATTGGACATACTACACAAACTGCAAAAATGTTAAATGATTACATCAACTTTTGTAAAAGATATTTGGCATAAAAAAACTGAGCAAACAAGAAACAGAAGAGAAATTCCTCATCTAGATAAAGAATATCTACCAAAACCAACTTTAATAGTGAAATTGGACAGTTTTCCCTTAAGTTGGGGAAAGGCGGAAGTGTCTTTTTCTCACCACTACTTTTCAATATTATGGTGGAATTACTAGACAGTGCAGTAACACAAAGAAAGGATACAAAATGCATACATATTGGGAAGGAAGACATAAAACTGCTAGCAAATGTCATTATTGCATGTATAGAAAATTCAAAAGTACATCATAAGTACCCCTGGAACAATGTTAGTGTAGCAAAGTGGCGAATTACATGTGCAATTTAATTGTTGTTCCATGTATGGGTAAGAGCTAGGATTTGAAATTTAAAAACAAAATTAAGCATCATTTAAAATTGCATCAGGTTAAAAAGCAAATCCCAATCGGTGTCTTTTAACTGGACAGTTCAGGCCATTAACGTTCAATGTGACTAATGAAAAGTGGTAACTTTGCCCTGCCATTTGCCAAAGATAAGTTCTAATATATGCTTTGAATTCCCTGTGATCTTTTGCTGTGAGGTTTCCTTCCTTTATCTTCTTTCATACTGATGACCGTGTTTCTTTGTTTCTGTGTGTAACACATCTTTAAGCATCTGTTGCAGGGCTGGACGAGTGGCGACAAATTCTTTCAATTTCTGTTTGTTATGAAACGTCTTTATTTCACCTTCATTCACAAATGATAGCTTTGCAGGATATAATATTCTGGGCTGGCAGTTTTTCTCTCTTAGTACCTGGGCTATATCTCGCCATTCCCTTCTAGCTTGTAGAGTTTCTGATGAGAAGTCAGCAGTGAGTCTGATTGGCGATCCTCTGAAAGTAATCTGACGTTTCTCTCTTGCACATTTTAGGATCTTTTCTTTATGTTTCACTGTGGAGAGTTTAATTACAACGTGTCGTGGTGAGGATCTCTTTTGGTCGTGTTTATTAGGGGTTCTGTGAGCTTCCTGTACTAGGATTTCTCTGTCCTTCTCCAAACCTGGGAAATTTTCTGCTAATATCTCACTAAAAAGGCCTTCTAATCCTTTCTCCCTCTCCATGCCTTCAGGAACTCCTAGAACCCGAATGTTGGTTTTTTTAATAGTATCCTGAAGATTCCTGACAATATGTTTTAGATTTCTAATTTCCTCTTCTTTTCTTTGATCTGACTGTATCCTTTCCTGTTCTCTCTCTTCTAAGTCCGATATTCTCTCTTCTGCTTCACCCATTCTGTTTGTAAGGCTCTCTATTGTGTTTTTCATTTGATCTATTGAATTCTTCACTTCAGTCACTATCACAGTTTCCTGTTGTACTAATTGTTTCGTTTCATTTTGATTCCTCCTTAATATTTCATTTTCACGAGAGAGATTTTCTATCTTGTCCATTAAGGCTTTATGTAGTTCCAGAATTTGTTTTTGAGAACTTCTTAATGTTCTTATCAATTTTTTGAGATCTGCTTCTTGCATTTCTTCTATGTCATCATCTTCATAATCTTGAATTGGGGTGTCTTTTTCATTTGAGGGCGTCATGGTGACTTCCTTGTTTTTATTACCTCGGTTTTTGCATTTGTTATTTGGCATATTGGAGATATTTGGTTTCTTCACTGTGGTGCTTTTTCTTGTTATACTATGACTCTAGATTAAGTGGACTATCTGTTTTTGATGGAGCCTTAGGGCTTGAGATGGGTGTGGCCTGAGAGCTCTGTTTGGTGTCCCAAAGGTGACACTCCCAGGTTAGGAGTGGTAAATCTCTCTTTCTCTCTTTCTTTTTTTGATTCAAAAGGGAAGTAATTCCGCACAGCTGAACGAAGTTGGAGGTAGTTAGCAGGCAAATGATATACCCACAGGAGCCAGAGATCGGAAGCTCTTTCCCAAGGACCACACAGGGAATCTGTTTGGCCCTCAGAGTGGGTTCAAATTCTCCTTCAGTCTCCCACTGGGTTGCCAAAGTTACGGAATTGTAGTGTCTCTGGAGAGTACTCAGGTGAATTCCGTGAGTTCTCTCCCCCACCGTCTCTTTTTTCACAGTCTCAGTTCAGTAGCACCACAAATTTACTAGGTCCTAATCTCCTGTTAATTCGCCCCGCCCAGAGTCAGGGTTTTCTGCTAGGCTCAGGGCCGGTGCAGACCTGAGGTCGCTCTGCTTATGACGTATGTCCAAGATGGCGCCTGCTCTTTGTCTTGCTCGCCCTTGAGAGGTGAGCAGAGAGAGAGAAACCCGTGTCCGTACCAGTCACCTTTTTTTTTTTTCTCTCTCTCTCTCTCTCTTCCAGTTAGCCTGGTGAACTTTTCCCCCCCGGGGGTCGTTCCCTCTAGTCTCCTCTCTCTGCTTGCCTGCCGGTGTCTCGGGCTATTGAGGTTCGGCTCACCTTGCGTTCCAGCGCTGGTGTGTTGAGTCTGCCGCTGGTGTCCTGAACTGTGGGCTCCCACGCTCTCCACACAGGTCCGCTGTGAATCACGCGTTCTGGAAGAGTTTCTTCTGCTGTTTCCTCCCCTACTCTTCCTTGAACCTGCAGTATCTCCACTTTTATTAAACTATCTCTCCCTGGACTATCAGTGTGCTCCCTTCCTATTCCGCCATCTTGCCTCTCCCCTATATACCTCATCTTAACAATATCACTTATTGGCCAGAAAATCAATATTCTTATACCATAAGTCACAACAAACACTATTAAAATAATCTTGAGTCCTATCACAATGAACAATACAAGCACACCAAAAGATTCAATACACAACATTGGTTTGCTACGTATCTAGGCTTGCATCACTGTCACAAATGTGTTTCTCCTGTGGGGAGTGTACAGTGTCCAGGGTTCAACGTCCTAGCAGGGACAGAACTTGGATCCATCACTTACAGGCTGGAAGTCGTGGGAAGACTATCACTCTTGGCAGTAGGCTCAAAGTTCCCAGGCGGATGGCAAGGCGAGAAGTTGGAGAGGTCCCCTGCTGAGAGGCCTGGTCTGGCACTGTGGTCAACTCTGGCAGCAGGCTGATAAGGACTCTAGGCAAGGTGGTGAGGTGGCAGCTTCACTGGTTAGACACAGTGGTTGGGCGGCAATGCAGCAGCTCTGCTGGCCTCTTGATCCTATCGTCACCTTGTGCCATGAAGCAAAAGCTAGCGAGTTGGTTCTTCGACTCCAAGCGCGAGGAGATCCAGAGGTTCGCTTGCACTGGGCCCACTCAAACACACACACTCACACAGAGAGTGGGGTATTACAGCTCAGGGACAGCTCTGCAGGTTGGCTTGTGCTGCTATCTGCTCCATGCAGAGTAGTGGGCTGCCTCTTCAGCTCCGGATGTGTGGAGATCCAGAGGTTCACACACACTGGGCCCTTGGTTCAGCGGCAAAGCCGAAAGTGTTACAGCAACTCTTATTAGACAGGAACTAGACAGGAAGAGGGCAGCTCATGAGGCTATGGCCACTCAGGAGATTGTGGCTGGAACAGCTCAGGAATGGATGCAGCTCAGAAAGCTGTGGCTGGGACAGGTCAGCAATGAATCAGGATCTCGTCAGTGACAGCTCAGCTCAGCTCCGTTCTTTCTTCCGCTCCCGGTGGTTTACAAGCACCAGACCATGATCCTCAAAAGGATGGAGAGCGGTGTAAGGGCTCCCCTTTTTATCCTCATTTTCTGGCAGTCCTCCAGCTTGCCATCCTCCAACTTGTTGTCCAATCAATGTGTTTCCTCCTTGCTTGCAGTTGAATAGTCCAGTCAATACTGTTCCTGCCTTACATATGTATGAATGGTCCAGTCAGCATGGGTAGGAGGGTATATTGCCCATAGCGCACTGTTATCTGACTGACCAGAGATGTCTGCTTGGTATGAGTAGGAGTGTCTCTCTAACAGCCATTAGGTATTGCCTCCGCTCTCAACTTGTAACTCCACTTTACTTTTATTTTGTGGCTAGTGGTAACGTTTTAACTCAATGTTTTACTGTGGCGTTTCCACAGTTCATCTCCTTTCCAGGGAAGTGGTGATCTGTGACTCTTTTTGAGACTCCTGTGGGATTCCCCACACTCGAGGAGGACCGTTTTCTTAGTCCCCATCCCGTTGCCTCCTCCCCTCTACCGTCTTCCAGGGTCCTCACTCTGCATACTTGCAATTTCCTTTGGGCTCAAGCCGAGGGCAGCCCCAGCTCCTGGTGGTAGTGAAAGACTTGTGAGCTCAGGGAGACTGAGCCCCTGGAGCACAGGCGCGTGGACCTGGTCCACTGGGGGTCCCCGTGGTGCCCAGAGCACCCACTTCCCATGCTGCTGGGCCTCCCGTGCCTGCCAGCGGTGGCTTGATCCTGACTTGGGATCAGAGCGGTTGCCCTCACTCCTCCAGCTTCCTCCATTCCCTCTCACTCGGGTGCCCTTTATTCTCCTGCTGTCCTGGCCTTTACTGAACCCCACTTTCTGTCCATGTCCACCTATGCCTGCCGCTGTCTGCATTTCCTTCTGTGTCCAGTCTAAACACCTGGGGCTGTCCTCAGGTGCCCACAGACTAAAAAAGCCACTTAACTTTCTGCTGTATTTTCCACTGTGTGGGATAGAGGTTCCAGTGTGGGGCGGTGGATGTCCCTCATGCCAGGGGCTCTTGCCCCTTGCAGACTGCCTACCACAAATGTCTATTTTTCCCCTTTATGCTCTGCATCTACTTAAACTTAGGATGAAAATATTTGAAGTCATCATATAAATGCAGGAGAACATACACAGTTTTCCAAAAATTCTTTTAGAAATAAAAAGGTATTTGAAGACCACTGAGTTTCAGACCACTGTGGTGAGACATGCCTTGAGCCACCCCATCTCAGAGATGTTCGGTTGCGGGGAACTGAGAAGGGCCAGTAAGAAGTGGAGGTCCTGAGATGGAGCTGTGGGACAGCATGTTAGACCTCTGCCTGCTCCACCTGCACCCCATGGGAGCTCCTGTTCAAGTACTGGTAGCTCCATTTCTGATCCAGCTCTCTACTAATGTGCAGGGAAGATGGCCCAAGTGCCGGAACCCTTGCATCCATGTGGGAGCTTTGGATGAAACTCCTGGCTCCTAGCTTCAGCCTGGCCTGCCTTGACTGTTGAGGCCGTCTGGGGAGTGAGCCAGCAGATGGAAGATCTCTGTCTGTCTCTCCCTCTCTCTCTTTAACTGTGCCTTTCATATAAATAAATAAACAACTCTTTTAAAAAATTGAGATTCTCAGATTGTAATTACAATTACCAGTGTGTAATCGACCACAGTAATATAAAATAATACACACATGATGTAACCATTAAACAACAATAAACTATTTTTGGAATTCACCTTTTAATGAGATGAGTAGATCTTTTTTATTCCTGATGAGTTTAGGTACTGTGGATGAATATTGCTTATTCATTGAACGAAAGAGCATTCAGTGTCTTAAAAATAACTTAGATGTAAATCTTGAAAATATTGCTTACATTATCATGACATTATTTTTGTCATAAACATTTCATTCAATTTTTGGATCCCTTTTGTGTTACATGCTGATTATCACGTGGCCATCTGTCTTCAAATATTTTTTATGACTCAGCAGAGCAGCCTGCAACTTGACGAGTCTCAGTTTTTGGAAACCACCTGACATGCAAAAGTGTCTATATATCTATGTACCTACCGAATTAGGTAGTGACCCAGTGATCAGAGTCCTCTTAGCACTAGTGTTGGAGTTGTTCCTTTGTGCAGTGCCCACAGTTGTGTTTGTGGCATATGTGTTTATGCCTGGGACTGATGAGAGGTCCACATTTCTTCTGCAAGTGTTAGGGCAAGTGTGAAAAAGAAAAGATGGGAAGGGGCCAGAGATGTGGTGCAGTGGGTTAACGCCCTGGCCTGAGGAACCAACACCCCATAGGGGCACCGGTTCTAGTCCCGGCTGCTCCAATTCTGACCCAGCTCTCTGCTATGGCCTGGGATAGCAGTATAAGATGGCCCAAGTCCTTGGGCCCCTGCATCCATGTGGGAGACCCGGAAGAGCTCCTGGCTCCTGGTTTTGGATCAGCACAGCTCTGGCTGTTGTGGGCATTTGGGGAGTGAACCAGCAGATGGAAGACCTCTCTCTCTCTCTCTCTCTCTCTCTCTCTCCCTATCTTTGTAACTCTTTCAAAATAAATAAAACAAATATTTTTAAAAAGAAAAGATGGGAAAGGACACTTTGAAGGACACTTTGAAGCTGGCACCTGTCCAGGCAAAATTGCTGGACAAAGACACTGGGATGTTGAAATTCCTTTCAAGGTTTCTGTAAAGGGTCACAGAGCAAATATTTTAGGCTTTTTCTGTTGTGTGGTCCTATTCCAACTGGTTAGCTCTGGCCCTTGGAGCAGCCACACACAACATGTAAGCAAGAGTATGGTTGTGTTCCAGTAAAACCTTATGGACACTTCCCATTTGCAATTTTCATGTGTCCCAAAATATTGCTCTTTTGATTTTTCCCTTCAACCTTTTAAAAAACATAAAAGGGGCTGGTGCTGTGCTGCAGCAGGTAAAGCTGCTGCCTGCGGTGCAAACATCCCATATGGGCACCAGTTGTAGTCCCAGCTCCTCCACTTCCAACCCAGCTCTCTGCTATGGCCTGGGAAAGCAGGAGAAGATGGCCCAAGTGCTTGGGTCCCTGCACCTGTGTGGGAGACCAGGAAGAAGCTCCTGGCTCCTGGCTTTGAATCAGCTCAGCTCTGGCTGTTGCGGCCATCTGGGGAGTGAACCAGTGGTTGGAAGATTCATATTCTCTCTCTCTCTCTCTGCCTCTGTGTAGCTCTGCCTTTCAAATAAATAAATCTTTTCTTAAAAAAAACTATCTTAGTGAATTGGAGAATGTGGAGGTTATAGAGAAAGGGGAATGGCTACTGATGCTGTTCTGGACAGAGAGAGGGGACGGCTGGGACACCTTCCTCCATGAGGGCGATAGAATTAGAAAACAGCCTGTGATGACTGACATTGAGATCATTTAGTCTATTTGACTCCCCCTAGTCCTCTACCAGTACATCATCTCAATGAAGGAACGGACCAGGCGTCATTCTCTACCACCGTTCTAGTACCTAGAATATGAGAATACTTCAAGAAGCTCATAGAGTATAGAGTTATTTAGAATAATTTTCATTTATTTATTTTTTAAAAGATTTATTTATGTATTTGAAAGGCAGAGTTACAGAGAGAGAAGGAGAGGCAGAAAGAAAGAGAGAGAGGTCTTACATCCACTGGTTCAGTCCCTAGATGGCCACAATGGCCAGAGCTGTGCTGATCTGAAGTCAAGAGCCAGGAGCTTATTTCTGGTCTCCCATGCAGATGCAGGGGCCCAAGGACCTGGGCCATCTTCTCCTGCTTTCCCAGGCCATAGCAGAGAGCTGGGTTGGAAGTGGAGGAGCTGGGACTTGAACTGGTGCCCATATGGGATGCTTGCACTGCAGGTGGCAGCTTTACCTGCTATGCCACAGCACTGGCCCCAGTATAATTTTTTTAACTGCTGAGGCTGGGCCATGCAGAAGCTAGGAGCTAGGGACTCCATCCAGGTCCCCCATGTTTGTAGCAGGGACCCAAGTATGTATGTATGTATGTATGTATTTGAAAACCAGAGCTTGACAGAGTAAGGGAAGACACAGAGAGGTATCTTCTCTGTGCTGGTTTGCTCCCCCAGATGGCTACATCAACTAGGACAGGTCAGGTGGAAGCCAGGAGCCAGGAACTCCATCTAGATCTCCCATATCGGTGGCAGAGGCCCAAGTACTTGTGTCGTCCTCTGCTACATTCCCAGGCAAACCAGAGGGGGTGGATTGGAAGAAGAGTAGCCAGGACTCTAACTTGCATTCAGATAAGGGATATCGGCATCACAAGTGGCAGCCCAACCTGCTATGCTACAACACTGGCCTGAGATGCAAAAATTTTGAAATACATGCACATGAGGGTTCTTCCAAAAGTTCATGACAAATGCCCATTTTGAAAAACTGTTGCACGGATTTCAACATTTTTTGCACAAAAATAACCTTGGTTCCATTTTCCATGGACTTCTTCAAGTACCCTCATAGCACCTCTTACAGTGGATGATCAATAAATATGTTGTGAATGGCTATTAAATAAATATATCAACCAAGATTTATTGAAGCCCAAGAGAAATTTTTGTGTGTATAAAATTTTCTTTCAGTTACTGGTGTTGTAATTGTTTTCCACTTAAATTGAGTTGTAAGTTTTTTAATTCAATTTACAAAGCTTGCTAGTCCATTTATATAGTAATATTTGTGGATATAAATTAAGAATAATTACTTTTACTTGTTCTTCAATTCATGTACTATTAACTCATAAGTATAACATAGACATAAATATAACACATAACATAAACATAACTATACCTCATGAAGCTCTCTTAAAACATTTAGCATACTTAAGATGAGTAATTAAATTTCCTTAGAGGTGTGAAACCACATCATAAATTTTATGTGTTGGCTTCTCTTAACCATGTCAAATGCTGACTGCTAGGATTGCTACAAATTTAACAAGCAAAGTAATTCTAAGCATTGAAACACTTAAAAATGTAATAAACTGTTAAATAGGTTTTTGAAGTAATGGCCCCCAATTTGTCCACTGACCCTCTCACACTGACATTGGGCTTGGCCATTGGAATTGTTTGGCCAAAGGGACCACAGATGATGTGACATGAAGTGGACTGCTCTCCCATTGCTTTTTGGAATCCTTGGGCTTCTGTGTCGGGAAGGCAAGGTTAACCTACTGGAGGATGAGAGGCTGTGTGGAGCAGAGACAGGCCATCACAGCTGAGGCTTCTCTAGATCAACCAACCTTCCAACAAGCAGCCATTGACCTTCAGCTCTGACCACTCAGCATTAGACAAATAAGACAAGCCTAGAAGAACTGTGCAATTCACCCACAAACAGGGAGAAATAGTTAGAGGAAACACAACCACTGAGTTTTGTTAGGCAGCAAAAGCAAACTGTTAAAAAACTGAAATCCTTTTGATGTGGACATTTCCAAGCCAACAGTTTTTTCCATTGAAACCTGGAAAATCATCCATTTTATAATGCAATATATTATAAATTGAAATATAATAATAAGATGTCTTTCACAACCTTCATGCTCCTTATTTGATTTTTTTAAAAGATTTATTTTGTGTATTTGAAAGGCACTTTACAGAGAGAAAAGGGAGAGACACAGGGAGAGGGGGAGAGAGAGAGAGAGAGAATGAATCTTTCCTCTGCTGGTTTATACCCCAAATGGCCACAACGGCCAGGGCTGTGCCATGTCAAAACCAGAAGCCAGACACTTTTTCTGTGTCTCCTAAATGGGTGGCAGGGACTCAAACACTTGGGCCATCTTCCACTGCTTTCCCAGGTGCATTAGCAGGGAGTTGGATCAGAACTTGGAACAGCTGGGACTCGAAAAGGTGCCCATACAGGATGCCAGCCTTGCAGGTGGTAGCTTTACCCACTATGCCACAACACCAGTCTCTGTTTTATTATTTTTTTATTTTTTGAATTGATGAAGTAATGAGTCTTCTCTCTAGATTATAACTAATTACTTTTTCTGATTGATTACATTCCACATCCTTTTAATATTTTGCTTTCTTTGTTTTAGCCACTCTCATTCTGAAAGTCATGTGTAGATATCTCTCCTAGGGTCATTGGGGCAATTACCCTTAAAAGTATACATTTTGATATTCTGAAGCAAATATACAAATGTATTTAATAATTTCTTTTTTAAAATTTTATTTGACAGGTAGAGTTATAGACAGTGAGAGAGAGAGAGAGAGAGAGAGAGAGAGAAAGGTTTTCCTTCCATTGGTTCAGTCCCCAAATGGCTGCTATGGCCAGTGTTCTGCTGATCCGAAGCCAGGAGCCAGGTGCTTCTTCCTGGTCTCCCATGCGGGTGCAGGAGCCCAAGCACTCAGGCCATCCTGCACTGCCCTCCCGGGCCACAGCAGAGAGCTGGACTGGAAGAGGAGCAACTGGGACTAGAACCCAGCACCCATATGGGATGCCAGCATCACAGGCAGATGATTAACCAAGTGAGCCATGGTGCCAGCCCGCACATAGAACTCTTAACAGATATAACCACAAAAGATCTTCATCACAACACATTGTTCAAACTTTCCACAGTAAAGGGTAAAGAAAAGATTTTAAAATGTGCATGAGAGAAATGCCAGATTATGTTCAGATGGATCTACGATTAGACTCTCAACTGACTTCTCATCAGAAACCCTACAGGCTAGGAGACAATGGCAAAATATAGTCCAAATCTTAGGAGAAAAAAAATTGTCAACCCACAATACTGTACTCTGCAGAGCTTTCATTTATAAATGAAGGGGAAATAAAAACCTTCCATAACAGAGAGAAATTGAAATAATTTGTCACCACGCGTCCAGCCTTACAAAAGATGCTAAAGGATGTGCTACACATAGAAACACAGAAAGAAACCCAGCATCATGAAAAAATGCAAAGATAGACAGTCCCCCAGTAAAAGTACAAAAGAAACCCAAAGTAAACAATAGGAATATTCACAGGAAAATGGCAGGTCCAACTAAATACTTATCAATAGTTACCTTGAATGTAAATGGCCTCAACTCTCCAGATAAAAGATACAGACTCACCTAATGGATTAGAAAACATAATCTATCTACCTGCTGCATACAAGAAACACACCTCACCAACAAAAATACATGTAGACTGAAAGCGAAAGGATGGAAAAATATATTCCACGTAAATGGAAAAAAATGGCAGGTGTAGCCATTCTAATATCAGAGAAAATAGATTTTAACACAAAAACTGTTAAAAGAGACAAAGAAGAACTCTATGTGATGATTAAGAGATCAATTCAACAGGAAGACATGACTATAATAAGTGTATATGTACCCAATTAAAGGGTGCCTGGCTATCTAAAAGATCTGTTAACATATCTAAAAGAAGACATAGACTTCAATACAATAGTAATAGGGGACTTTGACACCCCACTTTCATCAATGGATAGATCAATCCGACAGAAAATCAACAAAGAAACAACGGAGCTAATCAAGACTATGGACTAAATGGACCTGTTATCTATAGAACTTTTCACCCCACAGTGGCAGAATACATATTCTTCTTAGCAGTGCATGGAATTTTCTCCAGGACAGACCATATACTAGGCCATAAAACAAGTCTCAGCAAATTAAAGAAAAATCAGAATCATATTATTCACCTTCTCTGGTCACAATGGATTCAAGCTTGGAACCAACAACTGAAGAATCTCAAGAACATAAACAGACACATGGAGACTGAACAACATGCTCCTAAAAGAACAGTGGGTAACAGAAGAAATCAAAAGAAAAATTAAAAAATTTCTGGAAATGAATGAAGATGACAATACCTCATATCAAAACTGATGGAATACAACCAAAGCAGTGTTAAAAGGGAAGTATGTAGCAATTAGTGCCAATATCAAGAAGTTGGAAAGTCACCAAATAAATGAGCTTTCAATGCATCTCGAGCACCAAGAAAAAAAATCAAACCAGACCTCAATTTAGTAGGAGGAAAGAAATAATTAAAATTATAAGAATAAGCAAACTTGAAACAAAAAATACAAAAGATCAATGAAATGAAGAGTTGGCTTTTTGAGAAAATAAACAAAATTGACACACCATTGGCCAAATAAATAAAAAAAAGAGAAGACCCAAATCAATAAAATCAGAGATGAAAAAGGAAACATAACAACAGATACCACAAAAATAAAAAGAATCACCAGGAATTACTACAAAGAGCTGTATGCCCACAAATCAGGAAACCTAGAAGAAATGGATAGATTCCTGGACACATACAATGTAGCTAAACTGAGTCTTGAAGACATAGCCCACCTAAACAGACCAATAACCAAAGACAGAGATTGAATCAGTAATAAAGAACCTTCCTACAAAGGAAAGTCCAGGTCCCCACAGCTTCACTGCTGAATTCTACCAGACATTTGAAGAACTAACTCCAATTCTTCTCAATCTATTCAAAACAACTGAAAGAGTGGGAATCCTTCCAAACTCCTTCTAGGATACCTGTATCACCTTAACTCCTAAGCCAGAAAAAGATGTGACAGAGAAAGAGAACTATACACCAGTATCCTTGACGAACACAGACACAAAAATCCTCAACAAAATGCTACAATCAAATCCAACAACACACCAGAGAGATCATTCACCCAGACCAAGTGGGATTTATCCCTGGTATGCAGGGGTGGTTCAACATCTGGATATCAATAAATGTGATTAACCACATTAACAAACAGAAGACCAAAAATCATATGATTATCTCAATAGATGCAGAAAAGCATTTGACAAACTTCAACACCCTTTTGTGATGAAAACATTAAGCAAATTGGGTATAGAGAACATTCCTCAACATAATCAAAACAATTTATAACAAACCCACAGCCAACATCCTACTAAATGGGAAAAACTTGAAGGCATTCCCATTAAGATCCAGAACCAGATAAGGATGCCCACACTCACCACTGCTATTTAATATAGTCCTGAAAGTTTTAACCAGAGCCATCAGGCAAGAAGAAGAAATCAAAGGGATACAAACAGAGAAAGAAGAAGTCCAACTATCTTTATTAGCTGATGACATGTTATATCTATAGGGAACCCAAAAGACTCCACAGAGACTATTGGAACTCATAAAAGAGTTTGGTAAAGCAGAAAGATGTAAAATCAATACACTGAAATCAATAGCCTTTGTATAATATCAACAATGCCATAGCTGAGAAAGAATTTCTAAGACCCATCCCATACACAATAGCTACAAAATTTAAATACCTTGTAATAAATTTAACCAAGGACATCGAGATCTGATGAAAATTACAAAACAGTAGAGAAAGACATAGAAGACATAAAGAAGTGGAAAAATCCTCCATGTTTATGGATTGGAAGAATCAATATTCAAAATGTCCATACGATCAAAAGCAATTTATAGATTCAATGAAGTACCAATCAAAACACCAACAACATTCTTCTCAGATCCAGAAAAGAATGATGCTAAAATTCATGTGGAAAATTCACAAGAGACCCTGAATAGCTAAAGCAACCTTAACAAAAACAAAGCCAGAGGCATCACAATACCAGACCTCAAGGCATACTACAGGGCAGCTATAATCAAAACAGCCTGGTACTGAGACAGAAACAGACGTGAGACCAATGCAGCTTAATAGAAACCCCAGAATCAAATCCACACATCTACACCCACTTTATCTTTGACAAAGGAACAAAAATCAATTATTGGAGCCAAGACAGTGTCTTCAACAAGTGGTGCTGGTAAAATTGGATCTGCACATGCAGACGTATGAAACAAGACCCCTACCTCACAGCTTACACAAAAATGAACTCAAAATGGAACAGAGACTTATCTATAGTGTGAAACTTATCACACTTATCTAAAGTGTGAAACAAATTACTAGAGAATACCAGGGAAACCCTGGGGAACCGGCTCCTCTCCGAGAAGCCTCCTCGGGGCCCCACGGCTCTCCCCGCGTCCCGGCCCTGGCAGGGCAGCCACGCTGGCCGCTCAGGCCGCTCCGCGGGCGCCGCACGAACCGCTCTCCGCCGGCGCTTCCAGAAGCAGGCGCTCGGAAAGGCTGAGGGCGGCCGAGCTCGCGCCCCGCGGGACTCGGGAGAACCCGCGCCCGCCGGTGTGCAGGTGCTGGGTGGCGCTCTCGGGTCTGCGGGCGTGCTCGTCCCGGGGCTGGGCTGCAGCTCCGCGGGTCCGGACGCCGCCGCAGACCCGGCCCCTCGGCAGCGCCTCCCCTCGCGACTGGGGGCTCCCGCACCACCCGGCCGCGGCCGCGGCGAGCAGCGCGGGCCCGAGCGCCTCACGCATCGCCGCTCTAGAGGCCGGGGGCCCAACTCAGAGTCCCCGAGGCTCGGCCTCCGCGCTGGGCGCTCTGGGGCGGATCCAGTGAGGGGACTGTCGCGCTCAGGGGCGGACGTCGGTCGCGCATCTCAGTCCTGGCCGCAGGGGTGAAGGACGGCGCCAGGCCCAGGGTTCCAGTCACGGCGCCCCCACAGCCTCCGACCGTCAGACTTGGGGATTCGGGGCTTCCCAAGCTCCACAGAGCCGGACCCCGGCGAACCCAAACCCGCGTCCCTGAGAATCCCGGCGCGCGCACGCGCCGCGGCGAGGGGCGTGGCCAGTCGCGCGCCAGTTAACGGCTCCTCGCGGCCGGACGGTTGGAAGCGGTGCTGCCTTGAAGAGGCTGAGCGCGGAGCTGCATGAGGACTGGGGAGAAACAGGTGAGAACCGACGGTCTCCGGCGGGAGCGCTCGTGAGGACTGAGCGCTGCGGCTCCTTGTGTGTGAAGGACTGGGTGCGCCATCGGCGGGAAGCGGTTTCGTCGTGATGGACAGGTGAGGACCCCACGCGAGGGGCGGGGCAGCCGCGAGGCCCACGGGGCGGGGTCCTCCGGTTCTGTAGCTCGTGCTCCGGAGCGAGGGAAGAGTGTGGACGATGTCGGTGTTTAGCGCTGTGGAGACGCGCGGCCGTAGAAAAGTAAAGGAAGGCAGTCGGGATGGGGCTGCAGGGAGGGGCTGGCCAGCGCACGCCGGGCGGCCGGTACCGCAGGTGGCGCGGGGGCCAGACCGGCCCGGGAGGTCAGCCGAGTCCTGGGCGCTGAGGCGTGCGTGGGATCGGCGGGGGCCGTGCCGGTGTGCGCGCTCACCAGTTTCCAGTCGGGAGAGCAGCGGCTGGCCACTCGCTGTCTTGGTATTCCTAGCTCGGAGAAGACTCTTGGCTTGGGACAGGAGCTGGAGCGGGAAGGCGGGGGAGGACAGGGAAGCAGGCGCTGGGCGGGACGCGGTGAGGGAGTCCCAGGTGCTCTGCTTGCTGGCGACATTCTTGGAGCTGTCTGCACAGCTCTGGGCTGCAGAAGGGGCCGCCTGCCCGGGGCGCCTGTGGGGCTTCCCCAGGTGGTCTGGGGTCTTCATCTCTCTGGAGGTGTCCTTTCAGGAAGCCTCCCCACATGAACCAGGGGTTTGAATGCCCTGGAGCAGTTGATTACTTTGCATAAGCAGGAGTACCCACCCACCGGCCATCCTTCCACCTGGTCATTGGGAGTCCCCTAAAGGATGCCAGGAAAGCAGTGTGGCTGTGACCTTCCCTCTTAACCGGACTGATGGATGGCCCCTAAGTCTTTGAGGTGGGGGTAGTAACCATGGGTCTTGGGTTTATCACTGTTAATAAGTGGGTTTATATTTGTTGGTATGTGTGCCTAGAAGAGAGGGACCTGCCAGACAGCTAGAAGTGATTTCTAAAGGAAGTGATCTTAGGGCAGAAACGTCAGGCCCGCGGCTGTCTGAGGCCCGTGAAATCCTGTGGCCTGGTACTGCCCAGGCAGCCGCAGCTGGGGCTTAGAATTCCATCAAGTTGACAATCTGTGTGGCCTTCAGTGGATGCTATAAATGTCCAAATGGCCCTTGGCAGAAAAGGGGCTCCCGGGCCCTGGGAGGATGAGCAGGTGTGTCCTATGAGCGCGGTGATAAAGCCGAGTGTGGAGACCTTGACCCGGCTGAGAGGCAAGAGGCCCGAGGAATGGTGCAGGTTCCCGGGACCTGGTGCAGGTGTGTGTGCCTTCTCCAGGGACGGCTTCAGAGCACCGAGGAGCTGGCTCCTCTGGCTCAGAGACCCCGGTCCCTCCAGGCTGGGACGTCCCTTCTTCCACTTTAGTAAAGGGTGGGCTGTCTCCCAAGGCCTGGTGAAACACAGATTGTTGGCACACGTCAGGGAGCTTGCTGCAGCAAGTTTCGTGGCTTCTTTTCCTCAGCTCAGTACAAAAATAAAAAGCCAGGAAACAGTTTGCAAAGAGGCAGAAATTTCTTAAAAGAAAAGCATCTGGTCCAAGAGGATGCCAGGCAGAGTGCCCGAACGGGACATTGGATTTCAGGAATTGCCTGGGGTTTTTAAGGCATTACTGTTTTTTCTTGGGTCATCCTATGGGTTGGCCTATTGGACGGTGGGTTTACATACTGTATGTTGATTGGCTTGGGGCTCATGGAGGCAACAGAGGTCTCTTAGAGGCAGCCCGATCCTCCTTAGGGGCTCAGACCCCTCCTCTGCTAGCTCTGGGTGGAAGATTGCAACTAACTTGAAGGTGTGATTTGAAACTGCAAGGTCACACAAGCACAAGAAGCTGTAGTGGGGGAGGTGTCGGCAGGTCTGGGAAGAAGCTTTTCAGCCACAGCTGGCAGCCTGCTTATGAAGAACTTTCTACCTATGTCTGCAGAGCCACAGAACCCCCCCACCCCTGGGCAGCCTCATTTAGGAACCGCTGAACAATATCTCAGATGCAAGAAGAGCCACTCTCCCCATTGAAGAAATGGTGGAGGATGTGGTCCATGCCCATTGTATGTGTGTGCAGTGCCCATTTCTGAGACGTCTTGTTTTCACTTCCAGTCAGCCAACCAGCTGTTACATCCCTGACCTGGTTTCCCTGCCTTCTCTGGGCTGTAGTAAATAGAGAAATGCGAGGAATTCAAGTGGCGCTCAGGGTGAGAAAGGGTGGCTGTGTGTGCTGAGATGCTGTGCACACCCTGCCAGTTGGCACCGCACCTGCAGCACTTCCTGTCCCTCCAGAGCCCTGTGCTGTCCTAGCCGCTATTCAGCGCCCTGCTCCTTCTGCTCCTCCAATGTCCTCCACACCAAACTGACCTCAGTCCTGCTGCTCAGGCCAGGTGGGATGTGGCTGATAGGGGCCCTGATGCACTGTCTGCAGTTCTCACGTGACCTTGGTGAGTTTGGGGAGGTCTACTGGGCACTGCACCATGGCACCAAGACCTGCCATCCCCAGCCAGTCTGTCTCCAGCCACAGCTCCTTTGCATGCCTGGTGTGGAGCCTGTGTCTTGGAGCAAATGGTAGAGATCTGCTGTTCATTTGGGGTAGGTGGAGGCAGGCTGGGCAGTAGCCCCAGAAAGCCTGGGACTAGCATGAGGAGTTCTATTTGTGCAGAACAGTGCTCTGGCCTGGTTCCCTTTTCACAGTCAATCTCCAGGCATAACTCCCAGCTCTGCCTCCTTACCTGGGCACGGGGTGCAGAAGGTGTTGTGTAAAAGTCACGTTTCCTTTGTGTGCTATGGTGCCCTGGTCTTTAGAAATCTGTGCTCTCTGGGGCGGGTACCCTAGAAGACCCACCATGATTCAGGTCCCAGAAGAGGCACCTGGAGGCCTGGCCTTCAGGGCCCCAGGATGCTACAGGGCCAATAATTAATTAGTGATTTGGACTAGTTTGTGGTGGGCTAGGGGCTTTTTGCCACTGGTGTTTTCTAGGTGTTGTGAAAGTGTTGGTGCTATAGGATCCCGGTCTCAGGCGTCCCCTTCCCCAAAGCATAGACATTCACAGTGATGATCACTCAGCCTGCTCTCTCTCATTTCAGCCCATTACCATGCCAGCACTGTGGGGTTCCTTGGCTGCTGTAAATTGCATTCTTTGACTGTGGTATTTCTCAGTCTTCATTGCATCCTGAACTCAGTCTGTTCCATTCGCTCATCAAGCAAATCACCTGCTATTTTAATACACAGCCCCCTGTCAAAATGCCTGTGTTAGAGGACCTCACGTGTCTAGGGTCAGCAGTGTGGCTGGACAGCTCACAGTTCTGGTACTGTACTCCTGTGGCCCAGAGTGGAATGTTAATGAAAGACAAGGCTGTGGGAGTAGATTGAGCAAGACCAGGCCCACCTCCCTGTCTCCAAGTGGACGCATTGTTTCTTTTGTCCTTCCTATTCTGCAGTGAAGCCTGCAGAGCTTTCTGTTTTTGTTGTATTTTCCAGTTCTAAAGTTTCCATTTGGTTTTTCCTTGTATCTTCTTTTTATTTGCTGTGATTTTTTGTTTGTTGAGCTATCCATTTTATTTGTTTTAAGTATGTTTGCAAGTGCTCATTCAAGCATTTTTATCACAGGCACTTTAAAATCTTTGTCCAAAGGTTACAGCATCCCTGTCATCTCATTTTTAGTGTCTGTTGATTCTTTTTTTTCACTCCCTTTGATATATTCCTGGTTCTTTGCATAATGAATTATTTTCTGTTCAGATCTATACATGTTTTATTCTTTTGATAACCTGCATCTGATTTGCATCTTACATTTAACTGTTTCTTTTTTTTTTCTGATACTGCTTCAGCTGTGGTGGGAGGAGGCTCTGCCTCATTACATCCAGGGCAGGTAGAAATCCAGGCTCCCCGCTTAGCCTCTGTTGACACTCATGAGAGGAAGGAGCTCCTCATTGCCCTTGGGAGGGGACAGGAGTCCCATCTTCCTGTGTGGTCTCCCTGATCCTGCAGTAGTGAGTGGTGTTCCCTGTCCATCTTCAGTATGATGTCTCAGAGTCACATCTCTTCCTGGACAGCACTGAGCAGGGGTCACTGGGCCTTGTGGCTGCTTGTCAAGGGTGGGAGTCTAGGAACATGCTCAGCCTTCACAGCTGTGGTTGTGTATGAGATTGTTGAATAGATAATACCCAAGGTTTTAGTTGCACTTACTGGTAAGAATAGGGAACAGTGTATCTAGTCCATTTACCCTCTCTGTGTGGGTTGAAAATTGTGTATACAAAGGTGCTTGAGGCTGGTGCTGTAGCTCAATAGGCTAATGCTCTGCCTGCGGTGCCCGCACACCAGGTTCTAGTCCCGGTTGGGGCGCCAGATTCTGTCCCTGTTGCTCCTCTTCCATTCCAGCTCTCCGCTGTGGCCCGGGAGTGCAGTGGAGGATGGCCCAAGTCCTTGGGCCCTGCACCAGCATGGGAGACCAGGAGGAAGCACCTGGCTCCTGGCTTTTGCCAGCATCAATGTGTGTGCACACTGTGTGTGTCTCCAGAAGACCTGGATTTCTGCTTCAAGGCCTTTGGGTCCCTGAGCCAGTGTCTTAACTTTATAAGCCTGCTGCCTCATCTGTGAAGTTAGAATCATGTGCCCTACTTTGCTTGTCTTAGAATTTACAGGCCAGGCCTGGCTCTGTGGTGCAGTGAATTAAAGCCCTGGCCTGAAGTCCCGGCATCCCATATTGGCACCAGTTCTAGTCTCAGCTTCTCCTCTTCCAATCCAGCTCTCTGCTCTAGCCTGGGATGGCAGTGGAAGATGGCCCAAGTCTTTTGGCCACTAAACCCACATGGGAGGCCCAGAAGAAGCTCCGGGCTCTTGGCTTCAGATAGGCGCAGCTCCTGCCATTGTGGCCATCTGGGGAGTGAACCAACGGATGGAAGACCTCTGTCTCTACCTCTCTCTGTAACTCTGTCTTACCAAAAAAACACAATAAAATCTTTAAAAAAATATTTACAGTCCAACATGTGAAAGAAAATCTTGGTTCAGGGTCAGCCCACAGTCAGTATTTCTATCAGGTGAGGCAGTGATAGAGGAGGACACAGGTTTATATTTATTAACTGGCCACAGGCCCTCTGAACAGGAACCTGGGTGCCTTCTAATCCCCTTCAGGTTTGAGCAGGTTATAGCTGATGATGTCATTGAAATTCCCAAGCTGGATATCCCAAGTTGTGGGGATTAGCTTTTCTTCAAAGGTACATCTCAAGGGTCCTCTGATATCAATAAAGGGGATGAAACCACATGGGCATTTGTCAGAAGCTGTGACTGTGGCCAGTCCCTGGGAACTTTGGGAATGCTGACGGTGTAGGGATTCATGTGTGAGATTCTGATGAACAGCTTCCCAGTCAGTTGTGAACGCCAAAGCCCAGCTCAGCTCCCCTCCCTCCAGGCTCCCCCAGGGAGTGGACATTCTCTCATCAGGTGTGGGTCTCCCTACTGACCAAGGCTGTTGTGTAGCACAGACACACACCTGAGAGTTTTAGACCAGCTGATGAGCTTTAGCAGTTCGGGTTGTTAAATGCTGCCAAGGTTACTTGGAAGGTTTTTGGGGGCAATATGTTATTTTTTTTTAACTTTTATTTAATGAATATAAATTTCCAAAGTACAGCTTATGGATTACAATGGCTTCCCCCCCATAACGTCCCTCCTACCTGCAACCCTCCCCTCTCCCACTCCCTCTCCCCTTCCATTCACATCAAGATTCATTTTTGATTCTCTTTATCTACAGAAGATCAGTTTAGCATACATTAAGTAAAGATTTCAACAGTTTACTCCCACACAGAAACATAAAGTGAAAAATAATAGATAATTTTTTAAATGATGATGAAATCAGATCAGACCTATTGTCATGTTTAATCCCAGTGAGAGCCAAGTTGGGAATTGATAATTTCTTCTTCTTCTTTTTTTTTTTTTACAGAAGATCAGTTTAGTATACATTAAGTAAAGATTTCAACAGTTTGCACCCCCATAGAAACACAAAGTGAAATATACTGTTTGAGTACTCGTTATAGCATTAAGTCTCAATGTACAGCACGCTAAGGACAGAGATCCTACATGAGGAGTAAGTGCACAGTGACTCCTGTTGTTGACTTTACCAATTGACACTCTTGTTTATGGCCTCAGTAATCTCCCCATGCTCCAGTCATGAGTTTCCAAGGCTATGGAAGCCCCTTGAGTTCTCCGACTCTTATCTTGTTTAGACAAGGTCATAGTCAAAGTGGAGGTTCTCTCCTCCCTTCAGAGAAAGGTACCTCCTTCTTTGAAGACCTGTTCTTTCCACTGGGATCTCACTCACAGAGATCTTTCATTTAGGTGTTTTGTTTTGTTTTGTTTTGTTTTTTGCCAGAGTGTCTTGGCTTTCCATGCCTGAAATACTCTCATGGACTTTTCAGCCAGATCAGAATGCCTTTAGGGCTGATTCTGAGGCCAGAGTGCTGTTTAGGACATCTGCCATTCTATGAGTCCGCTGAGTATCTCACTTCCCATGTTGGATCACTCTCCCCTTTATTTATTCTATCGGTTAGTATTAGCAGGTACTAGACTTATTTATGTGCTCCCTTTGACTCAGTCCTTTCATTATGATCAATTGTGAACTGAAATTGATCACTTGGACTAGTGAGATGGCATTGGTACATGCCACCTTGATGGGATTGAATTGGAGTCCCCTGGTATGTTTCTAACTCTACCATTTGGGGCAAGTCAGCTTGAGCATGTCCCAAATTGTACATCTCTTCCCTCTCTTATTCCCACTCTTATGTTTAACAGGATCACATTTCAGTTAATTTTCAACACTTAAGAATAACTGTGTATGAATTACAGAATTAAACCAGTCATATTAAGTAGAACAGACAAAAAAAAAAACTACTAAGAGGGATAATGTATTAAGTTGTTCATTAACAGGGCTATGCTGATCAAGTCACCATTTCTCATAGTGTCCATTTCACTTCAGGAGGTTTCCTTTTTGGTGTTCAGTCAGTTGTCACCAATCAGGGAGAACATATGGTATTTGTCCCTTTGGGACTGGCTTATTTCACTCAGCATGATGTGTTCCAGATTCCTCCATTTTGTTTCAAATGACTGGATTTCATTGTTTCTTACTGCGGTATAGTATTCTAAAGAGTACATATCCCATAATTTCTTTATCCAGTCTACCGTTGATGGGCATTTAGGTTGGTTCCAGGTCTTGGCTATTGTGAGTTGTGCTGCAATAAACATTAGGGTGCAGATGGCTTTTATTGTTTGCCAATTTAAATTCCTTTGGGTAAATTCCAAGGGGTGGGATGGCTGGGTCGAACGGTAGGGTTATCTTCAGGTTTCTGAGGAATCTCCAGACTGACTTCCATAGTGGCTTGACCAGGATGCTGGCTGTGGGCTTTTCATAAATTGCTTTGATTATATTGAGAAATGTTCCTTCTATACCCAGTTTGCTTAGAGTTTTCATCATGAAAGGGTGTTGAATCTTATCGAATGCTTTCTCTGCATCTATTGAGATAATCATATGGTTTTTCTTCTGCAGTCTGTTCATGTGGTGAATCACATTGACTGATTTGCGAATGTTGAACCATCCCTGCATACCAGGGATAAATCCCACTTGGTCTGGGTGGATGATTTTCCTGATGTGTTGTTGTATTCTATTGGCGAGAATTTTATTGAGGATTTTTGCATCTATGTTCATCAGGGATATTGGTCTATAACTTTCTTTCAGTGCTGCATCTTTCTCTGGCTTAGGGATTAAGGTGATGCTGGCTTCATAGAAAGAATTTGGGAGGATTCCCTCTTTTTCGATTGTTCTGAATAGTTTGAGAAGAAATGGAATTAGTTCTTCTTTAAATGTCTGGTAGAATTCAGCAGTGAATCCATCTGGTCCTGGACTTTTCTTTGTTGGGAGGGCCTTTATTACGGTTTCAATTTCTGTTTCAGTTATGGGTCTATTTAGGTTTTCGATGTCTTCATGGTTCAATTTAGGTAGATTGCATGTGTCCAGGAATCTATCCATTTCTGATAGATTTTCCTGTTTGCTGGCATACAAGTCCTTGTAGTAATTTCTGATGATTCTTTTTATTTCTGTGGTGTCTGTTGTTATGTTTCCTTTTTTATCTCTGATTTTATTGATTTGGGTCTTTTCTTTTTTTAGTTAGTTGGGCCAATGGGGTGTCAATTTTGTTTATTTTTTCAAAAAACCAGCTCTTCGTTTGGCTGATTTTTTGTAATGTTTTTTTTTGGATTCAATCCTGTTGATTTCTTCTCTGATTTTAATTATTTCTCTTCTCCTACTAGCTTTGGGTCTGGTTTGCTGCAAATTTTCTAGGTCCTTGAGATGCGCTGAAAGCTCCTTTATTTGGTGCCTTTCCAATTTCTTGATATAGGCCCCTAATGCTATAAACTTGCCTCTCAATGCTGCTTTTGCCGTATCCCATAAGTTTTGATATGTTGTGTTGTTATCCTCATTTACTTCCAGAAAGTTTCTGATTTCTCTTTTGATTTCTTGAATGACCCAATGTTCATTCAGGAGCATGTTGTTCAGTCTCCATGTGTTTGCATACTTTCTAGGGTTTCCTGAGTTGCTAATTTCCAGCTTCATTCCACTGTGGTCTGAGAAGCTGCATGGTCTGATTCTAATTCTTTTAAATTTGCTGAGACTTGCTTTATGGCCTAGTATGTGATCAATCCTAGAGAAGGTTCCATGCACTGCAGAGAAGAATGTGAAGTCTTTAGATGTAGGATTGAAAGTTCTGTAGATATCTGTTAGATCCATTTGGGCAATAGTGTCGATTAAATCGGCAGTTTCCTTGTTGATCTTCTGTCCGGATGATCTGTCTATTTCTGAGAGTGGAGTATTGAAGTCCCCCAGTACTATTGTATTGGAATCTAAGTCTCCCTTTAAGTCCCTTAACATATCTTTTAAATAGACCAGTGCCCTGTAATTAGGTGCATATACATTTATAATAGTTACATCTTCCTATGGAATTGAACCCTTAATCATTATATAGTGTCCCTCTTTGTCTCTCTTAACAGTGTTTGTATTAAAGTTTATTTTGTCTGATATTAATATGGCTACACCTGCTTTTTTTTTGGTTTCTTTTGGCATGGAATATCTTTTTCCAACCTTTCACTTTCAGTCTGCATGCATCTTTGTTAGAGAGATGTGTTTCTTGTAGGCAACAGATAGTTGGGTTTTGTTCCTTGAGCCAATCAGCCAGTTGGTGTCTTTTAACTGAAGAGTTAAGTCCATTAATGTTTAATGTGACTATTGATACATAGTGACTTTGCCCTGCCATTTTCCCGGAGATATTTTCTAGTATATGCTTTGAGCTTCCCATGCTCTTTTACTGGTGGTTTTTCTTCCTTTCCCTTCTTTCATATTGATGGCCATGTTTCTGTGTTTCTGAGTGTAGCACATCTTTAAGTATCTTTTGCAGGGCTGGACGAGTGGCCACAAAGTCTTTCAATTTCTGTTTGCTATGAAAGGTCTTTATTTCACCTTAATTCACAAATGAGAGCTTAGCAGGATATAATATTCTGGGCTGGCAATTTTTCTCTCTTAGCACCTGTGCTATGTCTCACCATTCCCTCCTAGCCTGTAGTGTTTCTGATGAGAAGTCTGCTGTGAGTCTGATCGGAGATCCTCTGAGAGTAATCTGACGTTTCTCTCTTGCACTTTTTAGGATCTTTTCTTTATGTTTCACTGTGGTGAGTTTAATTACCATGTGTCATGGTGAGGATCTCTTTTGGTCATTTTTATTGGGGGTTCTATGAGCTTCCTGTACTAGGATGTCTCTGTCCTTCTCCAAACCTGGAAAGTTCTCTGCTAGTATCTCACTAAAAAGGCCTTCTAATCTTTTCTCTCTCTCCATGCCTTCAGGAACTCCTAGAACTCGAATGTTGGTTTTTTTAATAGTATCCTGTAGATTCCCAACAATATTTTTTAGATTTCTAATTTCCTCTTCTTTTCTTTGGGTTGACTGTATCCTTTCCTGTTCTCTGTCTTCTAAGTCTGATATTCTCTCTTCTGCTTCATCCATTCTGTTTTTAAGGCTCTCTAATGTGTTTGTCATTTGATCTATTGAGCTCTTCATTTCATTTTGATTTCTCTTCACTATCACACTTTCCTGTTCTACTAGTTTCTGAGTTTCATTTTGATTCTTCCTTAAAATTTCATTTTCACGAGAGAGATTTTCAATCCTGTCCAATAAGGATTTCTGTAGTTCAATGATTTGCTTTTGAAAACTTCTAAATGTTCTTATCATATATTTTTTGAAATCCATATCTTGCATTTCTGCTATCTCATCGTCTTCATAATCTTGGCTTGGGGTATTTTGTTTATTTGGAGGCATCATAGTGTCATTGTTGATCTTGTTCCCTCGATTTTTGTGTTTGTTGCTTGGCATAGTTAATTCTTCTTTCGTCACTGTGCTTTTTTTTAATTTTATTGTATACTATGTCTGTGTCAAGTGGACTGCCTGCTGTTGGAGGAGCCTTGGAGGCTTGATATGGGTGTGGCCTGAGAGCTCTGCTTGGTTCTTCCGGGTTAGGGGTGTGCAAAGGTGACACCCTCAGGTTATGCGTGGTAAATCTCTCTCTATTTATTTATTTATTTATTTAATTTACTTATTCAGGAGGTAAGTACTACCCCACCACACGGCTGTGCAGAACTGATGGTATTTAGCTTCCGATCTCTGGCTTCTACCCAAAGAGTCTGTGCAGGCTCTGTTTCTCCTCTGGACTCCCACTGGGTTGCCTAGGCCACTGAATTGTAGTGACTCAGTTCCTTAGCTCTCCCCTGTTGTTATGTAAATCGAGAGTGGGGGCCTGCTCTTTGTCTCTTGCTCACCTTTGCAAGGTTGGAGGAGAGAGAAACTCTTCTGTACCAGTACCCCCCCACCTTTTTTCCTTCTCTCCTGTAGTCAGTCTGGTGAATTTTCCCACTCCCCTCTAGATTCTGACCGCCGTTTCCCCGCCAATGTCTCGGGTTACTGAGCTCACCTCCCCTTCCAGTGCTGATGTGTGGACTCGGAGCCCTGGGCGTCCCTGCTCTCCCCGCTGGTGTGTGTGTGACATCCACTCCCCTTCCTGCACTGGCCGGAAATTGTTTTTCTAGGAATGAATCACTTTCATGTTAGAGCTTTGTATTCCACTTTAGTTGGTATTTTTTTCTTTTTTTACTTACTCGAACAGATAATTTTTTTCCTATGGTTTTGAAAGACATGCACCTTCTTTCTGGGCTCCCATGTGGGTGCAGGGGCTCAAGTACTTGGGCCATCTTCTACTGCTTTCCCAGTCCATAGCAGAGAGCTGGATTGGAAGAGGAGCAGTTGGGTCTAGAACCAGAGCCCATATGTGATGCTGGCACTTCAGGCCGGGCCTTTAACTAACTGTGCCATTTGCCAGCCTCATCATTCTTACTCTTATATTTCATAGCATTTCTTAACTGTTTCTGTTTAATAAATTAGTTCTTCAATAGTATTTTCTAAGAGGGTCTTTATGATAATCTACTCAGACTTGGAGGTCTGGGAATATAGTTACTGTATCCTAACAGTTAACATAGTCCTAACAGTCCTAACATAGAATTTTAGAGTTAAAATTTCTTTTTTCAGTGTTTTGAAAAGGCTACCAAATTGTTTTCCTGCTTCTGATGATTCTCTTGAAAACCCTGATAGCATCCTGAATCTCATTCTTTATGGGTTAGCTACTCTTTGAAAGCTTGTCAGGTTTTTTTTCTTTGCTTAGTCAACATGATTAAGAATTCATCTTCAGTTCCATTGAAGTATCTCTGAGTATTCATATTGCCCTCTCAACCCTATTTATCACTCCATAGTCATTTCAAGATTTACCTTTCTTTGAGTGATCTTACCTGTTTTTTCATATTTCAGCTTCTTTCCCTTCAAATTTTAAAAGTTTTAAAGATTTTATTTATTTATTTGAGAGGTAGAGTTACAGATAGAGAAAAGCAGAGACAGAAAGGTCTTCCATCTGCTGGTTCACTCCCCAAATGGCTGCAATGGCCATAGCTGGGTCCATCTAGAGCAAGGAGCCAGGAGCTTCTTCCAGGTCTCGCACATGGGTTTAGAAGCGCAAGCACTTGAGCCATCTTCTGCTGCTTTCCAAGGACATAGCTAGAGCTGGATTGTAAGAGGAGCAGCCCAGACATGAACCAGCACTCATATGGCATAAGCCGCAGGAGGAGGCTTAGCCTACTATACCACAGTGCCAGTGCCTCCAATGCATTTTTTAAAATAATTTTTATAAAGATTAATTTATGTGAAAAGCAGAGAGAGGGAGAGAGAGAAAGAGAGAAAGAGCTGTTCCACCCAATGGTTAACTCCCAAATGGACGCAAGCTGGTTCTGGGCCAGACTGAGGCCAGGAGCCATGAACTCCATCCGGATCTCCTACAAAGAGTGGCAGGAAACCAAGTACTTGGGCCATCATAACCTGCCTTCCAGGATGCATTAGCAAGAAGCTAGATCCAAAGTGGAGTAACCAGGACTTGAACTATTGCTCTGATATGGGATGCCAGAGTCACAAGCAGTGGTTTAACCCACTACACCACAATCATGGTTCCGATTTTAAAAATGGAAAGGGAGGGACAGAGCGAGAGAAAGAAAGAAAGAGAAAGAGGCCGGCACCATGGCTCACTAGGTTAATCCTCCACCTTGCAGCGCCGGCACACCAGGTTCTAGTCCCCATCAGGGTGCCAGATTCTGTCCCGGTTGCCCCTCTTCCAGGCCAGCTCTCTGCTTTGGCCAGGGAGTGCAGTGGAGGATGGCCCAAGTACTTGGGCCCTGCACCCCATGGGAGACCAGGATAAGTACCTGGCTCCTGCCATCGGATCAGTGCAGTGCACTGGCCACAGCGCACCAGCCGTGGCGGCCATTGGAGGGTGAATCAACAGCAAAAGGAAGACCTTTCTCTCTGTCTCTCTCTCTCACTGTCCACTCTGCCTGTCAAAGAGAGAGAGAGAGAGAGAGAGAGAGAGAGAGAGAGAGAGAGAGAGAAAGGAAAGAAAAGAAGAAAAGAAAAGTAGAATAATCAATCTCCCATCCACTGGTTCATTTTCCAGGTCAAATCCAGGAAGTGGATGCGCAATCCAGGTCTCCCTTTTAGATGGCGAGTTACCAAGTACTTTAATCATTACCTGCTGCCTCCCAAGGTGTGCATTAGCAGGAAGCTCTATTGGAATAAGAGTAGCTGGGACTTGAACGAGGGACCCTGATGTGGAATGCGGCATCCCAAGCAGCAGTTAATGGCTGTGACAATGGCTGCTCCTCCTCTATTTATTTTCTCTCTTGTTAGGATTCCTATTATAAGAAGGTTGTCATTTCTATGTCTCCTGTATTTCTTTTGTATTTTTCATCTATTCTTTCTTCCAAATGCCTTTGAAAAGTACCTTGACCTAATATTGGTCTATGTTCATTTTCCTGTGTATCTCATCTAATTTGTAAGTAGGGTTTGAATATATAATAATCCTACTACTTTGTTTTTTACAATTTTACATGATTCATCACTTCATTCTATGGCTCGAGTTTTGCTAGTCTTGTCATCTAGGAAGATATCTTAATTTATTCCCTTTCTGGTTGTCTAGTTATTTTATATAGAAAATTTTTTCTCCCTTCTCTACCAAGTCATAACCACTTCCTGATTCTCTAGGGGTTTCTTCTGCTATTTGTCTAAAGATTTCTTTACTTATTTGAAAGCAGAGTTAGAGAGAGAGAGTCAGAAGACACAGAAAGAGAGAGTGATCTTCCATCTGCTGCTTCACTCCCCAGATGGCTCAGATGGCTGGAGCTGGGCTGCTCCTAAGTCAGGAGCCAGGAGCTTCTTCTTGGTTTCCCATGTGGGTGCAGGGGACCAAGGATTTGGGCCATCCTCTGCTGCTTTCACAGGCACATTAGCAGGGTCCAGGATCTGAAGTGGAGCAGCTGGGACTATAATTGGCACCCATTTGGGATGCTGGCATTGGTGGTGGCACTTTATTGGCTATATCACAGCAAGGGCCCCTTATTTTCCTTCTTACACCCACTCAACACTTCTGTTACATTTTGGGTTTGGATTTTTTGAAGTAAGACTGTGCCATTTTGCTTTCATTTCAGGTGCCCTGACATGCCCCCCCCCCTTTTTTTTTTTAAGATTTATTAATTCCTTTGAAAGTCTCTAAGTTACACACAGAGAGAAGGAGAGGCAGAGAGAGAGAGTCTTCCATCTGCTGGTTCACTCCCCAATTGGCTGTAATGGCCTGAGTTGGGCTGATCTGAGGCCAGGAGCCAGGCACTTCTTCCCAGCCTCCCACATGGGTACAGGGGCCCAAGGACTTGGGCCATCTTCTACTGCTTTCCCAGGCCATAGCAGAGAGCAGGACTGGAAGTAGAGCAGCCAAGACTCACACCCATGCCCATATGGATTGCCGGTACTGCAGGCAATGAATTTACCCACTATGCCACAGCACTGGTCCCTGATATATCCCTTTTCTGACTCAGCCCTCACCAGGGTTTGCTTAAACTTTGCTTCCAGTGAACTAGAACAGGAGATAGTCTCTAAGTAATCATAGTATTTGTCTGGAAGTTAAGATGTTCAATCTAAGAAAATGTAGCAGGACATAAATGCAAAAGACAGATCAAGCTATGCACATTCATGAAAAACAAACTGGGCATTTTATTGAAACAGTGAAATTTGTTTTGAACATGCTTGTATTGAAATTTTATAGTCACTTAGGAGTCTTCTTTATCCTGGAAGTGAAACAAGAAAATATTATTACAAATTGCTCAGAAACACATTTGTGGGATATAGGTAAAGCATAGGGAACCTAAGAGAGCCTTCAGAACTCACAAGGCAAGCTTAGTAAAATCAGTTTGTAATCCATATTCATTAAAGTCACATTAAGGGACAGAATGTTTTCCAGGACAAAAACAAAACAAAAAAAAAACGAAAGAGCACGTTGTGACAAAAGCTAATTACTTACCAGGTAATATTTATTAAAATTTATTTGAAAGAGTAGAGGGAGATTGGGAGAGAAGAGAGGAGGGAAGAGAGTGAGAGAACGAGAGTGAGAGAGAGAGCGAGAGAGAGTGTGAGAGGAAGAGAGATCTTCCATCTGCTTGTTCACTCCCCAAATGCCAGCAATATCTGGGATTATGCCAGAAGACTGGAGCTCAATCATCCAGCTGAGTGACAAGGATTCAAATACTTGAGCCATCCATTGCTGTCTCCTAAGGTGTTTATTAGCAGGAAGCTGGATCACAACTGGAGGTGGGACTCAAACTCAGACACTTCAATATGAGATGTGAGTGTCTCAAAGTGGTATCTTAATCACTGTTCATGCCCAACCCATTCCACAGTAGTCTTATCTCCAAAGTTAAAACATGGCTTCAGAATTAACAATGGTTGTTATTTCTGGGGGTAGAATTCATTTCCAGTGTTCTATAGCAAGGATACATTGCTTTTGTAATTAAAATATTTAATGGCATTTTCATAGGGCAATTATCATATAAATATGGCAATCACTGCAATGAAAAATGGAGCAATATTCTTATAATGTTGACAGTTGTCCTAATTTCTATCAGAAAGAGCAGAACAGTACTATAAGTTATCATGCATTTGTATGATTGACTATCATGTAATCAATAAAATGACAACGTAGGTCTACATTAATATAGAAAAACTTCAAAGATATGCTGATAAGTGAAACAAAAGCAAGTTCAGAAACACGCAATGTGAGCTCATTTTCACTTGGTACATTATGTCTATATTTGGAGAAAAATGCAAGGTATACTAACAAGCAAAAAATAAAACAGAGTGCTGCTTAAGAGACAGAGCAAGCCTCAGAATGAGAGCCAGGTGTGATAGGAATGTTGGAATTTTCAGACCAGTGTTTAAAGGAATCATGAGAAGTGTGCCATGGAGCGCCAAACGTAAAAAGTAATCAAATGCCAAAACAGGTAGAAAATGTAAGCAGACAGATGGAAATTCTAAGAAAAACTGAAAAAAAGTTGGAGATCAGAAACGCTAACAGAAATGAAGAATGACTTTGATAGGCTCATTCATAAATTGTACACAACTAAGGAAAGATGTCCTGAGCTTGAGAATGTGGTGATAGAATCTTCCCAAACCAGAAAGCAAAGGGGGAAAAAGGCTGAAAAACAGAATATACAAGAACTGTGGGAAAGTCACAAAAGTTATTGCATATGGGTCATGGAAATTCCAGAAGAAGAAAGAAAAACTAATGGAGGAACTTTGAAGCATTAATAACTGAGAATTTTCCCATATTGACATCAGGAACCAAACCATATCCATGACGCTCAGAGAGCACTAAGGTGTATAAATCCCAAAAGATTCCACTTGATCAGTGGAATAGGAGAAAGAGCCAAGAAGTAAAGACACCCATCTATGGTCAATTGGTTTTAATCAAGATACAAATATACATGATGACTGTATATGGGTGAAATGGTCATTTTCCCATTCAATTTATGCTTGTAGCAGTTGTTTATATTCCCACTAAAGTAGGGTTGTGAGTGATCAGAGCCTGTCACTCTAGGCACCTGCCTCACATACAACAGTTGATGACTTAGGGAAAGAGAGCCCCGACAGTGAAAATGACAATGTAGCAAACAAGGTAGCAATGCCTAGTTAGCCACCCCCTACGTACCCGTGGGATGAACTTAGAGGACCTTGAGACAATAACTCATGCAAGGTCATCCCATCCACACCCAGTGAGGATCCCCACATTTGTGGCAGTACTCAGGTACCCCAGGCTCTCAGGGCAGCCGCTAGACCCCATCCCACCTGCATGTTTGCCATTAATATAGGAGTGGACACAAAATTCAGGCCCTGGATTCCAACACCTGTAAAAAGGCTTCTGCTAACCACAGGCTGAGGATATGCTTGTGTCTTTCCAGAGAATGCGGGACAGTCCATTTGGGTACCAGCCAGAAACATCAAGCCTGCAACTGACAGCCAACCAGAACCAGCTGAACAAGACTGAGAGCCTGCCTTGTTAGCAGATGCACCTGCCCTATCATCCTACCCTGAGAAACTGCCCATAGCCACAATCCGTTACTGAATTATACCCCAGTAGCTCTGGTCAGCCACTCAAATGGCCCACAGCCTGTGTGCAGGCATGCCATTCCTGATTACCATTGTTCCTCATTCCTACCCCTATCTGAGCAAGCACTCCTGTGGTCTCTCATTTTGAGTGCTGGTTAGTCAACGACGGGTAAGATCCCCTGGGGGAAATCTAAGACAGGCGCAGCCGCGTACAGAGACAGAAACATGCCTCCCGTTGCTCAAAAATAAACGAAAAGGGGGAAATGTGGTGGAATGAGAAGGCCATGCCAAGATGGCCACTGGTAAGCGAGCATCAGTTACTCAGGAATGGCTTTGAAACCCACCTGGCAGTGGAGCCTGCTTGGCAACAGGCTGTAATTGGATGGCTTCGGATACTGCCTGGCAATAGGCTGTGACTGGTTAGGGCATAAAACGCCCCTTGACCGGATTGGCTGCCTTGGCTATATAAGCTGTTATACCAACTGAAATAAATGAGTCTGTGGGCTGCTCGCCTCTGGCCCACTTTCACCCGACTCCCAGGGTCTGTGTCATGACTCTGCGCCTCTTGCCCCCATCATGCTTTTCTCGGAGCAAATCAACCTCAACATTGGGTCTCTGCTTTTTTACTTGCTCAACTTCTTATTTGGTGTAGTATTAAGCCCTTTTACTGTAATGCAAATTTAAAATGTTATCTTAAAAACAAGGGAAGAGGAAGGAGGGGGGGTAGGGAGGAAGGGAATATTATTGTGTTCTTAGAATTGTGTCTACATATCACATTGAATCTGTTAAAAACTAATTAAAAATAAAAGTTTTAAACAATTTTTAAGAAAATACATGATTGGGAAAAGACAGTCCATTTAACAAATTTTGCTGAGAAAGCTGCAATCAGTAAGCAGAAGAATGAAATTGGATCCATGTGGGACTTTATCTCTCTCTTATCCAAGAATTCATTAAAAATGGATGAAAGATTTATAAGACCTGAAATAGTGATACCACTACAAGAACACAGAAACTTCCATGGCATTAGATGAGGTGGTGATCTCTGAGATATGACTCCACAAGTCTGGTCATTGAAAGTAAAAATATGTAAATGGGTTTACATCAAATTAAAACATTTCAGCATGCTGGGGCCAGCACTTTGGTACAATGGGTTAGAGCCATGGCCTGCAGCACCTGCAAGCCATATGGGTGCCAGTTCCAATCCTGGCTGCTATATTTCTGATATAGCTCCCCACTAATGTGCCTGGGAAAGCAGTGGAAAATGACATAAGTCCTTGGATCCAAGCACCGACACAGGAGACCTGAAGAAGCTCCTAAGTCCTGGCTTCAGCCTGGCCAAGCTGGGTTATTGTGGCCATTTTGGGAGTGAACCAGCAGATGGAAATTCATATTCTCTTTCTCTCTCTCTCTTCCTCCTTCACCCCTCCCTCCTTCACACCTTCTCTCTCTTTCTCTGACTGTGCCTTTCAAATAAATAAAAATAAATCTCAAGTTTCTGTATGCCAAGGTGAGGAAATTACCCAAAGATTATTAAATAAATTTTAAAAATCATACATCAAAGAAGGGACTACAACCCAAAGTATGTAAGAAACTTAAACTACTCAATAACAAGAAAATAAACAATCCAAATAGACAAAAGTACCCAACTTGACATTTGTCGAGAAGACATGCAAATAGCCAACAGATACATGAAATAAAAAACTCAACAGTTTTAATCAGGGAATGCAAACTGAAACCATAATGAGATTATTACCTCTCACCTGTTAGAATAGCTCTTATGAAGAAGATGTAACAAGCACCAGTTATGGTTTGGACAAAAGGAAACCCTTGCACACTGTTGGCAGAAATAAGTTAGTCTAGTCATTTTGAAATCTAGTATGGTGGTTCCTCAAAAAATGAAAAGTAGAATTACCCTAGGATTGAGCAATCCCACTTCTGGGTACATATCAACCGGAACTGAAATCAGTGCATTGGAGAGATGTCTGTACTTCCCTGCAACATTTTCACAGTACTCAAGATCTGAAAACAACTTAATGTCCAGCAGTAGATGAACGGGTAAAGAATAGGTGGTATACATGCATAATAGCATACTATTTAGCTTTTAAAAATAAAGAAGTTCTGTCATTTGCAACAACATGAATGTATCTAGAAGACACTCTGCCAGGTAAAACAAGCCAAGAACATAGAGACAGATCTCACTTATACATGGAACCCAGAGAGTTGAATTCATAACGGTAGAGCAGATTGATGATTACCAGAGACTGAAGCAAGGGAGTTCTAAGGAAGAAGGGACATGTTTGTCAAAGGATGCAAAGTTTTCTTTAGACAGGAGGAGTAATTCCTAGGATTCTCTTGTACAACATAGTTGTCAGAGTTTCTGTAGCATATGTCACAAAATTGCCTGTGAATTTTGTCAAAGATTTATTCATTCATTTGAAAGGTAGAGTGATCAGGAGAGATTGAGCGATCTTCTACCCAGTGATTCACTTCCCAAATGCTTGCAATAGCTGAAGATTGGCCAGGACAAAGGCAGAAGCCCAGAACTCCATCTGGGCCTCTGAAGGGTGTGAACTGGGACTCATGCACGTGGTCCATCATGCACTACCTTCCCTGGCACATCAGTGGGAAATTGGATCTGACGTGGTATAGCCAGAATGCAAACCCACCTTTTGATAGGATGTGGGCAATCCCAAGCTTAACGTGCTGTGCCACATTGCCTACCATGAAAGTAGATTTTAAGTTTCTATACCACAAAGAAATGATGTGTCTGTGGATGCATGTGATACTTAGCCTGATTTGATCATTCCCCAATATATGCATATATTGAACAATCATATTGTACTGCATAAGTATATACAGCTACTATTTTCAAGAGCAATGCGAAATAATTAAATGTATTATTAATGTTTTGCATTGTCAGCTAGATACTGTCAACTACATGGTAGACACAATGCTGGCTAAAAATAAAGCTTTAAGAAGGAGAAGGAGAGAAAACAACAATATCACTATACAGTGATGTTTTAGTGACAAATTTACTTTTTGGGTTTTTTTGACAGGTAGAGTTATAGACAGAGAGACAGAGAGAAAGGTCTTCCTTCTGTTGGTTCATCCCCCAAATGGCCACTATGGCCAGTGCTCCGCCGATCTGAAGCCAAGAGCCAAGTGCTTCTTTCTGGTCTCCCATGTGGGTCCAGGGCCCAAGGACTTGGGCCATCCTCCACTGCCCTCCCAAGCCACAGCAGAGAGCTGGACTGGAAGAGGAGCAATCGGGACTAGAACCCGGCATCCATTTGGGATGCCATCACTGCAGGCAGTGGATTAACCAAGTGAGCCACAGCACTGGTCCCGACAAATTTGCTTTTAACATTTATTTACTTTCATCTGTTTGAAAGGTAGAGAGAGAGAGACAGACTGATTTAGTACTCCAGTGCCCACAACAACCTAAGGCTGGTCAGGCTTAAATCAGGAGCTGGGAACTCAATGTTGTTCTCCCACATGGGTGGCAAGGACCCAGGTACTTGAGCCATCAGCACCTGCTGCCTCCCAGGATGTGCATTAGCAGGAGTCTGAATTGGAATTCCAGATGCAGCTCAAACCCAGTGACCAGCATTTGGGATGGGGGAGTCCCAAGCAGCTTCTTAATTACTGTGCCAAAGGCCTGTAGTTTTTCTTCTTTTTCCGTGCTTATATTTTATGTATTTCCTGAAAGTTGTTTGTTAAAATATACCTAGTGTATATTCTGAAAAAAGACATTTCATTTTAGCAAAACAAAATAATTTCAGTTATTTAAGGAAAGTAAAAAAGGACATGGAGTGGCAGATGGGTCAGCATGAGAACAAGACAGGTTCAGGGAGTTGTCTCGGGTTGTCCACAAATAGCATGCAGGGCCAGGGTGCATGTCAGGTACATCCTTGCAGCAGAGACAAATCGAAATTGTGATCTTAAGTCCCAGTCATATTGATGTCCCATGATTAGTATCTGCCCTGATTCTGTACTCACCAGCCAACTTTCTAGTTTATAATTTGTATCTGAAGTAGCTTTTTAAAGTAGAAGGCAAATGTTCTAACAAGTCAATGCAAACATCTGAAAATTAAGATTATCATATACTTAGTTTCAATAATGCAAAGCCCCAGCTAAGACCTATATAGGGAAGCAAAGGATTTTGATGTAGCATACTATGTGCCAGCTGTGAGTTTTCAACAAAGATTTAATGATAAAATTCCAAGAGCCAAAGAGTCACAGAGACACAGGCTGAGTGAAAAGAGAAATGGCAGACAGTCATTCTCAGAGCCCTGATCTCACCCTATTTGGTAAGATTTTCCTGATTCGATTCAGCATGGAAACTCTGCAGTTGACAGTCTGTTTCATGTGTCTGTGATGTGGCACAGGAACATATCTGAAATTCTGCTTCCCCTTAACTTCTGCATCTAAAATGCCTGACCCTGGGAGTTGGCATTGCAGTACGGTGGGTTAAGCTGACTCTTGAGATGCCTGGTTGGTTGGTTGGTTTTATATTTTTCGGAAATGAAATCCTCATGTCTGTGACACACCAAACTCTTACTTTTGGCAACTGCCTGGTGCCACAGGAGAAAGGTTAGGGAAACGAAAGCCAGATGATGAAAAACCTACTTTCCAGGGTGCTCCCAAGCCTTACCGTGTTTTAATGGATGCGAGAGATTTCCTGAAGGTAGACTGGATGTCTAACTCGAGCAGCCTTGGAATGTCTGTATATCCACCCAACTGGTCCCAGGGTATATCTGTTGGTGTCTTCTCTGTTATTGGGTAGCTTGAATCGCATATATCAGTTTTCCAGATGGCATCCATCTGGTCATCTTGGTGTCTGCAGAGTCAGAGAAGCATTAAGTGAAAGTGCATGGTTGGGCTGTGCCAATGGCATTCAAAATGTCTGAATCTTACTCTCCCCTCAGTGCTTCACCACTGCCTTGTCCTGTTTTGCCCTCCCCTTGCACTGACAAGCATCAGCTATGCCCACTATGACAGACAGGTGGATGAAAAACTAGAACTTTCTGAAAAAATGGTTAACAAGGCTGAATTTCCATGACTTCACCTAGAAATCCATATTAAAATACCTTCTTAGCATTATGAAGTACAGAAGACGTGGGTGTTTTCTGCTCCCTTCCCAGAGCTCCTCCAGGAGTTAACGCTTCTAAGCTTTTTTATTATACATTCTTAATGTAATTCATTTCTTAATGAGGAAGAATGCATTCCCCCTTTGTGTTTTTAGAAAGGAACTCAAGACCAATAAATCAACCTTTTGGTAAATTAGTTCAGAGAATTAATACTCCCTTCAACTCTCCCCTGCACCGTATCATAGTGGTGAGGAAGAGGAGGATCTTGGATGGAAAAACTACTTTAGGTTTTGCGCATCATCTGAACGTGTCAGTCTTTCCACCACATACCTAATATTCTTGACAGGTTGCATATCCTCTTCTGCTGGTGGCTGTTGGAATGTCTGTTGTTGGAATGTCTGTTGAACAAATTCTCTAGAGGAAGGTATCTCCTTTTTATGGATGCGCAAAGGAATTGGTCGACTAAGATTCAATTTATATGTCTCTTGGAGCTATAAAAAGTTAAATCAGAAGGAGGATGTCATAAAAAGAAAGGAGCAGACTCTTTGGGGAGGTCTTCTGAACTGGCCCTACTCTGAACTCCAGCTCCTTCTTTACCCTGCACTTGCAAGTCTTCCTCCTCCTCCAACTCCTCTCCTACATGCGCAATTTCAGAGATGGAATCTATGGCAAATCAAAACCTGGGTCCCAGTTAAGCTCCAGTCTTGGTCCTAATTGTGAAACTTTGTGTTAGTTGCTTATTTATCTACACCTGTTTATCTTTATTTCTAAAATGGGAATAACAGGAGTGTGGACATTGTATAAGGCAGCATATGTGGAATATAAATTGTGACGCACTATGCAAACCTAAGATAGCCAGCATTTACTGAATACTCACTGAATGGTGGACACTGAGCCTGGCACTTCCCACGTCAGCTCATTTGGAATTTACAGCTACCTGAGAGTTGGGAATTTTTATTTGTGTCTTACATATGGAAGAGCTAAGGAAAACTTCAGTTTGGGGGCATGTATTATGGTGCAGCTTATTTTTTTAAAAAGGTTTATTTATTTATTTGAAAGTTGGAGTTACACAGAGAGAGAGGAGAGGCAGAGTTAGAGAGAGGTCTTCCATCCGCTGGTTCACTCCCCAGTTGGCCACATCAGCCAGAGCTGTGTTGTTCCGAAGCCAGGAACCAGGAGATTTTTCAAGGTCTCCCACGTTGATACAGGGGACCAAGGACTTGCGCCATCTCTGCTGCTTTCCCAGGCCATAGTAGAGAGCAGGATCGGAAATGGAGCACCAGGATTTGAACTTGCACCCATATGGAATGCCATCACAATAGGCAGCAGCTTTACTCACTAAGCCACAGCGCCCGCCCCTGTGATGCAGCTTATTAACCTGCTCAGGAATCCTGCATCACATATCAGAGTGTTTGAGGTTGAGTCCATCTCTGCCTTCCAATCCAGCTTCCTGCTAATGCTCCTGGAAGGCAGCAGAAAATGGCCCAAATTCTCAAGACCTTGCCACCCATGTGGGAGACCAGAGTCAATTTCTTGGCTGCTGGTTTTGGCCATGTTGAGTGCATGAAATCTTAAGGTGTCCAGGTATCTTAGCTGGCATGTGGTGTTGAATCCAGATAACCTGGTAACAGAGCCAGTCCTCTTAATGATCACTCCAATTTAGTGTAAGGTATTCATTCCTATCTGCCCTCTTATCCATTTTGCTTTTTACTGTCTCTTCTTAATGCCTTCATACCAATATGTCAGATTCCAACATTTCTGGACTCAGACCCTTACTCATCATCTGAAATGTGCTAGACCTGTGATTCCTGTTCGATGGCTCATGTCACATTTTGCTGGGCTCCATGCACAATTGGCCATATTTCCCAAATCAAAAAGTCAGGGATGTTCTTTTTTTAAAAGATTTTATTTATTTATTTGAGAGGTAGAGTTACAGACAGTGAGAGGGTGAGACAGAGAGAAAACAGGAGAAGCACCTGGCTCCTGCCTTCGGATCAGCACAGTGCGCCGGCTGCAGCGTGCCGGCTGCGGTGGCCATTGGAGGGTGAATCAACGGCAATGGAAGACCTTTCTCTCTGTCTCTCTCTCTCACTGTCCACTCTGCCTGTCAAAAAAAATATTTATTTACTTATTTGAGAGTAGAGTTACAGACAGTGAGAGGGCGAGACAGAGAAAAAGGTCTTCCATCCATTAGTTCACTCCCCAGATGGCCACAGTGGCCAGAGCAGTACCGATCTGAAGCCAGGAGCCAGGAGCTTCTTCTGGGTCTCCCATGTGGGTGCAGGGTACCAAGGACTTGGGCCATCTTCTACTGCTTTCCCAGGCCACAGCAGAGAGGATTGGAAGAGGAGCAGCCGGGACTAGAACCGGTGCCCAAATGGGATGCCAGTGCCGCAGGCAGAGGATTAATCCAGTGTGCCACAGTGCCAAAGAATTATAATATTTAGAGAGAAAATGGTCCTAGAACTGCAGCTTGTGTTGTTTATTCTTAGAACTTCAGTTAGTGCTAGGAGCTTTCAAACACATAATCCCAGGGGGAAAATTCCCATCTCAGTGTTTGGAAGGCTGCTGTCACTCCCAAAACATATAGGCAGTTTTCTTAGAAGGGACTCTAGGCCATAGTGAGTGTATGGCTGCTTGAACAGGGTTGTCTGGCCTAGTGCTATGGAAGCAGGTTGTCTCCCTTCTTGTAAAATCATGAGAGTAAACCCAGCTGCTTGAGAGTTTTGATGAGAAAGGTAACCAACCACCCGGGATTAGGGAGCAGTGACTTCAAGAGGGTTCACCTCTGGAGTCAGGGAGAGGTGGGATGACCAGGAAGGAGCTGAACGTTTCTGAAACTTGCACCTATTCTCCTCTAGAGATCTACCAAGTATTCCTGTTGTCCATCTAGCAGTGTCGCTGGTCACGGTGTAATGGTGAGTTGAATCGTCTCAAAAGCTTATGCACTCGGAACCTCTGAAAATGTCCTTACTTGGAAGAGGGGGCTTTACATATGTAATTTAGTTGGAGATCTCAAGGTAAGATCACCATGGATTAACCAAGATGTCACTAGGTCCTAAGTCTGATGGCATGTGGCCTCCAAAGAGACCAAAGTGAATCCAGAACACACATGCTGAGGTGGTCATTTGGAAGATGGAGGCAAAGATGGAGTTTAGTGTCTGCAAGCTTAGGAATACCAAGGACTTCTGGTGGCACTGCAGTCTAGAACAGAAGCATGGGACGGAGTTCTCCCTCAGAGGACCCAGAAGAAACCAGGCCTGCAGCACCTTGATTTCATACATTTCTGACCTCTGGAACCATGGCAGGTTTCCTTGGGGGACCTTGTATTCTACCAGGGCGCATTTGGATATTTATGCCATCATTCATGGCCATAGAAAATTGTCAACTTAAAAATTAGCCTCTTATAAATTCCTTAAATTGCAAGTCTTGCCTGTGGTTGTCTTGCCAGGACCAAACAAATGATTTCATGGACCTTGTCTGGCCCATGGGCAGAACATTCCCCACCCTGTACCATCAAGTTTCTGGTAATTTGTTAGGATGTCCCTGGAAAAGTGGCATTTGTGGTCTGTGCAGGTTGGTTTTAAACTTTCAAAATGTGGTGCTGGGGCTAGTGCTGTTGCTCAGTGGGTTAAAGCCCTGGCCTGAAGTGCCAGCATCCCATATGGGTACCAGTTCTAATATCAGCTGCTCCTCTTCTGATCCAGCTCTCTGCAGTGGCCTGGGATAGCAGTAGGTGATGGCCCAAGTCCTTGGTACCCTGCACCCACGTGGGAGACCCGGAAGAAGCTCCTGGCTCCTTTCTTCAGATCGGTGCAGCACTGGCCACTGTGGCCATCTGGGGAGAGAAACTGTGGATGGAAGACATCTCTCTGTGTCTCTACCTCTCTCTGTAACACTGTCTTTCAAATAAATAAAATAAATCTTAAAAAAAAGTAGTGATTTCATATTTCTGTCATAACACACTGCAGACAGGGAACAGAAAACATATTACCTGGCCAAATAAAGGTATCATTTTCCTCAGGCATTGATTCCGTTTCTCTTCCAGAAGCTTCTGCTTCTCAGTCCAGACATGCATCACTCTTTTCTGATAGCCATCAATTTTGCTCAGCATGACATAGAGTTTCTGCATCTCATAACCTTTCCCAGTGTTTCGGGTGGCTTTCACTCGACAGATTATGTAGTTTCTTTAAAAAAAAGGGGGGGGATTAGATTGATTAATTAAAGAGCTTAAGTTTTCTCATTCCTCAAATCATTCCTTGTTTCCCTCATTTGCCTCATTTCTCACATCATCTCTTGCATGTAGAGAGCAATGGGATGGGATGGGAACAAGGGCTTTTGTTTCTACTTTTTAACCAGACATTAATCTACTTCTCTATGTGAATACACTTTCAGTAATCTATATGGCCTCTGAAATTTCATTAACTATTTAGAGTATTTTAGCATTCAAAAGCATTGCTTGTCATTTCAATGTTAAGATGTTTAAATACAAGTATTTTTTAAAAATTGTCTCAATGGGCACAATTCTCCATTTTTAAAAAACTGATATGTAAGACATGTAGCAAGTACTTAATATAATTATTAAAAGACAGTGTCCATTCCTCCAAAACACTTATATTTTTAATAGTAAACTTTTATTTAATAAATATAAATTTTGAAAGTACAACTTTTGGATTATAGCAGTTCTTCCCCCCTATAACCACCCTCCTACTCACAAACCATCCCATCTGCTACTCCCTATCCCATCCCATTCTTCACCAAGATTCATTTTTAATTATCTTTGTATAGAAAATATCAACTTAATATATACTAAGTAAAGATTTCAGCAGTTTGCACCCACACAGACACACAAAGTATAAAGTACTGTGTGAAGACTAGTTTTACCCTTAATTCTCATAGTACAACACATTAAGGACAGGGGTCCTACATGGGGAGCAAGTGCACAGTGACTCCTGTTGTTGCTTTAACAATTAACACCCTTATTTATGACATCAGTAATCACTCAAGGCTCTTGTCATGAGCTGCCAAGGCTATGGAAACCTCTGCCTAGGGAGAACCATGGGAATTATCTCCTTATTTAAAAGTCCCTGCACAGAAGCAAGACTATTCATCCTCCTAACCTTTTGCTTCCACTCTCTTAGCCAGTGCCATTTGTATTGATAACATATTGCCCCCATTGTAAGGAATGGTTTTTATCTGCTTTGCGTTTACCATGGTTTGCATTTATGGAATATCTACTAAGAGTGAGATCAAGTACTAGAAATTATGCATCAATCCTCTCAACTATTCATTGAAGCAAGTATCATTGCATTCACAGTATAAACATCACATTTGCATCTCAGAGAGGTTCAAAATTAGACATTTAAACCCAGGTCTGCCTGATTTCCATAACCAAATCTGAGTAATATATTTTCATGTGATTTAACCTTGTTCATGTGATGTTTCTTCAAACAATTCTAGATTAGGCAAGTTTGAGTCTCCCACAAAAGTTTCTTTTTGTAATTTTACTTATTGAGAGACAGAGAGAGGCAGAGAGAGCTCCCTTCTATAGCTGGGATTGGGCCAGGCCAAAGCTGGGAGCCAAGAAGTCAAACCAAGTCTCCCACGTGGGGAGCAGGAACCAAATTACTTGAGCCATCACCAGGGCCTCCCAGGGTTCACATTAGCAGGGAGTTGGAGTCAAGATCCAGACTCAGAGCCAGCTATTGAACCCAGGGACACAGTAGGGTGGGATGTGAACATTTAACTGCTAGGCTGAATGCCCACCCACCCCCTACAAAATTCATATTTCCTTTGGCCTATCGGTTTTTACTGTTTCAAAAGGTCAGTGAATCCACTTTCAATTTCAAACCCCACAGCTTTCCCTTAGTTAACTGGAGTTACAGTGTGGAAATTCCGCTAAGGCAGAGTGTCCTTTAGGACAACAGGAAACCCTGCAGTAGTAATTTCACTGCCACCTTTATATTCCTTCAGGAGTTAGGTGGATGCCCTCTGTTCCTAGCTTACAGCTGTGCATGAAGCTTTACTCCCCCTTAGATCCATCCTCCACATGAATGGCTTTCACTGCCCTAGAAAGGCTCTTCAATTACCCTCTGTCATGTGCAGACTGAGTTACAAGATCTTTAGTGTACTATTTAAGATTCTCTGTTAGCTGGCCATTCCTTGGGGTTCTTGTGTCCCATAGCAGAGTGCCTGGTTCAAGTACTGGCTCCTCTGCTTCTAATTTAGCTTCCTGATAATGCACATCCCAAGAGGCAGCAGTTAATGGCTCAAGGACTTGGGTCTCTGCCATGCCCATGGGAGACCTGGAGTTCCAGACTCCCAAGTTCAGCCTGGCCCAGTTGTGGGCATCTGGGACAATTAGGGAGTTAATCATTGGATGGGTATTTCTTTCTCTCTCTCTCTCCCTTTCATTCTGCTGTTCAAGTAAGGAACATCAACAAATTTTTAAAAAGCTTCCTGTTTAAAAATATTAAATATTGTGAACTGAAATTGATCACTTGGAATAGTGAGATGGCATTGGTACATGCCACCTTGATGGGATTGAATTGGAATCCCCTGGTATGTTTTTAACTCTACCATTTGGGGCAAGTCAGCTTGAGCATGTCCCAAATTATACATCTCTTCCCTCTCTTATTCCCACTCTTATGTTTAACAGGGATCACATTTCAGTTAATTTTTAACACTTAAGAATAACTGTGTATTAATTACAGAATTAAACCAGTCATATTAAGTAGAACAGACAAAAAAACTACTAAGAGGGATAATGTATTAAGTTGTTCATTAACAGTCAGGGCTATGCTGATCAAGTCACCGTTTCTCATAGTGTCCATTTCACTTCAGGAGGTTTCCTTTTTGGTGTTCACTCAGTTGTCACCGATCAGGGAGAACATATGGTATCATAATGAAAGGACTAAGAATCAAAGGGAGCACATAAACAAGTCTAGTACCTGCTAACACTAACCGATGGAATAAATAAAGGGGAGAGTGATCCAGCATGGGAAGTGAGATACTCAGCGGACTCATAGAATGGCAGATGTCCTAAATAGCGCTCTGGCCTCAGAATCAGCCCTAAAGGCATTCGGATCTGGCTGAAAAGCCCATGAGAGTATTTCAGGCATGGAAAGCCAAGACACCCTGGCAAAAGATCTCTGTGAGTGAGATCCCAGTGGAAAGAACAGGTCTTCAAAGAAGGAGGTACCTTTCTCTGAAGGGAGGAGAGAACCTCCACTTTGACTATGACCTTGTCTAAACAAGATAAGAATCGGAGAACTCAGAGGGCTTCCATAGCCTTGGAAACTCATGACTGGAGCATAGGGAGACTATTGATGCCATAGACAGGAGTGTCAATTGGTAAAGTCAACAACAGGAGTCACTGTGCACTTACTCCTCATGTAGGATCTCTGTCCTTAATGTGCTGTGTATTGAGATTTAATGCTATAACGAGTACTCAAACAATATATTTCACTTTGTGTTTCTATGGGGGTGCAAACTGTTGAAATCTTTACTTAATGTATACTAAACTGATCCTCTGTAAAAAAAAAAAAAAAAAAGAAAAGAAATTATCAACTCCCAACTTGACTCTCACTGGGATTAAACATGACAATAGGTCTGATCTGATTTCATCATCATTTAAAAAAAATCATCTATTATTTTTCACTTTATGTTTCTGTGTGGGAGCAAACTGTTGAAATCCTTACTTAATGTATACTAAGCTGATCTTCTGTATATTAAGATAATCGAAAATGAATCTTGATGTGAATGGAAGGGGAGAGGGAGTGGGAAAGGGGAGGGTAGTGGGTGGGAGGGACGGTATGGGGGGGAAGCCATTGTAATCCATAAATCGTACTTTGGAAATTTATATTCATTAAATAAAAGTTAAAAAAATATATTAAATATTAAATAAATTTCTAATAAGAGAAATTTATCTGGATGGGATTAAACTTATATGAAGTTAAATATTCTGGAATGTTGATCTATATATTTCAATTTTAAATTATTTTACTGAAGTAAGTGTTCCTGTTGCTGAGGTAATCAACATCATCAATAAATCTTTCAAACAAGTTGTTATGTAAACACTGGAAAGCTGTCAAAGAACTCCAAAAAAGCGCCAAGTCCCTATAATATCATAGGTGAAATCCACCAAATATTCAAAGATCAGCTAACTTTCCTATTAAACTTTTCCAGAGTATAAAAAGATGAACATCCATACTTCTTTTAATGGTATAAAATTAGAATCATAGCAAAATTTGATAAAGGTAAACCATCTGCCAAACTTACTCATGAATATCAGTTAAAAAGTCCCTAATAAAATATTACGGATTTCACAACATATTCAAGGAAGTTTATACTGGGAGTGAATTTTCAACATAGAATTTAAGACATCCAGGGCCTCATATCCCTGTGCCTGGGATTAATTCCTTGATCTGACTTTTGTCTTCAGTTTCTCAGCAGTACAGATCCTAGGAGGCAGAAGTGCTAATGGCTCAAGTAATTGGGTGCCTGCCACCCCACACGGGAGCCCTGGATTGTGTTCCAAGCTCCTGACCCTCACCTCAGTTTAGCCAGGCCATTGTGGGTATTTCGGGAGTGAACCAGTGAATGGGAGCTTTTTGTCTATGTTTATCTTTCTGTCTCTGTCTTCTGCCTCTCAAAGTAACTAGAAAATAGCAATGAAAAGAGTATGCTACGGAAAATTGGATTCATGCCGGGAATGCTCTAATGGTTTTACTAATATTAATGGAAACTATTAATTAATTACCAATGGTTATTAATCATTGTAATGGATCTAAGAAAAAATACTTCCTTTAATTCACGTGAAAATGAAGTGCTGAACTCACATTCAACAAAATGTTATTTCACCAACTTAATAAAATTTGACATCCATTCTGCATTTTAAAGATAGTGGAACAGGAACAAATGGATATTCTTTGTTTTTGAATTTTTGTTTATTTGAAAGGCATAGAGATGCAAAGAGAGAGAGAGAGAGAGAATGAATATATTACAACCATTGTTTAAGTCCCCAAATTGCCAAAACATCTGTGGCTGGGCTAGGCTGAAGCCAGGAGACTCGAGTGCAATCTGGATCTCTCACATGGGTAGAAGGAACCCAAGTATTGTGGCCATCACCTGCTGCCTCCTAGGGTACACATTAGTGCTGAAAGCAGAAGCAGAGTGGGAACCCAAATCCTGACACTTGATTATGGGATTCAGGAATACCTAAGCAGCATCTTAGCTGCTACACCAACACTCTGCCCTGTGACACTTTTCTATTATGATAAAGTGTACTTCCAATTGAAATTATCATATTTGTTGTTTCTTTGTTTTTAGATTTTTTTTTTAATTTGACAGAGTTAGACAGTGAGAGAGAGAGAAAGGTCTTCCTTCCATTGGTTCACCCCCCAAATGGCCGCTATGGCTGGAACTATGCCGATGCAAAAGCCAGGAGCCAGGTGCTTCCTCCTGGTCTCCAATGCAGGTGCAGGAGCCCAAGCACTTTGGCCAGCCTCCACTGCCTTCCTGGGCCACAACAGAGAGCTGGACTGGAAGAGGTTCAACCGGGACTAGAACCTGGTGCCCATATGGGTTGCTGGCACTGCAGGCAGTGGCTTTACCCGCTATACCACAGCACCAGCCCCAAAGTTATCATTTTTCTTAATGACAAATACTGGATAGAAACCCACTGTCACCACAGTTTTTAAAATTATGTCATAATAATTATAATGAAATAACAACTCATGTTTTTGCAATCTGAATTATGTAGGAATCGAGAAAATAAAAAAAAGAAACTGACCAAGTGTAAGTATGTTTTGTATTTTCTCTGGCATTGTTGTGAGTGTGCCTGACTCTCTCTGCCTTGCCAAGTCTTCTCATAAGACTTTCACAGAAAGAGATTCCTGGGCAAAAGGCAAAAATTTACCCCATTCTTCAGTGGATTCAGTTGAAACCTAGTAATGAAATCAGGTGGCACTCCCAGAGGAGATAATGGAAAAGAATCAGGCTGCAAATATAAGGAGCTGCAACAGGGAAGGCACACCTACTGATCCTGCATCAGGGGCACTGCCATCTTAATCCTATCAAGATGAAGAGGTCACCCTTGTCTGGAAAGTAGGACATGCTTAGTTAGGGGTTGACTTTCTCTTTTTTCCCAAGTCCTGTGTTACTGGTTGGTTCAGTTATACATCTGTGCTACTTAAGAAAACAAAAAGTACTTCACAACTTCTCAAAAAGGAGAATGTAAATGTAAAGGTAAAGGGTATTTTTAAACCCCTTGAATGTGGAATTTTCCTAGAAAAAAAAAAAAAACATGGGGAGCAAGTTTTGTGGCAGAGTGGGTTGAGGGACCATGTGATGCTCACATCCCATATCAGAGTGCAGGTTTGAGTTTCAGCTACTGGCCGTCTGATTGAGGTCCCTGCTAATGAACCAGGTATAGCAGTAGAAAATGACTCAAGTACTTTGGCCCTTTATCACCCTTGTGAGAGACCTGGGTGAAGGTCCTGGCTCCTGGCTAGAGCCTGGCCCAGACCTGTCAGATATGGCCATATGGTAAGTGAATCATCAGAAGGAAGATCTCTTTCTCCATCGCTGTGGCATTCAAATGAATAAATAATTTAAAAATGCTAGGGGGCAACTGAGTAGCCATGTGAAAAACACCCCAGCAAAGTCCATCTACTACTGTAGAAAATTAAGGATCAGACTTAACTGTAAGACAAGCAATCAAGCTAATAACCAACCTTAAAGACACCCAAAGAAATCCAGGAAAACATTTAGTAATCTCAGAATGCAGAAGGCCTATCTTAATAAATCAAACCAGCAAATAAAAATAAGAATTTTCTACAAACCCAAAATTACCAAGAGTGGAGTAAAAACACAAGTGGGTGGAATTAGGCCAGGGGCTACTTTTCCAAGTATTTGAATAGGGCACGTGAATCCATTTCATGAAAACTTGGTAACTATTGAAAAATGGGCAAAGTATTTGAATAGGATCTTCACAGGAAATGAAATGCAGATGGATCTGATGTCTATGAAAGATACTTAGCCTCACCCACAGCAAAGCAATGCAAACTAAAACAATGAGATTCCACATTTGATCTGTTGTATTGGCAATGAACAAAAAGTGTTATACCCCATGCTAGTCTTTTTAAACATCTGTTCATTGGGGTGGACATTCGACACAGTGGTTCAGGTGACACTGGAGAAGCTCGCCATCATGAGTTGGAGTTCTTGGGTTCCATACCTGCTTCCTGCTCCCAGTGCAGCTTCCTGCTGATGCACAGCCTAGGAGGAAGAGGTGATGGCTCAAGGAGTTCGGTTCCTACCACTCACATGGGAAATGTGCATTGAGTTCCTGGCTCCTGGCTCCAGCTTGGCCCAGCCCAACTGTTGAAGCTATTTGGGGGAGTAAATCACTGGGTGGGTGGGAGATTCTCTCTCTCAGTCTCTCTGCCTTTCAAGTAGGTAAAATGAACAACTTGTTAAAAAATTAACTTCTCTTTTTAAAAATGCTTATTTCAAAGCAGAAAAAAGAAGACAGAGCAGGAACTCCCATTTGCTGGTTACTCCCTCAAACACCTGCCACACTGAGGGGGTGGTCGGTGTGCTGAACTGTGAGCCGGGAACTCAACCAGGGCTCCCATGTGGTTGACAGGAACCCAGTCACTTGGCCATCACCTCTGCCTCCTAGGATCCGCATTAGTAGGAATCTGGAATCAGGATCGGGAGCCGGATCCAGGGATTCAACACAATTACTCTGATATAGGACATAAGGATGCTAACAGGTTGTCTTAGCTGATAGGCCATCCATCAGTGTCCATCTCCATTTTTAAAGATCATACATCAACTGGGGTAGTTGATTTGGTCTAGCCGGTAAGTCACCCATTAAGCTAGTGGCTAAGATGCCCATTTCCATACCAAAGTGTCAGGGTTTGATACCTACTCTGCTTCCTGATTTCAGGTCCTGTTACTGCAGACCCTGGGAGGCAGCAGTGATGATGCAAGTTGTGTCTCTGCCAATTTGAAGAGACTAGGATTTTATTTTTAGCTCTGAGCTTTGGTCCTGATCCACTTCTGCCCCACATGGGCATCTGGGGAGTAAACCAGGAGATGGAAGTATTCTATCTCGCAAGTGAATTTTTAAAATGAATGTAATTAAACATTATTTTTAAAAAAGAAATAAAAACCCTACATCTTCTGGTGAACTGAAGATGAAAGAAACTCAGAGTGACCAGCAGGCATCTCTGACCTTTAGAAGTTGATCTTTTGGAGATCAACCATGATTCACAAAACATGCCTTAGAATCTCTGCTTGAGATATGAAAGAATGAAATGGATCTTATTCGCCATTTCTTATTCACTTAAAAATGTCTCCTTTTGCTGTCTTAAACAGGCTTCCATCCTACGTATCTTCAATAAAAGGTTCTTTTACAATATGCAATCTGACAAACATGAATATACTTCCAGGGCAAGGAGGGAGGATATTTGATATCAGGACTGTTCAGGAAAAAGCTGGGCATAAATCAACTAGATCATTGGAGAATTATCTACCTGAAGCGCTGGATCAGCCTGTGGGCAGTGTACTTGTGGAACAGGTATCCTAGCCGAACCTGGTCTGTGTGAAGGGTCTCGATGATGAGATTCCTAGCTGCTGTGTGGAGTGGGGAAGGGAGTCCATTAGTTGTTAAGGCCTGATTCAATAGCATCAGGTTCTTCCTCTGAGTCTCCACGTCAACAAAACACATCCTCCCTTCAAGCTCTTTGGGAGAGGAAGGGGGCACCATCATTTTGTCTTTGTTGATGTCTGAAACTGGCTTCATGAACCGTGGTGTATCTAGAGAGGGGTGTTGGGATTTTGAGGCCCACTGAGAAAGAGGTTTCTGTGATGTCCTGGATATCTGAGGAGTGGCAGAAGGCAGTGATGTTCTAGGCTTCTGCCGAGTGTGCAGGATTTCCTCATTAGTGAAAGGGACCTGTGCTGGCGGGGCCAGTTGAGGAGTGATGGAAGGCAGGGCCATTCTCGACCTCTGTCGAGTGTGCAGGACCCCCTCATTAGTGAAAGGGACCTGTGATGCTGGTGTTAGTTGAGGAGCGAGAGAAGGCAGTGATGTTTTAGGCTTCTGCAGAGACTGCAGGGTCCCCCCATCGGTGTAAGTGATGCATGATGTTGGTGTGCTGTCGCTGGAGAGATGGGACTGAGGCTCCATGGGTGAAGACTCCCGAGGTGTTTGGGTTTCTGCAGAAGGCTTGCTGGCAATGAGTGGAGTGAGATCTCTCTTCCAACCCGGAGGACTGGGTTGGACCAATTTCTGGGAAGCAATCCTTACCAGTCCTTTCTTCCTCCCAGAAGAGGCCACACCTTTCTGGGGCATTCCAGCAGCTGAGGGGGTCCATGATGTGGAGGGATGCCCAGAGCTGGGAGCAATCCGTGATGGAGAAGTTTCTCCAGGAAGGGTCGGTGGTGCCAGATGTGCAAGGGCAGAAGGGGCCTGGAGAGAGGGGGGCTGCCCAGTGGAGACAGGAGGCTGGTGTGCCGGAGGCTGTGCAGAGGAAGGTCCAGACACCAAGAGCTCTCCAGGGAAGGAAGGTGGCCCAGGAGCCAAGGACTGGCCAGGAGAGAGAGGACCATGGAAACCCGGGCTCTTTTTCCAGGTGGATGTTGTTCCGGATCTAATAGGCCACCTGGGAGTGAGTGGGGCCTTCATTGCTGGAGGTGGCTGGGCAGTTTGAGGAAAGTCCTGCTTCGGCCTCACTGCCTCCAGCTCAAGGGGCTGCCCTGGAGTAGGAGGGGCCTTGTCAGGGGTAAGGTTGGCCCCCCGAGTCTGTGGTGAGGGGCCAGAGTGGTCCTCAGGGCCTGGGCCTCAGTGATCCCTAGGTCCTGGGCTTGCAGGGGGGTCAGAGAGGTCTCCAGGGCCTGGGCCTGCTGATTGGTAAGAGTGGTCCCCACAGCCTGGGCCTGCTGCAGGGTCAGAGAGGTCCCCAGGGCTTGGGATTTCTGAGGGGTAAGAGTGGTCCTCAGGGCCTGGGCCTGCTGGGGGCTCAGAGTGGTCCCCAGGGCCTGGGCCTGCTGATGGGTAAGGGTGGTCCCCATGCCCTGTGCCTGGAGATGGGTCAGAGTGGTCCCCACAGCCTGGGCCTGCTGATTAATAAGAATGGTCCCCATAGCCTGGGCCTGCAGATGGTTAAGAGTGGTCCCCACCGCTTGTGCCTGCTGGGGGGTGAGAGTGGTCCCCATGCCCTGGTCCTGCTGCAGGGTCAGAGTGGTCCCCACGGCCTGGGCCTGCAGATGGTTAAGAGTGGTCCCCAGGGCCTGGGTTTTCTGATGGGTCAGAGTGGTCCCCACAGCCTGGTCCTGCTGATGGGTCAGAGTGGTCCCCATGGCCTGGTCCTGCTGATGGGTAATAGTGGTCCCCACAGCCTGGTCCTGCTGATGGGTAACAGTGGTCCCCAGCGCCTGGGCCTGCTGAGGGGTTAGTGTTTTCCCCAGGGCCTGGGCCAGCTGAGTCATAGTCTTCACATCTTGGGCCATCTGAGGGGTGAGAGGCCTGATAGCCTTGGCTTTTGGGGGGGTCAGAGTGGTCCCCAGAGTCTGGGCCTGCTGAGGGGTAAGAGTGGTCCTCAGGGCCTCTGCCTGCTGGGTGGTCAGAGTGGTACCCAGGGCCTGGGCCTGCTTGGGAGTCAGAGTGGTCATTAGGGCCTGGGCCTGCTGGGGTGTCAGAGTGGTCATCAGGGCCTGGGTTTTCAGAGGAGTGAGGGGTTTGTATTTTAGGTGGGGCTGTGGGTAAATGGGAGGCACTCCAGGTGGTGAGGACTCGGTGAAGAGGGGTGCAGTGTTTGTGTTCAGCTCCAGCTGTCTCTCTCTCTTCAGGCCCTGGCTCAGCTTCTCCTCTTTCTTCTCCTCTTGCTGTTTCATTGGCCCCAGTGTTTTCAAGTCAGCAGTACCCTTCAAAGGCCCAGGACCCATTTGCTGATGGTCTTCAGGTGGACGGTATTGCTGTCCTGGCAATCTGGGGTCAGTACAGCTGGGGCTTTAAGTAAAAGTGAAGAGCCCCACTTTATCTTGGAGGATTTGATCTTTTTTGTTGGAGACTTATATAAAGTATTTTCCAATTCCTTGGCTAAAATATTGTGCATACTGTCTGCTATGTCCCCAGCCTTGATATGGGTCCTGGATGTGGGCACTGATGTATATTCTTGCTGGCCTGCACGACCTGTGGTTAGAATTAGCTGTTCATAGTTTTCTTCTTTCTCTTGCAGTTTTTGTTGCAGCAGCTCGTTTTCCTCACTAAGGTCACAGATCATCCTTCTGGAGAGTTCTTTTTCTGTTTCATACTTTTCAAAAAACATGCTGTCACTTACAATGTTAGAAACATTGACTTGTTCACACACGGCACTCAAGGCTTTGTAAAGATTTAATATAGTTGCTGAGATATATTTGATTGCAGTGTTTTCCATTTTGTTGAACATTGAAGAACCTATGTGTTCTTGTAACATACGTTGAATTTCCAAAACCTTGGTGTTGGTTGTAAATTGATCAGAGATCATTTGATCTGGTCTTAGTGCAAGGGCTGTTGCAGGTCGCTTTATAAATCTGTCTTTCCATGTTTTCCATAGAGCACCTCTAGATACTGGAAGGAAAAAAATGTAAAACAAAACAATGAGATCATATTGCTTCTTTTGTGCTGTGCTCTATGTTTAAGCCTAATAAATTTAGACCAAATGGACAGATGACTGTCCGTTGAAGATTAGTCAGAAAACTTTAGCTATGACCCTGGCCTTGTGCCACACCAGATTAATCCACAAGTTATGACCCTGTCATCCCATGTTGGAGCACTCACTGGAGTCCCAGATGCCCTGCTAATGTGCCTAGGAGGATAGTGGGGGATGGCCTGAGTTCCCAGCCTCTGTCACCCACATGGGGATAAACTAGATGGAGTTCCAAGCTTCTGACTTCACCCTGGCCCAGCCAACTGGGAAGTGAACCAGTAGATGGACAATCTCATTCTCTCTGTGTCTCCTTCTATCTTTGTCACTCTACCTTTCAAATAAGTAAATCTTTGAAAAAAGAAAAACAGGCCGGTGCCACGGCTCAATAGGCTAATCCTCCGCCTGTGGCACCTGCACACCAGGTTCCAGTCCCGGTCAGGGTGCTGGATTCTGTCCCTGTCACCCCTCTTCCAGGCCAGCTCTCTGCTGTGGCCCAGGAGTGCAGTGGAGGATGGCCCAGGTCCTTGGGCCCTGCACTCGCATGGGAGACCAGGAGAAGCACCTTGCTCCTGGCTTCAGATCAGTGCGGTGCGCCGGCCGCAGTGCACTGGCCATGGTGGCCATTGGAGGGTGAACCAATGGCAAAAGGAAGACCTTTCTCTCTGTCTCTTCTCTCTCACTGTCCACTCTTCCTGTCAAAAAAATTAAAATAAATAAATAAATATAAAAAAAGAAAAAAGAAAAACAGAGAGAAAAGTGCAGCTCTAAAAGTTTTGGTTTTAGAATCGTGTTTTCTTACAATCACCCAGAATTGCTTCCAGAGGTAAGGAGATGATCTCAGTTGTGACATCATTAACTTACTTTTACTTGAACTTTGGGATTCGATAGAATGCAAATCCAACTTTTCCCTGAGTTTGTGTATGCTTGATGCATTCAGTTTTCTCTTTTGGGTTCCTGTCTCCCTTTTCTACCTTTTCTTACTGTGAGAAACTTTGATTCTTTCAAAAGGGCCATAAATCAATAGACAAAAGATATACTGAATGGCTGAAGGAGAAACTCAGCAACTTTCCTCCCACAACCAATGACTGAAGTGTCTGGGTCCCTACTGCCCATGTGGAACACCTGGATTGTCAGAAATGTATGAAAAGAAAAAGTCCTATCCTGATAGCTAGTTTACTCTAGACTGGAATGGAAGTGATTGAATGTTTTGAGTAAGTTGAAGAGGGTGTGTGGAAGTCACAAAAGATTATGAAAGAAAAAAAATATTGGACATGCTAACTGCTGCTCCGAGAGGCATCTGTGCCATGCTCCAGGAAGAACATTGTCTCTGGGTCAATCAGACTGGACAGGTACAAACCCAAATTCATACTTTCCCTGGACAAAGCCAAACTGCTCCAGGACCAGGCCAAGCAGGGCTGGGATTTCTGGCCTGACATCTGGTCATAGAAATCCTGACTATTTCCTCTCCTTGGCCCAATAACTTCTGTAATCTTGCTGCTTCTCTTTGGACCATATGTTTTTAATGCCCTTGTTCGTTTTGTCTCTAACAGGCTAAAAGCTGTCAAACTCCAAATGGTCGTCGGACAAGGCTTCTAGCCCATTCCACTGGATGACCTGAGCAGCCCTCTAGACTGAGCAGGACAGTCTTTCCAAGGCCACTGTTGCACACCATAAGACAGATAGCAAGAGGAAATACCCAAATCCCCCTCGACGCCCACATGCCAGCTTTGAAGAAGTTACAGAAAACGGAACTCCATCCATAATCCCAAAGAAGAATTTTGGGTATTGCCTCTTGAGGGGAGAATGTTAGGTAGGAAGTCAGATATGAGCTTATGTGTGTGTGACATAAAGGCATAAAGAGAAGACATCTATGTCCAGCATAAGCATCTGCATCTCAAAGTCATCCTGACAATGTTTCATGGGCAGCCCGGTATTCACATTCTGCCCTGCCCCCGCCTACCTGATAACCTGCCAGGTGGAGGTCCCCGCCCCTTCTGCCTGACAAATCTTCCACAATCTCCCAGATGCAGCCCAGTATCTGCATTTCAAACACTCTGCTCCGGATCCTGATTCTCTAGGGGGTCCTGCTCACCCTTCCTCTAAACACAGGATGGCACCAGCTAGCCTTCCTCCTGTCTGATACCTTCAAGGGAAAACTCAGGAGCTTCTTAATATTTACATCCATAAAATCCTTTGTTTCAGGAAGAAATGTGTGAAGACAAAGACCCATCTCCTTAAAAACCCCCGGCCTCAACCGGATTGCACACTCAGCCCTCTGCCTCTCTGCTGAGCCGCCTGCCTGACCTGGTCAGGTGTAATCTCTCTACTCAACCATGTAACCTTGCTCCTTCCCCCCATTCAAGCGACTGGGCACTCTCTCAGGTCCTGTCTGGAGAGGTGCCCATCCATCCTTACAGATGTCCCGTCCCTAATAAACCTTGCTATTTTACCTCCCACAAAAAAAAAAAAAAAAAAAGTCCCACAAGATCCAACTACAGGTGACACACCTTGGATTCAAAGACAAAAAGAGAGCAGAAGTAAAGTGATAGAAAAAAGATACACTGTGAATATGTGGGAGCTGAAGATTATATACTATCTGACAAAACAGATATCAGCACAACAACAATGGTTCTAGAAACAGCGAGGGTCAATACATCAGCAAGCTGTAATGATTATAAACATACAGCATACAGCCAAGCCCCCAAACACACAAAGACTGATGGAATTAAAGGGAGAAGAAGATAACAGTCATAGTGTGGGAGAATTCAGCTTCTCACTGTCAATAGTGGGTGGAACATGGACCTGTGTTGGGGCCCTCTGATTGGATTTCAGAGGTCTTGAAAGGTACTGAGAATCATTTAACATGTTGAGTTTTATGGTCTATAAATGATACTTCCACCAACCTGCATTTTGAGAAAAAAAGAAAACTCCATTTGCAAAGTCACAAAACACAATTACCTGTTTTTTTCTTCTGTGTCTTCTTATCGTTAAGGAAAGTGGTGCTGATGCTACATAGTATATTGACATTGTTCTCAATGGCTCTCAGTGTTTCTGGAAACATCTCCATTTGTACTATCCAATGGTAGTGTTCCTCAACATCAAATGCAGTTATGTCAGACAAAATAACATCTTGGAGAGAAGAAAATCATTATTTTGTGCATACAAAGAGATAAGCATAACCATATAGCTTTATAACATCAGGTAACTACTAAATAAATTGTATTCAGGAGTACAGTCATGATTATCATGCATTTATTGCTATTCTGAGGCTTTTTTCAATGAAACAGGTAAAGACTTGGAGGAAGAAGCTGAGTAGTAAGTCTTATGAATCAAGGTTTTGAAAGGTATCTGTTTGGTTTTGTTCTTCAAGGAAATCAGTGTCTAAAATAGGAATAGATGCTTTCATATTGGGTGTCTAAATGTAAATCGACCTGTTTGGGGAGTTTTCTAGTGTTTCCTAACCCCCATTACATGGAATTTCTTGTAAGGAGATGAAATATTTTAAACAAATGGTGAAGGGCCCAGCATTGTGGTGTGGATTGCAGGATTCTCCTTATTCTACATATCAGAGTGCCGGTTTGGGCCTCAGCTGATCTGCTTCCAATCTCTCTTGTGAATGTGCCTCAAAACACAGCAGAATATGGACAAAGTACTTGGGCCCATGCCACCAGTATGTGAGACAGGATGGGGTTCCAGGCTCTTAGCTATGGCCTGGAACATCCTGGGCCATTGTGGCCACTTGGAGAATGAATCAGCGAATGAAACATCTGTCTGTCTATCCATCTATCTATCCCTGTTTATCTCTCTCCTTCTTTCTCTGATGCTGTCTTTTTATTGTATGCTTGTTCATTCTTTAATTCAACCAGTGTCTATTCAGATGTGTACTGTTGCAGATTCTGTTGATACAGCATTGAATACAACAAGTTCCCCAACTTCCTACTGCTTACATTCTAGCGAAAGGAGACAGACAGGAAATAAAAATTAAATTGTGTGGTATGGCAGATACGAATGGTGTAGACAAAGGTAAAGATGCTTGGTAATGCAGAGTGTGAGGTAACAGGGAATGGGGATGTCAGAAAACACATTGTTTTTAAAGTGAAATTTAGGCAAGGAATGAGTGAAAAATGTTCCAGGCAAGCAAACAGGAAGCATAAAGACATTGGGCTGGGGCATTACTGGCATGCTTGAAGAAAAACAAGGAAGTCAGCATAATGTTCATTAAGTGAGCAAATCTATATTTCCTTCTTACTGGGAAATGAGACAGACATTTTCTGAAAAACCTCCTTAGTGTTTTCTTCTTTAATCTGACTAATCCCCCACAGTAGAGTTGCTGACTTTGTGATTTTTCTCTGAAACACTTCTAGACACTTACTCCATTCCTCTAACCAGGCCAGAATGTAGGCAAGTGTCTTTTCTCTGTTTTCAGCATTCTTAGAGTAAGTACCCATTCTCTCCAGAAACAGGGATCTCTGTTTCCTCATGTGTTCTGTAAGAGAGATGCGGTGTCCGGAGGGCAAGTCAAAGTCGAGATTGTAGCGAGCCATTATTCGGTGCACGTTGCTCATTATTTCAGTCATCTGTGTTTTAATGTTCTGAAGAAAACAAAGAGATAATATGTAAACAAAAGCTTTGAAGGAGGGGCTTATAGAACTACATTGAAGGAAATTTAAGTCTCAGAAATGGAGAGCTGCACCATCTCACAGATTGAAAGACAGCATTGTAGAGATCACATGGCTCCCCAGATTAATCAAGATGCTCAGTAGAGATCCAGGCAAAATTCAAACATGTGTTTCACAATGGATTTTAAACTTCTCAGTCCAGTTCCAGAAATTGTACATATAGAAGAGCCATTCTCTTCTAACATTTCCAAGACTCTCCCAGGTAGAAACATTTGATAGTGATGTTGGAGGTAGAAGTAAGATTACATTGGTCAACATTCTGATACTATGAGGGCATCAGAGTTTTATTAAGCCCTTTTTCTACACTTGCGGTAATCGGGCTGTGTAGTACTGCAAATCGACCAGTGAGTCAGAATGGAGACCACCAACAGGCCCACGCACATACACAGAAAGCCGCTTTATGAAAGAACCAGTTTTACACATCAGTGGGAATAGAATGAATTTATCACCAAGTGGTGTTGTCACAAGCACTTATCCATCCAGGAAAAGCATAGTAAATTGAACTTCTGCCCCATACTTTCACAAAAAGCAGTTTAGGGTAGCCTAAAGACAAATAAGATTCCAAAATATGTGTTCATAAGTTTAGGTGGAAAATGATTGCCCCACAAGCCAACTTGTATATAGCTCTTAAAAAGAACAAAAATAAATGGTTTAATGTGATGTAAAGTGATTGCCAAGCCTTAAAGTTAAGTTTAAAAAAAGTAAATGCAGAAGACCATATCCATCATGTATGAACAATGAAGATATGATTCATTATGCCTGAGTGCTGTCTATTGAGCTCCTTTGCCTATTTTGTAACTGGACTTGTTGTTTTTTTTTGTTGTTGTGTTTTTTGAATTGCTGATATATTCTGGATTCTAATCCTTTTTCAGATAAGTAGCTTATAAATATTTTTCCCACTCTGTTGGCTGTCTCTTCGCTCTGCGGTTTCCTTTGCTGGGAAAAATCTCCTGAGTTTGATAGGATCCCCTTTGTCTAGATTTGCTTTTGTTGCCTGTGCTTTGAGTGTTGTACCCAGGAAGTCATCACCTACACCAGTGTCTTGAAGTATTTCCCCTACGTTTTCTTCCAAGTCTCAGGCCTCAAATTTAGGTCTTTGAACTATCATGAGTCGTTTGGGTTTTTTTGATATTTGATGAGAGGTAGAGATCTAATTTCATTGATCTCTATATTTATATCTATAAAGATATAGCTATATCAGTTTTGCCAGCACCATTTATTTATAGAGGAGATACCCTATCTTTCAAATAAATCTTTTTTAAACAGTAGGGAAACTGGTAAAATTCGAATGCTACTGATAGCCTTAGTGCAGAAATCTGCCCTTATTCGTGGGCGATACATGCCAAGACCCCCAGTGGATGCCTGAAATGGTGGCTCTACCTAACTTTGTGCTTAGCTGTTAACCAAGATTACTGCTAAGTGACTAATAGGTAGGTAGCATATCCAGCATGAATGTACTGGTTAAATGGATGATTCACATCTGGGAGAGATGTAACAGTAGTATATGAGATTTCATCAACTTACCCAGAACAGCATGCAATTTAAAACATGCCAGCTACTTACTTCTGAAATGTTCTATTTGATATTTTCAGATTGACATTGGCCATGAGTAACCCAAACCATGGAGTGTGAAACTGGACAAGGTGGGTGGGTGGGGGCAGTTGAAATGATGCAGTAATTCTAGTCATAAATAAAGTTCATGCACACATGCATCAAATGATATGAACAACACATTTGTAGCAATAATATTTGTAGTGACCACAAATAGCAGAGGGGATGAAATTATAAAATGGAATGATAGTAATGAAACTTAAGGCACTGACAATGATGTCATCAAGATGATGAAGTAGAATATAACCAGCTTTGATCCTCTACAAATAACAACTATAGACAACTATGTACATACCAGAATGGGCAGGGACGTATCAGAGGTCCATTTAAAAATCTGTAGCAGGGGCTGGCATTGTGGTGTAGCAGGTAAAACAGCCACCTGCAAGGCCAGCAGCCCTAATGGGCAATGGTTTGAGTTCCAGTTGCTCCACTTCCAATCTAGCACCCTGCTAATGTGCCTGGGAAATGGCTCAAGTTCTTGGGACCCTACCACCTACATGGGAGACCTAGAAGAAGCTCCTGGCTCTTGGCTCCTGGCTTCAGACCAGCCCAGCTCTGACCATTGGAGCCATTTTGGGAATGAATCGCAGATGGAAGATAGTGTCTGTCTCTCTCTGTCTCTGTCTTTCTCTTTGTAAACATTGGCAGGAGTCAGCTAGAACAAGTAAAGGTAGATTTTACTTTTTTTTTTAAGACTTATGTATTTGATTGTCAGAGTTACACACACACACACACTGAGAGAGAGAGAGAGAGAGAGAGAGAGAGAGAGAGAGAGGTCTTCCATCCTCTGGTTCACTCCCCAATCGACTGCAACAGCCAGAGCTGCACTAATCCAAAGCCAGGAGCCAGGAGCTTCATTCTGGTCTCCCACACAGGTGCAGGGACCCAAACACTTGGGCCATCTTCTATTGCTTTCCCAGTCTATATCAGAGAGCTAGATTGGAAGTGGAGCAGCTGGTAGTAGAACTGACACCCGTATGGGATGCTGGCACTGCAAGCAGTGGCTTTACCCACTATGCCACAGCGCCAGCTCTAGGTAGATATAACTGTTATCAGTCACATTGTAGAAACCTTTATGTCCCACTGGCCTGCTCCACAAAGAACACTGGCATCTTTGGGCACTGAGGTAACCAATAACCATTCTCACTAGAGAACCGCAGAGAGCAGGAGATGCCTCTTCCTCAAGAAACAGGTCTGTTTGATGCTCTGGGACCAGAGTTATCACCCATCACCAACCCACTGGTGCCCTGTCCCTGAGCCATGGCTGCTCCATGAGTGCCTACACACTTTGTGTCTCTGTGGCTTCACTGCACTTGCTTGCACTTCAGACACTGGAGCCATCACCATAGTGAGCTAGGTCACAAGCCAGGTCCTAGAAGGAAGGTCTCTCTGTGTAAGCACACAATCTGTTCACAGGGACAACCACCATCGAGAGCCAGGCCTCACCCAGACCCCCAGAGACACTGAGGCTCTGTTCATGCCCATGCTCCCATCCCTGGTTCCTGAACTACTTCACAAGCACCTGTGCTTTCCACAGAGTTTCCAGCATTGCAGAGGAAGTGCCTGTACCCTGGGATCTGGTACCATTTATCACCCCAGGCTCCAGAACCATAGTCCCTCCCCATGTGTATGTGCTTCAGGCCTCTGTTACATAGCTGTGCACATGTACCACACAGCAAACACCAGTGCACTGACACAAGTCATTCCACAGCCAGGCCAATGCCAAGAAGGATTCTTTCAGTCATGACTGCGCAGTAGGTGAAGAAGACATTGGGAGAACTGTAGCCTTCCAACAGCTCTTGCCTAGACTGTGGAAATCCACCATGTTGGAGCTGAGTGTCCCTGCAATCTCTAACACCTTCTTAGCAAATATGCACAGAGACTACACATCTGCACCCTCACTGGCTCCAGACCACTGTAACCAATGAAGATAGTGTCCTTTTACTCTTCTGTCCATAGAAGATATGTATCCAACAGAATTACAACAGATGTGAAGTCTCAAAGAAGTGACTGCTCCATCAATTGTATAGACATAATTGCTTTACAGAAACATAACCAAGGCCTGGCATTATGCTACAGTAGCTTAAGCTACTACTTAAAGTGCAGACGTCACATATTGGGGTGGCAGGTTGGTTTGAGTCCCAGCTGGTCTGCTTCTGATCCAGTTTTCTCCTAATGTGCCTGGGGAGGCCATGGAGGATCTGCAACCCCTGTTGGCAATCCAGATGGAATTCCAGGCCCTTGGCCTGCCTCATCCCTGGTTGTTGTGGCCATTTGGAGAGTGAAGCAGCAGATGGGAGATTTCTCTCTCTCTCTCTCTCTCTCTCTCTCTCTCTCTCTCTTTCTCTCTCTCTCTCTTTCTCCCCTTCTATTTATAAGTCTATCTTTCAAATAAATCTTTTAAAAAAAGAATTTGAAAAAAAGATGATAAAGACAATTCTGAAAACAGTAAAAGACAAGGAGCATCTAACATGCAAGGACATTTGATAAGACTACCAATGCATTTCTCAACTGAAATATTACAGATCAAGGTACAATGACATGATATGTTCCAAGTATTGAAGGACAATCACTGCCAATGAAATATTTACTTGCAAAGCTATCCTTGAAAATTAAAGACTCTCCTAGGAAAACAAAAGCTGTGACATGTACCATAACCCTTAGCCCCTAACCTCAGCCACTTTTTTACAAATTGTCAAAAATCCACAGTGTCAGGTTTAGCCTAGCAGTTAGTTCATGCTGCAGCATGAACCTGCCTTACAATAAATGCTAAAGGTAGTTCTTCATTGTGCTTTTGATTTGCATTTCCCTGATTGCTAGTGACCTTGAACATTTTTTCATGTGCCTGTTGGCCATTTGGATTTCCTCTTTTGAAAAATGTCTATTGAAGTCCTTGGCCCATCTCTTAAGTGGGTTGTTGGTTTTGTTTTTGTGGAGTTTCTTGATCTCTTTGTAGATTCTGCTTATTAACCCTTTATCTGTTGCATAGTTTGCAAATATTGTTTCCCATTCTGTTGGTTGTCTCTTCACTCTCCTGACTGTTTCTTTTGCAGTACAGAAACTTCTCAATTTGATGCAATCCCAATAGTTGATTTTGGCTTTGACTGTCTGTGCCTCCCGGGTCTTTTCCAGAAATTCTTTGCCTGTGCCAATATCTTGAAGGGTTTCTCCAATGTTCTCTAATAACTTAATGGTGTCAGGACGTAGATTTAGGTCTTTAATCCACGTTGAGTGGATTTTTGTGTAAGGTGTAAGGTAGGGGTCTTGCTTCATGCTTCTGCACGTGGAAATCCAGTTTTCCCAGCACCATTTATTGAATAGACTGTCCTTGCTCCAGGAATTAGTTTTAGATCCTTGATCAAATATAAGTTGGCTGTAGATGTTTGGATTGATTTCTGGTGTTTCAATTCTGTTCCATTGGTCTATCCATCTGTTTCTGTACCAGTACCATGCTGTTTTGATTACAACTGCCCTGTAGTATGTCCTGAAATCTGGTATTGTGATGCCTCCGGCTTTGTTTTTGTTGTACATGGGAAGTGAGATACTCAGCAGACTCATAGAATGGCGGATGTCCTAAATAGCACTCTGGCCTCAGAATCAGCCCTAAAGGCACTCGGATCTGGCTGAAAAGCCCATGAGAGTATTTCAGGCATGGAAAGCCAAGACACTCTGGCAAAAAGATCTCTGTGAGTGAGATCCCAGTGGAAAGAACAGGTCTTCAAAGAGGGAGGTGCCTTTCTCTGAAGGGAGGAGAGAACCTCCACTTTGACTATGACCTTGTCTAAACAAGATAAGAGTCGGAGAACTCAAGGGGCTTCCATAGCCTTGGAAACTCATGACTGGTGCATAGGGAGATTACTGATGCCATAAACAGGAGTGTCAATTTGTAAAGTCAACAACAGGAGTCACTGTGCACTTACTCCTCATGTAGGATCTCTGTCCTTAATGTGCTGTACACTGAGGCTTAATGCTATAACAAGTACTCAAACAGTATATTTCACTTTGTGTTTCTGTGGGGGTGCAAACTGTTGAAATCTTTACTTAATGTACACTAAACTGATCTTCTGTTAAAAAAAAAAAAAAAAGAAACTATCAATTCCCAACTTGACTCTCACTGGGATTAAACATGACAATAGGTCTGATCTGATTTCATCATCATTTAAAAAAAAATCATCTATTATTTTTCACTTTATGTTTCTGTGTGGGAACAAACTGTTGAAATCCTTACTTAAGGTATACTAAGCTGATCTTCTGTATACTAAGATAATCGAAAATGAATCTTGATGTGAATGGAAGGGGAGAGGGAGTGGGAAAGGGGAGGGTGGTGGGTGGGAGGGACGGTATGGGGGGGAAAGCCATTGTAACCCATGAGACGTACTTTGGAAATTTATATTCATTAAATAAAAGATAAAAAAAAAATAAAGGTAGTTCTTCAGCAGAGAGAAAAGGATACTGATTAGTAACATGAAAGTATAAAACTCACTTATGAAACTACATAGACAGTAAGATCAGAATGCTTTAATGATGTAATGGTGGAGTGAAAATCATTTATGTCTTTAGTATGAAGATGCAAAGCAAAGCTATTCAAATAATGTCTGTGACAATTTGTTAGGGGAATGCAATATCAAAGGATGTAAATTGACCTCAAAAACAATGTAGAAGGGAAAGTAAAAATGTAGTTTTTTTTTTCTAATGTGGTTAAAGTTCAGTTGTTATCACCTTAGTATAGCCAGTTTTTTTAAGGTGTTCTATGGAAGTCTCACAATGCAAGAACTATAGTAGGTAAGGTGTTTAAATGTGCCCAAGTAGTGAAACCAATAAGATACAGCTGCTTGCCACAGGGGCTAGCTTCCAATTATCCATTATCATTCTCCTGAATCCATGTATGTCTCACTCTCAAGTCAAACAGGCAAGCTGCATGAGGATATGGTGAAAATCACCACTGATGTACCTTTGTGTTAGACGTACTTGTTTGTTTGAAAGGCAGGGTCAGAGAGAGAGAGAGAGAGGGAGGGAGAGAGAGATCTTCAATCCACTGATGGAGTTTCTGTCCACTGATTTCCAAAAGGCCACAATAGCTAGGGAAAGGCCAGGAAGTAGCGAGGAAAAGGAACTTCATCTGGGTTTCCCACACAGTTGACTGGATTGGCTCAAGTACTGGTGTCATCATGCACTGACTTTCCAGGCACATTAGCAGAAAGCTGGATCAGAAGTGGAGCAACTGGAAATCAAACCAGCTACACCATGCAGTTGAACCCACTGCATCACAACACCAACCCTTAGAGTGAATAGCATTTTAAAATTCCATCAGCTTAGAGAACAAATTCCAGAACCCTCATACCCAATGAAGACAAAATTAAGAAAACTCCTCAAAATTACTGGGGCTACAGATAGGCACTGGCCTATATCTTGAGATTCTGATCGAGACACCTGCATCCCGTATTTGTGTCTGAGTTATCTGACCCTCTCTTCCTCAAGTCCTTGGTTCTCTGCCACCATGTTGGGGCCAGGGTTGATTTCCTGTCTCCTGACCATCCCAGCACAAGTCATTGTGTGCATTTGAAGAGTTACCTGGCAGACAGTGATTCTTTATAAAATAATAAGTAAACTAAAAAAAAAATCTGTTTCCTAGAACCACTCCTGGTACCCCATATCTGTATTAGGGTTCTCTAGAGAAACAACAGCCTAAACATAAATCTATATAAAATAAGTTTAAAAGCTCACTAAAAAGGGCCGGCGCCGTGGCTCAATAGGCTAATCCTCCGCCTAGCGGCGCCGGCACACCGGGTTCTAGTCCCGGTCGGGGCACCGGATTCTGTCCCGGTTGCCCCTCTTCCAGGCCAGCTCTCTGCTGTGGCCAGGGAGTGCAGTGGAGGATGGCCCAGGTGCTTGGGCCCTGCACCCCATGGGAGACCAGGAAAAGCACCTGGCTCCTGGCTCCTGCCATCGGATCAGCGCGGTGCGCCGGCTGCAGCGGCGGCCATTGGAGGGTGAACCAACGGCAAAGGAAGACCTTTCTCTCTGTCTCTCTCTCTCACTGTCCACTCTGCCTGTCAAAAAAAAAAAAAAAAAAAAACTCACTAAAAAGGAAATCAAAATAGATTTATTTTCATGCAAAATACTTTGGAATCCATGCATGTTATGCAATTTCTTCAAAAATCCATAGAAAATGTGTGGGAAAAACTATACATGATATTTAAAAAATACTCTAGCTTCAAAATGAACAGTTTTGTAAGACTTTCTTAAAAATTATTTTATTTGAAAGGCATAGTAACAAAGATAAAGAGAGAGAAAGAGAGCCTCCCACCCACTGATTCACTTCTCAGATGGCCTGCAAAGCCCAGAGTTTGGCCAGAATGAATCCACTATCAAGGAACTCTATCTAGGTCTCCCATAAGGTTGACAGGAACCCATGTATTGGGCCAGCCTCCACTGCCTCCCAGGTATATTAGCAGGAAGCTGGATTGGAAGCACGGAGCATTCAGTACTTGAAACAGCACTCTGATATGGGTATGGACATTCCAAGTGGCAGCTTAACTCATTCTGAAGTACTCTTGCATATAAGGAGACTTCAGCTGTTCATGGAAGAAACAGTTTAAACTATTTCTAACATAAGTTCCATCAAGCTCAACATACTTTAAAGCAAAGATACCAGTGATTTAGGCCATCCCTATGGAACCCTAGGGCTCTAGGAATTTGACCAGGCCTATGTGACTGTTTTTCCTTATTAATTAAACAGAAATAGGTTCCCTTTAAAGACTTTCTAAATAAGGAAACAAGAAGAACCAGAAAAAGCCCAATGCCTAATGATTTCTCATTGAAAGCCTTTCAGAAGTGCCCGTATTTAACAAAAGGGATGAGCAGGAACATTATGGTGGTGAAGAATGCATACTGCTGAATCTGTCCCAGGTGTTTTTCTGCTGGAGTTGTGGCTGTGTTTAGCAAATCCCTCTGTACTAAGCAGGTGTTATTATTCTTTTGCTGTCCAGGAAGGAAACCAGCCATAAACTTTGAACATCCTAATAAACAAACAAAGAAACCTGTTGCTCTGGCCTTTGCTCTTGACCAGACTACTTTTGCTCTCAGTGGATCATTCCACCTCTTGAAAGTCATTGCCTTAAGGGTGATTGTCTTCAGGAGTGTGCAGGCAAAGCCATTTTTTATCTCCTATTATAATCCTTCAATGATATGCCTTAGTAGAGATCTAGATCCACTTGTTTGAAATTTCCACTGAAAGCTCTGCTCTTGGGGCTGGCGTTGTGGCATTGCGGTACAGCAGGTGAAGCCACCACCTGTGACACAAGGATCCTTTATGGGAAAGCCAGTTCCAGAACAGTCTGGTCCTCTTCAGATGCAGCTCCTTGTTGTTGCACTTGGGTCGGCAGCTGAGGATGGCCCAAGTGCTTATCTTCTACATCCCACATGGGAGATCCAGATGGAGTTCCAGACTCCTGGCTGCAGCCTGGTTCAGCCCTGACCATTGTGGCCATTTGGGGAGTAAATCAGCAGACATTCAGTCTTTTCGAATAAACTTTAAAAATAAATCTTCAAGTAAAGCTCTGCTCTTGTCTGCTGCTTATCTGGATGCAACACTGTTGAAACTCATTGAGCAGAAATTTCGCTCACCTATAATTTTCTTCTCAGAATTGTGTAAGCCACACCAGTCAAGATGTCTGAGGTATTGGGCATTGTTTCTGCTGTTAATCATCAGTTCTCTTCAATCAAGCATGAAGAACAGGAATGTTTTGTTTTGTTTTTAAAGATTTATTATTTATTTGAAAGGTAGAGTTACAGAGAGGCAGAGATAGGGAGGGTGGGAGGCAGGGATGGAGAGAGTGAGAGAGAGAGGTCTTCCATCCGCTGGTTCACTCCCAGCTGGAGCTGGGCTGATCCAAAGCCAGGAGCCAGGAGCTTCCTCCGGGTCTCCCGGTCTCCCATGTGGGTCCAGAGGCCCAAGGATTTGGGCCATTTTTTACTGCTTTCCCAGGCCATAGCAGAGAGCTGAATCGGAAGTGGATTAGGCAGGACTTGAACCAGCATCCACCCAAATGGGATGCTTCACTGCAGATGGAGGTTTTCCCACTGTGCCCCAGAATCAACCCCAGAATGTTTTCCTCACAAATCTATGTGGATGGTCTACCACTGTGGGTTTCATCTGCAACACCGTCTCATTCTTTAAAGCAAGTTATCCATTTATAAACTTCTGATGTCTCTAGGAAATTGTCTCGGTACATTTTTTGTAAGGTATTAATGACTGCCATATTTCAGCTCAAATTTCATCACAAATTTAACGTTTGCTCTTGCTTCAGTGTTAGCAGGATTCCTGTTGCTCTGATGGGGCCTTTTCTAAACTGTTGTCTTCTTATTTAATGCTTAAAAGTGATCTTGTTCAGCTATGCTACACCGAGTCAGTATGAGTTGGTTTTGGTGCAAGAAACATTGATATTCATGCACAGTATTTTCATTACACAAATTTTCCCCCAAGTTTGAAGCTTTTTTTTTTTTTTGACAGGCAGAGTGGACAGTGAGAGAGACAGAGAGAAAGGTCTTCCTTTTGCCATTAGTTCACCCTCCAAAGGCAGCTGTGGCCTGCGTGCTATGGCCAGTGCACCGCGCTGATCCGAAGCCAGGAGCCAGGTGCTTTTCCTGGTCTCCCATGTGGGTGCAGGGCCCAAGGACTTGGGGCATCCTCCACTGCACTCCCAGGCCACAGCAGAGAGCTGGCCTGGAAGAGGGGCAACTGGGACAGAATCCAGCACCCCGACCAGGACTAGAACCCAGTGTGCTGGCACCGCAGGTGGAGGATTAGCTTATTGAGCCATGGCCCCAGCTGAAGCTTCTTATATGCAAAGGAAGTATAAGAAAAGAAATGGTAGACCAATATACCTCAGATAAAGACATAAAACTGTTTAAGAAAAAAAGTTAGCAAATCCAGTGGAAGCTATAAAAAGAATCATATGTCATGAGTAAATGGAGCTTATCCCCATAAGGCAAACTTTACTTAACACCCATAAACTAGTGTAATGTATTACATTAACAGTTCACACAAGAAAAATCATGATACCAAGATATGTAGTAATAGCTTTGTTTTTTTTTTAAAGATTTATTTATTCATTTTAAAGTCAGAGTTACAGAGAAGCAGAGGAAGAGAGAGAGAGAGAGAGGTCGTTCATCCACTGGTTCACTCCCCCAGTGGCCACAATGGCTGGAGCTGTACCAATCCGAAGCCAGGAGTCAGGAGCTTCCTCTGGGTCTGCCACATGATTGCAGGGGCCCAAGGACTCGGGCCATCTACTACTGCTTTCCCAGGCCATAGTAGAGAGCTGGATCAGAAGTAGATCAGGGCCGGTGCTGTGGCTTACTAGACTAATCCTCTGCCTGCGGCACCAGCACCCCGAGTTCTAGTCCCAGTTGGGGCACAGGATTCTGTCCTGGTTGCTCCTCTTCCAATCCAGCTCTCTGTTGTGGCCTGGGAGTGCAGTGGAGGATGGCCCAGGTCCTTGGGCCCTGCACCCACATGGGAGACCAGGATGAAGCACCTGGCTCCTGGCTTTGGATCGGCAAAACGTGCCAGCCATAGTGGCCACTTGGCGGGGTGAACCAATGGAAAAAGGAAGACCTTTCTCTCCGTCTCTCTCTCACTGCCTAACTCTGCCTGTAAAAAAAAAAAAAAAAAAAAAAAAAAAAAAAAAAAAAAAAAGTGGATCAGGCAGTACTTGAACCAGTGGCTTTGCCTGCTACAGCACAGCGCTGGCCCCAGTAAAATCTTTTAATAAAACCTGTATAATCCTGATTGAAAATCTTAGCAAACAAGGGCACGAGAAGTTTCCCAACCTGATGAAGAAGACCATTAAAGATGTGCAGATGCTCTGGACCCTCTCTGATGGTAGAGAACTAACTGCTTTCCCCAGGATGAAGGACAAAGCAGTGATGTCTCTTCTCTATTCATATCTATAGTGATGGTCCTAGCTCACTCACCTGTAACCCTCTTTGCTTTGTAAAGACTGCCTGCCTCAGACATTTCTTTATGATGATGGAAAGCTGACTAACTCAGTGTCTGAATCATACTTAAAGTTAATACTAAATGGATCTGAGACATGCTTGTAAAATTGCAAAGTGTGAAACTCCTAGAACATAGGAGGAAATGATTGCATCTTTTGGTCAGGCAAAATTTGCATATGTGCCACACCAGAAACCTGATGCAGAAAACAAAATGATAAATTGGGTTTAGAAGTTCTGTTCTTTGAAACACACTATTATTAGAATGAAAAGAGAAACCAGCAAAGGGGAGAAAATATTTATAAATCATCCAATAAAGAAGTTGCATTCAGACTAAGAATTCTCCAAACTGAATGATAAGAATATACCACTCGATAATTGAAAATGAATCTTGATGTGAATGGAATGGGAGAGGGAGCCAGAGATGGGAGGGGTATGGGTGGGAGGGAAGTTATGGGGGAAATAGCCATTGTAATCCATAAACTGTACTTTGGAAGATTATATTTACTAAATAAAAGTTTTTAAAAAAGAATATACCATTTGGTCACTTGGTTTTTTAAAAAGTGTGGGCAAGGGCTCCTGGCAAGATGGCGGAATAGGAAGGGAGCACACTGATAGTCTGGGGAGAGATAGTTTAATAAAAGTGAAGATACTGCAGGTTCAAGGAAGAGTAGGGGAGGAAACAGCAGAAGAAACTCTTCCGGAACGCGTGACTCACAGCGGACCTGCGTGGACAGCGTGGGAGCCCACAGTTTGGGACATCAGCGGCAGACTCAACACACCAGCGCTGGAACGTGAGGTGAGCCGAACCTCAATAGCCCGAGACACCGGCAGGCAAGCAGAGAGAGGAGACTAGAGGGAACGACCCCCCGGGGGGGGAAAGTTCACAAGGCTAACTGGAAGAGAGAGAGAGAGAGAGGAAAAAAAAAAGGGTGACTAGTACGGACACGGGTTTCTCTCTCTCCGCTCACCTCTCAAGGGCGAGCAAGACAAAGAGCAGGCGCCATCTTGGACATACGTCATAAGCAGAGCGACCTCAGGTCTGCACCGGCCCTGAGCCTAGCAGAAAAACCTGACTCTGGGCGGGGCGAATTAACAGGAGATTAGGAGCTAGTAAATTTGTGGTGCTACTGAACTGAGACTGTGAAAAAAGAAACGGTGGGGGAGAGAACTCACGGAATTCACGTGAGCACTCTCCAGAGACGCTACAATTCCGTAACTTTGGCAACCCAGTGGGAGGCTGAAGGAGAATTTGAGCCCACTCTGAGGGCCGAACAGATTCCCTGTGGGGATCTTGGGAAAGAGCTTCCGATCTCTGGCTCCTGTGGGTATATCATTTGCCTGCTAACTACCTCCAACTTCATTCAGCTGTGCGGAATTACTTCCCTTTTGAATCAAAAAAAAAAAAAAAAAAAGAAAGAGAGAGAGAGAGATTTACCACGCCTAACCTGGGAGTGTCACCTTTGGCACACCAAACAGAGCTCTCAGGCCACACCCATCTCAAGCCCTAAGGCTCCATCAAAAACAGATAGTCCACTTAATCTAGAGTCATAGTATAACAAGAAAAAGCACCACAGTGAAGAAACCAAATATCTCCAATATGCCAAATAACAAACGCAAAAACCGAGGTAATAAAAACAAGGAAGTCACCATGACGCCCTCAAATGAAAAAGACACCCCAATTCAAGATTATGAAGATGATGACATAGAAGAAATGCAAGAAGCAGATCTCAAAAAATTGATAAGAACATTAAGAAGTTCTCAAAAACAAATTCTGGAACTACACAAATCCTTAATGGACAAGATAGAAAATCTCTCTCGTGAAAATGAAATATTAAGGAGGAATCAAAATGAAACGAAACAACTAGTACAACAGGAAACTGGGATAGTGACTGAAGTGAAGAATTCAATAGATCAAATGAAAAACACAATAGAAAGCCTTACAAACAGAATGGGTGAAGCAGAAGAGAGAATATCGGACTTAGAAGACAGAGAACAGGAAAGGATACAGTCAGACCAAAGAAAAGAAGAGGAAATTAGAAATCTGAAACATATTGTCGGGAATCTTCAGGATACTATTAAAAAACCCAACATTCGGGTTCTAGGAGTTCCTGAAGGCATGGAGAGGGAGAAAGGATTAGAAGGCCTTTTTAGTGAGATATTAGCAGAAAATTTCCCAGGTTTGGAGAAGGACAGAGAAATCCTAGTACAGGAAGCCCACAGAACCCCTAATAAACACGACCAAAAGAGATCCTCACCACGACACGTTGTAATTAAACTCTCCACAGTGAAACATAAAGAAAAGATCCTAAAATGTGCAAGAGAGAAACGTCAGATTACTCTCAGAGGATCTCCAATCAGACTCACAGCTGACTTCTCATCAGAAACTCTAAAAGCTAGGAGGGAATGGCGAGATATAGCCCAGGTACTAAGAGAGAACAACTGCCAGCCCAGAATATTATATCCTGCAAAGCTATCATTTGTGAATGAAGGTGAAATAAAGACTTTTCATTGCAAACAGAAATTGAAAGAATTTGTTGCCACTCGTCCAGCCCTGCAAAAGATGCTTAAAGATGTGTTACACACAGAAACACAGAAACACGGTCATCAATATGAAAGAAGGTAAAGGAAGGAAACCTCACAGCAAAAGATCACAGGGAATTCAAAGCATATATTAGAACTTATCTTTGGCAAATGGCAGGGCAAAGTTACCACTTATCATTAGTCACTTTGAACGTGAATGGCCTGAACTGCCCAGTTAAAAGACACCAATTGGCTGATTGGGTTAAGGAACAAAACCCATCTATATGCTGCTTACAAGAAACACATCTTTCCAACAAAGATCCATACAGACTGAAAGTGAAAGGCTGGAAAAAGATATACCATGCCAACAGAAATGAAAAAAGAGCGGGCGTAGCCATCTTAATATCGGACAACATAAACTTTACCACAAAAACTGTTAAGAGAGACAAAGAGGGACACTATATCATGATTAAGGGATCAATTCAACAGGAAGATATAACAATTATCAATGTATATGCACCTAACTACAGGGCACCAGTTTATCTAAAAGATTTATTAACGGACTTAAAGGGAGACTTAGACCCCAATACAGTAGTACTGGGGGACTTCAATACTCCACTCTCAGAAATAGACAGATCATCCGGTCAGAAGATCAACAAGGATACAGTAGATTTAAACGACACCATAGCCCAAATGGATCTAACAGATATATACAGAACTTTCAATCCTACAGCTAAAGATTTTACATTCTTCTCAGCAGTACATGGAAGCTTCTCTAGGATTGACCACATACTAGGCCATAAAGCAAGTCTGAGCAAATTCAAAAGAATTAGAATCATACCATGCAGCTTCTCAGACCATAAAGGAATGAAGTTGGAAATTAGTAACTCAGGAATCCCTAGAGCATACGCAAACACATGGAGATTGAACAACATGCTCCTGAATGAACAATGGGTCATAGAAGAAATCAAAAGAGAAATCAAAAACTTTCTGGAATTAAATGAGGATAACAGCACAACATACCAAAACTTATGGGACACAGCAAAAGCAGTGTTAAGAGGAAAGTTTATATCAATAGGTGCCTACATCAAGAAATTGGAAAGACACCAAATAGATGAGCTTTCAATTCACCTCAAGGATCTAGAAAACCTACAGCAAATCAGACCCAAATCTAGTAGGAGAAGAGAAATCATTAAAATCAGAGAAGAAATCAACAGGATTGAATCAAGAAAAACATTGCAAAAAATCAGCCAAACGAGGAGCTGGTTTTTTGAAAAAATAAACAAAATTGACACCCCATTGGCCCAACTAACTAAAAAAAGAAGAGAAAAGACCCAAATCAATAAAATCAGAGATGAAAAAGGAAATGTAACAACAGACACCACAGAAATAAAAAGAATCATCAGAAATTACTACAAGGACTTGTATGCCAGCAAACAGGGAAACCTATCAGAAATGGATAGATTCCTGGACACATGCAACCTACCTAAATTGAACCAGGAAGACATCGAAAACCTAAACAGACCCATAACTGAGACAGAAATTGAAACAGTAATAAAGGCCCTCCCAACAAAGAAAAGCCCAGGACCAGATGGATTCACTGCTGAATTCTACCAGACGTTTAAAGAAGAACTAACTCCAATTCTTCTCAAACTATTCAGAACAATCGAAGAAGAGGGAGTCCTCCCAAATTCTTTCTATGAAGCCAGCATCACCTTAATTCCTAAGCCAGAGAAAGATGCAGCACTGAAAGAGAATTACAGACCAATATCCCTGATGAACATAGATGCAAAAATCCTCAATAAAATTCTCGCCAATAGAATGCAACAACACATCAGAAAGATCATCCACCCAGACCAAGTGGGATTTATCCCTGGTATGCAGGGATGGTTTAATGTGCGCAAGACAATCAATGTGATACACCACATTAACAGACTGCAGAAGAAAAACCATATGATTATCTCAATAGATGCCGAGAAAGCATTTGATAAAATACAACACCCGTTCATGATGAAAACTCTAAGCAAACTGGGTTTGGAAGGAACATTCCTCAATACAATCAAAGCAATCTATGAAAAACCCACAGCCAACATCCTATTGAATGGGGAAAAGTTGGAAGCATTTCCACTGAAATCTGGAACCAGACAGGGATGCCCACTCTCACCACTGCTATTCAATATAGTTCTGGAAGTTCTAGCCAGAGCTATTAGGCAAGAAAAAGAAATTAAAGGGATACAAATTGGGAAGGAAGAACTCAAACTATCCCTCTTTGCAGATGACATGATTCTGTATTTAGGGGACCCAAAGAACTCTACTAAGAGACTATTGGAACTCATAGAAGAGTTTGGCAAAGTAGCAGGGTATAAAATCAATGCACAAAAATCAACAGCCTTTGTATACACAGACAATGCCATGGCTGAGGAAGAACTTCTAAGATCAATCCCATTCACAATAGCTACAAAAACAATCAAATACCTTGGAATAAACTTAACCAAAGACGTTAAAGATCTCTATGATGAAAATTACAAAACCTTAAAGAAAGAAATAGAAGAGGATACCAAGAAATGGAAAAATCTTCCATGCTCATGGATTGGAAGAATCAATATCATCAAAATGTCCATTCTCCCAAAAGCAATTTACAGATTCAATGCAATACCAATCAAGATACTGAAGACCTTCTTCTCAGATCTGGAAAAAATGGTGCTGAAATTTATATGGAGGCACAAGAGACCTCGAATAGCTAAAGCAATCTTGTACAACAAAAACAAAGCCGGAGGCATCACAATACCAGATTTCAGGACATACTACAGGGCAGTTGTAATTAAAACAGCATGGTACTGGTACAGAAACAGATGGATAGACCAATGGAACAGAATTGAAACACCAGAAATCAACCCAAACATCTACAGCCAACTTATATTTGATCAAGGATCTAAAACTAATTCCTGGAGCAAGGACAGTCTATTCAATAAATGGTGCTGGGAAAACTGGATTTCCACGTGCAGAAGCATGAAGCAAGACCCCTACCTTACACCTTACACAAAAATCCACTCAACATGGATTAAAGACCTAAATCTACGACCTGACACCATCAAGTTACTAGAGAACATTGGAGAAACCCTTCAAGATATTGGCACAGGCAAAGAATTTCTGGAAAAGACCCGGGAGGCACAGGCAGTCAAAGCCAAAATCAACTATTGGGATTGCATCAAATTGAGAAGTTTCTGTGCTGCAAAAGAAACAGTCAGGAGAGTGAAGAGACAACCGACAGAATGGGAAAAAATATTTGCAAACTATGCAACAGATAAAGGGTTAATAACCAGAATCTACAAAGAGATCAAGAAACTCCACAAAAACAAAACCAACAACCCACTTAAGAGATGGGCCAAGGACCTCAATAGACATTTTTCAAAAGAGGAAATCCAAATGGCCAACAGGCACATGAAAAAATGTTCAAGGTCATTAGCAATCAGGGAAATGCAAATCAAAACCACAATGAGGTTTCACCTCACCCCGGTTAGAATGGCTCACATGCAGAAATCTACCAACAACAGATGCTGGCGAGGATGTGGGGAAAAAGGGACACTAACCCACTGTTGGTGGGAATGCAAGCTGGTCAAGCCACTATGGAAGTCAGTCTGGAGATTCCTCAGAAACCTGAATATAACCCTACCGTTCCACCCAGCCATCCCACTCCTTGGAATTTACCCAAAGGAATTTAAATTGGCAAACAAAAAAGCGGTCTGCACCCTAATGTTTACTGCAGCTCAATTCACAATAGCTAAGACCTGGAACCAACCTAAATGCCCATCAACGGTAGACTGGATAAAGAAATTATGGGATATGTACTCTTTAGAATACTATACCGCAGTAAGAAACAACGAAATCCAGTCATTTGCAACAAAATGGAGGAATCTGGAACACATCATGCTGAGTGAAATAAGCCAGTCCCAAAGGGACAAATACCATATGTTCTCCCTGATCGGTGACGACTGACTGAACACCAAGAGGGAAACCTGTTGGAGTGAGGTGGACACTATGGGAAATGGTGGCTTGATCAGCATAGCCCTGACTGTTAATGAACAACTTAATACATTATCCCTCTTAGTAGTTTTTTTTATCTGTTCTACTTAATATGACTGGTTTAGATCTGTAATTGATGCACAGTTATTCTTAAGTGTTGAAAATTAACTGAAATGTGATCCCTGTTGAACATGGTGGTGGGAATGGGAGAGGGAAGAGATGTATAATTTGGGACATGCTCAGGCTGACTTGCCCCAAGTGGTGGAGTTGGAAGCATACCAGGGGATTCCAATTCAATCCCATCAAGGTGGCATGTACCAATGCCATCTCACTGTACCAGGTGATCAGTTTCAGTTCACAGTTGGTCATGGTGAAGGGACTGGGAGTCAAAGGGAACACATAGACAAGTCTAGTACCTGCTAACGCTAACCGATGGAGTAAATAAAGGGGAGAGTGATCCAACATGGGAAGTGAGATACTCAGCAGACTCATAGAATGGCAGATGTCCTAAATAGCACTCTGGCCTCAGAATCAGCCCTAAAGGCATTCGGAGCTGGCTGAAAAGCTCATGAGAGTATTTCAGGCATGGAAAGCCAAGACACTCTGGCAAAAGATCTCTGCGAGTGAGATCCCAGTGGAAAGAACAGGTCATCAAAGAAGGAGGTACCTTTCTCTGAAGGGAGGAGAGAACCTCCACTTTGACTATGACCTTGTCTAAACAAGATAAGAGTCGGAGAACTCAGAGGGCTTCCATAGCCTTGGAAACTCATGACTGGAGCATAGGGAGATTACTGATGCCATAGACAGGAGTGTCAATTGGTAAAGTCAGCAACAGGAGTCACTGTGCACTTACTCCTCATGTAGGATCTCTATCCTTAATGTGCTGTACATTGAGATTTAATGCTATAACGAGTACTCAAACAATATATTTCACTTTGTGTTTCTATGGGGGTGCAAACTGTTGAAATCCTTACTTAATGCATACTAAACTGATCCTCTGTAAAAAAAAAAAAAAAGAAAAAAGAAAAAAAAAAAAAAGAAAGAAATTATCAATTCCCAACTTGACTCTCACTGGGATTAAACATGACAATAGGTCTGCTCTGATTTCATCATCATTTAAAAAAAATCATCTATTATTTTTCACTTTATGTTTCTGTGTGGGAGCAAACTGTTGAAATCCTTACTTAATGTATACTAAGCTGATCTTCTGTATATTAAGATAATCGAAAATGAATCATGATGTGAATGGAAGGGGAGAGGGAGTGGGAAAGGGGAGGGTTGTGGGTGGGAGGGACGGTATGGGGGGAAAGCCATTGTAATCCATAAGTCGTACTTTGGAAAATTATATGCATTAAATAAAAGTTAAAAAAAAAAAAAGAAAAAAAAAAAAGTGTGGGCAAAATGTTTAACCACCCAAAAAGACATACCCAGTGCAGATAACCCCATGGAAAGCATCTCAGTATCATCTGTCGCTATGAAAGTGAAAATGGATACAATTATCCATTGAGTGGATGATAGTTAAAAGATTGACCACAGCAAGTGTTGATGAAGATGAAGAACAACTGAAACTCTCATATATTTCTGATGGGAATGTACAGCAGGATGATCACATTTCAAAGAGTTTGATGGATGTTTTAAAGACATCAATTTGTTTGAAAGGAAGAATTTCAGAAGAGAGAGAGAGAGAGGGAGGGAGGGGGCAAGAGAGAAAGAGCACGCTCTGAAGTCTGGACCAAGCTGAAGCCAGGAGCCAGGAGCTCCATGCTGGCTCCCTTCATGGGTGGCAGGGCCCAAGCGCTTGGGCCATTCTCTGTTGCTTTCCCAGGCATATTAGTAGGAAGTTGGATCAGAAGAAGAGAAGCCACCAAATAAGATGCTGGCCTCCTAAGCTCAGCTTCACACCCTGTGCCTTAGCATGACCACACGTGTTGTATTTCTTAAGTGCTTGATTAATTCTGGCAAGAAGAGATATCAGGTTGGAGCTTTATTAATCAAAGAATCAGAGTAAGTCAAATATCATGAAAAAAAAAAACAGCTTTAAAAAGAACTTGCTTGGTCCTGGAAAGATTTTTAAAAGTGCAAGGGTGGGCATCTGGCCTAAGCACTTAAGACAGGTGTTGGGATGCCTGCACCCTGTGGTGCCTGAGTTTGAGTCCTGGTTCCACACCCCATTACAGCTTCCTGCACAAGTGCACCCTGGGAGGCAGCAAGGGATGGCTCACATAGTTGGGTCCCTGTCACCCACCTGGAATACCTGGACTGGGTTCCTGGCTCCTGGCTTCAGCCTGGCCAAGCTCCAGCTAGTATTGGCACTTGGGGAATGAACCAGTGATATCTCTCTCTCTTCTCTCTCTCTCTCTCTCTCTCTCTCTCTCTCTCTCTCTCTCTCCCCCTCTCTCTCTCTTTCTCTATCTCTCTGAAATAGAAATAATTTTTTTTGTGATGCAGTCTGTATATTTCTGGTTCATTTCCTACCTCTCTGGCTCGAACAGCCTGTGCTCGCTCAATCCGAGAGAGGATGTCCTGTACGGAGGTTGGGATTTCAAGCGTTGGGACCGCTGGAACATCCGCAGCATTCCTGGCGTTTCTTCTCGTGGTGGGGGATTGCTTGGCATTTTTTTCTAATTCAGAGTCACCGTCTTTCTCACTTGACATTTTGATAAAAATGTGGAGAAATTTGGTGATTTTATTCTTTTTCACAGAATCTAGGCAAATACTAACAATGGTATCCACTAGGAAGCAAAGAAAGTGAGTTTTCTGCTCCCACAGGCAGTGGCTAACCATTCTAGGAACTGATTGTTAACCATCACCTCCCAGTCCTGGTGATGTCATAGGAGACCCACTGTGACATCATTTGAGGTCTGTTATCTCAAAGTTGAATATCATGAAAATACATTGAGCTTTAAAATAATTTACCTGGTCCTGAAAAAAAATTTTTTTTAATTTATTTATCTGAAAGTCAGAGTTACACAGAGAGAGAAGGAGAGGTAGAGAGAGAGAGAGAATCTTCCATCCACTGGTTCACCACCCAAATGGCCAAAATGGCTGGAGCTGCATCGATACAAAGCCAGGAACCAGGAGTTTCTTCTGGGTGTTCCATGTGGGTCCAGGGGCCACCAAGGACCTGGGCCATCTTCTACTACTTTCCCAGGCCATAGCAGAGAGCTTGATCAAAAGTGGAGCAGCCGGGACTCAAACCAGTGTCCATGTTGGATGCCGGCACTGCCGACAGTGGATTTACCCATTATGCCACTGTGCTAGCCTCTGGAAAGTTTTTAAAAATGTACAAGGGTAGGCATCTGGCCTAAGCACTTAAGACTGATGCTGGATGTCTGCTCCCCGTGGAGTGTCTGAGTTTGAGTCCAGGCTCCACTCGTGTTACAGCTTCCTGCTCTGGTGCATCCTGGGAATTAACAAGTAATGGCTCAACTAGTTGGGTCCCTGTCTCTCACCTGGAATACCTGGACTGGGTTCCTGGCTCCTGGCTTCAGCCAGGCCAAACTCCAGCTATTGTAGGCATTTGAGAAGTGAACCAGCCATCCCTGTTTCTTTCTCTCTCTCTCATTCTCTCTCCCTCTATCTCTTTCTCTCTTCTCTCTCCCTCTTTCTCTCTTTCCTCCGTCCCATCTCTGAAATAGAAATAAATAATTTTTGAAAGGTATAGTCTGTATATTTCTGGTTCATTTCCTACCTCTCTGGCTCGAACAGCCTGTGCTCGCTCAATCCAAGAGATGATGTCCTGTACGGAGGCTGGGATTTCAAGCGTTGGGACCGCTGGAACATCCGCAGCATTCCTGGCGTTTCTTCTCGTGGTGGGGGATTGCTTGGCATTTTTTTCTAATTCAGAGTCACCGTCTTTCTCACTTGACATTTTGATAAAAATGTGGAGAAATTTGGTGATTTTATTCTTTTTCACAGAATCTAGGCAAATACTAACAATGGTATCCACTAGGAAGCAAAGAAAGTGAGTTTCCTGCTCCCACAGGCAGTGGCTAACCATTCTAGGAACTGATTGTTAACTATCACCTCCCAGTCCTGGTGATGTCATAGGAGACCCACTGTGGCATTCCCTACTGACTCACAGATTCTTAAAGGGTGTTTTTCATATAGGCCAGCTATTGTATATGCTGGGAGGGTAGCAAAGAATTGACACAAGGAACACTAAAAGAAGTAGGAGATGAGCCCTGCAGAAATGAGCTTAAAATCCATGGTTAGAGTTCAGGATACAGTGTATTAATTATAAATCTGCTCTCTTCCTGGATTTTTTTTTTAAATGCAGAGTTACAGATGGAGGGAGTGGGGCAATGGGAGAGAAAGAGATAGATCCTACATCTGTAGGTTTACTCCCCAAATGGCCACGACAGTTAGGTTTGGGCCAAGGTGAAACCAGTAGACTGGAGCCTTCCCAAGGTCCCCCACGTGGATTCAGAGGCTTAAGCAGTTGGGCCATCTCCCACTGCTTTCCCAGCAACATTACCAGTGAGCTGGATTGGAAACTGAGCCATTGAATCTCAGATTGGTGCCCACTGGGATGCTGGTTTCGCTGGCAGCAGCTCAACACCCTATATCACATTGTCAGCCCCTCTTCTTGGGGTTTTTCTTAAATATTTTTAGGTCTGTTGTGAAAAATGACCATGCTGTATTTTCATAAAAGACTTAGTTTAGCCGTAGTGCAGCCATGATTCTAGGCCTCAGTAGAATGTAGGATAGAGGATGCAAAAACTCCAAAGTGGGCCAACAGCTGAGTTTGCTTCGCAAACCATGCACCACTTGTTATATTTGTAACCTTCAGCAATTCTGTAATCTGTAACCCCTGAATGCCTATTACATGGTGCTGTCCTGTCTGATGTCCCAGAAGCTTTGCTGTTATCAGGATGTAACTCCACCCTCTCCCTGTGCTAGGTCTGCCCAGCAACACTCATTCCATTACCCTACCCCTTCCTTTAGGCTCTGTGGAGAGTTTAGATTGTACTCCCAGCTGTTCACCAGAGAGAAGATGGGGAGAAGAAAAGTAGATCTGTGTGACAGGGATAAAAGAAGCTGTGTCTCAAAGGCAGGTGCCTTCTTCCACCTACCGGTCGCAGCACTTGAGACCTATTAGCAATAAATGCCTCACTGTCTGCTTCCTTCATGTTTCTCTGTCCGTCCTTTGGTGGATAGGTGTTCTCAAGGGAGCTTATTTCCCACATTTCTAATGAATTAAGTATATCAACTTCCTCAGCTGTCCCTTAACTTTTCTTAGATATAATAACTTGGAAGATATTATCTGGATGATGATGAATATTATAGTCTCTGCCCTTTTATCCACTGTTTCACTCTCTAAATGTCTGCAAGAGATGGCACTGGACGTCTGAGGCAATAGCTGAAAATTCAGTGTGGGTCTGCCATGTAGCTGGTAGCAACCCAAGTACTTGGGCCAAGCCATCGCCTGCCTCCCAGGATGCACAGTAGCAGAAAGCTGGAATCAGAAGTAGAGCCAGTACTGCAACCCAGACACTCCATTATGGGATGGTGTCTTAACCACTGCACCAAGTGCCCAGCTCAAGGGACTGTCATTTTTATTTTTTTGAGAAGAGAAGCAAAGATTTTTTAGCAGTGGTTTAAAAAGCTCCCAGCAGCGGGAGGCACTGATGGGAAGAGACCAGTCCCAGGGAGACCGGAAGTCTAGGGGTATGTATGAGGCTTCTATGGGTTGGTTTCCACAGGCCCAGTGGCTGAGGCTGATTGGTCCCTGCTGTCATGGCTGTTGTTGCTCAGCAGGGCATCTATGATCAGAGTTGAAAATGAGGACATTGTTAGGAGAATGTTTTGTGGTTATGCTACCTGGAACTGGGCACATCAGGGCCCTCATTGTTAAGTACCACATCCTGATTCAATAATCTGAATGTGCAGGAAAGATGGTGGAGTGGGGTTCTGATCTGCTCTGTTGTTCCTGAGGGTGTTGGGTCCCTGTCAGTACTGGGAGGGAAGTAGCAGGAATGGAAGGGAACAAGAGCAGGGAGGCACCTGTGTTGCTAGCAAAGGGGCAGGACCTGTCCTGCAGGACAGAATTCCTGCACCTAGGGGTCTGCCAGCAGCTCTTAGCAAGATGGCAGGGTTGTCCAACCACCTGGACCTTCTGGGGTACTGCAATGCCTGGGCAATAGCGCCGTGCTTAGGCCAGCCCCCAGGCCACCTGAAACAAATCTCAGAGCCTAGAGTGTTTGCTGACTTTGGTGACCTCAGATCTGCCCTCCAAGGTGCTTGGCAAACAAGGTGGCCACCAGCCCAGGGCACTTTCTGGCCCCAAGGCCTACCCACCCCCCAAAGCCGGTGCTTGGCCCAGGCTTAACTGTGCCATGTACTTCATTGTGGTTGGGGCTGAGGGGAGAAGGGCGTCCATGCATCCGGCTTTGCCCAGAAGCTGAAAGTCTCAGAGACTAACCTAAGGCTCTGCCTCCAAGACCAACAGGAAGTGGCTAAAGACCACAGACTTGGCCAGAAACATGGACTTGCTCAGGCAAAAGCTCCTGGACTGCATTGATTTCAAAGAGAGCAATGTCTGAGCACTGCTGGCCACACTGTCCATGGCACTGTGGGACAGGTAAGCTGTTGGAGGCAGGGATGCCAGAGCTGGTGAAGAAGCAGTACTGCCACGCCTTTTGCTGGTGCTGCACCCAGACTTGGCCATGGGGCAGCCACACACACTGCTCCCTGAGATGGCTCTCCCAGAGCTGAGCGATGCCTGCCATGGTGGGAATGGTCTTGTCTGGGCCTGTCACCACTCATGCTCTAACGTTTCACTGCCATCTGTGGTCCCTGAGGAGGTGTTATGCTGCAAGCTTTTTCTTACAGCTTCAAGAGGAGGTGCGCCGTGACTACCTGATTGGCCAAGGGTGAGCAGATATGGCAGTGTGAGTGCACCTGGCAGTCCCCCCAGAGGGGCAATTAAATGCAGGTCAGGTGTCCTCTGTCATCCCCAGGTCCTGTCAGGCAGTAGCTCCTCCCTGCTCCATGCAGTGTCCTGGTCTATAACTACTTATACCTGGTGATGATATCTGCTCATTCTTGGTCTAAGTTTTCAGGGCCCACACGTCCTTGAAGAGTTTCCCAGCTTACCCTGTGGGTGTTGATCAACAAGGAAAGACCCAAGAACAATGATACTGAGTTACGTTCAGAGTCTCACTGTAGCCGCACCACCTCCTAGCACTTGTCTCTGTGTGGAACTAGAAGAACACTCAAGGGGCTGTGTTTTATCAGTGATTATAATAAAAAAGCTTGCAATCTTGGCTGTTTTCCAGTGGTGAGAGAGAAGCTCATCCTTATCTTCATGACTGATTTGCTCTTTGTGAGATGCCGCTGGGAGAATGACTTTTAGGGTCAGCCAGGCATAGGTAATGATCACTCAGTACCTTTCTCTGTGATGTATTTTAAATAATTGTGATGATCCAAATCTGATGTCAGAGTGAGGTCAGTTAGTTGCATTCTGTGATCATATCTGTCCTGGCATCAGCATTTCATCATAACAAAAGGTCACCTTGGAAGTAAGTGTGGACCCTTGTAGCACTCTAAATTTTCCATCTAGAATGTGTCCAGTGTGTCCTGATAGGACCATGTTCCATGCAGTACTGTTCTCTGCAGAGTCACCTTGGGTAGCTCAATCCTGGATCTGTCTGCATGCTTGAAATGAGGAGCCTTGGGGCCTCTGGGACTGACCAGTCCATGAGCCACACTTGAGGTTTCTCACCTTGTGAATTTATGAAGAAACACCCTCCTCTCACTTCTGCTGATCAGGACCCTAACTTATTTCAAAGTTCATATCAAGGACCCCACAGCTCCCTTTGCTGATCCTACAGAAATCTTAAAACCTCTAGAACACTGTCATTTGTACAAGCAATGTCTTGCCTTTTCTTACAATCACAGGCACCCTCAGGTCTGTTTATCCTAGCTCATTCAGTTTCAAACTCTCTGCACAGTGCTTGAATAAAATATAGCAAGGGTGTCATTAATGGAACTTGCTAGAGAAAGAGTGCTCAACACCCACAACAATCTGAGATCTCTGACTTCTTTTTTTTTTTTTTAAGTTTTTTTTTGTTTGTTTGTTTGAAAGGCAGAGTTACAGGAGAGAGGGGGAGACAGAGAAAGAGCTCTTCCATTCATTGGTTTACTCCCCAAGTGGCCACAATGGCTAGGGCTGGACCAGGCCAAGGCCAAGAGCCAGGAGATTCCTCTGGGAATCTCACATGGGTGCAGAAAACCAAGCACTTGGGCCATTTTCCACTGCTTTCCCAGGTACATTAGCAGGGAGTTAGATTGAAGTGGAGCAGCTGGGACTCAAAGCTGGCAGGAGGAAGGAACTCACCACCATCAGAACACAAACAAAATAAAAAAATGTAAAAATAAGAGAATCAATGAAAAAAATTGTTCTTTGAAAAGATCAACAAAATTGACAAACTTTTGACTAGATGGACTAAGGAAAAACAAAAGAAGATTAAAATTCCTGAAATCAGAATGAAGATAATTTTTGACCCACTGTTTAAGATGCTCCTTGGGACTCATGGATTCCATATCACAGTGTCTGGGTTCCAATCTTGGCTCCACTTTTGATTCTGCCTTCTTCCTCATGTGAATCTGGGGAGGCAGCAGATAATGGTTTTCCAGTGTTAAGTCCCTGCCCCTTACATAGAAGACATGGGTTTAGTTTCTGTGTCCTGGTTTTGGTCTGGCCCAGCTCTGGCCATTGTAGATATTTGGGGAGTGAATCAGCAAATAGGAGATATCTCTTTGTCTGACTTTTTCTCTGCCTTTTCCATTCTCACAAATCAGAATAAAAGTGTGCGCAACCTGCCAGTTACACAGAAGTAAAAAGGAGTACTGTTACCAATTGTGTGCCCATAAATTGCATAACCTATGTGAAATCACCAAATTCCTAGAATGACAAAGCCAAGACTAAATCATGAGGAAATTGAAAATCTGAATATAACTATAACTAAAGGCGATTGAGAGCCCAGCAATTAACATTTGCCTGTATGGTCAAATGATTCTCAACAAAGGGCCCAAGATCAAGTAGGGAAAGACAGTCTTTTTAGTAAAAGGCAGCTGGGATAACTAGACAAGCACATGTACAACAATGCTGGAACTCTACCTAACACCAAATAAAAAATTAAAAGTGGACCAAATACTTCAATGTAGGATCTGAAACTGAAACTTCATAGCATTGAATTTGGAAATGATTTCTAGGTTTCAACACCAAAGACATGGACAATGAAAGTTAAAATAGGTTTCATGAAACTTAGAGGGTTTTATGCATCAAAAAAATACTTATTAACTGAGCAAAGAGGCAACCTACAAAATGAGAGAAAACATTTGCAAGTCAAAATGTGGAGAGGGATTATTTTCAGAATACAAAGATAACTCCTAAAACTCAACAACAAAATATCTAACAATGTGACTAAAAAATTACTAAAGGACTTGGATAGGAATTTCTCTATACAAGATACACAGTTGTCCGACAGGCACATGAAGAAATGCCCAGCACCACAAAGCATTAGGGAAATGCAAACCCAAACCACAGTGAGAATGCACGTCACACCTACTCTCAAAAAATACAGAAAATAACAAGAGCTAGAGGGGATGTATTGAAACAAAACCCTGGGTAGGTGAAGAGTTCCCCTCCTAGGAGTGTGCTGTTCATGCACCACTGCATCACAGGGGACATGCCAGGGCCATAGGCAGCGCCCTGCTCATCACCAGCACCACAACAGTGCTCTCAGGCCGGCCATTGTCCTGAAACACGTATGTGACTGGATCAGGGAACTGGTGAGCAAGCATGCAGTGGGGTGGGGAGAGGAGGCAGAACGTTGGGAGTTGGTATCAAGGGTCTCAAAGCAGGCCAGAACCAATGTCCTGGGGCCATGGCTGGGCCTGTCCCCAGGGAACATTATGAGGTGACTTAGCCAAGGTGGCCACAACAATGTGCATGGGAGGCCATGCCTGTCCATGGTCTCTCTGACATCGCCACCCACATGGTTTGCAGCCTCAAATGTCCTCCCAGTGTCCATCCACAAAAGGCTGTGAGCTGCATGGGATGGCCACAGCCCTTCTCACACAATTACCTCGAGAAGTCGAGGTGAGTCTTGCACAAGGTGGCCCCCCAAAGTCTCAGTGTGTGTTGCTGTTGAACAGGTACTGCCTTTGGTAGACAGGCTTGGGCTGGAGTCCAGAGGCTACCCCAGCCCCTGCCCAGGGGAAGGCAGAGTCAGGGAGCTCAGCACCCTGAGCTCTGGTGAGCGAGAGGAAGTAAGACATGTCTTTAATGAAACTGTCTCATGCATCTGTATACAGTCATCTCAGTGCCAGGTCAAGCCTGTCTTTCCCCCATCCACAGAGAACCTTATGGAGTTGCTCACCCTGAGCAGGGCCACTAGGCCTGCTGCCCACCGTGGTGAACACAGCCCAAGCCCTGTGTGCTCAGACATAGGACAGTGTGTCACGGTGCTGGCATGCAGTAGGTACTCAATGCATGCTGGAGGTTGTGTGAGGGAAGGGACAGCTGAGGGGCAGATGGAGCCTCTGGCAGAAAACCAGGCAGTCAGCAGGAGGCCTTCTGAGAATGGCCAGGAGCTCCTCCTCCTGAGCCTCCATGCGAAGATGGGGTTTGAGTGTGGTCAAGGGGATGGTACATTGACTCACTCCATATTTGCAAGTATATGGCTTAGGGAAGGTGGGGTCACGCCACTCTCCGTGGGTTGTGGTATACTGGGCCTGCAATCTGGGGTAGAGAGGCCACAATGGGGTCCTTTTCTGGATCTGTTTCCCTCTGACTCAGGTCACCCTGCCATCCCGGACTTCTGCCCACCTGTCTGTGTCTCTCTTATTCCTTTAGTGTTGCAGCTCCTGTGGACCTGTCCTTGTCTCAGCCAGGCCAGCCATTGGGCATCTTGGGGCATCCAGGGGAACCAACCAATCTTGTGTCTCTCTGTGTGAGCAGTGGCAGGAGTTCCAGATGGGACAAGGTTTCATCTCCATAGCAGTGCCCCAGGAAGTGCTGGGGTCAGTGAATGGGATGAGGATCCAGTACTCAGTATTCAGCCAGACTCAAGGAAGGAGACCCAGAGGCCCCAGCATGGAGGGAGTACAGCCATGGCCACAAGGGTACTCCCCCAGCAGTGCAGGGCTGTGTGTGCAGGAAGAAGCAGGCTTGCCCTGCATGGCTCCAGAGCTGGACATTTCCCATCCACCAAATGCTGGGGCTGTAGGGGCGGTCCATAGGGATTCAGGTCTGGTTGGATAACTAGTTGGACAGCCTCTGAGATGGTCTGCAGGAGGCTGGACCCCCAGCAGGGGTAGTGCCTCATTGGGTGGGTCTTCACCACCTCAAGGCACAGAGATTGTGCAGACCCACAGGCTGCAGGGACGAATCACAGACTCTTGGTGCTGGAGCATTGCTCAGCTCCCTGCTGTTGCGGATGAGGAAATGCAGGCCAAACGGAATCACTCTGAGAGCATGGAGACAGCACAGGCCTGAGCCTCCCACAGTTGCAAAGGTGTGGTCTGCACTGGAGAGGCAGGGGAGGGACCAGAGAGCCAGATGAGAGGGAGAACAGATTTGAGGGCAGGGCAGGAGGGACTTGTGGGAAAGAATGTGAAGGTGGAAGAGGATCAGTTTCCTGCTACCAGGCAGCCCACTGGGTTTGGAATACAGGGACTGATGCTGGGGGCCTGGGGCCTGCGGGCTCTGGGCCTTTGGTCCGATATCACCATTGCAGCTGGGGGCTGTTCTCAAGCAGTCCTGGAAGCATTTGGGGAAGGCACACTAATGGCCTGGGCTTATCTGGGAGGCCCATGCTTGGGCATCAGGCCCACGAGTCTCCTTCCCTACACAGGAGCAGCCCAGCCCTTGGAAGCCCACCCATGTGACTATCTCTCCTTCATGGCCTTCTGTACCCTAAGCGGGACTTGGGCCTCCTGAACACCCTGGGTGCAGGGACAGGTTCCACAGGATGCTGTGGGCCCTGCACTCTCTGTCTTGCTTTTCTTGGAAACACACAGCTCTTCCCAGGGAGACGCCCCAGTGCTTACCCTGCAGGAAGGGGCTGAGCAGGTCTGCTGTGGAGGGACGAACCCAAGGGTGCCATGGGGCCAAACTGGAGCAGGTGGACCCTGGCACTTACTGGGAAGAGCTGTTCTGGACCTCGAGTGCTCAGAACCTCCTATGAAGATGCAACATGCAGTGCCAGGGTGGAGAAATGGAGGGACTTCCCCAGGCTTCAACTCTACCGTGATCGCCCAGGAGGGATGGGCAGAACCGGAGCACTGGCCTCCGAGGGCAGCCCCTTCCCGGGGCCCACGCCTCTGACTGCCAGTTCCGAGGCCTCTCTGGTGCTCATCTCGTCTGCATCTGCTGCTCTCTGCACACGTGCTGCTGGTCTGCGAGGCTCAGTAACCCATGCAGCCACATGGAGAGCGAGTGCATAAAAGTCCTTAGGTGGCACACACAGGAGTTGGGCTGCCCTAGGGACCAGCTCCGGTGGGAGCTGGAGCAAGGAACCACTTCTGTTCTGCTCAAAGAGAAGGGTGTCACACTGGAGCCAGAGGCCTGGAGCCCTTGGCTTCTACACTGCACCCGGGCTCCAGTGACAATGGCTGGGAGATCTCCCTCGCTTGTGAATGTTGGGTTTCACCCCTGCCACGCCTCCTGAGAGCTGCTTGCCAGCGCCACGTGCACAGTGATGCCCACATGCACGCTCAGTGTTCAAACTACCGGAAGGACCAGGCTGTTGGTTGAGGGGCCTGGAGGGCGGTGGGGAGTGAGTTTCTCCAGTGTCTGCAGGAGGCCCAGGAACAATGAACTCTAGCAGGTGGCGCAGGGTTGGGGCCAAATCGAGGGAAGTATGGACAGTATGGATGGAGAAGTGGTGTTCAGGCTTAAAAAGGTCCACCTGTGTGCCTGTATGACCCTGTCCCCTCCATCACAGCAGCCCGACTGTGCCCACTTCACCAGCCCAGCTGTCAGGCCAGAGCACCTTCGGGGAGCTGTGGGGGTAGGCAATGGACATTACAACAGCAGGCGGCACAGTGGGCACAAGGGCATAGAGAGGGGGACAGGGATGATGACACGAACCAGGAGATGGTAGCCAGGCTCCTGTTCCCCAGCCTGGGTACCCTGAAGCCCTTCGCCAAGGCAACCGGGCCGCAACCCTGGCTGTGGATCTGAGACCCAGAAGCGTGCTTTGGAGGCGATGAAGGACAGGGCAACTGGAAGAGAGGTGCGATGTGGAGACAAATTCTGTGGAGGGGAAGATGGGGCAATGCCATGGGCAGATCTACCTCCCCCCAGGACACCCACGTGGCCAGTGTCTCTCCACTATGGCCACACCCCTCCATACCTCCAACCCCCTACTCCTCCCAGTATCTTGGACAGTGTTTGGAGGTCCAGGAGCACATGTCATTGGTGGTAATGGCAACTGGGCGGCAGTTTGTGGACACGTACCATAGAGGGGAGTATGAGGACAACTGTGTGAGCAGGTCTGTGCCTAGACCTGAGGACCCCACCCCCAGGCACCCTGTCCCATCTGCCACCTCCACTTGCTTGCCTACCCCTGCCAGCCTGACCGTGGCCCATCTGATAGCCCTGAAGTGGTTTGGAGACCCAGGGGCTCTTGGCAGGAGGCAGCAGGGATGCTGTGGAAAGTAGGATTTGAGTGGAGTCATGACTGGACAGGGTCATCAGTAATGGCTGATGGTAGCGAAGCCAGGGTTACACTTACACCCTGTCGCCCTTGTCCCTGCTGCCGTCCCCACTCCTGCCTGAGAACTCCCTCTCCAACAGCCCAGCACAGGGACATATGTCAGCACCCAAGACAGGCAGGCAGGAGGCAGGACAGGGCTGGTAGCACAGGAGCCGTGAGTGACTGAGGGCCTTCTGCTGCAGCAAGTTGGCAGCTGTTGTGGGGAGGCCCAGCATTTCCTGCAGGGGCAGCCATTTGCTTCTACTCTGCTGAGCTTCACTGCCTGTCTCTACTCACTTCCACCACACACATCTTCTACCATCCTAGTCAGACCCCACCCCTCTAATAGCCAGTTTTTCCAATGCACAGATGCAGGACACGCAGACAGCCAGGCAGGCAGAGTGGCCTGGTGGAGCACAGACCTCAGGTAAGTTTTCTGCTGGCTGGCACAATGGGCTATAACAGGGTACACAAGACAGGGCATCTAGGTGTGGGAGATTAGGAGTAAGAATCAGACCACTGATGTCTGTCCTCTCCTACCTCTGCCAGCCCTGTAACAAACTGCCTGCCAACTCTTGTGGACCATGCTAGAACAGACCATAGTGGTGTGGAGTGAGGACATCGGGGCCTCTGCTGTAGCACTCCTTCTCCCCGTGGCTGATATTTTAGCATCACCTTGGAGTCTTGTGCCTGGAGCAACACAAGTGTGAAGAGCAGCCGGTAAGGACTGACCTGACCCAGTATGCACAGGGAAAGAGCTCAGAACCTGGAAGGCAGAAGCACTGGGGATGGAGAATCCACCAGGGCCCAGGTTCTGCTGCCAATCATTATCCTCAGTGACTCTTTGTGTTCCTTGGTGGAAATCAAATGGTAGGTATGAGTTGACTGGCTCAAAGACAAACTGGCCTTTGTCTTAGAGAATACTACTGAGTGAATGTGCCATGCATTCCCTATTTGGATCCCAGGTTCATGACTATCACAAGATACCAACATGACATACATGGTGTCAGTGCCTTCACAGCCACCATGGGTTTTCTCCTCTCCATCCATTATGTTCTTATGAAATTCTACTTTGCTTCCTCAGAAACTTTAGTAGTCCCCCCAACCCGGGTTCCAGGGCAATCAAAGAAATTACTTCCATCAGGTCACAGCCACATTCTGCAATGCTTGGGAGATTAGTTGATGATTCTGTTTCTCTCCAGGCAAAGCACCCAACAGTGTGATTTGTTGAAGTCTCTCTTCCCTAGGGGGCTAATTAGTTGGTGATACCTTGGCTGACTTCACAACCTTCTGGTCACTGTGGGTGATTTTTCTACTTACTATTTGTTGAATTCTTTATTTAGGGTTGAGCTTGTGATTATAAAGTAAATTGAAGGTATGTCATTACAAAAATTGAAAATTAAAGAAGGAGGAGGGGACGTGGGAGTGAGGGAGGGTTGGGTGGAAAGTATCACTATGTTCTTAAAACTGTATGAAAGATATGAAATCTGTTCCCTTAATATAAATTTTAAAAAGAAAAAAATACAGAGAATCACAAATGCTGATAAGGATGTAGGGCTAGAGAACTCTTATATACTGTTGTTTGGAATGTAAATTTGTTCAGCCACTCTGGGAAATAGTTTGGAGATTCCTTTTAAAACTAGAAATGGAACTGCCATGTGAGCCAGCAGACTCACTATTGAATATATACCCAATATACATGAACTAATTAAAGAGATAACCTGCTCAACCATGTTTACTGCAGAAATGGAACAGTGGCCAAAACATAGAACCTACAAAGGTGTCCATCATCAGATGAATGGATAAAGAAGATGTGCATACACACAATAGAATAGTGTTCACCTGTAAAATGATGAAATCCTCAGCTAAATGGATGGAACTGGAGGACCTCATGTAATGTGAAATGAGCCAGATAATGAGAGAAATAACACATGTTTTCCCTTTTATGTGGGAGATAAAATTAAGAAAAAAACCTCCTTTTGAGCACAATGTTGATTACTAGAGGCTGGGATGGATCGAAGGGATAAAAGGATGTTGGATCTGGACTGGGTTGAAATGCTGGATGTGACCCTGGATCTGGTGCCAGAATTCAATGGATCTTGGAACAAGAACCAGGAAATCAGTTTGTATGTTTGTCTTGACATGTGGGAGGTTTGGGGATTCCTTTTGCTTTGGAGCTGGGGAGAGGGGAAAGCAGTGAGCTTGCTTTCCTCAGAAGCACCAGGGAGTCAACATGAGCCTGAGAATAGCCAGTACAACAGTTTCAGTCGAGGGAGAGTGAGGACGTTCTCTTTATTTATCTTTACTACCCTAAGAATCATGCTGGAGATGTTTAGGTAATGACATTGAGGCACAGTTTAGGAATACCCAACTCAGTCTGTGCCGCCTTCCTAGAGTAGAGGGCCCCACCTGACCATAATGTGGAACATCAGGGACTAACCAGAACATGGGAAAAGCCAGTTTTGTGAAAGAGGATCTTGACTGAGCCAAGAGCAAGGCATGTGAGATGGCAAGTGTATGTGCACTGGTGAGCATTTGACATCACTGGCACTGTAGTGTGGAGCAAGGACGATTGGCCAGTTTGGGAACTGGAGCTTTATTTACAGGCATTGAGAATACATGCATGGGTTGTACTCAGTAAGAAACAGGTGATGTTTGTGTCTCGAAAAGATGATGGTGATGCTTATGTACATGATTGGTGTGAGGTGGAGGGGAACTAAGAGACGATTACAAAAGTTCACAAGAGCAGGCTTTCATAAATTATAGTTTACAGTAGACAGTAACTAGCACATACTGAGCACTTAATATCTGAAGCTATGTTCCTTTAGACCTTGTTGGAATTTCTCCTGATTTCAGCCTGGCCCAGACTTGGCTCTTTTGAACATTTGCAGAGTGAAACAATAGATGGAAGATTGACATCTCTATCTGGCCCTCTCTCCCTCTCTATGTGTCACTCTGCTTTTTAAATAAATAAATGTATCTTTAAGTTGAGAAACCTTGTGATTTGTTTAATCTCAATACTCAGAATCAGATAAGTGTATATTCCATTGCAAACCCAAGTTCATATATATGTCATATATATTTTAGATAAAGATATAATTTGTTATCTCCTCTAAAAGTAATTTATAATTTAATCATTTGCATTTTCTCCCAAAAATGTCAAAAAAGGAAATATTTCATAATGTTACAAATGTTAAGCCTTTCACAAATTTTCTCATAGTGGAAGAGGACCTTTTTTAAAATTTCTAAAAATTGCTTTACATGAAGATTCTTCAACTTTTATGTACATTCAGTGTATGCTTGTGTATGTTTGAGAGATGTGTATATAACTGTAACCACCATCACCACTCATATATAACATTTTTCTATCCTTAAACTTTGCTTTGGGTCTTTTTGCAGAAAATGTCCCCCAGTCCCTTCCCTCACCTCTGCCCCAGGCACCCACTGATCTGCTTTCTTTTTCTTTTTCTTTTTCTTTTTCTTTTCTTTAATTTATTTGAAAAGCAGTACAGAGCTAGATATGGGGACAAGAGATATACTCCATCCCTTGGTTCATTCCCCATATGCCTTCAACATGTGATACTTGGCCATGTCAATGCCAGGGGCTGGAAAATCAATCTGGGCCTCCCATACTTGAGCCATCACCTGCTGCTTCCCAGAATGCACATTAGCAGTAAGCCAGTGTGGAGGGATGAGCGGAGACACAAATGGGGCACTCTGATACGTGATGTGGATGTCTCAGCTCGTGTCTTAAACATGAGGCCAAACAGCAGGCCCCAACACATAGTTTTGTGGCTTTCTAATTTCACCAACTCTAGATGGTGCTATGAGACCTCATATGGTTAATGTTCACTTCCCTAATCCTGAAGGATGTGCGTCTATTCTTGTACTTATTTGCCTTCTCTATATGTTCTGTAGTGGAGTATCTGTTCAGATTTTTCCCATTCATAATTGGACATTGTCTAATGAAGATGTTGTAACAATTGTTTATATAATCTAGATAAAAGTCCTTTCTGAGACACCTGATTTGAAAGTGTTTTCTCCTGGTCTGGGGCTTATTTATTTTTCTTAATCATGTTTTTAAAAACCAGAAGCTTTATATATCAATGAAGTACAATGTATCAGTTTTTAAAATTTTTTAGAGATTTATTTATTTATTTGAAAGGCAAAGTTACAAAGAGAAGGAGAGAGATGTCTTCATCCTCTGGTTCACTCCCCTAAATGGCTACAATGGCTGGAGCTGAGCTGATCTGAAACCAGGAACCAGGAGCTTTTTCTGGGTCTCCCACATGAATGCAGGGGCCCAAGCACTTGGGGCATCTTCTGCTACATTCCCAGGTGCATTAACAGGGAGCTGGACTGGAAACGGAGCCGCCAGTTGTGGAACTGACAGCCACATGGGATGCTAGATCTACAGGCAGTGGTTTTACCCACTACAACACAGCACTAGCCCCAAGTTTTTTAATTTTATAGATTATGATTTTTACATCCTTTTAAATAAATATTTAACCCAAAAATTGCAAAGACTTTTCTCCTATGTTTTAGAAGGTTTACAATTTTAGCCCTTATCTAAAGGTATATTATCCTGTTCAAATTAATTTTTTGATATGTGGTATCAGTTAAGAGATTTTTTTTTCATATGGCTATCCAGTTTTTCCAGCATAATTTATTTATTTGAGAGCTACAGAAACAGAGACAAACACACACACACACACACACACACACGGAGAGAGACAGAGAGAGAGAGAGAGAGAGACAGAGAGAGAGAGAGGGAGCTGCCATATTGTCATTTGCAAAGTATGATTTTGTGAAGAAATATTTGTAACCATATGCCAAATTATATGTCATCCATACAAATTTTTATTTTCTCTCTATATTGATATCCACATATAAGAGAAAATATGATTTTTGTCTTTCTGGGCCTGGCTTATTTCACTTAGTATAATCATCCCCAGTTCTATCCATTTTACTGCAAATGGATTTTATGATTTCTTATGGCAGAGGAATATTCCATAGTGTGGATATACCATACTCTGTTTAACCAGTCCTCAGCTGGTAGACATCTACATTGATTGCATGTCTTTGCTATTGTGAATTGAGATGCGATAAACATGGGAGTGCAGTTGTCTCTTTCATATGCTGATTTGATATCCCTTAGACATATTCCTAGTAGTGGGATTGCTGGGTAGATATATTTGTATTTATCTGAAGAATTTCCATACTGTTTTCTGTAATGCTTGTGCCAATTTGCATTCTCACCAATGCAGTATTAGGGTAGCTTTTTCTCCATAACCTTAACAGAATTTGTAAGTTGTCCATTTGTATTCATCTTTTGAAAAATCCCTGCTCATATCCTTTGCCTATTAATGAACTACATTGTTTGCTTTGTTGTTTTTTATTTTCTTGAGCTTGTTTTATATTCTGGATATTAATCCTTTATCAGTTGCATGGTTTGCAAATGTTTTCTCTCATTCTGTCAGTTGCCTCATCAATTTGTCAGTTGTTGCCTTTACTGTGAAGCTTCTTAACTTGGCATAATCCCATTTGTCTATTTTTGCTTCACTTGCCTGTGCTTCAGGGGTCTTATTCAAAGTCTTCCCATAGGCCAACATGTTGCACTATGTTCTCCTGCAGTAATTTGATTGTTTTAGTTTTTAAGCTTAGGTCCTTCCTCCATTGTGAGATGATTTTTTCCTGATAGTTCTCTTCCATAAATTTTTTATTTTACTTTTTAATTAGTTTTTAACAGATTCAGTGTGCTTTATAGATACAATTCAAAGAACATAATGATACTCCCTTCCTCCCTCCATCTACCTCTCACCCTCCCACCCTCCTCTCTTCTTCCTTTTTTTTTTTTTTTTGGTTTTGAGATAACATATTTTAAATTTATATTACAATAAAAAGGTTCCATACTTCACCGAACAAGAAGTTTAACAAGTAAAAAGCAAAAAGTTCCTACTTTAGTGGGAATATAGACAGTGGTTATAAACAATTATTGAATGGAAAAAATGGCCATTTCACTCATAAGCAGTAAATTTTAAAGTAATCACAAATCATTAAACTATAGTAGTATCACATTCTTAACCATTGGTTTCACACAAGATTTTACAAAACTAAACTATATTTCCAGAGCTGCACAGCAGTGGGTCAATAGAAAGAGGGCTCTTCCATCCAGTGTTTCACTCCCCAAATGGCCAAAACAGCCAGTTGTTTGACAGGCTTATGCCAGGAGCCAAGAACTCTATCCTGGTCTCCCATGTGGGTTACAGGGTTCCAGAAATGATAAATAAGAGAGTAGCCAGGACTTGAACCAGTGCTCTGATATGGGATGCCAGAGTCACTAGCAATGGCTTAACCCACTACACCATTATCATGGACCCAATTTTAAAAACTGAAAGAGAGTGAGAGAGAAGGACAAAGACCTCTCATCCACTGGTTCACTTTCCAGGTGAAAGCCAGGAACTGGGTTCCTTATCCAGTTCTCCTATATGGATGGAAAGGACCCAATTACTTGAACTAATACCTGCTGCCTCCCAAAGTGTGCATTAGCAAGAAGCTGGATTAAAAGCACTCTGATTTGGGTGCTGGATTCACAAGCAGTGTTCTAACCCACTGCACAATAATCACGGCCTAGTTAAAGCATATTGACAGGAAAAGAGAGAGATTTACTATCCACTGGTTCATTTTCCAACTTAAAGCCAGAAACTGGGTATTCAATCCAGGTCTCCCATGTGGATGTCAAGGACCCAAATACTTGAATCTTTACCTGCTGCCTCCCAAGATGCGCATTAGTCAGATGCTGTTTTGGAAGTAGTGGCCAGGACTTGAACCAGGCACTCTGATGTGGATGCAGCATCCCTTGGAGCAAATTAACTGCATAATTAATTAACGATTTGTGTAAATGGATGCACTCCTCCCTCCATTTACTTATTTCTCTTTGGTTAGAATTCCATTATCAAAATGTTGTCATTTCCATGTCTTCTAGAGTTTTTAACTTTTATATTTTTCATACGTTCTTCCTTCCAAATGTCTTTTTAAACTAGTCAACAGTGGGAAAATAAATAACCATATTCAAAAAGATCCCAGGACTCCAATAGACATTTGTCAAAGGAGGCACACAAATGGCCAACAGATATATTAAAAATGCTGAATGGTATCAATTATCAGGGAAATAATTAAGTGAAAGCATAATGAGATGATTACCTCTCACCTGTTCAAAGGTTCTTATCAATAAGGTGAAAAGTGTGGTTTAGGATTTAGAGAAAAGGACCCACTTGCACACTGCTGGTAGGAATGTAAATTAGTATGGACATTTTGAAAACTAATATAATGGCAGTTCCTCCAAAAATGAACATTAAAATTACCAAAGAACTGAACAGTCCCCACTGCTGGGTACATACCAATAGGAACTGAAATCAATACATTAGAGAAATGTCAGCACGTTCATGTTCACTGCAACAGTAATGAAGACATGGAAACAACCTAATGTCCATCAGCAAATGACTGGGCAGTGAGATAAGTAGGAGGCATCCATTATTCTCAAAAGAGCATTCTAGGCCGGCACCGCGGCTCACTAGGCTAATCCTCCACCTGCGGCACCGGTACACCGGGTTCTAGTCCCGGTCGGGGTGCCAGATTCTGTCCCGGTTGCCCCTCTTCCAGGCCAGCTCTCTGCTGTGGCCAGGGAGTGCAGTGGAGGATGGCCCAAGTCCTTGGGCCCTGCACCCCATGGGAGACCAGGATAAGTACCTGGCTCCTGCCTTCAGATCAGCGTGATGCGCCGGCCGCGGTGTCCATTGGAGGGTGAACCAACGGCAAAAGGAAGATCTTTCTCTCTGTCTCTCTCTCTCACTGTCCACTCTGCCTGTCAAAAATAAAAATAAAAAATAAAAAATAAAAAAAGAATATAAAATTAACACACAAAAGTCCATAGCTTTTTCATACACAGACATGTATGCTATTTGGAGTGCCATGGCTGAGAAAGAACTTGGGAGATGAGTCCCATTCACAATACCTACAAAATAATTTAAATAACATGGAACAAATTTAACCAAAGAGATGAAAGATTTCTACAGTGGCAATTACAAACCATTATAGAAAGAAATAGAAGACAGCAAAAAAAAAAAAAATGGAAAAAATCTTCCATGTTCAAGGAGTACAAGATTCAGTATCATGAAAATGTCCATACTACTGAAAGCAATTGATAGATTCAGTGTGATCCGAATCAACGTACCAGTGTCATCAATGATGTTACAATTCCTATAGAAACCATTAATAGTTAAAACAATTACAAGCAACAAAAACAAAGCCTGAGGCATTTCAGTACCTGATTACAGGACATTCTACAGGGTGGATATAATCAAAACAGCCTGGTAATGACACAGAAATGTGTAGAGCAGTGGAGGAAAATAGAGACCCCAGGAATCAATCCACACATCTACAACCAAGTAAACTTTCACAACAAAGCTAAATCAATCCCTGGTGAAAGGACAGGCTCTTCAAAAAAAGGTGCTGGGAAAATTAGTTCTCCAAATGCTGAAGCATGGGAAATGAGGACTCTACCTTACACCTTAGACAAAAATCAGCTCAAAATGGATCAAAAACCTAAATCTACAACTGATACCTTCAAATTACTAGAGGAGCACACTGAGAAAACTCTATAGGACATTGACATAGACAAAGACTTCTTGAAAAAGACCCCAAAAGCACAGGCAATCAAAGCAAAAATAGTCAAATGGCATTACGTCAAGCCTCAAAGATTTGGTACTGCAAAGGAAACATTTAACAAAGTGAAGAGGCCGCCAAGAGAATGGCAGAAAATATTTACAAGCTGTGCAACTGATAAAGAATTACTATCCAGAATCTATAAATAACTCTAGAAACTCAACAATAACAACAAAGCAAACACTCCAGTTAAGAATTATGGGCAAAAGACTTGAACAGGCATTTTTCAAAAAAGGAAAATCAGGGGCTGGCACTATGGCACAGTGGGTTAACGCCCTGGCCTGAAGCGCTGGCATCCCATATGGGCACCGGTTCTAGTCCCGGCTGCTCCTCTTCTGACCCAGCTCTCTGCTATGGCCTGGGAAAACAGTAGAAGATGGCCCAAGTCCTTGGGCCCCTGCAGCACCCATGTGGGAGACCCAGAGGAAGCTTCTGGCTCCTGGCTTTGGATCGGCTCAGTTCCAGCCCTTGTGGCTATCTAGGGAGTGAACCAGCAGATGGAAGATTTCTCTCTCTGTCTCTACCTCTCTCTGTAATTCTGTCTTTCAAATAAATAAAATAAATCTTAAAAGAAAGAGGAAAATCAGATGGCCAACAGACACATTTAAAAAAATGCTCAGAATCACTAGACATCAAGGAAATGAAAATCAAAACCACAATGAGGTTTCACCTTCACCCCAGTTAGAATGACACTCAGAGAAATCAGCAAACAATAAATGCTGGTGAGAATGTTGGGGAAAAAGTGCCCCAATCTGCAGCTGGTGGTAATTCAAGCTAGTATAACTGTTGTGAACGACAGTATGGAGATTCCTCAAAAAGCTGAAAATAAGTCTGCTATATGGGTATTTACCCAAGGGAAATGAAATCAGCTTATGAAAGAGTTATCTGTACCCCCATGTTTATAGCAGCTAAGAAATGAGATTAACCCAGATGCCCATCACCTAATGACTGGGTAAAGAAAATGTAGTATATATACACTACAGAATACTACTCAGCTGTAAGAAAGAATGAAATCCTGTATTTTGCTGCAAAATGGATGCATCTGGAAACCATTTTAGTCAGTGAAAGAATCCAATCCCAAAAAGATATATACCATATATTTTCCCTGATCTATGGTAACAAAGAGTACAAAATAATGTAATGTATAGGAATGAAATTGACATTTTGAAAATTTATTATTTTATACACCCCTGATCTCTACTATTGAGGAAAAGTGTTTTTTTCATCTTACTATTTTTGAATTCTTTACTTAGTAGAGGTTTAATCTCTATCCATGAAAACTGGACATAGAATCACTAGATCATTAGGGAATTATGTACCTGGCACACTGTATCAGGCTATAGGCAGTGTACTTGTGTAACAGGTATCCCAGCCTAACTGTCTGAAATGCCTCAATGATGAGTTTCCTAGCTACCATGTATAGCTGTTAAAGGAGCCCAGAATTATTGTGGCCTGGTTTAATATGATCAGATAACTTCTCTGAGTTTCCACGTCAAAAAAGAGATTTTTTTCTCTGTACAGCCAGGAGCTTCCTCTGGGTCTCCCATTCCTCAGGGTCTCCCACATGGCTGCAGGGGCCCAAGCACTTGGGCCATCCTCTGCTGCCTTCCCATGTGTGCCACCAGGGAGCTGGATTGGAAGTGGAGCATCCAGGTCTCAACCAGCACCCATGTGGGATGCCAGCACTGCAGGTAGAGGCTTAACCTTCTGTGCCACACTGCTGGACCTGACATTTGTTACAAGTCTTGTGGAGAGGAATGAGGCACAAACATCTTGGCTTTGTTGGCATCAGAAACTGAAGTCAGTATCAATGGCTTTTCTGTAGAAGGGAATCATGATTTCAGCACCCGTTAGGAAGGTAGTTTCTCTGAGGCCCTGGGCAGGTTATGAATGAAGATAGACAGTAATGTTGTATGCTTTCTTGAGTGTCTGATATCTCCTCTAATCAACGTAAGGATCTGTGCTGCTTGTGTGCTGTCACTAGAGAGATGGGACTGAACTGTCCTGAGTGGCTCCCTTGAATTATCTAGGTGTCTGGATTTCTCTGGAAGTGTCAGAGCCCTCTATCATTCGGATTTTGCTATCAGTGAAAACAGTATGATCTGTCTTCAAGTCCGGAGTACTGGGTTGGACCAGTGGTTGAGCTTTCAGAGAAGAAATCTTGCCAATCTTTTCTTCCTGGCAGAGGAGGACACGCCTTTCTTGGGGCATTCCAGGGACTTAGGGGGACCATACCCTGGAACATTCCAGGATGTGGGAGGGATCCTTGGTGGGGAAGCTTCCCCAGGGAGGGTCAGTGGTGCCAGAAGCTGTTCAAGGGCATAAGGGGCCTGGAGAGAGGGGGGCTTCCCAGTGGTGACAGGAGGCTGTGCAGAGGAGGGTCCAGACTCCAAGAGCTCTCCAGGGAAGGAAGACGGCCCAGGAGCCAAGGACTGGCCAGGAGAGAGAGGACCATGGAGACCTGGGCTCTTTTTCCAGGTGGATGTTGTTCCAGATTTAATAGGCCACCTGGGAGTGAGCGGGGCCTTCATTGCTGGAGGTGGCTGGGCAGTTTGAGGAAAGTCCTGCTTAGGCCTTACTGCCTCCAGCTCAAGGGGCTGCCCTGGAGTAGGAGGGGCCTTGTCAGGGGTAATGTGGGCCTGCTAGTCTGGGCGTGGTAAGTGTCAGAGGGGCCTGAGGGCCTGAGTGTGCTGAGTGGTCCACATGACCTTGATGGCATGGACCTGCTGAGGGGTGAACTTGTCCTCTGGGCTTGAGCCTGCTGAGGGTTCAGTGTTGTCTCTAGGTTCTGTTCCTGCTGGGGGGTCAGAGTTGTCCCAGGGCCTGGGTCTGTTGAGTGGTCGGAGTTTTCAAAACTTTTGCTTCCTGTGGGGTCTGAGTTGTACTGAAGGCCTGGGCCTTTTGAGGGGTCAGAGTGGCCTCCAGGCCATAAGCCTGCTGCGATGTCATTGTGATCCCCAGGACTGGGCCTGCTGAGGGTTCAGATTGCCCTCAGGGCCTTGGCCTGCTAAGGGATGAAAGTTTCTCAAGGACTGGGGCTGTGGAGAAGTCTGAGTTTTCCCAAAAGCGTGGGCTTCCTAAGGGGTCAGAGTGGTCCCCAAGGCCTGTGCCTACTGATGGATAAGAGTGGTCTCCAAGGCCTGTGCCTACTGGGGTTCAGACTTTTCCCCAAACCTGGGCCAGCTGGGGGGGGAGCATCAGAGTGGTCCCCAGGGACTAGGTCTGCTGGGGTATCAGATTTTTCCCCAGGGCCTGGGCCTGCTGTGGGCTCAAAGTTATCCCCAAGGTCTGTGCCTGCTGGGGGTATCCAAGTTGTCCCCAGAGTCTGGGCCTGCTGGGGAGTCAGAGCAGTCCCAAGGGCCAGTGCTTGCTCGGGGGTCAGAGTGGTCCCCAGGGCCTGGACCTGCTAGGAGGTCATAGTTTTCCCCAGGACCTGGGCCTGCTGGGGGTTAGAGTGGTCATCAGGGCCTGAGTTTTCAGAGGAGTGAGAGTTTTGTACTTTGGATGGGCTTTTGGGTAAGCGGGCAGGGCTCCAGGTGGTGAGGACTTGGTGAAGGGGGGAGCAGCGTTTGTGTTCAGCTCCAGCTGTCTCTCTCTCTTCAGGACCTGGCTCAGCTTCTCCTCATTCTTCTTCGGGACCACCTCTTGCTGGTTCATTGTTTGCTTCCCTGCTCCAGCTCTTGCTGCTTGGGCTTCTGTTCTTGCTCCTTTCCCGTTTGCCTCTGCTCCTCGTGTTGGTCAGAATGCATCAGAGTCCTCTGTGTTGGCTGCTCCTCCCATACCTCTCCTTCCTGCCACCGTTGCTGCTTGTCTAGCCCTTGCTTTTCTTCCTGCCTCTTGATCACGGTCTCTGCCCCTTTCCTAAAGTATTCCTCCATTTTGGCCTTGAGAATTGCCAAGTTTTCAATTTCTTCCCTTTTGAATGTGTTCTTCTCCCTGGCCGTGGTGTTCTTGAGAGACAGCTTCTCAATGGGGTCAGTTTTCTCCTGTAGGAAGGTCATGATGGCTCTGAAATGCTTCCAGATTGTGCGGTTTACTTTTGTCCTCAGAAGCTCCCAGGAGTCTTCAGATTCCGAGTCTTCAGTGACTGTTGTGTGTGATGAAATAGGCCTCTTGGTGGAGGAAGGTTCAGATTGGAGTTTCCTGGCATGTGCTGCCACGCTGGTTGTTCCAGTTTTCCCATCCAGGCTCCTTGTCTCAGCGGAAGGGAAATACAGTCTCTCTGCTTTGGTGGATGTCCTGGTTTTATCCCTCCTCTTTTCTGGTGTTCTCATGGCTCAGAGTACTGGTTAGTTTTGTCCTCCTCACGGGTGTCCTCACTTAGTTGAGACCCAGAAATCTCTTGCACATGTTGGTCTTTTTTCTGCTTCCTTTTTCTTTCTGATATTGGCCAGCCCTGTCATCTGGATACACAGCTCCTCTCTGCCCCGGTATTTTTGTGCCAGCAGTACCTTCAGAAGGCCCAGGTCCCCTTTGTTGATTTTCTTCAAGTCAAGGGTGGTGTTGTGCAGGTAGGTCTGGGGTCATTTCAGCTGGGAATTTGAATAAAGGAGCAGAGTCCTGCTTTATCTCATAGGCTTTGATCTTTATTTGAGCTTTATTTGGGGGAGATAATCTAAAATAATTTTAATTCCCTTAGTAAAATATTTTCCGTACTGTTCTCTCTGTCACCTGTAGTGCCATTTGGCCAAGGATGTGGGCAGTCATGTGTATTCTTGATGGCCTATAGTACCTTTGGATTGAATTAATTCATAATTTTCTTCTATTTCTTGCTGTGTTGGTTGAAGCAACTAATTTGTGCTCACTGAGGTCACATATCATTCTTTGGGACAGCTCTTTTTCTGTTTCACACCTCTCAAAAACATACTGTCACTTATAATGTTAGAAAAATTTAATCAGGGCAGTGAAAGCTTTAGAAATATTTAGTGTTTTTGATAAGTGTCGCTCCCCCTCTTCGTGGAGGAACGACACAGGACCCTGCGCTGTTCTTTTGTCTGCTCGGCCCTTCCCGGGTTTGCTGCTGGTTCTTCCCGGGTTGGCTACTGTCCCTTCCACCTCCGTGGAAGGGCGGTTCCCCCTGCCACATTCCCCACTTCCGCGGGGGAGCGGCACACTGCCGGCCGGCTCTCTCGGGGGCTGCACAGGTGTTCCCCTTAGATGTTCCCCTTAGATGTTCCTGGTGCATGCCGTCTCTCTCCTCCTTTATAGTCCTCCTCTGCCAATCCCAACTCGGCTGCCCACACGCCGAGTACGCTGCTCTCCTCCAATCAGGAGCAAGTCCTACAGTTTATTGGCTGAACTGGAGGCAGCTGTGTAGAAGCTGTTTTCTTCTCTCCCAGCGCCATATTGTGGGAGAGCAGATGCATAGAATAAGTCTTAATTCCAGTAACTTAGTCTAGTCCGGGTTGCTCCCCACAGATAAGATGTATTTAATAGCAATATTTTCCAATTTGTTGAACATTGCACAGCCTATGAGTTCCTGAAACATATTTTGATTTTCTAAAACCTTTGTGTTTGTTACAAATTGATCAGCAATCATTTTATTTGGTCTTATTGCATAGGCTGTTGCAGGTCGCTATATGAATCTTTGTTTCCAAGTTTTCCATAGAGCACCTCTAGATACTGGAAGCTCAAAAAAAAAAAAAAAGACACACAAAAGAACCCCATAAAACAATACAATGAGATTGCATTGCTTCCTGTCTATGCTCTGTGTTTAAGCCTAATGAATTTAGAGTAAATTAACAGATAACTGTCAGTTGAAGGTTAATCAGAATACGTTAGCTCTGGGACTGGCATTGTACCCAGCAGGTGAATCCACCACTTTGCATGCCTGTCATCCCATATTGGAGTACTGGTTGGAAGTTCACCTGCTTGGCTTCTTTTTTATATTTATTTAATGAACATAAATTTCCAAAGTACAGCTTATGGATTACAATAGCTTCCCCCCCCCCCCATAACTTGCTGTGCTTCTGATCCAGGTCCCTGCTGATGTGCCTGGTCCCCTGCCACTCCTATGGGAAACCCAGATGGTGTTCCAGGCACCTGAATTCAAACTGGCCCAGTCACTTTTGAGTGAACTAGTGGATGAAAGATCTCTTTCTTTCTGTCTCTCCCTCTCATGCTGTCACTCTGCCTTTCAGATAAATAAATCTTTGAAAAAAAGAAAAAAAAGAGAGAAAACTGTAGTTCCAACATAGTGTTGTTTTTAGAAGTGTGTTGTCTTACTGCCACTTAGAGTTAAGGAGGTGATCTCAGTTGTGAGGCAATTAACTAACTTCCACTTCCAACTTTGGGATTATATATAATGCAAATCCAGATTTTTCCCTGAGTTTGGGTATGCTTGATGCTTTCAGTTTTCTCTTTGAGGTTCCTGTCTCTTTGTTCTACCTTGTCTTACTACTTAGAAACTTTGGAATTTTCAAAAGGGCCATAAACAATTGACACAATTGACAAAAGATTCACAGAACAGCTGAATAGGAAACTCACCCACTCCCTACCCCCCAAAAAAAAGCAATGGCTCAAATATCTGTGTCCCTGCCAGTCATGTGGAAGACTTGGATTGTCAGATGTGTATCGATAGAAAAAGTCCTAAACACACAAAACTAGGAAGTAAAATGATAGAAACAGATACACTTTGAACTCTGTAATCATGTGGGAGTTGATGAGATCATACTAACATCTGACAAAACAGATGTTAACACATGTGGGGAGCAACTTGGACTATACTGTTACTGGAATTAAGACTTATTCTATACATCTGCTCTCCCACAATATGGCGCTGGGAGAGGAGCAAACAGCTTCTACCCAGCTGCCTCTCACTAACTTGACAAGCTGCAGGAGCTGCTCCTGATTGGAGGAGAGCAGCGTGCTCAGCGTGTGGGTAGCAGAGTTGGGATTGGTGGAAGAGGACTATAAAGGAGGAGAGAGACAACATGCACCAGGAACATCTGAAGGAACACCTGTGCAGCCCCCGAGAGAGCCAGCCGGCGGTGTGCCGCTCCCCCGCAGAAGTGGGGAAAGTGGCAGGGGGAACCGCCCTTCCACGGAGGTGGAAGGGATGGTAGCCAACCGGGGAAGAACCAGCAGCAAACCCGGGGAGGGCCGAGCAGACAAAAGAACAGCGCAGGGTCCTGTGTCGTTCCTCCATGAAGAGGGGGAGTGACAAACACAGAAGTAATGGTTCTAGAGGCAGTGAGGGCCAATTCATCTGCAAGCTATAATGATTATAAACGTAATACATAATGCACAGCCAAGCCTCCAAATACACATGGGATGTGATGTAATGTAAAGGACAAATAGATAACCACAATAGTTGTGTGTTCAGTTTCACATTCTAAGTAATAGGTAGAACATGAGGCCTGTGTTGTGGTTCAGTGATTGGATTTCAGAACTCTTTAAATGTCTGAAAGTCATTTAACTGGACACTTAACATGTATGACTTTTATGATCTGAAATTGTATCTCCATCAAGCTGCATTTTGAGAAAAAACACCATTTGCAAAATCACAAAGTAAACTTAGCTATTTTTGCTTTAGTTTCTTCTTGTGTTTAAGGAAAGAGATGCTAATGCTACATAGTATATTGACGTTGTTCTCAATGGCTCTCAGTGTGTCTGGAAACATCTCCATTTGTACTATCCACTGGTAGTGTTCTTCAACATCAAACACAGTTATGTCAGACAAAATAACATCTTGAAGAGAGGAGAAATGTTATTTTGTGCATGCAAGTAAATAATTGTAATCATAATATGAGATAACTGCTAAGTAAATAGTAAGATGCAGTAATACAAGAGTGTGGGTATCTTGCACTTACTACTATTCTGAGGCTTCTCTGAGTGAAAAAATTAAAGATTTGGAGTAGCAGGTGGGATGGTAATTTTTGTGTCATGTTTAAAGGTGTCTGCATGTGTTTGTTCCTAAACTGCAGGGAGGTAGGATTCTAAAATGGGTGTAGATGCTTTCATATTGGGTATCTAAACCCACCATCAATGCCTTTGACCAGTTTTCTAGTGTTTCCTACCCTATTATGGGACATTTTCTATATAAAGATAAAATTCTTTTAAAAGAATATGTTGAGGGTCCAGCATTATGGGGCTAACTGCAAGATTCTGCTTGCAATGCCAGCATCCCATGTTGAGTGCTGGTTTGAGTCTTGGCTGCTCTGCTTCCAAATTCTCTTATTGTGAATGTGCCTGGGAATGCAGTAGAAGACAGAACAAGTACCTGGACTTCTCTTACCAATGTGGGCTCAAGGTTATGGTGTGAACCATCTTGGGCCACGGTGGCCATTAGGTGAATCAATTATTAGATGAAAGTTCCTCTCTCTCTCTTTCTCTCTCTCTCTCTCCCCATCTGTGCTTATTATTATATCCTTTGTTGTTTAATTGAACCAACATCTATTCAGATCTATACTATTCTAGGTTCTGTGACTACAGCATTGATTACAAGATCCCTAACATCATGCTCCTTATATTCTAGTGATAGCAGACAGGAAATAAAAATTAGAAGTTATGTAGTATATCAGATATTAAAGATATAGACAAAAATAAAGGTAAAGGGCGATAGCAAGTGTAAGATGATAAGGAGTGGAGGTGTTCAGAAAACACATTATTGTGAAATGAAAGTTAAGCACAGAATGAACCATATGACTATCTAGTGGAAAATATTCCAGGCAAACAGATAGTAAGCATAAGGATATTGGGTTGGAACATTACTGGCTTTCTTGAAGAAAAATAAGGAAGCCAGCATAATTGGCGCTAAGTAAACCAATGTGTATTTTTAAAATAGTTGCTTTTAAATTTTTTCCCAAAGAAACATTTTATTTAAGGAATACAAGCTTCATGCATTTCATAAATACAATTTTAGGAATATACTGCTTCTTCCCATCATACCCACTGCCCACCCACACTGCCACCCCTTCTCCTACTGCCTCTCCCATTCCCAGTCATAGATCCACTAAGATCCTTTTTTGATTAACTTTATACACAGAAGACCAACTCTACACTAAGGAAAGAGTTCAACAATTTGCACACACAAAAAAAAAACTGTTCCTCAATAGTTGAGATAAGGGCTGTTCAGTGTCATTGCATCTTGAAGTTAATTCCACTTCTTTTTTAAAAAAAAAAAAAAAAACTTAATTAACTTTAAAGAAGCACCAAAGAATGATACATCTTTTGCCAGCACTTAGACATAATTATGATACAGCTCTTTGAGGACAGAGGTCCTGCATGGGAAGTAGTGCAGTAAGTTTCGTACTGGGAAATAGGACAGTTGCTTTCTAAACAGCTTCCTTAGTGTGTTCTTCTTTAATCTGACTAACCCTCATAATTTACCTGACAGCTCCTCCTTTCTCTTGGCTGCTGGGTTCATGTGTTGTGTCCAAGCTTGTTGCTGCACTTTCACTCCTTCCACACTGAACCACAGCATCCCTCTTCCTTCCATAGAATTTCCTCTGCAGTCTTCTCTCCCTCTCTCCCCGAGAATGTACTTCCTCCATCTCCTTTTTTTTTTTTTTTTTTTTTTTTTTTTTTTACTGTTTTCCTCTATCCTAAAGCACTGTACCCTTTCGCTATTCCACCATCTTGGAATCCTCAATTTTTCTCTGAAACACTTCTGGAAACTTACTCCATTCTTCTAACCAGGCCGGAATGTTGACAAGTGTCTTTTCTCTGTTTTCAACATTCTTAGTGTAAGTAGCCAACCTCTCCAAAAACATGGTTCTCTGTTTCTTCATATGTGCTGTAAGGGAGATAGTCCTTCCAGAGGGCAAGTCAAAAATCAAGACTGTAGCCAGCCATTATTTGATGCACAATGATTTCACTCACCTGTGTTTTAATGTATTAAAGGAAAAGAAGTGATAACACATAAAATCTTTGCTGGAGGGAATTATTAAACTTTATTTAAAGGAGTGTAAGAAGTCTCAATAGAGTGGTACACCATGCACATGGATTGAAAGACAACATTAAAGGTCACATGGGATTAAGCATTAAGCATTAAGGTTCACCAGATTAAGCAAGAAACTCATTATAAATCCAGTCAAAATTCTAACACTTTTTTACAGTTGATTGTAAACTTCTGAATCTAGTTACAGAAATTGTACAGAAGAGCAAATGACTAAGAATACCCAAGACACTCCCAGGGTAGAAACACTTGGTAGTGATGTTGGAGGTAGAAGTAAGATCAATTGTTCAACATTATGATAAAATATGGGGACTTTATAGTTTTATTAAGCCCTTTTTCTAAAATGTTGGTAATTAGGGCTTTCTAGTATTACAAATTGGCCAATGAATCCAAATGGAAACCATCATCAGACACACATACATCCACAGAAAGCTGATTTATGAAAGAATCAGTTTTACACATCAGTGGGGAAAGAATGAACTTTTCAGTAAATGGTGCTGGGACAACCAGTTATCCATATGGAAAAACATAGTAAATTGAACTGCTGCCCATACTTTTCACATAAAGCAGTTTAGGGCTGCCTAAAGACAAATATGAGAATAGAAACTGTAAAACTTTTACAAGGTTCTAAACAATATATGTTTAGGTAGCAAATGATTCCCCTTGCCAAAAGCCAACTTTTATCCATCTATTAAAAAGAAAGAGAAAGATCTACATGATGTTAAGTTATTGTCAAGCCATAAAGTTTTTAAAAAGTACAAAAGAGCATCTATTTTATGCTCTCCTTCATGTATGAAAAGTTAAGATTCATTTCACCTGAATCCAGTCACTTATGATAAGAAATAAAAAATAAATTTGAAGCTAGAGAGATTGGATATATGGATATATGTGTGGAGTGGAGGGAATGGGTGGAAAAGAGGATTAAGAGTGGGTTAACAAAGATGAAGAGGTAGTGACATTTTCTACATACATATTTTACATAGCTCTGCCTTTTATCACTAAAGTCGTGTTTCACTACATTCCACACAAACATTAAATTTGAAAAAGAAGTATTTGGGATGATCCAAAATATAATGCAAATACTAACAACCGGAACTAAGTGTATACAAATGAATATCATAAGTACACTGAGAAGAAAAATAGAAACTTTGGCAAACAGTGTTTTGACTGGACAATGTAAGGTTAAATAAAAAAACAATTGGTGCATAAACTCTACTTATCCATAAATGTGTTTCTCATAGTCTTATGGATGAGTGATTCTGGAACTGTGTGTATACTAGAAATGAACAATACACTGTGTAACACAGGAATTGGGTTTCTTATTGTGGTTTCCATTTACATTTCCCCATAGCTAGTGATGTTGATCATAGTTTCGTACATTTGTTTAACATTTGTATTTCTTTTTTTGAGAACTGTCTATTGAGCCTTTTCCCCATTTCTTGACTGGTTGTTTTTTGCTGTTGTGTTTTATGAGTTGTGGCTATATACTGGATAGTCATTGTTTTTCAGATAAGTAGCTTATAAATATTTTCCCCATTCTGTTGGATGTCTCTTCACTCTTGTTTGTTTCCTTTGTTGTGCAAAAGCTTCTGATTTTGATATGATCCCTTTTATCTAGATCTGCTTTTATTGCCTGTGGTTTCAGTGTCTTATTCAAGAAGTCAACACGTATACAAATGTCTGGAAGTGTTTCTCCTACATTTTCTTCAAGCAACTTCACAGTGCCAGATATGAAATTTAGGTCTTTGAGCTATCTTGAGGGTTTTTTTTTTATTTACTGAGTGGTAGGGATCTCATTTCATTTTTCTATATTAATATAGATGAATGAAATTATATGTCTGTTGTGTATATCTACTTAACCTGCACCATTCAGTGAGGAGATTATCCTTTCTCAACAGTATGTCCTGGACACCTTTGTCAAAAGTCAGTTGATTGCATGTATGTGGATTATTTCTGGGCTCTCTATTCTGCTGCATTCATCTGGGTGTCAGTTTTTATGCCAGTTCCATGGTGTTTTAATTTCCATAGATTTGTAGTATGTTTTGAATTCAGATCTTGTGATGCTTCCACCTTGAATTCTTTTTTAATAAATCTATTTCTTCATATACTTGAAATGTAGAGTTACAGACAGAGAAATCATCCATCATCTGGCTCCATTCCGAATGACTGTATTGGAGGGGGCTGGGGCCAGGCTGAATCCAGGAGCCAGGAGTTTCATCTGAGTTTCCCACACGAGAGTAGGGGCCCAAGGACTCGAGCTATCTTCCAGTGCTTCCCCAGGTACATTGCCAAGGAGCTGGATAGGAATGGAACAGCTGGGACTTGGACCAGTACCACTGTGGGATGCTAGTGCAGCAGGCAGCAGTTTACAGTTATGCTACAGCACCATCCCCATTCAGTTTCATTTCTTTTGCTCAGAATCCCTTTGTCTGTTCTGTGCCTTTTCTGATTTCATATGAATTTTAGGAATTTTTTCTGATTCTATAAAGAACGTTTTTGGTATTTTTGGTAATAATTGCATTGAATATGTAGATTGCTTTAGATAACATAGACATTTTAATATTAATATTTCCTGACTTTTGTCAGTAGATTTTCTTTTTAGATTTCTCTTTTGGTGAGTTCATCATTAGTGTATATAACAGTTAATGCTCTTGGCATGTTTAGTTTTGTTATCTGCAACTTTGTTGAATTGTTTTCAGTTCTAGCAGTTTTTTGGTGGAGTGTTTAAGTTTTACCATGTACCACACCATGCCATCTGCAAACATGAATGTTTTGACTTCCTCTTTTCCAATTGTGATACTCTTTCTTTCTTTCTTTCTTTCTTTCTTTCTTTCTTTCTTTCTTTCTTTCTTTCTTTCTTTCTTTCTTTCTTTCTCTTTCTTTCTTTCTTTCTTTCTTTCTTTCTTTCTTTCTTTCTTTCTTTCTTTCTTTTTTCTTTCTTTCTCCTTTCTAAATACTCTTGCTAATTCTTCCAATACTATATTGAATAAGAGCTGTGAAAGTGGACATTCTTGAGTTGTTTCAGATCTGAGGAGAAATGGTTTAAGCGTTTCCCCATTCATGATGATAGTGACTGTGAGTTTGTCCTACAAATCACCTTCATAATTCCATGGCTTGTCCCCCAGTGTGATAATCATCTCACTTTGTCACAGTGGCTATTATTCAAAACACAGAGAGTAACAAATGCTGGCCTGAAAGGGGAACACTTATACACTGTTAGTATGAACATTAATTAATGAAGCCACCGTTGAAAAGGGTATGGGGATTTTGTAAAAACTAGACTTAGACTTGCCATATGACCCAACAATCCCACTACTTGTACCCAAAAGATGTGAACACATTGTATCAAAGCAAGACTTACACCACTATGCTTATACCAGCACTGTTCACAATAGCCAAAATATGAAATCAACCAATATGTACATCATCACATGGATAAGAAAAATATATATTATATATACCACATGTGCGTATACATATTTAGACACACATACATACACACAAACATACACATATACATTGGGATATTATCTGCTATAAAAAAAGAGTGAAATTCTATCATTTGCATCAAAATGGTTCCAACTGAAGGACATGATGTTGAGTGAAATAAACTAAAGCCAAAAAGTTAAGTACTATAGTTCTTCCTTGACTGTGGGAGCTAAACTTGAAAAGCAAAGAAGAAAGAAATGCCTTTCTGAAACAGTATTGCTGTAAATAGCTTTGTCAAGCTTTGTTTTATGTCTGTCAAATTGTTAAGAATGATATACTATTGGCTGGCGCCATGGCTCAATAGGCTAATCCTCCACCTTATGGCGCCGGCACACCGGGTTCTAGTCCTGGTTGGGCACCGGATTCTGTCCTGGTTGCCCCTCTTCCAGGCCAGCTCTCTGCTGTGGCCCGTGAGTGCAGTGGAGGATGGCCCAAGTACTTGGGCCCTGCACCCGCGTAGGAGACCAGGAGAAACACCTGGCTCCTGGCTTTGGATCAGTGCGGTGCGCCGGCCTCAGCGGCCATTGGAGGGTGAACCAACAGTAAAGGAAAACCTTTCTCTCTGTCTCTCTCTCACTGTCCACTCTGTCAAAAAAAAAAAAAAAAAAGAAAAGAAAGAATGATATACTATTATAGTTTTCATCATCTGTGATTATTTCAAAATTCACTGTATATGAATAAAATTGACATCTCTTCATTTGATTTCTGGTTTTAGCTTTTGCTTCTATTCCTCCTGAATTATGGTCTTTAATTTTTCACTTGTAGAACTCTATATTTAATGGAACCTTACATCTGTGAGTGTAATGTAAATTAGAAATATATTAAAATTAAAAGGAAAGAAAGAAAGAGAAGAAAGCAGGAAGGATGGAGGAAAGAAGGAAAATATTGTATTCAGAGTTGTATCTATGAAACACGTTGAATCTGTTCTCCTTGTATTAGTATCACTTTATCATGAGAATTGATGAAGAAAAAAGAATTAAGTTTCCCACTGTTGGAGAAATAAGTTTCAAATAAGGAACATAACACCAAAATAGAACCTATAGATACAGGATTGGAACTTGAAATATCATTGTAAAGTTACATTATATAAAACATATACATATGCATAAAATGTATATATAAATATATATATATATACAGGTAGGTAGACATATAAATATAAATGTGTAGTACTCCTAGGTTAATGTACATATGTATATTTCCTATCTCAGCTGAGATGATCCACAAACAATGACCAAGCACGCATAATGAACACACCTAGCCCCAAATTTTGGTATCTAAACATTCTCCAACACAAAGTTCTTCAAGGAAGAAATTATTGACTTTGGGACAAAGAATGAACAAGATAAACCTGAAGTATCTGACATATCCATAAAGTAAGGATAGATAGAGATATAGATCAACAGATATTTGTTGAATTCATACAGGAGTCACTGCATAGGAGTTCCTAATGGCCAAATATGGAGCGATTAGCGCCAAAGAATAAATAATCTTAGCCCTCAATTGTAACCCACAGGAAAATAGACATGAGTCCATATTAATGTAAGAAATAAGTATCCAGTACATAAATACAGTGATAGTTTCTCCTTGCAATAGAATTCCAACTAAATGGCTAGAGATTCAAAGATGCCAGAATGGGGAATGGCATACTATGCTAAGCTAATGATAAATAGAAAAAAAAAGTGTAGAAAGTGTACTCTCAGTGGAGAATTAGAGAGAAAACTGCACTGGAGATTCTACAAAATGAAGAGGACTGCCCTGGACCTGTGTGGAAGGTGCAGACGTGCAGCACGAACATGGACACAATGCACTTCAGCAGCCAGGAGAAGGAGTGGGCAACAGATTGGAGATGCAGGTGAAACCAGACTGCAGACACCTCTGGTGATACAGCCAAAGGGAGGGCGTGTGTGAGTCAGGCCTGGAGCCCTAGGGGCTAGTGGTTACCTGCAGACCCAGTGAAGTAAAAGGGGCAAATTTCTCTCAGCTGATCCTCCCCACAGTGGCACCCACCGGCCAGCTGAAAAACGACGGATGCTGTTATGTACTTGGGCGGCAGCTGCAGAAGCCTTTGTGGGCACACACAGCAACTGGCTGAGACAGGACACCATCTTCTCAGCAGTACTGGTGGCAGTGATGGGGAGAGGGCGACATCCGGCCAGTGCTCTTGTGTACACTTGTGATCCAGAGATTCCAGCAGAAGGAAAAATCTGCAATCCCCTCTGACTTTGAGCCTGACTTGGAGGATTGACAGGTGGCTGGGCACCAACATAGGACTGTGAGGTACCCACAGCCTCCCAACATACCACAGGCTCTGGGGCTCAAGCTGCCTAGGCGGAGCTAGCTCCTGGAACATCTGCCTTTCTGTGGACTGGACAGTCTGGCAGAGCAGAACCTCTGCACCCAGCAGCAGTGAGAGCCTTGTGTACTGAACCTGTGGGGACTTGGTGGGTAAAGCTGGGTCTCTGGACTATCACTGGGTGTGGCACCACAGACTCAGAGCTCAGTGCTGGGGCAGGTCATTGCAGTGGGCACCATGCTCAGAGTGAGGACTGTGCAGATCATTTGTGCAGTTCATATGGCAGCACGGATGAGTGTTGAACCTTCTGGGGGCTAAACCCCAGCCATTGCTCAGCTTGGAGGAGAGGAGATGAGGAGGTGATTATACCAACAGAGGTGACCATCCCCCCCTTTGTGTGAACAAGAGGAGATGTATACCCAATTTGGGTGTTACCCTGGATACTCACCCCACACTGGAGGACTGACAAGAGCTCCCTGGCAACACCCAGCACACACCTCTTATATTCTCTGAAAGTGCAGACATTCCAGTAAGCTACAGAGGCATAGCTCAAAGATTAAAGCCATCAGAGGAGAAACGCCAACAAGTAACTCCACAAATGCATACAAATAAAAAATTCAATAAATAAAAATAGGGAAGACATCATGATCCCCCCCAACATGAACACACACAACAAATTTCAATAGTAGAAAGTGAAGATGAAGAGATTGATGAAATGCAGGAAATGGAATTCAAAAAAATTAATTATAGGTTTACTCAAAAGCAATGAGAAGCAAATCCATGAACTAAAGAAAACCATAGATGGAATAGATGAAAAATTTCCCATGAAATTGAGATTTTAAAGAGAAATCAAAACATTAGAAATGAGGAACTCAATAGATTGTCGCTCCCCCTCTTCACAGAGGAACGACACTAAACCCTGCGCTGTTCTTTCGTCTGCTCGGCCCTTCCCGGGTTTGCTGCTGGTCCTTCCCGGGTTGGCTGCCATCCCTTCCACCTCCGTGGAAGGGCGGCTCCCCCTGCCACTTTCCCCACTTCCGCGGGGGAGCGGCACACCGCCGGCCGGCTCTCTCGGGGGCTGCACAGGTGTTCCTTCAGATGTTCCTGGTGCATGTTGTCTCTCTCCTCCTTTATAGTCCTCTTCCACCAATCCCAACTCTGCTACCCACACGCCGAGCACGCTGCTCTCCTCCAATCAGGAGCAGCTCCTGCAGTTTATTGGTTGAACTGGAGGCAGCTGTGTAGAAGCTGTTTACTCCTCTCCCAGCACCATATTGTGGGAGAGCAGATGCATAGAATAAGTCTTAATTCCAGTAACTTAGTCTAGTCCGAGTTGCTCCCCACAATAGATCAAATAAAAAAATGCTATGTTTGGAAGCCTTAACAACAGACTTGGTGAGGCAGAAGAAAGAATATTCGAGCTAGAAGACAAATATTTGTAAATCTTCAATCAGACCAACAACAAAAAAAAAAAAAAAAAGAAAAGAAAAAGGAAATTAAAAAGTTAGTAAACTTAAAACAGTGTTTGAGATTTATGCGATACTATCAAAAGGCCCAATCTATGGGTCTTAGGACTTAGTGAAGTTCTGGAAGGAGAGAATGGACTAGAAGGCCTATTTACTGAACTAATTACAGAAAACTTCCCCAGTCTGGAAAAGGAAGGGCACATCCAAGTATAAGAAGCACATTGAACTCCTAATAGACATGATAAGAAAAGATCTTCACCATGACACATTGTAGTAAAACTTTCAACAGTAAAACATAAAGAAGAGATTCTAAAATATACAGGAGAGAAACACCAGATAACTTTTAGCAGATCTCCAATTGGACTCACAGTTGACTTCTTATCAGAAACTCTACAGGCTAGTAGAGAATGGAGAGACATAGTCAAAGTCTTAAGATTAAAAGAAAAAAGCTGTCAACCCAGAATATTGTACCCTGCAACACACTCACTTATGAATGAAGGTGAAATAAAAACCTTCCATAACAAACAGAAATTGAAAGAATTTGTCACCATTTATCCACTGTCATAAAACATGCTTCTTATAAAAGATGCTTAAGGATGTGCTACACACAGAAACACAGAAACATAGCCATCATTGTGGAAGAATGTGAAGGCAGAAAGTCTCCCAATAAAAGAACAAAAGAAATCCAAAGTAAACAATAGGAATATTTGTGGAAAAATGGCAGGGCAGAGTTGTTACTTACCAGTAGTAACCTTCAATGTAAATTACCTCATCTCTCTGGTTAGAAGATACAGATTGTCCAAATGGATTAAAAAACAGGACCCATGTATTTGCTGCCTACAAGGAACACATCTCACCCACAAAGATACACGCAGACTGAAAGTAAAACAATGGAAAAAGATATTCCATGCCAATGGAAGGCAAAAAAGAGCAGATGTAGTCCTCCTAATATCAGACAAAATAGACTTTAACACAAAAACGGTTAAAAGAGATGAAGAATGGAACTATGTAATGATTAAAGGATCAATTAAACAGGAAGATGTGAGTACAATAAATGCATATGCAAACAATTATAGGGCACCTGGCTACTTAAAAGAAATGTTAATGGATCTAAAGGGAGAGATAGACTCCAATACAGTAGTAATGAGGGTCTTCAACACCCCCACTTTCCTCAAAACAAAATACAAAAAGAATTAAATACCTGGGATAAATTTAACCAAGAGTGTCAAAGATTTCTACAATGAAAATTATAAAACATATACATAAAGTGAAGAAAACATAAAAAAAAGTGGAAAAACCTTCCATGTTCATGGATTGGAAGAATTAGTAACATCAAAATGTCCATATTACCTTAAGCAATTTATAGATTCAATGCCATCCCAATCAAAATACCAAGAACATTCTTCTCAGATCTAGAAAAAATGATGCAAAATTCATAACACGGGGCTGGCGCCATAGCTCTCTTGGTTAATCCTCTGTCTGCAGATCCAGTATCCCATATGGGCACCACATCTAGTCCTGGCTCCTTCTCTTGCAGTCCGGCTCTCTGCTGTGGCCTGGGAGGGCAGTGGAGGATGGCCCAAGTGCTTGGGGCCCTGCACCTGCATGGGAGACCAGGAAGAAGCACCTGGCCTCCTGGCTTTGGATCGGCACAGTGCCAGCTGTAGCAGCCATTTGGGGAGTGAACCAACGGAAGCAAGACCTTCTCTCTGTCTCTCTCTTTCACTGTCTATAACTCTGTCAAAAAAAAAAAAATAAAATTCATAACACAAGAAATCCCAAATAGCTAAAGCAATCTTAAACAACACAAGGAAAGCTGGAGGCATCACAATACCAGGATCAAGTTATACTACAGGGCAGTTATAATCAAAACAGCCTGGTATTGACACAAAAATTGATGTGCAGACCAATGGAACAGAATAATAACCCCAGAAATCAATCTGCACATTGACAACCAACTTATCTTTGACAAAGGAGCAAAAATCAATTCCTGGGGCAAAGACAGTCTCTTCAACAAATAGTGCTGGGAAAACTGCATCTCCACATGGAGAAGTATGAAACAAGACCCCTACCTAACACCTTAAACAAAAATCCACTCAAAATGGATTAAAGATCTAAATCAATGACATGACACCATCAAGTTGTTAGAGAACATTGGGGAAACCCTGCACGACACTGATACAGGCAAAGAGTTCTTGGAAAAGACCCAGAGGCACAAGCAGTCAAAGCCAAAAATTAACAAATGGGATTACATCAAATTGAGAAGTTTCTGCACTGCAAAAGAAACACCCAGGAAAGTGAAGAGGCAACCTACAGAATGGGATAAATGATTTGCAAACAATGCAACTGATAAGAGATCAATAACCAGAATATACAAAGAGATCAAGAAACTCCACAACAACAAAACAAATAACCCAGTTAAAAGATGGGCAAAGGACTTAAACAGACATTTCTCAAAAGAGAAAATCCAAATGGCCTACAGACACATGAAAAAATGTTCAGGATCACTAGGCATCAGGGAAATGCAAATAAAAACCACAATGAAGTTTCACATCACCCCAGTTAGAATGGCCCTCATACAGAAATCAACAAACAATAAATGATGATGAGGATGTAGGGGGAAAGGTACCCTAATCCACTGTTGGTGGGAATATAAACTAGTACATCCATTGTGGAAGAAATCTGAAAATAGATCTATGATATGGCTCAGCTGTCCCACTCCTGAGAATTTACCCAAACAAAATAAAATCAACATTTATGAAAGAATGAGCTGTACTCCCATGTTGATTGCAGTTCAATTCACAATAGCTAAGATATGGAATCAACCCAGATGTCTATCAACTGATGACTGGATAAAGAAATTGTGGTATATATACACTATGGAATACTACACAACAGTAAAAATAATGAAATCCTGTATTTTGCAAAAAGATGGATGCAACTGGAAACCATTATACTTAGTGAAATATGACAGTTCTCAAAAGACAAATACTATATGTTCTTCTGATCTGTGGTATCTATTAGAGTACCTAAAAAGTAATCTATAGGACTGAAATTGACACTTTGTGATGTGATGATTTTGAACACCCTTGTCTTGACTTTTGAGGAACAATATTTTTGTTTGTTTTTTCTTTTTTCTTCATACTATTTGTTGAACTCTCTACTTAGTGTAGGGTTAATCTTATGAGTATAAAGTTAACTCAAAGTAGATCTTTGTAAAAAAAAAAATAAGAATGGGAATGGGAGAGAGAGGAGGAAGAAGGGTGGGAGTATGGGTAGTTAAGGAGGAGGAAGGTGGGGTGGGAAGAATCACTATGTTCCTGAATTTATATATATGAAATGCATGAAGTTTGTATTCCTTAAATAAAATTATAAAAAAGATCCCAAGAATAATGCTTCTCCCAAAAATATTTTCCTGAAAGCCTCATTTGTAAATCTTATTAAAGCCATTTTCTGCTGTAATATAAATGATACTCTGTAAAGTCTTTTATGATCTTTTTACTTTTATAGTGAACTCAATTTATGGTAAAATAAAAAATCCACCTGCTGGAGCTCAGCACATGTGGGCCTTGGCATAGCTGCTGTGTCTCCTCCATCTCCTCCCTCTGCCCACTCTCCCAGCCCTGGGCCTGCCACACAGAGCTGTAGGTCACATGTACTACATAGGAGGGCATCTAGGATGTTGACCCATATGCTGGCCAGGGACATGAAAATCCCAGACAGTTGTCACTGGTCATGGAATTGGGGTCGAAGTGTCCTGCAGGACAGGGTCTGCAGTCCTTGACGCTGCGTGCACCAGGCCTCTCTCGGAAGGAGCCCCCAGGACACAGGTGCTGGGCAGGGCTCGGGGTGCCCAGAGGGTAGTAGTAGCCAGCAGGACAGTCCACTGGCCATATGGCAGTACTCCCTGGATCCCAAAAGGACAAAACTTGTGGACACAGTGGGTGTCAGGATTGAGGGTTTGACTGACTGCATTCACAGGCTTCCTAGAAGCCGGGAAGCTTCTGGAACCCCAGGGATTTAGGAAGACATGAAAACCCCAAAGCCCATCCATAGTGGGCGGAAATGGACATCGGATGGGCAGCGGGATGTGTCCACTGAGCTCTGGCAGGAAGTTGCAGCCCACGGAGGCCCTGTATTAGTGTCAGAGGAGTCATTGCACTGGGCTTTGCAGGGCGGAAGGCTAGGATATCGCTGGGTGGTGGCTACTGTCCATGAGCTCCCTGTAATGTGTCTGGGCCCCTTCTGTCCTCAGAGTGGCAGGGACTGTCGGAAGTGGCAGGACAGAGAGGTGGGGCTTCAGACCAGGTGACAGCATATCTTCTTCCCAACAGGGTGCGTCTTGCAGATGTTCCATCCAGGTTCATCCTGAAACTGCCCAGTGGTGCAGAGTGGGGGCTCCACACTGTCTGGGGCACATGAGTGTCCAGGGGAAGAGGTTGTCTGGAAAAGCAAAGAGAGGGGGGGTACTTCCCCCTGGGGGCTTCCCTACCTCCTTCCAGCCAGAACCCCAGAACCTGGGACCACTTTCTGTTCCTCCAACATGGGTGTAGCTGTGACCTGGGCTGTCCCTCAAGGAGGGCAGGGCAACTCTAGGGGATGGGGGGCATTACTGGGGACCACGAGGCAGCCTTGGTCTTGGCAGCCAGAGTGTCTCACCAAATAGGGTCCCAGGGGTCTCAGTCCCACAGAATGCTCCTCTGCCGGTAGGTTTGGGAAACCCCGTGTGCCGTGAGTCCCCAAAGCTCCCACATCACCGTCCTGAGTGGCAGCAGCAGTGCCCTGTGGTGCAGTTCCCTGCAGGAGGGGACTGCTCAGCGTGGTGCCCACACTCCTCCCTCGAGGCTGCCACAGGGTCTGGGTGCCTCACACTTCCCCCACAGGCTGGCCAAGGATGGCAGGAATCCCTGACCCAGGCCTGCTGTTTTCCCCTTGTCAGTCAGCATGGAGGCCCAGCAACTACAGGCGAGTGTGGCCCAATCGGAGGTGCGCCCTCCACAGAGCGCCAGGGTGGCCAGGCCTGCATTTTCCCTACGGACAACATTCCCAGCTCTCACAGGGCAGTCTCCCAAATGTCCCCTCGCCTGGACCCAGGATTCAGAGAGGACAGATGCTGAGACTCCCCAGGGAGAGCCTGGACCTGTGCTGACCCCCCCCCCCCATGGTGAATGTGGCCACGGGGCAGCTTTGCTTCAGTACAGGGGGCAGGGACAAGGCTCCCAGCACTGGGCGATGTCAGAAGCACCTGCAGAGCTTTCTGGAACCAGGCACCAAGGTCCAACCCTGCACTGGGGGCTGGGCCACTGTCTGTCCTCAGAGACTCCCAGTGTGATCAAGGGGAGGGTCTTTGGGGGTGGGGAGCAAACAGCTGAGAAGCCCACTCTGCCATGACCGCGTGGGTTATCCATCAGGCCGGGAGACTCTTCCTGCCTCCTGTCCTCATCCTGGGCCCTGTCCCTGAAGTCCATCCTGCCCCTGACTCTCTCTTCCCCCAGAACACTTTGGTTCCTCTGTACCTGTTGGTGTGGGAGTCCAGCCAGTGCACAGAATTTCCCTGCAGGGCACAGCTGGCATTCGGTGACGCACACCAGCCCCTCCTGAGGGCCGTAAGTGCTCACTGGGCAGTGCTAACTTGTGGCTTTGGTTGTGCCCAGGGGCAGTAGTACCCATGAGGACACCCTAGATGCGGTCCTGGCAGTGACTCCTGTCCCGAGGGGTTCTGGGGCTGCGCCATGGAGCCCAGTCTCAGAGCACTGCCTGGGCTCTCACCAGCCTTTCCCCTTTCCTGTCCCATCTTCCCTCCTCTCACCTGCTGGGCACTGCCCACTGGGAGCCTGGAGTCTGACCTCCTTGCAGCAGAAGCTGGATGCACAGTGCTGGCACTCAGGGCCCTGGCTGCTTGGGGAGGCTGGAGAAGGTGCCCGCGGGGCCCAGCATGGGCCTGCAAGACCCTGCAGCATAGTGGGGCCATGGATCCAGGCGCAGACTTTCCTCGTGGGCAGCGGGAGTGTATGCAGCCCCAGAGCATGGATGACCATGGAACCCACGGACCTATAGAACCCTTGCTGCCCAACCCTCCATGCACCACACCCCTGAGCCCTCTGGAGCACCAGAGACCCAGGCCCTTCACCTGCAGCTGGGGTAGACCCGCAAGGCCCGGACCAGCCAGAGCTGCTCCTGGTGAGACCAGGCCACTGTCACTGCCCCCAGAGAACCACTGAAACCACAGCAGATGCCCAGTGTGTGCTGAAGCCACGCCCTGCTGCAGGATGCTTCACATTGACCCGCCCCCCAGTGCTCCCCTCCCCTCTCTCTGGCTTCCTCCCCACTGTCCCCTATGCAGGGTAAGCCAGCAGGTCTGTCTGCAGTCCTGGGGCATGGGCAGGTGGGGCTGAGAGTGGCACTCAAGGAGACACAGCAAAAGAATCCTGGAGGTCAGGGGGCCCCGTCACTCCATCCTCTGGGCCGAGGAGTCTGCACCGTCTGCACAGAAGTAGTCAGCCCGGCAAGGACCGCCGGGTGTGGAGAGGCCTGGGAGAGAGGGGGCTGGGCTAGGTGCTGAGTAGACTTACTGGAAGAGGCCATGGGGCAGACTGGGGTCCCTGGGGGTGTCAGTCTGGAGAGGTCTTGAGTATGGCTGAGGTCCCTGACTGGGACTGACCTGTGCTGAGCCTGTCCTGAGTCTGAGTCAAGTGTTCCATCTCACTGTCCCTTCCTGCCCACCCGTGTGTCACAGGCACTGCTGCTGTTCACAAAGAGCCTGTGGTCATCGTCACAAAGTCACAGAGCTGAATTTGGAGCAAGAGTTCAGCTCCCTGCAGCTTGGGTCCCGATGTCCCAGAGTGCCCAGGCCCTATGGGAACTGAGCGCCAATTAGAACAGGGAGAATGGGTGTACACCGGAGTCCTAGGGACCAGTGCTGTCTGCCCACGTAGGCTCTCAGGAAATGTGGGCGCTCAGGGCCTTGTGGGGGAGGTGAGCAAGGTGCTACCAAGTCCCCCTCTGCACAGAGACCTGCCCACCTGGCCACGCCCCATGCTACTCTGTGGTGACCACCTGTGTGCAGCCCACATTGAGGGCAACGATGTCCATTGTGTAGCAGAGAGAGTCTCATTTTGCAAAGAAGACACTCATTGGGAGTCGAACTCACACTGCTTCTCCTAGGGGTCCAGGGGTCGGGCAGGGGTGGAAGCCCAATGGCTCCTTACTAGAGATGGCACAGAAGGAGCTGGGTGGGCAGGGCATGAGCTCTGGGCTGCCCTGGGGGCAGTAGGAGCTGGTGAGCACATCTCCCTTGTGGCTGTGGTGGGCCACGGTAAATAGGTGCAGGTGGAGTTGTCCAGGTTGAAGGGGCGGGCAGTCCATGCTGCCAACATGCAGAACCAGCCTGCAGGGAGGGGTGGTCTCAGGGGCAAAGGCCAAGCTCCATGGGATGCAAGCCCAGTCATCCCCACAGCAGTTCCAGGAGTCGTTCAGGCGACCCAGGCCCAGGACTGGAAATGCAAAGTACGGAGATGGAGGTGGGGAGCTCCTTAGGATGGAGACTCAGCTGGGTCACAAGGCCCCGAGGCCTGGGTCAGATTTCCTGCTCTCAGCAGTGGCCAGGGTGGCGGGAGGGGGAGGCAGGGCAGGCAGCTGTCCAGGCTCTGGGTCAAGGACTCGAGTTGCAGTAGACCTGAGAAGCCATCCTTGGATGGCTTACTTAGTGCCTGAGAAGGAAGCTTCAGAGGAGGGGGCCCTGTCTGCTGCTTCCCGGAGACCCCTGATTCCAGGGGCTGGACAGGAGGCACAGTGTGGCTGGGGCTCCCTGTACCTCTGCTGCAGGGCTGGTCCTCGGTCAACTTGCCCTGAGCTGAAACAACTACTCCCGGCTCCCCAAGCTGGGGAATCTGACCCTGGGTTGGGTGGCCTTGGGCCTGGGGACCACAAAGCCACAGAATGTTTACAGCAGTCCTTGATGGTGGTCAAGTTTCTGGAAAATACAAGACCTCGACTCCGCAACAGATCTCCAGAGCAGTTTAAAGTCCATTTGCCAACTTTTCAGACTGCTGAAGAACTGGGACTCTACCTACGCCCGCCCCCTGCTGGCCAGACAGGGCTGTGCAAGGAGCCTCCTCCAGGATATGCCAGAAGGCTCTAGGAGCAAGGCACCCTGGACTTGAGTTCCAGGTAAGAGCCCCACGTTCTCTGAGCTCTTGGGGGTGCAACCTGCGGCTTTGGCCATGTGCCCCTCCTCTGCAGAAAGACATGGATTGAGTTCCTGACCATTGGCTTCTCCCGGCCCAGACCCGGCTGCTGTGGCCATCTGGGGAGTTAACCAGCCAATGGGATCTCTCTCTCTCTCTCTCTCTCTCTCTCTCTCTCTCATCTTTCTCTGTCCCTCCCCGACTCTGTGTCATTCTACATTCCTTATAAATAAGTAAATCAAAAGAAAAAGACACCTGGGACTTGGGCCAGGTTGGGGTGGGTGGTGGGAAGGTGGTGCCTGTGCTGGGCAGGTGTGCTCAGTAGGGGCTACACCTCAGCAGGGCTGCCTTTCCATCTCGCCTCCTGCTTACTGTGGATCCAGGGAGCGTCCTGCAGGTGCTCTGAGGAAGGCGTGGCACGTTCCTTCTGCTCCTGTCTCCGCTGAGCCAGGACCTGATTGTAGTTGTTCTTTTCCATCTTAACCCCTAATTCAAGGTCAGGCTGTCCTGGGCCACTCCCTTGGGAGCAGGCAGCTACAACCAGAGCATCCAACAGCACCGCAGCCATGGACACCACAGCTCTCCCCTTGCTCCAGGCTGTCCTCTCTTGGGGCCTGGGAGGGTCCTAAAATTGAGGTGGGGTCTGCACTCAAACAAGACAGAGGGCTTCTTGTGGCCTTGCTTTCCCAGTGTGCAGTGTGTCTCCAGCCCCCAGCGGACCATGTGGGTGCTCCTCATTCAGTCACTCTTTCCATGCTCCTGTCTCCCACCATGGTGACGGTTTCTGCCTTTTCAGGCCAGGTGGGTGTCCTGCCCTCCGTGGCTCATGCTGCCCCTTGGCTGGGGGACATGGTGGGTCAGTGGGTCCGTGGGAGGAGAGCCAGGAGAAACCAGCTCTGGACCAGGGCTGCATTCCTGGGCAGCAGCACTCACTGATCTGAAAAGGTGCCCACAGGACGGAAGGGGCCTGGAGAACAGGGCCCCTTGCAGTCTCAGGGACACCTCTGTCAGGGTGGGGGGCTTGGCTCCTGCCAGACAGGGGGTGAACTGTGGGAGATAAACCCACCCGAGACCACCTCCCCACCAAAGGATGGACTCAAGCTGAAGGAAACAGAAAGCGAGTCCTTTATCCATACCAGGTCTCGAGAGCGGTGACCAGCAGGTGGAAGCAGGCACCACCCTCAGAGACAGCTCCTGTGATCCCTGCATGCAGAGGTCCCTTCCCGCATCTTCTCGTTGGTTGAGAAACTCAGGAGGTACAATCTAAACCCCACACAGTGCCTAAGGCAGACGAGGGAGGGGAACGGGTGGGTATTGTGGGGCAGCTGGGGGGGGGGGCTGCACACTGTGGACTCACCTAAGCCGACAATTCCAGGAGCTGAGCCCTGAGAGCACTGTGTATTACGGAGATGACAGGTGTGCACAGGGTGCAAAGCGAGCTCAGCAGTTGCACTCCTTTGGGTTTGGACCCTCTATCCTACACCCTACTGAGCCTGTTACCATGGCGGCATGAAGGCTAAGCTAAGTCTGTTCTGGGAGCACACCATGGTCATTTCTCATGGTCAGGAGGGATGGCCCACAGACAGCCCTTCCCCAGCCCAGCTTCCCCTCTCACCTCCGTGGCAGGAGGATGTCCCAGGAGAACGGAGCAGAGCCGGAAAGCTGCAGAGACAGCAGCCTCCATGGCCAATGGCACACCAGCCCCAGCGCCCACGGAGCACACTCTCCTTTTCCACCTCTGGCAGGGCCAGTGTTTCTTTGCTGCCCTTCCTGTGCCTCGGCTTATTTAACTCCCACCTTGGCTAGAAGGGGAGAGACCCCCAGGACAGCTGAGGTGAGTGTTCGCCCGTGGTTAGGAAGCTGGTTCCCACCCTCACAATCCAGGGCTGGCCAGTAGGAGTTTTCCAGGGAGTTGCTTTCCCCAGGCCATTCTCTCCAGGGAGAGAATGTCTGCAGGACATGGGGGACAGCCCTGGCTTGGCCTCGGCCTGCTGGTGACTGAATATGCCCTGGGGACACAGATTTTCTCCTGGTGGGTCTCTTGGCCTGGAGAAAAAGAGACTTTGCTCACCCCTAGGCCCCACCCAAAGCTTAGCATGTTTCCATGGCAACTCTGCTGGCCCCTGGGCTGGCCTGAACCTGTGTCGTTGCTGCCCTGTCCATTCAGGCCCACCTCCCAGCACGTGGGGCCTGGGGCATCCCTGCTGCCATGATGGGATCTGGCTCCGGGGCTTCCAGTGTATTCATCACTTGGGGTCCCTTTAAATCCACGGCTGCACATTCATGTCCCTGTGTGTCAGGAAGGCTGAGAGGAGGCCAGGGAGGTGGGGGACAGTGCCAACCCCTCATGTGTGGCCCCAGACTGCTCACAGCCCTCAGGTAGCCTGCTGGCCCTTGGGGGACCCTCTGCCCCTTCCTCAGAGCCCAGGCAAGGGGTGGTCCCAAGAGGAGGTGGGCTTCCAAGGACTGAGCAGCTAGGAACCTCTTCCTTGGGAACATTCCTGTGCCCATGCCTCCCTCAGCCCAGAGAGCTGGGGCAGTGCAGACCCCCTCCCCACCCTGGTCAGCCTCCAGCCTGTCTCCTCCCATGTCCACACACACAGCCGTGGGCCCTGGGTCCTCTCTGTGTACCTCTCCCTCAGGACTGCTGGGCACGTTTCCCAAGGCACCCTCACCTGGTGCACAGGGGCCCCCAGGGGCAGCCCAGCCTGGCCTTCCAAAGCACAAAACACCCTAGGTGGGCAAGGAAGGCCCCATGTCACATCCCAGTAGCCGGCCAGGCAGGGCCACTCCCTGGGGTCCTTGGTGCCAGCAGGGCAGAAATGACCAGAGGAGCACAGGTCAGCAGAGGGGATCCCCTCTTGGAAGAAGAGGGACCTGTCCAGGCCTTCCGCTGACTTCCCTTCTCGGCCCACTGAGCCCCTCTTTGAGGAAGCTGTGTTGAGCAGCTTTGGAAGTATTTGGAACACTTTCCCCCTTTCAGGTCCTTTCTCAGGTTGGAATGATCCCATCGATGGATGCGAACTGCCTGAGGCTGTTGCAAGGAATCCCAGGCCCCAGGCTGCTGCTGGGCTGTGGCTGTCAACCCACCACTTGCCTGGATTCTCCCTGGTTAGTGCATGCACAGGGCACCCGCACAACACTGCCTCCTGTGCCCTGCTGTCAGCCCCTGTGCCCTTTCCTGGCTGACGTCATACGTATTTGTAGCCAGCCCTTTCCAGTGCAGCCTGCACATCGGCCATTGGGCCCCGTCTGTACTGTTGCAGCGTCTCCTATCAGCCAGGTTTCTAATTGCTCTGTCTGCAAGCATTTCAGCCCATCTTTGCCAGGCTGCTCTGCCTCCACCAGGCAGCGGGCAGGACCTGGCCTGTCTCTGGTCTCGCACTTACCGGGGCCATGGTGCTGGAGCCAGGCCCACAGTGATAGCACTGCTGCAAAAGCCCCTGGTTCTTGGCCGGGCTGGCTCTGCCACAGAAGGCCCTGGGACAGCACATCTGGCAGTCTTTGGGCCTGGACGCACCCTCCTGGCTCCTGGGCAGTCCTGTCCGATTACTCCAATTGCCTGGGAGACACTGGAACAGGGTGTGCTCCTTGGTGCTCCAGGGGGTAGTAATGGTCAACTAGCCAGAGCATGGGGGACCAATCTGGGAACCTGATTCCTACAAACACTGCCCAGCCTAGGCTCTGGGGTGGCTGCCGTGCTCCCCTGGCGAGTAGAAGGACATGGGACTTGGGGGAGAAGAACTGGGCCATGGGGTCAGCAGCTCCTATCCCCGGCGAGGCTGCCTCTCCCCATGCTGGGTCCTGGCAGCGTGAGTAGAAAGGGCCTGGCCTGCCCTGCTCTTCCCTCCCTCCCTCCCTCCCAGGGACTGCTTTGCAGAGCATCAGCATCCGTGTAACTAGAGGGCCAGTGGGGGCCTGCTGCCCCAGGGTGCTTGACATCCACACCCGCCCCTCTCAGAGCCTGTTAGAGTCGACCGCCCGAAAAACGTCACCAAGAGACACGTCTCTTATGCAAACAGCACGGGGAAGTTTTATTGATTATCCAGCATGCTGGGGCTGTCTGATCATCATGAGCAGAGCAGCCCCGAATAACCAAAGGTTAGGGTTTATAAAGGCAAAAACCGCAAAACCGGGAAGGGGAAGAGAATACACGGTTGTTAAGTGGTTGCTAAAGTCTTACAATCAGCAATTATGATCTTAAGACATAGACAAATCACATCTTCACTATTAGCCCAGGTAACCCAGGTGCAACCTTTCTACTTTTAAGCTTGAGCAATCATGCTAGGGGGTTTTTGTGTGTTGCCAAGGGTGATGTAATGCACTGCTATTGTCCGACTATTTGAGATCATAGTTTCAGACCAGAGTCTCACAGTGGGGGGGTTGCTTTCCCAGAATGCAGTCTCAAGTGCTCCAAAATGGAGTCCCTACTGTCAAGGTGCTACTTCACTCTGTTTTATTTTTACAGCTGCACCAGGAAGGTTTAAACCTGTAAGCTTAAGTTTAACTTTTTACACCCATACATATACAATTTTAACTCTTCAAGCCCAGCCTGGCACTGCCCTGCACCCCAAGGGAGACTGTAGGTCAGTGGGCCGTGGACTGGCTGGGTGGGGAGGGCCGTGTTTCTGGAGGGAAAGGTCTGGTGCTGTGGAGTCCTCCACATGCTGCTCCAAAACACAGAGCAGCAACAACGCGAAGCCTGCAAACTCGCCCCACACCGCAGCCTTGGCTGCAGAGAAGTGGAAGTGGGGACTACAGACCCCATCCCGTGTCTGGCTCCTGGGTTTGCCCTCAGCTTGGATGGAGTCCCCGCAGCTCCAGGTTTCCACTCCACTCTGATCACCAGGAGGGCCTGGCAGAACCGGAGCAGTGGCCTCCAAGGGGATCCCCTTCCCGGGGCCCAAGCTCTGCCTGCCAGGGCCCTGGCCCTCTCTGCTGCCCATTCAGTCCACATCTGCTGCTCTCCACACTCGCGCTGCTGGTCACGAGGCTCTGTAACCCATGCAGCCTGGTGGACAGCGCATGGAATCCTCAGGTGGCACCCACAGGAGTGCCTGCTGCTCTCTGCAGACCTAGTCCTGCAGGGGCTGGAGCCAGGGGCCGCTTCTGGTCTGCTGGGAAACAAGGGCAGCTCCCTGGAGGAGCCAGAGGCCTGGAAGCCCTAGGCTTCTTGAGGGTCCCCGGGGCCTCAGTGCCACAGGCCAGAAATCTGCCTGGTTTCCGGATGCTTGGACCCACCCCGACCATGCCCCCTGGGAGCAGCGTGCCAAAGCCCTGTGCGCAGTGACACATGCACGCACAGTTTTCAAACGACCTGAAGGACAGGGCTGGTGGCTGAGGGGCCTGGAAGGGCACGGGGCTCCTGCTTGGGTGAGTTTCCCCGGTGTCTTCAGGAGGCCCAAAACCGTGGATGGTGCAGGGATCCCAGGGACGGGGCCGAGGCAGTGGCAACACAGGCAGCATGGCCGTATTGGTGGTTCCCCCATCTGCCTGCCTGTCACCTCCGTCACAGCAGCCTGACTGTGCTTGGTTGACACCCGTGCTTGGAGCAGCACGCGTGGGAAGAGCAGCAGGTGAGGATGACCCAGCGTGCACAGGAAAAGGGCACAGAAGTAGGAAGGCAGAGGCATCGGGGGTGGGGAGAGCGCCAGTGCCCAGGTTCTGCTGCCGACCATTATCCTCAAGGACTCTGTGCTCCTTGGTGGAGATGACACAGCAGGTTTGAGTTGACTCATGGACCACCTGCCTTTGTGATTAGTGATTGCTAATTGGCCCTTCACTGCCTGGATCCCAGCACCAATGCCCACCCCATCGCCACCCTCAACAAGAACTTCCTGACCAGCTACTGTGTGTGAGAGGTTCTGAAGATTATACAAAAGGGAAGACCCAGACCTTGTCCTGTAGCTGGCTTTGAGCACCTGAGATGTGGGGAGGGCAGAGAAAAGAGGCACGCATAGCAAGTGAGGGTTTAGAAGGTAACCCAGCAGTCACCATGGGCAGCATGGAGGAGAGGAGAGAAGGGTGTGTCACCCCAGGAGGGGTGTTAGAGAAACGCAGGTGGGACACATTGACAATGGTGGAGGCTGGGGCTGGCCTGAGGCCAGGGCTACCACCCTCCTGAGAGTGGCCTGTTTCCCAGACACGTTCCAGGCAGGAAGTAGGTGGCTTCTCTCTCAAGAACTCTTGGGAGTGTGGGCCAGTACCTACGGCGGTGTCATGAGAGAAGGGGCTCTGTTTTGGGGAGTACAGCCTGCAGCCATACACCAAGGAGCTGGCTCCCAGTGCCTGGTGACTGTGGCTGCTGGGGGAGCTGTGTGTTGAGGTTCGGCTGAGCCACCAGTTGGTTTCCTCCCACAGAACCCCATGGTGAAGGCAGTGGCTGGGCAGGATACTCTTACCGGGCACAAGAACGTTCCTGGACTGGTGGTTTGGGTCCCCATCGGGGATCGGCTTGGGCAGGTGGTGAACAGTCACCTCGTACTCCTGGCCAGGTTCCACCACAAAGTTACTGAAGCTAAAACACCACTGAAAGGAAAAGGACTGGAAAGGTTACACGCACGCCTCTCTCATGCACTTGGGCTCAAAGCACCCCCTTCCCCACGTGCTCCCCAAAATCAGTCAAAAATAAGACAAACTCCAAAATTCAAAAATCTGAGATTGCATCAGTATATCTTTTTTTTTCTGTTTTTTTTTTTCTGTGTGTGTGTGTGTGTGTGTATATATATATATTTGAGTTTTAGAAAAAGAATTTGAATTTTTATTTACTTGAAAGACTGAGGGCGGAGGAGTTAGCTAGCTCTCCTATCCACCAGTTCACTTCCCAATGGCTGCAACAGCCAGGCTGAAGCCAAGAGCTGGTAATTCAACCTGGGTCTGACACACAGGTGGCAGGGATCCGAGTACTTGAGTCGTCACTGTGGCCTCACAGGTGTGCATCAGCAGGAAGCTGGGATCACGAGCAGAGCTGGGACTCAAACCCAGATACTCCACTATGCAGCGTGGGCACCTTGACTGCTGTGCCGAACACCCACCCATGTCTATTTTTTTAAAAGATTTATTTATTTATTTGAAAGTCAGAGTTACACAGAGAAAGGAGAGGCAGAGAGAGAGATAGAGAGAGAGAGAGAGGGGTCCTCCATCCAATGGCTCACTCCCCAATTGGCCACAACAGGCAAAGCTGTGCTGATCCGAAGCCAGGAGCCAGGAGCCAGGAGCTTCCTTCGGTCTCCCACGCAGGTGCAAGGGCTCAAGGCCCTGGGCCATCCTCTACTGCTCCCCCAGGCCCATAGCAGAGAGCTGCATCAAAAGTGGAGAAGCCAAGTCTCGAACTGGCACCCATACAGGATGCTGGCGCTTCAGGCCAGGGTGTTAACCCACTGCACCACAACGCTGGCCCCTATTTCATACATCTTAGATGTGGATCTCATCAGTGGATACTGGAGTCACAGACAAAAGATTTGGGCAAGTGTAAGTAGCCATTCCCCTCCCATCAGCCCTCTCAAATTTTGGAATAAGTGAATAAAGGCTGAACCAGGGGACTTGGAACTGTCAGAACTGGCATATAAGAGGCAGCTACAAACTCCTTGTTGAATAACTCTTTCTCCTTAAAGGGGAAAGCCAGGGTTCTCTTGAAAACATTCCATGGCCGGCACCTTGGCACACTTGGTTAATCCTCTGCCTGCAGTTCCAACATCCCATATGGGCGCCGGGTTCTAGTCCCGGTTGCTCCTCTTCCAGTCCAGCTCTCTGCTGTGGCCCGAGAAGGCAATGGAGGAGGGCCCAAGTGTTTGGGCCCCTGCACCTGCATGGGAGACCAGGAGGAAGCACCTGGCTCCTGGCTTTGGATCGGCGTAGCTGGAGCTGTAGTGGCCATTTGAGGGGTGAAACAACAGAAGGACGACCTTTCTCTCTGTCTCTCTCTCTCTCTCACTGTCTAACTCTGTCAAGGAAGGAAGGAAGGAAGGAAGGAAGGAAGGAAGGAAGGAAGGAAGGAAGGAAGGAAGGAAGGGAGGAAGAGAGAGAGAGAGAGAGAGAGAGAGAGAGAGAGAGAGAGAGAAAGAGAGAAAGAAAGAGCGAAAGGATTGATTCCACAGTAGGAAAATGTAGAGGGAGAAGGAGATCCTCACCTACCTGGGCTGCAGAGCTAACCGAGTTGTGCTGAGTTGTTTCCTGGATGGCTCGGAAGAACTCTCATTCTCTCCTCTAAGTAGAGCTAGGAACCTGTTCCTCCCCTTCCACACAGCAGCCACGTTTGGGGGAGGCTCTGCCTTGCTACTTGTGTTTGTGGGACATCTAGCCTGTTGCAGAGGGTTATTTGCAGATTTCAACCAGGAGTTTTCAAACTAGAGCATGCTCCAGAATCATGTGGAGGGCTGTGGACCCCAAGAGCTGGCCTTACCTCAGTTTCTGATTCAGAATGCCTGGGTGGGGCTTACAATATAAAATATGAGGGTAGGGGGGGCGGAGCCAAGATGGCGGAATAGTGAGGGCGCGCACCGATAGTCCGGGAAAATTTAGTTTAATAAAAGGGGAGTTACGGTAGCCTCAGAAAAAAGAACCAGGAAAATATTGCAGACAAAACTCTTCTGGATCCAGTGGGCGTGAATCGGAGGACCTACTGGGAGAACAAGGTCGCCCACCGCGCGCGAAAGCTGAACCGCAGGACCGAGCCGCGGGACTGAGCTGCGCAAGCTGCAGGGTCTGCGCGCAAGTGCTCGAAGGGGAGAGCAACAGCGGGGAGACTTGGGAAGTCCAGGGCTCCGAGTCCACACATCGGCGCTGGAAGGGGAGCAGACCTGCGTGGAGAGCGTGGGAGCCCACAGTTCGGGACATCAGCGGCAGACTCAACACACCAGCGCTGGAACGCGAGGTGAGCCGAACCTCAATAACCCGAGACACCGGCAGGCAAGCGGAGAGAGGAGACTAGAGGGAACGACCCCCGGGGTGGGGGGGACTTCACCAAGCTAACTGGAAGAGAGAGAGAGGGAAAAAAAAAAAGGTGACTGGTATGGACACGGGTTTCTCTCTCTCCGCTCACCTCTCAAGGGCGAGCAAGACAAAGAGCAGGCGCCATCTTGGACATACGTCATAAGCAGAGCGACCTCAGGTCTGCACCGGCCCTGAGCCTAGCAGTAAAACCTGACTCTGGGTGGGGCGAATTAACAGGAGATTAGGACTTAGTAAATTTATGGTGCTACTGAACTGAGACTGTGAAAAAAGAGACGGTGGGGGAGAGAACTCACGGAATTCACGTGAGCACTCTCCAGAGACGCTACAATTCCGTAACTTTGGCAACCCAGTGGGAGACTGAAGGAGAATTTGAGCCCACTCTAAGGGCCGAACAGATTCCCTGTGTGGTCCTTGGGAAAGAGCATCTGATCTCTGGCTCCTGTGGGTATATCATTTGCCTGCTAACTACCTCCAACTTTGTTCAGCTGTGCAGAATAACTTCCCTGTTGAATCAAAAAAAAAGAGAGAGAGAGAGAGAGAGAGAGAGAGAGGTTTACCACGCCTAACCTGGGAGTGTCACCTTTGGCACACCAAACAGAGCTCTCAGGCCACACCCATCTCAAGCCCTAAGGCTCCATCAAAAACAGATAGTCCACTTAATCTAGAGTCATAGTATAACAAGAAAAAGCACCACAGTGAAGAAACCAAATATCTCCAATATGACAAATAACAAACGCAAAAACCAAGGTAATAAAAACAAGGAAGTCACCATGAAGCCCTCAAATGAAAAAGACACCCCAATTCAAGATTATGAGGATGATGACATAGAAGAAATGCAAGAAGCAGATCTCAAAAAATTGATAAGAACATTAAGAAGTTCTCAAAAACAAATTCTTGAACTACAGAAATCCTTAATGGACAAGATAGAAAATCTCTCTCGTGAAAATGAAATATTAAGGAGGAATCAAAATGAAACGAAACAACTAGTACAACAGGAAACTGGGATAGTGACTGAAGTGAAGAATTCAATAGATCAAATGAAAAACACAATAGAGAGCCTTACAAACAGAATGGGAGAAGCAGAAGAGAGAATATCGGACTTAGAAGACAGAGAACAGGAAAGGATACAGTCAGACCAAAGAAAAGAAGAGGAAATTAGGAATCTAAAACATATTGTCGGGAATCTTCAGGATACTATTAAAAAACCCAACATTCGGGTTCTAGGAGTTCCTGAAGGCATGGAGAGGGAGAAAGGATTAGAAGGCCTTTTTAGTGAGATATTAGCAGAAAATTTCCCAGGTTTGGAGAAGGACAGAGAAATCCTAGTACAGGAAGCTCACAGAACCCCTAATAAACACGACCAAAAGAGAACCTCACCACGGCACGTTGTAATTAAACTCTCCACAGTGAAACATAAAGAAAAGATCCTAAAATGTGCAAGAGAGAAACGTCAGATTACTCTCAGAGGATCTCCAATCAGACTCACAGCTGACTTCTCATCAGAAACTCTACAAGCTAGGAGGGAATGGCAAGATATAGCCCAGGTACTAAGAGAGAACAACTGCCAGCCCAGAATATTATATCCTGCAAAGCTATCATTTGTGAATGAAGGTGAAATAAAGACTTTTCATAACAAACAGAAATTGAAAGAATTTGTTGCCACTCGTCCAGCCCTGCAAAAGATGCTTAAAGATGTGTTACACACAGAAACAAAGAAACACGGTCATCAATATGAAAGAAGGTAAAGGAAGGAAACCAAGGAAGGAAAGCTCACAGCAAAAGATCACAGGGAATTCAAAGCATATATTAGAACTTATCTTTGGCAAATGGCAGGGCAAAGTTACCACTTATCATTAGTCACATTGAACGTGAATGGCCTGAACTGTCCAGTTAAAAGACACCGTTTGGCTGATTGGGTTAAAAAACAAAACCCATCTATTTGCTGCTTACAAGAAACACATCTTTCCAACAAAGATCCATACAGACTGAAAGTGAAAGGCTGGAAAAAGATATACCATGCCAACAGAAATGAAAAAAGAGCAGGCGTAGCCATCTTAATATCAGACACCATAAACTTTACCACAAAAACCATTAAGAGAGACAAAGAGGGACACTACATAATGATTAAGGGATCAATTCAACAGGAAGATATAACAATTATCAATGTATATGCACCTAACTACAGGGCACCGGTTTATCTAAAAGATTTGTTAACGGACTTAAAGGGAGACTTAGACCCCAATACAATAGTACTGGGGGACTTCAATACTCCACTCTCAGAAATAGACAGATCAATAGGACAGAAGATCAACAAGGATACAGTAGATTTAAACGACACTATAGCCCAAATGGATCTAACAGATATATACAGAACTTTCAATCCTACAGCTAAAGATTATACATTCTTCTCAGCAGTACATGGAACCTTCTCTAGGATTGACCACATACTAGGCCATAAAGCAAGTCTCAGCAAATTCAAAAGAATTAGAATCATACCATGCAGCTTCTCAGACCATAAAGGAATGAAGTTGGAAATGAACAACTCAGGAATCCCTAGAGCATACGCAAACACATGGAGATTGAACAACATGCTCCTGAATGAACAATGGGTCATAGAAGAAATCAAAAGAGAAATCAAAAACTTTCTGGAAGTAAATGAGGATAACAGCACAACATACCAAAACTTATGGGACGCAGCAAAAGCAGTGTTAAGAGGAAAGTTTATATCAATAGGTGCCTACATCAAGAAATTGGAAAGGCACCAAATAGATGAGCTTTCTATTCACCTCAAGGATCTAGAAAACCTACAGCAAACCAGACCCAAATCTAGTAGGAGAAGAGAAATAATTAAAATCAGAGAAGAAATCAACAGGATTGAATCAAGAAAAACATTACAAAAAATCAGCCAAACGAGGAGCTGGTTTTTTGAAAAAATAAACAAAATTGACACCCCATTGGCCCAACTAACTAAAAAAAGAAGAGAAAAGACCCAAATCAATAAAATCAGAGATGAAAAAGGAAATGTAACAACAGACACCACAGAAATAAAAAGAATCATCAGAAATTACTACAAGGACTTGTATGCCAGCAAACAGGGAAACCTATCAGAAATGGATAGATTCCTGGACACATGCAACCTACCTAAATTGAACCAGGAAGACATCGAAAACCTAAACAGACCCATAACTGAGACAGAAATTGAAACAGTAATAAAGGCCCTCCCAACAAAGAAAAGCCCAGGACCAGATGGATTCACTGCTGAATTCTACCAGACTTTTAAAGAAGAACTAACTCCAATTCTTCTCAAACTATTCAGAACAATTGAAGAAGAGGGAATCCTCCCAAGTTCTTTCTATGAAGCCAGCATCACCTTAATTCCTAAGCCGGGAAAAGATGCAGCACTGAAAGAGAATTACAGACCAATATCCCTGATGAACATAGATGCAAAAATCCTCAATAAAATTCTCGCCAATAGAATGCAACAACACATCAGAAAGATCATCCACCCAGACCAAGTGGGATTTATCCCTGGTATGCAGGGATGGTTTAATGTGCGCAAGACAATCAATGTGATACACCACATTAACAGACTGCAGAAGAAAAACCATATGATTCTCTCAATAGATGCCGAGAAAGCATTTGATAAAATACAACACCCGTTCATGATGAAAACTCTAAGCAAACTGGGTTTGGAAGGAACATTCCTCAATACAATCAAAGCAATCTATGAAAAACCCACAGCCAACATCCTATTGAATGGGGAAAAGTTGGAAGCATTTCCACTGAAATCTGGGACCAGACAGGGATGTCCACTCTCACCACTGCTATTCAATATAGTTCTGGAGGTTCTAGCCAGAGCTATTAGGCAAGAAAAAGAAATTAAAGGGATACAAATTGGGAAGGAAGAACTCAAACTATCCCTCTTTGCAGATGACATGATTCTTTATTTAGGGGACCCAAAGAACTCTACCAAGAGACTATTGGAACTCATAGAAGAGTTTGGCAAAGTAGCAGGGTATAAAATCAATGCACAAAAATCAACAGCCTTTGTATACACAGACAATGCCATGGCTGAGGAAGAAATTCTAAGATCAATCCCATTCACAATAGCTACAAAAACAATCAAATACCTTGGAATAAACTTAACCAAGGACGTTAAAGATCTCTACGATGAAAATTACAAAACCTTAAAGAAAGAAATAGAAGAGGATACCAAGAAATGGAAAAATCTTCCATGCTCATGGATTGGAAGAATCAATATCATCAAAATGTCCATTCTCCCAAAAGCAATTTATAGATTCAATGCAATACCAATCAAGATACCGAAGACCTTCTTCTCAGATCTGGAAAAATTGGTGCTGAAATTTATATGGATGCACAAGAGACCTCGAATAGCTAAAGCAATCTTGTACAACAAAAACAAAGCCGGAGGCATCACAATACCAGATTTCAGGACATACTACAGGGCAGTTGTAATCAAAACAGCATGGTACTGGTACAGAAACAGAAGGATAGACCAATGGAACAGAATTGAAATACCAGAAATCAACCCAAACATCTACAGCCAACTTATATTTGATCAAGGATCTAAAACTAATTCCTTGAGCAAGGACAGTCTATTCAATAAATGGTGCTGGGAAAATTGGATTTCCACATGCAGAATCATGAAGCAAGACCCCTACCTTACACCTTACACAAAAATCCACTCAGCATGGATTAAAGACCTAAATCTACGACCTGACACCATCAAGTTACTAGAGAACATTGGAGAAACCCTTCAAGATATTGGCACAGGCAAAGAGTTTCTGGAAAAGACCCGGGAGGCACAGGCAGTCAAAGCCAAAATTAACTATTGGGATTGCATCAAATTGAGAAGTTTCTGTACTGCAAAAGAAACAGTCAGGAGAGTGAAGAGACAACCGTCAGAATGGGAAAAAATATTTGCAAACTATGCAACAGATAAAGGGTTAATAACCAGAATCTACAAAGAGATCAAGAAACTCCACAAAAACAAAACCAACAACCCAATTAAGAGATGGGCCAAGGACCTCAATAGACATTTTTCAAAAGAGGAAATCCAAATGGCCAACAGGCACATGAAAAAATGTTCAAGGTCATTAGCAATCAGAGAAATGCAAATCAAAACCACAATGAGGTTCCACCTCACCCCTGTTAGAATGGCTCACATTCAGAAATCTACCAACAACAGATGCTGGCGAGGATGTGGGGAAAAAGGGACACTAACCCACTGTTGGTGGGAATGCAAACTGGTCAAGCCACTATGGAAATCAGTCTGGAGATTCCTCAGAAACCTGAAGATAACCCTACCGTTCGACCCAGCCATCCCACTCCTTGGAATTTACCCAAAGGAATTTAAATTGGCAAACAAAAAAGCGGTCTGCAGCCTAATGTTTATTGCAGCACAATTCACAATAGCTAAGACCTGGAACCAACCTAAATGCCCATCAACAGTAGACTGGATAAAGAAATTATGGGATATGTACTCTTTAGAATACTATACTGCAGTAAGAAACAACGAAATCCAGTCATTTGCAACAAAATGGAGGAATCTGGAACACATCATGCTGAGTGAAATAAGCCAGTCCCAAAGGGACAAATACCATATGTTCTCCCTGATCGGTGACAACTGACTGAACACCAAAAAGGAAATTTGTTGAAGTGAAAGGGACACTATGGGAAACGGTGACTTGATCAGCATAGCCCTGACTGTTAATGAACAACTTAATACATTATCCCTCTTAGTAGTTTTTTTGTCTGTTCTACTTAATATGACTGATTTAATTCTGTAATTAATACACAGTTATTCTTGGGTGTTGAAATTTAACTGAAATGTGATCCCTGTCAAACATAAGAGTGGGAATAAGAGAGGGAAGAGATATATAGTTTGGGACATGCTCAAGCTGACTTGCCCCAAATGGTAGAGTTAGAAACATACCAGGGGACTCCAATTTAATCCCATCAAGGTGGCATGTACCAATGCCATCTCACTAGTCCAAGTGATCAATTTCAGTTCGCAATTGATCATAATGAAAGGACTAAGAGTCAAAGGGAGCACATAAGCAAGTCTAGTACCTGCTAACACTAACCGATAGAAAATAAAGGGGAGAGTGATCCAACATGGGAAGTGAGATACTCAGCAGACTCATAGAATGGCAGATGCCCTAAATAGCACTCTGGCCTCAGAATCAGCCCTAAAGGCATTCAGATCTGGCTGAAAAGCCCATGAGAGTATTTCAGGCATGGAAAGCCAAGACACTCTGGCAAAAGATCTCTGTGAGTGAGATCTCAGTGGAAAGAACAGGTCTTCAAAGAAGGAGGTACCTTTCTCTGAAGGGAGGAGAGAACCTCCACTTTGACTATGACCTTGTCTAAACAAGATAAGAGTCGGAGAACTCAAGGGGCTTCCATAGCCTTGGAAACTCATGACTGGAGCATAGGGAGATTACTGATGCCATAGACAGGAGTGTCAATTGGTAAAGTCAACAACAGGAGTCACTGTGCACTTACTCCTCATGTAGGATCTCTGTCCTTAATGTGCTGTGCATTGAGATTTAATGCTATAACGAGTACTCAAATAATATATTTCACTTTGTGTTTCTATGGGGGTGCAAACTGTTGAAATCTTTACTTAATGCATACTAAACTGATCCTCTGTAAAAAAAAAAAAAAAAAAAAAAAAGAAACTATCAACTCCCAACTTGACTCTCACTGGGATTAAACATGACAATAGGTCTGATCTGATTTCATCATCATCAAAAAAGATCATCTATTATTTTTCACTTTATGTTTCTGTGTGGGAGCAAACTGTTGAAATCCTTACTTAATGTATACTAAGCTGATCTTCTGTATATTAAGATAATCGAAAATGAATCTTGATGTGAATGGAAGGGGAGAGGGAGTGGGAAAGGGGAGGGTTGTGGGTGGGAGGGACGGTATGGGGGGGAAGCCATAGTAATCCATTATTCGTACTTTGGAAACGTATATTCATTAAATAAAAGTTAAAAAAAAAAAAAAAGAAGTGATACATTTTTCCCAATAAATATATATGTATATGTAAATAACATAAAATTTCCCAATAAACTTTACATTATATTTCTAAAAAAAAAAAAAAAAGAAAGCAAAAAAAAAAAAAAAATATGAGGGTAGGGACTAGCATGTGGCAGAGTGGGTAAGGCCACTACCTGCAATGCCAACATCCCATATAGGCGCCGGTTCTAGTCCCGGCTGCTCCTCTTCCCATCCAGCTCTCTGCTATGGCCTGGGAAAGCAGCGGAAGATGGTCCAAGTGCTTGGGCCCCTGCACCCATGTGGCAGACCTGGAGGAACCTACTGGCTTTGGATCAGCCTAGCTCTGGCCATTGAGGCCATCTGGGGAATGAACCAATGGATGGAAGACCTCTCTCACTCTCTGTCTCTGCTTCTCTGTAACTCTGACTTTCAAGTAAAAAAATAAAATCTTAAAAAAAAAGAGGGTATTTCAAAATGTCCATGAAAAATGGAATTAAAAGTTGAGTTTATTTTGGTGCAAAAAATTCTAAAATCCATACATAGCTTTTTCACAGTATGCATTTTCCCTGAAACGTTTGAAGATTCCTCATATGTATGGATTCCAATTTTTTTTTTTACATCAAAATAAACTTGTTTATTTGAAAGGCAGAGAGAGTGAGTGAGTGAGTAAGTGTGTGTGTTAGAGGGAGAGAAGGAGAGAGGGAGAGAATCTCCCCATGCACTGGTTCACCCCACAAATGCCTGCAACAGCCTCAGCTGGACCACGATGAAGCCTGGAAGTGGAGACTCAATCCAGGTCTCCCATTTGGGTGGCAGGGACCCAAGCACATATGCCATCGCCTGCTGCTTCACAGGGTGTGCATTAGTAGGAGGCTGGAACTGAGAGGCTGAGGTGGGACTTGAACCCAGGTACTCTGACATGAGATGCAGGCATCCCAAGCAGCATCTTTTTTAAATTTATTTATTTGAAGGGCAGAGTTACAAAGAGATAGAAAAAGAGAGAGAGAGAGTGAGATCTCCCATCTGATGGTTCACTCCTCAAATGGCCGCAACGGCTAGAGCTGGACCTATCCGAAGCTAGGAGCCAGGAGCCTCCTCTGAGTCTCCCACATGGGTTCAGGGGCCCAAGCTGTTGGCCATCCTCTACTGCTTTCCAAGGTTGTTAGCAGAGAGCTAGAGTGGAAGAGGAGCAGCTGGGACACAAACCAGTGCCCATATTGGATGCCAGCACCACAGGCAGAGGCCCAGCCTACTACACCACAGTGCTGGCCCCCGAGCAGCATCTTAACTGGTACACCGAACACCCTCCCCTAAACTTATCTTTTTTAAAAAAAAAAATTATTTATTTTCAACTACTTGAAAGGCAGAGAGAGAGAGAGAGAGAGAGAGAGATATCTTCCATTGGCTGGTTCACTCCCAAATGCTTGCAACAGCTAGGGCTGTGTGGGTGATCCTGTGGGACTGCCTGCCCTGCCCACGTGGGAGGTTGGGAGGGACCCCACAGCCTGGCTGCTGGCAGGCAGCAGGAGCTCCAGGCCCATTTCCCCCATCCTTCCTTCCTGTTGGAAGCCTATGGCTCTGCCTTTACGATTGATAAACAGAGAGCCAATAAGCAACTCCCACATTCCAGAAGTGGGCAGGTTGTACAAAGCAGGCCAGGGGCCTACATGACCTTTAAGTCGATTGGTTAGGGGTCTTTTGGCATGCTGCCCCTTCTGCCCTATAGAATCGCCATTACTACCCCAGGTTTTTTCTCCCCCTCTTACCCTATAAAAGTTGGTGCCTGAATGCTAATAAACAGACATGCTCATCAGGTGTTGAGAGACACTGTGGCTCTTCCAGCCTGACAGGTGAGGGTCTCACACAGAGAGATCTCAGGGCTGGACCAGACCCAAAGCCAGGAGTCCAGAACTCCATCCAGGTCTCCCACAGGTGTGGCAGAGGCCCAAGAACTTGAGCCATCATCTGCTGCCTTCCAGAGGCATTAGCAGGAAGCCGGATTAGACTCCGAGGAGCCAGGATTCAAACTGGTACCCTGATGGAATGTGGGACTCTCAAGCAGAGTATTGCTGCTACATAAAATACCCATCTCTGAACTTATCTTTTAACTCCATTTTCCAAGCACTTTTTGAAGTATTCACATACACAAACCCCGGGGGGCTGCTGATGCTGCTGCCCCAGGGCACAAACTCTGAGATCCACTGCTTTAAGCAAACTGAATAGGCAGAACGTTCTCCCATCTGGCGGTGAAACCACCGCTGGACTCGCAGCTCCGCGCCACCCACAGCAGCCCTTTGGTCTGGACACCGTGTTTTATTCCTGGTGGCCATCACCAGATTAATTCCAGGTGCAAACAAAAATGGCGAGAGGCAGGGCTGTGGAGGTCGTGTGCCAAGTCCACTTCCTCGCAGAGTGGAAAGGGAAAATGGGAGAAAGCACAAGGCTGGGAGGTCAGGGAGGCGCCCACAAACACACCACCCATCCTAGAAGCAGCCTCCATGGTAAATCTGCGCCCGCCTTTGGGGGCAGGTCCACACTGGGGCAGGGAAGGGCACACGCTGCGCTCACGAGCTCTGTCCTTACCCGCCTGTGGTGATGCTTCAGTCTGGAGAGAAACTCAAACTTTTTTTTTTTTATCTTTTATTTAATGAATATAAATTTCCAAAGTACGACTCATGGGTTACAATGGCTTCCCCCCCATACCGTCCCTCCCACCCATAACCCTCCCCTTTCCCACTCCCTCTCCCCTTCCATTCACATCAAGATTCATTTTCGATTATCTTAATATACAGAAGATCAGCTTAGTATACCTTAAGTAAGGATTTCAACAGTTTGCTCCCACACAGAAACATAAAGTGAAAAATAATAGATGATTTTTTTTAAATGATGATGAAATCAGATCAGACCTATTGTCATGTTTAATCCCAGTGAGAGTCAAGTTGGGAATTGATAATTTCTTTTTTTTTTTTTTTTTTTTACAGAAGATCAGTTTAGTGTACATTAAGTAAAGATTTCAATCGTTTGCACCCCCATAGAAACACAAAGTGAAATATACTGTTTGAGTACTCGTTATAGCATTAAGCCTCAGTGTACAGCACATTAAGGACAGAGATCCTACATGAGGAGTAAGTGCACAGTGACTCCTGTTGTTGACTTTACAAATTGACACTCCTGTTTATGGCATCAGTAATCTCCCTATGCACCAGTCATGAGTTTCCAAGGCTATGGAAGCCCCTTGAGTTCTCCGACTCCTTTCTTCTTTAGACACGGTCATAGTCAAAGTGGAGGTTCTCTCCTCCCTTCAGAGAAAGGCACCTCCCTCTTTGAAGACCTGGAGAAACTCAAACTTGACACATAATCGCTCATTGGTGTTCAGCTGCAGGATGGATAGCTCTGCACCCTCCAGGTATAAGATGCTGGCTGAAGGTCAGAGTGCGGGAGAGGAGACAAACAGATGCAGCTCAGCCATCATAACCACAGGGTGTGTCACTTCCCTCTCTGCCATGCTTGCTCACTTCCCGTCTTGCCTAACTCTCTGCTCCCTGTTCCTCAGGGCACTCTGGGGCCTTGATTCGCCTCTGCGTGTGGACAGTCACATCTACCGGACAAGGACAAGGACGCCTTGTCCTGGGCTCTCAGTGAAGGCTCTGCACATTTCAAAAGCAGAATATTTAAAGCACATTTGCTAGAGTAACATGTGCTTCTTTTACTTTTATTTATTCATTTGAGAGGCAGAAAGAAAGAGCTCTCATCCACAACAGACAGGGCTGGTCCTGGTCTCCCACACGGGTGGCAGAGACTCAACTACTTGAGTCCTCACCGCTGCCTCCAGGGTGTGCATTGGCAGGAAGCTGGAGCCAGAAGCACAGCTGGGAAGTGAGCCCAGGCACTGTGACTTGGGACATGGGCAATCTTAACCACCAGGCTTTGCAAATCTGTGGCTTGGGCATAGGCAACATGGCATGGGTATCACCTGCAGCCACAGGGAGCATTCAGGCTGGGGCTTTACATGGAGAACCTCCCCCATGCCCTGTTCACTGATCTGGGCTGGCTCTCACAGCACCTTATCCTCCCAGTTCTGCAACACAAACACTCTCTGAAGAGGTTCAGGGCATGTGTTTTTAAAAGTGTTGGCCCCTAAATGAAGGGAAAAAGCAGGCTTGGCCAATATGTTACCGTTTTCCCAGTAAGTATTCGGCACTGTAGTCCTAAGATTAACTACTTGCCTCCCCTCTCCCCAGAGTGATAATCAGACTGCAGGAAGGCCTTTTATGAAGGACGGCGTGATGAAAAGATATTACTGGGGGTTGCTATCTAAAGTGCAGAAAAAGCATTAACTGCATGCAACGATGGGTCCTTCCAGCTATGAATCTGGGTCCTTGTGTCTGAACACAGGCTTGGGAACCCAACTCTGAATCAGAAGGGGCAGGTGGTATGGAGGTGGCAGAATCCCATGATACGCCCACTCACCATCTGTCTGTAGCATCCATTCGACGTGAACCACAGGGACAAGGTCTCCAGACCGGGTGTAGGCCAAGTGCAGCTGGATCTGGACATCTTTAGATGATGAGGGGGTCAGGTTTCGAGGGTGGATCCAGCTGTCATCCAGGCAGGTACCTGGCAGGGAAAGGCGGGAATCAGAGTTGAAACAGAGGCCCTGTGTTGGCCCGGCAGCAGGTCCAGAGAGCTCCACTACCACTATTCCAGTACTTGCCTGGGTTATTGCAAAGCTCTGATGTCTAAAGGACATTTTAGGAGCCAAAAAAAGTACGCAGGTTGGTTTTTAGATGAAGCAGTGGTTAGAAATACGGCCCAGGAGGGATGAGGTATGTCAGGACACTTGAAATATGTACCTTTTCTGGAATTAAACAAAACCTGACCAGCAGTACAGGTGTCTGTGACTTTCCACAAGCAAGTTGTGGTGACCGAAACTGGCTTACGGCTGTACTAGGGCAGCACCCCAGAGAATCCTTTCCAAACCCAGCCCACAGTTCCATCCCTCATTTCCTGACTTTGGCTTCCACGCAGGCAGTGCAGGTGCACACATCCAGGGCTCTCCACAGTGCCTCCCACGGAGCGTGCAGCCACACGGGCCCCGGGGTGGGATGGTGGGGCCCGTGTCAGAACTCAGCATGAGGCGATCGCTTTATAGCACAGCCACACCAGGAGGAACAAGGGGAGATGACTTACTGTTCTTCACTGTGCAGTTTAGCTCCTGTGGAGAAAACGAAGGTGACAATTACAGCCGGGAAGGAACTTCACTCACGTGCCGGGCCCCAAGCTCTGCCCTGGCTCATTTCCAAGAATAGGATTCATGGGATGCCCATGCACTTCGGGAGGGCGCTCTGGGGAGGGGCCTCTTCTCACAGCATCCTCACCCCACCCAACTGGGGAGCTGGGATGACAAGAGGCACAGCGGATGGCAGCAGGGAACTGGGGTTTTAAGAGGGAGTAAGGTTATGACCCTGGGGACTTCAAAATTGTAAGACAGAGAGGATGGCAGACATCTGGCACAGTGGTAAAGCCATGGCTTGGAAAGCCTGCATCGCAAATGGAGTCCCGGCTCCATTTCTGATTCTGGCTTCTTACTAATGCACACCCTGGAAGGCAGCAGGCTCATGCTACTTGGGTCCTTGCCACTCGTGCGGAAGACAGACTGAATTCTGGGTGCCTGACTTCTACCTGGTCCAATCTTGTTTGTTGTAGGCCTTTGGGGAATGAACTAGCAAATGAAATATGGCATAAAAGTAAAAAGACTTAAAAACTTATCTTTTAGTTCCATTTTTCCATAAACATTTTGAAGTTCCCACATATATGTATTCAAAGATTTATTTATTTATTTGAAAGGCAGAGAGAGATAAAGAAATATCTTTGCTAGTTACTTCCCAAATGGCTACAGTGGTTGGGGCTGGGCCAGGCCAAACTGAGAACTCCATCTGGGTCTCTCACATGGGTGGCAGAGGCCCAAGTACTTGTGTCATCTTCCACTGTTTTCCCAGGTTCATCAGCAGGGAGCTGGATCAGAAGCTAAACAGCTGAGGCTCAAACCAGTGCTCGATAGGGGATGTCAGCATTGCAAGCCAGACAGGTCAGGAATGAGTCAGGATCTCATCAGTGACAGCTCAGCTCAGCTCCGTTCTTCTTTCTTCCGCTCCCGGTGGTTTACATGCACCAGGCCATGATCCTCGAAAGGATGGAGAGTGGTGCAAGGGCTCCCCTTTTTATCCTCATTTTCTGGCAGTCCTCCAGCTTGCCATCCTCCAACTTGTTGTCCAATCAATGTGTTTCCTCCTTGCTTGCAGTTGAACAGTCCAGTCAATACTGTTCCTGCCTTACATATGTATGAACAGTCCAGTCAGCATGGGTAGGAGGGTATATTGCCCATAGCGCACTGTTATCTGACTGACCAGAGATGTCTGCTTGGTATGAGTAGGAGTGTCTCCCTAACAGCCGTTAGGTATTGCCTCCGCTCCCAACTTGTAACTCCACTTTACTTTTATTTTGTGGCTAGTGGTAACGTTTTAACTCAATGTTTTACTGTGGCGTTTCCACAGTTCATCTCCTTTCCAGGGAAGTGGTGATCTGTGACTCTTTGAGACTCCTGTGGGATTCCCCACAGATTCTAACCTCCTTCTGCCCGCCTACCTCCTCCTCCACAGCAGGCATAGAGCCCCTGTCCTCCAGCACCAGCCAGGAACCCAGGAAGCCACAGTACCCCTGCTCCCCTAAAGATCCTCACTCCAGAGGATCTTCCCCCCTCCCCTGAGGGTGGGGTGGGGAGGGAACACCACCCAGAGAGGCAGGCCTTGCTGCTGTCTCCACTGTTCGTCCACATGCGTCTCCTCCTGGCTCCCCACGCTTCGTGGAGCCTCAGCATAAAAACAATTCTCCCTGGTTCTTTGAGTCTTCATCTAAGAAGGCGCCTGTGTCATGGAAAACTTGGGTTAAATAACTGATGCTTTTCTCTCGTTCACCTCCTTTTCGTTACAGGACTTTTGGCCATGACCTTGTGATGAGTGAAGAAAGTATCGCACCCATCCACTCCCACCTACTCACCACATCTTACTTAATTCTTTGCCACATGAGTCTCCTTCCTTTAGGCCACCCTTTTGCAAGTATATCCCTGTGTTCAGCGCATGTCTGCCACATGGTGAGTGCTTAGCAGGTGTCTTCTGGATGCTCTGAGTTGTCCTCCAAAGATTAATGTGGTGGAAGCTTTGTCCCCAGTATGGTAGTTCCAAGAAGTGGGGTTCGGGGGGCCTTTAAGAGATGGGGCATAGTGGGAGGTTGTTGCTTGCTGACTCTGTCTTGCCATCTACTCCTGGTGCCATCTGCTATGAGGTGACAGCAGGTGGGGACCTCACAAGAGTCAGCTGTTTGGACTTTCAAAGCCTGAAACTGTGAGCTAAAGGAAGCTCTTTCCTCTATAAGTTACCCAGCCTCAGGTATTTCCTAACAGTATTAGTAAAAGGCAAAAGATTTATATGAGCTGAAGAGAAACCAGAGTATCATAATAGTACTAGAAAATGTACCAATGACCTGGGGAAGTGAAGGCTGGGCACGATGAATGCAATGGGCCACGGCTGAACTCTTCTACAAGCTTAGTTTCCCTGGGCAAGGGACTGGCAGGTTTTAATTGGACCTTTACAACTCATTCTGATGAAAAACAATGACCAGGACAAGGGAAAAAGAAACCAGATCTGAGTAATCACTTCTGTGCATCACGTGTATTATATAAGGCACGTTTGATTTCTATCCTGCCCTCCATAGAATGTTCCTGAATACAAGTAGGGAGTTCACCAGCCACACTGTTGGCAAGGACCAGACCTTCCCCAGAGGCACTGTGGACCAATTCCCATCTTCTTTTTCTTCTTCTAATTCCACAACCTCATTTTTTAAAAATATTTATTTATTTATTTGAAAGTTAGAGTTACATAGAGAAAAGGAGAGGCAGAGAGAGAGAGAGAAAGGTCTTCAATTCTCTGGTTCACTCCCCAGTTGGACACAACAGCTGGAGCTGTGCCAATCCGAAGCCAGAAGCCAGGAGCTTCTTCCAGGTCTCCCATGCAGGTGCAGGGCCCAAGGACTTGGGCCATCTTCTACTGCTTTCCCAGGCCATAGCAGAGAGCTGGACTGGAAGAGGAGCAACTGGGACTAGAACCCGGTGCCCATATGCAATGCCGGCACTGGATACTGATTTCAGAAGTGGCTTTGTGGTACGGAATGTATGTTTCGGCTAGTCAAACAAAAAAAAAATCCAACATAATAAAATTGATATCGCATTTCTTCACACACTGATCCCCCTGTGTGTGCCAGCTCCCAACTTCAGAAAAAAAAAAAAAAAGTGTTTTCCTGTTCCGAATACACAGCCCTGCAGCCCTGCCCCTCTCACACACTGTGGTGTTGTCCTGTTTGAAAATAGCGACCCTAGCTGCCATGGACACTCTTCTGGGACGTTAAGGCAACTAATCAATTTCACAGCTGGAGGCAAGGCATCTTGCTTGGAAATAGTTGGCCCATGACACATGTTCAAGGTGCTTTGAGCTTGTGAGGGTGGCTGCAGGGTTCTGCCGAAGGTGCAGGGGAGGAGTTCCCAGGCCTCACCCAGCAGCCGGCAACTTCTCCTGTGACTTTCCCCTGCCTGCTTTCATTTACCAAACTGAGCCAGGGAGCAAGGGAACCCCGGCTTCCCACAGGACCCCGCCGTGAGCAAAGAGCTAAGATGATAAGAGCCGCCTCTCTCCATCTTTCTGGACTGAAACAAGATCTGAACTTAAAGTGCCTTAAAAAAAGGCCTCCTTTAGCCTCGTGGCTCTCAGCCTTTAGCATCCATGAGAATCATGGAAGGGATGTATTAAAAATGGATTGCAGGGCAGTTAAAATGCCCAGGGCCTGTGTCGCAGAACCTGGCTTCTACAGCTGGCTCTAGTCCCAGTTGGAGCTTCCTGCCAGCGGACACCTTAGGAGACAACTGGTGATGGCTCAGGTAATTGAATCCCTGCTACCCACATGGGAAACCCAAGGTTGAGTTCCCTGTGCCCAGCTTCATCCTGGTCCAGCTCTACCTGTTGCAAGCATTGGAGGGGTGGGGAGCGGGGGCGGATGTGAACCAGTGGATGGAAGGCTTTCTGTTTCTGAGACTCTCTCGCTGGCTCTCAAATTAAAAAAAAAAAAAAAAAAAAAAAAAAAGAAAGAAAGATTTGATTTATTTATTTGAAAGGCAGAGTTACAGACAGAGCAGAGATCTTTTTTTGTTAAAGTTCCAAGTTTTCTTTATTTATTTATTTTAAGATTTTTATTTTGTTGAGAGGTAGAATTACAGACAGAGGGAGAGACAGAGAGAGAGAGGTCTTCCCTCTGCTGGTTCATTCCCCAAATGGCCAAAACAGCCAGAGCTGGCAGATCCAAAGCCAGGAGCCAAGAGCTTATTCCAGGTCTCCCAGGTGGGTGCAGGGGCCCAAGTACTTGGGTCATCTTCTGCTGCTTTCCAGGCCATTAGCAGGGAGCTGGATCAGAAGAGGAGAAGCCAGGACTCGAACCAGTACCGATATGGGATGCTGGTGCCACAGGTGGAGGCTTACCCCACTACACCACAGCACCGGCCCCAAGCAGAGATCTTATACCTGCTGATTCACTCTCCAAATGGCCCTAACAGCTGTGAAGCTGGAGCATGAAACTCTGTCTGAATCTCCCACATAAGCCATCTTCCACTGCTTTCCCAGGTGTATTAGCAGGGAGCTGGATCAGAAGTGGAGCAGCTGGGACTTGAACCAGTGCCCGTATGGGATGCCCGCACTGTAGGTGGTAGCTTTACCCCCAGAGCAAGCCCTGGCATGGGAATCTTGATGCAAGGGCAAGCATCTACCCCACAAAACTTTTATTGCTCTCCTGGCCGCCAGTTTGCAATGAGATTATGACACTCCCTGCCGTACCAACCCCTTTTCCAGAAAATTCGGTGCATTTAATACATGGCAGTAGTTTTCACATGGGAGCAGCTTTCTTCATTTCCTAACATCACATATATTCGAGACTTCTCTGTTCTTGCTGGAGCTCATCCCAGACTGTGTGTTGGAGTGAAGATGTATCTCAGTGGTTATGCACACAGCTCTAGGGTGAAATAGACGTGGACTAGGACCTGAGAAAGCTCCAGACCATAATGAGGCTCTATTGTGTGGTTCCTTATACATTGGGAGTGGTAATCCTCACCTTAATTCTAAGTGGCCAAGTTGTAAAGTGACAGAGGCCCCTGGGATAAAAGAATAAGCCTGATACTGATATAAATAAGCACTCATTAACTCTATCAGTTGTCTTTCCGCCATTCTGCAGGCAGCCAGGGAGTCCTGCTCTCACGGATCTCAGCTGAACTACTCAGCTGCTGTGGCTGCAGTCACTTGGGTAGGTGTGCTGGGACTGGCCAGGGTGGGATACCCTCAGCTGCTACTGTGTCCTCTGCTTGTCCTCCTGCAGATGACTGAACTCGTTCTGCAGGTGTGGAGGGGCCAAGGAGTGAGAGCAGAAGCATGCAAGAGCTCTTGAGAACTGGGCTCAGGGCCGGTGCAGCAGTCCCTTCTGCTGCCTTCTGTTGGCTGGATTAAGTTACAAGGCTGCCCAGATCCAGAGTGGAAAATGGACACCACCTAGTGGTAGAAAGAACTGCAAAGCCATGGCCAAGCTATGGATACACGCGTGGGGATAGAGCATTCGGGCTGTTTCTTCAGTTAACCTACCACATTAACGTGATTTTACCCTGAAAGTTTTATCAGTGTAATGTTATACGTTTAACACTATGGAGAAGAGAAATAATTTCTCCACTATCAGTGGCTAGATTTTTCCTTTGGTAGCTACCTACCTGTTAATAAGTAGAGCCCACTTTTGACTGTTATAGGAAGAGAAGCAAGGTATTTGAGTAGCTCACTTAAAAAGAAGTATTTGGGATGAGCACTGGGTGCAGCGATCAGGATGGCACTCGGGGTGCCCGCATTGCACTCAGGAGCACCTCGCTGTAAGTCCTGGCTCTGCTCCCAGTTCCAGCTCTGCTTTCCCAGGCCATAGCGGAGAGCTGGATCAGAAGTGGAGCAGCTGGGACTCGAACCAGCACCCATATGGGATGCTGGCACTGCAGGTGGCGGCTTTACCCGCTACGTCACAGTACTGGCCCCCTCCCAGTTCTAGCTTCTTGCCAATGCAGACCCTAGGATGCAGAGGTGATGGCTCAAGGAATTGGGTCCCTGCCACCTATGTGGGTGATCTGGATTCAGTTCTCAGCTTCTGGCTTCACATTGGCCCAGCTTAGCCCCGGTTGCTGTGGGCATCTGGGGAGTGAACCTTAGGTTCAAGTTTTCTGTTGCTCTCTCTTTGCCTTTCAAAGAAATATTTTTTTAAAAAAAAGAAATATTCTACTTTTCTGCATTTGGTCTTCTCATGTGTGGATCAAAGATGATTTACCAGGGAACTTGTGGGAGAATGACTTGTGAGTCCATCCTCCTGTGACATTTTAAGTGGGGGAAAAAAAACATGCTGATTATAAACACTGAAGAATTTCAAAAGGGCATTTTTCCATAACAGGATCATGGCTTAAGAAGAATGTAAAAAGAAAACCAATAAATACAGTCATCAAATGCCACTTTATTAATGCTAAAGATGCCAGTATATCAAACAATTCTGCAAAGTCTGAAATGGGGATTCCATCTACTAATCTGCATAGTTCTGCCATCTATTGTCATTTAAATGTGCATGAACATTTGTTGACTAAAAAAAAGGATATGTATCCAAAAGCTAGCATGCCTTATTTTACAAAAAATTAATGGATTTCACATTCACCACGTCTTACAATAATAAATATAGATTCACTCTCTGCTGACTCATAGAATTCCAGTTTCTAAATACAAAGAGGCAGCCTTGCACTCAACAATTCGTATAGAATGCTTGCCTTTATTTGAAAGTAAGTCCTGTGCAGATGAGCCTCCACTTACAACAGGATTGCATCCCAATGATATTGAAAATATTCGAAGTGGAAAATGCATGGGAGTACATTTAACATACTGCACACCCTAGCTTCGCCCCAGAGCACTCTGTGGAGCGTGGGTCATGGCCCCTGGTGATGATGGGGCTGCCACTGCTCAGTATGCAAGAAAGCCTGGGGCCTCACAGAACAAGGCCTGGAAAAGATCCAAATTCAAAATTCCAAATGTGGTTTCCACTGAATGCATATCACTTTTGCACCACCATAAAGTAAAAAAAAAAAAAATCATATACTGGACTGTAGTAAATCAGGGACCACTCATATTCCACTGTTAGCACTAAATCTGCAAGTTTGTCTTACTGATGTTGCAATAATCAGATGCAACAGTAAGCTCGGCAAGCCCTGAACCTTGATTCTGCACAAGTTCAGCGAGGCCAGAAAGAGCATGGAAGCGGGCGCCCGCAGCTGAAGCCAAGGCAAGAGGCAGGATTTCAGCGGAACTGGGAGGCCAAAGCTGAGCTCCCCATGCCCCTGTGATCCCAGATGATAGTCAGAATTCTGCATCACGCAAGAGAGAGAGAGAGAGAGAGAGGGAAAGAGAGAGAGAATATACACACCCAGTCGGCCTTTGATAAATGGCAGTTATTAATTTTCACTACTGTTGCCTTTGATCTGAATTAATGATGATCCCGCATTGCGCTTTGACCCCTAGGGAAACCCAGCGAAGCTCCTCGAAAGGCAGGATGAGGGCATGGACGGGGAAGTCTGTGCCACGGAGAAGACGGAATTCCACGCTGGGCAGCAAGCATCGCCCTGCCCTGTGGCCTCTGCGATCCAAAACTTCCCTGTCCCACTCCACTGAAGCTCTTGTTGCCCTGGCAATGCCACAACTATTTACCCTTTTAGGGTATGTAGCAAACATGATTAAGCCCAGGACAGGTGAGAGGGGATGCAATCTGTAGAATTGTGTATGATGATGTTCAAACACTAAACTGGTAACTATTGATTTGGGCTGTAAAATAGATACCTCCTGTAGCCCATTCTAGGTCTAGAATAGTATTATTCTAAAAAAATGCAAACAGGTGGGTTTCAGGAACAATTGGAAAAATGCATCTACATAGAGGGATGTAAATAATTTTGGTTACTGAAAAGCTATTAGTTCCTAGATACTTTAATATTTGTTTACTATAATTTATTACTTTAGTATTTGTATTTCAGATTGAAACAAACAACAAATGTGCACATGTTAAACAAAATCAAATATATTAGTCACTTATTCTTCTTTTCCTTCACCTATTTTTTTTTTTTTTTGATAGGCAGAGTGGACAATGAGAGAGAGAGACAGAGAGAAAGGTCTTCCTTTACTGTTGGTTCACCCTCCAATGGCCGCTGTGGCCGGCGCACCGCGCTGATCCGAAGCCAGGAGTCGGGTGCTTATCCTGGTCTCCCATGGGTTACAGGGCCCAAGCACTTGGGCCATCCTCCACTGCACTCCCGGGCCACAGCAGAAAGCTGGCCTGGAAGAGGGGTAACCGGGACAGAATCCGGTGCCCCGACTGGGACTAGAACCCATTGTGCTGGAGCCGCAAGGCTGAGGGTTAGCCTATTGAGCTGCGGTGCCGTCCTCCTTCACCTATTTTTAAAAATAAATTGTATTGGGGCCAGTGCTGTGGCTCACTTGGTTAATCCTCCACCTGCGGCGCCAGTATCCCATATGGGTGCCGGGTTCTAGTCCCGGTTGCCCCTTTTCCAGTCCAGCTCTCTGCTGTGGCCCAGGAGGGCAGTGGAGGATGACCCAAGTGCTTGGGCCCCTGCACCCGCATGGGAGACCAGGAGGAGGCACCTGGCTCCTGGCTTTGGATTGGCGCAGCACCTGCCATAGCGGCCATTTGTGGGGTGAGCCAATGGAAGGAAGACCTTTCTCTCTGTCTCTTTCTGTCACTGTCTATAACTCTATATGTCAAATAAAAAAAATTGTATATACTCAAGGTATACAACATAATGGTACAGATATATACAGATAGTAATATGGTTACTGAAGGAAAAAAGCAGTCATCAAAGAAGGGAGGAGAAAATTTCCACTTTGCTTATGACCTTGTCTAAATACTGACAGTTTGTGGATTCAAAAGGCTTCCATAGTCTAGGCAGCTCATGTCAAGAGCCTCAGGTGATCACTGACATCATACATAAGAGTGTTAGTTGTTAAATCAACAACAGAAGTCACTGTGCACTAACTTCCCATGCAGGACCTCTGTCTTCAAAGAGTTGTATTATAATTATGTCTAAGTGCTTGCAAAAGATGTATCATTCTTGGGTGCTTCTTTAAAGTTAATTAAGTTTCTAAAAAAAAGTGAAATTAACTTCGAGATGCAATGACTTTGGTTTTTATTTATTTATTTATTTTTTGACAGGCAGAGTGGACAGTGAGAGAGAGAGACAGAGAGAAAGGTCTTCCTTTTGCCACTGGTTCACCCTCCAATGGCCGCTGTGGCCAGTGCACCACGCTGATCCGATGGCAGGAGCCAGGTGCTTTTCCTGGTCTCCCATGTGGTGCAGGGCCCAAGCACTTGGGCCATCCTCCACTGCACTCCCTGGCCACAGCAGAGAGCTGGCCTGGAAGAGGGGCAACCGGGACAGAATCCGGCGCCCCGACCAGGACTAGAACCCAGTGTGCCGGTGCCGCAAGGCGGAGGATTAGCCTAGTGAGCCGCGGCGCCAGCCCAAGATGCAATGACTTTGAACAGCCCTTGTCTGGACTGTTGAGGAACAGGTTTTTTTGTTTGTTTGTTTTTGCTTTTGCTTTTGTTTTATTATGCAAATTGTTGAACTCTGCCTAGTATAGAGTTGGTCTTCTGTGTATAAAGTTAATCTAAAATGAATCTTAGTGGAGAATGAGACTAAGAATGGGAGAGGGAGGAGGAGGAGGAGTGGGAGTGTGAGTGGAGAGGGGTATGCTAGGAAGAATCACTATATTCCTAAATTTGTACTCATAAAATGAATGAAGTTTGTATTCCTTAAATAAAAGGCTTCTTTGGGGGAAAACAGGTTACTGAAGCAAACTAACATACCTGTTGTCTCACATAGTCACCCTTTTTTTTTTTTTTTGGTTTTGTGGCAAAAGCCACTAAAATCTACTCATTTAGTATGAAACTACTACCAGCAGACTTCATGTGGTAATTGCTCTTTTTTTTTGAAAGGCAGAGAGAGAGAGGATAAGGGAGGGAGAGAGATCTTCTATCCACTCCCTAAATGCCCAGAACAGCCGAGGCTGGACCAGGTCAAAGCCAGAAACCAGGAACTCCATCCCGGTCTCCCCCAGTGGTGGCAGGGCCCAAGGAAGTGAGCCACCGTCTGCTGCCTCGCAGAGCAGGCAGTAGCAGGAAGCTGGGTCAGAAGCAGAGGCGGGACTCAATCCCAGGCATTCCAAAATGGGATGCCAGCGTGCTCGAGCAGTGGCTTAACCACTGGGCCACAATGACAGCCCCGTCACTCTCAATTCATTGAATAAGAAACTGTGCAGCCTACGCATGCCACTAAGATAAACTGGACTCAGTTCCTGCCTTCAAGGAACCTGGATTGCAGAGGTGGCTACTTGGGCAAAGGTTTCCTAAGTTTTAAAGATCAGCAATATCAGGTGATTACTCCTGGTGCCTGATACCTCCCTCCCAGCCTTCATCCCCACCTCTTTCTCCCCTGTCTCCGTCAACTGGCCATATGACCTTGACGTGGGCTTCACGGGTGGACGTTCTAGGTAAGCAGAAGATGTCCTCCTAGCTTTGCAGTCATCTTCTTTTTCTAATCTTGTACATCGCCTTCTCCTGTGGATGCAGGACATTTGGACCAGCATAATCTCAATGCCCTTCCTCCTTTTGTTTAAATCTACAGTGGTGCTCTGTTGGTTCTGTATCACATAATTGTATTTTTTAAAGATTTATTTATTTATTTGAAAGTCAGAGGTACACAGAGAAAGAAGGAGAGGCAGAGAGAGAGAGAGAGAGAGAGAGAGATCTTCCATCCGCTGGTTCACTCCTCAGATGGCCACAACAGCTAGAGCTGTGCTGAACTGAAGCCAGGAACCAGGAGCTTATTCCAGGTCTCCCATGAGGGTGCAGGGGCCCAATGACTTCGGCCATCTTCTACTGCTTTCCCAGGCCACAGCAGAGAGCTGGATCAGAAGTAGAGCAACAAGAACCCAAACCGGCGCCTATATGAGATGCTAGCACTGCATCCGTGATCCCACAGTGCCAGCCCCCACATAATTGTTTTAATAGTCATGATGTTTTTGTTTGTTTTTATTTTTTTTAGAAAACTTTTATTTAATAAATATAAATTTCGAAAGTAGAACTTTTGGATTATAGCAGTTTTTCCCCCATGACCACCCTCCCACCCACAAACCATCCCATCTCCTACTCCATCTCCCATCCCATCATGTTTAATTGAACTGTCTTCAGGGCAACTTTTAGCCAGAAGAGGGAGTGCAAGAGCCAAAGCTGGGAAATCTGGGGAAGTTTATGGCTTTCATATATTTTCTTCTGTATTGAAAGGCCTGGAATTTTATTTTTCAATTTGGCACTTAGAGCCCAAAGTTCAGCCTTGTAATATGTGTAAAGTTAGCCAAGCTGTTGGGAGTGGACTACCCAGGCAATGTTTTAACAAGCATATGATTTAGATTTAATAATTTGTTGAAAACAGGGGGAAAGCATAAATCAATAACATGAGCATGAGAAGTGGTTTTGGTTGTAGTCTACCAAACACGTGTAACTACTAATGCAGGTGCTTTGGTCTACATCTCTGTATGACAGGAAGTCCCAAATCAGAAGGAACCAGGTTAATCCATTTTTTATGAGTCATTGTGTGGACCTAAAACCAACTGCCCAACATATTAACAATTGATAAACCTGGTAAAGGCACATAAAGGAGTTATTTATACTGTTCATATTCTTTTTTTTTTTTTTTCAGATTTAATTATTTGAAAGGCAGAGTGATGAGGGGAACAGGGAGGCAGATCTTTCCTGCACTGGTTCACTCCCCAAACAATTGCAACAGACATTGGGCCAGGCCAAAGCCAAGAGCCAGGAACTCTACCCAGGTCTTCCATGTGTGTGGCAGGGGCCCAAGTACTTAGGCTACCATCCACTGCTTTTCCAGGTGCAATGGCAGGGAGTTGGATGGAAGCAGAGTATTGGGACTTAAACCTGCACTCCTAAATGGGATGCAGCATTGCAGGCAACTCCACCCCTTCTAGAATTCATTAGTATTCAAATTCTTGCAACTTTCCCCAATTTGAAATTAGTTGCAAGTTAACAAAAATTATTTCCTAGTTTGCTTTGATCAATCAGATATGATAGTATTTAATTAATTGCTAAAAACTAGAGCCTTTCATCTACTTCTTAGGAGTGGAAAAAGTAAATGTTGAAGTTTGTTGAGATCTATAATTGTGAAATTAAACACAATTGGCATTAATAAGGAAAGTGTGAGATTTGATATACATGAATTATCAGAATCTCATTTTATTTTTCCTAGGAATTTTAGAATCTCTAGTGAGCTGGAGATGTAGAAAACAATGTCAAAATATTTCCAAAAGGGGGAGGCATTTAGCCTATCAGTTAAGATGCTGATTGAGACACTTGCATCCCACATAGGAGTGGTAGCTTCTGAGACCTGCTCCGGGGCTGGTGCCATGGCTCACTAGGCTAATCTTCCACCTGTGGCGCCAGCACCCCAGGTTCTAGTCCCAGTTGGGGTGCTGGGCTCTGTCCAAGTTGCTCCTCTTCCAGTCTAACTTTCTGCTGTGACCCAGGGAGGCAGTGGGAGACTGGCCCAAGTCCGTGGGAGACTGGCTCCTGGCTTTGGATTTGGCTGTAGTGACCTTTTTGGGGGTGAACCAACGAGGGAAGACCTTTCTCTCTGTCTCTCTCTCTCTCTCTCTCTAACTCTGCCTGTGCAAAAAACAAGGCCCTGCTTGAGTTTTTCATTCCAGCTTCCTGCTAATGTAGACCCGTGGAGGCAGCAGGTAAGAGGGCAAACAGCTGAGTTCCTGGATCCCAGCTTCAGCCCTGCGATTTGCAGGCATTTGGGAGCTCTCCCTTTCTCTACCTTTCAAGTAAATGTTGAAAATTTTAGATGTATTTCCAGGGGCAGGCATGTGGTGTGGCTGTTAAGCTGGTATTGCGCTCCCCACATCTCCTGTTAGATTCCCCTGGCTTGAGCGCCTGCTCCTAGTTCCAGCCTTCTGCTAATGTGCACACTGGGAGGCGCTAGACGGCAGGTCCCTGTCCACCCCGCACTGCCCCGCCACCCGCCACCCACTGCCCCACCCCTGCACCCTCCACCCCTGTGTAGGAGTTCCAGTATCCTGACTTTCGCCTGGCCCAGCCCTGGATGTCCTGCACATTTCACCCAGTGGAAGATCTCTCTGTGTCTGTCTCTGTGCCTTTCAAATTCCAATCAATTAATTAAAAAGACAGAAGACTTAAAATCCATGGAGAAGTGGCGTTCACTTACTGTGACCCGTGGAAAGGCTGAGAAGGACCTACCCTTGGATGTCTCTTGTCGACTTCAATTCTCTAGCTTGGTTAACTTGCTGCTGTTTACAATTCCACCTTGGCAGTGCGAGCCTGGCATGTGCACCAGAGCATGCTGGAGGGTTGTACGTCCTGCATTTGGGAGACTAAACGAAAGTAAAATCAGGCCGGCGCTGCGGCTCACTGGGCTAGTCCTCTGCCTTGCGGCGCCGGCACACCGGGTTCTAGTCCCGGTCGGGGCGCCGGATTCTGTCCCGGTTGCCCCTCTTCCAGGCCAGCTCTCTGCTGTGGCCCAGGAGTGCAGTGGAGGATGGCCCAAGTGCTTGGCCCTGCACCCCATGGGAGACCAGGAGAAGCACCTGGCTCCTGGCTCCTGCCATCGGATCAGCGCGGTGCGCCGGCCGCAGCGTGCTGGCCACGGCGGCCATTGGAGGGTGAACCAACAGCAAAAAGGAAGACCTTTCTCTCTGTCTCTCTCTCACTGTCCACTCTGCCTGTCAAAAAAAAAAAAAAAAAAAAAAAAAAAAAAGAAAGAAAGAAAAGATCAAACAGCTACCTTTACCGCACCTCCAAGACTACCGAAGCAGAATCCACTGGAATGAACAAAACAGAAGTGAGTGCTGTGCCGCGGAATGGCTTCCATGTTTTTTTATTACTTGAAGTCTGTCTTAATCCTTCTCTTCCTATCAAGCTACATACGGAGAATGTTTTCTCAAAACTTAGGCTGAGTTTGGCAGCTCCACACAGATTCTGGAAATGTATGTATGCGTTTAAAAGGACCCGGGGGAGGGGGGGTGGTTGCTTGTTGTTTTTGGTTGGTTTTTGTGTGTTCCCATCTATTGTCTATTCACTGCTATGGAGTTAGTGACTATTCAAGTGCATCTGAAATAGCACTATGGAAGTTGGAAGTTCAATTTCAAGAGCTGAGTTCGCCTGGCCTGTGGTTTCAGCACTCAATATCGTGGCCACTGCATTCGATACACTTGGCAAGATTTCTCCAAGTGGAAAGAGATAGAGGTTTTACTGCACTCCATAAATATGACCATTTATTGGCCCCAACGTCTTTATGTCCCCATTCATTCAGTGCTCGCTTAAGCTGTCCACTGTGCTTGACCCAGTCCATAAATGTAAATTGCCCACTTCTGAAACTGACTCTGCGTGGCTTTGGAGTAGGAGCGAGCGGGAATTACGTTACTTCCACAGACCTGGGTCTCCTGCAGCATCTGCCGGGGCTCCAGGGAGCTCCCAGGCAGCAAGTTACTGTTGGATTTCTTTCTTCCCGTTCTCCAAAGGACCATACATGCATGTTACTCTGAAACCTTAATTTCAATGACACACTGAAGAGAGCTAACAGTTATGTCTTGTTTGATCAATGCTAAAAGAACAAATAGGGAGAGGGCATTTGTTATGGTGGTTAAGACTCCCACTGGGGCCACCGGCATCCCATATCAGGGTGCCTGGGTTTGAGTCCTAACTCTGCCCCCGAGTCCAGCTTCCTGCTAGTGTGCACCTGGGAGGTGAAGTACATGGGCCCCTGCTACCCGCATGGGAGACCTGGACTAGGTTCCAGCTCCTTGCTTCAGCCAGGCCTGGATCCGACTGTTAAGGGCATTTGGGAAGTGAACCAGAAGATGGTTCTCTCTCTCTAGCTCTCTCTGCCTTTCAAATAAAATGAAAATCAATTAAAATTGAAACAGATCAAATAGGAATCCTATTTGCTATTTTTCTTTATTACTAGACTAAACATCTTCCATTGCATAGTGCTATTCAAGTAAGAAGGCTCAAGCATTTAAGCGGTGCTGGCCTTGTCTCCTGGTGTGGTTACCTGCCCTTCTCCCCTCCTTCTCCAAGTCTGGAGAGATTCACAGGGCTCCACGGACTCCACGGCTTCTCTGCGCTGGTTAGAGTCCTTTACGTCTAACTGCTCTTGCTCTAGCCTGTCTTCCCTGTACTGGGTGATAGACCACTAAGCACCTCCTAAAATATTCCTTCACATTATTCAAAGATCATTTTGGATGGACAAGAGTTTGGCACAGAGGGTAAGATGCTGCCTGGGGTGCCCACACCCCATTTCAAATTGCTCGTTCTCAAGTCTGGCTTCCTGCTAATGCACACCCTGGCATGTGCTTTGTGAGGGCCCAAGTCCTTGAGTACCTGCTACCCACCTGGGAGACCCACACTGAATTCTCTGCTCCTGGAGTTTGGCCTGGCCCAGCCCTGGTTCTTTTGAACATTTGGGAAAAGAAACAACAGATGTGTGATCTCTCTCTCTCAGTCTCTGTCTTTCAAATCAGTAATTGTTTAAACAAGATAATTTTGAAGTAGCCTCTCCACACCCTTGTGTTCTTTATGCCCAAAAATAATCATCTTACATTCTTCTACATTTTTCAGCTTTCTATTTTCCTAATATTCTGGGCCTTACATTTCCAAAACAAATTGACCCACTTCCAGGAATAAAATAACTAAAGATACGTGTGCCACATAAAACTAAACTGCTATGCACTGAAAAAGAGAGGGGATACAGAAATCAAGCATGCCAGCAAACTGCTTACTTTTCCTGATAAGACATCTCATCTCATTTGTGTAACATTAGGAAGTAGTTGATAGAAAATAAAAACTGGGAAAGGAATAGTAGAAATACGTACTTGTGTTAAAATTGCTTGGATGGCATTCTGCATGGGTTGGAAATTTCTTTTTAACTCACTAGGAAATTTTAGGAGGGTGGGTGAATTTAAAACTTTTTTTTAGCTTACCTAATAGCGTGCTTATTAGAAGAGACACTATAATGATTTCAAAGAATTTAGTACAATGCCCAGCACATACCAGATGCTTAATAAAAGGCCGTTATTAACTGATTGCGCTTCAGTCTATTCAAGTGTATTTTTTTTCTAACATAAAACATGAAAAACAGGAAACCTTTCCTCTAATTAGGTAATGAGGGCTAGTTGGCTGGAGGCTCTCCAGATAACTGCTATGTAAGAATGTGCACCGTGAAGCAAGAAGTGTCCCGAGCGCTGCAAAGCTGCAAAATGCTCTGAAATCCTTAACAGGTCTTAAGGTATTACTGGGAGAGGACCATTTTTCGGGATGGAGGACTCAGACGTTCTCCTGCTCATCTGAATAACACACAGTGCAGAACTCTCTCTCTTCGTTCCTTCCCTGGTCTTGAGGAAATGCAGATGTTAAGTTGCTACCCAAGGACACTTTAAACAAACATGAAGTCAATTCAGTTGTTTCCTGAGAGATTGACTTCTTGCAAAAGCCAAAGAAAATCTTTTCCTAATCCAAAAGGTACAAAAACTAAGGCTGAGACCATAAAGCAGGGGTTGGGGTGGGAGGGGGGTGCGCTTCATGTTTGCACAGGGATAATTACGACCCCTGCGAGGCCGGGCGTGAATGCTATCACTCTGCTTCTGCTAAGCATAATGGTTCTTTTATCCAGTTGTGCTTTGACCAGGAGAATATGGAGGTAGTTTTGATGAAGGAAATTCCTATTTATATCAAATCTAAACACCAGGATATATGATAGTATTTTTTTTCTTATGATCTGGTCATAATAAACGACCTTAATGATGAGAGCTCTCAAAGAACCTGTGTTCCAAAAGTAACCTCTGAATTATTTTAATAAAAATATGACAGGCCTGTATTGTGGCCCAGCAGATTAAACTGCCACTTGCAATGCTGGCGTCCTGCATGGGCGCCAGGACCACTTCCAATCCAGCTCCCTGCGAATGTACCTGGGAAAGCAGCAGAAGATGGCCCAAGTAGCTGGGCTCCCGCCACCCATGGGAGGCTTTGGCATGGCCTATCCCCAGCAGTTGTAGCCATTTGGGTAGTGATCCCACAGATAGAAGACCTCTCTCCTTTTTTGTCTCTTCCTCTCTCTCTGTCCCTCTGCCTTTCAAGCAAACAAACCTTGAAAAAAAATAACTTCTATTCAAGCAACCTGGTTTCTCAGCCTGGATGTAAGACAGCATCATCTCATACTGCACATCCAACATTCCTGCACCTGCTCTGGACAGGGAGCAGCCCCAGCCACCCAGAACCTCCTCCCACCTGGAATCCTCAGAGGATCCCTACACACTTCCCAAATTCATCTTCCTGTGACCAGGAAGCAGCAGTTTCCTTGCTGCAACTCTGGCTCTCAGAGTGTCTCATCTACCCAGGGCAAAAGCCCCAGTGATGGGGCTCATGTCGGTTGCCACCAATACCTGGCTCCTGGGCAGCAGGTGGCCACAGACAAGACTGGTGATGGCAACACACAGGATTCATCTCCTGCCGCCAGTGAAGCCGCTGGCACTGGTCTGTGAGTGGCTTACATTTGACTTTCCAGTGGCAATAAGGAAGTAGCATCTCCTTTCATTGCCAACCTTTCCTGCCTTATGCTCCAACTACTGGCCTGCGGGGGCAAGACCATGGGAGGCTCTGTACAGTAATCTACCATTTTGCTTTCCATGTTTCCAAATTACCCATGGTCAATGGTGGCCCAAAAATACTTCATGGAAAATTCTAGATATAAACAATCCCTAAGTTTTGAATTGTGTTTGCCCCATCCCACCCCCCTGTAGCCCAGGACATGGATCATCCCTCTGTCCAGAGTATCCATGCTATGGATGAAACTGAGCCCCTGTCCCTTGTGCCTTTAATACAGACCCTGGATACAGCCAGACCCTAGTCTGACACCCTCTGAGTGAAATGCTTCTTTGGCAATAAACCTCCTACTAAAACTCACTCACTAAACTACAGGAGGGGTGCAGCCTTCCCCCACAGGGTCCCTGCACACAAGGCTCACAAGGTCATTCACCTCCCCTGTAGATGACATCTTGATATTTGGTCTTGGCTTGAAGGTTTTTCCAGGAAACCGAGGCCTTGAGCAAGGAGTAAAAACCTCCTGACTCCCTGGAGAGCCCACTTAGCCATCATCAAAAATTCCCAAAACAGGATGCTGCTGACCAACAACGCAAAGCTGGAGCTCTACAGACCAACCAGGGAGTCGGAGCTGAGCTGAACACGCACCCTCTCAACTCTAACTTGCTCTGTGGGCACCTGAGCCCAGCTGCTGCCTGGCTCCTTGCTCTGCGTTCTGCAATCAACACCTACATTCTTCTTCCACCACCTGCCTGGGACTCTCCAACACCTGCCCCTCTCCCACCACCTGCGTGGTCAGCAATGGGCTCGCTGCATGTCCAGTGAGCAGATCCGGGTTCTAGGGATTCTCCAACACCTTCCCTGTAGTTGCTGAGTAGCCGTCGTGGTCATCAGAGGAACTGGATGATAACTGCAGTTATTGTGTTCAGGAAGCTTTATCATCATTGATAACGGCCCCGAAGCACAAAAGCAGAGATGCGGCAATTTCCTTACAGTCTACTGTTATTACTGTTCTATTTTCTTCTCTTATTGTTGTTAATCCCTTACAGTGCCTACCTTATCAATTAAACTTTATCATGGTCTATGGGTGTGCAGGAAAAAATGGAGTATACACAGGGCTTGCGTTGCAATGTGCGTTTTGCCCCATTATGATTCCAAGTAAATTGGTGTATTACCTAGGATTCGCATGGCTGTGCTTTGACAGCACTAACTCCATGTTGATCTTTCCCTATAACACAAGCAGAAACTGAGCCAAGCAGCTCGCTGTAGCAAGGAAGCAGTTACTTCACTCTGGCAGACGGATCTGCCACTCGGACAGCTGTGCGTCCACATGCAAATAAGATGGTTTGGATCCAGGACTTTTTCCTGTGAAAAAGTGGACATCTGGAAGCCAAGATAATTCATCTTCTGGGGCAGTAAATCGCAGTGCCTTCAGACTGCCATTGGAAGCACATCTGGCTGTGACTCCACTCTGAAGAGGCATCGGCTACCAGAGACTCAGCCCCGAAAGTCAGTGTTGGTACCTGACATAATTGGAACCCATTCTAGCATTGTCTTGAAGCAGTGTGCTTTTCTGGGCCATTTGGAAAACTTCCTCCAAGGCTGCATGGTGTTTGGTTCATAATTAGCACTCTGTATTTAAGAGATTTTCTTTAGGGGCCAGCGCTGTGGCGTAACAGTTTAAACCACTGCCTGGGATGCCATCATCCCATGCGGGTGTCAGTTCGAGTCCTGGCTAACCCACTTCCGGCCCAGCTCCCTGCTAATGTGCCTGCAAAAGCAGTGGAGAATGGCCCAAGTGCTTAGGACCCTGCCACTCACACAGGAAAACAGGAAGAAGCTCCTGGCTCCTGGCTTCCACCTGGTCCAGCCCAGATCATGGCAGCTATCTGGGGAGTGAACCAGCAGATAAAAGATCTCTCTCTCTCTCTCCCCCTCTCTCTCCCCCTCTCTCCCCCTCTCTCCCCCCCCCCTCTCTCCCCCTTTCTCTCCCTCTCCCTCTCTCCCTCTCTCTCTCTCCAACTCTTCCTTTCAAATAAATAAGTAAATCTTTAAAAATTTTTCTTTAACCTGTTTTTGCCTATCTTCCCATATATTCCTTTTGCTTCTGTAAGCTTTGCAATTAACTGATTAATTTGGGAACTATCTTTGCTTTATTTGGCTTGTCATCTGATTAAAGTGTAAAAGAACCCATCATGCTTGGAAAAATGGTAATCCTTGAGGTTGAAATTGTCACCAGGTATGGGGAAACCAGCATCCCTGGCTGGTCCAGCGAGAGAGTTCAGTACTACCTGTGTCTTTAGGCATTTGCTGGGGGTCTGGGGATGCAGTCCCTGTGGGCAAGGAATCCCCTTCCCTCTGAAGCCACTGTCTAAGGACTCCTTGAGAGCATCAGTCTGGTTTTGTTTTTTTTTTACCCTAGTCTTAGTAGATGGCTTGTATTCAAGCTACTATACTCAAAATGACTTTACTGTTTAGCCAAGTTTTTGTATTGATTTCAAAATTCTCTGAAATTAATTCAGTACAATTCAGTTTTGAGTGGTCTGGTGACTGGCATGTAGTATATGCCCAGCAAGTGCTTGCTGAATGAATTAACTGAGTCTCCTCTTTATCCAACACTGTGAGGACCCAAGGATGACCAAGATTTGGTGTCTGGCTTCAAGAAGAGAGACAAAGGAAACTAAAAAATCAAAATCCAAGGCCGATGCTGTGGTGTAGCAGGTAAAGCTGCAGCCTGCAGTGCTGGCACTCCCTATGGCCACCGGTTCGAGTCCCAGCCACTCTCTGCTATGGCCTGGAAAAGCAGTAGAAGATGGCCCAAGTCTTTGGACTCCTGTACCCACATGGGAGACCTGAAAGAAGATCCAGGCTCCTGGCTTCGGATTAACCCAGCTCTGGCCATTGCAGCCATTTGAGGAGTGAACCAACAGATGGAAGACCTCTCTCTCTCTCTCTCTCTCTCTCTCTCTCTCCCTACTTCCTTCTGTAGCTCTGCCTTTCAAATAAACAAAATAAATATTTTTTTTTAAAAAAAGAATCAAAATCCCACAGAGACAGGAAGAAAATGTTCTGGGGGAGTCAGGCCTGGAAATGTGCGCTATTTAACTCTTAGCCGCCAGCTGGCCACTTTCCATTCTCCACCCATTTCCAACAAGCATAAATGTACTGTGGCTTACTCCAGGTGGAGATCCACTTTCCCGACCCCGTCTCTAGTCACAGCACCTTTCACTTCCAATCATCCCTCCATGGTCCACAGATGGAGCTGAGGCCCAAAGCTGCCTGGAATTCCAGAACTGTGGGCAAGGCAGGCCTCTCCCCTGGGCCTCAAGGAATTCCTGATGTTAGTGAGTTGGAACAGAATACAGAGAGGGAGCATGAACTGGTCAGCTCGGGCTGTCGGAACAAGACCACAGCCTGGGTGGCTTACACAACAGACTTTTGCTTCTCACAGCTCTTGAGGCTGGGAGCTTGAGACCGAGGGGCCAGCGGGTTTGGCTTCTGCTGAGGTCTCTCTCCTTGGCTTGCACGGTGACTTTTCCCTGTGTGTTCACATGGCATTTCCTCTCTGTAGCCACCTGCCTGGGGTCTCCTCTCCTTCTGATGAAGATACCAGTCCTGTTGGATTAAGGCCTCATGCATAGGACCTCATTTAACTTTTTTTTTTTTAAGATTTACTTATTTATTTGAAAGACAGAGTTACACAGAGAGAAGGAGAAGCAGAGAGAAAGAGAGAGAGAGAGAGAGAGAGGTCTTCCATCCGTGGGTTCACTCTCCAGATGGCTGCAATGGCCACAGGGCCAACACTGGGCTGATCTGAAGCCAAGAACCAGGAGCTTCCTCCAGGTCTCCCAGGGAGGTACAGGGGCCCAAGGACTTGGGCCATCTTCTACTGCTTTTGCAGGCCATAGCAGAGAGCTGAATTGGAAATGGAGCAGCCAGGACTCGAACTGGCACCCATGTGGGATGCTTGCACTGCAAGTGGCAGCTTTACCCACTATGCCACAGCACCAGCCCCAGGACCTCATTTAAGTTTAACGACGTCTGAGGAGGCCCTATTTCCAAATAAAGTTACACTGGGGTCAGTCGCAGGGCTTCCACACACGGGTTTGGAGGTAGATACAAGTCAGTCCATGACAGATGATTGTAACGCTGAGCATGGGGCCTTAGGAGTGTGCTCAGAGGCCTCTGGCTGTGTGCCAGGGTTCTTTTTTTTATTTTATTTTTACAGATTTTTATTTATTTATAGATAAGAGAGAGATCCGCCAGCCACTGGCTCACTCCCCAGATGCTGCAACAGCCAGGGCTGAGGCAGGCCAAAGCTGTGGGCCCAGGACTCAACCTGGGACTCCCACTGGGTGTAACTACTTGAGCCATTGCCTGCTGCCTCCCAGGGTGTGCATCAGGAGGGAAGCTGGATTGGAAGTGGAGATGTCTTTCTGATACAGGCTGCAGATGTCCCACCCACATCAAATGCCTGCACTTTAAACAACCGTGGAAACCAGGGGCATCTCCTGGGTGCTCCCCATCCCTGCCCAGGCCTGCTGGCGGTGGGAGCCTTAATGGGACACCCTCACCCTTACTGGGGCACCACCTCGCCCTCCTGAGCCCCCCACCCAGGTGTGCACCCAGGAACTCGAGCTTGGTGGTTGACAGCACCTGTGCAGGGAGAACAACCATGGTAATGACAATGGCCGACACACTCACCAGGCTCTGCCTTCTGGAACATTCTGACACTGGGTCTTGCCCAGCTGGGGCCACACCTGTGACCACCATAATCTAACCAACAGCAAAGTTCCCCATAAGGATCTCTCCCATTCGCCATTTCCTCAGGAGGTGTCAGACATGCCCAGAACCTTTTGTTGCTTTCCAGATTCCATTTTCGGTGCATGGTCCTGATGGGATGCTACTCTATTTTTATTTTCCTCCGTGGTTCCTGGCTCACAGCTCCCATAGCCCTTGGAACTGTCTAGGTGATTAGAGCAATCAGGGTTTCTGCTGTTGAGATATTTGGACTTTTGTCCTTTGTTCCTGCGAGAGCTTCAGAGCTACAAAGGGGGAAAGATGATCTTTTGTTATTATTCTTTGCAAACACACCTGAGTTACATGAAGGAAGCGATTTTTGGTAAGTCCCTGGATAACCACAGAGTGGATACTGGTTGCTAGGGAGCCAATTATGTGTCCAGATGATTGGGGCTTTCAGTCCCATGCACACAACCCCCCACCCCCACCTCCCCAATCCCCACCTCAACCTAAGGGCACAGGAGAGGGGGTTGAAGGTTAAGGCGACCACGCATGGCCAGTAAAGAGCTCAATCATGCCTGTGGGGAGCAACTGGGAGCAACTTGGACTAGACTAAGTTACTGGAATTAAGACTTATTCTATGCATCTGCTTTCCCACAATATGGCGCTGAGAAGGGAAACAGCTTCTACACAGCTGCCTCCAGTTCAACCAATAAACTGTAGGACCTACTCCTGATTGGAGGAGAGCAGCGTACTCGGCGTGTGGGCAGCGGAGTTGGGATTGGCGGAGGAAGACTATAAAGGAGGAGAGAGACAGCATGCACGAGGAACATCTAAGGGGAACATCTGAAGGAACACCTGTGCAGCCCCCGAGAGAGCCGGCGGGCAGTGTGCCGCTCCCCCGCGGAAGTGGGGAATGTGGCAGGGGGAACCGCCCTTCCACAGAGGTGGTAGGGACGGTAGCCAACCCGGGAAGAACCAGCAGCAAACCTGGGGAGGGCCGAGCAGACAAAAGAACAACGCAGGGTCCTGTGTCGTTCCTCCACGAAGACGGGGAGCGACAATGCCTACATAATGAAGCTTCTATAAAAACTCCAAAAGGGCTCCAAATAACTGGTCATGTGGAGGTCCCTGGAGGGTGTTGCCTACGGAGAGGCCAGGGATGCTCTGTGTCCCTTCCCACATGTCCTGGGCACATCTTCATCTGTGTCATACACTTTATAATGCTCCAGTAAACGTGCTGCGAGCCACTCTGACAAACTGACCAAACCAGGGAGGTGGGGAGGCAAGGGGACCCCTGTTTGTAGCCCATCAGTCAAAAGCACAGGTGAAGAACACTGGCTCTTGGAACTGGTGTCGGGGGGTCAGTGCGCTAAGGTCCCAGAAGCTGTGAGAGCACAGGAGCCGTGAGCTCATTTCCTTCCCGTGTCTGCACAGGGGTTAGGCAAGCGTGATACAGCATCTCCCCCAGTGACGTTTGGCGCCTTTATGGTGTGTACACCCATCACCCCTCTGGGGCCAGGGCATTTCCAGCCACAAAGAAGCCCCGGTCCCATTAAGAAGTCATCGTGTGGGGCCGGTGCTGTGGCATAGTGGGTAAAGCCACCACCTACAGTGCCAACATCCCATGTAGGTGCTTGTTAGAGTCCTGTCCTCCATTTCTGATCCAGCTCTCTGCTGTGGCCTGGGAAAGCAGTAGAAGATGGCCCAAGTGCTTGGGCCCCTGCACCCATGTAGGAGACTCAGAAGAAGCTCCTGCTTCTTGGCTTCGGATTGGCCCAGCTCTGGCCGTTGCAGACATCTGGGGAGTGAACCAGTGGGTAGAGGACCTCTCTCTCTCTATCTCTATCTCTCTCTCTCTCTCTCTGCCTCTCTGTAACTTTGCCTTTCAAATAAATAAAAAATAAATTTTAAAAAATCATTGTCCTTCTTCCTTTCCTCAGATACTTGACCTCTGTGGTGATCTACTCTGCATCTCTAGGGATTCACATCTATTCTATATTGTCATGCAAAAGAAAAATTGAAAGTCCTGCAGTTTTTAATAATATGCATTTTTCATGAACTTTTTAAGTCTTCATGTATGCATTGATTTAAAAAAATTTGTACCAAAATATCTTTTCATTCCATTTTCCATGAGCATTCTAAAGTGCCTTCATATAAATAGAATCGCATAACATATGCCTTTTCTGTCTGATTTCTTTCGCTTAGTAAAACAATTTCTTTTTATTATTTTATTATATTATCTATTATTGTTGTTGTTTATTATTTATTTATTTTATTCTATTTATTTTTATTATTTATTTGAAAGCCAGAGTTACAGAGAGAGGAGAGGTAGAGAGAGAGAGAGAGAAGAGAGGTCTTCCATCCATTGGCTCGCTCCCCAGATGGCCATAACAGCCAGAGCTGTGCCAATCCGAAGCCAGGAGCCAGGAGCTTCTTCCAGGTCTCCACGCAGCTGCAGGGGCCCGAGGACTTGGGCCATCTTCTACTGCTTTCCCAGGTCATAGCAGAGAGCTGGATGGGAAGAGGAGCAGCCAGGACTAGAACCGGCACCCATATGGGATGCCGGTGCTTCAGGCCAGGGCGTTAACCCACTGGCCCACAGAGACAGCCCCTATTACAACAATTTCAAGGCTCCTCCGTGGTATACCATGAATTTGTGCCTCACTCCTTTTTTTTTTTTTTTTTTTTTTTTTTTGACAGGCAGAGTTAGACAGTGAGAGAGAGAGACACAGAGAGAAAGGTCTTCCTTCCATTGGTTCACCCCCCAAATGGCCTCTATGGCCGGCACGCTGCACCAATCCAAAGCCAGGAGCCAGGTGCTTCCTCCTGGTCTCTCATGCGGGTGCAGGGCCCAAGCACTTGGGCCATCCTCCACTGCCTTCCTGGGCCACAGCAGAGAGCTGGACTGGAAGAGGAGCGACGGGGATAGAACCAGCGCCCCAACTGGGACTAGAACCTGGTGTGGCGGCGCTGCAGGCGGAGGATTAGCCTAGTGAGCCGCGGCGCCGGCCCGAATAATATTCTAATTGTAAGGCTAGACTACATTTGGTTTATCCATGCATCAGTGGACAGATATTTCAATTGTTTCTACACTTTGCTTGTGGGGACTAGCACTGCTATGAACATATGTTAGGAGCTGTTGGAAGTTTTTGTATGGACATAAGCTTTCAACTCTTTGGTATACAGATCTCGGCATGGCACGGCAGAGTCACAGTAGTTCTGTATCTAACTGTGCAAGGGATTGCTGAACTGATTTGCCAGTGCTCAACCATTTTACCTTCCCAATAGCAATGTTTGAGGGTTCCAATTTCTCCCCAACACTATTTCCCATTAGTATTATTCTTGTTGTTATCATCCCAGTTGGAAAAAAGCAGCAAGTAGCAAGTGGTTTTGCTTGGCATTTCCCTAAGCCCTAAGAGCTAGCTGAATGTCTTCTCCTGTATTTGTTGGTTTTTCCTCAGACAATATCTATACAAGCTATTTTTTTAATTAAAGATGTTTATTAGAAAGACAAAGAGATGGAGAGAGAGCACACTCCCATCTGCTGGTTCACTCCTTAAATGCCTGCAACAGCTAGGTCTAGGCTGGGCCAGAGCCAGGAGCCAGGAACTTAACCCAAAATAAGCTTATCTTTTAATCCCATTTTCCACAATATTTTTTTAATATTTATTTTATTTGTTTGAAAGGCAGAATTATATAGAGAGATAGAGACAGAGAGAGAGACCTTCCATCGACTGATTCAGTCCCCAAATGGCCATAATGGCCAGAGCTGGGTCAATTTGAAGCCAAGAACAAGGAGCTTTTTCCAGGTTTCCCATGCAGGTGTAGGTTCCCAAGCACATAGGACATCTTCCAGTGCTTTCCCAGTCCATTAGCAGAGAGCTCTATGGGAAGTTGAGCAGCTGGGACTTGAACAGGTGCCCACATGGGATGCTGGCCCTGCAGGCCACAGTTTTAACGAGCTGTGCCACAATGCTGGCTCCCACAATCTTTTTGAAACATCCTTATATATTCTGGGTATTAGACTCCTTATATGAGTGATTTGGGAATATTTGCTGTGGCTTTGTGATGTCACATGGTGGTTTTGTTTATGCCTTCCTTTTAGTTATGCAAGCATTATCAGAAAAGGCCCTGGATAATTTTTTAAAAAATATTTTATTTATTTTTTGAGAGTTGGAGTTACAGACAGAGAGAGGAAGAGACAGAAACGTCTGCCATCTGTTGGTTCACTCCCCAAATGGCCTCAATGGTTGGAGCTGGGCCAATTGGAAGCCAGGAGTTTCTTCGGAGTCTCCCTCATGGGTGCAGAGGCCCAAGCACTTGGGCTATCTTTTACTGCTTTCCCAGGCCATAGCAGAGAGCTGGATTGGAAGAGGAGCAGCCGGGACTCAAACCAGTGCTCATATGGGACACCGGCTCCACAGGCAGAGGCTTAGTCTCCTACGCCACAGTGCTGACCCCCTGGACCATTTTTATAACTCTATATCTCCAAAAAGATGCATAACTATAGTAAACATCAAAATAGACGTTCACTAAAACAACAGGGTAGCAGGTATGCATGCATGGGAAGGAGAGAAGTATGTCAAATGTTTACAGTTACTAGTAGATGAAAAAAATTCAAAATAAGGTAATTACTTTTCTAGAAGTCAGTATATTAATCACAGGAATAAAGGGGAATAAAAATGAAAACTTCGAAAGCAATGGTGACTTGACTTTATGACCATCTTTATTTTTTTTTTTATTTATTTATTTATTTTTTTTGACAGGCAGAGTGGACAGTGAGATAGAGAGACAGAGAGAGAAAGGTCTTCCTTTTGCCGTTGGTTCACCCTCCAATGGCCGCCGCTGCAGCCAGCGCACCGCGCTGATCCGATGGCAGGAGCCAGGATCCAGGTGCTTTTCCTGGTCTCCCATGGGGTGCAGGGCCCAAGCACCTGGGCCATCCTCCACTGCACTCCCTGGCCATAGCAGAGAGCTGGCCTGGAAGAGGGGCAACCGGGACAGAATCTGGCGCCCCAACCGGGACTAGAACCCGGTGTGCCGGCGCCGCAAGGTGGAGGATTAGCCTATTGAGCCACGGCGCCGGCTCTATGACCATCTTTATTTTTAGCTGAGCTTAGGTGACCCCAACACAGAATGAAAAGAAATATCAATTGACATATTTGTTTGAGTTTGACATCTCATGTGGCAACACAACACTTTAACTTAAAAGAGCTCTTGGTAAACCAAATGTGAATTTTCAGCACTCACCCCTATTTGGGAGAGAGGAGGGAAATATATGAATGGATCTAGTGAAAGCCATTCTCCTTAAACAGACTGCTGACCAGAGTGCAGAAGGCAAGAACCTTCCAAGCTTGATGAAACTTGCAGAAAACATACTAGATCTTGCACTTTTTAGAACTGGCAGCCAAATGAAATATGATTACCTCCATATGATTTGTATCCACGCCACTTAGCAAAGTTATAACTATTTCTTTAGTTATGTGACTGTATACTTGTACTAGAGAAGACGTGTCAAAACTTCATTTTAAATCATTTGTATTTTATTCATACATGTAGGCACCTACTGAAAGGCAAAATAACCTGAAAATATACTTTTGCAGTTAACGTGTATAGAATTCAACTTTTTAAATGAGACAGGGCACACTTTCATACGTTTCTAATGTATTTTGGCAGATTGCCTGACATTTAGTTTTGATTATAATAAATTATTACTACTACTGCCTATATGTTATGATTACTAGTTATAGGTTCTCAGAAGAGACTAGTAAAATAGTGTAGGCTGCCTGTTAAGGACAGTAAGGGAATTTCTTTTTATCTCCTCTGGAGGGAACAAGACCACCTTATCATCTCCCAGTAGCACCTCCCATACAGAAGCTCATAAGTTCTTATTGACAATTATTTCATGAAATTCCCATGCAACATCCTAGAGACACAAAATAAAAATAAACAGAAGTTAGAGGAAGGCACAGAGAACCTTTGAACGTTGAGACAATCAACCAATTGCAATCACATTAATCAATAATTAAAGTGACAGCGAAACAGATCTCTAACTTTTTTAAAAACTATTTACTTATTTATTTATTTATTTGAAACGCAGTTACAGAGAGGCAGAGGCAAAGAGGAAGAGATCTTCCATCTGTTTGATTACTCCCCAGATGGCCAAAATGGCCAGAGCTGAGCCGATCCAAAGCCAGGAGCTTCTTCCAGGTCTTCCACGAGGGCACAGGGGCCCAAGGACTTTACCCGCTACGCCACAGCGCTGGCCCCTCTCTTTAACTTTTAAAGAATAAAGGACACCCAATAATACATAATAAAAGACAATTAATTTTCTCAAAGCTTCATACTTCCAAGGTCACCACTTACAGTCTAAGCTGTAGACTACTTGGGAAAGGCTATTGTATTTAAACAGCAGCATTACCAGGTCACTGAATCAACTTCAATATGAAGCATTCAACAATTTCTTTCCTCATAAACTCTGACAAATTGTGGGCATTTTGGAGATGAGGATAAACAGATCATGGAAGGAGAGTATGGCATAGACACTGCCAGAACTAAGACAATTCTCCTGAATTTGTTGGGCTTCTTCCCAAAAGAAAAGAAAAGAAAAAAAAAATAAGGGAATGGCATTGTGGCACAGCAGATTAAACCACAACCTGCAGTGCCGGCACCCCATATGGGTGCAGGTTAAAGTCCTGGCTGCTCCACTTTTGGTCCGGCTCCCTGCTAACATGCCTGGGAAAGCAACAGAAGATGACCCAAGTGCTCACATGGGAGACCTGGATGGTGTTCCAGGCTCCTGGCTTCAGTCCGGTCCAGTCAGGGAGTGAACCAGTGGATACAGCTCTCTCTCTGTCTCTCCCTCTTTCTGTCACTCTATGTTTCAAGCGAACAAAAATAAATCTTTAAAATAAGAAAAAAAAAAAACTGTAAGTGTTCACTCTCTGAACACCACCCAATGCCACCTAACTATCTAGCGACTGGTGCACAGCTCATAGCTAATCCAGGGCTCTCTGTAGTGAAGACTGGTGACTAACAGCACGCTGGGCTGGCTTTGGAGTCAGGGAGAACTGGGTGCAGTCCAGGTAAACTGACACTTTCCATGTGGATCTGCCAAGTTAGCCTCGCCAGTAAAACGAGGATAGTAATTATGTCTTCTTTACAGGGTTGCTGCAAGGATGAAAGAAAACTATGCATGTGAAACTCTTCGCACAGGGCCAGCCCATGCCAAGCCCTCAATGAATGTCAGCTAATAGTATCTTCTAAGAAAATGACTCCATCTGATAAATGGAGTCCTCCCTCGATTTCTCCTGTACTAACTGTAAGCGCTGCTCTACTGATTCTTCTACCGTCTCTCCTCACTCCGACCCCAGACTGCATACTGCAGCTGATCCTGGAGATGATGGCGACAGCTTTGCCCAGCCTGGGCTTATCCTCGCTTATTCACTTCTTTGCTTTTCTGTCCAGCTTCTGTGCTACACCCCAGAGACTTCAGGCTCTGTGGGAAGGCAATGGCCATGATGCTGGGCTTCTTGATGGATTCTCAGCATCCGACACAGAGCATGGGATGGTGTAAGTGTTTAGCATGTGTTTGCTGAGCGCATAACTCATTGGTATTGAACTTTTGTTAGTGAGTTTAAGGAAAGTTGGTGAATGGTGTGTTTACAGAATTTTATGTAGCTAAAAATAAGAAACAAAAAAACCCAGCAGGTAAATAAAGTGCAATACTTTAATGAAAAGAATCCGGTGTTGGTGGGAGAGGGAGGAAGCAGGCTAAGGATGTCCTTGATTTGCCACTGTTGGGGAGAGTGAATGGCTACAATACCCACGCCTTTCCACTGGCTAGGCAGACACAAGTGTCCAGTGATTTTCTGAAGAGAAGTCACTTTGCTGTGAATAAAACTGCCTTGTGTTCTGTGGTGGTGGACTTGGAAGGGCTCTCGCTGCTCATCACATCCTGGGCTCCACTTTATGGATGGAAAAAAAAAAAAAACCGACATCAGCAGAACACCAGGACTCTTCCCTGGTGGAGCTGCTCACTCCCAGACCGGGCGCAAAGGGGCACCCATTCCTTTAAAAATAACCACCACTGCTTTCATCGCGCCAGCACCTGTTGTTTCCGCTTCCGCGAGAGAAAAGCTATTAATTTCTCCTTCATCAAAGCTGAATTTCTGGTCTGTCTGAACCGTGTTTGCTTCCTGACTGCAGCTGTCTAAACCACTAAGGCCAAATGTTGGACCCAAACACCGAGACAAGAGTGACACCCACCAGCGGGACAGTGGACAAATCTGCAGTGTCCCCGCCGAACCCCCTGCCTTCCACCTCGTGGCAGGGGCCTGGGGCGCACTGTGGCCAGGCCACCCACGGCTGGACACTGAGAGAGACGATGCACTGCGTGGCCACTTCATTCTGGGGAATATGCAATGAAGAATTCTGTGGCAATCAAACCCAGCGGTCTTCTAACTAGGCAAGTTTACTTCGCTTCTATTATTGTCATTGTCCACCAAGGCTTGGGTGGCAAGAACTGCGTTTTCTCCCGCGCCTACTCCAGCCCGCAGCTGTGGCCACACCTCTCTCCTGGATCAGCGTCGGACAGCTCGGGGCTCCGGGGCGTCTCGGGGCGTCCAGGGGCGGAGGGAAGCCCGCGCAGCACGCATGCGCGCCGGGGAGCCGCCGGCCCCCTCTTAAGAGCGCGGCGCGGCGCGGCTGCGAGCGGAGTGGGAGCTGACCTGGCGCCGGGGGAGGACGCTGTGCGGGCGCCTGCAGCGTCGGCTTCTCCCGTGGCCCCGAGGACTGAAACTTTCGTGGGAGGCTCCCCGCGGTGCGCACCTCCCGAGGGCGCAGCAGCGAGGGGCAGAGGCGAAGCCAGACGCAGGCTGCCCGGCGCCCGTGGGACCACGCTGCAGCCGGCGAGGCGGAGGAGCGGAGCCGGGGAACGCAGCCCGCCTGGACCCGCGCCCAGCAGCAGCAGCAGCAGCGACCGCCGCCAGCCGGGCAGCTCCTGGGACTGCGGCGGGGTGCGCGCCGGACGTCTCCAGGCGGCGCGCGCTGGGAGGATCGACCGTCGGCCCCGCCGAATCGAGCGTCGGGACTGTAGCCCCGAGGGCTGCCCGGGCGGCGCGACCGGAGCCATGCGGACCGAGCTCGCGGCTGGGGAGCCTGGGCGCTGCTGGCCGCTGCACTTGCTGCCCGCAGCCCTGCGCGCGCTGCCCGCTGCCTTCGCCCCTGCTTGCCGCCCGAGAGGGGAATAAAGGAGAGAAGACGCGTCCCAGAGGCTTAAGCCTCGCGCCAGCGACCTAAGCCCAGGTCCGGCGGTCATCGGCTCGGTCCTGTTGCCGGGGAAGCCTCTAGGGGCTGCGGGATGGCAACCCCCAGGACCCTCTGACTCTGCAGCCCGACGGTTCCATCGACGAGTGCCGCTCCTAAGGCAGCCCGGAGCGGGGACCCGGCCACCCGGCTGAAGCAGAGCATGGCTTAGGAGCCCCCCGCCCCGGCCCTACAGACTGACGTCTAGGAGGCCGAGGAGGGTGGCTCCCGCAGACAGCGGCGCAGAAGAGACTCGCAGCCCCGAGGTGCGGCGACTTCTTGGAGAGCTCCCCGCGCGCCCTCTGGAGACGCGCCGCCCGCGCCCAGGGTGGTGCCATGTGGGGCGGACGCCGCCGCTCGGCCGCCGCCTCCTCCCGGAACGCCGCTTCGCTGCTGCAGCTGCTGCTGGCCGCGCTGCTGGCGGCGGGGGCGCGGGCCAGCGGCGAGTACTGCCACGGCTGGCTGGACGCGCAGGGCGTCTGGCGCATCGGCTTCCAGTGCCCCGAGCGCTTCGACGGCGGCGACGCCACCATCTGCTGCGGCAGCTGCGCGCTGCGCTACTGCTGCTCCAGCGCCGAGGCGCGCCTGGACCAGGGCGGCTGCGACAACGACCGCCAGCAGGGCGCCGGCGAGCCTGGCCGGGCGGACAAAGACGGCCCCGACGGCTCGGCAGGTAAAGGCGGCCGGCAGGGACCTGGGAGTCGCGCGGGAGGGCAATGGAGCTGGAGGCTATGGAATCCCGGGGAAGGGCCTTCCGATGCTCGCGTTAGTGTGTGTGCCAAGTTGGGGCTGGGGGATCGGTGTCCAGCCCTGGCGCCTAAAGGTGGCGAGCGTGAATTCTTCCCGAGGACACCACACACCTGGGCAGTGTGGGCCCCAGTCCGTCAGTCCGGGGTCACCTGCCTCCTTAAGATATTGGGGGGGTACGCAAGGAAACGGCGAGAGAGCGCCCTCTCCCGAGAGGACTGGCAGGGACACTTCCAGGAGGGCTCCTCCAGGCTTTCCCGTGGGTGATGCACTTGCGCCAGAGCCCCGGCAGCTCGCGCCCTCTGGGCCCCGCGCCCTACCTCGGCCGGGCCGTCGGGCATCAATAGGAGCCTGCTTCCCCCGCCAGCCTTAACTAGGTGTGACATCGGCGCTGTGCCCAGCCTTGGCTGTTTGTGGCTTTGAATTTTTTTTTTCATTATTTTTTTTTTCCCAAATCGTCAAAGCCAGGATTGGAAAATAAACATACTCAGGAAAGAGCCTGGTGAGTTGTGCCTTCTCCACGCCTCCCTGGAGGCCCTGCACCAGTAATTCCCGGGTGGGCAGGGGTTCAAGGAAAAATGGTCAGTGTGTCCCAGAGGGGTCGGCTCCTCCTCCTCATGCAGCCGGTGGCGTGCACTGGAGGACTTTTTACCGGTGAGTCCAGGGTTCAGCGGCCTAAGCATGGACCCGAAGTGAGCCAGGGCTGGCTCCTGGGGGCTGCTCAGGGGAAGCTGTGTGCACTGCCTTTTTTGGCAGCCAAGCATTGGATCAGCAGGCAGCTCCTATTGTTCTGCTGCCCGGGATGCAAAGTGGAGAACTGAGGGTGATCCTGGAAAAGATGCCATGCTAAACCACAAGCAGCTCAGCCTGGCAGGGTGTGTGGCCGAGGCACAAAACCTGGAGAAGTGAGCCAGAGCCTGAGCTCCTGGGAGGAGGTGTCTGCTAAGTGGTGTCTCCTTAATGGTCCCTAAAAAGTTGGGATGGCCTTGGACAGGTCAGCAGGCTTCTCATGAGGCTGGGCGTTGGGCGTGGATGCCTTCTTCACTCTACTTTGCAACTTCTTTCTCTAAAACCCTGAGCCTTTCACTTTTCCTCTCTAAGAAAGGACATGCCTGATTAAGCCTGCCCAAGGCGTATGGTAGCACCGCATTCTTTACCTCTGTGTAGTTATTTACACTCCCAATTAAAAATCCTGGAAAGAGAACAGTTATTTCTCCCCCAAAACTCATTATGTGAACTGAGACTGGTTTCAGCTAGTTTTTTGCTGTCATGTTTGGGATAAAAAATTTTTTTTTCCTGTTTTACTATTTGTTTTTTAACCTCTTGATAACCTATTTAGGGCTGGTATCTTAATTTAGAGGATAAAATATTTATAGTACGTTGTAGGAATAAGCTGCCCTCCCTCCCTCCCCTGCTCCACTTCTGTAGTTAGCCTGCAGTGATGGTATAATTAGGCAGGACTACGTCCAGCCCCAGCTGTGCTGGAGACTGTAGCAGTGTCTGCACCTGCTGACGGGCGCTATATATAGAACTTGCTCTGCTCAGCACTGAAACTCCGCCTTTGGTTAAATACCTATACACATGTTTAACTTAGAAGGCATTATTTTCTCCGTGATTCCGGATGGTACTCTATTCTAAAACCACTGGCTCTCGGGAGGACTAGAACGGTGAAAAGCACTGTGGTTAGAAAGCCTGCTGCTGTCAAAGACTCTCAGAGAGGCTCAGAGGCGGGCTCCTTCCAAACTCGCCGCCCCGTCTGACTCAGCGCTGGCACCAAGGCTTGCCGGGACCCCTAAGACCAGGCCATCCGGTCCAGGTGTTGGGGAGATGGGGCAGGGCAACACCATGGCACGGAACGCCACAGAAGCTGCTCCTCCGATCCCATCCGTCCAGTTTCCAGAGCTTGCAGTGCCGTCCCTGGCTCCCCCACAGTTTCTTTTAAAGAAAACAGTTTTAAAATGAGGTTGGCTACTGGTGTTAACAAAAGGCTTTTGTTGACAGTTTTTATTTGTTTAAAGATCTTTTTATTTGGAAAGCAGAGTGACAGAAAGACAGAAAGAGAATTTTCCATCCGCGGGCTCACTCCCCAGATGACCACAACAGCTGGGGCTGGCCCCGGACAAAGCCAGGAGCCAGGGATTCCAGGCTGGTTGCCCACATGGCTTTCCTAGGTGCATTAGCAGGAAGCTGTATGGGAAGCGGAGCAGTTAGGACCCAAATCGGTGCTTCGATATGGAACGCTGGCCTTGCAAGGGGTGGCTGAACCTGCTGTACCACAACAGAGGCCCTGCTGTTTTAATTTTTGAGACTCAACTTTGCTTGTTAAGTGTGATGACCATCACTTTATGCTCTGAGACTTCTTTTTTTTTTTTAAATTTTTTTGACAGGCAAAGTGGACAGTGAGAGAGAGAGAGACAGAGAGAAAGGTCTTCCTTTGCCGTTGGTTTGCCCTCCAATGGCCGCTGCGGCCGGCGCGCTGCGGCCAGTGCACCGCGCTGATCCGATGGCAGGAGCCAGGTACTTCTCCTGGTCTCCCATGGGGTGCAGGGCCCAAGCACTTGGGCCATCCTCCACTGCACTCCCTGGTCACAGGCAGAGAGCTGGCCTGGAAGAGGGGCAACCGGGACAGAATCTGGCTCCCTGACCGGGACTAGAACCCAGTGTGCCAGCACCGCAAGGCGGAGGATTAGCCTAGTGAGCCGCAGCGCCGGCCTCTGAGACTTCTTATGAAGTTCTCTGCACACCACTGGGGGCTTCACTGTATCAGGCACCTTTCCCTCCCTGTGTGCCCCTTCTTCCTGGAACAGATGTCTTTTTGCTCCTGACATTTGTTCTTCTTAGAACATTGCTCCTTTTTCTTTTCTTTTTTTAAAATATGCTCTTAAAAATGTTATTTGTTTGAAAGAGAGAGATCCTCCATCCACTGGTTCATTCCCCGAAATGCCCACAACAGCCAGGGCTGGGTCAGGTTGAAGCCAGGAACTGGGAGCTCCACCCAGGTTTCCCACTTGAGCCAGTACCACCTGCTGCCTCCAAGAGTGTGCACCAGCAGGAAGCTGGCATTGGAAGCGGAGCTGGGATTTGAACCCAGGCACTCCAATATGGGCTGCAAACATCAAAGCGGCATTTTAACTGCTGCACCCAATGCCTGCCCCTGTACGTTTTCTTGCTGGCCGGCTGCCTGGGATAACTTCCTCCACACTCCTCCTGTCACTTTCCATCACGCAGGGCCCCGCCCCAGGACCGCTGCCTTCCCTGGGCAGGCCTGTCAAGGGCACATGTAGGTCTTTTCCCTTCTCTGCTCTCCTGTGCCTTCCACACTTCGCGGCTCAGAGGCTCACTTACATTTTTTATTCTTGTCTGCCCAAGTCCAAAGAAGTTGCTATAAAAGGTCAAAAAGGAGTTTGCAAGGAATGTAGTTCACTTCCTGGGGGTGGGGAAAAAAAAAGACTTTTTTTCAATAGTTTAACTCATAACAATGCCGATCCTACAATGTTTTGTTCAGGGCAAGACTTCCGTTTGGGCGGTTCTGTTACTGTAGGAATTTGAGAGGCATCGCCGTCTTCACACGTTAATAAGCCCACCTTGGGCTGACTTGGGTATCTGCCGCAATCAGGCTCACAGTTGGTGAATCTAACTCCATACTAACAGTTCGCCGTCTGGGGCTGACGGGCCACGCCTCTGAGTCTTGGCCCACAGAGCGTGGTGCATCTCCTGCGAACCAACCAGCCCAGCCAGGCTCCCGGATTTTAGGCGGCCCTGCCGCTCACCTGCCCGTGGCCGCTGCCAGTCACCGAGGTCTCCTGCGCTGCCACGGCGCGTCCTAATGTTGTGCTTCTGCCCTTCGTTTCAGTGCCCATCTACGTGCCCTTCCTCATCGTCGGCTCCGTGTTCGTCGCCTTCATCATCCTGGGCTCCCTCGTGGCCGCCTGTTGCTGCAGGTGCCTGAGGCCAAAGCAGGAACCCCAGCAGAGCCGAGCGCCAGCTGGCAACCGCCTGATGGAGACTATCCCCATGATCCCCAGTGCCAGCACTTCGCGGGGCTCCTCCTCCCGCCAGTCCAGCACGGCCGCCAGCTCCAGCTCCAGCGCCAACTCAGGGGCCCGGGCACCACCCACAAGGTCACAGACCAACTGTTGCTTGCCAGAGGGCACCATGAACAACGTGTACGTGAACATGCCCACGAATTTCTCCGTGCTGAACTGTCAGCAGGCCACCCAGATCGTGCCGCACCAAGGGCAGTACCTGCACCCCCCGTACGTGGGCTACACGGTGCAGCACGACTCTGTGCCTATGACGCCGGTGCCCCCTTTCATGGACAGCCTGCAGCCCGGCTACCGGCAGATCCAGCCCTCCTTCCCGCACACCAACGGCGAGCAGAAGATGTACCCTACGGTGACCGTATAGCTGGTGGCACCTGCCGGCTTCCTGCCTGAGACTGAGAGCAAACGGGAGCGAAGTATCAGGGTGGAAGCCCCCACCTGTGGGTGGCGTTTGTGGCACGCGTCCTTGGGATGGCTTCAGCGGCCCCCAGACCGTCTGGAGCACATTCCTGGATGAGCATTTCTGGGTGCGTTCCATCCCACTGACGGAGGAAGGAAAGACAGCACCGAGTATGTGGCAGATGCCCCAGCCCTTAAGTGCCCTTGAGCTGTGGTTTTTCAGAAGAATTTTGTAAACTGTAGATGAAGGGATTTTATTGTCATGATTTTTTTTTTCATTTTTCTCCTCAGTTGTGCTATTTTGGGACACCTGTTGTCTCCTTTTCACCCGGGCCTGTGTTAAGCATCTAAGGTTGAAGGGAAGCTGTAAATAACATGATTATTATAAAAACAAACCAGTAGGAATCCATGAGATTAGTCTTGAGTCTCAGTATTCCACGGGCACATCTTAATTTCATTGTAAAAAGATATATCTATTTTGTCTATTTTTGTGCTTTTGGGGCTTATTTTATGCTTTTGGGTTTTTTTTTTTTTAACCTTGTGTAGAGGTCTTATTACAAAGTGATTTTCTACATTAAAAAGAGACTGAAAAAATTGTAAAGTCACTTAGCCAATGAAGACATTTCAGAACTCTGCGGTTGTTTTAATCTGGAAGTTGTAGGTGGTATAGTAAGAAAATCTCTCATCCCCTTGATTAAATCTTCACTTTCTGGCTTTACAATGACATCTGAGAAGTAAGGAGACTTTTTGACTTTGAGATTGTAAACTGTCCCTGCCACCTCTTGGAGTCCCTTCTAACTGTACCGGGCGGGACGCCTCGGCCTTTGCGTCTGTGGTTTTCAGGCCCTCGTGGCTATGTTTAACACCGAGGGCCAGCAATGACCACAGTTTTAATGATGATCGGTGTTTCCGCTCAGATCCAGTAATACATTTTCTTGTTTCAGTTCTAAAAATTCAAAGAAATGTGTGGCAGAGACATTTGCTAAGAGCTCCTCGGCCACACAGATCCAAGACGCGGGCGGACATGTGAACCGCAGAGGCGAGTTCCTTTGCAAACCGTAGGCTTTTTGCATTCTTGTTCTCAAAGTGGATCGATTTCCAGGCACTAGTGGCTACTCAGGTGAGAGAAAAGCTTTGCAAAGGGGACACAGCCTTTCCACCCCCCACAGGTCTTGTTTTCTCTCCTCCAGGCCTCAGCAAGCATTCTCTCCCTTAGCAACCTTACAGGCTATCAGACTGAAGTGAGTTTATTTGTGTATTGTTTACGTATAAAAAAAGATACGTTTAAGTATATGCCAGTAGATTTCCAACTGCTAGCAAAATCAGGATGTGTGATTAAATCATCATTGTACGGTGTGGTCTTTCCCATGCTCATGTCCACCCATGAGGATCTAGCGTCTCTGTTCCATCTTTACTTCTCACCACTGAACACTGTAAAACCATTGGCGGCAAGTGATGTCAACAAGTGATTTTTAATAACCAAAGGCAGGGGAAAATCATTCTACTTATTAATAAATATTTTACGGTGTGAATTCCCAGAGGAGTTGAGTGTTGTTTTTTGGTTGTTTTCAGTGTATTTGGTAACTTCTCAAATGGTCTAGTAAATTTGTTACAGAATAAAATTCCCAGGGCTGGCACTGTGGCGCACTGGGTTAAAGCCCTGGCCTGTGGCGCCGGCATCCCATATGGGTGCCGGTTCAAGTCCTGGCTGCTCCACTTCCTATCCAGCTCTCTGCTATGGCCTGGGAAAGCAGCAGAAGATGGCCCAAGTCCTTGGGCCCCTGAATCCACGTGGGAGACCTGGAAGAAGCTCCTGGCTCCTGGCTTTGGATCAGCTCAGCTCTGGCCATTTGAGGACTGAACCAGCAGATGAAAGACCTCTCTCCATGGCTCTACCTCTCTATGTAACTCTGTCTTTCAAATAAATAAAATAAATATTTGAAAAAAAAATTGTGAAAAAAGTCGTGAATGTTTTCTTCTAGAACCACAAGCATACTCTCAAAAGTAACCAGTGTGTGGGCAGTGCCCGTGGGTGCTCCGGGAGTCTGGAGTGTTAAAGTTTAGGTACTCCACAGGAAATGCTGACAGCAATGTAAAAGAGGCTGCTTTTATCAAGCTCATCTGTGTTCCCAAGTTGTCTTGAGTGTAGGTTTCCCAGTAAAATTCCTACAACCTTTGAGTTGAAAGAGACCCTAGAACCTTGGAGTTGAAAGAGACCCTAGAAATTCCCCAGCCTAGGGTTTGGCAGGCATTTTTGGTAACAAGCAGAGAATGAGTGGGTCAGGCTCTGCAGGTCATCTGGTCCCTTGGAGTGGCACAGTTCTGCAGTCAAGTGCAAAAGCCAGAGACGGCACAGAAATAAATGAGCAAGGCTGTGTTCCTGTAAGACCCCACTTACGCAGGCTGAAATTTGAATTTCTTTTTTTTTTTTTTTTTTTTGACAGGCAGAGTGGATAGTGAGAGAGAGAGAGAGACAGAGAGAAAGGTCTTCCTTTTGCCATTGTTTCACCCTCCAATGGCCGCCACGGCTGGCGTGCTGCTGCCGGCGCACCGCGCTGATCCGAAGCCAGGAGCCAGGTACTTCTCCTGGTCTCCCATGGGGTGCAGGGCCCAAGGACTTGGGCCATCCTCCACTGCACTCCCGGGCCACAGCAGAGAGCTGGCCTGGGAGAGGAGCAACCGGGACAGAATCCGGCGCCCCGACCAGGACTAGAACCCGGTATGCCCGCACCACAAGGTGGAGGATTAGCCTATTGAGCCGCAGCGCCGGCCTTGACTTTCATATAATTTTCACCTGCCATGAAATAATATTCTTTCAATTCTTTCCCCCAGCCATGAGCTCCAGGGCTGCACAAAAACGCAGTGAGCCTGATCTGACCAGGGGTTATAGATTGTAATTTCCTTTTTTTTTTTTTTTTAAGATTTATTTATTCATTTGAAAGGCAGAGTGAAGGAGGTAGGGGTAGGACAGAGACAGAGAGAGAAAGATCATGTATCTGCTGGTTCACTCCCCAAATGGCCGCAATGGCAAAGCTGTGCTAGGCAGAAGCCTGGAGCTTGGAGCTCCATCTCAGTCCCCACATGGACGGCAGAGACTCAATGACTCACTCCATCTGCTGCTTTCCCAGGTGCACTAGCAGGGAGCTAGGTTGGAAGTGGAGCAGCTGGAACTCGAACTAGTGCTCTGATACAGGATGCTGGCATTGCAAGCAGGGGCTTAACCCGCTGTGCCACAACGCTGGCTCCTTACATGAGGTTGTCTAATTTTCCCCTCTTGTTCTGCATGGTAATTAAATACCAGGATGGAAGTAAAAACGCCCTTTAATAAATGAAATGAGCTTTCCACTCGGTGCATGATGCCTGGTCTCTGCAAAGTTCCCGTATCCTTAGTAGCCCCCAGACCTCCATCTCTGGAGGAAGAGCCGAAGAGGTTTCCCTGGTTTAAGTACTCACCTGCCTTTCTTGCTGTCACAAAATAGAAAAATCGGCCCCTAGAAGGTGTGATCTGCCCCCAGTAGAATTAAAGTGTGGCAGGGGAAAAAGGCGTTTACAGCGAGAAAGATAGCTTGCTGCTGTACATTTCCTACTGTACAGGAGCACATTCTCATGGTGTTTCCGGGGGATTCTGTTCCTGCTGTGGGAAAGTCAGACCCTGGATTGTAGGGAGGAGGACCTGAGGGGTGGACGTGCCACGTCTCCTCTCACCTGCGCAGCCCCTGGGGACGGTAAAGCTGAGCGGGAATGCAGAGCGGCGAATGTACCACTGAGACCAGTGTGGTTTGGGTTAGCACGTGTCTACTTCGTGGCACCTTCCATTTCCGACTCGGCGCCCACCTGCTTGGCTGAGCAACCATTTCCACTCTTAAATTGACCTCCAGCTCTTTCTTCCAAGACAGCGGTTTCTTGTTGCCAGTTCTGCAGCCCCTAATTGGTCTTTGCCTTGTTACAACTTAGGACTTGAGAGTCCTTCGGAGGCATCGCGGGAAGAAACCAGGCGGCGGATGCGTACAGGTGGCCAGAGCAGCAGTGAGGAAACCTGGGCTGTACTCACGGGTCAGATGGAAGCCACCGTGAATCAGGCGTGCTGAGGGCAGTGCCCGCCCAGCGACAGCACTTGGGGCTCGGCCCTTCGCCTCTCTGAGGGGTGCTTGCTTTGTGTCAGTGATTTTCTAGGATGCGCCAGCGAACTGCTCGCTCCCACGCTTGCCTTTCCCAAGTGCCGAAAGGCGTAGGTTTGCCTCGTTTTCACCAGACATCGGCTTTGACCTATTTTCCAAACCCAGTCTTCTTGCAGTCAGTCGGGTTGTAATGTGTATTTTACGACACTGTAGGTCACAAGGGAGCACCTGGTCATCTAGAGAGGGGCGGCGGTGGGCAAAGGGAGGAGCCGGATCTGCCAGATCTCCTTCAAAACAAGCCCTCAGATACCTGCCTACCAAATATGACTTCCTGTTCAGCAAACAGCCCAGCCCAGGTTATGGTTCAATGAATTTCCAAGGATTTTTTTTAAAGATCTTATTTTATTTATTTGAGAAGTAGAGTTGCAGACAGAGAGAGGGAGAGACAGAGACAGAGGTCATGGATTCAAATGACCGACCCGAAGCCGGGAGCCAGGAGCTTCTTTCAGGTCTCCCATGCAGGTGCAAAAGTCCAAGCACGAGGGCCATCTTCTACTGCTTTCCCAGCCCAGAGAAAAGAGCTGGATTGGAAGAGGAGCAGCTGGGACTCAAACTGGCACCTGTATGGGGATCTCTGTATGTGGTGTAGGCTTAGCCCGCTACACCACAGCGCCTGCCCTCATTGAGGACTTTTTAAAATGCAGTTGCTTCACCATTGTGCCTGATTTTCTTGCCTCTTGAGCAAGGAAACAAGCAGAGCCTGTGAGGAAGCTGCGTAATGTTCCAGAAGTGTCCCACGTGAGCGAGGACTCTCAAGGCCTGGAGGCGTTGTGTTCGCGGCAGCTGCTGTGAGTGCAGCAGGTGTGCTGACCCCGGAGATCTGGAGACTTGCGGGCTGCGCTGGGGAAGGCACACACTTACTGTTCATCTTTCGTGGTTAAAAGGGGCAGCATATGTATTGCAGGGAGGGGTAAAACCTGCGCTTTCCTCTTCATGGACCCGTAGCTCGCCTCTTCTACTTGCTGAGATGGGATAACCTGGAGCACTGTCTCTCCCCGACCCCTTCTCCCTCTCTCTCTTTCTGTCTTCGTCTCTCTGTCTGCCAGAGAGATGGGCCATCTCCATTCAATCATTCCTTCAAAAATGCCTGCATAGTAAATTTGCCTTCTGAGATTTTTTTTTCTTAATTAATTGAAGCCATGAATGTTATTGATTCAAGTGCCTCGTAGGCACAAGATGCCAAAGATGGAGGAATTGTTGACTGTTCCTTAAAGCAATGGCACTGAACTCCCTGAGTGCATTTTAGCACATTGATTCGCCTTTGCTTTCCTTTGCCCTTCTGAATAAAATCGGTGATGAGTGAAAAACAGAGGAGCACAGCTCTGGGAAAACCCTGGGCTCCACCTGTCAGGGAGGTGAAGGGTTTTTGGATATTAACTAGAGCCTCACATCACCACGAGTGGCAGGACGACTTGGGATGCTGAGTTTTAAGTACGGATTTGGCGGAGAGGGTCATTTTGCCATTCACGGTTCAATTTTCAGACATTCATACATTGATATTCAGAATCTACACTCAAGAACAAAAAGTCAAAAATTAATACTTTTACTTTTTAAAACCCTAAATTGGAGATAGTAAAGGGGATGCAGCGTTATGACGGCAGCCTTCAGACTGATCTCACACATGCAAACTTGCACTTAATCTCAATCATCTTGAAGCACAGTCCCTTCCATTTAGAAAACTCATGGTTTACTCAATGTGTTATCTACCCAGGAGACCAAACAGCTGGAGAAGGCTGATTGCCATCTGCAACATGGATATAAAATTACCACGTGTGTGTACATATGTGTACAGAATGATCACAGGAAAATTCAGAACACAGAGAACTTATTAGGTCAGGCGATTGCATCCAAAACTCTGTTCCTAATTTTTGACGGGGATTTTGCAGTACAGTCGGCTTGCGTGCTCTGCTTGGCTTGTCTTGCTGGCCCTCCCCACCCTTCTCCAGACTTGGATGCACCTGAGTGAGGCACTTTTCCGACGCTTAGGTACTGACTTCTGTCATGAGCTTGTGGGCTGAACCCCAGTGCTTTCTGTTTTAAAAGGAGATTAATAGCACCTACCACCTGGGTCTGCTGTGAACGTAAAAGCAGGTGATATAGCAAGGTGCCAGTGGCATCCTCTGGGTTTTCATAGTAAATATGAGGTCCTGCAAAAAGCTCTTGAAAAATGAGCATAATGTTTTTTTTTTTTTTTTTTGACAGGCAGAGTTAGACAGTGAGAGAGAGAGAGAGAGAGAAAGGTCTTCCTTCCGTTGGTTCACCCCTCAAATGGCCACTACGGCCAGCGCACCATGCTGATCTGAAGCCAGGAGCCAGGCGCTTCTTCCGGGTCTCCCATGTGGGTGCAGGGCCCAAGCACTTGGGCCATCCTCCACTGCCTTCCTGGGCCACAGCAGAGAGCTGGACTGGAAGAGGAGCAACCAGGACCGAATCCGGCGCCCCAACCAGGACTAGAACCCGGGGTGCTGGCGCCGCAGGCGGAGGATTAGCCTAGTGAGCTGCGGCACTGGCCCGAGCATAATGTTTTTTCAAAAAAATCTATTTGTGCTTATTTGAGGGACAGGGGGAGAGGGGGAGAGAGAGAGAGAGAGAGAGAGAGGTAGAGGTACATCTTCCATCTGCTACCATCTCCAACCAGATCTGGGCCAGGCCGAACCTAAGAACTCCATTCTCATCTCCCACATGGGTGACAGGGACTCAGGTACTTGAGCCATCATTGGCTGTCTTCCCAGGCATATCAGCATGAAGCCGGGTCGGAAGTGCAACAGCATTTCTCAGACCAGCACGCTGATATAGAATGATGATGGTTTAACAAGCTGCCACATGACCAGCGCAGACCCAGCTACTGCAGCTGTCACTGCTCCCTCCCAGGGTGTGCACTGGCAGGAAGATGGGGTCAGGAACTGAACGCAGGTACTGTGCTGGGGGATGTGAGAGGCTCAGCATCCACTCCAGAGCACTATCTTCAACTCCAACTTTCCACAATGTGTTGAAGTGCCTTCCTATAATTTAACTTCAGGTATTTTAAACCTAATTTTTCAATATGGAGAAATGCATACATTTACGTTGACCAAATATGTCAAGTACAGACAGACCACTGTTAGGAGATGCCTTTTATGTTGGTCTCAGTAATGACTCATAGAATTTCATCTAACACAGTCTACATTTCTTGAGCTTTTAGTCTGCCTAGGAGACAGAATTGCCTTCCTCTGGTCCTTCAGTTGCTGCCACTCCTTGTGGTGCCTGAAGTGGCCCTGTTGTATTCTCTGCACCTGTGCTTTGCAAATTCCCTGGGTTCTCTGGAGTCTCTACTGGGCGTGGCCACACGCTGGTGTCTCTGAACAGGGCAAGGTCCAGTCAGAATCATTTTGTTTTTGTTTTCTATTGAATTCATTATAACTTGCACACAGTGAAGCACACAAAGCTTAATATCCAGTGTGCCTCAGATTGTTCATGGCAGTGTTTAGCCCAAGGATTGCGATGCTACTGGGGGGCCGGCACTGTGGCGTGTGAGGTAAAGCTGCTGCCTGCGGTGTCGGTTCAAATCCTGGCTTCCTGGCTGCTCTACTTCTGATCCGGCTCCCTGCTATGGCCTGGGAAAGCAGTGGAAGTTGGCCCAAGTGCTTGGGCCCCTGCATCCACCTGGGAGACCCAGAGGAAGCTCCCGGCTCCTGGCTTCAGATCGATGGAGCTCCAACTGTTGTGGCCTACTGGGGAGTGAACCAGCAGATGGAAGACCCCTCTCTCTGCCTCTTCTTTCTCTCCATGTAACTCTGATTTTCAAATAAATAAATATATCTTTAAAAAAAATACTACTTGGGACACTTACATCCCAGCCCTGGCTCCAACTCCTGACTCCAACTTCCCACCCATGCATACCCTGGGAGGAAATAAGCAATGTCTCAAGCGTTTGGGTCCCTGCCTCCCATGTGGGAAACCTGGGTTGACCTCCTGGCTCCTGGCTTCTGCTGAGCCTAGTTCTGACCATTGTGGCATATGGGTAGTGAATCAATGGATAGGAGCTCCGTCTCTCTTTCTGACTCTCAAATAAATATATTTTTTCAAAGTCCATAAGGAAATGAAATTAAAAAGTAAGCTTACTTGGGTGATAAAATTGAAATCTGTACATAAGTTTTTCAGAATATACATTTCCCATGGATTTTCTGAACGGCCCTCCTATAGTTCAATAAGGCACCACCCAGAGTTGGGCAAGATCCAATTGACTGGAAGCTGCCTCTAAGTAAGTGCTCATCACTGCCACAGATGAGCTCTGCCCGGTTTTGAACTTCACAGAAGTGTAAGTGATTTTTTGTGTGGCGTTTCAACTCAGTGTGATGACCATTGCGAATGGAGCAGCCATTTGCTCTTTTCATTGCTGTGTAGTATTCCATGGTAGGACGGTACTGTAATTATGGATCCACTCTGCTATTCCACATTTGGGTTGTTTTCAGTTTTATGCTTTCAGGGCCCTTTCAAAACATGCCTATTGGTGACTGGGAGTGCTCAGTAGTCCAGGGTGGAATTCCAGGAGTGAAATTGCTATGTCCTTGGGTATGTGTGTATTGGTCTTAGCTATGGCTATAGTCACACTGGTTCTTTTAAGAGAAAATCTGCATAAGGAATTGGTGAGACAGGTGTTAGAGAACTTCATTAGCAAGGGTGACACAGAGAAGGTACCTGCTCAATGCAGTTTCCACCCCTGCCTGAGCTGAAAACACACACACACACACACACACACACAGCACGAGTATCAGAACCTAAGAACTTGAACGAAGGACGCCTAGGAACTGGGCATGCTACACACAATGATGGTGTGTCTGAGAGTGCCAGAAAGAGCCCGAGAGAGGGCCTCTGGGGTGGACGCTGAGGCTGTGACGCAAGCCACACTCAGAGGTCCCAGAGCCAGCCTGTTCCCCGCTGCAGGTGTGCAGGCTCTCTTGACTGCCCCCTACAGGCAGAGCCAGCCCTTGCCCCAGACAACGCCGAGCCTGGCTCTGCAGGTGCCTGGGCCCACCTCCAGTCGTGCCTATGCCGTTAGACTCGAACAAGTCTTGTGGTTTTCCTCTTCGTTCTGATGTGTATTAACCTTACCGTTGGTGTGGGCAAAGTCAGAGCTTGAACTTGAAGCAGCCGTCAGTGCCACTGCAGTGCCAAGAGTAATTCTTGAATACCCCACCAGAACCGGATTTAAGCGCATTCCTGCGCAGTCGCACTGCTGCCGACTTGGCAGGCGTCTTTTTGAGGTGTGCTGCCGCCTCACGCCGTCTTTGGAGGATGCGAGAGTTGGCTTCAAGCCCCGCCTCCCTTCCTGACAAAGCTGGGACAGTTCAGGAGACCCGCTCTGAGCTTCATTTGTTAAAAATGGACCGCACAGTCCCAGGTCCCCGAAGGGAGAGGCGGGTGTGTCTGTTGAGTGAGATAATATAACAGTCCCTGCTGAACACCGTGTCTCCTCACGGGCCACTGCCTTTTTCATTGGCATTTATTTAATAATCGTACAGATCTAGGAGCTGCAATGTCATGTTTTTGATATAAGTATGCCATGATGGCTTTGATTTTGTAGGTTGTAAGTCGTGGAGTTTTTTGGTTCAATGTTAAGCCATATTTAAAACCTCACACGGCCACAATTGAAGGGTACCCTCCCCTTTCCCCTTCTGTTTTCATGTCACTCAGCAATTTGTGGAAACCAGCTGCAGGGATGAGAAGCAGTAGCAGTGAGTAGGCTTTGTTCTGGCTCTCGTGTCTTTCACATGCACTGGGTGTAATTCCTCTGTAGTCCCCTGTTCCCGTAGCACTTGCTTGGGCCCTTATTTTACCCCGCCTGTGTGCATGACCCCTTAGGTGGCAAGTTCCTTATGGTACAAACGAAGACTTCTTCACCTCTAAGTGACTTAGCACCTGGTACATGCCCGCATACAGGCACTTGCAGTTTTTATTAGTGAAGACTGAGAAATGAAGATTTTAAGTATTTCAAAAGAAATTTCCTAAGAGGTATCCTTAGGTCAATGCAATAGCAGATTTATTTAAACATCGTGTCCCATATAACTAAGAATTATAAAGACTATCACACAGATTTTTCTTGAATTATAAATTTTTTTAAAGATTTATTTATTTACTTGAAAGAGTTACACAGAGAGAGGAAAGGTAGAGAGAGAAAGAGTGAGAGAGAGAGAGAGAAAGAGAGAAAGAGAGAGGTCTTCTATCCGCTGGTTCACTCCCAAGTGGCCACAATGGCTGGAGCTGTGCGGATCTCAAGTCAGGAGCTTCTTCCGAGTCTCCCACGTGGGTGCAGGGACCCAAGCACTTGGGCCATCTTTCACTGCTTTCTCAGGCCATAGCAGAGAGCTGGATCAGAAGTGGGGCAGCTGGGACTCGAACCAGCGCCCATATAGGATGCCAGCACTGCAGGCGGCAGCTCTACCTGCTATGCCACTGCGCCAGCCCCAGGATTACAAAAATTTTCAAAAAGCTTGTCAGTTAGCAAGGCCTGAAATAGAAAGGGAGCATTAGTTCTTCTGCTTTATTCTAGGACCCTTTGTAAGTGATCTTGGTGCAAATGATGATATATTGCTGCTTCTGTCTAGATTTTAATCACTGGTTGACTCCAAACATTGGGTCTTTTTAAAAAAGATATATATATTTATTTAAAAGTCAGAGTTATACACCGAGAGAAAGAGAGGCAGAGAGAGAGAGAGAAAGAGAGGTCTTCCATCTGCTGGTTCACTCCCCAGTTGGCCACAATGGCTCGAATTGTGCTGATCTGAAGCCAGGAGCCAGGAGTTTCTTCTGAGTCTCCCACACAGATGCAGGGACCAAAAGACTTGGGCCATCTTCTACTGCTTTCCCAGGCCACAGCAGAAAGCAAGACTGGAAGTGGAACAGCCAGGTTTTGAACCGGTGCCCATATTGGATGCTTAGCACTGCAGGAGGCAGCTTAACTCGCTATGCCACAGCACCGGCCCCATAACATTGGGTCTTTAAACAAAGTGAGGGGAGCCAGGGCTGTGGCATAGAGGGTAAAGCCACCACCTGCAGTGCCAGCATCCCATATGGGCTCCTGTTTGAATCCCAGCTGCTCCTCTTCTGATCCAGCTCTCTGCTATGGCCTGGGAAAGCAGAAGATGACCCAAATCCCTGGGCCCCTGCACCCACATGGAGATCTAGAAGAAGCTCCAGGCTCCTGCTTTGGATGGGCCTAGCTCAGGTCATTGCAGCCATTTGAGGAGTGAACCAGTGGATGGAAGACCTCTCTCTGTGTGTCTCTGCCTCTGTAACTCCACCTTTCAAATAAATAAATAAATAAATCTTTTTGTTTGTTTTTTGTTTTGTTTTGTTTTTTTGACAGGCAGAGTGGACACTGAGAGAGAGAGACAGAGAGAAAAGTCTTCCTTTGCCGTTGGGTCACCCTCCAATGGCCACTACGGCTGGCGCACTGCGCTGATCCGATGGCAGGAGCCAGGTGCTTCTCCTGGTCTCCCATGTGGGTACAGGGCCCAAGCACTTGGGCCATCCTCCACTGCACTCCTTGGCCACAGCAGAGAGCTGGCCTGGAAGAGGGGCAACCAGGACAGAATCCGGCGCCCCGACCAGGACTAGAACCCGGTGTGCCAGCGCTGCAAGGCGGAAGATTAGCCTACTGAGCCGCGGTGCCGGCCAATAAATAAATCTTAAACACACACACACACACACACACACACACACACGTGAGCATTGCAAAGATTTGAAATCAACAGGGCCACCTTAAATAATTTTTCCTATTATTAACTGGTAAGGCTAAGCCATATTTGGAGTAAATTTCTTTTTTCTAGCTTTTACTTTTTTTCAAAGATTTTATTTATTTGAAAGGAAGAGTTACAGAGAGGTAGAAAGAGGTAGAGAGAGAGAGAGTTCTAACTGCTGGTTCACTCCCCAAATGGCCACAATGAATGGGGCTAGGCCAGGCCAAAGCCAGGAACCAGGAGCTTCCTCCAGGTCTCCCATGTGGGTGCAGGGCCCAAGCACTTGGGCCATCCTCCACTGCACTCCCAGGTGCACCAGCAGGGAGCTGGATCGGAAGTGGAGCAGCTGGGACTTGATAAAGCACACATAAGGCATGCTGGCACTGTAGGCTGGGGCTTAACACAATGAGCCACAGTGCCAGCCCCTCTAGCTATTATTTTTGAGTTTTCATTTTCTTCTTTTTTAACCAGGGCAGTATTTCTATACTAATTTTGATTTTAAGAAATTGGATTTTGGGTTGTGCATTTAATCTAGTGGTTAAGACACTAGTTAACATGCCTGTATTCCATACAGAAGTACCCAAGTTCAATGCCTGGCTTTGGTTCCTGACTCCAGCTTCCCGGATTTGGTTCCAAGTTCCCTGGGCATTTGTGAAATGAGCCAGTGAATGGAAGCGCTCCCCCACCCCTTTCTCTCTCTCTCTCTCTCTGCTTCTTAAATAATTTTTTCAAAAGGAGTTGTTTTATCTAATGAAAGTTATATTGGAACAAAGACTCCTTGTTGAGTGTGTAAGGATTAATATAAACCCAACAGCCATTTACTGAGCCACATCAGAACTTCATTTGATTCAGTAACTTCTTCACAATGTATTTATTAGAAAAATCTGCACTTTGCAGCTACCATAGAAAATGAGTTGCCTATGTTGGAACCTCACGGCTGAGATTCACCTGGGGGTATATCGCATACAGCACTGTGCAACAGGTGTCTGTGGCCTTGACTTGCCTTGGAGTGGAATGCAGAGGGAGATCTCTGCTCAGACATCATCCACGGGGCACTCGCTGCCTGAAATGCAGGCACTCCCAGGTCAGCAGTGCAGAATCGCAGAATGAATTTAGTAGGGAAAGGCCTGCATTTTATTGCCGCTTACATCCTACTGGTTGGGAAATAACTGTAAAACCTTGCATGAATTCAGGATTCACTGTCATTATCATTGATAGCGTATCGGTGACATGTATTTCCTGGCTTCACTTTGTGAGAACTTTTCCTATCAGTTCCCTGGGTGTAGATGCAGCCTTCGACTTTCCCCAGAGGGCTCTCTGAATCCCCAGAGAGCTGTCTTATCTCCACCATCACCTTTGTACCTTGTACCCACTTCATGGTAGAGACAGCCACAAGTACTTCGAAGCTTCTTCTAAGAAGAAGTGGAAGTGCAGGTCCCTCCCCTCGACCATGGCAGGCTCTGTAGCTCTGCACCAGTAGCATTCGGGAAGTGGCGCTGGGCTGTCTCCTGGCCCAGGCCTTACAGCTCAGTGGCTTCTACCTCCTGTGTCCTGGGACACTCTGACTCAGAGCCCTAGCTGCTGCGCCTGAGGTCACCATGGTGGAGAGATGATGGGAAGAGGTGACGGGAAGGTTATGAGGGGACATGCAGAGACGGCGAGCCGCAGGCAGCCGATCGGTCTGCCCCTGCTCCTACAGCGGAATGCCGCCCACTGCGGACTTCAAGTCTGAGCTCAGTAGCCAGCCTGGTCCTGGGCTGGTGGGGGCTGTCTTCCTGGTTCATAGGTGGCTGCCATCTTTTTTCTTAGGAAGGGACTAGTGAGGGCCCCACCCCATCATCCATTCGTCCGCGCAAAGGCCCCATCTCCAGATGCCATTGTTTGGTGGATCATGGTTTCAACCTGTGGATTTTTTTGGGGAAATAAACATCCTGCCATTTAAGTCATCCCCATTGAGGTTCCAGACGTCATGTCTCTGCTGAGCCCTGTCAAAATCATAGATTTAGAAGGAGAAGAAATCACTGTTTATTTCCTGTAAATAAAATTTTGGCTATATATATAATAAAATATATGCTATATATAATAAGATGTATAAATTATATATAATATACAACAAATATAAGTAATATATAATGCATAACTAATACATTACAAATTATGTAACATAAATAATATATAAATTTTATATAATATCAAACAATATATATTACATTATATTATACATAATAAAAGTTTAACCACGATGTGCAATTCAGTGCATTAAGTACATCTGCCCTGTTGTGCTACCATCAGCATCACCCATCTCCAGGGCTTTCCCATTTTCCCAACTGAAACTCTGTGCCATTCAATAATGACCACCCACCGCTTCTCCCCCCAGTGCCTGGTAAGCATCTTTCCACTTTATTCCTATGCATTTGACCACGCTTAGTCGCCTCAGATTCGTGGGAATCACACCGTATTTATCTTTTTGTGTCTAGCCAATTACACTTAGCATCATATCTGTAGGGTTCATCTGTGTTGTAGCAAGTGTCAGAATTTCCCTGTTATAAAGGCTGAGTATTGTTCCATTGTCTCCACGGACAACATTTTGTTCATCCGTTCATACAGCTGATGGGTGTCTGGGTTGCTTCCGTCTTTTGGTTGTTGTGAATAGTGCTGGCATGAACATAGGTGCATAAATATATCTCTTCAAGACCCTGCTTTCAATTCTTTTGGGTATATTCCCAGACATAGGATTATTGGATCATGTGGTAATTCCATGTTAATTTTTTGAGAATCTGTTGTTTATGGTTTGGGTGATGTGTTGCCTAATAACAGATAACTAAAATTCTCTTTGGCTATGTTTACATATTTACCTGTCAGTCTCCATACTGGGCTAAGCTCTTTGGGGCCTTATTTTCTGTATCATTAGCATATGATAGAGCATCTGGGACCCAGTCATGTAGTGAGTGAATGCGGATTCTCACGACTGAAGGGGACACTAGAAACACTTTTCAATCTGAACGACTGTAGGCACCAGTTATACTGGACAGGGGCCAAAGTGTTGCTTGGTCAGGAGGCCCCAAGTGGCTGGCATTACCTTTTATCTGCTGGAACAGGCTTAGATGCTATAGTGGTGGATACCCATTGCCCCTTTACCAACAAGAGAAAAGGCTACTGGTCAACTGGAGTGGACATGTTCCAATACTTTACCAAGTAGTGTAGTTACACTAGAACTAATGCATACAGCCTTGTAAGAGGTAGTTCTGCTCCCAGTCTTGTAGGGGAAGAAAATGAGGTGTACAGAGGTGATTTCTTCAAGGTCATGAGGCTAAGGACTGGGCAAACAAATGTTTTAACCCAAGTGCCTTGATTCTCAGTCCAGTGTTCCTTCATTACACAGGCTATGCTGTGCACGTGTGGTAACAGATCCTCACATGGACAGCAGTACTTTTTCCTGGAGGGATAAGGCTTACCTATGTAAACTGCAACATATATGATATATATGACATATGATATATATGCATGCCTGAGGGTCCAGATGCTGCAGGCAAAGCTATCAGGGAGCAGAGAAACAAACACTGTTCTCTGAGAACATTTCAGGGAGCAAGTTGACTAGACCCAAGCCTCCAGGACAGGTAGGATGTAAGGCATCAGGCAGTAGGCGAAGAAGAGTGAGCAGCAGATCTGAGCGGGGAGGATGGGCCTGAGGCCTTAGTAGATCCTAAATTCTGGCAGAGCTTGTCTTTGGTGAGCAAAGAGACCACCATCAGCCGGGAAAGAATAGAGGATCTGGTGTTTCTGTCCCTGATCACTTATTCGTGTGGCCAACAGGGGCAATTCAGGACACAGCCATGTTCTGAGAGGTTCTTTTGACAAGACAAGGATGATGGCATGTGTTGAGTCAGACTGAACCACCCACCAGGGAGCGTGGGATCTGACCCAAAGCCAGCATCTAAACTCCTGTCTACACTGTAGGACATGATATCAGACCTTATTCGTGTAGCCCTCTGTTGTCTGTCAATTGTGAGATCCAGGAGGGAAGAACTTTGGGTCTCGTGGAACGTCCTGTGTCTGGAAAATGTCTCATGTTCAGTAGAGCCGTCTGACAGCCCTCGGTGCTACAGCTCCCCAGGGTGGCAGGACTGAGATGCAGGAGCAGGGCTAGCGGCTGGCTGCTGTGCGGACAGGAGCTCCCACTCATTGCAAGGCGCCATGCTGGCCACCTACGATCACCAGGTGCAGCCTCCTCTCGGGAGCAGGGGCCTCAGCAGTTGCAGCAGAAAGGCCCTGAGACATTTGTCTTCTCAGTTGGACATACGCTCCCTTTAGCACACATAATTGTCACCAAGTGACTTTTCCCTTGTCTCCAAAAATAAGAAATGCAATCAGCCCAAACGTGCATTCCATAGTACTGACAGAGCTGCTTTGCCAAATTCACAAGGTTAAAAGTGAATTTTTAGTTTGGGGACGGGCATTGTGGCACAGCAGGTTAAGCTGCTGCTTGCATGACTGGCATCCCTTATCAGGGCTCTGGTTCACTCCTGGTTGCTCCACTTCCGACCCAGCTCCCTGCTAATATGCCTGGGAAAGCAGCAGAAGATGGTCCAAGTGCTTGGGCCCCTGCCACCCTCCCAGGTGGGAGACCAAGATGAAGTTCCTGGCTCCTGGCTTCAACCTGGTGCGGATCTGGCTATTTGGGGAGTGAAACCAGTGGGTGGAAGGTCTCACTGTCGGATGCTCTGCCTTTCAATAAATAAGTAAATCTAAAAAAATGAATTTTTCTTTTTTGTTCATACACATTTGTTTCTACTTCATTTTCTCTCACAGAATGGACAGATATGCCTATATGAGAATATTTCAAAAACTTCTGGACTATGAAATAAGAAAATATGTATTCAAAAATTATAGAAGATGCCTATGATGAAAACATTATGCATGGATTTCATTTCTTTGCACCAAAATAAACATTTTTAACCTATTTTCTCACAAATGCATGTGTATACTTATGTGCACACAATTGCAAAAGCAACTGATCTGTCTGAGTCCCATACCGTACCATAACGACTCAGTTATTCCAGTTCAAGTTCAAGGCGATAGCTCAAGAGCAGGTGATTTTGTGTAGCACCCTCTTGGCTCTTGGTTCCACATAGGAGTTTTTCACCAAACAAATTGGAAAGTGGGATTGCAAGGAGACATTTTCCAGCCGAAGTATTAAGCACATTTGCTTGGAGGCAGTTTCTTTTATGGATGAATAAGGGGCTCTACCAATCCTACTTCTGGCACCCTCATCCAATTTTAAATGTAATATTGAAACGAATGTGGTTGTGAATGTAATATTACAATGTAAATGCAATATTGAAATAAATTCATGGGCTTTTCCTGCAGTCATCTTTGTAAGTAATTTGCAGGTAGCTCTTCTGAAGGACACTGAGAATGGAATCAAGTGAGTTTAACAGCTCTGTTTGTGGCTGATGCGCTGTTCTTCTGCTGCTTAGAGTATCTAGTCAGAGCTGGCGTGCAAGGCCACCTGGCAAGCAACAGCAGTGGCCACTGTCCTCCCGGCCATGGGCAGAGACATGTTAGGGCAGAAGAAAGGTTTGTTTTTAGAATCACTCATTTATTAATTTAAGAGATAGAGAGACAAGGAGAGAGAAGAGTGAGAGGAGAGAGAGGAGAGAGAAGAGAGAGGGAGGGAGAGAGGGGGAGAGGGAGAGAGGGAGAGAGATCTTCCATTTGCTGATTCACTCCTCAAATGCCTACAACAGCCAGGGCTGGGCCAGGCCAAAGCCAAGAGCTGGGAAATCAATCCAGAGCTCACAAGTGAGTTGTAAGGACTGAAATGTTCCTGGAAAATGGATGTCCAGGTTCTTGATGCTGCTGTGAGAATGAATTCTAGGGTTAGGTTTTTACTAAGCAAGCAAACTTTATTGCACGTCAAAGTAGACACCAAGGGCAGGGCAGTGGGCCGGCTCTGAGGAGGTTTCTCTTTTCTCTTTATCATGAAGTGGTGCAGCAGGAATATTCATGGGATGGGGAGGAGGAGTCTAGGGATAAGGTGAGATTGTCCTGCAATCGGGGTGCCACCTATTTTCTTTCCTAATAGGGTCTTTTTGGATCTGTAGTGGTGATTTTGGAAGTGAGTCTCAGTGGAAACTTCAATGCTAATGATATTATAATGAGTCTTAGGTTAATTAAGGGAATGAGACGGCTGACAGTATGGCTGCCTTTTCTGGGACATTTGCCAACCCTGCAGTTTCTGAGTTTTATGGTACGGTATGGGAAAGACCTTGAGCTTCCCTGCCCAGGATATCTGGGCTCCGCTCTTAACTAGCTGTCAGCGTACTCTGATGCTCCTGGAACCATCACCTGCTGCCTCCCCAACCCTGCCCCGAGCTGCATTAGCAGGAAGCTGGAGTCAGGAACTGGATAGCAACAAATGATATAGAAACTCCTTGGGGCTGACATTCAAGTTCAAGGCCACGGCTAAGGATGTGGTTCTCCAAATAGCCTTCCTTTAAATAGCCACTGCTCCTGAATCCCAAGTTGAGGACAGTTAATTACGGAAAGACACAAGCAGCTCAAGACAGAGCTTTGAGAGTAGTTCAAATCATTTTATTTGTGTGTGGCCCTCTTTTCATAATGAAAGCTTAATGCTTGTGAGCTCGACTGATGGGTTTAATGCTTGGCGCTTTGGTAGGTGCAGGGATTTTATTTTGTCCTCTTTCGGTCACACAGAATAAGTTTCCCTGATTTGAAATGCTTGGTAATACAGACTGGGTAATCCTTCTCCAAAGCGTTGCAGACTTTGGAATTTGCTGCATTGTGTACTATCTGCATATCCATAATGAGATATCTTACAAAACCCAAGTCTAAACACAAAATGTATCATTTTTCATATACATTTTGTACACATAGCCTGAAGGTAATTTATACAATGTTTGTAATGACACTGTGCATAAAACAAAATATCATGGAGCAGAATTTTCTATTTTTAATTTTTTATTTATTTGAGAAGCAGAGAGACAGAGAAAGAGACAGACAGACATGGAAAGCTCATGGAAATGCTTGCAACGGCTAGGGCTGGGCCAGGCCAAAGCTGGGACCAGAAGCACAATCCAGGTCTCCCACATGGACTGAGGCAGGGCCAGGACTTGATAGGGAGGCACGCCTCTTCTGTCATAACCACAATGCCAAATGGCCTGCTCTGGGCAGAATATTCCACTTGCGGCATCATGTAGGTGCTCAAAAGGGTTTGCATTTTGCAGCACTTTGGGTTTTGAATTTGTGGATTTAAGGATGCTCAACCTGTATATAAAGTTCCAGGACCCCAGCTCTCATTCTAATTGTAAGCACTGCTTGATTTTTCAACAAATGATGCAAAGTCCCCTTGAAAGGTTCATATGAGATTATTTCAAAACCTCCAAGACGAAACAGAATGAAAACATCAGTTTATTTTGCTGCAATTTTTTTTAAATCCATGCATTTTTTTTTCACAACACCTATTTTCTGTGAACTTTTCGAAGACCCCTTAGGGCACAAGGCATCAGAGCCTGGAGCGTTTTACCAGGCCGGGCTTGGGGCACCCTCATTCCTCTGATGAGACACCTGGCTTTAGACTTCGCTTTCAGATGAGCCAGTAGGGCTAGGGCAAGGTGGTGTTGACCCTTGGGGACCTGGCTCAACCTCCCTCTTCGTGGGCCAGGAATGGGCCAGACTCAGAGACGGGGGTTTCCCCTGTGCTCCCCACCAGATGAGTGCTGTGGAGGGCTAGCCCTTGTGGCTCTCTCTCACATGGGCTGGTGGAGAGAACATCAAGTCTCAAAGCAGCCAGAGACCTCAGCCTGAGAGCGAGGTGGGAGCACCTGCAGGGGGGCCTCCCCCAGCCCTGTGCTGCTTCCACTGGCGCTGTGAAGCTGGAATCAAACCTGGGGAGTCCAGGCCATCCAAGCTCCAGAGGAAGCAGTGGAGCCAGCGCCCAGCTCTGGGATGCACCCTGCAGGTGTGGGACTCCTGGGGGGGGTGGTCTCTTAGGGTCGGGGTCCAGTCAAGTGACTTTCTGCCAATTTGAGCCTCTGCAGCTTAGTGTCAAGAACAGGTGTAGGCTGAGGCCCTTGCTGCAAAAGTGGGTGGAGGAAGCTGGTGGCAATGAAAGGGAGAGTGAGTGAGTGTGAGGAAGTGAGTGACACAACCTGGAGAGCACGTGCCTGCCGTGCCCGCAACCCCCCCCCCCCCCCCCCCCCCCCCCCGCCGCACTGCCCAGCAGCCAGGGTTGCAGAGGCACAGGCGCTGAGCTTGGTTCTGTAACATCGCTAACAGGACAGACGATCAAGTGGTGATACTCCACCTAGCGAACTGTAGGCTGCTGGGCTCTCCTGGGGGCACCTGGACCCCTTCCTCTGCACCAGGAGCCCCTTTTCACACTGCAGGTGACAGGAGCCCCCACTTCTCTATGCCACACTCCTCAGTCCCTTTGCTGGAGCGGGGAGACTCTCGGTCTCTAGCCCACTCTGCACTCTCCCTTGCACTCTAGCAGAGGTGCCTGCCCTAACCAGGAGTGGGGGTGGGCAGAGGAAAGGGCAGAAGCAAAGGAAAGGGAAGCTGGAGCCTACCCAAGGGCTTTTGGAATTTTTTTTAATAAAAAGGTGTATTTTATTTGTTTGAAACAGTGACAAAAGAAGGGAGGGGAGAGAGTGAAAGGGAAAGAATCTTCCACCCTCTGGTTCACTCCCCAAATAGCTGCCAAAGTCAGGGACCCAGAATGCCACCAGCTCTCCCATGATCTTCCATTGCCTCCCCCCAGGATTTGAACCAGTGCTCCGTATGGGATGCCAGTGTTGCGAGCAATGGTTAAACAGCTAAACCACAGCTCTGGCCCCTACCCCAAAGCTGTTGGGATTAAGTTCTCCATGCATTAGGAACTGGAAACACAAAATGTGGCAGGAGTTTGGGGAGACTGGTTGGAGGGAAAGTGAAGGTAAATGAGAGTCTGGATTTCAATCCCCCATCTACTGTCCATGGCACAGTAGGTTAATCCTCTGCCTCGGTGCTGGCATCCCATGTGGGCGCTGGTTCTAGTCCCAGCTGCCCCTCTTGCAATCCAGCTCTCTGCTATGGCCTGAGAAAGCAGTAGAAGATGGCACAAGTGCTGGGTCCCTGTGCCTGCATAGGAGACCGGGAAGAGGCTCCTGGCTCCTGGCTTTGGATCGGCTCAGCTCCAGCTGTAGCAGCCATTTGGGGAGTGAACTAATGGAAAGAAGATCTTTCTCTCTGTCTCTCCCTCTCACTGTCTGTGGCTCTACCTCTCAAATAAATAAATAAAAATTTAAAAAAAATACTTATTTATTTGAAAGTCAGAGTTACACAGAGAGAAAAGAGGCAGAGAGAGAAAGAGAGAGAGAGTCTTCAATCCGATGGTTCACTGCAACTGGCCGAAACGACCGGAGCTGCACTGATCCGAAACCAAGAGCCAGGAGCCTCCTCCATGTCTCCCATGCAGGTGCAGGGACCCAAGGACTTGGGCCATCTTCCACTGCCTTCCCAGGCCATAGCAGAGAGCTGGATCAGAAGTGGAACAGCTAGGCCTCCTTGAACCAGCGCCCATATGGGATGCCGGCACTTCAGACCAGGGCATTAACCCACTATGCCACAGCCACGGCCCCAGTAAATAAAATCTTTGAAAAGAAAAAAGAAGAAGCCTGGGACACTCATACATACACACACAGATACACATGCATTCACACAAACATGCATACACATATATATATATATGCATACACCCATACACACACATACACAGATACACACGCATACACATAAACATGCATACACAGATACACACATAAACATATATACATACATGCACACACCCATTCACATGGATACACCTACACACATACCCATACACATGCATACACACGCATATACATGCAAACACAAACTTGAAGATATTAGAGGCTAGAGAGGGCCCCGTCAGATGCCTTGCTGCTTTGCTATATATTGCAACCCATATTACATGTCTCTAACAGAAACATTTTGAAAGTAAATAGAATGTGAGTAAGTTCCCCAAATATCCTGAGTCTTTTCCAGTGAGGACACCAAGAACGTTGCTTTAGGAACGGATGCAGGGTCTGCACCTGACCATGGCTTGTCTGAGTTCAAGTTTATTCTGCAGAGCACCAGTGAAGAATGACATTTCAGAAAACCTACTGTAGCAGCCAAGGCAGATGTTGTAAAGATACAACCACAAAATGGCCAAGGTTGGAATTTAACATTTTGCCATTGATTGTATTCAGTCATTTTCAGTTTATCACTACTGGAAAAAAAAAAAAAAAAAGAAAGGCTCAGCTTGTGTAGAGCAAGAGGAAGTACTTCTCTGGCCTGCTCTGGGCTACAGAACTGAGTCTACTGCTCAGGCCTCCCATATACCTACCCACCCATCCCCCACCATCTGGGGAGAGGCCATTGCTGAAGCTACAAGCACAGGGAGCTGGCCAAGTTCAGGTCTCACAGGCACGGCTGCAGAATCAACGTGAGCTCTGGGAAACTCGAGTTCATTCAGAGAGACAGTGCAGGGGGCTTCTGGGATCCAGACCCCTAGCCACTCATAGCTCCCACCTTGCCCAGGTTCAAGGTGGCTTCCTTGGTGTGAGGCATCACAAGGAACCTCAAGGCAACAGGTGCCTACCTGAATGCAATTCCTTGTTCATCCTCAGTATCCTTCATCCAAAATGCCAGGGACCAGAAATGTCTGATTTTAGATTTCTGTGCTGTTTAGAGTATTTGCTTATCCATAGTAAGATATCTCGGGGATGGGGCACGAGTCTAAACATGAAATTCAATTAAGTTTCATGGACAAGTTATACAGAGAGGTTAATTTCACACATTGGTTTTAGTGTACCTTCATTTTGACTGAAGCTCTCTCTCCCACGAGGTGAGGTATGAAATTCTCCATTTGTGGCATCATCCTGGTGTGTAGAAGTTTCAGATTTTGGAGCATTTCAGATTTCCAGTTTTGGATTTAAGGAATCCTCAGCCTGTCCAGGAAGTGATCAAAAGTGTCTTTCCCCTCTAGAATAACTTCATGATTTGATGTGGGACAATACACTTTGAATTGTCCCCATCTGTCTGCAGGGATCTGAGATGAACTGGGAGGGAAGTGAGCAGGGGAAGAAAAGTCTTCCTTTGAGTGACCAAATCCAAGCTCAGAGTGACCTTTGGGACCCTATTCTCCTGGAGGGAGCCCAGCCTTGGAGCAGGCACTGTCGTTCATCAGCAATTCAGTCTCTCCGGCATGGCTGCCAGTCACTAGCACCGCCTTGGCCACAGCCAGCTCTGCAGGCAGAGTGTGCACCTGCTGACAAAGCCCTGTGTTACAGTCCTAAGTCCCCATGGCTGGAATTGCTTATTAGCAGCAAAGAAAATTTCAAAATAAAACACGGTACAATCACTTACTTTACCAAAAGATTTATTTGAAACAGGTTTGTGTAGACATATACCAGTCAACAGGTTTGATCAAAGCCACAAATCACTAAATTCTCCAAAAACCTCTAAACATACAAGTAGATGCTCTTCATTTGTATTCACTCCAGGACAGAACCCAGCTCCACTAGAATGTGCTGCTGTAATTTAACAATCAGAGGACATTAATAGGACGTGAAAACGCTAACACTTCTAGAGGGAGGGAACAAAATCCCCACATGCCTCAGAAGCCTCACCGCTCTGCTGGGAGCCAATTAAATGTGCCCCACAGCCCGCTTCCCCCTGCATAACCAGATTAAAATCTCCCATCACAAACAATATTTAAGCAATCCAAGCACAGATGTGACAGGAGAGCACATGGCTCTGCTCACAGGAGAGAAAGACGCCACAAAGATGCTGCGTTCAAACGGCAACTGAGGGACCCGCAGGAACGACGCCCCGCCCCTGCAGCTGGCCCCACCAAAGCCCTGGCATTGCCCTTGATGGTCAGGGACGGGGTGTGTGTGCGGGTGCTGCAGGGGCGCAGCCTGGCTGGTCTCTGAGCTCTGCCATCACTGGAGACATGGGAAAGGGCACCAGAGAGGACAGCCAGAGTTGGCTTCAGTCCTTTCCATATGAGTTTGCTAGTGACAGATCCCAGACTTTCTTGGTGCGGAGATTTTTGTTTTAATTGACACAGAAGGAGCGCCTCTATTTATGGCGGTGCTTGTCGGAGGGCGAGGAACTCCATGAGCAGGAAGATGTTTGTTTTGTTTTGTGATTGGTGTAGTGTTGGCGGTTGGTATCTCAACTGGAACTGCACACTACACCATCTCTGGCAACACAACCGGATCCCACCCCTGGCCGCTCTGAGCCACGGCCAGTGCGTTCACAGCTGCTCTGGCGGCCTCTGCCTCTTTCCGGCCTCTTCTCTTCCGCACGGAAGAGCTCACCTATAAAAGGCTCGTGATAAGCTCTCTTGACCCCTAAGTTTCCTGGGCAGGGTTATTTGGATAGTGCTGTTCCTTCAACTTTCTTCTTCCTATTTCTGTCATAAATCAAAGCCACCTGACATTTTGTTCCTGACTTTTCAAACAAACACGTCTCCTTTCTGCAGCCAGGTCAGCGGCAGCGCCTGTGGGCTAATCGTGTGAGCCTGTTTTTCTTGGTCCGACGCCTGGGAGAAGGAGCAGAGCAGATATCTCAAAGGCAACCCGGGCCAGAGATTGTCATTTGACAATGAGCCAGGCCGGGTGCAAAAAGAATCAGTCTTTTGTTGGGAGAGCAGAGGTGTTCTGCCGAGGTCGGCGTCTATGGATCCCATGCGGGGCGGGGGTGAGCTCAGCTCTCTTTGCGGATCCCAGTTGTTTGTGGTTTCTGACCACTTAGGCTGATGTCAACTCAGTACCTTCGCTTCCCACTCGAGCCTGAGTCCCACATTCACAAATCACACCCAACACGCTGCGAGACAGCCAGAACCAGCAGGTATGGCAGGTATGAGATCAAACAAAGCAACTCATGGAGGTTGAAGGGGAATGAAAATGGGTAATGTTGGATGATTAGGGATGCGGAGGGGAAAAATAAATAAAGGAAGAACACATCAAGTTGAATATTCCTGGTCTACTCCTTCCATGCATACATAATAATGTCGTTACAGGGGTCTTCGGTCCCCACTCTATGACCCTTTGGAAATCCTTCTGTCCTTCAAGATGGAAAAAAGCCTTATTGGGAGGTTCACTGAACTCCCTCAAGGTAGTACTAAACAGGACAGATACCTGCCTTGAGCTAATGCAAAACCAACAATAAAACCAACTAGTGTGCACTTTTATTTATTTATTTTCAGCAGGGCAGCCTTAGTGAATGGCGCTCTCCAAGAGTGTATTTGGTAACTTAAGCGTTTGCATGAGGGACATGCCTGATGAATATGACAGGGGTGCCACCTTCGGGCTTCACCTAAACCCTCTGCCAAGTTACTGTTGCAGGCTCTGCTGAGCCGCGGTTTGCCTGCTCACATTTTTTTATGGATCCCAGGAGATGGAGGCTACATTTCAAATGCTGAAGCTAAATCACTCCTTGAATTACTTTGGGACAATGACCCTGAGCAGTAATTTAAACCGGGGCTGAAATGTGTGCACTGTTTTCACATGTTCAGAGCTAAAGACCTGCCTTCTCCCACAGCAGCATTTTGCAAACATTCTATTCAAGGTAGGGGCTGAGACATAAATCCCTGGGAACCAGCTGATCTGCTAGAAAACCTTGTGGTTCAGATAAACAAGATAAAGGGTCACTGCTACAACAAGTGGAGAACAGAGCTATAGCCTTCTTCCTAAAAAATTCACCTGAGTGTGTCCATCTGCATTTTCAAACATTAGCTCCCCAGATTCCCTGTCTTTCCATTATTCACTGCTTCTTGACAAGTTATTACTGGTTTTCACTGCCAGCTCCCTATAGCAAAACCCGAAGCCTTGTCAAGGAAAAGCAAACGTCAACACAGTTCTTGGCTGATCTCTGCTCCAACCCTGGCTCCCCTTTTACGATGAGTGTTAAAGCAACACCATCTCCTTTCTTTCTCCGAAGCACAGGTTTTGTATGCTACAATGATCTCCAAAAGTGGTCACTTGTTTCTCCATGTGAGTGTGTGTGTGTGCGTGTGCACCTGTTGGGTTGGGAGATGGGACCATGATGCCAAGCAGGCAGCCTGGGATACTCCACACAGAGACAGGACTCTGAGCAGCCACGGGTTCTAATGCCTTCTGCTCTCCCTCCTCCCTTTGCAGTCTGTCTTCTCACAGCTACCCTTGCGGGCATGGGTGCATGAGCGGTAGACTGAGAACTAAATTCACACGGTAGCAGGCCTCTCCCTGCTGTCAGCCATGCGGCCTCAACTGAGAGCCGACTGGCTACAGGCAGCACTGGTGGAAGCGTTGACCTGAGTGGTTCTGCCAGCTTAGGCTATCCACAGGCAGGCCCCTGAGTGCTGACCGAGCATGACCTACCAGCCTGTGAGGCAGACTGACAAGTCCCAGGTGGCATTTCCACTGAGCTGACAGCCAGGGCATGCAACCTGGTCCCATCCACCCGCTTCCCTGGGGAAGGGATTTGTGTGACATTCTGACCTCAATTTAAAGATAGGACAAGTGACACAGCCCCAAGTCGCGCTGGCTGAATATTCTATATCACACATAGTCACAGCTGTTCCTCCTCGAAACCCTATCTAGTCCCTGGCTATAAGAAAGCTTCATCACAGGGGAGGATAAATAGAAAGGCATGCCTCCGAAGAGTCTCTTCTCCCGTGTGCATATTTCATTATCTCAAAGACTGTTTAGTCTGCTTCTCCAAAGAAAAGGAAAATACACATAAATCCCAGAAAATGTGAACTGTGCTTTAACCAAGAAAATAAAACAAACAAACAAAAAACTCCAAACAGACACAAACATACAGTTTAATTCACAAACACGATTTGGAAGGCTGCAAGTTCCAGAAAGAGCTAAGTGTGTGACAGAAAACTCAGTTTTAAATCACTCTTTCCAAACAGGCTTAGATCCCAGATGAAACCACACATGAGGCGGGTCTTCACAAAGTTGATGAAAAATACTATTATGAAAAAAAAAAAAAAAGGATGCCTAGATTCAAGTCATTTGCACCAAAATAAATTTATCACTTGATTTTCTTCCATGGACTTCGTGAAGTTCCCACATAGTGAAAATGCCTAACACACAATCAATTCCCATGTTCATTTGCGCTCTGGGTTTTGACCATGATCTTCTGATGTGCAGGGAAGACACAAACCTTGGGGTGTTGTGTTACACCTCCAGGTACACTTTTTGTTGCAAACTTTCTGCACCGCAGTCCCTCACTGATTCAGCCTGCTGGCTGCTCTAGTGTTTAAACACCTCTTACGCACCTCTGGGGAAGGAAGGGCGATTTTCTGCGTCTCACCTGCAAGTTGTACTGCTGCACTTCCCCACCATCCCCTCCTGCACCCCAGCCACAGCACGAGATGCAAATCACATTCTAGCTGATTTCCAATGCCAAGACGTTGTGGAAGTTCTGAAAATAAAAGGGCTAGGAAGCAAAGTGCACTATTGTTTTATTTCCTAATTTAGCACAACCGTTCCCAGAGGAACTGTGCCATTTTAACCAGTAACAGCTGCCCAGAAGTATTTACTTTAAGCCATCCAAAAATCTGCCTTGGCAACCAAAGCAAAGAGGAGAGAACATGCCTGCAGGCGGGTCACTTATTAGGGCTCCAGGTGCTCACGTTCATGCCCGAAGGCATCCAGCTTCGATCCAAATTTAGAACAGGGGGCTGTGCAGCTGGGGAAGCCAGGGACTCAGCACACCGCTGCCTTGTCTCGGAACACAGGACACTGATACCCCAAAAGGTCCCCGGTCGATATTAAGAATGGGCATTCCCTTGAAATGGCTGGAATTCTCCTCCATGATGACTGCGAGTCAAGGTCTTGTTTGAGCTTCTACGCACAAGAAGCTGATGACAAGGATCTTCTGCAACTCAGGGCTTGACTTGAGGGGACATCTGGTGGAAACTGTCCTGGGCGCCCCTCCCTGGCTCTCCCCTGCCTTTCCTTCTCTTTCTGAATGTTCCTGGCCGCTCTCCATGTCTCGGATTTTCCCTTTGGGTTGCCTCATGCTCCACCCCAAAGCTACAGAGGGACAGGAGTGATCCACTGGTACAAGAAGGAGGCGCTCATTTCCCTACAGTGAAAATCCAAGATGTGATCTCAACTCCCACCAAACACATGCCTTCTAATGCAAGCGGCTGTCAAAGGCCTGGGGTCTGGAGCTTGGGCAATGGATCCTGGGGGTTCCTCCGCCACCTGACCGGAGACTTCCCAGCCAGAAGGGAGCAGGTAAACGTTTGGAATACAGGTGGAATAGCTGTTCCTCTTCCTTATATAGACCGAAAAGAGTGTTGGGAGAAGGGACTTCCGGCATCCCTAGGAGTCCGCAGTAGGACAGCGAGAGGTGCAGACGGGGCTGGTGGGCTGCAGCAGCCATGCACTGAGCACAGTGGCCAGCCACGCAGAAGGCCTGAGCATGGGGGGGCGCCTGCACAGCGGTGGTCGGGTGGTCGACGCTGGCAGGCACCTGGCGCGGGTGCACAGGCACGGGTCGCCGGTCTGCCCACCCGCGACTGTAGCTGAGCGTCGAATAAATGTTCTCTGATTTACCACCCCAAGATAGGCTTTTCGTGATTTCACCGCCATCAGGAAGTTCATGCCAACTCCATACACACAAAACAGGACGCAAGGCGCCAGTGTCAGCCGTCCAGGGTGACCTTTGCAGGCGGCCTGGCTGACGTCATCTGTGAGGGACCCAACAGGAAGCGGGCGCGCCCGCCGAAGTCACACGAGATGGGTCTCTCACGCAACATAAAACCGCCTTCCTGTTCTCTCGCAACTAGTCCTGGGGTTTAGCTATTGGTGAAACATAATGTTTTTAATTTCACACCTCACAGAGCACAGCGGAATGCTTCATAACAATGTAAACAGAAGTCCGGCCAAGCACTGCAGACAGACGGGGAGGGAACGAAATGGCTTCCCCAGCGGGCTCTACTCCGGGTGTGCGAGGGGATATATAACTAACCAACTGGTTGGCTAAGGCCACAGAAATGTGTGTCCGGTGTTTTCGGCGGCTGCCGCCTGTCTCTTCTGCCCAAGACGTGTTAACACCGGGTGCAACCAACCGAGTGTGTCTCCTCGGATCCGTCGGGAGAACGCGCATCTTACTTCTTCCTCGCTTTCTTCTTGGTGGTGTCGTACGCACGGACTATTTCTTCCTGAGTAACAGCTCCGTGCTCTTCTTGAGAAAAGGCGTAGCCATCTGCAAGAGCAGCACACGGGAAGGGCTGGTTAGCTGAAGCTGTTAGCAGGGCAGGTTCTGAGGGGTAGGTCTCCTCCAAGGGGGCTTGCAAAAGTTTCTGCAACTTTGGGTTGGAAAGATGAGCTCAGGGGCTGGTGCTGTGGCCTGGAGGTTAAGCCGCTGCCTGTGCCGCCAGAGTTCCATATGGGCGCTACCAGTTTGAGTCCCGCTGCTCCACTTCTGATGCAGCTCCCTGCTAATGCGCCTGGGAAAGCAGCAGAAGATGGCCCAAGTGCTTGTCCCCTCCCTCCCCACGTGGGAGACACGGATGGAGTTCCTGGCTCCTGGCTTTGGCCTGGCCCAGTCCTGGCCACTGCAGCCATTTAGGGAGTGAACCAATGGAAGGAAGATCTCTTTCTCCCTCTCTGTCATTCTGCCTTTCAAATAAATAAATCTTAAAAAAAAAAAAAGTAGGTTTATTTTGGTGCAAAAAATTTCAAAATCTATACATGGAATTGAATTCATATATGCATTTTCCATAAGGATTTTGAAGACTTTTCATATATGATTTAGGAAATTTTAAAGTTAGTTATTTAATTTTATTTGAAAGGCATAGAGACAGAGATCTCCCACATGCTGACCCACTCACTTCCCAAAACCCACAACAGCCAGGGCTGGGTCAGGCCAGCGTCAGGAGCCAGGAGTACCGTCTAGGTCTTCCATGTGTGTGGCACAGACCCAACACTTGAATCATCTCCTGCTGCCTCCCAGGTGCGAGGCAGAGAGGCAGAGAGCGAAGCTGGAACTCCACGCAGACACTTGGGCATAGGATGTGGGCACCCCAGGCTGTCGCTTACCTATTGTGCCAAATGCCCACTCGCCCATTTCAAACATTCTTTTTTTGCACCAAAATAAATGTACCACTTTGCAGAAACTTTTGTCAGTTTCTCTCACACTTATGAGGGGCATGGTGGAGCTTGGTGTGGGCAGCAGTGGTCACTGGCCTTGGGCTCTTTGTTCCACGGCCAATCAAGAGAAATGCCTTGTTCTGCCTGCTGCTGCCGGCTGCCCAGCGAATTTATGATGCTGTAAACTTGCCAGGGAAAACACACACGACGCTACCAGTGAAAGCTGGCAAAGAGCACGTGAGGCTTGGACGTTCTTGTTTTTAAATTGGCTTGATTAAAACTGGTCCTAAGTAACTGAAGTGAGTTTATTTCCAGATAAAGAGAAAGATCACACAACCAAATCAAGAGGAATTGAATGTTTGACTCTGTAGCCACAGGAAGAATGGTTCTTATAATCAGCTCATAAACTAACAATAAGTAACAGTCAACACTTATTAGATGCTATGCGTATGACTACATCTGTCTACAAACAGCTCTTTTAATCCTCTCAGCAACGCTAGTAGATACATGAACATCGTCTTCCCACTTCACAGATGGGAAAACTGCGGCTTAGACATTTTTTATTACTAGCCTAAGGTCACAGATCAAGATAGGGTGGCAGAACTGGGAAGCAAACCCTCAGTAGAATGAGTGAGAAACCCATGTTGTTCTGCGTCTCCAGGTTTAAAGTGACTTAGGGGTCATAAACCCAAAGCAGGTCTTTGCTTCCGCTGGCTCCTCACATGGAAAGACTCTTGGAAAGACTCTCCCTGGGGCTAACCCTTCCGTGTCAGGGGAGAGGGCCTGCAGTTCTATTAGCCATTCTGGTTAAAAGCAACACTGAAAAGCCTGGCAGTGGTGACTCCCACTCTGGCAGGTTCACGGTTTATCAAGGGAGCTGTTATGCACACTCCTGATACACACTTTAAAAGGAGAGAAAGAAACCAGGATTCATGCCCAGGTGTCAGCTCCTGGATTGCTGGTTGATTTCCCCAGATACCTGGCTTCAAGAGTCAAGATGCTGGCGTGTTTGGAGACACACAGCGTGTGCCTGTACACAAGGACCCAGACACACACGGTGCTGAGGCACAGAGACACACAGTAGCAGGGTGGGGATGCAGGGGGGGAGGAGACTTCAGGAGATGCTCAGGCTGCTCCCTGCACTTGCTGGGCTGGCCTCCCTGCTCCTCAGGACAGTAGCTCTCCAGCCACCTCCCGAGAAAACCCGAAGGCTGGGGTGGGCCGCCCTGGGAGGCAAGGGCTCGTCTGCAGAGGTGGCCTGGGGTCAGCTGAGGACAGCGGGGCTCAGCAGCAGGGAGGAGGGCCCAGACCCAGGAGGCCAGGGGTGGGAGAGAGAAGGGGCCAGAGCGAAGGCAGAGTGAGCCAAGACAGAGAGGAATCTTCCACAGGCGCTCCACTCGTAACCAACCAACCCACAAACCAGAAAAATCCCATCACGTGGCAGCCAGGCTGAGGCAGCTCCCAGAGCAGTGTTCCCAGGTGGCTTGGGCACAAGAGCAGGAGGTCCCGGCGCAGGAAGGCAGAAGCCAGCCTGGACAGGGCGGCTCCTGCGGGGGCCGGATGTGCTTGCTCAGCTGCTCCAGCCAGAGCCGCAGCCGATGCACTTAAACTTCCTTACGCTGGCTCTGCTTTGATGCTCCTGGCTTGACGGTCTTCCCAGGGCCCGCTCCTGAGCGGCAAATGCTGCCTCTCACCTCTGCTCCCTAACAGCGTTGTTTTTTTGCCATGTTGCCTGTTCAGAGGGCACCGGGCACGGGAAAGCACCACTGCTCAGCTCCAGAGCGGCTGCTCCCAGCCTCCCGCCTCTGCCCAGAGTGCCCTGGCCCAGCCCACACAAGGTGCTCTTTGTGAGGCCTTTTTACTTCAGTCCAGGAGGAGACCGTGTTCCCTGGGATGTTTCAAAGCAAGATTCAGCAAACACCACTGTCTGCCCTGAGAACAAGGCTGCGCACTGTGCTCGACTTAGACAGCTTTCGCTCTCAGCGTTTGAAAAAGGAACATTTCTACCAAACATCTCATGGATTCTGAGGTGGCCACGTCTGGATGGGACGACCTGCGGGAGGGGCAGTCCGGCCTCTGATGCCAGAGCTGCTCCTGGGTCCGACAGAGGGGGTTCGGATCACCAGTGCCAGCTGTGCAAGGACACTGACACTGGCAGGCAGGTGTCCTGAGCTCCCCACCCGAACACCACTTTGGTACTTCAGAGGCTGAAGCACTGGCCATGTGACTTTGGATACCTTAAGCTCTCCGGCTGTTGGTTTCTGTAGAAAGAAACAGGCTGGTCCAGGAGAAGGCCAAGTTCTCCCGCAGCTCCAGCCTGACTGCAGCCCCCGGGCACCTCCTAGGCTAACCACACCCAGGCTGCAAAGTCTTGTCCCGCTGACTGCTACTGTGCACCGTGCACCCAAGGGAAGGGCTTCTAGCCATGTCAGGAGAGAAGGGCGCCCGTCTCAACTGTCAGTCCAAATAGAACAATTGCAGATCAGTCCAGGACCCCTATGAGTCCCCAAACCCACAGATGCTCAAGTGCCCCACATAAACTGGAGTCGCCTTCGCACACAATCTATGAACACCAATACTTGCAATACCTCTAGACCTATCATGCCTAGTACAATGTGAATGGTTGCTATAGTATATGGGTTAGGGAAGAATGAAAGAAAAACAGTCTTTATGCATTCACTATGACGCACTTTTTTCTTTGAGTGGTTTCGATCTGCAGTTGACTGAATCCATGGGTGCAGGACCCAGTGCTATGGAACCCCAGGGCATGGATGTGGAGAGGGGCCTGCTCTGCCTGTCTTTTTTGGCATCTTTGGGGGGTGGAATGAAGAGGACTTCTTGAAACCTTAAAATAAACATTGCTCCCTTTCTCCTTGTATCTCCCTAATAAACACATTTATTTAAAAAATGTAAAGGGGTGGGCATTTAGCCAAGCAGGTAAGATGGCAGTGGAGATGTCTATGTCCCGTGCTGGAGCACCTGGGTTTGGCACCTGGCTCTGGCTCCAGCTTCTTACTAACGTACACCCTGGGAAGCAGCCACGGCTCAAGGGATTGGGTTCTTGCAACGCACATGGCAGACCAGGGTTGTGTTCCTGGCTCCCAGCTTTGGTCCCAGACCAGTCCTGCCTGTTGTGGGCATTTGGGGAATAAACCAGCAGGCAGAAAAATCTCTCTGTGTCTGTCTGTCTCTTCTTAAATGAAAAAATAAATAAATCTTTAAAAAGGAATGAAAGGTAGGTGGCCTCATGGGTTTAACCTGGGGGTGGCGGGGGAGTCCTCCCTGGTTCAGACAAAATATTTCCTTTCAGAAGCAGGCCCAGTGCGGGTGAGGCTGTCACAGGAGATATTCTAGTGGAACAACAGGCACCAGGACCTCGCCACTGCCCTCCACCTGCCCAGCCTCGGCCCCAGGCTGACACAGACGCATGGTCGGCTCCCCAGGCCCTGCCTGATGAACATTTAACTGCCTCTGCATCCAGTCGGAGTGTTCAGGGGGAGCCTCTGGCTCTTCCCATTTCCCACGTTCATTCGTCTTCCAGGAAGTCCTGACAGCCAGTACATCACCACGGGGGCCTGCACTTGGCCCATGGGCTTCCTCAGTACCCAGGCTGGGGACAGTCAGAGAGGCAGAGGGAGATGGGAGGGGAGGGGGTCTCTTAGTTAGATGGCAGTGGAGGGGTAGGACATTCAGTGAAGGTCATGACATCGTGTCTTTCCCCTCCCCCATGCCACCCCCATTTTTCTAGAATGAGCTTCTCCTTAAGCAGCAGCCCCTTGAACCTGGGTTCTAATAGCACCTTAATGGAAGTAGCAGTTTGCTGTCTGGACAAAGCTTCCTGCAGCCATGGGAATGAGCATGTGTAGGAAGCGTGGATCAGATTCGAGCCGCGGTGGCTCCCGGGGAGCTGAAAGCACTGCCAAGATCAGGGTTTTTCACTCCCAGGTCCTGCTTTGTGCCCCTCAGTGGAGTCAGTGGGGAGGACTACAGGACAGGAAGTGGGCCGGGCCCCGCCACGGAGCTGCCCCCCCCATACAGATGTTCTATGTGGGCTGGTGTGGCGATGGAGTGCACGGCTGAAAGATGAGAAAGTCTGCAAATAACCTGCTGATGGGAGCTCCATGACCTGGACAGTGGGGCACGTGGGGTATGGCAGAGATGGGGGGACCCAGAGATGCTGAGGGGCTCTGCCTGGGAAGGCAGCCTGGATTGCCTCCCGCCCCAGGAGCCCATGGAGCTCCCAAGCAGATGGACACTCGCGGCTGCTCACTGTCCAGCCCGGTGACTGGGTTTGTGGGTGCTGGGTAGGGTAATGGGACAGCCTGCGGATTTTCCGCTTGGGATTGTCATGATAGCAATGAATATGCTAACACTAAACAAACAAAACAGTTCACATGGCTGGCCCTGGGAGCAATAATTTCAAAGCAATATCAGTTCAAAAATATCCTTAACAAACTCCTTTGGGGAGGCTGCGAGAAGGACTGTCACCGTTTCAGGGTTTTCAGTTGCAGGATTTTGTCATTCATGCCATTTGAGTGGAAAGAGCCTATGTCAGGCTGCTCCTGCCTGGGGCCAAACACAGGAGCCCCCACTTCCAGAAGTGTGTCTCCCGCTAGGCAGCTGCTGTCCCTGTCCCTACGAGCACTGCCCTCGTGGCCTGGGCACTGCCTGCCCTCGCCCGCCCTGCGTAAGCTACTTACGGGGGACGCTCTGGGAGACAGAGCTGCCTCGGAACAGGGTGGGGGGCGTCTTCCTGCTCAGCCTCTTTATCAGACGGTCGCGTTCATTCATCCTGCAGGGAAAGCAAACACGGTCAGTCTCCAGGTTCACCCCAACACGACTCAAAGAGGCTTGATAAAGAATCTCAGGTTGTAAATTTAGAGAGAAAGGCGCAGGTTTGGGGGAGGGCTGCCCACAGCCAGGAAGGGGTTCCTGTTTCTCAAGTGGACCCAGTATTTACAGTAGATGCTATCGCAGCCTGTTGAGTATACAGCTTCCTCTTCTAAAGGGCACCCTGGAGCTGGCATTGTGGTGCGGTGGGTTAGGCTGCTGCCTGCCTCACCGGCATCCCATATCAAAGCACCAACTGGGGGCTGGCGTTGTAGCACAGTGAGTTAAGCCGCTGCCTGAGACAGTGTCCCATATGGCTGCTGGCTGGAGTCCCAGTTGCTCCACTTCCAATCCAGCTCCCTGCTAATTTGCCTGGGAAAGCAGTAGAAGGTGGCCCAAGTGATTAGGTCCCTGCACCCTTATGGGAGCCCTGGATGAAGCTCCTGGCTCTTTGCTTCAGCCTGGCCCAGCCCCAGCTGTTACAGCCATATGAAGAGTGAACCAGCAGATGGAAGATCTCTCTCTCTCTCTCTCTCTCTCTCTGTAACTCTGCCTTTCAAATAAATAAACAAATCTTTTGAAATAAATAAATAGCTGGCATCCTGTTTTCAGCCCCTCCTGTCCCCAGTACCTCTGAGCAGCCTTCCTCCCACTGATGGGTCACAGTCATGCCAGGCACAACCCGGGCTGCTCACACCCCTGAGAGTAGTGATCTGTGTCCAAGGTAAATGCGCCCAAGCCTCACTCCTACCTGCAGCCAGTGACACCAGGCAGGGTAAGAGAGCACTACACACACATCTCAGGTTCCCAGATCTGGTGTTTATTTTGAACCAGCATGAAAATCAAGGCGAGTGTTCATCTAAGACCCAAGGATGTGGAGCCCTGAATGTTCCCTCTGTGGCTGCCACTGCTGTGAGGTACCATAGGGCTGTCCTGGAGGACTGGGTGGGGGTGGGGGACTGCTGTTTATCCTATGAGCCGGCAGGGAGTGCCTGAAGGGTGCTGGGATTTTCTTGCTGGTCTGCAGAGTTTGCTGATGCCCTCTGTTAAGCCTGAATCCTGTGCGTCTCTCTCCCTGTCCCACCCCCAACTCAGACGCAGAAATCCTTAACCCTGGTGCTGCAGACCGGGCTGTACTTGGAGGCAGGGTCTGAAAAAGTGTGACTAAGGTTAAAAATGAGGCCGTCGCGCTGGGCCTGATTCCTGGATGGCTGAATTCCCTACAGGCAGAGGAGAGGAGGACGTAGATGCGCACATGCAGAAGGAAGACGGCGAGTCCACACCCGTGTGTGCAAATGCCCACAAGCTGCAGAACACAGCTGGGGCCGAGAAGAGGGAACTAGCGGCTCGCTGTGCTGATGTCCTTCAGCTCACACCTTCAGAGAGGCCGGACCAAGGTACTGCAGCCTCGCACTCCCAGAGCGGAGCTGCTTGCTAACTCAGCCTCAGTGGGGGTATTAGGTCTTCCTCTGTGATGGAAAGCAAGGAGGTTGCCTGGTTGTAACAAACACTTCAGACCTTAAAAAACTATACAACCCTTGGGGCTGGCGCTGTGGCTTAGCAGGTAAAGCCCTGGCCTACAGCACCCGCATCCCATATGGGCTCTGGTTGGAGTCTTGGCTGCTCCTCTTCTGATCCAGCTCTCTGCTATGGCCTGGGAAAGCAGTAGAAGATGGCCCAAGTCCTTGGGCCCCTGCACCCATGTGGGAAGACCCAGAGAAGGCTCCTGGTCCTGGCTTTGAATCGGTGCAGCTCCAGCTGTTGTGGCCAATTGGAGAGTGAACCAGATGGAAGACCTTTCTCTCTCTCTCTCTCTCTCTCTGCCTCTCCTTCTCTCGCTGTATAACTCTGACTTCGAAATAAATAAACAAATCTTAAAAAAAAAATATACGACTCCAAGTATAGAGCCGCTCATACTCCTCTCTGATCCTATCCTTGTCCTTCCTATTAAAAAAGCTAGAAATAATCTACCAGTCCTGTGCATCAACAGTGCCATTGATTTTATGCTTCCAGTGATTGCGTGTTTTCTTTGCTCATTATTTTTTTCCACTTCTTTTGTCTACTGGTTTCCACTTCTTTTGACTACTGGTTTTGAAGACTACATTCTTATTTTTGTGTTCACCCTTAAGTCTCTAACCTGCATATCTGAGAAAACCAAAAGTTTTCTGAGCTCACTGTTTGAGAACTGAGAAGGTTTTAGAACCCCCAGTTGATTTCTCCATTGCTTTTTGTCATCGGCATTGAAGCTTGCCTAGTTCTGCTGTCATTTTTTTCCTCCCAGTTGTTCTTATAACAATTCCCCCGGAGCCTGACATATTGTAGTCTCGTCACAACACACCTACAACGAGGCCCAGAGTTGTTCTCGTACCCTGTTTGGCTGCTCGGGCCTGGGAAACTGCAATAACTCAAAGGTCTGCTCATTTTCATGTACTCAGAATGCCACAAATACTCCCTCCCTCGTTCTCTCTGTTTGCTTGTTCCGGAGCTTCTATTAGATGCATCAACCTCATTCTGTCTTTCACATCCCCAAATCTCCTCCACGCTCTCCAACTCCTTCTTCCTTCAGCTTTATTCAAATCTCTTTAAAACTGTCCAATGTCGTAATTTAAATTTCTGACCTTTTCATGTCTACACATTTTTTTCTACCAAATCCACCTGGCCTTACACACTATTCTTCTCTTGCCTTTTGATTTCTGGGTTTTCTTTCCTCAGTGTGTGACAGGCTCTTTCCGACTCTCCCTGCATCTCCAGGTCTCACTGAGCTAATTTTCCCAGCCGTGGGACTGAATGCTCTCCTTTATTGGGGTTCCTTTACCACGTGTGCCCCAGTCCTTCAGAATGACTTTTCCTTGGCTGTGTCAGGGCTGCGTGGGTCACATCAACGTCTATATCGATAGTTCTGGCATTGACGCTCATCTCAAATCGGACCTCAAACGTTCAGCGTGGGCCTCCAGTTTCTAGTGGGTCGTTCTTTCTTCGACCCATTTTCCTGGTCGCATAGCATGATGTGTGACTTCTTTGTCAGTCTAGCGAGTACAAATATTCTAGTTTCTGTTGTACTGAAGTGGCAGCTCTACAGAAAGGTGCTCTTCTAGGCACAAGGTCCATCGTATGTCACAGAGACCTGAGGTCTTTTATTCTCTCCCCGTGTTAGCCCCTGAGCCTCCTGCCTTTGAGTCCATTCAGAGGTCTCATATCCCCAGGCAGTGTCCTCTGACCCTGCTAGCCTCGATGCCGCTCTGTTTCTAGTACCTGGACTTCTTTCTGAGTGCTATTATGTGTTGAAAGTCTGCCTTTGTTTATATTTCACCCAGAACTTGCATGTGTTTGAGAAGGTTTTTCTGAGTTAGCTCAGCCCACTCTATTTTTTTTCTTTTTTTATTTTTGACAGGCAGAGTGGACAGTGAGAGAGAGAGAGACAGAGAGAAAGGTCTTCCTTTGCCGTTGGTTCACCCTCCAATGGCTGCTGAGGCCGGCGCGCTGTGACTGGCACACCGCGCTGATGGGAAGCCAGGAGCCAGGCACTTCTCCTGGTCTCCCATGTGGGTACAGGGCCCAAGCACTTGGGCCATCCTCCACTGCACTCCCGGGCCACAGCAGAGAGCTGGAATGGAAGAGGAGCAACCGGGACAGAATCCAGTGCCCCGACGGGGATTAGAACCCGGTGTGCCGGCGCCACAGGCAGAGGATTAGCCTATTGAGCTGTGGCGCCGGCCTCAGCCCACTCTATTGATGCTATCTGGTTTCCATACGTAATCTGTATTCCCCCAACCCAGCTACTAGAACACACCATAGCTGTCCTTAGGAACAATCTTTTCCTACAGTCTTTTAAAGTACCCATGATATGACAAAGCCTTAGGTTATGAAAAGAGCCTGAGAGATTATAACTTTGTGCTGCGCTGGAGGTATCAGATGCACTGGCTTCTTCGTGGACTCCAGTGTTGAAACGCTGGGGAACACTGTTTTCCCAATTTACTTTTCTTCTTTAGGGGAGAAAGGATCATTGTGAGTGGAGATTACTAAAATTTCTCACGAACCATAATGTTGGAAAAGTTCAAGAAAGAAAGGGGTAGAAACTGGGATGACAACATGTATGGTATTATATCATCTTGTGTATCATTTGGAGGTTACCTGCTCACAAAGACGAGGGGAAAAAGAGGAAGAAAAGACACCAGGTGTTTGCTTTGGCTAATTCTGAATAATCAGAAAATAAAAAGGAGCACAAATTAACACAGGGAAGGATGATTTAAATCTATGGGATTTTTTTTAAGACAGAATTTTCAGGGTGGGTTTCTGGCCTAGCAGTGAAGCCACGCACGGGGACACCAGTCCCCATTTTGGTTCGGGCTCCAGCTCTGCTCTCAATTATGACTTCACCCTAATGCGCACCCTGGGAGGCAGCAGGCAACAGCTGAAGAAGCTAGTTTCCTGCCATCTGTGCGGAGACCTGGATTGTCCCAGATCCCAGCTATGGCCCTGGCCCAGTCCTAAACGTTGCAGGCATTTGGGGAGTGAACCAAAAAACTTCATCTCTGTTTCTCTTCCTCAAAAACATTTTTTTTTAAAAAAAGAGAGAATTCTCAACAAAATACTAGGAAAACAAGGTCAACAGCACATTAGAAGGATTATATTCTATAACCAAACAAGATGATTTATCCCAGAATGCAAGGAAAGTTCGACATAAGAAAATCAATCAGTATAATGCATCACTTTAGTAGGAGAGAAAAATATCATACGGTCACCTTAATCAATGAAGAAAAGCATTTGACAAAATCAAATACTCCTTCATGATAAAAACAACCAGCAAAGTAAGAATATAAGGAAAATCCTTAAGATGCTAAGGGGGCCGGCACTGCGGCTCACTAGGCTAATCCTCCACCTACGGCGCCAGCACCTCGGGTTCTAGTCCCGGTTGGGATGCCGGTTCTGTCCAGGTTGCTCCTCTTCCAGTCCAGCTCTCTGCTGTGGCCCGGGAGTGCACTGGAGGATGGCCCAAGTTCTTGGGCCCTGCACCCACATGGGAGACCAGGAGGAAGCACCTGGCTCCTGGCTTTGGATTGGTGCAGCGCGCCGGCCGCAGCATGCCGGCTGTAGCGGTCACTTGGGGGGTGAACCAACAGTAAAGGAAGACCTTTCTCTCTGTCTCTCTCTCTCTAACTCTGCCTGTCAAAAAAAAAAAAAAAAAAAAAAAAAAAGATGCTAAGGGGCATTTATGACAAACCCACAGCTAGCATCATACTCAGTGATGAAAGACTGAAAGCTATCTTTGATGAGCAAGAACAAGACAAGGATGCCTACTTTCTCCACTTCTGTTCAGTCAATTTATTTGGAGTTCTAACCAAGATAAGTAGGCAAGGAAAATAAAAGACATCCACATATAGGAGAAGGAAGTAAAATTATTTCAATTTGTAGATGACAGGATTTTAAGAACACTTTGCTTATTTAAAGGGTGAGCATTGTGGTACAGCAGGTCAAGCCACTGCTTGGGATGCCTGTACTGCATCTGGAGTGCCTGGGATTGAGTCCCACCTCTGCTTCTGATCCAGCTTCCTGTTAATGTACCTGGGAGATAGCAGATGATGGCCCAAGTACTTGTATTCCTGCAACCATGTGAAAGACCCAGATGGAGTTCCTGGCTTCTGGCTTTGCCCTGATCTAGTCCCTATGGGCTAGTCCCTATGGGCAGTTGGGAAGTGAAGCAGTGGATGGAACACCTCTCCGTGTTTTTATGTCTCTTTCTCTCCCATTCTTTCAAGTGGATGAAAATAAATATTTTTTAAAATAAAACAATCATTTTATATTCCACAAATGTACACATTTATGATTTTTTAATTAAATAACATTGAGGCAAAAACCTAAGCATTAAAGCCACATATATTTTAGAAAAAAGTATAGAGCTGGGGTAAATTTTTATTCCTTTGGATCTGAAAATGTTTTCTTAGCATCTAAAACACAAGAAAAAAGTAGATAAATTGGATTTCATTATAAGTAAAACCTTTTGTGTATTAAAGGAGATTATCAGAGAATGAAAAGACAACCAAAATTGGGAGAAAATATTTGCAAATCATATCTGATAAGAATCTAGTACCGAGAATATATAAATTACCCTTACAACTCAACAGCAACAAGACAAAAATCCAATTAAAAAATGGGCAAAAGAGTTGAACTGATATTTATCCAAAGAAGATACATAATAAACACATGGAAAGATACCAACAGCATTGGTTATTAGGAAAATGCAAATCAAAACCACAGTGTAATACCTCATAACCACTTACCAGTATGGCTATTTAAAAACCCCAAACCAAACCAATCAAAAAGAATCCAGAAAATGACAAGTGCTGGAGAGGATATGGAGAAACTGGAAGCTTCTTAACTTCCAGGAGGGGACTGTTCAATGGCGCAGCCCCTCTGTCTAAGTAAGTTAAACACATCATTACCTACTACCCAGTAATGCCACTCCTCAGCATATACCCCCAAACTGAAAATGGACTCAAACAGATATTTGTACAACAAAATCCATGGCAACACTGCTCATAAAAGACACAAAGTGGAAATAACCCAAATGTCCACCAATAGAAGAAAGCATTAAAAAATATATTCCACACAATCTGATATTACTCAGCCATAATAATTCGATACCGATACATGTTACAATATGGATAAACTATGAAAATATAACACTACATCACGGAAGTCCAACCAAAAAGCTGCCTACTAATCACTGTAGGAAGTCCAAACAGGCAAATTCATAGAGGCAGAAAGCAGCTAAGTGTCTGCCACGGACTGGAGGACAGGAAGGTGAGGAAGGGGAACAAGGAGTGACTGACAGAAGCAAAACGGGGTTCCCTCTGGGGAGGTGAAGGTGTTCTGGAACTGGGAAGGAATTCTGATTGTAAAACATTGTAACATGTGACAAAAGCCCTTGAAGTGTGCATTTTAAGATGCACAATTAAGAAAAAAAAAGGATTTTATTTATGAGAGAGAGAGAGATCCATCCAGTTAGCTGGTTCTCTTCCCAAATGCCGGCAAAAGCTAGGACTGGGCGGGGGCTGAAATCAGGAGCTAGGAGCTCGATGCAGGTTTCCCATGGGGGTGGCAGCGACCCAAGTATTTGAGCATCACCTGCTGCCTCCCAGACTGCACAGTAGCAGGAGGCTGGAGTCAGGAGCTAGGTATGGCACCTAGGCACTCTGATATGCTACCTTAATAGGTATCTTGACCACTAACCAAATGCCTGCTCTGTGAATTTTATGCTATGTGAATTTTACCCAATTTTTTTAAAGGAGAAGATTCAGTTGAAAAACTAAAGAGGGAGGAAGGTGTTTGGCATAGCTGCTAAGACACCTGTGTCCCGTAGTGGAGTACCTGGGGTGCATGGCTACCCTCCAGTGCCTGACTCCATATTCCCGCAAATGCAGACCTGGAAGGGAGTAGTGATGGCTCTAAGAGTTGAGTTCTGACACCCACATAAGAGGCCTGGATTGAGTTCACTGGATTCGGGGAATGAACTGGTGGATAAGAACTCTGTGCATCATTTCTTTGCCTCCCAAATTCTATTTTTTTTTTAAAGAGGAGGAATGGGTCCTAAATCAAGACAAATCCTCTCCAATCACCCGAATTGCTGGTAACAATGTCATCTTCATAATTTATTTCTCCAGTGTTGGGAGGATGTTGGAGTCAAAGTGTTTTCTTCCCCCCTGTCCCCCCCCCCACCCCCCACCCCCCCGCTTGCTGGCTTAAGCAAGTAGCTAGCTGGGATCTATGATATCAGAGGTGTCATGTAAACGAAAATTCACCAGTCTTGGTGCCTCCCTGATAATGACCCTGAAACCTGATGTCACACTGGTCCTTACAAACAGGCTCTTTTTATAAGCTGATGTAACCTAAAGGAGGAGTTATATCCTTGTCATAGAAAATAAGACATGAGAATTAACTGTACAACTTATTTTCAAACAGCACTATACTTTGTGCATCTGTGTGGGTACAACTGTTGAAATCTTTACTTAGTATGGAGCTGGTCTTCTGTATATAAAGTTAATTAAAAACAAATCTTAATGAAGAATGGGATGGGAGAGGGCGTAGGAGGTGGGATGGGAGTGGGGGTGGGAAGGTGGGTATGGGGGGAAGAACCACTATATTCCTAAAGCTATACCTTTAAAAATTGTATTCATTAAATAAAAAGTTTTCTTAAAAGGAAAGAAAAGAAGCAGCCTTAGGAAGGAGTGGAGGAGTGAGAAGGTTTGTGTTGGGGAAAAATAAACTCTTATTTCCACATTTCTGTTAGGAAGCAAAGCCTGCAAAAAAATCACACATGTAACTGCTACAGAGCAGGCTCAAGGAGTATCTAGCAAAGAATGGCAAATCTGAGCTTTAGCCCCTGTCTGCGATTCCTTTAACTGATAGGGATCACAGCTGACTCCACAACAAAGCCAAAACAAATAGGTATTCCTGGAAACTTATTTTTAAATTAGCTGCTGAACAGTCCTCAAAATATAGATGTGACAGGTCTTTCAAGAAATAAGCTAGCCCAAAGCTCCCTTCCTTCGGGAAAGGCCCAACATCCACCAAGCCGCTAGGCTGTTGAAATTCCAACTTGTTTTTAAGGATCCTTAAAGAATGGCATTTTACAGCCTCAATTGGTCACTTATTTTACTCATTAAAATCCGAACGTTAGGAAAGGAGAACATTTGGATTCAAGTGTATTTCAGGCCTAACTGGACTTCTGTAGTCAAAAGCCCAACCTTGGTCAAACAGACTTGTGTAATGGGGAAAACTATAGACTTTCCTGCTTACTGCAGTCAGTAAGAGTTACACCTATTGCATATACACCAGAACTGGAAACCCTGCAGGTATCCTATTCTATTAGATGGTAGTAAATGATTCTCTTTCGCTCTTCTTTGGTCTACATGCATCCCAATTTTCTTAAAGACTTATTTATTTGGAAGGCAGAATGAGAGAGAGAGAGAGAGAGAGAGAGAAAGAATGAGAAGGAGAATCTTCTATCCACTGGTTCACTCCCCAAATGGCTGCATTGGTTGATTGGAGCTGTGCCCATCCGAAGCCAGGAACCAGGAGCTTTTTCTGGGTCTCCCATACAGGTGCAGGGGCCAAAGGACTTTAGCTATCTTCCACTGCTTTCCCAGGCCATAGCAGAGACCTGGATCAGAAGTGGAGCAGCCAGGACTTGAACCAGTGCCCATATGGGATGCCAGCACTGCAGGCAGCGGCTTAACCTACTATGCCACAGCCCAGGCCACGATGCATTCCATTTTTAAAAACTTGACTTCCTGACCTCTCATTCACTGTTTATACAGCACCTACTGTGGCTGAGACCCGGTGCTAGAAACAAAGTTCCCTTCTGCCTTCAGTTTCTGCCTTTCTGAAGGTCAAGGTCTCCAAAGACCTTTATTGTGCAAATACCCTGATGCCAGGCAGTGAGTGCCCTACTGGAGACTGTGCTGGCTCAGCAGTGAGAGGGAGCAGTGAAGAACCGGAGAGGGGCTGGGAAGGCTTCCAGAGGAACTGGGAGTTGTGTCCTGAACAACGGCTGCTTCTCTGCTGATCATCCAGACACAAACACCGGAGGAAGAACAGGTTTAACGGGAACGATGATGAGTCTAGTTTGTTTGTTTGTTTGTTTGTTTTTTGACAGGCAGAGTTAGAGAGAGAGACAGAGAGAAAGGTCTTCCTTCTGTTGGTTCACCCCTCAAATGGCTGCAACAGCCGGCGCGCTGTGCAGATCCGAAGCCAGGAGCCAGGTGCTTCCTCCTGGTCTCCCATGCGGTGCAGGGCCCAAACACTTGGGTCATTCTCCACTGCCTTCCCGGGCCACAGCAGAGAGCTGGACTGGAAGAGGAGCAACCGGGACAGAATCCAGCACCCCAACTGGGACTAGAACCCAGGGTGCCGGTGCCGCAGGTGGAGGATTAGCCTAGTGAGCCACTGCACTGGCCGATGAGTCTAGTTTTAAACTAGAGGCCCTCACGCAGTCTCATAGGCTTCAGGAAGCCATGGGACTCTGGCGTCTGAAAAGAGGGACACGCTAAGGATGCTGCTTTGGGTTCAATGACAGAAATCCATGGAGACTCGGTAGAGTGAGGAGGAGGCACTGTGCCCGGTGATTGTGGGGAGACACCAATATTTCCTCTGCACAACCAACTACTAGAGGGCTTGGTCTCTTAGGCTGGAGCCAAGCCTTGTACTTTCCCTGAATTTCCCATGGTGCCTATCTTGGACTGAAACAGAGTACATGTTTAAATAGATAAAACTGCACTTACACTTTGTATTTACTGATAGGTGCTGTAACTCAGTTCTGTCTCCACAGCACGATGATGTCACTGTTTGTATTTGCATCTGCCCACAATGCTCAGCACTAATCTCAGGACACAGTGAGTTTTCTAACTGAGAAAAGTGACTGAGAAGATTTCTTCCGTGTGATTCTTTAGAAATTGACAGAACACGACCATCACCCCTGTTTCCTTCCAGGGAGAAGAGTTCGCACCAAGCTCTAGAAGATGTTGTGAGCAAAAGTATGTAGCTTCTTAGAGATGGGCACTGTTATTTTGCTAGGAAATTGCATTGTATGGAACAGGGGACGCAAAAATACAAGTACAAACAATGGGATGCTATCCTCTTCAATGGGATACTATCCTGTTCAATGGGATGCTATCCTGTTCTTTTGAATTCTCTAAATTATGTTTGATGAGTTAAAACAGTGTCTAATGTGGTTTTAAGTATGTAGAGAAAACACTTGTGACAATTACAAATAGGAGTGGAGAATGACAAGAGTTAATGTTTCTTATCTCACTCAAGTTGGTAAAATGACATCACCAATGGACTGTGATAAAGTATGAATGTACAATGTAATACCTAGAGCGACTTATAAAAAAAAGCTATACTAAGGATACACTCACAAGCACAATAGATAATCAAAGTAAAATTCTAAAAAATGCTCACATAATTCATAGAAAGGCAGCAAAAATGAAATGAAAGACAAATGAAATGAAAAGAAAAACAGAAAACAAAACATAAAATGCAGACTTAAGTCCCAACATATCAATAACACATTAAACTTAACAGGTATAACTGTGTCAATTAATACACAGACTGACAGAATTGATAAAAAAAAAAAAAAAAGATCCAATTATGTGTTGTCTCTAAGAAACTTACTTCAGGGACTGGCACTGTGGCGCAGCGGGTTAAAGCCCAGTCATGCAGTGCCAACATCCTATATGGGTGCCAGTTGGAGTCCTGGCTGCTCCACTTCCCATCCAGCTCCCTGCTAATGTGCCTGGGAAAGCAGCAGAGGATGGCCCAAGTCCTTGAGCCGCTGCACCTAAGTGGAAGACCCAGAAGAAGCCCCTGGCATCTGGCTTCAGATCGGCTAAACTCCAGCCATTGCGGCTATTTGGGGAGTGAACCAGAGGATGGAAGACCTCTCTCTCTCTCTCTCTACCTTTCTCTGTAACTATTTTTCAAACAAATAAAATAAATTTTATCTAAAAAAAGAAACTTACTTCAAATCAATGATATAGGCATATAGAAAAAAGTTAGAAAAAGACCTTAATCAAAAGAAAACATGAGTAACTACAATAATATTAGATAAAGCAGAATTTAGAACAAAGAAAATTAGCAGATATTATATAATGTAGAAAAGGTCAATCTACTCAGAATCCATAGCAATCCTAAATATCTATGTGGCAAGCAACTAAGTGCAAAATATGTAAAGCCAAAACTGATAGCTTTGAGAGAAAAAAAATGGTGAAATCCACAATTACACAATGGATTCTTCATTCCTCGTTCGGCATGGCATACCACAGACAGAAAATCACCAAGGAAATTACACAATTAAAAGACATCATCAAGCAGGGGCTGGTGTCAGCATCTCAGCTAGGCACTGGTTTGAGACCCGGCTGCTCCAATTCTGATTCAGCTCCCTCCTAATGCCTCTGAGAAAGCAGTGGGAGATGGCCCGAGTCCTTGGGCCCCTGTACCCATGTGGGAGACCCAGAAGATGCTCTGGGCTTCTGGCTTTGGCCTGGCCCAGCCTGGTTGTTGCAGCCATCTGGGGAGTGAGCCAGCAAATGGAAGATCTTTCTCTTTCTCTCTCTGTCTGTCTATCCTTCTCTCTCTCTGTAACTCTGCCTTTCAGTTAAATCTAAAAAACAAGACACCATCAACCAACAGGTTCTAGTCAACATTTGTAAGAACACTCAACTCAGTGACAATAGATTGTACACTGTTTCCTAATGCATATGTAGTATGTACCAGGAGGATCATATTCTGAACTACACAATAAATTTCAATAAAGTTTAAAACATTAAAATGATAAGACTTCATTCTCCCACCACAATGGAATCAAACTAGAAATCCATAACAAAGATAATAGAAACATTTCTAAACATTTGGGAATTAACATCACACTTCTAAATAATCCAAGAGCAAAAGAAAGAGTCTCAAGAAAAATATAAAAAGTATTGAACTAAGTGAAAATAAAAATACATCAAAATTTGGGAATATAACTAAAACAGTGCTGAAAGAAATTTGTAGCAATAAATGCATATATTAGCAAAGTGTAAAGTCTCAGTCAATAATGCAAGTTCCTACATGAAGAAAGTATGAAAGAAGAGCAAAATACACCGAAGAAAGTAAAGGAAGGGAATAAATGTAGAAATTGACAAGTTAAAAACAGAAAACCAGTAGAGAAAAATCAGTGAGATAAGAGCTTCTTATTCAAAAAGAACAATACAATTAACGAACTTCTAGTAAAACTTAGAAAAACGGAGAGAAGACATAGGTTACCAATGTTAGGAGTGAAATGGAATATCACCACAGATCCTGCAGACAACAAAAGGATGCTTGCAGGATACTATACAGGACTACATGTGTGAATTTGACAACTTGGCTGAAATGAACCAATTCCTTAACAGAGTAAAAACAACCTACCAAAATGCATTTGAAATAATTCTTAAAACTTTAAATTTATTTATGAGGGCGGGAGAGATATAATGAATGATTGCTCCCATCCACTTGTTTACTCCCTAAATACCTATGATGATCAGTGCTAGGACCAGACTGAAGCCAGGAACTTGGAACTCAATCTGGGTCTCCTCTGTGGGTGGCAGGGAATCAACAAACCTCTTAGGGGTTTGCATTAGCAGGAAGCTGGCATCAGGACCCAGAGGTTGGTACTGAGCCCAGATACTCTAAGTGGGATGCAGCTGTCTTATCTAGCTTCTTAATCATTAGCCTAAATGCTCTCCCTGAAATAATTTAATCATCCAACAACTATTAAGAGAACTAAATTTGTATGGCTTCACTGCAGAACTCTACCAAATGATGGAAGAAGACTTGCCACTAACTCTACATACTCTCTTTCAGAAAACAGAAGAGGAAAAGATACTTCCCAGGTCATTTATGAAGCTAGTATTACCTTAACACCAAACCATACAAAAACAAATCAGAAAAGCAAACCACAGTCCAATATCCTTCATGAATATGGTTGCAAAATACTAGTAAACAAAATTCAGCAATACATAAGAATTATTCAAGATGTATGCGGGAGACCTAGATTACAATTTTTATATCATAATAAATTTCTTTTAATTCCACTTCTCACAAACTTTTTGAGAAGTATATACACACCTATAGCATTCTTAAATAAGTTCAGTAAGACTGCATTGTAGAAGATCAACATACAAAAATCATTGCATTTCCATACACTAGTAATGAACAGATGGATTCTGACCTTAAAAGTACAATGCAACTCTCAACTGCTCAAAGAAATGTATGAAATATTTGGATATGGATATTTTAAAGATTTACAAAATTTTTAAGCTGAAAACAGAACTCTGATGAAAGAAATTTTTTAAAAATCTAAATAAAACAGAAGCTTGCCATTTTCATGAATTGGAAGACCATAGTAATAATGTTAACTCTTCCCAAATGGATATAAAGGTTTAATGCAATTTCTGTCAAAATCAAGATCCCAAGAAGACGTTTTACAGCTACAGACAAATTATTCTAATATATATTCTAATATATATGTGTGTATATATTTTATATATATGTGTGTATATATATAATAATGAAGGCAACAGAACAATTGCTAAAACAATTTTGGAAAACAAAAATAAAATGGAAGGAATCAGTCCATCTGATTTCAAGACTTAAGATACACGTACAGTAATCAAGATAGTGTGGTATTGATGGAAGAAGAAACACCTACGGGGTCAGTGCTGTGGCTCAAGGGGTTAAAGCTGTGGCCTGCAGTGCTGGCATCACATATGGTCACCAGTTTGAGTTCCAGCTGCTCCACTTCCGATCTAGCTCCTTGCTTATTGCCTGGGAAAAGCAGGGGAAGATGGCCCAGATGTTTGGGCCCTTGCCACCCATGCAGGAGACCTGGAAGAAACTCCTGGCTCCTGGCTTCAGCCTGGTTCAGCCCTGGCTATTGTGGCAATTTGAGAAGTGAACAAGAGGATGGAAGATCTCTCTCTCTCTCTCTTTCTAATACTTGACTCTCAAAATAAATAAATAAGTCTTTGAAAATACCTATACTGCAGCCATGTTAAAATACTAAATGAAATCCACTGGATTATACTTTATGATGACAAAGTTTATTTTTGCATAACACCTCAAAAAAAGAAATACGTGTGTGCATGTGTGTAACTCAAATACACCCAGGTTAACACACAACCCAAACTTCCAACCCACAGCATCAGGAGCAAAACAAATGGTTGTCATTCAAAAACAAAACACTAAATACACAACTTCTATAAATCCAGCCATTGTACTCTTGGATTTTTTTTTTTTTATTATACAAAATAAAATGCTGTGGTGCAGTGGGTTAAGCCAGCATCTGCAGTGCCAGCATCCCATATGGGCACTGGTTCAAGTCCTGGCTGCTCCACTTCCAATCCAGCTCCCAGCTCTTGTGCCTGGGAAAGCAGTGGAAGATGGTCCAAGTCCTTGGGCTCCTGTACCCACATGGGAGACCAGAAGAAGCTCCTGGCTCCTGGCTTTGGGTCAGCTCAGCTCTGGCCGTTGTGGCCATTTGGGAAGTGAACCAGTGGATGGAAGACCTCTCTCTCTGTCTGCCTCTCCCTCTCTCTCTGTGTAACTCTGACTTTCAAATACATAAATAAATCTTAAAAAAAAGAAGAAGAAGAAATGAAGATATAATCTTTACACAAACACCTAGATAGCAGTGTTTTTAAGAGCTTAATTCACAGGAGCCCTAAACTGGAAACTCTGATCTCCTCCATCAGGCGGATGGTGAAGCGCACTGGGGCACGTCCACATCGAGGGCTACTGCTGGGCAGTGAAGAGGAGGAAGCTGCTGATGCCCCAACAGTCTGGTGACCCTCCAGACAAGTCAGCTCCGTGAAAAAAGATCTCAATCCCAACATGACAGACGTCTATATGGGACAACACGAGAGAAACATACAACAGCTTAACGGTTGCTAAGAGTTAAGGGAGGGGTAGGAAGTAGGGGTGGCTATGGGCCGACATGGGGACTCTTGGCTGCTGGAAGCGTTTTCTGGGGGGCCTGGATCAAGGCTGACTTCCTGGCACCGTAGCTTCCTAAGATGCTTACCGCTTGGGGAAACTGGGTAGAGGGTAACCAAGACTTCTCTCTTACTTCTCACAACTGCACGTGAAGCTACAATGATCTTTTTACACAAAGTTAACATCAGAAACGAAATGCTGTCTGCTCCGACCTGGTCTCTTCTATTGCCTCTGCAGTTAGCCCTGCTGAGCCTTGCTAAGAAGCGCTCTCAGGCAGAGCCCCGTTTGGTGGGGGCGGGGCGCCTCACTCCTCCGTGTCCTGCAGGCGCACTGCCCCAGGGAGAGGCTGTCCACCCAGCAGAGCCGTCCTGACCTCATTAGCTGAGCAGGCAAAGCAGCATTTGAGTGACAGCCCTGGCACATATGGAAACCATTACCTCATTCCAGGCCTTGCAGTGAGGTAGCAGGCTCCTCTAAATGGAGCCTGCGCTCCCCTGTCCAGCCGGCAAGCCTAGGAGGTCAGGTTGGAGTCACGGGGCTGTTAGGAACAGATAAATTAGCAGGGCACCTGGCTGACCCGGAGAGGCCCCAGGCAAAACGCTGTGCGGTGGGTTGGGAAGGCTGTGATGTCATGCAGGGAAGGAGGGAGCAACGAAGCTCCGTGCATTTGAGGGAAAGGCCAAAGCAGGACAACGCTTTAGAGCTGAAGCCCTAAGTTAACGACGACGATGCAGCTTGATCAACAAGCTGAAAGTTCTTCGGATAAAATTCTGTATCCACAAGTAGGAGCAGCCCATTTGCCTATGCAAAACTTATACAATAAATGCAAAGAACTCGGCTTCCTTTCAAACACAATCTCCAGCTACGCATCCCTCACTCCAGCCGGTCACATGGCCTTCCTTGCAGCTTCTGGAACACTCTCAAGGTTTTCCCACTTCAGCAGGGCCTTTGCACCTCCCCTCTCTCTGCTTGGGATGTTCGTCCCACAGACATGGCTCAGTTCACTCAGACCAGCCTGCCCTCCTCTTCATTCTCCCTAAACCCACACCCGACCTTATTTTCCTGTTTCATACTCTTTTCCACTGCATCGCCTGCCTTTATTTTATGTGCTTTCCTACTGGAAGTTCCATGAAGAAAGAATTCTGTCTTCAGTTTGATGGCCGGCATCAAAAGCAATGCCTGGTAGGAAGCAGATGCTTGTTAAAGACTTGAAGAAGTCTGGGGCCGGCGCTATGGCATAGCGGGTTAAAGCCGCAGCCTGCAGTTCCGGCATCCCATATGGGCACTGGTTAGAGTTCCAGCTGCTCCTCTTCCGATCCAGCTCTCTGCTACGGCCTGGGAAAGCAGCGGAAGATGGCCCAAGTCCTTGGGCCCCTGCACCCACGTAGGAGACCTGGAAGAAGCTCTTAGCTCCTGGCTTCGGATCGACTCAGCTTTGGCCGTTGTAGTCATCTGGGGAGTGAACCAGTGGATGGAGGACCTTCTCCTCTCTCACTGCCTCTGCCTCCCTATAACTCTGCCTTTCAAATAAATAAATAAATCTTAAAAAAAAAAAAAAAAGACTTGAAGAAGTGAAGAGCTGCAGGAATAGACAGATGCAGCCTGGGCTAAGGACAGAGACGGCCAGGCTGCCTGGGATGCGGCCTGCCTCTGCAGACACATCCTCAGAACCACGGCCTGGATTCAGCCTTGTCCTGGTGTGGGTTGGGAGGAGCTCACCTGCCAACATCTGGTCTAAGGGAGCTGCTCCTTTAAAAAGAGACTTTTCACAGTCATGTTGCTACCCAGTGTGTATCTTAACGGTGCTGGACAGGAAGGGACGCTGGCTGCGCGGCTTTCCCGCTCGGAGGACAGGGACTTCAGCACAGGTTTGAGGCTCACGCTCACTTGAAGCTTGAGAACAACGGCCGTGGTTAGAGGACACAAGTGAATTGCAACACAAAGCTTGAGAACAACGGCCATGGAAGTGAGGAGAAAGGAAAGCAAGGAGCTCAGGAAGGTGGAAGGATGTTTAGCAAACAGTAGAGATAATCTTACAGTGTCTGATGGCCACCCATCACAAGTGGAGGAGAGATAGCCCCGGACGCCAGGCACGCAGGAAGGACAGCTCTGGGGCCGCAAAGCCGGCTGGGCTGCACTCTAGCTTCCCAAGGGTCCAGCTGGCAGCTGCCTCACGCGCAATACTGACAATTAAACGTGACCTGAAGCAGCAGCTACCATGCAAAGGTAAAGGCTTTTTAATCCATTACATTATTTGATTGTGAACTTGCCCTTATTTGCTTATTGGAGCTTCAGAAGGTGCAGGTCAACTTTGCATATGTTGCTGTCTCTCATGACCATGTTTATTTTTATTTTTATTTTTTTGAAGATTTAATTATTTACTGGAAAGGCAGAATTATAGAGAAGCAGAGAGGTAGACAGGCAGAGAGACAGAGAGAGAGAGAGAGAGAGAGGTGTCTTCCATCCGCTGGTTCACCCCCCTAAATGGCTGAAGGGCCGGAGTAACTATGTTTCAAAAAAGTGCCTCCATTAGGAGAGGCAGGCCCACTTCCCATAAAAGCAGCCTCACTCTGGGGGCAACCCAAAGTTACAAAGGAACAGCTTGCTAGCATTCACCGTATAAGGAAATCTCCTGGGTCTGACCCAATCAGGAACAGCCACGTTCGATCAGGAAGTACCAGAGGTGACCCCAGCCAATCCACTGTTACCCCCACCCCTCGATGACGTAACCGGGCTTTAAAACAGGCTCCCAAGCACTGCTCAGGGCCTTCCTCTGCCCTCTGCTGCATGGTTGAGTAGACGGGGTCCCTGCTGCAGCTTGTACTTCCCAAATAAACCTTGCTCTTGCATTTCAGTGTGTTCAAGTCTCTGGTGGCGTTTGGGGATCCAATGATCTAGGCACAACATGGCCACAATGGCTGCAGCTGGGCTGATCCAAAGCCAGGAGCCAGGAGCTTCCTCTGGGTCTCCCACTCGAGTGCAGAGGCCCAAGGACTTGGGCCATCCTCTGCTGCTTTTCCAAGCCATAAGCAGGGAGCTAGCTTAGAAGTGGAGCAGCTGGAATGTGAACCTGTGCCCATGTGGGATGCCGGCACTGTAGAAGGTAGATTTACTTGCTTGCTATGCCACAGCATTGGTCCCAACCATGTCTTTTTAAAATAGCAAACTTAGGGCCTGCATTGTGGTGTAGTGGGCTAAGCCTCTGCCTTCAGTACCAGCATCCCATATGGGCGCTGGTTCTAGTCCCGGCTGCTCCTCTTCTGATCCAGCTCTCTGCAGTGGTCTGGAAAAGCAATAGAAGATGGCCCAAGTGCTTGGGCTCCTGAACCCATGTTGGAGACCCGGAAGAAGCTCCTGGCTCCTGGCTTCAGACTGGCTCAGCTCTGGCTGTTGCAGCCATTTGAGGAGTGGACCAGTGAATGAAAACCTTTCTCTCTGTTTCTCCCTCTCTCTGTCTATAACTCTACCTCTCAAATAAATACATAAAATCTTTAAGAAAAATTTATAAAAGAAAAGAAAATAGCAAGCTTTCCAGGCCTGTGAAGCTGCAAGTGAATTGCAACACAAATATCTGTCCCCATGTGCCATCTCTCCTCTGTTCCTAGAACTCCCTTCAGTGCATACCAGGTTTAGGTCTGGGCAGTAAACATCCTTACAAATTGACAAAGTAAAACTTGGTAAATTCAAACAGGCATCTGAACAAACAGAGTAATTCCAAACGAAGCCTGCAAGGATTCCCTGATTCAATTGTTGAAGTAATTAAAGAAAAATGAGCTTTGCCACCGATTAACCTCCTAAACACTCATTAAATATAATGAGGGTTCAAGGTGCTTGGCACAGCCTGACCTCCGTGTCCTGCTGGAGTTCATGAGCAGGCTGACAGCCTGTGCAAGATGCACAGAGAAGAAAAGCATAAAGTGGATGCAGGTGCCTGCTTCGTGCGGGCTCCCTGGGAAGACCCACTGTCTGGGGAGAGAGGGTACAGCACTCTCCCCAGGGGAAGCGCAGACAGGGCATTGTGCAGGTCTCAGTCGAGGTATCTCTTCATCAGACTTCAAACGTGAACCAGAGGACTCTGAGAAACTGTCTTCTAAGATCTGCCCCTGTACTCAAGTTCTCGGGGCCTTTCCTAGCATCGGGTCGGGTGTGGGGAAATAAGTCATGAGGAGCGGGTGAACGCATCGGGGAGCCTGAGCAGGCTGGAGTCTGGCAGGGCCACTGCAAACTGGAAGCCTTGCCCATCAGCCTCCCACCTCCTCCCGTTGGAAGGAGGCAGCAGGAGCAATTCAGGCCCGGGCAGACGCCCAAGAAGCCACAGAAAGTAATTTGTGGGCAGCTGGGCTTCTCTCTCTGGGGGGTGGTCCGGGACCCAGACATCCCCACGTGTCACAGTTATGTGCTGTAGGTTTGAAGCTGAGCCAGATGAATAAAAAACATGTGGCTGCCATCCTCATCATCTGCAGTGCAAGGCCTCTCCGCCGGTTCCCAGGGGCAGGTGCAGGAGCCCAGCGCCCTTACGTCAGAGCAAAGACGTCACCGGAGGATGCCGGGACCAGACGGTCACCACCTCCAGCTGGGCTGATGCCCACGCGAGGCCCAGCTGGACACTGCGTGAGCTTCAGCTGGGCCTCCCGAGTCCTAGCCTGTGACCAGTCTCCACAACCCGCCGAGGTGCTCTGTGGTTGGAGGTGAGATTTCATTTTCCATCGCTCTGCACTGATACTTAGGACTTTGCTTCCTGTGCCCAAGCAGTTGGATTAAGAATCTGAAAACTTCCCTTGAAAAAATGTCTGCGTCATCAAATCAAAACAAACCACAAACACCCAAAGGTGAAGGTGAAGGTGAGGTGGGTTTTTGCCAGCACCGTGCAGAGAGCAAATGGCAACTTTCCAAATGAGGCCACAACGGGGGAAAGGCTCCCTATGGAACAAGCAGGACCCACACCATGGCTGCCTCTTTTATTATTATTTTTTTTTTAAGATTCATTTTACTTATTTGAAAGGCAGAGTGAGAGTGAGAGAGGGAGAAAGAGAGAGAGAAAAAGATCTTCCATCTGCTAGTTCACTCCCTGAATGGCCACAATGGCTAGGACTGGCCTGGCCCAAGCTGAAGGCAGGAGCCAGGAGCCAGAACTGGATCCAGCAGGGGCCCAAGCACTTGGGCCATCTTCCAGTGCTTTCCTAGGCCATTAGCAGTGAGCTGGCTCAGAAGTGGAGCAGCCAGGACTTGAACTGGTTCTCCTGTTATGTGGTGCTGGCACCGTAAGCAATGGCTTAACCTGCTGCACTGGAACACCAACTCCCTGGCTGTTTCTTTAATTTCCAGTTGTGTTACTGCTGAGATGGAAGGTAAAGGGCAGGGAGAATTAGCTTCAGTGATCTGGGCTTAAGAAGCTTCTTCAGATGAACTGGCCTGGAGCTGGGTTGCAGTGGGCCAAGAAACATAACCCAAGCCCTGCATGGTTGGGGGCTATGGGTGGTCTTGGCAACATCTTGACTCCTCTCTGGGTCTCATGTTTAAAAAAGAGGCTTCCAGGTGTTGATGGGGAGTGAGTCAACAGCATGCCGGTGGTGCCAGCTGCTTCTTTCACTGCTTTTAAAGACAGGATTGTGTAGAACTGATCGGCACAGGACAGACAAGGCTCAAAGGCTTTTCAGAGGAAGGCTTGTTGCCTTCCTCCAGGGTACAGCAGCTGCTAACCCTGCCCAGGATTTCTCACAAACCCATTCCTTTAAAATTTCAAACCAAGATGACTGTTGGCATGACTGCTTCTCATGTTTTCCAGCTGGGAGAAGAGTTCTCATTGCAGAGCCTCACCCGTGCCCTCCGCCAAGGCGAGGCTGCCAGACAGGTTTGCTACATTACCTTACCCTTGGTGCCTCGCAGTCTGCAGCAAGATTCATGGCAGCTAAGGATGAGATGGCACCTTGTGAGACGGGGTCAGAGATCATGGTAGGTTGGTAAGCATTTGGCCTAGTGGCTAAGAGGCCTGCATCCCACCTTGGAGTGCCTGGATTTGATGCCTGGCTCTAGCCCCGGATTCCAGCTTCATACACACCCTAGGAAGCAGAGGTGGTGGCTCACGTGGTTGGGTTCCTGCCCAGCTCCCAGCCTTACCTCTAAACCCCGTGGCTGCTGTTGGCATTGAGGAGTGAACCAAGGGATGGAAATTCTTTGTCTCTCTTTCTACCTCTTAAATAAATAAAAATTAAAAATAAGAGTGTGGGGGGGGGCACAGGAGAGGAAAAATTTTTCTTTTCCAATGGAGGGACAAAGACCTTTGGGTTATGAAACTTTTAAAAGGATGAATTGAATATTTGGACTTAATTATTCATATATCATTATCTGGCCTCTTTTTTAGATCATTCAAAATATATGAATGAAGAAAAGTTTGTCTCCAGTGTCTGCTGGCTATCCTTCCTGAACAGACCGAACACTACAGGGGGATATGGAAATTTAGGAGTCAGACGCACCTCTGCCTGTTGGAAGTAATGTAATTTTTTCTATGATAAGGAAAGGTCCCACACCGTGTTGCTGCGAATGTAACGTGGTGAAGTTATCATGGAAAACACTATTAAGAGTTCTTCAAAAAAACTAAAAATAGTATCACCATATCATCCAGCAATCCCACTTCTTGGGACTGTATGCAAAGGAATTTAACAGTATGTTGGAGAGATTATCTTCACTCCCAAGTATGTTCATTGCAGCTTAATTCACAATAGCCGAGATACGGAAACAACCGAGTGTCCCTTGATGGGTGAACAGATAGAGGAGATGTTGTCTACATACACAATGGAATGTACCGAGCCTGGAAGAGGGAATTCCGGGCATTTGTGACAACATGGATGAACCTGCAGGAGAAGATGTTAAGGGAGTTAAACCAGGCACAGAAAGACAAACACTGAAGGATGTCACTTGTATGTGCGATCTAAAAATATGCAATTCTAAAACAGGGGGAAGAAAGGTTACTAGGGGTCTGGGGCTGGGGGAAAGGGGAGGAAGCCGGCCAAACAGCATATGTTTTCAGCTGCAGCATGGATGAGTTCTGTTCTAATGTACAGCATGCTGACTAAAATTAGTAACACACAGAGGAAATTTGCTGAGAGTAGATCTCAAGCATTGTTACACGCACACACGTGCACACACACACACACGGAGTGTTGAATGCATTAATTAGCTGGACTGTGGGTAGGTATATCAAAGAATCTCATTGTACACCTTGAACATACAGTTTTTGCTTCTCAATTATATCTCAGTAAAGCTGAAAAGAATAAAAAGAACAGTGGCCCTCAGGGAGTGAGTGCATCCCCCAACACTTCATGCAGAATCGCTATCTGTGGAGATGATCATAGCTTTCATCTAATTACCAGAGGCCTGAATCAGTAGGCATGGTAATGTTCTCCCAACACTCACATCTCCCCTGTCCCACTGAGGAACACTTGTAGTCAGAGTGACACGCCTACCCAATCTTCCATCACAGGTGGGTGCTAGTCATGCAGGCCTAAGAGTGTCTGTAGGGACTGCATTGGGATGGTCTCACCAGGAGGCTCTCCCTCCTCTCCCCTTGGTGGACAAGGTGCCCACCACACTGGACAACCTCCCTGTGATCAGGGCAGGGGAAGGGGGTGGGGGAACCTCCTATAAAGCACTGCAGGCAAAGTAAGAAGATGCAAAGGACTCGTGGGTCTTTGGTGACATTCTGGCTGGGGATGATCCATGTGGCTGCCCACCTGTGAGGGAATGAGCCAGCTGCTTCTCACATCCTGAAGATCTGTTGGAATGGTAGTCTCTGCTATTTGCAACTGGAAGTACCCTCTGCTGACACGAGTCCTTATTCCAAGATAATTAAGAAGCACTGGCCTGAAGTTGGACTTTAAAGGACTGAGAATGCAAACTTAGGGGAGAGAGTAGGGAGCTGATAAGCTCACAGCTAACTCAGGATTTGGTTTTTCTTTTGCTGTTGTTACGGCATTTTCTTGTTATTCTCGATAATGACAGAAGTAGATCAAAGTGCTGCTATCTATATATCCATCATTAGAAAGGTGAAATTATTTTCTGCTGACACTAGCATGAAAGTAACAGAAAATCAGAATGGACAAAGAGGTGCATCCCTGGAACCATGCAATGCGGCTAATGATGTCATCAGTTGGATAGGTTCCAACAGAGGCATAAAAAAACAAAAGTCAAAAAACATGAAACTTAAACAAGAAATAAGCTTCTGTGTTCAGGAAACAAACAAATGGAAAGAACAAAGCAGTGATACAAACTATGAAGTCAAGGTGACGGGATGATATGGTTACATCCTTTGAGACTATTACATTCAAAGGAGGAAGAGAAAGTCATTCCTATATGAACAGTCAGAACTGCCGAACTAAACCACACAGATGTCGGCCCCGCCTAATGGAAGGATTCCCTGAAGATTCTCAAGAAATGTCTTTATCTGGGATCAGATGGTATACTTTTCATGGAGACATTCCTTGCAAAACAGCAGGATGTAAGTGGATTTTCATTTCCAATTATTGCAGAAACCAAAGTGAAAAACTTCAAGGAACAAAAATGCTGTCTTCACCAGTTGCATTTCAATTGCATGGTTCATGGGTCTTAGCAGCAAAGACTACAATGCAGCAGAAATGTGTGGCTGCTGTATTTCTACGTTATCAAACAAAAAGCTTGCTTGTATTTCATTTTGCAAAGTCAGTATCTCAAGATTCTTGAGGATACAGACTAGCATGTTCTGCAAACCATTCATGGAAAATACATAGAGTGAAAACTATGCAGGGATTTTAATTATTTTTGCAAGATTAACTTGTAGTAACTTATACCAACATGTCTGAACAGGATCTAGTTTGAGGCACTAAGGAGAATCAGACATTAGTTTGAAAAGAGTTCTGCTAAAATTGAAGCCAGAACAAACATTAAGATTGATGGGAAGCCTGAATGGAAGAATAGTGAAATCATCGCTGCTTTATGAAAAGCTGATGGGGACAATGCCCCAAAGAAATCAGCAATTTATGGTTTCATGAAGAGATGGGGTGATCCATGTTGAAGATGACGCCCCCAGCAGTAGGCCATCCACATCAATCTTCAAGTTGAAAATAAATGAATCTCTTTGGTGCCTTAATGGAAGAGGTCTGACAATAGCAGAAACAACAGCCAACACCATAGACAACTCACTTGGTTCAGTCTGCACAATTCTGCCTGAAAAATTAGCAGTGGAGCAAACTTCCAGCTCTACAAACACCAAAACTACTCTGCCAGATCAGCGCAGACAAGAGCAGAGCTTTCAATGGAAAGTTTCCAAGTGGGAGCAAGATCCTTAAACCTTTCTTTGATGAACTGTAACAGGAAATGAAACATGGTTTTGCCAGTATGATTCTGAAGGCCAAGTACAATCAAAGCAATGGCTACCAAGAGGTGGAGGGCATCCAGTTAAAGAAAAACTGGATTGGCCAGAGCAAAGGACACAGCAGCAGGTTTTTGAGATGCTCAAGGCATCTTTGTAAGGCCACCACAAAACACACCGAACACCTAATAATCTTGCCTTGCTGGAGGCCCAAAGAATGATAGCATCTGCTTCTAAGCAGAGTGTTTTGAGAACATTATCCCAAGCTTTTGCAGAAAAATGCCTGGGAAATCTTCACCCAGGGTCCTTCTCCACTTTGACAATGCTCCTGCTCATTACTCTCATCAAACAAGGTCAATCTGATGAGAGTTTTGATGGGAGAGTGTTAGGCATTGAATTTCAAGTCCTGATATGGCTCCTTCTTTGTTTCCAAATTTTAAACAAATTTAAAGGAAACTCACTTTTCTTTAGTTAATAATGTAAACAACAGCACTGACATGATTATATTCCCAGGGCACACAATCCTTCAGGGATGGACTAAATGGCTGGTATCATCACTTACGAAAGTGTCTTGAACTTGACGGAGCTTATGTTGAGAAATGAAGTCCACGGCTTTCATTTTTAGCTTTTAATTGAATTTTCCCATGAACAGTTGGAAGTGCCCTCCTATCTTAGATGTTTGGTCATGGAATCCAACCAATTTTGTCTGGCTCCAGGGCAGCAGGCATAGACCCAACCTTGTGCAGCCTGCAAAAGGCACTGAGCACATAGGCTGGGCAAGAGCACAAGGATTTTGTCTCCAGCAGGTGTCAACTTGGACATTTCTTAATTTTCAATGGATCTATGAGGACAGTGCAAAGATGAGAGCTTAGACCATGAGCTCCAAGTTCCATACAACAGAAGTGTTTTCAGCAAGTTCCTGTACTCAGTCCCTTTTTTGAAAAGCAATGCTTTCTGAATAGGAGGACAAAAGGTCTGGGTGGGTTTCCCCACCAACTGTTTCTGCTGCCTGGGATGCTGCTTCCCCAGATCTGGCCTTGGTTGGCCACATGTCTCACTAAGGACTTAGCTGAAGTGCTGTCAAGGCTCACAGATGCTCTCCAAGAGCACTCTGAACTGAAGGAGGCAGGGAGGACTCGGGAGCAAGGTCTCTCTGACCATCCCTGCTTTCTGGCTGTAATATGGAATAAAGGATTCTCTGACTCTCCTCGCCTGAAAATGGGTCATCAGCTTTCACAGCAGAAGGGTTCCTCCCCGACACCTGGGGGGAGGGAATGTTGCTTAGAGAGACCAAGAACAATCTAAACACTGGGCCTTGCTGGGCTTCCCTCACCGGTCATATTAGGCCATGCCCTTTTTTTGGCCCAATCATATTTCTCTGTGACTGTCCATTCATCTAACCTATGCATAAAAATGCACCTCTTCTAAAGCTCCTATGTTAAGCATAACTTTGATTATAAATCTGTTGGATTTTCATTCTTCTGTTACAGGGTAGCAGGCATGACTCTTGCAATGGGTAAGGACAAGAGAGTGCCTTGCCCTCGCTTCAGTTTTTTTTTTTTTTTTTTTTGACAGGCAGAGTGCATAGTGAGAGAGAGACAGAGAGAAAGGTCTCCTTTTGCTGTTGGTTCACCCTCCAATGGCCGCCATGGCTGGAGCTCTGCGGCCGGCGCACCGCGCTGATCCGAAGGCAGGAGCCGGGTGCTTCTCCTGGTCTCCCATGGGGTGCAGGGCCCAAGCACTTGGACCATCCTCCACTGCACTCCCGGGCCACAGCAGAAAGCTGGCCTGGAAGAGGGGCAACCGGGAAAGAATCCGGCGCCCCGACCCGACCAGGACTAGAACCCCGTGTGCCGGCGCCGCTAGGTGGAGGATTAGCCTAGTGAGCCGTGGCACCGGCCTGACCTCGCTACAGTCTTGAGAGGGTGCCCTGCAACTGGCCCAGTGATTCCCTCCCCAGTGCAACCCTTCACCCTTTGCTTCATTTTTCTTCCCGTGAATCGTCACTTCCTATCCTGTCACTCACTGTCATGACCCCCATTAGCCTTCAGGGAATCTGTCTCTCTGGTTGCAAGCCACACCCGGGCTTAGCTTCCTGCTGTTCAGTAAATTCCAACTTTGTGGATGAATAAATGACTCATTCATTAGGTCAATCACTGATTTCATCAGCTGGGAAACCAACAGGTTTACTCATTAGTAACTGTGAATTACCAATGAGCACCACCTAAGGTGCCTGGAGCTCATCCTAATTGCCAGAGAAAAAGAATAAACACTGATAATGGCATTATCATTGCCATGTTAGAAAGGGAGTATTTACTTGGGACTGCTGAACAGCTAAAGGCCCTCGCTCTGTGATAAGCAGTCAGTCCTGCCTCCTGACCTACAGAAGGGCTCTCCTGCTAGCTTTTCCTTAGACTTAAGAAAGGTTTTTGTTTGCTTCTACCAATAGAGAAATCTCTCCAAAAGTCCAGTGACTCTATTGCCAAACACGGTGATTTCTGCTACAATAAATATCTCCTATGATTACTTTTACATATTCTTCAAGTTCCTCTCAACCACAAAGTCAATGATATCATATTAAACAGTGTCCAAACTGGGCCTTTGATGGCTTTCCAAGTGACAGCCATGGACATGGAAGTACAGCATCCTACAGCAAAGAGTGTGCTAAAGCCTGGGCAGACACGCTCTGTTGTGGAGGGTGCAAAAGCATCCATCAAACACAAACCAAAAAATGTCTAGCACTTCTCCTTATAGTTCTGTTCCCTCTGATACTCCAAGGCATCCGGGAGATTAAGAAATTCTCTTGAATGCACAACCAACATCAACATACCCCTGGACTCCTGATGCAAGAGAGGCCACACTTTTTCTCACCCTCCCTAAGGAGTTAGCCCTCCACTGGCTTTCCCAGACAGCATGGGACAGCAGAATCTGGTTCTTCCCAGCCAACTCTGCGACTGTAGCTCAGTTTCAGAATGGGTGCACCTGGTCCTCTGTTTCCAGCTGGCTGGAATGTGTTGCTCTCAGAGCTACTGCAGTCAGGAGAGAGTAAAGGGGAGTCAAATGGAAAAGCAAACAACTCACTGATAAATGAAGCAGGAAAGCAATTAGCAAAATTCTTCCGAGGACCTCTTGAAGAACTAATCCTCCACTGGAATGTGCAACATCACTATTCAAGTTATATGACCTATACAATGACAAGCGACTTCAAAATGTTTTTATGTAATTGTTTTTTATTTATTTGAAAGGCAGAGAGACAGATGTTTCAGTTCTCTGGTTTACTTCCCAAATGCCTACGACAGCAAAAGCTGGGCCAGGCCAAAGCTAGGAGCCTGGAATTCAATCAGAGTCTTCCACGTGGGTGGCAGGGACCCAAAATATTTGAGCCATCAACTCCTTCCTTCCAGGTGTGCATTAGCTGGAAGCTAGATCTGTAAGCAGAATCAGGAACCAGGGACTCTGATATGGGATCCCAGGTCCCAAGTGGCACCTTTACCACCACTGCGACAAGTTCCCACCACAAAAAATAATTTTGGGGGGAGGCAAATTTATATTCAAACGTTTCTATTGATGCTTGCCTGGGTTAAACAAAATCCACTTTCCTGTATGCAAAGGATTGAAATGTTTCCTTTACTGGGGTGGGCCTTGTGGCACACAGCAGGTTAAGCTGCCGCTGGGGTTTGAGTCCCAGCTACTCTGCTTCCAGTCCTGTTAATGCATCATGAGAAAAATAAACATTCAAAAAACATTTCATTACTACTATGTAAGGGATGCCAGAAGTCATCAGCACTAGTCAAGTTTGATCCTGACATTAAATTCATCAGTTAAGATAACTCTTGAAAAGAGTCATGTCAGCAAATATACATAGCTGACAGAAGGCAAACTGAGGTCATCATTCCAAAACTAAGTGTCAGCTAAGGGTCATCCTGATGCCAGCAAACTGCCCATGAACCCTGGCCTCCTCCCTCCAACCCACCTCCGGCATCACAAGGAAACCAGGTTCTTCCTGTTCTCTTCAGAAAGTTTCTCTTTGTCCCAGCAGTAGCTGAGGTCCTCCCAACATGGTCAAGGTGAACACGAGGTCCCTTCTTTGCTTCATAATCAGTGACAACTGGGACGAGAAACCTTCAAAAACCTCGTGGAAAATGGAATCAAAAGTCAAGTTTATTTTGGTGCCAAGACATTCAGGAATCCACACACACCCAGCATCTTCATCTTCAACAGATTCACAGCACACAGGCACTGTGAAAAAAATTAGGCGTGGATTCCAAAAAGTGTTGGCACCAAGATAAAACTCTTTCCCTTCCACTTTTCCATGGACTTTTTGAAGTGCTCTCTTATGTACAAATTTTGAAAACATTATTCAGCACCAGACCATAACAACAACAATGAACCGCTCTTGGGACTTCACATCCATAAAATAACAGAGAAGCAATTATGCTCCGTTGACACACACAGCTTCGGCATTAACTAAATGCTAATGAGGTTTTTACTTTCCTAAGAGTTTACTTTCCTCCTCCTCTCCTTCCTGTGCCCGGGATCCAGTTCCCAGCAAGCCCCATGTGGGTAATCCCTGGGCCTTTCTGTAATTTCCTGGACCAATTACTCCCTTTGATTGACAGATGCATTTCCTCACCTGGTCTAAGTATCTGTCAGCCAGGCTAGAGATTAAACTGGACTTGCTGTGGAGTGCTGCTGATGCCCCTACTGTTCTCCTAGGAACTCCTGCCCTGTTGATTAAGCTAAAATGTTTGTCCAGCTTTAGGCCTTGCTCAAGCATCTCCCCTCGACAAGCTTAAATGCATTTAACTAATTTCTTCCTTAGTTCCTAGATGAGAATCATCTTCCCCAGGAAGGCGTCTTTTTCTGAACCCTGGCAAAACAGTTAACAGCTTTCCTGAACTCCTTCACCTTTGTTTGCTCAGAGCTTGTCAGATCCTCTGGCTCCTGCATTCCTTGGGGGAGGGCACGGTTCCTGGGCCTGCTCCATGCAGAGATCTGACAGGCAACCTGCAACCTTTAATCGCCAGCTTCCTTGCTGTTCTGCACACCTGCCCGGCAGACTCTGACTCTCTCCATCAGCCCCCGCTTGCAGGCAGGTGCCCCTCCAGCGCTCTGGGGGCTCCAAGGCTTTGCAGGCCCTGGAAGGAAGATGACTCAGACATATTTGCTTGACTTGCTACCCTGGCTTTGTGGAAAGAGGCCTGGAGCTGGAAGCCACGGGGTTTGCCTTTCTTTGGAGCTGGATGACACTGGTCAGAGGGGATGTCACTCCCAGACTTAGCTGAGTTCCTTCTTCTGCACCAAGGAAACTTGCAATTGTAGCGTATGCTGATTGGTGTTGGATAAAAATAAGAGTTAAAAGCCTTGGCCTGCAGTGCTGGCATCCCATATGGGTACCGGTTCGAGTCCCGGCTGCTTCACTTCCGATCCAGCTCTCTGCTATGGCCTAGGAAAGCAGTAGAAGCCCTAGGGCCCCTGCACCCATGTGGAAGACTCAGAAAAAGCTCCTGGCTTCAGATCAGCCCAGCTCTGGCTGTTGTGGCCATTTGAGGAGTGAACCAGCGGGTAGAAGACCTCTCTCTCTCTGTCTCTACCTCTTTCTGTAATCTGTTTTTCAAATAAATAAAAATAAATCTTTTTTTAAAAAATAAGATGGAGCATAGGGTCTGTGAAGTCCCTTGCATTACAACCAAGCAAGGGAGAACTATTCCATATGAGATTTCAGAAACTCAGAAACCAAACTCTAAGAGTGGGTCTTACCTAGATACTAATTCAAGCCAGCTAACCCTAAAACAGGGCTGAGGCAGTACAGAGAGCCTGCTTACAGACTGGGTATTTGACTGACGTTGTTATTAGATGTGCTTGTGGGAACAGATGTTATAATATTTCTATTTAATAGCCTAAACAAGTATCATATGCATCATAACAGCGGTTATAATCTATGAGGGTACTTCATTCATGCAGAGATGGAATTAAAAGTACAAGTTTATTGGTGCAAAAATTGTTTTTCCATAATACATGTAAAATGAGTATTATGAAACAAACATGTATGGATTTCAATTTTTTTGCAGCAAAATAAATTTATCTTTTAATTCTATTTTCCAGGAACTTTCTGAATTTGCCCTCAAACACTCAAATATTTGATTAATTTAAAGGATCTTAAATGAATGTGTCAAAGGAAGCCAGGGCTGACCAGATCACGGAAGGGAAAAACTGGAAACATGTGGGTGAGGTGGGGCGGTGTGTCTTGAAATGGGCAGCTTTTGTCCCCTGGGCGAGTACCTCCAGGACAAGGGCTGTCCCCATGAGACCGAGGTCTAAAACCGGTGGACGTGGACACAGAAAGACCAAGGGCAGTGCCAGCCACAGAGAAGCAGCGCACGGGGCAGGCAGGGATCAGGTGCTGAGAAGGCCTGGTCTGCACTTGGTGCAGGGGCTGCTGCGGAACCAGCAGGGGCTGGCCCGAGGAGGTCCCAGCAGAAGCAAAGTGTTGTAGAGAGGGACCCAGTTAGGAGCACCCTGCAGGGAATGAGTGGCCCCAGAGGCAAGGCACTGGCCCACTGAGGGGACAATTGGGAGGCTTGGGACCACGGGACGCAAGGACAAAGAGAGACTCTGTGGATGGGAAAGGTTCACCATGCGTGGAGTGGAGGATGCTGAAGGCAGGGGGCTGGTCCTGGAGGAAGCTGGCGAGGCACTGTGGATGGAAGGCACTTGGGAGAGACCTTGGGAGGAGCCAAGGACAGCTTGCTGACACAGCCCGTGCTGGGTGCACCCTCTTCTCCAAAAAGAAGTTTCCGGAAGCAGCGGACCAAAGGCTGCCTTGAGATTGGAATTTGTTGGCCACCCCAGTGAGCTACCCCTTCTTCTCCCCAGCAAACATGCTCTGGCTGCCCGCACTCCTCTGAGTTCCCGGGGCTCAGCTAGATTTCTGCCTTCTACCCCAGACAAGGGAGCAAAGATGCAAACCAGAGGTGCCTGCTGTATTCACAAATCCAGAGATGTTCGAAAATGTCAGGGAAATTTATCTGTTGTCTGGCTTTCCAGTTAGGGGATGAGATCGGTGCTAACACTTTCTGACCATCTACATATGCTGCAGATTCACCTTTGAGGCAAACTTAGGAAGAGCAAATGAAAGTTCAGAGAAGTTAATAAACATGCCAAGGTCACACAGCAAAGTGAGTGGCAGAGCTTGGAGCTCAGCTCTGGTCTGCTGACCTCACAGTCAGCCTGTGTGCCTCTGCTTCGTGACACAGCCATGGAAAAAATGCAGCTGGAAGAGAAATAAATCTCAACCAGGTGTTGGGAGCAGACATTTGCCACCTGGCCTGGAGAGATTTGTTGAAATGATGCCATAATTTCCTATCCTTTTGGCCAATAAAAAAAAAAACTGGAAAGACTTTTTTTGGAGAAAAGTATGGGTAGGGTAGGAGAGAAAACCAAGGGAAGAGAAAGACATGCGAGGCCAATAGCGGATACTCAGAAAAACAGTACCTTTCCTGAGATGACAGAAAGTCAACCCTTGGTGAATCTGTGCAGCAAGGTCCCTGTGTGTCACCTCGGAGGCCTCCTGATGCTCATGCCTGTCTCAGCAGCTGTACCAGGTCTAACTGACAGCCATGATGACACCAAACACACGCGCACACACACACACACACACACACACGGGGTGAGGGAGGGCTGGAGGAAGAGCGAGATCTTCCATTTGTTCGTTCACTCCCTAAATGGTCACAGAGGCTGGGGCTAGGCAGGGGTTGAACTGGGAGCTGAGAAAGAACTCAGCGGACACCCAATTACTTGAGCCATCACTGTTGTGTGTTGGCAAGAAGCTGGAGTCAGGAGCCGGGGTCAGGACTTGAACCCAAGGACTCTGATACGGAATGCAGGTGTTAACCGGGAGGCAAACAAGTCCCCCTCCCCCAAAGGATTTCTGCTTAAAGAAAACAAGGTAGTGGGTGTTTCTGAGTCGAGTCGTGGGTTGAGTGGCCGTTGTGGTGCAGTGGCTTAAGCTGCTGCTTAGGAAGCACTCATCCCATTGTGGAGTGCCAGGTTTGAGGTCTGGCTACACTGTGCTTCTAATCCAGCTTTTGGTTAATGTGCCTGGGAGGCAGCAGAAAACGGACCAAGTACTTGCACCCCTGCCACCCATGTGGGAACCCCGGATGGAGTTCCTGGCTTTGGCCTGGCCTGGGCTGGCTGTTGCAGACATTTGGGAGTAAATCAGCAGATAGAAAATCTCTCCCTCCCACCCCCCCCCCCCCCCCCGCCACTCTGCCTTTCAAGTAAATTTTTAACACCTGAAAAATATAAATAGGATCTGTTTGTTTCCAAAATATGCAAGGGTACTTCAAAAAGTTCATGGAAGCTTAAAGCTTATTTTGACGCAACATTGTTTTGAAATCTGTGCATAGGAAGTTCATGGGAAGTGCATATCATGAAAACACTATGCATGGATTTCTAAATTTTTGGAACAAAATAAACAATTTTAATTTCATTTTCCATGAATTTAACTTTTTTTTAAGCAGTTTGGTGGATGCTGTCTGGAGTGGAGGAAGAAGCTGGCTTGTCTGGCTCTGTCTCCTGTTTGTCAACAGAAATCTCCCGTGAGATTCCCAGCCAGCCACCGTCTGCAGCAGGGACCAGGGCCCTGCCTGTCTGCAGCCGGTCTTGATGCAATGCAAGCTTGGGGCAGCACTGGCTGAGGCTTGGCCCACCAGGGAGGGAACTGGGTTCCCCTCCTGTGGCCGCTGGGCTGCCTGGATCCCCAGTGCTCATCAGCCTCAGTGTAGCCATGCTGCCACGCACAACCAAGAGACTCCAGGCCCGTGACACAGCTGCCCCCTCCCCAGGCCCAAAGCACTTAAGGGAAAGAGAATCCACTGGGGCAGCTACCACCACTGCTTGACTTTGAAACTGGAGGAACTCAGCCCCTAATCATCCCACCCAAACTTATCACCTGTGACAAGCAGACAGCTAATCTGGATTAAACAAGGGTCTCCTAAGAATAATCTGAACACTAGATGCTGGCACTAAATATATTCATCTTTTTATCCTGCTTGCCATAATACCTAGAACATGCCAGAAAAGCCTCTTCTACACACACAGAGAAAAAAACAATGACGGGAACAAAGTTTGTCACTGATATGATGATTGAGGCATTTGTGTATCTCTGTAAGTGGCCATGGGTAGATTTTTTTTTCCACCAGAAAAAAAAATGTCATGAGTTATATTTTTGGAATAAAGAGGGAAAAGCTATCCCCCAAACACTGATCAAAGCAGTTCTGTTCAGCTCCTCGTCTTGCAGACGTTCTGGAAATGCAGCAATGCACAGGGTAGACCATTCTGCACACTGCAGCACATCCCTCACTGTGCTTAGAAAGGATTTCCAGGGGAGACAGCTGGCAGAAAGGGACTTGGACCAACCCCAGTATTAACAAGTCTCAGGTCTGCAAGGCACACAAATACTGCAAAAAAAAAAAAAAAAAAAAAAGACGCTCTTCAAGATGGGCAAATTAAAATCAAGACAAACATTTTTATTTGCTACCTGAAGCACCTTCTGACTTCACTACACTTCCCAGATCTGTAAGTCTCATCTCACCCTTCCTTGTCTTATCTGAGAACAGACTTGTTTATGCATAAACGCCACAGGTAATTTAGGAAGGCCGGATTTACTAGTGAGAAAGTGCAGAAACACCATAATGAGAATTTAACGGTTACTGAAAAAGTGTGTAAAAGTGTGGGGCTCAGACAAGTGCCATAAAATGCCAAGTTACTTTATCAAATGCAGAAAAGGCATAGCAGGAACCTTTAAATCCCTAGTTACCATTCCAAAATTGTAATTGTAAATTTGGCACAAGAGGGCTTTTTTTTTTTTTTACGATTAATGCATGATGATTTTTGCTCAATTTCCTACAAGCACATTCCTAAGTAAAACTGCTAGAATGTTTGCCAGCGACTTGGATCTGGACTTTATGACTTGGCAGAACGTCCCTGAAGGGGCCCTGAGGAATGCTCGCAGAACCAAGCTGAGTCACTCACCTGGGGTTAGCGTGCTGAGGGACAGCTACGGGGTGGGGTCAGGGGGGAGGATGGCGCTGACCTCCTAAACGCCACCCTACCTGTGATCTGGTGTTAGCTCGAATACTAAGCCAGGAGATAAAGAGGAGATGCCAGCATCTCTATGGCCACTACCTGTGAGCACCAGCGACCAGGTGTCAGCTCCCCTTAGCTTTCCTCACAGCCTGGACTTCCGCATTCCTAGCCAATGAGTCAACAAGCAGTGACAGTGCTTCCACTGGGCGCCTGCCTAACAGATACAGGGGGACCGGGATACGGAGGGGGTGGGGGGCCGGGAAGTGCAAGAAGAGACAAAAACATTCAGGATCTCATGGCTGCAAAACCCCCTTGGGAAGGAAGAGGGAGCAGAGGAAGCCTCTGGCCCAGGTTCCAGGGGTGCACGGGCATCCAGGCAGGTGTGAAAGCAGCACACAAAGGTGATAATGGACAATTGTGCGGCAGCTCTGGGGAGGCCAGGCAGGACAAACCGCCCCTGCAGAGAGCAGCAGGCCTCCATTATCTAGGTTGCAGATGGACCACCAGGGAAGCCCGAGCAATTAGCACAGAGAAAAACAAATGGGGGGCAGGGTGTCCTGGAGCCCCCCCAGTCTTCCCACAGCACTGCAGCACCCGGTGGGGATGAGGAGAGAACGGAATTACCAAGTGAGAGAGCACGTGCGTGCATACACACACACACATGTGTGCACGCCAATGCAAACACACTCCTGTGTGCACATGAGCACGCACCGCACCGGCACATGTACTCAGAGACACACACACCTAATGAGTGCACACACAGAAACACCTGCACGCACGTGTAAATACATGAACACACATGCATGCCTACACACACAGTGGTATCGACTACAAAGTGGGGAAAGTTGCAGACCTACAGATATTTTTAAATGTAGAGAGCCACATTTAAACTCTAACTTCTGATACCCACTTGAACACTTAAAAAGAAAAGTGAACTGCGAACAGGATAAGTAGGTTTTGTAAATCATGTGTTTTTTTATCAGCAAGCAAATATAGGAGCTTTTCAAGGTCACAGCCCATGACTCCCTTCCCTGCCACGAATTGTGGCCACACTGGAGACCAGCAGCTGACACTGCATTCGCACAAGGGCTTCGGCCCTGTACTGTGGTGCACACATTACTTCATAAGCCCTAACCCTGCCCCAGCGTATTACCTTTCCTCTAAAACAGATGAAGAGGCATTCTCACACAGGATTATCTTCCCCAAGGTCACGCAGATAAGTGGTTCAGCCATAATTCCAATGCAGGCTCCAGATCTCCAGGGAACCCATGTGGTCCTCCAGACCGCAGGGTCTGCTGCCTGCAGGCCCCCGACTTGGGCCTTTGCATAGGCTGGAAATCCCACAGTCCTAACACAGCCAGGGCTTCCTATTATTCTGTAAACTGTCCTGGACCCGGGGAAATTTCCTTTGCTAGCACAGGCCGCACATCCCTAATCTGGGCACTCAAAATCGTGAAATTCTCTAAGTCCCAAAGCTTTTCAAGCACCGACACCATGAGGGAAAAATTCTCTACCACAAAAACCTTGTTTCATGCACAGAATTATTAAAACATCCTGTAAAACTACCTTCTGTAGAAAGGGTGCATGAAAAATAAATGAGTTTCAAGTTGAAACCTGGCTCCCATGCCCAAGATACCCATGTGTATGCAAATGATCCAAAATTCACAAAAATCTGAAATTCAAAATATTTTGGGTCTCAAGGGTCACAGATATGGAATATTCCACCTGTGCATGGATGTTAACCAAAGACACTCCAGTGAGCTTTTAACACACCTGATAAAGCAAACGTGACTCCTATGCCCTCAGCATGGGGATCAGCCGGCTGGCCCTCTGTGGGAAATGCCAGCCAGCAGTCTCATTTGTGCCAAGAACTCATGTGTTGTTTCTCAATCCCAGTAGAAAACCATGATTCGCTATAAACACCCCTGTTCCAGGTATACCGGAGTGGGCTGTAACAGGATTTACAGGAATAACTCTCCACATGTGTTATTCGGCATGCAAACCTTCTCTGTAGACACTCATCCTTGGGTACGGTCATTGGGCCTGAAATTCCAAGGCCCGGCTTCCACATCCTTCCTGCTAACACTGCTAAATCTTCCACTTTCAGATAACAAGGCTGCAGCGTGCATGCCAATTTTTAGTACCTGGTTGTCCTGTCCGCATGCAGACCCAATAACAACCCCAGACTTAGACCTAAGGACAGGCCCAAAGGACCCAGAAAGTGAGATTTCACGGGGCCATTTAAATCCCACTCTGATGGCATTCTTAGAGAACAGCCCAAATGCTTAGACTGGAGCAGCGGTGCTCTCACTGAAAAGAGAACGGGGCAGGAGGGGCCGGGAGACCCACGCTCCTGAACCCCCACGCAGCTGCTCACCTCTTTCCACTGCTGTCCTGCAGCATCTCTTTTCCCATCCTCCTGGCCTTGGTTTCCAGCTCCTGTACTTCCTCCAGCAACGTCTTTTTGCAGGTGTGCTTGGCCCTGTGTTAGGAGGAAAGGACAAACAGAACATGGCACATGAACTTGACACAGCTGTGAGGACTACTTGCTCCTCTCTCAGGTCACACAAGGCTGAGGTCAAGGCCTGGGACGCATCGTGGAGCATTGGCAGTCTCCCTGCATCACACCAGCTCCATCCTAATGGCTCAGAAACATGCCAGGTGCTGCAGACCAGGCCCAGACTGTGGACTGCGAGAGTCTCCCCAAGAGGTGTGCAAAGGCTGAGTGGGGTTCCTGAACACCCAGTAACCACAGGAATGACTGAAGCCCATGAACCCGGGAGCCAGCTGTCTCCTCCCCTGCTCTTTAGTGCAAAAAGAGCCACCACCATGGCAGGGATGGAGTGTGTGATGTCGGAGGTTCAAGTTCTGGATGCCACGCCCTTGACCTGACTTTTGGAGTCAAGAAAATATTCAAGCACAGCTCTTCTATCCTTCTCTGGTGAGGACTTATCACAAAGGCCCAAGGATGTGGGCCTCGGTGGCATAATACAGATATGAACTAGCAAGAGCAAGTTAGCTTTTTTTTTTTTTTTTAAGCCCAGTTTGAACCTCAGCTTGCCTGTGTCACTTGTCTAAGTATAGGAGAGTTACCTGAAATCTTTTTCACTTCAACTAAGAACACCTCCCCGTGTTAACATAACTGGCTGACCCCAGGGCCTTCCTAAAATTGAAACTGAAAAATTACATATTGTACAAGAAAGCACGCATGGAATCATCACAATGCACCTCATGCAGTTATATGCCAGGTAGAAAGAAAACAGAAAGTACCCTGAAACCAGAAAAAATTTTTTAAAGATAGCGCCTCAAAGTAGTAAAAAAAAAAGTAGCATTTGACTCAATGATATTTTTAAAAATTATACTACCTTCTATTTCCTCATTAAGTCACTTTTGTATCTCTGCATTTAAAAAATTTTTTTTAAAAATTGAGATAGAGGCTGGTACTGTGGCATAGCAGGTAAAAGCAATGCTTGCAGTGCCAGCATCCCATATGGGCACTGGTTCGAGTCCCAGCTGCTCCACTTCAAATCCAGCTCTCTACTATGGCCTGGGAAAACAGAAGATAGCCCAAGTGTTTAGGCCCCTACACCCAGGTGGGAGACCCAGAAAAAGCTCCTGGCTTCTGGCTTTGGATGGGCCCAGCTCTGGCTGTTGAGGCCATCTGGGGAGTGAACCAGCAGATGGAAGACACCTCTCTCTCTCTCTGCCTTTGCCTCTCTGTAACTCTGCCTTTCAAGTAAATAAATAAATCTTTAAAAAAAAATTGAGAGTAAACAAAGCTAAAATCGAGCTACTGGTTGGAAACAATCTAGATGAGGAAAAAGTGTTTAACAGATACAGGTTAGATAAGGGAAATGGGAAAATGTAAAAAGAAAAGGCTCAAACATTAGCCACACACAGCAGGTTTCCTTATTTTGAAAAGCACTGATTCAGTTTCATTTCAGTATAAATATGTCTCGGGATCCTGCCAGGATCCAGTCACGTGTTTGGCGCAGAAGCTCAGATCCTGCTCAGAATGCCTGCAACCCATACTGAGGTGCTTGAGTTCCAGGCCTGGCTCTGCTTCCAGTTCCAGCTTCCTGCTAATGCATACCCTGGGAGGCAGCAGGCGATGGCTCACAGTGCTTGGGTCCCTACATGCACGCAAAGGACCTGGATTTACTTCCAGATTATGGCTTGGGCCTGGACCAGTCCCCACAGTGGAGGGCATCTGGGGAGTGAACTGGCAGATGGAAGATCTCTGTTTCTCTCTGCCTCTCAAATACATTTCAAAAAATAAACACTGTTAAACACAAAAAGAGCAAAATTGAGCACGTTTGCATGGAAGTGAAAACAGTGTCCTGGGACTCCTCTGCTGATGGGGCCAGCTCAGCAGAGGCACATGCTCCCACCCACCCTCCACCTTCAAGGAAGGAAGCCTGTCGGCCATGCCCACTCCCGACACTCCAACTTAACCTGTCCTGGAGTACCAGCCCTGAGACGCTGTCTACGTGGCTCTCATTTCTTTCCACAAAGTAAACAGGAGAAAACCACACTGACTTTAACACACAGTATCTTCCTTGCTTCAAACACGGTCCTGAGACCCAGTATTGATAAATACCGCAGTTCAAAGCAGAAACTGTGCAATCTTTTTTTTTTTTATTTTTTTTTTATTTTTGACAGGCAGAGTGGACAGTGAGAGAGAGAGACAGAGAGAAAGGTCTTCCTTTTACTGTTGGTTCACCCTCCAATGGCCGCTGCGGCCCGTGCTCTGTGGCCGGCGCTCTGCAGCCGGTGCACCACGCTGATCTGAAGCCAGGAGCCAGGTGCTTCTCCTGGTCTCCCATGCGGGTACAGGGCCCAAGCACTTGGGCCATCCTCCACTGCCTTCCGGGGCCACAGCAGAGAGCTGGACTGGAAGAGGGGCAACAGGGACAGAATCCTGTGCCCCGACCGGGACTAGAACCCGGTGTGCTGGCACCTCAAGGCGGAGGATTAGCCTATTGAGTCGTGGCGCCGGCCCAAAACTGTGCAATCTTAATTTAGACAATAAATGAGAGAATGTCCAACGTTCTGCTGGAAAGAAGGTAGCATACGGCTCCACACTGCTGTCCATGGCTGGCCCTAAACTTGACCTTTATCTCCTAAGCTTTTGGGGCTCTACTGGGAAGAAGCTGACTGCATGGTCTACCCCATCTGCTTACAGTCACCGTGTATACAGCACAGGTGTATACAAGAGTATGCAGGAGAATGCATCTGTCTAGTCCTCTCACTCTCTCAGGACTCTCATAACTTCCCATCCCCCCAACACACACACACACGGTCTACAACAGCCCTACTGCTATCTTTTGGGCTGGAGAAAAGGGAGGGTCAGGGAGAAGGAGGCTGGAAGCAAGAAGCCTGGGCTGGCGGGCAGGCACAGGTGCTCCAAATCTACGGCTTAGGTCGGGAAACCAAAGGGTCTGACCCACCACGCTGGAGCTTCCAGTTCTTCTCTTTCACAACAGGCCTCAGGACAGCGGTCGGAGCAGCTCCAGGCCCCTGGCACTGTGCGTGTCCTCAGTGGATGCAGCCCATCCACATCCAGGAGCCCCAGGCAACTTGATGGTGTTTCCTGGGGAACTCAGTGCCCCATGAGGATCCCAAAATGCAACATGGCGGAGGATTTGGCTCCTCTCTTCTTAAAATAATATTTATTTACATGAAAGGCAGAGAGACAGAGAGAGGGGGGCAGACAGAGGGTGAGGGAGGAGGGAGAGAGAGAATGAGAGAGAGAGAGATAGAATGAGAGTATCTCCTGGCTGCTTCACTTCTCGAATGCCTGTAAGAGCCAGGGCTGGGCCAAGCTTAAGCCAGGATCCAGGAACTCCATCTGGATTTTCCATAGCGGTGGCAGGGTCTCAACTCCTTCAATAGTCACCTGCTGCCTCCCAGGGTGCACTTTAGTAGGAAGCTGGAATTGGGAGTGGAGCCAGGGCTTGAACCCAATATGCGAGGCTGGAGCACCAGGCAGTGGTTCAGCTTCTGCACCAAACCTCAGCCCCTTGGCCACACTTTCTGCAGGTGGCTCAGGAGTAGAAGCAATGCCAGTGATTTAAAACTATTTCTTCCAGCACCTTTCCAAATAAGGCCTGAGTTAGAAAACCGATTCTTAAGTCTCCCTGTCAAAGTCTACATGTGACGGACTAAAACTCGGCACTTCAAGGTTAACAACTTAGCCATTAAGCACCAGCCACTGGCGTATATTCAGGTCTCACCATGAGCTGGGGCTTGGCGTGTTCTCAGTCACGGCTTTGACAGAGTGAACCCACCTGTCTGTACCGTGCTCATGCCCACAGATGCAGGGCTGGCTTCACCACACCGCACATCAGGAGACCGGAGGCCTGCAGAAGGCACAGAGTGGGGGTGTCTGGCTACTGATAGGTGGCAGCTGTGAGACTGGTCTGTGAGCTTTCAGATTTAAACAAGGCTGGATCTACAGGCTCTCAGAGATTTTCAAAAGAAACAGATTGGCTTTGGATGTTGACATTGACATCTTTTGTTCCTACAATTTTTCCCCTGGACTTTTTCTTTTCTCCGGAAAAGACAGTGAGTCGAAAGGAAATGTCCATTTTTAAATGCGGATCAAAATGCAAATACAAAGAGCTCCAAAAGAAGAGAGCACAGTTAGAAGGTTAATAAAAAAATCAAGGCCACTTGGATACAGAAATTGCTTATTACCTTGTATTTCCATTTAACTGCCTATCTGGGATTAGAATAAGGAAATGAAGTCATTCTGGAACTGGGGAATGTAGTGTGTGATGCCTGGTAAAAGACAGGAGATGCAGATAGATAAAAGGAAACTCATTTCTCTGTGCTCAGTGGCCTTGAGCTTCGCATTATTGTTATAAGATGACACTAACCAGTTTCTCCTAGATGAGAATCCGTATGTGATAGCTTACCTAAGCATGCTGTCGTAGGTAAACATTTTGGACCAGAGTAAAGCTGAAGGATATTAAAACAGTTCTGGGCAATTTAAACTTCATGCTTCTAATAAAAATATTCATTAGCCAGGTATCACATATAATCAATCAATTGTTTTAATAAAAGATAGGTTAGTTTGGTGCCTCATGAAAACTCTGGTGAACAGAGTAGTCACGCAGGCACGCTAAGGCGTTCCAAATCCGACTTAGGGAAGCCTAATAAAGGATCTTCATCCCTAAGGTTGACAGACTTCATGGAAAGACTGACTGCATTACCTCATTCTCTTCGGATTCTTAACAGCCCAAGTTCTGAAATGGAAATGAGAGACCAGGCAAAGCAAGAGGGAAACCACAGGAAGACAGAGCTACTCATTTTGTAGGAATACATTTGAAAAGGCAAGCCTGCCTAGTGCTATAATTTAAAGGCTCTTTCAAAAGCTAAGCACCCAAAGGGAAAACCAAACCAAACCAAATCAAGCCCTTAAGACTGGCCCGAGGCAAGAGTCAGGAACCCAGCACACAGAAGGTTCCTCTCACTGCCAGATGCTGCCCGTGCACAACAAGGCGGGCAGGTGCACCTCAACTCCTAGCTGCTCACTTAAAATTCTTCTTGGCAGCTCAGGGTATACCCTAGCATTTCAGGTCCCCACAAATATCTTCCAACTGAAATCAGAAGAGGGGTGGCTGTGGGGAACCAGGATTGAGGTGTTTGCTCAGTGGGGGAAGACAAAGAACAGAGCATGTTTTCTAAAGCTGCAGTTCAGAGACAGGAATCCCAGCTAAGTCCTGGAGTCTCATCAGAGGTGAGCATCTGACAGCAGGGGGGTGCTTCTAAAAGTTCATGCAGAGGTGGGCACTGAGGTGCAGCAGGCAAAGCTCTGGTGTGGGACACACCAGACGGGAATAACCCACAACCCAGACGGGAATGCCAGGTAAAGTCCTAGCTACTCTGCTTCTAATCCAGCTGCCCGCTGAGGCATGTGGAAGGCATCAGAGGATGGCTCAAGTGCGTGGGCCCTTCATTCATGTGGGAGACCCAGATTGAGTTCTGGGCTCCTGGCTTCAGCCTGGCCCAGCCCTGGCCGTTGTAGGCATTTGGGGAGTGAACCAATGGATGAGAGATCTGTCTGTCTGTCTCTGTTGCTCTGCCTTTTAAATAAATTTAGAAAACTTGATTTTTAAAAAGTTCATGGAAATGGAATGACAGGATAATTTTATTTTGATGCAAAAACTCTGAAATTTATACATATAAGGGATCTTTTAAAGGTTCACAGAAAACATGGATTATGAAAACAAAAGTTTTTGCAACAGTGTAAAGTTACCTTTCAAATTCATTTTTCATGAATATTTATTTATTTGAGAAAGGAGGCGGGGAGAAAGAGAGAGGCATCGGATGCCCATCTGCTGGTTCATTTCCTAAATGCCCACAATAGCTGGGGCTGGGCTGGGTCCAGAGCCAGCAGCTTGGATCTCAATCCAGGTTTCTGACGTGACAGGAAGGAACCCAATGGAGTGAGCACTGGTGGGAAGCTGGGTCAGGAACTGTAGCCAGGATTTAAACCCAGGCACTCTACTGTGTGATGCAGGCATTTTAATTGCCAAACGTTCGCCTCCATAAACGTTCTGAAGTGCTCTAGTACGCTTTTTGTCGCGAAAAGTCTCCTAACTGACCTTGCCTTGACAACAAACATTTCAGTCTTGGAGTATAATATGAGATATAATAATCAGAGGGAAAATGCCCAAAAAAACTCACAAAATCCATGTCTTTGAAAATGGAGGTGACTACAGATGATACCTTTAAACGCATGATACAAACTGAACATACTCTTGGGGCAATGACAACCCCCACAGGCTATCCTCTCTACTCACCGAAATGAAACAAAACAAAAATGCATTTTGGGAAGCATCTATGGAATTCAGGAGTGGCCTTGCCTCCCCGGTCCTGAGCTGAGCCACTGGTGATCCCGGGCAAAGCTGTGCTTGGGCGGGTGGGGCCCAGCACTAGGCAGCCGGCTACAACAGCTGTGGCAGAACAGCACACGGCGGCCGTGAGCGGCCCCCTCTAGGCGGGATCCCTACTCCAACGCCCGCAAGCTCCTCAGAAAGCAGCTGACTTTTTACTCTTTGCCTGTGGAAGCAGGCTCATTTGCTGGATCCTTGTTCACATGGCAGTGGTGCTGATTTTACAACGTGAGGGCCTACAAACACGACCAACCAAGGCCTGTTGCAGGGGCTGGATTACTTGCTTCCCGGTCACCGTGCACTTGTACGTGGGACACGCTGGGAATGAGTCAGAAAACAGACAAGGCACCGCTGAGGGTTTGTAATGTCTCTGTGAAATGGAAGAGGCTTTTGCTGAAACTTGGCAACTAGTGTCCATAAATTGCTTTTCATGACACGAAGAGAGCTGAATTAAAGCAGTCTGAGACTAATGTAGAAATGCATAACTACTTCTCCATCACTATAAATTGAAAAAGTCATTTGATACAGCCATGGCCATGCTCTCTTTTCTTCAACCAAACTTACCTTTGCAAAACTGAACAAATTCTGAGAAAGACTACTGGCCTTTAAAAGAACAAATAACAGAACTAATGTTTTCTCATAGTACATCTAATTAGATTAAGAAAATATCTTTTTTAGCTGTCATCTTTTCCTGTCTGAATGTTCTGATTCTGTCATTTACAGAACAGTTTTTAGCAAACACAATTGACTCAGTGATAAATCAAAGCAATTAAAAAGTCAGAATTAATTTTTGCTAACAGTTGAAAAACTCAGTGAACAGAAGGAGCACTAATATGTGCTATAAAATTCTCCCTTCCCCCTGCACTAAGTATTGTTGGTTGTCAAGATAATGCCGAAGTGGAGACTTTTTCAAAAGCCACCCTTAACTGTCAGGCAAGAATAATTCTCAGGGAGTGTGGGAGGAATGGAGAGATAAAAATGCAAAGTGATGTCTTTTCCTGGAAGGTTTGGATTAAAGTCTCCATTTTCTACCTCAGGGCCCTGAGATAATTAATGCCAAGCATAATGCTGAGCGAAGAGTCTCAATTTGCAGGGAAGATGGCAACTGTTGGTGGGAGGAACCAGGCTCACCCAAAACAAAACCCAATATTATCTCATTTGGAGCACCCATTCCTTTGCGTAGGGATGAAATTAGAGTTCACTTATTTCGGACCTTCATTGTTTCTTTGATGCTGTTTTTGCAAGACATTTTGGAAACACAGTTTAAAATACAGAAGAAAAATCAATTAGGAATTATTTCCTATTTTTCCTTTTATAATTTATTCTTATTTATTTTTTTAACAAGAAATCGGGGCCTGAAATTGTGGCATAACGGGTTAGGCTGCCGCCTGTGATGCCAGCATCCCATAGGAGCCCGGTTTGTATCCCAGCTGCCCCACTCCAATCCAGCTCCCTGCTAAAGGCCTGGGAAAGCAGCAGATGATGGCTGGGGTACTTGGGTTCCTGCACCCACGTGTAAAACCTGGAAGGAGCTCTTGACTCCTGGCTTCGGCTTGACCTAACCCTGGTCATTGTGGCCATCTGGGGAGTGAACCAGTGGATGGAAGATCTCTCTTTCTCTCTGTCTCTCCCTCTCTCTCTCTGAAACTATGACTTTCAAATTAATTAATTAATTAAAAAAGACTTGACACACATAAGCATTGTACATATTTATGGGGTACTATGTGATGCCTTATTACATTGTATGTAGTATTTCCTATTAAACTTAAGATTCCACCTTTGTGGTTGATTTTCTTATAGTGTTATAAACTAACTGTCTAAGAATTTTCTTGGAAGGATTCCAATTGAAAAAAGGAAGACTACTTTCTTCTTGTCCTCTGGGATGACCTAGAGATACACAATTTTCCTAGATGAGTGGAGCTGAGTGCCAGGCTGTGCCGTGCAGCACTGGGTTTCAGATACTGAGGAGAAATGAGTTTGTAGGCACTCCTCCCTAATTCAATGTGCTCAAGGCAACCTCCCTAGCGACTGCCACATGCTGGCTCTCAGAGCTCCGTGTTGTGTACATTTTTGTATTAAGATGAAGCACAAATTTAAAATAAAATAAGGAACCACGTTGTGGTGTAGTAGGTAAAGCAGGCACCTGTGACACCAGCATTTTGAGTTTCAGCTGCTTCACTTCTGATCTAACTCCCTGCTAAGACGCCTGGGAAGGCAGAAGATGACCCAAGTACTTCTGCTCCAGCCACCCACATGGAAGACCAGGAGGGAGTTCCTGGCTCCTGGCTTCAGCCTGGCCCTGCCCTGGCCATGGTGGCCATGTGAGGAGTGAACCAGCAGATGGAAGGTATCTCTCTCCATTACTGTCTCTCTTTCTCCTTTGGTCACTCTGTCTTACAAATAAATAAAATGAACCTTTCAAAAATAAATAAATAAAAATAGAATGACAGAAGTCTCTCAGTGGCAGGTGGCAGGACACCTGCTCCTCCCAAAGGCTCACAGCCCTCAGTTCTCTGCAATAGGGCTCATGTGAAAGACAACGGCAAGGACAGAGGAGCAAGACCGGGGGCTGCCGCTTCTGTTCTTCCACTTACGCTCTCCACGCCACGTCTTCCATCAAACAGGCAGTGGGGACCAGAAACAATCCCAGCCAGAAGTGTGCAGAGCTCAGGACCATGGTTGCCTGCAAGAGACAGACGTGGTACATGTATTAACACTCTTCCTACTCAAAGCGGGGAAGTCTAACTTGACCAACGCAGAACACCCCACAACACAGAACCATGGGGAATATGAAATTCAGCAGAAGGTAACAGGCACCTGTGGGGACTGCCAAGAGGGAATGAGGGCTAAGTTCCTCCCTGGATCTCTGCTGCATCTGCCTCCATTCTTTTAGTCCTAACACGTGTTGACACCTCTTTTATACAGTGCCCTAAGTCCCTCTTCCATCAGAATGCTGTCCTAAATCCTTCCCAAAGGGAAACATCAGTCCCCCCAGACTCCCACGGCGTGGACTTTGCTCCTCTGGGTTCTGCTCATTTCCTTCTCCATCAGCTCATTTTTTGCTCATTCATTCCAGGAAGTAGCACCCATGTCACAGCAACTCAGCCCAAGGCACAGGGATTCTCCCCGCTCAGGAGAGAAGAGGCCTTGAGGGCAGCCCTTGGCTTCAAAGACCTTACCATTATGTGCCCCTCACCTACACTACATGGGAGAATGCACCCTCTGGGGTTTCGGGAAAGACTTTGGTAGAAGATAGCACCTGGGGTGTGTCTGGAAAGATGGACAGAATTTCAACAGACAGAAAGGCAGTGGGAGAGAGATTCCAAGAGGAGGCCAGTGAGGGGACAGTTTTCCATGAGACTTTCTTGCTCATAGCATGCTGAGTCGGGGGTAGCTTGCAAGGAACTAGGCAATGCTGGCAGGGTAAGGAGCTGGAAAGAGCACTTAGGGCATGGCAGAGGGAAGGGGGATCTGCTCTGGACAGAAATGGGAGGGCCCAGGAGTATGAAAGATTTAAATGAGGTTTTGAGTGAGCAAGCAGCAGGGGCAGGGAGCTGATCGAGAATGACAGTGGCCTGGGACAGTGACAGCAGTCAAACTGGGAGCAGGCCCAGTTGGATTTTCTTCCGAGGAATCTTCAAGCATTTGATGCCTATGGAATGTGTATTTGCTAGAACCCGCGACACTGCAGAGTGAGGCTTTAGGCTGGAGTAAGAGCAAAGGAGCTGAGGCACAACTCAGCTGGGGGACCCTGGCAGGGACCTGGAGGCGCTGAGAACCGGGGCAGCCTAGGGTACCTCCCTGTATGCAGGATAACAACGGTGGGGTCAACCTTCTGTTACCACACACACAGCAGCCTGGTTGCTGCATCTACCCTGCAGGGGGTCCCTGCCCCCACACCCCAACCCCAGGCACCCAGCTCACCCACCGGACCCATCCCACTCAAGGTGACAGCTCTCTCACCTCTGAAGTCCATCGCTTAGCCTTTTTTGTGGTATTTGGCTGAGAAGCAATGAGGTTTGGGGTAAAAGAGCCCAACTCTAGCCCGGGCAAGGGAAAGCTAGCTTTCCTTTGCTAAAAACAAGACAATGAGCTTTTGAAAGAAAAATTTAAAGCCTTAAGAATTCGTGAGTATGTTATGCCCAACAATGATACCTCTCAGAATTCACCCTAAGGGAGTAAGAGAATCTAAAGAAGCCAGTGTAGACGTATTCACAGCAGGGACAGGGGTGGTGGCAGGCACATGTTTGGGACTTCTGCATGCCCTATCAGAATGACTGGTGTGACTTCCAGCTGCTCCACTTCCAATCCAGCTTCCTGCTAATGAGCCCCCTGGGAGGCAGCAGGTGATGGCTCCAGAACTCCAGTTCTTGCTGCCCACATGGAAGACCTGGATGGAGTCTGGCCCAGCCCTGTCTGCTGTGGGCATATGGGGAGAGAAGCAGTGGGTTAAAGATCTCTCTGTCTTTCAATAAATTAAAAATAAATTTTAAAAACTTTTAAAAATATTTATTTATTTGAGAGGCAGAGTTACAGAGAAGGAGAGACAGAGAAAGAGGTCTTCTACCCACTGGTTCAGTCCCCCAATGGCTGCAACAGCCAGTGCTGGGCCCATCTGAAGCCAGCAGCCAGGAGCTTCTTCTAGCTCCCCCATGTGGGTGCAGGGGCCCAAGTGCTTGGGCCATCTTCTACTGCTCTCCCAGGCTGTAGCAGAGAGCTGGATCTGAAGTAGAGCAGCCAGGACTCAAACCGGTACCCATAAGGGAACCCACAGGCAGAAGCTGAATCTACTATGCCACAGTGCCAGCCTCTAAAAAAATTTTTTAAAAATACAATACTATACCCTGACTGTTAATGAACAACTTAATACATTATCCCTCTTAGTAGTTTTTTTTTATCTGTTCTACTTAATATGACTGGTTTAGATCTGTAATTGATGCACAGTTATTCTTAAGTGTTGAAAATTAACTGAAATGTGATCCCTGTTGAACATGGTGGTGGGAATGGGAGAGGGAAGAGACGTATAATTTGGGACATGCTCAGGCTGACTTGCCCCAAGTGGTGGAGTTGGAAGCATACCAGGGGATTCCAATTCAATCCCATCGAGGTGGCATGTACCAATGCCATCTCACTGTTCCAGGTGATCAGTTTCAGTTCACAGTTGGTCATGGTGGAGGGACTGGGAGTCAAAGGGAGCACATAGACAAGTCTAGTACCTGCTAACGCTAACTGATGGAGTAAATAAAGGGGAGAGTGATCCAACATGGGAAGTGAGATACTCAGCAGACTCATAGAATGGCAGATGTCCTAAATAGCACTCTGGCCTCAGAATCAGCCCTAAAGGCATTCGGAGCTGGCTGAAGAGCTCATGAGAGTATTTCAGGCATGGAAAGCCAAGACACTCTGGCAAAAGATCTCTGCGAGTGAGATCCCAGTGGAAAGAACAGGTCATCAAAGAAGGAGGTACCTTTCTCTGAAGGGAGGAGAGAACCTCCACTTTGACTATGACCTTGTCTAAATAAGATAAGAGTCGGAGAACTCAGAGGGCTTCCATAGCCTTGGAAACTCATGACTGGAGCATAGGGAGATTACTGATGCCATAGACAGGAGTGTCAATTGGTAAAGTCAACAACAGGAGTCACTGTGCACTTACTCCTCATGTAGGATCTCTATCCTTAATGTGCTGTGCATTGAGATTTAATGCTATAACGAGTACTCAAACAATATATTTCACTTTGTGTTTCTATGGGGGTGCAAACTGTTGAAATCTTTACTTAATGCATACTAAACTGATCTTCTGTAAAAAAAAAAAAAAAAAAAAAAAAAGAAATTATCAATTCCCAACTTGACTCTCACTGGGATTAAACATGACAATAGGTCTGCTCTGATTTCATCATCATTTAAAAAAAATCATCTATTATTTTTCACTTTATGTTTCTGTGTGGGAGCAAACTGTTGAAATCCATACTTAATGTATACTAAGCTGATCTTCTGTATATTAAGATAATCGAAAATGAATCTTGATGTGAATGGAAGGGGAGAGGGAGTGGGAAAGGGGAGGGTTGTGGGTGGGAGGGACGGTATGGGGGGGAAGCCATTGTAATCCATAAGTCGTACTTTGGAAAATTATATACATTAAATAAAAGTTTAAAAAAAATACAATACTATACAATCAAAAAAATTGAAATAAATTTTCAAGGGAATTACTTGCTAAATACATCGTGGTACCTACATACACTGGATCTCTGCACAACACTGAAAAGGATACAGAATTATATATGCTGACACAGAGAGATGCCCATGAGAAATAGGGCTCTTTTAGGAACCTCATCATGGGAGCTATGGAAAGAGAAGTGCAATGGGTTCAAGCCATAAAACTGAACCTGAGAAGTTATCTCCACATGCAGTTGAAGGGGCCCAGGGACTGTCACCCCCAAACAGGGTGCCTGGGCATGCTGCTTATTTCAAATTAACTGCCCTAGGGGATAGGCAGATGTGGATGCCGCTTGACCCTGAAGTTGCTTTACTCACTTGAAGGCTGGATTCACCAAAGAGGAATCCAACCACCTCCAGTCTTCTTCCTGAAATGCCATGAGCCAGGAACATTAAACTCATGCGGCAGAGGGAGAGACTGGAAGTCAAATGCCACACCCAAAGCCCACGGGGACTCTGTCCCAGATCAATATCTGTTCTTTGAACCCATTCATCCCCCCCCAATAATTTACTCTCCCCTAAAATTGCCTACCTCCCCTACTCTACACTCCTTTATGAAGAAGGCCCGTAGGCTTCTGCATGAACGAGGCGGGGTATCTACACCTTCCTGTGGTGACCCAGTGCACATAAGTACATGAGTTTGCTGCTTCTTCCATTCATCTGCCTACTGCCAGCCTATTTCAGCAGACTAGAAGCCTCACATCGCATTGATTGATGTCAATCAACATATCCACACGTGGTGTGGTCTTGGTTTGGAACTTCTTCACCTTTAAGAAGCATACTCAGGGGGTTGCTGTTGTGGTGTAGTGGGTTATAAAGTGTCTCTTGCAATGCTGGTATTCCATATTGGGGTGCCAGGGTTCCAGTCCCAGCTGCTCTGCTTCTAATCCATCTCCTGGTTAATGCACCTGGGAAAGTAGCAGAAGATAGTCCAAGTGCTTAAGTCTCTGCCATCTATGAGGGAGACTTGGATGGAGTTCTAAACTCCTGGCTTTGGTCTGGTCCACTCAGGTCATTACAGCCATCTGGGAGGTGAACCAGCAGATGGAAGCTGTCTTCTCCTACTCTGTCACTGCTTGTCAAATAAATAAATAAATAAAACTCTTTAAAAACAAAAAAGCATTCCAGGGCTTCAGAAACAGTGGGGTGGTTCAGGTTTGGACTTGAGAGTACCTTCGCCTTCATGTATATGATGCTTGTGGTCAGGATACATGCATGGAGTGGTACAGCAAGCAAAACCATGAGTGGCATAATTAGTGATCTGTATTTTCATATCTCTTTGTCTAACTCTCCTTCCTGTTTCTTCTATAGAAAACAGGTAATACTTATACAACTGCTGAACTCAGCTCCCCCATTCTCAACTGTTAAGATGGCAAGGAGGGGGCTGGATTAGCTAGTTCCTTTCACCTGTTGCTGTCTTGCTTCCTTGGTGGGCAGGTGCTTGGGAGCCCAGTGGAACCTGAGATTTCATTTTCTCTCCAAATGCCCAGGGCGGTGTGTGTGACCCATGGGAGGTACACTTGTGCAAGCCGCATGTGTGACAAAAGGTACAAAACCATCCACCAGGTCTCTCTATCCAAGAATACAGTCATTTTTTGGCTGGCGCCGCGGCTCACTAGGCTAATCCTCCGCCTTGCGGCGCCGGCACACGGGTTCTAGTCCCGGTCGAGGCGTCGGATTCTGTCCCGGTTGCCCCTCTTCCAGGCCAGCTCTCTGCTGTGGCCAGGGAGTGCAGTGGAGGATGGCCCAAGTGCTTGGGCCCTGCACCCCATGGGAGACCAGGATAAATACCTGGCTCCTGCCTTCGGATCAGCGCGGTGCGCCAGCCACAGCGCGCAGGCCGCAGCAGCCATTGGAGGGTGAACCAATGGCAAAGGAAGACCTTTCTCTCTGTCTCTCTCTCTGTCCACTCTGCCTGTCAAAAAAAAAAAATACAGTCATTTTACAGTAATAATGTACTATTCGAGGTAGGTTATGAAACTCAGTAAGAATATTAGGTGCTGAAGGAAAAAGATGAAAAGGAACTCTGAAATACTCTACTACAAATATGAAACCCCCTCCCAAACTAACAAAGATTATAAGAGACTTAGAAGTATTTTAAAATTTATTTTATTTATTTGAAAGGCAGACAGAGAGATCAACAACCAGAGCTGGGCCAGGCTAAAGCCAGGAGCTGCAAATTCAAAGTGAGTCTCCCAGATGGGTGGCAGTGACCCAGGCACGTGAGCCATCATCTGCTGCCTCCCAGGGTGCACATTCGCAGGAAGCTGGCACTGAGAGCAGAGTTAGTCACTCTGATGCAGGAGGTGGGGTCCCAAATGGTGTCTTAACTGCTGCAGCAAACACCTGCTCCTGCTGTGTTTAGAACTAGGCGCTGTGTTGGGGCCGGTGCTGTGGCGTAGTGGGTAAAGCCACCGCCTGCAGTGCTGGCATCCCATATGGGCACCGGTTTGAGTTCCAGCTGCTCCACTTCCAATCCAGCTATTTGCTATGGCCTGGGAAAGCAGTGGAAGATGGCCCAAGTGCTTGGGTCCCTGCACCCAGTGGGAGACCTAGAAGAAGCTCCTGGCTCCTGGCTCCTGGCTCCTGGCTTCAGATTGGTGCAGCTTTGGCCATTGCGGCCAATTGGGGAGTGAACCAGCAGATAGAAGACCTCTCTCTCTGCCTCTCCTACTCTCTGTGGGTAACTCTGACTTTCAAATAAATAGATAAATATTTAAAAAATAAAAAGAACTAGGCTCTGTGACTACAGCACATATTACACTCACTTTACAGGCACGGCTCAGAAAGGGCTCTACTGTCCGGATTTTCACAGACTGACTGAGATCTTAAGTCTTGAAATCCTAAGGCTGCAGCGTTAAAATGTTTGGGTGACCAATAGTGTTTAATTAGTACTGCCTCTCCTCCCCCACACCAAACGTGACTGAGTGGGGTTTTAGAAACTACCTTGCAATGTGTCAGCAATCCCATGGGAAGAATTCACCCTTTCGTTAACACATCTTTAGCTAGCAATTTACCAACCACTTAGCTGCCAAACTTGGGGGGATTGACTGCAATGAATCAGAGGGAAATGAGGCTCAGGTGAGTGGGAGAGTGTACTAAATTAGGACAGTGGATGGCAAGAGTGGGGCACAGGATTGAAGGCTTGTCTGAGCTGTGCAGAACTGTCCTGGGTTAGATTAGGACTAATTACCAGGGACACCCACGAACTTGGAGACCAGCATTAGCTCCAGGCTTGCTATTAATGACATACACTTACCCACAGTGCCCCAGGACCAATCATGACATAAATACAATGACAGAGTAGAGAAGATTTAAGAAAGGAGGTCATTTATATGTCTTTTTTAAAGAAATGTCTATCTAGGTCTTTTACCTATTGTTTTAAATGCTTTTATTTTCATCTACTTGAAAGGCAGAGTGACAGACATGCGAGGGGAGAGGGAGAGGGAGGAATCTTCCATCTGCTTGTCCATTCCCACAATGCCCGCAACAGCTGGAGCTGGGCAAGGCTGAAACCAGGAGCCAGGAACTCTATCCTGGTCTCTCACATGGATAGAAGGGGCCCAAGCACTTGAGTCACCGTCCGCTACCTCCCAGGCTGCATTAGCAGGCAGAGTCGCCTGCCATCAGAGGCACAGTAGCCAGGACTTGAACCAGAGCTCCCTTGTGGGATGCAGGTGTCCTAAAGTATGGCTTAACTCTCTGTGCTACGATGCCCACCCCCTTTAGCTTATTTAAATTATTTATTTAGCTATTCAGTGTTTGAATTCCCTCGTATACCTGGGATATTAATACTTCCCAGATAGACACTTTGAAACTATTTCCTTCCATTCTGTAAACTCTTTGTAGATTGTTTGCTTTGCCATGCAGTTTGATATAATCCCATTTGTAATTTTTTGCTTTCGTTACCTTTGCTTCTGAGCTCTTTTCCAAAAAGTCTTTATCCTGCTCAAGGTTATGAAGCGTTTCCCCTAAGTTTTCTTCTAGTAATTTCACAGTGACAAACAAATGGCCAAGAGGTATATGAAAAAATGCTCAGAAGAAAACCACAGACACTATGAAGATGGTCAAAAAAACAAAAGCTGCAATGTGTTGGTGAGGATGTGGAGAAAGGGGAACCTTTACCGCTGTGTAGGTGGGAATGTCCGTTAGTATGGCCATTGTGGAGAACAGAGGTTCCTCGCAATGTTAGAGAGAGCGACCACGTGGCCCAGCAGTGCCGCTATGGGGATATATCCAAAGGAAATCAAGGCAGTCTGCTGAAGACACACCGACACCCTAACGTGTTCCCTGCAGCACTCTGCATAACAGCAAAGGAATCAACCTAAGTGTCCACCAGGAGATGAACAAGGAAAACACACTACACACATGCAAGGGAATACTCTTCAGCCATAAAAAGAACCAAATCCTGTCATTTGCAGCGCTATGTACGACCCTGGGAGACGTCCTGCTACGTGAAATAAGCCACGCTCAAACAGATGGCAAGATTTCACCCACATATGACACTAAAGAGGTTGAGCTCCTAGACGCTGAGAGTAGGGTAGTGGTTACCAGAGGTGCGGAGGGTAGAAGGGGAGACAGGGAATGGCTAGCCAGTGGGTACATTGTCACAGCTAGAGTAAGAGAGTAAGAGATCCTGGCTTTAGTTATCAACAATGCATCTTCCAAAACAGCTAGAGGAGAAGGCTTGGAGGGCTCTACATGTTTAAGGTGAGATGTACTGTAATTACCATGATTTGATCATCACACATTGTATTGTATCACTGTATACTGTATACATTACATTCTATATAATTACATGCACAGCAAAATATCGTATTGCACCCCATAAATATGTATAATTATCATATGACAATCAGAATAAAAGGAGGCTGGTGTAATGAGCTGAGGTTCCCGAGCAGGTGATAAATTAGAAAAGATGTAATAAAGACAGAGAAGCAGGGGCCGGCACTGTGGTGTAGGGGGTAAAGCCGCTGTCTGCAGTGCTGGCATCCCATATGGGCGCTGGTTCTAGTCCCGGCTGCTCCACTTCTGACCCAGCACTTCTCTGCTACAGCCTGGGAAAGCAGTGGAAGATGGCCCAAGTCCCTGGGCCCTTGCACCCACATAGGAGATCTGAAAGAAGCTCTTGGCTCCTGGCTTCAGATCGGCTCAGCTCTGGCCGTTGTGGCTATTTGGGGAGTGAACCAGTGGATGAAAGACCTCTCTCTCCTCTCTCTCTCTGCTTCTGCCTCTCTGTAACTCTGCCTTTCAAATAAATAAATAAATTGGGGGTGGGGGGAGAAAGTAGGAGTTCCCTTACAAACAGAAGGAAACTACAAGTTCGTTACGTATCACTGTGTGCCAAGACTTTCCAGCAGGCACTCCGTCTATTCTTCCACTGTACCCATTTTACAGAACAAAAACTAAGCTGGCAACTTCCCCCAGACCCTGTGGCCAAAGCCATCAAGATTCATACCAAGGTAGATCTGGCCCTGAGCCCTGCTCCCTGCTCTAAGTGTGAGGAAGAATCAGATCGGCCTCATTCTGTCCACCTGTGTCTGGGACGTACCCACAGCAAAACTTCAGCATCTGTTTAACACCACAAATACAGGGCACCAACTTCAAATTTTAAGTAAAAGAAAATTTGGAGAATTTGTGTGGTTACAAAAGCAAAAAGAAATAGAGGAGAAAAATAAAATCCCTATGCAGCAACCAAAACACGAGACAAAAGCACGTCCATAAAGATAATTGCATTTTTAAGAACACTTCTAAGTGTCATCTCTGTCTCCTTCACCCTCCCTATCCCTCACCTTTCTCTCCTAAATTATGTTTTCAGAGGACAAGGGAGCCTCCATTTTGGCTTTGAGGTTTGGCTTCCTGCAAACCCATTTTACACCTCTTGCTGACCGAAGGCTGAGTGAGTGCCCTTCTCGGTCTACTGCAAGCCATTTTAAGGAGGATGGCAATGCAGGTTCCAAATCTAGCTGCTCAGGAGGGCTGTGTGGCGGCTCCCAGTTAGGAGCTGTGCACCCCTTAAAGGGCTTGGCTCCGGGGCAGGTGTGCTGTGCCCAAATGCAAAATGCTCAGTGCCACAGGAATGACCGATTGGCCCTAACTCTGCAGTGTAGCACTTCCAACAGAAAATACCACGGCCAGCTGAGGCACTTGGAGAAAACACACTGACTTGCCACAGGAGGAGGATGCAAAGTCTGGGCTGAAATCTAGCTTCTGGTTTCCTGCCATCATTCATGCCCACTCTCTCTCTCTCCATCCATGTTGCCTACAGCCTGCTGCCAATTTATTCTTAATTTGAGAGGCGGGAAGTGGGGGAAGAGGGGAAGGAGAGGGAGAACCAGAGATCTCACCCACTGGTTCACTCCCTAAATATCTGCAACAGCTGGAAGGAAGGGGTGCCAAAGCCTGGAGCCTCATCCAGGTCTTCCACATGGGTGGCAGGGGCCCAGGTACTTGAGCCATCACTGCTGCCTCCCTCCCAGGGCCTATACTGGCAGGAGCTGGGAGCCAGAGACGGCTGTCAAACCCAAGCACTCCCATGTAGGACTTGGGCATTTTAATAGGAGGCTTAACTGCTAGACGAAATGCCTGCCCTAGTGTGTTGCCAATTTTAAACTTTGATTTACTGCAAAGGTGGAAGACATTGAAATGAATACTTTGGAGCATCCTTTGAAGAGGATCCTCCCAGGCACTGGATTCAGCAACCCCTTGTGAACGCAAATGAACTTTTATATACACCCAAGTGATCACAGGAGCACCTGGGGTCCCCCCCATCCCATCCCATCCTAATGTGTAAATAGCAATGCAAGTTTAGCACACGTGTCTAGGTACAACTACATGGATCTGAACGCACAGCTTCTAGCCCAAACATCTGCCTACTCTACCTCCCTACTACCTGCAACAAAAGGTGGGTGAGCTTAAAGTGCCACTACAAATACTATTCCTACAAAGCTCTGTCATTCAAAGCAAAGATGTAACAAACACATTCTTTTCAGCAGGGGCCTTTATTGATGCCTTTTGTCCACCAAAGCATAAGGGAGCTTTGGACCTTGCTGTGTGGAGCCCCTGAAAGATAGTGGTGGTTCATTAACAACATAAAGGTTTCTCTACACCATCCTTTTAGGCTCTTCACACACATGGGGAGGGGTGGTTATAATTTAAATACACCAAAATGCCTAAAATCTGAATAATCTGTCTGAAGACTTTTAACAACTGCGTAATCACCATCCAACAGGAGACATCGATGCTCCAGCATCCCAGGGCCCTCTTTGGCCTTTTCAATACCCACCCCCACAAGGTAATTACTGCCCCGATTTCTGTCACCATAGCTAAGATTTTGTTATTCTAGAACCTGGTCTAAACAAATGACAGCGTATGAATGATTTGAATCTGGCTTTTTTCACTCAATGCAAGATTGATCCATGCTGGTGCATGGATCTGTAAGTTACGCTTTTTCGTTTCCAAGTGGCATTCTGTGTGCATGGCCCAGTTTGTCTCCCTCAACCGCCCACTGACAGGCCCTGGGTGATGCCCAGTTCGGGCCTACGCTGAGGAACAAGGCTGCTCTGCACATGCTGGAACAACTCTCTCTCTCTCTCTCTCTCTTTTTTTTTTTTTTTTTTTTTTGGACATGTGTTTCCATTTCTCTTAGGTAAACAGCTGGGTGTGGGGTTGCTCTGTCACAGCAAAGTGTACGATTAACATGATAGGAAACAGCCAGAGAGTTCTTTATGGCGTGTGTTTGGGCATAACAAACCCACGAGTATCCTGGTTGCTCCAGACTCTCACCAGCGCTGGGTGTTGCCAGTCTTTGCTTTCAGCCACTTACATGACCCATGGTATCACCATCCCAGGAGCTATTCAGGACAGAAGCTGCAGGAGAGGGGACCATTCCTCAGTTCAGGTAAAAAAAAAAAAAAAAACAAAAAAAAAACCCTGAAGCAAATACACCCCCCCCCCCCCAAGGCATAACAAGACGGGGTGTGCTTTTATTGTTCATTGGTCATTAACAAACTCACACTTCTTTCCCAGGCCTGGCAGAAGATATGTCCCACTTCTCCCAAACAGGGTGTGAGGTTGTGGAGTGCTGCTGTCACTCTAATTTGCCTACTTATTAGGGGGCAGGGTGAGCCTCTTAAATCCCTCAGATGATGAGCTGACCTTTACGTTCACAGGCAGTGGTCATCTCCATTTCCCATTTTTCTCTTTAGCACCTGATTGTAGACACCAAATGGTTGTTCTGGCCCAAGAGCTACATTATAACATCCATAGCAACCATGTGCTACGCTTCCCAGGAACTTTCTGGAACTGTTATGTGGACATAAAGATGGTAAGACTTCTTCCCTACGGCACGGGGCGTGCTGTGCAAAGGAGAGCCAGACGGAGCCTACTGCTGCTCCAGGGATGTGTGGCCCTTATTTCCAAAATGAAAATGAGATGGACAAGTTTAAAACCAGTACTGTGCAGGGAAAAAACAAGCCATCTCGATTCTCTTTCCCTTTGGAGAACAACATCTTAGAAAGGCAGGGCTCAGGGAAGACACCTGTGTGGTCTCTATCTTCCTAGCTGCCTCGCCCTGGGGGTGGCTGAGACCCTGGCCAACAGGCTGCAATGCTAACTCTGACTGCCAGCAAGGGTGAGACTGGGGCTTCCAGAGCTTATGCTGGGGCCTGTGTGCCTGTGGCATGCTGAACCTTGTGTGCTTATGAGCAATTTCAACCACCGCTGTTTCTGGGTTGCAATCTTTGTGTGGTTACTCAGAAAGCCAAAAGGGATACTGTTCTGGCACAGTAGTTATCCACCTTCCTAACCGTCACAAAACTTGGATAATCTGGAATATCAGGCTCCACAGACACCAGGAAAAACAGGGCAGATGGGGGTCTCGCCTTAGCCTCTGCATCTGAACCTGGAGAAGACAGTCGGTACTACTCACTGTGTGCTGAGGGTCCCGGGACACAGGATGGGCCAAGACACAGCTGAGTCTGTTCTCTTGCCCCCAGAGCTCAGGCTGGAAGACACGGGACCACTTTTGTCTCAGTCATGCATTGGTGGCTGTAGGACCTGAATAGTATGCTGAGGTCCTGGCTGTGGGCGGCCCACACTTCCCTGCTGGAGGGGATGAAGTCAAGGTCCCGAATCAGAAGTTTAGTGGGTCATGGCTGAGAAAGGGCATCTGGGGGAGCCAAAGAGAGTGAGGGCCAGTGCTCTGGGGAGGGCAGAGGGGGAGGGGTGCTTGTGGGAGGGGCAGAGGGGGAGGAATGCTTGTGGGAGTGGCGGGGGGAGGTGCTTGTGAGAGGGGTGGGGAGAGGGGTGCTTGTGAGAGCTTTTCAGAGCTCAGTCTGCCCGCGTGGGCCTCCGGAGCACAAACAGCAGAGCTTCCCTGGCAGCCCAACCCAGGTGGCAGCCTGGTTGGGCCCTGGGAAGGGCCTGTCCGTGGCTTGCAGATGGCTCCATCTCACCATGAGCTCATGAGCAGGGAGGAGGAAAATGAGCTTTTTTATAAGGGCACCACCTGGGGCTCCTCCCTATGACCTCATCTAACTCTCCTCTCTCAGCGCCATGGCACTGGAGGCCAGCCCTTCAGCACTTGCATTTGGGAGGGACACAAGCATTCTGTCCGCAGCAAGCATGGACAGACTGCCCGGGCTCCACTCCCAGCTCTGTCACCTACTTGTCACTTAACCACCACGCTTCAGTTTCTTCTCCCTAAGTGGGAAACATACAACACAAGGGTACTTTGAAAAGTCTGTGAAAAAGTGGAATTAAGAAATAAATTTATTTTGGTGTCTAAAACTTTGAAACCCATGCAGTGTTCTTTATCATCATACTGATTTTCCGTTAGCTTTTTGAATACCCCTTGTATGTGTAGATTTCATTTTTTGCTGCACAAAAAATGAATATACCTTTTAATTTTACTGTCCATGAAACTTTTGTTTTTAATGGTTTGTTTGTTCATTTAAAGGCAGAGTTACAGAGAGACAGATGCAAAGGGAAAGAGAGAGAGAGGGCTTCCATCTGCTGGTTCACTCCTCAAATGGCTGTTAACAGCCAGAGCTGGGCTAATGCGAAGCTAGGAGTCAGGAGCTTATTCTGGGTCTCCCATGCAGGTCCAGGGACCCAAGGACTTGGGCCATCTTCAACTGCTTTTCCAGGCTATAGCAAAGAGCTGGATTGGAAATGGAGTAGCCAGGACTCAAACCAGCACCCATATGGGACACTGGCACTGCAGGTAGTGTCTTTACCCACTATGCCACAGCACTGGCCCTTGTCCATGAGACTTTCGAAGTATCCTTTTCTTTACCTCACTGGATTACCCTGAGGCTGAAATGAATTAATAAATGAAAGCTGTACAAGAAGTGCTTGGCACATAGGCAGTGCCACACATGTTCCCTATAACTAACTGAATTCTTGTACACTATTAAATATGACCACAAATCGTATTGAGACATCCTACAAGTGGTCAACAGGGATATACAATAATTCCTGAATGAGCTTTCAGGGAGGTAATGGGCTCAAAAGATGGGTGGAAGGGCTGGGCTGTACGCCACAGAATTCCCAAATCACAACGCCAACAAGTGGCTTACTGGTGACAGACGGCGGCTGTGAATAGTGGGGGCGCAGATGGAAAGCTGAAACCTCCTCTTTAGACTGGAGGGTGAGCACCATTCGTTTGTGCTGGATGGATCTGCTGCCTCCTACTGTCATTCAATGGTTACGATGGATGTCCTGCCAACGCATGGAGCAAGCGCTCTCTTGCCTCAACTGAGCAAACTGGAATACACACACAGATGTTGCTCCTTCCTGCTGACTGATGTCCAATAGCTTTGTGCCAAACAGAGTAGGAAAAAAAGAGGTGATAAACACTTAGGACAAACATGGTCCAGGTAGCTGCCTGGCGACACAGGCCAAATGGGGTGTCTGAGTCATAGCCACAGAAGACAAAGGACATTTCCAGCTGGAATTGGGGTCCAGAGCTGAGCTGCTTCCGAGGGGCCAAGGAGTAATGAGGTCTCTTCCATCCACCCTTCAAGGGCGAGCCCAGGGCCATGCGCTTTAGCTCATCCTTTTCAAGGGGTGGAGACCATAAGCTTCAGGCTTCCCAGTGGCCTCCTTGGTGGCAGGAGCCATAGCAAGAGACAGACAGCAATCCCCTCTGATGATGACAAAGGCTTCTCTCGCCCTAGAACCAGCCTGGTGCGTACTCCAGGCCAGCAGCCATCAACACGTCCTGACAATAGGAGCCCTGAGAAAGAGCCCCCAGGTCTCTACTTTTTCAGTTAGAATATATGAAGTTCATGATGGAAATCACATAATTAATAGAATGCATATACAAACATAGCCTAAATGAGATCCTCCCTAAATGTCTCTGAGAGGTCACACACACACACACACACACATAGAGCTTCCACCAACTCATCCACTCCCCAAATGCCAACAACAGCCAGGGACGGGTGGGGCAGAAGATAGGAGCTGGGAACTCAATCCAGGTCTACGGTGTTGGTGGGGGCAGGAGCCCACTGCTGCCTCCCACAGTCTGCACTGCTGAACGCAGGGGCCAGAGCTGGGGCCAGCCATCAAACCCAGGCAGTCTAACACAGCACACAGGTGCCTGAGACACGTGGGCAAACGCCTGCACTTGAGACATTTTATCTCACTGAGAAGTCCCCATCACTCGCTCCTTTGGACATTCTGAAGACCCTTAAGGATGCAAACACGAAGATACTTCATGAAGTTCATGGAAATGAAATTAAATGCTTACATTGATTTTGCAGCAAAACATGTTGGAAGTCGTGTATAGTTTTTTCATAATATGTATTCCCCATGAATTTCTGAAGATGCCTTTTATGAATGCATTTCAAAATTATTTTGCATCAAAATAAAGTCATCTTTTCATTCTATTTTCTGCAAACTTTCTGAAGTACCGCCATGTAATCTGGAAGATTCATGCATCCTAAATTTGCATAGCAACATGTTGGCATTCACATCAAACCAAGTGGTAAATAAAACGCTTCTCCCTGGATTTTCAGTCTCACCCAAAGACTTGGAATATGGATCAGTTCATATGAAAACCACTAACATTCTCACAATGCAGCTCAATGATTTCTTTTTATCTAAAGCCACAGTGTTCAACTATGCATCATTTTTGAGATGCAGGATACCTGCCTGGACCTTGTCCACACTGGAGGAGCATGGGATTCATGGTCACGAATGAGCATCTGGGTTTGAAAATGATTTACACATCAGGTGGCCAATCAGCTGCGGTAGGACATGTTGGGGAGGACATGGAGAGGCCTTGAACCACCAACCTTTGACTATATCTCCATTCTGCTCTAGTCCAGCTTACGTGGGCTCTGGGTCACAAGTGCAGACCAACGCAATTCTGCTTTCCACCCAGCCGGATTTCCTGGGGTGATCCTCAATCCCCATCCCAGAATTGAGTTCTCAGGTAAGAACATGCACAAGAGGAGAGCCATTCTTTTGGGGACACAGTCCCAAAAGGCTCCCTGGCCTCGCTAAGTGACAGTGCACTTGGCATTGCAGGAGCAGTCATGGGACTCACAGCCAGCAGCTCAGGACTTTGGATTCAGAAGGATCTGGGATGGACTCGCACCTCTGAGCCTGAGACTGCAACACTTACGCAGGGTAATTAATCTCTCCATGCCTCAGTTTCTCCCTCAGCAAAGCCCAGGGAGCAGCAGAGCCCTCCCTGCAGGCTGCCGTGCCAAGCACGCAGTGAGCTGTGCTCATACTCCCGTCCACTCCACCCCACCAGAATCCTAAGGAACCTTGGGGTTAAACCTCAAAGGTTTAAACATATCCTGCTTCCTTCCCCAGACTCTGCTGGCCCTCCCTTCCCCCACACATCTGTTCGGTGCCTCGTGCTGATCTGGAAAGAGCTCTGTCTGTGAAATGACTTTGCTGGAGCAAATGAGTTCAGTGGCTGGCGCAGGGTACCAGGCATCTGAGCCCTGCCAGCTGGCCCCGATCCATCGCTCAGCCAGCCTTCCCGGAGCAGAACAATCCGGGGACCCCTCGATGAGACATTTTCTCCAATGTTTTCTTTAACTCTGACAACTGCAACTGAAATTTCGCAGCAGAGTGTAGCCCCCGCCCCAGGGACTCCTCCTGCCTGGCGCGCTATCTCTGTTTCACTCTCACTGTTTGTTACCCTTTTTACTGTTCCTCCGCACCAAAGTGCCTGCTTCCTTTTTTTTTTTTTTTTTTTTTTTAATAGCGAATTATTCTTGGGGAGAACAGACTTGACCTCATAAAGATTTCATGATAACCCAATGAAGACTACAAAACCTAGCCAGAGCACCAAATTAAGAAACAGCAACAAAGCTTTCTCCTTTTAAAGCTGACTTCTCTCTTTCAGGGAACTGAGAACTTCACAACCATCACCCATCCCATGCACGCTCCTTCCAACAGCAGGTTTTGAGCACCCGGCACAGGCCCAAGTCTTGGTAACTCAGGAGAGACGCAGGGAGGAAGGAAGCACAGCCCCCAAGACCACAACCCCGCTGCTTCAGTGTGGTCACAAGTTCAGAGGGATTACTCATCTACATACACGCACAAGCATTCGTCAGCTCATCTGCAGTAACTCCAAACTCCTGACAAGGGCGTCCCAGAAACGCACAGATAAAGCATCCTCACTTCCTCCAGCCCCTTTCCTACAGGTTCCTATTTCTACCAATGACACCGTGGCTACAGGCACAAATGAGAGTCTTGGTTTTAGCTTCTGCTCTGTCAAATGGCGCTTTGCTGGGTACTTCCATATACACTATTTCCAAGCCCCACAGAAGCCCCATGTGGGAGACACTAATTGTTCCCATTTTACAAATGAGCCAATCAAGGTCAAGGTCATACAGTAAAGCCCTGAGTCAGGATTTGAATCCAGATCTCTCCAAATCTAGAGTCAGTGCCTCAGAGGTCCTTACTCTTCTTTTTTTGTTTTAGATTTTTTTTTTTTTTAATTTGAGAGGCAGTTACAGACAGAGAGATGAAGAGGCAGAGATAGATGTCTTCCATCCGCTGGTTCACTCCCCTAATGTCTGCCAATGTCCAGGCTGGGCTGATCTGAAGCCAAGAGCCAGGAGCTTCTTCTGGTCTCCCACTCGGATGCAGGGACCCAAGCACTTGGGTCATCTCCCACTGCTTTCCCTGGCCATAGCAGGGAGCTGGCTCAGAAGTGGAACAGGGCCAGCACTGTGGTGTAGCGGGTAAAGCCGCCACCTACAGTGTCTGCATCTCATATGGGTGCTGATTCAAGTCCCGGCTGCTCCGCTTCCGATCCCGCTCTCTACTATGGCCTGGGAAGGCAGCAGAAGATGGCCCAAGCCCTCATGGGAGACTTGGAGGAGGCTCCTGGCTCCTGGCTTTGGATTGGTGCAGCTCTGGCCCTTGTGGCCATTTGGAGAGTGAACCAGCAGATGGAAGATCTCTCTCTCTCTCTCTCTGCCTCTCCTTCTCTGTGTAACTCTCTGACTTTCAAATAAATAAATAAATAAATAAATAAATCTTTAAAAAAAAAAAAAAAGTGGAGCAGCCAAGTCTCGAACCAGCGCCCATATGGGTTGCTGGTGCCTCAGGCAGATGCTTAACCTTCTACGCCACAGCGCCGGCCCCTACTCTTCTTTTTTAAAGATCAATTTATTTACTGGAAAGTCAGAGTTACAGTGACAGAGCTTGATCTCTGCACCAGACACCCACCACCAAATATTAATTCTTTTACTACATTTCTGACCCTTGTCTTTCTCTCTCTCTCCTGCCTAAAGTGTAACTTGGACTATTTCCAGGGAGGGGCCTTATTCCCAAGAGCACTGCAGCGGTGCTCCCGTGCAGGCAGTCACATGCATCATTACTGAACAAGGCAAGGACTGCTTCAACTCCGTGCTCAGTTAATGAACTACGCAGTGCTCACCCACTAATAGACAGCTAGAGTCTAAAGAGGCTGTGGGGTTTGATTGGCTTTTGTGGGTCCTCCCTATTCCTCACAAGGCAGGTCCTGTAGAAGGTCAGTGTCTATGAAGCAAAAATGACTTCTGAGTCTTCAAGTCGTCCCAGAGGACATCGATGGATTACAAAGCAATCATGTGTATAAAAGGGAGACATTCAGCATCAGGACAGGCAGGGGCTCCCCAGGCATGACCACGCTCCTCCTCCTGGAGGTACGACCTTCAGACGCTCTCCTGAGAGTCCTGGCTTCCCCTACGGGCATCACGGACCATCTCGGACGCTGTCAGCCTCAAACACGCCCACTCCTCTCAACGCAGCAGCAGAACACCCCAAGGTCACTCTACCAGGACCTTTCTTTCAGATGCAATACCTGAGGATCAGCCTGGATGTGAAAAATCCACTTGACAACGCTGGAAATCTAGCAGCCAAGAGTCCTGGGCATCGGGTGAGGAAGGAAGGCTGGTACTCATCTCGCCAGAAAACATCCAATTAGCCCCTGCTTCATACAAGCGGACATCCCCTCTGGGAGGACCCAAGGCCCATGGTATAAAGGTGATTATCTTTATGACTTTGAACACCTTTTAGAAAATATACCAGGTTACTTCAAAAAACTTGTGGAGAAAGAAACTCAAAGATAAGCTTATTTTTGTGCAAAAACTTTTGAAATCCATGCAAAAAAGTTCATGAAAAATGTGTATTTTCAAAAGCCTACACATGGATTTCAAAATTGTTTTGCATCAAAATAAACATATTAATTTCCATTTTCCCACATACTTTTTGAAATATCCTTATACATACAGCAAATGCCAGGCAAGAAAATGGATTTGACTGCACTAACATGAAAAACTTTTTGCACAAAAAGATACCCTAAACAAAGTTAAAGAAGTCACAGATTCAGAGATTTCCAGTGTGCATTCCACTCCTGCTTATATACTCTTGGGAAAATCACTCATGTCCACAAACAGATATGTTCAAGAATGTTCACTACAACATTTTTTGTAGTTGTAAAAAACAAAAAAAGAAGAAACTTAAATGTTTATCAATAGGATAAATAAATTTTGGCATACTTAGAGAACCTAAAAATAGCATTAAAATGAATGGACTATAATTCTATTTCTATGGATAAACTTCAAAAGAGTTTTTAAAAAAAAACACAAAACAACCATTGTTAGGAAGAGGAGTATATAGGATAAAATCTGTATGAAATTTCAAAACCCTGAAAAATCAACCCTGCTTGTAGTTCACATCTTCTACACGTTTCTACAAATGGAAAACATGCATAGAAATAATCAACATTAAAGTAATGAGAGGGTAGTGAGAGTGGGGAAGGCAATCAGGGGGACTCAACAGTGTGGTCAACATTTTCTTTATTTTAAGACAGATGCTGATATTTCGGTGGGAGGGAGGTGTCTGTCTTGGTAGGTAAGCTGCCAGTTAGGATAACCACAGCCCGTATCAGGGTACCTGGATTCAAGTCCTGACTCCAGCTCCTGATTCCAGCTTTCTGCTGATGAACACCCTGGTGATGGCTCGAGTAGTGATGGCCCCTGCCATCCACATGGGAGAACCAGATTGAGTTCCTGGTTCCTGGCTTTGGTTTACCCAGCCCTGGGCATGGTGAACATTTGGGGAGTGAAGCAGCAGATGAGAGCTCTCTCTTTCTGTCTGCCTCTGTTTCTAAACAAACAAGCAAACAAACAAAAAATCAAGGGACACGTGTTGTGGTGCACTGGGTTAAGTCGCTACCTGGAATGCCTGTATGCCATATATATCAAAGTGCCTGGTTCAAATCCTGGTTACTCTGTTTTGATCCAGCTTCCTGATAATGCACCTGTGAGGCAGTAGATGATGGCTCAAGGACTTGAGTCCCTACTACCCACAGGGGAGACCCGGATGGAGTTCCTGGATCCTGCTCCAGCTTGGCCCACTCCGGGCCACTGCAGGCATTTAGGGAATGAACAGCAGATGGAGGCGCTCTCTCCTGTGTCTCTCTCTGTCTCTGCTTTTCAAATAAATAACAAGTCTTTTTAAAAAATTGAATAGGCTGGGCCTGCACGGTGGCTCAATAGGCTAATCCTCCGCCTGCGGTGGCGCCGACACTCCAGGTTCTAGTCCTGGTCAGGGCGCCGGATTCTGCCCCAGTTGCTCCTCTTCCAGTCCAGCCCTCTGCTGTGGCCCGGGAGTGCAGTGGAGGATGGCCCAAGTGCTTGGGCCCTGCACCCGCATGGGAGACCAGGAGAAGCACCTGGCTCCTGGCTTCAGATCAGCGCGCCGGCCACAGTGGCCACTGGAGGGTGAACCAACAGTAAAGGAAGACCTTTCTCTCTGTCTCTCTCTCTCTCTCACTGTCCACTCTGCCTGTCAAAAAAAAATTGAATAGGCTGAATATTTAATTCCTTGTCATTTATCTCTACTGTGAAATCTGCACAATTTTGATAAATTCTATCATTCAGCCCTGACACATGTCACAGGGAGGCCCAGGAGGAGATGCCAGGATTCAAAGACAGACCATAGGTACAGAATTATCAAGCCCTGGTCCCACAATGCTGCCGCCATGGCTGCCCAGGGAACCTGAGGGACAGGGCTGCCCCAGCACTAGCTCCCGACTCCAACTTCCTGTCGATGCATATGCCAGGAGGCAGCAGTGATGGCTCACGTAATCGCACCCTTGCCACCCGTGTGTGACCTGCTTTGTGTTCTCAGTTCCTAGGTTTGGATCCAGCCTAGTCCTGGCCACTGAGAGCATTTGAGGAGTGAACCAGTGGATGGGAGCTCTGTTTCCCCATGTGTATGGTGTCTTTGTCTTTCTCGGTCTTAATTGCTCAAAATCAACAGGGTCCTGGGGAAGAGTGGGAGGCACGGTGTGATAACTCAGAGGTGGGAGGAGCCAGCATCGGTAGGCTGAGAAGACAGTAGGGTGCTGAAGAAACAGATGGGAAGGTGAGCCCAGTGGCTGTGGGTGAGCAGAAGATGAGGTCACAGAAACTGCTACTTGGAGGATGGCATTTTAGACAACACAATTGTTCACAAGAACAGACGGCTGCGTTCAGGATCCAAATCATCTGACTTCCCCTAAAAATGTTGCCCAACCTAAGAGCACAGAAGCAAGTGATCAAAGAACAGGGTAGGGTAGAGATATCAGAATCAAAAGGGCAAGGGAGTTAAGGACGAGAGTGAAGAAACCCCTTAATGATTGATTTTGGAGCCCAGGTGGAAAAAGGAGATGAAGGCTGGGAGAACTGGTGAGGGTGTCTTTGTATTTACCAGACGCCGGCTAGAAGGTTGAGAGGATGATGATGAAGGTGAAGGTCAAGTGCAGGTTGAGTGACGGCGAGGGTCTACAGATGGCCAAAGCGTTGTTGGGAGCCAAGAGGAACTGTTGCTAAGATCTGGTAGAAGACACTGATCCAAGCGGCCAGGACAGGCAGGGGCAGCCTCACCAGGGGAGAAAGAAGCTCACAGAAGCTGAGGGATCAAAGGATTAGGGAGACATGATAACAGAGGGGTGATCTACACAGGAGGAAAAGCCTCCAATAACGTGGTGAAAGCCAGGGCTTTGCTGTGAAAGGACGGGGAGAAGACGCTGCAGGCAGACACACAAACCAGGGAGACGTGGCATGAGTGACGGGGAAGGAAGTCAGAGGACTCCTGCACCCTGATGCACCCTGAAATGAAGGATATGTTGGAACATACACGGGCACTTCTGAAAGTTCTTGGAAATGGAATTAAAAGCTAAGCTTGGTTTGGTGCAAAAAATTTTTGAAATCCAGGGGCAACTGTTTGGCCTAATGGTTAAGATGTTGGTTAAGACATTCGTGGGGCCGGCACTGTGGCACAGTGGGTTCAAACCCTGTCCTGAAGTGCTGGAATCCCATATGAGCGTCGGTTCTAGTCCCGGCTGCTCCTCTTCTGATCCAGCTCTCTGCTATGGCCTGGGATAGCAGATGACCCAAGTCCTTGGGCCCCTACACCCATGTGGAAGACCCAGAAGAAGTTCCTGGCTCCTGGCTTCAGATCAGCACAGCTCCGGCTGTTGCGGCCATCTGGGGAGTGAACAACCAGATGGAAGACCTCTCTCTCTGTCTCTACCTCTCTCTGCAACTCTTTCAAATAAATAAAATAAATCTTTAAAAAAAAAGGCATTTGCATCCCACATTGGAGTACCTGGGGTTGATTCCTGCTAATGCAGACCCTGGGAGGCAGCAGTGAGGGCTCAAATAGTTGAGTACCTGCCACCCACAGGGGAGACCTGAGTCAAGTTCCTGGCTAATGGCTTTGGCCTTGGCTCAACCCCAGCCATTGTAGGCTTTCGGGGGTGGAGGGTGAATCAGTGAATGGGAGTGTACTTTATCCCTTTGCCTTTCTCTGTCACTCTGACTCTCAAAGGGGAAAAAAAAAAAAAAAGGAAAGAAAGGAAGGAGGAAGGAAGAAAAAAAATGAAACCCATTTGTAGTGTATCATAATATGCATTTTATGAGCTTTTTGAAGACTACTTGTATACATGGATTTCCAATTTCTCTGCACCAAAATAAGCTTCCATCTCCATCTTACACGAACTTTTTGAAGTAGCCTAGCGTACTGTGTAAGTTGACTGAAAAATATTTATAACAAAACTAGAAACAAATGAGGAAATGACCAGATCAGCAGCTTGGACGTTTGAAAAAACAAAACAACAACAAAAAGCCACTTTATTTTAGATCCCATAGTGAGCCCACTAAGAGAAATGGGTCTTCAGAGAGGAAAAATAATATGGTAACTAGGCAAAAAATCAGAGGCCAAGATGCCCACGTATCACACTGGAGTCCCTGGATTCAATTCCTGGCTCTGTCTTCTCTCTCGAGCTTCCCGCTAATGCAAACCCAGGAAGGCTACAGAGATGGCTCAAGTCATTGGGTTCCTGCCACCCATGTGGGAGACCTGGATGGAGTTCTTGGCTCCCAATTTCAGTACTGCCCAGCCTAGATCTGTTGTGGGCATCTGGGAAGTGAACCAACCAGTGGACAGGAACGTGGGCTCTCTCTTCTGTCTCTCAAGTAACCGAATGAAGAAGCTTTTTAAAAATGGAACGTTAAAGATGGAGTAGTTCACAGGAGGCAAGTAAAGCGAAGGAGCGACTGGGACTAAGAACTCATTTAAAACAAATGTGTTGTCCTGGAACATGGTAGAACCTTCCTTCCATGTCTACCCACAACACTCATGACTTCTTTACAGTGATCAAGAAGTGCACATCTCTTCCCAGCTCCTCTGGCAAGCAATCCGACATCGAGCCAAAGCCTGTCTCCCTGCTCACTCTGTTCCAAGCGCAGAAGGAGCTTGGGCTTGCAGGCTCCTGGGTGACCCGTTAAAAGGAACAGGCAATCTATTCCCACGTCCTGTTTGCACCTCTGCTCCCATTACAACTGTAATTCAGGCAAAACATACACACATGTATGTTTAGGCGTGAAAGTTAACACCATAGACAGCAACATGAAATACTACGTATGTGCAATGGGGTTAATTTATAGTTACTGCGGGATCCATAATGTTGTAATTTCCTGGCTTTGGTCTGCACAGTTTTTCAGACTCAACATTTTATTAACTTTTCCTTTAAACCAGCTATCTCTCTCTTGGCTAGAATTCCCCATCGTATTAGCGTGCATATTTCCAAGCTGAGTATCATGTTGTAAAAGTCTGTCCATTTCCTCTCATCTCTCTTAGTCCATCTGTATATTTTACATCTAATCTCCTGGGTCTTCACCTTTCCTGGCTCTGTAAATTTAATTAATGTACTTTTGACTTTCTTTACCAGGTCACTGTTAAAATTTACATAAGACAGATCCAGTTTTTTTCATCATACCCCAACGGAAACACTTTGGCTACATTTTCCTTTCCAATCTATTTCAATTCATCTCTTCCATACAATATCCCCAGGCTTAAAGTTCGCAGAGATGACCAAACGTGGCTGCTTTTGACTGATCCTTCAGTGTTGATGGTGACCCCATATTAAAACTGGATTAATATGCAAAAAGCATTTGACATACACTCTCCACAGAATCACCCACACTTTCTTTCTTGTACCTTTGCTGCCTTTAATATTGTTAAGGGTTCCGAGGTATTTCTGTTGCTTTTAGAGAACTGTCTTCTTATATTTCTCTATTAATTTTCCAGAACTAAAAGGTTTTCGGAGAAAGAGAAGCAAAATACAATACTTAGCCTTTTACCCTGTTTTCCAAAAACAAAACCAATAAAGCGACTTTTTCTTTTGAGGGCTGTTCAAAAACTAAGACGGAAGAGAGAAAGAAAACTCCCAGCTAATTCAATGGTTGAATGGATTAATTCTGCTACTGTCTTGACATCTTGGTTCATAGGAAATTCATTGCAAAGGTAATGTGTTTTTCCTCCTATTTTTGCCTGCCATTCAATGCCCACGATGTAGAATTTTCCATATCTCTTTTTATCCTTTTTTCTTTAAAAGCATTAATAAACTATTATTAGTTACTTCATTCTCCTTATTAGCAACTTGCTTTCTCCTTAGCAGCAAAAGATGTATCTGCTATATTTTAGGAGCAAAAACCAAAATCAAATCAACTTTACAGCAGTAACAGTTGAACATGTGTCTTTGCTTGCCACGCTTCCTACCGAAATCCTTAACGGGCTATTAAATAAGTTGACAATGGAGCCAATCAAAGAGAAAAATCACAAAAGCACATTCTCTGAATTCTATTCCTCTTAGAAAACCTATTTAAATACTTGGCCTAATTCTAAACTGTCTTAGCTGATCATTACAGGTTAAAAAAATATTCTCATCATCCTTTTCTTGATGACTTTTTAATTGCACTTTTACACCAATTGCATTTGTTGAAATGTACTACTATCTGATACACTTGGGTGGCTATGAGGGGCATAAAGCTTAGGTTTGTTGAGCCTATAGAGGGCTGCTCAGAAACACACAGGAAAACAGGAAGCCTTCTCTGGGTAGCTTTCCAAAGAGCGTTGCTCCACGAGGGTGGAGTGCGGAGGGTGGCAGGCGGGTTGCTGAGCAGACAGTAAAACTCTGCCAGAGCCTGCAGAGTTCCAGGATTCAGACTTCTCACTGCCAGTGTCTTCAACAGGCAGCTGAGTGGTAGGCAGTATGAGGGCGTTTCAACAAATGCAGTGAAAACGCAATGAAATGATACGTTTATTTGGGTGCAAAAAATTTTTGAAATCCATACCTATGAAAGATCTTTAGAAAGGTCGTGGAAAACTACTTATTATGAAAGCTGTGCCTGAATTTCAAATTTTTTTTGCATCAAAATAAATTGATCTTTTAATTCTATTTCCCACAAATTTTATGGAGAAACCTTGTACCATGGGTGGAACAGCTTGGCAAAGCAGCTCCCAGACAGCCAGGGATGGCCAGGAGGCAACAGTCCGGGGTCGTGCTGGGAGGAAGGAGCCAGCCTTAGAGAATTTTCGCAGAATGCAGTCTACCATCAGCGCTCTGCGCACTTCCTTCAGTGACACGCCTTGGAATACGTCAGAGGACTCTCCCAGGACACCCAAGTGCCATGATCCCACTCATTAGCTCACAGATTAGGAATCGAATGAAAATACGTGGGATTTGGATTTTTCCCCTCATTTTTGTGTGTGTGACCTTTAGATGATGATTTATTATATTTCTTTCGATTAAAGAATGCCGGGAAAGCATTTGTTTTGATTCCAGGTATGCAGGTCTACCGAGGCTTATTTCATTGAACTTCTAACTAAAGTTTCGGCAGGGCCTGTCTGCGACTCCACAATGAATTACTTCCACAGACGCTTGGGCCCATGGCCTCCCTGAAACCTTCCCTGTAATCCCGGACATCTGTTCTGTGTCCACTGCTGATCGGCAGGGGAATCGGCAGGGACTGGCTGTCAGAGGAGCAAATGCTCAGGAGCGCCAGCTGGGCCGGGATTGCAGCTGAGCTCGCTGGAACACAAGTGAGGCTCCGGTTTATCCCATTTGCGACACAGAGGAAGCACCTGTTTAGAACCTAGCCTTAATAAACACGCCCTGACGGTTTTGAGGAGTCAGGGTTGGTAGCAGTTCAGGTGCAGGAACTCCGGGTTATTGAGTGCATTTCATACCCCAGATCCCTAAGGGATGATGCTAACATGCATCCAATCTTTTGTTTGAGGAAGGTCCATCTAAAGTTCTTTTGGGTCTTATTGTTTGAGGTTGTTTTGGGTCTTACTCCTTTTGGATGACAGACTAAATTTCATAAAATCCATAACTTTAACTTGAACCAAATGTCCCACATTACCTTAATATGGGACAACCTTAACAATTATCATGAAAAATTAGAGTGTGCAGTTTTTAATATAATGCTTGATTTACTGAGAGAAAATGATACGACACCAAATAAATGGGAATTTTTTGTATCAGCAAATGATGCCATAATAGTGAGCCACATGTCTATTTCCACCCAACAAATGGACCAGAAGGGGAAAGTGACCAAACTCATTCAAGTTTGATATCAGAGAGGATTTATTTATTTGTTGCATTTTTTTCTGAATGTTTCCAAGGCAAAATAACAGTGAATAAATATGAAACAAAAAAGACAAAATTTGACATAAAATACCAAATGAAAGGCTTTGTCCTTGAGGTAGGCAGCCAGTGTAGTCCACTGTGAGTTTAATGATTATGTAACTTTATGTCCACGAGCCAGGGTTTACCCATCTGTAAAGTGGAGTTTTTGAGCATCCAATAACATACAAATAGTTTAGTAGAGTATTTGCATTCAATAAACAGTAGCTGAGATTTTTAGTACATCTTACCAACAAAGGAAATTCTAACTCTGTAGAATGCTGTTGGAGACCACTCATGGTCCAGCCTGACCATTTAGGATCCCACTCTTGGCCCCTCTATCACCAGTAGCCTGTGCTCTAGCCATGCTGAGCTGTCTGAATAGGCACTTCCGCCCTTCCTTCCTTCCTTCCTTCCTTCCTTCCTTCCTTCCCTCCCTCCCTCCCTCATCTCTCCCTTTCCTTCCCTGTCTTCCTTTCTTCCTTCCTGCCTTCCTGCCTTTGCCTGTTTTGTTCTGCGCTCAGCTCGGTGCTCCAATCTGCCATTGCTGTATCATTGAGAAGTCCTCTTTGTCCTTCATGACTCAGTTCTCCAGGCAGAACCAGGTGCTTCCTCTATGACAACAATTCTACAGCTACCATCTGTTGCATAACTGACACAGAACACGTCAGGTAGTGGCTTATCATTTGCCTTTCCCTCATTTAATACACATAGATGTTCCCGAAACCATAGTGTTATCTTCCATTTGATAGATTAGGACAGTTTGGTTCAGAGAAATCAAATAATCTTCCAAGCTCATACTGTTGGTTAGCAGGAAGAACCACCATCTAATTGGGGTCCGAAGCTCTTGCCACTGTGCCCTGTGACTTTGTATGATGCTCAATGCCATACTTCTTCATCAGACCAACAGCATCCTAAAGTTCTAGCAACCAGCATTAAGTATTTTGTTTGGATTCTTGAGTCGGCATCCAGTTGGTCTTTCCCCTTGGTTGGCTTTTCAGCAGTTGGAGATCAGGTTAGGCCTATGCATGGGTCTATTTCAAGCTGATTAGTCACAAACATACACTTTAGGAGGGGTTTGCAATATGCTGAGTTAGGCTAGAACCAAGAGATATGGCTGCTTGCCTTTAGGTCTTGCTGTGGTCATGACCCAGGCAAAACAACTCCTCTCACATCTTCAGAGTGAGAGTCACATGACATAAGCACAACCTGGATACAGTCAAACTTATTACAGGAATCCTTGCTGCTGAAGATGCTTGTTGGTTAAGCCAGTCACATGGACAGATACACCAGGGACCTCAGCTTATGTGTGCAGTCTGCCCTGTGACATTGGAGGCCACCTTAGACAGGGCTTGTGCATAGCACTGAAGCTGGAGTTCTACACCATGCAGAGCCCTCCAAGTTGACCCTGGCCCCCTGGCTGCAGCTGACAGGGATGCACCTGTGTCCTGGGGTAGTCATGATCACAGGTGCCACTTACTGAGTGCTCATTCTGAGGCAGGCCCTGTGCTGAGTGCTTGGGCACACATTTCTAAAAGCTTGGACTAACCGAGTAAACTATATGATGTCAGGGACATTTCCACTACTCTGATCTCCAGATTAGAAGAGGTAAAGGAGATATGAAAAGGTTGGGGGACTTGTCTAAGGCCAAGATGACAAGAGGTGGTCCAGGTGGAAGACCCTATGTGCTGAAGCACTCTGTCATGCTCTCTCTCAAGCTGTGTCTTATTACAGCAAAGACCATCAGAGAGAAGGAGGAAGAGAATCCAAGAACGTGGCCACCACACAGGCAGGAAATCTGGGCTGGCCCTGCAGGTAATCTGGTACCAGCTCAAGGAGAAGCTGAATAAACACAAGTCGGAGTACGAGTTCATGTACGGCTCACAACAATGCACCAGTATCAGGAAGCCTAAATAATAAGATGAAAAATGAAATTGGGGGTGGGGGGCAGGCATTAACTACGGTTCCTTTCAGATCTAAACCCCGTGACTGACTTCCCCAGCAGGCTTGGAGCAATCTAAACACCCAAGACAAATCCCATAAGCATACCTAATTGAATCATCCAGAATCTGTTTGCTTGGGTTTTTGAAGCATCAAAACAGTTCCTTTATATGCTTACTTTGGCTCCCTTGCAGTTTAATTAAGCCTCCCAAGGCTCACAAGCATATGAAAATGAGGTGGGAAGAAAACCTGCAGCCTTTGATGCCAATGACCACAAGGTGAGAGCATCCCAGGCTGATCTGCTGCTGCAGCAGCTACAGCTGATGCACAGAGTCAACCCAAGGGGGCATTTTTCTGTTTATTTTCCTCTGCAGGGAGGGGGGCAGTGATTACCCCAGGGATGAAAAGGCTTCTTTCTGGTGGGAAGCTGCAACCAAATAGGCACCAGGGAATCCCCAAGCGCTGTGCTCCCTGATGCTTCTCCGCCCAGGAGCCTGAGGCAGGAACTCTTCTCCAATAAGCACCAGAGGCCTTTATGTTCCTCCCTGAGCCCCTCATTCAACACAGCAGCTCAGCTCAGCTGGCCGAGCCAGTCATATTCTTCTGTGCTACTTCATTTCTACTTTAAGGGCAGGAAGTCATGTCAGGCCCACCCTGTGTGTGTGGGGGTGGGGGTGGTGGTGTATAGTATAGGTCCCCAAACCTCAACTCGCAGGCTTTCTAGAATGCCGCTCTGCACTTCTAATCAAGCACTCTCTCCCCTGAGATCAGCCAAGAGCAGCAAGAGTCTGCTGCCAATTCAAGCTCCTTCTAATTTGCCTTCTCTCTCCCAGCATCCACAGAATGCAGAGAACCAATTGTCTCGCCCACCTGCACTTGCAACACGTCCACCACACAAGGCTCTGCACCTAGCAGGACGGAGGGTCGGGGAGGTGGGTACCAAGACCAGCAGAACACAACCGCTTCTCCAGCATCACCCATTCTAGTTCAGCAGAAACAAGGCATACAGAAATTCCACACAGCGTAAGCCAGGGGCCATAGTGAAAACACAGCCGAGTGTTATAATATTAACATAGTATGGAAGAACGGTGTGGAGTGGGGCAGGACCAACTGGGGCTGGGGACTGCTATGGTGCGGATATGACACAGATGCAGTGTGCTCCCTAGGGTATCAGGGAGATGGTGGTGAGGCCATCAGGAGGCGGGGCCCGGGGGAGGTACTTGGGTTGCTGGGGGTCCTGCCCTGGGAAGGGATGAATATAGTTCTCCTGGGTCTCCTGTGTGAGCTCTCACGAGGTCTGGCCTCTTCCCTTTCTGTTGCTCCTGTCTGACCAAGTGAGTTCTCACTCTCATGAGGTCATCCACTAAGAGGCCCTCATCAGAAACTGACCCAATGAGGCCACCTGATCTTGCATGTTCAGCAACCAAAACTGTTAGCTAAATAATCTTTTCTTCATACAGTTATCCAGCTTCAGGTATTTTGTAACAAAAAGCAGACTAATACAAATCCAGAATGCATCACACAGTAATATGAATTGGTCCTGGAAAGAATGGATAAGGTTTTAATGTTAAAAATACCAATTGGGAGGGGGGCGCTGTGACATGGCTGTTGAGGCTGATGCATACAGTGCTGGCATCCCATATGGGTGCCTATTCGAGTCCTGGCTGCTCCACTTCCGATCCAGCTCTCTGCTATGGCCTGGGAAAGCAGCAGAAGGCCCAAGTACTTGGGCCCTTGCACCTGCGTGGGAGACCCGGAAGAAGCTCCTGGCTCTTGGCTTTGGATCAGCCCAGCTCTAGCTATTGCAGCCATATGGGGAATGAACCAGCAGATGGAAGACCTCTTTCTCTCTCCTCTCTCACTGCCTCTCTGTAACTCTGCCTTTCAAATAAATAAATAAATATTTTTAAAAATTTTAAAAAATAGCAATGGGAGGACCAGCAGTAACAAAGGTATGCAGGTAGCAATGATGAACTGTTCCACTTGGCTCAGTAACACATCACAGACAGGGGGGCTGACAGGAAGCAGGCAAGAGAGCTGGCTTGAAGCCAGACCCTAGAAGGCCCTGAACCTCAGGCCAAGGGGCTGAGATTCTACCTGATGGACAGTAAGACAGCAGCATCAAACTTTCACTTGTTATTTATCCCCCAAATACTTCAGATTTATTTATTTATTTGAAAGGCAGAGTTATACACACACAGAGAGAGAGAGAGAGAGAGAGAGAGAGAGAGAGAGAGAGAGAACATGCTTCCATTTAGTGGATCATTCCCCAAATGGCCTCAAGGCTAGGTAGGGCTGGGCTCTTGGAATTCCAACCAGGCCCACATGGGTGGCAAGGGCCCAAGTACATGATCCATCTCCCACTGCTTTCCCAGGTGCATTAGCAGGGAGCTGGACCGGAAGTGGAGCAGCCAGACCTGAAACTGGTGCACATATAAGATGCCAGCATTGTAGGAGGTAGCTTAACACACTGTGCCACAATGCCAGCCTCTCAAAAATATTTTTGAGACCATGTGCTGTGTAAGACACTGAACTAGGCAGTGGGCACACGCTGAAGGAAAGGCTACATAGGATGCCTCGTTTCAAGGTGCTCACATTTTAGAGGAGGAGGAACAAAACATGAAGGAACAGAATTAACATTCCTGTCACTTGCAGTGCTGAAGGAGAACAATGTGGTGTTGCCATGACAGACAATAACCAGAGGGCCTAGGACTTCTCTTCCAAAGTAGGCCCTGAACTATGCCTACAAAAGAGCGCAGACATTGGCAAGAGTTTGGGGAGGAGGCTTAGAGTGCTGCACAGAGTGAATGGCACGAGCCAAGGCCCCGCGTGGGAGACCATGGTGGGTCTGGACAGTGGGCTGCGTGGTGCTTAGCAACGAAGCCGACAAGAGGACGGGGCTAGACCACGCCACTGGTGTGTCATGCAAAGATCTGTATTCTAGGGCTGGCGCCATGGCTCACTAGGCTAATCCTCCGCCTGGCGGCGGTGCCGGCACACCGGGTTCTAGTCCCAGTCGGGGCGCCGGATTCTGTCCCGGTTGCCCCTCTTCCAGGCCAGCTCTCTGCTGTGGCCAGGGAGTGCAGTGGAGGACGGCCCAAGTACTTGGGCCCTGCATCCCATGGGAGACCAGGATAAGTACCTGGCTCCTGCCTTCGGATCAGTGCCGTGCCACAGCGGCCATTGGAGGGTGAACCAACGGCAAAAGGAAGACCTTTCTCTCTCTCTCTCTCACTGTCCACTCTGCCTGTCAAAAAAAAAAAATCTGTATTCTAAATAAAATTCTCCATCACTAAAGATGTGAAAAAAAGGAAAATTTGATGCACACTGTGCAAAGAATATTCCAGATGCAGCATAGAGCACAGAAAAAGTGTCAAACACGAAAAGAACAGACAGCCAAGTTAGAGAGTAACAACACAAGAGTACTTCAAAAAGCTGTGGAAGAGTACAATGCCATGATAACCTTCTTTTGGTGCAAAAAATTGAAATCCACGCAAAATTTTTTCCTAATGTGCCATCATGATGAACTTTTCGAAGACCCCTTTAGCAGTGGTGGCAGCCTGTGCAGGGGTGACAGCAATGGAGACGGGGGTGGGGGGCGACTGTGAGATGACCAGGAGGAATGGTGGGCAGGGCCTCGTGAGGGATGGGTGTGCAAGGTGGAGGGAGGGGTGCCAAGGTGGTCATCCGTACCAGGAGAAGCTGAAATGGGAAAAACAAGCGGTATTTCCACACTTGCCCAGCCCTGGAGGGGCAGAGCTGGAATCCGATGTCGTGGGGCAGGTGTGAGGATTTCTGCTGGGGAAAGCCTCCTGGGGTCTGATGCTTGGACGCAGAGTTTGAGGGAGGAGGGTGCAGAGGAGTCAAGGGGAACTGGAGGAAAGAATTACAATCCAGCAGCTGGAAACAGATGAATTTTAACCCTCGACCAGAGTGGCACAGATCTGGGAACTACACACATAGGAAAAAATACCAGTGCTATGGCGTAGGTTAAGTCTCCACGTGCAGTGCCGCCATTCCATATGGATGTTGGTTTGAGTCCCAGCTGCTTCACTTCTGATCCAGCTCCCTGCTTATATGCCAGGGAAAAGCGGTAGAAGATGGCCCAACTGCTTGGGCCATTGCACCCACGTAGGAGACCCAGAAGAGGCTCTGGGCTCCTGGCTTCAGCCTGGCCCAACCCTGGCTGTTGTGGCCATTTGGAAAGTGAACCAGTGGATGGAAGATATTCTCTCTCTCTCTCTCTCTGTAACTCTATCTTTCAAATTAATAAATAAATCTTTTTTAAAAAATGTTGCTTGGGATGCCATATCCCATATCAGAGAGTCTGGGTTCTAGTCCCATCTCCACACCTGATTCCAGCTTCCTGCTACTGCACATCTTTGGAGGCAGCAGGTGATGGTTCAAGTGCTGGGGCCCTGCCCCTCAGGTAGGAGGGTTCTCTGCAGCATCTGACAATGGTTTCATTTACACCCGTGTGGACAGTGTCCCTGCTCCTGGGTCTCCTCGAGTCATTGAGCCTTATTGGGCGTGGCCCAGCCCCAACTGTTGCAGACATTTGGGTAGTGAACCAGCAGATGACAGATCTCTGTCTCTGTCTGCCTTTCAAATAAAATGAAAATGAATGAACAAATAAAAATTTTAAAATGTGCAAGGATTCTCAGGTTCTGATCTATATCAAGGTTCTGATCTGTTTTTTCCCCCCCCTCTGGGGTTGCAGGGGAGGGAGTATCCATTAGGTTGAGTTTGTCTGTGTGCAACTAACAACTTAATTAAAGTTGCTGAAACAAGTAGCTGGTTTTTCTCCCCCAAACAGTTACGGAAGTAAAGATTTACTTCCCAGTGTTACCAAGCACCCAAGCTGTTTTGGTCATTAGGCATCACCATGCTTGGTCTGGGTTTCTTTTACCTGTGTCCTCACAGGCCCAGGAAAGTTGCCATGGCAGTAGGCACTGCATCTGTCTCCCAGGAAGGAAAAGGGGCCCCACTCTGCCCCACTCTCAGGCTGGAAGTCCCAGCTGACTTCCCCGCTGGTGCTCACTGGTCAGTTCTGCCGTACAGCTTACTACTCTGGGGGAGGATGGAGATGCCAATGTCAGTCTTTCCCAGAACCTTAGTGATAAGTGGTAGGAATGGGAGAGGTTGTGGCAGCTTCTGAGTCGGCCACAGAGATGCAGAATACAATCTCAGAAAGAGGTTGTTAGCCTTAAGCACAGGGAGAAATAACTTAGCTCCTGGGAAAGAGAAGAAGCGCCATACAGAGAAGTTCTAAGAAGGAGGAGCGTGACACTGAGGGTGTGAAACAGCTCTGCCATCAGCATGGGACACAGGGCCGTCCTCTGGGAGAGGACACACGCTGGTGCACTTGGGAATGTCACCTGGGGTGACGCAAGAGAACACAACAAGACGGGTGCTCACTGCAGCTGACCACGGCAGAGGAATCTCAGAACAATGTTCCAGGAATGAAAGACCCCTTTGAAGATCAAGTTTTAATTATTCAGAAGGTTGGCTTTCCAATTTCTGGGAAAGTTCTTGCTCTAGGTTTCTTAAAATATCTGAGGGACCCAGGAGCGGGGGTTGTGGCACAGTGGGTTGAGCCACTGCTGGTGATACTGCATCCCGTATCCAAGTGCTTGGTTCAAGTCCTGGCTGCTCCACTTCCAACCCAGCTTCCTAATACATCTAGAAGGCCACAGGTGATGGCTCGAGTCCTTGAGTCTCTGCCACCCACATGGGAGACTCAGATGGAGCTCCTGGCTCCTGGCTTTGGACTGGTCCAGCTTTGGCAGTTGTGACCATCTGGGGAGTAAACTAGCAGATAAAAGAAATCTCTCTGCCTTTCAAATAAATAAATAAATAAATCTTTTAAAAAGTATATTTAAGTGACCATGAACTAATTTCAGCAAGGATGGTGACCAATGCAGGGTCAGTGTAAACACTGGGAGATGGTTTTAAGTGATACTCATTGGAACACAGAAAACTGAGTAATTCTACATTCTTCAAGGACAGAAGTAACATCATTTTGGATCAGCTGACAGGATCCTCTGAACACACAAGCCAGCTCACTGTCTTCCTCTTCCCTGGCCCTCTGCTCTGGGACACCCTCAGGGTCGCGAGGTTGGACCTGCAGGCGGGGGCCACTTCCCACTGACAGCAAGAAAACATGGGCTTATAGAGCTCACCAGTTGTTTTCTCTGGGGTCCGAAACCGTAACATTCTCATTCAGAGGAAGTAGTCTCCGATGTTTATTTGTTCAAACTTCATGAATATTAAAAGCACCGTAATGGAAGCCAAAACAAATGAGCAGAGTTGTACCAATCGTGGGTGTTCTGCTTGCAAAGCGGGCTTCATCCAAAAGGTCCGAAGCGCAGGAAGACAAATGGGATAAACAGAAAGCTAAATCAAGCACAGTGTGGGGGACGCAGGGCTCACACGTGTGTCGGCGGGCAGCGTGGTCATGGCTGTGACAGCGGGGAGGGAGCTGCACACAGGGGCTGGCGACTCAGGCGCCCACGCTTGTTAAAAGGCTCAGATTCATTCGGCCTGGATATAGCATGAACCTCTGAGGATTTACATATCTTTAACTTAATAGGAAGAACTAATAACTAGTGAGTGGCTCAGATAAGAGCTTATGAATATTCAAACCTTATAAATCTCTCTGTGTGGAAACACATTTCTCAGCACAGCCTCGTCTAACTCCCACGCACATGCTATTATTTCTTTTCCAACTGCTGGCCCAACAGCAGCCCCTCAATCTGAGAATCACTGACGGGCACTATGGAACAAAGGGGGTTCAGGAAGCTGACACAGAGCATGGAGGACTGGGAATGGCTCGCGGCACCCCAAAAATCAACCCTGCTTGATTTTTTATTATTTGAATATTATTCACTTATTTATTTGAGACACAGAGACAGAGACAGACAGGGAAAGTGCCCATCTGCTGGTTCTCGCCCCAAATGCTTTCCATGGCTGAGGCTGGGCTGAGCTGAAGCTGAAGGTGGGAGTCGGGAAGTCAGTCCAGGTCTCCTACTTGGGTGGCAGGAACCCAGCTACCTTGACCCATCACTGCTGCCTCGCAGGGTGCACATCAGCTGGAAGCTAGAGTCAGGAACTGAGCAGGGAGTTAAACCCAGGCTCTCTGATACGGGATACAGTGCCTTAGCCAGCATCGTCAGCACTAGACCAGATGCCCAACCCCAAACCTGTCTGATTTTTCAGGAGCCAAAGTTTTCCAGAAACCATACACTTTTGTTCAATAAGATGATTCTTCCCTTTTTTATTAAATGCCTTTTCCAGTGCAGTGAGCAGCCTAGGAGATGAAATCTGATGGCAAGGAGGTTCCCAAGGACAGGGTGGGGTGCGGAGGGGAGGGTAATAGTGAGTCAGCGGTGTGCACCTGTACTGTAACCAACGAGACATGTGAGCCACAGAAAGGGAAGAAAGTGAAAGAATGGAGAGCAAGCAAGAAGGAAAGAAAACACAAATCCAGCAGGCAGGGCAGAGCGGGGACAGGAGGAGGCAGCCCTGGAGAATGCAGAGAAAGCCAGCTGTCTGTTGCTCCTGTGGTCTTCCCACTGTCCAGGCACCAAGAGAAGCTACCACCTTGTCCTTTTCTGTTCACTCGTTCATTCTAACATTTCTGAGCGCTAACAACGCAAACTACGTTACCTATGTGGTAATTTAAAATGTAACCTTCGTCATGGCTGGCAATGCCACTGACTTCTATTTTCAAACTAAGACTTTGAGACATAATCCACCTATTATGTGTCCCTCATTCATTCACTTAGGGAAATAGCCACTGCATACCTACTGCATGCCAGACACACAGACATACAATGGACTGCAAGACACAGTCTGGCCCTCCAGAGCCTTATGTCCACAGGAAAGCAAAGACGTTACACCATGAAGGCTACAGAGTGGGGGGCTCTGGGAGTTGATGGTGGGTGGGGGAGGAGCGGGGAGCAATTAGGAAAGACACTCCACATCCGGAAGCTTGGAGGATGAAGAGGCGGCAATCAAGATGCAGAGGGCGCTCATGTGGTCAGCGGGACCGGAGGGCCCTGATCAAGGGGTACTGGCAACCTTATAAGCTGTGGAGAGCCTGGAATGTTCCAGAAACTTCTCTGGCAGAACGCAGAGTGCAAGGGTGAGCTGCAAGATTGCGAGGGTCTTTGTGGTGCGCTGGGAATCCTGGACTATCTGCTAACGTCCAGTCCAAGCACTGCGGGGTTGGAAACAGCAAAATGACACGCTCAGGTTGACACCCCAGACAGGTGCTTTGAAGATGGAAATTTCCCAGAAAAACAAAAGGAGAACTGCAGCCTGAGATCTTCAACCGGAAACTTATAAATGTGCAAGTGTAAGGTTTTTATACACACAAATGCACCCGTAATCATATTCACATTGCTTTCCTTATAATCTCAGAGCAGGCATTTCTCCTCTTGTCCAGAGCTCCCTTTTTGTGTAAAACTCCTGATCTACTTCTTTCTCTTATGTGTCCTGCCAAGAGCTACTCCCTTCCCTGTCTCTGGTTCTTCCCATGCATCTGTGCGGCCATCTACACACACGGGGCGAGGAGAGGGACATCTGTTTTCCCCTCCAGTAGCTCTGGGAAGGCCATGGCCACCCGTTCGCTTTTACAGTGTCAGCACCTGACTTAATGCAGGCGGAAGAGCGACTCAGCATTCTTTAACCCGTATTTGGTAAAAACAAGCAAAACAAACAAAAACCAGTAAGCAGGTAAAAGTCCTTGTGATTTCCCAACCTAGTTGAGTGATGCTTTTTGTGTGAAATAGTAGTAACACGCCATTTACAAAAAAAAAGGAAAAAAAAAAAACAAAAACAAAAACCCAAATCACAGTGTAGTCTTTTACCTGGTTAGTCCTTAGTGGAACTCAAAACACTTCAATGAAAATATCAATGTATGGCAATTTACGGGGTTGGTATTAATGGCATTTGTGATGTTAGCATTCCACACTGGAGCGCCAGTTTGAGTCCTGGCTGCTCTGCTTCTGATCCAGCTTCCTGTTAATGCGCCTGGGAAAGCAGCAGATGATGGCCCAAGTACTCGGGCTTCTGTCACTCATGTGGGAGATGCAGATGGATTGTCTGGCTCCTGGCTGCAGCTTGGCCCAGCCCTGGCTGTTGCAGTCATTCAAGGAGTGAACCAGCAGATGGAAGATTTCTCTCTCCCTCTCTCCCTCTCTCTCTCTCTTACTCTGCTTTCCAAATAAATACATTGTAGAAAAAAATCAATTTATAAGACGGTGGTATAGGTTGAATTTTATCCCCTTAACATTCAAATGTTGAAGTCCTAGTCTCCCTACCCACCTCCTCATATCTCTGAATATGAACTTACTCAAAAATAGGGCTGGGAGTCTGAGACTAAGGTGTGGGCAGGGTTGGGTCCCTCTGAGAGGTGAGGGAGGGTCTGTCCCAGGATCCCCCTGGTTCTGGGTGTTTGCTTGCCTTTTTTCTTTTCTTTTCTTTTCTTTTTCCTTCCTTCCTTCCTTCCTTCCTTCCTTCCTTCCTTCCTTCCTTCCTTCCTTCCTTCCTTCCTTCCTTCCTTTCTTTTTTGACAGGCAGAGTTAGACAGTGAGAGAGAGACAGAGACAGAGAGAAAGGTCTTCCTTCATTGGTTCACCCCTCAAATGGCTGCCACGGCCGACGCACTGTGCTGATCCGAGGCCAGGAGCCAGGTGTTTCCTCCTGGTCTCCCATGCAGGTGCAGGGCCCAAGCACTTGGGCCATCTTTCACTGCACTCCCGGGCCATAGCAGAGAGCTGGACTGGAAGAGGAACAATCAGGACAGTACGGGCGCCCCAACTGGGACTAGAACCTGGAGTGCCAGCGCCGCAGGCGAAGGATTAGCCTAGTGAGCCGCGGCACCGGCCTGCTTGCTGTCTTTGTCCTGCCTTGGCTTGCAGAAGCATCAACCTCATCCCTGCCTTCATGCTCACGTGGGTTAGTTACTCCCTGTATGTGTGTCTTGGCCAAACTTCCCCTTCGAATAGGGACAATGGGTTTATCAGATTAGGACCTGTCCTAGTTAATTAATTTTACCTTACTAATTAGATCTGCAAACAATCCTATTTTTGACAATTTGTAAAAATGAACACTGGCTGGATGGTGTCGATCTTAAGAGAGTAGTATTTCTGAGGTGGGCATTTGTGCAGGGGTTAAGTCTTGCGATGCTCACTTCTCATACCAGAGTGCCTGATTTGAACCCTGGCTCCGCTGCTTCTGATCCAGCTTCCCACTAGTGCACACTCTGGGAGGCGGCAGATGACGGCTCTAAGGTTTGGGTCCCTGCCACCCATGTGGGAGACCTGGATTGAGTTCCTGGCTCCTGGCTTCGTCTTGGCCTAGCCCTGGTTATTGTGGGCGTCTGGAGAGTGAAGCAGCAGATGGAAAAGCCTCTGTCTCTCTCTCACTCTGCCTTTCAAATACAAATGAAAATAAATGCAACATTTATTTTAAAAAGTGAGTACTTTTCTTTCAGTTGAACAACAGCAGCAAAAAGCAGAAACAGATTTCCCAGCGGGTGCGCTTCCTGCTCCTTAGCACTTAGCCTGGCCCTCTGGGGCTACGGCCCCGGGCCTCTGCCGCTTGTCCCCAGGGCCGCACGCACTGCTGGCTTGTGGTAGGCAAACAATACACCTTTGCCGAAAGTGAAATAAAACACTTTAATAAAAGCCTATTTTAGCTGGGCTTCAAGAGCTGGCAAGGACATCGCTGCTGCTCTTGGCAGGGCTGTGCTGGTGGATCTGGTTCTGGGAAAGCATTGCTATTCTCACTGCTCAGCCAAACCTGCGAATTGCTGAACCCGGCGTGATGTGAAAAGGCTGCTCCCCCTTACTCTGTGTCCCACTGCTAGTGGTTCTGTTGCTTCCTAAGGCAAACACCTGTCCTTTTCCCTTCAAGTGGATTTAAAAAAAAAAAAAGGAGGAAAGAAATCTGCCCCATAATCTGGAGCAGCATGGGCCAAGGTCTAAGACCGGTGCCCCATAAAGACAGGCGTTCCCCGGCTTCCTAGCAGGCCAGGCTCTGGGTCCAATTACGGAAACGAGGCTACAAGGATTAGAATTAGCGCCTGTCACCGCTGGAAAGCGTGGCTGGCTCGAAGTCGCCTTAGACGGTAACAGATGAGCAACAAATGTGTGTAGCTGCCAGCCCCCCTCCCCCCTTTTTTGGGAACCCACACCCCTGAGCAGGATATGTGGACACATGCAGGCATATTAGATGTGGCCTACTCATTCTAAAAACGTGCCTGGAAAAGAATGCGGGCGAGTCGCTCACCCTTGTGCTCGCCGCTCTCTGGAGGGCTCCCCTCCTGGCTTATTTATAACCCCTGAGCACTTGGTGGCCTTCCACGGAAGGGGCAGGCAGCTGCCTGCAGGAAACCCACTGCCCTGCCCACAGACTGCAAACACATGTCCCTTTCTGTCATCTGGGCAACATAGCTGCCATTCCACAATGCGCTAGCTGCCAACTTCCTTCCTTCCATTTGGGGTTCACGGCAACTTCGGGATCCACAGACCTCGTCATCACCCTGCCACCAGATGCTGTTAGTGCCTCAAATAACAGCAAGACTAGTGGCACTTCTCACACCCTTCCGGGCTCTGCCAGGCTCACTCAGATCGCACAGATGCTGAAAGTGACTTTAGAATAAAAACTCCTACCCTGCACGCTCCCAGTGAGGATGACCGCACACCGCACTTGTGGAAGCTTGGAGCGGGGTGAACCCTCACTTCCACCTCCTAGTTCATCAGATGACAGGGTGTCAAAAAGTTCCTAGGCCAGCGCTGCGGCTCACTAGGCTAATCCTCCGCCTTACGGCGCCGGCACACCAGGTTCTAGTCCCGGTCGGGGCGCCGGATTCTGTCCCGGTTGCCCCTCTTCCAGGCCAGCTCTCTGCTGTGGCCAGGGAGTGCAGTGGAGGATGGCCCAAGTGCTTGGGCCCTGCACCCCATGGGAGACCAGGAGAAACACCTGGCTCCTGCCATCGGATCAGCGTGGTGTGCTGGCCGCAGCGCGCCGGCCGCGGCGGCCATTGGAGGGTGAAGCAACAGCAAAAGGAAGACCTTTCTCTCTGTCTCTCTCTCTCTCACCGTCCACTCTGCCTGTGGAAAAAAAAAAAAAGTTCCTAGAAAACAGGCATCTGTTCTTTCTGAAAGCCCTCCGAGGAGGATACAGACACTCCCTCTGCCAGGATCCTCATTCCGTTCTAAAGTTCCAAAAACGCAGCTAATTCCTACACTGTACAGTTCACAAAAGTGTCACTGTTTTCACATTTTTTCTTTCTTTTTTTTTTTTTTTTTTTTTTTTTTTTTTTTGACAGGCAGAGTGGACAGTGAGAGAGAGAGAGACAGAGAGAAAGGTCTTCCTTTACTGTTGGTTCACCCTCCAATGGCCGCCGCGGCCGGCGCACCGCGCTGATCCGAAGCCGGGAGCCAGGTGCTTCTCCTGGTCTCCCATGCGGGTGCAGGGCCATCCTCCACTGCACTCCTGGTCCACAGCAGAGAGCTGGCCTGGAAGAGGGGCAACCGGGACAGAATCCGGCGCCCCGACCGGGACTAGAACCCGGTGTGCCGGCGCCGCAAGGCGGAGGATTAGCCTAGTGAGCCACGGCGCCAGCCTGTTTTCACATTTCAAAAGCCTGAGAAATAAACTAAATAAACTAGAGAAGGAAGAATAGTCACTGCTTCAATCAATTATTTACTCGCTTCTGGTTCAGAAATATATGTCAATCTACTTTTCACTTTGATACACATTTGAACAAATAAACACCATACACCAGGCTTCAAAAGTATAAATATTGCACTGCAGTACAATACATCAGACAACCCACGTGCTGTTAGGCTTATGTCTCTCATGCCAGCCTAAGAAGGTATGGGTGAACACACGTAACACAACACAAATATGGATTGACTTTTGGTTTGTTTTTTTCTAACATCTGCTAATCTTTTACATAATTTAAGGAGGATGAAGATTTAATATGTTCTCCTTGACACTCAAAGTAGCTTACTGTGTTGTAGTAAAGATCTTTCAGGCCGGTGCCGCGGCTCACTAGGCTAATCCTCCGCCTTGCGGCGCCGGCACACCGGGTTCTAGTCCCGCTCGGGGCGCCGGATTCTGTCCCGGTTGCCCCTCTTCCAGGCCAGCTCTCTGCTGTGGCCCGGGAGTGCAGTGGAGGATGGCCCAAGTGCTTGGGCCCTGCACCCCATGGGAGACCAGGAAAAGCACCTGGCTCCTGGCTCCTGCCATCGGATCAGCGCGGTGCGCCAACCGCAGCGCGCCGGCCGCGGCGGCCATTGGAGGGTGAACCAACGGCAAAGGAAGACCTTTCTCTCTGTCTCTCTCTCTCACTGTCCACTCTGCCTGTCAAAAAATAATAAAAAAATAAAAAAATAAAAAATCTTTCAGGCTCGCTGTTTAATTTTGCTTCTCTCTCCTTCCTAGGTCACGACTTTCACAGTGTGGGGAAGAAAGGGCCGTGTTGCTTCATAGGATATGGGAGAGAAAGGTGTGGCTTTCACCCTTTGGATGCACTGAGTTTTTCCCAGAGCACAAATAAGTAGATTAAGAAAATGCTGGGAACACTCAGGGAACAGTGACTGCTAAGGGCAGAGGAAGCATGGAGGGTTTGAGAGCACTGGGTGAATTGCAAAGTGCAGGATGGGATTCTGTGGCCACTGTGCCAAGAGCCTCTGGCTTCTGCTGGGGCCTGGCAGAGCAGTGAGTGGGAAACTGGCCAAGGACAGGCACAACGAGTGGCCAGTCTGATGGGAGAGAGGACTCTGCTCCAGGCTCTGTGAGCTGTGGACAGTGGAGCTATTTTCCGTGGCAGAAACATAAACGGATGAAGAGGTGCACAGGGGAACAAGGAGACATGGCTGTCACAAATGCTGAGCTGGGGATGCAGCTGTCACCTGTGCTGTGACATCTGGAAGGCCCTGGGCCACTGCGTCTGGTATGTACAAGAGTGACTCAAGCTATCTGAGATTGAGATGTGAGGTCACTGGCACGCAGGTTCAGGGGAAACCACAACTGTAGGGAAGATCGTTCCGGAAGGGAGAGCTGGTGGCTAAGGACATTGGTCGGAGGGTCCAAAGGGAAGAGCTGAGAAGGGCCAGCAGGAATAGGGGAAGGATTGCACAAGCAGGATTTTAAAGAAGCAAAGGAGGGAGTGAATTCAAAAATGAAACAAAGCCACAGAGAAGTCTAAGAAAGAGAATCCTGGGACAGACATTGTGGTATAGCAGGTAGAGCTGCCACCTGTGACACTGGCATCCCATATGAGCACTGGTTCTTGTCCCAGCTGTTCCACTTCTGATCGAGCTCCCTGCTAATGGCCTGGGAGAGTAGCAGAAGATGGCCCAAGTGCTTGTGCCCCTGCACCCACATGGGAGACCCAGACAAAGTTCCTGGCTCCTGGATTCAGCCTGGCCAAGCCCTGACTGTTCCAGTCATTTGGGGAGTGAACCAGCAGATAAAAGATCTCTCCCCACTCCATCTCTCTTTCCTTCTCTGTAACTCCTTTATTAAAAGAGATTTTATTTATTTATTTGAGAGGTAGAGATACAGACAGAGAGAGGGAGAGACACAGAGAGAGAAGTCATTCACTACCCAAATGGTCACAAAGGCCAGAGCTGGGCTGATCCAAAGCCAGGAGCCAGGAACAACTTCTGGGTCTCCCATGTAGGTACAGGGGCTTAAGTACTTGGGCCATCTTCCACTGCTTTCCCAGGTCATAAGCAGAGAGCTGGATTGGTAGAGGAGCAGCCAGGACATGAAACGGTGACCATACGGTATGCAGGTGCCACAGGCAGAGGCTTAGTCTACTATGCCACAGTGCTGCCCCCCCAACTCTGACTTCCAAGTAACTAAATCCTATAGAGATGGAGATGGAGATGGAGAGAGAAGGGGGGGGATCTCTGGACTTGGAATGAAGAGCTGGCAGATTGGACTCAGAGGAAAGATGGGAGCAGCAGGCAGCTCTCCCTGGTTTGGGGCTGCCCTGGAAGTGAGGAAGGAGTTGGGGAGGAGCAGACATCCCTGGAAGGTGTAGCTGTGCAGCATCTTAGTATGGGGCTAGAGTCAGGGATGGAATCCAGAGGGCTAAGGCACCTGCCTCACAGCTTAGGACACGACCACTGCTCCCTGCACTGCTGTCCCATTCACTGTGGCACAGAAATAAAGTAAATCTGCTCACATCCTAGATACAAAAACACAAAGCCCAAGTGCCGCGAGCCTTTTGGGCGTGGTGATCTGGCGCAGATAGGATGGTGTGACAAAAATGGCACAATGCTCAGAGAAGAATCACGCCCTGCTCTGGGTTCAAAGTTGTTCTCTCTGACTAAGGGCATCAGTGCAATACAATTGCATGTGTAATGTATAGTATGATATACGAGTATTCACATGAAAAGCATTTTAAAGCCCAAATTCAAAATACAGAAAAAGGCTGTGCTCAGGAGCATAGCCATGGGGACAACACAAATAATCAGCAGATAAACCCTGCAAAGCATACTCAGTAAATAAGCATCTGTTGAGGTACAATTTGGACACCATCAATTAATTGTGCTCAAGGTGCTGAGTCCTCCAGCTATTTTAATTGTCAGCCCAGTAGGCTGGGGGAGCAGGATGCCCTGGGGGTGCAGGATGCAAACTCCAGGGAGCAGCAACCCTTGATCATGACCTGCAAAGGCATCACTGCTCCCAGGAGACGGACTAGGATTTCTCTCTCTTCCATACATAGTGTGTGTGTGTGTGTCTGTGTGAATCACATCAGATGACAGATGGAGCATTCACCAACATCACGACATGCTATGGTACTAAATTCTACAGTTTACTCTTCAAAAGTATTCTCAAGCATCTCCCTAACTTTAACTCAAGATTCAAGTGTATAAGGAATCAAGGTAAAGAGAGCAATGGTTCATCTACCACACACTGAAAGCTTTGGCCCAGACCTTGCATGCTTTTCCCAGATGAACATGTGCTGTTTCCCCTTAGGTCTGGATCTTACCTAAGAGCTCACCTGCACACTCTCAGCAAAAAAAAAAAAAAAAAAAAAAAAAGCACTGGAAGAGAATATACGGATGCACAGGTGGCTTCATCTCTGGAAAGAACAATGAATTTTCTTTCTTAGCCTGAACATTCAGCATCTGTGGTGTTGGTCTGATCTGCCCTCCTATCTGTGAGAGATCTTCCTTCTTCTGGTCACTACCCACAAGTCTGTGCCAGGCTGAAGCCAGGAGCCTGGCTTAGCCAGGAATTCCAACCAGGTCTCAACTACTTGAACTGTCACCTGCTGCCTCCCAGGATCACATTAGGGAACCTAGATAGGAAGCACAGTAGCTGATGCTTGGATCAGTATCTCCAACATGGAATACTGGCAGCCCAACTGTAGGTTTAACCTGCTGCACCACAATGCCTGCCCACAACTGTAATATTTTATCACATAAACTTCTGCTCATTCCCTTCGGAACAGAAAGCCTCTTTAGACTGTGGGGTTCTTTGGTGCTACAGGGTAACATTCAACAGGTTGGATGCTCCCCTCCATATTGGTCTTTCTGTTGGGTTTAGCCTGGACCTGGCTCTCTGCTAGCAGCACATAGTAACTCCGTAACTAGGTCTCAGAGTTGGAGGGGCAAGCAGTTCAATCAACAGCAATAACATTCTGGCTTCCTCATTTCCTGTTACAAATTTCCCTCCCTCCCACTTGGGGGACTGGTGTCTTCCCAGGGAAGTCTCCGGTCTCTCCCCCATGCACCTCTAGCATCCTGCACTATTTTGTCTTGTATCAGAACACTTTGGGAAGCCTAACCTACAGGCTGCACCAACACCCTTTTATTTCTAAACTGCTCCTTATCTGGCAGTCAGTTCAAGTCCATTTATGTGGTTTGGCCAGGATTTCCACTTCATAAAAGATGTATTTGCTGAATCCAAAAACATATGTCACCCTACAGATAATTTCTCTCTTCAAACATCCGCTGTCTCTTATTTTCCCTCATCTTCCTTCATGGTCAGCAATCTTTTGGGGCTTTTAATATTCAAGGAAGAAAAATATATTCTCCAGTACTTCAGACTTTTTGGAACTGGATAGGCTCTCTTATCCTACTACAGGATACATCTATTTATATTTTAAAATAACACATCAAAGTATAAAGAAACTGTGTTATACTTGCAAGTGAAAAACAAAAGCTTATGTTTCTCTTCAAATATTTATCAGCACAGTGAAAGCCATGCTATTTTTCAACTTCACTAAGGTAGGATTTTCTAGTAAATCAGTCAGTGGACATTAGTGAGCAATGTTCCTGAAATTATAGGTATTTATATGAATTCTAATTGGTATAGCCACCAGTTGATTATGCATACCCTAACCTAGGACAGTAGCACAGTGCAGTGAGATAGTACACATAGTAACACAGTATGGAGTAACAGTGCAGCCAATGAAGCAGTATGGGGAGTGACATTGCAAAGTGAGCAACGCAGCAGAGAGGGTAAGGCAGTACGGTGAGTAGCACTAATAGGGGGCCCGTCTGGATCAGGCAAATTCTGTCCTGAATCCCAGCTTTGTAGCTGACCAGCTCTGTGACACCGGGTAAGCTAACCCTTCTCTTTCTCTGTTTCCTCGCAGACCGCAGGCAGTAAAAGCTAGCGCTTGAAGGTTCCCACGAGCTGTAGACAGAACCTATGTGAAACATCTAGTACCTGGCTGCAAGTAGGCATCCGGCAAGCTGACTCGCAGAAGTAAGTTAAAATTTCTTCTCTGCCCATTTAGGAAGTCTTTAAATGGGAACAAAGCAGAGAAGGAAGGAAAGAAAAAAAAAAAAAGAAAAGAAAAAAAAAAAAAAACCTAGGATACCATCATTACCCTTAACACTAAGGTCGGCTTTGATAACTACTCCATGATGGCACCCAGGACAGGGGGACCATGGCTCTGGCCAGGAGCCAAACTGAAGGATGATCTGGACATCTCCCCACACGCAGAGAAGTGGATGACCAGATCTAATATTTTCCTGCTGAGCACAATCTGCTCCTACACTCAGGAGTCAAAAGCAGTGTGACACTGAAGGACTCTGGAGAGGCAGCAACCGGCACGACGGGAGGAGGAACACGGACCCTGGACCTCGCGCGGGACTCAGCCCGTGCCCCACAGGTGATTTCTGAATTCACGTTTAAAATATGGTAATAAAGAGACAAAAAACTGATACCTACAGATGAGAGATAAGGGGAAAGAGGAAAAATAAATGAATTCATTGGTGAAGAACCTTAAAAATTATAGCCCTAAACTTTTTCCCCCAAAGCTAAAATTAGGTGCAGCTATAAAAATAAGGGACCCTATGCTTAGCTAGCTGAGACACTTGCGCCTGGCTGTGCTAAGACCTAACCCAGTTTGTATACCTCCTAATACTCAGATAACGGTGTGGGAAGCGGGACGCTGCTCTCCCTCCAGGGGAACGAAGGGAGCGTGGTCTCCCTCAGGGTGAACAAGATGACGCTGACAGAGGAAGGAACTGCTGAAGAAGTAAACAACAAAATGGCGACGAGGTGCATGCCTCCCATGTGATCCCGTAGCTGATTGGATAGAGGACGCATGCCTTTCACATGATCAGCTCATGGATTCGACTGCTGTGTGCATGGACACTATAGTGCTTCTGATTGGTCGCTGTGGGTATATAAACCGTGTGGCTCTGTGCTGGGGGCGCTCTCTGGACTCCCGAGTTCAGGAGGCCCGTCTGCGCAGACGCTGAATAAATCCTCTTGCTTTTTGCATCAGCCGGTCTGGACTCTGAGTCTTTGGGGTGTGCCTCTCGACTTGTTAGCATCCTCACTCAGAGGGTCTAACAATTAGTATGGATAAGAATAACAATGCAAGAGTCTGTTCAAAGCAAGGCTTCAAACACTTTCTGGACCTCGTGCGAAACACGAGTGGACAAGGGTCAGGAATGCGCAGGGTTCTGGGCCGGGGTGCTGCTCTTTTTTTTTTTTTTTTTTTTTTTTTTTTTGACAGGCAGAGTGGACAGTGAGAGAGAGACAGAGAGGAAGGTCTTCCTTTGCCGTTGGTTCACCCTCCAAGGGCCGCCACAGCCAGCGCGCTGCGGCCAGCGCAATGCGCTGATCCGATGGCAGGAGCCAGGTGCTTTTCCTGGTCTCCCATGGGGTGCAGGGCCCAAGCACCTGGGCCATCCTCCACTGCACTCCCTGGCCACAGCAGAGAGCTGGCCTGGAAGAGGGGCAACCGGGACAGAATCCGGCGCCCCGACCGGGAATAGAACCCGGTGTGCCGGCGCCGAAAGGCGGAGGATTAGCCTATTGAGCCGCGGCGCCGGCTTGGGGTGCTGCTCTGAGGCACGGGCCCTAAGCTCCTCTGTCACCTTTTCCCTGGCTTCACTTCTCTGCCCAAGGAAACGAAGCCCTTGGGATGTTCTCTGAGATTTCCTCCAAGTTTCCTGGACCACATGCCCCAAGCATCAGCTCCCGTGGTGCATTTCACCTGGTAGCCTGTGTCTGACTGCGGCAATCTGCAGGGTTTGCTGCAGCCAGAGGCCGTGGGGAGAGTAAGGCTGGACGCTGACTCCCGAGCTGGGGAGCGAGCTGTGACAGTGCGTGCAGCTGGATGTTGCAGGCGTGCCAAGTGTGCCTGCTGTGGTGCCAGCCTTTCTTCTCTGAAATGTCCCTGCTGAGGGAAAGCAAGACAGGGTGGAGGGGGACGCTGGGACCAGCAGCTATGCAGCCTGTGGCCTGGCACCTGCTGTGTTCTGCCCAGGGCAGGGCCAGCTACACTCCTGAGGGGTAAAGGGGAGGGTGGCCACAGCCTGGGAAAGGAGCCTGTTCCAAGGTATATTTAGGATGAATTATGTGAAAACTGCTTCCAGTATCATCCCCCTGCCCATTGTTAGCTTTTATTAAATCAACATCTCCATTTCCGTCCTGTATTTAATCTGACCCACAGTTGGTGCAAACTGTTTTCAAAACCAACCCAGGGCTGATAAATAGTTCTGGCTTAATGTTAATAAAGGAAAAGGGGCGAGATTGAACTAACGCACGGGTTTAAGTAAATAACTGCACACATCTATGATTTTTATAAAGAAAAAACTTTCGTGGACACGTTTCACAATTTTGTTTCAACATGATGATAAATGGAGCCGAGACACTGGTGAAAAACAACATAATTTTAACCTTGGAAGAAAACCTTAGAGTTCATTTCAATCTACTAAACATTCCTTACACCTCCCTTGGTGCTAGGTGCTGTGGTTTCAAAGGGAAATACGACGAAGTTCTTGTTTTTAGGCAGCTGCCAATGAGGAGGGAGGCAGATACAATCTGTGTCTGCCCTTGGCTTCCCTCGCAACAAGGCTGCCCTGAGCCGGCCCTGCGGGGCCAGCTTGCACAGGTAACTTCCAGATGGGTTCTGCCAGTGGGAGGCTCTGGCAAAGGATTAGAGGGTGGGAAGAAGGGAGAGGCCTCTGCCTCGAGGTCTCCAGCACCCCGGCTACCGGGCACTGATGACACTGCCCCTTCTCTTATCCTACCCGCCTACGGTGGTGGTGACTTTCTGATGTCATTCACCTCTGGATTCTCTCTCCCCCCGCTCTAGCACCTCAGCAACCAAGTCCTTGAATTAAAGGACATTGTTTTAAATAACTAACCTGGACTTCTCATCCCTGGTTAAACCACGGCAGAGGTGCAACCCACTAATGATAACAGGATGCTAGATGCTCCTCGAGTGGGCTGCACAAACACACTTAAGAGCTCTGGGTGGACAAAGGCAGAAGGGTGCCTTTTGCTGGGAAAATGTCCCAAAGGTAGTAACACCTTTCATAGCGAAGCCTGGTGAAGAATGAGGGATGGGTGTTTGAAAGGCGAGGGCGGGGGGGTGTTCTGTTGCATGGTGTGCAGCACAGGGTGGCTGTGTGGGGGAGGGGCAGACAGAGGCAATGTCATAGATCTCCCCAGTGAGACTGGATTTGCTCTGCAGGTAGCTGTAACTCTGGCCAAGTGTCTAAGCAGTGACAAGGCTGTACTGTAAGGGGATGCATGGGGTGACAGAGATCATGGCTCACGGTTCATTCTGAGTAACTGCTTATAGCTGAGCAGGAGGCAACGGGGCCACAGTGGATCCATCAGACATCTTGGTGAAGGACAGGACGGGACTGGAAACAGATGGATGTTCAGGTTGGGGGGGTAGAAAAAGGAAACTTCCAACCTCTGTGTTGGAGAACGGAGATGAGGGCTGATGCTGACAGACGTGCACATGGTAGACGATGCGTCTGGGTATTGAGGTCTCAGATCTTAGGTGTCTATGCAAGTGCACAGGTGGAAAGTGGGAGGGGTTCTCAAAGGAGCAAGGGTGCTGCTCAAGACAGAGGGCAGGACTAGAGATCTGGACGAGCAGCACACTGGCAGGGCAGACGGGAGGGAAGAGCCTGCACACAGGACGGAGAGGGACAGGCAGAAGGAAGCGCAGTGAGGCAGGCGGCTTCTGGTCCGATGCTGAGGACTCACCTCCGTCCAGTCACTGGTTCCCTCATTTCACAGGAACAATGGACCAGACCAACCAAGGGTTCACGAGCGCTTAATAGTGATGCTGGCTTAGGCCTTCGGCTCCCCCTGGGGGACGCCTCCATGAAACCCCACTCTATGGTAAGACCCAGCATTCCGCACAGAGGCAGGGAGATGCAGTTCTCTGCAGCAATTCCCTAACTCAGGCTACTTCCAAACGTGCTTTCTGTACCAGTCCTCCTGTGTATTTATTCACATTAACGGAAGAGAAGTACACTCCTAGAGACTGGCCCGAATAAACCCAAGCTGGGCTCTGATGGAGACATTTGGAGGCTAAGACATCCCTTAGACCCAGTTCCAACATAAGCATGTACCCTGCATTCTAGTTTATATGCTCTACTTTTTTCTTTGCGGGAAAACAATTAATAGGCTCGAGAACCAACAGTCATTATCTCACTCAAAGGATCCTTTTCCCCTGCTGGAAATAAACAATCCTAGTTTTATAAAAGGAAAATGACTTCAGGGAAAAGAAGATCAGAGTGGTGCTTATAAACTTAGTTATATTTAACTGACATTTTCATCCCTTGCTGCTTTAAAAGATGGAAATAAACATATTTTTCAGAACATTTTTGAGGAGCATTTATATTTTCCCTTAAGCTCTATGGGTGAGTGACCAAGGCAGCATCCTGGCAAAGCACGGGCTTTGGCACGAAATGGTATTCAGCGCATAGAGTGTATCTGCCATTCTTTCTGGGTAGTGACCTGGGGGCAATAGTCCCAATAGCTGGCATATCAAACACTACCACAGACCTGGCATTGTACTGAATAAAATATTAGATGAACTAATTTTATTTCTCTCCACAATTACTGGATGAAGTTGGTGTGGTGAATTTCTTATCTCTTTTTGGATAACAGAACCATTGTACTCTCTTAAGCTTAGGCATTTGTTTAAGATCATATGGGTAGCTAAGCTAGGACGGAGGCCACACTGTCACCAATGCACCAACACCTCTTACTTAACTGGGTTCTTAGAATCTTTTAATGAATGCTCCACATGAAATATTAAGCACCTGGAGTGCTCCAACATTATTATAATGAGACAAGAGAGCGGCTGGTCAGAATTAGAACTTAAGGGGCCGCTGCTGTGGCATAGCAGGTAAAGCCACCTCCTGCAGTGCTGGCATCCCATAAGGGTGCCCATTTGAGTCCCGGCTGCTCCACTTCCGATCCAGCTCTCTGCTATGGCCTGGGAAAGCAGTAGAAGATGGCCCAAGTCCTTGGGCCCCTGCATCCGTGTGTGAGACCAGAAGAAGCTTCTGGTTCCTGGCTTCAGATCAGGCCAGCTCTGGCCATTGTGGCCATCTGGGGAGTGAACCAGCAGATGTAAGAGTTTCTCTCTCTCTCTCTCTCTCTCTCTGCCTCTGCCTCTCTGTAACTCTCTGCCTTTCAAATAATAAATGAATCTTTAAAAAAAAGAAAAAGAATTAGAACCTAAACCTCCAAATAAAATCTTAGTATACACCAGTAGCACATACCAGACTAACACAGTTGGTTAAGCACTTTTTAAACTTGTAAATTGATAAACTGTATTTGTATACACTTATAGGGTACAAAATGATGTTATGATCAAGAATATACATGGATTAAATCAAGTAAATCAACTTATTCACCTCCTCCAATATGCAAGTATTTTTGGTGAGAACATTTGAAATGTACATTATTTTTTACTACATTTATGTGCAAAGGGGAAAAAAAACTATTTCTGCTACTGAGGCTTTGTACCCCATGGGTATCATCTTCTTATTTCCCAACCCCCTGCCTTTGTAATCACCATTGTACTCTCTGATTCTTTGAATTCCACTATTTCAGATCCCACACATAAGGAAGAACATGTAGTATATTTGTCTTTCTGTGCCTGGCTTATTTCACTTAACATAATGTTATCGAATTTCATCAGTGGTGTTGCTGAAATTTCTTTTTTAAGACTGAATAGTACTACATTGTGTATATATACCACATTTTCTTCCTTTGTTCATTCACAGACATCTAGGTTGAGTCTATAACGTGGCTGTTGCGAATAATGTTGCAATGAACACGAGAGTGCAGATAGCTTTCCCACTCGTGGATTTCAAATCTTAGTGTGTATCCAGAAGTGGGATTGCCACACAGCACGGTAGTTCTATTTTCAGTTATTTGAGGAACTTTGGAATAGTTGTCCCTTAATGAGTTATAACTAACTGAGGTTCTTACAGCCATTAATGGAAAACAGTACAGAAATTCCTACAGAAGTTAAAGACAGATCTACTGCATGACCAGCCATCCCTCCTCTGAGTCTATACGCAAAGGAGATGACATCACCTTGTGAAGTCATTGCAGCATCATTCACAAAAGTCATGAGCTAGAAATGACCCAAAAGCCCACTGATGGATGGATAAAGAAAATATCATACAGCCCCAGGAAAGCAGGGGATTCTCCCATGTGCCAAAACATGGATGGACACGGAGTACATTACACTAAGTCAGAGAACCCACACGGAGAAAGCAAAGAGCCTGTCTGATCTCATTCACATGAGGGAATACAAACAGAAAAAAGTGCTCAAACAGAGGAGAGGAGAGACTGAAACAGTGGCTACTGTGGGGGTGGGAGGAGAGGATACAAAACGGTAGATAGATAGATGGATAGATAGATACACACAGACAGACAGATGAACAAATCTAGAGATCTAAACATGCAACAGGAGGACAGCAATGACCAAAACTGTATCAGGATATTTGTTCAATAAAGAGATTTTAGCAGCCTTTGTTAGCAAAAGAGGTAGTTATTTTTGATGCCAGTTAATTCTAATCTGCCTCACTAGAGCAGCCATTTTGCCCTCTGTATGTATCCTGTATCATGCTGTCACCTAAATATCCCCAATAAAACCTACTCAGATTAATTTAAATTCCCACCAACAGTGTACAGGAGTTCCCTTTTCTCCACAGGTAACTTCTAAAAAACCAAATCTCCAAGAGCCTCAATATCATGCAAAACGGCGTGTAAGCTATCTCCTGGGGTGGTCGGTCATCAACAGTGAGGTGAGCCTAGGTTTTGGGAGCTCATGTAACCCAATGTCAGAAACACAAATGCCTCTTTTTACCAGTGGCCGGCTGAGAGCCGGGCTGTATATGAACCTCTTGTTTCCGCAGGCGGAAGCAAACACTTTGGAACTTTCTGCTTGTGTTAGAGCCCTTGGACTCAAGCCTATCACTGCGCAGTTCTACCCTGCAAGCTACTCACTCACTCTTGTCAAACTCTTAGCTTACTCCTTTATGCAAGTCCTTCAGAATTCTGCAGATAGCTTCCAGCAGCTCTCAGCACATTTGCTCCCAGTGAAGCCCAAATCAGTCCCCTCCTGGACCCCCACTGGGCTCCCTTGGGTACATCACAGGACGCTGGCTGGGAAAATCTCTTTTCAGCCTCGACACGTCATGGCCCTACCTGCTACTGGGTCTAGGCCTGTGCCATTATTTATTATGGCATAAGCGCTAGCTGTTGAGGGTCAATTATTCCATTGAGCAGGCATTACAATAAGACCTGGTCATTAAAAGGGGTACTTATGTGAACCTGGACGCACATTGAAAGAAACATTAGTCCTTTTGTCAACTTGGCAAGTCTATTGTTCTAAGGCAGGCCCAACCAATTAACATCTTTTGCCAATCCCTGTCAGCAGGGGCTTGAAAAGAGGAGAAAGAGGGGGGTCAGTCAGATGCTAATTTAGATACAATTGTGTCAGGGCTGTGTGGAGGGGCGGGCTCTGTAGGAGCCACCAGGGTTTAATGAAGCAAACAGCTTGGGTCCGAGTGACCCCGCAGGGGCAATTTTCAAAGACCCTTCTGTGTTCCTGTGCCAAATAGCAGAGGGGCATCGCAAGAGGCCCTTCCTTAAAAAAAAAAAAAAAATTAAGAGAGGGATAATCATCCGTTTAATCTGCTCATTAAACAAATCTCTCAGGCGGACTTAACATGAATTAGCACTTCTCTGAAAAGGGAAAATGTGACATACAGCAGACAGCTCCAATCATTTGAAAGGTCACAATTCTGTATGATAAGCTCCCTGGTTATTAATGTATTCATATTCGCTGATATGGAGCAAAGATCACTGCCTTCATTCAACTCGACAGCAAAACAGTGTTTCCCTAACAGGAAAACATAAACACTTTTCATCAGGTCCTGGATACAGACCTGGGTATCAGCTAAATGTAAGACACCCTTTGTTCCCTGGTTCTCACATAGAGGAATGACGAGGAAAATCCAATCTGCTGACTCCCCTTCCTGCTCTCCACCTGACACCTGCCAGGCTCACACAGAAGGCTGGAAGAGCCCAGCCTCGGACAAGACCACAGTCTGACGTAACTTCTGAAGCCACGCACGTGGGCCCGGGGTGGCCACTGAGTGTAGGGCACCACAGCCTGGACTCGGTGCTTCAAGTGACTAATGCCAGGGGGAGATTCGTGGTTGACAAGCTATCTGGCTAATGCCCTGAGTAGCTCAGAAGCCTTCACTGGGACTCATTTCTAAAATTCAAGACCCCAAAAGCACATGCAAAGCCGGCCTTCAGGTTTCCAGTCGCATCCCAGGTCATGTGGACAAGGGTGCATTTGTCTTTATTCCAGGTCCTTGACTCACACAAAGACAAGCATTCAAAGTGCAGATGTTTATAAAGTGTACAAACAGGAACAGGATCTATTTCACAGCCAGAGAGAAAATACACATTCACACCTGAGTGTGGGCCGTCCTACACGGAGAGCTACCTGTCATGAGTGGGCAGTGGGCCAGAGGGAGGAGAGAGAGAGGGCACCTGTGCAGCACCTCCAGCCGTGGTCCCCAGCATCAGAGACACACAGAGAGAAAATGCGCTTCCCCTGATGTTGGCCACGCTTCTGAGGCAGGGGTAGGGGGTGGTGCCTCTATAGAGTGTGAAGCCACCTGAGAATTTTACGGTACCTCCAGACAAAGTTCCAGGTGGAGATTAATTTCCATATTTTCATGGCATCCTCCCTTAGATCTTGGAAGAAGCAGGCGCAACCCAGGAAAAGGGCATTTGGATTGACAAGTGGGAGGAAAGAATTACACTTGGGGCTCGCAGGGACTTCCAACCTCACCCACGCCTGAACTATCTACTTGGTTACATCACATCATGGGGATAGATGCAGTCACCAGCCACCTTGGACTGGTACGGATCCTACTACAAGAGCAACACCTGTGCAGATAGGTCAAAAAGCACCCACAGGTCACCTTTCACTTCCTTTCCACCCCAGGAGGAGTGTAAGCCTATGATGGCGCATGTTTCTGAATTGTGCCCTCATGAACTTGTATCCACCTCTCCCTGTGATGTCAAGAACACCCCCTCTTCTTCTAGCATAAAAACACTCATTACCCTTGCTTGTGGTCACGGCGATATGGGGGAAGAACGAGGCAGGAAAGTTCATTAGGGAAAAAATGAGCTGAAGATCTTCGCACAATTTCTGCGTCTCAGCCTTGTACTGTAATTCCACCCCCTCGTGTGGCAATCCAGTACGGCCACTTTCCCATGATGCATGTGCATCTTCTCTGGGACCAGAAAGGAGGAGATGCCATGCTAAACACACGTAAGCTGAGCTCCATGTGGAGACACCACAAACCTCTCAGAAGACCCCATACCCAAATCTGCCCCTACTGTATATTCAACTAGGGCAACACCCGACCCCACGAGGGGAATGCCTCTCCCTTCTTCGCCTTCTGATCTCTATTCACGGGTAGCTCTCATGGCGAGTATCTCTCCTCCTGGAGTCATCGGCTTTTGCACCTTAATGTATTCTCACTCTCTCACTTTAAATAAATCCTGCTTTCATTTATCGCCTTACATAGGCCTCTGCTTGGAATTCTTATCTCACGCGAGGGCAAAGACTTGAAATAAAATCTGGGAAACATGTTCCTGCAACAATGGCTTTGGAAATTATCCCTCCATGGTCTCCTTTATTTGCCACAAATAAATTACTTTGTGTGACAGCTCCTCTTGATGCTTTTCTTAGAGCTCACCAGGAAGTGGGCTCTGAGTTTTGGGTGGGTAATGAGGGGTCTAGAAGGCAATCTTGCTGGAAGTCACCGGAATCCTCTATTCACTCACTTACAAAATTTCACAGGGACACAAACACCTCAGAAATCTCCCAGCCTTACCTAAAGGACAAGTCTTCCAGTTACAGTTCTGTAATCATCACAGGTGCTGGGAATGGCCTCGTTACTGTGCTAAGATGGTGCGTCTAATGAATTCTCTACTCAACCCAGAACTGTCAACAGGTGACTGATGTCCATTAAAATACGATCCCACTTGACAACAGCAAAAACGCTGACCCTGGACAACTTCTGGAAGAATATTTAGTATTTCTTGTCAAAGATGTCCTTCCTATCATAAGAGATGGTGAGGCACTTGTAAAATAAACCGACATGAAGACAGACACTATCCAACAATGTTGATAACAGCAACTCTTCACAATAGCCAAAATGTGGATGTCTATCACCAGATAAATGGACAAAAGAAATGCTGTCTATACACGTGATGGAGTACTTATTATTAAGCCACAAAAAGGAATGAAATTCCGATGCACACACTGCGACATGGATGAACACAGAAAACCTTCTTTGTGAAATAAGCCAGCCACACAGAGGAACACTTACATGATTTTCACTTACATGAGCACTTAGAATAGGCAAATTCATAGACACAGAAAGTACCACAGAGGTTATAAGGGGCTGAGGAGCATTATTGTGAAGTGTGTGCAGGTTTTCTTTTAAGGATGATGGAAAAAGTTCCACAGATGCTGATGGCTGCACATTACAAACATACTTAATGTCATTGAAGTGTACACTTAGAAATAACTAAATGATGAAAAATGAATACACAATAAATATTCCATGGTTAAAGTCAGTTATAGCATGTCACCCCCTGCATTACCCTGGAATAATTTTAATTATTACTATAGTAATTTCAATGCGTACTTGGGATTTCCTTTTCAAGGGAGTAACCGGTTACAGGAAAAATCAATAAATCAACAGTTCCACCTAGATGGGCAGAGCTTTCAGACTCAGCTCAAACATATCCAGTTTATATAAAAATTTAATAGATGGGTATTATTGGTAAATAAGGACCTCCAAGTTCAAAGTGCTTGTTACACAATGTAAAGATGTAGTGCTATAATTCAATGTGAAGCCATGCATAACTAAGTTTATATACTTTCATGCTGTTCGCTTCTCTTATCACCCGTTGGCTATTTTCTGCTTAATTGGCTCGTGATTTCAAAGCTAAGCATCTCACACCAGATTCTTCAAAATCATGGGGTCAACTGTCTCCACTACAAAAGGGTTAGGCAACTAAAAACGGTGAAGGAAGTGGAGCCAGGGTCACGAGCACATGGAGGCGTCTCCCCTCTGAAGTCCATTTCTTTTGAAGAAAGCAGTAGTCTGTTGGAATTTGAAATGTTTTCTCTGTTCGGAACTTGTTGCCTGAACAGTAAGTCATGTCAGCTTTGGCTCAGCTCCCTTGAGGCCTGAACCAACTGAAGCCTGAAGGCACCATTCAGCAACTGCAGCAGCCATGGGGTGTCTGGAATTTGCACTGAGCCTTAAAACGGAACAGCTGTGTGGAATGCGGTTCCAAGGCAGCTCTGGGGACCTGAGGCCTCACGGACGCCCTGGTCTGCTCTGAAGCGCAAGGACAATCACTGCCTCATGACCTCCTTGCAAGACAAGAGCCTACAAAGATGAAAGCATCCAAGAGCGGTCTAAGGACTAACTGGGAGACCCCCGGTTCCTCTACAATCCCAGCTAAACGGGATGACCGGAGCTGTGAGACTGTATTGAACATGCTCGAGTCACTGTTGCCGCACACCTTAGGTGCTCAGGACAGAGCTGTGCCCACCGTGAGCACACGAGCACTGCTGATTTCAGCAGCTATCCAAAGCTGCTTTAACGGGTGCACGAGCAAAGAGAGTGTGTCTCAAGAGAAAACAGCAGGCAGCAAAAGGCCAACTTTCAAGGAAATTCTTAATTTTTTCATTGTTTAAAAAAATGTGTATTGATTCAATTTTATTTCCTGGAAGGGCAGAGTGGTGGAGAGAGATAGAGAGATAGAGATAGAGATAGAGAGAGAGAGAGAGAGAGAGAGAGAGGCAGAGAGATCTTTCATCTGTGGGGCTCACTACTCAAATGCCTGCAACAGCCAGGGCTGGGCCAAGCCAAAGCCAGGGGTCAGGAATTCAATCTGGGTCTCCCATGTGAGTAGCAGGGACCCAGTGTTGAGCCACCATCCACTTTCCCCCAGGTGCACTTGCAGGAAGCTTGATTAGAAGCAGAGGTGGAGGTGGGCCCTAACCCCAGGCACTCCAGTATGAGAGTGTGCCCCAACTCCTGCCCCAAGTATGCCTCCAATCATGATGTTTATATTAATTACTGTAACTTTGATAGTCTGGTAGGGGGCAAGCCACATGGCAGAGTTCAGTTCATCAGAGAGCCCTTATCTAAAAAATAAATAAAAGTCTTTTTTTTTTTTAAAGATTTATTTATTTGAAAGGCAGAATTAAATTACAGAGAGCCAGAGAAAGAGGCAGAGAGAGAGAGAGAGCAAGCGAGCAAGAGAAAGAGAGAGACATCATCCATCTGCTGGTTCTTTCCTCAAACGCCCTCAGCAGTCAAGACTGAACCAGGCTGAAGCCAGGAGCCTGAACTCCATCCAGGTCTCCCAGACAGGTGGCAGGGGCTCAGCCACTTGAGCCAACGTCTGCTGCCTCCCAAGAAGAGCATCAGAGGAAGCTGAGTGAGAAGCAAAGTAACAAGGACTCAAAGCAGGCTTTCTGATATGGGATGCAGATATCCCAGAGGTGACTTAACTGTTCTTGCAATACCTGGCCTTGCCGTTTATTTTTAAGAGTATACAGTGTTTGACAGTTGAAAGCACAGGGACCAAGCACTGGAGTCGACATGAAGTTAAGACAGAGCACTGTGAGGGGCAGGGTGAGGAGGCATGAGAAAACCTCTAACGAAGAAAAGATGAGGAAACCTCTAATGGAGAAAGAAAACAAACAGAATTCCCAACTGGCCTGCTAATCAGGTGGTCTTCAATCGTGTGTCTTCGGGATTTGCTATTTCACCCTTGAAAGGACCCTCATGTTCAGCACGAGCAGACATTCATGAAACTGTTCTTGAACAGCTGGCTCAGTCGACCCCTTCACTCTGCAAACGGGGCTTCTCTGTTCTAAAGCACAACAAGGGGGCTCCAGGTCACAATAATGTACATTTCAAAAGTGCTGGAAGAAGGGTGGGTGTTTGGTCTAAAGTTTAAGAAGCCCATTGAGATGTCGACTTCCACATTAGTTCTTGGGTTCAATTCCCAGCTACAGCTCCTGAATCCAGCTTCCTGCTAAGGTAGACCCTGAGAGGCAGCAGTGATGGCTCAAGTAATTGGTCTCCTACTCTCCCACGAGGGAGACCTGGACGGCTTCCCAGCTCCCAGCTTCAGCCTGGCCCAGCCCCTGCCACTGTTCACCTTCGGGGCGCTCTCTGTCTCCATTAAGATCCCTAAGGATTAGTGAATGGTTATCAGAATGGGTACTTGTTCCTAATTAGCTCCTCTTACGAGCTACAGTGCACTGGATATGATACACCGGTTCCTGGAATATTTTGGCTCAGATCTGCTCTAATGGTAGAGCCCCTTTGGCAGATTTAAAAAAGTGCTAGGCTTCAAGTATCATTAGGCAGGAGGATTTCCTACAGGAAGGCTCTTATTCTGTCATTTCCATACTTACGCAGAGGAAGCACCGGAGAAGCAGGGAACCATGGAGGATGTACTCACAGAGGAAAAAGAACAGGAAGAAAGGGGAGAGAGGAAGAGGAGAAGAGAGAAAGTGGGGGTGGCGCCTTTTACACAGGACCAAGAAAAGCACACATCAAGATGCATGGTTGAGGGGCCAGTGTCGTGGCATAGTGGGTAAAGCCGCTGCCTGAAGTGCTGGCATCCCATATGGGCGCCAGTTTGAGTCCTGGCTACTCCACTTCTGATCCAGCTCTCTGCTATGTCCTGAGAAAGCAGTAGAAGATGGCCCAAGTCTTTGGGCCCCTGCACGCGCACGGGAGACACGGAAGAAGCTCCTGGCTCTGGGCTTCGGATTGGCCCAGCTCTGGCAATTACGGTCAATTTGGGGAGTGAACCATGGGATGGAAGACCTCTCTCTCTCTACCTCTCCTCTCTGGGTAACTCTGACTTTCAAATAAACAAATAAATCTTAAAAAAAAAGAGAGAGAGAGAGGCAGGGTTGAGGAGACACCAGTGCTGGGCAGGACCCCAGTGTTGGGAGTTCCCAAGGAGGAAGCCAGGAAGACTTGGGAGAGGCTTGCCCCCTAGACTCTGAAACGAGCGATGAAAGCCTCGGGGACTTTTGCAAAGGTCAAGGCTGTGGTTTTCACACAAAAGGTCTGCAGGCTGGAAGACGGGAAGCAGTGAAGGCTCATGTTAGGAGAGGAGGCAAAGATCAAAGGGACATCAGGCTGATGAGGGGGGAGGAGCAGAGAGGCGATGCGAGCCGAGGACTCAGGCTCAGATGGCCCACGATGCGAGAGCGACTTGGAAGGGCCTATTTTTAAAGAGCTGAGAGAGACAAGAGGAGCGTTAGGCGTGTAAAATTGAAGGTAAGGACAGGCCACACTAGGTGCACAAGAGGTAAATACAGATAGATGCTAGAACAAACATTGCAGAGACCGAGGTGGGACAAGAGTAACCTTTAGAGAGAAGGAGCAGAAGAGCCAATGACCCCTTGGGAAGGGGACACGAGCACATGGTGAGTGCTCAAGGGGCCAGCAGCTTTCTGGAAGTTCCCCCATTTAGCAGACAAGCAGAGAAGGGGCTGGAAGACGCAAGACCACCGAAGAGGCAAGAAGGAGACTCAGGGGAGTACAAAGTACCAGCAGCCCACGATGAGCCTCAGGGACTCAGAAGTCAGTGGTGAGCCGTGGCTCACTAGGCTAATCCTCCACCTTGCGGCGCCGGCACACCGGGTTCTAGTCCCGGTCGGGGCGCTGGATTCTGTCCCGGTTGCCCCTCTTCCAGGCCAGCCCTCTGCTATGGCCAGGGAGTGCAGTGGAGGATGGCCCAAGTCCTTGGGCCCTGCACCCCATGGGAGACCAGGAGAAGCACCTGGCTCCTGGCTTCGGATCAGCGCGGTGTGCCAGCCACAGCGCACCAGCCACGGCGGCCATTGGAGGGTGAACCAACGGCAAAAGGAAGACCTTTCTCTCTGTCTCTCTCTCACTGTCCACTCTGTCAAAAAAAAAAAAAAAAAAAAAAAAAAGAAGTCAGTGGTGGATGCCGTCTGTCTGCAGGCAGAGGAAAGCCAGCACCGAGAGGGGGCACAGAGGCTAGGGTTCAGGGGGCAACTGAGAGAGGCCCAAGTCCAAGGGCTTGTGGGGAGACCGGTGAGAGAGTGGGGGCTGTGAACAGAAACTGCTGGCAGCGAAGAGGTGGCAGAGACAGCAGCAGGAGGAGGCCTGCAGAGGCTTGGGTGGGAGTGGGGGGGGTGAGGGGAGGGAGCACCAGAAAGAATGAACCTGAATGGTGGACAATGTCTCCAGGTGAAGAAGAGATGAAATGGCAGTCTTATAGCGATGGGCAACATGTGTTCTGTCTTCTGGACCAAAGGGCCAGGCCTGGACACACACACACACACACACCCTGGAGGAGATGTGTGTGTTTGTGTGTGCACCTGTGTTACACCCATCTGGGTGCACATATAGCTCCTGAACACTCAACAAATTCAATAAAATTATTGTGTATCATTAGATATTTTTTGTTCTGTATATTAGCTAAAGAACAGTGCTGAGAAATTTGATAAATGTTAAGGATAAAATGATGGGAAGTCCTTACTGTCCTTTGGGAATTGAGGGCCTCAAGAGGAGCAGATGGGGAAATGGTGAATTTCATTGATAGGATATGGATGGGGCATAAAAGGTGCTAAAAAGCAACCATTTGTTACGGGGGTGTGTGATTAGGAAATGAAGGTGCAGGGGAACATGATTAAACATTGACTTTCACATCAAAGTTTCATCCACGAGCAATCTGCCCCACAGAGAGTGGGAAGGAAGAAGCGTAGGCAGAGAAATGGCCCAGGGAGCGGCTGGCGAGGGCACAGAACAGCTACCACAGCAGGGAAGGCATTAGTGCTTCCACAGGGCAAGGAAGGGCAGGACGCAGCTCAGCAGGGACTGGTTCCCTCAGGGCTGCAATCAGCACTGGTCCTGCACATCACTGAAAAGAGACTGGGCACAGCTCCCTGAGAATCTCGGGCTCTGATTAAGGGAGCAGGCGGGGATGACGACGAGGCCTGTGATCTACAAATTCTCTGGGGGCTACGTCTCCCCACCTGGGCTGGGCAGTGCGTTATCTGGGACCCCACATCCTGCAGCCGAGTCAACAGGTCTGAGGTTGGATTTGCACAGTCGTGTTTTTTAAATGCTTCCCAGATGATTCTCACTCATGTTAGAACTATTCCTTTCTCTCTAGCTATCTCATATGTTACAACTATTTCTTTCTATTATTACTGGAGACATTGAGAACTCAACAAAAAAATAGACAAAACCTGCATTTTCATAGACCTTATACATTTTGTGAATGTGTGTGGGAAACAAACCAAAGAAATAAGCAAATTGCATGGCAGGTTAAGCATCCCTAATCTGAAAACTTGAAATCGGAAATGCTCCAAAACACAAAACTTTTGAGTGCTGACATGATGGTACAAGTGGAAAGTTCTACATCATGAAGCTTTGTTTTATGCGCAAACCATTAAAAATAGTGTATAAAATCACTTTAGACCATTTGTGTAAAGGTTCATGTGAAACATAAATGAATTTAGCGTTTAGACTTGGGTCCTATGCTCAAGATATTGCAGCACATAGGTATAAGTATTCTCAAACGTGAAGACAAAGAAAATCGGAAACAATTGTGGTCCCAAACATCTGGGATGAGGGATTCTCAATCAGTGTATCAGAAGGCAGAGTGCCATGGACACAGGATCGGGTGTGGATGGTGGGGTGGTGGAGTGAGGACCTTCTCGGGCAGGGGGGTGCTGAGAATCTGAGTAACAACTTGGAGGAAGTACGGGTGCCAGACAGATTTCTGAGATGGAGGGCTGAAGGCGAAGAGAGCAGTTAAGTTAGAAGCCTGGGGGCTGAATCCACTGAGATCAGCATGGTAGAGAGGAAAGTGCAGCTGCAGCTAAGGCCAAGGTCTGGCTCCCTGCAAGGATTTAACCTCACACTCTCCCTGAGGCTGGGCGCCTGCTGCAGGTTTCCGAAAAGAGGAGTGAACAGCATGGGTTCTTTAGGTTCCAAACGCTTCATTTTGGTTGAGCATAGACTTAGAGGGGTCAGGGTGGAGGTACAGAGACCAGCCGGGGTGAGTGGGAAGCCAGGGAGCCTGGATACCCATTGCAGGGAGGGTCGAGGGGAAGGCAAGGAGAGTGGCAGACAGAGCAGGCGGGAGGCTACTGCTATGGCTGAGGGACAGGCTGGGGAAGGCAACAGCAGGATTGAAATGGTCAGACGGGGAGACCCTTTGCACACAGAGAGTGTGGGAGAAGTCAAGAATGAGTAATTTGAAACCAAGACAGGATTGAGGGCAGGAGAAACAAGATTTTGTCTACGTGGTCCCTGCCTGTGTGTGTGTGAGTGTGTGTGAGTGTGTGTGTGTGTGTGTGTGTGATACGCACTCAGGCGTATCGGAGACCTGGAGGCCACAGACATTCAATTCACTGTTGAAAAAACTGGAAATTCATTTAACAGCTATGGGCCCGAGGTTCAGGGGCAGGTCTAGGCTGGACACATGGAATTGTGGAGTTGGGGTTGAAAGCTTGGGAACAAGCAGGGGCAGAGAGGCCCAAGGCCTGTGCTGGGGCACATCACATTCAAAAGCAAATGGAGGGAGAGGAGTTACATTTTAGCATGGTGTAAAAATCCTACACATGGAAACACGGACACACGGACACGTTGAGTGAACACTACTAAATGATTCTTTTTTAACAAATGGCTGCTGGTGCTATGACGTGTGAAATATTTCACACAAATGGACATCACTGATTGTTTCAGATGCCATGATCCAAAGAATGTAAGACACGTAATGCGTATTTTCCCTCTCGTCTTCGTCTGTTCAATATGGGGCTTCCTATGGAGAGCAGCTAGATGTCCTAGTTTAAGAAGAACAGCTATTTGGACGAATAACCCAATATGCTCACATGAAAAATGTCCAGTATCCCCCAAGACTTTGAGAAGGGAGGTATGAAGGTATAACTGAAGCTTTAACTGTATGAGTTGAAACACACACACACACACACACACAGGCTTTTAGCCCATCACTCTGCCTTCAGATAATTTCTTCTGACAGGAGTTGCATTTGCTTTTGAAACACGGAGATGATGGTGGGGGAAATGGTTTCCTGCAAATCTGTTGAGCAATCTTCCACTCCCCTCCTGATCAATGAAGGTTTTCACTGTCCTTTTTAAACCCCATGCTCTTATCCATTTGGTTGCCAAAAAAAATTTTTTTCTTATGCTTTTCTATAACTACAAGGCTAGTTACCTAATAGATCCTAAATCTAGGTTAATAGACCTAAATTATTGTGAATTATCTTTCCTTGGGCCTCTTCAGATTTGGGAGGTCAGTTAGTATGTATATGCTGGTCGTATGATATTTTCATTCAAATCATCTTTCCATGCATGTTTAAAAGGAGACGTTCCCATGAGAGTCCAGTGATGATCTACTGTCAGAATGAGCAATGACTGCTTACAAATAATCACCGTATCCTGTTTGGAGATAATTTCCCAGCCAAAAGGTTAGAAGAAGCCTCCGCGGCTTTCTTAGCTCAGCTAATAAGCTCTGGAGTGAAATCTAACCTAACTTTGAAACCGCAGCCATCCACAGCAGTTTCTTTGTTAGGAACATTCATGTAAAGCACGACTATTTACCCCTCTCTGAAAGTAACCTCTGAAATACTCTGCTCCTGTTTTTAAGATTTGCACAGAAAGGGAATGCAAAGATGGACAGATAACTTAAAAATGTATTCAGTCTTTTCTATTTGATTTCATTTCTCCTTAAAAATCACAATTTGAATGATGTGTTTATCATACAGCTATGAATTGATACTCACAGATATGACATATTTTCATATTAAAATCTACCTCCATCAGGTATAAAATTCAGGTATATACAAGCAAACAGAAACTTGCCAGTTCTAAGTACCACATGCCGTTTTTCTCTTACACAAACATAAATGGTACTGGGGATTCTTATTTACAAAAGTTCTCCAACCCCAAAAGCTCCCCAGGCCCTTTCAGTTCAGGCTATTTTTTTCCTTTTCCTTCACTTCATACCAATTTTCTACTTCCTTTACTCTGAATTCCACTTACCCTTGACCTGGGGTGGGCATTCAGCCTAGTGGTTAGGACTCAGGTTAGACTATCCCTACCCCATACTGGAGTGCTTGGGTTCAATTCCAGCTCTGCTCCTGACTCCGGTTCCCTGCCAGTACAGACCCTGGGACGCAGCAATGACAACTCAGTGTTGGTTCCTGCCGCCCACGTGAGTCGAGTGAGTGGTTCCCCACTTTGGCCCAGCCCAGTCTCAGCCATTGTGGGAACTCAGGGAGTGAACCAGCAGATAGGAGCTCTACCTGCCTCTCTGCTTCTCAAGCACACAAATTAAAACAAACTAAGGAAATCCCATTGACCTGACGTTCTCCATCAGCCACTTCCAGTACCCACCAGGCTGCTGGCAGAAGCCTTCAGAGGTGCTGTTTCTTCTCCCAGGGTGGCCTTTGCAGCAACAGCCACCAGCCTCAATCAGCACCCCTTGAGCCAGCTGCTGGGCAATCCCAGCATTGTCCCTACCACCCTCCCTCGGCCTCTGGCTTCTCCTTCCTCAACAGACCAATCAACCCTAGTTATGTTACTGCTGTACTTTGAATTCTGCCCTCCCCACCAAGTTCATGGGTGTCTATGTTAGGGGTATTTGGAGGGGGGCCTTTGGGAGGTGATTAGGATGAGATGAGGCCATGAGGCTGTGGCCCCCCACAACAGCATCAGTGGGTCCATTAGGGAAGGAAGAGACATGAGCTAGCACACTTGCTCCGTCTCCTCATGGGACGCCCTGCACTAGGTTACGATGCAGCAAGAACTCACTGCATGCCACGCAGAAACAAGCAACAGCCTCCAGAACTGTGGGCCACCCAAACTTCTGTTTTTCAAACAAATTACCTGGGAGCCAGAGCTGTGGTGTTGTGGGTTAAGCTACTGCCTGTGAGTCTGGCACCACATGTGAGCACTGATACGAGTCCTTGGCTGCTCCACTTTCTATCTAACTCCCTGCTAAAGCACCTGGGAAAACAGCAGACGATGGCCCAAGTGCTTGGGCCCCTGACACCCATGAGAGAGGCCTGAATGGAGTTCTGGGCTCCTGGCTTTGGCATGGCCCAGCCCTGACCATCCCAGTCATTTGGGAAGTGAACCAAAGGGTGGAAGATCTCTTTCTCTCTCCTCCTCTCTCTGTCATTCTACCTTTCAAATACACAAAACATACTTTTTTTTTAAAAAAAAAAAACAAGGCCGGCGCCGCGGCTCAATAGGCTAATCCTCCGCCTAGCGGCGCCGGCACACCGGGTTCTAGTCCCGGTCGGGGTGCCGGATTCTGTCCCGGTTGCCCCTCTTCCAGGCCAGCCCTCTGCTGTGGCCAGGGAGTGCAGTGGAGGATGGCCCAGGTGCTTGGGCCCTGCACCCCATGGGAGACCAGGAAAAGCACCTGGCTCCTGGCTCCTGCCATCGGATCAGCGTGGTGCGCCGGCCGCAGCGCGCCGGCCGCGGCGGCCATTGGAGGGTGAACCAACGGCAAAGGAAGACCTTTCTCTCTGTCTCTCTCTCTCACTGTCCACTCTGCCTGTCAAAAAAATAAAAAAAAAAAAAAAACAAAAAAAAAAACAACAAACAAACAGGTGTTTGCTACTACAACAGAAAATGGGTTCAGACAAGTCATTGGCTTCTGAGACGAGTCATGCCTGGGACACTGCTTTATATCAAATGGGGAATTGGTCTTTCCTCCCAGCTACATGAAAACTCCATGGAGACACTCGCTGGTCCTCTGGCTTCTGTGGCTCTCCCGCGTTAGCACGTGCCATGGTTGGAATAGAGGTGTTGCACCACAAACCCCACCTCTCCCAAGGTTTTCCACCTCCCCTCAACCCCTTTGCTCAGGCCATTAGAGCTTCCCTTCATTAGGCTCTTGATGCAATCCTTGTGCAGGTTCTGTGCATTTGGAACACAAACATCCCTTCCCTTCCACCTGCTCCTCCACTCCAAATCGTCATTCTCTACCCGGCTCTCCTTGTCTTCATCCCCTCCACTGTACCACCTGTTTCACACACAGCAGCAGAGTGATCTTCTCAAATGTAGATGAGTTCTAGTAATTTTCCTGTTTAAAATTCTCCAAGGATGGGCATTTGGCCTAACCATTAAGATGCCAGGTGGGATGATCACATTCATATCAGAGTGCCTAGGTTCAAGTCACAGTTCTGTTTCCAAGTCAACTTCCTGCAAACGTAGGCTCTGGGAGACAACACATGACAGCTCAAGTACTTGGCTTCCTGTTACCTATGTGGGAGACCTGGATTCAGTTCTGGGCTCCTGGCTTCATCATGGAGTGAACCTGGCTCCTGGCTTCATCAAGCAGAGTGAACCAGTGGGTAGAAGATCTGTTTGTTGAGGCTGATGCTGTGGTATAGTAGGCTAAGCCTCTGCCTGCAGTGCTGCCATCACATATAGGCACTGGGTTGTGTCCCGGATGCTTCTCTTCTGATCCAGCTCTCTGCTTATGGTCTAGGAAAGCAGCAGAAGATGGCCCAAGTGCTTGGGCCCCTGCCCTTGTGTGGGAGACCTGGAAGAAGCTCCTGGCTCCTGGCTTCAGATCAGCTTAGTTCCAGCCATTGTGGCCATTTGGGGAATCAACCAGCGGACGGAAGACCTCTCTCTCTCTCTCTGTCTCTCCCTCTCTCTGTGGCTCTGCCTCTCAAATAAATAAATAAATCTTTTTTTTTAAGATCTGTTTGTTTCTGTTTCTCTCTGTGTGTGTCTCTGCCTTTCAAAAAAAATAGAAAAGAAAAAAGAAGAAGAAAATGTCTCCAAAGGCTTTTCATCCCGTTTAGAGTAAAATGCAAGTGGCTTACTCTGCCCTTAATAAAGCCGTCCACAGTCTGGCCACTGTACACCCCACCTTCATGCTCTCTCCTTCCTGCACACACTCCTGCCTGCCTGCTCACCACACTCTGCATCCTGTCTGTTCCCTATTACATCTCAGTCAAGAGGGCGCCTCCCCTGAGATGCCACCATCACTCCGCCAACTCGCAGAGGCTCCTTCCTAGTCACCGCTTATTGTAATTCTCTGCATGAGCCCAGTGTACTGTTTGCTTCTCCTATCTGCATGTTATTCATCTGTTTTAGTCTGACGTCACAAGAACACGGTGCTTCATGAGAACCGATGCCTCAGCCTTTGTCTAGCCTTATTCCCAGGGGCTAGCACAGTGCTGTTGCCTCGTGGGCATGCGTGGGTTTGTGTTGAGTTCTATGAACAGAGTTTTTGATAAAAGATGCCCCCCAACTATTGCAGACCAGTTGACAGCATGAATCCTGAAAGTGCCCTTTAGTAAGCAACTATGAGATGAATAAGCATGTCAGACCTCTTCAAACAGGATCTGACAAAACCTAATAAATCAGGCCCTATACTCTCCACTTGCCAGACATGCCCAGGCTAAAGTTAAATGAGTTGTAGCATGTCACACCACAGGGGGCAGACACGCCAGCCCCTCCGAAGGCAGGATCACCATATCACGTTGGTGGTCCATCCTGAGCTGTCTTGGCTACGTGGAGCCACAGCAAGGGAGCCAAGGCCTGTGTGCGTCCGTGCTTGCCAGGAACAACCTTCCCTGGGCCTACATTAAGACAACATTTGACTGATATGTCCAATATGTTTGATGGAAACAGGCCAAAACCTGAGCCTGTCTAATGTTACCCATCGTTTAGCACTTTAGGCTAACTTTTAATGTTCTTAGCCCTGGGTAATCTTTGAAGAGTATTTTCTATCAGGAATCATCAAATCATCCCATCCTCATGTTTATGCAAACAGCAATCAAACACACAAAACAAAACCTCTGTCCTTCACACGAAGGCAATGCAGCCTGTGGTCTTAGACAAATCACCTATACCATGAAATAAGCCACAGCAGAGCAGGGAGAGGCAGGAAGAAGCTCTCTGGCAAGACTGCAAGGGAAAACGACACTCTGCATGCCCAGAGCACCCAGGAATAGCTGAAAGAGAGAGGTGGGAGAAATAAGAAGTCACTGAATGCGGTGTGTGTGTGTGTGTGTGTGTGTGTGTGAGAGAGAGAGAGAGAGAGAGGAAGTTTCCTCTTGCTGTTCCATTGCCTTTTATTTCTCATAGACATAAAAAACCAACTGCACCCTAAAGCTAAACTGAGTGTCTCAAACCAGAGATGCCACCCTGTGCTGCAGCAGGTTCTGCACCGTAAGCACCCAAGCTGACACCACCTAACAATAAAAGTGAGAAGACTGTGAAGGTCACACAACTCGACTTAATAGAGAATTATAAAGTCACAAAACTGAGCAAACAACACCACCAGGCCCAGTCAATATGTTAATTTTGTTACTTTGGATTGTTTTTCAATGCATCAGACAAAAGAAAACCTTCTTTGGTCTTTCCTTTTTTTTTTTTTTTTTTTGGTCTTGTGTTCAGAGTGGGACCCTTTGGCTATGCCTGGAGAAACACACATACACACTGTAAGTGCAGAGCAGACACTGAAACGTGTACCTGCTAGCACCAGAACCCACTTCACAGGACCCCCAGCACGTGTGTGTTTCAATTCACTAGGAGGAAGGCCAAGAGAGGATGGCTCAGATCTAAGAGGCAACTCATTCTGTAGTCTTCCATCCCATTCCAAGTGACATAGCTTTGCTCTAAAGCAGGGACAGAAGTGGTCATCCTTTTCTCTGCCAAGGGCCATTTGGCCATTCACAACATCATGCGCAGGCTATACAAAATTATCAACCTGCGGCGGCCTGTGCCAGGTGCAGGTGATTATGCCGTTGCCTGCGATACCTGCACCCTGTCTGAGCGCCGGTTCCAGTCCTGGCTGCTCTACTTCTAATCCAGCTCCGTGCTAATGGGCCTAAGAAAGCAGCAGAGGATGGCCCAAGTGCTTGGGCCCTTGCCATCTATGTAGGAGGCCCAGATGGAGTTCTTGGCTCCTGGCTTCAGCTTGACCCAGCCCTGGTTGTTGTGGCTATTTAGGGAGTGAACCAACAGAGGGAGGAGGTCTCTTTCTCCCTCTCCTTCTCTCTCTGTGTAACTCCATTTCTTAAATAAATAAATAAACCTTAAAAAACTAGCCTGCTGTAGATTCATTGAATGTCAAGTGCCACCTGCGGTTGCCTTGGCAGGGTCAGACCAAATGATTTTGTAGGGCTAATACAGCCAGACGTTCCCCACTCCTGCTAAAGAAACATAAAACACACATGGAAGAAAACCACAGATGACTCTAAAACTGAGTGAGCGCCATGCACACTGTCTGTCAGACAGGGCCATCGTCGCCTGCATTTTCAGCTTGACCTTGGTCCCAGCAGGCCAGGCCGAGAAGCAGGGAGTATGTTCGTGGCTCAGGGGCACTGCGGACCCAGCCTCTCAGAGCTGTGTGGAGCCGTACAAGCATGTTCCAGCTTGTAACTTGGCAAACATGACTTAACCCCGGAGTAACACTTTATAACAAATTTCCTAACATGTCCATGTCCTTTGTAAGCGATGCCTCCTGTTTCCACAGCACTTAAACACGGCTTAGTTTTCAAAGGCTGCATTTCATAGGCCTTTCTTCAGCTCGATGGGATAGTCACTTCTGCCAATAAAAGGCAGTTCCCAAATGTTGCAGCATTTCTACTCCATGGGCGAATGCTCAGAACGATCTGTCCAGCAAGAAGAAAGATAAAGTTATCCCGAAAAGTGTCATCTAATTTCCCAGAAAGCACTTTTCCAGGAAGTCTGAGAGGCACTTCCATTACAACTGGATACTGGGAGGGTGACAAAGCACAGTAGGTGTCAGAGAGAGAGGAGACACCCACAGCCTTCCTCCAGCATAGCCTGGGTGCATTTTTCATCAGTGTAAGATCCTAGGACTGATGTACAATTATCACCATCTTAAAATTTTATGCACCTATTTTATTATTTGAAAGGCAGATAGATGTGGGTAAGGGCAGAGTGAGAAGAAGGTTGGAGAAAGCTGGAGAATGTAGGGGTGAAGAAGAAATGCTCTTCTACTGTTTTACTCCTCAAACTCCTACAATGACAAGGGCTGGGCCAGGCCAAAGACAGGAACCAGGAACTCAATCCAGGACTCCCACGTGGGTGCCCAGGACCCATGTCCTTGAGCCATGGCCTGCTGCCTCCCACAGTACATGTTAGCAGGAAGTGAGAATCACAAACAGAACCAGAACTCAAGCTCAGGCACTCCTGCCACGCGATGCCAGCATCCCAAGTGGAGTCTTAACCATGGTACCCAACACCCATTGCAGATGACTGAGAAACTTTAACCAGTGTGGGCAGGTTTCCCATCCACCTGCTATTAATTATGTACCAAGTGCTATGCTAGGTGTTTAGAGAGATACAAAAGATGTAAAGGATCCATCTCAACTTTTAAAGTCAGTCCAGGTGGCTGGCGCCGCAGCTCACTAGGCTAATCCTCCGCCTTGTGGCGCCGGCACACCGGGTTCTAGTCCTGGTCGGGGCGCCGGATTCTGTCCCGGTTGCCCCTCTTCCAGGCCAGCTCTCTGCTGTAGCCCTGGAGGGCAGTGGAGGATGGCCCAAGTCCTTGGGCCCTGCACCCCATGGGAGACCAGGAGAAGCACCTGGCTCCTGCCATCGGATCAGCGCTGTGCGCTGGCCGCGGCGGCCATTGGAGGGTGAACCAACGGCAAAGGAAGACCTTTCTCTCTGTCTCTCTCTCTCACTGTCCACTCTGCCTGTCAAAAAACAAACAAACAAAAAAAGTCAGTCCAGCTGACTATAAAGTATGGCTTTTAAGATATTTATTTGGAAATTGTGGATTTTTAGCTGGAATCAAAACAATCGGTAGATATGATATAACCTGAAGAGAATGTAAAAACGAAAGACTAAAAAAAAAAGGTTTCCGAGGAAAGAATTCTTCAGACCAGTTACATTTAAAGGATGGCCACCGTACAGAATAAACCAAGATATAAAAGTAAAGGAAGAGTCAAGAGAGCCAGAAAAGAGTTACGTTTCAGAAGAAAAGACTCGATTTCTAGAAGGCATGAATGGTCAGGAGGACAAGGGCTGGGCCAGGAGATCAACCATGAAGGGGAAGGAGAGGCCACCGCACTTGGGAGGGCGCAGCAGAGTGATACTGAGAACAGCCAACAGGAAGAGAGCGAAGGTTTTCAGAAAAACCCACATCGAGCCAAAAATAATAGTCTTTCTTAAAGAATCCTTCACTCATCCAGTACTGAGCCTCAAGCAAGTGTGAACAGAGTTATGTTCAGTTTACATTTCCATGTCTTGCTTAACAATGTGGAATTATTTCTTACAGAGTCCTCTGGCAAAGAAGTAGAGAAACAGTGATAGAAACAGAACTTATTCAGACTGTCCTCCTCCTGGAAGATTTTCAACTTCCTTATATCATGAAATCTTTTCTTCTTACTTTTCTTAAAATGTTTGTTCTCATTTTTTTTTTTTTTTTGAAAAGGTAGACACACACACAGAGAAAGAGAGAGAGAGAGAGCGCGAGCTTCCATCCACTGGTTCACTCCCTAAATGTCCCCAACAGCCAGGGCTGGATCAGTCTGAAGTCAGCTAACAGGAACTAAATAGGGGTCGCCCCTGTGAGTGGCAGGACCTAAACACATGATCCATCACTTGCTGCCTTCCGGGATGCACATAGCAGGAAGCTGGGATGCAAACCAGGTACCTCTGACAGGGGATGTAGGTATCCCAAGTGGGAACTTTACCTCAGCACCAAACACGTGCTTCTGTTTTTAAAATTATGTTAAAATTTATTTATTGATTTATTTGTACCTACTTGAAAGACAATGATCAGGGCGGGGTGGGAGAGAGGGAGAGAGGAAAAGAGGGAGAATGACCTCCCAACTGTTGGTTCACACTCTCTGAATGCCCACAACAGTTGGGGCTTGAGCCAAGAGCTTGGAACTCCATCTGGGTCTCCCACATGGGTGGCAGGAATTCAAGAACTTGAGTTATCATCTGTTGCCTCCAAGGTGCATCAGCAGAAAGCCGGATGGGAATCAGAGGAGCCAGGACTCAAACTCGCACTCAGATAAGGGGTGTGGACCTCCCAAGTGGCAGCTTAACCTGCTTTATGACAATGCTCATCCCTGTTTTATTTTTTAAAGGTCATTGAAATTACATACATGACAAATGATGGCTAGGCAAACTGAACAGCAAATAACTGACACTGGTTCCTCTTAAAGGATGGGGGAAAAGATCAAGATTGAAGCAACAACAGCAATAGTAAGGCAGAACTTATTAATGAAATTTGTACTTTTATGTCTGTATGTTTCATAGATGGACTGAGAGAGACAGAGTTCCTATCTACTGGTTCACAATCCAAATGCCTGCAACAGCTGGGGCTGGGCTAGGTCACAGCCTCAAACTAGGAACGTAATCTGGGTCACCCCTGTGGGTGGGAGGCACGAACCCAGTTATTTGAGCCAACGCCTACTGCCTGCCAGGGTCTGTTTTAGCAGGAAGCTGGAGTCAAGAGCTGGAACCAGGTATGGAACCCAGGTACTATGATATAAGATGTGGGTAACATTAGGTTAAATGCCCACCCCTTATGTCATACATTTTAACATTAGCTTTATACAAAGAATAATATACCTACCATGATCCTGTGAGAAGTTTGTAAAAAAAAAATGGAATTGAAAGATTCAAAGTTTATATTGATGCAAAAGTATTGAAATCCATGCATAATTTTTGCATAACACACATTGTCCATGAACTCTTTGAAGATCCATCCTATGGATGGATTTCTACATTTTAAAAAATATTTTATTTATTTTTTTGAGAGGTAGAGTTACAGACAGTGAGAGGCAGAGACAGAGAGAGAGGTCTTCCATTCATTGGTTTACTCCCCAGATGGCCTCAACAGTCAGAGCTGGGCTGATCTGAAGCCAGGAGCCAGGAGCCAGGAGCTTCCTCCGGGTCTCCCATGCAGGTGCAGGGGCCTAAGGACTTGGGCCATCTTCCATTGTTTTCCCAGGCCATAGCAGAGAGCTGGACTGGAAGAGCAGCAGCCGGGACTAGAATCGGTGTCCATATAGGATGCCGGCGCCACAAGCAGAGGATTAACCTAGTGCGCCACAGAGCCAGCCCCCCTCAACATTCCTTTGCACCAAAACAAACTTTTAATTCTGCTGTCCTTAAATTTTTGCTGAAGCTGCCTCATGCATAAAGCACACAGACCATACCTGAGTATCTCAAGTGATTTTTCCTTCTCGCAAGATGAACAGTGGTGGACACAATATTGAGATCAAGAATCCCAGAAACTTAGCAGAAGCTTCCTCGAGCCCCTTCCCTTTCTCACTCACCCTCCCTCCACCGGGGGTGACTGCCATGCTGCCTCTAACACCATCAGTTAGCTCTGCAAGTTTTAGAACAAGCGAACCATACAGCATGGATGTTTCCAGAGACCACTTGGACGTAACGGATCTTTGACTGGAGTGCAGAAAACCATTTAAGGTCTGCTAGCTGACCAGCTGCCATTGGTGCACTTGACTTGATGACCCTTTTCTTTGCAAATCTGCAAAATCTACGAACGACAACTAGCAGTACCAGTAAAATCCATGCAACAGGAAGGGGCTGGACGTTGCAAGCCTTATCGTGTTTTCCTCACACTATCCTACTCTCATGCAGACAATCTCTGAATGCCCTCTCTGGAGAGAGGGCCCAGAGCCTCAGAACAGTTTTTTCCTATCTGCTACTGGGCAGCTACCAGATGGCACAGAGAGGCTCTGGACTGCCACTTGGAGCGGACCTCCTCAGAATGGCCTCGGGAGAGGCTCTGCCCCAGAGTCAAGCACTTGCTTAGAGCTGGCAGCCAGTACAGGTGGGGTGCATAAGGCCGTGTGTGGCGGCAGCTGTTTTTCACACCCCTCATCTGGATTTAGTGACCTGTTTATGCAGACTGCACTTGCAGATGTGACTAAAAACAGGGAGGCCAGCCAACAGCAGGCATTGTGTATGAAACAGGCACACGATCCCCTTCTAATGACAAAAACACTCAAAACACACACGGCCGAACCCAGCGAGAGCCAAGTGCCACCACTGCCACACTGAGAATCGCCCAGAACCAGGGGTAATTTGGATTTACCATCCCAACCTGGCAACAAATACGAGGCTACTTCAAAAAGCGCATGGCAAATAGAATTAAAAGATAAAATATTTGGGTGCAAAATCTTTTAGATGTCCATGCATACAGGTATCTTCAAAAAGCCCCAAGAAACTATGCATGGGTTTCATTTTTTTTTTTTTTTTTTTTTTTTGCACCAAAATAAAGCTACCTTTTTTTTTTTTTTTTTTTTTTTTTTTTTTTTTGGACAGGCAGAGTGGACAGTGAGACAGTGAGAGAGAGAGAGACAGAGAGAAAGGTCTTCCTTTTTGCTGTTGGTTCACCCTCCAATGGCCGTCGCAGCCGGCACATCGTGCTGATCCGAAGCCAGGAGCCAGGTGCTTCTCCTGGTCTCCCGCTGGGTGCAGGGCCCAAGCACTTGGGCCATCCTCCACTGCACTCCCTGGCCACAGGAGAGAGCTGGTATGGAAGAGGGACAACCGGACAGAATCCAGCACCCCAACCGGGACTAGAACCCGGTGTGCCGGCACTGCAAGGCAGAGGATTAGCCTAGTGAGCCACGGTGCCGGCCAGCTACCTCTTGACTCCATTTTTCCAAGGACTTTTCTGAAGGAACTCTATACTTGATTCCACCATCACTATTCTTCCATTCCAATTTTTCTTTCAAGGTGGTGTGGGGACAGGAACCATAACAGGTAATTTGGAAAATTTATAATGTCATCACTGATGATCACATATATATAAAAACATACACTTCCTCTGAGAGGTGCCATAACATTCCTGCCAGTTTCAGAATTGGCTACCTTAGTACTGGAGGGGAACTCTTCCCTTAAACCAGATGCGACTTTAAAACACTGGACACTCAGTGGGGGCAGCCAGCAGCCCCCCAACCCCAGCAGAGCCCTTTCTCAGTTGATTCCCCACCTCCTCTTGGGTAGAGTTTTATTCAGTTCCTCTCTGAAATTCCCTTTGCTTTTCTTTGGACGATCCCTTCCTTCAGTGGGAATCCTGGTTGCTCTACACTGATATTGGATTTCCCAGGGCAAGAGAGCATTGTGAGTCAAGGTAAATAAACACACCATTAAGAAGTAATACATGCAAACAACCACCGTGAGGGCTGTGTAAAAGGCCAATTTTAAGAGAGGAAATGTACCCTGGCTCCACAAATACCCTGCTCTGATTGAATTCCCTTAATATCAGGTTATGATATTTCAGTAGAAGAGAAACAGGACTGCAGAGCTGCACAGGAAGACAAGGAAGGAAGCAGCACAATCAGTACAGCGGGCACGTTCTGGCTCAGGACCCATCTGTTGAGGCTGCTGGTGACTTGTGACCCCAGCCACCTTTGATTCTGAGAGCTGGGAAGGGAAGCGATATTCCTCAGACATCCCCAGACTTGGGAAGGGAAGTGATATTCCTCAGACATCCCCAGACCCGACCCTGAGCCTTCACAGTCGCCTCTTCAAGTAGCATGCCAGTCACGGCGGCTGGAGCGGCGAAGGAGCAAGGACCAGCAGAGAGCAGCAAAGCAAGAGAACAGACAGATCCTGACTGCAGTGAGGAAGCGAGGGACACACGTGCAGGGCCCAGCAGCTGCCTGTGACGTCCCAGGAAGGCCACCCAGCTGAAGGCCACAGAGCAAGTCCCTTTCGTGTCTGCAGAGGTCTCTGATACCCTGTGATACCCTGACACAGTCAGCAGAGGAAAGGGGAGGCAATGAGGAAGGGGCTCTATGCATTTGGGAAGAAGGCTCAAGACAGGAGACCAGGTCTCCAAGGCCTCTAGGGTGAGAGAGGAGCAGTAGCAATAAGGAAATCAGGTTCTGTTCTCTTGGACACTCAGGTTTAGGCCCCTTCCTCACTCTAATTTTCAAAGCTTGCTTAGAAAGGTCTGGGACTGGGGCAGGGGGCTACAACTGCAGAACTCTAAACAGCCAGGCCTGCTGCACCAGAGAAAAGACCACGAGGCAGGGAGGACTCATGCCCAGCTCGAGAGATTAGGGTACAGAACCCCCTCTTGCTAAGGAAGCAAATGTGCAGCAGCAGCCAACGCAGACTCTGATTCTAGAATGATCTGTTTCCTTTCCTAGGCTGCCTGCTGATGGCCTGCTGATGAGCAGATGAAGCTGGAAGACACCAGCAGGAGCAAGGGCAAGGACTGCATTATCCACAAATGACTCTGTCCCTGAATATCCAGGAGTCGGCATGTGGGTGGTGAGTGACAAGAATGAAATCCTGACTCGACCACCCCCTCCAACACTGGGACAGCCACCATGCTAGCTCCCTACGCACTGCTGTGTGTTTGTGGAGTCCTGTACAGCACCGCTGTCATGGAGCATGCAGCAGAGATCTACCAAGGCTTGCTGAAGGCTACAGACGCTCCCGAAGGCGGGCATTCGTGGGAGACAGGAGTGAGAGGCCCCACTGTGCCTCCCCAATCTTCCCAAGATGTTGTGGCAAGGGTGAGGTATAGGAAGGGTGGGCTCCATGGCTGAGCTCAAGAACTCTGCTCCTCATCTCTGACCCCCTGGAACTCACTCTCTCCAAAGAGAAAGGCCACGCACACAAAACGAATAAAATAACCAGAGCCCCAAATGCCTTTCTCTGCTTCCTGCCATTTTCGGCCAGAATATAAATCACTTCTTTTAGACAGAGAGCAGCAAGTCCACCACGAAGGTCCATCAAGGCCTCAGGGATCCAGAAGGCCCTTCCAGGTGTGCTTGGGATATACACACGTGAGCCACATCCACACCCACAGGAGTTTCACAGGGCTGAGCAGACTGTGCAGTGGGGATGCCACCTCTGCTGTTAGCTGCAGGAGAGGCCTTTCTCCAGTTGTTTGCAGAAGCTGGGAGAGGGCCAAGGGACAAGCGGTCTCCACTTGTCCCCAGACTTCCGCTCTGTGTTGGCAGAGTCAGGTCACCTCTCCCTGACATAAGGCATGGGAATGAGGATGCTGGCAGGTCAGCACATGGAAGCGATGAGTTGCTGTCCATTGAGGACCTGTCTCATGCCAGTGCCTTCTCTAATAAAACTACTGACAAACCCAGTGGGTGAGCGACCTGTACACACATGCATCTTCAATAAAAATCGTTTCTCATAATAACATTGTGCAGTAGGCTCTTCGGGCCCCATGAAGGCATGTCGCATGCTGGGGGCTGATTCTAAGAGAAGATATTGCTGGGCATTGAGGGTGAAGGGCTGCTGTTCCAGGACCTGGAGCAGCCCCAGCTCACATTGCAGCTGCCCTCCTGGCTGTGTGACCATGAGCAAGGTTTGTTGACATCACTAGGGCTTTGTTTCTTGGACAGACTAGGAATTATAGAGTGGATTCAACGTATAAAGCAGTCAATGAAATGTCCAGCACTTGGTTAGCAATCATCAACATCAGCACCATCACCACAACCACCATCATCATCCCAGGCATGCATTCAGGAAAACATTTCCAGATAAAATGAAAGGAGAATATGTCTCTTTCACAGCCATCCCAGAGTGAGTAGGTGTGGGGAGCAACTCGGACTAGACTAAGTTACTGGAATTAAGACTTATTCTATGCATCTGCTCTCCCACAATATGGCACTGGGAGAGGAGAAAACAGCTTCTACGCAGCTGCCTCTTGCCAACTTGAGTGATGACCTCCAGGAGCTGATCCTGCTCCTGATTGGAGGAGAGCAGCGTACTCGGCGTGTGGGCAGCCGAGTTGGGATTGGCGGAAGAGGACTATAAAGGAGGAGAGAGACAACATGCACCAGGAACATCTAAGGGGAACATCTATCTGAAGGAACACCTGTGCAGCCCCCGAGAGAGCCGGCCGGCGGTGTGCCGCTCCCCTGCGGAAGTGGGGAAAGTGGCCAGGGGGAACCGCCCTTCCACGGAGGTGGAAGGGACAGTAGCCAACCCGGGAAGAACCAGCAGCAAACCCAGGGAGGGCCGAGCAGACAGAAAGAACAGCGCAGGGTCCTGTGTTGCTCCTCCACGAAGAGGGGGAGCGACATAATGGTGCCGTGACTCGGATATGAAGCCTAGGCAGGGCTTAGTGTCGTTCCTCCACGAAGAGGGGGAGCGACAAGTAGGGACAAGGGACTTGTGGCTAGTTTTGTTTGTTTGCTTTGTGTGTGTGTGTGTGTGTGTGTGTGTGGCTAGTTTTTAACCTGGGAAACAGACATCTCTTTAGAGTAAATTATATTCAATGAGCTCCCAAAACTGAGAGCTGATGAGAACCGTGTTCTTTTTTTATTTTACAGGTAGAGTCATACACAATGAGAGACAGAGAGAGAAAGGACTTCCCTCCGCTGGTTTACTCCCCAAACGGTCGCCTCAGCAGGAGCTGCGCCAATCTGAAGCCAGGAGCCAGGCGCCTCCTCCTCGTCTCCCTTGCGGGTGCAGGGGCCCAAGCACTTAGACCATCCTCCACTGCTTTCCTGGGCCACAGCAGAGAGCTAGACTGGAGCAACCAGGACTAGAACCGGCGGCCATATGGGATGCTGGTACTGCAGGCGGAGGATTAACCAAGTGAGCCACAGTACCAGCTCCCTGAGAACCATGTTCTAATAGTTAACTAGACACCTCTGCCTGGCATGCCACATGATATTTAAACTATGAGGGTAATTCAAAAAGTTCATGGAAAATGGAATTCAAAGACACTTTATTTTGGTGCTCAAAAAAAATAGCCCTTTGAAATCCATCCAGTTTTATCATAATATGCATTTTCTATGACCTCTTTGAAGGTTCCTTTGTATTATCTGGTGATAATCACTTACCCCCAAAACAGTTAATGAACAGGAAGTACCCAAAATGAAACTTATCAGCTTTTTATAGGTTGTTGGTACCATGGAATTGTTCTGAACCCATTACATTCCTGTTTCTCCTGGACAGTTTCGTGTGGGAAAAAGAAGATAGGCATAGGTTATTTGGAAATGCTGCAGGGGCTGTGGATGACCATGGGAGTGTCCTATTCATTTCAACCCCAGTGAAATCCGATCTGTATAGATTTAAAAAAAAAAAAAAAAAAAAAGAGGAGAGAGTCAACTAAGCTTAATCTGTTCAAATAATGAAGATTTTATCTGTGCTAAGGCAGCCTCTCCAGTTGCACTCGGTTTGGCCCTAGTGCTGCATTTAAAACCTTCCTAATACGATAATGATAATACCATCTTCTCCATCATTATCTCCCGGCTGCAGAGCTATCTGTCCAATGGACGGGACTCAGGTCTTCACGTCCCCTGGCCCCTGCATTCCTGTCCCAGCCCTGCAGGAAGCAGAGCCACTGCAGCTGCCAGCGTTTATTTACACACATTCCTGCCTCAAATTGAATTAATGAGCGTAATTTAACTCAGGCGATGTGTTCCCGGCTCTCCTTTCTTTCTGCCCCCGTGGCCGCCTTGCTTTCTCCCTCACACCCTCCCAGGGCGTTCTTCCTGCAATGGGCTCAGGCATGCCAGTGGGCTGGCATGCAACATGGGACCTTTCCGCCTTTAGTGTTCTACGAATACCCGGAGCTCTGGCTAAAGTGCAGGCTGTCGTCCAGCAGCTCTGGGTTGGACAGGAGACTCGGCATTTCTAACTAGCTGATGCTGTGACTGCTCCTGTGGGGACCACACTTTGAGTAGCAGATCTGCTGAAGAATTCACCTGCAGTGGACATGGTAAACAGCATCCTTAGAGAAAAGGCAAATGGTTACTTCTGCTTTCTAATCGAGCTAATGCCATGTAAGGTACGGGTCCTTGGTCTCCCCAGGAGACTGGCTCCAGGACTCTCTCCAGCCCCTACTACCAAAATCTGTAAATGCTCAGGTCCCTTATATAAAAAGGCATAGAGTGACATAAAACCCACGCACATCGTCCTGTGTACCCTGAGTCATCTCGACATTACTTAAAAACCCTAACACAACGTAAGTGCTGTGTAAATCACTTATGCTGTATTGTTTAGAGGATGAGGACATTAAAAAAAGTATGCTCATGTTCAGAACAGACACATTTTCCCCCAAATACCTGATCTGTAGTTACATGAATTTGTAGATGGGGAATCCAAGGACATGGAAGGCCGACTTTATATGAAAGTTTTCTATAAATATATATGTATTTCCCTCTCTCCCTAGGGGCTGTGATTACCTTGCCTACCTTTGCTGTATACTTAAAGAGCACAGAAAAGCCAAACCCTACGCCCTATAAACCCCTACACAGAGTCCTACATGAATCCCCAAGCCTGGAAGCTAAAGAAAGTGTGGAATAGGAATTCTGGGACCCTTAACTTTTACACAAAAAGTTAAAGTAACCCCACATGAGAAACTTCGGCATGGATGTGGTGAGATGCAGGAGGTCTGTTTATTGCATTGGGCAGACCAACAAGGAATTTCCTGTGTGCTATGCCAAAGTTAAGAGTGCAGGCAACTTTCTCTGAAGTCAGTGCAATGAAACCGATAGATCTCCTGTGTATTAACACATTGTATGCCTTTGCTAGTTTTCCCTGCCAGAAATCCTTCCACATTCTACCAAGTATGGAAAAGGATTAAAAAGAGGGCAGGAAAAAAAATCTCTCCTAAAACAAAGCAGAGTAAATTAATATATTTGAAATGCAGTGTCAATGTGCTGGATTTTGTTCTGCCTGGACAGGAATACATGTAATATTTCCAGCAGTAAATGTCCTTAACCTTGGACCTGAAACTGTTTGCCCAGGTCTATGCAAGCTCAATCTTTGGCTATTTCAATAAAGGCTTTCATGCTGAATTTTGCACAGAAAAGTAGATTTAAGAATTTTTTTTTGAGGAAAGATTGAATTTATCATGAAATATATTTCATCAAGAAACCGGAAAAATGAACCACCTTTTTACCCAAACCACAAAGACTGCAAATTCTTTCGCCAGAAAAGTTGGCTGCTTCTGTCGAAAAGATTAACTTTTGCTGAACAGCTCTAGAGACACACAACCATAGGTGAAATTGCCTTTTCCATTTAGGGGTACACAACTTGCAACAATAAACACCAGCTCCTAGGAATGGAAAAATGGGGTTTATCAATACCATTTCCTTACTGTAAAAGTGGCTCCAGCAGGTTTACAGGAATTGTCTGGCCATTTAAGAAATAACAGAAAAATCTGCGAAGAGTCTCACAAGGCCTAAATGCCACTGTGAAGCCAGAACTCATCTGGAACCTTTCATTCTTCCTGAAGGCCTCACAGTCAGGAGCAACTGCCCTTGATGCTGTATTCACTCAAGTTGAAAATGCCAGTTGTTTGCATTCATACCACAAAATAATACTAATCATGTTTTCCCTCTTCTCTTTTTTGTTGGTTGCTTCTGACTTCATAGCATCCTGAGAAAAGAGAGCAATGACACTGTTTCATTAGATGGAATGTCTGGCTACTTTACATAAAGCACATTTGCCAAAAGATGGCCCTCGATGTCCTGACTGCTGGATTTCTCTGGAATCACAAATAAATGAAAAATTGTGTTTAAGTTGCTTTAGACATGAACAAATTATGGATAATTATATGTAGGTTTTTTAAAAAAATTTTAGGATTATCTGATATCTGATTACCCATCAATATCCTTCTGCATCCCATGGGCAGGCTGTCCCAGGGGCAGGACATGCCATGGGCAGGATGTCTCATGGCCAAGCTGTCCCAGGAACAGGTCGCTCCACGAGGAGCACATGACACAGGCAGGCTGTCCCAGGGGCAGGACATGCCATGGGCAGGATGTCTCATGGCCAAGCTCTCCCAGAACAGGCTGCCCCAGGAGGAGGACATGCCATGGGCAGGCTGACCCAGGTGCAGGATGTCTAACTGGCAGGAAATCCCATGGCCAGCCCTGTATCCCACGATCAGGCCTGTGCCCTGTGGTGTCTACCCAGAATGCTACCTCCTCTTTATCATCTATCTGTTTTGAGGATACCAAGTTCTAGTCTGTCTCCCACAAAACTCCACTCCTCTTACTTTACACAGAAGACTCTTGCTTTGCCTTTGTGCATTACTGATTTTTTTTTACTGTATTGTTGACTTTATGTCATCTGTTGAGTTAAGCAAATCTATCTTCTCCTTGAGAGAAGCTATTCAAGAAAATAGGATTTTCCTTCCTCCTAACTTCTTCTTTCTGCGAAAACCAAAGGGAAAGACTTCTTCATGTTACTTAGAGGTGAATGGGGACATTGCCAGGACCTTCCTGCAACACCTTTGGGTCGGTTCACATAAATCTGCTAGAAGAACTGCTGCAGAGAGAAAATAGTGGGCCTGGCCAGAGACCTAGCCTTGCTCATCACATGCTCTTGTCTGTGTTGGGTACCCCAAAGATGAGTGGCAATGGTGACGTTCAGAACCCATCACTAGCAGAGGTGCACACCCAGTGCCTGCAGAAGCCTCCTTAAGTCCAACCAACTCCCTGAGTCTGGTTCTTCAGCCTTTATGCACATTGTGTGGGCTCCATAAAAACCTATGTATTCTCTTTCTGCTTATTAAGCCAAAGCCAGTGTTTTGGTTCTTTGCAGCCACGGATCCTGAATTACAGAGCTAATAAGGTTTAGCATATTTAGTTCATAGCCCAAACTTGTAAGATCAAGGTCAACAGCCAATTCAGCATCCTGCTCTTGCTCAGCAGCCTTCATTGAGTGCCACCCTTAGAGATACAGTCCTCTGTGCCCAGTAAAGCAAATTTCTCAAAAGGACCCACTAGCACAGTTCAAACGCTTAAGTGTTAGGATATCCTTTCCTGGAAATGAGCTCCAACAAAGGCAATACTCAAGAACCTGACTCTGAGCTGTCATCCTCAGTGCCACGGGCTGTCTCCCTCTCTGCCACTTCCCCTGCACCCAGCATGTGTGCAGGCTGGAGGATAATGCTGTAAGTGCTGTAGTGCACATGGAGACACCACAGCTGCAGACGTGGACATTAATGCTGTTGGCTCACCGTCTGGATGTGGGTGATGGGGAAGGGGTACAGCTTCAGGTGCCAAGCAATTGTGAATGGGGAGGTGACAGTGAGGAGCAGAGAGGGGACAAGAGTGGAGAGCTTTAGGGTGAGAGGAATCAGGAGCTGTGCTTCAGGGTTTGAATTCATAGGTCCTGAGGGGCCATGCTTGTGGATGGCATGGAATTAGTCAAAATTAATCAGATTTGCCCTATGGTCACTAGATCATAATCTTAGTCATCAAGGTTGATATGTTATACAAAAACTCACAAGGAGCCAGCAGGTCTGAAGGGACTGATTGGTGACGACTGGAGGGGGGGGATCGTATTCTAGCCCACCACTTCCTCCTACTTCCTTTCCTTAAACATTTCCTGGATTGTCTTTAGCACAAGGTGTGTCCCATCTAGAAGGCACCCCTGAAATCCATTTTTTCCCAGCACTGAGTGGGAGTGAGTGTTTAAACTGTTAACCTTTGTTTGCAATCAATTTAGCATTTTGGTTATGTTCTTGGGCCACGCCCAGGTTGATCTATGCATTTCAGGTCTTTGAGGTGTTCTTTCTGTTTACAATACAGGCTCTGTTAGCCAGTAGCTAGGAAAGGAGCATTTTCCCTCCATCAGCAATTGAACATAGTGGGCGACATCCTTCATGAGTTCTTAATGAAGCCAGCCAGTTTCCAAGCCATGTCTGGAGGGTTTTGGAGGGACTTAGAAAATATCTTTACAATTCACAGTGATGGTGATTTGGGTAGTGAACAGCTAGGGAGGGGTCTGTTGGCAAAATGGGTTTGATCAACTGAAATTGAAACTGAAGCCACGCGCACAGATGCTTAGAAAGGCACCTGCTCTACCAGTGTGGGAGCTAGAATCAGAAGGAGCAGCAGGCTGTGGAAAGGACAGGAGGCATCAAAGGAAGGACAACAGAGAACTAATTTTAAAGAAGGCAAAGTGCACACCCGATGAGTGCATATGGTCAGCTCTCCTCGAAACCAGAAGTCAGTTTCCAAAATTTGCCCACGGCACAGCTTCAAGTACAACGCTTGATTAGTCAGGAGTCCACTACTTCATTTAAAGGTTGGGAAGTTCATTTCACCCTACGAGAAGTTAGAAGACAAACAGATGGGCTCTGTAACCCACTAGGAGCCAAATCACAACTTTTATAGAAAGACAATTCCCAATTCTGGGAGTTACATAAAAGACACTGAGAAATGAAGAGTGATTGGTTTTCTAGGGAGAAAAAAAAGTGATTTTGGGGAAAAAGTGGTATCTGGTCAGCAAGATGACCAATGTTGGAAGAACTCCATAAGAGGCTCAAATCAAACTGACTTCCTACACCATACAAAAATACTGCTTCACTGAGGTTACTCCACTAAGTTTGAAGCACTAAAAACATTGTAAAAGTGAGAAAGGATTCGTTTTTCTTTCTAACGAACAAATCCCCCAGCAGATAATTTTGTTAATTACCTGAAGCTGATTCTCGATTTTATATTTCCTGTTCAAAACAAAATAGTCTAGCAATAATGTGCTATTTTCCAAAATCATGCTCATCTTAAATTTTTAAATCTCATTTAGAATCAATGAGTTTATGTAATAGAAAACTATTAGAATACCCCAGTGCGATATTTAATTTCCTTTGAACAGTGGAAAGAATTGTTTGTGAATTTTCATTTTTTTGCAGCCAGAGGAAGGCTTTTTTTTTTTTTCTATTCTTATTAAAGTATTTAGCAGTAAGAAAGATAGCACAAAATAACACTCATACTCCATCGACTTCCTTTCATTTCTAAGAATTCCTTTTCCCCCATTAATCATCAAAAGGCAGAACTCTAACTTAACTCTGTCCCAGGACCTTTTTCAGTCAATCGTACTCTTTCCCCAACAGCACCTGGGAAAGCTCCTTGCACCTGTCACTTCCTGCAGTGAGACACCCACGGCTTCTCTGCCCGGGCGTCACGCTCTCCACAGCAGCCTTCCCCATCACATTCCCAGGCCTCTCCTCCATGCTGACAATTGAGCCTCCTCCTCTTCCCTTTCCCCCACTCCCGCTTCTACTGGTTTTGCTGGACACACAACCACGTCATTACTACTTTTATTATTACTTTTATTTCCTTGATTTAAGCTGCTGGGTTGGGGACAGACTTTTCAAACTTTAAACATTTTCTTCTCTCATTTTGACACTAAATCCTTCGCTCTAACTCAGCTCTCAGGGCCAGAGTCTCCCCATCCCTTTAAGTGTCTTCCAAGGCATTCTGTAATCTTGGATCACAGCTCCACCTGCACCCCTGTCGCCTCCACACCTGACCTACTAATGAACAATCTCCCCAAGTTTTCTATTTTTTCCATGAAGTCATCACAGGCTAGCTGCTAAGTAAACTCCATGCCCAACATTTTCTTTGCCAAAAACCTCTCCAACTACAGGCTTACATTCATTAATTTTAAAATTCCAATTCCCTGAATATCATCATAAAAATGCTTCCCAACGATGTGTTGCCTTGGGGTATGGAAGCTTCTATTAGTGCTGTCTGGGACCTGCTACCTTCCTTAGTTTTATTACATCATAAAACCTCTAATAATGATAATGATGAACTTAGTATCTCATGGAATTAGCTATTCAAAAGCACATCTTGATTATATTTTTACCTTTTCTTTAACATCAACTGTAAAGCAAACATTTCCCATGAAGGAAGGAAAGGTGACTCTTGGTTTTTTCCAAATACCAGTATCTTGAAAACTACTCCACAGGTATTGCTCATGAAGCTAAAGCAATTTGGTTATAATTCTTTAGCTGAAGATGTTCCATCATTCTTTGAGTAGCAAAAATGTATGGTTCATCCCACTGGCTTCTTTAGCACACTTCTCTTAAGAAACATGCTAAAGCTGGCACCGCGGCTTAATAGGCTAATCCTCTGCCTTGCGGCGCCGGCACACCGGGTTCTATTCCCGGTCGGGGCTCCGGATTCTGTCCCGGTTGCCCCTCTTCCAGGCCAGCTCTCTGCTGTGGCCAGGGAGTGCAGTGGAGGATGGCCCAGGTGCTTGGGCCCTGCACCCCATGGGAGACCAGGATAAGTACCTGGCTCCTGCCATCGGATCAGCGCGGTGCACCGGCCACAGTGCGCCGGCCGCAGTGGCCATTGGAGGGTTAACCAATGGCAAAGGAAGACCTTTCTCTCTGTCTCTCTCTCTCACTGTCCACTCTGCCTGTCAAAAAATAAAAAAAAAAGAGGCCGGCGCCGCGGCTCACTAGGCTAATCCTCCGCCTAGCGGCGCCGGCACACTGGGTTCTAGTCCCGGTCGGGGCGCCGGATTCTGTCCCGGTTGCCCCTCTTCCAGGCCAGCTCTCTGCTGTGGCCAGGGAGTGCAGTGGAGGATGGCCCAGGTGCTTGGGCCCTGCACCCCATGGGAGACCAGGAAAAGCACCTGGCTCCTGGCTCCTGCCATCGGATCAGCGCGGTGCACCGGCCACAGTGCGCCGGCCGCAGTGGCCATTGGAGGGTGAACCAATGGCAAAGGAAGACCTTTCTCTCTGTCTCTCTCTCTCACTGTCCACTCTGCCTGTCAAAAAATAAAAAAAAAAGAAAGAAACATGCTAGGGGCTGACTCTGTGGTGCAGCAAGTTAAGACACTATTTGCAACACCCACATCCCGAATCTGAGGGCAAGTTCAAGTGGTTGCTTTACTTGCGATCCATCTTTTTGCTAATGTGCCCTGGAATACAGAAGAAAATAACCTGGGTGCTTGGGTCCCTGCCACACATGTAGGAGACCAGGATGGAGTTCCTGACTCCTGACTCTGGCTTGGCCCAGTCATGACTGTTGCACACATTTGGGGAGTGAACCAGTAGAGGGAAGCTATTTCTCTCTGTCTCTCCCTCTGTCACTCTGCCTTTTTGAATGAATGAATGAATGAATAAATAATGTTACAAAAAGAAAAATGCCAGATTCAGTAATGCATCATCAATCACTAGTTTCATGCAGATCCCACCCTAGTCCACTTCCAAATATTCACACCAGAACAGGTAAATGACATCAAACTTTATCCTGAGGGCAAAAGGAAGCCAGAGAACAGTAATATCTGATCTGTGTTTTTGAAAGACCACTCTGGCTACAGCAGAGGATTGGATCCCCACCGGATGCTAAGAAACATCCAATTTCTTTATGGGGACACTGCAAGAGTCCAGGTAAGAAATGTCACAGCATAAACTAACTAGATAGAACCACATCTGGATGGAGGGAGATATATTTAGGAAGGGAAAAAAGAGACATAGGGCTTAGACTTGTCCTAATAGGGTAGGGAGGTCTGAACTTCCAGACAGACAAAAGAATGAGGGCTTCACATAATCTTAGGAATTAAATAATAATCCTGCTTAGAAGTGGTCACTTATGGGCATGGATGTCATAGCAGGCTAAGCTACCACTTGAGACATCTGCATACCAGACTGGAGTGCTAGTTCATGCCCCAGTTGTTCCACTTCTAATCCAGCTTCCTGCTAATGCAGCCTAGGAGGCAGCAGGTGATGGTTCAATTGCTTGGGCTCCTGCCACCGATGTGGTGTATGTAGATGGGAGTTCATAGCTCCTGGCTGTGGCTTGATCCAGCCCTGCCTGTTGCAGGCATTTGGAAAGTGAACTAATGGGTCTAAGATCTCACTTTCTCTTTCTATCACTCTCGCTCTTGCTCTCATTCTCACTCTGCCATTCAAGTAGATAAAAATAAATAAATAAACATTAAAAACAGGAAATGGCCACATATGGGCTAAGCTGATCATTTGGAAAGAGTAAACTGTACTTATTTTCAGTGGCTTAGATTCTTACTCTTCAGCTGGTTGCAGCAATACATAAATGTGACCCAAGTCCTAGGTCCTGACTGCTTCCTTCTACTATCTGTGAGAAAATGGTTAGGATCTCATCCAATATCTAGGATAAAATATTTGAAGTCAGATCCACACTTTATAAATCTTAGTTTATAAACTCTGCTTAAAGCAATTAATAAGCTTATAGATTAACAGCTCAGCTGTTCCCAGATTTTACTTTTAGGGAAAGTCTTGTGTGTGAGCCAAAACTCTTTCCACTGCCAGTGCCTGAAACAGAAGTCAGGCAGTGCACACCCTGATGGTCCATGCAGGAGCACCAGGCTTCTCCAGCTTCCCAACTTCATCCAAAGTGGTTTTCCCACCTCTTGAATTTGCTTGCAGTACATTTAGTTTTGGGGGAATGATTTGACATTCCCAGAACTCTATTGTTCAACAGCTATGCTTTCCAATTCAGTGGCCACTGGCCAGATGTGGCTACTGAGCAACTGAAATATGCAGAGTCCGACCTGAGATGTGCTATGACAGTAATACACACTCTGGATTTCAGAGACTCAGCACAAAAAAGAAAAACGCAAGACAGCTCATTATCAACTTCTTTTTACGTCGATTACTCTTGAAGTGATATTGTTTTGGAGTTGTTTCCAAACAGGGTGTGTTAATATGACTAATTTCACCTATTTCTTTTTCCTTTTTAAATAGAGGAACACTGTTAAAATTATACACGTCTCCTATTATATTAGAGTAATTCAAAAAGCTCGTGTACAAATGGAATAGAAAGATGTTTATTTTGATGTAAAAATGTTTGAAATTGATGCATTTTTAAAATAATACACATTTTTTTCCATGAACTTTTGGAAGCACCTTCTGGACAGCACCACTCAGGATGGTTTGGCACTAAGCCAATTTGAATCACTGGCTGCCAAAACAAAGAGATGAGCTTCCATCACTATTTGCTTCCATCTGTAGTTGAAACAATTAACTTCTACCTAAGTCTGTCTGCTTTTTAGGTATGGGAGCCAAGGGAGGGATACAACGAAGACCACAGAAAGTAGCTGAAGTCTCTCCATACTCCAACACAGTAACTTGGAGAAAAGTTAGCCAGCTGCTTTTCTGCTACATCATATGAATGCCAATTTTCCAGAAGCGATGGGAGAATTCTCTCCATCTTAACCAGAGCCAGACAATTTTACCTTTTATGTCTATAACGTGAGTTATTAATTTTTCCATTAAGTAGGATGCTTTTCAGAAATAACAGAAACCCAACCTGAATTGTCTAATGCAAAAGTGGGACTGTACTGGTTTCTGGGTATCTAACAGTTCTGAGATGGCTCTCGCTGTAAGAGTTGAATCCAGGGATGAACCTGATGCTGCCAGCACTGTTGGGCTTTTCTCTGTGCTCACTTCATCCTCAGCCAGGCACTCTCCCAGCAGTGGCTCCCAGCAGCTCCATTCTGACATCAGGCTTGAATAACAAAAGAGCTCCCTCCCCTATAAAAAGTTCTTGAATTATTTCCAATAGGCCCAGCAAGGGACGCCATGTCCACTCCTGAGTCAATCACTGTGATCAATGAGATGCAAGGGTTGGTTGATGGGGGCTGGTATGCAGATCCAGACCACAAGAGGTGGAGCAGGGGTAGAACCAGCAACATCTGAATGATCTGAATGCAAGCTTGCAAAGAGGAGAAGGGTTTAGCGGCTGTGATGAGAGCGGACATGGGTATCGGATGAGCAGAGGATGGCCTGACGTCACTCCTCTCTGCAGGCAAGGGGCGTCTGTGCTGCTGCTGGGCAGTGTGGTTGGGGCTTACCTCCAAAGCAGGCTCAGAAAGATCTGCACATTAAAACCCATTTATTTATTTATTTATTTGAAAGAGCAACAGAGAGAGAGAGAGAGAGAGGAGACAGATCTTCCATCCACTAGTTCACTCTCCAAATGGCCACAATAGCTGGGATGGGCCAGACTGAAACCAGGAGCCTGGAACTCCACCTGCATCTCCCTCATGGATGGTAGGGGCCCAAGCACTTGGGCCATCATTTATTGCCTTCGTAGGTACATGAGCAGGAAGCTGGATCAGAAGAGGAGCAGCCAAGACTCTAATCCCAGCTCTGATACAGGACACTGGCATCGAAAGTGTGTGGCTTAACCTGCTGTAACACAACACCAGCCCCAGGATTTGCATATTTACACATGCCCTTCTTTGAACTTCCTCCCTTATCAAAATCAGGTCGCAATCATTGTTGAAAATGCTGTGGATCAAAGTGCACACACTGTCTTCAGTCAAAGGAATGCCAGTGATTTAAGAACAGCAGTTAATCCAGGTTCAGAAAGCATCCGGTCTCCTCAGTGGCCACTGGCAAGGGCAGTAACTGAAATTCACAGCCTTGTAAATCTCTGCTTTATTGGCCCTGCTTTGCAGCATTATCTACACATCTTGGTGCAAGCCTGTAACCTGCAATGCTTCCATCTTCTCTCTTCTCCAGCCTAACCTACTCCACCAGTTTTTTTCTTTGCTTTAAAGATATGTTTACATATTTGAAAGGCAGAGTTGCAGAGAGAAAGAGGGAGAGACAGAGATCTTCCAACTGCTGGTTCACTCCTAAAATGGCCACAACAGCTAGGGCTGAACCAGACAGAAGCCAGGAGCCAGGTGCTTCATCCAGATCTCCAAGGTGGGGGCAGGGGCCCAAGCACTTGGGCCATCTGATGCTTTCCTAGGAGCATTAGTAGGGATTTGGATGCAAAATGGAGCAGCACCCATATGGGATGCTGGTGTCGCAAGCAGCAGCTTTACCGTCTATGTCTATGCCACGGTGCCACTCACACACCCCCACCCCACCCCATCAGTTTTTCTTTATCTGGAGGTCTCACTCACACAGGTCTCTACCTTTTGAACAGAACAAATCTAAAGACCCCTGCTGCCTCGGGGTAGGGACCCGTGTTGATGGTATCTAGTAGTCAGACCAGGCCACCTCCCATGCAGATGCTGGAGAAATAAGCCGTGCATAGAATCTCAGCAAGAGTGGCAAAAACACACACTTCCACATGTGGGAAGAAAGGAAAAGTTCAAAGCCACATCAGACATACTCTGTGGCCACTGAGCATAAATATTACAAACAAACAAAATCAGCATGTAATATGCACTTTAATTTGCTGACAGATATTTAAAAAATTACCATCAGAATGAACGGCAAATGCCAACACCACAAAAAAACCTCTAACAGAAGAGAGAGATAAAAGCTCACAATCAAAGTCTCCTGGCCTCTAATGAACACAGCATCCTGGGAAGAAGAGGGCAAAATACAACAACCAGCCAGACTGGAGAGAACTTGGGATGGAAAGGAGGTGGGGAAGAGACCGGGGAATTAGCAGTTCAGGGCTTTCGAAATGTACCTATAAACTATTGTGGCTTGATGCCTACTTTAGTGCAGAGATGCCAGGGGTTCATGGAAGATTGTTGCCCACATACCATCTACTACTGATGCCTTCCAAGTCAACAGTTACATTTTTAAAAACTATCACGGGGCTGGTGCTGTGGCATAGTGCGTAAAGCCACTGCCTTCAGTGCCAGCATCCCATATGAGCACCGGTTCAAGACCCAGCTCTCTGCTATGGCCTGGGAAAGTAGCAGAAGATGGCCCAAGTCCTTGGGCCCCAGCACCCATGTGGAAAGACCCGGAATAAGTGCCTGGCTCCTGGCTTCAGATCGGTGCAGCTCCAGCTGTTGCGGCCATTTGGGGAGTGAACCAGCGGATGGAATACCTCTCTCTCTCTCTCTGCCTCTCCTTCTCTCTCTGTGTTAACTCTGACTTTCAAATAAATAGATAAATCTTAAAAAAAAAGCCTCTATCACATGGCAGGGTATGTTGCTTCACATAAAAGAAAAGCAAACTTTTATGGCGATTATATGATTGACATTTATCAGACGCCTGCTTCATCGTCGCCGTGGCTGCTTTCCATAGCAACACAGTGTGGAGACTTACAGATTTGAGGGCAGCCTGGAACTCCACTTCCTGCCTGACCAAGGGGGCCGTCCCTTCCCTCTAAGCCCAGTTTCCTCATACGATTGCAGATTACTGAATATGCTGATGCTTATACCTCACTCTGTGCATAACTGCATGTGGACAGGACATTGATACGAATGTGTGTCTGACTCATGGTGATTGTTCAGCAAAGAGTACCTACTGGTTTTATGTACCTTCCTTTCTTCAGTTTCCACCATGAAATGCAAAGATGGATATTATATGCTTCTTATACCTGGTGAAACTGAGGCCCAAGAGGAACACAAGGATGCACTTGTAAATGTCTTGGGCATCGAGTTACTTTCATTCCAACCCCACTTCCATGGTCAGGATCTGCGCACAAGGGGGAAAAAGTCTGAATCGGGTCCCTTAAGTCACAAGGGCTCTGCTGCTCCTGCAGGCCATGCAGAAGAGAAATCAGAATAATGTGAAACCACTTCAAGGAGCTTCCATGTTTTAAACATACATGAGACCATTTCAAAAAGGCTGTGAGAGGTGGAATTAAAGGGTAAGTTTTGTTATTTTTGTTAAGATTTTTATTATTCATTTGAAAGGCAGAGTGACAGAGAGGAAGAGACACAGAGAGAAAAAGATTTTCCATCTGCTGGTTCATTCCCCAAATAGCCACAATGGCCAGGGTGGGGAGCCCAGAACCCTGTTCGGGTCTTTCACGTGTGTGGCAGTGTCCAAGTACTTGGGCCACCTCTGCTTTCCCGGGTGCATTAGCAGGGAGTGGAGCAGAGCAGCTGGCACTCAAACATGTGTTCCGACAGGGGATGCTGGTGTCACAGGCAGTAACCCACTGCACCCCAACGGCGGCTTCGGCACCACCAAGTTTTCTTTTCATGCAAAAAAGACTTTGAAATCTGCGTATACACGAAACATGCATACTAGGAAATGAGCTCCTCTCCTTTAATTCCATTTCCACAAACTTTTTAAAGTATCTTTATATTTTCTTCCTTGTTTGTTCACCAGGAAAAAAAAAAACCAACAAGCCACCTGGCATTCCATGTGACAACTGCAAAAGTCCTTTTCCGACCAAATGCTTGTTGGACAGATGCCTGAATTTTCAGACTTTGGGGCACAAACATCCATAGGCCTGTGAGGCCCCACCTGGAGCGCTTAGCAAGCGCAGCCTTTTGACTTCCCTTTCTACCATCAATGAAGAGTTATTTTGCTAGTTTTATTTTCTTAAAAAGTTCTGGTGGGGCCTGGTGCTGTGGCGTAGCAGGTAAAGCCACCACCTGCAGTTCTGGCATCCCATATGGACGCCAGTCCAAGTTCCAGCTGCTCCACTTCTGATCCAGCTCTCTGCTGTGGCCTGGGAAAGCAGTAGAAGATGGCCTAAGACCTTGGGTCCCTTCACCCATGTAGGAGACCCAGAGGAAGCTCCTCGCTCCTTGTTTTAGACTGGCACAGCTCCAGCCACCGCGGCCATCTGGGGAGTGAACCAGCAGACGGAAGACCAATCTCTCTTTCTCTCTCTCTCTCCCTCTCTCTCTCTCCCTCTCTGTAACTCTGCCTTTCAAATAAATAAATAAATCTTTAAAAAGAAAATTCTGGTGACTCCCTTAGGTGGGGACTGGTAGACACACACCAGGAAGAGACCTGGATGCAGGTGACGAGGGTCTTTGGGATGGGAGGCACAGGCAGGCTGTGCCCTCTTAATTTTGCTCATCTTGCTGTTTATTCGGATGATGTTATCCAGATACACGGCGTGTTCCTTCTTGTCTTACTATTCCAATCAACCCTGGCATGTCTGAAAGCCAAGATGTAAACTGGACTGGCACAAATCATTTGGCCGAGTTTACTGCTCAGGAAAATCAGACAGTGTCACAGCGGCAGCCACACCATTCAGAAAGGGAGGTCATCTCTGTGAGGCATCTGGGGGATAAATACACTTGCACCCCAGGATCCCCCAGCCCCAGCACATATTTCCTGTGTCTCCTAAGAGTAAGCTCTCCCCTGGAGGGCAGGGTGGAAAAAAAACGACTCCCTAAAGCACTGGGCCTTTTGAGCAAGTCGTAGTACACATGAGGACACCAACCAGGATCCCTGGGGAAGGGCGAGGGAAGCCGGAGGCAAGCACCCCCACCTCACACCATGGAGGCAGACCTGAGCTGCGAACGTGATGTCACTCTCACCTCTGCACCTGCCTCCTGGAGCACATGCAGCCTGGGAACAGCCATCATCACCCTTTCCAACTGCTGGCTGCAGGACCCGGGGGAGATGGTTAGGCAGGGAGGATGAGGCAGGAGTCAAGGCTCCTCCTGGTTTACGTCTAGCCCACTGGGATTTGCATTGTGTATACATGAGTGTGTCTCTAAAACCCGGGAGTACGCCTGTTCCTGTATAAAAAGGCCTGCCATGTGCCAGAAACCGGCTGAGGCCCAGAGCTTGGCACGGCAGACAGAGTTAGCAGTTTGTAAGCTTTGAAGTAAAAGGGTTTTTTCCCTTCTTTTACTAGCAATGAAAAGTTCTTTAAAGGAAAAGCACTAACGTCGGGGAGGAGTGTTTTTCCATGGCGAGCGATGTAATGTCTTTTGGAATAATTCCCTATTTAGAAAGCTAACTGCCTCACAGGGCTGACTGGCACCACGGGCCATGACTTGCGCCTGGAACTACTGCACAGGAGGACCCACCGGTTGTGAATGCGTTCGGCGTACCACCTTCTCGTGTGACACCCAGTCCAGTGCAAACATTGTAAAGCAGTCGTATTTTGGGCATTTGAGAGAAGTGGTTCTCAAACTTTGAAGAGAAGAACTTCCTGGAGACTTATTAAAGCTCAGTGCCTGATGCCCCACCCTGAGGTGCTGATTCAGTATGAGTGTGTAAGAGAGTCTGTTAGTGTGTAAAAGACCGTGTGTGTATATGAGTGCTTATTGGGGGGGGGGGTCTCTCTCTCTCTCTTTTTTAAGGTTTATTTATTTGAAAGGCGGAGTGACACAGAGAGAAAGGGAGATAAAGGAAGAGATCTTCCATCCACTGGTTCACTCCCTAATTGGCTGCAACAGCTGAGGCTAGTCTGGGCCAAAGCCAGGATCCAGGAATTCCAACTGGGTCTCCCATGTGGATGGCAGGAACCTAGGAATTTGGGTCATCATCCACTGCTTTCCAAGGTGCATTAGCAGGGATCTGGATCAGAAGTGGAGCAACTGGGACTTGAACGCGGACTCTGATGTGGGATTTTGGTGTCACAGGCAGCAGCTTAACCCACTGTGCTACCACACTGGTCTTTGGGGGACATGGGCTGGGGGTTTCTCATTATAATCAGCAACCCAGATGATTCAGATGCAGTATTCAATGGCCCGTTCTAAGAAATATCCTATTTAGACCCTTATTTAAGACATTAAAATTCTTTGGCCAAAAGCATTGGGAGTTTAAATTATAGCAATATTTCTGTTAACAAAAGTTCAAAAATCATTCATCCCTCCAGGAACAAGAAGAGCATGTGTGGTTTAGGTTTCTTGCAGCTTATCTTATTGTATCTTCAGCACACTCCCCTGCAGTAATTAGGGCAGGCAATCTCGCTCTGCTTTGGCTGATGGGGAAATCAACGGAGGTTAAGTGATTTGGCAAAGGTTACGGAGCTGGAGCTGGGCTGTGAACCCAGGTCTCCTGACTTCTGAGCGCAGGTCAAGTAGGAAGGCGCACCTCAGATACTGCAAGAGCCAAAAGGCTTTGGAAAGGCAGGAAGAAAACCTAAATGCATTTCCTGATCAAGTTTTAGGTAAAGTTTTCCTCATCCGATTCGAAGCAGCAACTGGGGGGAGCTGAGAGCTAAGGGAACTTTGTCTTTTTCCCCTCTGCACATTTGCTGGGGGCGCCGGTTACAGAGAAGCTGCTGCTCATGGTGATGCTATCAGAGGAAAGAAAAACACACGTCCCCACCCCACCCCCATGGAAAAACATCACCGCCTGTTTTCTGTAGCTGAGGGCTTTGGCACTACCCAGAGCGACACAACCTGAGTTTTAAATTCACAACAGATCTAGCGAGGGCTTAGAAAGCTGCAAAAACAGGGTACCCCCTTAAGATCCTACAAATGCTGCCTATTTCCAGGACAGGAAGTATGCCGGCGACTTCTTTGATTTCAGAAACTACCACTGGGACTTCCTGGCCGGCGTCTGGTGGGAACTCACATTCCAGATCACGCCGGGTCTTCGGGCAGATAAAGCGGCTTTGACAGGGGAGAACAACTCTCCGATTCTACCTCGCTCGCCTTCCCCTGCCCTCCGGGGAAAACTTGCATCGCCCCCGTGAGAAAAACTCCAACAATGGACCAGACAAAGAAATATTGAATCAGATGAGTTTAGGGAACCCTGGCAAAACAATGCACCTTTTCGAGGGCTGAAGATGTGATGAGCACCCAGACATTTTGAGTCAAGTCCACCCACCCCTGGCTCTTGGTGGTGGTGGTGGGGGATGCCGTTTGCTACTAGACACCCACTTCATTCCAGGACTTTGCAGAACTGGGTTCATTCGTAAAAACCTGCTGCTCAGTGAGCTACAAAAAGTGGTTTACCAAAATCATCAGAAACAGTCTTAAAAAGACATTCTTGGGTAAACAAGTCTTTCCCCAGCGCACGGCTCACTCCTTAGCATCCATCACCCAATGGGTTGATGTGGCCTAGGTTCATTTTTGGTACAGTCCCAGAGAGCCAGTTACCATCTGCATCCTCTCACTCGGTGCTTAATGGACACCTCGGGTCCCCAGCTGTGCTCTGTGTCAAGCTGTCATTCGCCCCATGGAAACCATCCCCCCAACAGACAGGCTAAATGACATGGCATAAGTAACAATGAAAGGTTGCATCCAAAGGTGAACTGTGATTTAACAGGATCACTTCTTTGTTCTCGGATGGGGCAGCTGACCAAAGTTCTACCTGAAAACACAGACTTGCCTCACTCAGCGACAGGGCCACCTTCTGCGGGCTGGGTTATCACACACTGTCATCCTTGCACAACCATCACAGAATGCATTGTACAAACCAAGACGGCTTTGGTGTCAGTAGACCAGACAGTGTTCTGGGACCACTGTGTGCACATGGGCTTTGGCTGCTGGAAATGTCATTGTCTGGCGCGTGAACCTTTGCACAACCTTGGAACCAGTCGGACAGCACGTTTGCATGCCTCATCGTGGCGTGAGTATGTTGGGAGCTGCATGAGAAGTTTGGTCCCTCTGCAGTTTGAAAGTCAAGCTCTTGCAGGAGCAGGCGGCAGTCAGCCTAATTCATGCACTTTGGAACCCGATTCTCTACAGCAAATGTACACAGAGCAGTTCTGGCAGGATACTCGAGGGGCTTTCACAGGAAAGGGTCTGTCTGCCAATCCCCCTCCTGTCAGCTGTCACTCTCCTGTAATTTAGAAAACTGTGCACAGCCACCAGCCATGGACCCCCGTTCCGCACCATAAACTTCCCCAAATGCAATCAGACAGACCCACCCTGACCCAGAATGCAGAGATTCCACAGCAGGTGTTCTAACCATCCATACTTCAGCCGTCGCTCCTGCGGCTGTGGTCGGAGGTCCTCTCCCTGGTTTGTTTTGTAAGGATGAACCATATTGATTGATGGCAGAACTGAATTCTTTGGCTGCACAAAGTTATCTCTGTTGGGAAATGCTCCTTTTGCTAAATAGCAACCATCTGGGTTAACTCAATGCCCTGTTAATTTCCTCTACTACACAGATTTGGAAAGGAAGGGTCCTCTTTCCTTACAGAAAGCAAAGATGCATTCGAGGACACGCATAGCTGCCCCACAGAACAGGCTGGACCTGCTCGGCACCCGCATGCATGGCCGTCCTGGACACCCGGGCAGGTACTATTCCATGACTCACCAGGCGGCAAGGGGAATGACACCACCACAGGGCTACTCACAGGAAACAGCTGCTGAATATGTACCCGGACTTGGGTAGACCCAGGTGTTTCTGTTTGTTTCTTCCAAGTCAGTCAGGGGTGCCACGCAGAGCCTGTACCTGCAGTATGTGTCCTGGGGCAGGGCACCAACAGAAGCTTCTGACCCACAGTCTGCTTCGCACACAGGCTCTGTCCCCTGCTCCCTGGTGCTAGTGTCGTCCTGCTTGCTAATGTGAGTGATCCACAAATACCCAGCCTCCTCAGTGCAGAAACCTTGCAGATGGTCGCCTGTTGGTCCCGGGTGTGCACACACCAGCCTGGATCTGGGCAGAGGACCCGGACACTGGGCTTCTTGAAGGAGCCTCAGGGAGCCACAAGAAGGGACTAGGTGTGGGAGGGCCGGCTCTGTGCACCAGAGCTTTTCACTTCGGGAAGAGGAACACACCCAGCCAGCCAGGCCCAGCACTCAGGGACCTAAAGCACGGGGATCCACGGGCAGTGTTGGCTGTGGGGTGGGCCTCAGGACTAGGACTTGGACTTGCATGGCTTCATTTACAAACTGAGCAGGGCTAGACTATAGGATTGCCAAGTTCCTTCCTCTGCGATACAGTGGGGCGCCATGATCCAGGTTGTCACAGCTGATGGCTCAGTTTCAAATACCAGACCCGGACCGTACACGAGAAAATAAAACATAAAAACACTCTAATGAGATGACCTGGTTAACAGAGCCGTTAGCTTTGCCTTTTATAGGTGACCAGCTACCCACACATCAGCGTAGAGTCACACACTTAATCACAGGTGGATTAGTAATGACTTAAAACAGCTACAATTTTCCAGGAGCTCCAAACTGTTCGTGTCAATACTGTCTATAACAAACCCGTAATTTATTATGGAAATGGGAACCCGCTGGGTGAGTTGGAAGATCTGTGTTAACAATTTGCACAACAGTTAAAATTTCAATTATCTCCTAATAATTTTAATGGGAGCAGGTGACACCAGCCTTTCCTCTGGATCATGGTTGTGAGAAGACACACAAAGCCTGCTCAACTCACACCTGGAACCACATCAGTATCCTAGGACAGCCAGCAGCACTAACCTGCCCTTTCATGTCGGGAGCAATGGGGATGGTGGGCCAGATGGTTGAGTAGACTCCGAAAAACACCAGCCAGGTCAGCATGCTTCCCCAGACGGCCAGATGACTGAACTGCAAAGGAAAGAGACACTCAGACAGGGACTCTGGCTGCAGGATCCCCACGTGCCAGCACACTCCAGCTGCTGCAGGATGCCACATGCAGCTGCCTTTCCTGGCGGAAAGATCCTATGGCTTCCCAGTTACCACTAAGTGTTTATCTTTCTAGCTCTCCTGTTTCAGGATTCCTTCCTTCCTTCCTTCCTTCCTTCCTTCCTTCCTTCCTTCCTTCCTTCCCTTCTTCCCTCCCTCCCTCCCTCCCCTTCGCTCTCACTCTCTCTCTCCTTTAAAGATTATTTGTTTATCTGAAAGGCAGACTTGCAGTGAGGCAGAGGCAGAGAGAGAGAGGTCTTCCCTACTGGTTCACTCTCCCAAATGGGCGCAATGGCCAGAGCTAGGCCGATTTGAAGCCAGGAGCTTCTTCCCACCCTCCCACGCGGGTGCAGGAGCCCAAGGACTTGGGCCATCTTCCACTGCTTTCCCAGGCCATAGAGGACAGCTGGATTGGAAGTGGAGCAGCCAGGACTCAAACTGGTACCCATATGGGATACCGGCACTGTAGGCAGCGACTTTACCTGCTGAGCCACAGCCCTGGCCCTCCTCTCTCTTTTTAGTAATTAAGTCATTTAACAATGAGCTATGACTACTCAGCAATGATTTCACAGACAAGGAAAAAAAAATCTAACGTACCAATTGTTTTCATATGTAGTGAATTTGGCAGGGGTGGGGGGAAATCTATTTTAATTTTTCTTGTTTCTCTACATAAAATGTATTTACCAAATTTAAAAACATATAATGCAGAAAGAACATAACAGATATCCACAGCCCTGACCCTAACCCCCACAAATGGCCACAGAAAGTACTTACCAACAATGGAAGTGTGCTACAATATTAATGTATGTTATGTTAATGGTGCAGGATATTTTTATTCATAATGTAGTAAATCTTTGCTTTATCATTGTGATATTATAGCCTCTTTTTTATAATTATGTGCCAGTATTGCATCCTTGTCACCACTGAGCTATTTTTCTCTTGTTAAAATTTGCTAGGTTAAAACAAATATTTTTACAATGCATATGATATCATCATCTTAATTTTCTGTCTTTTTTAAAAACAGTGTTATCTTTATGTTTCTCTGTTCCTCAGCTTTTCTTGTTCCTATTGCTAATGTCATGTGCTTAATTACATTAATTTTTTAAAGATTTTTTTATTTATTTGAAAGTCAGTTACACAGAGAGAGGAGAAGCAGAGAGAGAGACAGAGACAGAGAGAGAGGTCTTCCATCCAATGGCTCACTCCCCAATTGGCCACACAACCAGAACTGCGCCCCTCCAAAGCCAGGAGCCAGGAGCCAGGAGTCAGAAGCTTCTTCTGTGTCTCCCATGTGGGTTCAGGGGCCCAAGGACTGGAGCCATCTTTCACTGCTTTCCCAGGCCACAGCAGAGAGCTGGATTGGAAGTGAAGCAGCCGGGTCTTGAACTGGGGCCCATATGGGACGCCGACACTTCAGGCCAGGGCATTAACCCACTGCGCCACAGCGCCGGCCCCTCTAATGATTTTTGTAAACCACTTTTCATGGTTAACTAGCAGCAGGTTTTTGGCAAATGAACCCAGTTCTTCAAAGTCCCCTATATTACTTTTAAATTTTAAAAAATTTAATTGTCGCACAGTTTTGTTCATTTTCTAATTTTTATTCATTCATTTTCAGTTCACTTGACAGGTAAAGAAAGAGAAAGACAGAGAAGGAGAGAGAAAGAGAGAGAGAGAGAGAAAGAAAGAGAGAGAAATTGATTTTCCATCTGCTGGCTCATTTCCCAAATGGCCCCAATAAGTGGGGTTGGACCAGGTAAAAGCCAAGAACCAAGAACCCAAGCTGGACCTCCCATGGGCGGCAACTACTTGAATTACTTGAATCATCACCTCCTGCCTCCCAGGATGCCCATCAGCAAGAAGCTGGACTGGAGGCAGACACAAACCAGGAACTCTACAATGGAACGCAGGCATTCCAAGTGGTGTCTTCACTGCTGAATCCAACGCTTACTCCTTCTCAGAGCTTGTAACAACGAACTCAAGTCACTACTGGCCCCACACTACCCCGAAGATGAGGTGCTTTTGCCATCACAGCTAAGCTTCCTCCAAGGCCCAACCCCGAGAGACAGCAGCACCTCTCAGCGCATCACAAGTGTTTGCTCCAACTTGGAGCTGTGTGAGACGAGCACCCATCAATCTAGCACGAGGGCAGCAGAATAGACACGATGAACACAGTGTTTTTCTTTCTATTTTAAATCAACATATAGGCCGGCACCGCGGCTCACTAGGCTAATCCCCCGCCTTGCGGCACTGGCACTCCGGGTTCTAGTCCCGGTCGGGGCACCGGATTCTGTCCCGGTTGCCCCTCTTCCAGGCCAGCTCTCTGCTGTGGCTAGGGAGTGCAGTGGAGGATGGCCCAAGTGCTTGGGCCCTGCACCCCATGGGAGACCAGGATAAGTACCTGGCTCCTGCCATCGGATCAGTGCGGTGCGCCGGCCACAGCGGCCATTGGAGGGTGAACCAATGGCAAAGGAAGACCTTTCTCTCTGTCTCTTTCTCTCACTGTCCACTCTGCCTGTCAAAAAATAAAAAAAATAAAAAAATAGAAATAAAAATCAACATATAATGATTATTCAGATTTATGGGGGTGCAGTGTAACATTTCAATATCCATATACAATGCATAATGAGCAGATCAGGGTAACTGGCTGATCTATCACCCCTGACACTTATCATTTCTTTGTGTTGCAAGCATTCAAAATCCTCTTTACCAGCTATTTTGAAATATTCCATTGGAGGCCAGCGTTGTGGCACAGTGGGTTAGGCCTAGGAAAGCTGCAGAAGATGGCCCAAGTATGTGGGCCCTACCCACGCAGGTGACCTGGATGGAATGCCTGGCCCCAGCCAACATGGCCACTTTGGCAGTGAACCAGGGGATGGAAGATCTCTCTCCTGTCTTTCCTTAACTCTGCTTTTCAAATAAATACATCAGTTCTTAAAAAAATAAATATTCCATTAATGTTTGAAACATTCCATTAGTTTCTGTTAGCCCACTGTGCTACAGAACATTAGAGGTTATTCCTCTTATTCATCTGTACTCCTGTACCTATTGACCATCTTTCTCCATCCTCCACTCCACCCCTTCTGGTTCTGGTAACCACTATTCTACTCCCTAATGCTCCTTTAGACATCTACTGAGTTGTTAATCTCCCTTATCCTCTTAAGCCGATGATCCTTGACTTCTTCCTTCCTTCCACACCCCACAATCCAATCCATCACTGAGTCCTGGTAGCTTTCTGGAATACAAACACCCAGAATCCCGTTACTTCTCACCATCTACTGCTCTGGCATTCCAAGCTAAGTCACTGTCACCTCTCACATGGAAAAACTGCCATGGTATCTCACCCTGACCTCCTGCCCCACTGCCCATCTTCTCAATAGAGTATCAGTGAGTCTACTTAAGCAGGAACTGGGCCATGACACTTAGGAGAGGCAAACATGCAGTGTTGGTTATAATCTGTGACATGTGAAATAACCAAAATACCTAAAATGGTGGACTGATCAAACAAACGAGGGACATCCATAAAACACAATATTCTGTAATCATGAACAACGATCTTGTAGAAGCATATTTTATTTTAAAGGCATGGAAAATGCTCCTGATACTCCTGATATAATTTTAGGAAAAAAAGAGTCTAAAACCATATGTTGTATATAACAATGATGCTGCAGAAGTATATTTTACAAACATGGAAAATATTCCTGATATATTTTTAGGAGCAAACAATTCAAAGCTGTATATTGTATACTGAGTCAGCTTCTTAAAAAGATGAATGTGTGTGCACACAGAACAGAGTACAAAAGGCCGCGAAGCCAAGTGCTAACAGTGATTACCTCTTGGATATAAAATTATGAAAATATTTTTTACCCTTCCATGTGTATGTGTGTGTATTCATGAAGCGTTCTCCAAAAACCTCATAAAAATGTATAATGTGGCTATGGGGCTTTGGCATAGCAGGTAAAGCAGTCGCCTGCAATGATGACATCCCATATGAGTGTCTGTTTGTGTCCTGACTGCTTTATTTCCAATCCAGCTCCCTGCTAATATGCCTGGGAAAGCAGCTGAGGATGGCCCAAGTGCTTGGGCCCCTGCACCCACGAGAGAGACTTGAAAGAAACTCCTGGCTCCTGGCTTTTGCCTTGCCAAGTCCTGGATTTTGTGGCCATTTGGGGAGTGAACCAATGGATGGAAGATCTTTTCTGTGTAACTAACTTTTAAATAATCTTTTTTTTTTTTAAAGAGTAATGTAAAAACTATGTGAATTGCAATTTTTGTATTAAAACAAACATCTTGGAATTCCATTTTTCTATGGAATATTTTAAATGCTCTCATGATATAAAATTCATTTTTAGAAAAGATTAACTTATTATTTAATCATTTGAAAAGGCAGAGAAGGAAAAGAGGGAGAGGAAGAGAGACAGAGAGGGAGACGGGAGAGAGAGAGAGAGACTTTCCATTCACTGGTTTACTCCCCAAATTCCCAAAACTGCTGGGCCTAGACCAAGCTAAAGCCAGAAGCCCAGAACTTCATCTGGCAGGAATTCAAGTACTTGGGCCATCACCTGCTGCCTCTCAGGTACACTAGCAGGAAGCTGCATTAGAAGCATAGCATAGCTGGGACTTGAACCAGGCACTCTGATACAGGGTATCCTAAGCAGAAGCTTAACCCAGTGTGCCATACCACCATCCCTGCATATGTAATTAAAATCTGCATATACACTTAAATAAGGTGACTATTAATGACTTAGAGCTCTATTAGGTTCTGGGTATATGAATAACCAGGAAACGGGATTGCAAATGTGCCTTGACAGAGATCAAGTCACAATTTTCACATGCAAAATTTAAAATAAGATAGCTAGATAATGCTTACTGCTTTCCCAAGGTTTAAAACAGAAATCGTATCATTATAAGTACATGCACTGGGCCGGCGCCATGGCTCACTAGGCTAATCCTCCGCCTGCGGCACCGGCACACCGGGTTCTAGTCCCGGTCAGGACACCAGATTCTGTCCCGGTTGCCCTTCTTCCAGTCCAGCTCTCTGCTGTGGCCCAGGAATGCAGTGGAAGGTGGCCCAAGTGCTTGGGCCCTGCACCCGCATGCGAGACCAGGAGGAAGCACCTGGCTCCTGGCTTCTGATTAGCGCAGCGCGCTGGCCACAACACGCTGCCGTAGTGGCCACTTGGGGGGGTGAACCAATGGAAAAAGGAAGACCTTTCTCTCTGTCTCTCTCTTTGTCTAACTCTGCCTTTCAAAAAAAAAAAAAAAAAAAAAAAAAAAAGTACATGCACTGGGGACCAGCGCTGTGGCTCACTTGGTTAATCCTCCGCCTGCAGCACCGCCATCCCACACAGGCTCTGGGTTCTAGTCCCGGTTGCTCCTCTTCCAGTCCAGCTCTCTGCTGTGCCCTGGGAAGGCAGTTTAGGATGGCCCAGGTCCTTGGGCCCTGCACCCGCATGGGACACCAGGAGGGGGTGCCTGGCTCCTGGCTTCGGATCAGCGCGGTGTGCTGGCCCTGGCGGCCATTTGGGGGGTGAATCAATGGAAGGAAGACCTTTTCTCTCTGTCTCTCTCTCACTGTCTAACTCTGCCTGTCAAAAAAAAAAAAAAAAAAAAGTATACATGCACTGGACAGAGAACCCCATTCCAGAGTAAACTTACTTTAGTCCAAGCTGTAGTCTCCAAACCAGCTTTCAGACAGACGGTAACAACCACGTACTGTGGAAACAAAGAGGAGTTTGGGAAATGGATTATTCTCAGTGAGTTATTTTCCCTTCCCATGAGAAATCCCACATCTCTGTTCCAGAACCAGTTCATCCAAAGATGCCACAATGCACAGTACCCTCGCAGGGGCTAACTCTCCCGTGGTCAGTTTTAGGGGGCAGATGGGCAGATACCCTTCCAACACAGCCCTCATTCTAGTGACCGTCTTCTCCCAAATAATGGTTTTGTCCTTTTCTTTGGTTGCATGGGTTGGCAGAAACCATCTTCCAAAGTGTTATTTTCTCTAATGGGGGGGTGTATGAATGATCATTTGAAGAATGAGGAAACCCACCCGTCAAAGCATTTCCTGAGCTTCAAGGAATCTAAGAACTATACAGAGCTTAAATGATTACAGTGAGGAAAGCCTCGTACATAGGGTGTGGGCAGGTATAACACCCAATAAACGGAAGCACTTACCGTGTAAACAATGTTTCCAACAAACAAATAGTCGGTGGCATGTCCACTGGTCAATGGAGTATCTGAAAAACAGAGAAGCTGCTGCTAACTTCCAGAAGGCTGAGCATGGCCATCTATTTTATTTAGAACATAAAACTGGAACTTGAAAAATACCTATCGAAACATAAAGCATTACAGAATTGCATCTTGTGTGATTCTAATGCTTCTTTCTCTAACTGCACTTCTTTCATCATATTCTCTTTAGAGGAAACAAACAAAATCAGGTTTTCAACAAAACAGCTGAACATTTGATATGCACTGAAATTCATATTTTTATAAAGATTAAAATGTCTCTTTGTCTAGCTTAAAAAAAAATGGAACCCTTTATTTATAAAATTAATTTATCTTTATTAAGGGCCAGTACTGAACTTTTTCAAGTGTTCATTTCCTATTCATCTTGAATTTTGGTTAAACTAGAGTTAAGGATCAATAAAAGAAGAATAAAAATCAAGTTCCACTGACTGCACTCTAGTTGGGGGGATAGCCACTGCTCCTCGTTTGCAACAATGTTGACTTCTGGGGTTTAACATTAGGAGGAAGCAAGGAAGCCAGTGAGTGATGTTGAGGAAATGCAGCTAGGATTTCGAGGGTGCAGTTTTCAAGCCTCTTCCTTTTCCTCTTTTCAAGGACGACTACTACAATGTGTGCACCAAACCCCTGCGGCAGAACTCGAACAGAATCACCTGAGCTACGTCAGCCCTGCTCTGAGAAGTGCGCGGCTGGTTCTGAGAAGGTCAAGACCTAAGCTTTCCTCGGATGACACTGCCAACTGCCTTTTACTCTCTTGCACACCCACATCTAGATCTGGGGCCCGCGAACTGTGTCTATGGGGATTTTACGTTCAAATTTGCAACCCTGTGGCTGCTATCCAGACATATGGGGCTCACTGGTTTATGCATCTGTGTGTTGAAGAATCCCGCTCTGAATAGAGAATCAAGATCTGTTGGTTTTCCTCAAATAGCAAAATGACCAAGTGGAATCATGGGAGGAATCTGGTCATTGTAGGCCCCTGGGTCCAGCTCGAGGGCACATATTTTTTGCTTTTTATTCTAGAAAGGTAAATCTGTGGAGAAGCGGAGAACAATGTGCACAGTGACATCAGAGCTGCATTGACAACAGCCCTAAACTGGGAGATTGCTCCTAGGGAACATAGGAGTCCCCCTGGAGAACAGACATGGGGCCACTGAATTAAAACTGGCTCTCTGCTGTGGCCAGGGAGTGCAGTGGAGGATGGCCCAAGTCCTTGGGCCCTGCACCCCATGGGAGACCAGGATAAGTACCTGGCTCCTGCCATCGGATCAGTGCGGTGCGCCGGCTGCAGCGCGCCAGCCGCAGCAGCCATTGGAGGGTGAACCAACGGCAAAGGAAGACCTTTCTCTCTGTCTCTCTCTCTCACTGTCCACTCTGCCTGTCAAAAATTAAAAAAAACAAACAACTGGACAGTATCAAAGCTTAGAGGAGGGATGGTCAAGACAGATGGAGACTTAAGCAAGACTTCATTAGAAGGGCAGGGAAGGGAAGGGGAAAATGAAGAGTAACATTAGAGAAGCTAAATCAACATCAGGAAAGCAACAAATTTGATGTACTGGCAAAGAGCTATTCAAAATGGTGGGGCTTGCTTGTCAGTAGTGGGTCCTAAGATTGTTTTAATGGCAAATACAATGCATTTAAAGGTACACCACCATAAAGAAACACATTCTCTGATTCTGACATAGATTATAGCCCTGAAAAACATAACATTATTCAATTATGTACTCAATAAATATTTTCTTAACGTCTACTGGACCAGGTATTACAGGAAGTAGATAAAGAATGGCCCTTCCCCAGAAGGGTTGCATTATGGCAAGGGAGACAGAACACAAACACATAAACAAAGAGATATAGGATAAAATGTCAGGTGTAATAGGAGCTATAATGAAATGGAAAGCAGAGTAATAGAACACAGAGTGACAGGGGCTGCTATTTCAGATAGGGAGGTGACATTTGAGCAAATCTGAATGGTATGTGGGAGCCAGCTAAATGAACAGCCAGAGGGAGAGTGCTCCAGGCAGGGAGAGGAGAAGCTGCCAAGAGTCTGAACACACACAGCCTTAGATGAGCTCAAAGACCATCAGGGAGACCAGGCTGGCTGCAGACACGGCGAAAAGCAAGAAGAGAATGCTGAGACATTCAGAGGGGCAAACACAAGCCCCAGAGAAGACTCTGGATTTGTTGACTGTGATCAGTGACCTCAGCAGAATTCTGAGCTGGAAGTGAAACGGTTTGAGTTACCCTCTTAAATAAATAGTTCAATTTTTATAGGAGACTAGACCTTGGGTGACTGAGAATGGAATAATAATAAACGTAGCTATGGTAGCAATCCTTTCCTGAGGGTGATATTGGTGGTACTAGAGTTGGGCATCTAATGTGGTAACTCCTGGCTGCATGTAGCTATTAACATTTAAATGCATTAAAATAAACTACAATAAAAAATTTAGTTCCAGCTAGGGACTAGGGAGCAGGGGAAGGTGAGGAGTGACTGCTTCATGGGTACAGATTTTCTGTTTTGGCTGATGAAAAAATTTTGGAAATGGCAGTGATGTTTGTACAGCATTCTGGATGTAAATAATGCCTCTGAACTATACACTTAAAATTATTACAATGTTGAAGTCTGTTATATTTAAATACACATATATAACCATGATACATTTATATACATATACATACATATGTATATAAAACACAATGATAAAAATGTAGTAAAAACTGGATCATAGGGTCCAAACTGTAAAAGTCTCAGATAAAGCACATTTTTATGGCCTCAGATTTGGCAATGAATTCTTAGATATGACACCAAAATACAGGGACAAAAGTAAAAAGTCCAACTTGACTTTTTTAAAATGAGAACTTTTGTGCTTCAAAGGACATCATCAAAAGAGTGAAAAGACAAGCTGAAGGAAGGAGAAAATATTCACAAATTATATGCCTGATAAGGAATTTATATCCCGATAAAGAACTTTTACAGTCCCCAAATAAAAAGACAAAAAAGAACCAAATTTAGAATGAGAAAATAAGCTAAATAGACATTTTTGCAAAGAATGTAAGCCAGTGGTCAATAAATGCATGAAGTTCAGCATCATTAGCCATCAGGAAACACAAAACCAAAACCACAATGAGATTTCACTTAACACCCACTAGGATAGCTATAAAACCAAACCAAACCAAACAACGGCAAAAGCTGGCCAGGATATGGAGAAATTAGATCCCTCACCCACTGCTGATGGCAAAAAGAAAGAGCGTACACGGGAAAACTGAAGGGTTGTTCCTCAACAGGTTACACACAGTCACCACATGACCTAGCAATGCCACTCACTCCTACATACCAAGAACAGTGAAGACCCAGGAATGAAACACACACAGAAAAACCAATACGTGAATGTTCACAGAAGCATCACAACAATTATTCATAGTATCCTGAAATAATGAATTCATCAAAGCCTATTCATAACTCAAATGCCCATGAACTGGTGAATGGATAAATAAAATGTGGCAATACACATGCATGGACCTCAAAAATTCCTGCTGCTGGTTACCTCAAACGGTAGAGTTAGAAACATACCAGGGGATTCCAATTCAATCCCATCAAGGTGGCATGTACCAATGCCATCTCACTAGTCCCAGTGATCAATTTCTGTTCACAATTGATCATAATGATAGGACTAAGAACCAAAGGGATCACATAAACAAGAATAGTGTCTGCAAATACTAGCTGATAGAATCAAAAAGGGAGAGAACGATCCTACATGGGAAGTGAGATACACAACAGACTCATAGAATGGCAGAGGTCCTAAACAGCACTCTGGCCTCAGAATCAGCCCTTAAGGCATGCAGATCCGGCTGAAAAGCCCATGAGAGTATTTCAGGCATGGAAAGCCAAGACACTCTGGGGAAAAAAAAAATAACCTAAATGAAAGATCTCTGTGAGTGAGATCCCAGTGGAAAGAACGGGTCATCAAAGAAGGAGGTACCTTTCTCTGAAGGGAGGAGAGAACTTCCACTTTGACCATGGCCTTGTCTAAATATGATCAGAGTCGGTGAACTCAGGGGGCTTCCATAGCCTTGGCAGCTCATGACAAGAGCCTAGGGTGATTACTGATGCCATAAACAAGAGTGTCAATTTGTTAAGTCAACAACAGGAGTCACTGTGCATTTACTCCTCATGTAGGATCTCTGTCCTTAGTGTGCTGTACATTGAGATTTAATGCTATAACTAGTACTCAAACAGTATTTTTCACTTTATGTTTCTGTGTGGGAGCAAACTGTTGAAATCTTTGCTTAATGTATGCTAAACTGATCTTCTGTATATAAAGAGAATCGAAAATGAATCTTGATGTGAATGGAAGGGGAGAGGGAGTGGGAAAGGGGAGGGTTGCGGGTGGGAGGGACGTTATGGGTGGGATGCCATTGTAATCCATAAGCTGTACTTTGGAAATTTATATTAATTAAATAAAAGTTTAAAAAAAAATTCCTGCTGCTTTCAGTTCCGTTTCCCATGACCATGATCTATCTGAAGCACCTTCCTTCGATCCAATAGAATAGAAGTAGGAAATAAAAAGGAATGAAGTACTGATACATGTTCCAACAGCATGGACCTTGAAAACCTTAGGCTAAGTAAAGGAAATCAGACACAAAAGGACACATATTGCAGATTCTAAAATATTTGGAACAGGCAAATTTATGGCGACAGAATGCAGAGGGTGTTTGGGGAAAATGGGAAGCGACTGCTTTTGGGCATAGGGGTTCTTTTAGGGGTGATGAGAATATCTGACGATACCCAATGTCCCCTGAGAGGCAAAGTCGCCCCTGGCTGGGAACCCTTGGATTAGAGGAGAGACAGAAGAGGAGTCGGGGTAATCACAGAGCAGACACTCTGCAGCTGTGAGAATGTCACGGGAGAGGGAAAGCTCATCTCGCCCATCTCCAAGTCAGGCTGGGGCGGAGGGATGTGCTCGGACAACATCATCCACACCAGCAGCAGAGAAACGCAATGTGGGGGTTGGCATAAAAGTGATGCGGTTCCCAAAGCCACACGGCCTCCACAAAGGGCAAACTTTGACTACCCTGGGACTGAGTGCTAAGTTAGGAAGGTGGCACCTCCAGGTGAGGGGACCCTTGAGACTAAAGAGCATGGTATGGCAACCTGGCAGCAGAAGCAACAGCCAGCGAGACCCAGAGGACATTTTGCAACTGCAGCTTGCAGAGTTTCACAAAGCATTAATTCTCGGCTCGTCCTCACAGTGGATGCTACTGGCACTCCACAATATGCTTCCCTGAAGCTACTGGAGTGAAGCTAGGACAAACCTGATCATTCGGATCATCATTTTGGCGAGATAAGCCAACACTGCATTAGAGTGTTTTCAGCTTCCTAAAGAGGACCCCCTTCCCCCAGGCAGAGCTAATGCCATCTGGAAATAATTTACTGTCTTGAAGGAGATACTCCTGAGCCAATGGAAGATTCTGGCACTGGTCAACAATGTCACCCAAGCACCCTGATGGGGAAGCTGCCAGGGAATGGTGGCTGAGTGCACCTGTCTCAGAGGCAAACACCTGTGGGTGCTGCTCCTCCTTGAGCCCTGCTGATAGGACCTGCAGGTGGAGGAGCGTGGTCAAGAGCACTGGCTCACTGACCATCCAAGGTTGGAAGAGCCCAATTCCATCGCCCACTTAGCTCCTGAGGCAGGCTGCTGACCAAATATTTCCTGCCACTTGGATGAATCTGCACAGCGCTGCTGCAAGGCTATTACCGCTCTCAGGAACACATCCCTGCTGTCATTGCAATGAAAATCTCAAGTGAAGCTTTTTGAAGGTGGGGATCCCTCCCCAAACCCAGTGGACAGCTGGGTTCCCCAGGCAGGCCTTCCAGGACCTTCTTGATGCACCGACTGTGGAAACCGCAGGCAGACCATTCTTTCCAAGATTGCAACCTGCAGTGATACTTGGGGGCGTGAGGGACCAGTGAGAGCAGAAGGGGCTTTGCAGGCAAAAATGGTGGCTTGGGGTGGAATGGGGAGCTGATGAGGTGGGGGTGGGGCTACAAAGGTGGGAGCCATAGCAGTGAGGTCAGCAGAGGTCAAGGCAAGCGAGGCTCTGAAAAGGACCCTATGAAAGAGACCCATCAAGAGCATGCCTGGAAAGAGGTGATCTCACTCAACCTTTGTTTCCCTCCCCTAACCAGTGCAGAGCTGTGCACTTCCTAACAGAAACCTGTCATTAGCACACAAAGGCCTGAAAGAGCCAGGGGGAAGGTGAGAAGGATTAAGCTGCGGGTTGCATCGCAACAGCTGGCATTTATGGAAGGGTCTGAGATCAGTTAGCCTTTTGCAAATCCAAGATAGGTTACACCTGTAAGGAGGGCATTATCTGGCCCCAAAGTCCAGCAGAGGATTTCCACCAAGAAAAAAAAAAAAAAGATAGGACATCTTTCCCATCTGTTTGGTTTGATAAAACACGGAGTCACACTTAGAATGATCTGCGGTTGCATGTGGTTTGCATGTAAAACCTCATAGAATGAAGGTGCTTATTATAGTCGTGAAAAGTGTCATGAAATGAGAGCCAGAGAACCCTGCCCTGGACAGCCATCATGTTCTCTTACAGACAATATGGGGTTGTGGCTTCAGTATCCACTGACCCGAGGCAGCCACCGAGACTCTTCTTCCAGACTTAATCTCTTTGCAAAATGTGGCTGGGGCCAGGGATGGACATGAGGTAGGATTAGCCGAATGGGGCCTGAAAACAGTCGCTAAAACAGACTGTTGTGAACAACTGGGATAAAAACCACACGGGCCCTCCACATTGCTAGTAACAGCCCAAAAATGCAGCATGCAAAAACCTCTTTGAAAATATTTGTAGGAAAAAGCCACAATTTGTAAGAAAAGTATGTCTCATTTTCTAAACAGACAGAATGATCAAGGAACTTATTTCAGAATATTCCACAGGGCTATGATGATGACATTTTTATAAAGATGCCGTTTCAATTAAATGCTCATTAAAAACATTACATCATTACCCAGCAAAACCACAAAATGTATTCAGAAATGGCCCTGACAAAAGGCAAAAAATCTGATGACAAAGTTACAGCATAGCACTATATAGTCAGAAAAGACAGGGCTTAATAATCATGAAAACAGATGGGGTGAATTTTTGTAACTGAAATGGAGTCAGAATCAGCAGAGCAGCTGAACTGAAAATCTCAGACATTTCACTCGCACAGAACTTGGTTAGGTGGAGGTGGCACTGTTCCCTTGCCATGAAGGCATTTGCCAAGACATCCTGGTCAGAGAGCAGGTGCCAAGTTCCTGCTTTCCCACTCTCTTTTTTACTTCAAGAATTTCCAGCTGCACTCTTTCAGAACCAGCCCGAGTTCCAGAATATTAAACAAGCTCCCCTTGCCCATTTCACTCCCTGGGCCTCTGAGCTAGGTTCAGAGGAGGTGCAACACCAACTAGTCTCCTATTACAAGGTTTGTATGAAGAGCAAAGATGTAGTCCCAGTTTCAGATAACCCATTTACCAATACCTGGCTTGTGTCTGTTGCGCCTGTGCTACAACTTGAAACAATTCTTTCTGCTTCTGATACTTTGTATTTATGCAAAGAGTATTAATTTTGTTCCTTCTCTGTAAAGAATGGTACAAAATTATTGGAAAGTGCTTTATAAATAAAGCTAGGGTTTACCCAAGTGTTAGTGATTATAATGACATCCATAACAAGTGCTGGATTAAGTTCCTGGTTATATAAGCCTTTTGCTGGCCTTTCTCTTTTCTACATCATTTTTGCTGGATAAAGAGAAGGATGTGAAACTGGAACTGCAGTCTTTCCCCTTTTTCAGTTTTGTTTACTAAAAATAGATTTGAAACAGGAAGTACAAATGATGGATTGTCAATGCCAAATAGGGAAACAGTAAGTGAGGTCACAAGTGTGTTTCTTATCCGTGGTGCACAGCAAAGTGACATTCCCAGCCTCTTGCACCTAAGCGGGGCCCTGGGACTCCTTCTTGCCAGACAGATGTAAGCAGAAGTGATGGATCGCTTCCTGCCAGAGACAGGTGCGAGCCAACCACCCTTTTCCTGGCTCTCTCCCTTCCCAGTGTTAAGGCTGAGAGTAGACCAAGGGGCTGCGTGCTTAGTGGAGCCCCACTGCGCTGCAATGGACCAGGGTTTGTCTGTTTGTTTCTTAAAAGATTTATTTATTTATTTATTTGAAAGGCAGAGACAGGGAAGGGGGATATTCCATCTGTCAATTCACTCTCTAATGCATGCAATAGCTGAGACTGGGTCAGATGGAAGCCAAGAGCCCAGAACTTAATCTGGATCTCCCAAATGGGTGCTAGGAATCCAAGTACTTGGGCCATCATCTGCTGCCTTCCAGGTGCATTAACAGGAAGCTGGATTGGAAGCAGAGGTGGGACTCAAACCAAGCACTTTGATATGGGATGTGGGCATCCCCAGTTGTGGTTTAACTCACTGCACCACAACAGCCTGTCCCACAGATTTGTTTTCACCGGGTATGATGAGACATGCAAACAGTTATCTCTATGGCATATTTCAAACTCATCACTCGGGGCAATTGAAGACCTCTAGAGACACAGGAATTACCCTAAGAAGGTGTCCTTTTGCAAAAAATAAATTTACATCTATCCATATCAGTAAACAATAGGTCCAGATGCTGGCTTTTCAACCTGCTGTCTCTGCTTCTTTCTGTGTAGGAATGATCCTTCCACGGGAAGAAGGGATGGAGGATCTGACACCTGGTCCAGAGATGACCCCACAGGGCTACTACCTGGGAGGCTTCATCTGCATAACAGGACAGCCCCCGTGGCTGTGCCTCTCCTGCTCCCACTCTGAGCTACCTCCCTTCTGTCCTGCAGCCCAAGCCCCTGTGGCTTTGTGAAGCTCTCTCTAAAACTCACCACCCTTGGTCCTTTTTAAGTCTTTTATAGGAACACAGAAACCCTACACCTAGAACCAGAGGCAAGGTATGCCTTGCAGAGCCTCATGGGAAAGCTCTAAGACTGATCGTGAAGCAGGATGGGGAGAAGGCAAAGCCTAGGCCAAAGCTGTTATTGGTTTCTTGCAAAAATGAGTGGGCCAGCGGGGCAGGTGCACTAAGCACAGAGTTGACTAGTTTGAATAATTTAGTGGGCTCAGGCTTTTGGGTTGGTTCCTTGTTGTCAGGTCCTTGGTCCTACAAGGGGATAATTGGCTTGGTGTGTGAGTTTGATAAAGGACATTGCTGGGGTTGGTTTGTGGGAGGAGTCTTTTGCTTTCTTTAGGAAAGAGCAGGGGATAATTTCTCCTGGATGGACCCCAAATGCCAGAGCATCAAGAATACAGAAAATGAGAGAAATGCGGTCAGTTCTCCCCAGGAACAGTGCACTCGGCCACTGTCCAGAGGCCAGGCTGAGAAATGAGCCTTCACTGGTCTGAGTGCCCGAGAGGCCGGGCTGTTTCCTGCAGTGCTAGCTCACTGCAGACAGCGAGGACCCCGTGAACTGCGGCTGCGGTTCTCACGGCGACTCCAGGGATGCAGGCTCAGGCGTCTTCACACAGCATGCCAAACACAACCGCTCAAAACACGTGAAACCCAGACTGCATTAAGGGAGATACGGAAATGAAATTGACGGCTCTTATGGCTCCTTTCTGGGCTTCAGGAGATGCACTTCCTTTACCTAGAAAAGCAATCTTGAAAGTCAGGGCTTACCAGAGCCCCTTCATGACAGTGCTTGAAGCAAACCAGAATAGCAAAAAGCCCTTGCACTTGCATTTGGAAACCTGGTTGCATTCTAAAGCATGATGACCGGGTTGGCCTTGACTGACATGGATTTATCAACTGCACTTCCACTGTATACCTCTAAAGGCTTCCAGGATGTTTTGTCTCACTAGTCCTGAGTAAGCAAGTTCTACTCACTGCATGTAACTGCAGGCTTTTATGAATGTCCACTGCCCTGAGTCCTCTGGGCAGGTGTCCCCAGAAGGCAGATCCTCTTTTCAGTCTTGCTTAACACTGAAAGCCCATCTCTGAATCTTCCGTATTTAGTTTAGAGTTTTTCTAAACTTTGCATTATCAGTGACTTTTATTTATTTGGATTTTTTTAAAGATTCATTTATTTGGGGGCTGGCACTGTGGCACAGGGTGTTAGGCTGAGGCCTACAGTGCCGGCATCCCATATGGGCACGAGTTTGAGTCCAGGCTGCTCCACTTCTGATCCAGCTCCCTGCTACTGCACCTGGAAGGGCAGTGGAAGATGTCCTGGGTCCTTGGGCCCCATCACCCACAAGGGAGACCCAGAGGAAGCTCCTGGTTCCTGGCTTCAGCCTGGTACATCTCTGGTTGTTATGGCCATTTGGGAAGTGAATCATACTTAGGTTAATGTGAAACAATGGAAGTACCAGGATTTACATGATATAAAATATGCAAGTCTATAATAATAAGGTATAGGTCATAAAGAGTTTAAGATAATATGGCCCAACAATGCCATGAGCAGGGAGAGGAATGCTAAGTTTTATTTTATCCATCTGCACTATTGTTTTAGGGAATAAAACCTATCTGATCTTACAGTAACATATTTATTAAAATGTATAAAACAGCCTCCAAAAATGCTGAAAGGTATTTTTGCTTAATTAGTGCCAATACCCCAGTACTTGTATGCTACTTTGTCTTCCTTAGAGGTGAGGGAATGGCTTTCACAGTGTGGACCCTGGGAAATCAAGAGATTTTCCTAGGAACCTCTCTCTGCTGATATATTCTCTTTCCCATCACCTCCCTCTTAAATTTCATCAGGAAAAATCTTAAATTTTATTTTTCTAAAAAAAAAATCAAAGCTGCTTTTTCCTTCTTTTGCCCATAATCACACTCCACTGCAGAAAGGTTTGCACAGCTGTGCAGACTGGATGCACCAATGGAAATCCAAGGCTCTGGACAACTTCCAGTCCCTGGGAAGGTGACATCCCCGGTCTTAAGCTACAATCATTTTTTTTTTTTCAGATCAAAGGGTATAAATGTAAGGTGATGGTTGGAAGAAATCTGATTTAGTGAACTGCTCAAGTGGAAAAATTTATTTTGAAATTTGAAATGAATCAACGTGAACTCCAACAGCAAAGGAGTGCACTGAAAAGTCTCTCCAAAACCATGCAAAAATAAGCAAAGCTGGGGCCCGCGCTGTGGCACAGCGGGTTAAAGCCCTGGCCTGAAGCGCCAGCATCCCATATGGACGCCGGTTCGAGACCCAGCTGCTCCACTTCCGATCCAGCTCTCTGCTATGGCCTGGGATAGCAGTGAAAGATGGCCCAGGTCCTTGGGCCCCTGCACCCACCTGGGAGACTTGGAAGAAGCTCCTGGCTCCTGACTTCAGATCCGCGCAGCTCCGGCCCTTGAGGCCAACTGGGGAGTGAACCAGTGGATGGAAGACCTCTCTCTCTCTCTTTCTGCCTCTCCTCTCTCTGTGTAACTCTGCCTTATCAAATAAATAAATAAATCTTTAAAAAAATAAGCAAAGCTAAATTTTTGGAAGCATTCTAGGGAATGAACAATGTGCCCACACCTTCCCCAAAGTGAATAGCACTGATACACCTAAGCCTCTCTTCAGGGAGAGTAGAGAGGGAATTTTCTAAAAAACTCACTGTCTTGAGGACATAATCCACACAGCACGGAAGAAGGTGTGGAGCTAGTTTAGGCACCTGAGTGCCTGGTCCAGCTCAGGGTTCTGGGCGTGGGCAGGTCGGGCAGCACCTGGACAATGGAAGGGATCGGACAGTGCTCTTTTCTGTTAGACTGGGGTCCTCCTGCTTTGAGAAGACCTTATGTGTCTCAAGCTGGCGTCATGTTCCTCTGCCTCTTGAGGTGTGGGGTGTATATATCCTCCTGAATGACAGTTAAGAAACCCTTGTATGAGGCCGGCACTGTGGCATAGCGGGTAAAAGCCACTGCCCGCAGTGCTGGCATCCCACATGGGCGCCGGTTCTAGTCCCGGCTGCTCCACTTCCATTCCAGCTCTCTGCTGTGGCCTGGGAAAGCAGTAGAAGGTGACCCAAGTCCTTGGGCCCCTGTACCCGCGTGGGAGACCCGGAAGAAGCTCCTGGCTCCTGGCTTCGGATCGGCGCATCTCCAGCCGTTGTGGCCAACTGGAGAGTGAACCAGTGGATGGAAGACCTCTCTCTTTCTCTCTGCCTCTCCTCTCTGTGTGTAACTATGACTTTCAAGTAAATAAATACATCTTTTAAAAAATTTGAGAATTCTTAAAAAAAAAAAAGAAAGAAACCCTTGTAGGACAGTAAATCAGCTCATATAAACAAGTAATAATCAGATCAGCTGACATACCCTGCACCTCTTGAACTTCCATCTTTCTTGATTTCCACCACTGACTTCCTGTCACTCCTCCAAAAAACAACTTGCCACACTCTCGCCGAATCCTTTGTGTTTCTCTGCAGAACTGGCTCATCTTCACAGGAAAATCCCAGCTGGCACCTCTTCTACCTCCAACCCTTCCAGGAGAAGGTCCCCAGTTGCCAGCCCTCGGCTCTCAGTCTCCACTTCTTTGTCCCCTTCTCCAGGCACTGCCCCCTGTCTAGGCTGTAGTGGTCCCAGCTGGGGGTGGTGCTGCCTACCACACTGTAAATGCAGAAAGACATGTGCTGATACACAGCTGCCATGAGAACAGAGGAGGGGTAGGCAGGTGTCCTTGTCCGTCTGTGCTGCCCTGACAGAGCACCATAGCCTGCATGCTTCTAAGCATTAGATATTTACCTCTTATAGTTGTGGAAGCTGGGAAGTCTAAGATTGAGGTGGTGGCAGATTTGGGGTCTGGTGAGGACCCACCTCTCACAGAGGGCAACTTCTCACTGCACCCGTAAGTGGTAGAAGGGGCCAGGGAGCTCTCTGGGGTCCCTTATTTATAAGGGCACTAATCTCACCATGGAGCCCCATCCTTACGACTTAATCACTTCCCCAAAGTCTCACTTCCTGACACCATCACCCTGGGATTAGGGTTCAACATTTTACTTAAGGGAGACACAAACATTCAGTCCATGGCAGGTCACCACAGTCACTGTCCAGGGCCAGAGATGCTCTTTGGTCTTGAAATGATCATCAGATTCCAACAAAGGACAGTGCATGGCCCAGGTCCTCCCAAAGCCTCTTCTGGTTTTTCAGCAGCTTGGTTCTGGTCAGGGATGCTCCTTTTCCCACACGTCCTCTGCTCTACCTGACCACACCTTCCTCTCCTCTTTCAAGAACTTAAATATCACTTCCTTGGAGAAGACTCTCCCTGACTCACTAGCTAGGGTTGTGGCCCTGTATTGTAATCTCTACCCTTAGCCTGCAGGAGTCTACTTGCTGGCTATTGAGCAATAGTTCTTGGTCATCAACTCTGAACTTGGGTGGACACCAGGAGGGCAAGAGAGGCAGCATCTGGCTTGCCTCTGTCTGTATCCACCGCATTCTCTGAGTGCTTGGCACACCCCAGGTTTGCCCCAGTTTTTCTCCATAGTCCCTTCTCTGACACAATCCCTTTTTCTGGGTTTAACCCTGACGAAGCATCTACCTGGCACCTCTGCAGACCCAACAAGTGTCCTGTTACCAGTTTTCCTTCTTCCATTCACCTTACAGGACACTGCGGGCTCATTTTCCCAAACTGTTGTGATCCCAAAATTCCTTCTTGATCTAAATTTTATATTGACTCTCCAACAAGTGTGCAATTAAGTCACAATTTCTGACTCTCATCTTCAAAGCTGTCTACAATTCAGCTTTCACCACTCTTCTCAAACTTTTCTCATCTTTGGTCAAAGTGCCTATCTGTCCACCGTTTTCCACCTGCCCTGAATTTCCACACTTTTTTGGATTTTTCCTCATTGGACTTCATGGGTACCTCTTCTTAGAAGCCAGTAGTATTTCCAAATAAAAGGAATCTCTCAGCTTTCTGAATTCCAGTAACATTTAACCTATATCTAACTGGCAAGAGTTAGTTTCTGCCTCCTGCTACCTTGTGCAAATATTATATCCTTGACCACACTACACACTCCTGGAAGGTAAGACCCACACTGGTGTATTTGTCACCCGTGGCACCCACCAGTGTTAAACTTAAATATTATATGAAAGAATAAGGCTAATAAGCACTAATGTACTATTTTTGTATTGTACTCATTGGAAGAATTTAGATATTCATTCTAAAACATTTGATTTGTTAGAGGAAGTCAACTAATCAACAATACCAGTGGCCATCTGTTGTTTTAGGCCAATTTATTTGCAATTTATTTCCCCTTAAAGAGTTTTACTTAATAGATTATTGTTTGCAGGGTGATGAAAAGAAAACCCCTATATTAAATGCTCAAGAAAAATAGTGAAATGATGAAATTGATGATGATGGTGTTAATAACAGAAATAGTAGATAATCATCCTATTGGTTGGCTGTTAAGCAAATTGCAAAATTTGGAAGAAATAGATAAGGGTGGCAGAATCTAACTTAAAATTCACTTGGTGATTTCTACTCAATAAATTAGCAGTTGCTGAGTCTACTTCCTTTTCAACACAGACCACGTGAAGTGAAGGAATGGATTTACATGGCAGAGTAGGCAAATGAGAGCAATCCCACCATAAACCACAAGCCACATACTCAAAGCACAGGACCACAGCTCTAGGAAGAGAAAGCCACTGTGTCTACTGCGAAGGCATCACATCACTTCTTTTTGAAGCAAGCAAGTAAACAAACATCTTGTAAGACTTCTGGAGTCCAAAGGCAAACGCTTCTGAGTTAGAAACAGTCCACTGTCTGGGTGAGAAGGGTCAGGGGCCCGGAGGTAGAACTGTGGCAGGTCTGTGTAATCCACTGCTTCTTCCTAAATTCTGAAAATACAGCCTTAGGGACAAGAAGACGATTGCCAAAGTTGTTTCATAGCTCTTATGCTCATCATATATATTGTCCCATCGCTTTCCTATCCTGCTCTGATGATGCTTCTGTCACTACAATGCCATGGTTTCTGAAATAAAATCACATCCAACAAGTACTTGTAAGCCTGTACTTACCAAACCGTTTGACAACACATTAAACCCACTATGAGTAAAGATGAGTCACAGGAAGCTTTAGAGTTAAAAGAAAATGATTTCCAAACCATGCCCTTCTTGGGGGAAGTTCCCGGGGTCCAAAATTTTATTTTCTGATCTAAAGACTCAGGGATCCTCGAAGGAAGAACAGTTCTGATGGAGTTAGAAGGACAGGTCATAGGGCATGAGCAATTGTCTGTGCATGCATTTTCTCTCAATCAGTACTTAATAGGTTAAAGATAGCCACGAGGATGAATCATTTCTGTTTGAGGCATAAAACACATTGACACAGAAACAAAGACGCTTGGAAACTTCATATTCTTTGAACAATAAAAGGCCTTGTCTAGTCAACATTTGGGGTAATCTTTCCCAGGGGGATTATTACTATTTTAGAGGGATGAAAGAGTAGCATTCTCATGATACATTTTCCTTTGCTGAGACTAGAGAGACGTCACTTCAGGAGGCCGCATTCTGGATGTATTAAGAAGTGTGAGCAAACAAGGAGACTGCCTCTGTTCTCTTTCCGCTACAGGGACAGACTAACGACACTCACACGGAAAATGAGTCCCCCAACAAACCACCACTTCAGAAGAGATGCATCAACAGAAGGAGACTCATGGAGAAAACTAAGAAGATTAAACTTGCAAGATTTAGTTATTCTGAATTTCGGTTTGCAAGGCTTGGGGAAATGAAAGCCCTAGTAATTAACAGAGATTTTCAAACTCAAGGACAAGAGTCACATCAACATTTCATTATAGCATAGTGCTTTTTTTTCCCCATGATTCCTGACTCAAAGAGTTATTAAAAATTGAGTTTAGAATTCCCAGTACTTAAACTACCCAGTCAACTGGAAAGAAAATGGGTTCTCAAAGCCAGAACTGACGAAACCTAAAAGCTATAAAGCTGGGGCTAGCTCTGGTTAGCTGTTAGGTTTATTTTTCCTCTGAAATGTGTTCTTGTGATCTCTCATTCTGCAGAACTAAAAAAAGAAAAAAAAGTTGTGAACACACTGGCACCAGAGGGGCTGCAAAGCTACTTGCTGACAGTTGAAATCACGAAGCCGTTACCGTGCTCCAGTGCTTTCATGGGAAACCAGAAGAGGATGAGGGAGTGGACCAAGGCGTTGATGCAGTGACCCCAGAAAACCTGCGGGAAAACAAACCCAGGGAGTCATGAGCGCCCGGAACTCGCGACCTCTGTGTAGCTCTCAACAGACACGGCATTGTGAAGGTGCTGGCAGCGGGTGCACAGTTCTGCGAGGAGCACATCGTTTTTGAATTTTAAAATAAAATCCAACTCTTCCTCCATTTTTACAAACAAATGATTGGACTTACACCAGATAATATTATTTCAGTGCAAAGACCAAAACACCAGGGTATATCAAAAAAATTCATGGAAAAATGGCATTCAAAAATGTTTATTTTGGTGCAAAAAAATTCTGAAATCCATTCATAGATTTTTCAAAATGTACATTTTTCATGAACCCTTTTGTATGCATGGACTTCAAAATCTTTTTTGCACTGAAACAAACATCTTTTCATCGCATTTCCTCATGAACATTTTGAAGTACCCTCAAATATACACACAACTGAGTATATGTAGTGCAACACACAATCTATCCACACCTGAAAAACAAGCTATTAGTTTTCTTTATCATCATGACAGACAACATTTTATAGTCATCCAAAAGTGGCATTAGGTCCAAACTGTTAATAAGAGATTGAAACTGTCACATATAAATTCTAAATGGCATTCTCTTTTATCTTTGAAAATCTCTTTATTCAGAGGCTGGCGCTATGGCATAATGGGTTAAAGCCCTGGCTTGAAGCACTGGCATCCCATATGGGTGCCAGTTCGAGTCCTGGTTGCTCCCCTTCTGATCCAGCTCCCTGCTAACGCACCTGGGAAAGCAGCAGATGATGGCCCAACTCCTTGGGCCCCTGCACCTGTATGGGAGACCTGGAGGAAACTCCTGGCTCCTGACTTCAGATTGGCTCGGCTCTGGCCATTGTGGACATTTGGGGAGTAAACCAGCAGATAGAAGACCTCTCTCTCTGTAACTCTGTCTTTCAAATAAATAAAACAAATCTTTAAAAAAATTTATTCATTTTTTCCATTAATTTTGGAGATCTGGGTTAATATTATTCACATTAAAATTCTTTTTTTTTATTTGAATGCTTGAAAGTAACTAAAGAACACAAACTTTAGTTTACCCTAAGGTTTCATTAATGCATTTCAATCATCTTTTTAGCCACTGAGATGACAAAACTGTTACAACTAGATTTCATGTATTGTGAATTTTCCAGATGGTTCTGGGAGTTATCTAATCCTAAGGAGAAGTGGGATAGGGGAAAATAATGAGAAACATTATGATAAGACAATGCAATATTCTTCCATTTTAAACATCCACTTCTCCCCACCTATTTCCTGATCTCTCTACTAAAACAAAACAAAATCTTCAAAGTGCCTGCAAATAAGTCTTGGTAGACTTGGTTCTGCTTCCTTTGGCATTGGTCCAAATGGTCTTTGAATTCAAACTCTATAGACAACAGATTTATGTAAATTATGCAGAGAAAATGGATCTTGTTTCCCTGTTAATAGTTTCTTTGTGTGTGGAAGATGGTGGAACCATTAGGATGAGTCTTTTTTATTTATTTATTTTTCCCAGTCTCAGATATGCTTATTGCACCTGCCTAAGGATAAGGTGGCTGGGAAGGATGACTGTCGGTAACATCTGGCTTGGAAAGGAAGGCTTCAGAGGTTGTGTCTGCTATGGACCTGCGAGGTGTCTCCCCACGTCATCACTCCTAAGGCCCCAGCACATAGTGAACACAACCAGTTCATAGTCTTGTAACTGAACTTGGCAATGGACCTGTGTTTAAACTGCCTAATTCTCTCCTGCACATAAACCTAAGATGGAAACACGGATGGTCATGCAGCTGTTCTCACATCTGGACTCTTCTGCAGGTGAGCCACACGACTTCCCTTTGAGCAGGTGGCCCAGAGCTCTTAGGGGGCTCTGCAACAGGACCCCTTTGCCATGTGAGAGACTGAGTGAGCCCCTTTCATGCACAACCCAGCTTCTGCTTGGGTCTTCTCAGGATTGCCTGTACAAGGTAGAGCATCCCAGATGCCAAAATTCAAAATACTCCAAACTCTTAAATTTTCTGAGGGCTGACATGATGCCATAAGTAGAAAATTATATTCCATGAAACTTTATTTCACACACAAAATTCTTCAAAGTACTGCACACAATTACCTTTGGACTTTCGTGTACAAGGAACATAAAGGGATTTTGTGTTTAGACTTTGGTCCCATCTCCAAGATATCTCACTATGTATATAAATGCAGATATTCCCAAATCAGAAAAAAAATCTGAAATCCAAAATACTTTTGGTCCTAAGTATTTTGGATAGGAGATGCTGAACTTGCGCACCTGTTTTGTCTAGATGCTTTCTCTTTTCCTACTCTCATCTGAAAAAAAAAAACAAAAACTGCATAACTGGCATCATTGATCCTTGTGGTTTTATCTATTCAATATTACTACTTTGAGAAACATCTTTTTTGAAGGAAAGGGAGAGGGAGGAGGTAGGGCAAGGAGAGGGGAAGGAGAGGGGGAGGGAGGGAGGGAGGGAGGGATGGAGGGGGAAAGAGAGAGAGAGAGAGAGAGGTCTTCTATTTGCTGATTAACTCACCAATGCCTGCAACTGCCAGGGCTGGACTAGGCTGAATTTGGGTCTCCCACATGGGTGTCAGGGACCCACGTACTTGAGCCATCACCTGTTGCCTCCTAGGGAAGCAGGAATTGGGAGTGAAGCTGGGACTTGAACTCAGGCAGTATGATATATGATGCCACCACCACATGGCATTTTACGTGCTGTGCCGACCACCTGCCCTTGAAATCGTTTCCTTAAGATGCAACTCCAGCAACAGATAAGCTCCCAGTCGGCCTCAAGTCCGCTGTCTGAAAGCATATGCGGTCTCTAAGGGCTGATCTTAAAGGACCCAGGCTGTGGGTGTTGCTGCCCTCACAGGGTCTGGCAGCCAAAGCCAAGAAGAGGGCAGGAGCTGACTGACTGGAGCTGGGAGAGCCAGCCCCACATCCGGGACCCCTTTCCCCAGAAATGCATCACCGACTCCCTGGGCTTGCTGCCTGGAAGGGGGTGCACACTCTCACTGCTTCTGAAATGCTCCTCACAGTCGGATGACCAGAGCTGAACCACAAAAGACAGCCGCACACACCCTTCTCGGGGGCCGCTCTGTAGCCCCTGTGGATACCTTTGTGTTGAAGCCTTCGGCGTTCTGGGTGATTTTGTAGAGCTGTGGAAACCTGAGCATGCTCTCCTGAGTGCAAGACCTCTCGAAGATCCCCAGGGTGAAGGGCGGCAGGGCGGTGAAAATCTGCGTGGAGAACAATGAGCTATTAAGCGCGGCCCTTCCGAGGCACACAGCTCCAGTGTCTCAGGCCCGAGGAACGATGACTTCATTTCCAGTCAAGTCCGAACCTGAGACTCAGTGATTCACAACTCCCCAGACAAAGAAAACAAATGAAAGACCTTTTCTTACCGTTCATCAGTGCAGAACGAATACACGGCCACTAAAGCCAACATCATACATTTCTGATGAGCCAAGAACTCTTGGTAAAATGAACAAGTACCTTCCTTTGCAAAAGGGGCAGTGATGGGTTTCGGGTGGTGATGCTGTGCTCCGTTAGCGGAGGCACAATCTTACAGCCTCCCATCCTGATTTTCCTATTCAAGGTGAAGGAAGGATGGGCCAGGCACTGTGATGAGCACCAGGAACAGAGATCTTTACAAACTCGAGAGGGAAGAAGCAAAGGAAGCAGGGCTTTGGCCTCTGGGAACTGCATGTACTGTAAGGTCGGGACAGGGGCCAGCAGGGCAATAGGTTTATCAATAGATAAAAAAATAAAATGAATAAATAGAAACACAGTGCTCTGCAAAATTATTCATGGGGGAGGGCAGGCAAGGTGGAGAAGAGAAAGACTGTCACCAAGGCACGTGACCTCTAGGATTTGGTAGAGTGATGATGGACATGGTGCGTGAGGAAGCATGCCCTGACAAAGGACCACCCCTCACAAAGCTCCAGGCACTTATGACCACACACACACACACACACACACACACACACACATATATTTTATGGCTGAAGGGCGGGGTTCTAAGACACACAATGGCAGCTGGCTGAGAGCCTGGTGCAAGCCAAGGATGGGTGAGAGACTGGATAATCTTCCATGACAACTGCATTCTTGGACACAAAGTGCCTTCTAAGACTTGGACTATTTTTTGACATTGAAACATTTTATTTATTTATTTTTAATTGACATGCCATTGTATATATTCATGGGTATGGTTGATATTTCAATATACGTATACAATGTACAATCAGCAAATCAGGATAATCAGCTCAGATATTTATCATTTCTTTGTAATAGAAACATTCTAAATCCTTTCTTCTAGTGGTTTTGAAATTCACAATACATGATGTTACCTAAGAGTCACCCTGCTGTGCCACGGAGCACTAGAACCTAACCCTCCTAACTGCTGTGTGGCCCTGGGGGTCGTCCTCCAATTTGGTTCTCACTGCTCTGAGCACCCATCAAATCCAGATCCACAAACCCAGCAAGCTCACAAAGCCAAAGCCTGTGGGGATCAGATGTGCCTCTCGTAGAGAACCCTGAACTCACAGCACTTATTTGGAGTGAGTGTCTGGCCAGAGAAACACGCCTTCCCAAGTCTGCAAGGATCCAGCCAGCAGAGGCGTGGTGACTGAAGCCAGGGAAGCTCTCCCGCGCCTCCTTCACCCCGGGCAGACAGGAAGCAGCCCTGGGATTCCTACAAGCTGCACAGATTTCAGGAAGAAATCGATGCGGAGCTGTTGTACTCGCTTCCCTCCCAGTCACAGACGCTGGGCGTTCTATGGCAAGAAGGAGGCGCCCCGTCTAACAGATCAGAAGTTTCACAAGCTTTTTGAGCTCATGTTCTTGCCCCCATTGCTCTGCATCGGTGCATACATGTGCTGGCTTTTTTCTTTTCCTTTTTGAAGAACTTGACTGTCTCCTTCCACCCACTCCCCATCCACCCCCACTCAGCATCTCTGGGCTGACAGTGAAGTAGGCTCTACCAGTCTTCCCCCTGCTTACGGCACCCTGTATACACAAATGCTGATTGGTGTGGGAGCATCTGTTTTGCAAAAGAGGGGATATTACATGCATTTTTCTTCCTCATACTCTGACTGCTAAACCGTCCATCACGGAAAGCCTTCTGAGCCCACCGATTTCAACGCTAATGCGGTGTTTCTGATGTCTACATAATAATTCACAGTATGGATGAACCCATACTTCCTCAGTCACTTGCCCACTGCACTAACACGCATTTTGGTTTCAATTTTTCATTACCACAAACACTATGGAATAAACATCTATAACATATTACAATTTACGTACTTTTTAAAAAATTTTCTGTGGGGTAGTTTGGTCAAAGAATTCATGTAGTTTTACTTGTACCAGACACTGAGGGGTTGCTTTCAAAAAAGGTTTAAATCATTTACCTCTCCCCTCGCAAAGGAAGAGTAATGTCACCCTAGTTCCCTAGGAGTCAGAGTTATACTGGTCTTGGTTATTACCCACTCTGAAAAGTTAAAGATATTAACTCATACTTTTAAAAATGTGCACTTCCATGGCCACTGGTGAGTGCGAGCATGTTTTCACATATTTATTGGTCATTCATGAAACCTCTTATCAGGTCCTTTGTCCACTTACTATTCATGCTTTACCCACTTTCCAAGACTTTGTGAATTAGAACAGATGTCTACTTGGTTTGTGTTATAGAATTTCATCTAAGTGCCCTCTTTGTCTGTCAGTTTTTTTTTTAATGGCTTCTTTTGCTATATGAAAGTTTTAAATTTTTAAATGGTGAAGGATACCTTCTGAGTGTCCAGTCACGGTTTCAGAAGTTTCCATTCCCTGAACCGCACACATCGTACGTGCTCAATCATTGTACAGCAGTCAGCATATTTATCCCAAACAACCGCGTAACTCTGACCTACTCAGGAAAACTTCAAGGCCTGCAAGTCAACAATTTCTGGTCTCCCTTTGTTCTACGAAGGTGAGGCTGCAGAGCCCCTGTCCCTGGGGTGGCGGACTAGAGGGGCTTCTCCAGCACATCAATTCACCACCGCTCACTTCCAGGGCATCAGCATCTGTAGGAAGGTGACAGGCACACAGCCGTGAGTGACCTCAGGTCCTGGCTGACCAACGCAGCCTCAGAGGCATCCAAGGGCACACATTTGACCTTCTCAACCTGAAAGGCACACAGGGCCAAGGTCAGGCTGCTGCATTCAATCCCCAGCATGCAGCATCCTGGATGCTCACCAAAGAGGGTTGAATATATGGGTGCTTCAGATATCTAGTCACTAATGTGTACACAGCCTCACTGCTTGTTACAGCATAGTATAACATGGAGAATCCTATCCATGATGGCTGCTTCAGAAAGAAAAATCCCTCAGGGCAGAGGCTGCTGGAGCCAGGGTCTGAAGTAAGGGGTAGTGCACAGCTCAAGAGGCCATTCTGAGGTCTCCAAGATATTCTGCTACAAGCCTATCAGTTCTTCCTGTCAGTGAAACAAAATGCAGGAACGCTAAGCAGCTCCTGAGTCACTTCAGCTTACAGTTTATATATATTCCTAGCCTGTGAATTCATTACAGTCAAGTAATGAAAAAAGAACTTGAAAATCATGAAAAATACCAAATAAGCTGATTACCATTCTCCACGGTGGCTGGAAGTCAGAATTCATTATTTTAGCACTACCAGTGGAAGAACACGTTCTTCCACAAGGACAGATGCTTCTTTTAAGGAGGACAAAAATGACACTCGATCCCATGCTGCACACTTGTATCTATGTTTAAGAATTCAAAAGTCAAAATATGAAGTGCAGTGAGTTCAGATGTAATTCAGAAATTTTTACTTGAGCTAAAAACATGAAAATGTTGTGCAGGCATTTAGTAAAGGGGTAACAAGGGTCTATTATCAAGATATATGGGTTAATAATTTCATGGGGTTATTCAAGAATGATCTGCTATGATTGAAACCATGTGTGGAGCGTTTGGGCTTCTGCAGGATGTGTCGCAGCAACAAAGGCCCTAAAGATGTATTTGTGCTGCCTGCTAAGTACACAAATGATTGACTTACACACACTTCCCAGACATAAACAGTGAAGGAATGTCCCTGAAGTTCTGCATGCCATCAGATAGAGAGGGAGAAGGCTTACCACATTGTACAAGCCGATGCACCAACGTTCGAATAAAATCTGCCCAGAAAATCCATTAACAAAGGCGAACCAGAGCTGAAAGAGAAGAAAGTTCATGAAGCTTTATATCAATATTGACCTCAGTGTTGCCATTCACTGAAAAAGTCATGGGGAATGTGGCCGACCAGCTGGACACAGCTGCTAAGGAATAGTGAGCCACAGGACCATAGAGAGCAGTTATTCTTTTGTAGGATGTTAAGTGCCTGATATCACAAACATCAATACAAGAAAGAAAATTTATATTTAAGGCACATCAATTTTCAGAGGTAATATGCATATGTTTACACAAAAGCAACTGAATTTTTCTCAAATATGCTTTGTGTCAACACTTTCTCATTGATTGGAAGATCAATGCACATTTGTTCCATAAAGTTGATTTGAAAATATTATTTGTCTTTGTAGGGCTTCCAAATAGATAAAAATATGAAGTCGACAACAGCAACATCTCGTCTGTTGGTCAAGTGTGTTTTAAGGTCACAAAGTATTGACTCTCTTTGACTGGAGGTCTGTGAAGGTCCCAACACACTAGCATGAAAGAAGCATACTCAAGTCACCTTTTGGAGTAGATGGGATGACTAGAAAAATAAAATGTCAGACTATTATTCATGCTTTCAAGCAGTCTATAATTCTACTTGCTTAGGCAAGACTGACATAAAAATGGCTGCAGAGCAAAGTTGCCAAGATCATAATGAGTGCCAAATGACAGGGGAATAAAACAATTTTAGAGAATAACATTTCACTCAGGTATAATCAGGAAAAGCCATGGAGGCAGTAAGAGGGAGTAGAATGGGGGTGAGCAATGAGGAGGATGGACAGAAACCTTAGAAGTGGGCAAATATGGAAACAAGGAATACAAAACACTGGTGTTTGCATACAACGAGACAGAACTCCAGTGATGTGGGGTAAACTTTAACATACTCCATACAAATCACAGAATTAACTCTCACGGTATATACAATGACAGACTAAATCAGTTTCTGTGGTAGAAAATAATTGGCAATGGAGAAAGCTACACCAGGATAACACCGGGTTGAAATCAACGCTGGCATTGCAATGACCTGTGTCAGGTTTTTCAAAATCAGTTTCTTAACTCCACCAGTCCAAGTTTCCTGAGACAGGAATTGTTCTCTACACTGCTCTGTACACAACTATATCCAGTGTGATACTCTGTACAAACAGGGACTCACCACGTCCCAGCAGGATCAAATTAAACATGTCAATTCAATTGCTAGATGGAAGTTTTCCTTAAATAGAGCTTTCATCATTTCAATCCCCAGTTCCATAAACTACTAGTGCTCCCTCCTGAATCCAAGATAAGCGTGTTCGCTTTCAGAGATCCTCCCTATTCACTTTAAATTTCAATTATCCTCCCACGGGGTCCCAAAGAGGCCTGGCTATTGAGTGAAGAAATACTGGAGGACAACTAAGAACCAGAGGTTTGTGCAGCGTTCTGCACTCTTACAACATCTGTTCAAGTAGTAAGCTTCCCCAAAGCCACAATCTCAACCCACCCGCTCCTTACTACTTGAGATCTCAGCAATTAACACTTGAATCAAACTTTCAATGCAATGAGGGCCTAGATTCAAGTGTGTTCGTAAATTGCTTCAATTTTTTTTAAAGATTTATTTTCTTTATTTGAAAGGCAGAGTTACAGAGAGGTAGAGGTAGAGACAGAGAGGTCTTCCATCTGCTGGTTTACTCCCCAGATGGCCACAATGGCCAGAGCTGCGCAGATCCAAAGCCAGGAGCCAGGAGCTTCTTCTGGGTCTCCCATGCGAGTGCAGCAGCCCAAGGACTTGGGCCATCTTCTACTGCTTTCCCAGGCCATAGCAGAGAGCTGGATCAGAAGAGGAGCTGCAGGGACTAGAACTGGCGCCCATATGGGATGCTGGCCTTCAGGCCAGGGCTTTAACCTGCTGCGCCACAGCTCCAGCCCCTCAAATGTTTTAACTTAATTTTCCCACAACTGTATGATATATCTGAATTTTCCCATCCAAACAATTGAAAGCACACTGACAGCCAGTAAGAATTTTATTTAATTGCATATTCCAGTTAATTTGTGATGTGGAAGGTGATACAATAGAAATATTTCTACTGTTTTCTCCTCCCTTTCATCAATTGAAAACAGTCCAAAAAATTGAAAACAGAAAGAAAAAAGGAGGGCATACTATTTTCAATAGCCTTTATCAAAACTATGTACGATATATAAAGATGTTCATAAATATAAGACCAGATCAAATCAAGGGAGACTGCCAATAGCAGACAAAAATTTGTAGAATGAAATAAAATTTAATGTTTTCCAAGAAATGGCTGAACTACTCTTATTTAGAGGATAAAATACAGAGGTAGGGGCAAGGAGTGCCTGAGGTCCTTTTATGGATTTAATGGAGCAGACACCTTGAAGCTAACGGCAATGCATGCACACACATCCCTCTTCCCCACATCTCCCCCATCCCCTGCCAAGAATGAAGTAGACAGAATGGCAGAAAACTAAGTGAAAGCCAACCTGGCAGGCGCTGATCAAGATAAACTGAAGAGAAAAAAAATGCAAGAGAAAATTCGTAACACATAAGAATTTTCTGTGAAGAATGAAGGATTCTTCTACCAAGAGTATGAAATGGTAGCAATGAAGTGTTTATTATTGCAAGGTGACAGGTGACCAGTGGAGAACAGACAGAAAATTCAACAAGGAAGTGCTCTGAGACAGCTTGGAAGCCTTTCTCCCCTAGACGTCGTCAAAGAATAATACAGAAAAACATATAGGAATATGATAAAAGCATATGAAATTATCGCCACAGATGAATCAGGCATCTGGGCAGGAAGAACATTTCTAATATTTAGGTGAGCCTAAAAGACCTAAAGAAAAAGTACTTTCTTTCCAAACAAGTGATAAAATACGATGTATAAGACATCAAAGAAGGAGGCAAACAGAAAAAAATCAAGGTCTTAGATTAAAAGTCACATAAAGGGAAATAAAACCAGACCTGGCATTGCTGGAACCAGTGAGGGAGAGCTGGGGTGGCCTGGAGAAATGTGTCAGCAGAGAACCGAAGGGCAGTGCTGATGTTTAGAGACACTGAGAAAATAAGAAGCCTTCTCCAAAAATGGCATTTTTTTTTATAAAGAACAAGTACAACTGGAAAGAAAGTATTGAAAGATATAACAGAAGAAAAATTTCTGAAATATTCTAAAACCTCCCTCAGCCAATAGAGGAGACTTTTTTTTTAACCTAAAAAACAGAACAAAAAACAAATACAGAAAGATCCACACCCATATATATCCTGTTATCAGAATTAATGAGTTTTAAAATTTTATAAGATTAGTTGGTAAGTATATTGAGGCAGAAAAAGCAATTAGCCTACAAGAATCAAGCTGGCTTCACACTTCCCTCCAGCAGTAAACCACATCAGAAGTAGTAAATATTCACAAATCATTAGGAAAATAAAGTGTGAAAAAACAGAAACCAAAGAAACATCCAAAGCTGACAATACAATGTAAAATATGATAGAATAGTAAAAATGAAGATATTTTTGAAAGTTCATAGGTAAATAAAATTAAAAGATGTTTATTTTGTGCAAAAACTTTTTTGAAATCCATGCCATAGTTCTTTTTAAATGTTATCAGTTAATTCTGCTTTAAATATTTGTTTTTCAAGTTTTAAATTTATTTTTTTATGTATCGGTGAGAGAGAGAGCGAGCGAGAGCAAAAGCAAGACAGAGAATTTTATATCCTCTCCCCAAATGTCTCCAACACCCTGGGTCAGGCTGAAGACAGGAACCCAAACCCTTATCAGTGTCTGATACCCTGATACCCAAGTATGTGGGCCATCACTGCTGTGTGCATTAGTGGGAACCTGAAATCAGGACTACAGCCTGGACTCAAACCCATACACTCCAATATAGAATGCAGTTGTCCTAAGAGGTTCATAACTACTGTGCCAAATACTATTTTCATAATTTGAGTTTTGCTTGAACTTTTCCAAGACCCCTCATATGCATGAATTGCACATTTTTGTACCAAAATAAATATATCCATTAATTTTATTTTCCACCAACTCTCTGAAGTGCCCTTGTATATGAAGAGTTCTTATAAATCAGAAAGAAACCACCCTACAAGCTGCTAGAAAAATAGGCAAACAGTCCACGCAGTGAGATCATGGAAGAAAACACACTCAGAAATATATGAAATCTCATTTGTTTTAAATGCACACTCAGAGAGGTACCAGCTTTTACTCTTCTGATATTTCCTTGGACTCAGTGATTCTACTTTTAGGGACATACTCGAAATTATATCTTATAGCTGTAATCACCTAGTATTCCACATGAAAATATAAGGCGTGCTTACAGTAGCATTATTTGGAAAAATAAAAAGTAGAACATGCAGGTACATTGGTTAATGAAAACACTAGGAAATCACAAAATATGATACACATGTTAAAAAGACTAAATTCATATGCAAATGTACTACAAAAATCTTAAACATGTTATTATCATGACAATAAAGGTATAGCATGAATGTTCATGGAAGTGCAGGATAAAGGCATATATTCCTATGTGCATGACAACTGTCTGGAACACATATGAGATCATGAATATTCACTATGTCTAGATACAAGAAGTGTTCCCGGGGTAGGAGGCGAGAGAAAGTGGAGGGAGAGGGAGAGGGACTTGCTTGTATCTCATATACTGTTTTTAACTTTTAAAAATACATTCATGTTTTACTGTTTCAAGCAGTATTTCTCAACTAAGATGGGTTTTTGCCTGTATGGAGCCATCTCACAATGTCTGGACATATTTTTTTATCATGACTGGTGGGAAGAAGGTGCTATTGGCATGGAATCCAGGTATAGCCCAAAGACTTGCTAAACATTCTACAGTGCTGTAAGGATCCCCAAGGAAGTGCTCTATAACAAAGAGGTATCAACTCAAAATGTCAATCGTGCCACTGCTGAGAAACCCAGGATTAAAGAAATAAATGTGCTAGGTCAACCAGACAAAACTTAGAAATCCTGTTGTAACAGATGTTTGTTATAAGTGAAATAATGACACGGACTGTTGTCTGAAGCTGTGATGTGTTTATGTGTAAGAGGGGTGTGGGTTCTGAGAGCTTCGCCCTTTGTGAATGACTCCCCTGTAGCCTGACCTCACACGTAGAAGCTCAGACCCCATTCTTCAGAGGCGAGGATCACAATGTTGGACGTGAATTCAGTAACTTCACACATTGAGAACCTGAGAACGGCAATGTATCTTTATACATTACTAAAATAAGAGATTGAAGACTGAAATGGAAATTTGTATAACTAAGTCTCTCAAGTTATTGAAAATATGTAATGAGGAAAAAAAAAGTAAAACTAGCATCTCTTTCCCGGAATTTCCCTCACTGACACTGACATTGTGGCAAGCAATCCTGAACCAGGTGAAAATGTTTGCTCTTCATGTTAGATCCAGGGCTTTGACTATCAGAATGCTGGGCTCTTCCCTCCAAGCAGCCTGGACTCTGAATTCCTCCCAGTTGGCACTGGCATAACCATGTTTCCTCAACGTCTTCTGATGTGTGTGTACTAATTTTTATCAGTTGCAGGTGCTGCAGCATTTGGAACAGTCCCGACAACACCATTTTCAGCATTTCCAATTCAATCCCCATCTGCACTCAAATAATCCGTCATTAGGTGATCAGTCCTGTTTATTTCATTAGAACTATTGATTTGGTCGAAAGCAAAAAATAATTAAAACCCAAATAAACAAAACAAACACAAAATTTCCACCATGTAATTTCAAAATGCATGAGCTGGTTTTCTCTTACACTGTAAACACTCAAACTTGATTTCATTTTGGCAAGATTTCTATAGGTGAAATGGAAAAAATATGAGAATGCACTGTATTTTCAAATATTTATACAAACGCACTTAGTTTTTATTTTATTTATTCATTAGACAGGTACAGGATGGCTCTCTGACACACTATAAAAAATCAGGTTTCACACTAGTCACATACAAGTGTTAATTCACATACAAAAAAAAAAAGATAGCACTGCCCTATTCCTATTCACGAATGTCATTTTGGGTGGGCCATAGTTTCCAACTGCAGACCCCAAATACACAGCGCTCAGTGCAAACAGACAGCCCCTTCTTCCCTCTGACGTGCACCGACTTGCCAGGCGGCCGGCTTGTAGCCTCCACGTTTTGCTCTTCTGGAGTAATGGAGGAAAAGATTCCTCTGCCTTTACTTTCTTCACTAGGGATGCAGTGAAATGAACATGGTCACAACGCTGAGGCGCTGGCTGATCGGCCTCAGACTTGGTGGGTTGGTGGGGAGGCTGCCAAGCACTGCAGCCTGCCAAGCTCCTGGGGTTTTTGGTCCTCAAATGCAGTGTTACGAGCAAACTGACCCAAACTTATTAAAAGGCTTTTCCTTCTTGGAAAAATATCCTTCTTTGCTTGAACTGCTGCCTGACTGCCAAAAATGCAGTAACCATCTTGGCTAATTGCACAGGCTCCCGTCTGGAGGTCCCAGCGACTCTGCATGGCCTCGGCGGGTCATACCTGCCGCCACTCTCAGTTCTGAGCTAACAGCCAACATACTTAACGGATGACGGCTTTACTGGGAAAGGGACAACCTGCTCCTCTATTTACTGTTCTTCCTGGATCCCTGCTCCAGGAATGAAGTGGAAAAATACCCCAAGGAGAATAATTAAATAAATTAGCCATATGGTTTCTCACTGGAGTGGCAATAACATCATGATTTACTAATTCACACATCAGGTCTGAGCTGACGAACCAGCATGAAAAATATCTGCTTCAAAGCCAAAGTGTGACCACCTTTTCTGAACTTTGATCTGGTCACAGTATTCTGATAAAAAAAAAATAGATAATGCTATTTTGGAAAATTCATTTTCATCAATAAAAAGTAGTATACAAAAACAATTATCTTGGCCGGCGCCGCGGCTCACTAGGCTAATCCTCCACCTAGCGGCGCCGGCACACCAGGTTCTAGTCCCGGTCGGGGCGCCGGATTCTGTCCCGGTTGCCCCTCTTCCAGGCCAGCTCTCTGCTGTGGCCAGGGAGTGCAGTGGAGGATGGCCCAAGTGCTTGGGCCCTGCACCCGATGGGAGACCAGGATAAGTACCTGGCTCCTGCCATCGGATCAGCGTGGTGCGCCAGCCTCAGTGCGCCAACCGTGGCGGCCATTGGAGGGTGAACCAACGGCAAAAGGAAGACCATTCTCTCTGTCTCTCTCTCTCTCTCTCTCTCACTGTCCACTCTGCCTGTCAAAAAAAAAAAAAAAACAATTATCTTGTTTCATAATAATGCTGGTAGAGAAAAGCAAAATAAAACTAAACAAGTATAAGGAAAACCCTTCAAATTCTTTACTGAGCACGATTGTTGCAAATCTATGAAATATTAAGCACTTATCTTTGAAAATGTTAAATCCATATATATGGAAAGGAGGAATGCTCAAGTTTGTCAAAAATGCCAGAGTATGACAAAAGAAGCAGCAAAACAAATAAATGGGTAGTAGGTAGGTAGGTGGGCAGGGAGATGGATAGAGAGGAAATTAAGGGGGAAGAAATCATGGATGCTATTTTATTGGAAGCGTTGTCAGAAATCACAGCCATAGTAGTAAGATACCCTGGAAACTTGTCCCTCAAGCATTTTTTGTCCAATACATTATGAGATGGAGGGGCCATAATTAAAGAGAGCAGAGAAGATGCTGTAATAACTGGGCAGAATCTCCTTCATAGAATCTGGAGATTTTTCTGAGTTAGTCTCAGGTAGCATTGCTAGCAGCAGACATCTCATCATCATGAAATTTCTAAGGATTTCTCAAGACAAACAAAAAAAAAGTTACAGAATAATGTATATGGGATCCAAATTTTTGGTAAGACCACAACAAAAATCATATAGGCTTACATGAGTGCATAGTGCAAGAAAAATATTAACACTGGCCAAATTGTTTGCATTGATAACCTGAGCAGAAATGGAGAGACATGAGGAGCAGTTATGTTTCCTTATACATTTCTATTGTTATTATAAGAAATATACATGACTTCAACTTTAAAAAAATTGTGTAGGAGAAAAGAACTTGCTATTCTTTCTGCACAATGGGCATTTTCCTTTTGCTTGTCACAAGTCTGAAATTTTTGCTGGATCATAATGTACTTACCACATGTGGTCAGAGATTATACTGAGTCCACTCACAATTGCACAAACAGGGTCTAGCACAGTGCTGGGCACATGCGAAATGCTGAGTAGACAAATGCTTGTAGAATATTAGTATTTAACATTGAAGAGGAAACCCCACATAAAAGTGAGAGCCTAGGACCAGAGAGTTCATGCTCTTAACTGCTGCTCTTCTCCCGACTCAGCTCTCCACCAATGCACCCAAGAAGGCAGTAGAAGATGGCCCAAATGCTTGGGCCCCTGCACCCATGTGGGAGACCTGGATGAAGCTCCTGGTTCCTGGCTTCTACTTAGCCCAGCCTCAGCCATTGGGGCTGTTTCGGGAGTAAACCAATGGTTGGAAAATCAAATCTCTCTGTCTCTGTCACTCTCTCCTTTCTCTCTTGCTCTTCTTCTCTCTGTAACTCTGCCTTTCAATGAAATAAATCTTAGAAAAAAGAAAATGATCAGACCTTCATTCTTGAATGTCATGTCAAGAAAGCTGATGGATCCTTTTTACATTAGTGTATAACTGGTTTGTAAAACAGGCTATAGAAATCACCATTTTGCCCAACAAAATCTAATCACCAGAGTTCAAAAAGTTTTCCTGCAATATTTTGAGGTAAAATATTCAATATTTTGCAAATAGGGTTGAAACTGAGAAATAGATGATCTAAAGTAAATTTCTTACTTTTCATTATCCAAATTCCTTGAACAACAACAACAAAAGTTAATACTAACAAATAATCTAGGTTATGTTTCAAAGGACTCAAATTTGAATCGTAAAAGCTTAGCACAGAAAATGCTACATGCAAATAAATGTAGCATGTAATGTACACATACGTGTTTCTTTAGTTTTTGAGTTCGTTTGCATTAAAATCCCAAATGATGCAAGAAGTTGAATATTATTGCTCAAAGTCACCATAGTTAGTATAGGGCACTTTACTAATTTCTCAGTGCTACCAAATGCCCATTTCTGCAAAAATTGCATGCTTATACTATGGGACATCAGGTAAATACAAAATCCTGCTCCCTTCCCCCCATAAAAGACTATAATACCGACCAGATGGGGTATGCACAATTAAATTGATTTTTAATAAGGAATTCTTAGCACAATATAACGCAATCGCTCCAAATTGTGTCAAGGACTACGTAAATTTTTTTTATAGTTCAAGGCTTAGACTCTTCAGTCCAAATCCCACGTGGCATGCTAGGGGATCACATAGCTCTTGGGACCAGTAAGGAAATAATGAGCCTTTCATCTGGAGGTCACTGGTTAGGCTCTGCTATTGTTCATTAATGGCACAGCTGTTTGCAGCCTCCTGGTGTTGGATGAGTGGCAGGGGGTTTATTATGGAAGGCGTAGCAGAAATATATGTAAGATCACTGCATTTACAGGAAGGACCTATGGCGAGTATTTGAGAACACGTGTTTTATAACCAATAAAGCAATGTTCTTAACTTATTGACATTAAGATTTAATGCCACACACCAGGGCTACCAGAGGAGAGCATGATCCTGATGCTGTCCCTCTATCCTCAGCCATCATGAGCAGCTGTAGCCTGGGTAAGGTGTGCACTTTTCTTTTTTTTTAGACTTATTTATTTATTTGAATGTCAGAGTTACACAGAGAGAGATGAGGCAGAGAGAGAGAGAGAGAGAGAGAGAGAGAGAGAGAGAGGTCTTCCATCCAATGGTTCACTGCCCAACTGGCCGCAACGGCCGGAGCTGCGCCGATCCGAAGCCAGGAGCCAGGAACTTCTTCCAGGTCTCCCATGCAGGTGCAGGGGCCCAAGGACTTGGGCCATCTTCCACTGCTTTCCAGGCCATAGCAGAGAGCTGGATTGGAAATGGAGCAGCCGGGTCTCGAACCTGTGCCCACATGGGATGCCAGTGCCTCAGGCCAGGGCATTAACCCGCTGCGTCGCTGCGCCACAGTGCCGGCCCCCCAAGGTGTGCACTTTTCTTTGTGTCTTATTTTCTTGTTCTGGAAAGTAGAGGGAACGGTCTGCTCTCTCAAAGAAGGACTGTGATGTAAGACTCAATTGAGCTTTTCAAAAATCCCGTTATTGAACTACTTATCTACTAAGAGGCTGCTTCAGATTATGGCCTGTGCTACAGAAATTCAGTCTGGCAAGGGGCAGGATGGGATGTGTCAGAGGCATGGGAAAGGTTCTTTGGGAACTTCTAGTACACAGAGAAATGGGTTTTGTCTAGAGGAGACAGCATAACCTGTCCCGAAGTGGTGGGCTCTGGGGCTGGGTTTTGAAGGATCAGGTTCCTTTCACCAACAGCAGAGGAGTATGTAGCAGGTGTGGATTGCCAGGCGGCTGCAGCAGTGATAATGAGGTGAGAGAACAGGGCTGATTCGGACCTTGAAGGACATCAGAGGTGGCCTCCAAATATGCAAACATCTGTACACATATTCACTAAGGAAAAATCTGAAAATGTGTGCAGCCACAAATCTGAAAAACCATCCCAATGTGTTTTAATTCTTTATTTGCTATGGTAAGAAACACACAGCATTGGATTTATCTTATAACCATTTACAAGTGTGAAGGTCAGTGGCATTAAAAACATTCAAAGTCAGGGCCGGTGCTGTGGTGCAGTGGGTTAGAGCCCTGACCTGAAGCACCAGCATCCCATATAGGTGCTGGTTCCAGTGCCGGCTGCTCCACTTACAATCCAACTCCCTGCTAATGTGCCTGGGAAAGCAGCAGAGGATGGTCAAGGTCCTTGAGCCCCTGCACCCATGTGGGAGACCCGGAGGAGGCTTCTGGTTCCGGGCTTCTGATCGGCTCAGCTGCAGCCCTTGTGGCCATCTAGGGAGTGAACCAACAGATAGAAGACCTCTCTCTCTCTCTCTCTTTCTCTCTCTCTGTCTCTACTTCTCTCTGTAATTCTCTCAAATAAATAAATATTAAAAAAAAAATTCAAAGTGTTGTGTACCCATCACCAACATCTACCTACTGGCAGGACTTTTCATCACCTTAAACAGAAACTCTGCTTCCACTGAACTCTCTCCCTCCAGTCCCTGGAACCACTTATTGCATATTTTCTTTGTGAATTTGGCTTTCAGTTACTTCAAGCAAGTGGAATCGCACAATAGGAGGGTACTTCAAAAGGTTCAAAGGAAGTACCTATTATGAAAAAATGCCTGGATTTCAAATTTTTTTTACATCAAATTAAATTTTCTTTTCAAATCCATTTTCCATAAAGTTTATGAAGTACCCTCATTTTTCCCTTTTTTGGTCTGGTTTATATCACTTAGCTTATATTTTGTTCATGCATCATTGTAGGAGGCATCAGCATTTCTGTATTTTAAAGGCTGGATTGTGTTCCATTGTAGGTATATAGCACATCTTGTTTACCTATTCATCCACAGAGGGACATTTGGGCTGTCCCCACTTTTTGGCTATTGTGAATAATGTTTCTATAAATGATGTTGTAAAAAAAAATCTGTTCTAGTTCTTATTTTTTTTTTGACAGGCAGAGTGGACAGTGAGAGAGAGAGACAGAGAGAAAGGTCTTCCTTTGCCGTTGGTTCACCCTCCAAGGGCCGCCACGGCCGGCGCACTGCGGCCGGCGCACTGCGCTGATCTGATGGCAGGAGCCAGGTACTTATCCTGGTCTCCCATGGGGTGCAGGGCCCAAGCACTTGGGCCATCCTCCACTGCACTCCCTGGCCACAGCAGAGAGCTGGCCTGGAAGAGGGGCAACCGGGACAGAATCCGGCGCCCCGACTGGGACTAGAACCCGGTGTGCCGGCGCCGCTAGGCGGAGGATTAGCCTAGTGAGCCACGGCGCCGGCCTAGTTCTTGCTTTTGAATCTTTTAGGTACATACCAAAAGCAGAACTGCTGGGTGAGATAGAATTCTTCTATTAACAGTTTTAGCAATTTTCACACTGTCTTCCACAGTGGCTGCATCATTTTACTTTTTCACAGCCAATGCACAAGGGTTCCAATTTCTCCTCCTCAGCAACACTTGTTATTTTTTGTTGTTTTGGAGATAGTCATATCGTAATAGGTATGAAGAGGTGTCTCACTATGGTTTGTATTTGCATTTCTTTAAATGATTAGTAAGGTAGGACATGTTTTCATATGCTTATTGGATATCTGCATATTTTCTTTGGAAAAATGTTATTCATGTCCTTTGCTAATTCTTAATTTGGGTTTTGCATTGTTGAGAGTTTCAGGAGTTTTTTAAAAATGTATATACTGGATATTAATCTGTCATGAGGTATATACTATTCATTTTCTCCTATTCTATTCTATAGATTTTTTCTCTCTCTCTCTCTTTCTTTTCTTTCTTTCTCTCTTTCTTTCTTTCAATCTTTCTTTCTTTCTACTTCTCTTTTTATTTGAAAGTCGAAGTTACACAGAGAGAGGAGGACAAGCCGGGGGGGAGGGTCTTCCATCTGCTGGCTCATTCCTCATTTGGCTGCAATGGCCAGAGCTGTGCCCACCCAAAGCCAGGAGCCAGGAGCTTCTTCCAGGTCTCCCACGCGGGTGCAGGGGCCCAAGGAGTTGGGCCATCTTATATTGCTTTCCCAGGCCATAGCAGAGAGCTGGATTGGAAGTGGAGCAGCTGGGACTCGAACCAGCACCCATATGGGATGCCAGCACTGCAGGTGGCAGTTTCACCTGCTATGCCATGGCACCGGCCCCATCCATAGATTTTCTTTTCATTCTGTTGATAGTGTACTTTGATATACAAAAATGTTTCATTTTAACAAAGCCCAGTTTCTTTATTTTCTCTTGTTGCTTGTGCTTTTGGTGTCATAATTAAGAAACCATTATCAAGTCCAATGTCATGAAACTTTACTCCTGTTTTCTTCTAAGAGTTTTATTGTTTTAGCTCTTTAATTCTTTTTTTTTTTTTCATTTTATTTGGAAGGCAGAGAAACACATGCATATACACACAAACTCACACAGAAAAAGATCTTTTATTCCTTGGTTCACTTCCTAAATATATACACATCAGGCAGACTGGGCCAGGCAGAAGGCAGCAGGCTAGAATTCTATCAGAGTCTCCCACATGGGTGGTAGAGACCCAATACTTGAGCTATCATCTGCTGCCTCTCAAAATGCACATTAACAGAAGCTGGATCAGAAGCAGAGGAGCTGGAATGAACCAGGCCTCTGATATAGGCATCCTTAGGGAAAACTTCATGGTTGTGCCAAATGCCCTCTCGCCTTGACCCATTTTGAGCTAATTTTTGTGTATGTAGCTAGGTAAGGATCCTCCTTCACTCTTTTATGTGGGGACAGTCAGCTTTCCCAGCATTGTTTGTTGAAAAGACTGTCTTTTCCTAATCAAATGCCCCTTGTTGAAAATGATTCATCCATATATTTGAAGATTTATTTCTGAGCTTCCTGTTCTGTTCTATTGGTCTCTATATCGTTTTTAAGGTGGTATTACTCTATTATGATTAATGTAGCTTAGCAGTAAGCTTTGAAATCATGAAATGTGAGTCTTCCAATTTTGTTCTTTCTTTTCAAGATTATGTTGGCTGTTAGGGTATCCACTGAAATTCCATCTGAATTTTAGGGTAGGTTTTTCTGTTTCTGTAAAAAATGTTAGAACTTTTGACGGAGATTTCCTTAACTCACAAGATAGTTTTGGACTGAACATATTTTTAAGATAATGTAAAAAAGGAAACCTGTTAAAGTGAAATGAACACTATGAGAAACGGTGACTTGATCAGCCCTCACCCTGACTGTTGATGAGCAACTTGATATGTTATCACTCTTAGTATTTTTTTGTTTGTTCTACTTAATACTTTTGGTTGAATACTGTAATCAATACACAATTCTTCTTAAGTGCTGAAACTTAACTGAAAAGTGATCGCTGTTAAATATAAGAGTGGGAATAAGAGAGGGAAGAGATGTGCAATTCGGGACATGCTCAAGCTGACTATCCTTAAACGGTAGAGTTAGAAACATACCAGGGGATTCGAATTCAATCCCATCAAGGTGGCATGTACCAATGCCATCTCATTAGTCCCAGTGATCAATTTCTGTTCACAATTAATCATAATGATAGGACTAAGAACCAAAGGGATCACATAAACAAGAATAGTGTCTGCAAATACTAGCTGATAGAATCAAAAAGGGAGAGAATGATCCAACATGGGAAGTGAGATACACAGCAGACCCACAGAATGGCAGAGGTCCTAAACAGCACTCTGGCGTCAGAATCAGCCCTTAAGGCATGCGGATCCGGCTGAAAAGCCCATGAGAGTATTTCAGGCATGGAAAGCCAAGACACTCTGGGGGGGAAAAAAAACATAAATGAAAGATCTCCGCGAGTGAGATCCCAGTGGAAAGAACGGGTCATCAAAGAAGGAGGTACCTTTCTCTGTAGGGAGGAGAGAACTTCCACTTTGACCATGGCCTTGTCTAAATATGATCAGAGTCAGTGAACTCAGTAGCCTTGGCAGCTCATGACAAGAGCCTAGGGTGATTACTGATGCCATAAACAAGAGTGTCAATTTGTTAAGTCAACAACAGGAGTCACTGTGCACTTACTCCTCATGTAGGATCTTTCTCCTTAGTGTGCTGTACATTGAGATTTAATGCTATAACTAGTACTCAAACAGTATTTTTCACTTTATGTTTCTGTGTGGGAGCAAACTGTTGAAATCTTTACTTAATGTAAGCTAAACTAATCTTCTGTATATAAAGAGAATCGAAAATGAATCTTGATGTGAATGGAAGGGGAGAGGGAGTGGGAAAGGGGAGGGTTGCGGGTGGGAGGGACGTTATGGGTGGGATGTCATTGTAATCCATAAGCTGTACTTTGGAAATTTATATTCATTAAATAAAAGTTTAAAAAATAAAAAAAAAAGATAATGTCAAAAATTTTTGATGACAAAATTAAGTAGTTGCAAAGGATACAATTTCCGACACACTGAAAATACAGAGACTTTAAAATAATTTACATCCATTTTTAATGGAGCCAGTAGATTCTACATACCACAGAAATGTACAATAACACAGTTTAACAAAGATATGAATAAATTCTTCTTGAATATTGAGAAATTTCACCTTAATCTTGTTTTCTATACTACTCATTTCATATGCTTTTAAACCAATTGAATGTATTTTTGCTTGAATGTCTTTTATTGGCACCCTATCATATTTCACAAAAAGAGTGAATGGAAATCAAAATTAAATTCTATTAATTTCCTGTGGCTACATGACTCTAAGTATTAAAAAGTTGTTCTGGATTGAGTTTTCATTAAAATTAGTGGTACACAACTGGCAAAGAATAATGTACTTTGACAGTTATTAAACAGAAGTAAAATTTTATTAGAAATTCATGTTTTTAAAAGAATTACTTTATTTTATTTGAAAGGCAGAAAGACACAGAGAGAGAGACAGAGACAGAGACAGAGACAGAGAAAGAAATCTTCCCCTCTTCCCCATCCACTGGTTCACACCCCAATTGCCCCCAATAGCCAAGGCTAGGCCAGGATGAAGCCAGGAGCTGGGAACACAATCCAGGTCTCTCACACAGGTGGCAGAGACCTTACTGCCTAAGCCATCAACACCGTCTCCCACGGTGCACAGTACTAGGAAGCTGGAAAAGGGCCCTCTCATATGGGATGCACATGTCCCAGCTGGTGTCTTAAACTGCTGCATCAAACACCCAACCAAGGAACACATCTTTTAGAGAGAGTAATAGAGCTGGGTTGGCCCTGAATTACTGTTCTTGTAAATGGTGACAAATATTACCTACTGTTCTACTGACAGAGTTCAGTATCACTTCTGTTCCTATTACCCATTTTTAGATATCTACACCTTGAAATCCAGTTCACATGAATGAGAATGTAAAGATCAGATCCATCAATACTTTGGAATTCCAAACCTTGTGCCAAATATAATATGTGTTCTAATGGTAAAGGTATTTGAAATCATCTATCTGCTGACATTGTGATTAGATCATTTTAAAGTTCTATGAAACCAATGAAATAGAAACCAGTGACTTGCAACAGTAATTGGTGATGAGAACTATTTATTTTCTGGACTTCTGAAACATCTACCTAGAGGCTATACAAAGAAGTTTCAAATAACTTCTAAGGAATCATCCCCCACCAGATCCTAATTTGTAGGCATTTTCTTCACCCAATATACTCAGAATGGTTTGAGGAAAATAAAAAACAACTCAAGCTTTTGCTACCACATTGCCGTCTGGTAAAACAGGTGTTTCAGGGTGGCATTGGTCTAGGGGTAAAGACACTGCTTGGGACATCTACATCCTATGTGCCTAGGTTCAGTGCCAACTCTATTGCCAATTCCAGCTTCCTACTAACGGGCACCCTGGGAGGCAGCAGGTGATGGCTCAAGTGGTTGGGTTCCTGCCTGCCATGTGGAAGACCTTGATTGAGTTTACAGCTGCTACGGCCATTTGGGGGAGTAGACACACAGATAGAAGATCTCTGTCCATTTGTCTGTCTCTGCCTTTAAAATAAACAAATAGATAAATACCCAAATAAAAGTTATCTCTTACCACATATTCTGTTAATAAGGTTTTCTAGAGGGTACATGACAGTCGCTTATATCATATGTTTTATGTATTCCTCCAAACTCTAAGGTTGCAGATTTAGCTCATTCAAGTTTTTCCCTGGCAAGGGGTTTTTCTTTAGGGTCTTTTTGCATTTTGGCTGTTTTTTATACACTCTCTCTCCCTGTTTCTAGCTGCACTTTCTCTTTACTCTAAATAAATCCTGCTTCCATGTACACCTTTATGCCTCTACCTTTGAATTCTTTCATGTGCAGCCCACTGGGAGAGGGCCCAGTGGAAGACAAGTTTACTCTGGGGCCAAGTCCCCTGTGGGTCCCCAGGAAGAAACTCCAGGTGCCAGACAGATGCACAGGGGAGTTTCAGCTAGGAAGATTGTGACGTCAGCAAACAGTAATCACAGCAACAGGTCAGGGAACCTGTGCAAGGAGGCAGGAAGAAACCCAGGTGTTGCTCGAGGTGACAGCAACATTTACAGGTCAAGACCAAAGACAGAGGCAAAGAAAAGGCACTTTGCAGTAAATTTTACAAATTGTACTTAATGTTCAAAGCTCATTTATTTTAACCCTAAGTTAATGTTTACCCGTGGGCAGACACTTCCACTTCCACAGGACTGGTCAAAACAAGGACACACAACCTCCTCCAGAGCAATTGCCGAGAATGGATCAGTTAGGAGGCTGCTTGGTTCGCCTGCATCCCACACTGGAGAGGCTAGGTTTAAGTCCTGGTTCAACTTCTGATTCTAGCTTCGTGCTAATGTGTACCCTGGGACACGGCAGGTGATGGCTCCAGTACTTGGGTGCCTGCCACCCATGTGGGCAACTTGGGTTGAATCCCACAGGCTCCTGGCTTTGGCCTGGATTAGCTTTAGCTTCTGCAGACATTTGGAAAGTGAACCAGCAGATGGAGGGTCTGTCTGCCTCCTCATCTTTCAAATAAATAAAAATAACTGCTTTAAAAAAAAAGAGGGAGATTGTGTTTTATGAGAAGTTCAATTCTTAAAATATCCTTTCATATTGCAGATACTTGTATATTAGATTTCTGCTAACAAAGCTAATGCAAAATTTAGTCTGGATTTATTACATAATTCATTATGAACACCTGGGAAAATACCTGGAATCTATTCCATAGAAGATCTGCTTGATTACCATCCAACTATATATGAAAATACACTGTTATAATGATGCATTTTTTTGGTACTTGCACAATGTAAAGCCCATTTTCACAACAGTACTTGAAAAAGCAGGCATGGGGCTGGCACCATGGCTCACTTGGTTAATCCTCTGCCCACGGTGCTGGCATCCCATATGGGTGCCGAATTCTAGTCCCAGTAGCTCCTCTTCCAGTCCAGCTGTCTGCTGTGGCCCGGGAAGGCAGTGGAGGATGGCCCAAGTGCTTGGGCCCCTGCACCCATATGGGAGACCGGGAGGAAGCACCCAGCTCCTGGCTTCAGATTGATGTAGCTCCGGCTGTAGCGGCCATTTAGGGGGTGAACCAACAGAAGGAAGACCTTTCTATCTGTCTCTCTCTCTCTCACTGTCTAACTCTATCTGTCAAATAAATAAGTTAAAAAAAAAAAAAAAAGAAAAAAGAAAGAGCAGGCATGGTATTTGTCATTATTTATACTTGCTAAAAAGTTTGTCTCTGTTATTTTCATGATTCTTCCAGGAATTCTTAAAGAAAAGGAAAATAAATGTGATAAACAATGGAAATGTCACATTTTATCACAGGGACAAATTATTTTGAGCATATGTTTATTTTATTTGTATCCAAGTTGTGTTAAATATTCAGTGCCTCACAGTTTGAATTATTAGAGTGTTAAATTATGTAATTAAGAAATAAAAGAGCACTGGGCCAGCACTGTGGCGAAGTGGGTAAAGCCACTGCCTGCAGTACCAGCATCCCATATGGGTGCTGGTTTGTGTCCTGGTTGGACCATTTCTCATCCAGCTCTCTGTTATGGTCTAGGAAAGCTATAGAAGATGGCCCAGCTCTGGCCGTTGCTGCCATTTGGAGAGTGAACCAGTGGTTGGAAGACCTTTCTCTCTCTCCCTCTGTCTGTAAATTTACCTTTCAAATAAATGTTTTTTAAATATAAAAAAGAGAGATGAGAAATGTATCAAGATCAGAAAGTAGCTATAAAGTAACAGAAAAACTTTACAATATTTTCCAATAAAATAAATAAAAAGATTGTTTTTTGAAACACAAATCTGAGTAGTGGGTTGGAGAGAAAGCAAAGCAAATATCCAAGAGAGGAAAAGAATAAGATAAAGAGATGATTTAGAGAAGATATAAGCACCTTTGGATATAAATCCAGAAAGTTCAATATTTAATTAAGTTGTAGAAAGAATGAAGAAAATGGAAAACATTACTAAAAAATGATATAAGAAAACTGCACTACAGGAAACCAGTCTATAGGTTGAAAGGACATATTGAAGAAAGTAGAACTACACAAACACACACATCTTTATAAATCTCAGAACACTCATCATAAAGAGAAGACAAAGAAAATCTCTAGGGTCTAAATACAAAGGATTGAGAACAAAAATTGTATTGTATTTCTCTTGAGTCAACCAAAAAGAAGCTAAATGACACACAGCATTCTGAGAGAAAATAATTTCACCCTAGAATTTTATACCCAGCTAATCTAGCATTCAAGTGTAATCATAAAGTTATTTTCTATTTTCTAATGCCTCAGAAATATACTTCTTATATAACATTTCTTAAGAATACATGAATATATTTCAGAAAGTTCATAGAAAATGTTTACTACCAAAACACTATGCATAGACTTCAAACTTCTTGCATAAAAATAAACCTATCTTTTAATTCAATTTTCTACAAATTCTTTGCATTTACTCCAGGAATGTGAGTAGCAAAACTGAGACTAAGAAAAGCAAGAAATCCAAGAATCAGTGCTGACTTGGAGAGTATCAAGGAGAAAGCAAAGTTGAGCAGCAGACAAAGGCTTAGAGAACAAGCAGTGAGGGGTGGGGACTGGAGGGAAGGAAGCTTTAGAAGGCAGGAAAAGGCAGATGGGAGATTCAGGAAAGCACATACTACAGTGGAACACATGGAGAGCAGTAAACATACTAGAATTCAGAGAGAAAAAGGAAGGCAACTAGAAACTACAGGAAAAACTGAAGCCTGAACAAGAAGGAAAAATAATCTACTGTCTGGCTCTACAATGAATGCTATTCACACAATGTTAAAGAATTTAACATGGACCATTGAATCAATAAAAGTTAGAGGTTGTAACGGTGTCAGAAGGGGTATAAAGCAGTAGCATATAAGAAGGAAATCCTTATGCATTGAAACAGGAGTCAAAGGATGTCTGCCAATGGACAAATCTGTACAGAGCAGAGCAAGCATATTATTTAATAGATGTGAAGATAACTTCCACAAGAGATCTCTGAAGGAGGTTTCCTTTGGTGATTATGACTAAAAGAAAAGCATAAGCAGAGGCATTTGTTTTCATTTTAAGTATATATTTAGCACATACAAACACAATATATGTATAGATAAATACATACACAAACACTATTCCTCCAGGTACTGTGACTTCTAAATAAATTACACGTTTCATTTTGGTTACAAAATTGTATGCAATTGACTATTTTTTTACACTTGATCTTAGCCAAAAGGCCGAGAAGTAATAACTATTTTTTAAAGATTTGTTTTATTTATTTCAAAGGCAGAGAGGCATAGGCACAGAGAGAGAGAGAGAGAGAGAGAGAGAGAGCGAGAGCTCTTCCATCCTCTGGTTCACTCCCTAGATGGCCGCAATGGCCAGAGCTCCACTTATCTGAAGCCAGGTGCCAGGAGCTTCTTCTGGGTCTCCCATATGAATGCAGGAGCCTAAGGACTTGGGCCATCTTCTACTGCTTTCCCAGGCCATAGCAGAGAGCTGGATCAGAAGTGGAGCCCATATGGGATGCCGGCACTGCAGGCAGCAGCTTTACTGACTACACCACAGCTCCAGCCCGGACTGTTTTCTTAAAGAAGTTATATAAGTTGTTGACTACCTAGTACTGCTTTTATTTCTCCACTGACATTTGGATTGTATTTAGTATTCTTCTACTGCCAAAGTTATGCCACAGATATTGGTGTGAACTTCACTGCCAAGTGCATTCCACACACTAATTACCAATTTCAAATCATGTTACTGCATCCCAGGCAGCATAGTTTATATAATTAACAGGGAAAACCCACAGGAAAACAACTGCCTCTTAATTGAGATGACAGGGTCTGTTGATACACTTACAGCAATATTCTTCTCTTAGGGAAAGCATATCACAAAAATTTTCTGTAACTTTCCATTAGATTTATCCTTTAAGATCCTTAATCATAACAACATGAACAAAATTTACAGGGGAAGTGGAAAACAAAATGATGAAGTAAAATGTAAACATGATCATAATTCTATCCTTTAATATTTACTTTCTAAAAAACTGGCCAAGTTCAATGATTTGATGATATAAATTAATACACTCCAAAAACACACTGATAACTACAAGAAGCCAATGGTCTACCCAAGAAAGAAGAGACTAATCTGCAGCTAATTCTGGCTACTCCTGCTCCCTCCCTTCTCCTTCTTTCTCAATACCCTATTCCTTTCACTGAGTTATTAATGTCTCTGTATTTGAGCTTTCTAGAAACTTACTTAATATTACAGACACATTCACAAACAAGGTAGTTCTATGATTCATGGAAAAATGGAAAATAAGTTGATTTTGGGGCAAAAAAAATGACAACCCATGCACATAAAAGGGGTTTAAAAAAATTTATGGAAGGGGCCAGCACTGTGGTGTAGTGGGTAAAGCTGCTGCCTGCAGTGCCAGTATCCCATATGGGCACCAGTTTAAATCCTTGTGCTCCACTTCCGATCCAGCTCTCTGCTATGACCTTGGGAAGCAGCAGAAGAAGCCCAAGTCCTTGGGCCCCTGCACCCACGTGAGAGACACAGAAGAAGCTCCTGGCTCCTGGCTTCGGATTGGCACAGCTCTGGCCGTTGCTGCCATCTGGGGAGTGAACCAGCAGATGGAAGACTCTCTCTCTCTCTCTCTCTCTCTGCCTCTGCCTCTGCCTCTCTGTAGCTCTGCCTTTCAAATAAAGAAGTAAACCTTTTTAAAAAATCCTGGAAAATGTGTATTATGAAGATACTATGGCTAGATTTCAAAATCTTTGTTTCATCCAAAATAAGCCTATCCTTTAATTCAATTTTCCAAGTAAAGTACTCTTATAACATTGCTCCTGGAAAACACATCCACGAATCAGGAGATAACAGCTTTAAAGTTGGAAAGGATTAATAAATTCAACTCATTTTTATTGAATATTTGCTACATATCAGGTGCCAGAATTTAAAAAAAAAAAAATTCTCTGCCCTCCAGGAGATTGACTATGGCTGGGACTGACAACAGACTATACAACTGATTTTTTTTTTTTTTAATCCTGGATGTGATCACTGCTCCTCAGGTCAGCCAAGGAGGAGGAGGGCCAGAGGAGAGGTTCCCAGAGCAAAGGCCACACCGACTGTGATTTTTCCAGGTAAGTAGGGGTCAGCTGCATGGATGGACAGCAGGGTCAGCACTTCATATTCAGAGCACAATCTTCACCTTGCCATCTGGAGGAACAGACATCTGTATAATCTCAGCAAGGAGATGGGAGTGTGGGCAGATTCAGACACAGCAAGGAGCCTCATTCAGACAAAGTGCCTGTTCCTACAACAGTCAATGTCCAATGAGGGTCACAGGCTATGGGGGGAGTAGAGAGGGGGACAGGGAGGAAGGGTACAGGAAGCTGATGAAAATCACTTTTCTGGGGTTAAAAAGACAGTGGAAAAACAAAAGCAAACAAAACTGAAATATTTCTCCTTGACTGCCCTCAAATGGATCAAGGGGCCAGAGCGAAGGTGAGCAGCTGATAGGGTGCACTCTGCAGCCCCATTAACTGTGGTGCCACATGTATGCACAGGCTCACCTGTTAACTGTGGTGCCACACATGTGCATACTTTATAACTTGTTTGATCTTTTCTTGAGCACAGACTTACGGCATACCAACCGTGGGCTAGGCTCTGCTTCAGACACTGGAGATGCAGGGGGAAGGATAGAGGACTGCAGACTCAATGGGTTCACAGGCAACAGAGGAGCAGACAAACAGATACACCTCTCCAGGCAGGGAGGACAGAAGGAGCTGGAGGTGGGGAGAGCCCACCTTTCACAGCAGGACAGAGCCTTTGGGAGCAACCCCCCTAGAGAAGACTTTTGCCTGTTCTGGGAACAGTGGGGAGGGCAACACAGCTGTGGCATAACTGGTAACCAGGAGAGTGGAGCAAAGGGTTGTAAGGCCACCAGGGCAGACCAGGAAACGGAGGGGAAGAGACACAGAGAGATGCAGCAGCAAGAACAGGCTTGGAGATGAAAGAATCCACAGCTTTCCTCCGCACAGATTATGTACGAGAGGGGAAAACAGCAGATTTTCACTTTCAATGAAACATGAGACACTTCATTCTTAAAAGCAGCATGTTCACTGCCTGATCACTTTAAGTTAATGTTATTTCACATGCAATCTAAGTCACTGTCAAAATCAGATCGTGTGGGGTCCGGCACTGTGCTGCTGTGGTTAAAGCCCTGGCCTGCATGTGTCACCAGTTCGAGTCCTGGTTTTTCCACTTCTGATTCAACTCCCTGCTAATGTGCCTGGGACAGAAGTGGAGGGTGGCAAAAGTGCTTGGGCCCATGCATCCACGTGGAGATCCAGAGGAAGCTCCTGGCTCCTGGCTTCAGCTTCGGCCTGGCCCTATCCCAGCAGTTGTGGCCATTTGGGGAGTGAACCAGCGGATGGAAGATATCTTTCTCTCTGTCTGTCTCCCCATTTGTATCTCCTCCTTTCAAATAAATAAAATAAATCTTTTTAAAAAAATCAGGTCATGTGAAGTATAGCATGTGAATACTCAACTGCACGAGTTTCTTTAAGTATTACAGGTGCTTTCATGTCTAGCTCAGAAGTAGGCTACAGCCTTCAGAGATGTGTACTCCTTAGGTCTCTTCCAACTCTTTGGGAAGTCTCTTGGCTCTCTGAAAACACAGATCCCCAGTTTAGTTCTCAAGTGATCTCTGTTTATAAGGTCACAGAGGTTTCTACACATTAAGTCCTATGCTATTAAGCACAGTTATCTTAAACGTTTACTTAAAAAATCTTAAGTAGAAATACAGCTTAAATAGATATTTCAAGTACGAGAAAGTTTTGGGGAACAAAGAAAGTAGTTTGAACTTGAGTTCAAAACGTTTATGTTTTGTTCTGAGTACTATCATTTCTTGCCCTTAAATTGAGGAAACTTGTGATTCAAAGCTTAATGAAAATATCTCTAAAGCTCTGTTAAGAAACAGACTAAAGTGTACAGCTGTTGTACAGTACACAGTTGTGTACCAGCAAGCACACAGCTTACAGCAGAAGAAGAGAAAAACATAAAATATTAAATGGAAATGTCCTCCATGCCCCTTTCCCACGGGTGCACGTGAGTGAGACAGTGACTGAGGTGTTGTGCCGCTTTGCAGCTTCCCTCTGTCTTCTCCAGTGCACAGCCGAAGCCATGAGCAACACGAGCAGAGTGCACTAAGAAAATAGTTGGGCGGCCGGCGCCATGGCTCACTAGGCTAATCCTCCAGCTTGCGGCACCGGCACACCGGGTTCTAGTCCCGGTCAGGGTGCCGGATTCTGTCCCGGTTGCCCCTCTTCCAGGCCAGCTCTCTGCTGTGGCCAGGGAGTGCAGTGGAGGATGGCCCAAGTGCTTGGGCCCTGCACCCGATGGGAGACCAGGATAAGTACCTGGCTCCTGCCATCGGATCAGCGCGGTGTGCAGGCCACAGTGCACATGCCGCGGCAGCCATTGGAGGGTGAACCAACGACAAAAGGAAGACCTTTCTCTCTGTCTCTCTTTCTCACTGTCCACTCTGCCTGTCAAAAAAAAAAAAAAAAAAAAAAAGAAAAAAAGAAAAGAAAAGAAAAGAAAAGAAAGAAAATAGTCGGGCATAACAACTGTAAAGGAATTACATGGTCTAAGTGTCACCTTAGGGAAATATAGCAAAACATTTCCAGTGACAGGATTATAGATATGTTTCCACTCTTTGTGTTTTCCACATGAATTTAGTAATGTGACAAAATGAATGAGCTCACTGTTTTTACTGAAAAAAAAAAAACTTGAGGACAGACATCTAGATCAATGGAATAGAGCAGAAAGTTCAGGAATAAACTCTCTCATTTATGGTCATTTAATTTTTCAATAAGAGCGCCAAGATGATTCAATGGAAGAAAGAACGGTCTTTTCTATAAATGGTGCTAGTACAACTGGAGAGCCACGTGCAACAGAGCGAAGTTGGGCAGCTACTTCACAATGTGGAAGAAAAAATAACTTGCAATGGACAGTACTCCTAAACTTAAGAGCTGAACAGATATAACACCCAGAAGTGTCGCTCCCCGTCTTCGTGGAGGAACGACACAGGACCCTGCGCTGTTCTTTTGTCTGCTCGGCCCTCCCCGGGTTTGCTGCTGGTTCTTCCCGGGTTGGCTACTGACCCTTCCACCTCCGTGGAAGGGCGGTTCCCCCTGCCACATTCCCCACTTCCGCAGGGGAGCGGCACACCGCCGGCCGGCTCTCTCGGGGGCTGCTCAGGTGTTCCTTCAGATAGATGTTCCTGGTGCATGGTGTCTCTCTCCTCCTTTATAGTCCTCTTCCACCAATCCCAACTCTGCTACCCACACGCCGAGTACGCTGCTCTCCTGCAATCAGGAGCAGGATCAGCTCCTGGAGGTCAGCACTCAAGCTGGCAAGAGGCAGCTGTGTAGAAGCTGTTTTCTCCTCTCCCAGCGCCATATTGTGGGAGAGCAGATGCATAGAATAAGTCTTAATTCCAGTAACTTAGTCTAGTCCGAGTTGCTCCCCACACAGAAGAACATACCGGAGTAGCCGGCGCCGCAGCTCACTAGGCTAATCCTCCGCTTGCGGCGCCTGCACACCGGGTTCTAGTCCTGGTCGGGGCGCTGGATTCTGTCCTGGTTGCTCCTCTTCCAGTCCTGCTCTCTGCTGTGGCCTGGGAGTGCAGTGGAGGATGGCCCAAGTGCTTGGGCCCTGCACCCGCATGGGAGACCAGGAGGAAGCACCTGACTCCTGGCTTTGGGTCAGCGTAGCACGCTGGCTGCAACACACTGGCTGTAGCAGCCACTTGGTGGGTGAACCAACAGAACTAAGAACTTTCTCTCTTGTCTCTCTCTCTCTCTCTCTCACTGTCAAACTATGCCTGTTAAAAAAAAAAAAAAAAAAGCCGGCGCTGCAGCTCCCTAGGCTAATCCTCTGCCTTGCGGCGCCGGCACACCGGGTTCTAGTCCTGGTCGGGGCACTGGATTCTGTCCCGGTTGCCCCTCTTCCAGGCCAGCTCTCTGCTGTGGCCTGGGAGTGCAGTGGAGGATGGCCCAAGTACTTGGGCCCTGCACCCATGGGAGACCAGGGTAAGTACCTGGCTCCTGCCATTGGATCAGCGCGGTGCGCCGGCCACGGCAGCCATTGGAGGGTGAACCAACAGCAAAGGAAGACCTTTCTCTCTGTCTCTTTCTCTCACTGTCCACTCTGCCTGTCCAAAAATAAAAAATAAAAAAAAAACCACCGGAGTACATTTTTTGTGAGAGAAAGACTCCCACCCACTGGTTCGCTACCCAAAATGCCCCAGAGGTCAGGGCCAGTCCAGGACTGAAGATCAGAGCCAGAAACTCAGGTCTCCCACGTGGGTAGCAGGAGCGCAATCACTTGAGTCATTGTCACTGCTTCCCAGGGTCTGCATCTACAGGAAGCAGGAGTCAGGAGCTGGGTATCAAACCCAGGCACCTCAATATGGGAAGCAGGCACCTTAACAGCTGGGCTAAACATCTCAAGACCTCAGTGTTTTTCATCCTTTTGCAGCAGCAATGCTGATGAAGCCTCTTTCAAATTCCTCTCCCCGGGCTGCTGTGACATGATGTGACACTTGTCATCTTCATCCTGACCTGAGCCGAGCCCTCTGTGGGAATCCTCGGAGGCTCAGTACTGGCCTTCATCTGCTCCCTGTCATGGCTCTCCCGCTCAGAGCTCATCTACCACTGCCAAAACTCCACAGCCTCTTACTATGCACTTCTACCATCAACCCTTCATCACTCCCAGGCTACTGCATATCTTCATAATCATGTATTACTGCAATGTGAAAATAATTAGCAGACTTTACTTAAAGATTTACTTTATTTGAAAAGGCAGATTGACAGGAGGAGAGACAAAAAGAGAAAGAGATATTCCACCTGCTGGTTCACTCTCCAAATGACCTCAGTGGTTGGGGCTGGGCCAGGCCGAGGCCAGAAGCTACATCTGGGTCTTCCACACAGGAGACCACAGTTCTGTAGCTGTTGACAAAAGCACATTGCCACACAGAGTCATTTCTGCCCTAAAAATCCCCTGGCCTATACTCCATTGATTTTAACTTCTCCAAAAGCAACTTGCCACTTTTCACCTACCTGGATTTCTCTGACTGTCCACACATGAAGACTTAAAAATCTTGAATTCAACGTTCCCTTGAATTGAATTCCCTCACTCTCATCCACTCACTCTGTGCTGTCTTTTGTGCTGTCAGTACCTTCACACCACGTTGCTGTTCTGATCCATTGTAAATCATAAGATTTATGTCAAGCAGGGAACTTGCCCTACCTGTCCTTGTACAGCAAGTATAGTATCTCCCGCACCTGACATAAAATCAGTCTTTCAACAGGTGAGTAATGACCTGCTTCCCACTGCAGCACCAGGAGCTTGATGGATCTCCCCCACAGCGTAGCAGGTGTATTGTGACAGTGCACAATGCTATTGTCTTGAGGTTAAAGCGTTTGTAACTTTTTAAATAAATTAGGTATATCTACAGTGAATTAAACTATAGAATTATTTAGCACCTATGAGGGAGTTCAAATCAATGTACGAACTTAGTCTTATAAGATACATCACCAATATCAGTAATCTAAATATTTTTAAAGTTATAAAATTAAGAGTTATGTGTTGGGGCCGGCATTGAGGCATAACAAGTAATGCTGCAGCCAGCGATGCTGGTATCCCACGTGGACACCGATTGAATCCCAGCTGCCCTACTTCTGATCCAACTCCCTGCTGATGGCCTGGGAAAGCAGAGGAGAATGGCCCAAGTGCTTGGGCCCTGGCACCCAAGTGGCAGACTTGGATGAAATGCCTAGCTCCTGGTTTCAGTCTGGGCCAGCACAGGTCATTGAAGCCATATGGGGAGTGAACCAGAGAATGGAAGACCTCTCTCTCTCTCTCTCTATCTCTTTCACTCAGCCCTTCAGATAAATAAAATAAATCTTTAAAACAAAATAAAACAACATCCAAAAAAAGAGATGTCTTTTTTTTAAGATTTACTTCTTTATTTGAAAGTCAGAGTTACACAGAGAGAGAAGAGGGAGAGAGAGAAGAGGGAGAGAGAAAGTCTTCCATCCACTGGTTCACTCCCCAATTGGCTGCCAACGGCTGGAGCTGCACTGATCTGAAGCCAGGAGACAGGAGCCTCCTCCAGGTCTCCTAGGCGGGTGCAGAGGCCCAAGAACTTGGAACATCCTCTGCTGCATTCCCAGGCCATAGCGCTGCTGGATCAGAGTGGAGCAGCCGGGACTTGAACTGGAACCCATATGGGATGCTGGCACTGCAGGTGGCGGCTTTACCCACTACACTACAGTGCCAGCCCCATGTGTCATTTTATAAAAACTCTTCATATTTAATTCCATGAATGCTACTATGGTTTCAGTATGGGGTACATACAGAGACTATACCCATATACATAGCTTTACATTTCAAGCATGTGGAAATTTTAAAAGCAATCTTTCGGGTAAATTACTTGCATTGCAGCTTTTATGATCAGCCCCAAATCAACTGTCCCCATTACCCTCAAACAAAGGCTACTAGGAACAAGTAAGCCAACTCTAAGTACCTATTTTTTGGGTGCATCCCAAAGCACAGTCAGGATTCTCAAGAAATGGGAACAAAAACAAGAAAAGAGATTTTATCCAAAATCCTTAGCAATGCGTCTACAATGCATGGACTGCACATTAACAACGAGGAAAACAGAAGCTGGCTGACGAATGTTTAATGTCAGTGCTCTGGATAACTGTTACACTCTGGACCTAAGACCTCAATCATTTAAAACTATTAAATAATGCTAAAAATCTGCTGGCAGGGTCGGACTGTTTAACACCTCATTTTTCTCTGCAACAAACCTCTTAAACCTCAGCTTCTGTCTCTTTGTGCTGGCAGTCCCCTTGGGCAGGGGTTGTGACTTTAGGTTCACAGGATTCATTTTTCTGCCCACTAAGTCATCTAGGAGGGCCGTGGAGCCTGCTCACAGCAGCTCGGAGCGAGGCCAGGGGAGGTTCACAGCCATCACTCCCTAGGGAGCCCCCTTAGAGTCAACAAAACGGCAGCCAATTGAAACCCTGTCTTGAGAGAAAAAGAGAAAAAAGTGCGTTTTGTAGAGCCGCTTTGAGATTTTCAATGTGTTTACAGGAAGCTCTCGACAGAGATTGGGACCCGATAATAACAGAGCACCCAGCCACACACACACACACACACACACACACACACGGCTCCTGAATGTGGAAACAACTGCCTAATTGCTAAGTCAATGCACTCACAAAACCACACAACACAGCCTGTGAATGTCATAGAAAATTAAACTGCACAACACGTACGGCTCACATTTCAGAATTAAAATTTGCTTTCCTGTCCCCTCTCGGAGCACGGAGGCATCTACATTCTGCAGCTTTTCAAGTGGGCATCACTCATGTCAACCTTCACACTTTTTCACGTCCGTTCTATTCCTCAGGAACACTTCTTGAAGCCCAGAGCTGGACGTTAGTATCACCAGCAAGGCCATTCCCCACACCCACAAAACATGAAAAGCAAGTAAGAGCAGCTTTTTATATATATACACTGGCAAAAACCAAGAGACTCTCAACTTTAAACACAGTACCTTGCCAAAGTATAGAATAAACTATACGCACAGGTAGCCCTGTCCCCTCAGAATATTATCATTCATGTACTTTTACTCTGCAAACCCAACTGCTTGAGCTTGTGGTGGAGAACTGTCTTCTACCTCCTCTGAATTGTGAAAAAGTTCTTGCTGCTCTTCATGGTATTGCAGTCTCTTAAGGAAGTTAAGCCCAAGATGGCGTTGCAGTAAGACTAGGGGCTGGTACTGGGTGCAGACACACACAGACTCAAGTGCAGGAGCAGCGCCCAGGTGTCCTTCAGCCCCACAATTCCCAGCATCACCGCATTAAGCACCGAATCTAACCAAGGCAAGCTGCAGGTGGTAACCCAACGCACCATTAAAAACAAGTTTCATGAGCGAACCACAGTTTCACCTGGAAAACCCAGGAAGGCCGTCAGGTAAAGGCAACCTCTGCACCTGGAGATAGAGGTGGTTTTGAAGGAACGTGAATGGCTGAGTCAGGTCTGAAGGAAGGGCAGAATTTCAACATGAATACATGGGGAACAGGGGTGTGGCACTTTGGGTTCAGACACTGAAGCCGTCCAAAACGATAGTGTGGTGGCACAAACCACCTGTGTGATTATTATCTGTTAAATGACTGCAGCTGAATAATTTACATGTGGGCAACACCTTTACTAATGTTCTATTTAATAATATACATATATATATAATATGTGAATATTGTGGGATGTTTCTTGAATTAAAAGCATGAACCTCTGGGGCTGGTGCTGTGGCGTAGTAGGCTATGCCTCTTTCTGCGGCACCAGCATCCCATATGGGTGCTGGTTCATGTCCTTTTCTGATCCAGCTCCCTGCTAATGGCCTGGGAAAGCAGTGGAAGATGGCCTACGTACTTGGGCCCCTGCACCCACGTGGGAGACCCAGAAGAAGCTCCTGGATCCTGGCTTCCAATTGGCTCATCTCCATCTGTTGCAGCCATTTGGGGAGTGAGCCATTGGACATAAGATCTTTCTCTCTGTCTCTCCCTCTGTCTGTAACTCTACCTCTCAAATAAAGAAATAAAAATCTTCAAAAACAAACAAGCATGAACCTATACTAAATTACTATGTTATAGATGTGTTCCCTAAACACAGAGATTATAATTTTGAAATCCAGTTGCAACACAATGATGCATTTCTATTAATCTCATTTTGTAAGTCTTTTATAATTCTGTCATCTGATTTAGTTGAGATCTGCAATAAGTCAGTTCACTGAAAAAGCAGTAAAATCTGATACATAAATATTGTACTTAGAATATATTAATGTGAATTTATTCACCAACACTTGGTTCTACAGCCAAGAACTGCTTTCCAGGTTGCTGTTCCACATCACACATGGAAAGCACAAGGCAGCAGTGCTGTTTCAATTATAAAATGTCCAGCTTTAGGTTCTCTTTTATATAAACATGCAAGGCATTTTGAGTGTAAATCTTTCATGAATTGTTCAATCCTCCAAGTTATTCACAATTGTCTTCCCCATATTTAATTAGCTTTAAAAAAACAAAGCAACTCACCTTTGAGTCTTTGCATTTCATCACCCTACGTAATAGTTCATTAGTTCTAACAACTTGTAGCAGTGGTGAGGCGGTAACCACTGATGGGGCACATGGAATAAAAGGGAAATAGAACTTAATTTTCTTCGTTCCCAAGAGAGGACATGAGAAGTTTCAACACGGAAGGTGGGAAGTGTACTTTAACAAGGAAACTGAAGATCAGTTTTCTATTCTTTTTTTCTCTTGCTACATTAACATCAGGCATTTAAACCCTCTGGTTCATGACTACTGTCAATCAGAACAGACACATACTGACCACGGAATTCGTGGGGCTCAATTTCCTAATGCTTCCTGGGCTGCCTTTTCCATTCAATCTGAGAAAACGCTCTCAAGTACAATGAACATTTACTGTCTCCTTACATTGTTTAGGAAAAAGAGGCTCATCTAGGGTTATAGCATTTTCTAATTAAAACATCCAATCCATACACTTCAAAATACTAGGGTCAATTTGCTTATTCACTTTGTAAGTTGGCAAGCTTTAATCAGCATTAATCACTCTGTCAATGTTTCTGCCTCCCTTGGGATGCCCAGCATGAGCGCCATAGCTGCAATCTTTGAGGGCTCTGTGAGGTCGCCACCATGGAGACTGCGCTTCAATCACTGAATCTTAATCACTTGTTGCACTGCAATTACTCACTTGCATATTTGTAAAGACACGTTCTAAGAAGATGCATGCTTATTTTTTTAAAATATTTTATTCATTTATTTTAGAGGTAGAGTTACAGACAGTGAGAGGAAGAGACTGAGAGAAAGGTCTTCCTTCCGTTGGTTCAATCCCCAAATGGCTGCAACGGCTGGAGCTATGCCGATCCAGAGCCAGGAGCCAGGAGTTTCTTCCTAGTCTCCCACGTGGGTGCAGGGGCCCAAGGACTCGGGCCATCTTCCACTGCTTTCCCAGGCCACAGCAGAGAGCTGGATTGGAAGAGGAGCAGCCAGGACTATAACTGGTGGGATGCTGGTGCCGCAGGGGGAGGATTAACCTACTGCACTATGGCGCTGGCCCCGATGCATGCTTATTTTTAAGAATATCGGAAAGGGTCTTCCCCAAGGCAAAACTGAGTAAGGTTCTCTATTCTTACAAAGTCTCTAATTAATGTAGGTTACCAATAGATCACACTTTTCATCTTAGAACAGTCAGGCAACATTTGTTCACACCCAATCGCTTCATCGTCTTCACACCGCAGAATCTCTAACAGCAAATTCAGGTCCTCAGGTATGTAGACCAGCCAAAGCAACTCCTCCCTGATCATGCTGAAAAGTCTTGCTGTCTTTGGGAGAGCACCACCCACAGACAGGGATGTGAGAGTGAGCTTCTGGAAGCAGTATGAGCTGAAGTTTATCTGTATGCTATAGGGCAACACTGAAACCTTAGAGAACTTGGCTTGAAGGTAAGAAACAAGGGCATTTTTCATTTGGAGCAGATTGTAACCCATTTGAGATGAGCATGTCTAGACACGAGAGCAGATACTGAGAAAGTGGTGGAGATCTCAGGAATTCTTAACCCTGAAAGATGTGTTCTGCGGCTTCTGCCCAAGGTTAACACTGGGATGAGCGACAGAATGTTCTGAAGATCTTAGGATCAAGAGCTCCTTCTGGCTTCTGAAACTATCTCATGTTAACCACCCCTCCCTCTCTACCACTGCCTACAGTTGTTATTGCTGCTGTTTACTGGTGATTTAACAAAGGTTAAATTTCCCAAGCAAGGCTGGAGGTGGGGAGGCAGGCTGCAGCCGGGCTTGGAGGTGCAAAAGCTCTATACAACTGTGATCTCTGGGGTATCATTTCATTGAGACACACATCTTCCTTGCGAGTTGCTCAGTTTCTCAGTTTAGCAAATCTATTCTCAAGGGACAATTTTTAGGCAAAAATTCATACAATGCCTCCAGGGGTTCAGGAAACTGCCATGCAACTCCTTTAAAGTCAAAATAAGTTGCTGCACCTTAAATCATTTGCATGATTCTTGAACATCACTGCAAATGGGCTTATGTTAGGCATGCAGGCCTGAGTCAGGTACCATGCAATAACTTCTGGTGTGAGCATCCTTTGCTTGACTTGTCAGGAGGGACCTGTTATTGAATTTGAGATTTTTATAATGATGGACCTGTGTTTGCAATGGTGCTCAGGACTCAACTGACTTGAGCTTTCCTCTGAACAGGTCTGCAAAAATCCCCTGTCCTGGTTCCCACTGTTCTCACAAGCATTCTTTAGAGATGCATTATATATAGTTACTGTTCCAAAAATCAGGACATCCAGTTTAAAATGCTGGACTGGCCACTGCTTACCATGGGTATTTTACTCAATCTCTGGGTGCCTTGGTTTCTACATGAAAAATGGTGAAAATAGTAGAGATCATCTAACAGGAGTTTAGGGGTTTGGTATTAAATAAATAGGTGCACAGTGCTTTAACATGGTGCTCAATAAATGTGGGCCACTGTTTTTATTATGATTATTATAGAATACACTGAAAGGCCGGCGCTGCGGCTCACTAGGCTAATCCTCCGCCTTGCAGTGCCGGCACACCAGGTTCTAGTCCCGGTCGGGGCGCCGGATTCTGTCCCGGTTGCCCCTCTTCCAGGCCAGCTCTCTGCTGTGGCCAGGGAGTGCAGTGGAGGATGGCCCAAGTGTTTGGGCCCTGCACCCCATGGGAGACCAGGATAAGTACCTGGCTCCTGCCATCGGATCAGCGCGGTGCGCCAGCCGCAGCACGCCGGCCGTGGCGGCCATTGGAGGGTGAACCAACGGAAAGGAAGACCTTTCTCTCGGTCTCTCTCTCTCACTATCCACTCTGCCTGTCAAAAAAAAAAAAAAAAGAATACACTGAGACATCCGAAAAAGGTCTCACCTTTGTAACTTCCCTTAGGATGGGTGTAACACTTCCCCCAAGACCTGGAAGCTGTACTTCAAATAGCTACACTGTATTTCATGGAGAAGGTCATTGGTTTTTCTCCTAGGTCAAAGGAGAAAAGTGATACATTGCTTCGTGACATCACTCCTGACTTAAAATGGCTTCACCTGCCATTAGCAGGCACACTCAAAATGCCCGAATCTGAAGCCTGCTTCCAGAGAAGCAGTCCTTAAACACAAATACAGAGAAAAAGCATGCGGGCGGGGAGCCCTTGTTCTGAACAGAGCTGTGCCTGGGAGCAAGGCTCGCACTGCCATCTCTCTGCAGTCTGCCCCACCCCCAACCCAGCCCACATCTGCAATCCAATGTAGAATTATTTTCAAGCAATAAGCTTTTGTCAGGCCCCAATAACTATCCACCAGATTGACTCTGTGTTTGGAGAGGGGGTGCTTGAAATATTTCTACTCTGGTGGGCGTGAGCTCATAGAGATGAATGCCATTGAAGGAGTTAAAAATCACGCCATCCTGGGGTGGCATTGTGGTGCAGCAGGCTAAGACTCAGCTTGGGATGCTGGTGCAAGTCCCGGCTGCTCTGTTTCCCGCCCGGCTCCCTGGTAATGCTCTTGGGAAGGCAGCAGATGATGGCCCAAGTGCTTGGGGCTCTGCCACCCATGAGGGAGACAAGGATGGAGTTCCTTACTCCTGGCTTCAGCCATTTGGGGAGTGAACCAGTAGATGTACGATCTCTTCCGCCCCTTCTTTCTCTGTAGATCTACCTTCCAAATAAATAAATCTTTTACAAAAATGCTACCTAAAATATGCTGCTCCAGCACACGGACTGTTTTGAGTCAAAGGCACTGAAGAAAACTGCAGGTGCAGGAAGAGGGCTCTGACCTCGCTTCTGTTTCTCAAAAGCAGGAGCCATGACTCCCACGTGACAGACTTCCTCCAGGTACAAGGACAGGTAGGAGTCACGTCAGCAGGAACGGGCTGGGGGTTGAGGGAAGTCTGTGTGCATAAACCTCATTACAGTAACCTGCAGCTCCCCAGCCACTTCTCCACCCATTAGCTAGCCTAGCCCAACCCTGCACACTGCCCCATTCATCACTGTTCCTGGTCCGACTCAGTATACAAATCATTGACTAACTGCAGGGTCTCCCTTTGCTTACGAGGGCTTAGAACACTTGTACTATGTGCATTTCTACACTTTTCTTCTGTTAATTTGTCTTTGATCAATCTAATTCTCAGACCCAGTGGAGACCCTAAGAGGATGGAGGTAGAGTTTCTTCCCCCAACCCCTGTGTCTTTAACTGCCTCAGCTACCCCAGGAGGGCAGTGAGGTCCCACTTTAGAATTTGGCTCTAAGTGCAGCAAGATGAAAACCTGAAGCTCCCGTTCCTTTGCACCACAGAAGTCAGGGCCCTCCTGCTTTCTTTCTAAGCATCAACCTATGCAACGCCCTCCCCTCCAGGATGGTCTTCATGCAAAGCCATTTGATACTGTTTTCCCACCAAGCAGTTAAAACTGTTTCAGTCCTTCCCCATGGAGGACGGGACACCCAGCTATGAGAGAAGCTGTTTACAAAAAGAGAAATCTGTAGCTGTGATAGGTCAGCTGGACAAAAGGGTTTCATCACGGGGCACGACTGTCGACAGCAGTGTGTGCCACATCCCCACGGGAGGACATCACCCCACTATGTTCCTGTGCCCCTCCCCCAACACACACAGAAAAGCTGAGTACGCTCTTAGAATAATAGATGCTTCCCGGAGGGATTTTCAGTTGCGTGAATCATTGATCATTTTATGAGTGTCTTCCCAGTAGGATAACTACAGCTTCTTGCAGTGCAAATGAAACAAACTTGGTTTGATTTCAGTCTGGAAGCTCATTATATAAAGTACATGGTGGCCATTAGAAATGTAGGGGATTCTCAAGGGCGAAAGAACTCTGCGTGGAAGAAGTCCCAGGGAAATTAAACAGGGAAAATAACACAAGCGTTCAGACTTCTTGAAACGCAATTAACCACGGATATAAAAGGGATTCCTGTTAGATGCAAATCCAACTTGTGTGAACTCTCTAAGCGTCTAAGACTCACTCATCCTTAAGCTGATCAGAATTAACCAAGGTAGCCATCCAAAGGAAAACAGTTCATACTTTACAGTAATAACACAACCTATCCATCAACTTCCTAGAAGAATTTATGTATGCCCCTGATTATATGGCTGCAGATAAAATTGTTTTCTTCAAGTCAGATTAGTTGATGCAAAGCTTTTTGGATTAAAGCATTGCTTAAATACATCACTCACTCTGTAAGTGTAATTTAAATAGCCAATCACATTTTTAAGTCCAAAATTAATTAGTGCAGAATAACTCAAAAACACAATATACCTAAATAATGCACCTGAAACTTAAAAAAAAGTCTAATGAGCAGAACAATTAAAATAGATTTTGCAACAGAGCTCTCTGGTTCATCCTGCATCAAGTTTTTAATTTTTTGATACTTTAAAATCTAAGTCCCACAAAGATAATAACCAGCCCATGTCCATTAGAGACTCATGAAGTCCAACTGAAGTGGACTTCCATTTTGAAAAACCACTTCATAATATTCATCTTACTGGAAGATGTATTTGTAAATAAAAATGAGTATTCTTGACAGCAGAAAATATTTTTAATAATTTAAGATTCTGTAAGTGATTTTCTTTTCGACAACATCCTATTTTATTGTGTAATGGTCATCGTTAATTTCTATGGAGGTTTTGGTGACTTTTCATATGCATGTCAGCTATAAATTCTGACTGTATTTTTTCTAGCCCTGTTCATTACTACATCCATTCACAGAAATATATGAATTATTGTATGCTATTTTTCTGGTTATAAAGTCAATGTATAATTTTAGAACATTTAAAAAACCTATAGAACATTTAAAGCAATAAATTGTGTATAGATTCACTATCCAAATATTAAGTGTATGGTAATATATTCTTTTTTGTCCTTCTGGTCTCTTTCACATGTACATACATTTACATAGCTGAGTTTATGCTATAAAAATGGCCATTATGCACTTTAACAAAGGCTTCTGCTGGGTGCTCAATAACTGCGAATAAAGTTTCAAAGTGCAGCCCACCTCCATCATAATAAAAAGGACTCCAAGGAAGGCTAAGACTAAGGGTACACGCCGGTCAAAGGGTATAGATTTGGGGTCAGAAGTGTAGCTGTGGCCGGCGCCGCGGCTCACTAGGCTAATCCTCCGCCTAGCGGCGCCGGCACACCGGGTTCTAGTCCCGGTCGGGGAGCCGGATTCTGTCCCGGTTGCCCCTCTTCCAGGCCAGCCCTCTGCTGTGGCCAGGGAGTGCAGTGGAGGATGGCCCAGGTGCTTGGGCCCTTCACCCCATGGGAGACCAGGAAAAGCACCTGGCTCCTGGCTCCTGCCATCGGATCAGCGCGGTGCGCCGGCCGCGGCGGCCATTGGAGGGTGAACCAACGGCAGGGGAAGACCTTTCTCTCTGTCTCTCTCTCTCACTGTCCACTCTGCCTGTCAAAAAAAAAAAAAAAAAAAAGAAGTGTAGCTGTGAACAGTATTTGCATCTGTGAATATATTTAATTTTATTTTTTATTATTTTAGGATTAGTTTTTTTAAGAAAAAAATTACCACTCTAAACACCCTTTATTCTTGCTAGTGGTGTGGTGCTAACACTTGGGGGCCTCTGCCCATTACAGAGGAGGAACACCCCTCTTGTCTGCAGCTAGGTGAGGATCAGGATGGTGTGGGGCCACCCAGGGCCAGAGTCTGTGTGTGGAGTAGGTCTGTTTCTTAGGGGGTTGTGGATTCACTCGCTTAGGATCTCACCAATGCACCCAGGCTGCTTGCAGGTGGCTGGTGGGGAGGAGTCCTAGTCCCTGTTAATTATTTTCCAGGGAGACAATAAAACTGCCTTCTATCAATTTTTTATCTGTTTTCATCTCCCTGGATTCTGCATCCTTGTGGGTTAGAAGGACTTGAGGTTATGGGTTCTGGCAGGTAATGTTTTCTGTCTCGTGGAAACATATTTCAAATGACTGTGAAGAGACCCAGCCCTGTGGGCCACAACAGAAGATTTAGGACAGCTCCTTACAAAGCCAGCCCTGCTCACAGCCCTTCCCAGTTAGATCCCTGCCCAATTCCATCCTCTGGGGAACCAGCATGGGCACGCCTTACATGCAAAGAGATTTTACAGGTGTCTCTCTCTCTCTCTCTCTCTCTCCTTTTCTTTCTGAGCTCCAACCTCATGGTTCTTACACATCAGGGAAGAACATCAGGGACCAGCATCCCATACATTCAGAGGTGGAAAATAACACACATAGCCTCCTCACTGAATGATTTCCAGTGCTTCCAGCAGTAGCCAGGTCATTGCCACACAAATTAGCCTTATATTAATCCTAACAATATATTCTGTTTAAAAAACCAGGATCCAGCAAAGTGACCATAGGGCTGGTGCTGTGGTGCAGCCAGTTAAAGGCACGAGCTGCAGCATGGGCTGCTCCACTTCCCATCCCGCTCTCTGCTAATGCGCCTGGGAAAGCATTGGAGGATGGCCCAAGTACCTGGGCCCCTGCACCCACGTGGGAGACCCAGAGGAAGCTCCTGCTCCTGCCCTTGCCTGGGCCAGCCCCAGTGGTTATGGCCACATGGGGAGTGAACCAGCAGATGGAAGATCTCTCTATGTCTCTCTCTGTCCCTCTCTCTGAAACTCTGCCTTTCAAATAAATAAATTTTTTATATAAAAAGGCAAAGTGATCATAGTTTTAAACATAGATGTGGTAGGGAACTATGGCCCTGACAACTCCAGATAGTAGTTTAATTTCACAAATAAAGAAAAAACCCTCTCCATCTATCAGATTTTGACAAGTTCTTTCTCTAAGGGATGATTACCTAACTAACAAAATGCAATAAAGCAAAAAATTTCTAGACTAATTTTTCTCTGTATTGGGTCAGGACGATTTGAGACTTATTTCTTTGCCATCTATCAACCATTCTATCCTAATAAATACGAGAATCTTTCCAGCAAACTCTAAATTTCCTCTTCATTTTGTGAGGTACTTGTTAATAAGTAGGTTGACCATAACCCAAAAAGGAAAAAAGAATTTTGAAGCTTGACACATGGAATAACAATTCTTCCCCCTATTATATATTTCTGAGAAAAGCTCACTTAAAAATCATTCATTCCCACTAAAAATATACATCTAAGACAATCTGTGTCAAGGTGGTGACAATCTGTCATCCTAAGGAAATTCCTTCAGCTGTCACGGAGAGAATATGGGGAAAAAATGACTGAGTAGCTAAAAGTGGGCAGAGAAGGTCTTTGCGTTTGCGAAGTCTGGTTTATGATTTACTGTAATATTCATATCTAAAGGTTAAGGAAATGTATAGAAACAGGAACATTTTAACTATCAGCCTCTTACTACTCAAAAATAATGAGGAATGTGAAACTCTGACAGCCCAATGCCACAAAAGACAATGCCTGCCCTGACGCCCTTGAGCCATCTCACCTCCCAGGAAGAGAAAACAGGCCGCTAACTATGTAAAGTATGTGCACAGCGTTTACAGGTTCAAGTTGTTCTGATGAAATTCAGCTTTTCTTTCCTTCACATGTTCCCCAGGTGTGCAAGGTACAGAACCAGCAGCTTGGTCACAGGCGTACTGCATCAAAACCATGCCATGGACAGATGGCTCACCCCCGGCATGCCTACCCACAAAGACTGCAAGCAAGGAGATGGAAAAATAAGGAGTTGGAAACACCCAATAAATCCCATACAATGATGGTAAGAAAGTGTATGGGATAATGAGAGAGAATATACTTAGCCCTTTCATAGTCATGAGTTCTGCATCTGTGGACTCCACCAACCTTGGATTCAAAGTATTTGGAAAAGAAAATGGCATTTGTACTCACCACGACAGATTATTTTTCTTGCCATTGTTCCCTAAACAATACAGCATAACAACTATTCAAATAGCATTTGCACTGTATAGGTAATGTGGGTCATCTACAGAGATGATGATGCCTACGTGGTAGGGATCAGGCATTTGGCCTGGTAGTCAAGATGCCTGCATTCCATATCAGTGTGCACAGCCTTGAGTCTAGGTTCTGGCTCCTGATTCCAGTCTCTCTCTAATGCAGATGCTGGGAAGCAGTGATGATGGCTCAAGTGACTGGATTGAGTTCCATGGCTACTGGCCCTGGCCTGGCCAAGCCCTGACCGTTTCAGGCATTTGAGGGGGGGAGCCAGTGGATGGAAGCATGCTCGCTAGTGCGCTCTCTCTCTCTCTCTCTCTCTCTCTCCCTTTCAAGCAATTTTTTAAAAATAATAAAGTACGCAGAAGAATGTGTGCAGGTGCTAGGCAAATTCTACACCACTGTATGCAAGGAATCTGAGCATCTAAGGATGTGGGCATCCATATGAATTCTGGAACCAACCGGCTGTGGATGCCAAGGGATGATGGTGTGTGTGGAAGAGAAGGAGGGGGAAGGAAGTAGAGGGAGAAGTTCAATAAAAATCAAAGACCTTTCTGATAGGTCTTTTGGCCCAGTTCAAATATCAAGATGTAATCTCTCTGGACTATCTCTGTTTCTTATTTTTTTTTTAAATTTATTTATTTGAAAGGCAGAAAGAGAGAGAGGGATTGATTTTCTATTTGCTATTTCATTCCCCAAATGGCTGCAATGGTTGGAGCGGGGCCAGGTGGAAGCCAGAAGCCAGGAACTCCAACCACTTTGGGCCATCTTCTGCTATCTTTCTAGGTGCATTAGGAGGAAGCTGGATCCAAAGTATAGCAGTTGGGACTCAAACTGGAACTCTGATATGGGATGCTGGATTTGCAGGCAGTGGTTTAACTAAGTGCATCACAATGCCGGCCTCTCATTTATTTTTAGATATAATTTGCAAGCCATAAAACTCATCTTATTTAGTGCACAGTTCCGAGTCTGTGCAACTGAAATCACATGTGTACCCACCTAATCAAGACACAGAATAGTTCCACTGCCCCCAGTGTCCCCTCATGCCCCTTTGTAGTCACCTTTTTCCCAGCCTCAGTTCCTGGAAATTACCAATGCGTTTTGTCCCCATAGTTTTGTCTTTCTCATAATGTGGAATAAAGGATACCATGCACTCACACAGAATCAAACATGAGTGTGTCGCTGTGTGTTTCTGGGTTCTTTCCTTAGGCATAACTCATCTGCACACTCAGGATCTTGGTCTGTGCATGAGCACACCGCTCCTTTTCAGTGCTGAGTGGTTTCCACTGTAGGGCGGTGCCACAATTTCTGTATCCACTTCTCAGGGGAAGGACATAGGAGTGGTTTCCACTTACTGAAACTATTAAAAATTGTTTTGACCAACATATAACATTTGCACACATTGCTGAGGTGCAATGTGATGTTCTTATCAGGCCTGTATTGGGTATCTAGCAACCCAGCATGGTAACTAGCATATCTTTTTCTATCATTTCTTTATGGGGAGCGCTATTCTGGGATACACAGTGCATTATTGTGACTTGCATTCGCCCTGCTGGGCCATGGTTACTTGACTAACATGGCACCCATTGACTGACATCTCCCTAGGGCCCTCCTCCCCCACTGTTTCCAGTTTGGGGAGATTAGAAATAAAGCCACACTAACACTTCCTTCAGGTCCCAGGTTTCTGCAGGAATTGCTAGGATGTAGGTAAGTGTGTACTCAGCTGTAGGGGAAGCTACCAACTGTTCACCATGATGGCTGCACCATGTTGAACTTCCACCTCTTCCTCATTGAGAACAGGTTGTTCACGGCTGTCAGGCCCCCTCCAAAACCACGGAGTCCTCCAGAGCCTGTCCTCCCCACAGTATCCCTCATCTCAAAGGCAAGCATCGCGGAAATGTGCAGGCATGAGGACTGCCTCCTTCTCCAGGTCTGTGCTCCTCAAGGCACCAGAAATGACTCCCCCGGCGCTCAGGGCCACGGGAAAGCCACGGGACAGTGTTCAAATGCCAATTTCACGTAAAGAGCCCCAGAGCGCAACTGTTTTTAAACGCAGGGAGAATGCAGAGTGCTGTCACCTCAGTGCTTCTCAATGCAGGCCCCTTTTCAGTTTTCCAGTGACGGCCCAGAAGGCAGACAATGCTTACTGAACACGAGCAGTAGAGAAGGCTGGCACCTCTCTGTCACTGGGAAACTGCATGTTAGTGCCACGGTCCCGACCAGGCGAACAGGACACCAGAGCACCGGGAGCAGAGGGTGATGACGGCATTGGGTGCCTGGTTATTAAAGACCCTCCAGAACTGGGTTTCTTGAGCATGAATTCATCGTCTTGTACAAAACACCTCTGTATCCCCAACGCTGACTGGCTCCAAGCAATGGGAACCAACAGATAAAGAAACCTGGTGTGACAGCGCATTAACTTTTAAACATCAAACTCAACAGAGCTGTTCTAGTGACTGGCTGCTTCACAAGTCACTCCCGAAACTTGGTGATTCAAAACAAGGACAATATCAATTCTGCTCACAAATCTATCAGGGGACAGGGTTCAGTAAGGATCCTGAGGCTTTGCTCCAGGGGGTCCCTCGAAGCTCACTCACTCTCACGACTGACAGCTGAGCCCCAAGAGGAGGCCGTTGGCCTGACAGCTAGACGTGGCTTCTCCAGGTGGACCAGGCTTCCTACCATGGCACAGTTGGGCTCTAAGGGTGGGTGTCCCTTTCAAGCCCTAGGCGTGGAAGTCACTGGGGCTCTACTGCTTGCAGCTGTTACAAAGATCCACACAGACTCAAGGGGAGGGAGCAGGCCTTGAGGAGTACCTGAAGTAGTCTGCATGAAGACCATGGGACTTTACACACCCTTGGAAGACAGAGCATGCCATGGAGATGACCCAGTCCCAGAATTGCTTTTCTGAAGTGCAAATGTGCATGGTATCTGGACTCTCCTACTTGAAAACCATGCCTCATACTCTATACTCACACATCCAGGGCCTAACTGCTCTCACCCCTGTTTTCTTTCCCACGCCCTTTCTAGACACTTCTCTCCTACCTGAACTTCCAGCTGTCCAGAGTTGCCTGCAATTTCCCAGGCTCACTCCTACATTTCCTTCCTGTGGAAGTCTTTGTCCTTGCTTTTCTCTGCTTATTCCCAGGCTTGTCTTCAAGCATCACTTCTCCTGAGGTGTGGCTACTCTGGAATGATCTCCCTGCAGGCAGCAGTTTGCAGGGCGCAGCGCCAGGAGCAGGAGCCCGTGTGCTCATCTGGGACAACTGTCTGACCCAGGGTTTTACTCCATTTACCCTGAAATGGCAGGTCCTTCATGCTCTGTCCCTTCCCTCCACTGAGGCTGATCTCAAAGGTGCTCCCTAATAAACAACATCTCATGCTAAACTCCATCTTGGAGTTTCTGCCCCCAGGAAGCCAAACTGCAAAGAACACTTTAGGATAACTTCAATCCCTCACCATAATGGCTGCAATTCATGTCCCTAACCAATGGGTTCATTTCCACAAAATACGGCGCTGTGGCATAGTGGGTAAAGCCAACGCCTGTGAGGCCACCATCCCATATGGGCACCAGGTCCTGGCTGCTCTACTTCCGCTCCAGCTCCCTCCTAATGGCCTGTGCAAGGCAGTGGAAGAAGGTCCAAGTGTTTGGACCCCTGTATCTACGCAGGAGACCTGGGCTTCAGCTGGCTCAGCCCTGGACATTGCAGCTACTTGGGGAAGGAAGCAGTGGATGTTAGCCCTCTACCTTCGTCTCTCCCTCTCTCTCCAACTCTGCCTTTCAAAAAAATATATATTTGGTGACTACACATTCTAAAAAAAAGGAAAATGGGATTTATTTATCAAAATTATTCACACAATTACCCTTTGACATGGAAGTCCTACTTATGATTATTTATCCAATACTAGTAACGGGAAAAAGCTGAAGCTGGAGAAAACCCACATGTCCATCAATCCAAGAGACTGGTTCAATTCCCTCCCTACCTAAGTGGACTCTGCAACTGGAGAAGACTGAGGAGGGCCCCTATATCCAATGGTAAGATGGCTGCGATGTGCTGTCACCAGAAAGTCCTGCACAGGAGGGGTCTGCTCCAGGCACCTGCTGCAAGGAAGTAGGGCGTACAGCTTCCCGCTGCACCAGCCTGTTTCTGCAGACACTGAAGGGACACGCCAGGACTCCGGAACAAGGGCGTGGGCACAGCTAGACTTTATCATGCTGAAATTGAATGGCATTTTAAAATTCTGCACCATGTAAATGCATTACCATATGGTGTTTAAAACAAACAGTCCTCAAAGACATTTGGAATTACTTTTGGTGAAAACAGGGAAGGAGGGGATTATGTATCCAAGTTCTATTTTCTCCAAATGACTCTCTGTTGCCCCATCACCACATGTGTAAAATATCTTTTACCCACTCATTTCAGATCATCAACCAAAGATCCAGTTGGAGTTGGATCTGTTTTTGGATTCTCCATTTCATTCCTTTCCTCCGTCCTTACACCAGTCCCAAATTGCTTTTAGTACTACAGTTTTGGACTCTAACATCTGGTATGTCAAATCCCCCTTAACACTTTTATTTTCAAGATTTCCAGGCCATTTTCTCTTATTTATATTTTTGTGATTGTCATCATTTCCTTGTTTCATCGAGGAATCTATCGGACACTTTTATGACATGTGTTATGTTTCTGTAAGTGTGTGCATGTCAAAGTACTCACATGTGCATGTACTCAGTTCTCACCACCCAGGAATGGGCTAGGTCTATTTATTCACATTTACTTTTGCTGTAATGGTTTTCAGGACCTGCGCTGTGGTGTAGTGGGTAAAGCTGCTGCCTGCAGTGCCAGCATCCCATATGGGTGGCAGTTTGAGTCCTGGCTGCTCCACTTCTGATCTAGCTCTCTGCTGCGGCCTGAGAAAGCAGTGGAAAATGGCCCAAGTACTTGAGCCCCTGCACCCATGTGGGAGACCCGGAGGAAACTCCTGGCTCTTGGATCCTGATCAGCACAGTTCCGGCCGTTGTGGTCATTTAGGGAGTGGGCCAGCGATGGAAGACCACTCTCTCTGCCTCTCCTTCTCTCTGTCTGTGTAACTCTGACTTTCAAATAAATAAATACATCTTTAAAGTAATGGCTTTCTTACTATAACTTTAGCACATTTAAATTATACTCATATGACCTGTTTTGAGTTAATATTTAGTAACTTAAAACTAGGTATTGTTTGTTAGCAGAAAAACATTATTTTAAATAGGACTGAAAATCTCAGTCCTAGAATTTAAAGTCTTAGCATTCATGCTACCAGGGGTGGCAATGTGGCCTAGTGGGTAAGATGCTTGCATCCTATTTTGGAGTGTCTGGGTTTGATTCCTGGCCCCAGCTCTTGGCTCTAGCTTCCTGCTAATGCAGATCCTGAGAAGCAGTGGTGATGGTCCCAGTGACTGGATTCCTGTCATCCACATGGGAGACCTGGAGTGAGCTCCCAGTGCTCGGGTTTGAACTTTGCCTGGCTCAGGTATTGCAGGCATTTAGGACATGAACTAGGGAATGGGAATACTCTCTCTCTTTCTTACTGTTCCACCCTCTCTCTTCCCCTCTTTCAAAACAACAGCAAAAGAATCCATTCCACAAATCTAATTAGCAACGATGAAAATGTTTCATTCTTTTAAGTACACTTTAGGTTGTCTTTTTCCATTTATGCTTAGTTTTTAGAAACCACTGATTAGTATTTCTTATGGGCTAAGCATCTCTTATAAAATTAATACTGTGGAAAACGCTGCAGAAAAAGTAGGTAAAAAGAAGCAGAATTGTTACCATGACTCTTAGTGTAGAGAATCCAGCTGAAGGCAGGTGAGCCATGCGATGGGTGGAAGCAGGTGGCACCTGCAAAGAGGAGCCATCAGTGCAGCTAAGAAGATGTGACATTTTGCAGGAGGCACACCCAGTGATTTCCACCACAGATTTCTATCACACCGCACCAATAGAAAGGTCAAAGAAAAACAAACTCTCCAAAGCATGTGTATTTACATGGTTCTCATCAGTACACAGCAGTGCTTATCCCAAGAGGCAGCACTAGAAAGATGGGCCCAAGATACTAATGTGAAAACACAGGCCACCTGCTTGGTGTCATTAAGCTGAAAAAAAAAAAAAAAAGCCACCATTGCCACAGATCTTCTTTGAAGTGACTTGCCCACCAATCTTTTCAGAGACATTCAAGGTTAAAGTAACCAGATACTAGGAGTATGTGATGTCAGCTTTGAATATTTCCAGCAAGAATTAGTAAGTCAAATGCATATTTTGCAACAGATAATGACACTATGAACAGATCAAGAACAGGGAGATATAACTGGCCTCCCCCCTGATGTCACATAACAAAGGAACTTTTATAGCATCCCCTCATTAACAGTTAACACAAAGTATCTTTCATATTACCAACAAAACTTTTCTGCAAAAAAAAAAAAAGACTCAGAAAAGGATACTGAGTGTCCTCCGTGAAAGCCTGACAGCACATGTTGTATTTGTATGGAGGCAGACACACACTGTACATACACATGTTCATGCACATTCTTAAATACACGTGTGTGCACACATGCAAACATAATATAAAGATAAAATGTGGGCAACCCACTGTATTGAAAGCAACATACGCCAGTATTTTGATTAATACATACAATTTTGATCTCTATGGTCATTTAGGGAATGAGCCAATGGATGGAAGATCTCTATCTCTCCATCTCTCCTTTTCTGTCACTGCCTTTGAAATAAATAAAATAAATCTTTAAAAAAAGAGAAGCATTTGTGTGATGGCCACTTGGAAGAGTCACATGTTTGTATGTTGCCCATGGGGACAGTTTAAAATATTAAGTCAGAACCGAAGACCAGGGGAAGGCATTGTAGCACAGGGTATTAAGTCTCTGCTTGAGATGACTGCCTGTGCCAACTGGAACGCCTAGGATCAAGCCCTGCTTCCACTTCTGATCCACATTCCTGCTAATGCGTGCCCTGGGGTGCAGCACACGATGCTCAAGTACTCGAGTCCCTGCCATCTGCATGGGAGACTTGCACTGAGCTCTTGGTTCCTGGCTTTGGCTTGGCCCAGCTCTGGCAGTTGCAGGCATTTGGGGAGCAAGCCAGCAGATGGAGGAGTCTCTCTCTCTCTCTCTCTCTCTCTCTCTCTCTCTCTGCTGTGCAGATACAGAAGTGTCTCAAGAGGGTCCCCGTCATAGCACAGTAGAAACTGGTTAAAGAAGTGCAGGATTCTTCCAAGGACTGCCAGACATGCCATGGAGCAGCTAGATAAACAAAGACCGACCAAGCACATGGAGTGTTGGTTACTGATTGCCACTTTCCTGATTGCTTTGAAACAAATTAATGAAATAAACAAAAGATGTGGCTCTGGCCCTAGAGGGTAAAATTTCCGATCCAGGTAGAAGGATTATTAAGCACCTTGAAAACGTCTCAGAGAAGTGGTACACTCTACCACGTTGATTGTAAACCGTTCAGAGGAACAAAGAGATCAAGGGCAAGAGGGCCCCTGAAAGCTTCAAGGAGGCCAAGCCTCTTGACCTGGGCCTTGAAGAACACAGGGGACATATTCGTATTCAAAACAAGAAGCTGCTTGGGGAAAGTGATTTCTGCTTCCGAGGTAATTATGGTGAGTTCAGCTGCATATGTTCCATGGAAACGGCTGCCAGGAGGAAACAAGCAGCAGTATTTTGTTATTTTGATTATTTGGGCTGCCACAAAAACTAAAGTTTTCATACCTGAATGGACTATACAGGAAATGTAACGGAGACCATAATCAGTGTCTGATGTTAGTGCGCTGGTTACGTGAGGTTGGCAATTGGCAGCTTTTATAGCTCAAGGGTGATGGCTAATTTATTTTATTTCCTCTTCTTAAAATTAGGTTTGTTTATTTTAGTTATGTACATAAATAAAGAGGACTCTAGACATCGCTCTGAAAAGGTTATTAACAATTTAGGTTTCTGGTGCATCAATTAATCCAAAAGATGACTTGTTCTTTGTTTCTGCAAATAGACTGTAGCTAGGTTGGCTTTTTGGGTTGGCTGTCCTTGAAAGCCTTCCTCCCAGCTCTCCCCCCACCACCCCCTACACACACGAAGTCAGCATATACAAATGCATCCAGGTTTATAATACATTCAGCAACCAGAACAGCAATCAGTGCCTAGGAAAACTTGTTTTCCATCTTCATATTATAAGCAGTGCTGGCTGGGATACAGCTCATCACTGCCTCTTCTTATGGTAGAAGTGACTTCTTTGCAAAAAGTTGTTATTTATTTATTGGATATGTACAGAAACACAGAGAGACAGAAAATTTCCATCCACTGGTTCACTACCCACATGCCTACAACAGCTAGAAGCCACATGGATGGCAGAAACCCAAGAACTTGAGCCAGCACCACTTCCCCCTCCAGGAAAATGGAGACAGGGCAGAGCCATGTATGGAACTCAGGTCTCTGATATGGGATTCAGGGAACACAAATGGTATTTTAACTGCTGGCTTAAGTGCCCTCCTCCAAGGTGCTGTTCAGGCAAGGGTGGCTGACAGAACGCCTGGATACTTTCAGGCTATACAGATAGCCCTCACCCTGCAATGCTTTGACTTTTTCAACTTCACAATGCTGCGAACTATGATCTGGATGTGCTCTGTCCACCAAAGTTTGTTGTTTTGGAAGCTTGGTCCTCAAGGTGGTGCTGTTATGAAGTAGTGGGACCTTTAAGAGGCGGAGCCAAGGGGGATGGTGCCCTTGGAAAGGATTAGCGTCATTCTCAGGGGACCCCAGTTGTTCTCTGGCCTCCTTTCTCACCATCACCAAGTGCCCACCCAGCACCAGGATGCCCTCTGCTGTGAGGTCTTCATAGGAGCTGAGCTAACATCGGTGCCAAGCCCTTTCAATCCTAGAACTGCGATCTACAAGAACCTCTTCTCATCATACGTTACCCAGCAATAGAAAATGGACTAATATAGCTCCAAAGTGCAATGCATCAGAGGAACCACACTTTGAACGCAGAATCTTTTCCCGGGCTGGCATTATGTGGTCTGATGCTCTCTCAAGCTGTCGTCACAATCATCAGTGGCAGTGTGGTCACCAGCCGACACAACCAATGCCCTACAGTTCTCTGCTAAAGCAGCCAACAGTGCCATGGCAAATGGAAAAGCATCTTTGTATTTCTTCTCCATGGCAAAGACTGGCAGGAGCTGGGCACAGGCCAGCTCATCCTTCAACACCTGTACCTTGCTTTGTTATTTTCAATGTTACTCTCTAGTCAAATTTTACTCAAGCCTTTTCTTTTTGAAAATATTCATTTATTTATTTATTTGAAAGGCAGAGTTACAAAGTGAGAAGGAGAGAGAGAGGTCTTCCATCCACAGGTTCACTCCCCAAATGGGGTGGGGCTAGGAGCGTGGAGCCTGGAACTCCATCCAGGTCTCCCAAGTTGGGGCAGGGGCCCAAGCGCTTGCTTCCCCAGGTGCTTCAGCAGGGAGCTGGATCAGAGGCAGAGCAGCCAGGACTCAAATCAGCACTCAAACAGGATGCTGGTGTGCTGCTGGTGGTGGCTTAACCCACTGCGCCACAATACTGGCCTCATGCCTTTTATTAAACCACCATAAAATTCCTGGCACCTGGTCCCCAGTTCTGTGGGCTTGGGCTTTCAGAACTGACCAACCATGAGAAACCCATGCCCAAGAGGTAGAGGCCAAAGTATTATGGAAACAGAGACCTGTGGGGCCAAGTTCTTGCTTGGTGGTTTCCCTCATGTAACTAACTGGCTTTCACTTGTGTAGCCAATGTGAGGGGATGGGAAACTGGACAGTAAGGGGAGACATAAATGCACCTTTGTCCTCCTATATTCTCAATAGACTTCTATTTATTTCAGAAAGTTCCAATATGGCCACAAGAACACTGCAGATACCCAAAAATATGTCCTTGGCTGCCTGTGATGAAAATGGATATCCATCGGGTTTAACTCACAACCAGTGGTTTCCTGAGACCTGTGTGAGGATGGGGTAGGGTAGGAGGCTTGACTACAAAGGAACATTTGGTTTAACAAGCAAATATCCTGGGAAGGTTAAATGGAAGGATCTATTAGTCATTCATATGCTGTATAAACGACTTTCTTTGGGGGAAATTCTAGACTTACTAATGAATGAACACACTGTCAAGAATACGCAATATTAGAGAAGACTTCAGCAGCAACTTCACCAAAGGAGACCTGCAGATGGCAATGACACCAATGAAGAGATGCTCAACAGAGAAACAAAACAGACACTTTACCTTAGGTTAGGTATTTACTGAGGGAAATGGAAACTCGAGTTTCTACTACAACCTAATGGGAGTTAGAACACAGGTGCTCCTCAGAACTGGCACAGGTGAGAAATGGCTGACATCCTTCAGCAGGTGAACGGCAAACTGTGGGGCACCCCCACAGTGGAACACTGCTCAGCAACTGAAACTCGCAGACCCCGATGCTCCCCACTGCACAAGCACAGCCCAAGAGCATTCCGGGAGGCGAAGGACTCAGAAGGAAGGGTCACAGGCTGGACAATCCCATTCACAGGATGTCCTGAGAAAGGCAAAACTACAGGGTCAGAAAACAGAGCAGTCGTTGGCAGGCCCTGGGTGTAGGGGCGAGGCTGACCACAATGAGGACTGGGGCATTTGGTTCTGTATCTGCGTGCAGTGGTGATGACGCGACACTGTGCGTTTATCAAGACTTAAGGGACTGCACAAGGAAAAGGGATCATTTTACTGCATGTAAATTACACTTTAGAAAAAAAAATAGAAGAAGCAGTGTGCCATAGATATAAATACCTTCCAAAGAACAAAGGAAACTGTAAGGTAAGGCTTACAAGGAGGTAGAAACTTCTGGTGAATAGCCAGTATCATGAAAAAGCAACTTTTGAATTGGCAAGAGGCAAACAAAAAAATTATCTAAACAGCTTGCAGCTTAGTTAAAAGAACAATGAACTTCATCCTGGAATCCCTGGATAAAAGAAGCCAATATTTTAATCAATGTTCTACTGGCAAGCTCCAGGGGCATAAGCAATATTTAACAGCATGGATCTACTTTGTCTTCCATAAGTTTGAAGGACCAGGAAACAAAGTATATATATTACTCCTATTCTTTTTTCTCAAACATATTCACCTTAAAAATTATTTATTTGTTAGTTTTCATTTTATTTGGAAGGCAGAGAGAGAGAGATCTCTCATCTGCTGGTTTACTCCTTAAATGCTCCCAACAGCTGGGACCGGGCTAGGCTGAAGCTAGGAGCTGGGAACTCAGTCCAGGTCTCTCCTGTAGGTGGCAGAGATCCAACTACATGAGCTGTCAGCTGCAGCCTCCCAGGTGCACATTAGCTGGAAGCTGGAAAGGGATGCAGATATGCGACTCAAACCCAGACACGTTATATAGATGGGGACATCCCGACTGCCAAGTTAGACCATAAGCCTAACACCTGCCCCCTATCATTCCTACTCCTTAGTCTCTTTAAAACAGTACATGTGGTCTACCAGGACAGTGAACAGAAAAGAGAAGTGGAATAGAGATGTTCCCAGGACATCTGCTGAAACACCAAGAGAGTGGCTCCAAAGAGCCGTCAGAGTGGAATGGAGATTTTACCACTGGGGATACGGGAGGATGTGCTTCCCAATATGCTATTTATTTGTTTATTTATTTATTACAGGCAGAGTGGACAGTGAGAGAGAGAGAGACCGAGAGAAAGGTCTTCCTTTTGCCGTTGGTTCACCCTCCAATGGCCGCCGCGGCTGGTGCGCTGCGGCCGGCGCACCGCGCCGATCCGAAGGCAGGAGCCAGGTACTTCTCCTGGTCTCCCATGGGGTGCAGGGCCCAAGCACTTGGGCCATTCTCCACTGCACTCCCTGGCCACAGCAGAGAGCTGGCCTGGAAGAGGGGCAATCGGGACTAGAATCCGGCGCCCCGAGCGGGACTAGAACCCGGTGTGCCGGCACCACAAGGTGGAGGATTAGCCTATTAAGCCGCGGCACCGGCCCCAATATGCTATTTAAAATACAAACAGTTTGCACTGAAGGTCAAAGAGAAAGATGAATTGCATTAGTGTGAATCATCACTTTTCATTTTCATTTTGTTTCAAAAATTTGCAGCCTCTCTAATTAATGCACACTTGCAAGCTGAGGTGCCATTCTTTCATTACTGGAGGGATGTGTCATGAATTCCCTTGATTTCCTGTGTCACCTACTGCATAAGGTGTTCTTCTTCTTGCCAAACTGGCTTTTCTAACAGTCTAGAGCTGAGGGGTTCAATCAAATATCCCTGAAATCCACTTGCTCAGAAAGGTACTCTTTAGGCAAACAGAGATAAAAATGGATAGACAGGGACAATCTATGAACTGCTGTTTAGTACTGTCATAGAACTAATTTATTTATTCCAAAGATTTATTCATTTATTTGAAAGGTAGCATTACAGTGAGGCAGAGGCAGAGAGATAGAGCTTCCATCTGCTGGTTCACTTCCCAAATGGCTGCAACAGCCAGTGATGGGCTGATCCGAAGCCAGGAGCCAGGAGCTTCCTCTAGTCTCCCATATGGGTGCCGGGGTCCAAGCACTTGGACCATCTTCTACTGCTCTCCCAGGCCATAGCAGAGAGCTGGACTAGAAGTGGAACAGCCGAGTCTTGAACTGGCACCCATATGGAATGCTGGCACTGTAGGCAGCAGCTTCAACCACTAAGCCACAGCACTGGCTCCTCATATAACTTATTTAAAAAATTAGTAGAAACATGATTTCAAAAGTTTGAGGCAAGTAGGTCTCTACTGGCATAAGGCTGGATGAGAAGAATCATGTACAGGAAAGCAACACAACACAAACTAAATTGGCAAGAAAACCAGTAAGAAACATCCTAGTAAGTGAAGGTAACTTCACAAGAATGAAAATCCATTGAGAGTTTTCAGCCAAAATAAAAGTAAGATTAAGGTAGGGATGTACTTACAGAATATAGCAATATTGTACTTTATTCTTCCCAAAGACAAGGTGACACAAAATGTAGTAACATTTTTCTTCTAGTACTTTCTGTACTAAATGAAAGTTATACCAGGAGAGAGGTAAGTGAGGTCAGAAAGGCATTTCCTAAAAAGAAAGCCAAACAATATGGTCCACAAGTAACCTTATATTCTAAAACAAAAAAATATATGTGAAAAGAAACAAAACATTCAATCAATTCTCACATGCTTGCACCTCCTGAAATGTGGGTAATGGATGATCTGTTTATGGAATGCGGGGTCTAGTCCTGGAGAGAGCAAAGCACTGAAGGCCCCTGCCCTTAGGGCATCCTCTCCAATTTGGAAAATAAAAATACCATGAATCCTTCCTTATAAGCGAATGGTATGACATTACTGACTGCTGCCTCTGAATGCAATAGGACTGCGAGGGAGGGATGCAAGATGGACCGTGTGGGCACTGAGCTGGATGCCCAGGCTGTGATTTCATTCTGTTTCTGCCACAGTAACAGAGTAGGAGGGAGCACGGGCAGCCTGGTGCTAAAGCACAGCTCCAACCTCTCAAAGTCCACCCCAGCCCTGTAAGTTCTTTGCTTCAGCCTTTGTTTCTAGACGTGCTTTTTTTTTTTTTTAATTCCAAGGGGATTTCAACATTTTACAGAGTTTTAAAGACTCAATTTTTAAACCATCAATGCTTAAATATACCTTTAAAATGCTGGATCTTTATAATGATCCTTTTAGGTAAGGCAGCTGCAAAAACATCATAAAAAAACATACACGAGTATTGTCACATGTAAAAGGCAGAGAGTGTCTATTTTTATAAACTTCAAAGTGAGTGTTTATCACGTAGGAAAATCCATCCCTCCAGACTGCAAATATTTCTCTGGCTTTGTATCGACCCCTCCCTGTCCCCTCACCCACTCTCTTCCTTTGCCAATAAACTCCCAGCTGTATGAACTACAGGGACCAACTGGCCTTTGAGAGAACATTCCTGAGCACATGTCTAACTCGTTCTGCAGCCATCCTTCCGACTGAAATATAAAACCCCACCACCCTGCACTTCTGCCCTGCTATTTACTAATGGCTCGGCTCACTTCTGACATTTATCATAGCACTGGAATAGACCGGGAGCGTGGAATGGGAAAGACAGGTGCTGGCCTCTCTTTGGCATACTGACCTGACCCTCTCCTCCCACCCCTCTTCCCTCTTCACCTGATAAGTCCCTATTCTTCCCTCAGCTTTTAACTCATTTAACCCTGGGACCCTAAGGCCCCAAGCCATCAGCACTGTGAAGCACAACTTCTAAGAACTTTCTTGCAAGCTGTTTTGCCCTAAGCCAGTGACTGCCATGCTGTATTGTGATCACCGGATGTCTCCTCTGCATTCCCTACTCTACCCAAGAACAGCGACTCTGTCTAGTTCATCTTGTCCCCATGACCCAAGCGAGAGTGCCTGACTTGGAAAATGAAGAGGCACGAGGCAAGGAAAGTAGAACTCAGAACGTGATTTTTACTGAATTCCCATTTCTCAATTGCTCCATGGGAAGTCCCACCTACATATTACAATCATCAGCACAAAATAGGAAGCATTCAGCTAGTCACAGGCCCAACAACTGGGGATGTTCTTGGGGGTGGGGGAGGCACTGTGCCTGTGCACACACAGAATTCCCTATGCACACAACCATGGGAACACCCAAACTGTCGTCACCTCTCCCCACCCCCCCACTAGTTGGGAACTTTGGGAGGCTTGTCTTAGTACCCCTGGTCTTAGCACTCTGACTGCCATAGAGTAGGTGGTAAACACTTAATTAAAGCTGTTAATAGAAAATGGCCGGTTTCATACTTGACAAGGTCATGGCCTTGACAGTCAGGGCCCCGTGTGGACTCTGTACTTTTCAATTTGTTTTTTTATCCTTTAATATGTTAACATTAAACTCACAGCTGCTAAGCTAGCCCTTCAAATGAAGAGTCTGTATCAGGAACTGTCAAGCCAGCCCTCCTAAGACAGACGCACCTGACAGAGGAGGGAAGCTTAGCTATCAGGAATTTTGTCTTCTACAACAATGAAGTTTCTTGTGTGTCAAGAATGAAATACATCTTTTCAAAGTGTATCTAAGCCAAGCATCAGATCCAAGAGGAAGAAAAGTCATTGGATGCATTTTTGATCCTGGTTTAAAACATGTACTCTCTATGGATTCCAACACTTAAAGCAAAATCTGCCCCAAAGCCAGTGACTTTTCAAAGCCGTAAAACAGCTAAAGGGAATGTGCATATGTTTTCAGAAAAAATAAAAAATTCAAAGTACTCATCTACTGAGACGTTTGGGGGATTAGAAAGACATTTTCCACATGAACCGTAATTCATTTTACCTTTTAAATTTGAAGACACAGAAAATGAAATGCTGGGAAGTCTTTTCTCATATTCTGTAGTCCTATGGATAAGAGCTTTTTTTGTTGTTTGCTTGGTTTAAGTTTCTCAGATATTGACAAATCTTAACTAGTTGTCAATTAATTCTGTTGGTTAGGTTTCATTTGGTCCTAAATTGCTACGGTCTACAGAATCCTTATTTTTTTCAATCAGTGACAATATTTCCAGCCCTCAGGCTAAATATGTGTCCCATTTCCTGGCCTCTATCCTATACCAGCTTCATAAAAGAAAACATTAAATTTCATTTATTTGTTGCCAAAAATAAAAAAGACACCCAAAGTAATATGTAATTCTCATTTTTTCACATCAATTTCCATTAATTGTGGTTATTCTCCATTTTAGGAATCACCAACTAGCCATCATTACCTCTATTTCAGAGGTAATTTGGCACACTTTCTTTACATGATAGTGTAGCTTACAAGAGGTCTAGGTCAAATTTTTTTTGAAATACAGGTTAAATTCAAGTAATGTTCCTATCTCTTTTCTCTTTTGAATCTTACTATCACAAATTCCTTTTTCTATTTCAAATAACATTTTCCCAAGGGTAGAGAAAGTTTAGGGACAAAGGCGTACCTACTACATGCTTACAATGCTGATGCTGCAGTGTTTTGAAAGTATACTCTGTTTAGGAACCTCAGAATAACTCACTCCCATGGAGGATCTTATGAAAGCTCATGAAAATGCAATTTTGAAAAAAAAAAAAAAACTATGCAGAGATTTAAATTTGCTTTGCACTCTCCAAAAAAGCTCTCTAATTTATTTTCACAAACTTTTTGAACTTCGCTCGTAGACTGTTAAACAGTATGGGAACTTTAAAAGAATGTACTCAACCCTCCTACTTAGGTGATAACATCAGGACTTCAAAAATTTATAGGACGCTTTCCCTAACTTCTTCAACCTTAATCCTTGCATTTAAGGCAGATTCCTCCCATTGTCAAAATCAAAGAATTTTTAAAAATCAGTCTTTGCTTTCCGCTTATAAATTCCATGGGGGAGACAGTTACATAAGGATCATGATTTATGCCCCAGACTTAAAATTACATTTAAGTTCTCTGCTTACCATCTACCCAACGTATGACAGACGAACATTCTGAAATCACTTTTGCTATGGAGCTTGCCTATTCCAAAATGAGAAAGGGAATCACAGTTCCTATCACCAACCAAACTCCTGTCAAGTCTTCAGATCCCTGTCCTTGGCCACTCACATCCTGCATTATCCAGCCCTATCTCCTTGCCTTTGTTGATGGGACTCCCATTCCCACCCATCCTTCCCCGGCTGCAGGCACACAGGCAAAGCGCTCCTCTAACCGGCTGATAGGAGCACCCCCTGCAAGGATCCAGAGATCCACACAGGATTTCACCTTCTGAGAAAGGGAACCATCTGGCTGGGGACATGAACTTGAGCACTTAATTAGATTAATAATAATAATAATAAACTAGAAGCTGGCATTGTGGCATAGTGGGTGAGGCCACCGCCTGCAGTGCCAGCATCCCATAGGGTCACCAGTTCGAGTCCCTGCTGCTCCATTTCCGATCCAGCTCTCTACTATGGCCTGGGAAAGCAATAGAGAGAGGATGGCTCAATCCTTGGGTCCTTGCACCCATGTGGGAGACCTGGAAGAAGCTCCTGACTCCTGGCTCTGGATCAGCGCAGCTCTGGCCATTGCTGCCATCTGGGGAGTGAACCATCGGATGGAAGACCTCTCTCTCTCTCTCTCTCTCTGTAACTCTGCCTTGCAAATAAATAAATAAATCTTTAAAAAAAAAAAAGGAAACTATAGGTAAAATGTATTTTTCAAACACCCAATCTTCCTTCAAATATTTTGTCTCTTTCAAGGTGATGGAAGCACAACAATCTTGTGGAATTCTTTTCTATTCTTCCCTTGTGTTCAGCATCTTTTTTTTATTGTGCTAAAGAATACATAACACAGACTCTACGACTTCAGCCATTATCAAGTGCATGTTTGTAGTGATTCACACTTATCCTGCAGCTCCAGCCCATCCACACCACTGTGCAACCTTCGCCAATGTCCACCCCCAAACACCCTGGGGACATTCTTCTCATGGTCTGTGGGAGGCAGAGAGAAAACTGCTAGTTTTGTTTCTTATGACAAAAATCTGGTTTTCATTCAACAAAATGCATTTTAAGAGGGTTTTCTTGCTATATGCGAATTAAGCTTCAATAACACTAATAAATTCAAAGTAAAGGGGACGCAGTGGTACACAAGGCTGGTATGACCAGGACCCAGACCACAGAACAGCAAGTGAGCAGAGGAGACTTTATCAGAAGAAATGAGGCACCTCTGGAGGGTCTGATGCAAGGGTGGTATTCATCCATTTACTCATTGTCAACACTTTTAAGCAGATCTGTTCCAACCACTGTAAAAGATCAAATGTCATTTTCAGACATCGCACACTGCCTGCATTAGAGATGGAAGCCTAACTAGTGGCTTTTATAATTGCCCAGGTGAAACCAAACTAAATAAATGCTGTACTAGGGGGCACGGGGCAAAGGGTACATGCACAGGGCTACCACAAAACCAAGGATTCTATCATTGTGCTGCTATTTTTTTAATTACTTTATTCAATGATAACTGAGCCTGAGTAAGATTTATGTGGTACACTCAACAAGCATTATGTGAGATCTGTCAGCAGCAGAGAACCTGTTGTACAGAAAAAAATATATAAATTGAGCATGCATTATTACATTCAAGGTACTGTGGTAAAAATGTTCAAGTTAGATCAGTATCATTTTGGTGGAAAATTTATGGCCTGCATAGAAGGAAGTCTGTTATTCCACAAGACATTTTGTGGATGAAACCGGAGATGAGGTATATGTTTATTAATGCAGGAAATGGTTAAACAGTTTGTACAAAAATCGTATTGTGAAATGCCATGCGATCTATATGTAGTAACAAGGAATGACTTCCAAAACACACCGTGAACTAGGAACTGAAACATATTGTACGGCATGAATACGTTTATCTGAAAACAGCAGTCTGTTTGTATATACAAATATTTCTGTAACTACAGAGTGAAAGATCAGGGCAGATAATATATAACGGGGGATAGAAGTGAGAGGGGAGGGAACTTTCAGTCTGAGTTCCATATGGCAAGAACACATGCATGTATTCATTGTCCAGAAAAATCACTTTTATAGGTTAGGATACCAAGTGAGTAAATCGCATTACATCATAGGTATACAGCTCTTCCCTACAGTTTTGACTGCTAATCCAAAACATATCATGGTCCTTGTAATATAGGCTAAGACCATAAATTCTGTGTGTGCATACACGTGTGTGTGTTTAATTTGCCAAACTGCTTTTGGATTCTTTTTATTTTGTAAGATTTATTTGTTTATTTGAAAGACAGAGTTACAAGGGCTGGGTGTGGGGGCGTGGGGAGAAGAGATCAATCTTCCATCCGCTGGTTCACTCCCCAAACAGCCACAACAGCCAGGGCTTAGGCAGGCTAAAGCCAGAAGCCTCTGCTACCCATGTACCCAAGCACCTGCGCCTTCTTTTGCTGCTTTTTCAGGCCATTAGCAGGGAGCTAGATGGGAAGTGGAACAGCCAGGACACAAACAGGTGCCTGTATAGGATAGCAGCTTCATGGGCAGCAGCTTAACCTGCTCCGCCACAACGCCAGCCCCTGGACTCCACTTTGAATTGACTGGTACTCACTCACATGCATCAGAGGACATCTGAGATGAGAACATATTGGCTACTGCACAGGATCTCTCAGTTACAATGAAACCGCTTAAGACAAATAAGTACCACAATTACTTTATTCTCACCATACTAAGAATTACCTTTATAATTTGTTCTCACTTAAGTAATTGATTAGAAGCTTACCTTTCGGATGAAAAACTACTCCTTGCAAATGAGCAAGTCAACCCACAACAATTTCTGACCTTGCAGTTCAAAACACACTAAAACAGCAGGCAAGCGGTGCTTTCCTATTTGAAGTGCAGGATTTTGCCAAGGAAACGACCTGGCAATGGCAGACACTGAGTAACGATCTAACCATCTGGGCTCAGTCCAGGATCCTGCTTTCTGGGTTTTCAAATTAATATCTCCTAGAAATACTAAGTGGAAAACTGGGCACTGGGAGGCAGAGAGTGTTTGCATTTGTTAACTTTATAAAGACCATCTGAAAAGGCAGTTTACAGAAGACCATTTAACAGCTATGGCTCAGCTACTACTGAAAAATTCATCTGAGATGTTCACATGGCACTTTCAGGGCCTGGTCTGAATAGTTTTTCAGACAGGCTAACACCGCCGTGCTCCCAAGAATCGGCATGATAGTAGGTGTGAATGATTCAGGAGGGCCCTGGGGGCGCCCCGGTGAGTCAGGGAACAGGAGCCCCAAGCAGAACCTCTCGATAAGGAGTGTAGACTATCTGTAATTTGCCGATGGTGAGGAAAACCAGATTATTGAGAAAGCTTGTGAGGCCAACAGCTACAGGAGTGTGCTGCACTGGGAAGCTGGGAGAGCATATAGGGACAGACATCCCCACACCAACTTATCTATGACCCAAGTGACATGTACCAGTGACTCCTATCATGAATGAAAAGAACTGAGGCAGAGTGGCAGGAACAAAGATCTTAAAGTGCCACAAGGAAACTGCAAGGATGACAGCTGGAGGAAGACAGAAATTTCAAGATCCATTCTACTAACATCTATGAGTTCTTAAACAGAGTTGAGGAGTTGAATATTGCAGCACAAGACAAGTAGAAAGATTATGGAGGCTTTCAAAGATGACTGACTTTAACCTCATTACACTGAATAAATGACAACTGCATCTCCAAAGCGCTCAAGACTCTGCTACATATTTTATTCCTTGAACAATAATATTTATTTAACAAAAGCACACAAAAGATTCACACTAGGACAAACTGGCCATCTTTCAGGATTTTAACCAGATTTCCTTTGATTGCCTGTAACATTCCTTGAGAATTAGGGCTGCTCCCTAGCCTATCAGGAGCTTTTGTATGAACTGGAAGAGGCATTCTCTCTGCAAAAACAGCTGCAACACAGGGACGCATCCTGAGTAGGTTATCCTTAGTGCAGATCAGAGAAATGCACAGCTGCTTCCAAGTAGGCCACAAGCAGCTGGAGGGACAGACACACGGCTATGTTTCTGCCCCATTTATGCCTTTGGCTGAGTAGACCTGGGAGGTAAACAACTTGTATAACTTGGGAAAATCGGTATTAGTTGAGTTCCAGAGGACTAACATGAGTCTATAAATGTGACCTGTATGATTCAACTGGCAAGATTAGACAATCTCATAAAGAAGTGCTTTGTCACAGTTACGAGAGCAAGCCCCATGTCAAATGATCTGAATGAAGTATTTTAAGGGATTACACCAGAAAAAGTTGATCTCTGCCTTGGTTATTATTTCTGTTAAGAGTTGAGAAGTCAGACAAAACATCACCCATACTAGAATGAGATACTAAAACACCATAAACAATACAGTTTTTCTAATCCACCACAGGGATCCACCACTGCCTGCTTCCTCTTTGCTAAACACATTGGGAAATCTAATCCAGAGGTTCTCCAAAGCCACACCTTTGTCGCAGAGGTGCCCTTCCCAAGGAATAATGAGGATGGCCTGTACCCTCACTGGTACCCAACACTGCTTCCTAGGCCCATCAAGAGAGCAAGCATGTGTGTTTGGTAATGGAATTTACATCTTGGAAAACTGCTGGACAATAGAATACATGCTCGTGGCAATATTCTCAAGTACCTTCTTTGTTTACGCTCCACTCATTCCTGCACCTTTCCCATAAAGGTCCCCACATCCCAAGGCCCCACGAGCAGGGGATGAGTGCTCTTGCCCAGGGGACTTGGCAGATCCCATGAGAACCACAGTGAGAAGTCAGACCCTAGGAAAGCAAACGGTGACTGTGCTGCCTAGACACATCTCAGTGCCCACCAAGAAAGGCGTGAACACCTGCTGCCCAGGTTCTGACCAGCCTGGAAGAAGGGAGTGTGAGTGCCAAGGACACGAAAACAGGCAGGGAAGGAGGAACCCAGGCACGGAGGTGGATGGGGCAAGGGTGGGGAGACACACTGGGGCAGAGAGAAAAAGGCTGCAGGCTCCTCTTGGCTTTGGTTATTGAACACGAGGCTCTAGACTGGGATCTTAGACCTGGTGTCAAAGTGGGTTAAGTGTGACCTGGTGTACACAAGTCACAGCGGCATCTTGTCTTCAATTTTACATTAAAAAACTCTATCTTGAAATGGCTTTAAATGCCTACAGATGCCCTCTGGAAAAAGCCTCCTCCTGTGGACGCAAGGGACTTCCTTACCTCAATGATGTACAGGACCACATTCTTGTAGAAGCAGTACAGTATGCACTTCGTCACACGGTTGTAGCTCCAGGCTCCATGAACCAGCAAAAGCTTCTCTAAGTAGGAAAACTGAAATAGGAAAAGAACAAGTTCAGAAGAGCCTCTCCTTGAGAAATAAATGCCCTCAGGAACAGGAGACACACGGGTCAGGGAGAGGAAACCCCTCCCCAGGAATGGCTTGAGCAACTCCGTGATTATTCCCTCTAAACATGCTGCTGGACTTCTAGCTGTTACTCTCTTAAAATTCTATGTATGCTGGTCGGCGCTGCGGCTCAATAGGCTAATCTTCCACCTGCTGCGCCGGCACATCAGGTTCTAGTCCTGGTCGGGGCGCCGGATTCTGTCCCGGTTGTCCCTCTTCCTGTCCAGCTCTCTGCTGTGGCCCGGGAGTGCAGTGGAGGATGGCCCAAGTCCTTGGGCCCCGCACCCGCATGGGATACCAGGAGAAGCACCTGGCTCCTGGCTTCGGATCAGCACGGTGCACCGGCCGCAGAGCACCAGCCACAGCGGCCACTGGGTGGTGAAACAACAGAAAAAGGAAGACCTTTCTCTCTGTCTCTCTCTCACTGTCCACTCTGCCTGTCAAAAAAAAAAAAAAATTCTATGTATGCTAGTGCTCTATTTAGGGTCCTAGGAATTAATTAGAAGATGACTACTTGAACTGGAAGAAAAGTACAGTGGGAAACAGATGCTTTAGACAATCCCAGATTTTCTTACAAACAGGAGCAAGGGACAGGGATGCTTGGGTACCAGTTTCTTGTTTTAAAAAGGATCCTATGTGTACATGTAAAATGCCTGCACGCAACACACACACACTGCTACACATCCATTTTGCTTTCTTCTACTTCTACATCCACTTCTTTTTTTTTTTTAATTTTTTTTTTGACAGGCAGAGTGGATGACAGTGAGAGACAGAGAGAAAGGTCTTCCTTTTGCCGTTGGTTCACCCTCCAATGGCCGCCGCGGCTGGCGCGCTGCAGCCGTTGCACCACACTGATCCGATGGTAGGAGCCAGGTACTTCTCCTGGTCTCCCATGGGGTGCAGGGCCCAAGCACTTGGGCCATCCTCCACTGCACTCCCTGGCCACAGCAGAGAGCTGGCCTGGAAGAGGGGCAACTGGGACAGAATCCGGCGCCCCAACCAGGACTAGAACCCGGTGTGCCGGCGCCGCAAGGCGGAGGATTAGCCTAGTGAGCCATGGCACCGGCCTTACATCCACTTCTACATCCATTTTGCTTTCTTTGTTTTCCCCAACAAGTCCAGAGCACCTGCAGTCGGAACACTATGCAGTCAGGAACAGAGCTGAGGGTGAGAGAATGGCCCTGAGGCAGGATTCAACATCACATTCTATCCCCTCAGCCTCCCCTTAGCCTGGCTTGGCCTTCTGTGTCCTATTTCACAAAGGTCCCTCAAAGTGTGACTCCTGAGCAGGAGGGGGGGAAATTAGGTGAGTGTGTGTGTGCGTGCACACGCGTGTGTGTGTGAACATTGATACGCTCTGGCATAAATGCATGCTTTGGGACAATCCTGTTTAAATTCATGGTTTCTTTACATCCAATCTGCCTTGCATTGGGTCAAGATTCCCCTTGGCTGACGCTGCCACTGGGATGTGGTTTGTCTGCCAAGGGCTCCTGTGTATTGAAGGTGTGGTCCCCACCGTGGTGGGGCTAGGTGGCGGTGAGACCCATACAAGGTGCTGCCTGGTGGGAGACCCTGGGATCGTTGGGGGTGCTGAGTTTGGAAGGAATTTGTTCTCATGGAGTCTCAGTTAGTCCCTGGGAGAAGGTTGTTACAGACAGCAAGCTGGGCCGCTCCCTGCTCGCTGGCTTCAGTCCCACTTGCTGACCGGTCTCTCCCTTTTGAATGCACTCCCACCATCCAGCCGCCTGCCGTGTTTGTGATGGAGCCAGAGGCCCTCGCTAGAGCCAGCAGATGCCAGGACCCTGCTCTCAGATCTCCACAACTGCGAGCCAAAGAAACCTCTTTTCCTGATAAAATACCTAGCCTCAGCTACTTTGTCATGGTAATGGACTAACAGTGTTGCCTTGAGTGAACACTCAGTCCTGTCTGCTTCCAGAGACAGTGTCAGCAAGCCCTTACTACTGTCGCTGGGCAAGCCACAGCGATAGCCCTCTGATGCTGCAAGGAGAGACCAGCAGGTGTTCTGAGGGCATCCCCACGCACTGGAAATTCTTCTGCTGTTGGAAACCTCCTGTGATTTCAGATGACTTTTGAAATTATACTTGAAAGACTCTAAAACTACAGCATCTTTGTTTTAAGAAGTTCCTTTTCAAGAGGGGGTGCGCACTGGTTCCCACTCACACTAAGGAAGGGGACTGTGTCCTCTGAGAGGCCAGGTTTCAAGGAGTTCCTGCAGGAGACCAGGGGAAGGCATGGGGGCTCATCCACATCCTGGAAAATCTTAAATGACAGCTTCAAAATGGCAGAAGTAGGTGCATATGGAAAAATAAAACTCCCATAAAGGCTCATTAAGGATTCCCAAGGGGAATGGGGAAATCATAAAATAACTCACTAAACGAACAAAAAGGAAGTTTGCATTTGACCCAGACCCCCTGAAGTTTAACTTCAATGGGCACAGAGCACATCTGCTCCAGTCATCCTGAATCCTCAACTGCAGCGCTACAATGATTTGTTTTCAGGAGAAAAATGTATATCCTAAATCAAAACGCTGTCTTCATGAGGCTATTCAGAAAGCATTACGAAGGTAGGGGGCAGGAGTGATTCTCCCAAGGAGAACAGGAAGCAGAGGGCTGCCCGCACAGCAATATCACACCCAGGCAGCCAAGACTGCCCCGGGCAGAGCTAGCAAAACTGAGGACAGCAGTCAGGCCCAAGGCAGCCCCTGTGCATAAAAACACAAGGGGACTTCAGAAAGTCTGTGGATTTGAAGTTAGGCTGGAGAATCTATTTTTTTTTTCTACCAAGGGCCATTTGCATATTGATAACAGGATTTACAGGCCATACACAATTATCAACTTAAAAATTACCCCAGTTTGAGTCCTGCCTGCTCCACTTCTGATCCAGCTCTCTGCTATAACCTGCGAAAGCAGCAGAAGATGGCCCAGGTGCTTGGCCCCCTGTACCCACGTGGGAGACCCAGAAAAAGCTCCTGGCTCCTGGCATCAGATTGGCTCAGCTCCTGTTGTTGCTGCCATTTGGGCAGTGTACCAACAGATGGAAGACTTCTCTGTCTCTCTGTCTCTACCTCTCTGTAACTCTGCCTTTCAAATAATTAAATAAAATCTAAAAAGGAAAAAAAAAGTTAGCCTGCTGGAAATTTATTGAAATTGTCTTGGTAGGACCAGACAAAATGATTTTACAGGCCTTATATGGTCTGTGGGACACATGCTTCCCCATTTAAAAGTTAAGTTTATTTTGATTAAAAAAAAAAATTTCGGGCTGGCACTCTGGCACAGCAGGTTAAAGCCCTGGCCTGAAGCACTGGCATCCCACATGGGCATGGAATCTAGTCCCGGCTGTTCTTCAGATCCAGCTCTCTGCTATGGCCTGGGAAAGCAACAGAGGATGGCTCAATCCTTGGGTCTCTGCACCCACATGGGAGACCCAGAAGAAGCTGGCTTCTGGCTTTGGACTGGCGCACCTCTGGCCCTTGTAGCCATCTGGGAAGTGAACCAGAGGATTGAAGACCTCCCTCTCTCTCTGTCTCTACCTCTTTCTATAATTCTGTCTTTCAAATAAATAAAATAAATCTTTAAAGAAAAAAACATTTCAAACCCATGCATGTGAGGGGTCTTGAGAACATCCATGGGAAATACCTATTATGAGAAAAAACTAGGTGTCAATTTCAAAAATCCTTTCCAGCAAAATAAACCTATCTTTTAAGTCCACTTAGGCACAAGCTTTGTGAAGTTCCCTTGTGTGGGGAGCAACTCGGACTAGACTAAGTTACTCGAATTAAGACTTATTCTATGCATCTGCTCTCCCACCATATGGCACTGAGAAGGGAGTAAACAGCTTCTACACAGCTGCCTCTCGCCAATTTGATTGACTGAGCTGCAGGAGCTGATCTTGCTCCTGATTGGAGAAGAGCAGCGTACTCGGCGTGTGGGTAGCAGAGTTGGGATTGGTGGAAGAGGACTATAAAGGAGGAGAGAGACAACATGCACCAGGAACATCTAAGGGGAACACCTGAGGAACATCTGAGCAGCCCCCCGAGAGAGCCGGCCAGGGGTGTGCTGCTCCCCCGCGGAAGTGGGGAAAGTGGCAGGGGGAACCGCCCTTCCACGGAGGTGGAAGGATGGCAGCCAACCCGGGAAGAACCAGCAGCCAACCCGGGGAGGGCCGAGCAGACAAAAGAACAGCACAGGGTCCTGTGTCGTTCCTCCTTGAAGAGGGGGAGCGACACCCTTGTATAAGGCAGGCAGGAAAGAAATGGACCCAGAGCTTTGCCTGCCTTACAGCCTTCCCAGGGATAAGTCTTTGAGCTCCATGTCCTTCTCCTGCTGCCTGGAAACCTTCATCAACAATGCACGCATCCAAATTAAAAGGTACAGTGCGTGGTCAACCACAGATGCCTGTCACTGCAGCAGAAGCAGAGGAATCCACCTCATGGTGACATTCCCAGCACAGTAATTCAGAGAGAAGAGCGTGTCAGGTGGGCATAAACAGGGCTCTGAAGTAACAGCAGCCTCGCCTCTGTAAATCAAGAACAGGACCATGGACAGGAGAAACAAGGGCTCTCAGACACACCCAGACACCAGCAGTTCCCCGGGCAAGGGCAACCATTGCACTGAAGGGGCAAGGAAGCTTTACTCCCTGCACCACCCTTCTCTGCTGCAGCTTTGAACTTGGAGAGAGCAATGGCTCCGCACTGCACATCCTATTAGTATGCAGTTTCAATAAAGCAGGTCATGGGATCTCCCTTCCCTAGACATTTTAAAGAAAAAGACAGACAAATATTTGCCTGGAACTCCTAGGAAACCTCTTAAGATCCCTTCCAGCCATATGATGTTATAACTCAAGTATTTAATAACGCTGGGGTGTATAACATCTACAGTTGCTGACAGACTACAGGAAGCTCAAGTCCCACAGGCCTTGGAGCAGTTGACTGGGGAAAGTAAATGGGCAGGTGCGCAAGGCCAGCCCCCAGGTTCATTCAAGGGTCTGTGGTCCCCTGACCCCGGGTGCTCACTCGGACCCAAGACTGATCACCTGATGTGAGGGAACCCTGGTTTTCCCACCTTTAAAGTCAGAATTCCTTCTCCTACCTACTTTGGGAATTATCTGGAGGATTTATTTGAAGTCAACCAAGGACCAAGATTGATTTCACGCACTTTGCAGAGCCACGTGGAGTCAGTAATTCCTCCACGCATTTGCAGAACCAAGAGCTGGGGAGGAAGCTGAGAGGTGATCTAATGCAGAGCCTGCCTTGGGGAGGGGAAGCCCAATCGAGCAGAGGACCAGCCGGCAGCCCTCGGGCTGCAGGAAGCTCATTCACATTCTATTTGCAGTGCCTTATTTCAGTGTGAAGGGGGACAAAGCCATGATGCCTTGTGTTCATGCGACAATGGCTAATGCAGCCATCAAAAGCCTGCGCAACACAGAAGCACCAGGGGGCTCTCCCTAGTTGGTTGGTGAATGGGCAGACATTTAGTCATCTGGGGACAGCAGGAATGCGTGTGCATTCCCTGGGATGGCTCGGTTCTCTGGATGACCCAGCAGCCCAGATGGTCTAAACACACGCTTAAGGTCAGGAGTGGGCCACTTTCCTTCACCTTTGGACTGTTGTTAAGGAACAGATATTCCTTATTTCATGCTCAAGCCACCTGTGCAGTAATGCAATGCAAAGCTCAGTTCAGAGAGAAAAGGCAGGAACCTGGCCTGACTGTAGAGGGCTGCTTGCTACTGACTATGGGATCATTGTGGCCCAAACTGGCTCAGGCTCTCAGCAATTCATCTTGCAGGATGGGTTCTGGGCACTGCCCAGTGTCCACTTCAGACAGAGGGACGGCTATAAATCACTGCTTTTCCATGATCCATCCTTCCCTCCCTCTCTGCCCTTCCCCTCCCTCTCTTTCCTTCTCTCCTTTATTTGGGAGAAGGAGAGAGAACCCCTCCCCACCCCACTCTTCGACACACTGATTCATTCCCCCAGATGCACTGGCCAGCAGCTGGAAATGCAATCTGCATCTCCCACCTGGGTGGTAGGAACCCAAATATTTGAGCCATTACTGCTACCCCCCAGGGTCTGCATTAGCAGGAAGCTGGGGGTGGACATCAGATTCAGGCACTCCAACATAGTATGTGGGCTTCCTAACAATTAGGCCAAATGGCCAAGGAGTGTCCAGTGCCTTCTGAAACAGGAGATGCACCAGGCAGGGATGGTAGAACAAGGGTGTTTTGAGTACAGCTGTTCTTCAGCAGAGGAGGCATAGGGGAAGGCACACATAGCAGACACAGAAATGGAGGGTGAGAGGTTATTATTAGCAGGACCACGGATCTCTCTGTCGGGATGGGCACCTCGCCTGCTGACGGTGCAGTGTGTTCAGCCCCACAGCTGATCAGAAGAAACCCAATCACAAGACCGGGCCTCCAGACTGCACGAGATCAAAACGACCGAGAAATCTGAATATGCTGGCAGTTTCATGCAGATGGTGACCTCAAAAGGCGTGGGAGAGTTCTCAGGGGCAGGACTGCAGATCAAGCGCCAGGCTCGCCAGCCCGGCTGCCATCACTGTCATCAGGACAGGACAGCTGGTCACCCCCACGGCTGACCTGTGCGATGGCGTAATCCGAGTTGTTGGTGGCCTGCATGCCCTCGTTCCCACTGATGCCCACTCCCACATGCGCCGTCTGGATCATGCCCACGTCGTTGGCACCATCCCCGATGGCCAGGGTGATGGCCTTCACCCGCTTCTTCACCACGTCCACTATCTCGGACTTCTGCAGAGGAGACACTCTGTGGACGGCAGAAAGAGAGATTATGACCAGACGTGTCTTTCAGGGGAAACAGCTGCAATCTACATTCAGCTGTGTTAAAAGGGCAGTTATTGGACAACCTCCAAATCCAATCCATACGTTTTATGCTCATGTGCAAAGAAGCTTTCAAAAACCAGTAGCTTGTGGCTTTCAAGTGTTTGCCAACTTCACAGATGAAATACACAACTCAAAACTAACTTAAAACACAGTGTATCAGTAATCACACCGCTGTGCGGGAACCACACGAGCAGCTCTTGAGGGGTGCGTGTGCCCTGCTGAACGATACAGGCAGCTAAGCTGGCTGCAGGGCTCTTTGGGAACGTCTTCCCAGTAAATCAGAACACTAGTGCAGACCCCATTTTTGCTTTTCTGTACACTGTCCACAACCTAAGGCTGGCTGGGGAATTTTCTGTAAAATCTGCTTTCACAGAAGGGAAAGAGAATTGGCAGGGCTTGAGAAAAGGCAGAAAAAAAAAAAAAAGAGGCCAGAGTAAGAGGGAAGAATAAAGACTTCTCCTTCTCCACCCAAGAGGTACAGACCTGTCTGTAAGGCACCCCGCCCAACGGATCTGTCTGTAAGGAGCCAGGCAGAAGGAGGGAGGAGTGGGAGTCCTGGGGTGAAAGGTCTGCCTTAGCTGACCTGTGAGGAAGCACAGCCCAGGAGGGTGAGAAGAGGAACCCTAAAGGGCTGTTCCCACTAGGAACAGAAGCAGCGGGTGAGTTTTCATATGCCTCAACTCATCTACAGGGTTAACTGTAGCGATGTGTTTATGCAGACAATACAGCAGCATAAGAAAAGCTACTGGAGTCTCAGGGCTGATTTATTTTAAACTCTGAATTCATAAACTGATAGTTGATTTGAGAAATTTACAGGTAAACGCTTCAATTGCTTAAACACATGAAAACACAAACACACACACATGCGCGCGTGCGCGCACGCGCGCACACACACACACACACACACACACACACAAACATAAAATTCAAGGCTTTTCCAGGCCTCCCAGAGGTGGACTGATTGTACCACATAGGGACTACACCTGCAAACTAGAAAAGACTTCCCCAATAAGAACCATGACCTCCTTCTATGGCTTCTGTCCACAAAGATACCTGTTCCTGGTTGGGTGTCTGGCCTTGGTGGTTAAGCCACCAGCTGGGATGCTCACATCCTGTATCAGAGTACCTGGATTCAACTCCTGGCTCCACTTCTAATCCCAGCTTCCTGCAGATGTGCACCCTGATAAGTAGTTGGTACCTGCCACCCACATGGAGACCTGGATTGAGTTCCTTGCTCCCAGCTTTGGCAGGATCCAGCTCTAGCTGTTGCGAGCGTGTAAACTCACAGATGGAATATCTGTGTCTGTTTCTCTCTCTGTGTCTTTCAACTAAATAAAGATACCAGTTTCCAGCAGAATACTTAAATGCTACTTTACATTTAATTTACCACTCTGGAAAGAAGTGTGTTTGGTGAGACGGCTGAACACAGAACACAGTCTTTGCTGTATTCAGCAGCAAAGATAAACCAGGAAGTTAGGAAAACAAAATCTTGAAGGGGCTTAGAAGTCATGCTGTTTGGGCCAGCACCGCGGCTCACTAGGCTAATCCTCTGCCTGCGGCGCCTGCACCCGGGTCCTAGTCCCTGTCAGGACACCAGATTCTGCCCCGGTTGCTCCTCTTCCAGTCCAGCTCTCTGCTGTGGCCCTGGAAGGCAGTGGAGGATGGCCCAAGTGCTTGGACCCTACACCCGCATGGGAGACCAGGAGGAAGCACCTGGCTCCTGGCTTCGGATCGGCGTAGTGCGCCGGCCATAGCGACCATTTGTGGGGGTGAACCAACAGAAGGAAGACCTTTCTCTCTGTCTGTCTCTCTTACTGTCTAACTCTGCCTGTCAAAAAAAAAAAAAAAAAAAAAAAGAAGTCATGCTGTTCTACCACATGTCACTTTTATCCTTTTCACAGTGGTTTACAATGACAGGAATGTAATGCCTCCTAGAGTGGGGACAACTATAAATTACTATTATTATTTTGCTGTTGTTATTGAATTTATTTAACAGCACTAATTCTGCCCTTTGGCTAGAGCAGAACAAGTATAATATCCTCTTTCAAATATTCAGAAGGCTGAAATATAAAGACACTTGCCACATCCCTCCTCCTCAAGCTCAGCTTCTGCTGCTAAATGGTCTCAGCTTCTTCAATCATGATGTTATAGGCATGCTTCCCAACTTAAAACCAGACTCCAAGGATGATCTCCCAGGCAGCTTAGAGCAGAATATAAGAGAATCACCATTTCCCTTGCCACACTAGATTTGCCATAATGTAGCCTAAAATGAATTACAGGAAGCCTTACTATTGATTATCATAGAGCTTTTATTTATCTTAACAGAAGCAATTTTTTATCATATAGGAATATTAAGCTGTGTGTGTCCATTCCAAATTTGTGCAACTACTCCTGGAAGCCAAGGGCTGAACATGTTGCCATATACAAATCGTAATTTGCTACGCAAAGATAATGTCCTTTATTTTTGAGCTCAGTTGAATCTAAGATCATATATGGAAATATGGTACTAATAGAACAACCTGAAGGCAGACACCACAGCTCACTAGGCTAACCCTCCACCTGCGGCTCCGGCACCCTGGGTTCTAGTCCCGGTTGGGGCGCCGGATTCTGTCCCGGTTGCTCCTCTTCCAGTCCAGCTCTATGTTGTGGCCCAGGAAGGCAGTGGAGGATGGCCCAAGTGCTTGGGCCCTGCACCTGCATGGGAGATCAGGAGGAAGCACCTGGCTCCTGGCTTTGGATCAGTGCTGTGTGGCGGCTGCAGCAACCATTTTGGGGGATGAACCAATGGAACGAAGACCTTTCTCTCTGTCTCTTTCTCTCACTAATTCTGCCTGTCAAAAAAAAAAAAAAAAAAAAGAACCTGGAAAATCAGAGCTAAATTACTGAACATGCCCATGCTAACTTTTTACACAGGAAAAGGAGTTCTACAGGTCTCTGACTTTTCATTACTGGGCTGGGGGAAATGAGAACCACCCACTTCCTAAGATGGTTGTAATCCATTAATAGGAAATAACAAATAAATGCTACCCTCCACTCCACCTAACGGGCTCTCTGCAAAACCTCAGATGTTAAAAAAGAAAAGTCAACACATCTGAGAATTGCATGCCATGTGACCCACCATTTCCAAGCTGTGTGTGAGGGTGCCATGCAAGGAAATCTTCAATTTCCAAGGAAAACACAGCGACATCTCTCAGGCAATAGTGCAAAATCCTAACTGGAAGTAGCTCACAGCTTCAATATCAGTTCACGATACAACTTTGTGAAGCTGGGACATTGTGATTGTGATACCAAAAAGCAAATGAAAATCAGTGTGGAAGAGGAAACGAGGGAGGCAGCACGTACTATTACAGTGAAATTTGAGAGGCTGCGCAGAGTTCAACAGCACACGATAACATACCACTTGGCTAATGGTGATGGTTACTCAAGGATGGAAGAGTAAAGATTATTTCTTTCAATGTAAAAAGCAACTTCAAAACTTCATGGAAAATGGAAATGGTAAATTTATTTCAATATAAAAAATTTTGGGAACCCCTATGCACAGTTTTTTTATAATATATGTTTTCCATGAGCTTTTTGAAGCCCCCTCTCCGTCCCCCCATGCCCCCAATCTTGGTTGCAAATGTCTGCAACGTTGTCAGGTCACAGAGACTTTTTAGGTTGGTTAGAAGCAGCTCAGCTTTTCTTTTGGCCTAGGAGCTCTACAAAGGAAGCAATTACTGAGACAAACAGGACCCTGTGAATCCAAAGAGACTGCATTACTGTGTACCAACCACGTCTACACACGAAAACACTCACGACTCTAAGTGTACTTATTCTCCCATTGAGATGGAACTTCACCTAATGAGTCCATCATCAAGTCTTCAAGTTATCTTGTGCATCCATGAAGACATTCCAAGAGAGCATGGAACAGAAACTTCAACAGCTCTACAACAGGCCAGAGGCTGCCATGCCTCAAGTGTCTATGTGCCACTCAAGGTACCAAGGAAGTTGGCCTCTCTATCAGCGAATTTTTAGTGCTGTGTAATGAAAGGAAGCCCACCAGGCAGGAGGTTTACTCTCTCTGCACCGTGAGAGGTGGGAAGAATGGTGGAAGTAGAACAGGTAAGAAGCAAAGTAGATCCAAGGCATTCTTGGAGGTTCAGGTTGTTGATTTGCTACTGGGGAGTTTGTGAGAAGCCAACAAAAAGGAGATGAGCAGCAAGTCAAACAGACTCACAAGGCTTGCCATGCTCTGGGATCTGCATCTCACGTAAGTCAAGCCTTGATTCCAATGCCTTACAGTGCACTCTCTGAACACTCAACAGCTGCCTTTTCCCAAAGAGCAAAAGCAAACGGGAAACTTGACTGGGTAACATAAAGCAAGTCATAGGAGCATGAAATTCTCATCAAGGATTTATTATGCCCTCAGCTGTAATGCCTTGAGAAAACATAATTCTAGCACACACTAGGGGTTCAAAACAGATGTCAAACAGCTAATTTCTACAGACCTGAATAGGCACCATTACACTTCGGCCATGTGCAGTATTTTAGTGTGCCAAGTACTATGAAGCACAAACCAGCTATTTCTTAATCTTAATTTGTAACCTGGAATCACATGCCACACTTAATAAGTATTCCCAGCATATAACATATTCAAGCCATAAAATAAAAATTCCAGTACACATCTGAGCCAAACTAGGTACTTGGGGCACTTCTAAAACCCATTTTGGTGCACTTTGAATAAAAATATAAAATCAAAGAGTTAAATCAACTGAAGAGGTATTCTATCTACGTTTTAGGCTGACACAATAGATTTTAAAATGAAGACTTTCTTTCTGAGAGTTAAAAAAAGAATAGTATCTTGCAGTATCTCATTTTATGGGATAGGTGCTCCCAAAAACTTAAAACTAGGGTTTTAAAGTTATTTAAAATATAATGAAGTAAAATCTTGGTTTTATAATATTAAAAAATGCTTTTAAGGTCTGGTGTTGTGGCAAAGCAGCAGATGTCAGCATCCTATATGGGCACCAGTTCATGTCCTTGCTTCTCCACTTCTGATCCAGCTCCCTGCAGATGACTTGGGAAAAGCAGCAGAGGATGGCCCAAGTGCTTGGGTCCCTGCTACCTATGTGGTAGACCTGGAAGAAGCTCCTGGTTCATTCCAGGAGCTTCAGCCTGGCTCAGCCGTGGCCATGGCAGCCATTGTGGGAGTGAAGCAGTGGATGGGAGATCTCTCACTTGTCTCTCCCTCTCCCTCTGTGGTTCTAATTTTCAAATAAATAAGTAAATTTTTTTTAATCTGCTTTTAGAGTATTACTGATCATGCATTAGTTTATCTGACCTATGAAAGCGCCATTCTTAAAGTTCCTAAATTCTGATGTCATTGGCACAAACTTAAGCAAATCTCTTACTTTTCTCAGACCTCAGCTGCTCCTTCTGTCAAAAAACAGGCAGGACTCAGACTGCAGATTTGTGCACAGACCTCAGCTAACCCAGGGAAATCACAAAGGACCTCACCTAGGAACACCCAAGAGAGCATCAACCAGACCCAAAACACTCATTAGCTGGTCATGACACATTTTCACTGACTGCACTTTCCACTGTTTTATCCCATATAGACAGCGCCATGACGAAAAGGAAGTTGGAAGATCACTAGCCTAGATTGATGAACACCTGGCAAATACTCGGTGAACCCCCGAATCTCTAGAGAGCAGGAAAGAGGACTCTAGTTTACAAACTCTGGGGTGGGGATGTCTGAGCAGCGACCAGGAGATGCTGATGGTGCCGGGCTGAGGGCCGCACAGAAGCCGCCAGCTCTGGCCCAGGTTTTCTGGTGTGCACGTTTTCCATCAGAGCTTAGAAGCCGCAGTGCAAGATACACATGAAATTTCCCTAGAATGAGATCTAACAGAAACACTGCATCTCATTCTCTTTTTTCAAGCTTTGCATCCAAAGGTTCTTTCTCTCTTCTTTTCCTCCCTCCCTCCCTTCCCTCCTTCTTTCCTTTTTTTCTTTTTCTTTAACATTTATTTCATTTGAAAGTCAGAGTCACAGATAAAGAGGTAGACACAGAGAGAGAGAGACATCTTCCATCCGCCAGTTCACTCCCCAAATGGCTGCAACCACTGGGGCTGGGTGAGCCCAAAGCCAGGAGTCAGGAGCTTTATCCAGGTCTCCAAAGTGGGTAGCAGGGTCCCAAGCACTTGGGCCATCTTCCACTGCTTTTCCTAGGCCATTAGCAGGGAGCTGGATCGGAAGTGGAGCAGCCAAGATTTGAACTAGCACCCGTATGGGATGTTGTGATGGCTTAACCTGCTGTGCCACAGAGCCAGACCCTCTTCTTTGTTCTCAAACCAAAACAGTAAGTTTGGGATGATATTTCATTTAAGATATTCTTCCAACCTAAGTGTCTCATATAAGGTGGTAGCAGAAAACACTACTAGAAATGAGATATATAGGACTTCATAAGTTTTTTTTTTTTTTAAGATTTATTTATTTTGAAAGGCAGAGAGAGAGAGAGAGAAGTGTCTTCCATCCACTGGTTCACTCCCCAGTGCTACAATGGCTAGAACTGCACCCATCTGAAGCCAGGAGCCAGGAGCTTCTTCTGGGTCTCCCATGCGGGCGCAGGGGCCCAAGGACTTGGGCCATCTTCTGCTGCTATCCCAGGCCATAGCAGAGAGCCAACTCAAACCGGCACCCACATGGGATGCCAGCACTGTAGGCAGTGGCTTTACCTGCTATGCCACAGCACCAGCCCCAAAAGCTTTCTTTTAATAATTCATAAACCAGTATATCTATACCAAGCCTAAAATACATGATTAATCATAAAACCAAGCACTTCCAACTTATCAGATTTCAATAGGAAAAGTGGTCAAGCCGGCGCTGTGGTGTTATTCTGATGGACGAAAAGCTGGATAAATACAGCTTGATCTGCATTTCTTAGATTACTAGAGAGGACAGGGAGGAGCCCTATTATAAATAAGGAAGCTGTGTGCTGCAGGCAGATGCAACATCTAAAGAAAGGTGGAAGCGGTTCAGTTCTTATTTCAAAGGACCCAGTGCCTGACCAAGAGGCAGGCTCAAAGGGCAGGGGCTAGCCCACAGCAAATGCTGCAAAGCAGGGGAGTGCCCCCACTGAAAAGAACAAGTCCTGGGTGAACACCATGCACCTACGTTTTAAATGGCTACACATGTTGACTTCCAGGGATGAGCATTTCTGGCTTTGGTTGCTTCAGCAGAAAAAGGTTCCATCTTGGCCGGCGCCGTGGCTCACTAGGCTAATCCTCCGCTTTGCGGCGCTGGCACACCAGGTTCTAGTCCCGGTCGGGGTGCCGGATTCTGTCCTGGTTGCCCCTCTTCCAGGCCAGCTCTCTGCTGTGGCCAGGGAGTGCAGTGGAGGATGGCCCAAGTGCTTGGGCCCTGCACCCCATGGGAGACCAGGATAAGTACCTGGCTCCTGCCATCGGATCAGCGCGGTGCGCCGGCCGCGGCGGCCATTGGAGGGTGAACCAATGGCAAAGGAAGACCTTTCTCTCTGTCTTTCTCTCTCTCACTGTCCACTCTGCCTGTCGAAAGAAAGAAAGAAAGAAAGAAAGAAAGAAAGAAAGAAAGAGCGAGCGAGCTTCCATCAGATTCCAGAAATTCCTGTAACGATCATGGTGTTACCCAGCCCCTCCCATGGCAGGATTTCCCTCAGGTTGAGGGGTGGCCCTGGGGCTGATGGTTAAGACATCTACATTTAGTAACACCTGGGTCCAACTCCCAGCTCTGGCTCCAGCTCCTCACTCGTCTTCCTGCTAATGCTGACCCTGAGAGGCAGCAGTGATGACTCAATTAACTGGGTCCCCATCACCCAGCTCAGCTGCTGGCTTGAGGCATGTGCAGTATTCACCAGCAGATGAGAATTCACTTTTTCTCTTTGTCTCTCTTCCTCTCAAATAAATATATACCTACATAAATAATTTGCAAGTTTGTTTCTCTAACTTATAAAAGGACGGGGGGGGGTATCTCATTCCTTTCCATCTGTGTGTTTCTCCTCCCACTCTCCCATTTAACAATTTGTACAGTGGACATTCAACAAATGGTGACTGATTACCAAATTCATAATTCCAAGACTAATTACATCTCCAACCGTAACAATGACGAATGGGAAAAAACATAGATCTATTTATAGAAAATTATATTAACTTCCACACAGATAATAGATCTAGGCACGTGTTACTGATGTGCAACTGTGAAAGGTTACTCATTCTCAGAGCTGGAGAGAACGAAGGGAATACAGAAATGACAATATGGGTCATATCCATACAACCTAAATGTAGATCATATCTATATGATCTAAATCCATCATTCACAGAAAGCAGATAAAAACACCCCACTTCTCCCATGGTCTAGGGATAGATGCCATTTGCAAACCTGGGGCTAACATGCCAGTGATTTTGATTGCTTTTGCTAACATCTTTACAAACATTCTTTTTGCAACAGTTCCTAACAACAAAGCGCTGGCCAAGGGCTTCACAAAGGGTTCTGCTGGGAAAAGGCTGACACAGGAGTCTTTCCCTCCCCCTTGCCTCATGAGATCATAATGCTTTGACTATTACAAACCAACAGTTAGCCCCTACATATCAGCTTCCATAAGCACTATGAGGGCTTAACAGATAGTGGCTTACCAAGTCTTAGCAAATGGTTTCTGCAATGTTGGGTGATGCAAATCATCCAGACAATGTCTCCACACTTAAGTACCTTATCACAAATTTACTCTTGGCACAATGACTTAAGCCTAGAGTCACATTCTGTCATACTCTTGTGTGCTTTGCTAGTACCTCTGACTATTAATAATTGTTCAGCACAGTGCCTAGTAGAACAAGCATTTCACTTGCTGATTGAATAAAATGATGAATCTATCTCATTAGAATGATAACATTCTGCATGAACAGCTATGAGCCCCATGGCAATCCAGCTACCCTTGTGAAATACAGATCAACACACTTCAGGATTTGTGGAGCAAGTAAGCTAAGAACCCAGATATGTTGAAGGCATTATTTGTTCTGGTATGGCTGAAACATATGTGTTTTGATAACACTCCCCGTATTTTGCCAGTTTCAGTTCTAGTCCTTTCCCTTAGATGACACTGACGGTGGAACAGTTGCTGCAGTAGCAATAACATGGTCTGTGCAAAGGCCAGGAGAGGAGCAAACAGGTGTGCAAGCATCCTACTTGTTTGCTGCATTCTACTTGGTGCTGCAGTTCCATAGAAATGTTAGAAATTTAACATATGTATTTTGGCTTATACCAAATCCAAACTATAGAAAGATTAAAATCTCCACAGCATCCTGTAAATTCAAAGATTACTTTCAACAGAGAATAAGTATCCATTTTTAAAAACATGAAAGTTAAAAATTTTCATATGCCAGGATAGACTGTGGGTATAATTAAACTTTAAAAACAGGTGCTGAGTGGCCAGCACTGTGGTATAGTAGGTTAAGCTTCAGCCTGTGGTGCCAGCATCCCATATGGGTGCTGGTTCAAATCTTGGCTGCTCCTCTTCTGATCCAGCTCCCTGCTAATGTGCGTGGGGAAGGAGTGGAGGATGGCCCAAATGCCTGGGCCCCTGCCACCCACATGGGAGACCCAACTCCTGGCTTAAGCCTGGTCCATCCCTGGCCATTGCGGCCATTTGGGGAGTGAACCAGTGGATGGAAGATCTCTCTCTCCCTCTAGCTCTGCCTTTCAAATAAATAAATAAATCTTTCTGCCATGCACATACCCACAAAACAAAACAAAAATGGTCCATAAAACATTTTCCTTTCCTAATGATGGTTTTACCATGCATTGTTATCACTAACCAGTTTTACTAGTATCTTAAAGTATATTGTGTCTCTCCCTTTGGAAGGGATACCAGAGCATAAATATAAAGTTTTTTATTTTTAACGTATTTATTTTATTTGTTAGAGATAGGTGACAGATAGATAGATAGGTATCTCCCAGCTACTGGTTCCCTCCCCAAATACCTGCAACTGCAAGAGCTGGACCAGGCTGAAGCCAGGAACTCAATCTGGATATCCCATGTGAGCAGCAGGGACCCAATCACTTGAGGCATTACCTGATGCTTCCCGGGTGCACATTAGCAAGAAACTAGAATCAGAGAGACAAAGCTAGGACACAAACCCAGGCAATCGGGTATGCAGATGTCCTGAAAGCTGTCTTGTTATCTTACTGCTAGGCTAAACACCTGCCCCATGAAGAATTCTAAGACTATTTCTGGTCACCTGTAGTTACTCTTACATAGCATTTACATCCTGACTCCATGCTCTAGTTTCCTCAAAAAACAAGAATTTTAAAGGGAAGAAACCCTAATAATGGATTTAGGAATGAGCCGCCCCCCCACCCAACACACAAACGCACAGTCTTCAAGAAGTTCATAGAAAATGTATATTATGAAAAAATTATGCAGGGATTAAAAAATAATTTTGCTCCAAGAAAAACTCCTTATAATCCCACCTTCTACACACTTCTTCAAGCCCCCTTCATTTGTATTTCATAATGATCCTAATGACGACATGAGGGGTGACTACTCTCAACATCCTATATATGCATTCTCTTCTCTGCAACCGAGAAGTTACAGATCAGCCAAAGAACCTTGGAGAGCTGCGAGGGCAACCTGATATTCTTCATTAACTGAACAAAACCCTTATAACTCGATCCCACGCTATAGCCATGAACGCCACAGAGCAACTCTCAGAAAAAGGGAGGACACCTTGTCTGCCCGAGATCAATTTACCCTGTGCCTGAGAAAGGGCTCCCTTTGAAACAAGTATCCTCTGCTCGGGGCTTCAGAATTTATGCATCTGCCTTTGTGTCTGCGACAATTTTATCACATGTCCAGGAAACACAAGAATTCAAGTGGCGCTTAGACAGGAGTCTAGCTCCTGAAAACCAACATCTCCATGAAACGGTGTGGAGTTTGTTCAGATCCAGGCAACTGCATTTCAGGTCAACAACGGAACGGGCTGCATGTTGTGAATCACACCAGTTTTATATACACTGAAGTCAACCGGTAATAGTCTGCCTCTTCCACAAGGCTAAAAGGCATGGAACAGTCTAGCAAGACTGGGATTTAAACAAAAGATATTAGATCCTTCTGTTCCCAGGCTGTAAGAGGGATCAGAATAACACATTTAAATACCTTAATGTTTTTAGCACAAAAAGCATTAATTCGATACTCTGCTTCCTTGAAATGCTTTATGAAAGTCCCCAAGACCCTCTCAGCAGTGTCTGTCTTCCTTGAAGTTAACATACACGTATTGTTCTCCACTGTGAATTTCTCTAGTATTTCAAAACAGTGTGCCTGACCTCTGCCGTGGGGAAGGTGGGAATAGGAAACAGAGCCGTCGGGAAAGCTGAGAAGTGCGGGAGTTCTGACATTTCAGAGCAAGCCCAAGGCTCCTGCAGGACCAGGCTTCGTGAGCTCATGCACCACAAAAATTCATGACGACCAAGATGCTTAGTAGCATGATTGTAATTAGATCTGCCCTTCACCCTGTCACCTATGCCTGCAACACAAGGTCTTCTGGACTCGCCATCCAGTGTACACATCCACTTGGAATTACCCATCCCCTGCAAACACTGGGGCAGCCCGTCTCCCTCTTCCAGGGTCTCTTGTCTCCCAGGATGGCAGTGGCCAATGCCATGTGTGCTTCACACCAGGAGTGGTTAGTTCACAGATTAATGTGTCCCTCTGCTTTCTTTCTTTCTTTTTTTTTTTTTTTTAAAGTTTGAGAGTGGAATTTGCTGGTTGGAAATGGAAGTAAATACACAAAGCTCCTTCTTCCAAATAGCACGCACACCGCCTAAAACCCAAAGCCTATATTTAATGAGTCACTAATTGTTTTTTATTTTTAAAGATTTATTTATTTATTTGAAAGGCAGAGAGAGAGAGAGAAAAAAAGAGAGAGGTCTTCCATCCACTGATTCACTCCCCAGATGGCCACAACAGACAGCGTTGGGCCAGGCCAAAGTCAGGAGCCTGGAACTCCATCCTGATCTCCCACATGGGTACAAAGGACCAAGCACTCAGGTCATTCTCTGCTCTTCCCCAGGAACATGAGCAGGAAGCTGGATCAGAAGTGGAGGAGCTGGATCTCAGAACCAGCGCCCATATAGGATGCTGGCACTGCAGGAGGTGGTTTTACCTACTACACCACAGCACTGGTGCCACAAGTCACTAATTCTGATCTCAGTAGCAAGAAATTATAATGTTTTCCTTTTCCATGACCACGTGAAGGGTCTTATGAAAGGTAAAGGTCAATGTGTAAGAAAAACTTTGCCTCTATTTTTCCACACTAAAATAAGCTTATCTTTTAATTCCATTTTCCATTAACTTTTGGAAGTATCCTTGTATATGTAAAACTGTTTCGAGAGAGTGGCAAGATGGCGGAATTGGAAGGGAGCACACTGATAGTCCAGGAAGAAACAGTTCAATAAAAGTGGAGATACTGCAGGTTCAAGGAAGAATGGGGGAAGAAACAGCAGAGGAAACTCTTCCAGAACTAGTGATTCACAGTGGACCTGTGTGGAGAGCATGGGAGCCCATGATTCAGGACACCAGTGGCAGAATCAACGCACCAGCACTGTAACGTGGGGTGAGCCGAACCTCAATAGCCCAAGACACTGGCGGGCAAGCGGAAAGAGGAGACTAGAGGGAACAAGGCTTGAAACCCCATGGGGAAAAGTTCACCAGGCTAACTAGAAATGAGAGGAAAAAAAAAGTGACCAAAACAGACACGAGTTTCTCTCTTTCCGCTCACCTCTCAAGGGCAAGCAAGACAAAGAGCAGGCACCATTTTGGACATACGTCATAAGCAGGGTGACCTCAGGTCTGCACCCGCCCTCAGCCTAGCAGAAAAACCTGACTCTGGGGGGCGTGAAATAACAGATTAGGACCTAGTGAATGTGTGGTGCTAATGAACTGAGACTGAAAAAAGAGACAGTGGGGGAGAGAACTCACTGAATTCATGTGAGTACTCTCCAGAGATGCTACAATTCGGTAACCTTGGCAACCAAGTGGGAGACTGCAGGAGAATTTGAGCCCACACTGAGGGCAGGACAGATTCCCTGTGTGGTCCTTGGGAAACAGCTTCTGATCTCTGGCTCCTGTGGGTATATCATTCGCCTGCTACCTACCTTCAATTCTGCTCAGCTGTGCGGAATTACGTCCCTTTTGAATCAAAAAAAAAAAAAAAAGAAAGAAAGAAAGAAAGAGATTTGCCACGCCTAACCTGGAAGTGTCACCTTTGGCACACCCTTAACCCTGAGGAACCAAACAGAGCTCTCAGGTCACACCCATCTCAAGCCTCTAAGGCTCCATCAAAAGCAGACAGTCCACTTAATACAGTCATAGTATAACAAGAAAAAACACCACAGTGAGGGAAGAAGAATCCAAAGAGTATCTCCATAATGCCAAGCAACAAATGCAGAAGCCGAGGAAACAAGAACAAGGAAGACATTATGACACCCCCAAATGAACAAGACACCCCAAGCCAAGACTATGAAAATGATGAGATGGAAGAAATGCAAGATATGGATTTCAAAAAATTAGGCCGGCGCCGCGGCTCACTAGGCTAATCCTCCGCCTAGCGGCGCCGGCACACCGGGTTCTAGTCCCGGTCGGGGCGCCGGATTCTGTCCCGGTTGCCCCTCTTCCAGGCCAGCCCTCTGCTGTGGCCAGGGAGTGCAGTGGAGGATGGCCCAGGTGCTTGGGCCCTGCACCCCATGGGAGACCAGGAAAAGCACCTGGCTCCTGGCTCCTGCCATCGGATCAGCGCGGTGCGCCGGCCGCAGCGCGCAGGCCGCGGCGGCCATTGGAGGGTGAACCAACGGCAAAGGAAGACCTTTCTCTCTGTCTCTCTCTCTCTCACTGTCCACTCTGCCTGTCAAAAAATAAAAAATAAAAAAAAATAAAAAAAATAAAAAAATAAAAAAAATTTATGATAAGAACAATTAGAAGTTTTCAAAAACAAATGCTTGAGGTACAGAATTCCTTACTGGACAAGATAGAAAATCTCCTTCGAGAAAATGAAATCTTAAGGAGGAATCAAAATGAAACGCAGAAACTAATAGAACAGGAAAGTGTGATAGTGAAGAGAAATCAAAATGAAATGAAGAACTCAATAGATCTAATGACAAACACATTAGAGAGCCTTAAAAACAGAGTCAGTGAAACAGAAGAGAGAATATCGGACATAGAAGACAGAGCACAGGAAAGTATACAGTCAAACCAAAGAAAAGAAGAGGAAATTAGAAATCTAAAAAATATTGTTGGGAATCTACAGGATACTATTAAAAAAAACAACATTCGAGTTCTAGGAGTTCCTGAAGGCATGGAGAGAGAGAAAGGATTAGAAGGCCTTTTTAAGTGAGATACTTGCAGAGAACTTCCCGGGTTTGGAGAAGGACAGAGACATCCTAGTACAGGAAGCTCATAGAACCCCTAGTAAACATGACCAAAAGAGATCCTCACCACGACACGTTGTAATCAAACTCACCACAGTGAAACATAAAGAAAAGATCCTAAAATGTGCAAGAGAGAAACGTCAGATTACTCTCAGAGGATCTCCAGTTAGACTCACAGCAGACTTCTCTTCAGAAACCCTACAAGCTAGAAGGGAATGGCGAGACATAGCCCAGGTACTAAGAGAGAAAAACTGCCAGCCCAGAATATTATATCCTGCAAAGCTCTCATTTGTGAATGAAGGTGAATAAAGACCTTTCACAGCAAACAGAAATTGAAAGAATTTGTCGCCACTCGTCCAGCCCTGCAAAAGATGCTTAAAGATGTGTTACACACAGAAACACAGAAACACGGTCATCAATATGAAAGAAGGTAAACGAAGGAAACTTCACAGCAAAAGATCACAGGTAATTCAAAGCATATATTAGAAAATATCTTTGGCAAATGGCAGGGTAAGGTTACTACTTATCAATAGTCACATTGAACGTTAATGGCCTGAACTGTCCAGTTAAAAGACACCAATTGGCTGATTGGGTTAAGGAACAAAAATCCATCTATTTGCTGCTTACAAGAAACACATCTTTCCAACAAAGATGCATACAGACTGAAAGTGAAAGGCTGGAAAAAGATATACCATGCCAACAGAAATGAAAAAAGAGCAGGCGTAGCCATCTTAATATCGGACAACATAAACTTTAACACAAAAACTGTTAAGAGAGACAAAGAGGGGCACTATATAATGATTAAGGGATCAATTCAACAGGAAGATATAACGATTATCAATGTATGTGCACCTAATTACAAGGCACCGGTTTATTTAAAGATTTGTTAAGGGACTTAAAGGGAGACTTAGACTCCAATACAATAGTACTGGGAGACTTCAATACTCCACTCTCAGAAATAGACAGATCAACAGGACAGAAGATCAACAAGGAGACAGTAGATTTAAATGACACTATAGCTCAAATGGTTCTAACAGATATCTACAGAACTTTTCATCCTACACATAAAGCATTTACATTCTTCTCAGAAGTACATGGAACCTTCTCTAGGATGGACCACATACTAGGCCATAAAGCAAGTCTCAGCAAATTTATTTATTTATTTATTTTTTGACAGGCAGAGTGGACAGTGAGAGAGAGAGACAGAGAGAAAGGTCTTCCTTTGCCATTGGTTCACCCTCCAATGGCCACCGCGGCCAGCGCGCTGCGGCCGGCGCACCACACTGATCCAATGGCAGGAGCCAGGAGCCAGGTGCTTCTCCTGGTCTCCCATGGGGTGCAGGGCCCAAGCACTTGGGCCATCCTCCACTGCACTCGCTGGCCACAGCAGAGAGCTGGCCTGGAAGAGGGGCAACCGGGACAGAATCCGGCGCCCCGAGCAGGACTAGAACCCGGTGTGCCGGCGCCACAAGGCGGAGGATTAGCCTAGTGAGCTGCGGCGCCGGCCTAAGTCTCAGCAAATTTAAAAGAATTAGAATTATACCATGCAGCTTCTCAGACCATAAAGGAATGAAGCTGGAAATTAGCAACTCAGGAATCCCTAGAGCATATGCAAACACATGGAGATTGAACAACATGCTCCTGAATGAACAATGGGTCATAGAAGAAATCAAAAGAGATATCAAAAATTTTCTGGAAGTAAATGAGGATAACGGCACAACATACCAAAACTTATGGGATACAGCAATAGCAGTGTTAAGAGGAAAGTTTATATCAATAGGTGCCTACATCAAGAAATTGGAAAGGGACCAAATAGATGAGCTTTCAATTCATCTCCAGGATCTAGAAAATCTGCAGCAAACCAGACCCAAATCTAGTAGGAGAAATAATTAAAATCAGAGAAGAAATCAACAGGATTGAATCCAAAAACATTATAAAAAAATCAGCCAACTTTACTTAATATATACTAAATTGATCTTTTGTATATAAAGATAGTTAAAAATGAATCTTGATGTGAATGGAATGGGAGAGGAAGCTGGAGATGGGAGGGGTGTGAATGGGAGGGAAATTATGGGGGGGGGAGCCATTGTAATCCATAAACTGTACTTTGGAAATTTATATTTACTAAATTAAAAAAATGAAAAAAAATCAGCCAAACGAGGAGCTGGTTTTTTGAAAAAATAAATAAAATTGACACCCCATTGGCCCAACTAACTTAAAAAAGAAGAGAAAAGACCCAAATCAATAAAATCAGAGATGAAAAAGGAAAATTAACAACAGACACTACAGAAATAAAAAGAATCATCAGAAATTACTACATGGACTTGTATGCCAGCAATCAGGGAAATCTATCAGAAATGGATAGATTCCTGGACACATGCAACCTACCTAAATTGAACCAGGAAGACATCGAAAACCTAAACAGACCCATAACTGAGACAGAAATTGAAATAGTAATAAAGGCCCTCCCAACAAAGAAAAGCCCAGGACCAGATGGATTCACTGCTGAATTCTACCAGACATTTAAAGAAGAACTAACTCCAATTCTTCTCAAACTATTCAGAACAATCAAAAAAGAAGGAATCCTCCCAAATTCTTATGAAGCCAGCATCACCTTAATTCCTAAGCCGGAAAAAGATGCAGCATTGAAAGAGAATTACAGACCAATATCCCTGATGAACATAGATGCAAAAATCCTCAATAAAATTCTGGCCAATAGAATGCAACAACACATCAGAAAGATCATCCACCCAGACCAAGTGGGATTTATCCCTGGTATGCAGGGATGGTTCAATGTTCACAAAACAATCAACGTGATATACCACATTAACAGACTGCAGAAGAAAAACCATATGATTATCTCAATAGATGTCGAGAAAGCATTTGATAAAATACAACACCCTTTCATGATGAAAACTCTAAGCAAACTGGGTATGGAAGGAACATTCCTCAATATAATCAAAGCAATTTACGAAAAACCCACGGCCAGCATCCTATTGAATGGGGAAAAGTTGGAAGCATTTCCACTGAGATCTGGCACCAGACAGGGATGCCCACTCTCACCACTGCTATTCAATATAGTTCTGGAAGTTTTAGCCAGAGCTATTAGGCAAGAAAAAGAAATTAAAGGGATACAAATTGGGAAGGAAGAACTCAAACTATCCCTCTTTGCAGATGATATGATTCTTTATTTAGGGGATCCAAAGAACTCTACTAAGAGACTATTGGAACTCATAGAGGAGTTTGGCAAAGTAGCAGGATATAAAATCAATGCACAAAAATCAACAGCCTTTGTATACACAGGCAATGCCACAGCTGAGGAAGAACTTCTAAGGTCAATCCCATTCACAATAGCTACAAAAACAATCAAATACCTTCGAATAAACTTAACCAAGGATGTTAAAGATCTCTACGATGAAAACTACAAAACCTTAAAGAAAGAAATAGAAGAGGATACCAAAAAATGGAAAAATCTTCCATGCTCATGGATTGGAAGAATCAACATCATCAAAATGTCCATTCTCCCAAAAGCAATTTATAGATTCAATGCAATCCCAATCAAGATACCAAAGACTTTCTTCTCAGATCTGGAAAAAATGATGCTGAAATTCATATGGAGACACAGGAGACCTAGAGTAACTAAAGCAATCTTGTACAACAAAAACAAAGCCGGAGGCATCACAATACCAGACTTCAGGACATATTACAGGGCAGTTGTTATCAAAACAGCATGGTACTGGTACAGAAACAGATGGATAGACCAATGGAACAGAAACACCAGAAATCAACCCAAACATCTACAGCCAACTTATATTTGATCAAGGATCTAAAACCAATCTCTGGAGTAAGGAGAGTAATTCAATAAATGGTGCTGGGAAAATTGGATTTCCACGTGCAGAATCATGAAGCAAGACCCCTACCTTTCACCTTACACAAAGGTTCACTCAACATGGATTAAAGACTTAAATCTACGACCCAACACCATCAAATTACTAGAGAGCATTGGAGAAACCCTAGAAGATATAGGTACTGGCAAAGACTTCATGGAAAAGACCCCTGAGGCACAGGCAGTCAAAGCCAAAATTAACATTTGGGATTGCATCAAACTGAGAAGTTTCTGTACTTCAAAAGAAACAGTCAGGAAAGTGAAGAGGCAATCGACAGAATGGGAAAAAATACTTGCAAACTATGCAACAGATAAAGGGTTGGTAACCAGAATCTACAAAGAAATCAAGAAACTCCACAACATCAAAGCAAACAACCCACTTAAGAGTGGGCCAAGGACCTCAATAGACATTTTTCAAAAAAGGAAATCCAAAGGGCCAACAGACACATGAAAAAATGTTCAAGGTCACTAGCAATCAGGGAAATGCAAATCAAAACCACCATGAAGTTTCACCTCACCCTGGTTAGAATGGCTCACATTCAGAATCTACCAACAGTACATGCTGGAGAGGATGTGGGGAAAAAGAGACACTAACCCACTGTTGGTGGGAATGCAAACTGGTTAAGCCACTATGGAAGTCAGTCTGGAGATTCCTCAGACCTGAATGTAACCCTACCATACAACCCAGCCATACCACTCCTTGGAATTTACCCAAAGGAAATGAAATTGGCAAACAAAAAGCTGTCTACACATTAATGTTTTTTGCAGCTCAATTCACAATAGCTAAGACCTGGAACCAACCCAAATGCCCATCAACAGTAGACTGGATAAAGAAATTATGGGACATGTACTCTATCGAATACTATACAGCAGTCAAAAACAATGAAATCCGGTCATTTGCAACAAGATGGAGGAAACTGAAAAACATTATGCTGAATGAATTAAGCCAATCCCACAGGGACAAATATCATATGTTCTCCCTGATCAGCGACAACTAACTGAGCACCAAAGGGGAAACCTGTTGAAGTGAAATGGACACTATGAGAAACAGTGACTTGATCAGCTCTTGTTCTGACTGTTGATGTACAATGTAATACTTTATCCATTTTAGTATTTTTGTTCTAGTACTATTGGTTGAACCTGTAATTCACACAGAATTATTCTTAGGTGTTTAAATTTTAACTGAAAATTGATCCCTGTTAAATATAAGAGTGGGAATAAGAGAGGGAGGAGATGTACAATTTGGGACATGCTCAATCGGACTTACCCCAAATGGTGGAGTTAGAAACGTGCCAGGGGATTCCAATACAATCCCATCAAGGTGGCATGTACCAATGCCATCTCACTAATCCAAGTGATCAATTTCAGTTCACAGTTGATCACACTGATAGGTCTAAGAGTCAAAGGGATCACACAAACAAGACTAGTGTCTGCTAATACTAACTGATAGAATCAAAAGGGGAGAGAACTATCCATCATGAGAAGCGGGATACACAGCAGACTCATAGAATGGCAGATGTCCTAAATAGCACTCTGGCCTCAGAATCAGCCCTTAAGGCATTCGGATAAGGCTGAAGAGCCCATGAGAGTATTTTAGGCATGGAAAGCCAAGACACTCTGGAAAAAAAAAAAAAAAAAAAAGAAGACCTAAATGAAAGATCTCTGTGAGTGAGATCCCAGTGGAAAGAACAGGGCCATCAAAGAAGGAGGTACCTTTCTCTGAAGGGAGGAGAGAACTTCCACTTTGACTATGACCCTGTTGGAATAAGATCGAAGTTGACGAACCCAAAAGGCTTCCATAGCCTTGGAAACTCATGACTAGAGCCTAGGGAGATTACTGATGCCATAAACAAGAGTGTCAAATTGTTAAGTCAACAACAGGAGTCACTGTGTACTTACTTCTCATGTGGGATCTGTCCTTAATGTGTTGTCCAATGTGAAGTAATGCTATAACTAGTACTGAAACAGTATTTTACACTTTGTGTTTCTGTGTGGGTGCAAACTGATGAAATCTTTACTTAATAGATACTAAATCGATCATCTGTATATAAAGATAATTGAAAATGAATCTTGATGTGAATAGAATGGGAGAGGGAGCGGGAGATGGGAGGGGTGTGAGTGGGAGGGAAATTATGGGGGGGGGAGCCATTGTAATCCATAAACTGTACTTTGAAAATTTATATTTACTAAATAAAAATAAGAAAAAAAACTGTTTCAAAGAGCACACAGTAGCATTCTGTTAGTCCACATAACTGAAACCTATTGATTCTACACATCTTCTTTTTTTTTTAATCTTTTATTTAATGAATATAAATTTCCAAAGTACGACTCATGTGTTACAATGGCTTCCCTCCCCATACCGTCCCTCCCACCCACAACCCTCCCCTTTCCCACTCCCTCTCCCCTTCCATTCACATCAGGATTCATTTTCGATTATCTTAATATACAGAAGATCAGCTTAGTATACCTTAAGTAAGGATTTCAACAGTTTGCTTCCACACAGAAACATAAAGTGAAAAATAATAGATGATTTTTTTTAAATGATGATGAAATCAGATCAGACCTATTGTCATGTTTAATCCCAGTGAGAGTCAAGTTGGGAATTGATAATTTCTTTCTTTCTTTTTTTTTTTTTTTTACAGAAGATCAGTTTAGTGTACATTAAGTAAAGATTTCAGTCGTTTGCACCCCCATAGAAACACAAAGTGAAATATACTGTTTGAGTACTCGTTATAGCATTAAGCCTCAGTGTACAGCACGTTAAGGACAGAGATCCTACATGAGGAGTAAGTGCACAGTGACTCCTGTTGCTGACTTTACCAATTGACACTCCTGTTTATGGCATCAGTAATCTCCCTATGCACCAGTTATGAGTTTCCAAGGCTATGGAAGCCCCTTGAGTTCACCGACTCTTATCTTGTTTAGACACGGTCATAGTCAAAGTGGAGGTTCTCTCCTCCCTTCAGAGAAAGGCACCTCCCTCTTTGAAGACCTGTTCTTTCCACTGGGATCTCACTCACAGAGATCTTTTTGCCAGAGTGTCTTGGCTTTCCATGCCTGAAATACTCTCATGGGCTTTTCAGCCAGATCCGAGTGCCTTTAGGGCTGATTCTGAGGCCAGAGTGCTATTTAGGACATCCGCCATTCTATGAGTCTGCTGAGTATCTCACTTCCCATGTTGGATCACTCTCCCCTTTATTTATTCTATCGGTTGGTGTTAGCAGATACTAGACTTGTTTATGTGCTCCCTTTGACTCTTAGTCCTTTCATTATGATCAATTGTGAACTGAAATTGATCACTTGGAGTAGTGAGATGGCATTGGCACATGCCACCTTGATGGGATTGAATTGGAATCCCCTGGTATGTTTCCAACTCTACCAATTGGGGCAAGTCAGCCCGAGCATGCCCCAAATTATACATCTCTTCCCTCTCTTATTCCCACTCTTATGTTTAACAGGGATCACATTTCAGTTAATTTTCAACACTTAAGAATAACTGTGTGATAATTACAGAATTAAACCAGTCATATTAAGTAGAACAGACAAAAAAAAAATACTATGAGGGATAATGTATTAAGTTGTCCATTAGCAGTCAGGGCTATGCTGATCAAGTCACCATTTCTCATAGTGTCCATTTCACTTCAGGAGGTTTCCTTTTTGGTGTTCAGTCAGTTGTCACCGATCAGGGAGAACATATGGCATTTGTCCCTTTCGGACTGGCTTACTTCACTCAGCATGATGTGTTCCAGATTCCTCCATTTTGTTGCAAATGACTGGATTTCGTTGTTTCTTACTGCGGTATAGTACTCTAAAGAATACATATCCCATAATTTCTTTATCCAGTCTACCGTTGATGGGCATTTAGGTTGGTTCCAGGTCTTGGCTATTGTGAATTGTGCTGCAATAAACATTAGGGTGCAGACCGCTTTTTTGTTTATCAATTTAAACTCCTTTGGGTAAATTCCAAGGAGTGGGATGGCTGGGTCGAACCGTAGGGTTATATTCAGGTTTCTGAGGAATCTCCAGACTGATTTCCATAGTGGCTTGACCAGTTTGCATTCCCACCAACAGTGGGTTAGTGTCCCTTTTTCCCCACATCCTCGCCAGCATCTGTTGTTGGTAGATTTCTGTATGTGAGCCATTCTAACCGGGGTGAGGTGAAACTTCATGGTGGTTTTGATTTGCATTTCCCTGATTGCTAGTGACCTTGAACATTTTTTCATGTGCCTGTTGGCCATTTGGATTTCCTCTTTTGAAAAATGTCTATTGAAGTCCTTGGCCCATCTCTTAAGTGGGTTGTTGGTTTTGTTTTTGTGGAGTTTCTTGATCTCTTTGTAGATTCTGGTTACCAACCCTTTATCTGTTGCATAGTTTGCAAATATTTTTTCCCATTCTGTCGGTTGTCTCTTCACTCTCCTGACTGTTTCTTTTGCAGTACAGAAACTTCTCAATTTGATGCAATCCCAATAGTTGATTTTGGCTTTGACTGTCTGTGCCTCCCGGGTCTTTTCCAGAAATTCTTTGCCTGTGCCAATATCTTGAAGGGTTTCTCCAATGTTCTCTAGTAACTTGATGGTGTCAGGACGTAGATTTAGGTCTTTAATCCACGTTGAGTGGATTTTTGTGTAAGGTGTAAGGTAGGGGTCTTGCTTCATGCTTCTGCACGTGGAAATCCAGTTTTCCCAGCACCATTTATTGAATAGACTGTCCTTGCTGCAGGAATTAGTTTTAGATCCTTGATCAAATATAAGTTGGCTGTAGATGTTTGGGTTGATTTCTGGTGTTTCAATTCTGTTCCATTGGTCTATCCATCTGTTTCTGTACCAGTACCATGCTGTTTTGATTACAACTGCCCTGTAGTATGTCCTGAAGTCTGGTATTGTGATGCCTCCGGCTTTGTTTTTGTTGTACAAGATTGCTTTAGCTATTCGAGGTCTCTTGTGCCTCCATATGAATTTCAGCATCATTTTTTCTAGATCTGCGAAGAATGTCTTTGGTATCTTGATTGGGATTGCATTGAATCTATAAATTGCTTTTGGGAGAATGGACATTTTGATGATGTTGATTCTTCCAATCCATGAGCATGGAAGATTTTTCCATTTTTTGGTATCCTCTTCTATTTCTTTCTTTAAGGTTTTGTAGTTTTCATCGTAGAGATCTTTAACATCCTTGGTTAAGTTTATTCGAAGGTATCTGATTGTTTTTGTAGCTACTGTGAATGGGATTGATCTTAGCAGCTCTTTCTCAGTCATGGCATTGCTTGTGATTCTACACATCTTCTAACATCTTAGAGGGTGACAAGAGACAGCATCAGTCAAGTAGATGGTGTAGGGATTTGTGGTGCTGTGGAGGAGAATGATCAATCATATGAGGTCTGCATACACAAGGGACATACAGAGCCCCCAGCCACTGTGTACCCACAGAAGAAATAAATTATAATAGCCAACTGTATGAGAGGTTTTAAAAATTTCACAGAGAAATGGCATTAAAAGATAACTTTATTTTTGTGGAAAGAAATGTGAAATCCTTGCACACAAGGAGTCTTCAAAAAGTTCATGGAAATACATATTATGAAAAAAATTATTGTGTGGATTTCAAGATTTTTTGCATGCAAAAATAAACTGATCTTTTAACTCCATTTCTGCATGAACTTTCTGAAGTGCTGTTGTAATATTAGTTAACATAATGCACTGCCAAGCTTAATATGCAACTTGCTCCTATAAATGGTTCATAGCGTAATGATAGCACTTCCTTGGGCAAAGTCTGATCTGAAATGTGGTTGGTTCTGTGCCCACAATTAGGCTACAATCTACTTGCTGTACAAATTTGTGTTTTATATCTTGTTATATTCTTTAGTACCAAACACAACAGGTAAAAAAATGTTTGTGGAATTACCTGTGCTCTTTTAATGGCTTTTTGGACTTCGAACACAGCTCTCTTTTCTTTCTCTCCTCTTTCTTAATTATAATTGTTTCCAGTTCACATTCAAAGGCACAATTTTCATAACAAATGAGTAATGAGTATTGTGATTTTAAAAAGCCAAAAGATGCAGGCTCTGGGTTTATTATAACCCCTGTTCAGGGAAGCCCAAACATCCACCTGGTGGCTACACTTTTCAAAGTAAATTAATACGCACATAGCCATGTCTATCAGGGTAGTACCTTTTGCAACCAACAGGCACCACGTGAAATTTAAGTTTGCCAATGATGGGGTTTGATGGGCAGGTGGATGCTGCCAACACCGGCTGCAGCTGCTATACGGGAGGCTGGTCAGCAGGACAGGTGCCCTCCATCCACCCCCAGGGAGTCAGCACCTTCTCTTCCCCACAGGTTTTTAGGGTGCTCGTTGTCAAAACTGAGGAGAGGGGGTACAAATAACTTAGTTGAAAATGGCATGTCTTCCTGCTATTTATCCATTCAGCCTGTGCTACAAACACTTCTGCTTCCAGCCCATGCCCTTTCTTTCTATGCTGATAGGGCTCCAGCCAACGTGGTGAATGTTCCTAAACCCGCTGGAGTTTCTTTACATAAGTGTGGCAAGCAGCAGCTCCCACAAAGTCACACATCGTAGGCAAGGCAGAGGCTCTCTCTCTGCCCAGGGAAAGCGGCATCACGGTGGGGAGCAGAGTGGCTACGGTGGGCGGGCAACGAGATGCTGAAACTGCAAAGAAGACTGTGCTGAGGCTTCAGTGTGTGGAGCCCAAGGGCAGATCCAAGGCAATGTTTGCTATTTAGAGATGGAGGACTGGGGTGGGCATGCTGGCGTAGCAGGGTAGGCCCCCACATGCAGCACCGGCTTCCCACATGGGGACTGGTCGTGTTCTGGCTGCTCCACTTCTGATCCAGCTCTCTGCTGTGGCCTGGAAAAGCAGTGGAAGAGGCCCAAGTGCTTGTGCTCCTGCCACTCACATGAGAGACCCAGGAGAAGCTCCTGGCTCCTGGCTTCAGATCGGCCCAGCTCCAGCAGTTGTGGCCATTTGGGGAACGAACAGTGAACCAGCGGATGGAAGATCTCTGTTTCTCCCTCTCTCTCTAATGCTGCCTCTCAAATAAATAAATAAATCTTTAAAAAAGAGAGATGTAGGGCCACATGACCCAGTTCTAAGCTTCATCTTCCAGTCTATTATGGAGACAATAAAATCTTAAGGTTGCTGTTCACTTCATCTGGTTGCAGTTGGTCTGTTGGGAAGGAATCAACTGGAGCTATCAGTAAATTCCTCATGTGAGGAAATTTAAGCTTAAAAAAAAAAAAAAACTGGACTAAGTGCTTCCCACACACTCTTATTTTACTGCTCACTACAACCCTGCAAAGTCAGTGCTCTTCACTGCTCCCTTTCATAAGTGGGAAAACCCAATTCCAAAAGGTGCAGGCGCCCAAGGTCACAAATCCCCTAAGTGTCCTAGATGAGACCTAACTACAACCGTCTTCTACATGGTCTGCATACCCCACCACATAGCTACGCCCTTTGGCTCCTGTAGAAACCCTTTTGGAAGCTCTGACATCGTTCTGCCGGGTGCCTGTGCCCTTCTGGGGTAGGCACAGAACGGAAAGCATGAGAGTTCCTGCTCCATAAATGCAATGCCACCTTAATTCCTGATTCTCAGGTTTTGCGTGCAATATGGGAACATCACCACTGCCATCTGCTTCACAAGAGAGCCCTGAAGACTGAGGCCAAAGAGGACCAAGTATTTCGAAAGGCAGAAAATAACAGATCTTGATTTCGACCTGACTCCTGGATCAAGCGCCACTGCTGCCCACCTCTCTCCAGCTCTGTGCCTCGCTCTCTGTTGAAAACACCATCCAGGCTCATCCTGGCTGGGAACACCTGTCTCCCCTTAGTGCCTGGCTTCAGGGCCTCTCTGGATCCTCACAATGGAGATGGGAAAAGAAGCAGGAAGAGAAGAAAACCTTGGCCAACGTGATCCTGTTGGAATTCATCTCCCTTCTCTTTCAGTCTGGTATTAGCTTTTCCTCATGTACTTTTGCAGAATTTCTTTGTACACCATCTATTACATTACACAACATTGTCACACTACAGGTTGAACAACCCTAACCTGAAATTTCAAAATGCAAACTGTCCCCAAATTTGAAACTTTTTAAACACTACCACAATACCCCAAGTAGCAAATTCCACACCATGAAACTGCTTCATGCACCAAATTATTAAAAATATTGCGAGGCCAGAGCTGTAGCTTAGCGGGTAGGGCTGCCGCCTGCAGTGCCGGCACTCCATATGGGTGCCAGTTCGTGTTCCGGCTGCTCCACTTCCAATCCAGCTCTCTGCTGTGGCCTGGGAAAGCAACAGAAGACAGCCCAAGTCCTTGGACCCCTGTACCCAAGTGGGAGACCCGGAAGAAGCTCTTGGCTTCTGGCTTCAGATTGGCATAGCTCTGGCTGTTGCAGTCAATTGGGGAGTGAACCAGAGGATGGAAGACTTCTCTCTCTCTCTCTCTCTCTGCCTCTCCTATCTCTGTCTAACTGTGACTTTCAAATAAATAAGTAAATCTTTTAAAAAAATTACATAAAATTACTTTTGGGCTCCATGTATAAAACATAGATGCATTTTGCGGTTAGACTTGGGTACCTTCCCAGGATATCTCATTATATATATGCAAATACTCCCAAATCAGAAAAAAAAAAGAGTCTGAAACACTTATAGACCCAAGTATTTTGGAAGAGTGATACTAAATCTATAATATTCTCACACCTTAATAAGAATTAACACAAACAAGGTTGTGAGTTCTTACAGAATAACAAAGTACAACCTCATTCTGTACCTGCCCACGAGCCCACTCCATCTTTTGCACATGACGCCTGGGTGGATCAGGCTGCAGTGAGGAGAGAGGTTTTGATATACAGCGTGAGGGAAACAGCACACATGTAGACTTGGAGCTCGGAGTAAATTATGAATAAAGAGAGGACTCTCGCCTTGTCAGCAGATTCTTTTTCAGTAGCTGTGTCCCTGGGTGAAGCTGGGAGCCAAAATGGGGATGGCTTGCATCTGGAGCTCACACACTAATAATATCACAGTTTTCCTTTAACAATTAGAACTGTGCCATCAGCTCAGTCTGTCTTTATGCCTTCAAACAACATCAGCTGTTCACCAGAATAAACTGCAAACATATGAAAACTGTGTCAGCCGTATAAGCGTTGTCTCTCCAGCAACATCCATACCACAGCAAAGTGAACCAAATACTAGGGTGGGTTTTCTTCTTATTGGCACCTTTATGAAAGCAAAGCAAAACTAAAAAAAATAAATAAATAAATAAATAAAACCAAACTAAAACAAACCAAAAAACTTTCAGTCAATAAACCAACCAGAATGCAGTTTGTACAAATGGGAGACTATATACAATTTTTCTCTTTCTAAGAAAATGAATATTGGAGCTAGTACTGTGGTGTAGTGGATGAGACCACCGCCTTCAGTGCAGGCATCCCATATGGGTGCTGGTTCGAATCCTGGCTGCTCCACTTCCCATCCAGCTCTCTGCTAGCTATGGCCTGGGAAATCAGAGGAAGATGGCCCAAGTCCTTGGGCTCCTACATCCATATGGGAGACGCAGAAGAGGCTCCTGGTTCCTGGCTTCAGATCGGCGCAGATCCGGCCATTGCAGCCATCTGGGGAGTGAACCACTGGATGGAAGACCCCTCTCACTCTCTGCCTCTCATTCTCTCTCTGTGTAACTCTAACTTTCAAATAAATAAATCTTTAAAAAATAAAATGAGGGGTGGCACCGTGGCCCACTAGGCTAATCCTCCGCCTTGCGGCGCCGGCACACCAGGTTCTAGTCCCGGTCGGGGTGCCGGATTCTGTCCCGGTTGCCCCTCTTCCAGGCCAGCTCTCTGCTGTGGCCAGGGAGTGCGGTGGAGGATGGCCCAAGTGCTTGGGCCCTGCACCCCATGGGAGACCAGGATAAGTACCTGGCTCCTGCCATCAGATCAGTGTGGTGCGCCAGCCGTGGCGGCCATTGGAGGGTGAACCAATGGCAAAAGGAAGACCTTTCTCTCTGTCTCTCTCTCTCACTGTCCACTCTGCCTGTCCAAAAAAATAAATAAATAAATAAAAATAAAAACAAAAAAAAAATAAAATGAATAAAGTTTATATTAAGCAAATTTCAGGGGCCAGCATTGCAGTACAGTGGATAAAGCTACTGCCTGTGATGCCGGCACCCCTTATGGGTGCTGGTTCCAATCCCAGCTGCTCCACTTCCAATCCAGATCCCTGTTGATGGCCTGGGAAAAGCATCAAAAACTGGCTGGAGTGGTTTTTTGTTTGTTTGTTTGTTATTTTTTTAAAAACCTATGTAAAATAACAAGAGACAACTAACAAGTGAAAAACAGAACCACTCAACTCCAGCAGATGACCATTTTGGCTATTAGCCTAATATGCAAATGAAATCTATAATTATTCCCTTACATCGTATTCTGACTATTGCTATATTAAGAAGTAACAGAATCTAAAAAGTACTTTGGGACAGCTATTTGGCTAGCAGTTAAGATGCTCATTTCCTATACTTGAGCACGTGGGTTCGAGTCTCAGCACCACTCTGGTCTGCCAATGCAGACCCTGAGAGGTAGTGGTGATGGCTCAAGTACTCAGGTTCTGCCACTCACATGGGAGCCTTGGATTGAGGTCTGGCTCCTGGCTTTAGCATCCCCAGCCACTGCAGGTGTCTGGGGAGTGAACCAGCATATGGGAGCTCTTTGTAAGTCTCTTTCACCATTCATCTCCGTCTTTCTCTCTCTCTTTCTCTGTATCTCAAATAATTTTTTTAGAGTAGCTCTTCTCTGAAATTATTAAAGCATATAAAAGAAACTAAATTTCAATTTGTTCCTATATTTGCCTGGTCCTTCTGGTTGTTTTTGGACATCAGGAAATTCCCCAGAACGCTCTCATTTATGCGGGGCTGTATCTGAGTTTCAAGTCTCTAACTCGACTTGTCCTAAACCTGAAGGTATTACTTTTCAATCAGAGAAAAAGATGTCTCAGCATTATTGGAGAGTTTTGATTTGCTTCCAAGAAGCTAGCTACAGTCCATTAAGTCACATCAGAGAAAACTTAAAATCAAATTTTTAAAAACAACACAGGTCTTTTATCCACTTGAAATGTTGGAAAGTCATCCTCTTCCTTAGACGCACAGTGAAGGCCACTGCTTCCTGGAAATGAGTGTCTGATAAGCAGGGGACCGGTGGTAACAAGCCCATTCTCACTGATATTCCCAGCAGCTGCGGTCGGTTAGTTTAGTTTTAGAAGGAGCTGATATTCTTTGACAGTTTTCTTTGTTTATTTCGGGACTCTTTATCAGCATGGGATGAAGCTTGGGTCATTAGAACAAAGAAAAAAATATATTAAACAACCCAGCTCTGCAGCCTTGCAACACTCTCGTCAGCAGACACAAACGCACCAGGCAATTAAGGGCGATGGGTAGAGATGGCCTCGTGCTCCCAAGGCGCTGTGCAGAGATAAGGCGGGGCCATCCGGTATCTGCAGAGAGCCCAGTGCAAGTCACACTGACGCCACGCCGAGTGCAAGGGGGGCAATTTCTTTTCAGTTTCTTGAGTGAATGAAGGAGAGAAAAATACACAGGAATGCTGGCTTACTGTATTTTAACGGTAATTAGCAAGGAGCCATTTTCTATTTCTTCCAGATGCTAAGTGAGTGAAGCAAAAAGACACTTTGCCTTTCCACTGGGGAGTTAGTTCTTCCTGCGTTTCGGGGCAGGAGGCATCTGTCTTTAGCATGCACCGCAAGCACACGGTGTATGGAGACCCTTCACACAGTGAGGGTGATCATCGCCTGACTCTCGGGGCTGCCAGCTCTGATGACAAAAACATCTCCAAGACGGACACTGGGGAATGACCTCACAGAACTCAAGAGGCTGCTGCTCCAGGCTGAAGACAGTCGTCCGTCTGGGACCCCCCACAAAGGGCGGCCCCACATCCACCATCTTCACAGCCCCAGTGCTGGCTTCCTTTGGATGTCCCGCACTAGAATGAGAGTGTCCATGTGGACAGCCAGGCGTGGCGCTGGCCAGCAAAAGGCAGACAGAGCGCTGTACGCATCGAGGAGAAGGAAGCTGCCAGTAACCACAGAGCCCAGAGCATCGGGCCAATATTCTCATGAATCCGCTCCAAGCTGGGGCTGGGAGGAAGCTGGCAATGGCTTATGAATGCATGTGGGTCAGCCCAAACGGCAGCTAGGGGACCACACCCCGTGTGTGTTAGCCCTCGCTTTGCCTCCACTTCCTGGACTCAAATGCCCTTTTATGCTCATCCAGGCCTGTGGTCCGCAGGCTAGCCTTTCTCCACTTGGTCCACTACACCCTGCCTGTCTCATCCCTCCTCTTGGCAAATGAGCTCCTGGCTCAGAGTGGTGAAGGATACCAGGGGAGGGCCTAAAGACCCCACAGAAACCAGAAACAGTGGTATGCATCAGTAGTCCATGCCTCAAGGTGGGGAGATAGGGCTTGCTTAGGGTCACTCCTGCTGGTTGAAGCTGAAGGCTATTGAGACACACAGCTCAGCCAAGACAAGCCGGAGGGGAGGCACAAAGCTACAAAAAAAGAAGCATAGACTCCATTCTCCATGCCAGCTCTGAAAGAATGGACAGACATGCAAGGCAAAACTAACAAGAGAAAAGCTCAGGTGGCGGGAACACTTCACACGGTTTGGCAACCATCCTCACACATGACCAACAGACACATGCACCAGTCTTCAAAATAGTGTGGATTATGGAAACATGGTGCAAAGTTTGTGAATTTCTGGCCTTCAATTCATTGATCTGGTAATTCTGCTTTTGCACAAATCTTTTTTTTAAAGATTTATTTATTTGAAAGTCAGAGTTACACAGAGAGAGGAGAGGCAGAGAGAGGGGGGTTGGGGCTTCCACCTGTTGGTTCACTCCCCAATTGGCCGCAACAGTCGGAGCTGCACCGATCCAAAGCCAGGAGCCAGGAGCTTCTTCTGGGTCTCCCACGCGGGTGTAGGCCCCAAGGGCCTGGGCCATCTTCTACTGCTTTCCCAGGCCATAGCAGAGAGTTGGATGGGAAGTGGAGCAGCTGGGACTCAAACCAGTGCCCATATGGGATGCCGGCACTGCAGGCGGTGGCTTTACCCGCTGCGCCACAGTGCCGGCCCCTCCACAAACTTTTTGAAGTATGCTCATACTGTCACCCCTTGCTCTCCATGGGAACCAATCCCACAAGGACACGGAGGGATGGCCGTGCTCTGCATTATCTGCAGATCAATTGTGAGAGCTCCTACAATGGAAGTGCTGTGTACCTAGTTGTTCTGCTGCATGGTTTAGGGGACAAGGACAAGAAAAGAAAAAGTCTGTACATGTTCAGTACAGATGCAATTTTTTTCAGAACATTCTCGCTGAACATCTGTTGATGAGGTCGAATTCAAAATAAGCCAAAGGTGTGGGAGGTTAACTGAGTTACTTTCAAATAACCACAGAGAAGGTTGTAGGAGAATCAGGAAACCCACCAAATAAATCAGATTTACACAGTCAGCTACATTTTTCCAGGAAAATGGAGCCTTTGTGCTTTGAAGACAGCTGAACTGTGAGCCTACTGGTGCCTCTGCAGTTGACACTCCTGAGTTCTCTATCAGTTTGCCAATATCTTGGGATGCAGGAAAACACAACACAACAAGAACAGAACAGCAAATTCTCAGGTCTAAAAAACAGCTAAGTTGTCACCAGGAACATCTTTACTCAACTATCAAGAAATCCCAAAAGACTTTTTTTTTCTCCAAGCCACTTTTTCAATATAGACATTTTACATCCACAGAGCCAAGGAAGATTTTCCTACCCACATTTCCGGATTCTTCTGTGCCCATACATCCTTGATGCCAACACTACACGCATGCGGCAACTGCTAACAGGAAGGCAGAGGCTCCCAATGCCCTCTTCCTGCTAGTTCTGCAATCCTATCGCTTGGTGGTAGGGATGGTCCTACGGAGCCTCACAGGAGTGACCTGGAGCTGCAGGAGGAGCAAAGGAAGGGAGGAGCTCCTAGCAGAGGCTCCTTCTCCATGCAGGGCCTTTAACTCCAAGCACAGTTGTGCATTCCTTAGCTAGAGCGTTACCTTACTGGGTTTCAGGAAAAGCCCAGTGACGACCCACACTCTGAGAAGCAGAGCCTTCTCTGCCTGGGTTACAGACACTGCCTACAGTGGCAGACCCTGTACACTGCCATGGGCCAACCCTTCGGAAAGGACATCACTGAGGTCTCCTTACCACGGCTTGATAATGACACAGACAAGTCAACACATCCTGTTGCAGTGAGACTCTCTCTAAAGATGGATTCGATTGTTGAACATATAACTGGCAACTCACATACATGCAAATATTATTTTTAAAGTGGACTTAGATGCCAATGATCAAAACTAAAGAGACAAGGCAGTTACTTTAAGTCATTCATTCCACTCAATAATAACCAGAAAGTCCCATTAAATTTTCTTTCCATTTTTTAAAATATTTATTTGAAAGGCAGAAGCAGAGAGAGAGAGAGAGAGAGAGAGAGAGAAAGAGAATCTTCCATGCACTGGTACACTCCCCAAATGGCCGCAACGGCCAGGGCTGGGCCAGGCTAAAGTCAGAAGCCAGGAGCTTCTTCTGGGTCTCCCATGTGGGTGCAGGGGCCCAAATACTTGGGCCATCCTTTGCTGCTTTCCCAAATGCATTAGTAGAGAGATGGATCAAAAGTGGATAAGCTGGGACTCGAACTAGCATCCACATGGGATGTCAGCATTGCAGGCAGTGGCTTAACCCACTATGCCACAGTGCTGGCCCCCTCTTTTCCATTTCTAAGAAAATCTGATGAACACAGTGGGTTAGCTGCTCTCTGCTCCTTTGCCTACACTGCAGTCTGATCTGTTGATGAAGTGAAGCTGCACACTGCACTCTTTCTTAAATTCTTCATGAACAACCTAAACTTGGGAGATCCCCACTGCAGGGGCCCCATGACCACGCACTGCCCTCCACCCCCGGTTCTCTCTGTCCTCTGTCAAGGCACATGTCCATACTCCTGCCACACTGCTTTCTCTCCTGATCTAATCTCTAGCTCCAACTCCCTAGTTCCTGGTCTCCCTTCACTGCTCCACTTTGAAGACCACTTCCAATGTCACCCCTCCTCCTGTTGCTTCTCCCCATCCCAAGCCCCCCCCCCAGATCCAAACCCTCTCCCACCAGCCCTAAAACCACCATTTTTGTGCCTGTCTTCCAGGGGACTAATTCCTGCAAAGCAAACATCACCTCCTTTAGCATCCACAGCATCAACTTTTATAAAAGTGTCAACTTTTATCTAAGAGAAGTCAAAAAAAGAAACCTAAGGACCCATCATTCATGTTAATCAAAACTATTCTGGTAACCGGCATCTCATTTGGTGTTGTGACTTCATTGTCCTCTAATGACAAGCACCGGCTACTTGACATATTTCAGCTTTCAAACTTCATAGAAGTGTTTGCTTATTTTAAGCTGCTTGTATTGCTATTGGAACGCTTATGGAATGGCTGGGTGGGGAGGGGATGGGGTGGCTCTTCACAAATACTAGAGGCATTAAAAATAAGTTGGAGAAAGAAGCATTTTGAAAATGCTCTAACCCAAACCAGAATAACTGCTAATACAAACAGGCCCCTTCCCAAATGTAAGCGGGTCACAAGTAATGGCTCACCTCAAAGCGGCCACAGCAAAACTGTTTACTCTCCATTTGGGGCTTAAAAGCATTTCAGTTGATGAACAGGCCCTGAGGCAGAAACATCTGAACCCATGCTAATGCCCAGCAGAGCAGTAACTTCTTTTGATTAATTTACCAGGACTGAAAGCACCAGAAAGAGATCAAACCACGTTCTGCACTAAACAATTAAACAAGCAGCCGTGCCTCCAGTATGGTGCCCGTCAGGATGAAAGCTGGATGGGGTCGAATGAAAAAAGCAACAAATATCTTACATTGATTAATGCTTATAGGATTTTCCCCCCTAAATGTCATAACATTTCATTCAGTGGTCCAACCAAAGAGTTTATATAACATTTAAAGCAGAAAAAAAAAGTTCTGAAAAGCTTAAGAAAATTCAGATGTGTCAAGAGAGGAAAAATCGGGTCATTCAAAACAGTTGGGCGGGACTCGGACTAGTCTGCTGAAATATCTCCAACATGAAACAGCATGGGGAAGCGGTCTTATCACCGCCTTTCATTGAAAAATCATTTTCTACTATGAGTGAACTTTTCTTCAACTGTTTCACCCATGCACAATGTTCGGTTCTATCCTATATAAACATACTACTTTGAAAACAGAGCTAAATCAAATGTAGTTGTTCAAATAGATCTCCACTTGGTAATTTCTTTTTTGCAAATTAGAATTTAAACCATACTGTGAGGGGCTGACACTGTAGCATAGTAGGCTAAGCCTCCTTCTGTGGTGCCAGCATCTCATATGGGCACCAATTCTTGTCCTAGCTGCTCCTCTTCCGATCCAGCTCCAAGCAATGGACTGAGAAAGCAGTGGAAGATGGCCCAATTGCTTGGACCCCTGCACCCACGTGGAAGACCTGGAAGAAGCTCCATTCCTGGCTTCAGATTGGCTCAGCTGTGGCCATTGTGGCCATTTGGAGAGTGAACCAGTGGATGGAAGACCTTTCTCTCTGTTTCTCTCTGAATGTAATTCTGCATCTCAAATAAATAAATAAAATTAAAAAAAAACATACTGTTATTCTCAGATCAGAATGAATTATAAATGTGTTATGAACTAATCCTCATAGGTTATGTGAACAATTAGCTGAATTAGTTTTTAAAAATTCAGTGAATTGCTTAGTAATAAGAAAAAATATATATGTGTTGAAAAATATCTGAAGAATTCAGCTAAAAATGTCACCTTACTAAAAAGTCAAAAATTGTTCACCTTATGGTCCTAAAAAGCATTTCTTAGGGAACTCAATGTTATTATAAACAATGTACTGGCAAGTCTCGGGGCTGCTCACTGTTACTCTGCTTGGACCTGTAAAACAGAGACGGTGACACACTCTTGGTAGCATTTTAAAGCTTACACCAAATAGTCCTACAAAGCATAGATCCGCAGGCTGTGCCGTATCTGTGCCTGCCCTCACGATCCACCGCGGGCCCAGTGCATGCCGGGCTGCTCACATTCCACATGTGCTGACTCCTCCCCACCACCTTGAGCCTCACTAGCACATGCCATCCGGCACCCAAGGGTGACTTCACCAGAAACTTTTAAGGGCAGAGGTTATTCTTCAAGGGTTATCAGGTACATGGACACATTAAACAAACAGAAATAAAAGGACTCACATGATGTCCTTTGTCAATTCAAATGGAATCCCTTTATATTTCAAAACTTTCATGTGAAAGCCCACAGATGTGCAAATGCAGAACTGGAAACTGACTCTTTCCTGCCCTGCACAATACTGTCCTTCTTCTGAAGCTGCAGGAGCCGGACAGCACCCTCAGCAGGCGCGTGCACCTGCTGTCACGCTGTCACACCACCAGGCTCCAACCCCCTCTCCTACTACAGCATACAACAAATGGGTGACAGAGGAGGTGAACAGAAGTCTCTGCAGATCCCTACTTTTGTCAAAGGACAGAAATCTGCTTATTTCAAATCTTTTCAAGGATGACAAAACCTAACTTCATTAAAAAATAATTTGAAAACTCTTGGCTAGGATTGGGAAATACAGGGAGGGGGCTCTCGTTTTCTCGGGAGGAGGCAGAGGGATGTGGGGAAGAATGAACGTGAGCATCAGTGAGCATCAGTGTGACCCCTAACTCGGGGCTCAGAAGCTTCAGTCCCAGGGCTGCTTTGCAAGCACAGGGCCGAGAGGCTGGAGAAGATACCTCGGTGTTTGCTGTATAAAAGGAAGATCTGTGAATCATTCTACACAGATTGTGACTCTTCTTGTCACAAACTGGCTTTCACGCTGAGCTGTTCATCCAGTTCAAACTTTAGTGCACTTCTCCCCACTTCCACTCTTCAACAGGAAGGGTCAGGTGTTTAGCTGTTGAAGCACTGTGTTGCTGTGGCATAAACAGTGTCTGTCCAGGGGAGAGCAGGTGCTGGTGAGGTTTCGTTTCAGCACACAATAACTAGCTCTCTAAGAAATGAGCGGGAAACATGATAGCCTCAATCTGGGTTAATCTGTTTTAACTTTAATTCAATTTCACAATCATCAACTGCATAATGACATTGTGGTCAACAACACACCACGTATGGGACGGTGGTCCCATTAGATTACAACATAGCCTAGGGGTGGGTGTAGTAGGCTATAGCACGTAGGTGTGTGCAGGTACATCCTAGGATGGTCCCATAACAATGAAGTGGCCTAAAGACCCATTCTCCCAAGGCATCCCTATCATTAAGTGAAGTATGACTGTACGTAAACAACTATTATTACACAAAGTGAACACAAACATATTCCTACAAAAAGACTGTTATAGGGACTGGTGTTGTGGCATGGTAGGTAAAGCTCCCACCTGTGACACCAGCATCCCATGTTGGTGTCAGCTCAAGTCCAGGCTGCTCCACTTCCCATCCTGCTCCCTGCTAATGTACCTGGGAAAGGAGAAGTCGGACCAACTACTTGTGTTCCTGCACCAACGTGGCCGACCAGATGGAATTCCAGGCTCCTGGCTTGGGCCTGACCCAGCGCTGGCCATGGCAACCATTTGGGGAGTGAAGCAACAGATAAAAGATCTCTCTCTCTCCCCAATCTCTCTGTAACTCTGTGCCTCAAATAAATAAATTTCAAAAAAAATTTTAAAAGATCATCACATACAAAAACAGGATCCTAAAAGACCATCCAAATTCAAATTCTCCAGTCAGCTTCATCCTGCAGAACATTATCTACCTACCTGCTGCATTCACTCTTCTCATTTCCCAAATTAAATAACTACTGAGATGCGCAGGCCTTGCCATCTGTCCTGCTTTAGGTGCATGTCAGTGCATAAATTCCTACAGAGAGCCTGAAAGCTCTGAACTGGACTTCCTCCTTATCACTGGAGCCTTTGTTGGTGTTTAGGTTGTTTTGGTCCTGAGTTGACTTAATCATCAGTCACTGGGAATGACATCAGCTGCAGAATGATTAATATGAATTGCATTGACCAGGAGAATAATTCTTTTCTGAAAAGCAAAATTTGCTAAGGGGGATCTTCTGAGTATTGAAGGGCACATTTACAAAGGTTGCTGTAGAGCAATGGGAAGTCAGTCCCAGCAGAGTGCTGTGAAAACATCGCTGTGCACAACAAGGAGGACTTAGTCAGCCTGGCCCGCTGTCAGATCCAGGGAGATCTACTCGTACACTATTTCTCTTTTACTAAAATACCGTTTTTGGCACCAAAAAAATACTGCATTCCTAGGAAACTGAACTAGGGGATGTTTCCAAAAGCTCAGGTGTTTTTTGTTTGCTTGCTTAAAAATAGTCTTTAAAAAAAGAACAAGCAATCAAAGTTCCACGAGCACCAGAAATTAATACTGGCACTTATTTCATTCATGCAATATTCATTTCATTCCTTAAGTGCTGCCCTCTCTTTGTATCAATCGCAGCTTGGCAGAATCCATATTTACTCTACATGTAAACACTCCAGCGCATCCCCAGTCACTAGAAACATTCCATTTTTGTTCACAAAGCGGATACATAGTCCAGAACACAGATGGATGTAGACCAAGCAAATGATCTTCCAAGAGTCCTCATGAGATAATGCTGAAGATGATGCCAAATCAAATGTGCATGTCCAGTTTCTGAAGGCAAAACTGGATATCAATGAAGATAAGCTAATTCTAAGTGGACTTCAGATTCAGGGAGCATGCAGCTGCCCACTGGTACCAGCTGGCTTGCACTGTAACAAATGCACATGGCTTGTCATATCAGCTCCAGAGAAACAAGTGGGAAGGTGAACTATATACGCCCTCGGTGCCCTAGATCCCAGACGCCAACACCAAACCAGAGTAGCTGGGCCGCTGCTCTAGTGCCCACCTGTATTCCCCCTCAGTCACGACACACAACTACAAAAACACAGCAATTTTCACCAATAGAGTTAATTTTCTTTCTATTGTCTGCATGACAAGGGGTCATAGCCTGTGAAAACATACTTAAGGTTCCTTCCTCTGAAAATACAGCCCGTGTCTAATGGGCAAAGATAAGAGACTCCAGTATTTCTCTCTGGATGAATGCACTGTAACTTCACAGCATGCCTGTAATGAGCTTCTTATCACAAACACCATCCAGGGCAGGTAACCGCCACCAGGGCAGCCTCTGAGATTTGCAACCAATACAGTGCAGTAAGGGCAGAGCTGCGCCAGGACCAGCAGCAGCGTCTTGACTGCCCATCTAATTCTCAGTCCACTCTTACTTCCTAGTTATTAATCTCACTGCTGTACCTGAACTGCTGTCATCATTCCACAATATGGAATCATGAGTATAAAACTAAGTTCTCCACTTCCCCATTTTAGCTGTTTCAACAGAACTAAAGAAAGTGCACGCTTCATTGAAACGTGTGAAGACAACGCCCTTTCTCCTCTTCCCCGCTGCCGCCCTGGCCCACAGACCTGCCCAGTGGGCTGCATAAACCCCTGCCTCACAGAGAGCAATTCCCATGCCCATCATAGGAGGGAGGGCAAGCCAGATGGTGCATGCAACGATCAGAAAGCGTTTATCTTCCTAGTGACAAAACAGAAGTGAATGACAAAACACCACTCTACCTACAGTTTCAAGGTTAAAGAAGTCCATTGCATTCACCCTTGAGAAACTAAAAAAGAATTGGGCAATTTTCTTTTTTATTTTTATTTATTTTTTTTATTTTTTGACAGCCAGAGTGGACAGTGAGAGAGAGAGACAGAGAGAGAGAGAAAGGTCTTCCTTTGCTGTTGGTTCACCCTCCAATGGCCACCGCGGCCAGCGCGCTGCGGCCGGCGCACCACGCTGATCTGAAGGCAGGAGCCAGGTGCTTCTCCTGGTCTCCCATGGGGTGCAGGGCCCAAGCACTTGGGCCATCCTCCACTGCACTCCCTGGCCACAGCAGAGAGCTGGCCAGGAAGAGGGGCAACCGGGACGGAATCCGGCGCCCCGACCGGGACTAGAACCTGGTGTGCCGGCGCAGCAAGGCGGAGGATTAGCCTAGTGAGCCGCGGCGCAGGCCAGAATTGGGCAATTTTCTAAGAAAATTCATATTCTGGCTAAATGGCTCTCAGCGTCTCCCCTAATGCAAATTAAGCACATACTAGAAGATGAGAGTTTGTAAAAAATTACTAAACCAGATGCATGATATAAGACAATGAATGATTTTAGATGTTTATATTTATATATTTTAGAGATTTATTTATGTATTTGAAAGGCAGAGTTAGAAAGAGAGAAAGAGAGAGAGAGAAATATTCAGACAGACACAGAGAGAGATCTTCCATCTGCTGGTTCACCCGCCAAATGGTTGCAACAGCCAGGGCTGGGCCAGGCTAAAGTCAGGAGTCTGGAGTATCTTTCTGGTCTCCCACATGAGTACAGGGGCCCAACCACTTGGGCCATTTTCAGCTACTTTCCCAGGCCCATTAGCTGGATTGGAAGTGGAGCAGCTGGGACATGAACTGCTGATATGCCGATATGGGATGCCAGTATTGCAGGCAGTGACTTAACCCACTACGTCACAACACAGGCCCCATTAGATGTTTATATTACATCAAATGACGGTATATACTTTTTCTTTCCTAAGTAATAGATGTAGTCATAAGATTAACATGCAGTCTACAACATTTCAAAATACCTTCCTTAAAACCTGAACTACTTTTTCTGAGAACAGTCCATCAATGAATAAATCAACTGTTAACCAATAGCACATAGGTTCCTCAGAGGGCCCTCACCTCATTCATCAATATAGGTTTTCATAACTAATTAGCATTCTGCCAAGGTTAAGAAAAACCCAGCAACAGGTGAAGTGGATGAAATTGATCAAGTTGTTGAAAGCTTCAGAACAAATCACTGCAGAGCTTGCTCGCTGGTGCTGCCTCACAGCTCAGGACACATTTGTCTAATATTTCCTTAAGCTTTTCCTGTCCAACATATGCCAGAACCTGATGTCACATCTACCATTACAGATGAAAAATGTGGCTGGTACATTCCAGATGGGAAAGTGAAGCTGTGCTCGCAGCCTTCTGTGACCACCCACCACGGAGCCCCTCCCCGTACCTCCTTCCTGGCCCTTGACCAGAATTATCCACCCCTCCACTAGAATTCGGCTGCAGTTCTTCTGCATGATGCCATCTCCACTTCTACTAGTTTTCTAGGGCTTCCATAACAAAATGGCAAAAACTGGGTGGCTTGAACCCCAGAAATCTAGTGTCTCACAGTTGGACGTTGTAGGTCAAGGTGTTGGCGCAGTGAGTTCCTGGCTCCTGGCTTCTGGCAAGACTGCTGGCCATGTTGGGCCTTCCCGAGCACTTCCTGGCAGAAGCCACACTCTAAGCCCCATGGTGTTCTCCCCATGGCCTGCATCTAAATTTCCCCTTTTAATAAGGATGCAGGTCATACTTGATTGGAATTCACCCCAATGACCTCATTTGAACAAACTGCATCTCAGACTGCTCTACTTTCAAATAAGCTCATATTCTGTGGTACTCAGAGGTTAGCACTTCAACCTAAGAACTAGCAGTGGGTATAGGTCAGTCCATAACATCCTTATACACTAGTCTCCCTTATCCACAAGAGATATGTTGCAAGACCCCTCGGGTGCCTGAAGCCATGGAGAGTATCAAATCCTACATGCACAGGCTGTCCTGGACTTTCAGTGATTGGCTACTATTTTTCAACATTACGATGGTGAGAAAACACAGCCACATAACTGTTACGGATTTTTTCCACTTTTAGTACAGTATTCAATAACCTACATGAGATATTCAATACTGTATTATAAAATGGGCTGGTGTTACATGATTAGGTCTAGCTGTGAGCTTAGGTAAGTGTTCTGAGCACGTTTAAGGTAGGCAAGGCTAAGTGATGATGGTGAGAAGGTTGGGTGTACTAAACACATTTTAGACTTACATTTTCACTTATGATGGGATTATTGGGACATACCCTCTTGTAAGCTGAGGAGCAACTATGGAATGTTTTCTCCTCCATACATCTACCTAATAATTTATAAATTAGGCACAGTAAGAGATTAACAACAATAACTAATAAAGAATAATTGCAACATATTGTAATCAAAGGCATGTGAATATAGTGTCTCCCTCTTTCAGAAGAACTCACCATACTGTACTGAGAGTGCAGTTGACTGCAGGTAACTGAAACCTCAGATGGCAAACTTGTGGATAAGACTGGGGTACACTGGTGTATCTTCCACCTCTTCAGACCTCCCACCTCCCAAACCTGCCCCCCAGGCTGTGCTATCAGACTACCTCCCCTACAACTTGTGTGAATTATCCTGCCCCACATTCCATATTCTACAGAGCCAAGGTGTGGCAGCTTCTCTCAGACCTCCAAAGGCCCTTATGCATCACTGACACCTCCTCCTCTAAAGCCTCTGGGTTATGAGTTCCCGCTACACACTCCACAGAGGAAACGACCCAAAAGAGTCATCACCAAAAGAAAGGGGGCAGGGGACATCCAGTCAACCAAATGTGATTGTGTATCAATGCATACTACAAATCCCCCTTCTGAAAATTAAAATTAAACAATGCCCCTAGGTAAGATGTTTGAATGACGACGCACAGGAAGCATAAAACACTCAGAAAGCACAGAGCCTCACTCTGATTCCCTAACTTGACATGCCACTTTCTTACATCGACACTCATGGGTGTCCCTGACTTTTGTCTTGGACACAAGGACTTTGCTGGCATCAATACAGGTTACATATGGACACCCTCTCCTGTGTCTCACATGCTCGTAGGGGCATTTGGGTCTCACAAACACCTATAAGAGAAGCTGCTGCAACTTCTGTCAATCAACATCTATGCCTCCTGAAAGCATGGGGGGAGGCATGAGAGCCTGCCTTCGGGCATCGCCTACTCAAGAGCCTGAGCAGAGCTCACAGGTCCAGAGGGGGCACAGGTCGCCAGCCCTGGAACCCATTTCTTGGATTTCTGAGTCCAGCACGCTCCCTGGAAGCTCCATGACACTGCACTCTCATTTTTTTTATTTTAGTTTATGTTTTATGTTTAGTTTTATATTGTTTTTATTTTAGTTGAAGATCAGTAATTCAACCAATATCTGGCTTGTGTGTGTTTCAGCTGTCTGAGCAGCACTTCTAGGCTTGCTGCTGTACTCATTACCTGCTGATTACTGTCCAGGGAGATGATCGATTCCAACGCCTTCAGAAACTAAGTGACAATCTGATTGATTTCAACCTTCCACATCATCAGCATCCTCACACTGTTAGACTTACATCTAGTACTCATCAAAATTTTGCATTTTTGATAACTGATTGATAATTTTTAAACTATTTCTTTCATACAAAGGACTTTCCCATAAAACTAACTTTGAGGATCACAAGTTTTCTTAAAAACTTCCTGATGCAGTTTTCAGTAGATACATGTGTTTTTAATTGTCTGATTGCTAAAATAGTTTTGTCTATTATATTCGTTATATTTTGAAAGATGAACACAGTCTTATAAAAAGAAGAAAATGCTTAAATGATTGACTTCCATTGCCTGGTCAAGGTAGCTGAGAGTCCCCTATCTTTTTCAGCATTTTGGAGTAAAATACTGAAGGTCTATAAGACATAATTACTTGAAACCTTTTACAATCACCAACACAGCAAATTCGCTTATACACACTATCCAGTTGAACCTTAACATCCATTTATATACATCCTACAGCTGAATATCCTTCAAGTCAACCAATACGAAATTCATTACTTCTGCCAAATCTGAATTTCCACAGATAATCCCTCTCGTAGGTTGTGCCAATTACCACCCACTCCACTGAGCCATCACGGTGAAGTCACCTTCAAGTTTTCCTGCTTGGATTTTCACTCTATCGATTTTTGCCTCTGATGTTTCATTCAAGTCCGTCTATTTTGGCTTATGCCATGGTCACTGTCTCTTCAGACCTGCATGAACCCTATTGTCTTATTCCTATTGTCCCTATGGTTATGCCAACATCCTCCAAGGACTGGCTTAGAATCTTTCTCTCTTAAAGAGTGAAATTAAAGAAACTAAAATAAGCATTGCTGGTTATCCTTTTGCAGAAATAATCATCTTTTTTTCTACTGAGGATGAGCAATGTAGGTGGCCCCTAATGGTCAGCCTATTGGAATGTGTAATGGTCAAATGTGTACTTCCAAATAATGTTCTTCTTCAGCATTTTTGTACACATTTCTTCTGTTCTCTTAGGTTCTGTGTTTTACATTATCTTTCCCCTCTTGGATTCGTGTGCATTTTCCAAGCTGTATCTCATTTTGTTATTTCCTGCCTATATTTTTAATCTCCTTAAGGTATAATTAGAATATTTGTGTCCTTCCAGATTTTTCAAATCTCCCCTGATTCAAGATCATCTGCCAACTTCATTAATGTGAAGTTTATTCCTCCCTCAATAAAATAGGATGCATCACACAAACTCCCATAACATCAAGCTACAGGTAGTTATCCTGCCATTTATGTTACATTTTATTTACTGTCTTTCCACTAGTTTCCATCTGTGTGGCTCTTCTCCAAACCAAGCTGAATTTATTTTGTGATGGAACAGGCTCAAAAATTTTTGAGAAAAAAAAAAAAGAAAACCTCTCAATACACTCTATCAAGGCTGCTCTCATTTCTCAGTTGATTTAGTTACCATGAAATAAGTTAAAATTCACAGGTTTCACTGTTTAAACCTTTCATCTCCATAATGTTTGTGCTCCTGTTTAGAAAAGAATGTCTCCTGCAAATAAGGGCCCAAAGTCAACATGCTCCATTTACGAGACTAAGAAAATGGGATACACTCAGGTCCTCTGATGAGCAAACAGCAGCTCCTCTTGTACCCGCCAGCTGTAACTCACACTATCCTTGCGACCAGCCTTAGCAAGCACCACGGAGGTGGCAGTGCACTGGAGCTCCAGCATTTTCACTCTGTGGCCAGGGCCAGATGTGACACCCCTCCCCACCAAAAGTTCAAGAACGAAAGAGGGGCTTTAAACCACCAACTTCACATACTAGTACCTTTCAATCTTGCCTTCCACTCACACTCCAACAAGGCAGGAGAAGTTTAATTACATTAAGTCCAGTTCCCAGCTCAATAACGAAGCCTCAAAATTTTAAGTTTTCATGTTTCTTTTAAAAATGAATCAAGATCCAGCTATCCCATGCCCAACAGCTGTAACAGATGCAGCCATATCTTGCCACCTCATTAGAAGAAACAAACAACTATAAATCTTGTATTACATCCAGAAAGTTGTCAGGCTGAAATAAATGCTGGCAATGCTCCAAGTGGCATGTGCCCTCGAACCCAGTCATTTTGCCTGTAGTTCTTACACATGTAAATCGAGAAGCTGTGAGCAGAAGCAAGCCAGCTGAAAACAGAAGTGTTTAGGGCACACAGACACATTGGTGGGGCCCTCCAGGCCTGGGCCCCTTCCCACCCTTCACCACAAAATCCTTTCTACTTCCTACTCTGCTCGCCTCCCTTCCTCCCCCCGGATCACAGCACATTTTTATCATTTACTACTGGCTGAGTTCACATGCCCAGCCACGGTGGTAGACCTCAGAATGAGAATACAGGATGTAACAAAATTCCTTAGCCCTACAACCTTGGGAACAAGACAGCAAGTACCAGAAAACACAGGGGTGAGAGTGGAGGGACAAAAAGGCAGAGACAATGTGATCAAACTGGCTACTAGAATTTGCCATCAGCATCACTCTGCTTGTGAGAAGCTCGTGGGATGTGAGGGTTTATGCCCAGCCCACCACTGCCTCTGTAGAGCAATACGGGTTCTCAGAGGCATTTCTCAGAGTCACCAGGAGAATAAAAAATAATCATAGTGACAATAACATCAGAAATTAGGATACACACATCTGAACTTTATCTTTGTGAGGGTCCATCTCCTCCTACATAAACCCGGGATAAAAATTCTGTAATTAATACACAGTTATTCTTAAGTGTTGAAATTTAACTGAAATGTGATCCCTGTTAAACATAAGAGTAGGAATAAGAGAGGGAAGAGATGTACAATTTGGGACATGCTCAAGCTGACTTGCCCCAAATGGTAGAGTTAGAAATATACCAGGGGTCTCCAATTTAATCCCATCAAGGTGGCATGTACCAATGCCATCTCACCAGTCCAAGTGATCAATTTCAGTTCACAATTGATCATAATGAAAGGACTAAGAGTCAAAGGAAGCACATAAACAAGTCTAGTACCTGCTAATACTAACCGATAGAATAAATAAAGGGGAGAGTGATCCAACATGGGAAGCGAGATACTCAGCAGACTCATAGAATGGCAGATGTCATAAACAGCACTCTGGCCTCAGAATCAGCCCTAAAGGCATTCGTATCTGGCTGAAAAGCCCATGAGAGTATTTCAGGCATGGAAAGCCAAGACACTCTGGCACACACACACAAAAAAAAAAAAAAAAAAAAAAAAAAAAAAAAAAAAAAAAAAAAAAAAACCCTAAATGAAAGATCTCTGTGAGTGAGATCCCAGTGGAAAGAACAGGTCTTCAAAGAAGGAGGTACCTTTCTCTGAAGGGAGGAGAGAACCTCCACTTTGACTATGACCTTGTCTAAACAAGATAAGAGTCGGTGAACTCAAAAGGCTTCCATAGCCTTGGAAACTCATGACTGGTGCATAGGGAGATTACTGATGCCATAAACAGGAGTGTCAATTTGTAAAGTCAACAACAGGAGTCACTGTGCACTTACTCCTCATGTAGGATCTCTGTCCTTAATGTGCTGTACATTGAGGCTTAATGCTATAATGAGTACTCAAACAGTATATTTCGCTTTGTGTTTCTATGGGGGTGCAAACTGTTGAAATCTTTACTTAATGTATACTAAACTGATCTTCTGTAAAAAAAAAAAAAATGAAGAAATTATCAATTCCCAACTTGACTCTCGCCGGGATTAAACATGACAATAGGTCTGATCTGATTCCATCATCATTTAAAAAATCATCTATTATTTTTCACTTTATGTTTCTGTGTGGGAGCTAACTGTTGAAATCTTTACTTAATGTATGCTAAACTGATCTTCTGTATATAAAGAGAATCGAAAATGAATCCTGATGTGAATGGAAGGGGAGAGGGAGTGGGAAAGGGGAGGGATGCAGGTGGGAGAGATGTTATTGGGGGAAGCCATTGTAATCCATAAGCTGTACTTTGGAAATTTATATTCATTAAATAAAAGTTAAAAAAAAATTCCCCAGTCCTCCCCCATCACAGGGTTGTAATGAACTCTACACGAGATCACACACAACACCTGTTCTGGAACTGCTATCGCCACTGCCTCACTTTCTCCTTATTCTTCAAACTACTCCCCCACCACCACCACCCCCACCATTCCACTAAAACTCCCCTCCTGTCTGACAGACAAATCCCATGAGTGACAGAGAAACCACCTCTGCCACAGAAGATTTCAATGCACACACTCCTAACACTGAAAACCTCTGCAGATGTGGGTCTTTCTCCAGCTGACAGTTACCTCGTCCTTTTTTGCCAGTCACTGGCTCGTCCTACTTTACAATTGCTGGTATTCTCTTTGTGCAGAGAGATACACAGAGTTCATCCTCTCAGCTGCTCCTACAATCAACTGCAGCCTAACTGTTGATACCCATCTAGACCAGGGATCAAAACAAACCTACAGTGGGTCAGCTGTGGCCCACTGCCCATTTTGGTCAATAAAGTTTTATTGGAACAGGGCTGCATTCATTCCTGTATCATCCATGGCTGCTTCTGTGTCACAACAGAGAAATCACGAAGCCTGAAATACTGACTCTTTACTGAAAAAATCTTGCCAAGCTTGGATGCAGACCTGTGTCCCAAGTCAACTTGTCTTTTTGTTCCAACTAATCCTGCCGACCTTGTGTCCCGGGCCCTTCTGAAATGTCTGACAGCCAACATTTCTCACATGATCATCTTCCCCTGGCGTTACAGTCATAGTTAACGGTTTTGTCCCAGACAGAACCTTCTACCACATCCGTTTGTGACAAAGTTAGGTAAATCTTACCTCCTACTTTCTAAATCTCTTCACCAACCCATCCTACTGCCTTTACAAGCAGCAGCATAACCTGCTGAACTGGCCTCAGCCACCTTTCTGTGTTACATGCTGTCCCCTCTTTAATGCTACCAGAGCAAGGGCTGTTTGAACCCACTGTGGTGCTCTAGCACCCTGCCCACTGCATAGCATACAGTGGGCATTCAATACACGTTTGAGAGAATAAACGCTTTGAAATGAGAAAAGCCTATGCTACCTAGTGTTGCATGTCCAGTTTCCCACCGACCTCCAATTTCCCAGACAGGACCTTAAGATGAGAGCAGCCATCAGCCTAACACTCCGGGCAAGTCCTTACAAATGGCCTTTCCAAAGGTGGTCCTCAGTAAAAGTCCTATTTCCTACTCTCAGCTGAACACAAGGGTCTTGCTCAAGAGTCCTAACGGGACAGCGATGGGAATGGGGATGTGGATAAGGTAATTTGGAAGGAAGGTGGTACTTTATTTATACACAGCAATTAACCCATACCAAAAGTTTATTCAAACTCATTTATCGAATGTATGCCACACACACACACGGCACAATGATTGTAGTGTTCAAGGCAAGCTTTGCATGGCAAAAGAAAAGCATGAAAACAAGAAATTTCACATGGGGAGAAAGTTAAAGGGTAATTCTATCTTGTTTGTATATTGGGAAAAGGTAATTTACAGAAGACATAACTAGCTGTTCCTCATCGTCAATGGAGAAAAACCAAAAGGAAGTGGGGCTAAGCTGTGCCATAAGGTACTGACGTTGAGTAGAAGAAATAAGTTGCTGACATCAAAGGGCGTTGAGCCCTACTTGTGGTTTACAGTTTTGTTCGCAGGAGATCCTTACGCAGTTTGAGAAGCTGTGGGCAGTTCTTTATAAGGAAGGGAACAGAACAGCAATTCTCAAGGTGCCTCTTTGGACCACGACTGACTAGGTTTTTTTTTGTTTTGTTTTGTTTTTTACGTGAGCCTACATATAAAATATACTAAGAGACTCAACACTTTCAACTCCTTTGGAGAAACTATTAAAACCCAGCATGTGAGAGGAATGATAAATGAAAAGAAGAAAGAAGAAATGACTACCAAACTGGCACCAAATTAAAAAAAAAATGTAACTTTGAAATCCTGATGACTGAGGTTTCCCTACATCCTCTTGGCTACTCATGACCTTTTTGAGCTTGTGGAAAATGAATGCTACACACAGACCACACTATGAAAAACCCGACACACGTGCATAGAAAGACAAATGCACATAACTGCAGATTCGCACAAACAAGTCATGTCCAGAAAGTATCCACAGTCATCTCAGGAGGATGAATGACATCATCAATGACTGCTAGGTCAGTTTTTTTTTTTTTCAGACTCTACAATAAAGCTTCTACTACTCTTCTACGTGGGTGTGGGGAGGGAGGAGAAGTCGTCTCTTTTCATCAAAAAATCTGGCTTGGTATTTTAGACAATATAGTCCCTCATGCCATTCTTTATGATGCTATAAACGAAGCTCTCTGCTAATCAGAGCTCCTGCTGTCAGTCAGGTGGTTTCCTTATTAGACACTGAAGATTTCCATGACACACAGCGGCCACCTCCTGTACTTCATCACAAAGGCATGGAAAACGCTGTTTAACAGCCTCGAGCTCTTAGATCCTACCCATTCAATTTTCTTACTTGTTGGGAAATTACACCATTGAGAGGTAAGAAAAACCCCAGCCAACTACAATAATTTTGTATTTTGGGAGAGAACAAAGGAAGGGTGGGAGTTCTGTAACTACATTTTCAATAAACTTTCAATAACTTCCAAATGTTTATGCTCTCCAGGTTTATTCACACCTGGGGGACAAAAACAGCAACAATAGAGTGTACAGAAAAATTCTGTTATGCCATAGTTCTTTTACTGGAATAAATTTTGTAATTTTTTCATAATTTTTATCCTTTTGAGAGTTGGCTAATTGATTATAAAACAGAATCCATTTTGTTATCATGCAGAGTTTTAGGCCAACATAATTCATGAACAGGCTGAAAAACACTACAAATATACAATATAACAAAAGTGTTTTAACTAAAATAAAATCCCACCGGTTTTTTAAGTGCTTCTTTATTTTTTTAAATTAATTTTTTTTGACAGGCAGAGTGGACAGTGAGAGAGAGAGACAGAGAGAAAGGTCTTCCTTTTTGCCGTTGGTTCACCCTCCAATGGCCTCCGCAGCCAGCGCGCTGCGGCCAGCGCACCGCGCTGATCCGATGGCAGGAGCCAGGTGCTTCACCTGGTCTCCCATGGAGTGCAGGGCCCAAGCCCTTGGGCCATCCTCCACTGCCTTCCCTGGCCACAGCAGAGAGCTGGCCTGGAAGAGGGGCAACTGGGACAGAATCCAGCACCCCAACCGGGACTAGAACCCGGTGTGCCAGCGCCGCAAGGTGGAGGATTAGCCTAGTGAGCCGTGGTGCTGGCCTGTGCTTCTTTATTTGTAATTTTTAAAAAGATTTATTTATTTGAAAGTCAGAGTTACACAGAGAGAGGAGAGCCAGAGAGAGAGAGAGGTCTTCCATCCGATGGTTCATCCCCCAATTGGCTGCAATGGCTGGAGCTGTGCTGATCCAAAGCTGGGAGCCAGGAGCTTCCTCTGGGTCTCCCACGTGGGTGTAGGGGCCCAAGGACTTGGGCCATCTTCTGCTTTCCCAGACCATAGCAGAGAGCTGGATTGGAAGTGGAGCAGCCGGGACTAGAACCAGTGCCCATATGGGATGCAGGCGCTTCAGGCCAGGACGTTAACCGACTGTGCCACAGCGCTGGCCCCAAGTGCTTCTTTAAATGACTCATTTGCATCAGTGAATACTCTTGACCATGAACTCCATGCTAAAAATAAATTCAGAAATAAATAAATAAATAAATTCAGGAGGGGCCAGCGCTGTGGCTAAGCCTCTGCCTGCATCACCAGCATCCTGTATGGCACCAGTTAGTGTCCCACCTGCTCCTCTTCTGATCCAGCTCTCTGCTTATGGCCTGGGAAGGCACTGGAACATGACCTCCAAGTGCTTAGGCCCCTGAACCCCTGTACCTATGTGGGAGACCTGGAAGAAGCTGCTGGCTCCTGGCTTCAGATCTGCTCAGCTTCAAAGTTCACTCACTTGGGAAGTGAACCAGTGGATGGAAGACCTCTCTCCTTCTCTCTCTCTGTCCCTCCCCATCTCTGTCTGTAACTCTACCTCTCAAATAAATGAATAAAACCTTTACATAGATTAATAAATAAATTTATTTTTGTCAGAGGGAGTAAAATTTTAATAATATGTAGAATTTTAGAACAACAAATGGCACCTTGGCAATCAAGTAGCCCCTCCTACTTATTTCACAAACAGGAAACAGAAGTCTGGCATGGAAACAGTTTGATCAAGCAACTGAGATGGTTGGTAACACAACGCCTCCGTGCCACAACCCACATCTGACTTCTGGTACTGACACGTCCCATCATGCAGCACTGCTCACCTGGCAAGGCCATCACCAACCACAGCCTGGAGAGGCTTCTCAGTACCTCCAGCTTCCCAACATTGGTTAGGGGATGAGTAGGTAGGGAAAGGCCACTCAGGGCCAGGGAGGGAAAAGCTTGGGTTTCCTCTGACAGGAGGGAGACAGAAAAGCGAGCACAGGAGGAAACGTCAACAGGCCAGGAGGAAGCTGGAGCATGCCGGGTGTTGGACCGCTAGGGACACCAGAGTCCTGCGAAAGGGAACACGAGGGGACTTCAAAATGTCCATGGGAAAACAGAATTATAAGTTTATTTTGGTGCAATGAATTTTGAAATCCAGGTATACCTATTTGATAAAATGAGTTTCCCATTTTGAAAACCTCTCCTACATTGTCACCTATGAAAAAGTCTGTTGCCCCAGGTTTTATGTTGTCACCTTCAAGTAAACCACTTCTGGGCCTAAGCTTCTCCTATCCTTGGACAGGATGGAAATAAAGCTCCGATGTGGACATCTGCAAGTTTTGTACCAGACTCTCAAACTTCCTCACCTGGCTTTAGGTGACAGGGCTGTATCAGTCCCTCTCGTGCCCAGTGCATGTCTGTGTTAGTGGCATTCTGCCATGGATTCCGCCACATTTTGTTGTTTCTGGGAGCAACATTCTGTGAACTGGATTACCAGTAACCAGCTGAGTGATCCTGACTACCTTAGCACATGAAGACTCAAGACCTTTACCCAGAAAAATGAAAATATAAGACTGGACACAGTTCTCACAAACCACAAGCATTCTCTGACTAAAATAGTTTGGGAAGGGGATGGGAAAATTATAGGCACAAGGATTAGCTGGTCAACATTTTAGTTCTTATGGCTTTATTTTTATTACCTCTATTCCCTCCTTTAAATGATTAAATTGAATAATAAAAATCCAAGGACTGACACTGTGGTGCAGCGGGTTAAGCTGTTGCCTGTGATGCCGGCACCTCGTGTAAGTGTGCTGGTTTCAGTGCTGGGTGCGCTGCTTCCAATCCAGATCCCTGCTAATGAGCCTGGGAAAACAATGAAATTTGGGCCAAATACTTCGGCCCTGACCACCCAAGTAGGAGAGCTGGCTGGAGTTCCTGACTCCTGGTTTTGGCCTAGCCCCGCTCTGGCTGTTGTAATCATTTGGGGAGTGAACTAACAGACGAAAAATCTCTCTGTTTCTCTGTCTCTGTCTCTGTCTCTCTCTCTCTCTGTCACTCTACCTTTCAAAAAAAAACAAAAAATACATAAAAATGTGAGAATTCTCAAACCCCACATCTTCACATAAGAAGTTTTTTCAGAATAAATCTACTGGGTATAGATGGGCATGGAATAGATTCTACATTTGGGTTCTGTTTATGGCATTCACTGCAGATCTGTTAAGCATGGAAAATGATAAACAAAGAATACAGAACAAAATAAAGCAGCTTCAATCCATAAGGAGACATCAGAAATATGTACTTGGGAGTGTGATAGATATTATCACATCTGAGACCACAAACTCTAAGAGGGGCAGCAGCTCCCCTGGGAAGCCCCTTCCCCGTGTTTAGGACATCACAAACAGCATAATAAAAGCAGGAGGACACCACACAATATCAGGTGGTCCTCCAACTGCTTAACTGCCCAGCCACTCTCCCTTTGTAAGACGCTGAAGACAAGCCTGTGTTAATCTGATGTTTGATTTCTAACAAACCAAGTCAGATGTGAACAGAAACAAGTTTGGGAGGTGCTATTTACAACATTCTAACAAAACGTTTATTAGCAAGTTACAGACCCAGAGAAAAGCAACCCCATTCAGCAGCAGTGCATACTGATCTGTGCAGGAAACTTCCTTTCCCATCCATTGGTATCCAGAGCACAGCACCCTTAACTGCCCTACATAAAGCACAGATGGGGATGAGCACCTGCCTCCTACAGAGCTTCCACCTCTCCAAGACTCCTCGCTGTTACCTTTTTTTTTTTTTTTTCCAAAGCCATTGGCAAGCAAAGGGAAAACACACAAATCAAACCAAAATGCAGGAAGGACTGATTTCATGCCAGCGTGGCTAGGGGAATAAGAGTGATGCCAGACCAAGAAGAAGACACAGGGCCGGGGCCAGTGCTGTGGTGCAGTGGGTTAAGGCCCTGACCTGCAGTGCCAGCATCCTATATGAGCGCCGGTTCTAGTGCCGGCTGCTCTACTTCTTGTCCAGCTCTCTGCTACGGCCTGAGAAAGCAGTGGAAGATGGCCCAAGTCTTTGGGCCCCTGCACCCACGTGGGAGACCTGGAAGAAGCTCCTGGCTTCTGGCTTTGGATCGGCGCAGCTGTGGCTGTTGCGGCCAATTGGGGAGTGAACCATCGGATGGAAGACCTCTCTCTCTCTCTTTCTCTACCCCCCCCCGCCCCGTCTCTCCTCTCTGTGTAACTCTCTCTTTCAAATAAATAAATAAATCTTAAAAAAAAAGAAGACACGGGGCCACATCAGTGCATGTACATGATGTCACAGTAGGGCTAAGAGCAGAATTCTCGTGGTAAACTTCCCAGATGTGACACACCAGACAGGTTCCTCAACTCCCTTACAACTCCAACAGGGCCCAAGGAGACAATAACTAAATGCCCCGGCCACACCAGCTGGCCTGGCCATGCTGCAGGCATCCCACTTGCCCAGGTCCTGTCCATCCCTCCCTGGCTCCTCAGGGCAGAGAAGCAGGGAGGCAGTGGGGGATGAGAAAGTCAGATATCGAAGCTAGGTCTTCTTGGTTCTGTGTCGTGAGGTCCCAAGTCAGCATGCTCAGTCTGCAGTCCTAAAAGAGGTAGAGAAATGGGGAAAAGCATAGGGTGCAAAACAGAGGCAGTTCAGGCGTAGGTCATGAAAGGGGGACCGAGTAAACTGAGGGAAATCTTGCACAAGACAGGAAAGGGAGAAGGAAGATAATTCTCCAAGGTCAGCTCGTTTTGATGAATGACACAGAAAAGCACTCTCCTACGAGGGCCTGCAAGGAAGTTAGGTTTGCACTGTGAAGAATAAGGATGTCGTAGCGAGTATTATATGCCGTCAAGTTCCGAGAACACGACTGGGAACTAACTGCCCAACAGCATCAGGCATGCACTGCTAGAGGCACACGTACGTGCTCAGGATGCGGTGAAGCCATGCAGTGGAACAGCACGAGGTGGAGAATATGGGCTGGTCCTAGTCCCTGAGACCCAGATGCTGCATCTGCACGGCTATCAGGCAACCATCTCCCATGTCTACTAATCGTGTGCTGCAGTCCTGGCCACCTCCAGAGTCTGTCTTCTCTCGAAGGCAGACACATTTCATGGATCAGGCATCCTCAGTAATCATGCAAAGCAACATGACCTTTGTTCATGGCTTCTACACTAGATATGGAGACACAGCATTGCGGCTGCTTTAACCTGCATGCTCTAAGCAGGTAACATTACTGGCCAGGTATCCTTCTGAGCCCCATACATCTGCACGGACATGCCTGTGAGGTGTGCCCACATCATCCATAAGAAACCACGCAAGTCCAGTCAATACCGTGATGAAATCCCCCAGCTGGCAAGTGGAGGAGGGAGGATTTAAAGCCAGGTGTTTTGCTTCAACACCTGTTTCTTTCATCAGTATAGCCTCAAAGTTTGTTCACGCAGGGAACTTATGCTCTTAAATTTATTCTGAATTTCGATATTTGATAAAGACCATAAAAACAGGTTTTGGTTTTTACTAAATCGGACACAGTATGTGGTTCTTTGAAAGATGAGCTGTTTGCCAGCTGAGAGCAGGAAGGGGCCTTGCAGGTGACCCAATTAGCATCACCCCCTTGAGCCATGAGAACGTGGAGGGCCTTTCCTGCAGGTGACCAAGGTCACGTGACTCTTGGGTGAGGCCAGAACACAGGCCTTGACTGCAGAGGCAGGGTTCTGGCCAATTTAAGACTTCCGTCTGGGGCACTTTCCCATCTGTGGATTTTGCAGTTAATGTTCTGTCCATAACTGGGGAAAATCGGAAGGAAATTACAGAGGGGGAGCATATTCCCAGTGCTTTGTCATCCTTGAGGAAATGAAAGGATTTAGGCATAACTGGCTTGAATAAATATTTTCCCTATAAAAGTTAATCTACAATTACATTTAATGTGAAATATTATATAGAAAAACATCCCATGTGTTTTTGTTGCCGGAGGACACTTCATAGTTTGTGTGTTATTACTGGTCCGCGGCATGATTCTGAGAAGTTCCCCTTGGGGAAGCTGATTCTGGATAATGGCTGACCCTAGCCACGAGTATTTCCAGCCCTCTCGGACACAGGTTCTCATGGGCATGTGAGGGTGTATCATGTTGTCCAAAGGCTTGCGATATTTACTTTTCTGGTATTGCAAAGGCAGCTGTGCCCTGTGGCGGCTCCTCTGGCCTTGACACTAAGAGAACGCAAACAGTGATGCTGCCAAAATCACCTTTCTGGTTGTGTGCAGAATTTCATGGAATCTCATATTTTGTGAAACCAAACACTACCAAAGAAGCTCGCAACCCCATCCCTCTAATGTTCCAATACATTAAGAAATAGTTGTAAGACTACCAAAGTTTGCCACGAAAGGGTAAGGTTGAATATTTAACAAGTTTCATGATTTCTCTACCATCCTAAAGTCAGGTTAATTAGCATATAAATGCTATGATCTGAGAAAAATACACACCTAAAATGCTCCAGGTTTTCTCTGTGGCTTTGCTCACCCCACTATACATTACACATACACCCATACCCTATTGGGGTAATCACGGGGCTTTGATTTTAGAGATCCAAGGAACTGCACCAAAAACCAAGAGAAAGGGTATGTGTCTCCCCAGCCCCTTCTCTCCTCAGCGTAATTCTCAATTGCTTTTCCCCATGCAGCATTCCTGCACTATTGCTGGATATTTTCCCTCCAGATCCTGAAAAACCTAGCACTCTTCTCCCTGGAATTGATGGGATAATTCCTATGTCCTTTTAAGCCCACTATGGTAGGCTGACTCATACCCCTAAAGAGGTCCACGTCCTAAGCCCTGAAACCTTAAATGTTACCGCATATGGAAAAACAGAATTCTGCGGATAAAATGAAGGCTTCAGAAGGGAGACTGATTAAGGATTACTTGGGAGGACTCTAAATGGAATCACAAATTCCCAAAGAGGGAGATTTGAGTACAAAAGAGGAGAATGGGATGCTGGAAGCAGACTGGGGAAAGGTATTTTGAAGGTGGACGAATGAGCCACCAGCCAAGGAATTTATTATTTAGCAAAAAGTTCCTTCAGGATTCAAGCATCCACTAGAAGTTGAAAAAGTCAAGGGAGGGGCTGGCGCTGTGGCATAGCGGGTTAAAGCCCTGACCTGCAGTGCCAGCATCCCATATGGGTGTCAGTTCATGTCTGGCTCTTTGCTAATGCTGGGCAAGCAGCGGAGGACGGGCCAAGTCCTTGGGCCCCTGCACCTGGAAGAAGCTCCTGGCTCCTGACTGGATTGGCTCAGCTCCAGCCATTATGGCCATTTGGGGAGTGAACTAGGGGATGGAAGACCTCTCTCTCTCTGTCTGTACTCCCCTCTATACTCCTTCATATAAATAAATTAAATCTTAAAAAAAAAAAATGCAAGGGAAAGGATCCTTGCTTGGAGCCTCCAGAACGTTACAAGAATAAGTGTGTGTTGCTGGGAGCCACTGAGATGGCAGGAATCTACTGCAGCAGCAACAGGAACCAAACACCCCCCTCCCAGGTCTAGCTCTCCAGCCCCTCTGACACCCCCCACAAGGTTTATATGCATGGGTCCTTTCCACCTTCTCAACCATGCTGTACTCTAGCCCATGCACAATGAACCATCACCATCTATTTTACACAAATTAGAAAACTACTCTCTTTACAAAATAATTCTCAGTAAAAGATTCCTTTAAACAATGAACACCATCGACACATTTGAAATAAATAGGTCCAATATACGTAACCTTAGTTTTCTATGAAATGTGTGTCTACCTACACACGGAAGGTAAACACACAGTCATTGTATTCGGAAACAATATCTCGGTCAATGATGAACATCGTAACAATGCAGGCCCAAAAGATTATAATGGAACTGAAAAATTCCCATCACCTAGTAAAGTGGTGACCGCAAAGTGGAGGTGCCATTCATTCCTCATACGTGCATGACATAAACACAGCTCCTGTGCTGGCGGTCAAATAAAAGCAGAGCACGAGGATGGACACTCCATTACACTTGAGAATGACCACAGATGACAGTATTACTGGTTCATGTGTTTGCTATACTATACTTTTTATCATTGTGTTAGTGTAGGTCTACTTATAAAAACAATGTAGCCAGCGCCGTGGCTCATTAGGCTAATCCTCTGCCTTGTGGCGCCGGCACACCGGGTTCTAGTCCCACTCGGGGTGCTGGATTCTGTCCCGGTTGCCCCTCTTCCAGGCCAGCTCTCTGCTGTGGCCCGGGAGTGCAGTGGAGGATGGCCCAAGTGCTTGGGCCCTGCACCCCATGGGAGACCAGGAGAAGCACCTGGCTCCTGCCATCGGGTCAGCGCGGTGTGCTGGCCACAGCGCACCGGCCGTGGCGGCCATTGGAGGGTGAACCAACGGCAAAAGGAAGACCTTTCTCTCTGTCTCTCTCTCTCTCACTGTCCACTCTGCCTGTCCAAAAAAAAAAAAAAAAAGTGGACTGTAAAATGGTGTGTTGTCTTATGCTGCCAGCTGCCTCCTGCATTTCTCTTTAAAGGTTTATTTATTTATTGGAAAGATGGAGCAACAGAGAGAGAGCAGGAAGAAAAAGGAAAAAAAAAAAAAAGAGGACGACATCTTCCATCTGGTGTTTCACTCCCTAAATGGCCACAAAGGCCAGGGCTGTGCCAGAATGAAACCAGGAGCCAGGAGCTCCATCCTGGTCTTCCCCATGGGTGGCAAGGGACTAAGTACCTGGGCCATCTTCCACTGCTTTCCCAGGCACATCAGCAGGGAGCCGGATCAGAAATGGAGCAGCTGGAACTTGACCAGGCACTCACTGAGATGTCCATGTCCCAGGCAGCAGCTTAACCCCCTGCACCACAGCACGGGCCCAGAGCCTTTCATCGATGTGTTTACTGTATCTGCTGATTTCACCAAGAGACTTCATCCAGGGATTGATTCTTACCAACCAGGTTTGTGTGACTCACCGTAGCATGATCACACAACAAATGTGAAATATTATATAGAAACATCCCATGTGTTTTTGTTGCCAGAGGACACTTCATAGTTTGTGTGTTATTACTGGTCCATGGCATAAATTGCTTAATGATGCATTTCTCGAAGACTAACCCCATTGTTAAACGACACCTGAGTGTATTCACCAACAACATTTGCTTGTCAAGTTACTCATCCTTTCTAAGTTTCAGTTTTTTACCAAAAAAGTGGTGTTGCCATGTGAATGAAACAAGGAGCACATATGAAACTAATGGTAAAATTTTGGTATATAAACAATGTGCAATGTCTGCTGGTATTAGTGTTACTGCCACAGCATACAATGTCTAGCTACGAGGTCATCAGACTGATCCTCTGTGGTCCTTATGGAGAGATGACTTAAAAGCCACAAGATAGACGACCTACAAGCTTAAAAGAAAACAGTATGATTTCTCTCTAGTGTGTACCCACGTGTATTTAGGCTCATCTCCCCCATTGTCTAGCTACTTCTTGATTGGATAACACAAATGTTAGGGGCCATGGCTGGATATCAGAAATAAGAAAGTAATTCGCACATAAGAACTGAAGCAGGAATGATAAACTGTTGTTATGTGAACAACAGGAACAAAACCTGGTCAAAGGAAGTAACAGAAAGGGCAAGGAGAAACCCATGTCAAAAGCAATGCCCAGCAGTTAAGTAGTGCAAAGCTCCAGAGAAAACTCAGGAAAGTATTTGCAAAGCAGTTAGCAAAGTGGGGTTGGAACGTCCACAGCTAAGGCAGGTGAGGGTACCCAGGCCCTCTGACAGCATCTGGTCAGCACAGGGGCACCACCATGCTGGTCTACCCTGACTGGCCTGGGAGTGATTCCCACAGGGCTCGCTTCCTCAACCAGACACATAATTTTATACCCACAGCATGAAGTGACCCGAACTCCAAGAAGACCCCAGCTCACTTCCACCTCCGCCCCAGTATCCTCCTGAGAGAGCGCTCCCTAGTGCCCTTGCTGCTGACCCTCACTCACTAGGATCCTGCAATACTCAGAGGGTCTAGAGCCTGAACCCAGGGACTGATGAGGACCTTAGATGCCACCTTGGTCAACCATCACTCTTTCTTAACCCTGATCTGTGGGGGCGGGCTTGTGACCCCTCACTTACAGACATGTGTCCAGAGAGGACTGAAAGTGAAAAAAACTGTTAAGAAAAACTGGAAGAATTAAAGGAAAATGTTCTGCTAGGCTGTTTTTGTATCTATGGTATTTCCTGCTCTTGGAAGAGGTCAGCAACGGCCTCCGGGTTAACAGTGGCCACTGGAGGGACAGTAAGAGGGAAGTCAGCACCCACCAAGGCTTCTTCAGAGTGCTCATTCTAATACTGCCCTCCCCAGCAGACAGAAGGTTCTGGAAGGGCAGGGAATATGCCCACAGTGAATGACATTTACTCTCCCCATTCTCACACAGAAGGCGTGGCACAGAATCAAGACTTCATTCATTTATAATAAGAACACTTGCTTAAGACACCAAGAAACAAAAGTGGCCAATGGTATCCTGAACTAGTACAGGATGAAGTCAGCCTGGACTTTATACTCATCCTCCCATCAGACTGGCCAGACCCTCCGTGGACCCTGCCTGCAGTCTTCAGTCCTATTTTACCAGCAACATGAGTCCGGTTTTCACTCACCTTCCTATTCCTAACATAATACATTCCTACTAGAAGGTGAAAATCACAGCTGTTTGGTTCTCCTCCCCACACCCAGGAAACAACTTAAGAGCTAGACAGCAGCCTACATGCACTGTGAAGCCATAAATCGGTGTGAATTTTTAGAATGCAGAAAGAATGGCAGACAATGCCATTGGGTAATCTGGCAAGCAGTTAGTATATAATAAGAAATTACAGATTTCTTGACTTACATTGCCCTGAGCTATAACTTTTCAGCCCCTCAGGCCCTCATTCGCATTCAACATTGGTTAACGCTGCCCCAGGTTCCCCGTTCACTCTTTCTCTGACCAACCTCATCCACACGCCACATTTCTACAGCTCATGTAGTGAACGCCATTGCCAGTCTATCCCCAGGCTACAGCCTTCTCTTGAATGCTGGGTATTTATGCCCAATTACCATCTGGAAATGCCTGAATATTGTCATAGAGACTTTTAAACACAACACGACTGTATTCACTTTCTGCAGCTGCATAAAAAATTTTTACAAACTCAGTGGCTTAAAATGGCACCCATTTATTAGTCCTCAGCAGGGCAGGGCAGAATGTGGCTCAGTCTCCTTAGGGTCTCCCAAGTATAAAACCAAGAGACTGGCCAGGCTAGGATCTCATCTGGAGCTTGGTGGGATCCTCTTCCAAGCTCACACAGCAGGTGTAGAATTCAGTCCTTCCTGGTTTCGGGAATGAGGCCCTACTTCTCATGCTGGATGCCTTTTGGGGGCCACTTTTGACTTCTTGTGATCACCTGAATTCCTTACCACTCAGTCCGTTCCTTCCTGAAACCACTTAGAGTCACCCCAGATTTAAAACACTCATGAGATAGGTCAGGCCCATCCAGGTTATCTCCCTTTCTTAAAGTCAGTGTGCCATGAAAAAAACCAATTACAGAGGTAAACTCCAACAATTCACTGGCTGGGGTTACACAGATGGTATCCATCAAAGGGCAGAAATCCTGGTGCCCTCTTGGAGTGTTGATTGACTGCAAGCAAACACATCTCTCTAATTCTTCACCCATGGCAAGCAAGCACCAACCATCACCACAGCTCCACAATAATGAGCAAAGAGCTCCAGCTGCACAGGCTTCCGAGGGGAACAAAAGACAACAGGCCAACAAAATCCAGACAGATGATGCTTAAAAGGAATGTAGAAACGTCAAAGGTGTTGAAAAAGATTTGTTAGGCAGATGTTAAATAAAAGAAACCCACTAAACCCAAATTCAGACTGATAGGGAAACTCCAAGATACAAATACATGGCTAAAGATAAAAAATGTCATCTTGGGTAGATGCTGTGGCATAGCGGGTAAAGACACTGCCTGCAATGCCAGCATCCCATATGGGCACTGGTTTGTGTCGCAGCTGCTCCACTTCTGATCCAGCACCTGGGAAATGCATCGGAAGATGGACCAAGGGTTTCGCCTTCTGTCACCCATCTAGGAGATCTAAATGAAGATCCCAGCTCCTGGCTTCAACCTGGCCCAGCCGCAGCCATTGTGATCATCTGAGGAGTGAACCAGTAAGTGGAAGATCTCTCACTCTCTCTCTCTCTCTGTCTCTATCTCTCCCTCTCTCCCTGTAACTCTGACTTTTAGAATAAATAAATAAATCTTTGAAACAAAAAGAATGCAATCTCATTAGCAAGGAGGGGAATATAGAAACAAAACAAGGAGATATCATACCATAATAGTAAACATTAAAATAGTAAACCCTAAAAATACAAGTTTGGGCAATGATGTAGACCTAACAAAACTTCAATAAATTCTCAAAAATTGCCTCAGAATATAATTTTACATTATGTAGTGAGGTTCAAAATGCACATTCCCCACTACTAAGCAATTCTACTCCCAAGTAGCACACCCTAGAAAAATATTTGCGTACAGTCTTTACAGTTTGATAGCCACATGTGTGTACTAGTCAACATCTGGCTATAAGCCAAATGTCTACTGAGAGGAGAATAAAATACATCAGGGTGATATTCCTACAACAGTCTTTATGCAGTGCTGAAAATCAGTACCTTCTGGCTACATAAGATAAAATGTAGTAAACTCACATAACCTTGAAGCCACATTGTAGAAAATGGTAGAATATGACTTGCCCATATTCAAATACTTGTGTTTGGATTTGGAGCAGATAGAGATCAGCAAGAGTCAAACAGGTAGAAATGATATGAAAGTTGGTGAATGATCAAATTAACGAGAGTGGTCACCTTTAAAACAATGCAATCTAAGGCACACAGGGGTGTTCAACAGCCTCAATAATATTGGGTTTCTTAGCCACGGAGGGAGGAATATTTCTTTTATTGTTGTTCTTATACATTACATGTATTTTTGGTACACACAGACAAAAGTAAAAAATAGATAATTAACCACAAAGCAACAAACTGGTACCAAGTGTGTGCTATTAATAATAAATGCTTTAGGCTGGCGCCGTGGCTCACTAGGCTAATCCTCCGCCTGCAGCGCCGGCAATCCCGGTTCTAGTCCCGGTTGGGGCACCGGTTCTGTCCTAGTTGCTCCTCTTCCAGTCCAGCTCTCTGCTGTTGTCCGGGAAGGCAGTGGAGGATGGCCCAAGTGCTTGGGCCCTGCACCCGCATGGGAGACCAGGAGGAAGCACCTGGCTCCTGGCTTCGGATCAGCGCAGCGCACGGGCCATAGCGACCATTTAGGGGGTGAACCAATGGAAGGAAGACCTTTCTCTCTCTCTCTCTCTCTCTCTCTCTCTCTCTCACTGTCTAACTCTGCCTGTCAAAAAATAAAAATAATAATAAATGCTTCGGCCGGCACTGTGGCATAGTAGATAAAAGTCACCACCTGCAGTGCCGGCATTCCCATATGGTCACCTGTTCAAGTCCTGGCTGCTCCACTTCCTATCCAGCTCTCTGCTATGGCCTCGGAAAGCAGTAGAAGATGGTCCAAGTCCTTGGGCCCTGCACCCGCATGGGAAACCCGGAAGAAGCTCCTGTCTCCTGGCTTCTGATTGGTGTTGCACCAGCTGTTGCAGCCATTTGGGGAGTGAGCCAGCAGATGGAAGACACTTCTCTCTCTCTCTCTCTGCCTCTCCTTCTTTCTCTGTGTAACTCTTTCTAATAAATAAATAAATCTTGAAAATAATAAATGCTGTAAGAGCAGAGGTGATGGCCCTTCTAACAGGCATGGGAAGAAAGGGTCTCAGGAGAGAGAAAGAGAATTGTCACAACAAAGACTCCGAGGTGTCCCAGTGCATGCCATGTGCAGCATAGAAAACATACACCAGTCTCAAGAGTCAGGACGTGTAAGAGAAAAGTGGAGTGCAAGACTGAGGCCAATAAGGGGGGCTGTTACCCAAGCAAAATGCAGAACCTGCCCTGCAAGAAGTTGGGAACTCTTTAGGGCCTTCATCAGGGAAACCCTAGGATGACATACAACTTTCATAAGGCTCAGGATGACTGGGGATGGACGGCAACTGGTCTGATGACGCAGGCCCTGGAACAAAAGAAGGGGGGTGGTATACACCCACTGGGGAAAGCCAGTATCACTGCAAGGGGGTTGAGAGTGTGACTCCTGCAGTGACACACCACTGCATACCCCCAAGATGGCCATCATCACAAAGTCAGACATAAGACATCACGTGAAAACAGCTAACCCCACGAAGTGTTGGTGAGGATGTGACAAATTGGAATTCTCATACACGGCTGGTGAGAATGTAAAGTGGGACGGCCACTGAGGAGAAGAGTTTGGTGGTTCCTCCAAAAGTCAGGCATACAATTACCATTAAGCCTGTAATTCCATTCTCCTAGGTCAATGTTCAGGAGAAATGAAAACCCATATTCTCGGAAGAAAAAAAAAAAAAAAAAAACACTGTGCATAGCAGAATGACTCATCATAGCCAACACAGCATGAAAACAACTCAAATGCCCATCAGCTGATGAATAGATAAACAATATATAGTCCATCTCTACAATGGAATACCACTCAGCCACTGAGTACGCACTATGCTATGAGTATCCACAGGCTGCAGATCAAATGAAGCTCAAAAACATAATACTAAGTGCACAAAACCAATCCCAAAGTCATATTACCCGATTCCATTCAGAGAAAATGGCCAGGACAGACAAATCCATGGAGACAGAAGGTAGATCAATGGCTGCATAGGGGTGGGGCCTGGCCTGCTAATGTCTACAGGGTTTCTTTCCAAGGTTAGGAACATGTTCTAAAATCGACTCTAAAGATGGTTGTATCTGTCTGAATACAGAAAAAAACTACTGAGTTGTACACCTAAATGACTGAGTTGTTTGGCCCATGAATTATCTCTCAATAAAGGTGTTATTTTTTAAAAGGGTCGGGGACAGCACTGTAGCACAGGAGGTGAAGCCACTATTTGCAGTGCTGGCAACCCACATCAGAGTGCCAGTTCGAATCCCACCTACTCCACTTCTGACTCAGCTCCTTGCTAATGCATCTGGGAAAGCAGCAGGTGATGACTGAAGTACTTGAGTTCCCACCACTCATGTAGGAGTCCAGGATGGAGGTCCTGGCTTCTGGCTCCAGCCTAGCCCAGACCTGGCTGTTGTGTTCATTTGGGGAAAAAACTAGTAGACAGAAGAGCTCTCTCTCTCTCTCTCTCTCTCTCTCTCCCCCCACCCCCCACTCTCTTTCTCCCCTTGTGCCTGTGTGTGTTTCTGTGTGTGTTTGTCACTCTGCTTTTCAAATAAATGAATCTTAAAAATAAATACAGCATTACTTCACATTGGACAACACAAGTAATGCTATAACTAGTACTGAAACGGTATTTTACACTTTGTGTTTCTGTGTGGGTGCAAACTGATGAAATCTTTACTTAATATATACTAAATCGCTCTTCTGTATATAAAGATAATTGAAAATGAATCTTGATGTGAATGGAATGGGAGAGGGAGCGGGAGATGGGAGGGGTGTGGGTGGGAGGGAAATTATGGGGGGGGGCATTGTAATCCATAAACTGTACTTTGGAAATTTATATTTACTAAATAAAAGTTAAAAAAATTTTAAAAATAAATAAATAAATAAATACAGCACCCATGGCTTGGGTAGTTGGAGCTGGCTTCCCCCACTCCTAGTTTCAGCAAAAGAGTTAAGCCCTGGGGCCTACCAGCCTGGGGTTTTTCTGTAAATTTAGTAAGAGGAAGCACCATAAAGTTCTTCACAGAGACCAGAGTGCAAAGTATGCTGAAGGCTGAATGAAAAGTTAGACTTAAAACAAACAATGAAGAAGCAAGAAGTGGCAGTGGGGAATGGTTAAGGGGGCCAAACAGGAGAAAAGCAAGAGTCTAAGGATTTATATACCCAAGGGACTGGGAAAATGTGACTGCCACCAGCCAATGTTAGAGAACTGCCTTCCTGTGCAAAGGGAGAGGCCACTTGAGTGAGAAGCAGTTGACCTGAAGGGGGGATGAATCTCACGGGTTGTGGCCCAGTGTCCTTAAGTCTGCTCATGGGGTCTCAGAAGGTCAAGCTGCTAAAGCAGCCAACATTCTGGCTTCCCTTCTCCCCGTGCATGCACTCATTAAAGCAGACAACCCCTGAAGGAGACTGCCCAGAAAATCTGGGGTGGTGATGCTGGGGAACCGCCTGAAGGAATGCAAAGGGAAGACATTCAAAATGAAAAGCCCAGAGCCCCATTACGAAGTCTTCCCTTGGCACAGAGTTGAATTCCATGGGTTCTAAACGTGTGGCTGAGGGAGCCCGGGGAACGACACATTCAGAGCAACCAACAGCACAATTTCTGACTCAAGGGAGCAGAGACAAGGCAAGAGTCTTCGGGAACCCTGAACCACCCTAAAATATCCCTGGGGGTCCGCAGGCTTGGAGGGATGTTTTGACCCACAAATTCCTCTGTCATTTTTGCAGTACCTTTGCCTGCCTGTCTGTCTAGTTTTAATCAACCAAAAGCCAGTGACAGCAGAAGAAATACACCCCAGCTCCACTTGCCACTCAATAAAACAATACACATTCATGAACCTTTACTTCAGATCAGCTTTTAAAAAATCAATTTAAAACAATTACTACGTGTTTGACTCTTCTTTTGCTATTCTTGGCTAAGCAGCCTGTTTTCCTTGCCCTGATTCACAATCTGAATCAGGAGGTGTTCTTGGCGATGTTTCCTAGATTGTGGCTGCCTCTTTAACATTCTCTTTTTTTTTTTTTTTCAGTGCAATACTGACCTGTATAGCTCATTGGGGGGAAAAAAATCAATATTTCCCTAGACACAATAGAACGGCAGCAACATCACAGCAAATAGGCTCCTGGTTTTGTATACCAGCTGGCACCCATAACCAAAAACAGACAGGCAAGCAAGAGCCAAGAGATTCACATTAAAAGGGCAATAAAAAGAAACCAATTAAAAATGCAGAATAAACAAAAAAACTCCACTTATTTTATGTCTAGCTATTTAAATTTTTTCTGACACTGGATCTCTGAGATATTAAGATGTCCCTTTGTTTTTTAAGAAAAAAAATTAAGCCTTTCCTGAATAAAATATATCATTGAATAATCTCTTAAATAAAGCATAGGAAATAAATATAATTTGATTTAAAAAAAAAAACCTGTTTATGGAAACAGAATCACACTGATTGTTGGTGGAGCTCTTTGTCTTGCCTAAAAAGAATACAGTTTTACTAGGAAAATCAGTTATCACTGATGGAATTTCACCATTCCAAGAGAGTTCAATTTTCTTCTTTTTAGAAATTAAAAGTTGTTTGGTTCATGCTGAAAAAAGGATGCTCCTTAATAAACTTTATAACTCAAGACCTATTCCAACTCAAGGAATATATATGAACAACTCAGGTTTCAACTATCTGCTCTATTTTATTATGACAATAAAGTAACCTAACCTCTACCTAACACTACCATCCTACTCTAAGAGCACCACAACGTCACACAAATTAAATCAGTGACCTACACCCGGCTGACATCCAGGGAATACAGTTCTGGGCTAACCATGACTGATCTTGCAACAAACAACACACCTTCTGCTCTAAGCCCTGCTGCCCTCTATTCTCCTAACCCCCAAGTACCTGCATACAACATTGTTTCCTTTCCCTTCTTAGCCTAGCCTTTTAAGCACAATCATAAAAAAACACATCGGGGAGTAAGAGGAAGGAAATTAAAGTGCGAATGGTAAGCAAGCAGCTTGACCTCAGTTCTTAACTTGACCTGTGAGCATTAGGCAGTTGCTGTACCATTAGGAACTGGAAGTTGAGCACATTCTACAGGGCCAGACTCCTCTGATTATACCAAGAGTAGTGTTCCAAGTGGGACTTATTTCTCAAAAAAAAAAAAGAAAAAAAAAAAAGAAAAAGGAAACACAGTCATTACATGGGAAAATTATTTTTTTTTATTTTCCCTCCAAATTTTATTCATTAAATATTTATTTGGAACCATTGTATAATTTTTCATTCAATCTCTGAACACTGTTTGAAAAGAAAAAAATCAACAAAGTAAAAGAATTTAAAAAGTTGGTAGAAGGCACTATCATTTACTAAGTTTCAGAGCTTTATGATCTAGAGTAAGTGATTTTATCTCCCTAAACCTTGGTTTTGTCTGCAGTGGCAGCAGTGGGACCAATGGTACTTACCTTGGAGATTTGTTCTTTTTTCTTTCAGCATCACAAGAAAAAGTTCTTGGACAGAGCTCAGTAGACAGCCTCACTCATTCTCTGCTCTCAGTAGCTACCACTGCCAACAAAATCCTGAATCTTGGTTTCCATCGCCAATGACCTCCCTTTCCTGACCTTAACCCTAACCCTAACCCTAACCCTAACCCTAACCCTAACCTCATCTTTCATACCTGATTACAAAGTCCTCTCCATTTTCCGTCAAGACCACCTTCCTTATCTCCTTAACCCAAATTACCATGACCTGAAGTCTCAATGAATGGAAGAGTGGCCATTCTGCCGCTGCGTCACTCTCCACAATGCTGTTAACAGATGGGCACACCTCTTAAGTGAAAGTTCACTGGTAAAAGCAGCATGGATGTGGCAATCATGATTGGTGACACCTTCCTCTCCAGAGAAGCCTCTTTACCTGGCTCCATTCTTCCATTCTCTGTGACTTGAGTGGGGCCTGAGCATGTTCAATGTCGCTCCCCCTCTTCGTGGAGGAACGACACTAAGCCCTGCCTAGGCTTCATATCCGAGTCATGGCACCATTATGTCGCTCCCCCTCTTCGTGGAGGAACGACACTAAACCCTGCCTAGGCTTCATATCCGAGTCACAGCACCATTATGTCACTCCCCCTCTTCGTGGAGGAACGACACAGGACCCTGCGCTGTTCTTTCGTCTGCTCGGCCCTCCCCGGGTTTGCTGCTGGTTCTTCCCGGGTTGGCTACTGTCCCTTCCACCTCCGTGGAAGGGCGGTTCCCCCTGGCCGCTTTCCCCACTTCCGCAGGGGAGCAGCACACCGCCGGCCGGCTCTCTCGGGGGCTGCACAGGTGTTCCCCTTAGATGTTCCCCTTAGATGTTCCTGGTGCATGCCGTCTCTCTCCTCCTTTATAGTCCTCTTCCGCCAATCCCAACTCGGCTGCCCACACGCCGAGTACGCTGCTCTCCTCCAATCAGGAGCAAGTCCTACAGTTTATTGGCTGAACTGGAGGCAGCTGTGTGGAAGCTGTTTTCTTCTCTCCCAGCGCCATATTGTGGGAGAGCAGATGCACAGAATAAGTCCCAATTCCAGCAACTTAGTCTAGTCCGAGTTGCTCCCCACAGTTCAACTCTGGTGTGCAGACACATGGGAACTATTTTTAAAAAACTGAACAAGTTAATTCATGATTTATATATTATAATAACACTGCTTTGTATATTATAATGACACTGTTTCCTCACCCCCACAATCTGTAGTCACCTCATTTACTTTTTTTTTTTTCCTAAGAGATCTGCAGCCATCGTCCTCAGTACCAGAGTGTTACTTTCGTGAGGTTGGGGCTATGTCTGACTAGTTTATCACCACTGTTCTGCAGCTTAGAATAATGTTTAACACAGGCTAAGAGCTAAATAAATATTTGTCCAATTAATCTTCCTTCCCTCACACTTATCCTTCTTTCAACTTTTTTTTTTTTAATCTGGAGCCTTGGGAGGAGTTGATGCTGCAGTTCTATTTTATTTTTATTTTTAAAGATTTATTTATTTATTTGAAAGGCAGAGTTATAGAGACAGAGAGATTTTCCATCTACTGGTTCCCTCCCCAGATGGTTGCAATAACCAGGGCTGGGCCAGGCTGAAGCCAAGAACCAGGAGCTTCATGTGGGTCTTCCACGTGGATGCAGGGGCCCAAGCACTGGGACCATCCTCTGCTGCTTTCCCAGGCACATTAGCAGATAATTGGATCAGAAGTGGAGCAACCAGGACTCGAACTTGTGCCCAACTAGGATACCAGCACAGCAGGTGGCAGTTTTACCCACTATGCCACAGCACCAGCCCCATCCTTCCTTTAAATCTTACTCCATGCTGCAGCAAGAGCCCATGAGAGTTTTTTAGGCATGGAAAGCCAAGACACTCTGGGAAAAAAAAAAACACACACACACACACACACCAACCTAAACCTAAATGAAAGACCTCTGCAAGTGAGATCCCAGTGGAAAGAACAGGGCCATCAAAGAAGGAGGTACCTTTCTCTGAAGGGAGGAGAGAACTTCCACTTTGACTATGACCCTGTCGGAATAAGATCAAAGTCGGCGAACCCAAAAGGCTTCCATAGCCTTGGCAACTCATGACTAGAGCCTAGGGAGATTACTGATGCCATAAACAAGAGTGTCAAATTGTTAAGTCAACAACAGGAGTCACTGTGTACCTACTTCTCATGTGGGATCTGTCCTTAGTGTGTTGTCCAGTGTGAAGTAATGCTATAACTAGTACTGAAACAGTATTTTACACTTTGTGTTTCTGTGTGGGTGCAAACTGATGAAATCTTTACTTAATATATACTAAATTGATTTTCTGTATATGAAGATAATTGAAAATGAATCTTGATGTGAATGGAATGGGAGAGGGAGCGGGAGATGGGAGGGGTGTGAGTGGGAGGGAAATTATGGGGGAGGGGGAAGCCATTGTAATCCATAAACTGTACTTTGGAAATTTATATTTACTAAATAAAAAATAAATAAAAAAAAAAGAAATAGAAACCATTCAACAGGTAAAGGAGAGTCTCTTCAAAAAATGGTGCTGGGACAACTGGCCATCCATGTACAAAAGAAGGTAGGTATAACCTGACCTTATACCATATTTTTAAAAAATACCTCAAAATGGATCAAAGAGTTAAACATAAAATCTAAGCCATAAAACTCTTTGAAGAAAACATATGAATAAATGTTCTTGATCTTAGATCAGGCAATTTCGTCTAAGATAACAAAAACATAAGCCACAAATAAAAAATAGATAAAACTCTACAACATCAAAATTAAAAGGTTTTCTGCTGCAAGCAATACTATCAAGAAAGTGGAAATATAACACATTGAAAGGGAAAATATTTGCAAATCATATACTTGATAAGACACTTGCATCTAGACTATAGAAAGAACTCCTACAACTCCATAATAAAAAGACAGCTAAATTTAAAAAAAAAAAAAGGTAAAGGATTTGAAGAGACATTTCTTAAGGAAGATACACAAATGGTCAATAAAAACATGAAAAGTTGTATACACAGACAATGCCATGGCTGAGGAAGAACTTCTAAGATCAATCCCATTCACAATAGCTACAAAAACAATCAAATACCTTGGAATAAACTTAACCAAGGACGTTAAAGATCTCTACGATGAAAATTACAAAACCTTAAAGAAAGAAATAGAAGAGGATACCAAGAAATGGAAAAATCTTCCATGCTCATGGATTGGAAGAATCAATATCATCAAAATGTCCATTCTCCCAAAAGCAATTTATAGATTCAATGCAATACCAATCAAGATACCGAAGACCTTCTTCTCAGATCTGGAAAAAATGGTGCTGAAATTTATATGGAGGCACAAGAGACCTCGAATAGCTAAAGCAATCTTGTACAACAAAAACAAAGCCGGAGGCATCACAATACCAGATTTCAGGACATACTACAGGGCAGTTGTAATCAAAACAGCATGGTACTGGTACAGAAACAGATGGATAGACCAATGGAACAGAATTGAAACACCAGAAATCAACCCAAACATCTACAGCCAACTTATATTTGATCAAGGATCTAAAACTAATTCCTGGAGCACGGACAGTCTATTCAATAAATGGTGCTGGGAAAACTGGATTTCCACATGCAGAATCATGAAGCAAGACCCCTACCTTACACCTTACACAAAAATCCACTCAACATGGATTAAAGACTTAAATCTACGACCTGACACCATCAAGTTACTAGAGAACATTGGAGAAACCCTTGAAGATATTGGCACAGGCAAAGAATTTCTGGAAAAGACCCAGGAGGCACAGGCAGTCAAAGCCAAAATCAACTATTGGGATTGCATCAAACTGAGAAGTTTCTATACTGCAAAAGAAACAGTCAGGAGAGTGAAGAGACAACCGACAGAATAGGAAAAAATATTTGCAAACTATGCAACAGATAAAGGGTTAATAACCAGAATCTACAAAGAGATCAAGAAACTCCACAACAACAAAACAAACAACCCACTTAAGAGATGGGCCAAGGACCTCAATAGACATTTTTCAAAAGAGGAAATCCAAATGGCCAACAGGCACATGAAAAAATGTTCAAGGTCATTAGCAATCAGGGAAATGCAAATCAAAACCACAATGAGGTTTCACCTCACCCTGGTTAGAATGGCTCACATTGAGAAATCTACCAACAACAGATGCTGGCGAGGATGTGGGGAAAAAGGGACACTAACCCACTGTTGGTGGGAATGCAAACTGGTCAAGCCACTATGGAAGTCAGTCTGGAGATTCCTCAGAAACCTGAAGATAACCCTACTGTTCGACCCAGCCATCCCACTCCTTGGAATTTACCCAAAGGAATTTAAATTGGCAAACAAAAAAGCGGTCTGCAGCCTAATGTTTATTGCAGCTCAATTCACAATAGCTAAGACCTGGAACCAACCTAAATGCCCATCAACGGTAGACTGGATAAAGAAATTATGGGATATGTACTCTTTAGAATACTATATCGCAGTAAGAAACAATGAAATCCAGTCATTTGCAACAAAATGGAGGAATCTGGAACACATCATGCTGAGTGAAATAAGCCAGTCCCAAAGGGACAAATACCATATGTTTGCCCTGATCGGTGACAACTGACTGAACACCAAAAAGGAAACCTGTTGAAGTGAAATGGACACTATGGGAAACGGTGACTTGATCAGCATAGCCCTGACTGTTAATGAACAACTTAATACATTATCCCTCTTAGTATTTTTTTTTGTCTGTTCTACTTAATATGACTGGTTTAATTCTGTAATCAATACACAGTTATTCTTAAGTGTTGAAATTTAACTGAAATGTGATCCCTGTTGAACATAAGAGTGGGAATAAGAGAGGGAAGAGATGTATAATTTGGGACATGCTCAGGCTGACTTGCCCCAAATGGTAGAGTTAGAAACATACCAGGGGACTCCAATTTAATCCCATCAAGGTGGCATGTACCAATGCCATCTCACCAGTCCAAGTGATCAATTTCAGTTCACAATTGATCATAATGAAAGGACTAAGAGTCAAAGGAAGCACATAAACAAGTCTAGTACCTGCTAATACTAACTGATAGAATAAATAAAGGGGAGAGTGATCCAACATGGGAAGTGAGATACTCAGCAGACTCATAGAATGGCGGATGTCCTAAACAGCACTCTGGCCTCAGAATCAGCCCTAAAGGAATTCCGATCTAGCTCAAAAGCCCATGAGAGTATTTCAGGCATGGAAAGCCAAGACACTCTGGCAAAAAAACAAACAAACAAACAAACAAAAAAAAAACCCTAAATGAAAGATCTCTGTGAGTGAGATCCCAGTGGAAAGAACAGGTCTTCAAAGAAGGAGGTACCTTTCTCTGAAGGGAGGAGAGAACCTCCACTTTGACTATGACCTTGTCTAAACAAGATAAGAGTCGGAGAACTCAAGGGGCTTCCTTTGCCTTGGAAACTCATGACTGGTGCATAGGGAGATTACTGAGGCCATAAACAGGAGTGTCAATTTGTAAAGTCAACAACAGGAGTCACTGTGCACTTACTCCTCATGTAGGATCTCTGTCCTTAATGTGCTGTACATTGAGACTTAATGCTATAATGAGTACTCAAACAATATATTTCACTTTGTGTTTCTATGGGGGTGCAAACTGTTGAAATCTTTACTTAATGTATACTAAACTGATCTTCTGTAAAAAAAAAAAAAAAGAAGAAGAAGAAGAAATTATCAATTCCCAACTTGACTCTCACTGGGATTAAACATGACAATAGGTCTGATCTGATTTCATCATCATTTAAAAAATCATCTATTATTTTTCACTTTATGTTTGTGTGGGAGCTAACTGTTGAAATCTTTACTTAATGTATGCTAAACTGATCTTCTGTATATAAAGAAAATCGAAAATGAATCCTCATGTGAATGGAAGGGGAGAGGGAGTGGGAAAGGGGAGGGATGCGGGTGGGAGAGACGATATGGGGGGGAAGCCATTGTAATCCATAAGCCGTACTTTGGAAACTTATATTCATTAAATAAAAGTTAAAAAAAAAAAACATGAAAAGTTGTTCACCATCAATAAAAATCAGACCACAATCAGATACTACTTCACATTACTGGACAGCTATAACTTTAAAAAGACAGTTTTGGCAAGAGTGTTATAAAACTGGAACCCTGATGTATTGCTAGTGAGAATGTCAACTGGAGTAGCAACTTTGGAAAATAGTATGGCAGTCCCTCAAATGGTTAAACATGGAATTACCATATACCCCAGCAATTCCACACCTTGTTATAGCCCCAAGAAAATTGAAAATGTATATCGGCCGGCGCCGCGGCTCAATAGGCTAATCCTCCACCTAGCGGCGCTGGCACACCGAGTTCTAGTCCCGGTCGGGGCGCCGGATTCTTTCCCAGTTGCCCCTCTTCCAGGCCAGCTCTCTGCTGTGGCCCAGGAAGGCAGTGGAGGATGGCCCAAGTGCTTGGGCCCTGCACCCCATGGGAGACCAGGAGAAGCACCTGACTCCTGCCTTCGGATCAGCGCGGTGCGCTGGTCGCAGCGCGCCAGCCGTGGCGGCCATTGGAGGGTGAACTAATGGCAAAAGGAAGGCCTTTCTCTCTGTCTCTCTCTCTCTCTCTCACTATCCACTCTGTCTGTCAAAAAAAGAAAAAAAGAAAAGAAAATGTATTCTACACAAAAACTTGTACATGAATGTTCATAGTAAAATTATTTATAACATCATAAAAGTGGAAACAAACCAAATTTCACCTGCTGATTCATCGATAATGACACATGGTATATACACATACCACAGATACTTTTTTAGCAATAAAAACAAATGAAATACTACAATATGCATAACCCTTGAAAATCTTATACTAAGTGAAAAAGGTCAGTCACAGAGACCACATAGTGTATAATTCCATTTACACAAAATGCTCAGAATAGGAAAAGGCGTTTCCTGCCCAACATCATGCCCCGGGGTTTGGCAGTGGGTAGAAGGAGGGGGGTCATTGGGAGTGAATAATGGATACAGGGCTTCTTTTGGGGGCAATGAAACGTTCTAAAATGGGTTACACCACACAACTTTATGAATATACTCAAATATACTGAAATAGATGCTTCAAGTGTGTGAATTGTATGGTACATGAATTATCATCTTAATAACACTGTTATTTGAAGAATATGTATCTGACCTCACCATTCATTGGTTTAAATTTTTCAAAGGTTTCACAGTGTGCCTGCCGAGCATCAAGTCCAAGTTCCAATTAGACCTACAGTCCTGTGTGCTTGGGACCCAGCTTATTTCTTCAGTCTTGTCCTGTATCACTCTTCCCAGCACAGTGCATTCACCCAGCAGCTGCTCAGTCAACGCTAACTTAGTAAGCTGACTTATAATGCAACAGCACTAGCTGTAAATGAAGCCAACCTCACCCTTAAGCAGTGGCATGAGAATGAGAAGGGAAACAAGGTATACAATTTTCAAAGGACACATCTACCCAAATTTCTGTCGATGTTTTTTTTTCTCTATTTCTGGTATCTAAGTGGAGATCCTAGGGGCACCCAGCACTCAGAATTACATGTTAACTCAGACACAAAAGGCTCTGTAGTTCCTCCAAGGGCTATATTCTCTTACAGGGAGTCCACCTCCTCTATGTAGATAGCAGAACACAGACATAGCAGCTAAGCAGGTGCACCTTGAATTGGAAGAACAGTAAAAGCAGAAAAATGTTGACTCTGACACCATTAACATTATCATTTCCATCATCACAATCGTTACTGTTCTCAGCATAACTTCAGTTACTGTCATGAGAAGGGCGTCACCTCCCTCCCAGAAAATCAAGGCTTGAGTAAGGAATCACACTGTTCATTCTTTCATACATATTTACTGAGTACTCACCATGCATCTGATGTCATTGTAGGGACCCGGGATCGATCAGAGGGCAAACGAAACAAAATCCCTACTCCAATGAAATGTATATTCTGTTGCATGGACACAGTCTATCCGTAATTAGACAAAGGTAGTGAGAAGTGCTACAAAGTCACAACAGGCAAAGGAAAGCAACAGTAACATGGCTAAGGTACTGGAGGACAGTCTCGGTCAGGACGTAACATCTGAGCAGAGACTGCATTCAAACAGGTTGCCCCGTGGCACCTGCAGTGAGATTCTGTGACAGTCCTGAGCACAAAGTCTGCTTTAGAGTTGGAGGAACAGAAAGGAGTCTCCAGAGCATGGAAAGCGAGAGAAGCAGCAGCATCCCGCCCGGCCTTCCAGCTCTATGTCAACAGAGCTGAGAAGTCACTGAAAGGTTAGCGAGCAGGGATGGCTTCCCTATGAACACCAAAGTCTGGGCTGATCCAAGCTGATCTTCAAGGACAGCCAAGAAATCCCCACGGGCACATGGCAGGAGAGAACTCAACTCCAGTATTCAATGTGCTGAGATTAAAAGAATCTGCACAATGAACTCCGACAGACAGAACATCAAATTCATGACCGTGTCGTCCGAGTGACACTCACTGTCCGGCTCTTCTCCCAGCCCTGAGTCCTGCAGAGCCAGGGGCCATTCTGATCACATCCACCACAGTAAGTGTGGTAGCCCCAGGACCCCGGGGCATGATGTTGGGCAGGAAACGCCTTTTCTCACACACATACACACACACACTTTCACTATTCATTCAACACATATAGAGACAGATTGCAAAATTATCTCAAGAAACGTAGTGTGACCTACACCTGATATAACCCTTAAGAGACCTTTGAAAAACCTCCTGGAAACTGCAGCAGAAGCACTGACTGATAAACAAGAAACTCTTTTTTTTTTTTTTTTTTTTTTGACAGGCAGAGTGCATAGTGAGAGAGAGAGACAGAGAGAAAGGTCTTCCTTTTGCCGTTGGTTCACCCTCCAATGGCCGCCACGGCTGGCGCGCTGCGGCTGGCGCACCGCGCTGATCCGATGGCAGGAGCCAGGTACTTATCCTGGTCTCCCATGGGGTGCAGGGCCCAAGCACTTGGGCCATCCTCCACTGCACTCCCTGGCCACAGCAGAGAGCTGGCCTGGAAGAGGGGCAACCGGGACAGAATCTGGCGCCCCGACCGTGACTAGTACCTGGTGTGCTGGCACCGCTAGGTGGAGGATTAGCCTAGTGAGCCGCGGCGCCCGCAAGAAACTCTTAAGAAGCAAGAATTCCTGTTAGACTCAGGTTGGACTTCTCCAGAATTCTGATGGAGCAGCTCCATTCCGGGCAGTGAGAGATTCCCTCCCCCACAACAAAATATCTACAAGACAGTTGTGGCACTAAGCATAAGGCTGATTAACTAAGGGATTTTGAAAAGTATAAATTCATTCTTAATATCTTTCATACACATTAAAGTTTGAATATAATGCATGTAAACTGAACATTTCTAAGCCAATAAAATGTGTCTCTTAGTTCCTATCAGAAACAACAGACTCGCTGAGAATGATGAAATTGGTTACACAGAATTCTGAAAATGCCTTTCAAGTTAGAAAAAAGCAACAATTTCTGCTTTTTAACATTTATATCACAACAGAAATGTGGACTGAAAAAACACAGCTGGAGATTTAGTAAAAGAGAAATATTTATCATTTTGAGGAAGGAGAGGATTCTATACAATGAGCACTACTTATTTTTAAGAATGAAATTGTTACTTATGCTAAATCAAAATAAATCAAGTTAATCTTAAGATAGTGTTAATGAAAGATGTAGTACAGTAAACCAAGTGCAATAAGTTTTTTGTTTCATAAGGTTATTCTTTACTTTTTTATTTTATCAAATGAAATATTTCATCTTTATTGGAATGGCAGTTTAAAGCAAACAATTCAGCAGGTAAAGCCAGTGCCTGCAGTGCCGGCATCCCACATGAGCACCAGTTCATGTCCCGGCTGCTCCACTTCTGATCCAGCTCTCTGCTAATAACGTGGGAAAAGCAGCTGAGGATGGCCCAAGTGCTTGGGCACCTTCCATCCACATGCGAGACTCAGATAAAGTTCTTATCTCATGGCTTCAGCCTGGCCCAGTGCTGGCCATTACAGCCATGTGGGGAGTGAATGAGCAGATGGAAGATCTCTTTCCTTCTGTATGTGTCTCCCTCTGTCTCTGTAACTTTCTCAAATAGATAAATAAATCTTTTTTTTTAAATAAATACTGAAAACAAAGAATTACCAGATGCACAAGGGCACTTAAAAATTTTGTAAAAAATTGACATTTAAAGTTTATTTTGTTGCAAACAGTTTTGTATACAGTTTTTTCATAATAAGCTTTTCTTTCACTTTTTCAAAATATCTTGTGTTTTACAAGGAAATTGTTTAAAAGAGATTATTTTATTTACTTGAAAGACCAAGTTTCAAAGAGAAGAGAAAGAGAGAGAGGGAGAGGTCTTCCATCCACTGGTTCACTCCCCAAAATGGCCTCAATGGCTGGGCTGGGCCAATCCGAAGCCAGGAGCCCAGAGCTTCTTCCTGGTCTCCCACATGCGTGCAGGGGCCCAAGCACCTGGGCCATCCTCCAATGCTTTCTTAGGTGCATCAGCAGATAGCTTGATCAGAAGTAGAGCACCCAGATCACAAACTGGCACCCATGTTGGATACTGGCATTGCAGGTGGTGGCTTATATTGTTTTGCCACAATCCTAGCCCCACAAGGAAATATTTTTAAGGCAATGATCTCCAACTCATGCAACTGTCTCCACCCATCACCCCCCATCCCACTTTCCAACCCCTTTACATATAGAAATAGAGCTTAGTAAGGGCTCTAGGTGATAAAAAAAATAACTAAGGATTTTATTGATTAGGCTGAGCAGTGTGGAAATCTAAGCTTAGGATCATGGTTACTTTCACAGTGACTTTCATTGTGTGCTAAGCACTAGTAGAGTTGCTTATACACTACTTAGGTCTCATCTGATTCCTTACATGCTTTAGAAGTCATCAAATGTGACACATGGATCCTATACTAAACCAGCTTGTTAGTCATAAAGGATGTTGCAAGTGTGGCCTCACTCAAAGCCCTACCTCAGTTCTCTTCCTGAGAACTGAGTTTTTGGAGAATTTGCTAACTTCCTCTACATTTTCCCTTGTTCTGAGTGTGCACCTAGACAGAAGGATTTTTGACATGGCTCTCGGGGTCCCAGAGGTGGCAGCACTGAGCAACACAGACCACCTCCAGACCTCAAAGACCACGACCCTCATGGTGCCATACAGATGGAAAGAAGGGTGGAAGTCCTTCAATGAGCCTCACTCACAACCTTAAGGTCTAAGAGTGGTCTCACAAATACACATGACTGATGCAAAGCATGTAGGTGCAGGAGTGAGATGCCTCTCTCCCGTCTTTGTCCCTGTCTCCTTTTCAGCCTGCAGCACCACACACACTGCAGCGACTGGCCAAAAATGGACAATCCTTAGATGCTAGATGTGAAGTAAATAAAGAAGGAGGTACTTTCTATAGCCACAGGAAGACTGCAACTGGGAGAACATGGATTGGGCAGATTCCTACGCACACCTGACCTGAATACCCTGCAGCTCCCGGCGATCACGCAGCACCTCACAATGCTGGGAAGAGCTCCTCCTCTCCCCTCTGGCATGGCCTGTCTCACTGCAGTTCTCAACTTCTCCCATCCTCCAAAAACCAATGACATGGAATCAGTCACGAAGTATGAATCTGGATCATAGTCCATTCCAGAGAATATGGAAAATTCAATGCAACCTTCTTCAACAATACATACCCTGTACCAGAAACCTGCCTACCACCAGCCAAGGGAGATTCTATTGTTGCCAAACTGAAGTGTGATAAGGGTCTCATAAATCGCATGTATACTCTACATTGACCTTTGGATTGTTGTCTTCTAGAACACGTGAGCTATGTTCACCTGCTCAAAAAAGTTCAACTCCTGGCTATTACCTTCCAGCATGAACTCTGGGATTGCACTGCCCGGATTGAACTCCTCGAACAGCTCATTAATACCTACAGAACCTAAGGGAAATGTCTGTGCATCAGTTCTCTCAACTATAAAATAAACAACCTAAGTTTCCTCAATGGGACTGACTAAGGATTCTCAGAGATGGAATGGTAAATGTTTAACTGAGCATCTAGCCATTGTGATCACTTGATCGAGAGCATTGGTGTGCCTTTACTATTTCATACCAGACATGCATCCTTTGGAGCTAACTGGACTCCTTCATCTTCATAGCCAATGTTCCTAGCACCTCATATTGTGAACTTGGGGGTACACTTGCCATATCTGGATCAGCCCTCCCACCATATCCCCAGATTCAGCCCTTTTGGTAGGCAAAGTTTGGGCCATTTGTGTTTATTCACTAATCTTAATCGGTAGGCATTTTCTCCATTGGGCCTGGCTGGTCCTAGAAGCTGATCTGATGGCAGTGTAGTGATCTCTTCAACTACACTGAAAAAAGGCTGTTTTCAAAAAATATAGTGTGGGTGACCCTGTGCTTGGCTGGGAGACTGCCTGCCTAGCCTATGCAAGGGGTTAAGAGGACACGGCATACCGTGCCTCCCAGGAGAGATTTTGGTCAGGGGCTCAGGCACACTGAGAGCCACACACAACGTGACTGCTGGCAGGCAGCAAGAGCCCCAGGCACATTTCCCCCACCCCCGCTTCTGGTTGAAGGGACCTGTAATTGTCAACCAGGCACAAAGCTCCCGGGAGTGGCCCAGACCCATAAGGACCACTTGGAAGGCTACCTAGGCTACGTGACCTTCAAGCTGATTGGAGAAGCATAGCAGCGCCAATCTCGGCTCTATTCCATAGAATCAGTGTTGCCCTGAACTAGCTACTCTCCTCCTTGCCTGCCCTTTAAAGCTTGTGCCTGATTGTTAATAAACAGACGTGTTCACCAAAACTGTCTTCAGTGCTTCTTGTCAAAGAACACCGTCGCCCCACCATCCTGACAGTGTGGGCCTCGCAGGACAAGCCCACAATATAGTAAGATCAAATACTTCATAGATCATGAACAGGTCTAAAAGGTAGTTAAAGTCCTCTTCTCCACCACATTGTCCAAAAACATAACACTCAAGCCTGAGCAATCTTTAGCTTAAGAGAAATTTCAACAGCAATGCAGAAAGGCCAGACATCCAAGATGGAATCACGCTGAAGACTCTTGGTACCCATTTTCAAATAAAGGAAACACAAATATGATCACAGAAAAGTTTTGCCTTATTTCTCATTTCCCTAATTATAAATACTTTAAAATTTCCTAAGCCCTCACACACTACTTATTATTCTTAAGTAGCTACATTTACATTTGCATAGGTTAGTATACAAGCAGGTATACAGTTACATAAATTCAGATTCTAAATGTTATCACATTAACAAAACCACAATGGGACATCATCTCACTCCAGTTAGAAAGGCTATTATCAAAAAGACAAAAATAAAATAAAATACTGGGGAAGAAGGGGAGAAAGAGTAGCTCTTATACACTGTTGGTAGGAATGTAAGTCAGTATATTCCTTATGGAAAAAAGAGTGGCGGTTCCTCAAAAACTAAAAATGAACCACCAATTGATCCAGCCATGCCATTACTGGGCATTCCAAAGTAAACAAAATCAGTATGTTGAAGAGATAGCTGCAAAATAGCCAAAATATAGAATCAACTTAGGTCTCCATCAACTTACCAATGAATGAAGAAATTGTGGTATATATAGATATATTTGGTGTGTGTATATATATATATATATATATTTGGTGTGTGTGTGTATATATATATATACACACACACACAACGGAATACTATTTAACTATAAAAAAAAGAATGAAACCCTGACATTTGCAGCAACATGGATGGGACTGGAGGACATTAAGTTCAGTGAAATAAGCCAGACACAAAAAGACAAATACTACACGTTCTCACTCATTTGTGGGAGCTCGAACAGCTGCTCCCCTAGAAGAAGATGGTAGAACAGTAATGGCTAGAGATTTGGAAAGGTGTTGAGGGGGGAAGTGGAGAGAGATATAGAAGTCAAAGAAAGGCTACTGAAATATAGCTAGAGAGGGAGAATTACTTTTACTCTTTGTGGCACAATAGGGTGATATAGCACAATAATTTGTGCGAGTTCAAAATCTGAAAGAATCTGAGGTTCCAAAAACAGAAATGATAAACATTTAAGGCCCATGGAAATGTTAATTACCTTGATCTGAACACTATACATTATACACATGGATTACATTATCATACTGTGCCCCATAAATATGTATAAGAATTAAGTAGCAATTAAACTTTTTTAAAAGACAGGGTATGCATTTGGCATAGTGTTTGAGACTCTATTTGGAATACCCATGCTCCACCTCAGAATGTCTGGGTTTCAGTCATAGCTCTGCTCCCGATTTCAGCTTCCTGAAAATTCAGGAAGGGAAGCAGCAGATGATGGTTAAAGCAGTTGGTTTCCTGTCATCCATGTGGGAGACCCAGACTGAGCTCCTGGCTCCCGGCTCAGCCCTGGCTGTGGTAGGCATTCGCAGAGCGAACCAGCAGATGGGAGAGTTCTATCTCGCTGTATGTGCCTTTCAAATAAATAAAATAAACATTTGAAAAAAATTAAACTTCAGCACTTTTTTTCCTTTTCAATATAAGGCTTCATTTATTTCTACATTATCTCATTTATTCCTACATTTGACAGTTCACAATTTATATCTTTTCTTTTCTTTCTTTTATTTTTTCTGAGGTCAAAGTTACAGTTTTTTCTAAGATCAAAATTACAGAGAGGGAGAGACACTGAGAAAGAGATCCTCCATCTGCTGTTTCCCCCATGGCCGTAACCGCAGGGTCTGGCCCAGGCCAAAGCCAGGAGCCTGGAGCTTCTTCCAGGTTTCCCACGTGGGTGGCAGGGGCCCAAACACTTGGACCATCTTCACTGCTTTTCCTGGGTCAATAGCAGGGAGCTCCCAGGACTTGAACCAGCACCCACATGTGATGCTGGGGTTGCAGTTGACGGCTTTACTCATTATGCCACAATGCCAGCCCCACAATGTATATCTTAACACAAGGTAGCAGAGCTTGAGAAAACACTGAACTTAAATGTATACTCCTATGTTCATGTCTCCAAGTGGAAACATTCATTCTTTTACTGTTGTTATTTTCTGTTTCAGAGAAAAAATTCAACCTATATTCATCATGATTTCCCAAAGAGAAAATAACTTATGGTTCATTTATCTGTAAGTAAGCAAAATATTGTGACAACACAGGACTCCTAATTTCTCAAGCTCTAATATCTTCAAACAACACCCATCCATGAAAACAAATAAAAGTAAGGAAAAATGCACAAACGATTGACAGGCGGTTTTAACTTGGCACTTGTATATTTGTGGAAGGATTATCTTCAAGCTGGTATATTTACTTTAGCTTTTAATGATTGGTGAGTCCAAGTGTTGAAAGGACACTACTATGAATACTTGCTTAGTAGAAGGGGGAAAATGTGCTTGCTCTGTGTTTCTCAGATGACCCAGGCGTCAAGAATTTGATGGGACGGGGTGGGGTGGGGGAGCTGTCTGTGTGTTTCTCTCTTTCTGTCTCCTTCTCTGTTTGCAGGCCTGTCAGGAGCTACCCCACTGGAGACAATTCAGAGCTCAGTTAACTGAATAACAAGGCACAACAGAAAGCAAATCATTCAGCAGATGCTCCCAGCCTCTGCTGACCCAGCAAGGTCTTACAGATGACAAAGGTAATAATGCATAGAGAAAGTCTATCACAGAGCTCAAATCGAGCACAGCCTTCCAACATTCGGCAGGCTCTGTTAGCTCCAACAATCTGACATAGCTCATGTGGACGACTGACCTGTGGTTCCTCAAGGGGACTAAATGTAAAGCATTGAGAACTCTGATAAACAAAAGACTTAACATCTTCCTCTCTTGGCATTCATTTCCTCTCTAGTGTCCAACAAGTGAGAAACTGAATCAGAGAAGCATAAGAGGTTGGCAGCTCGCATGCTGCACTGGCTGCACCTTGCCCGTTTCATCCGGGCACAGCGAACCTTCTGGGATGGAGCCTTCCTTACTGTTTTCAAAGTCCTAGGAGGAATCCTGGCTGTCATCCTCAGGAAAGAGAAAACATCGATAATTCAGGAGGTGATAACTGAGGGAAAGTGTCAGATGTATGGACAAGAAAACGGAAAACATAATTTTCTTTGGGACCAATTAACGTAAGAACTACTTTGCATACTCTCAATCAAAAAGGTGTCAGTGTTGTCAGGAGAAGTGGGATTTTTTTCCAATGAAAGTTAACATGACACTTTCTTGTATTAATGAAACACATTGTGAACTACTTCACAGGAAGGGGAAGAAAAAGCACTCTAAGTACAAATGCCATCACAAGGCAGGACATGGGGGCATAAATATTCATGACAGATTCCACATGTTTAATTAAGCTCTTTTTGTGACTCTATTTTGCTGGCTTGTTTTCCTAGTAGGAAAGATGCCAAATATTATGAGTTTCTACTTCAGAATTTTGGACCACAGTTTGCCCTCATATCACCTTGTTTCATTTGGCAAGCAGTGTTGTCAAAAATGACATGCACTAATGAATTAATCATTCATGAAAACGAGGAAGGAGGGAAAAAAACACAGGAAGAGAATCTTGAAAAGTGATGTGTCTGTGAGCTCTTCTGGCATCTTACACGGTCCCAGTGTGTTGAAAGCAGCCAAGCAGATGGAAGGGAGATCGCACAGACCTAGCACCGTAATTCTTAGACTACTGCACAAAGAAACATCTTTTAACTTCCATTTTTCCGGTTTGAAGTTGAGCTTCTGTGTAGAAACACTTGAGTAAAGAGAGCCAATTGAAGGGAACTTCTGCCATACCAATCACACTTCAGAACCAGAAAGGAAAGTGATATGATAACAATTCTACCGGCAAAACAAAAATCTCCTAAGACATGTGCTCCCAACAACCTAGCACATTACTACTGTAGATCACACTTATTGAACTGCCAAGTCCTTTTATTTGCACTGATCTTGGCAGATTGTCTTACAAAAGAGCTTCTTGTGGTCTCAGTCTCATATTACATATTTGTTCACATTTTTGTCACACGCAGTCTATCTTCCCCACCAAATTATTTGATCTATGCAGGACATAAGGAACAAACCAACAGACTGGGGCTGGCACTGTGGTGTAGAAGGTTGAACAACCACCAACAGTGCTGGCTTCCCATATGGGCACCAATTTGAGGCCTGGCTGCTCCACTTCTAATCCAGCTCCCTGCTAATATGCCTGAAAAAACAGCAAGAGGATGGCCCAAGTGCTTGTGCCTCTGCCACCCATGTGGGTGACCCAGAAGAAGTTCCTGGCTCCTTGCTTCAGCTTGGCCCAATCCCAGTCATTGTGGCCATTTAGGGAGTGAACCAATAGATAGAAGATCTCTCTATTTCTCTCTAGTTCTCTTTCTGTGTATCTCTGCCTTTAAAATAAATACATAAATCTCTTTCTTAAAAAGCCAATAAGTTAAGTTATTTTCTACTGGTCACTTGAAAGCATTATTTTTTATAGTGATAATATGTAACTCTTAGATGGAGGGGAATCAAAACATCAGAAATCCCTACTACTTGAAAATTGATCTTGTAGAGTGATTGGCATAAACGATTTGCTACAATAGTTATTTAAGATGAAAACAATCCTTCATGTCTGAACACATCATCATCAGAATTAGCCCTGATCTTAAAAAGTTTAATAAAGTGTATTTTTCCCTAAACTAGAAATAATCACTTAGAAATAATTTCCATATTGTACCTTGCATTTAAAACACTAAAATCTCCACACAATCCAGCTGCAACAATGGTTCATATGAGCTATTTTTTATATGCTACAAAATTTACATCAACTTAATTTTCATTCTTAAGAAATATGGGTAAAATCTGTGGGTGGAAAAATACTTTTAATTTTTAGATGTTTAAAAATTCTTTTAATTCAAGGCTATTACATCTGAGCATACCTATTCTTTGCAGAGTAACAAGCCAGTTAGTGCCACATAAAATTGCTGTCATCAAACAATAGCATTCATTTTAGAGCTAAGTGAAAAAAAAAAAAACTGTCCAGAAATGAACTCTACCTTAATTGCATTTAATCAACAAGTGGGCAAATATATGTTAAGCCATAATACAAACAATCCAAGGATAGGCTTACAATCTCGACAACTTAATAATGCTGTCTGAAATAAAATGTCAAAGTAGGAAGCTGGCTTGTAACTAAACATCCATGATGTTGAGAAATCACATCATGAAAGAAACTAAAGAGAAGTTTTATTTTTGCAAGTGTATGACTGGATCCCTCCCAACATGGAGGCCAACCAAAACACAATTGGTGGTAGAACTCTAATTACTGTGTCTGAACTTTGTTTTGACATAATTCTGGGTGTAGTTCACAGCCTGAAAGATACCACCCACAAAACGCAGAACATTCTGATTTCCTATTATCCATCCTGCCTCATTAGTGTGAAAAGCCACGCTGGGGAAGAGACCAAATGATTAGAGCCCGGTCGTTTTCTAAAGACAGGATGTACAGGTGGACAGGTTTGGGGAGGCAGGCTAAGTGAGTGAGAAGCTTACCAGGGCCAGCAAGTTCTGTAGAAGACGGAGCTGGCTGTGGGCATGACACCCTGCCAGCGTCTCAACATGTTCGGCAGCACTGTTCAGTAGGGCAGGCCGTGTTGAGACTATAACTATTGTACTGTATTTTTCCCTTTTTCGTTCCTGTTCATAAATATAACCTTTCATAAAAACAATTTCAGCTGTTTCTCTTTCTTAGTGAGGCTAACAAAGTCCATGTTGGGGCTTGGAGTCCAGCCTGCACTTAATAAACAGAGGGAAATGCATTGGTTTGGTTCCAGCAGGGACTAAGCTGTTGGCCACATCTCTCTCTCTCTCTTTTTTTTTTTTTTTTTTTGACAGGCAGAGTTGAGTGAGAGACAGAGACAGAGAGAAAGGTCTTCCTTTGCCATTGGTTCACCCTCCAATGGCCGCCGCGGCTGGTGCGCTGTGGCTGGCATGGTGCGGCCGGCGCACCGCGCTGATCCGATGGCAGGAGCCAGGTACTTCTCCTGGTCTCCCATGGGGTGCAGGGCCCAAGCACTTGGGCCATCCTCCACTGCACTCCCTGGCCACAGCAGAGAGCTGGCCTGGAAGAGGGGCAACCGGGACAGAATCCGGCGCCCCGACCGGCACTAGAACCGGGTGTACCAGCGCCGCAAGGTGGAGGATTAGCCTAGTGAGCCGCGGCGCCGGCCCCACATCTCTCTTAATCTGAGTGAAATCATTTCACTTTCCAAGACGAAGGATACAAACCCCTTTGCAGATTTACCTGTTGCTTGCTCTTGTGTCCATTATCGTTTTATGGATCTCAACAGGTGTTTTTGCAGAGATTTAACTACGGAAAACTTTGTAGAACTCTTCCTAAGAGTGAAGAATTGCTACCCAAATATCCATCACTGACAATACATTAAACTGATTATTGTGTTCATAGAACAGAATCCTTTTAAACTTTTTAAAAACATATTTTATATTAGTATTGGATCCAGAAATTGTTCATAACCTTACATCTTGTGTGCTGTGAGCAAAGTGATCACTCTGCCCATGAAAGAATTCACACAGAAAGAGATGGAGATTTAAGGATGAGTTGCTAAGAGTGCAGCTCTCTAGTCAGCAGGATCATAAATGCCATTTCCTTTCTTCTTGTTTATCTGCATTTTCTAAGTTTCTTCAACAAGGAATAGAAATCAGTCTTAGAGTTAGGAAAATAAACCCCACATGGTTTTAAAAACAATCCGTGTGCTCACTCTCCCTTTTCGCTCAACTGTCTTGAAGTCCACAGGTTCACACACGTTTATCTTCGGATCTATCCTGAGAGACAGAAGTGTAAACATATCCGAGAAAATAAATGATGCCTTCTGAAGCTCTTAATTCACACATCCAATGGAAATCCCTGCTGTGGGGTTTTCCTTCCACTCCATCTTCTGCCAGAGCTGTGACGCCGTAAATCACGTCTGCTGATGGGGTGGGGCATGCGCCACCTGCGTTTGCAGGCGACTGTGGTGGGACTATCGCCGACTTCCTTGAGTGGAGGCCACTGAGGATTCTTTCATGACTCTTTTCCTGACAGACACAATCACTTTTCAGATTTCGGAATGTTCTCAAGAGGTCAAAGTTCATCCCCCAGCTCCCCAGAGTCTCTGAGGCAAAATTTATCTCCATTTTGACAAAAATAAAAAGCTTCAAAAGAAGAAGGGAAAATGAGAGGGGGAAGGAGAGAACAGAGAACTCTTTCTTGGACATCTTGAAAATGGTTAACACATTTTCTACACGACGTTTACATTCCTTTGGAGAATGACAAATCCTACAGGGCTTTAGGCTCAGTGGATCTCAGCATTCTACAAGCTTGAAGCAGATGATAAAAGTGCAAACTTTTGTACAAAAATACACGTGTGAACAGTAACACACAGGAGCTCAAATTAGCTGACACAGCCAACTTCATCACTGAAGGGTCCAGGCCCTGATATTATTCAGGTTGAGGATAAAATGTTAACTCTTCCATTACCAACTGAGACCCTAGGCAAGAGGATCTAACTTTTCTGAGGCCTTTGTTTTCCCTTTTGTAAAAACAAAGGCAATCCTTTCCAAGCACGAACAAATCAAGACGAATCTCTCAGGCCACGTCATAACTTGCCTATATGGGTTAGTCCCGCTAAAGGTTCCTTCCATACAGAAGTGTGTCTATTGGAAGGGTGTTTCACCATCCACTGAGATGTTGAAGTCACGAGACCAGAGGGCTCAGGGAGTGAGGAGGAGCAGCCAGGTAGAAGGAGCCCAAAGGAAAAGCCCTCAACAGAGACTGAGCTCTGGGTGTGGAGTCCAACTGAGTGGCCCTGCTGGACACAGACGGGGTAAGTCAGCGTTCTCCACACTGGCGGCTCACTGGAATCACCCGGGGAGTTTGCAAAATGCCCAGAGTTCTGAACTGCTCTAGGGAATGCTCTGAGCATCAGAATATTTTCGTTTTATTTTCTTGGAATGCACATTTTATTCAAGTAAATGAAACTTTCATTCGAACTTTGGTATTTTTTAAGTTCAACAAACATTTCAATTAAATAAATGAATTATTTCATTCAGTTGCTTATATTTTGTTGTGATAAAATTTACATAACATAAAACTGATTGTTTCAGCAGCATTGGTGTAATCACAAGGTTGTACAACCGGCACCTGTATCCAGTTCCAAAGCAAGCTGCCATCCTCAAAAGGGAATCCCAGACACATGAAACAGCCGCTCCCGATTCCTCCCTCACCCTGCTCACCAGGGCCCCTGGCAACCACTAACATGCTTTCTGGCCCTATGGATTCGCTACCCTGAATATTTCATATGAATGGAATCATGTAACATGTGATCGTTTGTGACTGGCTTCTTTCATAAGCATGAGTTCAGGGTTCATCCTTAGTGCAACATGTGTCACTGCTTCATCCTTCTTAGGGTTGACTACCATTCCAGTGTATGGACTGATGCCACATCTTGCTCATCCATTCAACAATCAGTGGGCATTTAGCTTGTGGGCCAGTGTGAACTGGTCGTAATGAACATGTGCCTTCAAGAATCTGAGTTCCTGTTTTTAATTCTTTTGTGTATACATCTAGGCATGAGATTGCTTGGTCACAGGTACTTCTACGTTTAGCTTTTTGAGGAGAATTATTTTCTTTCAATGTTCTCCAGTTGATTCAATGTGAAACAAGTAATGAGAATCACTAGTGTACATGGGTACCTCAAAAAGTTCATAGAAAACTTAGGAAAGAAGTTTATTTGGGGGGCCAGCGCTGTGGTGTAGCGGATGAAGCTGCCGCCTGCAGTGCAGGCATCCCATATATCCGAATCCCAGCTGCCCCATTTCCGATCCAGCTCTCTGCTATGGCCTGAGAAGCAGTAGAAGATGGCCCAAGTCCTTGGGCCCCTGCACTTGCATGGAAGATCTGGAAGAAGCTCCTGGCTCCCGGCTTTGGATCAGCACAGCTCAGGCCACTGCAGCTTATCTGGGGAATGAACCCGTGGATGGAAGACCTCTCTCTGTCTTTCTCTCTCTCTCTCTTTCTCTTCCTCTGCTTCTCTGTAACTCTGCCTTTCAAATAAATAAATAAACCTTTAAAAAAAGTTTATTTGGTGAAGAAAAAAGAAATCCATGCATTTTTTCATAATGTGTTCTCCATGAACTTTCTTTCTTTCTTTCCTCTCTTTCTTTCTCTTTCTTCTTTCTTCCTTCCTTCTTTCCTTCCTTCTTCTCTCTCCTTTCTTTCTTTTTTAAAGATTCATTTATTTATTTGCAAGGGTTACAGAAAGAGAGAGAGAGAGAGAAAGAGTCAGACAGAGAGAGAGAGAGAGAGGTCTTCCATCTGTTGTTCTCTCCCCAAATGGCCGCAATGGCCTGAGCTGGGCTGGTCTGAAGACAGGAGCGTCTTTCAGGACTCCCACATGGGTGCAGGGGCCCAAGCACTTGGGCCATCTTCTGCTGCTTTACCAAGCCATCAGCAGAGAGCTGGATCAGAAGTGGAGCAGCCAGGACTCAAATTGTTGCCCACATGGGAAGCTCAGGCCCCTCTTCATGAACTTTCTTAAAGACTGCACATATGCATGCACTTCAAACTACTTTTGTACCAAAATAAACAACTCTTAATTTCATTTTGCATGATCCTTTTGAAGTGCCGCTTTCAAAAACAAAAAGTAAAAGTACTTATTTATTTGAAAGTCAGAGTAACAGGAGCCAAGAGGTTCTCCCAGGTCTCCCATACAGGTGGCACTTGAGCCATCTTCCACTGGTTTCCCAGGAACATGAGCATGAAGCTGGATAGGAAGTGGAGTAGCCAGGATACAAACCAGTGTTCATATGGGATGCTGGCATTGCAGGCAGTGGTTTACTCCTCTATGCCACAATGCTGACCCCTGAAGTTACAGATGAGGCTGTTAGAATGGATGAGAAGAACCTAGGGAGGAGACCTAGAATAGAATATGATAGGGCCAGAGGCAAAACCTTGGGAAAACAGCATTTCAGAGCTACCAGAAAAGGGTCCATGAAGGAGACAGATAACAGGGAAAAGAGGGAGGTGTCACAGCAGGCAGGAACCACCAACAAGGACTAAAAGAACGGAAAAGCAAGAAAGGAACTGAGGGGCTGCTGTTGAGGCACAGTGGGTTAAGCCCCAGCTTGTGATGCTGGTATCCCATATGGGAGCTGGCTCATTTCCGATCCAGCTCTTTGCTAATGTGCCTGGGAAAGCAACAGAAGACGGCCCAAGTGCTTTGGGCCCTGCACCCACATGGGAGACCCAGAAGGAGTTCCAGTTCTCCTGGCATTGACCTGGACTAGCCCCGGCTGCAGTAGCCATTTGCGGGCTGAACCAGCTAATGGAAGACTTTCTCTCTCTCTGTCACTCTGCTTTTCAAGTGAATAAACTAAATCTGAAAGAAAGAAAGGAGCAAACAAGCGAACTGAAAGAGTCCGCTGCATGTGGCTAGATGGAGACTTGCACTAAGGGCCTGAATTCAAGAAACTGGGATGCACAAAAGGTGCTTCAGAAAGTTCCTGCAGATCATTACGCAGCATTCCCACGCTGCACTGGCACACTGTACCCCAGTAAATACGTGTGACCTCATCAATCCAAAAATAAATAAATAACAAGGACAGTTCATGGAAAATGGAATCAAAAGGTAAGTGTATTTCGATGCAAACCAATTTTGAGATATATTTTCCTAATACACATTTTCCATGAACTTTTTGAACACCCATCCTTTGCATGGATTTCAAAATATTGTGCATCAAAATCAAGTTACCTTCTAATTCCACTGTCCATGAACTTTCTGATGTACTTTCAGATAGGAGACACAAAGAACTGGAGACATACCATCATTCATTAGTTGGATTTCGAGGCCAGTGACCCTATCTTATGCTTTCATTCTCCCACAACACGTAGAAACACACAATGCTAACATCAAGCCCACAATAAAAACCTTCTTGGTCTGAGCAGTTTACTCAACAACTGCAGACCCCCTGCCAGATACAATCCATCTGCGATAAAATACTTACTGCTAACTGTCTTGAAGAGTGCATCATTGCTTTTCTAGGATTTTAACTATGCGGAAAATATCTGAGTGTAGCCACGTATAATTAGTGAGATAGTCTCATTCTAATTACAGCAAAATATTTAACAAACTCTTGCATTTTTCCTCTTTTTGCTGCTAAATATTAGTATTGTTTTAGTTTAAGGGTTTTATTCACTTTTGCAAAAAATTCAGCCACCTCTGAATCAGGGTTAGTAAGAGAATGCCTAGAAAAGATATTTTCAGGAAAAAAATGTCTTCTATTAGAACAGAACAGGGTAACTCTTATAAGTATTACATTTTAGAGAGGAAACTGAGAATTCAGGTTGGGCTTTACGTTCAAAGCCACATATTAATTTGATCTTAAGTTTACATTCTCCATGATAGTAGGTCTATTTGAAGTACATGAGTGCTTTTTGTTAAAGTATGCACTGAGTTTTTTTTTTTTTAATCCTACATGTGAGATCAGCCAAGAAATGTCTCGTGGCATAGGAAGGCAGCACTCGATCCTAGGTCCCTTTTTCCAATTACCACTGCTATTTTGCAGACAGTAACAGCATTTAATTTAAAATGTCCTCTTTCTGAGCCAATTGCAGCTTGACTCCTTCCTGCAACGTATTTAGGCACACAGCCTTGTGTGGCCCACAAAGGCCCGTGAAAGCAGCCAAAGCGAGAGGGGGAGAAAGATGTTTTTCTTTGGTATGAAGCACCTGGCAGGCAAAGAGCATGTTCCTGTAAAGCCTCAGAAGCCTTCCCAGCTCTCCCCCGAGACTCCAACCGGACTCACTTTGATGTCCCTTTGAAAACCCTCACATGATTGCCGGCGCCACGGCTCACTAGGCTAATCCTCCGCCTTGCAGTACCGGCACACCGGGTTCTAGTCCCGGTCGGGGCGCCGGATTCTGTCCCGGTTGCTCCTCTTCCAGGCCAGCTCTCTGCTGTGGCCCGGGAGTGCAGTGGAGGATGGCCCAAGTACCTGGGTCCTGAACCCCATTGGGAGACCAGGATAAGTACCTGGCTCCTGCCATCGGATCAGCACGGTGCGCCAGCCGCAGCACACCGGCCACGGCGGCCATTGGAGGGTGAACCAACGGCAAAGGAAGACCTTTCTCTCTGTCTCTCTCTCACTGTCCACTCTGCCTGTCAAAAAAAAAAAAAAAAAAAAAAAAAAAAACAAAAAAAAAACCTCACATGTCTTCAGCATGTGTGCTTGGACTTACAGTGCACTGGGCTTTCCCACATTGTTTCTGGTGCTGTTGTTGAGTTCTTTATTTTTTTTTTTAACTTGAAAGGCAGCATTACAGAGAGGGAGAGACACACACACACACACAGAGAGAGAGAGAGAGAGAGAGAGAGATCTTCCATCTACAGGTTCATTCCCCAAATGCCGCAATAGCCCTGGCAAGGCCAAGCTGACAGCAGGAGCCTGGGACTGCAGCTGGGTCTCCTACATGAGTGACCAGCTTGGGCCATTTTCCACTGTTTTCTCAGGCACATCAACAGGCAGCTGGATCAGAACCTACGGCACCACAATGCTGGCTTTTGTTGTTGGTCTCTGTCCACCAAGTGAGAGAGACGGTTCCTTGACCAACATGGTAATCATGCAGAACTGACAAGTTCCAGTGTTGAGGAATTCTTGGAAATGAGCTACTTGCTATTCAGCAAATTTAGAATGCAGACACAAAGGAAAAATTATGGGGGAAAAAAAGAATTTTGCCACCTTCCTACCATTAGAACATGCACATCCTTAATCTAAAGGGTTCAAACGGAATCCAGGAAAGAAAGAACCATAGTGGCTTTAAAAGGGAGTTCATTAGATACAACACCCAAAGCACCAAAGAAAAAAAATAGAAAAATTGGACTTCACTAAAATTAAAATATTTTGTATTGCAAATAATAGCAAGAAGGTTAAAAAAAAAAAAAACAGCTTACAGAATGGGAGGAAATATCCACCAATCATTTATCTGTTAAGATACCTGTATCTAGAGCACATTCAGAACTCTTGTGACTCAATAAAAAGAAAATATTCCATTTGAAAAAGGAGTAAGGGTGAGCTGGTGCCACAGCTCACTAGGCTAATCCTCCGCCTAGCGGCGCCGGCACACCGGGTTCTAGTCCCACTCGGGGTGCTGGATTCTGTCCCGGTTGCCCCTCTTCCAGGCCAGCTCTCTGCTGTGGCCAGGGAGTGCAGTGGAGGATGGCCCAAGTCCTTGGGCCCTGCACCCCATGGGAGACCAGGAGAAGCACCTGGCTCCTGCCATCGGATCAGCGTGGCGTGCCGGCCGCAGCGGTCATTGGAGGGTGAACCAATGGCAAAAGGAAGACCTTTCACTCTGTCTCTCTCTCTCACTGTCCACTCTGCCTGAAAGAAAGAAAGAAATAAAGAAAGAAAGGAAGAAAGGAAGGAAGAAAGGAAGGAAGGAAGGAAGAAAGGAAGGAAGAAAGGAAGAAAGGAAGGAAGGAAGGAAGGAAGGAAGGAAGGAAGGAAGGAAGAAAAGAAAAAGGAATAAGGGTTTGAACAGACATTTCTCCAAAGAAGATACACAAATGGCTAAACAGCATATGAAAAGATGCTCGGCATCGTTCATCATGAGAGAAACTCAAATGAAAGCTATAGTGAGATGCTACTTTATATTCACTTAACTTGCTAATCAAAAATATAGATAATGCTCAGTGTCTGCTCTGAGGTGGAACAACTGACACTCACGCACACTGCTAGTGAGAACACAAAAGGGCACGGGCACTGGGGCAGGCAGGTGGGCAGTTCCTCAAAGGGGTGAGCAAAGAGCTCCCCCAGGGATCTAGAAATGCCAGGTACACACCCAAAACCCAGCCCATATGACAACTCACACATCAATGTCCACGAGAGCATGGTTTGTAATAGTCAGAAAGTGTAAAGAAACCAAATGCTTATCAGCTGGTAGGAGGGTAAGCAACATGTGATAAATCCAACAATGAAACATTATCTGTTCACAAAAAGAACCTGAATTAAACCTGAAAACACGCTAAGTGATAGAAGCCAGTCAGAAAAAGGCAACATTTTGTATTACTTAATTCATAAGAAATGCCCTCTCTAGGCAAACTGACAGAGATAAATCACATTAGTGGAGGGTGGTGGGACAGGGGGACGAGGGTGGGATTAACACATAATGGATACAGGGCTTTGTTTCAGAATGAGAAAAATCATCTACATTTGGTTGTGGTAATGGTTTAACAGCTCTATTGAACACTACTGACCTATATGCTTTAAGTGGGAGAACCACACGTGGTATGAACTGTACCACAATAAGACTGTTTAAGAAAGAGAGTGAGCTACAGTGTCCATCATAAACCCCTCCAACAGGATTTCATTGCCAGACGTTCTAGTCATTCCTCACTATCCCTCATAGGTCCCTCACAGCTGCACCACATTTTCTGTCTAAAAGGTAAAACAGATCTCATTTGCTGTCCCAAACACACCTGAATTTGTTCCTCATGGTCCTTGAATGTCCTATGACACGAGGCAGGACACCTACATGCTTGTCCACTCTGGAGGCCCTACCAGCCACCATGCCCATTCTTGTGGCCTTACATTGGCCACTCAATCTTTCTGGTAATTAATTTTCTTTAAAATTCCATTGGTCTTTCAAACCTCTATCAGAAATGGACCCCCGCAGGACTAGCCATCAATGGCACGTGACAACAGCCAACCTGAAGAACATCTGGGAAACCAGCAAAGACTTCTGGTTACATCTTAACACAAAACTTGGTTATCACATGAATGCAACCAAAGCTGTTTACCAACCAAAGAGGAATGCCCAGCGAACACCGGAAAAGAGGCATCAAAGCTCTGCCAGTCTTGGAAGTTGAGCTCAGAAACCCAGAAGAAGGCACAAAGGAGGTGTGACCTCCAGGGCTTGCCACACGGGCTGGAGGCAGGTTCTCCAATTTACCTCACATTGGGGAGATGGCTGGAAGCCCTGGTTCCTATTTCTTTTGATCTCCTCTGAAAAGGCCAGAGGAAACAAAAATGTAAAATCTCTAACCCCCTTCCATAAAATCTGTGACACAGCAGTGAAAGATAAATTCCTACTTTTGCTTTGCCTTTTTCAGATCTAAGACCTTAGGTCTAGGATCTCCCACACCCCAGCTTCTTCCACAGACACGCAGGACACAGACGCAGCAGTGGCCTGGGACTTACGCCTGTCCTTCACACCCCTACCTGCAGCAGATGACCGCTTTACACGACAGCGCCAGATCCAGGAAGCTCCTCCGGACTTCGAAGGACAGTGCATACTTCAGCGTGTGGCCGTCGATGATGAGGGCTACGTCGTTTTCCCTGCCCAACAGGCTGCCCAGGTCAGCGCAGTGCTGCGTGATGGCCGCCCTCGTTGCCTGAAAGACAGAATAGGGAGTCACATTTGCTGGTGCTTAGAATTTTTAAAAATTCAGAAGTTTGCTGAATTGAAAACATTGTGATGTGAAAGACACAGGGTTCATCTTCATACATTAGAATTCATTGGAATGCTGCCTAGGTCTGACTTATATGTGAAAACATCCTCATAGGGCAATCTATTTGATACAAAGGGACTTCAAAAAGTTCCTGGGAAAAAGATATTTTTTTTTTTTTTTTTTTTTTTTTTTTTGACAGGCAGAGTGGACAGTGAGAGAGAGAGTCAGAGAGAGAAAGGTCTTCCTTTTGCCGCTGGTTCACCCTCCAATGGCCGCCGCTGCAGCCGGCGCACCGCGCTGATCCTGGCAGGAGCCAGGAGCCAGGTGCTTTTCCTGGTCTCCCATGGGGTGCAGGGCCCAAGCACCTGGGCCATCCTCCACTGCACTCCCTGGCCATTGCAGAGAGCTGGCCTGGAAGAGGGGCAACCGGGACAGAATCCGGCGCCCCAACCGGGACTAGAACCCGGTGTGCCGGCGCCGCAAGGTGGAGGATTAGCCTATTGAGCCACGGCGCCGGCTCGGGAAAAAGATATTATGAAGAAAACTATGGGGGCTGGCGCTGTGGCGCAGTGGGTTAATGCCCTGGCCTGAGGCGCTGGCATCCCATGTGGGTGCTGGTTTGAGACCCGGCTGCTCCACTTCCCATCCAGCTCTCTGCTATGGCCTGGGGAAGTAGTAGAAGATGGCCCAAGTCCTTGGGCCCCTCCACCCACGTGGGAGACCTGGAAGAAGCTCCTGGCTCCTGGCTTCGGATCAGCAAAGCTCTGGACATTGCAGCCAACTGGGGAGTGAACCAGCTGATGGAACATCTCTCTCTCTCTCTCTCTGCCTCTCCTCTCTCTGTGTAACTCTGACTTTCAAAAAGATAAATAAAAATCTTAAAAAAAAAAAAAGAAAACTATACATGGATTTCAAAACTTTTTGCACCAAAATAAACTTATCTTTGAAAAAAATTTTATTTAATTTATTTGAAAGGCAGAGAGGCACACAGAGATCTTCTACCCACTGGTTCATTCCCCAGATGTTCACAACAGTCAGAGTTTGGCCAGGTCAAAGACAGGAACCCAAAATTCAATTCAGGTCTCCCATGTGGTTGGTAATACAGCCATCACCTGCGCCCTTTCAGGGTGTACATTGGCAGGAAGCTGCAATCGGCAGTGGATCAGAACTTGAACCCTACCACTTTGATAAGAATCTTAACCACTATGCCAAATGCTGTCATCATAAACTTATTTTTTTAATTCAGTTTCCCACGAATACTTTGAAGCACCCTCATATTTACAAGAACCCACTCTGGTAGGGCTCTGTGGCTGATCTGGAATATCCAAACCCTATCTGCTGGAACTTCAACTGCTGAGGTTCCAGTGACTGTGTCTCTCTCCTTCCACTGCATCCACTTTACTCTTGGTACCCTTAAAACAGGAAACGCTACATAAACAAAGGTGGTTTTAGGGGGAAAGATAGCCTTATTGGAACCGAATCACTAATACTAACATTTCTCAGTTTGTACAAGTTAATTCTTACAGGACTTGGGAGCCTGTTTTCTGCCAAGGGCCATTTGGATATTTGTTTTTTTGTTTTTTGTTTTTTTTTTTTAAGATTTATTTATTTATTTGAAAGTCAGAGTTACACAGAGAGAGGAGAGGCAGAGAGAGAGAGGTCTTTCATCTGCTGGTTCACTCCCCAATTGGCTGCAATGGCCAGACTCCGCCAATCTGAAGCCAGGAGCCAGGAGATTCTTCCAAGTTTCCCATGAGGGTGCAGGGGCTCAAGGACTTGGGCCATCTTCTACTGCTTTCCCAGGTCATAGCAGAGAGCTGGACTGGAAGTGGAGCAGCCAGGTCTTGAACCGGCGCCCGTAAGAGATGCTGGTGCTTCAGGCCAGGACGTTAACCCACTGTGCCACAGGGCCAGCCCCATGGATATTTGTAACATCATTCGCAGGCCATACAAAATTATCGATCAAAAAATTAGCCTGCTACAGATTTACTGAATTTTGAGTCCTGCCTGTGGTTGCCTTGGCAGGGCCAGACCAAAGGATTTCATGGACCTTATACAGCCCATGAGCCGGACATTCCCCACCCCAGTAAGAGCATCCAAAATATAGAGAAGACTATAAAAATAACACAAAAGATTAATTTCTATTCCAGCTGAGATCTTCAGATTGAACCTTTCTCTGCATGTATCATCAGGATAAGAAATTAAGCTGATCATTTTCACATTTCAGAAAATATCTAATCAAATTAAACTCCCAAAACATTACTACCAGCCTAAATAAGCACCATGCTATGAGCTCCTTCATCACATGGGATTAAACCACAGAATCATTCATCTTTAAGATGATGAAAAATGACGTTCTGATCATCCCGGTGAGTTTATGACCTTGAATAGCAAAACTGGCTCAGGTATAAGAATGCAACTTCAGGCTCATAAAATAAAATCTGGTTTGAGTTCATCAGGAAGCACAAAAGTCTGCTGAAATTATTGTCTGGATGATGGCCCTTTGGTTATTAAGTTACATTTACATGCAATTTATCATTTGATAACATAAATTATAGTCTTAAGGAAATAGGTGTAATGAAGAGGACTCTTCCCACCCTGAGTTAAGTGGAGGATCAGCTGCTGTTACAGATAGAGAAGCAGCTTCTGCCATTAACTGCTCAGTTTTCATGCTCAAAGAGACTCCTGTCATTATCAGAGAGATGTGATCCGCAGTTCTGTGCTGAGTCAGGTGGCCAGGGGTCTGGTTCCAACTGCTCACTTCTTACACTTCTGCCACCTTAGGCAAGACGCTGAGCCTGCTTAAACTGCTATTTTCTCATGTGTAAAATGGAGCTGGGAACCCTTCATTGCATTTTTGCTATGAACATAATGCAACAGCACAGCACTGAGCTTGGTATATGGTAAACTCATTCTCCTTCCTCTTAGTACGTAACCGTTAAGACTTTTCCATACCTAAGAAAACACACATTTCTTCCACTTGAGGCAGTGAATAAATGTCATTACTTGCTGCCTCCTAGGGTGCCCATTAGGAGGAAGAGAGCTAGTACCTGAATCAGGAACTCTGATATGGAATGTGGGTGTCTTCTCTGGGGTGTTCACTGTGGGAAACACCACCCCTGCGTTTATCTTCCCTATGAAATCAGCCTGTCTTTTAGAAGTTGAGGAGAGAGAAGAAAATTCCTCTATTCGGGTGATCCCAGCTTGCATGTGCTCTGCAGGGAGCTCACACAGGCCTCGGTAATTCTGGATGGTGTATCTGCCAGGGGTCCATGTGTGGAGGGCCCCTACAGTTTGAATTATGTCCCCAGTAACGCACAAGTCGGAAAACTGGTCCCTAGTGTGGCAGAATTGAGATGGTCATCCTCCCACGAAAGGATGGCTTCTGCTCCAGGGAGATGGTTCATTCTCACAGGAGGGAATTCTCACTCCACGTCTGGATGAATTACCTCAAGAGCAGGTTGTTAGGAAGCAAGGCTGCACCTCCTGTTCTGTTTCCTCTGCACAGGGTCCCTCCCCTCTGCTTTTCCCTTTGGCCAGGATGCAGAGGGAGGTCCTTATCAGATCCCACACCCTGACCTTGACCTCCCAACTTCCATAACAATGAACCAAAATTAACCTCTTTTCTTTGTAAATTATCCAGCCTCAGGCAGTCTATTACAGCAACAGAAAAGGGACCAGGACAAGGGAAGAGAAACCTAAGAAATATTTCACCAAAAGGATGGGGCATAGCACACAAATTCGGTTCCCAGGCAGCTGCAGCAGAGGCCTGGTACAACCCCAAGTCTTCTGCCCCTGCTGGCCTCCCCAGTGGCCCTTGGCCTGGATCCAAGGAAGAAAAAAGTCTGGAGGGGAAAAATTCCCGAGACATGGAAATCACAGCCTGGGGCTTTTTTCTTTGCTTTTCTTTTCAAAGAAGGCATGACGTGAGTGGGGACATAAAGAAAGTGGCATTAAGAGGGCACTTTCTCAGCCTGGCTGATTCTAGAGCGTGCATGAGGCCAGGCTGGATGGACACTGATGGCTCCTCCTCCTCAGCTGGAGGAGAGTGGGGAGGGTGCTGACCACCCATCCATGTTTGAGTCTCTAGGAAGACAAGCGGCAGGAGTGTCAACAGAAGGAAACGGTTCCTGAGATCTGTACAATAGCCCTGGCCCCTACCACCTCCTGACCCTTGTAGGGAAAGGACCCAAAAGGGAGCTGGAGCTTTAACAGCACAAGGGTGGGGAGAGGGCACAGAGGAAGACGTGGCCACTCTTCCTCCAGAGTGCATCACCACCTCATATGGCCTGGGAAACAGATCATCCAAGTTGAAATCTTGAAATTTAACCATGGCCTAAATGTTTAAGTCCCCCCCCCCCCCACACACACAATCTGCAATCAACACACTAATCTCCAGTATCAGGAGGTGAGGCCTTTGGAAGGTGAAGGTAATTGGGTCCTGAGAATAGAGAACTCATGATGGAATTGGTGCCCTTACATGAAACAAGAGAATGATCTCTCGATCTCTCTCTCTCTCTCTCTCTCAGTGTGAACATGACAACATCCTGGCTGGGCTGAACTGCAAACTGTAGCGATATCGTAGCCACCCATTCCACTTTCCAAGACAGCAGCAAACACTACTTGTTACACCACAGTAATTTAAGAAACTTTACATTTATAGTCTTTTTAAAAAAGATTTATTTATTCATTTGAAAGTCAGAGTTACACACAGAGAGAAGGAGAGGCAGAGAGAGAGAGAGAGAGGTCTTCCATCTGCTGGTTCACTCCCCACTTGGCTGCAAAGCCAGGAGCCAGGAACAACTTCTGGGTCTCCCATGTGGGTACAGGGGTCCAAGGACATGGGCCATCTTCCAGTACTTTCCCAGGCTATAGCAGAGAGCTGGATCGGAAGTGGAGCAGCTGGGACTCAAACTGGTGCCCATATGGGATGCCAGGCTTTACCTGCTATGCCACCGGCCCCACATTTATATTCTTTTGACCTTGTATTTCTGAACCATTGGTGAAGGGTCTTCTATATTAATAGTTTTCTCAAGGTAAAATGGGTTTAATTAAGCAGTTCTGTGAGTCAAGCTTATTATCCAGATGTAGTTACTGGAGTATATTATCAAGATGACCAACACACAAAATTAAGGATGAAATAAGGCAAACTTATGGGCAGATTCTGCATATCACCACCATTATACCTTAGCTTGCTTTGCTTCATTTTTGTGGTTGGCTACAATTACACTCATGTGTAAATGTGATGAGGGCAGAAATTCACTTCGCCACCCTCATGCTAACCCGCAACAAGTGCTCGATATACAATAAATGTGTTGAGTTCATAAATGAATTGACATGTCTAAATCTAGATTCTAAACATTCCACAGTAAACGTGAGTATCTGGCACAGCAGTGGGGCTGCCGGCTGGGACACCTACATTCCCTATAAGAATGCCTGGCTTCGAGGCCCAGTTCTGCTCCCAGTTCCAGCTCCCTGCGAATGCACAACCTGGGAGGCAGCAGTAATGGCTCAAGTGCTTGGGTCTCTGCCACCCACACAGGAGCCCTGGACTGAGTTCTGGGTTCCTGGCTTGGACCTGGTCCTGCTGACAACTGCAGGTATTTGAGTCACCTAGTGGATGGAAGATCTCTCTCCATCTCTGTCTCTGTCTGCCTTTCAAGTATTTTTAATTTTATTAAAACAAAATTTTAAAAAACCTAAAATCTAAAAATTCCACTGCACAACCTATAAGAGATCATGTATGGGTCTGCAGGTCTGGGGTGGGAGCGTGGCCATCTCTTCATCGGACCTCTTTGTGGGCTACTCAGCCTTCCTGGTACATTCTGAATTGCATTTTCCTTGAAAACGATGGGTTCTCAATCCTTTTTGCTTCCTATCTCTTGGCCTTTTTGCCTTCAACTTCCTCTCCTCCTGCCTCCTTCCCTCTTCCTTATTTTCCATCCTGTTCTCCCTTTCCCCCAACTGCTTAGAACCCCACCTTTGCCTTGGAGGTGGGAAACCTTTCCGGCCACTAGCACCTCTCCAGATCCAATCCTCTAGCTCCGACCTTGATTAGTCTCAACCTCTACTGTGGTTTTAATTCCTACACCTTCCACGCCTACTCAGCAATATTCTTTGATCAAACCCAGACGGGCTGGGCTCGCCACACATGTGTGGAGGATATAGGTCCCTTCTGTGCAGTTCCCCGGCGAGCCAATGGAAGGCATTACCCTTACAAACAGTCCCTTATTCTCAAATGCACTATGATTGAAGAGTCTGTTTGTAAGGTAGTTACTGGGCACTTAGAATCCATTCTCCCAAAGGAATGATGTTACAAATTGTGGTTGGATCCTGGGGCCTGTTAATGCCTATTTAGCCCAGTTGCTAAAATTTATACTGCAGCCTCTTATTTTAATAATAAAAAAAAAAAAGCCAATTACTGAAAGTTATAATGGACTTAGCTGTTATGAGGGGCAGAGGGAGTTGAGGCCAGGGGCTCCATTCCCAGAAAGATAAGAAACATTACAGAATTCTAAATTGGAATTTGCCCTGTAGGTGTGAATGTTGAACTGTAGATTTCCAGCTGTTCATTCATACTCTACATTTCTACCCTCCCTCGCCATTACAATCACATGTGATTTAATGCCCAAAACGCGCAGCTGCACTGACGACTCTCCCCTCAGCTACGCTGAACCAAGGTCTGCCTCCTTCCCTGGCGAGCTGCATGGAGAATCTTGCATTTGTTATCAGCAAGGCCAGCCCTTGGCTTTTTGCACCTGCAGTTATTAGAATACGATCATATATATGCCACAGACAGCGCCACCCCGTGTTCCCAGGAGATGGCTGTGGATTTAGTGATTTATAGAGGCCCCTGAACGGTTCCTCTGAGGAACCCTGGAGTACAGCTGAGGTGCAGACTCGTTTAGCCTAGGAACAGACAGGGTACGAAAGGCCATTCCACTGTTAAGCACCTCGGATTTCATAAACAAACCAGGAGAGACGGAAACTTCTCGAACCTTGATGCGTTTCTGCCAACTTGCAGATGGCAGGAATCTTTCTTCAAACTCCAACAGTTCCAGTAACCCTGACATCCGCTCAGACAGGAGCCCTCCTCCTCCAGGAGCTTGGTGTGTGCCATGAGGGATTTCTTAGACGCCATGGTGGCAGCAGCTGCCTCTGCCTTCACTTTGATGTTCTGCAAATTCCATCAGGCTTGGAGCTGACCATGCTGAAAGCCTGGATGGTTCAAGTTTCATCAGCAGCGCTTCTACCAAACCACTCTGTGCCTCCAAGTTCGAAAGCAGACTGAATTACCCTTGGGCAAAGAAGCATCAAATGATCACACTCATCCTTTCGTCTGTATGCTCAGTTTGTCCAGGTTGGGTTTTTCCCCCTATGTGTTACTGGTTGTTAGCTGATTCTTGACTCATCATTACTGACTCCTGTTCATCCAGTCATTCCCAGCATTCAGCCTCAGACGCAGAAAAGCTACATTCACCATTTTCTTGTACCCCTCCCCCCTTTTTTTACAATATTATTTCCATTTCCAATACAATCACACCTTTTTCTTTTTTTTTTTTTTTTTACTTTTTTTTTTTTTTGACAGGCAGAGTGGACAGTGAGAGAGAGAGACAGAGAGAGAAAGGTCTTCCTTTGCCGTTGGTTCACCCTCCAATGGCCGCCGCTGCAGCCGGCGCACCACGCTGATCCTGGCAGGAGCCAGGGGCCAGGTGCTTTTCCTGGTCTCCCATGGGGTGCAGGGCCCAAGCACCTGGGCCATCCTCCACTGCACTCCCTGGCCATAGCAGAGAGCTGGCCTGGAAGAGGGGCAACTGGGACAGAATCCGGCGCCCCAACCGGGACTAGAACCCGGTGTGCCGGCGCCGCAAGGTGGAGGATTAGCCTATTGAGCCACGGCACCGGCTCACACTTTTTTCTTGACAGCATGAATGTTCTGCGTGATTTTTGCATTTATAGAAAGCAATGGGTGTGTAAAAGTTTGCACAAACACAGCAAATCCATTACAGGCTAACTAAGACCAGCAAGGCTGAAACCGGCAGCTGTGGGTGGCAGGCAGAGCAGATACCTCTTAGTGCTGGATGCCTGCCTTGTTCCAAACCACGAATATCTCTGTAGTTACAGTGAGGAAGTAGATAAGAGGCATCACTGTAGAACATATAACCTTTCAAGGACTTCCATAATAACTTCAAAGGACTGGGCAGTATCGTCCAGGTGTTAAACAAACATTTCAAGAGATACCTGGTCTCCCGCCTGCAAGTACCAGGTGTCCTTCTGGTTTCCATGGGCTTGACCCTGGCAGCCATCATGAAACGACACTGGTCGTCCTTCCCTCCCACAAAAGGCGTCTATTCCTGATGAACAATTCTTATCCTTTCAGACAAAACCAACCCAAATTTATTGAATTAACACTAGTACCCAAGCCTCTTCAGGTTCAATTAATATGCAAAAGAACGATCACATTTTAAGTGTACAATCCAATAAAATCTGCCAAAGGTATACAATCATGGAACCCTCTCAAGACAGACAACACTTCCATGACTCCCAATTTCCCCTCCGACAATCCCCTCCCTTCACCCCCAACACTGACTTCCGTCACTCTAGTTTTGCCCCTTTGGGAAAGTCACATAGAATCAGTTTGTATTCTTTCCTGTCTTGTCTATTCACTTGGCCTACTGTTTGGAGATCCAGCCAGTGTTTTTGCACATATTCATAGTTCATTCCTTTTCGCTGCTGAGTAGTAGGAATATAAGCAGGTCTTCAAAAAGTTCATGGAAAATGTGCAATGCGAAAAAGTTATGCATGATTTCAAACTTTTTTTTGGGACATCAGAATAAATTTATCTTTCAATTTCATCTTTCCATAAACTTTCTGGACTACCTTCATATACTATAATCTGCATACCCATTCATCCTTTATTGAATATTTAGGTTGCTTACAGCTTGGGGATATTATGACTAATTCTACTATGAATATTTGCATACTGGTCTTTGTGTGAATATACACTTTTATTTCTTTTGGGAAACTTACCCAGTTATACCACAAAACAGGCACATACAGAGCAAATGAATATGTAACTTTACAGAAACTGTGAAATTGTCTTCCTAATTAGTTGTGCCATTCTGGGTTTCCAGCAGTTAAGCAAGTTTTCCAGTTTTCTTCATCCTTACCAACACTTAAATGCTCAATCTTTTTACTTTAAGCCTGGCTGGTGGATATATATAGTATTAGAGTCAATAGTTTTAATTTGTATTTCCTAAATGACTAGTAGTGTTGAGCATATAAGTTTTTATGGCTGACAAATAAACGGTATGTATTTATTGTGTACAACACAATGTTCTGAAACATACATATATTACAAATTACTAAATTAAGTTAATTAACATAGGCATTACTGAACATCTTTTAATGTTATTGAAGTAAATGAATTTCAGTTTGCTGAGATTTCAAGACATCCAAATGAAGTAAGGAAAGATCATTCACAAAGCACACGGAGTACACTGGTGGTCTGTTTGTGTGGGTGCATAACCACTGTGCACACATCTCTCCATCTAAGAATCTCTCCACAGGGAGGCTGGGATACTCTGTTCTTTAGTTTCTTCTGTTTTTTGTACATCACAAATATTTAAAATATTCATACTTTTCTGAAAAGGCATCCCAGGTTAGAGGGCAGATTCAGGAAGTTGGGTGAAGGAAAGAAAACTAGCAGGGGCTGTTAAGGAGTTGGTACCATTTATAAAAGACCAGTTTTTTACTTAAGGCCTCGGAGTCTATAAAGTTTGGAAACTACCAATCCTACTATTTATTGAAAGAATATGTGACCAACAGTTGTGACAGAGTTCAAATCCTTGAGGTTAAAAAGAAATCTGTGTAATGCATACTTCTGTTCACTTCTCAAAGGATATTCAATGGCAAATCTAATATGTTTAATTTATTTTCTTCCCTAAAACTGGATTTTCCCTGTAGTACAAAGAACTCTCTGACATGCTAAACAAATATATTCTTGAATAGCTGTGTATACTAAAATCTCAAGAATAACATACATGCTTTAAGAAGCATTTGTTGTTTGGACCTCAACTGTAGATCCTTTTTGTAATTTTTGAAAATGTGTGATTCCTCTTGCAGTAGACAAACCTTTTCTCTGCAGGAAAATTCTTTTGAAGTGTGACCACCCTGCAAGAAGAATGTGAAGCCTGCACTTGTGAGCCGTCACTGGCTAGGTATGAAATGACCTCCTTTAAGTCCAGGGAACAGGTGCTTGTCACGCATTTGCCAAGGCTGGATCTCTGGAGGTCACTCCTATCGCACACTTTCAGACACCACAACTCACTGCCACATTCAGTATCATCACACATGACAATCTTAGCTTAATTACTTAATTTCTTGAACTTTTGCTGTTAAAACTGCTAATGTTAACATATCAATGATATAGCCATGGCACTTTCATAAGCCTACTTGATTTTTACAGGAATTATAAAGTGCCTAAACTAAATACAATGAGGACTGAACTCTTAAGTTAGTATAGAAGCTACTGCAGACCTTCACTTCTAGATCATGACTGTTTGCAGATGGTGATTTTAATGAACTCTGTAAGTATGTCAGGTGAATTTCAGCAAAGGAAGACAGAGCATATTATTAAATCTCATGAAGAACCACACTGGGTTCACAAAGATAAATGGTAATATCTGTTACAAGCGGCACAATGCCATTTCAAAGCTTGACATACTTTGATTTTTCTTAAAAACACAGGCTAACTCTTTGAACAAACATCACAGCTGTCATGTAAGAAAATGAACACAGCCATCTTAACTGGATTATTTAATTTCCACAGCCTTGAGGACTTAAACTTTTAGCTTCAGTATTTTGAAGACACAGTCATGGCATGCAATGCTTTGTAATGTGTCCTTGGATCTTGGGGGAACCATGAAGCACCCAGGTTGTGTTTCTTTGTGCAAATAGCAAATGAAAGCAGCAAAACATTCTGAAAGAGGAAAGGTGAAGAGAGATCATAAAATTTCCCAAAGGCACGTGTGACAGCTGCAGACTGTGTGAACAGACGGTGAAGATTATAACCACATGTGAAGAACATGGAAACATGGGTGTGCACAGTGGGCACCTACCGATGCGGAGGCTCAGGACAGAAGGATTGGGTGTGCCACCCACACTGCTTGAGGTTGAGCTGAACCAGTGTGGGCCCAGTTATGGATCTTCAATGTTCCCTGAGTCCGCAGGGGTTGGGTATAGGGAGAGTTACGGGACAGGAAAGGACTGCTGGGTAGAAATCCTCTGCTGTGTCAAGAAAATGTCACATTTACAGGGAACACTGTTAAGAGACTAACAGGATGGAGCAGGTGCTGTGGTGTGGTGGGTAAAGCCACTGCCTGCAGTGCCGGCATTCCATGTGGGTGCCAGTTCGTGTCCTGGCTTCTACACTTCCAATCTAGCTTTCTGCTATAGCCTGGGAAAGCAGTGCAGGATGGCCCAAGTCTTTGGGTCTCTGCACCCGTGTGGGAGACCCAGAGGAAGCTACTGGCTCCTGGCTCCTGGTTTCAGATCAGCACAGCTCCGGCTGTTGCGGCCATCTGGGAGTGAACCAGCAGAGAGAGGACCTCTCTCTCTCTCTTCCTCTCCTTCTCTCTGTGTAACTCTGACTTTCAAGTAAATAATAAATAAATCTTTAAAAAAAGAGAGAGACTAACAGGCAGGTAGTGTATACAATATGGATCCACAGGACAAAATTCACATCTTGATGGGGTCATGTGAGATTTCATTATGCTATTCCAGATGGTGCATAATTTCAAGTTCATGAATTGCTTGTTTGTAGAATTTTCAATGTAATATTTTAGGGCCTTGGGTAATTGAAACCACAGAAAGCAAGTCCTCAGATAAGAGAGGACTACCATTCTTTCTAAATAAGAGACTCTAGTTCATAAAGGTAGGGATATACTCTATTATACACAAACTATAAAAATAAATAAATACAGCCCAATTAATCAGCAAAAAGTAGAGAACAGGTCTCATTTCCTCAGGAGGACTCTGCAGCTAGGGGAAACCTCATGGGCCCCATCAAACATCAGAGAGAAGGCTTCTCTGAGAGTGCAGAAGCCATATTCAACTGGGGGAGCTGGGATGGCCTCTGGGGCGGGCTGGGACACTCCTCACCATTCATTTTTCTATACAGACTGGCAAGGAGTCAAGGTCATGAAGTCCAAAGTTGACACTAAAATATATAGCAAGACAAAAAAAAAAATCCTAGATTTAACCTTGAACGAGTGGGGGCCTATTATGTGCACAAGAATCTAGGGCCTAGAGTGTCACAGAGAGAAAGAGCAATATAAAGGCACAAAACAGTCAGGGATCCTGCTGTAATGTGGCATGTATGGGTGGCAAGTACTAGAAGCCGGGAAGATGTGGGGAACCGCAGGATCTGCACAGGAAGGCACTAGACGTGAAGAGTCTGGTAGGCCAGGGGGAGCACTTGGATTTCATCCCAGAGCCTACAGGAAGTCTGGAAAGGCTTTTATGCATAAAAATACCACACTCAGGTTTTTCTCTGCAGCTCACCCACCCACAGCATGGAAGACAGACCGGGATAAGGACATGGAGACCAGTAAACAAAGCTTCCAAAGCTGACAGCCTGACCTTTGACTGTGAAAACAAAGAAAAACCAGCAGACATCTTGAAGAGAATTATCATGCTTGGTGAATGGTCAGAGGCCTGGGGAGGAAACGGGGATAAGGAGCAGGAACCTAGCCAGGCCGATGAACTTGGCCAATCAATAGAAGGAAACTGGGAGGAACTAAGGGAGGGGTGGGGAACTTACAAGTCTGTAAGTTCCAGGTGTGCACCCAGCAGGTGTCCCTTGCTCCTCGTGGATCATACAAGCACCTAATGGATGTTGAAGAACGGAAAAGGGACCCATTTGCATTGTTCCCACTATGCAGGAGTAAAAAGAACAAAGTACCCAACCAACAGCAGGTGCTGAAAAACTCGCCACGTCTCTTTCAGGGAATATTCGTGGCTTCCTGAGCTCCTGGCCCTGGCCACAGCCACCGCTCCCAGCACTGTGAGCCACGTGTTCCCTCCCCGGGTGACTCCCTTCTGCATCTGTATGGTGACAATGCCCTTCTCTTGCGACAACGTCCTACTCCTGAAATTCTGAAAAAGGGTTGAGACATGAGCCTGATGGGGCCATTCAGGCAGCCAGCAAATAGTTAAGGCATCCTGACTGCGGGGCCCAGAAAAGTACCGAAGTCCACAGGCCCTGCTCTCAAGGGGCTCACACATCAGTGAGGGGACAGGTGCCACGTAAACTCCCACCAACCGACACACTGCACGTGCCATGGAGGAAGTTCAAGTGGGGCTTAGCAAGAGGGAGCCCATCGGAAGGGTGGCAATAGGAGCCATGGTCAGGATGACTGAGACTGAACTAAGGGCAGAAATATGACAATTTACGCTTAAAAGACTCGGTAGTTGATATAAGTGACTAGGAGACAGACTCAATAGGCTGATTAGAAGTTAATTAATTCATCCTTTGTTAAACAATATTTTAAGCCAAAATTTGAACACTTGGAGATTTCACATGAAAATGCCAATATCCAGCTTCTTGGGAATAATGCCGGCATCTGGCCCCGGTGCCCCGCGTGCAGCAGCCAATGAAGCTCTCAGAAGCAACTTCACGTGCTGGTGGCCACGTGTTCCCCACCCCCTCTGCTACTGGAACACGTGGTCTCAGCCGCTGTTGGACATGGCTCCCCAGGGAGCCGTCCATTTCTGGTTTGCAGACACAGCCACTTGGAGCATGCCACTGTGGTGCTGGCTCGCAAGCCTTGGTGTGCATCGCTCTATTAATGTCTGATGGGACACAAGGAGTCCCGAACCCAGCGCTTACTGGGCCTCTGCCCGGCTTCTCCTGAGGGCCGCCATGGGCTGTTTCCAGTACAGGCACAGCGCCAGATCCTTCATTCCACCCAGCAGGCGAAGGGTCAGCTTTCAAAATTAAACAAGTAATTTTGAGAACGTACAGACTCCCAGATTTAAAAACTAAAAATGTGTGCAGGGGAATAAGGGTCTCTAAAGTTTCTCAAACAGTTTCCTGCAGGGATTTCACCTCCCATCTAACACACATGCACATACATGTGCACACAAACATGCATGTACACACACATGCACACACCCAAATGCATTAATACACACTCAAATATAGACACATGTACATACACACACATATAACTGCAATGCACACACATATGTATACACACACACACACACTTTCCAGAAAGCTAGCATTACTATGGGGAAAAATAAAGTTTCAGCTGTATCATTTAAAACTTTGATTGGGAGGTCACATGGAATGGAGTTAGCATCTTTTAGGATGCCTACCGAGAACTTCTTTATTCATATACAGAATTTGGGGCTCCCAAGCATTAGTACTACAATGTTTGGGAGAAGACATGAAACTTACTCTAAGGGAGAAATTTTACAGGAACTGAGCCGGGGACTTAAACCCAGGTACTCCAATGTGGATGTGGGCATGTCAACTGCTACATCAAATGCACACGCCTTTCCATGAACTTCTGCCAGGACTGTCACATATTTCAAAGCCAACTAAACTCTGGTAAGATAATTTTCAATGTCTAAAATTATTCCTAAATTTAATAATGTAAAGACTCCCCGGACCTCAAAGTTCAGCAGATAGGTACACTACAGGCAACACTCCATCCTCCAGTACAAAAGAGAAGTCTCAAACACCCGGGCTGTCCCCAGTGCGTGCAACTATGGAGAAACACAAAAAAGTGGCTCTGTGCTCCAAACTTACATTTAATAGGTTCCAAATCCAGCACAGATTTGACCTTTGCTTTAAATAGATTTTCTTGGAGTGGAGGGAAGAAAACATTGATTCATCCGAGACTCCTGAACGACCTACTGTTCACATCACTTGAAATAAAGTCTGCTTTAAATCAGGATTCTTGAGACACAGAAATAAATATACCGAGAGGTTTCTAATTTTGTGCTTTCACCAACTGATTATTTTCATTCACAACAGTGGACGAACTCGATACGGTCTTTCCAGAAGGCAGCCGTGGCCAAAGAGCAGAGCACACGACGGAATCAATCAGATCAATGCAGTTGCCTGGAGAGCAACATTTTCAATGGAAAAAGAAGAGAGCTCTGTGAAAGGCAGATGACTTTCCAGGGCTTTCCAAGGCCTGTGTTAATTTAGCAACATTTGGGGATGAGGGGAAAATTAGGAGCAAAAATGTTTCCAGTAAGACTGAACAAAGGTTAAACCAGAATCATTCAACAACTTGAATTGTTCCCTTTGTAAACTTGAAAACACACAAACTTCCCATTCGGCTAAATGCAGTCATTAAGATCAATGCCATGGGCTCCAAGGCTAATTAGCCAGGGAATATATTATCCTGGACTTAAGCCGTTTTAGTTTATTCTTTAGCAATTTTGTTTCCTCTTAAGCCTTTAGAGCATTTCAACGTTCATTTAAAATCATCATCAGAAGACACTGAAAAGACAAATAAGAATATAAATCAAATCTCAGCCTGCTGAGGCTGGCGTTGTGGCATAGCAGGTAAAGCCGCCTCTTGCAGCAATGGCATCTCATATGGGCACTGGTTCCAGTCCCAGCTGCAGCACTCCCTGCTAATGTGCCTGGGAAAGCAACAGAGGATGGCCCAAGTCCTTGTGCCACAGCACCCATATGGGAGATCCAGAAGAAGCTCCTGCTCCTGGCTTTGGCCTGGCCCAGCCCTGGCCATAGTGGTCATTTTGGGAGTGAACCAGCCGATGGAAGGGCTCTCTCTCTCTCTCTCTCTGTTTCTCTCTCTCTCCTTCTCTGTCTCTCCTCCTTCTGACTCTGGCTTTCAAATAAATCTTTTAAGAAAAGAAAAATTACAAGCCTGCTTTATTATTTAGCTGCTTCTCTTTGGCAAAGAAATACGAAAATGTCCTTGGAGTGACCTTGAAACACCTCTATTACCTGGTCATAAAGGAATGACCAAGACACGAAGAAGTGGCATGGTCTGGAGTCAACTACAAGTGCCTTACTCACCCAACAATATCCACAGAGCTATCCAACAAAATACCACCACAGGGTAAAGTTAGTTTGTTCAACATCAATTTGCCACAAAATTGAGCATAAAGACTCCTATAAAAAAGGAAATTGGGATTCATACAGCATTAGAAAAACAATTGACCAGCATTTCAACTCACTTTCGTAGAAACACCATCTGTAATTCCACTTCGCTCCCATCCACTTCCCCCACCCTCTGCTGGTGAGAGGAATGCAATGGCCTTGGAGGTGTTTCAGGTGAGCTGAGAACTCAAACCTACAGGCAACCAAGTGAGGGCGCTAATGATGGATATTAGTCCAAGAACAGCTGATGGGAGTCCCACCAGAACAATGTTCACCGCATGCGGGAGCAGCGCCCCTAGTGACCTAATGACCTTGCACATAGCCCTTTCTCATAAAAGCTCCCCCATCAAGCCTCCAACACGCAAGTCCTTGGGAGATGGACTCAAACCATATCCAAACCACAGTACATGACACGAAGAAACCATGAATGTGTAGAGTGGAACACCGAGCAAACTCACAGATGTATTCACACACACACACACACACACACACACACACACACAGGTACTCACAAGTATGCTACTCTACCACCAAATAAACATTTGGAGAGTGTTATGTGTCCAGAATACCTACAGCCAAAGGGACCAACTGCTAGCATCCCAGAGAGACAGTGCCCATGTAGAAGGCACAAAGTCGCTCACCTGCAGTCTCACCCAGGACCCTACATTGGATGCTGCAGCTGCCACGAGCTTAATGCCTCCCAGCAGCATGTTACCACGAGCTCCCTTCTTCCAGGTTATTTTCTAGTCTATTTTATCATGGACCCCACTACTAAAGGAACCTCAGTCCTAAAATGAACAAAGCATTTTTCTGTTTATGGTCTTCTGCTCACTCTCAAATGCAATACTTAGGGATCCATTTCATGTGTTAAAATCACACTCCCTATGCAATGCTTGCCTGGATTGTTTTATGTTTTCCATTAGTAGAGCATTCAACCCTTTATGGCAATCCGCCACAGAATCTCCCTCTAATTGCATGAAGAATTTCTTCTTAAAAATCCAAAGCAAGGCTATTAGGTGTAAAAGTAAGTCATAAATACATGTGAAACCAGCCAGGAGGGAACTGGCTCATACCGCAGGCTAACCCTGAGCCTGGAGCCCTGGGAGAGTCCTACCTCATAGTCCTAAAGTAATTCACCCACCGTCTGTGGGGAGAACGCTTTAATGTTCTTGTAAACCAATACGCACGTGTGAATCCTCAGGGCAGGCCTGGCAGGACGAGAACTTTCGGGAAAGACATCCTGCAGCTGAGAACCAAGTTCAACATTCTTCAGGCTGTAACTCAATCGGTCAGCCTGCAGAAGCTCACCGAATGACAGTTTTCTGAAGAAAGCACGCCAAGGAGCCCGCGGTGTGCCCCTGTCCACAGAAAAACGCCCTCAACAAAGAAAGTGGGGAAAATGACTCTCGTATGATTTTCAGAGTGTTCGTGACAGATGAGGAGAACTGTGGCCAATTAAAGCAGCAATACAACGAAGAAAAACAACTGCCCGAGGGCGTGCCAGGCTGCAGTGCTCCCGCAGCCGGGGAGGTGACTGGGGTCCCAGCGCCAGACGCAGGCAAAGGATCTTATTCCTGATTGCCATCTCTTCAAACGATAAGGTATTTGCAGAGGAGCCTAGAGGCAGGATCCAGTTAACAATGGGAGCCCATGGGAACAGTGGATGGTTGAGAAGACAGACTCTGGATTCTGTGTGGCTACCTGACACCAGAAGCTTCACCATGGCTATAAGGCACCTCCTATTTCAATAAAGCATCTACATTACAAAGAATGGCAATTGCGTTTTTTTTTTCTTTTTAATTTTGTTTTTCTTCAGCTTTAGTGATGCACAGTAACTGATATGTAGTAATTCTGCTTCTATTTGACACGGTTTTCTTCTGCACCTCAGCCAAGGACCAACGTGTTCTTTGTGGCTTGGATGATATTCCAACACAGTCACTTGGTAAGGATCACCTCTCGACATCACAGGGTGAAGCAGACCACATGCAAGGCAAGGCAGGCAGACCCAAGGCTCCCCACCCCCATCTCGTTTAAAATGTGCACAAGAAGGCAACAGGCCACTGAGCCTTCTTTTTTTTTTTTTTAACATCCAAGATCACTGTTTTCACCGCAATTTGGGCAAATCAATCACTTGGGGATGTTTACAGAAAATTGTGAGTTTGATATTGGTACAGGGTAGAAGGGACGTAAAAGAAGTGACTCTTGGTACTTGTCTTCTCATTCATTCTAGCTGTTCGTTTTGGTCCACCAGAAGCCAGCGCTGATCCTGTAAACGGCCCTGGGAGCTGCTTGGAGTGGCTCTCTGTGAGCCACTCTGCTGAGAAGACTGAACAAGAAGGGCCAGAGCCCGGGACCCTGCAGTGATCAGGATAGGAGCAGCACACCCAAGCCTGTGCTGCCACCTAAAACAAAGCCTGTCCGCCTCTGGAAGTGAACGTGCTGGAGGGTGACAGACATCGAATTCTGCACTCAGTAAGGGTAAAATCATCCAAAACATTAGCATGAATCCAAGTTCATTTTCCAAGCTGGAACTCCAGATAACAAATTAGAGATTCACTTTATTATTTTTTAATCTGTTTCCTCCACTTTTTTATGTATTTATTTATTTATTTATTTATTTGAGCTGTAGAGCCAGAGAGAGAGGGAGGAGGAGACAGAGAGAAAAGTCTTCCATCCGCTGGTTCACTCCCCAAATGGCCACAATGGCCAGAGCTGGGCTGTTCCGACGTCAGCAGGCAGGAGTTTCTTCCAGGTCTCCCATGTGGGTGCAGGTGCCCAAGAACTTGGGCCATCTTCTGCTGCTTTCCCAGGCCATAGGAGAGAGCTGGATCAGAAGAAGAGTAGCCAGGACTTGCACTGGCGCCCCTAGAAGATGCCAGCACTACAGGCAAATGATCAGTCCATTATGCCACATCACTGGCCCCAAGAGATTCATTTTTATCATTCCTAAATCGTTGGAGTTCTGGAGAGAAGGCAATGAGCCACAGAGGGAGCTGAGACACCTCCTATATCCTATCCTCAAGCTCAGCTTCTTTGGACATAGATTTTTCTTTTTAGCGTTTTTTCCCCAAAGACCTTGTTCTCTAGAGAGCAAGTCTAGAATGTCCAGTTTTCCTGGAGGACTTCACAAGAGGAAGTAGCCACTTCAATACCAACTGTTTCCCTTTCTTCAGGAAAATACACTGAGGTGTGCTGTTTTATTCGGCTTTCTGCAATGAGAATCATTTTAGGTAGAGAGTAGGAAGAATATTGAACCAGTTCAACTGGACGCCCTCAGTCCTATTTAGTTACCCAGAACCTCTAAAGTAATACTCAAGGAGGAACCATGCACACATATCCAGTGCAACTTAAACCCAAATACCACGAACTGACAGGTTTGGCAAACTGAGATAAATAAAACCACGAGGGCAGAAGGATCCTTCAAGATGATGGCAGAAGCTCCTTGATTCACCTTCAAGAGAGGGAGATGCAGAGAGCTGAGTGAGGGTGGGCGCAGCCAGCTATGCAGGCTCCAGAACACTCCCCTCGCACCCCCTGCTCCTTCCCATACCCATCTCTGCAGGGCGTTCTCTGAAGCTAGAGCACTGCCTCAATGACTTTTACTTCCCTGGTCTCCATGACCTTCACTTCCACTTCCCTTGAGCCAGGGTATCAGGCTGCTATAACTAAGTACCACAAGCAGAGTGGCTTAGAGCAACAGAAGATTATTCTGTCACAGCTCTTAGTGCTGGAAGTCTGGGTTCAAGGCATCAGCAGGACCTTGCTTCCTCTGAAACATGTGGAGGTTGGCCCGCCCCATCTCCATCCTCACTCCTGGTTGGTTACAGCAAGTCCTTAGTGTACAGCTGCAGCTAACTTCAATCTCTGCCTCCACCATCACACAGTGGGCTCCCTATGTGTGTCGCTTCCCTCTTATAAGGACAGCAGTCACTGGATTAAAGACCCATCTTGTTCCAGGACAACCTCATCTTAAAAATCTGCAAAGACCCTATTTCCAAATAAGGTCACATGCTAAGGTACTAGGGGTTATATCTTTTGGGGACATAATTCAACCCACCAAGGTCATACAAGCAGCAAAGTCACATCCGAGAACCAACAGCATTTCTCCCTCTCTCAATTTCCACCCCCTTCCAATACCACCTGCCTTATTTTGCAAATGTGTTTCATTTCTTAAAGCACTGACTGCTTGATGTCTAAGGGCACCTTTCTTGGCTTGGTCTACCCTCTCCAATCACCATAGACTCTCTCTATGGATCCTGATTCTGTCCTAAACCCTTTGGTCTTCTATTTTCTATTCTTCTATTTTTCCTAATCCATTATCCATATTCTCAGTTCATGTTCTCAATCTATAGAGCTTCAAAGGAGAAAGACACAAATCATGCCAACTGGTTTCTTTTTAATGTCACTTGACCTGGACTAGGTCCAGAATGGTCACCTTGACCCTGATCCTGTTTCACAACAACCACCTCAGCTTTAGAGCACAGAGCCATTCTTTCCAAAGAGTATTTACAAACACTTCCTGAGCACTATGAGGCATCTGGCTTATGTTCCGCATTCTATGGAGCTCAAAAATAACCCTAAACACTCAGAATCGAGAATGTGTTGGGAACATGAACAAGTAAACATGCAGGGCTAGCTGTGGCAAGTACCTTGGCCATGAAACACACAGTTTCAGAACTTGGATGCATGGAGGAAGACCAAGCACCAGAGGAGGTGAAATTGTACCATCTGCCCCGGCCTTCTCCTTATGCTACAATACTTCTCGTGTCTTAGTGATAGCAATGCTTCTGGAGGTTGGCTCTCAACTTTCTCTCTCTGCTTCACAAACAGAAATTTTTCTTGCCGACTGCCATCAAGATGTTGTGACAATATCTAGAATTCAGTAAGTCCAAAACAAAGGCCAGCACCTCGATTTCATTCTCTCCATGTAGCCCCTGCTCTGTTAATCTACCACCCCCTCAGTCATTGACAAACTCAGATTCCTGTTATCTCCCTCATCCGTTCCTCTTTGTCCTACTGCTTTCCCTTCTATCACTTATTTGCTTTCCAAGTATAATTTTTAAATATTTATTTATTTGAAAGAGAAACAAAGAGAGAGAACAAGACATATGCGTGCACGCGCACACACACACACACACACATATCTTCCATCCATAGGTTCACTCCCCAAGTGACCTCAATACCCAGATCTGGACCAGGCTGAAACCAGGAACCAAGAACTCTGTCCTGGTCTCCTACATGGGCAGCATCACCTGCTCCTTTCCTAGGGGCAGTAGCAGGAAGCTGGATCAGAAGCAGAGTAGCAGGGATTTGATCTGTCACTCTGATATGGGATGCTACTATCCCAAGTGGTGGCTTAACCTGCTGTGCTACAATGTCAACCACTCCAAGTGTAATCCTATAATTCAGATTAGAAACCTTTCAATTTGCTGTCTCTCTAATTCCCCATTATGGTAGCCTTGTTCTCATTAACTCATGGTTGATTACTGTAAATATAGGTTTTTTCTGCAAACCTCTGCCCAGTACAACCACACCTACAGACAACTTGCATTTTATAGCATGCTATAGCTAATTAAATGCCTCCATATGCCTCATTTTTCATCCCCACAGTGACAGAATTATTCTCATTTTTATGAGGACGTAACACCCTTAGAGGTTATAATGTACTTATCTAAAGTCAAAAAGCAAACAGAGGTACAATTCAGTGCTATGTCTAATTTCAAATACAGAGCTCACGGCTACACTGAGGCCAAGGCCACCTTCCCAAAGGATGCATTCAAAATGAGGTCTCTGCGTACAACACACGTGCTGGAAAGCAAGGACCTCCTGGGAGAGGTCTCCAGAGATGGCTGTTGTGGCAGCTCCTCCGCTGTCCACCAGCCCTGCCCCTCTACTCTGAAGAACCCCACCCACAGGACTACTCTCAGGACAAAGCCAGGCTGGGCGGAAGGTACAGGAAGGTGAGCCAGTGGCATTTACTTTGGCACATTGGGTCCAGGTTATCCGGTCAACCCAACAGCTCTCCAGTGGGGCTGTTTAACTTATGAATCCAGAAACACTCCTGGCCTCATCCTCTACCTGCTTGCAACCCAGTCACTAAGTACCCCTACCTTTCTCACCAGAAGTCTGTCTGCCTCCTTCATTCACTGCTACAATTCCCGCCTGATGCACTGAAATCTGTTCAGCACCAAACTCCACAACCTTTCTGGCTGGTAAGCCCAAGTACTTTCCTCCAAGCAATCAACAACATTTAATAGGAGTCCACGAGTCATCAATGCTTTGCAGGTGCTAAGAACACAGATTGAAGGCCAAGTTATCAGAAACTATTTGTGCTTCTATTACCCTACCCTCTGTATTCCAGTGGACTATTGAGTATCATGAGTGATCCTCCACTCACCTTGAACTTCTGCATTTTTGCCACCACTAAAATCTGACTCTCTAAAGATACAATCTGCCTTATAGCCTATTGTAATTCTCCCTGTCCTTTTGTCTCTGTATCCCCTTCTTTCCTCCCTCCTCAACCCTTCATTTCTATCATCATCATCATCATCTCTTCCCTCCAAAGTCAACAGAATTCACTTACTCTCTTGTTCCCATCTTTAAAATTACTGAATTTTCTTATTCGTATTTTATTCTCTGTTTGAGGACAGGGGAGACTGAAGGTGTCAAAATTCAAACACTGGCTGAAGACCACGAGAGAAGACACTACATAAAACCTTTGCAGAGGACACAGGCACGTGTCTTTCTACTGTTGCCCTTCACTCACCAAGCACTTCACAAGACCCAGCTCTTCCACACTTCCTAGAGTCACACATTTTCCCAAAACTGCCCTCCACCACCTCCTGCCTGCTGCAGCATCATCCACTTGTGTGAAAGGCATTACACATCTCTCCACCACCACCCAAAGTCTCCCACAGATTCTCCCGACTACCTTCTAGATCTTTCCTTCTAATATTTTCAATCTGTGCAGGTAGCAAGACCTGAGGAAGCTTAGAAGCCAAGCTAAGGAGTTTATGTTTGATGTCTTAAAAATACCAGAAACCAGAAAGATTCCAAGATAGTGGATTAGGGAATGACATACTGTGCTAGGCTAGGGATAAACAGTTAAAAAAAAAAAAGGTGTAGGAAGTGCACTCTCAGGGGAGAACTGGAGAGAAAACCACAGTGGAAATCCTATAAGAGGAAGGAACCTGTGTCTGGAGTGTGTGGATGTGCAGCACAAACACAAACACAACACAGGATTGCAGCAGCAGAGAGGTAGAGCGGGCGGTAGCTTGGAGACGGAGGTGAGACCAGACTACAGCAAACCATGGTGATACAGCTGGAGAGAGAGCATGGCCTGAATCAGGACTGGAGCCCTGGGGGCTGGCAGTTGCTAGTGGTTGCTCACGGACCCAGTGGGAGTAGAGTGGGCATGTTTATCTCACCCCAACTTCCCCACAAGAGCACCTGCTGCCTGGCTAAGAAAGGGTGGGCACCATTTTGGGTTTGGGTTTGGGTGTGGGTGTGGGTGTGGGCGTGGGTTTGGGTTTGGGTGTGGGTTTGAGTGGCAGCTGCAGAAGACTTTGTGCACCCACCCAGCAACTGGCTGAGACAGATGCCAACTTCTCAGCAGCACCGGCAGCAGCAGTGAGGAGAGAGCGACAGTCAGCTGGTGGCTCTTGTGTATGCATGTGATCCAAAGAGTCTAGTGGAGGGAAAAATCCGCAGTCCCCACTGACATTGAGCCTGGTGGAGGGATGGCAGGGAACCCACGTAGGACTGGAAGGTGCCTCCAGCCTCCCAGGATCAAGACACTTAGGTGGAGCTGGCTCAGACAACATCACCTCTCTGTTGCCTGGACAGACTATCAAGGCAGAGCAAAACCTGCACCCAGCGACTGTGAGGGCCTTGTGTGCTGAGGCCGTGGGGACTATGTGGTTATATGAGAAGGTGCAGGGTGTAACTGGGTCTCTGGGCAATCACTGGGAGCAGCTCCACATGCTTGAGGCTCCTTGGTTGTCTGGGGTGGGTCACTGCAGTGTGCTCACAGTGAGGATTGCACAGATCATTCGTGCAGTTCACAAGGTGGCGCGGATGAGTGTTGAACACAATGGGGGGCTGAAACCAAGCATTGCTCAGCTTGGAGGAGAGGAGGTGAGGGGATGATTGCACCAACAGAGGCAACCATCCCCCACTTCTGAAAGCAAGAGATCTACCCCACCTAACTTGGATGTTACCCTGGATACTGGCCCACTCTGGAGCACTAACTAGAGCTCCCTGGCCACACCCACCACACACCTGTTGGTATTCACTGAAAGTGCAGACATGCCACTAACTCACAGAGGCATAGCTCAAAGATAAAAGCCATCAGAGGAAAAAAACAACAATAAATTCCACAAATGCCTAAAAATAAATGCAGAAATTCAAGAAACAAGAATAAGGAAGAAATCATGACCCCCCACAAAGGAACACAACAACATTTCAATTTTAGAATGTTAAGATGAAGAGATTGAGGAAATGCCAGAAACAGAATTCAAAAAATTAATCATAGGACTACTCAAAAGCAATCAGAAGGAAATCCATGAACTACAGAAAACCATACATGACGTGAATGAAAATTTTTCCCATGAAATTGATATTTTAAAGAGAAATCAAAATAAAATATTACAAAAGAAAAATTCAATAGCTCAAATTAAAAATTCAGTGGAAAGCCTTAACAACAGATTTGGCAAGGCAGAAAAAAGAATATCTGAGCTGGAATACAAATCTTTGGAAATCTTCTGGTCAGACCAAAAAAAAGAAGAAATTAGAAAACTTAAAAACAAAAATACAAGGTTATCCCAATAGACGCAAAGATCTGGCAGCGATCTGGGCAGGTTTCCCTTTCTCTGGAAAGGAGAACAAAGAGCACTCTGCTCTGTCACAGGGGCACTGGGAGAAGACAAACAAAAAAGGAGTCAGGGGTCTACTAAATCCCTTCAAGAACAGGACTACACAGAACGTAGGACACCCCTTTATTTGGCAGCCTTTAACTTGTCAGCTTGGGAGTTTCCTGTGGAATAACTCTGCCAACAAGAGATTTTGAACCCCTGCTAACATAATTATACCTTTATGGAGTACAGAAAGAACACACAAAATGTAAAATAATCTCTTTCTAAAGTAGTCATCTTGTCCTTCCCTCTTTGGCAAAATCAAAACTTCTGAGACACACGTAAGGTCTCCAGTTTCCAATGGAGCATGGTGAGGCTGGTAGTGGAGGGACAGTAGGACAGGCTCACAGGAAGCAACAGGTGCTGCCAGTGACCAGAGGGCCCTCAGGCAGAGTTCAGATGTGAACTCTGAATTCCACTAGATCTAATCTTTGTGCACAGGGCCCTGGAGTGGCCTGGTTATTGCCTCCCCATCTTCCACTTCTCTCAAAGGTCTGCACCTTCCTAGTACAACTCAAGTCAGGGCTAGAGCTACTGAGCACAGCAAATATGTAGATGTCAAAGAGCAGACAGGAAGAAAAAGGAGCTGGCTCATTCTATACCTGTGAAAGCTAAGGACATTTTAAATGCATCTGCAAGTCAGAAGCACATTCCTTAATTTAATTTCAATTCTCTGGCAGATGTCCTAAATAGCACTCTGGCCTCAGAATCAGCCCTAAAGGCATTTGGATCTGGCTGAAAAGCCCATGAGAGTATTTCAGGCATGGAAAGCCAAGACACTCTGGCAAAAGATCTCTGTGAGTGAGATCCCAGTGGAAAGAACAGGTCTTCAAAGAAGGAGGTACCTTTCTCTGAAGGGAGGAGAGAACCTCCACTTTGACTATGACCTTGTCTAAACAAGATAAGAGTCGGAGAACTCAGAGGGCTTCCATAGCCTTGGAAACCCATGACTGGAGCATAGGGAGATTACTGATGCCATAGACAGGAGTGTCAATTTGTAAAGTCAACAACAGGAGTCACTGTGCACTTACTCCTCATGTAGGATCTCTGTCCTTAATGTGCTGTGCATTGAGATTTAATGCTATAACGAGTACTAAAACAATATATTTCACTTTGTGTTTCTATGGGGGTGCAAACTGTTGAAATCTTTACTTAATGCATACTAAACTGATCTTCTGTAAAAAAAAAAAAAAAAAGAAATTCTCAATTCCCAACTTGACTCTCACTGGGATTAAACATGACAATAGGTCTGATCTGATTTCATCATCATTTAAAAAACTCATCTATTATTTTTCACTTTATGTTTCTGTGTGGGAGCAAACTGTTGAAATCCTTACTTAATGTATACTAAGCTGATCTTCTGTATATTAAGATAATAGAAACTGAATCTTGATGTGAATGGAAGAGGAGAGGGAGTGGGAAAGGGGAGGGTTGTGGGTGGGAGGGACGGTATGGGGGGGAAGCCATTGTAATCCATAAGTTGTACTTTGGAAATTTATATTCATTAAATAAAAGTTAAAAAAATTTTCAATTCTCTGCTCTCTATCACCAATCCTACCATTTGCTTATAACCATTATCTATACCTGTCAGAATACTTATCCTTCAAGGCACTACTGATTTTAAATATTTATAAATATATATATACACATATATACACACTCATACTTAATTCAACTAATTCAATACTCTCCCTAAACATTCACTCTCTGAAATACTCACCACAACCAAATTAATGACCATATCTGCCAGACTGTCTATATATGATATTCCTCCTTCAGTCTTTTCCTACTTACAGTGTAACGATTCCACATTATATCAAAAGCACACAAGACACGGACGAGAAAAGGTGTCATCACATTTTCTGAAATACTAAAATGAAAACCTACTAGATTAAAACTTCCAACGTGCCCCTATTGGCAGGCATTTCATTGGCTTCTGTCTGTCCTGGTCTGCAACTTTTCTATCAACCAAGCTCTATTGTACCAGGATCCGTGTGTAAACACAGGCTGCTGGCAGGAGAGGAAGAATGCTGGGTGCTTCTATGCACTGAAAGACTGACACCTGCTATGCAGAAGTCCCCAGAAATTCACCATGGCTCCCACCCAGCCACCTGGCAGTGCAGGTCACACAACACAAATCCAAAGAACAAAGCCCACCTTGCAGACGGTGACATGGCTGCCATTCCAAAAATTCTGTCCTGCTTGGTCTCAAGGCTCTACCATGTTCACCTTTACAAAACCTGAATGCTAAGAATCTGGCAGTATACTCAGGCAAGCAGTTGGAATTTAGGGGTAAAGGGAATGAGAAAAAGCAGGCTTGCCCCCTTTGGGTTCCAGAATGCTATCATGGAAACAGAAAATCAAGAGGAAAAAATAAGGATTCTTCTATGACTGCCTTATATAATTTGGTGGCTGGAATTTGCTTTTAAACTCTTCAGCCTTTCGAAAGCTCACCAGGGGAAAGTCTCTTCTGGGGCAAGTGGGAAACGGTTTGGGCGTGGCTGGCTCCTACAAGCAACTTTTCTCTTTGCTGTCACTCCTGATTCTGCCCTAGTTACATTTCCATCACACTGCAACTGTGAAAAGTGATTCAAATCACTCTCTTGATGGTGAAGAAATAGGGGCAAGTGTACGGTGGAGGATTTGGGGGTGAGGAGAACATGCTGAGGGCCAGGCTTTCCCTTGAATTTTCAATCTCACTGAGCTCTCCGAGTCTGGTTGCAGGGCTGGTGATAAATACCCCACCTACTCAGGATGGCAGACGTGGAAAGGGAGGGAACCCAATCCGACCTTTCCATGCTGCTTCTCTCAGCTGACCCCAGACTCGTAAAGATCTAACTGGAACAGAAACAGCCTACCACTTAGGGACCATAACGTATAAAAAAAAACCCTAATTTGCATAATTGTCACCATACATGGTCAAAGACCTAATAAATAAACAACAGTGAAAAGGGTGCCTTGAGTTCTCATGGAACATTAGTTTCTACAGGGCACAAGGCTGGACCCCCACCAGGCATCCTGGAAGATGTCATAGCCAGGATGAGTCTGTTCACACTAATCCAGAAGAGAGATGTGATGGCTTCTCTGAGCACAGAGTGTTACTTTGGGTTATAGAATGGAGATCCTTGAATGGTTGGTTTGAAACTGAAGATACTAACATCATAAAAATCCCTAGACCAATCTTAAGTCTCAGTCTTATAGCAGAATGTAGCCATGGTGGAAGCCATGGTGTAACCAAAACCAAATACGATTCCATAATCACAGCGGTGCTTCAGAGCTTTCTTTGCTTAATATAAACAAACAGCCAGTAGGAGCCAGCGCTGTAGTGCAGTGGGTAAAGTCACTGCCTGCAGTGTTAGCATCCCATATGGGTGCCAGTTCGAGTCCCAGCTCTCTGCTATGGCCTAGGAAAGCAGGAGAGATGGCCCAAGCTATGTGGGAGACCTGGAAGAAACTCTTGGCTCCTGGCTTCAGATCTGCACAGCTCCAGCCATTGCGGCCATTTGGGGTGTGAACCAGTGGATGGAAGACTTCTCTTTCTTTCTCCGCCTCTGCCTCTCTTTAACTCTCTGTATTTCAAATAAATAAATAAATCTTTACAGAAAAAAAAAAAAAAAAAAGAAACCAGCCTGTAACATTTAGCTTCATTATGACAAGGCAGGATATGGACTATATAATTTTCACCATTCCTTCCATCTTTCACATAGTTCCCTTAAGATTATTATTATTTTACGGGGCCAGCGCTGTGGTGCAACAGGTTAACTCGCTGGCCTGAAGTGCCAGCATCCCATACAGGCACTAGTTCGAGACCCGGCTGCTCCACTTCCTGTCCAGCTTTCTGCTGTGGCCTGGGAAAGCAGTAGAAGATGGTGCAAGTCCTTGGGCCCTTGCACGCACCTGCATGGGAAGACCTGAAGGAAGCTCCTGGCTCCTGGCTTCGGATCGGTGCAGCTCCAGCTGTTGCGGCCAACTGGGGAGTGAACCATCAGATGGAAGACCTCTTTCTCTCTCTCATGGAAGATCCCTCTCTCTCTTTCTTTCTCTCTCTCTCTTTCTCTCCCTCTCGGTGTCTCTTCTCTCTGTGTAACTCTTTCAAGTAAAACAAGTAAATCTTTTAAAAATATATTATTATTATTTTAAGTCTATTTATTTATTTGAAAGGCAGAGTGACAGAGAGAGAAAAATCTTCTATCTACTGGTTCACTCCTCAAGTGCCTGCAACAGTTGGAGCTGGGCCAGACTGAAGCCGAGAGCCAGGAACTCCATCTTCTGGGTCTCCTATGTGGGTGGCAGGGACTCCTCACTTGAGCCACCATCTGCTGCTTCCCAGGTGCATTAGCAGGGAGCCCGATCAGAAGCAGGGTAACCACAACTCAAACAGGTACTCCAGTATAGGTAGAGGAGTCCCACAAGCAGCAGCTTAACCTAATGCCACCACACCTGCCCCTTCCCTAAGATTATTGTCCCTGCTGTCTCATATGGGACCAACTACAGCTAGAAACAGGGGTCAAAGCAATTATAAATACATCAATTGAATTATAGGGTTTTTCTTGTAAGGTCATTTAGTGCCAACCTGACTGGCTTTGAATTCCACTGTTATGAATCATCCTCTCTCAACTTAAACCACTTTCCCTATTCATCAATATCAATTCTGGTGAGATAGATGGAAGGAAATAATCCAATCTGGGGTAGGGAAAAGCAAGTTTACTGGAGGAACAGTGGATAGACAGGGGTTGATAATCCTAGAAGTGGAGTAGGGTCAGGCCTGGTTAGTGTCAGAATGGCAGCAGTAAATACCAATTTGTAAAATATCATTAAGTTAATGTAAATGGGTTGTTACGGTAGCAGGATTTTCAGTATCACACTTGTCAAAATATTTTGGACTCTAACTCTTATAATGACCTTGGTTTTACATACGACAGAATTGGAGTAATGAGGCTCAATTTCCTGTGTGGTATACAAAAATCAGAGACATAGCTTTAGGGCTACACAAACTGGTCTCATTTGCTGCATCTTGGAGAGCCGTCTTGTAACCTATCCAGAATCTCTGTGAACTTAAACAAGAATAATCAAACAGAACCAAGTAGAATCCCAAATAAATTCATAGGAGATCAGCAGCAGGTACTGTTATAACTTCAATACAACTCTGCTAATAAGAGTGCCATCTGGAAATCACCAAACAACAGACGTAGCAGAAAGTATTCTGCCCTTCTAGCCTTGCAGAACAGCGGCAATGGCTGAATGGAGACTCCCACTAAATAGAGTATCCTGTGACTTTTCAATCTAGGACACAGGTCTGATTTTTCTGAAGAAGGGGAAATTATTTCAAGGGAATAGCGACCATAAAAACAACAGCTGAGCGAGAGCTTTTGTCTCTGTCTTGCTCCTTTGCTCTCTTCCACTGCTGCCTATTATTATTCATGTCTTCCAAAGTCTCCCAAACCACTCAAGCCTGTCCACTCCCACTCTGTAATTGCCTCCTCCTTCCTCTGTAACCCAGTCTCTTCCGGTCTTAAATAAGCGTGTTCACAGTCTTAAAATGTTTTAATAGCTATCATATGTGAGGGAAATTAGATTGAATACATTAGCTCCACAAGCAGAACTGGAGCCTACTGTACACATTTAGACCCTGTCCTAAGGTCAAATTTATCTTTGCTCCAACAGGAGTCAAACCAGTGCCCTGCAACTGCATTTATAGAATGAAGAAAATAACTGGAAGCCTGAATTAGAGTTTGAAAATTAAGAAAATTAAATGCCCCCCCTTCTGTTTTGGAAAAAGAAGACATATGTCAGAAAAATCAACTCCTTCAGAGTGTTGAACTGAATTCCCTTTACCAAATGTGTTGGAAAAGAATATCTTTCCACCCTCAGTTCCATCCTAAAAAGAAAAAGAAAGATTCTGCTAACACAATAGTCCACTGTGGTGATGTCAAATGAGGCGTCCAACACTTTGGAGAAAAGCTGACAATGCTGGAAAAATGCAAGACCCAAGATCCCTTCTCTAAAGTATGTTGTAAGGATGAGCTGGAACAGATCAGCCTACCTTTGACTATGTTGCATGGGCCTTCTGGAAAAACAGTGAAACCTTCAAACATCTAAAGAATATAAACAGGCTGGGCCAGCACTGTGGCGTAGAGGGAAAAGCCGGTCTGCAGCCCTGGGATCCCACATGGGCGCTGGTTTCTGTCCTGGTTGCTCCACTGCTAATGGCCTCCGAAAAGCACTGGGAAGATTGCCCAAGTGCTTGGGTCCCTGACACCCACATGGGAGACTTAGATGGAGTTCCTGGCTCATGACTTCAGTCCAGTCCAGCACTGGCTGCTGTGGTCATTTGGAAAGTGAACCAGCAGATGGGAGATTCTCTCTCTCTCTCTCTCTCTCTCTTGCTCTCTCTCTCTCTCCCTCTCTCTGTGTAACTCTGACTTAAAAAAATAAATAATAATACATGAATCTTTAAAAAAGAAAGAAAGAGGCATAAGGATAGGAGAGGCAGAGGGGCAGACACTAACTCCAAGTTGGTTCTCATACAAAGGGAACTTGATAACCTAAAACAGCCCCAGGCAAAAATAGTACCCAGCTCCTCTAGATCTTTACTGAGGGTGCAGGCACAGCTGAGGTAAGACACCTACCTAACAGAGCTGAGCACAGGAAATTAAGTAAGCAAACTTTTCAGTAATGAAACTGACGAAAACCAGCGCCATGCCTGCATGTATGGACCAATGCTTCAGTGTTAATGATCCAGCAAGAGGTAGACAACCAATTTGTGACTTTGGGTAAAGCCTTTAGGCAAAACAGTGCATATAAACACATTGCTAAACTGCAATGAAATGTACAAGTTCCTAATTAAGGCATCAGTAGGAGCATCCTCTAACACCCAGAGTATTGCTATCTATTTTTCTCCCAGAAAGTCAAAGGAAACCAAGATAATGGCTCGTCTAACCAGGCTCAGCAAATTCATTTAAAAAAAAATTTTTTTTTTTTGACAGGCAGAGTGGACAGTGAGAGAGAGAGACAGAGAGAAAGGTCTTCCTTTTGCCGTTGGTTCATTCTCCAATGGCCACCATGGCTGGCGCACCACGCTGATCCGAAGCCAGGAACAAGGTGCTTCTCCTGGTCTCCCATGGGGTGCAGGGACCAAGCACTTGGGCCATCCTCCACTGCCTTCCCTGGCCACATCAGAGAGCTGGCCTGGAAGAGGGGCAACCAGGAAAGAACCCAGCGCCCTGACCGGGACTAGAACCCGGTATGCCGGCACCGCTAGGTGGAGGATTAGCTTATTAAGCCGCGGCGCTGGCCCAAATTCATTTAAATTTAAAATCACATTTGTGTTAACTATTTTAATGTGCCAGCCAAAAAAAAAAAAAGGGTAACCCATAGTCTTCTGAAAATGGTAAATTGTGTTTACTTTATGTAGCCAAACCTAAGTACGTGTGTATTTGGCAGACGTTAGTAAACATTTAATCTAGCAGGGAATTGTGTCAAGAACTTCAGAAAATGAAGAAAGGAGCTAGCGTGTGCTATCTTCACATATCTTCAAGTCTTAGAGAAGAGAGAGCACATGTATCAAAAGTAACTAAAATATGAAGCACAAAAGTGTTAAAAGCCAAAACAGTAGAAAAGTAATAAGAGTTTTTTTTTTTTTTTTTTACAGGCAGAGTTAGACACAGGGAGAGAGAGAGAGAGAGAGAGAGAGAGAGAGAGAGAAAGGTCTTCCTTTTCCGTTGGTTCACCCCCCAAATGGCCACTGTGGCCAGCACGCTGCAGCCGGCGCACTGCGCTGATCTGAAGCCAGGAACCAGGTGCTTCCTCCTGGTCTCCCATGCAGGTGCAGGGCCCAAGCACCTGGGCCATCCTCCACTGCACTCCTGGGCCACAGCAGAGAGCTGGACTGGAAGAGGAGCAACCAGGACATAATCCGGTGCCCTGACCGGAACTAGAACCAAGTGAGCTGCGGCGCCGGCCTTAATAAGAGATTTTTAAAAAGTACATATTATTTTTGACAAAGCCTTCTAATTCCATGCAGTTAGAAGAGCTGACATCTAGATTGGAGTTTGAGGGCCAAGTGGAATACAGAGGACAGAGAAAACAAGATGGGGAAAACCAGAATAAAGGAAACCACAAAACAGGGACCGTATGCACCTGCACCAGGAACAGTGACCAGAGAAGGGAATGTAATGGGAATCAGCAGGTACATTATCTCATTTGGTGTTTTGCTAAAATGAACACTTGACACAGGCTATGAAGCAAAGCAGTTCATTTAGCTCACAGCTATACAGACAGAAAGTCCAAGATCAGATTGTCGCTCCCCCTCTTCGTGGAGGAACGACACAGGACCCTGCGCTGTTCTTTTGTCTGCTCGGCCCTCCCCGGGTTTGCTGCTGGTTCTTCCCGGGTTGGCTACTATCCCTTCCACCTCCATGGAAGGGCGGTTCCCCCTGCCACTTTCCCCACTTCCGCGGGGGAGCGGCACACCACCGGCCAGCTCTCTCGGGGGCTGCACAGGTGTTCCTTCAGATAGATGTTCCTGGTGCATGTTGTCTCTCTCCTCCTTTATAGTCCTCTTCCACCAATCCCAACTCTGCTACCCACACGCCGAGTACACTGCTCTCCTCCAATCAGGAGCAGGTCCTACAGTTTATTGGTTGAACTGGAGGCAGCTGTGTAGAAGCTGTTTCCTCCTCTCCCAGCACCATATTGTGGGAGAGCAGATGTATAGAATAAGTCTTAATTCCAGTATCTTAGTCTAGTCTGGGTTGCTCCCCACACAGATGACCCCATTGGTCTGGCCTCTGGTGGGCCTTGTGGTAGAATGGTGGGAGCATGTGGAGGAAGAAGAGGTCACAGCTTGCTAATAAGAAGCCAGAGGAACACAGGGGTCAGGCCCAGGCCAGTGTAACAACTCACTAGGGTGAGAACTTACTCTAGGAGACCAGTACCCCTCTCTGAGGACAGCACCCCCTAATGACAGAAGGACCTCCTACTAGGCCCCACTACCTCCCAACAGTGCTCCCCCAGGGACTCAATCTTCAACACCCAGACCTCTGGGGGCACATAACATCCAAACAATAGCATGCGGCAAAAAAAAAAAAAAAAAGACAGCAAATAAAGACCAAGCTGGACTGGGAAGCATCTTGACATTAAGATTTCATCATGAAGTTAGTAAAGCGTTTTTTTTTTTTTATTTTTTTTTTTATTTTTATTTTTTGACAGGCAGAGTTCATAGTGAGAGAGAGAGACAGAGAGAAAGGTCTTCCTTTTGCCGTTGGTTCACCTTCCAATGGCCACCGCGGCTGGCGCGCTGCGGCCGGCACACCGCGCTGATCCGAAGCCAGGAGCCAGGTGTTTCTCCTGGTCTCCCATGGGGTACAGGGCCCAATGACTTGGGCCATCCTCCACTGCCTTCCCGGGTCATAGCAGAGAGCTGGCCTGGAAGATGGGCAACCGGGACAGAATCCGGCGCCCCGACCGGGACTAGAACCCGGTGTGCCGGCACTGCAAGGCGGAGGATTAGCCTAGTGAGCCGCAGCGCCGGCCAGTAAAGCGTTTTTAAAAAGCGACCAACAGGTTAAACCGCCACCTGCAATGCTGGCATCCCATATGGGCACCAGTTTGTGTCCTGGCTGCTCCACTTCTGATCCATTACTCCCTGGTAATGTGCCTGAAAAGGCATTGGACAATGGTCCAAGTTATGGGGCCTCTACACCCATACAGGGGACTTAGAAGAAGCTCCTGATTCCTGGCTTTGGCTTGGCCAAACCCCAGCCATTGCAGCCATGTGGGCAGTGAACCAGCAGATGGAAGATCACTCTCTCTGTATCTCTCTCTCTCTCTCTCTCTCTCTCAACTCTATCTTTCAAAGAAATAAATAAATTATTAAGTGACCCCATTAAAGCAGTGCTTTAAGAACTAGATACTGGCAGGAACACAGAACAATAGCATGAAGGGGAAGGGTTCAAGGCCACTGAGACCATACAGGTGGAATGCCCAGCTCTTGGATTCACTGAGAAATCTGCAGCAAGGAAGAAGTAGATGTGAGCACCTGAGCCCAGGCTCAAAAAAGCCTTCACAGCCTGGACAATGAGAAAAGAAGCTGCTGTGCAGAACATGTGATTCAACAACACTAGGTAAGAAACCACGCTCTGAAAGGCTGCTTGAGTAACAGCATGCTTTAAAAAAAATCAATACTCAGATGTCTATAGAGTAAGAAAATCTTCTTCAAAAAATAATTACCAGGCTGGCATTGTGGTACAGCATGTAGAAACACTGCCTGAGATCCCATACGAGTGCCAGATTTTGTAAAGATTTATTTGTTTGTTTCCAAGGCAGAGTCACAGACATACAGCAAGGGACACAGAGAGCAGGAGATCTTCCGTCTGCTGGTTCAGTGAGTGCAGATTTGAGTCCTAGGGATGATCAAGCTTTCTGCTAATGCACCTGCAAAAGCTGTGGAAGATGGTTCAACTGCTTCAGCCACTGCACCCGTGTGGGAGACCCAGATGGAGTTCCTGGTTCCTGGCTTCAGCCTGGCCTAGCTCTGGCGATTGCAGCCATTTGAAAAGTGAACCAGCAATGGAAGATCTGTGTGTGTGTGTGTGTGTGTGTGTGTGTCCCCTTCTCTCTGTAACTCTGCCTTTCAAATAGACAAGTAATCACTTCTCGGCCTTTTGGCTAAGATCAAGTGTAGTATCAAATAGATAAGTAAGTCTTTAAGAAAAAAGTCATCACCAAGGTGAGTGTTTGGCACAGCACTTAAGTTGCCACTTGAGATGCCTGCACCCCCTGCTGGAGTGCTGGTTTGAGTCCCATTATTCTCTGATCCAGCCTCCTACCCACATCCACCACAGAAGGCAGCAGCTGGTGGCTCACGTTCTTGAGTCGACATATATGTGGACCTAGATTGAGTTCCAGGCTCCCAGCTTTGGCCTTTCCTAATCCTGGTTGTTGTGGGCATTCAGAGAGTGATCTGCGTCTCTCTTCCAAATAAAAATGAAAGTAAATTAAAAATGTTTTAAATAACTACCAAATGATATCACAGAAAATGGTGGAGTAGAGCACCCAATCAATTGGTTTCTCTCCTAAAGCAACCATGAAGTTGATAAATACTGACACAGTCAACTTCTTCAGCACCCTAGGATCTGCTAAAAAAAAAAAAAAAACTTCACTAACAAGAACAGTGTGTAATGAAGAAAAAGGTAGCTGAATTTTGGCAATAAAGTATTATGACCTTTTTCCTTGCTTGTCCACTATTTGCCAGCCTTAACACCAGGGGCAGCCATGAGGACAAATAGCCTGCATTCCTACCATAGCCTGATGCTGTCAGGAAGCCAATATACACCTTATTCTTGAAATACTGCACTTGTGCACTCTGATTTGCCTGGTGCAAGGCTGCTCTTGTTTGTTCCTGCTCCCTTGGGCTGCAGTGGCTAGCCCTATGGCATCTGTGGGAGATTTAGACACACACTACTTGTGCCTGGGCAGTAAGCAAACAGACCCAAAACCATGGGAAGGAAGAGGCTGTGGAGGAAGCTTCTTGGGAGACTAAGATTTTAAGACTGCTACTACATATGCAGTGAAAGCTGGAGTGTGACATGCGTGCCCAGTACAGACAGGTACTCAGAGAAGACCAGAGAAGACCTCAGCTCTGCCCCATGGTGGTTCTGTGGGCTCTGCACTGCAGGAGGTGAAGACTAAGGCAGAGTTGTAGGTGGCCTGGTTTGACATCAAAAGAATGCCCCAGTGCCAGGCTAAGCTGCAAAGACTAGAAGAGAGCTTTCTTTCTTTCTTTTTTGGCTCCAGACATTTAAGAACATCTTTGTCAGATCACTGGCTGACCACTGAAATAAGAAAATACAGATTTCAATAATGATACACATTAAGATAAATACAGTCCTTCTTTTTTTTTTTTGATAGAGTGAACAGTGAGAGAGAGAGAGACAGAGAGAAAGGTCTTCCTTTGCCGTTGGTTCGCCCTCCAATGGCCGCCGCGGCTGGCACGCTGTGGCCGGCACACCATGCTAATCCAAAGCCAGGAGCCAGGTGCTTCTCCTGGTCTCCCATGCAGGTGCAGGGCCCAAGCACTTGGGCCATCCTCCACTGCACTCCCGGGCCATAGCAAAGAGCTGGCCTGGAAGAGGGGCAACCAGGACAGAATCCGGTGCCCCAACCGGGACTAGAACCCGGTGTGCCGGCGCCACAGGTGGAAGATTAGCCTATTAAGCCATGGTGCCGACCAATATAGTCCTTCTACAAAAATTAGTCAACAAAAACAAATCCTGGTTGGTGGTGGAGAATTCCATATCCAGAGTTAATATATAATATTCAAAATAACCAGCTTTCAACCCTCAAAATTATAACACATACCAAAAATAAAAAACAGGAAAGTATGTACAACTCACAGGAAAATAATAAATTGACAGAAAGCATTCCTCAGGAAATTCAACCATTGTACTTTAAATCAACTATCCTAACTAGCTTAAAGAGCTAAAGGAAACACAGACAAAGAAGTAGAGAAAATTGAGAAAATAACATAAGAACACATAGAGAAACATCAGCAAAGAGAAAGAAACTGTAAGAAAGAATCACACAAAAATTATGGAGCTGTAAAGTACCACAGCTGAGGTGAAAAATTCACCAAACACAATGGATAGGGCTGTGAGCAGGCAGAAGGTTCAGCAAACATGAAGACAGACATTGAAGTTCTACAGACTGAGAGCAGAACAAAAAAAGAATGAAGAAAAATTAGAGAAGACTTAAAGACCTGGGCAAAACTTTCCAGCACATACTAACATTCAAGGGTACTTTAAAAAGTTTCTAGAAAATAGAATTAAGAGATGAGTTTGGGTGCAAAGAGGACTTGAGGGTCTTCAAAGACTTCTTAACTTTTAAAAGTTAAAAAAGTATGCATTATAAAAAATTATGCAGGGATTTCAAATTTTTGTGTAATTCTACTTTCCCACAACTTTTAAAGTGCCTTATATGCATATAGGAATTCTAGGTAGAAAAGATATACAGAGAAAAACAGAATATTTGAAGGAATAATAACAAAACCTTCCAAATTTGACCAAAGACATGAATCTACATATCCACAAAACTGGACAGGCTCCAGGTAGCACAGACGTTTTAAAAATCTACGTTAAGATGCAATATGATCAAATTGGCAAATGCTAAAGCCAGAGACAGAATCTGGCAAGAGAAAAGTGCCTTGTTTTGTCCACAGGATCCAGAAGAAAAATCAACAGCAACTTCTCATCTGAAACACAGAGGCCAGAAGAAGGGATGGGGATGAAATAAAGTAGAGTGAAAAAAAAAAAAAAAAACAAAACTGTCAACCAAGAATCCAGTGCTTGGCAAAACTACCAAAAAGAAGGAAAAATAAAGACGTTCTCAGATATGGAAAGGCTGGAGAAGTTCATCACCAGCACTGCCCTGTGAGAAGCTCTAAAGAGAAATGCTACAAGCTGAAATGGAAGGACATTACCCAGTGCTGTAAGGCTGTGTGGTAAAGCTGACTGCTAACATAAAGTCCAGTATTATTTTATTTTTGCCTTAAATTCCTATTTGCTCTTTCCTGTATTTATATAACTTATAAAACAAATGCATATAGGCCGGCGCCAGGGCTCAATAGGCTAATCCTCCACCTGTGGCGCCGGCATACCGGGTTCTAGTCCCGGTCAGGCGCCGGATTCTGTCCCGGTTGCCCCTCTTCCAGGCCAGCTCTCTGCTATGGCCCAGGAGTGCAGTGGAGGATGGCCCAAGTGCTTGGGCCCTGCACCCGCATGGGAGACCAGGAGAAGCACCTGGCTCCTGGCTTCGGATCAGCACGGTGCACCGGCCGCAGCGGCCATTGTGGGGTGAACCAACAGAAAAAGGAAGACCTTTCTCTCTCTTTCTCCCTCTTTCTCCCTCTCACTGTCCACTCTGCCAGTCAATAAACAAATAAATAAATAAATAAAACAAATGCATATAAAGATGGCATTTGTGACACATTAATAACATAAGAGGCTATCCAGGAGCAACATCAGATCTGTATAGGAACAGACTTTGCAAGCACTGCTGAAGTTAAACTGGTATCAATTCAAAGTAGAAATAAATTTATGTTAGTGTAATCCCCACAGTAACCACTATATAATAATTAAAATTATATGCAAAAAAAGGAAATAAGAGAATAAAAAAGGTACACTTGGGAAAAAAAAAAACCTCAAACACAAAAGAGAGAAGTCAAACATAAAGGGGCAGGTGTTGTGGCAAAGTGGGCTAAGCAGCTGCTTGGGATGCGTCCAATCCATATGGGAGTTCCTGGTTCGAGTCCTGCCTCTGCTTCCAGTCTAGCTTCCTGCTAACACACTCAGGAGAAAACTGATAATGGGTCAACTCCTTGGGTTCCTGTCACCCACGTAGCAGGTCACATGGAGTTTCGGAATCATGGCTTTGGCCTGGCTGAGCCACGGTGCCGGCCCCAGCACGCTAGTTTTTAAATTAATAACTCGAGGTTAAACTTTGCTATCTGATATATATGAATATAGGGAAAAGCAAACCCAGTTTCTCCTTATGTATTCTTCACAAAAGTCAACACAGAACTCTTTGCCCCTGGTTGGGGGCAGAGGGGCGAGAGAGATGGAGACAGAGATATTTCTCCCCACCAGCAGCTGGGTGTCCCTATATTTAACTCAAGCCTGGTGCCATGTACCTGGAGATAAGTCAGATCATTAGGGTTGAGGACTCATTCTCACAAGGCCTCTCACACCTGCTTTAGATGCCAGTCACAAGCCCCAGCTGTTTTACCTGTGCTTCTGACCCACTTGGTGGTATAAATTAGGCTTCTCACAACTCACTTCTCAGGTTCGATTAATTTGCTGGAGCTCACAAAACTCAGGGTGATGTCTACTGGTTTCTTATGAAGAACACAGATGGACCGGCAGATGGCAGAGATGGGTAGTGCTGTGATAGTTCCCTCCAGGAACCTCCTTGTATTTTGTGTGTGGCAGTTTCTTGAACACTGTCCTTTTGGGTTTTATGGATGCACCATTACGTAGGCATGATTGACTAAATCACTGACCTTCAGCCCCTCTCTCCCCCTCCTGGAGGTTGGGAGGGGGACTGAAAATTCCCAAGTCTTCATTCCCGCCTGGATCTTTCCCGTGCCCAGCCCCTACCCTGAAGTCCTCCAGGGGCTCACAGCCACCAGTCAACCCAGGAGTACACAAAGACACCATTTTGAAGATTCCAAGGATTCAGTTATAAGCCAGGAAATGGGGAAGAAGACCAAATATGTATTTCACAATATCACATAGGGGTAATTTTAATAGTTATTTGATTTGAGAGATGATTAAAAGTGACCATTTTTGCTGTTTTCGCCCTTTTCAGAACTATGTGTGATAAACTCTGAATCCTTTGACAAATATCAATGGTCAATATGACAAAGCAACATACACTGAACTTTGCCTTCCTGGAGACTAGGTCCCGAGAGTAAAACTGGAAGATGGGTTTGCCACATGAAAGGCTTACACACCAAGCTCTGGAATAAAGCACCCAACCAGCATGATTATCTTGTGTATCCATGGTTTCCAGAATTTAAGATCAGATGACAAATGGTACAAACTGATTCAGATTAAACCTTTAACCTGGCATGAACACCACTGCACAAACACCCATTAGCAGCCTACCCTACAAGTCCCATCTCCTAGGACACATTTCACACATGTTGCTGAGACGAGAATGCCAGGGATTGAAAGTTTGCCCACTGCATCTCTGGGCTTCTGAAAAATAATGCATCATCCCGATTCTGACCAAAGAGTTCCGAGATACCCAAAAATGCTGAGTCATGGAATGATCTTGCCTTCAGGAAGGCTGACATAATTGTGATAAGTGGACATTAACCTAAATGGCAGTGCTCGTCAGGAAAGGGTTCCCCTGCCCTGCAAGGGAAGATGCTGCAGTTGCTGCTCACCACACTGGGCGCAGGGCTTCCATTTACCTGGGGCCCTGCTGGCCACACCTCCTTTGCTGTCCCTACCAGTCTTGTTCATCCAAGTTCTGGAAGAATTTACAGACACACTGCTGCTGTGGTCCCAAAGGCCTTGGTTATATCTTGGGCCAAAGGAAACTATTTTCTTAATTCTAAAACATTTGGACCCAAATGTGGATCTTTCTGTCTAAACACAAGAGATATTTTTGTTTTGTTTTACATCATTCTCCAGGTGGGTGTTTAGCCCAAGAATGAAGATGCTGCCTGAGATACCCACATCCAATACCAGAGCCCCTGGCCTCGAGTCCAGGCTCTGCTCCCAATTCCAGCTTTCTACTAATGCAGACCCTGGGAGGCACAAGTAATGGCTCAAGCACTTGGGTCCCTGCCACCCAGACAGAATTCCAGGCTCCTCACTCCACCCTAGCCTAGCCCTGAGAATCATGGGCACTTTGGGCATGGGCCAGCAGATGGGAGATCTTTGCATGTCCACTTCTCTCTTTCAAATAAACAAAAAATAAATGAAAAAAGTCTTTTGATTTCCAGATAAAGCTCTTTATCATCCAAGAATATTGGTTATGTCACATGCAACTTCAAGAATAAAGGTGTAAAGTCATTGAAATGCAGGAGAAAATGAAAACCAAGTGTCAGGAAGCCAGGACTGGGTGGCAGCCAACGGGATGTGGACAGACCTTTCACATTGCTTGGAAGGTATCGCTGCCTCTCTCTAGGGGTCCTTCTACATCTTCTCAATCAACTGGCTCTGCCTACCCAGTTTTAGCTACCCATGGTCCATCACAGTCAAACCCAGCCCAACTTCCTTGGCTTTCCAACTCCAGCCAGCATAGCCATCTGGCAACTGCTCCCTGACTTGAACAGTTTCCAGGACTTTCTTACTGGGACAGCGTCGGTGAGCCAGTCTATGTCTGTACTTCCTGACAACCCTGACGCTGACGTCCACGGTCCCACTTAATGAATGGGGAAGGCAAAGTCACATAACCCACCGGCCACTCCAGAAGAGAGGTGGGGTGGGGAGGGAGGAGAAGATCAAGAATAAAACTTCAGATCTCACCACCACTTGATTTAACCTTGTATTCTCTCCTACAACCTCATCAGCTTAAGGCCTTTTATTCAATACACCAGATGATAATTTCTATTATAATTATTCATCTTCTAGCCTCTATAGTTTCTAATGAAATTTCAGAGATTGTCTCTTCATTCTGCCACAGGAAAGGCTTTTTTTTTTTTCTTTTTACATTTCAGAGTTAAAACAAAGAGGATCCTAGTTCTGGAAAAAAAAAAATAAGCAGTTGGCTTGTGATTCCTGAAACAGAGAATTTGAGATGGAATTTCAGAGATGATGAGATAAAAGTCAATAGCCCAAATGACCTCCAGTGGAGATGGATTATGAGGCCATTTATATTACATCAGATAACATAAGGTTAGATTAAGACATTCCTGCTTGGTTACTCAGTCTAAATGGTAAAACTGACTTGAAGGAAACTATTCCAATCTGTAAACTTATAAATGAGACCTGCCTAGTAATAAAATAAAAAAAAACTTGACCCAAACTTTAAGAACCTAGAATAACTTGTAAGAAGAAAACTGAATTAATAGTGATACGAAAGTCACCCCTGCACTGAACTGGTTTTTAGGAGCATTCAGTCGGATTATATTAAGCCTACACATTCAGAAGCTGTAGCAGCTTTGGGATTATTCAAAGCTGTATTTGGGGACAGGTGTCTGACACCACTGGCAATGCTTGCATCCCATATCAAATGTCCCGGTGTGAATCCCAACTGTGCTCCTGATTCCACCTTCCAGTTAATGTGCACCCTGGGAGACAACAGATGATGGCTCAAGTAGTTGAATTACTGCCACCCACAAGGGAGACCAGGGTTGAGTTCCTGGCTGCCAACTTCAGCCTGGCCCATCCCTAGCTGTTGTGGGCATTTGGGGAGTCAACCAGTGGACAGGAGTCCTTTCTCATATCAGTTTCTCTTTCAAATAAGATAAATAATTTTAAAAAACTGATTTGAGTCTTGACATTTATTATATGAGTGATTCTGACACTTGATCAAGACACTCACCCTCTCTGAGTCTTACTGTTCTTGACCTGCAGAATGGAACAACCATGTCCTATTCCAGACACCTATACACATTCATGGAGAGAATCACCTAGCAATGCCCAGCACAAATACAGGATGCATAGCTCGATGCCCATCTCCTCACTCCCTTCCAGCTACTGAAGTTCTAGAGCAGAGGTGGGGAACATTCAGCCCACGGGCCATTTAAAGCCTGCAAGTCATTTGGTCTGGCCCTGCCAAGGCAATTGCTGGTGGAGCTTGAAATTCAATAAATCTATAGCACGGTAATTTTTAGGCTGATCATTCTGCATGGGCTACAAATAATGTCATAAATATCCACATGGCCCTTGGCGGAAACAAAGTTCCCCAGCCCTGTTCTACAAGATCCTTTTCCTTTGTGTTGGGCTGTTGGTATCCACCTGTCCACTCCCAGAGTGCTGCAAAACGAGCCAATTTCTGCCTGTAAGAATGCTCCTTGGTGTTGTGAAGGGAGCGGCATACAGATGATAGCTTGCACAAAGACCCTTGCAACACACACTCAAGGTTCTCAAACACTCCAAGTGCACCTTCTCAGATCCGCCAGCTAACAGGGTCAAGGACCATTTGCAGCATAAACAAAAATATCCCACAAGTATCCTGCAGAGTGAGGTATATTTGCTGCCAAGGGCTCGCTTCACCTTTCCGGGTTAGATTAGTTGCTAATTCACTTTATGCCTGGTGAATTCATGCTTCCCCGAATAAGTGTTTCAGTCTGCACTGGCTCACAGTTTCTGAATCACACAGAACGTTCCAAGAACACACTTAAGTTTATTCCAAAGAATGCAAAAATTAATAAGACCTTCCCCCTGTCTGATAAAATTAAGAAATAAAAAATGTATCCAAAGTGAAGCTAGAACATCAAAGTTAATAATTAGGGAACTAGAATCCCATACAGAACCAGTCAACATCATGTACAGCATTGACATTAGCAGTCTGTGAATTTTTTCTTCCTAAAATTATAAGGAAACTGACTTTGGACCCTATAAAACTTCACCAGGTTGTAGAACCCAGAATAACTTCATCTCTGGTACTATGCTCCTTTGTGTCTTATTTAATTTTGGGCCATTAATCATAGCAAATAGTGAGAGCAAACAAGTATAACAGTGCTAACAGCATGCTATGCACTCCTCTAAAAAGGTGCATGCAGAGGCCAGCTTTGTGGAATACAGCATTAAACCGCCTGCCTGCAACTCCAGCATCCAGTCATCCATCTGGCTGTCCCAGCTCCCTGCTAATGCACCTGGGAAAGCAATAAGGATGGCTCAAGTCTTTGTGCCCCTGTACCCATGTGGGAGACCCGGATGAAGCTACTGGCTCTTGGCTTCAGACAGGTCCAGCCCTGGCTGTTATGGTCCTTAGGGGAGTGAACCATTGGATGGAAGAACTCTCTATCTTTCTCTCTCTCTCTCTGTAACTCTAAGTAAATAAATATAAATAAATAAATCTTCAAAAACAAAAAAGGAAATGTATATGTATTGACTCACTTTAACCCCCATATTAATCCCACAGGGTGTCATAATTGATACAATTTTATAGATGGGAAATCAAGGCATAGACAGTTTAAGTCATTTGCCCCTCATCAGAGAACCAGGAAGCAGTAGAATCAGGATGCAAATCCAGACAGTCTGACTGCTGAACTCTTGAGTTAATCACTACCTCATGCTGTTTCTAGTGTCCGGGGAAACAAAGATATTCAATGCATAAAATCTTCATTGTTCTCAACACACATTTCCAATGAAAGATTACATGTGTATAAATTACTGCTAGTAGCATCTCATTCTTCCCTGTGACATTTAAATCTGGTGCCTTATTTTCAAAATATCTTTATAAAAGCAGCAAATGTATTCACTATTCCCCAAGAATGTGCTGATCAAATTTCAGAGCCCACTGGGGTGTTAGAAATAGGTATTATGGGTAGGTCATACTATTCATGATTCAGATATTAGATCTCACATCTTAAGTTTTATTTTACTCCAATGATACAAGGAAAGAGGATCTCTCCAGAAGTATGCAAATTGGTTTAATCTTTCCTTCTTAAGTTTCTAATTTTTTTTTTTTTTTTTTTGGACAGGCAGAGTTAGACAGTGAGAGAGAGACAGAGAGAAAGGTCTTCCTTTTTCTGTTGGTTCACCCCCCAAATGGCCGCTACAGCCGGCACACTGTGCCCATCCGAAGCCAGGAGCCAGGTGTTTCCTCCTGGTCTCCCGTGCGGGTGCAGGGCCCAAGCACTTGGGCCATCCTCCACTGCCTTCCCGGGGCCACAGCAGAGAGCTGGACTGGAAGAGGAGCAACCTGGACAGAATTCAGCACCCTAACCTGGACTAGAACCCGGGGTGCCGGCACTGCAGGTGGAGGATTAGCCAAGTGAGCTGCAGCGGCAGCCTCTAATCATTTTTTTTTAACTTCATTTAATTGAGTAATCACAAGTTAATGAGTAAGAGAAAGACAAATGCTAGGTTCTTCTCACAGGTCTATTTGAATGTTAGTCAAAGCAAAAATTGTGTAGCTATCCTAACCAGGATTAAAAGACCAGTCAACATATCAATAAGCAAAATAACTGAGTGTCATTAAGAATCGATAAAGGTACAAATAAGTAATTTTGATGTTTAAAATTACACATTTTCTAAGCTAAGGAACCTTTTGTGGATACGAAGGGTGGAAAATTGGTTTCCATACTCAGTATCTAGTAGATACCCCACAGTATGTTCCTAAGTCAGTGATTGTGTCATTTTTTGAACTTCAAGGAAATCACATTGCAACAAAGGAATCTAAACACTCTATCCACATGAAAGTCTCTGTCTCTCACAGACTCACGCAGACATGCACAAATGAGCTAGCACCACAGATTTACTGTTTAAGTATGTTCAAATAATGCAAACACATTTCATATGATAGATATCAGAACTAAAAATTATTTTTACAATGTATAGCACCTAGTAAGCACTCATCAAATCATTTCTGTAATTATCATGACATCATCATCCTCAACCTGAGAGATGCATGACAAACAAAGCAATACAAGGGAACTTTAAAAAGTCTGTGGGAAAAAAATGGAATTAAAAGAAGTTTTTGTGCAAAAACTTTTAAATCCATGCACAGTTTCCATCATATGTATTTCTCAAACTTACTGAAGACCCCTTCATATTTACAGATTTCAAAATTTTCTGTGCTGAAATAAATTCATCTTTTATTTACACTTTCTGCAAACTTTCTAAAGTACCCTTGTTTATCTAATACTGGGTAAAAAAACTTATTTCAGTTAAAAAGCATATATAATATTAGTACTAATTTTCTGAAAATATGCTTAAGAGATTTTTCTAAACATATAACAACGATATCCTCCCCCTAACATTCTTATTTGTGTAAATTCTTTTATACATGCACAGGTGCCTGCTCACACAACACACTGGCATTTCTAGCATTCAGTAGCCTGCTTTAGCAAATATGTGAGGTTTCACTAAGGAGGAGTGTTAGGTGCCAGAAACCAAAAGATTACTCGCCAAGCCTGCTCCCCAGGAGGTCTTGTTCTAATAAGACAACATGCCCAACCAGCCACTTGGGTTACTGCCTCCCATTTGATCATACTCTTTTATTTTTTTCTACAACGCTTTCTACAATCTGATAATTTGTCATTTTTAGTTCATCTGTAGCCCCCTTTTTTGTTTGTTTGAAGTTTCCAGTGTGGGATCTAAATTTTTAGCTCCAAATTACCATCTCTCTAGGCCAACATCATTCATATCTTCTGTCTTATTTGGAAGGAGCGTTGTGCTTTGTTATTTAAGTGGCAGAAGACAAAGAGGGACAGACAGACAGAGGGAGAAACAGAGAGAGCTCCCATCTGCTGGTTCACTCCCTGAATGCCTGGGAGTGAAGAACTCAGTCACGGTCTTCCGTGTGGCAGGCAGGGACCCAGTCACTTGAGCCATCACCTGCTGCTTTCGAAGCTGAAATCCAGAGAAGAGCTGGCATTGAATCCAGGCATTCCAATATGGGATGTGGCCAACGGCAGTGTTACTTGATATTAAAGCAGCTCCCATTAGTTAGCTATTTCTCAACCTCCCTCTCGTTTCTACTGCATCAGCGCCAGCACCACACTGCATTAAAGAAGAGTGTTTTCAACTGGGTTCTACTAATTGATGGGTTAAACCTCTTCTCAAGTCTTGTGTCACGGAACACACCAGTAGACTTTTTGCCCAGTAATCTTCCACATGAATTTTAGAATCACAGGAACGCTTCGACGACGAGGACGTGTTTTATGTTAAGGAAGAAAATTCTGGCATGAAAACACGTCCAAACATAAAACTGCTGAGTGAAATATCTTCTCCTATTGCACTTTAATTAAAAAAAGATATAGAGAGAAGTACTTTGTGGGAGACTTTTACAAATTCTAAGATTTAAAAGAGTTTAAATTATTCAAACTAAAGAGCCTGATAGTAAAAGCCTTTGAGTTCCGTTCTTTACCACACACTGTAAGAAACAACTGGCTTCAACTTGTTCTACTTCATTAAAAATAAAAGGGAAAAAAATGGCTAATAGCAAATTCAAGAGGGTAGCTTGGCTCTCAGTAATTTAATTCTAAATGTAATAACATGCTTATTAGAAATGGAAGGTCACTCTCCCAAAAATTTCCCCAAAGGCACAGCTGCCAAATTGACTTCTGATCTAGTCTTTACAACATTATTAATTCAATGACATAATAAAGTTGGCAAGGGAAAGCTTCAAGTTTGCCTTACAAGAGGAGACACTGCCTGAGAGAAGCTCTTGTATGTTTCCTAGAAAAGTGACCTTAAAAAATAAGTCAGCTTACTCTTGCTTCCCCCCGCCCCCCATCCTGATAAAGGACTCCCAATGTTTTGGTCTTGCTGTAGGGAAAAGCTTGGAAAGCTGGCTCTCCCACCTTCACAGCCTTCTGTCTTTTGTCTACCTTGCTGCACCAGCAGATCGTTCTATCGGCAGCTCATCTTAGGACCAGCCCCTGGGTCTCAGTGGAAGACTAACCCTGAGAGAAAGGCACAGCATCCCTGCAGCTTCTCCCTGGCGCAGACCAGCCACTGCTGAAAGGCACCTGGCGTGGAAGTTGGCCTCAGAATCATGACTTGGCAGCAAACTCCAATTAAATGAAACCTGATCCCAGAATGCCTGTTGATCTTAACTTGTCTCAAGTTCCAGAGTCGGACTGCAGGTTGAAACCTGCAGTGATTGCAATCAGCAGAATCGATAGCTTTGTGAAAGCACACTTTCTAAGCAGGTTTCAAAGGATCACCTCTTTCCATCTGCAGTGTGAAGGCCACTACGTCGAAAAATCTGCCTCGAGTGACTTCCCCTACACAGAAGGGGCAGCACATACACAACCTTCCTAAGGGGACAATTTGCTAAATGGCGTTTGTTCTGAAAAGCAGCATTCTGTTGTTACCATCAAGCTTTCTTTTTTTTTATTATTTTAAAGATTTTATTTATTTATTTGAAAGTCAGAGCTACAGAGAGGCAGAGGCACAAAGAGATGTCTTCCATCCGATGGTTCACTCCCTAGATGGCCTCGACAGTCGGAGCTGTGCCAATCCGAAGCCAGGAGGCAGGACCTTCTTCCAGGTCTCCCATGCAGGTACAGGGGCCCAACGATTTGGGCCATCTTCTACTGCTTTCCCAGGCCATAGCAGAAAGCTGAATCAGAAGTGGAGTAGCCGGGACTCAAGCTGGCGCCTTTATGGGATGCTGGCACTGCAGGCAGCGGCTTTACCAGCTACACCACAGTGCCGGTCCCCAAGCTTTCTTTATGAACTTTGCTCCTATAATAGATCCTGCTACCTTTAATTCTTCATAAACACAAAAAATGAATAGTGATGTAATAATATCCCAAAATTGTACACAGGTTAAGGTATCAGTAGCCCTCAGCCACAGGTCACCACTGGGAGGAGACTGAAGTAAAACCAAGTTGGATTTCTTGTCTCTGCAAATAGGGAGCCAGCAAGTTATAGCAACCATGGAATGGGTCTTCAAGAAAAAGAGTAGGGGGCCCTTGTTAGAGATCTGGGCCAGGAAGGTAGATTTTGGAAGTAGCATGGTTTTGCTATGGATTTTGGTGGTACCTGAAATCAGAGACAAATCTATACTCGTACATTCTCATAACGATCTAGAAGACGGAAGACCAATCTGAGGCCAAGCCTCTGCCTGCAGCGCCAGTTTCCCATACAGGCACCAGTTCATGTCCCGGCTGCTTCTCTTCTGATACAGCTAAGTGGTCATGGCCTGGGAAGGCAGTGGAAGATGACCCAAGTGCTTGGGCCCTTCCACCCATGAGGGAGACCCAGAAGAAGCTCCTGGCTCCTGGCTTTGGATCAGCTCAGCTCCAGCCATTGCAGGTATTTGGGGAGTGAAGCAGTGGATGGAAGATCTGTCTCTCCCTCTATCTGTCTGTAACTCTACCTGTCAAATAAATAAGCAATTTTTTAAAAAAAAGCAGGCATTACAGGATTTTACTCTATGTTCTAGTAACAATACCTGTCATACTCAACATTTAAGTGCTATGTGCACAATGAATATTTTCTTCCCACTGCAGAGAATGCAACCTGGTGGCCTCAGCCTGGACCAACTGAAAGATTGACTTACTTGGGCTACAAAGCAGACTTTAATATTGGAATTGGTTTCCACTATGCCCAAACTGGCAAATAGTACACAAATCTAGATTTCCACCTCTTCTGAAAAACAATCAGACTGGGCCTGACTCCTCTAGGCGACATGTGGCTGGCACTGCAGAGTGCCTAATCCCCCCAAAGGGGACCGTCTCTGTGGTTGGCTGCATCTGGCCTGCAAGGCAGGGCAGCATGTCTCACCCCTCCCGGCACGAGCCTGTGACTCCTGATTCAGAGAACAAGACACAGGGGCACAAAGCCAGTTTCCAGGACAGGACGAGAGAGATTCTCTGGTGCACTGGGTGTGCTCACTAACTACACTGCTCTCAGGACGCCACCCTTCTCAGCCCCCCACACCACTAGACAGGCACCGGGGGACACAGACTTCTCCTCCTCTTATTTCATACTTGGGTTTCCTGACATGAACACCAGAGATCAGTCCCCAGCTCATTTGATACGGCTTTTGAAGAAGAAAGCAAGCCCAGCTCCCACGTCTAGGCTTTTCTCCAATTTCTTTGGACAAACGATATCCTGAATGAAGAAAACACACTTGAATAACAGATTATAAATCTCAGTGATTTGAATCCTTTGGGATTTTTAATAAAAAAAAAAGATAATCAAGCTTTAAGGAAACGTACAATGCACTAAGATTCCCCTAATTTCAGTTAGCATTCTGACCATAAAGTAAAATTACACTGTAGGAACTACTTTATAATGATGCACACCAGCCCTGGAGTCTCTATGCGCTGCTTCTCACTGTTCTTGGTGTATTCACACCTGTGAGTCTAACATTCCTAAAGCTCCACCTTTATCTCTACCATGTAAATCAGGAAACTGAGGCACAGAGAGAGTAAATATTGCACTCTAGACTCCACAGGATGGGGTCAGTTGCAGCCCAGGGATCATGACTCTGCTGTGAGTTTCTTGCAAGAGCTACTGTGTTTAGCAAGAAGATCCTGGATTTATTTCTGAGCTCTCTGTTGGATTCCATTGATTTGTGTGTGTGTTTTTATGCCAGTACCATAACATTTCAATTCCTATAGCTTTCTAGTAAATTTTGAGATAAGTAGTGTGGTGCCTCCAGCTTTTGTTCTTTTTGCCTAAGATTGCTTTGGCTATTCACGGTCTGTTGAGGTTCCATAAGAATTTTTTTTTTAGATTTTCCATTTATTTATTTGACAGGTAGAGCTACTGACAGTGAGAAGAAGAGACAGAGAGAAAGGTCTTCCATCCACTGGTTCACTCCCCAAATGGCTGCAATGGCTGGAACTTAGCCAATGCGAAGCCAGGAGCCAGGAGCTTCTTCCAGGTCTCCCACGCAGGTTCAGGGGCCCAAGGACTTGGCCAACTTTTACTGCTTTCCAAGGCCACAGCAGAGAGCTGGATCAGAAGAGGAGCAGCCAGGACTAGAACTGATGCCCGTATGGGATGCTGGCACTGCAGGCAGAGGATTAATCTACTGAGCCACAGCACCGGGCCGCCATAAGAATCTGAAGATTTTTTTTTTTCTATCTGTGAAAAATGTCATTTGAATTTTGACACAAATTGCCCTGGATCTACAAATCAATTTAGAATTCTATTGATTTATTTTTTGTATCATGCAACATTACTGAACACTTCCATCAGTTTTAACAAGCTTTGTTGATAGAATCTTTAGGGTAATCTATATTAAACCATTTCATTTGCCGATAGAGCCATCACATCTGCCATTTAGTTCACTGAGAGATTAACTCCAGCCTTCTTTAACTTCTATACACAAATATTTTTAAAACAAAATATAAATTATATGAGGAACCATACCACATTCAGTGCAATAATGGTTTAAAAATGTTACATTTAAACTACAGAAGATGGTCAAATAATTAAGATCTAGTAGTACGCTATTTCCTTTTAGAGGTTTAGTTTGAGGCCATGAGCTTGGGAAGCAACATGCTGATGCTTAAATTCAGTTCTTAGGAATCTGATGGTCCTGCTCCAGGTTCGAGGCATTTGACAGCTGCTCATCCAACAACTCCCCTGTTGTGTCTTAATCTCTCTACTGTGCAGGTGTAACTGCAGCTGGGGGAACACTTCATCTCAGCAAGTGCAGAAGTCACTGTCTCCCACCATCTCCACTTCAGCTCCCTCATGGCACTCAACTGCAACAATAACAACATTCGGAGTGACATTAGGAGCTCCAGTGAGGAAGCAAGGAAATGAGACATTTACCGTGGGTGAGTGCTCATTTAATTAATGTAGACTCTCAAGTTCTTGTAGCTCTTCCAACTCTCAGACACCACTTAGAAAACACTCTGGTTCACTGAGAGATTAACCCCAGCTTTTTTCCACCTGTGCACATCACCCTTCAGTAAGCCAGGTATTTAATGTAACTAGACTGGTGCCAATTTTGGAGGTTTCTTTTAAATGCGGGGGTGGGGGGTGCCAAGAAGTACCCCCAGAGAGAACACATATCTGAACAAAAATTCTCAGGATCACAGTGTCATCAAAACACATATTGGCCGGCGTCATGGCTCACTAGGCTAATCCTCCGCCTGCAGCGCTGGCGCACTGGGTTCTAGTCCTGGTCGGGGCGCCGGATTCTGTCCCGGTTGCCCCTCTTCCAGGCCAGCTCTCTGCTGTGGCCCGGGAGTGCAGTGGAGGATGGCCCAGGTTCTTGGGCCCTGCACTCCACGGGAGACCAGGAGGAAGCACCTGGCTCCTGGCTTCAGATCAGCGCAGCACACCAGCTGCGGTGGGGCCATTGGGGGGTGAACCAATGGTAGGAAGACCTTTCTCTCTGTCTCTCTCTCTCTCACTGTCTAACTCTGCCTGTCAAAAAAACAAACAAACAAACAAAAAAAAAAAAACAACACATATTACACAAGTATTTCACTGAACTCTCTATACAGTGTGACATGCAGACAGATTTGTGGAGTGTGTCTCCCTAAAGACAAAGAAGGCAGAAGGCCAAAACTAAGAGAGGTGACCCTCTATGTGTGAAGACAAAATGCAGAGACTAGAACAGAAATGAACTGTCCCAGTAGAAAGACCGCCTCTCCAAGAGAAAACCTCACAGCAGCCACCAAACAGAACAGCCACACTGTCTGTTCTGTAAGGCCAAAGGATGGCTTAGTGATTCAGGGCAGTGGCTTCACAGAGCTACTTCAGAATGCCGCTACAGAGCTCCGCATCAATTCACTGGAAAGTGTGAATGAGCAAAACAGACTTGCTCCCTATGCACACCCGAAACCATTTTGCTGGATTTTGAAGCAGACCACTCCCTCATCCATCACATTCAATGTGTGTAAGGAAAAAGAAAAGGTCACCACACCTTCCCACACCTACAGCTCTTCCACAGGTACCCCATCCACCAGGTTCTCTCACACACCTCAGCCACACCAATCCCACCTCTTCACTCTGAAATCGAGATCTTACTCTCTGCCCTAAGTCTGCTTTAGATGATACTCATCCTCCTCTGCATGGAAGATTGTAGCACCTTTCCATTGGCTTCTCTGTCTCTACCAGTCTCTGTACTGCCAAAACAGTGCTGCTAAACAAAAAATGCACGTATGCATGTCACCAACTCACCCACTATCTGCCATATGTCCTGCCCTCCTGGTTGTGGAGACAGCAGAACAACCAAAACCAAAACTTAGAAAACAACTCACCAAAATCATCCAGGCCCTCAGCAGCTTCTAGCCCGGCAGGGAAGAGTAACCACACTGCAGCAGCGTTGTCACAGAAGAGGCAGATTGCCATGGAGTATACAGGCGCTCGCAACTAGTCAGGGGGTCAAAGGTAAAGTCTACAAAGTGGGGTGGTCATGGAGGGAGTAACGGACGGCATCCCAGAGAAACAGTGTCACAGACAGAATCACAGGGACCCCATCCAGGAACTAGACCTTTCAACAGTGCCAAAAGGCAGAGTGTGCTTTCACAGGTCTACTGGAAGGAAACCAGTAACTTCCCCATGTAGAATGCTGGACAGGGAGGAAATCAAGGATACACAGCCTTTTCAAAGACCAAAAACCAGAAAACGACTTTAACAATGAAAATCTATATCCAGAAGAACTATGGTGGAGGGGGCCTTCAAAAAGTTATGTAGGAAAAAAAATGGAATTAAAAAGTAAATTTGGGGCCATCGTTGTGGCACGGTGGGTTAAGCCGCAGCTTGCAATGCCAGCATCCCATGTGGATGCCAGTCCAATTGCTGCTGGCTGCTCCACTCCACTTCTAGTCCAGCTCCTTCTGCTAGTGTACCTGAGAGAGCAGTGGAGGGTGGCCCAGATGCCTGGGGCTCTGCCACCCACATGGGAGACCCAGATGGACTTCCAGGCTCCTGATTTCAGCCTGGCCCAGCTCCAGCCTTTGCGGCCATTTGGAGAGTAAACCAGCAGATGGGAAGACCTCTTTCTCTTTGTCTTTCAAAAAACTTCGTGAAATTTTTAAAAAACACATTTTATTTTGGCACAAAGGTTTTGAAATGAATGTACACCTGCTTCATCATACACATTTCCCTTGCACTTCTGAAGAACTATTGTATGTTACCTTTACAATAAAGGGATAGAAATTACACGGAAACGGTGAAAATGTGTAACGGATCTTGCTTTAAATGACACGTTTAAAAGGACAAACAACCTATGTTTTCTGAAGAGAAAAATGAGATACTTTAAAAAGAAAAAAATGAGAGTAGAGAAGAGCAAGGACTAGCATCAACAGATGGTAGCACATGCAGGGAAACTAGAATCATGAAGTGGATGAAGTGGTGCAAGAAGCAACTGCCCACAGAACCAAAGAGCCATGCGACTGCTCCTGGGGTGCCCTGGTGTCTAACACAGGGTAAAGGAGCAATCTCAAACTACCAAGGAGAGAAAAGATAGCTCAGGAGATGGTGCTGGAACAATCAGGTGGCTACTCTGAAAAATAAATACCTCTAAGCCAGTGGTTCCTCACCCTGGTCTCCACTCAAGAACTCCCTGTAATGTTTCTGAAAAGCAAACATGTTGAGGTTGCACCCCTCGCCACCTCGCCCTTAAATGTAGGGTTCAACAAGTGTGTCAGGGGCCTGGACGGTGGCGTCTCTGAGAGGTGTTTCAGGAAACCTGGTCATGAAGCTGGAATTTGGAAACCACTGATGTGGGAGTCTTATTTCATGCCATAAGTCAGAATACAATTCCAGATTTGAGACAAATGAGAGTCTGATTAGACTGAGAGACACAAGTAAAATTAAAGTTAGAAGTTGTAACATTTTTAACTTCTAGACAGAAGATGACCTTCTAAGTTTAAAAGTAACAGAACAAATTGTAAACAAATTAACTAACATCAAAATTAAAGGAAACCAGAATTAATTATTTACAATCAAGATGCCAGTTAAATGATGAATACCTTTAATGTATGAAAACACAACTTAAAAAGAAATTGATAAGCAAATACTAAGATGACAAATAGATGTGTGCAATTTGCATAGTTAAAATGTCTATCACAAAATCAAAAGTTTGTACTTTGAAAAAAGCTAATAAATTCTTCCACTGGTATTTCTCTAGTAAATAAGATATGAAATAAACAACAAATGGAATAAAAATGAGAGGTGCTGTAGTCATAAAGATAAGAGGATCAGAGTCTTGGACAACGTTAGGCCAATAAATCTGAAAATTCAATAAAATGAATAAATCTTCAAGTAAAAATTATCAAATAGACGGACTTCCAAAGAAAAAGAGAAGCCAGGGCTGGCGCTGTGGAGCAGCGGGTTAAGCTGCCGCCAACAGTGCTGGCATCCCATATGGGCATCAGTTCGAGTTCTGGCTGCTCCACTTCCGACCCAGCTCTCTCTGCTACGGCCTGGGAAAGCAGCAGAGGATGGCCCAAGTCCTTGGGCCCCTGCACCCACGTGGGAGAGCCAAGGGAAGTTCATGGTTCCTTGGCTTCAGCCTGGCCCAGTCCTGACCGTTGTTGCCATTTAGGGGGTGAACCACTGGATGGAAGATCGCTCTCTCTCTCTCCCCCTGTAATTCTTACCCTCAACTAAAATAAATAAATCTAAAAAAAAAAGCTGAAAAATCTTATACTGAAGAAAGAAAATGACTCAATAAATCCTCTCCCACATACACACACACACACACACAATTCAGGGTGAGTTCTATTAAGCACTGAGAGGAGAAATGATTCCAGCTTGATACAAAGGTGTTCTCATTAGTTACATTTAAAAACCCAAAAGGATCTGCATGTCAGATACAATTTTAACAAGGTTCTTAAGACTACAAAATAATGTGCTAAAATAAATTCCATGTAGAAATGCCAGCTGTGTGTAGGAAGAAATAAAAAAAAAATTTAAGTCATTTATGATAGCATAAAAAAGCATAAGGTACCTCGATACAAATCTAAGCTTATTATGAGAGACTTTTAAGGAAGAATTACAACATTTTATTTGGCAGACATTGAGGAAATACTAAATTTTTCATGTTCATGGGTCATGTGACTTAATATCATAGAAATGTCTGGGTTTTCTTCAGAAAATGACTCATACATTCGATGCAATTATATTTGAAATCTCTACAGAGTATTTATATCAAAGAACAGAGACGCCGTTCCTGAAGAAGAGGTGAGGCGGGCCAGGAGGAGCTCACAATTTCCCACAAAGCAACGGCAAATGAGGTGGTGTGCAATGGGTGCAGCGATTAACAGACGGACAGGGACATGAACAGCAAAGCCACATCGGAGGCACTTGATGGAGAAAAGAACCAGCCTTGCTGATGACCAACGGCAGGAGGGCCAACCGCTCAAACAATGGCTCAGGCCCACAGCACAATGTACAATGAGCCCACTGCTTCACATCCTGAACAAGTCAATTCAAAACTTTGATGTGGAAAACACGAACACCAAAAACCATGCAGACAACTTAGAAACTATGTGGGAAATTATCTTTACAATCTCAAGAGAAGGCCTTTTTAGGGTAGGGTGGAAGTATCATTATGCTCTTAGAACTGTGTATATGAAATACATGAAATTTGTTCCCCTTAATACATTTTTTTTTTAATCTAAAAACACATAGAGGGGCTGACGCTGTAGCGTAGAAGGTTAAACCTCCGTCTGCAGTGCTGGCATCCCATATGGGCACCGGCTAGAGTCCTGGCTTCTCCACATCCCTGCTATGGCCTGGGAAAGCAGTAGAAGATGGCCCAAGTCTCTGGGCCCCTGCACCCTCACAGGAGACCTGGAAGAAGCTCCTGGCTCCTGGCTTTAGATCACCACAGGTGCCCGGCCATTGCAGCCATTTGGGGAGTGAACATGAAAGATCTCTCTCTCTCTCTCTCTTTTTCTCTCTCTCCTCTCATTCTGTATCTTGCCCTTCAAATAAGTAAATAAATCAATCTTTTAAAAAAAAAAGTCACAGAAAGCACAAGCCATAAAAGGGAAAACAACCGATTCATGTGAACACATTAAGATCACAAATTTCCTTCATTCAAGGAAAGCAGAGTCATTGAGAAAAGTCGCAGACTGGGAGAAGATAGCTGTCACACATCTCAATATTCAGAATATACCAAAAATTCCTACCTATCAGTAAGAAAATTACCAACAGCCCAAGAGAAAAATCAGCAAAATCATCAACAGGCACTTCACTAAGATAAACCCAAATGCAAGTGAGGCCATAAAGAGGCATCATCTACAGGCAGATGGGCAAGCTTGAAGAAGTCTGACAGTACCAATGGCTGAAGAGGAGGCAGAGCAGCATAAATTCTCATGCCATTGGCAATTATATTCGTTGCTACAACCACGTTAATAAGCAGCTGACATGATTATGCTAAGTTGATGACCTGGGGACCTGACAACTCCACTCCTCAGTAAATGCCTTACAGAAACCCTCATGCAGCAGGGATCACCTGTAAGAATGTGCAGAAAGACCCTGGCCAGAGCAGTGAAAAGCTGCAAGCAACCCAAATGTCTGCCAAGAGAATGAAGGATGAAGATGCAATCTTATAGGGCAACAATACAAGGTAGTGAAAAGAACCACACCTATGTTAACATTATACATTTTTCAACATAATGTTGAGTGAAACTCAAACAAAAAACAGAAGATCACACACACATATTGATTTAATTTTCATTTTATTTGAACAGCAGAGACAAAGAGACAGACATCGATGAAGAGAGACATTCCATCCACTTGTTCACTCTTCAAATGCAGGCAACAGCTGGATCTGAGCCACGCTGAAGCCAGAAGCTGGAAACTCCACATAGGTCTCCTCAACCCAGGTATCCCATGTGAATGTCAGGGACCCAACACCTGCTGCTTCCCACGGTGCACACTGGCAGAAAGCTGGGTCAGAAGTGGAGAAGCTGCGGGGCTGGCGCTGTTGTATAACAGGTTGGGCTGCCACCTGCAATGCTGGCATCATTTATGGGTGCTGGTTGGAGTCCCAGCTGCTCTGCTCCCAATTCAGCTCCCTGCCAATGCACCTGGGAAAGCAGTGGAAGATGGTCCAAATTCTTGAGCCCCTGCCATCCACATGGGAGACCCAGAAGAAGCCCCTGGCTCCCAGCTTCAGTCTGGCCCACAACTAGCCATTGCAGTCATTTGGGGAGTGAACCAGTAAATGGAAGACCTCTCTCTCTCTCTCTCTCTCTCTCTCTCTCTTTCTATCTCTCTGTCTCTATCTCTCCCTCTCTCTCTGTAACTCTGACCTCTGACTTTCAAATAAACAAATAAATATTTTTTAAAAAGTGAAGAAGCTGGGACTCAAACCAGGCACTCTGATTCAGCATGTGGGTGTCCCAAGAAGCAACTTCACCAGCCACCAGCTCCCATATACAACACTTTTTTAAAGTTCAAAAACATGCAAAACTAAATTATACCTTGTTTGGAAAAACATATCCATGTAGGGTACAATTGTTTATAAAAACCGGGGAATAATAAACCCAACACATTGGGGCCAGTATTGTCGCTCCCCGTCTTCGTGGAGGAACGACACAGGACCCTGCACTGTTCTTTCGTCTGCTCGGCCCTCCCCGGGTTTGCTGCTGGTTCTTCCCGGGTTGGCTACTATCCCTTCCACCTCCGTGGAAGGGCAGTTCCCCCTGGCCGCTTTCCCCACTTCCGCAGGGGAGCGGCACACCGCCGGCCGGTTCTCTGGGGGGCTGCACAGGTGTTCCCCTTAGATGTTCCCCTTAGATGTTCCCGGTGCATGCCGTCTCTCTCCTCCTTTATAGTCCTCCTCCGCCAATCCTAACTCGGCTGCCCACACGCCGAGTACGCTGCTCTCCAATCAGGAGCAAGTCCTACAGTTTATTGGTTGAACTGGAGGCAGCTGTGCGGAAGCTGTTTACTTCTCTCCCAATGCCATATTGTGGGAGAGCAGATGCATAGAATAAGTCTTAATTCCAGTAACTCAGTCCAGTCCGGCTTGCTCCCCACAGATCCCCCTTTCTTTTTATTTTTGGTGTTGATACGCGCCTGTCTTCGGTGTCCCGCGGCACACACTCTGCTCTACTTGCTAGAGTTGCCACAGGTTCTTACAAGTCCTATCAATCAGGCAAACCGAATCCGGGTCCTCTCTTCGCCATGTTGTGAGGAGGTTTTTAGGCGCTGATGCGTGCCTGTGTTGGGTGACCTGCGGCTCATACTCTGGTCGAGCCACCTGCTGGCGCTTACCGCCTTAATCAGGCAGACCGAATCCAAGCTTTCTCATTGCCGTATTGTGGGGGAGACTTATTAGTGTTGGTTCGTGCCTATCTTCGGTGACCTGCAGCTCATACTCTGGTCGAGCTGCTTGCTGGTGCTTACCGCCTTAATCAGGCAGACCGAATCCAAGCCTCCTAATTGTTGTATTGTGGGGAAGCCTTACTGATGTTAATTCGTGCCTGTCTTCGGTGACCTGCGGCGCATAAGCTGCTAGCCGCCGCAGGTGCTCATCACCTCACTTAATCAGGCAGACCGAATCCAAGCTCTCACATTGCTGTGTTGAGGGGAGGCCTCTCTATTTCTCTATTTCTCTATCTCCGGGCATTCCTATCTCTCCCATTTTACTTCTATCTTCCAGCATTCCTATTTCTCTTTTACTTCTAAACTTCTATTTCTCTTATCCCTGCAGCTTCCCGGCGCCTCGCCCTGCCGGCGGGCTCCGCCCCGAGGCTGCTTCTCGGCGCCTCGCCGGCTCTGAGCCGCTTCAGCCCGCACCTCTCTCATCTGCGCGGCTCGGCTTCGCGCGCACACTCTGCGGTCTCTGCGCTAGCCCCGCGTTCCCTATGTACTTGAGCCCCGCACGCTCTGTCTGCGCGCGGCAGCCTCCGCGAGTCACACAGCGTAGCTTACGTGTCCGCCACTAGCATTCAATCTAAGTTCCCCGGGCTAGCCTGGCGAATTCAACCCAGCATACGTCTCCGCCCCACGGTTTGGCTTCCCGTCCTTTGCTCCCCGGGCTAATCAGACGGATCCCAATCTGGCTTACGTTTCAGCTTCTGGTTTCAACTTTTCGCCCCCTATTCCCGGGCTAACTTGAGAATCCCAAAGTGGCTTTCATTTCCGCCTTGGCCTGCCCCCCGCGGCTTCAATTTCCCTAACATTTTTCTCTACCCGGTATGTTTCCCCAAACTTTCCTCCAACGATATTCCTCCCTCATTTCTCCTGGCCTCTCCCCACAGTCCGCGTCCGAGTCTGTTTGTTCTAGCTTTCACTTTCGCTTTCGACCTTAGAGATTTCTCCCAGCTTCCCCCCGTAGTCCGTATCCGAGTCTATGCCTAGGCTTTCAATAGCTTCTTCCGGCACCTTTTTCGTCCGGCTTTTCCCTAGGCTGTTTGCTAGTCTCTCTCTCCGATATTTTCCCAGTTCTTCCCGTTTCTTCCCTCCTAAGTTTCCTATCCGAGTCACGGCACCATTATGTCGCTCCCCGTCTTCGTGGAGGAACAACACAGGACCCTGCGCTGTTCTTTCGTCTGCTCGGCCCTCCCCGGGTTTGCTGCTGGTTCTTCCCGGGTTGGCTACTATCCCTTCCACCTCCGTGGAAGGGCAGTTCCCCCTGGCCGCTTTCCCCACTTCCGCAGGGGAGCGGCACACCGCCGGCCGGTTCTCTGGGGGGCTGCACAGGTGTTCCCCTTAGATGTTCCCCTTAGATGTTCCCGGTGCATGCCGTCTCTCTCCTCCTTTATAGTCCTCCTCCGCCAATCCTAACTCGGCTGCCCAAACGCCGAGTACGCTGCTCTCCAATCAGGAGCAAGTCCTACAGTTTATTGGTTGAACTGGAGGCAGCTGTGCGGAAGCTGTTTACTTCTCTCCCAATGCCATATTGTGGGAGAGCAGATGCATAGAATAAGTCTTAATTCCAGTAACTCAGTCCAGTCCGGCTTGCTCCCCACAAGTATTGTGCCACAGTGGGTTGAGCTGCCACCTGTGACCCCAGCATCTCTTATGAGAACTTTTTTTAAATAGATGCAATTCTTACCCTACTCCACCATCAAAGAAACCTTTTATTTAAGGAATACAAACTTCATGCCTTTCATAAGTACAGGCTTTAGGAATACAGTGATTCTTCCCACCATTCCTGCCCTCTCACCCACTCTCCCACCCCTCTTCCTCCTCCCTCTCCCATTCCCAGTCCCATTCTCCACTAAGATCCATCTTCAATAAACTTCATACACAGAAGACCAACCCTATACTAAGTAAAGAGTTCAACAATTTGCTGCTCGGGGGAAAAAAAAAAAAAAAAAAAAAAAAAAAAAAAAAAAAAAAAAAAAAAAAAAAACTGTTCCTCAACAGTCCAGACAAGGGCTGTTCAAAGTCATTGCATCTCAAAGTCAATTTCACTTCTTTTCTTTTTTTTTTTAGAAGTTTAATTCACTTTAAACAAGCACCCAAGAATGATACATCTTTTGTGAGCACTTAGACATAATTATAATACAACTCTTTGAGGACAGAGGTCCTCATGGGAAATCAGTGCATAATAACTCCTGTTGTGGATTTAAGAATTAACACTCTTTTTTTTTTTTTTTTTTGACAGGTAGAGTGGACAGTGAGAGAGACAGAGAGAAAGGTCTTCCTTTGCCATTGGTTCATCCTCCAATGGCCACTACGGCGGTGCACTGTGGCCAGCACACCGCGCTGATCCGAAGCCAGGAGGCAGGTGCTTCTCCTGGTCTCCCATGCAGGTGCAGGGCCCAAGGACTGGGGCCATCCTCTACTGCACTCCCAGGCCACAGCAGAGAGCTGGACAGGAAGAGGAGCAACCGGGACAGAATCCGGTGCCCAGACCAGGACTAGAACCCGGTGTGCTGGCGCCACAGGCAGAGGATTAGCCTATTGAGCCGCGGCGCAGGCCAAGAATTAACACTCTTTTGTATGATGTCAGTGATCACCTGAGGTTCTTGACATAAGCTGCCTAGGCTATGGAATCTTTTTGAATCCAGAAACTCTGAGCACTGGTTTGAGTCCCAGCTGCTCTGCTTCTGATTCTGTTCCCTGCTAATGCTCCTGGGAAAGCAGAAGAGGACGGCCCACGTGCTTGGGCCCCTGCACCCATGTGGGAGACCTGGATGGAGTTCTGGATTCCTGGCTTCAGACTGGTCCAGCCCTGGCTGTTGTGCCTATTTGGGAAGTGAATCTGTGGATGCAAGACCACTGTCTCTCTCTGTCTCTCTCTCTCTCTCTGTAACTCTGCCTTTCAAATGAATAAATAAATCTTTAAATAATAAATAAATAAACCCAACATGTGAAATAGGAGTGAAGGAGAAAGAGATGGTGGCGGGAAAAACCACACATGAATCCCCAAGTTGGGCGCTAAGTTCATGGCTGTTGATGCATCACACATGTCATATCTATTTTGTGCAGATACTAGATTTAAAAAAAAATATGATAGCTTCAGGAAAACTAAGAATCCTTGAAAAATCAGAGGAAGCAGATACCAAAAAGCAAGATACACAAACCTGTGTGTGGTTTGTTGGCATCAGGGACAGTACTCATCATGGGGTTCTGTCATGAGGTTCCCACATGTATATAAAACACTGTGAGATTATTTGTGGGAGCAAAATGTAGAGATTAACATTTAGCAGCTTAAGGATTCTGCACACTGTAAAACATAACCTAATCCATCAATCATGTTTTTTGATGTCTGCTCTAGACCTAGTAAGATTCAAAGTAGATTTTAAGAACTTGATAAATTAATTAGAGACCAAGAGAGAGAAATACAAACACACACACACAGAGTGAGTGAGCACCCATCCACTGGTCCACTCTTCAAATGCTCACAACAGTCCTGGTCAAAAGCCAAAGCCAAGAGCCAAAAATTCAATCCAGATCTCCAGTGTGGGTACCAGGGACCCAATTACATCAGCATCTCTGCTTCTCCCAGGATGCATGTTACCAGGAAGTTGGAGTCAGCAGTGTAGCTGGGTACCAAACCCAGGCATTCCGACATGAGGTTGAGCGTCTCACGTGGAGTTCCAACTGCCAGGCCAAATACTCCATAGCAGAGTTCCCTGCCCACAGGGAGGGTATCTGATGGTAGCTTCCAAAATTTGAAGATTCCTTCCCATCTTCAAAATCCATTCGCCAAACCCTGTCAGCCCCACCTTCCCCATCTCAAGCCAACACCAGCCCTGGACCTCTATGGGTCCTGGGTCCTGGCATGGCTGAGCCATCCTCATTCACCCTCCAGGCATGCAAATCAGGACAGGAAATCTCACAGAATCCCCTCGGGAGGGCAGGGAGCATTTGCTCCCTGTTGAAAGCATTCTGCAGGAGCTCCGATTAAACAGTCATCCCAGGCATCATGAGAGTTTGCATTTCTGTCTCCTCATTAAGCTCTGAACCCCTGGAGGATACAGTCCAGCTCTTCCTTTTATGTCTCTCCAAAGCAGAGAGCTCAGTGTAATTACAGCCATTCCATTTCCCACAGGGGGTGTGAAGACACAGAGGAAAAATTCAAATTTCAAGCGTCGCCTGTACGACTTCCTAAGGCCTGGCCTCGGCCAAGTTTCCCAGCTGCTCTTCGGCCCCCAGCAGACAGCACTTCCCAAACCATTTAACAGGAATCCTTGTGTGGAATATGACAAGGATTCCATGCTCAACTAAACTTGGAAAACCCTGCATTAACCTGGCTTAAGTGTGTCTCTTGGCGGGAGGACACTTCAGCGACTTCATTATGGTTACGATTTGAGAAGCTCCAAAAAGGAAGGTTTAAGACACCACACCCCGAAACTCACTAGGCCACAATTCTCCCTTCACCGGGAACACCGACTTACACAGCCTGCAGTGCAAATATTTAGCAGACATTCCCCAAACGCTGGCGATCTCCCTTAAGGAAGAGTATTTCATGACTAATCCCTACCCCTCCTACTCTCTCTCCTGCTCCCACCACGTGCTTCCTCTCCACTCATTTTTCAGGTTAAACCATCCCAACTTTAGCCTGCTCCATTTCTAAACTAATTTCCACAACACTCTGGATGTGTATTTATGAGTTTCCACTTACAACACATTATGTGGGGGCGGGAATTTGGTTCAGTGGTTAGGACTCTGGTTGAGATGCCCATATCCCATAACAGAGTCTCCACCACAGTTCTGATGCAGCTTCCTGCCAATGCACAACCTGGGAGGTATCGGCAAAGGCTCAAGTATTTGGGTCCCTGCCACCCAAGTTGGAGAGCAGGATTCAGTTCCTGGCTCCCAGCTTCAGTGTAACATAGCCCTGGCTGCTGCAGACATTTGGGGGATGAACCAACGGATGTAAGCTCTATGTCTGTCTCTGCCTCTCAAATAAATACATATCTAAGTATTTACAATATTATGTGCATCATCCTTCAAGCAATTGAAGTCTGTGCACATGGTAATTCTGGTCTTGCATCCTCAACCTGGAGAGTTTTGGCATATAATATAAGATCAACATAAGCTGGTTAAACTGAGATTATACAAACACATTAATGCAAATTCATTTTTTTCCATTAGATTTCCTCTTTTACTTTTTGAAATTGGACTATTTCTCAGAGCAATTTCAGGAGATATTTGTATTCTGCAGCCCCCCTCCCCAAGTCTTGCTAATAATCTAGTAATTGTTTCTTTATGATTATTAAATGTAATATTTTTTATTTATCTGAAAGGCAGAGAGATAGAGATAGACAGAGATCTCCTGATTCACTCCCGTAAATGCCTGCAACAGCCAGGGCTGGGGCCAGACTGAAGCCAAGAGCCAGGAACTCCAGCCAGGTCTCCATGTGGGTGGTAGGGATCCAAGTACTTGAGCCATCACCCATGACCTCCCAGGATGCTCATTTGCAGAAGCTGGAATGGGAAATGGAGGCAGGACTCCAACCCAGGCACTCCGATGTGGGATGTGGGTGTCACCAGCAGCAACACCCCACACCTGTAATCCACTTCCAAACCAACTGCTAAACGCCAGGTAAGTGTCAGCAGGACTAAACCACTGCAGTCCTTCACTGCCCCAGGTTGGCACTGGCGAGGTCAGAGGTCAAAACTGCAGCGAGGAAGAGGCAAATGGCAGAAATGTTTGGCACAGGTTTCTCCATCATTTCTCACTTAAAAAACACAGGGGCCGGTGCTGTGGTACAGCAGGTTAACGCCCTGGCCTGAAGCACCAGCATCCCATATGGGCGCCGGATCAAGTCTCGGCTGCTCCTCTTCCAATCCAGCTGTCTGCTATGGCCTGGGAAGGCAGTGGAAGATGACCCAAGTCCTTGGGCCCCTGCACCCGCATGGGAGACCCGGAAGAGGCTCCTGGCTCCTGGCTTCAGATCAGCACAGGGCATAGCTCTGGCCGTTGCGGCCATCTGGGGAGTGAACCAGCAGATGGAAGACCTCTCTCTCTCTCTCTCTCTCTCTGCCTCTCCTTCTCTCTGTGTAACTCTAACTTTCAAATAAATACATAAATCTTAAAACACACACACACACACAAAACACAACAGCACAAGGCAATGGGAAAGGCAAACAAAGGCACCCAGGTTTATTTCCAATGCCACTGCTCAGTAAAAGAGAACTTAAAAGAAACCTTCATTAGTTCAAACTTCCTAGGAGGGCCTTAAGAGACCATTTAAGTCATAATTTAAAAGGCAAACTATTACTTCCTAAATTTTGTATTTTTTATAGCTTACTTTTGGGCTGAATGATCACTTTGTGGGACTGATTATAACATGTACCCTAACAGCATTTATAGTAATTAGAGCATAAAGTCCCCATTTTAAAGAATCTGGTGATTTGGAGTTAGTGTGTTTACTTTTAAGAAATTATTAATATTCATGAGTCCAATTTATCTGATGCCTGCTCCATCAGGAGTGCAATTCCCACTTGCAGCTCAGTCCTCCGAGGGAACCTGACGGCTCCTCTGACAACTCACTCAGAGATGCTGTCTCCACAAACAGCTGCTACCTGAAAGTCGATGGCTCACGTCTGTGTCAGGCTTGACAGAGTTAATCTACTTTAAATTCACACATTTTCTGGTGAAGTTTTCATTTGATTTTTAGCCACGCCAATAAAGTTAGGTTGCCATTTTTTTCCCCAATCACTTGAAATATTTAGGTGGTTTTCCCATCAACAAAATATATTTGCGAGGTAGTCTTTACTTCCCCATGATCTTGATTTAGTTAATCATCTATGACATCCAACTGATCTCACACCTAACTTCCTGGGGTGTAGGGCTTTCCCACAGACTCACATGTGAATCTGTGGACGAAAAGGTTCTTCCCCTTGCTTAACAGCAAAGCTTCTCTCAGCTGCCTAACAAGCTAACAGCCCATAATAGTCATTCACCTGCCTGTTGCATAGTAACTTGCTAATAGTTTTCTCTGCTAAAATCTGCTGAGCTGTTTTTTGTAGGCTTCCTGATAAAACCAGACAGAACCACAGCTACAGCCACAGCTGTGACTGGAGTCTGCACAAACCAACTCAGGCTTTGGCGTACCCTCTGGTTATGTTAAAGGCCACATCTCCAGTGACTTTTCAGCAGCCATCACTGAACATGTCGCACATGTAAAAGCAGGATTTGTTAATATCATGCTCAGGGGGCTTTCCACACCCCTTCCCTGCTCACCTATTCTGTTACTTTAGTTTCACCTACTTACACCCCACGTACTCTAAAATGCCATAAATTCCCAAACTCTGGGGCAGACCTTTGACCTAGCAGTCAAGATGTTTCTTGGGACACCTGCACTGCATATCAGAGCACCAGGGTTCAAGTCCTGCCACCACTCTTGATTCCAGCTTCCTGCTACAGTACACCCTGGGAGGCAGCAGTTTCAAGTGGTGGGGGTCCCTGCCATTCCCATGGGAGACCCGGATGGTGTTCCAGGCTCCTGACTTCAGCCCTAGCCTAGCCCCAGCCCCAGCTGTTGTGAGCATTTGGGGAGTGAACCAGTGGATGGGAACACGCTTGCTCTGTCTCTCCTTCTCCCTGACAAAATAAATAAATGAATTCCTAAACCGCTTTTGAACAGGGAGATGGATTTAGGTTTCATTCTCCATCTCCTTAATTGCTATGAAAATAAAATGTGTTTCTCAGAAGACGCAGCTCCTGGTGTGTTTGAGGGGAGTACGAGGTCCATGGGTAGGAACAACCCACTGCTGAGCAACACACGGAGTGGCTGCTATTGCATCTTCATCACTATTATCACTGAAATTACTTAGTCACTGTTACTGAAAGAACATAGTAAGAAATGCTAAGTTAACTGTAAATAAGATTCCTATTCTCATGCTTTCTCTTGTTCTCTCTCTTTGGAAAGGAGGCCCAGCCTGGAATTCACATAAGCTACCAGAAGACTGATGATGTGTATTATCCACTCTGATAGCCTTAGAAATCACACTACTATATAAAATGAGCTTCCTTAAAAGCAGACTCCTGGGTAGTACATGTGGAATACATAATAAACACTCCAGGAGGGAAGAAATCCCCTCACATGCCATTCTGAAAAAGAAGTTACTAACCTGGCACAGACACATAAAATACCAAAATCGTGAGTCTACTTGTAAATGGAGGTAGTTGGCCAGATCTGTCTGCATCTCTAAAAGCTACAGTAAAGGATATTATCAAGCAGAGGAGAAACCTAACTTCAAAACACACCAGCAGGACCTCCTTTCTCAATGCTTGGAGAACGAAACATTCTCAGACGCCAAACACACTCCTGTTACACAGGATGCTGACGCAGATGGTCAAATCACGAGGAGTTTGTCACTTAGCACAAAAGCACAAACCACCAGGAGTAAAACAATTGTGTGGCTCTGAAAGATCCTCCCAGAGCCTCATCCCCGGGGAAAGGATAAAGACCTTGCAGGCCTGAGCAGAGCACTCCTCCCATGGAAGCCAGCTGCTTCCCAGCTGAGTTTTCAATTCCAAGGCACCCTCAACAGAGACTCTGAATCGCCCTAAGAATCTCTAACTAGGAAACTAAAGATACTCCCAGAGGGCGGGGAAGCCCACACGGCAGCTCAGCATTCTCCCCTTCATCTCATGCCCGCCTTTCCCAAGGAGCTACTCTTTGCACAGATTTCACTCAAGGCCTGCAGAAATCACAAGTGAAAGGTAGATTGAGGGGAAGGACAGGTACCCTCCAGCAGAAGTGAGGGGCACAGTGTAAGAGTATCTGTGGGTGGAACTTACATTTGGGTTTTATCCCATTTCCTATCAAATAGCTCCTAAAACCCTTGGAATCTCCCAGGTATTAAGAGTGTCTTTTGGGTGCTAATGAGATGAGTGGTGGCTGGGAGCTCCTAGGTAGCTTCAGGATGGAGCTGATCATGGAAAGACTCTAACAGGGTTGGGACTCTTGAGCTCTAATCCCCTCCCCCCACACCCGCCCAGGGAGAGGAGCACGGCTGAAGGTTGAATTAGGTACCAATGTCCAGTGGTTTAGTCAGCCATGGCTATGTAATGAGGCCTCCAAAGAAATGCAAAAGGGCGGGGGTTTTGGAAATTTCCAGAGAGCTGAACATGTGGAGGTGCCTGGAGGATGGTACTTGGCGAGGGTATGGACACTCCACGCCCCTCCCCCCGATAAGTTACCCTGTGCATCTCTGCATCTGGTGCTTACTGGTATCCTTTTTATTTCCCTGAGTTCTGTGAGTCATTCTAACAAATCAGCCAAACCCAAGGAGAAGGTCCGGGGATGCTGGTTGATGGCCAGCAGGTCAGAAGCACAGGTCTTGACCTGTGACTGTGGCTTTTGATTGGTACCTGAAGCATGGCGGTCTTGTGGAAGAAAGCCTTCCGCCTATGGGACCTGAGTAACCCCACGTGGACAATGTCAGAACTGAGTTAAATTCTGGGACTCCCAGTTGGAGTCCTACTGGAGAACTGCCTGGCAGGTGGGTGGGAAACATCTCCACACAAAAGTGTCATATTGATTCCATGAGTGAGAGTAGAAAAAAGCCAAAGTGTGTTCTCTCTTTCTCAGAACATGAGTAGGTCCGTCAAAAAGTGCATGGGAAAATGGAATGAAAAGTTAATTTTGGTATAGACAAAGTTTTGAATCCATGCATATTTTCTTTCTTAACATGCATTTTTCCAACAATTTTCAGAAGACCCTTCATATAAAGCTGAAAGAAGTGAGGGTATGATACCTGTGTTGATGGCAGCAGCATTTAAACAATGCACTACCACACTGCAATGATGTTCCATGGGTCACTAAACGGTAAATTAGCATCTACTAAGAAAAGATGGTACCTGGTACAGGTGCAGCATCTGTCCTTGTGAGTGAAGCAGGAGCCACCAAATCTCGCTTGTCACACACAAGCAGTCAAGCACTGTAGTTTAGAGTAAACAGAATCATAACGCAGTACTTGACAGAACAGTGTTGCACAAACACAAAGTTCCCATGATTTCAAAAACATAAGCCTCTTCTCAAATCACTTTGGACCAAAAATATCGCTTTCTCCTGAAGCAGACCTAATTTCATTAAAATGATTCTGAACCATCTGGCGTAAGCGCCGTCAGCCTTTCAAAAATATTCTGAGTCTGCAGGGTCCAATATGGCTGCATATTGGTTAATTACATGTACATTAAAATTAAATAAAATTAAACATGCAGCTCCCCCATGGCGCTAGCCATGTGTTGACGCGAGGTGGCTGCTGCAGCCAGCACGGAGGAGCACCGCCATCCCTGCGGAATGTCCTTTTGGACACAGTTGGCTCTTTGGAAGGCAGATATTCCCACTGTCCCACCCCCTCTCAACCCCACTCCCACCCTCGCGAAAATCACAGCTATGTTTTTCCTCTTATTTAGCAATTACCTGGGAAAAGCTATTTGCTGGCCAGGCCAGAAACTGGAAATAAAAATCACACTTAGCACCTCAACGTCTTAGAAAACCCAGGGCTAGGAGCGGCGGATGCAAATACTGTAATTAAGCTATGACAGTGGAGGCAGCAGGGCATTTATTTCCACACATGAAGCCTATGGCCTCCGGCACAGCCGAGGGCCTTTGAACCAGATTTAATCCCCAGAAAATACTCTGTGTCAGTCCCAGAAGCAGTTACTGCTCTTGTAAATTAAAATAAAGGGTGAGAAATAGGACTCCACAAATTTTCCTTTCAATAGATGATGCAGTTGCCTTCTGTGTGCCCAGAGTATTCACAGACAATAAACATCCTGCTCGCTAGCCAATCACATTGCCCACGTTCTCAGTCCACACTCCATTTACCTGATTATAACCAACACGGATTACTAAGGAGCACATTTTGCATCTTTCAACATCAGGGCTGTCTCGAGATTTCCTGCAGAACCATTTGCTCCAGGAAATATTTGGAAGATCTTTCTATTCAGAAGACTATGTGAACAGTGGCTAGTTGCATTGAGCAAACCAGAGCTCCATCTCGCAAAATTGTTCGCCTCCAGCCAAGTTTCATCAATGAGGAGAGGAACAGCGATGCATGTGAAATGAGGATTAGGGCAGGGGCACGTTGGCAGGGAAAACTGACACTGTGAAATTAGTGTCACAACAAATAAATGTTGTCGCATGGAGGAGGGAAAGGGCTTAGTCTCAGCTGATTAGTCATCTCTGCGGAGACTAGGCTGCCACTTCCCTAGGACACACGACAGCACCCGGGAGGACTTCTTTGCCAGCAGGCCTTCGTGAGTTTTATGCATTGTTCTAGAGATGCATATTTCCAACTAATTGCAAGCCAAACTAGAAGGACGTCAAGGTCGCAAAATGCACGCCCAGCACCACCTAGCTTTTGGGTTTATGTGACCATATGGTCTCAATTCACCTAGAAATAAAACATTAGAAGCAAGCACACAGAACCCCGAGGCCTGGTTTTCCCTCCCAGTCCCTTGCTCTGTAACTGACAGTAGTATGCACGTCCAGGATGCAGGAATAAGAGTCACTTTCTTTGAAACAGCCAACACAAAGCTTTCCATCCTATAAATACTTCACCATTGCAAGAGTCATTGGCTTTGCTATGAAATTAAATGTGGCTGCCATACGAACTGCAGTATTATATTACTCCTTCCCCCGCAGCTCCAGTTCTCTCTCAGATATCAAAATAATACAAGTAATGGTATAAAGTTCGTCGAAAGCAGGACGATTTATGCTGCGGGTGAAACCGGCATTGCTTCTTTCGAGGTGAGGGGTTTTATGCTGGGAAATAGAAGGCACACTGGTCTAAATAAAGTGAAAAAGCAGAGACAAGGTTGGTGGGTGGGTGAGGGGTGGGTGACCACGGAGAGAAAGAAGAGAAAGAGCGAAGACGACATTCTGAGGGCCCTGTAGCTAGTTTCTAATATCTCCTCCATAAAAGGATGGTCTCCCCCAAAGCTTCGGCAAACTACAACAGACTCTATGCATCACCCTGTCTACAGCAAATTATTTATCAGCTCTTCCAATACCAATGGACAGAACAGAGATACATTTTGGACTGTTGTTTCAAAAATCAAAGAATATTCCTAAAGAAACTTGGATTGAAAGAATTCAAGAAGATCGTCTAGAAAGCTAAATAACTTTAAAGAAAACAATTTACTTGTTACATTTTTATGCTAGGAAAATAGATTTCATGGAACCTGTGCCTTCTTTATAGTGTTTTAACTAGTCTTAATTAAAAAAATTAATCTTGCATATTATTCAATTATGTGATTTGCTATCTTATCACCCTTTTTAAGTTTTAATTTTTTTTTTTTACATTTTTATTTACTTGAAAGAGAGAGAGAACACATGCTCCCATCTGCTGGCCTACTCCCCAAACACTTGCAATGGTCCAACAATGGGGTGGAAGATGGGAACTGGAAACCCAGTCTGGGTCTCCCGAAGTGGGTGGAAGGAACTCAGTTACTTGAGTTCTCCTCCAGTGCCTTCCATGGTCTGCATTAGCAGGAAGTAGGACTTAGGAATGGGGCCTGATATCAAACTCTACTGCTCATATGGGATGCAGACAGCCTATCCAGAATCTTAACTGCTAGGCCAAATGCCTGGCCTTTGGATTTTTTTAATTGGCACATAAAATTGTACATATTAATGGGGCACCCATTTCAATACATGCATACGTTACGCAGTGTTCAAGCAAGGGAAGCATATCGATCTCTCAAACACTGATCATTTCTTTGTGGTGAAACATTTGTCCTTCCTCCCAGCTTTTTTGAACTACGCAGTCGCCTGACTGTGCAACAGAACACCAGAACTTATTTCTTCTATCTAACTACATCTCAGTATCTATATTATTCCTTCTAAAACTTTTTTGTTGAGTCATATCATGCCCAGACTAAGGAGGCTCCAACAACCAATAGCCAATGTGTTCATGTGATGAGACCCTGGGGACCCTTGAGTGCCTGGGGGAGGCTGCAGTGCTCTACTGAGAGTGAAAGACAAGGCAGAAAACAGACATGAGAGCAGCATAAAGAGACGGTGACTAATAGACCTATTAAGCTAACAGGTGGCTAATCCTGTTCTCCTACAAGGGATGATCACCCAGTACCAAACAGGGCTTTGGATGTTTTTGATTCAGTGCTGGCACTAAGCTATGTGACTGGGGCAGTGTTATTTATGGGTTGAATTATGTCCCACAATAAATAATTTCCAGGACTCTCAGAATGTGACCTTATTTGAAGAGCTCATTGAGTTGAGATGAAGTCACTAGGGCATGTCTTAATCACTAGGCTAAACATGGCTAGTTCCCTATTCCAGGTTCCTAAGTCGGCAGCCTGGGAACAGCCAGCCAGGCTGTGCGGCAGTCTATCACAGAGACTCAGCCTGATGCCATTGAGTATTTAAATGGTAGAACAAAGCACCATTCTGTCCTGAGTCCAGGTTCACCAAGCAACCTTCTGCTAAGATGGATTCTCAGACAATGGGGTCAGTTCGAGCCATATATGCAGTTCACCTGGAAGATAAAACTTTCATCAACAAGGAATGCCCTTTTACCCTGGCTCATAGAACTAGTGAGCCACAGCACTGAGAGTTGGCATCACTAACCGCGATTCTGTCTGAATCCAACCAGGCTGAGTGTGTACCAACACGGTGAGATCTGGACATTCAACCACATTGGCCTTGTCAAGGAATGGTTATATTTGCTCCAGGCTGCCCCACCTCAGTCCATGGCATGTCTTGATCTGCTCAAGCTGCCAAAGAAAATGCCACAGATTGAGTTACTTAATTAACAGACATGCATTTCTCACAGTGCTCTAAGGCTAAATGTCAAAGAGCAAGGTGCTGCCCAATTCAGTTACTGTAACAGCACTGTCTCCTCATGATGGGGAGATGAAGAGGAGAGGGCTTCAGGACTCTGCCCTTATTTTATAATAAAATTTATCTATTTATTTGAAAGGTAGAGTTACAAAGAAAGAGAGAGAGGGAACTATCTTCCATCCACTCCCCAATTGGCCACAACAGCTAGGGCTGAACCAGGCTAAAGCTAGGAACCTGGAACTCCATCTGGGTCTCTCACGTGGATGAAAGGGGTCCAAGTACTTTGCCCCTCTTCCATTTACTTCCCAGGAGCATTAGCAGGGAGCTGAACAGGAAGTGGAGAAGCCAGGAATTCAAACCAATGCTCTTAATATGAGATCTGGTGTTGCAGGGGGTGGTTTAACCCATTGCACCACAATGCAGACCTAGAACTCTACCCTTATGACTACATTTAACTTTAATTACTTCCTTACTCCAAATATAGCCACACCAAGGGTTAAGAATTCAATATGTGAATTGTGGGGGACACAGTTCCATCCACAGCACCTTCACTGGAGTCTCGCTGCACCTAGAATAACCCTGCTCCTTTCCGTGTTCTACCAGACTCTGCTTCTTGTCCTCATTGAGCACATGTGCTAAGAGGCTCTGCCCCACAGCCTTCTGTGTGTCCTGAGTGTCCTGCCAGTGCCCCACTCTGGGGGATTTGCATCTACTACTCTGCTGACTGGCAAGCACCTTCCCTGGCCCCATCTCAACCTCTTTCGGTATTGAGCCAAAAATCCTCACAGAAGCCATTCCTGGCCATCCTATAAAGATGCCCTCTTTTTAAAAAAGCAAAAAGAAAGAAAATTTATTTGATAGGGAGATAGAAAGAAGACATGGGTTCCTCCTATCTGCTGATTCACTCTCTAAATAGGAAAGGAAAAAGAGATGATTAGCTGGATATAAGGCTTGTTCTTGCCTCAGTGGGTGGAGAGTTAGAGACACTTTTCATTAGGATTGACATGCCAGTTTGAGTCCAACAATCAGGAGACACAAGGAATGTTATTTAAGAAGGGAAAACCCTTTACCTTGTCAGATCCCTTTTTTGAGGAAGAACAAATGCAGTCTGCAAAAACAGCAAGTGTTTAGCAAAGGGTGCAGAAAGGTAGTGGAGCAAATGTGCCTTCATGTATATAGCTGAGGCTGGGCCAGGCCAAAGGCAGAAGCCCAGAGCTCAATCTGGGACTCCCACATTGATGGCAGGAACCCAATCACTTGAACCATCATCTGCTGCCTCCCAGGAAGGCAAAAGGCTGAAATCAGGAGTAGAGCCAGGCCTAACACCCAAACACTCTGAGACACAGGTGTCCCCAGGGGCATCTTAACTACTAGGCCAAATGCTCCCCCTCTAAAGCTGTCCCCCAAGCCACTCTTTATTACATCATCTTCTTACTTGTCCTTCAAGGTACTAATAAACCTGATTTAGTTGTATACCTTCTGCCAACTCAACTGTGAAGATCTCCCTAAGGAACCTTCTACAACCGTTTTAACAGGGTATTCCTAATTGCCTAAAATCGTGCTTAGTACCTGTACTGTTCTATTTTGCATTACTGTAATGAAATAACTGAAGCAGGCTAACTTAATAAAGAGGTTTATTTAGCTCACAGCTCTGGAGGTTCAAGGAATTACATCTGGTGACAACCTTCTTGCTGGGAGAGTCCTGAGGTGGCACAGGGCATCACATGGAAAGAGACAAGAGCACATATGTGTCTGCATGGCTCTCCCTGTGCTTTTAAGCCACCAGGTTTCAGTCATGGGGGCTACAACGTGATGACCTTAAATAATCCTGATCATGTCCAAAAGGCCTTGCCCTGAACATCACAGATGGATTAACTTTCCACCTTCTTAGTACATCACAGTGGAGATTAAATTTCAACAGAGGGAGCCTTGGGGCTTAACTCAAACCATATGCAAACTATAGCAGCACCCATCGGGTGTTACACAAATTTGTTGAACCCATGAACGAATGGCTAGAGAAATGTGTGTCCACCTCACCCATCAAAATCACTTCAGATTCAACTGTAACTGCGAAACGTTTAAACATCAAAGCATCTAAGATTCAGGGGAACTCCGGGAGGTGCAGCCTCAGCAGTTCTTCTCAGCTCTGTGACCTGTGATCAGTCATTTCTGAGGCTAAGAGCTCCCTCTGCGACACACAGGCTGTTGTAAGCGTTACATCAAAATCACTAAGTTATATACACCAACATGTACCTTTTGGTTTGTAAGTAATTTTAGTCAACTAACTAGTTATTCAGACATGAACACAACACTCAAAATCACTGTCAAGTGATTTTTTTTAAACATCCGATGGAGTCAAGTGTTACCAAACTCTCGCGACACTGGCAAGAGTAATAGCCAGCCCACAAGTATTCCACAGCAGCAGACACTGTAATGAGACCCCAGGCCACCTCCCACCCCTCCCTGCAAGACCTTCATACTCACTGCCCAGATGCACTGAAGCTGGTTCCCACAAGAAGGTGTAATTTAATAATCTTTGAATTGCTGAGGCCTGTGTATTTTAAACCTGCAGGCTGAATTAGCAGCTGGCGTTCAATCACGGCAGTAGCTCTTGTAATTTTAGACAATTATTCTGCGCTGTGTGGAAACGTTGGGTCTAAAAAGCTATATACATGAAGGCACATTTGCTCCACTACCTTTCTGCACCCTTTGCTAAACACTTGCTGTTTTTGCAGACTGCATTTGTTCTTCCTCAAAAAAGGGATCTGACAAGGTAAAGGGTTTTCCCTTCTTAAATAACATTCCTTGTGTCTCCTGATTGTTGGACTCAAACTGGCATGTCAATCCTAATGAAAAGTGTCTCTAACTCTCCACCCACTGAGGCAAGAACAAGCCTTATATCCAGCTAATCATCTCTTTTTCCTTCCACAACTAAATCTACATTTTCTTATCCCACGATCTTAGCTTCTCACAATTCTCTTCCTCCCAAATGAGACCACCTAAGATCAACCATACACATCCACTGGTTGCTCTGAAGTCTTCTTATACAATTAAAGAACAATAACAGGCCGGCGCCGCGGCTCACTAGGCTAATCCTCCGCCTAGCGGCGCCGGCACACCGGGTTCTAGTCCCGGTCGGGGCACCGGATTCTGTCCCGGTTGCCCCTCTTCCAGGCCAGCTCTCTGCTGTGGCCAGGGAGTGCAGTGGAGGATGGCCCAGGTGCTTGGGCCCTGCACCCCATGGGAGACCAGGAAAAGCACCTGGCTCCTGGCTCCTGCCATCGGATCTGCGCGGTGCGCTGGCCGCAGCGCGCCGGCCGTGGCGGCCATTGGAGGGTGAACCAACGGCAAAGGAAGACCTTTCTCTCTGTCTCTCTCTCTCACTGTCCACTCTGCCTGTCAAAAAACAAAAACAAAAACAAAAAAACAACAACAACAACAAAAAGAACAATAACAACAAAACTTGAGTGTATTTAACTATAATCCATATGTGAAACTCTATAGATCTCAACTGATTCAAGTATTCCAGAAGTAACACACTGCTGCAGATGGAAGGAATTGCTTTTAAAATGCTATATTTGTTAAATCTACAGGAGCTGAAGTAGAAGTGAAAAAATATGGAGGGTTGGTCATCAGGAAAATTGTACTAATCACTTTATTTGGCTAAATTAACTTTTTCTGAAAAGCAGCTCAGAGAGAAGACCACCCCTGGGCAGGTGTAATTCACGCAATTTGTACTTTTCAAACTAACAGCAAATCACCAACTTGATAAACACATAATTGCAGACACATCTCAACTGCCTTTACAGAACATATAATTCGGGGAAATACTATAATTTGTGCTTGGTAAGTACACTGTTCAATCTTCACACAATACTATATAGTATACCACTGAAAACATATAGAAAGACTATTTAACATTAAATTAATATCTTGTTAAGGTTAACCAAATTACAAATTACACTGAGAGTTAACAAAGGGTAAAGCATTTGCCCACAGTTATAAAAATTAGAGAGTTAAGGTTATGACTCAATCAACTGGAGGCAGTATCTTATAATTTAGTTTCCTCCAAATTTGTCTCCTTTTCTCTTCTGTATTTCTAAACCACAAACTATCTGTAGACAATCAAGGCACTCCAGCCCCTTGGCTTAACCTACAATCTTCCAAAGTCATAAAAGCCATATATCAGGGACTTGAACAGGCCAGAAAAGGAAAGAAAAACCTACAGCCCTTGTCCTGAGAGACTAGGTCAACCAGTCAAGCAGAAAAGAAACAAGAAAATGAAAAAGGCAACGCAGTTTTCTGTTAGATAATACCATTCCTATGAATTTGTCCAAAGTACCACATATGCGCAAAATATCTTAAAGATGAGTACAAAAGGGGCGAACGCTGTGGCACAGTGTGTTAAACCACCACCTGCAGTGCTGGCATCCTGTGTGGGCTCTGGTTCATGTCTTGGCTGCTCCACTTGTGATCCAGTTCCCTGTATGGTGTGTGGGGGAAAGCGGAGGAGGATGTCCCAAGTCCTTGGGCCCCTGCAATCACATAGGGGACCCCGGGGAAGGTCCTCGCTCTTGGCTTCATTTTGGCCCAGCCCTGGCCATTGTAGCCACTTGGTCATTTGATGGAAGATCTTTATGTCTCTCCTTCTCTCTCTCTCTCTCTCTCTCTCTCTCTCCCTCCCTCCCTCCCTCTCTAACTCTGCCTTTCAAAAAAATAAATATTTACCAGGAAAAAAAAGATGAGTACAAAAGGTCACTACCAACACAAAATAACGTGTGAACAAATAAGTTATTGCCCTGGAAGAGGCCAAAGAAAAGCATGTCAAATACGCCATTATTATAGAGAATTAAGTACATGAAGATCTAAGTCTAGTTTGATAAAAGTCAGGAATAAATGATATTTTTCCTGAGCAGGGATAGGGAAGAGAACTTATTTATTTATTCATTTTTTAAAAGATTATTTAAGAGGCAGAGTTAGAGAGGGAGAGAGAGAGAAAGAGGAAGAGAGAGAGATCTTCCATTAGCTGGTTCTCTCCCTCAATGGTTGCAATACTCAGGGCTGGGCCAGGCCAAAGCCAAGAGGCTGAAACTCCATTTGGGTCTCCCATGCAGGTGGCAGGGACCAAGGATTTGGGCCATCTTCTGCTGCTTTCCCAGGAGCAATAGCAGGAAGCTGAATCCAAAGTGGAGCAGATAGGATTGAACCAGCACTCACATGGGATACCAACAAATGGAGGCTTAACCCATTGCACAACACTGGCAGCCCCAGAAGAGAATTTATAAAGCAAGAAATTGACTTTCACTATGTTGAGCATCTATCTCACATACAGTTGGGAACTGTGCTCTAAAGTCAAGGATATAACATGAAAGGGCTGGCTCAGTGAATCAACGAGGCAGAATTATAGAGACAAGGTAAGGAAAGATGGGTTTAGAACATCTTCTGGTCAATTTTTATAACACAAGAAAGGTCAGTACAGTTTTATTTCTTTCAAAGTGAAAACGCCCCTTGTCCAGGGTCCTCCATCAAAGTGTATGGGTTTGCCTCTTGGCTTCAGTTCCTGACTCCAGCCTCTTGCTAACAGAGATCCTGGGAGGCAGCAATGATGACTCCAGTGATTGGATTCCTGCCACATGGGAGACCCTGATCGAGTTCCTTCTCAGCCTTGTCCATTGCACATGGGAGCATGTGCACTCTCTCAAATAAATAAGAAATAATTCAAAAATTAACAGAAAGATCCAATGTCCAAAAGTTCATGAATCCAGAGCAAGGAGAGATTTGTTATAAAGACAGAATCAGAAAACAAGACTAATTAGTTAGAAAAATACATACCTAATGAATATATTGGAATTTTTTATTTGCCTTTTTATATATTTCCTTTAAAAAACACAAATAAAAACAAGGGAAAATCTTTCATCACTTCTGAGTTGACACTAAGACAAAACTTTCTCTTTCTTTAGCTTTAAGAGGTATTTATGTATTTGAAAGGCAGAGCAAGAGAGAGAGAGAGATAGGAAGAGAGAAATCAAGCTTCCATCCCCTGGCTCACTCCCCAAATGGCCACAATAGCCAGGACTGAGCCAGGCAGAAGCCAGAAACCTGGAACTCTGGTCTTCTACATGCCCCATGGCAGGGGCCCAAGTACTTGGACCATCCTCCACCGCTTTCCCAGGCACATTAGCAGGAACCTGGATTGGAAGTAAAGCAGCCAAGACTTGAACTGTCACTCTGATATGAGAACTGACATTGCAAGCAGTGGCTTAACCCTGTTGCACTGCAATTCAGGCCTTAGAAGAAACATTTTTATATGATTGTTAAATTTTTTAAAGATTTATTTATATGAAAGGCAGAGTTACAAAGAGAAGAACAGGTATTCCAGCCCTTGAGAGGAATCTATTAGTCTCAGAACAAATCCTATTTTTTCCTCCCCAGTTTCCTTAGTGATGGTACCTTACTTGTGGATCAAGACTGGATTTGATAAATATTAACAATAGTTAGAGTGAAGAAAAATGAGCTCACTCTAAAGAGGTAGGATGGCTTTCAGTCTTATGCTCCCTCCCCCCAAATTGGGAAACTCTCTTTAAATAATACTTTAGCTGAGTAGAACACAGATTATAAAATAAGTACATTTGATTCTTAAAAATCTAAGACAATGACAAAAGAGTACTTAAGTAGCAAAAAAGCTTGAGGAAAACATATATAATCAAAAATGGGACAAATTTCTAATGTTTCCACCAACACTCAGCCTGAATGATCAAAACTCAACCATTTGGCACGCCAAAGGGATTTCACATTAGATTACTTCACAAAGCAAGTTACAATAAGAACATCTGTCCGAATTATTCAATAACAATTCCTGATGCATTTCAAGGCCCACTGTTGTGCATGGAAGACAAAGGTTTCCAGGGAAGAATGACATCCTTGGGGATGCTGAGCCTAGTGAGGAGGATGCTTAGCCCAGTAAACCTAACACAGCCTGGGAGGAGACACCCCGGAGGCCAAACAGCAACATCAGTAATCTTCCAGTCCCATCCTCAACTTCTCTCAGGTTAGCCCCATCAAACAATCACGGGTCGGTTGAGGTTCTTCACATTATTTTAGATGCCTATGGCTTCACACAGTTTTACTGGAAAAAAATTAAAGCACCACCATGAGTTCACTGATTTCCATTTTCTCCCTTGCTACAGGAATCAAGCAGTATGCGTCATCATACCTACTTCTAATGTTAGGTTCTGTTATTTCACCAAAAATGGAACAAATGGGGTTTCCTGTCTTAAGGTTTGTTTTTTTTTAAGATTTTATTTATTTATTTGAGAGCCAGAGTTACAGACAGTGAGAGGGAGAGACAGAGAGAAAGGTCTTCCATCCACTGGTTCATTCCCCAAATGGCCGGAGCTGGGCCTTTCTGAAGCCAGGAGCCAGGATCTTATTCCAGGTCTCTCATGTAGGTGCAGGGGCCCAAGCACATGGGCCATCTTCTACTGCTTTTCCAGGCCATATGAGAGCTGGATCAGAAAAGGAGAGCAGGGACTAGAACCAGTGCCCATATGGGATTCCAGCACCACAGGTGGAGGATTAACCTACTGTGCCACAGGCCCGGCACCCCTGTCTTAAGTTTTCTATCAATGGTAAAGCTGTGCTTGAAAATTATTTTCAGAGACCATTTGAGCGTTTTAAGCAATGGGTATCTACTTCCTACTTTTCTCAAAGACAACTGTTGTATGAAATCTGAAGTCCGTTTTGTGAAACCCTTTAAGACACTGTGAAGTATATTCATATTCATCTAGGTTTTGTCACTTATATCCCACATTTTTTGCTTTTCAGCCCTTTGGGCAGCTTACAGCTTCCTCCAAAGATCATTTTCTTCAGTTCAACACTCACATTTAAAAATTTCCTGGAGAAAGGGTGGACCAGTGGCAAACTTCCAGCACTTCTTTCTATGTTTTGATTTTAATCTCATTCTTCAAAGATTATTCTCCAAGACTCTAGGTTGTCTGGTATTTTCTTCCAACCTTGAAGGTGATTCTGCTATGTTCTGTCTCTACTGTTACTAGTGAGAAATCAGCTGTCTCTCTGAGGAAATCATCTACACCTGTTCCCTAATCCCCATCCAGTCTCAAAACTTTTTCTTTGTTCTGGTGTCACTAAGTTTCACCATGATGTATCTTGGTGAAGATGTTATTACTGATCCTGTTCAGATTATTGGGATTTCTGAATGTATAAATTGTTATCTTTTTATCACATTTATAAAATTCTACTTTGTGTCCCCTATTTTATCTCCGTTCTAAGACTCTGAGTAAGCTTATGGTAAATGCTCTCATTCTACCCTGTGTGCATCAGCCTCTCTTCCATACTGTCTCTTGTTACTACACTCTATATGCTGTCAATCCAGAATGGAGTCAGCAAACTCTGGCCCCTGGGCCAAGCCCAGCCATGCTTTGTAAGGCCTGTAATCTAAGAATGATTTTCACATTGTTAATGGCTTGTAGAAACATGATTAAACATGAAAGATTACACAATGAAGACCACATATTGCCCACAAAGCCCAAAACATTGACCATCAGACCCTCTGCAGAAAAAGTTTGTCGGCCATTCCTCTAGATCATTTCTTCTTGCCTATATTTTGGTTTACCAATTCTTTCTACAGTGGTATTTGACATGAGAGAATTTTAAAAGGCCATGGGGAAAAAATGGAATTTGCTTATTTTTGGTGTGAAAAAGCTTTGAAACTCATAACATTTTTCTTTATAACATGTATTTGCCATGAATGTTTTGGGGACCCCCTCCCTATATTGTTCAACTGTTTCTTAGAGTTTTTAATTTGTTGTGATATTTTTCATCTCCAGAAATTCTACACAGTCATGTCTCACATCTGCAGAGCTGCACCTGAAGTTTCCTATTGTTTTTAAGCACAGGCAGCATGGTTGTTTTATATTCTATATCAGGTCATTCTATTAGCTTCAACCATTGCACTTTATTTCCAGTGTCTTTTTTTGTAATGCTCCTGGCTTGAGATATCTACTTCCCTGTACTTGATCATCTTTGGAAGGGAACTCAGTGTTAGCACTTAGAATCAAAGTGCTCTCCTGCAAAGGGAATCTGTGTTTACTTCTGAGTTGGAGGCTCCTTGGAGCTCCTTGGAGGTGAGGAGAAAATAGGTCTCAAGTCCTCCGGAAGCCAGTTTCACTCCTGACTTACCTTATCCTTTAAACACTCCCTGCCCCCAACTCCACCCAACCATCATGAGGAAAGTCCCCAGGCTGTGGCTTCTGTCCCACCACCCTGTAGATCTGTCAGCACCAAAGCTGCCCTCAGCACACAGAGCATCAGCATCTAAGCTTCCTCTTGCCCTCTACAGTACCCCCTCTGCCTTCAGTTTTACCTCAGAACCTTTCACCCTTCTGTCTTCTTTTCAATGCTTTTAAACATATGTTTTAGAATACTGAGCAGTCTTGTTTTCAGTAGCAAGGCAGGTTAGAGTAACCTCACCTACCATCACTGGAAAGCAAAAACCCAAGTTCAAGATTTTTAATTGTTCCCATCTGGAGAACTGGGAGTACTTTTCATTTCAATACTAAGATGATGATTAGGTGAGTTCTTTCCCATGGTCCAAGAACCTAATAAACCACCAGTTGGATCTGGTCCATGAGTATACTTTTCCTAAAAAGGCTATGGCATCTACTGACTACTAACATAGATAGGTTTAGCCACAATGTGATGCTCAGTTTCAGATTTTGGAGAATCTGGATTCTGGGTTTTCAGGTTAGGAGTGCTCAACTGGCAAAGTCTATGCAAATAACTCAGATCTGAAAAACATCAGAGTCTGAAACACATAGGGTCTAAAGAAGTTTAGATAAGGGATCCTCAACTAGTATGAGGCATCATCTTTCTATCAGCGGCACGGGGACCCTGCTGAGAAAGCAAATTTTAATTACTAATAGAATTGTAAATCACTTAGTTTCTAAAAAAGGATGATTACATTTTAAATCAATTTTTTTTTACTGATTCATGTAATTCTTCACTGCTCCACATCTTAAAACAAAGTTCCTGATGAGACTGTTCATGTATCCTACCATGGGTACTCACTAAGGTAAACAAAGCTGGCCAACACCTGTCCATGTGGAGAGTCTATTGCATGTGGCCTCTTTGCACCTGGCCCCCATCCAGCACTCTCTCCCCAAGATGACAAATCTTTTCTGAAGGCAATAGGTCAGTCACAAGACTCTGCATGAAGAACCATCTACACCAGTATCTTTTCCACATCTCCCCTTCCCACACTGCCCTCAGCTCCTCCCTACTCAGGAGTCAACCCACTCAATCACCCCTCACATGTACAAATATGTGCTCCTGACCAGTTCCGGTCCAGCTACCTTAGTAAGTCACTCTCAAACTTGTCATCTGATTTTAACTTAAAAAAATAAAAAACATACTGAAGACTGAGAGCCTATATGGTAGTGCCAGTAATACCATAAACCAAGAGGAAGCAAAGCCAGAAATCTAAGTAAAACCAAGAAGACTTAAGCCATCTATACCTTAAGTACTTGAGTACATACAAAAATCTTTAAAATTTCCACCTTAATTCCCATCTGTGTTCATATGGTCTTTTTAGCTCCTAAATATATATTTTTTCTTTTTTAAAAAATTTTTTTAATTTTTTTTTTGACAGGCAGAGTGGACAGTGAGAGAGAGAGACAGAGAGAAAGGTCTTCCTTTGCCGTTGGTTCACCCCCCCAACGGCCGTTGCGGCCGGCGCACTGCGCTGATCTGAAGCCAGGAGCCAGGTGCTTCTCCTGGTCTCCCATGGGGTGCAGGGCCCAAGCACTTGGACCACCCTCCACTGCACTCCCTGGCCACAGCAGAGAGCTGGCCTGGAACAGGGGCAACCAGGACAGAATCCGGCGCCCTGACCGGGACTAGAACCCGGTGTGCCGGCGCCGCAGGCGGAGGATTAGCCTAGTGAGCCGCGGCGCCAGCCAGATCTTACATCTTAAGTTTTGTTTTACTCCAATGATACAAGGAAAGAGGATCTCTCCAGAAGTATGCAAATTGGTTTAATGGTTTAATCTTTCCTTCTTAAGTTTCTAAGCATTTTTTTTAACAGGCAGAGTTAGACAGTGAGTGAGAGAGAGAGAGAGAAAGGTCTTCCTTTTTCTGTTGGTTCACCCCCAAAATGGCCACTACGGCCGGCGCACTGCGCCCATCCGAAGCCAGGAGCCAGGTGCTTCCTCCTGGTCTCCCATGTGGGTGCAGGGCTCAAGGACTTGGGCCATCCTCTACTGCCTTCCCGGGCCACAGCAGAGAGCTGGACTGAAAGAGGAGCAACCGGGACAGAATTTGGCCCCCCAACCGGGACTAGAACCTGGTGTGCTGGCGCCACAGGTGGAGGATTAGCCTATTGAGCTGCAGCGCTGGCTGAGCTCCTAAATATATTTTTAGAAGATGGGCACTACCCATAAAATTCATCATAGCTTTCAAGACAACAACATGCTCATAGGTTGGAAATGTGCTTATAATATACAAATCAAAAATCAGTTCTATGCTGTCTAAACTCATAAAACATAGAAATGCATAGACCAGCTAACATAAACAATGTCATTAGGCAGAATGGACAGAAAAGACTTAGCATATTGGATTCTAAATGGATATATACAATCACATTTCAATTTCTATTTCACAAAATACTAAGAAGTCCCCTTCCCCCATCTATTAGTTTTTATCTATGGCAAGTATGTGTGTTTTAAAGGTAGACATTAAGAATGAAGAAGGGAGCCAGTGCCGTGGCTCACTTGGCTAACCCTCTGCCTGCAACACCGGCACCCCAGGTTCTAGTCCCGGTTAGGGTGCAGGGTTCTGTCCCAGTTGCTCCTCTTCCAGTCCAGCTCTGTGCTCTGGCCCAGGAAGGCAGTGGAGGATGGCCCAAGTGCTTGGGCCCTGCACCCGCATGGGAGGCCAGGAGGAAGCACCTGGCTCCTGGCTTCAGATCGGCGCAGCACGCCAGCCGTGGTGGTCATTGTGGGGTGAACCAACGGAAAAAAGACCTTTCTTTCTGTCTCTCTCTCTCACTGTCTACCTCTGCCTGTCCAAAAAAAAAAAAAAAAAAAAAAAAAGAAGAGGGGAAGCGCAGAGTAAGAGGGGAAGGAGTGTTTCTTAAAACAGTCTCCCTGGAGGCCGGCGCCGCGGCTCACTAGGCTAATCCTCCGCCTAGCGGCGCCGGCACACCGGGTTCTAGTCCCGGTCGGGGCGCCGGATTCTGTCCCGGTTGCCCCTCTTCCAGGCCAGCCCTCTGCTGTGGCCAGGGAGTGCAGTGGAGGATGGCCCAGGTGCTTGGGCCCTGCACCCCATGGGAGACCAGGAAAAGCACCTGGCTCCTGGCTCCTGCCATCGGATCAGCGCGGTGCGCCGGCCGCAGCGCGCCGGCCGCGGCGGCCATTGGAGGGTGAACCAACGGCAAAGGAAGACCTTTCTCTCTGTCTCTCTCTCTCACTGTCCACTCTGCCTGTCAAAAAATAAAAAAAAAAAATAAAAAAAAATAAAAAAAAAAAAAAAAAAAACAATCTCCCTGGAATTGCTCTTATTTTCCCACTCTGAATTAATGAAGAAAAACGTGGAAAAAATTTCAATTTCATGATGAAAGTGAAACAAAAACTGATGAATTCAAGAAACTCATAAATCACATGTTAAGTGCACTAAACATACAAGTTGATGCAACTCCAGGTAATAATCAGGTTAGCAAGGTGAACATCAAGTCTTCATCTCTGAACCTAACTTAAGAGTTTAGCAGGCGCAATTTTAGTTTTTTTTTTTTTTCCTGCCAAACTTGCTAAATCATCATTTCCCCCAACAACAAAACTATCCTGCCAATTCTCAATGGAGACAACAGAAATGCAAAATATAATTCAAGGGTTCAATGGAAAAGCAAGCCCCTAAATTTAAATAAATTGAGATATAAAAATAATCAGCCCCTAAAACTAGAAACTAATATTTAACTTCTGTAATATGCCACCCAAATAACAAGGAAAAAAACCTTCAAATTAATCTATTAGATAATGATAAAGAAACTATAGATGACCATTACATAATAACTTTCCAAATGATGATAGTCAAAGCAATGAACCTTAAAGAAATTAACCACTACTGCATCCATCTTGGCATTTGAGCCTGTTATTTCCATACAGACACAGCAGGATTTTCAGTCCTCTATAAGTCCCCCTTGTGGAGATTTATCAATTGAGTCTTGTCTACTACTAAAACTATAATTAAACTGTACAGTAAGCTATTTATATGCCTGCAACAATTTCCTTTTCAAGATAAACCAGACTTCAGTTTTATTCGGCAAAATCATTTCCAATTATATATTTAATCTGTATGTTATTGCTTAAATTACACCTGCACCGCCCTCTGGCCCAGATCCTGGCTGGAGGCTCTGGCAGCAGCTGCCACACATGTCAAAGGGTTGTTATTATGCTCAATGGGAGCCACATGTACTTGTCTGCCACAACAACTTGTACCCTATGACCTAATCCAACCTATCAGATTTTGCCTTTTTTTTTTTTTTTTTTTGTGAACCAAGGGCAATTCCTGGTACTCATGATTCAAACACAAAAAATACATGTTCCAGAAAGGAAGCATCCTACATATAACATCTTCCCTCTAGATCCCCAAACAGGAAACTATTAGGGACTTGGAGAACTGGACAGACTGAACTATGCCAAATCATACGCGTAAAATTTAGATTTCATTAAATGATCACTATTAGAAGGGACATAAGAAAAGGACTCATGTTTGTGCATGTGGGAGAAAAAGAACTGCCCTAGAAACTACTTCACCCACAAAGAAAAAGGGTTGGGCCACCTAAAGGTTGATGGGACATACTAGGTCTATGATTCTTAAGATGGAAATCATGGTTCAGATATTGATAGCCTAATTCTTCACCCAGGCCCTAGCAGACATCAGGGTGCAGTCAGCTGCTGCAGCCAGGTATACACAAGCTGCACTAGAGGGTGCTTGGTGCAGCAGTAAAGGCGCCACTTGGAATGCCCTCAGGCCACATCAAAGTGCATGGGTTTGAGTCCTCGCTCCACTTCCAGCTTCCTGCTTAGCTGCACTCTGAGAGGCAACAGGTGATGGCTCAAGTACTGGGTCCCTGAGCCCAACCTGGGGAACTGGGATTGGGTTCCTGGCTCATCTGGGGAATGAACCAGCAGATTGAAGATTTCTGTCTCTTCCTTTGACATAAAGTAAAAATACATATTTAAAAATTTCAAATTTATTTTAAAAAGAAAAGTACGATTTCATTAATGTATAAATGAAAAATCCCAAGCAAGCTTATATATAGCTTCTGAATACATACTCACTTATGATAAAGGCATAAAAGCAGGACAGTGGATTTCTTGAGAGCAGTGGGATAAAGAAAGCAAACAAAGGGAGTATCATTATCTCTAATGCTTTGTTTCTTTTAAAATACCCATCGAGCAGTCCCAACTCCTAATTACAATTCATCTGCGGATTGTCTTGAAGTTTCTATGAGGATAATCATGATCACATTATTCATTACAGCTGCCTTTCTTCCACTTCACTCATAACTTTTATCTTTTGTTTCCTTGCCTTGTCACACTGCAAGATAAATTTAAATGTACTTACAGGGAACATTCTTGCCTCATCCTTCCTTTAAAAGGACAATTTTGTCACTCTACCATCAAGTATGATGGGTGATACAGGTTTTGGTAAATGAATCTCACAGATTAAAAAAGTCCACTCCCCTTCAAGGATGAAAAGTTTGGTGGTGAACTAGTTTTGGTCTAATGGTCAGAGCTTGCTGACCCCTGCACTAGCAACCAAGGTTATCGACACTGTGCTGTCCAACACAGCACCCACTAGCCGCATGTGGCTACATAAACTTAAATGGCTTTAAATTGATTCTTCTTTATCCAAACTAGTTGTGTCAAGTGACTAATAACCACATACGGCTAGCACCCATTGTAATGAATGACACAGAAAACATTTTACCTCTCAATAATGTCTTATAGAAAATGTGCTTTTTCTTCTTTTTTTTAAATACAGCAACCATTCTGTTTCACACTATTTTTAAATTTAAGTGCCAGGTAATAAAGTGTAGAAAGTATCAGCATGAATGAATGTGAAGCAATGTTAAGGCCAAATGAATAAGCTCAGTGAGAGCAAAATACTTTCCAACAGGTTTATATTGCTTTTTTTTGTACTTGGGATAGTAGGGGGATAAATACACAAACACACACTCACATACACTTCAAAAAATTTTTTTTTAACAGGCAGAGTTAGACAGTGAGAGAGAGAGACAGAGAGAAAGGTCTTCCTTCCATTGGTTCACCCCGCAAGTAGCCGTTACAGCCAGCGCGTTGCGACTGGCGCGCTTTGACAATCCAAAGCCAGGAGCCAAGTGCCTCTTCCTGGTCTCCCATGCGGTTGCAGGGCCCAAGGACCTGGGCCATCATCCACTGCACTCCTGGGCCACAGCAGAGAGCTGGACTGGAAGAGGAGCAACTGGGACAGAACCCGGCGCCCCAACCGGGACTAGAACCCGGGATGCCAGCGCCGCAGGCGGAAGATTAGCCTAGTGAGCCATGGCACCGGCCAACACACAATTCATATTTAAGTAAAACTCAACCCTTCAGCTGGATGGAGACTATCGCACCTTGATTAATCAAGAACTTCCCTGCAAGAAGGAGAGCAGAGAGTTAATCTCTAAGGGATAATAATCACGTTCCAACTATAGAGTAGGTTTTGGTTTTATTTACTGTGAACTACTACTCTTCAACATGCTCTTAAATCGTGCAATTAACATTATTCTCATACTGAAAGATTTAAAAGAAAAATTATTTAAACAGAAGCAGAATCTGTATGTTATTATTACTATCCATGGTTCACCTAGCACCACATCCCAAAAAGAAAAAGCAGAGAAGATCTACACAAATGGAAAGTTCATTAGTGTTTGAGGTTATAAGCAATATAGCTACCTATTAAGAATTAATTTTTGCTGAGACAGCATCACATTCAGGGTGTATTAAATATAAGAACACTTCAAAAACATTGTTCTGCTCTCTCCTTCTTTGAGGTCAGCTTTTTTAGATTCCACATGAGTGAAACCATAAAGGTATTTACATGTACAACATTTATTTATGTTATCTTATCTGTACAAAGTGGTGGTAAGTCCTTTTCATTCTCCAACAAATAAATTACAATTAATTTGGAAGACAGAGCTGGGGCTGACATTGTAGTGCAGCAGGCTAAGCCATCACCTGCTATGCCAGCATCTCACATGGGCACTGGATTGAGCTCCTGCTGCTCCACTTCTGATCCAGCTCCCTGCTAATGCAGCTGGGAAAACAGTGGAAGATGGCTCAATGCTTGGGCCCCTGCCATTCACATGGGAGACCTGGATGGAGTCACAGGCTCCTGACTTGAACCTGGCTCAGCCCCAGCAGTTGTGGCCACTTAGGGAGTGAATCAGAGGATCAAAGATTGATCTCCCCCTCAACCTCTGCCTTTTCAATAAATAAATCTATCTTTTTTAAAAATTGAAAGAGCTGACCCAGAGGGCAAGGAGGAAAACACAGATACATGTGAGTGTGTGTCTGTGTGTGTGTGCGTGTATGTGTGTGTGTGTGTGTGATGTCCAGGCACAGGTACATAGATCATTTGAGAGGGCAAATCTCTTGTGACCTTAGAGTCTCATAGGAATTCATAGCATAATACAAAGTAACATATGGTCCTACATATGAATGGCTAAAAACAACCATAATGTTGTATACTAAGGTGTTATATACCTAACAGAATCTACATAGTTCTCTAAAATGGAGCTGTCACAACATGTTTGGACCTAGAGATTAACAGTTAAGAATTCTAGGTTAAGAATAATATTTATAGTGTATAATCCTATTTTTAAATAAATGACTACACATATGCATGCATATGTACATATGTAAGTGTATATATACATATATATGCACATACTGAATATACATATTTATTTTACTGTTATTGAATGAAGGAACCAAAGAGCCTCAAAACATACATCAACCATATGCTTCTACTTGAGCCAGAAAAAAGTTCCTGCACTTCGCCAAATTTTTAATTATAGTTCTCTGGGTAGTGTGCTTCAAAGTAACATTTATTTTTCTTTTCTCTTATTTATATTTATTTTTCAACATTAACTGGGACAACTTTTAGACCGAGTAAACAGGTTTGAAACTATCAGATTGCCAGAAAAAAATATCCTCTGAACGAAGTTTGGTGGTTATAATCCCGTTCATCAAGTGAATTCCATCAAAGGTTCTATCTCAGCGACATCTTGGACTCACTCTAAATGAAACGCATCCAGGCCTACAGGAGCTACCTTACATAGGAACAACAGTGCTCAGAAACTTGATCACGGAATAAGCTTCCCGATGAAGGAATCTGACAGATTTAAGCTTCTGATATGATAATCTTTCCCTTACAATATCCTGGCCTCATTTTCACAGCAAAGCAGGCTGTTATCACAGCCTCAGAATCCCCATCATTGTTGACATGAAACATTTCCATGATCTATCTTCATGGTACACCACGTAATTACTGATTTTCTTCACTTGGAGGCCAAGAGTGGTAAGTCAAGAGCTGTCAGGCTCCCTGGCAGGTTACCCAAGCCTGTCTCCCTCAATGATTTGGGTGCTTTCAAGGACACCATTAGCCCCAGAAGTCAACAAACACTTCTGAGTTCATCCTCGCCTCCCTCCCAAAATTGGATTCCATCGATCTGGTTTATCTATTGCAAATAAACACACTGAGTGGGAATGATGAGTTCAATTGCCACAGAAGAACAAAGGAGTATCACTCACCTCTGCTTGTGAAAAGCATAACCAAACGTGATTGTCTGATGAGCATGAGCTTCGTACATAAAATTTAAAGTGCTGATTAATTCAAGTTCAATATCTACCGCTTTCAACCAAAGAGAGAAAATGTTAATGAAAGAATATTCACTTTAAGGCCTGAATTATCTTAAAAATCATTTTATATGTAATAAAGAAGAATAAGGTTACCCATTAATTTGTGCATTGCATAAGGAAATCTGTTACCATGCTAACCTAAGACCTAGAAGAAGTTTCAGCAAAACCCATTGAAAACTTTGTTCATATCTCCAGTTCTCTACCCAACAATCCCTGGAGCCCACTCCAGATTTCCCTGAAATGGCTGGACAAGCTCACCAATGACCACATGTTGCTAACCCAGTAGTTAACTTCTTAGCCCTCATCTCAGGGAACACATAAACAGCCTTTAACACAGCTGATCCTCCCCTACTTCCTAAAAGACTGTGCTCTTGTTGGTTTCCACAATATCAACCTCACTTTTTTCCCTACCCAAGTGAACTACCATATCTTCTTGGTCTCCTCTGCTGGCTCCCACCTCCCAAACTTTTACACAATGAAGAAGCCCGAGGGTTGAATTCTCTCCAACTTTCTGCTGTCTCAAATCAATCATGAGGGTCTCATCGTGTCTCCCAGCTTTTGTAACGCCACTCCGACTACTCCTATGTGTTTCTCTCCATCCTGGACATTGCCTCTCAACTCTCAATCACACATATTCATCTGTCCTGGGGACACAGAAGAGTTAACTCAACCGCAAAGTGTCCAATAAAGATCCCTGATTCCCACACCATGCCTGCTCCTCCTATCCTCTTTCTCCTCTCAGAAGTGGAAATTTGACCTTCACAGCTGCTCAGACCCAAACACCTGGATTCCTATCCTCCTTCCATCATGCATTCAGAATGTGAGCAATCCTATCGTTTGCAGTCAAAATACTGTTATGCACCACATTTAGTGACAGGGACATGTTCTGAGAAATGGGTTACTAAGCAATTTCAGGTCATGTGAACATCACTGATGAACTTATAGAGGTGATATCATCTTGTGCATGCAGTCTGCCGCTGGCCAAAATGTCATTATGTGGCTCATGACCTCACTCTACGCTCAGAATCCTACCACCTCCCACCCCCCAGCGCTGTCACTGCCCTGACCCTACACTCCCCAACCTCTCTGACATGGACAGTACAACAGCTACTCACTCGACAGCTGCTTCTGCCCTGGCCTCCTTACTCCAGTACCCAGATCCCCTTTCAGAAGGCAAATCAGATGTCATGCTTCTGCTCATGTCCACCAAGGATTCCCCATTTCACTCAGAAGGAAAGCCAAGTCACAATGACCTCTGTGCTACAGGATACAGTTCCTGCTAATTTCTCTGATGCCCTCTGCCCCTCCTCCAGGTCTCCCATGCGTGGACAGGGGCCCATGGACTTGGGCCATCTTGTACTACTTTCCCAGGCCACAGCAGAGAGCTGGATTGGAAGTGGAGCAGCCGGGACTCAAACGGGTGTCCACATGGGATGCCAGCACTGCAGGCAGCGGCCTCACCAGTTATGCCACAGTGCCAGCCCCTAAAACATTGCTTTCAAAATAGGCATTTAGTCTGGCAGCTTAGTGTTAGTTAAGGTGCCCATGTCCCACACTGGCATACCTGGGTTCAATACCTGGCTCTGGCTCCTGACTCCTGACTCCAGGTTCCTTCTAATAAAGACCCTGGGAGACAGCAGGTGATGGCTGAAGTAACTGGGCTCCTGCCTCCCACGTGGGAGACCTCGCTGTGTCCCTAGTTCCCAGTGTCAGCTCCAGCCCAGCCTCAGAGGTTATAGACATTTGGGGAATAAACCAGTGGATGGGGGAAGCACTCTCTTTCTGTCCCCACCTGCTATCCTCTGCCTCTTAAGTATATCTTTTTTAAAAAAATCACTTTGGTCTCAAAACAACAAATAACAGTAGTGTGCCTATGCTTGTGCATATATTTGTGTGTTCATGTATTTTAAACATATTTTAGATAGCTTAGTAGGGAGTCACCTAACATGAGAGAAAAAGATTTTTTAAAAAAATAGCACCGTACTGTGACTTACAATGAGAATTTTCCATGGGTCAGACTTTTCTAACAAGAGTGCACAAGACTTGAACCCTGCCAGGCACCCTGGAGTCTCCAAACTCACTCTGCTATCCTTCATCACCTGTAAGTTAAGTTGTTAAGTTCTTTGCCATGAGAACTACAACAGAAACAAAACAGCAAACTTCTCTGTGGTCCATAAGATGCTCAGAGTCTCTCTACATGCCATAACAAAGTACTACAAAGCATCTACTGAATGCTAAAGGACCAACCCCATCAGTAAGATTTGTAATGTTCCCTGTTCCCAGGATTCCCACTTTCTGCCTGTCAGTGAGCCAGTGCTAGCTACTGGCTACCAGGTGACTTAGTAGCTATTTCCATCTTCTTCCATGCTTTCCCCTACATTGCAGGGACTAGAACACTTCTGAGACTCCCTTATAACTAGGACTCTGGGTAGATTTTGCCAATATGAAGCATTTGCTTAGGATGAGAAAGAAAGGAGACAGAGCTGTTGCTTTCCACACAGGAGAAGTGCTCCACATTTGATCTTGCCCCAACTTCTTAGATACAACAAAGCTGGGAAATCAGCAATGACTTCCCAAGTCTCCTGGGTAGCAACAGAAGCAAAGCTGCGGAGGCATGAACTTGAAGCCCAGCTAGGACTTGGCTGACTTCTGATTCTTCAGCTTTTCCAATAATTCTGCAAGCACCTCATTTCCTGTCTTCAATACCTTCACACCTGAAATTAGCTGCTGTGTGTTATTAACATCTCTCAGCCTGGAACCTACCCTTCTAAAGTTATGCTTGTGGTACTGGAGTGTGGAGTACCCAACTCATATTTCTGATCTGCGGCTGGCTCTCTAATAGCCTCTGCCAGCAGCAGGAAGAGGAAAACAAAAGAGGCCGCAAGTCTGGAGTGAGAAAAGAAGTATTTTCCTGTGTGATTGCAACGCATGTGAAAGTCCCTTCTTCATCCTGGCAGTGGGGATGGCTGTGTTCAATAAAATTTCATTTGCAGAAACAGGTGTTGGGTCAAATTGCTCCTGATGCTTTTAGCTGGTCTACCCCTGCCCTAGTTTTCATTTTTACACTTTCAGTTACCAAGTTAGCAGTCTCTAAACTTAATTAACCATTCTTCACATTAAAACCACACTGTTCAAATAATCGATGTTTTTCTCTCCTCGTCAGACTTTATCTCCATTCCTGCACTGAACTCTCCCTATTCCTACCACTGATATCAGAAGTGGTCCCCAGTAACAGTCCAAAGGTAGGAAACTGGCACCAACTATTTTACTGGAAGGCACTGACAACCTAATCATTAGTCTAGGAGAGATGCTGGTTGTCCATTGTGAACAGTACCAAAATTGTAAAATGATTGTCCCTGATATTCTTTCTCTGCCTTTTCATGTGTAATCCCATTCTTTTCTAGAACCCAGAGGTGAAACTGGCACTCTACTCTGGCATTCTATTTTCCTGATCCAGCTGTCTCCCAGCAGTTTTGAAGACCAGAGGCAGCTGGGACAACTCCAGGGGCAGCATATTATTGCAAAATAACTCAAGTAATAGAGACTTTCAAACTTGAAGTTACTGTTTATCAAAGATGATCTGTCAGAAGCACTGTGGACTGCTCAAATCCTGCATTTAGGGATGATAAACTGGTAAACAATTGGACTAAGGAAAAGGATATGAAACAGCCATTTTAGATAGTAAACAATAGCAGCACTGATTTCTGAAAGAAAAGTTAATGAGGTGTGCGATACGACAGCTGCGGTTTGTGACTGGAGGTACCTGCCCCAACTGTGACTCAGGGAAGAGCAATACAGAGTACAGTTCTCACTGATAATTCTCAGCTAGAGAATGCTGATGGGAAATGAAGGAACTACCACACAGAGAAAGAGCTTGAGAGATCTGAAAGGGTCCCCTTGTATCTTTGAACAAACACCAAGTTATGCACATGAGTGAGATCTGGGGGAAAAAAAAAAAAAAACCCTCATATGCTTTCATTTGAGAGGACTTCAAAATGTCAATGAACATGCACATTATCTATCATTGCATTTTCCTTGAACAATGCTCCTCAACTTCCGAGATGGGGAGGGAAGGTTACATGCTGAAAAATCCACTGTAGGTTGAAAATAAACCAAAAATGTATTTAATACACATAACCTAAAAAACATCCTAGCTTAGTAACACAGGAAACAATATAGCGTATCTGTCGCTTACGGCAGCCACCACTGCCAAGTATCACAAGAGTATAGTACAATGCAAATCACCAGCCCAGGAGAAGATGAAAATGCAAAATTTAAAGTACAGTTTCTACTGAATACACATCACCTTTTGCATAATCAGAAGTCAAACCATAGTAAGTAGGAGAACATCTGTATATAAAAGAAGTAATAACAACCAAGGCTGTGTGATGAATAAATTCCCAGAGCTCAAATAATTGGAAGAAGTTTCAACTATCCATAGTGGAAAAGCTGTAGATTCTTAAGTGGTAGCCCCAATGGATTATGCTTTGGTAGGACAACTGAAATAGTACAAGAATAAAGGCCGCCACAGACTCACAAGTACCTGCCTGCCAAAACTTTAATGAAAATAACAGAATTCAGATATTCAGCAACAAAAAATAACCAGCACACATCAAAAAATTACTAGACATACAAAATGACAGAAAAATATGGTCTAAAACCTAGATTTTAAAAAAACAGCAAATAGAAACAGGCCCATAAATGACATAGAAGTGGAATTAGTAGAAGAGGATTTTAAGTTATTATAAATTTATTGAAAGACTTAACAGAACACATTAATACAATGAAAAAAGTGGAAGAACTAAATAGAACCATTACACAGAGTGAAAAAAAACATTTGACGTGTGTAAGTGTAGTGAAAAATATAAAATAATGCTGAGGTAAATTAATGAGGACTTAAGTAAACAAGAATATCCCATGTTCATGAATTTGAAATATCAATACCTTTAAAATGTTAAATTGCCCAAATTTATGTATACCCATAATCTACATATAATCATAAAAATCTCAGCAGCTAGAGAAATTCACAACCTGACTCCAAAGTGTAGCAGAAGTATAAAGGTCCTGCAATAAACAGAACAATCTTGACAAACAACAAAGTTGGAGAACTTCACAACCTGTTACAAAGCTACCATAATTACACAATGTGGAACTGGACATCAAAAGAGATACATACATGAATGGAATAAACTGGCAAAAATAGAATCACATATATTGGTCAATGGATTTACAACAAAAGTGCCAGGTAATTCCATGTGGAAATAAAAGTATCTGTCACAAATATGCTAGCAAAACTAGATTCCCTATGTAGGTTATGTTATACCTCAACCTTTACCTCACACCACAAACAAAACCAGATCACAGACTTAAAAGTTAAAACTATAAAGAAGAAAATATAGGGGGAAATCTTCCCAATTCTGGAGTATCAAAGCTCTAATAATATCAAAAAGTAAAAGAAGAAACTAGACTTCAACAAAATAAGAAAGATATGCACTGCAAAAGATACCTGCATTTCTTTCCCAATGCTATGGAACATACTAACACAAATTCAGCACAGAACACCGCACACATCCGTTATCAACAGTCCATGCTCAGTTTAGTTCAATCTGTTGCTAGGGGTCTCAAAAGACCATAAGCGGGGCCGGCACTGTGGCTCATTTGGCTAATCCTCCACCTGCGGCGCCAGCAACCCATTTGGGTTCTAGTCCTGGTTGCTACTCTTCCAGTCCAGCTCTCTGCTGTGGCCCGGGAAGGCAGTGGAGGATGGCCCAAGTGCTTGGGCCCTGCACCCATATGGGAGACTGGGAGGAAGCACCCAGCACCTGGCTTCAGATCGATGTAGCTCCAGCCGTAGCAGCCATTTGGGGGGTGAACCAATGGAGGGAAGACCTTTCTCTCTGTCTCTCTCTCTCTCTCACTGTCTAATTCTATCTGTCAAATAAAAATAAATAAATAAAGACCAGAAGCAGAGATCTGGCCAAGGAGGGAACTCACCTGAAGGTGTAGCTGGGGAAGGACCCGTATCCTGTCTGCCTCAGGTTCCTGGCAGAACCCACCTCCTTGTGGTTGCAGGACTCTCATTTTCTTGCAGGCTGTAGGCTACAGTCACTCTCAAGTCAAACAGGCAGCTTGTCAGCACACAGCCCAGGCCCTCGGCTCACACGGTGGTTTGCTACTGAAACCCACCATAAGAGCAAAGTCTCTCACTTCAGCCTCTTAGGAAGGAATCTTATACAAACCACTATAATCAAGGGAGTGACAGTCCCTCACTTTTGCTGGATTCTGATGGTGGAAATTATGTTGTAGGCTCCACACATACTCAAAGGGTGACTCTATTAGGAAACGGTGTGGAGACAGGAGACAGAGATTCCTGAGGGTCATTCTAGGGCATAGTTTCTCTAACACTGTTAAGAAAATGGCTAGGCAAGGAAAAGGTAGATAATATTTACAATACACATCTCTGAAGCAGGGTTTGTATCCAGAATACATAAAGAACTGTTGAAATCATTAATTTAAAATTCCATGCAATACTCAATTTTTAAAAGAGGCAAGGAGCAGACATTTAGCCCAGCACAGATCCCACATAAGAATGCCTAGGTTCAATCTCCAGCCCAAGGTCCTCACTCCAGCTTCTCATCAATGCAGACCTTGGGAGGCGGCAGTGATGGCTCAAGTAATTGCAGTGCTGCCACCCATGTGGAGACCTGGATTGCATTCTCAGCTCCTGCCTCTGGCTTAGTCCCTTCTCTTTTCACCATCTGGAGAGAGAACCAGTGAATGGCATCTCTTTTTATCATTACTCTCTCTCTTTCTCTCATGAATAAAATCTATTTATTTATTTGAGAGGCAGAGTGACAGAGAAAGAGACAGACAGGGGTCCAGTGCTGTGCTGTAGCAGGTAAAGCTGCTTCCTGCAGTGCCAGCATCCCTTATGGTTCAAGTCCCGGCTGCTCCACTTCCCATCCAGCTCTCTGCTATGGCCTGGGAGAGCAGTACAGGATGGTCCTAGTCCTTGGGCCCCTGCACCCACGTGGGAAACTTGGAAGAAGCTCTTAGCTCCTGGCTTCAGATCGGCATAGCTCCAGCGGTTGTGGCCAATTGGAGAGTGAACCAGCGGATGGAAGACCTCTATATCTCTCTCTGCCTCTCCTTCTCTCTCTGTATAACTCTGACTTTCAAATAAATAAATAAAGCTTTAAAAAAAAAAAAAAGACAAAGAGAGCTTTCATGTGCTGATTCACTCCCCAGTGGTTCTCAATGGTCATTGTTGGGCCAGGACAAAGCCAAGAACCAGGAATTCCATCTGGATCTCCCACATGAGTAGCAGGGGCCCAAGCACTTGGGCCAGCATCCACTGCTTTTCCAGGCACATTAGCAGGAAGCTGGATTGAAGTGGAGCTGCCAGGACTCAAACTGGACTGGCATTGCAAGAGGCAGCTTAACCCACTGCACCACAACACCAGCCCCTAAAGTATTGTTTTAAAAAGGGCAAAAGTTTGACAGAGAATTCAACAAAGGAAGATTTTTAAATGGCCAATTAGCACAGGAAAAGGTAATCAACATGATCAGTCATCAGAGAAACGAAAACTAAAACCACACTGAGCTATCATTACACATCCAGTAAAATGGCTAAAATTAAAATAAATAACAATAGCAAATACTGATGAAGATGTGGAACAATGAAAACTCTCAGAGACTCCCAGTGGAAGAGTAAAATGGAACCTGTTGGGCAATGTCTCCCAGAGCTAGGTATTGTCGCTCCCCCTCTTCATGGAGGAACGACACAGGACCCTGCGCTGTTCTTTCATCTGCTCGGCCCTCCCCGGGTTTGCTGCTGGTTCTTCCCAGGTTGGCTACCGACCCTTCCACCTCCGTGGAAGGGCGGTTCCCCCTGCCACATTCCCCACTTCCGCGGGGGAGCGGCACACTGCCGGCCGGCTCTCTCGGGGGCTGCACTTCCCCTTAGATGTTCCTGGTGCATGCCGTCTCTCTCCTTCTTTATAGTCCTCTGCCAATCCCAACTCGGCTGCCCACACGCCGAGTACGCTGCTCTCCTCCAATCAGGAGCAAGTCCTACAGTTTATTGGTTGAACTGGAGGCAGCTGTGCAGAAGCTGTTTACTTCTCTCCCAGCGCCATATTGTGGGAGAGCAGATGCATAGAATAAGTCTTAATTCCAGTAACTCAGTCTAGTCCGGATTGCTCCCCACAGATCCCCCTTTCTTTTTATTTTTTGGCGTTGATATGCGCCTGTCTTCGGTGTCCCGCAGCACACACTCTGCTCTACTTGCTAGAGTTGCCACAGGTTCTTACACGTCCTATCAATCAGGCAAACCAAATCCGGGTCCTCTCTTCGCCATGTTGTGAGGAGGTTTTTAGGCGCTGATGCGTGCCTGTGTTCGGTGCCCTGCAGCGCATGCTCTGCTCTGCCTGCAGGGGCTTACAAGCCCTAACAATCAGGCAAACCGAATCCAAGCCTTCTCATTGCCGTATTGTTGGGGAGACTTATTAGTGTTGGTTCGTGCCTATCTTCAGTGACCTGTGGCGCATAAGCTGCTAGCCGCCGCAGGTGCTCATCGCCTCACTAATCGGGCAGACCGAATCCAAGCCTTTTAATTGTTGTATTGTGGGGAGGCCTTACTGATGTTAATTCGTGCCTGTCTTCGGTGACCTGCGGCGCATAAGCTGCTAGCCGCCTGCAGGTGCTCATCGCCTCACTTAATCAGGCAGACCGAATCCAAGCTTTCTCATTGCCATGTTGAGGGGAGGCCTTTCTATTTCTCTATTTCTCTATCTCCGGGCATTCCTATTTCCCCCATTTTACTTCTATCTTCCAGCATTCCTATTTCTCTCATTTTACTTCTAAACTTCTGTCTCTCTTATCCCTGCGGCTTCCCAGCGCCCGCCCCGAGGCTGCTTCTCGGCAGCTTCCCGGCTCTGCGCCGCTTCAGCCCACACTTCTCTCATCTGCGCGGCTTCCCGGCTTCGCGCACGCACTCCGCGGTCTCGCACTAGCCCAGCGTTCCCTATCTACTTGTGCCCCGCACGCTCTCTCTGCGCGCGGCAGCCTCCGCGAGTCACACAGCCCCAGCTCACGTTTCCGCCACCACCGGCATTCAGTCCAAGTTCCCCGGACTAACCTGGCGAATTCTGGCGGCCCACGTCTCTGCCTCTGGTTCCAGATCTTCGCCTCTTGCTCCCCGAGGTGACTTGAAGAATTCCAAGGTGGCTTATGTCTCCGCCTCGGCCTGCACTCGCGGCTTCATCCTCCCTAACATTTTTCTCTACCTGGTATGTTTCCTTAAGTTTTCTTCCAACAATATTCCTCTCATTTCTCCTGGCTACTCCCCACAGTCCGTATCCGAGTCCAAGTTTCTTATAGGTTTCACTTTCACTTTCAACCTGCAGTCCGTATCTGAGTCTAAGTTTCTTCTTGCTTTCACTTTAAATCCTAACTTCTTTCCCACAGTCCATATCCGAGTCTATGCCTAGGCTTTCAATAGCTTCTTCCGGCACCTAGGCTCTTTGCTAGTCTCTCTCTCCGGTATTTTCCACTTCTTGCCGTTTCTTCCCTCCTAGGTTTCCTATCCGTCCTAAGTTTCCTATCCGAGTCACGGCACCATTATGTCGCTCCCCCTCTTCATGGAGGAACGACACAGGACCCTGCGCTGTTCTTTCATCTGCTCGGCCCTCCCCGGGTTTGCTGCTGGTTCTTCCCAGGTTGGCTACCGACCCTTCCACCTCCGTGGAAGGGCGGTTCCCCCTGCCACATTCCCCACTTCCGCGGGGGAGCGGCACACTGCCGGCCGGCTCTCTCGGGGGCTGCACTTCCCCTTAGATGTTCCTGGTGCATGCCGTCTCTCTCCTTCTTTATAGTCCTCTGCCAATCCCAACTCGGCTGCCCACATGCCGAGTACGCTGCTCTCCTCCAATCAGGAGCAAGTCCTACAGTTTATTGGTTGAACTGGAGGCAGCTGTGCAGAAGCTGTTTACTTCTCTCCCAGCGCCATATTGTGGGAGAGCAGATGCATAGAATAAGTCTTAATTCCAGTAACTCAGTCTAGTCCGGATTGCTCCCCACAGGTATCTTCCCTGAAACCCAGGAATTCCACTCCTAGGTATTTACCCAAGAGAAACCAAAAGATTAGTCTACCAAAACATGTACAGAAATGCTCATAGCATCTTTATTTGTAATAGTCGCCAAATAGAAATGATAAAGATATCAACAAATAAATGGGTAAAGGACGTGTGTTATAGCCATACAACGAAATACTTACACAGCCATAAAAAGGAACTGAATTTTTAATGATGCACACAGCAACCTGTACAAAAGAAGCCAGAAAAAACACACCTGACTGTTCGGTGTCATTCTAATGTAATTCTAACATAAGCACAATTCACCCATCTTTTTGGAAAGCAGGTGAGTGGGTGCCTGGGAGAGGAGAGGGCTGACTACAACAGAACTTCTGGAGAAGATGGAAAAGTTCAGTGTCTGGAATGGGGTGGTGGGAACATGGGGATAAGTGTGGGTGAGGAGCACCAAAAGGCAGCCTCACAATGGCAACTTGAAGGCGCCAAATGTTGTCCATTTCACGCGCTGGCTAATGGTATCTGAGAGCTCTCACTGCTATGGCAATCCAGTCCTCACCAGGACTTGTAATGCCAACCAGTTTCGTCGCAGCCACTCTAATGGGTGCATAGCATATCTCACTGTGGCGTTAATGTACCTTCTTGATGACTAATCACACTGATAGCCCTTCTCACCGGGAACTCCAGGCCTCCCTACTCCCATCCATTCCTCCCAGACTCACTTCTGGTCCCCATGCCAGGAGTAAAGATTGAGGGTGCCAGTGGCAATTCACAGAGATTATTGATAAAGCCGACTTCTCTATTTTCGAGCAAACAGACAAACAAAACAAAATCACAAATCTTTTTCCCTGCCAACCTATCATCTAGAATGCTCCTGGGTGTCCACACACCATTACTCACCTGATTTCAAAGCACTGATTTTGTCTATATTACAGATCCTAGGTGTTGTTTTAACATCAACTGAAAAACTCAAAATACAGAGATGAACCCTAATCATTTAGAGCACCTGGGATCTCAGCCTAGCCATACTGCAAAGTAAAGGAGATAGAAGCCAGCTCTGCCTTTGAGGGAAAACCCTTAACCCTCACCCTTATGTGGGAGATGAAGAGAAGCCAGGTCTAGTACTTCCAATTCCTGGGCCATTTCCTTCGTCTGTGTCTCTGCTTCCTCATCAGTGGTCTGAGACTGTAAAAGCCCAACACAGGCATTCCACTAGGGATCTAATGTGCCCGTAATCTATTGTCCTCTTCTATTCCTCACCTCCTAAATGAGGTTTTGATGGGACTAGAAATGCCTTTAATTCAACTCAAGAACAAGAAGGAATGGGCCGGCGCTGTGGCTCACTAGGCTAATCCTCCGCCTGCGGCACTGGTACTCCGGGTTCTAGTCCCAGTTGGGGCGCCGTTTCTGTCCTGGTTGCTCCTCTTCCAGTCCAGCTCTCTGCTGTGGCCCAGGAAGGCAGTGGAGGATAGCCCAGGTCTTTGGGCCCTGCACCCTCATGGGAGACCAGGAGGAAGCACCTGGCTCCTGGCTTCAGATGGGCACAGCGCTGGCCATAGCGGCCATTTTGGGGGGTGAACCAACAGAAGGAAGACATTTCTCTCTGTCTCTCTCTCTCACTGTCAAAAAAAAAAAAAAAAAAAACCAAGAAGGAAGACAAGGGAAAAGAAGAAAGAAGACAATCCCTCTGTAGTCAGCAGTCAGAAACACAGAGCCTCCCATTGCCTATCGAACAGGAAAAACATGGGCCTCTTCTCAGCAGATACTGAACGTTTTAACGTCATCCAACTAAGTCAGTCCAAAATGGGTTAAGAAGAATCATTCTTTACAGGTTACATTAAAGGCAGTCAGGCACACAGCCAAAATATCTTTTGTTTGGCATCACAAACCACCCTTTGGTCTAGGTAAAGCACAGGTCTGAGTCTCACCATGTTTTGTTGAAGTACAGTCCATCACCTGGATTCCAGACAGCACTGATACAAAGGGAAAATACAGGCTCATTTCCAAGGTACCTCTAGGAAAAGGAGACCTTAAATTTTTTTTAATTATTTTTATTTATCTAAAAGGGGGAGAGAGAGAGAGAGGGAGAGGGAGAGAGAGAGAGATAGAGAGAGAGAGAGAGAGAGAGAGAGAGATCTACTCAGTGGTTCACTTACCAAATGCCTGCAATAGTCAGTGGTGGGTCAGGCTGAGGCCAGGAGCCAAGAACTCAACCCAAGTCTCCCATGTGGGTGGCAGGGTGCCAAACACTTAAGCCATCACCTGCTGCCTCCCATGGGGGCACATTATCAGAAAACTGTATTGGAAGCAGACCCAGGACTTGAATCCAGACGTCCCAAGTACCTACCTGCTACACCAGACACCAACAGAGACTTACTTTCATTTGTTTAGTAAGGTTTTGGATGCCATGAAGCTGGGAAGGCATCAGCAAACAGGCACCTGGATGTGCTCACAGGTTGTGTGGACCTGTTCAGGGTCTGGGAATTTCTGCAGCAGCTCTTGGTCCCTCTCCTCTGTTGTGCTGCTATGGCCTACTCAGTGTCTACTCCCCAGCATTGTGAGCCCACATTTGGTCCATCATGGCTACCCTCATCATTACTTCCTGTGTGACTTACAAATAGAAATTCTGATTGAAAACCAAACATTAGCTTAAATGTCGTCATCCATTCAAAAAGATACTCAACATCACTAATTATTAGGGATATGTAAATCAAAACCAAAAGGAAAGGGAGCCGGCGCTGTGGCACAGCAGGTTAAAGCTCTAGCCTGCAGCACCAGCATCCCATATGGGCACCAGTTCAAGTCCTGGCTGCTCTTCTTCCGATCCAGCTCTCTGCTGTGGTCTGGAAAAGTAGTAGAGTATGGCCCAACTCCTTGGGCCCCTGCACCCCCATGGGAGACCTGGAGGAAGCTCCTGGCTCCTGGCTTTGGATCAGCTCAGCTCTGGCCATTGCGGTCATTTGGGGAGTGAACCAGCGGAATGGAAGTCCTCTCTCTCTCTCTTTCTCTCTCTCTCTCTGCCTCTCCTTCTCTCTGTGTATAAATCTGTCAAATAAAATAATTCTTCACAATTAGATAACACCTTATACCCATTAGGATGGTTATTATAAAAAATAAAAAAACCACAAGCGTTGACAAGAATGTGGAGAGATCAGAAGCCTTGTCCTCTGTTGGTAGGAACATAAAATGGTTTAGCTATGAATGAAAACAGTAAAGCAGTTCCTCAAAAACTGAAACATAAAAGTACTGTATGATTCAGAAACGGCACTTCTGGATATTCAAGGATACTTCAGAAAGCTTATGGAAAACGAAATTTAAAAATATGTCAGGGGATGGCACTGTGGCATAGCAGGTAATGCCAATGCCTGCAGTGCCGGCATACCATATGCGTGCCAGTTCAAGACTCAGCTGCTCCACTTCAGATCCAGCTCTCTGCTATGGTCTGGGAAAATAGTAGAAGATGGCCCAAGTGCTTGGGCCCCTGCATCCACTTGGGACACTTAGAAGAAGCTCCTGGTTCCTGGCTTCAGATCGGCACAGCTCCAGCCATTGCAGCCATTTGGGGAGTAAACCAGCAGATGGAAGACTTCTCTCTCTGCCTCTGCCTCTCTGTAACTCTTGCTTTCAAATAAATAAATAAATCTTAAAAAGAAAAAATAAGTTCGTTTTGGTAAAGCCACTGCCTGCCAACATCAGCATCCCATGTGGATGCCAGTTCGAGTCCCCGATGCTTCACTTCTGATCCAGCTCCCTGCTAATGTGCCTGAGAAAGCAGTGGAAGATAGCAAAAGTGCTTGGGGCTCTGCCACCCAAGTGGGAGATCTGGAAGAAGCTTCTGGCTCCTGACTTCAGCCTGGCCCAGCTCCAGACATTGCAGCCATTTGGGGAGTGAACCAGAAGATGGAAGATCCTTCTCTCTCTCTCTCACTCTAACCCTGCCTTTCAAATAAATAAATCTTAAAAAAAAAAATTGCAATCCATGCTTATAGTGGTGGTGGGATCTTCAAAATATTCACAGAAAAATGCATATTCTGCAAAAAAACACTACATGAAAATTTTTGCACCAAAATCAATGTATTTTAATTCCATTTTCCACAAATATTTTTTAAAATTTCTTTATCTATTGGAAAGGCATAGATATAGAGAGGCAGAAGCAGAGAGAGAGAGAGAGAGATCTTCCATTCACTGGTTCACTCCCTAAATGGCCACAGCTGGGAAGATCCGAAGCCAGGAGCCAGGAGCTTCCTCCATGTAGGTACAATGGCCCAAGGACTTGGACCATCTCTGCTGCTTTCCCGGGCACATCAGCAGTAAGCTATACAGGAAGTGGAACAGCCAAGACTCAAACCTGGTGCCCATATGGAATGCGAGCAATGCAGGTGGCGGCTTTACCTGCTATGTCACAGCACCAGCCCCTCCCACAAACTTTTGAAGCACCCTTGTTAATCCAAAAGAATTGAAAGCAGGATCTCTAAAAGATGTTGACACATCAGTATTCATAGCAGCTTTATTCACAACAGCCAAAAGTTGGAAGTCATCCAAGTGTCCATCTACAACTGTAAGGATCAACAAAATATGCACATGGGCTGTTAGCTGTAAGAAGGGAAGATTCCAGCACACGCTGCAGCATGGATGAGCCTTGAAGACCTTCTGCTAAGTGAAATAAACCAGTCATGAAAATCACGATACTGTAAGATTCCACTTTGAGGGATCCCTAAGGTAGTCAAATTCATAGGCACAAAGTCGAATGCTGGTTGCCAGGGGCTGTGATAGGGAAGACAGAGGTTGAGTTTAATGGGGACAAAAGGAGTTCTCTGAACAGATGCTGCTGGTGGTTACACAACAGTGCCACTGAATTATAACCTGTGCCACAGTTCACACACACACACACACACACACACACTTTCCAATGCAGAAAAATTCTACGAAGAAAATTAAGGCACAATGGGAATGCTTGGAAAAGTGGAATCCATAGCACAAGGGAGCTTTCCTTAGTACCTCAGAGCATGTGCGAGTCAGAGTCCAGAGTTGAGCAGGACCTGGGTTGCAGGGCTTCTTGCAGGTGGCACACAAACAAAGGCAGGAGAGGCTCAATAAGATGAATGCAGAAGCATTCACACAAAAAGGGGCACCCTGGAAATACTGCAGGCTCCCTGACTGCTGACCATGGAGTTGTGAGGGCAGAGAGAATGCCTTTGTCTACACAGCAGGATCCATGTCCTCCTGGGGTTGCAAGTCTGTGTACTACAACTTCTCCCCTTAAAACTGTACTTAGACCCGTCATCTGTTATTATCTCACTGCCCAAGTGCTTGCCCTTAACTGGGCCCTTGTTAATCTCAAAAATGGAATTTCATTGTTCAGCTCCTATTTTCAAACCAAACCACATCACAGGTCACTGGTTACGCAAGAGTCAGCTCCAACCTGGTCTCTTCAGTGCCTTTCGGCTGTGATGGGGTGGACACATGTCCATGAAATACTCAGGAAACCATGGTGTTCAATTCCCCAGGAGCTGGTGGCTTTGGGATGTTGAGGAATTAAGTGCACATGTATCCTACTACTATAGAAATGTAAACAGCTTCCAACACTTAGATATGATCTTTATAAAGAAAATTCTACAAATCTCTTTAGCCATCTACATTGTAGTTTACCGTCACCACTTAACGTAAATCATAAAAGGTGTCATTAATACTTCATAGTTAATGTCTGAAGCTCAACCAGATGAAAACTAATGCATTTTAAATGCACAATTATAGGTGAGTACAACAAAGTATTACCATGAAGCAACATTCTAAGATAATATTGATATTTAAAGATAAGGCTTTATAACGTCCACTCAAAATTACAAACAGAAAACACAGGATAGTCTTATGATTGTTTGGTAGAAAAAATAAACCCTGATTAGCATAATAGAAACAAACCAATTGCAATTTTTAAAAAACTACTCACATCCAGAGAATCCTCCTTTAGTAGGATAAGAGCCATATTCTGTGACACCAATCGGCAGGAATATCCTAAAGTGGGGAAGAGACAACATGTGAATTTATTGTTTCTTCCACAGGCTCATCGGTTTTCTAAGGTTATTTAAATTCAACCTCTTCTCTTTCACCTTAGTACTGTTTTAAGTCTATTGGTTGACACAGAGGAATAGGGCAAAGTGAGGGATAGGAAAAGATTTTGATTCTCGCAGACAGCTTGAATAGAACTGGCTGGGAAGGTCTTTAAAACTAAAGGCTAAAATAAATACTTGTCAATTTTCTGTGGATTTTTCTTTATGCCTGTCATCCTTGTAAAACATTAGGATAAGCCTTGGATTATCTAAAGTAACAGCAAACACTTTAGGAAGACAAATGGAATTTAACAGTGCTCCTAAATCAGCATAAATATGCCTACTGGAATACCCAGACCCCTCAGCGCCTTTCTAAAAAGTAGGCAGTTCTCACAACAGGTTTCAAGGCGGTACTACTGCACAATTTGAGAGTCACTTTTCCTGACAAAAGTAATCGCCATTTCGAGAATTAAATCCTGGGACTGGTGCAGTGGCTTAGCAGGTAAAGCCGCTGCCTGTGGCACAGGCACTCCATATGGGCTCCGGTTCAAGTCCTGGCTGCTCCACTTCCAATCCCACTCCCTGCTAATGTGCCTGGGAAAGCAGCAGAGGATGGCACATGTGGGAGACCCAGAAGAAGCTCCTGGCTCCTGGCTTTGGATCAGCCCAGCTCTGGCCATTGTAGCCATTTGGGGAGTGAACCAGCAGATAGATAGATAAATAGATAGATCTCTCTCTCTCTCTCTCTGCCTTTCAAATAAATAAATAAATAAATCTTTATTTAAAAAAAAGATTTAAACCCTGAGTTGCATTTAACAACAACAATAACAATGAAATTTAAAACAATGTTTGTTTGGAACAAAAGTATCCCTAACTCTTTAAACATTTCTGGTGGCTTCGGGATCCACAAGAGAGGAGGCCCACACTTCCGGGAATAGAGAGTCCCTACCTGCACTTCCAGGAATGAAAAGTCCTTGTCAAGGTCCCCACGGGTGCCTAAAGGTCAACCAGTGAGGATCAGACCCACCTCAACCTTTAACCCTCATGCCCTGTATCTTCAAAAGGAGCCCTCCCAACCTCTGATACGCAACTTCCCTAACCCCGCTCTGTTGGCACTGGTGAACCTGGCCAGGGAGCGGAATTCCAATAAAAGCTTGTAAATTAATTGATTCATCTGGCTGGGAAGACTTGTTCCGCGCAAGACACCTTGCAATTTCCTTCTCAGTTTTTTTAAAAAAGTTGTCCCATAGGTTAAATGAGATCCTCTTCTCTACTTTTTTTCTCAGTACGGGGAATGTTTTTTCTAGAAGCTCCTTCCTCCTCAGGCTCTGAACTAGATGACTGCTCAGTGACCACACAAGAGCCTCTGGATTCTTCCCATCCAGGTCCACATGCCCTGTGGGGAGGAAGCTCCAGTAACCTGTACGACCTGTGGCAATAGCCAGGGCTCCAATTTTTGCTTCAAATCAGCTGCACCCGCTCTGTGCCCTAGAGAGGGCTGGCATCACCACACACTTCTCACCACCCCCATCTCTATCCATCTCATTGGGAAAAGGCAAGGAAGAAAGCTCTCACCTAGAAAAATGGCCCTCAAACCAACTTTTTGTCCAGCATCTTCAGATAATGGGTCAATGATTATAGGAAAATGAAGCAAAGCATCACACAGAATTTCAACCTTCCAGCAAGTACACAAATACTTCAAAAAGTTCATGAAAAATGCATCCTGTGAAAGACTGCACACATTTCACATTTTTTGCAGTCAAATTCATCTTTTAATTCCATTTTCCATGAGCTTCTGAAGTCTCCTCAACGGGGTGCCCTGGAATCTCCAGGCAGAACACGAAACCCGTCCTCACAGATGCTCCACATACCAAGGAAAGGAGACTGGGCCAGAGACAAGACCACCAAACCCATGTGTGTGGCCCTACTCAGCACGTTTCTGCTCATTCTTAAGAAACTCTAGCAATAGGCACAAGATGCAATTCAACACAGACAAAATTTAAGACCAAGAAAAAGCTGTGTTTTGGGGGAGAGGCTGCGAAATACATATTTTTGTTTATTTTGGCAATGAACAAACATAACCTTCACTAACAATTGCCATTTGGAAAGAATAATTTATAAAGCACTTCAGAACACAAATTTTAAGGGACAAAATTATGGCTTTTAATTCAAATGTTATCTTTAACAATACCATAAAAGATACAATCCAGGTTATTAATAAGCTTTTTCTTAAAGGAATGAGATTATTTCTTTTAAAAACTAAAACAAATTTGATAACAATTTATTTTATTTACTTGAAAGTCAGAGAGAGCTTCCATATGTTGGTTCACTCCTCAAATGCCGACAACAACTGGGACTGGGCAGAGACCAGAGCCAGCAGCCAAGAATACAATACAGGTGTCTTACATGTAAGGATGGCAAGAACCCAATCACTGGAGCCATCACCTGCTGCCTCCCAGGGTCCACATCAGCAAGAGTAGAGTCAGGAACCGAACCCAGTTACTCTAATGGGGGGGGGGGGGTGCAGGTGTCTTAACCATAAGGCCAAACAATTACTTCAAAACTGAATAACATTTCTTTTTTTTAAAAAAAAAACTGAATAACATTTCAATACCACACAGGCAAATGCCCAAAACCAAAAAGGGGGGAACGGAGAGTGAGTAAGAAACATTTTTTTAAACATTTTAAAATTACTCCAAGTCTTACTTTTAACAATAGCGATGGGTAAAAGCTAGACTTTCAAATGCCATTAAACATTGTGAATAGAGACATGCTTTTGAAGACATCACTTGGGATGTCCACAACACACATCACTTTCCTGGATTCATGACCTGGCTCCACTCTGAATTTCAGCCTCTCGCTGATGCACATCCTGGGAGGCAGCAAGTGATGGCTCAAGGAGCTGTGTCCCTGACACTCACGGAAGAGGCCTGAACTGTATTCCTGGTTCCTGGCTTAGGCCCGGCCCAGCCCTGCATGTGGCAGGCATTTGATGGAAGACAGGAGATGGAAGCAAATGGAAGGTGTCTCTCTGTCTTCCCCAGCTCTCCTTTTCTGTCTCCATGGCTTTCAAATAAATAAATAAATTTTAATAAGCATTTTAAAACTACTCCAAGTCTTACTACTCCAAAGTTCTGCTTAATAGGATTGGGAAAACTGCTTTCTTCATTTCCTTTAAAATTTTACAAATACATTCTTTCTTCCTGTAAGTTTCTAGATTAGGTTCAGAAGGGAGGTCTACATTTTCTCTTCAGTTACAACGAGGGTACGTACTGCAACTTTAATCATTTCCCTCTATGTCAGGTTACTCCTCTGCAACCTCAGGGATCCCAGCAACGTCAGCAGCAGGGGCTGTTACAAATTCTCTATAACTAATGCAAAAGGATTACTGGCAGGTTGTTTTTATTTGAACAACAGCTGCAGAAGCAAGCTGTAATTTTTAAGCTCTCGCTTACTGCTTTATTTTATATTTTTCACTTTAAGCAAAATGCCACTTGACAACTGAAGTTACACAAAAATATTCCAGAATAAGTCTCAAGTATTTTTTTCTAGCTGGGTTAGGGGGAGAGCAATAAATAAAATGACTGACATTTTCATAAAGTTAAATATACAAAACTAAAGGCTTCCGAGAAGAAACAGATTAAGGGATCTTTTTTGTTTTTTTGTTTTTAATTTGGAAAATGAGGTGAGATCTTGCTTAGAGAATTATCACACAGAACACTTGCACTAGACAGACCATGGAAGTTTAACCCAGTTAATTGTGACTTAGCTAATGTAGTAAACTCAATTATGTCAATCCAGGTTTGGTGTGCTTGATTTCTAATGTTTTTGGATAAAATGAGATCAACTCCTGGAGAAGAGCCAGCCACAGAATGTCAATCCACACTTGTAAATTGAGGCCTCCTTCTTCAATCTTGCAGCCTCACAGGACAGCCATAAAATGACCCCGAGGAGAACCCTTAGGGATTTCGTTTTTACTGCAGCTGAAATTAACAGCACACTACAAAGGCGTTTGGTCTTTCTGCTGCGGGAGTATAATCAACATTCAAAGAAACCCAAACATTTCAGAGTCTGCAGCACTTAGAGCAAGACTAGCTTTTAAGACAATAAAATAATACTTCACACTAGAAAATGTGCCCAAACCAAATCCCTCGGGTATCTCAACCAGTGTTCCTTTTCTATTTTTAAAGGTAAGATCGTAGAGCTGGCGCTGTGGCATAGTACATTAGGCCTCCGCCTGTGGCACCAGCATCCCATATGGGTGCCGGTTCAAGTCCCAGCTGCTCTACTTCTGATCCAGATCTTTGCAATGGCCTGGGAAAGCAGTAGAAGATGGCCCAAGTCCTTGGGCCCCTGCACCCGCGTGGGAGACCCAGAAGAAGTTCCTGGCTCCTGGTTTCAGATCTTCGCAGCTCCGGCCATTGCAGCCATTTTGGGGAGTGAACCAGTGGATCGAGGACCTCTCTCTCTGTCTCTTCCTCTCTCTGTCTGTAACTCTAACTTTCAAATAAATAAATAAAATCTTAAAAAAAAAAAGGTAAGATCATATTGATGATATCCACATTCCATTTTCTCTGGAGATAATTTTTAAAATTTAAATTCTCTTTACAATTTTTCTTTATTTGAGAGACAGACAGTGCTCTCATTTGCTGGTCTACTTTTCAAATGCCTTACAGCCAGGTCTGGGCCAGGATACACTCAGAAGGCAGAAACTTGACCCAAGTCTCACATGTGGTAGTAAGGACCCGAGTACTTGAGCTGTCACCTGCTGCCTCCCAGGATACACATTAGCAGGAAGCTGGAATCAGGAGCAGAGCAGGAATGGAACCCAAGTACTCCCACAGGCATGAGGGTGTCCCATCTGTTGTCTTAAGCACTAGACCAAATCCTGACCCTGGAACCATGTTATCCTCACCACCATGCGTCCTGGGATCACTTAAACCCAACTGCCCAACACTGAGAAAAAACACAGTGCCAACCCACAACAAAAGGTGTCCTGCTGGTTCTAAGTGTTTCCCTGGGGAACCTGTCCAGTGCTTGAGTGTGCGTGCATAAGCAACACTGACAGACCCCATAACCAGGCAACAGACATGGGCCCTGGGGCTTCTCCAGGTGGGATCAGAGTGTTGCGGCCCAGGGTCCTTCATCACTCAGAACCCGTGAGCTGAGGCCTTGTCCACGGAACCACGCCCCTGGGCACCTTTTCCTGCAGGCTCTCCGCCTTCTAAGGAGCAGCCTCGGTCTTCGCTTCTCCGCCTCCCACTCTGACCTGCTGCATAGGCACTATGGTGTTTTGCTGCTGTTTTGTTTCCTACAAATTCTAGAAGGTTCATGTTTAAATCTGTTTGCTCATGAGGCCTTCTGCAATTCTCATTTTTTTTCCTGTGGGAAGTGAACATTGTGTGGTATGGGGAAGTACCCTGGACTCAGCACCCTCACCCCTGTCACCTGGGCTAAGACATTACATCTCCCTGTGTCCCAGCTTGACCTTCAAAAGGGAGATCCTACCTGTAAGGAGATTTAACATAAGGCAGATGTGAAGGACTTAACCCAAGAGATAGCGTTTACTGGGAACTGGTACAGAACTGCACAGTTAGTACCTTCTCATCTGTGCCATTCGTCCCATAGGTTATGTGTCTCTTATTTGTCTCATAGCTAATTCATGCCCCAAACAGGAATATAACTTCCCCAGGTCTATAGAGGAGCACCTTGCCGCAACACTAGCTTCCAGAAATCAAGAAATGCAAATCTGAATTTTCTGAGGAAAAATAACGCTAAGACTTAGACCACCAGCAGGGCTGTGACTGCCACAGCCCAGCAAGCTCCCCCTGAGAATGGGGATGTGTCTTCCTTTCAATGAGCAAGGCGCTGCACAGGCAATAACAGGATGCGCAAGCCGCACATTTACTCGTTTTGGAAAATTAGCTTCTAAGTCAATCCCATTACATCATGTTGTATAACTTGAATATTCACAGTACAATCTATTTTTTAAGTAGTTTTAAAATATCAAACAACAGATAACAACATGCAGGGGGCCCGGGAAGATTCAGATGTCTATCTCAGAAATGGTTTGAGATGAAAGCAGTCTGTGACTGGATGACTTGAACCTGGAATACATACCATGATTCTGTTCTCACTCATCCCACACTCTTTAGAATAGGATTAGAGACTGAAAACTCCCCATCTACTGTGTAACTACTTAGTAGATGTTTCATCCAGTGGCAATGAGGAAATGATGACTGTGTTCACAAAGGCCACATCTGAAATTTCACTTTAGACTGGTGCATGCCAAATTTTTAAACTAAGAAAGCTGCCAACTCCCCCTCCACTGACACAGCTAATTAGCATAAATTCCAGCACTGCACTGCAGGGTTCTGACCACTTGCCAGATTCAAACTAGTAAAACCCACATGCAAGCTAACCCATCTATCTATACAAAGTTCATTGGCTCATCAGAGACTCAAGTGTCTTGGAATTCAACTTGACTAAGCATATTTATTTCCAAGGTATGAATGGAAAGTTACCCTATAAAAATAAATTCTCAAACTCTGAGACTTAGGTAAAAAAAAAAAAAAAGTCAAATGCTAAAGAGAGCCAACAACCCGCATCCCAAACCTAACAAATATCACAAGATGAGCACTTGTGATATGTGCCACTAAGAAAACACTGAAATATATAAGAATCAATCATCCTGGGGCCAGTGCTGTGGGTGCAGTGGGTTAAAGTCCCAGCCTGCAGTGCCAGCATCCCATACGGGCGCCGGTTTGAGTCCAGCTACTCCTCTTTCAAAGCAGCTCTCTACTGGGGCCGGGGAAAGCAGTGGAAGATGGCCCAAGTTCTTGGGCCCCTGCATTTGCGTGGGACCTGGAAGAAGCTCCTGGCTCCTGGCTTCGGATCAACTCAGCTCTGGCCATTGAAGTCATTTGGGGAATCAGCAGATGGAAGACCTCTCTCTCTCTGTCTGGCTCTACCACTCTATAACTCTGTCTTTCAAATAAATAAAATAAATCTTAAAAAAAAAAAAAAAGAATCACTCATCCTAAGACAGTCCAAAGTCATCAGCTTGTAAGTAGGAGGCATCATCTTCCAGTGGTCTTGAGGAGTATTTGCTAAGACCAATTAAGAAACATCCAATGGGCTGGCGCTAAACTTGGCTAATCCTCCGCCTGCAGCGCTGACACCCCGGGTTCTAGTCCCTGTTAGGGCACCAGTTCTGTCCCAGTTGCTCCTCTTCCAGTCCAGCTCCCTGCTGTGGCCCAGGAGTGCAGTGGAGGATGGCCCAAGTGCTTGGGCCCTGCACCCGCATGGAAGACCAGGAGGAAGCACCTGGCTCCTGGCTCCAGATTGGCGCAGCGTGCCGGCCGTAGCAGCCATTTGGGGGATGAACCAACGGCAAAAGGAAGACCTTTCTCTTTGTCTCTCTCTCACTGTTTAACTCTGCCTGTCCAAACAAAAAAAAAAAAAAAAAAAAAAGAAAAAAAAAAAAGAAACATCTGATAAGACAGGTATTTGGTGCAGAGATTAAGGTGCTTCCTGGGACATGTGCATCTCATATAAGTTTCTAAGATCGAATCCCAGCTCTGCTAGTGTACACCCTGGGAGGCAGCAGGCAATGGCTTAGGTACTTGATCCCTGCCACTCATGTGGGAGATCTAGATTTGGTCTCCTGGCTTTAGCTCAGCCTACCCTCAGCCATTGTCCATTGTGCATATCTGGAGAGGAAACCATGGATGGAAGCTCTCTGTTTCTCACTTTATCTGCCTTTCAAATAAATAAAATAATAAATAAAATATCTATTTTTAAAGTATATTAAAGAATAAGCATTTCATATTAAAGAAAAAGAGTAAGTGCTTCTAGTACTAACACTAAATATGTCAGCACACCTTCTCTGAAAATAATACAAAATAATACAATCACTATTTTCAAAAAAAATTGTCTAGGTATTAATTATTTTGTAAGGCTTGGAGCAGCCGCAACTGAGAGCACCTACAAGAGAGGGGAGACGCCTTCCCCGCCTGTGTGCTGGCAGCTCCAACAGCAGACACAGTAAAGCACAGCAGAAGTCTGTGGCTAGCAGCCTGCACAGGTCATTAGTCCATCAGAACACTTGAGATCCTGGAGACGGCGTTCTCACTGCAGCTCAATTTTAACTGGAGAGGTTGCCCATTTTTCCTACCACTCCAAGAGGGCAGAAAGCACAACATCTAAATTTCAGGTAAGCATTTCTGAGCAATAATCAACTTGAACAATAGGACCACTGATTAACAGCAGGTGTTTTAGGTCAAACTGTATGAGAAGTTATTCCAGAAGAGCAAGTCTATATATAAACACAGACAAATACTATTTATAACAACACACGATATCCTTCATTGATAAAAATGCATCTCTTTAACCCTAACAAAGCTGACTTTTAAAGACTGATCAATTGATTTGAAAGGAAGAGCTATAGACAGAAGCACATGCACACGTTCATACACACACACACACACAGACACACACACACACATACACATACAGAGAGAGACAGAGAGAAAGAGAAAGATCTTCCACCCACTGGTTCACTCCCCAAATAGCTGTAATGGCCAGTGCTGGTCCAGGCCGGAGCCAGAAGCCAGGAGCTTCATCTCAGTCTTTCACATGGGTATAGAAACCCAAGCTTGTGGGCCATCTGCTGCTGCTTTCTCAGGTGCGTTAGCCTGGAGTTGCATCAGAAGTGGAGCAGTCGAGACTTAACCCAGTGCCCATGTGGGATGCAGCAGCTTTACCTTCTACACCACAACACCAGCCCCGACAAAGCCATTTTGACTTAAATTCCCATTCTTCAATTTTCATCCCTGTGATTCTTAGCAAGAAAGGAGACTTCCAACCAAGATGGGGAAAGAAAAGAAGGCAAGGCTCTTAGAAAATGTCATTAATTAGTGAAATCATCAAAATGCCTATAATTACATAAAATAACAATGCATATTTAAGTCCAGTAGAAAAAATGACTCTTAGACTTATATATTGTGAAGAAAGCAGCATGAAAACCACAACGGTCAACTCTTGAATTCCGTAGAATGTGTGTGTTTGATCCTTTCCAGGTATATGGGATAATTTTAATGTTGATAACAGGTAGAGAGGATGCCCCTAAGACCATCTTCACAAGCAAACTTTTCTTGGCCTTGCAAACCAACAGTTCTAAAAATCACCATCTGTCAATGTATTTGAGAAACTCAGACATATCCACAAGACACTTCAAAAACACTTTACAAAAACCAGCATCAGCAAATAATTTTTAAAATTAATTACCAATGTTAATTGCAGTTTCTTGTTTGTCTCCTGTCAACACCCATATTTTAATTTCTGCCTTCAGCAGAGTTGCTATGGTTTCTGGCACCCCGGCCTGCAGGCGGTCTTCTATGGCTGTGGCTCCGAGTAACAGTAAATTCTAGATTGAAAAGCATCTTCAGTTAATGATGGGTTCATTCTGAAGAACAGCATTAACAACAGAACGCTGACAAAAGAAAGGCAATGCCAGTGTCCTGAAACAGTTATCTTACTTATTGTCTCCACAGGAACCCTGGGTCTGCAGATGACCAAGACATCTTAGCATGGGGCCTTTCTAAATGACCCGTGGGGTTCAGACCACTCCACCCACAGGGGCAGCCCAGCACCCATCATTGGTGTCATGGCACATGGGCTTGTTAGCATGGAACACACAGGCAGCAGAGCCTATGACACAATTTCCAGAGAACAGTAATCCCATGAGGCCACCCCTCTTGCTCAGCTAATGAGTCAAGCACTGTGCTATATTTAACACTGAGAACTGGTTCAGGAGGAAGGGACTTGTGAGTCTAGGAATTTAACGACCGGAGAAGAAAACACCCAAGCACCTTAACACTGAGGAGCTGCAGAGGGCTGCCCCTGGTCGTCCACTTCAAGACCCAGGATGGGTCAGCTCACGCTGAGAATGGGTGTGCATGTGTAGCTGCCCTGCACTCTGCCTGCTGGTCTGGGAGATTCCGGAGCCTCTGCACATGTGCCTCTTACCATGTAGTCCCCAGATGATGGGAAAACTCGGCTACCTCCTGAGCATCCACCCAAACCACACGGGCGTGCTACCTATTTAGTCACTCTTTCAAAATTATTCTGGAAGAAATTTTGTGTATTTCCAGTGTTTGGTGTAACCTTGTCTTCATGTTTGGGTGATAAAGTGTAGTCCACAGCACCCTGTGTATATAGCAAACCATATCATATATTGATGTGCAAATAAACTATAATCCAATCTAAAGATACTCTTGTAACCAAGCAACTGCATCTCAGCCTATCATAGGCACTGAACTTCCAGCCAATTAAAGGGCTAAGAGCTGCCAAAACAGTACCACATAAAGGAGACTCTGACAGCAGCCAATCAGCTTGTGTCTGCAGTCACTTCCTGTACCCTGGCTGTAAACAGAACCTGCACATGTGGTGAAGTGGGGCATTAAGAACCATCTTCCCTCAGGACTGCTGCTCTGTTCGAGACCCTTTCCTAGCTCAAGTAAATTTTGTTAAAAGTAACCTGACTCGGGGTCTTTTTCTCCTTAAATACCAATAAAGCAAGGATTAATGAAGGCTTAAATTCAGTTCTGCTCCTATTTAAATTCCACTGAAATGACTGAAGATAAAACTCAAATGAAAACTGAGAATAAAAAAGCAAAGGGGAATTAAAAAAAAAACAATAAAGGACTGGAAAAACTGAACAGGTGATGGTTTCAAAGTTATAGAAACTGAAAAATGGATGGCCAGTATTCGCTCACATGAAACAGAAAAATAGCTGAAACCCAGCGCCCAGATTTGGAGAAATCTAGTAACTAGAAAGCTTCTCAAAGCCATGGGTACACTCAAAGGGTAACAACAACAAATGAAAATGAAAGTCCACAACAGTAAGTAGCTATGATGGAGCTTAAATATCATTAGAATAAGTAAGTATGAAAATTCTTAGTGTGCATGATGTCTAACCAGCCTACAGCATTCTGGGTGCACATGTAACACAACATGGTACAAGAACCTCATGAAGCTTAATCTTAGGCAATCCCAGAAAGCCACTGGTGCTGTTCTGACGTGATATTTCTTCTGATATTATTAATGTTAGCTGAGAGTGAGTAGATCTTCCAGATAATCCATGAAAACTAAGTTCTTAAAGCAAAGAAAGAAATGATTTTAAACTAACGGTTCATTAAGATACAAAGAAGCAGGCCGGCGCCGCGGCTCACTAGGCTAATCCTCCGCCTAGCGGCGCCGGCACACCGGGTTCTAGTCCCGGTCGGGGCGCCAGATTCTGTCCTGGTTGCCCCTCTTCCAGGCCAGCCCTCTGCTGTGGCCAGGGAGTGCAGTGGAGGATGGCCCAAGTGCTTGGGCCCTGCACCCCATGGGAGACCAGGAAAAGCACCTGGTTCCTGGTTCCTGGCTCCTGCCATCGGATCAGCGCGGTGCGCCGGCCGCAGAGCGCCGGCCGTGGCGGCCATTGGAGGGTGAACCAACAGCAAAGGAAGACCTTTCTCTCTGTCTCTCTCTCTCACTGTCCACTCTGCCTGTCAAAAAAAAAAAAAAAATACAAAGAAGCAGAGCATGACTCTATAGTGAATGATCTCCTGATCAAAGACTGCATTCAGAAGGTGGTTAAGTCCTCCGGGGAGCATGTAGAAGCCACATCCTGTGTGATTACCTTCTCAATGATCTCGTAACACTCTTCCAGCCGCTGGGCTCTGTCCTTCAGTATGGTACTGGCTTCCTGATAGACCTTCAGCCATTCTTCATAATCATTCTCAGAGAGATCAGCGTAAGCCACACATAGGGTCCGCAAGCCTGCAAAACAGCCACTAGTGAATGGGGACAAGCAGAGTGCTGACACCACCACCCCCGGGGGGGACATCCCGTGCTTCCCTTTTATATACGCATGCTCAAAAAATTAAAAGAAACCATCTGATTTTCGGGTCACCCGAACTTCAGCATTCACACATCTACACAGGGACATCTAAAAACAATTCTACTGAATTCTAATAGAAAAAATCTGTTCCGTGAATCCGAGCATAAACACGAACTCCTAAGAGTGAATTCAGCACAGCAGAGAGGCAGAGGTGCTGTGCAGGATCCATGGGCACAGGTGCAGCAAGCAGGAGTCAACAAATAGAACAGGCAGGAAATACGTTTCTAGAAAGCAGTAAAGAGCCGAGTGTGCTAGCACCTGAAAGACCCAGGCTTTGAAGCAGCCGTGCTCATGCATGTGTGTGTGTGTGTGTGTGTGTGTGTCAGTACACTTGCATATGTGTTCATGTGTAGCCCTAGGAATGTCCTATGGCAAGAAAGCAGCAGTCAGCATTTAAATGTGGGTTCAGCTATGATCACATTTTCTGGGGGCAATGTCTGACATCAGTGGTATGCAAAGCCTTGGTTGCTCACAATGGGCTCACTGAATTATTTCCAAAGTCATAGACAAGCCAGTGTCATAAAGACAACAAGTGAGGGGTCGGTGCCGTGGCTCACTAGGTTAATCCTCCGCCTGCGGCGCTGGCATCCCATATGGGCACCAGGTTCTAGTCCCGGTTGCTCCTCTTCCAGTCCAGCTCTCTGCTGTGGCCCAGGAAGGCAGTGGAGGATGGCCCAGGTGCTTGGGCCCCTGCACCCGCATGGGAGACCAGGAGGAAGCACCTGGCTCCTGGCTTCGGATCGGCGCAGCACTGGCTGTAGCGGGCCATTTAGGGGGTGAACCAATGGAAGGAAGACTTTTCTCTCTGTCTGTCTCTCTCATTGTCTAACTCTATCTGTCAAATAAAAATTAAAAATAAAAAAAGACAACAAGTGAGGGACAGGGATTTAACCACATACTTTTTCTGAGAAAGCGAGTCCTCATGCTGTGAGTTACTCTGCCTTCCCTCTGTACTATCAGTAATGAGTCAGCACAGTCGCATACAAGTCACTGAGTTCAGACTTTGCCATGCACCTCATCACTGCCACAGGCACAGAATGTGGGAACGGGAGGGGGCTCGGGTAGGTACCTGAAGAATGTATTCCTACGAAACAAGCCATGTACGGCACAAAAAGGTCACGCCTATTCAGACCAGGACTCCTTATCCAAGCACCAGCCAAACACACTTGCAAGTTCAATTTCAATAGTCACAAGAAACATTTCCAAACTTCACTTACCTTCTGTGGCAAAATATTCCAGATGGCATAATGTTTCCTCCATGTATTTTGAGTCTTTTGAGAGTCTCTCAAAAATTACATTATCCTATAAAATAGGAAAACACTGTGACTGGTAATTCCTTAAGCAAATCTTCCAGAGGGATTGCTAATAATCAGGGCTTTGTTTGGTTAGTGTTTATCAAATGCGCATGAGAATACTTGAGTGGGCAAGTAGGAATAGAGTTCTTGGCTGGGTTCAGGCAGAAGCTTTGGAAAACAAATTGGGTACAAATGTGTCCAACAAAACCAACGCCTGGTATGTACTGTAAAACCCAAACAAAAACATGGTGGGGAGCCAGAGGAATAATCAGGGACTCTCAAGTCCCGATGATAACATCCAACCGAACTTGGAAAGCTCACACTCAAAATTTACAAGAGGCCTGTGTGCAAGTGGGAAAGGTAAAATGCATATCCTAACTAACTCAAGTACAACCCCGCCTGCTGATAGTGCAGTGGCTCTGAAGCAGAGGGTGCATGCGATGCTGAAGCCAGTTCTGCCAAGAGGCACACGGGTGAACGCAGCTCACTACCTGGTGGTGATCGCCATGTCTGACAAGCAGGACTGGGGGACTAGATGAAGCCTCCTCTTAGTTGATAACCAATCAGCTAGAAGGGGACTTCATAGAATCCATGGGAAAATGGAATTAAACACTAAATTTCAGCATAAGAAAACCTGGAAGTCCATGCATAGAATTTTCATAATGTGCATTTTTCCAAGAAGTTTTTGGAGACTTCTCATATACTATAAATCGCATTATTTCAGGACATTAGATTTTTTTTTAATGAAATCTAGTCTGGTTTAAGGGAGGTCATGTTTGAAGAGGATTAAATTCCATGAAAATAAAATATACTTTGCAGCATTTTCAGATTTACAGTGCTGTGCAGTCAGCCTTTCTCTCTCCAGCACCTCACATTGACCCTTTTTCATTCACTGTGGTACCCAGTGCACAATGGCAAATAAACAAATAGAAAGTTAAAAAAGAATACCATGTGAGTATATAACCCAGATGACCTCAATTTAAGCTGTTGTTTCTAAAAACACACAATTCTTTCATGGGTCCTGAAATAATTCTGTTAGAATTCCCATGCATTACTCATTATTAAAATCCCTAGTCAGAGTATACTCAAGTGAAACCACTCGTCTCTTCTGACAATTTGGTAAAGCTAAGATTTTCAACAAATCACTGATCCCCATGTAGGTTCATGTATTTGAAATGGTCTCATACAACAAGCTTAAATAATTCTGTCCCTCAATACACAGGACCATGAATTAACAGGATTTAGCTTTACAAGTACAACCCATAACCAGTAACACCTTTCCTTCAAGATAATACTTTTAGATTTGGTTACCAGGAGGAGAAGACGGAACAGAAAGGACACCAAGCAGAAGAGGCCACCCATGAACATGACCAAGGGACCTGCACCCTAGTTCTCTGTGACACGTAAAGAAACACACTAGAGAACCAATAGATGACGCTTCAGAAAGTTCAGGGAAAATATGTTAGAAAAGCCCATGCATGGATAGATCCCAAAGGTTTTTGCACCAAAACAGTTACCTTTTTCCACAAATGTCTGAAGTTCCCTCACAGATCAGAGTACAGGAAGATTATCACAAGCTTACACAAATCATCTTCCCAAAGTCACAACACAGCAAGGGAAACGTAGAGTCAGAAACCATACTCCCAGGATTTCCGCAGCACACGGATCTGCTGTTTCTGAAACCACCCCTTGGCGACAAGCAAGCTTTCCACCAACCAGCTTTGCCACACAGTCTTGAACCCCCAGTATCTTGAGAGAACCTTACAGTGGACCCGCAAGAGCCTTCCACACTTGGACAAACGGTCAGAGGCTGCTACAGAACAAAGCAGCCCCAAGAACTCTCTGTAGCACTGGGCACTTTTCCGATACTCACAGCCCCTTTACAGTAGAGCCGAAGTTGTCCTGAAGGAGTTCGAACGATCACCGACATTCTTTTCCTGTCACTGCATGGGTTAAAAAAAAAATGTTGTCACTGTTTTTCCAGGGCTCACGTCTCATGACCGGAACACTAACCAAAACAAAAGGTGAAAGTCTTCAGAATGGCAAAGCTCCATTTTCCTTAGCTTTTCCCTCGAACACACAAAATCACAAATCCACTCTTCTAATTTCTATCAAACACACATCAACCTATTTCTTTCCCTGCCATAAAAATGCACTAGCACAGCTATTTGCAGTAGGAGGGACAGAATTTGAGCACTGCCATAGTACATCTAATTGACTCTGACAATACTCTCCAAATTCATCTCCATTTTATAGCTCAAAATATTAACCTGATTGCTAACAGCCCAGTAATTAGCCAAGTAGATTCAGAATCGCCTAAACGCCTCCTCATTGTGTGTAGTCTTCCTCTCTGCTCTCCTCACTGCAACACCTCCCTACTCACAGCTCACCTTCAACTGATGAGTTTCAATGACTCCCCAGTACCCATACATTCCTCTTCCTCTTTGCTCTGCACCCCTCTCTGCAGCCTCCCCTTGTACAACCCTCTCAGGCACGCAGGGCTTCAAGCACACAAGAATCTCCCTGCCCTCCTCTTCCTAAAGGCTGATCCACGCCTGTTGTTTCTGAAACCACCCCTTGGCGACAAGCAAGCTTTCCACCAACCAGCTTTGCCACGCAGTCTTGAATCCCCAGCATCTTGAGTGAACCTTACAGTGGGCCTGCAACACCCTTTTTTTTTTTTTTTTTGACAGGCAGAGTGGACAGTGAGAGAGAGAGAGACAGAGAGAAAGGTCTTCCTTTGCTGTTGGTTCACCCTCCAATGGCCACCATGGCTGGCTCACTGCGGCCGGCACACCACGCTGATCCAAAGCCAGGAGCCAGGTGCTTATCCTGGTCTCCCATGGGGTGCAGGGCCCAAGCACTTGGGCCATCCTCCACTGCACTCCCTGGCCACAGCAGAGAGCTGGCCTGGAAGAGGGGCAACCGGGACAGAATCCAGCGCCCCGACCAGGACTAGAACCAGGTGTGCTGGCGCCGCAGGCGGAGGATTAGCCTACTGAGCTGCGGCGCCAGCTGCAAGAGCCTTTCACACATGGACAAACGGTCAGGCAAGAGATCATCCCCACTCTTACAGGGGACATTATCTATTTAGCGTCCTGGCCCGCAGTATTCTCTCTGACCTGGTTTTCCACTCTCTCTCAGCTGTCCAGCGGCTGGCTCTTCTTAGAAAAGTTAACCTGTGTTTCAGTTTCTCAATGGTTTCTCAATGTGTAAAGAAGGATTACCGCCAATGGCTTCAAAGGAGTATTTTTAACATTATGTGGTATCAGGAGAAAGGTGAGTCAATTGAAAAGAAATAGAACCAAAATTGTAACCACAAATTATCTGTCTACTCTTCTTCTCTTGTAACTTAAAAATAAATCCTTATGTCTTCACCCATTGTCACCTGTTTTTATGTAATTCTTTTCTCTCCCTTGTATGTCCATTAACTGCTGATCTTAGTTAATTCAACCCCAAAGCAGTTTCTAAGGGGGCATAAAAAAGGTTCAGAAATATGTCCAAAGCGTCCCTGTCCAAGACCCACAGGAACACTGTCTCCTACCCTGTAAGTGCTACTGTCCCCAACAATCCCCCATCTCTCCCACCTAAGACTTAATCCCAGGGGCATCCAACCCAACAAAATCAAGTTTGCAGTCCTCACACACCAGACTAGGGCTGGAAACTATTTCCTACAAAAGGATACAAATCTGACTTTCATCAAACAGCTTATAAGGCAGACAGAGCAAACAATTTGTGAATCATTTCACAAAAGTCATTGAAAATCCACTTTCAACAACAAGAAAGAATACTTTTGTATTCTTGCTCCAGTATTGATAGTTTAACATTATAAAGAGGGAAGGAAATAAAACATTAAAATGTTTCCTTGTAATACACTCTGAATGGTACTGATATGGGGGAACAAAGAATCCAGCAAACATTCCGGGTCTTACATTAAAAAAACTGCACAGGGTAAGAATGAGTCCAAATAAGTCCAAAACAACTGCCCGGCGTAGCCCAGGCCTCTGGTGGGACAAACTGAGGGACTCTGACATCATCTGTCGGTTTCTGACAGCTCCAGGGGAGTGTCGGATGGTGCAAGAGGCGTGACCTCACAGGACTTGGAAAACGCCAATGAAAACAGTGCCCTCATCACATACTCCAAACTACGCAGACACACATCTGCAGCTGCTGACGCAAGAACACCAGGCTCTGCAGAGCTTAAGAAAGAGGAGGACATGGACGTATAACATTTCTTTTGGAAACAAAAAAAAAAGAAAACCAACCTACTTCACCATCTCTAATGAAAGCCACAAATTCCAAGAAGAGGGTCTGTGCAGATCTATTTCCCGTGTTTAATACTGAAGGACTGACTGTATCTAATCATACCACACACTCATGCACTCTGATGAAGCTGTTAAATATACTGAAGTATTTTGTTTCAAGGGTAGAAAAGAGAAACATACCTAGAAAATTCCAGAACATTAAGGATTCCAAATGTCTGCTCTTGTCCCATCTAAAGGGAAAAAAAAAAAAAAAGGTTCTCACCTGAGGTCCAAAGTATGAAAATCTCAAAGCAACTGTGTCAGGATCATCAACATGTACATCACACACACACACACCGTGCTTTTCATATGCTTTCAACATGGACTGTTCTGCCCAATTTGGTAGGGTCAGAGCTCCCTCTTCTGGTAGAAGTGTCTCATTTTCCTTCAGGTACCTGGTGTCCTAGCAGTTGGTACAGACGCAAGCTATACAAGTCCATCAGAAACCCTGGAGCCATCTGTGCTTCTGAGTTCAGAATATGACATTTCAGAACAGTACATGCACAGATTACACATCATTATGTCCCCAGCACAGTCCAGTCTAACACACTGTGTTGCAACGTTTCCATTTTGTGCAGCAAAATATGGGAATCTCACACTGTGAATGTCATTTGCTGCCAAATGACTATTCCCCCAAACACAAGAAAAGACTTTAGGGACTCCACGGCCTTTGGATTTGCAGATATGGGATGATTATGAATCTCTACTGGTTTTAGGACAGGCAATCAAATGTCCTTTTTATCTGGGTTCTTTCAAATTATAAGGTCAATGTTCACCATGTTTTTTTAATATCAAAAATTCCAGATTGTGTGCTTGCCTTTTCTAATGTTTTAATCTAATCTGCAGGGGCCAGCACTGTGGGGCAGCAGGTTAACGCCCTAGCCTGAAGCGCCGGCATCTGATATGGGCTCCAGTTCGAGACCCAGCTGCTCCACTTCCAATCCAGCTCTCTGCTATGGCCTGGGAAAGCAGTACAAGATGGCCTAAGTCTTTGGGCCCCTGCACCCGCGTGGGAAACCTGGAGGAAGCTCCTGGCTCCTGGCTTCGGTTCAGCACAGCTCCAGCCATTGCAGCCAATTGGGGAGTGAACCAGTGGATGGAAGACCGACCTCTCTCTCTCTCTCTTTCTCTCTCTCTCTCTGCCTCTCCTCTCCCTGTGTAACTCTGACTTTCAAATAAATAAATAAATCTTTTTTAAAAATCTAATCTGTACTCTATTTCCCCAATATATCACAGTGTAGAAAACTGGTGCAGCAGGTTAAAGGCCTGGCCTGAAACACCGGCATCCCATATGGGCACCAGTTCTAGTCCCGGCTGCTCCTCTTCCAATCCAGCTCTCTGCTATGGCCTGGGAAAGCAGTAGAAGATGGCCCAAGTCCTTGGGCCCCTGCACCCACGTGGGAGACCCGGAAGAAGCTCATGGTTTCAGTTACGGCTATCTGAGGAGTGAACCAGCGGATGAAAGACCTCTCTCTGTGTCTCTACCTCTCACTGTAACTCTTTCAAATAAATAAAATAAATCTTTAAAAAGAAAACACAGTTTTCAGAGCCCAACAGATAGGAGTTTGGGTCCAGTTTCCGAATGACAAGACCTTAGGTTTCAGAAAAGTAATTAAACCTAATCAAATTACCGAGTTCCTGAGTGAATAATTATCATCTTCCCACCCACAACTTGCCACTGCCCTCTTTGCCTCCTAAAACCCAACTAATGATCCACCTGCCTGGGCCTGCCTCAGTCTGAACTCAACAGCTCTTCCTCCTGTGTCCCAGCAACCTGTTCAGGAAGGCCCTCACTGGTAAGGCCCCCACTGGTGAGGCCCCTACTGGTGAGGCCCCTAGCACCACTGCCCTACCTGCCAGGTGCCACCTCCCCTCAGCACTGCTGCTACACGAGCCACTTCCACTGGTGACTGGTGCACTCAGCTGTCAGAGGAGCAGCAAGGACACTCCACGTAAACACCTGGTGGCCAATTTGAGAATCTGTGGTTTGATGATAGATATCCCAGTATTACTGGTTGAAGAGGAATGTTAAAATGATGATTACTTACAAGTGCTAACTACAGTGTGATCTTCCCTTACTCCCTGAAACATGACTGCTGGCCTCTGACACTGTGAGGACAACACCAAATGGCTTGCTAACTCCAAGCATTGACCTGGCATCGTGAGCAGTGCAGAAGTGGCTGTTCTCTCCTGCCACCAGCCAGTGCCAGCCACTCCACACCCTGCTCCCTGAACCCGAGCCTTGGGTGTCACTGCAGAGGAATGGAACACAGCAGCACCGAGCACTGGAAATCCCACCGCTAAGGTTAAAAGTTTCCTCCAACTGAAGGAAAAGATGACCTCGTTTTTCTGAAGCTCCTGTGAAGGAAATTTCTAGACTCAATCAGCACTTTGTTCAGCTTGTCATGACTGCACGTTTCCCTAAGCTAAATTTCCTCTGTTGGCTGGAGTAAAGCAAAAAAAAAAAAAAAAAAAAAAATCAAAACAACAACAACAACAAAAAAACAGGATCTTATCTCTGTACTCTAGAAGAAAAGAAACTGAAAATGTCAAGAAATGGGCATTTTTGTATAAGGTATGGTATTTTACAGGTTTTGCACATAAGGAAAAGTAAAAGCTGACAGGAATACTATCAAGTTATTACAGTCTTTGTAAGTGAACTTCAAATGTATTAAAGCATGCTAGGGATTCAAGGACCCATAAAGCCTTCCCCAAGTTAAGGACTGGGGAAAGGCAGGGATCATGGGAGGCAGTGACCACCTTCAGGCGCATATCAATTCAGACAGTAAAATGCAGTTGCAGTCTTCTACATGGTAGTGACTGACTGCACAACAGCAGTGTCTTGCCAGTCCTAACAACCACTTCCCCCTGTTCCTCAACTCAGGAATCCCTGTGTTTAGGCTGAGCATCCCTAATCTATAATGTCCCTAAATCCAAAACTTTTTGAGCACCAAGCTGATGCCACAAGTGGAATTCTATGCCTGACTTCATATGACAAGTTGCAGTCACAACACAGGTGCACTAAAAATAGTATATAAAATGACCTTCAGTCTATGTATATAGAAGGTACATGTGAAACAGATGAATTGCATGTTTAGATTTTGGTCTCATCCTGAAGATACCTCATTATGTAGATGCAAGTATTTCAACATCCACAAAAATCCAAGACCTGAGACACTTCTAGTCCCAGGCACCGCAAGTGAGAGGTGTTCAACCTATGTAAGTATTTCCCTATCACTAAATTTACCCTTCTGGCCAGTGGGAAAGAAACTCAAAGAAGCATCAGAAAACATGTAACCCCTTGACTTCAGGGTGAGGAGGGTGACTCTAAGACAGAAAGAAGAGAGCTGAAGCTGTAACTCCTCTCTCTCCCAGCTAACAAGACTGAAGTCCAGCAGGCCGTGAGGGCTCCCTGTGCAAGAAGGGGCAGCTGCAGAGGCCACAGAGCGATGCAGACCTTCCCCTCAGAGATGAGAGGGCTATGAGGCTGCTTTCCCAACTTCCATAGAGCAAAGAGAAGGCCTACAAAGCTCTTTGCTACCAAGGATTTGCCATCAGCATACGGAAGGCCTGTGGGAAAGCCACTGGCAGAGGGAACCACCACTACCATGCTAAAGGGCAGGTGTGAGCTAAGAGGATCCTTCTTACATGGGCCTTCCAATGGATCTGTTTTTCCACAAAAAGAAAAACTGAAGCTCGGCGACCACGCTGGCAGCCGTGGTGGTTCACACACGTGCTGGTTCACACACGTGACCGGGGTGCAGGGGGCGCGTCCCTTACCGCCTCGATGATGACGGAGTAGGGCGTCCTGGCCGTGAAGACGAAGCCCAGCTTTCTGGCTCCCTTCACCAGCGCAGCTTCATCTGTCAACAAGGAGGCGGGGAAACGCTGACTCAGCCACTGCACTGCGAGAGGCCTGGCATCACGACACAGGAGTGGGGTACACACGTGGGGTACACAGCACTCGCTCTTTCTATCTCCAAGGGCCTGAGACGAGCGTGTCTCCTGGGCCGGAGGACCCAGGGCTCAAGGTGACTCACCGGGACAGCAACAATTCACACTCCCACTGCTCTCACTTAGGATCAACTTCTCTCTGATTAACCTTTCTAATGTCCCCAGGGGCAAGGCCAGGTCTTAGTCACAGGACTGGGGGCTTCACAGCACCAGGGAGTGAGTAGATAGAGACCCTGCTCCCAGACACAGTCGCCCAGCAGTTGGAAAATCCAGGAGGCATGAGAGTGAGCAGACACCAATGCTGGGAGCTCTGGATAGCACCGTAGCTTCTGCAGGCATTGCAATGCTACCTGAGAAGTCAGAGGGGCCCAACACCTGCTGCCTATGGCTTTAGCATCTGTCGCTGCAACCTGCAAATGGTGTGAAGCCAGAGGAAGAGACAGGGGCTCCCACAAGGCAGCCCGCACCACCCCTTCTCCCACCCATATCTGCAGACACCGGAGTCTCCAAGGAAGGGGCCAGCAGTGTACACCTGGCGAGAGCCCTCACCTGGGGAAGAGGCCTGGTAGATGATGTTATCGCCATCCTTCTCGGGGACCACAGTGTGGCACACCGCCAGCAGGGTGAGGAACTCTTGAATGCAAGGGGCTGTGGGCTGCAAACAGGAGACCGAGTTAGCCTTTCAGTTACAATCCTGTGACTGCACCAGCACTAAAGTGCCTGCAATCAGTTACTTCTAATCCACTGATGGGCTCCTCTTGCCGTTCCAACAGTTGGACTCCACCTGACCCCCACCTATCCCACCTCTTTGGTTTTTCTTCAGTTCCTCAAACAAGGCACATCCTTCCCAGTGCCCCCCCACCGCAACCCTGACCTGCTCACAGCAGGTCCTCTGCCTCCTCACTCATGCCCTGGTCTTCAGGGCCACAGCTGCTTCACCCGAGAAGCCCATCATCCAGCTTCTCTTGGAATGTGGCTCCTGCACACTGGTCCATGCAGTCAGGGAACACCCAGGAAGAGGCCTTGCTTCCCAAACTCTCAAGGGCTTCCTCCCCACTCTAGATCCAGGTGGGTGAGCTCACGGGTCCTGGCTCATGGGTGCACCCCCATCCCAGCAAAGAGAAGGTGCTGCCCCCATCATTAACCAGACAGTCCCATGCGGGCCTAGTCTTTCTGGCTACAGTATGGTGTTTATTCCATACCATGTCTGATCTTTAACTTTATAATCTCTGCATATGTGTGAAGCAGTGGGTATCCCTCACCCCCTACTATTAAAAACCAGCAAAAACCCAAGTTGCCCTAAATATGTTTTAATCAATTTCTCCCATCTCCCCTGAAAAAAAATTCCATAATTTTAATTGAGATCAGACCACATTTACAGTTAGTGGGGAAATGACCCCTCAATACTATTTTCCCATCTAAGAGTATAACATCTCACCATTCACTAAAGGCTTCTAAACACAGGACCTGGCATCCACCTTACTAAGTTTTGTATTTGCTTAAAAATACTTGAGTGACTTATGCATGCGAAACATTGTGTTCAACAAAATTTGTGGGAGTCCATGGCTCTGGACCAGGATCCTGCATACAACACTGACAGAACAAACCAAAGCAGAGTTGAGTAACTGAGCTCTGATTGAGCACAGGATGTGCTGTGGCCAACTAACGACTCAAGCTGTAACCAATCAACTAGTTCAGCTGTAGTTGATTGGCTGTCGATTAACGAACATGTAGCCAGTTAGTCTTTAATGTGTCCTGCCTACACTTCTCTGGAAAGGATGGCCAGCTCTGTTGTTAGCTGGAGTTCTTAGACCCTGCTCTGGTTTGGGGGCTGCCTGATTCTCAAATGGTTTTCTTGCTTTGCTTGGTTTGTTTGCTTTTTCTCGGACAGCCTACTAAGTTTAATTGCTCAGATAAATTTTCCTTTTTTAAAAAATGTATTTTTAAATTTATTTTTATTTTTAGAAAGGAAGATTGAAGGGGGAGAGAGAGAGAATCTGCCAAGAATCTAACCACTTCACCAAATTCCTGCCCCTAAAGAATTTTTTAATAACCATATGAGGCATTTTATTTTTGCTTTTAATATAATGAATGCAATTTGACTTCCATTGTATTTTAATGGTTTATTGTTGGAATGAAAGTAAAAACATTGCTCTTAATAGCTCTCAGAGTTTCAACTGACTCTTCTGGGTTTTCAAGGCCAAAAACTACATCCTTCCTTATGGTGGATACACTTGCTCAGCTGCACCTGTCTGCACGGGCTGCCACTTCAAGCATGATATGCGGGTAGGTTTCGTGAAGCAACAGGTTAAGCCATTCCTTGCTCTGCTTCCATCTAGCTTCCCAACACCTGGGAAGACAGCGGATGATGGCCCAATTACTTGGGTCCCTATCACCCACATGGGAGACTTGAATAGAAATCTTAGCTTCTGAGTTACTAACTTGAATGGCAGGCCAGACAAAAATAATGAAGATTTGAAAAAAAAAAATGACTAAAACAAAATTACTCTGCCTTTGGCCATCTACCTAACTTAGTATTCTATAATAAATCAGGGGAGAGATAAAATTAATCTGAAGCCTAAGGATTAGATGTTTCTATGTATGGGTGTATATATTTGTAGCTACAGAATGTGTGTACATATTTCTTTTTCTAAGATTTTAATTATGATAAAATACATATGTAATATTTTTCATCTTATGCATTTGTTAAGTGTTCTATTCAGTGGTATAAAATACACTCACAATGCTGTACACCCATCACCACTAACTAAATCCAAAACTTTTCATCATCCCCAAATTCTGTTAAACATGAACTCTCCTTGCCGTACCCCTTAGTTACTTCTATTCTGTTTTCTGTCTCTATGATATCTGTATAATACACACAGACATATACATAGACACAGACATATGAATTTTTCTGGAAGACTCAAGCTCAAAATTCCAAGGCATAATGATTTGAAAGAAAGTTACCTCTTATTCCTTGGCAAATCTTTGGGAATTTATCCCACAAAGTCACTGCTTAGCAATGTAATCAAGGGATTGCATGAACTGTCCTTTGAAATTTTCCATAGGTTGATTCTTTGACTAAGAGCCAAATTCCATCCTGGCTATCAGCCCACAAAAAGCTAAAGCAGTTCTAAAGGACTAGAGAGACAGCAATGATGACCCAGGAAAAAAGAAAATTCTGTAGCAGATGGATGCACTCCTTTGGGAGGAAAGCAAATGCTTTCTTGGGTCAAATGCTTTAATTTTAGTCAATGGTCCCAAGATAATTTAGACATGAATATAGCCACAGCCTAAAACCCTCAAACAAACCTTCCCTCTACCCCACCATATTTTAACAAAATGAACAAGTGATCTAATAGGGCCTATACTTCACAGCTTACATACACTGAGTACATTTCATCCAACCCCACATCTTCACAAACCAAATGGTTAGAACCCCTGCCCTACCATCTATAGTGGACTTGGTTGTGAATTATTAAAGGGCTTAGTTAACGAAGTAGCCTGGATCAAGATGACCTCAGTGGGGCTGGAACTGTGGTGGAGTGAGTAAAGCCACCACCTGCAGTGTTGCATCCCATATGGGCACCAGGTTCGATTCCTGGCTGCTCCAGTTCTGATCCAGCTCTCTGCTATGGCCTGGAAAAGCAACAGAAGATGGTCCAAGTCCTTGGGCCCCTGAACCCACATGGGAGCCATGGAAGAAGCTTCTGGCTCCTGGCTCCTTGGCCCAGCTCCAGCCATTGTGGCTATTTTGGGGAGTGAACCAGCAGATGGAAGACTCTCTCTCTCTCTCTCTCTCTGCCTCTCTGTAACTCTGCCTTTCAAATAAATAAATAAACTTTAAAAAAATGACCTCAGAAAGCTTCAAGGATACAAGAAATTTTAAAAAATACCACACACAGGCCAATAGGCTTTTACTTAAAAATAGAAAATGAACTTTCACAGCCCTGTTACACTTTGGGTGCATGCAGATGGATAAAGTTCCCCTATGTCTTGATGCTCATGAGAATATCCCCAGGTCAGGGACACATGGGCCACATGCGCCCCTCTGCCCACTGGCCTTTCCACTAACATAAAAGGAAATTTGGCTCAGGAGGGTGGAAAGGGAGGAGTGCAAGAAGGAAGAGGGTGGATCCCTACTTCTATAACCAGGGGGGTTCTTCCTAAAATGCCTGCCCTTCCCTGTGGCCACAGAGGCGACAGCAAGAAGAAGTGGTGTTTAGGGGAGAGCACCTCAACCCTGCTCAGCCCCCACAGAAACACGCGCAGAGAACAGGCTTGGGAAGAGCACGAGAGGGATGCAGCCCAGCACTCACCACACAAGGCACTTTGCAGAGAGCACCTGTGAGAGTCTTCACTGAGCGAGGTTTGGAAAGATCTAACAGACTGGACAAATGCTGATTATCCTGATCTGATCCTAAACCCAATGTGTGCATGTATCAAAGCAGAACACTGTCCCTTACATTTGTAAAAGTAGTCTGTGTTAATTAAAAACAAACAAAAAGCAGGGAAAAGTGCACCCGCAGCTATCCGATGTCTTAGAAGAAAATTCTGGACTCACGTGGTGATCTTCAATGTTCTTCAACAGCCGGGGGTCATTAAAGTCACAGGAATCACTAGGGGCAGGTGGTATACGACTGAAAAATAGAATATAGAATACTTACATGGTTAAAAGTTCCTATCTTATAGACCTGGTGAAAATCTGCTTCAAAAGCCGGCGCCGTGGCTCAATAGGCTAATCCTCCACCTTGCGGCGCCGGCACACCGGGTTCTAGTCCCGGTCGGGGCGCCGGATTCTGTCCCGGTTGCCCCTCTTCCAGGCCAGCCCTCTGCTATGGCCAGGGAGTGCAGTGGAGGATGGCCCAGGTGCTTGGGCCCTGCACCCCATGGGAGACCAGGAAAAAGCACCTGGATCCTGGCTCCTGCCATCGGATCAGCGCGGTGCGCCGGCTGCAGCGGCGGCCATTGGAGGGTGAACCAACGGCAAAGGAAGACCTTTCTCTCTCTGTCTCTCTCTCTGTCCACTCTGCCTATCAAAAATAAAAAAAAAAAAATCTGCTTCAAGAAGAATCATACCTAAAAGGCCTACTAAACTATATTATTCTTATTTTTTAGTTATTATGTATTTGAGAGACAGAGAAAGAATGAGCTCCTGTCTGCTGGCTCACTCTGCAAATGCTCACAACAACTAGGGGAGATCAGAGCTTTGAGCCAAGAGCTGTATCCTGGTCTTCTACACAAGCAGCGCGGCGGGAGCCCAGCTACATGAGCCATCCCTGCTGCCTCCCAGGGTCTGTATTAGCAGGAAGCTGAAGTCAGAAGCCGGAACCAGGAATTGAACCCAGGTACTCAAGGTGGAAATGCAAGTGTCCTAACCAGTGGCTTAACTGCTAAGGGCAAAACACCTATCCCTATATTTAAAATTAAAGATGTAGGATAATCTATATTATTTCAAGTTTAAAATGCAAATCCTTAACCCTATTATAAATCAATGTTTTGTAAGTGATAACAAGTAACAACATAATTACAAGGAGAAGCAACAAAGGCCAAAGATCAATATCATGACTTTGTCATTTTGTTTGGTCCTTGTGTAACTTCTACCAAGGAAAACTTCCAATACTGTCTGCTCAAAGTCAGTAAAGTAAGAAGGATCACTGCATTTTATCTGTGCACTCATTTGTAGCTGGACATCATATAGGAGAGAGAGAAAGCAGCAAAAAATTACAAGAAAGGGAGTGGGTGTTTGGTCCAGCAGTTAGGACACCTGCATCCCACTTCAGAGTGCCTGGGTTTGCTCTGCCTCTGGTTCCTGACTCCAGCTCCCTGCCAGTGCACACCCTGGAGGACAGCAGTGAGGGCTCAGGTAGTCCGCCCTGCCAACCGCATGGGAGACCCGGACTGAGTTCCTGGGTCTTGCCTCTGACTCCATGCCAGCCGTGCTGTTGTGGGTACTTGGGGAATGAATCAGCAGATGGGAGTGCTCAAACTATCTATCTATCTATCTATCTCTATATCTATATCTCCCTCATAAATAAATGGTTTAAAAATATAATTATAGAGAAGGCAACTTTATATGCTGGCTGCATGCTACCACACTGAATTAAATGTGAAGGGCTGGAGTTGGCACTGTGGCACAGTAGATTAATCCTCCAGCATCCCTTATGGGCGCTGGTTCTAGTCTTGGCTGCTCCTCTTCCAATCCAGCTCTCTGCTATGGCCTGGGAAAGCAGTGGAAGATGGCCCAAGTCCTTGGGCCGCTGTACATGCATGGGAGACCCAGAAGAAACTCCTGGCTCCTGGCTTCAGATCAGATCAGCTCCGGCCATTGCAGCCATCTAGGGAGCAAACCAGCAGATGGAAGACCTCTCTCTCTGTCTTTACCTCTCTCTCTAACTCTTTCTTTCAAATAAATAAAATAAAGGTTAAAAAAAATTTCACAAAAGGTGAGATTTTCCTCCACCACAGCAGGAAATTTAACAATGTCTACAATTTTTAAAATCAGCCTTGACATACTATGTGAAACACAGGGATAAAAATATAAGTCACAAAGTCTACGGTGGCTGCTTCAGAAAAATGGAAGCATGGAACCCAGCGCAGGTGACTGCTGCTAAAAGCGTTGAAGCACAGTCTTTCCAAAGCACGTTTGTGTTCAAATCTTATCCTGATTCTCTTTCAAAATAATACATATGCAACTTTAATTTATATAAAAAACATTTAGGTGAGAAATGTCTCCAGGAAATTATTCTGAAGTCCTTTCCGCTAATGCATCAAGAAGCACCAGAAGTTTCTTACCAGAAGTCATCAGAGGACGGCTCTCTCGCCAGCTCCGGGAAATGACTGCGGAGAGAACAGAGAGGTCGCAGAGTGCAATCAAACACCAGCAAGAGACATAATGACAGGCAGCCTGGGATCTCCAGGTCAATACTGGCAGAAACAAACAAGTTTTCACTGTTTGTAAAGTTTCCTTTAGGATCTGTTAAATTTTAAACATATTCAGCAGTGACTACCTATGGAAGATATCGGACTAGTTAAAAATAAACTATCTGACTAGAAGAAGACAGGTGGGACTTTCAGCAAATAATACATACACTCACCCATAGGTTACTCCAGCAATGCTGCACTTCTTGAAGTTCATGATATTGCATGTAAGAGTTCCAGTCTTGTCAGAAAATAGGTATTTTACCTAAATCAAGGAAGAAAATGAGTATACATCAGAATGTAGTAAGATGCAAAGACCAATTAAATGAAGTATTTCCTTCTGTCTTTTTCAAAATCTGTATTAAATTTCTTTTTTTTTTTTTTTTTTTTTTTTTTTGACAGGCAGAGTGGACAGTGAGAGAGAGAGACAGAGAGAAAGGTCTTCCTTTTGCCGTTGGTTCACCTCCAATGGCCGCCGCGGCCGGCGCGCTGCAGCCAGCGCACTGCGCTGATCTGATGGCAGGAGCCAGGTACTTCTCCTGGTCTCCCATGGGGTGCAGGGCCCAAGCACTTGGGCCATCCTCCACTGCACTCCCTGGCCACAGCAGAGAGCTGGCCTGGAAGAGGGGCAACCGGGACAGAATCCGGCACCCCGACCGGGACTAGAACCCGGTGTGCCGGCGCCGCAAGGCAGAGGATTAGCCTAGTGAGCTGCGGCGCCGGCCAAATCTGTATTAAATTTGAACAAATAGATTGCTTTAAAGCAAGCACATCAATGACAAAAAATGTACCTGAGGCTGAGACCACTTACCAATCTATTTCCATAACTAATTCTTAGTCCAATTGCACAGACATATGCAAAGGAAGCTTCAGTCATGGCCCTCATATCGAGTCTGTAAGTTCTGAGTAATAAGTTCTGTCACGAGACATCTCAGTGCTACTCAACATTACTCACGATACTGCCTGGTCTCATACAATGTGCGTTCTTTTCAAGTCTTGACCTCCAATGCAGGCATTTTGCCTAGAGGTTAAGACACCCATCAGAGTGCCTGGGTTTAATTCCAAGCTATGGCTCCTGACCCCAGCTTCCTGCTAACGCAGATTATGGGAAGCAGAGGGGATGGCTCAAGTGACTGGTTCCTGCCACCTCTGTGGGAGACCTGGATGAAGCCCCTGGCCAAGCCCTGACCATTGTGACCATTTGGAGAGTGAACAGTAGATGGAAGGTCAGTCTGTCTGTCTCCCTGTCTGTCTCTGTCTCTTTCTGATTCTTTCAAATAAAATAAACAAATCTTAAAAAACAAAAGAAGGAAATCCAGTCAATAGGGGCCAGTGTTGTGCCATAGCAGGTAAAGCCACCACCTGTGAAACCAGCATCCCATAACAGCACTGGCCTGTGTCTTCTTGGCTGCTCCACTTGCAATCCAGCCCTCTGCTAATGGCCTGGAAAGCAGTGGAAGATGCCCCAAGCACTTGGGCCCCTTCCACTCACATAGGGCACCCAGATGAAGCTCCTAGCTCCTGCTTGCAGCTTGACCCAGCACTGGGCATTAGGACCACTAGTGAGTGAAGCAGCTGATGGAAAATCACTCTCTCTCTCTCTCTCTCTCTCTCTCTCTCTCACTGCCCTCCCTCTCTCTGTAACTCTGACTTTCAACTAAATGAATAAATCTTTAACAACAACGAAGAAGTCACAATCTTTAATTATAACACATTTAGAATATGCTATTCCTTGTAGTAATTTCAATGTAAGATGAAGACATAATGCAAAGTATAACTCAGTGAAGTGGAGTTGTGAGGGTGAAAGTGAAAAGAATATTCCAGGTCCCTGGAATATTCCAGAAAGAAAATCTGGAACATGTGAGAGACACTGGTCCTTCAGACTAGCCCCCACATGTTTTGTGGGGTTACTCAACATCTATATACCACAACCATTGTTTTCCCTGTCATTTGCCCCAGATAAACAAATCAGACCCCATAACCACATTCATGGAGAACTATTTTTGCCAAATCCCCTATGGTTTTTCTGCTGGCACTCATCTCCCTTCATGCCAGTGTCAAATTACCAAAGTTCCCGAAGAGGATCTCACCTGCCCAAGCTCTTCATTAAGGTTTGAGGTCCTGGCCATTGCAGGAGTGTCATTTCCTAGATAATACATATCTGTGTCCTGGGATGGACAGAGAGAGTAAGAAGTTTAGAAAACACATGTACCAGCCATCCACTCCAATTAATACCGAAGAGGTAGCTTAAGACTAATTTTAATGTAAAGCTAATCTTTAAATTTGGAGTGACAATACAGCAGCTATTGGGATCAAGATGTGAAGTAACTCATGACTCAGCCTGGTTAGTAACCTGTTCAGAGGATTGCTGTGAAGATTGAACAAAAATGCATATAAAAGCACGTTCTCTGCAAATACTGGTTGCTGAAGACCATGCTAAAGGCCATAGCAGTTCCTTAGAACTGCAACCCTTGCTGCACAACTGAATCCAAGTTTACTGTCATGGTGAACTTTGATATTTCATGAATGCTACAATGAACAGCCAAGAGGCATTTTGTTCAGCATTGACAAAACTTAAAATGCATCAGCAGCAATTACAACCAGAAGACAAGTACCTGCTAAGCATTCTACCTCCATCATCTCAATCTTCACACCAACCCTTGAATAGGTACATTATCCTCCCCACTTCTCAGAGACACACTCATCGACATCCTTTCTCAGCTCTCTGGCCAGCTTAACCCAGGACCCAAACACAAATGACCTCCACCAGTGCTCTCCTGGAAGCCCAATTCAATGACAAAACCCTGATGAGAAAACAGGGGTCCACATTTCCCAGGCACTCAACTTTTAATCCCAACTTTAGAACTACTCACCCAATTTATAAAGAGGGCTTGTGTGTATTTCACAACCTCAAGGGTCACCAACAGACTGATGGGAATGAGGTTGTTGTACAAAATGATGAACGTCAACAGATTGTATCCAAAGTTGTCCGAACTCGCGTCTGTGGAAGAAAACCAGGAGGCCTACAGCTTCAGTTACAGTCCCCACTCAGCTCTTCTACTTGCTTATTTTGGAAATTTTCTAAAATATCTTCACGACAATATTCAAATTAAATGAACTAAAAGACATCTGAGGTAAAAGAGTTGTAGTAGAGCACCTGCTACGTGTGAGTAACTGTGAATACAAAGGTCCCTGCTAACAAACAGCTGGCTGCTCCTCAAACATTAGGCAAGGAGACAGGGCAGAGGCAGCCACGTGCCCAGATGTGATCACACAGCAGCACACAGCCACTGAAGTGGAGTTTTTAGGGCACTGCATGAACCAAGTGAGGAGAGTTGGTTTGTTTTTTTTTTTTAATAGAAAAGCAAGGTCACTAGAGATCATCCAGAAAAACAGACGTTTGAGTCAGATTTGATGAACAGAGAAAACACAGGCAACACACAAGAATACAGAGAAGAGGACAGGCCTTTAAAGAGGGAGGAGGAAGAAGGGTAGGAGTATGCATGGGAGGGAGGTGGGGGGAAGAAGCATCATGTTCCCAAAGCTTTATATATTAAATGCATGAAGTTTTATTCCTTAAACAAAATCAATCATAAAAACAATAAATAAGTAAATTTTTAAATGGTTGTAAAGAACACCTACAACTCAGGTACGAGTGTCTTGGGCACTCCAAAAGGCTGGCAAGATGTAATGAAGTCTGAGCAAGGGAAGCAGGCGATGAGGGAGAGGCACACAAGAAGGCCTGGGCTGACTTACTACAGACAACAACAAAAAGGAAAGTCTTGATGGAACAAGAGCCCAAGCACTGAAGTCCAAAGTAGGGGCAGGATCAGCCTGGACAGGAAGAGAAGCCAGGAGAGGCAAAGAGGGAGAGGGTACATCAGAGAAGAGGGTCTTGCCTTGATAGCCAGGATATATTGACATCAGGAAAAAGGTTATCTTCTTACCTTGGCAAGAGGCAGGGGAGGCCATAGCAGGCCAAGGGATTGACTAGTATCAAGGATAGACTGAAGACCACGAAAGCATAGGACTGGAGACTGGGGATTTGTAGTTGGAAGCCTTCCCCAAGGCTATGGGGTCACATGATGCAGTCTGGTTCAGATTTGGAGTTCTGGAGAATGGTAGTGATGGAAAGACAGGTTGCTGAGAAGTAAGAAGGCAAGCAGGTGCAAGCCGGCCAGAAGTTTCACTTTCCTCCATTCTTCCATGTTTTTACTCATTACACTACAGCTTCCAAGTTTCCTGCTGCTGTCTTTTCTTCCTAATGTAAGCTTTTGCTATCTTGCTCTTCTGAAGAATCAAGGAGTTTCTAAATAGGATCATTATCCCAACAACTACAAATGTTCCTGAGGTACATCTGTTTAAAAGAAGATCTGTCTGTGAATTAAAATCTTATATTAAGAGGTTAAAACTTTGTAATTTTGAACACAGGCCACAGTAGCTTCATATCATTCAATATAATGTCAAAAAGTAGGGCACATTCAGGGAAAACCCAAAACCAAGGCTAAAGAAACACTGGAAACTTCTGATCCAAACCAGGAGATGAGAGAGGCCCATAAAGAAAGAAAAGAGAATCTTAGCCCCATGTAAAAAGGATCAGCCAAGCAATAATAATGAAGAGGAAGGGAGCAAGGGCCGAATCTGAGAGGAACTGAGAGGGCTCCAAAAGTGAAATGCAAAGGTGAACTCAGAGGGCCACAACCAGAGCTACCCCAACTACACCATAAGGACGGAAAGACTACGCATGGCACACAAAGGCCATTCCTCCTCGGTAAACTGTGCAGCTAGCACTGGAGTTTGGCATCACCTGAGCACTTTAGAAGGCATCTGCTTCCACAAAGCCTCCCCTACACTGAGTTGGTGTCAGCGCTATATATTTACCTAACCTGTGACATTCTGGAATTAATTATGTATGCACACAAAGTATCTGTGTCCATCTGAAACTGGACATGCAACATGATCCCAAATCCAAAGTGTAAGAACCAAAACCCAGAGCTTTTGATCCAACCAACACCTGAAGTTCCAGTCACATTCCCCACATTGTTACGTGCTCACCTGAGCACTCAGATCTGTCTGCAGTTTTCTATTTGAAATAATTAGAACATTAAATAAATGGTTTTCAGTTTAACAGTATTGCACCATGTAAGGGCATTTTGGTCAAGGGTGGTTCACATCCATGACAGTGGTCTCATAATATTATATTTTGTAGTGATGCCATGGCATCTTGGTTCATGAAGCGCACTCTATGAGGTTCACACATTGATGAAATCACCTGTTAATCCATTTAGCACATCTCACAAATCCCTCTCATGAAGCAATTAATTTCAATATATTGAAAGATGTGAATAATCCTAAACCAATACCAATTTTAGAATTCAGATTCATTCAATATTTTTGTCATAAAATTCTATTTATTTTCTGGAATTGCTGTGTAAAGAGATCACCATGTTCCCACCTCCCAAAAAATACTGCAATAAAATTGGACAAACTCACAGAAAGCAAACACTTTAAGTTTTTAGAAATGGTTCACAGAGAGTACAAAAGTTCAAATGCATTTCAAGAAAATTTACTGAATTTCAGTAAACAAAGTAGAAGCCTTTGGTATTTAAGACAGAGGCTGTTTCCCCACCCCCAGCCACAGATTCATGGATACACAATGATTAAGTTTTTTGCTGAGCAAGGGTAGGGGCTGACCATGAAGACCAGCAACACCTCTATCTCCCCCAACTCCAGTCTTATGTTGTAAAGCTTCTTGCTTAAGCATACCATGGGAGACAGCGGTGATGGCTCAAATGGTTTCATTCTTGCCACACATGTGGGAGACCTAGATTGAATTCCAGGCTCCTGGCTTCAGCCTGGCCCAGTCCCAGCTGTGACAGGCACTTGGGGTTTAAACAGTGGATGGAATATCTCTGACTCTGACACTCAATATCTCCCCCACCCCTCCCTCTCTCTCTCCCCACACCTCTTTCTCTTTGCCTTTTAAATAAATAAAAAGAAAAAAATTTCATGGAAAAAGATAACATTTCTTTTGGTGCAAAAATTTCTTAAGTGCATGCATTTGAGAGATCTTCTCTAAGAACATGGTAAGTGTGTATTATGAAAGAAATGCATGGATTTCAATTTTGTGGCTATCAATTTCATTTTTCCATGAACCTTTTTAAGTACCCTCATATAATATATAGGACAATAATAACACAAACAAGGGAAGAAATGGAGTATGTTCACTGGAGTGCAATTTTTATATTTTACTGGAATTAAGCCAGTATGAATCTGAAGTAGATTCCAAAAAATCAAGATGTAGTTTGTAATCCCTAAAACAACTACTAAGAAAATATCTTCAAAATAAGTAAAATAGTATTTGAGTATAAAACATCCCTCGAATGTGCCCATCTTCACTTCATTACATGACTCCCAATCTGTTAACTCCTCTTGAAAGGCTAGCATTGGGTACAGTAGCCAAGGGAACAAAAAATAGCATGGCCGTCACACATCTGCCGTGCTTGGAAGGACATTCCAGTATGGTTTTGCTCGACTTCAACAAGCAATCCATCCCAACACTTACCCATCTTCTTGATGTACCAGTTTTTTCCACCATGGGACCCATTCCAGTACAGAGCCCCCACTGAGCTCACCAACGCCATGACCAAGAGGATTCCAAACAATACCAGGATCTGCACGTTGGTCACTTTCTCAACATTTGATCTCTTGAGAGGTGCTTTGGTTGAATTCTGTACAACAGCATTTAAAACTAGTAAGGGTCAAGAACAGACTTGAGCACAAGGGGTGGGGATAAAAGGAGGTAAGATAACCAAATCCAACAGCAAAAAAGTAAAAGACTACTTTTCCTAATTTTTTTCTTTTTGGTCAAACAGTCAATAACATTAAAAGTTGTACCAGGCTCCTAAATCAACAATCAGTCATAAGGAAATAAGAAAGAAGACACATTCTACCTACATTGGAATTCTACATTGGAATTAAAAAATTCCAATGATATGGAATTCTGTACTTATGATTAGATCTAGTTTAGTCACTGTCAGCATCTTAGAACATAACAGGTTCTAAACTTAAATCCAGTTTAAAAGAAATCAGAACACTGTTAATTCAAGAGGAAGTCAGAGATTCTACACCATAAAAATCTAAGGAGAATCTTAAAATTACTAACTTGGCTCTATAATAAATATACAAAGATATTTTTAAAATACACATCTTTCCTCAACTAGCTCAAAAAATTAGAGGCAAAAGGACAAACACGAACACATACATATCAATAGCGTCCAATAGAACATTAATAGGTATCAAAATAAATGGATGAACAAAAAGTTGGAAAAACAAACAATAAATGAGAAGCAAAAGTCAGGAAGGGCCTTGTGGACAAGAGAAACCTGAATGGCTCTGAATCTTAGGTAGAATATAAACAGGAAGGTTACAACAGAATAGAGAAGACAGCCTTCCCACAGACAGCTTGCCAGCATTCTCATTACTGGTAGAGGTCAACATTAGAGGGCAAGTTCAGAAAGGTTCATTAACACCAGATTCAAGGACCACTGCCTTTCAAGTGGAAAATTTAGGACTAGACCCCAGTAGTGGAGAAGTCAAGAGTACAGTCTATGCAAAGCAGTTATGCACTTTGTGTCAACTGATTTTAAAAAATAAAGTTAGAAGCACCACAATTCCTGATGTTAAAACATACTACACAAAGCTATAGTAATTAAAACAGCATACTCCTGGCATAAAAGCCAATGAGACAGAAAAGAGAATCAGAAAAATAACCCACATACATACAGTCAACTGGTTTTTGACAAAGGTGCAAAGAAGAGATCCTAGAGAAAGGATAGTCTTTTCAATAAATGGTGCTGGCAAAACTGGATCTACATATGTAGTAAAATTAAATTAGATACCTACTTCTGATCATATATAAAAATCAACTCAATATGGATCAAAGACCTAAATGTAAGACTTCAAACTATGCAACTGTTAGCAGAAAACATAGAGGAAACACATTAAGAAATTGGTATAGGCAATGGTTTTTGGATAAGAACCCTAAAGCATAGGCAACAAAAGCAAAACTGGACAAATGCAATTAATCAATCTCAGAAGCTTCTGCACAATAAAGGAAACAAGAGGGAGAAGAGACACCCAAAAAATGAGAGAAAATATGTGCAAGCTACTTATCTGGCAAAGGATTAATATCTAAAAATATGTCAAGATCTCAAAAAAACTCAACAACAAAAAAACAAACAATCCAATAAAGAAATGGGCAGAGGACCTAAATAGACAGTTCTCAAAAGAAGAAATGCAGATGGCCAACAAATATATGAAAAAATTATCAACACAATTAGCCATCAGGCAAAAGCAAATCAAAACCGCAATGAGGTATACCTCACCCCTGTCATAATGACTATTATCAAAAAGACAGACAGTAATAAATGCTGGTGAGTATGTGGAGAAAGGGGAACTCTTAAACACTATTGGTAAGAATGTAAATTAGTACAGTCACTATGGAAAACAGTATGGAGATTTCTTACATATTAGAAATAGAACTGTCCTATGATCCAACAATCCTTCTACTGAGTATATACCCAAAAGACATGAAATCACTGTATCAAAGAGATACCTGCTCCACCATGTTTATTGCAGAACTGTTCACAACAGCAAAGATATGGAATCAAACAAGATGTCCATTATTAGATGAATGGACAAATAAAATGTGATACATGTAAATATATATATGCACAATGAAATATTATTCAGCCAAAAAAGGAATTAAATCCTGTCATTTGCAGCAAAATGGATGGAACTGGAGGACATCATTTTAAGTGAAATAAGCCAGACAGAAAGACAAATACTGTATAGTCTCCCTCATATGTGGGAGTTAAAAACAAAAACTCAATCTGAACACAGAATGGTGATTACTAGATGCTGGGAGGAATGGGGGGATAAGTGGAATTTGGATGATGGGTAGCAAATCAGAGTGAGAGTGAATGAATAAGGTCCTGTTTCACAGCATAGTGGGAAAAATACAGTTCACAATAACCTTCTAGAACGAACAAAGAGAAAAGAAAAGCTCCAACACTCCTGTCGCTCCCCCTCTTCATGGAGGAACGACACTAAACCCTGCCTAGGCTTCATATCCGAGTCACGGCACCATTATGTCGCTCCCCGTCTTCATGGAGGAACGACACTGAACCCTGCGTTGTTCTTTCTGTCTGCTCGGCCCTTCCCGGGTTTGCTGCTGGTTCTTCCCGGGTTGGCTACTGTCCCTTCACCTCCGTGGAGGGGCGGTTCCCCCTGCCACATTCCCCACTTCCGCGGGGGAGCGGCACACCGCCGGCCGGCTCTCTCGGGGGCTGCACAGGTGTTCCTCAGGTGTTCCTGGTGCATGTTGTCTCTCTCCTCCTTTATAGTCCTCTTTCACCAATCCCAACTCTGCTACCCACACACCGAGTACGCTGCTCTCCTCCAATCAGGAGCAGGATCAGCTCCTGGAGGTCATCACTCAAGTTGGCAAGAGGCAGCTGCGTAGAAGCTGTTTTCTCCTCTCCCAGCGCCATATTGTGGGAGAGCAGATGCATAGAATAAGTCTTAATTGCAATAACTTAGTCTAGTCCGAGTTGCTCCCAGTTGCTCCCCACAACTCCGATCACAAAGCAATGTCAAAGAGAAAATACTGATTATCCTGATTTGGTCAGTATACATCATATATACATTTATTAAAATATTGCACTGTGGCCCCTAGGTATGTACAGTTACTGTTAATACAATTTTTTCTTTCAAAACAAAAAGATGCATATGCCCTAAAGAAAGATTTCTGAAGGTAGCTGTAATGGGCAAAATAATTCCCCACCAGTGATATCCATCTCCCAATCCCTGGAAACTGTGTGTTATTTTATATAGCAAAAGAAATGGTGCAGCTATGATGGGGAGATTATCCTGGATTACCCAAGTGGACCCAATCTCATCACAGGGGTCATGAAAAGAGAGAGGCTTTCTTACTTGTGGCCGGAGGGCGGGTGACTACACATGAACAACCAGACAGACATTGCACTGCTGGCTCTGAAGATGGAGAGGGGACCACAAGCCCAGGGGGCAGGCACCATTAGAGGCTAGAAGAGGGAAGTTCTCTAAATTAACCAGACTTTACAGACTTAAAAAAAAATTCCTCTTGAATTTAAATGGAAATAAATCCACTAGGGAAGGCCACTTTGTCAAATACCATATAAAGGCCAACAGGAATGACACATCTGTATCGGGCCTCCAGCCAAGACACAGCAGAGCAGTTCCAAGACCATTTATCCTACTCTTTTATTTTTATTTATCTATTTATTTATTTGACAGGCAGAGTGGACAGTGAGAGAGAGAGACAGAGAGAAAGCTCTTCCTTTTGCCGTTGGTTCACCCTCCAAGGGCTGCCGCAGCCGGCGTGCTGTGGACTGCGCATCACGCTGATCCGAAGGCAGGAGCCAGGTGCTTCTCCTGGTCTCCCATGGGGTGCAGGGCCCAAAGACTGGCCATCCTCCACTGTACTCCCTGGCCATGGCAGAGAGCTGGCCTGGAAGAGGGGCAACCGGGACAGAATCCGGCGCCCCAACCGGGACTAGAAACCGGTGTGCCCAGAATCTACAAAGAGATCAAGAAACTCCACAAAAACAAAACCAACAACCCACTTAAGAGATGGGCCATTTTTCAAAAGAGGAAATCCAAATGGCCAACAGGCACATGAAAAAATGTTCAAGGTCACTAGCAATCAGGGAAATGCAAATCAAAACCACAATGAGGTTTCACCTCACCCCGGTGAGAATGGCCCACATACAGAAATCTACCAACAACAGATGCTGGCGAGGATGTGGGGAAAAAGGGACACTAACCCACTGTTGGTGGGAATGCAAACTGGTCAAGCCACTATGGAAGTCAGTCTGGAGATTCCTCAGAAACCTGAATATAACCCTACCGTTCGACCCAGCATCCCACTCCTTGGAATTTACCCAAAGGAATTTAAATTGGCAAACAAAAAAGAGGTCTGCACCCTAATGTTTATTGCAGCACAATTCACAATAGCCAAGACCTGGAACCAACCTAAATGCCCATCAACGGTAGACTGGATAAAGAAATTATGGAATATGTACTCTTTAGAATACTATACCGCAGTAAGAAACAATGAAATCCAGTCATTTGCAACAAAATGGAGGAATCTGGAACACATCATGCTGAGTGAAATAAGCCAGTCCCAAAGGGACAAATATCATATGTTCTCCCTGATCGGTGACAACTGACTGAACACCAAAAAGGAAACCTGTTGAAGTGAAATGGACACTATGAGAAATGGTGACTCGATCAGCATAGCCCTGTTAATGAACAACTTAATACATTATCCCTCTTAGTATTTTTTTTGTCTGTTCTACTTAATATGACTGGTTTAATTCTGTAATTAATACACAGTTATTCTTAAGTGTTGAAATTTAACTGAAATGTGATCCCTGTTAAACATTAGAGTGGGAATAAGAGAGGGAAGAGATGTATAATTTGGGACATGCTCAAGCTGACTTGCCGCAAATGGTAGAGTTAGACACATACCAGGGGATTCCAATTCAATCCCATCAAGGTGGCATGTACCAATGCCATCTCACTAGTCCAAGTGATCAATTTCAGTTCACAATTGATCATAATGAAAGGACTAAGAGTCAAAGGGATCACATAAACAAGTCTAGTACCTGCTAATACTAACCGATGGAATAAATAAAGGGGAGAGTGATCCAACATGGGAAACGAGATACACAGCAGACTCATAGAATGGCAGATGTCCTAAACAGCACTCTGGCCTCAGAATCAGCCCTAAAGGCATTCGGATCCGGCTGAAAAGCCCATGAGAGTATTTCAGGCATGGAAAGCCAAGACACTCTGGTAAAAAACAAAAAACAAACAAACAAACAAAAAAAACCTAAATGAAAGATCTCTGTGAGTGAGATCCCAGTGGAAAAAACAGGTCTTCAAAGAAGGAGGTACCTTTCTCTGAAGGGAGGAGAGAACCTCCACTTTGACTATGACCTTGTCTAAACAAGATAAGAGTCAGAGAACTCAAAAGGCTTCCATAGCCTTGGAAACTCATGACTGGTGCATAGGGAGATTACTGAGGCCATAAACAGGAGTGTCAATTTGTAAAGTCAACAACAGGAGTCACTGTGCACTTACTCCTCATGTAGGATCTCTGTCCTTAATGTGCTGTACATTGAGATTTAATGCTATAACGAGTACTCAAACAGTATATTTCACTTTGTGTTTCTATGGGGGTGCAAACTGTTGAAATCTTTACTTAATGTATACTAAACTGATCTTCTGTATATATAGAAAATTGAAAATGAATCATGATGTGAATGGAAGGGGAGAGAGAGCGGGAAAGGGGAGGGTTGCGGGTGGGAGGGAAGTCATCAGGGGGGAGGGGGAAGCCAATGTATTCCATAAGCTGTACTTTGGAAATCTATATTCATTAAATAAAAGTTAAAAAAAAAAAAAAAAAAAGAACCCGGTGTGCCGGCGCCGCAAGGCAGAGGATTAGCCTAGTGAGCCGCAGCGCCGGCTCCATTTATCCTACTCTTTTAAAAACAAATGATGATCTTACCATTTTCAATAAGCATTCATTGAAAAAAAAAATGACAACAAGCTTCATTCCTCTGACCCCATTAGTCACTGACTTCTAATCTTTTCCAGTAGATGAATTCTGACCAGTTAACAGGGTTACAAAAATTTATCTTTCATCCAGTGGAACAAAAACAATCCCAAAACATCCGGCTTCCATATATGCCCTTACTGAAAGCCAAGCTCTGTCTATGCGTTCTTACCCCACGCCACGAAGATTTCTACTTGCAGAGATGAGTTTTTAATGTCAAATTCCTCAAAGAGTCATAAGCGTTCCTGTGAGGGTCCTTCCAAGAGCTCAAGGAAAGTGCATATTACGAAAAATACTATGCACAGGTTTTTTTTTTTAATTTTCACCAAAATAAACTTACATCTTAACTTCATTTTTCACAAAGGTTTTGAAATATCCTAGTATAAAATTCTTAAAGAATATTGCTATTTCCTCAGAGTGGAATTGTAAATAGAAACAGGTCAAGTGTCAGATTTTGAAAAAGCTAAAACCAGACCTGAAACTGATTCATTTTATTCCCTCCTAAGAAAGCAGGCGGAAGAATGTGAGTGGGAACACTGGCTCTGTGTGGCCTGACTGCCTGCATGTGAATCCCAGCCCTACCACTCCCCAGGTTTGCAAGATTGGGATAATTTAGACACTCCGTGCCTCCATTCCCTCTTCTAGAAATGAGAAGTACTTATCTGTATGTTCCTCATACAGCCATGGTGAGCAATAAATGAGTTAATACATGTTAATCACTTAGAGTAAGGCACAATTTGCGGTTATGTTTGCTGTAATGTGGTGATCCCTTTCCCATTAATTCAACCAACAGAACTAGTAGATTGAAATATTTCACACCACATGTGAACGGAGGGAGCCTTCCAGGTTAGAAGGACTCTGCACCAATCCAGTTGCTTATCTGTGGTCAAGGAGTGCGAGTATAGACGGAAAGGGCTTCCAGCTCTGTGCGCTACATTATATTTCTTTAGAAGGCTCATTATTTTCACTCTTTTCAGTCCTACAGCACAGCAAGTCTAGCACAGTTGTTTCTGGGGTTTTCCATCATCCTGAACTCCAACAGTCAACCCACAGTAAGCCTTGCCAGGGGAGTTATCACATGAGGGTCAAGGCCAAGTGCCTCCCACACTCAGGATACAAACTGCACAGGATCCCCTAGCGCACACCTTGTCACTGAAGACAGGATGGAAGCGTATGAATGTGCAAGGGTATGTCAAAAGCATCATGGAGGAGGAGGTGGGTGTGGTGTGCAACAGGCTAAGCTGCCACTTGAAACGCCTGTATCCCATATGGGAGGTGGGGGTTCAGGTCCTGGCCACTGCACTTCTGATTCTGCTTCCTGCCACTGCTTCCTGGGAGATAACAGGTGATGGTTCAAGTGCCTGGATCCCCGTTGCCCATGTGGGAGACCCAGATGGAGTGCTGGGCTCCTGACTAGCTTGGCCTAGTCTTGGCTGCTGTGGAACTGGGCAGTGAACCAGCAGATGAAAGATATTTCTCTCTCTTAATCTCTCTCTCTCTCTCTCATAGAGAAAAATAAACATCTTTTAAATGTCATCCAAAATGGAATTAAAGCTCTATTATTTTTGTGCCAAAAATGTTTAAAGCCATGTAAACATTGAGATCACCAGAAAGTTTGTAGAAAATGTGTATTATGAAAAAACTACATGTGGATTTCAACATTTTTGCACCAAAATACACTTCTTTAAGTCAATTTCCATGAACCTGAAGTGCCTTTATTTAACCTAATTCTTACACCTTAGCTACAAAGCTGTACTGACCAATATATGATCTTGAAAAGCACTCTGAGAAAAAATACCCAGTGTCCATGAAATCTTGCAGGGTGCCCAATTTTGTAATATGTGCAATCTGAAAACTGGTCTTGGGGCCCTGCCCAAGTCTGGGCTAACCATTCATGGTACTTTTGTCATTTCATCCTAAGAAATGGAAGGCCTGATCTGTGGTTAGTGGAGCTCCAAGCACCTGGCAGTGGTTTCTGACATTGGACAGAGAAGTTCCAGACTTCTTAGCAGGTGGCAGAGCACAAAACTACATCAAGATAAAGTCCTTCCGTACAGACTGCTCTGCAACAACATACTGTAGGCATTCAAATCAGCCCCTGTAAATGGACAGAGCTGCGGCAGAGGCAGCACATCTCAGATATAGTGAACAATCACAATCCACCCAAGAGCAGCCTCTCAGCACTCATCAACCATCATGCTTCTAACCACCACAGAGCCCTCTCACCTGCTCACCCAGCACACAACCCTTGCAGCCGTTCTGCACCTGGGTCCTACCCTCCCAGGACCAAAACTGTGCCAGGTCCTCCTCATCCTTAACTGCCAAGGCTACGTCTTCCCTGAAGCCTCTTCAGGCAGAGGGTACCCCAGTAAAGACACATCTTTTAGCATCTGATGTTGTATTACTGGATATATATTCAAGACTTGGCAATACTTCTGAACCTTTATTTGTCAAATGTCATGTTTAAAAAAAAAAAAAAACACACAAAAATTACCATCCTGTGCCTTCTCTCCCCACCCAGCAAGACCCATCAGTCACTCCCCCTCACTCACTGAAGACTTAAACTTGGCTCATGGTGTTCTCTGCCCCAGCCTTTTCACCATCCTTTCTTCATGAACACAGCCATCATCCCACTGAATGCCTTAGTCTCTGTCCCTTATGCCCAAGAATGAGTGGTTTTCAGTAGCTCTATCTGAGCATCCTCCTCACATGGTTTACCCTCAGGTCTTGCCAGGCTATAATACTTCCACCTCAAACACTCAAGGTCGAGTATCCTGCACACTGATCATCCAGCCACTCTACAACTCCACCAATCCTGGTCAGCCCCAACGAGTCTCTCAACCCTTCTAATCCTATCTCCCTTCCCTGTCTTCACTGCATTAACTAGCTGGCGTGGTCACAGGCTCCAACACTTGACCTGGTCTAATATTTACCTTCCTCATCTTCCTAGCCTTTGACCTCAAAGAGGGGATCAATGCAATAGTCTGCCTTCACCAATTCAATATTCTAAAGCCTGCTTTTGCCCAGGGCTCATTTTTGGTATCCCGTTAACTGTATCCCCAAACTTAGGTTGGATGACCCTTCTACAAACATCACAGCATCTCATAATAACACACAACACAACCACTATCTCTCTACTTTGTGATACTGAATTACTCTTTAGTCTACCCAGTTCCCATAGGGTAAGCCTGGGCCTTTCACCATGGTACCAAATAGCCAGCACAAGACTTGGTGCATGGTGGTCACTAAATACTTTTTGATTAAGAAATATAGCCAAATGTGTGCTTGAGAAGTTATACAAAAGGGTAAATGAGCTGAAAAACCAATTCTCATTAACAGCTTCCATTAGTGAAATAAGACACCAAATGACACAAAAGAACAGAAACGGCACATAGGGACACTGGTTCATGTAGAATTTCAAAAGATATCTGGAAAATATTATCATAACATATATGCAAGCTACAAATTCACAAGCAATAGTTTTTTAAAAAAATCAACAAGGAAAAAGCAAAATCACATTAACAATATTTTTCCTTTGGTATATGAAGAATAAATACTAGTTCAACAATAACAGATTATAAATTGCCTAGAATTTAGTTATTTAAGACAATTTACTATAACATCTTAATGAAATGAAGAGAAAAAGTAGAGAAAGAAGAAAAAAGTTGGAACTAATTCCCCTTTGAAGTTCAGAAGACAAATAATTTAGAATTGATTGTCCCCCTAAAACTAAAAAATAAGACCATTTATTTATATTTCAGGTAAGAGGTAACAGATATCTGATAAGATAACAGAGATCCAGAAGAAGTTACCTACAAAACTAAAATAAAGTCACTTCCTTTCCAGATTTAGGTTCCTAGACACACTTGAGCCTCCTAAATGCAGTATCTGTATTTTCCACCCTGTATTCAATAAAAATAAAAAGAAAGAAAAAGACTAAAATCAGTATTGTTTTTCAGCATAGAAATGTTTTACCTGCATGAGCTTGGTGTCGTGTCCAGTATACACAACTATGCCAAAGACCCACTGAGTATTTCTAAGCTGTGTACCTCTTAATAAGATCTGGTCAGGCCCAAGGGAAACAGGGCTAAAAATAAGAAACAACATTTACATTTAATGATAGTCTGACAAGTGAGCATGAAGTTCCCCTTACACATAACCCCACGATAAACCCAATGTTTCCTTTAGTCAAATTTGAATTATTTCATGGAGAAACACAAAGGTTATCTTTGGCCTATTCTACTCCAAAAACACCCAGATAAAAGATTATTTTATCCACTCATCACTACAGATAAAGGATCTTTTTTAAAAGATAAAACATTAGAGAGAATCATATCTCTTATAATCCCATGATGAAATTCATCACCCAAAATAAAATTGCCAAGACAACAACCAAAACCCTCTCCATTTGGGAAATTGAGTTTATTTGATAGGTTATTGTGAGGAAAAAAAAATGTGAAAAGCAGTAAACCTAAGCTATCAAGTTTGTTAGGGAATACTTAATGATTATATAAATACCTGAGTGATAATTTAGACATTCAAAATGGGTAGCAAAGAAAATGGGTATGCATGCTAAGTGAAAAGCCACAAGCAAGCCCACTTTGCCTTCATATTTTCTGTGGGCCAAGTCCAACGACCCAAGCCGTGATTCTACACAAAACATAAAGGACAGTCCAACAGGTCTGGGGAGCACTGGTCAGAAGCATGCAGATAACAGATGGGCAGAAGATGGAAACTGTTCCCCAACGTCATGACAACATAAGACTCTCAACAATGAACACCAAAGAGGACAACAGAATACAGACAACAGGGCACTGAATAGATTCTAAACAAACAGCAATCCTTCACTGGACTCTAAAAACAAGCGAGTGCTATTCAGGAGAATGCTAGCAAAACAAACAATAAATTTCTCTCCTGAGTCTAGCAGCTTCGGTGCACCTCAGACACCTGCCTTCTGCTTTTCTGGACAAGTACACACAGCTAAAACCATTTACCTTGCTTGGCAGTTATGGGCACAGAAAGAACAGACCACAAGCTATGAACTTCATCAGAGTCCCACAGACTCTTTTCTTGTGTAAAAATTAGGTTTTACTTCAATTTAATGGAAATTTTGAATTTATTGAAATGGTGGCTCAAGAAAAGCTCAGGGTGCCATAGCTAAGCTAATATGAAGAAATCTCACTATTCTAAAATATTATGAAAGTAGAAAACAAATGCATGTTCCAAAACTCCAATAACTCTTAGTTACATTACAAAAAAAATACTGAGAACAGGAAAAATGATACCTTTTTCCATCTAAGTTCAAGTTTCCAGTGAAGTCATAGAGGTGGCGATTGGGCCCTTCACATTCTACAGTTCCAGATAACTTCATTAACACATCCCTTGTTTGCATGTCAGCAGTGTGACTCAAACCCTAAAACGTTAAACAAAAGAGGTAGCTGAACACAATCTCCCATATTTAAGGAACAACTTTCAGAATCTCCTTAATCACAAAGAAATGATGCAATAATTTGATAAATCAAATCTGATAGACTTTATTGGCAACTTGTGTCACAACAATCTAATGCAAAAGTAGCAGAGATTTCAATGAAGCAGAAAGTGAAGATTCCACCAGTGGGTGAGAAACATCCGTGTTAATTATACTCACGCACCTTACAGAAAGCATAATCTACTAGCTTTATGGCATCACTCTTAAAATTGAGTATCTCTTTAATATTTTACACTACGTAGCACTCACCTCTTCTTTTTGAAAAAAATAAATGGATTTTTCTATACATTTTGAAATATACACCAAAACAGACTAGTACCACAAACCTTGTTAACTCTTCTTTAAACAGAAAAAAAAAAAAATGTCTAAAGCAAAAACCTATAGTAGAAAAGTGGACAGAAATATTAAATTCAACTGCATGCAGCAGTGTCAAAATGCTTAAAATTTTTAGATATTGAAAACTTCTTCATTGTAGAATTAAAAATACATAGTCAGAATATTTACAGCATGGGCACTTCGTGTCTGCTATACCACTCTCTAGAACTAGAGTCTAAGCTCCAGCAGCGGCCTACACTGAGACACCCGAGGCTCATCTGCTCCGTCCCTCCGAGGCAGTCACCGTCCCTTCTATCATGAGCTCATCTTAGCTGAGTGTGTGCTGTCTTTGGCATCACAGCAGAGAGCTCAGAAGACAGAAACAAAGGCACGGTGTCCTTGGCAAGCGATCCTGTGCTGAAGCCCATGTTTCGTCTCTCCCACCACTTTCAAGGCATTCCCCACCCTTTTGTGGCTGAACATGCTTCTCTCTAGAAAAGCCATGGAGTGGCACATGTGGGAGGACCACGCATGCAACTTGGGCTCCCAAGACAGTGCAAGTCACAAAAGTGACCTTACCTGACGTATTTTAAGGTTTGTCTCGCCGTCGAGATTTGCTGTTTCAACGTAACACATTGCCTGAGGTTCACTAGGGAAGAAAGAAAAAAAGTCAAATTCAGTGTAGTCTTCTCCACAAATTTACTGTTCAGAAAGTCACTATTACAGAAACTATGTGTGCCAATCAATCCCTCAAATTAAGTTGTTATCAACGGCCATGTCAGTGGTTGTCACTGCTGACAAAGGAAGGCACACACTCATCTTTGGGGCTCAACATCAAGAGACAGCTGTCTTCCCAGGTCCCACCTACCGACTGCAGGGTGTCAGGCAGACAGGACTGGGGATGAATGGGTGGTGGGGGGGAACCTGTGGCCTGAAACAAGAGATGGTCCGGCTAAGACCCGGACACTGGGTGGGAGTGGTCCTCAAAATCTGAGGCTGAGCCTCACCCTGACCAATAGAGGTGACTCAGGCGTGGCCAGAACAACTCATCTGAAGAAAATCACAGCCTACACTGAAGGATTGAGGCAGAGCCTTTGCTTCTTTGCAATTTTCTTAAGTTTTTTTTTTCCAATTTAACATATTTATTTGAAAGGCAGAGAGACAGACAGATTTTCCATCCACTGATTCATATGCCCAAATGCCCACCACAGGCAGGACTGGGCCAAGGCTAAAGCCATGAGCCCAAAGCTCAGGTCAGGTCCCCCATATGGGGAAAAGGGACCCATGTACTTGAGCCATCTCCCGTTGCCTCCCAAGGTCTACACCAGCAGAAAGCTGGAGTCAGAGACAGAGTGGGAAATCAAACCCAAGTACTCCAAAACAGGACATGGGCACTAGGCTGAATGCCTGCTCCTGGCTGCATTTTTTACCAAATCAAAGGGCAAATTTTAATCAGATAAACAAAAAAGTTTTTTAGTTTTGATTTATTTACTAAATGTATTTGAAAGACAGAGTGAGGCAAAATAGACAGAAATTTTCCATCCACTGATTCACTCCCCAAATGCCTGCAACACCCAGGGCTGGGCCAAGCCAAAGCCAGAAACCAGGAACTCAATCCAGGTCTCCCATGGGGGTGGCAGAGACCCAAGTACTTGAGCCATCACTTAGGGCCTCAGACTGTGTCCATCAGCAGGAAGCTGCAATCGGGAGTGGAGCTGGGTCTAGATCTCAGGCATTCATCCCAACATGGGCTGTGGGCATCCCAAGCGGCATCTCCACCCCTGAGCCAAATGCCCACCCCAAAGCACCCAGTGTGAAAGCCAGAATATCCCAAGAATAAAACCTGAGTGCATCGGTGCTATTCTCCCAGTTCTCATCTTTGAGTTTGGGTTAGTCGGCATAGTCAGTGGTGGCAAGAATGGACTGTGCAACCCACAGGCTAAATTAAAATTCTGCTGGGCTGGCCGGCGCTGCGGTTCAATAGGCTAATCCTCCGCCTAGTGGCGCCAGCACACCGGGTTCTAGTCCCGGTCGGGGCGCCGGATTCTGTCCCGATTGCCCCCTTCCAGGCCAGCCCTCTGCTGTGGCCAGGGAGTGCAGTGGAGGATGGCCCAAGTCCTTGGGCCCTGCACCCCATGGGAGACCAGGAGAAGCACCTGGCTCCTGCCATCGGATCAGCGCAGTGTGCCGGCAGCAGCGTGCCAGCTGCGGCGGCCATTGGAGGGTGAACCAACGGCAAAGGAAGACCTTTCTCTCTGTCTCTCTCACTGCCCACTCTGCCTGTCAAAAAAAATAAAAAATAAAAATAAAAATAAAAAAATTCTGCTGGGCTAACTTTATGGGCTTATGCGGCCTTTATGGACTTCTATGACTTTATGGACTAAACAGTATGTTGTTTTCTCATGCAAAAAGGAAAAATAGAAATGGCTACTGGGAAGATTAAATGGGATATTGTAAAAGCAGGCTACCTTAGCCGGTGCTGCAGCTCACTAAGCTAATCCTCCACCTGCGGCGCCGGCACCCCGTTGCCCTCTTCCAGTCCAGCTCTCTGCTGTGGCCCAGGAGTGCAGTGGAGGATGGCCCAAGTGCTTGGCCCTGCACCCGCCTGGGAGACCAGGAGGAAGCACCTGGCTCCTGGCTTCTAATCGGCGCAGCGTGCCGGCTGTAGCGGCCATTTGGGGGTTGAACCAACAGAAGGAAGACCTTTCTCTCTCTTTCTCTCTCTCTCTCTCACTGTCTAACTCTGCCTGTCCCAGACATTGCTGTTACAACCATTTAGGGAGTGAACCAGCAAATGAAATATTCTCTCTTTCTCTCTCTCCCCATTTTTTTGCCACTCTGCCTTTCAAATAAATCAATAAATCTTTATTAAAAAGGCCAGGTTTGTGCTGTCCACTACATGTATAACTGAGGGGTGATATATTTGATATATTTCTAGCACAAAGCTACCAAAGAACATGGCAGTGATATTTGGACAGAAAGGGAGAAAAATACAAACAAGTAAAAAGCATACATCATGCCTACACTGAGACAATGCCCATGGTACTCTGAACAGTTATTCAAGGGCGGCAATGAGTCCTGTGTGATGGGCTGCTGCCTGGACCCAACAGGAAGCTGATGCTGATGATTAAGATGTGCTACAATCCCCAGGGGTCCACTGCTCTGGGGTCAGTGTCCCTGTAAGTGAAGACACCCCCCCTTCAAGAAATAGCCAAGGCACTAAAATGAGTCAATCTATATAAGAATTCAGAAAACTCCCAAAGGAATGAATGAGACAAAGAAAATGTAGGATCCAGGCATGAGTTGAGCATCCCTTATCTAAAAATCCTAAATCCAAAATGCTCCAAATTATAGAATTTCAGATTTTTGGATTAGAGAGGAACAGGATAAGGAGGAAAAGGATGTCACGCACAGGATCACAGGGAAAAGGTGGCCCAGGATTTCTGCAGTTGCCATTTAACATTTTATTGTTCTTAACATTTATTAAAAAAAAAAAAAGTGCCCAGCGGCACACCTGACCTGGAGGAGAGCAGGACCATGTCTGCTGGAAGATACTGCCCATTGAGGACTTTCACGATGTCGCCCACTGCCACCTGGAGACCGGGGACAAGGACAGAGGCACAGAAGAAAAGGAAGCACAAACAGTGGTCAAGGTGGTTAGACATGTGCAGAAAAATACCACACCACGAAGCCATGACGCTTAATTCAGAGAAGCCCAAACATGTCACACAGGCAACTGGTACTTCCACCGGCTCTCCACATCCATGAGTTCCACAGTCACAGATTCAGCCAGGAAGGGCCCCAAAACATTCAGAAGCAAAATCCCATCTGGACTATACAGCCTCCTTCTGTCATGACTCCCTAAACCATGCACAACAGAACAACCATTCACATGGATTTTCTTAGTGATTTTCATGGTGTTACACATGATCTGGAGATGATGTAACGTGTATGGGAGAATATGCATGGGTGATGTGCACAAAGGACACCAGGACCTGGGCATCCTGGGTAGGGGGCAGTGAGAGGGATAATGGAATACCCCCCACAGATACTGAGACAACTCTATTGTCCTTTTTTTGCAATGACATTTAATGAAAACAAGTTTCTAAGAAAGGAGAAAGAGGGAGAAAAGGGATGAGTCAGAACCATAGAGAGGTCATTTTCTTACAATGACCTATCCATTAACAATGCGTGGCTGTTTCTATAGCTGCAGAGTTGAGCGGAGCTGACGGAAGAACCTGGGTCCCAGTCCCCAACTACACCCCTGACTAACAAGCTCCGCCTCAGTTTTCTCATCTGCAACTGCACATATTTCATGCAGTTACTGTGTGGATCAACTGAGTTAATGCATATACAATCCTCTCTGCTTTCCAAGCAGCACATGAGACTCAAAGCAAAATAACTTGACCAGAGTCACACAGCCCGAGAGTGTTAGAGCCAAGACTCAAAACTAGGCACTCTGACTAGAAGGCCAGTATTCTGATTAAAAGTAATTACCGGCCGGCGCCGCGGCTCACTAAGCTAATCCTCTGCCTAGCGGCACCGGCACACCAGGTTCTAGTCCCGGTCGGGGCGCCGGATTCTGTCCTGGTTGCCCCTCTTCCAGGCCAGCTCTCTGCTGTGGCCCAGGAGTGCAGTGGAGGATGGCCCAAGTCCTTGGGCCCTGCACCCCATGGGAGACCAGGAGAAGCACCTGGCTCCTGCCATCAGATCAGCGCAGTGCGCCGGCTGCAGCGCGCCAGCTGTGGCGGCCATTGGAGGGTGAACCAACGGCAAAAGGAAGACCTTTCTCTCTGTCTCTCTCACTGTCCACTCTGCCTGTCAAAAAAAAAAAAAAAATTACCAAATTTACCCATTAAGAGTACATCTGAAAGGTCTCCAAAAATCTACCGCATCAAAGAGAGAAGATTTGCAAAGCTTCGAAAGACTGCCAGAAACAGAATCACAGCTTGGGAAACAAAGGCCTCAGAAGCCCCCAGGCCAAGAAAACAGGCTATAGACTCCAAAGCAGCACTGTGGCCCAGTGTCTATGACCCTCTACATAATGCCACAGACTGCACCAGGCTGGAGAGATTGAGGGCTTTCAAGTCAGGCCAGCCTGGGTGGAATCCCAGCTTCACAGAGGGGCACCAGCTATGGCTTCCCTCTTGGAACTCCAGGGCCCTCACTTCCAACATGGGAAATACTGCCACTATGGGCCTAGGTATCAACCTCTATTCCAGGTTCAGTGCCCCCTCAGAGGTACGTACTCAAAGCAGAGGCATCCACAATAGCACACAAGTGAAAGCAGGATTTATTTAAAAGTGAATGGGGCCAGCGCCGCGGCTCACTAGGCTAATCCTCTGCCTTGCGGTGCCGGCACACCGGGTTCTAGTCCTGGTTGGGGTGCCGGATTCTGTCCCGGTTGCCCCTCTTCCAGGCCAGCTCTCTGCTGTGGCCCAGGAGTGCAGTGGAGGATGGCCCAAGTCCTTGGGCCCTGCACCCCATGGAAGACCAGGAGAAGTACCTGGCTCCTGCCATCGGATCAGCGCGGTGCGCCGGCCACAGCACGCTGGCAGCAGCGGCCATTGGAGGGTGAACCAACGGCAAAGGAAGACCTTTCTCTCTGTCTCTCTCTATCTCTTCACTGTCCACTCTGCCTGTCAAAAAATAAATAAATAAATAAATAAAAGTGAATGGGCGGCCAGTGCCGCGGCTCAATAGGCTAATCCTCCGCCTTGCGGCGCCAGTACACCAGGTTCTAGTCCCGGTCGGGGCGCCGGATTCTGTCCCGGTTGCCCCTCTTCCAGGCCAGCTCTCTGCTGTGGCCCGGGAGTGCAGCGGAGGATGGCCCAAGTCCTTGGGCCCTGCACCCCATGGGAGACCAGGATAAGTATCTGGCTCCTGCCTTTGGATCAGCACGGTGTGCCGGCACCAACAGCAAAAGGAAGACCTTTCTCTCTGTCTCTCTCTATCTCTCTCACTGTCCACTCTGCCTGTCAAAAAAAAAAAAAAGTGAATGAACATACATGCACGTGTGAGTTGTGGGCCACTCCACTTGGAGAGACACGTATCATGAGTGGGCCAGATCCTTGCCTAAACAGAGAGAGAGTGGAAGGTAGGGAAGGATCCCCAGGCATGGCCAAGGGCAAAAGGGAGCCTCTCTCACATTCTCAGTCTCTTTGATGAGACAACGAGTGGTGCCTTAATTGAACATAAAAACAGGGCGGAGTCTGGACACACCAGTGTACACAGCATACACAGTGGCGCCACCACGTGGAGTTGAACTTCTACATGGCCATCACGGCGTCTCTTCCTTCTTGGTCCCAAGTGAGACACAGGTGCATCAAGGGATGGTGGGTGTATAAATCCGACAGGTGAGGGGGTAACGTTGCACTGCAGGGCTGGCAGAAACCCCAGCACATCTACCCCCATCTAACTCCTGCTTAGTTCCCCGTATCAACACTTCTGGCCTCGTTTGGTGGATGCAGTGATTCGGGCAGTATGGGCAGTATCCGGCATGCAACGAGCGCAGGTTAAGGGTAGCCCATCAGCATGGATGTAACTGGATGGACACTGCAAGTATGAAAGTCCAGGACATCAGCATTCTCTGACAATACAGGCAGACAACTTTCCCAGTGCAGCAGTCACTGCAAATGGTAAAACTGGCTCCTATGTTTTCTGTTTCCTGTTCTAACCACGTTGCTTATCTCTTAGAAATCAAGGATTTCAAATGATGTGATACTAGTGGGAAAACTGCTGGGTTTTATAAGCTAGTAAGTGCCTAGTTTAATTTTTGGTTGGGAAAAAAAGCAGGGGTACTGAAAGGTGTGCTATTGTTGCTGTGAATTGCTTGTCACATTATGGGGAAGTCTGTGAAACTGGGTTCAACACAGAAAAGAACAGTAAAAATTAAACTGTAGAACCACTTCATATTCTAAGTTAGTATCCAATTTAAAGACACAAGTTAGTATGCAATTTAAAAGCAAAAGAACAACCTATTATTATATTCCATCACAAAGAGAAGTTAAAAAACAGATGCTACAGGAGTAGAAGTATTTTAGCAGCCTAAGTATAAAAACTAGGGATACTAATGTAAATTGAAAGTGTTTTTTAAAAGTAAAAATATTTTATATGAATGGCTTAATTACATAGAAAAATCAGAAGCAATTAGTTTTAAAATGCAAGAGAAAACTTAGTCATATATTCAAAAGGAAAAAGAACTGTTTTTTTTTTAATTCAAAGTGGGAGGACAAGACAAATTATGGCTTTCTCCTCCTTTGACTTCCTAAATAAAGAGACATTTAGATCCCAGTAATCAAATACTAAGAAGTTTCATGTACAAGATAAACAAGTTCCTTGTGATTTTGTCTGAAATGCTCTATCTACTTAATGTTCTTATGCGTGACTGTCTCTTGTATGTCTGATGCCATCTGACAGAATTAGCACAGTGGAAAAGACTGAACCCACTGCAAACCTCACAGGGTGCAAGCGTCTTAATTTTAAGATGCTAAAAGATTGGGTCAAAATCAGTTAAAGCTACTGAGATCTGCCAGAGAGCTGCCCCTCAGTGCTCCCCCACTGGTTGGCGATAGCTGGGGCTGGCTGTCTTGACCTTCAGTGTTTCACGTTAGACTGTTAGTGCTCTGGGGCCCTGAAGGGCAGCCAATCCCCCTGGCCTGACAGCTCTGACACCTGGTACTGCTGCCCTCTTCCGTACTCCCTTCCTCACACCCCCTGTACAGCTAGGCCTGGCTCTCCAGACACCTCCCAGATTGGCGCCCTCTGGCTTGTACAACTCTTCCAAGGATAGCCTTTCCTGACCTGAATCAGCAGGTCTAGATTAGCTGCCCCTCACAGATGTCCCCAGAGCACCTGAGACACACCCTGCACAGAGCACCTGACATACACCCCGCACAGAGCTCAGTCACTGCATTGCAATATAGTCAGCTCTTGTCTCTTCCACTACACCTGTAGTCCTCCAGTGTACTCCCTGAATCAAAAGCATTAACCTCATGTGGGAACTTGCTAAATATGAAAATTCTAGGGCCCCACTTGAGACGCACTAAATTAGAAAGTCTGGCCATTGGGCTTAGTGACCTGTGTTGGAGTAGCCCTCCGGGTGGCTATGACACCTACCAAAATTAGAGACCCACTGCATGCAAGATTTCTCAAGGACATCTCAAGGACAAGCTCTATTCTTACCATGCCTGGCACAGTCTTTGGCACATGCAAAGAGCTTCATTTAAACAAACAATCAAAACACTTTTGGAATTGACATAAGAATGCAGGTAGCATGTAACCAGTGTTTTGTTATCGCTGCCTTCCCCCCACATGTGTGGGGGACACAGTACTGAGCTTTAGGAGCTATTAAAGCCATCAACTCCTGGATGCAGAAATCTGCCACCACTCTCTCTCCTGCTCTTTCAAGTAAAATCCAAATCATGCTTCATTTCAGCCACTGCAGGTACATTTTGGAGGAAGGAACAGCAAGAGGAACCCTACAGAAAGAGAAGGGCAATTCCCAGTGTTGTAGAAATCTTTGAATTCCTGCAGCATGGGGAACATTTCTCCCTCTGTGATGTCAAGAATCCCCAACCTCTTGACTGAGAACCACCTGACTTCACTGCCACAGGAGAGGGAGGCGACGGATGTTTGCAGCGCAGGACTTCCGGACTGCTACAGAGGATACCGAGTTGCTGCAAAACACTACCCAGGGGAACTGTGTACCAACGGAGGCTGGTTCTCGTAAAACAAAGTGAATGCTGCAGGTGTCTTCTCGTGGGCATTCTCTCAGATGTTACAGGCCAGAAGAGGCATTTGGAAAACCATGTTTAATAAACGTCAAGCAAGAAAAAAACTGTAAGTTACTCTTCCGAAAAGTTGTGTTCTCTGGAAACTGGACTAATCAGCTTCAGACGCTGGACTACTGAGAGTCATCCCACAAAACAGCCCAGGTCTGTTAAGAAGGCCTGGCTCAAACAGGCTCTCTTAAGAAGCTCATTTTATCAGAGACAAAAACAACATATCCAGATGGTACAGCAGATCTCTTCTAAATGTTCCATTCATCACTAGAAACAGGCAAGCAAGCACACCATTTGAGGACCTTCCAAACTTCCTACTTCCACGGACGTGCACAGCACACAGTCAGCAATCCCTTCCTTGTGACTGTAAAGTTGGGAACAGCACCTACTGGTCATGTCCAACCACCGCTGCCTCAGGAACAAGATGAGCTGGCTTCCCTGCCCCTGCCTTTGTGTTTCAGGCTTCTCTGCCCTGCCGCAGGGCGTTAGAAGTGAGAATATCAAAAGTTAAAAAAAAAAAATTCAAAATTCAGTTTTAGGTTAAGAGAACAACGCAAAATTGGTAAAAAAAAAAAAATCTGCATCCATACAGATGTAGAAATTAGGCAGTGTTCTGAGAATTCAGAAATATCCACAGGTACACGGAAATCCAGCTTGACTCCCAGGCGCACCTTCCCAAGGGGTGTGGACGGAGGAAGTGTGCCTCGCATCTAAGCAGAGCTCAGAACCACATGAGCCCTGACTCAGCACAGCTCTGTGCTGCAGTGAGGGCCAGCAGTTCACTACAAGTGCCCAAGCCCATACTTAACATCAGTTCTTACCTCTTTCCACACAATGGTATGCCACATACCATTTCTTAACACTGAAAAAGAAGAAACAATGTCAGTTAATACTGGTGATAATCAAAATGGGATCATTTCTAAACTTCAAAGAGCTCCTTTTAAAATTCCATGATGAATTCTCACGTACCTCATCCTTAGACAGAAAGGTATGACATCCTCACCCCCAAAAATGGAGCCCCCATTCCCTGTACCTCTGTAACATATACACATCAATGTTTATGTATGTATGTAAATTAAATATACATTCAGTCCAGAAGGAAAAGAGCCTGCTGTTAAACAATTTTTAAAAAACAAAAAACAGAGCTGGTATCATAGAAATCAAGAGTATAAAAAGCAGAAATAGGGGCCGGCACCGCAGCTCTCTAGGCTAATCCTCCGCCTGCGGCGCCAGCACCCCAGGTTCTAGTCCTGGTTGGGCCGCCGGATTCTGTCCCGGTTGTTCCTCTTCCAGTCCAGCTCTCTGCTGTGGCCCAGGAGTGCAGTGGAGGATGGCCCAAGTGCTTGGGTCCTGTACCCGCATGGGAGACCAGGAGGAAGCACCTGGCTCCTGGCTTCAGATTGGCGCAGCGCGCCGGCCGTGGCGGCCATTTGGGAGGTGAACCAACGGAAGGAAGACCTTTCTCTCTGTCTCTCTCTTACTGTCTAACTCTGCCTGTCAAAAAAAATAAAAAGAAGAAATAGGGAGGTAGGGAATTATAAACCAAGGATGTACACGCTTGGAATGTGTAAGGACATAAAAAAAGTCTTTAGTTCCTAAAAATTACATTTTCTAAAATCCTAAAATATACAAATCCTATTCAAATCTTCATTGTAAGGACAATTCTTTGATTTGTTATTTTTAAAGAGTTGTACAGATAATTTTCTCAAATTGCCTCAGTATCATTAACTATTCAGAATTTCTCAACTGCAGGTCTTATACTTAAGTTTATAATGGAAAGAGTAGTCCAGCCTGGTGCCTTACCTATTGTTTTCTTTTTGTTAACAGCATTGTCTGCCTTATGTCGCTTCTGTTACAGAAAGAAAAAAAAGAGCTCTTATACTCACAAGTTCCAGATGAATAATTGAAATATCAAACAATAAGGCCAGGGGAAAAAACAGGGTACAAAGAAGCTAACAGTCAAACAGCACTCATGTTGTAAAACTCAGATCAAAGGTTTTATTTTCCAGTTCCAGTGACTAAACTTCAGGTGTGGCACTCTAGATTATAGAATTTCTCATTTCTCATTGGTTTTAGAGCAGACTAAAAATTACTCAGGGTGATTAGCCAAGAACAAACAACTGAATTAACTTTACTAATAAACTTTGTTTTGATCTGTATTACATTCATTTACCTACCTACTCCCAAGAAGATGTACATAGGTTTGCAAGAGCAAGTGCATGTGTTTGTGTGTGTGCTGGGGACAGAAAGACGGAAAGAGGGAAAAGGAAAAAAAAAAAGAACAGGAATAGGGTTGTCTCAACAAACTTGCAGATACACAAGGGTAAGAGAGAGCAGTAAGACAGACAACTGTAAAAGACCTCAGGTAGAGCAGGCACAGTGCTGGTGTCCTAGCTAACACCATAACACATTGCTTCACTGGCTACCCAACTTAGCAAGCCCTAACACAGGATATTTGACAGAACTCAAAGGAGTTTCAGAGAGCTAACATTTGAAAACAAACTGTGAACGCTTCAGTGACACTGTGTTAGTACTTAATATAGTCTGCATACATATTCCCAGGAGTCTAGAGAGGCTGCTTCCCATCTTAAACACGCCAGCCACCCAAAGCAGTCCACGGGTCTGCTATATCCCACAGAATGTTTTTTATACGCCAAAATAAACACTTACAAAATCTTCTACAATCTCTTTGATGCCTGCAATTGTTAAAATAATGATCAATGGCACCAGGGTGGTATATCGTCCTGTTGGAGATACATCTGGAATTTGCTGCAAGACAAGAGACCAGAGAGGGAAGGTGACATGTCAGAACCCTCTCCAAGAAAAAGAAACCACAGCACTCACAGCCATTCTTTTGCAGTTGTTTCATTTCTGAGACACAAAGACGATTACCTTACTGTAAAAACTAGCTTTGTACCTCACATCTTTTTTAATTTTTTATCCCACACTGGCTATGTATCTGGAACAGACAAAGAGGTCAAAGTAGACCTGGGGGCCATTTTTCAATGCCTCTTTAGTAACTGCAGTTAACCTTAAAGTAGTACAAAAAAGTCTCTATGCAAAGATCATGTTTGTTCATGATCAAACAATGAGGGATGCAGTTAGAAAAAGAAAACCGTATTTGAATATTTTAACTATCACTTTTCCAGTTTACCAACAAGTCAGTGAAACCTGATTGTAATTAAGGTTGTAAATTTTAAGTAACCTTTACAAAGCGTTACCTGTAATAAGGCAATGAAGAGGAAGAAGGCATTAGCAGCTCTTCTAATCTGCTCGTACAAGAATCGAGGTAGAAATGTCAACACGCTGTACTTGGCTGTACTGGAAGCACAAAAGAAAAACACTACCATCAGGTGCAGCTGCAAACTCTACGAAAACTGTAACAAAACCCAAAGTTTCCAAAACATAACATTTTTAAAACAAAATGTTTCCAAACTCAGGACAAGAACTATATTTTGCAAAAGGCTTGTCTGATCAGAAAATCTCCATTGTGATTTTGTTTTCAAACTTTGATGTGCATGCGCTGTGTAGCCGTCCGTCACACTATGTAAGTAGGCACAGGTACCCACCTTCCAGGAGCTGTGTGCTATGACCCGCAGGCAGGTGAACAACAGCTCAACTGCCCCTGTGCACATGACCGCCACAGGTTTTATGCTTCAATCACAATGAATAAATTCCACTCCTTCCACACTCCCTTGCTTGGCCACCTTCACGCACACTCTCCCTGTCTTCCCCATGATCAGTCTTTCCCTTCCTACCCTCCCATATCCTGTATCTTCATTAAGTTTGGGCAAATTTAAAATGTTTCTGCTACCTTCAAGCTCACAGGATGTTTATTCTTGTGCCATATAGTCTCTGCCTTGCTCTGTATCCACAGCTTCCACAATCAGGTTTAATTTTTTTTTTTTAAATTTTCATCTGTACTGACTAGGTAGGAATTGTTTTCTTACCGTTATCCCCTAACCAATACCATGAAACACCCATATAAGTAGCATCCACGTTGCATTAGGTATTATCAGTATTCGAGACATGAGTTAAAGTATACAGGAGGCTGTGCATAGGTTATATGCAAATACTGCACCATTACACATAACAACATGAAATCCTCAGATGCCGTCATCCATGTGGGTTCTGGAACCCATCCTCCGCAAACATTAAGAGATAACTGTGGGCTGGCACCGCGGCTCATTAGGCTAATCCTCTGCCTTGTGGCACCAGCACACCAGGTTCTAGTCCCGGTCAGGGCGCCGGATTCTGTCCCGCTTGCCCCTCTTCCAGGCCAGCTCTCTGCTGTGGCCCGGGAGTGCAGTGGAGGATGACCCAAGTCCTTGGGCCCTGCACCCCATGGGAGACCAGGAGAAGCACCTGGCTCCTGCCATCGGATCAGCGCGATGCGCCAGCTGCAGCGGCCATTGGAGGGTGAACCAACGGCAAAGGAAGACCTTTCTCTCTGTCTCTCTCACTGTCCACTCTGCCTGTCAAAAAAAAAAAAAAAAGAGAGAGAGAGAGACAACTGTGGCCAGCGCCACAGCTCAATAGGCTAATCCTCCACCTAGCGACACCGGCACCCCGGGTTCTAGTCCCAAACGGGGCGCCGGATTCTGTCCCACTTGCCCCTCTTCCAGTCCAGCTCTCTGCTGTGGCCCGGGAGTGCAGTGGAGGATGGTCCAAGTCCTTGGGCCCTGCACCCACATGGGAGACCAGGATAAGCACCTGGCTCCTGGCTTCGGATCAGCGTGGTGCACCAGCCGCAGCGGCCATTGGAGGGTGAACCAACGGTAAAGGAAAATCTTTCTGTCTCTCTCTCTCTCTCTGTCCACTCTGCCTGTCAAAAAGAGAGAGAGAGAGAGAGAGAGAGAGAGAGAGAACTGTGTCACTTCCCTAGCCCCAGAACAGATTATGAGAAGAGCAAGAACGTTCACATCAACTCCCTATGTTCCCAGCACATAGCACCCCACAGACAGTTGAGGAACAACAAAATAAGCCTAAGGCATAAACCTAAAGGGTAACATGAACCAAAGCTCCTCTGGCTACTCACAGGCTTATTCAAATTTGCACAGAAAAGCATCTACCTAATTTAACCATCTCTCTCTCTCTCTCCCCACCCCCAAGGCATGACTCTGAGCCTCCACTTCAATGAAATACACTCCAGAAAGATTATCTAGCAGGTTTCAAATGCACAGCAAATGAGAAGCACCAAACAGGCCGAAGGGCTCGGGAGATGGAACACGCCAGAGGCATGTGTACGGCAGTAAGAACTGACTGCATCCAACTCTGGAATGACAAGATAAAGCCAAAGCTGACACCTCAGAAAAGACAACAGCCGCAAGTCATTTGATGGGACGAGAAAGCAGCCTGGTGTGGTGTTTACTGCCACTGCTTCAGGGAAAATCACCCTCACGATACAAGAGCACACAGGGATGAGAATCTGCCTGGGAGACACCGTTTTAGCCTTCTTCTGTGTAAAGTGCTAAAGATGTACAACACATTAAAGGAAAACCTCCTTTAAAACAGCTCCTCTTAAAGAATCTGACACTTGAAGGGAAATCACTGAATGAGCTGGAAATGTGCTTACCTGGAACCCTTCCTCATTTATGTAACCCTGTGGGGAAACAGCACGTCACCATAAATTCTGATAGACAGACTAATATAGCTGATGCCAAGCTCGTTAAAGAGTATGAAAAATACATCAATTCATGTACACCGGAGCTCACGGCGCGAAGATTTCTTAACTGCAGCTTAGAGGACGCAGGTCAACAGAATATCATGCATTCCTTTGCAGCAGTACCGACCACTCTATCTATGGGCAAATCTCTCGCCAGGAACATGTGACTCATCAGGGTGGAACTCATCCACACAGGTAGAACCCGCTCCTGTTGGCCACTCTTAGGACCCTGCAGACCTGGGAAACAACCGATTAGAAAATAGGACCTGGCAAAATATGGGTGTATGGCCACTTGACCACCACTCGATCAGCAAGCTTTGTGCCAGTCCGACTTCCAGAACACAGCACACAGCAAGAACCTGTCGCTCCCCCTCTTCATGGAGGAACGACACTAAACCCTGCCTAGGCTTCTTATCCGAGTCACGGCACCATTATGTCGCTCCCCGTCTTCGCGGAGGAACAACACAGGACCCTGCGCTGTTCTTTTGTCTGCTCGGCCCTCCCCGGGTTTGCTGCTGGTTCTTCCCGGGTTAGCTACCGTCCCTTCCACCTCCGTGGAAGGGCGGTTCCCCCTGCCACTTTCCCCACTTCCGCGGGGGAGCGGCACACTGCCGGCCGGCTCTCTCGGGGGCTGCTCAGATGTTCCTCAGGTGTTCCTCTTAGATGTTCCTGGTGCATGTTGTCTCTCTCCTCCTTTATAGTCCTCTTCCACCAATCCCAACTCTGCTACCCACACGCCGAGTACACTGCTCTCCTCCAATCAGGAGCAGGTCCTGCTGTTTATTGGTTGAACTGGAGGCAGCTGTGTAGAAGCTGTTTCCTCCTCTCCCAGCGCCATACTGTGGGAGAGCAGATGCATAGAATAAGTCTTAATTCGAGTAACAGTCTAGTCCGAGTTGCTCCCCACAGAACCCATGGACACTTCTCCCCAAGAAGCTGCCTTCGTCAGCTGAGTTCCACCACGATGTTCTGAAAGCCTTCAACTCCAGCCAATGCCTGGACAATACCATGTACCTTCTTCCTCCCAAACAGTCACTCAGCACAGAGTTCTGGATTATAGGAAGTTGAAGATAACAAGTAGGTAACACAATGTCCCGAGAAGGCTGTTCAGTCTTTATTAATGTTTTCACATATCCGTCAAGAGTACGTAAGACTAACTCAGAGAAGAGAGCTAGAATGAGACCACTAAAAGCAAAAGCCCTCCGCAGGGGTCCTCTTTAACATCCACGGATGATGAATGTCACCTGCATGCTGGCAGTCACTGAAGAGGACATTCCAACCGACAGCAAAGCCCATGGCCTTCCCCAGCTGGGCATCTCTCTATCTCTGCCTCTGCCTCTCAAATAAATAGAAAATAAATATTTTTAAAAAGCTACCAAAAAAAAAAAAAGGGTTTCAGGCTGTCCTATGAGTTGACATGCTGGAACACAAATATGGAGGGAAAGGGCTATGAAATCGAGCTGTCCAAACATAAGTGCCCACGCCCATCCTGCTCTTGCTGCCTCTGTCTCAGTTCTTAGGAGGCCACAGCGTCTCTGCTTGTAAGGTGAGAATGTAATGAATCGGAAGGGACACTGGCCAAGCAAGCCAGGAGCCGCGGCAACTGCAGGAGCAGATGGAAAGCGAGACTGGAGCAGGCCAGTTAGGGGAGCAGCAGGAGGTAAAGTGAACGGTTCACAGGGCTGCCCAGGATAGAAAGCACGGATGTTTGACTCAGGTCTGGGTGGAAAGCAAGATCCACGAGTCCTGCGTGGTGCAAAGAGTCAAAGGAATTTACAGATCTCAAAACAAAATGTGAGGCAGGCTAAGCTATCCATTTTTTCTTCATTTCTTGAAAAAACGCCAAATTTTGATTCAAAGGCTTATCTCTAATTAAAATTATTGTTATTTTATCACACGCATATGGAAAAGCACATAAAATTGAAGCATTTGACTCAAGGTTTCCTAAGGTAGAAATATGCACTTAGTTTGGGTTCAGCTGAAATTTACAATAGGGACATGAGGAAAGTAAATCTTTACGTGTAGATTCTATAGGGTCTAATTTCAGGACTACCTCGCGCTGGATGCACAACTGTAAAACTGATGCACATTTATCATCCCTGCCCGCAAGGACACCACTAACACAGCAAAAAGCAATATAGAAACACACAGCCACACTAGGAATGGGATGAATCACCTGCAAAGGGTTGGTTTTTTTCTAAACTAGACTCCTTTCTGCACTGGGCAAGGTAACCCCTTCCAAGTATGAGCTGCAGCAAGAGGGACCCGCAGAGGAGGACGGGGCTCCTACCTGTAAAAGGGCCCTGGTCAGGGAACAGGCTCTGCCTTCTCAACTGTTTCCTGACAAGACACCTCAACACATGGTTAAGAGAGTAATCCAGCCCTAACAACAAGTAAGGGTTCTCCTTAACTAATAAGGGTTAGTAAGGGTTCTCCTTACCAATAACCAACAGGAGATCCATATGGGATAAAAATATACATAACAGACATACAGTCAGCCCTCCAAAGCTATAGGCTTTGCATCCATGGATGCAACCAATCGTGGATCAAAAATATTCGGGTAGGGGGGCAGCACTGTGGCACAGTAGGTTAATCTTCTGCCTACAGCATGGCATCCCAAACTGGCACTGGGTTGAAGCAGTGGTTGGCTCGCTCTCTCTCTCTCTCTCCTTCTCACTGTCTATACCTAAAAAGATCATATACAGTCATGTGCCATATAACAATGTTTCAACCAGTGTCAGATCACACCTACCATGGTGGTCCCCTAAGATTCTATCACCCAGTGATGTCACATCCATCTTGGTTTGTCTGCACAATGACAAAAATCATCTAAGGGCCGGCACTGTGGCATAGTGGGTGGGGCCACAATTTGCAGTGCCAGTATCCTATATGGGCGCCGGTTCGAGTCCCGTCTGCTCCTCTTCTGATCCAGCTCTCTGCTGTGGGCTGGGAAAGTGGTGGAGGATGGCCCAAGTCCTTGGGCCCCTGCACCTGCATGAGAGACCCAGAAGAATCTCCTGGCTCCTGGCTTTGGATTAGTGCAGCTCTAGCCATTCTGGCCATTTGGGGAGTGAGCCAGTGGATGCAGGACCTTTCTCTGTCTCTGCTTCTGCCTTTCTGTAACTCTGCCTTTCAAATAAATAAACAAATCTTTTTAAAAAATCACCTAATGATACATTACTTAGAACATATCCCCATGGCTGAGTGCATGTGTGTGTGTGTAAGAGAGAAAGAAAGAAAGAAAGAAAGAGCTGTCAAGGAATTGGCTCACATAACTATGGCCTCCAGCACGTCCTGAGCTGGAGACCTAGGGAAGCCAATAGTGTAGCCATAGTCCAAAGACTGGCAACTTGAAACTCAGAAGAACTAATATTTCAGTTCAAGTTCAAAGACAGGAAAAAAATCAATGTCCCATTTTAAAGATCATCAGGCAGGGGAAATTCTTATGGGGAGATGGGCGTGAACCAGTGGTTGGAAGATCTTTCTCTCTGCGTATTTCCCTCTCTCTATATAACTCTGCCTTTAAAATAAATAAAATAAATATTAAATAAAAATTATACAACAAAATTTCCTAGAACCCATAATATATAGTTTCTTATTGAAGGAGCTCAGAAAGTATCCAAAACAGTAAGAGACCCATGCCAAAAATTTTAAATTAATAGTTTATCAAAATGAGTTTATTTATGCAAAGGAAAAATAGGACATTAAACTTTTTAGTAGCAACATAAACAGCTAGAACACTTTAGATTTCTATACCTAGCCAAGCTATCAAAAACTCAAACTGACTTTTCAGATACGCTTTCTAAGGAAGCTCCCTATGGCAAGAGGTGCTTCAACAAGAGTAGACAGCAATCAAAAAGAAAAGAAGAAGCCACACAGACACATATAGTATCCACAAATCCCGGAACCCTCCTTAGCAAGAAGGTTCTGGTATGACTGCTTTATAACACACCCATAGAGCAACCAGTTTCTCAGGGAAGGGATCTTAGGAGAGACGATGAAGGGGAAGTAGAATTGAGATGTTATCTTGAGAGAACACTTTTAAAAAACAAAGAACTTCAAAAAGTTTGGAAATGGAATTAAAAGATAAATGTATTTTGTTGTAAAAAATTCATAAATTTTTTGTAATATGTATTTTTCATTAGCATTTTGAAGATCCCTTGCATATAGAGAAGTGGCATAACATACTGATGGATACAAAATACCAATCTGATGAAACAAATAAGGGTTAATAGGCAGTTGTTTACATAGAAAAATGAGGCAGGAGGCCAGCGCCACAGCTCTACCTACGGCGCCAGCACCCCGGATTCTAGTCCCAGTTGGGGTGCTGGATTCTGTCCTGATTGCTCCTCTTCCAGTCCAGCTCTCTGCTGTGGCCCGGGAGTGCAGTGGAGGATGGCCCAGGTGCTTGGGCCCTGCACCCGCCTGGGAGACCAGGAGGAAGCACCTGGCTCCTGGCTCCTGGCTCCTGGCTTTGGATCGACGCAGGCGCCAGCCATAGCGGCCATTTGGGGGTTGAACCAACGGAAGGAAGACCTTTCTCTCTGTCTCTCTGTCTCTCTGTCTCTCTCTCTCTCTCTCTCTCTCACTGTCTAACTCTGCCTGTCAAAAAAAAAAAAAAAGAAAGAAAAAGAAAAAAATAAAAGGAAAAGGAAAAATGAGGCAGGAAAAGCAAATGCCACAGGAAAGAGGCAAACATGATATACTACTTCACTACTTGGCCCTGAATGAAGTATACTAAATCTTCATCTTCAAGAGAATTCCAAGAGATCATTTCTACACTTAACTTAAAAATACAGTGAAAATCATATTTCTAAGTTTAATTGTTTGAAATATGGGGGAAACCACCAAAGAATTACAACCAGAAAGACTTCAAAGTGGTTGCCTTTGGTGGAACAGGGCCAGGCTGGGATGGGCTGGAGATCACTGAGGTTCGTGATAAGCCCTTCCAAAGTACTTGAATTTTTAGCCACCTACATGTATTAGTTTAATAATAATTTAATATTTTAAATAAACATGAATAGTATCCAGATATAACTTTCAAGGGACAATCCATTCTTTCAGCTATATTTGGAAAGGTTATACATAAGGAGTTGTTTATTAGAACATGGAGTTAGTCTACAGACTCCATCTGTTCTTATACTACTTCCTGCCAAAAAAAAGATCTAGTAACCACTCATATCTAATATTACTCCCCACAACTGCTTCCTTCTGCCAGCAACAACAGAGCCCCAGACCACAGATAAAGAAGAAACTCATGTGCCTGCAGGAGACTAAGAAGACGCAAGCCTAAGTGCAGCACTCACGGTGCAAACTTTCAGTACCTTCCTTGGAGTTTCCCTTTGAGATGAGCAGCCTGGTTTTCACAATGGGATCTTTACCCTGTAACTTACCACCCAGGGACACTGAAAGTACAATTCTTCCCCTTTAAATGGAGACCTCTTTATCCCGAAGCTCTCCCCTTCTTGTTCAGAACTCCTGTTGCTTTCCATCCTCTGCCAAATTCCAGAACATCTTTCTCTCTTCTCCTCAAACCACATCTTTTTCCTCTCCTGAGCCAATAGTCTAAGGGGTTATGTTCTCTAACAAGCTTTTCCCTATTCTTGTCCACCCAAAGTGTACAGTGTGTAGTCCATCCATTCATCCATTTCCATACTGTGTGCGTGTGTGTGAAAGAGACAACGACACAGAGTGAAAGCAGTCTTCTCTTATATGGTGAACTCTAAGCTGGTCACATCAATTGTTTACTTTCTTCACCACCTCTACACTCACACTTTGCAAGCTCTCTGCACACCTCAGGCCAACAGCACAGTGCCCTCTACTGGCCAGATGTCACAGCACGATTGGAGCAGCAGGTCTCAGCCAAATGAATTCAAATTTTCAGCAATTATCTAACAAAAATCCTCATAGTAATAATGATTACAGGGGTGTTGGCGCTGTGGCACAGTGGGTTAAAGCCTCAGCCTGCAGTGCCGGCATCCCATATGGGCACCAGTTTGTGTCCCGGCTGCTCCACTTCTGATCCAGCTCTCTGCTATGGCTTGGGAAAGCAGGAGAAGATGGCCCAAGTTCTTGGGCGACCTGGAAAAAGCTCCTGGCTCCTGGCTTTTGATTGGCTCAGCTCTGGCCATTGTGGCCATCTGGGGAGTGAACCAGTAGATGAAGACCTCTCTCTCCCCCTCTGCCTATACCTCTCCTCTCTGTAACTCTTTCAAAAAAGTAAAATAAATTTAAAAAAAAAAAAAAAAAACCTCCTCTCTTAAAAAAAATAGTGAACACAGGAGGTCAGAGACGCTAAGGTGGTCAGCTTTTGGCCTCGTCGATGCTTGTGGGCTTCGTCTGATCCATGCCTGGAAAGGCAGGCAGGGCCTCTACCACAAGAGGCAGGAGTCGCCACGGTAGTTCCGAGCCTGAAGTGGCTAGGACTTCTCTTACCCTTGTGTCCTGAGAAGACTCAGATGTGGGCCTCAGCTCCTACCCTGAACTCAGCAGATCGGCCCATGAAAACTTCCATACTGAGACAAAGGAAACCATCGATCAGAAAACAACACCTATTACCATGGGCTTGGCAGCAAGGAAGAGAACGGGGTGTGTGTGTGTGTGTGTGTGTGTGTGGACACCCTGCAAACGGAGAAGCAGACTGAAAGGTGACAGAGAAGCTGACGCTGGGTGGTGGGGAGAGGTGTAACATTCCAACCCCTCAATCGAGAAATGTCAGTAAGAACCAACAACAGAACAAGGATTAGAATTCCTAGATGAAGACTGTTCATAAGTAAAAAAGCAGGCCGGCGCCATGGCTCAGTAGGCCAATCCTCCGCCTTGCGGCGCCGGCACACTGGGTTCTAGTCCCGGTTGGGGCGCCGGATTCTGTCCTGGTTGCCCCTCTTCCAGGCCAGCTCTCTGCTGTGGCCCGGGAGTGCAGTGGAGGATGGCCCAGTCCTTGGGCCCTGCACCCCATGGGAGACCAGGAGAAGTACCTGGCTCCTGCCATCAGATCAGCGTGGTGCTCCGGCCGCAGCGCGCCAGCCGCGGCGGCCATTGGAGGGTGAACCAACGGCACAGGAAGACCTTTCTCTCTGTCTCTCTCTCTCACTGTCCACTCTGCCTGTCAAAAAAAAAAAAAAAAAAAAAGCAAGAAAGAGGACATGATTATAACTCATTAGCAGCTGCATGGCAGGCCATGCAAAATGGAGGGAAAAACAAAAATTTTCCAAATAATCAAAACTGGAACTCTAAACTGTCAGGTCCTAGTTGATTTTTTAAGCCACGAGCTAATCAGAACTATGCTGGAGCCCAAACCACCAAGCCACCGGAGTTCCTGGTTCATTTAATCCTTCCAATAAAGAAATAATGGCATTCAACATGAAACTTCCTTAAAGTAGAGGTATAACAAAAGATAAAGTCCTAATGTTTAAATTGGTCTGAAACAAATTTGACTAGTGAATTTAATCTACTTGTGTAAAACAATGAGTGTAATCAAACATCTCAATTGCTTTGTGATGGAATGGTAGTATCAGCACAACTTAAAATAACTGAATAATTGTACTTAATAGCAACTGTTCCCAACTGAGTAACTTTGAAGTGAAACCATTCAAACTTAGATTTTCATTCAAGTTTAGATTTGGGGAGGGGTAAAGAAAACAATTTTTCTATTGTCTGGTGGGGGAAAGTGGCTAAGATTATCATTCATGGATCAGTAGACTGACTTGTTTAAAGTTGGTGAACCAGATTGATAATAACCTAAGACAGACAAGGATTGAGAATTAGTTGAACCTTTGAAAGCTCATGTTCTAGAAACACTCAAATCAGTAATATGTCAACCACATAATGCACTGCCAAAATAAAATGTGAATTTTCCTCAATAAGTCACACTTTAGCAAGTTATGTAGTGGTGAATGTGAAAAGGACAAGCAAGAGTTAGAATGAGGCACTGCATACCCCAATGGTCTCCTTAACTGCTGTCTGCCATCGAATGCACCCAAACCATTTTTTATAGAAACAGTCAAATAAGAGCTTTCTTTCTCAATAGCTTTTTTTTTTTTAAACAATGCCCATTTTTTAAAAAAAGATTTTATTTGTTTATTTGAGAGGTAGAGTTACAGATAGTGATAGGGAGAGACAGAGAGAAAGGTCTTCCATCCACTGGTTCACTCCCCAAATGACCTCAACGGCCAGAGCTGAGCTGATCCAAAGCCAGGAGTCAGGAGCTTCTTCCAGGTCTCCCATGTGGGTGCAGGGACCCAAGTGCTTGGGCCATCTTCTACTGCTTTCCCAGGCCATAGCAGAGAACTGGATCAGAAGAGGAGCAGCCAGGACTAGAACCAGTGCCCACATGGGATGAGGGTGCTGCAGGCAGAGGACTAACTTACTGCACCACAGTGCTGGCCCCTCAATAGCTTTCAAATACATCTTTTGTATCACAGCACTGCACAAGTTATTCTGACAGTGATTCAGCTTCTTAACTTCACTGAAAAGCTTGCTTAAAGTGAGCAATTGTGAAAGTTTTGAGTACCTAAGGAAGAAAGAGCCACGTAGATACGTGTAATCATGTAGCATAGGAAGTTTTCCTTGCTGAATATAATACCATGGACTTTTTTTATACCATGGCCTAATTTTAAAGGTCTGAAATGTTTTTAAAGTTTGCCCCTGTGCTAAAATGACCGTGTATGTAGTGATCAGTTTAGATGTAAACTATATTTCAAAGGAAACCCTAGTGTGAAATGAGTTTTATAATATAACTTAAAAAGCTTTAAGCTGCTAAAACACTTCCTATTTTGAAGAGATGTGAAATGCAGTACAGGAGTATTTTTTTTCTAATGAAGCCCAAAGACGAGCTATGCTGGGGTTCCTCCAATTGTAAAGATTCATCTTGGCTTTCACTAATTCTTACAATCTATGATACAAAAATAGTTAAATGTGGGGCACTAGTGGGATTTTGTGTGTGGGTAAGCAATCCAGGGGACCACCTATATAAAAAGGCATTGCTTACATGTAATACTTTGATAATGTGTTTTAGCAACTTGAAAGGTAAATACTACATAAAACTGTTAACTTAAAAGATAAAAAAAGATAAATAATGAATAAGGAAGAATTTGAAAGTCTTATTGCATTTGGTCTTTGTATATTCACTTGTGGTCATTTAATATCAAAACAAAAAGTGCTATAATTCATTCCTAAGATATTCTAAAATGTTTTCTCATCTTTTCATTTAACTTACTAATTTTTATACCCAGATTTTGTAAAACCTTGTATGCAATTTGGATACAATACTCAAATTGAAGTGGCACCCTGACAGTAGGGACTCCACTTTAGAGCACCCAAGACTCCATCTTGAGAAAGCACCCCCCACTGTGAGACTATGGTCTAAAACTAAGACAATAACAGTACATTACATCCTGCTGGGCAGAACACAGAAATCCCCTAGCACAACTGCTCAAGCTTAAAACAGATAGGGTGCACCTGGATTAATGTTAAGATTATAATTTTTCGCCGGCGCCGCGGCTCACTAGGCTAATCCTCCGCCTAGCGGCGCCGGCACACCGGGTTCTAGTCCCGGTCGGGGCGCCGGATTCTGTCCCGGTTGCCCCTCTTCCAGGCCAGCTCTCTGCTGTGGCCAGGGAGTGCAGTGGAGGATGGCCCAGGTGCTTGGGCCCTGCACCCCATGGGAGACCAGGAAAAGCACCTGGCTCCTGGCTCCTGCCATCGGATCAGCGCGGTGCGCCGGCCGCAGCGCGCCAGCCGCGGCGGCCATTGGAGGGTGAACCAACGGCAAAGGAAGACCTTTCTCTCTGTCTCTCTCTCTCACTGTCCACTCTGCCTATCAAAAAAAAAAAAAAAGATTATAATTTTTCTATGTCCTACATATGATTTAGGTCAGTACCTGGACTGATGTCCAGACTGTAATTGTTACTGTCAAGATTGTAATTGATATTAGTTTTGCTTATGCTTTAGGTCAGCTTGACCCTAGCAACCATGTATTCCCTCTCCCCTCCTTGTGGTTTTTGCCTTTATAAACCCTGATGCTTTGAGCTTCGGGGCCAAAAGTTCTTTAAGGCATGAGCCTGTTCTCAACAGCCAGCAATCAGTGTGTGGCACTCCTCTGTCAACACTCACTCAGGCACAATACAATTTGGGAACTTTACTTTAAGAAAAATATAGGACCGGCGCCATGGCTCAATAGGCTAATCCTCCGCCTATGGCGCCAGCACACAGGGTTCTAGTCCCGGTCGGGGCGCCAGATTCTGTCCTGGTTGCTCCTCTTCCAGGCCAGCTCTCTGCTGTGGCCCGGGAGTGCAGTGGAGGATGGCCCAAGTGCTTGGGGCCCTGCACCTGTATAGGGGACCAGGAGAAGCACCTGGCTCCTGCCTTCGGATCAGTACGATGCGCTGGCCACAGCGCACTGGCCGCAGCGGCCATTGGGGGATGAACTAACGGAAAAGGAAGACCTTTCTCTCTCTCTCACTGTCCACTATGCCTGTCAAAAAAGAAAAAGAAAAAGGCCGGCGCCGCGGCTCACTAGGCTAATCCTCCGCCTAGCGGCGCCGGCACACCGGGTTCTAGTCCCGGTCGGGGCGCCGGATTCTGTCCCGGTTGCCCCTCTTCCAGGCCAGCCCTCTGCTGTGGCCAGGGAGTGCAGTGGAGGATGGCCCAGGTGCTTGGGCCCTGCACCCCATGGGAGACCAGGAAAAGCACCTGGCTCCTGGCTCCTGCCATCGGATCAGCGCGGTGCGCCGGCCGCAGCGCGCTGGCCGCGGCGGCCATTGGAGGGTGAACCAACGGCAAAAGGAAGACCTTTCTCTCTGTCTCTCTCTCTCACTGTCCACTCTGCCTGTCAAAAAAAAAAAAAAAAAAGAAAAAGAAAAATATAGGGATCAGCATTGTGGCACTGGGTTTAAGCTCCCTTTCAACCAGACATACCCAGCATCCCATATTGGAACACCAGTGGGAGGACCAGCTGCTCGGCTTCTGATCCAGCTCCCTTCTGATACACATGAGACAGCAGCAGAAGATGGCCCAGGCACTTTGGCTCCTGACACCCACATGGGAAATCCCCGATGAAGTTCCTGGCTCCTGGCTTTAACCTAATCCAGCCCTGGATTTTGTGGCCATTTGTGGAGTGAACCTCTTCATCTCTCTTCTCTCTGCTTTTCAAATAAATAAATAAATCACAAGAAAGAAAGAGAGCAAGAGGAAGGAAGGGAGGAAGGAAGGGAGGGAGGAAGGAAGGGAGGAAGGAACGGAGGGAGAGAGAGGAAGAGCAAACTTACCCAATTAAAGTTCAAACCAAATAAGTTTTTTTTAAGATTTTTTTTAAATTTATTTTATTTGAGAGAGTTACAGACAGTGAGAGGGAGAGATAGAAAGGTCTTCCTTCCGTTGGTTCACTCCCCAAATGGCTTGCAACGGCCAGGGCTGTGCCAATCCAAAGCCAGGAGCCAGGTGCTTCTTCCTGGTCTCCCATGTGGGTGCAGGTGCCCAGGGACTTTGGGCAATCTTCTACTGCTTTCCCAGGCCATAGCAGAGAGCTGGACTGGAAGAAGAGCATCCAGGACTAGAACTGGCGTCCATATGAGATGCTGGCACCGCAGGAGAAGGATTAACCTACTGCACCACACTAGCCCCCAAACCAAGTAAGTTTTACAAAAATAACTCACCATTGAATGGCTTGAGTGCATCCCCCAAATTTCATTGTTGGAAAATTAGTATCCAATGAAACAACATTGACCTTTAAGAAGTGATTAAGGACAGATTAATGCTATTATCACTATTATCACAGGAGTGTTAATATCACAGGAGTGGGTGCCTAACAGAAGGATGACTTCAGCCTCCTCTCTCTCTCTCTCTTTTGCTCTCTCTCTCTCTCACATATGATGCCCTTCACTTTGTTGTGACACAGCAATAAAGCCCTCACGAGATGCAGTCCCTTGATCTTGGACTTCTCCATCTCCAGAACTGTGAGCCAAATACACTTCTGTTCTGTGCTCTTGCAACAGCAGCAGAAAATGGACTAATACAGCCTTGTAAACATATTGTAGGGCCCCTCCCAGGACCATGGAACAGGCAGGTGTCCATTAGCTTCAAGTAATTCTGCTCCTCTGACTACACACATGACCTAACAGAAATAGTGATTTGCACATTTTTTTTAATCTTCTCATACTTTCCCCCAAGCTGGCACAATCTTGCATAGATATGCATTCGTATTCACACAGAAGGCTGCCAATGTTCCACTAACTTATTCCTTTTTCTGGTACTTTTCTCACAATATGGCAAAATCCTTGCAAGTCAATGCTATCATTCTAATTCATTCTTTTTAATGGCTCCACAACATTCTATAATGTAGTCAGCCAATCTTCTATGACGTCTCCAGGTTTTTTAAACTGTAAGACATGTCCCAATAAATAGCCATGTACATATGTCCATGTGTATTGTTGAATTTTATCCTGATAGATTATCTAAAGTGCGATTAATGAGTCTCAGAGTCATGTGTCCTTTTTAAAAAGCATTACCTGGGGCCGGCGCTGTGGCGCAGTGGGTTAAAGCCCCAGCCTGCAGCGCCAGCGTCCCATATGGGCACTGGTTCGAGTCCCAGCTGCTCCTCTTCTGATCCAGCTCTCTGCTATGGCCTAGGAACGCAGAAGATGGCCCAAGTGCACCCACATGGGAGACCTGGAAGAAGCTCCTGACTCCTGGCTTTGGATCAGCTCAGCTCTGGCTGTTGCGGTCAACTGGGGAGTGAACCAGCGGACAGAAGACCTCGAGTTTATCTGGCTCTACCTCTCTCTCTAACTCTGTCTTTCAAATAAATAAAATAATTCTTTTTTTTTCTAAAAGTATTACCTAAATCCACACATAATTCAGATTTCTCAAGTTTTTAACTAGTGTCTTTTTTTCTGTTCTGATGATTTTAAATTTTTATTTTCAACAGAGAGCAGATAATTTCCCAAAAGGGGTTTACAACTACCAACATCTCTACCAGCAATGTGTGGAAATACCTGCCAGCAGTACTCAATACTCAGACTCAGTGGCTGGTGCCGCGGCTCAATAGGCTAATCCTCCACCTTGCGGCGCCGGCACACCGGGTTCTAGTCCTGGTCGGGGCGCCGGATCCTGTCCCGGTTGCCCCTCTTCCAGGCCAGCCCTCTGCTGTGGCCAGGGAGTGCAGTGGAGGATGGCCCAGGTGCTTGGGCCCTGCACCCCATGGGAGACCAGGATAAGTACCTGGCTCCTGCCATCGGATCAGTGCGGTGCGCCGGCTGCAGCGCGCCGGCCGTGGCGGCCATTGGAGGGTTAACCAACGGCAAAGGAAGACCTTTCTCTCTGTCTCTCTATCTCACTGTCCACTCTGCCTGTCAAAAAAATAAAAAAAATAAAACAAAAATAAATAAATAAATAAATACTCAGACTCAGTACTGAGACTTACATCAGGTAAGCACATAATGGGTACAGCAATTTGCTTTTTCTTGATAACTAATAAAGTTGACCATATTTTCATGCATTTGTGGGCCTAATGGCCTTGCTCCATTATCACCTCTTCATATGTTTTGCCCATTTTCCCATTAGTTTGTTGGTCTTTTCAGTGTCCATTTGTAAGAAGCCTCAGCATTGCCTGTTAACTATATTTTGCACTAAACAGTTTGCTAACAACTCATCTGGATATTGAGTTAATACAAAGAGGTATTAAACAACACAAATGTTGCAAAAAATGCTTAACACCTAAGTTTAGTATTAAGAAATTCTTTTTCCTCCTTCAATTTTTTGAGCAATCTCCAAGATTCTCTCTCTCTTTTTTTAATGTGAGTCCTTAATCTCTGTAATCAGAATGAATTTTTATCTATGATAAAAGATGGAGTCAGTTCTGTCTTCACCCTAACAGACAGCAATATGATTTAATAACATGATACCTGCACAATTATCCATTCCACTAAACTGAGTAAACTGAGACACTGCCTTTTTTTTTTTTTTTGACAGGCAGAGTGGACAGTGAGAGAGAGAGACACAGAGAGAAAGGTCTTCCTTTTCCATTGGTTCACCCTCCAATGGCTGCTGCAGCCAGCACACTGTGCTGATCCGAAGCCAGGAGCCAGGTGCTTCTCCTGGTCTCCCATGTAGGTACAGGGCCCAAGCATTTGGGCCATCCTCCACTGCACTCCCAGGCCACAGCACAGAGCTGGCCTGGAAGAGGGGCAACCGGGACAGAATCCGCTGCCCCGACCAGGACTAGAATCTGGTGTGCCGGCGCCGCAGGCAGGGGATTAGCCTATTGAGCCGCAGCACTGGCCAAGACACTGCTTTTTAACATACTGGCACACATTTAATTCTAAGGGTACCTTTGTCAGTTCCTAGCCAATACTACATAGGTTCACCATAACTTTATACATGTCCTAACTCTGGTAAGGTAAGGCCTTTCTCTATATTGTTCTTTTCCAAAACTTTCTTGGAGTTGTACATGTATCTTAAACATATTAAATAGCTGATGGATAAATTTTATGTAAGCCTATTTTATAGCCCAAGTTCTCAGTAGGAAACTAACACTACAAAAAGTTCTGATAAAGGAAGAAATTAGTTCCCATTCCTATTTTTAAATGGTCACTTCAGGGGCTGGCATTGTGGTGCAGCAAGCAAAGCCATTGTTTGCAATGTCAGCATCCCCTAAGTGCCAATTTGTGTCCAAGCTGCTCCACTTCCTATTCAGCTCACTGGCCTAGGAAAGCAACGGTTGATGGCCCAAGTACTTGGTCCCTGCCACCCATGTGGGAGACCAAAATGGACTTCCTGGTTCCTGACTTTGGGGGTCCATCCCTGACCCTTGCAGCCATTTGCAGAGTAAACCTGCAGACAAACAATCTCTTTCTTTCTGTCTCTCCTCTCTTTGTCATTCTGCCTTTTAAATAAATAAAATAAATCTTTTTTAAAAATTGCTACTTCAGATGGGGACCTGATCACTTGTTGAAATGACATAGGCAAAGCAGTTCTATCCTAACTGCCTCTAAATATCGTTTTTAAATTATATCCTACATGGTTCATGCTACGTGCAAGTACTCAAAGATCTGATTTCTTGACCTATTTAAGTGACCATTTTAGGAACATATATCTGCAAATTTTCTAAATGCTTTTGCATTGTGATTAAGAATTCTTATTAGCAGTAACACTTTGAAAAACAAGATGCATTTTACAGAATCAACATTATTTTGAGCCATTTAAGCTACTGGCAAAATGACTGTAGTGATGAACAAAAAAAAAAAGTTATTCATCTAAAACAGATCACCATTATTTGCACAATATTTTGGCTAATTTCTCAGTATTCTCAATTTTCCAATAAAACAGACAATACACTATCAATAATAAAATCCTTGTTTATTGGAAGCAAGTAAAAATAATTATTGCAAAAAATTTTCTTTGAAAGGCAAATTCAATATGCACATGAATTTTTTTTTTAAATGAGCAGACACTTTGGTTAGAACAAAAAATGTTCTTAATCAGATTCTGAACTCTGCCCCTAGTAACAGGAACTCACCTGAAGTCACCTAACTTGGCAGGGGTGGGGAGAAGGCTGTCTTTCTCCCAGACTAAAGATTCCAGAGACCAGCAATCCACAAACAAACAACATCCCAGGCCTCTCTTTGTTCTACCAACCTCACTGCCTGGCTCTGTCACATTACTGTCTCAACATGGAGGCCATTCCTTTGGGTTCCTGACTGGTACCACACAGGAAACTGGAAGAGTGAAGATTCCACACCCCTGTCAAGGAAGTGGCGCCTCTCCAGGTATCCTCAGCAAATGTCTCATTGGCCAGCACTGTGTCTCACAACCATTTCTAGCATCACACCTGGGACGGAAGTGGTGGGCAGTATGTCTTGATGCCTCTGAGATAAGCGAACAGCTGAGACACAGGAGCTTAGCCAGCTGTAACTGTGTCTGGTCCACCCCTGGTAGGGGAATCAGTATGGGGTGTGAAATCAGTGAATATCAGATTGCTGTCTGCACTGACAAACAACATTGCATGCTCACGAGAGCATCCATACAACAAGTGACATAAAAATTGGAAGTTTTACACACTCATCAACTAACCTCAAACGAGCCTCACTGCACTTCCAGCAGTGACGGCGGGAATGCCTCTGGACAGCCTCATCACGTATTATCCAGTTTTAACAAAGCTGTAAGCAATTGGCCTGTGTATTAAGCACTAATCAAGCGCTAGATCCACTTTCCTCAGATAATAAAAGAGAAAAAGGCCTGGTCGGGGAGTGTTGGAAGGTGGTTTGTAATTCCAGCTCCAGTTCCATAGAAGCCACTTGACTTTTTTATATCTCTATTCTACAAGCACAAGCAGAAGCTGGGTTTCTCCTTTCTGTCCCAGGTATTGTGAGTTATGGCTAGTTTATAAATCTATGGCAAGAAAGAATGCCTGTACAGGAGAATATATAGGAAGATAAAGGTATGTCTGATATTAATAAGACTACTTCAACAACATGATCACAGACGGCACAGTATATATCATATATAATAATGTTAAGACAAGTAAAGCCAGCATCATGAAGCCAGCTGGCAGCAGTTTTGAAAATGAAATAAATGGGCAGGCTCCTCTCACGATGCCCACCAGATGCAAGGATCTGTTAGAACAGTCAGGAAGACATAAGCTGGAGATGAAGTGTCTCTAGGACATCTACACTGAAAACAAAACACATATAGAGTTGAGAATCGGATAAAAAGTTAAAATATTTCTATCAGGCTACATTTTAAGAAGTCTGTGAGGTTAAGGTAAAATTATCTGCATAACGGTGTCCTCAAGATACATAAGCAGTTATGCAAACACAAAATGGTTTTACTGTTCAGACTGCATAACTATTGCCAGACACTAAGGTTACATGTAAACCAAGAAGGAAAGCAGTGGTCTTATAAGGAAAACTAAATCAAGAGGATTTTTGTGGTTTTGAGAAAAAAAATTGGAGGAGAGAAATCCCATGTCAATAGGCTCGGAGAGAGAGACAACGAAAAGAGAGACTGATTAACAGCCACTTCCAACAATGAGAAAATACTTGTGACCACCAACATCCCCCCAAAAAAACCCCTGCCTAACAAACCTAATAAAAGTTTTCCCATCTGCAGACTTTAACTTGGGGCCAAAGCAGATGATTTCACATCCATTCAATCAAATCACTCTGAAACCAAGACACAAACTATTCTTGGTAAGGTGACTGCCATCAGCATATCACCCTACCTACGGAATGCAGACCACAACAGTAATTTAAAGTGACTCAGTCTGAGAATCTCACACACACACACACACACACACCCCTGCGAAAAAATCATGGAACCAACCTCAGAGAAAGGAGAATTCTGAACGAACAGGGTACTGTTCAGTTCTACCTTTCATACCAATCAACAAGTAATTCTAAGACAGTATTTTTAAATGTTTGTGGCAACGAAATCAAAACTAAGTCTATGGGGCCAGGGTTCCTTCCGAACACTGTCTCCCAGCTGCGGTCCTTGTCACCACGCGGCCTCCCACTCTAGCTTCCATCTGATGAGGCTGCTTCCCTGCCTGTTCAGCCCCCAAGGGAGCTCTGGATCCATCAGCAGCATCACAGTCCTAGGAGGAGCCTCTGACTGGGTCAGGAAGCTTCACAGAGCACCCAGACTTCATCTGGTTGAGCTACTTTGGGAACTCAGTCTACCTTGGCTCAGTCTCTTTGAAGCATACACTGAGTGGTGGTGGTGACTGAAATGGCATCTCAGGTCTCTCCTACACCTACTGTCAGAGAGGCACTGCCACCCAAACAGCACACGGATCCCACTGGATTGTCTTGGACATCCTGTCCCAACCCCCAACTCCTCCATGACAAATTCCAGTCTGCACACCCTTCATGGTCCAAAAGCGAGGTCATATCTTTCCTGCTTAGTCTCCTCTCAAGCTAATAAACAAAAAGGCATCAACATGAGATAAGCCTTTGGCGTAGTAGTTAAGACACCAAAGTCCCAGGACCAGCAATGTGGTGTAGCAGGTTAAGCCGCTGCCTGCAATGTCAGCATCCCATGTGGGCACCAGTTCAAGTCCCGGCTGCTCCACTTCTGGTCCAGTTCTCTGTTAATGGGCCTGGGAAGGCAGAAGAGGATGGCCCAAGTGCTTGGGCCCCTGTGTCCATGTTGGGGACCTGGAAGAGGCCTGGCCCCATCCTGGCTATTGTGGCCATTTTGGGGAGTGAATCAATGGACAGAAGATCTGTCTATCCCTCTCTCTCTGTAACTCTGCCTTTCAAATAAATAAATAAATCTTTAAAAAAATAAATAAGTAAAGACATCAATGTCCCACATTCAAGTGCCTGAGTTCAACACCCTACTCTGGCTCCTAACTCCAGCTTCCTGCCCATGAAGACCTAGGGCAACAGTGATAGTCAAAGTACCTGAGTTCCTACCACCCATGTGGGAGCCATGGATTGAATCCCAGGCTCCCAGCTGTGGCCCCAGCACAGCTGCAGCTATTGTAGGCATTTGCAGAGTGAACCAGCAGATGGGAGTGCTCTCTCTCCCTCACTCTCTCCCTTCATTCCACCCCTACACTTCTCCAATAAAAAAAAAAAAAAGTTAAATCCTCACCGCTTCAGTTCTTCAACATTGCCCCTTTAAGTGTAACAGCAAGGGGCCGGTGCTGTGGCATAGTAGGTTAAACCTCCACCTGCAGCACTAGCATCCCATATGAGCACTAGTTCGTGTCCCAGCCGTTCCTCTTCCAATCAAGCTTTTCTGCAATGGCCTGGAATAGCAGTAGAAGATGGCCCAAGTGCTTGGGCCCCTACACTCAACGTGGGAGACCCGGAGGAAGCTCTTGGTCCCTGGCTTTGGTTCTGTCCAGCTCTGGCCATTGCAGCCACTTGGGGAGTGAACCAGCAGATGGAAGACTTTTCTCGCTATCTCTCCCTCTCTCTGTAACTCTGCCTCTCAAATAAATAAATAAATCTTTTTTTAAAAAAATGCAAAAGCAAAACAGCACTCCCCCTCCGTCTCCACACAATTGCACAAGATGCCAAGAAGACAAAGGTGCTGACCGTGAACAACCTGGAGAGCACAGACAAACAGCCACACTGTATAAGGATCAGCTGTGGTTAGGATCAGCATGTGGCACAACTGAACATGCCGAAAGTGACACCCGACAAGTGGGAGTGAAGCAGTGTTCTAGGCAGAGGAATGAGCACACCACAAAGACCCATACAAACACATGCACATCCATTATCCCCAAGGCCCTCCTCTGAATATTATCATAAAAGTTCCTACTTGTAGCTGCTATTGGCAGATTAAAGGGTTGCTTTGTCCTCATCATCCAAAAACCTAATGGCAGGGGCATGCTTCAAATGCACCAGCTGCAAAGTCCAGACTCAGAGCCACTTTTTTAATATTTTATTTATTTATTTGAGAGGTAGCAATAACAGACAGAAGAAGAGACAGAGAGAGAGAGGTCTTCCATCCACCAGTTCACTCTCCAAATGGCCACAATGTTGAGAGCTGGGCCAATTCAAAGCCAGGAGCCAGGAGCTTCTTCCAGTTCTCCTAAGTGGGTACAGGGGCCCAAGCTCTTAGGCCATCTTGCACTGCCTTCCCAGGCTATAAGCAGAAAGCTGGATCGGTAAAGGAGCAGCCAGGATTTGAACTGGCACCTATATGGGACGCCAGCACCGCAAGTGGAGACAGCCCACTATGCCACAGCACCAGTCTCCTTTGGAGCCACTTTTATTGGGTTCAAGTCCCCTTTGGGAATCAGATGAGAATAAAATGAACACACACTCACTGAGACAGCATTCCAAGCATCAGTTTTCTGAGAGAATTTCATTTTTCCAATGATGTTATAATGAAGCTGAAATGTGAGGATTTCTCTAGATAAACTATAAAGTTCACATGTCTCCTAGTGCCACACTCGAACTTCTCACCACCACATACCTCCTATTCATTTCCCTGAAGCCGTATCAACACACTGGCACCTGACTGCTTTCTGAGATGTCACCTAACATATTCCCAAACATCCCATGATCCAAATAACAGCTTGCAGTTGAGAACCTACTGTGTGCCATGCACTTGGCTGACTATTTCAGGGTCACAGAGTCAGGAAGCTGAGCCTGGCATGGAAGCTGGACTTGCACAGCTAACAAATGCACACTGCCTCTCTGGGTGGCCAGCCACAAACTAAAGGATCCAACGTTCTGCTTCCAGGCTTGTTTTTGCTGATCCTTGGCTCCTCTCCAGCACAAGCCCCTGCCCCAGACACACTCACCTCTGTTTCCTAAAAAGCATCAGCCCACTCCTCCCCACTTCCTCTTCTTGTACTCCTCTCTGGAGAACCCTTGGCAGTGTCAGCTGTACGTGAGGATCTCATCTCAAGCCCCACCAGACAAACAACCCCATGTCTAAAGTCTGAGATGTAGCCAGGCCTTTAGCACTACAGTTTGATGTTAGCTTTCATTATACGTTATCTATGAATATGTGTCTTTCCTCGACTTGTTGATTAATAACAAAGTGTCTGTAACAAATATCAAGTCTGGTAGTAATCTTCTCTTCTTTCTGGTTCCTGGATGCCCTGGAATCTAGAGCCCTGCTGACCAGGAAGGGACGACTGCTCCTAGGGTTAGGCAAATCCTAGAGACAGCAAATAACTCACAGGGGAGTTTCATACATCTTTCACAAGCAGACCAACCAATCCAAGCCCGTTCTCCCCAACTACCTCCTTTAAGAATCTCCCACAAGCCTACCCCAATCATCCCAGGGAGGATTCCAGACAGCCAAGGGCAACACCTTTACCCCAGAGCCCACTCAAACTATTCACACCATGCATCCTAGACCTCCTCAGCCTGCCCCTTGACTCTCCTGTAGAAACCACCATAAAGGCCCTTGTCCCTGCTCCTCTCTGCCTCCTCACAGACCCAGGTGCTCCCAAGTGGCCCTGAGGGCTGAGCCGTGGCCCCCATTTCTAGGGAACATTAAGTACAACATTTCTTCCTTCAAAACCAGCATTTCTGTAACTGCAGTTCTAACTACATCTGACAAAAACCATGGTACCACTTTAAAACACATTGGGGAGATGCACGGGATGCAACAGTTAAAGGTGCCTCTCGGGACACCCACATCCCATATGGCGTCCTGGAGTTCTGGAGTGCCTGATTCTGGTCCTGGCATTGTTCCCAATTTCATTTCCTGCCTAAGGCAGACCCTGAGAGGTGGCAGGTGTGGCTCAAGTACTTGGGTTCCTGTCACCAGGTAGGAGACCTGGATTGAGCCACAAGTTCCCGGCTCCAGTCTGTCCCAGCCCCAGCTGTTGCAAGCACTGGAGGAGACAACAGTAGATGGAAGATATCTCTCTCTTTCTCTCTCTCTCTAATAAAATGAACATATGTAAAACACATGAGGGTTATATCTCTTTTCTGCCCAACCACGCTTCTACATATCACATACATACAGCACACATGCCAAAGAAACACAAACATGAATTTAAGCAAATAGGACCTAAGGTTTAATTTTTTTGGAAATAAACAAATACATGAGGCATTTAAATTTAAAATGTACACAGGGAATGTATTTATATGCCTCAAAAATACACAAAAGTTTTAACTCAGGATCCCATATTTAGCCTCATATTAGCACTGAGTCTAATAGTTTCTACGTTCTGCTTTAAATTAACTTTAGCTCATTTATCTGCACTTGCATGAGCACTACCCACAATCCTGTGGAGCTGACCTATGCCCACAGTGGAACATTAATGATAATTAAGTTCACTAAGCCATTTAAATCCCTTTTGCAATTTTAAAGGTTTTTGAAGTCAGATAAGTGCTCCATGAATACCCTATGATGTTATACCTGAATATCTCAAAAGTATCATCGAAACATAATTAAGTTCACTTGATTTCTAAAGGGCAAACACAGGGGTTGGTGCTCTTCTAAGTAATTTTTTTAGGGTCTGTGGCATCTAGCTTACCCTCCTGTGCCTTCCTTTCAAGTTCAGGGAAGCAGGAATCATATTTGTCTCTATCTACTTTAATAAATGATCAAGCAATACGTTTTTTGAGGTCACTTTAATATCTTTAAAGTGCACCATTTGGAAGCAAGTGTTGTGGCACAGTGAGTTAAGCTGACTACTTGGGACACCCACACACCATACCAGAGTGCCTGTCAAGTCTTGGTTGGCAACCCAGCTGCCCAGCAGCTGTGCTTCTAATACAGCTTCCTGCTAATGTGTCTGGGCAGACTGTAGAAGATGGCTCGACCAGCGCCGCGGCTCAATAGGCTAATCCTCTGCCTGCGGCGCCAGCACTCCAGGTTCTAGTCCCGGTCAGGGCGCCGGATTCTGTCCCAGTTGCCCCTCTTCCAGGCCAGCTCTCTGCTGTGGCCAGGGAGTGCAGTAGAGGATGACCCAAGTGCTTGGGCCCTGCACCCCATGGGAGACCAGGAGAAGCACCTGGCTCCTGGCTTCAGTTCAGCGTGGTGTGCCGGCCAGAGCGGCCATTGGAGGGTGAACCAACGGTAAAGGAAGACCTTTCTCTCTGTATCTCTCTCTCTCTCTGTCTCACTGTCCACTCTGCCTGTCAAAAAAAAAAAAAAAAAAAAAGAAGAAGAAGAAGAAGAAGAAGATGGCTCAAGTGCTTGGGTCCCTGCACCCATGTTGGAGACAGGATGGAGTTCCAGGCTCCTGTCTTCAACATGGCCTAGCCCTGGCAATTGCTGGCATTTGCAGAGTGAAACAGCAAATGGAAGATATTCTCTCTCTCTCTCTCTCTCTCTCTCTCTCTCTTCCCCTAACTTTCTATCACTCAGTATCTCAGATAAATAAATCTTTACAAATAAAATGACAACTTTGTGAGAGAGTAATCCACTTTTCCCCACTAAAATACACACACACACACACATCTTGGTAAACCATGGAATCATGGTGCTAGGGGAGTTGCAGTCATTCTTCCCCAGGGCTGTGGGGCTGAGAGCCCTCAAGGGTGATGGCAGTTCCTGACAGCCATCAGTCCTAGTTACAGGTCAGGAAAGCTTCAGGTGAGATCCCTGTGCCCCCTGGGCCCCCTCACTCTCACCCTCCACCTGTCTCCACCAGGTTCATGTCCTCTGCCCTTGGTCTTCCTCTGCCTGCTCTGCTCTCAGTGCCTGGCTCCTTCTCTTTCTTGTGTCTCGATGCAACCGTCACCTCCATAGCCATGCTCCCTCATCTTGACCCAGCACATCACAGTGGCTTCTCTACCTTCCCTTGTTGACTTCCTTAGCAGCTCCTACTACAATCTAGTTATGTAATTCTTCTGTTTTAACTTGACTAGGCTAATGGATACTCAGATGGCTGGTATCATTAATTAATTAATTATCTCAATGCTTAATTATTCTCAGTGCTTCTGTAGGCACTGAGGCTGTCTTTCTTCTGCTGAAAGGAAGCATGGGAGGTCTGACATTTAATGAGCATGACTGGGCTGCCCCAGTGTGTCTGTGAGAGCATTTCCAGACAGGACTGGCATTTGAGTCCACGCACTGAGTGGAGAACACAGGCCCTCTATGTAGGTGCTCACCTGGGGGCCTGCGTGGAACAAAACGGAGAGAAAGGGTGATTTCTGACTCTCTCTTCTAGAGCCAAGCAGCCACCCTTCTCTTGCCTGCCCTTGGATAGCAGAACTCCAGGTTCTCTTTGTCTGGCCTCCAGTGCCTGCACCACTGGTCCCCAGCCTCTCAGGCTGAGAGCTACACCGTCAATCACTTGGCTCTAAAGCCTTCAAATCTGCACTGAGCTGCTCCACAGGTGTCCCAGGGTCTCCAGTCTACAGAGAGAAAATCATGGGACTTCTCAGGGTTAGTAACCACCAAGTGAGCCAATTCCCCTTAATAAAAAAAAAATCCCTTCTCATATCTCTTTCCATAAATATTTATATATTCGATTGTTTCTGTCTCTCTGGAGAACCCTGACTAAACCAGAAACTCAAGTGCTCAACAGATACTCAATAAAAACACACACTGCAAAGGAGAATCAAGGCCTTTCCTGGCAGAGCTTGGAACAATCGCTATACAATTCCTGAGCAGTGAGACCAAAGGTGGTGCCCATGGTGAGGCAGCATTGTCATCCAACTTGGTAATTAATGGAGTCCGGGCAGATGAGCTTTGAAGTCAATCTGCTAGGCGGTACCAAGCGAGATGCCGGACTTGCTGGGACCTCTGCCTGAGCAGTAACCGCATCAAGATTCAAACCCAAGTCATCTGGCTGCAAATCTCACACTTCAAAACAATCCGCTGGACGCTGGTAAGAAACTAGGAACTCTGTCTACAGTCGGGACATGAAGCTTTACCTGCAAGCTATTCAAACTCACACTCTCCTGTATTTGTTTCTGTGTTTAAAAAAACCCAGGCTTTGCTAAATCTTCCTTAAATGTTGCAGACTAAATTCAGAGTGACACTATATGTGGCAACTTTCAAAAAGTTCATGGAGGAGTGGGCGTTGTGTTGCAGCAATATAAGCCGGAGCAATATAAGCCCACATCCCTGATCACAGCGCCTGGTTCAAGTCCCAGCACCCCTGCTTCTGACCTGGCTGATGCACACTGGGAGGCACCAGATGATGGTTTGGGTGCTTGGGTCCCTGCCACTCATGTGGAAGACCCAGATGGAGCTCCTGGCTCCTGCTTCAGCCTGGCCCAGCCCTGGCTGTTGCAGTCATTTGGGAAGTGAACCAGTGGGTGGAAGATATCTCTTTCTCTCTCTCTCTTAAAAGAGATTTATTTATTTATTTGAAAGTCACACAGAGAAAGGACAGGGAGACAAAGAGAGAGATAAAGAGAGGGAAAGACAAAGAGATTGTCCATGTGCTGGTTCACTCTCCCAGTGGCCCCAACAGTCAGGCTGCGCCAGGTCAAAGCCAGGAGCTAAGAGCTTCATCTATGTCTCCCATGTGGATACAGGGGCCCAAGCACTCGGGCCATTTTCTACTGTTTTTCTAGGTGTATCAGCAGGGAGCTGGATGGGAAGTGGAGCAGTCAGGACATAAATCAGTGTCTATACAGCATGCCAGCATAGCAAGTGGTAGCTTTACTTGCTATGCCACAATACTGGCCCCAGTAAATAAATCTTAAAATAAAAAAAAGTTTGTGAAAAAGAGAATTAAAAAATAAGCTTACTCTGGTGCAGAAAAACTTTTAGTTAAATTAATGTGCACAAAGAATTCATGGAAAATGTGTATTATGAAAAAACTAGGCATGAATTTCAAAAATTTTTGCAACAAAATAAATTTCTCTTAACTTCCTTTGCATAAACTCTTTGAAGTCCCCTTTTACTAGAGCCTGTGTCTGTGGTCAGTCTGGGTAAGGAATAAAACCTACTAGGCCAAAATAAAGGGGAACAGTTAGCATCAGGATGAGGATGGCTCAGGAGGACAGCTACCCTAATGTCACATGGAGAGTCTCTGTGATTGTTAACATACGGGATCTCAGTCTCACTTTCCTTAGACAAAGTGTCTTTTTCCTCATAATACTGACTTGAACCAAAAATGCACAATCCTCTGTATATGAATCGTCTCTGGGTTCAGGACTCAGTATCGTGCCATTCACAGAGGGAGCACAGTAACTGAAGTACAAGCTCTGAGGCCGGACAGCTGAGTTTGCTACAACACCTGGTATAGGTATTTAATCTGTCTGCACCTTACATAAAGTAGCAGTTAAATATTAAATCAATAGAAACAAAATGTTTCCAATAGCATCTGACACGTGAGTTTTCAACAAATGTTAGCTTTGACATTTATTTAAACAAAAACAAGCAAGCACGATGACATTTAAAAACCAGACTCATGCTACCCAACATCATCCTGTGGGCTGGGCCAAGATATGGTAAGAACAAAGCCAGGATTATCTACATCAGGCAATTGTACAACCAAAAAAGAAAGCTAGGATATCAAGCCCATCATCAGTACAATGAAAGGTGCAGCCTAAGTCTAAGAGACGGAAGCTGTCTCTTAGAGAACCTGCAATGACCCAAAGCAGATCCCCATGTGAGCAATAAAGAGTGTGTTCGCCGGGTCATGATCATGGAAAGACCACAGGCCCTACACGAAAGACAGAGTTACTGACTTACTTGGAGGATGAACGATTCTAGAGGTAAACTTTCAAATTCTAGTAACAACAGTCTACCATCTGAAAACTGAGGCAGCTGCACAAAAACTAATGTTATACAAAGGTATTAGAAAAAGTTCATGGAAAATTAAAGTAAAAGATAAGTTTATTTTGGTGTAAAATATTGGTTAAATCCATGCACATCTTTTCATCATATGCATTTTCTATGAACTTTCTGAAGTCTTGGTGTATCTGCTGCCTTAATACTGACACCTTCCACCCACTGTATATCAGGTGGTAGGATAAGCACCTGGTGCAAGTCCCTCCCTTTCAACCTTTGGATTCCAACAGAGTGTGAGCGCCCAATCTCTTCACCACGTGGGTCCACAACACATGGATCAGGTGAAATGGGCAACACCTGGGGTGAACAAGTGCCAGAGAATGAAAATTTTGATTTCATAAACTTATCTTCAAGATGGGAGGTCAAATAGGAAAATATCAATGGTCTGAATTACAGATAATTGCTTAAATTGGCCTGACACACCCACAAATTCTCCATTAAAGGAAAAACAAACTAACATTTCAGAATCAAATAAAGGGGCCGGCGCTGTGGCATAGCGGGTGAACATGCTGCCTGAAGTGCTGGCATCCCATATAGGTGCTGGTTCGAGTCCCAGCTGCTCCACTTCCAATCCAGCTCTCTGCTATGGCCTGGAGGGCAGGGCAGTGGAAGATGGCTCAAATCCTTGGGCCCCTCCACCAGAGTAAGAAACATGGAGGAAGTTCCTGGCTCCTGTCTTTGGATCAGCTCAGCTCCAGCCATTGTGGCCAATTGAGGAGTGAACCAGCAGATGAAGGACCTCTCTCTCTCTGCCTCTCCTTCTCTCTCTGTGTGACTCTGTCTTTCAAATAAATAAATAAATCTTAAAAAAAATCAAATAAATATTCATTGGAATTCAAATGCAAAAAAAGAAACTTGTCATTTTCTCCTTAAATATGAAAAAGCTTTGTCCAAACCAAATTAGGTACTAATTCAAGTTTTCATTCAACTATCAATGATTAATGCTAAACCTAAGCATTCTGAAGATTAAATAAAACGTAAAAAGTAGCACCTTTCCCTTGTTACTCTGTTTAGTTCAGTCCAAAATGTGTGTTGGAGAGAAATCTGAAGCCCACATGCATCACCAAAATATAAGCTCTTCCCACGACTTTGATCTCACACAATATTCCTTACATCTTCTTTTGATACAAGCCTGTCTCAGACTTCAAAGAATTTCTCCAAATCTGCATTGATTCATCATGTACTGTAGCCACCCCCACCTCCCTCTGTGTAAAGAACACACCGCAGGAAGACCAGCCCTAAGAGGGACCCACAACTGGCTGGCAGGGGTCACATCCTACACCCTGATCTCCTAGGCACTATGCTTCCTACACTGAGCCAGTCAAGTCTAAACAGTGCCACAGGGAAGCTTGAATACATGAGCACATCCCTGCGGTCAAGCAGACAATAACAAGTCCATCTTCCCTACCCACAGGCGCTGTGTCTGAGGATTTATCCAAGCAAGATTGGAGATGTCGAAAAACAAAACTTTCATCTGCACTGAACACGAAGACTTCCTTTCCTTGTCAACATTCCATAAACAATACAGCATAATGACTACTTTCATAACATTTGGATTACATTAGTTATTATAAGTGATCTAGATATGATATAAAGTCTTTGGGAAGGTGCCTTAAGTCCCATGCAAAATTATGTAAGGGACTAGAACATCCACAGATGTTGGAATCCCAGGAGATCCTGGAACTAGCCCTCAGCAGATACCAAGGGAAGACTATGCCAAGATTTAGAGACTCCTGCTGATATTCCAGTAAGAGTATTTAACATTCTATTACAAAAGCATAGAAACACATTGATCCAAATTGTGATTGCATACAAAGGTCAACTCCTATCTAAGAGAACACATTTTTATTCCTCTAAGGGATTATTCAGAAGATTTATTTATTTATTTGAATGGTGAGGCAGAGCAGGGGGAGATCTTGCATCCGCTGGTTCACTCCCTCAGTGGCCACACAGCCAGGGCTGGGCCAGTCTGAAGCCAGAATCCAGGAGCACCATCCTGGTCCTATTTGGGTGGCAGGGGCTCAAGTACTTGGGCCATTTTTCACTGTTTTCCCAGGTACATGAGCATGGAGCTGGATCAGAAGAAGGGCAGCAGGGATTCAAATTGGCACCCGATATGGGATGCCAGCACCACCAACAGCAGCTACACCTGCTGAGCCACAATGCTGGCCCCCATACGAGCTTTTAAAAACCTCATCTCTCATTTACTTTAAGGACAGAAATGTGCTTCTCAAAAATGGAATTTTGGGACTGGTGCTGTGGTGTAGTAGGGTAAGCTTTCACCTGTGGCATGGCATCCGTATGGGCACTTGTTCGAGTCCCAGCTGCTCCACTCTGATCCAGCTCCCTGCTACAGCCTGGGAAGGCAATAGAGGATGGCCCAAGTGCTTGGGCCCCTGGATCCTCATGGGAGACCCTGAAGAAGCTCCTGGCTCCTGGCCCAACTCCAGCTGTTGCTGCCATTTGGTCAGTGAACCAGAGGGTGGAAGACCTCTCTCTCTCTCTCTCTCTCTCTCTCTCTGTCTCCCTCTTTTGGTCTGTAACTCCACCTCTCATTAAAAAAAAATTAAATTAAAATTAAAAAAAAACAGAATTTTTTTTTTTGACAGGCAGAGTGTACAGTGAGAGAGAGAGACAGAGAGAAAGGTCTTCTTTGCCGTTGGTTCACCCTCCAATGGCCGCTGCAGTCAGCGCACTGCGGCCGGCGCACCGCGCCGATCCGATGGCAGGAGCCAGGAGCCAGGTGCTTTTCCTGGTCTCCCATGGGGTGCAGGGCCCAAGCACCTGGGCCATCCTCCACTGCACTCCCTGGCCACAGCAGAGAGCTGGCCTGGAAGAGGGGCAACCGGGACAGAATCCGGCGCCCCGACCGGGACTAGAACCCGGTGTGCCGGCGCCGCTAGGTGGAGGATTAGCCTAGTGAGCCGCGGCGCCAGCCAAAAAAACAGAATTTTGACAATCACCAATCACCAAGCCATGACACCTCCCAATCTGCTGACAACACTAACCACTAACAGAAAACCCAAAGTTTCCCAGACACTGTGCTGTATGCATCCCTGTGCAAGGATCTATTTTATTTCTTGCACCATTTATCTAGTCTTCAAAAACCCCCTCACAGAAGTTGTCGAATTCCTCGTTTTCTCTGGTGAGGAAGTTGAGGCCCATGGAGATTAAGGCACCATTTACTCTTTTCAAACGTCCTTGACTGAAAACGGCTCCTGTGAGGAGGTCGTGTGAAAGGAGAAAGCTGTTTTCTTCCCTTCAATGCAGATTTCCTGCAAGGCTTTCAGACAAGCCAGAAGCGCCAGGAAAACAGGGGTCCTCTAACGTTCCTGGGGAGACTGCCAGCACCGGGCAGAGCCCGGCAGACAGCTCCGCTTTCCTATTCCAGGAGCTGCTTTCCTATTCCAGGACGCCTTCAGTCCGCTTTCCCTGCCCTAATTACATGGAAGCACATAGTTGCAGGATTGGCCTCCTACACGAACACTAGATAAAACAGTCCCGTAACATAATGCACCTTGTACCTCCCTCCACAGGTCAGCACGCACACGACCTTGGGTGACGGACAGAGGGACTTTCAGCACTGGGAGCAATCAGTCTGACGGTACACGTGGGTGAGCCCTGGCGAAGAGAGTTCTGGTGGATAAACAGCTCAGTGATCTAATGATCGAGGTGGAAATCGACAAAAATAATGTTCTCCATGCTCACAGCTTCAGTCCAGATGGAAAAGAAAACAGTCAAATCAAGAGGCTTGAGCATGCAGCTCACATCAAGGTCTACACATAGGAAACGGCTAGAACGTAACTGTGAGAAGCAAAAATGTGACTTCAAGCCATAAAAATGGACAGCATGGGAGGGGACAGGGAAGAATCCCCAGCCTCCATCTGCACTCCCATCTCTTCCCCTGGTCAACGCTTCCGGAAGCCAATCCCAGCATTTCTCAGGACCAACTCAAGCCCCCTCCAACCTATTTGTAGGACAACAGCACGCTCCGGCTTTCCCTGAACAATGACAGAATAGGTAAAGTCAATTAGAAGAAGGACCGTGAGGACAGGAATATGTGCAACTTCCATTTTTGCTGTGTTGGCCCAATGTGCTCCCTCAGCGTCCTTACAAACACCAGCAAAGGTGGGTTCACACAGGGGTTGGGTTTGGGAAGTAGTCAGCCAACCCCTCACTCAGACACCTCACTCAGACAGTTTAAGAGGGGGTATATTGGCCAGCGCCACGGCTCACTAGGCTAATCCTCCGCCTTGCGGTGCCGGCACACCGGGTTCTAGTCCCGGTCGGGGCGCCGGATTCTGTCCCGGTTGCCCCTCTTCCAGGCCAGCTCTCTGCTGTGGCCAGGGAGTGCAGTGGAGGATGGCCCGAGTACTTGGGCCCTGCACCCCATGGGGGACCAGGAAAAGCACCTGGCTCCTGCCATCGGATCAGCGCGGTGCACCGGCCGCAGCGCGCCAGCCGCGGCGGCCATTGGAGGGTGAACCAACGACAAAGGAAGACCTTTCTCTGTCTCTCTCACTGTCCACTCTGCCTGTCAAAAATAATTTTAAAAATGGGGGCATATTAAAACAGATATGAGAGCTGACTGCTGGGCAAATAAAAAAGATGGAAATACAAGAATCACTCAATGGCCACTCAGGAGAGAAGCCCATGGTGGAGTCACTGGGCTAATCCCACAAGCCCTATGAAGGTGCTGACCTCAAAGTGACAAAAGAAACCATTACACTGTCAGACTCTCTCAAGGTTACAAGGATCTGGACAGGTCCCCAAACCGACAAACAGCAAGACAATGTTAACCGCATTTCAAAATAATTATAAAAATGTCCGGGGCCAGCGCTGTGGCACAGTGGGCTAAGCCTTCACCTGCAGCGCAGGCATCCCATATGGGCACCGGTTCTGATCCAGCTCTCTGCTGTGGCCTGAGAAAGCAGTAGAAGATGGTCCAAGTGCTTGGGCCCCCGCACCCTCATGGGAGACCTGGAAGAAGCTCTGGGACCCTGACTTTGGATTGGCTCAGCTCTGGCAGTTGTGGCCATTTGGGGAGTGAACCAATGGATGGAAGTCTTTCTCTCTCTCTCTCTCTTCCTCTCTCTCTCTCTCTGCTCCCTCCACCTCTCTGTAACTCTGCTTTCCAAATAAATAAATAAATCTTTTTTGGTCGGCGCCGCGGCTCAATAGGCTAATCCTCCACCTTGCGGCGCTGGCACACAGGGTTCTAGTCCCGGTCAGGGCACCGGATTCTGTCCCGGTTGCCCCTCTTCCAGGCCAGCTCCCTGCTGTGGCCAGGGAGTGCAGTGGAGGATGGCCCAATCCTTGGGCCCTGCACCCGCATGGGAGACCAGAAGAAGCACCTGGCTTCCGGCTTCAGATCAGCGTGGTGCGCCGGCCGCAGTGGCCATTGGAGGGTGAACCAACAGTAAAGGAAGACCTTTCTCTCTGTGTCTCTCTCTCTCTCACTGTCCACTCTGCCAGTCCAAAAAAAAATTTTTTTTAATGTCAGAACCTTAGGGCCAATGCTCTGGCATAGTGGGTAAAGCCCCCGACTGCAGCACCAGCATCCCATATGGGTGCTTGTTCAAGTCTCCACTGCTCCACTTCCAGTCCAGCTCTCTGCTGTGGCCCAGGAAGGCAGTGGAAGATGGCCCAAGTGCTTGGGCCCCTGCACCCACATGGGAGACCTGGAAGAAGCTCCAGGCTCCTGGCTTCAGATCAGCCCAGCTCTGGCTGTTGGGCCATTTGGGGAATGAACCAGTGGATAGAAAACCTCTCTCTCTCTCTCTCTCTCTCTCTCTCTCTCTGCCTCTGTAACTCTACCTTTCAAATAAATAAATGAATTTTTAAAACTTTTTTTAAAATTTCAGAATCAGTTCTTATGCTTATATTTTCAATTTTTTAAACACAGGTAAAGGTCCAATGACTATCAGAACAGAAAAATTCTTTTAAAATATGTATGCAGACACCAAGGGTCCTGCTCCCTCCCCCTTGAGAAAACAAACAAGCCATGAAAAACAGATTTTGTTTCCTATAGCTTCCTCGCTTCTCACATAATCCTCCCCACACTCATCCCTGCCAAACAAGCTTTCATACCCTTGGCAGCATGGTTTTGCTCCCAGGGAACCTAAAAAAACATTAATGAATGTTCCAGTGCTGACAGCAGGAGTCCTCCACAGGGGATGGAAGGTCAAAGCTCCCCCACCCACACCACAGCTGGAGAGCACGTCCACTACACACGAAAGCCCACTACACACAAAAATACCACACTCATCTCGGTATTTCACTTTGTTTTTTTTTAATCACCAAAAGATTAAAAAGTCAAGTATGTTATTCAACCTAGCACTGCTAGGGGATCTTCCACCATACATTGCCCCAAGTGTTTCCCAGGTTCTCTACGGCACAGACCTTGGACAGCTCCTTCTCCCAAGCACCCAGTTGGCAGTGCCAGCCCTGCAGTCCCCACAATGCCTGCACCTGCTGCTGCAGCCTCTTCCATCACTGTGAGCACTCTCCTCCTCCTCCCCGCATCTCACAGGATCAGTAAGGCTTGTGGTTGGCTTGATTCACCTCTGCACCCACAGCACAGTCTCTCTCTCTCTCTCTCACACACACACACACACACACACACATCCACACTCTTGGCACAGAGCTCAGGAACTTCCTTGGGGTCTGGGGTCACCCACTTCCTGGTGCCCAGTGTCTAAACTGTCCACCTCTACCTGGCCATGTACACTGTGCTGCTGTGCTCTCAGCCTAGACATCCTCAGGACTCCTCTTAGTATTTTTTTCATATTTCTATTTATTTATGTACTTTTATTATTTATTTTCATTGATTTGTGAGAGACCATAGTGCCTCATTTTGGAATCATAAGGAAGTCACACAGAAGAAACCAAAAAGGAAAGATTGGCCCGTATCATCCCTCTCCCAGCACTGAGGAGCATGGTGTGGAGAGATGCTGGCCTGAAAGAAACAGATCCCAAGGCCGGGCCCACAGTGAAAAATTTCAGAGTCAGACTAAGCCCCCCAGCCCCTGCTTCTAGGCCCATACCTGCAGACTGAGTTTGGAACCTCCATGGCCAGGTGGATTCCATCACCTCTCCCTTAGCCACCAGCAGAGAGCAAAACTCCAACCCCATAGGGAGGTCAGGAGAAGGAGCTTAAGATGCTCTTCTGAGATCAGAGCCCAGCACCTGAGAAAGCCCCAAACCCCATAAACCCTGGCCAGTGCTCAGAGACGGGGGTGCTGAATCGCATGGCACAGGCAGCTGTGCTCTCAGGGGTCAGACTCACCCTCGCATGTGCCACTGCTGGCCCCAGGCAAACTTGATGGATGCTCCTGAGACTTGGTGGGGCCCAGAGACTGTGGGGCCTAAGTGTATCAAGCCTGGGCCCACTGAGAAGTCAGAAGGCCAACTTTATCACCTTGGTCACATAGCAAGGGGCCACAGGACTGTGCTGTGTCTTGGGATTCAGTGCTGGGGTGGTAAGGCCCCATACTGGGCAGATCCTAATGGTTTCCATCTGGGGGCAAGTGTTTGTGGACAGGCTCTCTGGACTTGCCCCTGCACCAGGCATAGGAACCTGCACTGTGGTGAGACAGACTTCTTTCTGTCAGTGTCACCACCAGCATCACATGGTGCTGGTGTGCACCCCCAAGAATGCACAGAGCCACCTAGGTCCTGCCTGAGTACCTGTGGGGCTGCATTTATCACCATTCCTACATCCTTGGCAGACAGTGAGGAATCACAGGACCCAGACTCAGTGCTAGACTGATAAAACCTAGCACTGAGCAGATCCTAAAGGTCTCTGTCCCTAGGGCAGTGCCTGCAGACAGAGCCTCTAGGCCTGCTTCAATGCCAAGTGAACTCCATGGTCCTGGTTGAGCAGTCTTATGCCCGAACCAGCATCAACAGTGGCTGGAAGGTGCAGCACTGGGCAGTGAGCCACCTCAGCAGCAGACAGACCACAGCAATGAGTGTTCGCCATACTCCCAGGCTGCACTGGTCTTGGTGGGCTGTGGGCTACAGGTGTAATCTAACATAGCAGCATTGGCGGACACAGGCCAAGGACTCTTAGCCTACCACAGGACTAGGAATAGGTAGGGATAGCCCAGTGCTTTCTAGGCAGTTTTCTAGTTTATTCTCAGCAACACATCAACTGCAGATGTAGGAGAAATTTGAGTTTTGGTGAGTAGCATAGAACTTCAGCAGTAAAAACATCAACAAAAGACCTTGAGCAAACTACTACTTAGGGTGCTATCTAGTTTCCAACAGCTGAAGTGTCCACAGGCTCAGAGAAAACAAGGTGCTTAGAATTTTCAGGATAGTCAAAAATGAAGTCAGATTACTGCTACTAATCCCTCAGTGCAGGGACGGCATTTACACCAACAAGCACCCAGAACTTCCAGGGACCACGACCTCACCTAAAAAGCAAAATGAGATGCCAGAAACCAACCATCTATGAGTTGAAGTTTCCCAAATGCTTGAAGATTTCAAAGAAGCTTATTTTAAAAACCCAATGAAATTTAAGAGAACACAGAGAAACAATTTAGTACTCTGAGATTTGATAAAGAGAGAGAATTACACAAAATCAAGCAGAAATCCTTCAACTTGACATGTATACTAAGTGAAATTATAAATGTCACAGAAGACACCAATAGCAGACCAGAGAAAGAATCAGTGAACTCAAAGACAGGCTATTTGAAAATCACATTTGGAGGAGAAAAAAGAATCAAGAGGAATGAAGAAAGTCTACAGAAACTATGGGAGCATGAAAAGAGTAGATATCTGAGTTACTGGGTGAGGAACAAGAGGGACTTAAGAATACCAAAGGGGTGGAAAGCATATTCAAAAAAATAATGAATGAAAACTTCCCAGAGAAAGATACAACTATTAACTACAGGAAGGTCAACAGTCACCAGGCAGGTTCAACCCAACCAAGTCTAACCCAAGACGTGTTACGGTCAAGTTCTCCAGCAGCAAAAAAGAAGAAACTCATGAGAGGATTCCAATTCATCTGACTGCAGACTTCTCAGCAGAACCCTTATAGGTCGGAGGTAATGCAATGAGACTTCTACAGCACTGAAGGAAAAAATGCCAGCCAGCAACACTGCACCCACTGGCACCCATGTGCTACGGAGAAGAGTTTGTATTCTGAGGCTGCTGAGTGGAATCTTCTATAGAAGTCCAACTGATTTAGAATACTATTCAACTCACGGGTTTCTCTGTTGATCTTCTGTCTGGATGATCCACCCATTTCTGACACTGAGATATTAAATTCCCCTATTATTCTTTTGGATTTTAACTCTCTTTTTTTGTCATTAATGTTTGTATCCAAATTGGAAAGGAAGAAGTCAAACTGTCACTGTTTGCAGATGACATGATCTTATATATAGAAAACTTCAAAGATTCAACCAAAAAGCAATTAGAACTAATAAACAAATTCAGCTACGTTGTAAGATACAGAGTTAATGCACAAAAATCAGAAGTATTGAACCAATTGAAAAAGAAATCAAGAAAGTAAATCCATTTCCAATAGCTACAAAATTAAATAAATAAATAATCCTGGAGCAATCTCAACTAAAGAGATGAAAGATCTACACGACGAAAACTATAAACAAAGGAAAGAAATTAAAGAGGACACAAAGAAATGGAAAGATGTCCCACATTCATACAATGGAATAACCAAACCATCAAAATATGCACAGCACCCAAAGTGATTTACAGGTTCAATGAAATCCCAATCAAAATTCCAATGATATTTTTCACAGAACCAGAAAATACACTACTAAGATGGAACTACAAAAGATCCCCTGAATAGTCAAAGTGATCTTGAGAAAAAAAAAAAAAGCAAGAGACATTATACTACCTGACTGTATTTTTAATGCAATAAGTTCTTTTTTATATATTTATTTTTATTTATTTATAAGGAAAAGTTACAGAAAGAGAGAGAGATAAAGAAATCTCTCCATCCACTGGCTCACTCCCCAACTGACTGCAACAGTCAGGGCTGTGCCAGGCTGAAGTCAGGAGCCAGAGTTTCTTCTGGGTCTCCTACGTGAGTACAGGGACCCAAGCACTTGGGCCATCTTCCAGCATAGAGCTGGATCAGAAATGGAGCAGCTGGGTCTTAAATCAGCGCCCACATGGGATGCCAACATCGCAGGCAGCAGCTTAACCCACTACCCCACAATGCCAGACCCACTACCTGACTTTAAATACATTACAAAGCTACAATAATTAACACACCATGGTGTAGGCATAAAACAGGCCTGGGGCCAGCATTGTGGCATAGTGGGCTAAGCCTCCACCTGCAGCAGCAGAGACCCATATGGGTGCCGGTTCATGTCCTGGCTGCTCCTCCTCCAATCTAGCTCACTGCTTCGGCCTAGGAAAGCACTAGAAGATGGCCCAAATGCTTGAGCCCCTGCACCTGCATGGGAGACCTGGAAGAAGCTCCTGGCTTTAGATCAGCCCAGCTCTGGCTGTTGTGATCAATTGGAAAGTGAAGCAGCAGATAAAAGACCTTTCTCTCTGTCTTCTCCCTGTCTCTCTCTGTGATTCTACCTCTCAAATAAATAAATAAAATCTTAAAAAAAGAAAAAAACAGGCCCAAAGACCAATAAATCTGAGACCCTAGACATGAACTCATATATCTGTAGCCAACTGATTTTTGACAAAGAGGCTAAGAACATATATTGGATAAAGGACACTCTTCTCAATAAAACAGTGCCAGGAAAATTGGATATCCACATGTAAAACAAAATTTATACACCTATCCCTCACTGTGTACAAAAAACAACTCAAAACATAATAAAGGCCAGCGCCACGGCTCACTAGACTAATCCTCTGACTGCGGCGCCGGCACACCAGGTTCTAGTCCCAGTCGGGGCGACAGATTCTGTCCCGGTTGCCCCTCTTCCAGGCCAGCTCTCTGCTGTGGCCAGGGAGTGCAGTGGAGGATGGCCCAAGTACTTGGGCCCTGCACCCCATGGGAGACCAGGATAAGTACCTGGCTCCTGCCATCGGATCAACGCGGTGCGCCGGCCGCAGCGCGCCGGCTGCGGCAGCCATTGGAGGGTGAACCAACGGCAAAGGAAGACCTTTCTCTCTGTGTCTCTCTCTCTCACTGTCCACTCTGCCTGTCAAAAAAAAAAATAAAATAAAATAAAAACATAATAAAGACATCAATGTAAGACTTGAAACTATGGAAAGAAAACATAGAGAAAATGCCACAGGACATTGGAATAGGCAAGGATTTTCAGGACAAAACCCCAAAAATGTAAGAAAAGGAAATATGGACAAATTGGATTTCATCAAACTAAAGAGCTTCTAGATGTCAAAGGAAACAACAGAGTGGTGACACAACCTACAGAATGGGAGAAAATATTTGCAAGCTAAACATCTGACAAGGGGTTAATTCCAGAATATATAAGGAAATCAAGCAATTCAATAACAAAAAAAAAATTTATTTTTAAATGGACAATAGATCTAAACAGGCATTTCTTAAAAAACATACCAATGTCCAACAAGTACATAAAAAAATGCTCAACATCACTAATCATCAGAGAAATTCAAATCAAAATACAATGAGAAAGGGCTGGTGCTGTGGCGAAGTAGGTAAAGCTGCCACCTGCAGTGCCAGCTTCCCACACGGGCGCTGATTCAGTTCATGTCTCAGCTGCTCCATTTCTGCTATGGCCTGGGAAAGCAGTAGAAGATGGCCCAAGGCCTCGGGCCCCTGCACCCACGTGGGAGACTTGGAGGAAGCTCCTGGCTCCTGGCTTTGGATAGGCATAGCTCCAGCTGTTGCAGCCATCTGGGGAGTAATTCAGAAGATGGAAGACATCTCTCTCTCTCTCTGCCTCTAACTCCCTGTAACTCTGCCTTTTCAATAAATAAATAAATCTTTTTAAAAAATACAATGAGATATCACCTCACTCCAGTTAGACTGGCTAGTATCAAAAAGATGAAAGGTCAGGGCTGGTTCGTGTCCCGGGTGCTCCACTTCCAATTCAGTTCTCTGCTTATGACCTGGGAAAGCAGCAGAGGACAGCACAAGTGCTTGGGCTCCTGCACCCATGTGGGAGACCCAGATGAAGCTCCTGGTTCCTGGCTCCTGCCCTTGGCCTACCCCAGCACTGGATGTTACAGCCATTTGAGGAGTCAACAGTGGATGGAAGATCTCTCACTCTCTCTCTGTCTCTCTTTCTCTCTCTCAAATAAATAATATTTAATAAATAAATAAAATTGACTTCCACAATCTTCAAATTTTAAAACCCAACCTTGGGCTGACACTGTAGTGTAGCAGGTTAACGCCCTGGCCTGAAGCGCTGGCATCCCATATGGGCACCAGTTTAAGACCTGGCTGCTCCACTTCCGATCCAGCTCTCCGCTATGGCCTGGGAAAGCAGTAGAAGATGGCCCAAGTCTTTGGACCCCTGCACCCACACGGGAGGCCTGGAAGAAGCTCCTGGCTCCGGGTTTCAGATTGACACAGCTCTGGCCGTTGCGGCCAATTGGGAAGTGAACCATCGGATGGAAGAACCCTCTCTCTGTCTCTCTGCTTCTCCTCTCTCTGTGTAACTCTGACTTTCAAATAAATAAATAAATAAATCTTTAAAAAAAAAACAACCTCATAAATGAGCCTCTGCATAGGAGACAATTGTCACTTCATAAAAAACTACCATGAGATATTTCTAAACCAAAACAAAACGAAACGAAACAAAGCAAACAGATGAAAGTATTGGTGAGGATATAGAAAAAAAGGGAACCTTTGCACACTGCTGATGCAATGCAAATTAAAACAGCCACTGCGAAAAATATTATGGATGTTCCTCAAAAACTAGAAACAGGCCAGTGCCACAGCTCAATAGGCTAATCCTCCACCTGTGGCACTGGTATACCGGGTTCTAGTCCCAGTCGGAGCGCCAGATTCTGTCCCAGTTGCCCCTCTTCCAGGCCAGCTCTCTGCTGTGGCCAGGGAGTGCAGTGGAGGATGGCCCAAGTGCTTGGGCCCTGCACCCGCATGGGAGACCAGGAGAAGCACCTGGCTCCTGGCTTCAGATCAGCACGGTGCGCTGGCCGCAGCAGCCATTGGAGGGTGAATCAATGGTAAAGGAAGACCTTTCTCTCTCTCTCTCTCTCTCTCTCTCTCACTGTCCACTCTGCCTGTCAAAAAAAAAAAAAAAAAACTAGAAACAGAACTACCACATGACGCAGCAATCCCATTCCTGGGAAGAGGGAAATGAATCCATCTGTCAAAAAGACACCTGCACTCCCATGTTTATTGTAGTCCTATTCGTAATCACCAACAAGTGTCCATCTACTGAAAAACAGTAAAGAAAATTAGTACGTACACACAATGGAATACTGCTTGGTAATAAAAAAGGACAAATCTTGTCATTTACAACCACGTGCACATAACTGGAGGGTAATGTTTAGTGAAATGAGCCAAGACAGACAAGTATCTCGTGATCTCACTCATATTTGGAATCTAAAAAAGAGGTGATCTCATAGAAGTTAAAAATATAATGATGGTTACCGGAAACAGGGAGGGAAGAGAGAATGCAGAGTTGGGGAAAGGTTAATGGATGGGTACTTGGCTATAGTTAGATAGGAGTAAGAACTTTGGGGGTTCTACTGCCCAGGAGAGTGACTGCTAATAATTCTAATATATTGTACATTTCTTTACAAAAAGAAAACCAGAAGATAGGATTTTGGATGTTTTCACTAGAAAAAATGTTAAATGCTTGAAGAGATAAATATATTTACTGTTTAGACATTATACAATGTATACGTATAATGAAATATCACACAGCACCCCATTAATTTGTACAATTTTTATGTCTGTTATGCTTTTTTAATGAAAAAATTTTAGAAATGACTGGAAAAGTTATCAAATGATTATGAAATAAAAACATGTAAAGCTGCCCAGAAAGGAAACATCAAAAATTTTCTTTATTAAATTGTATGTAATCATGCCCATAATTAAAATTAACAATAAAACTATCACAATAAAAAGGAAATGATTATTTAGTAATTTTAATAGGTGATATTTAATATTATATTAAGTAGTTTTTTAATATTCAATAGTTTCTCTACCTACACAACAGTTTGATTCTTTGATTACAGGCTGATAAAATGCTTATTTCAGTAATTGTAAATAACCATTAAGTGAAACTAAACAAAACCAACATGTCTGCAAAAGGTTTAATTCGGACAACTACTAAATCACACTGAAGTTTAGTTTCTTGATTTTGGTCTTCAATTTTAAACAATGAATAATTATCAACAACTTTCGATTTTCAGAATGTTATGAACTCTACTAAAGTTGTCAAGTTCTACTAAAGTGCACTCAGGTCTTCACTTCAACCTCAGCTCATACTGTTTCAGTCCTAAATTCTAAAAAAATTTTTATACAAGGGCCAGCTTTGTGGCACAGCAGGCTGTTCCATTTTCCAATCCAGCTCCCTGCTAATGGCCTGAGAAAGCAGTGGAGGATGGCCCAAGTGCTTGGCCCCCTGCTATCCACGTGCGAGACCCAGGTGAAGCTCCTGGCTTTGACCTGGCCCAGCGCTGGCTGTGGTAGTCATTTGGGGAGTGAACCAGTGCATGGAAAACCTCTTTGTCTCTCTCTCTCCTTCTGTAACTTTTCCTTCAAATTAATAAAATAAATATTTTTCTAATTATACAAAAAAAAACCACCTTGATTGGTCATACAAAGTGACAGAATCAAAGTAACTCAAGATCTATTTTGATAGTGTTTGCAAATGCTACACTGTTAGTATTGACTTTGTGTCTTCCGTTTAAACTTGGGATTACATCTGCACTACAGGCTTGTGGAGACAAAACTGTGCCCAAAGCGAGTTCCAAAACCTGCCCCAAATCTTAGGACTTTGCTCTCAAAATGCACACACACACACACACACACACCCCTCCATCATGGATGCCAGGGACCAGGGGTCAAATGGGAGTACTCCTAATTGATTGCCACCACATAAATCCAAATGTGCTCATTTGGAACAGCGCAGAGTTTGTCTGGATATTTTCTATGTATACAACATCACAGCATTGGTCAGGACTGAGCCCACTGCAGACCTTCTCCCAGAAGAGGCTCCTACCACCAACACTGTGCAAAACTACTGGTGCACGCAGACGACCAAGAGCAGATGGGTTTCCAGTGAGTTTTGTTTCTTTTTCTTAAATATACATGCATATTAAAGTTTTATTTATTAATTTATTTGAAAGGTAGAGTGATGGAGAACGAGGGTTTTTTTTTAAGATTTATTTATTTATTTGAAAGTCAGAGTTAGAGAGAGAGAGGAGGAGAGGCAGAGAGAAAGATCTTCCATGCACTGGTTCACTCCTCAATTGGCACAGCAGCTGGAGCTGAGCTGATCCAAAGCCAGGAACCAGGAGCTTCTTCCAGGTCTCCCATGTGGGTGCAGGGGCCCAAGGACTTGGGCTGTCTTCTACTGCTTTCCCAGGCAACAGCAGAGAGTTGGATCAGAAGTGGAGCAGCTGAGACTCAAACCGGGGTCATATGGGATGCCAGCACTACAGGTGGCAGCTTTACCCACTACAACACAGCGCCGGCTCAAGTTTTGTTTCTTCCACCCTGCAACTGCCCGCACCTTGGGCAGATTGCTCCCCTTGTGCCTTGCACTGCCCTTGGTTCTCCATTGGCTAGGGAATGTGGATGGGCTGCTGTTTCCTCATCTGGGAAATGGGACACCAGTGGCAGGAAGCACCGCCTTGCTCTGAGGGCTTCTTGAGGACTGCAAGCTGGTGCATGGGAGCCCTGAGTCCTGGCCTGTGGGTGGTCTGCTCCTGAGGACAGCTTAAGATCAAAGAGAGTGGCCGGCGCTGTAGCCTGGTGGATAAAGCCGCTGCCTGCAGTGCCCACATCCTATATGGGCACTGCTTGGAGTCCTGGCTGCTCCACTTCCCATCCAGCGCTCTGCTATGGCCTGGGAAAGCAGTAGAAGATGACTCAAGTCCTAGAGCCCCTGCATCCACATGGAAGACAGGAAGAAGCTCCTGGCTCCTGGCTTCAGATCAGCCCAGCTCCAGCCATTGCAGCCATTTGGGGAGTGAACCAGCAGATGGAAGATCTCTTTCTCTCTCTCTGCCTCTACCTCTCTGTAACTCTGTTCTTCAAATAAATAAATCAAATATTAGAAAAAAATAAAGATCAAAGGGCATGGGAATGTAGATTATAAGGGGGGCAACCCCATGAGGGATGGTACAACCCACGGCCCAGGAATAATACATCACAACATTGCTTCAAATTTTCTCTCCAACTGTTCCTCTTTTAAGAGGCAGAAGACACAAGCCAAAAACCAGAGAGGGGAAAAAAGGAGAAAACAAACTTAGTTATGAAGATGGGTAGCCCAATGTATGTGCATGTCATGTCCCTCAAACAGACCCAAAGGCTCAAGAGTAATGAGATCAGAACCACCAGGGTCAAATGAGGTCTTTCTTTTCCACCACTGTGTCCCCAGTGCCATGCACAGTGACTGCTATATATCTGGTACCAAAAATAAATTTGTTGAACAAACAAATTTTTAAACCTCAACCACAACAAATGACTAAGGATGCCAGCTATCACATCAAATCCCCCAATGAACCTGCATTTCAGGGTAGATATCAATCTGTTAAGACTGAAGAACTGACATTAAAAGCATTTTACTCACCCCGTTAGGAATAGTTTGTGCTTGTACAAGAAAGCCCAACATCAAAACCGCATAATACATCCATTCAGAGGCTTAAGTAACTGCGCATCGTCGTGGGGGTTCTGCTGTGTTCAATAAGCAATTAAAGGTGAAGGAAGTCTTAGCACACTGTGTTAAGCCAATTCCTGTTTTCTGTACAACTCTGACCTTTGCCTGCAGAGCAGAGTCCTTCAGCAAGGGCCCTGAACTTCCCTAGGCAGGCTTCGTCACTAATGATGACACAGGAGAGACTGGACACACAGACAGACATGTGGTGCAGGCTGACAGGCTTCCCAGCAGAAGGGGCTGACAAAGGCTGTGGTGCCCAGCCACAGGCATCTGGACCCACAAAGGCTGGGACAAGGAAAGCGATGCTTCTTAGGAGACAAATGTAAGAGTAGAGTTCATCAGGAGGAAACACTCTGGAGAGAAGGAGACAGCATACCAGCGTGATTAGGGCTACAGCCATAACACAGGAAGAGATGGAGCGTGGGGAAACGGAGGGTCAAGTAGGGGACAGAACATGAGAGGCCTTGTGTGTATCTTAGGGGAGATAAAACAGAGAAGTTCCAACAGTCCTGAACAGGGGAACCAGAGCTGTTTTAAGACTGATGGACACCGGCATGGTGGGAAGGAAATGTGCAGAGACAGATGTCCCATTCAGAGCAGAGACATTGGAGCCCAAACCAGGGCCAGTGCGCTGAAAGCAACCTACCTGACCCCAAGGCAGATATGGTGAAGAACCCTGGGTGCTCCACCTTTCCCAGAGCATTAGGGAAGGCTGGGGATGGGAGAGCCAACCACACTGCAGAGCAGGCAGAGGGCATCTAAACCGCCTTTCAACTTTGTTACCTGTTCTCCGAAGTGATGCCTGCTGTGCACAGCAAGTTGTATGATAAGGCATAGAAGGCACACAGGACGGAGCTGCCAGGAAACCTGACAGGGGAGGCATACTGCAGCTCCCTGTCACAGTGAGTAGCACTGTTTCAAAGAGCAGCAAGACCATTCTGTGAGGAGCCAGGAGAGGCCAAATTCACAAAGCAGCACTGTGGCTGCCGGGAGCTACAGGGAGGAGAAAGGGCACAGAATTTCAGTTCTGCAAAATGGAAAGAGTTCTGGGGGCACACTGCACAACGTGTTCGTGCTCAACATCGCCAAACTGAAAAAATGAAGACACCAGATTGGTTTTTTTTAAAGATTTATTTATTGATTTATTTATTTGAAAGTCCAAGTTACACAGAAAGAGAAGGAGAGGCAGAGAGCAGAGAGAGGTCTTCCATCCACTGGTTCACTCCCCAATTGACCGCAAGCGCCGGAGCTGCGCTGATCTGAAGCCAGCAGCCAGGAGCTTCTTCCAGGTCTCCCCTGTGGGTGCAGGGGCCCAAGGACCTACGCCATCTTCTACTGCTTCCCCAGGCCATAGCAGAGAGCTGGATTGGAAGTGGAGCAGCCGGGACACAAACCAGTGCCCATACGGAATGCCAGCACTGCACGTGGTGGCTCTACCCGCTACATCACAGCACCGGCCCCCAGGTGTTTTTTTTTTTTTTAAAGATTTATTTATTTATTTGAAAGGCAGACTTACAGAAAGGCAGAAGCAGAAGGAGAAAGAGAGAGAGAGATCCTCCATCCACTGGTTCAACCCCCAAATGGCTGCAATGGCCAGAGCTAGGCCAATCCAAAGCCAGGAGCCAGGAGCTTCTTCCAGGTCTCCCACAGGGGTGCAGGGGCCCAAACACCTGGGTCATCTTCCACTGCTTTCCCAGGCCATAGCAGAGAGCTGGATCGGAAGAGGAACAAACAGGACTCGAACCGGCACCCATATGGGATGTTGGCACTGCAGGCGGCAGCTTCAGCTACACCATGGCGCCAGCCCCAGACACTAGGTTTTACATTATGTATATTTTATTGCAATTAAGAAGAAAAAAGGGGTGGGGGTGGGGGGATAGCAGTAAGCACATCCACCCTGTGGGGCAGGCTGGGATGCACAGGATCCATGTGCACCGAGGCTCTGACATTTTCTCCATAGTCCTCAGGGAGGCACCCCTGACCCCAGAGGTCTCACCTAAAACCACCGATAGTATCAAGCCCTGTATATAGCATGCTTCTTCCTTTATACAGGTATGTAGCTACAATAGAGTCTAATTTATAAACTGGCACTGTAAAAGATTAACAGATTCATCATAGACCATAGCAACCTCAGCATATGAGTTTCTCAAGTCAAGAAATTTCAGTTTTAAAACTTGTTTCATCTTCTGTATTTCCTTTTTTATCATACACTTAACTTTATTTTTTAGTTTTTAAAAAAATTAAGACATCAGCCGGCGCCACGGCTCACTAGGCTAATCCTCCACCTTGTGGCGCCAGCACACCGGGTTCTAGTCCCGGTCGGGGTGCCGGGTTCTGTCCCGGTTGCCCCTCTTCCAGTCCAGCTCTCTGCTGTGGCCAGGGAGTGCAGTGGAGGACGGCCCAAGTACTTGGGCCCTGCACCCCATGGGAGACCAGGATAAGTACCTGGCTCCTGCCATCGGATAAGCACGGTGCACTGGCCGCAGCGCGCCGGCCGCGGCGGCCACTGGAGGGTGAACCAGCGGCAAAAGGAAGACCTTTCTCTCTGTCTCTCTCTCTTACTGTCCACTCTGCCTGTCAAAAAATAAATAAATAAATAAATAAATAAAATTAAGACATATAAAAGTTGCACATATTTGTGGGTTACTACGTAATATTTCATTACATGTATGCATTGTATAATGTCCAATCAGCGTAAACATATTTATCCTTTTCAAGCAAATGTTAAATTCTTGCAATTTCACCATTTTACTTAATGGAAGCACTTTACAGCTTATTTTTGGCATGTATGAATTGCCAGCATCATGACTCTTGGGCTTTGGGGCTACTATTGAGTGAAATGAGGGTCACTAGCACACAAGCATGGTGATATCAGGACAGTCCATCTGACATTTGAGGTGGCTACTCGGCAACTCCCTGGCAGGCAGCATACACGGTGTGGATACATATGACCAAAGGGTGATTCACATCACAGATGAGAAGTTCACCTTGCAAGAGTCCAACCCACTACTCAAAATAGCATGCAATTTAAATCTTATAAACTGTTTCTGAAATTTTCAATTTAGTATTTTTAGGCCCCAACTGACCCCATGTAGACTGAACTATGGAAAAGGAAAATGTGGGGAAGGGGGTGAGCAGGAGGAGCTACTGTATGCCTCGCCTCCAAAAAAAATGGGGAAACTCAGGCTCAGAGAAATCACAGGAATTGACAAAAGGTCATTCAGCCCGTCACCTGTAGAGGTAAAACCAAGGTTTATAAAACGCAGTTATGTCTTACCCCTCTTTATCTAATTACTCTCTCTCTCGCTGGCTATTCCAAAACCCAAGACACTTTGCACTGCAAGTGTTTCCCATTACATACTTAATCATTTAAAGCTCTCCTTGATAACCCCAAGCAAATATTAGGATTAATCACCAAAATCAGATTACTGCAAAAAGAAAATGTTTCCAGTTTGCTCTTTAAGTACACTCATCCAACTCAATTAGCACATCACCTTTCAATCTGTTAGTGCAATTCAAAACCTGTTTGTTTTGTAAAGTGATGTGTACAGAAATTGCTGGAAGGATTACTGCCAAACACAAACAAGCAAGAACAATACTAAAATCCATAAAGCACTCAGCCAGGCACCGTTTAAATTGATTCATTCAATCCTCACAATCACCCTATGAAATACAAGAGTACTTCAAAGGTATGTAGAAAACTGAATTAAAAGATGTTTCTTTTGGTAAAAAAAAAAATGCTGAAATCCACGCACACCAGGGGTCTTCAACCAGTTCATGGAAATGCGTATTATGAAAAAGCTATACATGGATTTAAATTTTTCTCACAAAAATAAATATATCTTTCAATCCCATTTTTCCATGAACTTGTTTAAGTCCCTACATATGTACTACTGCTGGGTGGGGGTGACAACAAATGAGGACCACCAGCAACAAAATCACCAAATGTGCTGGTTTCACACAGCAATCAGAGTCCCACCCACACCAAATAGGCCTAGCTTTTCCTTGAGCAACATGATGTTGAAAATAAAATATCTGATCTCTGTAACATGGACTAACCAACCAGGTTTCCTTTATATTCATGGAACAGGAAATGAGAGGGACATCTCAGCCTGTGGAATATAAACATTCCAAGAACCAGAAACAGAGCAAAAGTCAATGTCAGCACTGAGACCATTTTTGCAAAGATTCCACAAAATCGCACAAACCTTGATAGAAAGGTTTTGAAGACAAAACAATTCAGAGACTATCTTTAAGGTCCTATTAAGCAGTGGATATACCTTAGAAGTTCCTCCACAGTCTGCCAGCTCTGTAGAACTCAGCCACAGCTCTCATCATGATTTTGCGAAAATCATTATCCTGTGGGTGTAGGTGGACCCAAGCTCATGCTGTCCTGATTTTAAAATATTCAGTGGATCTCAAAAAGTAAACAGCATACAAGTTTCTTTAAAAGATATTCTTAATGTACTCATTTTTTCTAATTGTAGTGATGCTCCTTAGCACAACTGTTCTGGAACAATATGATGCATGATTAATTTATCTTTAGACTATTATGTGTCACAATATACTTTGCTCTGAAAAATGTTAACTCAAGATTTTCAACTATTGATAACTTTCTTGTGAAGCAATCCCAATTCCAAAACCACAGGTTGATGTCCTCACTTATTTTTTTAAAGATTTATTTATTTGAAAGTCAGAGTTATACAGAGAGAGAAGGAGAGGCAGAGAGAGAGAGAGAGAGAGGTCTTCCATCCATCTGCTGGTTCATTCCCAAGATGGCCACAACAGCTGGAGCTGCGCTGATCTGAAGCCAGGAGCCAAGAGCTTCTTCCGGGTCTCCCATGCGGGTGCAGGGGACAAAGGACTTGGGCCATCCTCTACTGCTTTCCCAGGCCACTGCAGAGAGTTGGATTGGAAGTGGAGCAGCTGGGACTCAAATTGGCGCCCATATGGGATGCCAGCACTGCAGGTGGCAGCTTTACCCACTACACCATGGTACTGGCCCCAATGTCCACACTTATTTCACTTTATTGCAAACACCATCACGGGAATGAAATAGCTTCTTATCTAGCTAAGTGGATGACATATTTGATAAAAAAAAGAAGTACCATGCTTTTGGAAGGCTGCATGTTGGTGCCCATAAACCATCCAAATAAAAGACTAACAAATGGACCACAAATCCAGAAATACATGGTCCTTAGAAAGTGAAACAGAAACACATGAGAAGATTGTCAGTAGATACAGACTATCTCCAGCTTTCTCAGAATTCCCTCAAAGTTCTTGCATGTTAACATGTCATTTGGAGTTTTAGGGTACAATTTTAATGGGCAAAAACTGAAAGCTCTTCCAGCCTTCATTTAAATTCTTGTTGAATATGGGAGCAAGGGAAATTTACGAAGTCATCAATTAATTTGGTAAAAAAGGAAAGCTCCCTCTTCCCCAAGGATGTAATAGAAGACCCAACATGAAGAAACCCACATATGTGCCCTGGAACAATACTAAAAATTCACCTCTATCAAAAATCCAGAATTAAAAATCTGAAAGTTTTTAAATAGGCTGCTGCTCAAAAACATTTCAAATTTTGGTCCATTTCAGATTAGGGATGTTCAACCAATGGCCTGTGTTAATAAAACCCTCAAAATCCCCAATATTGTTGATCCCATGCATTTTGGATAAGATATTCCACCTTACCAGCATTAATAGTCAGTTATAAGGACTAAACATGGGCCAACTGCTGCTGATGTGTAAGCCACAATCTAGGACCAACCTCTGGGAGCCACAGGAAGTCTCAACGTAGAGGAAGAACTTTCATCAACAGCTCGCCCTGGGCAAGAAGGGTTTGCCAGGTGGATTAAGACAGTCCCCAGGGAGACAGAAGTTCATGGGTAAGCACGGTGAATTAAAGGTATTAAGTAAGAGCTGATGCTTGTGCATATTTGAAAGGAGTTTGGTAAACTATCAGTAGGAATTTTCCATTATGATAATCTTCTTGTTTTGGAGTTCCCTGGTCTTACAACATGGCAATGTTTGGCTTAGAAATCTAGCTATCCCATGTCAAGACCTGATTATAGGGAGTAACTCACAAAAATATACACACATGCACACTGCTGTTCTGCACTTAAAATTACTCTTCCTGCTATGGCTAAGCTTCTACAGTGAACAAAACTTACTGAAATAGGTATGGTGATGAAGCCACATGATAGTTGGCAGGCAAAACAGAGACAATGAAAGAAGTTAGTGTTTCTGCCTCCCCTTGGCACTGTCATTCCAGGAAATAATTTAATTTCTGGGCACATTACGCTAGAATGATTAATGAACTCTAATTTGTAAAGATAACATTAAAAATTAATATGAAGCAGTTATACCAAAGACAGAATACTGGGGAAGTTATTATGATTCTACTCAGCAAATAGCCTGTTTTAAAATAAAGCACTCTATTTTTAAATTGTCAGAACTTGGTAACACATTTCATATGCTAGACAGTCATACTTTCAAAACTTCCATCCTGTACTGTAACAAAAACAAAAGTGTAGTATTTTGGATTAAATAATTTATAGAACATTCCTTTATATAATTCAATCTACGATGAAGAATTCAGATTAAATACTATTCACGGCTCCAAGCTCCTTAGGGTCCAAATGGCCAATGAGGTGATTGTCCAAAGCAAGGAAGAAAGAGGAAGGAGAGGAGAGAAAGATACAAACTCCACATCCACAATTCAATAAAATTCTTTTTTTTTTTAATACATTTATTTGTTATTTTCTTTTTTTTTTTTTTTAATCTTTTATTTAATGAATATAAATTTCCAAAGTACGACTCATGGGTTACAATGGCTTCCCCCCCCATACCGTCCCTCCCACCCACAACCCTCCCCTTTCCCACTCCCTCTCCCCTTCCATTCACATCAAGATTCATTTTCGATTATCTTAATATACAGAAGATCAGCTTAGTATACCTTAAGTAAGTATTTCAACAGTTTGCTCCCACACAGAAACATTCAATAAAATTCTAGTTAGCTACTTGAACAAAGTGGAAGACCTTAACTACTCTATGGTAGAGAATCAGCTGGTATTTGGCTGTAAGAGAGGTAACGCTGAATTTAATGTGACCTTACATGCAACTTTGTTCTGTCAATATACTAAAATGAACTCAATCTGGGTCTTCCACCTGGATGGCAGAAACCCAATTAAGTTATGACCTGCTGCCTCCTAAGGTCTGCATTAACAGGAAACTGGAATCGAGAGCCAGGGCTGGATCTAGAACCCAGGCAGTCTGACATGGAATGCAGGCATCTTAGCCATTAGGCCAAAAATCCACCTGTACCTTGTGACCCTTTGACGTGTGACCATGCAGACCATGCCTGCGTATGTATTCTCTAGGCAACCCAAGTTCCTTGCACAGAGTAAGATTCAAATCTGCTTCCCTCCTTCCCCAGTTATGGTCTACCAACTGATGGTTTTGGCTTCAAAGAATTCAACAGCAAGCAACATGACTGGCACGGAAAAGAAACGACAGTGACAAGTTATGTAGGCGAGCTGCTACTGTCTGAGTTCTTACACAGGTCGACTGATAGTTCACTTTGGGGTACAGACATATTGTCACCTAACTCTTACCATGCGAGAAGGCATGACATCACTCCAGCTCCTCCTTACTAAGTAGAAGGCCTTGAAATCAGACGTATCCAGAGATGGGGAAAGTCGGGGCATCTCCCGAGCACAGCTGAGCTGTTTCATTTGCAGGAGGAGGAGACAAGGCGGGGGGGCTCCCCCAGGACACAGCTGACACAGTGACGGTCTTGCCTCTGAGGGTGGTCTCATCCTGAGGTGAAAGGCTGGGGCGGGTTAGTTGCTGCTGTTCTGAGATCAATCACCTCATCCCAATCTACTGTTCAAAACAGTTTCAAACAAAACTCAAGAACACAGGACAAAATGTCCACAGCTTCCTTGCTATTACAGCCAGAACCCCGGGAATGAGGCTTGCCTGTTCTCCTGCCCATTGCTGGCCATCCCTAGGGAGTCTTTCTTCTCCTTCAACACTTCTGCCTCACAATGACAGCAGCCCGATGCGCTTCTAAATGCAGAGGCCAGAGATACACACATGCTGCAACCAAGTTCCCACACCAAAGCCTCTCTGTCACATTCTCCAGTAGCTTGGCCACTGCCAGCACCCCATGTCATTTCTATTTCGTCCATATCTTCCTTGAAATACACATAACTCAGTCATTACACTGATGTACCTCTGGACGCACCACTCTCCGTGCCTAGCCACGTGCCTCCCCCTGGACCCCCGCCAGAACTTCCAGGCTGACTACTCATCTTTCAAACCCAGCTCGAGGTCACCTACCAGCAGCCTTACCCTGGCCTCTACGACCCTACCCCTGCCGTGTTAAACTAAGCACCTGTCCCAACTCTTTGTTTTTATTTTAGAGGGGGACTGAAATGCTTACCTCTCTTACCTCAACCACACACCACACAATGACATTGCAGTCAACAACAGGTCACATTTACCATGGTGGAACTGAAAAATTCCTACCACCTGGGCATTTTAGCCATTGTGACATCCTACTGCAATGCCTTCCTCACATGCGTGTAGTGATGCTGCAGATACACCTACTGTTAGGAGTTTGGCACACCAGTTAAGACACCACTTTGCATGCCCACGTCCCATGGCTCCGTGCCTGGTTTTGAGTCCCAGCTCTGCTTCTGGCTCTAGCCCTCTGCTAATGCACACCCTGAAAGGCAACTACTAGCATCCCTGCCACCCATGTGGGAGACCTGGATTGGGTTTCCAGCTCCTGGATGGCCCAGTCCTGGCTGTTGCAGGCATGTGAGGAGTGAACCAGTGGATGGAAGACCTCAATGTGTGTATGTCTATGTCTGTCTGTCTCTCTCTCTCTCTCTCCCTCCCCACCCCCCCCTCTCTCTGCCAATCTGTCTCTCTCGCCAAATTTCTCCGTCACTCTGCCTATCAAATATATAGTAAATGAATAAAATTTTTAAGTATAGCACATACAATTGTTTACAAAACATAAAGCTTTGGGGCTGATGCTGTGGCGTAGCGGGTAAAGCCACCGCCTGTAGTACCAGCATCCCATATGGGTGCTGGTTCGAGTCCCAGCTGCTCCACTTTTGATCCAGCTCTCTGCTATGGCCTGGGAAAGCAGTGGAAGATGGTCCAAGTACTTGGGCCCCTGCACCCGCACGGGAGACCTGGAAGAGGCTCCAGGATCCCGGCTTCAGATTGGTGCAGCTCCAATCATTGCAACCATTTGGGGAATCAATCAGAGGATGGAAGACCTCTCTCTCTCTCTCTCTCTCTCTCTCTCTCTTGGCCTCTATCTCTGTAACTCTGCCTTTCAAATAAATAAATAAATCTTTAAAAAAATAATGCTTTATTATGAACCACTATGTTATTGGATTATGGATTGACTATATTGATTAAAAAAAAAAACAGTTTTACTTGAAAGGCACAATTACAGAGACAGAGAAAGGGAAAGACAGGAGAGAGAGGGAAAGAGAGAGATAGATATCTTCCATTCATTAGTTCACTCCCCAAATGACCACAATGGCTGGGTCTGGGCCAGGCCAAAGTCAGGAGTCGAAACTCCATCCGGGTCTCCCACATGGGTGAAGAAGGGCCTAAGTACTTGGACCATCTTCTGCTGCTATCCCAGGCGCAATTAGCAGGCAGCCGGGTTAGAAGTGGAGCAGCCAGCCACTGTGGCACAGCATTCCATATGGGCACAGGTTCAAGTCCTAGCTGCTGCACTTCCGATCTAGCTCTCTGCTATGGCCTGGAAAAGCAGTGGAAGATGGCTCAAGTCCTTGGATCCCTGCACCTGCATGGGAGACCTGGAGGAGGCTCCTGGCTTCAGATCGGCTCAGCTCTAGCCATTGCGGTCATTTGGGGAGAACCAGCGGATGGAAGACCTCTCTCTCTCTCTCTCTCTCTCACTCACTCTCTGACTCTACCTCTATCTGTAGCTCTGTCTTTCAAATAAAATTTAAAAATATTTAAAAAAATGTGGAGCATCCAGGACTAGAGCTAGCATTTATAAGGAATGCTGGCATCATAGGCAGCTTAACTAACGGTGCCACAATGCCAGCACTTAATTATTAAGAGTGTACTCTTTCTACTTATAAACCAAAGTTAGCTGTCAAATAGGTGCTGTGTGGCACTGGCAGAAGCCCCATCCATCTCAAGCTCACCACATCTCCTGATCTCAACACTGGCTAGGTTGCCGGAATGCACTCTGTGATGTTCGCACTAACGATGCATTTCTCAGGACAGATTGCATCGTGAAGCAGTGCGTGACAGTGTCGCAAATGTGGGATTACAAACAATACTTGGGGCTCATTACCATGATCAGTCTCTGTGTTGCTGAGGTCTTAAGTCAAAGTCAGACTGGATTTTCTCCAAGCAAGAGGAAAAGCCCTCCTCGACAGATATCTAAAACTGCTGGCTCCAAAGTGGGGTTTGACAAGTGGTTACTGGAGATTATATTTACAGGTACCTCCTCCTTTAAAACATCAAGCTTTAGTAACACTTAAGGAATTGACATTTGTGCTCCAAATGGTCCTCCGTGATGTGAATGGGGGAAAGCCCCTCATTGGGCAGGGGGTACTATACACTGAATCACATCCCCCCAAAAATCCATGTGCTGAGCCCCTAACCACCTGGTAGCTAGTGTTGCAAACTTCGGGAGATAATGGAGATTAGATGACATCATGGCGGTGGGGGGGGGGGGATGGAGGGCAGCCCTCATGATGGGATTAGGCCCTCACCAGACACAGAGAGCTCCCCTAGCTCATCTGTGACCCAGGAACAGAGCCCTCGCCAGAACCCATCTTGCTACACCATCCTGATCTTGGACTTCCAGTCTCCAGAACCAACTGTGACATTTTGCAATGGCAGTCTGAAGAGAGTGGTGCCCTTCTGTATCGGTCTCTGCTTTTTTCTATGGATCACTTTTTCTAATTTCAATGAAACCAACAAGTCATTAGGAATCATGCAAGTGAAACCACAGATTGAAAACAATGCTAATGAAAGAATTACAAGCAAGCAAGTAAACCAACAAACCCAGCAGAACGGACTCTTTCCTTCCTAAAAAAGCTCCCCAAAACCACTTTACTAAGTTAATTCTTAGGGCAATTTCATAAAATCTGATAATTTGGTCAAATATATTCAAAATAATTAAGAAGATTAATGAAGTGTACTTAGACCCACAATTCTCTACTGAGCCTCTAGGCAGCATATCAGGTCTTGAGCTACTAACTCATGATGATAGTACATGAACATAGATATTTAAGCATGTATATTTAAGAGTCCATGTTAAATGTTTTACTGATAATCAATTTTCAAGATCACTGGTATAGACAGGGAACTTACATGACAGGGTAGGACCCCAAAATATGTCACCCTGAAATATATGTCTGACCTACATTAAGATGGCTCCCCTCAGACACTGCAGACAGCAGTAACTCTGAAAGGTTGCCCTTTTGTAAAGGAAATTTACATCTGGAAAGGAAATTCACTTTAGTGAAGTGAGCCAGTGCATACAAACAGGCTTTCCACCTGATAGTCCCTTTTCTGTTCAGGAAAGATTTTCCACAGGAAGAACAGATTGGGGTCACACCATCTGGCCCAGGCAGAAATGACCACAGGTGGCCCTGACTTGGGGGTTTCATCTGCATAACAAGACAGCCCCTGTTTGCTGTACCCATTCCACCTCCAATCCTCCATAGCCTGCACCACCTCCTTTGCCCCCTAGCAGTCCAAGCCCCTATCCCTCTGTTTAGTTCTCTATAATGCTCAGCCATATTACCCCTCCTATGAGTCTCAGATTTTGCACAAAGCTCTTATGTTTGTGCACATAAATAAATCTCTCATGCATTTTATCTGTTAATCCATTATCAATTCATTTCAGACTAAAGTTATCAAACCTTGGTGGGAAAAGAATCATGGTTGCACTCTCATGCAGGCCTTCTCTGAGGCAGGGCTGAAAGCACCTGCCAACAGTCTCCAGTAGCCTGTGGATGATGGTTGGGTAGCAAATACCAAAGATGTAGAGAATAACCCATCAGAATAGCAAACATTGCCCCAAACTCCACCCCAAATCCTTCTGAACTGTGTGTAATATAAAATAGCAAAGGTAGATAAAAACCCATGCTTCACATTTTGAAGCGCTGGACTCCATTTAAGAGAAAAGAGTGGGTCAGCATGTAAATGATCATACCCAACCTCATGGATTTCAGGAACATTCTTTGTAAAACACCCCTGCATCCCAACAATGGTCAGACCTCCCCTTTTGTTCTCTCTAAGCATTGTCCCCCTTGAAAGGGCTGCTGATTGGCATTACTGAGCAAACTTTTGCTGTCCATTGAGTGACACAGGCAAGAGAACAAACACCTAGACACTACTTTCTCAGTAGGTCCGCAGAAGCTCCCCTGACTAAATCCGAGCAGAAAGGGAATTTTCTGCAACCCACTTTGCTGCCAACTCTTTCAACTTCTATACAACTAGATCAAACATCATGCAAACTCTTAGTGTTATTGGTGAGCTTGGAGAATGTTCTTTGACACCCATGAGGAGTGTTTTCCCATCTACTCAGCAAAACAAATGGAGTGATGGTGGTCCTTTTCTCCTCTGACAATCATCTCTTCAAAATCATGTCTGTTTCCAATAAAACACACAAACTTTCATCAAAGTAAGAAAAGAGTTTAGCATTTAGTTCCTACTCTCCCAGATATCTGGCTAATTTTAAGATTATTATGTATTTGAAAAGCAGAAATGGAGAGAAAGATCTTCCATCCACTGGTTCACACCTAAGATACTTGCAACTGCTGAGGTTGGGCCAGGCTGAAGTCAGGAGCCAGGAACTCAATCTGGGTTTTACATATGGGTGGCAGGAACCCACACACTTGAGCCATTATGATTTTGTGGGTTTTTCTGGAGAAAATTATACACTTACAGAAGAGTTGTAAAAATACCAAAGAGTTGCTATCTACCCATCATCCAGTTTCCCTTACACCTTCAGCACATTGCAATATATTTAGAGGTTAAGTATCCCTTAGCCAAAATGCTTAGGATCTGAAGTGTTTGATTTAAAAGTTCCAGGATTTGGAATATTTGTGGAGACTTTGCCAAGTTGAGCATGCCTAACCCCAAAAATCTGAAATCCAAAAAGCTCAAAAATCTGAAATTTTATGAGTCTCAAGTCAGATGCAAAAAAAGCTTCAGATTTCACAGAATGCAGGGATTAGGGAGGCTCAAACTGTATAAAACCTAACAAAATAACACTGGCACAATGCTCATCCAACTACAGACTTCATTCAAGGTTCACCAGCTTTTCCCAACAGCATACCTTTCTGTTCTGGGATCTGATTCAGGGATATACAGGGAGTTTAGTTTCCATGTTTCCTTAAGTGCCTCCTATTCTAATTCAATTTTAACTGCTGTCGCACAAATTCTGACGCTTAATTCTTTTTATCAGTAAGAGTCAGAAATAAATCCCAAGTTCATGGAAGACAACAAGAGTTAACAGAATTTGACCCAGATTCTCAAATGAAATGCCTCCACGTATTTTTGGAAATGGGCAGAGATGTCTCTATGGCCAAATTCACACCGGGCTCTGTTATCTATCCACACAAAGGTCAACTTAATAAAGAATTCACCGGGAAAATCTGTTCTGCCACACATTTGCTGTTTCCTTAGAAACACTGAATACAAAACTGGCCCCAAACTGACATGCTTTTCTGTTTCTAAAAATGCAATTCAAGAAAGCTCACAACACTGAATAGTTAGTTACCTTAAATGCTTAGTTCCAACAGTCCCCCAATTTAAGTATCTTCCTCTTTAAGATGCCTCCAAAACCTTGTCCAGGACTGTAAGTCTGGTAACAATTCTAACTACAAGCTTTCTATGGCATTAATAGCTACAGAATGAGTAACATAAGGACTCATATGCTGTGACATTCATGTCCAGAAAACAGTGCCTGGCTTGGAAACCAGATCTGCTTCTAAATCAAAGACCGCATACACAGCTATTTTTAGGTAGCAACATAGGCAATCACTCTTGATAAGGAATACTTGAAGTTTTGCCAAACTTGACAAGGACTGCTCTCTCAAATCAGAAATATGAAAACCTCAGCATTCCAGACAATGATAAAGGAAGTTACAATTCTGCCTAGGATCTTGTTATTGCTTCTTTTTAAAAATGTAAGCAACATATGCATTAAGATCAGACCCTACCTGAATTCTGTAGCTTTAAAACATTTATAAGAGAATCCTTCATCCTTGGAGTACTCAACATTGGATCCCATACCATATACAACATCTCCGCCCATTACCCACCTAAAACTGCGTGCTGAAGGTTATGTCGTTCTTCCCTTTGCTTAAGACAAAAATATCCTCCGAGACACTCACATTCCAGCATAATATTACAAGTTAAGGACTGCTTATCTTAAATGCTTAAGACCAAGCATTCTGGATTTCACATTTTGAAGTACATACCCAGATCTAAGAGGAGGCTTCAGAAAGCTTATGGGATAAAGTAATTTAAAAAATAATGCAAGTTTTCCACAGACCTTAGGAAACGTTCTGAAACTCCTTTGTAATATTGCGCATGAGATCAAAATCTAAATATGAAATTCACTGATGTTTCATATACACCTTATACACACAGCCTAAAGATATTTTTATACAGTATTTTTAGTGCACCTATGTTGTGACTGCAAGCTGTTACATGAGGTCAAATGTGGAATTTTTGAATTCTGGAACATTCTGGATTTCATATTTTCAGACTAAAGATGCTCAGCCAATATTTTTTAAAAAGGATCCTGTACAAACCTAGCACACAGTGCTCCTTTTCCTTTTCTGTAGAGGTAATATTCCATTTTAAACTTACCAAGGCACAGCCAACAAAATATTTATATAAAGCAATTTCCCTTTAAGACAAAGCAACCTGAAGAAATGCAGTAACCTGACAAAGCTAAAGTTATTTAATGAAGATTTCTGCTAGCTAAAACACCCACCTAAAATGAATGAGTCATTCAAAACTGAGTATCTATCAACTTTTCTAACTTGGTTTGAGGCTCTCATTGCCATTATTGAAGAAAAACACCTTTACAGCTTTGAAATTCAGCATTTCAGATGGCATTCTGGTAATTACAGAGAAAGATTACAGATGCCTGATCACGGTGACATCAATATTGTTCATTCTTTTGATTTGTAAATTATCTCAAGATATTTGTGGGGGGAGGCCATTTAACTTTAAATACTTTTGAAAATTTAGATACACAAAATTAAAGATTCACCATAAGATTCTTTGAAATAGTAAGATGTTATATGTATTTAATATTTAATATAAAACATATGAATGGAGCACAGGGAAGTCTATGAAGACATAAAGCAGACTGGTGGTTGCTTAGGACTGGTGGGAGAAAAAAATGGGGAGATGAGAGTTAAAAGGTATAGTTTCTTCTAGAAACTCTGGAAGTGATGAAAATGTCCTAAAATCAATTGTGATGATGGCTGCTCAACTCTGAATATTCTACAAACCACTGAACTGCACACTTCAGATGGTTAAATGATGCATCTAAGGGGCCAGTGCTGTGGCGTAGCGGGTAAAGCTGCCACCTGCAGTGATGGCATCCCATATGGGCACCAGTTCGAGTCCCAGCTACTGCACTTCCAATCCAGCTCTCTGCTATGGCCTGGGAAAGCAGCAGAAGATGGCCCAAGTCCTGGGGCCCCTACACCTGCGTGGGAGACCAGGAAGGAACTCCTGGCTCCTGGCTTTGGATTAGCACAGCTCCAGCCATTGCGGCCATCTAGGGAGTGAACCAACGGATGGAAGACCTTTCTCTCTCTTTCTCTCTCTGCCTCTGCCTCTTTCTTTCTGTAACTTTGCCTTTCAAATAAATAAATAAATAATACCTTTTTTAAAAAGCATTTAAAAGGAGGTATGAGTGTATACTTCAGAATAAAAAGATCTTCTTAGATGGACACACAGACAATCCAACATACACATATGAGCACTGCAAGATCCACTCATCATTATTATTCACTCCTAAAGGGTGATATTAGAGTCCTCACGGTTAAGGCCCTAGAAAATCATTGCCTAGGAAAAAAAGACTATTTCATAATTCTCCACCATAATAATAATGAAATCAATGGCTTCAATAAACCTAGCACAGGCTTCGGGTCAAACACTGGTGCTATTTCTAGTGTCAAGAACAAGAACAAGGGGTTGGCGTGGTGACAATGCAGGTCAATCTACTGCTTCTGACACTGGCATCCCATATCAGAGTGACTACTCCAACGCTAATCCAGCTTCCTTTGAATGCACCACGCAAGGCAGTAGAAAATGGCCCAAGTACTTAGTTAGGCTCCTGCCATCCACAATGGAGCTCTGGATGGAGTTCCTGGCTCCTGGCTTCAGATACCCCAGCCCTGGCTATTGTGGGCATTTAGAGAATGAACCATTGGATGGAAGCTTCTCTCTCTCTCTCTCTCTCTCTCTCTCTCTCTCTCTCTCTCCTTACTCTGACACTCTGCCTGTAAAATATTTAAAAAAGAAAACAGAGAAGATTTGATGAGATATTCATGTATATGGACTCTATCCCTCCTAGAAATTCAAAAAATTGTCTGGAATTTGGAGCTCCCATGTGGTACATTTCCCAGGTGAGGGAGAAGGGACACAAGGCCACAATCAAACCTTCTCACTCCCGTTCTCCAGGCCTTTCCACCAGCCCAACCTCTTTCCTGAATCACACAAATGCCAAATGTTAACGCTGGACCATGCAATCCTCATCCCGAATTGTACCATATCGCTCTTCACCAACATCCCCCACTCCCAAACAACCTCCCTCCCTCACTGTCAAACTCCCAGTTCCTGCACTGACACCAAAAAGCCAGTTGCCCACAGAGGCAAACACAGAGCAAAGGTGACGATCCACAAGGTTCCAAGGTAGAAAGGGCTTGGCTTGGGGGAAAGTGAGTGAGAACTCTGTTGCAGAGAGGCGGGCCTCCTGTGGTGTACAGTATCCAAACAGTAGAGCTTGGGCCCTTGCACCTGCGTGGGAGACCCAGAAGAGGCTCCTGGCTCCTGGCTTTGGATCAGTGCAGCTCCAGCCACTGTGGCAATCTGGGGAGTGAACCAGCAGATGGGAGACCTCTCTGTCTATGCCTATGCCTCTCTGTAACTCTGCCTTTCAAATAAATAAGTAAATCTTTTTAAAAAATCAATATTTCAAAAATAAAACTTGACTTTTACCAACATTAAAATGCTAAAATAGCACGGGTCAATGTTTTCTAAAATGCTTACACTACAAAGCTAAGAAGATTTGCAATAAATTCCATAAAGAACTATACGTCACTGATAACCACTAGTTACTCCTAAATAGTCAAGATGAATTTAATACTCAGAGGACATTTTATAGAACATATGGGGACACATTTTAATATCTCAGACCCTATCTAGTACATTTAGAAATGTATGCTCACAGTATAAGCCATGAACTTAAAAATTCTATATATTTTAATATTTATGTGGCCAGCATTGTGGCATAGCAGGTAAAGCGGCTGCCCACAACGTCAGCATCCCACACGGACACTGGTTTGTGTCCTGGCTGCTCCACTTCCAGTCCAGCTCCCTGCTAATGGCCTGGGAAAAGCAGTGGAAGATGGTCCAAGTGTTTGGGTCTCTGCCACCAAGTGAGAGACATGGATGAAGCTCCAGGCTCCTGGCTCCTGGCTTCGGCCTGGCTCAGCTCTAGCCGTTGCAGCCATCTGGAGAGTGAACCAGCAGATGAAAGAGCTTTCTCTCTGTCTTTCCCTCTCTCTGTGACTCTGACTTCCAAATAAATAAATAAATCTTTTTAAAATACATTAAATAATTCATTTAAATTAAATCAATTTACACTTACATACAACCTTTTAAGAGCTGAAATCTGCCTGCTTTATACCTAGCCAACTCACTGTACACTCCTATACTTATTCCTCTCTTATCCCCCAAAAAAGTACAAATGAAACTGTATAACAGGTAGCTGCTTGGAATCCCTCTAATTAATGATACAGTAAGTCTCAAAAGTCAGCTCTCAGTTTTGATTGAACAGCTACTGAGGCCCCATTACCAAAGTTCTTAAAAATCTTCACTTTTCACAAAATTAGGGAATTTAAACAAAAACCTATTTTATTCTCCCAGCTTTAGGCATGCACAAAAGGATATCAAAATTAAATAAATCAATAGGAACCAAGCAAAAATACAATTTGAAATCACAGTAAAGTTTGAAAAGAAAAACATTTAACTCTCATCTTATACATTTTTATAAGTTATCTTTTAAAAAGTTATCCAGTAGAAACACATATAAGAAGGTGTGGGGAAATGCAACTATACTTGAGTAGCAGTATAGGATCCCAAAAGGTTTCAAGGATAGTCACAAAGTTGTGCAGCCATCACCCCACAATGAAACCCCATGCACATTAACGGTCACTTCCCATTTGCTCCAGGCCCTCCAGCCTCCCTAGGAACCGCTCATCAACCTTATGTCTCTGTATATGTGTGTCTCCGTCTCCTGTGGAGGGTTCCACATCAACAGAATCCTACAATGAGGCCAGTTGTGACTGTCTTCCTTCATGTGGCACTGTCTTCTCAAGGTTCGCCAACATCGTAGCGGGGGACAGTGCTCCATTCCTTTTTATGGCCAGATACTATTCCATTGTCTGGAGAGACCACATTTAATGTGTCCAGACATCAGCCGATGGACATTTGGAGTTCCTACTTTCCTGGCTACTATGGAGAAGGCTGCTGTGAACATTTGTGTACAAGTTTTTGTGTGAACATACACTTTCATTTTTCTTGGTTATATACTTCTGGGGGGGGGGGACACTGCTGGCTCATTTGGTAATTTTACCTTGACCTTTTGAGGAGCTACCAAATTGTTTTTTAAGCAGCTGCACCATTTCTCATTCCTATTAGCTATGTATGTGGGCTTCAATTTCGCCATTTCCTTGCCAACATTTGTTATCTGTCTTTTGTATTAGACATCCCAGTGTGCAAAATGGTAATCCATCGTGATTAATGTTCTGCATCTTAAAACAAGCCCACTCAGTCTGGAACGATGGACTCAGCTATTCTTCCATGCTACACTTTAAAAGAAAGTCATACACATACTGGTTATTCTTAAAATCCAAAATAAAGCCAGCTTCCACATAACAGGCACCATTACTCTACCCCAATCCCATCAAACTACAACAGTGAGACCTCTCTGAAACAAAACTGTCAGGTCAAACAGCCTGGACAAGTGCAGACACACTGCTGAAATATTTCAACATACAACAACAACAAAGTTTTAGCCAGAGCTTTCAGGAAAAAAGGAAGGAAGGAAGCTGAATTAGAATTCAGATTTGTCGATCACCTATGCATAACCTGATCGATCGCGGAACTTCTCCCCACATCTCAGCAAGATGCTCTTGAGCAGGTCACAGAACTACATGCTCTGCAGTTACTCCCAGACATGAAGCTGCGTGAGCCAGAGAGCTTAATGACACTGGAAAACGTACTAACACCCCCAGATAAAGAGCCAGCCTCGCACAGCAGCCTGGATCTGCGGGTCAGATGGGCAGGTTCAATTTCCAGTTCTGCCACTTGGGAGCTGTATGGCCACAGGTGCATTATGTAGCATCTTTATAATCCCGTTCCCTGATCTGAAGGAAATTCATAATGCCTGTCCCCAAGAAGTTATGAGGATTCATCAAGCGAGCAGAGCCGCCAGCAAAAGGCAGCCTCTTCAAACGCTAGCTTCCACCCATCTTTCTGCTAACTCCGGGCAAAGTTTCCCAGCAAAGAATGCCCTCTTCAGCAAATGCTGTGGACCACAGGGAGCCGAATCCGAGTCCCCGTGAGCTGTGGGATTCCCTTATAAAGCACTCCCCCGCCCCCGCATTACGGTCTGCAAACTGCTGAAGAGGACTACCAACAGGCTTAAAATGAGGTTGGGGGCGGGGGGGGGGGAGAAAGGTTATTGGAAGGGAGCCGGAGATGCAGCGAAGAGACCTCATTCTTGTCCATGACAGTCCACACCTCCCAGGGCTCACAGATAAGCGGGCACTGCACGGGATGGGAAGAGAAGGAAGGAAGAAGAGGCAGCAGTCGCGGGACCCTGGTGGGCAGGGGTCGCAGGTAGCATCGGCCAGGCAGTGGGTGGGGGAGGGGCGGGGCGGGCGCGGGAGGACGCAGACAGGGAGAAGCTGACTCGGGAAGACCCTGCCCTGGGCGTCTCTCGGCCGCCTTCTCCTACCTACCTGATCTGGTTGTCGCGGAATTTGTTGAGATGCGGTTGGTTGAGGTAAATGGTGCGGGCCGGTGCCTCCAGCTGGTCTCCCACAGACGTGGCCCGGGACATCTCATCCTCTGCCTTCTTGTAGCCCGAAGAGCGAACGGGTCCTGCAGAGACGAGGCGCAGGGCGGACAAGGAAACACAAAGGAAGAAGTCAGCCGCCAGGCAGGGGGCGGCGAGCGCGCGCGGCGGCGGCGGGCGGGGACCTGAGGGAAAGGATGCTCTGGCGAGGCTGGGGCCGCCTATGTACCTCGGCGGCCCCTGGAGACGCCGCCGCCGGCCCCGCCCCGCGTCCCGCCCCGCCCCGCCGCGGGGACCGCCGAGGCCGCCGCCCGGGGCTAGGGCCCCGCCGGGGCGCGCGCAGGCTGCGTGCGGGGCTGGGGAGGGCGCGGGCGCGCGGCTGCGGGCTGCCGGGCGATGGCGGGAATGGACGCTGAGGAAGGCGGGCGGGGAGCAAAGCACAGCCCCACGCGGCCGAGCGCCCCAGCCGGTCCCCAGGGTCCGAGCTGCGGAATGGGCTTTTCTGGGCGTCTTTGGGCACGGAGGACCAACAGCTCCGCAGCAGCCAGGGGAGGAAGGGCTGGCTCCCTCCGTGACCCTGCAGGGGCCAGCTGCTGCCCTCCCTAGGTGAGCGCGGTAGCTTCACCAGCCCCGGGCTAGCGGACCAACGCGCGAGCTTGTGTTTCAACTTACTGTTTGGTTTAGGACACAAATCAGCCTGTCCCCTTCAGATCTGATTTCAGTCCTACAGGCGAGGCGCTCTGGGCGAGCTAAGCCCGCATCCCCATCCCATAACCTTCACCCGAGGAGCTGGCAGCGTGGAGAAAGGTACACCCAGGACTCAAACTGCTGGCCGCGCGCGCGCACGCACACACACGACCCTGATCGTCAGCCGCTGGACAATGTCCCTCCACGGAAGGAGCGACCCTCCTTGAGACCTGACCTTCGCGGTCCAGCGTCTGAGGCAAAGGATGGCTGAAAAATAAACGCCCAAGGACGAACCTGATCTCCCCCTTCCCCCTTAAATATACATTCGTTCTAATACCTGTAGTGTGTCCCACTTATCAAAGAAATGAACTTGGCTTCTCATTTTAAACACTGACATCTTCTTTGAATAAACCTCATCCCAGCTACAAAGAATACAGTTGGTTGTCATAGAGATAATTGGGAACAGAAGGTTGTGGCTGGTGGGGGGGGGGGGCAGAAACCCATGGAGAGCGCTCCCATCTTCTGGTTCACTCCCCAAATGCCCACAAGGGCTGGGGCTGGGCCAGGCAGAAGCCAGGAGCCAGGAACTCAGTCTCTCAGTCTTCCCAGAGAGGAAGCAGGGACACTGGTGCTTGAGCCATCACCTGCTGCCTCCCAGGGACTGCATTAACGCGAAGCTGGAACAGAAGCCAGGCACTCCCATATGGGATGCAGCATCCCGACCAGAGGCTTAACCACTAGACCAAACACAGGCCCCCTAAATTATCTTTTAAAGTGATTCTAAGGATGGTAATCCAGTTACTGAACTCCGACATACTACCCTGAATGTTAACGAAGGGTTAAGTATGAAGTCACCCCAGGCTAATCTGCTCATTCAAGTGAAAGTCGCCAGGTGGGGTCCCTGGTCCCACACCAAGCACAGCCCAGTTTTCCTCCTGACCACCAGGGTGCATCCACAGCACCCTGGCTGTTTCTCAATGAGGGACCCAATCCCCCACCTTCTTCCTGACGGCCTTTACCGTCATTACCTGGGGTCCCTCTGACACCACTACACATTGCTCAGCCCGCTCCCTGCCAACAAGGGGCAGCAAACAGCAAGCCTACCTACATCTATATTGGCAGAACTACCAGAGAGCCAGGACTCCCGGACTTCAACCAGGGCAGGGTAGGTTTTAGATAGAGCAGTTGCTGACTTAAGGCAGATGGAGAAAAACAATCTTGCTACTCTCTGCCCACTTACGCTGCTTAGTTTTCCCCCACAGCAGTAAGCATCCGTGCCTGACATTGCTGATGGTCTGGTTCACACACCCAGAAACACCGGCCAGCAGGGACATGCTTTGTTCATGGCAGTGACCTCAGCACCGACAAGAGTGCCTGGCACATCACAGGCACTCATGCGTGCTGGCAGAAACACATGGCTTTTACTGGAGTCTTGAAAAGGGTGTCTTGACTTGCACAGGGAGAGATGCAGTGGTGTGCTGAGGGCTCAAGCCACAGACAGGAGTGGGATCAAAATAGCTCACTGCACGGATATTGTTTACCCAGCAGCTCTCAACTCCACCGCACATGAATATTGCCCAGGGAGTGCTCACAGCTTACTAGTTCCTGGGCCCACCCTAGGAGATTCTGAATGCTATTGCTTTGTTTTTGTGTTTTAAGCTCCTTAAATGACACTGATGGGAGCCACAGTTGAGATCCACTAATTAGATGCTGCTGCAAACTGAAAAACAAAGATCTGTCTCCCACCCTCAAAAATGCTAGCTAGTTTAAGGTACCAAGTTATACCCATGGTTATAGTTGTGGTTATGTACACAGGGCAGGACCATTTATAACCAAGGGACAGAGTGGGCCCTGCAGGTGCTAAGGAGGGTGGGTGGCAGGTTAGCAGGCACTGTGTTGCTTCAGGTGGAGAGGTGATGGGAACTGCTTCCGAAGATAGATATGAGAGCCTTATAGTACAGGCAAGGTTTCTATGAGGAAAGGAGAAGATACTGTGAGTACGGGCAAGAGTCTAAGCAAAGGCTCAAGTAGACAAAATTGTTCCAGGAGCCAATTGAAAAAGAACAAAACCAGCTTTGGGGCTCCAAATTGGAAGAGTAAAAAGGAAGCACAGAGGAAATAGCCTTTGGCCAGGTGCTGGCTGGCAAAAAGCAGACAAACAAGTGGACCTCATGCTGCGGGTCACAGGAAGTCATGGGCCATCAGCAGGCAGCTGGATAGGAAGGGGGGGGACTCAAACTGGCACCCATATGGGATACTGGCGCTACAGGTGGATGCTTAACCTACTACACCACAGCTCCAGCCCCGGAAAAATTATTGACAAAAACAAGTAGTGGTAACAGAATGATGTGGATTAGTATCTCCCAAGAACCTAACATGCATCAATATTCACCTTTCTATACTACAACCTGGGAGTTGTATTCTAGGTAGAAATAGAGTTCACACACATACACATACACATACACCTCTAAACTCTGATAGTTTTCCATTTCGGTGGCTTCATCTTGACCTAACCCTGCATTGCAGGAAAACATCAATATTTTCAAAATAACATAATTTTGTTTAAAAATGTATTGACTAACAAAACACTATACCATAGATGGCAAAGTACATTGTGACCATGGTTTCAAATTCAGACTCATGAGATTAATTCTAAGTTAATGCATTTTCCAAATATCTCCATACAAAATCAGAGTATTTGCTTACAACACTCCCCCATATAAATAGGCACAGAGTCAGCAGAGAGTGGGAATTCAATAAATATCAATTTGTTGAGAAAGAAACCAAAGTGAAGGGAAAGAATTAGGAAAACAAGAAAAGGCAAATGGACAAACACTGCTTGCCCCCTGCAAAGTGGAAATGCAGACCAGTTGGCAGCCAAGGCCACAGGGCAGGGACAATGTCATGTTCACAGCTATATCCCAGGCACCCTGAAGGATGCCTAACACACAGGAAGCAGTCTGTAAGTGTGTGTTAAATGGATCAAAAGCTAAGAGGCTGATGCAGTGGGTGCCTTTGGAAGCTCCATACCCACTGCCAAGCCACTGACTTCTCACTTATCTGGTAACTGAGTTGCCCGCATGCAAGCCAGGAAGCCTCACAACCTCTCTGCACTGAGCTGTCCCACCCACACACAACAGCTTCTGGTTCAGGTTGGGCCACTAAGAGTCTCTCTTCTGGGACTCGGACAGGAAACTAGCAAAGGCCACCTCTGCATGTGCTGTCAATCAGCACGCACGCTCGGCCTAGAGGGCCATCTTCCCCCACCCAGTGGACCACCAGGCAGAGGAAGGGCTTCTCTTGAAATAAAGAAGCAGCAGGGCCGGCGCCACGGTTCAATAGGCTAATCCTCCACCTAGCAGCGCCGGCACACCGGGTTCTAGTCCCAGTCGGGGCACCGGATTCTGTTCTGGTTGCCCCTCTTTCAGGCCAGCTCTGGGCTGTGGCCAGGGAGTGCAGTGGAGGATGGCCCAAGTCCTTGGGCCCTGCACCCCATGGGAGACCAGGAGAAGTACCTGGCTCCTGCCTTTGGATCAGCGCGCCAGCCGTGGCAGCCATTTAAGGGGTGAACCAATGGCAAAGGAAGACCTTTCTCTCTGTCTCTCTCTCTCACTATCCACTCTGCCTGTCCAAAAAAAAAAAAAAAAAAAAAAAGCAGCAGAACAGTCCATAAAGTATTCTGAGTTCTGGGCCTCACACTCTTCTCAACTCCAGCTACTCTCTGGTTCCACAAGCCACTCCCTGAACATTCTACAAATTATTCATAACCACATATCTCAACTAATGCAGTAAAAGAACACTCAGAGAACCTAGTTTGCTCTATTAAGATAGAAAAGCAAGGAAGGTTAAAGATAAGGGACAAACTCCCATTCATTTATCGATCACCCAGGATGCCCCAGATGTTGATGCCTCTGGCACAGGTGCTGTTCAGTGTCACTTTCCACTCCTAGGAAGTCCAGATCCAACAGAGGAGCCACCGGAGGCCACATCTGCACCACCTGGTGAGATGGATCACAGACATGGCTGGAAGGTGAATGGCTAAAGAAAGAAGCACCCCATCCTACTTGCCCTGCAGAATTTCTGCCAGGGTTGGAGAAGGAACAGAGTGTTAGGAAACAAGAGACAGAGAATGTCCACCAGGGGACTCTGGAGCAATGGATGGGCGAGGACTGGGGAAAGGGGCAAAGAAGAAGAGACTACTTACAGCAGACTTGCCAGCAACACACAGAAGCCAAAGGGGGCCTGACGGACAAGGACACCACCACCCTGCTGTTCTGGAACCTTCCAGAACCCACCCCCTCAGCCCTGGCTCTCCTGTGTATCTCTTCCCTGCTCTCTTTGCTCATGTCAAAGCAGGAGAAGTATTTTCATTTTACTGGAGGACCCAAAGTCCTCACCATTTAACACATACAGCGCATCTGTGGCAACAAAGACGCAGAAGTCACTAGAAAGGCAAGCATGGACGACAGACCTGGCATTGCAGGTGAGCAGGTAGAAACGAGGACAACATCTCATGTCTATCTGTGACATCAACTCAATGCATGGAGACTGTTTTTCAAAAGAAAACAAGATTTTGAAATTTGTTCGTATGTAATAAACATAGCAACAATATACAAGAGGCCTTCAAAGAGTCATGGAAAACAGTCATGTGCATTTTATATTATGAAAAAGCTATACATAGGTTTCTTTTTTTTTTTTTTGCACCAAAATAAACTTATCTTTTAATTCAATTTCTCCACTTTTTTTTTTTTTTGAGAGAGAAAGATAGAGAGAAAAAGAGTGCCCGTCTCTTAGTTCACTCTTCAAATACCTGCAACAGTGAAAGTTAGGAACTCAATCCAGGTCTCCCACACAGGTGACAGGAGCTCATTACTTGAGCCATCAGTGCTGCCTCCCTGGGTCTATAATTAGCAGGAAGCTGGAGTCAGGAGCCAGAGCCAGGGATTGACACAAGCACTCCAATATGGGACGCTGGCTTCTTAACCACTCAGCCAACTGCCCATCTCACTTCTACAACCTTTCTGAAGCAGTGTCATATAATATATTATCTGGCTTATTATTTCATTACTATTTTAAAACTTGTATAATATGCATACAGTAACAAAAATTAAATAGGGTCAGGGAACTAAGAACTTCAAGAAAGGAATTAAACATAAAAAAAAAGAGTTAAGGTAAATTCCTTTTTTAAGATTTATTTTATTTATTTGAAAGACAGAGTAACAGAGAGAGGTAGAGACAGAGAGAGAGAGAGGTCTTCCATCCGCTGGTTCACTCCCCAAAAGCCACAACAGCCAGAGCTGAGCCAATCCAAAGCTAGGAGCCAGGAGCTTCATGTGGATCTCCCACATGGGTGCAAGGTCCCAAGGACCTGGGCCATCCTCAGCTGCTTTCTCAGGTGCATTAGCAGGGAGCTGGATCAGAAGTGGAGCAACCAGGACTCAACTGGCATCCATATGGGATGCCGACATTGCAGGCCAGGGCTTTAACCCACTGCACCAAAGCACCAGCCCCAAGGTAAATTATCACCAAGCATACCATTGCTGTTAAATAACACAGAAATAGGGCCGGCAACGCGGCTCACTAAGCTAATCCTCCACCTAGCGGCGCCGGCACACCAGGTTCTAGTCCCGGTTGGGGCGCCGGATTCTGTCCTGGTTGCCCCTCTTCCAGGCCAGCTCTCTGCTGTGGCCAGGGAGTGCAGTGGAGGATGGCCCAGGTGCTTGGGCCCTGCACCCCATGGGAGACCAGGAAAAGCACCTGGCTCCTGGCTCCTGCCATCAGATCAGCACAGTGCGCCGGCCGCGGCGGCCATTGGAGGGTGAACCAACGGCAAAGGAAGACCTTTCTCTCTGTCTCTCTCTCTCACTGTCCACTCTGCCTGTCAAAAAATAAAAAATAAATAAATAAAAATAAAAATAACACAGAAATAGGCCAGCGCCGCGGCTCACTAGGCTAATCCTCCGCCTGCGGCGCCGGCACCCCGGGTTCTAGTTCTGGTTGGGGCACCGGTTCTGTCCCGGTTGCTCCTCTTCCAGTCCAGCTCTGTGCTCTGGCCTGGGAAGGCAGTGGAGGATGGCCCAAGTGCTTGGGCCGTGCACCTGCATGGGAGACCAGGAGGAAGCACCTGGCTCCTGGCTTCGGATCAGCACAGCACGCCGGCCGTAGCGGCCATTTGGGGAGTGAACTAACGGAAGGAAGACCTTTCTCTCTGTCTCTCTCTCTCTCACTGTCTAACTCTGCCTATCAAAAAAAAATTAATAATAATAACACAGAAACAAAATCCTGCACTACAAACTGAAGTATGTTTCCCTCAATTCAACTCAAAATGCTCAACACTCCAATAGACCCACCTAGTCCCATTTCCCTGGCAAAAGGCTTCACTATCTCAAACTAGAGATCCTTGGGAAAGAAAAACAGCAGCCTTTCTAAGACCTGTTAAAGTGGGATGCCTTTCGGCACAGCCTCTGTAGTTAGCTCTGTGCTCATCATACAGAGACAGAAAAACACAAGTAGAGTCAGACCTGGCTTCAACATTACCACATAAGAAAGAATTTGCCTGGTCTTTGTCCTGGTACGTGGGAGGAGGCCTCGACACCTGTGGGATTTTCTGCATGATGCGGGCATCTTTGCCATATACATGGTGGGTGCCCTGGTCCACACCTGAGTTACACTAACATGACTCAGGGTGGGTCTCCAGCTGGCCATACCAGAAAGACCAGCCATGTGATTAGAGGTCAGGGCCTGAGCCAGGTTAATCATGCTGACCTCCAAGGGAGGGCAGGGGAACTACAGATGGATTTCAGTAATAAGGCCAAAGAGCCAACTAATAACGGCCACATACTGAAACCCCAGTAAAAACCCTGGACACCAAAACTCAGAAGAACGTCCCAGATTGGTGACTCACGTCAGTGTGCCAGGTCAGGTTTGTGACCATCTCAGACCTTGCTCTAAGTGCCTCTCTATTTGGCTGCCTCAGCTGTAGCCTTCATATAAGCCTGTGACTTTGACTACAGCCTGTTCTTTAGTTCTCTGAGCAGGAGTGGAAACTGGTGCATGTGTGACACTTGGATACAGTGTGGGTGGCTGGGGAACCCCAGATCTCACAGCCGGTGTCTAAGCAAGGATGCTCCTCCTGGCTGGAGCATCATCCGGGTCTCCCACGTGGGTGGCAGAGGCTCAAGCACTTGGGCCATCTTTCACTGCTTTTCCCAGGCCATGAGCAGGGTCCTGGGTCAGAGGCAGCGGGGACTCGAACCAGCACCCATACGAGATTCCAGCATCACACCAATGGCCCCAGCCAATCTTTTTGTAAAGGATCAGTTAGTAAATATTTTAGACTTTGGAAGTGGCAAAATGTTTCTAACCCATATTCTTTTCCTTCTCCTTCTCCTCCTCTTGTTCTTCCTCACCTCTCCCTCCTCATCCTTTTTCTTATCATTTAGTTTTTAGCACAAATACCTCACAAATGTCAACACCATTCTTCCCGCACAGGCCATAGTGTGCTGAGACTACATAACTCTTGTTCTTTCACAGTTAACATCTTGATTATATCCCAACTCCCACGTCCACGAAAGAACAGCTTAAATATCTATTAGCTTACAGATGACATTTCCTAGCTCAAACTTTTACTATGTGAGCTAAGAAGCTGGTTACGAATTTGCATATTTCTATGTACTTGAAATGTGTGTAACGTGGTTGGTTCTCTGCCTCCAGGAACTTCTCTTGTGCAATAATGATAGAGCTTGGGGCCAGCGCTGCAGCACAGTGGGTTAAAGCCCTGGCCTGAAGTGCTGGCATCCCATATGGGCGCTAGTTCGAGTCCCGGCTGCTCCTCTTCCTGTCCAGCTCTCTGCTATGGCTTGGGGAAGCAGCAGAAGATGGCCCAAGCCCTTGGGCCCCTGCACCCATGTGAGAGACCCAGAAGAAGCTCCTGGCTCCTGACTTCGGATCAGCGCAGCTCCGGCTGTTGCGGCCATCTAGGGAGTGAACCATCAGATGGAAGATTCTCTCTGTCTCTACCTCTCTCTGTAACTCTTTCAAATAAATAAAATAAATCTTAAAAAAAAATAAAATAAAATTATTATAGAGCTTTTTAACATGAGGCATGTACATGGGCGCACACACGTTTCCCTCCCCCAAAAGAGTTTCTGGTTCACTTCTGGCCTCTGCCCCATATTTACAAAGACGTTTCATAATCCTTCAGAACAGACACATCAAAGGCAGCGCAGCCACTGGGGAGGCACTGGGGCTGCTTATTTCTCCTAATCAGACAGACACAATGAAAATGCTGTGCGAATGCAGAATGTGATTATTTTAGCCCTGGCACACACATATTGGAAGCCTTTTTCAAGACTCAACTTTGCACAAACGACGTCTCTCCAAATATAGCATCTATGATCCACTTCTACCCAAGAATTCAAAAGAAAGAAACACAAAGGGAAAATGACACGATGGGTTAGAATTTCTTAGCACTGCCAACACTTACTGGCTCTCTTGTCTCTTTTTACAGACAAAGAGAAGAAGCAAAGGGAAATAACAGGACATGGACTATTTATTATTTGAAATATTGCTTAGTATTGAGTTCATTCAAACAGCCATTAAACACCTCCTAGATAGAAGACATTTTGTTAGGCAGTGGGAAGGGAGAGATACACAGCATAAGGCCCAGGCTTAACATTTTAGTGACAAGAGAGAGACGAAGAAGTATGGGAACACAAAGCGCAAAGATGGCTGTCAATCTCAAATGGGGCCCAACAAACAGGACGCTTTCAAGAGGGAAGCTTTTGAACGATGCGTGAGAGACTACATATGATCTGGCTGTGCAGAGAAAGGGCACTGAAGGTGTTATTGGCTGGTAATACCTTATTTAAACCTACTCAGCTCCAGACATGCTGGGGAAAGTGGAGTCATGGTAATCTGAAGCCTTGTTTCCAATAAATACAGCAAAACAAATTGGCCTTCTGTACCCAAAAACTCATTTCTATTTTAACTATATCAAAATCATCATGTAAAGCAGGTGAAGACAAATGTACTTCAAAAGAAATGTATTCCATATAGAAAACCAAAAAACACCAAAACAAGAAAAGTTATGTTCTTTTTTGTTTTTAATTTTTTTTATTTTTACTTTATTTGAAAGGCAGACATAAAAGGACAGAGAAGAGATCTTCCACCTGCTGGTTCACTCCCTCAAAAGCCTGCAACAGCTATGGTTGGGCCAGGCTGAAGCTTGGAACCCAGAACTCCATTCAGGTCTCCCATGTGCACAGCAGGGAGCTAGGTAATTGAGCCATCATCTGCTGCCTTCAATGGTACACATCAGCAGGAAGCAGGATTCAAAGCAATGAAGCAGGAACTTTGATACCGGATGGAGCACCTTAACTAAAGAGTCACACTCCTGGGGCCGGCGCCGTGGCTCACTTGGTTGGTCCTCCACCTGCAGTGCCGGCATCCCATATGGGCACTGGGTTCTAGTCCCAGTTGCTCCTCTTCCAGTCCAGCTCTCTGCTGTGGCCCGGGAAGGCAGTGGAGGATGGCTCAGATGCTTGGGCCCCTGCACCCGCATGGGAGACCAAGAAGAAGCACCTGGCTCCTGGCTTCGGATCGGCACAGCGCCGACCATAGCGGCCATATGGGGAGTGAACCAATGGAAGGAAGACTTTTCTCTCTGTCTCTCTCTCTCTCTCTCTCTCACTGTCTATAACTCTACCTGTCAAATAATTAAAAAAAAAAAAAAGAGTCACACTCTTGCCCACCCATCCTCCTTAGGTTTCAAATACCCAATTCAAAGGGTTTTTCTTGACTCTGGCTTAAAATACAAGTCCAGTGACTTCTCTGCACCTACTACCTCCACTGCTAAAATGGATATTCTTCATTGCTCCTAGCAACTCAAATCTGGGCTCAAGGTAGGGACATCAGCTATAAAATCCCATTTCCAATTCAATATGCTTGCAAACAGTTGTCCCTAATATCTAAGGGGGCTTTGTTCTAGGACCCTTATGGAAACCAAAATCTGAGGATGCTCGAGTACCTTATATAAAATGGCACAATATTTGCATATAAGCCAAGCACACGCTTCCCTATGCTTTAAGTTATCTCTAGATTACTTATCCTCCCTAATGCAATGCAAATGCTACGTAAATTGCCGTGATACATGTTGTTTCTAATACTGTATTATTTGTGCTTTTTTTTTTTTTATTGTTGCTTTGTTGCTTTGTATTGGGGTTTTGTTTTCAAATAGTTTCCACTGGCAGTTGGTTGGGTCTGCAGATGCAGAACCTGTGAATACAGAGGGCCGACTGCACGGTCTTTAACAGTTAATCCTAGGAGATGCACAGTCGCCTTTGAAGTTGTGATCTGCCTGCCCTCAGCATTTCTGAAGACTGTGATGCTTTGGCCAAAGGCACAGGGATTCACCACAGCTGGCTGCATGACCAGCATCGTTAGTCACCTCTCCCACTCTTGCTCTTGAAGCTCTGTCCATACGTGCCTCTTCCCACTCCTCAAAGACATGGACTGTTCCATTCCAGAGGCTTGGTTCCCACCCTCCCTTCTACCTCCTGCTGTCACTCAGGCCTCACTTTAAGTATTGCCCCTCTGGAGAAGCACTCACTGGCCACCACCCTATCTGCAGCATTCCCCTCAGGTGTCCCCCAACATCCATTCTTTCAGAGCTCATTCTCATCTTAATCATCCCTGCCTTCCCAATGACAGCATTCACTAAATGGGTTCATTGTGTGAATCACAAGGCGAGCCCAAGACTTCACATTCTGTCCTAGGAGATGGGGAGAAACACCACTCCTTAAAATGTTGTAAGGGTTTTTCATTGTTGTTATCTATTGTTTAACTTCTCTTTCTTTTTTTTCTTTCTCTCTCTCTCTCTTTCTTTCTTTTCATTTCTATTTGAAAGGCAGAGATACAGAGAGAGATTTCCTTCCACCAGTTCACTCCCCAAATGCCCACAATAGTCAGAGCTGGATAAGGCCAAAACCGGGAGCTCAGAACTTTATCCAGGTTTCTCATATGGGTGGCAGGGACCCAAGCACTTGGGCCATTATCTGTTGCCTCCCCAGACACATCAGCAGGAAGTTGGAAAGGAGCAAAGGAGCGGAGACTCGAACCAGGCACTCTGATATAGGATGTAGGCATCCTAAGTGGCAACTAAACCACTGCTACACATGCCAGTTCCACCCCTTAAATTTAATCTGCAACTAAATCCAGCCTATCTCCTGTGACATCACCCAACAGATAGCTGGAGGAAGAATGGAACTATCTAGTTTTGTTTGGAGCTTAGAATAGTTGGAAAAGTTTATGGAAGTGGTACCCAGTCTCTCTGGAATAAAGATGCTCCAACTCCCAAATCACATCACCCTCCTAAAGAGGTTAGCGACACCTCACAACTCCATGCAATTGCAGACAAAATGGATTTACTCAGACAGTGCAAAAATATCAGCCTTTCAAAAAGGAATATCACTAAATGTGATGCTCCTAAAGCCAGAGCATCTCTTAAAATTCTACAATTAGTCAAAGCCATTGCTAAGGTGGCAGCCAGGCTGCAAGCTGTAATTTTCCAGCACCAGGTAGAGAGGTTCTCACTGGGCTGTTACTGCACCAGAGGCCTCCCAGCCCAGCTACGCTCCCTCCTCTTTTTTCTGGTCACAGGTATCAGATCAGAGAGGCCACAGAAAGCGTTTTTGGCCCAATTCCACACCCTCCCTATCTTCTCAGAGGTGTTGCTCCCAGTAAACCTCCCTAATTCTAAATCCATCTCAGTGTTGATTAAATAGAGGACCTGTGTTGGGACAGGCATTTGGATCAGTGGTTATATAGCTGTTTGGGAAACTCACATTCCATATCTGAATGGTTAGCTTAAGCCCTGGCTCCTCTGCTTCCAATCCAGCTTCTTGTTGATACATCCTGGAAAGCTCAAGTGCTTGGGTCTATGCACCCATGTGGGAGACCTGGATACAGTTCCATGCCTCTGACTTTGATATGGCCTGGTCCTAGCTATTGCAGGCACTTAGGGAATGACTAGAGGATGGAAGTCTCTCTCTCTCTCTCTCTCTCTCTCTCTCTCTCTCCCTGTGTCGTGGCCTTTCTTTTTTAAAAATAAAAAAACTTATTTTTTATTTATTTGAAAGGCAGAGTTGGGGGGGAGAGACAGAAAGAGAGATCTTCCATCTGCTGGTTCACCCCCCAAATGGCCACCCTCAGGGCTGGACCAGGCCAAATCCAGGAGTCCAGAGCTTCCTCTGGGTCTCCCACGTGGGTGCAGGAGACCAAGCACCTCCTCTGCCTTCCCAGGCTCACTATCAGGGAGCTGGATTGGAAGTGGAGCAGCAGGGCCTCAAACTGGCACCTATATGGGATGCCGGCATCAGAGGTGGTGTCTTTTTTTTTTTTTTAGATTTTATTTATTTGAGAGGTGGAGCCACAGAGAGAGAGAGAGAGAGGGAGAGAGAGAGAGAGAAAGAAAGGTCTTCCATCCACTGGTTCACTCCCCAAATGACTACAATGGCCAGAGCTGGGCCAATCCAGAGCCAGGAGCTTCCCCCAGGCCTCCAATGCCAGCACAGGGGCCTAAGCACTTGGGTCATCTTCCACTGCCTTCCCAAGCCATTAGCAGAGAGCTGGAGCAGAAGAGGAGCAGCCGGGACACAAACCAGCACCCATATGGGATGCCAGCGCTGCAGGTGGAGGCTTAGCCTATACCAGGCAGTGGCACCTGCTCCACAGGCGGTGTCTTAACCCTTTACACCACATCACTAGCTTCTTGGCCTTTCAAATAAACTAAAAAGTAAATAAATAAAGGACCTGGATTGAAATCTCCCCTCCAGTTCCAACTTAACAGCATCTAGTTATATTTAAATAATGACAAAAGCACTTGAACAATTGTTATGTCACGGGACAATGAGGGACATACCAATGGAAAAGCAAGTAAAATACACATAGCACTTGAAATAAGACAGCCAAGCCACAAAGGACACAGCATCAGAAATAAAAGGACCATACAATTCAGCCCCAGAGGGACACATTCCAGAGTGCAGCCCAGGAATCAAAAGGTAAACCAGCAGCAAAGCTCTTCCAATGGTTAGTGAGATCCCTATCAGAAATGCACATTCCAGGAGCAAGCATGTAGCCTGCCAGCTAAGACATCAGTTAAGATGCCCACTTCTCACATCCATCTGGGTGCCTGAGTTCCATTCTCAGCTTGCACTCTTGACTCAGGATCTTGAGACCCTGAGAGTCAGCAGTGATGGTTCCAATAACTGGGTCCCTGCCACCTACATGGGAGTCCTGGATTGGGTTCATGGCTTCCAGCTTCAGCCCAGGACAGTCCTGGGTGCTGCAGGCATCTGAAGAGTGAACTAGTAGGTGAGAGTTTTATCTCTTGATTGATAGATAATAAATAATAGAAATAATATATATCTGCTTCTCATCTCAAATAATTCTATAAATTTCAAAAAAAGAAGTACTATTCCATTCTTTTAGAAACATGAAAATCACCCACTTCAGCCTAAAATACCAAAATAGTTGGCAGAGTGAAAGGGATGAGATTATTTGAATTTATTTCAAGACAAATTCCTCAGGAAAAATGCAAATAAAGTACACATGCTTTGCAAGCACATGGTTTCTATGATTGCCTCTAAATCTTCACAAGCAGAGACTTTTTATTTTAAAATCATTATTGAGGATATTTACAGTTTGGATTCATTCATACACCTTTTTTTTTTTTTTTTTTTTTTGACAGGCAGAGTGGACAGTGAGACAGAGAGACAGAAAGAAAGGTCTTCCTTTTGCTGTTGGTTCACCCTCCAATGGCCGCCAAGGCCGGCGTGTTGCGCTGATCCGAAGCCAGGAGCCAGGAGCTTCTCCTGGTCTCCCATGCGGGTGCAGGGCCCAAGGACTTGGGCCATCCTCCACTGGCTTCCTGGGCCACAGCAGAGAGCTGGACTGGAAGAGGGCCAACCGGGACAGAATCCGGCGCCCCGACTGGGACTAGAACCCAGTGTGCTGGCACTGCAGGCAGAGGATTAGCCTATTGAGCCGCGGCGCCAGCCCATTCATACATCTTTCTTTTCGGTCAGTCCACTGGACACATTACCGTGGTTGCAGCATACATGTGGGGACCTCAAAACGTTTGTGACAAATGGAATTAGAAAGTAAGTTTATTTTAGAGCCAAAAAAAAATTGAAACCCATACATCTGAGAGGTCTTCAAAAGTTAATGAAAATGTCTATTGTGAAAAAAAGTATGTGGATTTCAAACTTTTCTTGCATCAAAAGAAACGCCTCTTTTTGTTGTTGTTGTTATTAAAGATTGATTTTTTATTTGAAAGTCAGAGTTTCATGGAAAAGATGCAGAGAGATAGAGATAGAGATAGAGAGAGAGAGAGAGAGAGAGAGAGAGAGAGAGGTCTTCCATCCACTGGTTCACTCCCCAGTCGGCCACAACGGCCAGAGCTGCACCTATCTGAAGCCAGCAGCCAGGAGCTTCCTCTGGGTCTCCCACACGGATGCAGGGGCCCAAGCACTTGGGCCATCTCCTACTGCTTTCCCAGGCCATAGCAGAGAGCTGGATCAGAAGTGGAGCAGCTAGGACTCGAACCAGCGCCCTTATGAGATGCTGGCACTACAGGCAGTGGCTTTACCCGCTATGCCACAGCCCCAAAGCACCTCTTGATTTCATTTTTCCACAGCATTTTGAAGCATACAGAAACTCTATGGTGACTGGCAGTGCTTTTCTCCCTGCGTTCACCCCTCTTAGGATTATCACGACCTGTGGAATTCAAGCCCACACTGGTATATTTGCAGACACGCACTTTGAATAGGCAATGATGATGGTGATGGTTATGAAGTAAAAACAACTCCACTCCGCACTCCGTGGACGAGAGGGGAGACCATCCATTACGTGCAGCAGCATGCACTGCGGTTCCTATTCTCTGTCTTCCTATTTGCCCTGCCAGAAGCTTCCGATCCTCTGGCTTCAGTTCTCTCCCTCCTCTTAATTAGACTAACTAAAGTCCCTTCACTATTTCCTTCCTTTCCTGAGTCCCTGAATCAGAAACTATCCCATCTCCCTAGAATCCCTTGCATTTCATGCACACTAAAAATGGAACAGATGGATTGTTGTCCCAACACTGTAGGGCAGGAGTGAGGAACACCTGGCCCGTGGGTCAAATAAGGCCAGCGAATTCATCTGGTCTGACCCTGCCGAAGCAACTGCAGGTGAGACTCAAAATTCACTACATCTATAGCAGGCTCCTTTTTACGTTGATCATTTCATGTGGCCCATGAATGATGTTATAAATATCCCAATGGCCCTTAGCAGAAAAACGGTTCCCCAGCCCTGCAAATCCTCTCATTACTGATTAACCTGAGCTAAGAATAGCTCAATATCCTCCCTTGCAAATATCCCACAACTAATCCTTCAGGAACGCCCAAGAGTTCCTTCCCCCGACCCCTGAAATCGATTCTGAATGTGACCACTCCACTCCCCCTGGACTCTAGATTCTTCCCTGGATATCACAGTACCTTCCTACCACAGTCTCCTTGTACCCCGACCTCTCCAGAGCCTGTTGTCCACGCAGAAGCCACAGTCACACTTTGCAAACGTGAAATCAGAGCTGATCAATCACCTGTTCAAAACCGTCCAAGGGTTTTCCATCGTATTTTGAGTAGAGAACAACTTCTCCACTGTCTTAGTCTGTTTTCTGTTGGTAAAACAGACTACCACTGGGACTGGTGTTGTGGTGGAATGGATTAAGCCTCTTTCATACCTGTGTGCATCCTGGTTGGTTGACTTCCAATCCAGCTCCTTGCTAATGCAGCTGGGAAAGCAGCAACCCAACTACCTGGGCTCCTGCCACCCCTTTGGGAGAATGGGACGGAGCTCCTGGCTCCTGACTTCTGTCTGGCCAAGCCCTGGCTGTTGCAGCCATCTGGGGAGTGAATTAGCAGATGGAAGATCTCTCTCTCTCTCTCTTTCTCTCTGCCTCCCCCCACCCTGTTGCTCTGCCTTCCAAATAAATAAAATAAATCTTTAAAAAGCCAGAGAATTCCATTGACTGGGTAATATATTACCAATAGACATTGTTTCCTCAGCATTCTAGAGGTTGCAGAGCCCAAGACTGAGGGCCTTCCGGCCACATCACCCTTAACCGCAGGCATCACATGGATGGGAGAGGGTGAGTGAGGTGCAAAGCTCATCTTCATAAGGACCCCACCCTCCAGGTATTGAGAGTTTCTCCCCAGATAATGGTATTAATCTATCCACAGGGGCAAAGTCTGTGGGGAGCAACTGGGACTAGACTGTTACTCGAATTAAGACTTATTCTATGCATCTGCTCTCCCACAATATGGCGCTGGGAGAGGAGGAAACAGCTTCTACACAGCTGCCTCCAGTTCAACCAATAAACAGCAGGACCTGCTCCTGATTGGAGGAGAGCAGTGTACTTGGCGTGTGGGTAGCAGAGTTGGGATTGGTGGAAGAGGACTATAAAGGAGGAGAGAGACAACATGCACCAGAAACATCTATCTGAAGGAACACCTGCGCAGCCCCCGAGAGAGCCGGCCGGCGGTATGCCGCTCCCCCGCGGAAGTGGGGAAAGTGGCAGGGGGAACCGCCCTTCCACGGAGGTGGAAGGGTCGGTAGCCAACCCGGGAAGAACCAGCAGCAAACCCGGGAAGGGCCGAGCAGACAAAAGAACAGTGCAGGGTCCTGTGTCGTTCCTCCGTGAAGAGGGGGAGCGACAAAAGTCTTTAAAATCTCCCACCTCTAGACACTGCTCCACAGGGACTCAGTTTCCCACATTGCACACACCATGTACCACAAGGCTCTACTCCAAACACACGGCCTTCTCTTCCATCCCTCACTAGCGTCTAGCTCGTTCTCACCCCAGGGCTTTAAAGTTAACTGTGGTTAACTCTTCCTCCTGCTTACGGTGACTCCAGCTAGGACTCCTTTCTCCAGTTTCACATCTCTGGTTTTTTACTGTTTGGATCTCTACACCCAAAGCCAATCTTCCCAAAAGAAAGGGAACACAGATGGCCACCAACTTGCAGTGGGTTAACTCTACAATGGGCTCATCAGCACTCAACTCTATGCTAAGTCAGGGAGCTTATGGGCCTACAACAGTTCAACTTACTGATTTTTTAACTTCAGAGTGCATTCATGGGGTATTAAATGCATTTGGGGGGTTCTACTGACATTTAATATTAATAAATGTAAAAAGCTTACTGATTTTACATCATAGCCATCTATATGATATTTTCTACTATTTGGACTATTTCTTTTTTATATTCTTTTTTTTTTTTTTTTGACAGGCAGAGTTAGACAGTGAGAGAGAGAGACAGAGAGAAAGGTCTTCCTTTGGTTGGTTCACCCCTTAAATGGCTGCCACGGCTGGTGCACTGCACCGATCTGAAGCCAGGAGCCAGGTGCTTCCTTCTGGTCTCCCATGCAGGTGCAGAACCCCAGCACTTGGGCCATCCTCCACTGCCTTCCTGGGCCACAGCAGAGAGCTGGACTGGAAGAGGAGCAACCGGGACAGAATCCGGTGCCCCAGCTGGGACTAGAACCCGGGGTGCTGGCACCGCAGGTGGAGGATTAGCCTAGTGAGCCGTGGTGCCAGCCTTTTATATTCTTTTTATCTATTAATATAAACAGACCAGATTTCATGTATTTCATAGATACATTTCTGAGAATCAGAACATGACCCCACCATCATCAGCTGAGGAGCATCTGTATAAGCTGAAACTATGAGGTAAGGACATCAACTCAACATACAAAGGGCACTGCTCTAGGAAACGCATTTGCCTAAGTCAGTGTCCTCACCACAAAGGGTACACATCTCTGTCAAATGGAAACACCCTTAAATCTCACACACAGTCTCACAATCAATATAAAGCTGCCATGCTCTATGGAAAAGTCACACACCTGACACTGTCAACAGAAGGGTCCCTGCACCAGATGTCACAACGAACCCATCTAATCCAGAGCCACAACTCCACCTCCAGTTTGATGAAACTAGGAACAAATCTCTTAATCTTCCTGACCCAAGCACTGGTATGCTCCTGAAAGAACTGGAAATAACTTACTTTTATAACTTACATAATTTCATAGGTATGAAGTTTTTAAAGATTCTATTAACCTGATATAGTGGTCAAATGAAAAAGTTACAACACCAAAAAGGCACTGGATAAATATCTAAAATCAACTACCATATTCAACCCAAGGTTTCTATAACCCTCTTTGTATCCAGAGTTACTTTCCCAAGAATTGCTCTATGAGTACCTACTGTATATCCCATCCAGACCCTTTATGAGACTCAATTTTGTGTTTCAGACCACAAGGAGCATATCCGTGTTCACAATTCCCTTTCAGCCATATTATTCCTGGGCTTCAGAACTCTAAATTGAATACTGTATCTTCCTTGCACACACAAAAAATCCCTTACATATTATATTAACAACCCAATGAACTCTTCTTTTCCTACTGTGTTGCATAGTCCAGGTTGAAAATATTTCCTATGGAGGTCATCAAACTTCAGGGATGCACTCCATTCCAAAGGTCCTTGGTCAACCAGCCAAATTGGTACAAGCACCTGGACTAGAACATTGGTAAATAAAGTTATATATAATAAAAGGAGACCAAAACCTATAAGCCATTTCATTATAGCTGTCCAAAATGCATGAAATGGTTACTGTCAGCTATCAACACTTTAGACTGCTATTTGTGTGTTTATGTACATATTTTGAATATAAAAAACACTGCTGATCTGTCCAATCTGGTAGCCACTGACCACTTGTATCTACTGGGCATTTTAAAGGAGGTCAGTGAGATATGGTCTACGTGTAGAATGCACACTGGATTTTAAGGACTTGACATGACAGAAAGAAGGTAAAATGGCTCAGGATTTTTTAAGAATCATTTATTTATTTATTTGAAAGGCAGAATAAGGGGGCAGTAGGGAGAGAGAGAGAGAGAGAGATCTTCCATCCACTGGTTTACTCCTTTCAAATGCCAAGATCCAGGAACTCCAATGGGTGCCCTGGGGGGGACAGGGACTCAAGCACTTGAGCCATCATCTGCTTCTCCCAGGTGCATTAGCAGGAAGCTGTGTTCCAAGTAGAATATCCAGGACTCCAATCAGGCACACTGTATGTGTTACAGGTATCCCAAGCAGTGGCCTAACCCGTGTGTCCCAATGCTTACACCTCAATAAGTTTTATATTTATTACCTATAAAAATAATATTTAGGATATATTTTCTCACTCCCTTTCTGAGTCCAGCTTCCTGCTGATGGACACCCTGGGAGGCAACAGATGATGGCACCAGTAGTTGGGTCCCTACCACTCACACAGAAGATCCACATTTAGGTACTGGACTCCTGGATTCATCCCTGCCCAACCCAGGTTATTATGGCCATTGGAGGTGTGAACCAGTAGCTGGAAGACATCTCTCTCTCTCTCTCTCTCTCTGTGTGTGTGTGTGTTTCTGCCTTTCAAATAAATACAGATAGATGCATATGAATAAATCAGTATATTATTACATTAAAAGATGCTTACTTATTTTTTATCTGACAGTGCTAATTTAGCAGTTACAACTTCATTACTAGTCATGTATCTTATCCCTCATCCACTTCTTGCTTGTCAACCTCTAAGACAGTTCTGTTCTTCTGCACAGAGCTTGAGCCCTCCCTGCTCCTCAACAAAACCAACAGCTTGCATCCAAAGGAGTGAAGATAACCTCAATATTAGCTTTAGGAAAATCCAACAATGAAGACAGATCTGTATCCCAAATCACTGCATTCTAAAGCTCCATGCCATGGAGTTCACATATGGAGCCATTATTGTGGTACAAGTGGGTTAAGCCACTGCCTGTGATGCTGACATCCCATATAGGCAGCAGTTTATGTCTTGGCTGCGCCACTTCCAGCCCACCTCCCTGCCAGTGTGCCTGGGAAAGCAGCAGAAGATAGTACAAATACGTGGGCCCCTACCACCCGCATGGGAGACCTGGATGGAGTTCCAAGCTACTGGCTTTTGCCTGGTGCAACCCTGGTTGTTGCAGCCATTTGGGAGGTGAAACAGTGAATGGAAGATACCTCTCTCCCTCTCTCTCTCTCTCTCTCTCTCTCTCTCTCTCTCTCTTTCCTTGATCTTAGCCAAAAGGCCGAGAAGTGATGCCCCTCTCTCTGTAACTCTGCATTTAAAATGAATTTTAAAAATTTTTTTAAGAAGAAAGGTTCATCTAACGCTTTCCCAGGGGTCTTGAGGCTTTGCCCAAGTTGCTTTTTTTATTTTTAAATGACCCATAACAATCATGTGTTATAGATACACGGAGTATCACATGATGTCCTAATAATGTATACATTACACAATGCTCAACTCAGAGTGAAATAACTATATCCTCAAACATTATGGTCTCTTTTTAGTGAAAATATTTAAAATCCTCTCTTCTAGTGTATACACACACGTAGACGCACACATAGTTCATTATTAATACCTATGCTCACCCTGCTGTGTAACAGAACACCAGAACTTCTTTGATCTAACTATAACTTAGTAACTGCTAATCAATCTTTTCCCCGCCTTCCCTTCTTCTACTCTCCCCAGCCTCTATAAGCACCATTCTACTCTCAACTCCTTTTAGGCAAGTTTTTTAGATTATGCATATGTGAAAGATAATGCAGTACTTGTTTTTCTTCGTCTAGTTTATTTTACTTTATAATAACCTCCACATTAGGCCGGCGCCGCGGCTCACTAGGTTGGTTAATCCTCCGCCTTGCGGCGCCGGCACACCGGGTTCTAGTCCCGGTCAGGGCGCCGGATTCTTTCCCGCTTGCCCCTCTTCCAGGCCAGCTCTCTGCTGTGGCCAGGGAGTGCAGTGGAGGATGGCCCAAGTGCTTGGGCCCTGCACCCCACGGGAGACCAGGAGAAGTACCTGGCTCCTGCCTTCGGATCAGCGCGATGCGCTGGCCGCAGTGCGACGGCCGCAGCGGCCATTGGAGGGTGAACCAACGGCAAAGGAAGACCTTTCTCTCTGTTTCTCTCTCTCACTGTCCACTCTGCCTGTCAAAAAATTTAAAAAAAAAAATAACCTCCACATTATCATAAATGATAGAATTTCATCCTTTTTAATGGCTATATATGTATACAATATTTTATTCTATATATATATATGTATTACATTTTTCTTCATTTTTAAAAAATTTATTTTTGTTTACATGAGAGGAAGAGAAAGAGAGAGAGAGAGAGAGAGAGAGAGAGAGAGAGAGAGAGAAAGGAGCTTCTCATTCACTGGTTGAGTCCTCACATGTCTGTAATAGCTGAAGTTGAGCCAGGCTGACACCAGGAGAGCTGAGAGCTCAATCTGGGTCCCCACATGGGCAGAAGGAACCCAATTACCTGAGCCATCACCTGCTGCCTCCCACAGTATGCATTAGCAAGAAGCTGGAATTGGGAGCAAAGCACAGATCCACACCTAGGCACTCCCACATGAGACGCAGGCATCCCAAGTGACATATGAATTATTATGCCAAATGCCCACCCCACATTTTCTTTATCTGATTATCAGTTGATGGACATTTAGCTTACTTCCATTTCTTGGCTATTGTGAACAGAGCTGCAATAAATATGGGAGTACAGATGTCTCTTCAACCAACTGATTTCATTTTCTTTGGATAAATACTCAGGAATGAGATTGCTGGATTACATTGTTGTTCAATTGTTAGCTGTTGAGAAATCTCCATTCTGTTTTCCAAAATGGCTGTTCCAATTTACATTTCCACTAACAGTATAGAAACAAGGGTTTCCCTCTCTCCACATCATCACTAACATTGGGTATATTTTGTGTTTTCTTTTTTTTTAACTGTTTTTGAGAGGCAGAGAGATAGACAGACACACACAAGATCTCCCATCTGGTGGTCCATTCCCCAAATACCGATACTAGTTCCTGACCAAAGGGTGATGCTGGGAGCTGGGGACTCAATCCCGCTCTGCCACACAGTGGCAAGGACCCTACCTGAGCCATCACCTGTAAGGAGAGCCTGGACCTCGACCTGGGTACTCTGATAGGGCATACAGGATCTTAACTGCTAGGATCAAACCAGCATCTTCACTGCGAGGCCAAACACTTGCCCCTCTTTTTGTATTTTTGGTAGTAGACACACTAATGAGTAGGTGATATTGTGATTTTGATTAATAATGTTGAGCATTTCTTCATGTACCTTTTGTCTCCCTATGAAAAATGTTCATTCAGATGTACTAAATAATTGGGTCATTTTTCCTGTGTTGTTTAGTTGAGTTTACATATATAGTGGTTGTTAGCCCCCTGTCAAATGTATAGTTTGCAAATATTTTCTCCCGTTCTGCAGAATGTCTCCTTACTCTTTGATTGTTTCCTCTGCTGTGCTCTATGGTTTGTTTACTTTGTGGCACAGAAGCTTTTTAGTTTGATGAAAACATGTATGTCTATTTTTACTTTTGTTTCCTGTGCTTTTGGGGTCTGATCCAGAAAAGCCTTGTTTATCCCAAAGTTCTGAAATTTTACCCCTATGTTTTATTCAAAAAGTTTCGTATTTTAAGGTCTTATACCTAGGTGTGTGATCCATTTTGAATTTATGTTTACATATGGTTAAACATAGGGGGTCTAGTTCTACTCTTTTGCATTGTAAATCCAACTTTCTCAATACCACTAATTAAAATGTGGTCTCCTAAGCACCTCTGTCAAACAACAGCTAACTATAAATGCATGTGTTTACTTCTGTGCTCTTTACTGAGTTCTCTACCTTTTGCTTCTTTCTCTTTATTGTTAGTGTCTCTTTCTTTGAGTCTGAAGAACTCCCTTTAGCATATCTTACAGAACAGGCAGTGATAAATTCTCTCAGCTTTTGGTTATCTGGAACTGTCTGTCTCTCTCTTTCATTATCTAAAGGAAAGTTTTTCTAAGGATAGCAGTCCTGGCTGGCAATTATTTTCTTTCACTATCATGAAAGTCTCAATCTACTCTCTTCCAGCCCACAGAGTTTCTGTTAAGAAGTCTTCAGTTAGAAAAAATGGAAAAGTTTACGTGTTATTTGTCTCTATTCTCGTGGGGCTCTGGGAATCCTCTATCTTTAACCTGAGAGAACTTAATTATGTCTTGAAGCAGACTTGGCTGACATGAATCTGACCGGTGACCTCTGACCTTCCTGTATCAGAATAGTTGTATCTTTCTGTCACTGCCTGTTTGAATGTGCTTTCCATCCCTTCGGACTTCTCCAGTCCCTCCTGGACTCCAGTAAGTCAGATATTTTTATCTTTAAATGCAGTCCTAAAGTTCCCACTAACTTTGCTCATTCCTCTTATTTTTTCCTCCTCTGACTATACATTCAGAAAGCTGCTTTCAAGCTCACTCATTTTTTTTCCTGACACATACTTTGCTATTGATGCTTTCTATGGTGCTTTTAACTTCACTTAGTGCACTTTCAAGCTCAAGGATTTCTTGTTTTTTTTTTTTTTTTCCTTTGAGAAGCAGAAAGAAAGAAAGAATACACTCCCATCTGCTGGTTCACTTCCCAAATGCCTGTAACAACCCCCAGCCAAGGGAGCTGTGAACTTAATCCAGGTCTCCCACATTGGTGGAAACAACTCCATCACGTGAGCCATCTCCACTGCTACCTATGGCCTACATTAGCAGAAGGCAGGAGTCAGGAGCCAGAGCTAGGTATAAAACTCAGGCACTGAGATATGGGACGTGGGTGTCTTAATAGCTAGGTCTAATGCCCACTTCTGTTTGATTTTTTAGAGTTACTTCCATCTCTCCATTAAGTGTTCCTGTTAGAGTGATGAATCATTTCTCTATGTTTTCCTGAAGCTTACAAAACAGCTTAAAACAGCTATTTTGAATTATGTATCCAAGAAATCAGTGGCTACCAGTAAGTTTCTGTTTATTAGGTAAGAACATGGTTCCCTGAAAGTCCCTGATGCTAATCGAAATACAATGTCATTTGCACATTGAAGGACTAGGAAAATTTTCTAGTCTTCCTAATCTGGCTTTGTTTGTCCCTGCCTTTCAGAAATTCTATGCAGTCTGCTAATTTCTCTGAGCCTGGACATTTCTGTTACCTCAGCACTAGTTGCACCCTTGACAAGGTCTGCAGTCTGCTGCTGGTGTATTGTTGCCATTTCAGCACTAGAGGGTGACACTGTCCCAAGTTTGCCCCAAATCTACAGTTGCTGTGTTGCTCAGAATGAACTGTGGAAGTATCTAAAAGGGGGCAGCCCATCCATGAAAGTCTCTTTTTGGGATCAGGGTGGGGCAAGGTGCCTTACCCATGGTTACCAGCCTATGACCAGGTACCATGGAATTCTGCTGGCTCCGAGCCTCAATGTGGAGGGACCAGTCCCAGGTTCTTACACAACGTCTTCCTTCTCGTCTCCCAGAAGGCACTTACTCTGTGCCGTGCTGTCTGGAGTTGGACAAGGAATAGGATGGGAAGCACTGTGGCCACCAGTGTCACAATTGGTGTCCCCAGCCTTCTGAGTCCAATGCAGCACAGAATTAGAACCTTATCCGGGTTGCTTGCTGCTTAAGTGGAATCATGGCCTGAAGCCACTGTAACCAGCCATAGGTAATGCTGGCCAGGGCAGAAATCCAACTGACTGGGCCCATGGGTCTCCCCTTGGAACTGGGGCAGATCCAGAGGCCCTCGTCTGCAGCCATTAGCCTACTGACAGGAACCACTGGGATCTGCCCAGCGTTGGGTTTTCTAAGACACAGTCTCACACTAAGATTGGTGTCACCCCAGTGGCTGAAGTCTTCCTCCTTGCTATATGCCCAAAGCTTGGGGGAGGGGTAGTGAAGGCAATCTCTTGGCTGTCTAGGGTGACACTCAGCTTGATGACACATGAGCTTAGCAGCTGAAAGGCTCTGCATAGTCTTGCTGGTGGTGGTGACACAGGACAAAAGAAGTATGTCCTACTGGGACACAGATCTCCACTTAACGCTGGGGCAGATCCGGAGGCTCTCTTTGAGCACTGGCCTGAGCACACAGGCATTGGGCTTTATCTGGCCCTGGGTCTCACCACAGCAAGGCCTGGCACTGAGCTCCAAGGCAAAGCAATGTACTGACTTTCCTACCCTTCTCCTCAGTGTGGAGTCTTGCTCTGCTGTTTGCCAGAGGATGGGAAGAATTATGGAGGTGTAGATCCTTGGCTGTTTGGCTAAGCAGGGTCCAAAGAGTCAATCCTCAAGTACTCGTCTGGGGACAGGGACAGTGGGGTCCCGTCCAGCCCAGAAGTTTATAGTGGTGGGCCTGGAACTGGATTTCCAAGGCCTAGACTTAATTCTCTTTATTTCCTCCAAATATGAGGATGGAGTCTCTTCAAGCAGTGTTGTTTGGAGTTGGGGGAAGGGTGAAGTGGGCAGCTCCTTCCTTCCTGTCTTCTTCATTGTGTCTTTCCTTTTTATTATAGTGCAACCACATACTGTGGCTTTAGCTCTTGTAAAGGTGGCCCGGTGCATGAAGAGCTACTCAAACTGGTACCTCTATAGGGAGATAACTGCTGGAGCCTCTCGGTCAGCTGCCCTCTTATTATGCCCTCCTCAGTTATTTTAATTCAAAAGTTTCCTATTACATTGATAAACAATGTTTAATTTGTCAAAACCGCATTTTCAAGCCTCAACTTTCCATATTTAACTTGGTATCTATTGATAAAGCTAAAGAACATATTTTTCTTTTTTAAATATTTGAGATCTCCCCGGAACCATGAAAGTTTTAAACATACAGTGGTGAATCTTTATACGTCTGTGCCTCTCAATGCCTCTATAGCCAATGAATTACTACCATATACTTAATACAGCTCAAATAGGGTATCAATCTTTAATAGCATCTTTCTCAAGCACACCCACTTGGCATATGCCTTATGCAAAAACATCATAGCCAAGTGGATATAAAAACAAAAAGCACCTAAATAGAATAAAATTATTATAGTGAATAAAGAATTGACATGCTACTTAAAGAACAGACTATCGCATCCTCTTGTGTGCCTTTAACACTTGGAGGTGGGAAAGATGCCAGAGGCAGACGTGAAATGGTCGCCCACTTTTCCACTCCCTTTCTCTCCTGCGACTAACATCTGGGTGAGGTTAGGAACTACTGCTCCCAAAGTTTTCTAACTTAAATGTGTGCACTTATGGTTACTTACAAAAAGTAAGTAACCATAAACTTCCCTTTAAACTCTGTGCTGAGATTTTTACAATGGAATTGGGAATGACACCTGTGTTTTTGGTGACTTTGTTTTTACTGTAAAAACAACCCAGAAAGCAGTGGAAGATGGCCCAAGTCCTTGGCTCCTGCACCCATGTGGGAGACCCAGAAGAAGTTCTTGGCTCCTGGCTTTGGATTGGTGCAGCTCTGGCCATTGTGGCCCTCTGGGGAGTGAACCAGCAGATGGACGACTTCTCTCTCTCTCTTTCTCTCTCTCTCTCTCTCTCTCTCTGCCTCTCTGTAACTCTGCCTTTCAAATAAAATAATTAAATCTTTAAAAAATAAAACCCAGGTTAGAAATAAAACCTGGGTTAGATGACAACCAAGCATCTGGATCCCTCAAACTGTGCCATGGTAATCCAACAAAGTCTAAACTTCAGAAAACAAAAAGGTATGCATCTATAACCAAAGAAATACAAATTAAAATCAGATTATCTTACCTCACAAATTGGCAATGTTTAAAACACTTGGAGATTTCTGTTTGTGACTATGAGGATATGTGGAGATCCAGGCTAGCCCTTCAACTACAACAAACAGAAAACTGGAAATTAAAAAATTAAAAAAAAAAAAACACATGGAAAATGGGCCAGTATTGTGGTGCAGCAGGTTAAGCCACAGCTTGTGACGCAGATATCCCAGAACAGGCAGCTGGCTGAAGTCTCGTCTGCTTCACTTGTGGTCCAGCTTGCTGCTAACACACCTGGGAAGACAGCAGAAGATGGCCCAGGTGCTCGGGCCCCTGCTACCCTTGTGAAGGACCAGGATGGAGTTCCTAGCACTTGACAAATTGGCCTAGCTGAGACCTAGCTGTTGGGGTCATTTGGGAAGTGAACCAGTGGATGGAAGATTCTCTCTCTCTCTCTTTCTCTTTCTTTCTTTCTCTCTGTGCTTTTGAAAAAAATATTCAAGTGCTTGGAAAAAAACATAGACAACAACTATTTTCTGATATCAAAGAACAGGCAGTGTAGGAAAGCAATCGCTGAGAGAGAGGAAAGAAAGAAGGTGAGCCCTAGGGTCACAGCATCTTCCTACCTGGAGTGAGCTGCAGGACCCAAGTGCAATAAGGAATAAGCTAAACAAAACGCTGGCCGTCTCAGTGAACTGAGGACAGGGTGGTGTCAGTGGGAAGAGGCCAAAAATGCTGAGAATTTTCAGAACAGAGAACTAGAGATGAGGAAGCCACACAAAACAGTAGCTGCAGAAATATGCCGAGGGAGCACCGTGAATCTCTGGCTAAATTTCAAACTGCCATCTACTAGGCAAACTTATGAAGGCCAAAGAAAGGGTGGTTACCAAGGAGAAGTCAGAGGAAACATTTCCAGAGTTCACACAAAGCCAGGACATTGCTCGAGATGCCAGGAGCCGGAGTGGAGAGACCTCGTGAAAACACTGGCAACCATGCCTTAGCTGTGCGGCTACAAAAGAAACTAAAGGATGGGGCCGGGCGTTATGATGCAGTAGGTTAAAGCCCTGGCCTGCAGAGCCGGAACCCCAATCAGGTGCCAGTTCTAGTCCCGGTTGCTCCTCCTCCGATCCAGCTCTCAGCTATGGCCTGGGAAAGCAGTAGAAGATGGTCCAAGTCCTTGGGTCCCTGCACCCAGGTGGGAGCCTTGGAAGAAGCTCCTGGCTCCTGGTTTTGGGTTGGCCCAGCTCCAGCCATTGTGGCCATTTGAGGAGTGAACCAGTGGATGGAAGACCTCTCTTTCTGTCTCTACCTCTCTCTGTAACTCTGTCTTTCAAATAAATAAAATAAATCTTTAAAAAAAAAAAAGAAACTAAGGGAAAAGCTGCTATAGACCCACTGTATAATAGCATAAACTAACCTCAACCAGAACAAAGTGGTCTATTAGTCTGTAGGCCAGAAAAAAGTCCAAAAATACTGAGAAGACATCTACAAAGCTTAACACTCGATCCACAATGTGTGGCATTCAGAATATTGGAATTTGTGGACTCAAGAGGCTTCTATAGCCCTGGCAGCTCATGACAAGGGCCTTGGGTGATCACTGACGTCACAAATAAGAGTGTCAATTGTTAAATCAACAACAGGAGTCACTGTGCACTTGCTCCCCATCTAGGACCTCTGTCCTTAATGTGTTCCACTATGAGAATTAATGGTAAAACTAGTGTTCAAACAGTACTTTATACTTCATGTGTCCGTGTGGGTGCAAACTGTTGAAATCTTTACTTAGTATAGAATTGATCTTCTGTATATAAAGATAATTTAAAATGAATCTTAATGAAGAATGAGATGGGAAAGGGCGTTGGGGGTGGGAGGGCAGGTATAGAGGGAAAAACCATTATAATCCAAAAGTTGTACTTATGAAATTTATATTTATTAAATAAAAGCTTTCTTTTCAAAAACAGAAAAACAAATAACTTGAAAAGAAGCAGAAACCCCACACAAAACAGAGGATCCAAAACCAGGTGATAATTCAGTAATAGACTCACAATTGAAAAGACGTGGAATTATCAGAAAGTAATTTTAAAATAATTAATGTAAGCTAATTAAATATGTTCAATGATTAAGAAAAATGTATATAGTAAAGGAGAGATGGGAACTATATATGAAACAAGTGAACATTTTCAAAATGAAAACTGAAATGAAAATGACACTGGATGGAATGAATAGAGATGCTGCAAAAAAAAAAAAAAGGTTCATGAATCTGAAGATACAGCAACAGGAAATGAAGCAAGGGAGAAAACCACAGGGCATCAGTGACCTCTGAGAGGTCTCAAGGGGGTCTAATGTATATACATAAATGGGAGTTCTGGGGGAAAGGGCATGGGGACAAGAGGAAGGGAAATAAATGCTTAATGATGTAATGTGGAAAATCAGTTACAACTTGAAGACTATAAACCCAAAGGTCTAGAAGCTCGACGGTCAAGGAATATAAATATAAAGAACACATCAAAGTGTAGCACATTCAAACGACAAAACCACTGGTTAAGGAAAGACCCTTAATGGTAGCGAGAGATGACATGTCACAAACTGAGGAACAAGGTCGAGAACACTACCAGACTTCCCGCTTGGGAGGACCACATTTTAGTGAACTATCGCACAGCATGGGGGGACTGCATCAGCTTTCTCATCAGAGGCCACAGCAGACAAGGGAACTGCATGCACAGAGCCCAGCCCTGGCTGTTGCAGGCATTTAGGGAGTGAACCAGTGAAAGGAAGGTATCTTCTCCTCTCTCTCTCTCTCTCTCTCTCTCTCTCCTCCTCCCCCTCTCTCCCTCTCTCCCTCTCTCCCTCTCTCCCTCTCTCTCTCTCCCTTTCTCTCCCTCCCTCTCCCTCTCCCTCCTCCTCCCCCTCTCTCTCTTTTGCTTTGCCTTTCAACTAAATGAAAACAAACTTTTCTTAAAAAATATTGCAATAAGGTTTTAATATATGACACAAAATAATACATTATTACTTGAAGATAGAAAGTGATAAATCAAAAGATCTATATAGAAAATCCATATAGAAAATAATGGAGCAACCATTAAAAAAAAAAACTACAGTTCAACCCAGGGAAGAGATAAAGTAGGACACCTAAAACACTTCATTCACACTTTCAAAAGGGCAAGAAAAGAGGAAGTGAAGTTACAGAGAAGGGAGCACACAAGCAGAAAACAAGTAGCAAGGTGGTCCATTGAAACAGCCATAATGACTTACCCTGTCCAACTGCAAATACTCCAAAAACTCTCATTTAAAAACAGAGATTGGAGGCAGGCACTAGGTGTGGTTCTTAAGTAGCCACTTGGGACAACTGCATCTCACTCGTGTCAACAGTCCCTGGTCTTCAGCATTGGCTCCACTTCTGATTTCAGCTTCCTGTTAATGTGCATTCGGGGAAACAGGAGGTAACGGCTTCTACCACTCAGGTGGGAGAACCAGATGGAGTTCCAGGCATCAATGGCCTGATGCAAGCCTGGCTGTTGTAGGCATTTGGGAAGTGAGTGAATCAGCAAATGGAAGTTCTCTCAGTCTTCTTTCAAAAAAACAGATTTATTAATTAAAAATTTCAAAAGGAAAGGAGATTGCTAGATTGAATAAAAAAGTAAGACCCAATCATATGCTGTCCACAAGAAACCCACTTTAAACATAAAACATAGACAGGCTAAAAGGTAGTTGGAAAAAATACCATGTACAAAAAGAAAGTCAAAATTTAACATCAGAAAAAGCAGAATTTATGGGACAGGCATGTGGCATAGCAGTAAGACACTGAGTAAGATGCCTGTATCTCATGTGGAAGTGCCTGGGTTCAAGACCCAGCTCTGTTCCTGATTCCAGCTTCCTGCCAATATGGACCTTGAGAGACAGATGATGGCTCAAGGATTTGGTTGTTGCCATCATGTGGAAGACCTGGATTGTGTTCCCAGCATCTGGCTGCAGCCTGACCATTCCTGCCAGTGCAAACATTCGGGGAGTGACCCATGAATGAGATATTTCCCTCACAACTCCCCACCACCACCCATACTCTCTGCCACTCAAATGAAGGGGGAAAAGTGATTTACTTTCTTTAGTCATATCTTTTCAATTTTTTAGTCATTTCTAATCAATTTTAATCTGTCAGTCAAAATTCTTCCAAAAAGCCCTGATCTCCCTAATCTTTAAATATCCCTCTAAAAGATATTCTATTAAAATAATTCTTAATTAACAACTAAAGTGAAGAGGTATAATAAACAAATTCCAGGTTAACTTGAAAAACAAACAACTCTTTATAAAAACCTAAGTTTCTCTACATGTTAACAAGAAGGAAAGATGCTATTTAGAACAAAGATTGAAATTCCAGTTTGTTTACTTAGTATGAAAATCTGTTTGAAGTTAATATTTAAAATGTAATTGCTTAGGAAGTTTCTATGTCCCAGTGTTCTTTAGAAGTAGGTTTAAGAAAATGTAAGCTATCTTGTATAAGCCTCTAGGATTTCTGCCTGACATTTAAGATGGAAATTTTATTATTCTTTTCTGCTTAGCAAATATATTTTGTTCATCTGAAGTTGGACAGATTTATTTTGGGTAAATTTTGGATTTGTAATGTTCTTCCCACAATAAATATTTCGTTCAATGAGAAACCTCTTAAAAACCCCAAGTGACTCAATGCTGCAGTCTCATCAGAAGACCTGAGGTTGGCAAAGGGATTTATTTCCACAAGAAGATAATGGAATGAACACAACAACCCCAATGAACCATGAATATGGCTCTAGGCTTCTGCACCCTGAGCAAAATCATTTTGTTCAGATCAGCCACCCAATTTACAAGTTAATTTGGTTCAACATATGCAAATGCCTAGTACAATTAGGAAAGTAAGGTTTTAATTTGGGGAGGAGAGTGAGAAGAAGGCAGTGGTCTGAGAAGCAGATAGGCAAAGATATTTCAAACAAGTTCTGCCCCCATTTTTGTTGAGGTTCTTTAGGTGAAAAATGCACGATAAATATAAATATATGTTCTAGCTGTAAGAGTTACGAACAGTGCAGGCAGAAATAGCACCTGTGGCCTCTCTGTGAGTCGGGGGACGGATGGTAAGGAAAGACAGGAGCAGCCTGGAGCCAGAGATAAGGGAGGAAAGAATGAGGAGCCAGTCAGTGATAAGACCATCACTGCCTTGTGGAGCAAAGCCTGCACTGGACTGGCAGGCAGGCAGGCGTTCTCCTTCCCTCTCCCTCTCCCTATTCCCCTCCCTCTCCCCCTCCCCCTCCCCCTCCCTCTCCCTCACTCATTTACAGAAATTCCATAAGCTGGCCTTAATTGACTTCATTCTACAGACAAGAATTGTACAGATTGATCAACTGGTTCCGGTTCACAGTAAGTCGTAGGGAAGGGAATCAGAATCCAAGGTCCTACCTCACACCCTCACTGAATACCCATCACTCAGGTCTCCAGTGTCCCCCGGTCTTGCCCTGTCCGGTTCCTGGCCTTCCACTAATCTACCAAGCACATCCATGCTTCTGCTCCTCCCCTGCCTAAATGCCTCTCCCCATTCCCTGCCAATCTGTTTGAATCTTGCTTGCTGTTTGAGACCAATGATTCCTCCTCTATAACCTTCCGTGCAGTTCTTTCAGAATCCAAATTGGTTTTTTCCTACAAAGTCGCTATGTAAGAAGCTTAGAGGAGCTTATACCAGGGCATGGTGATGTACATTTCAGCTAAAATTTTTCTTTAAATCAATACTTGACTACAGTCAGCACACCTCAATTCAGTCGATGAAGCCAGTGCCCACTTTGTGCCAGGAATAGCGTAGGACACTCAGGAAAGATGAATGAGGCAGCTGCTGCCCTTCCCACAACTCCCAGTGCAGGGGTGAAGGAGACAAAGACAGGAGTCATTTCCAAAGAGAACGACAAGCACTACCAGCAGTCAGGTTTTGGGGTCCATGGAGGCACAGCAAGTGGCCTCCCAACAAGGCGAAAGGATTCACTGAGGACTCCGGTGGTGAGGCCCCCACTTTAAGAGCAAAGAAGGCATGGAGAAACTGCAAAAGACACTTGGATAAAGGCAACAATATATGTGAAGTTCCTAAGGCAATAATGAACCTGCAGCCTCACACGGTAGAGATCATACCTGAAGGGCTTCAAACTCCATGGGAAGGGCCGGCGCTGTGACACATGAGCTAGGCTGCCACCTGCAATGCTGGCATCCCACATCGTAGGGCTGGTTCGAGTCTCGGCTGCTCCGCTTCCAATCCAGTTCCCTGCTAATGTGCCTAGGGAGGCAGCAGAGGGTGGCTCCTGACACACATGTAGGAGATTTATATGGAGCTCCTGGCTCCTGGCTTTGGCCTGACCCAAACGTAGCTGTTGTGGCCATTTGAGGAATGAGCCAGCAAATGGAAAATCTCTCCCTCTGTTTCTCTCCCCACCACCCATCCCTTTCAAATAAATTAAAAAAAAAAAAAAAAAAAAAAAAAAAAAAAAAAAAAACCTCATGTGAAGTAAATCTTTAAAACAAAACAAAAACAAAAAACAAAAAAACTCAGGCCAGCGCTGTGGGTGAAGCTGCTGCCTGTAGTGCCGGCATCCCCTATGAGCACCAGTTTGAGACCCGGCTGCTCCACTTCCGATCCAGCTCTCTGCTATGGCCTGGGAAAGCTGTGAAAGGTGACCCAAGTCCTTGGGCCCCTGCACCCATGTGGGAGACCTGGAAGAAGCTCCTGGTTCCTGGCTTCAGATTGGTGCAGCTCCGGCTATTGCAGCCAACTGGGGAGTGAACCAGTGGATGGAAGCCCTCTCTATCTCTTCTCTCTCTGTGTAACTCTGATTTTCAAATAAATAAATCATTAAAAAAAAAAAAAACTCATGTGAAGCAATTCAGATTACTTTTTAAAATTATTTATTTATTTGAAACACAGAGTGAGGGAGAAAGGGAGACAGAGAGAAAGAGAAAATCTTGTATGTATTGTTTTACTCTCTAAATGCCTGCAACAGCCAGGGCTGGAATTGGGCTGAATCCAGGAGTCAGGAACTCCACCCTAGTCTCCTACATGAGTGTCAGGCACCCAAGTACTTGAGCCATCATCGGCTGCCTCTCAGGAACATGAGCAGGGAGCTTGGTAGGAAGCAGAGGGTCCGGGACTTGAACCAGGTACTCAGATATGCGATGTGTGCATCCTAAGCAGCAGCTTAACTCACTGCACCACAACACCCGCCCCAGCAATTCAGATTTTATAAACTATCGCAAAGATATCAAAGACTTCCAAGGACGACAAAGGACTGAGATCAGACTGGCTGGTTAGAGGGAGAAAAGGTGAAGCCAGAGGCCTGAGAGGGTGAAGCAGAGGTTACGACATCCTGGTGACAAGACAGGGGAGCCAAGGGGGCCTGCACTGAGGTAGCACAGAACTGAAGGAAGTAGAACGTTTTATCAGAGAAACAGTACATTGCTGGATTAACAGGGCAATCCCCAGAGAGGAGAAACTGGAGCTAGGAATACCACGATTTGGCATGAGCAACAGAGGCCATTACTACAACAAGAGAGTGACACAGGGGTGCAGGTGCACGATGTCTCCTGACAGCGTTCCATCACTTCATCAAGACCTCCTGAGGTCCACCAGGTGCCACGCACCTGACTGAGCACAGGAACAAAACAGAAGTCCCCGTAGCTTGGGCTTCAAGAGGAAAAGGAAGACAATAAACAAATAGATAACACAGCACTTCATAAAGAGAAAGGTAAGGCAACTCAATATGTAAGAAGAGAATGAGGACAGGGAATGTGGAGGGAGGCATGCACTACAGTCTCGGCGAGGACCCTTAAATTGTTGCATAAATCATGATGGCGAGACGCTTCCAAAAAGTGCCATCCGTGGTTTGCTTTTTCAGCTGCATTTCCATCTGATCATGAAAGCCGACTCATCCACACTCTGTACTTAGAACAGCAGCTCTCTGTCCCGGCAGATTACCTTTCCCTAAAATGAATGCACGTTCCTTCTTTCTTTTCCACTTTGTAAGGCAGAGTTTCTATTATTTATAAAGTACTCAAAGGAGGCAATTCAATAAAATCCTTATGTGCCCTTCAATATATCCCAAGAAAATAGCAGAATTTCTCCTTAAAAAAATGTTATGTTAAAGTAAATATTAAGTTCTATCTTTGGTTCAGGTTAATCACAGTTATTATAGCTTGAAATTCTAAATTTTCATTCAGTCGGTATCATCTGCTACACAGAATGGTAAAACAAAAAATAATCAATCTACCTCAGTGTTATAAGGGTGAAACTAAACTGTGAAAGAATGCAGTCCATTAGACTTGATGATGATTTCTTGGATATGACACCAAAGGCACAAGAAATAAAAGGAAAAGTAGACAAACAAGACTTTATGAAAATTAGAAAATTTCGTGCACTGAAAGACACTATCAGCAGAGCAAAAAGACAACCCACAGACTGGGAGAAAATATTTATAAATTATAATTCTGATAAGTGATTACTATCCAGAATATAAAGAGAATTCCTAAAACTTAATGACAACAATAAAACAACCTGATTCAAAAATGAGCACAAGAATTGAAGAGACATTTCCCCAAAGAAGAGACGCAAATGTCTTACAAGCACATGAAAAAGATGCTCAACATCACTAATCATCAGGAAAATGCAAAACAAAACTACAACGAGTTATCACCTCCCACCCATTAGGATGGTGACTGTCAAAAACAGAAAATAACAAGGATGACAAGGATGTGCAAAATCAAGAACCTGTGTGCACTGTTGGTGGGAATACAAAGTGTGTAGCTGCTATGGAAAACAGCATGGCAGTTCCGCAAAACATCAAAAATATAATTACCAGGACCAGCGCTGTGGTGTAGCTGGTAAGGCTGCCACCTGCACAACTCCAGCAGTTGTGGCCAACTGGGGAGTGAACCAGCGGATGAAAGACCTTTCTCTCTCTCTTTCTCTCTCTCTCTCCTTTTCTCTCTGTGTAACTCTGATTCTCAAATAAATAAATAAATCTTTAATATATATATATATATAATTACCATATGATCCAGCAATTCCACTTCTGGGTACATATCCAAAAGAAATGCAAACAAGGCTTTCACAAGGTACATGCACATCCATGTTCACAGTAGAATTACTCACAACAGTATGATTACATATCTGTATGATTACACAGATGTGAGTCACTTAGGGTAGTCAGACACATAGAAACAGAAAGTATAATGGTGCCACAGAGTGGAAGCAACTCACATGCCCACTGATGGATGAATGACAAGCAAACTGGTCTACCCACATAGTGAAAATTATCCAGGCTCAACAGGGAAGGCCATTCTGATACTTGCCACAATATTCTTGGACTTTGAGGACATTATACTAAATGAAATAAACCAGTCACAGAAAGACAAATATTGTATGATTACACAGATGTGAGTCACTTAGGGTAGTCAGATACATAGAAACAGAAAGTATAATGGTGGCGGCCAGGGTCTGGGGGAAGAGGGAATATACAGTTAGTGTTTAATGGGTGCTAGAGTTCCCATTTTGCAAGATGAAAAGAGATACAGAGGTGGATGTACAAATGTACTTATTGCCAGCAAACCACATTAATGAAAATGGTTAAGATGGCAAATTTTGTTATGTGTACTTTATTGCAATAAAAATTACTAGGAAAAAACATAAAGACTATTTTTAAAAAGTATATATACAAAGGAAGACATTGTACAGTTTGGGGTGTTTGTTTACGATGGCAATTTTTTGATAATCCAATAATATATAAAATATGTCTGAATCATCATTTATATCTAAGTCTGCAAAAACTTGAACCCCAAGTTAGAGGTTGATTGACAAGATGGACAGGCCATGAGAAGACCAGACAGGTTAAAAAGGATCCTGAATACTTCATAGTACATGCTGTCCTGACTTCCTCCATCCATTCTCTCTTCAGATGGATTTGCCAGAACTCACTGTCAATTCTTCCAAGCTCAACTCTCTGATATCATTGTTCCAATTGCAGGGACAAAAACATCCACTTGTCAAGAGCAATATAGCCTGATAAATGTTGCTTTGGATTCTTCTCCTAACTAGCATTTTTATCAGTTATAACTTTTACCAATCAAAAGAAATTTCCCAGAAATTCAGAATTCAACTCATGTTGTTTGGATTTTTATATTTTAGTGGCCATTAAAACACTGCGAATTAAACACCTAGCAATAATTCAGCATAGTGTTGGACCTCTTAAGAGTCTGAACAAAAAGAAGGAAAGGTAACTCTCAAAGTAATATGAGTATCATCATCTCCAATCAGGAGCTTGTCATTTTCTTTTGGAAGACCACTGAGGCAGGCAACCTATTCAAGATCACAGAACATGACTAGATCACTATCACATGTAACTCCTGGACTTCTTGTTAACTACACACCATTTAATTCATCTTAAGTTTTCATCCCAAACAAAAACTTATAATGCATAAAGCTATTTCAAGGGCCTCAATGCATTTAAAATATATCTGGCTAACATTTACAAACAGAACAAGAATTCCCTAGATAATCATCTAGACTGTTGATCCTTCATTTTAAGCTTTGGAACCTACAGTCTCTACCTGGGAGGCAAAGAATTGAAGAATTGTGTGCTACAGGCTGAGCATTTGCTTAAATAATGGCTGCTCTTCCCAGCATCTTCTTTTACCCCTGCACCATGCAAGCTACACCCAGGTTTTTTGAAAACATTGTAGCTGGTGTCCATTACCTATGGCGCAACACCTTCTCCAGGTGCAGGTGAGAGGCATGGGGCTCTGTCCTTTCACACCCGTTCCAGGAAAACAAAGGCAGCAGGGGCGTTCATGCTGCCAAGCATTAAGAGAGCTCAAGGCTGATCCTGTGATAATCTGGGAGAATTATATTACACCTGCAACTGCACTGTTCTAGTTACAGAGCTCTTGAGGGCAAGAAACTCACGGCAGGTAGTAAGACAAAGGACAAAGGGGAGCACTTCATTGTCTTTGACATGGAATAACTGTGCATATTTGTGGGGTCCAATGCCAAGTCCACCTCAAGGTGTAATGGTCAAATCAGGGAAACTAGCATTTTCCTCTCCTTCAACATTTACCATTTATTTGTACTTTAAAACTTCAAACTCCTCTCTTCTGAGCCTTTAGGAAATACATACTACATCGTAAAGTGCACTCACTCAAGCGCTGTGGAACCTGACAACTTATTCCGCCTCTATAACTGTATATTTTGAAATCCAGCATCCTACCTTCCTCTACCCTACTTCCTTCCTACTTTCTAGTGATCACAGTTCTAAAAAAAAAAAAAAAACCACTTTCTCCTACCAAATTAAATTAACAAAGGGAAAATAATTCCCAGGGACATTCTCTAGAAAAGGAACATGAAGTGTCTAAACAAACAGGAAATCTTGGCTTGCTTCACTTCCCAGTAAGAGCTGAGATTCCCTCAGGCAGGTGAGGCCCAGGATTCCCCAGCGCCGCTGAGGGGCTGCTTCCATTTCAGAGCGCCTTCACGCAGGCAGCAGCACCACGGCATGGAACTCCTCCCCTCCTTAACCTCCTCACCCAGACAGGCGCTTGGCTTTTAACATGCAAACCCCACCAACAGCAAAGATCCCCCAAGTGGACAGCTTCTGGTTGACATTTATGTAGAAAACAAGATAAAGAAAAGATATATGAAAGCACTTTGCAAAGTTCACAGAAAATGGGATTAAAAGATAACTTTATTTTGGTGAGAAAAATTTTGAAACCCATATATAGTTTTTTCATGATTTTTCCACGAAATTTTACTCTTTGGGTAAGCCCTGAACTCACCATATTTAAGATTGATTTCTTTATTGGAAAGTCAAAATTACAGAAAGAGGAAGAGACAGAGAGAGATCTTCCATCTGCTGGTTCACTCCCCAGATGGCCGCAACAGCCGCTGCTGGGTCAGGCCAAAACCAGGAGCCAGGAGCTTCATCCAGGTCTCCCATGCAGGTGGCAGGGGCCCAAACACTTGGGCCGTCTTCCACTGCTTTCTCAAGCCATTAGCAGAGACTTGGATCAGAACTGGAGCAGCCGGGACATGAACCAGAGCCTATACGGGATGCCAGCACTGCAGGCGGCGGTTTTACCAACTACGCCACAACAGCGGCTCCAATATATTTAACAAAATCGTATGTGGGAAATGTGTTCAGTTAAAACACAAAACAAGTGACAGGAAGTCAGAAATCTGTGACATGTTCAAACCTGTCAGGTAGCAAAGTGTGCACAGGAAATAGCAAATGTTATCTCTGAACCTGATGGCTAAGCAACAGACTCCTTCCCATGTAATTCGGCCCTGTGGAGTCCAGAGCCCCACAGAGACACCGAGACAACAGGAGAGTCAGCAACACTCTGCACTGACATTTTCTCCACCATCTCCTGCCTCCAGGACCACGGCCTGGCTTCCAGCCCATGTTGAAATGTTTGTGAAATTGCCAGGAACTTGGCCCTGCAATGGTATAGCACACCAGAGACAGAGGAGCACCTGCAGCCAGCCCGGCACACCCCCAGGCAACCCATCGTTCAATCTCCTTAAGGGATGCTGGAGATGTGGTTCAGGTCACAGCACCTTCACAAATTCCTGACAGAGAAACCCAGTTCTGGACGCCCACCGCTGCCCCGTCTCTGCAGCAGAATTCTTCTGCGGCGGACACTAATTCTCAACCAGGGTCACGCCTGCATCTGCTTTTGGCTGCTTGAGGGCTCCGAGTCTAATGCCTTTTCTTCTTTACCTTGGGTTTTATCTGAATTTTCCTTACTCTTATTTTCTCTGATTCCTAACTTCCTCACTTATCCCCAATTCTGACACAGCATGTGGAATCAGTTTGTGAGGTAAATAATTCTTCCACAAATGAGACTACAAATAAAATGAGAAATTAGCAACACAGAAATAAAAACCCTGCATACACTGAGCAGAATTTGCGAACAACTTTGGTTCAAAAATGGGAGACAGACTTTGTATTTTCTAACTTATCCCTTACTGTCTTTGATCAATTTGTAGAAAGCAAAAATTTTTCTATAGGATTCATTACAGGAAATCAACTATATAATAATCATCAATAACATTTGTCTTCTTTAAAATTTGTCTCCCTCGGCCGGCGCCGCGGCTCACTAGGCTAATCCTCCGCCTAGCGGCGCCGGCACACCGGGTTCTAGTCCCGGTCGGGGCGCCGGATTCTGTCCCGGTTGCCCCTCTTCCAGGCCAGCCCTCTGCTGTGGCCAGGGAGTGCAGTGGAGGATGGCCCAGGTGCTTGGGCCCTGCACCCCACGGGAGACCAGGATAAGTACCTGGCTCCTGCCATCGGATCAGTGCGGTGCGCCGGCTGCAGTGCGCCGGCCGTGGCGGCCATTGGAGGGTGAACCAACGGCAAAGGAAGACCTTTCTCTCTGTCTCTCTCACTGTCCACTCTGCCTGTCAAAAAAAAAAAAAAAAAAATTGTCTCCCTTCCTCTCTAAAGCAGAGTAGACACTCCACAGTCCTCTCTCTACTTATTCACTGTTCACATAAATATAGTAGCTTCCTTAAAGTATTTTCTTTTAAAGTCTATTTTTAATGCTGACTTTAACAGACACATGGCTGGAGCCGGCACTGTGGCATAATGGATTGAGCCTCCAACAGTTCATGTCCCCGCTGCTCCACTTCTGATCCAGCTCTCTGCTGTGGCCTAGGAAAGCAGTGGAAGATGGTCCAAGTGCTTGGGCACCTGCACCCACGTGGGAGACCTGGAAGAAGCTCCTGGCTCCTGGCTTCAGATCGGCGCAGCTCCAGCCATTGAGGCCATTTGGGGAGTGATCCAGCTGATGGAAGATCTCTCTCTCTGCCTCTCCTCTCTCTGTGTAACTCTGACTTTTCTGTCTGTAGCTCTACCTCTCAAATAAATAAATACATTCTTTTTCTTTTTTTAAGAAATAGAGCTCTCTAATCCTGTTTGATGGTAAGGTTTCTACCATCAAGAATCTCTTAGAAAGCTAAATACAATCTCCAGAGATAACAGAAAAAGTTTCACTTTAAAATAGTAGTATGGTTTCATTCATGCTTACTTCCTGAATGTGCCACAGTTTTAAAAACTTTGATGGCTGATCTTATCGGGCTTTGAATTGTTAAAATACAACTAGATGGGGGCCAGCGCTGTGGTGCAGTGGGTTAACGCCCTGGCCTGAAGCGCCGGCATCCCATATGGGTACCAGTTCTAGTCCTGGCTGCTTCTCTTCTGACCCAGCTCTCTGCTATGGCCTGGGAAAGCAGTGAAAGATGGCCCAAGTGCTTGGGTCCCTGCATCCATGTGGAAGACCCGGAAGAAGCTCCTGGCTCCTGGCTTCAGATGGGCACAGCTCCAGCCATTGCGGCATCTGGGGAGTGAACTAGTGAATGGAAGACCTCTCTCTCTGTCTCTACCTCTCTCTGTAACTCTGTCTTTCAAATAAATAAAATAAAAATCTTTAAAAAAAATGCAATTAGATCTCATATGAGCATTAGGGTTTTTATTAAAATTAAGGCAGTGGTTGACAGCAATATCCAGACTACTAAAATATTGTTCTGAATCCACCAATCCTGATCCGTATTGGGAAGGTAGGTTTTGGACACACCTTCCAAGTAAAGTTAGCACAACATGACTTTAAACAACGTTGAAACCACCAGTCTTAAGACCAAGCATTATAGCCACAAGTCAATACAAACATCACCAATGGGGTAGTCATTTGGCCTTGGTTAAGATGCTGCTTAGGCGGCCTGCATCCCATGCTGGGATGCCTTGGATTGATAACTGGTTCCACTCCTGACTCCAGTTCCCTGCTAGTGCACACTGTGGGAGCATCAGGTGTTGGCTCAAGTAGCTGGGCCGATGCCACCAATATGGGAGACCTAGATTGAGTTCCCAGTTCCCAGCTTTGGCCCAACCAGTCGCAGCCACTGTGAGTATTTAGAGAGCAAGCTAGCAGATAAGAGTGCTCTCTCTGCCTCTCAAATAATACTAGTAGTAGTAATAATAATAAAACTGCCAATTTTTTTTAAATTTTAAATTTTTTAAAATTGCCAATTATTTTTTAAAGATTTATTTATTTACTTGAAAGAGTTACACTTAAGAGAGAAGGAGAGGCGGAGAGAGAAAGAGAAAGAAAGGCCTTCCATACGTTGGTTCACTCCCCAAGTGGCCACAACAGCCAGAGTTGCTCCGATCCAAAACCAGGAGCCGGGAGCTTCTTCCAGGTCTCCCACGTGGGTGCAGAGGCCCAAGGACTTGGGCCATCTTCCACTGCTTTCTCAGGCCATAGCAGAGAGCTGGATCGGAAATGGAGCCGCCGGGACTCAAACTGGCAACCATATGGGATGCTGTCACTGCAGGTGGCAGCTTTACCCACTACGCTATAGCCCCGGGTGCCCCACCAACAGCTTAAACTAAGTGTGCCTTAGTCACAAAAGGCACACACATGCAAACACACACACATAGGCTGCTTTTATTTAATTGTGCAAAGCTTTTCATGAAATTGTTTCAGCCTATGGTTTAAGATAAAATTGCGAGAGACATAAATAAGACTCTTGTCCAGTGGTAGTTCCTAAAATTAATAGCCTACATTATGTTTTCCTAATGTAGAACTCTTAAAGAAAAGCAGACACACAAATCAATATAATACAATAAGTGTAATGTTCCAGAAGGGACCAAAAAAAAAAAAAAAAAGAAACCACAAGACCCATTAACTGTGCAAATAATGCTCAAAAGGAACACAATGTCCAAGGCAACAAAAAATAACCTATTACATCAATTCTGGTGACATTTAAACCTGACAGATACTACATCGAGCTTGAGGGTAGATGATTCCAGAAGACAGGTGCTAGAAAGATTATGCTGATGATCAAAACAAAACAATAGCCAGCGCCGCGGCTCACTAGGCTAATCCTCCACCTTGCGGCGCCAGCACACCAGGTTCTAGTCCCAGTCGGAGTGCCAGATTCTGTCCCGGTTGCCCCTCTTCCAGGCCAGCTCTCTGCTGTGGCCCGGGGATGGCAGTGGAGGATGGCCCAAGTGCTTGGGCCCTGCACCCCATGGGAGACCAGGATGAGTACCTGGCTCCTGCCATCGGATCAGCGCGGTGTGCCGGCCGCGGTGGCCATTGGAGGGTGAACCAATGGCAAAGGAAGACCTTTCTCTCTGTCTCTCTCTCTCTTACTATCCACTCTGCCTGTCAAAAAAAAAAAAAAAAAAAAAAACTTCACTGGTTTTCTCTCTCAGCAGATGCAGCATCCTACACACAGAAACTCCTACAATTCAGAAGTCTTCACATTTAGGTAAGAAAAAATTTCTGCCAGGATCCAGCACATTAATGCACAAGAATTCAAGGTGCCCAGCACAGAATAGGTGGATAGGTCCAAGGAGTCCAAGAATGGTTTTTGTGGTTGCTCTCCTCAAAACTCCCATCATCCCATGATTGCATTAGCAATGAAGTGACTGGTCTGTATCAGTCGAACACATTCATGTTGGAGACAATAGTGTGGGATGGGGGCTTGCCTTTTTGTACTTCATGCCTTCAATACCATGGCATTTTTTTTAATTTGACAGAGAGACAGAGAGAGAGTTATAGGCAGTGAGAGAGAGAGAGACAGAGAGACAGAGAGAAAGGTCTTCCTTCCATTGGTTCACCCACCCAAATGGCCACTACGAACTAGCTATGCCGATCCGAAGCCAGGAACCAAATGCTTCTTCCTGGTCTCCCACGTGGGTGCAGGCGTCCAAGCACTTGGGCCATCCTCCACTGCCTTCCCGGGCCACAGCAGAGAGCTGGACTGGAAGAGGAGCAACTGAGACTAGAATCTGGCACCCATATGGGATGCCGGCGCCACAGGCGGAGGATTAACCAAATGAGCCATGGTGCCGGGCCCACCATGGCATTTTAAAAAATATTTATTTATTTGAAAGGTAGAGAGAAGCAGAGACAGACAGGCACTGAGAGAGCTTCCACTTGCTGGCTCATTCCCCGAATGTAAGCAATAGCTCAGGCTGGGCCATGTCAAAGCCAGGAACCTGAGACCCAATTTGTGTCTCTCACATGGGTGGCAGGGACCCACATACTTGAGCCATCACCTGCTGCCTCCCTGGGTGCACATTAGCAGGAACATGGAATTGAAAGTAGAGTTGCGTCTCAAATCCAGGCACTCTGAAATGAGATGCAGGTGTTCCAAATAGAGACCTAACTGCTGCACCAAAATGCCTACCCCTTGCTATTTTAAAGCAGGAATAAAAAATAAAGGAGTGAGGGCATGGGTATTTGGCCTAGCAGTTGCCACTTGAGGCACCTTTATTCATATCACAGTGCCCAGGGCCAATTCCTGGCTCTCACTCCTGACTCCAGCTTCCTGCTTGCAGACCCTAGGAGGCATCGGGGATGACTCAAGCAATAGGGTTCCTGCCACTCATGTGGGAGCCCTGAATTAGGTTCCCAGCTCTCAAGGTCAGTCTCTACCAGGGACAATTGTGAGCATTTGAGGAGTGAACAAAGGATGGGAGCTCTCTCTCTCGCTCTCTCTCTCTTGCTCTCTCTCTCGCTCTCCCCACACACACCTCAAATAGGAGGAAAAAAATAAAGATATGGGAGACAAACCTTGGACAAAACAGATGGGGCTGGGTTTTTGTGGTTCTCATAACCACAGCATATTAGACAGCATATTCGTCTGTTTTCTGTTACTATTAAAAAAGAATCGAGGCTGGATATTTATAAGGATAAGTATTTGGTTCATAGTATTGGAGTCTAAAAATTCAAGATCTGGTATCCCCCTTAAATCTATTCAGCCTCTGGTAAGGACACCCCTACTATGTTCCAACAACACAGCAGACAAGCAGAAAAGGAACCAGCCACAGGCAGAAAGTACCAGACAGGTAGGCTGGCCTCACTTCCTAACAACTCATTTTCTTGAGAAGTAACCAGGGTCCCTTAAGAACTACATTAGCCCCTTCCTAGGGGAATACCCCCAGTGACCTAACCACCTAGGCCCACCTCTTGAAGGTCCTGCCACCTCCCAACACGGCCACACTGGCCCAGGCACATGACCACCTGGAGGACAAACCACATCAAGAGGCCCAGGCTCGCCTGCCTCTGGCCGAGTTCTTGCACACAGCAGGGCTGACCGCCCTAACGCTTCCACTCATGCCAAGCACCTAAATCTAAGTCAGCGTAGTTCTGAGGAACTAAACATTTCAGCCCAAACAAAGAACCAAGTATGTGCACCCTACTTTCACAGATGTAAACAACACGCGGAAAAACAGACAAAACCATGTGAATTGCAGGGAGAGTCCATGCCACCTCCCGCCGCTTGCCCGCGCCTTCTCACCCAGGTCTAGGAAGAAACGTCTTGGAAAATGCTTTGTCCCTGTGATCAATGAAACCATGGGGCCAAGGCACAGGGGCTCAGACATAAGCCAAAATAGCAGAGTGAAAGGAAAAAGAGAAGTTGTTCCCTAACACATTTCTCCAAACCTGAGACGCCTCCCCAAAGTCACAACTCCCCATTCCAAATACAGCCAAGAAAACCCAGTGTCAGCGCTGTCCCTGTAATGTAACAGGTTAAGCTGTTGCCTATGAGTTTCAGTCTGGCTCCCCGCTAATGCTCCTGGGAAAGCAGTGAAAGATGGCCCAAGTTCCTAGACCCCTGCCAACCACATGGGAGACCTGGATGAAGCTCCTGGCTCCTGGTTTCGCCTTGGCCCAGTCCTGGCTGCTTCAGCCATTTGGAGAGTAAACCAGGAGATAGCTTCTCTCTCTCTCTCTCTCCCAAAATAAATACATACATACACACATAAAAATGAAAATAATAAAGAAATAAAACCTGTACATCAAACAAAAGTTAGGCACCATGAAATAATGCCTATCATTTAAGAACCAAATACCCAGAAGTCCTCTTAGTTCTGCATTCTGAGGGGACCGTCCTGCAAGCGCTTCCTCTGGAGAAGCACAGACGTGGTCACATCATCCACAGAGAAGCTGGCACGCAGCAGGCATGCAGGTTGGCATCACCTTGGCTCCCAGGAGTGCAGCCCACAGCTGGCAGGTTCCTGCAGGGGCTGCATTCAGGCCCCTGACCTCCAGGGAGCACGTAACAAGCTGCATCCCTAGGATTTTGCTGGGGATCACCAAAGGCGCCAAACTCAAGTACTTTGGGTAAAAAGACCCATGGCATGTGTATGCAAATCTTGGGAATCTCAAGAGAAAAAACTGACGCGTACTTGGCGGTTCTGCTCCATCCCAGGGCTCCTGCGTCCCTCAGCCAGGGAAGCCCACAGCCACATGCCCTATCTCGCAGGCTGCGGAATGTTGGCTGGGCACCTACATTTGTTCTTCATGAACAAAGCAAGCCCCAAATCTATAAAATAAAAATATTCTAGAAAGCAATCATGGTCATCAGTTGATGCACAGGTAAATAAAACATGGGCTATCCATACAATGGAAGGTTATTCAGCAGTAAACCAAAGAATCAGGTCCTCACACAACCTACAGCATGGAAGATTCTTAAAAACATGCTAAGCAAAAGAAATCAGACACAAAAAGGTAAACATTATATGACTCCATTCATAGGACATGCCCAGAATAGGCAAATACTGGGGACAGAAAGTTGATCAGTGATTGCTGGGGCTGCAGGAGCAGCATGATGGGGTGTGACCGCTGGGGGTTACCAGGTCGGGGAGGATGGAATTAGGTAATGGTGACAGTTGCATGACTGTGAAAATATAAAAACCTGCTGTAAATTTAACACTTGTGACTTATGGCTCATGTATATTAAGTAACAACAAAATGTTTTCTAATTCTTATACTTTTCTGTATGGAGAGTATATTTCAATAAAGAGCTAAACTTTAAAAAGTAATACAAGCTTAAATTTTACTAAGCAGTATTTCATATTAAAGCAAAATTATTGATTAGTTAAAATAAATCAATTTAGTACTAAAACTGCATCCCAGATAACCTCAGGTTGCTTTCTGGAGTTCAGAAAAAAAATTAATTCTCCCTTCACTCCATGTATATGGAAAATTGTTTTCAAAGAAAAAGTCACTATTAGAATTCATCAATTAAAATCTTTTTAGACAAAGTATATATAAGGGCAGGCACTGTGGCGCAGAGGGTTAAAGCCCCAGCCTGAAGTGCTGGCATCCCATATGGGTGCTGGTTTGAGTGCTGGCTGTTCCACTTCTGATCTAGCTCTCTACTGTGGCTTGGGAGAGCAGTAGAAGATGGCCCAGGTCTTTGGGCCCCTGCACCCATGTGGGAGACCTGGAAGAGGCTCCTGGCTCCTGACTTCAGATCAGCTCAGCTCCAGCCATTGTGGCCATTTGGGGAGTAAACCAATGGATAGAAGATCTCTCTCTCTCTCTCTCTCTCTCTCTCTCTCTGTCTCCACCTCTTTCTGTAACTCTGACTTTCAAATAAATAAAAATAAATCTTTTTTAAAAAGTATGTATAGCCTACAATATTGAGTTCATCCAAATGAAACATTATCAAAATAACCAAGAGACAATCTATAAAATATACTACATACTTGTATATGCACACACCACTATTACATACTTGTAAAACACATTTTAAGAAGGACTATCCACATAAGCAAGTAGAAGCAACATTAACCAGTTCTTCACTTTGACCTTAAAGCATGTGTAAGTCTCCACCATGTGCTACTGTGTTGTCGCCCAGAACACCTCAATCTCTCCTCACCTGTGACTACCGTTCATTCCTGAACCTATGACTTTGGCCTCCTGCTACAATCTTCTGAAATCATTCTTTCCAAGGCCAATGGGAAGTCTACCAAACCCACACTGCACAACTCCTGTTCTAACAAAACCTTTCAATGGCATTGAGCATTCCCCATTCTTGCAACAATCTCTAGCTGGGCTGCTAGGAATTCTCCTTATGGTTGATATTTTCTTTCTTTCTTTCCACGCAATACCCCATCATCCCTTACATGAATGATCCCATGGCCCATTTTCAGTTCTCTCCGTAGGTGGTACATGCACCTGAGGTGATGCCTTTTCCCACTCAGCCTTGGTCCAGGACCTTGGTCATGGACATGAGCCCACATTTCTAGCTGTTTACCAGACACTGCCACCTGGAGGTCCCACATGCTTCTCGACACTGTCTCAAATTCCAGAACGGAATCCTTTATCCTTCCTCATCAAATATGCAGCTCATTGGTTATGGCTGTCTGGGGCCAGCCTCCTACACTAGACCTCAGAAGACCAGACTGGATCAGAAAACAAGACTGGAGTTCCTCAGAGCTGGCGCTGTGGTGCTGTGGCATTGCGGCTACACTGCCACTGTGACTCTGGCATCCAATACTGGAGCACCAGTTCAGGTCCCAGTGCTTTGCTTCTGATCCAACTCCCTGCTAATGTGCTCGGGAAACCAGCAGATGCTGGTCCAAGTGGGAAACCTGGGTGGAGTTCCCGGCTCCTGGCTCAGTCAGATCCAGCCCCAGCCATTGCAGCCAACAGGCAAGTGAACCAGCAGATGGAAGATTTCTCTCTCTGTCTCTCCCTCTCTCTCTGTCACTCTGCTTTCAAATAAATAAAATAACCTTTTTTAAATAATAAAGTAATAAATCTTTAAAAAAAAAAAAGAAGGGAGTTACTCATGTTTCACAGAATGAAGCTGAACTTTTAAATGGGCCAGTTTAAGAAAGAGAGGAGGGGTCAGTGTTGCACAGAGGGTTAAGCTGCGACCTGCAACACTAGCATCCCAGCCTACCCAGCTCCCTGCTAGTGCACCTGGGAAAATAGCAGAAGACGGCCCAAGTGCTTCCGCCTCAGCACCCATGTGGGAGACCTGGCCCAGGTTCAGCCATTGCGGCCATTTGGGGAATGAGCCAGTTGACGGAAGCACTCTCTGTCTCTCTCTGTCTCCCTCTCTGACTTTCAAATAAATTTAAAAAATATAGAGGAATAAAGGAAGGAAGGAAGGAAGAGGGAGTAGGTTCCAGTCTAGCTAAGCCAGTGAAATAAGGAAGTCCCCACTGTTTTAACCTAGTAAGGAAAGTAATCTTGAAATGACCTGTTGGCCAGGTCTTCAAAGAAGGAGGTACCTTCCTCTGAAGGGAGGAGAGAACCTCCACTTTGACTATGACCGTGTCTAAACAAGATAAGAGTCGGAGAACTCAGAGGGCTTCCATAGCCTTGTAAACTCATGACTGGAGCATAGGGAGACTACTGATGCCATAGACAGGAGTGTCAATTGGTAAAGTCAACAACAGGAGTCACTGTGCACTTACTCCTCATGTAGGATCTCTGTCCTTAATGTGCTGTACATTGGGATTTAATGCTATAACGAGTACTCAAACAATATATTTCACCTTGTGTTTCTATGGGGGTGCAGACTGTTGAAATCTTTACTTAATACATACTAAACTGATCTTCTGTAAAAAAAAAAAAAATTATCAATTCCCAACTTGACTCTCACTGGGATTAAACATGACAATAGGTCTGATCTGATTTCATCATCATTTAAAAAAATCATCTATTATTTTTCACTTTATGTTTCTGTGTGGGAGCAAACTGTTGAAATCCTTACTTAATGTATGCTAGGCTGATCTTCTGTATGTTAAGATAATTGAAAATGGATCTTGATGTGAATGGAAGGGGAGAGGGAGTGGGAGGTGGGAGGGTTGTGGGTGGGAGGGACGGTATGGGGGGGAAGCCATTGTAATCCATAAGTCGTACTTTGGAAATTCATATTCATTAAATAAAAGTTAAAAAAAAAAAAAGAAATGACCTGTTGGCTTTCCACACTGTTTCTGCATTCTTTGCCCTTTTATCTGTTAATAGGCCCAATTTGTTCCATTTTATAGAATGAAGTGCTGTCTGATTCTAGAATTGCAAATAAATAAATAAATAAAATTTAAAAAGCCAATTGGGCATTTACATTGTGATATTTTTGTCTTTTGAAATATCTAAACACTCAAACCATAAACATCAGAACCATCAGTGACTTTCTGAATGCTAAGTCCCCTAACTTCACCTCCTAACTCTCTAGAAGACCAGCCTTGCAGCTATCCCTCTCCTTCAGGGTCTCGGCCTCTCTGCTGGACCCTTACACACCAGCTGACTCCTGCCCGGACGCCTGCCCCATCCCAACACCTGACTCATTGCCCTAGGCCCTGATGAAGGCTCCCTGACACCCTGGCTCCACCTGGCCCACAAGAAGCATCCCACCACCTGGGCAAATCAGACAAGTAACATCTCCTTGCCTCATCAAATAACCTCAGCCCAGCAAGGAGGGAATGTGTGCATCATCCTGTGTAACTACAGGGTTTCACGTGTGGCATCTGAAGTCTATTAAAGTCACTCATCTCTTAACAGTTAATACACTCAAATGGGAAACATTCAAGGAGTGCAGATGCAGTAGCAGGAAGAATGGTCTTCCCTCCACCTATCAATCCAGGTACCCATTTTCTTCCCACAGCTGAGGGATCCCTTCCAAAGAATGCACGTGCTAGATGTCCTCTTTCGATCATCACCCCCTACACCCCCCGAGACGGCAGCAAGAAGTCACCATCTATCAACTCTGTGTGTCCCTCCCCACAACCTGGAGTCCTCACCAGCTGCCTCACTGGAGATGTCTCCAGTCCCGCTGGCAAGTCATGGCATGGGCTCTTCCAAGGTGAACTTGGACAGAATGGCATGTACCCACTGGGCCAAAGCCAGCAAGCCTCTGGGCTGCCTCTGCTTCTCTTCCCCCTTCCCCAGTGGAAGCAAACAAACTTGACAACCTGAGAAGGACCCTGGGCACGCAAAACCTGCTTGGACCTCAGCTACCAGAAGGCCTGAAATTATCTTGGTGAAAGGAATAGCTAAGCCAAACAACTGATCGCTCACTAATACAAGTGACCCGTGAGCACAGAAAAAGCTGCTCAGCTCAACAGCAGTGATACACAAACTATAAGAGTGGGAATACATTTAACATCCTTTATATTGGCACAAACTAAATACACGGTCATATGCAGTCTTGCTACGCCCACAGAAATACACGGTTTCAGGAAGGGTCATGTACATACAGAATGCTACAGCCTTGAGAAAAAATAATCTGGAATTAAACAACAAAAGTTAGGACTTAATTGTTAAATCAACAACAGGAGTCACTGTGCACTTGCTCCTTCTGTCCTTAATGTGTTTACTATGAGAATTAATGGTAAAACTAATCTTCAAACTGTACTTTATACTTTGTGTGTCTGTGTGGGTACAAGCTGTTGAAATCTTTACTTAGTACAGAGTTTATCTTATGTATATAAAGATAATTAAAAATGAATTTTAATGAATAATGGGATGGGAGAGGGAGTAGGAGATGGGATGGTTGCTGGTGAGAGGGTGGTTATGGGGGGAAGAACTGCTATAATCCAACAGTTGTACTCCTGAAATTTATTAAATAAAAGTTTTCTATTAATAAATAAAAAAATTCCACCTTTGGGATGCTAGCATATAAAAATATTCAAAAATGTACATGAAAACACATATGGCTAAGGATCACTCAGCAAATTTTGTAAAATGTCAGATATTGTAAAAGTATATCTGTGGGGAAACCATTTTGCAACATTTGCACACACATATATTTGCATAAAGAGGATGATATGTCCAAAATAATATAAATAAATATCAGAGCACTTAAAATAGGGTAGACATGTACAAATAAGGAAGGATATCAAAGATAAATTAAGAGAAAAGGCACGTAGCAAATATGTCTAATTTGATCCAATTCAGGGAAGGGAGGGGAGGGGAGGGAAGGGGAGGGAAGCTGCATAAAGGAAAAGGCACAGATAAATTCTGGAAGTGAAACTCACTACAGCACAGAGCTCACCTGTCCCAGAGTCACGGGGTGAGCTGGGGAGTGAGGGAGGTGATATATTTGTGTTGGGGGCAGAAAAGTGAAGGAAGCTGTAGGAAGGTCAGACTCACAGCTTTATCAAAAGCATGAACACTAATTGAAACTATTTATTACAATATAGTCAAGCATCCTTTAGTAACTAAAAAAGAAGTTGTACCAACAGCCAAGCAGGAAAAGCAAGGTTGTACACTGACCTAGGTCTACAATAACAATTTTAACTCACTGTTCTGATGAAGATGTTAAAAAAGATGTATCTTAGGAGAGTCAGTGTAGCCTACAAAGTGCCTGTTTTCAGACCTCACCTGTACCCCCGCGAGGAAGACTGCAAACAAGACTATGCTGTCCAGATAAAGATCCTTTAGTCTAACTGACCAAATCCTTATGCCAAAATACACACTACTGAGATCAATAACACATGCTCTCAAAGATGCCTCTGTATGTATTTATTAAGTCCTTAAGGAAGCCGTTATATTACTCTTCTCCATTCATGAGTGTTTTATCTATGTAGGTGGTATTACAGCTAAGGGGCAGGCCAGAAAAGAAAGGCAATAATACTGTGTTTTCTGAAAAAAGAACTCAAGAACTGAACTCTATACCTGTTGCCATCACTTTCCAATAACTCTTCCTTTCACCATTTTAGAACTTGTGGGGCTGGCAGAGGGAGGACATAATGAGAGGATCAGTTCTATGTGATATGAGAAAATGGTGATAATTTTCCAAAGAAACAAAAAAAAAAAAAAAACAGAAAGATACTCCAATACCCTCCAATGAACCGTGAGTCAGATGCTGCCTGTGGGAGACACGCCTGGTGCCACAACAGAGCAGTGAATGTCTCCACACAATCCCTTTGTCTTCAGAGCTCGGCATGGCACCAAGGAGAGGTAGTATCAGGCTATGAGGATCAATTTCCATTCTATTTTTCTACTCAGTGTACTTCTAGTTATGTGCAAGAGAACAGTAATAACCACCAGGGTCAGCTTCCAGAAGCCATAATGTTTACTCCTCTTTAAAAAGAGGAGAGAAGAGACCATAAGTCATGGAGAAACACATTTAAAAATGTAAAAAAATAAAATTGTCATGTCTCATACCCAGTAAAGAATAGAGTTCCAGAAAGACCCTGCTCCTAAGAAATTATCTGGTTGTATACTACACACAATGCAGAACCACGAAGGGAATTCTTTTTTTTTTTTTTTTTTTTTTTTTTTTTTTTTTTTTGACAGGCAGAGTGGACAGTGAGAGAGAGAGACAGAGAGAAAGGTCTTCCTTTGCCGTTGGTTCACCCTCCAATGGCCGCCGCGGCCGGCGCGCTGCGGCCGGCACACCGGGCTGATCCGATGGCAGGAGCCAGGAGCCAGGTGCTTTTCCTGGTCTCCCATGGGGTGCAGGGCCCAAGCACCTGGGCCATCCTCCACTGCACTCCCTGGCCACAGCAGAGGGCTGGCCTGGAAGAGGGGCAACCGGGACAGAATCCGGCGCCCCAACCGGGACTAGAACCCGGTGTGCCGGCGCCGCAAGGCGGAGGATTAGCCTAGTGAGCCGCGGCACCGGCTCCCACGAAGGGAATTCTTATACAACATGAATGTCTGATGCTTAATCATAACCTTTCTGAAGAACTGGCACTCCCTGTCCACCTGGGGCGTGTCACACTTTCCATAATAGATGCAATCCTGAATATTTCACTCACGGTCTTGGAACATGAATCAAGGTTTCACAAATAAAGGGGAGGCAGGATGGAAACTAAAGAATCTCAGGAAGACATCCCACGAAGGTAATTAGAAAGCAAAAGGTGTTTGTTCAGAGATGTTCAGAGATAAACCAGTTGAATCCTCAAACTTCAAATTGTCATTGGAAGCTTGTGCTCATGTTGTCAACCTGGAGGTCCATCCCCACCATCAATACACCACAAACATTCACAGAGAATTACTGCTGGCCATGTTAATGTAAGCATTCAACTCTACACATTACTTACTACACGTCTGTTATCACCAAACACTTTATCCTGTATCCACAAGACCCCATCCAACAGTGTGTCTCTTTTTCAATGCACCAGTCTTGGGGACCTCATATTGTGTGAAAACAGGTTTTTCTAATGCTGCCACAGAGCTGTGTCTTCCCAAGCTCCCAAGGTCACAGCTCTGTCCCAGTTAAATCCACTCCTGGCCACCTGATCCCGCTTCTCATGGTCTTGGATGCCCCCTCAGTCAGGTGGGCCACCTTCACACCTTCACTGACCTTTTCTAGCCAATGAATAAGGAAAGGAAAAGAATAAGGCTGAGAGGAAAAGGAGGAACCTCATTTTCTCATACCTCATCTCTCAAAATGATGTTGAATTATATTTATTTATTTGAAAAGCAGAATGAGAGAAAGAGAAAAGAGAGAGAAAGAGAGGGAATCTTCCATCTTTCCATCTGCTGTTGCTACCATCCTCCAGCATGGTCTCAGCCAGGCCAACGTCAGAAGCCATGAACTCCATTTGGGTCTCCCACATGTTTGAGAGGGGCCCAAGTACTGGAGCCATTACCAGCTGCCTCCCCAGGTGCACTAGCAGGAAGCCAGTTCAGAAGCAGAGCAGCTGGGCCTCAAACAAGCACTCAGCATGGGATACTGGCATTGCAAACAATGGCTGAACTCACTACCCCACTGGCCTCTTTTGAAGCCTGACTCCTTCAATTAAAAAAAAATGGGGGGCTGCACTCAGGGGAGTGTGCACTTCCCCATGGGTCATCTGTCATGTTCCCCTCTAGAAATATTCACACACCTGTCTCAATTCTTCACTTCTTCCCACTGTCAGCCGAATCTCAGCCAAGAGCACCTTTATGTGGATTATCATAAAATATTAAAAAAAGACCCAGGCTCTTTGCAGAGCACACTTTCCTGACCCCCTACAGAATTTATCATTTCGTCACAACACTCAACTATGTTTTACTCTTGCATTTACTGTTTCTTACCCATTCATCTTTTTTTTTTTTCTTTACAGGCAGAGTGGATAGTGAGAGAGACAGAGAGAACGGTCTTCCTTTTGCCGTTGGTTCACCCTCCAATGGCCACCACAGCCAGGTGCAGGGCCCAAGCACTTGGGCCATCCTCCACTGCATGCCCGGGCCACAGCAGAGAGCTGGCCTGGAAGAGGGGCAACCAGGACAGAATCCGGCGCCCCGACCGGGACTAGAACCCAGTGTGCCAGCGCCGCAAGGCGGAGGATTAGCCTATTGAGCCACAGCGCCGGCCACATTCATCTTATAGTCCCAATTAAAACTAAGTGACCTAAGGCACAGGATTACATCTTTTAATTCTTTTGAGGCCTGCACAGGCTCAGTACTTATTCTAAATACATTATGGTTGCTGGGGAAAAACAAAAACCTCACTGCAGATTCCCAAAGGCCATTCCCTGTTTGAAACATAGCGCTTGTTCCACTACTCATAACTCAGATTACCCAGGGAAGAGGACGCTGGGTGTTAAACCTTATGATAGCTTCGTGATGTGGACATTTTGTAGGTATATGTTCCTGAATCCCCACTCCCTGACAGATGAGCATAAAGCCAGCAGATCCAGGAGAAACGGAAGGTAGAATGGAAGCAAATTCATCTCTGGGCAGGACCTACTAGGTGGCAGCTACTTCACACATCATTTCACCCACTTCACAAGAACCTAGGAGAGAGATAGTGTTAGCTCCGAAGCTAAATAATCAGTTCACGTTCACACAGCTCAAAGACAGGACAGCTAGGCATGACAATGATGTCCAGCTCCAGACCCTTGCCCCTTCAGCTCTCCTATGCAGTGAGGGGACAGAAGAGAAAGGCCAACGTCAACAGCAAAGACAAAAGCAATCCAGTACTCAACAATCCACATGGTGACAAGGACAAGAACATTTTACACACACGCTGCACATTAGGACATAGCAAATGATTCTCTATGCATGATCTCAGGCGATCCTCCACAAAACCTAAGACAGTAATGGAGTTCAAGGCACACTACCCCAAAATGCAGAACCAGGGAACTTGAGAAAACAGTAGGAGCAAGAAGGTCACATTCACCTTTGCCCACCCTTCTCGCCTGAAGCAGGAAGCCCCGCATGCGAGAAGTGCCCACATGATACTCAGTGGAAGGAGACATCCTTATCACTGGATCCACGGGGACACAGAGAGGAGCCTGAACAACAGGTCTTATTACACCATGTCAAACTTGCATTAAATAAATGTGTACGCTTCTCCCTTGTTCATCTGTGCTTTGTTGGGGGGGAGGCCTCAGCCATGCATCATACACTTCATGAGAAAGAGAAATCTTTCCACCCCTCTAATAGGCACACAGGTATTTCTTCATCTGTCAGGGGAGTGGAACATCACGCCCGTGGGCCATATAAGGCCCATGCAAGCACTTGTTCTGGCCTCGCCAAGGCAGTTGCAGATGGATCTTGAAATACAGGAGGTCTACAGTAGGCTAATTTTTAAGATGATAATTTTGTATGGTCCGTGAATGATGTTACAAATATCCCAATGGCCCCTGGCAGAAAAAAAGTTTCCCCACCCCTGTTTAGATGAAAGTATCTGGAGTTGTGATTGGAACAGGGCCCCAAGGGGGTGCAAGGCATTGACCAAGAATAAAATTCAAACCCTCTTCCACAACAGTCACTGCAGTGACTGAGAACAATGGGGACCTAAGAGTCTAGAGCAGCTGAATATCTCAGTAAGACTGTGGAAAGATTTTCCAACACACACACACACACACACAGGCACACACACACATACCTACAGGTGACTCCACACATCCTTCCTCTCCTCTCCCTCCATCCCCTCCCCCTCACACTTCAATGGAGGATGCGGTCCTGTCTGACACAGGGGCCTGGATGAGAAATCACAGGAGAGCTGATTCAGGATGAATTCCCTCAGGCTGACTGTTCACAGTACAAAGAAGCCAAGGTAGAGAAACTCGGGTGCTTCAATAAAGAAGGTGAATTGTTGAGCTCACACCCTCCCGGGTTATTTGAATCTAGTGTTCCTTGCCTATGAGCTCTGTGAATGGAGGATAATGGAAGGCAAAGCAAAAATCATTTGATCTAAAGACATGGAGGCCGGCGCCGCGGCTCACTAGGCTAATCTTCCGCCTTGCGGCGCCGACACACCGGGTTCTAGTCCCGGTCGGGGCGCTGGATTCTGTCCCGGTTGCCCCTCTTCCAGGCCAGCTCTCTGCCGTGGCCAGGGAGTGCAGTGGAGCATGGCCCAAGTACTTGGGCCCTGCACCCCATGGGAGACCAGGAGAAGCACCTGGCTCCTGCCTTCGGATCAGCGCAGTGCGCCAGCCGCAGCGCGCCAGCCGCGGCGACCACTGGAGGGTGAACCAATGGAAAAGGAAGACCTTTCTCTCTGTCTCTCTCTCTCACTGTCCACTCTGCCTGTCAAAAAAAATAAATAAATAAAAATTTTAAAAAATAAAAAAAAGACATGGAAATACCATCAGGTGGCAATTCCATCTATTGTCCCCTCACCCTGTTCTCTGGCAGATACTAGCTTGGTTCCTATCTGCACATTCATTTCAATATTCCTAACGCATACATTCAATATGCATCTGTTCTTTAGATTCTGCTTTGAGCAGATTAGAACATCTTACAGTTTCCTCTTTAACACAACCTCAATGAGAAGTGTGAGTTAGCTTAAAGGAAAACATCCCTGAAGCAGGTGTTTGGCCTAATGACTAGAAAATGCTCGCTTCAACTATCAGAGTGCCTGGGTTTGATCCCTGACTCCAGCTCCTTACTCTAGTTTTCTGCTAATGCAAACTCTGGGAGACCACAGTGGTGGTCCTTGCCACCCACGTGGGAGACCTCCATTAAGTTCCTGGCTCCTGGCTCCTGGCTTTGGCTGGGCCCAGCCCTGGCAGGCATTTGGGAAGTGAGCCAGCAGATTAAAAACTCCCTCTGCCTCTCTCTCTCTCTCTCTCTCTCTTTCTGTCTGCCTCTTGATTAGATTAAAATTGAACAATAAATAAATTATCCTTTAACACAGTGCAGTGCTAGATCAAGAGGAAGTATGGTAGGCTTGTCTCAAAGGCAACCACAGTTCTCAGTCCAAGTCCCATAACTACAAGGCTTTAAACTCTGTTTATTAACCTCTGTCCAGTGCTACTGCCATTTATCCCTAGAGACGTCAGCTGATGCGTCTTTAACATGGGGCCCGTACTGGGCACATGGTACAGGTGTCACTGCAGGGGCTCAAGACCTTTCAATGCACTTGCTCATGAACACACACTTGCACACTTGCTCCCTGGTTGCTAGTGGGAGAATTCATGGACTTCTTGAAACATGTCAGCCACAGAGAAAGAGAATGAGATGAGCCTGTGAACAGGTGGAAATGATTCCTTATCAATCGTGTGACTGGTCTGCGAGGCATATGAGGTAAAATCAAAAGGCCAAGGGCATGAGGAAGGAGAATAGGGAGAACAGTACACAGAGCACCAGTTAACCTTACCTTCAGACACTCCAAGCGCCATTTAACTGACTCCACAATAAAACTGAGCTGCTCGTTACATCCATCATATAGGTTGTCACCAGCCTGTTCTTGAAATGTTCAGTCTGTTTTTATTGACTAGAGATTTGAAGTTCGTTGACCACAAATTAATAAACATTCGATGAACACCTGTGCTCTCTGTGCCAGCCACCACATGAGTACAAAGACCTGCACCACCAGCAGGACTTGACTCAGCATCACTGCTACTGCTGTCAGGAATGCAGACTCTCAGGCCCTATCCCAAATATAGTGAGTCAAAAATCCCCACTGTAAACAGTGCACTGAAGGCTGAAAGTCACTGCAACAGAATAGTGAGACTAACCTGAGCCCTGGGCCATAGCATCATCAACGCTGAGATGCTGGAAGGAGATTTCACCCCGTCTGTACCATGGTGTTGATAATACCTGTATCACCAGCTGTATCCAGTGGGATAACACATGTTAAAGTGCTTTGCATGTTCATGATAGCAAACACAAATTTTGCCCAGATGCCTTAAATTCTTTCTGAATCAAATTACAACATATGAGTCAATGCTTAAATGAGTCAGTCAATGAAAATGCTAACCAATGGGTCAGACATTTGGCATAGCAGTCAAGATGCCACACTGGGTATAATGAGAACAATCACCATGTTCTTAAAGTTGTAATTATGAAATGCATGAAGTTTATATTCCTTAAATAAAAGGTTTCTTGGGGAAAGAAAGATGCCACACTGGGATGCCTGCATTCCATATGGAGTTCCTGGGTTTGAATCCCAACTCTGCTTCCAATTCCAGCTTCCTGCTAATGCGCATCCTGGGAGACAGCAGTACTAGGGTCTTTCAAGCCACATGAGAACCTGGATTGACTTCTACGTTCCTGGTTTTGTCCTGCCCCAATTCCGCCCGTTAGAGGCATCTGGGGAGTGAGCCAGCAGATGAAGGTCTTTGTCGCTCTCTCTCTGCCTTTTACTTAATTAATGAATAAAGAAAAGCTAACCACATCCAAGAAGATGATTAGTCCATAAATATATATTGATAAATGAATACACTTACAGGTTGTCTAATACAACTGGTCATTTTAGGATGAAGAAACTGGGTGACAAAATGACAATGTAACTCGGCCAAGAGCACAGAGAGACGTTATCAAAAGTCTTGCCTCCATCAAGAAGGCGGGACTTAGGAGCCATGCATCTAGGAGGACAGGGAGAAGATAAAACAGAGTTAAGGATCCTGGGTAGCCATAACTCAGCTTCACGGAACTCAGAGACTCAGTTACACCAACAGGATCTAGATGGAAAGAAACTATTGGTTTGGCCTAAATTGGGGGACACTAAACCACATCCACTTCCATAAACAGCCACAAGTATATGAAAAATTGAGGATAAAGCAAGGTCCCAGGAAGTAAAGACTGGCTTTTGAGACAGGTACAAATAAACTAGATATCTTAACACTTTTTAATTAAAGTACTGAACAGTGGTTTTACTTACTCGGGACTCCAGTGTCCTAACTATCCCTCTCAGCAGTCTCCTTTTTCAACGGCAAGGCAATCCCAAGCAGCAAAAGCTTGCAAGACCCTACACTGCTGACACAAGAAATGCAAGTTACAAGGACGAAATGCGGTTCGGTTTATTGCTTCATTCCAGTATCTCTCATTTGTGTCTGCCTGAATATTTTCATCCAGAAAAGACACTTGCTTTTAGGATTTCCCATGGATAACAGAAAAGCTAAAAGAAATCAGAGGCTAGTCTAAATCATAAATATTCATAAAGTCAGTCATTCTGGAGAAGCTATTGACAATTCATCCTTCTCCTGGGCAATTTATAAGTCTTACTGAGACAACAAATTAACCAAATAACAACAATGGTCGATAGCTAATGTTTCCTGAGGGCTTTGGAATCCATTGATTTCCAGAGGGCTGGGGCAGAGTAATACCGATGCTTACACTGCTGTCAAGGAGATAAACAGACATCAAAGCTGCCCAGAATCAATGCCCACTGCATTTGCTGCCCGAAAAGAAAGCACACATAAGGCTCTCACCTCCTAACCTTGGCACCAAGAATTCTACAGGAAATACACAGATAAGAGTTCATAAAACAGTGACACTGAGGGGGAAACCCTGGTGCTTTACCATTTTCAGGTGGGCAGTGCCCCTTCAGTCCTGATAGAGAGCAAAGCTTTTGCCCTCAGTAGGAATCTTGCAGCACAGTTCAACTGTGAACCAAACTGCCCATCTATGGAGCCTGCAGTCCGGTCAGGGGAAGGCATGACCAACAAATGCATGTATTATACATTCAACAATGAAAGATCAAGGGTAAGAAGAGAGAGGGGGACACCAAGGAGTTCAGCTTTAGATGGGGTGGTTAAGGGGTGACACTGATGACACAACTGAAGGCAATGAGGGAGTGTGTCCAATCAGAGGACATCTGGCACGGAGAGAAAAGCAAGAGCAAGGGTCCAACGTGGGGCATCCAGGAGGCCTGTGCATTGGTGCAGGGCTGGAGGGTAGTACTGGTAGAAAAAAATCAGTAAGGGACCCGGGGCCTGACACTAGGAACTTGACCCCCATGAGCTTTGGACTGGATCCAAGTAGGACTACAGAGCCACTTGAGGATTCCAGCAGGAGTCATGTTTGGTCTGATTAAATCACAAAGGGCTCAATCTGGCTGTAGGATAGAGAATAAACGACTGGGGAAAGGAGCAAGTTAGAGGACCCGTACAGATCCAAGGCGAGTGATGACAGTGACGTGGTTCAGAGCCTGGCTTAGACCCATACTTAGAAGGCAGAGACAGCAGGACTCACTAATAGATCAGACGTGGGGTGTGAGACAAAGGACAGCCAAGCCTTGCTCCCAGTCTTCAGGTTCCACAACTGGAACTCTTGTCAGGTGACAGGGCCACATGGAGGCGTGGATATATTACTGTTAACTCACCCACGAGACAGCCAATGAGTCCAACAGGGTCCCAGATAAAAATGCGTCTACAGTGGTGAAGACGCACATGCAGCGACAAAGCTCAAGAGCCATCACAGCTGTCAGAGTCTCCATTTGCTTAGGCACCAGTTGTCTCTGAAACCTCAGCTCTCGAGTGCATCCTTGACCCACAGAAGCCCCACGTTCTCCTGCAACTCCCCTGGCCACCATGACCTAGGTCTGCTCTCCTGGTTAACTATTTACACAGTTCCTGGTTGCCACGACCCTGGGCCACCAGCACCTGACAGAAGAACTGGTGAAGAGATAAAATAACAGCTGGAGAGTGTAAGAGCACCAAAGGAAGGGAAAATGCGTAAAAAGCCACCGAGAGCAATTCTCTGAGAACAAAATGTACTTGAGGTCATTAACCACAAACCAAGCAATGACATGCAGCACCGTTTGTATTCTGAGACTCTGCAGGATGGAATTATCATAATGAACAGGGTAGTTAGTAAATAAGATGACAGGGGCCGGAGCTGAGGTGTAGCAGGTAAAGCAGCCGCCTGCAGTGCCGGCATCCCATATGGGTGCCAGTTCGAGACCCGGCTGCTCTACTTCTGATCCAGCTCTCTGCTATGGCCTGGGAAAGCAGTGAAAGATCGGGCCCTGTAACCCTGTGGGAGAGGTAGAAGAATTTCCTGCCTCTTGGCTTCAAATTGTCGCAGCTCCAGCCGTTATGGACATCAGTGAACCAGAGGATGGAAGACCTCTCTCTTTCTCTCTGTCTCTACCTCTTTGTAACTCTGCCTTTCAAATAAATAAATTAATTTTAAAAAAAAGAACTTATCCCATCCATCCTGGCTAACACTTAGAAACACAGTCCTTGGCCGGCACCGTGGCTCACTAGGCTAATCCTCCACCTGCAGCACCAGCACACTGGGTTCTAGTCCCGGTCAGGGCACTGGATTCTGTCCCGGTTGCTCCTCTTCCAGGCCAGCTCTCTGCTGTGGCCCGGGAGTGCAGTGGAGGATGGCCCAAGTGCTTGGGCCCTGCACCCACATGGGAGGCCAGGAGAAGCACCTGGCTCCTGGCTTCGGATCAGCGCAGTGCACCGGCTACAGCACGCTGGCCGCAGCGCACCACTGGAGCAGCAGCCATTGGGGGGTGAACCAATGGAAAAGGAAGACCTTTCTCTCTGTCTCTCTCTCTCTCACTGTCCACTCTGCCTGTAAAAAAAAAAAAAAAAAAAAAAAAAAACCAGTCCTTGTAATAAGAGAGAGTTGAGAGTCAAGGTCCAATCACAGCTCTGAGTTTTGGTTATCATTTGGTTTCTGTTTGCTAGCTTGAGAGTAAAAGACAGGTTCCGTGATCACCGTGATCCTCCGGTTCCAACAGTCTGTGGACCATGTGACCACAGTTATCCCTCCTGGAAGCCACTGCCCAACCCTCCAGTCTCCTCCCTACCTTCACTGAATGCATTCATCAGCTTTTCATCAGTGTAACTAAGATGCCTGTGAGATGCTATCTAGGAAGGGAGAAGCTGTGCTCCGCCTCACGGTTTTGGAGGTTCACAGCCCAAGATCAGCCAGCCCCTTTGGTTCAGGCATCTGGTGACGCTCAAGGACAGTGGAGGGACAATCACACTGACAGCCAGGAAGCAGAGAGATAAGGAGCTCACCCAACTGTGTTCTCTCCTTATAAACTCGTCACGACTTGACCAGAGGGCTGGACTCCACCCCAGCAACCCAATCCCGACCAATCAGCTCCCAAAGGCTTCACTTCAGAGAACACGGCCCCATCAAGTCCTCCCTCGTCAGCACCTTCAGTCCACGACACTGGGACTTAAAGGTCAACACGAGTAGGGAGCCAAACCTTGCTCAGACCATTGCACCAAGGCAAGAAAAGAGCCACCCTCTTAAAACTCAATTACTCTTTACTAGGCTGATAAACCTCATTAGTAAAATTATAAACTTCATCAGCATTCAAAAAAAAAAACACAAATTAAAACAAGGACTTACTGAGTAATAAAATTAGAACAGCCTTCCAGAAAATAAAGAGCCCTTTATTCTGAAATGATGATTACACCTTTGATCAGTGACAAAGCAGAAAGATCCCAGGGAAGACTCCTTTTCCCTCTGTTCCTGCAGGGTCTCTAGATTGCTGAAGACTAAACCTTTCTAGCCTCCAATGCCTTTCATTAAATTGGCTTGAACCCCACACTGCATTTTACCTTAAATCAGAATCAAAGAATAACTAGATTCACTGAGATTCTTTTCAAAATTTTTTTGAGAAGCACAGACAGATAGGAAAACTATTCCACTGATTCACTCCCCCAAACGCCCACACTAGTTGGGTATGAGACTGGGCCAAACCCAGGATCTGAGAAATCAATCCAGGACTCCTACATGGGTGATAGGAACCCAGTTACTTGAACACCACTGCAGCCTACCAGAGTCTGCATAGCAGGAAGCTGGATTCAGGAGGCAGAGCCAGGAACTGAATCTAGGTCCCCCAATATATGACAACAGGCATCCTAACCGGTGTCATAACTGCCAGGCCAAATGCTCACCCTTCACTTCACATCATCAAATGAGGCTGTAAGTCTTCCAAATCTAAGACTGTGTGATTTGATCAGTACACAGTGTATAAATGACTTGAAAAATCACACTATACATACAACTATTACACATGAATAAAAATGTGAAAACTAAAATCATTTAAAAAGTGTCACAAAAGTTACTCTCACCACAACTACTAATGACTCTACTTGAGTAATTCATAAAATACATAAAGTATAAAGTCAGTTGGTATTGTTTGATATTAGTCTGACTGCCCCTGGAGGCCCATGTGTTCAGGGCTAGGGACCCAAAGTCTTATGTTAATGGTTCATTCAACTGTGGTGTCTGCAGGTGCAGCCTGCAGGAAGTGACTGGATTTGGTTATGTGGCTATTGTGAAGCCCATGATGGAATCATGCTGCTTTATAAAGAGGGAGACATGGACAGAAAAATGAGTGCACCCCATCTCTGTTTCCTGGCTCCCCATGGGATCCTTCCCACATCCCCCTTCCAACACCCACAACCCTCATCAGACACCAAATGGGGCCACCTGATCTTGGACTAGGAACCTCCCAAGCATTCCTCCTTTACAAGTAACTTCTCTTGGGTATTGTTTACAGTGACAAAAAGCTGGGATATACATTAGATTTCTGTTTCTGTTTGCTGAATTAACAAATTGACCCCTTCGGCATGCTGGGGGTACTCCCACACGTGTCCCACCTGGACACTGTGGGGTGGGACAGAGGACAGGCCATTGGATGGCCTGTTGGTTTTGCTGCTCCTCCAGTCTGTGATTCCCCACTCCCTGGGCCTCTGCCTTGTCCTCACCATTGTAACTAGACGCGCTAGACCTGAGCGGGTGTCTCTGCCTTTGCTCTCAAGTCTTCTAAGAAGCCTGAAGCCCCTCTCCCACACCCTTCAGCACCACCTGGCCATGGTTTCAGGAGTAGTTAACTGTTTTGCATTCTGCTTCCCTGAAGCCCATTACTTTGAAACTCACACATTTTTCAGCAGAGCCTGGGACTGTGGAAGACAGATGATCTATAAACCGGCAAATGCATGGCTCCATCGCAAACAAGTCATGGCTTCAACGACAAATCTCTTTAGCCACCAGTCCCCAAATATGGTGGCTTAAGCTATAGTTTTTGTAATAAAAAACAATTCCTCACTTTTGAATGCTTCTTTATAGCAGACTCACTGTCTTGCAGGAGTTCTTAGGGAAAACTGCTGTCCATCATGAAATGATTCCCTGGTGTTACCACCCTTATTCACCCGCGTGTTTCAAGCAGGCTGGCCCAACCTTGACCTGCCCCCACCTTGGAGAATGACCACCTGTCCTGTGAGGTGCACAGACCCACCCAGGCCTGCCAAAGGAACTTGCAAGTTACAAAGTAGTCTGTATTTTAATCAGATCATTGCTGACATTCCCAAGAGAGTTAGCTAAAAAGAAACTTGTGTGCCAGTTTTGGTCTGTTACATGAAACAAGCACTTCACCTTTATTTCCCTAGCAAAGGAACAGTTTGGGCAGCAGGACTGGCAGCTCTTTGTATAAGTTTATTTTAAACGTACAAAAGAAGTATGTGTTTGGCTTGGTAGGTGAGATGCCCACTTCTTGCACTGGAGCACCTGACACCAGCTTCCTTCTAATGCAGACCCTGATCTAGTGTTCTTTCTCTCTCTCTCTCTCCCTCTCTCTTTCCACACCCTCTCCCCACTTCCCTGTCATAAATAAAAAATAATGTTCTAGAGGCTGGTGCTGTGGCATGGAAGGTAAAGCCGCCGCATACAGTGCCAGCATCCCATATGGGCACCAGTTCAAGTCCCAGCTGCTCCACTTCTGATCCAGCTATGGCTTGGGAAAGCAGTGGAAGATGGCCCAAGTCCTTGGTCCCTGAACCAGCATGGGAAACCCAGAAGAAGCTCCTGGTTCCAGGCTTTGGATCGTCTCAGCTCCAGGCACTGTAGCCATTTAGGGAGTGAACCAGCAGGTGGAAGACTTCTCTCTCCTCTCTCTCTCTCTCTCTCTCTCTCTCTCTGTAAATCAACCAATCAATCTTTTAAAAGAAGAATTTGTAAGTTTGATCCTGTTAGAAACAAGCCATTGTCTTTTGCTGATCTTGCCGAATTGGTTCCTTTCCGGAGAAAGGAAGAGGGAAGAATCTACCTGTGAGAATAGGAGCCCTGAACTCTTTTTTTTTTTTTTTTTAATTTTATTTTTGACAGGCAGAGTGGACAGTGAGAGAGAGAGACAGAGAGAAAGGTCTTCCTTTTCCATTGGTTCACCCCCCAATGGTTGCTTTGGTGGCATGCTGCGGCCGGCGCACCGTGCTGATCCGACGGCAGGAGCCAGGTGCTTCTCCTGGTCTCCCATGCAGGTGCAGGGCCCAAGCACTTGGGCCATCCTCCACTGCCTTCCCTGGCCACAGCAGAGAGCTGGCCTGGAAGAGGGGCAACCGGGACAGAATCCGGCACCCCAACCAGGACTAGAACCCGGTGTGCCGGCGCCGCAAGGCGGAGGATTAGCCTAGTGAGCCGCGGCGCCGGCCAGGAGCCCTGAACTCTTGCAGGACAGGCTCAGGAGGAGAATAGAGATGCTACAGAGAACAGTAGATGCACTTGCAGCATTGGATACAAAAAAGCGTTCACAGAAAGAACAAAGGAAGATGATGGCAGGAGTGGTCAGCCAAACCTGGAAGTAAGCAGTAGACCCAGAAGGGAGCTGGAGTCAGTTCAGGGAAATTTCCAAAGTGGAATTTCCAGGGGGATGTCAACTCAGTCTACTGCCAGGAGAGAAATTCCCAAATGACAGTCACAAGACTGAGCACCTGTCTTGAGTCACATGCTGAACACACAAACGACTCGCTCTTCCAGCAATCTAGGATCTAGGACCACCCCACTTACCAGATGACAAAGCCCACCATGCACTCCCTCCCAGCCCTTACTGCAAGGCTTAGCAGAGCACAGCTTTCTTGCTCACAGGAGACACTGAAAACCCATGCTGACTTAACAGTCAAGGCACCAATCCTTTCACTTAGTTTGGAAGGAATTTACATGCACCATGCACTATGTTGGGCAATGAGACTACAAATGAGAACAATATAATGTTGTTGAGTTCAATAACTTAAAATCCAATAGGAATTGCAAGTGTGTAAATGATAGCAAAAGACAGTGACATAACCTCTCTGAGAAACAGACACAACAGGGGCTGACGCTGTGGCATAGTAGGCTAAGCCTCTACCTGCGGTGCCAGCATCCCATATGGATGCCAGTTCGTGTCCTGGTTGCTCCTCTTCCAATTCATCTCCCTGCTAACAGCCTGGGGAAACAGTGAAAGATGGCCCAAGGGCCTGAGCCCCTCCACCCTTATGAGAGACCTGGAAGAAGCGCCTGGCTCCTGACTTCAGATCAGCTCAGCTCCAGCCGTTGCAGCCATTTGGGAGTGAACCAGCAATGGAGATCCCTCTCTCTGTCTCTCCCTCTCTCTGTCTGTAACTTTACCTCTCAAATAAATAAATAAATCTTAAAAAAAAAAAAAAAAGAAAGAAAGAAAGAAAAAGACACAGCAGTGCCACAGGGCTTTCCGAAAAAGTTAAATCCATTCTGACAGAGCAAAGAAGAAAAGCTTAGCAGAGGAAATAGCTTTTCACCAAGGTCTGGAAGACAAACATGAATTCATGATAAACAGGAAGGAGAATGTTTTACACTAAGAGGAGAAAACCCAGTAAGGACCGTCCACACAAAGGCACTTGCACCTGGTCGAAGCGTGACCGACTGGAGAAGCTACCCTGTTTGTTGTGAAGCAAATCACTGCAGCCAGAGCCATGCAGGCTGATTCCATAGTGTACTTCATTTCTCTTGTAAAATCACTGTACTGAGGGGTTGACCCTCTGTGATTAATTGGAGTTAGACTATACCTTAGTCCCCGTTACTTGTCATAAAATTAGGCATTGTATAATACAAACAAATCTGTCTACTAGGCAAACATCAAAGGCACGCGGTTCTCGCTGATTGGGAGATAGTACATTCTGTCTCGCAGTGATGCACGTTTGCTTTTTTCCCCCCATTTTTTCTCTTCAGTTTCCTCTCTGCCTCAGGGGGGCACCACATTTGACCAAGCCTCACGGAGCCTACTCTGGCGTTGCCTATCTTTCTACAGCACATGTGTCCATATGAGAATTTAAACTATGACATGACTGTTCTTGTGAAACAATTTTTCCATGCGCTCTTCCAGGTTATCTATGTTACCACTGCTCTCTTCTATCAGCGTAGATATTTGCTTGAATGCTTGGAATTTTAAATCTTAGATCTTCAGTCCTTGACATCCAGGGCTTTACCCTTTTGTTTTCAAGTTTTCACACTTCAATACAGTAATGCTCAGGGTGATATACAAATGTCCACAGCCATCCCCTTCCTCTCCAAAAGGAAATGAGGTCCAGCAAATTTCTTTTCTGTAAACTGATACAACACACATCAGTACTAAGCCTGCAGACTTTAAGTCAATACTTGCGCAGACAGCGTGTGTCATAGCCCAAAAGAGAAGAAAAGTCTGCCCCCCAGTCTAGCTGGCCATGTGATTCCCAGAAATCGCTGTTCGCAGAAAAAGGGATCTTTACAAGAAGATCAAAATATAAAAGAGCATACACTAGAGAACAAGGAAACAAAGGAGAAAGATTTTCAAGTTACAACTCCATGAAATGATACATGAATTCGCAACCTATAATTAAAGGTTCTAATCCAAACATGACAACAATGCTTTTTCTCTCGAAGGATTATTATAATTCTTTGCATGTTTACAGAAAGCCCATTATTTCTATATTTAAACTGCTCTTTTGAAGCACTCCAGGAGGATCACAGTACTTCTCTGCATGTATAATCAGAAATTAAAATCACTCAATGTAAAATTAGTTTCCTTGAACTATCTGATCAAAGAACCAAGAGATCAATCCCAGAACACAAGAGATATGAGGATTCCCTAATTAAACAGTCTTTGAAAATAAGGCCATAAGTAGTTGTAGATAGGAAAAAGTTTAAGTTAATGGCTTAGTATAGATAAAAAATAGAACTCATTAATAAGACATCCATACAATGTTTGCAAATTCTTACTTTGCTATTCCAAAACCTCATTACCAAGTATATAGCCATGGACAGATGATCAAAGAAAAATGCCTTTCAACAAGATTAACACAATGTGGGTGACCCTGTCACAGCAACTGGTGCAGCAGCCCCCACTGCTCTCCAGCCTGTCCTGTAGGAATCGGTGGACAGGGCCAACATATTTGGGGTCCTGAGCAATGTTTTAACAGTATACGAGACAGGGCCCTCTCTTGCTTCAAGGAAAGCATGGTATTTGTCTAGGAGGAATACCAACTCTAGATCTGTGAAAATTAAACTGATTTTACCAAACGTGCAGCAACAACACCGGCCCCCACCAAGCCAGCGCACAGCACTGGTGCGATGGTACATCTCCTGGGACAGCTACACAGTGTGGCAGAGTGGAAGTGGCAGTGCTGCACGGAAATGTGAGCAGACAATGCAGAAAATGGGGTTTGGGGAAGGAAGGGGCCTGGGGGAGAGGCTAGAGTGGGAGCAAGCTGCAATCCTTCTCTTTTTTAGAAAAAAAAGTATTTATTTGAAATGGACAGTGACAGAAAGAGAGGGAAAGACAGAGACAGAAACAAAGAGAGAGATCTGCTACCTGCTGGTTAACGTCCCCAATGGCTGCCAACAACCAGGTCTGGACCAGACTGAAGCCAGGAGCCAAGAATTCCATCTGGGTCTCCTATTGGGTGGCACAGGCCCAAGCACTTGGGCCATCTTCCACTGCTTTCCCAAGTATATTTTCATGAGCTGGACTGGAAGCAGAGTGGCCAGGACTCGAACCAGTGTGCATATGGGATGCCTGCACTGTAAGTGGAGGCTCAACCCACTGCATCACAATGCCAGTCCCAAACCTTCTGTTCTTGAAAGTTCAGAGTTTCAAAGGAGGAAACTGCCCCCAGGTTTCTGCACAGGAAGGGCAATGCAATCTTGCCAATAAATAAGGACTTAATCTACCCATTGCGGCAAGAGAAAAAAAAAATCTCAAACTGTCAGAATGAAATTCTCAAAATGTCAGAAAGCTACGGACTCTCTCCAATTCACATCCAGAAGCCACAGACCTCTGGACAGAGCCATATTTCCTTTGCTTCTAACTCTGAGAACTGTGAAGGGTATGAAAAAGAGATTGTAGTATTATTTGGCACCTGAGTTATGAAGCAATGAACAAACACAGAGAAGAAGCCAGTCTTTAACCTTAGTGGTTATGATGCCCACATACCCCATCAGAGTGCCTGGGTTCAATTCCCAGCTCTGGGTCCTAGCTCCAGCTCCCTGTCCATGCAGACCCTGGAAGGCAGCATGGATGACTCAAGTAGCTGGGTCCCTGCCACCAACCTGGATGGAGTTCCTGGCTCCTAGCTTTGGCCTCATGCCACTGCAAGCATTTGGAAAATGAACCAGTAAATGGAAACTTTCTCTCCTTTTCTCCCTCTCTCCCTCTTTCTACTCTCCTCAAATAAATAAATAAGACATGGAAGAAACTTAAATGGCTATTACTAAGTGAGAGAAGCCAATATAAAATGTTATTTATGGTTTGATTCCAACTACATGACATTCTGGAGAATGGAAACAATAAAACTCTCAGTGGTTATCAGGAGTTAAGGGAGAAGGGGAAAGGAATGAACTGTTCAATCACAGACAATTTTTCAACTGTGCAACTATTCTGTATGATGCTACAATGATGGATACATGTCACTATCCATCTGTCAAAACCCATAGACTATACAACACTAGCCTGAACCCTAACTAGTGCAAATCGCACTTCCAAAAAATAAACAACTGGAAAAATTTGGCTTTTTAAGACTATTCCATTGTTTGCTGAGTTTTAACTCTTAATAATGAGGCAGTGTCTTCCAGGGGTCATAAATTCCATCAGCCTTCTTCTCCCTCAATACTCTGGAAACAGGCTGGGGAGGACCAAAATGATGATGCTCGAAGAGCTCCTCTTTCTTGTGTCCCCAAACTTCGTGGTTCTATTCCTTCCTGGTGGCTGCCGGTACTGGTCAGCTGTTGCTGTGGATTCATTCTGAGAGGAGGAGCGTGGTGGGGGCAAGAGGCGCAGAGTCACCACACAGACCCCGGGAGTCGGGTGAAAGCAGGCCAGAGGCAAGCAGCCCGCAGACTCGTTTATTTCAGTTGGTACAGCAGCTTAAATAGCCAAGGCAGCCAATGCAGTCAAGGGGTGGTTTATGCCCTAACCAATCACAGCCTGTTGCTAGGCGGCATCCAAAGCCATCCAATCTTACTTTTGATTCCCAAGGGATCAGCCCAGCTTATAAACACTGTTGCCAGGCAGGCTCCATTGCCATGTGGTTTCCAAAGCCATCCAATCACAGCCTGTTGCCAGGCAGGCTCCCTTGCCAGGGGGTTTCAAAGCCATTCCTGAGTAACTGATGCTCGCTTGCCAGCGGCCATTTTTTTTTTTTTTTTTTTTTTGACAGGCAGAGTGGACAGTGAGAGAGAGAGACAGAGAGAAAGGTCTTCCTTTGCCATTGGTTCACCCTCCAATGGCCGCCACGGCCGGCGCGCTGCGGCCGGCGCACCGCACTGATCCGATGGCAGGAGCCAGGTGCTTCTCCTGGTCTCCCATGGGGTGCAGGGCCCAAGCACTTGGGCCATCCTCCACTGCACTCCCGGGCCACAGCAGAGAGCTGGCCTGGAAGAGGGGCAACCGGGACAGAATCTGGTGCCCCGACCGGGACTAGAACCCGGTGTGCCAGTGTCGCAAGGCGGAGGATTAGCCTGGTGAGCCATGGCGCTGGTGCCAGCAGCCATCTTGGCCTGGCCTTCTCATTCCACCACATTTCCCCCTTTTCGTTTATTTTTGAGCAACGGCATGATTCTTGGCCATACCATTGTCGACCCCGTTTCCATGTGGTCTCCGTATGCAGCTGTGCCTGCCTTAGGTTGTCCCCCAGGGGATCTTACCCGTCGTTGACTAACCAGCACTCAAAACGGGAGACCACAGGAGTGCTTGCTCAGATAAGGGTAGGAATGAGGAACAATGGTAATCAGGAGTGGCATGACCGCACACAGGCTGTGGGCCGTTTGAGTGGCTGACCAGAGCTAGTGGGGTATAAAACAGTAACGGATGTGGCTATGGGCAGTTTCTCAGGGTAGGATGATAGGGCAGGTGCGTCTGTTAACAAGGCGGACTCTCAGTCTTGTTCAGCTGGTTCTGGTTGGCTGCCAGTTGCAGGCTTGATGTTTCTGGCTGGTACCCAAATGGGCTGTCCTGCATTCTCTGGAAAGACACATGCATATCCTAGACCCTTGGTTAGCAGAGGGTGTGGTTCCTTCCATTCTCCAGCCAGGGGGTCTTTCCACCTAACCATAGGGGCTGGGGGCTGGGATGGAAAAGATCCCCAGTGTTTATAAGCTGGGCTGATCCCTTGGGAATCAAAAAAGAAAACTGATAGTGAAAAGGACCTCAGTCAAAGCAAGCTGTGGGTCTGGGGACATATGATTGTTTTTCTGTCTTTGTAAGAGATCTTTAATTGTCCTATGAGTTCTTTCAATGATTGCCTGTCCCTGTGGGTTGTATGGGATACCTGTGGCAGACTGTATGTTCCAGGATTTCAGGAAGGAATTAAATTCCTGTGATGTATATGCTGGCCCATTATCAGTCTTTATGGTCCAGGGGACACCAAGGACCAGCATGACTGACTTAACCGCCTTTATCACATTACTAGCCTTTTCTCCGGATTGGGCTGTTGCAAATACAGCCTGTGAATAAGTATCTACCACCACATGGACAAACTTAAGTTTACCAAAAGAGTTAATGTGGGTGACGTTCACTTGCCAGAGCTTATTAGGAGCAAGGCCTCACAGGTTCACTCCTGCTTGTTGCAGTGGGCCTAACAGGGAGAGGGGTGCACAATTCTTGCAAGAGTGCACTAGGTGTTTGCATTGGCTCTTTGTTAGCTCCGGGAAAAGCAATTTTATGTTGCTTGCTGACATATGAAATTTTTGGTGTAGAATACGGACTTGTTCTAGGTGTCCAATGGAAGCCGTGTTGCAGGAGATAAGACGATCAACCTTTTTGTTGCCTTGGAAAGACTGCAAAAGGGATCGTCTTTGCTACCTGTCCTGAGTATTTGCTGTCCGAAAATATATTTACCGGCCCATCCTGGCTAAGGAGTAGAACCTTGATTATTGCCCTTATTTCTCCCAACTGTACTAATACCCTGTGGGGTTCTACATGGATCTTATCTTTTTCTGTTGAGGATTTGATCACTATTCCAAACAGTGACTTGTTGGCGTCCGTAAATGCACATGGTGTCTTGGGTATAGGTTGATTAGCAGGGAAAGCATGTTTTGGATAGTCAACGACATATTCCCGCTGAGTCCTCCAAGTCAGAGCTCACTGGTTTCTGCTAAGATAGGACTGATTCTTTCTCAAGAGCTTGTATTTTCATAGGGAACCTTGGACCTAAGGGGATGAGGAGATGAGCCCCAGTCTTCCCACTCAACACACACCACTGCCTGATCGTGATATTGGCTTTGTCTGGACATCCAAGCTCCCTAAAGCTCATGGGGAAGAAGAGTGTTGCCTTTAGCCCTAGTGACTAGTTCCTAAAGGATTGGAGTACATACCAAGCAATTACAGCCTGAAAGAAGGAAAAATAAGTGGATGGAAAAATATTCTGGATTTCTCCCTGGAGAGTTTCCTACAATCACTCGAGGATATATGATTTCCACATAGTTCTGCATGGTGCAAATAATTAATCCTTCCTGCAATGTCCTAAGATGAGAACAGTTAAGATTGAAGAAAAGGGGAAATGAGCAGCAGCTGTGGGGTTTATTTATTGTACTTCTGTAAATAGCAACCAGGCAGACAGTCCCCAGCCTTAACTCAAAAGCGGAAAACTGTGATAGCTACAATAACCTCCAACCTTCTCAATAGTTCGGCTGTTGCAATCAGAGAGAATCTTCTATTCATTCATTCTCTCATTTAGTAAACAAGTATTTACATGTGTCCGTGTGCCCTGGAATTCACACAGGCACAGGCAATAGCATGGCTTACAAATTACCCTTTGCAAAAGAAAATGCGTTTCTCACCTCATTGAAACTAACTAGTCTAACATACATTCTAGAAGCAAAAACTTGTAACAGAATTCAAAGACCTTCTTCCTTTTCTCTGAAAGAATCCTTCCAGAAACAATGATCCTGTTTGGTTTTCTCTTAAAATTACCTCATAAAGAAAAATGCCTTTATGTTCAGGATGATGGGACATCAACTCTCTTCCCAAGTCAACAGTTTAGATTCAGTGATGGAATATTTTCTAGAGTGAAACTTTGCCTTGATACTGACATTATCAGCATGACATCTATGAGTTAGGCAGTCTCTTCTGCAATTATTAACTCAATCTAATCATTGTATCTTTAAGTGGGCCTTAAAATCGCCACAGCCAGGCAAGAGTCTCTTCTCAACCATGCCAGGGCTGTGTCCAGAATCTAAGAACAGCAGAACGGGCAGACCCCGTGGGAAGGGTGGCCGCATTAGTGGCATGACTACCTGAAGGGCATGATCACTGGGTAGGCTGGCCATACAGCCCACGTTGAAGCCACTACTTGGGTTGAGGCATTAGACATGGCCTAATAAAAGACATTTTACCTGGAAAGGATGGTATATTTTTCCGTAAAGCGTGACAAAACTGGTTTCTCAACTCTTTGCCCCAGAACCCGGCCCCAGTGAAAGAGACAGGTGCAGGGCAGGAAGAGGATATGGGCGAAGCGGAAGACTCCAGTATGGTCTCAACATGGTCTCAACAGCAATCAGCTGGAGAAAGCCGACTCCAGACTAAACTTGAATGACACTTCATCTATGAACTTTTATTTCCTTTGTGCACCCCCACCCCCGCTACTGCTCTTGCATTAATGCCTTCTTTGGAGCCTCCACGGTCATGTGTACATGATCCTGTTATAGCATTGGTCGTATTGCCGCTACCAGGCAATGCCTTGACAAGCCAAAAGGCAGGTGGAGAGAAGCCATGGGATAGAGGAAGTAAGAGCAGCTTGAAAAAAAAAAAAAAAAGAAAAAGTGGTCTGCTGTTGGCATGACCACTGGCTGTGACTGAAGGTCACAATGGCTAGTGCTATAGTTACGTCCAGAAACTTTTTTTTTTTTGGGGGGGGGGGGCAAATTCTGGCTATCATCTGAGAAACCAAAAAAGGCAGTGTTTGGGAACTGGAGATTCCTGCCTGCCCCCTTAGGTTTTGTTCTGCACTGTAATTAGCCCAGTTTTGCTCACTTGCTTGCTTGTTGTAATTGTAGCAAGAATTGTTTTTGTCGCAGGTGACCAGCCTGTACCTGGGAGGAGACATGGGCAAGAGGGGAGCAGTTGGTGAAGAGCAGTCACTGAAATAAGGATATTTTGAAGATCCACGGTCTTTGGAGGGGCTCAGTGGGCCACTGGTGACATAGTAAGAATCACTCTTCCCCTTCACATGATCCTTAACACTCCTGAAGAAGACAAAGGAGAGCTGCATGATATTCAAGGCAAGAGACACCAAGAATACCACCAGTCTGAAGATAATGAAGATGGCTTTGTCAGCAGGGCAAGAGAGGAAGCAGTCCACGTGATGTGGGCAGCAGACCTCAGCCTGACGACCTGGCAATCCAGATGCAGGCTTAAGCATCAAGAAGCCACACAACTGTGGAGGAGGGAAAAGAACTTGTATCCTACTACATGAGTTTGACAGCCTATGGGAGTGACCAGCAATATCAAAGTCCTCAATAAGATTTTACTTGGAATGCAAGGGTGGTTGAAAGAGATTTCAGTAGTATACAGGTAACTAATTTATTTGCACTATATGCTTAAGATATCTACCATTTTCTACAAATATCTTGCCAATAAATAAGGACTTAATAATCCATTGCAGCAAGACCAAACAAAAAAGTCCCAAACTGTCAGAATGGGGCAGAGCTTTAAAAAGATGTCATCACAGATAATTGGTAAAAATGCTAAGAATCATACTTTTCTTCCTGCACATAAGCTACATAAACAGTTTGTACAATGAAAAAATATTCATTTGTTTGACGTTCCATGTTAAATTACTCTCGTGTTCAGCTTCACTCCATCAGATCATGTGCTCTGGAGTGTTCTTTATTCCTTAAAGCTTTAATTTAGTATGAAGATAATAAATAAAGAGAAAGTGGGGAAAGCTGTTACCTATGAAGAAGTTGCCTTTTCTGCGGTTTGTCCCAGAGTGTTCCCTGCCCAGAATGTGCATTTTGAAGAACAAGGTACTGCCCAGCCTTAAAACACAACACAATAGTGCATGTAATGCTACATCCTAATAATTCCTTTGTAAGAGTCATGTATCACATAATGACATTTCAGTCAACAATGGATCACAGGTACAAGGATCCCATAAGACTACAATGGAGCTGGAAAAGTTCTGTTGCCTCTTATACAATAAAATAACAATACCAGATTTCAAGACATACTACAAGATAGTTATAATCAAAACAGCCTGGTACTGCTACAAAAACAGATGGATAGACCAATGGAGCAGAAAAGAAACGCCAGAAATCAATCCAACCATCTACAACCAACTTAGATTCGACTAAGGAGCTAAAACCATTCCCTGAAGCAAGGAGTGTCTCTTCAACAAATGGTGCTAGGAAAACTGGATTTCCACATGCAGAAATATGAAGCAAGACCCTACCTTACATTTTACACAAAAATCCATTCAAAATGGATTAAAAACCTAAATCTATGACCCAATACCATCAAACTACTAGAGAGGATTGGGGAAACCTGCAAGATATCAGCCTAGGCACAGAGTTCCTGGAAAAGACCCCAAAGGCACAGGCAAGATTAACCAAGATTATCAAGTGGGATTACATCAAATTGAGATGCTTCTGTACAGCAAAAGAAGCAGTCAGGAAAGTAAAGAGGCAACCAACAGAATGGTAGAAATTATTTGCAAACCATACAACTGATAAAGGATTAATAACCAGAATATATAAAGTGATCAAAAACTCAACAATAGCAAAGCAAACAACCCAGTCAAGAAATGGGCAAAGGACTTAAACAGAGATTTCTCAAAAAAGGAGATCCAAATGGCCTACAGACACATGAAAAAAATACTCAGGATCAATAGCCATCAGGTAGATGCAAATCAAAACCACAATGAGGTTTCACCTCATCCCAGTTAGAATGGCTTTCATACAGAAATCAACAAGCAACAAATGCTGGTGAGGATGTGGGGGGAAAGGTACCCTAATCCACTGTTGGTGGGAACACAAACTACTAAAGCCACTATGGAAAACAGTTTGCAAGCCGGCGCCGTGGCTCAATAGGCTAATCCTCCACCTTGCGGTGCCGGCACACCGGCTTCTAGTCCCGGTTGGGGCGCCGGATTCTGTCCCGGTTGCCCCTCTTCCAGGCCAGCTCTCTGCTATGGCCAGGGAGTGCAGTGGAGGATGGCCCAGGTGCTTGGGCCCTGCACCCCATGGGAGACCAGGAAAACCACCTGGCTCCTGGCTCCTGCCATCGGATCAGCGCGGTGCGCCGGCTGCAGCGGCGGCCATTGGAGGGTGAACCAACGGCAAAAGGAAGACCTTTCTCTCTCTGTCTCTCTCTCTCACTGTCCACTCTGCCTGTCAAAAAAATTAAAAAAGAAAAAAAAAGAAAAAAAAAAAGAAAACAGTTTGGAGAGACCTCAGAAATGTGAAAACAGCCCTATCACACGACCCAACCATCCCACTCCTCAGAATTTACCCAAAGGAAATGAAATCAGCAAATAAAATAGTCATCTGCACCTCCATGTTTGTTGCAGCTCAATTCACAACAGCCAAGACACGGAATCAAACTAAATGTCCATCAATGTAAGGCTGGATAAAGAAACTATGGGATATGTACTCTAAGGGATACTACAACTGTTCTTCAACCCCTCAGGGACCATGGTTCATTGCAAGTGAAACTCAGCCCAAGTCTTCACTGACTGAAGCTCCGCTCTCCACTCTGCTGGAGCCCACCTCGCCTGGACATCACAGCTGTTGCCAGAGCTGACATCAAAGCCGGACCGGACCTCTCATCAGGTGACCTCTCCAACCCTTCACCTCACTGTCTGACTTGGAACTCTGAGCTACTGCCCGTGAGTGACTGTTCTGAGATCTGTCTCTTCGAGTGGTAACAGAGACTTTGGACTCTGGACTTCGACTTTCCGTGACCGTGATCTGAACCTTGAGAACGCAGCATTCATATTACATCCTTAGCCACGAGTGTTTAGATTGGTTATGCTTTTATGCCTATATGCTTTGTATGTGTTATACTTATTACTATTGCTGAATATTTCTGGAAGTTGCCTTACTCCTAGATGTGTTATGACCTGCGGGCTAATGACATATTGAGTGGTATTAACCTTTAGATGTGTGTATTGAATATATATTGAGTGATACTGAATATTGAATAATAAATTATATTGAAAAGGCTATCACAGTTCTGTGTGATTCTTCCCTGCGCTCCAACACATCGCATTAGCCTTGTCGAGCTGCCTGACAAGTGGTGCTCCTGACATTGGCGCTATGGTGTAGTGGGTAAAGCTGCTGGCTGCAGTGCAGCATCCCATATGGGTGCCAGTTCAAGTCCCAGCTGCTCCACTTCCTTTCCAGCTCTCTGCTATGGCCTGGGAAAGCAGTTTTTACTGCTTCTACATCTTCTGATAGCCCAAGTCCTTGGGCCCCTGCACCCACATGGGAGACCCGGAAGAAGCTCCTAGCTCCTGGCTGCGGATTGGCACAGCTCCGGCTTTTGTGGCCATCTGAGGAGTGAGCAAGCAGATGGAAGATCTCTCTCTCTCTCTCTCTTTCTCTCTCTCTCTATCTCTGCCTCTGCCTCTCTGTAACGCTGCCTTTCAAATAAATAAATAAATCTTTTTTTAAAAAAAAGTAAATACAATAGAGATAATACAGAAAGGCCTCAGGAAAATTTTTTCAAATTAGGTAGTAGCTAGTATAAATAATTTTACTAAACATTGATATTTTCTGCAATTTCAAAGTATGCAGAATGGCAGAACCCCTTTTACAAATATCCTACCTGCCACATCCTCTCTAAAAAAAGGTCTACAATTTTTCAGCCATTCGTCTAAGCTATAAAGGAATTACTTATCATCTTGTAATTTCCTACCATGTATCTAGGGTAGCAAATGGGAGCTGTCTCTATTTTAATTTTTCAGAAATCAAACTAAGGATAACATAGTCAAGCCCTATACCATCACACAATACATGCTTTGCCATACTTTGAAAGATTAAAACCAAGGCTGTCACAACATATGCGCTTAGAGACTTAGCTAAAATTACTGTATAACCAAGTCTCCGTCCTGTCACTCATACCAAAGTAGGAAATGCTAAGCATTATATTTCCCTACATGAAGATCTGTCAAATCCATCTCGTATTTAAAGCTTAAAAGTCCTGGATATCTGAGGATCACTAAAATGTAAATCCAGAAGGAACTCTTATTCTCTAATTTACCTCCTTTATTTTATGTACAATTAAACTAAGATCTAAAGTCATGAAACTATATGGTAATTGAGCTGGATCTTGACCCCATGTTCTTCTGATGCCCCAGTCACCACTTCTCCCCCAAAACAGGACACTTGTTTCCTGAAATGGGCCATGGTATATTTCTTCTTATTCAAAATTAACTTTGTTATCATGAAGTAGGCTTATGCATTTCCTATCTGAGTCTGCATGTCTTCAGTTCAGTCTCTTCCCATACCAATAGGCTCTTTGCTTCTGCTCCAGCTCCTGTTTTCTTCCATCCTTATCTGACTTTTGTTTCCTTTCTCTTGACCTTGACTGTGATCTTGAGTAAATGAGGCTTTGAGTCTCTGGGAGAAACAGGTACACCCAACTGCTCTTTTTTTCTTATCTATCTGGGGATGGCTCCGGAGCTACTCCGTCTCTCGTTCTGTATTACTAAGCCGCATGGCTCAGTTATGCTAGCACATTCCACTTTCAACAGTACTGGGGGGCCAGCACTGTGGCGCAGCAGGTTAAGGCCCTGGCCTAAAGCACCAGCATCCCATATGGGCGCTGGTTCGAAACCCAGCTGCTCCACTTCCTGTCCAGCTCTCTGCTATGGCCTGGGAAAGCAGTAGAAGATGGCCCAAGTCCTTGGGCCCCTGCACTCATGTGGGAGACCAGTAAGAAGCTCCTGGCTCCTGGCTTTGGATCGGCGCAGCTCTGGCCATTGCGGCCAATTGGGGAGTGATGGATCGGATGGAAGACCTCTCTCTCTCTCTCTGCCTCTCTGTGTAACTCTGACTTTCAAATAAATAAATAAATATTTTTAAAAAACTAAAAAACTCCCAGCTCCTGCAGTCTGCAGCTCCACCTGAGAACGCTTCCCTCCTTTCACCCCGCCCCTCAAACTCCTCAGAACTGCATCACTGCTTCGTTGTCCAAAAGCCACTAAAAAAAAAAAAAAAAAAAAGGACTGGCACCCCAAAGTTCCCCAACAGACTTGTTCCTGCTCTTGTAACAAAACCCTGAAGGCTAAGTCATTTGCAAATTATAGAAACTTATTTCTCAAAGTGCTGGAGGCAGGGAAGTCTGAGATCAAAGCACCCTGACTATGTGGGGAAGAGCTCTCTCCTTCCAAAACCATGCCTTGTTGCTGCATCTTAATAAAAGGGGGCGGGGCAGAAATGTCTGTGCCCTCTCCAAAATTCATGTTGAAACTTCATCCCCGGGGCAACAACATTAGGAGGTGGGCCTGAAGCCGATGCGGTACTGAGTGCTAAACCTCCACTTGTAACCCCAGCGTCCCATATCAGAGCACCGGTTCCAGTCCCAGCTGCTCTGCTTCTGGCCCAGCTCCCTGCTAATACAGCTGGAAAAGCAGCAGAGGGTGTCCCACTACCACCCACACGGGAGACCGGATGGAGCTCTTGGCTCCTGGCTTCAGCTGGGCCCAGGCCCCAGCCATTGCAGCCAGTTGGAGATTGAACCAGCAGATGGATAATCTCTCTTTAGCTCCCTTTCTCTGTGATTCTGCCTTTCAAATGAATAAAATAAATCACTTCTTAAAGGTTGTTGATTTAAAAGAGAGAGAGAGAGAGAGAGGTGGAGCAGGCAGGGATTGCGTGGGTCACAAGGTGCCACCCTCATGGATGGCATTGGTTCCCCCATAGAAGGGGCTACAGGAGCCAGTGCCACAGCCCTTCCCTTCCATCCCTTGTGCCGCGTGTCCCATCCTGACAAAGCAGCAGGGTACCATCCTGGAAGCAGTCAGCAGGCACCGAATCTGCAGGCACCTTGATCTGGTACTTTCCAGCTCCCACAACTATGAGAAATTAATCTCCGTTATTTATAAATTACCCAGTCTGCCGTACCGTGTCACAGCAGCCTGACCGGACAGAGATGAGGTAAATTCACTCTGTCCTCATGACTCAATCACCTCCCGAATGCTGCACATCTTACTCTGCCTGCACTGGGGGCTAATTTTCTCCATGAATTTTAGAGACACAAACACTCCAACCGTAGCCACCACATGTTCATGAGGGCCTTCTGCACTGGCACCTGGCCTGACTCGGCCACATCCTACTGAACAGCCAAATAAAGAATAAGATGGAACCATAGCATAAGGCTTGTCTGGGGGCTGTGGCAAACCGGCACAGAAGCAAAGAGGAGAAGCCCTGTGCTTCCTCCCATGCAGAAAGAGAGCCACAGCCCCACACACATAGGGCCAACGGCGGTGACATCTGCCTGTGGCTGACACCTTGCTTTTACACACACATCCACTGCACTCTTCCCCTGAACCAAGTAGCACTTATCTCTGCCACTCACAATCTAGCCTAAAATTGTATTCACCGCTAAAAGAACAGCCTGAAGCCAGAAAATAGTGATGACAAGCAGTTATTTTGGGAGAGGAAAAAAAAAGGTTTTCAGCTGCCACTTAACACTAGAACCTCCTTTATCAGGAATATTGCTGCTAGCCTTTTTTTCAGATTCAATTTATACCTTGAAAGATACAAGCATTTGCAATAGTATCCCAGGATGACAATATCTCAGAAATGCCACTTCCTTTTGGCATTTTTAGGAAAAAGAACAACAATCCCTCTGGTGTATGCCATACTGAGCCACTGTAACATGCTTTTACAGACTTTTTTTTTTTTTCATTTTCATCCTCACTATTCTACAATACGGAAAGGCAAAAATGTATCCAAATTTTACCCAGATAGTCCTGGGTCGCTGAGAAGCTGAGGACCCTGTCTCATTTCTCAGCAGGCAGCACACTCACTATATGCCTGATCCATCTTTGTATACACAGGCTGCTTGGCAGTCAGCTGCTGAATGAATAAAAGTCAACAATAAGCCGGCGCCGCGGCTCACTAGGCTAATCCTCCGCCTAGCGGCGCCGGCACACCGGGTTCTAGTCCCAGTCAGGGCACCGGATTCTGTCCCAGTTGCCCCTCTTCCAGGCCAGCTCTCTGCTGTGGCCAGGGAGTGCAGTGGAGGATGGCCCAAGTGCTTGGGTCCTGTACCCCATGGGAGACCAGGAGGAAGCACCTGGCTCCTGCCTTCGGATCAGCGCAGTGCGCCAGCCACAGCACGCCAGCCGTGGCGGCCATTGGAGGGTGAACCAACGGCAAAAGGAAGACCTTTCTCTCTGTCTCTCTCTCTCTCACTATCCACTCTGCCTGTCAAAAAACAACAACAACAACAACAATAAATGGGGAGCCAGCATTGTGGCACCATGGGTTCAGTCACAGCCTGTGACGCCAACATCCCATATGGGCGTCCGTGTAAGTCTCAACTGCTGCTCTTCCGATCCAACCCCTGCTAATGAGCCTGGGAAAGCAGCAGAAAATTACCCGGGCCTCCCACACGGGAGACCTGCATTGAGTTCCTGGCCCAGCCCTGGTTACTGCAGCCATTTAGGGAACGAACCACTGAATGGAAGATTGACCTCTCTCCCTCCTTCCCTCCCCCTCCCTCTTCCTTTCCCTCTGTAACTCTGCATTTCAAATAAATAAAATAACTCTTTAAAAACAAAAGCTCAGAGGTTGACAACAAAGAAGCAAGACTAAAGCAACAAAATATCACCCGTTATTCAACTGGGCAACACACTCCAGTGTGCGTTCAGGGCTGACAGGCACAGTACAGCCTGGTGTTGCTGAAATACTGAGACACCCCTGCACCCACCCGTGCACAGCCAAGGTCTCATGTGGCCTGGCCTGGCCTCCTTAGATCCATCCATTCCCAGGACTCCCAGGGTCTTCACACAAGCCAGCAACTGCAAGGTCCCCAGGACCTTCTTACACTGTTGCCGCAGGAGGGTGTGCTGGGTGGCACAGCCTCAGGTTGCCTGGTGTTAACCAGTCTGAAGATCACCCCACATGCTATCCATTAGGATACTCGAGTCATTGAGAAAGGATGCGATGGTGCTCCAAATCCTCCAGAAAATTCATCTTGGAACACGTTCCTTAATAAGATTTTAAGTAGCAAAGGCTTAGCATAGGGAAGATTAGCTCTAGTTATCTGGGTAAGACATGATGTGGAGCACTGTGTGTTTCCAGCCTGCAAGAAATGAAAATCAAAAAGGAACCAAGGTCTCCCCTCTTCGGAACATTGCTGCTGTTAGCCCTTTTGTTATAACCAGCTCCGAATCGCCAGCAGAGATTCTCAAAGCGTGGTCATATGCCAGCAGCAGCACTGGGGAATGTCTCAGTAGGTTTTGCACCAGTGGTGTGACCAACAGTGCAGGATTTAGGCCAACAGAAGGGCACTGGAACAGGGCAGGGACCTGAGAGGATTCACTCCCATGGCGTCCAGTTTCCAGAGGCTGTTCCTGGAAAGCCTGTCTTGGAACACTGTACTCAGGAGGCCAAAGGCCCCAGACAAGGAAAAGCTACAGCTACAGGGGACCAGCCAGAGGCCCACTTTCACACAGTGTACAGGGCAGCACCTGGCAACCGGGTAGGGCCCTCCCACTCCCCTCTTCCTACCTCCTGGACTCACCCCTGACCTTGCCGGGAAAGCCCTGGCAAAGTGCTTCTCAGGGAGACAGTTTCTTTAGAGAATTCTACCTTTCGAGCGTCTCCTCCACCTGCCACGCAGGAGATGATAGCGCTTCCCCCCCAGCCACTCTCACTTGAGGTTGACTATGGGCCAACAGACCGCTGCATCTGCTAACAGCAGCACTATTATCACAGTCACCTCTGACAAACAATAGGGGTTACCTAGGTGATGCCAAAGCCAGCTCTGGCACTGTGCTCCCCCAACCTGCTCCCCAGCTTCGGCTTCGGCTCTGGTTCTTCCAGCAAGACCGTCTGACCGTACGGCACCTGCTTCTTCAAACTGTCATCCTGGGGTGTTCTTACGAAAATATCTTTAACTTCCTCTTGGCCCTTAGCAGAAGATCTTAGCTGCATCCAGTGACATTCTTTCATTATTTTGTATTCCTCAAGAGGGCCAGAGATGAGCCACCTCACAAAAGGGAGCTTTAAGTTGCAGAAAATTCAAAGAAACTTTCAGTTTGACAAAATATTTGTGCTAGAAAATGCCAAATGTTCAGTCCCACCCCAGACACCCTGAAGCCCAGCCATATGCATCTGAATAAGAGTGAATGCTTTGTTTAGGGTTCAGTTTGAGAATGACCACTGTGCACCAGCAGGGCCCCCGTCTGGCGGTCTCTGGGGTGGCTCTGGGAGCTGGTTAAACATGCACGTTAGGAGCAGCGCTGTGGCACAGCAGGTTAAAGCCCTGGCTGGCAGCGTTGGCATCCCATATGGGCACCAGTTCGTGTCCCGGCTGTTCCACTTCCAATCCAGCTCTCTGCTATGGCCGGGGGAAGCAACAGAAGATGACTGAGTGCTTCGGCCCCTGCACCCATGTGGGAGACCCAAAAGAAGCTCCTGGCTCTGGGCACCTGGCTCCTGGCTTTGGATTGGCTTAGCTCTGGCCTTTGTGGCCATCTGGGGAGTGACCCAGCAGATGGAAGACCTCTCTCTGTGTCTCTATCTCTCTCTGTAACTCTTTCAAATAAATGAAATAAATCTTAAAAAAAAAAAAAGAAAGAAAAAAGAAAACAGAGCAGGCTTTCACCAGTACACCAGAGTTGTGTTCAAAACACCAAAACGTAAGCCCCAAGGCAGAGTTAGTAAAGAGCAGACAGGGGACAGGAAGGCAATCACATGTTCAAGAGCACTCTCACGGCTCCTTGTGGGGTCAAGGGCAAATTAAGCCATATTCCTCCAGGCGGAAGCCAAGGAGGCAGCCACAGAGCTAAGGATGAGGAAGACAGCAGGGCACCAAGGCTTTCTTCTAGAAGATGAAGTCCCTCAGGCCTGAGACAGGACCTCTGACTTGGGCTGGAGTGAACACATGACAGGTGAGCCAGGAGCCGACCGAGAGGTGGCCAAAAGAATGCCAAGTGTAAAGGAGGAAAAACACTGCTCCTCTACCCATCTGGGTTCAGCAACTTGGGGGTCCTGCCAATTGAATTAATGAAAGAATGAGAAACTGACAGAAAAAAAAAGACATACAAAGGTTATTCTATGTTAATGTTTATATGAAAATTCCATATAAAAGCCAAAAAATGAAGACCCAAAGAAGTGCACAGGCAGAGAGCTTCTATACTGTTTCAACAAAGAATGATAAATTGTGGAGCTATGAAAAGAAAAAGGGAAAGGGAGGATTTCCAGGGGCAGTAAATTGTGGGAATGTAAGCACATGCGGAGACCAGTGGAAGACAGGGTTGCTGAGTGAGGCTTGGTTGCAGATTCCGCTCAGTGCTCTGGGCTGCTAAATCTAGAGTCCTCTCAGGACTTCTCAGTGTAAAAGGAAGACACATTGACAACTGCAAATTTATGTCTTGTGTCAGCCAGGTAAGGGGAGGGCAGAGAGCTTTTTTTCCCCACTGTCTGCTGTTTCTTAATCGCTTTCAATTCAAAATACTCTTTATGCCAAAGAGGCATATTTTAGTGTGTCCTATTCCAATCTCCTCCACAGACTTGGCAAGCCTAGAAACACCAGCCATTGGTCTCTTGCAGCCTCCCATCTTCCCTTCCCCTGCCTGTTCTAAATGAGTGACCCCTGGGCTCCGAGGGCACAGCCTAGGTTAAGCTTCCTGCATCCTGGCCAGACTTGGATTTTTATCTTGTTTTGGTTTTTGCTTTACTTTTTTTTTTACTTTTGTTTTTCATTGTAAAATGAAACACAGCAAAAACTCCAAAAGGCAAATGTGTGGCTTAATGAATTATCAACAGCCTTGTTGATGCTGAAGAGTTAAAATTGTATACGTGTGGGTGTAAAAAGTTAAGCTTAAGCTTACAGGTTTAAAACTTCCGGGTGCAGCTGTGAAAATAAGACAGAGTAAAGTAGCACCTTGACAGTAGGGACTCCATTTTGGAACCCTTGAGACTGCATTCTGGGAAAGCAACCCACCCACCCCGTGAGACTCTGGTCTGAAACTATGATCTCAAATAGTCGGACAATAGCAGTACACTACATAACCCTTGGCAACGCACAAAAACCCCATAGCATGACTGCTCAAGCTTAAAAATAAAAAGGTTACACCTGGGTTACCTGAGCTAATAATGAAAATGTGATTTGTCTATGTCTTAAAATCATAATTGCTGATTGTAAGATATTAGCAACCGCTTAGCAACCGTGTATTCTCTCCCCCCTCCCGATTTTGCGGTTTTTGCCTTTATAAACCCTAACTTTTGGTTATTCGGGGCTGCTCTGCTCATGATGATCAGACAGCCCCAGCATGCTGGATAATCAATAAAACTTCTCCGTGCTGTTTGCATAAGAGACGTGTCTCTTGGTGACGTTTTTCGGGCGGTCGACTCTAACAATGCCTGCCTAAGCACAACTTCTCTGCATCACTGCCAACCTCCACTGAGCTCTCCTGCCCCTGTACCAATCCCACTTCATTCTCACCATCCAATAACCAGAACATGCACAAGTCACATCTGGCCACGCTGTGGACAGCAAGCCTGGCCAAAATGTAAGCCATAAAGCAAATCTAGAAAAGTGAAGCCATCCACCAGAATCTCTGTAACCTGCCCTTTTCGTTTTATTTTCTTGTTTTAAAATTTTATTGTATTGGGGCTGGCACTGGTACAGCGGGTTAAAGCCCTGGCCTGAAGTGCCAGCATCCCATATGGGGGGTGGTTTGAATCCCAGCTGCTCCACTTCTAATCCGGCTCCCTGCTAATGTGCCTGGGAAAGCAGTAGAAGATAACCCAAGTCCTTAGGCCCCTGCACCTGTGTGGGAGACCCAGAAGAAGCCCCTGGCTCCTGGCTTCAGATTGACTTATCTCTGGCCATTGTGGCCATTTGGGGAGTGAACCCACAGATGAAAGACTTCTCTCTCTACCTCTCTCTCTGTAACTCTGTCTTTCAAATAAATAAAATAAATTTTAAAAAAATTTAAAATATTGACTTTTTAAAACAATAAACTTGTTTTGAGTAACAATAATTGTACATATTTATGGAGTATGGTACAACATTTTAATAGTGGTATAAAATGCAAACTGATAAAATAGGGGTGATTAACCCTTCACCCTTTTGGTCTTTATGATCAGAACTGTGGCACTCCTCTCTTTTGTTTGCTCAGAAAACATATAAAAGGTTAATGTGAACTACAGTCACCCCACTATGCTGTGTAAGCAAGAACTTAGTCCTTCTACCTAACTAATTTGCTTCCCACTATCCAACCTCCCACTGTTCTCCCCTGCTAGCCTCTAGTAACTACTCTTCTACGTTAAGATTGAGTTTTGTTAGGTTCAGGTGCTTACAGTTACACTGTTCATTCCCTTAGCTATTTTACAACAACCTACATAATAAAAACAGTATTTATGGCCTAGCTATCGAAAGCTAGGAAAGGGACAGGCGCTGGCTTAATGGTTAAGAAACCTGATCGCACACTGGAATGCCTTCACTGGCTCTCCAGCTCCAGCTCTTGGTTCCAGCTTCCTGCCAATGCAGACCCTGAGAGGCGACAGTGTGGGATCAAGCAACTGGGTTCCTGACACCAGCGTGGAAGACGCAGACTGAACCGGCTCCCAGATCCAGTTTAAGCTTTGATTCAGTCCTTGTGGGCATTTGGGGGAGTGAAACTGTGAACAGGAGCAAGCATTCATTCTCATTCTCTTTCTCTCTTTCTCTTTCTCTCTCTCTCTCTCTCTCTCTCTCTCTCTCTCTCCATGTAAAATAAAAATTTGTAAACCAGTTTAAATTTTAAAAGCTAGGCAATTTGCAGACAGTCTAGTTTTTCCCAATGACCCTGAGACGTATTCCTGTTTCATAGGTTGATGCAGTGAGTCTTCGAGAAGTTTCAGTTTTCCCAAGATCTCACAACCAGCATCCGGATTTCAACCTCAGTCTGCTTCATGTGACTGCCTAGACTCTTCACAGTTAACCCCACTGCTTTATGTGAAGTTGTCAATGAATATGTATAGAGCCTGTGTTACAGTCAAGACATGTACACAATGAATAATTCTCAGATTCAAGATAATGAGAGTCACACAGAAGTGTCAAAGTATGGAAACAACTTTTAGATGAATTTTTTTAAAAATGAACTAAAAAGCAGCACAGTTAAAGTGCTACAGGGCTCAGAAAGAACAGCTCATCCATCCTGATCAGCCATGAAGGTTCGCACCAAAGAAAGGAAGCTGTTGTGCAGAGGAAAGGCATGGTTTGTGTGAAACACTTTTCCAGGGCCTGGGGCACATGCTGGGGTGCAGATCACTATGTCTTATAGTTATTTTAGGGTTTATTTGAGGGCCGGTGCCGTGGCTCACTTGGCTAATCCTCTGCCTGCGGCGCCGGCATCCCATATGGGAGCCAAATTCTAGTCCCGGTTGCTCCTCTTCCAGTCCAGCTCTCTGCTGTGGCCCAGCAGGGCAGTGAAGGATGGCCCAAGTGCTTGGGTCCCTGCACCCGCATGGGAGATCAGGAGGAAGCACCTGGCTCCTGGCTTCGGATCGGCGCAGTGCCAGCCATAGCGGCCAACTGGGGAGTGAACCAACAGAAGGAAGACCTTTTTCTCTGTCTATAACTCTGCATGTCAAATAAAAAAAAAAAAGACTTATTTGAAAGGCAGAGATGTAGAGAGAGAAGGAAACAGAGTGAGAGAGAGGGAGAGAGAGAGAGAAAGACTCTTCCATCCACTAGTTCACTCCCCAAATGGCCCCAAATGGCCGCAATGGCCGTGGCTGGGCCAGGCCAAAGCCATGAACCAGGAGCTTCTTCTGGGTCTCCCACGTGGGTGCAGGGGTCCAAGGACCTGGGCCATCTTCTGCTACTTTCCCAGGCCATTAGCAGGAAGCTGGATAGAAAGAGGGCAGCTGAGTGTGGGTGCTGCAGACAGAAGCTTAGCCTACTATGCCACAGTGCTGGCTCCTTGGTTAATTTTTAAATTCTTATTTTAAAGGCACAGAGACAAACAGAAGAGATTGATCTTCCATCTACTGGCTCACTCCCCAAATGTCCACCACAGCTGGGATTGGGCCAGACTGATGTTAGGAACCTGGAATGCAATCTGGGTCTCCCATATGAGTCGCAGAGACCAAACTACTTGAGTAATCACCCTCTGCCTCCCAGGGTGTGCATCAGCAGGGAGCTGGAATCAGAAGCAGAGCTGGGACACAAACCCAGGCAATGTCTTAACCACTGTGCCAGAGGCCTGCCCTTCCAGGAAATTTCTGAACAACTTTCATACAGCATCCTGCAAGAGCAAATCCTCCATCCATACAAATGAGTTCCCTTTCTTCCCCAAAATGATTCTATCAGTCTTCAACTCTCAAGCAATTTTTTTTTTATTTGCTGAATTCTTACAATATTCTGAAACAGGGCAAGGTGAGTTTTCTGCACACAAGAACCCACTTGCAAAGTGAAATGATTATGTAGAGCAGTTATTACGACAGGGAACTGTTGTGTTCATTGTTGACTTTCCTGCTATTCTGTCCATTAGGCTCCTAAGAATTTCGGGGGACACAGGATTATGAATTTTGACTTGTTTAAGCTAATCAGGGCCTGGAATGCCAGAGGCTATTGATAAATGATGAATAAATAAAATAAATAGATAATGGAAGAATGGATGGGTGAGCAGATGAATAGACAGGCAAAGGAGGGACAGACGAACAGGAGTTCCGAGAAGGGAGAGATTACTGCAAGTTGGAGTACAAAGGAGGAGCTGGATTCATCTATAATAAAAAGCAGATAAAGTCTCATATCCAGGAGTCTACCCTGCTGTTTTTCTGGTTCTTCCCAGCATCAGCATAGAGTTCAGTGGCTCATTCTAGTCCAACTCAGGACACTTTTCCTCCCAATTGCTTCATCCCCACCACCACCACCTCAATCTAGAACTACATCCTTTCAAACTTAACTCAAAGGCCCACATGAATGGATAAGCAAAAGGCAGCCATACAATGGAACACACTTAGCAATACCAAGGAATGAAACTACCAACAGGGGCCAGTGCTGTGGTATAGGGGACTAAGCCTCTGCCTGCCGAACCAGCATCCCATATGGACGCCAGTTCAAGTCCCAGTTGCTCCACTTCCTATCCAGCTCCCTGCTAATGGCATGGAAAAGCAGTGGAAGACAGTTCAAGTCCCTGGGCCCCTGTGCCCACATGGGAGGTCCAGAAAAAACTCCTGGCTTTGGATTGGCCCAGCTCTGGCCATTGCAGCCATCTGGGAAGTGAACCAACAGATAGAAGACCTCTCTCTCTGTCTCTCCATCTCTGTCTGTAACACTGCCTCTCAAATAAATAAATAAATCTTTAAAAAAAAAAAAACCTACCAAAAGATACTATGACATGAGTATCCTTTTAAATTTTTAGTTTTATAATTGTCTAACATTTTGTCACATTTACTTCAAATGCAAACATTATTTACATATATATTTGTATATATATACTATTTTTTTTCTTGAAAACAGATATTAATGTCACAGAGTGAGGGATTCAAAACAATGACCATAATGTGGGGAAATAATATTGTATTGTCATTAAAATGGGATGATTCAGACAAGCAATATTTATAATTTAGCATCTTAATAGCAGTATGGTAAGCAGAAGAAGCCAGACTGAAAAGACTATACACTGCCTGATTCCATCTGAATGACATTCTGGAACAGGAAAACTACAGGGGCAGAAGTCAGAGGATCTGTTATCAGGGGCTACCAGGGGAAAAGGCAACTGACCACAAAAGGACACAGGAGAGCTCTCGGGGTGATGGAAATGTTTCAAGGCTTGATGGCACATAGCTGAGTATGTTAGTCAAAATCATCAAGCCATACTATGTAACTAAAAAAGAACAAATTTCACTGTATGTAAATTCCATCTTAACCACTTTAAGACTAAAAAAAAATCTATCTTAAACCCTCCTCTTAAAAGTGCACCATGACCACTCTCTGCTTGAAGCATTCATTTATCATCTTCATAACTCCTCCCTGAGCAATTAATTATGCCTTGTGGGCAACTCTTCTATTGTTGTCTGAGACTATCATTTATTTTCTGTTATTTCCATTTCATTTGCTTCGGTCTTATCTCCCCAAACAGATGGTAAATTCAATGGAAACAGGAACCACGTGGTACTGTGCATCCTTTATCCATATTACGTGGGCAGGTCACTGCTTGACCGTTAGACATGAGGAGAGTTCAGCAAAGATCTGTGGATTTGACTCAGGGAAGCCAAGCAAAGATGTTGTGAGTATTTCCTCAATCCAATGCCGGAGTGATCAACATGCTCACAAATGTCTCTTTCCACTAATCACCACACTCAGCTTTGCCCAAAACCCCCTGGGTTGTCTAAGGGAAGTATTCACACATCTCACCCTCGGTTATTGGCTCTCTGGTTGATTTATCACTGACAGGAGATGAGATGCAGATATCCAAATCAGCCTAGAGCAGCTCAACACAGCTCAAGGAAAGCGCTAAGACTGCATCTGCGCTGACAACTCCTTGCTGAGTCTGTTGTGCTGTTCCCTCTGCTGACGACTACTGGCCTCATTAAGCCCAGAGTTTTCGTATGCAAGGGGAAAACAGGACAACTAATCAGACTCAACAAAAATCACATCCCTGCTTTAACATTACAAACTCCCATTATGGAGTAGGCATCTGGCCAAGTGGTGGTTAAGTCAGCATTAGGACACCCGTGTCTCACATCAGAGTTCTTAGGGTTTTTTTTTTTTTTTTTTTTTTTTTTGACAGGCAGAGTGGACAGTGAGAGAGAGAGACAGAGAGAAAGGTCTTCCTTTGCCGTTGGTTCACCCTCCAATGGCCGCCGTGGCCGGCGCACTGTGGCCGGCGCACCACGCTGATCCGATGGCAGGAGCCAGGAGCCAGGTGCTTTTCCTGGTCTCCCATGAGGTGCAGGGCCCAAGCACCTGGGCCATCCTCCACTGCACTCCCTGGCCACAGCAGAGGGCTGGCCTGGAAGGGGGGCAACCGGGACAGAATCCGGCACCCCAACCGGGACTAGAACCCGGTGTGCCGGCACCGCTAGGCGGAGGATTAGCCTAGTGAGCCGCGGCGCCGGCCCAGAGTTCTTAGGTTTAATACTCAACTCTGGCTCTAGCTCCAGCTCCTGATGCCAGGTTCCTGCTAATACAGACCATGGGAGGTAGCAGTGATGGTTCCAGTAATGGGGTTCCTGTCTCTGGCGTGGGAGAACTGAATTGAGAGAGAAAAAGAGGTCTTCCATCTGCTAGTTCACACCCCAGATGGCTGCAACGGTTGAAGCTGTGCCGAAATGAAACCAGGAGCCAGGAGCTTCCTCTGGGTCTCCCATACAGGTACAGGGGCCCACAGACTTGGGCCATCCTCTACTGCTTTCCCAGGCCATAGCAGAGAGCTGGATCGGAAGTGGAGCAGCTGGGATTCGAATCAGCATCCATAAGGGATGCCAGCACCGCAGGCCCCAAAGAGTGCCATTTTCATACCAGCTCCAGTGTGCAGTTTGAAGCGTCTAGCCCCTCCCCTCGCCCTGGAAATTCTCCATCATTTTCTAGACAGAGCTACCTTGGTAATGTTTTCTCCAGTAATTTAGTGCCTTAGCCTCAAGCACAGAATGAGCTGTGTTCTCTTTATTTCCAAGGCTAAAGGATGGGGGAAATTATCCCTGTGACAGTCCAGGGAGAAAGAGGTTGAATCCTGTATTTATGGAATAAGCTGACAAGGCAGAAGATCCCTATGTGTTTTGTCAGGGGAAAAAAAAAGTGACACCACTAAATTGTTAGAATCTGGAGTTAATGTAGTGGTCATGGCTTTCATTCTTAATGAGGAGAGGAAATAACAATTTGGATCCCAAAGGGAGAAAGATACCTCCCTATTCATGTTCAAACCACCACACGGCACAGTTCTGCTGACGTGCAAGTTTGCAATAGGTGCCAACTCAGCCTGCCTCAATGGCCCTCTCAGTGACTGGGGTGGGAGGACTGGTTAACAGGACCCTGCATAACCGCTGTGTTCCTCTACGTTTAACAAGGCATCATAATGAATTCTCTGCACTCACTGCTTGAGCAGACTTTCCCAATGCTCCTTAAAACTTAAACTCTCTATGGTGGCCAGCAGACTGCCCGAAGACATTGTGTCCATATGAAGCAAATTAAACAGAGAGAAGCTGCCAATCCAGTTATAGACAAATAAAATGAGATGACCCATGTCCTGATATCCCCATATATTATTATGGAAACAATTATAGTGAGCATAGTAACTGTTCCTGCTTTAAGTACTGATTTTGTAATAGGTAATTCTTTGATTACCTATTCAGGTACTGTGAAGTGCTTATATATGTTATCTTGTTTAAGTTTCAATTATTCAGTGAGGGAGGTATTGTCACCTACATTTCATAGCTGAAAAAACTGAAGCTCAGAGAATTAGGTAATTTTCACCAGGATATCTGGGTAGCAAGTGTCAAGGGTCAAAACTCAAAAAATAGGTCAGACTTGTGTCCTCTGGGCTATATCTTTGCCTTAAAGAAGAGGCTGATTTCAGACCAAAATGTAGCACAAATCAAATGAAAATAACATAGCTTGTTCGGATTCCCCTTCTCGACCAGCTTGCAAGCTTGCATGCATCTCAGCAATGGGACAGAAAGAGAAAGTTAAACCTCCTGTATGGCTAATATATTACCCATGTTTCCTAAAAAAAAAAAAAAACTAAAAGTAGAAGTGCCACGTGATGCAGCTATTCCATACTGGATAGCCAAAAGAAATGAAATTCAAATCCAATAGAAATGAAATCATAGAGATTCCTGCACACCCATGTATATTGCAGCTCCATTCACAATAGCTACGACAAGGACGCAACAGGGGTGTCCGTTAATGGAAGAATGGATAAGGAAATGTGGTACAAATACAAAATAGAATACTATTCAGCCATAAAAAATAAATGAAAACAAACCCAAAATTTGCAGTAATATGGATGGAACTGGAGATCATTATGTTAAATGAAATAAGCAACACACAAAAAGATGAATACCACATGTTCTCTCTCTTATGTGGAAGCTAAAGAAGCTTATTTAGCAGAATTAGGGAGTAGAATAATGGTCACCACTGGGAAGAGAAGGAGGAGGGATAGAGGTTGGGGAACAGGTACCAAGATGCAGTTAGATAGGAATAATAAGGACTGGTGTTGTACAGCACCATACGGTGATTCTGGTTTACAAGAATGTATTATTGTATATTTTACAAAGAGCTAGAGGAAAGAAGTTCAAAGGCTCCCAGCAGAGATAAATGAAAAATGTTTAAGGAGATGGAAATGCTAATTACCTAATTTGACCAAGACATTACGTACCGTATTGAATCATTGTGCTGCATCCCATACACATGTACAACTGGTACGCATCAAAAGGTTCTTTTAAAGATACAGTCTCTACCAACACCAGGTAAGGGTCCAACCACCAACGGTTTCCCTTTGTTCATGGGCACAGAGAGCTCTTTAGTTGGCAGAGATGTTGCTCAACAGCCACTGGCACAGCCCAACAGGTGGCATGTCCCTCCCAGCCCTGTGCTCACCAAAGGCAGTGTGCACAGTCCCTACAGCTTTACTCTTAACTGTGAGGAGGAAAAGAAAAGGATAATTCTGGAATCTAAGACATGAAAAGGACAAAGCGAACAGAACTCACACTCAAACAACAAAGCAATCAGAAAAAGACCTGTAAATGGTGTAGTCCACATCCTCCAGGAAATGAGTGAGTACTCAGTATGTGAGGCAACACCAAACTGTTACAGAAAGAATCAGAGATATTTCACATAAAAATACAAGTGTGGAAATACTGATACAAACTCGATGGATTCTAAAAACTGAAGGACAAAAAAAGCAAACAAACAAAGTTCAAGAGTGAACGGTGAAGCCGGCGCCACGGCTCACTAGGCTAATCCTCCGCCTGCGGCACCAGCACCCCGGATTCTGTCCCGGTTGCCCCTCTTCCAGTCCAGCTCTCTGCTGTGGCCCGGGAAGGCAGTGGAGGATGGCCCAAGTGCTTGGGCCCTGCAGCCCATGGGAGACCAGGAGAAGCACCTGGCTCCTGGCTCCTGCCATCGGATCAGCGCGGTGCGCCGGGCATGGCAGCCATTTTGGGGGTGAACCAACAGAAGGAAGACCTTTCTCTCTGTCTCTCTCTCTCTCACTGTCTAACTCTGCCTGTCAAAAAAAAAAAAAAAAAGAGTCAACGGCAGCATTAGAAGACAATGTGAAGAAACTGACCAAAAAAAATGGGGCATAAGGAGAAGAATGTATAAAAGGAAAATAAGAGAACTGCCAGGAAAGACAGCAGCGGCAAGAGCAGTCCATTCCAGAGTTGCAGCGAGAAGGAGGAGAGGCCAGGGGAGGCCAGGCTGAAGGTATCACACTGGAGAATTATTCCTCCAGCAGAGAGAAAAGAAAGGCACAGTTCTCAGACTGAAGGGGATGTCCAGTGCTGGGCAGATAACTAATGGAGGAAAAAATACCTAGACCATCCAGGATGACTATGTCGTTAAAAACCAGTCAAAACAAAACACAGTTCAGCTGCAAGGGAAAAAGAATCAGATTGACATCAACACTCATCAGCAAATCTGGATACAGGAAGAAAACAAAGCAGTATCTTTAAAGTGCTGAAGGAAAGGCATTTAGAATCTAGGATTCCACAGTCAGCAAAACGACTGCTTCACCGTGAAGACGACATGGAAACATTGTCAAGGACAAAAAGAAAAATCGGATGCTCCCTTCATGATCCAAGAAGAGGAATGAAACACAAGGAAGAACAGATACAAAGAAATTTGCAGTTATCAAGCTCATGGGAAAAAAATTACTCTCTGGAACTAACTCAGATGACTTTTTAAAAACTTTTTGTTTACTTATTTGAGAGACAGTTCCCATTTACTATGGCACTCCCCAGATACCCACAATGGCCGGGACTGGGCCCAGGTGGAGTCAGGAACTAGGAACTCAGTCCAGGTCTCCCTTGAGCCATCACCTGCCGCCTCCCAGGGGCTGCAATGGTGGGAGAGCGGAATTTGGAACTAGAGCCAGGAACGGCAACCAGCATCTTAACCTCAAGGCCAGAAAGCTGCTCCCTGAGGGTGATCATGAAAAGAAAAAAGAAAAAAGAGAGAGAGAGGAGAGTAGGGAGCAGAGAGTAAAACTGTGTCAAGGCTTTTGTCTCCTTTATGCCTGGGAGTGGTCACTCTGGAGACAGAAAAGGCACATGGAGCACCCCGAAAGTTCCCATAATGATGTGCATTTTTCATGAAACCACTCATATGCAAGGATTTTGATATTTCTTACATCAAAATTAATTTTTAATTCCATTTTCCTATCAACTTTTTGAAGTTCTCTTGCATCTACAGTAATTAACTTGATGCATTCTTAGAGGCAAAAGAAGTGATTATGTGCATTTATAATTGAAAAGTACACTCTAGAAGAATAAGTGTACAATTACAAGTTTCAAAAGGCTATGAAAAAATTATCAAGGAAAAACTTGAAACACCAAAAATACAATCCATTAAAGAAAATATTGATATGCTGGGTTTTGGCAAAATTAAAAACTCCTGAACAAAAGTCTGGGATAAAATATTTGGAAAACACAACTCTGATAAAGGACTTGTATCTCAAATATACAAAAAACTCTTGAAACTCAATAATAGGAAAACAACTCAATTTAAAAATGACAAAATATCTGCACAGATACGTCACCAAAGACAGAGAGATGGTAATTAAGCCAATTAAGCATGAAAAGATGCTCAACATCATATGTCATCAGAAAGCTGCAAATTAAAACAACAGTGTAGTGGTTCAAACCCGCTACACACGTATTAGAATGGCCAATATCCAAGGCAGACAACGCCAAATGCTGATGAGGACATGGAGCAACAAGAACTCTCATTCATTGCTGGCGGGAATGTCAAATGGCACAGCCATTTTGGAAGGCAGTTTGATGGTGTCCCAAGCACTCTGGGATATGGGTGTCCAAATATGGTGTCTTAACTGCTGTGCCAAACCTCTGCCCATTTTCTCTTAAATTCATGTACATACACTAACTTGGGTTTGAATCCCAGATTTGCTCCCAATTCCAGCTTCCTGCAAATGCATACTCTATGAGAGCAGGAGACAGCTCAAGTACCTAAGTTCCAGCCACCCACATACAGATAACGTGGATTGAATCCCCGGCTCCTAGTTCCCAGTTCCAGCCCCAACTGTAAAAGGGATCTGGGGAATAATCCATAGGATAGGCACTCTCTATATGTCTCTGACTCTCTGTCTTCCAAATAGATTAAAATCCATTCACTCAAATTTAAAAGAAATGAGCCACCAAGCCAAGAAAAGACCCAGAGAAACTTGAAATGCAAAGCTAAGTATAAGAAGCCAATCTGCAAAGGCTATAGTATATTTCCAACAGTATGACACTCAGGAAAAACAAACTATGGAGGCAGGAAAAGAAGATCCGTGGGTTAGCAGGGGTTGGGCAGGAAGGAAAAGATGAGTCAGTGGAGTGCAGGGGATTTTTAGGGCAGTGAGATCCTCCTGCATGAGACTCCCATGGTGGGGCACTAGAGAGCTGAAATCAAAGTGCAACATGGAGATGTTATTCAAGATGCCATCCCCACCACCTCTGTGTAATTCTTCCAGCTCTGCTGGGTGTATTTTGTCAACGCATTCCCTGTCTAAGATGGACTTAGAACCAGGGACTAGCTCTCCTGCCCTATTCAGTCACACACTATCCCTGCACTCACAGCCAAGGTCTCCACTGAAAATATCACAGCCTACAGACGGCCTAGCTCTTCACCGCACATGGAAGCACAGACTGCGAGAGAATCCCAGGTAACCATGATTCCTGATAAAAAGCATCAGATTACTACCAGTTACACAACTATCATCTTGGTTAACATCATGTATTTACCAATCATAGCCCAACATTTTATCAATGTTCTAAAATATCAAAGTCAGGACATTTTAAAGGAGTCTACCATTATCCTGGAAATAAAACCTGTGTCTCCTCAATGAGACTCAGGGTTAGTAGTAACAATGTGATGACACTACAGGATTTTTCCTTTTTTAAGATTTACTTATTTATTTATTTATTTTGAAAGGCAGAGTGATGGAGAAAGAGGGAAAGACACAGAGAGAGAGATCTTCCATCTGCTGCTTCCCTCCCCAAATGCCCTCAGTGGTCAGGACTAGGCCAGGCCAAAGCCAGACACATTTTCTGCGTCTCCCACATGGATAGCAGGGGCACAAGAACTGGGGCCATCCTCTGCTGCCTTTCCAGGCACATTAGCAGGAAGCTGGATTGGAAGCGGAGCATCAGGACACGACCCGGAGCTCTGAAATGGGATGCGAGTGTTGGCAGCACCCTAAACCCACTGTGCCACAGCACCAGCCCTGGCATTTTCTTTTGTACTTCTTCCATTTCTCTGACACACTGATTTCAGACTGCAATACATTGTGGAGAAATATTCATGAAAAGGGATGTAGTTTTAAATATTCCTTTAAAAAAAAACCACATCAGTTCAACTCCCATTAATGACGGCCTCTGAGGATGAGAAAGTGTTGCTGAGGTGCTCACTGATTCCTGAAGAAGTTTGGTGCGCAGGTCATTAAGGCTTAGCACTGTTAGCCCCTGGACTTCACAGCGTGCAGCCCAAAGTTCATAGAGGGTGCTTGGCCTAGCATTTCAGACACCCACTGAGATGTCTACATATCTGAGTAGCCAGGCTTGAGTTCCAGCTCCACTCCTGATGCCAGCTTCCTGCTAACAGTCATGAGAGGCAAAGGTGATGGTGCAAGCTGTTGGACCCCAGTTAGCACGTGGTAGACCTGAATTGAGTTCCTGGCTCCTAGCTTTGGTCCTAGACCCATTGCTGGCTGTTGTTGGCAATAGGTGAATAAACCAGTAGACATACCTGTTCCTTTCCATCTATGTATCATCTAGATACATATCTATCTATCATCTATCTCACTATCTATGTCTAGCTCTCTCTTCCTGAATTGAATTTAAAAAAAAAAATTTTTTTTTTTAATTTATTTAATCATAGGCGGGCGCCGCGGCTCACTAGGCTAATCCTCCGCCTTGCGGCACCGGCACACCGGGTTCTAGTCCCGGTCGGGGCGCCGGATTCTGTCCCAGTTGCCCCTCTTCCAGGCCAGCTCTCTGCTGTGGCCAGGGAGTGCAGTGGAGGATGGCCCAGGTTCTTGGGCCCTGCACCCCATGGGAGACCAGGAAAAGCACCTGGCTCCTGGCTCCTGCCATCGGATCAGCGCAGTGCGCCGGCCGCAGCGCGCCGGCCGCAGCGGCCATTGGAGGGTGAACCAACAGCAAAGGAAGACCTTTCTCTGTGTCTCTCTCTCTCTTACTATCCACTCTGCCTGTCAAAAAAAAAATAAAAATAAAAATAAAAAAAGAATAAAAAAAAAAGAAATTATCTTTTACTTCCATTGTCCCATGGACTTTTTGACATACAGTCATAGAATGCAAAGCATGAATATAATTTTAAATTTTCTAGCAGTGACACCTGAGATAAATACAGAAAATAATTTTTTATTTTTTTACTTATTTTATTATTTTATTTTTTTACAGGTAGAGTTATAGACAGTGAGAGAGAGAGAGACAGAGAGAAAGGTCTTCCTTCCATTGATTTACCCCACAAATGGCTACTACGGCCAGCACACTGCACTGATCCGAAGCCAGGAACTAGGTGCTTCTTCCTGGTCTCCCATGTGGGTGCAGGGGCCCAAGCACCTGGGCCATCCTCCAATGCACTCCTGGGCCACAGCAGAGAGCTGGACTGGAAGAGGAGCAACCGGGACTAGAACCAGTGCCCACATGGGATGCCAGCGCCGCAGGTGGAGGATTAACCAAGTGAGCCATGGCATCGGCCCCAGAAAATAATTTTAATAATACATCCTATTGGGGCCAGTGCTGTGGCACAGGGGGTTAACGCCCTGGCCTGAAGTGCTGGCATCCCATATGGGCGCCAGTTCCGGCTGCTCCACTTCCAATCCAGCTCTCTGCTATAGCCTGGAAAAGCAGTGTAAGATGGTCCAAGTCCTTGGGCCCCTGCACCTGCGTGGTAGACCTGGAAGAAACTCCTGGCTTTGGATTGGCACAGGTCTTGCCACTGCAGCCAGCTGGGGAGTGAACCTTCAAATAGAAGACCTCTCTCTCTCTCTCTCTCTCTCTCTCTCTCTCTCTCTCTCTCTTTCTCTGTGTAACTCTTTCAAGTAAATAAATATTTTTAAAAATACATCCTATTAACCTGATAGACCAAAATAGTATTACTCCAATATGTAATAAACATAAAACATTATTAATGAACTATTTCACATTCCTTTTAGTCCCAGAAATCCAGTGTGTATCATACCATTATGACACAACTGGATTCAGACTCACCATTCTGCAAGCCATACACAGCTCAGGGCCACCGTGCTCAATGGCACAGATCTATAATAAAGTCACCTTCAACCTGGACAGTCTCTGACTCACTCATTTCTGACTGCAATATACTGCCTGCCCTGTACAAAGGATCTTGGCCTCTCGAAAGGGCAGATGTTAGACAAGGAGGTATAAATACCACTTCTCCACTGGCCTGTGATCAGGCAATGCTCCTCTCTCATCTCATCTCCCTGATCTCCCTCTCTGTGGCCTGTCCACACCAACCCAGCTGTTTCCCATAGCCACTGTTTTCCCCAACATTGCCCTCGTTCTGGCTGCATTATTTCTAGATCCTCACAGTGTGCTGCATTCACAATCTTCCCTTACCCCGTGTGTTTGCATCCAGCTCAGATACTCCTCCCTGAGGACCTGCCTCAGTTGCCTGTCCACACTGGGGTCTAGCCTTCCAAAAACTGTGCCCCAATCTGCCTATCACAAAATCAGACAATGTTAAGAACTTCACAGAACGTAAGAGAAACGTAGTTCCAAGTATCAGCAAGGGGCGACATGGACGTGAACCTCAGGTGCCCCTGGAATGTCTACTCCTGTGACTCTCCCAGCACAAATGCACATCTGAGTAACTGGGAAGTCACATGCACAGACACCTCACCAATACCTGCACCGCTCAAACCCGGCTGCTGAGAGGGTCCTGAGCTTGGTCCAGAGGGGCCAGGATGGCTTAGTCTATCAGCTCCGTATCCAGTAATTACTGCTGTGGGGGATTCAAGGGCAAAATTTCTGCAGTTGTAAAGCCAAAGTTACATTTCCTTAATGCATTCGAATAAGGAAAATGGAAAGGAGTCTTAAATAAGGATAATCAGCATGGAGCTAAAAATAGCTGCTAAGAAGCCTGATCCTCTGGCGAGCACACAGACTCCCGCAGCAGGCCGTGCTCTGTTTTGGCCTTTGAATTGAACAAGCTGCTCTCTGCTGTTACAGCATCATGACCATGAAAAACAGCAACTGTCTTTGAACTCCATATCTGGACTCAGATTCCTAATATCAGCACAGACACGCCCTCACATTTGCTTACCCTAGTTTCCCACACAACCAGTCTGGGTAACGGGCTTAAAATAGTGACAGTAATCCTGGGATGCTCATGGCTGCAGACGGCCGGCACAGGGACCCCAGAGGCAGGGCAGGGACAAGGAGCACCCACATACTTCTCTGAAATGTGCGAAATGTCCACTGGCCCATTTGCTGGTTGTCTGACATAGATTACAAGACTGGAAAACTTACTTGCAAATGCAAAACCTCTGAACCAAAACTAATGAGAATGAGATCATTTCTGAGGATGAACTATGACAACAGATTATGATTCTTACAGAGAGGCAGGGCAGGAGCTAAGAGATGAACTGTCAGAGCATCAACAGCCCCCAGGCCCATTTATAGTCAACAAGGTGAGCCTCCACCTGCCAGGCTGGTGAGCAAATATTAGTCATGCATGCTGATGGGCACACCTGGGCAGGGAGACCCAGGCAGCAGAAGGACCCAAGCACTCCCCACTTCAGAGCTGCGCCATCCTCTCAAGGACCCTCTCGTGGCCTGTAGCATGCCCTGTCTCTCTGTTTGTCCTTGACCATGATGGGGAGAAGCTCCAGGGCAGGAATATGAGATCACTTTTATTTTTAGCCTTTCTTAATGGTTGTTAACATTGCTCTAAGCACTTTTACCGGCCTAAATGGATGTAAATAAGATCTTGTATCCAGTGTGGTATTGACCAGCGGCTATATCTGGTGGATATAAAGATCCAAGGAGCAAGGGTAGAGACGTGTCTTCAAGAGACGCCCTGCACACATCCTCTCATAAATGTTTGAAAACATTTTGGAGAGAATAATTTTAATTTCATCCATTTGTCTAGCTGGCACCTCTGTCAGATGGAAGTTTAAGACAAAGCATCTTTTGTAAAAATAAAATCAATTATTAAACAACTGAAGTCATCAACTGAGGTGCATATTGGCCAGCTGCAGGGTAGAAGATGGCCATAAAGGCAGGACTACTTCCAGCAGAAGGTCATAGAGGATGAACACTCTCTCTAGAATCAGAGTCCATGGTGTAATCGTACACAACTGGACAACGGCACTCAAGGAATGCTTGATTCTTCTATAATAACCTATGCAGTCATCTCCTAGTCAGGTGTTATAGTCTGGATATGGCTTGAATGCGTCCTGAAAAATTCATGTGCTGGAAACTGGTCCCCAGTGGGGTGGTGTTGAGAGGTTGTGGGACCTTTAAGAGGTGGGGCCTAGTGGGAGGTCCTTAGGTCATTGGGGGTGCTGCTCTCGGAAGGGATTAAAGTAGTTCTCGTAGGACCATGAGTTCTCACGAGAGCGAGCTGTGATAAAGGAGCCCCCCCTGCTGCCTGGCTTCCCGTGGCACCCACCGTGTGCTCCCTCGCTCTCTCTCTCTCTCTTTCCCTCTTTCACCTGCGGCCCACCATGATGCCATCCGCTATGAGGTGACACAGTCAACAGAACCCTCATCAACGCCGGCGCTATGCTGTTTGGACTGTCAGCCTCTGAAACTGTGAGCTAAATAAATCTCTTCTCTTTATAAAGTTCTCAATCTCGGGCATTTTGTTATGGTAATGGAAAAGAGATTAACACATTTGGTCTCCATCATTAGATTCAGAAGGGAAATAATGACAACTAATGTCTTTGCAAAGTCTACTCTAATGGGGATAAATGTAAATGAATGTAATAAGGTGGAAGAGTTTGCCTTGGATGATGATGTGCAGGAATGAGAGCATATTGTCTATATAAGCTTCACCAAGTACTGAATAATTAATGCATACATTTCCATGCACATCAGAAACTAATATAAGAACTCCATGACATACAAAAGTCTTATTTTCTTCCTCTTCTGTAACAGAAATAAAGGAGCTTTTTGAATGTCATATGGGTAGCAAAAGACAATGTCAAAATCTGAATCCAATTCTCTCTTACCCTATAAAGTCTAGTGTTTTAACTTTTACAACTACTGCCTCTAAGAAATATCTAAGCATAATCTAGTCCATTATACCAAGTCAAAAAATGACCCATATCAGAGCTCAGTCAAATCTTTACTTATTGAGTACCCACAAAGTATTACATAAATGGAAGCACAAGGAATTCAACCCATGTCCTTTTTTTTTTTTTTTTTTTTTACTTCCTAACAAGAAAAAGAAAGGAACAGGAAGCATGAACTCGTTTTGTTCAATTTAGATCTACTACCAAACTCGGTAGGTTGGAGATGGTAGAAAGCACACTGGACTTGGGCGTTAGCTGGTACTGCTGGAAATTCACCACTAATCAAAGAATTTCTCTGGCTTCTTCATTTGTGAAGTGGAGGGGAGGCGGGGTTAAACCACCTCCGAGCTATCTTTCAGCTTTTATAGTCTAACATTGAGCTCCTGGTATTTTCAGCTGTCCTAATTCTCCTTGAAACTTGAGGCTGTTTGTTATGGCAAAACCAGGTCCATGTAGGAATCCATTAAAAAAAAAAACCTTTGATGACCAGGAGAAGCCTGGAGGGATAAAAGGCTCAGGTGTGGGATTTGGAACAGAACTCCAGGGATAGCTTCTAGGAGATCTGTAGTTGTCCGGGTTCTGTATTTGGTCTGCGCACTTACTGCCTGCTCGCTCTTTATTGCTCATCATTTATCTAGCCAAATCCAGAAATTCAGTAAGATACAGAGGAACATTCTGCCCTAGATAGTAATGATGTCACAGACTGCAGAAAATAACGCCCATTCCTTTCTGATTCCACCCCTCTGTACACCTACACATCTGCTTAATCTTGCTGTTCGCCAGTGTGCACTGCCTGTGTGTGTGAGTCTGAGGTCGGAGGTTGGATACCAGAGTTGACAGTCCTCACTGCATGTGTGGGAATCAAGCCCTATGCCAGGAGCTCCACCACAGCATACCTGCGCTGTACACTTTTCCATCTCTAGCAGCCACAACACAGCCTGGCACACAGTAGGTACCTGGGGTCTACGTGTGAAATCCATGACTGTCTCTGCTCTCTCTCCCTCACTAGACTAACACGCTCCACCTTGAGCAGACTGTAAGCCCAACAAGGGCAGGAAGACTTCCCTTCTCTGACAAGTCTTTTAGATTTCCACCATTAGGTCAAATGTCTGAGATGCACTGAAAGAGAACTGGTCTTTGGAGAATAACAGAACTGACAAAGGATATCCAGATTAAGAAAGAAGTCTCTGGGGAACGACAGTAGCCCCAGAATTGTCTTAGCAAATACCACACACCACTGAGCACATCATCTTGAAGCAGGCGGTAATCTCCTACCCTTTGACTGTTAGTCTACAAAATCATGAGAAGCAGTAGATGCACTGAGAAAGCACACACCTGTGTTGAAAATGTTTATGGGTGGGGACAACCGCGCCCTTTCTCCAGGTGGACATGAGTGAGGCCTGGAAACCTTCACTACCCAGGCCCTCCCTCTTCCCCAGCCATCATATGAACACTCCACACAGACCCCCTCCCGACCCAATCTGCCACTGTCTTCTGGGAGTTCAGCCTGTCAGCAGCAGGACCCCCAGGCCCGCACCTCTCCCACTATTCCTGGACCTTCATGCCTTACCTGCAATGCTGATGACCCTGCCCTCCCTATCCCTAAAACTCCCTGAGCCTGTCCTTCCGGCCATCAGATTTGACACCTGGAAGATCAAAGCCAAACCACCTCTCAGGAGCTCACACCCTCCTTCCCCTCCCTGTCTTTTCTGCAAAGTTCACCCCAAGAGTTCTGCACTTGCTGTCTTCCAATTCCTGTCCACATGGTCACTCCTGCACCTGCCCTATCAGCCGTTCTTCCCCACGGGCACATAATAACAGCTCCTTTCAGGGACACCTGTAACCTCCACACAGCTAAACTGAAGGTCAGGGCCCACGCCTCATGGTTCCCAAGCCCTGGCGGCATTCGACACAACTAAACAGCCCTCTGTTCCTGAACGTCTGCCCCACTGGGCCTCCCAGCATCTCTCGTGGTTTGCCAATGGCTTCACGAGCCAAACTCTGGCCCTTTCTGTTGCCCATTAATCTACCAACACCCAAATGTGCTCGGGACTCCACTGGGGACTCTCTTTTCTAGGCCACATCTGTAAACACTGACAGCCAAGACTAATTACATAATCTTTACATGCAGTGTAAAATGATAATGCGGGCCCCTTATTCAAAAATTAAGACTTGTGGTGGGTATTTAGCCTAGCTAAATGGTTAAGATTCCTACATTGGTTAAGATTCCTACATTGGGGCTGGCACCACGGCTCACTAAGCTAATCCTCTGCCTTGCGGCGCCGGCACACCAGGTTCTAGTCCCAGTCGGGGCGCCGGATTCTGTCCCAGTTGCCCCTCTTCCAGGCCAGCTCTCTACTGTGGCCAGGGAGTGCAGTGGAGGATGGCCCAAGTCCTTGGGCCCTGCACCCCATGGGAGACCAGGATAAGTACCTGGCTTCTGCCATCGGATCAGCGCAGTGCGCTGGCCGCAGCGCGCCAACCGCGGCGGCCATTGGAGGGTGAACCAACGGCAAAAGGAAGACCTTTCTCTCTGTCTCTCTCTCTCACTGTCCACTCTGCCTGTCAGAAAAAAAAAAAAAGATTCCTACATTGGTAAGATTCCTAGCCTGGTTAAGAATCCTACATTGCACATCAGAGTGCCTGGGCCCGGGTTCCATGTCTGGCTGCAGCTCCTAACTCCAGCTTCTTGCCAACGCAGATCCTGGGAGGCAGCACGGATAGCTCATGCAATTGGGTTCCTGCCACTCACATAGGAGACTCGGATTGCATCCCTGACTCCTGGCTTTGGTATGGCCCAGTCCTGGCCAATGCAGGCATCTAGGAAGTGAACAGCTAAAGGACAGCTGTTAGGAGTTGGGTAGGATCTGTCTCCCCAACATTTACTCAGATGTTCAAACTCTGATGTTTAATGCTTGATGGATCAAGGGTAGAGACGTTGATCTAGTGATGGCATCAGAGGGGTGGGTCTGGTGGGAGGGTTTTAGGCCATTAGGGGAGTCTCCTGGGAGGGTATTTCTCACAAGGAGCTTGAGGTTTGAGTCCCTGTTCTGCCTCGATGCTCTCCCTGGCTCACCTTGTTATTATTCCTATGTACACCCCACGCCCGACCTCTGGCGATGCCAATCTATGGGGCTACCCGATCCTACACTGTGAACTCCAAACTGTGAGCTAAAATAAATCTCCTCTTTCCCGTGACGCTCCTCCCGAGTATTTTAGTTAAAGCAAGGCAGGGCAGACTAAGATGGGAATGTTCTTTCTGCCTCTCAAATAAACGCAAAATTAAAAACACTTTTAATGATTAAGATTCCCAAGACAGCGACGGCCAAGTGGTCAAGCAAGCACAGGCCTCCTCTAAGAGTGGGGTCCTGCGCCATTGCAGTGCACCTGCCCCTGGAGGGAGTCCTGAGCACAGCTCTTGAATTTAGATCTCTGACCTTGAACACCGCCCTGGCACGCCCCAGGCTCAAATATCCAGCTCTCTACCAAACTCAAATATCCAAGCTCTCTAGAAAGCACCTCAGCCTCCATGAGGTCAGAGCCGCAATGTCTCAGGGCCCCCTCTCCCTCCGAGAGAACCCTGCAACGTTGGTGCATTCTTCCAGTTTCTCAGACCAATAACCTTGCCACATTTTTTATTTCCTTTGTTTCCCTATGCCCCATTTCCAAAAGCATGAGCAAATACCTTTGATCTACCTTCAGGCAAAGGAGGATCTGCCTGCCCACTCCTCTGCCCACCCCTCCCACCTTGACAGGCTACCCTGTCCCCCACACACACACCTGGATTACTGCTGCACCCCGACTGTCCCCCTGCTGGAGCTCTGCTCCCACCACCTTGTCTCCACCGCGACACAAAGGAGTCCCCCCTTCAGTGACTATGAAAGAAGCCCCACGTGACCCAACTTTACCAAACAGTGGCCTAAACTACTCCTCTGAGAAGTCCATTTCCCTGTCGCATTACTCAACTGCAGAAATGCCAAAGTCATAATTTTATGCTCGTATTTTTCAACACACACATGCAAAAATCACACAAGATGGCAAGTGGACCCAGCTCTAAACTACGAAGCCAAAACCATCCTCGAGTCATAGATCTTCCTACAGACTTCCCTGGAGTTCTGAAATAGTGAAGAATTCAGCTCGTTCCAGAAACACATCTTTCACTTCCGCACCATCTAAGAGTCTAGGGAACCCATCATACGTCATAACCACATAAACACCCGGCTCAACTCGAACCTGGTTCCTAAATACCTCCTAGGATGCACCGCGGGCTTCCACAGACCACAATGCTGGGGGTGGCGCATTTGAAACCCTGGGAAAGGGTAGGGGGGACGTATTGCATGGGTTCTGGTCCCAAGCACTTGCACCTGCAGGCAGCGTGTGTGTGTGTGTGTGTGTGTGTGTGTGTGTGTGTGTTCTCTAAGCGGAGGCAGCGCAGGTGGCCTTCAGCTAATGTCGCTACTGTGCCCTCGCGGGGCCTGAGGGGACCAGAAACGCGAGGAAGACCCCTTGGCTCCCTCTGAGCCCTGCAGCAGCGCCTCACAGGCCGAAGCGCGCCGACAGCCGAAAAAAGGGAGAAGTCCTCCGCGGCAGCCAACTATGCCCACCGCGGGTCGCATGCCCCCACCTCACCACCGCAGAGGCGCACGGACATGCGCGTGGAGCACACACTCACGCGCGCGCGCATACACGTGTACGGTGGGTAGGCAGCAGAGCGGGGGGTCTCGGACCCTCGCCGGAGACACTGGCCTTCTGGCCCGGCAGGTGCAACGGCGCCCAGCCCCCAGGCACAGGCGGCCCCTGGCGTCCACGGTTCCACCTGCCCCAGGAGCCCGGAGATGGGGAGCAGCGCGCAGAGAGCTGGGCGGTGTCACATAACCAGGGGCGCGCCCCGCGCCCTCCCCCCGCCCCGCCAGCCCACCCTCCCCGCTCACCCACAGACGAGCCGATCCGCGCCCTCCGCGGCAAGGACATCCTAAGAGCCTTGTCCAGGCCTGCGCCGCTCAGCATCGCGCCCGTTTGGGGGGCTCGGCGGCCCGCGGCGAGCGGCGGAGGCTGCGCGCAGGACTAGGCGCTGGGGCCGCGGCGGCGCCAGGGCCATGTGTGGGCCGCCGCTTCGCCGCGCTGCGGGCTGCCCGGGGCCGCCGGCGCCTGTGCCCGCCGCGCGCGTGGCTGCGCCGTCCGTGCCGCAGCGGCCAATGCGGCAGCGCCCGCGAACGCCGGCGCGCCGGGCCCCGCGGGCCGGGCTGCGGCGTGGGGGGGCGGGCGGGGGCAGCCTGCGGCGGGGGAGCCCCGCAGGAGGAGGAGCGGGCCCGCGAGGCTGGGAAGCCGCGGCGGCGGCGCGTGGGAGACGGGGCTTTCAGGCGGCGGCGTGGGGTCTGGACAGCTGCTTTTCCGGGGCTCGCTGCGCGCCCTGCAAGACTCGCGGGCTTCCTGTTTACCCGCCTGGCGCGCGTCGTGTGTACAAACCGAAGCATTGTGAACTTTCCGGGACTCCTGACTCTCAGGTGGGGTCTGGCAAAGCCTCTTCACCAAACAGGGATTTCCAAGCTGGCAGACGCGTGGCCTGGAACACACAGACGTCCCAGGTCCTTGGCCTCTGCCCCCTAAGCCCCACCACCTCTCTAGAATCCTAGCTAGGTGGTGTCTTAATGCTGTCAAAACCCTCCTGCGTGGGTTCGAGTGCCGGCCCTGATTCCAGATACATCCTATGAGGCAGCAAGTGATGGTGCAAGTACTGGGTTCCCTGCTTTGCACGCGGGAGATCCGCAGTTGAGTTCCAGGCTCCTTGCTTGGACCTGGCCCGATCCTGACTGTTACTGGCGTTTGAGAAATGAACCAGAATATAGACTATCTCTGTCATCTAAAACCCTGGGGAATGCTTGGAACCACCCCCACCCACACACACACACACACCTGACACACACACACCTGACACACACACACACACACTTTCCACAGAAGCAACATCATTGAGAGGTAAGGTGACCTATCCAAGGTCACGCCATCTATTTTTGTCTGCTTGTCAGGTCATGTTCACCGGCTGTTTGGTTCTTTTCTGGGCACAGTTCCATAGAGAGGAACAGAAGCTAAATCTTTATCATATCTGATGCAATTCTGACCGCAGAGTAGAAGAAAAATACAGAATGGGTTCACATTACAGCCTGACTCCGCACTGACCGATGCTATCATTATCTCCCTGTTAAATTAAACATGAGGGACTGGCAAGGAGAGAGGCCAGCTGAAACAGCGCTGGGTGGGGGCAGGAGATCACGGGCTCCTCTCAGCCAGCCTCTGCTGCAGATTTTCGCAGGAGAATCCAGACAGGATGGGCATGGAAAACCAGGCTGGCACAAGTACAGTAAATTTCAGCTTTAAGGAGGATTCCTAACTTCTATCTATAGAAATTCATTGAGGACCTTAGCAGAATTTTGAAAGGAACTTAAAGAGAAAATAAAGATTTTTTTTCCATCCCGAACTTTAAGACAAATAGGAAACTATTTTTTGGCCACAACTATGAGACAAGAATGGGAAAAGTAGATAAAAGTTGTTTTCAATTTTTAAATTTTTTTAAGTTTTGTTTGAAATCCAGAGTGGCAGAGAGAGATCTTCCACCTGCTGGTTCACTTCCCAAATATCCACAATAATGGGTTGGGCCAGGCTGAAGCCAAGAGACGGGAACTTCGTCCAGGTCTGCCATGAGAGTGGCAGGGACCCGGGTGCCTGGGCCATCATTTGTTGTCTTCCCAGGCACAGTAGCAGGAAGCTGGGTAGGAAGCAGAGGCAGGATCCCAGGCATCCCAGTATGGGATGTGGGTATCCCAACCAGCAGCCCGATCCACCGTGCCACAGTGCCTGTCTCTGTCTTAATGTTTAGCGTGCATGCAGACTATGTTGAGTATGGAACTTGCGCCTTGACCACCAAAGACCCAACCCCTCCCCCAGGTCCTGCTTGATGGCATGGAACCCAGTCAAGAACTGGGACTGCTGCATTGCTCTGCACGTTTCTCCTCCGGTCACCACAGCTGGTCTGACAGCTTTTTTGGAGGGCTGAGGTAATTCAGTTGGCACACCTTGGATAGCAAGGAGCAATAGACAGGCATTTCCTTGAATGTGTATTACCTCCTCGTTTGCCTCAGTTAGTGCTCCTGATCTGTCGGCCTCTCAGGAAATTGGAGGGATTAGACTACACTGGGCACACAGTCCAGGCCACCTTGAGGTTCCAAAGGCACAGAGCTGGCAATGACTGGTGTTTATTGTTAGACTTAGCCTCCAAGTGCCGGTCACATCACCCCGTGACCTACACCTGGCCCTGGGGAGAAATCCTGTCACCCTTGCTGGAGGCAGCGAACATGAGAACCAAAGGGGACAAAGATGCCTGACAAGAAGAAGGAAGAACAAATAGATGCAAAACACAGAGCAGCAGGGCCACTTGGAGAAAGGGGTTTTCTGTCTAGCTTTGTGAAAGCCAGCAGGTGCTCACAAGTCAGGAAGCAGCCTGCAGGAGGGAGAACGGGTCCCTCGAGGACAGTCCCAAGAGGACAGAGGTCAACACTGTGCTTAACTAAGCCACGGCAGCCCTTTTGCCCTTGGGGATGAAGTGGGGGCACACGGGCTGGAAGCCACCTGTCTCCACCCTGAGCAATGAGTTCAGCCGAGACAGGCCAGCCTCCCGGGAGCGCTGGAGCCCCCACCTCACGCTATGGCTACACAGAGTCTCGCTCTGCTCTGCTCTGAGATTTCCAAGGAGCCAGGCTGCACGGCTGTCCTTGGCAGCCTGCCCCCCATATCTGTGGCTAGGGTTTGCCAGCCGTTCTTCCTCTTCTGTTTAATCACAAGCCCATTCTTCCTTGTTTAGTTTTCATAGTCCTAGCCAGACGCCTTCCCAAGAAGTTCTTTTATACAAATAATGGCTTTCAGCCTTCTCTTAACCTTCATCTTCCTCAAACTAAAGCAGCCCCATATCCTTTTTTTTTTTCTTTGACAGGCAGAGTGGACAGTGAGAGAGAGAGACAGAGAGAAAGGTCTTCCTTTTTGCCATTGGTTCACCCTACAATGGCTGCTGCTGCTGGTGCGCTGCGGCCGGCGCATCGCGCTGATCCGATGGCAGGAGCCAGGAGCCAGGTGCTTTTCCTGGTCTCCCATGGGGTGCAGGGCCCAAGCACTTGGACCATCCTCCACTGCACTCCCTGGCCACAGCAGAGAGCTGGCCTGGAAGAGGGGCAACCGGGACAGAATCCGGCTCCCGGACCGGGACTAGAACCCGGTGTGCCGGCGCCGCAAGGCGGAGGATTAGCCTATTGAGCCACGGCGCCGGCCCCCATATCCTCTTTATAACACTAAGTGTGCATATGTATACACACTCACACACACACACACACACATTGTATTCGTACTTCAGGTACTTCATATATATGCAGGCATACTTCAAAAAGTTTATGAGAAAATGGAATTAAAACATAAGCCGGGGGCCGGTGCTGCGGCTCACTAGGCTAATCCTCCACCTGCGGCGCCGGCACTCCGAGTTCTAATCCTGGTTGAGGCACCTGTTCTGTCCCGTTTGCTCCTCTTCCAGTCCAGTCTGCTGTGGCCCGGGAGTGCAGTGGAGGATGGCCCAAGTGCTTGGGCCCTGCACCCGCATGGGAGATGGGAGACCAGGAGGAAGCACCTGGCTCCTGGCTTTGGATCGGCACGGCATGCCAGCCGTAGCGGCCACTTGGGCGGGTGAACCAATGGAAAGAAGACCTTTCTCTCTGTCTCTCTCTCACTAACTCTGCCTGTCTCTCTCTCTCTCTCTCTCTCTCTCTCTCTCTCTCACTGTCTAACTCTGCCCGTAAAAAAAAAAAAAAAAAAAAAAAACATAAGCTGGAGCCAGCACTGTGGTTTAGCGGGTAAAGCCACTGCCTGCAGTGCCAGCATCCCATATGGGCACCGGTTCTAGTCCTGCTACTCCTCTTTCAATCCAGCACTCTGCTATGGCCTGGGAAAGCAGTGGAGGATGGCCCAAGTCCTTGGACCCCTGCACCCACACAGGAGACCTGAAAGAATCTCCTTTCTCCTGGTTTTGGATCGGCACAGCTCCAGCCATTGTGGGCAGTTGGGGAGTGAACCGGCAAATGGAGGATCTCTCTCTCTCTCTCTGCCTCTTCTTCTCTCTCTAGGTAACTTTGACTTTCAAATAAATAAATCATTAAAAATAATAAAAATAAAAATATAAGCTGACTTTGGTGCAAAAATTTTGAAATCCATGTATAGTTTCTAATAATATACATTTCCATGAACTTTTTGAAGGTGTCTCATACATAGGTGCATACATAGACATTATAAAAAAGAAATTGCAGGTTAAGCCTCTTCCTGCAACGCCGGCATACCCTATGGGCACTGGTTCAATTCCTGGCTGCTCCACCTCCAATCCAGTTTCTTTCTAATGCATCTGGGAAAGCAGTGAAAGATGGCCCAAGTGCTTGGGCTACTGCACTCACCTGGGAGACCCAGAAGAGGCTCCTGGCTTCAGATTGGCTCAACTCCACCATTGCAGCCATTTGGGGAGTGAACCAGTGGATAGAGGACCTCTCTCTCTGTCTCTATCTCTCTCTGTAACTCTGTCTTTCAAATAAATAAATAAAATATTTTTTAAAAATTAATGGAAATGGCATGTCAAAAGAGAGTTGAGCGGGGCTGGCGCTCTGGCATAGCAGGTTAAGCCACCGCCTGCAACACCAGCATCCCATATGGGCACTGGTTCCATTCCCAAATGCTCCACTTCCAATCCAGCTTCCTGCTAATGCATCTGGGAAAGCAGCAGAAGATGGCTCAAGTGCTTGGGCCACTGACCCACATGGGAGACCTAGAAGAAGCTCCTGACTCCTGACTTCAGCCTCGTCCAGCCCTGGCCATTGTGGCCATTTGGGGAGTGAACCAGCAAATGGACGATCTCTCTGTGTCTCTTCCTCTCTCTGTAACTCTGCCTTTCAAATAAAATAAATCTTAAAAAAAAGTAGAGATGAGTATATAGCAATCATCCATACCCCTACTCCCCAGAGACATAGAGCTTCTTTCTTGTACCCCTGTTATTATTTACAAACTAACAAATGAAAAATCAACCCTGACAGTATTGGGCAAGGGATCCAAGATGGAAGATCACTTAATAGAAATCTTTATTCCTCTATGAGGTTCTTATTAAGTATTCCATAAGTGCAGTTTTCTTAAAAATTTATTTATTTGAAAGGTAAAGTGACAGAGACAGAAGGAGTGGCAGGGGAGACACACACACACACACACATACAGAGAGAGAGAGAGAGAGAGAGAGAGAGAGAGAGAGAGAAAGAAAGATCATTCATCCACTGGTTCATTTCCCAAATGGCTACAATGGCTGTGGCTGAGCCAGACTGAAGCCAAGAGACGGGAACTTCTTCCTGATCTCCCTCACAGGTGGCTGGGGCCCAAGTACTTGGGCCATCATCCACTGTCTTTCCAGGCACATTAGCAGGGAGCTCAATCCAGCACTCCAAATAGGATGGCAGTGTCCCAAGTAGTAGCTTAACCTGCACTACAACACTGGCCCCATCTCTGAATTGTTATCATTTCTACATACTGCTTCTAGAGAGCAGTTTGCCAGACTGGACACTGAAGAAATATTCAGCAGCACTGTGAATCTCCAACAAAAGTCACAGTTGTCCCAGGCCACCTCCCCCTCCATTATCTCACTCATTATTTAACATTTATTAACAGGTGTGGAATGAACACCTGACATTGGATGCCAGCTGGCAGCTGCCCTCTCCACCTGCACTTCCTCACCTTGGCTGAGGTCCAAGGGTCAATGTCCCTAGAGGGAGTGCCAGGTGGGAGCTGTATCTCCTTTTCTAACCCAGCCTTGCAAAGTGTACAGCGTCACTTCCGCCACATCCTGTTGGTTGAAGCAGTCATAAAGGCCCCGTCTGTCCAACAGGAAAGGAGTAGACTCCATCTCCCAGTGGGAAACTGGCAGTTTTCTGGAAGAGCTGGAGAGCTGGAAACATTGCTGCAGCTATAATACAGTCCATTAGCAACAGCAACAATCAGTTTTAATAAAATAAGATTTTTAATTACCCTCTCATTGTATACTATTTATGAAAAAATTAGTAAATGCTGTATAAGACTTCCATACTGGAAACAAGGCATTTGGGCTCCCAAAGTATACAGGTGAAAGAAAGTCTTGCTGGGTTTCAAGTCTTCTAGTATCCAACTACTAATCAAGACTAATCAGTGTGTTGGGGCCGGCACTGTGGCGTAGCCAGTCAAGCCGCTGCCTGCAGTGCTGGCATCCCGTATGGGCACCTGTTCAAGTCCTGGCTGCTCCACTTCTGATCCAGCTCTTTAGGATATGGCCCAAATCCTTGGACCCCTGCACCAATGTGGAAGACCTGGAAGAAACTCCTGGCTCCTGGCTTCAGGTCAGCCTAGCTCCAGCTGTTGCGGCCCTTTGGGGAGTGAACCAGCGGATGAAAGACTCTCAATCTCTCAATCTCTCTCTCTCTCTCTGTCTCTCTCTCTCTGCCTCTCTCTTACTCTGCCTTTCAAAAAAATAAATAAATCTTAAAAAAAAAAAGACAGTGTATTGTAGGCTTACGAATAAACAAACAGATCATTGCAACAGAACAGAGCCCAGAAATAGATCCACGCACACATGGTTAAATACTTTTGACAAAGGCACTAAAAAATTCAATAGGAAAATGAAAAATTTTCCAATAAATGGTGCTGCAACAGCTTGATGTCCATATGGGAAAAAAATACGCTTTGACCCCTTAACCATAACACAATAATTAACTCAAAAAGGGCCATAAACATAAATGTGAAAAAAACTAAGCATATAAAGCTTCTAAAAGAAAACACTGGAGAAAAGATTTCATGCACAGGATATAAAAACACTAACTGTAAAAGAAAACATTTATAAATTATATATGATCAAAAATAAGACTTCCACTCATGAAAAGACACCACTTTGGGGCCAACGCTGTGGCACAGTAGGTTAAACCTCTGCCTGCGACACTGGCATCCCATATGGGCGCCGGTTCAAGTACCAGCTGCTCCACTTCTGATCCAGCTCCCTGCTAGTGCACCTAGGAAAGAAGCAGATGACCCAAATGCTTGGGCCCCAGCAGCCACGTGAGAGACCCCAAAGAAGCTCCTGGCTCCTGGCTTCAGTCTGGCCCAACCACAGTTGTTGTGGCCATTTGGAAAGTAAAGCAGCAGATGGAAGATTCTCTCTCTCTCTCTCTCTCTCTCTCTCTATATATATATATATATATATCTTTCTGACTCTCTCATCGTTCTGCCTTCCAAATAAGTAAATAATTTTTAAGTCATCAATTAAAAAAAGGAGAGACTTAAGAGAACTCTCTAGGGCAATGGAAATAGTTTACTTCTTGATAAAGAAGTGGATATTCAAGCTTGAGAGTCAGTCGCTAAACTGTAAAATAAAGGCACTTACCAGATCTCTTTGTAGTCTATTTCTTTGTGTTCTTTCCCTTACTACTAAGATACATTAATCTGAACAGGTTTTTTATATGATAATTTATACGTAAATAGTAGTGGTTATTAGGATTTGATTAAAGATTGAATTCTCAATATTTATTGAATTCTGAGTCATATACCAATAATATAATGGAAAATACTACTTTCACAGTTTTATTTCAGTTGAACTAAAGAGCCACCTATAGTGCAGTTCTTAGGAGAGGTACTTTAAACTTGAAAGAATATTGTATTTCAGTACCTTGTAGGTGACTGATTATGGTAATACATGTCTTTTTTTTAAAAGATTTTATTTATTTATTTGAGAGGTAGAGTTACAGACAGTGAAAGGTAGAGACAAAGAGAAAGGTCTTCCATCTACTGGTTAACTCCCCAAATGGCTGCAACGGTCGGAGCTAATCTCCACAACTCAATACAACAATCCAACTTAAAAGTAGGCAATATTGGGGCAGTGCTGAGGTGTAGCAGGTAAAGCCACCGCACAGTGCCAGCATCCCATATGGGCACTGGTTTGAGACCTGGCTGCTCCATCAGGATGTTCCTTCTTCAAGTGATGTCTTTGTTCTTGTTGGCATCTGGATAATAGAACCCAAGAGCCTGACCTGTCTTCCACCCAAACAGACCATGGAGATTCTTATGTTTGCCTCCCTTTCCCATGGTGTCCCTCTAGGCACATTTCTGAACAAAATATCTCCTTCCTGATAAACTCTCGTGATCCTCAGGTACTTCAGAGATGGACTAACTGAATAATACCACCGCTTACAAAACTGTCTCAGACTTGATGGAGCTTATGTTGAGAAATAAGGTTTAGGGGCCAGCACTGTGGCGCAGTGGGTTAAAGCCCTGGCCTGAAGCACCTGCATCTCATATGGGCGCCAGTTCTAGTCCCAGCTGCTCCTCTTCCAATCCAGCTCTCTGCTATGGCCTGGGAAAGCAGTAGAAGATGGCCCAAGTGCTTGGGCCCCTGCACCCACATGGGAGACCCGGAAGAAGCACTTGGCTCCTGACTTCGGATAGATACCAGCTCCGGCCATTGCAGCCATGTGGGGAGTGAACCAGCAGATGGAAGACTTCTCTCTCTGTCTCTACCTCTCTCTGCAACTCTTTCAAATAAATAAAATAAATCTTTAAAAAAAGAGAGAAGGCCGGCGCCGCGGCTCACTAGGCTAATCCTCCGCCTAGCGGCGCCGGCACACCGGGTTCTAGTCCCGGTCGGGGCGCTGGATTCTGTCCCGGTTGCCCCTCTTCCAGGCCAGCCCTCTGCTGTGGCCAGGGAGTGCAGTGGAGGATGGCCCAGGTGCTTGGGCCCTGCACCCCATGGGAGACCAGGAAAAGCACCTGGCTCCTGGCTCCTGCCTTTGGATCAGAGCGGTGCGCTGGCCGCAGCGCGCCGGCCGCGGCGGCCATTGGAGGGTGAACCAACAGCAAAGGAAGACCTTTCTCTCTGTCTCTCTCTCTCACTGTCCACTCTGCCTGTCAAAAAAATAAAATAAAATAAAATAAAATAAAAATAAAAATAAAACAAAAAAAGAGAGAGAAATAAGGTTTATATTTTTATGTTCACTCTTTAATTTCATTTTCCACAAACTCTTTGAAGTCCCTTCATGTATGTATTTGTATCTAGAGGGCAATATTAAAATGTTTACAGTAATTATTTCTGGATGGTGATTTCTATCTCCTCTTTTATACTTTTTTTGGGATCTTTCAAATATTTTACAATACAATAAAAACCCTTATTTTCTTAAATGAAGTGTTGGAATATAGTGAGTCCAACAGCTTAAACTTCTTTGATCCAATACTGGTTTGCTGAATATGTCCAGAGGATGGACGAAAGCAAGGGAGCAAGGCAAGTGTTGGTTGACAAGCTGAACTGGGAGAGGAAGAGGGATGGCTAATAGCAGAATAAAACACCTTTTCAGCAAATGTAGTACAGACGCAGAGCACTGGGACATTCAACAACCCACGCAGCCACCTGACGACAAACCAACAGGTCTAAAGCAGATGAACCAGTCTTATAAGCATGATTAGAACAGCTAACATTTAGATTGCCTACTCTGTGTCACGAAATCACCTAATTGCATTTCTTGCATTTTCTCCTTTAATTCCCAAAACAACGCAAAGGCATGAGTACCTTATATCTCTGTTTGATGGGTGAGGAAATTCAGGATCAGAGAAGCTAAAGAACTTGTGCAAGAATCCACAGGTAGGTTAAGTGGAGTCAGGATGTGAGCCGATCAGTGACCCGTGACCATGATCGTAATCAAGGTACTCAACATCTCCACAAAGGTCTCTCAACAGAGTAGTAGGGGTCAAAGAAACAAAAGTATTTCTGCACAAAGCTGCACAAACCAAGAGGCACACGTTTATATCAACAGAACACAAGGCTTTCATAAAACCTCTGCATTTTCTCTCAAACCTGCTGGCCCAAGACCAACAAAGGCAATTACACTCTGTACACATGAACTCTCCTACACCGAAGAATAACCACCCATGTGGTCCTAGATTATGACGTTTCTCATCAAACCCCCTGGTCACCTGACAGCTGTTCCTAGTTCATATTTTATGAACTGCTCTCTCCACTCCCTGTGATTTGGGGGGAGGGGCCTAGTAATATCACAGTTCCCGCCTCTCCTACCAAGGAGTGGCCAGGGAGCCAAGCTGACCAATCAGAGTAAGTCTACCCAGAGGCCTGCTGTATCTGGAGGTGATCATGTGATCCAAGCAGCCACACACACACACACACACACACCCCTTCCAATCACTACACCTCCCGTGGCCTTATTTTTCCCATATGTAAATGAGCAAGTAGGTCCCTCGGAACTCTGAAATTCAATTATTACAAAAACAACCAAGTCCATTTGCTACAAAATCTGCAGTGTTGCAGGAGCACACACACAGTCTTCCCTTCCATTTCCTGGACCAGAAGTTGCCAAACATCAACTGTAAGAGAAGTTTCTCCAAAATTAAACAGGGCATTTATGGAACTGCAGGTCCTCCACTCCTTGTCCTCACCTGATTTGGTAGGTCTTAGATGAGCCAAGGATATCTGAATTTTTGTAATAATTCAAGTTGATGCTAATATGCATGATCCATGCATCATGCTGGGAAAGCTGCCCTTGGTTCAGTCCAACCCTCTATGTTTTGCATAAGAAGAAAGCAGAGAACTTGCATTTCATTGATCCAGCCAGAATGGGCCCCCAGATGGATGGATCGCCACCCATGTGGTCATAGTTCCGTCACCCAGTGACCTGAGAGTCAAAACTGCCACACATGGGCGTGGGCAGAAAGAACCTCAGGGCAACCACGAGGCTGGGGGTGTGTGCAGTCACAGGGAAGGGAGAGCATCCAGGTGGGGGAGGGAAGCACCATGAGGCACGGGTGTGCCCAAGAATGGGCAGCATCTTGAACCCATGCCTGCTTCCAGCATGGTGCCCCTCCACTGACGGGACGGGTGGCAGAGCAGAGGGTATCTTCTTGGCTCGGACACTCACTGCAGCGCGCCAAGCCCTAGCAGCCATGAGAAGAGAGACTGGGCTAGAACACCTGTCAATCACAGTACGGGCCCCTGGAAAACAGACTTGGGGAAAGAAACCGCCTCCCCATGCCATCCCCCCTCCTGTCTACACACAGAGCCTGGGCGGCCATTTTCCCCCACTGTGTCCTCGCTGGCTTCCTCTCGGGAATACGAGCACTTCCCTCCTCCTTCATGTGGAACACAAAGGAAAGCCTGGGTGGCCAGCAGCAAGGAGAGATTGCTATGGATGGAGATTGATGCGGATTTCAGAAAATGAATGCAGAGTTGGCACAGACACTGGTAATTGACTCCCACCATCATCTCTCCGCTTACAGGTGATTCCCTGATCCTCACCCTGTTTTTAACGTAACTCGTTTAACTTCATGAGGGTTATCGTAGTTAAATTTAGATGATAAAATCAGCACCTCCACATAACCAGGAAAATTACACTCTATCATAATGCACCGAAAATACGCCTGGAAGAAGAACGCCACCCAGTGGACACACTGAATACATGCACCCTTGACCACATGGTAGGCCACCTGATTTGCACCACCAGGCACACACTGAGTGAGCACACTGTGGACTAATTCCATAGTTAGGAAAAACATCAATTTCCATTCTACTTTGTACATTTGAAAAGTAGACTTTCCAACAAATGATGTTGGAAGAATTAGACATCCATATGCAAAAAGACGAACTTAGATCCTACATACCCTTTCCTCTCACCACAAACAAAAATTAACTCAAAAGAGATGTTAGATACAAGAACCAAAACCATAAAATTTTTCAAAGAAAATCTTTACAACTTTTGACTATATTAAGAGTTATCGGCCGGCGCCACGGTGCCAGCACACTGGGTTCTAGTCCCCGTTGGGGCGCTGGATTCTGTCCCAGTTGCTCCTCTTCCAGGCCAGCTCTCTGCTGTGGCCAGGAAAGGCAGTGGAGGATGGCCCAAGTGCTTGGGCCCTGCACCCCATGGGAGACCAGGAGAAGCACCTGGCTCCTGCCATCGGATCAGCGCGGTGCGCCGGCTGCAGCACACTGGCTGTGGCGGCCATTGGAGGGTGAACCAACGGCAAAGGAAGACCTTTCTTTCTGTCTCTCTCTCTCTCTCACTGTCCACTCTGCCTGTCAAAAAAAAAAAAGAGTTATAGATGAAATACCAAAAATAAAATTCATTAGGGAGGGGCTGTCACTGTGGTGTAGTGTGTAAAGCCGCCACCTGCAGTGCCAGCATCCCATAGGGGTGCCAGTTCAAGTCCCAGCTGTTCCACTTCTGATCCAACTCTCTGCTATGGCCTAGGAAAGCAGAAGATGACCCAAGTCCTTGGGGCCCTGTACCCACATGGGAGACCTGGAAGAAACTCCTGGCTCCTGGCTTCGGATCAACCCAGCTCTGGCTGTTGTGGCCATTTGGGGAGTAACTCAGCAGATGAAAGACCTTTCTCTATGTATCTCCCTTTCTCTGTCACTCTACCTATAAAATAAACAAAATCCTTTTTTTAAGAGAGTCATCCCTTTAAGGGCTTCTTAAAAATGTAGATTTGGGGGCCTAGAATTGTTGCACAGTAGGTTAAGTGAGCACCTGCGATTCCAGCATCAGATATTAGAGTGCACCAGTTGGAGTCCCAGCTGCTCCACTTCTGATCCAACTCCCTGCTAATTGTGCCTGGGAAAGCGGTGGAAAATGGGCCACTACTTGGGCCCCTGGCCCCACATAGGAGATCCAGATAGAGTTCCTGGCTCCGGGCTTTGGCCTAGCCCAGCCCTGGTCGATGTGGCCATTGCTGCCTTTCAGATAAATATATAAATCTGTAAAAAAAGAAAAGCACTGAACAAATGCTTTGACATCATTCAGTTCCTGCTTCTCAGGAGTAGCCACACTTGACCATTGGACTGCAACCTGTGGTCAGCCAATCAAACCAAACAACTCACAACATCTCATTTGCATGAGCCAATCAGAACTGAACAAATTTGAATCCTTCATTTACATAAGTGGACCTCAATGAGAGTCTGGAGAGGAAATTTCCTTATATCAGATAGTTCCTTTCCTTTAGTGTGGGAATCTTGGTTTGTAGACCATGTGATAAAGAAAGATCCTTGTTAGTAAAGATTTGTCTGGTTTTTGTATAATCAAATACATACGCACACATATATGTATATTTAATTTGAGATATAAAGAGAAAGAGACCCTTTCAGTGGCTCACTATAGAAATATAGCATCCCAGAAAATCCAAGTATCCCACATGGGCATCAGGAACCCAATTACTTGCATCATGATCGCTGCCTCCCGGGGACCACATTAGCAGGAAGCTGGAGTTAGGAGCCAGAGCTGGGCATTGAACTCAGGTAGTCTGAATTCACCACTAGATTATGTGCCCACCCTGCTCTCTTCAGATTTTTGTCAGCAAAGCACACACACAGGTACATGTGTGGCCACTCATAGGAGGGAACTTCTAAAAGTTCGTGGGAAATGGAATTAAAAGATTTTATTTTGGTGCAAAAAAAAATCCTGAAATCCATGCATATCAGATCTTCAAAAAGTTCAAGTGACAATGCACATTATGAAATGCACATTATGAAAGAAAAACATGAATTTTAAATTTTTTGCCCCAAAACAAACTGATTTTTCCATAGCTCTTTGAAGCCCCCTCAGATATGTGTGCACGTGTTTGTGCATGCGTGCATAAGCACAGATACAAACTCAGACGTGGTCCCCAACACACAGACACCTCCACCAGCCCAGCGCACAGAACCTCAGGCAGCCAAGCATCTAGGGAATTAGGACAGAAGAAATTTAAAAAACATCAATTTGGTTGATATTAATAGGAGTGCCAGAAAGAGAGAACTGAGAAAATTAATAGGTAGAAACAACCTTTTAAAGAGTTAAAATGAAAAATTTCTAGAGTTTTATTTGAAAGTTTCCTAAATAAAAAACTACTCACGGTCGGCACCGCGGCTCACTAGGCTAATCCTCCGCCTTGCGGCGCCAGCACACCAGGTTCTAGTCCCGGTCGGGGCGCCAGATTCTGTCCCGGTTGCCCCTCTTCCAGGCCAGTTCTCTGCTGTGGCCAGGGAGTGCAGTGGAGGATGGCCCAAGTGCTTGGGCCCTGTACCCGCATGGGAGACCAGGAGAAGCACCTGGCTCCTGCCATCGGATCAGCGCGGTGCGCCGGCCGCAGCGCACCAGCTGCGGCGGCCACTGGAGGGTGAACCAACCAACAGCAAAGGAAGACCTTTCTCTCTGTCTCTCTCTCTCACTGTCCACTCTGCCTGTCAAAAAATAAAAAACTACTCAATATGCCCAACACAAGGAATTAAAAAAAACCTCCACATTGAAGTGAAATGCTGTGAAATTTTAGAACACCAAGAAAAAAAGATGCTAGTTTCCCAAAGAGACATGCTACTCTGAAAGAAATGAGACCCAGAAAGGCACAAATAAGTTTCTTCTTTACTAACATGATGGCAGAAAGCAAAAAAATGATGCCCTCAACTTTTGGAAGCAAACTATTTTTAGCCTAAAATCGTATACACAACCAAACATGCGAATCACAAGGGGTAAGGGTGAAATCATGTCATTTTCAACCTGCAGTGACTCATAGAGCTTATGGTCTACACGGCCTTTGGCTAAGAAGCAACTGGAAGATGTACTCGAGAAAAACAAGAGACTAATACAACAAAGGGGCGTGGGGTGGGGGGCACACGGGATCTAGGAAACCACAGATTCCACCCAGGGGCATAGCAAAGAAATGCCATACGTGACAGCAGTGTGTGGCCCAGATTGGGGCCACTGGGTAGATGCTTCAGGAGGGATGTCTATGGGAGGAAATGGGAGTGTGTGAGACTGAATTACAACTGGGGGAAATTGAAAAAATATATAGAAGCAATAAAGGCAGACAGTTTAAAGAAAAATAAGGCAATTAGCATAAAGGAACTTGGCAACATGGAGCCAACAGAGTCTTCTGGAGAAACATTCTAGAGATGCAACCCCACCAACCAATGTGGGATCAAAATGGAATGTACACTACCAAAGACTGGTGGTAAGACTGGAATTTGAATGATTGTAGGTGATGGAGCAAAAACAAAAAGCCTTGGATCCAGATGACCTCTCAGCTACATACAGCAAGCAGGCCCCACTTCTCTGCCCTGCTACTACAGCTCCACCCTGCCTTGACCAGCTCTGCCCTGCCTGGACTGCTGGACACACCCCTATCTGAAGAGTCCAGCCACCAGGCTGAGCCCTCCCCCCAGCTCAGCAGCTCAGCCCCAGAGTCCAGCTGCAGCCTCAGCCCAAGCCCACACTGTGATCTCGCAGGACCTTTAGAAGCAGCCTGAGCTCTCAGTCTATCTCGGAAGCTCAGCTTTAGCTCAGACCCGCCGAGTCCCTTGCCCCCACTTTGTACTGCATAAAATGCTAGTCTGGAAGGGAAGTGCTCTCGCTCTCTCCGCCAGGTGTTCGCTGGCCGCTCTGCCGTGCGTACACCTGGGAGTGAGCCCCTCCCAGGCTTTGTTCTTCTGAATGCACCTGGTCTGCTTTGGCATCACACTCCACCTCTTCTTTCCTGACAGTAGCTTACAGATTAGAGTTACAACTATGTAACTAGGAAAAGACTGTTCTAGAAAAATTGGTGACATAAACCATGTCAAAGTAGAAACAATATAGCTAACACAAACTGGGAATGGGAAGTAGGAGAAATGAGATGGGAATTATTCACTCTCTATGGTTCTTTACAAGACAAAGGCAAAAACCATTGCTCCTAGTTGAGCTATGCAGTAAAAATATGAGGGTACTTGAAAATATTCATGGGAAAGATGAATTTAAGAGGTAAGTTTATCTTATTGCAATAAATGCAAAGCCTTTTTCATAGTTTGTATTTTTCATGCACTTTTTTTTTTTTTTTTGACAGGCAGAGTGGACAGTGAGAGAGAGAGAGAGAGAGAAAGGTCTTCCTTTGCTGTTGGTTGGTTCACCCTCCAATGGCCGCCGCAGCCGGCGCGCTGCGGCCGGTGCACTGCGCTGATCCGATGGCAGGAGCCAGGAGCCAGGTGCTTTTCCTGGTCTCCCATGGGGTGCAGGGCCCACGCACTTGGACCATCCTCCACTGCACTCCCTGGCCACAGCAGAGAGCTGGCCTGGAAGAGGGGCAACCTGGACAGAATCCGGCTCCCGGACCGGGACTAGAACCCGGTGTGCCGGCGCCGCAAGGTGGAGGATTAGCCTAGTGAGCCGCGGCGCCGGCCTTTTTTCATGCACTTTTTGAAGACCCCCTCATATGCATAGATTTCAGAAAATTCTTTTTAAAAAAATATTTAGTTATTTATTTGAAAGGCAGAGTTGCAGAGAGGCGGGGTGGGGGGGGTGTCTTCCATCCGCTGGTTCACTCCCCAGATGGCCACAATGGCTGGAGCTGGGCCAATCTAAAGCCAGGAACCAAGAGTTTCTTCTGGGTCTCCCACGTGGGTGCAGGGCTGAAGAACTTGGGCCATCTTCTACTGCTTTCCCAGGCCATAGCAGAGAGCTGGATCAGAAGCGGAGCAGCCAGGACTTGAACTGGTGCCCATATGGGACGCCAGCACTGCAGGCAGCGGCCTTACCCACTATGCCACAGCGCCGGCCCCCAGAAAATTCTTGCACCAAAATAAATGTCTTTTAATTCCAGAAATAATTCCTTGAAAATTCCAGTCTCTCTAACACTCAGCAGTGTTAACTACCACTGGCCACTAGAAACCAGTCTTTTCAAAAGAGAAATATTATTTGCTTTTTATTTTATTTATTTGAGAAACAGAAACACTGAGAAGGCAATAGACATTGGTTCATGCCAACATGTCCACAACAGCCCAGGGGCTGAACCCAGGAACTAGAAACTCAATCCGGATCTCCCACATGGGTGGCAGGAACCCAGTGACCTGAGCCATCATCTCTTCCTCCCAGGGTCTGCATTAGCAGGAAGCTGGAGTTAGGAGCTGACATCATAGATGAAACCCAGATATTTGGATGTGAAATGCAGGTGTCTTAAGTGCCAGGCCAAACACCTGCATCTGAAATGTGCATTTGGCCTTCTCAGTGGCCAGTGGGTCTGACCTTCCTGGAAAACAATTGAGCACAGGCAGCCCTGCTCTCTGTCAGCATTAAACTAAAGTTGGAGTGAGCCCCTCGGCCAGGTAGAGTGAATTAGAGCAGCTCCTCCACCCGGAGTGCTTTGATTTTTACTCAGTGGCTGCCTTCCTCTGGCTGGAGATGGCTCAAGCAGCTAGAAGACAGGTGCATTTGCTGAAAGCTGGCCTGGGGATGGCTCGCAGGCAGTCTGGCAACCCCCATTCTGCATTTTTGTTGCCCTGTTTTGCCTCTGTCTGGAAACATCCCTAAGATAAGATGGCCGGCGCCGCAGCTCAATAGGCACCTGCTGTTCAAGCACCCCAGGTTCTAGTCCCGGTCAGGGCGCCGGATTCTGTCCCAGTTGCTCCTCTTCTAGTCCAGCTCTCTGCTGTGGCCCGGGAAGCCAGTAGAGGATGGCCCAAGTGCTTGGGCCCTGCATCCACATGGGAGACCAGGAGAAGCACCTGGCTCCTGGCTTTGGATCAGCATGGTGCACTGGCCGCAGCGGCCATTATGGGGTGAGACAACAGAAGGAAGACCTTTCTCTCTGTCTCTCTCTCTCTCACTGTCCACTCTGCCTGTCAAAAAAAAAAAAAAAAAAAAAAAAGATAAGAGACTGTTTTTGCATTTTCAATATTCTTGTCCCTTCTTCTCCCTCCCCCATACCACAGAAAGGGTGCTTTTGCAAACACACAGAGTGGTTCCAAAAACAGAAGCTTCCCATTTAATCTCAGTGAAAGACCTTGATGGAAAAGCAGCTAGTGAACTGAGACAAGTCATTGAATTCCACTTCCAGTCAAAGCAAGAATGATGATCATCCTAACCTGAAGGCAAATTGGTTTAAATCATGAATATAACAGTAATATCAAAAAGGTAAATTATCAATATCCGTGAAAGAAGGAGCAAAGTCAGAAATCAAAGATGGTGGCAACAAGCAGGGGCCCAACCCAGCCAGTGGAAGAGAAAGGACTCCCAGCATGCCCTGAAACGCAGGAGGAGATGGCGCCGTGCTGTGGAGCCAGGTAGGAAGCTGGCGCTGTGTAAGCATGACTCAGCACAATGGCTGCAATCTGAAGGACAGCCCCTGGGGACCCAGGCTGGAGCAGTGAACGCTGGAGTCACAAGGCGCCATCACCGCTACACAGAAGTTCATACTCGAGGATGAAGCTTTGTGCTCCTCACCAGCCTCAGGGATCAGGAAAACAAACGCACAGAGTGAGGAAAACCCTTCCATCTTCCCAGATCTCATCTCCGTGTGCTGCTGCTTCGCAGAGACAACACCCCAGTGCACATCTTCCAGTCCTCATTGGAGCACACACACACACACACACACCACGTACACACACCCCGGCAGCCTTGTGTCACAGGCAACACGTGGAGAAAGACTCCAGGAATAGCTAAAGTCTGTCTCCAAAGCCCTTGTTGGGGGGAGGTAGGGTGGGCAGAGGGAAAGGTTATGCAAAATAAAAAAGAACAGTACGCTGAAATGGGCATAGTTAGCAACAAAACTTCTTTAAAAAAAAGATTTATTTGAAATTTGAGTTATACAGAGAGAAAAGGAAAGGCAGAGAGAGAGAGAGAGAGAGAGAGAGAAAGGGAGGGAGAGAGAGAGAGGTCTTCCATCTGATGGTTCACTCTCTAATTGGCCACAATGGCTGGAGCTGCGCCAATCTGAAGCCAGGAGCCAGGAGCTTCTTCTGGGTCTCCCATGCGGGTACAGCAGCCCAAGGACTTGGGCCATCTTCTACTGCTTTCCCAGGCCATAGCAGAGAGCTGGATCGGAAGTGGAGCAGCCGGGACTCGAACCGGCACCCATATGAGATGCCAGCACTGCAGGCAGAGGCTTTACCCACTACGCCACAGCACCGGCCCCAAGAAAACTTCTAAGACAGGTTTTTCTCTGGAGGTAACCTGGCATCCTAAATCCAACCCGAAGTAGAAGAGTTGAACCTTAAATGCCTCCACCACCACCACCAATGAGCTGAGCCCTTCAAAGGGAAAATTAAACTTGCAGGGCAAATGGCAATTTCAGCTGAGAAAGCAATGAATGCACATGTCTGGGTGGGAAGAAAAGGTCCCAAATAGCATGCATCATGGAGAGAAGGAGGTGGAAAGAAATGGTCATGGGCCATGCACCGAGCAGAGCCCTAAGTCACCGGGCACACGCTCGAGGCCCCGCACATCCTCAGCTGAAACCCACAGCTCAACAAGAAGAGCAGCAGGTGCTCTCAATGTGGCTAGAAGATGGCGGAGACTGCCATCCTCAAATCACCTGCCGGGGAAAATAAACAGGGAGCCCAGGAGAAGGCACACCCCAAACTCCCGTGACCCGTCTTTGGGGAGAGCCGGGAGAGCGCCACAGAGGAGAACATAAAGGAAGAAAGGGTGTGTGTTTTGCCTAAAAGCAGCTCAAGGAAGAAAACTCCCCTTTAAGAGTGAAAATGTTGGAAGAGAGTCCTCATACAAGGGAACTTCAAAGGTTCATAGAAAATGGAATTAAAACACAAGTTGATTTCAGTGCAAAAACAAATTCCACACTTATAAGGGGTCTTTCAGAAGTTCACAGGGGGACTAGTGCTGTGGCATAGCTGGTTAAGTGACCACTTGTGATGCCCGCATCCCAGAGCAGAGTACTGGTTCAAGTCCCAGCAGCTCTGCTTCTGATCCAGCTCCCTGTTAATGCACCTGAAAAAGCAACATATTACAGCCCAAGTACTTGGGCCCCTGCCACACATGTGGGAGAATCAGGTGGCGTTCCTGGTTCCTGGCTTTGGCCTGGCCTAGACCTAGCCTAGACCTGGCCATTGCAGCCTTATGGGGAGTGAACCAACAATGGTAGATTGCTCTCTCTCCCCCACCCCCATTGCTTGCTCCCTCTCTCACTCTGCCTTTCAAATAAACAAACCTTTAAAAAAAAACTCATGGCAAATGCACATTATAAAAAAAACTATGCACAGACTTCAAAAAAATTTTTTGTACCAAAGTAAACTTATATTTTAGTTATATTTCCCCAGGAACTTCTTGAGGTCCCCCATTACATCAAAGTACTAACTTCTAGGATGGGGGGCCAGCGCTGTGGTGTAGTGGATAAAGCCACCGCCTGCAATGCTGGCATCCCTTATGGGCACCAGTTCAAGTCCAAGCTGCTCCACTTCTGATCCAGCTCTCTGCTATGGCCTGGGAAATCAGTAGAAAATGGCCCAAGTCCTTGGGCCCCTTTACCCGCGTAGGAAGACCCGGAGTGGGTGCCTGGCTCCTGGCTTCGGATCGGCACATCTCCGGCTGTTGCAGCCAACTGGGGAGTGAACCAGTGGATAGAAGACTTCTCTCTCTGCCTCTCTTCTCTCTGTGTAACTCTGACTTTCAAGTAAATAAATAAATCTTAAAAAAAAAAAAAAAAGTGTTCAGGGCCTGAAGTGGGTGCAGTCACATAAAAATATCACTTCTGAGGGAAGAGAGGCTTTGAAAGACAAGCAACTCTCTGCCTCTCCTTCTGTCTCTGTGTAACTCTGACTTTCAAATAAATGAATAAATCTTTAAAAAAAAAATACAAAAGGGGCCGGTGCTGTGGCATAGCAGGTAAAGCCGCCGCCTGCAGTGCTGGCATCCTATATGGGAGCCAGTTTGAGACCAAGCTGCTCCACTTCCTGTCCAGCTCTCTGCTATGGCCTGGGAAAGCAGTGAAAGATGGCCCAAGTGCTTGGGCCCCGGCACCCATGTGGGAGACCTGGAAGAAGCTCCTGGCTCCTGGCTTCGGATTGGCCCAGCTCCGGCCATTGCAGCCATCTGGGGAGTGAACCAGTGGATGAAAGATCTCTGTCTCTCTCTGCCTCTCCTTATCTCTCTGTGTAACTCTGACTTTCAAATAAATGAATAAATCATAAAAAAAAAAAAGACAAGCAAGGTCCGCTTTGAAACTTGGGGATGAAGCACATGGGGAAAATTAGAATCCTCAACAACAAAAGAAAAGCAAAAGTTGAGGGGCACATGACTCCAAATTCCCTCGCATCCTTAAAAAAAAAAAAAAAAACCAACAGATAAGAAACAGCTGTGGGGCCTGTGCTGAAGAGCAGAAGGCTAGCCTCCACCTGTGGCACCAGCATCCCATACGGGCACCAGTTTGTGTACCAGCAGCTCCACTTACAATCCAGCTCCCTGCTAATGCGCCTGGGAAAGTAGTGGAGGATGGCCCAAGTGCTTGGGCCCCTGCACCCACGTGGGAGACCTGGAAGAAGCTCCTGGCTCCTGCCTTTGATCTGGCCAAGCTCCGGCCATTGTGGCCATATGGGGAGTGAACCAACGAATGGAAGACCTCTCTCTCTCTGTCTCTCCCTTTCCCTGTAACTCTCCTCTCAAATAAATAAATAATCAAATAAATAAATAATAATCTTTAAAAAAATATTGTTTACCATACATCCACTAGGCTACCAGACAGAATAGTGTGCTCTTAAACTAGGATTTTCCATGTGGTAGATGATTCACAAACACTGATCAATGACCCCTTGCCTGTCCACACGCCCCTTTGTAAAATGATCCTGTACACTCTTTTCCCGCCCCTTGAACCTGGGTGAATCCTATGATCTCCTTGGATGGATAGCCTGCAGTACAAGTAGCCCAGGCCTCAAGTGTCTTTGCAGCTTCCACCATTACCCCACTTGATCATCGCCTTGAGCATGAAAACCTGATAGCAGAGTCTGAGCTGTCCGCCTCGGCTGGGCCCATCCCCAGCCAACGCTCCAGATGAATGTAGCTGCGTGAAGGAACCCAGCTGAGGCAGCTGGAGAACCACCTGGCTGATACACACTTTACAGGCCACCGAGCTTTTGTTCAAAGCCAGTGAGTGTTATGGTGGTTTGTTGTGCAAAAATAGGTAACCCGCGGCAGGTGTTTGGTGCAGTGGTTAAGATGCTGCCTGGTTCAAGTTCCACATCCTCTGCTTCTGATCCAGCTGATGTGCAGATGCGCACCCTGGGAGGCAGCAGGTAACATCTCAGCTACCACCACTCACAGGGGAGACCTGACTCAGATCCCTATTCCTGGCTTCGGCTGGCCCAGCCCTGGCTGTTGAGGGCAATTGGAGAGTGAACCAGTGGATGAAAGATCTCCATCTATATGTCTTTCTGCCTTCCAAATAAAAAGAAAATTTTTTAAAATCCAAATTGAAAAAAAAAAAGCCAGATAACTGATACATATGACAAATGACAAATAGCTGTACCCTCAAAACGCACAGACTGTTAAAAGCAAGCAGATACTATCAGCATCATTCTAATTCAGTTCAATTCAGACCCCACTTAGATGGGCATTCATCCACACAAGGCTACTAAAAGAAAGCAACAAACAAACCTAAAATAGAAAATAAGAATCAAAACATTTGAACTGATGGACTTGATGAACTCCCACCCCAACCAACAGTACAAGAAAACACATGATTTTCCAAACAGAATTCAATATTCTCAAATAAGCATTGGGGCATATGTTTTTTAAAAGGGGGAAAAAACCAGAAAACAAAACCAAAAAGATCTTTTATGAGATCTTATTATTTAAAAAACAAAAACAGAAAAGGACCTAAACAGGGAGAAATAAAATACAAAAATACGGAAAGAAATTATAGCAAAATAATATAATCATATAAAACATGAAGATTTCCAGATGCCTAAGAAAGAACAGACTCAAGCAAAAATTTAATAAGGGATGTGGGGGAAAAACAAAGAAAATAAAACAGATTAACAAAGACAAAGAAATGGAGGCTATGGAAGGAGAAACTAACTCCAGAGTGATTTCTCCTATTCCACACTCACCACACAGATGGCGTCTGCGACCCCAAAGGGCAGAGGGCGTTCTCCTGCCTGGGCAAGCAGCACCAGCAGGGGTTCCTCTCATTCACGCAACTCAGACCCCTCGGGCGGAGGGCTCAGGCCCACAGACCTGCCTCCCACTCCAGACGCCAGTCAGGCGCAGGCCTCCAGCATTTCCGACTGACCAGCTGCACCCCAGGGCCCCCACCAACCCTGCTCAGCGTCCACCAATTTGCTGGAGGACCTCAGAGAACTCTGGGAAACTTGCTCACTGGCTGACCGTGAGGATATTCTGAAGGACACAAATAAATGGCCGGAGGAAGAGAGACACAGACGTCCAGAAGGGTCCAAGCACAGGAGCTGCCTGGGACCTCTCCAAACCCTGTGCTTTGGGACTGTTAAGGAAACTTCAATGCATACACATGGTGCTTTTTTTTTTTTTTTTTTTTTTTTTTTTTTTTTTTTTTACAGGTAGAGTTAGACAGTGAGAAAGAGAGACAGAGAGACAGAGAGAAAGGTCTTCCTTCCATTGGTTCACTCCCCTAATGGCCGCTACGGCCGGTGCGCTGTGCCGATCCGAAGTCAGGAGCCAGGTGCTTCCTCCTGGTCTCCCATGCTGGTGCTGGGGCCCAAGCACTCGGGCCATCCTCCACTGCCTTCCCGGGCCACAGCAGAGAGCTGGACTGGAAGAGGAGCAACCGGGACTATAACCCAGAGTACTAGCGCTGCAGGCGGAGGATTAGCCGAGTGAGCCCACGGCGCCAGCCGACACATACACATGGAAAACCAGGTAGCTATGAGATTGGACAAAAAGGTCTGAGCCTACACTAACAGAGTAGGGAAAGCAGCAAGTCCTGTCTGCCCAGGTTCTTCTCGGCCTCTCTTCCTCCCAGGTTTGGGGACAGCGCCTTTTCTGAAATGGGGTCTTCTGACCTACTAGCAGATGGGTGGGTCAGAGAATTTCTTTATGGCTGGCTCCAAGACAGAAAGGCAGGGGAGGAGATGATGACCTGCCTTGGATGAGTGCATTCTAGCTTCTCTAGACTTCCTTGGAGAGAGAAAGGAGCAGGTGAAGTGGGGGTGAGGGGTGGGGGAGCAGACAGAAAGAGGCGTTGCTTTCCGGGGTGCTTCTGAGGCCTCTGATGTGGTCCCAACAGTCTGCCTCTCACCTTTATCACGCCAAGGCTCTTCCGGAGCTTCTGCAGGGACCAAATACAAAAGGCCAAACGTTTTCACCTCATTGTTCTAGAGACTCAGAAGAGAAAAGGGCTATGGGAATAAGGAGCCAGGAACCATGGGTGAAAACTTATATATATATTAGATCTCATAGTATCACACATAGAACTCCTCCAGAAAAAAAAAAAAAAAAAAAAAAAACAAGGAAATGCAGGAGGAAGAATGGAAGGAAGAGAAAAATAAACAGTAGGAATATAAAGAAAAGACAGAGGGGGAGTAAGAGAAGCAAACAGTGTAACGGAACTAACACGTAAGTCATAATCCAAGAAAATTCTCTTGAAGTACCAGAAAATCTGAGTATATATGTGTTGAAAATGTCAGCTAAATACCTGGAAAAATTGACATAGCCTGGGAAAACTATTAGACTTTAAAGATAGAAGGGAAAAACCTTCAGCATCTCCAGGCCAAAAGATAAAACAAAAACAAACCTACTTACAAGGTCAAGAAATCAGACAATTCATTAAAACCAACAAGCAAAGCAAAGCAGTAACGGGACAACATGTTCAAGAAATAGAAGGAACCAAAATATCGGAGAAAGGGAACATGAACCAAGAATGAGACAGCCAAGCTCTTCCAAGACAAAAGCTATAGACGAGCAGATTGAAATGTGCAACAGCTCAGGGAGTGCTGTGCTCACAAGCCCTTCGAGAGAAGGATGCTGGAGGACGAACTCATCCCAGTCAAAAGCAAAAAGGCTGATGGTGAATACTGAATATACTTAAAGGCAAATTGAAGACTAAAACAAAAATGTGATTAGGGTAGATGAATAGTATATAAACAGTATGCTTTCACTAGGTAGAAATAGTTGCAGTGAAAAACTACAAGCAGGGAAAGAGAAGAAGGATGTGTTCATTGATTATTATACAAGCAGTGGGTGGGAACCAAAGGATATCATTAGAAATCAATGAACCAGGGCCAGCGCTATGGCTTAGCAGGCAAAGCCACAGCTTGCAGCTCCGGCATCCCATATGGGCACTGATTCAATTCCTGGTTCTCTACTTCTGATGCTGCTCTCTGCTATGGCCTGAGAAAGCAGTGGAAGATGGCCCAGGTGCTTGGGCACCCACACCCCTGTGGGAGACCTGGAAGAAGCTCCTGGCTCCTGGCTTCAGATCGGTGAAGCTCCGGCCGTTGCGGCCAATTGGGGGAGTGAACCAGCAGATGGAAGTTCGCTCGCTCACTCTCTCTCTCTCTCTCTCTCTGTAACTTTGCCTTTCAAATAAATAAATCTTTAAAAAAAATCAACAAACCAGATAGTAAAGGGTTAAGTGAGCAAACAAAGACCAAAGACAATAAAAACATTTAAGAAAATGGGTAATATACTGGACTAGGAATTAAAATCCTTTTTTGATGTAATTTTTAAAAATTTTTAATTTTTAATTAGTTTTTAACAGAATCAATGTGATTTGTAGATCCAAGTGTGGGAACACAATGATATTCCCTCCCTCCCTCTCTTTCCCTCTCTCCCTTACATCCTCCTTCCCTCAAAATCTGAAAATGAAGGGTGGTTGGGTAGGTACAGTGGGAAGAATCACTATGTTCTTAAAGTTGTATTTATGAAATGCACGAAGTTCATATACCTTAAACAAAATTTTCATTGCAGAGAAATACAAACAAATTCAAAATAATTATGACTTACAATGAAATATATTAATCGTATCAACAAATGTGATGGATCCAATTTAATATATTGAAAAAGGACTCTTAATTTGGCTTACAAAGCAGAAACAACCACATGCTATGATAACATATGGTGACCCAGAAATGTTAAAAAAAAGGAAGGGGTACATTAGAACAGTAAAAAAGCAAGTATTGAGAATATATCAAAGTAGCATTTCAACCAAATGTGACAAAGCAGTTCATTTTATAATTCTAAAAGCCATAATTCAAAACACAGATTTAACTGTTATGAATATATATGCACCAAATAATATATCAATCACTTTGATATAGCAGGACACCATGGAAACTGCAGGGAAAAGCTGATACAAATACATTTAGACAGATTTTATGCCATTCTCAGTACCAGTCAAGTGGACCAAAAATAAGGATGATGAAGACCCAAATAAAACAACCAACAAAATAGGACTTTTGTGGTAAGGTTAGAAACTTTGTACACTGATAATAAAGAATATACCTTCTCTATTGCACACTGAATAGTCACAAAAATCAATCATCTATTAGGTAATAAAACATCCAAAAATTCTATAAGCTGGAAATGATACATGTAACACTATGGTCACAGTATAAGGAAACACTTAATAACCAACTTTTTGAGGGAGAAACACCATCCCTTAGTTCTGATACTAAATAAGACTCTGAAAGTTAAATGCACAAATAAAATCTTTTTATTATCTGTGACATCACAGGCACAGGGGTTGAGTACAGGTGGCCCCATATACCTGCTCAGTGAGCACAGCCACCGAACCCTCCTCTTCCTTGTATGTATCACGTAATTAGAGGGAAGATGACTGAATTAAAGGAATCATCAGCATGCTTCTTGTATATCCTCATAAGCTCGAGCCACTACTAGGGAGGACACTGGTCTGCAGGGCTCAGGAATTGAAATACTGATTTGATGGGCCGGTGCTGTGGCATAGTGAGCCAAGCCTCTGCCTGCGGTGCCAGCATCCCATATAGGAGCCAGTTCATGTCCCAACTGTTGTTCTTCCAATCCAACTCTCTGCTATGCCCCGAGAAAGCAGTGGAAGATGGCCCAAGTCCCTGGGTCCCTGCACCGGCATGGGAGACCTGGAGGAAGCTCCTGGCTCCTGGCTTCAGATTGGCACAGTTCCAGCCATTGTGGCCATTTGAGGAGTGAACCAGAGGATGGAAGACCTCTCTCTCCTTCTCCTTCTCTCTCTCTCTCTCTCCTCCACTGCACTCCTGGGCCACAGCAGAGAGCTGGACTGGAAGAGGAGCAACCGGGTCTAGAACCCAGTGCCCATATGGGATGCCAGTGCCGCAGGCAGAGGATTAACCAAGTGAGCCATGGCGCCAGCCCCAAGAATATACCTTCTTATATACCAAGAATATGCCTCTCTGCAACTCTGCCTTTCAAATAAATATTAAAATGAAAACCTTGGGCTAGAATGCTAAAGTGATGCAGTGGGAGTAAATGTAAAGGTCTCATGTTAATATTAGGGAAAAGAGAAAGAAAAAGAAGCCAAAAATTTAATTGGCTAGATGTCCATTTCTAGAAATTAAAGAGTTACAGAATAAACCCAAAGAAGACAGAGGATATGGAAGATGAGAACAGAAATTAAAGAGATATGACAAAAGAGACAAAGAATCAACAAAGTCCACAGTTTATTCTCTAAAGACTAAGAAAATAGATAAACCAGGGTCTAAATCTTCGCCTTCTAACTACGGAGAATCTGAATCTCAATGCACACCTGGACCCTCAAATATATCAGACATGTAGTATAGTACCCTCTCCTACACTGAAGCTCACACGGTTCCTGAGAAACAAGTAGTGGACCATCTGGCACCTCCACTAGAAATGGCCCCACTCAGCCTTTTTAAATGGAGATATTTAATTCCTTCTGTTTATTTCACAAAGAAATATTTTAGTAGTATAAAATCTACTGAAAGGAATATGGTGGGTCAGAAGTAATCAGCTCACAAGGAAGATCCCCAGATAATTGATTGTTGGTTGCTGGAAACTTTTAGCAAATTACTTCAAAGTGGCAAAATTCATGACAGCCTGAGAGAATCAAAAGTGGCAGCTCCTGGGGCCAGCACTGTGGCTCATTTCGTTAATCCTCTGCCTGCAGCGCCGGCATCCCATATGGGCACTGGGTTCTAGTCCTGGTTGCTCCTCTTCCAGTCCAGCTCTCTGCTGTGGCCCGGGAAGGCGGTGGAGGATGGCCTAAGTGCTTGGGCCCTGAACCCGCATGGAAGACCAGGAGAAAGCACCTGGCTCCTGGCTTCGAATCGGCGCAGTGCCAGCCATAGTGGCCATTAGGGAAGTGAACCAATGGAAGGAAGACCTTTCTCTCTGTCTGTCTCTCTCACTGTCTAAAACTCTACCTGTCAAATAATTAAAAAAAAAAAAGTGGCAGCTCCCTTTGCTGATATGTGGGACACACGCACATAGAAGGCCCAGCTTTTTCAGTGTTTATGTCGAGGTACTGTGGGCAGTGGAGCCGCTGGCTGGGCCCACTCCAGTCTCGTCCCTCCACAAGTGAAAGAATTCAAGATGGCAGGAGGAATTCAAGGTGTACTGGAAAGCAGAGTTCACTTAAAGCAAAGAAGGAGAGCCAATTCCAGCTGGAAAGACCAAAACTACTAATGATGTAATATGAGCGAATACCTTAAAACTTCCAGGTATGAGAACCTAGTACAATAAATAAATAAATACCTAAACAATAAATAAGATCCATGTAAACTACAGAGGAAAAATGATTAAGTTGAATGACATTAAAACCAAGAACTTCTGCCCCTAAAATATCACAGGTGGAAAAAACAAACCATAATGTGGGATTAAATGTTTGTAATGTAGTAAACCAATAAAAGATGAAGAGCCAACATTTTTGAGTTCATAGGAAAAAATGATGTAATAAAATGAGCAAAAGATATCACAAGTATATAATGAAAAGAAAACATAAATTGCCAAAAGCATATGAAAATATTCTCAACCTTTTAGTAACTAAGCCATTTAATAACTGAAAACTCAAACCACCAGGAGATATCACTTAATACCAATTCGACTGACAAAAATTAAGGAATTTCTCATTACTAACACTGGTGAAGATAAAGAAGACCAGAAACTCACATGCGCGGATGGCCAGGGTGTCAGCTTATACTGTGAAGAACAATCTGAGGCCTGGATGTGCGGCACAGGGGTTAACACCCACACCCCATCACCACAGTGCCTGGGTTTGAGTCTCAGCTCTGCTTCCTACCCAACTTCCTGCTCCTGTGCATGCCGGGAGGCAGCAGGTGACGGCTCAAGTAGCTGGGTCCCTGTCACCCACCTGGGACACCCTGATGCAGTTCCTGGGTCCTGGCTTCAGCCTGGCCCAGTCCTGGCTGTTGAGGACATTTGGAGAGTGAACCAATGGTTGGACAATCTTCTTCTGTCTGTCTCTCTCTCTTCAAATAAATAATGGATACAAAAATAATTATTTAAAAGTAATAACAAAAGTAGAAAAAACAACCTGACCAAAAGAGAAAAGAAAAAGCATTTGAACATCTGAATACTCAAATACTTTTTTTTCCCAAATATTTATTTATTTATTTGAAAGTCAGAGTCACACAGAGAGAGATGGAGAACCAGAGAGGAGAGAGAGAGAGAGAGAGAGAGAGAGAGAGGTCTTCCATCCACTGGTTCACTCCTCAGCTGGCCACAACAACCAGAGCTGTGCTGATTGGAAGCCAGGAGCCAGGAGCTTCTTCCAGGTCTCCCACACGGGTGCAGGGGCCCAAGGACTGAGTTGGGCCATCCTCCACTGCTCTCCCAGGCCATGGTAGAGAGCCAGATTGGAAGTGGAGCAGCTGGGACCCGAACTGGTGCCCACATGGAACACCAGTACTGCAGGCCACTACACACACCAACAGTGCCATCCCCTCAAATACTCTGGAGGAATGGCTTTAAACTTTTGGATCATCAGCCACAATATGAAATACGCCCTACAGCCCACTCCGGAACACCAACATGCTTCTACATGAAATTCACTTAAGGAAATAGCGCTTGCTCTCACTACGTGAGATGCGTGCCATTCTCCGATTTTTATAATAAAGTCTCATTTCTTTTATACCAATCCTGCATAGACTTTTATAGAGTCAGGCCTCGCAGCTCAGACTCCCTTACCTCGGGGCTTCAGGAGGGAACATTTACAGGGGCCAGCACACTGGTGTTTCCGGTGGACGCGGAAGTCTTTCTTCTTTGACTTCTGTGTTCCTCCTGTCATTTTTCTGGACGGCTCAGGAGGCTCTCTCAGTTCATGACAGCGGCTCACGCACTCAGATCGCACACGGATGCTCCTGGCGAGTGGCTCCCAGCTCCCACGGCCTCAGCAGCATGCTGTTTGACCTTCTAGAAGTCTCTCCAGCTTTGCCATGGTAACGTCTGTGAGGTCTTCCTTTCAGAATTCAGAAAAGTGTTCACGTCACGCTCTTGATGGCTACGTCACTTCCTCATGGACTCCCATTAGGGAGCCAGGGGGACCAGCTGCATGTTTTCAAAAAAAAAAGGGGGGGGGGCTACAAAGCGGCATGGGGCCTTTCTTCTTCCGCTGCCATTCACCATTCTGGTGATAAAGATACGCTTTTCCCTTGAACCTTTCTCTCCCTCCGGCCTTCCCTTGCACCCCACTCCCACCCTGGTTTCCCTTAGGGATGCTGGCTCTAGTCTACTGGCTTTATATTCATGACTCACTAATGACCTGTGACCCACAGTTTGAAAAGAGCTCTGAGAGAACTTCTTAGATAATGCATTAGGAAACACGTGCAAAAATACTCGTGACAGCTCTTTCGTTCATATTGGAAAACCAAGTGATTCCACACACCGAATGACTACACTGTCGTGAAAACTGCCTCGCCACACCCAGACACAACACAGACAAATCTTGGAAGTGCGATGTAGGGGCCAGCGCGGTGGCGCACTAGGTTAATCTTCCGCCTGCGGCGCCAGGTTCTTGTCCCGGTTGCCCCTCTTCCAGGCCAGCTCTCTGCTGTGGCCCGGGAAAGGCAGTGGAGGATGGCCCAGGTGCTTGGGCCCTGCACCCCATGGGAGACCAGGAAAGAAGCTCCTGGCTCCTGGCTCCTGGCTCCTGGCTCCTGGCTCCTGGCTTCAGATCGGCATAGCTCCAGCCGTGGGGCAGCCATTTGGGGAGTGAACCAATGGAAGGAAGACCTTTCTCTCTTCTCTCTCTCTCTCTCTCTCACTGTCTGTAACTCTTACCTGTCAAAAAAAAAAAAAGTGTGATGTGGAGATGCAATAAGCAGTTTGTAGAAGACATGCACAACATGCCATTTTTTTAAGAGTCAAAAACAAAAAAAATGTTTAGGGAACTATGCATGGCAATAGAACTATTTTTAAAACATCAAGTAAAAGAAGAAAATGGAATTTAAGAGTGTTCACTTCTGTGGGAAGCCAGGGTGATGAGATTAGGTAATAACACACAGGTGTCTTCAACAATATTGATCATGTTCTGGTTTTCACATTGGCTAGTGATTTCACAAGTGTTTATCAGCATTCCTTGTAATTTGTAGTTGCATATTTTATGTGCTTGTTATTGTTTCTATGCTTTTTATTATTATAAAAGTACACTTACATTATACCAGTACTTTTATTATCCTGCATTTTTTTACTTCCTTCTTTGTATATATCAGATACCATGCACTACATTTTTAAAGTGGAAGAAACTGCAAACTGGGTTCAAGTGTCCCCATGCTAGAGTCAAGAGAACACTCCACGAGCTCAAATTAGGAATAACTCGGTCCTGAGCCCTAAATCTCCGCTGGCAGTTCCTAAAAGGAGGCACTGGGGTTTGCCCTGCTCAGGCAAGATTCCCAGCCCAGCTCCCTCCCAACTCCAGAGTCCTGAAGCCATCGGAAACTGGGCTCATCATATTCTTCACCTTCAAACCCAAGATCCCCAGGGCTCCCCATTGGCCACTCATCTGGCGCGGATCCCTTAAACCTTTGCACACAGACCTCTCTGTGACATCCCCCACTGCCTGGATCCTGTGATCCAAGTTCTGTCGCCTGCAGAGCTGCTGTGTCTCCCACCTTTTCTCTGAGGTCCCTGCTTGCGTCCTCACTGCCCTGGAAACCCGCTCTCCCCTGAGGATGCTGCTTTCCTTGCAGCCTTCTCAGGAGCTCGCTGCTTTTTCCCTCGTGTCCCTCCCACACCTGGGCATGGAGATGTCCTTCTTAGTCTGCCTGCTGCTTCCAGGCCATTCCTCCTTTTCTCCACTGATTTTTATCTTCCCGCTGCGTTTGCATTCATCCCCAGGGTCATACGGCCAGTACTGTACAGTGGGGCCTTCCGTGATGACACATATATGTGGGGTTCACTAAGACAGCCACTTGTCACTTGGGGCTTTTAACATGTGGCTACTGGGACTGAGAAATGGAATTTTAAAATTTTGATTTACTTTTCTGTTGATTTAAATCGTAATGGCTACTCAAGGCCATTGTGTGCCACTGTGCTGGAAAGCACACGTCTAGTCTTTGTCATTATCGATATCTGGGAAGCTCCTCTCCCACCCTCAGCACCAGTCATCCCACTCTACTGCCAGCATGCTTGCTCTTTTTCTTTCTGAAGGAGAGAGAGAGAGGGAGAGACAGAAAGGGACAGATGACACAGAGAGAAGATGAGAAAGAGGGAACCATTTGCTTGTTCACTCTACAACTGCTTGAAAGCTAGGAGCTGGGAATTCAATCCAGGTTTCTCCTGTGGGTGGCAGGAACCCAGTCAGTGTAGCCATCACCTGCCGCCTCCCAAGGTGCGCGTTAGCAGGTATCTGGAGTCACCGTGGAGCCGGGACTCAAACCCCAAGACTTTGATATGAGATGTGGGTATTGCAAGCAACAGCCAACTTCTAGACCAAACGCCCACCTCTGCCACCACATTCTTTCAAATGTCAACTTCTAATGATCCTTCCATCCATGTTGGACCCAAAACACACGGATTCTTCAACTATTTCAGTGCTCTTCAAATTCTCATTTCCCTCCTTACGCAGTTCGAAATTTACAATCTCAAACTCCTTGTCCTTTCCTACTTTCGCTGTCTTGATTGGCAAAACCTGAAAGCTGATTTGATCTAAAGGATTGTCACCTGCGTGCTGAAAGCTATGCATCTGAGCGAGGAGAAGAAAAACCCACAGCTCGCCTATCTTCCTTGCGATCAGGACTACCCGTCTCAAGAGGGCGCCTGCCGTTGCTGGGCAAACTGACCTCACTCTCCTGCTGCCGCAGGGTCCCCAGTTTGTGTCTTCCCTCTTTTCAGCCCTTCACTTCCCCAGGGCACCGCCCCCTCTCTGCTCCCACAGGCTCCCACCACATCTCTCACCTTCCACGTCTCACTGCACTCTCTCTGTTCTTATAGAGCAACTGGCTCTACTCCTGCTAACGGCAAGTCCTGTTTTAAAGATCTCACCACCCCTCACTTACCCAAAGCCATCTCTCCAACAATTCTCTTCTCCCTCTTGCATAGCCATTTTTCCCCTTCTCCACTGGCTCTTTTCTGTGAGCATACGAGCATACTGTTATTCCTTCCATCTTGAAAAAACAAAACAAAACAACCCTTTTTCAGGGGTGGGCCTTTGGCCGAGTGGTTAAGATGCAGGTAAGGATGCTTTCGTGGGATGTGGGAGCACCTGGGTCCTAGTCCTGACTCTGTCCCCAACTCCCTGCTAATGCAGATCCTGGGAGGCAGCAGGTGATGGCTCAAGTGATGGGAGAACTGGATTGAGTTCCTGACTCCCAACTTGCAGGCATTTGAAGAGTAAACCAGAAGACAGGATCCTTGCTAACTCTCTCTTTGTCTCTCTCTGCCTCTCAAGTAAATAAATACTTTTTAAAATATCTTTATTGGGGACAGCCTTGTAGCGTAGTGGGTTAAGCTGCCACCTGCAATGCCAGCATCCCATATGGGAGCCAGTTTGAGTCCTGGTTGCTCCACTTCCAATCCAGCTCCCTGCTAATGTTCCTGGGAAAGCAGTGAAAGATGACCCAAGACCTTGGGCACCTTAACCCATGTAGAAGACCCGCAAGAAGCTCCTGGCTCCTGGCTTTGGCGTGGTCCAGTCCTGGCCATTGCGGCCATCTGGGGAGTGAACCAGCAGATGAAATCTCTCTCTCTCTCTCTCTCTCTCTGTAACTCTGCCTTTCAAATAAATACCTTCTTTAACACCAACCGATAGAATAAATAAAGGGGAGAGTGATCCAACATGGGAAGTGAGATACTCAGCAGACTCATAGAATGGCGGATGTCCTAAATAGCACTCTGGCCTCAGAATCAGCCCTAAAGGCACTCGGATCTGGCTGAAAAGCCCATGAGAGTATTTCAGGCATGGAAAGCCAAGACACTCTGGCAAAAAGATCTCTGTGAGTGAGATCCCAGTGGAAAGAACAGGTCTTCAAAGAGGGAGGTGCCTTTCTCTGAAGGGAGGAGAGAACCTCCACTTTGACTATGACCGTGTCTAAACAAGATAAGAGTCGGAGAACTCAAGGGGCTTCCATAGCCTTGGAAACTCATAACTGGTGCATAGGGAGATTACTGATGCCATAAACAGGAGTGTCAATTGGTAAAGTCAACAACAGGAGTCACTGTGCACTTACTCCTCATGTAGGATCTCGGTCCTTAACGTGCTGTACACTGAGGCTTAATGCTATAACGAGTACTCAAACAGTATATTTCACTTTGTGTTTCTATGGGGGTGCAAACGACTGAAATCTTTACTTAATGTACACTAAACTGATCTTCTGTAAAAAAAAAAAAAAAAGAAAGAAATTTTCAATTCCCAACTTGACTCTCACTGGGATTAAACATGACAATAGGTCTGATCTGATTTCATCATCATTTTAAAAAAATCATCTATTATTTTTCACTTTATGTTTCTGTGTGGGAGCAAACTGTTGAAATACTTACTTAAGGTATACTAAGCTGATCTTCTGTATATTAAGATAATCGAAAATGAATCTTGATGTGAATGGAAGGGGAGAGGGAGTGGGAAAGGGGAGGGTTGTTGGTGGGAGGGACGGTATGGGGAGGGAAGCCATTGTAACCCATGAGTCGTACTTTGGAAATTTATATTCATTAAATAAAAGATAAAAAAAAAATAAATAAATAAATACCTTCTTTTCTATTTGATTTTCCCTCCATCCAAAGACATCACTCCAACAACTCTCTCCTCTTGCATCATCAGTTTTTCCTTCTCCCTTGGACCACTTATCAACATACCAACAAACCATCATTCCTTTCATCCCAAGAAAAAAAACTTCATTCTGATTTGTCATCCTTTTCCTACCCCACTTTTGATAATCTCTTCAGAAGAGATGCCTTTACTGGCTGCCTCAGTTTATCTCTTCCCTTTACTCTCTTAAAAAAAAAAAAAACACTTTTTAAAGGCAAAATTGGTGATCAAAGTGTCCAATGTGATAAGACTTGGCATATGTATAAACCTCATAATCACAACAAAGATATGCATTTACTTCATTGCCCAAAGTTTTGCTCTGCTCCCCTTTCTGTCCTAGATCCTTTGAACATATGTAGAATTACACTTGAATTCATCTATTGGCATTTTTAGGCATGTGTCTCTGTATTTTTACTGTTGCTGGTGGGGCGTGATTACAGTCTACATACTTAAACTTTCAAATCTACTTGGGCTTCATAAACCTTAGGGGCTCTGAAACCATAGAGGCCCCTTTACTCTTCCCCAAATGCCCTTTGAGACAAGTTATCTACTTGGAAAATCTTACAAGGTATGTTATAATTTGGCTTAATTGAAATGATGTCATTGGCCATCATGTTCTTTCCATCCTGAAGCAATTCCTTCAGCATTGCTTACAGAGGTCTTCTGGAGATGAATCCTTTTAGTTTTCCTTTATGTGATAATATTTTATACTTCACTTTCATTCCTGAAAGTGTACTTTTACAGGTTATAGGACTCTGGACCAACAGATTCGTTTTCCTTTTAGCACTTGAAAGATGCTGCTCCACTGTCTTTCAAGGTGTATGATGGACATTTGTTTTTTTTGACAGGCAGAGTGGACAGTGAGAGAGAGAGACAGAGAGAAAGGTCTTCCTTTTGCCGTTGGTTCACCCTCCAATGGCTGCTGCAGCCAGTACACCGTGCTGATCCGAAGCCAGGAGCCAGGTGCTTCTCCTGGTCTCCTATGCGGGTGCAGGGCCCAAGCACTTGGGCCATCCTCCACTGCCTTCCTGGGCCACAGCAGAGAGCTGGCCTGGAAGAGGGGCAACTGGAACAGAATCCAGCACCCCGACCGGGACTAGAACCCAGTGTGCTGGTGCCGCAGGCGGAGGATTAGCCTAGTGAGCCGCGGCTCAGGCTTATGATGAACATTCTATGATTGCTCCAACTGTTTTCCCCTCAGCACAATTTGTCATTATTCTGTAGTAATTTCAATTTTTTTTTGTTTTTTAAGATTTATTTTTATTGATTTGAAAGGCATAGTTACAGACAGAGAGAAAAGGAGAGATGGATCTTTGCTCCACTTGTTTGTTCCCCAAATGGCCACAACAGCCTGGGCCAGATGGAAGCCAGGAGCCAGAAGCTTTTTCTGGGTCTCCTTCGTGGGTGCAGGGACCCAAGCACTTGGGCCACCTGCTGCTTTCCTAGGTACTTTAGCAGGGAGCTGGATAGGAATTGGAGCAGTGGGAATTCAAACCGGTGCCCATAAGGGATGCCAGTGTTGTAAGTGGTGGCGGCTTTACCCACTATGCCATGACACCAATCCCAAATATTTTTTTTTCTTTATGTCTGGTCTTAGGAAGCTTGATTATAATATATCTGGGCATGGTATCTTTGAATTTGTTCTGCTTGGAGTTCAGTGGTCCTTTTGAATCTGTAAAGGTGTAACTTTCACCCAATTTGGAAAATGTCTGGCTATTTTATTCTTCAGATGTTATCTCTGACCCAGTACCTACCTCCACTCTGTCTAGGATTCTTATACATACTATGCCTTGGATTTTTTTTTAAAAAGATACCTATTTATTATTTATCCTCATTTTCATTTTATTTGAGAGGCAAAGAAAGAGACAGAGACAAAGCAATCTGCAACCATCCTCTAGTTTACTCCCCAGATGCCCACAGTAGCCTGGGGCTGTGCCAGGTGGAAGCTTAGAGTCTGAAACTCCATCTGGGTCTCCTGTGTGGGTGGCAAGGACCCAAGGACATGAGCCATCATCTGTTCCCTCCAAGAATGAACACTGGCAAGAAGTAGGAAACTGGAATTGGAAACGATCTGGGATTCAAACCCAGGCACTCCGATATGGGATGGGGGATCCCAAGTGCTGTCATAACTGCTATACTAAACAACCACCCTGTGGGGAGCAACTGGGACTAGACTAAGTTATTCGAATTAAGACTTATTTTATGCATCTGCTCTCCCACAATAGGACGCTGGGAGAGGAGGAAACAGCTTCTACACAGCTGCCTCCAGTTCAGCCAATAAACTGTGGGACTTGCTCCTGATTGGAGGAGAGCAGCATACTCGGCGTGTGGGTAGCAGAGTTGGGATTGGTGGAAGAGGACTATAAAGGAGGAGAGAGACAACATGCACCAGGAACACCTGAGGAACATCTGAGCAGCCCCCGAGAGAGCCGGCCGGCGGTGTGCTGCTCCCCCGCGGAAGTGGGGAAAGTGGCAGGGGGAACCGCCCTTCCACGGAGGTGGAAGGGACGGTAGCCAACCCGGGAAGAACCAGCAGCAAACCTGGGGAGGGCCGAGCAGACAAAAGAACAGTGCAGGGTCCTGTGTTGTTCTTCCACGAAGAGGGGGAGCGACACCACCCCAAGGGACTTTTGATATTATATCAGAGGACCCTAAAATTATACTCATTTTATTCCATCTTTATTCTGTCTGTTCTTTAGATTTGATAATTTTTAAAACATTTATTGATTTTGAAAAGCACAGTGACAGAAAGAGATCTTCCATCTGCTGTTTCCCTCTCCAAACGGCTACAACAGTTGGAGCAGGGCTCGACTGAAGTCACCAGCCAGAAACTCCAACTGGATCTTTCACATAGGTGGCAGGAACTCAAGTACTTGACCCATCATCTGCTGCTTTCCCGGGACGCATTAGCAGGGAGCTGAATTGGAACTGGAACAGCTAGGGCTCGAATAGGCACTCTGATATGGGATGTGGGAATTGTAAGTGGTGGCTTAGCCCTACTGTGTCACAACGCCCATCCCAGATTCGATCATCACTGACTCCTCTGTCATTACTATTTTATTTAATTCAGTGAATTTAAAAATTTTAGATATTGTAGTTTTCAGTTCTGAAATGTTCATTTAACTCTTCAGTACAGTCCTGTCATTTGATTGTTTCGTCATCTCAGTTGGGTTTTCTTTTACTTCCCAGAGCATCCCTGAGGAGGGGTTACAGTTTCTTAGTTCTGTGTATGTCATGCAATTATTTTTTTAATTATTATTGTGGCCTAGACACTGTCAGTGTTAAGTCATATAGATTCTGGATTCTGTTCTAATCCTTAGTCAATGTTGATGATTTTGTTTTAGTATATAATCACTCTGGTTAAATTTATGTATGTATGTATGCATGTATTTATTTATTAAAGATTATTTTGTTTATTTGAAAGTCAGAGTTACACAGAGAGAGAAGGAGAGGCAGAGAGAGAGAGAGAGAGAGAGAGTGAGAGAGAGGTCTTCCATATGCTGGTTCACTCCCCAGATGGCCACAATGGCCGGATCTGAGTCGACGCTGGCCAGAAAGACTGAGAAGTATCTATTGGACTTATATTTTTATTTCTTAAAAAAAGATTTATTTATTTATTTGAAGGCAGAGTTGCAGAAAGAGAGAGGGAGACAGAGAGAAATCTTCTGTCAGCTGATTTATTCCCCAAATGGCTGCAATGGCCAGGGCTGGGCCAAATCGAAGCCAGGAGCCAGGAGCTTCTTCCAGGTCTCCCATGTGGATGCAGGGGCCCAACCACTTGGGCCATCTTCCACTGCTTTCCTAGGCCATTAGCAGAGAGCTAGATCAGAAGTGGAGCAGCTGGGGCTTGAACTGGTGCCCATATAGGGTGCTGGCACTGCAGACAGCAGCTTTACCTATACGCCAGGCCTCTGTTGGACTTTTAGTCAACTGAGTTGCACCAGTCAGGCATTGAGGATTGGCCTTGGGGCAAAACATTGAGGGAAAAAAGTGTAAAGGCAAGGAAAAACATCCCCCCAAAAATGTGGGAAATAGCCCCTGTGGAGTTCTGTAAATTTTGACTATCTTCCACCATCTGCCTGTTAAGACATTTTTCAAAATCCTCAATTAGTTGTTTTTGTGTTTTGTCTAGAATTTATATTTGCAATCAGCAGGAGGGATGGACTACTGGGGGGAACAGAATGAGAGTCTCCCACTCTCCTGAGACTGCTCTGTAGCCAGGTCTCCCATCTCAGCACTGCAGCCAGCTACACTTCTCAAGGTGACCAGTAAGAGGTTCTCTCCTACTTGACAGTTAACTCCATTCTATTTCTCTCTCCTTGGATGGTTTAAGTCTCCTCATGGCCCTGATTTCCCCATGATGGAAAGTCCCAGAACTCTGCTAAGTCACTCCTTTGTTGATCATCTTGCCTAATGAGATTCCCAAATTTTTATCACTACCTTTTTCTGAAATGCAGTACTCAACATGCCCTTAAACTTCACGTGTCTGATCACTCCCATGATTCTGCAGGCTTCTCTCCACTGATTCCTCCTTCAGTTTAACCCTTTTCAATTAATCTCAACTCTGTTTTTTCTCAGCAATTAGACAAATGTCCTTGAAATCATCACTGAACCTTCTCTTATCATTACCCTATATTTCATATCAACAATTTCCATCAACTCCAACTTCAAATGGGCAAAAAGCATAAAATAGGAAAAGAATGTTTAAAATTCTTAGTCATTAGGGAAATGCAAACCACAATGAGATACTACTTTGTACCTTCTAAGATGGTTACAATAAAACAGATCCAAAATCAAGACATGGACAAGTTTGAACGTTCACATATGACTGGCAAGAATGTAACATGAAGCAGCCACTTCAGGAACCATTGGCAACTCTTCAAAATGTTAAACATAGAGTTGTCATCTGATGCAGCAATTCCATTCCTGAGTATATACCCCAAGATAACTGAAATAATTCGAACATACAAAAACCTGCACACAGCAACAGTACTTATAAGAGCCAAAAAGGGGGAGCAATGTAAATGTCCATGAGCTGGTGAATGGATAAATTAATAAAATAAAGTACTGTTACATACTACAACATGGACGACCCTTGAGCTCATTATGCTAAGTAAAAGAAGCAGGCACATTCACATGAAATATCCATAGTGGGAAAATCAATAGAGAAAGAGCAGATTAATGGTTACCTATGACTTAGAGTGGTAGTGATAGGGAACGGGGAGTGACTGCCAATGTATACAATTTCCTTGGGGGTGATAAAAACATTTTAAATCTAAACTGTGATGAGACTCTATATAGAACTTTATGAAGATACTTAAAACCTTTGTATACTTCAACTGAGTGAATTGCATGGTTTGCAAATTACATCTCAATAAACCTATTTTAAAGTGAATTGTATAATTAAAACGTTTAATTTAGTATATTTGGTCAATTTTATTTTTTATTAACTTTTCCTACTCCATTTGTGAATTCTCCACAATTTCTTATATACCCTGACTTAGTGATCTACTTCCTAATTCCTTTAAACAAGCCCAGGATCTGGTATATTCATTATTAGAACATCCCTAAACATCAAGGCCAAGTTTTCTTCTGAATTCTAAACATCTTGATCAAACTCACTGTCAGTCTTATAAAGGTCTTCATAAATAATGAGATTCACAAAATAAGCATCAGAGGTTCCTTGCAAAGCAGATGTTTGCTGCTTCAATGCCTACTCAGAACTGGATTTTTCTTCCTACTTCATTGGTTTCCGTAACACTAGGTTTTCGAAATCCAGTTAAAACCTGTGATTTGTGCCCTGAAAGAGAAAAATAGTTTATACTGTATTACTATATGATAATTATAGTAGTTCATATTTAGTGCATGCTTAGCTTGCACAAAGCACATATTTAAATATCTTGCATATGCTAACTTGTTTTAAATTTCAGTCAACTTAAGATATAGATATTGTGATCTCCATTTTACTAATGAGGAACAATGATGTTAAATAACTTGCCTAAGGTCAGTTACAGAGTGGTAAAACTGAAATCACTTCATTGCCCATATAGAAGAAGGTCAGTGGGGCAGTGAGGTAGGGACGTACCAAATTAACCCTTCTCTCACTGCAGTTAATTATTCAATGAAGAAATATTTATAGGACTCAATATGTTGCTAAGAATTTAGGATACAAGAACAAAATAGGATTTCTGTCCTAGGACTACACAGTCTTGTAGGGTTAAAAGCCCTGGCCTTAAATGCCGGCATCCCATATGGGCGCCGGTACTAGTCCAGGATGCTCCTCTTATGATCCAGCTCTCTGCTATGGCCTGGGAAGCAGTAAAAGATGGCCCAAGTCCTTGGACCCCTGCACCCACGTGGGAGACACGGAAGAAGCGCCTGGCTCCTGGCTTCAGATAGGTCCAGCTCTGGCCATTGCAGCCATTTGGGGAGTGAACCAGCAGATGGAAGACTTCTCTCTCTGTCTCTACCTCTCTCTGTAACTGTGTCTTTAAAATAAATAAAATAAATCTTAAAAAAAAAAAGTCTGCAATTTATTTAGATAAGCCATAAATGGTTTCAGGACCATGGACAGCACCGTCAAAAGCCATACTGTCAGAGAGCCACATATAAAATTTCAAGTTTTATATTAATCACATTCAAACAAGTGAAAGAAACTTGTGAAATTAATTTTATTTAACAAATATATTATCATTCCAATGTGACATAAACATAAAAATAATAATGAATTGTTTTGCATTTTTTCTTGCAACTAAATCTTTGAAACCCAGAGTAAATGTTATATATAAACAATTCTCATTTTGAATGCTTAATTTTCCTTGAAACTACATGACTTAGATTTCATAACATTCAAAGATGTAGTCTTTTTTTTTTTTTTTTTTTTTTTTTTTTTTTTTGGACAGGCAGAGTGGACAGTGAGAGAGAGAGACAGAGAGAAAGGTCTTCCTTTTCCGTTGGTTCACCCTCCAATGGCCGCCGCGGCCCGCGCGCTGCGGCCGGCGCACCACGCTGATCCGATGGCAGGAGCCAGGAGCCAGGTGCTTTTCCTGGTCTTCCATGGGGTGCAGGGCCCAAGCACCTGGGCCATCCTCCACTGCACTCCCGGGCCACAGCAGAGAGCTGGCCTGGAAGAGGGGCAACCGGGACAGAATCCGGCGCCCCAACCGGGACTAGAACCCGGTGTGCCGGCGCCGCTAGGCGGAGGATTAGCCTAGTGAGCCGCAGCGCCGGCCCAAAGATGTAGTCTTACACACCATGTTGTTCCAAACACCCATAAATGTTGCCCAATATTTGAACTATCAGTTTTTAACTTTAAATTGACATATTTTATATGCTCAGTCACTACATGCAGCTAGTGACTGCCATGTTGGACAGCACAGACTTCACCACCATCCAGCTAAGGAAGAAAGACTGCCCAAACACCCCTGGCTGGCTCACAATGGGTATCCTCTCAGTATGTGTGCAATTATCAGTGGGCATGGGATTTTAAAAAGTAGGAAGTCACTAATCCTAAACCAACTGCAAATAAAACATAGGACATAGGAGCAAAAGAAACTCCTGAGACCAGAGGAATAGATGCCAGGTGCATTATTAGTTTTGGCTGAGTTATTGAAAAGAATATTATTCTTGAGATTGATTCTTTGTTCAGCTAATACAGAGGTAAACAATGACCTGAGTCATTCTCTTTGTATTAATGCACTTATAAATACACCCCACTGTAACCCCATTATAGAACTTTAATTAAGGCCTTCTATTTAAAGCTATATTTGTATTAGAGCACAGCCCTGCTACAAAACACATGAAGATGATGATTACAATTTGTAAAAACACTTTTTAAATGCATATCTGAGTTAGCAAAAAAAAAGTAAGATAAATTCTTGGAAGCCAAAAAGGAGGTGACAGTGTGAGGAAGGCAGGACACTGAGACTAGTGGCTGCTAGTAATCAAAGGCTTAGATGTTCCGAGAAGTGCTTTGAAGATCAGCCAAGATCCAGGCTCCTGGGCCAGTCTCCTTAGCTGTTCTCCTAGTAAAAACTCTCTCCTCCTTCGCATTATACGTTTTAGAAAAGTACATAATATCTGTCAAAAAGGCAGCCCTACTTGCAGCCCTACTTGCAGGTTAGGACTTGGTTCTGGCCAACATGAAGTAAGGAGAAATGAAGTACGCAACTTCTCGAAGTTCCTTCTTCCTGTGAGCTAGAATGCAAATACACCCGGTCATTCAGATAAGGACATAACTCTGAGAATAGACTATCAACACTGTTAGAAGTCTAGGCTTAAAATTTAAGATGTTTTAAAAATTAAGTGGCTCTTCATAAAAGTCATGTTCATATTTATTACAACTACCTATTTTTAAAATTTTCTGTCAAATTAATCTTCCCTTGTACATTCAAGAATTTTCTTTGTATGTTCATCACGTCAGTCAACAAGAACTCTCACCTTCTAATCTGCATTTGGGAAAAGTTAAAAGCCTGGCCTCTATTTAGATGGCCTTGCTTGAAGATGCATCCATCCACTATGTGAGGGACTATTATGTTCCTTAACATCTCTGTGCGTATTTTCTCTCTATAAGAAATGAGTAAAAAAGTAGCCACCTCCTACAACTGAGAGTCAAAGGCGTTCACATGTTAAGTTCTTAAGAGTAAGTCCTGACAACAGTAGTCATTGTGCATTTGCTTCCCAGGTAGGACCTCTGTTCCTATTGAATTGTAATATGAGAATCAATTGCAAAGTCTCTCCCCAAACTGTACTCTATATGTTGTGTGTGCGGCCGTGGGGACAAATTGTTGAAATCCATGATTAGCATAGAGTTGGTCTTCTGTATATAAAGTCATACTAAAAATGATCCATAATGAAGATGATGAGAGGGAATGGGAAGTGGGATGGGAGCTGGGGGTGGGGGACACGGGGGAAAGAACGACTATATTCCTAAAGTTGTATCTATGCAAAAATGTATTCATTAAATAAAAAAAGAAAAAATAATGGAAATAATGAAAGTTTTATAAATGAAAAAGACTCCACAACAACTGATCTTAAGTTCCATAGTATCTATCAATTTTTGCCCATTTATATCTAATTCTACTTTTTTTTTTTTTTTTTTTTTTGGACAGGCAGAGTTAGACAGTGAGAGAGAAACAGACAGAAAGGTCTTCCTTCTGTTGGTTCGCCCCCCAAATGGCTGCTATTGCCGGCGCACTGCGCTGATCTGAAGCCAGGAGCCAGGTGCTTCCTCCTGGTCTCCCACGCGGGTGCAGGGCCTAAGCACTTGCCCGGGCCACAGCAGAGAGCTGGGCTGGAAGAGGAGAAACTGGAACAGAATCCAGCACCCCACCGAAACTAGAACCTGGGGTGCCAGCGCCGCAGGCAGAGGATTAGCCAAGTGAGCCACGGCACCGGCCTTCTTACTTACAGTTTTAATTATAACATAGGATACAATGTTATTTCTAAGTAAAATTTTGACAGATTTCATGTTTATTAAATTCATGAATTTACAAAAGTCTGGTTTTGTGAAAGGATGTAGCCATGTTTATAAATACAATTAAAAAAAAAAAAGAGTAAGTCCTGGCTCTCAGCAGTAAGTGCTAGCTAACATTATTGAATGCAGACAACATCCTGCCCATATTTATATTCTCCTAAGTGTCCAGTGGTGATTTGCATACAGCAAATAATCAAGGAACGTTTGCTGAACTCAACTGACTTGCTAATGGGTTGCAAAGGGGAATAGGAATGACAAGTAGTTCTCTTCAAGTAAAACCATTGTGAGCCTAACAGGCTTTTGGTTATTAATCAACAAATAAATTAGGTAGAAGAGGAAAAAATGCATTAGATTGAATGAGTGGGAAAAGGCAAAAACCATTCTGGACCCTGACCAAATTTTCCTATAACCACTGTTCTTTCCTCTCTGCTGTTTCTCAGCACCTGAAGCTTCTTGCCTCTGTTCCATGGTTGTCTCGGGCTCTTTAAGGGACTGGTCAGTTTCCTCTGCGTGCTGGAAAGAAAAAGATCTAGTCTCACTGAGCCTGAGCACACGGTAGTCCTGAGTTAGAGAATTTAGGCAAACCTTCCTAGGAAGGCTTCTTTGTTAAACAGTTCCTAATTTCCTGCCTTATTCTTTCCACAGGGACGGACACTCCCCACCCCTACTTGCTGAGATGAGTGGTTGTCAACAGTACAAGGGCAAAGACAAGTTGCACCATCTGGCTGTTACTTCTTCATAAATTCCTTTATGCTGTCAACATTACTTTCCCCCGTTTGATGCCCCATAGCTCTTGGTACTTACTTTCCCTTGCCCTGCTCTGTGGTCTATTGTGTATTTACTCCCCCATAAAAACCGCAACCACACTGCCCTCAGAGCCTATTTGGGTGTGGGGAGCAACCCGGACTAGACTGTTACTGGAATTAAGACTTATTCTATGCATCTGCTCTCCCACAATATGGCGCTGGGAGAGAAGTAAACAGCTTCCGCACAGCTGCCTCCAGTTCAGCTAATAAACTGTAGGACTTGCTCCTGATTGGAGAGCAGCGTACTCGGCGTGTGGGCAGCCGAGTTGGGATTGGCGGAGGAGGACTATAAAGGAGGAGAGAGACGGCATGCACAAGGAACATCTAAGGGGAACATCTAAGGGGAACACCTGTGCAGCCCCCGAGAGAGCCGGCCGGCGGTGTGCCGCTCCCCCGCGGAAGTGGGGAATGTGGCCAGGGGGAACTGTCCTTCCACGGAGGTGGAAGGGACAGTAGCCAACCCGGGAAGAACCAGCAGCAAACCCGGGGAGGGCCGAGCAGACGAAAGAACAGCGCAGGGTCCTGTGTTGCTCCTCCACGAAGAGGGGGAGCGACATAATGGTGCCGTGACTCGGATAGGAAACCTAGCTCGGATAGGAAACCCAGGACGGATAGGAAACCTAGGAGGGAAGAACTGGGAAAATACCGCAGAGAGAGACTAGCAAACAGCCTAGGGAAAAGCCGGACGAAAAGGGTGCCGGAAGAAGCTATTGAAAGCCTAGGCATAGATTCGGACTACGGACTACGGGGGGAAGCTGGGAGAAATCTCTAAGGTCGAAAGCGAAAGTGAAAGCTAGAACAAACAGACTCGGATACGGACTGTGGGGAGAGGCCAGGAGAAATGAGGGAGGAATATTGTTGGAGGAAAGCTTGGGGAAACATACCGGGTAGAGAAAAATGTTAGGGAAATTGAAGCCGCGGGGGGCAGGCCGAGGCGGAAACGAAAGCTACTTTGGGATTCTCAAGTTAGCCCGGGAATAGGGGGCGAAAAGTTAAAACCAGAAGCGGAAACGTAAGCCTGGTTGGGATCCGTCTGATTAGCCCGGGGAGCAAAGGACGGGAAGCCAAACCGTGGGGCGGAGACGTAAGCTGGGTTGAATTCGCCAGGTTAGCCCGGGGAACTTAGATTGAATGCTAGTGGCGGACACATAAGCTACGCTGTGTGACTCGTGGAGGCTGCCGCGCGCAGACAGAGTGTGTGGGGCTCAAGTACATAGGGAACGCGGGGCTAGCGCGGAGACCGCGGAGTGTGTGCGCAAAGCCGAGCCGCGCAGAGCCGCAAAGCCGCGCAGATGAGAGAGGCGCGGGCTGAAGCGGCTCAGAGCCGGAAAGCCGCCGAGAAGCAGCCTCGGGGCGGGCGCCGGAAAGCCGCAGGGATAAGAGAAACAGAAGTTTAGAAGTAAAATGAGAGAAATGGGAATGTTGGCAGACAGAAGTAAAATGGGAGAAATAGGAATGCCCAGAGATAGAGAAATAGAGAAATAGAAAGGCCTCCCCTCAACATGGCAATGAGAAAGCTTGGATTCGGTCTGCCCGATTAGTGAGGCGATGAGCACCTGCGGCGGCTAGCAGCTTAATGCGCCGCAGGTCACCGAAGACAGGCACGAATTAACATCAGTAAGGCCTCCCCACAATACAGCAATTAGGAGGCTTGGATTCGGTCTGCCTGATTAAGGCGATAAGCACCAGCAAGCAGCTCGACCGGAGTATGAGCTGCAGGTCACCGAAGATAGGCATGAATCAACACCAATAAGCCTCCCCACAATATGGCGCTGAGAAGGCTTGGATTCGGTTTGCCTGATAGGTTTTGTAAGCACCTGCAGGCAGTTCTAGCAGAGTAGAGCATGCGCTGCAGGGCACCGAACACAGGCATGCATCAGTGCCTAGAAACCGCCTCACCACATGGCGAAGAGAGGACCCGGATTCGGTTTGCCTGATTGATAGGACTTGTAAGAACCTGTGGCAACTCTAGCAAGTAGAGCAGAGTGTGTGCCGCGGGACACCGAAGACAGGCGCGTATCAACGCCAAAAAATAAAAAGAAAGGGGGATCTGTGGGGAGCAACCCGGACTAGACTGTTACTGGAATTAAGACTTATTCTATGCATCTGCTCTCCCACAATATGGCGCTGGGAGAGAAGTAAACAGCTTCCGCACAGCTGCCTCCAGTTCAGCTAATAAACTGTAGGACTTGCTCCTGATTGGAGAGCAGCGTACTCGGCGTGTGGGCAGCCGAGTTGGGATTGGCGGAGGAGGACTATAAAGGAGGAGAGAGACGGCATGCACAAGGAACATCTAAGGGGAACATCTAAGGGGAACACCTGTGCAGCCCCTGAGAGAGCCGGCCGGCGGTGTGCCGCTCCCCTGCGGAAGTGGGGAATGTGGCCAGGGGGAACTGTCCTTCCACGGAGGTGGAAGGGACAGTAGCCAACCCGGGAAGAACCAGCAGAAAACCCGGGGAGGGCCGAGCAGACGAAAGAACAGCGCAGGGTCCTGTGTTGCTCCTCCACGAAGAGGGGGAGTGACAGTGGGCACATGAAAATCAGTGTGCTGTTCCTGTATCACAGGCAGGCAGTCTAACTACACATTGGCAGATGTGGTTTCAAACTCAGTTCTGTGATTTACCAACCAAATGACCTTGAGTAGCTGTTTAACCTAAGCCTGTTATTTCATCCATAAATTAGGGACTTCTGTTTTTAACATATTTAGATATGATCAAGTACATAAAGTGCCAAATATGGTACCGTGAACTGATGATGCACTCAATAAATGGATATGTTGAGATGGGCAAACAGAATTGTGTCAATTAGATTTAAAATAGGTTGTTCACCTGATTTTCCAAACACTGGTCAGTGTTGGTGAGCCTCAGGGTCTTGTCACCCAAATAGGCCTGTCTTGGTGTGTGCTTCCCAGAGTGCAGTGCAACCAAGTTTATTCACATAAGAGACTGGGGGGCCAACAGAGAAACAGGAATGCCGAAGCAGAATATTTTTTAAGATTTATTTATTTATTTGAAAGTCAGAGTTACACAGACAGAGAAAGAGAGGCAGAGAGAGAAAGAGAGGTCTTCCATCCACTGGTTCACTCCCCAATTGACTGCAATGGCCGGAGCTGCGCTGATCCGAAGCCAGGAGCCTGGAGCTTCTTCCGTGTCTCCCACATGGGTGCAGGGGCCCAAGGACCTGGGCCATCTTCTACTGCTTTCCCAGGCCATAGCAGAGAGCTGGATCAGAAGTGGTGCAGCCAGGACTCGAACCAGAGTCCACACAGGATGCCGGCACCACAGGCAGTGGCTTTACCCACTATGCCACAGCACCAGCCCCAGAAGCAAATATCTTGACAGTCCACTCAAATCCAAGTATTTCAAAAAACACACATGCCGTTTCAGTATTTACAAAGGTACCATTCAAGTTCTCTTCTTGCAAAAGATATTCGGGATTAGGAGATTAACTTGTACTTACTCTATTATCATAAAAGGACAATTAACTGGCATTTGTAATAATGCAAATGAGCGTGTATCTACTGCAGGATAAAGATCCACACTCAAACAAAACCAAGATGCTGCTAGGACAAAAAAAAAAAAAAAAAAAAAAAAAAAAAAAAGAATCAAATAGAAGCCACAAAACCCTGAGAATAAAAGACCTAAGATGTACCATGCTATATGTTTTTAAAATGTCAACTCTCAAGGTGGGTGTTCTGGCAGAGCAGGTTAAGCCACTGCTTGGGATGCCCACATCAGCGTGCTGGTTCGAGTCCTGGCTACTCTACTTCATATCCAGCTTCCTGCTAATGAGTCTGGGAAGGCAAGAGATGATGGCTCAAGGGCTTGAGAACCAGACAGAGTTCCTGACTCCTAACTTCAATTTGGATGAGGCCTGGCTGTTGTGGGAATTTGGGAAGTGAACTAGTAGATGAAGATCTCTTTCACCCTTTCAAGTAAATGAAAAGTTATTTTTTAAAATGTCAGCCTTCTACAGATCACACTGTTTTATAAGAAAATGCAATCAGGGTCCCCACAAGTTTTTCTTAAAAAAAATCAAACTTCATAAAATAGGTTCTAAAATTCACCTTAAAGAGTAAGAGTCCTGGAGCTGCCCTGTGGTGTAGTAGGTTAAGCCTCCACCTGCAACACTGGCATCCCATATGGGCACCAGTTTGAGTTCCAGATGCTCCACTTCTGATTTAGCTCTCTGCTAATGGCCTGGGAGAACAGCAGCAGATGGCTCAAGTGCCCCTGCATCCACGTGGGAGACCTGGAAGACGCTCCTGGATCCTGGCTTCTGATTGGCCCAGCTCCAGTCAGTGCAGATGCTGTAGTGTGTTCAGGGTCATGCTATCCAAGTGCTTTACAGTAGACGGCATTATCAATACAACTCCCCATGTAACATTTTAAAAATTATGAGAGAACATCTTCCATTTGTTGGTCCACTACTCAAATGTCTGCACCAGCCAGGATTGGGCGAGGCCAAAGCCAGGAGCCTGGAACTCAATGGAGCTATCACCTGCTGCCTCCCAGGATACACATTAGCAGGAAGCTGTACTGGAAGCAGAGGCGGGCCTCAAACTGAGAGTCTGATATGGGAATGCAGGTCCCAGGTAGCACCTTAACCAATGTGTCAAATGTCTGTTCCTATCCATGTATCTTATCCTGTTTGGGGATGATGACACCAAGATTTTAAAAGGTAAGTAAACTGCCCAAGTCAAATATGGCCAAGGCAGGGTTCTAAGCCCAGCTGACTCCAGACTTATCTCCCTGAACAAACAGTAATGCTCATTACTGACAGAGTTCCTATACAGCATTAACAAAGAACCCTGGACTGGCACTGCAGCACAGCAGGCTAAGCTGGTGCTTGCAACACTAGCATCCCTTATGAGCCTGGTTCAAGTGCTGGCTATTCTACTTCCAATCCAGCTAACTGCTAATGTGCTCAACGAAACAGAAGATGGCCCAAGTCCTAGGTCCCCTGCCAACCACATGGGAGACCAGATGGAATTCCTGATTCCTGGCTTTGCTTGGCCCAGCCCTAGCAATTGTTACCATTTGGGGAATGAAGCAGTGGATGGATAGAATATCTGTGTGTCTAATTCTGCCTTATCAAATAAATAAACCTATTTAAAAATTATAGGTACACTAAAAAAAAAAAAAAAAAAAAACCTAAAATAACCTGGTATAGAAATGGAGGAAGTATGTAACATGCAAATACATTATAATATGCAAACAGTTTATACATACATTAAAAAGCTCAACCTTACAAGTACTTACTATCAGGATGTTAATAAGTAGGACTATAGAGAATGCTAGGAAATGATATTCATACATGCTGATAAGAATGTACCTTTACAAAGCATTTTTGGAAGACAATCTGATATCAAAACCTATGATCTATATATCTTTCCAGCAATTCTTCTTCTAAACACTGAACCTTAGCACAAAAAGTCACATACATGACTACTCACTCCAAGCTCTTCCACAAAATCAAAATAATGGCAAGAACTTAACTGTTCATCAACAGGGAGAGTCGCTGGAATAGATCACTGTACATCCATTTATAAAGTACATGAAAAGGAAATCAGTAAGAACTGACTTGGAAAGATGTTGACGGCATACCATTCAAGAGGGGAAAAGAAGTTACAGAATCCATAGGTTTAAAATATTCATTTGGTAAAAGAGAGGGAGTATCCAAAGTTGAATGACAAAGAATACAAAAGAATACAAAAGAAAATGAGAAAGGGAAATGAACATGCAAATACACATATTGAAAAAGACAGTTTTTATAGAGTGGACACTCCAGGGGTGGAAGTGGGATTGGGGCCTATGAGTTGAAGCAGACATCTGCATTTTAGTTAATAGTTTTCTGTAAAAATGTGCAGTGTTTTTGTAATTTTGAGAACGCAAATGCAAGTGACAAAGTCACTATCTTGTGTTTAGTCTTTTGTTTAGAAAAAGAGCAAGATGGGTAAACAAATGAAGGAAAAACACTAAAGAACAACCAGAGAGAATAAAAGGGAGGAATAAGAATGTTACAAATTAAGAATAACGACTGACACCTACATTCAACTCAACTGACGCAATAAATTTATTGTTTCCATAATAATACTCTGGACAAGGTGAAGAAAATGGGCACAATGACAACACATGTAAACTCCTGTCACAAATTAATCTCACATATTTCCAGTGGTTCAACATAGTAAATGTAAAATACATAAAGAAAAACACAAGAAATATAAATATTCAGATTTTTATAGCACAACACAATGTTTTCTAAAAAAAAGTTTGTCATAACTGTTTATGTAATTCTGACAGTAATTCAAAACACAAAAATCACACCTTTCTCCTAACCTTCCCTACGATCTGGATGTGAGGACTGTCGTATTAAAGAAATATGCAAAAATAAGTTTAGTGCTCAGAGACAAATAATTTTCCTTATTTTAATGCATCAAGGTGCAAAAATTTCAATTAAAAAAATCCAATCATTACCATATGCAGATAAATAAGAGATTTAACAATACTTTTATAACAAAATCCAACATTATACTATAAATACATGTGTGTGTGTATTTATATATGCAATACCTATTTAAAAAAAAAAGGTGACTTAGTGAAAATGACTGAAAATATTCATGGATGCACATTATGTACAAACCCTTCTATATAAAAAAATTAAACTATTTTCAATGAAATCTCATGTTCACATCCACCTGAAAATTGTACTTGAAAGATAAATAGGTCTACCTAATGGTTTCTTTCTGAAATCATGGCTAAGGCAGTTCTTTCCAAGGGTTCTACCTACGCAACATCACTAATACTAAGCAGTATAGACAAACACTACACAGATGCAGCCTGACATGCCTAAGCATTATTTCCTGGAGCTCTGTTCAATGTTAAAAGAGGGGAGAGTTTATTGTTGTGCTACAAAGAATATTTTTCTTTCTTAAAATATACAGTTTCTCTATTCCAAATTAAGCACTTACTTAAGACATTAAGAGGCTAAGAAGCCACTCCATTTGGTGTCACTATGAATAGCCCTATAACAAAGAACTCTGTGTTGGAATAGCTAGAAAAGTTCTCACTAAAGTAATAGTGCATCCTTCACCTGCATAGAATCCATTTGGCTTAATCGCTCTTTGTCCCCCAGAACACCAGTCTGGAGTTCAAATGCGCTCCTGGAGGTCCATCTCAGCTACGAAAAAAATATTTCACAGAAGCCATCTAAGGATATATAGGATAATAAAGTTGGTTAAATCTGTTTGATGAATCTTAAAACATTCCTCATGTGGAGTAGCTGCTAAAGGTTAAAATGAAGTAAAAAATGCAGTGGGGGCAATGACGTTGAGCCGGTCAAATAACCATTTCCCTAAGTCTTTAAACAGATAGCTGCAAATATCTAGTTCCTCTAACTTTTTATTCTACAGGAACTGAGGATCTGAAGCTTTTAAAAGGTGAAAAATTGAATACCCCTAAAAGGGAACAGTCTGAGGCAAAAATTGTAGATCTGTAAATGTTTTATGTGTACACACAGTTGTGTGTATTATTCTGTATATATTTACATTCATATTTACAAGATGCCCTGCAGTGTAGTTCAGAAGGCCTTTATCAAGGATCAGTTTCTAATATAGGCCCTAGAGTTCATACCACCTGTGTAAGAAACAAATGTGCATATATTCACATAATGTAAACCTTATCAACAAAAACATTTCTATTAACACTAGGTTAAATAGGTTTTAGGTTAATGGTTTCTTCTATTATCAATCAGTGACGTAATTAGAACATTTCTAACACTGAGAATCAAAATAATGAAAAAAACACAACTGAGTCTTAAATTCACAAGAAAAAAAGATACTAAGTATGGCAAACATGAACAAAGTTCAAATTCCAGAGTAGGGAAAAATATCAAAACTTTATAAATCTCTTGGGATGCAGTTTAATTACCGCATCACTAGAAAAATAGACTCATCAAATTAACAGCACTGTTATGGATTCTCTCAATATTTCAACCCATATGTTTATCTTTTTCCTCTTTTGTTTCCAGCTGGAGGTTTCTTCAACTGAAGGAGTTGTCCTCCTGTTCCAAAACCTGCAGAGGCAGGATTGGACACCCCAAATGTCAAACCAGCTGATGCCGTGATGCCAGGATTGCTGAAGTTAAACCCAGATGTACTTGAGCTGCCAAAGCCTTATGATTAGGGAAGAAAATATTCATATCAGAAGTCAAATCACAGAAACAAATACAAAAACTGGGCTGAGTGGTAAAACTCTATCTGAAAGAATACATAATGTGTAAGACTAGCAAGTATCTCAGGTTCCTGAATTTCTAACATGGAATTTTACAGGAAAATAATTTACCCAGCAATCAAGTGGCACCTTGACAGAAGTTTAATGATGTAGGCACGGAGAGATACGTTAGTACAAATAAATCTGCAATGAACTTCAAGTTACCAGGAGCTTTGCTGTTTAACATGTTAAGGTACCTTCCTCCTCAGCCCTATCAAAAGATCTTAGCAACAAGCAGAAGACACTCTCATGACATCCTGGACCCAATCCTGCAATACCAGGTCCTCCAAGAAAGCCTCAGCTTGCAAGGCTCTGGACAGAGGGCACAAAGAGCAGCACTTCCTGTTTTGAATTCATAAAAGCCCTTGCAGAATTAGGATCAAATCCTACTTAACTAATATAGTATTTAGAGTATAATTCTAGTATCACTGAATTCTGTTTTCTTACTTGGCTGGAAATGTTGGTTTTCATTTAATATTAATTCCCTAAATTTAAACATATCTTAACAGTATTACATCATCATTTCAGACATGCTACTTATCCTTAAACATTGCATATTAAAATAAGCTGTTATCCATAAATAAAACAAATGCAAGCAGAGACAGACTCTGGAATTTTTTCTTAGCGGAGTCAAAAGACAATGCCTATTTCAAAAATTAAACAAGGACTCAATTAATCATCACTTGTAAGGCTGTGGAATTCTTAAAGCCGGAGGAACTTATAGTTGAAGAGTGTCTGTTTGGAACAGAAAAGGTTCTCCTGCATCAGTAATGATAAAATCTGGGTTAAATGTTCATCATAATGGGTTCATTTTTCCAATAAGGAAGAAAACATTGAACCATGAAGTTAATCACTGGGTTCAAAATGAATCTCTACTAGTTAAGAGAAGATATAAAAACTGTATGATTATGTAGGTTTGCATGCTTCATCCAGGAAATATAAACTGAAGTAGGAATCTTTTTGAATTACTGGAATAATAACACTTATACTTTCAAATTAAATAACTTGCAACTTTAAATTTGCCTGAAATTCAGGCAGAAACACACAAACCTGCACTAAGACTTCCTGAGGGTTTATTTGTTGTTCCAAATCCAAATGTTGAGGCCCCTGTGGTGCTGCATCCAAAACCAGAGCTAGTTCCAAATCCTAGTGGAAGGGTAATAGAGAAATATACAATGGTACATAAAACACAGGTTAAAGGATGCTTACAAGTAAGATCAAATTTATCAAAGGTATAAGAAAAACAGTGTTGAACAACATGACCTTATTAATGAAATCTATTTGTCCTGTTGCATAAGACTTCTGTAAGAACAAGATTAATTTTGAAGTAAAACATAAGTCTTTAAGTTTATGACCCTTCAATAATTTTTAAAGAAGACTATATAAAAATAAGATAATAGCAGTTTCTCTCCCAAATGTGAAATTTTATTGACCATTCAAGAATGATTTTTGAAAAATTTATAAGCAGATCAGCTTGAGGAGTATTTCCTTTTACAAAACAAAGATTCACTCGGTTAATTAATAAACATGACATGTACAGCAAGGTACAATAGAAACATACAAAAAGTAATTTTATTCTGCTCTTTACTAAACCATTTTTGGCTAATCAAAAATCTTTACCACTGAAAAGCTGCATAACCACATAATGGTCAATTTCGCTTAAACTACTCAGTAACAGTAGATTCCCACTACACTACCAGCCAATGCAACAGTGAAATATCGGGACTGAGGTGTTGTCTTTCCTCTTAACAAATTTTCACAATTGAAAAAAAAAAACAGAAGTATTTTTCATCACACAGAGTTCATAAAGAAATTCTCAGTGCTTGATGACTGGTATCCAAGATGATCTTGAAATAAAGGTGAAATTCATTTTAGAATGTTGCTTTCCAACAGCTTATCTAAAATTACTGAGTTTGTTGGTCACAGCCTGTTACTGAAGAATACATGGCAAACTGGATTACAGATTGCAAGAGTTATACTGTCTGCCATGATTCTTGTAACTCTCAGTGAAGAACAAACTCTTTATTAAATAACCAAAATACTTTATATGCTTCCTTCTTCTTTTAGTGGAAATAAATAAGAAAGTCTTACACATCATGCTTTAAGGTGTTTGGCAAAATATAACCAACTCTCAATTATCCATACCAAAGGTTTGTGAATGAATTAGTATTTAGCACGGTGTTTTCTGCAGAGGACTTACCTTACCAATTACAATTAACTTTGAAGCTATTAAAATAAGCTTAATTGCTTATAGATACACGTATAAATATAGGTAAATAGGCCAAAAATACTTAGAAATGGACAGAAGGTGTTTAATTTATAATAAAATCATTTCCCCATTTAACGTGCTTATTTTCAGATAAAAAATATGATTATCCATGGAACAGTTTGGATTCCAAACTAATATTAAGACTACCACTTTTTATACTTTTAATCAAACTTGTTAAAACTAAGTAATTCTCAAGTTCATATTTAAGTATATTGCTTTGAAAAGATGAATATCCCTACCACTTATTTTTTAATAATTTTTATATTTACTATTCACAGAAGGAATGATCCTTTCAAGTTTGAAATCTAATATGAGAAAGCAATGACTATGTTTGGAGAATCGTTTTTGCCAGATGGGAACTTAACTTTCCAAAATAGCAGCAGATCCTCTTAGAAATCTTTTTAAAGACTAGTATCAGTTCAAGTGTATTAATAGTTCAATGAAATATTAGAAAAGTTAAAGTGTACCTCCAAGGTTTGAAGAACCTAAGCCACTTGATTGCAAGCCAGTGCCAATACCTGAGCCGAATGGCGTTCCAAAACTAACTCCCAGAGATGGCTGTGGCCCTGGTATAAAAAAAAATGGGGGGAAAAAAACAAATTTGCCTTACTCTTTCAAGATTAAAGTTTCTTTATGAAATTATTTTAAATGAACAGTGATTACTTTTAACAAATTCCATTTATTAAAACTGTTTTCAGGATATCTCTCCAGACTAATCTGTCCCAAATGATTTACCTAACCAGTAAAAAAAAATTTTTAATTAACCTTTTCAGAACTAGACGTTAAAAGAGGCTTACCACAGTGAAAGATATTAGTTAAACCTACTAAGTAATTTGAAATCTTTAATGTATCATAAATGCTATTTCTTTTAGATTTACTTCTAGACTTATTTTAGATCACCCCACTTGTTTCCTGAATAAAACTATTTGGTGCAATGAGTAAAGGGGTTTACTTTAAAAACAAAAAACAAAAAAAAAAAAAAAAAAAAAAAACTTCTTAGTTGTTAGAGTCAAGTCTCAATTGATCAAAAGAGACTGAGACTAACACGGGAAAACTATCATGTTACTTCATAAGAGTTAATACCCAAAAAACTGATTTTTTTATGAAATATAAATGATTATACAATAAATAGATAAAAAACAAGACAATGTTTTATTTTATTAAATTTATTGTTCATTTTAAAGCAAACCAATTACACAGTAACATGACAATTCCAACTTGTTCACAAAAAGTGATAATTGAGTTCTCTTCTTAAGCTCTGCTACATTACACCACTTATCACCTGATTAAATAAGATAGATAATGAACATTTACAAAGGCACCGCTGTGTACCTTGACAGATTCAATACATTCAAGATTTCAATTCAGAAATTTCTTCCCAACATTTTGGAAAATGTATTCAGATGCAAAATGATTAGTCATCCTTTTCCCATTGATACTTTAAAGATTTTGGCTGAGTTTGTTTGGCAAGAATAGCATCAAACTTACTAGCCTCTCTTTCTATCACCTATTTTTTTAAACTAAGTAGAATACAAAAATCTAAAAATCTCTCGTTTGATAAATAATTTATGAAAATTAGTAAATTTCATAGTACAATCTTCAGTCTTGTCTTTTTCAAGCACAGTGATCAGTGCATCTCAAAATTGAGGGAAAAAGTAATATACATATTAAAATTTAAATTTGCAAAGAAATCAAAGCCTTCAAGTTGTCCAATGAAGAATGAGGTTTGTATATTCAAATGGTAGTGTAAAATTATAATAAAACATTTAAAAAAAAACTGAGGAACTACATTCTGCTACACTGGGACAGAAACTGGACTTTTCAAATAGTTTCTACCCAGAAAATAAAGGACAATAACTAAATAGCAGCCAGCGTTCTTATACTATTATCAAAATAAAAATAAGTTAAAAAGGATTTACAATTTTATATCCAGTTTGAGATCAATTTGAGAATAAAATATCTGCCTAGCAGCTCTTTTGTAAAATGTTACCATAGGAAAAAGAAACTAAGCATATTACTTTCTTACTTCTAACAAAAATATTTAAAAAACACATATCCAGTTTCTTTAACATTGAGAGACTTAAGTGTTACATGTTTTAATAGGAGGCACTGCTGGTGGAAGACCCAAAATAATAATGCACACCACAGCCCTCAGCCTTCTAAGTTATAAGAGTTTACTCAAATAGCATGTTTTTTGTTGTGTGTGGGTCTGTTTTAAAAGAGCAACAGAACATAATTTCTCTAATCATCAATCTTCAGGATATAGGTAACCAAGAACTCATTATCTAATAACGACAAGACTTTCCATTGCACAACAGATACATAATTTGAGTTTTGTACCTTCACACAAATTCTGAAGGTAATATCATTTATAAAACTAGTAGGCAAATGTATAACATTTTTAAATAGTAAAAACTCATGATAAATATCTCCCATGCCAAAGTATTACCATATTACACTCTGGCCACCATATATATTAGTTTCACGGTTAGAAAGCAGAATCTAAACCCTTCAGGCAAAGTTACGTAAACAATTCAAGAAGTCTGCTTTGAAATCTTCATGAATTTAATGAGAGGCTTAGTTCCATAAATAAAAACAAGTTAGTAGTAATAGATACCAATGATTGCCAAAGTGAAATCTTCATGTAGAGTAACATTTTACAAAAGTTACCATATGATATGTTCACACAAAACAAAAATCAAGTTTAGCACTGTAATTCATATTTACCAGAATAAATTCTACTTTTTAAAAAGTAAAACTGTATTCACAGGAAAAGGACTAAAGTGCTAAAATTTTTATAATTTTCCATGATCACTCAAAATGCCTAATGTAATTAATATGGTGAACTCCTAAATCATATTTTAAAGTGATGATTAAAAAAAAAAAAAAATGCCTTTTCCCCAGACTGAAAAATTTTACTTATACTGATTTAATGGGGGAATGTTCCTTTGGTTATTAAATACGCAAAATCACAGAACCACAAGAAACTGAGAAAAAATACTTAAGGTTTCCTATTTAACACTACATCTTAAATGTCCAAACCTACACTAAAAGCTACAAAAGAGGAATTCCTAACAAATGTCTAGGCTCTCCTTTAAAACAGCAGCCAAGTCACATGAGAAAAGTCTTACTATGTAAACATCAACAACTTTAACTTAAGTGTCAAAATACAGTAGCAAAACTCAATACCAAAACACTGATCAAAAAAAAAAAAAAAGAAAGAAAGAAAGAAAGAAAGAAAGAAAGAAAGCGAGCAAGAAAGAAAAAGAAAAAAACCTATCCTAAATCTTTAGGAAGCATGGGAAGCACTGGTGGAAAAGTGTACTTAAGCTCTGCCAGAACAGAAATGATCCATGCATGACATTCATTTCACACACAAGGTTTTTCAACAATTCTCTCCAGCATTTAGGTCCATTCCTCCACCTCCAAGAAAGACAAAGACAATATAGAAACCACCTTCAGAAGGCAGCAGTCTAAGAAGCTAGCTGGTCTGTGCCCATATTTATGTAAACACAGTCAAGAATCTATACACACATAAAAGCAAAAAACTGAAATCTGTACAAGTCAACAGTGAAGTGTAAAAGTAATGTACAGTATCTAGCTTCTTATAGATGGTATAAAACTTATTATTAATTATTAGCACTTTAAAAAGATTTCATGTTACAGAGCATAAGGGATAACTCACTGAGTACAAAACAATGCAATAAATAGGGACACTGTTAGCCTGTTTGCCCAGAAGTAACTTGCGAAATCATTACATATGTATATAACAGAACTCATAAATCTCACATTCATGATGACAACTAAAGACTAAAATACTAAAGATTCTGACTGGGAAGGCAGAAAGAAATGGACTACAGAGCATAAGAGATCTTTCAAGAAACAAAGTGGAAAAGAGAAGACAATGCAAAATTGTTATCACTATTGCTTAACTTCTCAGTTCTAAAAATTCATACTACTCCAAATGAAAACTCTGTAAGATTGCTTAGACTGATAAATCGCAACCTGCCGCTTGGTTAGAAAACCCTTATGTGGACTTCAAAAACTGCAAGGATCACTAAAAGCAACCAAAATCTCCCCTGGCAAAAAAGGCCTGGCAGAAGTCAGACAAAGCACATGAGCAAAAGGGCTCCTTGGCTTGAGGACTCCAAGTTAAGTTAATGTTCTTGACAATCAGAGGTCAAAGACCAAATCTAGGTTGTCTACCATTGTATCCTCTCAAGCATAGCACATAGTAGGAACTCTTATTTACAGAATGAACATATATTATCACATGTCCATGATCCCAAAATACATGAAAGTCCACAACTTCTCAAGACAAGACTGTCTACATAAGAAAGTAAAACAAAACAAGACAAAACAAAACAAAACAAATAAACAGGTAGCTTTGCTTCAAGTTTACTTATTTACCATACTCAATTACAGTGAACATTTTAGGTAACTGACTTTTTTCAAGTTTTATTTATTACAGTGGAAATCAACTATACTTAAAGAATACTTAACCACACCCACACTTATCTGAGCTACTTCTTTACGATTAATACTGGCTCTAAAAACTAAACTGGTACTATGATTGGTTTGATCAGCCGGTTAAATAATCGTGAGAACAAATGGTTGTATCATAGGATTGATTCTTCAGAGGAATCAAACTCATGACTTTTCCCCTCTATAACTTGAGATTGCAACCCTATACTCCAGCCAGTTCAAAGGCTTCTAGACAGTTGCTTATGTGAGCCACCAGTCACATGGGTCCAGCCATGGATTATGGCTGGTTTGGCATAAATCCATCAATTTTTTACGGACAGCAAGTCAATTCCATCATCTCCAAATGTGAAGAATAATTTTTAAACTGCCAATAGGGAAACACAGATGGCTTCCCTAATAAAAGCAGCCTAAATGCAATCTAAATACATACTTTTTCCCTTTTTGTGTACTATAATTTACTACTGGACTATATGGAACTCTCAGAAAAAACACATGCTATAGCATAACCAATAAGCATCACCCAAAAATTTATGAATGACTAAACAAAAATCTACATCCATTAAGGCTATCCTTTTCTATGACAAATCTCAAGCCTGATAAAAGCTACTGGATGAGTAAGATGACAAGGCATAAGCTTGGAAATACCTCAGGAAATACTATAGAACTAGACCTCAAAAATGTTCCTTTGATTAGAAGTGGAATTACACAGGTGACTAAAAGGATCTGCTTTCCAGTATTTCACCACATATTTCAGCTCCCACATCTCAAAATATCTTGTTTCTGCTCTTGCTACTGGTTTGTTTTGAGAAGGTACAAACAACTTTAGCATGCGTCTTCTTCAAATTGTTAAGAGGGCCTGTATATTGTTTTTGGTCAACACACAAACAAACCTACTGATCTTCAACGTACCTTTAGTCAATAAAAACCTACTACATCCTGAAAGAGGGTACTTTGTAATTTTTATATATGAAGAAAATGAGAATGCACCATCTATCAGTATCATATATGAAAAATGCAATGTTTGGACTGATGATCTCTGACTTTAAAACAGTAAATGATACAATCACGATTTTAGAATCTGATATTCTTAAATGTAATTCAGTAGTGAAACACCATATTCTAAAGGGCATGTATAGCAATACAGCAAATAACATTTAGTTCACAATATTCAATATCTAATCGATGTATAATTATTGCTAAACTACCCTGTGGTTTTTATCAGGTATGTTTCTAATTGTGTCCATCACAATTTCTAGATTGTATTGGAATCTCTATTCATAGAAATTTCTTCATTGCTCACACAAAAGGAAGACTTATGAAAACGCACATAAATGTTCTGCATTTGAATGGTAAGAAGCTATAACTTGAATGCATTCAGACCTGTAGCAGGCTGTTGCTGCTGTGTAAGTGTTGCAGCCATGGCAACGGCTGCTGCGTTTGGCATGGTGCTGAAAGGGGTGGGTCCAGTAGTAACTCTGGGTGCATTCTGCCACTTCTTGGCTTCTGCTCGCCTGGCTTCAAACACATCTACTGCATCTCCCAAGAACATTTTCCTGTAGCCAAGGTACTGTTCTTTAAGCACCTAGAGGAAAGCAAAAATAAGTAAATACGTAAATAACAACAACAACAAAAAATGGTCAATCAAGTTCTCTGTTGACTTTTGTAATATAACTATGAAATAAGTTACCAAAGACAGAAAAGACACTGTCAATATTATATAAACAAAGTTCATAGTTCCAGAGCAGGAAGAATCACAGGTTCATAAAGAGGTCTGGTTTATACAAGACAATATCTGCCTTGATTAAAGTATTAGTAAGAATTATTCTGTTTTAAACCAGAATTGTTAAATACTTTATTTAGTCTAATTTAGACAAGTTTCATGCAACTTTTTTTCAAGAGATACAGTGTTTTCATATTTCCTACCTTTCTTAGAAGAAACTTATAATTAAAAGCTATTTTATCCTTTGGTGTGGATGTCAGTATTTGATGTTTCAGCTCCAAATTTTGCTACCATTATAATAAACTAAGTGGGCTTGCCACGGACTGAAAACTGAGGAAAGTGTGGAGTCAGAAATAGGATATACAATGTAAGAAAAAAAAATCTAAAGCATATTGTCCTGTCTCAAATCCATCCTACCTTCTCCTGTGCAATTCCATGCCGCAGTTATACACTGTTTGGCATCAGTAACACATCCATTTTAATTTTAGCTCCACTTCACATAATGGGAAATAAAGAACTACTTTACTGATTCGAAAAAGATAAACCATTAAAAAGACCTGATACCAGCCATAATTATTATAACTAGTTGCTAAAATTAACAAATTTGTTAATGTTACTGAGGTCTGGCTGTCTAAACAGATTATCTAGTGAAAAACAAAACAAAAAAACATTTCTTGTGAGTTTTAAGTTTTTTTAATTTATTTGAGAGGCACAGTTAGAGGAAGGAGAGAGCTGTCTTCCATCCTCTGGTTCACTCCCCACATAGCAACAACAGCCGGAGCTGGGCCAATTTGAAGCCAGGAGCCAGGAGCTTCCTCTAGGTCTCCCACATGGTACAGGGGCCCACTTGGGTCATTGTTCACTGCTTTCCCAGGCCATAAGCAGTGAGCTGGATTATAAGAGGAACAGCAGGGACACAAACCGGCACCCATATGGAGGCTTAGTCTACTGCGCCACAGCTCAGACCCCAAGGTTTCTTTTAAAAATGAACAAACCTAGAACTTAGTTTACGCTGTGGCGTAGGGGGTTAAAGCCCTGGCCTGAAGCACCAGCATACTATATGGGCGCTGGTTCTAGTCCCGACTGCTCCACTTCCGATCCAGCTCTCTGCTATGGCCTGGGATAGCAGAAGATGACCCAAGTCCTTGGGAGCCTGTACCAATGCGGGAGATCTGGAATAAGCTCCTGGCTCCTGGCTTCAGATCTGCACAGCTCCAGCTGTTGCAGCCATCTGGGGAGTGAACCAGCAGATGGAAGACCTCTCTGACTCTACCTCACTCTGTAACTCTTTCAAATAAATAAAATAGATCTTAAAAAAAAAAAAAAAGAACTTAGTTTGCTTACTACATCGAGGTGAAAACAAATGGCAACTATTAAATCGGATCACAGAACATCTTTGATTCTTGAGAAGCTATTAATGAAAATTAGGTCAAAATATCATGTTAAATTTATTCAACATAATCTGAGATTGTTTTATGGGACTCTTGACCTCATGATTTAACAGTTATTTACATTACCAAACAATGGTATTTTTTTAAAACCAGAGAAGAGAGTATCATTGGATAAACATGTGTATTTACACATTTACACCTGCAATTAACTTTAAAATACTACAGGAGAACCAAGGCATCCCTGAGTAAAGAATGGATAAAACAGACTCAGCAGGGTCTTGATAATGGTTGAAGTTAGGTGGTGGCACCTGGGCATTCATTACAATAGTGTTCTACTTTTGTGTTTATTTGAAAACCATCACAACAGAAATTAAGGAGGAAAAATATTCACACAGCAGACTTCAAAGGGCCAACACAGAATCATCCCTAACAACTGGAAAATTAAAGTACCATTTATTAGACTAAATTTTCCAGAAAATCTGATAAAAATCCCTCCTTTAAAACAATTGTTTTAAAGCAGAAGGTCTAAAGTATACACTATCATTTCAAAAATGGTGTCATTTAACTTTTTTAAAAAAATTTAAATTCTATTAAAAAGCTTAGTTGAATTAAACTTTTTTAATGGAAGATTAAAAGTGAAACTACTGGTAATCTTGATTTAACTCAATTTATTTAAATTCTGGTTTGGCTACTTTGGATTTTAAAGATATCTGTTAGAAGTCTACACAATTCTGGCCGGTGCCGTGGCTCAAAAGGTTAATCCTCCACCTAGCGGCGCCGGCACACCGGGTTCTAGTCCTGGTCGGGGCGCCAGATTCTGTCCCACTTGTCCTTCTTCCAGGCCAGCTCTCTGCTGTGGCCCGGGAGTGCAGTGGAGGATGGCCCAGGTCCTTGGGCCCTGCACCCCATGGGAGACCAGGATAAGCACCTGGCTCCTGCCTTCGGATCAGCGCAATGCGCCGGCAGAGCACGCTGTTGGAGGGTGAACCAACAGCAAAGGAAGACCTTTCTCTCTGTCTCTCTCTCTCTCACTGTCCACTCTGCCTGTCAAAAAAAAAAAAGAAGTCTACATAATTCTAAGAATTTAATCACTAATTTATTTTATTGACATTAATTAAGTTGCTTGTATTTAAAAGAAATGTTACAAGAAAGTTTTTTTTTAATGCTGTGGCCAATAAACATTTAAAATAACATGTAAAATTAAGGCTGTGCAAAATTACCTTGCTATTAAGAATGGTTACCTTCTGGTAGTGCTGTGTATGGGGTAAAGAGATGGAAACACCCTCGATGTCCCTCACCAGAGGATGGGCTGGGGACACCATGTACAGATAATGAACTCCTATTTTTTTGGGGGGGGGGGGGGGACAGGCAGAGTGGACAGTGAGAGACATAGAGAAAGGTCTTCCTTTTCCATTAGTTCACCCCTCAATGGCCACTGCGGCCGGCGCACTGCGCTGATCTGAAGCCAGGAGCCAGGTGCTTCTCCTGGTCTCCCATGGGGTGCAGGGCCCAAGCACTTGGGCCATCCTCCACTGCACTCCCTGGCCACAGCAGAGAGCTGGACAGGAAGAGGAGCAACTGGGACAGAATCCGGCGCCCCAACCGGAACTAGCGCCGCGGGTGGAGGATTAGCCTAGTGAGCCGCAGCGCTGGTCATGAACTCCTATTTTAACAACTAAAAATGATGTTGAGGAAACACATATATTAAAAACAAAGTTATTTACAATATCCTGATGAGGAAAAAGTAAAACAACAGATTGCAGAGGGCACCTAGGTCTTTAAAGAGAACAGATACTGTCAATAGTTGTATCTGGGAATGATGATGAATTTTAGTAGTTTTAACTGTAAATTTATTTGTATTGTGAGCTATTTCTATAATAAGTATGGACACATTTATCTCCAAAGCAACAAATACTAATAGTTGAGAATAGGCATCCAGATAGATTTACTGTAAATGAAAACTTACCTTTACATTTTCATGAATAGACTGAAGTTGTGCAGCTAAAGCTACAAATGTTTGATAAATTTTCAGCATTGCCATTGACAAATCTATAAAAGAAAATTAAATTATCATACAGATAGGTAACATAACCAATTTTTTATTATTCGAGTCTAAAGTTTGGTATGGTTAATGTGTAGAAGAAAGTGACTCTATCAGTGTTCTCAAGGCTACAGAAGGTGGCAGGCTCTGGGGACTAGGCAGAGGACATCTACCCAAGCATCCGGGGAACAACGAGGAAGATTTCTGTCCTTGTTACCATAGCAACAATTCACAATAAAGCATCTTATGTTTACAGACAATAAAGATCTAAATAAGGACTTTATGGGAAATTTTCTAAAAGCAGTTTCAGATAACTACTAATAATCTAAAATATCTACTATACAACAACCATAGTTTCTTTCCTGACAATAAAATAGAGCTATCAAAAAATTACCACAGAAAGAATGTTACCTTGTGGGGTTATATGTGAATTATTTGCCTGAGTGGCAAGATGGTTTTCTAGTTCTTCAATCTGCTGTCTGTATTGTTGAAGCTGTACCTCAAACTGCTGAACCAAGATTCTGAAGTAGCTATTAAAAAAAAATTTTTTAAGTAAAATTTAAAAAAACATTTTCTTATATTCAAAACACTAAATATATACATCTCCTCTTGAAGAGGGTTTTTAAATTAGTTTGAGATATTATAATTGATAACAAAAACCCAAACATAATAAATTATAAAGGTATCATTATTCCAGTCCTATTTGACAAACTCACAATAAAGGATTAAGTAATCTATGAAATAGATTAATAATCTTCAAAAGCATGATGGTCATCTGAGACAAGGAAACTTGAACAACTACTAGAGATAAGAAGAGATTAGGGAGACTAAGTGCAACATGAATCCCAAAAAGGATCCTAAAACAGAAAAAGTACAGAAGTGGAAAAATCAACAAAATTCCAGTAAGCACTGTAGTTAATATTACAGCAGTGTTAGTTTCTTATTAATGATAATTATGCTATAGTTATACAATATATGAACATATATATTTCCATATTAGTGGAAATAGGGTAACGGACATAAGGAAATCCTTAGTACCACTGTTTTTGTAAGTTTTCTGCAGGTATAAAATAAATTTAAAATAAAGTTTAAAAAAAGTGCAACTGTTATCCAGATTTTATAACCAAGTACTTACAGTTTTTACATTAGTAAAATTTATAATTCCAAGAATACCAGGAGTTGTGTATGAGTACTACAGAAAATACATGTAATTACTAGTACCATTCTGACAAATTTAATTACAAGAGTGCTGCATAGCTAGAAAGGGACCGGCTGGCACTGCATCTCACTAGGCTAATCCTCAGCCTGCGGTGCCAGTACTCCAGGTTCTAGTCCCAGTTGGGGTGCCGGTTCTGTCCCAGTTGCTCCTCTTCCAGTCCAGCTCTCTGCTGTGGCCCGGGAAGGCAGTGGAGGATGGCCCAAGTGCTTGGGCCCTGCACCTGCATGGGAGACCAGGAGGAAGCACCTGGCTCCTGGCTTCGGATCGGCACAGTGTGCCGGCAGTAGCAGCCATTTTGGGGGGTGAACCAATGGAAGGAAGACCTTTCTCTCTGTCTCTATTTCTCACTGTCTAACTTGCCTGTCAAACAAACAAACAAAAGATAGAAAGGGACCTTGAAAAGCACATAAAGACATCCAACTGTTTTTGTCTAAGATATGGGCAACTGTGAAGGCTTTCTGCAATATGAGCTGTGCTGGCAGTGTGAATAACAGGTCAGAGGCATAATATACTAGAGGAAGTCTGGGAAGAAAGCCATCCAACTAACATATTCTAACATATTAAGAATATCAATGTTAATTGCCTGATTTTTGATACTATTGTGGTTTTGTAAGACAACATCCTTAAGTTCATACATTAAAGTATTTATGCAAAACAAGTATCCTGACTGTAAATAAACTGAATGGGAAAAAAAAAAAACATAAAGAAAAGCAAACAAAACATTCATGATACAAATGTTAATATGTAGGAAATTCAGATGAAAAGTAGGTGAGAATTTTTTGCTCTAGCATTGGAAATGTTTGGGAAGTCTAAGACGATATCCTGACAGAAAGTTAATGGGAAAAGTAAAGTGAAGGAACAGGAGTCACACAGTTCCAACACACATCGCACCTCTGTGCGCCTCAGGCTCCTCACTTCTTAAAATGCAATGCCAACAAAAGCAGCTACTGGGGTTTTATAAAAAATATGAGTGAGGACATATATAGCACTAAGCATACTGCTTGGCAAATAGCACTTGGTAAATGTTAGTCATTTTATCCTTAATAACGTGGAAAAACAGAGTCAAGATTCATATCACATTATGGAAACTAGATGGACAAGCTGAGTGATGGAGGTACTCAGGTACGTTTTATGTCTCCACATTTTCTCTTTTTCCTTCCTGAAAAAAAAAAACCTATATAAATAATTAAAAGCTATCCAAATAAATAAAAAGGTTAGTCTATATTTAGTATGATGACCTGTTTAAAGATGAGACTATCACAAGATTATTTTTAATTTAAAAAGTTCTAATGGGTAAAAATTAAGTTATTACTACCTGTAAAACTTATTAAAGTAACATTTACATGAAGTGTAACTGCATATTAGTGGTTAAATTCATATTTTAGCCTTTACTTACTCTTCAGTAAAATGGCAATAACTATCCCCTTAGGGATTTAATTTAAAAATCTATGCAAAGTGCTTATTAACCTAACATTTTTATGAGATTAAAATTTTTTTTTTATTAGACAGGCAGAGTTAGACAGTGAGAGAGAGAGAGAGAAAGGTCTTCCTCCCATTGGTTCACCCCCCAAATGGCCGCTATGGCCAGCATGCTGCGCCGATCCGAAGCCAGGAGCGAGATGCTTCCTCCTGGTCTCCCATGGGGTGCAGGGCCCAAGCACCTGGGCCATCCTCCACCACCTTCCCGGGCCACAGCAGAACCTGGCACCCATGTGGGATACCGGCGCCACAGGCAGAGGATTAACCAAGTGAGCCACGGCATCAGCCCCTAAAATTCTTTTTTTAAAAATAATTCCATTTGCTTCATTTATTATTTTAACTCGTAGCACTTTTGCATCTGATGAGGAAGTTGTAGCACAGAAATATCCTCAAATTTGAGTTTGTGTCTAAGTTGTCCCACTGGTTCACCCAGTTTTTTTTTCCCAGAAACCTCTTATTTAAGGAATAAAAAACTTCATGCATTTCATAAATACAAATTTAAGAATATAGTGAAAAATCCTTAACTTGCATTTCTGCCTTCTTAAAGCAAGAATGATTTAAGAAACTCCAGTAACTTACTCAGCAGGAGCTGTGTTTTCATGTTGAAGTCCAGGTGGTGTTTTCTGGGTTCTTAAAGCTATTTCAGCATTCTTTAACTCCTAAAGGGGGGAAAAAAGAGGCCAATTTAGAGCTAGGCTAAAATTACCAAATATCTCTGGGTTGGAACTTCAAATAGTGCCCCTGCTGGAGGTTCACACCGGAAGAACTTAACTATGGATGAAGCTGCTGCTCAACAAACTGTTGAAATTTCTTCTGAGAAAACATAAAAAACAAACTTTGTGATAACATCCTAACAAGATGCTGATCTATTTTAAGAACTACAGATTTCTGCAGGACTCATGAGTAGGATCCATAAAGTTTACTTATTCACAGTGAGGTTATGCTACTATTTAAAAATTTTCAATACACCAATGCAAGAAATACCATTTTACAAAAAAGCAAGATATAAAGCTGAAGCTGATGTTGATGTTGGCAACAATTAACATCTGGGTGCTTCCCTGTTGCTATGTGTGTCACTTTAAGTCAGGCAGTAAGGGGATGCAACTTTTTAACTGTAACTCGGCCAAAATTTGTATTTAGAGGCCTGTTGATGTCTTTTCTTTTACAAAATTTTTGTCCTCAAGAAAACCAGAATTACATTTTTTCCTAACAGATTAACTTGGTGTAGTGTATACTTTGTTATCAAAATACTAATACAGCTTTGGGATCATGAATCGGTAAACATTAAGTGTGAAAAAGCATGATCCGTACATTCCGTACGATTTCAGTGGTGTACAAGTAGATGACTGTGCACACACAGGACCCAGGAGACTGTTTTGAAAAGAGAAAACAATAAAAATAACCATTATGGTAATTTAAAGTATATGAACTATATGGTTTTCTTATACTATATCTATATAAAACTTTGTGACAAAACAAACTTTTATTTCCATTTTGTAAAAACTAAACATCTTATGGTAAAATGGCTGTAAGTTAGTATACCTGAGCAGTTTCTACTTTTAATTTGTCAATATTCAGAGTATTTCTTTGTAATCCACTAGCAGCCAATGACAGAAGCTGCTTCAGAGCTTTAATATCTTCTTGGACTTTAAGCATTGCTTTCGAAGACATTCTACTAATTTCTTCTTGGACTTGTTTTTGTTCCTTCACAAATTTCCTTTAAAAAATACATAAAACTGATTAAAATATATATATATATCTTTGGTTTCCAACAGGGGAATACAGATATTTAAAACAGGCTGGTCAGGAGGCCGGCGCAGAAACTGAACGTCTGCCTGTAGTGCTGGCAACCCATATGAGTGTAGGTTCGAGTCCCAGCTGTTGAACTTCATCCAGCTCCCTGCTAAATGTTCCTGGGAAAGCAGTGGAAGATGGCCCAAGTCTTTGGGCCCTTGCACCCACATGGGAGTCCCAGAAGAAGCTCCTGGCTCCTGGCTCTGGCTGGCCCAGCCCTGGATGTTGCAGCCATTTGGGGAGTGGATGGAAGCTCTCTCTCTCTCTCTCTCCTCTCGTATATCTGCCTTTCAAATCAATCATTCTTTTTTTTTTTTTTTAAGATTTATTTTATTTATGAAAGACAGAGTTACAGAGAGAGGTAGAGAGATATAGGTCTTCAATCTGCTGGTTCACTCCCCAGATGGCTGCAACAACTGGAGCTGCACTGATCCAAAGCCAGGAGCCAGGAGCTTCTTCCATATCTCCCATGTTGGTAAAGGGGCCCAAGGACTTGGGCCATCTTCTGCTATCTCAGGCCACAGCAGAAAGCTGGATAGGAAGAGGAGCAGCTGGGTCTCGAACCGGTGCCCATATGGGATGCCGGCACTTCAGGCCAGGGCTTTAACCCACTGAGCCACAACACTAGCCCCTCAAATAAATAAATTAAAAAAAAAAAATGTTGATGAGAGTTCAAGTATTTTAAGAAACAAAAACTAAAAATTTGTTAACAGTTCCCAACACTTTTTATACAAGGACAGTTTTATACAAGGACAGAATTTCAATTCTTCCAGTGCTTTTATTCTGACTTTTAAATTTGTTTGTTTGTTTTTTTTTTTTTGACAGGCAGGAGTGGACAGTGAGAGAGAGACAGAGAGAAAGGTCTTCCTTTGCCGTTGGTTCACCCTCCAATGGCCGCCACGGCCGGCGCGCTGCAACCAGCGCACCGCACCGATCCGATGGCAGGAGCCAGGTGCTTCTCGTGGTCTCCCATGGGGTGCAGGGCCCAAGCACTTGGGCCATCCTCCACTGCATTCCCTGGCCACAGCAGAGAGCTGGCCTGGAAGAGGGGCAACCGGGACAGAATCCAGTGCCCTGACCGGGACTAGAACCTGGTGTGCCGGCGCCGTAAGGCGGAGGATTAGCCTAGTGAGCCGCGGCACCGGCCCTAAATTTGTTTGTTTTTATTTATTTATTTTTTTTTCTGACAGGCAGAGTCAGACAGTGAAAGAGACAGAAAGGTCTTCCTTCCATTGGTTCACCTCCCAAATGGCCGCTATGGCCGGCGCAGTGGTACCCATCCGAAGCCAGGAGCCAGGTGCTTCCTCCTGGTCTCCCATGAGGGTGCAGGGCCCAAGGACCTGGGCCATCCTCCACTGCACTCCCGGGCCACAGCAGAGAGCTGGACTGGAAGAGGAGCAACCAAGACAGAACCAGCACCCAAACTGGGACTAGAACCCGGGATGCCAGCGCTGCAGGCAGAAGATTAGCCTAGTAAGCCACAGCGCTGACCTAAATTTGTTTTTAAAAATATTTATTTATTTATTTATTTGAAAGACAAAGTTAGAGAGAGAGAGGGAGATACACAGAAAAAGAGGCTTCCGTCCACTGCTTTACTCCCCAAATAGTGCAACAGTCAGGGCTGGGCCAGGCTGAAGCCAGGAGCTTCTTCCAGGCTTCCACATGGGTACAGGGGCCCAAGGACTTGGGTCATTTTCTGCTGCTTTCCAAGGTCATGAGCAGGGAGTTGGATCAGAAGAGGACCAGCGAGGACTCAAACCTGCGCCCACATGGGATGCTGGAACTACTGATGACAGGTTAACCCGCTGCACCACAGCACTGGCCTCCTTAAAAAGCATTAAATTTGTTTATTTAAAGATTTACTTATTTATTTGAAAGGCAGAGTTAGAAAAAGGGAGATAGATAGAGATCTTCTATCCACTAGCTTACTTCCCAGATAGATGCAAGAGACAGGACTGGGCCAGGCCAAAGCCAGGAGTCAAGAATCCCATCCTGGTCTCCCCCATGGGTAGCAGGGGCCCAAGCACGTGGGCCATTCTCCACTGCTTTCCCAGGCACATCAGCAGAGACCTGAATTAGAGGTGGAGCAATCAGGACTCAAACCAGTGCCTGTATGGGAAGTGGAGTCACAGGCAGCAGTTTAATCTGCTGCAACACAACACCAGATCTAGCACTGAATTTTTAATTTGAGTTAAAATGTTTAGGAGGAAGAGGTGTCCCCCCCCTAAAATGTATTCTAGAATTCCTCAAGTATTTCTTATCTAATCATATTTGACACTTACTGGAGATTTTCAACATCCTGGCAGATGACAGGAGGCAGATTTTCATCCTTCAGTGCTTTACTGTCCCTAGGAAAAATACCACAAATGTGTTAAAACCACTGGGATCTTTAATAGCTGACAATTGAATTTTACCACAGAATGTGTCAAGATACAAGAAAACAACAAATGTTGCCCCCTCATAGCTTCTTTGGATGACTTCAAAATTCTCTATTAAGAATAATAAATTTCTTATAAGAAGATTTAGTAATTCATTTAACATGGAAATTCCTTGTCTAAGAAGACTGGCATCTATTATAAATATGCATAAAAACATTTAACTAAATGCCTAAGAAAGGAAATCCAAAATTACTAGACTGGAAGATACACTGAACTAAGTTCCTTCTGACTCAGATACGACCAACATTTTATACAGTTCAAAAATACTAAAGCATTCGGCCGGCGCCGCGGCTCACTAGGCTAATCCTCCGCCTTGCAGCGCCGGCACACCGGGTTCTAGTCCCGGTTGGGGCGCCGGATTCTGTCCCGGTTGCCCCTCTTCCAGGCCAGCTCTCTGCTGTGGCCAGGGAGTGCAGTGGAGGATGGCCCAGGTGCTTGGGCCCTGCACCCCATGGGAGACCAGGAAAAGCACCTGGCTCCTGGCTCCTGCCATCGGATCAGCGCGGTGCGCCGGCCGCGGCGGCCATTGGAGGGTGAACCAACGGCAAAAAGGAAGACCTTTCTCTCTGTCTCTCTCTCTCACTGTCCACTCTGCCTGTCAAAAAAAAAAAAAATACTAAAGCATTCATTAAACAAAGGCTATAAAACTTCATGAGTCGTTCAAAATACTTCACTATTCACTATTTTTTTTTTTTTTTTTTGACAGGCAGAGTTAGACAGTGAGAAAGAGAGACAGAGAGAAAGGTCTTCCTTCTGTTGGTTCACTCCCCAAATGGCCGCTACAGCTGGCACGCTGTGCCAATGCGAAGCCAGGAGCCAGGTGTTTCCTCCTGGTCTCCCGTGCGGGTGCAGGGCCCAAGGACCTGGGCCATCCTCCACTGCTTTCCCGGGCCACAGCAGAGAGCTGGACTGGAAGAGGTGTAACCGGGACAGAACCAGCGCCCCAACCGGGACTAGAACCTGGAGTACTGGTGCCGCAGGTGGAGGATTAGCCTAGTGAGACGCAGCGCTGGCCAATACTTCACTATTTTACAACTTTAATCTGTTCTTCAATATGTACTAGAATGAGAAAATAAGACCTAATAATTAATAGCTTATGGGAATCCACAAATATTTAATGAGGACAGGAACAATGTAGCCTGCTATGATGGAATCACGAACTCCATTTCATATCCCTAGGCAGATCTCAGTCTCCCTTAGTCTTCAATTACAAGCAAGTTGAGCATCCCTAGTCTGAAAATTTTAAATGTGAAATGCTGGAACTTTTTCAGATCAGAGATGCTTGACTGGTAGATTCCATGCAAATATTCCCATACCCAAAATCTGAAGGTCAACCTGTAACAGGCCAAAACATACACAGGCTATCTGTGAGGAGTGAATCTGATCATTTATTTACAAATGCTTTATTTAATGTTCATACAAATTAAATGAGAAAATATGAGTGGTAATAAAAATAATGATTATCTTCAAACATATATAATGAATATGGAGGCTACTCTCCCCCTTTGCTGAAATAAAAAGGCACTGGCACAGTAAATTTAAATTTAAAAAAAAGATACTCCAAGAGGAAAGTTCCTTGACTTGCCTAATATTTAGTAAGTCAAAATTATAAACACCCATATTTCACTTATTTGTATTATTTGGGGAAACAGCAACCACCTTTCTAGAAAGAAATGGTTGTAAGTTATAATCTTTCCAGGGCAAATGTTTATTATTTTATTTTTGACAAACACTGATTAAAATTTTTTTCCTACATGTATACACAGTTACATTTACTTCCAACTATACCATCTGCCTACAATATGATAAATAAAACTTTCAAACTGTTTAATTAATTAAAATATCTTAAAATGTAAACTTACTCTGGTCTGGTTCCTGTTTTATCACCTAGAAAATTCAAAAGTTTCATATTAACAAAGTATTCCAAATATAAATTTTAAATTAAGGTATAAACTATTAACCATTTCCTACCTAGCCTCTTATGCATCATGCAATGTCCTGACTTGCCATCAACCAAGAATATAGCATAATATGGCAATAACTGTCCACATAAACAGACAGGCTGTATAACTCATTTGCATCTACTACTTTTAAGGGCAAGAATCTTCCTTTCTCAACTATACTCCATGAAGAAACAGCCTTGACTCCCAGTTGAACTCCTGGTAGGTTTACCTGACAATTTTTTTTTTTTTTTTTTTTTGACAGGCAGAGTGGACAGTGAGAGAGAGAGAGACAGAGAGAGAAAGGTCTTCCTTTGCCGTTGGTTCACCCTCCAATGGCCGCCGCGGCCGGCGCACCGCGCTGATCCAATGGCAGGAGCCAGGTACTAATCCTGATCTCCCATGGGGTGCAGGGCCCAAGCACTTGGGCCATCCTCCACTGCACTCCCTGGCCACAGCAGAGAGCTGGCCTGGAAGAGGGGCAACCGGGACAGAATCCGGAGCCCCGACCGGGACTAGAACCTGGTGTGCCGGCGCCGCAAGGCGGAGGATTAGCCTAGTGAGCTGCGGCGCCGGCTTTACCTGATAATTTTTAAGGTCCTTTTAGAACAGAATACCATATCCAATGACCTGAACTGCTCCAACCTGACTATTTATTTAAACAATTGTCCCAATGAACCTTCTCATTTGTCTTGAGTAAGAGTATCTTTTGCATCACACCCTGAACAAAAATGTACATATTTAAGAAAAAAACAACTTTGCTGGTCATGTAGGTAAAACATGTCACTTCATCATAATCATAATTCATATTTTTATGGTGCTAGTGAAGTAAAACATTCTCTTCAAATGCTTATTAGGCAAATATACTTCTCCTTTTGTGAACTGCCTACTCACATGATTTGTAAGTTTTTATTACTGATTTCTATGAACTACTTTAACAGATTAATTCTCTCAGATATCAATTTCATATATTTGTAATTTCTAAAATAGACTAATAACATCTTGACTTCAGCAATGCTAACATGGATAAAAAAATAAAGCATTTTACTTTCAATCTTTTACATTTCACCTTTGGATATGAGATTTCATTTTTTACCTCTTTCAGCTGACTATAATTTATTTTTCTGTATTTTATTTCTGAAACTGGCACCCATCTTTTATAAGTAATGTTTTAGATTTGATAAGACAGTAATAAAAATAATTTTGTTTTTCAAAATAATTCATCATTTTCTAAATTAATGTATTGCTTAATATTGTTTATTATACTTTATAAATGTATGTGCTCACAAGTATGTATATATAAAACTTGGGCTTATTTCTGGATTAACAGAAATTAATCTAGTTTTGCCTCAGTAACAGACATGAACTACTACAAAACTTCCTAATAGTTCCCCACATCTATTCTTGCCTTTCTCTACATTTTTCTACATGACTGTCACAACATTCTTAATCTTAAAATATAAATCTCTTTAAAATCCTTGAGTAGGGATAGGCATCTGGTATATAGCAGTTATGATATCATTTAAGACTCCCAAATCCTCTATTGGTATGCCTGGGTTCTAGTCCCAGCTGCCCAATTCCAGCTTTCGACTAAGGCGGACCCTGGAAAACAACAGGTGATAAATCAAGTAGTTAGGTCCTTGTCACCCATGTGAGGGGCCTGTATCGAGTTTCTGGCTCCTGACTTCAGCCTGGCTCTTGTGGACATAAGGGGAATCAAGCAGCAAATGCGATATTCTAGCCTGCCTCTTTCTCTGCCTTTCAAATAAAACAATACAAAAACCCTTCAGTAGATTCCGAATGCCCTCAATATAATGACAAAACTGAACGTACCACACAAAGCTCTTCAGGACTTCTGGAATGTGACCTTTCTGGTCCCTGGACACACCTACAATTCTACCAGTCCATCTCACCTCTAATAGGCCTCTTGCTCCATGCTGGTCCCTCTTCACTGAATGCTGCTTCCTACCACTTTACCTGATTAAATCCCACTGATAACTGCCATCCAAAGCTAACTGATTAACACAGAGCTACTAGAGAAAAAGAGAAACTGGTTATATTATGGAAGAGAAGAGAGAAAAGGAAGAGAATTCCCTGACATGAGTAACAGATGAAGGAGAACTGGGACCATCCAACCCTATGTATTCTCTTTGTTCAACACCACCGAAGGCATGCTATGAGTACAGGGCGATGATGGCAGGGAAGAAAGAGAGGGAGCTTAATTTATTCATTTCTCTTACTTCTCTACAAAGTAAAAAAATAGGAACAAACACCTAAGTGAATTACTGACATGGACAAATGCTTCTAATGTATTATATGACAAAGAATAGATTACATAACAATATATATACTATGATCCTTTTTTAAAATATATATCAATATACATATTGATAGCTAAAAGACCACATGTACATTCAAATCTAAGTTATCTATAAACATAAAACCTTAAACAGTCAACACACACGCAATCTGTGACACATGAAGATAATGTAAAACTTAAAAGTAAAAACTGTACTACTGAAAAACAAATGTTCTTCAAAACAGGAATTTTTAGTAACCTGTAAGTTCCCAAACTGTTAGAACATAAAATTACTTACTCTTTTTATCTGATGAACTGCTAAAATCTATTCCACCAAGGCCTTCATTGCCTGCAGTTGAAGTAGCTGTTGAAGTTCCCAAAGTCAAGCCTAAAGCATTCTGTCCAAGTCCTACAAATGAAACAAACATCATTTCCAGCTTCATTGAAAGAGCTAAAACATCCTTAATGGAAAGCCATTCCTAGATCTGGGACTTAAAAGCAAGCTGCCTGACAAGGGAGTTAAGCTGTAAATGTACCAAGATTATTTAACTGCCACTTATTTTAATATATAAGACAAGATTCTCTGGAACAGTTTACAGGCTCCCTATTAAACAGGCTCTTTTCACTTCCTAATCAATCAGAGAATACTGAGAAAAGAGTAAAATGTATTTCTAAAATACAGCAAAGATGTTGAATTATATATAAAAAACATTTTATAACTCAGTAAAAAGAACAAGCAATCTGCACAAAAGGCCAAGAGAAGGATAAACTAAACTTAAATATAAAAATTTACCATTCTGAAGAATAAGTGCCATCAATTACCTGATGTAGCTGTGTTTGTGCCCTGGAAAAGCGAACCTCCCAAACCAGTTAAGCCGCCGCCTAGAGAAAGGCCTGTGGATGCAGTTGTAGTTGTGGCTGCTGTTCCACTCAAACTATTCAGAGTAAACCCTGTGGATGCTACAAAATTGAAACAATAAGCCTTCTACAGGCAACAGTATTTAAGAACACCATAGAAAAACCCAAGAAACAAAACAAAAAATTATTTCCGTAAGAATTGACTTTGGAAAAACTGCTTGCTAAAAATAAAATTATACATACTTATAAGAATAAAGAGAAATAGTAACTTCACAGCAAAAATCACTGGCAGAAATAAAGGCTTTGGATCGTTATTAGAATGGTACCAAATAGCTGATTCCAGAAAGCAGTAAAAAAAAATGTTTTAATCCAGGTCACCACCTTCATCTTCAAAATTAAATGAATCTTAAAGCAGGCAAGGCTTATGCAAAGTGTTTATCCTTCTGTCACCAAATGGCTCCTTGAAAACAAGACATCAGTAGCTTTACATTTTATCTCTCTGACCCTCTCCTGCCCTGCTATACTCTAACTACAGAGACCATTGGGTCTGCTGTTTTAATGCCTAGTGCTGACTTCTGACCCTTACAAATCAACAATTAAGTAGGTCAAAATTGCTGAATAGGAGTGGGTATATGGTACAGTAGTAAAGTTGCCATTTAGGATATCCGTATCCCACTTTGGAATACCTGGTTCAAATTCTACCTCCTTCACTTTTACAGGAAATATTTTAATTTTTTTTCTTAGACTTATTTATTTATTTGAAAGTCAAAGTTACACAGAGAGGATAGGCAGAGAGAGAGAGAGAGAGAGAGGTAGATAGGTAGGTCTTCCATTCACTGGTCCGCCCCCCAATTGGCCACAACGGCTGGAGCTGTGCCAATCCCAAGGCAGCGGCCAGGAGCTTCTTCCAGGTGTCCCACGTGCGTGCAGGGGCCCAAGGACTTGGGCCATCTTCTACAGCTTTCCCAGGCCATAGCTGAGAGCTGGATCGGAAGTGGAGCAGCTGGGTCTTGAACTGGTGCCCATATGGGATGCTGGCGCTTTGGGCCAGGGCATTAACCAGCTGCGCCACAGAGCCAGCAAGATTTATTTATTTATTTATTTATTTGAAAGGCAGAGTTAGAGAGAGAGATCTTCCATATGCTGGTTCACTCCCCAAATGGCTCCAACAGCCAGGCCTGGCCCAGGTCAAAGCTAGAAGCCAGGAGCTTTCTCCAGGTCTCCCATGTGCTTGCACAGGAGGAATTGGACCATATTCTGCTGCTTTTTCAGGCGCCATTTAGCAGGGAGCTGGGTCAGAAGCAGAGCAGCAGGACTTAAACAGGTGTTCACATGGGATGCTGGCACTGCAGCTGGTGGTTCAACCCACTGTGCCACAGCGCCAGCCCCATAGGTCCTCCATTCTTGATCCAGCTTCCTGCTAATGTGCGCCCTGAGAGGCAACAGATGATGGCTCAAGTACTTGGGTCTCTGCCACCCATGTGGGCAACCTGGCTTGAGCTCTGGGTTTCTGGCACCAGCCTGGTCCAGCCTGTCTGTTGACGGGATTTGAGGAATAAACCAGAGAGAAGAGTTTTACCTACCTGTCTATATGTATCTCTCTGCCTTTCAAATAAAATGAAAATAAGTAAAAAAAAAAAAAAAATTAAATGCTGAACACTTAAAATGAAAATTTCCAAAACTGAGTTGTGTTTAATAAAGGCAAATATCTGTGTTCTCTAAGCAAATAAAATTTAAACTTAACCATAAATACAAATTTTCTTCCATCCCCCCTCACCTGCTGGAGTTGCCGTCAAAGCAGATGAAAGAGTGAGACCACTGGCTGAGGTAGATGTAATAGGCAGAGCAAATGGTGTGGCAGACGCTGCAGGCTTATTGAATCCTAAACTGAAGCCTGTGGTAGCTGCAGATGTAGTGGCTGGTGTTCCTGTTTTAAAAGACAAATAAATAAAATCCCATTTTACCTGAGTGTATACATAGCATATGGTACTGATTTTAAACAGGATCCCTAAATATTTGTGACCCTACTTCTTATTGACAGGAGGCAGAAGTATGTGTGAGAAAAAAAATACAGAATCTGGGACTAAGTCATGGTGAATACAGAAGAGATAGATAAGTCTTTGGTTAAGAGAAGCAAAAGAAAGCCCAATCAATCCAAGACAACAGTCAATCTCGATTCTACCCTAGATTTATCAAGAACAGCAAATGCTGCTGCTGCTGCTGCTGCTTCCTTCCCTTGATTCTCAGGAGAAACAGTCCCTTCTCTCTATGACCAGGGCAACAATCATCCTCTACTCTGAATCTAAAGTGTATCTACATGAATCCCCAGTGGCTAGCTCTACCATGTCGTCCCTTTGGACTTCTACATATTTCTGAACAAAAATACTTAAGGGGGGGCTGGCGCTGAGGTGCAGCAGGTTAACACCCTGGCCTGAAGCGCCAGCATCCCATACGGGTGCCGGTTGTAGTCCCAGCTGCTCCTCTTCCGATCTAGCTCTCTGCTAAGGCCTGGGATAGCAGTAGAAGATGGCCCAGGTCCTTGGGCCCTTGCACCCGTGTGGGAGACCCGGAAGCAGCTCTGGCTTGGGATCAGCACAGCTCCAGCCGTTGTGGCCATCTGGGGAGTGAACCAGCAGATTGAAGACCTATATCTCTCTACCTCTCTCTGTAACTCTGTCTTTCAAATAAATAAAATAAATCTTAAAAAAAAAAAACAACAACAACTTAAGGGGCCAGCACTGTGGCTTGGCAGGGAAAGCCACCGCCTGCGGTGCCAACATCCCATATGGGCGCCGGTTCGAGTCCCGGCTGCTCCACTTCCGATCCAGCTCTCTGTTATGGCCTGGGAAAGCAGAAGATGGCCCAAGGCCTTGGGCCCTTGCACCCACGTAGGAGACCCAGAAGAAGCCCCTGGCTCCTGGCTACAGATCAGCACAGCTCTGGCCATTGCAGCCAACTGGGGAGTGAACCAGCAGATGGAGGACCTCTCTCTCTCTCTCTGCCTCTCCTTCTCTCTATATATAACTCTGACTTTCAAATAAATAAATAAGTCTTTTAAAAATAAATAAATACTTAAATAAAGAAACAAGTTCACAAAACTTTGTTAAATTCTTCATCTTGGTCAGTTCAATCATTGAAGCTAGAGATTAGTCTCCCTGACATCCCCTTCTTTAGTCTTAGGCTTTTGTCACAAATCCTGTCAATTCTACTTCAGAAATATCCCTGATAATAGGCATCTTCAAAAACCTTAGTTCAAGCCATCTCTCTAAAGAATTATTACAACAACCTCTTAATTTACTTCTGTGTCACTGGTCTCTCTTAACCTCTAATCTACTCTTGGAGTTATGTCCATTACTTTAAAAACAGCTGATATCCTGGAGATTTTTGCCCAACTTAGGGTTCCTATTAGCTCTAGACTATTTCTAAAATAGTCTGAAGACTTGGCACAAAATATCCTTTTCCTATCTGCTCCCAACAGGCTCCTTAAATCTCCTTTACCAATCCCATCTCTGAATCCTCATCTTTAAGAACAAAGTATCTTTCATATCTTCCTAGGACTTTTTATGCTTGGGCATTTGCCCCTTCCACTCCTCTGTCAGGAATAATGTTACCTGGCCTCCAAATACATCCTACTCTTCTTTCTCTGCCTTTTCAGTACCCTCCCACATCTGTCAGAATATTTATCAGATTACACAAAGACATGTTAAAATACTGACACGCCGCCTTCACCTCACAACAGACTGAATGTCCTGCTGGGGCATTCAGCGGTTCCTTACCGCATCCTCAGCACCATCCTCAGCACCAGCTCCACTGGCTAATACTGGATGTGCAATGCACTATGCATATACAAGGCCACATAGTCAGGAGGGAGCATGGATTCTACAACTCTAGAAAACAAGAGGACTCAACTGCTTGCCCTTATAATAAACCCTGTCCAAAACTTTGGTGGTAGACAGATATGTTACCTCTTCTGCTGCTAACTAGTAAGAGCATCAAGTCTGTCAATCCTTAACTGAATCTCAATTTAAGGGCTTTTCAACATCTTTCATCTTTCATTTCCTTTCACTTTATTTTTACGGAGTATTCACTGTCATCCAGATTCCATGCAGGCTGAAACGCTAGCCATTCACATTCCCTTCAGCAAACCACCACAGACACTATCAGGTTTTTGAGCTGGAAGGGAACCCAAAAGTTTTTAGTCCAACATCCTTACCTTCAAGACAACTTAAGCCCATTGTCTATGGCCTCACAACTATGTACAGGTACAACCGGGTCTTAATTCCAAGACCTCTGGCTTATACTTTTTCAACCAAAGGAAATGAGATGACTGGAAAGTAATGAGAAATAAATTTCCACACTAAAATTCATTTCTGTATTTAAAATACTTTTCTGAATTAACAAGCGTTATCTAAAGTTATCCATATTTTTAAGTGTTCAAATACTGGAAGGGTTTTTTGATATGTCAGTATCTGTGATTTATTTTTAATACTTTATATGTATTCCTCTATACCCCAGCTCTGTGAGACAACAGAAAAAGACTAGAAATACCACTCTACTTATTTAGCTTATTAGAAAATCACACATTTGGGATCTTTCCTCAAAAATTCTTACCCAGAGTTAATCCTGTAGTTAAAGTTGTTGCTATTCCTGGGGACAAAAAGAGAAATAAAATTCAATCAAAAATGAAGATGGCATTTCTAATGGTTTATTTCTCACAAGGATAGACTTGGAATCACACTCTAAGGAAGTGATAATACTTCTATTAAGACCAATACATACAAAAGCTGTCTTCACAACCAGTAACCCAAAATTTTTCCCAAGACAATGGCTCATTATGGGTTGTATGTAATTTAATCAGGGAATATAAAATTGGTGAAATGCAAATAGTTATTGCTTATTACAAAATTAAACAAAGAGAAAAATGTTATTCCACGCTAAACACTGGCACACAGAACTGACTTGAGAGCTAGCAATCCCCATTCTTCCATTTTCTAGGGAGGCTTAAAATGTGCTGCCCTCAAAGCTGGAAGGTCAGTGCAAAGGGTAGTAACACAGACCAACAAGAGACTCTGAGGATAGAGGACAAAACAAAATGGAAATAAGAAACTTTTAAATGGCCAGCACCAATGAGACATTATTTTTTAAAGCTGTATTTAAAAAAAAAAAAAAAAAAAAAAAAAACACTTTCCATTACTGTAATGGCCACCAGAAACCTTCAGGTCCTTTACTACTTTTCTTTTTTCCACTAAAACTTTTTTTTGAGAGGCAGAATTAGACAGTGAGAGAGAGAGAGACACGCACACACACACACACAGAGAGAGAAAGGTCTTCCTTCCATTGGTTCATCCCCCAAATGGCCGCTATGGCTAGCACACTGTGCCGATCCAAAGCCAGGAGCCAGGTGCTTCCTCCTGGTCTCCCATGTGGGTGCAGGGCCTAAGCACCTGGGCCATCTTCCACTGCCTTCCCAGGCCACAGCGGAGAGCTGGACTAGAAGAGGGGCAACCAGGACCAGAACTCAGTGCCCATATGGGATGTCAGTGCTGCAGGTGGAGGATTAGACAAGTGAGCCATGGTGCCGGCCAAAACCAGTTTTAATAATACAAAAACTGATACACTTAAGAATGCAAATTATGTTATAGCAAGATGCTGATTGTCCATGTTACATTAATTACTTCCAAATGGGTGAAATTGGCTTAAACAGCAATCTTTTACTAAGATAAGACACTGCATAATATAATTAATATGCGAATTTAAATTATCTTAATTCACTATATTTAAAAAGATCTTCAATGGTTTGAGAGAATGAATAAAAGTGAAGGAGAAAAAAGAGACTGAGACAGCTTTCCTTACACTAGATCACAGCCAATGACTGGAGCTGTCACTGGCCCTTATTTCCAAATTCCCACATTTTTTTTTTTTCATTTTAGTATTTACTATTTTTTTAAAAGATTTTTATTTATTTGATAGGTAGAGTTACAGACAGTGAGAGAGAGACAGAGAGAGAGAGGTCTTCCTTCCGTTGGTTCACTCTCCAAATGGCCGCAATGGCCGGAGCTATGCGGATCTGAAGCCAGGAGCCAGGTGCCTCTTCCTGGTCTCCCATGCGGGTACAGGGGCCCAAGCACCTGGGCCATCCTCCACTGTCTTTCCAGCCACAGCAGAGAGCTGGACTGCAAGAGAAGCATCCGGGACTAGACACCAGCACCCATATGGGATGCCGGCACCACAGGCAGAGGATTAATCTAGTGTGCCACGGTGCTGGCCCCAGTATTCACTATTTTTTAAGGTCTGCTACCAATGATAACCCTTATAAAGGGAGAAACAGCAGAGAACCCAGTAAAAAATAAATGTTCCAAGTACACTCCCTCAAAATGTGACCACTCCTTACCTGTGTTTGATCCTCCTAGAGTGAACCCAGTGGCAGGTTTAGATCCAAAGAGCCCAGTTCCAAAACCACCTGTAGCAGATGTAGTTGCTGGAGTCGCAGTGCTTCCGAGAGTTCCAAAATTGAGTCCCACAGAAGGGTTGCTTGTTTGTGAAAAACATAAAACACAGTCTACTAGAGCCAATATTACTTAAGAAATAGAAATTCTTCAGGGTTATTTCCTTTTGTCTAACATTTCTAACGCATGTTCCTAGGATCCAAGAGGATCTCACAATAAATTAAATTTTAACCAAGCTTAAATATTTTTTCTATTCCCCTAAAAATCAAATCTGCATGTAAAATTAGCTTTAAAAATACACAACCAGGAAATCAGAAAAGAACAGTCAGAATTTCAGACCTCAAGGTAATCAGAAACAGGGAGCACACATATTCTGCTTTCCTCATTTTTATATAAAACCTATTTTTAAATGGACATAAGGAAATTAATGTAGATCACCTTCCTCGTGAACTATTAAAGCACAGTTCACACTAAAATCAACTGTTCTTTCCCAGTTGCTAATATAAAGAAAAGACAAGGGTGGATATTTGGCCTAGTGGTTAAAATGACAGTTAGGAAGCCTGCGTTTGTATCACAATGACTGGATTTGATCCTTAGTGATGGCTCCCCATTCAGGTTTCCTGCTGATGCAGACCTTGAGAGGTAGCAGGAATGTCTCGAGTCATTGGGTTCCCGCCACCATGTGGGAGACCTGAACTGAGTTCCCAACTCCTGACTTTAGGCTGGCTCTGGCACCTATGGACATTAGGAGAGTGAACCAGTAGATGGGAACACACATTAACACACGTGAATGCATGTTCTCTTTCTTTTTCAAATACACAAATTCTAAAAAAAGACATACCCAGAAACAGAAATGCTATTCTAAGACATCTTCATCACCTCTTGTTTGCTATATATAATCAGACTGACAGAAGGGAGTGTGGTATCCTGATACCAAAAAAAAAAAAAAAAAAAAAAAAGGCAAAATAGAACTGGTGAGTGTGGGGGGTACATACTGACAAAAGTTAAAGGCTAAGTGAAATTATCTTCTATCCATGTATTCATCAGTAGAAACCTCTTCAAAGAGTTTTGAAAAACCTAAAAAGAGGCCGGCACCGCAGCTCAATAGGCTAATCTTCCGCCTGCAGCACCGGCACACCGGGTTCTAGTCCCGGTTGGGGCGCCAGATTCTGTCCCGGTTGCCCCTCTTCCAGGCCAGCTCTCTGCTGTGGCCAGGGAGTGCAGTGGAGGATGGCCCAAGTGCTTGGGCCCTGCACCCCATGGGAGACCAAGAGAAGCACCTGGCTCCTGGATTCAGATCACTGCAGCGGCCATTGTGGTGTGAACCAACGGAAAAGGAAGACCTTTCTCTCTGTCTCTCTCTCACTGTCCACTCTGCCTGTCAAAAAAAAAAAAAAAAAAACTAAAAAGAGCAACTGATTAAAAACAAATAAATGTGCACAAAGTTGACCACTTTTCAACTGTTATCATCAAGTCTCGGGGGCTCAGATTTGCTGAGGACAAATCACAAATATAACAAAAAAATCTGACAATGTGATACTTCCAGAATTACAGAAGAGAGTCCAGAAAGAGTATAAAAACATGCATAATATAATGCGAAGACTCACTGTTTGCCTCATAAAAACATAATCATCGGCCAGTGCCGCCGCTTACTAGGCTAATCCTCTGCCTGCAGCGCCAGCACCCCAGGTTCTAGTCCCGGTTGGGGTGCTGGATTCTGTCCTGGTTGCTCCTCTTCTAGTCCAGCTCTCTGCTGTGGCCTGGGAAGGCAGTGGAGGATGACCCAAGTGCTTGGGCCCTGCACCCGCATGAGAGACCAGGAGGAAGCACCTGGCTCCTGGCTTCGGATCGACGCAGTGCACCAGCTGTAGCAGCCATTTAAGGGGTGAACCAACAGAAAAAGGAAGACCTTTCTCTCTGTCTCTCTCTCACTGTCTAACTCTGCCTGTCAGGGAAAAAAAAAAAAAAAAAAAAAAAAAAAAACCATAATCATCATCTGAGAAAGCATTTAAAAACTGTTTTTAAATATCTATTTGTTTGAAAGCAGGGTTACAGAGCAAGAAAAGGAAGGACAGAGTGACAAGGATCTTTCATCTACTGGCTTACTCCCCAAATGGCCACTACAACCAGGGCTGGGCCAGGCAGAAGCCAGGAGCCCAGAGCTTCTTCCGGGTCTCCCATGTGGGTACAGAGACCCATGACTTGGGCCTCTTCTTCTGCTTTTCTAGGCACATTAGCAGGGAGCTTGACTGGAATGGAGCAGCTGGCTGCAGGCTGTGTGGCTTAACCAGTTGTGCCACAGGGCCAGTGTTGTGTGCGGCAACAGTGTGTGGCTGGGCTCCAATACCAGCTCTCTGATGTCCTCATACCTGTTTATTGTTACTTATCCTTTCTGAGCCTTTGTTTCCTCATCTGTAAAATAGAAATAACAGTATCCACAACTTCCCTGGGTTTTTAAAAATAAAGTTAGCTAGGGCACATGGGCTTCAGTAAATGTTATAGCTACTGCTATCATTAGAAATATTTACAAATTCAACTGGACACATTATATACAGGGCTTTATGCCAGAACAGCAAAGGGACAGAACTATCACTAAGCGGCTATTCAAGAAACATGTTGTTGGGGGGGAAAGCCATTGTAATCCATAAACTGTACTTTGGAAATTTATATTCATTAAATAAAAAAAAAAAAGAAATTAGCATAGAAAAAAAAAGGAAAGAAACATGTTGTTTACCAGGGGATAAAATGACACCTGGAATCCAGGCTAGAATAGTTCTCCAAGTCACACAGGTCCAGGCATCAATTCCGTATCAGCCCAAAGAGCCATCCTGCATACATTTGAGGCCTTGGGAGAGGGGATGATTCAAGCACTACAAATGTATGCCTTCAAAAGATTTATAACCACTGTAGGGCCAATTATAACTAAATACCAAGTGAGGCATAAATCTGAGGCAAAGAGCTGATTGTTATGAGGGGCAAAGTGACAGAATGGCTTAGTAACAAGGCAGAACTTGGGATGGGTCACCAACCCTGAGTAGCAAAAAGACAGGGTGTACTCTAATCCTGTCCTAGTTGATCACGAATTTTAAAAATGTGTATGTGAGCCTCTGGGCATATGAAGGGCAAGGGGAAGCAGAGCAAGGCTGCAAGGTCTTACTGACAACTAAAGCAGAGATCATTCAACATTCAATTAGCTGAATTAAAATGGCATTTTAGAAACATTATTAGCTACAATCAAAACCAAGTGAGAAACAATAAAACAAAACAAAACAAAACAACTAAATGAGAGGGCCGGCGCCGCGGCTCACTAGGCTAATCCTCCGCCTAGCGGCGCCGGCACACCGGGTTCTAGTCCCGGTCAGGGCGCCGGATTCTGTCCCGGTTGCCCCTCTTCCAGGCCAGCCCTCTGCTGTGGCCAGGGAGTGCAGTGGAGGATGGCCCAGGTGCTTGGGCCCTGCACCCCATGGGAGACCAGGAAAAGCACCTGGCTCCTGGCTCCTGCCATCGGATTAGCGCGGTGCGCCGGCCGCAGCACGCCGGCCGCAGCGGCCATTGGAGGGTGAACCAATGGCAAAGGAAGACCTTTCTGTCTGTCTCTCTCTCTCACTATCCACTCTGCCTGTCAAAAAAAAAAAAAAAAAAAAACTAAATGAGAGTTAAAAGTACAGAATATACATGTCCAGACATGGTAATAGAACTAGAGGGAGAAAAGGATGATATTTGGCTTAGCCCAAGGTAATCTGGTTTTATTTTAGGATTGCTAGGTGTATAATATGGTATAGAATAAATTAGTATTTTTAGGATTTTTTTAAATTAATAAAATTTGAAGACATTCAGTTAGGAAAATAATTATTTTTTTTAATTTTTAAAAATATTTTTAAAGATTTTTAAAAAATTTGTTTGAAAGAGTTAGAGAGAGGTAGAGACACAGAGAGAGGTCTTCCATCCGCTAGTTCACTCCCCAGAGAGCCGCAACGGCCAGAGCTGCACCGATCCAAAGCCAGGAGCCAGGAGCTTCCTCTGGGTCTCCCACGTGGGTGCAGGAGCCCAAGGACTTAGGCGATTTTTTTGCTGCTATCCCAGGCCATAGCAGAGAGCTGGATCGGAAGAGGAGCAGCCGGGAAATAAAACTGGCGCTGCAGGCCAGGGGCCGGAGGAAAATAATTATTATGCTCCCTTTACTACCAAAGCAGTGATTTCATTGTTTTCAGCTGGTGTTAACGACAAAGGAAGAACAAAGTGTTTTTAGATAATGAACTAAAACTTTAAAATTTCTTTACAACTTAAGATAACTGAAGACACTATTAAGTGTTATATAATTGAAGTTGAAAATACTACCAAAGATATACATCAAAATGAAATCTTACTTCACCATAGAAGAGAATTTCCCTAAGAAGTGAAATTAACCTACTTTGAGAAAAAGAAAAGGCAGCCTAGGCCTGACCAATTATTACTTCAACCAAGTGTTATCTCTAAGGACTCCTTTAGGTCTGTTATAGAAAAGCAAAAGTTAGGGCAGCCATTCATGACACCTCCTGGACTCCCACGTGCTCGAGTGCTTGGGTTCCAGCCACAGCTCCACTTCTGACTCCAGCTTCCTGCTAATGTGCACTGGGAGGCATCAGGTGATGGCTCAAGTACATGGGCCCCTGTCACCCAGTGGAAGACTGGATTGAGTTCCTGGCTCCTGGATTTGGTCTAGCCCAGCCTCAGCTACTGTGGGCACTTCTGGTGTGAATCAGCAAATATGAGATCTGTCTGTCCTTCTGCCTTGAAAATAAATAAAATTACAAAGCAGGTGGGGGAGAGGGGAGAGGAGGGGAGGGGAGCAGCTGATTCCATCATGTAAGCATTGTCACCCCAGTTGGCTTTAATGTGGGCCTGGGAGCTAACACACAAAAGCAGTGAGCAAGTGGCAGACATGATGCTAAATACCTTGCTTGCTTCATTTCTTCTCATTCAACAACTCTGAGATGAATGTTAGCATAGCCCTCTTCCAGACGTGGGATCTGAAGCTTGGGAAGCAACACTCTCACACTGATGTACCTTGAGAGACCAAGTCCCCAGGAGGCACGAGGCCATCAGGCCTTCCAGCAGCACTTTAATAAGCAGCTGTTAGACTGTCTCCTTTCATTAATTTATACAAGCCTTTCGACAGCTTGAGTACATTTTTGAGTCTGTTGCTAATAACTCAGTCATTGAACCAGTATTTATGAAAGCCCCTTTTCTATGCCAGGCACTGTCCAAAGGACTGAGGATGGAGTGTAAATCAAGGCCCAGATCCTGCCCTCAGGAGGTTTCGTCAGGAGGAGGTACAGATGCTAAGTGCTCATTTATTCAAGCTCCAGTCACTGTGTTTACTGGAAAAACACTATGAAAAGGTCTCTAGCATCAAGGAACTTATGCTTTAGAACTGGGATCAGACACCAAACAAGAAAACAACAAACATAATGAACTGATTACAACTGTGATGAGTGCTCTAGGGGCGGAGTATAGCAAGTCACAAGCAGCATTTTCTTAAAGGAAATGGAACAGAACAGAAAATATCAACATCAAGCAAGGGTTTAGTTTCTTTCTCTGAAACTTTGTTTCAAGTATTTATTCTTGGGCACCTACTGGCTGGTAATGTCAATGTTACCTTTTTGTTGTTGTTGTTGTTTGACAGGCAGAGTGGACAGTAAGAGAGAGACAGAGAGAAAGGTCTTCCTTTGCCGTTGGTTCACCCTCCAATGGCCGCTGCGGCCAGCGTGCTACGGCTGGCGCATCGCGATGATCCGAAGGCAGGAGCCAGGTACTTATCCTGGTCTCCCATGCGGGTGCAGGGCCCAAGCACTTGGGCCATCCTCCACTGCACTCCCTGGCCACAGCAGAGAGCTGGCCTGAAAGAGGAGCAACCGGGACAGAATCCGGCGCCCCGACGGGGACTAGAACCTGGTGTGCCGGCGCCGCAAGGCGGAGGATTAGCCTAGTGAGCAGCGGCGCCGGCTGTCAATGTTACCTTTAACAGTGGAAATGACAAGACCCAAGATGAGCTGGAGAAGTTCTAGAATATAGTGGGCCTGGGGAACCACTGGGAAAATGTTTTCATTTGTTACTTCTTTTTAAGCCAGTGGGAAATGATCGAAATGTGAAGCAATGGACGTTTTTACAACATCTACCAATGTGTTAGAAAGATTACTGTAACAGCGGGTTCTGAGACGGCAGTTAGTCCCCTGAACTGATCTACGCACGGCTTTACGGGAGCAGTTTTCGTCCCTCACAAGACGGCAGGTTGTAAGCTTAACAAGAATCACTATTTTCCCAGGAATGTGTCAGGAGGGCAGGTCTCTCATTTATCCCACCTTCAAAAACAGAGCCTAACAAGCAGGAATTTAACCTACATAAATTACAACAGCTTGAAGCCAGGTGTGGTGGCACGGAAACGGACACGGGTGGCACATGCAGAGGATGATCAGGGCTTGCGGATTAAGTGTGAAGAGCGAAACAGATTTCGGCCGGGACTGTGCAGTCCGCCCTTCCTCTCCCCTCCCCTTTTAAAACACAAGCATTGCAGACGATATATGTGCCTTTTTAATCTACAGTGACCTCCTACAAGCCTCAGGAGCCATCTTGCCCATGGGATGCACCCTTCTCGATTTTCTGAGCTCCTCTTGTCAAAAGACAAGAGTCGTAAAGATTAAGTCTCTCGTAATGATCTCTCACCAGTCTGTTTCTGGACCTCCGCTAGTTACTTCTGTCACCACTTGAACTAGCAGGATGCGCAAAACGGATGAACAGGCTATCTCTACATTTGGTAATTTAGGTAGCAATGTGATTCCTCACAACACAACATTCGGACCTAGGACACACGAACGTGCCCATTCGGCAGGAAGTTACCACAATACACGCTGTTCAAGCTGTTTGTTTAAAACAAAACAAACCAGACAGACAGGCTCCCATGTGGCACGAAGGTCTGAGAGCTCCGTAAAAATAACTAAGAGATCTGCAACACACGGTCATGTTCAAAACCGTAAAACACAATGGAATCCGAATTATCAGGGGGAAAAAAAGCTATTATTTGTCCTTCAGATTTTCTACTAGCTGTTGGTCTGTAAAACCCCACAATATGCAACCATTTCATTCATTCGCTCAACATTCTTCCCACACCTAAGACTGACACCGCTGAAGCTCGGGAATGAGACTCCACGCAGTAGGAACAATGACCCAAACGCGGAGTCTGGGGTCCTCCCCACCACAGCCGCCAGCACGGCCCGGGCGCGTGGGGGAGCGGGAGGCCTCCGGCTCAGCAAATGCTCGTCTCCAGGCCTACCCGAGAGAGAGAGAGAGGGTAGGGGCACCAGGGAGCCTTGCGGACGAGGGCCGGGTCCGGGCAGGCGAGAAAGCGCGGTTACCTAGACGCCCCGGTGCCGAAGGTGAAACCGCCGCCGGTGCTGGTCCCGCCGGCCGCTACGGTGGTGGAGCCCAGCGTCCCCGACCCGAAGGAGAACCCTGTGGACATGGCTGCCGGGGCTGGAAGCTGTCAGCAAGCTCGAGATGGGCGTTTTTCTCAGTCTCAAAGCCAGGGCGGGCCAGGCAGCATCGTTTTTGCCCAGCCCTGACCTGGCGGGAACTTCAAGCCCAGCCACTGCGAGACCGAGGCCGAGGGGGGTGGGGCAGGCACGCCAGAGCACGCCGGACGCTCGCCGCGCGCTCGTAGCCGCCGGAAGCGAGCGCGCCGCGGGCAGGGAACCCTGGGACGGGAGCGGGTTGGACGCGCCGCGCGAGGCACCCTGGGATGCGGTGGGGTGGGGGCACCGCCGGCTCTCTTAAAGGGGTAGGCGCCTAGAGTTAAAAAAAAAAAAATCACACCACACGTTACAAAACCATTTCTCTCTCTTTTTTAGTTCTGTCTTTGTATTCGTGCTGACGAAATCTATACTTTATGGCTGATGACTCTCAGTTCTACTGCTTCTAGCCTGCCTCCTGCCAAACATGGCGCAGAATCCCAGGATTAGGGCATCTTGCGGGTCCGGCTTCGGGGCGCGGCTGCCACAGCCCCGAGAAAGAAGCGGAGCTGGTCAGCTTCCTGACGGCTGGGAACTCAGTCGCTAACAGTTCCTTCCTTGGTCCCACGACGTGGGCCGTTCTCTGCGCTCCGGTACTTGCGGAGGCCGCCGCGCCGTCCGGGGAGCGACTCCTGAGGAGCGTCCGGCGCGCGAGCCGGGGCGCTCGGCGGTGGCTACGGCGTCCCCGGGGGCCGAGTCCGGCGGGCCCCCGATCGCCTAGCTTGTGGCTGAGTGAAGAAACAGGACCCAAGGCGAAGGAGTGCGGGACGCGGGGTCCCCCTCGGCTGCTGCGTCGCGGCAGTGCGCGGCGCCCACACCCGGTGCTGGAGCCCGGGAACTGCCAAGTGGAAGGGAATTTTTATTTCCGGTATGACACTCAGTACTCTGTGCGGTGAAATGAAATGTGAGGGTTCCATGAGCTGCATTAGAACACCGCACAGTTAGAAGAGATCCCATTTGGCGGAAGCATCAGGAAGGGCGTTCTGCCTTGGATGCCTTGCGAGGCTACCGTCATAATGTGGGTCTGCATTTTTTTTTATGTCGGAGATGAGTGAGGGAGTCTCTCGATTGCTTTCCCTGCCTATGGTCTCTTTCAGGAAAATCCATCCTGTGAGCAACGCCAGGGTGTGTTCTCCTAAAACGTAATTCCCGCCAGGGCAGTGCCTTGACCAAAACCCCATAGCTCCAAAGACGACCTCAACAGGAGCGATCTTGATAATGGCACATCGGGTGCTCCCCTAGGTTCAACAGTGGTTGCTGCTGAGCTTGTAGGTTGCCAGGGGCTAAGGACTCAATTATAACCCTCCCCACATGCATATGTTGAAGTCCTACCTGCCCCCCCAACCATGGGGCCCTGGAGGATAATTAAACTTAGATGAGTTTGAGGCTATCCAGTGGGGCTGGGGGTGTGAGGGCCCCTCAGACGCAGGTAGAATGTCCTTCACCAGCAGGCTGCCAAGCTGGGGCTAAAACGCTTGTTTCCAGACCAGCCGGCATCTCCCCCATGAATAGCTTCATGTGCTGCATGTGTGACCTTGTGGTTTTAAGTCACATTTTCAGGGTGGTTGCCATCTTTCACCCAAAACTGGAAGAGGAAGAGGCTGAGCCCCTGGGGAGAGCCAGACTGTCTCCAGGAGACCCCTGCTGTCTCCGTGAGCCCCAAGCCAATCAACATAGTATGTGAAACCCCCCATCCAATGGGCACCCCCAATAGAATGACCCAATGAACAGATGGTAATGCCTTAAAAACCCCAGACACTTCACGAAAGCCAGTGTCCAGTTGGGCACTCCATCTGGTCTCCTCTTGGACCAGATGCTTTTCTGTCGCTTGCCCATCAAATAAAAGTGTCTGCTCCTTTGCAATTGTTTCCCATGCAACTCCCTCCAGCAGCCACCCTCCCCTCCCCTCCGAGACTGGTAACAGGGTTCAGGAAAGTGGGTTCCCCAAGGTGAGATTAGTGTTTTTGTTCTGTCCACTGCCTGAGGACATAGCCCCAAGGGACCTTTGAACACCCCGAAACTTATCTGCAGGCGCCTTGATCTTGGACTTGCCACCCTCTGAAACTGTGCGAAATAAGTGTTTGTTGTTGTGGATTGAGGAGTTTTGTGACAACAGTTCGTACACCATCTGTTTGCTTTAATAATTAAAACTAAGTAAAGAGCAGTTTAAACATCGTAGAAGGCACAATGGAAATGACAGAAAAGGGGTATATCTGAACTGTAGCATAAAGGGAAATTTTACAGTTCCTGAACAGGAGGAGAAAAATGAAAATTATTGTAGGGTTTCAAGTTTCAGTGATCTAAAGAATGCTATTTTCAGTGATGGCTGCGGGATAGTACTGTTTTTTTGTTTGTTTGTTTGTTTGTTTGTTTGACAGGCAGAGTTAGACAGTGAGAGAGAGAGACAGAGAGAAAGGTCTTCCTTCCATTGGTTCACCCCCCACAAATGGCCGCCAAGAGCCAGGTGCTTCCTCCTGGTCTCCCATGCAGGTGCAGGGCCCAAACACTTGGGCCATCCTCTACTGCTTTCCCGGGGCCACAGCAGAGAGCTGGACTGGAAGAGGAGCAACCGGGACAGAACCAGCACCCCAACAGGACTAGAACCCCGGGGTACCAGCGCCGCAGGCAGAGGATTAGCCTAGTGAGCCGCGGAGCTGGCTGGGGATAGTATTGTTAACATAAACCCCAGAGGATTCCTTTTCAACTAAAACACCAGTAACTTTAGGAAGGAAGCTATAAGGCAGCTCCGTATGTGTTCACTCCCTAGTGTGTGCTTTTGAAAATTTTTGAAGAATACCAACAAAAATGAAGAGCAAAGTATCTGGCACTTAAGAAATGTATATTAGTTAAAGAGACTTAAGATTTGCTGGACAGGAAAGAGATGTATGCAGGACTCATTTAAGACGTTAATAAGGGAAATTGAGTGTGATTAAGCTTGATTATTTGGTTAGTCAACTGAAAACTTGACAGTAAAATGACAACTCAAGCATCGTGCCTACCTAAACTGGGCCTCAAGCTGCTCCACCAGACAGGCAGAACCCCGGAGCATCTCGGTTCAGCTTAACTTAACCTTTCTTACCAAGTCTAGTGTGCATAACACATGCTATTCTAAAGCATCCGCCACATATTACTCTTTTTTTAACATTGTGGGCCCTGAACTCACTTGTTCGCTTTGAATTACTGCTTTTCCAGGAGGAAGCAGGTGCTGAATTTTGTGGCAAGCAGGTTTGTTTCCCCTTGCTTCTAGTGTATATTATGAAAATTCTGTTCAGAAATTCCTTTTTTTGCTGATTTGCTAGTGGGATGAGGTTGTTAGTGTCATGATCAAATCCAGTTGTCTGAAAGACAACAAAACTTAAATTCTAGTTTGTATTTGCATTTAAATATCCTAAGAGGAAGATTGGTTCCAGGGTGATGTGTTTTGCTTTTTTTTTTTTTTCCTTTGGAAGAACTTTAAATTTCTTAAATCAGTGAAGACATTAAAATTTTTCACGTAAGATAATTTTACATTGTCATTCAGCAACTTGGCAAAATGAAGCTATGGAAATGACCTGGCAGGGCTGATCTTAACTAAATCAATAGTAGCTAAAGATAAAAAAAAAATGTGGTGAAGGAGGGAAGTATCCTTATGTTCTGAGAATTGCATCTTTGAAATATGTGCGATCTGTTCTCTTTATATTAATAAAAAATTTTCAAAAAAGAAAATGTGAGAAAGCCCTATTAGGTTTCAGTCTTTACTCAGTTGGCTTTTTTCCTTTATTTTTAGGTATTTTAGTTTTTGTTTGTTTGTTTGTTTGTTTTTTGACAGGCAGAGTGGACAGTGAGAGAGAGAGACAGAGAGAAAGGTCTTCCTTTGCCATTGGTTCACCCTCCAATGGCCACCGCAGCCGGCTTGCCCGGCACACCGTGCTGATCCAATGGCAGGAGCCAGGTGCTTCTCCTGGTCTCCCATGGGGTGCAGGGCCCAAGCACCTGGGCCATCCTCCACTGCACTCCCTGGCCACAGCAGAGAGCTGGCCTGGAAGAGGGGCAACCGGGACAGAATCCGGCGCCCTGACCGGGACTAGAACCCGGTGTGCCGGCGCCGCAAGGTGAAGGATTAGCCTATTGAGCCACGGCGCCGGCCGGTATTTTAGTTTTTAACAAGCAATATAGTTCACATATACAATTCTAAGAACATAATAATAATATTCCCTTCCTCCCTTCCTCTCTCTTCCTAGTGTGAAGTATGTAACTTGAGAATCCAAGGCAGGGCAAATGATTCAAAGCAGCAGATCCTAAAATTAAAAAAAAAATGAAAAAGAAAATCTAAGTAAAATACTTTATTTAGTTCAGTGATAAGAATAATGAAGAAGAGGGTGGCATTGTGGAGTAGCAGGTAAGGGCACTGCCTGTGACACTGGCATCCCAGATGGGCTCCATGTTGTGTCCTGGCTGTTCTGCTTCAGATCCAGCTCCCTGCTGATGGTCTGGGAAAGCAGCTGAAGATAGCCCAAGGGCTCAGGGCCCCTGCACCCACGTTGGAGATGTGGATAAGACTCCTGGCTCCTGGCTTCATTGTGGCCATCTAGGGAGTGAACCGGCAAGTGGAAGGTCTCTCTCTCTCTCCCTCTCTCTCTCTCTCTCATTGTAACTTTTTCAAATAAATAAATAAATCTTTCTTTAAAAAACAATGAAAACATTGGGTGCTCATTTGCTTATTATTAAATGTGTTAGAAAACTCTCTTTAGAGAAAGGATTAGAAAATAGTTTAAAAAAAAAGAAATAAAATAGTTTGGGAGTAGGAATCATGTTAAAAAATAAATAAATAAAAGCTAAATCCTGAGCAGCAATGAGGGGCGTGAACAGAAATGATCAAAAACTAAAAAGTAAATACCTAGAAGCAAATGCAGAAACAAAAGGCAAAAGGACTGCTTTTCACAAGGAGGAATGGGGGGTGGGGGCAGCACTCTGGTGTAGCAACTAAAGCTGGCACCGGTTTGAGTCCCGGCTGCTCCACTTCTGATCCAGCTCTCTGCTATGGCCTGGTAAAGCTGTAGAAGATGGCCCAAGTCCTTGGGCCCATGCATCCACAGGGAGACCCGGAAGAAGCTCCTGTCTCCTGGCTTCGGATTAAAAAAAAAAAAAAAAAGGAGAAATGGAGTGGAGCAGAGCCTACCTGAACTCTATGATAAGTCTTATACCACCGTGTAATTTTTTAAACTATTACATATTAATTCAGTAAGAAGTCAAAATTGTCCTACTTCAAAGAGGTTTCTCAATTGCAAAAGTATACTTGGAAATAAATATATAAAGTATCTAGTAACTACTACTAAACTAATAAATGACAGACTGGTGAACTACATAATAAGCTAAGCATGCAAAGAAGAGTTGTAACCATCACCCAAGTTAGGAAAACTAACATTAAAAGCCCTTGGGGGTCCAGAACTGTGGCCAAGTGGATAAAGCCGCCACCTGCAGTGCCAGGTGCCTTATAGTGCCTTATAGATGCCAGTTCGAGTCCCAGCTGCTCCACTTCCAATCCAGCTCTCTACTAAGGCCTGGGGAAGCAGTAGAAGACGCCCCAAGTCCTTGGGCCCCTGCACCAACATGGGAGACCCAAAAGAAGCTCCTGGTTCCTGGTTTGAGATCGGCACAGCTCCAGCCGTTGTGGCCAGTTGGGAAGTGAACCAGCAGATGGAAGACCTCTCTCTCTCTCTCTCTCTCTCACTCTCTCTCTCTCTGCCTCTCCTTCTCTCTGTGTGTAACCGTGACTTTCAAGTAAATAAATAAATCTTTTTTTTAAAGCACCTTGGAAGTACCCTGTAGAGCTCTCCTCAATCCCAGACTCCTCTTTTTACCCCAAAGTAACTGTTATCCTGACAACTGGAAGGATATACTCTTTACCTTTCTTTATAGTTTTCGTATGTACATGTTCACCACTAAGCATTACACTTGGGTTTTGCCTACTTTGGAGTATAATTTAAGTGCACTTTCACCATATGTATTGTTTTGTGTCTTGTGTCTTTTAGTTATATGAGGTTTATCTCTATTGTTACAAGTGATTAAGAGCTTTTCATTACTGCATAGTCTCCCCTTGTATCAATGTATTCATTCTATTGTTGATAGTTCCTTGTTTCTAGTCTTTATTACAAGCAGGGCTGCTCTAAATATACTTACATATGTGTCCTGATGTACAGATGTGTAGGATGCTCCAGAGGACACATAGGTTTACAGGATGTGTGCATATTCAAGTTTATCAGATGATTACAAACTGCTGTCCAAAGACATTCTAGCAATTTACATTCCCACCAGCAATGTCAGGTGGTCTGTGTTGGTACACATCCTTACCTGTTAACTATTAACGTTTTCCATTTTCTTGATGAACAGTGAAGTTAAATACTTTTCAATATATTGATTAGACTTTTGGATATCCTCTTTTCTAAAGTCCCTGTACAAGTGTTTTACTTATTTTTCTGTTGAGTCTCTCCTTGTTTTTTGGATGCGTAGGAATTCTTCATAGGTTCTGAATATGCCTACTTCTTGTATTACATGTGTTAAAAATGTCTTACATGGCCAGCGCCGTGGCTCAATAGGCTAATCCTCCGCCTTGTGGCGCCGGCACACCAGGTTCTAGTCCCGGTCGGGGCGCCGGATTCTGTCCTGGTTGCCCCTCTTCCAGTCCAGCTCTCTGCTGTGGCCAGAGAGTGCAGTGGAGGATGGCCCAGGTGCTTGGGCCCTGCACCCCATGGGAGACCAGGAGAAGCACCTGGCTCCTGCCATCGGATCAGTGCGTTGTGCCAGCCGCGGCGGCCATTGGAGGGTGAACCAACGGCAAAGGAAGACCTTTCTCTCTGTCTCTCTCTCTCTCACTGTCCACTCTGCCTGTCAAAAAAAAATTTAAAAAAAAATGTCTTACACTTTCTGGCTTACATTTTTACTGACTGCCTGTTGTATTTTTGTTTCATTTTATTTGAAAGGCGAGTAACAGAGAAAGAGAGAGAGAGAGATTCTTCTATCAGCTGGTTTACTCCCCAAATGACCAGAACAGCCTGAGTTGGGCAAGGCTAAAGCCAGGAGCTAGAAGCTCCATACGAGTTTCCCATGTGAGTGACAGGAACTCATGTACTTGAGCCATCATCTGCTGATTTCCAGGCACATTAGCAGAAAGCTAGATTGGAAGTAGTATAGACAGGACTCGAACTGGCACTATGATATATCATAAAGGTGTCCCCTTAGTTTAACCTGTTGGGCTGCAGTGCCCACCCCTTCTTGAGGATTAGAAATTCACAACTAAATATAATTCAATTTACTATGTCTAATGTTTTTAATGCCTGGTTTTAAATATTTTCCTGTAAAGCAGTTATGAGGATATTCACATATTATTCAAAAGTTTTAATTAACCGATTGCATGTTTGGGTCTTTAATCAACATGGAAATGCACAGTGTGGAGTAAGAATCATTTTATTTTTTTCCCACACACACATACCAAACCGCCTCAGCACCACTTACTGAACATTTCTCCCAACTGGCTGGAAATACCACCATTTTCATAAATCAAATACCCATTACATATGTTTCAATTTCTACACTTTCAGTTCTGTCCCAGGAGCACAGTTGCCCTAAAAAATAATTTCCAGTTCACAAAGTATATATCTCTTTATGTCTGTGCATGTGTAGGTTTTACCAATCCATCTACTATCTGCTTTTATAACATGCTCTATAAATATCTTCCACATATTTTGTTAAGCTTAGTCATTGACATTGGATAATTTTTAAGCTTTGGCAAATACATCTTTTCAAAATTCTGCTTCACCCCTCTACTGACTTGGAATTTATGTGCTGTTTATATTATTTTAGCAGTTGTCTTAAAATGTAAACATAACATTTAAAGGTGACAAATTTTTTTTTTGACAGGCAGAGTGGACAGTGAGAGAAAGAAACAGAGAGAAAGGTCTTCCTTTTCCGTTGGTTCACCCTCCAATGGCCTCTGCAGCTGGTGTGCTGCGGCCGGTGCACCGTGCTGATCCAAAGCCAGGAGCCAGGCGCTTCTCCTGGTCTCCCATGGGGTGCAGGGCCCAAGGACCTGGGCCATCCTCCACTGCACTCCCAGGCCACAGCAGAGAGCTGGACTGGAAGAGGGGCAGCCGGGACAGAATCCGGCGCCCTGACCAGGACTAGAACCCAGTGTGCCGGCACCGCAGGCAGAGGATTAGCCTATTGAGCCATAAAGGTGACAATTAACCAGCACTCCTGCTCTCCTCCAGACCACACGAGGATCCCAGGAAATTTTATCTCACTCTTGACTTGTATATTTGAATTCTTTTTCCCAAACCTTGTAAAACCTTGTTATTGCTTTATGCAGTCAATATTTGCTTGCATTTAATAATTACCTTGCATCTTAAAAAGCTTCATTATTTTTGTTTGTTAGGTCTTCCATTGTGATCACTTTCCTTATTCTGAAGTATGCTTTTAGAATTTCTTTAATATAAGTCATGGGAAACTGTTTTGTTTTTTTCTTTTAAATTTCCTTTCCTTTTTAAAAAAATCTGTTTTCTCAACTCTTTTTTTCTTGAAAATTTTTTTAGCTTTTTCTTTTTCTTTTTTTTTTTTTTGTTCCTGTATGTTCTGGAGCCATTTCTATTTTTTATTTTATGTAGTTATACAATTTTCATGTATTTCATTTAAACAAAACTTTAGGAATATAGTGATACTTCCCTCCCTCCCGCCTATGTTTCAACACTTCTTCCTCCTCCTTCTCCCATTCCCACTCTTAATTTTTACAGAGATCTACCTTTAGTTTACTTAACGATCATAAGGTTTACGCTAAGTAAAAGAGTTCAACAGATAGTATAAAGGAAAAAAAACAGTGTTCCTCAACAAAAGAGACAAGGGCTGAAAACAATGTCCATTTCACTCCAATACATTACATTTTAGGTACTCTGCTAGTTACCCCTGATCAGGGAAAACATATGATATCTATCTTTTTAGGACTGGTTTATTTCAGCAAGTATAATAGTTTCCAGTTGCATCCATTTTATTGCAAAAGACAGGATTTAGTTTTTTTACAGCTGAGTAGTACTCCATAGTGTACATACACCATAATTTCTTTATCTAGTCTTCAGTTGATGGACATCTGGGTTGATTCCATATCTTAGCTATTGTGAACTGAGCTGCACATTGTTTTCTTTCTACATATTAAAAATATTATTCCAGAGTCCAGCATTGCGGCACAGCATGTTGAGCCACTGCTTGCGACGCCAGCATCCCAGGTCAGAGTGCCACTGTGAGCCCAGCTTTCTCCACTTCTGATTCAGCTGCCTGCTAATGTCCCCAGGAAGACAGCAGATGATGTCCCAAGTAGCTGGGCTCCTGTCACCCATTTGGGAGACCAAGATGGAGCTCTTGGCTCCAACCTGCCCAGCTCCAGATATTGGAGCCATTTGGGCAGTAAACCAGTAGATCTGTCTCAGGAATTATAGAGGTCTTCCATCTGCTGGTTCACACTCAAATGACCACAATGGCCAGAGCTGCACTGACCCGAAGCCAGGAGCCAGGAACCTCCTCCTGGTCTCCCACGTGGGTGCAGGGGCCCAAGGGCTTGGGCCATCTTCTACTGCTTCCCAAGGCCATCACAGAGAGCTAGATTGGAAGAGGAGCAGCCAGGACTAGAACCAGCGCCCATATGGGATGCCGGCGCTTCAGACCAGGGCTTTAACCCGCTGTGCCACAATGCCGGCTCCTCAAACTATTAAAACTATTATCTTAATCCCAGTCTCTGCTCACTTCTCCTATGTTCATGAAACTGTGATTAGATTTATATTAGACCTTTAGACTGTAGCCTCCATTTCTTGTAGTCTATTTACCATCTTTCCAGTCTTTAGTCTCTCTGTATTATTATCTGCAGGACTTTTTTCTTAGTAACTTTGGGTTTTTAAATTCCTTTTCCAACTATGTCTAATTTGCTAAACCTGTCCAATGAATGTTTTAAATTTCAATTTTTGTACTTTTGTCTCAGTATTCATGGGGGAATTTGTTTCAGGACACTGCATATAACCAAAATCCATGGGTGCTCAAGTCCCTTATATAAAACAGCATAGAATTTGCATAGAACCAACACAAAGCCTCCCATATACTTTATTTTTCATTTGTATTTGTTTTTAGATTTTATTTATTTATTTGAAAGTCAAATTTACACAGAGAGAAAAGGCAGAGGGAAGTCTTCCTTCCAATGGTTCACTCCCCAGTTGGCCACAATGGCTAGAGCTGCGCCGATCCGAAGCCAGGAGCCTCCTCCGAGTCTGCCACGTAGGGGAGACTCTTGGTGCAGGTACCCAAGGCCTTGGGCCATCTTCTACTGCTTTCCCAGGCCATAGCAGAGAGCTGGATCAGAAGTGGAGAAACTGTGTCTCAAACCGGTGTCCATATGGGATGCTGGCACTTTAGGCCAGGGCGTTAACCTGCTTCGCCTCAGCGCTGACCCCTCCTATATACTTTAAGAAGCTCTAGATTACTTATAATATCTAATAACAATGCAAATGCTATGGAAATGGTTGTTACACTGTACTGTTTAGGGAATAATGAACAAGAAAGACTCTACATGTTCAGTAGAGACAGATTTTTTTCTGAATATTTTTGGATGTGGAACCCACAAAGGCAGAGTGCTGACTATATTTTCTCTTCTCTTCTCTTCTCTTCTCTTCTCTTCTCTTCTCTTCTCTTCTCTTCTCTTCTCTTCTCTTCTCTTCTCTTCTTTTCTTTTTTACAGGAAGAGTTGGACAGTGAGAGAGACAAAGAGAAAGGTCTTCCTTCCGTTGGTTCACTCCCCAAATGGCTACTACTGCCGGCACAGCGGTGCCGATCTGAAGCCAGGAACCAGGTACTTCTTCCTGGTCTCCCATGCGGGTGCAGGGCCCAAGCACTTGTGGCCTCCCGGGCCACAGCAGAGAGCTGGACTGGAAGAGGGGCAACCGGGACAGAATCTGGCGCCCCAGCCGGGACTAGAACCCGGGATGCTGGCGCCACAGGTGGAGGATTAGCCTAGGGAGCTGCAGCGCCGGCCGACTATATTTTCATTTATAAAATTCTATTTGGGTCCTCTTTCTATCTGATAAATAATTTAAAAAATTTCCCTGTACATTGCATATATTTTCATTGTCATTTATTTCTTTAACGATAACAAGCAAGGTTGTTCTATAATATAAGAATCATAATTATAAAATCTCTATTGTTAACATATCATTCCTGCTGACTTTTTTTTGACAGGCAGAGTGGACAGTGAGAGAGAGAGAGAGAGAGAGAAAGGTCTTCCTTTTCCGTTGGTTCACCCTCCAATGGCTGCCGCGGCTGGTGCGCTGCGGCTGGCGCACCGAGCTGATCCGATGGCAGGAGCCAGGTACTTCTCCTGGTCTCCCATGGGGTGCAGGGCCCAAGCACTTGGGCCATCCTCCACTGCACTCCCTGGCCACAGCAGAGAGCTGGCCTGGAAGAGGGGCAACCGGGACAGAATCTGGTTCTGCGCCCCGACCAGGACTAGAACCCGGTGTGCCGGCGCCGCAAGGCGGAGGATTAGCCTAGTGAGCCGTGGCGCTGGCCGCTGACTGTCTCTTAAGAATTGCTTTCTTTTGTGCTGGTTAGTTTTGTGACTTAATTTTAATTTTCCTTAGAAAATTAATGTAATTGTGAGAGTTATTTGAGGCCTATTATAAAAGCATATTCTACCAAAAAGGATTTATATTTGCTGCTGTAAAGTTGCTAAGAAAGATTAATCCCAACCACATAAACCACATTTCCAGCTTGAGGTTTTGAGATTACATAGGTAAGACTCCAGGTTGCAAATCTGTCTACAGGCCTCTTCAGGATTGTCTTAGACATCCCACTTTTCTCAATATCAAGGCTGACTGCCTTGCAGTCTTACCAGGTGGGATCTGATTGGCTGAGTTTCCTTCTGGCTCTGGCCATGTGTGGGAGGGATCTCCCATTGGATTCTCCATTGACTTTGACTTCTGAACTTCATATCCCAGACTGGTATCAAGACAGAGAGGAGAGGCCGGCGCTGTGGCATATTGGGTAAACTGCTGCCTGCAGTGCCAGCGTCCCATATGTGCTCTGGTTCAGGTCCTGAGTGCTCCACTTCTGATCCAGCTCTCTGCTGTAGCCTGGGAAAGCAGTGGAGCATGGCTCAAGCCCTTGTGTCCCTGCAACCATGTGGGTGACCCGGAGGGGGCTCCTGGCTCCAGATCGGCATAGCTCCAGCTATTGCAGCTGGGGAGTGAACCAGCAGATGGAAGACCTCTCTCTCTTTCTCTCTCTTTGCCTCTACCTCTCTGTAACTCTGCCTTTCAAATAAATAGATAAATCTTGAAAAAAAAAAAGAATAAATTCACCTGACTTGGAAATGGCCCACTTAAAGCATCAGCTTCTGCTTCGTGCTTGCTTAATCTCCGTGCATATGCTTTCCTTTTTATTTTGCACCTGTAAGTGTTCACTATCTTGTCAGTTATTTGATGCTTATATAATTGATTGATTTACATGTTGTCCATTATTTTATTTTTCATAAAGGCAGGGAGATTTCCTGATTTACCATAGTGCCATAAATGGAACTTTGGTATGGATTTTGGAAAGCAAATCAAACAGAATGGTTCTTAAGAATACAGATTCTATCAGCCCTTAAGACATTCAGATCCAGCTAAAAAACCCATGAGAGTTTCTCAGGCATGGAAAGCCAAGACACTGTGGCAAAAACAAAACAAAACAAAACAAAACAAACAAACAAACAAAAAAACCTAAATGAAAGATCTCTGTGAGTGAGATCCCAGCGGAAAGAACAGGCCATCAAAGAAGATAGTACCTTTCTCTGAAGGGAGGGAGGAGAGAACTTCCACTTTGATTATTGCCTTGTCTAAATAAGGTCGGAGTGTGTGAACTCATGAGGCTTCCATAGCCTTGGCAGCTCATGACAAGAGTCTCAGGTGATTACTGATGTCATAAATAAGAGTGTCAATTGTTAAATCACCACTGGGAGTCACTGTACACTTGCTCCTCATGTAGGATCTCTGTCCTTAATGTGTTGTACTATGTGAATTAATGGTAAAACTACTACTCAAACAGTACTTATACTTTATTTACCTGTGTGTGGGTAAACTGTTGAAATCTTAGTATATACCAAATTGCTCTTCTGTATATAAAGATAATTGAAAATGAATCTTGATGAAGAATGGGATGGGAGAGGGAGTGGGAGATGGGATGGTTGTGGGTGGGAGGGAGGTTATGGAGGGAAAAGCTACTATAATACAAAAGTTGTACTTTGGAAATTTATATTTATTAAATAAAAATTTAAAAACATTTGGGGCCTGTGCCGTGGCTCACTAGGTTAATCCTCTGCCTGTGGCGCCAGCATCCCTTATGGGCGCCGGGTTCTGGTCCCAGTTGCTCCTCTTCCAGTCCAGCTCTCTGCTGTGGCCTGGGAGGGCAGTGGAAGATGGCCCAAGTGCTTGGGTCCCTGCACCCGCATGGGAGACCAGGAAGAAGCACCTGGTTCCTAGCTTCAGAACTGGCTCAGCGCCCGCTGTAGGGGCCATTTGGGGAGTGAATCAATGGAAGGAAGACCTTTCTCTCTGTCTCTCACTGTCTACAACTCTACCTACCAAATAAAATAAAAAAATTAAGAATCACAAGTGAGTATTATACAAAAGCTTCCTTGGGAATATTCATCATACATCATGCATTTAGGAGCCACCCAGCAAAACAGCATGGGGCTGATTTGTCATAAAATATAAGCCTCTGGTCGTATTAAGAAAATAAATACTATATTTAAAGTCTTAAAAAAAGAATACAGATTGGCTGGCGCCACAGCTCACTAGGCTAATCCTCCGCCTTGCGGCACCGGCACACCGGGTTCTAGTCCCGGTCGGGGCGCCGGATTCTGTCCCGGTTGCCCCTCTTCCAGGCCAGCTCTCTGCTGTGGCCCGGGAGTGCAGTGGAGGATGGCCCAAGTCCTTGGGCCCTGCACCCCATGGGAGATCAGGATAAGTACCTGGCTCCTGCCATCGGATCAGCGCAGCACGCCGGCCGCGGTGGCCATTGGAGGGTGAACCAACGGAAAAGGAAGACCTTTCTCTCTGTCTCTCTCTCTCACTGTCCACTCTGCCTATCAAAAAAAAAAAAAAAAAAAGATTACAGATTCTAGAGTCAGACTGTCTGTTTTCATATCATGGATCTATGCTTTCTGCAAGTTACTTAACTTCATTGCCTTTCACTTTTCTTATCTTTAAAGTGAGGAAAATAATAGTATTTCCTCATATGCATTTGGTACTCTCATGGTCACTTGATATCACTTGGTGTTAGCCAACCAAGTTATCATTATCTCTCTATGAGAACTGGTCAGAGGAAGGAAACCAACAGAACAGCAAAAGATAAGAAAGAGGAGCCTGGCATATATGGCATACATGGGAAAAGGAACATACAGACTTTTGGGAGAGATTTTATCAAAGAACTCTCTATGTTATACAATAGAATTCATGTCATTTTGTTTCTGAAAAATTATTTTTCAGTGTTTCCCTTGACCCTCCACCACGCAGGATTTGTGTGTGTGTGTGTGTGTGTGTGTGTATTTTAGATGTGATACTGGGCAGAAACTGTAGGTAGTTCAGTCTTATCCTTGTTACACATTTACCTTACAGGGGTTAGCTAGGCCACCAAAAAACCTGTTGTGTTTATCAGGCATCTCCATGGAGGTACTCAAAACAAGACAATACCAAGAACACTTGATGTAAAATGAAACAAAAAAATCTTTTTTTACCTAGAATGTAAAAATTAGAGAGGTGTTGGTAACACCAACTATAGTAAGAAAGATGGAGTAGGGGCCTTTGTTCTAGTGTAGCGGGTAAAGCCATGGCCTGCAGTGCCGGCATCCTACTGGACACCGGTTTGAGTCCCGGCTGCTCCACTTCCCATCAGCTCTCTGTTGTAGCCTGGGAAAGCAGTAGAAGATGGCCCAAGTCTTTGGACCCCTGCACCTGCGTGGAAGACCCAGAAGAAGCTCCTGGCTCCTGGCTTCAGATCAGCACAGGGCTCAGCTCCAGCCTTTGTGGCCAAATGGGGTGTGAACCAGAAGGTGGAAGACCTCTCTCTCTCTGCCTCTCCTCCTTTCTGTGTAACTCTGAATTTCAAATAAATAAATAAACTTTTTCTTTTTTTAAAAAAGAAAGATGGTGTGATAACGTCCTTCCTCACATTTTGAAATCACAAAAGTGAAACTGCTGGGTGCAGAACGCCCAGAAGTCCGCAGCAGGGATCGCCCACGTCTGCACCAGTCTCCTGGGCAGGACAGCTCTTGGTCCGGGGCGTTGCTCTGTGCTCGGCAGCAGTTCTGGCCCCCACCTAACCCACCATGTGACAACCAGAACTGTCCTCAGATCTTGCTGCAGGCCGAGAAACACTATGTTAGAGGAATTACAGCAGTCTTGTACAGTCCATCCTACCATCTCAAAACGTAAACTTAACCAAGTGCCATCACACTGTAGCCGAGAGGCCCCCATCCCCCACTGATACAGCACCAGCGTTTTTTAAGGGATAGTCCTGTAGGATGATCTTTATGGGATGCTATTACTACTGAATGAATACAGAATTACGTAACTAATCCTATCGCATGGGAGCATTTGTTGAACCTGATTATTGCCTTAAAATAAATGCCAATGAGTAGAATCGCAACTCGAACTAAAGCTTCTACTTTGGTGCTGCCCGCTGGCACGGTGACGGATTTCAGAGACATCCAGCCTCGTCCTCATGTCCCAGATGCCCTTCCCTCCGGATCCATCCTCGAACCGGGAGAAGCGTGGGTCCTGGCGGGGGCTTCTCTGGCCAGACAACGAACCACACCCGGGAGGGGTTGGTGAGCGTGTGAGTCCTCCACGCGCAAGGGGGCGCTGTGGAATCTGCCGAAGCCCCCAACAACCCAGGGCGTCGCTCTCTTCCAGCGGCCGCTCCGCCCTCCCGCCCCGCGATCTCTTCGGCGGCCACCGGGTTTGGGGAAGCGTTACTAGGAGACGGCGCTCGCCGACCGCGCCTGCGCCGTGGACACCGCCCCGGGCGGGTTGACGGATGTAGGCGCTGGCCGGCTGAGCGAGTTCCTGCTGGTCCTGGGTAGCTGTCGCCGCCCGGTTTCTGTCGGCTCATGGTGCGCCTGTGAGGCCCGCTGCCGGCAGACGTCTCCTCGAGATGGAGCACATCCGGACGACCAAGGTAACTGGCCGCTGCTCCTGGTCTGAGCAGGCTGACGCGGCCGGGGGCCTGGCCGGAGTCGGCGGGGCCTGGTGCGGGAGGACGGGGTCAGCTTGGGCCGAGGAGGTGCGGAGGGCTGTTTTTCAGCACTCCGGCGAGAAAATCTGTCGCCACCTTCTTGGCTTTTACAGCCTCCTGGGCGGAGCTGAGTGCGCCTTAGCTTTGGGAGCTTTCCGCCGTTCGCCGGCTTCGGTACCGGAAAACCCAGTGGGTTCCCGAATCAGCCTCACGATGCTTGCCCGCGTCTCTTTGTCCGGTGTCACAGATGGGTGGTGCTGTGCGATTCGGCGGAGCCAGGAGCAGCTCTGCGCCGCACCTCGCTTTCGTGCCTCGGTCTCGGGTCGTTCAGGTCCGGTGTTCCCGTGTCTGTGCTGCGAACTTCAGCCGTCGCCCTTGGTGTCCATAGTGGGAGTTACGCAGGAGGGGACAGTGTTACTCCGTGGAGCTCATTAAATCCCGCACTCAACTTTTGTGTGTGAAACGTGCATTTTTCGAGACCGAGCGAGTCTTCGTTATGATTCCTTTTGAAGGAAATAGCATCAGAATATGACCAGATTTCTTTTTCCAGCGACGTTTTAAGATGCGCTTCAGCCTTGGGAGGGAGAAACACAGACATCAAAGGCAGAAGAATTGAGTGTCATTATTGTAAGATGGCAGGGAGCGTAACAAAATGCGGCGGAGGACGCAGCCCGAGTGCTGGACTCTCCGTGTTTTGCCAAAGCCCGAACTGGCCGTCGGGTGCTGCGCATCTTAAAGTTAGCTTGCGTTCAGGGAACTAGCGGGCGCAGGCTGTCTTCGCTGTTCCAAGGAGAATCTGAAATCTGTATCTTCAGAAACTCTTCTCATCTAAGGTGTGTGTGGATTTTTATTAGGGCTTGTTTTCAACGTTGAGTATACTATGCCTAGTAAAATTACATGCCCAAAACTAATTCCTCCCCTCCCCCAAAAAAGCTTTGTTTTTAAGAGAAGCAAGATAAAGTAACTTTAGCATTCAAGTTGCTGGCACTTAAAATTTGAAGGTAGCAGAGTGATCAAGTAAGCGACCACACCAGTAGAGAGTGAGAAGATGGAAACGAAGACTAGAGTGAGCCCGGATCAAGTTGGCATCCTGGTCTCAGGATCGCAGGTGTGCGTTTTGCAGTAGCTGTGTGCCGCTGATTTTCATCTCATGCGCTTGCTACAGTGCACAGCACACAGTAGAAAGCCAACAAAAGTGAATTGAATGCAATCAACTTCAACAGACCCTATTCCTAGGTGAATGATAAAAGAGAGCCCAGACTGCTGAGAAATCTTTAGGGCCCCCTTATTGAATCTTTCCTCCCTCAACTTCTGAGGAAAATATATCTTTGTTTTTATTTTGATAGTTGTAGCCTCTCTTAGCTACTCCTTGAAGATGGTCACTGGTGACTTTCCATGGGTCGGATGTTCCTCTTTAAGTACCAATTGTTGGATTTTTCCTCAGTCAACTCTGATTTGTCCTTGTCTTTTTCCAGGGGCCCCATGTTGGTGCTTTAGTAAGGCTCTTCTGTACCTTTATAAAGATTAAGAGTTTTTTTTAACTAATTTTCTTTTAAAGTCTTCAAGTGTACTCCTTTATTACTGTGGGTTGTTTCTCTAGCATTAGATCACTACTCTGGAATAATCTCATGTGGGTGTGTGTAGACTACAATTAAACAAATATTGGAAAGGTACCAGTTATGTACCAGGTACTGTACAGACACTGGGTCTACAACAAGTTAGGGTGTGGACCTCCTAATGCATTCTGATAATTGTGTGGTCTGTAACTTTTTTCCTTAAAAAATTGATCTGTTGGGAAAGTAACTTATTCTTAAAATACTGAGCTGAAGATAGTCAACTTTTTGTTTCCATTACACATAACCTTCACCTGGACATAGTTAATTTGTTGCAGAAATAATTGTAAGTATTTCAAAACCCAAAATGAATTGCTTTAGCTTTATTACCTTTTTGAATTCTGTGTAGTTGGGTCAAGGATTGCCTGTGTAATGTGATATGACTACTTAGTAACGTGTTCTGTTTGCAGACAGTTGTTTTTGGGAACTAATCATTACCATTTGTTGAGCAATTTAGGTGTCAGTATAACTAGTTATACAATATTATGATTTCACAGTAATACAGTATTATCATTAATATGTTAAATAATGCTGTCAGTTGGGTATTCTTATCTCCATTGACAGATGAGGAGGAAATAGGCCTAGAGCAGGAATGGGGAAGGCCAACAGAATCATTTGTTCTGGTCCTGCCAAGGCAACCCACAGTCAGGAGTTGAAATTCAATGCATCTATAGCAGGCTGATTTTTAGGTTGATAGTTTTGTATGGCTTGCAAATGATGTTGTAAGTATCCAGGTGGCAGAAGAAAGATCCCCCATCCCCGGCTTAGGGAGTAGCCTGCCTAATGAACTCATGCACGGTAGTCAGGGTTTAAACTAAGTTTTGTCTAACTCCAAAGACTATGTATACGTTTTCCAGTGCCTCTCCAGTTTTAATCTAATGGTTAAATTTGTATTAATATTAATTCAGAAATAAATTCTTGTAATAATTCCAACATCATTTTCTTCTCCAAGCTTTTTCTTGTCATAAGTAGGTAATATTTATGTGCTATTATTGTTTTTTGTATTGTTGAGAGTCATTGTTTTATGGCTTTCTAACCAGATTAAGTAATTTAGCTGATTAGTAATTAGTTCTAAACTTGAAGAACAAGGAACAGATAGATCACATCGTGTTTTGGTCACAATTGGTTTACTGACTGTATAGCATCAATAGATGTCTCAAGTCCTGGAATTAGAATTTCTCAAAGAGTATAGTATATTCTTTGAGCACACAGCTATACTTACCAGCTGTGTAGCTACTGCCTGTCACTTTGAGTTCTGATTTTGCCATAATGAGATAGTCTTGCCAAGAAACGACGAGAAATGTGCAGACAGTTCTTCTTTATGCTCTTGCTCCTTTCCCTGCCAGGCTGCAGGACTTTGGCTGACATCATATATTGATGTTGAATGATATTATGTTGTCTGTGAGTGGAACTTTATGAAATGGAAAACATTTCCCTGAGCTGTAAATTAAAGATTGTTTTCTAGACTTTGTTATAGACTGGAACATCCTGTAAAAATCATCTTTCTAGGGCTCAGACTATGTTATTCCAAAAGTTGTTGCCAGACTCAATCTGTTGCTTGCTACTCCTTTTTCTCATTAGAAGATGAAATCATATCTAAATATATGTTTTCTTTTATGAAGAGGGAAAGAGATATAAAATTAACAACAGATTAAGAATAAAGAGAAACTGATTTTGTTTTAATTTTCTTGGGAATAAGTGCCAGTAAGTTTTCAGGAATACCTGAAAGCTTTTCCCCAAGTAATGTGCTATTTTGACTATTGCTGATATTGTCCCATTTTACAGGTGAGAAAACTGAAGCCTGCTGAACTAACTGAACTAAAATAACTTGCCCTGGCCCACCCAGCCAGCTCTACTGAGGAAAAAGTAGAACTGGGAACTTGGATCCAGGTCTTTCTGAAAACAGAAACTTGTTCTTTTTTGCTTCACAGAATAATTATGTAATCAAAATATTTGAATAGATGAGGTAGAGCCTGAAGAGGAGGGAATGGATGAGAGAAACGTAGATGCTAAGGTTTGTCTAATAGTGGGCTAAGTATGAGATCTACAGCCAAGGAAAAGGTCCGACCCACAAACGTTGATTTGGAAGTGGTCCAGATTTAGGTAATCATTGGCATTTTCTATTGTGGATGACTTTGTGCAAGGAGAATGTGTTGAATCTATAGAGAACAGTGTGTGTGTTAGGGCTATGGTAACCTTTAAAAGGGGGTAGGTGGGGGAGAGGAGCTGAGAAAGAGTAGTGTGGCTAAATTGATAGAGGTGAGTCATGAATGAGAGGGAACAGTCTTCCATGCCTAATTCCCGTCCTGGCTTCCTCATCTACTCTGCTTCTTCCCTCTCACTGGCTGGGTGCTGTTCTAGGATCTAGGAAGTGGAGGTAAACAAATCAGACACTAACTCCTTCCCGTGTAAAGCTTATTTTCTAGTTGGAGAAAATATATAATAAACAAAACAGTCCGATATATGTTAGATGTTGGTAAATGCCATGGATAAAAATAAAGCAAACAAATGTGGACATTTGGTGCAGTAGTTAAGATACCACTGGGGATGCCCCCATCTCATAAGGGAGTATCTGAAGTGCAGGAGCTGATGATTCAAGTACTTGGGTCCCTGCTACCACAAGTGAGGCCTGTATTGTGTTCCTGGCTTTGGCCTGGCCCACCCTCTGATGTTACAGGCATTTTGGGAGTGAACTAGCTGATTGAGAGATCTCTCTGTCTCTCTCTCTCTGCCTTTCAAATAAAACAAAATAAAGCAAGCAAACAAACAGGGCCTCTCAGAATGGGGTTGGAGGCAGTAGTTACATGTCTGGTAGGTAGTTAGATGACTTTTTCTTTTTTAGAAAGTTGCTCTTGAACACAGGCTTGAAACATGCTCACATTGAATACAGGGCCCAGTGAGGTATGAAATCCTTTCCCAGGGCAGTCCTGGTTGCTAAGAACCAGCAAGGTTAGAAAGAGAGCAGGGATAGAAGTAAAAGTTGGGAGACAGGAGAAAGTTACTGTAGATACTTGAAGGCCATTGTAAAATCTTTGCAGTTGCTCTGAGATAGGAAGTCAGCTGTATTCAGTGTTGCAGAAAAGCAAAGTGAAAAATGTCTGTTGAATTTATGAGCTGGGTTTGGTTACTCTGTTTCCCTCTTACCAAGTCCATGACAGTTTCCTTTGATATTTTATAGCCAGACACTGTTCTAGGAACTGGGGATGCATGAACAAGATAATCTCTGCCCTCCCACCTCTGAATGGCAACTTGATGTGCAGATAATTTATTATTGGCAGAATACCAGTGGCAATAGTGATTCTAGGTGTCCCAAATGGGTGCTTTGCTACAAGTCGGTCACAGCTTGATTGAAGAAGGGCATTGGTCACTTTCTGTCCCAGAGGTCACTTTTCCCTCCTGGGAATAAATGTTCTGTATGTGTGATTCTCTGTTTTTCCATCTCCAATTTTGTAATCAGCTGAAATTTGAGCTTTTTATATAGACCACTAGGGTACCTTTTAGTGTAGACTCACGGCCGACAGCAGTTTGACTGAAAAGTCTATATAGTATACTGGAATTTACCGTCCCACACCAGAGTGACCATGCTCTTCAATTCCTTTCTCCTCAGCCCATTTTCCCCCTTCATTTATTTATTTATTTTTGACAGGCAGAGTTAGACAGTGGGAGAGAGAGAGACAGAGAGAAAGGTCTTCCTTTTTCTGTTGGTTCACCCCCCAACTGGCCGCAGCGTGCCGATCCGAAGCCAGGAGCTAGGTGCTTCCTCCTGGTCTCGCATGCGGGTGCAGGGCCCAAGAACTTGTGCCATCCTCCACTGGCTTCCTAGGCCACAGCAGAGAGCTGGACTGGAAGAGGAGCAACCGGGACAGAATCCGGCACCCCAACTGGGACTAGAACCCAGGGTGCCGGTGCCGCAGGTGGAAGATTAGCCTAGTGAGCTGTGGCGCTGGCCATGATTTATTCTTTCTTTTTCCAAAGCCCTTTCCCCTTCCCCACTTACTTTTTCCTGTGCTGAGACCTGTAGTTTTCTTTTTTTTTTAAGTCAATTAAATTTATTTTATTTTATTTATTTGGAAGGTAGACACACATACACACACAGAGACAGAGAAAGAAATATGCTCCTATCCTCTGGTTCACTTCTCAGATACCTTCAGTGCTTCCAGCTTGAAGTCAGGAGACAGCAGTGCAAATTGGGGTCTCCTGTGTGGGTGGTGGCAACCCAAATACCTGAGCCACCACCCGCTCCCACCAGGGTTCACAGTAGCAAGAAACTGGAATTGAGAGTGGAGCCAGGACTTGAACTCAGGCATCCAACAGGCGATGTGTGTTCTAAGAGGCTGCCTAACCACTATGTTGCATGCCTGCCCCAAAGACCTGATTTTGGGAATCTTAATGATACTCAGTGCCTCTGTGATAGTGACTTGAAGGATTGGAGTTGCTTCCTAAGCATCTGACTTAAAACATTTCCAAGAAAAGTCAGGGGAAAATCTGTTGCAAAGTACTTTTGGTTCCTTGGTGAAAAGGGGAACTATCAAAAAAGCAGGTGGTTTTTAGAAATTGGCTAAGTCTGTGGCTTGAAATTTATGTGCTAATGATTTTAACAAAGGGAAGCATCTCATTTCCTGTTTTTTTTTTTTTTTTTTTTTTAAGGGAGGGGAGACTTGTAGCAAAAAGCAGATTCATTTTAGAAATTCTCTTTATTTTCTCCAGAACCTTAGCTTAAGTACTAAATAAATGTTTTGTAATAACTTCAGATTAATTTTATTATATGATGTATCCATGTAGAGATTGCGGTATTGAAGCAATTATATAATAATTATTTTTTTAAGTTTTTTTTTTTTAGAGGCAGAGTTACAGAGAGAGGGAGAGACAGAGAGAAAGGTCTTCTATCTGCTGGTTTACTACCCAAATGGCCACAACGGCTGGAGCTGGGCAGATCAGGAGCCAGGAGCTTCTTCTGGGTCTCTCACGTGGGTTCAAGGGCCCAAGCACTTGGTTCATCTTCTGTCGCTTTATCAGTCCATAATCAGAGTCTGGATTGGAAGAGGAGCAGCTAGGACATGAACCAGCACCCATATGGGATGCTAGCACTGCAGGTGGAGGCTTAGCCTACAACGGCACAGCACCGGTCCCTATAATGATCTTCTACTGTATTTTTCTTGATTTGAATGTCTTTTTACATTTACTGAGGCAATGAATAATCCTCAGTTTGTTATATTACAGACATAACTTTCTTTTTTCTCAGACTTTTCCTTCTCTGACAACTAGTCTGACAAACTTTATATATTTTTTTTAAAGATTTATTATTTATTTATTTGAAAGTCAGAGTTACACAGAGAGAGAAGGAGAGGCAGAGAGAGAGAAAGAGATCTTCCATTCGCTGGTTCACTCCCCAGATGGCCAGAATGGCTGGAGCTGAGCTCATCTGAAGCCAGGAGCTTCTTCCAGGTCTCCCATGTGGGTGCAGGGGCCCAAGGACTTGGGCCATCTTCCTTTGCCTTCCCAGGCCATAGCAGAGAGCTGCATTGGAAGTGGAGCAGCCGGGACTTGAACCAGTGCCCATATGGGATGCCAGCACTACAGGGAACAGCTTTACCCACTACGCCACAGTGCTGGCCCCCAAACTTTATATTTTTAAGAAAACTTTCTTTTTCCTAATTTCTTCCTTCCTTCAGTTTTATGATGACCTCCAGATGAGCTTCCTCTCTGCCACAGCTTATGGCCGACCCTACTGGCTCTCCCAGTCAGCTCTAGATTACTTCACTAGGCTCTTACCTGGTTTCCCTTACCAACCCAGCACTGAAACTGGAATGATCTTAAAAACTACCAGGTTGGCGGGCGCCGCGGCTCACTAGGCTAATCCTCCGCCTAGCGGCGCCGGCACACCGGGTTCTAGTCCCGGTCGGAGCGCCGGATTCTGTCCCGGTTGCCCCTCTTCCAGGCCAGCTCTCTGCTGTGGCCAGGGAGTGCAGTGGAGGATGGCCCAGGTGATTGGGCCCTGCACCCCATGGGAGACCAGGAAAAGCACCTGGCTCCTGGCTCCTGCCTTTGGATCAGCGCGGTGCGCTGGCCACAGCGCGCCGGCCGCGGCGGCCATTGGAGGGTGAACCAACGGCAAAGGAAGACCTTTCTCTCTGTCTCTCTCTCTCACTGTCCACTCTGCCTGTCAAAAAAAAAAAAAAAAAAAAAAAACTACCAGGTTGTGGACTGCATTGTAGCATAGCGGGGTAAAGCCATAGGCTTCAACACCCATCCCATATGGGTGCTGGTTTGAGTCCTGGCTGCTCCACTTCCCTTCCAGCTCGCTGCTAATGTGCCTGGGAAAGTAGCAGTGGATGGCCCAAGTGCCTGGACACTTGGACCCACATGGGAGATCTGGAAGAAGCAGCTGGCTCCTGGGTTTGGACTGGCCCAGCTCCGATCATTGTGACCATTTGGGGAGTGAACCAGCGGATGGAAGACTTCTCTCTGTCTCTCCCCTTCTAAACTCTGCCTTTCAAATTAATAAGTCAGTCAAACAGAAAAAAAACTGCCTGGTCATGGACTACTGTGCTGAAAACCTCTATTTGTATCCTTTTATCTAAGGCACAGATTCTCTACCTTAACGTGGTTTTTTTTTTCTTTTTTTTTTTTTAATTAGATAAAATGTTGTTCCTCTTCTACTGATGTATAGTATTCTGTCTTAATTGAAAATTCTGTATGTTCTCTGTTAGTGGTGAAAATTTTATTGATTCTTCTTTCAACTTTTATATTAGAAAATAGTGTTTTTTTCCAACTCTAGAGCACATTAGAAATTTGAATTTTCTATTTGAACTTCACATACATCTTCTCCATTTGAACGTAACAGGATATTATCTTAGCACAGAGGACTATCAGGGCTCACCCTTCCTTACCAGATTACTAACTATAGTACTATTTTTGTTTAATTGAGAGAGCTTTTTTCCATTGATTTCACACCCCAAATGCCTGCAACAGCTAGTGCTGGGCCAGGGCAAAGCCAGCTCAGAACTCAATCCAGGTCTTCCACATGGGTGGCAGGGACTCAAATACTTTAGCCATCATCTGCTGCCATTAGAAGCTGGAATTGGAAGTGAAGCTGGGAGTCAAACCCAGGCTCTTTGGTATGGGATACGGGTGGTTAAAGTGGCTTTGTAACTGCTGTGCCCATCCCTAACTATAGTAATTTTTGAGATATTTATTTGAGCACATTATTTATATTTTTCAGGAAAATGGAGGCAAAATTTGTGACATACATTATCCCTCTGAGGGAGAGATTATTGTCCTTATTTTACAGATGAGGACATGAGACCCAGACAGGGTGGCCTGCAGTTGACAGCCAGTAAACTTGTGTTGAGTGAATTAGTAGGCTCTTTCCTGACACTGTGTATTTATGTGCATGCTCGTCAAAGATGTGTGTGTGTGTGTGTGTGTGTGTGTGTGTACATGTTTGCAATGCATTTGTATATTTTAAAGGGTCAAAGTTCTAATAAACTCCTTTTCAAGGTGGGAGATCCAGACAAACTAGGGCTTTATGCCTGGGAAAAGAACCAAAAGGTAGAGAAGGAAGCTAGCTTAATTGAGTTAAGTGTGAGAGGAATTAATATAGAATTTTAGAAGGAATATCAGTTACTAGGAATGAACAGGGGGAGTTCCTAACAACTCCTTCATCTCCATTTCCTCTAATGACAGAGTGGAGATGAGAAGAGCCTTGAGATTTGTATTTTAGCCTCATTTTGGAGATGATTCAGATGAACAGCTTGGGCTTTGCATTTTATCTGTAGTCGACCAAAATTAGAAGATCTAACCGAAGGAATTTCATATAATTTTGTATCCAAAACTAGGGGAAATTAGGAAATAGCCTTTGAACATTAGAAAGAGTTTTTTCAACTTGAATTTTCCATCCTGATATTGTAGTATTATACAGTTCTAGAGGAAGAGGGATTTTTTTTTTGCCTTGAATGTGAGATGGGATGGAGATAGAGGACTGAAAGTCTAGAAATGTATTTCTAAAAAATTAAACCTGAACTGTAACTGTGTATTCAAGTTTGTCTACTGGTTTTCATGTGTTGCTCATTTGTTCATGAATTACTAATTGCCTATCCTTCACTGTGTAGGAAAAAAGTAGCAGAGAGAAATGAGAACTAACGTGATGGGTTAAAGACTAGTGTAAAGGGTTAATACATCCCTCAGATGACTTCAGTAAAAGGGCTCATTGGTGAATTGTGATTGCCTTCTGCTTCACTTCTGTGGGAAATAATTTCTTTGTGTCAGTTCATCTTAGTTCAGCAAACATTTGCTGTGGCAGACACAATACTAACCATTAGAAGATACTCAGTCGTAAATAATAGATAGACCTTGCCCTGGGATATGTTATAATCTTCCATTATAATTAGGCATTACTTAATAGTGGTGGAAGGGGAAGATTTGAAAATATTTAGGTGATAAAATGGGTATAAGCTGGTGATTGAATTTTGGGGGTCAAGAAGTCATAGGATGGGGCCAGCACGTGGCTTACTTGGTTAATCCTCCGCCTGTGGCGCCGGCATTCTATATGGGCGCCGGTTCTAGTCCCAGTTGCTCCTCTTCTAGTCCAGCTCTCTGCTGTGGCCTGGGAAAGCGGTAGAGGATGGCCCAAGTGCTTGGGTCCCTGCACCCACATGGGAGACCAGGAGGAAGCACCTGGCTCCTGGCTTCGGATTGGCGCAGTTTCGGCCGTAGTGGCCATTTGCAGGGTGAACCAATGGAAGGAAGATCTTTCTCTCTGTCTCTCTCTCTCTCTCACTGTCTGTAACTCTACCTATCAAATAAATAAATAATAAAAAATGAAGTCATAGGATGATTCCCAGATTTCCAGTGTGAGTGATTTGATGAGGGTGGAGTAGTATGAACTCATTTCCAAAACACAGAATTAGGGACATATCTGTGAGGGATGAAAGGGGAAGTCTGTTTTCCTTTTGTTCAACATTACTCAAAGACATCCAAGAGGAGGCAGTATAATATTGTGGTAAGGTGTTCCAGCTCTGTAATCAGACTACTTGGGGTTATAACTGTGCTATACCACTTAGGAGTTGCTATCGGACTTTGGAATGATTACTTAACCTCTCTTAGGCTCAGTTTCTACTAGGATTATAATAGTATCTATCAATCGAAGTTGTGAAAATTAAGAGAAAGAATGCATTTAAGCATTTATCATAGTACTGTAATATCAATAACCTCAATAATATGTTGGGAATTATTACTGTTCTTGTATGTACAGCAGACAGTGGGAACTCAGGAGAAATCATAGCTAGATGTATAGTTTGTGAGTCATTAATATTTGTATAATCTGAAATAGTGTTAGTGGATAGAATTCTTTTTTTTTTTTTAACAATTTTTTGAATTTATTTGACAGGTAGAGTTAGACAGTGAGAGAGAGACAGAGAGAAAGGTCTTCCTTCCGTTGGTTCACCCTCCAAATGGCCGCTATGGCCAGAGCTATGCTGATCCGAAGCCAGGAGCCAGGTGCTTCCTCCTGGTCTCTCATGTGGGTGCAGGGGCCCAAGCACTTGGGCTGTCCTCCACTGCCTTCCCAGGCCACAGCAGAGAGCTAGACTGGAAGAGGAGCAACCAGGATTAGAACCTGGCGCCCATATGGGATGCCAGCACCACAGGTAGAGGATTAAACAAGTGAGCCATGGCGCCAGCCCCTGTGGATAAAATTCCTAAAGAGGGTAGACCCTGAGAAAGTGTAGTAGTGAACAGGGGACAGGCAGAGGAAGATTAAAATCCAAATGAAAACTGTTGTCATAGTTTTCCATGTGTATTTACAAGCTTTGTAGATAATTGTGCCTTGTAGAGGAATTATAAGGCTTATGATTGGAACACAACTAGAAACATTTATATTTAGATACTTTGTAATTTTTTTTTAAAATGAACTTTCTATTTAATTAATACCACAACCTTTTTCTTTTACTTACAAATATGCTTTTTTATTTTCTCTGAAGTGCTACAAAATGAAGTAGGCTCTAGTGTTGATACTTTATGGCAATCTGTATTTCTGTATATACTCATTAGGTTTCTTCTAAATAAAATTTTTCTTCTTAAAAAATTTGATTGAATTGCATAAGGAATAAGGTGGATGAAATCTATATTGTGGTTGGCTATGGTGTACTTTTCCAGCTGGGTCTAGCACAGTTGAAGAGAAGTAAATGGTAGTTAATCTCATTTCTCTTAAAAATGTGTTCAAATTTATGTTTTGATTGGCAGTATGTGCTATAAAGAAATTAGATATTTAATTATGAAATGAATATCCTAAACAATGAAATCAATGTTGGTGTCCAAGAGACATCTTCATTCAGGTTTATGGGAAATCTTCCAATTTTCTTGAAGGACTGTGTATAATGATCAGCTTTTGTATATTAAATCAGCTGTTAGACTTAAGATATAAATTAGTTCAACGTTAAGACTGAATTTGGCCGGCGCCACGGCTCAGTAGGCTAATCCTCCACCTTGTGGCGCCGGCACCCTGGGTTCTAGTCCCGGTCGGGGCGCCGGATTCTGTCCCGGTTGCTCCTCTTCCAGGCCAGCTCTCTGCTGTGGCCAGGGAGTGCAGTGGAGGATGGCCCAAGTCCTTGGGCCCTGCACCCCATGGGAGACCAGGATAAGCACCTGGCTCCTGCCATCGGATCAGCGCGGTGCGCTGGCCGCAGCGCACTGGCCGCGGTGGCCATTGGAGGGTGAACCAACGGCAAAGGAAGACCTTTCTCTCTGTCTCTCTCTCTCACTGTCCACTCTACCTGTCAAAAAAAAAAAAAAAAAAAAAAACCCACACAAAAACTGAATTTTTTGGGCCCGGCACTGTGGCTCACTTGGTTGGTCCTCTGCCTGCAGCACCGGCATCCCATATGGGCACGGGGTTCTGGTCCCGGTTGCTCCTCTTCCAGTCCAGCTCTCTGCTGTGGCCTGGGAGGGCAGTGGAGGATGGCCTAAGTGCTTGGGCCCCTGTACCCGCATGGGAGACCAGGAGGAGGTGCCTGGCTCCTGGTTTCAGATCGGTGCAGTGCCGGCCGTGGTGGTCATTTGGGGAGTGAACCAATGGAAGGAAGATCTTTCTGTCTCTCTTCCTGTCAAATAAATAAATAAGAAATATTTAAAAAATGAATTTGTCTTATTCTCGCAAATAAAGTTTCATAGCAAAAATATTTTAAAATTTTACATTAAATTTTAACATCTGACATAATGCTGTAATAAGCATAAACTCCCTGGAAGTACATTTCTGGGAGTGGTAAAGGGAAGAAGAAGCTAATCAGCCTTTTAAGCAGTGATTATTGATTACTTGGGAAGTTATAATTTTATAATGGGGCATTCTTTCTATGATTAGCAAGGGGAAATATATTGTTTATGAAACAAAGTATAGAATGAGTGACATATTTCTCTGATTTTGATGATCTACCCAATTTTAAAGAACTGCTTACCACCATGCTGCTATAGCTGTGAAATAAATATTTTAAGGTAGGTAGTAGTTATGTTACATTGTTACCGTCCCCCCCCCCCCCCTGCCCCCGTGAGGGTGAATCACTGAATTTCAAAGCAGTTGGTCTTTGCACATTCCCGCCCAACTCTAATCCCCTCTCCAGGCAGTTCTCTGTGTGTGCGTGTCTATGCATATTAACAAAGATATTCTGTGTTCCTCACTGCTTTAGGCACTAGAGGAGGCCCATGCATCGAAGGGCATCATCCATGCCAGGGAATTCAGTTAGAAAGGACTACAAAGCTAAGACTTAAGTGAAGAATGAATTTCTGAGAAGGCTTCATATTAGGGAGGCAGGTATCAGTGAGCTTTGAAGGACGCTTTGCACTCAGCTAAACAGAGGAAACCCTTTTTAAGCGAGAGCAGTCTGAGGAAAAGCACAGAGCCGGACACAAAACAACCGTTGTCCTGGCATGGGATCGTGAGGAGAATAGAGATGAAGTTGGAGTTTGCAACTATTTAACTGCTTCCTGGTTTAATTTTTCTGGTAGTTTGCTTCTATAACTCTAGATAATAACCTTATATATTTATCATTTGATTTTCCAGCTTTAGAACAAAAGGGTAACTTTTGGGTTTGCAAAATATTTTTACTTATTTGTACTATACCCCCAACTTGCTTGCCTTAATATTTGTGCTAATGTTTTAAAATCTTTTCTGTTGTATATATTTGACACTATTAATAATACCTACTCTGTGACTTACATGTTCTCCCAAAAGATATATGAAGTTACTATTCAATATTGAATAAGCTCTTTATTTTTATTTTTTATTTTTTTGACAGGCAGAGTGGACAGTGAGAGAGAGAGAGACAGAGGGAAAGGTCTTCCTTTTGCCGTTGGTTCACCCTCCAATGGCCGCCGCGGCCGGCGCGCCGCAGCTGGCGCACTGCGCTGATCCGATGGCAGGAGCCAGGTGCTTCTCCTGGTCTCCCATGGGGTGCAGGGCCCAAGCACTTGGGCCATCCTCCACTGCACTCCCTGGCCACAGCAGAGAGCTGACCTGGAAGAGGGGCAACCGGGACAGAATCCGGCGCCCCGACCGGGACTAGAACCCGGTGTGCCGGCGCCGCAAGGCGGAGGATTAGCCTTGTGAGCCGCGGCGCCGGCCTAAATAAGCTCTTAACTTTAGGGATAGAAGGAGTGAACAATTGAAAATGGTACATGTGCATCCTGGAATAACAGAAAGAGAATTTATACTGCTTTTGAAATGAGAAATAACATCTTTTTCTTTTTTAGGTTGAGCAAGTGAAATTACTTGACCGATTCAGTACCAACAACAAGTCATTAACAGGAACATTGTATCTTACGGCCACACATCTATTATTCATAGACTCTCATCAAAAAGAGACCTGGGTAAGGACTGTAGCTGTGCTGTTTACATGCTAGTAATGAACTTGGCCTTTCACTGTGTTTTATATTTTACATGTGTAACAGAGTTCTTAATTCTTGGTTACCTTTCTCAACCAAAACATTTTCAGTTATCAGATCACTTCTGCCTCCCTTCTCTTTTTTTTTCTTTAATATTTATTTATTTTCATTTTATTTGACAGCTAGAGACAGACGTCCATTGTTTTACTCCCCAAATTCCTGTAACTACTAGAGCTGTGCTAGGCTAACCTGGAGTCCAGAACTCAATCCGGGTCTCCCACGAGGGAGTCAGGGATCCAAGTACTTGAGCCATCCTTTGCTGCCTCCCAGAGTGAGCATTAGCAGGAAGCTGGATCAGAAGTGGAATAGCTGGGACCAAGGATTCTGAAATGGAATGTGTCCCAAGTAGAAACCTAATAACTGTGCCAAGTATCTGCCCTTGGCCTCCCTTCTTCTTCTTCTTTTTTTTTTTTTTAATTTATTTGACAGGTAGAGTTATAGACAGTGAGAGAGAGACAGAGAGAAAGGTCTTCCTACTGTTGGTTCACTCCCCAAATGGCCGCTGCGGCCGTCGCACCACGCTGATCCGAAGCCAGGAGCCAGGTGCTTCTCCTGGTCTCGCATGCAGGTGCAGGGCCCAAGGACTTGGGCCATCCTCCACTGTCTTCCCGGGCCACAACAGAGAGCTGGACTGGAAGAGGAGCAACCGGGACAGAATCCGGCGCCCTGATCAGGACTAGAACCCGGGGTGCCGGCGCCGCAAGGTGGAGGATTAGCCTATTGAGCCGCGGTGCTGGCCTGTTCTTTTTAATTTTTAAAAATCTATGAGCCGGCGCCGTGGCTCAATAGGCTAATCCTCCGCCTAGCGGCACCGGCACACCGGGTTCTAGTCCCGGTCGGGGCGCCGGATTCTGTCCCGGTTGCCCCTCTTCCAGGCCAGCTCTCTGCTATGGCCAGGGAGTGCAGTGGAGGATGGCCCAGGTGCTTGGGCCCTGCACAACATGGGAGACCAGGAAAAGCACCTGGCTCCTGGCTCCTGCCATCGGATCAGCGCGGTGCGCCGGCTGCAGTGGCGGCCATTGGAGGGTGAACCAACGGCAAAGGAAGACCTTTCTCTCTCTGTCTCTCTCTCTCACTGTCCACTCTGCCTGTCAAAAAAATAAATAAATAAATAAAATAAAATAAAATAAAATAAAAATCTAGGTAATGTATGCATATATTAGCATATCACATGGATTATATGGTATATTCCACAATATTTTTATATCAAATTGCTGCTAGGGTATTAATTTTTTTTCTAGTATAAATGTTGAAAAATATATGTTCACATGCAAACATACACATATACATATATATATATATATATACACACAAACATATCTCCTAGATATCCATATGCATTTTTTTTTTTTTTTTGACAGGCAGAGTTAGACAGTGAGAGAGAGACAGAGAGAAAGGTCTTCCTTTTTCTGTTGGTTCACACCGCAAGTGGCCACTATTGATCCAAAGCCAGGAGCCAGGTGCTTCCTCCTTGTCTCTCATGTGGGTGCAGGGTCCAAGGACTTGGGCCATCCTCCTCTGCACTCCCTGGCCACAGCAGAGAGCTAGACTGGAAGAGGAGCAACCGGGACAGAATCCGCCGCCCCAACCGGGACTAGAACCTGGTGTGCCGGTGCCACAGGCAGAGGATTAGCCTAGTGAGCCGTGGCGCCGGGCCATATGCATTTTCAAGTATACTTTTATATATATGCAAGTCTACTTAAAATTGTACATATATATATATAAATATCTTGTATGTTTCTTTTTATATGCATACCAGAGTGTTTCTGGAGTATTTACCTGGAACTAAAATTACTGGATAAACACATATTCAGTCTAAGTATGCTACCTTTCTAATATTTCAATATTTATTTTCCATAGTTTCCAGTTTATTCCCTTCACTAAAGTGTTGTGCATTGATCAGCATCCTCATCAGCATTGTTGTAATCATTCCCCTTCTCTAAGGAGAATACTTTCCAAGACCCCCAGTGACTGCCTGGAACTGCAGATAGTACTGGACTGTATATTTTTTGTGATTTTTCCTATTCATTCTTTCTTTTTAAATTTCCAATTTTTTTTTTTTTTTTTTTGACAGGCAGAGTGGATAGTGAGAGAGAGACAGAGAGAGAAAGGTCTTCCTTTTGCCGTTGGTTCACCCTCCAATGGCCAATGGCCGCTGCTGCAGCCGGCGCACCGCGCTGATCCGATGGCAGGAGCCAGGAGCCAGGTGCTTTTCCTGGTCTCCCATGGGGTGCAGGGCCCAAGCACCTGGGCCATCCTCCACTGCACTCCCTGGCCATAGCAGAGAGCTGGCCTGGAAGAGGGGCAACCGGGACAGAATCCGGCGCCCCGACCGGGACTAGAACCCGGTGTGCCGGCGCCGCAAGGTGGAGGATTAGCCTATTGAGCCACGGCGCCGGCTAAATTTCCAATTTTATTTAGTTATTGTAATCATCAGAATTCTTTTTTTTTTTTTAAAGATTTATTTATTTATTTGAAAGGCAGAATTACAGAGAGGCAGAGGCAGAGAGAAAGAGACGTATTCCATCTGCTGGTTCACTCCCCAGATGGCTGCAATGGCTGAAGTTGAGCTAATCTGAAGTCAGAAGCCAGGAGCCTCTTCCTGGTGCCCCATGCAGTTGCAGGGGCCTAAGGGCCTGGGACATCTTCCACGACTTTCCCAGGCCACAGCAGGGAGCTGGGTCAGAAATGGAGCAGCCGGGACTCGAACCGGTGCTCATATTGGATTGCTGGCATTGTAGGTGGTGGCTTAACCTGCTACACCACAGCGCTGGCCCCCCTATTCATTCTTAGCACAGATTTTAGCAACCTAATTTTTTTTATTCTTTATTGAGAACTTTTTTGTCTTTTTACTCAAAGAAGGTATTTCATGACTTCTCTGTGGCATACCTGAATTCCCAGCATCAGTACTCTTGCACTTTGGGCCATTATTGCATAAAATGAGTTGCTTGAACACAAACCTCCATGATACTTGACAGATAATCTGATAACTGATACAACTTATAAGTGACTAAGGGGTGGTAGCATATACAGTGTGTTATGCTGAACATGGAGATGATTCATGTCTCTTGCAGGATGAAATAGAACAATATAAGCTTTTATTATGCTATTTAAAACAGTGTGTAATTTAAAAATATTGCCTTAAACTTTTTTAAAAACTTGCATGTTCAGGGCCGTGGCACACTAGGTTAATCCTCTGTCTGTGGCACTGACATCCCATATGGGTGCCGGTTCTAGTCTCGATTGCTCCTCTTCTAATCCAGCTCTCTGCTGTGGACTGGGAAAGCAGTAGAGGATGGCCTAGGTTCTTGGGCCCCTGCTCCCACATCGGAGACCAGGAGGAAGCACCTGGCTCCTGGCTTCAGATCGGCGCAGCTCCGGCTTTGCGGCCATTTACGGGGTGAACTAGCAGAAGGAGGACCTTCCTCTCTGTCTCTCTCTCTCTCACTGTCTGTAACTCTACTTGTCAAATAAATAAATAAAATATTTTTAGAAAAAACTTGCATGTTCTTTACTGCTGGAATTTTCTGTTTAATATTTTTGTGTATAGATATATATTTAAAGATTTATTTATTTATTTGAAATTCAGAGTTACACAGAGAGGAGAGTCAGAGAGAGAGAGAGGCGGGGCGGGTGGGGGGGTCTTCCATCTGATGATTCACTCCCCAGGTGGCCACAATGGCTGGAGCTGCACCCATCCAAAGCCAGGAGCCAGGAGCTTCTTCCGGGTCTCCCACATAGTGCATGGCCCAAGGACTTGGGCCATCTTCTGCTATCCTGGGCCATAGCAGAGAGCTGGACAGGGAGTGGAGCAGCCGAGTCTCGAACTGGTGCCCATATTGGATGCTGGCGCTTCGGGCCAGGGCATTAACCCACTGTGCCACAGTGCCGACCCCTGTTTAGTATTTTTGGACTGTGGTTGACCTTAGATAGCTGAAACTTCAGATAAAGCAGAGTGTTATATTGTCAACTTAGAATTTCTTGTTTCTCTAGTGGATGTGCAGTTGTGATGTTATTTGCTGATGGCAAAGAAGTTATCCTTTCAATATTTTGGCCTTTTTGTTTTCAATTGGATTGTGTTTTCATTGATTTTATGAGTTCTGAGTTTCAATGCTGTATGAGTTACATGTGTAATAGATAGCTTTTCCAAGTATATTGCTTATCTTTTGGGTGTTTGTGTGTGCATTTTAGCATTTAAATTTTTTATGTGGCAGAGTTTTACCTTTTTAAATGATTTGTGTTACTTTACAACTTGTTTAAAAGTCTTCTCTGTATCAAGCACATGAAGATTCTCCTGTAATTTCTTTCTTTAATAAAGTGACATGCTATTTTTTTTTAATTAAAGATTTTTATTTATTTGAGGGGTAGAATTACAGACAGGGAGACAGGCCTTCACTCCCCAAATGGCTGCAAAGGCCAGAGCTGAGCCAATCCAAAGCCAGGAACCAGGAGCCAGGAGCTTCTTCCAGGTCTCCTAAATGGGTGCAGGGGCCCAAGCACTTGAGCCATCTTCCATGGCTTTCCCAGGCCATAGCAGAGGGCTGGATTGGAAGAGGAGCAGCAAGGACATGAACCTGTACCCATATGGGATGCCAGTGTCATAGGTGAAGGCTTATATGCTGCAGTGCCAGGACCTCTCCTTTAATTTTGTAATTAAGGTTAAGTTTGTCTTCTACTAATAACTTATTAATATATTGAATATTGTGGTATATGAGGTGTCCTATTCCTAAGAACTATCAGTACCATTTATTGGCTGTTTTGTCCCATTGATCTTTAGTACTAACTCTGTTATAAATAAAGCTTCTATATATGTGAAGGTCTGGTCCTAAGTTCTCTGTTCTGTTCTTTTGGTATAATTACTGCTGTACCAATATTGCACTTTTTTTTTTAAAGATTTATTTATTTGTTTGAAAGTCAGAGTTACACAGAAGAGGAGAAGCAAAGAGAGAGAGGTCTTCCATCCGCTGGTTTACTCCCCAATTGGCTGCAACATCCAGAGCTGCGCTGATCGGAAGCCAGGAGCCAGGAGCTTCTTCTGGGTCTCCCATGTGGGTGCAGGGGCCCAAGGACTTGGGCCACCTTCTACTGCTTTCCCAGGCCATAGCAGAGAGCTGGATCGGAAGTAGAGCTGCCAGGACTTGAACCAGTGCCCGTATGGGATGCTGGCACTGCAGGCAGTGGCTTAATCCGCTATGCCACAGTGCTGGCTCCAATATTGCACTCTTTATTGACTCTTTTTAATAAATTTTGACGTCTACTAGAGGAAATTCTTCTAAGTTGTTCCAAAAGTTATCATAGCTGTTGTGGGCTATATTTTTCTTCCCTTGTGATTTAGAATTTCTTCACTTATTTTTTCACAGTTTCATTTACTACACATTTATTGAGCAGGTACTATATGCTGTATTTTTCTCTTTTGGAAGCAGTGACCAATAATGACATAAAAATTCTGTCCTCATAGAGCCCACATCCCGGGGTGGGGGGTGGGGGGAGAAGAGATAGAGAATATACAGGATAAATAAATAAAATACATAATATTTAGCAGAAATTAAGTAGGAAAGGGGGGAATAGAAAATGGTGTTTGAGTCTGGGTACTTGAGAGAACTGGGCCTGTTTCTGTGCCATCGGCCATGCTAGAGTTCATCCCTCAATCTGTAGATGAAGAAGTTGGAGCCCGGTGGGTGGTGGGCCTGTTTAATGTCACACAGGCAGCGCAGAGTAAGTAGGAAAGGGAACTTCAGGCATGTTGGTGGGAAACTTTGGCTTCAGGTGCCCACTGTGCTGCTTCCTGTTGGGTGACTGTCAGGGTTCTGTCTACTGTCTGCTGTAAATAGACAAATACCTGATTGAAGGTGGTGCCAAACCTCCCAGAGCAGGAGGGCTGGGTGGGCTCTCCTCACTACCCACCTCTCCTTTTGTTAGGGAGAGGAATCTTTCCTGATTCTCTCTAAATATCTAATTGTTTGGAAATTGGGACACTTGGCTACCCGTGTTTACAAAGAGATAGGGAGGGAAGATGTCTGGCATTTTTGGACTGTTGAGGGAAATGATGTTGCAAGTAGTGCACGTGGAGAGGAATCAGATCAGTATCTTCTATCCAGGTGTGCGGTTTTTGAGCTTAGCACCAACATAAAATGAGTATAACATCTGTTTCAAGTTGGGCTTTTGTGACTCTTAAATGAGAGAAAATAGGAGAAGTGTCTGTGCCTAAAGCATAGTAGCAATTCAGTACATCGCAGCTGCTGTTGCTACTTTTCTCAGCAGTAGAATCAAGATTAGAGAAGGTTATGCCACCTGGTCTAGGGAGTCCTGTCGCTCTGGGGTACACCCCTTCTGGCACGTGCTGCATTCTTCTCTTTCTCTCTTGATTGTATTCTTTTGATTTCCCGAGGAAGGCCGTCTAGTTGATGTGTGATTGCAGCAAGGAGGTAAAAGTAGTCAGCTGTGACATTGATTTTGGAGGAGCTGGACCCCCTTCTCACCCAGTGCTTGTCCAAGAGCTGCCACGAGTTTTACCTCACAATGCCTTGTAAATTTATTAGTCACATTATCATCCACGGTATCTTCCCTTCTTTGTCCTTCTGCCTTCATGTCTTCTCTGCATCTTACCCATCTCCTAGAGATAACAAATGACAATTTCTTTCTGAGGTTTGGAATGTAGTTTGGGTGCAGTAAGATTACTGTGGAGGCTGGCATTGTGGTGTAACAGGTAAAGCTGCCACTTGCAATGCTGGCATCCCATATGAGTGCCATTTTGAGTTCCAGCTGTTGCGCTTCTCATTAAGCTGTCTACTAATGGCCTGGGAGAAGCAGCAAAAGATGGCTTGAGTGTTTGTGCTACTGCTGCCCACATGGGAGCTCTGGAGGAAGCTCCTGGTTCCTGGTGCAGGAACCAAGCTTCAGCCTGGCCCAGCTGTGGCCGGCCGTTGCAGCCATATGGGGAAAGAACTAGTGGATGGAATATCTGTCTCTGTCTCTCCCTCTCTAACTCTGACTTTTGAATAAATGAAATAAATCTTTTTTTTAAAAAAAGACTATTATGTTTGAGGCTTGCTCTGAGGCGTAGTGGGTAAAGCATACCGTATGGGTGCCAGTTGGAGTTCCAACTGCTCCACTTCCCATTCAGCTCTCGGTGATGGCCTGAGAAAGCAGTAGAAGATGGCCCACATCCTTGGGCCGCTGCATCCATGTCGGGGACCTGGATGAAGTTCCAGGCTCCTGGCTTCGGATTGGCCCAGCTCCGGCCTTTGCGGCTATTTGGGGAGTGAACCAGCACATGGAAGATCTCTCTCTGCCTTTGCCTTTCTAACTCTGCCTTTTAAATAAATAAATAAATAAATCTTTAAAAAAAATTATGTTGTCTCTTCTCTCCTAGCTTTAAAATGCTTTCTTATCAGTCTATTCCCATATGTCTCTCCTGAATGAAGTCTGTATTCTAGAGCCACAGAAATAAACATTTTAGATCCAGTAGGGACCTTACCAAAAGCTCTTTTTTCTCTTTTTTACAGATGATTATTATTTCAGGATCCCATAACTAATTAGAGGTAGACCTGGGTCTCTTTATCATTTCCTTGTTGCAAATAATTTTAGTTAGAATTATAATAATGATACACTATTATAGTTAAAATTGTCTTTCACTCTCTATTTAGATATCACTATTAGATCACTTTTGAGTACCTGGGTACAGACTCACTAGTATAAAAGTTAATGATGCTAGATCTTAGCTCTAACTTGGGCTATGTAGGTGGGTGTTAATCGCCTATACTACATATAGTTTTAATTTCCAAAGGGTAAGTTCTCTCATTATTCTTCTTTTTAGAGCTTTTCATGATTATTTATATGTATTTAATCTTGTATGAGAACTTTAGAATTAATATGTAATTGATAATGTTAACATATCATAATTATATAATACATTTATATAATAATCATTCATTCCTCACCCTGCCACAAAATACCAAAAAGTAGGTTGGAATTTTTTACTGAAATTTTTGTTAAATTTTTAGATTAATTGGGTGTATTGATCTCATGTCATGATTGATTTTTAAATCAGGAACTTTTTTTTTTTTTTTTTTTTTGACAGGCAGAGTGGACAGTGAGAGAGACAGAGAGAAAGGTCTTCCTTTTTGCCGTTGGTTCACCCTCCAATGGCCGCCGCGGCCGGCGCGCTGCGGCCGGCGCACTGTGCTGATCCGAAGGCAGGAGCCAGGTGCTTCTCCTGGTCTCCCATGGGGTGCAGGGCCCAAGCACTTGGGCCATCCTCCACTGCACTCCCTGGCCACAGCAGAGAGCTGGCCTGGAAGAGGGGCAACCGGGACAGAATCCGGCGCCCCGACCGGGACTAGAACCCGGTGTGCCAGCGCTGCAAGGCAGAGGATTAGCCTGTTGAGCCACGGCGCCGGCCCAAGTCAGGAACTTAAGATCTTCTGTTCTATGCCAAAAATTTCTATAAATATTTTACATTAATAGAAATGGTATTGAGAAAAGGTAGACTTTTTTAGTAACAAACAAAATATTGGTAGCAGGTGAAAGTGATAATCATGTGTTTTAAATGCTATCAGATATTGAGTCTGTAGTAGGACTTTCAAATTTATTTATTCAGTAAACCTTTATTGTGGAGGAGGAGTCAGGGATGAGGAGGAGAAGTCAGGGATGGCACTTAATTTCTGATTTGGGCATTCAGTAGTTTTTTTATTTTTAGGTTGGAATGTGTAATATATAATATTTATAAGTTTTTTTAATTTGAGGAGGGCAATTATAATGGTTCAGGTATTGTGTTAGGTTCTGAAGGTATAATGTTGATTATCTGAAATCTAGTCTTGTTCCTTAAGTAGTGCCCACCATCTAGCTAGAGAAGTAGACATTCACCACACAACTAACTTCTCTTGTAGTGAATGCTATGGAGGTAAAGTATAAGAGGAAATACAGTACGAAAATGGAGAAAACTTACTTGGGAAGGGTTGTGGAAGATGTCAGGTGTGTTGGTGATACTGTGAGTTTTAAGCATGGGTTGGAAATACGACTCAAAATTCCTGGGTGAAGAAGTAGAGCTGTAGTATCCCAGTTAATGGGAGTAACTTAGCATGTGTATTTCTAAGGATTTTGGAACATACTAGGAGCCAGAAGAGAGCTATTATCACTAGAACATAGGCAGTGGTAGGCTGAGGGATTTGAAATGAGGCCACAGAAATAGTAAATAGGGGGCTGGCACTATGGCATAGCAGGTAAAGCCATTGCCTGAGATGCCATCATCTCAGGTGCTCATTCATGTCCCAGCTGCTCCACTTCCAATCCAGCTCCCTACTAATGGTCTGGGAAAAGCAGTAGAAGATGGCCCAAGTGTTTGGGCCCGTGCCACCCGTGGGAGAGATCTGAATGAAGCTTCTGGCTCCTGGCTTCAGCCTGGCCCAGTGCTAGCCATTGCTGCCATTTGGGAAGTGAACCAGTGGATGGAAAGATCTCTCTGTGTCTCTGTAACTCTGACTTGCAAAGTAGATAAATAAATCTTTTAAAAAAATGTGACTAGGTTGGTTTTTTTTTTAAGATTTCTTTTTAATGTTCATATGACTCTTGTGTAGGAGATAGATTAAAGGAATCATAGTAGATACATAAAATTTAGGAGGCTATTTAGGTGTTCAGGTGAAGAACAATGGGGACATTGCAACTATGGAAGTGACAATTGAGATGGAGAGAAATAGACAAGTTACACTGATATTTTTGGGAGATACAATTTTCAGAGTTTGATGATGTATTGAATATGTGAGATGAGGGAGGAAGGGTTGAAGTCACACCCTTATTCTGCTTCAGGCATGCAGTCATTTAAAACTTAAGTTTGAGCGTGTGGTATTTTACATTTAGACTTTGAGGCCAGCATTCCTAACATCTACGTGTTGTGAAAGAGAATACATATTTAGTGCTGTCTAGATTGCTGACTTGAATTTTTTTTATACTGTAGATATTGCACCACCATATTGCCTCAGTAGAGAAACTCGCTTTGACTACTTCTGGATGTCCACTTGTCATTCAATGCAAGAACTTCAGGATTGTGCATTTCATTGTTCCCAGAGAAAGAGACTGCCATGATATTTACAACTCTTTGCTACAGCTGTCAAAACAAGGTATTGTTCTTAGAAACCAAAATTTACAGGCTCACTCTGAGATGGTTGTTGTAAATAATGTCTCTTTATTGATACTGTGTATACTTTAGGCTACTCTTGTAGTCACGTTCTTATAGTCTTACTATAGTTCTTACTCTTATAGTCAGGTTCTGTGCCCCCAAACATTGGTTTAGAAATAATTAGAAACTAGTGGTCTGAATTTTAAGAATGGTGTCCAAGTAAGGGGTAATAATAAGGGAAAAGTAAAACATTCAGTCAAAGTTAAGCACAGAGTTATATTAATGTTTTAATTTTTTTAGCAGTATAACATTTTTTAAAAGTGAATATTCCACAATCAAGGGGAATGACATGGATATTGATGCTACTATGTGAAAAATGAAGGAAGCTGAAGTCCCTCCAGTGGCAGTAGGACTAAAATATTTAATGGATTCTTATGAGAAGTGTGGAAGTTAAACAGAAGGACAGAGTGAATCTGTTTTACTAGAGGTAGAGTTGAAAAGGATACAGCCTGCAAAGAGGTGTCCTCACTGCTTATACCCTGGGGATCTGGAGGCTTCCTTCCCTAGCAGAGCTAGGATTATCTGTTGAATTGCATTTCAGTTGTACAACCTGGATTGCAGCCTGTATGAGTTTCTCTAGACCAGGTCTGTGTTCATTCTTTTCTCTTGGCACCCAGAGTCTGTAATGTCCCATTGTACCAAGTTAAGCCAGAGCTTGTAATAAACATGGTTCTGTGACTCCAGGTCTCTTCATTGTTCAGAAGTGAGTGCTTTCCAGAGTTCTGTGCCACCACTGCCAGTTTGGTTATTGATGTTCTGTAGGAATAAGCATTCATGTTCTATGTGTCTTCTGTAGTTTATCATTATAACATTAGTCTTTCCACTTTACATCTCATTTGGGAAAGGTGATGAGTTACAGGAGATACCTATTTCTGTTTTTTAAATTTTACTTTTTAAAAAAAGATTTATTTATTTGAAAGGCAGAAATACAGAAAGAGAAAGGGAGAGCGAACAAGAGAGAGAGATCCATTGATTTTCCATTCTATCTCCAAATGGATGAGAGAGAGAGAGAGATAATCCATTTGTTGGTTCATTCTCCAGTGGCCACAATTCACCAGGGCTGGGCCAGGCTGAAGCCAGGAGCCTGGCTACTTCTGGGTCTCCATTGTTGGGTACAGGGGCCCAAGTATTTGGGCCATCTTCTGCTTCTTTCCTAGGAGCATTAGCAGGGAGCTGGATCAGAAGTGGAGCAGCTGGGACTTGAACCGGTGCCCATATGGGATGCTGGCACTGCAGGTAGAGGCTTAACCTTCTACACCACAGCGCTGGCCCCTAAATTTTACTTTCAAGAAAAAGTATTTTAATATGATTTAACATATATGTTTGTTTATTTAATAATAAGAAAATAAAAATAAATAACTTGTTGATGGCATAAATTGAATCTCAGATTACTAGATGTGTCTTCAGATCTAGTTATTTGCACCAAAGAACTTAGAAAAGATTAAGTTCAAATATGTTCAGGTATTAGCCATCTCTGAAGATTTTAAAGAAAAAAATGGAGGAAAACTGAAAAACTGCTTTTAGTTGTAGTGAATGAAGTTTTATAAATTGCTTTTTAACATTTTTGTGTTTTGTATTCTATAGCAAAATATGAAGATCTCTATGCATTCTCTTATAATCCTAAACAAAATGACTCAGAACGACTACAAGGTTGGCAGCTCATTGACCTCGCTGAGGAATATAAGAGGATGGGAGTGCCAAATTCAAACTGGCAGCTGTCTGATGCCAACCGAGAATACAAGGTAACTTAGCCATCTTTTGGAGAAACTGAGAAAATGTTAGTATCAGAGTGTCAGAGAGTTTTATGGTAGAGAATTGTCTGTGTATTGCAATGTGCTTGTCTGTAGTAAGTTTAAAGTTTTTTTTAATTTGAAAGGCATAGAGAGAGAGAGAGATCAGAGAGAAAGGTCTCCCATCCACTGGTTTACTCCACAAATGGATATAACAGACAAGACTGGGTCAGGCTAAAGCCAGGAACCAGGAACTCCATCCTTGTCTCCCAACTGGATGGCAGGGACACAAGTATTTGGGCCATCATCCATTGCCTTTGCACACTCATTAGGGAGAACCTAGATTGGAAGCAGAGCAGTGGGGACTTCAGCTGATGCCCCAGTCTCTGCCATGATGCTGGCTCTATATCTTGATTTTTGAATTATGAGTAGACTGCTTATGTTTAATTTGATATTTACAGATTTGTGAAACTTACCCCAGAGAGCTTTATGTTCCCCGGATAGCAAGCAAACCAATAATTGTTGGTAGTTCCAAGTTCCGGAGCAAGGGAAGATTCCCAGTTCTTTCCTATTATCATCAAGATAAGGAGGTAAGAAGCTTTTCTTTTGAATTTAAAAATGTAATTTTAACTCCACTTTAGATTTAGGTATCCAAAAGAACATTAAATTTTCCGTAGGTCATTATTTTAATGTTGCTAGTAGAGATGTGCTGGCTTTTCACTTAATTGCATTTTTGAAATTTTTAAACAAAACTGTTTTGAAACATAGAAACTTTCTTCTTTTCATTTTCCTTTTCCATCCCTCCTTTCCTTCCAGTAGTGGCTTGAAAACAAGCAGTGTTTTTTCCCCCTTGTACTTCTCTTTTGATTCTGCTTATATTTTGGGATAGTAGAGTTTGACAAGCCAACTGTTGAGAGAAGGAACCAAGGGCATTTCAGGCTCCCATTATCATTGCTCTTCAAGATTCTGCAATATGAGGAGGTAGAACATGAATCGTTATACTGACATACTTATAGAGATTGCCAATTACAATAAAACTTAACTTTTGTAGCCTAACAAATAGACCGGGAAGTTCTGTGTGTGTAGTGCTTTTTCTTTTCTTTTAAGATTTATATTTATTTATTTGAAAGGCAGAGTCAGAAAGGAGGAGAGACAGAGAGATCTTTTCATCTGTTAGTTCATTCCCTGGGCTGGGCCAGGCTGAAGCCAGGAGCCTGGAGTTTCTTCTCGGTCTTTCACTTGGATGCAGGAACCTAAGCACTTGGGTCATCTTCTGCTGCTTTCCCAGGCACATTAGCAGGGAGCTGGTATTGGAAGTGGAGCAGCTGGGTCTTGATCCAGCATCATATGGAGTACCAGCATTGCATGTGAGGCTTAACCTGATACAACACAACACTGGCCCACGTATAGTGCTTTACATGCATATCTTCATATTTAAGATTGGCTCTGTGGGAATAAGAGAGGGAGGAGATGTACAGTTCGGCACATGCTCAATCGGACTTGCCCCAAACGGTAGAGTTAGAAACGTACCAAGGGATTCCAATTCAGTCTCATCAAGGTGGCATGTACCAATGCCATCTCACTAGTCATAGTGATCAGTTTCAGTTCATAATTGATCATAATGATAGGATTAAAAGTCAAAGGGATCACATAAACAAGACTAGTGTCTGCTAATACTAACTGATAGAATTAAAAAGGACAGAACGATCCAACATGAGAAGCGGGATACACAGCAGACTCATAGAATGGCAGATGTCCTAAACAGCACTCTGGCCTCAGAATCAACCCGTAAGGCATTCATATCTGGCTAAAAAGCCCATGAGAGTATTTTAGGCATGGAAAGCCAAGACACTGTGGCAAAAAACAAACAAACAAACAAACAAACAAACACCACCTAAATGAAAGATCTCTGTGAGTGAGATCCCAGCAGAAAGAATGGGCCATCAAAGAAGGCAGTACCTTTCTCTGAAGGGAGGAGAGAACTTCCACTTTGACTATGCCTTGTATAAATAAGATCGGAGTTGGCAAACTCAAAAGGCTTCCATAGCCTTGGCAACTCATGAGAAGAGCTTCAGGTGATTACTGATGCCATAAACAAGAGTGTCATTTGTTAAATCAACAATAGGAGTCACTGTGCACTTACTCCCCATGTAGGATCTCTGTCCTTAATGTGTTGTACTATGTGAATTAATGGTATAACTAGTACTCAAACAGTACTTTACACCTTGTGTTTCTGTGTGGGTGCAACTGTTGAAATCTTTTCTTAGTATATACTAAGTTGATCTTCTGTATATAAAAATTATTGAAAATGAATCTTGATGTGAATGGGATGGGAGAGGGAGCGGGAGATGGGATGGTTGCAGGTGAGAAGGAGGTTATAGGGGGAGAAAGCGACTGTAATCCAAAAGCTTTACTTTGGAAATTTATTAAAAAAAAAAAAAAGATTGGCTCTGCTAATTACCTAGGCCTTTCTTGTTTACAATTTTTGTTTTTGTGTGTGGTCTTGTTTTTTTTTTGAGAGACAGAAGGATATGGTATGTGAGAGAGAGAGAGTGCATGCCAGAGTCGAAAGCTGGAAATTCAATCCTGGTCTCCCTTATGGGTGGCAGGAGCCCAGTTACTTGAGTCTCCACTGCTGCCTGCCAAAGTCTGCATTAGCAGGAAGTGGGAATCAGGAACCAGAGCCTGATATTGAACTCAGGTACTCTAATGTGGGACACTGGCATCTTTAATCTCTGGGCCAAATGCCTGCCCCACCATGTACTTGTTTTATGGGAAACAAGTTCAGAGGAGCAGATCACTTTCCCTGTATCTTATAGCAAGCAGATTGAGCAGTTTAATGCCATTTCTGACTCCTCATCCTTTGTGGCTTGGTTTTTATTTTCCCTCTGGAAAGCTTTAGAATCTTCTTTCTCCCCAGTTTTCTGAAGTTTCACAATGATGTGCATTGGCATATCTTTAAATTTTATCTAGAAACTAGATCTCAGCTTTGGAAATGTCTTCTCTATTTTTGTGGTAATCTCCTTTCTTTTTATTACTTTTCTTTGTATGGTAACTTGTGTGGATTGATAGTTGGGCTTCCTAGCATGAACCTCCATTTGCCTTAGCTTTCTCTATTTCCCATCTCTCTGTTTTCTGGACAATTTCCTCAACCTTATCTCTAGTCTATCTCAGGAATAATCTATTTTTGTGATAATTTTTCTTGTGTTCAAGAGCTCTTTCCTATTTTCCAAAAATATTTTACACAGTTTTCTCAGAATTAATGTCTTAGTTCTTTATGTTAAGTTTTTTTGTTTGCTTGTTTTGTTTTTGGTAAAGAATACTTAGCCTTCTTTTTTGCTCAGAATTCTTTTTTGTCTGTTTTGTTTTTCATGTCTTTTAAATATCTGATCCTTGGCTGGCCTCTCACATTGAAGCTGTTTAGAGGTTTATGTGCATGAGTAGTCTCTATCTTTGGATTCTTTCTGTTGTGTAGGTTGGTTTCATTGAAGAGGAATGCTCTGATTTTCATGATAATGTGTAACTCTGGCTGTGGGAGGAGAGGGTCTCATATTTTGTTAGATAGACTTTACTTTTAATCCTTCTGTTTTTGTGGATGTAGGGCTTCATCCTGCCCACAGTGGTGCCTGTTGCCTGGAGTGTTCAGGTTAATCCTCTTCAAAGGGTGTCTTTAGAGTGAGGGAGGATATGAAGGGTCTTAACTACTCTTTAAATTGGCATTCGAGTGAGTTCTTCTTTTAGTGAAAATCCTCACTCAGGTCTTCAGAGGTACTAATTCCTGAACCTTCCTGGAATTTTTCTGCTCAAAATTCCTTGCTTCTTGTTGACTTAGGGAGTTGTCAGTTTGCTTTACTCTGTTAAATTTACTATCATTTGCCAATCTGCTGTCACCACCCCAAATTTTATTGACATCTCCATTGTTGTTTCCTTTCCCATTTTCTTATCCCTGTGGTCTTATATATTTTAAATTTATTTATTAGAACTCTAGTTGAGTTTTGGAATGGAGCAGAAGTAGAAGTTAAACAGAAGTTTCATATACTAAGTCATAGGAAGGTTACCTGATTATGGGTTCTGACACACCCATGTTTGTGGACATTGTTTATTGGAAAGCAGGGCTGAAAATAGACATTCAGTGCCCAGCTTAAAGAAATCACAAAATAGTTCTAACAAGATTTTAATAAGTCAGTACTCCTTTTACTATTCTATTTTGGTAAGTTTTCATGGTTTATTATATGTGTGAATTTAAAATGTATAACTGAATTTATATATGCCTTTTTACCCTTAATGATATTGTAGTTGGGGTGTTTGAATAGAGTTAAACTGGAGTTGGCATGGATGAGGTTGGAGAAAAAGTATACTGGTCTAAGTCTTTTTATCTTTTTTACAACTTAACAGGAAATATTTAGCCATCCTTTACTACTTCTTTTTTTTTTTTCTTTTTTTTTTCTTTTTTTGACAGGCAGGGTGGACAGTGAGAGAGAGACAGAGAGAAAGATCTTCCTTTTTTCCATTGATTCACCTCCCAATGGCCGCTGCATCTGGTGTGCTGTGGCCGGTGCACCACGCTGATCTGAAGCCAGGAGCCAGGTGTTTCTCCTGGTCTCCCATGCGGGTGCAGGGCCCAAGGACTTAGGCCATCCTCCACTGCCCTCCCAGGCCACAGCAGAGAGCTGGACTGGAAGAGGAGCAACCGGGACAGAATCTGGCGCCCCAACAAGGACTAGAACCTGGTGTGCCGGTGCCGCAGGTGGAGGATTAGCCTATTGAACCACGGCGCCGGCCTCATCCTTCACTACTTCTTAGAGATATTCTTGCCTTATTAGATTCACTATATTTATTTTTAAGATTTATTTATTTATTTATTTGAAAGTCAGAGTTACACAGAGAGAAGAGAGGCAGAGAGAGAGAGGTTTTCCATCTGATGGTTCACTCCCCAATGGGCTGCAACAACTGGAGCTGTGACAATCTGGAGCCAGGAGCTTCCTCTGGGTCTCCTACACAGGTGCAGGGGCTCAAGGACTTGGGCCATCTTGTACTGCTTTCTCAGGCCATAGCAGAGAGCTGGATGAGAAGTGGAACAGCCAGGACTTAAACTGGCACCCATATGGGATGCCGGCGCTTCAGGCCAGGATATTAACCTGCTGTGCCACAGTGCCAGCACCAAGATTCACTATATTTTAATCTATACTTCAATTGAAGTTCATTTTTTTTTAGTTTGTCTCATTTTCTATAAATCTGGCTGATTTCCATTTAGAGATCTGAAAGCCTTTGGAAAGTAAAAGTTCAAATGTCACTATTTTAAAAATCCTATTCTTCATGTTTTGACTAACTCTTTACTTGAACTTGAATTGAAAGTACCCTAAAATCTAGAGCGCAGAATGTAAGTATTTAATAGTAGATTACTTGATAGAGAGTTGACTGAATATTGCTTCTTAGGACCCAAGTTTTTTTCATTAATTAGGTAAGGATTCTTTTAGTTTTCTTCGAAGAAGTAAATATTGAGAAAATTTGTAGAGCAAGATATTGAAATAGTATTTAATTCAAGTAGGATTTCAAAGTTAATGCCTTCTAATGGTCTTGCCAACTTTTAAAGATTGAATATTTGATTTTAATGTTTTTGGTTTTCTTTCTTTTAAACAGATTTTTGAGACAGTTACAAAGATCTTTGCATCATCTGTTTTCTGTCTTTTTAAATTTAGGCTGCCATTTGTCGATGTAGCCAGCCACTGTCCGGATTCAGTGCCAGGTGTTTGGAGGATGAACATTTGCTTCAAGCCATTAGTAAAGCCAACCCAGTCAATCGCTATATGTATGTCATGGACACCAGGCCCAAAGTATGTATCTTAAAAACAATGTAGTACATTTTTATTGCTTTAATTAATGGGAGTTACTAAATTTGCCCATGTTTAAGATATAGGAATCCTAATTTTAAAGTAGCCAAGGCTCATGATACTAAGGAAATCATTCTTTAAAGTGTATCAACTTAGAAGACCATTTGTCCAGTAACACAGATGGTGATTTCATTTCATTTTTCTTTTGAGAAATTTATTTTATTTATTTGAAAAGCAGAGTTACAGAGAGAGAGAGAGAAGAAGAAGAGACAGAGAGAGAGAGAGAAAGAGAGAGAGAGAGACTGAGAGACTTTTCATCTGCTGCTTCACTCCCCAAATGGCCACAATGACTGGGACTGAACCAGGCCAAAGCCAGGAGCCAGGAACTTCTACCAGGTCTACCATGTGGGTTCAGGGACCCAAGTACTTGGGCCATTTTCCACTGCTTTTCCAGGTGCATCATCAGAGAGCTTGATCAGAAGTGGAGCAGTGAGGATAGGAACTAGTATCCATATGGGATGCCAGCATTGCATGAGGCAGCTTAACCCTTTATGCCACAATGCTGGCCACAGTTGGTGATTTCTTTTGTCTTCTGATATGTAAGAAAATTTAAGAAAATTGAATTTTTTTGTTGCTTTTTCTTAAATTTGTTTATTTGAGAGGCTGAGAACAAAAGAGAGGGAATGAGAGAGTACTCCGGTACCCTGGTTCACTCCCCAAATGCCCACAATGGCCGGGGCTGGAGCTGGGGCTGGCCTAGAGCTAGGAGCTGGGAACAGGAACTGTAGCTGGGAATCTAAACTAGGCACTCTGATATGGGACACAGGTCTCTTAGCCTGCTTCTTAACTGTTATGCCAAATGCCTGCCCCAGGAAAGCTGAATTTTATATTGAAAAATCTTGATGGTGTGCAAGTCTGTTATGAAGAAATACTAAATTGTGTGTTGTGAAAAATTAGAAATTGTTATTACTCTTTTTAGAAGTTTAAACTGGCAAAACATTTTGTGTTAAAATAATGGATCTTAATTTCAAATATTCAAGAAAATAAGGAAAACTAAGTTAATTTAGGAAACATTCACTAAGGAGTTACACTTTCAGCATCTCTATTCTGAAAATTTGAAATCCAAAACCTTTTGGGTATTGATACGACACCACCACAAGTGGAAAATTCCATACCATAAAACTTTATTTCTTGTACAAAATTATTAAAATCTTGTATAAAATTAACCTTTGGTCATATGTGTAAGGTATAGATGAAACATAAACTAATTTCATGCTTAGACTTGAGTCCTTCTGCCAAGGTATATATGCAAACATTCCAAATATCATAAAAATCTGAAACACTCTGGTCCCAAGCAACATGTATAAATCATAAACAAAAAACTGTTCTTTCATGCATCTGTAGTACAAAGCTAAATTTTTATCATCCAAATGCTAGAATCCTTTTTTTTAATAAGCAGTTAACCAGTTCATGTAGGATCCTAAAGCTAAAATAATTAAAATCCTCAATGGTAATAGCTAACATTACTTTTAATTTTTATTATAGCATCGCATGCAGAGCTGGTGGGATACACAAAAGGACATTGGCAGAATTATAGTGAGGATTTCTTCAAAAATCTGGAGTGATGAGAGAATAACAGAAAGCGATGAGAAAAAGCGAGTGAGCACTATAGAACACAAGCAATTCAGGCAGCTTTGTGAAAGAAATGGTAGCTCTTTCCGAAGTAATTCTCATCATTGTGCAGTCTCATAAAAGATAATGGAGAAAACCAAAAGATGTTAATTTGAGTAAATGGAGAAACATTTAAAAACTAAAAATTGAAAATTTCATAATATTTTGTTAAAAATAACAGACTTTCCATTAGGAGTCAAGAGTGCTGGTGTTGTCTCCTATAAGAAAAATTTTGTTCTACTTTGCTGTATAATCTGGGTTAATTAATTGGATAGAATTCTTTTTAAGTAATATTAGACATGAAAGATAATTTTAATAATGAGACGTTCTGAAAATGAGCTGTGCTAGTGATTTATTTCTCAGGGCCTAACATCTCTTATTGGTATAGTTGTCCTCTACACAGGAAATGTTTGTTTTCTTTGATTGCTATACTAGTTAAACTTAAAATCAGGTAGTAATAATGTGGAAGCGTTTTTAATATCGGAATTTTAATTTTACTGTAGTCTTCATGGGTCCTAAACACCAGTGGACTTAAAGTGTGTTTGCTGCTACTTTGGGGTCCCAGTCCATTGAATGAAAAGCCACTTTTTCTTCCCATTTAGATTCTGTTTTATCCAAATTCGTAAGAATACTTAGTATAGTAATATACTGTATGAAATCCTGGTCTGAAGAGTTAAGCATGCGAAAATCTAAGTGAAGCTGTGTTAAAATTTGATCAATAACCAAAGACTATGGGCCTGTGGACAGTCTTTTATTTTCCCCTAGTTGATTTTGGGACTGATTCTTAGAGGTGTAGCAGGATAGTGGACTATATGCCATATTGTGCAGTTATGGATCTCCAGTAATCTCTGATATGGAGGACCTCAAGTAACCTGAGGATACTTCATGTCTGATTTTCAGGGTCAGTGTGGCTTTCTGAGTGAGCAGGTTCTCTAGGTTTGTTCTGAAGTGAATCTCTAGTAGTTTGATTCTGTAAAAGAAAAGCCACCAGCTTTGCTCCTCTCTGAATTTGGGATTTAGATAGGAAATATTTCTTTTTAATTTTGAAATATTACAAACATATGGAAAACCGCCTAAAAACATAAATGAAGTACCTTCATGAAGTACTTATGGGGACAGTCTATGTGGACCTTGCCATTATACAGCAATAGTAGTGTTGCTTTGTAGTACCCTTCTTTAGTGTTAATAACATGGGTGGCGTTAAAGAATTGTTAAAGGATTGTAGCTAATTAGATTTTGATGAGTTCATTTAAGCTCTCTCCTAGCTAAAAGATGGCTTAGTTAGTGTGTTCTTGACATTTCGCTATATTAATGTAAGAGATAAATATAGTTTGTCTCTAAGTTTCTAAAATTTCTAATTTTAGCTGAATGCCATGGCCAACAGAGCAGCTGGAAAAGGTTATGAAAATGAAGACAACTATTCTAACATTAGATTTCAGTTTGTTGGAATTGAAAATATTCATGTCATGAGGTCCAGTCTTCAGAAATTATTGGAAGGTATGATTATTGATTACCTTGTCAGCAGTTTTGTCCAATAGAAATAAAATGCTAATCACATGTAATTTAGAATTTTCTAGTAGTCACACTTTTTTTTTTTTTTTTAAAGATTATTTGTTTGGAAGTCAGAGTTACACAGAGAGAGAAGGAGAGACAGAGAGAGAGAGTCTTCCATCTGCTGGTTCACTACCAAATTGACTGCAACGGCTTGAGCTGTTCCAGTCCGAAACCAGGAGCCAGGAGCTTTTTCTGGGTCTCCCACATAGGTGCAGGGGCCAAGGACTTGGGCCATCTGCTAATGCTTTCCCACGCCATAGCAGAGAGCTGGATCGAAAGTGGAGCAGCTGGGACTCGAGCTGGCGCCTGTATGGGATGCCGGCGATGCAGGCAGCAGCTTTTTCTGCTACACCACAGCGCCAGCCCCAGTAGTCACATTTTAAAAAATAAGAAGAAACAGGTGAAACTAATTTTAATATTATGAAGGGTCTTCAATAAGTTCATGGAAAATCTGTTATAAAAAACTGTGCATGGATTTCAAAAATTTTTTGGCACCAAAATAAACTTGTATTTTAATTCCATTTTTTCATGAACTTGTTGAAGTTTCTCCTACTTACCTAATATATTAAAAGTACTCTTTAACATGTAATCAATCTAAAAAACTGGTAATAATATTTTACTTTTCATCAAGTTTAGAAATCTGGTGTATATTTTATACTTAAAATACATCTCAATTTGGACTGGCCACATTTTAGCTATTCGGTAGCCACATTTGGGTAGTAGCTACTCTACTGGATGGTACAATTCTGTTTTTGTTAATTCTAACAGTTTTTGCCATTGTTAGATATTTTTAAGTTGTTAGTCTAGTGAAAATTAAGTATGCTAATGTTTCATTTAAATCTTGAAGTATTTTTTCAGTCATGGTATGAAGAATTTTAAAAATTTAAATATAATACAGTTTTTAGTTTAATACTCTGCTACAGTATTTTAAAGGAGATTGGAGTATTTTTTTAAGCACAAGGAATTAATAGAAAAATGTACCCCCAAATCCTTTATTGAGCATCTTTTTCATTTATAGAGTCTTGCCCACTTATTTTGTCCTCTTGTTTCTCAGAATTCACTCACATACAGAAATCTTGAAAACAAAGCATGGAGACAGTAGCCCCATTCTAACTGGAATGTCTTTTCTTCTGTTTCAGTCAATGGTACCAAAGGACTTTCTGTCAATGATTTCTACTCTGGTTTGGAGAGCTCAGGCTGGCTTCGCCATATCAAAGCTGTTATGGATGCTGCAATCTTCTTAGCCAAGGTAACTCTTTCTCTCTTATATTTGGCTTGGGGATCATAATGGTTGGGGAGGAGTGGACTTACTCCATTGGGTGCTGGTTATCTATTCCAATCACATAACTTTTATTAACAAATTAAAAGTTTGTCCCTGGACTTCCAGGAAATATTTTGTTTAAAGATGTATTTATTTATTTGTAAGTCAGAATTACAGAGAGAGAGAGAGAGAGAGAAAGGTCGAGATCTTCCATCTGCTGATTTACTCCCCAGATGGTTGCAATGGCTGGGGCTGGGCCAGGCCAAAGCTAGGAGCCAAGAGCTTCTTCCAGATTTCTCACATGAGTGCAGGGGCTCAAACATCTGGGCCATCCTCCACTGCTTTCCCAGGCACATTAGCAGAGAGGTGGAGCAGCTGGGACTTGAACTGGCACCCATATGGGATCCCAGAGCTGCAGACAGCGGCTTAACCTGCTGTGCCACAGTGCTGGCTCCTTAATGTTTTACTTTTTTAATACAGTTCGTTTTAACTTGAGGTTTAAAACTATCTTGTAGGCCGGCGCCGCGGCTCAATAGGCTAATCCTCCGCCTAGCAGTGCCAGCACACCGGGTTCTAGTCCCGGTCGGGGCGCCGGATTCTGTCCCGGTTGCCCCTCTTCCAGGCCAGCTCTCTGCTGTGGCCCGGGAGTGCAGTGGAGGATGGCCTGAGTGCTTGGGCCCTGCACCCCATGGGAGACCAGGAGAAGCACCTGGCTCCTGCCTTTGGATCAGCGTGGTGCGCCGGCGGCGGTGGCCATTGGAGGGTGAACCAACGGCAAAGGAAGACCTTTCTCTCTGTCTCTCTCTCTGTCCACTCTGCCTGTCAAAAAAAAAAAAACTAAACAAAAAACAAAACTATCTTGTAGTGCTTGATTTAAAGACTTTAAAAGAAAGTTCTTAAATTCATTGAAACATTTTAAATTGTTTGTTTGCTTTGTGTTTTTCTGGGTTTCCTTTTAAATTGTGCTGTGATAATGTTACCTTTGTAGGCATAGCTCTTCTTTACAGTGTGTACTGTCTGCTGGTATGGTTTTCCAGTAACTAGAACTTACTGATTAACCTGAAATGTATCCTGCTGGGATCTAAGTATGTAATCTTCTCTTCAGGCAATAATGGTTGAAAATGCAAGTGTGTTGGTACACTGTTCTGATGGTTGGGATAGGACTTCCCAGGTGTGTTCCCTTGGCTCTCTTCTGTTGGATTCCTACTACCGCACAGTCAAAGGATTCATGGTAAGAACTTACTCAGTTGGACCAGTGGTTCTTTTTTTTTTTTTTTTAAGGATTTATTTATTTATTTGAAAGTCAAAGTTACACAGAGAGAAGGAGAGGCAGAGAGAGAGAGAGAAAGAGAGGTCTTCTATCCGCTGATTCACTACTCAATTGGCCATGATGGCTGGAGGTGTGCTGATCTGAAGCCAGGAGCCAGAAGCTTCCTCTGGGTCTTCCACATGGGTGCAGGGGTCCAAGGACTTGGGCCATATCCTATTGCCTTCCCAGGCCATAGCAGAAAGCTGGATTGGAAGTGGAGCAGCTGGGACTCGAACTGTTGCCCATATGGGATGCTGGCACTGTAGTTGGCTGCTTTACCCGCTATGCCACACTGCCGGCCACAACCAGTGGTTCTTAAGTATAAATAATTTGTCTCCCCAGGGGACATTTGGCAATGTTAGGAGACAGTTCAGCACTAAAGCAAATGGTGTGACTGCCTTCTAGCTGGTAGAGGCCAGGGATATTGCTGAACAGCCCGCAGTACAAAGGGCAGCAGCCACAAGGAATTGTCTGGCTCAAAATGTCATACTGAGGTTGAGAGACCTCGAGTTAGACTGATTTCTTTTGTGTTTCCTCTTGGACAGAAGGCTTTGAATTGAAAGTGATTGTTTTTTTCTAAAATGTTACAATTGGAATATTCAGTATTTTCTCTGATTTTTAGCTAACAGCTGTAATATGGTAAAACAAGACACAAATAAGAGTACGTAAAACTATATTCTTGAGGAACTTTCTATTTAAAATACTTTCATTTAAGTTTGATGATAATGTGTTAGGCATGTTTTATATATGACAAATTTCTAATTGACCAATGTTTTTGCTTTGTGAGGATAAGCCCTGATTCCTGGTTTTTGTTTTGTTTGCTTGTTAATATAAGATCAGATTAACTTGGGTTTTTGAAATTTACATCTTAACCCATGACAAGTAAAAGTTGTTAGAAAGTTTTCATTAGTTGAGAATTATTAAATACCATGCCATCTTGCAGGTAGCAGGGGAGTGGGAATGGGGGTCAGGAGGCCAGTGTAGAAACAGGATAAACAAAGAGAGCAAAGAGGTCCAGAACTAAGGCAGCAACACACAAGTAGATGGGGGCAGGGAGTGGATAAGGGGTTCTTTCTAGTGGGTATAGAGAAAGTAGGGTTCATCAGAATGAGGGGTCCTTCTTTAAGAGAATTTCCACGTTCCCAAACTGGTTCCCAGAGCGGATGGTACTCTCTCTCTCGTTCCTCACTGAGCTAACCAAGGAACACATTTGGTGAGAAAGATGTTAAGCTTTAGATACGGTGTATAAAAGAAGGATAAAGAGTCCTGATTAAAATCCGTGGCTCTGGCCTTAAGATCACTTGCTCAAGGTTGCCTAAGGCCAGGATTTGAGCCCTTGCATGCAGTCCAGAAACTGCTTCCTTAACTATTAGGATATATGACCTTCTGCCCAAATCAGAGATTTAAGACAAAATCAAAGATACTAAAAGTGGCAATTTTGACACTGTGAAAAGAATGTTCTTAAGATTATAGATGAAATTATAAAAATATACTAAGTACTAGAAGATATTCTATTCTACTAGAAGATATAAAATATACTAAGTACTAGAAGATTAGAATGAAAAAATTAGAAAGCTGTTATTTTAGTGGAGTTGGTAAATAGAGAAGCCATGACAAAGAGGATAGATACAGACAGACAGTCCATTCAAGAGGATAGATAGCAACATGTGAGTCTGAATAGAATTCCATTGTTCTCATCATTAATTTTTTTCTTGAAAAAAGTATTATATAAGTAATAAACAAGTAAACAAGTAATAAACAAGTAAACTGGAAGATTAAAACATCCACCCAGTCTCCCAGAGTTAACCATCTCTAGCCTTTGATGTGTATTTTCCTTGTGTTTTTTCTCTGATATATCATCTTTATACATACAAAAATTTTAATGTAATACTGCTTTAATAACATGAACTTTTCAATCCAAAATGTAATAATTACAACCAAAATCAATTAAGTTGCAAAACTACTCTTCCTTTTTATGTACTTTCACTCTTCCTTAAGCCACCTCTAGTCAAGGTTCTGGCTGACTTTTTGCCTTTAGCTCTTTGGGTTTTGTTTTTATTTTGTTTGTATTAAAAGTATAAATTAAGGCTAATAGGGTTTAGTCCATTTTAAATAAAAACGTTGAAAAGTAGATATAAAGTGGATTTTACTTTTTCTTATTAAGGTTTTAATAGAAAAAGATTGGATCGCTTTTGGACATAAATTTTCAGAGAGGTGAGTCACACTTATTCAATTATATATTAAGTAAAATTAATAAATGAGGGTACCAAAATGTTTCTTTTCTCCTGATTTCAAATGTCTGATGGAAGGTGAGAGTCCTGTTTTTTGTATGAAAATTCATTTATTTTTTGTCATTTCTTTCAATGTTAATACCTTAGTTAATTTTGATGGCTGCTTATTATCTTTCATTTGAGCTGGACTATAGTATTTAGAGCATAACAAATCCTTTAAAATGTAGTTTAAAAACTCACAGGTGTAAATGGCTTTAATAAAATATCTTTTTTTGTGTTAGTTTAACAGTGTTTTAGGATGATTTTTTTGTCATTGTGTTCAAGTTTCAGGATACCTGAACAATAGATTTCTTTCAGCGGCATTTTTAATAGCTCTGCTTTCTGGGGGGTTAGGTGTGGCCATTTGGATGGTGATCCAAAGGAAGTCTCACCAGTGTTTACTCAGTTCTTGGAATGTGTATGGCATTTGACTGAACAGTTCCCACAAGCCTTTGAATTCAATGAAGCATTTCTTCTTCAGATCCATGAACATATTCATTCATGCCAATTTGGAAACTTCCTTGGAAATTGTCAGAAGGAAAGAGAAGAACTCAAGTAAGATGATCTTATTAAAATGGGCTCTTATTTTTCTGTTTAGCTGAGGTCTAACATAAATTATGGTTGAACTTACTAATAAAATGTCTTAACAATATGAAATATAATTGAATTTTATTATAAATATTTTATTTTCTGTATTTCTCAAAATAAGTAGCCTTGTGACATCCCCCAGCCATTCAAGGTAATAGTAGAAATGCATTTTAAATGTGCTTTGAAGTGTAGTATAGATACAGAAAAGTGTATATAGAACAAGTGTGAAGTTAGGTAAATCTTACCTGCCTTGCACGTCATGTAAGCAGCACCCAGGACAGGAAACATTGCCAGCATCCTAGAACCACACTTCATGCTTCTTCTCAGTCTGAATACATGTTGTGGAACAGCGAAGTTTTCACATTATTTTGTTTCCCAGAAAATACTGATCAGTAGTTTTAAAATGTGGTGAAAGATTCAAAACTGCTCATTTGTTTTAACGTAAGAGAGAGCCTTTCAGCTTTCCTCACATTTCTAAACAGACATCTCTGTGGGGAAAATATGTTGGCTACAATGTGTCTGTCCTGCGTTCCTAAAGCAGAATCTCAGATAAGCAGAGATACTATGTGTGATCTTAATTCACTGATTCTTTCCTAGCCAGACTTCAGGGGAAGAATTTTGCCTGAATTCTGATGTAAGGGAGATCTGAAGTGAGGCTGAGAGGGCCTATAAAAATGTTTAGGTTGGGCTTCTGAGTTTAGATTTCTTACAGTAGGCAATAAAGAACTGTTACAGATTCTTAATCACCCACGTGCCATTCTAGAGAAGCTAGATCTAGTAGTACTTGGAAGACAGCCACATGCTCACCCTCCCAACAGAGATGACACAGAACTAAGAGCACGTGGGAACTCCTAAAGGTATATAAAGGGAGTAACAAGTAAACAGTACTGCAGAGATGGACAATTAAAAAATAAAAAAGACTTTAGCTTTGTGCTACAGAATTCACAGTAGTTTATCATAATTTGTAGCAGGTGATTTTCTTTCTTAGAGGACGGAACTATAGGACGAATAGGAAACATTATTCTCAATTAGTGCCACACGTCCTCAAAAATGGCAAGATGGAAATAAAAATAGATATTTCCTAGGAGTGGGTCATCTTTGGGCATCAAGGAAAATGAGTGGCATCTCCACTTTTCCCATGGATCCCTATCGTTATGTCCACTTGGTAAATATTATCCAAAACCATTTCTATCCTTTACCCATCTACTTGTAGATTTGCAATGTAACTGGCATTTAAAACCCTTATATAATTGTCTTGGTTTTGTACCTTTCCACTTTTGTTCCCATGCACCCTTAGATGTGGTCCTTCCCTGTAATACTTGCTACCATAGTCCAGATAAGGGGTTAAGATAGCATAACCAGATACATTAGGTATCTTGTTCTGTGTATATATGTATGTGGTGATTTGAAATAGATGGAACAGAGGTCAGGTTTATTTTTGTTTATTTGTTTTGTTTTTTAAGATTTATTTATTTATTTGAAAGTCAGAATTACACAGAGACAGAAGGGGAGGCAGAGAGAGAGGTCTTCCATTCTCTGGTTCACTCCCCAAATGGGTGCGATGGCTGGAGCTGCACCCATCAGGAGCCAGGAGCTTTTTCCGGGTTTCCCATGCAGGTGCAGGGGTCCAAGGACTTGGGCCATCCTCCACTGCTTTGCCAGGCCATGGCAGAGCTGGATCATAAGTGGAGCAGCTGGGGCTGGAACTGGTGCCCACATGGGATGCCGGCACTGCAGGTGGCAGCTTTACCTGCCACGCCACAGCACTGGCCCCCGAGGTCAGGTTTTGCTTTTAAGATTGATTGATCTATTTGAAAGGCAAAGGCAGAATGAGAGATTGTCCATTCACTGAGAGAGAGAGAGAGAGAGAGAGAGAGAGAGAGAGAAAGAAAGGAAGGAAAAGAGAGATTGTGTACTCACAGGTTCATTCTCAAATGGCTGCCACAGCCAGGGCTGAGCCAGGCCAAAGCCAGGAGCCTGGAACCCCAACTGGTTCCCCAACCTGAGTGGCAGGGGCCCAAGTATTTGAGTCATCTTCTGTTTTCCCACATGCATCATCCAGGAGCTGGATTGAAGCTGAGCAACCAGTACTCAAATTGTCACTGATATGGGATACTGGTGTCCCAAGTGGTGGATTTAGCCCACTACACCACAATGTTGGCCTTAAAATCAGAGTTTTTAAATTGTGTGAATTGAATGAGAGGAATCCCTTAAAAGTGTGTGACTGTTGGGCCAGCACTGTGACACAGCAGGTTAAGCCTCTTGCCTGCAGTGCTGGCATCTCATATGGGCACTGGTTCGATTCCCTGCTGCTCCACTTCTGATCCACCTCCCTGCTAATGCACCTGGGATAGCAGCCAGGAATGGCTGAAGTGCTTGGGCCTCTGTCCCCATGTAGAAGTCGTGGAAGAAGCTCCTGGCTCTTGGATTTGGTCTGGCCCAGCTTTGGTTTTTGCAGCCATTTGGGAAGTGAATCGAGATGGAAGTTTTTTTTTTTGTTTTTTTTTTGGGGGGGGTGGGGGGACAGGCAGAGTTAGACAGTGAGAGAGAGAGAGAGAGACAGAGAGAAAGGTCTTCCTTCCGTTGGTTCACCCCCTAAATGGCCGCTACGTTGGCGCTGTGCCAATTCGAAGCCAGGAGCCAGGCTCTTCCTCCTGGTCTCATGCGGGTTGCAGGGCCCAAGTACTTGGGCCATCTTCCACTGCCTTCCTGGGCCACAGCAGACAGCGGACTGGAAGAGGAGCAACCGGGACAGAACCGACGCCCCAACTCGGACTAGCATCTGGAGTGCTGGCGCTGCAGGCGGAGGATTAGCCTAGTGAGCTGCGGCACCGGCTGAGATGGAAGTTATTTCTCTCTGTTTCTCCCTCTCTCTCTGTAACTCTGCCTTTCAAATAAAAAATATATTTTTTAAAAAGTGTATGGTTGTGAGCGAAAGTGGCATACTTGTATTGTATTGTCTTCAAGTGACATGCCTTTAGGACATGATCATGAATGAAAAAGGAAAGAGAATACGGAATTCAGAGACAAGAGGTTAGACTGAATAGACAAAAATGCTTAAAGCTGCTTTGGAAGCGATTGCCTAATTTGTAAAAAAGAGTGTTAGCAGTAATACTTTGTATCTCTAAGAAACATCTTTATGTTTTTCTCATTGCATTAAGGCTGAAGGAGAAGACTTACTCCCTGTGGCCATTTCTTTTGGATGACCTAAAGAAGTACTTAAATCCTATCTACAATTCCCAATCTCAGAGATTCACAGTTTTGGAGCCAAGTACAGTATCATTCAATTTTAAGTAAGTTGGCATCATTGAATTATTTTTTTGTGCTTTGTCTCCAACACAATTTATTGAAACTTTTTTCTTTTTGTCATAAAGGTTTTGGAGAAACATGTACCACCAGTTTGATCGAACATTGCATCCTAGGCAGTCTGTATTTAATATAATTATGAATATGAATGAACAAAATAAACAATTGGAGAAAGATATTAAAGAGCTAGAATCTGTAAGTATTATGAAGTATCTAATGTAATATATTTGGAATATTAAATTAGTTTGATTTACTATTAAACCAATAATATGTGTGTGGTCATTGTAAATTAGTACATAATAAAAACTTATTAAGTACACATGGTTGCTTCAAAATTGGATCTCTTCTACTTTGATTGAACAGATTAGTTTGAATTTTAATATGTTTTAAATATCAAAGTATCTGAAGTATATTGCAAAGTGAAGAGATAAGCATAGTAAATATCTGGGTACCCAACACTTAGGTTTGTAGATTTTTTACATTTACCATATGTGCTTTAGATCTTTTTTGTGCTTTTTTTTTTTTAAGATTTATTTATTTATTTGAAAATCAGAGTTATACAGAGAGAGGAGAGGCGGCGGAGGGGGGGGGTGGATCTTCCATCCTCTGGTTCACTCCCCAATTAGCTGCAACGGCTGGAGCTGTGCCGATGCAAAGCCTGGAGCCAGGAGCTTCTTCCAGGTCTCCCACACGGGTGCAGGGGCCCAAGGACTTGGGCCATCTTCTACTACTTTCCCAGGCCATAGCAGAGAGCTGAATTGGAAATGGAGCAGCCAGGACTAGAATTGGCGCCCATATGGGATGCCAGCGCTTCAGGCCAGGGTGTTAACCCGCTGCGCCACAACGCCGGCCCCTCTTGTGCTTGTTTTAAAAATAAAACATAAGCGTATTTGAAGACTCTTTGTACTCTTGGTTGGCCTTTTCCCATCAGTTTTGAGGTGGACAGATTCACTGTGCTAAATTTTGTGTTAATCATCCTTGTAGCTATTGTTAATACTTTTACTATATGTTTATTTCCACAAGCAGTTTTTTTCCCATGATTTAAAATATTACTTTTGTTTATATTGAAAAACTACCAAAATAAAAGAGTATCAAGCAACATATATGCACATATACCCTTCATTCTGCTTAAACTGCATTTTATTTAAATTTATTTTATTTATCTGAAAGACAGAGTTACAGAGAGAGGTAGAGACAGAGGGAGAGAGAAAGGTCTTCCATCAGCTGGTTCACTCACCAAATAGCTACTACGGCTGGAGCTAAGCCATTCTGAAGCCAAGAGCCAGGAGCTTCTTCCAGGTCTCCCACATATACAGGTACAGGGGCCCAAGGACTTGGGCCATCCTCTGCTGCCTTCCTACGTGCATTAGCAGGGAGTTGGATCGGAAGTGGAACAGCCAGGACTTGAACTGATGCCCATATTGTATACCTGGGCTTTTTTTTTTTTTTTTTTTTTTTTTTGACAGGCAGAGTGGATAGTGAGAGAGAGAGACAGAGAGAAAGGTCTTCCTTTTGCCGTTGGTTCACCCTCCAATGGCCGCCGCGGCCGGCGCGCTGCGGCCGGCGCACCGCGCTGATCCGATGGCAGGAGCCAGGAGCCAGGTGTTTTTCCTGGTCTCCCCATGGGGTGCAGGACCCAAGCACCTGGGCCATCCTCCACTGCACTCCCTGGCCACAGCAGAGGGCTGGCCTGGAAGAGGGGCAACCGGGACAGAATCCGGCGCCCCGACCGGGACTAGAACCCGGTGTGCCGGCGCCGCTAGGCGGAGGATTAGCCTAGTGAGCCACGGCGCCGGCCTTATACCTGGGCTTTAACCCACTACACCACAGCACTGGTCCCTAAAAAACTGCATTTTTAAAAATTATATAAAGGTTGTCATTTTGTGTGACATTGTTTTGTAATCTATTTATGTTGATACATGTAACTTTAATTCATTGGTTTTATTAATGACTATTGTATAACTTTCTGTTGTATGAATATATCTATCTAGACAGCTGCTGGTGAATATTTAAATGATTTTCAGTTGCGATTTCCCTGATTACAAGTGAAGTTCAGTGACTTTTCATATATTTGTTGACCATTTAATTTTCCCTTTCTGTTAATTGACTGTTTTGATTTTTGTTCATTTATCTATGATAGATTTGCTTTTTTTAAAAAAATAATTTGTGAGAGTTCTTTATATACGAGACACTAACGCTTTGTTAGTTATATATTTTGCAAATGGCTCTTTTGAGCCTGTTTTTATCTTTTATTCTTTATGGAATGTTTTTTATATAGATGTTCTGAATTTTTGTATAGTCAAATAATCAGTATTAATATTTTGTTTTTTCTTTGTGTACTAAGAAATTCCTCTCCTCCCCTAAGTCTTTGTTTAATCTTTTCTTTGCCATCCTGCATAACCAAAAGTATCAGGAGTACATGTATGTTTTTAAGAATCCTAGACAGTTGCTCTCACTCAGGAAGACTGTCTTGTCTGTCTCAGGCTGGAGTGCCCCTTAGTCATGCTTAGATAAAGGGGTAATGACTGCTTAAGTGAACTGTAAGGAAGATATGTTAAAGAGAGTTAAATCCAAGATATTGGTAGTAGAAGACTATCTGGTGATCTGGAAAAAACACTTTTTAAATTTTCTGTTCTGGGGCCAGTGCCGTAGTGTAGTAGACTCTGCCTGTGGCACCAGCATCCCATATGGGCACTGGTTTGTGCCCCAGCTGCTTCTCTTCTGAACCATTTCTCTGCTTATGGCCTGGGAAAGCAGTGGAAGATGGCCCAAGTGCTTGGGCCCCTGCACCCACATGGGAGACCTGGAGGAAGCTTCTGCCTCCTGGCTTTGGATCAGTCCAGCTTCGGCCGTTGCAGCCATTTGGGAACTGAACCAGCAAATGGAAGACCTTTCTCTTTGTCTCTGCCTCTCTCTGTAACTCTGAGTCTCTAATAAATAAATAAAATCTTTTTAAAAAATTATTTTCTGTTCTGTTAGAAAAAGAAACAGTTCTGTTGTGTTCTGAATCCTGTTAGTTTACCTAGCAAATCATTGTAGGAAAACCTGGTTAAAAAAAAAAAAACTCTTCATAGTGAGTAAGCCTCTTGGGGATGTTACATTACACAGATACAATTTCAGGGTGAGCAGCTCACAGACTTCCTTCATTATAAAATGTGTGTTATACTTTCTAGGTAAGGTGTGCCATTGTCAAAGGTGAAGGCCTAGTGATCTTCTGCACTCAAGTGGGACTGGATTGTTTGTTTACGAGATATGAAAGCTTAACCTTTTTCTCTGAAACAGTTTAAATAGGATTTTTAGCTATGTCATGTGCACTAGGTTTTGTTAGTTTTTTTTGAGATTTAATTTGTATCATACATAAAGCAAACATTTTCAGTCGTGGTTTTTTAACCTATCACATATTGACCATGTAATATGTGCCATTAAGTAGTTTTTCTTTCAATTTTTATTTGTTCTAGAAAATTAAGCAATGCAAAAATAAGCAAACAGATGATATCCTCACCAAGGAGTTACTACATTCAATTCATCCGGAATCCCCGACTCTGAAATCTTCCCTCTGTTTTAAAGAGCAGACTCTGCTTCCTGTGAATGATGCTCTTCGAACTATAGAGGGCAGCAACCCCACGGACAATCGTTACAGTGACTATGCCGAAGAGTTTTCCAAAGCAGAACCTGCTGTGGTCAGCCTGGAGTATGGTGTGGCAAGAATGACTTGTTAGACTTGTTGAGTATTTTCTGAACTGGCCCTAGCGCAAGGAATGGATTATTGTGAGGCTGGTCTGTGTGTATGGCCAAAAGGGATTTGTTGAATAGTGATCTTAGGTTTAACAGTAGGTTAATTATTGAAGAAAGGATAACTGCCCTTGTGAGAGAAATAAGTCCATGTAATTGTATTGTAGCAAGGAATGACATTCAGTTCTGCAAGAAATGAGTGGTATTTGGTGAGTTTACTCAAAACACAATTTGCACTGTATAACTTAGTGAGCTAACATTTCTGTGTGATTTGTATGTTAATTACAGCCTAACATGAATCGCCTTCTTTAAGTATAATTTTACTACAGGAAAACAAAACTTGACAAAATGGTCCCTTAATAATTGACATGGCATGTACTTTCAATTATGTAACTGTAACTGAATATTTACATATTTTGCCTTTTAGTGCTGTTTAATGTTGAAGTGCCATGAAACATTTCTAAGAAAGCCTTAAAATAAATTGTCAGTTTATTCTTTACCCTTAAGTTTTATATAGTCTGGAAAAAAGATTTTGTTTTGTTTTTTCTTTGATCAACTTTGCAAAGAATGTGCTGTCATTAGTGCAGGGTTGCATGCTTCAACACTCTGGTACAGCAGTTGCAGAAGTACGCTGTTCATGTTCAGCTGGCCCCATGTACATATTCAGAATTAACGAAATTCAAGGTTTTATTCTGATTATAGTTAGTTTAGTGCTACATTTGAGGACTTGCAGCTTGAACAGATTATTGATTTCTTGAATATGTATAGCACATTCGACTGTATTTTTATATGGATTATTGCATTCTATTGATTCTTGTGGTTGGCTTTATTTCTTTGAAAACTGTGTAAGTTTAAAGTGCTAAAGCTCTAAAACTTTTTAATAACAATAGTACATTTTCATATATATATAATATATATTTTATATATATATATGTATGTTTTAAACTGCCTTATCTCTCAGTGCATTGCTGTCCCTAGAATTTCTGACCTTCCGTTTACCCAGAAACTTTTGAGTACAGTACAATAAAAAGGGAAGTACTGATAGTTTAGATTTTACTCGAATGCATGAATTTTAAAGCAGTCATTTCTATGTGGAACTTTTTTTTTCTTCTCTGTTAAATATAGAAGAAAAAAAGGAAATTACAGAGGGCATAGTACCTAGTTAGTGTTTACTGAAAGCTACTTAAACTCCAGGAGGGGTTTCATTTTGCCATGTTATCTGAACTGTCTATTCTATGTATGAATAAATATCTTTAATTACAAAAAAAGAGATAACTTGTAATTGGCAGTATCACCCAGCTGGCTTTAAAATTGAAAATTTTGGAGTAGCAAGGGTGGCATGAGGAACAATCCAAGGGTTATAGGAAATCTGCATAGGATCCCTCATGCTTCTCTTTATTATACGTAAGTCTTTTACATTACTTTTGAACATAAACATCTTTTCAAGTGAAAAAAAAAAAAGCTTTTACTGTATGAGAGCTTATCTAATCTTGTTTATTTTTCCAATGTTTTTCTGAAATACATTCGTAATAAGAAAGAATGCTCCTTTTTAAGTAGTTACAGAAATGTACTATACAAAATAGTATGTGATTTATCAATCCTATTTCCATATTTAAACACTGGGAAGGGAAACTTAATCTCCATGACCAGGAAGAGAAGCTTGTGTGCCTTGGTTCTAGATGTTGACCATGGCTTTAGAATCTTCCATGGGCAGGCTACTAATATTCTACTCTTTGCATTATTATCATAATCTTCACCTTTAAGTGTGTATATATATATATATTTATGTCTCTGTGCTCACACATGTACTGAGAAATCAGTTAGCATCCTAAGTGACCTACAGAGTACATGTTGGCAAAAAGCAGGTTGTATAATGTATATGTGTTACAGAAATGGATTTATGTTCAGTGTGTTGGATATGTATAGCATGTAAATTATTTCATATATTATTTAAAGGTAATTAAATGTTCATGTTTTACTTTGAATGTTTTTCTTTTGGAAAAAACAAATGGGATCATTTGTTATAAATGGTCATAAATTTTTCCCCTTACCTAGGCAAAGAGACCTGTATATTACATTAGCATAGCAGCATAAGCTTTAAACAGTTCATTTTCCAAAAGATTGTTGATAAATAATAACTTTTATATACAAAAACAGTTTCCAGAATATTTAAAATAGTCATAGTGGGCTAAAAGATTCAGCAGTTGTAGTTAATAATGGTTATTAAAATTTCCTTTTGTCCCTGTCACTTGCTGATAACTGTATAACCAGTATTTTTTGTGCCTTTGCCAACTTGTTGATAGAAGGGAGGTTCTAATGAGTACATACATTCCAGGTGAAATTATTGTTCCCTGGCTGTTGTATTCCAGGTTCTTGCTCCTGTGTGCGATAATTTAAAGCAGAAATACAAGTAACTTGCAAGAGAGACAGTGGGATTTATTGAGAAAGAGTGAGAATATACATTCAGACGTGAATACAGGCCAATCCCACCAGGAGAGATGCATGCCATGGGGAGGGGGAGCAAGAATTGTCCCCCCAGGTCAGTGGTCCCCTTTGTTGCATAGAGGGTGGTACCCTAATTGAATATACAAATGGAGTGGGATTTGGGTAGAGTTCAGTGCTGGTGATGTCTGAGAAGGTTGTCGTGGTATCTCAGCTTGGAGCTCAGTGTACATGTGTTTGTCACGGTGGTGTCTTTGTCATGGAGGGGACTTAGCTGTACCATGGGAGAGTGCGCTGACTTGGCACACAAAGGGGTGGAGTTAGGGTGCAGGGTCTGAAATGGAAACTGGGAGACCACACTCCTTTGTTCTCTACCTGACTCCCTGCCTATCCCACATCAAAATGTCTTTCCAAGCAAGGTAGATCTGGATATATAAAAAAGAAAATTTTCTTGTTATTATTATTGTTAAAGATATTTTGAATGGGACAGGTAGGCTAGAAGAAGCTCAGAGATTCTCAAGTTAATGAAAGTGAAGGGTGCTTTTTAAAAAGATCACTATTACATTTATTTGGTAGAATAGCAGAATAGGATGATGGTAGTCTAACTTTCCTTGAAAATTTTTTTGTGGAAGGCCAGGTTTAGAATATTGAAAAATTGCCACTTGGCATTCTAAATTGGATTAAGTGCTGATCATCTACAAAACCATAGGATAGCTGTGGACTTTTATTGGTGACACTGACCCATTTTTGTTAGCCAGTTTTTATCTTGTTGCCTTTACTGTGTAGAAGTCCAAGGGGCATTAGCATCCCTTGATTAATTAAACTGTGAAGCCTGTAAATGTAAGTACTAAAATATAAAAAGATTCTAGGCTGCATTTAGATTTAAGTTCTCAAAGCTTACAGTTAGCTAGAATCTAGACTACCATCTCAGAAGAGTATATATGCCATTGTATTGATATATGAAATTATATAATTTTAATAAGCACTATAATGCTATTCTAGTTTTTTTTAAAGATTTCTTTATTTATGATTTGAAAGGCAGAGTTGCAGAGATGGGGGAGAGAGAGAGATCTTCATCTGCTGGTTTACTTCCCAAATAGCTGCATAAACAGGGGCTGGGTCAGGCTGAAACCAAGAGCCAGAAGCTTCATCCAGGTCTCCCATGGGGGTGCAGGGACTCAGGACTTGGGCCATTTTCTCCTGCTTTCCCAGGTGCATTAGCAGGGAGCTGGATTGCAAATGGAGCAGCCAGGACTGGAACCAGTGCCCATATGGGATGCCAGCCCTGCAAGCAGCGGTTTAACCTGCACTACAGCACTGCCCCCAAGGGAGTTATAGTAACTGTCCCTTGGCATGGCAACTTTTATAAAATGGTAGCATGCATAGCTAAAAGCAATTTCCAGAAGCTTGTATCAGACTCTAAAGCCTTGGTCTTGAGTTTCTGAAGTTATGGGCTGCAATTCTGGAGTTACAAAAGTGTTTGCATAGCAATAAAGCATTTGCATTTATCAACATTTCTGAGAAATTTTGTGATTCAGTTGGTCAGAGAATCACTTTGAGAAATACTACCCTCAACCATTCATGAGATCAGCAAACCTCTCATTCTAAAGGAATGCAGAATTACTTTAATACAGAGAGCATCAAATTGGAGAGCATCACACTTCTACTATACAAATGGGAGAGAGAAATTAATCTTTTTTTTAAGCCAATAAGATTTGGCACTCTTTGTTAGGCAACATAACTTCATCCTGAAGAATGAGATCATTGTCACAAAGTTGTCCCCAAATAATCTTTGACCTGCTATTTTGTACTAGTACTGTTGGCCGGGGCAGGGGTCCAGCTTTTTGTCTCTAATGTGTGAAAGAATTTGAGGAAGGTTAGCAGAAGAGTAAGATGTATTGGAAGGCCAGCATTGTGGTGCAGTGGGTAAAGCCACCACCTGGGATGCCAACATCCCATATTGGAGTACTCATTTAAGTCCTGGATGCTCTGCTTCTGATCCAGCTCCCTGTTAATGTTCCTGGGAAAGCAGTGGATGATGGCCCATGTGCTCGGGCCCCGACTACTCACATGGGAGATCGGATGGGGTTCCTGGCTCGTGGCTTTGTCCTGGCCCAGCCCTTCCTTGGTTGCTGTGACCATCTGGGGGAGTGAACCAGCAGCTGCACAGTCTCTTTTTCCCCTACCCCTCATATCCCTCTGCCTTTCGAATTAATTTTTAAAAAAGATTTATTGGCAAAGTGAAAGTACACACTCAGGATGAAAGCTAGGCATGCTTGAAGGTGAGCTGGAACTCCCAAGATTCAGAAACATCCCTTGGATGTAATCTGGGGCTGTGGTTGGGGCAGAGTTTTTCAAGAAAGAGCAGATTTCCAGGAGTTTGTTGATTGCCCATTTTCTAGCCTTTTAGGAAGTCTCAGAAGTGTCATGGTGGCAGGTGCATGGTGGGAATGGAAGTGTCAGCCACAGTGCTGCTACTGCATGATATAATAGTCTAGGTCATTGCAGGGATGCAGTCGGCAGCCATGTTGGATAAATTCAGCTGTTGCTGGTTCTGGGCAGTGGCTTTGCTATAACAATGATTTCAGGTTGCCGATCTTGGGGGCAGCAACTCTCTGGGAGGGTGTGGTGACATAGTTCCTCCAGCTCTTTCTCTGATCCTTGGCTGTCTCCTTACCGACTTCGTGTCCAGCCTAGGTTCATGCGTTGCCTTTGGTTTGTAGGTCCTCCACCTTTCCTCCCAGTGTTAACTTTAGAGCACGACCGTTGTAGTTATCCCACTTACTACGGTTGTGATTGTTCCCTTGTGGAGCACTTTAGCTCATTCCTCTGTCTGCTGAAGCTGCTATGGAGTGGGCACTAGACGAGATTAAGGTTGAGCTGTGCACTTAAGGGTATCCTGCTAGTTTGTTCCACTGGTAGTGAGGCTGCTTCATCCCATGGTGATCTCTCCATTACAAGGGTACATCTTTCCTCTTTGGGCTTAGAAAATGCTCTGTGGTTAGCATTTTGACATCAAATTGAGTGTCTTATCCCCATACAACCTTTCCACGAATCAGTTATTTCAGTGGGTATTACAAAATAGTGATTTCCCAATTCTTTCTTCTGTTTTACATTTACTTGCCAGCATTTTATAAGGAAGTGCTTTCTTGTCAATTGAAAAAATGAAGACATGGAAAATACTTACTGCTTCTCTAATCACTAATTTTTAGAATCAAAGATTGTAAGAATCCCCTCCAAATACTAGTTTTCTCTGTTTTTCTTCAGGGATATGGATTTTCATAATCAATTATAGTAAGTACCCTTATGCTGCAACTATTCCAGACCTGGCCATGGGAACCCCTGCACTTCTTCCATGACTTTTTATATGCCCCTCTTAGTTTGGAGCAGGTCTTTGTTTTCTGTCTCCAGAGCATCTTGTATTCTCCCTGTCCAGTCTTGTCTTTTTGAAAATCTGTGTTATGAAGTTTTCACTTTATTTGAAAGGCAGAGAGAAAGAAAGAGAGAAGAGAGAGAGGGAGAGAGGGAGGATCTGTCAGACAAAGATCTCCCATCCTCTAGTTCATGTCCCAGACTCCATCTGGATCTCCGCCGTGGGTGGCAGGGGTCCAAGCAGTCGGGTCGTCACCCACTGCCTCCCAGGCGCATTAGCAAGAGGCTGGAAAGGAAGTAGAACAGCCAGGGGGCTGACACTGCAGCTCACTTGAGTAATCCTCCACCTGTGGTGCCGGCATCCCATATCCCAGTTGCTCCTCTTCCCGTCCAGCGCTCTGCTGTGGCTCAGGAAGGCAGTGGAAGATGGCCCAAGTGCTTGGGCCCCTGCACCCACATGGGAGACCAGAAAGAAGCACCTGGCTCCTGGCTTCAGACTGGCGCAGCGCCCGCTGTAGGGACCATTTGGGGAGTGAACCAACGGAAGGGAGACCTTTCTCTCTGTCTTTCTCTCGTTGTCTAACTATCTGTCAAATAAAAAAAATAAATAAAAAAAAAAAAGAACAGCCAGGACTGAAACTAGCATTCTCACATGGGGTACCTGCATACCTATCAGCGACTTAACCCACTGTTTCACAATACCCGCCCCATTGATTTCTTTTGATGCTTTTTATCTCTTTTTTCTATGCTTCTTGTATTTTCTCATATTCATCTCTACTAGAAGGCTTAAAATTTAATCTTTATTTCTGAGATTTTTCTTTTGCTTGTGTTTTCTCCTCCTCCCCACCCCCCCTTTTTGGAACAAGCTCTGGCAAGTTTTATTAAAGAAAAAATTGCGTGATTTGGTTTTCACCTGCCCTGGCATGCTTCTGATAATACCAGAATCACCTGGGTCAGTGATAGAAAGAGTGCGTACTCTGCAGTATTTTCCACACGTTGTAGCCAGTTCAGTATTACTGCCACTGTCGTGATGGACACCCGTTTTGGCCAACATAGTGTAATGCCCTATTTCAGATTTCCGCAGAGCTGGGCAGTTGTTGGCTTGGATGACCAGTTTCGCTTTGCCTCATCTGATCGCCTTCAGAGACAGCTGGCGCCCCAGCACGTGTTCTCCCCTCTTCATCACAAGCTGGAGTGTAGAGTTCATGGACTCCAGCGACCTTTTGGTCTTTGTGGTCACCGTCTTCCTGCCTTAGGTGTGGGACGGCCTCCAGCCAAGTGCAGCGGCAAAGATGGCCCAGCAATGAGAAAGGAAAAGGCGGCTGCAGTTTTCTCTGAGTTCAGTAGTTCTTGTTCCACCTCTTTTTGTCCATTTCTGTTCTGAGCTTTTGTACTTAGGATTAGTGATGGCTTATCATTACAGCACTTGGTTCTTTACTTATATTTAATTTATTTATTTAAACTTTATTTATCTGAGAGGCAGAGCTCCCACCTGCTGGTTCATTCCAAGTATCTGGGATGGCCGGGGCTGGACCAAGGCCAAAGCCGGGACCCAGGCACTCACACCAGGTCTTCCACATAGGTGGCATGTGCGAGCCAAGTGGAAACTGGAGTCAGGCGCTGGAGCCGGGATTGTGCTGACACTCCCACGGAGGGTGTGGGTGTCCCAACCAGTGAGTTAACCGCCAGCTCAAATGCCTTCACCTTTTACATACATTTTAATGCATGTTTTATTTTTCTTACTATTTGCCTCTGCTTGAAACCTTTCTCTTTTGGGTTTTATCTAATGAAAAGTTTTAGTTATCCATTTTTTGTTTTCCTATAATAACTTCACAGGGCTGCTTGTTTGGTTGGTTGTTCATTTTTTGTTCCTTTTTGTGTTGTATTTCCCTGGTGGGAGTAGCAGCAGGTGGTTCCTTTGCTGCCTGGCTCCTGGTTTGATGACGCTGTCCTATCTCAGTAGGATGCCTACCTTTAACCATTTTTTTCTCTCCCATTACCTCTACCTTTCCTTACTTCTCCTTTTGATCAACGTCTTCACTCAGAACGATTGTTTTTAGTCCAGTGTCACAGGCAGTGAAAAGATCCACCAGGGAACACAGAAAAGCTACATTGATTGAACACACTGGAAGGAAGCAAAGCGCAGGTAAGCCAGTTGGAGGTTCACACTGTTGTCATCTAGGGTGCTTACCTGTGGCGGCAGTCCCTTCTTTTTTAGGGTGACTGTGCCCATTTGCTTAGCAAGGGAGCAGTGGGCGGGACAGCCAGAGGCGATCTGTCACTATATAGACCCCAATCCAAGAAGCATACTTGTGACTGCGGTATTTCCTCAGTTAGGGAGATTTTCTATAGCACAAGATGGTTTCCCAGGTAGGTGATTTGTGTTTCTGGGCAGAGCTGAGGAATCTGTGTCCCCCTTTATCTTACGGGACTCCACCCTTCACACCTTTCTGTTATCCTGCAGGTGTGTGTCAGGGCTGACAGCATTTGTCCTCCATAGTTTTCTTTTTTTTTAACATCATAGTAAAATCTGTATCTTATGAAATTTACTATTTTAATGTATTTTTAGAGGCTTATTTTATGTATTTGAAAGGCAGAGTTACAGATAGAAGGAGATAACAGAGAGGGGCAGAGAGCTTCCATCCACTGACTCACTCCCCAAATGGCTGCAGTGGCTAACTCTGGGCCAGGCTGAAGCCAGGAGCCTGGAATTTATCCATGTCTCCCACGTGAGTGACAGGGGCCCAAGCACTCAGGCCATCTTCCCCTGCTTTTTCAGGCCATTAGCAGGGAGCTGGATCAGAAGTAGAGCGGCCAGAACATGAGCAGGTTTACCTGTTGTGCCACAGCACTAGCCCCTCACTTTTGTTTCTAGTCCAGCCTTCTAACTAATGTGCACCCCGGGAGACAGCAGATGGATTCATTTAACTAGACCCCTGCTACCCACTTGGAGTTCCTGGCTCCTGGCTTCAGCCTGGCCCAGCCCTGGCTTTTTTGGGCATTTGGGAAGTGAACCAGTGGATGGAAGAGACCTCTCTCCCTCTCTGTCTTTCAATCCCTCCCTCTCTCCTCCCTCTCTCTTTCTCTCTCTCTCTGGCTCTGCCTTTCAAATAAATTTTTTTTACAAAAGTAATACTCTGTTTAAGCAAAATGCTTATTTTTTTTTTTAAGATTTATTTATTTTATTTGAAAGGCAAAGTTTTAGAGAGGCTGAGGTGGGGAGAGAGAGATCTTCCATCCGCTGGTTCACTCCCCAATTGGCTGCAACAGCCAGAGCTGAGCCGATCTGAAGCCAGGAGCCAGGAGCTTCCTCCTGGTCTCCCATGTGGGTGCAGGGGGCCCAGGCACTTGGGCCATCTACTGCTTTCCCAGGCCATAGCAGAGACTTGGATCTAAAGTGGAGCAGATGGGACTCGAACCAGCACCCATATGGGATGCCGGCACTGCAGGCGGTGGCTTCATCTGCCACAGTGCTGGCCCCCAAAATGCTTATCTTTTAGTCCCATTTTCCACAAACTTTTTGAAGTACGCTTGAATCCAGCAGCACACTTGAATATGAAATTGTATGAATGAGAAGATCTTACTCAGATTACCAGGTCATCAGACATTATTGTCAGTGGTTGTTCTGGGATTGAAGCAGTGACTGAAAAGCAATGTTGGGGAAAGTCCAGACCAGTTCTCTTTTAAAGTAATACAAGGTATATATGTGAGGTTGACTTTTCCGGAAGCCACACTAAAAATAGTAAAGAGAAACAAGGGGAATTATGTAATCATAGATTTATTTAACCCAGTATATCAGAAATATCATTTCTATGAGGAATCAATGCAAAAATCAAGTGATATTTAGCATATTTTTGTACTAAGTTTTCAAAACCTGGCATACTTCTTACTGACAGCATGTCTCAGTTTGAGCCTGCCCACTCTGAGTGCTCAGTAGACACACGTGCCTACCGCCTTGTGTGGCACAGAGCCAGGCAGTTAGATCTGCTTGTCCATATCTGTTCCTCAGCTTAATTTTTGAAAGCTTGACAGAAGTGGTCAATTTTTTTGCCCTCTGTTCTTAATTGATCCTACTGTATGCTTGTATACAACACTATTCTTGCAGGAAGACAAACACCTTGAAGTCTTTTTTTATTTATATTCTCCAGAAATAGCAGGCATCAGACAGATTGTGGGAAGTGAGTCCTTGGCAGGCCGGCCTGGTGACTGGGGAGGGCAAAGAGGCCTGCTGTGACAGGTGAGGGCCCGGGCGGGTGGGCAGGGATTTTAGGCTCACTGGAGCCAGCAGGAGGGTGATGTGAGCAGCTGGCAGATAGGGCACAAAACATCAGGGGCTTGGGGACCACTAGAGAAATCAGAGAGTGGGCCTTTCTTCTCACTTTCCCTGGGCTAGCTAAGTATGAGGAAGGGGATCTGTGGGCGACAGAGCAAGGCTGTGGGGCTGGGTGTCCTGAGTCCAGCAGCTACAGCTCACGTAAGCCCCAGTGTTGCTCAGGATTCCACTTCCCCTCACTCCTGTCCCACTGCCCCCTAAACAGTCATTTAGTGGATCAAATATATGCCCTTCCCGATGCTTGTCTGTGTGTGTGTGTGTGTGTACACACATGGTGTTGAGCACCTCGTTCTGTCTGTCCTGTCTCTGCCTCCCTCAGGCTAGTTTTCTTCCTCAGCTTTCCTATAGCTCATTTTCCATACTGCCCCCCACCCTCCTGTCTCCTGCCAGACTTCTTCCAGTCATTTGGCTTTGTTTACTTAAAAAAAAGATTTGTTGTGTGTGTTAGAGAGAACAGCCATCCACACGTTCACTCCCCAAATGGCTGCAATGGCCAGGTTTGGGCAAGGCTAGCCCCATGAGCATAAAACCATCTGGGTCTCCCATGGGGCCCAAGCAACGAGCCATCATCTGCTGCCTCCCAGGATGCGTTAGCAGGAAGCTGGATTGGAAGCAGAGCAGCTGGGACTCAAACTGGCACTTTGATAGGGCATGTGGGTATCCCAAGTGACAACTTAACCAGCTGCACCAAAACGCACATCCTGTGGCTGTTCTATTTTGCTGTGACAGCGGTTCCTAATTCATGCTATCCCAGCATACAGAAGTCTAGGACTTCCTAGCTAGTGGTGACTCCCTGAAAGCTTACATTTGGGAGTGGGCATTTGGAATAGTGATGAAGAGACTGGGTTGGAGTGCCCACATCCTGTATTAGAGTGCCTGGCTTTGAGTCCTGGCTCTACTCTCAGTTCTAGCTTTCTGCTAATATTGCACATCCTGGGAGGCAACAGATGATGGCTCAGGTGCTTGGGCCCCTGCCACCATGTGGGAGGCCTGGACTGAGTTCCCCGAATCTGGCTTCTGCTAGGCCAAACCCTGACCACTGTGGGCATTTGAGGAGTGAATAAAAGGATGGGAGCTCCCTATCTCTGTCTTCGTGCCTTTCATATAAGTAAATAAAATGTGAAAAAGCCCCAACAGCATCCATGTGAACTGTTTGCTCAGATGAGTGAGTTTGGGATGAACGAGTAGGCTTTATCCCAGTGAAGAAAGGAGAAGGAAGCGCCATCCGCTTAGATTGGAGAGGGAGGCTCGGAAATATGGGGGGCATGGCTTTTGGAGGGCTAGGAATACTTCAAAATATAAAGTGGGATTAGAGCACCATAAGAGTTGACATTGGGTGTTATATTGAAGAAAATGGGTGAGAATTTGAAGGTTTGGTTTTTAGCAAGAAGTCAATAAGGTTGGATTTGCGTTTCAGAAAGCTCAGGAGTGAGCATAGGCACAGACTGGTGGTGGCTTCTAGACTTCTTACAAGACTTCTCACTGGGTTGAGGGTGGGGCTGCCATTGACTGAGGGAGGGAATTGAAGAGAGGGATGTGGGAGAAAGATGCTTTTGCTTCTAGGTGTATTTCACTGGAAATGTTTGTGGGACAACCTAGTTGAAATATATTACCAAAATTGGAATATGGGGCTGGTATTAAGGGCAGAGACCTCAATTAAAGAGCCATTCATTTGTAGTGGAGAATTAAGCTAAGGGTGTGTATAAAAATTTTAAGAAGTCTTAAAATAATATAAGAGGTCTGAGAATGAAATCCTGATATCTAAGAATGCCCACATTAAGATTCCCTGAGGAAGAAAGTTGTTTTGTTTTTACCTTTTAATTCTTAAAAAAAAAAAAATGGTGTGTTTTGTTTAGAGAGAGAGAAGGAGACTCATCCACTAGTTTACTCCCCAAGTAAACAACAGTTGAGGCTGGGCCAGGCCAACGCCAGGAGTCAGGAACTCCATCCAGTCTTCCACGTGGGCAGCGGGGACCATGGACTTGAGCCACCACCTGCTGCCTCCCAGGGTGCTGGAGTCAGAGCGGGGCTGGCACTTGCACGCAGACACTCAGATGTGGGCTGTGGGTGTCCTAAAAGGTGTCTTAACTGCCTGCTCCCGGAAGACAGTGTGATGAGAACGTCACTAGCTATGTCACCTACCACACAGTCACTTAAGGAACATAAATTGTCCATGTCAGTGACACTTGGATGAGCAGTTTCAGGATTAGGAAAAGAGGCAGAAATGAGATTTCAGTGGCTTTCTGAGCAGAGAGTAAGTTGAGGCCACAAGTGTAGACCTGTTCATAGGAAGAAAAAAACGGTGTAACCTTTTCATTAAAAGTATTGAAGTAAGTGAAAGATCATCAGATTCAAAAACCAGAATCAGTATATCCTATGGACAGGATAGACTAAAAGACGTGTTTCATGGGAGATATGTTGCCTTGGACAATAGCTCTTCAGTAGCGGCAAGTGCGTTCTTTTTGTGCTCGGTGCTTCGGACCAAGGCCCAAGCACTCTGCATTTGCTCAGAAGATCGCCATTGACTGGATGGATGGGTGGGTGGTGGATGGATATACAGCTCCAGACTTTTTAGGATTTTTTTTTTTCTAGTTTCAGATGAAGTTAAAAGAGAATTAAAATGAACCATGTTCGGCTGGCGCTGCGGCTCACTAGGCTAATCCTCCGCCTTGCGGCGCCGGCACACCGGGTTCTAGTCCCAGTCGGGGCACCCGGATTCTGTCCCGGTTGCCCCTCTTCCAGGCCAGCTCTCTGCTGTGGCCAGGGAGTGCAGTGGAGGATGGCCCAAGTGCTTGGGCCCTGCACCCCATGGGAGACCACGAGAAGCACCTGGCTCCTGCCATCGGATCAGCGTGGTGCGCCGGCCGCAGCAGCCATTGGAGGGTGAACCAACGGCAAAGGAAGACCTTTCTCCCTGTCTCTCTCTGTCCACTCTGCCTGTCAAAAAAAAAAAAACAAAACAAAACAAAAAAACAAAAAAAACCATGTTCAAACATTCATACCTAACAAGGATGAGTCTTTAAATTTCCAAATAGCCTGTAATTGTTCAATTTGTTAGAATAGCACTCTCTCGCATGCTCTCTCTGTCTCTGTCTCTGTCTCTCTCTCACACACACACACATACACACACACACAATATGCTTTCTGTTCCCTTCCTCATCATTGCAGGAAAGTATTTAAATATTTTAGTACTTTATGGAGTCGGAAGTGAGTTGGGATTTTAAGCTTTGCGTGTTGCTACTGAACAATAAGAACATAAGTCCTGGTGGAGATGGCTCAAACCTTGCTAAGAGTGGTTTGACAGAGGAGATTGCACTTAACAGGGCCCACGTGCTCTGCCGTGGCTTCCTAGCTGTGAGAGTAGGGGTGGGAGAGTGGTGGGGAGGCTTGGAGCCGTGGCTCCAGGAGCCAGGCCAGGTGGCTGTTAGCCAGCTGGTTTTTGCAAATGCACAATGCTAATAAATGCGTCACGCTCCTCCGTCCCATGCAGCTGCTAGGGAAGCACTTTCCTCTTTGCAGAGGGCTTGGGGCTTGGTGCTGCTTTCCTCGATTATTCCCAGTGACCGTTTTGACCCAGTTTCTCACCCCCACTGCCGTGGTCTCCATTCACCCTTCCCAGATGCATCTCACTCCAGATCCTCTGGTTCATGTCCATTGGCAAGTTCCTGGGGGTTTGACTTGGACCAATCACATTTATGGCAGTTGCTCTCCAGGATCGTATTTTTAAAGAGTAAAGGAGGAAAGGAAAAGAGAAATTGGCTCCCTATGGCCGGGAACAGTGCGTGGTGGGGGATCGGAATAACCTTCATTTTCTCATATCTTACTCTGTGTTCATCTAACCCCTTTGCCTGACCGCATACCTATAAGAGCTTCAGGTCTATTTTATTTGGACAGGTTCTTGGTTGCTTCAAGCAGTCAACTGAGATTCACATTACATACTTAGCAAAGTGGCTCGCTCATTGAAAGTGATCAATCCAGGAAATATTAAGTGAAGGACCTCAAGGGTCAAACATTGGTTAAGGCACTGGAAATGTAAAAGTAAATTAAATATAGTAGCTCACTTTCTAGAAGGTTCCATAAGATAGTGAGGAGAGAGACAGGCATGTAATATAAGAAAAACAATAGGCTGTGCACTTTATTCCACTTGCCACATTTCCTTGTCATGATTTTCTGTGGGGACAAGGAAGGGGACTTCAGCACTAGCGTCAGCGAAGGAGAGGGGTGCGTGGGAAATCAGGAAGCTTCCACAGGAGAAAGGGTCATTGGATTGAGCCTCAGACGATCAGCAGGAACTCACCAGGGGGAGAAGAAGGGAGAGGGAGCATTCAAGAGAGAACGGCGAGCAACAGAAAGGGACGAGACATCCTGGTGAGTCCTGGGGCAGCAGGTCTCTGACAGTGGGCAGGCCATGAAGATGGGAAGCAAGCAGTGGCCGGGTATGCAGACTTTCTTCCATTGCATGTGGGTGCTGGGGTGCAAGCCTCAGTGAGCTGGGGCTTTAAATTTTTTTTTTTAATTTTTATTAGAGAGCGAGTAAGTCTTCCCATATTTCCATATACTGGATCACTCCCCACTTGCTCACAATGGCCCCAGGACTGAGGTGGCCGAAGTCAGGAGCTGGGAACTCCATCTGGGTCTCCAGCATGGGAGGCTGGGACTCCCATTACTGCTGCCTCTTGGGGGTGCAGACATTTAACCACCAGGCTAAACACCTGCTCCCTATTTTATGTATATTTATTTTGTCAGGAAGTTCATTTTTCATTGACTCTCAAAACTTGCAGAAAAGAGAAAAGGGAACCCATGCACACTGTTGCTGGCGATGTAAAACAGTGTAGCCGTTGGGGAAAACCAGTACGGAGCTTCCTCAGAAGACTCATACATCTGCCATGTGTCTGGGGGGGAATCCCACTGCTCGGTATGTATCCGAAGGAAACGAAGTCAGTCTTTCAAAGAGACATCTGCACTCCCGTGTTTATTGAAGATTTATTCTAGAAAGACATTTTGGAAGGAGAGTGGACTGGGTTGGGGGAAGGGGGCTCACCATCCTTTCATCCCGCCTAGGGCAAGGCCTTCCAACACTTTGATACACCTGGCACTGAAGCTTTGGTCTCCAGAGCGGACCTCACTCACAGGGCTGCTCTCTGCTGCAGGTGCTCTCCAGTTAGGGCGTGCAGAAGTGCAGGAGATGTAACGCTACAGGGGCTCCCGGCAGGCACAGCAGGTGCTCCATGGAGATCTGTTGAATGAGTGAATATGAGATGTCAAGTTGGGGAAGCATTGGCAAGGAGAGCGGTTCACACTGCAGTGCAGCAGAGAGATGAAGGAAATACAGACTGAAAGAACCGTGGGCTCTGCTAGCCCCGCCTTGGTGATGGGTCGGTATAAAAAGGCAAACTGAACAGAAGCCTCATTTTCTGTGTGAAACTAAGCCATGCTCGGCTTCCAGTGTCAACTTCTTAGTCACAACAGGCTGTCCCGCGGCTTCTGTCCCCTGATTTGAGATCCTATGGCCCTGTTAAGGAAGACTATATAAAGAACTTGTGCTTATTTATCTATTTTTATCATCTTGGATTTATTTGTGCCTCAGAAGTGGACCTGTAGTGTCCAGTGTTTCTCCACAATGGTTTTACTAGTGTGTTTGGGAAATAGGAATGAGCTATTTGGAGGGTCATCCTGGAGTCCTGTTCCAGGGCTTAACAGCAGCCAAGGAAAGAAAGCATCCTCATTCAGCAGTGCAGCCTCACATCCAAGGTCAAATCCAGCATTTCCTGTTTGGAATATGGACTGAATGCATCTATTTCTCCATAGCTACATGTTACTCATATTTAACACTGATGTGAAAATGAATGAAGGTCAGGTACTCATCCTTTTATAAATAATACTAAAACAAAAATCCTTTAATTTAGGATTTGTGATATTTGGCATTCAATCTACAGTTTTTGTAGAGTTTAAGTTTATAGATTTAAGGACCAGCACTGTGGTGTAGTAGCTTAAGTGTCCCATATGGGTGCTGATTTGAGTCCCGGCTACTCCACTTTTTTTTTTTTTTGCCTTTCTTTTGACAGGCAGAGTGGACAGTGAGAGAGAGAGAGAGAAAGGTCTTCCTTTTGCTGTTGGTTCACCCTCCAATGGCCGCCGCAGCCAGCGTGCTGCAGCCGGCGCACTGCGCTAATCTGAAGGCAGGAGCCAGGTGCTTCTCCTGGTCTCCCATGGGGTGCAGGGCCCAAGCACTTGGGCCATCCTCCACTGCCTTCCTGGGCCACAGCAGAGAGCTGGCCTGGAAGAGGGGCAACCGGGACAGAATCCGGCCCCGACCGGGACTAGAACCCGGTGTGCCGGTGCCGCAAGGTGGAGGATTAGCCTGTTGAGCCACGGCGCCGGCCACTCCACTTGTGATCCAGCTCCTTGTTGATGGCCTGGGAAAGCAGTAGAAAATGCTCCAAGTGCCTGGGCACCTACACCCACGTAGGAGACCCAGCAGAAGCTGCTGGCTGTTGTGGCCATTTAGGGAGTGAACCAGAGGATGGAAGACCTCTCTGTCTCTTCCTCTCTCTGTAACTGTGCCTCTCAAGTAAATAAATCTTAAAAAACGTAATATAGATTCAGTTTATGATTTATTTTTAAAATTTTGTAATACAGAGACTCCTCAATTTATGGTGGGCAAAATCCCAACCAACCCTTTGTAAATTGACAACACGAAATGGACAATGAATTTAATACACCTCACCAACTGAGCATCTCAGCTTAGTCACACAGCACGCTGTAGGGTGTCGGTGCTACCCTCTTGTGACTGTGGGGCTGACTGTGAGCTGTACTTGCTACAGCTGCCCAGCATTTTGGGGGAAAGCATTGGCCTGCATTTAAATTCAAACTTTGAAGTTTGGTTTCTTTTGAATGTGCATAAGGCCAGAAAATTGTTAAGTCGAACTCTTGTAAGTTAGGGGACCATCTGTGTTTTATAAGTAAAAGTTTAATTTGCAATTTATATTGATAATTTTAATTGGGTCTTTGTAATCCAATCTGCAATTAGTGGTCTGGCATGGAGAGTTAACATTGTAAGGAACACGGGTGGAGAATCTGTTACTCTTTTAAATGTGAAAGTAGGAGACAGAGCTATGGCCTAGAGGAATAAGCCACCTCCTGCAGCTCTGGCATCTCATATGGGCACCGGTTTGTGTCCTGGCTGCTCCCTGTCTGATCCACCTTCCTGCTAACGCACCTGGGAAGCAGCAGAGGATGGCCCAAGTCCTTGGGCCCCTGCACCTGTGTGGGAGACCTGGAGGAAGCTCCTGGCTCCTGGCTTTGGTCGGGTCTAGCCCTGGATGTTGCAGGTATTTGGGAAGTGAACCAGCAGATGGAAGATCTCTTTGTCTTTCCATAATTCAGACTTTAAATCAAGCAACGCTTTAAAAAAATGTGAAAGTGGTCAGACAGCCAAAAGGCATGCTTGGAAAGTGTTGTGTGGGGCTTACGCGCTAAAGCTCACTGTGGAAGGCAAAGCCCAGTTGTTCTGACAGGGAAAGCCCGCTCTGGCCATCTCAGATATTCATGTGCCTCACTTCTTTCCCACGCAGCCAGGCAACAGGAGCATGTGTAGCCATAAGAGATTCCCTGATGGAGAACACTGGACTGTGAACTCACTGGAGGCTGGGGTTATGTTTTATTCAGTGAAGGCAAAAGTGAGCTGGTTTGAAATAGCCTCCATTAGCTTTTTTTTTTTTTTTTTGGACAGGCAGAGTTAGACAGTGAGAGAGTGAGAGAGAGAGACAGAGAGAAAGGTCTTTCTTTTTCTGTTGGTTCACCCCCCAGATGGCTGCTATGGCCGGTGCACTGCATGCACTGATCTGAAGCCAGGAGCCAGGTGCTTCTCCTGGTCTCCCATGGGGTGCAGGGCCCAAGCACTTGGGCCATCCTCCACTGCCTTCCTGGGCCACAGCAGAGAGCTGGACTGGAAGAGGAGCAACTGGGACAGAACTGGTGCCCCAACCTGGACTAGAACCCGGGGTGCCGGCACCGCAGGTGGAGGATTAGCCTAGTGAGCCGCGGCGCCGGTCAAGTGGCCTTTCATTCTGTGCCCCAGCATTCTTTTCCCTGACTTCGAGCCTCCCCTTGGCCCTCCCCCACCAGGTGAAGGCCTTTCTTCCCTGTTCGCTGAGAAACAGACGCTCTTGGCCGTCTCCCTGCTGCCACCTTCCATAGCCAGCTGTCGTGGCTTCCCTTGTCTAAGTGCATTTAGGGCAGCTGCACGTTTGCTCATCTCCCTCCCATGGAACTGTTCCTGCTATTGGCTTCCAGGTGCCACAGCTCCTCTCCTACTGTGTGTGGCTTTAGTCCTTGCTGCCCCACTCACCGGCTTTTCTTGTCATTGGAGTCTAATTTAGGTCAAACACGAGGGAGCTGGACCAGTATCTGGGACTGTCGTCAGTACAGGGTGAGCAGCTTCTGTTTTACTGCTTCAAACATAAAAAGGGTTCAAAAGGAACGACACTTTTTTTTTTCTTTTTTTTGACAGGCAGAGTGGATAGTGAGAGAGAGAGAGACTGAGAGAAAGGAGAGAGACTGAGAGAAAGGTCTTCCTATTTGCCGTTGGTTCACCCTCCAATGGCCGCCACAGCTGGCGCGCTGCTGCCGGCGCACCGCGCTGATCCGAAGGCAGGAGCCAGGTGCTTCTCCTGGTTTCTCATGGGGGGCAGGGCCCAAGCACTTGCACTCCCGGGCTACAGCAGAGAGCTGGCCTGGAAGAGGGGCAACCAGGACAGAATCCGGCGCCCCGACCGGGACTAGAACCCGGTGTGCTGGCGCCACAAGGCGGAGGATTAGCCTAGTGAGCCGCGGCGCCTGCCCGGAATGACAACTTTCACATGGCACCTTGACCCTGGGGACACATGGGCCGTTGATTCGATGCCTTCAGTGCCCAAACTGGCCATGTCTGGTGAAACTCAGGTTACCTATCAGATTTAGGGGTATACCAAACTCTTTACATGTGTGTTTTAAAATTTTGTATGTATTCAGTTTTATTTCTTTGAAAGGCAGACACACACAGGAAGAGAGAGAATGAAAGACAGCACGTGGGCTCCAATCCACTGGTTCATTCCCCAGTCATTTGTAATGGCTTAAAGCCAAATCTGGGAGCCAGGAACTCAATCCAGGTCTCCCATGTGGGTGGCAGGGACCCAACCACTTGAGCCATCCCCTGCTGCCTCCCAGGGTCTGCATTAGCAGGAAGCTGGAATTGGGACGCAGAGCTGGGACTGGAACTCAGGTTCTCTGACATGGGATGAGGACACTTTAACTGCCAGACCAAACACACGCCCACCTTCAGTTCTCCCCTGCGTAACCACGGAACCCTCATTCCCAGCTTGCTCTGGGCTGCCTGTTGGTGTCCTCTTGAAATTCGTATGTCGCAACCTAATGACCTCATGTGTGGTGCTGTTGAGAGGTGGGGTCTTTGAAGAGTGATTAAGGCATGGACGGGATTCGCACCCTCACAGAAGAGGGAGGGACACACAGAAGGTGTCACTGAGGATGACAGCGCCCTCACCAGACACGACATCTGCCGGTGCCTTCAAACTCCAGGGTGGTGGGCAATACATTTCTGATGTTTAAGGTATTTTGTTATAGCAACCTCAACAGACACTGCCCTGGCCCTCTAACCATCCAGAGCACACTGGGTCACGCTACTGCCTTCGTAGACTCCAGCAGCTCCCTGGTGCCCATGGAACACATCCAACCTCTGCACGATCGCCCGAGGCCTCCGAGTTCGCCTGTGCCTGTCTCTCTGGCCTCCTTTATCACTGCCTGTTTTCCTCCTCTTGCCCTTACTTTTATTCTTTAACCTGCGCCGCTGTTTCTGGCTTGGGAATCTTGGCACCTGCTGGTCCTCCAGCCCAGGAACACTGCTCCTTGTCTTCTGGGAGGCCCTGTTCCTCACCACCTTGCCCCAGGGAACCGTGCTTGGCCTGTCTCCACTGCCCACCAAGTTTGGTTTTTTTTCTTTGTCTCTGGTTCCTGCCACTAAGATGCAAGTTTTGTGATAATAGGACTTCTCCACTCACAGCGATTAAATCCTTTAGAGATGAAGTCCCCAGGGTAAACACTTTGTTGTGAATTGAACTTACGAAGTCAAATACACTCAGTCGCTATTTGCCGAGTGAAGGAAGGAACGAATAAGTATGTACAGAGAAGTTGTAAAAGATTGTAAAACACAACAGTGCTACTAAATAAGAATCATTCTAGTAATTAGACAAAAACGGGAAAATTGAAGAGACAAATACTATAAGAAATTCATTTAAAAATTGTGAGAAAGGTTTATTTTCACCAAATTCCTCATTGGAATATTGTATATCAGCCTCATTTTTTAAACATATGGGTGAAATCTGTTTTTAAAATTTTTTATTAAAATAGAGCAGATTTCATGTATTTCATCGACACAGTTCTAAGAAGACAGTCATACTTCTTTCCCTTCCTAGAGGTGAAATCTTACATAACATTACTATTTAAATTTAACGCTATGTTTAAAGACTAACTGATTGGGCCGGCACTGTGCTGCAGTTGGTTAAGTCACTGCCTACAATGTGGGCATCCTGTATGAGCAGGGGTTCAAGTCCTGGCTGCTCCACTTGGGATCCAGCTCCCTGCTAATGCACCTGGGAAAGCAGCAGAAGATGGCCCAAGAGCTTGGGCCCCTGGTACCCACATGAGTGATCCCAATGGAGTTCTAGTCTCCTGGCTTTGGCTGCTGTGGCCATTTGGGGAGTGAACCAGCAGATGAAAGATCTCTCTCTCTCTGTCTCTCTTTTTCTCTCTGTCTCCCCCTTCTCTCTGTAACTCTGCCTTTCAACTAAATAAATAAATAAATAATTTTGTAACCGTCTTTCAAATAAATAATTTTTAAAAAGACTAATTGGCTAAGATCATGTAAGATTTATTACAGGAACACAAAAATAACTATATTAAATGCATTAATAGATAAAATCAATAACTCAAAAAGGAAAGAAATATTCTTTCATTAGATCCTGAAGAGACTGATGGAATCTGGGGCTTTTACCCTATGAGGATCAGAAAAATACTTACAACACTGCAAATACGAAGGTGCATGTTTGGGATGGAATCATAACTCTCCTGAATAAAGCCGGCATCAGTGTGAAATCCTGGAAGTGCTGGGAGGAAGACCCATGGATTGCTCACCATTTCCAGGACTCTCTGGGCAATGCAGTTAGATACCAAATAGAAGTAACAGAGGTAAACGTTTAAAAGAAGAACCAGATTTGCAGCCAATGTTGCTGTCTTCCTAAATAAACACAAGATAATCAGTTGAGAAAGTAGTTCATTTGATAAAGATTCAGTAAAGTGGCTGAATGTGGGGAGCAATCCGGACTAGACTAAGTTACTCGAATTAGGACTTATTCTATGCATCTGCTCTCCCACAATATGGCGCTGGGAGAGAAGTAAACAGCTTCCGCACAGCTGCCTCCAGTTCAACCAATTAACTGTAGGACTTGCTCCTGATTGGAGAGCAGCGTATTCGGCGTGTGGGCAGCCGAGTTGGGATTGGCAGAGAAGGTCTATAAAGGAGGAGAGAAACGGCATGCACCAGGAACATCTATGGGGAACATCTAAGGGAACCCGTGCAGCCCCCGAAGAAAGCCGGCCGGCGGTGTGCCGCTCCCCTGCGGAAGTGGGGAATGCGGCCAGGGGGAACTGCCCTTCCACGGAGGTGGAAGGGATAGTAGCCAACCCGGGAAGAACCAGCAGCAAACCCGGGGAGGGCCGAGCAGACGAAAGAACAGCGCAGGGTCCTGTGTTGCTCCTCCACGAAGAGGGGGAGCGACATAATGGTGCCGTGACTCGGATATGAAGCCTAGGCAGGGTTTAGTGTCGTTCCTCCACGAAGAGGGGGAGCGACAAAATGGTGCCGTGACTCGGATAGGAAACCTAACTCGGATAGGAAACCTAGGACGGATAGGAAACCTAGGTCGGATAGGAAACTTAGGAGGGAAGAAACGGGAAGAAGCAGGAAAATACCGGAGAGAGAGACTAGCGAAGAGCCTAGGGGAAAGCCGGACGAGAAAGGTGCCGGAAGAAGCTATTGAAAGCCTAGGCATAGACTTGGATATGGACTGTGGGAAAGAAGTTAGGATTGAAAGCGAAAGTGAAAGCTTTCATAGACTCGGATGCGGACTATGGCGGGGAAGCTAGGAGATTGAAAGCGAAAGTGAAACCTGGAGGAGGCTTGGACTCGGATACGGACTGTGGGAAAGAAGTTAGGATTTAAAGTGAAAGCAAGAAGAAACTTAGACTCAGATACGGACTGCAGGTTGAAAGTGAAAGTGAAACCTATAAGAAACTTAGACTTGGATACGGACTGTGGGGAGAGGCCAGGAGAAATGAGGGAGGAATATTGTTGGAAGAAAACTTAGGGAAACACACCGGGTAGAGAAAAATGTTAGGGAGGATGAAGCCGCGAGTGCAGGCCAAGCCATCTTGGAATTCTTCAAGTCACCCTGGGGAGCAAGAGGCGAAGATCTGGAACCAGAGGCAGAGACGTGGGCCGCCAGGATTCGCCAGGTTAGTCCGGGGAACTTGGACTGAATGCCGGTGGTGGCGGAAACATTCGCGAAAGCCGCCGCGTGCAGAGAGAGCACGGGGCGTTGGCGCGAGGCCGTGGTGCGGGCGTGAAGTGCGTGGAGACCGCGGAGCGTGCGCGCAGAGCCGGGAACCCGCCGGCGGGGCGAGGCGCCGGGAAGCCGCGCAGAGCCGTGAAGCTGCCGCGGGGCGAGGTGCCGAGAAGCAGCCTCGGGCGGGCGCCGGGAAGCTGCGGGGATAAGAGAAACAGAAGTTTGGGAGTGGAGTGAGAGAAATGGGAATGTTGGCAGACAGAAGTAAAATGGGAGAAATAGGAATGCCCGGAGATAGAGAAATAGAGAAATAGAAAGGCCTCCCTACAACACTGCAATGTGAAAGCTTGGATTCGGTCTGCCTAATTAAGGCGATAAGCGCCAGCAAGCAGCTCGACCAGAGTATGAGCTGCAGGTCACCGAAGATAGGCACAAACCAACACTAATAAGTCTCCCCCACAATATGGCAATGAGAAGGCTTGGATTTGGTTTGCCTGATAGGGCTTGTAAGCCCCTGCAGGCAGAGCAGAGCATGCGCTGCAGGGCACCGAACACAGGCACGCATCAGCGCCTAAAAACCTCCTCACAACATGGCGAAGAGAGGACCCGGATTCGGTTTGCCTGATTGATAGGACTTGTAAGAGCCTGTGGCAACTCTAGCAAGTAGAGCAGAGTGTATGCCGTGGGACACCGAAGACAGGCGCGTATCAACGCCAAAAAATAAAAAGAAAGGGGGATCTGTGGGGAGCAATCCGGACTAGACTAAGTTACTCGAATTAGGACTTATTCTATGCATCTGCTCTCCCACAATATGGCGCTGGGAGAGAAGTAAACAGCTTCCGCACAGCTGCCTCCAGTTCAACCAATTAACTGTAGGACTTGCTCCTGATTGGAGAGCAGCGTATTCGGCGTGTGGGCAGCCGAGTTGGGATTGGCAGAGAAGGACTATAAAGGAGGAGAGAAACGGCATGCACCAGGAACATCTATGGGGAACATCTAAGGGAACCCGTGCAGCCCCCGAAGAAAGCCGGCCGGCGGTGTGCCGCTCCCCTGCGGAAGTGGGGAATGCGGCCAGGGGGAACTGCCCTTCCACGGAGGTGGAAGGGATAGTAGCCAACCCGGGAAGAACCAGCAGCAAACCCGGGGAGGGCCGAGCAGACGAAAGAACAGCGCAGGGTCCTGTGTTGCTCCTCCACGAAGAGGGGGAGCGACATAATGGTGCCGTGACTCGGATATGAAGCCTAGGCAGGGTTTAGTGTCGTTCCTCCACGAAGAGGGGGAGCGACAGCTGAAGGCAAGATAAAACCTAAACGCGCTAGCCTGCTTTCGCCCCCGCATCGCCGCGTTCTCCACTTGGCCTGAAATGCACAATTTGCTGCAAGTCGGAGGTGGACCAGGGCCTCCTTCACTAAGGGCTGCTAGCGCCCATCGATTGTGGTTTCGTCTTCCTTGCTCTGGAGAGTCTATCACACTGCGCCAAGCCATGGAGTCTGGAGGAAGCTCGACTTCAAACGCATCTTAGTACAGAGTCATGCAGATGACGCAGGGGTGTGTGTGTGTGTGTGTGTGTGTGTGCTGTTTAAAAGATGGCTTGAGGAAAGTATCTAAGGAGTCAGTATCGACTAGTGTGAAGTGAATAATTTAAAACTTTTAAGTGTTCCTTTCTGGAAAAAGAAATCGAGAGGTAATTGATCACAGGAAGGAAATGCATCAGCAGCGGCAGTGGACTTGACCGGCAGAATCAGGGCAGGGGAGGTGGCACCTTCTTTCTGGACAAAGGCTCCAGGACATTAGGCGTTTAATGGTCCTCATCTCTCTTTTTTTTAAAGATGTATTTATTTATTTTAAAGGCAGAGTTACAGAGAGGCTGAGAGAGAGAGAGAGAGAGAGAGAGAGAGAGAGGTCTTCCATCCGCTGGTTCACCCCCCCAAATGGCCACAACGGCCAGAGCTGTGCTGATCCGAAGCCAGGAGCCAGGAGCCTCCTCTGGGTCTCCCATGTGGGTGCAGGGGCCCAAGGACTTGGTCCTTGTCTCTTACAGGAGTAGACAATGCCCACCCAGAGGTTTCTGCTCTCCAGGGAAGAGCAGCCCACCCAGGATGCAAATTTCCACCACTTCCACATCTCACTTTCCAGCTCTCCCAGTTAAAGAGACGGTGGCTGCTGGTATGGTCATTTTCTGGCCTGATGACTTGAGATCAAAGTTGGCCTGTGGGCTGCAGCTGGCTTCAGGCACAGTACAGTTCTGCCAGGCTTTGGCAAACTGAAGAAGCAAGGACAGTGCCGTGAGCACTGATGGGCAAGGCTGGTTGCTGTCTTCTCTTGCGATGGGTGACCCTTGCTTCCCAGAGCGCAATGCTACACTTTTGCCGTAATAATAGCCTTTGTTTTTGTTTGTTGACCAATGAATGAACTTGCTTTGAGGAATGAAATGTGACCGTTCTGTTATCTCCCTAACTCTATTTCCCCTTTTGTGCTGGCCAGTGCATCGTCTTTCATTTTTATTTTATTTTATTTTTTTGTTTAAGCATATTCACTCCTTCTCTTCAACATATGTTAACCATTTGCAATGGAAGTTAATAGAGCTTATCTGAAAACCATAAAGCCAACTTTGCACCCACTGAAACAGCGATGAAGTCTGGGCTTCATCAGCTGCTTAAACCTTAATGTTGGTAAGTTTTAATTTTTTAACTTTAGTGGCAGAAAGGGAGAAAGAGAAAAACCAGGGAGAGAGAACCTGAGAGAGTGAGAACGAGCGTGAGCGCCATCTTCCACCTGCTGGTTCACTCCCCAAATGCCCACAACAGCCAGGACTGGGCCAGGCTGAAATCAGGAGCCAGGAACTCAGTCCAGGTCTTCCAGAGGGGTAGCAGGGACCCAGTCACTTGACTCAATTACCTGCTATCTCTCAGAGTCCACATTTGCAGGAAGTCAGGAGTCAGAACTAGGACTGAGACCCAGCTGCTCCAATGTGGGATAGCACTTTAAAAAAAAAAAAGATTTATTTATTTATTTATTTGATAAGCAGAGTTATAGAGAGGCAGAGGCAGAGAGAGAGAGGTCTTCCATCCTCTGATTCATTCCCCAGATATGTGCAACATCTGGAGTTGTGCCGATCCAAAGCCAGGAGTTTCTTCCAGGTCTCCCACATAGGTGCAGGGGCCCTAGCACTTAGGCCATCTTCTACTGCTTTCCCAGGCCACAGCAGAGAGCTGCATCCGATGTGGTGCAGCCGGGTCTCTAACCGGTGCCCATATGGGATGCCAGCACTGCAGGCAGTGGCTTTACCCACTACACCACAGCGCTGGCCCCCAGATATCGTTATCTTAACCACTATGCGGAATGCCTGCCTGAGTGCTGGTAAGTTTTATTTTTTTTTTCAGGACTTATTTATTTATTTGAAAGGCAGAGTTAGAGAGAAAGGGAAAGAGAGACAGAGACACACACACACACACACACACACACACACAGACCTTCCATCTGCTGGTTCACTCCTGAAATGGCCACAATGACGGGAGCTAGGCCAGACTGATGCCAGGGGCCAAGAGCTTCTTCGAGGTCTACCAAATGGGTGCAGAGACCCAAGCACTTGAGCCATCTTCGGCTGCTTTCCCAGGCCCATTAGCAGGGAGATGGATCAGAAGTGGGGAAGCTGGTAACTGAACATATGACCGCCAGTCATATGGGATGCTGGCTGGCACTGCAGATGGGGGCTTAACCTTCTACACCACAGAGCCGGCCCCTGTTGTTTCCCCTTGAATGGATTGAGTGGGAAGAATGAGTGATTTTAGAATTCCAAAAAGATTGGAAAGGATATAGAAAACAGAAGGCCACCAAATTCAACTTTGTCAAGGTCTGATCTTTTTTTTTATTTTTATTTTTTTAAGATCTACTTATTTGAAAGTCAGAGTTACAAAGGAAGAATGACAGAGGTAGAGAGAAAGAGAGACCTTCCATCTGCTGGTTCACTCCCCAAATGACCAAAATGGTCAAGGCTGGGGCAGGCTGAAGCCAGGAGCTTCATCCGGGTCTTCCACGTGCGTGCAGGTCTGTAAGCATTTGGGTCATCTTCTGTAGCTTTTCCAAGCACATTAACAGGGAGCTGGATTGGAAGTGGAGCAGCTAGGACTTGAGCCGTCACCCGTATGGGATGCCGGCACTGCAGGAAGCGGCTTACCCCATGACCACCCAGCGCCGGGCCCAGAGTCCCAACTTTTCAAGCATTTGAACAGATGGCTCCTGACCCTGGTACGTTTATCTGTGCTAACACAAAAGCTGCTCTTAAATCATGCGCATTCACAGATGACTGGAGGCTCTCCATACTGTAGAAAATTTGGGTGAGTTTATAAAGCTTACAAAAGCCTGTGTAATTGGAGCTGCTTTTCCTGGCCAGTGCCCGCCGCCTGCCTCTCCCGCACTGGGCTGCAGATGTCTTCAGGGCGGGGGCCGACTCCAGGTGCCGGATTCCTGGTGCCCGGCACTGCGCCTGTGCACCACCAGTGCCAAGTAAGTGTCCACTAATGGACCGGCTGGAAACTGGCAGCCGGAGGGCCCAGAATTCAAAGCTCCCCTTTCCAAGTCAACGTTCGGTTCCATCGTATGGAGGGATCCCACGAACACAGGATGGTAAGGAAACGCTTTCAGGAGACCAAGACCGGAAACTGTTTCGTTTGAACCCAGTTTTCTCCCTTTTTTATAAAAAGACATTTCTTTATTTATTCAAATGGCAGAGAGAGAGAGAGAGAGAGAGAGAGAGAGAGAATCTTCCATCTGCTGGTTCGCTCTTCAAATGCTTGCAACAGCCAGGACTGGACCAGGCTCCATCCTGGTCTCCCACATGGGTAGCAGGGACCTAAGGCCTTGGACCATCATTTGCTGCCTCCCAGAGGCATCAGCTGGATCAGAGTGGGGTAGCTGGGACTCGAACGGGTATCACAAGAGGCAGCTTAACCAGATGTGCCACCACGTCAGCCCCTCAATTTTCTATCGTGTTATTTAACACTACAAGGGTGATGACAGAGCTGTTAGACTTGCCCCAGTGCCCGGCAGGTGACCTGCATTCGCCAGCACACACTGTCCATGAGTGGCCGCACCTTTCGGTGACTTCCCAGAGCTCCTGGATTAAGCCGTCACCCGCCCCTCGAAACCCCCGCCCCTGGCAAGCGTCCGTGACCTTTTCCCTACTGGGCCATGCTAGAAGACCCTGGAAGAAACCTTTGTCCTTCTCATGAATCCTTTCTTAGGAAGACAAAATCAAATACACCATCAAAGCCATGCTATCACCACGTTGTGTGTATCAATGCGCGCTTATTGAAAAGACCATGAAGGGAAACCAAACAGTGGGGTGCAGGAAGTGAGGGCTGTTCCACAGCGCCCTTGGCCTGAGAAAAGAGCTGTGTTTATTGCTGAGTTGGCCTTCCAGAGCAGGCCCTTCGTTTTGCTCATACAGGTTTCCCGCTGAGCTGCCACTCAAATGACAGTCCCGTTGCCATGGCCAAGTGAGCATCCAAGGGCCATTGAAACAGCAGTGGGAAAATGCAGCCGGGTCAGCAGTATCACAAGCCACATCTTTACCAGCATTTGGGGAGTTAAAGCTTCCCGGAGGCCCATCACCTGGGTCTGGTTCCTGCTGGCGGTGGTGGGTTAAGTTTCACTGGGGGACTGCTTAGTGATCCAGCTTCTCTTCGGGTCCACAGTGCTGATATGGGAGGGGGACACTGGGATTCAAATTCCTTTGCTGTCCTTGCAAATGCAAATGACAGTTCAGAGATGTGTTCAGCTGGGATCACTCAGAAGAAAAGGGAGCCAAATTTGAAACTCCAAATTTAAATTAAGTCACAGTCTGGTTAATCTTTGATAATTCGCTGCTCGGCACATAGTCACTGATCATTTCCAATTCCTAAATCCCAGCTCTGAGAATATCACAATTTGCTAAAATCATTAAGCACTCTTGATTCCATTTGTGTCGTCTCAGCTGCTCTTTCAAGTTACCAAGGTCTCAGTGTTAGGCATTGACTGTTTTTCTCAGTTTTCTGTTCTTTAGTCTTAGTTCTGTTTGAGTTTAGATTCATCCATCTGGTTTAGTTAAATTTTTAGTTTTAATTTATTTAAAAGTTTTTATTTATTTGTTTTCATTCATTTATTTATTTTCATTTTATTTGAAAGGCAGAAAGACACAGAAAGACAGAAGCAGCTTCCATGGGCTGGGTCATTCCCTACATGCCTGCAAAAGCCAGTGCTGGGTCAATCTGAAGCTAGGACCCAGGAATTTGCTCTGGGTCTCCCATGTGGTTGGTAGGGACCCAAGCACTTGGGCCATCTTCCATTGCTGTCAGACCATTAGCAGGGAGCTGGACCAGAAGCGGTGCAGCCAAGACTCGAACCCGCACCCATATGGAATACCGGCACCACAGGCAGGGACTTAGCCTACTGCGCCACAGCGCTGGCCGCTGGTGCAGTGCTCTTACCTAAGCTGTATTCGTCATTTGAATGGCGTCAGTGCTTCCCTATTGTTCTTCTCCTTCAGGCTCCCACCCCTCCTCCTCTGGGCTTTGATATTTCTCAGTCTTTCTTTGAGGTTCATGACCTTGATGGCTTAGAGGAGCATTGGTCAGGTGTTTTGCAGACTGTCCCTCTGTGGAGCTATGTCTCAAGATGACACTGGGGGTGTGTGAAGGAGGTGCTGTGGCATAGTGGGTTAAGCCGCCGCCTGCAGAACCAACATCCCATGTGGGTGCCGGTTCGAGTCTCAGTTGTTCCACCATAAGATGGCCCCAGTCCTTGAGACCTGGAAGAAACTCCTGGCTCCTGGCTTCGGATCAGCACTGCTCTGGCCATGGCGACCATCTAGGGAGTAAACTAGTGGATGGAAAACCTCTCTCTCTCTGCCTCTGCCTCTGTATAACTCTGCCTCTTTCAAATAAATAAATAAAATCTTTTTTTTTTTTTTTTTTTAAAGATGACACTGGGACTATGAGTTCTTGGGAAGGAGAGAAATGCCCTTTTCATCCATTGTGTTGGGGGCCCGTGTTATCAACATGGCTCACCACTCGTGCTCTGCACCTTGGTTACACGTTGAGGTCCTGTTAGCCAGGTTTCTTCACCATCAAGTTCCTTCCCCCTCATATATATATGTGTGTGTGTGTGTGTGTGTGTGTGTGTGTGTGTGATATTTATTTATTTATTTGAAAGGCAGAGTGACAGAGAGAGAGAGGGAGAAACAGAGAGAGAGAGATCTTCCAAACTCTGATTCATTTCACAAGTGGCTACAACAACCAGTGTCGGGCCAGGTTGAAGCCAGTAGCCAGGAGCTTCATGCGGGTCTCCTATGTGGGTGCAGAGGCCCAAGTACTTAAGCCATCTTTTGCTGTTTCCTCAGGTGCATTTAACAGGGAGCTGGATCAGAAGCAGAGGATCCATGACTCAACACTGTGCTCCAACATAGAATGTGGGTGTTGCAAGTAGCAGCTTAACCCACCGCTGCACAACGCCCACCCCTCCTTTTCAAATTTTACTCTTTGGAACAACTCATACGCAGTGAATGGGGAGTCAAACCCCACTTCCTTGAGGGATGGGATCTACATAATTGGAATTCTTCTGTCGGAGCTATTTGTCTTCTCTCCCCTTATTTATTCATTCATTTATTTATATCAGTAAAGAATCACACTTAGCTAATTAGCTCACTTGACTAATCCTCCGCCTGTGGTGCCGGCACCCCGGGTTCTAGTCCCAGTTGGGGTGCCGGATTCTGTCCCGGCTGCTCCTCTTCCAGTCCAGCTCTCTGCTGTGGCCAGGAAAGGCAGTGGAGGATGGCCCAAGTGCTTGGGCCCTGCACCCCATGGGAGACCAGGAGGAAGTACCTGGCTCCTGGCTTTGGATCAGCGCAGCGCTTTGGCCATAGCGGCCATTTCAGGGGGTGAACCAATGGAAGGAAGACCTTTCTCTCTCTCTCTCTCTCTGTCACTGTCTAACTCTGCCTGTAAAAAAAAAAATCATAGTTATTTATTGAGATTCTGAGCCAAAATGAAAACTGTATTATTTGATTTGTTACTCAGATGGTTTGAGCTATGGCCCTTGCAGTTATTTCGGTTTGGAAATCACTCTGGTTTGAATATGTCTCCCAAATTTCCCGTGTAGGAAATCAAATCCTCAAATTCTTCTGTTGATGGTGTTTGGAGGTGGGGCTGGGGAGGTCATTAGGGTTAGGTCAGGTTGCCAGGGTACAGCCGCTACGACGGGAGTGGTAGCTGTAAGAGGAGAGAGAGCTGGCACAGCCTTGCTGTCTCTCACCACCGATGCCAACTGCGTGGGATGACGCAGTGTGAGGCCCTCCCCAGATGCAGCGCCACCAACCAAGCAAACGTCTGTTCTTTAAAAATCACCCAGTCTCAAACATTTGGCTATAGCTACATAAAGTAGACAAAGGCAAAAACTCATCTACTGTGAGGTAAAACATAAAATGATTGTGAGATTTAAAATGTAAATCAGAGAGAAGCCAGCGGTCCGGGGATTAGTTCCTAAGTCAACAAGGCTCTAAGCAACTGGCAGGAGGAGAAGGGGCTTTGCTTCAAAACACAATTCCTTCCCTCCCCGGTCACACAAGGAGGGAGCTGGACCCGCCCTTGAGTCTGCACTGGCCGTAGTGTCCGGCTTCACCAATAGCATGAGGCAGAAGTGACAGGTAGGACTTCTACATCAAGGTCATTGAAGCATTGCGCTTCTCCTGGCCCTCCTGGGAGGCTCATTCAGGAATGGCAGCGGCCACGTAAGAAGTCTTAGAGATACCTGAGCCCACCGTGCTGGGGGAGCCAAAACATGGGAAGAGGCCTTGGACGGTGAGCTGCCAGGGAGGGCAAGTGATGCTGGGAAGCCCAGAAGGGACCAGCTGCGGGAGGGAAGGAGCTCCTGCAGCCCTAGCTCCCAGCTGATGCCGTGGGTCGGAGACAGACTGCCCACCATGCCCTCCTCACGCTGAGTACAACCAAACAGTGGTGTTCAGGGACTGAGTCTCGGGGTGGTCTTGAACCTGTTAAGCAGACATGATCCTGGGGCTGGCGCTGTGTAAGCCGCATCCCATATGGGCACCAGTTCGAGTCTCGGTCGCTCCACTTCTGATCCAGCTCCCTGCTAATGCACCTGGGAAAGCAGTAGAAGATAGCCCAAGTGCTTGGGCCCCTGCTACCCATGTGGGAGACCCAGATGGAGTTCCTGGCTCCTGGCTTCTAGCTGGCTGGCTCCTGGTGCATGTGGACCCTGAGCGCTGGTGTCAGGAGGGGGAGCCCAGGCCCATGGGCACAGAGGAAGGGGGAGGGGGCTTCTCACTGTCTGCCCACAGGGTTGAGGATGGCTTCCCAGGAGAGCTGCTATCTGGAATCTTTCACCTTCTGTGTTCTTTTAACAGTAAATCAATGGCTTCCCTCTCTGTGCGAGTGAAAGGGCCACACCCGGACCTGGAGCAGGGGTCTCCCCCCGCCCCCGCTTGTGCCTATTTGCAGCAGTGTTATTGATAAACCATCTGCTGCAGGAGGCATTGCCTGGTGAACTGGCAGTCTCCCGGGGGTGGTTGCTGAGAGACAGATGCCTCTGCTTTGAAGTTATCTTCGTAATTATCGACAGTCCCAAGGCATTCCCTTATGGGGTGGCCTTGTGGCGACTGCCCGGCTGGCAGCTCTTTTGCGAGTGCTGGCTTCTCCTTTGTGGTGTGCAGAGCTCCTGATGAGCCCTCACAGCCGGGGGAACATGAGGGTAGCAACCAAGACCCCATGCCGCAGAGGGCGTGGGTAGAGCTTCCTCCGAACTCCAGACAGGCTCACTCACTGCCCAGAGCTTCGGGGGTCGTCCCGCTCAGCCCAGCCACTCTACAGTCTCCTCCACGGGTCTGTGGCAGATGTCAGGAGACGAGGCTTCCCAGCACTCCCCTCTGCCCCACACTCACTGTCACCTTGGAGGAGAGCAGGGAGACGGGGCCATGACTGAGAGCCCCAGCATTCTGCCCTACGAGACTGGACTCACTCCTAATGGTGATGCTGAGATGATCCCATCAGGCCGGACTGGCCGAATCCCAGTCCCCACTTCCCTGCAGTGCTGGGGGCTCCAGGGGATAAGCTGAGCCTTGGTCTCCTGCTGACTTGGGGAAAAGGGTATATACGGGACCCTGCTCCAACACGCCGCCGCCTTTCCCAGCGTTCATCCTGTCCACAGCTGCTGGGGCAAATCCTAAACCCACTGCCTATGTTCTCATGTACCAGCACTTCTTTCACGGACTGGCAGCAGAGATGAACTTCCCCACTTCCAAGTTATCAACGCCAGCTTTCAGCCTCGCTCCCACGCCAAGGACTTAGCGTGTAGATCATCCCGGAATCCTGTGATGAATGGAGCCCAGAGCTACAGATCTACTTGCAGCGGCCCGAGGACCAAGGCTTTGCCTAATGAGGGTGATGACATATTCATGACTCTCATGATTCACTTTCAACCCGAAGCCTGGACTATCTCATAAATGTTATTTTATGTCCCAATTTGCAAGATCACTAGTCCAGAAATATTTTGTCAGTCGTAATGTTCTCTCCCTGCAATGGCCCTCATCCAGTCAGAGGTCTGCGTGGGATTGCACGGGGATATCCTGTTGAGAGCCATGGACAGGGCTCTTGAGAGCTGCGAGGGACAGGACGCACAGGCTTCTGCTCTGTTCCACGGGGGTGAGGACTGTCAGGGAAGTCAGGAAGGCGGGAGGACTCAAAGGCGACGGGAGACCTTGGCCTTGGTCTGCTTCTCGCTGTTGCCCTGGGGGCCACAGTGAAGCCACTTTCAGTGCCACCTGAAGGGGGAAGACAGAAAACTCTCCCCTAAGCGGGGAAAAACGACGTCTTAGATTTGGGTAGAGCTTTATGGTTCACGATGGCCCCACAATAGGTGAGCTTACTCCTCGCTGAGAGGCTCTGAGGGTTTGTGTCAAGGTCCTGTGGCCACTGCATGGGAACCAGGGCTGCCGCTGAGGACTTCCATGATCACAGAAAGGTCCCTGGGCAAAGAAAAACTCCCAAAGACTTCATGTGTGCAATCCTTCAACATTTATAAGCAATCATACCATTTGGGGCCAGCGCTGTGGTACAGTGGGTTAAAGCCCTGGCCTGAAGGTCTGGAATCCCATATGGGCATTCTAGTCCTGGCTGCTCCTCTTCTGATCCAGCTCTCTGCTATGGCCTGGGAAAGCAGCAGAAGATGGCTCAAGACCTTGGGCCCCTGCACCCACATGAGAGACCCGGAGGAAGCTCCTGGTTCCTGGCTTCGGATTGGCGCAGCTCCAGCAGCTGCGCCCATCTGGGGAGTGAACCAGTGGATGGAAGACATCTCTCTCTGTCTCCAACTCTCTCTGTAACTCTGTCTTTAAAAAAAAATAAATCATAGCATTTACTGTCTCATTCAATCTTCACCACAATTGTCTAGACCATATAGAGCAGGAAATATTATGTTGTCCCTCTTTATCTGAAGTTTTTGTTTCCCATGAACTACTGTGGTCATTGCAGCTTGAAAAGATTAAATGGAAGATTCTAGAAATAAATAGTTCATGAGTTCCAAACAATATAACATAGAGTATTGCTATTTCATTCTATTTTATTATTAGTAGTAGTGGTTGTTAACCTCTTAGTCTGCCTAATTCATACATTAAGCTTGTTGGTAAGTACGTTATGAAGAGGAAGTAGCAGGGTTCAAGGCTATCTGTGGTTGAGGCATCCACTGGGGTCTTGGAACAGATCCCCCAGGGATAAAGGGGGGGGGGATGGCTGTTTTTTTTTTTTTTTTTTAAAGATTTTCGTTATTTTACTTGGAAGGCAGAGTTATAGAGAGGCAGAGACAGAGAGAGAGAGAGAGAGGTCTTCTATCTGCTGGTTCACTCCCCAGATGGCCACAATGGCAGGAGCTGCGCTAATCCAAAGAAGCCAGGAGCTTCTTCCAGGTCTCCTATGTGGGTGCAGAGGCCTAAGGACTTGGGCCATCTTCTACTGCTTTCCCAGGCCATAGCAGAGAGCTGGATCGGAAGTGGAACAACCGGGACTAGAACCAGCGCCCATATGGGATGCCGGCACTGCAGCCAGCAGTTTTACCTGCTACGCCACAGCGCTGGCCACATGACTATGTTATCACTTAACCATTAAGGCATCTGAAGCTCAGAGAGATGAGATGATGTTCTTGAAGGCTCAAAGTCCCGGAGCTGGTGCTGAAATCCTGGCTGCCCGCATGGTGCTCATTTTGGGACTGAGCGGAGTAACCCCTGGTCGTGGGAGAGGTTGGCTGAGACTCTGCTGCGGCATCTCATACCTGGGTCCCTGTGTGGGCCGAGGCCAGCTTGCGGCAGCTCTGTAGACTGCGGCTGTTTCTCCTTCCAGATTGTGGTGGGAGGGACAGCGTGGGCTTGAAGGACAAAGCAACCTGCGGGAGAAAGCTGACATTAGCGGGGTGACTTCTCGGAGTTGCCTTTCAGCATTTCCCCACTCCCGACTGCAGGCTCCTCCTCTGTGCCGTGAGACTAATAAGTAAGCAAGACACACACACACGAGGCCGCTTGCACATGTCTGCTGCCAGCCTACCAGGAAAGGCTTTTCCACAGCCAAGGGCTTGCCAGGCCCGCAGTCCCCGGACCCTTAACCCTCTGGGATCAGTACCAGCAGAGTCTCCCACTATGAAGGCAGCAGCTGGCATTCAGGGAGGGGAAGTCCATGCTGAGGTCTCCTGTGGTCAGCAGAGCCACGGATGCTGTCACCCTGTCGCGTCCTGCTTCTGCCGGTGCCAGCAGTTACTGCTGTCTTTGTAGCTCTCTCTTTCTACACAGACCAGGAAGATTGGAACAGGCCCTGGCCAGCACACCTGAGAAGTGGTCTCTCAACAAACTATCAAAAAACTGGTTCCAACAGGCCCGGCTCTCGCCTCTGCTGGAGTCTCCGTCGCTGCGCTCAGGGTGTGGGCTGGCTGAGGGTATAGGAGCCACTCAATGCTCAGAACAACGGTATCCACACCGGGGCACCGCCAGGTGGCGATGGAGGGGTGGGGGATCTTTAGTGAAGCAGACTGGTATCAAATGTGGTTAAGACAAGTCGTCGTGCGAGAAAAATCCCTGAAATGATGATTTCTTTGTCAGGCGTGGGCTGTAAAGAAGTGAGACGTCTGTGGGAGGCTGTTCCTTGTGGAAGCTTCCATGTGACACCTGCAGTCAGTGACAAGAAGCAGGGGCCACCTGGGTGTAAGGGGTTTGTCCCCTTCTGGTCACCGACCCTCCCAGCCTCCCTCCCCTCCAGCCTCCTCCTTTCTGGATTGACTGGGGTGACAGCGAACAAGGCGGACGAGCCTGGCCTCAGGAGCCCACAGTCTCAAGGCAGAGACTACACCAAAGAGCATTCGTTTCTAACTGAGAGAAGGTACCTGCGGGCCTTGGCAGGGACCTCTTAGAGGGACTTCCTGACCCAGCTGGAGCAGGAGGTAAGATGGGGCAGAGGCTAAGGCAGGAAACAGGGGCCAGGGGACCAGAGCCCAGTGGGTGAAGCAGACAGTGGCTGGCGCTGGGTTAGGACCCTGATCCTAGAGCCAGGCCATCAGGAGTATGTAGACAGGTTTCAGATGTGATTGGTCTAAGAAAAAGGGAAAATTGCTGGAAGGTTTGAATCAGGAGAGGGACTTCCTTTTCCAAATCCCAACATTTCCAAGAGGAGATAGAGGAGGAGATGCTAGGGTGGCTGTGTGGAGCTCCTGTGACCCATGCCAGCTCACTCCTCTCCAAGGGCCTCCACACCCCAGCCTGCCCTCGGTACAGGCAGTCTCGCTTGAAGGAGCCAGTGCAGGTGCAGCGGGACAAGGCAGCACCCGTGGGAGAGCAGTGCTGTACACAGTGAGCTGCTCACTGGACACATGCATTCCTGCCAAGTTCCTCCACACTCTAGGATGGGCGTGGCGGCTGGGAACGTGGCCACGGGTCCAAGCAGGCAAAGGATAGGAGCTTTTTCAAAAGCATCGGCTGGAAGATCTGTTTTGTGGACTGCGGGCGGTATATTTTCTGCTCATCACCCAGATAATTGGACCCTCCAGTGGGGACGGGGCTCTTGTTGGGGTTCCCATGGTTGGGGGCCTATGGGCATCAAGTAGAGATTCCAGAGAGGAAAAGGGGGCTCTTGTCCCTGAAGACCAGCACCTGTTTCCCTTTTGACAAAGAAGTGTCTGGGGAGTCAACATCCAAAATACCAAGGGAGATGGAGCTAGGCCAATCCCCTGGCCCTGGCCTCCTCACCCATGAAACACCTCTCTCTACCTGCATGGAATGTTCTGGAAGGAAGTGAAGCAAAGTAGTGCAGTCTCTAAGGCCAAATTAACTCAACCAAGAGGAGAAGAGTGTTGAGAGCCAAAACTTCATGACGCCTTTTCCCCAAAGTTACATTTCAGTACTTTTAAAAAATCCCATTATTAGACTAATTTCCTTTAAGGCCCTTGGTTTGTGAGTTGAAAGTCAAGGCTTTGTTTCTTGCTGAGAGTTTTCCCTTCAGGGACCATGCTACTTCACAGGTGGATTCAAGTTGGGTATAATTGTTCTCATGTGTACTAAGCAAGTTTTTTTTTTAAATGTTTATTTACTTATTTTCATTTACTCAAAAGGCAGAGTGACAGGGAGAGAGAGAGAGAGAGAGAGAGAGACAGAGAGAGAGAGAAAGAGAGATCTTCTATCCACTGGTTCACTTCTCATATGCCCACAACTTCAAGGGAGGGGCCAGTTCAAAGCCAGGAGCCCAGAATTCCACCCAGATTTCCAACGTGTATGGCAGGGGCCTGAGCATCACCTGCTTCCTCCCAGGATGCATCAGAAGGAGGGTGGAAGCCAAGGAGCCAGGACTCCGGTATGTCACCTGCTGTGATAAAACATCAGCCTCAAGAATGGGGCTGTTGGGGAAGATGTAGAGTGACGCATTCCGCAAAGTATCCCAGTACTTACCACCATCCTCGAGCAGGTCCCATGCACCGTGTGTTTACTATTTTCCTATTACTACTTCAAGAAAATCCATGTGTAGTTTCATCACGATATACTCATTTTTCCATGAAGTTTTGAAGATCTCATGCATGGATTTCAAATTTTTTTGCATCAAAACAAACTTGTGTTTTAATTCCACTTGCCATGAACTTTTTGAAGTACTTTGCATGAGCACAGAATAAATCTTTGTGAAGTTCAACTGTTGCAATCAGTAAGAAAAATCAGTCTCGACTCGTTTTAAAAGTATGCTTAGAGTACAGTTCTCACATCTAGCTTTGAAGGATTTTCAAAGAACGCTGGAGTGGATTGGACTTCTGCAGGATGCCACTTCCTTAAAAAAAAAAAAAAAATCATTGTAGTCCCAGGAGCTCAGCATGCAGCCTTCGCTCTTGGCCTTGAACCAGCTAGCCAATTAGCTACAGTGTCTCCTTTTCCTCCTTGTTCAAAATGTAGCCAGTGCCTGCTTGTGTTCCATCTCTAATTAGAGGCAAGCTGGCGCCTGACACAGAAGTCTCATTTCCTGTCCCTGGAATACAGCTGCAGACCTGGCCCACGCACGCTCACACCGCCAGAGGGCTCCTTGGGATGAGTCGCTTATGACACTGTGATCATCACACTCGGCTTCACGCACCTTTTATTACTTTTCAATTTTAAAACCCAAGCACACAGCAGCCTCTGTGCAGAGCGTGGGCACTGACCGGAATCTGCTTTATAGGACCCCCGGGGGCAGGCAGAGCTGGACTTGGCGTCAGCTTCCAGACGAAGAGGGAAGCTCCTGGGGACCAGGGGCTGTGCGTTGTGGTGCTGGCTGGAGAGTCTCATGTCACCTTTGAGGACAGGCCACTGGCCTGGAAAGGATCAAGTGGCTGTGAGGGCCAGCAGCCATCATCTGCTGGCGAGTACCCACTGTGCCCGACTGTGTGGCCCCTGCATTTCTCTCCCATCCCCACAGGAGAGAGATGAGCTTGGGTTCCTTTCTCCCATCTCTTCCCTTAAGCCAGTGAACACCCTATAAAAATTTACTTATTTGAAAGGCAAAGTTATACAGAGAGGAGGAGGGGTAGGGGAGAGAGGGAGAGAGAGAACCTTCCATCCACTGGTTCACTCCTCAAATGGCCACAACAGTTGGTGAGGGGCGAAGCTGAAGCCTGGCACTCCATCCAGCTCTCCCACGTGGAGGACTTGGGTCATCTTCTGTTGTTTTCCCAGGTGCATCAGCAGGGAACTGGATCGGAAATGGAGCAGCTGGGACTCGAACTGGCACTCATACAGGATGCCTGCATTCCACATGTTGGCTTACCCTGCTGCACCACAGCACCAACCTCAGAGAACATCTTTTTAATCTTTCGTCTTCTGTAATTTGCCTGACTTTGGTTCCTGTTTTCTTACCCTCCTTTCTAGGTATTCTGGATCGAACTGTAGCATTCTAAGGCCAGCATGGTCATCTCTCCTCACCTGGCACAGACAGCATATAAAATAGGAGCTCATGAATACATTTAACTTGTGGCCACACGGGCACACATCACCCACACAGACCCAAACCCCAGAAGTCTTGTTCATGAATTGAGAATTAGAACACATTTCACTGTGGGAAATATGCTCCTTTGGTTCAGGATCAAAATTGAGAAGCAGTATACTGAAGACAGTTAGGGCACAGTAAGTACCACCCGAGGCTCTTAAGGCACTCTCTCAGTGCAGGAGGAAGGTGCTTATCTCGTTCCTTTGAGTGGGGAGGGTTTGTTAGGGGATCTGTGAATCCAGAAGTCAAAGGCTGAGGGCTGTGTCACCTGGCAGCGGCCTCCTGGGGACAGAGTGGGAAAGCTGGGTTTTTCATTCCGGATGCAAAGCAGTTCTCAGGATGGGACTGTGGGGCCTTTCCGCAGCTTCAGGCACCTGCCAGGCTTCCTTCTGCTCCTCCGTATCCCGGTGGGCACCGCCCTCGGCCCCTGATTCCACGGCTTCCTCTCCAGCAGGGAGTGGCTTCTTTTCCCCTGGGTCCAAGGCCATGACTTCTCCCTGCATTGTGTGTGTAGCTCTTGCTGCCTCCTAGTCTCTGAGCTATAGCCTTCTTCTCTTTCGCTTTACTTCTGCTATTTGCTAACTCTCTCCCCCTTGTATTTCACCTTCAGACTCCCCAAGAGGAGGCTCTGAGCAGCCTGTTAGAGTGATGAGAACTAACCCCAGGTCCAGAGCATGACTTACAACAAGTCGCACTGTAACCTGCTTACGCGCTAACTAGAAACCAGAAACCGACAGAAAACAGAAACACAGTAGCTCTAAGTTCACCCCCAGGGGCAGGTGCCCGGCTGGTGGTGAAGACACCCAGTAAGATGCGGGTGTCCCGCAGCAGAGCGCCTGGGTCCAGGTCCTGACTCTACACTCCATGCTGGTTTCCTAGGAATTCAGACTCTGGGCAGCAGGGGACAGTCAAGCAGCTGGGGCCGTGCTACCCAGGGGAGAGACCGGCATTGAGTTCCTGTCCAAACGGGCACTTGGGGAGTAAAGTGAGGATGGAAGCGCTCTCTCTCTCTCTCTTTCTGTTTCCAACCTGCCCCCCCTCCCTGCCTCTCAACAAAAAAATTAATCTACAAACGCAGAGGCTCATTCTCCGATTCCCCTCCTGTTCTGTCTGTTCGTTTTCCCTCTCCCTGTGACGGGCTTGCAGCCTGCATGCCTGCCTCATGCTACGAAGACCCCAGCCCCCTTCACCTTCCTTCACATCCTGTCTCTCCTGCTCTCTCCTGCACACTCCCTAGATGCAGCTTGTATTTTTGCTGTTGCATCACATCTACGCCCTTCCCTGTGCTTCTGCCTCCCACTCCTGTGCCTGCCCTGGCTGAGGAAACCCAGGCTTCCAGGTGGAGGAGTCACAAGGCAAGGAGTAAAGTCCCACTGGCAGGGCTGCCCAGGGAGGGACTGCGGTGTTCCAGCTCCCGGGTAAGAGGGAGGGGATGGCGCCTGCTTGGCTGGCCCCGGGCCCCTGCAGCCCGTGTGGCGCCCTAGCATGGTTCCCACTCTTTGATTCGGCATGGTCAGGGTCATCAGGAGACATGCTGTAAGAATGAACATCCTTAAAAATTTATTTATTTTCATATATTTGAAAGACAGAGAGAGAGAGAGAATGAGAGAGAGAAATCCTTCCATCTACTGGTTCATTCTCCAAATGCCTGGAATAGCCAGGGATGGGCCAAGTTGAACCCAGGAGACTCAAACTCCACCCAGGTCTCCCGTGTGAGTGGTAGGGACCCAAGCACTTGAGCCCTCCCCTGCTGCCGCCCAGGGTGTGCGTTAGCAGGAAGCTGGAGCTGGGAGGCGAATCAGGCACTCCAACTTGGCATGCAGTTGTCCCAAGCAGTGACGTACCAGCTGAGTTGCGTGCTTGCCCCATTAACAAACCCCCTTAGACTGGAGAGCTCAGCTAGATGTCTGTCAGTTGCAGCACTCACATGGGTGTCCCCCTGCGGGACACTCACACGTGTGACTGATTTCAAGTCAGGACTGCTGGCCACCTCAGTAGACTTTGCCTTGGGCAGCGTCACGGAGTGGAAGTAGCGGCATTTGTCATTGGTACCTATGGTGACAGTGGAGAGGGCCACCGCTCTGGCTGCTGCAGGATCTGGCTCCAGACTCGTGCAGATGTTTGAACACTAAAGTCGGCAGTTAACCATATTGAATGGATGGAGACTTGATCCAGTTTTGGGGTCTGCAGGTGGGGGCTTTAGGAAGTGATTAGGTCAGCTTAGGTCACTAGCGTGGAGTTGCTAGGACTGAATCCTGGTGGCTTTCTAAGGAGAGACCACAGAGGCATAGGATGAGCAGACTCCCTGTCTCCCTTTGCTTCCCAGCCCACCATCCATTGCCCTCATCAGACTCCAGACCCATGGGTCCCCTCACCTTGAGCTGTGAACCTCCAAAACCGTAAGCCAAAACACACCTCCTTTCTTTATAAGTAGCTCTTCCCAAGTAGTTATTATAGTGATGAAAAGCAGATTAATACACCCACCAACAGCCAGCCCCCACCATGCCTTGCTAATTAAATCCCAATTTTGCTCCAGGGTTGTCTGACTAAGGGAAGATGGAACCACCTCCACTGGATGAGTCAGCATTAGTTTAAGCCAGTCTCGACAACACAGTTCTCCTTTGCTGCTAATTTGGTTGGAGCAGGGACATGTGGCCCCATTCTGGCCAATGAATTGTAAAGGAAAACCTGTTGGAGAATTTTGGGAAAGATTTTCCATTCCAATGCAAACAAAGACAAACCAAAAGAATTTATCCCTTTCTTGTTGCATCTGCCTATTATTGTACAACGATGTGATGCTTGGAACTGTGGCAGCCATCTTGTGATCAGGAGGAGAAATACAAAGAAAGCAGAGAAGCTGATTCTGAGTCCTGATATCATCAAACTACTGGGCCAGGATGGGGCCATCTTCCTCGCTGCTCATGCTATGTAATATCAAACCTTCATTTGTTAAGCCTCTCTAAGTCAGGCATCTGTTACTTGCCGCCAGATGTCCAAACACTGACATGCCTAAGGACCTCTGTGAGGGGCCCCCAGAGATGGGCTTCATCTGGAAGAGTTTGTGGCACAGCCGGCAGAGAAGAAGGATCTGTAGGAAAGGGGAGATGGAATCCTTGATGAGACAGTATGCATTCTCAGGGAACGCCAGGATCTGCTGTTGTGTCCACCCCTGCCCCAGGTTCTAACTCAGTCTAGAGTTTCTATTTGTGGGGCTGGCACTGTGGCATAGTGGGTTAAGCTGCCACCTGCAATGCTGGCATCCCATATGGGTACCAGTTCATGTCCCAGCTGCTCCACGTCCGATCCACCTCCCCACTAATGGCCTGGGAAAAGCAGTGGAAAATGGTGTTCGTGTTTGGGTCCCCACTACCCATGCAGGAGACCTGGAAGAAGTGCCTAGCCCCTGGCTTTGGTCTGGCTCAGCCCTGGCCATTGCCACCATCTAGGGAGTGAACTAGTGGATAGAAGATTCTCTCTGTGTGTGTGTGTCTTTCCCTCTCTCTAACTCTGATTTTCCAAAAAAAAAAAAAAAAAAAAAAAAAGTCTTAAAAATAGGGTCTCTATTGTAAAGGAAACCAATGAGGAGATCCTGAAGTCAATCCTGTTGCTGAGGCACTGGGCCAGGATGAGGTGTGGTCCAGGTGGAAGAGGACCCCCTCCCCCAGCCAAAGCATACTTCATGGCCAAGGTCATGGGCATGGACGCTGGGTGTGTGTGTATGGGACTGCACAGGGGCTAAGGTAGCTAACAGTGGGCCAGCTTGGAGGACTAGCAAGGGTGGGGAACTTTCGGTCCACAGGCCATACAAGGCCCATCCATGGACTGCATCTGGTCTGGCCCTGCCAAGGCCACCACAGGTCAGGGCTCAAAATTCAGTACATCCGTGGCAGGCTTATTTTTATGTTGATCATTTTGTATGGCCCACAAATGACATCATCAATATCCAAATAACTCTTGGCAGGAAAAAATGTTCCCCACTCCTGGCCCACAGTAAGGGACCTGTAGATAGGAGAGCCCGGCAAAGGAGAGCCTGTAAAACATAAATGAAATCTGCCCCAGTGCCAGAGAGAAATCAGTGTTGCACATCTGCACATCTGCCAGTCCCAGGGGACTCCCGCGTCAGGTGGCGAGGGCGCCTGGCTGCTGAACCACTGTCTGCTCACTTCTCCCCAGCCGGCGGGTACAGAGAGGAGCAGTCATGGAGGTGGAGGAGCTTCTCTTTTCTCTCTGCACCTGTGGCGCCCAGAGAAGAACCCGCCTGCAGGGAAAAGCTTCCGCCTTATAATAAAAGGTTTCAAATGTATTATGGGAAATTTCACAGGTGCACAAAAGTGGAAAGAGTCGAGTAATGAACCCCCGTTCACTCATCCCCCACTCTCACAGTTATGAGTAGCCTCACATTTAAGCCTATCGGATTCATACTCCCATTTTTTTTTTTGGACAGGCAGAGTTAGACAGTGAGAGAGAGAGAGAGAGAGAGAGAGAGAGAGAAAGGTCTTCCTTTTGCCGTTGGTTCACTCCCCAAATGGCTGCTGCAGCGGGCGCACTGCGCAGATCCTAAGCCAGGAGCCAGGTACTTCTCCTGGTCTCCCATGCGGGTGCAGGACCCAAGGACTTGGGCCATCCTCCACTGCCCTCCTGGGCCACAGCAGAGAGCTGGACTGGAAGAGGAGCAACTGGGACAGAATCCGATGCCCCAACCAGGACTAGAACCCGGGGTGCTGGCGCCGCAGGAGGAGGATTAGCCAAGGAAGCCGTGGTGCCGGCCTCCCATTTTTCCTGAAGTTTTTTAAAGCCAATCCCAGACACTGTATCACTTTTCTGGTATGTACTTCAATCTGTGTCTCTTAACAGATAAGGACGTTGAAAAAAAAATCCAACAGCAAACCACGAAGCCATTATCACATCCAGTCAAGCCAATGGCATCCCCGTAGTACCAGAGATTAACAGGCAGTCCATATTCAATTTTCCCACTTGGCTCAAAAGTGAACTTTTCAGTGGATTTGCCCACATCAGGATCTACACCGACTCTCGCACTTTCTGCCTGGGTGATAGGCCTCCGGGCTCTTCCCTCTTCTCCTGATGGTTTGTAACAGCCGCTCGTGATTGTTGGCAAGTGCCACCGTTTCTTCGGGGACCTGCAAAATTGTGTTTTTCTAGCTGTATAATTACTCCACTATTAATTAGCTGGGTACTCCTATCAAGGAGACTTTTCCCCCATGGGCTGGTTACTCTGAGAGGCGGGGGATGTAGCTGCTAGATTCTGCAGGTGCCTCAGCGGTCTGCGATGGGAGCCAACAGGACTGGGCTTTCGGTTTGTTTTTTAATTTTTAAGGTTTAGTTTATTTATTTAAAAGGCAGAGTTACACAGAGAGAGGCAGAGACAAACAGAGATGGCAAGATCTTCCATCCACGGGGGTTTGCTCCTCAAATGGCCACAAAGAGCAGATGGGGGCCAGGCTGAAGCCAGGAGCCTGGAATTCCATCTGGGTCTCCTATGTGGATGGCAGGGGCCCAGGCACTTGGGTTGTCTTCCGCTGCTTTCCCAGGCGCTTGAGCAGGGAGCTGGTGTTTAAGTGAATCAGCTGGGACTTGAACCAGCACTCTCATAGCATGCCGGTGTCGCAGGTGGTGGCTTAATCTTCTGTGCCACAGTACTGGCTCCTGTTTGTTTCTTGATTTAGTATTACCATAAACAAGTATGTGTCTCTCTGTGTGTAATATATATATATATGTATATATATATTTACGCACATATATTTGCATATGTATTATGTATGTAATTTTCATGACAGACAGGAGCTAGAACTTCCATTTGCTGGTTCACTCCCTAAGTACTCACCATGGCCAGGAAGACTGAAGCCAGCAGCCAGAGACCCAATCCAGGGTCTTCCACATGGGTGGCAGGAACCCAGCTACTTGAGTCATCACCAGTGCCTCCCAAGGTGCACGTCACCAGGAAGCTGGGGTCGGGAGTCGGAGCTGAGAGTTGAGCCCAGGCCCTCAGGCGTGGACTCATGCATCTTAACGGCTGGCCCAAATGCTGGTGCACTTTCGTAATCGGACTGAGCATCCCTCTGGTCAGGACGCTCAGGCTGTCCCATGTTCGGCAGGCTGCTGCACCGGGCGGGGTCCTGCGTTGATGGGAGAGCTCTCCGTGGTTGCGTAATGCCCGGATGTGCTAGGTTCGCTTGCACCTACACACTTCTGTCCCCAACTCTGACATCAGTCATTTCTCCAAAGTGCCTGGGCTTTTTCCCATGGAACATTGTGGTTAGAGCACACATCAGCATGGACAAACATTGCACTCTATAGACACACACAAGCATTGTACTCTATATGAATGTGGGGCTTTAATATTCATGAAATTGGCTATTTCTTTTTTTTTTAATTTTTGACAGGCAGAGTGGACAGTGAGAGAGAGAGACAGAGAGAGAAAGGTCTTCCTTTGCCGTTGGTTCACCCTCCAATGGCCGCCGCTGCAGCCGGCGCACCGCGCTGATCCGATGGCAGGAGCCAGGAGCCAGGTGCTTTTCCTGGTCTCCCATGGGGTGCAGGGCCCAAGCACCTGGGCCATCCTCCACTGCACTCCCTGGCCATAGCAGAGAGCTGGCCTGGAAGAGGGGCAACCGGGACAGAATCCGGCGCCCTGACCGGGACTAGAACCCGGTGTGCCGGCGCCGCAAGGTGGAGGATTAGCCTATTGAGCCACGGCGCCGGCTTGAAATTGGCTATTTCTAACGACAGCAATGAGATGGAGCTAAAATGGGGGAAAAGACACCTTTTTCTAAAGCTGCTAGGGGTTACGGTACTGCCCCAACTCACATTGGACAGGTGAATTGACATCCTGGCAGCTGAATGAGCGTTTCTAGCCTCAGGTGCTCTCATCTGAAAATGAGAGAAGCTGTAGCCAGCTCAGTGAGCTGGGGGTGGTGGAAGTCGGAGAATTCGTATATAAAGATCTTACTCGAACACCAGCTCACCCGGGAGTGGTAGCAGTCAGAGCTGTTGTCTCTGACACCCAGAGACCACCCTGCCAGACACCAGGCCTGGGCGACAGGAAGTTGCCAGAGAATGGGGGGATCCAAAAGGACAACAGGGACGGGGTGTGGGGGGTTTGCAAAACATCTCTCAAGTGACCAGTGGCTGGCCATGGACACATGCTGATGTGTAGACACACACATGTGTGCACAATCACACAGCCCCATGGCAGCACGCCCCGCACCGCAGGATGGACAGTCACGATGCGATGGCATGCCAGGCGTTCGGATGTCCGGACTGCTATTAGTGCTAATTGCAGTAATCACACACAAACACAGTGCAGGAGCTGCTGCTGCGGCCCTCACTCCCGGTACAGCAGCCAGCCTTTTGGAGAATTAGCATGTGATTGCATCGGGCAATGGAGGAAGAGGGAGGAACGCCACCTGTCTGTCCTCATGGAAAGCTTGGCTGTGATTTCACCCATCACTTCCTGCGCTGCTGCTGCTGCACGCAGCTGTCGGAGACCCCCCAAGCATGCTGGGAAGTGAGTGGAAGCCAAATTCCTGGCTTTTCCCAGGGACATCCGCCAGGAATGCAAAGCACTTTTGAGTGTCAGGAATCTTCTCACAGGAAAAACTGCATGAGAAAGAGTATGGTTGGGGCCGGTGCGGTGTGGGGGTTGAGCTGCTGCCTTTGATGCTCACCGGTCCCAGTCCTGGCTGCTCCACTTCCCAGCCAGCTCTCTGCTAATGCGCCTGGGAAAGCAGAGGGAGAGGGTCCAAGTACTTGGGACCTTCCTCACTCACATGGGAGATGCGGATGGAGTTCCAGGCTCCTGGCTTTGGCCTGACCCACCCTGGCCTTTATGGCCATTTAGGGGAGTGAACCAGCAAATGGAAGGTCTCTTTCTCTCCATCTCCCTCTCTTCCTGTCATCCTGACTTTCAAATAAATACAACAATTTTTTTAAAAGATTTATTTATTTATTTGAAAGTCAGAGTTACAGAGAGGAGAGGTAGAGAGAGCGAGAGGTCTTCCATCCGATGGTTCACTCCCCAATTGGCTGCAACGGCCAGAGCTGTGCCGATCAAAAGCCAGGAGCCAGGAGCTTCCTCCGGGTCTCCCACATAGCTGCAGGGGCCTAAGGACTTGGGCCATCTTCTACTAGTTTCCCAGGCCAAAGCAGAGAGATGGGTTGGAAGTGGAGCAGCCGGGTCTTGAACTGGCACCCATATGGGATGCCAGCGCTTCAGGTCAGGGCATTAACCCGCTGTGCCACAGCACTGACCAACAATGCTATCTTTTTTTTTTTTTTTAAGAGCATGATCATGAGGGAGAAATGGGTGCTCCTGGAGGTTCAGACTTGCTTGTTACTAAACTCTATTGCAGCAAAAAAGCTCTACCTGACAGGTGACATGGTGCAGAACAAGGGCTGGCCCTTACAATAAACAAATGTTGTTGTTTAAAGATAATAATAACAGCACGGATGCCAACATAGCATGTCTTCTCTAGTCACTCAAATTTTCTTTATAGACACATCCGTCCCAAATAATTTGTCTTCTTTTTTAAAAAATCCCTTTTAGTTTTTTTTTTTTTTAATAATGTTCCTTTCTGAAGAGAGATGCTCTGGGCACATTGGATGAGACGTGAGCCAGAATGCTCAGGCAGGAGGCCTGGGATGCTGAGGGCTCCGCCCTCCTTCCGGCTCTCCTTAGCACCAGCAGTTTCTCTGCTGGAGCTGCTCTTTCTGGCCAGGACTGTCTGAGCTCCTGCCTTGGGGGTGGCCAGAGCTTGGGGAGGACAGCCTGGAGCCAGTTCTCCAGGTGGGAGTGGGAATGGCGCTGCCAGGCCTGGGCACTGAGAAGCAGAGCCAGTGGTGGGAGGCACAGGCTCGGGAACACGTTCTCAGAACTGCAGCAGCGGTTGATTTCAGCACTTATGCACATCACTCGGAGTAGACTCACCTACTGTGTAACCACGAGAGATCCCGTAGACACGAGACAGTGGCCGTGTCACGCTCCATCTTATTTCACAGCTGTGATGGTTCAAACGGGATTTGGCTCCCCAAACTCATGCAGATGTTTGAGCCCCAGAGTCTTACGTCAATGCTTACAGGATTAATGGTTATGGATTAAGGGAGGAGATTTGATTTAATTATGGCTGCTAGGAGTGGGCCTAGTGGCAGGAGTTTAGTTCGTTGGGAGCTTGCCTTGCGAAGGTACTTCTCATGAGAGGACTGGTTACCCAGCAGACAGAAGGCTAATGGGGCTGCTCACCTCCAAAGCTTCATTTAAGCCCAAATAAACTTTCTTCCTAGGAAGGTGCTCTCAGGTGTGTTAAAGTAATGAAAAGCTGGGGCCGGTGCTGTGGTGCAGCGGGTTAACACCCTGGCCCCAAGCACTGCCGGCATCCCATATGGGCGCCGGTTCGAGACCTGGCTGCTCCACTTCCGATCCAGCTCTCTGCTATGGCCTGGGAAAGCAGTAGAAGATGGCCCAAGTCCTTGGGCCCCTGCACCCATGTGGGAGATCTGGAAGAAGCTCCTGGCTCCTGGCTTTAGGTCAGTGCAGCTCCAGCCGTTGCAGCCATTTGGGGAGTGAACTGGCGGGTGGAAGATATCTCTCTCTCTCTCCCTCTCCCTCTCCCTCTCCCTCTCCTCTCTCTGTGTAACTCTGACTTTCAAATAAATAAATAAATAAATCTTAAAAGTAATGAAAAGCTGACTCACACGGCAGTCCGCCTGTCTTTGTAAGTAGAGGGAGTACACTCTAAAATTATGCTAACACATATATGTAAGCACGTAAACCAGGAAGTCACGTATTATCCTTATCGAGGGTTATGTGCTTTGCATCAATTGCATGGCTGAACCTTTCTAGGACTGGCAGCACAGCAGGGCGTCTGTGCCAGCATGACGCCATCACACATGTGAGCAACGCGCCGTGCCACACCACCAGGCCATAGGGCTTTCTCATCTCCAAAAGAACTTCAAAAAGTTCTTGGAAAGTGGAATGAAAAAAAATAAGTTTATTTTGATGAGAAAATTTTTGAAATCTAAAAATATAAGGGGGTCTCAAAATCCAGGAAAATGCATGGTGTGAAAATACTGGGCCTGGATTTCAAAATTTTTCTCTGATCAAATGATACTGATCTTTTAATTTCCATGAACTTTATGAAGTAGTCTTATTTATGTCCTCTGTTGCTGACAGAAGTGCCATGATGACATGCATCCTTGAATAGAAATTGAGTGGTTTTTTTTAAAGAAATTAATTATGAGAGTTAAAAAGTTCAAAATCTGCAGAGCAGTCTGGAAATCCGGGCAAGAGCTGCTGTAGCTCAAGTCCAGAGTCTGTCTGGAAGCAGAATTCCCTCTTTCTCTAGGGGTGGGGTGGAGTGGGAGGGGGCTCAGTCTTTTCTCAGTGGCGCTTTAACTGACATTTACGTTGTAGTCGGTCATCTGCTTTCTCCAAAGACAACTGAATTCAATATTAATCTCATCTAAACTATGCCTTCAAGCCCTTGACAAGAGCCTCAGGTGATCACTGATGTCATAAATAAGAGTGTCAATTGCTAAATCAACAATAGGAGTCACTGTGCACTTACTCCCCGTGTAGGACCTCTGTCCTTAATGAGTTGTACTATGAGAATTAACGGTAAAACTTGTCTTCAAACAGTACTTTATTAAGGGCTGGCGCTGTGGCATAGTGGGTAAAGCCGCTGCCTGCAGTGCCAACATCCCTTGTGGGCGCCAGTTTGAGTTCTGGCTGTTCCATTTCCAGTCTACCTCTCAGCTATGGCCTTGGAAAGCAGTAGAAGATGGCCCAAGTCCTTGGGCCCCTGCACCCACGTGGGAGACCCAGAAGAAGCTCCCGGCTCCTGGCTTTGGATCGGCACAGCTCCAGCCATTGTGGCCAACTGGGGAGTGAACCAGTGGATGGAAGACCGACCTCTCTCTGCCTCTCCTCTCCCTGTGTAACTCTAACTTTCAAGTAAATAAATAAATCTTAAAACAAAACAAAACAAAACAAAACAACAGTACTTTGGGCCGGCGCCGTGGCTCAATAGGCTAATCCTCTGCCTTGCAGCGCCAGCACACTGGGTTCTAGTCCCGGTCGGGGCACCGGATTCTGTCCCGGTTGCCCCTCTTCCAGGCCAGCTCTCTGCTGTGGCCTGGGAGGGCAGTGGAGGATGGCCCAAGTACTTGGGCCCTGCACCCGCATGGGAGACCAGGAAAATCACCTGGCTCCTGGCTTCAGATCAGCGTGATGCACTGGCCACAATGCGCCGGCCGCGGTGGCCATTGGAGGGTGAACCAACGGCAAAAGGAAGACCTTTCTCTCTCTCTCTCTCACTATCCACTCTGCCTGTCAAAAAAACAAAAACAAAAACAAAAACAAAAAAACCCAGTACTTTATACTTTGTGTGTCTGTGTGGGTGCAAATAGTTGAAATCTTTACTTAGTATAGAGTTGGTCTTCTGTATATAAAGATAATTAAAAATGAATCTTAATGAAGAATGGGATGGGAGAGGCAGTAGGAGATGGGACGGGAGTGGGGGTGGGAGGGTGGGTATGGGGGGAAGAACCACTATATTCTGAAAGCTGTACTTATGAAATTTGTATTTATTAAATAAAAGCTAAAAAATAAATAAATAAAAAATAAAATACGCCTTCAAGCCACATCCAGATGCATGATGGGTACTGTGGTAGTGCCAGATAGAACCATAACACTGACCATCACAGGACCTTTCTGGAGTGACAAGAGTGGCAGTCGCCAGTCTCAGAGGAATTGTCCCTATGGGACAAGCAAAGGTGACTGGAATACCTGTACCCAATAACACGTCAGCCATTCTCCAGCCCCAACACATGCTGAGCTGGGGACGAGCCCAGGCCTTGTCGCTGATGGAATTGTCGATCCCTGAAGAGCAGCCTTCTGGGAAGACACCAAGGCGTTCCTTAGGAACTGGGGGCTTCTGGGTTGGCATTGACAAAGACCCACTCTGTGCACTTCCTGTAGAATTTCTCAAAGCTGCCACTGACCTGAGCATGAGTGCCTGAGAGGACAGGGGGAGTGTCCGACGGAGACATGCTGACACCAGAAACGGGAAATTTGGTGGCTGAAGGACAGGACTGTGGCATATGGTAGTGTGGGGAGATCCTCCACCACCTTCCTGGGCCACAGCAGAGAGCTGGACTGGAAGAGGAGCAACCGGGACTAGAACCCGACGCCCATATGGGATGCCGGTGCCGCAGGCGGAGGATTAACCAAGTGAGTCATGGTGCCAACCCCGCCGTCGTGTTCTAAGGTAGCCCGTGCTCTTGTGCTGGAGAGAGGGGCCGCAGAGAGAGGCCCTGCAGGATGATACCCCGTGAAGAGGGGGATCTGGCAGGGGGAAGCTGAGGCATTCATTCCAGTGGAGAGTCAGCTCCTGGCCCTCAGACACACCAGAGACCTGACGGGCTTCCCAGGCAGGCCCAGCACCCAGACAGACGCACTGGGGTGAGCAGCCCACAGCATGAACAGGAGAAACGTCACCCAGTCCGACCACAGAACCATGAGAAACCATCAGGCATGGTTCAGGCTGCTCTGTTTTGCGGTGATGTGCTGGGTGGCTACAGATCTTTGAAGCACACGCACACACAGCCCAAAGTGGCCAACGGCAAGATCAAGATGTTTATCCGCAAACACATTCTGCCCTGGTGAGACAGAGAAAGAAGGGGACGCAAGAAGAGGATCCACTTGCTTTGAAACTAAATGGTGCCAAGGATAGGAGAAGGACTGCTGATTGGAGAAAGAGTGACTTGCTGGCACAGAGCGGAGTCCATGCAGCCCCCAGGCGCTGTGAGCAGCGCATAGCAGGGAGCTACAATGGCATAGGGAGGGATGGAAACAAAGTTGCTCTGATGGAACTGCCTGCTCATGGTGGGGGCCAGGGAGGTGCTCTGGGCATCTGGAGCTCAGGTGGGACACAGAGGCCTGGTTATTGTCCAAGCCCTGTAAAACCACAACCCACCATGTGCCTTCCCCGTGGGGGGTCCAGCTGACTGTGTCCTGCGCACCAGTACAAAGAGCCCTGAACACGAATGCCAAGCAAGTGTAGCTACTAGAAGCTGCGTCTGCCCCTGTAATCCACCATTTATAGCACCCAGAAATCTCGCTCATGCCATGGCCAAAGGAAGCACTCTGCAACCAGCAGGGACTCAGGTGAGGGCTCCCCTGGGGACCGAGCAGGGAATCTGAACCCTGAGAGTGTGGTTGGCCCATGAGAGCTGGTGTCAGTGTTTTGGGGAAAAGTTGTTTGTGTCAGCGTGATTACTGTGGGGTTGAGGGGATTACATTTGGAACAGTGAAAGTAAGTGTTAGAATATTATTATGATGATTTTCACAGATTATTTTTTAAGATTTATTTATTTGAAAAAAAAAAGATTTATTTATTTGAAAGGCAAAGTCTCAGAGAGGCAGAGGCAGAGAAAGAGAGGTCTTCCATCCACTGGTTCACTCGCCAAATGGCTGTAACCACTGGGGTGAGCCGATCTGAAGCCAGGACTGGAGCTTCTTCCAGGTCTCCCATGTGGGTGCAGGGGCCCAAGGACTTAGGCCATCTTCTTTCTGCTTTCCCAGGTCACAGCAGAGAGCTGGATCAGAAGTGGAGCAGCTGGGACTCGAACCAGCGCCCATATGGAATGCCGGTGCTTCAGGCGGCAGCTTTACCTGCTATGCCACAGTGCCAGCCCCACAGATTATGTTTTAATTTTTAAATCTTTAAAATGTAGTTTCATTTTAAAGTGTTATAACTTTCAGGGAAGGTGTTTGGCTTACTGGTTGAGATGTGGATTAAGAAGCCCACATTCCAAATGGGGCGCCTGGGTTTGATCCCTGCCCCGGCCCCTGGTTCCAGCTTCCTGCTAATGCAGACTCTGGGAGGCAGTGGTGATGGCTCAAGTGATGGGGTTCCTGCCACCCACGTCAGACACCTGGATTGAGTTCCTGCCCAACCTCAGCTGTTGCAGGCATTTGAGGAGTGAACCTGCAGATGGGAGCACCCTCTGTCTTTCAAATAAATGCACAAATAAATAAGTAATTTTTAAAAGTCTGTTGACTGAATAAATGAGTGACCATGAATGGATACCTCTGTCAGTTGATTCAGTCTGCCTTATATGATTTTTTAAAAGATTTATTTTTGAAGCTGGTACTGCGGCACAGTAGGCTAAGCCTCCATCTGTGGTGCCAGCACCCCATATGGGCACCTTTTCATGTCCCAGCTGCTCCACTTGCAATCCAGCTCTCTGCTATGGCCTGGAAAAGCAGCAGAAGGTGGCCCAAGTCATTATTTTTTAAAAAAGATTTATTTATTTATTTGAAAGGCAGAGTCTCTCTCTCTCTCTCTCTCTCTCTCTCTCTCTCACACACACACACACACACACACACACACAGGGAGAGACAGAGATCTTCCATCTGCTGGTTCACTCCTCAAATGCCTGATGGTCGGGGCTGGGCCAGGCCAAAGCCAGCAGCCAAGAATTCTATCCGAGTCTCCCACATAGATGCAGGGGCCAAGCACTTGGGTCTTCTGCTGCTTTCCCAGGAGCAGTAGCTGGGAGCTGGGTCGGAAGTGGAGCAGCTGGGACAGGGATCAGCACTTTGCTGATACGGGATGCTGGCTTTGCAGGTGACAGCTTAACCTACTGTGCCACATCTGGCCCCTAGATGAATTTTTTAAACATTGTATTTGTTTCCTTTATTAGTTTATACAGTGTAAGAACAGGAATCCTGCCTCCTATGAACCACGTTCACGCACATATTCAGATGTCTATCAAGTGTTTATTTAGTGGCTACTATGTGCTTGCTTGAACCTGTGCAAGGCATATGAGATTTGATTCCTATTCTCTTGAAGTCTTCAGTTCAGTCAGCAATGCAGACAACTGAATAAAAATGACATGGACTGCTTATATCACTAAGAGATTCGTAGTAAATTATTAGGCGCATCCTATGTTAATTCTGTAAGATTAACTTAGTGTCAGGCATTCAATTTTTTTTATTCTAATAGCTCTTCAACATGAATGCGGACACTGATGTCATATTCCTACTGAGAGATTAGAGAGGAATTAATTTCATGCTTGTTTTCATGACTGTTCCCATTTCCACCTCAAAATGAAAATAGAAGTTAAAAAGAAGTTATTCTCGTGACACACTTAAACCAAGCTAATAGAAAAATCTACAATCAGCTTAAGTGTTAATTCCATTCAGGCATCTGTTGTCTCCTGATGGCCTCAGTCTACACCCATTGTCCGATAACAAGTCCTTATCTCTGGCTCAGCAAATGCTGCTGACAACAGCATAGAGCTCAAACCCACTGCACCTGTCCCAGCGCACCTGCCTTCCCCTCTTCCCTCCCTGGAACCTGCTCTGCAGAGGCGGTCGGACCTCCAGCGAGAAGCCCCATCTGGTGAACAACACACAGGGCTTGCCATTGTTGTGGGCTCAGCTGCCGCAGCCCCTCCTTCACCCCAGCCCCGCCCAGACCCCAGCAGCACATCTGTGGGTGACAATGAAGTCTCATTTCACATTTTGGCTCAGCCACAGGCATCGTCATGGGGGTGCTGAATGTAAGCCCACGGGATCATAAACAAGGGCTTGTTCAGCCACAAACATCAAAATAAAAACAAGAGTGAAGAAAAGCTGTTTGTCCTTCTCTGTTCTTTCGCACTCACAGGGATTCCTGTACAAACAGGGATGACAACTCTCCACCCTACTGAAGCCTCTCAGGAGGGAGGCTGCAGCATCTGCCTTGGGGGAAAAAGGTCTCCCAGGTGTGTCTGTCCTGGCGAGCGTGGGCACACAGTGGCTGTTTATGCTAAATTCCGAAGGTTGAATTTGCATCTTTCCCAGCCAGCGCCATACTAGTCCAATCCTCTCTCAGCCCATCAGCCCTGCCCCCATCATGAGGGGGATACAACCAACACTCTGCCGTGTGGCACCATTCTAAGTCAAACATTTAGCGTGGCAGTTAAGGTGCCAATATGAGGCCTGCGCTCTACATCAGAGTACTGGATTCCAGTCCTGGCTCAGGCTTGTGATTGCAACTTCCTGCTCATCTGCACCCTAGGGAGGCGATGACGTGGGGACTTGGGTGCCTGCCCCAGACGTGGGAGACCCAACTGACTTCCTGGCTCCCAGTTTCAGCCCTCTGGCCATTGTGGGCATTTGGGGAGTGAACCAGGAGACAGATGCAAGTTCTCTCTGCCTCTCAAAAAAACCAAAACAAAACAGAAAAAAAAAAAAAAACCCTGCAGAGCAAAACTCCAAAGTTGAACCATTGTTCAACTATGCCGCAAGCACCAGCCCCTCTTATTGCTATTATTAACCAAACAGGACATATTTCTGGATTTTGTAAACAATGTTTGGAAGTTAAATTATAAGGGGCCGTCATAGTGTATACCAGGCTAAGCCTCCACCTGCAGTGTCGGTATCCCATATGTGCGCCAATTCCAGTCCCGGCTGCTCTACTTCCCATCCAACTCCCTGCTAATGTGCCTAGGAAAGCAGCAGAAGATGGCTCAAGTACCTGGACCCCTGCACCCACGTGGGAGACCCGGATGGAGTTCCAGGCTCCTGGCTTTGGCCTGGCCCATCCCTGGCTGTTGCAGCCATTTGGGGAGTGAACCAGCAGATGGAAGGTCTCTCTCTCTGTCTCTCCCTCTCTCTGTAACTCTGCTTTTTCAAATAAATAAATAAATCTTAAACAAAATTATAAGCAGAGAGATAGAAACAACCCCCGCTCCCTTTAAGAGGGGAATAGGTCACACTTGATAATTCCCAATCATCTGGATTGAGATTTCAAAGATTCAGGGAATGAATCAACTGACTCCAAAAGGGAGAAGAGTGACTTCATTTCAGGAATTTGATAGGAAGGTGGAAATATCTCACGGGAGCAGGCCTGACTGGCTGGAAGATGGAAGCATCCAGCAGAACTGTCCCTTGAATTTGTGGATTTCACAGACTCCCCCACCGTTAGGGAAACGTGTGTGTCTCCAGGAAATTTTCCTCATTTAAGGAATTTGAGGCCCAAGGATGGAACAAGGGGGTTTGCGCTGCTCCAACCTCAGCCTGTGTCAGGAGCTGTCTGTGTGAGACCACATGTATTATTCATAAGTGTTCTTTCAAACAAGGGATACTGGAGGCCCAAGCAGGATCTTTCAGGAATAAGGGACTGTTGAGCACCCCTTGCTATGGTCCTCCCTCAGAGTTGGTGACGTGGGAGTGAGGTCGATTCCTTTTAAAGGCATTACCATTGGCCTCATTTCAAACATTCATTTGGCTAAGCAAAATCACTTCCCTTCCCAAGTTTGAAAACAAAAAAAGGCACATAAAGATGTTGCCTGACTTCCATGTCACAAAGGACGCATATGCCACCGAGTCACAATTATCTATTTATTCTGAGATTCGACACAGAGCTGGCCTAGGAGCAGATTAAAATGATCTGACTTCATTAGCTTAATTAGGGAGTTCCAAATTAGATTTCTGCAGCTAAATTCTTTGGTCAAGCAGAGTGAGCAGCTGTTGCCCAGGCACCAGCCTCAAAGGTAGCCCCCAGTGCCGCGTCTACCAAGCCCTGGCCCCTCCCAGGCTGACCTCAGTGAAGGACTGTGGGGGAAGCCCATGGGGCCCCAGTGTTGACCCTTAGAGCTGCTTCAAACATTATTTCCAGGAGAGACTCTCCCGCCTTTCTCTATTATTGCTTAGACACATGTTCCCATTCTGCTGCAGGTCTGGCTACATAATTTGCAGGGCCCAGTGCAAAATAAAAATGCAAAGCTCCTTGATCAAAAAAAATGTTACGTGGTTTAAAAAGCAGCAGCAGGTCATTAGCCCAGCCTGGGCCCTGTGCAACTGGGAGTCTCCTGCTGTGACGCTGGCCAGGCACTGCCATCTGAACCACACTAACCATCTAAGCTGTGGTTACTGTGGTTCTGTACACAGCACACGCCTGCATGGGTCATCTGCCAGGCAGGGGCCTTTTCACTTACCTCGATGCCCAGAAATACAGCGCATGATGTAATCCTTAGAAATGGCTTTGCATGAAAGGAGGTACACTAATGCCAGCCAAGAGTACCACATGTCCACCAGGCTAGGGTTCAAGTGTTCGTGAGTGCTTTTTTAGATATTCAGCCTGGAAGACATAACTACTTCTAGTTCTGGAAGCCTCCAAATGCAGAACGATGATCTGATGAAACACTTGAACATAAACAAATTCATGGACCAAATTCTGAGATAGCAATATTGTCACACGTCTTTCTCAGCCATGGTCAGTTCTGGTACTTTGGTACTGTGGTGTCCAAGGGAGTAGAGACAAGGATGCTGCAAGATTGCACGAAGCATTAGCAAAGCCAGCTCCGCTGTCAAGAAGGCATCAGGTTCCAGACAAGTGAAAGGTGCAGGGTGCACAGTCGTCAGCTCTCTTCCCAGCCCCTCCTTCCGGATCCCACCTTCCCCTCTCCCTCCAGCCCCTTCTCTGTGTTTTCCCAATGAACCTCAGGCCCCCGCTCCCTCTCCTTCCCTCCTCTCCAGCTCCTCTCTATTCTCTCCTGATAATTCCACAATCTCCCACTGCAGTGGCTGTTAACTCTGAGGACGAGGCTCAGGAGGAATTCCACCCTGGTCTTGCTGAGCGTCTCCTTGTGCCTGGGCGGTTCCTCCACCTCTGTGCGCCAGACGCACAGAGATCAGTTAGACAGAAACGAACAGTGACTCCCCACTCTCCGAGTGAGCGCCCTCTGCTCTCCTCGGCTGGCCCTTCACACTCAACCTGTGCCTATGTGGCTCTAGGCCACATTGGGTCACCCTCCAATGGCCGCCGCATCGAGCTGATCCGAAGCCAGGAGCCAGGTGCTTCTCCTGGTCTCCCACGGGGTGCAGGGCCCAAGCACCTGGGCCATCCTCCACTGCACTCCCAGGCCACAGCAGAGAGCTGTCCTGGAAGAGGGGCAACCGGGACAGAATCCGGCGCCCCGACCGGGACTAGAACCCGGTGTGCCAGCGCCGCAAGGCGGAGGATTAGCCTAGTGAGCCGCAGCGCCGGCTCAAAGCCCCAGTTTTGACCTCTCCAGTCCACCTGTATGCAGACAGCAGTCATCTCGCTTAAGCTCCAATCCCCCTCCTATGCAAAAACCTTTAACTCTGAGCACGCAATAAACCTCACCATTGAGCCTTAATAGCCTTTCCTATGCCGATCTTAATCAAGTCTTAATTCAAGACTCCTTTGTGAGTCTCTCCCTGCAGCCCAAGCCAGCACGCATGACCTCTGAGCACACTCTACTGTCCCACTGCTGTCTGTCCTGTCCCATGTGCCACTGCTGGGTCTGGAAAGGTCCCCCCACTACCTACATTCCCTCAAAGGATGTTGTTTACCCTTTAGGGGGTCAGTCCTCAGGACCCAGCCCATGGTGGCACCCCGGGACCCCAGACAGTGCTCTCCTTCCTGGAGGGTCTGGACCCCTCTGTGTAGAGCCCTCAAATGGCATTGGTGCCTTCTGCTCATGGGCAGAATTTTCATTTTTAGGTTTTTGATTTTTTAAATTTTTGAAGAAAGATTTTATTTATTTATTTGAAAGAGAGAGAGAGAGAGAGAGATCATCCATCTGCTGGTTCACCTCCCAGGTGGCTGTGGCTGCAACAGCCCAGGTTGGACCAGGCTGAAGCCAGGAGCTCCATCTGGGTCTCTCACATGGGTAGCAGGTGCCCAAGAACTTGAGCCATCCTCTTCTGCTTTTCCCAGGTCATGAGCAGGGAGCTGGATTGGAAGAGGAGCAGCCGTGACTTGAACTGGCATCCATATGGCTTAACCTGCTACACCACAATGCCAGGCCTCCTTTATAGGTTTTTTTAAAAAAGATTTATCCTCATTTGTTTGAGAGGTGGAGTGACGGAGAAAGAGAGAGAGCAAGAGTGAGGGTGAGAGGAGAGATCTTCTATCTGTTGGTTCATTCTCCAAATAGCCACAATGTCTGGGGCTGGACCAGGCTGAATCCTGGAGCTAGAAACTCCATCCAAGTCTCCCATGTGGATGGCAGGGACCCAAGCGTTTGGGCCATCATCTATTGCCCTCCCAGGTGAATTAGCAGGGAGCTGGAGAGGAAGAAGAGCTGCCAGGTCTTGAACCGACACCCCGATATGGGATGCCAGGGTCACAGGCAGCAGCCTAACCCACTGTGTTACATTCCATCCCCCTCTCTTGATTTTATAAGCTATGTGCATCCAGGGCACATGCTGTGTTCTGCTTCACTGAGCTCAGTAAATCGCTTTGCATATTGGTGGTGAAATGCGGAAGTAGCTGTCCTAGATGTCACATCCAGCTTCATAAGCAGTTCTATAAGCACCGTGTTTAATGCTAACTTAGAGAGGAAATCATTGCTAATGACGTAGCCTGAGCACTCTGCCACCGCCCCCCGAGCCCATCCTTGTGTCTGTTACCCCAGCCTTCGTACACCAGCCCAAGCCCTCCCTGGGTCATCAAAACCTCCTAACTGCGTTTCCTGTGTCCCCCTTCTCCCCAGACAGCAGCCAGGTTCAGTCTTAAAATACCAGCCCATTCTCATCCCCCTCCCTCTGTTTAGAACCTTCTAGAATTTCCACAAAGGAAGGGCTCAGGGTCATAATCAGGGTGGAAAGGAAGACCTGGAGGGCTGTTTAGCTCTGTATTTGCCAGCAAGGACACCACTTCTTGGTCAGAGTATATACAACTTGGAGTTGTTCTGGAATTGCTGATAGGGAAGCTGATGTGTTCCCCAAAGCCCACTGCCGGTGCCTGGTTCTCACCTGGAGTGTGTTTACGTGGGAAGAATAAGAAGGGAGGTGGAAGCCGTCCCATGTCTGGGTCTGGATTTTGCCCTATTTCAAAATCTACCAGACATAGGGTTGTCTTTTCCCTCCTTTTCCCCTCAAACCATCACGTTCTGTGGCCCCCAGGCCTTACCCCATCCCCCTTCCTTGGCTTTGCTCCTGCTGAGAGCTGAGAGTGGGAGAGAAACAGAAACACACCCAGGAGCGTCTGTGTCTCCAGCCTTCTAAGTACAAAATGAGAGCATCAGGGGGTTGTGCTCCGCGTACCCGCCACACACATGAATGAGGCAATTCTGCAGTCAGAATGACAGCACGGATCATTTTCACCGGGGCAAGGGGAAACTCATCTCAGCGTACCCAGGGAACCGACCTCTTGTGATGATTGAAAGAAGTTAAAGAATAGTGGCCGCCCACACCACCTACCAGAAATTTCTTGCACATTATTAACGGGAAAAACATTTTCTTCTAATGCTTCACACTGTTGGAAGCAGGAAGAGAAGAAAGAAGCTTATTCAAGTGCAACCCACCTACAAGCTCTCTGCCTGTCCTGAGATGAGCTGTGATTAGCTGGGTGCTTCAGAGACAGCCCCGATGGTAAGGTGTGTGTGTGTGTGTGTGTGCGTGCACGCACGTTGCACATGCAGGTTGCATCCATGAAAAGACAGAGAAATCGCTTCAGACTAAAACACTAGTGCCCCTTCCCCATCCTCACAAGGGCATGTGTGCTGCACATGTGTGTTGTTTTCATCAAGGTGATGGTTTCGGATTCATCGGAGTCTACATGTTTAACACAGGTAATAAGATGAGTGCTTTCCCTGGATAATTTTCTTCATTTTGCTGGGCCAAGGAAAGAAAGGAACCCATCTGTATTATAGACCCCATTTCTCTAAGCAAGTACACGCTGGAGATGAGTGTCGACTGGTGTGCTGAGGTCCCAAACCAGCAGGTGCACACCATGTGTGCATTCTTCTCCAACAAGATTGTCACTCCCTCATCTCCTTGCCCCCAACATAGTGCCTTCTTCCTTCCTTCCTTCCTTCCTTCCTTCCTTCCTTCCTTCCTTCCTTCCTTCCTTCCTTCCTTCCTTCCTTCCTTTCGACAGAGAGAAAGGTCTTCCTTTTCCCGTTGGTTCACCCTCCAATGGCTGCTGCATCGAGCTGATCCAAAGCCAGGAGCCAGGTGCTTCTCCTGGTCTCCTTTGTGGGTGCAGGGCCCAAGGACTTGGGCCATCCTCCGCTGCACTGGAGCTGGACTGGAAGAGGAGCAACCGGGACAGAATCTGGCACCCCGACCAGGACTAGAACCCAGTGTGCCAGCGTCGCAGGCGGAGGATTAGCCTATTGAGCAGCGGTGCTGGCCAGCTCCCAGGATCTTTCCAAGATCCTTGTCAGTGTGTCACAAAGGCAGCCTAGCAGCAGGATGAGAAGTCAGAAAACTAGACTTGCCTTTTAAAAACCTTGCCACCAACAAGCTTCTACTTCGAGGCTGGAGGTTATCGGCGCATCACTGTTGGTGCCTTGAGAAGGAAGGAGACCCACATTTTCTTTTTCCCACACTGACTGCTCCCATTTCTTGAGATTTTTACTTTTCCAAATGGTGAGACCATTCTCCCGGGTGCCTGGGCTCCAAACACTTGTGCTATCTCTCGAGACTTGGTAAACCCACAGTGGTCATGGAGGAGAGCAAAAATCTCCCAAAGGCCTGTTACCAATGCTGCCTGCTGCTACTTTTTGGTTACATTTTCTCTGATGCACATTGTTCTACTAGACTATATTGGGTTCAATGTTCAGAGTGTGTTCTGCTTGCTTTCCTACTTAGTTCATGTTATCATAAGCATTCTCCCATGCCACAAAAAATTCTTCATACAATAAAGTGAGGGGAAAATGTATATTATTAGCAACTGATACAAGAATTCCTTTTAGGGAAAAACTTGGCTTTTTTGAGACATAAACTCTGGGGAGAGCATGGGGGATAATTTGTCGGTTGCTCCAGGGCGTTGAGCAAGTGAGTGACAGGGTGCATGAGGATGGAGCCCCAGCCCCTTTGCAGAGCCTTGCAGCTACAGTGAATCCCCCAAGTCACAGAATACTTGAGGGAGACAGACGTTGAGTGGAGGTTAGCCCTGGGCAGGGCATACCAGGGAAAAGCACTTGGAAAGCAGCTCTTGGTAATCTACAAAATTAATGGGCAAGATTTGCATTTTTTATAAATCATGGAATCAGGAATCAGGGCATGTTAATCAGACATGCAAGAGACCACAGGAAGGGCCTCCCAGGTCTCCGGGCTGGCATTAGGTTGATGTTTGATGATGGCTCGGGATTCCATTAAACACAGTAGTATTTGAACAGCTCTTGGAAGGATTTTGAATTTGGATCATTTCTTTGGACTTTGAGAGTCAGAGGCCACATGGCCCAAGAATGTAAAGTAGCTTGTTATCTTTGTGTGTGTGTGTGTGTGTGTGTGTGTGTGTGTTGGGTAGGGTCTCTCACATGGGTGCCAGGGGCCCAATCACTTTTTTTTTTGACAGATAGAGTTATAGACAGTGAGAGAGAAACAGAGAGAGAAAGGCCTTCCTTCTGTTGGCTCACCCCCCAAATGGTTGGCACTGCGCCGATCCGAAGCCAGGAGCCAGGTGCTTCCCCCTGGTCTCCTATGCGGGTGCAGGGGCCCAAGCACTTGGGCCATCCTCCACTGCCTTCCTGGGCCACAGCAGAGAGATGGACTGGAAGAGGAGCAACAGGGACTAGAACCCAGCACCCATATGGGATGCCGGTGCCGCAGGCGGAGGATTAACCAAGTGAGCCACAGTGCCAGCCCACAGCTTGTTATCTTAGTGCATTCAAGAGTGCCTGCAAATTTATGAACCCCTGAGCAGTGTCGTGAGAGCTATTTCTCTGCATCCTTGCCAATATCTACCTGCAATTTAGGCTCTACTCCATGTGCAATGGCCTCTGAAGCCTGTTGTGACATGTCCAAGTGAAATAGTTTGAGTTACAAACCCTGTAGGGTCTCCCTTTATCCTCCCCTAAGACAGTGATGGTATTCTACTGTATTTCCCCACTGTTGGCATGCACACCGCCCCCTTGAAACCCACTGTAACTAGCTTGAAGGTGGGCGCTGGGCCGATCAGAGACTTACTGTACACTGGAGAGCAGAAGCCCACGCTTGCTGGAGGGAGTGGGTAGCCCTGCTGCTCTGGCCTCTTGTCTCCTGACTCGGTTTCATCAGGGGGCCAGGTTCTAAGAGGTGCTGTGATTGCACCTCTGAAGTCACACCCAGGGAACTCAGGGGGACAGAGAAGGCTGGGAACGGGTGAATGGTGCTTGGGGGAAGGTGTGTGATGTGGGGTGAGATTCCAGTGTGCCCTGCTCAAGGGGTTAAACGGTGACCTGGGAAAGGGAAGCTGTCACCACCTGTAGTCTACAGGGGCTCAGTAGGCACCTTCAGACCAGCTTCATTTCCTTTGCTGCATCATGGACGTGGCAGAGGGAAATGCAGAGAGCAGGGGTCCCTAGAACCTGATCAGTGGGCTGGTAATGACATTTTTTTTCTTTTAAAGATTTATTTATTTATTTGAAAGGCAGAGTTACACAGAGAGGGCGAGAGAGAGAGAGGGAGAGAAAGAGATCTTCCATCCACTGGTCCACTCCCCAAATGGCTGCAATGGCCTGAGCTGGGCCAATCCAAAGCTAGGAGCCAGGAGCTTCTTCCAGGCCTCTCACTTGCATGCAGGGGCCCAAGGACTTGGACCATTTTCCACTGCTTTTCCAGGCCATTAGCAGGGAGCTGGATTGGAAGAGGAGTAGCCAGGACACAAACTGGAGCCCACATGGGATGCTGGCACTGTAGGTGGAGACTTGCTGGCTCCAACTTTTTTTTTTTTTTAAGATTATTTATTCGAAAGGCAGAGATACAGAGCGGGGGAGGGGAGAGATAGAGATAGAGATAGAGATAGAAAGAGAGAGAGAGAGAGAGAGAGAGAGAGAGAGAGAGAGAGAGATTCCATTTGCTGGTTCATTCCCCAGATGGTCACAATGGCCAGTGCTGGGCTGATAAGAATGAGCCAGGAGCTTCTTCTGGATCTTCCACATGGGTGCAGGAGCCCCAGTATTTGGGCCATCTTCAGCTGCTTTCCCAGGTGCATTATCAGGGAGCTGGATCGGAAGTGCAGCATCCAAGATTATAACCAGTGCCTACATGGGATGCCAGCACCACAGGTGGCAGCTTTGCCTGCTGTGCCACAGTGTTGGTCCCCTGGAAATGGTTCTTATCACACTCCTAAGACAAGGTGTGAAAATGTGCATTGGATGCACAGGTAAATTGGGGCATCCAGGACCATCGAATAACTGCCCTACAAACTTGGGAAAGTTGCAGATCACAGGCGGGGTTTTAACATGGCAAGAGGTTTTGCACTGGGTGGCGTTTCTCAGAGCTTTGCTTTTGGAAGAGGGTGAGCCCATGGGCTTCTCAGTGACTTGGAAGAAGCAGTGCGAGGCGGTAGGTCATGAGTCAAGTGTGGGTTTGACTGAAAGGTGGGAAGGCTATGAATGCAGTGAAGATAAAATCAATGAATAAAAGTGTTCTCCTGTTTGAATGAGTTCCCTAAAAGTTCATGTGTTGCAAATGTGGTCCCCAGCATCATATGTTGATGGTATTTGGAGGTGAGGGCTTTCTAGAAGTCACTGGGGTTACAGGAAGTTATGAAGGTGGAGCTCACGACCTCATGATGACATCAGTGTCTTTAGAAGAAGAGGAAGAGAGACACAGGTTAGCACACTTACTCTGTCTCACCATGTGATGCCCTCTGCTGCATCACGACACACCAGATGCCAAGCAGCTGTGGCCAGTGCCATGCTTTTTGACTTCTCAGCCCCCAGGACTGTGAACCAAATGAGTGCCTGCTTTTGCTACATCAACCTATCTCAGCTATTCTGTCATTGGAGCAGAAGATGGACTAAGATGGAGTGATAGACCTTCAAACCACTGCACAAGTACAGGGAGTGGCAGGATGGTGGGGGAGAATCAGAGTTTTAGTAGACACAATTTCTTTGAGAAGCTATTTGGCAGTCAGAAATTCCCATTGACTCAATCTCCATATCCAGAAGTCAAGGAGTGTTGGTCCTTCGGTTCTGCACCAGCCCAGGATCCTTCTGGATATGGTATCTATTTCTGAGGCACAGTAGAAGAGTGGATAGAAGTGTCCATATTTCCTAAGGGATAGTTGACGACAAAGAGGCTAACCTGAAAAACTGCAGACTTAGAAATATTTCAGCGCTAGCTGCAAATATCTGAAGAAGTGCATTTGGAAATGCACTTGCACTTGTTTTCTAGCTGGGCAGTTTGGTGTTGTAGCAGGAGATGGTGTCTCTGCAGATGGCCACACTGGTATCTCCCATCCCTCATGCACTTTTGCATGGGACATGATCATTCTCCAGTAATGAGGGGGGACTCAGCGCCCCTACCCTTGAATCTGGGCTGGCTTTGTGACTTATTCAGACCAGTAGAATTTGGTCATGCAAAGTTGTGTAACTTCTGAGGCTGGGTCTTATCAGACAGGCAGAATTCCCCTTTGCTGGTTGGAATGCTTGCTTTCAGGGGTCAGTAGTCATGGAAAGAAGCTCAAGGCTGCCCTTTGGTGGGGGAGAGTCACGTGGAACCACCCTTCTGTCTTTGCCATGGTTCAGATGTGTGAGTGAAGCCATTCTGGACACCGCAGGCCTGGCTACTGACATCCCATTGCAATCCACAAGAAGATCCATCCAGCTGAGCCCTGCCTAAGTATCTGACCTGTGGACTTGTGAGCAACACCATCTTCATAATGTTCAGCAGTTTTTGGGTGGTATGTTGCTTGGCAATAGATAATCAGACAACTAATTAAGGAGGTTGATCTTGAGCAGATCATTTAATTTTGTTGTGCTTTTTTTTTTCTTGTAAAAAGGGGAGACACAGCCTCCTGTGACTACCACGGGAATTAAATGACTGAAGCATGAAAATCATTTGTAATAGTACCTGGTCCATAAAAACTGCTCAGTACAAGAATATAACTAGGGCTGGGACTAAGGAGTAGACGCTGTGAGGATTAAAAAAAAAGTCAACTCAGCTCTATTTTTAAAAAGTAGTAGAATTATCCAGGGACGGTGGAGTAAGCTGCCTCTGCCTGTAGTGATGTCCCTTTGCCTGGAAGTATTCCTATCATGAGTGGATAGCTACTTACAGAATTTTGGGAAGCGATGGTCCTGCTAACCTTGAGATTCTGTTTCCCTAGTGCCAAGGCCTTGTCTGTGATGGAGTAGGCTCTCAGTGTGCTTGATACACTTTTCTCGAATTGACTTCAGCTAGATGTACAGGAAAGAAGTACTCACACATCTCAATCATTGCAATTTCAAGGTTACTCAGCAAATTTTGGTTGGCACGATGTTTTCTCATCAGCCATTAATGCTCCTGAACAATCCTTAAAGCATCTCTAACAGTATCCCCCTTCTGTAAGATAAAGGGACTTGAAGCAGAAGAAGTAAGTGGTTTATTAACTATTGAAGAGGCTGCTTATCACACCTTTCTGTCTGTGAATTCAAGACTAGAACACAAGACCCAAACCACTCACCCTCCCTGCCCAGCAGGGTGATGCAAAGACTGTCCCAGTCTCCCAACATGCAGGAGCAAACTGGTGCAAAGTCATGGCAAGCACCTAGCTCCTCTCCAGTGTCTGAAAACACCTGTAAGGAAACAGCTCTGAGGAACTGCGGAAGCTTCAGGAAGGAGGCAATGCTCATTTCTTACACAGTTAAAAGGAGACCTGGAATTGGAAACTTCGTGTCTGTTATGGTCTCATCAAATGTCCCAGACCTGTTCTCAAGGTCACTGGGAGAAAACCCTGAAGTCACTTGTAATTCAGCTGAGAGTTTCTTACCTGGTCAATCTAGGGCAAAGGACAAAGTGGAGACAGAGGAGCAGGAGGGGCAGCCACGCTGCTTCCTGTGTCCCTCAGCCTCTTCCAGACACAGGCATCCAAGACAGAGGTCTTGGGACTGCAAATGAGGACAGGGCGGCACAAGAAATGGGAACAGGTGGTCACTTTGCAACTCATTCTCAAACCCTGCATGGGGTATTTTAATAGTGTTCTCCATCTGTCCAACCTTGGGGGTTAATCCCTTCCTAATCTGAGCTATAATAATTGGGTAATCAGACAAGACACTCGGGAGAGCCTAGGCCATAGTTGTGCTGTTCTTTTTGGCTGGACTTTTTCCCTTCCTAGAGCAAATTGTAGCTGACCTAGAAACTTCCTGATTGAGCTTCAGCCTTGTGCTAAACAAAAGCAGACGCTCCTAAGAAGTATGCATGGTAAGAAAACACAGCCTTCCTTCTTAGGGGGAATTTCAGTCACTGCTCGCTGGGCACAGAGGAGTGAGAGCGGCTAGAAGCAGGGCACATGATCCCGCTCTTGGCTACAAACTAAAAAAAAAGACAGAACAAGAAAGAAAAGGAAAGCCCCATGGTTAGCTTGGGCTAATGAGCTCACTGGTGTGAGTCCAGGAAACAACCCAGAATGAATACATCTGCTGGGATCTCTGTCCTTTGAAACAAGTCCCCTTGCTGTGGTGGACGGCAAAGGAACCAGAAACGAAAGCCGCACGAAGCCGGATCAGGGACTTAACCCAAAGCCCACGAAGAAAACCCGGTAGGTGGTTAGGATCTGGGACAGAAGTAAGCCTGGCTATTTGGGGATTAATCCATCACGGAGGAAAACAGTGATGTTTTTTCAAAGGACGAAACACTGACATCCCAGCCATGAAGGCCTGAGCATGCTGGCTTAATGCCTGGGAAGGAACAAAAGGGTGTCGCCTAACGAGCTGGAGGGATTCCCCAGGAATGAAGTCTCCTTGTCCTCAGCAAGGGCAAGAACCTTGGTTTAGTCCAGGCAACACCCAGCACACACTAGGCACTCCATAAGTGCTAAACAAACTGAGCTGGCAACACGGAGGTCCTTCCTGGAGTGGCAGGAACTACGTCAAATATTTAATTGAGTCTATTTCAAACATTAACTTGAAGTATCTGCTTTAACCCAAACTCCTTTCACCTAAGGAGAAGGCTAAAGGCTATGAAGAGAGCCCAGAGATGGCTGGGAGTAGAGATTGGTTCGTGACGTCTTGGCATCTGTTACACGCCCTCTAGGAGGAGGAAGCATTGAGGAAGGTGAATCTGCCGGTAGTACAGAATGCCCCCTTTCCTGGCACAGTCATGGAGTAGGCTGATGTGTGGCACGTTCTGCTAGCTGTCTGCTTCTGTCTGTTCTCTCCTTCCATATTAAGAACGTGGCAGGAGAGAACACTTGGTTGGGCCATATTTCCCATACTCTCTTGTAGCCAGATGTGGGTGTGTATCCAATTCTCACCATCAGGATGTCTGGTGCAGTGTATGAGCCAGTGCCTGAGACACCTGCATTTCATATCAGAGTGCCTGTTTGACTCCTGGTTCTGCTTCTGCTTCTGGCTTCCTGTTAATGCACACCCTGGGAGGCAGCAGGTGATGGCTCCAGTAATGGGATCCTTGCCACTCATGTGGGAAACCTGGACTGAGTTCCAGGCTCCTGGCTTCAGCCTGGCCCAGCCTCAGTTATTACAGACATTTAGTGAGTGAACCAGTGGATAGAAGACCTCTCTCTTCTTCTCTCTCTCTTTCAAGCAAAAATAAATAAATAAAAAATTTAAAATTTAGAATGAGCAGACTCCTACAGGGATCTCTTTCCCTCTCCACCAGTAGATGCAGGAGGCACCAAGACCCCAGGGGAGATGCAGAGGGATGAAGCCTGAGATCCTGAGCGATCACATGGAAGAGACTCCTTCTCCCACCTTCCGTACTTGCCTAGGACTGGTGGGTGTCTGCTATGGGATGCATGTTTGTGTCTTCCTAACCCCTCAGGGGATGACATTAGCAAGTGGAGTCTCTTGGGAGGAGACCAGTCACCAGGGTGGAGCCCTTGTGAATGGGCTTGGGGCCCCTATAATAGAGGCCTAAGGGAGTGTTTCCCCTCTCACCCCCTGAAGACACTGGTAGAAGGTGCCAGCTATGAACCATAAAGCGAGCCCTGATCAAAAAGCAAATCTACTGCTGCCTTGATCTTGGACTTCCCAACCTCTAGAACTGTGCAAAGCATTTCTGCCTTTTATTTATTTTTTGACAGGCAGAGTGGACAGTGAGAGAGAGAGAGACAGAGAGAAAGGTCTTCCTTTGCCGTTGGTTCACCCTCCAATGGCCAGCGCACCACGCTGATCCGATGGCAGGAGCCAGGTGCTTCTCCTGGTCTCCCATGGGTTGCAGGGCCCAAGGACTTGGGCCATCCTCCACTGCACTCCCGGGCCACAGCAGAGAGCTGGCCTGGAAGAGGGGCAACCGGGACAGAATCCGGCGCCCCGACCGGGACTAGAACCCGGTGTGCCGGCGCCGCAAGGTGGAGGATTAGCCTAGTGAGCCGCGGCGCCGGCTGAGCATTTCTGCCTTTTACAAGCCACTCTGTCTATGTGTTCTATGGCAGCCTGAGTAGACTAAAACAGTAAGAAAGACACCTCTGCTGAGTTGACTCATTATATTTTGGGATCTACTTATTATAGTGCTAGCACAGTCCTAAGTAACACGTTAAACTACCAAGGAAGTGGCCCACCCTCCCACGTGACTCAAAGGGGAAGATCATGGTCCCAGACAATGAAGCCGCTGCCTCTGATGGCGAGAATGGAGCTGTCCCTGTTACAAGGGTGAGGAACTACACTTCCTTCAACACAGCACTTCTTCTTAAATGCCAGGGTCAAGTATGAGAGGGGAGTCTGATGGTTGACACTATCTAGGAAATGGCTCGAGGGCTTATGACAAGTCATGGGAATCTGCTGGGCCTTGGAGAGGCGTGGAGGATCCGGGGTCCCAGCCCTCTAGCTGCACTGATAGGGCAATCGTTTCCCTGGTAGTAGCTGTATGTGGACAAAAACGAGAGGACCAGGACACAGTCTGGGAATATGGTCAGAATCATTGGAGTACAGACGTTGACAACAGGTGCATCTGTGTGTTATATGCAGTGGGTTAGGGATGGGGGAAGGCGTGGAAATTAGATGGAATAGGGAGGCAGAGATGCAGAAAAAACCCTAGTTTTTGGAGTTCAAAATAAAATTTTGAAGCTTGTGGCGTTACCTTTGGGGGGAAAATAGGTGTTTTGTTTTTTTTTTTTTTTTTTTTTTTGTAAAAGCCATAGTTATATGAGCTTCAAGATCCAACATCTCAATCTAAGCAACAAGTTTAAAAGAATACATAATTGGTCTGAATGTGATTTTGTCTGCTTGTGAAGATGAGTTAAGACGCCAAGGCTTTGAGGAATGGGAGAAAAGAAGTTGTAGAGGAAGAAAGTATAGGACACGATGGAAAACCAGCTCTTTTCCCACTTTCTCTCTTGCAGGTTCCAGAGTAACTACAGAATTTGCTGGGAGGCCCCATCAGATAAGATTGGAACAGCCCAGGAGGTCTTCAACCTTTCTGTCCCTCCTAGAACAGAATGTCTTACAACACTTTAGTCCAGAGATTTCAGGGGCCTGGACCTAAAACCCAGGACAAGGTGAGCTTTTGGGGTCCTCTGACTATGGTGCAACATGGAAGACATGCTGATGATAGTTGTTCATCCATGGACAGCCTTTCTGAGCCTTGGCAGATGCGTGTGTAGGGTGCTATCCCACTCTGGATCCCAGGCTGCCCATCTGTGAGTGATAAGGGTACTTCACTTAAGTTGTGTGAGTGTTCTCCCACTGAGCTCACGTGGGTGGACTGATACCAGTGCATGGGGCTGGCTCAGTGTTTAGAATCCTTGACTGGTATTAATATCTGCACACAGCAAACATGCCTCATGGAAAGAAGGTTGAGAACCTGCCCATGGTCTTTCGGAAGAGGCTCTGCAACCTCCACCATGGTGCATCTCTGCCACCATGAGCTTCAGGAGGGCAGAGGTCCCTGCCACTGTCTGATGTCTCTGTGTGTGTCTCCATTACCATCATGGCAAGGGCAGTGGAGGTGACGTGAGGCAGAAAGTGGCTTGCTCCCTCAGCTGGAGACTGGAAGAATGGGAAGCTGGCCAGAGGGCCTAGATGGGCTTCACAGGGTGGCTCCTGCCTGCTGTCTGTATGCTGAGTGGCTGGCCCCAGGTCTGGGTGCGACGCTGGCTACACATCTGCCCAGCTCTGGGTCAAGGTTCTGCTGGGGCACAGATGGCTTGTGCAGCCCCCTCCAGCCTCCCAGTGCTGGCTGCCTGGGCCTTGCTTGCCTCCTCCTTCATAGCCCTCCTCTTGGACTCTTGATTCTTGTTTGCATCACGGTTAGGATGAGACGACACTCACTGCTAGTTTGGCTGCTCCCTGATGCTGCGTTCATCCCACTGCTATCTGACCTCGGTCTGCCCCGTGGTCGGTTTCACTGTGCTCACTTCTGTGCCAGTGGCTGAAGACCCCCGTCCCATTCTGCAACACGGGATAGGATACTTACTGAGCGTGGCTCCAGCTGAATAGCAGAGCAGAGGGAATTAGCAGCACCAGCAGACTGGGGCATATGGCGTGGTGTGTTTCTCAGGCTACTCGCTCATGTGCAGGGCCTCACACAACAGCCTCGTGTCTCTCAATCCACCCTCTCCTTTACATGGGAACTCTGACACCCTGTCACGCTCCTCCCTGATAGTCTCACATATGTATGCCAAGGCCCACTCTTCCTGGCCAAGACCACGTGGGTACTCCGGCTAGCCGTTGTACTGACTGAGTGGCAGGCAGCCCCAGAAAAGCCATCTGTGACCCAGAAATCTGTCCAGGACCCCACTCACTGGAGCAGCTCCTGTCCAGGTTGAACCGACCCCACCAAAGCCTGAGTCCAAGGGCATCAGTTGTCCGTGCCAGGATGACCAAACTGAGGGAAGGATGGTCAGGTGGATGCTGCCCCCGAATGCTGTTGGGAGCTGAACTGTGTGCCCCAAAAGATGTGTTGAATTCCGGCCCCCTGGTGTGTGTGAGTGGGACTTGTTTGGAAATGGGGTCATTACAGGTGTATTTAAGATGTCAGTTAAGGGGCCAGCGCTGTGGTGCAGTGGGTAGAGCTGCTGCCTGCAGTGCCTGCATCCCACGTGGGCACAGGTTCAAGGCCCGGCTGTTCCACTTCTGGTCCAGCTCTCTGCTATGGCGTGGGAAAGCAGTAGAAGACGGCCCAAGCCCTTGGGCCCCTGTACCTGCATGGGAAGACCCGGAGGAGGCTCCTGGCTCCTGGCTTCAGATAGGAGCAGCTCTGGCCACTGTGGCCAATTGGGGAGTGAACCAGTGGATGGAAGACCTCTCTCTCTCTCTGCCTCTCCTTCTCTCTGTGTAACTCTCAGACTTTCAAATAAATAAATATATCTTTAAAGAAAACAAGATGCCAGTTAGGATGAGGTTGTATTGGAGTAGGGTGGGCCTTAATCCAAAAGGACTGCCCGGAGGAGAACATCTCAGGGAAACAGAGGCAGAGACGGGAATGATGCGTCTCAAAGCCAAGGGTTGCCGGCCACAGCGAGACTCCAGCGGGGAGGCAGGGAACAGACTCTCCCTTGGGGCCAAAACGGCGGCAACCAGCACCTGGATCTTGGGACCTCCAGCCTCCGGAGCTGTAAGGCAATGGGTTTCTCTTGTTTTACTATGCCAGCCAGTGTGTGACACCTGGTTTTCGCAGCTCCAGGAAATGGGGTCCTCTACTGATTGCCAAACGCCAGTGCCATTAGCGCTCCAGCGCGGTGCTCATTTTGCTTTGGCTTGGCTTCTCCCACAGAGGATACATGCAGGTTGGAAACAGGCAGCATCCTAAGCCCACAGAACACCTCGCTCCCTGAGCTGCTGGATAACTGCACAGCCATCGTAGGAGTTGTCCTGAGACGAGCCCCTTCCCTTGGCAGCCTCAAGTGCGCCCCGGGGTTAATGTGGAAAATTTTGAGTTGTGCTGGCCTCTTACTCATGCACATCACTAATTAGAAGCGAATTTCTCCTCTGAACAAATGTATACACAAAATAGCCATTAACTCACTGTGGAAGCTGAAGTTTAGGAAAAATCAGGAATCAAGAGTATGCTAAAGAAAATCTGGGAGCTTCAGTCTGGCTCGGGACTCGTCCTGCTGACCCTACCCTGGGCCCCGTCCTCCAGGCAGGGAAGGCACAGGGAAGCCCCCGTAGCATGGCGGCCCTGGGCCAGGCTCCCAGCAAAGAGCACCCCACGTTCCGCTCCTGGCACCAGGGTGCTCCACACTGTGGTTTCACAGAACCTTCAGGAGGACAACGATAGGACTTGGATGTGTGGGCAGAGCTGAGGACAGGGGCAGGATGGGGGCTGGTAAAGCCTGGGCTTGCACTGGGCATCTGAGCATCCTCACTGGCATCTGAGCTTCGAAAGCTACCCTTGGGGGATAGCCCCAGGCCGGAAAGACCAGCAACAGGGAGCTGGACCTTCCTAACTGGGTTGGGGTCCAGATCTGCCAGGAGCAGTCTGCAGATGGGAGGCAGTGTCCCAGTTCAGGTACCACTTCCAAGTCACATTGACTAACCTTTACCCCCGGCAAGTTTGAATCAAAGCCAGCAAGCTCTGCAAGTGGAAGTGCTGTGACTTGGGGAGTCCCCAGCAGGAGCCACATGATGGCTGGAAGGGCAACTCCTCACTCTGCCCTATCTGTGTTACCTCTGGGCTGCTCGCCTAACACAGAAAGTTCCACGTTACTACTGGTAAGCGGAGAACAAAGGCAGGGCTGGGCAGGTTAGAAGACACTCTCACCAGGACACGATGATGAGCTCAACCCTGCAAATGACTCCTCCTCGTGTGTTTTTCTTCCCTTTTCTTCGTGTGTTGAATATTCTTCTCCAGAGAGGCCTGCTGATGTAGGCATTCATCTTGACTTGGCCATAGCCATCTTGCATGGCTATGCTGACTCGTCCTCTAGGTGACCCTAATGGTCATCCCAAACCTTAGGGGATAAACAAAGTCTTTGAAATAATCCATTGCTCTTCTCCAAAGCTCTTATCTGCTGCCCAGAGTACCTCTTATCTGATGTCTGGAATGCGTCTTATGAATGCTAATATTTTTTGAGAAAGTGCAGGTGCAGTGTGATTAACCACAGACCCCCTTCGTCTCTAAAACCTTTTATCTCCTGCCTCATGCACCCGGGTCCACATGGCCGCCCAAGACCACGCTTCTGTCTGTGAGTTCTCCCAATACAGTTCATTCTGTAATCATGGATTCACCCTCTTTCTTTGACCTCATGGTGGCACCTTTTGCTGTGGGAGGCCAGTTCTTGTGCAACGGGTTTTTCCAAAACAGCTGCCCAGAGAAAGAAGCCCTGACAAAATGACAAACACTCCCTTATGACCAAAAAGAAAAGCACGTGTGTGTCTCAGCCAAAATCCACCTGCTGTTCACATGTGTGAAGCGTTGCATTGTTTTGGAACAGCTCTGTCTTGAAATGTACCCCCCCACACCCCCGCCATCCAAGTCCTGGTTATCTGTTGCTTTCAACTCTAGTTTTCTGCTCACTTCCTAAACTGGGGTGGGGAGGGGCAACGGAGGATGAAAGAAGAAACCACAAACAAAGGTGGGGTGCCTCTACCTGTCTTTCAGGAAAGAAAAGTTCCCGTTTTGTGCAAACGCAACCTGCATCTCCCCAGCCCGTGACTGTAGGGACCAGTGGCTGATCCTCATGTTCTTTCACTTCCATGTGTCACCCAGTGGCTCGGCTGGGACTCTGACCATAACACCATCCCACTCCTGGCTCCCTCCCCTGCAGGAGAGGAGGAGGCTCACCCTGCACCTGTCTGAGGTTTCCAGTGAGCTCGTCGTCAGCCGGCCTCACTCCCCTTTTCCCAATAGCTCCCCTAGCAAGGACTTTGGGTGGGAGGCAGTGGGAGGGTCCTCACTCTCATCACAGCTCTAAGGCGTGCCTTGCCAGCTCCTCCAGAGATTCTAGGTGTCCTCACGTTCTTGGACATCATAGTCAATGACTAGTCACCAGGGCAGGTTTCCCCCAGGGGAATATTTATCCCAAAGTCCTTGGCTGAATGTGTCCCTGGGACCCAGGGATTCTCATGTAACTCAGATCTCACCTGTGCCCTGTCCTCAGAGGGTAAGCAGGTCACCTGCTCCCCATGCTCAGGCTCAGGGTCAACAGAGAAGGCAGGGTTTTACAGATTACTTCATTTCCCACCCTCCCTGCCTCGATTCCAGTCACAAAGTCTTTCAGACTAACACAGTCTTGTGTGTCTGTCTACAAGAATCAAGAGACTTCCAGTTGTTCTCCCGAAGGTTGTTGGAAATAACAAGTAGATTGCTCTACATAGCTCCTCGGACTTGGTCTCTGAGCAAAGCAATGCGGAGAGTCTGAGTCCTGGCATACAGTAGTCACTTAGAATCAAGAGAACTTAGGGCCCTCATGGGCTCAGCAAGTTAAGCCCCAGCCTGTGACAAGGACACATCTGTGTTGGTGCACTTGTGGGTCTCAGCTGTTCTACTTCCAATTCAGCGCCCTGCTAATGTAACCTGGGAAGGCAGCAGCAGATGACTCAAGTACTTGCACCCCTGCCATCCACATGGGAGACCCAGAGGGAGTTCTGGGCTCCCAGCTTCTGCCTGACCCATGTGGGAATTTGGGGAGGGAACCAGTAGATGGAAGATCTCTCTCTGCCTCTCTATCTTTCCCTCTCTCTCTGTCACTCTGCCTTTCAAATGTTTAAAATAAATCGAGAGAGAGAGAGAGAGAGAGAGAGAGAGAGAGAGAGAGAGGGAGGGAGAAATGCATTCAATTAAAAAAATTCAGGAGAAGCTTCTCTTTGGTTTCAGCTTTTCCTGCCACACAGCAGAGACACCTGTTAATTGAGGTAGAGAATGAGTGGGCTTAGAAACCTGGGAATAGGCCAGCGCCGTGGCTCACTAGGCTAATCCTCCGCCTTGCGGCACACCGGGTTCTAATCCCAGTCGGGGTGCCGGATTCTGTCCTGGTTGCCCCTCTTCCAGTCCAGCTCTCTGCTGTGGTCAGGGAGTGCAGTGGAGGAGGGCCCAACTGCTTGGGCCCTGCACCTGCATGGGAGACCAGGAGAAGCACCTGGTTCCTGGCTTCGGATCAGCGCAGTGCGCTGGCTGCAGCGCACCGGCCGCAGCAGCCATTGGAGGGTGAACCAACGGCAAAGGAAGACCTTTCTCTCTGTCTCTCTCTCTCACTGTCCACTCTGCCTGTCAAAAAAAAAAAAAAAAAAAAAAAAAAAAAAAAAAAAGAAACCTGGGAATAAAAACTTCTAAGTCTAAACTCAGTGATTTATTAGTTTTGGGAAGCAATGTTCTTGATAAAAATAAAAAGAAGGGCAAGAATGCAACTGTTAACTTCAATGGCTAAATTTAAGCCAAGTGTATTTCCTGACTGCGGATGCTGCAATGGCCAATATATGTTGCTAGTAAAACCGCAGGTTAAAGATGGGTGGGAATTGGGATTTCTTGGCATAATGTAAGAAGCACATAAAAGTGGAGCTTGTGATGAGTAGGGGATAGACTGACATTCATGGGTCTATGTAATATTACATATGCTTAAATAATATTTAACAATACTATTAGCTAATACGAAACACAACTTATAGACCGGGTACTTCCAAAAGCCCACAGGAATATGGAATTAAAAGTCAGGTTTTGGGGAAGGCATTGGGCACAGTGGTTAAGATGCTCTTGGGACTCCTGCTTCCTATATTGGAGCACGAGGGTTGCAGGCTACTTCACTTTGGATTCCAGCTTCCTGCTGGTGTACACCAGGGCAGGCAGCAGGTGGCTTAAGTATTTGGGTTCCTGCCACTTATAGGGGAGGCTTGGGTTGAGTCTCGCCCCCAAATTCTGAAACCCATGCATGGTTTTTCTTAATATCTGCTCCATTATTTCACCTTCTGAAGACCCCTTGGCTGTACCTGCTTCTCTTGCTGGGGATCCCTCAGCCAGTTCATGACATCAGAGGTCAAGTGTGCAACATGAGCTGTCACCTTCAAAGTCAGAACACAGAGGAGATCCCCAGACCGGGCTCTTCCCCGGCAGAAGGTTTTTCTTTTTCTCTGGGTGGGGTGGGGGATGGTGTCAGAGCAGCAGCAGAGACCTGTGGGCACCCAGGGACCCCTGCCAGGCTTCTCCTGCCCTATAGGGGAAGAACCGCAGGACAGCCCTGGGGAAGTCCCTCGCTCGGGCCGGTGGTGGTAGCAGCAGGAGGAGTTAGGATGCCAGTGTCCTGCTGGTTGGCAAAGGGCAGAGAAGATCCTGGGACTCTGTGGCCCACCTGTGGAGTGAATCTGATTGTCCACACCATGTTCTCTGGCAATGCCTCTCTTGTGGCCCAATGCTGGCCAGGCAGCGGCTTCTGTGGCTTCAGCCCCTTGTCATTGGAGTCTTAAGACACCAGCCACGGCTGTCCCAAAGGACCAGCCAACCTCCACTCCACGGAGCTGACCGATGCTACCTGCCATGAATCACAACTACAGTAACAAAGGATGCAACCGCTGCCTGTGATCAGCGCTGGACAAGCCACGGTAGTCAACCAACTTCGTGCCTGCTGGGATGGGAACCCAAATGCTGGAGACAGACAAGAGGGGCTCTGGAACCGCATGAAGAATGCGTGAAGTCCGAGATGCACGTTCGGAGGAGTACGAATCTGTGTGTGGGGTTGAATTGCGTTGCCCGTGTGTGTGTGTGTGTGTGTGTGTGTTGGGGGGGCCCTCCAGGACTCCAGGGGTGGGCTCCGAGAAGGATCCGGTCTCAAAGAGGACTCAGTGGGATTTGGATTCAGCAAGGAGGACCCCTCTTTGTGCGGGCAGCTCAAGGCCCTGCCGCCCTCTCCGGCCACGCACACCCGAGTCAGCTCCGCGGCGGCCGGCCCCGCGGCGTGGAAGTGGGTTAGGGGATTATATAAGCGCTGAGCGGGCGGGGAGCCGGTGCCTCCTGCGTGCTCGCGTTGCGGCAGCAGCAGTGGCGGCGGCGGCGGCAGAGCGGCCAGGCTGATTTAGAGCGCGGATGACAGTGGCCTGGCGCGGGCCCACGGCTGACGACAGCGGCTTATCCCGCTCGGTTGCCATGGAGACCAGCAGGAGCAGCGGCGGCGGCGGGGCTGTCAGCGCGCGCGGCGGGCACCGCGCGTCCGCGGGGGGCTGCAGGAGCAAGGAGGCGGCCGGGGCCGGGACCCTCGCGACAGACATGGACTTGCATTGTGACTGTGCCGCCGAAACGCCGGCCTCGGAGCAGCCGTCGGGCAAGATTAATAAAGCTGCCTTCAAATTATTCAAGAAGAGGAAATCGGGTGGCACCATGCCCAGCATTTTTGGGGTCAAAAACAAAGGGGATGGGAAGAGCTCGGGTCCGACGACGGGGATGGTGCGGAGCAGGACGCACGACGGCTTGGCCGAGGTGGTGGTGCTGGAGGGCGGCAGGAAGGAGGAGCCGCGCGGCGGGGCTCGGCCCAACCCGGCGCCCCCCAGAGCCGCCGGGGGCGGCGGGGGCTCCGCGGCGCCCAGTTCGGTGGCCAAGTCGCACAGCTTTTTCTCCCTCTTGAGGAAGAACGGCAGGTCGGAGCCCGGCCGCGGGGACCCGGCGGAGGCGAGCAGGGCCGGCGGCAAACAAAAGAGGGGGCTGAAAGGGCTGTTCAGCAGCATGCGCTGGCCCAGGAAGGACAAACGCGGCAAGGAGGAGGAGAAGGGGGCGCGCGCGGCCGGCGCCGGCGGCCTCATCCTGCCCGGCTCGCTCACCGCCAGCCTGGAGTGCGTCAAGGAGGCAACGCCCCGAGCGGCGGCGGCGCGCGAGCCGCCGAGCCCGGGCCAGGACGCCCCGCGGGACGCAGCAGGTGAGCTCGGAGGGGGAGAGCAGGCGCCCGCCCCGGCGCGCCCCTGCCGCGAGGCCCCGAGCCCCGGGGACCCCGCCGACACGAGCGCCCGGGGAGAGGACGCCGCGGGGCACAGGCGCGCCCAGAAGCCCGGGGCACCCGCCTCGCCGGGCACCGGCGAGGTCCACGCGGCCGAGCACGCTTCCAGGACAGGTGACGTTCCGGGAAAGACCGGCCCGCTTGCGGACTCCGAGTGCGGCAGCGGCCGGGCGTCCGCCGTCCCCGACCCTTCCTCTGCCGATCCGCCCTCAGACCCGTCGGCCGATCGTATTTGTTTGATGTTTTCTGACGTGACTTCACTGAAAAGCTTTGACTCTCTTACAGGCTGTGGAGATATTATTGCAGACCAAGAGGACGAGGCAGGTCCCAGCTGCGACAAGCATGGCCCCGGGCCGGGCAAGCCAGTGCTCCCTAGAAAGACCCCCAGCGTGGTGGCCTACCAAGGAGGAGGGGAGGAGATGGCCAGCCCCGACCAGGTGGACGACACCTACCTGCAGGAATTCTGGGACATGCTGTCCCAGACGGAGGAGCCAGCGCAAGGGGCCCCCGAGGCGGCGGCCAAGGCGGCACCTGCGCCGGAGACCAAGGCGGGGCCCGACACCTGTCCAGACTCCCGGGGCGGCGTGGACGCGGCCAAGGACGCGTCCTCCGTCAAGCGCAGGAGGCTCAGCCGGATCCCCACCGAGCTCCAGCCCAAGGAGGAGGCCAAGCGCCCGGAGCAGGAGCAGCAGCAGCAGCCGCAGCCGCAGCCGCAGCAGCCGCAGGAGCAGCCGCAGCAGCAGCAGCAGGAAGGAGTCCCCAACAGCGACGAGGGCTACTGGGATTCCACCACCCGGGGCTCCGAGGGAGACGGCGCGGGCAGCGGGCAAAAGGCGGCCCTGCCCCGGGACAGATATAGCGGCGATGCCCTCTACGATCTCTACGCTGACCCGGACGCCAGCCCAGCAGCTGCGCCTGCCAGCGAGGAGACGTCCTGCGCGTCCCGCCTGAAGCCCGTGTCCCCAGGCACTATCACCTGCCCGCTGCGAACGCCAGGCAGTCTGCTAAAGGACTCCAAAATCCCCATTAGCATCAAGCATCTCGCGAACCTGCCAGCCAGCCACCCCGTGGCGCACCAGCCACCAGCCAGGAGCGAGGTGCCCAGAACCAAAATCCCTGTTTCCAAAGTGCTGGTCCGCAGGGTGAGCAACCGGGCCTTGGCTGGGACCACTCTCCGCGCGGCGGCCGCGTGCCACGACAGTGCCAAAAAGTTGTGAGGTCGGCCAGACCGAGGTCAAGGAGCACTACTTCCGCTCGGGACACCCCCTACAGGAAGTCTTGCTTCCCCTAAGGACAGTCGTGGAAGACCGCCCCTGCTCCTGAGCTCGGGCCTTCTAGATCCTTGTGCTGTGGGCAGGGGCAGGGTGCACCTGCCATCCTCCTCCCCAGATAAGTCCCTGAGAGTTCTTTTCAAGCACTTTTTCTTTTTACAAATTTTTTTTCCTTTTTTTCTTTCTTTTAAGTCACCTTCACTTGCCTTTGCAGAAAACAGGATGGAACCAAACCCTAAGTAAGAGTCACCCCAGGCTGTTGGGCTGTGCCGGAATCAGAGGGCCTAGGGGAAAGGTTGCGGAAACAGGGGAATTCTCCTCTCCCAGGACTCCTCCCTTCCTGTCCTTTTTCCATTGGGGGTGGGGGGGGAGACCCTTTGCTATATCACCTTCAGTGCTGAAAGGGCCAGATATTTACCTGATGAGCAGAGGGGATGTTGTTGATGAGCAGAAAAACTTCGCTACTTTCAGTTGCTAGGTATGCAGCTGAAAATAAGAGAAAAAGGGGAGTTGTGGTTTGGTCGGGGAGAAATGAAAGGCACAGTAGAGCAGGTTCTTGGTGTTTCTTTTCCCCTACCCAGTACAGACATCAGGATCAGGGAAAGATTTCACTCAATGCCAACAGATACAGTATTGTAGCATTTACAAGCTGTAACCTTCTCATGTGTAGATAATGCATCTTTTACAGTTTATCCCACTGTTAACATTTTATAATCTGTTAATAACCTAGCATTTTAAATCTGGCCTGAGAGCTAGATTTGATGACTATCCCAAACCATTGATGTTGGTTTTGTTTTATTTGGGTTCTCTGGCTCTCTCTCACTCTCGCTCTTGCTCTCTCTCTTGCTTTCATTCTCTCTCCCTCTCAAAAAAAAAAAAAAAAAAATTCTATTGTGTTGATGTCCCAGAGGAATGGCTGGGCTGTGTCTTGGATAAGAGCCTATTTGTTTCTCTCTCCAAACCCTGGTTTTTCAGCGATTTTGAGCTTGGTTATAAAATTCTAGACCCAATCATTCCTCAATATCGGGAGTCCAATAGGAGGAACACTTAAGACCATAAAAAATACAGTTTTGCATATCATTTGACTTTTTGCTTTTGCTTTATATTCCTAGACAGATGTAGTCAGAATATGACATTTGGAAAACTTGTGTGTGGTGAACATTTTTTGCTCAGAAATCTTTTGACAAGTTGTTTACTGATATGTATGTTTTCTAGTATTTCAGAGGCAACATTTATTTCAGAAAGAGTTATTGTATGCCTTGGTCATTTGAATGATAAATGGAAGCAGTTCCTAGAATGCTTTTAGCATCTCATGAGTGAATTAATATCCTTTTTTTGAAATGCACTTTGGTGTATTTAATCAAAAGGCCCGGGCTTCTATTAGGAGTTGGTTCATCATAGCAGATGACACACATTCAACTGAAACTACACGCATGTAAATGGCAGCGATGCTTCTGTGGAACTCCCACTTTCCAGAGACACTGCTTAACTAATGAAATGTTATTTTGTTCTTAAATTTGTTTTCCATTTTGTAATGGGAAGAAGAGGGCAGGTTCAACATATGAAAATTTATTTTAATAAGATGAAGGAAGTAACAAAATAAACGAGCCAGGAACATAAAGCAGGTTGCTCCCCATTTTAAATGTGCTGTGATTTGATCAGAAGAGGTGGCAGAGATTTGTTGAATGCCTTTATTAGTCAGATTAATGGCTCTTATTGCATTGTCTCCGACCCTTAATGTTATTTCAAAGTAAGGTTTTAATATTTAATTTCCTTATGTCTATGGAGGAGGTCCTTTACACAGACATAGCCTTAAGCATTCTGAACACATTACCAGAAATTCATACAAGCACCTCACACTCACATGCGCTCATGCACTCCATGGTGCACAAACTAAAAGACAAAAGACAGCTGCTGTAGATTTGGAAATCTTTTAGAAATTATTCCCTCCTTGAAAAAGGGAGTTAAATTTGATTTAATGTTGATAGTACTATTTAGACTCAAAATAGATTCATTTCTCCCTGGTGAATGGAAAGAACATAAATTCCATTCCTAGCTATAAAACAAAGGATCTTTATTTCTTCCTTTTGCATTTTCCTGCAAAGATTATATTTTTCCTGTGCGTGACTCAATCACCAAGTTTTATTTGTTCCTTTGTTCAACTGTACAGAAAAGTTAAAAAGAGCATCTAAAGAACCGATGAGACTATTGCAACAGTAAAGGCAATTTATTCTTAAACACTAGAAGAAACTATTTTTGCTTTTACAATTTGGGGCTGATTTTTGGGATCACACCACTGTGATGTGTCTTCTCTAAGTAAGAGGAAATGGTAGCCACATTTACCATGATTTCCTTTGATCTGCCAACTAACCGGTTGTTAGAGATATAAGATATTTTCTTTTTGCTGTATTTTCCACACGCAGTCTTTTTTTTTCCTTTTAAACCCTATACCTTTAGGAATTGCACCCATAACAGTCAAAGGAAGGACTTGAGCAATGAATTCATATGATGGGGAGTCACTGTCAGCATTTCCCCATCATGGAAAAGGGATTAGAGGTGCTTCCTTGTGCCAAGGGCTAGTTTTTTCTCATTTGTGTTGTGGAGATTGTGTTTTAGAATATTCATGGATTTACATTCTGATTTTTATCAATGCATTGTCAAATAAGCTTGTGAGGATTATACGGGCCCATATTTGCTGATGGTTAGTGGAAGGATTGGCTATGAGCTAATGATACCTTTCTTGGGTCTGTATGACTCTAACTCACTTGGTTGGTTAACTCCGTTTGGTCATACAGCTGCCCAAATTAGAGAGGAAAAAGCCAAATCAGTTAGTGGACTTAAGTGTCTCAGTCAGTTTAATAGCTCTGCACGAAGACACCCTGACTTTAATCGACATTACACAAAAATGCTACTTGAAACACTCTGCTCTACTACTGATTGTAGTTAGTACCTTTATTCTTCCATTTGAAACAACTGGGAGAAGTTTTATGACAGCATTTTAAATAATTACAAGAGGAAATACATTTTTATTATTTTACCTAATAACAACAATGGGATATAGAATATTAAGGATTTCCTTTTGATATGATTTCCATAAAATCTCTGCCTATTTAAGTGCATGGCTTAATATCTATAAAGGTGATGACTTACTGAGTTTAAAGGATGTATTTCTTAATCTCAGAAGTAGCATTTCAGTGTTTGCATTTAGATGAACATGCAAATAGGTCTTTGCTGAACACATGGATCAAGGCAAAAAGAGGTTATCAGGTAGCAAGATCGCTTTGACCTTTGTTGAGTTTTCACTCTTTTACATCTTTGTCAAGTTCATTTGCTCTGTGTGACGAGATGGGCTTGTAGCTTTTTGTCTGCTCTTTTGCTTTCATCGTATTTTGCTTGGAGCTCTGACAGCACGATGGGACACTCCACGTGCTGTTAGTATGTTCAGACCATCACCATGGTCGAACTCATTCCCTGCTTTTCGTTATTCTAAATTTCTCTCGAACTGCAAGTATGCGGACACATGTGGCTCTTGCTGAGACACATTTAGTACATTCCCATATAATCATCCTCGGCTTACCTTATCCTAGGTAAGATGTGAATCCAAGAATTTTTCCTTATCCCTAAGGAAAAAGCATCACAATTGCCCTTCCCACCACTGTGGACAGCCAGTTACAAGTGTCTTGGATGAAATGAGAGGAGGAACCCAAAGGCCTCAGCTCACCTAGTGTTCCTTTTCCCTCTTCCATACAATTCTTCACCATGTAAACTTGGCCTTGGACATTCCCAGGCCATTGCACAACCCTATGGATAAAACATCTGGGCCCAGAGTATGGCAGAGCAGTCTTGTTGGGTAGGTGGGGAAGCAAGAGGCAAGCGCTGAGTGGTGCCGCTGTCGGTGTACTGTGTGAGTGCGGCTCCTCCTCAAAGTGGCTGTTGGTTTGGCGACCGCGTTGTGCTCTGCAGATGTTCCGTTGGCTGTGGAATGCCTCTCAGAAGCTTCTTCCCTGTGGCTCTTGTTTCCAGGAGCCAGTTGTAGCGCTAGCCACGGGTGGCCACGGGTGAGGGACGTCTTGATCTCGGGGCAGAGACGGTGGTTAAGGGGTGATTCAGAGGGAGAGTTTCACGATTATGGAAAGGAGTTCCTTCTCAGACTGAATCCTGGGCACACTTCCACAGTCACAAAGCGTCCAGAGCTGAAGCTGGCTCTCTCGGATGATTACTACTTGCTTGAATACAGCACATCACATATTTATGAGGGTGTCTACTGTATCTAATGGTTAATAAAAAGTCATTCTGTTTGCAGCGCCCACACAGCTGGGCTGTAATTGGATTTCCTGAATATTAATTCAAAATACCTTTATTTTCAGTTTTTCTGTGACTTGTTTTGTTACTTATAGTTTATGAAGTGAAGTTGAAGAAGGGTTGTATGAATTAGGCCAAAGTTCTCTAAACATAATAATAGTAATTATAATAATGGTTAACATTTGTTGAATACTTACCATGTGCCAGACTCTGCTAGGAGATTTACAAATATTTACTCTTAACAGCGTCTAGAGTAGGTCATTGTATCTCCTTGGTGTGACATCTTCAACTTATCCTCATGGTTTGTTCTGTCCCCTTCTGATTGCTGTCTTTCTTGCTCTCTCTTTTTTTCCTATTCTCTGGGACAGATGTATGAACTCTAGTGATTGATGGCAGTGCGTCGGGACTTGAAAATGTTCATAGACAAAAGAGATAAGTTAATTTTGGTGCAAAACATTTTGAAACCCATGCAGATGAGAGGTCTTCAAAAGTTCCTGAAGATATGTATTATGGAGAAACTATGCATGGATTTCTTTTTTTCTTTTTCTTTCTTTTTTTTTTTTTGTACCAGATTAAATTTATCTTGTAATTCCCCAAAACTGTTGAAGTACCTGCATGGAAGAGCCCGCTACTTAATATCATTAATGGTTTACTTTTGTAGAAAAACCTGAGCCATTTCAATACAGCTGAAACTGGGTTTACGTCTGAGATGAAGAACCCAGAATCACTTCCAGGGAAAGCAGCCATGTTGTTCAGTTGGTAGGCAGGCACCTGGCCTTCTTCCCAGGTGTCCTCTCCCTTGAAAGTACCGAAGAAGTCTCCTCTGCTGCCTGGCCGTCCCTCTTCCATGCTAAGGGTTTCATTCACTCTGAGCGTGATCTACTGGGTGCTTTCCTACATATGCCCAGTCTCAGCTTGTTCTGGGTGTGCTGGCTGTGTGTTCTAATTGTAAGCACATTTAACAGGAGTCCTGCCCTCTTAACAAAATTTAAGTGCACAATACAGTGTTGTTAACTAAAGGCACAATGATGTACAGCAGATTTCTAGAACTCATTCATCTCTCATGACAGCAACTCCCCACAACCGGCTTCCCCAGCCCCTGCAGCCACCACTCTGGTCTCCACTGGTGAGGGTTAGGCCATTCCCGGTGCCTCATATTGGAGGAACTGCAGAGCCTTTGTCCTGTGACAGGCTCTTTTCACTGAGCTTAAGGTCCTCCAGGTCTTTGTATATGGTCACATCCTGCAGGGCTCCCTTCCTTTTTAAAGACCGAGTAATATTCCATTGTATGAATACACCGCATTTGCTTTATCATCCATCAACAGCCTTTAGGTTGTTTCCACGGGTAGGCTATTGTGAACCGTGCTGCAGTGAACATGGGGCTGAAAATACCTCTTCAGAGATTTTATTTCAATTTTTGGAGATAAATACCCAGGAGTGGGATTGTTGTCTCATAGGGTAATTCTTTTAAAATGTGTTTTTGCAGAAATTGCCTTAGGGCTTTCCATAGCAGCTTTACCATTTTATATTGCCACCAATTGTGCACAAGAGTTCCGATACTCCCGTCTTCACCAACAGTAGGCATCTGTGTTGTTTCACTGGTAGCGAGTTGATTTATCCCTTGCCCTGATAGAATTCTGAATTCCAGAAAAAAGCACCGGGCTCTTTCAAAAGTAGTGCTCTATTCTGGCTACAGTCAGTGACTCCTGGCGTGTATTTTCTGATTCACTAATTCATTCAACTCATAGTTACTGAGTATTTTCTATGAGTCAGTTGCCATGAACGTGTCTTACATTTAATTCTAGTAACTACCACAGACTGAGGGTTTACTGTGGGGTCAGGGGTGGTGCTCTGTGCTTGGTTTTATACTGTTAATCTTCACTGTTCACAAGAACTACGTAGGGTTGGGACTGGCTTCTTACTCTAGAAAGATTAACTACCTTGCCCAAAGCCACCCATTTAGTTACAGGGATGGAATTTGAACCAGAAATCTAACTCTACTGCTCATGTTTTAATTATAAATCCTGTTTTAGCCATAAGGCTCAGTTTTTGTAGAATTTGTTTTAAGTAAGAAACTGATCAAAATTCTGAACTGCAAGAATTAAGTGAGATCTTTATGATTGTGGACACCATTAAAATGACGAGGATGACTATTTTAGTTAAAAATGAACCTAAAATGACGTGATGGCTGTTTTATCATCTAAATTACAGGCAAGTCTAAAAGGCAGATTTCAGAGTCTAATGGGCCTTTCTCTCACCCTAGCTTTTCCAAATCTGGACCATATTCATGAATTATTTTGGAGCTCCATACTGGTGGGTCTACATAGGATTTTATAATCTAAGACTGCCTCGTCAACAGCAAAAACCAGAAAAGCAATTTCAATAGTAAATCCAACAGATTGCAACCTGAGATTTCTTCCACTCTGATTCTATTAAGATGCCTCTCTCAGTATTTAGGGAAAATCAGTTTGAAATTTCACTGCTGCCACAACTAATGAGATTATTTTGCCAATATATGGATTACCAACATTTGGTCCAATTTTTATGAATTTTAGAGCTTATTTTAATGAGATACAGTGGAAGAATTCAATAACAGGTGATTATTCTATCAGATTGTAAACCAGAGTAATTTTTGGAAATTATTCAGTAAGTGGATAGAGTGAGGTTCTACTCTATTTAATAAAGCGTTTAATAAAATATAGCCTAGGTTCCTGGAGACATAATGGACTTTCTTAGACACTATTGCACTTGGATCATTTAATACACATAGGCAGAAATACTAGGATTGTCTGATCAGGTAGCATAGAAGCATGGAATAGACACACAAGTAAATACTTGTTCACATGACATGCAACAGCCCCAGGTAGCCTGAAAGAGTTAATGAATTTTCTCAAATATTCACAGCACAAACATGTGTTCCCCTCCTACACATTTGCTTTGAAATAAAGGAGGAGAAACTCTAACAAAATAATATTCAACATTTCCATTGCTTCCAGGATAAATTTCACAGAACACTATCTGAGAGTGGTAGATTTATCAAAAATATCAGGGAAAATAGCTTTGATGTTACAGGTAAAGTATATTCCTGTCAGTTTTACTTGTAACCAGCTCCCTAGCAGGCTCACTGTGAACTTCAGGTTTTGCCCAAATTATTTATATGAAGTATCTCAGTGTAATATAAAGAATTGCAGGTTATTTGAAAATAGCGCAAAGAAAACACAAATGAGAAACTGCATTTCTGTAATTAGTTTTCCTGAAAGTCAGGCGTGTCTTTGGGGAAAGCTTTTGGCTGTATTATTTTTGTGCACAGGAGGAAAATTGTTAGTAGGTTTATAGATATTATTTTTATAATAGAATGTTAAACCCCTGAAAAACATCAAAAATTGTCTCCTAGAACTAACTCTATGTTTTAAAAACTTGTCTTAAAAAAAAATGGTTCTAAATAGCAATAGGGTCTTTGCTCCTTTCTCCACTCCAATGGTTTAACGGGATAGATGAATCAATGTTTATATTTTTAAACCTGTAAATATTTTATTTTGGGTATTTTGTATATTTGTTGATATAATTCCACTTTGTGCATACGTTCCACTGTGCATGTTGCTGTTTTTGATAGTCACCCTTTTAATGAATGTAAGAAGCTTGGACTAATAGCACTTTTCTTGTTTCAACTGATCATCTTAAAATGAAAATACAGCACTGCCATTTTACCTGTTGTGTTTAATTCAGTCAATAAATTTTGTTGCTCCTTTGCATTTAAAGTGAATTCTGTTGGTCGTCATTTCTCCAGGATGAATTTCATATGTCGCCTTTCAGTTTTATAGATTGTACTAATGATGGGGATAATGGTGTCGTGATTTGATCTGTGCCTGTGTGAGTGTACTGCTGGGTGGGCAGAGCAGAGGGAAGCTCTTATTTCCTTCCACACTAAGTAAACAAGTGAAAAATGATTGTTTGCTTTGAGCAGCTGCCTTTTGAAAAGGTTGTTTGTTATTCTGACTCTGATCTGATTTCTGAGCTCTTTACTAAGAAAATCTCCATAGCATATAATCCCTCGTGAGGCTGGCTAATCTGCTGGGACTGTCGGGGAGAGGTCGGAAAGCGATTAGTTTTTTAAAGACTTATTCCCTGTTTTTTTTGTGGTATGTTTCACTTTCTGCATGAAGCAGGTTCAGATCCATCGTATACTGAATCTCAGTGTGAAAAACAATGAGGTTGTGTCTTTTTATTTGAAAAATAAGAATTAGGAAACAGGTATTTGGCATAGCTGCTGGGGATGGCAGTATCCCATATTGAAGGGCCTGGTTGCAATGCCTGGCTGTAGCTCCTCACTCCAGCTTCCTGCTAATGTGTACCCTGAGGGGCAGCAGGTGGTGGCTCAAGTAGTTGTGTCCCTTACACCCGGGGGTTAGGCCTGGGTTGAGTTCCTAGCTCCTGGCTTTGGTTTGGCCCAGCCCTGTCCATTATGGGCATTTGGGGAGATTGTCTCTGTCTCTCTGTCTCTTTCTTTCAAATACAAAACATATAATTAAAGCCTGGATAAATTGTTTTGAAGTATATCTGCCTTAAAATGGGTTTGTTCAAACTGTAGTTGCTTACATTTCTCTTAAATATCAACTAAAATTCATATTTATCATTAGGTAATGATGGGAATAAACTCCCTTTTTTTAAGATTTATTTATTTGAAAGGCAGAAATACAGAGAGAGATGGCAAGATGGAGAGAGAGACAGAGAGAGAGAGATGGGGGGGAGAGAGAGGGAGGGAGGAAGAGAGAGGTGTCTTCTATCTGTTGGTTTACTCCCCAATGGCCACAACACCCAGGGCTGGGTCAGGACAAAGCCAGGAGGCTGAACTCCATCCAGGTCTCCCACATAGGTGCAGGGGCCCAAGGACTTGTGCCATCCTTCTCTGCTTTCCCAGACACGTTAGCAGGGAGCTGGATCAGAAGTGGAGCAGCCAGGACTTGAACCGGCGCCCATATGGGATGCACCAGCTTTGCCATCATGTCAGCCCCTATATCTAGTATTTTAAAAAGTGGGACACTTCACGAATTTGTTTGTCATCCTCCTGTAGGGGCTGTGCTAATCTCTGAATTGTTGCAATTTTAGTATGTGTGCTGCCAAAGTGAGCACTGACAATCTATTCTTGTGGGAACTGATCTAGTCTCCTGAGATTCCACTAATCTTTTCCAAGGGTGGTGCCTGGCCATGATATAATTACCCTTCCACCATCTCAACATCACCATGAAGGGGACCAACTCTCCAATACATGGGCCTCTGGGGACAAATAACATCCAAACCATGGCACCACATTGGAGAACCAAACAGAACCTCAAATTGAATCCTGATTTGAACTTTATCAACTCTGTGAGCCAAAGCAAATTTCTTCACTTCTGTAAACCACAATTTCCTACAGTTTAAAATGAAGACCATGAGATTTACTAGTGGTTGTACCACTAGTAACGTTCAGAAATATGTTTCCAAGACATGGTATTTATTTTATATGCATTAACTTGATTTATTTTATTTAAAAATAGAATTTGTATCCACAACCTGGGATGCACTAGATGGTAACTTAAATGGTTCAGTCCCTGCCACCCACATGGGAGACCTGGATTGATTTCCTATCTCCTGGCTTTGACCAAGCCCAGGATTGGCTGTTGTAGGCATTTGGGGGAGTGAGGTAGAGAATGACAGCTTTCCCTGTTTCTGTCTCTCTGCCTCTCAAATAAAAAAAAATACAGGACATTTATAAAACAAAATTTCATAAGTTGGTGTAGAAATATCTTCAGCGTAAAACTTGCTTCAATATAAGGTAGAAATAGACACGGAATTCCTTGATTTGGTTGGTGGAAGGGCAGTTGTAGAGAGGTGAATTGTGCTTGTGTTAAAACAGGGAAGCAAGTGGGAGTATAAGTGGTCATAAGTGTGTATTATTCTGAGACATATTATTGCAAGATTCAAAGGAAGCAAATGTTGAGGAGGGACCAGTGCAGAGAGATCAGTGTTGGTGGAAGAAGTTGAAGGCAGTGGCTGAGTTGACTGGGCAGCTGGAAGCTTAAAGAGCAATGGCCCAGATGCAATGGTGGTCAAATCGGAATGGATGGAGTTTATGCTTCCAGAATCTAAAAATGAGCTATGAGATATAATGCAGCCATAACTAAAGGCAGATAGATGGGGGGTTTAGTACGGTGGAGATAAATCATTGGTGTCTTTAACCTGAAAAATGAGTAACTTAATGGGCTTGAGAGAGAGAAAATAGTGTAGATGGGAAGGTAATTTATTCTGTTGCTTTAAGCAATGAATGAGCTAGGCCTTTGCTCCATGAATCTATTACTCCCTCGGTTGATCCCAGCCGCTGAGCATGCCTCACAGAGTGAGCATCCCTCAGCCTCAAGTGAGATATGGGAACTTAATTATAGGACCATTTTTGTACTACATGACAAACTCAAGGCAGCCTTACCCACTCTGTTAGAGAAATGTCACCTATTCTGACTATGAGGGGTTGGTGGCTACTATGGCTTAAACGTGATTTGTCCCTGGAATTCATGCAGATGCTTAAACTGCAAAGCCATACACTTGTGGTCCTAAGGAGTGAAAGGATATCCAATGAGGTGTTTAGGAGGTGACCTAGTGCGAAGTCCTCAGGTTTTTGGGGGCCTGCCCTTGGAAAGTAGTTCTCAAGAGAGGGTTAATTATAAAGGCTATGCAGGCCCAGCTGCCCCCTGTCTCCTGGCTCTCAATGTGCCACCCTCACCAGATGTCAGTTCTTGAACTTGAACTGTCAAAACTGTGAGCTAAACAAGCCCTTTCTCTTCATAAAGTTAGTTGCCTTGGGTATTTCATTGTATAATGAAAACCTGACTAATACAGATGTCAGTCTGCAACGTGAGCATTCTCGAGAAGTCTTAAGGATCCACATACTTTGAACCTCTTATGCTGTTTTCACTGTGTATACAACTTTAACCCTAGAGCTATTATTTATTTTATTTTATTTTATTTTATTTATTTGAAAGAGTCATAGAGAGATCTTCCATCCACCTGTTCACTCCCCCAGACAGCTGCAACGTCTAGCACTGGGCCAGGCCAAAACCAGGAACTAGGAGCTTTATGCACGTCTCCCATATGGGTGAAAGGGGCCCGGACACTAGGATCATCTTCCACTACCTTTCCCAGGCCATTAGCAGGGAGCTGGATTGGAAGTGGAGCAGCCGGACATGAATCGCTGCCCATCTGGGCTGCCAGCATCGCAGGTGGTGGCTTTACTCACTACAGCACAGCACTGACACTTAACCCTCGTTTACAGTCCTAAGGAAGTAACCACGAACCAAAGGGAGTGAAAAATGCACGTCCTCAGAAGGGAGAGTTTAATGATACAGATGGAACCCAATAGAACAAAGCAATGACAAACTACCCTTGAATGGTTTTCAGCCCCTGGTGGCTGAAGGGCACTGGCCTGTGTCCTCAGACAGCTCACACTCTGAGCCAGCAAAGGTTCACAGATTTTGGCTGGGAGAAGTTGGTGCATTAAACTCTGGACTATGCATGGGAGGTGGGAGGTGAAGTGTGACATTAACCCCTCAGCCAAGGCTACGGACACTTCCCCATAAACGTCTTGGGGCAGATTTCTATCTCAGTGTTATGTTCCGGAGAACCCCGGATCTAAGATACTGTTGTACTGTTATTTCCATTTTCCAATGAAAACACGAGGCTTAGAGAGGTTAAGCGTTTGCAGCATTACAAAAAGTTTGAAAGAGTTTAAAAACTTGTGGTATAGAACACTTTAAAATGCCAGACAAAATTTACTTTATTTCTTTAAAGGCTGAATTGAGCTACCAAGGAAGGAGAGCAGAAACCTCTGGGGGGCAGTTCTGATACTGGAGGCCTAGGACTCGTGACGCTTTGACTGTTACTTAGCCTGCAACCTCATGCCGACGTTTAAACCTAAAAGTTTTTTATTTTTATTTTTATTTTTTTACAGGCAGAGTGGACAGTGAGAGAGAGAGATAGAGAGAAAGGTCTTCCTTTGCCGTTGGTTCACCCTCCAATGGTCGCCGCGGCCGGCACACCGCGCTGATCTAAAGGCAGGAGCCAGGTGCTTCTCCTGGTCTCCCATGGGGTGCATGGCCCAAGGACTTGGGCCATCCTCCACTGCATTCCCTGGCCACAGCAGAGAGCTGGCCTGGAAGAGGGGCAACCGGGACAGAATCTGGCGCCTCGACCGGAACTAGAACCCGGTGCGCCGGCACCGCTAGGCGGAGGATTAGCCTAGTGAGCCGCGGCGCCGACTAAACCTAAAACCTAAAAGTCTTAAGTTAACGGTACAAAGAGACAGAAAACTAATCCAGCTTTGAGGATTTAGGAGATGGTCTAGTTGGGAGATCCTGAGGTCACTGGGGGCTTACCCTTGGAAGACAGTCCTCCCTCCCCCTCCTGGTTATAATAGCCTGAGTTGGACCAGCACCTCTCTTTCTCTGCTTCCTGGCTCACTATATGATCTGCTCTCTGCACCTGCTCCACCGTTACCGTCTGCTGCTCTCACAGAAACCAGTCCAACGGGGATGCCTGAGCTTGGACTTGAATGTTGCTAACCGTGAGGGAAAGCAACTTCTGTTTCTCCCACAAGTAACTTGTCTCAGGTTCACTGCAGAAAGGAGAAGCTGACTAGGTCAAATATCATGGTCCTCAGATGGGCTGGGATCCTTAAGGAGAGGTAGTTCAATCCACAAACAGAGGGGAAGAACATTTTTCCATCCCTTTTCTTAGTCATTGCTAAGTCAAGCAGACACAAAGCAAGTAAGGACAAAGAAGTTTTGAACAATATGTTTGGACACAAATGTAACCCTGGACCAAACAACCTAGGAATCCACATCCTTTTCAAAGAACCAGTCATCATTTATGGAAATTGATTATACCATAGGCTATGAAGTAAGTCTTAACACATTTGAAAAAATCAATTCCACACAGAACATGTTCTTTTGCCACAACTCAACTATTCCAGGAATAAGAAGATAGCTAAAATCATTCTATATATTGGAATTTTTACGGATCAAAGAATAAAAATTAATATATTAGAACATAATTAGAATTGCACAATTATGAAAATACTATCTATTAAGACCTGTGGAATGTAACTAAAGCTATATTTAGAAGGAATGCTATAGGGGCCAGTGTTGTGGCATAGCAGGTAAAGCTGCCACCTGCAATGCTGGCATCCCAATGAGCACCTGTTCGAGACCTGGCTGCTCCACTTCCAATCCAGCTCCATGACAACGGCCTGGAAAAGAAGCAGAGGATGGAGCAAGTGCTTGGGCCCCTGTTAGCCACATAGGAGACCTGGATGAAGCTCATGGATCCTGGCTTTGGCCTGGCCCCGCCCCCATCACTGTGGCCATTTTGGGAGGGAACTAGTGGATGGATGGAGATCTCTCTGTCTTTCCCTCCCTCTATCTGTGTAACTCTGACTTTGAAATAAATAAACAATTTTTTTTAAAAAATCAGATATTTAAGAAAAAAAGAATGAATGTTGTAGTTTCAAGTGTTTAGATTACAAAAAATAAAAAAGCTGAGAATTAAGGTTGGCATTGTGATCCAGCAGGTTAAGTTACTGCCTGCAATGCCAGCATCTCATATAAGAGTTGCTTTGAGTCCTGGTTGCTCCACTTCCCATCCAGCTTCCTGCTAATGTGCCTGAGAAAGCAGCAGAATATTGCCCAAGTACTTGGGCCCCTGCTACCCACTTGGGAGACTGGACTGAGTTCTGGGATTCTAGCTTAGGCTGGCTCAGCTCAGAGCTTTGCAGCCATTTGGGGAGTGAACCAGTGGATGGAAGATATTCTCTCTCTTCTCCCCCACCCCATCTCTCTTTCTTTTTCTGTCATTCTGCCTTTAAAATAAATAAAATAAATCTTTAAAACAATCTGAGGATTAATGCGTTAAGAATGAATTTTAATTATATGGAAGAAGTTAGAAAAAGAATAACAGGATAAACTCATAGAAAGTAAAAGCAAGAAACAGCATGAATAAGAGTAGAAAGTAATAAAGCAGAAACCAAATATTACCTAAAGTAGATTAACAAAAACAAAAATTAATTCTTTTGAAAGACATCCAACATTTGTTAAGAAAAACAGAAGTGACATAAGTTGCAACATGAGAGACAGAAAGTACAACTAAAATGTTAGAAATGGCAGTGCCAATAAATCTTAAAGCATAGGCAGGCAAAAATACAAATTCCAAAAAACATAAATGTTTAAAAGTGACTTGGCTCCTATGAATGCATCCCACCTTTAGGTATAACAAAGAAAGGAAAACATGCTGACCTTGATCATTTCAGCATTGGTCAAAAAATACACCCAATTGCAGAGATGTAAAACTGTGAAAATGCACAACTTAGAATGGATGCACTGTTGTTTTCTTTAACAGCAACATTCTTCCTCTTCACTACCAGGGAGGTGAAGGTTTTGATCTACAGATACCAGATGTCCAGATATTTGGATGCAACGAATAATTAGTGAGGAATGCGCCACGCAGGCACAGTTGAAGTCGCAGACTTCAGGAAAGTTAGATATTTACTTTCGTGTGGAATTGCATGCTTTTCATAAAACGAGCCCCAGAAAAGCTCCCACGTATACGGGGTTATCTTACATGTGTCTCTCTTTGCAGAAGATGATGCCTCGCGTGCTTGATGGCTTTGCCTCTGGCCTGTCTCCATCTAGCAGACCTCCCAGGCTGGCAGGCCAAAGTGAGGTGCCGCTCTGTCATCGTTCCCTGCCAGTGGCTGGCACTTCTGCGTGTCCCGGAAGACAACCATTTCTCAGAGATCTACGTCTTGTATGTCTCTCCAGATGGCAGTGGGTGTATGTGTGAGGTGTCGGTGTGTGTGTGTGTGTGTGTGTGTGCACTAGGTTTATTAATGTGAAAGGCAGAGCAACATAGAGAGACACACACAGAGAAAGAGATTGTCCATCTGCTGGTTCAGATGGCTCCAACAGCCAGGTCTGGAACAGGCTGAAGCCATGAGCCAGGAATTCCAGCCTGGTCTTCTTCCATGGGTGGCAGGGGTCTAAATACCTGAATCGTCATCAGTTGTCTTGCCTTGCATGTTAGCAGGGAGATGGATGGGAAGCGGAGCAGCCGGGACTCGCACTGGCAGTCTGCTTTGAGATGCCAGACTCACAAGTGCCACAACACTGGCCCTCAGCTATGTGTTGGTAAAAACATTAATTTATTTACTTGAGAAGCAGAGAAACAGAGATAGAGGAAGAGAGAGAGAGAGAGAGAGACTGGTTCATTCCCCAAATGCTGAAACCAGCCAGGGATAGACCAGGCTGAAGCCAGGACCCCAGAACCAAGTCCAGGTCTCCCACACATCGGTGGCAGATGGTCAAGTACTTGAGACATCACCCAGGATCTGCATTAGTGCAAAGCCAGAATTGGAAGCAGAGCTGGGACTTGAAGCCTGGCGCTCTGATATGGAATGGAGGCATCTCAATCACCAGGCCGAATGCCTGCTTCTGAATGAGTTTCTAAATCTTTCTTGGGCGTGTGGGATTGCGTTTCAGAAGACCTCATCTTGTTGACTGAGTCCTGCAGATATGCACTGGGCCTGAGGCATGCATGCAGCTGCCCGCTGGAGGGCAGGTGGATTTCTTCTCTTCCCGTTGAGAACCCCATCTGATGTGGGCAGGCAGCTAGTGACCAATGAGGAACTGACACTGTCAGCAGCATCTGTGCTGCAGCCCCACACTGCCCAAACCCCAACCCGTCCCAGGACAATCCAATGTGGCTGAAGGCTCAGCACAATCACTCTCCATCGGTACCTGAGCCACACCTCTCGTCACGCCCCTGATGTCAGGACACTCTCCCGGAATCACCACGTGCATTCCAGCCCTGCTCCAAACTCCACCTCATCCATAGATTCAATCAGGGGTCACCCCAGGCACTACCCCCTACCCTATCAAAGAATGACCCCAAATATTGCAAATTGCAGCTCATTCTCTTTCCCAAGCCTGCCACACTCCTGTCTCAGTGTGTCCTATCCCTTTCGGTAAATCCTGCTTTCCCACACACCTCTATGCCCCCCCCCTTGAGTTCTTTTCTTGAGTGGAGTCAGGAACCTGGAATAATCCTCCACAACACATCAACCAGCAAGGCCAAGCCTGACAGAGGGGACGCTCTGTGACCAGTGCTCTCCCAGATTTCACTCTGTGTGTCTCTTCACTGGGCTTGTACCCCTCATATTGATGATCATGGTAGGTTCGGCACTTTCCTGAGTTCTCAGAGTCATTCTAGGGAGTCATCGAACTGGAAAAGGTCGTTGGAACCCTTGAATTTGAAGTCAGTTGATCAGAAGGGTAGGTGAACTGTGGACCCCCAAACATGTGCCTGGCATCTGAAGTGAGCATAGTCTTATTGGGGACTGCACCTTTAACCTTGTGGAGTCTATGCTAACTCTGGGTGATTGGGGTTCCTCTTGAACTGCAATACGCATGGATACAGCGACAGAGACGCTTAGTTTTCTCAGGTCCAACATAGCATCAAACATTTTATTTTATTTACATATATAATACATTTCATTCCATTTTCTATAAAAGAAAAATTGCGACTATTTTCTCATAGCTTTCATGCCCAATATTTTATGAGATGCTGCTCTCTGAACCTTGAGTTTCTTTTCCAGTCCTGTTTATGGCTTTGACTGCTTTGAGGATCTGATCTCCTCAGCCCCCAGGGAAGCGTGGTGGGGGGCTGTCCAACACCCAGGTTTGGGGACAATCCAGGGCTTGGCTTAGGCTGGCAACAGGGTAACTACAGGTTTGAGCATGAGTGAGAAGCACCAGGAAGGGCAAGCCAAGTGATTCAGCATCGGGAGACTGACTTCAGCCACCAGCTACTCATCCAGGGGGCAAGATCTGGAAGTGCTGGTGGAGCCTGTATTGGATGTGTCCCAGGAGCAGGTCTTCACAGTGAAGAGCAGCCTCACGTGGGTGGGGAGGGCTTGGCTGGGCACGGGAGGCTGGTGGGTCTAGTCCTAATCTCTCCCTTCCCCTCAGCCTGCTTCATCTGGGTCTGACTGATGTGCACTTTGAATAGTCACTATTCCCAAGAAGTTGCTCTAATACACGTGGCAAAAGTGAAAGAGAATGGTCCCTGGTGGAATTTTTGCTGTCAAAGTTCCAGTTGGGTTCAAAATCCATTTGCCCTTTTTCTTTCTTTTTTTTCTTCTTTTTTTGACAGGCAGAGTGGACAGTGAGAGAGAGAGAGACAGAGAGAAAGGTCTTCCTTTTGCCGTTGGTTCACCCTCCAATGGCCGCCGCGGCCGGTGTGCTGCGGCCAGCGCACCGCGCTGATCCGATGGCAGGAGCCAGGAGCCAGGTGCTTTTCCTGGTCTCCCATGGGGTGCAGGGCCCAAGCACCTGGGCCATCCTCCACTGCACTCCCTGGCCACAGCAGAGGGCTGGCCTGGAAGAGGGGCAACTGGGACAGAATCCGGCGCCCCGACCGGGACTAGAACCCGGTGTGCCGGCGCCACTAGGCGGAGGATTAGCCTAGTGAGCCGCGGCGCCGGCCCATTTGCCCTTTTTCTAAGAATTTACAGTGATGAAAGGAAAGGAAGAACTGTTAGACTTGCTCAACCTAATTTCAACTGTTATAAATGTTTGAAAGATTTGCAAAATGGTCTTCAATTTTTTATCATCCATTTATGTGAACATGCTTTCTCCTTGATGGTGACTATGGAGAGCCAGAACAGAAAGGTGGAGCCCCACCAGGTGGGAAACCTGTGAGGAACAAGACAGGTCCACCCGGGATAGCCAACTCACATTTCTGGGGAAAAGTTTCAGAACAATTGTATTGGAAAGTTTTATGGACAGTTCATATTAAGTCCTCTCCCTGATACATTGTGTCTCTTTTTATTTTTTTAAAGAATTATTTGTTCATTTGAAAGTCAGAGTTACACAGAGAGAGAAGAGGCAGAGACAGAGAGAGAGAGAGAGAGAGAGGTCTTCCATACACTGGTTCACTCTCCAAATACCTGTGAGAAGCAGCCTTACTAGTCCACTCAAAGGATGGACTCAGACACAATGTGCAATGAAAGCGAGACTTTAATAATGATCTTGCAAGATGGGTATGTGGTGGACAGCACACCCGGGGGAGACTACAGCGAGTTATTTATTTCCTAGCATGCAGGTCCCTCTTCCAGTTCCTTATTGGCTGAGTAACTACGGGTTACAGTCTTCCCAGCATTTGCTTCAGCTGTTTTGGTCACTAACATCCTGTTTGAGAACTTTCAGGGGCATGTAACCTAGCTGTCATGCTAGCTAGTAGTCTACTCACAGCTAAATATTTTACTTTGAAAATGAACCAAATGCTTACTTCTCACAACCCATAACAGCCAGGGCTGGGCCAGGCTAAAGCCAGGAGCCCAGAACTCAAGTGCATCCCAAGTGGCATCTTAACTGCTGGGCCAAAGGCCCACCCATCTCTCCACAAACTTTCTGAAGCCCCCTCATATGTGGAACCTGACAAATAATATTACATTTTATTCATATTACATCATTATGCCAAGAAAAATAAAACGCGGGTGTATCATTATGTCAAGAAAAATAAGACACAGGTATGCCTGTTTGGCACACTGGATAAGATACTATACCCTATATCAGAGTGCCTGGTTAAAGTCCAGCTCTGCTTCCAATCCAGTTTTCTCTTAATATGCACCCTGGAAGGCAGCAAGTGATGGCTCAAGTGACTGGATCCTTGCCACATGCATGAAAGATCCAGAAAGAGTTCCAGGCTCCTGGCTTTGGCTTGGCCCAGCACCAGATATTGTGGGCATTTGAGGAGTGAACCACTTGTGGAGGCTCTCTCTGTTTCTCTGACTCTGTATGTCAAAAGGAAGTTCATGGACAAATTATATTAAAAGATAATCCTCATCTTCCATGAATTTTTGAAGTCCCATCATATAGTCATGTGCTACAAAGCAACATTTTGGTATAAAATGGACCACACATATGATGGTCCTGTAAGATTATAATGAGACAGAAAAATTTCCTGTCACCTAGGGATGTCACAGCCATGTTAATGCCACAGTACAACACATTTCTCACGTGTAGGGTAGTGGTGGGATAAACTCACCTACTGCACTGCCAGTTGTGTGAAAGCACAGCACACATGACTATGTACAGAACACAGTACTTGATAATGATAAGAAATGGCTGTTACTGGCTCATGTATTTACTACACTTTTTATCAGTGTCAGAGTTTACTGCTTCTGCTCACACAGAACCAAGCTGACCGTAAAGCAGTCTGCTGTGTTAAGCCAGCAGCAGTCTCACCCATCTCATGGTTACCTTGTCTCTCAACTGCGTCAGTAGCCACCGTCCAGCTTTGTGTCTAACCCTCTTGGATGCTTGCACAGTGGTAGAATTGCCCAACAATTCAGCTATCAGACAGCATCCCAGGCATTCAGCGACACATGCATGTACCTGTTCCCAGGTCTCCCACACTTTGCCTTGTGGGTCTGTGCACACATCTCTATTTTCTATGAGGACTGCAGCAGGAAAAGCTTGGCCAGCCATGCTCCCATCATGGTTATGGTGTCCCCAGACCCAGATGGACTTCATGCAAGGGTCATTCGCAGCACTGTGACCTCCCTGTTTTACATCTGAAAAATCTCTTCATCTCATTCCCCATCCCAAGAGCTGTGAAATAATAATAGCAACAGCACTACACAGGCAGTCTCAGTGGATTCTAGAATGAGATGCATTAGTGAACACAGATCAATACACAGGTTGAATACACGGTGTAGGAAGCCAGAAAGAAATGCAGCGGTGTTGTATGAATAATGCAACTTGAGTGACAGTTTGGGTCATACCATCCTTTCAGTTTTTTAAAAAAATTTTATTTATTTATTTGAAAGTCAGAATTACAGAGAGAGAGAGAGAGAGAGAGAGAATCTTCCAACTGCTGGTTCACTCTCTTGATGGCTGCAAAGACCAGGGCTGGGCCATGCTGAAGCCAGGAACCAGGAGCTTCATCCGGGTCTCCTATGTTGGTGCAGGAGCCCAAACACTTGGGCCCTCTTCTGCTGCTTTTCCCAGGCCATTAGTAGTGAACTGGATTGGGAGTGGAGCAGCTAAAGCATGAACCAGCATCCACATGGGATGCCAGCATCGCAGGGGGTGGCTTTACCTGCTATGACAATATCCCCTCTCCTCCATCTTTCCAATGCCAGAGATGTGGTTTGGGGACACTGGAGGACTTGTCTCATCTGCAAGACTTCAGGCAGCAGGACTTTGGATCTCCTCTCATCAGCCAGGCACCATGAGGCTGAGCATCTTTTCTGTACTGGCCACTTGGGTTTCTGCACTATGCACCCCTTTTCCTACTTTCCCCTCTGTCACCCATCGCCTTACTGCCCCTGCTCTCAGCCTGCCCAGATGACAAGCCAAGTCAGGTGTTTTCCTAGAGGAAATCTGGTACCAGCTATTGAGAAAACTTCTCCATGCTTGTTCCCCAAGCAATCAAACAAAGAGAAAACAGTCAAGATAAACGGAGTGGAGTAAAGAAGGAAAGTGGCTGCGATGCCACTGGAGGCCTGCTCAGGTCCCCAGGGAGGGTGTCACTGGACGTTCAGATGCTGCTGCTAAGACAGCCGGTGCTCCACAGCTGCAGGATTCATGTCTGCACATCCTCCCATTTGCTTCTCTACTGAACATGATTAACTTGTCATTATTCCCTAAACAACACAGGATCACACCTGTTTACACAGCGTTTATATTGTCTTAGGCATTACACATCATTCAAAGATGATGTCAAGTAGGCAGGAGGATGCGAGTCGGTTCTATGTAAGTCCTACACCATTGCACATAAGAGACTTTGAGCATCAGTGGACTTGGGGGTGGGGTCTTAGAGCCATCCCCCATGGATACCCAGGGACCATTGCACCCTTCTGGAAACTTCTGCTCCTGGCTGGAGGGAGCCCTCCCTCCTGGTGTGTCTGGAGGGGCTGCAGAAGCCCTGCCCCCTGGGCTGACAGTGAGACAGGTGTAGAGGAGAACTGCATTCCCCAGCCCCTTGTGGCACAGGCCAAGGGCAGATGTCCCTGACACCACAGCCATGCTCAGCTGTCCTCCTGCCTTCCATTCATCCTGTCCTTCCTTACAGGCTGCTCCTCTAACAGGACACTGGCCCAGGAGTGCCCACCTCAGCTCTGCTTCCAGGGAGCCCAACTTGACCCTGAGCTTGAGATTTCCTGGACAAGACTCAGAATAGGGGGACAAGAAGAAAGGGGGTGATGAGGCTGGTGGGTCCATGTGAGTGGGAGCGAGGGTCTTAACTTGGGAGTGGCCACTGTGCACAGAGAGGAGAGAACAGCAGGAAGTTGTGAACAATGTATGCTGTGCCTCTGGGGGAGGGAGTAGAAGAAAACTGGTGAGCAAGACCGTGGGCAGATGGGTTCCAGAGCCCACGACCTCTGATGGGACCTGGAGATGTCGGAGATGCTGGGGTTAGGTTTTCGTCTTAGCAGCTGGGGCTGCGGCTTTGCCTCCTGAAGCCCTGGCTTCTGTGAGCTGCACGCCAGGGAGACTTGCTCACCTCCGTTGTCCCCTGCAGTCTGCCCTTCTGTGGCTGCAAGGACATTTCCCTGGCTGTGTTCATTTCATCTGCTCCACTCACCCGGAGAGCCAATACCGCAAACTCGGCTTCTTAGGTAATGGGTAAAACACAGTCCAAGAGCTGGGAAGGGATACTGGGATCCCTCTTTTATGCTGGTGAATTAAATGAGACAATGAGTGTAAAAGGCTTAGCACAATGCCAGGCACACAGTAAGCACTCAATATATGATAACTGTTGGGGATGACAGTGATAAATGACTGGTAATTAATCCTATATCTAGAGATATAAAACCTGGTAAGTTAAAGTTCCTAGCATGGTCACACTCAGTAGCTCTTGATTTTCACAGTAGCCCTATGAGACAGGTAAGGCAGGGTAGGATTTTTGGAACTAGAATTCCAGAGGTTTGGAGCTGGAAGGGGCCCTAGAGATTGTGTCCTCCAAACACTTCATTTCAAAAAGAAAAAAAAAAAACAACTAAGGTTCAAGGATGAGAGGATTTTTTTTTCTCAAGACAATACAATGAGTGAGGGGATGAGCCTACAGTCAGGTCCTTGTCTGGTTCTCTTTCCAGCAATGGGCTGAATGAGAAGGGCCAGACTGGGGATGGGACATCAGTTTGCTTTTGCTGTTACACCAGGTGAAATGTCCATAATTCCTGAGAAGGCCTTATTAAGTAAGGCATGTGCCAAGGAGGAGGTGAAGATGCGTTTGTTTGTTTGTTTGTTTGTTTTTTTGACAGGCAGAGTGGACAGTGAGAGAGAGAGAGACAGAGAGAAAGGTCTTCCTTTGCTGTTGGTTCACCCTCCAATGGCCACCGTGGCCGGCGCACCGCGCTGATCCAATGGCAGGAGCCAGGTACTTATCCTGGTCTCCCATGGGGTGCAGGGCCCAAGCACTTGGGCCATCCTCCACTGCACTCCCTGGCCACAGCAGAGAGCTGGCCTGGAAGAGGGGCAACTGGGACAGAATCCGGCGCCCCGACCGGGACTAGAACCTGGTGTGCCGGTGCCGCAAGGCGGAGGATTAGCCTAGTGAGCCGCGGCGTCGACGAAGATGAAGTTTTGAGAGAGATTTAGAAGCTAGTGACAATACCAGATCAACTGGTAGAAAAACAATATGGGGGAGGGGAGAGGGAGAGGGAGAGAGAGTGGCAGATGTTTCTAATTAGGGCAAAGAGTGATTAAGTGCAAATAGGTAATACTGAATAGAAAGCCAATGTTGGAAGGAAAATTAGGATACGCTGAGTTGCAATATTTTAGAACTTTGAGATAACTTTGAGATAAAAATATCCTTTAAAGAAAAGCAAATGTGGGTGCAGTGCAGACCATGTTTAGGAAGATATCTCAGAAGATAAACTACACAAAGGGAGGAGAAACACAAGGCCTCAGAATTGCTTAAAATCATGCTTGCCTGGGACTCACAGAATTGGGATTAGATGAGACCACTGGGTCTTCCTTAAATGAGATGAATGAGTTGTTGAAACATCTCGATAGAAAATTGCAAGGATTCCCAGTTCTCTGCCCGGGGGGAGCAATAATAAAGATATCTTCCTTAAAATCCCACTTTGTGGACAAGCATGTCTGTGTCCATAATTCTGAGAACATGAGCCGGGTTATCCCATGATGAACAATTCTGTCTTCAGCAGAAGAGCCAGGGCACCCAGAGCTGCCTAGAACATTCTCTACATTTGTCTTGAATAAGGAATAAAACGGACAGCTCCCCTCCTCTTACTAAAAATCCCTTTCAACTGGATGTCTTTTGGAGGCCCGAGATTGCTGTTTCACAGGATGAAAATAATCAAGAGAGATTAACCCTGGAGAAGGGGTAAGCCAAAGCAGCTGTTGAAATCACCAAGTCGTTGAGATTGTGCAGAGTTAATCTGTGGAGGAAGAGGTAAGAGAGGGAAACCCTGGAGTCATGCACAGTCTTGAATCTGCCTTCTCAGCACCCAGTCCCTCTCCTTAAGTAATAACATTGTTTTCACCGGGGGACACCTTCACTTGTACCCCCTCTGCCTACCTTGTTTGCGTAGGCGCAGCCCCTTATTGTGGGCACACAACTGGCCTGGGCACACAACTCAGTTATGGTGCATCAGAGCCCAGCAACCTGCTGACCACCATGGCTGATTCAAAGGAGGGGCACCAGAGCCATTGGCCCAATGACCCCCCCCCCCCCGCCGGGGTCTTTTGCTAAAAGTATTTGTCTGCTGGGGTTGCTGTCCTGGTAGGAATAAGAACTGGAAATTGCCTTTGTTCATCTAGTCACTGCAGAGAGATCCTGAGAGGGAAGAGGTGGTAAGCAAAGTTGTGTGGGTGCAGAGACGCTTAGGGAGCCAACCCTGAAGCCCACTCTCATGAACACAGTGACAAAGCTAGCTTTGTTCTTGGACTTTCCAACTGTCTGAATCAATAAGCTCCCTCTCCTGCTGCTATGATTTGGATGTTGGTTTGGATGTTGTATGTTCCCCAAAGGCTCATGTGTTACAGGCTTGGTCCCTAAAGTCTTATGTTAATGGAACTGAGAGGGTGGAAAGTAAATCCAGTTATGGTGTTTAAAGGTGGGGCCTTTGGTGGTGATTGGATTGGGTCGTTAGTGTGGAGCCCGATGATTAAATCCTGATGATTTATTGCAAACCACACAGACACAGACACAGACAGACATAGACAGACACCTGGTTTCCCTGTCTCCTGCCAAGTGATGCCCTGCACCACTTCTAGACTCTACCAGTAACAGGGCCATCATCATCCCTGGCCTTGGACTGTGAACTTGTGAGCTGAATAAACCCTTTCTCTACCAGGTTGGTTGCCTCAGGTATTTCATTACAGTAACAAAAAACTAACACACTTGGGAATGTTGGCTTTTTAAATTTTTTTATTTAAATTTTCCATTTTACTTTCTTTTCTGTTAGTCTTTAACAGATTCAAGGTGATTTGTACACACAATGCTAAGAACATACTGGTATTCTTTTCCTCCCTCCCTCACACCCCTCCTCCTTCTCCCATTCTTTATTTTTTAGTTTTTGAGATAACATATTTTAAATTTACATCACAGTGGAGCTGGCACTGTGGTGTAGTGGGTAAAGCTGCCATCTGCAGTGCCAGCATTCCATATGGGTGCCAATTCGAGTACCGGCTGCTCCTCTTTCCATCCAGCTTTCTGCTATGGCCTGGGAAAACAGTAGAAGATGGCCCGAGTCCTTGGGCCCCTGAACTGACGTGGGAGACCAGGAGAAGCTCCTGGCTCCTGGCTTTGGATCAGCACAGCTCCAGCCATTGTGGCCAACTGGGGAGTGAACCAGAGGATGGAAAACGTCTCTCTCTCTCTCTCTGCCTCTCCTCTCTCTGTGTAACTCTAACTTTCAAATAAAATAAATAAATCATTAAAAAATTTACATCACAGTAAAAATTTGCGATGTGGTTCTCTAACCTCAGTCTCTGCATTCTGTGTTGACCTACTTGTGATGATGGAATTGAGTAATTGATAACTCCAATGCTAACCCCTCTCTGGAAAGAAGAAGGTGGACAGGACATTCCCAAGCCCCTCAGAAGCTGTTTCTGGATGAGATTCAGGTTGTGCCCATAAGATGAGCTCCCGAGAGTCTTCATCAGATATCAGGTCACCTGAAGATAATGAATGTCAGGTGAGAGTTGACCTGGGATGGAGTCACAGAAGAGGTGAGAAGTCTGGGGTACACAGACCCAAGTAAAGGCAGATCTGTTTGTGCCAATAGTTGGGTGGTGGCTTTTCTTTTATTCTTCCTGGATGAAGCCTGGGCAGTTCTCTTGTTCTGAGTGCTCTGCCCTCCCCACTGTTATGTGAACTTCCCATCAAATGTGCTAAAGTATATTTTGCATCTGTCACTGACAACCTCGACCAATACCATGCAAAGGGCATATTTCTAGGCCAACAAATCACTGACATTGTCAAGCTTTGACCAGGTACTGTAATCCGAAAAAGACTATGCATTGTTGACTTGAGGAATGGAAAGTGAAGGAAGAACCACTGAAAAGGCACAGAGGGGCTGGTGCCGTGATGCAGTGGGTTAATCCTCCACCTGCAGGGCCAGCATCCCATGTGGGCACCGGTTCTAGTCTTGGCTGTTCCTCTTCCCATCCAGCTCTCTGTTACGGCCTGGGAAAGCAGTGGAGGATTTCCTGGGTCCTTGGGCCCCTGCACCCGCGTGGGAGACCAGGAAGAGGCACCTGGCTCCTGGCTTCGGATCGGCACAGCTCTGGCCGTTGCGGTCACTGGGGAGTGAGCCAATGCATGGAGGACCTTTCTTTCTGTCTCTCAGTCTCACTGTCTGAAGCTCTACCTCTCAAATAAATAAATAAATATCTTAAAAAAAAGGAGAGAGAAGGCACAGAAAGATCTATGAGGGGAGTATTTGCCAGGCTGTTAGGACGAGGATAAATCAGCAGAACCAACTGTGAAAGGGGAGTGGATGCTGAAAGCAGGCTACTGCACTTGGCAGATTCCAGAGAGTGGAGGGGCTTAACCCTAATTGCAGCAGGCTGCACAGCGAGTGAATAATGAGAAAATGCAGCAGATACAGATTATTTCTGCATAGAACAAGTTGTGGAGCCACAGAGAGAAGAGGATGGAAAGGTAATTTTCCAGAAGAGCCAATGATGGTGTTTTTTTTTTTTTTTTTAATCTGTCTTCCCTACTTACTACAGGGTCCCTGTGCAGCCTGGTGGAGGATGGCTGAAGCTGCTTTGCAGAATGAGAGTGCACACTGGATTACTCAGACTTCCCAACACTAGGGAACAAAAACCCTGCTCAGAACCACTGGAATTCGGTGTTCCTGTAGAGAGAAGTCAAGGGCAGGGCTGCATCCAGGGGTTCAAACAACGTCCTCGGAACTTGATTTATTTCCTCTCTCTGTCCTGTTGGCTCCAGTTCTCAAGCCCAATCCCTGGCAACCACTGTTTCAGCCTCTTAGGATCAATACAGAAGTCTCCCTTTGTTCCTGGTTTGCCTTGTGTGGCTTTGGTTCCCAGCAGTCCATTGTGGTCCACAAGTGTTACATGGAGAATTTCAGAAATAAACAATTCCTAAGTTTCCACTAACTCTTGTCACCGTACATAGTTGCAGTTACTCTGTTTTATTGTTCTTGTCACTAATCTCTTACTCTGCATAGTTTATAGATTGTGACTTTATCGTAAGTGTATATAGATATAAAGGAAACATAGGCTCCAGGCTGGCACTAGACATGGTTTCAGGCATCTGTGGAATTCCCTGGAATGCAGTCTCTGTGGGTAAGGGCAGGGGGACAGTGAAAAGGGAGGGAGGTTCCCTGTGGGGAGCAACTCGGACTAGACTGTTACTGGAATTAAGACTTATTCTATGCATCTGCTCTCCCACAATATGGCGCTGAGAAGGGAGTAACAACTTCTACGCAGCTGCCTCTCGCCAACTTGAGTGATGACCTGCAGCAGCTGATCCTGCTCCTGATTGGAGGAGAGCAGCGTACTCGGCGTGTGGGTAGCAGAGTTGGGATTGGTGGAAGAGGACTATAAAGGAGGAGAGAGACAACATGCACCAGGAACATCTAAAGGGAACACCTGAGCAGCCCCCGAGAGAGCCAGCCGGCGGTGTGCCGCTCCCCCGCTCCCCCGCGGAAGTGGGGAAAGTGGCAGGGGGAACCGCGTAGCCAACCCGGGAAGAACCAGCAGCAAACCCGGGGAGGGCCGAGCAGACAAAAGAACAGCGCAGGGTCCTGTGTCGTTCCTCCATGAAGAGGGGGAGCGACAGTTCCCTTCTGCAGGTCATGACCTGGGCTACACTCATTCTGGTGTTTTTTTTTTTTTCTTTTTTTAGATTTATTTATTTATTTGAGAGACAGAGTTCCAGAGAGAGAGAGAGAGAGAGGGACAGAGAGAAAGGTCTTCCATCCACTGGTTCACTCCCCAAATGGCTGCAACAGCCAGAGCTGGACCAGACCAAAGCCAGGAGCCAGGAGTTTCTTTCAGTTCCCCCAAGTGAGTTATCTTCCACTGCTGGATTGGAAGTGGAGCAGCCAGGACATGAACCAGCACCCATACGGGATACTGGAGCCACAGAAGGAGGTTTAGCCTACCATGCCACAGTGCACCGGGGGGGTGCACCCCAGTCTGGACTTGAGTGCATCACTTAAAAAAGAAATTGATTTATGTATTATTTATTTAAAAGGCAAAGAGAGAGTAGAGAGACACATAGACAGAGATCTCTTCCACCTGCAGGCTGGCTTCCCAAAAGCTCTTCAGTAGCCAGGGCTAGGCCAGGCCAGAGGCTGGAGTCAGGAGCTCCATCTGAGTCACTCACGTGGGTGGCTAGGACCTAACCACTGGCTGCTTTCCCGAGCACATTAGCAAGAAGCTGGATAGGAAGCTGAAGAGCCGGGACTTGACTTGGCACTCCAATACAGTGGGCAGCCACAAGTGGCATCTTAATACACCATGCGACAGCACCTGCCTCCTTAAGCTCATCCTTGAGCCAATCATGCCATCAGGGATTTGAATGATTCTGATTGGTCAGTTCCTCAGACCCAAGGTTGCTTCTGACCCAATCATTGTGCCCAGACCGGGGTGGGGGGGCATTTCCCAGTGTTGAAGAGCCAGATCTGGGTCACTTGGACCCCTCACTTGAATCAGATTTCCCCAGTGCAGAAGGAAGATGAGGAAATTGATGCGGGGCAGGCTCAGGGGATACTTGGGGGCTACAGGCATTGCTTCAGGAAGAGGAGGGTGCAATAGTCTTAGAAGTGTGGGGGGGGCAAAGTCTGAAACAGCCCCCGGGAGACCCAGAAGAGAAGGCCGTGAAATAGGAAGGAAAGATTATGCGGAGGACCAGCTGAGGCTGGATAGCACAACTCCATAACTGAGTCAGCAGTGTCGTGAGGCTTGAGTTATTTGTCTGTCTATTATTTATTTACTTGAGAAGCACTTGGGAGCCAGCCCTGACGCGTGAGGAGAGGAAGCAGAAGCGTGACTCTCCATATGCCTTTCTCTGCTGCAGATGGGAGTTGTGGCCCGGATTGAGGGTGCCGTGTCAGCACACTGCTTCATGGGGAATTCCTGACATCCTGAGGGCACTCAGATGGGGCAGATTCAGAGCATTTGGCAGGCCACCGTCCAGGGGCAGACTCGGTCCCAGGCTCTTCATGCAGGCAGATTGTCTCCTGGGAAAATGGGACAGCATGCTTTGGGATAATCCCCAAATAGGCAGGAACACAGCACATGGCTGGGAGGGGCTGCGAGTGGTGTGCCTTCTTGGATTTGATGTGCTCATGTTAATCACATGTAACCAAGCCAGTGCTTAAAATAGATGGGCCGCCAGTGAATTGGCATGTGAATTGCATGAAATCTGCTCCTAGTTTTAATTTTGCGTTGCTCCCTGGAGGGTGTTCTTAATAGCAATAGAAATGTTTCTAGATTCCTGACCCTTCCCACCCACAGCCCCATCTTCCTTCATGTATTCTCTACACTGGTCAAAGGGCTCTCTACCACAAATCTGTAGTTGAAACAGAAGAAACATTGAGCCCGGTGAGGGGAATGGACAGTGAGGGCTACAAAGATCCCCTCGGGACAGCTTTTGAGACTATGACCCTAGGGTGTAGAGATGTGGTTAATTATATCTCACAGGAACCAAGCAGTGAGAGATTCACTTAATATTCTTTAAACAACTGTGAGGGTTTTTCCTAACTAATATCATTGGTTGTGCTATGCTTCTAGCAGAGCCCTCTAAGCAATGTCTTGGGTCAGCTGTGCCCATTGAATGCATCCTAACTTCTATCCATTCCAAGCTATCGGAGAGAAGTTTCTCTGAGAAGGATGCACCTTGCTCAAAGACTCTCACTGCCCAGGGAGTCTGAATCCATGGTCTTCTAGATCTTTCAAAACCTGCTGTTAAGCTTCCCTTTCATTGTTTTCTTTCTTTTTAAAAATAATATTAAAGATTCGAATGCATTGAGAAGTTCTGGGAAGAGTATTGTAGACATCCAAGTTTCTACAACTGAGATTATACTGTTAATTGATTTGCCATGTGTTTCGTATCTTTATTTAGAGAAAGTCTTCAAGGCCTGGTGGAAGCTTGCTGCTGCCCTGCACCCCCATCTGGAGTCAAATAATGTCATGGCCACTGCATTCCTGTCGTTGCTGCCCTAGAGGGAGTCACTATCATGAGACATCTTTCCCATCCATGTTTATGTGCATTTGTTAATTATAGTGCTAAATCTAACTAGATTTGGCCTGAGGATGTCCCCACACTTGAGTCCTTATGTAATGAGTTGCAACCTATCTTACTACGCAGTCCAGCTGGAAGCCTGAGAGTATACTCCTGTGCTTAGATTTGATTCCCTGCTCCTGATCCTGGTTCCAGCTTCTTGCTAACACAGCCCCTGAGAGGCAGCAGTGATGGCTCCTGTGGTTGGTTCCTGCTTGCTCCGTGGGAGACCTGGATTGAATTCCCAGCTCTCAGCTTTGATCCCCCAGAAGTTGTGGGTATTTGTGAACCAGTGGGTAGAAGTGCACTCTCTCTTTCTGCCTCTCAAATAAATAAGTAAATAAATCTAAAAAGTAATTTAAAAAAGAGTCTTCTCTTGTAACAAATAACAGGCTTAGCCAATTACAGTTACCGAACTTTTAGTCAATTGCAAGTGGACAAATGTTTAAAAACAATGTTCATGGGGCCGGCGCTGTGGCTCAGTGGGTTAACACCCTGGCCTGAAGTGCTGGCATCTCATATGGGCACCGGTTCTAGTCCCGGCTGCTCCTCTTCTGATCCAGCTCTCTGCTATGGCCTGGGATAGCAGTAGAAGATGGCCCAAGTCCTTGGGCCCCTGCACCCACATGACCCTGAAGAAGCTCCTGGCTCTTGGCTTCGGATTGGCACAGTTCAGGCCCTTGTGGCCAATTGGGGAGTGAACCATCGAGTGGAAGACCTCTCTCTCTCTCTGCCTCTCCTCTCTCTGTGTAATTCTGACTTTCAAATAAATAAATAAATCTTTAAAAAAAAACAACAACACAATGTTCAGGGGCCGGCACTGTGCTATAGCAGGTAAAGCCGTTGCCTGTAGTGCCAGCATCTCATATGGGTGCTGGTTTGAGTCCCAGTTGCTCCACTTCTAATCTAGCTCTCTGCTATGGCCTGGGAAGGCAGTAGAAGATGGCCCAATTTCTTGGACCCCTGCACCCATGTTGGAGACCCAGAAGAAGCTCTGGGCTCCTGGCTTCAGATCGGCTCAGCACTGGCCATTGCAGCCATTTGGGGAGTGAACTATCGGATGGAAGACCTCTCTCTCTCTCTCTTTCTGCTTCTGCCTCTCCGAAACTCTGCCTTCCAAGTGGATAAATTTTTTTAAAAATAAAAACAATGTTCAAATAAGGCAAATGTGGAGTGGTAACCAACTGGCCTATATTTGCCCTTCATTTCCATTCTATACCTCTTCTCTATTTTCTGTCCATAAATGCTTCCCAGTCATGCAGTGGAATGCCTAAACATGTTCTTGCTTTGTGAGCTGCCTCCTTATTCTAGCATCACAGATAAAGGCCAATCAAGATCTGCAAAACTAGCCGGCACCGTGGCTTACTAGGCTAATCCTCTGCCTTGCGACACCGGCATACCGGGTTCTAGTCCCGGTCGGGGCACCAGATTCTGTCACGGTTGCCCCTCTTCCAGGCCAGCTCTCTGCTGTGGCCTGGGAGTGCAGTGGAGGATGGCCCAAGTGCTTGGGCCCTGCACCCCATGGGAGACCAGGAGAAGTACCTGGCTCCTGCCATCGGATCAGCACGGTGCACCGGCCGCAGTGCGCGTGGGCCGCGGCGGCCATTGGAGGGTGAACCAATGGCAAAGGAAGACCTTTCTCTCTCTCTCTCACTGTCCATTCTGCCTGTCAAAAAAAAAAAAATCTGCAAAACTAGAGTTGTAATTTTGTCTTTTTAACAGTACATTTGTATATGGATAATATATAGTACTATTTGAGAAGATTAAACTTCCATATCATTCAAATCATTCTATATGTATCACAACTCACTTTTTTCTTTTTATTTAATGTTTGAGATTTATCCACTCTGATAATTAGATGTGATTCATTTAGTTTATCCTGCTATATTACATTCCAAAATCACAACTTATCAAAATTTATGGATCCATTCTTCTACTGATGAATGCTGCTGTAACAGATACCTTAGTGCCTGCTTCCTTATGCACATATGTGAGTTTCTCTAAGGCATTTTTAGTGAAATTATGTTCTCTTCTCAAATTTTGGAAACAATACAGAGAAGTGCAGAAGGTAATGAATCAGAAAACACAAATTCCACTATAACTTCACAAATCCCTGAAATTTTGCCTTCACCAGACATGGTAGAGAACTTTCTCTCAGGTCATCTCAAAAAATGTTCTATTTTTGAACAACTTTTTTCTGCCTATAAACTTGGTAATAATTGGGGGTACACTTTTTTGCTTTGGCTGCTAAAAAGCTAGGCACCAACTCTGTAGCTTATTCTGGTAGGTTTGTAGCTCTGTGTAGCTGTATTTTGTGTGTTCATCTCTCCTGCTTCTTTTCTCCTGAGCTTCAGCTGTGTGTGTGTGTGCTCTGTACATGAATGCTTTCTAAAGCATTTGGGGATCGCAGCACAAATGCATCAATGAGTGAATAAACAGATGATTAGAACAAGACTAGACAGAGTAGACTGGACAGATGAAATAAGCTGTCCTCGTTACAAAATTCTGCCTTTAAACTAATTTCTGTCAAGACACATTTCCTTTTCATAAATAACAGAAATTATAATTTCATAATTGGCATTTATTACTCGGGAATGAAGCTCAACCCCACACTACCTAACCACTTCAAAGGGTAAAGGTGAGATGGTCATGGCGCCTTGTCTTGATCAGAGTGTTCATACATAAATCAAAGGGACACTTTATGAGCTTGGGAATATTCAGTGGTTAGAGGCAGAAACAACAAAAGCTGATATAACTCTGACACATCTGAAAGAAATCCATTAGTCAACGGATCCTTCTCTTTGGGAAAAATAAAGCTTAGATTTGTGAACACTATAATCTGCCTGGAAAAAAAAGATTATATGTAAATCATATGCAAATTATCCCCTCTGTGCTGACAGTGACTTAAAAGCATTTATTGTATCTCACATGTTCAGCTAACAAGAAATGTGGAAGCAACTAGTTCTTTAATAGTATTTCAGAGTCTAAGCCATTCTCTGGCCTCCAATAAGCAGGACATTTAGGCGTCTCGCCCTGATGAACCTTTTGTGTTATTCATTGGAGTCTTTTCTGCCTCATTTTCATTACATCTTCTGATATGCAGCCACTTCATTTCATTACGAATGTATTTTTCCTTTGTTATAATGGAAGGTATTGCTCTTATAATTGAGTGACCCCTTTTTGTACCCTCTGCCCTTCTGTTTCCTCTCAGCTCTGTTTATATACACACATTGATTTGGCAATTTTTAATGACCTAGCAGGTCATTTCTGGCAAAAAATACTTTTTAAAAATTATAAACCAGTCAAACCAGTCTCTCTTTTTTTTTTTTTTTTTTTTGTCTTGGCTTACCCGATGGTTGCTGTCATTTTCTGGTTTAATGAACAATGAAGTGAAAATTAAATGAATATAAAAACCCTACTTAAATTATTTTCACACGGATGGATTTTCAGACTCTTCCAAATGCTGATTTCTCTTGGTGTAATTCTATCCCATGCATCTTCAAAGTGCACAGGGTGTGGGCAGATCGGCCCATTTGGGTAAATGGAGGGAGTTTCTCCAAGTGCTCGTTGGCATATTTACATTAGCAGCTGAATCTTAGAATCACTCATTTCTTTTTCTTTATCTGTTGCCTGAATAACATTACAGGAAGATTTAAAATATAAGAACACTCATCTGAGCTCTTCCTCTCCTGAAACCATTCTTAGTCTCTAGGCAGACAATCTGTCCACAAGCACACCTCTGGCATGGTTTCCTGTAACAGCTTCTTTCCCCCACTTACTAAACAACGCCCACTGATCCATGAACACAGATGCTATGGATACAGGGAAAACCAAAGCCCCTGCCTGGTGAGTTCGGGGCTTGTGACCTGTGCTAGCCTTTCATCACTACCACCAAACACCTGGGACAAGCTGTATATGGAGGACAGTTTATTTTGGATCCAGGTTTTTGGAGAGTCAAAGTTCTGGTGCGGTGGTCTGGTGAGGCTGGCGATGGCAATGGGGGAGTGTGTGCAGAAGAGGAGCCACATGGTGATCAGAAGCAGAGGGAGGCGGAGCCTTCCTCGGGCTTTTATAACCACCCCTCTTGGGAGAGCTACCTTCCAAAGGCACACCCCCATGACCCAAGGACCGCCCACTAGGCCCATCTGACATACCATAACTTGAGTAAGTTTTCACCCTTGTAGTACGACTTGTGTCCCCAGGATTCAATCATCAGCATGATATTGAGAGCCACATCCTATTTAAGTCTCACTACAACCTCAGCTCTGCCAACATTTGGGGGTGGATATTTCTTCATTGTAGCGGGTTGTTCTGTGCACTGTCGATGTTCAATAGCATCCTTGGCTTCTATCTTCTAGATGCCAGCTGTAGCCCCCTCCCTAGCTGTAACAACCAAAACACCTCCAGGCACTGTTAATGCCACCCCATGGTGGGTCCAGATGAGGACCACAGGTCGATGTTTGTCGTATTTTAGGAAAGCAAATGACCATGAGAATGCAATCCCATGGCCCAGGCAGGAAGAGGAAGGTGTTGGCTCCAGGTTGCAGGAGTGTCAGCCTCTGGGGGAGGACATGCAGGCCTTCTGAGAGCTGCCCTCAGAATGAAGTGAAAGGCAGGTACAGGAGCCCCACACTATATGCTACAGACAGAGAAACTGAGGCCCAGAAAAAGTAGGCAAATTGCATTGGGAAGGGGGAATCCAAGATTCAAACTCTGAGCACTAGGACAGGGAAGCTCCTATTCTACCTATCACTACTACACAGAGAAGGGCTATGTGTATTCCAGATCTGCAGGCGGGAGTGGGGCCCACACCTGTCCACCCTCAGAGAGGAAGGAGGCTGGAGGAGGGGACTTCTGTTCTAACAGGAAGCCAGGCTTTGGTTCATTTACTGCAAGGGTGTCAAGGGCTTCCTAGTCCAGCCCACTTTATATCATGACTGTGCAGGGGGTTTACCTGGGCATCTCCCATACACTTGTGAAACTGCACTAAGGCAGAGCAGGTCAGAACCCCCAGTCATCCCCTTAAAGTATAGGAGCAATTCAGGGGGAGGACTGAGGGAGGGAAGACCTGAAGCCAGAGGTCCCTGAACCTCTTGAATGTGTGAATCACAACTGCCCAAGACAAACTGTGAGTGAGTGACACTGCCACTTCTCACACTGGGATTGCCTTGTCTTTGGTCCTTTCCTGAGGCCAGTGGTGACCGGAGAAGCTCAGAGAGACATGGTCTGGTCAGAGCCATGGGGCACCCAGCCGTGGGTGAGGCGGTCATCTACTGACCTCTACTTGTGCTTTACAGTGTGGGGTCCAGTGGGCGTAGGGACTTGATTGCCCAGGGCATCAAGCAAGACCTTTAGATTCTGTGTTGCATGGAAAGACATGGAGTAGGGTTTGGGGGGCTCCATGGGATGCGCAGCCATGGAGCTCCCATGTCAAGGTCGGTCTGATAGCTGTTGCTGTGTCTTTATCACAAGGTGAATGTTGCTAGTTTCGGTTAGGGCAATGCTTTCCCATGGTCGGGACTTTCCAGAGGAGTTGAAATGTTGTAAACAACAAGATGGCACCGAGGACCGCGCGGTGAGCCTGCCTGCTGCGTGACACCTCATCTGATTGGCCCGAGGACGTGTGCATGCTGCATGAACAGACAGTGGATTGGAGTGTTCCGTGTATGGACTTGAGCCCGCTTGCAATTGGCCGGATTTTGTATATAAGCTGTGTACTGAGGAAGGAGGGGGCTTTTCTTTCCACTCTCCTCCCTTCATTCTTTCTCTGTCGCTGTTATTTTCTTATTAAAAGTCTACTGAAGACCGATAAGCTGCGAGCAGTGTTGTTCCTTTGCGGGCAAGGGAGCGACAGGGTTGATAGGAGGCAAGAGAAACTTTGGAAGAAAGAACTGAGATGTTTACCGGGGAACTTCACTGCTTCCTGTGTGTTAGGTTCAATGTCTTCTCTACTGAATCCTCAAGACATCTTGAGTAACACATGCTTTTCCCATGATTGCGTCATGGACTTGGGTGAGCTACTGGAGGTGAGTTCAAGGGCAAAGCCTGCTCAGGGTGGGCACAGGAGTGAGCAGAGGTGGCTGGTCATGGTGGTAGGATATGAGCTGGCCCATCTGAGCTGTTGAAATAATCACAAGAGTCGGGACAGAATCACCTGGATCTTCCCACGTGCCAGATACTCCACGCTTATTGGCAACCAGTTACCACCATAGCTCATGAGGTAGGTGGTTACCATTACCACTTTACAGTCATGGGAACCAAAGCTCAAAGAAGTTATGCTCTTTCCCCAAGATCAAGTAGGTACGAAGCAGCAGAATAAAGCAGAAAGTCCCTGTGAGATGGGCTGCAAGCCAGGGCTCTACCAATGACATCAAACTGCCCACGACAGAGGAAGAGTAAGAGGATGTGTTCTCTGCTGGACAGAGGTGGGTACTCTCCCAAGGCAGAGAAGGAAGGGTCCTAACAGAGGGTTCACCCCAGCTTCATTCTGCGGGGACGGCAAACCCCAGGTGCTAGTCTGTCTCATGGAGTTCCTTGTGATTCCTACAGTGCTTCTCGGAGTCCAAACACATGACTGTCCTCAGGCCTGTGAATCTCAAGAAGACCTGGACTTCTTTAAACAGAGAAAACAAAGCTTAGTGACCGATGTGCTAGCATTTTTCTAGGTGTTTGGGATAAACAGTAGAATAATGTATACAAAAAAATGCTCGTGTAGAGATCGCATTACATCTGTATTGACATCTCTACTTTTTATGTATGTATTTATTAAATTTCACCCACTTGAACCCATACTGTGGCTGGTAGAGTCCTGGTAAACTGCTAGTCTTTCTTTAAAGAACAGATGATGAACATGAAGGCTATAATATTTTCATGGTCTTTGCAAATTATGTTGTAAAGTGCAGAAGCACTTTCTCCTTGTAAGTAGATGAGCCATCCCCTACTATTATCTTGTTTATAGCATTAATTGATTTAGCAACCTTTTGGTTCTGAAATTATGCTGCAGAAGGTAAACTTCAGCTCATGTGCGCTCAAGTGATCATGACTTAGAAATGAGAGAAGATTGAATGACAGGTTTTGCTGAGGTCATTTTCAGCAGGATTTTCTGAGTTTGGACCTGAGTTTATGAAGGTTTATTATGGATCGCTGACATTGTTTTTAAAAAAGAAGAAAATATGTATATAAATGACTCATTTATGCAGTCAAAACCTTCTCATGGACATTCATCTGGTTTCCTGATTCAAAACTTGGGAAATCTCCCACTGAAGGCAAAATTCAAAACTGCAGGTCAGGTGGGCTTTGCAGTGCAGTGGGTTAAGCTGTGGCTTGGAATATCCACATCCCGGAGTGGAAACCAGTGGGAGTCCCTGCTACTCTGCTTCTGACCCAGCTACTCAAGTCCTTTCCACTCACCTGGGAGACCTGGATGGAGTTCCTGGCTCCTGGCTTTGTCCTGGCCCAGCCTTGGCTGTTGAGGCCATTTGGGGAGTGAGGCAGTGAATTAAAATGCCCTCTCTCTCTCTCTCCTTCCTTCTCCCTCTTTCTCTGTTGCTCTGTCTTTCAAATAAATAAATAATTTTTTTGTAAAAAATAAAAACTTCAGGCCGGCACCGCGGCTCAATAGGCTAATCCTCCGCCTAGCGGCGCCGGCACACTGGGTTCTAGTCCTGGTCGGGGCGCCGGATTCTGTCCCGGTTGCCCCTCTTCCAGGCCAGCTCTCTGCTGTGGCCAGGGAGTGCAGTGGAGGACGGCCCAAGTGCTTGGGCCCTGCACCTGCATGGGAGACCAGGAGAAGCACCTGGCTCCTGCCTTCGGATCAGCGTGGTGCGCTGGCCTCAGCGCGTTGGCCTCAGCGGCCATTGGAGGGTGAACCAACGGTAAAGGAAGACCTTTTTCTCTGTCTCTCTCTCACTGTCCACTCTGCCTGTCAAAAATTAAAAAAAAAAAAAAAAAGAAAAAAGAAAAACTTCAGCCAGCTCCGCGGCTCACTTGGCAAATTCTCCGCCTGTGGTGCCGGCACCCCAGGTTCTAGTCCCGGATGGGGTGCCACATTCTGTCCTGGTTGCTCCTCTTCCAGTCCAGCTCTCTGCTGTGGCCCGGGAAGGCAGTGGAGGATGGCCCAAGTGCTTGAGTCCTGAACCTGCCTGGGAGACCAAGAGGAAGCACCTGGCTTCTGGTTTCGGATTGGCGCAGCGTGCCGGTCTTAGCGGCCATTTGTGGGGTGAACCAATGGAAGGAAGACCTTTCTGTTTCTCTCTCTCACTGTCTAACTCTGCCTATCAAAAAAATAATAAAAACTTCATGTTCCACCTCCCTCTATCCACCCTTCACCCCTCCTCCACAGACTCTAGTAACTACTGATTCTAAGTTCAACTCAAACACTTTTTTAAAAAAATTCAACCTACAAGAGAACATGTGGTATTTGTCTTTCTGCGTCTGGCTCATTACACTTGACATAATGACTGAATTCGATAGAAGTAATAGAATCTAGTGTTGCACAGCACAGTGGGGTGACCATAGCTCACACTAGTGTCTTTTACGTGGTACAAAGAGGTGGAAGGGTGGGGCTGGTTGGTTGCAAGCATAAAGGAGAGAGAAGGAAATGGAACAGCTAATTGCTTGATTCGATCAGTTTATGTTGTCCATGTGTGTTGAAATAGTGCACTGTACTCATAACAATGTGTAAATATTGCAATTTCATCAAAAGCTTTAAAAAGAAATGTCATGCATTCATAAATGGGATGTTTTCCAATTTTTAAAATAACTACGTGTCACTTAATTAAACTTTCTCCCCTTGAACTCCTTTTTCCCTAGCTTGCTTCTGAGAAGAAACAGGGCTGGGCTCCAGTCCTACATAATATGCAGCATTTTCCAAGACCCTTTGCAGAGGCTGTCTGTGGGTTTAATGAACAAGAACTGGATCATGCTAATATTACCAAAAGAGGGGTCTTGCTCTGGCATTGTCCGTGTGACAGACAACAAACTTGAGCCCTGAGCATGGCTGTTCCTTGTTTTTTGCCCTCGGCGAGATTCGCTGGTGCTGCAACGGTGCTTTCTCTCTGCTTTTAATGCCCTGAAAGCAGCATTGTGTAAGTCCAGCCTCCGTGCTGCTGGCAATTTTCACGAATTGTTTACAGTGCTCTAATTTTTACACTCCCTTTAAAGGATCTCTGTGTGTGCCGATTGCAGAAGGTAATATTTCTGGCATCAGTAACCATGGGAATGAATCATCCTTCTCTCAGAATTAGTGTCAGCTGCACCAGCGTCTCGATAGTAGCACCCCGGTGTTTTGCTAATGAGCGACTTTTCATCTGCTGTGGGAGGACATTTCCACATCTTCACATCTTTGCTTGTGTTTTGCTAAAGGCTCCTCCTTGGGAGCAACATTCGACAAAGTAAATCCCATTTGGCAAAACCCTGATCTCAAAAGAGAAACGCTGCCGTTCCAGAAAGTAGAGCATGCAGAATGCAATCCTTTGAAGCTCCTATAGGGAGGCCATTCACCTCCAGGCTCCGGTCCCTCCCCCAAGCCCCCAGCATCGATCCTGTCTCGGCCATGCACAGAGAGCTTTCCATCAGCATTCGCCTTTGACTACTAGAGAAAGGAGTTTAAATATTTTAAAGATTTATGTGATGAATAATTTAAGAGAAATAAAGTAAGCTTCTAAACTCTCCTTGAATTATGTAATGGGATCTTTGAAATATGTTAGCGCTTTGTCTTATCAGATTTAATTTTTTTTTTTTTGTGGGAAGGTTGAAGTGGAAATATAATCCATTGTTGCCTTTTATTCCGTGACTAATGACGAGACCAGGGAGGCAGAGAGCTTCCAAGCTCTGCCAGAGATAAGAGCTGGCAGTAATGGACGCTTTTCCATCTGTGTGTTGTTCCCATGAACAGTCCACAGGAGACCTTCACCAGCGTTCTTAAACACTTGAATGCCAAACCAGTACTACTCTAGCCTGGGTGGCGTTTTAAAGAGAGCGTAAGAAAACTGGTACCCAGAATTACCGCTGAGACTTCTTCCCTTGTTGTTAAATCTGGCCCCGATCATGTGACTTTTCTGAGACGTCCCCTAGTTTTCATGCCGAACACTCCCTGGGAGACACGGGTCGGGAGAGACATGGGAGAGGCAGCGTGTTATGCTCTCACTAAGGCTGTGACCACAGAACCAGCTCACACCAGGCCTGCTCTGTCAGTAAAAGGCGGAGGGGGCTCTCCCAGCTTGGCTGGAGCTCTGCTCAGGGTGCTCTGGGTTCCAGAGAGTGTGCCTGGGTCGGAATGTCTGGAGCATACTGTATGCGGTTGAAGGATTCCCAGGCTGAGATTTTGAATAAGATTCTTCTCTGTGTGGTTTCACCTGGATCTGAAGCAGCTCCAGCTTCAATCCTCATGGACTGGAAACACTTGGGAGAGGAGGTGTGGCTAAGCACTTGAGCCATGTTTAATTGTTGGCAAAGATCTTAACACAGGTGATGGGCCTCTAGCCAACAGAACCTGGGTATGCCTGGAGGAGCAAGCGGCGCTTGACCTTAAATAACCAATGTTTCACCACCACAGAGCCGAGCAGTCCAGAGCATGACGGGAACCAGGAGCAGGGGTGGTGGCTCCACTGAGCAGGAAGAGCCGGTGCTGAAGCACCCCCAGGCAGAACTCACCCTATCAGGGCATACCAGCCTGTCTTCTTCCCGAAACCACAACACCCACCCCAGATTCCGATCAGGGAGATCGACCTGAGCTTTGGCTCCTGTCTCCTTGCTGACTGGCCTCCCACATTGAACATCAAGCCCTCATTTGGTACCAAAGCTAATGCACAGTGCTTTCCACGTTGGTTTGTGCACTTTATGTGTGTTCACTTACTCTGCAATTACAATGACTCTGACTCAGCTGTTCTATTTCCATTTTGCAGATGAATAAACCAAGACAAGAGAGGTAAGTAACTGGCCCAAGGTTACCTGGGTGGTGGATGGCAGGGCCAGCATTCACATCCAGGGAGTCTTAGTGCAGAGCCCTGCTCATAGCACAATGCTCCACCATGGAAGAAAGCTCAGGGTGTCAAAGCTCAAGCCCTCCATTTGTTCCATACAAACCTTTGACCTTACTGCATGTCAGTTTCCTGCTTCCCAGACTGCTTCAGGGTATGACATGGGCTGAAGCCCAGGAGAGCTGGGTGGAGCCTCTCCAATGCCACGCAAGTGTGTGCATGAGGATGACAGCAGGGACGATGGCAGCTGCAAAGGCAGAGGAGTAATGGCAGATACACCTCCCTAAGATGCACTGAAATAAATGACTATGCAATCATTCAATTCTTCAGAATCATGTGAGTAAAACTCACACATTTCCAAATAGCATTCTTGCTGAATTAGCTTGTAAAACACTTGTTCAAGAACAAGTATGACACATTTAAAACAGTCTTGCACTGTCACTGTCTTGTTTGACAACATCTGTCTTTTTCCAGAGGAATTAATGCAATCTGTCACTTAAGAAAACAAACTTCGGCTGGTGCCGCAGCTCACTAGGCTAATCCTCCGCCTCCGGCGCCGGCACCCAGGGTTCTAGTCCCGGTTGGGACGCCGGTTCTGTCTCGGTTGCTCTTCTTCCAGTCCAGCTCTCTGCTGTGGCCTGGGAAGGCATTGGAGGATGGCCCAAGTACTTGGGCCCTGCACCCGCGTGGGAGACCAGGAGAAGTACCTGGCTCCTGGCTTTGGATCGGCGCAGCGCACTGGCCGTAGCACCCATTTGGGGGGTGAGCCAACTGAAGGAAGACCTTTCTCTCTGTCTCTCTCTCTCTAACTCTGCCTGTAAAAAAAAAAAAAAGAAAAAAGAAAAAAAAAAAAAGAAAACAAACTTCAATTCCCTTCTATATCCTTGTAAACTACTAGAGTAAGAGAAACAAACCAGTGGTCAAACAACTGAGGCCTTTGATGGGACCTTGTGAAGGCAAGAATGGGATGACTGAGTCATTGGCAGTTAGGAAGATATGGAAAGGGATTTACTAGTCCCCTTTACCCATGGAGATACACTCCAAGACCCTACAGTGGATGCCTGAAACTGTGCACAGTACTAACCTCTCTGGGGTTCCAGTTACCTGCAGTTAATCACAGGCTGAAAATATTTAATGGGAAACTCTAGAGATGAACTAGTTGTAAGTTTTAAATTGCACGCCATCCTGAATAGCATGGACGAAGTCTTCTGCTGTGCCACTCTCTTGTTGCATCTGCCTGGGAAGTGAATCATCCCTTGGTCCAGGTACCCACACTGCATGTGCTACTTGCCTGTTACTCACTTAGCAGCTGTCTTGGATGTCATCAGATTGATTGTTGATGTATTGCAGTGCTTGTGTTCAAGTCATTCTTTTTTTAGCTTAATGACTCCAAGTGCAAGGGTAGTGATGCTGACAATTTTTCTACAATAATTATTGTAATTTTTATTTTTAATATAAATTGCTAATCTCTTACTGTGCTTTATACTACACACACATAACCATGATGAATAGGTTAACAATAATTAATAATAAAATAGAACAATTATAACAATATACTGTAGTTAAACTTATGTGAGGGGCAGACATTTGATGCAGCATTTAAGTCACCACTTGGGATGCCCACACCCATGCTGGAATGCCCAGTTGGAGCCCCCGGTTACTCTGCTTCTGGCCCAGTTTCCTGCTAATGTTCACCCAGGAGGTAGTGATGATGGCTCAAGTACTTGAATCCCTGCCACTTACATGGAAGTCTTACATGGAGTTCTAAGCTCCTGATTTCAGCCCAGCCCAACCCAGCCCTGGCAGTTGCAGGCATCTGGGGGGTGAACCAACAGACGGAAGATTCTCTTTCTAGCTGTCTTTCTCTCTTTATGTCTCTCTGCTTTTCAAATAAAATGAAATAATAAAAAATGTTAAAGTGTGATTGTGGCATCTTTCTCTCAGAATATTTCAGTGTGCTATACTCACCCTTCTCGTGATGATGCAGAATGGCACCATGCTGATGAGATGAGATGCAGTGAGGTGAATGATATAGGTGCTGGCACATAGCCATTAGACTGTTATGTAAGAATTAACTTGAACACCACCATGATTATGCTGTGACAGCTGATCTGATATCCAAGATGGCTACTAGTAACGGGCAGGTTAGTGTATACAGTGTGGATGTGCTAGACAACGGGATGTCTAGCACAGGACAGAGTGGGACAGCGCATGATTTCATCATGCTAAGCAAGAGGATGTGCGATTTAAAACCTATAGATAGCTTATTTCTGGGATTTTCCATGTAATGTTTTCAGAATGTGGTTGGCTGCAGGTAACTGAAACCGTGGGAAGCAAGACTGTGCATAGATAGAATGACTGAATGGTAAAGCCACACTGGAAGAACTTGGAAAAGATAAAATTTAATAGCATGAATGTTACCAAATCCAAGGTTTAAAACTTAGCAAGATGTGCTTGAGAGAGAAAGGAGGGAGTAAGAGGGGGAGAGGGAGGAGAATGATAGACAAAATTGATAGATTTCATATTCATATTTTAGGCTCAATGTGTTCAAAACAGGGGTCTATTTTTCTTCATCTCACCAGTGATAGCCTCACTCTGATTTTCCCCTTGGAGATTTTCCTAGCAGATAAAAAAAGCTGCGAGAATATAAAATTCTCTCATGTGAACTAAAATAATGGCTTTCTTTAAATGGAAATTTGTTTTTTGAACTAGTTGCCAAAAACATTAAATCCTTCCCTGTCATAATTGTATTCCAGGATCAAAATGACTAGAGGACAATATGGCGTTCTCCGTCTTCCCAAGAGCAAGTCGTGGTGCAGCCAACTGCATCGATATTGTCCTTTAAGAAAGCACAACTCTGTTCTCTTAAAAAGTTGACTTTGTGGAGCTGGAGCTGTGGCACAGTTGTCGCTCCCCCTCTTCGTGGAGGAACGACACAGGACCCTGCGCTGTTCTTTTGTCTGCTCGGCCCTCCCCGGGTTTGCTGCTGGTTCTTTCCGGGTTGGCTACTGACCCTTCCACCTCCGTGGAAGGGCGGTTCCCCCTAGCCACTTTCCCCACTTCCGCGGGGGAGCGGCACTCCGCCGGCCGGCTCTCTCTGGGGCTGCACAGGTGTTCCTTGTAGATGTTCCTGGTGCATGTTGTCTCTCTCCTCCTTTATAGTCCTCTTCCACCAATCCCAACTCTGCTACCCACAACGCCGAGTACGCTGCTCTCCTCCAATCAGGAGCAGGTCCTACAGTTTATTGGTTGAACTGGAGGCAGCTGTGTAAAAGCTGTTTTCTTCTCTCCCAGCGCCATATTGTGGGAGAGCAGATGCATAGAATAAGTCTTAATTCCAGTAACTTAGTCTAGTCCGAGTTGCTCCCCACAACAGTGGATTAAAGCCATGGCCTGCCCATATGGGCAGTAGTTTTAGTCCCAGCTGCTCCACTTCCGATTCAGCTCCCTGCTAATGGGCCTGGGAAAACAGAGGGTGATCAAGTCCTTGGACCCCTGCACCCATGTTGGAGACCCAGAAGAAGCTCCAGGCTCCTGGATTCAGCCTGGCCCAGCTTGCTCATTGCAGCCATTTGGGGAATGAATCAACAGATGAAAGATCTCTCTCTCTCCCTCTTTCTCTCTCTCTCACTGTCTTTCCTCTCTCTATATAACTCTGCCTTTCAAATAAATAAATAAATCTTTACAAAAAAGATGACTTTGTATCAGTGAGTCACAAGTGCTTCCATTCCTGAGACACAGAGAACGGGGAGAGCATCTTTATTGGCAGGGGGCAGGTGGGGAACCAAACAGTCCTTCTGGCAGCAGAGAGTTTTTGCACATATTTATCCCACATCAGAGCTTGCAAATGTCTTGGAAGAGATCCATTAATATATACTCAAAAGGACAGATGGTGAATGAAGGCGAGAGAACGCTTCAGTAGAAAAGGAGATGAATTAGCTTATTAAGAAATCAACTAATGGATAGAACGTGGCAAGTTTCCACAGCATAGTACAGGGGATCTGACTCACGGAGCAGAGGGATTTCCCAACAGCTTGCTCTGAAGGAAGGATTTGTCTTTGGATCGCCATGATTTACAGAGATTTTACAAAAGTCCTCTACACGGCAACCATGGCGGGGCTTCAAAAAGTCGGTAGAAGATGGAGTTGAAAGAGAAATGTATTCTGTTGCAAAATTTTGGAAATCCACGCATTTTTTTTCTTACTACAGATTTTCCGTGAGCGTTACAAGCGCGCGTGTTTTGCCATTGCTCTGGGCCACGGCTTCTTACTCTGCGTTTTGCTCCTACTGCAGCATGCACAGCATGATCGACTGCAGTTCCAGGCACGGTGCCAGCCTCAGGGGTGACATCGATGACAAAAGGGGACACGAAGTCAGCTGGAGCCCATAGTTTAGAAGAGGAAACAAATGGGAGAAAGAGACCACTTTGTGATAGAGGCACAGCGTGGACAAGTAGAGAGGCCAGAAATCAGACCCCAGGAAGTGGTGGGCACTGTAACAAGCTGAGGAGATTAGCTATGAGGACGCAGATTTTGACGCTGAAATTTCTGATTTTTCAAAGGCTCACTTGGGCCCCCAGGCTGCCACTTTGCACATCCCAGTGACAGGTGAGAGGACAAGAGGTCGGGGCAGAGGGTAGCACTGGCTACACCTGCCCCTTCCCCTCGTTACTCTCTGAATCTGTAGGGTCAGGATGTTGTAATGTCACCAAAACGAAAAAACCAGGCACTCCGAGGAAAACAGGGAGTGCAAAAGGCAAACAGGAGCAGCTTAAGATTCTGTAAGGTGAGGCGGGCACTTGGGCAGGGGTTAAGTCACCACCTGGGACATCCACGTTCCATATCACCACACCTGCTTCAACTCCCCCCTTTCCAATCCAACTTTCTGTTAAGGTGCATCCTGGGAGGCAGCCAATGATTACTCAACTGCTTGGGTCCCTGCACCCATGGGAGAGACCTGGTTGAAGTTTCTGGCTCCTAGTCTTGATTCATCCCTGGCTGTTGGGGGGCATTTTGGGAGTGAACCTATAGATGGAAGCTCTCTTTCTGTGTGTCTCTATGTCTCTATGCCTTTCAAATAAAATTTTAAAAAGTAAAAGATCCCATAGGCCTTAAGAGCACGGTGATGAAGACTGTGGAATGGGCATGGTCCTGCTGGGTCTGAATCCCAGTTCTGATCTGGCTAGCTGTGTGGCCTTAGGGGCAGTCACTTCACTCTCAGAGCCTTGGTTTTCTCACCTGTGGAATGTGGGGTCCTGGTAACCACCCCATAGGTCTTGGGAGGATTAAATGTGTTGATATAGGTAAAGTGCTGGGTATCATATGTGTCAGCAACTCCTGGGTTTATTAAAGATCATTGATCCTAGACTGTCTCAGTCCCTTCTACACTGCTTTAATGGAATATCACATACTGGGTAAACTGCAAACAGCAGAAATGTATTGGGATCCCAGATCTGGAGGCTAAGAAGTGCAAGAGCATAACACTGACCTCTGTTGAGGGCCCCAGGCTACATCACTACACCGCACCCGGCACCACTTGGGGAGACAGAACAAGTGTGCTGCTCAGGTCTGACTTCCTCTTATTTTTAATAAAGATTTTTTTTAAAAGATGTATTTATTTATTTGAAAGGCAAAGTTACAGAGAGGCAGTGACAGAGAGAGAGGTCTTCCATCCACTGGTGCACTCCCCAAATGGCCACAACAATCCGAAGCCAGGAGCCAGGAGCTCCTTCCAGGCCTCACACGTGGGTACACGGGCCTGAGGACTTGGGCCATCTTCTACTGCTTTCCCAGGCTATAGCAGAGAGCTGGGTCATAAGTGGATTAGCTGGGACTTGAACAGATACCTACATGGGATAATGGAACTGAAGGCAGTGGCTTTACCTGTTACACCACAGTGCCAGCCCCTTTTATAATACTTTTTTAAAAATTTATTTGAAAGGCAGAGTCCATCTGCTGGTTCTCTCTCCAAATGGCCTAAATGGCAGGACTGGGCCTGGCTAAAGTCAGAAGCCTGGTATTCCATTTGGGTCTCCCATGTGGGCAGCACGGGCCCAAGGACTTGGGCCATCTTCCACTGCTTTCCCAGGTGCATTAGGGAGCTGGATTGAAAGTGGAACAGCTGGGACTCCAACTGGTATTCATATCAGATGCCAACAATGCAAATGGCAGCTTAACCTACCAGGCCACATCATCAACCTCTCTATTCCTCTTCTTATAACTCACCAGTGCCATCAAAGGGGTCCCACCTTCAGGGCCCCACCTAATACTGAGCATTTCCTCTACAAGCCAGCTTTTCATTACTACTGTGAAATGCCTAGAGCAACTATTTTTATAAAGAGAAAAGGCTAACTTAGCTCATAGTTTTGGGGAGTCAAGTCCAATAGCAGAGGGCCCCACTGGTTTGACCACTGATGAAGGCAGTGGATGGCAACAGCAGAGCACATGCAGAGGAAGATCACAGAGAGCCAAGAAGCAGAGAGTGGCTGGGCCTAACTCAGGCTTTTACAGTCAACCCTCCCTCAAGAACTATTTTCCAGGGGCTGGTGCTGTGGTGCAGTGGGTTCATCCACCACCTGAGGCGCCGGCATCCCATATGGGCACCAGTTTGAGTCCCGGATGCTTCTCTTCTGATCTAGCTCTCTGCTATAGCCTGGGAAAGCAGTAGAAGATGGTCCAAGTTCTTGGGCTCCTGCACCTGTGTGGGAGACCTGGGAGAAGCTCCTAACTCCTGCCTTTGGATTGGCACAGTTCTGGCCATTGCGGACAATTGGGGAGTGAACCATCGGATGGAGAATCTCTCTCTCTCTCTCTCTCTCTCTCTCTCTCTCTGTCTCCGTCTCCCTCTCCCTCTCCTCTCTGTGTGTAACTTTGACTTTTAAATAAAAATAAATAAATCTTTTTTTAAAAGAACTATTTTCCAAGGGTGTGCTTTCAGTGACCTAAGGACTTCCAACTAGATCCACCTGATAAACATTATGATTGGATTAAATTTCTACCCTCTTAGTTCCATGAATTATGTCTTAGTACTTAGAACTATGATTCTAGAGCTTAAATGCCTGCATGGGTTCAGGAGCCAAATCATGTTCAAACCATAGCACCTTCCAAAGGCTTCATTTCCAAGTATCAACGTCATATAAATTTGGAGATTAGGTTTCCAGCACTGGGATTTGGAGGGGGGAACCATTCAAAGCCTATCAGACTCTAAAGAAGGAACCCAGAAAAGAAATTAGGAAATTTGCTTGGCACAAGAATGGCTCGTTCTCTGGACAGTCCTCAGTGGCAGTACCTTCATGAACTTGATATCTATGCATGGTGAAAAAGAAGGAGAGGGAGACAGGGAAGGAGAGGGCGAGGGTGAGGGAGAGGGAGAGCACCCTTGAATGGTGCTCACATTCTTTCTCCTCCAACTCTAGCTTCCATCCTAGGCTGTATCTCCCTACAGTTCTAGATGCATAACTGTTATGTGCATGTGAATCAACTGCAGATATTGCTGAAATGTGTATCCTAATCCTGTAATTCCGGAACTGATCCCCCAGATTCGGCAGCTCTAACAAGCCCCCCAGATTTTGTCAACTTTGAAGAGCTAGAAACTAAAGAACTTGCTGCCTGAACATCCTCTTCCAAAGCAATTTCTATGCCAAATTTTGCTTTATTAAAAGATTTACTTTATTTATTTAAAAAGCAAAGTTATAGGCAGAGAGAGGAGGAGGGACAGAAAGAGAGATAGAGATAGAGCGAGAGAGAGCTCTTCCATCTACTGTTTCACTACCCAAATGGCTTCAAGGACTGGGGACAGGCCAGGCTGAAGCCAGGGGCCAGGAGTTTCACCAGATCTCCCAAGTGATTTGTAAGGGCCCAGGCACTTGAGGCATCTTCCACTGACCTCCCAGGCACATTAGCAAGGAGCTGGATTAGAAGTGGAGCAGCCAGGATTTGAACTGGCATCCATATGGGATATCAGCATTGCAGGCAATGACTTAATCTGATGTGCCACAGTGCCAGTCTTGAAACCTTGCTTTGTAAAGTATATGCCCCACCACGTGGCAGTGATGAAGAGGGGGTCCTGCACTCACGGCATATTGCAGCTCTTGTTCGCAGTTCTACCTGCCTCCCTGCATTCCCTGTGACTTAGGAATGCACATCCTCCCATAGGAGTGTTCTAGTAAGTGCATAAAATGCAAAGTTTCCAAAATCATTTTCCAATCTTGTCGCTCCCCCTCTTCATGGAGGAACGACACTAAACCCTGCCTAGGCTTCATATCCGAGTCACGGCACCATTATGTCGCTCCCCCTCTTCGTGGAGGAGCAACACAGGACCCTGCGCTGTTCTTTTGTCTGCTCGGCCCTCCCCGGGTTTGCTGCTGGTTCTTCCCGGGTTGGCTACTATCCCTTCCACCTCCGTGGAAGGGCGGTTCCCCCTGCTACCTTCCCCACTTCCGCGGGGGAGCGGCACACCGCCGGCCGGCTCTCTCGGGGGCTGCACAGGTGTTCCCCTTAGGTGTTCCCCTTAGATGTTCCCGGTGCATGCCGTCTCTCTCCTCCTTTATAGTCCTCCTCCGCCAATCCCAACTCGGCTGCCCACACGCCGAGCACGCTGCTCTCCTCCAATCAGGAGCAGGTCCTGCTGTTTATTGGCTGAACTGGAGGCAGCTGTGTAGAAGCTGTTTTCTTCTCTCCCAGCGCCATATTGTGGGAGAGCAGATGCATAGAATAAGTCTTAATTCCAGTAACAGTCTAGTCCGAACTGCTCCCCACAGATCCCCCTTTCTTTTTATTTTTTTGGCGTTGATACGCGCCTGTCTTCGGTGTCCCGCGGCACACACTCTGCTCTACTTGCTAGAGTTGCCACAGGTTCTTACAAGTCCTATCAATCAGGCAAACCGAATCCGGGTCCTCTCTTTGCCATGTTGTGAGGAGGTTTTTAGGCGCTGATGCGTGCCTGTCTTCGGTGCCCCGCAGCGCATGCTCTGCTCTGCCTGCAGGGGCTTACAAGCCCTAACAATCAGGCAAACCGAATCCAAGCCTTCTCATTGCCGTATTGTGGGGGAGACTTATTAGTGTTGGTTCGTGCCTATCTTCGGTGACCTGCAGCTCATACTCTGGTCGAGCTGCCTGCTGGTGCTTACCGCCTTACTAATCAGGCAGACCGAATCCAAGCTCTCTCATTGCTGTGTTGTGGGGAGGCCTTATTGATGTTAATTCGTGCCTGTCTTCGGTGACCTGCGGCGCATAAGCTGCTAGCCGCCCGCAGGTGCTCATCGCCTCACTAATCAGGCAGACCGAATCCAAGCTCTCTCATTGCCATGTTGAGGGGAGGCCTTATTTTTCTCTATTTCTCTATCTCCGGGCATTCCTATTTCTCCTATTTTACTTCTATCTACCAGCATTCCTATTTCTCTCATTTTACTTCTAAAACTTCTGTTTCTCTTATCCCTGCGGCTTCCCGGTGCCCGCCCCGAGGCTGCTTCTCGGCGGCTTCCCGGCTGAGCCGCTTCAGCCCGCTTCTCTTATCTGCGCGGCTCGGCTTCGCGCGCACACTCCGCGGTCTCCACGCCCCTTCGCGTCCGTACCACGGCCTCTTGCCAGCCCCGCGTTCCCTATCTATTCACGCCCCGTGCTCTCTCTGCACGCGGCGGCTTCCGCGAGTCACACAGCGTAGCTTACGTCTCTGCCACTAGTATTCAATCTAAGTTCCCCGGGCTAACCTGGCGAATTCAACCCAGCTCACGTCTCCGCCCCACGATTTGGCTTCCCGTCCTTTGCTCCCCAGGCTAATCAGACGGATCCCAATCTGGCTTACATTTCCGCTTCTGGTTTCAACTTTTCGCCCCTTATTCCCAGGCTAACTTGAGAATCCCAAAGTGGCTTTCATCTCCGCCTCGGCCTGCCCCCCGCGGCTTCAATTTCCCTAACATTTTTCTCTACCCGGTATGTTTCCCCAAGCTTTCCTCCAACAATACTCCTCCCTCATTTCTCCTGGCCTCTCCCCACAGTCCGCATCCGAGTCTGTTTGTTCTAGCTTTCACTTTCGCTTTCGACCTTAGAGATTTCTCCCAGCTTCCCCCCGTAGTCCGTATCTGAGTCTATGCCTAGGCTTTCAATAGCTTCTTCCGGCACCTTTTTTCGTCCGGCTTTTCCCTAGGCTGTTTGCTAGTCTCTCTCTCCGATATTTTCCACTTCTTCCCGTTTCTTCCCTCCTAAGTTTCCTATCCGTCCTAGGTTTCCTATCCGAGTCACGGCACCATTATGTCGCTCCCCCTCTTCATGGAGGAACGACACTAAACCCTGCCTAGGCTTCATATCCGAGTCACGGCACCATTATGTCGCTCCCCCTCTTCGTGGAGGAACGACACAGGACCCTGCGCTGTTCTTTCGTCTGCTCGGCCCTCCCCGGGTTTGCTGCTGGTTCTTCCCGGGTTGGCTACTATCCCTTCCACCTCCGTGGAAGGGCAGTTCCCCCTGGCCACATTCCCCGCTTCCGCAGGGGAGCGGCACACCGCCGGCCGGCTCTCTCGGGGGCTGCACAGGTGTTCCCCTTAGATGTTCCCCTTAGGTGTTCCCCTTAGGTGTTCCCGGTGCATGCCGTCTCTCTCCTCCTTTATAGTCCTCCTCCGCCAATCCTAACTCGGCTGCCCACACGCCGAGTACGCTGCTCTCCAATCAGGAGCAAGTCCTACAGTTTATTGGTTGACCTGGAGGCAGCTGTGTAGAAGCTGTTTTCTTCTCTCCCAGCGCCATATTGTGGGAGAGCAGATACATAGAATAAGTCTTAATTCCAGTAACTTAGTCCAGTCCGAACTGCTCCCCACAAATCTCACAACACCAACACTAAAACACAACAAAATGGAACCTCTTGTTTTAAGTCATTGTATTTTCCTATTGACTCATCTGCTTTTTTCATAAGACAATAACTTTACGAAGGCAAGAATGCTTTCCTCACAGTCAAACCCTCTTCACTCTGGCTCTGTTATACCTCTGAGTGTAGTCCATCCTCAATCACTGCAGAAGCAGCACACTGGGTTAAGCCATCGACTGCAACGTTTAAGCACTGGTTTGAGTCCTGACTGCTTCACTTCCAATCCAGCTCCCTCCTAACGTGCCTGGGAAAGCAATGAAGGATGGCCCAAGTGCTTAGGTTCCTGCCACCAATGTGGGAGACCCAGATGGAGTTCTAGGCTTCTGGCTTTATTCTGATCCTTCCATGACTGTTTTGCCATTTGGGGAAAGAATCAGCAGATGGAAGAGATGGAAGATCTCTCTCTGTCTCTCTGTCTGTCTGTCTGTCTGTCTCTCTCTCTGTGTATGTGTGTGTGTCTCCTTCTCTGTCTCTCTCTGTAACTCTGCTTTTCTAATAAGTAAAGACATCTTTTTTAAAATGTCACTGTAGAAGGAGGCAATATACACACTGTCACACTGGCCAAGCTCCACACCTCACTTTTGTTCCAAGATGACAAAGTCATAGATATCCCATTCGTGTATGAGGATGTTGCAATTCTTCTGACTCAAATGCCTCCTAAAATCCAGGAAATTGGGAACATTAGCTCTCTCTGTTTGTTGCACCTACTGATCGGCTGGCAGGCATCCCAGCCTCAAGGAGCAGAAGCTAGTACAGCAGGCCCTTCATGTCTGTGGGTTCTATACACAGATTCAACCAAAGAGAAAGAGCAAAAATAGTCAGGAAAAAATTGTGTGTGTTCTGAACATGTGTATACTTTTTTTCCATTGCTATTATTCTCTAAGCAACAAAACAGAATAACCATCTACAGAGCATGTACATTGTATTAGGTATTATAAGTCATCTAGAGATGTTTCAAAGTATGTGGGAGGATTCTGTATGTGTGTTCTATGCAAGTACTGAGCCATTTGATGTAAGGAACTTGAACCTCTGCAGATTTTGGTGTCTCTGGGGGATCCTGGAATGAATTCCTCATGGATGCAGAGGAAGAACTGTATGATTAAAGAAAAGAATCATCTTTGAATATATATTTTTAAATGGAAAAGTGACAGTGACTTAACACAGCAGTGTTACACAGCTTTTCAATGTTCCCATGTAAGTTGGTCCTGGTGCCACTTGCATTGCTGTTAGGGCCACGGGCACCCTCGACGGCTGCATCCTCACCCTGCCCCACACAGCTTCAGGAATTAGCTACCACACAGTGACTCTCTCCTATCTGTGTCATGTATACATAGATTCAAATTCATTTCAGCCTGCTCACTGACTGATATGCCAGAACAGATGGAGCTGTGCAGCCTGTCCAAGTCTCAGCAGGAGGACAGGATGACAACTCAGTAAAACACAGGTGACTTGTGTGAGAGGTGTTGGGGAGTTTGGGAAGGACAAAAATGAGGGTTTTAGGAATCCCACTCCCCAGCCAGACCCTCAGGGCAGTGCCTCCAAGAGGACCAGCTTGTAGGCATAGTCTCTTGCCATGTGTTGAGGGACTGTTAGCCCAGGGTAGGAGAGTGTTGTGGCACCAAGCATAGAACCTGTGAATTCAGAAATAAAAGTGACACCAACCAAAGATGGAACAAGTTCTGGGGCCTGGGAAGTTCCAGTGAACACTGTGTAGCTGCGATGTCCCAAATCTGTTGCAAACATGTGCTCCTGACAGCTCTGAGCCTGTGAGTGATTATTTTCATGACGAGATTGACAGTACAGATGCTGGAAAGAATCTATCACCAGAGAAATGCAACTGGATGGAGACTGACTGACAACCTCCTCCTAAAACCTGAACGCAGGGGAATCTTGGGCTTTGAGGAAGAAATGGAGGGACAAAGGCAGAGAGAAGATGGTGAAAATTAGAATGCAGAGTGTGACCTAGAAATAATAAAAGATGCTACCTAGTGAAGAATCTAGATTGTTTTAGTAGGGGATATGGAAGGTTTTATGGGAACAACGTATGTTATTTAGAGAGTGATCCTGCAGGTGTATCCTATCTTCAATAGAATGTGATTCTAACCAGATTCTCTCTCGCCCTGCCCTTTGAGGCACTCGGAGGAACACGGGGAGGAATTATTGTAAGTTTACTCATGAGGAACCAATCCCAGTTTTTCTCATATCATGGTCCATTGATCACCACATCAGAGTCACAGAGGGAGGATTTATTTGAAAATCAGCCCCATGGAATCAGAATTGCTGGGATGGAGTTTAGAGAAATACTTCTAATTTGACTATTTCTTTTATCTTTATTGAGGACTAATTGACAAGTAAAAGTTGTGCATTGAAGGTGTTGCCTTAGTCCATTTCTGTTGCAACAGTAAAACATCTGAGACTGGGCGATGTACAACGAACAGAGATTTGCTTTGGCTGCTGGTGCTGGAGGCTGGGTGGTCCCAGGGCAGTGCAGCAGCATCTGCTCAGCTTCTGGCAGGGGCTGCGTGTGGTGTTGCACCACATTGGGAAAATAGCAGGGTGCATGGAAGACAAAAAACCTGAGATGTGGCTTCCCTTTACTACAATCTGCTCTGGCATTAACTAGCCCAGTATCAAGAGAACTACATGAGTTCCTCTTATCCACCCAGTTGCCTCCTAAAGTTACCACTCCCTCTCTTCACTGCTTCACCGGGAGTCACGTTTCAATCTTAGTTCAGAGGGGACAACCACATTCACACCACAGCAGGTGCACAGTGGCATGTCTCCATACACATTTCCTTGAGGAAGTCATTGCTACAGAGGGATTGGCGTGATTTATTAACACACTTGAGTTAGAACTGCCAGCTCCAGAGGTTAGGGAACTTGTCCAGAATTGCCCCTACTTCTACATGCACGCTCACACACATCACGTTCACATACACATACACACCACATTCACATACACATAACACCCTAACACACATGCTCACACGCTCATGCTTACACATACATACATACTCACATGCTTACACACATGTGCGCACACACATACAATGTATACATATTCACAAGGCTCACACACAGGCACTCATGCACACACACCTCAAACATACATACCACACACCTTCGCAATGCTTGTGCACACAGATGTTCACACACTCACACACTTACACACGCACAAGTGTGGCGCGAAGCCTGGGACACCACTCTTCTGGCCCAGCTCCCTCTCACTAAGGCTGGCACCCATCACCATCCCACACGCACTGTGGAGTTTCTGAGATGCCTATCGGGAACACCTCTTTCCTAGGGAGCAGGATTCTGGGGGTTTCTCAGCTCCTAGGTAGTAGATGAGTGACTCTTAAGAGAAACGTGTTCACACTGAACGGCCCCTGTGGCTTTGCCAAGTGACGCGCCAGAGGCCAGATCCCTTGGCTGTCTTTCACCACAAAAAGCAAGGCACTGGCCAGACACAGAGGTGAGCAGTGCAATCCAAGTGGAGCTCTTGCTGCCCCTATGAAACTGACACAGTTATGACATAGTAGGACAAGCTTCCGCCTGGGCGCTGGAATCCCATATGGACACCAGTTCTAGTTCCAGATGCTCCTCTTCTGATCCACTCTCTGCTATGGCCTGGGAAAGCTGTGGAGGATGGCCCGAGTCCTTGGGCCCCTGTACCCGCATGGGAGACCTGGAGGAGGCTCCTGGCTCCTGGCTCCTGGCTGTGGATCAGCACAGCTCCTGCCACTGTGGTCAGTTGGGGAGTGAACCAGCTGACGGAAGATCTCTCTCTGCCTCAGCCTCTCTATGACTCTATCTTTCAAATAAAATAAATAAATTTTTTTAAAAAAATCTTTTTTAAAAAAGATAAGTTTATTTTGGTGCAAAAAAATCGGAAGTCACACTTAGTCTTTTCATAATATATATTTCCGTGCACTTTTTGAAGGCCCCTCCTACATTGGTGCTATGCTTTGAACATTCCTACCGGAACTCATACTAAAACTTAATCCTCAAATTCATATGTTAATGGATTTGGAAGCGGGTGGGGGGGTGCTTTGGGGATGGAGACTAGGATGGGACAGGCTTTCTCTGGTCTCACAGCGCACTGCGCCCCCAGCAAGAAGGCCTCCGCAGATGCAGACCTTGACTCCAGAGCCATGATCCCAAGAACGCTTCTTATTTCTAAGTTACCCGGTGGGTGGCAAGAAAAGCAGACTACTGGGAGAATGCACTTTAATAAAGCCCCTGGTAAGTGACTTGGGCAGCAGCAGTACAGCCCTGTCTCTTCCTGCCTTGATGGCTGGCTCCCTGGGGGACGTGCTGGCTCGGAGGGGCACTCAGGAGAGAGGCTCCTGGGGCCAACTCTAACAGGGCGAGCACAGCTGACTCTCTGGGGTCAGGCCTAAGGAGGCCAGCCTACCACAGACACAGCATTCCCCAGGAGTGGAAAATGAATTCACCTGTAATAAAGGTAGCACGCCGGGGTCCCACCGGCCCGCACTCACTGCTTGAATTGGATTACCTGTGTTTAATGGAATTTCTCTCCCTTGCCACTAAGAAATTTTCCAGAAACAGAAGCACGGCACACCGACCGAGCTACTTGAAAGGTCCCAAATGTGCATCAGTTTTAATGAGTCTAATTAAACAAGGAGCTGCTTTAGTTGGGCCAAGACTTGTGCTTGAACATTATTTGCTGTTACTGAAACAGCAGAACTGTGACAGCCCTGATCCTCCCTCCTGTGTGCAAAGCATCTAGCAACAAACAGCCCTTGTTAAAAACAAAACAAAACAAAACAACAACAAAAAAACAAAAAACAGTGCAGGAACTCAGGCTGGCCAAGATGGCACCCACAGCATTGACCATTCGAGGGGATAACTGTGTGCAGGCTGGTCTGAGAGCAGTCTCCTTTGCAGTCTTTCCTTTGGCTTCCCTCCCTTTCTTTGATCTTGTTTAGTGGTCTTAACTTAAAAAGTTATATAGTCTCCCAATTTTGCTAACAAACTCAGGGCACTTGAATATCAACTAAGTTGGGAGAGACGAGGAATGGTGGCATGCACAATACCCCCGAGTCCCAGGGAAGCAGGGTGTTCTGATTTCTCCAGCACAATACATCTCTGAGTTGCTTTCCCAGTTCTTTGAGTTTTGGTCACACTCAGTCTGAAGTCGCAGCAGGTCAAGGTGGGCATTCTCTGTGCCTCCCCACATGTTACATGTGAGTCATAAGCTCGCCCCACGCCATCCTCCCTCTGAAAACTCCTCGAGCTGCCTGGATATTCAAATAGCCAGAAAAACCAGTCAGGTAACCTCATCTCTGAGCTCATATGAGGATATTTCAAAGAGTTTGTGGAAAAGGGAATTAAGGGATACATTTTGATGTGAAAAGTTTTGAAATCCATGCATTTGGGAAATCAGAAAGCTCACGAAAATGCATGCTATGAAAAAGAATCTTTCATGGATTTCGAAATATTTTGCATCCAAATAAACTTAACTTCTAATTCCATTTTCCAGTGAAGTTTTTTCAAGTACTCCTGTAGATGTCCACGTGCTGCTATCATGTGCAATGGACCTACATTCCCATTGCAGAATGAGTACGGAGCACAAAACACTAACTAGTAATAGAGAGAACAGAGAGCAATTAGCGCTTCACTCCTTACGTGATAGAATTAATTGTTATGCCTGCCTCTTTCACCATTATTAACTCTTCTCTTTTAAACCTCAAAGTCTGACATACAGTCGTAGTTCAGTCAATGTTTGTTGAATGAATAAATGGACACAAATACCACCTTCAACAGGTCCTAGGATGTATTTTGTTGTGATTGGATGATGAAGTTTTTAGATGTTGTTCACATGTTGTATTACTGGTGCCAAAATTCTGAGTATTTAGAAGTTATTCTTTCAGGGCTGGTGTCGTGGTACAGCAGGTTAAGCACTGGTCTGGGTCCTGACTGTTCCACTTCCAATCCGGCTCCTTGCTAATGTGCCTGGGAAGGCAAAGGAAGATGGTCCAAGTACTTAGGCCTCTTTTTGTTTCTCGCTGTCTCTTGTAACTCCACCTTCCAAATAAATAAATAAATATTTTAAAAAGTAGAAATTAAATGTGTGGATTTTATTTCTTGATATAAAGAAGGAGGCGTTTTGAGAAGGCCTTGAAGGAAGAACCTGTAGCAAGAAGGTGGTAGGTAGGTCAGGATCTCTCTTGACCAGGAAGGTGAATATGGTTCCAAAAACACAAGTGATTCCAAAATGAGAAATGGTGAGGAGATAAGGAGAAAGGCGTGATTGAAGCCTGCACCAATTCTGAGCAAGATCTTGGGCGTCAGTGTGTGTCCCTGCACAGGAGTCAGCAGGACTGTGCTAGGGTTTGAACAGGGGTTGTCCCCACCAAAACTCATGTTGAGGCTTGGTCTTCAATGCAGCAGTGTTGGGATGTGTTTGAGTCACAGGGTAGAGTTCTCCTGGGTTCCCACGTTTTTCATATGAGTTCTCATTTTTGAAAGATTAAGTTAGTTGACACGAGGGGAGGGTTGTTCTAAAGCAAGGCTGTCCTCTGTGTTTGGCTTCTTTTGTACATGCTTGCTTGCCCTTCTGCTTTCCACCATGAGTTGAAGCACCATGAGGCCAACATCAGGAACCAAGAAATGCCAGCACCATGCTCTTGGACTTTGCATCCTCAAAGACTGAACCAATGGGATAGGTGCTGTGGTATAGCAGGTTAAGCTGCTGCTTGCTGCAATGGCATCCCATATGTGTGCTGATCTGAATCATGGCTGCTCCACTTCCAGTCCAGTTTCCTGCTAATGTGCCTGGGAAAGCAGTGGAAGGTGGCCCAAGTGCTTGGCCACTGCCACCCAGAAGGGAGACCTGGAAGAAGCTCCTGGCTTTGGCCTGGCCCAGCCCTGGCCACTGCAGTCATTTGAGGAATGAACCAGCAGAAGGAAGATCTCTTTTGTCTCTTCTTCTTTGTTTGTAATTTTGCCTTTCAAATAAGTAAATATTTTTTAAAAAATAAAGAGCCAAGATAAACTTCTTTCCTTTATAAATCATACAGTATCTCTCAGATATTCTGTTATAGTAACAGAAAACTGATTAAGACAGACTTTTTGGAAAAAAGACATGCTACGTGACCTTGTCAACACCTGGTCTAGTAACTGCTGCTTGGCACATTGGCCCAGGAACACAGGCAGGAGACATCTGTCCCTGCCAGACTGGGCTCCCACTCATGGTGGTTCTTGGGAGGATTCACAGAGACTCCCCTTCCCACTGTGGGAGCTGGGATAGACACTCCCTCTCCTGGTCTGGAATTCACTTACAGTCCTGCTTTTCATTCCTAAACATCTCTCAAAATCCACATGTAGAGAGTTTGCTGGGGAAGGAAGCAGCACAGACTCAAAACATTTTTTTGTGAGTTTACCACATCACCCCAGGTCAAGGCTGGGAACCTTTTTTTTTTTTTTCTGCCAAGAGCCATACTTATATATTTAACATTTACATATAAATACGTTAAATATTTATATTTATATTTAAATGGATATTTATAACATCATTCAGGGGCCATACAAAATTATCAACTTAAAAATTAGCCTGCTATTTTGACCTCACAATCAGCCCTTAAGGCATTCTGGTCTGGCTGAAAAGCCCACGAAAGCATTTCAGACGTGGAAAGCCAAGACACTGTGGCAAAAGAAAAATGTCCTACATGAAGGACCTTGGTGGGTGATATCCCAGTGGAAAGAAGTGGTCATCAAAGAAGGAGGTATTTTTCTCGGAAGGAAGGAGAGAACTTCCACTTTGCTTATGACCTTGTCTAAATACTGACAGAGTTTGTGGATTCAAAAGGATTCCATAGCCTAGGCAGCTTATGTCAAGAGCCTTGGGTGATCACTGACATGATACACTGGAGTGTTAATTGTTAAATTAACAAGAGTCACTGTGTACTAACTTCCCATGCAGGAACTCTGTCCTCAAAGAGCTGTATTATAATTATGCCTAGGTGCTCGAAAAAGATGTATCATTCTTGGGTGCTTCTTTAAAGTTAATTTTTTTAAAGTAAAATTAACTTCAAGATGCAATGACTTTGAACAGCCCTTGTCTCCACTGTTGAGGAACAGTTTTTTTTTTTTTTTCATGCAAATTGTTGAATGCTTTACTTAGTATAGAGCTGGTCTTCTGTGTATAAAGTTAATCGAAAATGGATCTTAGTGTAGAATGGGACTGGGAATGGGAGAGAGGAGGAGGAGGGGTAGAGGAGTAGGTGGGAGGGCAGGGATGGTGGGAAGAATCACTACATTCCTGAAGTTGTACTTATAAAATGCATGAAGTTTGTATTCCTTAAATAAAAGGTTTCTTTGGGGGGTGGGGAAATGAACCTGCTACAGATTTATTGAATTTTGAGTCCCACCTGTGGTTGCCTTGGCAGGGCCAGACTAAATGATTTTGCAGGCCTTATATAGCCCATGGGCCAGACATTCCCCACCTCTGCTAGGTTAATAAACACAAATAAAATGCTTTGGAAAAGGTTTATTTATTTATTTGAGAGGCAGAGTGACATAGAGAGAGAGAGAGCCCAGAACTCCCTCTGGGTCATCCACGTGGATGACAAGGACACAAGCACTTGGGCCATCAGTCACTGCTTTCCCAGGTGCATTAGCAAGGATCCCGATAGAAAGCAGAGCAACAAGGACTGGAAACAGTGTTCCGATATGGGATGCTGCAGCCCCCAGATAAAGCTCCTACAGATGTGAAAGAGGCCCCAGGAGCATGCAGAACATCATGATTGTGCAAAAAGATATGGCAACTGTTGGCCAATACTCCAGCACAGCACTTCCAGTTTTGATGTCTCTGTGCCATGCACGATGTCTCTCCATGCCATGTAAGCTATCTGCAAAGATGGTCTGAGGGGGATGGGTTCCATTACGCACATTTCAGACACCAGTGGCAACGAGGAACTTGGGCATTCTTATTTGCTAATCCACATCACCTAAGAAGGTAGCAATTAAAAAAATGCCAACGGGGTAGAACTTAAGGGAACCTTCATGAAAAATCTAGTCCAACCTCTCATCTTCAGAGGAGGAAGCAGAGATGTGGAAAGGCCCTGTGGTTAATTAGAGGGTGGAGGTAATACTAGAAGCCCCAGTGTGGGTCTCTTTCTGTTATGTTGTTGCTTCTCCTGAGTAAGTTGGATAGGACAATATGTACCTTATGACTTCTAAATATGTGTCCAGACATTCCCATAATTTAAATTTAAAGCCCCCATAATTGAGACTTTCTATATTTTGCTTAAAATTACACTTAATAGAGTTTGCTGTCACCAGCACTGTGGCACAGGGTGGTTAGACACTGCTTGCAATGCTGGCATCCCGTATTAGAGCACCAGTTTGAGTTCTGGGTGATCTGTTTCCAATCCAGCTCCCTGCTAATGCTCCTGGAAAAGCAGAACAAGATGGTCCAGGTTCTTAAACCCCTGTCACCCACGTTAGAGATCCGAATGGAGTTCCAGGCTCCTGGCTTCAGCTCGTTTTGGCCACTGCTTCCACTTGGGGAGTGAACCAATGGAGGGAAATCTCTTTCTCTCTCTGTATGTCACTCTTTAAACTAAATAAAATAAATCTTTAAAAAAAAGAGTAATGTTTGCTTGCATGAAGGCATCAGCATTTATAGGAGCAGAGTCCCCCACTGAAAGGATTCAGTCTGACATAGAACTTGTTCACTGGGGAAGTGGTACACTCCCTTTGAAGCCCATGTCAAGTGACAGGGAGACACAGGGTAAGGGGACAGCAGGCTGTGAAGCGTAAGGACTGGCTCAGGATCTGAGAAGTGCCTGTGGAGCATTTAACAGAGAATGGAAGACTTCCCTGGGAAGGAGAACAGAGTTTCCCTTGGCATCCAGGAAGGATTGGTTCCAGAATCCCTTGCAGTCACGAAAATCCAAGGATGCTCAAGTCCCTTATATAAAACATCATGGTATTCCAAAGAACCTACACATTTTCTTCTTGTATACTTTTTTTTTAATTTGACAGATAGAGTTACAGACAGTGAGAGAGAGAGACAGAGAGAAAGGTCTTCCTTCCATTGGTTCACTCCCCAAATGGCCGCAGTGGCCAGAACTGTGCCGATCCAAAGGCCAGGAGCCAGAAGCCTCCTCCGGGTCTCCCTTGCGGGTGCAGGGGCCCAAGAACCTAGGCCATCCTCTACTGCTTTCCCAGGCCACAGCAGAGAGCTGGACTGGAAGAGGAGCAACCAGGACTAGGACCAGTGCCCATATGGGATGTCGGTGCCACAGGCAGAGGATTAACCAAGTGAGCCACGGCGCCGGCCCTCCTGTATACTTTTTTTAGATTTTATTTATTTATTTGAAAGAGTTACACAGAGAGAGAAGGAGAGGCAGAGAGAGAGAGAGAGAGAGAGAGAGAGAAGTCTTCCATTCTCTGGTTTACTCCCCGATTAGCCGTGACAACTGGAGCCGTGCCGATTTGAAGGCAGGAGCCAGGAGCTTCTTCCAGGTCTCCCACGTGGGTGTAGGGGCCCAAGGACTTAGGCCATCTTCTACTGCTTTCCCAGGCCACAGCAGAGAGCTGGATTGGAAGTGGAGCAGCCAGGTCTTGAATTGGTGCCCATATGGGACACTGGCACTGCAGGCAGCGGCTTCACCCACTATGCCACAACGCTGGCTCCCTTCCTGTATACTTTCATCTCCAGTTGATTTATTATACATACAACAAGGTAAATGCTACATAGATAGTAGTTATAGAGAACAATGAAAGAAAAAACATCTCCACAGTTACAGTAGAATTTTTTTTCCAACTGTGTTTGGTCTGGGGTTGGTGGAATCAGTGGGTACAGACAGCCAGCTGAGTTAGGACTTACGACCATGAGGAATCCTTGGGCAGTGCAAAGGCAAACATCATCTGGGCAATAGGGGGCCCACACTCAGCTCTGCTGAGCAACGTGCAGTTGTACTGAACAAAAGTCCTGAGCCACTCCAGCAAACCTGTCCCAGAGTGCCTGGGGGTGGTGTAAGCTGGGGCAGCAGGGTCATGGCTTGCCTGTAGCAGCCAGCCATGTCACACGAAGGCATGGCCTGGTGTCCTGCCCTGCATGTGGAGACCACTCAGGCATTCAAGTAGCACTGATTGCATTGGATGGAAACACGGAACCCATGATGCTTGGCCCTGTAATGAAAACATGAGGGCTAGCCTGAGGTGACAGGGGAGAGCCAAACGCAGCACTCGGGAGTCTCAGGGAAAGCAAGAGAAACGGTGCCGTGGTGCAAAGGTGGCACTGGGCTTTCCAGGAGGCACATGGGGCTCTTCACTGGGACATTGGCAAAACAGGGGCACGAGAATGGGACAAGGCACTAAAGTTCTGATTTTGCATTAAAAATATAGAAACAAGGGGCCAGCGCTGTGGCATAGCAGGTAAAGCTACCGCCTGCAGTGCCGACATCCCATACAGGCACTGGTTCGAGTCCCAGCTGCTCCTCTTCTGATCCAGCTCTCTGCTATGGCCTGGGATAGCAGTAGAAGATGGCCAAACTCCTTGCACCTCTGCACCCACGTGGGAGACCCAGAAGAAGCTCCTGGCTTCAGATCAGCTCAGCTCTGGCCATTGCAGCCATCTGGGGAGTGAACCGGCAGATGGAAGACTGCTCTCTCTCTCTGCCTCTGAAGTGCTTGGTCTCAGCTTGCGGGACCCCTAAAACTGTAACACGTGACTGAGAATGAGGCTGGCTGAGAGCTCTCAGGAGAGGAAGATGAAGAAAGCAAAACTACATTAGGTTTGTGGGCGGGAGGACAGGGGCACTCAGGAGAGAGGCCCACAGATTTTCCCTCCTGCACTCAGCTGAGAAGGTGCCCCTGTTTTTGCCAGAACTTTCCCAGACTTTGCATGCTCACCTCCTTCTTCTCCAACCTTCTCTCCTGTGCCGGTGGGTCAGAAGGAAGGGGTTTGGTCCCGCAATTTACTTTATGATACTCTGTGATATTCGCCACCAAATGCAGTCCTGGTGCGTCTTTTCTGATCTCCTTATCTTCCATGGCTTTAATTCACATCTGTGAAGACTGTTCTCAATTGGGCATCTCTAGTCTCACTTTTCCCTCTTGACCCAGTCCCAGTCCTCGTGTCTCACGGCCTGCAGCCCAATTACACCACCTCTCCCTGTCACATGACATCCTGGGCTTCAATGTGAAGGCACCACTACCTTCACCAAATGAGCAATGCTGACTTCTCTATTTCCATTACAGTGATGGGGGCTTGGGGCACACTGCCCCAAAATATGACTGTAGGAAACCAGAACACACTACCCCCAGATATGCCACTTTGGCTTAAGGATTATTCTGAGAAGTTCTAAGAAGTGACTCTTGCATAAGAGAAAGTTACTACCTCTATGAAGGAAATCCCCATGACTGGGCATGCTCTCTGTAGCAGGGATCACTGGAGACTTTTAGTCCATGAGGAAGACACTGACTGACTTAAATCTGCATAACTAACCTGACCTCGTTTGAAATTTAGCGGCACCTTACCCTACAGCCTCTTCTTTGCTTCAGAGAAACAAAGATGGTTCTTAAGCCTGAAGTTTAAACGGCATCTTTGAGATCTATTCTAGAGATGTCCTCATTTCTCTGGGTTATTGCCCATAAACTACTGCTAATTTTTCCCTTGTTAGTCTGTCTCTTGTTACAGGGAGTCCTGGCTAAGAAACTATTAAGGGAAGAGGGGGAAATGGTTTTTCCTCCCATACACAGCCATCCTCGTTCTCCAAGTCATCTAGGTCTGCACTGATAGATAATTTTCTATTCTCTCTTTCCTTGCAACTTAGCATGCTTCTTGGTTAGTTGGTGGCTTTGTCCATTTTCTGTTTCTACAACAGGACACCTGAGACTGGAATCTTTAAAAAGAAAAGAGGTTTACGGTGCACCACAATTGTGGAGGCTGAGATGTGCAAGATCCGAAGGCCACATTTATTGAGGGCCTCATGGAAGGGAAATCAAGGGGAAGCCAGGGCATGTGAACAAGAGGAGACATGAAGGATGGCCTTCCTTTATGACAACTCAGTAAAAACCACAAGGATGTTGCTTTGGACTAAGCTCCTGTACTGGGTCCCTGCAGATCAGGCTGAAAATGAAAATGGAGACACCCAGGCTAAAGTTACATGTCACCAATCTGAAGCTAAGCCACTCCTGTGACCTTCAGAGAAACTAAGATTAGAGAGGTAACAGCCAAATGATTCAAACATGCCAGTTTCAGTTGACATGGACACAGAGTTGGTTCTGCATTAATCCTTGCACAGAAGAGATAACCTGGAGTAACTTGATGTTAACCTGTGAGTGATTCTTCTATCACTTTGTCCCTACTCTGAAATGACCAGCTCACCTTTTGCTGCTTTGTTTCTGCTTTCTTCAGCTTTCTCTGTCTTAAAAAACAATCTTTTCTGCTCGTCCCATCTGAACATTTCCTGTATTTTGTGGAATGAAGAGTGGGCTGATTCTAGAAGAAGGCCCATGACCTTCTTTACACTAAACTTTGGAAATTTTCTCCTTTGAAATAACTGACTCTTGCAGTAACTTACCCAGACCTGCTAGAGTAAGAACCCATTCAACTCCTTTGTAAGGGAGGATCCCTTATGATACAAGTGCCTCTTAAAGTTCCTACCACCTCTCCACACCGTGACACTGAGGACCAAGCCTCAAGATAAATTTTGGGAGGGACGGACCCTATTCAAACCACAGCACCTGATCCTGTAAAACTTCCCTTTCCAAATAGATTTTTTTCCTTCTTGGAACCAAATTCTCTCAAGGATTCAGGCTCTTTCTTTTTCTCATGGTTGGCAAGTCACAGTGTCAACTGGCAAATATATGTTGGGAGAAATGATGGAAGAAAGAGGCCACTCCTTTGGAAACACCATTAGAGGATGAGCAACCAGAAGTCAGGGACAAAGTCTGAATGTTCCCCAGTGTCTGGCAAAGTTGTTGGCACAGAGAAGGCTCTCCAGATAGGCTAACTGGATGTTAGCTGGAGGAGAAGCATGAACAGACACCAACGAGGCCTTCCTCCAATCTCTGTTGCTGCTCATCCAGCCTATTGAGCTTTCATGAGTATTTCATACTTTCAGATGATTCCCTTCTTCAAAATTTTGTTTTTCTGGGGGTGAGTGTTTGACCTAGCAGTTAAAACGCTGCATCCCATATCAGGGTGCCCAGGTTCAAGTCCTGTCTCTGCTTTGAATTCTAGCTTTCTGCTAATGTGCACTCTGGAGGCAGCAGGGGACGGTTCAAGTAATTGAGTCCCTACCACCCATGTGAGATTCCTGCCCTGAGTCTGGGGTTCCTGGTTTCAGCCTGGCCCTGTCCTGGTCATTGTAGTTATTTGGGGGAGTGAACAGGGGATTAATAACTTTCTCTCTGGGCCCGGCGCCATGGCTCACTTAGTTGATCCTCCGCCTGCGGTGCCAGCGTCCCATATAGGCATCAGGTTCTAGTCCTGGTTGCTCCTCTTCCAGTCCAGCTCTCTGCTGTGGCCCAGGACAGCAGTGGAGGAGGGCCCAGGTGCTTGGGCCCCTGCACTCGCATGGGAGACCAGGAGGTAGCACCTGGCTCCTGGTTTCGGATCGGTGCAGCACGTCGGACATAGCGGCCATTTGGGGGGTGAACTAACGGAAGGAAGACCTTTCTCTCTCTCTCTCTCTCTCTTTCTCTCTGTCTGTCTGTAACTCCACCTGTCAAATAAATAAATAAAAAATCTTAAAAAAAAAAGAACTTTCTGTCTTCCTTTCATGTAACTGTATGTAAATAAACAAAAATTTCTGTTCCCTGTGGATAAACCCTTTGTTTGGCATTTGAGGACTAATGCATTTGACTTGAAGGCAGAGAGAAAGCTGAGATGTGTGTGTGTGTGTGTGTGTGTGCATGAATGTTTGTGTTGAGTGGCTGCAAGGGGGATGAGACTAGACTGGACAAGGGGATTGAGTGAGGTCAACAAACAAGCTCTGCCCTTCTCACATACTTACCCCCTTGGGATTTATTCGGGTCACTGAGGTCTTGTGAGCCTTGAGAATGATGACTTGAGAGATCAAGAAGCATTTCTGTTTCTTTCCAGGGCACTGCTGTGGCCTCTTGTGATGGAAATTCTACCCAGTGTTTACCTTTGGTGAGAGAGCTGCCTTCAGTCACTGTCCAGGGTTCACAAGGCCAATTAGGCATCACTTGCTGGACCCCTGAGGGTGACATCTGCTGTGGCATCACTGAATTAAGAGAAGCCAGACAGAGAAGGCAACTGTCAGGGTTAGCCTCTGGAGGAGGCCACAAAATCCTTGCCTGGTGAGCTCATGGTAAATGAGCCCTGAAAGAGGGAAGAAAAGGGAGCAGCACTGGTGACTATTTTTATTATTCATTTACTTGGCAATAGAATTCTGTAAAGCACTCTGACGTCATGAGAGCTGTGGAAGACACAATCCTGCAAGGATCAGACTCTGTTCCTGCCGAGGTGTAGGGTGTACAGCACACTCCCCCTTATGGCTGATGGGCAGGGGCCACTTGTTTCAGTAATTGCATAGCTTGCCCTCTGTGTCCGTGGATTCCAGCTCTGAGGATTCAACCTCCCACAGATGGAAAATATTGGAAAAAGCTATCTTTATCACACATGTATAGGCATTTTTTTTCTCGTCATTATTCCTAAACAATACAGTACAACAACTTCCATAACATTTACATTGTACTTGTTGGAATTTATACATTCTATTTACATTGTATTAGATATGATAATTGAGGGATGAATGAAAGCCATGAATTTTAGGATCTGCTGGTGGTTCTGAAACTGGTCCATCAAGGAGAGTGGCAGACTACTGTCCCTGGGGATGGATTCTGTGGACTCTGTGTTCAGATTTACCATGGCCAAAGGAAAGGGGGAGACTGTGCAGTGCTTTTGATATCTTAGGATGGGATCTACTCATTGGGTATGATAGTCTTCAGTCCAGACAAGGCACACACGATGCCTTCCCTCCTACCATCTTCCCATTTCAGGAAACCAGACCTCTTTCTTGGGTGACCACACCTAGACACACATTAACAGCGCAGGCCTTGTCAATAAGTGGGGTTAAGTATTTGGAGATAAGCTGAATTTTAACATAATCTGATCAACACTGCTGAGACTGGGATCCCCACAAGGTGGCAGCAGTGAGACATTAGCACCATAGTAATGATGGACATTGCACTGCCAACATTCATAGGTTGAGGCTACCAGTTCCTTTTAGTGGAACCTGTATTACTTTGCACTACTAGTAAAAATATTCACTATACATGGAACATAAATAACAGGATAAGCCATCCTTTCAGTGTTGCTGAATCATATGATGGAGAAGTAGGAAAGAGCACTTTTATTTCCAGAGAATAATTATTGTATGCGCTACTGGATCTCTTAACCTCAATCAGGAATAGGATCTGTTATTTCAAAATCTGCTGTTGTTACAGAGCTGGAAATATGAAATTTGGAGTTTCTCCTATCTAATGTAGACTTTTGGTAAGAAGGAGTGGCTGCCAGTAGTTTTGGCGTCTCTGAAAGGATATCAGTCTTTTCATAGGGGAAGAGTGAACTTAGTTGTTTTAGTGATAATTTAAGAATTAGTTTTATTCCTAGAAAAATGTCATTCTGGAGGATTGCATATGCTCTTCGTATAAACAGACTGAATTAACTTAATTACTATACAATAAGAAATGCAAAGTTCCTTAAATATATGTCCATATGAGCACACATGTTTGTAAATGTATGTGTTTATAGCTTAAATATTTTTCTATTTAGGAATTTTTAAGATAAGCATTTATATCTATGAGGGCACTTTAAAAAGTTTGTGAAAAAAATGAAATTGAACCTTTATTTTAGCACAAAAACATTTTGAAATCCATGCACAGTTGTTTTTTTTTTCTTCACAACACGCATTTGCTAAGAATTTTCTTAGGTACCTGTTTACACAGACTCATTTATCTGCTACAAATCTGTGATGCATATATATGGATCCCATTCCTACATAGTGGGAAAGTTCTATAAGCTGCACGTTGAGGTCTTTGCTTTAGCTAAGTGGCATTTTATTTTCTAATTTTTAAAGAGACTTATTTATTTATTTTGAAAGTCAGAAAGGTCAGAGAAGGTCAGGGAGAAAGAGAGAGACAGAGAAAGAGAAAGATCTTCCATCTGCTGGTTCACTTGCCAGGTGGCTGCAACGGCCAGGACGGAGCCAGGCCAAAGCCAGGAGCCAGAAGTCAAACACTTGGGCCATCTTCTACTGCTTTTCTCAGGCCATGAGCAGGGAGTTGGATTAGAAGTGGAGCAGCTGGGATATGAACCAGCATCTGTGTATGTTCCCAGTGTCACAGACTGTGGCTTTCCTGGCTATGCTACAACACTGGCCCTGCTAAGTGGTATTTTAAAGCAAGCCAGTCTGCGTGTAGCTGTTTGAAGCTGGGAAAGCCTGAAGCCGACTCTGAAGCACAGGGCACCTTATGTTGGCACCAGGCATCCTCAGGATGATGCCCGCTCATTTGGAGGTACCCAGCCTTCCCCAGAGGCTGTGGTGGACAGGACCAGCTGTTCTCAGGGTTCAACATGCTCCCACTCTCTGTGGTTCTAAGCTGTGTAGTGGTGTCTATCTATGGTCTGTCCTGGTGGGTATCAGGATGAGGGCCTCCTAGAACTTTTATTAAAAACATGGAGCTAACATCTACTTATTTTGATGCCCCCCCCGCTACATTTTTGAAATCCAGGATGAGTTTTTTCATGATGCACATTTGACATGAACACTTTGAAGACACTTTGAAGTATGCTTGGATTTCAAAAAGCTGTTGTACCAAAATAAACTTTCAGGTTTCACTTTCCCGGAAACTTTTAAAAATTTTTATATTTTGCTCTTTATTTATTATTTATGAGACTAAGAGAACGAGAGTGAAAGCAAGAGAGAGAGAGAGAGAGAGAGACATTCTCTTGGTGCCTGCACATTATGATAGATGCGCTTTGGGGACCATGCACTCCCAGGCAGCTTTTAGATCTAGCTTCCTAAGCCTCAGACCCCCACAACGAGAGAGCTTGTATTTTCTTGCAGTTACATCCAGAAGAGCAGTTCTCTGGATCTGTGTGCATTGTTGCTGGCAGAAACAAATGCCAGCCCAGTGCTGTGCAATTGATATGTGATGTCTCAGACTCAAGGCTGAGCCAAAGTCGTTCCTAATAGAGTAGAGATGACAGATTGAGACTTTGTTTCTCTAGTCCTACAGTGGGAAAATCAGAAGGACAGAACTGTGATAGTGGGTTGTGATGCCTTTACGGTCACTTTGGAAAAGGAAAGCTCAGAACAATGTTAGGAAAGCAAATTGGAGAAAAAAATATATATGGGAGTATTTTAAAAAGTGTGTGGAAAAATGGAATTAAAAGTGAGTTTACTTTGATGCCAAAACTTTTTTGAAATTCATGCATAGTTTTTTTTTTTTCACAATATACGTTTTCCACACACTGGAAAAGAGTTGTATGAATTTTTTGAGTCAAAATAAACTCATACTTTTAATCCCATCTTTACAAATTTTTTGAAGTATTATTGTATATGAATGATGTTTTCCTTATCTGTTTAATGAACACAATGTATTGAATTGATTTGGGAGGCAAAGTGATTTTTAAAATTCTTCCTAACAAATTTAATTAACTTGAGGTTGGTGTGTAAATGTTTCAGAGCAGTGCGTGGAGCTGTCACTCAGCAAATGTTAATACCACTTTTTACAGCGTGCACTTGAAAGGTGATTATTTAGAATCATCTCAGGGACATCTAGATTATTTCCATGATAGCAGCTCAAACAAAGATACTAAAGAGAAGCACACTGTCTTTAAAGAATGTGGGTGAATTTCACTCAGGGTTTTCTCAAACCAGGGTCTGGTGATACCTAGAAGCTTTGGAGTTGAATCATTCTGTCAGTGAGAAGAGGGAGAAAAAAAAGAGAGCACTACCATTCATTGGTTCACTTTTCAAATGCCCACAACAGCCCTATGACCAGAACCAAGATTGGGAGCTAGAACACAATCCAGGTCTCCCACACGGGTGGCAGGGACCCAGGTACTTGAGCCATCAATGCTCCCTCCCAGAGTCTGCATTAACAGGAAGGTGGAGTCAGGACTGGAGCTGGGAATTGAATCCAGGTACACCAATATGGGATGCCGGTGTCAACTACTAGAGTTCAGGGGTGGCGAACTTTCTTTCTGGCAAAGGCCATTTGGATATTTATAACATCATTTGTGGGGTATAAAAAGCTCAAAGACCAATGTCTTCAGGAGGCTTTGGTTCTGAAACTGTCCTTGTGAACTCTGGAAGTTATGGGGAATCTTGGCAGGTAGCACACAAGTGTTCCTTAGGTTTATTCCTGGCACGAACTCTCCAGTGGTAGAAATTGCTTTACTTCTGCCAGGGACGGGCCTGCCTGCCCCAGGAGCTAGGGAAACTTGCCAGGCATTGTTACACTTTCACAAGAAGTTGTCCCCAAGCTGAGCCTTATCTCTTGGCTGACAACTGAGGCTTTTCTTGGTAATGTCCCAGACAGCAGATGCTCTGCTGCTGGGAGGGGATTTCTGAGACAGCAGAGAGCCCTGCTTACCCTCAGCTGGGTCCAGACGTGAACAACAGAGGGAAACGCCAACCCCAAGGATGGGGCATTTGGGTGCTCATTGATCACGACATGCCTGAAATTCAGTGAGCATTTGACAAAGACACGGGATTCTTTCAGAAACAGAAACAAGTGCCGTTTTGTTTGCAAGACTGCTCTGACAGTAAATGTCAGGGTAACACAAGTTACAGCCCACGCCATCCTCTCTCACCATAGTTACTGATGTAGTGACTTGTCTTAACTCTTCGGGGTGTCAAACACCAAATGTTTTAATTTTTCCATTTATTCCCAATAGCTATGCTCTGTTGAACACTACCACACCTTTCTCTCTGAGCGGGACCCTGCTTAAGGATACAGTAGTCCTGTTACACTAACCTGTAGTATTTTCAGTTATTAAAACAGTCACATTCTAAGAATAACTAGCCCTGCTTATTTTTTTAAACCACACATTACTTCTTATGGAGAGAAATTTTACAAGCAGGGAAATGCACTTAAGTGCATTCAATGCCTTCCAACAAATGTAGTAATTATGTAGGATGCAAGATGAATATATAAAAATCAACTGAATTTCTACATGCCAGCAACTGAAAAACTGCAAAGAAAATTAAACAGTTCAATTCGCAATAACATCAAAAGTAATAAAAATTTATAAATAAAATTTGATTAATGATTTAAAAAATTTATTCATTTGAGAGTCCCTATCTACTAGCTCACTAGTAGATGACTGGCCAATACCAGGAGCCAGGAATGCTATCTAAGTCTCCCACATGGGTGATAGGAATACAGCCATCACTGATGCCTCTCAGGGTCTAAAGTAGAAGGAAGCTGGAGTCAGGAGCCAGACTTGGGAATCAATCCCAGATACTCTGATGTGGGAGATAGTTCTCTTACCCAATGTCTTAACTGCTAGACTAAGCATCTAACCCTTATCCGTAAGTTTTAGAAGTTAAGACAGGTACATGATAACTATAAAACCATTTAAAAAATTTCAAAGAATACCTTAAGAAATCCTCTTAAGAAAGAGGAAAGGCACCTATGTTCATGGATTAAAAAACATGATATTATTAAAATGGCAATACTTTCTAAATTGATCCACAAATTTAACATGACCTATCAAAATCCCAGCTGCCTTACTTTGCAAATTGACAACTTGATCCGAAAATCTTTATGGAAATTTTTAAGACTCGAAATAGTCAAAACAATCTTGAAAAAGAAGAACAAAATTGAAGGACTCTCATATTTTGATTCCAAAACTTACTTTAAAGCACCAGTAACCAATACATTACAGGCCTAGACTAAGAAGAGACATATAGGTCAGTGGAATTGAATAGGGATTTTAGAAATGAAACTCTGGGGCCAGTGCTGTGGCACAGCAGGTTAAGCAGCCGTCTGCAGAGCTGGCATCCCATGTGGATGCCAGTTCAAGTCCCAGCTGCTCCACTTCCAAAATCAGCTCTCTGCTAATGGCCTGGGAAAGCAGCGGAGGATGGCCCAGGATCTTGGGCCCCTGCCACTCATGTGGGAGACCCAGATGAAGCTCCTGGCTTCTGGCTCCTGGCTCCTGGCTTCAGCCTAGCCCAGCTCCCACCATTGTGGCCATTTAGGGAGTGAACCAGCAGATGGAAGATCTCTGTCTCTGTCTCTCTCTCTTTGTAATTCTGACTTTCAATTAAGTAAATAAATCTTAATAAAGAAATGAAGCCGTACATTTATGATACATTTTTAAAAATAATTCATTGTTAGATAATTCCTTTTTTGTTTTTAAAGATGTATTTATTTGAAAAGCAGAGTTACAGAAGAGAGGCAGAGAGAGGTCTTCCATCTGTTGGTTTACTTCCCAGATGGCTATAATAGCTCAAGCTACACTGATCCAAAACCAGGTGCCAGGAGCTTCTTCCGGGTCTCCCATGTGGGTGGAGGGCCCCAGGCGCTTGGGCCATCTTCTACTGCTTTCCCAGGCCATAGCAGAGAGCTGGATTGGAAGTGGAGCAGCCAGGGCTTGAATCAGCGCCCATATGGAATGCAAGCACTGTAGGTTGCAGCTTTTCTGCTGTGTCACAGAAATGGTCCAAATCAATTGATTTTTGACAAAAGTTCAAAAACACCTCAATGGGAAACAATAGGCTTTTCAAAAAATGGTGGTGGGATAACTGGATATCCATACATGTACAAAAGGTTTGACTGCTGCTTCACATTATATACAACAATTAAATCAAGGTGCTGGCATTGTGGCATTAACAGGTTATGCCACCAGCTGTGATGCCAGCATCCCGTATGAATGCTGGTTTGAGTCCCAGCTGACCCACTTTCAATACAACTTTCTACTACATTCCTGGGAAAGTAATGGAAGATGACCCATGTACTTGGGCCCCTGCCACCCATGTGTCTTCAGCCTGGCCGGGGTTTAGCTATTGTGGCCAGTTGGAGGGTAAATCAGCAGAGAAGATTTCTCTCTTTCTGTCTCTCTCTCTATATATATATGTAATTCTGCCTTTCAAATAAAAAATAAGCATTTTTAAAAATTAATTCAAAATGAATCATAGACCTACGTGTAAGAAGTAAAATTTTTAGAAGAAAACTCCAGAGTCAATCTTGTTACCTTGAATTAAGCAATAGTTTTTAGAGATGACACAAAAACTTCCAAGCAACAAAAGAGAGAAGTAGATACATGGGATTTCATCAAAAGCAAAAAATTTGTGCTTCAATAAATATAATTTAAAAATGAACAGAATTTATAGAATGGAAGAATATTTTAGAATGATATCTGATATGGACTTGTGTTAAAATATGCAAAGAATGTTTATAATGTAACAATAAAGATTTTTTTAAAGATTTATTTTTATTTATTTGAAAGAGTTACAGAAGGAGGTGAAGACAGAGAGAGAGGTCTTCCATCCACTGGTTCACTCCCCACATGGCCGTAATGGCTGGAGCTGCGCTGATCCAAAGTCAGGAGCCAGGAGTTTCTTCCGGGTCTCCCTGTGGTTACAGGGGCCCAAGGACTTGGGCCATCTTCCACTGCTTTCCCAGGCCATAGCAGAGAGCTGGATCAGAAGAGGAGCAGAGAGTAGAACCGGTGCGCATATGGGATGCCGGCGCTTCAGGCCAGGGCTTTAACCCACTGTGCCACAGCGCCGACCCTGTAACAATAAAGATTTGAGTAGATCTTTCTCCAAAGGAGACATGCAAATGACCAATAAGTACATAAAAAGATGCTCAATGACTTTAAAGGAATGTAAATCAAAATCACAATGAAGCACCACATATCATAGAACCATGAAACTAGAGTTAAAAGTACAGGGACTAGCAATAGTAGCAGCACAGCAGGCTAAGCAACCTGCAAAGCCAGCATCCCATACTGGAATGCTGGTTTGAGTCTCTGCTGCTCTGCTTCTTATCCAACTCCTTGTTAATATGACTGGGAAAGCAGAGGAAGATGCCTGGGTCCCTGCCACCCACATGGGAGACCAGGCTGGGGTTTCTGGCTCTTGGCTTCAGCTTGGCTCAACCCTGGATGTTGCGGTCATTTTGGGAGTGAACCAGTGGATGGAAGAGCTCTCTTCCTCTCTCTCAGTCACTCTGCTTTTCAAATAAATAAAACACCCTTTTAATAAAAAAGTTAAAAGGAAAGACAATGACAAATGTTGATGAGGTTATGGAGAAACTGGAGCTTTATCAACCATTTGGGAACTAGTTTGGTAGTTCCTCAAAAAGCTAAACAGGTTTACCATGTGAAACAGCAATTCTACTGCTAACAAACTGAAAACACATCCACACAATAACCTGTACATCATATCAGCATTACTTATAATAGAAAGTGGAAACAACACAAATGTTCATCAACTGATAAATGGATAAAAAGATAACATGGTGTGCTTCTAAGTTCAAGATGGCATCCACTTCAGCTAGAGAAAAGTTTCAGAACAAGAGAGTAGCAGCATTTCCAGGAAAATGACTGGAGGAAAACTTCAGTAAAGACGTGATGGGAACTGCAAACAGCATGGTGACTCTAAGGGACGGTAGGAAGAGAGGAACAAAGCACGCTGCCACTGTCACCTGCTGCCCACCACTCCTACCATGGCTCCCTGGGCAGTAAACACCATCTTGCCAGGAAGAGGGAGGCAGGAAGTGCTGCAACCCCTGACACTGCTGCAGATGGGCAGCCCTAACTGTGGGAGAATTCCAGTCCTCACTCACTTTAAATCAAGTCTAGAGGGCCAACTGGGGTCCAAATGACTACTTCGCTGCAACAAAAGAACCCATATTGCCTCCTTCCATTCCCCAAGCCCCAGACCTAAGCTGCTACAGAGAAGCTGCTGAACTCCACTGTCGCTCCCCCTCTTCGTGGAGGAATGACACTAAACCCTGCCTAGGCTTCATATCCAAGTCACGGCACCATTATGTCGCTCCCCTTCTTCGTGGAGGAACGACACAGGACCCTGCGCTGTTCTTTTGTCTGCTCGGCCTTCCCCGGGTTTGCTGCTGGTTCTTCCCGGGTTGGCTACCGACCCTTCCACCTACGTGGAAGGGCGGTTCCCCCTGCCACTTTCCCCACTTCTGCGGGGGAGCGGCACACCGCCGGCCGGCTCTCTTGGGGGCTGCACAGGTGTTCCTTCAGATAGATGTTCCTGGTGCATGTTGTCTCTCTCCTCCTTTATAGTCCTCTTCCACCAATCCCAACTCTGCTACCCACACGCCGAGTACGCTGCTCTCCTCCAATCAGGAGCAGGTCCTGCTGTTTATTGGTTGAACTGGAGGCAGCTGAGTAGAAGCTGTTTCCTCCTCTCCCAGCGCCATATTGTGGGAGAGCAGATGCATAGAATAAGTCTTAATTCCAGTAACTTAGTCTAGTCCGAGTTGCTCCCAGTTGCTCCCCACATTCCACCTGTGTTAGGGGGCAGCAAGCAGCCCTGTCACTACCTGAAGCCTCCAGACAGAGCAAGGGCCCTTCCCAGGGTAGAGACCAGGCCCTTCTGAGTCCTGTAGCTGTGGGAATTCTGAGCACAGCCCTAGAGCTGTGCTTACTCACTCTGTGCCACCTAAGAGAGACACCTTTGACTTAGAGCTAGCTCCAGCAGAAGCCCATACACAATGCCAGAGAACCCAACATGAGGCAGTCCTTTCTGCAGCTCTTAGCACAGGATTCTGGGTGGCCAAGGTGCAAACCTCAGCTTCACCCTTGCATGTCCTGAAGGAACTGGCAAGCTCACATCCATTTCAAAGTCATGTGACTACCTCTACAAACTTCTGCAGACTACACAACTATGGAACTTGTAGATACTGCTTACACTGATTAACACTAAAGAAATCACTCAGAGGTTACATTTCTGGGCTCACCTAGAATCAAAGCCAAAGCAACAACCCAATTGACACTACACATTCCATCTAGACATAAAGTCTTTCTCAGTGAAACCTACTCCATAAAAAGAAGGAGCTTTTATACCAGATATAAAGACATCAACATACAGACACAAGAAACATGAAGAAGTAAGGAAGCATGACATAACCAAGAGAACACAATAATTTTCTAGAAGAAAATCCTGATCTGAAGTAAATCTATGAAATGCATGAAATAAAATTCAAAATAATGATCTCAAGGAAATTCAATGAGGTGCAAGAGAATACAGGTACCCAACTTAAAGACATGAGGGAAACAATACATGATATGAATGAGAAAATCAACAAAGAGATAGAAATCGTTAAAAAGAATCCAGCAGAAATTTTGGAGCTGAAAACTTACATCAGTGAAAGTCAAAATACAATTGAGAGCCTAACTAATAGATCAAGCAGAAGTTTCTGATCTGAAGGATCAGACTTGAAATAACCCAGACAAAAGTAAACAGAAAATAATTAAAAAGAATGAAGAAAGAATAACATATGGGATACCATTAAGCAAACAAATATTTGTATTACGGGGATGCCTGAAGGAGAAGAGGAAGAAAAAGGCATTGAGAACCTGCTAAATGAAATAATAGTTGACAATTTCCCAAGTCCTGAGAAAGATATGGACATGGAGACCCAGGAGACCCCAGCAGAATCAACCAAAAAAGATATTTTCCAATGATATTATAGTCAAATTGTCAAAAGTTAAAGACAAAGAGAGACTCCTAAAGAGAATGAGAGAAAAATGTCAACTCAAATGTAAGAAAAAATTAATTAGGCTAGCATCAGATTTCTCAGCAGAAACCATATAGACCAAAAGAGAGTGGGGTGATGTTTTCAAGGTCTTAAAGGAAAAAAGATTCCAATCAAGAATATTGTGTCTACTAAAACCATCCTTTAGAAGTGAAGGAGAAATGGCCAGCGCCGCGGCTCACTAGGCTAATCCTCCGCCTTGCGACACCTGCACACCGGGTTCTAGTCCCGGTCAGGGCACCGGATTCTGTCCCGGTTGCCCCTCTTCCAGGCCAGCTCTCTGCTGTGGCCAGGGAGTGCAGTGGAGGATGGCCCAAGTGCTTGGGCTCTGCACCCCATGGGAGACCAGGAGAAGTACCTGGCTTCTGCCATTGGATCAGCACGGTGCGCCGGCCGCAGCGCACTGGCCGCGGCGGCCATTGGAGGGTGAACCAACAGCAAAAGGAAGACCTTTCTCTTTGTGTCTCTCTCACTGTCCACTTTGCCTATAAAAAAAAAAAAAATTAAAAAAAAAAGAAGTGAAGGAGAAATAAAGTGTTTCTTAGACAAGCAAAAACTGAGTTCATTCATCACCATCAGACCAGCCTTACACAAAATCCTGAAGGGGGTCCTAGATTAGAAGTAGTCATCATGAAAACACATGATAGTACCAAATTCATTAACAGAGTAGAAAGTAGAAAGGATTTGTCTTTAGATCTGGGACAGATCTCAGTACTATTTTTTTTTTTTAATTTATTTATTTATTTTTTTGACAGGCAGAGTGGACAGTGAGAGAGAGAGAGAGAGAGAGAAAGGTCTTCCTTTGCCGTTGGTTCACCCTCCAATGGCCGCCACAGCCAGCGGCGCACCGCGCTGTATCGATGGCAGGAGCCAGGTGCTTCTCCTGGTCTCCCATGGGGTGCAGGGCCCAAGCACTTGGGCCATCCTCCACTGCACTCCCTGGCCACAGCAGAGAGCTGGCCTGGAAGAGGGGCAACCGGGACAGAATCAGGTGCCCCGACCGGGACTAGAACCCGGTGTGCCGGCACCGCAGGCGGAGGATTAGCCTAGTGAGCCGCGGCGCCGGCCTTCAGTACTATTATTAAATATAGTATTGGAAGCATTAGCAAGAGCAATTAAGGAGGAGAAAAAAATAAAGGGCATTAAAATATCTGTGTTTGCAGATGACTTGATGAGGTATCTGGAAAAGCCTACACATTCGACCAAAAAGTTGGTGGAACCGATAAACCACTTAAGTAAAGTTTCAGGATACAGAATCAACATACAAAAGACAGTAGCATTTTTATACACCAAAAATGCTCTTGCTAAAAGAGAAATCCTATTCACATTAGGTATATAAATCAAATATTTAGCAATAAATACAACTGAAAAAGTGAAAGATCTGTACAAAGAAAATTATAAAAATTTATTAAATAAATCATTAAGGATACAAAAATGGAAAGTTATTCCTTGCTCACAAATCTGAAGAATCATTAAAATACTCATAATACCTAAAGCAATCTACAGATTCAACATAATCTTTATCAAAATACCAATGAGATTGTTTACAAACTTAGAAAAAACACTCGCAAAACTCGCAAAAGACCAAGAATAAGCAAAGCAATCCTGATTGAGGGAATAAAAGGAAGAAAAAGCTGGAGGCATCCTAATAACTGATTTCAAATTTCAAAACATACTATAAAACTACAGTAATTAAAATAGCAGGATATTGGCATAAAAACTGACACAAAGATCAGTGGAACATAACACAGAAACAAGAAATTAATTCATATACATATAGCCAACTAATTTTTGACAAAGGTGCCAAGAACATATGTTGGAAAAAGATAGATTTTTCAATAAATGGTGCTGGTAAAACTGGACTTATTACAGAAGAATGTCAGTAGAATCCTACCTCTCACCACACACAAAAATCAACTCAAGATGGATTTAAGACTTAAATTTAAGACCTGAAACTACAACATTCCTAGAAGATATTATAAGTGAAACCCTTCAAAACATGACTTCTTGGATAAAACCCCAAAAGTGCAGGCATCAAAAGCAAAACTAGACAAATGGGATTACATCAAACTGAGAAGCTTCCGCGCAGTAAAGGAAACCATCAATAGGTGAAGAAACACCCCCAAAGTGGGAGGAAAATGTCTGCAAGCTACTTACATGACAAAGAACTAATATCTAGAACATATCAAGAACAACAACAACAACAACACACACACACAAAAACAACTAATCCAGCAAAGAAATGGGAAAAGAAGAAATAAATGGCCATTGAATACATGAAAAAATGCTTTACATCTCTATCAGGTAATGTAAATCAAAGCCATAATGAAATATTGATTCTTACAATCAAAAAAAACAGAGTAATAGATGTTGGTGAGGATGTGGAGAAAGCAGAAGCCTTATACATTGTTGATGGGAATGAAAATTATTGCAGGCACTGTGAAAAGCAGTATGAAGTTTCTTTAAAACCTAGAAATGAAACTACCATATGATCCAGCAATCCCACTACTAGGTATATATCCAAAAGACATGAAATCATTGTATCACGATGGTTATCACAGCACTGTTCACAGTAACTAAAATATGTACGTGCCCAAGATGTCCATCATCAGATGAATGGATAAAGAAAATGAAATAAACACACACACACAATGGAATATTATTCAGCCATAAAAATGATGAAATACTGACGTTTGCAGCAAAATGAGTGGAATTGGAGACATAATATTGTGTGAAATACGCCAGACACAGAAGGACATATATTACCCATTGTCCCTCATAGTGGGAGTTAAAACATAAAAAAAAAAAAAAAAACCTCAATCTGAAGACATAACATTGAGTACTAGAGGCTGGAAGGGACAGATGAGTTTAGATAAAAAAGCAGAGGAATTGGGTATGGTTCATAAATTGTGACAAATATCCTAATATGATATGTTAATAATAAGGAAAGTGGGGTGAGGGATATATAGGAACACTTTGCAATTTTTGCCTTATAAATTTAAAACTATTCTGAAATAAGATGTTAAAAATAAATAAATAGAAAAAATGTGGTGTATCTGTATAGTGCACTAGAGAGGATTGAGAAATACTAATTCATGCTACAACAAAGATGGACCTTGAGAACATTGAGTCATATGGAAGAAGTTAGTTATGAAGGCTGCATTCTATGACTCCATATCATGAAATGTCCAGAATAGACAACTCCATAGAGAAACGAAGTTGATCAGTGATTGCCAGGGACCGAGGGGAGGAGAGGATGAGCAGTGGTTTTTCATGAGTAGGGTTTCTTTCTGTAGTGATGGAAATGTTCTAGAATTAGATAGTGAAGATGGTTGTACAGCTCTTAGAATAGACTAAAACAATCATTGCATTGTATACTTTAAAAAGGAGAAGCTTACAGTAAGTGAATTGTGTTTCTATAAAACTGGTATAAAAATATACACACCGGCCGGCACCATGGCTTAATAGGCTAATCCTCCGCCTGCGGCGCTGGCACACCGGGTTCTAGTCCCGGTCGGGTTGCTGGATTCTGTCCCGGTTGCCCCTCTTCCAGGCCAGCTCTCTGCTGTGGCCAGGGAGTGCAGTGGAGTACGGCCCAAGAGCTTGGGCCCTGCACCCCATGGGAGACCAGGAGAAGCACCTGGCTTCTGCCATCGGATCAGCGCGGTGCGCCGGCCGCAGCGCGCCAGCCATGGCAGCCGTTGGAGGGTGAACCAACGGCAAAAGGAAGACCTTTCTCTCTGTCTCTCTCTCTCACTGTCCACTCTGCCTGTCAAAAAAAAAAAAAAAAATACACACACCTAGGTGAGCATTTGGCCTAATTGTTAAGACGTGTGTGGATGCCTGCATCCACACCAGAGCACCTCACTGTGCTGTGCTAGTAACTAAGGATCCTCAACACCTTTGCCATGCTTACTGCCTATATGGTTATCCTCATTTGTTAACTTCCTGTATGAGCCCTTTTTCCATTTAGCAAAACAAAAACAAAAACAAAAACAAAAACAACAACAAAAAAAACTGATTCACACTGAGTAGAGTTTTGCAATTGTTGTTTTGCAGTTCTTTAGACATTTAGAGTGAACCCTTTGCCAGATGCATGGATTGCATATATCTCCTTCCAGTCCTTGACATGCCTTTGTGCTTTCAATGTGGCCTTTAGCTGAACAAAAGTTCTTAATTTTAATGAAGATTGATTTATTAATCTTTTTTGCTATAGCTATTGTCTTTGTGTCCTGTTTTAAAATTATTCGTCTATCCATTCTCTTGAAAATACTGTTCTATACAAGGAGTGTTAAAAAAGTTCATGGCAGCAGGGGTGGAGGGGGCACCATAGTGCATTGAGTTAAGCTGCCACTTGACATGCCCATATCCCTTATCAGAGTGCTGGTGTGATTCCCGGCTACTCTGCTTCCAATCGAACTCCCTGCTTATGCATCTAGGAAGCAGCAGGTGATGGCTCAAGTACTTGAGTCCCTGCTACCCATGTGGGAGATCCAGATGGCGGACCTAGCTCCTAACTTTGGCCTCACCCAGCCCTGACTACAACTTTGGGGAGTGAACCAGCAGGTCTAAGATATCTCTCCCCACCCCCTCATCCCACCATCGTTGCCTTGCAAATAATGAAAAAAATCTTCCAAAAACAAAACGTTCTCCCATGAGGGTGGCAGGGGCCAAGTATTTGGACCATCCTCTGCTGCTTTCCCAGGCACATTAGCAGGGAGCTGGTTTGGAAGCAGAGCAGCCAGGACTTGAACTGTCACTCCAGTGTGGCATGTCATCATTGCAGGCAGCAGCTTAGCCCACTGCACCACAACATCAGTCCCATAAATATACTTTTTTATATAAATGTAATACAGTAAAAATTATATAGCTGACACTAAAGAGTGGTCATATGCATGAAAAAAAAAAACTGTGCTGGCTAAGGGATGGGGAGTGAGAAGAGGCACGTGAGAAACAGGAAATACACGTGGGGAAGGGCAGTGTCACTTGTGACAGGTCACCGTAATCTGATGGCTAAAGGCCACCCCTCACTTCCAGAGCAGCGCATCAACAACCATCAGGATCGAGCACTGTCCATAACATGGTTTCAGATTTCTTTCTTCTTAACTTAAATTTAACCTTACACCAATTTTTTAGAGTAAGCAGGCATGTTCCAATTCTATAACACACAGATATGCACCTGCTCGACTTGAGTGCCCTTGGCACCCAGGGCTGAGGCCCATGCTGGAGCCTGACAAGAAGACCCATGGTGAACACAAGCGTGTGTGGCCTTGGCCTCCAAGGACCTCTCCCTATAAACAGGCATAAAAGAACCCTTCACATTCACACTGACATCCATGGAGACAGGCCTCCCACATCAGATCTTCTAGCACTGTGAGCGTCTTTCTACTTCATTTGAGCTCCAGTTGTAATGGAGCATCACTGGGACTGACTCCAAGTCACTATCACAGTCCATCTTTGTCACTGACTCACAGTGTCAGGAAGCTCACTGTGGACGAAGTCCCTTCTCTAAACCTTTAAAAGAAAGAGAGAGAGAGAGAGAGAGAGAGAGAGAGAGAAAGAAAGAGAAAGAAAGAGAGAGAAAGAAAGAAAGAGAAAGAAAGAAACCAACTGCAAGTGGTTAGGCTATTAACGTTTCTAATGTAGCATCAGAGGGTATTTATAGAAAAAATATACATTTTGGAAAGTAGCCGAAAAGGATCACCCTAAAGAGACAGAAGTATGTAAAGTTTTAAAAATATGTTTTAGGAGTTGGTGCTGTGGCACAGTAGGTTAATCCTCCATCTGTGGTGCCAGCATCCCATATGGATGGGGTGAGGAGGGCTATTTCTAAATTGTTTCATGTGATATTATGCCCTTTAATCATAATATACTACAAACAGTGGCATTTTCCTCGTATTGACTCAGAGCTATCACTGTCACAGATGTCACGCAGGTACTCCTATTCTGTGCTGTGATTGATAAAATAATGACCGCTGATAAGAATGTGCTGGAGGATTAAAAACGTTCAATAACTGCACATTCTAATTTTCACTGCTGCTGCTGCTGGTATTTTTGATGAATAATTACATTTTTCCCCTATTTTTTGCTAACTGCATATCAAAATTATTGCTTGACACTTTCAGTGTACTTGTTCTGGTCATCTTTCTTTCTCTCAATTTGATTTTCTAGTAAGAAGGAAACAGCTGACTAACTTGTGAGATTTGAATGTACATTAGGAGTAACTTGGTTTTAACTGAGAGCACATTTGATGCTTCTAAAAGGAAAAAAGTCTTGACCATTGTATTACTCATTCTGGCTGCTTAAGGCCCTTGTTTGCTTATGTACATGTTTGCCATTTTGTATTAGATAGTGGATGCAATGAACTAAATATTTATGTTCTCTCAAATTCATATGATGATTTTAAATTATACTATTTATACTAAAATATAATATATAATATTTAAATTGTAATTATTATAATTTTAAAGAATATATTTATTTACTTATTTTCACTTTATTTGAAAGGCAGAGTGACAGAGACAGGCAGAGAGAGGGAACTTCTATCCACTGGTTTATACCCTCAATGTCTGCAAGCAATGGAGCTGGGTCAGGCCCAAGCGAGGAGCCTGGAAATCAGTCCAGTTGTTCCATGTGTATGGCAGGATCCCAAGTGTTTGGACCATCACCTACTGCCTACCAAGAAGCTGGGAGTGGAAGAAAATTGGTACTCAAACCTAGGCACTCTGAAATGAGATGCAGATGCTCCAAACGGCACCTTAACCATTGTTCCAAATGCCTACCCTCATAGTTTGAAATTCAGACTCCCAGTATGTTATCAGGAGGTGAGACCTTTGGGAACTGATTAGGCCATGGCTGCAGTTCCTCCATGAATGCAATTAGTGCCCTGATAGAAAAGGCTCCAGAGAGTTCCCTGAGCCCTTCCACTATACGAGGACACAATGAGAAGACAGCTGTCTAGGAGCTGGAAAGTGGACCCTCACCGGACACTGAATCCACCTTGACCTTGAGCTTGGGCTGCCCAGCCCCCAGAACTGTGAGAAATAGATTTCTGTTGATTATAAGCCACTCAGTGATTACTGGATAAATAAGTATTACGGCATTTTAACATGTCACTGACCAGGCAGGTGGGACTTAATTCATGCTTGACCAATTAAAATAATAATATTCTAGCAGAACATATGAGGATATAAATTTCATATAAAAACATTTGTAATATGGCTGGTACTGTGGCATCATAGGTTAAGCCTCTACCTGCAACCCTGGCATCGCTTATGGTTGCTGCTTTGAGCCCTAGCTGCTCCACTTCCAATTTAGCTCCCTGCTAATGGCCTGGGAAAGTGGTGGAAAATGGCACAAGTCCTTGGGCCCCTGCACCCACATGGGAGACCTGGAAGAAGCTCCTGGCTCTTGGTTTCAGTTTCGCCTAGCTCTGGCCATTGAGGCCACTTGGGGAATAAACCAGTGAATGCAAGATCTCTCTCTGTCTCTCTTCCTCTCTCTGTAACCCTGCCTTTCAAATAAATAAAAAATAAATCTCAAAAAAATATAATATTATGTATAATAAAATACATCAACATTTAATACATAATTTTAAAACTATAGTGTATCAATTCAGTTAATAAATCTACTTATAACAACATATCGCACTAGTTAGAAAGATGTTTTAAAAAAATACAGTTTCTCAAGAATAAACTACTATGCCTTTGTCACCAAACTGAGCTATCACCTTGCTTTGCTTTCTTTGTAAGTTTTTTTTCCTTTGTATTTTGCCTTACTTACAGCTACTGGGAAGGTTTCCAACCTAATCATTCACCAAACTTACATTAAACACTAACTGTGCAAATGTCCCAGTCCTTGTTTTCGTTACCAGGAACATAACACTGAAAACACTCTTTAAGAGTTCCATCTAATTCACTGGCTCACATCTGGGTGATTTTGTGTGCTATCTTCTCCCCTGGGAACCTTTGGCAATGTCTGCATATACTTTTGGTTATCATAAGTGGGAAAGAAGAAGGCTTATGTGTGTTCCTGTCATCGACATTCTACAAGGGTACACCAAAAGATTCATGGAAAATTCATGTTCTGAAAAGCTGCATGGTGAAGCAGGCATTGTGGCACAGTGAGTTAAGGTGCTGCTTAGGATGTCCACATCTCACATCAGAATGCCCGGTTGGAGTCCTGGCTATTCTGTACTTTTTAAATGATATTTTATTTTCATGTTAATGTAATATTAATACAAAGAGAATAGATTCAATGTAGTTCACAGATACAATTCTTTTATTTATTTATTTTTGACAGGCAGAGTTAGACAGTGAGAGAGAGAGAGAGACAGAGAAAAAGGTCTTCCTTCTGTTGGTTCACCCCCCAGATGGCTGCTACGGCCAGCACGCTGCGCCGATCTGAAGCCAGGAGCCAGGTGCTTCCTCCTGGTCTCCCATGTGGGTGCAGGGCCCAAGCACTTGGGCCATCCTCCACTGCCTTCCTGGGCCACAGCAGAGAGCTGGACTGGAAGAAGAGCAACCAGGACAGAACCCAGTGCCCCATCCGGGACTAGAACCTGGGGTGCCAGCGCCGCAGGTGGAAGATTAGCCTAGCGAGCTGCGGCACCGGCCTCACACATACAACTCTGAGAATATAATGATATCCCCTTCCTCCCTCCCACTCTCTCTCCCTCTAACTCTCTTTCATTCTTTCTTAGTTTTTGAGATAACGTAGTATTAATTAACTTTACAGTTAAGGACTTAATTCTCCACTGAAAAAAGAGATCAACAAGAAAAAAGTAAAAATAATGTAGTTAATGGTAATAAGAGGCAAGGGTTATAAACAATAATCAACTGAAAAGATGACCATTTCACACATAAACAGTGAATTTTAAAGTAATCACAAATCATTAACACTACAGTAGTATAACATTCTTAACCACTGATTTGACAAAGATATAAAATAAGATTTGACAAAAATATATTTGCAATATTGATACACATTCATTTCTTTTTTGTTTTGCTTTCATTTTTTAATTTTTTAATTTTTATTTTTAGCTCCCACATGTAAGGGAGAACATGCGGAGCTGTTAGAACTGATAAAATGATTCAGTAAAGTTGCAGGTTGCAAAATAAGTGTACAAAAAATAGATTTTTTTACATGCTGATGATAAACTCATTGAAAGAGAAATTAAGAAAGTCCATTCACGATAGCCACAAAAATAATCAAATATTTAGGAATAAATTTAACCAAAGAAGTGAAAGATCTCTACATTGAAAATTATAAACCACTGATGAAAGAAATCAGCAAGGACACAAAAAAATGGAAAGATATTCCTTGGTCATGGATTGGAAGAATCGATATCATTAAAATGTCTATACCACCTAAGCAATCTACAGATTCAATGCAATCTCTATCAAAATACCAACGACATTCTTTACAGAATTAGAAAGAGCAATCCTAAAATTCACAAGAATGACATACAACCCAGAATAGCCAAAGTGGTCCTGAGGAGGAAAAAAAAAATGCTGGCAGCATCACAATACCTGATTTCAAGGAATACAAGAAAGCTATAGTAATTAAAACACCATGGTACTGATATAAAAACTGACACACAGATCAGTGGAACAGAATAGAGAGCCCAAAAGTTCATCCATGTACACACAGCCAGCTGATTTTTGACAAAAGTATCCAGATTATACACTGGAGTAAGAATAATCTCTTCAATAAATGACACTGATAAAACTGGATGTATCGGCCGGTGCCGCGGCTCACTAGGCTAATCCTCCACCTAGCGGCACCGGCACACTGGGTTCTAGTCCTGGTCGGGGCACCGGATTCTTTTCCGGTTGCCCCTCTTCCAGGCCAGCTCTCTGCTGTGGCCAGGGAGTGCAGTGGAGGATGGCCCAAGTGCTTGGGCCCTGCACCCCATGGGAGACCAGGGTAAGTACCTGGGTCCTGCCATCGGATCAGCATGGGGCACCGGCCGCAGTGGCCATTGGAGGGTGAACCAAAGGCAAAGGAAGACCTTTCTCTCTGTCTCTCTCTCTCACTGTCCACTCTGCCTGTCAACAAAACAAAACAAAACAAAACAAAACAAAACTGGATGTATATAGGTAGAAGAATGAAATTAGATCCATACTTCTCACTATATAAAACATCAACTCAAGATGGATCAAAGATTTAAATTTAAAATCTGAGACTATGGTATTCCTGGAAGAAAATACAGGGGAAGCACTCCAAGGCATTGCTCTAGATGATGACTTCTCAGGTAAGAGCCCCAAAGCACAGGCAATAAAAGCAAAACTAAACAATAGGGATTATACAAAATTCAGAAGCTTCTAAACAGCAAAGAAAATGATCAATAGAGTGAAGAGATATCCACAAAATCGAAAAAATTATTTGCCAGCTACCTGACAGAAGCTTAATATCCAGAATATGTCAGCAACTCAAAAAAGAAAAAAAAAAAACAATCCAGTTAAGAAATGGGCAAAGGGGGACAACACTGTGGTGTAGTGGGTTAGGCCACCATCTTTGGTGCTCACATCTCACATAGGCACTGGTTTGAAGGCCGGCTGCTCCACTTCTGATCCAGCTCCCTACTCGTGTGCTTGGAAAAGCAGCAGAAGATAGCTCAAATGCTTGGCCCCTGCACCCACACGAAGGACCTAGAGGAAGCTCCTTGCTCCTTGCTCCTTGCTTCGGATCAGCTTAGCTCCAGACATTAACAACCATTTGGGGGAGTGAACAAGCGGATGAAAGATCTGTGTGTGTGTGTGTGTGTGTGTGTGTGTCTCCCTCTCTTTCTCTGTAACTCTGTCTTACAAATAAAACATAAATAAATCTTTTTTTTTTTTTTGACAGGCAGAGTGGACAGTAAGAGAGAGAGAGACAGAGAGAAAGGTCTTCCTTTGCCGTTGGTTCACCCTCCAATGGCCGCTGCGGCTGGCGCGCTGTGGCCTGCGCACCGCGCTGATCCGATGGCAGCAGCCAGGTACTTATCCTGGTCTCCCATGGGGTGCAGGGCCCAAGTACTTGGGCCATCCTCTATTGCACTCCCGGGCCACAGCAGAGAGCTGGCCTGGAAGAGGGGCAACCGGGACAGAATCCAGCGCCCTGACCGGGACTAGAACCCGGTGTGCCGGTGCCACAAGGTGGAGGATTAGCCTAGTAAGTCATGGCGCCGGCCATAAATAAATCTTTAAAAACATAAATTAAGAAAAATAAATGGGCAAAAGACCTCAATAGACAGTTCTCAAAAGAAGAAATACAAATAGCCAACAAATGTGCAAAAAAAAAAAAAAAAAAAGTTCGGGTTAAAGCCCTGGTCTGAAGCGCTGGCATCCCATATGGGCACTGGTTCTAGTCCCGGCTGCTCCTCTTCCGATCCAGCTCTCTACTATGGCCTGGAAAAGCAGTAGAGGATGGCCCAAGTCCATGGGTCCCTGTACCCACGTGGGAGACCCAGAAGAAGCTCCTGGCTCCCTGGGCTTGGATTGGCGCAGCTCCAGCCGTTGCGACCATCTGGGGAGTGAACCAGCATATGAAAGACCCCTCTCTCTCTCTCACTCTCTCTCTCTCTCCCTCTCTCTGCCTCTCTGTAACTCTGCCTTTCAAACAAATAAGTAAATCTTAAAAAAAGAATAATATATAAATACAGTACCAACAAAGGGCTAACTTGAAGGCATACTCTTTCATCTATAGCTACATTAAAACATACTTTTATCTTCTCTCTGTCTCTCTCTCTCTCTCTGTCTAACTCTGTCCAAAAAAAAACAACAACAACAACAACAACAACAACATATTTTTATCATGGAAAAGTTTGAACATACACAAAACAAAAAGTGTAATAAATCTCTTAGACCAACTTAAACCATGATCAATTTTCCTTCAGTCTTGTTTCATAAATGCATGTTGCTTCACATTTTGGTGGATTATTCTAAAGCAAACCCACACATTATATGTTTTCATTGTAACTACCTCAGTATGTACTTCAAACACACAGGGGTTCTTTTTTTTTTTTTAAAGCTATTCTTAATCACTGCAAAAAAAAATCCTTAAGACATAGGTATTTGCTTCACTAGAAAAAAAGACTCTCTAGATTTGTTGTTCATTGTTGTTATTAGATATTTGACCCGCCCTCTTCCCTGAGTCTTTTTGTATGGAGGTGAGCAGGAGGAGAGTTGAACTCTTTTTTTTTTTTAAGGTTTTACTTATTTATTTAAAAGTCGGAGTTACACAGAGAGAGAAGGAGAGGCAGAGGTCTTCCATCCGCTGGTTCACTCCCTAATTGGCCTCAATGGCCAGAGCGACGCTGATCCAAAGCCAGGAGCCAGGAGCCTCTCCCAGGTCTCCCATGCGGGTGCAGGGACCCAAGAACTTGGGACATCTTCTACCACTTTTCCAGGCCACAGTAAAGAGCCGGATGAAAAGTGGAGCAGCTGGGACTCGAACCGGTGCCCATATGGGATGCCGGCACTGCAGGCAGTGGCCTTACCCACTATGCCACAGCGCCGGGGCCCCAAAGAGTTGAACTCTTCTTCTTTTCTGTGCCTCGTTGATTTAGCACATCCCATCTGAGAGCTCCTTGCTGACTGATGACACCTAGGAAAACATCTAACCTGCAAAGTTGGCCCATTTTTATTACATTGGCACAATCCGTAGACCTGATTAAAATTCTGCTGCACAGCCAAACTGTCTGGTCAGGACCAGATGAACAACTAACTATACCCTTATTCCAAGTTCATTAATCATGTATCAGAACAGGACGTAACTTCTCAACCTACTTGGCTGTCTTCATTAAGACCAAAATAGTTCTCACATAGAATTTCCCTTGGCTCCAGCACTCAGGGACAAGAGGAGGAATTGCATTTGCATCTGATGGGAGAAGCCAACCATGGGAAACCCATGGTTGGTAGAGGGCAAAGGCATTAAAATGAACTTCTCATCTCCTGATTCGTTTCTGTGGTATGCATGTGGATAATGGGGTACTGTAAAGAACTCTGAGGGATGACTCAGGAAAGAGGGCTTTTTTTTTTTTTAACAAACGTTTTATTTACTTATTTGAAAGGCAGAACCACGGAGAGAGAGGGAGAAAAAAAGATAGAGATAGAGATAGAGAGAGAGAGAGAGAGAGAGAGAGAGATCTTCCACTTACTGGTTCACTCCCCCAAATGACCACTGCAGCCAGCACTGGGCCAGGTCAAAGCTAGGACACAAAAGCTTCATCTGAGTCTTCCACGTGGGTGACAGAGGCCCAAGCACTTGAGCCATTTTCTGAAGCTTTCCCAGGCACATTAGCACAGAGCTGGATGGGAAGTAGAGCAGATGGGATTCCAAATGGTGCTCATATGGGATGCTGGTATCACAGGTGGCAGTTTAACCCACTGTACCACTGGAGAGAGGATCTGGGTTCTCCAGCGCTTGCCCTTGGAGAGAGGATCTGGGTTCCCACTCTTCCTTGATTGAGTAACTGCCACATTCTAATCTGTTCCCTTACCTCTAAAATATGTAATGAGAGGCCACTGGTGATGGCTTAAGTAATTGCAACCCTTATATTCAAGGGGGAGACCCAGAGTGAGTTCCCATTTGGGGAGTAAACCAGAACACATTAAAAGTAGTGATATGTTATACTGGGAGGAGGAAAAGGGTGGTGAGAAGAGGTAAATAAAAACACGTCTTCATCTATCATAGCAGGAAGTCAACAGTGAAATAATTGAGTACAATTATGCTTGCAGGGAAACCACATACCAAAAACACTAAGAACAAATTGTTAAAGGTGACTACCTCTGTGATCAGAACCAAGGGTAGCTCCCACGCAATTAGATTTTTTTTTTTTTTTTTTTTTTGGACAGGCAGAGTGGATAGTGAGAGAGAGAGACAGAGAGAAAGGTCTTCCTTTTGCCGTTGGTTCATCCTCCAATGGCCGCCACGGCTGGTGCACTGCGGCCGGCGCACCGGGCTGATCCAAAGGCAGGAGCCAGGTGCTTTTCCTGGTCTCCCATGGGGTGCAGGGCCCAAGCACTTGGGCCATCCTCCACTGCCTTCCTGGGCCACAGCAGAGCTGGCCTGGAAGAGGGGCAACCGGAAAAGAATCTGGCGCCCCGACTAGGACTAGAACCCGGTGTGCCGGCGCCGCTAGGTGGAGGATTAGCCTATTGAGCCATGGCGCCGGCTACGCAATTAGATTTTTAAAACTGTATGTGCATTTTCCTTTTTAAAAAAATCATTTAAAAGCTATAATTACTTTTAAAAAATGTATTTATTTATTTGAAAGATAGAGTTATAAAAAAAGGAAGGAGATAGAGAGATCTTCTATTGCTAGTCACTCCCCAAACAGCTAAAACAACCAGTTCCAGGCCAGGCCAAAGCTAGGAGTCAGGAGCTCCATCTGCGTCTCTGACATGGGTGTTAAGGGGTCCACTGCCTTGCCAGCAGTATTAACAGGGAATGGGAATGGAAGCGGAGCAGCTGGGAATCAAACTGGCACTTAGATATGGGATGCTAGCATTGCAAGCCACAACACAGTCTGCTGCACCACAATGCTGGCCTCAATAATGATGATTTTTACCACCTTAAAAATGCTGCTGAATTTATAATGACTATTATATCAATGGGTTAGGAATATTAAAAATAGACATTATTATATAAAGGCCTGAAATTTTCAGTGGAAAAAGTAATTTTCATATTTGAATTATATTGGGAGGTACAAACAGTTCAGAAAAAGTAGAGAAAGGGACAGGTAAAATTAATGATTTTTCTAAGATAGTTTTCAGAGTTCAAATTTAAAATGTCTAGGAAAATTTAAATAGAATGAAAAATTTCCTTTCTACTTTAATAATACATACTGCATGTATTTAGGTATAAATATATTCTACTTTTAGATTTTATATTTCTATTTTCTGTTATATATGAGTATATAATTATGAGGTAAGGTAATCATATGAAATATAAATAATAAATATATGTTAATAATATAATAATATAATCTTATCTATGATACACTCTCAAGTTGAAGTTAATATGTTAAACAACAGTTTTATACTTATTGGTACACAACTTTAATGCTGAAACCTACATTTCTAAGTAATTGGCAATTTGAAATAATTATTTTTCACATGTACTTTTAAAAGTTTTTAACTGACACGTAAAAATTGTACATATTTATAGGGTACTGTGTGACATTTTGATAGATATATACATTGTGTATAAAGTTTAAATCAGGGTAAACATATCCATCTCCTCAAATATTTATCATCTTTTTATGGTAAAAACATCTGCCTTGTAAATGTTGTTGGGGCAATCTGAAATAATCCTGTTTAAGAAAATCCTTTTATAAGTACAAGCCTACAGAAAAAAATCAATGACAAATAATTCACACTGGGCCTCCTTTAAGTAGTGTTCTTCACTAATACAAAATCAGTTCAGGATTCAAAAATTAAAGCGATAGCTTTTTAGGAACACATCCATTATTTCAAGGATGTGGCTTGTAAAAAGCAAGTGCTAAGATGGGTGTGATTTCTTTGAAATGTGTGATGAATTTTCTGCCTCATTAACAATTGCAAAACGCTCTGTCGAAGAAAGGCACCACAACAAAACTATTTCCATGAGTAGATGCACAGGAAAGCAGATGCAGAAAAGTGGGGGTACAGACTTGGGTCTTGTCCCTTACAGATGGTGCCCACAAAATACACACTTGGGGGGACTAGAATTGTGAGGGATTGGCCAAAACTCTGAGCTTCTTTGAGGCCTATCATTCTAATTTTGAAGTTTTGAGGATTGTAATCCCAAACCCAGCAACAGCCAGGCATTTGGACAAAGGCTAGACCATACATTAGAAGGTCATTTCCACTGGACAACCAGTCTGTTCATTGTGTTATGGTTTATACAAAACCTTAATTGCAGTTGGCAAACAAATTGTGTGGAAAAACCATCCTGTAGGAAAAGGAACCGAATACATCAAAGGGATTTGTTCCTTCAGAGAGGCATCTGAGTCTGTGTTGGCATATTCCATGGTTCATTCGGAGATCTCAGTCACCATGGCTTCCAAAATAAAAGGGAAAATAAATTCACATGTCTAATTTTACTTCTTTCCCATTCCCTTTTGTGGTATTTTCTTTCTTTTTTTTTTTCCTTAAGTTTTACTTATTTGAGAAGCAGGCACACTCACATGCACATACACAAAGAGAAAATGCTCCTATTCACTGGTTCAATCCTAAAATGCCAGTGAGGGGAATGCCATCCAGGTCTCCCATGTAGGTGGCAAGGACTTAGGCAGCTATCACTGCTGCCTCCCAAGGTCTGAATCAGCAGGAAGCCGGAGTCAGGAGCTGGAGCTGTGTGTAGCGGAGGATGGGGCATCTTAACTGCTAGGTTAAACAATTTCCCCAGTGTTTTCACTTCATGAATTTCTCCATTAAACATATGAATTCTCATCTGTGGAGAGCCAGTAATCCATGGACAACAACTAGTCTTAGGTTTGTCTGCATATAAAACTTAAGGCAATCTTTTTTTTTTTAGATTTATATATTTATTTGAAAGGCAGAGTTACAGAGAGGCAGAGAGAGATGGAGAGAGAGAGAGAGAGAGAGAGAGAGAGAGAGAATCAGTCTTCCACCTGCTAGTTCACTCCCCAAATGGCTGCAATGGCCAGAGCTAGGCAGATCCAAAGCCAGGAGACAGGAACTTCTTCCAGGTCTCTCATGTGGGTGAAGGGGCCCAAGGAGTTGGGCCCTCTTCTGCTTTCCCAGGCCATAGCGGAGAGCTGGATCAGAAGTGGAGCAGCCAGAACTTGAATTGGCACCATATGGGATGCCCCACTTAAGGCAATCTTACACACAAATAAGGCAGAATAAAATAGGTTCCTATGTTACAAAAGAATTAAAAATGGGTAGTATTAAACACAGGCTATCCAGCTAACCTGATGGTACATTATTGTGGGCGATAATGTTGAATTGTATGGTGAGGTTATAAATGATACAATTGCATATACTGACTCATCCAAATAGAAAGACAAAAATTATACTTTTGTACTTGTCTAAATAGAGAAGGACAAAAATCACACAGTTTTGAGACTATCAGCATCAGGGTACATGGGAACTCAGACATTACAGAGCATCACACTTGGGGCAGTTTTCACTGCTCAGAGTCCTGCAAGACCGCCAGGGAGCTGAAGAGGCAGCAAGCACCACCACATCCCACTGGCCATGCTGGGAGAGAGGAAACAAGGGTGGCGGGGGTGGGGGAGGCTCAGCTCACAATGTGGGTAAAAACAGGTACCATTGCAAATTCATGGTTTTGTTGACTTTTTTAAATAAAATTTTGGATTTCTTACGTTATTTATTTCCTCAAATATTCTATCATCTATCTATCTGTCCATCATCCATATTTTCCTAAATTTCCAGTTATATGTACGCTAGCCTCTTGACATTGTTGCATAGTCACTTCACTGATTTAGGCTTATTGATTAATTTCCCTACCACCTCTTCCTGCTACCGAGCCCACTTTTCCCTTGTTATTGTAAATGCTTCTCAACATTTTTAATGCTCACGAGTGGTTGTATTTCATTACTTTGTTCAGTTTTTGGTCATTTTCTGGGGAATGCATTGCTATCCTTTTTATGTCTCCATCACCAGAAATATGTCCTTCTCTGTCTATTAATTTTATACACTGTTATCTACTGAATGTCCTTTATTGTTTCTAGGAGGTTAACAATGAATCCTCTGGGGTAATCACCTTATCTTGTAAGAGTGATAGTTTTGGGGCCAGTGCTGTGGCGTAGCAGGTAAGGCCACCGCCTGCGGTGCCGGCATCCCAAATGGGAGCTGGTTCGAGTCCTGGCTGCTCCTCTTCTGATCCAGTTTTCTGCTATGCCCTGGGAAAGCAGTAGAAGATGGCCCAAGTCTTTGGGCCCCTGCACCCACGTGGGAGACCCAGAGGAGGCTCCTGGCTCCTGGCTTATGGATCAGCGCAACTCCAGCCATTGTGGCCAACTGGAGAGTGAACCAGTGGATAGGAGACCTCTCTCTGCCTCTCTTCTCTCTGTGTAACACTGATTTTCAAATAAATAAATAAATCTTTTTTTAAAAAAGTGATAATTTTGGCCAGCGCCGCGGCTCAATAGGCTAATCCTCCGCCTTGCAGCGCCGGCACCCCGGATTCTAGTCCCTGTCGGGGCGCCGGATTCTGTCCCGGTTGCCCCTCTTCCTGTCCAGCTCTCTGCTGTGGCCAGGGAGTGCAATGGAGGATGGCCCAAGTGCTTGGGCCCTGCACCCCATGAGAGACCAGGAGAAGCACCTGGCTCCTGCCTTCGGATCATTGCAGTGCGCTGGCTGCAGCGCACCGGCCCATTGGAGGGTGAACCAATGGCAAAGGAAGACCTTTCTCTCTGTCTCTCTCTCTCTCACTGTCCACTCTGCCTGTCAAAAAAAAAAAAAAAAAAAAAGTGATAATTTTGCCTTCTGCTGAATGGGTCCCCCAAAGTTCACGTGCTGGAAATGTGATCCCAAGATGATAATACTGAGAGGAGAGCCTAATGAGAGTCTGTGGGTCATGGGGGGACCACCTGTGTGAATGAACAATGCTGTCATATAGCGGTGGTTTGTTGTTGCATGAGTTGATTCCTTGTAAAGAAAAAAACACAGCTTGCCCCTTTCTGTGTTCCCTCTCATCCTTTTTTCCCTTCCACCTTTGGCCATAGGATGATCTGGCCTTGTCAGATGTCAACCCCTCAACCTTGGACATTCCCAGGTTCCAGAACTGTGAGAAATAGGCTTTTATTGTTTATAAACCAGTCTGTGATATTATGTTATGGCAGCACAAAATAGATTAAGGTGCCAACCTTAAAATTTCTAAATCTTTGATTGCTTTTTCTTGTCTAAATGCATTAAAATTCCCAGTAAATAACCCCAGAAAGTGTAGGCATTCTCAACTTACCTTGACCTTGGTGGGATTGTCTCCAAAAACCTGATGCTGTTTTTGAGCTGAGGGAGAAATACATTTTGTCATGTTAAAAATACATACTTATTTATGTTTTAATATTTTTAAATTAAAAATGCCATTATTTTGAAACAATTTTCTGGATCCATTAAGATAATTACATGGTATGTTAATTCTTACATTAAAATGTTTCCACTATTGAACCATCCTGATGCTGAAGTAAACTCCAATAGGTTGTTGTAACTCTTTTAATATAATGCTAGACTTTTCTATTAAGCTCTTATTTAAAATTTTTAAAGTCAATATTTATAGGGGCCAGTTCTGTGGAGTAGTGGGTAAAGCCATCGCCTGCAGTGCTGGTATCCCATATGGGCGCCGGTTCGAGTTCTGGCTGCTCCACTTTTGATCCAGCTCTCTGCGATGGCCTAGGAAAGCAGTAAAAGGATGGCCCAAGTCCTTGGGCCCCTGTACCCGCATGGGAGACCTGGAATAAGCTCCTGGCTTTGGATCGGCCCAGCTCTGGTCATTGTGGCCAATTGGGGAGTGAACCAGCAGATGGGAGACCTCTCTCTTTCTCTCCCTCTCTGCCTCTTCTTATCCTCTGTGTAACTCTGAATTTCAAGTAAATAAATAAATCTTTAAAAAAGTCAATATTTATAAATATTTTGTGTAATTTTTCTCTTTCATGTAGTGTTTTCAGATTTCAGCATCGTATTTGCTTATTTTTTCCTTTTTTCTTATTTTTGTGTATTTGCTTCTTCCTCTTCTTTTTTTTTTGGTTAGTTCAGTTAGTGATTTGTTTATTGTACTAGTTTGTTTAAAAGTATCAACCTCTGGGGCCGGCGCTGTGGCTCACTTGATTAATCCTCCACCTGCGGCACTGGCATCCCACATGGGCGTTGGGTTCTAGTCCTGGTTGCTCCTCTTCTAGTCCAGTTCTCTGCTGTGGCCCAGGAAGGCAGTGGAGGATGGCCCAAGTGCTTGGGCCCCTGCACCCGCATGGGAGACTAGGAGGAAGCACCTGGCTCCTGGCTTCAGATCAGCATAGCTCTGGCTGTAGTGGCCATTTGGGGGGTGAACCAATGGAAGGAAGACCTTTCTCTCTGTCTCTCTCTCTCACTGTTTCATTCTATCTGTCAAATAAAAAAAATATTTCTTAAAAAAAAAAGTATCAACCTCTGGATTTATTTATTTTTGTTTTTCTGCTTTCAAGTTCATTAATTTTTATCTTTAGTCCTTTGGAGTTTCCTTGAAATTCTTTATTTTTAACATTTTGAGTACTTTTATTCTTACTTTTGTTTAAATTTATTTTGATATAAAATTATGGATTTTATTCTGGGTTCTGCTTAGGTTCAACCCTACAGCCAGACTCTAATATACCTGTATAGCAAACTCAGTTTCGTTTTCTCAAAATTCTTCAATGGTGGCTTCTATTTACTCTTAATGAAAGTACTTATGAGAATTTTTTTTAAATTCTAGTTGAAAAAAGATACATATATATGTTTATTTACACTAGGGATTTTAAAAGCATTTATTGATTTATTTGAAAGGCAGAGTGAGAAAGAGAGATTTTCCATCCTCTGGTTCACTCCCCAAATGGCTGCAACAATCAGGGCTGGGCCAGTCCATAGCCAGAAGCCAAGAAGTTCATCTGGGCCTCCCCCATGGGTAGCTGTAAACCAAGCACTAGGGCCATCTTCTGCTGCTTTCACAGACACACTAGTGGGGATCCAGATTGGAATCAGAGCAGCTGGGACTCAAACTGGTACTCCGATATGGGATGTGGGAATCCCAAGTGGCAGCTTAATCACAATACACGATCCAAAGCTGTTTTTCTTTTACAAACCAATAACTAACTTGTGAATTGTACTCTCTATATCACAAACTGCCCCTTTAGTTCTTGGGTAACACTTTTCACCTGAACTCCATCATACGGCTATGAAGTTTGTAGCCTTGATCTCCTTTTATTTGTATTTAGATGGGGTTTCTGTGCCAATTCTTTTCTCTTTTCATAATTTTTGAAAATCTTTCACGAAGTTGTTTTATTTATTTTGTATTCTGTGGGTTTCTAATAAAATTCAAGAAAGTTTGTATTTCTATTCTAGAAATAACTTTAAAATGATCAGCTTGTATAATAATACCCCATTTCCTTGATTTTTTGGATGATATATATTAGTTTCTTACTATGTGAAATTTTGCATTAGTGATAGTATCCACCAATTTTTAAGTCTATAGCATTATATTTTTTGGTGTTTAGTTGTGTACTTGTGATTATCTGCTGGAAGTGAGACGAATTTAGATGACATTTGCTGTGTGACTTTCCTGGCTACGACATCAGTTTTCTGAATTCATGCTCTTGCTTGGTCATAATTTGAATTAGCTCCATGTATATATTTTCAGGGTCATTAAATTCACATTTTTCATTTGTTGATAAGTTTTGATGCTTTTCCCACATAGTTTAAACAGCATCTTTGTATTGAAACTGGGTCAAGCCTTCTCCTGTTTTTCTTTTCTTAGCCTCACTCATCATGGAATACGCTGAATTGTCCCAGGCGAGGCACTTGAAGGATGGGGCATTTTCAGAGGTTCCTGCGGAGGGGAGTAGGAAAAGGGCCAGAGAAACCTTTCAGGACTCACAATCCGGGCTCTTTCTCTGTTGTCATGGAGACCGGCTTTCCTGCCTGCAAATATGGCTCATCTGTGGGCTTCTCAGGGACTCTTGCCTACCCTGCTTCTGTAAATCAAACCAGTTCCAGAAAAAGGCTTCTGCTGTCAGCACTTGCAGACACAGCTGCTCAGAAGGGCTGGAACTCTGCGCTCCGTGTGCTTTCTGTGGCTGCAGGGCTGGGTGACCACTCTCTGCCTCCTTTCTTTGTCCCTCGCAGAATGCTTTGGCCCAATGCCAGCGGTTTCAGTCGCTCTAAAACTCTTTTGTTGGAATACACAAAGATTATCTGCCACTAAATCTGAAAATGGATATTGGGTGGTTTTAAATTTAAATTATGAAATTAAATTATCATGTTTAGTCAAATGTTCAGGAGGAGAGGGAAACTTATACAGTAGCAATGTTTGTATTAGAGAGCTGAGATTTTCTGAAGGGGCTTGTACAGGAAACTTGTTCGTCACTCACAACCCTAATTACTCACACTCCTAGAACTCATGCATGTTTGGCCAACTCAGAGCGTTTTCTCTTTCATTTCCTCTGAACATATGCATATTTTTTGTGAATCAAAATTTACAGAAAGGGTAGGGGCACTCACTTGTGTCCACATCCTCACAGTGAGGAGGAAACTATGATTTCTACTCTTCCATTTCTGCGGTTACCCTGGAGCTTTTGTCCTGTCTTCCTGCCCACTCAGTCTTCTGTGACTTCATCTTCACTTGGCACCTGGGTGGCGGTCAGTGTTTCTACATGGCCATAGCATTTTCAGGGGTCAAACGCCCTTTTAAAGGACTATGTGCACATTTACTTTCAGAAAACACATTTCCTTCTCTTTTGAGGGAAAACCATTTCATTTTCCTCAGTGTGTCTTCTTCATTTGCAATTCCACAAAAATACTTCCTCACTTTCACAATCTGCCAACATCAGCTAAGCCTGTAGAAACTTTACCTTGCCATGGGGATTTCGTTTCCCTCTGAGATGACACTTGGAAGCAGATGGCCTTAATTATCAACACTGGGAGCAGAATCCACCAATTACTGTCAGAAATTCTGGTCTTGGACGCTGTCAGTTTATTGATGTGTGACTTGGAAAAAGAGATATTTTCGCTCTCAGTTCTAACGCCCTTGTTGTATAAGAGAAACAAGATCACAGCAAACCCATGAAATTTAAATTTTAAAATATATACTTTCAATCCGTAAGATATTACTTATAATGTGGCAAAGCCTGAGAAACCAATAGTAATCATCCACTTAAAAGTGGCTACCACTCAGCAAAAGGATGGAGCAAGCTCCCAACGCAGACATAGTGTGGATGAATCTCAGAAATGTCCCACTTGTCCAGACACATAGGAACACATACCATGGGATTCCATTTTTATTAAGCCCAACAATAATCAACACTAATCCATGGGAACAGAAATCAAAAGAAATGGGTCCAGCATACTAGTGCAGTGGGTTACATGCTTGCAACCCATGTGAGCTCAGGTTCAAGTCCAAGCTGCTCCACTTTCAATCGTGCACCCTCTTCATGGCCTGGGAAAGCAGTGGAAGATGGTTCAAGTGCTCAGTTCCCTGCCTCCCATGTGAGAGATCTGTCAGATTGTGTAGCAAGCCAGCAGTTGAAAGATGTGTGTGTCCCCAGCCTGCCTTACTAATTAAAAAAATAAAATAAGTAAAAAAAAGAAAAAGAAAAGAAAGAAAGAAGAAGAAAAAAACAAAAGAGAGGCTGCCTCTGGGTGGGGGAGGAGGACATCCTGGAAGTGGCCAGGAGGGAACTTTCTAAAATGAGAGAAATGTTCTGTATCAAGGTGCTAAGTGCATGGGTACCTTCTATTTTCAGAGCTTATTGAACTGTACTTTTACGACTTGTGTGTTGGGGCCAGCACTGTGTTGTAACATGAAGCTGCCACCTGCAGTGCCAGCATCCCACATGGGTGCTGGTTCGAGTCCCGGCTGCTCCTCTTCCAATCCAGCTCCTTCCTATGGCCTGAGAAAGCAGTGGAAGATGGCCCAAGTGCTTTGGCCTCTGCACTCATGTGGGAGACCCAGAAGAAGCTCCTGGCTCCTGGCTTTGAATCAGCTCAGCCCTGGCCATTGCAGCCTTTTGGGGAGTGAGCCAGTGGATGGAATACCGGCTGATTCTGATTCTGTCTCTCTTTCTCTCTCTTTCTCTCTCTGCCTCTGCCTCTCTGTAACTCTGCCTTTCAAATAAATAAATAAATCTTTAAAACAAAAAAGAAAAAACCTGTGCGTTTATCGTATGCAACTATCCCAGGATTTTTTTTTTTTTTTAATATGATTACTTCATTGCTTTAGCTCCTTTCAGGCTTCCCCGGGAAATCTCACGCTTACTAGCCAACTTTTCCTCCGACAGAAATTTCTGCTTACTGTATCTGATTACTACTCACCTTCACAGGAAGCAGGAAAAATTCACAAGCTTGGAGGGAGGCCGGCCAGTTTCAACCAGCTGCGCGAACCTGGTCACCACCTCCACTGACCCGTCCAGAGAGTTGGTTGTCTTAGGAGTCAGAGACAGCAAGCAGCGCCCCAGTGTCACAGAGGTGTCGGGAATCCCGGGCCTGGGAGGAGCGTGCGGAAGGCCATCCCCTGCTGGCCACACTGTGTGTCTCCTCACCTCCCAAAGGCAGCGGCTGGGCCCCGAAAGGTCCTGCAAGGCTTCAGGAGGGGCTGCGCACACAGGCATGGACACTCGGTCCTCTCTCGGAGCTGTCGCCTTGGACTGTTGACCCCTCCTGGTGTAGGGGTGCTATTCTCTCTCTCGCTGACTGCTTCAAAGCCTCCTCAGCTGCCTCGTTCAACCCTCCAGCCCCTCTCTCCACGGCTGCCGGACTGTCCCTTTCGAACTGCAAAATGTCCGGCTGCCTCCCTCTCCGCGGGCTCCTCTTCAGAGAGGCCCCGGGGCCGCATCCCCGCGCACGCGGTGGGCTGGCCTGGCCGCCTCTCCTGCTCCTCCTCGCTCTTTTGATTCCTGTCAGTCGATACCGTCCCATGTACACAATGGTCCACGTAATTGCCGTTCCCACATAATCCCGGGCCCACGCCAGAGCGTTAGGCGGACTGGAGAGGAAGCCAAACCTTTAGTGGCGACCGTCACGTGGACAGGAAGTGGCCGAGGCCCCGCCTCGGGGCAGTTCAGCGTGCGCGCCTGAGCCACCACCTCCTTCCTCGTGCGTTCCGCGCCCTGGGTGCTGCGGTAAGGGCTCTGGCCCACAGCCCTGACATCCCCCTCGGCCCTGAGACCCGCCCTCCGTGGCCTGCCTGGCTGTTGTGTTCTCCAGGAGACACAGTGGCGAGGCTAAACACTCCCCCTTCCCCCACATCATTGAACTTAGCCAAAGCAATGAGGGTTCAGCACCAATGCTCAGCGCCTGGCACGAGCCTCAGGCCTGGGCACACACACCCTGTCCTCCTCTTTGGCCGAGGAAAGCTCTGTCATCCTTGGCCGGAGCATCACGCACGCTGAGCACCTGCTCAGCCGGGATTCCAGCGTTTCTCACACGTGTGATGTCACAGCTGTTTGGTTCAGCCACTGCTGCCTTTGCCAGGAACTGTAAGCTCCGGAGTGGAAACCAGACTGTTCGTGGTCCACATGGAATCCTTGGCTCCTACGGTCATGCCTAGCATATGTGCAGTGCCTCCTGTGTATTTGTTGGATGAGGGCCGCTTTGGATTTTGTACCACAATTTGTTTGGGGCATGAAAGGTCAACTACATTGGGGTGAAGATTCTGACACTGATGGATGGAGAAAGAATCCTAAGAGAATCTGGAAAAGGCAGACAAAAGATTTTTTAGAATAAATGAACATTCATCTGTTCGAGAAAGGGCAGATATTTAAATAGAAGATGAAAAGGTTGGGAAGAATTAAAATGTGGGATTTAAACGATTTTAAGTGCTTTTCATCTCCTCTCTTCTCCCTTCTTTGCTCTCCCCTCTACTCCCGTCATTTGTCCATGCTCATGGACGTGAGGAAATGCTACTTTTTTATGAATTTCTTTCTTTATAGGAGCTGTGAGTATCTGGGATTTTCTCATTATTTACTTAATACTCCTGCTAAGAAAAGCTGCCTTTATTAGCTTCTCTTTGTTGTGTGACCCAGAAAGAAGTAGATTTATGGAAATATGTTACGTAAGTGGAGCCAAATCACAAGTGGATCTTCTTGCAGTGTACAATTCTGAGACATTTTGTACTCTTGTTGCAATATACAGAACTTACAATATCAATATATTCACTACTGCAATTTTTGTTTTTATTTATTTATTAAATGTATTTATTTATTTGAAAGGCAGAGTAAGAGAGACAGAGAGAGAGAGGGAAAGGCAGATAGACAGAGAAGGGAGAGATTTTCCAGCCACTGGTTTTCTCCCTAAATGGCCACAACAGCCAGGACTGGACCAGGCTGAAGCCAAGAGCCATCTAGGTCTCCCACATGGGTGGCAGGGGCCCAAGTACTTGAGCCATCTTCTGCTGCCTTTCCAGCCACGTTAACAGGAATCTGGATTGGAAGTGGAGCAGCCAGGTCTCAAACAGGCACTCTGATATGGGTTACAAGCATTGCAAATAGTAGCGTAACCCACTGTGCCACAATGCTTGGCCCTATGTGCATTTGCATTTTATCAAAGTAGTATATACTCAAAGCTTAATGATTCAAGTGTGGAAGCACAAAGCACAGCAGTTCCCTGTGCCCAGCATACCCCTTTCCTGTCCTTGCCCTTTTCAGAGGCAACTACTTTCAGCTCTCGTTGTTGTTCCTGTTGGCATTTCAATAAGTTCGTGGTTCTAAACTATGTGCTGATGCTGTTTTCATGTCACTTTATCGACTTAGCCACTATTTATTGACGTCCTATCCTTCTCATCCATCATCACATTCTCTCCCTTTCTTCTCGTGCCCTTCCCCAGAGTGTAATATTTCGATAAACCCAGTTTCCCTGTTCACATTATCCTGCTGATGCAAACATCATTTGCAGGTAAGAATTTCATGCACTGTGATGGTTTTCTTACTTTCTGCTTTCTTTCCTTTTTTTTTTTTTTAAAAGATATTCATTTATTTTGAAAGTCAAAGTTACAAAGAGAGAGAGGGAGAGACAGGGAGACTTATCCTCAATCCTCTGGTTCATTCCCCAGATAACTGCAACAGCCAGAGCTGGGTCAGGCCAAAGCCAGGGGCCAGGGGCCAGGGGCCAGGGGCCAGGAGCCAGGAGCCAGGAGCCAGGAGCCAGGATCTTCATCCAGGTATCCCATGTAGGTGGCATGGGCCCAAACACATGGGCCATCTTCTGCTGCTTTTTCCAGGCACATCAGCAGAGAGCTGGATTGGGAGTGGAGCAGCTGAGTGCTAATGGGAGCCCATATGGGATGCCAGCATCACAGGTGGTGGCTTTACCAGCTGTGCCACAATGCCGGCCCCTACTGTTTTCTTAGAGTCAGTAATTCTGTTATTCCACCATTTGCTTATAAATAAACTCCTGACTACCCACATGCCCTTGCAGCCACCCCTCCCAAGGCCAGGCAGATCCAGATTCTCTTGGTGAGTCCCTTCTGGGGTCTCGTTTCTTCCTGTTGGGGTGGCTACTGTCTGGGTTGCTGCAGCTGTCATCTGTGGTCTTCTACCCTTTTCCCATGTGACTTCCCTGTTCCTATATCTTCCTCTTCCTTGGTTTACTCCCTTGTTTTGCAGGAGCTCATCCTTCAGTTGTTCTTTCTGATTCAGAGACTGGGACATAGATTTCCCCCCACCTCCCTGCTGGCCCACCCCTTGCCTGCCACTCCTGTCTCTGAGGCTTGTGTTCCAGGCTGGACTGGCTGCCCTTGTGCCCACTTGTCATCCTGCACCCTCTTTAGCCACCCTGGAGACCCCATTTGCTGTGCTTTTCCTTTGGCTCTCCAGATCTCTGGACCCCAGTTTTTTCCAGCTTACTTCCCCATTTTAGTGGAAGACACCCATAAGATACTTTCTACATGCATTGTGGTTAGAAAAGGGGAAACTGGGGCTCCATAGCTAAAGGAATGCTCCAAGTCTCAAACGTGAATGACAGACTGACTTGCTGACCTGGGTGGCTGCACACCCCACAGCACCACACACAGAGGGTGAGAGGAGAGGTGAGAGAAGAGGGGAAGTCTCCACCCTGGTGTGGGAGGAGGAGACCTGGACACTTGGGGACCACCTGGACATGGTCAACTTGGAAGATGCCTTCTTGAGCCTCCTGCTTTGGGTCAGCCTGTGGCATCCACTTTCCTCTCCTTTTTCTGGGCTTTAGGTTCATCATCTATGTGAGTCTGGGGGGCCACCAGTGAGACTCTAGAGGGAGCTGTTCAACAAACACAGGAGAGTTTTAGTGGCAACTCTTTTTTTTTTTTTTTTTTTTGACAGGCAGAGTGGACAGTGAGAGAGAGAGACAGAGAGAAAGGTCTTCCTTTGCCGTTGGTTCACCCTCCAATGGCCGCCGCGGCCGGCGCGCTGCGGCCGGCGCACCGCGCTGATCCGATGGCAGGAGCCAGGAGCCAGGTGCTTTTCCTGGTCTCCCATGGGGTGCAGGGCCCAAGCACCTGGGCCATCCTCCACTGCACTCCCTGGCCACAGCAGAGGGCTGGCCTGGAAGAGGGGCAACCGGGACAGAATCCGGCGCCCCGACCGGGACTAGAACCCGGTGTGCCGGCGCCGCTAGGCGGAGGATTAGCCTAGTGAGCCGCGGCGCCGGCCCATGGCAACTCTTTTCTATGTGGCTTAACTTTAATATTTTTATACTTATCTTTTAATTCCTCACAAACTTCAAAAAATATGTATTTATATTTGTTTGAGAGAGAGAGAGAGAGAGAGAGAGAGAGAGAGAATATCTTCCATCTGCTGGTTCACTCCCCAAATATCCACAACAGCCAGGACTGGGCCAGGCTGAAGCCAGGAGGCAGGAACTCCATCTGGGTCTCCCATATGGGTGTCAAGGACCCAAGTTTTTGAGCCACCACCTGATGCTTCCTGGGGTTCACATCAAAAGAATTTAGAATTGGAAGTGGAGCTGGTGTTCAAATCTAGGCACTCAGCTAGACTAGAGGATGCAGATGTCCCAAGCAGTGCCTTTTTTTTTTTTTGACAGGCAGAGTGGACAGTGGGAGAGAGAGAGAGACAGAGAGAAAGGTCTTCCTTTGCCGTTGGTTCACCCTCCAATGCGTGCTGCGGCCAGCGCACCGCGCTGATCCGATGGCAGGAGCCAGGTACTTATCCTGGTCTCCCATGGGGTGCAGGGCCCAAGCACCTGGGCCATCCTCCACTGCACTCCCTGGCCACAGCAGAGAGCTGGCCTGGAAGAGGGGCAACCGGGACAGAATCCGGCGCCCCGACTGGGACTAGAACCCGGTGTGCCAGCGCTGCAAGGCGGAGGATTAGCCTAGTGAGCCGCGGTGCTGGCCCAAGCAGTGGCTTAACTGCTGCACCAAGGACCTGCTCCTTTTTTATTTTTCTAAAAAAGATTTACTTATTTATTTAAAAGTCAAAGTTACAGAGAGAGAGAGGGAGAAACGGAGAGAGAGAGATCACCCATCCACTGATTCACTCCCCAGATGGCTGTTACGACCAGGGCTGGGCTAAGCTGATGTCAGGAGCCAGGAACTTCATCTGGGGTTCCCACATGTATCTGTCATCTGGGGTTTCCACATGGGTGGCAGGGTCATCTGCTGCTGCTTTTCCCAGGCCATTAGCAGGCAGCTGGATCAGGACATGAATTGGTGCTCATATGGGATATTGGTGTCACAGATGGTGGCTTTACCTGCTATACCACAATGCTGGTCCCTTTTTTTAATTTTTTTTAAAGAAAAAACAACCAAAGAAGAAGGTGAGACATTGACACATAAATGACTAACAGAAATTAAAGGCAAGTAATTTCAACACAGACATATTGTATATTTTAATCCTATATACTTATGTCTCTCCATATTAATATTTTTTCTCTGTGATTTTATGACAATGTAAATTCAATTAAAGCTTATTTTAATCAGCAAAGCCAGAGAGAAGAAACACCAGATAAATAGATGTGAACATTTTAATTAGCCAGCTTATACCATTTTCAAAGAAATATGATTTGGCATCCCTTCTTGAGCGTTTGTGGTTCTGTGTATGTATTTTCACTGCTTATACAGTTTATCTATGCTCTGTATTTTTTTTCAATCAAGAATGAAATTGACAGGAATCTTACTCATTGTCAAAATGCAAATCCTTTTAGACACTTGAATGAAGAGGTTTAGTGAGTTTTTGAGGCTACTCTTGCTCAACAAAGTTTCAGAACAGACCGGAAACACTGGGAGGCCCTAGTTGACAGTGCCAGAGAATTCTGGGATGGGAGTAGGTGCTTTCAAAACAAAGGTCTGGCTGCTCCTTTTCCAATCCTCTGTCTCTGAATTTCTGCTCCATTTCTTATTGGATCTCACAGCAGCAGTGTTAGTGATGTACTGCATACACCGAGCACTGTCCCGAGCCCTGGGCTCACACGGATTCGTGGGGAAAGAGGTGCTGTGAGTCTTCCCATTCGCACAGGGCTGAGGGGACTCGCTCAAGGCCACACACAGCTGGCAGGTGGCAGCAGGCAGGGGCTGTGTCTACCTTCCTGTCTTTTCCACCATCCCCTCCTTCAGAAGCCTCCTCCCTCTCTCCAGGTTCCACCTGCTTAAGCTGAATCTTACCTGGCCTGGTATAGTTCAAACATATTTTCCTTGAGAAACGCTAGTGGAAAAAAGAGCTTCTTGGGGCCGGCACCGTGGCTCACTTGGTTAATCCTCCGCCTGCAGCGCTGGCATCCCATATGGGCGTCTATAACTCTGTCAGATTTAAAAAAAGAAAAGAAAAAAGAGCTTCTTCTTTTTCTGCATTTTCCCATTGCTTACCTGTACCCATCTCTTTCCCTTTCCACTTACCCTTTCAAGGTCCCAGATGTCTTTCAGACCTGTAACTCCTGGGGAGCCTGAAAGTGGCTGACAGGAGCCGGCATTGTGGCACAATGGGATAAGCCATTGATTGCAATGCTGGCATCCCATTTCAGAAGGCTGGTTTTGAGTTCTGGCTGCTCTGCTTCTGATTCAGCTCCCTGCCAATGCACTTGGGAAGGCAGCAGAAGATGGGCCAAGTACTTGGGTCCCTACTACCCATGTGGGAAACCAGGCTTGAGTTCCTGGCCCTTGGTTTCTGCTTGACCCAGTCCTGACTGTTAGAGCCATTTGGGAAGCAAACCAGTGGATGGAAGATCTCTCTCTCTCTCTTTCACTCTGTCTTTCAAATAAGTGAATGAATTTTTTTTTTGAAATTGGCATTTTTTTAACTTTTATTTAATGAATATAAATTTCCAAAGTACGGCTTATGGATTACAATGGCTTCCCCCCTATAACGTCCCTCCCACCCGCAACCCTCCCCTTTCCCATTCCCTCTCCCCTTCCATTCACATGAGGATTCATTTTCGATTCTCTTTATATACAGAAGATCAGTTTAGCATACATTAAGTAAAGATTTCAACAGTTTGCTCCCACACAGAAACATAAGGTGAAAAATAATAGATGATTTTTTAAATGATGATGAAATCAGATCAGACCTATTGTCATGTTTAATCCCAGTGAGAGTCAAGTTGGAATTGATAATTTCTTCTTTTTTTTTTTTTTAAAGGAAGATCAGTTTAGTATACATTAAGTAAAGATTTCAACACTTTGCACCCACATAGAAACACAAAGTGAAATATACTGTTTGAGTACTCGTTATAGCATTAAGCATCAATGTACAGCACATTAAGGACAGAGATCCTACATGAGGAGTAAGTGCACAGTGACTCCTGTTGTTGAATTTACAAATTGACACTCCTGTTTATGGCATCAGTAATCTCCCTATGCAGCAGTCATGAGTTTCCAAGGCTATGGAAGCCCCTTGAGTTCTTCGACTCTTATCTTGTTTAGACAAGGTCATAGTCAAAGTGGAGGTTCTCTCCTCCCTTCAGAGAAAGGTACCTCCTTCTTTGAAGACCCGTTCTTTCCACTGGGATCTCACTCACAGAGATCTTTCATTTAGGTATTTGTTGTTGTTTTTTTTATTTTTTATTTATTTATTTATTTTTTTTTGCCAGAGTGTCTTGGCTTTCCATGCCTGAAATACTCTCATGGGCTTTTCAGCCAGATCGGAATGCCTTTAGGGCTGATTCTGAGGCCAGAGTGCTGTTTAGGACATCCACCATTCTATGAGTCTGCTGAGTATCTCGCTTCCCATGTTGGATCACTCTCCCCTTTATTTATTCTATCGGTTAGTATTAGCAGGTACTAGACTTGTTTATGTGCTCCCTTTGACTCTTAGTCCTTTCATTATGATCAATTGTGAACTGAAATTGATCACTTGGACTAGTGAGATGGCATTGGTACATGCCACCTTGATGGGATTAAATTGGAGTCCCCTGGTATGTTTCTAACTCTACCATTTGGGGCAAGTCAGCTTGAGCATGTCCCAAATTGTACATCTCTTCCTTCTCTTATTCCCACTCTTATGTTTAACAAGGATCACATTTCAGTTAAATTTCAACACTTAAGAATAACTGTGTATTAAGTGAATGAATCTTAAAAACAGAAAGAAAGTGGCTCAGATCTGAGGAGGTGGACAACTGAGCCGACAGATTGTATCCAGTGGGGGCAGTGCTAGGTTAGAGCTCTGGACAAGGGCACTGCGTGCACAGGAGGTCCCAGGCTGAGGAGGTCCAAGAAAGCTTCCTGGAGAAGGTGTTGCTTTATGTGAGTTCAAACTCAGCGAAGTCAGTGGTTGTAGAACTGAAAGGTTTTCTTGGATGAGGATTTGTGCTCCCAGGCCAAGAGGTTTAGGGAACTGAAGCAGTCAACACAGGGAGAGGTCAGGATGAGCTCCTCAGCTGTGTACTCACTGCAGAGTCTTGGCTTGTGTGGCAGCGACTGGCATGGGCTGACCTCATGGAGCCTCACTCAGGATGGAGACCTCCAGAGAGCAGGAGGCCAAGGCCATCCAGTGCTCCCCCTGGCTGAGAAGCAGGTGGGGATGGGGAGCACTACTGGGCAGGGGAGATTAGGGGGCCAGCTAGCTCCCTTAGGGGATTCTTGCTTGGGGCAGTGAGGAAGATGTGGCCAGGACCCATGACCACTCAAATCCTACAGAAACCCATCAAGCAGACTCATGCTTTTCTTGGTTCCATCCATTTCCTGCCACACCCTGGGACACAGGATGGCTCTCAGGTTGTCTACACCAAAGCATGGGGACAGCAGCAGACCTGATACCTTAGCAGCTGCACCTAGCTTCACTCCTCGCCAGCCCCTTTGTTGGCCTCCCTGGAGGTGGTGCCTCCCACATGGGCTAGGAGGGAATGGGAGGCACTGTGACCACGATGGCCAATCTGCCAGTCTCCCCAGTGCTGAGCCAGGGCACCTCATAACTGCAGGTCCCAGAAGGGGAGCGGTAGTGGGGATGGGGCTGAGGGCCACAGGTCACTGGGTGGGAGCTGAGGGCATTTGATGTGTGAATTCAAATCATAGCATTCAAAGGTAAAGAAATTTGCTCCACCTAACATCCCTCCCCTCCCACTCCCTACAATGTTATCGCTTTCTGACCGTAAACACATGGAACCATTATCAGACGCCACTTCCTCCAAGGACCTGGCTGTCATCAGAGATGACCTCACCTGGAGCCAGGCTCCAGCATGGAGCACTGCTCTTCACCTGCTCCTGAGAGCGCAGAAGAGTGCAACCCATGTTCTGAGTTCTTCTCTGTCTGCTGGGGACATAACAGAGAATGAAATGACAAGAACTTGGCCTGTAGGAAGCTTAGGTTCTACTGGAGGGGAGAGGCCATGGGCAAACAGGGATCCTAAGATGTGCAAGGTGCAGCTGTGGTCTGCATGTGGTTGGAGGGCCGCCTGGATTCATGTGTTCAAATGTAAGTCCTGTTGTGAGGCACTAAGAGGCTGGAAACTTAATAGGACTTCAGAGCCTACAGGTGGCATCTGTGGGAGGTGATGAGGTTACTCAGCGAGACTGAATCCTGGTAATCTGTAAGAAGAGAGACAGAGACGCTGAAGGACACACACCCAGGTGGGGTCCCTGTCCTGCCTCGGGCCTCTGCCAGCAAGAACACCTAGAGCTGTGAATGAAATAAACCTATTTTCTTTGTGAAGTTACGTAACCTTGGGTATTTCATTATGATAACACTAAACAGACTGAAACAGATGGGGAGTGTGTTGAAAAATATATGTACACAGCCGGCACCGCGGCTCACTAGGCTAATCCTCCGCCTGCAGCGCCGGCACACCGGGTTCTAGTCCCGGTCGGGGCGCTGGAGTCTGTCCCAGTTGCCCCTCTTCCAGGCCAGCTCTCTGATGTGGCCAGGGAGTGCAGTGGAGGATGGCCCAAGTGCTTGGGCCCTGCACCCCATGGGAGACCAGGAGAAGTACCTGGCTCCTGCCATCGGATCAGCGCAGTGCGCCGGCCATGGCGGCCATTGGAGGGTGAACCAACGGCAAAAAAGGAAGACCTTTCTCTCTGTCTCTCTCTCACTGTCCACTCTGCCTGTCAAGAAAGAAAAAAAAAGAAAAATATACGCACACATTATGTGTGTGATGTATATGTGAGCATGTGGGAGAGTATGTGTGCATGTGTGTTGGAGTGTGTAAGCATGTATGTGGGTTGTGTGAGCATGTGTTTGTGTGTGCTAGCATATTTATGGTTGTGTGTGAGAGGGTGTGGGTGTGCTTGAGTGTGTGTCCGAGCATATATGTGTGTGAAAGCATGAGTGAATGTGTGAAAAAATCTTTTCTTTAAAGATTTGTTTTATTTATTTGAAAAGCAAAGTTAGAGAAAGAGGGAGAGAGAGGGAGAGGGAGAGAGAGAGAGAGAGAGAGAGAGAGAGAGAGATTTTCCATCCAGTGGTTCACTCCCAAAATGGCCACAAATGGAGCTGAGCCAGGCTGAAGGCAGGATTCAGGAACTTCTTCTGGGTCTCCCACGTGGGTTCAGGGGCCAGAGAACTTGGGCCACCTTCCTCTGTTTTCTCAGATACATTAAAGAGAGCTGGATCAGAAGTGGAACAGCTGGGAGTCAAACTGGTGCCCATGTGGGATACTGGTGTTGCAGATGGCAGCTTAACCTGTTATGCCACAATGTCAGCCCCTCTGTTGCTATCTGTACACTGGTTAATCAGAGTCCTCAGATCTGGAGGCAGTGAAAGAGGACTCTGGCCTCTTTGTGGGTAGAGCCAGAAGGTGCACAGACTGTGAGGCTGGAAGTAAACATGTCAGTTAATTACAAGCACTAAGGTTGCTAGCTAAAGCATATAAATTGATGTATTTGTCATGGACTGAATGACTGAGCTCCTCCCCTGTTGCAGTGGAATCGTTCTGAGAGGAGGAGCATGGTGGGGGCAAGAGGTGCAGAGTCACCACACAGACCCCAGGAGTCGGGTGAAAGCAGGCCAGAGGTGAGCAGCCCACAGACTCGTTTATTTCAGTTGCTACAGCAGCTTATATAGCCAAGGCAGCTAATCCGGTCAAGGGGCGGTATATGCCCTAACCAATCACAGCCTGTTGCCAGTCTGGCTCTGTTACCAGCAGCCATCTTGGCATGGCCTTCTCATTACACCACACTCCCCATCTCCCCCTCCAGACTTCATCACCCTAAGGTGATGAATTAGAAGACTGGGCTTTTGGGGCTGGCGCTGTGGCATAGTAAGTAATGCTGTCGCCTGCAGTGCCAGCATTCCATGTGGGCACCGGTTTGAGTCCTGTCAGCTCCTGGCTGATCCAGCTCTCTGCTGTGGTCTGGGAGAACAGTGGAAGATGGCCTAAGTCCTTGGCCCCTGCAACCAAGTGGGAGACACATGGAAAGCTCCTGGCTCCTGGCTTTGGATCGGTGCAGCTCTGGCCATTGCAGCCATTTGGGGAGTGAACCAGCAGATGAAAGACCTCTCTCTCTCTTTCCCTCTGCCTTTCAAATCAATCAATCAATCAATAAATAAATCTTTAAAAAGGAAGAAGTTGGGTGGGGGAGAAGACGATGAGTGGGCCTTTGGGAAGTTATTGGGTCATGTAGCTGGAGCCCTTGGGACAGGACTGGTGTCATTTCAAGGGGCTCAAGAAATCAGAGCTCTTCTCTTCCACCGTGGGAGGATGCAGCCAGCCAGAAAGCAGGCCCTTGCCAACACTCCATTGGCCCGTACCTAGTCCTCAGACTCCCAGGCCTCCAGAATTGTGAGCAACAAACTCCTGTTGTTTGTATGACATCCAGTTTAAGACAGTTTTAAGTGTTTTTTTTTTTTAAGATTCATTTATTTATTTGAAAGGCAGAGTTATAGACACACACAGAGAGAAACACACACACACACATACACACACAGAGAAAGAGAGATCTTCAATCTGCTGTTTCACTACCAAAATTGCTGCAACAGCCAGAGCTGGGCCAATCTGAAGCCAGGAGCTTCTTCTGGGTCTCCCACGTGGGTCCAGAGGCCCAAGCACTTGGGCCACCTTCCACTGCTTTTCCAGGCCATAAGCAGATACCTGGATCATTAGAGGAGCAGCGGGACTCAAACCAGTGCCCACATGGGATGCTAGCACTGCAGGTGGCAGGTCGAGGCTTAACCTAATATACCACAGCATTGGCCCCAGTTTTAAGTTTTTGCCTTGTCTTTCTTCAGGCCACAAACACTTCTGAACTGAGTCCACTCTCCTCTGTGTTGTGAGAATTTGTAGAGTTCGCTGTCAAGGTGCAAGGGCAGAGCAAGGGCAGATTTCTCGCATGTGAATTTTTTAAAAGATTTATTTATTTATTTGAAAGTCTGAGTTACACAGAGAGAGGAAAGGGAGAGAGAGAGAGAGAGAGAGAGAGAGAGAGAGCTCTTCCATCCAATGGTTTACTCCCCAATTGGCCGCAACAGCCGGAGCTGTGCTGATCCAAAGCCAGGAGCTGGATCTTCCAGATGGGTGCAGGGGCCCAAGGATTTGGGCCATCCTCTACTGATTTCCCAGGCCATAGCAGAGAGCTGAATCAGAAGTGGAGCAGCTGGGTCTTGAACCGGTGCCCATATGGGATGCTGGCACTGCAGGCCAGGCCATTAACCCGCTGTACCACAGCGCCAGCCCCTCACATGTCATCTATCAGTTTCCAAAAGGAGACCATGATGCCTGTACAGGCCACGGCAGGCAAAGCACCTTGGGCCCTCCTGTCTTCTGAACCAGGGACTTGAGGTACTTGTGAAGCTTCCTCCTGCCAGAGAAACCAAGGCGCATTCGATGTGCAACACCTGGGGTGGCAACCCCCAAAGTAACTGGGCACTTTCTAGAGTTGGAGGCACTCAGTCGGCTATGGGCAGGCCAAGGATTTTTCTCACTTGTGGTGCCATGAATATTCTTTCTATCTACTCAGATTTCTTATGTGGAAACATTAGTATCTCTTGGGAACAACTGGCTGTCATGGACTGCATCATAGCACTGTGTGTTTGGGACAGAAGGCTTAGTACTTGTGGAAGAATATAAGTAACTTCAGTTTCAGCAAATAAAAAACAAACACAGTTCATGAGAACAGCCTCTTTTGGAGTGGGAAGCTCTTAACACGATTGAAGCGTATTTTTAAAGATTCTTTTATTTATTCATTTGAAAGGCAGAGTGGAGAGAGAGAGAGAGAGAAAGAGAGAGAGAGAGATGAGAGAGCTCTTCCACCTGCTGGTTCACTCTAAATGGCTGCAACATAAAGGGCTAGGCCAAGTTCTAGGAATTCCATCCTGGTCTCCCACATGGGTGGCAAAGGTCCAAGTACTTTGTCATCTTCTGCTGCCTGACCCAGTGCTTTAGCGGGGAGATGGATCAGAAATGGAGCAGCTAGGATTCTAACCAGTGCCAATTTGGGATGCTGGCATGGAAAGTGGTGACTTGACCCACTGTACCACAATGCTGGCCCCTAAAGTGGCTTTTAAAAGTAAAACATTTTTTTCTAAAGCGCATATTGCTAAGTTTTATATAATTTGTTTATTATATTGACATCTTTTTTTATTTATTTATTTATTTATTTATTTATTTATTTATTTATTTTTTGACAGGCAGAGTGGACAGTGAGAGAGAGAGAGAGAGGAGAGAGAGAAAGGTCTTCCTTTGCCGTTGGTTCACCCTCCAATGGCCGCCGCGGCCGGCGCGCTGCGGCCGGCGCACCGCGCTGATCCGATGGCAGGAGCCAGGAGCCAGGTGCTTTTCCTGGTCTCCCATGGGGTGCAGGGCCCAAGCACCTGGGCCATCCTCCACTGCACTCCCTGGCCACAGCAGAGAGCTGGCCTGGAAGAGGGGCAACCGGGACAGAATCTGGCGCCCCAACCGGGACTAGAACCTGGTGTGCCGGCGCCGCTAGGCGGAGGATTAGCCTAGTGAGCCGCGGTGCCGGCCTGTTTATTATATTGACATTTAACAATAAGATAAACCCCCACACCTTCCTTAGATTCTTGATTTTTTTTTAAAGATTTATTTATTTATTTGAAAGAGTTACACAGAGAGAGGAGAGGCAGAGAGAGAGAGAGTGGTGTGGGTGTTTAGCCTTAGGGCATAATCTTAACTATTTATAATATTGTATGCAAGTTTGAAGCATTCTTCAAATTTAGACCAAATGCCAAGAAGGATGTAAAAGAATCTTAAATTAAAAAAAAAAAAAACAACCCAAGATTTTGGGGCCGACGCTGTGGCGCAATGGGTTAATGCCCTGGCCTGAAGTGCCAGCATCTCATATGGGCACCACTTCCCATCCAGCTCTCTGCTAGGGCCTAGGAAAGCAGTAGTAGATGGCTCAAGCCCTTGGGTCCCTGCACCCACATGGGAAACCCGGAATAAGCTCCTTGCTCAGCGCAGCTCCAGCCATTGTGGCCAATTGGGGAGTGAACCATGGGATGGAAGTCTCTCTCTGCCTCTCCTCTGTGTGTAACTCTGACTTTCAAATAAATAAATAAACCTTAAAAAAAAACCCTCAAGAATCTAAGGAGGGTGTGGGTGTTTAACTTAATGGTTAAGATGCCAACGTCCACATCTGAATGCCTGGGTTCAATTCTTGCTTCAGCCTCCTGACTGCAGCCTCCCGTGTAGACTTGGATTGAGTTCCAGATTCCTGGCTTTAGCCTGGCTCAGCCCCAACTGTTGTGAGCATTTGGGGAATGAACCAGCAGATGCAAGTGCTCTCTCTCTCTCTCTCTTCCAAAAATAAGCTAAGGATGCTTCCATAAAAGACTAGATGAAAATGACCACTTAGGGGCTGGTGCTGTGGCATGTAAAGCTGCTGCCTGCAGTGTTGGCATCCCACTTGGGTGCCGGTTCGAAACCCGGCTGCTCCACTTCTGATCCAGCTTTCTGCTGTGGCCTGGGAAAGCAGTAGAAGATGGCCAAGTCCTTGGGCCCTGCACCCATGTGGAAGATCCGGCTCCTAGCTTCAGATCAGCACAGCTCCAGCTGTTGCGGCCAATTGGGGAGTGAGCCAGCAGATGTAAGACCTCTCTCTCTCTCTCTGCCTCTCCTCTCTCTGTGTAACTCTGACTTTCAAATAAATAAATAAATCTTTAAAAAAAAAGAAAATGACCATTTAATTTGAAAAGGTAAAACTACAAAGGAGGACTATCAGATTTACAAAACCTATAGAATTCTATAAAAATGGAAGTGATAAGCAAACTCCAGAAGCATTCCACCTCTGTGAGTGGGCATTCTCCTTGGGTGCTTCCAGAACACTTTGCTCAGAGACTTTCCCTGCCTTCCAGCTACAGCATCATGCTGTCCAGCCTGTCTTTCCCATTAGACTGTGACTTCCTCAAGGGTAGGCAGCTTGCTGTTTGGATCTCCTGTGACAGCACAGAGCCTAGTTCAAGATTTGTACTGAATCGAAGTTCAGTGAGCAAATGAGTGAGTGAAGGGCTGTGGTGAACAAACAGCACTGAATGGAGGGTATGCCCCATGGCAAAGCAGGCACAACAAAAGTGCTATTTCACAACCAGTGCAAATAGATGCCACTCGTCATTCTCAAGGATACGTGCAGGCTAAAAAAAGACCTTGTTCAGAAAAGATTTTAATTAGCTAATGGGTGATGGCTTCCTCAAAGGATTATTTGAAGGAAACTATGAACAGAAAAGATAACTTATGTCATTAACATACAAGGGAACTTCAAAAAGTCCATTGCAAAATGTGTATTATTATTATTTTTTTTTTGACAGGCAGAGTGGACAGTGAGAGAGAGAGACAGAGAGAAAGATCTTCCTTTGCTGTTGGTGCACCCTCCAATGGCCGCTGCGGCCAGCACAACACGCTGATCCGATGGCAGGAGCCAGGTACTTATCCTGGTCTCCCATGGGGTGCAGGGCCCAAGTACTTGGGCCATCCTCCACTGCACTCCCTGGCCACATCAGAGAGCTGGCCTGGAAGAGGGGCAACCAGGACAGAATCTGGCGCCCCAACCGGGACTAGAACCCGGTGTGCCGGTGGCGCAGGCAGAGGATTAGCCTATTGAACCACGGCACTGGCCAAAATGTGCATTATTTAACAACCATGCACGGATGTAAAATTTTTTTGCACCAAAATAAACTAATCTTTAAACTCTATTTTTTCCATGCATTAAAAATATTTATTTATTTGAAAGGCAAAGTGATGAGACAGAGAGTCAGAGAGAGAGAGAGAGAGAGAGAGAGAGAGGCTTGTTTCCCCAAATGCTCAACAGCATAACCAGGGCTAGGTCAGGCTGAAGCCAGAGTTAGGGACTCCATTTGGGTTTCCCACATGGGTGTCAGGAATCCAAGCATTTGAGCCATCACCAGCTGCCTTCCATGATACACATTAGCAGGCAGCTGGACCAGGACTCCAACCAGCTCTTTCATATGGGATGTGAGGGTCCCAGGTGGCTGCTTTACCCACTGAGCAACAATGTTTGTCTGTTCTACAAACTTTTTGAAGGGTCCAGAGCACTGAACAATAGTGATCATGCTGGGTATGCAGATCATGCTGCTATGCTGGGTACGTGCTCAATGTTGGCCTTGCCTCTTTCTTACTGGTTAAAGGGAAATAGTGCTGGGTCAGGGTGGGGGGTAGATGGAGGGTACAGTTTTCTGGCAGCACACTGGGCTGCTCTGGAAAGGCTGCGTTATGAGCTGAGAAGGCGGCTTTGCAGGGTGTGGGCTGAGAGGATGCCCGCCCTGAGATGACTGAGGATCCGGGAGAGTTGGGAAGACGGGGTGGTGCGTGGAGCCACAAGCAGAGCACCCAGGCTATGCACAGAGGTGCTCCATTTACTTCCACAGCAGCCTCAGCCTGAACCCCAGGGAGAAAGTCCTCCTCAATAGGCTTCAAATCTTCCATGTTCTGACCTCGATCCTTGCCATGGGGTCTTAGTCTTGGACTGCTAATGGTTTTGCTTGTTTTACTGCTTTCAGAGATGATGGTCCTTACATAGAGATGGCCTTTACCATACTGCCAGCTCCTCAAGGTGACAGTGGTCATGAAATCATGTTTACTCTCCGCTGTTGAATGACATTCACCTCAGACTGATGCCTTCCCTTCTTCCCACCTCCCTGGGGTCCTCAGCCTCCACTCTATGGCCCCCTCCTCAGGCCCTGTGCAAGCCCCTCCCCTGTACTCAACATCTGCCTCACCACTTACATCATCAAAGCACCTCACAACAAAATCCACCATTCCTCAGTGGACCTTCAACTGTAGCAACTTGTATTCTTTTTCATGTTTATTTATTTGTTTTTATCTATTGAAAGGAGAGAGGGGGGAGGTTGGGAAGGGAGGAGAGAGAGAAAGAGAGAGAGAGAGAGCGCTCAAACTCCATCAGGATCTCCTAAGTGAATGGAAGGGGCCCAAGTGTTTGGGCCATTACTTGCTGCCCCCCTCCCCAGATGCATTAGGAGGAAGCTGGATTGGAAGCAGAGGAGCTAGGACTGAAATCACTATTCCAATATGGGATGCAGGCATCCCAAGTGTAACTGGGTACAGGGTGATATAAAAATTACAAAAGTTGATTCTTGCCATGATCAAATATAAGGTGGTAACTTCCCACAGTATATAGCCATATTCTCATTAATTCTAGCCAAATGATGTTTCTCAGGCCACTTTTATAAATCTAATGACTTAGCTTCAAGGCTTAGTCATTGGGTTTCCATTTTGATCATGTCCTGAGAACACTTTAATCCTTATCTCCATTTCTCCTACAGGCAGCCAGAGCAGAGCAATCCTGCAGAGAAAGGGTTAACCTCTCCACCTAGCAGCCTTCTCAAGGACTGAGCAGCAATTCTATAACAAGCTTGGCTGACCAGATATCTTATCCAAATAACGTTTTGTAGCTACTTACTTGTATAGAATATCCTGCTATGTCCTCTTCATGATAAAGTCAAGCCAAAAACCAAGTTTCCCAGGGAACTGTGCTGTTGTCCGAGAGTCCGAGATACTGTTATCAAATCGACTTCAGCATTGCTGTGGCAGCTCAGTCTCCTCAAGAAACAAAGACCATCCTCACTAAGCAGGACAGTAGCTTTTGAGACTGAGAAGTGTTACCTCTTCATGCACGAATACATTAGCTCTTCAGTTCCTTTACCTTCAAACCTGCGCTCAGTATCAAGATTCAGCACCAGGGACAGGGACCAAGGTTTTGGTAACACAAGCGGTGACTTGACCCAATCATCCTCCCGGCTATTTGTGTTCTCCCCAAATTCCCATCTACACATTAACCAATGTGGTGGAATGAGAAGGCCATGTCAAGATGGTTGCTGGCAAGTGAGTGTCAGTTACTCAGGAATGGCTTGGGAAACCACCTGGCAATGGAGTCTGCCTGGCAACAGGTTGTGATTGGTTAGGGCATAAACCGCCCCTTGACCGGAATGACTGCCTCTGCTACATAAGCTGCTATACCAACTGAAATAAACGAGTCTGTGGGCTGCTAGCCTCAGGACCGCTTTCACCCGGCTCCCGGGGTCCGTGTGGTGACTGCACCTCTTGCCCCCACCACGATCCTCTTCTCAGAAGGAATCCAGAACAACAAACCAAAGCTGTTATTTGTATCACAATGGCATTGTTGGCTTTAAATGAGAATGTGCCACAGTAGTCTTCAAGTTGTGTCTTGGGGGAGGGAGTGAGCATTTGATGTAGTGGTTAAGACCCTTTTGAAATCCTACATCCCATCCTGGAGTTTGATTGGTTTGATTTCTAGCTCCTCTCTTGATTTCAGCTTCCTGCTAAAGCATACTCTGGGAGGAAATAGGTTATGGCTCAAGTACTTGAGTCCCTGCCACTCACATGAGTCCTGGACTGAATTCCTGTCTCCTGGCCTCAGCCTGGCCCAGAACCGGCTGTATTTAGGGGGAATGAACCAGCATATGGAAGCTCTGTCTATCTATCTGACTGGTTGGCTTTCTCTTACCCTCTCTCTTTCTCTCTGCCTTGCAAATAAATAAAATTTTTAAAATATAAGTAAGTAGAAGCAATAGTGATATGTTTAAATCATGTCCTTTGAAGCCACATTTAAACAATAGTTAAGTTTACAGGAATTCAATGTATACATGTTATCTTCCATTGTACCTTAATGTCCTTATGGATCCTGTTCTGTTTTTTACTCTCCAGGTGCCCAGCATCTTACCTCATACATGGATAATAGATAGTTGCTGAGCAGAAAAATGTTCTCTGCTTGACCAATATGCAGTCAGCAGCCTCTCCCAAGCCTGTTTTTCTCTTTAAGATTTATTCATTCATTTATTTGAAAGGCAGAGTTTCAGTGAGACAGAGAGATCTTCCATCCCCTGGTTCTGCCCCTAAATGGTCACAAAGGCCAGTGCCAGGCTAGGCTAAGGCCAGGAGTCTGGAACTCCATCCAGGTCTCCCATGGGAGTGGTAGGGACCCAAGCACTTGGGCCATCTTCTGCTGCTCTGCCAGGTGCATTAGCAGGAAGCTTACTCAGAAATGAAGCAGCTTGGGCTCAAACTGATGCTCATTTGGAATGCGGTGTCACAGCAAGGTTTAAATCCTAGTGCCACAATGCCAACCCCACCAATGAGCCTCTTTTTGATTAGGCCTCCTCTTTGGGCAAAATCTTTGTCTTGCCTAGCATACTTGTAGCAAGAATCTGCTCACCCTTGACATCTAATCACGCTGGCCGGCCTTCAGCAGGAAGCCTGTGAAGTCAGATGAACAGGAGTCCCCTACCCTTGAACTCCTCTTGGCAATTTTGTGCTTCCTGATCCTCTTCCTGTGGTTGCTGCCTGGAAATCCCCATATTCAGAGTTGAGCCCAATCTCTCATCCATTGACACCTGTTGTAAAAGTCCTGAATAAAAGGCCTTGCATAATTTTTAGTGGTAAATACCTGAATGCATGAACAGGAGTCAAAATGAGGGATAACAGTTTGATACCACTTCAACAATGATAGAGCAATGTGCACAGCTGGCTACAACTAATGCTTGATGGGGAGGAATCTGACTCACTCTCATGGGCTTAGGAAGAGGCAAATTTACTACAAAACCTTGATTTCAATTTCCCTTCTCCTCCCTCTATAGCTATCTGGTCAACCGCAGGCCAGGAGGTTTATTTGTATGCAGCAGCAGATTGAGAGAGGATTCTGGGTTGGGGTCATCAGGCTTGATGCTGGCAGTTAATAAGGCTGTCAGCTTGTGTCAGTTTTGTTTAAATGCCTATTTCTCTGAGGTACACACTGAAAATGATAGAAGGTGACTTTAATTAGGGTCCCAAGGTGAAACGCTAGTTTGATGCTTAGAAGAATTTAGTGCTGTAGACATGAGTGAGTCTCTACCACCCACCTTCTTCATTTTCTTTCATGTAATTCAAGGCCAAGTGACACATGAGAGAAATTCATGGAAATAATATTACATTTGGAAATAGAGGAATATTTTGAAGTAAATATTTGTGTCTGTACTACTTGGATTGAAAAACTTCCCACATAATTAGCCCAATTTTCTGGTGTTGTTTAATTGGGACCCAGGAAGGGGATAGCATGTATTTATGTGTATTTCAAATGCACAAGAAATTTTTTATCCAAATTAGTTAACTGGAGGGTAATACAAAAACTGAGAACAGGGTTAGCCATAGTGGTACCTGAATTAAACCTTATGGACAGCAATATCTAATAAAGTGATGTGTCTATAACAAGATTCTTTTCCTTAATTTTTAAAAATTTATTTGAAGGAGACAGAGAAATTCTTCTATCCTCTAGTCTGCCCCCGAAATGCCCACAACAGCTGAAGCTGAGCCAAGTTGAAGTCAGGAGCCAGAAACTTAGGGGTGACAGGGACCCAACTATTTGAACCATCACCTTTTGCCTCACAGGGTGCACATTAGCAGGAAGCTGGAATCAGAAACAGAGCCAGGACTCAAACTCAGGTACTCCAATATGGGATGCAAGCATCCAAAGTGATGTATTAACCACTGTGCCAAATGCCCACCCTTATAATGAAATTCTTAAATCTCCAGAGCAGAGAACAAATGTCGTACTATAAGAGAGTACTTCAAAAATTCATGGATAATGTTATTAAAAGATAAGTTATTTTGGTGCAAAGAATGTTTAAATCTGTTCAGTTTTTTTCATAATACACATTTTTCCATAGACTTTTTGAAGATCCTTCATATGCATGGATTCTAACTTCTTTTTGCACCAAAATAAAATTATATTTTAAAGATTTATTTATATGAAAGGCAGAGTTAGAGAGGGTTAGAGAGAGCTTCCATCTGCTGGTTCACTCACCAAATGGCTGCAGCAGCCAGGTCGAGGCCAGGCCAAGTTCAGGAGCCAGGAATTCCATCTGGGTCCCTCTCATGGGTGGCAGGAGCCCATGCACTTCAGCCAACTTCTGCAGCTGTCCCAAGTTCATAAGCAGGAAGCTGGATGGGAAGTGGAGCAGCCAGGACTCAGCCACTGCTCTTCTATGGGATGCTAGACTTGCAAATGGCAGCTTAACCCACTGTGCCATGACACCAGCCCCAAATTTATCTTTTAATTACACTTTCCATGAGCTCCTCAGGTCAGTGAGAGGCATGACTAGTGATCAGTCAGGCTTTGTGAAATGACTGCTTGGGAAGGAGTAGTAGGGTCCATCACCCCTTCTGGCGTCCTGAGGCATGGGGCTGTGCCCCCTCCACCCCCGCAATGCCAATTCACTAGGGCCAGGCTTTCCCCCACTCTCACCTTTTCCTCTTCTTCTACTTCAGTCTTTTGCTCTTTGAATGGAGGTTGATACTAAACCCAGAAGCACTATCTAAATGTGTTCAAAGACAAATTCATGACCAACATCAGACCTGTTTCTCAATGCATTCTTAAAGTTAGTTTTGATGGGCGAGGGGGAAACTTGTACCCAGAAAACACTTATAAGAGTCTGGGGTTGATCACAGTCCCCAATGACACAATTCCAAATATTGACATCCCCAAAGATCCAGTTGCAATATGGAATGATTAAAATGCCAAATGTTGAAATTCTGATAGCTAAAATTAAAAAATTACAGTTTTGGGAGCCATCATTGTGGCACAGTGAGTTAAGCCACTGCCTGTAATGCTGGCATCCCATATGGGCACCAGTTTGAGTTCTGGCTGCTCTATTTCTTATCCATCTCCCTGTTATTGCACCTGGGAAAGCAGCAGAAGATGGCTCAAGTCCCTGGGCCCCTGCCACCCAAGTGGGAGACCCAGATAGAGTTATAGGTTCCTGGCTTCCACCTGGCCTAGCCCTAGCTATTATGGCCATTTGGGGAGTGAATCAGTTAGTGAAAAATATATCTCTCTCTGTCTCTCTCTCTCTGGAACTCTGCCTTTCAAATAAATAAATACATACATACATCTTTAAAAACAATCCTACAATTTCCATGGGGAATAAGGGCTAATATTTGGGATAAAATCTTTCAGGATGATGACTGGCACCACAGCAATTTATCTGAGTAAATTTTTATTATGTACTTTGTCATAAAGACAAAAATCTTAACAAAAGAAGTCACTTAAAATGTATTCTTCAGAGCCGGCGCCGTGGCTCAATAGGCTAATCCTCCACCTTGCGGCGCCGGCACACCGGGTTCTAGTCCCGGTTGGGGCGCCGGATTCTGTCCCGGTTGCCCCTCTTCCAGGCCAGCTCTCTGCTATGGCCAGGGAGTGCAGTGGAGGATGGCCCAGGTGCTTGGGCCCTGCACCCCATGGGAGACCAGGAAAAGCACCTGGCTCCTGGCTCCTGCCAGGATCAGCGCGGTGCGCCGGCTGCAGCGGCGGCCATTGGAGGGTGAACCAGCGGCAAAGGAAGACCTTTCTCTCTCTGTCTCTCTCTCACTGTCCACTCTGCCTGTCAAAAAAAAAAAAAAAAAAAAAAAAAAAAAAAAAAAAAAAAAAAAAAAAATGTATTCTTCAACTGACATGAGAAACTTAAATCACTATGTTTGTATTTACGATGCACACTGATGTGAATTTATGGGAATAGAAAATCTGAAGAAAATGAAGTAGGTAATTTATGAAAGCATTTTACTGCTGTAACGTTAATGTGCAGGCCAGTTCTTATATTTTACAACCCTTTTGCAACCTGCAATTCTTTATGGGTTCATCATGGATTGTGATGATGTATTTATCTTTGTGATGGCATTAGTCTGACCCTTTTCTTTCCTCTGAACTATAGTCTCCATGAAGGAGGATGCCTCATCTTTGCTCATTTCTTCATTTTATTCCTAATAACAAATCCTGACTTTCTGGTAGAATCTCGAATGAATATTTTATATGTGGATTTGAATAGATTTTTTTGGTAATGTGTACATTACTAACATGTCAGCACTATGCTATGTATTTTATTTTTGTATCATTTCCAGTACTGGAAGTATAAATTGTTTAAGGATTTCTAGTTCGTTTTATGAATTTTTTGCAAATTAGATTTTTAAAAATATTTATTTATTTAGACAGGCAGAGTGGACAGTGAGAGAGAGACAGAGAGAAAGGTCTTCCTTTTCCGTTGGTTCACCCTCCAATGGCTGCTGCGGCTGGCGCACTGCGCTGATCTGAAGCCAGGAGTCAGGTGCTTCTCCTGGTCTCCCATGCAGGTGCAGGGCCCAAGGACTTGGGCCATCCTCCACTGCACTCCTGGGCCACAGCAGAGAGCTGGACTGGAAGAGGGACAACCGGGACAGAATCTGGTGCCCTGACCGGGACTAGAACCTGGTGTGCCGGCGCCATAGGCCGAGGATTAGCCTAGTGAGCCGAGGCACCCGCCAGCAAATTAGATTTTAAGAAACAGCATTATCATGACACTGACTTGGGTGTAATTTTTGTGCATCTACATAAGGATGTTGAGACTTCCTCAATAAATGAAAAGATGTCTTTTTGTACATCTGCACTTGGGAAAGATAAGACTTTTCCAGTTCTCAGTTCTTTGGGAACTGCATATGTAGTGGGAACTCAAGGCAAATTTTTTTTTTAAAAAAAGATAATTTTTTTGAAAGAAGAGTTAGAGAAAGAGAAAGAGACAGGAGAGATCTTCCACATGCTGGTTCACTCTCTAAATGGCCACAACAACCAGGCGAAAGCCAGGAGCCTGGAGCTTCTTCTGGGTATCCTAATTGGGTGGCAAGGGCCCAAACACTCAGGCTATCTTGTGCTGCTTTCCCAGTCTCATTAGCAGCAAACTGGTTTGGAAATGGAGCAACTGGGATACAAACTGGTACCCATATGGAATACTGGCATCACAGGCAGCTACACCACTACACCACAACATTTGTCCAGTTAATGGCAATTTTTGATCAGTTTTCTCAAAAGACATACATTTTCTGTTGTGGTATTTCAAATGATCACAAAATTATTTTTTTTAAATTAAAAAAATTTATTTATTTGAAAGAGTTATGCAGAGGCAGAGAGAGAGAGAGAGAGAGAGAGAGAGGTCTTTTTTTTTTTTTTTAATTTTTGACAGGCAGAGTTAGACAGTGAGAGAGAGAGACAGAGAGAAAGGTCTTCCTTTTCTGTTGGTTCACCCCCCAATGGCCGCTGCGGCCAGCGCACTGTGCTGATCCGAAGCCAGAAGCCAGAAGCCAGGTGCTTCCTCCTGGTCTCCCATGTGGGTGCAGGGCCCAAGGACTTGGGCCATCCTCCACTGCACTCCCGGGCCACAGCAGAGAGCTGGATTGGAAGAGGGGCAGCTGGGACAGGATCCGGCGCCCCGACCAGGACTAGAACCTCGTGTGCTGGCACCGCAGGCGGAGGATTAACCAAGTGAGCCACAGCACTGGCCGAGAGAGAGGTCTTCCATCTGCTGTTTACTTCCCAAATGGCTGCAACGGCCGGAGCTGGACTGATCTGAAACCAGGAGCTTCTTCTGGGTCTCCCCTGCAGGTACAAGGGCCCAAGGATTTGTGCCATCTTCTACTGCTTTCCCAGGCCATAGCAAAGAACTGGATTGGAAGTGGAGTAGCCAGGACTCAAACCGGCACCCATATGGAATGCCGGCACTGCTGTGGAGGCTTTACTCACTACGTTACAACACCGGCCCCAGATGATCACAATTATAAAGTTGGGTGCAGGCTGGCGCTGCGGCTCACTAGGCTAATCCTCCGCCTTGCGGCGCCAGCACACTGGGTTCTAGTCCCGGTCAGGGCGCCGGATTCTGTCCTGGTTGCCCCTCTTCCAGGCCAGCTCTCTGCTATGGCCAGGGAGTGCAGTGGAGGATGGCCCAAGTCCTTGGGCCCTGCACCCCATGGGAGACCAGGAGAAGCACCTGGCTCCTGGCTTCGGATCAGCACGATGCGCCGGCCGCAGCGGCCATTGGAGGGTGAACCAACGGAAAAGGAAGACCTTTCTCTCTGTCTCTCTCTCACTGTCCACTCTGCCTGTCAAAAAAATAAAAAATAAAAATAAATAAAGCTGGGTGCACAAAATCACCAACCATTGTGATATGCATTTATACATTTCACTTTTGACCTGATTGTGAATATTTTTTATATGCTCATTAATACACTATACACACATGACTTTTGTTAGTGTACTTCAGTGATTATTCCTGCAAAATTGTGTTTCCATTGATTATTTTACTTTGTAAAATGGCCTGCGAAGTAAAATGCTGTTTTTGTTTGTCACATAATGCCACCCCCCTTTGCCCTTAAAAACAATACATCCTTACATGAAACACACCATTTAAAAATTTCAAATGTACAGGATCCGTGCTGCGGCATAGTAGGCTAAGTTTCTGCCTGCAGCGCCAACATCCCATATGGGTGCCAGTTTGTGTCCCGGCTGCTCCTCTTCTAATCCAGCTTTCTGCATATGCCCTGGGAAAGCAGTAGAAGCTGGCCCAAGTGCTCTGACCCTTCCAACCATGTCGAACACCTGGAAGAAGGTCCTGGCTCTTAGCTTCAGATCAGCTCAGCCATTTGTGGAATGAACAAGCAGATGGAAGACCTCTTGTAACTCTGCCTCTCAAATAAATAAAATATTTTTAAAAGATTTCAACTGCACTAAAGATTAATTTTTATTTGATTACATTGCTTTCAGAATTAGTCCTAAGAGGGTCTTTATGCACATAAACGTGTGAATTTACTTAAATACAAATATGTAAATGTCTGCTAGTCTTTCCGCCATCATTTCCCCCATCTCTTGCTTTCCTTGTCTGCCTATTTTGAATTCTTTCTTGCTACTGAGTGGAATGTACGTATAATCGTCATCTAAAACTTTCCCGTACCAAAGCATGATTTCAATAAAATAAGCATATTTATGAAAATGTGATGACAATGAGTATTAGCACTTCCAAACAATTGCAAGTACAAATGAGTTCTGATATGCTCAGGATAAAATTATGCACCTTGAATAAAATCTCCCAGAGGACTCAGAATGGGTCTTTCTAGACTTGAGCTACTGATGTGGATTCTAGAAAAAAAAGGCAGCAGATTCCATCCTTTCTCAATCCAAGGGGAACCTCAGAGACTAATGCTGGGGTCTGCACAAGTCCAGCCTCCAAACTGTTCTTCCCCTTCTTTTCAGGGCCTACAGTTTCATTGTTCCTGGTTCTCCAAGGCGTCCATGCTCAGCTACTGTTATGCATTGTACAGTATATTCCATAGAATGAGACTGCTCTAAAAATTGCCTTCGGAACCTTGGAATATTTTAATGATTGCTCCTTCTGAGTTCTCATTCAGGAAGACCTAAAGGCCTTAGAACCTGGCCGTGTCTATATAAAGACATCTAGAGGCTTCTCTCTGGGTTTTTGCATTTGGGAAGTGGCAGGGTGGGTGGAGCTGTTGTGTGGGGCTGGAACCTCCATAGGGCAAGGACTTTCTGCTAGACAACTGGCCAGGACCTTCTCGGGAGTAAGTTTGCTGTGAGAGAGGGTGGGATGGGAAGGAGGTGGCACTGGGGGAGGCCCTCCTCAGCACTTGTTTCTAACACTGGCTCCAGCTCTGGGGAGAAGTATATCTCTTCCTGCACAATCGGGAGGCCAAGGCCAAGGAGGCAGGTGGCTCCACACAGCTCTTCTCTTCTCTGTGTCCCTGCAGTAACCAAGAGACACACCGGGCCTGAGCCCAGGAGCTAGAGGACATACTCCCTCTTCATTTTGTGTAAGAGAAGAATGAAGTGCTTGCTACTAGTCCATGACCAAAGACTCAGAAAACAATGGGTTTCATTGTTTTTTGTTTTTAAGATTTTAAAAAAATTTTTGAAAGGCAGAGTTACACAGAGAGAGAGAGAGTCACAGCCTCTGGACTGAGCCAGGCTGAAGCCAGGAGCCTGAAATTCCATCTGGGTCTCTCATGTTAGGGGGCAGGGACCAAAGCACTTGGACCATCTTCTGCTGCTTTCCCTGGTGCATTAACAGGGAGTTTGATTGGAAATGGAGCTGGTGCTCATATGAGATGCTAGTGCTGCAGGTGGCAGCTTAACCCACTGTGCTACAATGCCAGCCCCAAAGACAGGGATCTTTCCCAAATGCTCTGAAGAGAGTTGCTGTTGCCAAAAGTTGCAGATGCCCTGAAGAAGGGTGGTAAGAAACAGCAAGGTGCTGGGACAGAGGCCTGTGGATCTAGTCCCTGTGCAATATGTGGCACGTCATTGACCTCAGATCTGTAAACGGCTCTCCTGGTAGTTCCCATGGTGAGATAACATAGGCAGAGGGCCAACTCTGTCTCATAGACATTAAACTCCCTCTCTACAGCCTTTTGTAGGAAAGAATTACAGGTGAGTAGTGAGCTTAGAAAGCAAAGTTAGTCCCCATAATCCAGTCACCAAAACTGTCAAAGAATCCTGCCCTGTGGCTGCCTTCCAGAATACCTGATGATGGTGATGGCATAGAGGTTAAGTCCCTGCTTGGGATGCCCTCATCCCATGTCAGAAGGCCTGGGTCTGGCTCTGGTCTCCAGCCCAGCTTCCTGTTGGTGCACACCTGGTGCATACTCTGGGACACAGCAGGTGATGGCTGAAGTAGTTAGGTTCCTGCCAGGCATACGGGAAACCTCGGTTGAGTTCCTGGCTAGTTGGCAGTTTCCAGCTGTTGGGGGGCAATTCAGGGGTGAGCTGGTAGATCTCTCTCATCTTTGTCTCAGTCTACTTCTGAAAGTCTCTCTGCTTATCAAATAAAATTGAGAGAGATGATTGCAACAGCCAGTACTGTGATTTTTGTATATTATCTCATTTAGCATTCCCAGCAACCCTGGGGTAGGAATTAGCACCCATGTTGATAGCTCAGAAGACTAGGCTGAGAACCACCCAGCCAAGGTCATTGGAGCCTAAGCTCACATCAGCACTCACAACTGATCACTGAGCCACAAGTGGGTTGCTCTGGGCCTCCCTGTGCGCATAACAGACACTACAACTTTTCCTGTCCAATCTCAACACAGCTGCAATATGTAACCCAGTTCCTCTGTTTGATGAGGGAAAAGAAACCCAGGTGGATACCACACACCTAAGGTCACATGACCAAAGGCTGTACAATGGGACTTAAAACCCAGTTAGAAAATCTGGACTTGGTCCAATAGATTCCACCAGGGAGATCATGGCTCCTCTACATCCTTGGGGCTTCATGCGCTTGCCATGTTAAATGTGATAGCATTTAACTTTCTTTGTGATAGTGATTACTGACTTTTTGTTTGTGGTCTGCTCCTAACTAGAAGGGATGTGCCATGGGGTGTTGCTCTGCTCTTTGTCACCCCAGCACCAACATTTCCTGGCACCTCTAAGGATTTGTCCAATGAATGGATTTGTCTAGTCCATAAGGCTAACCCCTGTGAGCGTGAGGCAGGTTCACCTCTCTGGTTAATACATTTGTATCTTGGCAGGGACATTTCTGTAGGACTTTTCTTAAAAGATTTATTTATTTATTTATTTGAAAGGCAGAGATACAGAGAGTGGGGAGGGAGAGAAACTAAGAGAGATCTTCCATCTGCTGGTTCACTCCCCAAATGGTTGCAACGGCCAGACCTGGGCCTATCCAAAGCTAGGAGCCAGGAGCTTCCTCTGGGTCTCCCATGTGGGTGGCAGGGGCCCAAGCACTTGGGCCATCTTCTGCTGCTTTCCCAGGCACATTAGCAGAGAGCTGGATTGGAAATGGAACAGCTGAGACTGGGACCAGCGTGCCCATATGGGATGCCAGCACCAGCACTGCAGGTGGTGGCTTTACCCACTATGCCATAGTGCCGGCCCCTCTGTAGGACTTTAATACAGTGGGAACCATGGTGGGTTGTTTGTAGAGTGTTGGATAGAAGCATCTTTGCAGCCCTGCAGATCGCCGTCTCAGGTGAACCGCAAGTGACAGTATGCAACTGCATTCCACGGTGTCACCTAGTGATGTTTTTAATGTGGGAGTTTTCACGGAGGGGAAAGAACCCATCCTGGATGAGCACATTCTGTGGGAGCACGTGTTACAATTGGGGGGCCTGGCTCAGGGCAGCAGCTGCCTGTGCTTTTCAGTCAGGCTCACCTGGTTCCCTCTGTGAACTTCCTTAGGCCTGTCGTTTTTTGTACACCAGTTTCTTGTTATTTTTTAAACATGAGTTTCCAGTAGCAGCTTGACTGTTTAAAAACCTCAATCCTGGGTTACTTGGGAATGGTGGAGGGCAGGATCACATTAAAAATTAAAATTCAACTGAATTATAGAATTCAATAGGGGAGTAGGCATTTGGCGTGGGGGGTTAAGGTGCCGAAGGCCCACATCAGAGTGTCTGGGTGTAATTTCTGGCTCCAGCTCCTAACCGCAGCTTCCTGCTAATGCAGACTTCAGTCGGCAGTGGTGACGGCTCCAGCAGGCGGGTCCCTCTGCTCCACTTTCCATCCAGCTCTCTGCTATGGCCTAGGAGAGCAGTAGAAGATGGCCCAAGTCCTTGTGCCCCTGCCTGTGTGGGAAGACCTGGAGGAAGCTCCTGGTTCCTGGCTTTGGATCGGCTCAGCTTTAGCTGTTGCAGCCATTTGGGGAGTGAACCAGAAGATGGAAGACTTCTCTTTCTGCCTCTCCTTCTTTCTCTGTGTAACTCTTTCAAATAAACAAATAAATCTTTTCTTTTTTTTGGACAGGCAGAGTTAGACAGTGAGAGAGAGAGACAGAGAGAAAGGTCTTCCTTTGCTGTTGGTTCACCCTCCAATGGCCGCCGCTGATCAGAAGGCAGGAGCCAGGTGCTTATCCTGGTCTCCCATGCAGGTGCAGGGCCCAAGCACTTGGGCCATCCTCCACTGCACTCCCTGGCCACAGCAGAGAGCTGGCCTGGAAGAGGGGCAACCGGGACAGAATCCGGCACCCCGACGGGCAAGGGACTGGGTATAGCACAGTGGGTTAAGCAGATGCATGTTACAGGCACTGATTCCGTCCTGGCTGCTCTGTTTCCCTTCCAGCTCCCTAACGTGCCTGGGAAGCCCAAGTACTTGGCTTTCTGAGGTTCCTGCCTCCCCTGTTGGGAGACCAGGATGGAATCCTGGCTTTGGCCTGGCCCAGCCTTGGCTGTTGCAGCCATTTGGGGAGTGAACCAGTGGATGGAAGATTCTCTCTCTCTCTGTCTTCCTCTGTCATTCTGCCTTTCAAATAAAACAAATAAACTTTTTAAACCTCTCTTATTTAAGTCTAATACTGTAATCAAAACCATAGAGGTTGGTCAGGACTTGTTTGAAATTTTCTTTGCGCAATCGGACCTTAAGACACGGTGCGTGTGCGTGCGTAAGTGCGTGGGAGTTCTCACCGCCTGAAGCTGGGGAAGACACCATACCCAGGAATCTGAAGTTCGCTGGCGTCAAGACTCTTCTCTCCTCTTAGCCTTGTTTCCCAGTTCTTCTCTGCTGGCTCAACCCTAGGCGACGCCAAAGAGTTGCAAAGCGACTCCGCCTTCTCATGAATATGGAACAGCAAGGGGGCTGGGAGGCAGTCCGAGAGAACACCCTGAAGAAACTAGCCGAGTCTGCCCGGCCGCCGCCGCCGCCTGCCCCGCGTCCTTCGAACAGCAACAAACAGCAGTAAGGGCCCGGGTCTCGCCTGCCGCTCTGGCCGCGGAGCCGCTCCTCGCCTGGGGCCGGTGGCGTCCGAACGGCACTCCTGAGCCACGTTACGCTCCGGCCGGAAAGCGGCGGCCCGAGGGACTTAGCACCGCGCCACCCGGGGCCAGGAGGTCCCCGCCTTTGAGGTGCACATGAGGAGCTCTCCGAGCTGTCGGAACTGCGTGCGCCCAGGGCTGAGCGCCGGGTCCGCCGCGCCGTGACTCTCCTCCGGCGGGCTGTGCGCGGGGTTGTCCCGTCCCCCCAGGACCGCGCTGCGAACGTGAGAGGAATGCTGGGCAAGGTCAGTGGTGTCCACGCGCTGCCGCCGGTCACCCTTCCTGCACGTCTGCAGCAAGGACACCTAAGCAGCGCGTGGCCGAAATCCTAGGTTCGCGGCTCGGCGGCTGCGGGTCAGAGAAGGAACCGAGGAGCCGGCGGCGCGAGCGTTTGAAAAGTGGCGGCGCCCCAGCAGGTGCCGAGGCAGAGCGCGCGGACCAACACAAAGCCGGCGTGGCGGCGCGGCCGCGTAGCCCTGGCAACGGGGGCGGGGCCGAGCGCGGCGTGCCGGGGTTGCCAGGCGACCGAGGGCGCGCGGGCGCGGGGGTGGGGCCGGCGTTCGGTGGCCGGCGGTTTCCTCACGCGCCGCCGGGTGTTGGCAAGCGGCTTGTCCCTTGTTTAGAGATTAGGGCGTCCCCGCTACCGCCTCGTTGCCGCCATGATGCTCTGCTTTCTGGAAAAGTATTTGGATTACCGTCTGTCGGGAGAGATGGAAAAGAAAGCAGCCTTTTCTAAAGTTAGGAAAAAGAGATACTCCACTTCCTTGTTTTCAAGGCAGCGTTTGCTGACAGGCCATTCCTTAATTATCAGAAAAATTACAAAGCCGTGTTTGCATCCGTGAATACAAATTGGTCTTAAGCTGTCCCACGTATTTACCGAATTTTTGGAAAAGTACATACAGCGAGTAGCAGGCATTGTACAATAAGCCACACAGTTCCGTTAGAGTGTTTAACATGTGCTTTTCACAAGGGTGGGAGAATTCACTGGGAATTCTGTTACGTGTAAATATGCCAGCCTGTTTGCTTCAGCCGCAATCTACAGGGAAAAGATGACAAGGACTTTGAATTATCTTTTCCAGTGCAATGATTGGTGGCCATTATAATATTCACTGCCCCCTTACCCAACCCGCTTTTTCTTTTTCTTTTCCTATAACTAAAGACAACTTTTGGTGTTTTTTAAGATGACATCTTAAAAAACTTAGTTATTTTTAATTTACTTGAGAGAAAGATCTTCTATCTGTAGGTTCACTCCCCAAATGCCCACAATGGCCTGGGTTGGGCCAGGCCAAAGCCAGGAGTCGGGACCAGTCCAAGTTTCCTGTAAGAGTGACAGGGACCCAAGTCTTTGAATCATCACCTGTTGCCTTCCAGAACAGAGTAGCTGGCCCTCAGGTATGGGACGAGGGTGTCCCAAGGAGCGACTTAACTACTGTGTGTAATGCCTTCTCCTCTTTTGGTGTTTGTAATTTGTTTTTCCAGAGTTAGTGTTTTACAAAGACATTGATGAAACATTACCAGTTAGTGCTTTCTATTTTTAAAATTTAGTTATTTATTTGAAAGGGAGTAACAAAGGGGGCGAAAGAGAGAGAGAGAATCTTCCATTCTCTAGTTCACTCCCCTAATGCCTGCAACAGCTGGAGCTGGGGCAGGCTGAAGCCAAGAACCAGAAACTCCATCTTGGTCTCCTGTGTGGGTGGCAGGAACACCAACTACTTGGACCATCATTTGCTGCCTTCCAGGTACCTTAGCAGGAATCTGAATCAGAAGCATGCAGTAACCAGGATTCAACTCAAGCACTCAGCAATGGGATCTCCCATCTGCTAGTTCACTCCCCAAATGGCTGTAAAAGCAGAGCTGGACCAGGTCAAACCCAGGAGCCTGGAACAGATCTCCCACGTAGTCAGTAAAGACCCAAGTACTTGAATCATCATCTGCTGACTTCCACAGTACATCTTGGCAGGAAGCTGGATTGGAAGCAGAGTAGCCTGAACACAAACCAGGAATGCTGATATGGGATCGAGGTGTCCCAGGCATTGAAAACCGCTGCACCAAATGCCCACCATATTATTTTACTATTATTTTTCCATATGTGAGGAAACAGAAATTCAGGGAAACTGAGTGACTTGGTCAGGGTCATTCAGAAAGGGAGAAACACACCTTCTGAAGAGGTCAAACAGTTCTGTGTTGTACTGTTACAAACCAGACACCCTTGTGAGCTTTGGCGGACTGGGTCTCTCATCAGACCTAGGGTGCTGGGTGCTGATGGCTCCTTTCCCTCTCACCTTCCCAAAGTTCCAGCTCTGGCTGGGAAGAACGTGAAGGAACTTCTTTTGAAAGACAAGTAAAGGGACTGAGCATCCGCCTGAGGTGCCAGTTCGTGTCCTGGCTGCTCCTCTTCTGATCCAGCTCTGCTGTGGCCCAGGAAGGCAGTGGAAGATGGCCGAAGTCCTTGGGCCCCTACATCTGCGTGGGAGACCTAGAGGAAGCTCCTGGCTCCTGGCTTCGGATCAGCCCAGCCCTGGCTGTTGCGGCCATTTTGGGGAGTGAACCAGCAGATGGAAGACGTCTCTCCCTCTCTCTATAACTGCTTCTCAAATAAATAAATATTTAACCAAAAAAAAAAAAAAAACCAACAACAACAAAACAAAACAAAAGACAAATAAAGAAAGAGGAGGCCAGCAGACAGGAGGAGTTGGAGCAGGGCTCAGTGGAGGCAAAGAAAACAAATCAGGAGAGAATGAAGTTGATTTAAAAAAAAAAGTTGATGTTCAAAAACAGGAATGAAGGAAGAGGCCAAGTGGATTAGTCAGCTGCAATTGCCCTAACAGCTCCTGGTGTGGGGGCTTAAATAACAGGTTGTTATTGTTTTACACTTTGGGAGGGCTGGAAATCCAAGACCAAGGATTGACCGTGTTGGTTCCTTCTGAGGCTTCTCTCTCAATGACCGCCTTCTCCCTAGTCCTCGAGAGGCCGTCCCTTGGTGTTCCCTGTCTCCTAATCTCTTATAAGAACACCAGTCATAGTGAACAGCAGTGCCCACCCTGATGACCTCATTTTATCTCCATTACCCTTTTAAAGGCTCTGTCTCCACAAGCAGTCACATTCTGAGATGCTGGGTGTTGAGATTTGAATGTGAACATGGAGCCCATAATAGAGAATAAGGAAGGTCGCGGTGGTCTACGACTTTGAAGACAAGATCTGTTCACTTGTTTCAATTGCTTTGTTGTTCCTATTAATATTCTCTCCTAGCACATTAAACGATTGAATGAATTGTGGCCATTTTTTACATCCGTATATTCCACTGGGTGTATATTTTTAAAATGGATATCTGGAAGTGAATTCTATAATTAACTTGCTTCTTATATTTCACTCTCACCTTTTCAAACCTTGTCACTTTTTGACATGGAAGATGAAACTGATGACAGTCCTATTTCCAGCCAGGCCTCACCTGTCCTTCTGCCTTTTTGGCACTGTGGGGTGATTTGCTGCGTAGTCACTGCCTGTGCAGTGTGAGAAGTCTGATAGAAATGGAAGTGCTGTGCCCTAGGCACCACGAAGCACAGATTTTACAAGCATCACAGCCATGAGGATGAGCGAGGGCAGTCTCTACCCGGATGGCGTTTTCCAGGCTTGCTTATCATGAGCTATGTTTGGCAGTGTTTCTGACTAGGAAAGGTAGCTCTAAGACTTGGAAGGTTTTCTCTGAGGCGTTGAGTAACAAGCTTATAATTGGAATGTGTTAAACAAATATTCAAATAGTTAAAATATGTGACCATAAAGTAGCAGGGCCTGGAGAGAAGGCAGCAAGTCTGTGGCCAGTGTTTGGCCCTTGGCTGGACTGCACAGAACCTGCTTAGTCAGGGTAAGAATCAATACTTTGTTTCACGATGGCCAAAGAATAAGGTTCTAGAGACTTCCATGATAAAAGTTTATATATCAACAAACTTTGAATCTCAAAATGCTTGAGTTTGTCTCCTTAACTTTCTTTGAGACTTCATATCTGCCTGCAGAAAAGATGAAGTGGTCTACTCTTTTTCATTTCACATCTTACCATTTGCTGAGAGGTTTAAGATGCCACTTCATGGCCCTTCCTGCAAGCTGAATTCAAATTCTGCCCATGGTTTTAGACATTGATTTTTACTTCAGTCTCACAAAGCCTACTCTCCACCATCTTGAATTGTGGATTTTTAATTTTTGTTTTGTGGCCATTCCTCTTTGCTTCTAAGTAAAAGGCCTTGGACTCTATTCTGAAAGGTCCCCACTGAGGAATGTGGGGCCCATCCATTTGGTGGGCTTTTTTTACCCCCAAAGAATCTCAAAAGTTTTCAAAATGTGCTCTTTGGACATAATCCAACAGCTCCCCTGGATGGGTGGAATCAGAAACAGGCTCTGTGGGAGCAGCTATTGTGATACCAGCCAGAAAAGAATGCTTAGTTCTTAGAGCAGCACATACTTAATTAGTGCAGGGATTGGTGCCAGCACCTGGAGTTTGAGAAGTCAGTTTTGGGGTTAGCGCAAATCCCTGAACGGCAGAACGCTAGCTTGCTCCTTTGGAGCTGAGCCAGACGTTTGTCTAAGAGGTCAGTTTTGCAGATCAGCTGGCACACGTGGAGGTGTGGGTTGGCTGTTCAGTAGCTGCTTCTCAAACACCTTTTAATTAAATTCTCACCTCATTGCATGCCCCTGAGATGAAGGAATGGAAGAACCAAATGCAAATGGAGAAAGAGCGGGGAAAACTGACTGCTCCTGACTGTTGAGGACTTCACACTCCTCATGTCCATGAGCTGCTGGAGAAGGTGATGGCATTGGAGTGGCTTGCAGGTTCTCTTACACTCGGCATGGATTTGTCAGTCACTTACAATGCCAGGAGTACTTTAAGAAGTTCATGGGGAAATGGGATTAAGAGGTACGTTTATTCTGGTTCAAGAAAGCAATTGGAAATCCACACTTAATTTCTTCATAATACCAGTTTCCATGAATTTTTTGAAGATCATGCATGCATGTGAATTTTCAATATTTTTCCTCCACCAAAATAAACTTAGCTCTTAATTCTACTTTCCCACCAACTTTTTGAAGACACTTCTTACCCTCTGTGCCAACAGGGGCATGAGTAGATACATCATGGATGCTCTCCTTGTGTAGTTTGTCATCAGATTCGTGGTAGATGGATATGAACACAGAAACGCACAGTGAAAGACCAAGTCCAGTACATTCTCCCTGAGATGCCCCAGTGTCCTGGAGCAAGCCAAGGCACCACATCCCCCTCGGTGATGAGGCTGCTTTCCTGATGTCGGCCCCCTGCATGTTTTCATGACCCCAGTGCCCCCAGACCAGGCCCTGTCCTGCTTTTCAGTGCAGCATCCTACCTGATCCAGTGAGGATGGGTCAAGAAATCTTACTTCTGCCTCTGTGAACCAAGGTGAAGCAGACTGTAGGATTGGAAGTCTTTACCTTCCTGAAGGAATTCCTCCATCTGAAGGAAATAAAGGAAGGGGCTTGTCTGAGGGAGCAGAAGAGAAAGAGTCCTTTTTACTCTCTTTCTGCATTTCTGATAATAGCTATGAATCGCTGGAAAACCACAAAAAGATGCGTGAGTGTTTATTTTTAGGACAGAGGATGTTTAGGTAACAAAATAACCTGTACTGTGTTGAGGAGGACAGCAAGGCAGAGAGGAGAAAAATACTGGTCTGAAATTCCAGAATGTGGAACAGATGTTTTAGTTATTTGTGTCCCACATTAGGGTAACCAGGTTCTGATGCCCAACTCCAGCTTCCTGCTAATGGCGACCCCAAGAGGCAGTGGTGATAGCTCAAGTGATTGTGTCCCTGCCACATACATGGGAGACCTGGACTGAGGTCCAGACTCCCAGCCTCAGCCTGAGCCAGGACTTCTGTGAGAGTGAACCAGCGAATGGCAGCTGTCAAGTATCTGCCTCTTTCAAATAAAAAAATAGAGTAACCTCAGATGGCTACAAAAGACAGGGCAACAGCCAATTGCCTATATCGTGAGACTGATGGAGGGAAATACACAGTGACCAGGAAACCTGTCCTGGAATTTGGGAGTATCTCCTGGGAGTAGCTCAGTTAATCCATGGAGTTCCAATCTCACCTAGAGGGATCCCCAGAAGGTTGTATCTTGTCTCTTATTCCATCCTTCCTGGTGTTTCTAGATGGACAGATAAACTCCGTTCTGGGATGTTAGGTTTGCAGGTTGTGTGTGTGTGTGTGTGTGTGCGCTACTGTCTCATGAGCATATATCAGGTATTTGGAGTTAGCCTATTCATTGTCTATCTTGTTTTTAAGGAAAATGTATGCCAATTTCCAAAGAAGTGAAATATATTTTTGCTTCACAAAGCCTTGGTAACTTGAAGATGAAACCAACTGAGAGTTTTATTTGGTTGGCATAGACTGGAGAGGACTATATGCAAGTCTTGTCTCTAGCACAAATTAACATATGCTTAGCAAGCCAAATTCCTGGAGATTTAGATGTGTTATCTGCAAAAGGAGAGATTTGATTAGTTTGATTTGATTAGGTCCCACAGTGTTTTGGAATTCTATTCTTTCTAAAAACCAGACTGAAATAGAACATGCCTTCTCTAAAAATCTCAATGTTTCTCAAATCTCAATGTCTTTGCCTTTGATTGATGAGCCGTCTGTGCTCCCCATGAAGCTGTAAGGATCAGGGTTATCTCCCTGTTGGCTTGCACGAGACTGAGGAAGTCTCCGGACATTTTCAGAGGAGAGGATTTCTCAGATTTTCTTCGTTTGTTCTCTTGGCCCTTGCCTAGCTCACGTAGAGTTGTCTTCAGATGCCGCTGACTTTAGTGTCTTGTGAGCTTTTTTCGGTCTTGAGAAATGAGGACTGTACAGCAAATCAGGTTGGCACAAGAGTGTGCTCATCTCTCCAGGCAGGTTTTGGTGTGGCTGCGTTCTGTCTCAAGTTGAATATCACAAGATGACCCCTGGCTGTGGTTTGAATATGTCCACCGAATTTCATGTATTGAAAACTTAAGCCCCAAATTCACGGCTTGATGGTATTTGGAAATGGGAGCATCCGAGGCAATTAGGATTGTAGGTCATAAGGGTAGAACCCCATGTTGGCATTTATGGCCTTGCAAGAAGAGAAAAAGAGATCCGAGCGGACACATACTTGCTCTGTCTCACCAAGTGGAGCCCTCTGCCATGTTATGATACAATTGGAACATCCTCACCAAAGTCCAGTGCTGTGCACTTGGACTTCCCAGCCTCCAGAACCCAGAGCTAAGTAAATAAATCACTGTTCTGTGTCAGTGACTTGTTCTCAGGTAATTTAGGAAAGCATCAGAAAACAATGGCCATCTCTGACCCAAATGCCTATAGCTTCCTTTGATTGGAAACAGAGCAGCATTCCCTTGTACAATGAATCACAAACATACATAAAGTAACACACAATTATCCATCACTTAAAATTATACGTAAATCTTGAAAGGTTCTGAATTGGAGTATTTGGATTTATATTAGAAATGAACTAGGGGGTTGAACTAGCTGAAACTTAACTGAACTTGTTAGTAAAATGTAACATTCATTTTTGAAAGCAGTTCTCTTAGCTTACAGAATGCATAATCTTAGGATCTTGTTGATCAAATACCTTTTAATGGCTATTTCTCTATTTACACATTAAATGTAGTGGTGTAGAATATTTTTTTCATGTTCAGCTCTCAGAATATATCTATCATTTGGAGCCCCACTACTTGTAAGTACTCACATTTTTAGTGAGATGAAAGGTGTGAAAATCATCAGTTCCCCTGGTTGTGGGAACATATCCTTTAGAGAAAAGTTTAAGGTTGTTATAGTCATTGCTGTTAGCACTGGAATCTGCCCAGATAAATCATTTTTCCGATGTTTATGTTTAGCCAACTCAGGTCACCACATTAAGCATTTTTTTTTCTCTAAAAGACTTGATTTGGCCAGTGAGAATTTGATGATGCCAAATTAAGAGATGAAGATCCCGGAAAGTTTGGTATCTTGTTTAGCATTTCTAAGTGGCATAAGCACATTCACATTGTCTTGTGGCCCTCACCACAATTCATTTCCCAGAACTTTTCATTTGCAAAACGGTAATTCCATGTCTACTAAATGCTAACTCCAAGCTTCCTCCCCCCAGCCCGTGGCACCCACCATTCTACTTCCTGTCTCTAGGGAATTTGACTACTCCAGGTGCTTCATATGAGTGGGATCACTCATTGTCTTTCTGTGTCTAGCTAATTTCACTTAGTGTAAGTCCTCAAGTTTATACATGTTGCAGTGCCTGTCAATTCTTTTTTTTTTTTTTTTTTTTTTTTTTTTTTTTTTTTTTGACAGGCAGAGTTAGACAAAGAGAGAGACAGAGAGAAAGGTCTTCCTTCCGTTGGTTCACTCCCCAAATGGCCACCACGGCTGGCACACTGTGCCGATCCAAAGCCAGGAACCAGGTGCTTCCTCTTGGTCTCCCATGTGGGTGCAGGGCCCAAGCACTTGGGCCATCCTCCACTGCCTTCCCGGGCCATAGCAGAGAGCTGGACCAGAAGTGGAGCAGCTGGGATTTGACCTGCGCTCATAAGGGATTCGGCACTTTAAGAGGTGGTCTCACCTGCTATGCCACAGCACTAGCCCCAAACAAAAGAAATACAATGGCCCCAGGACATTTTTTTAATGGGTGAATAACATTCCATTGAATGAAAATACTGCATTATGTTTATCCATTTATCTGTTGATTGACATTTGGGTTATTTCTACATTTTTTCATAGTTTTTTCAAAAGATACATATTATTCATTTGAAAGGCAGAGTTGGACAGAGGGAGAGAGAGAGAGAGAGAGACAGTGAGAGAGTTTGTCCGTATGCTGGTTCACTCTCCGCATGGCCACAGTGGGACAGGCTGAAGCCAGGAGCTAGATAGAACTCTGTCTAGGTCTCCCACATGGGTCGCACAGACCCAAGTACTTGGGTCATCTTCTGCTGCTTTTTCAGGTATGTTAACAGGAAGTCAGAAATAGAGCAGCCGGGACTCACAAGAGATGCTGGTTTTGCAGGTGGCAGCTTAACCTGCTGCTCCACAGTGCTGTCCCCTTTTCATAGTTTTAAATGCCTATGTAGTGCTCTGTTCTACAGTTGTAACACATGTATGATGTAAGCCAGTTCCTTGTTGATGGGCTTTCAGTTTTTTTCCGTACTTCAGTGAATAAGTATGATCTTAAACCATGTCACATATGTACAAATATATTTGTTAGTCAAATTTCTTGATATGGATTTGCTGAAAGAGTGTTTGGGGCATGCCACATTTGGGGATGTTGCTAAATGGCCATCTCTGGTGATTATGTCGATTTCTGCCTCCTGTTTCCCTATCCTTCATTAATACAGTATATTGACCAATTCCTCCACCCTTGCTCATCTCATGGAAGAAAATGTGTCTGAGGATAGATTTAATCTATATTTCTCTCACTTGGAGTGAACTCTGAGTGTTCTGGGGCCATTGTATTTCTTTCCCTGTGACTAACCATTCATTTCCTGTATTCATTTCTCAGTTGGGCTACTGGGTTTTCCCCCTCCCTCTTCTTTAAATTGGCTCTTGCTGAAAAATGTGCTTTTGTTTGGCATCCTTAACACAGCCTGTGGGAGTCTTTTGGAGCTCGCCTGTGAAACGGGAGCTTTGTCTGAGAATAGTCAAACCTGCTTTCAACACCATTGATCAAGTCCTGGCTCAGTGACAGTCCATTTTCTTAAGGGGCTGGTCTGATGTGGGGAGGTTTACTGAAGTGATTAGATTCAGAAGAAGAAAGGATGTCTTTGTGAGACTATTATAAAAATTTCTATTCTGTTGGATGTCTAAGTCCAAGATAGCAAACACGGTACGAACTAAAAACAAACCCCAAAGTATAATATCATGAAATTTTGTTTTGCTAAGCCGATATAGCTAACTATGTCCTGGAAACCTCAGTCAGTCAGCGTGGCCTGCTCTGAACGTGTCCTTTGACCCACAGCGCAGCTCCCCAGTTCCTAAAGTTGCTGTCTTGACTTGCCACCATCTCTCTCCATTGTTCCCCACATGCACTGTGTCACTGCTGGGGTCTGAATTCTGTGCTCCCCCCACATTCATATGCTGAACCCTAACCCCCAAGAGGATGGTGTGAGAGGCGGGCCTTTGGGGTGATGAGCTCATGAGAACAGAGACCTCATGAGTGGGGTCAATGTCCTTTTGGAAGAGGTCCTAGAAAGCTGCTTTGCCCCTGCCAGCCTGAGAGGTCACAGCAAGATGGCGCCAGCTGAGACCCAAAAGCTCACAGACCTTAAACCTACCAAAGCCTTGATCTTGGTCTTTCCAGTCTCTTGAACTCTGAAACATGCATCTCTATTGTTCATCAGCCTCCCAGTTGATGGTATTTTGCTGTAGCTGCCTGAACAGATGACGACAGTTCTGTTTACTAACCCTCCTCCCAGTGTCCCTGCACCCCATTACTGCTGACTCGTCCAGACCCCCCACCCAAGTGCTTCTGGATTAGTTCAATCACCTCTAACCCATCCTTTGCCTCCAGACCGGTTCATTTTAATGCTTCTCTGATCTGTCACCAAGAGCAGTTTATAAAATGCAAATTGGATCATTACATCTCTGATCAAATGGCCCCGTTTCCTTGGGCTAAAACTTAAACTCCCTGACATAGCCACTGAGGCCAGCATGCCCTGGACACACTTACACTGTTTCATTGCTTACCACTCCTCCTATACCCAGCTGTTCCCATAGCGACCTTTCAGTTCCTGAAACAGGGTGTGCAGTCTTGTTTCAAAACTTTTGAATCTATCCTTGTTTCTGGATTGTTCCACTCACCCTCTTTACCTGGACAACTCATGCTCACTCTTCCTCTAGCAAGTCTTGTCCAACAATCCCCAAGTCTGGGTCAGTGGCTTCTCTTATCAATTCCCCCTGTTCTGTGACTGCCTGTCTTCTTGTCCAAACAGTGACCCGCTACAGGACTGTATGTATTGAGCAAGCATGGACACAACCACAGTGCTTCCCATGATCTTCCCAGCACCAAGATATTGATTACTTATAAACACCCATTGATAAACATTTGGTGAACTATTATGGAGAACTGAAGGAGGAGGATGTCTCCTGGAAAGGGGAAATTGCTGCCTATGAGTGGGTTGTGAGAATATTACGTAGTGAGAGTCCCAGGTTAAGATCCTCAGTGTCTTTCCTGAACTCTGTATGGCAAGAAGAGAGGAATAATTTGGCTGTAGTTTTACTTGCTTGCTTTTCCACTAACCTCTGAGAAAGACATGGTTTGCTCAAGGTTAAGACCAGGCATTGCAAAAACAGCAGCCACCTGCTAACTGTCTTGACAAAGTCCCAGAAAGGGCAGGAGCTCTCTCAGGATAGCCATGGAATGTAAGTTTCAGGCAGTGTATGGTCAGGATCAGTGTTGCAGGTACAGGTTTTGGGCTCAACACCACTCAGATTATTGAGGCGGGGCTTGGTTCTGGCTTTTGTCTCAGAAGGAATTCAAGGACTGGATTTAGGGACGATCAGCAGAGAAGCAAGGTTTATTTACATGCAAATCGAAAGTACTTACTTAGGAAGGAGTAGGGCAAGTTCATGAGAGAACTGCACTCAGCAGAGTCTGGGGCCATCCCTTTGCATAATCTGGAGGCAGAGGAGACAATGCATGGGGCAGAGCTTAACTGAATATTCAGAGTGGGTGGAGTTTGGGAGGGGGCTTGTCCTCTTTTGGAAATCTCAGAGTGTCGTGATGTCAGGTGCATGATGGCAGTGGGACTGCCAGGCATGGCAACTGAACTGATATTACAATGAGCTTAATATCATATTAGGGGGTGGGTCGTGGCAGTGCAGGTGGAGCTGCAGGGAGGTGCCAGAGACTCAGCTCCTTGCTGGCCACCTTTCTACATGCATCAAAACTGCCTTCAAAAGACATCAGAGAACCTCTTCTCTTTGATACATTTGTGTTCCTCACTTTGAGATGGGAACGTAGTTTGGGGTTGATCGAGGGTGGAAATCGTATATTTGCAAAATGCAGTCATCAGTTTTGGACTTAGGGTCTAATCAGTGTGGAATACACCAACAATATGAAGGCCACATTTTGAACGGATCTTTGCTAAAGTAAGCAAACAACCCTTGAGCTTGAGTCACACCCAGATGGCTTCCTTTCATGCACTTTTGTCCTTGGGAATTTATGGTGACTACCGTGGTCCTGAGAAAGTTCTCTTCTGCTGTTGATCTTCACAAGGCAAACTGAGTAAGGTCAGGCACCCCCTGATCAGTTGCCTTTGCAGTATGACTGTGTTTTCTCCCTCCAGCTCTGGATGAGATGAGTTTTCATAGCAAGGCCAAGAAAGAAAAGGCAAGGGCTAGAAGTGCCAGCATAATGTGTGTTATTTGTGTTACCAAAGACAGTGTCCACTAAGAAAAACTGTTCAAGAGGTAAATACGCTTCTCAGCCTAGAGCACCAAGAAAATGAATTATTTCTCCCTCCATGATCTCTTTATAGAAAATCAGACCAGGGAGACTTTAGGGGTAAGGGTAGACTAGTTTTTTGTTTTGTTTTGTTTTGTTTTGAGAAGAAAATCTCTCCATGGAGAATGATAGTAAATAAGAAACTTTACTCAGAATGAAATCTTTAAAAAAAAAAAAAACAATTTATTTATTTGAAAGACATAGACACAGAGAGATCTTCCACCCAGTGGTTCACCAACACCACCTCCTGCCCTGTGCCAAATGCCCACAACAGCCAGAAACCAAGGAACTCCATGTGGGCAGTAGGGGTCCCAGTATTTGAGCCATCATCTACTGCCACCAAATGCATTGGCAGGAAGCTGGATCTGAAGTGGAGTAGCCGGGACTTGAACCAAGTACTCTGATCAGGGACACAGGTGTCTCCAGTGGCAGCCTAGTCCACTGTGCCACAGCACCAACCCCTGGAAGGAAGGCTTCGGTAGAAAGCTACCAAGCAGGGAGAAGAAACAATGATGATGATCACGGGGTTATTGTAAGGGTTATGGTAATGGTAGGAACTACTCTTCACTGAGTGTTCACTAGATGCCAAGCACTCTGCTAAGTATTTACATAGCTCATTCTATTTAACCTTTACAACAACCCATGATGTCGGTAGAATAATTAGCCCCATTTGCAGTGAGATTACTGATGCCCAGAATGCTACCTGACATCCCTCAAATCTGAGTCCCAAAATCCCCAAGCCTCCAAAATTGGATACTTTTTGAATGCCAACACAACTGGTGCCACAAGTGGAAAATTCCACGCCTGATCTCATGTGATGGGTTGCAGTCGAAACACAGGTGCACAAAAAATATGTATGAAAGTACTTTCTGACTATGATATAGGTGTAAAAGAAGCATAAATGAATTTCACATTTTGACGTGGGATCCATCTGTTAGATATTTCATTTTGTATATGCAAATATTCTAAAATCCGAAAAAATCCAAAATGTAAAATGTTTCTGGCCCTAAGCATTTCAGAGAAGGTCTCCTCAGCCATGGTCTCCTAACCGCAGGTGTACTGCCTCTGTTGGTCCAGGAGAATAAGTTCAGCTCTGTTCTTTTTTCTTTTTTTAAGATTTATTTATTTATTTGAAAGGCAGTGTTACAGAGAGGCAGAGACAGAGAAAGAGAGGTCTTTCATCCACTGGTTCACTCCCCAAAGTGGCCACAATGCCTGGAGCTGGGCTATCTGAAGCTAAGAGCCAAGAACTTCTCGTGGGTCTCCTATGAGGGTACAGGGGCCCAACGACTTGGGCCATCTTCTGCTGCTTTCCCAGGCCATAGCAGAGAGCTGGATCAGAAGTGGAGCAGCTGGGACTTGAACTGGTGTCCATATGGAATGCTGGCGCTGCAGGCGGTGACTTTACCTGCTCCGCCACGGCAACTAGCCTTCAGCTCTGTTCTTGAGAGCTGTGTGACCTTGTATGTAAACTGTGTTTCAGAGTAATATGAGGCACTCAGAGTTGTTGTGAACATTAAGTAAAATAATGAGGCCATGTATGTTAAGGTAACACTGGCACTGTAATAAACAAGGTGCAACATTTCTGCGGATTAACACAGTTGTTTATCACTTGCTTATAGTCTAGTGCAGGTGCCCGGTGCCAACAGCAATGTGAATGGCTTGGCTCTCTGCAGGCATCCAGGCTAATATAGGCTTTGCATCTTCAGGGGCCACTGGTGCCCTGAGATCCCACCTCCAAGGCCATGGAAGAATTGTAGGGGTGGTTCAGGTATGCTGAGTCCTGAAGAGAATGCAATGTAGGGGTGCTGTTTAAGAAAAGAATACTGGTGTGATGCGGTGGGGGTGAGGGTATACCTTGTGCCCTACTGGGTTAAGCTGCTGCATCCCATGTGGCTGCTGGTTCATGTCCCGGTTGCTCCACTTCTGATCCAGCTCCCTACTAATGTGCCTGGGAAAGCAGTGAAGGATGGTCCAAATGCTTTGGACTCTGCCACCCATGTGGGAGACCCAGATGAAGTTCCAGGCTCCAAGTTCAGCTTGGCCCAGCCCAGGCCATTGCAGCCATTTGGAGAGGGAACCAGCAGGTAGAGGAGCTCTCTCTTTTTCTCTCTCTGAATCACTCTGCTCATCCGAAGCCAGGAGCCAGGAACTCCTTTGGGGTCTCCCACATGGGTGCAGGGGCCCAAGTACTTGAACCATGTTCCATTGCTTTTTCAGGCCAGTAGCAGAGAGCTGGATAAAAAGTGGAGCAGTCAGAACTCGAACCTTGTGCCTATATGCGATACCAGTTCCGCAGGTGGAGGCTTAACCTACTATACCACAGCACTGGCCCCAGTAAATAAATCTTAAAAAAAAAAAAATACAAGGAGGCCTGCTAGAGGACTGCAGCCCTTCTTAGGGCTTGGCAGGGACTCTGCAGAGGTGGGATCATGCAGCCCAAGGTTCCTTAGCCTCATGGCAAACTCACCTCTGAAGATCATATTCCCTTGAGGACATGGCCACCTTTGGCTACAGGGTGCTGGGAAGCATTTTCTGGAGTCCCTGAGTTAGAAGACAGCTGGTGAGGGGCCGGCACTGTGGCGTAGTGGGTGAAACCGCCGCCTGCAGTGCCGGCATCCCATGTAGGCGCTGGGTGGAATCCCAGTTGCTCTACTTCTGATCCAGCTCCCTGCTATGGCCTGGGAAAGAAGGAGAATGTCTCCAGATCTTGGGCTTCTGGACCCATGTGTGAGACCCGGAAGAAACTCCAGGCTCCTGGCTTCAGATCGGCTCAGCTCCGGCTGTTGCAGTCATTTGGGGAGTGAACCAGCGGATGGAAGACCTCTCTCTCTCTCTGCCTCTGCCTCTGTAACTCTGCCTTTCAAATAAATCAATCAATCTAAAAAAAAAAAAAAAGATGGCTGGCAGTCAGAGCCACCTGGCCCCAAAGTGCTTCCCACAGTGTCCCGCCAGAGGCAAGAGCTAAAACCGGTCAGCTACTATTTATCTACATTGCTGGAGAATCCCATGGAGACCAGCTGCCCTGACAGCTTCTTATCATTACCATTTTCTCTAACATGCTCCAGGCGCTGTAACGTGTTCTGGGGCAGGGTAGGGGTTGGTGGTGGATGGGGTGTTGCAGCTCCTGAGCTTTCAGGATAGGATGGAAGCATCTGCAAACATAGGGCTTATTATTTTTCAATTTATTTTTTAAAGATTTTATTTGTTTATTTGAAAGGTATAGTTACAGAGAGGAAGAAACAGGCAGAAAGACATCTTCCATCCGTTGGTTCATGTCCCAAGTGGCTGCAGTGGGCTGAGCCATGCTGAAGCTAGGAGCCAGCAGCTTGATCTGGGTCTCCCACATGGGTGGCGGGGCCCAAGCACTTGGGCCATCTTCGGCCACATTTCCCAGGTGCATTAGCAAGGAACTGGATCAGAAGTGGAGCAGCCAGGACTCGAACTGATGCCCATATGGGATGCTGGATTTACCTGCTACACCACAACATCAGGCCAAAAAGGTAGGGTTTAAAAAGACAGTGGTCTGTGTTGCCCACAAGAGAGTAATGCATCCACTCTCCTGCAGAGCCCGTGCAGGGCCCTGAGCAGGCCCTGAGCTTGGTCCAGGAGGTTGTCTCGGCTTCCTGGAACCCGCAGAATTGCAGCTGATCGCTTCATGTGGATCAGCTCACTTCTGCAGCTTAAGTTGAACAGCACCGCTCAACGGTTTTATTCATATAGATGACTACATGTTCGTTCACGGTTTTAGCTGATCCACTACTACGAGTCTGTGATTGATGTACATGTGGCATTAAAGTGTGAAGCTTCCTCACAATGTGTCATGCAAAAAATCAGATGCCTTACCCTGGTCAGCCCGGCTGTGTCACCTACAGGCTGAGATGAGTCAGAATTTACCTAGAAGAGCCTATTGTTCAGCTGGAGAGGGCGAGAGCAGAGGGGCTGACTTTTTAAGAGCATCTAAGGTGCTTTCCTAGAGAGAAAGTCACAGAGCAACCCTACCCACAGCAGTAGGGATTCAGGCAGCTGAATTCAGGCACTGACTATGTGAGCAATAGATTTAGCTGGGAAACTGAACTCGCCTGTTGTGTTCAAACAGTGTGTGAGCGGACAGACATCCTGGGGGTGGGAGGGGGTCAGGGATGCCTGCCCCAAAGTCTATTTCAGGCTTCTTCGATTTTTCTTTCTTTCTTTTCAAGTACCAAGGGACTTAGAACGAAATGTTCTCTTCTCAATTACGAAGTGACTGCCAGAATTTGGAGTCAGAACCCATTCTTGCCAAGTTAGGGTATTCTTGTCATTCTTGCAGTTTTGGGGTAAAAGAGATGGCATCCATTTAGATGGCATCCATCTAAATTCCTACTCAGAAAAAATTTTCTAATGGAAATGAGGATACTTCAAAAAAAGTTCGTGGAAAATGGAATTAAAACTCAGAAATTTTGGTGCAAAAAATCTTTTCATACTGTGCTGAAAACATGTTATGAAAAAACTATTTCCAATTTCTTTTGCACAAAAATAAGCTCAGATTTCAAATTCCATTTTTCCATGAGATTTTTGAAGTACCCTTGTATTCAGAGCTTTCTAGGCCACAAAAGCACCTTTGACAAAAACCTATGGAAAATGACAGCTAAAAAGGCTCTGGTGAGAACTCGTGTCATTTGTTGAGAAAGTGAAGCAAGGGGCTGCCACTGTGGCGCAGCAGGTTAAGCCACTGCCTGCGACACTGGCATCCCATTTGTGAGTGCCTGTTAGAGTCCCACCTGCTCCACTTCCAATCCAGCTTCCTACTAAGGTACCTGGGAAGACAGCTGAAGATGGTGTAAGTGCTTGGGCCCCTGCTACTTATATGGGAGACCTGGATGGAGTTTCTGGCTCCTGGTTTCAGCTTGGCCCAGCTCTGACTGTTTGGGGAGTGAATCAGCAGAAGGAAGACCTCTCCTTCTATCTCTCTAATTATCCTTCCAATAAATAAATAAATTTTTAAAAGCCAAGAATATGATGCATATATTAGGGTAGAATGAAGGGAACTTCAGTGTCTTGAAGAATTATTGTATAAGGAGGAATTAGATCTATCCTTTTGCTGTGCCCCTGGGCAGAATTAGGGTGCAAGCTGGCCATGCAGTCTTCTTTAATAAAGCCAGAGCTTCCTGTTAGAACCAAAGTATATCATGGTAGAGGAGAGTCATGGGTGGGACTGACTAATCTCATTCTGTTGGTTCTGACTTCTAGGTACCCCCCTAAGTGGTGGCTATGTCCCTCTCATCCATGATTGCAACTCTGTCTTTAATGACTGCGGGTGGAAAATGTTTATGTTTCCTGTTCTTCATTCAGTGAGTAACAATAGTGAGAGGGGTAAAGTGAATACAGAGATTTTTTTTCTTTATCAGCTTTGCAAAATTGAAGCCTCAGAGTATAAAGATATAAATAGCACAAGTTTTTGGAAAGAGAAGAGCAGGTTTTAATAGGCAATAGATTTTTCCTGCTCCACAGCTCCTTGGAGACATGGAGCAAATAGCTGGTAACCAAGCCCTGCATCTTAAGACAAAGGTAGAGGCCAGCACCGCGGCTTAATGGACTAATCCTCCGCCTGCGGCGCCAGAACTCTGGGTTCTAGTCCCATTCGGGGTGCTGGATTCTGTCCTGGTTGCCCCTCTTCCAGGCCAGCTTTCTGCTATGGCCCCAGAGTGCAGTGGAGGATGGCCCAAGTGCTTGGGTCCTGCACCCGCATGGGAGACCAGGAGAAGCACCTGGCTCCTGGCTTTGGATCAGTGTGATGCGCCAGCTGCAGCGGCCATTGGAGGGTGAACCAAAGGAAAAGGAAGACCTTTCCCCGCCCCCCCCCCCCACTGTCCACTCTGTCTGTAAAAAAAGAAGAAGAAGAAGAAGAAGAAGAAGAAGAAGAAGAAGAAGAAAGAAAGACAAAGGTAGATGTTGCTATGGCCTGGGAAAGCAGTATAAGATATCCCAAGTCCTTGGGCCCCTGCACCCATGTGGGAGACCTGGACGAAGCTCCTGGCTCCTGGGAGACCTGGAAGAAGCTCCTGGCTCCTGGCTTCTGATCAGCGCAGCTCCGGCTATTGTGGCTATCTGGGGAGTGAACCAGCGGATGGAAGACCTCTCTCTCTCTGCCTCTCCTCTCTCTGTGTAACTCTGACTTTCAAATAAATAAATAAATCAAAAAAAAAAGACAAAGGTAGATGAAAAATTAAGATTATATCAGAATACCATTACAAAGTATTTACCTTATCTGTTAACTAAATGAGTTGGTGTAGCTAGGTGTTCTTAACTGGAGATGACTTTGTCTCCCAGGAGGCATTTGGCAATGTTTAGAGGGGTTTGATTGTCACACCGTATATGTGAAGGTGCTGCCGGCACCTGGTGAAGGGGTGGAGGCTAGGGATGCCGCAGTGCACAGGCCTGCTGGCCCCCAGACACAGAACTGCTTTGTCTCAAGTTCAACATTGCCAAGGTTGAGAAACCTCAGTAGCTTTGGGATCCTGAAGATATATGGCAATCTCTTTCATTGTTTACAGAAAACTACCAAGAAGTCATATGTTGAAATTATTTAACAGATGCAAGTGATCTTCCTATTTTTATCCTTAGGAACACAAAGAAAGGTGTGAGCTTTGAGCACATATAAATCAAAGATCATTTTATTCTTTTGAGTTTAGCTTAAGTGGATCCAATAAGGTTCAGTGTCATTTTGTGAGGAATCTCATTTTTTAAGTGTATTTATTTAGTTAGTTTTAAAGTTTTTATTTATTTTTATTGAAAGTCAAAGTTGGGACCAGCTCTGTGATTTAGCGGATAAAGCTGCCACCTGCAGTGCAGGCATCCCATATGGGCGCTGGTTTGAATCCTGGCTGCTCCACTCCGATCCAGCTCTCTGCTATGGCCTGGGAAAGCAGTAAAAGATGGCCCAAGTCCTTGGGCCCCTGAACCCACATGGGAGACCCGGAAGAAGCTCCTGGGTCCTGGCCTCGGATCGGCACAGTCCCTGCCATTGCGGCCAGTTCGAGAGTGAACCATCGGATGGAAGACCTCTCTCTCTCTCTCTCCCTCCCTCCCTCCCTCTCTCTCTGCCTCTCCTCTCTCTGTGTAACTTTGACTTCCAAATAAATAAATAAATCTTAAAAAATAAGTAAAAGTTACAGAGGACAGGGGAGAGAGAGAGATTTTTCCATTGGCTCGTTCGCTCCCCAGAGGGCTGCAATGGCTAGTGCTGGTCCATGCCTAAACCAGGAACAAGGGGTTTCATCTGAGTCTTCCATGCGGATATCAGGGGCCCAAACACTTGGGCCATCTGCTGCTGCTTTCCTGTGTGCATTATCAGGTAACTGGATCAGAAGCAGAGCAGCCAGAGCTTGAACCAGTGCCTATATGGGAGGCCAGGGTCACAGGTGGCAGCTTAATCCACTGAGCTATAATACTATCCCCATGAATCCCATTGAACTGGGTTTGATGTTAACATCAGCATCACCAGTCCTCTAGTTTCTAAACTCGTTATTATTTCTGAGCTTTTTTTAGACCATTGCTCATACAGCTAACTAGATATGAATCACACACAGATGGGTTGATGGAGAGTGGTCAGCTTTGGCAGGTGGCCCTTTGAAGTCCTCTGAAGGCCACAATTTTCAACTCAAAAGAGATGCAATCTTGAAGTTTTGCCAACTGAAGTTTTACCTTCAGCATAAAAAGAGGTCATGTATTTGCATCTTTATCTGATATGTATTTTCATGTGTATAATCAACTGGATTTTGTGATCCAGACAGTTGCTGAAAGAAATCACAAAGGGCAGAGAATTACAGAAATGCCATTAATCTGTGCATTAATTTGCAACTGAGATCAAAGGGCTTAAGTCTTTGAGAAGTGTAGAGGATGGAGAGAAGGGCGTAGAGATTCAAATAGGGCACTTGGTTGTCCCAAGATGGAAATGCTCAAGTGTTCAGACCCTTGTAGTGAGACAGGGCCAGGGGAGCCTGACTTGAACTGGGTGGAGGAGGAAGTGGTCCATAACTCTGAGCAGTGGTTGCATACTAATGCTCTATCCAACTCTGAGTTTCATTTTTATTTTATTTTACTTTTTAATTTTTTGACAAGAAGACAGAGAGAGAGAGAGAACAACCAAGAGAGCAAGACAGCTCCCTGATGCATTCCCTAAGTGCCTACAATGGCTGGGGTTGAACTGGAGCCAAAGCCAGGAAGTGGAAATTTGATCCAGGTCTCTCACATGGTCAGCGGGAACCCAATTTCTTTTCGTATTTTTTTTTAATATTTATTTATTTATGTGGAAGTCAGAGTTACACACACACACAGAGAAGGAGAGGCAGAGAGAGAGAGGTCTTCCATCTGCTGGTTCACTCCCCAAATGGCTGCAACGGCCAGAGCTGAGCCAATCCAAAGCCAAGAGCCAGGAGCTTCTTCTGGGTCTCCAAGGTGGGTCAGGGGCCCAAGAACTTGGGCCATCTTCACTGCTATCCTAGGCCATAGCAGAGAGCTGGATTGGAAGTAGAACAGCCAGGACTGGAACCGGTGCCCATATGGGATGCTGGCATTGCAGGTGACAGCTTTGCGCACTAAGTCACAGCGCCGGCCCTGGGAACCCAATTTCTTGAGCTATCACCTGCTGCCTTCCAGGGTGAACTTTAGCAGGAAAACTGGAATTTTTGAACCTAGTTTCTGAAATATGGGAGGCAGCATGGTAACTGCTGTGTGTGACGTCCACTGCTGAAAGCTTGCTTTCTAGAGAAGGACTTGATGTGTGGGGAGAGAGACAAAGATAACCAAGCAGATTGGAAATGTGCCTGGGGGACACACGGAAGTCAGCATGGGGACCATAAACAGACCCTACTGGCAGTCTTCAAGGAAATGAAGGGTTACTGGGTAGGTTGTGTATCAGTGGCCTCCAACACAGATTTATCATCTCACCATTCTAGGTGTCAAAAGTCTAAACTGGGTGTCACTGGGCTAAATTTGAGGAGTGGGTGGAGTTGTGATCCTTCTGGGGGCTCTAGGGGAGGAGCCTCAGCTTTGGTGCCTTTTCTATCTACTAGAAGGGACCGCATCCTTGTGGCCCTTCCTCTGTCTTTGCAGCGTGCAACCTAATCACCCCAGCCTCTGCTTCTGCCATCACATCTCTAACTCTCCTGCCTCCCTCGCTCCCTCAGACAGAGCCCTGTGATTGCTCTGGCCCCACCCAGATCATCTCTAGGACAGTGCTGTTATTCCCATCGTATGGGTGGGAAAGCACAATGCAGAGTCCTTGCTGTTTCCAGTGCCCCATTCCTGTTAAGGATGGTGAATAATGGAGGAACTCACGTTTCTTCCAAGTTCTAAGCTCCCTTGGAAGAATAAGTCGTAATTAATACAAAAATCTTGAGTTCTTAAAAATGAATTTCTCCTATTTATTACAACCATTGACTTAAACTAAAAATATCATGAACAGAAATGGCCTCCACTTTTGTTTTCTCTTTGCTTTTCTTTGTTTGTTGAGGTATAATGGACACACAGTTACTGCACATACTTAACATGAACATTGGGTCAGTTTTGACAAATGTTTGCACCCATGCAGCAACCACCCCAATGATGACCATCCCGTTCACCACCATAAGCAGAACTCATGCCCTCTTGTAATACCCTCAGTCTTGGGCAAGTGATGATCTGCCTCTCATCCCTGTAGATCAGTCTGTATTTTCTAGAATTTTACATAAAAGGACACATACAGTGTGAAATCTTTTTTTCTTTGGTTTGATTCCTTTCATCCAACGTAATTCCTTTGCAATTCATTTGTTTTGTTCTGTGTGTCATTAGTTCATGCCTCTTTATTGCTTTATTGTCCTAGTCTATTGTTTATCCAGACATCTGTGAAAGGACATTTGGGTTATTTTCTGTTTAGGTCTCTTGTGAATATGGACAAGTCTCTATGTGGGTATAAGATTTTTGTCTCCAGGTGACATGTTTTAACTCCTTAAGAAACTGCCACACTTTCCTCAAAAAACTTTGTAGTATTTCCTTTTTCCACCAGCAATGAACAAATGTTCCAGTTACTCTACATTCTCAATATTTGGTATGCCCAGTTTTAAAAATTTTAGCCATTTGGCCAACAGACTCTTGAAAAAATGCTCAGGATCACTAGCTATCAGGGAAATGCAAATCAAAACCACAATGAAGTTTCAGCTCACTGCAGTTAGAAGGGCTCTCATAGAGAAATCAACAAGCAACAATGCTGGCAATGATGTGGGGAAAAAGATACCCTAATACACTGTTGGTGGGAGTCTAAACCAGTACATCCACTGTGGATGACAGTATGGAGACAGCTCAGAAATCTGAATATAGACCTACCATATGAGCCAGACACCCTACTCTTGGGAATTTACCCAGACCAAAGGAAATCAACATATGAAAGCATATCTGTACCCCCATGTTCATTGCAGCATAATTCGCAATAGCTAAGATATGGAATCAACCCAGATGTCCATGAACTGTTGACTGGATAAAGAAATTTTGGTATATATACACTATGGAGTACTATTCAGCTGTAAAAGAAAATGAAATCTTGTCTTTTGCAACAAAATGAATGCAACTGGAAACCATTATATTTAGTGAAATAAGCCAGTCCCAAAAAGACAGATACCGTATGTTTTCTCTGATCTGAGGTAACTAATAGAGTACCTAAAATGTAATGCATTGGAATGAAATGGACATTTTGAGATTTGATGATTGTTTACAGCCCTTGTCTCTTCTGTTGAGGAACAGTGGTTTTTTTTTTCTTTTTTCTTTTCTTTTTCTTCTTCATACTATTTGCTTTTCCTTCATGACTAAGGATGTGCAGCTTTTCCATGTTTTTATTTGCCATCTGTGTACCTTCTTTCATGAAACGTTTGTGCAAATCTTTTGCTTGTTTTTATCAGTTTGCTTTCATATTATTGCATTTCAGAGTTTTTAGAATAAATTCCTATCAATTATGTGTTTCCCCCAAGTCTGATGCTTCTCATTTCTTTTTCTTTTTTTAAGATTTATTTTATTTATTTGAAAGGCAGAGCTACAGAGAGAGAGGTCGGGAGAGAGGTAGAGAGATGGATAGAATCTTCCATCCACTGGTTCACTCCCCAAATGGCCGCAACAGCTGGGGCTGGGTCAGGCTGAAGCCAGGAGCCAGGAGCTTCTCTCAGGTCTCCCACATGGGTGCAGGGGCCCAAGCAGGGCACATTAGCAGGGAGCTGGATCAGAAGTGGAGCAGCTGGGACTTAAAACAGGTGTCCATGTGGGATGCCAGCACTGCAGGCAGTGGCTTAACCTGCTACACCACAGTGCTGGCCCTGCTTCTCTTTTCTTAATAAAGTCTTTCCAAGAGCAGAAGTTCTTAATTTTGATAAAATCCATAATTGTTGTTTATGAGATGTTTGCTGTTATGCATTATGCTTTTTGTGGTTGCGTTTATGAAGTCTTCACTGAACCCAGCGTCACAATGACCTTTTTCCTATGTGTTCTTACAAAAGTTGTATATATGCAGATTTTACATTTAGGACTATGATACAATTTGGGTTAATTTTATAGATGTTCAGAAATATGAATTACAGTTCTTTTTTGCACATAAATATCCTCTGTCCCAGTAACATTTGTTGGAAAAAAATCCATCTCCATTGAATTGCCTTTGCACTTCAGTTGAAAATCAATTGACCATGTGTTTGTAGTCTATTTCTATATCATTCTGTTCAGTGATCAGTTTTTCGTCTTTCTACCAATACCAGACTATCTTGACAATTGTAGCTTTACAGTCTTAAAATCAGATATTGTAGGTTCTACAACTTTTTTAAAGATTATTTTGGCTATTCTAGACATTTGACATTTCCATGTATTTTAGGAACAGATTCTCATTTCCTGCCTCCCAAAAAAAGTCTGTGTGAATTCCACTTCCAGTTCAGCTCCCTGCTAATGGCCGGGGAAAAACATTGGAAGATGGCCCTTGATTCCCTGCCACCTACATAGAAGACCCGGGTGAAGCTCTTGGCTCCTGGCTTCAGTTTGGTTCAGTCTTGGTCATTGTGACCATCTGGGGAGTGAACCAGATGGTGGAAGATTTTCTCTCTCTCTCAACTCTTTCACATAAATAATTTTTTAAAAAAAGAATATAATAGATGCGCTTGGGGAGGTTTGACAGACGGTATTGACACTACCAAAACTTCCAACTCATCAGCACAGTGTATCTCTCATTTCATTTTGTCTCAGCAGGATTTGGTGGTTTGAAGTGTACAGAACTTGTCCCTCCTGGCCTCCTGGCTCCATCTCAAGTAGAGCAATTTCTGGGTTCTGGCTGGATTTCTCTTTCTTGAGCTGTGGCCAGGAAACTCCCTGCAGGCAGTAACTGGGGGCTGACCTAAGGGCTGGCCTCATTTGTTCTCAGGGGTCATTGTCAGGTGTTGGTAGGTGTCTTACATTTGAAAACTGTTGTTTCATATATTTAGGTTGCTTCTAGTTTTTTCAGATGGAAGCAAATTTGGTTTCTATGACTCCACTTTCCTCCCAGAGCTCCTTCTTTTCACTTCCAATGGCAGACTCTCCTCTGTTTGGGTATTTACCCAAAGCAAATCCAAAGCAGCTCTGTTGCTGTTAATTGTCCTGGACCAAATATCTGCCTTGTAACAGCACTACTCAGTCAGTCTGCCAAGGTTAGAAGGCAGACAGTGCAGGCAGTGTGGTAGAGAACGTGTTCAACAATGAGTCACTCTATAAACACAAAAAATGATGCTAACCCTCGTTAGTAATCACCAAGTGCAAATTAAAACCACGATGGCACTCCCCCACATTCCAGATTGGCATAAAATTAGATTGAATAATACCAAGTGTTGAAGAGGATGAGCTTCATTCACTGCTGCTGAAAGGTGAAAATTGGTACCACCATGGCAGTAAAGACCTTTGTGTTACCTAGAGGCTTAATCCAGATTCATCAAAAAAGGCAGCCTGGGCAAAGCTCCTTTGTTCCCATTTCTCTGAGGGTGGCACAGACCCAGGAAGAAAGATAGAGGGAAAGGGAGAGTGAGGAGAGTGTTGCATGTTGGAGGGAGGCCTGTGTGGTCCTGCCTGGCACAGAGAGAGGACTTCCCAGCTGGTTCTCTCTCCCATCCTGGTCTCCCCCCATTAACAACGGACTCCCCTGCATTTTCAGGTTAACTCTGGTCTATTCAACAGCTGGCAAGATGGCATCATGATGCCTCCAGTACTGTGTAAAATTGGCCCCACAGGTGCAACTGAGTGAGACCCACAGAACTGACTGCTCCAGGAATGGACAGGGCAAAACACATGGCCAGGGTTCCTGGAGTTGGGTGAGGCTGAGAAGATCTGAGCTGTCACAAAGAGGTGTCTGATGAGCTAGCCTAGGTGGACCCTAGCTAGTCTTAGGTCTAGACCCACAGAAACACACATAGACTCCAAGAGATAAGTACAGGATGCTCACGGCGCTATTGCTTATAATGATCACAAATCAGAAACAGTTAAAGGCATAGAGATTGTGGTGTATTCATAAAGTGGACTAGCTCTGCAGTAGTGAAAGTGACCTCCAACTACATTCGTCACTGTGAATGAACCTTAGACATGTCATTGTAAGGGGCAGGCCTTTAGCAGTTAGGATGCCCACGTCCCACATGAGAGTAATTGGGTTCAATTCCTGCCTCTAGCATTTGACTCCAGCTTCTTGCTGATGCAAATTCTGGGTGATGGCTCAATTGGGTTCCTGCCACCACATGGGAGACCCAGCTTGTTTTCCTGGCCCTTGGCTTTGGCCCCTGGGCATCCCCAGTCATTGCATTTGTGGAGAGGACCAGCCAATGGAAGCTCTCTAAAATAAATGAGTAAATAATGAATCAATCACATAATATTAAGCAACAATGAGATAAGACAACTTGCAGAACATGCACAGTATGGTTGTATCTGTATAGAGTAAAAACACACTCACTTAAGTAATATATTTAGAGATTTGAGGATACATCAAAAAGCTCATAGAGATGCTTATTATGAAAGGACTGTATGTGGATTTCAAAAGTTTTTGCACAAAAATAAACATATCTTTTTAATGCCATTTTCCATGAACTTTTTGAAGTTCTATCACATGTACTTGTAACAAAAAGCACTGTGGGGAGCAACTCGGACTAGACTAAGTTACTGGAATTAAGACTTATTCTATGCATCTGCTCTCCCACAATATGGCGCTGGGAGAGGAGGCAACAGCTTCTACCCAGCTGCCTCTCACCAACTTGACAAGCTGCAGGACCTGCTCCTGATTGGAGGAGAGCAGCGTACTCGGTGTGTGGGCAGCCGAGTTGGGATTGGCAGAGGAGGACTATAAAGGAGGAGAGAGACGGCATGCACCAGGAACATCTAAGGGGAACATCTGAGGGAACATCTGAGGGAACACCTGTGCAGCCCCCGAGACGAGCCGGCCGGCGGTGTGCCGCTCCCCTGCGGAAGTGGGGAATGTGGCCAGGGGCAACTGCCCTTCCACGGAGGTGGAAGGGATAGTAGCCAACCCGGGAAGAACCAGCAGCAAACCCGGGGAGGGCCGAGCAGACAGAAAGAACAGCGCAGGGTCCTGTGTCGTTCCTCCACGAAGACGGGGAGCGACAAGCACAAAACCCATAGTTAGTACTGTTTGAATGCTGCTACTTCTGGGAGCAGGGAGTGAGTGCCACTGGTGAGAGGCATTCAGGAGGCTTCAAAGGTAACAGTGATATTTTATTTTGGAAACTGAGAGATGGTTTTTTTTTTCTTTAAATTGTATGGATAGTGATGAGAGTTTGGTGCAGTGGTTGAGACATTGCTTATGTTGCCTGCATCCCATATCGGAGTGCCTGGTTTGAGTCCTGCTGCATTCCCGATTTCAGATTCCTGCCAAGATGTACCCTGGGAGGCAGCAGGTGATGGCTTAAGTAGTTGGATCCCTACCACTCATGTGGGAGACCTGGATTAAGTTCCCAACTCCTGGCTTCCACCTAGCCTAGTCCTTGTCATTGTGGCCATTTGGGGAAGGAAGCAGCAGATGCAAGCTCTCTCTGTCTGCCTTTCCCTATCTCCCTGACTTTCAGATAAAGTGGGGAGAAATACCTTTTTTTTTTTTTTTTTGACAGGCAGAGTGGACCGTGAGAGAGAGAGAGAGAGAGAGGTCTTCCTTTTACTGTTGGTTCACCCTCCAATGGCTGCCGCGGCCGGCACACTGCGCTGATCCGATGGCAGGAGCCAGGTACTTCTCCTGGTCTCCCATGGGGTGCAGGGCCCAAGGACTTGGGCCATCCTCCACTGCACTCCATGGCCACAGCAGAGAGCTGGCCTGGAAGAGGGGCAACTGGGACAGAATCGGGCGCCCCGACCGGGACTAGAACCCGGTGTGCCGGCGCCTCAGGTGGAGGATTAGCCTATTGAGTCATGGCGCAGGCCGAGAAATACCTTTAAAAGACAAATTGTGCATACATGTTTTGCACATTTTTGATGTGCAATCCATTTTGCATATGCACCACGCGCAAGGTTTATGTGACTTTGGGGGAATAATCTCTTCATTCCTTCACTGAACAAATATTACTAACATGTCAATATGCTAGGCCCTGGAATACGGTGGGATTGCACGGTTCTGGAGGCTGGAGTCAGCAGGCAGGTGTCTTCTGCAGGCTGCGGGGAGAATATGCTCCTTGGCGCCCCCTAGCTGCTGGCGGCTTCCAGCATGCCTGGGCCTGCAGATAGCCCTCCTTTCCCTGTCATTTTCCTTCCTCGTGGGTCTCTGCCCAGGTTTTCCACTTGTAGAAGGACACAGTTGGGCTGGATTAGGGGCTGCCCAAATCACCTGATCTTAACTGTATCATCTGCAAAGCCCTTATTAGGACGTCAGCCTCTTTTGGGGGACATCATTCAATCCTTAGCAAATGGTGAAGTGGTTGTAACCCCAGGTAAAACCCCCTCGGGAGAGAGTGTGGGGAAGAAGAGAAGAGGCTCAGGGACCACGCCTTACAAATGAGGGAGAGGGGAGAGGAGCCGGAGAAGGAGAGGGAGGGGTGGCCAAGGAGGAAGCCAGGCAGAGTCTGGAGTCCCGGAACAAAAGGCAGAGGAGGCTGGTGGAGGAGCTCTGAGCAGTGGGTTTTAATGCTGCTGAAAGGGCAAGCATTTTGCTGTGGCCTGAGGGCTACAATTCATGCTTATTGCACAGCATCATCAGCGCCCTTTTCAGGAGCTGTTTGGGGATGACAGTTGAACCCAGGTGGAGAATGAAGAAGAAGAGAAGAAATGGAGGCAGGCTCTGTGTCTTACCCTTGCTGTTCAAGGGGGCGGGTTGGTAGCCAGGGAGCACGTGGGGTTCGGGGAGGAGTGGCTGTTTTGTTTTGTTTTGTTTTTTAAAATTATTTACTTATTTGAGAGGCAGAGACACACAGAGGCAGAGAGAGAGTTCACATTCGCTAATTCACTCCATAAATGCTTGCAACGGCTGCAACTACGTCCGGCCAAAGCCAGGAACCAGGAACTCTATCCATTTCTCACACATGGGAGGCAGGAACTCAATACTTGAGCCATCACCTGCTGCCTCTCCTGGTCTGCACTAGCAGGAAGGTGGAGTCAGGAGCTGGATTTGGGCACTGAACCCAGGTTTTCCAATGTGCTTTGCAGATATCCCTACCAGTATCTTAACCACTAGGTCAAATGCTCACCCTGGAAAGCCTTGTGAAAATGGAAGAGGAGTGAGCTTTTGACCTAGTGGTTAAGATACAGGTTCCTTCCATACCAAAATACCTGGGTTCAAGATCCAGTTCTGCTCCTCATTCTAGCTCCCTGCTAATGTGCGCCCTGGGAGATAGCAGGTGTCACTCAAGTAGCCAAGTCTCTGTATACCCAGGTGGGACACTGATGGAATTCCTGGCTCCTGGCTCATCCTCAATCACTGTGAGCATTTGGAGCATTTGAGTGAACCAGTGGATGGAAGCTCGCTCTCTCTCACACTCTATCTTGCTCGCTATCTCCTAAAAACATTTTTTTAAGCTAGGAGAGATTTTAGTCTGTGCCGATGCTGATGGGAACATTGGAGATGAAAGGATGTTGTCACAAGCACAAAGCACAGAGGAAAAATAATTGCCGAGGTTACTGAGGAGACAAAAGGGCTTGCTTCCCAAGGGCAGGAGGGTTAAAGGCTTTGAAAGGCTGATTTTGAAGCAAGCCCACCCCTCCAGAGCTGGCTGTCCACACATTTACCTTTCTGAGGGCCAGGCTGTCGGGACAGGGCAAGGTTGTTGATGAAGCAACAGCCCAAGGATAGAGAGGGGAATGAGGAAAGGAGAGGGTGGGAGAGCTGGAGACAGGAAGGCATGGTGCAAGGAACAGCTGTGAAAGCTGCACACACAGCTGGGAGAGGGGCTACAGATGCTCATTCTGGAGATCAGAGCATTGATTTAGGAAGAAGATGAGGCTTAGGATGTTGGGATAAATAGAAGATCATGGGAGGTGTGGTGATGAGGGGGCAGAGCAGCCCAAATGATTATTTGTGGAGATGGTGAACTCACCCAAGGGGATGGTAGGATCAGGGATGGCTGAGCCAGGTGCTGAGAGGGAGGAGCTGGGGGTCAGGTGCATGAGATTCAAACAAGCAGTGCACATAGCTTGCTTGCTGTCCTGTGAGGTTGCTTATAAGAAGAGGGCCATGATCACTATGGTTAAAGCAACCTTCCGTTCAATAACCCACCCTAGCACTGTGCCCCTGATTGAGAAGTCGTCCAAACATGTACTGAATATATTGCATGGGTAGTGTGTGCCACACTCTGGCTGGTTTCCCTTCTCTAGGTGTTCATAGGACTAGTGCTAAGGGAGAGAGAGAGAGAGAGAGAGAGAGAGAAGAGTGACATACTGAGGAGGGGGGAATGGATTTTGCAGGAAAGCATTCTGGGCTTTGGAAAACATGGGAGCAGCCTCAGTGGCTGCAGGCATGGAAGAGGACCTGTTGTGTTGCCCCTTTGGCATCCCCCAACCTCTCCATGTTGAACTGGTTACAAAGCAAAACGTTTAGCCAAAGTGTCAGTTTGCTCCAAGAGTCCCTGAAGGAAGCCCACCCCGAATCTTGCCTGCTTCCTCCAGACGGTGAAGAATCTCTAACACTTCTGCATTCCATTCCGCCAAGCAAGGCTGGCTGCTCTTGGCTCAGGGAACTTGCTACAGCTCCACAGGGCTTGATTCCTCAGCCGTAAGCAGGGTGGTGAGGGCAGGAAAGGCACCGTGATCGGGCCCTAGTGGAACTTTTGCTTTTGATGGTCCCAGAAGCAGCACAGCTAAATATTTTTCTGGATGTGGGAGTAAGCAGGGAAAATTGCTGCCATTTCTTCTTCTGTTGATTCTCCCTGTGAACTCCAACCAGGGTTGTGTGGGTAGCTTTCATTCCCTGTGTCTGTTGGTTTTAGTCCCAACAACAGCAGATTTTGTACAGTCATTCAAAAGTCCCACCTGCCTGGGTTTAGATTGCTCTGTTTATAGCATTTCCCCCATACTGTCTATAAATGCATAAATATGCACACGTGCATGCACACGTGTGTGTGTGTGTGTGTGTGTGTGTGTCTATGGATAGATACTTAGAAGTACCTGGACTACCTGTAACAGATAACTCAAGGGAAACATCCCATTAAGTCATTTTGCTGTTTCAGCAATGGACATACCAAACTAAGCATACCGCTAACGACTTCATTATGGAGCTTTGAGATGGCAGGGGGTTTACAAGCAAAAGGGGGCAATCAGGCATTAAGGAAGATCGATAGTTCCAGTAATGAAACAGAAAAGACAGAGTGGCGGGCATCTCCATGAGGAACCCGGATTAAGCAGGCTGCAGTGCTGTGCGTCACTGTATAATTTTTCTGGGGAAGCATGATGGGGCTTTGCTTTTGAGAAAACCTAGGATTTAAAAAAAAACAGAGTTAAGGTTAGAATCTTCATTATGTAATCAGGTCTTTTTCTTTGACAGGCATAGTGGATAGTGAGAGAGAGAGACAGAGAGAAAGGTCTTCCTTTTGCCGTTGGTTCACCCTCCAATGGCCGCCACGGCTGGCGTGCTGCGGCCAGCGCACCACGCTGATCCAAAGGCAGGAGCCAGGTACTTCTCCTGGTCTCCCATGGGGTGCAGGGCCCAAGCACTTGGGCCATCCTCCACTGCACTCCCTGGCCACAGCAGAGAGCTGGCCTGGAAGAGGGGCAACCGGGACAGAATCCGGCGCCCCGACCAGGACTAGAACCTGGTGTGCCGGCGCCGCAAGGCGGAGGATTAGCCTAGTGAGCCGCGGCGCCATCCTGTAATCAGGTCTTAACATGCCACAGTGATAATTAGGTAATATGGGTTTCATTTCATTTCATGCAATTTTGGATTGAGGCAGAATATTAATTATTAATAACATGACTGTAGAAGCTAAGTCTATTTTTTCTAATGTAAAATATTTGGAAAAATATTTATTGTTATATTTTTCTATGTTTTACATATGTTTTTATATTACATACTATCCATTCTATATTTTATATATATTATACACTATCCATTATATTAATGATTTTTAAAATTATCTTTTTAGTTCTACATATAATGTAATTTACACATTTAATAGAATGTTAGTGACATGTGGAACTACATGAGAAAAACCACAGGCTACATCTGTGAACACAGAGCCCATTAAAGCAGACCCAGTGCAGTTGAGGTCCCGCTGTAGTCACACTAACCCCTCTCCCCACTCTCCCAGGCATCATTTTTTGCATTTACCACAGATATAAGGGGACTTCAAAAAGGTCATGGGAAATGGAAATAAAAGATATGTTTATTTGGGTGAAAAAATTTCTGAAATCTGTGCCTAGTTCATTCTCCATGAACTTTGTGATGAGTCCTCTGCTGTGTGTACATAAGTGGTCTTAATTATTATCACTAAACTTTTTAAATATAAATGTCCACTTTTGCCTCCTCCTGGAACGGATAGTGGGCAAGGTAAACATTGTCCACAAAAGACCCTGGAACGGATCAGTTTACCCAATAATTCCAGGACTACTGTGTACACAGGACTCAAATTTACTTTCTATCCTCTAACCCTCTCAAATTATGTTCAGTCAAATGATCAGTGGAGCCTATCAGAGTCTATTGTTAGAAAAGACTACAAGCAGAACACAAATGGGTGCTCAGAGGACAAATTGCCAAGTACACAGAGATCCTCAAATTAGACAAGAAACACCTTCTACCATTAGCTTTGCAGGGAAAACTTAAAGTTCATCTCCTGGCTCTAGCTTTTTTTTTTTTTTTTTTTTTTTTGACAGGCAGAGTGGACAGTGAGAGAGAGAGACAGAGAGAAAGGTCTTCCTTTTGCCGTTGGTTCACCCTCCAATGGCCGCTGCAGCCGGCGCGCTGCGGCCGCTGTACCGCGCTGATCCGCAAGGTGGAGGATTAGCCTAGTGAGCTACAGCGCCAGCCTCTAGCTTCTTTTGTCATATGATAATCTACTACATGTGAGAATAAATCAAATCAATTGATAAATATTTGAAAATGCATGTACCTTCCATTTTATATTACTGCTTTTTAAAAATTTTTTTCTTTATTTGAAAGCCAAGAGAGAGACATGCATGAGCTTTTCCGTCTGTCGCTTCACTCTCCAAATGCCTGCACCAGCTGGCTGGGCCAGGCGGAAGCCAGGAGCCAGGAACTCCATCTGGGTTTCCCATGTGGGTGACAGGGACTCAAAAACTCAAGCCATCATCTGCCGCCTCCCAGGATGCACATTAGTAGGAAGCTGGATTGGGAGTAGAGGAGGGATTGGATTCCAGCAACTCAAATGGGATGCGGATGTCCCAAGTGGCAGCTTAACCACCTGCACCACAGTGCTTGCCCCATATATTACTACCTTTCAATGAGGTATAATTTAGTTTTTCCAAGTTGTTTTCAATGTTAAAGTTCCAAGAGTTTCTCAAAGTAAATAATTTCTTAATTTCAAAGAACTCTGCCTTTTCTGACTCACTAGGGGAGGAGTTAACGTATTACAGAAGAGGACATCATCATTTCCTTTCAAATAAATTCAAAGCCTGTATATAGTATTCATATTTCATGAGTGTTTTCATTCTTAGATTTTTATAATGCTTGCTACATCTGGGTGTGTGGATGAAACCATATCCCGAAAAGATGTGCATCTGTTTAGAGATAAGAACCAGGGATCTCAGATGGCCTGGGGCATTTGCCCATCTTTTTTTTTTTTTTTTTTTTTTTTTTTTTTTTAATTTTTTTATTTACAGGCAGAGTTAGAGAGAGAGAGACAGAGAGAAAGGTCTTCCTTTTTCCGTTGGTTCACCCCACAATGGCCGCTCCGGCGGTGCATTGTGTCCAGCGCACCGCACAGATCCAAAGCCAGGAGCCAGTTGCTTCTCCTGATCTCCCATGCAGGTGCAGAGCCCAAGGACTTGGGCCATCCTCCACTGCCTTCCCGGGCCACAGCAGAGAGCTGGACTGGAGGAGGAGCAACCGGGACAGAATCCGGCGCCCCGACCAGGACTAGAACCCGGTGTGCCGGTGACTCAGGCGGAGGATTAGCCTAGTGAGCCACGGCACCAGCCATTTGCCCAGCACCTTAGACCATGGAAGCAGCTCTCAGTAGTGTGTTCATGTGTAGCTCAGCAGGGTAGGCCTGGGGCGGGAGGGCATATTGAAGTATGAGAGAGAAAAGAGTGGGTGCACATACATAGTGAAAACAGTAGGAGCCAACGTTGTGGCGCAGTGAGTTAAATCACTGCTTGTGATACTCCCATATTGGAGCACGGGTTCGAGTCCTGGCTGCTCCATTTCCAATCCAGCCCCCCTGCTAATGCACCTGGGAAAGCAATAGAAAATGACCCAAGTATTTGGGACCCTGCCACTCATGTGGGAGACCCAGACAGAGTTCCTGGCTCCCTTAGACGTTGTGGCCACTTGGGGAGTGAGCCAGTGGATGGAAGATCTCTTTCTCTCTATCTCTGTCACTCTGCCTTTCAAATAAGTGAAATAAATCCTGGAAAAAATAATAATACAGTGAAAACTGTAGTTTTGGCCATCTTGGTGTAGTGATAGAAGAGGGAAAAAGTTTAGCTCATGAAAGTGACTTTCAAATAAAATCAATGTGAAAAAGAACAGTTGGTAAATGTTTTGTAGAGGGCATTTCCCCAAGAAAGCGCATTCTTTCTGATCTGCCAACAAACCATAACACTGGGATCCCAGGCTCAGCAGGAGGCAGCCGAGGCATTTTTGCCAATGGAGGAGTAGATTCCTTTTCCTGCACACAGCAGCATAGCTGACATTTTCCCCCTCCTTAATGAAGACTTCCACCCCCTGACCTTTAGAGCTGACCTTCTCAAGGGCAGCGCACTGGTTCTTGCAGAATCCTCACCTGTTCGGCTACACAATGGCCCCGTGTGGACTTGCACTTCTGGACAGAAGACTTTCCCCTGAGAAACCCGGCATCACAGCAGTAGACACAAAAGGCTTGTAGTGTGAACTGCAGAGAAAAGACAGAGATTTCGTGCATAAGCATTCAAGCGAGGGGGCTTCAAAAGGTTCACGGAAAGATGGAATTAAAAGATGTTTCTTTTGGTGCAAAAAATATTTTAAATCCATGCATAGTTTCTCATAAATTGCATTTTCCATGAATGTTTTGAAGACCCCCTCATAATTTTGTTCTTAGGTGAAGGTGAAAAAATAACGGATGGCAGTGGATCTGGCAGAGGTAGAGGGCTGCTTTAGCGTCCTTAGGAGCTGTTTCCTTGTAGTAAAGGGGTTCATGTTCCCAGTGTGTGTAGGAGCCGTCCTCCTTGAGTCCCTGTGAATTGATTAATTGATTGGCAGGGAAATGGGACATATAGGGTCTTCACAGGACCTTCAGCATTTCAGCACTTTAGGATTCCTTAGACTGCAAAGAAGGCAGGAGGAAATCTGTAAGTGATATGAATGAGCCACGGTTTCCGACAATGTACAACAAGGCGCTCCAGCAGGTTCCCCTGGCCTGAACTGTGATCTGTGAAGGGCCCAGAAGATGACAGAAGGGAACTCAGCAACTGAGGGTGCTTGGGGGAGCAACATAGGGCAGAAGGGCTAGGCCAGGTGGCTCTCATGCTAATTTATCATCATCATCATCATCATAATGATGATGATGATAGCAGCCATCATTCAGTGAGTTCTGGCTGTAAGAGTTGTTCATCTAAACTCTTGACATGAATCAGCTTAGGTGAACATGACAGTAATCCCTGAGCTGTGTACAATATGATTCCATTTTACAGCTGTGGAATTGAGTTACTGCAATCTTGGCCCCACAGTCTCGGGATGAGGCCAGCAGAGCACTCGGGATAAATGGCTCTAATGCCAAACACTACTGCCACTGTGTCCTGCCTTGTCAGCTCCCGATGAGGGACGCTCTTCTAGGATTTTATTCCAAGAGCTAAGGGAAGCCGTGTAAGTGCTGTAAAGGAATGACCCCCTTGCGGTGTGTCAAACACAAAGCTGCCTCTTGAGAAGGTGGTGCCAAGGTGTAGCATTGGCCTGAGCTTGCTTTCTCCCTGCTGAGCCTGTTGGAGAAGGCTGCCTCCCCTGCACCTGCTCCATCCCTATATGCCAAAGCCCACCTTTCCTTCTGCATCCAGTTCCAACACTTTCTGCCTTGGAGAGAAACCTCGCTCACTTCCCGGTGGCTAACAGTGATCTTCCTGCCTGGCTCTTAGCTGCCCCTCCCATGTTCTCATCCCTTCCTTTGACCTTCATCTGACTACTGAACCTGTCAAGGGCTAGTGCCTGGCTGCCTGGTAGCCCTGCAGCAGAGTTGAGGCTGGGGCCGGGCTCTGATCAAAGGAACCACCTGGCCAGGTCTTGCTGGTGCTGTCTGCAGGACGCCTGCTGGTGGAGAGAGCGGGGGTGTGTGAGGCTGTTGCACCTGTAATCAATAGCTGGGGTGAGGAGATGGCCCTCTGCAGGGATCAAACTCCTGAGACTAAGCTGTGTGACTTTGAGGATGTTTCTAAGGCTCTGGAGTTGTTAGTTTTTTTTTTTTTTTTTTTAAGATTTATGTATTTATTTATTTGAAAGTCAGAGTTACAGAGAGGCAGAGGCAGAGGCAGAAAGAGAGAGAGAGGTCTTCCATTCTCTGGTTCATTTCCCAAATGGCTGCAATAGTTGGAGCTGGGCCAAACTGACGCCAGGAGCCGGGAGCTTTATCCAGGTCTCCCACATGGGTGGAGAGGCCCCAGGACTTAGGCTGTCTTCCACTGCTTTCAAGGCTATTAGTAGGGAGCTGGATTGGAAGTGCATCAGTCAGGACTTGAACAGGTGCCCATATGGGATGTTGGCACTGCAGGCAGTGGCTTTACCTGCTACACCACAGCACTGGCCCCAGTGGTTTTTAGTTTTAAATGGAAGAATGATAGTACTACTTACATCATATGTTCATTGTGGGGATTAAATGAAATATTACATGTGTGTGACATCAATATCATATGAAGACTTATTGAACTTTTTTATTATCACCATCTGTGTGTGTGTGTCCCTCCAGAAAGGGCAAACAGTACTTCTCCTTGAAGTCATGAAGTATAAGTGGAAAGTCCTCAGATGGTAAATTAACAAGAGGGGAGCCTAATAGATTTATTTAATCTGAGTGTTACATGATTCAAAAGAACTATGGAAACCTGGCCATTTTGAAGCTTGGGTTGGATGAAGTATGGACAACCTAAGAGATGGGATGGGACAGAAGGTATGGCCCAGGGCTAGGGAACCCTTTTTTTTTTTGCCAAGGACCAATTAGGATGTTTGTAACATCACTCATGTGCCATAGAAAATGATCAGTTCAAAAATTAGCCTGCTATAGATGTGTTGAATTTTGGGTCCCGCCTGCTGTTGGCTTGGCAGGGCTAGACCAAATGATTTTGTGAGCCCTACACGGCCCATGAGCTGGACGTCCAGTTCCCCACTTGGCAAGGCTGGTCTGCTGGGATTCTTCTTGGCCTCTGTGGCTCAGGTCCCTTCTGAAGCCAGGAGCTCAGGATCTGCTACCCACAAGGTGGTCAGAGGCCTCCTTCTTGGCCACCTCTGAGGCAGAAAGGCAGGGAAAGGTAGAGTGGTGTGTCTAGGTTTCATGGCTGGCTTTGGCAGGAATGGGGTCTAGCTTTTTATTTTTAATTTAAGATTTGTTTATTTATTTGGAACATTTACAGAGTGAGACAGAGAGAGAGAGAGAGAGAGAGAGAGAGAGAGAGAATATCTTGCATTTGCTGGTTCACTCCCCAGATGGCCACAATGCCAGGGTGAAGCAAGGAGCCAGGAGCTTCTTCTGGGTCTCCCACGTGGTGCAGGGGCCCAAGGAGTTGGGCCATCTTCTACTGCTTTCCCAGGCCATGAAGAGGGAGCTGGCTGGGAAGTGGAGCAGCCGGCACTCAATCCAGAGGCCATATGGGATGCGAGTTGCAGGTGGTGGCTTTACCCACTAAGCCATGGTGCTGGCCAGTTCTGGTTTCTATGACCCATTTTGGGGAGGAGGAATTCCGGTTTCTGTGAGCCACCTTGGGGACAAAGGAGGAGCAGGAGGAAGAGGCAGGATTAGGTCATAAGGAGACGTAGACTCTGAGGCCCTCCCATGTTGTCCAGTTCACATCACCAGCACGCGCCAGCCTGGGAGGGTGTGCTGAGCCCCAACCATTCGTGCCTGGGCTCCTGTGCTGGAGGAGCTGAGGTATCGGACAGGAGTCCCTCTCACCAAGGAGAAGGTTGGGAATGGTCGGTTCCCGGAGCCTTGGTTGTTCCCGCGCCTCTTCCTTCAGCCTTTCAGGGCTGTTGAATGAACGGAAGTGCGGCTGTGCAAACTGAGCCGGTGCCGTCTGGACTGACATATCCTACGCTGGGGAGGAACATCCCAGGGCCGGACGGCCTTGGTCACTGTCTTGTGGTGACGCAAACTGCGTCTGGATGAACTCCTGCAGTCTGCAGGCCGAAGGGATCTTCTTTCCATTGTCCTGATAAGTGCACCTGTCAGGGAGGCAACAGGCGAGCGCAGAGAAGGTTTCTGGACAAATTGGGATGGAGCTGGGCTCCGTGCGAAGGGAAAAGAACACGGATCCGCATGGGGGTGAGGGGCAGGCCGGGGTCAGCCCAAGAGGAGCAGAGGCCTCCTTCCTTCCCCCTCCTCCCATGCTGCCTCACATGCTGTCCTTGGGGCAGGCAGCCTTCTCCCAGAGCAGAAGAACAAGCAGAGGTAGCCGAACTAGCCCGCCCGGGGGTCGGAGGGGAGCTCCTGGAGCTGACTTTGCAGTAGGTGCTGGGCAGACCGCAGTCAGCACACCCTCTTCCTCCCAGATCTGGCCCCAGTTCCTGTAGGAGCAGACACATTCAGCTCGGCACTCACCAGGGTCAGGAGGGGAGGAGCCGTGATTCTGCTGTCTCTTTGTCTTGATTGCTTGGTCATTTATTTTTCTTAAACGGTTGGACAACATGTAACACTTGCACATTTTTTATGGGGCATGGTGCATTATTTCAACAAATGGACACTGGATGAACTGATCAAACCAGGCATTTAGCAGCATTAACGTTATCTTTCCTTGAGCTTGGAGCCTACCCCATGGTCTCTTCCAGTTCTTCACACAGAACAGAACAGGTTGCTGTGAGCTGTGGCACCTCACTGTGCTGTGCAACATTGGAGCCTGTTACTTCATCTGACTGCTTTCCTATCGTTATCCCGCCTCCTTTTACCACGCCCACCCTTCCCAGCATCTAATCATCACCATTCCAAGTTAAGTCCTTTTCTGTTTTTTTTTTTTTTAATTCCACATTTTTAAATTCCACACATACGAGCGAGATCATATTGGATTTGTCTTTGTGTGCCTGGCTGGTGTCATTAACTCTACCCACAGCCTGGCTAGTGCATCCTCTGCAAACAGCTCCCCAAAGATTGGCTCTATCCTCAGGGATAGAGACAGCTTGGATTTTCCTGGAGGAACCTCCCTCTCTGCAGGAACCGCTTTCTTTTTTGTCTTTGTTGCTTCCCGCTCTGACCATTCTGCAGTGCACCCAGGCCCAGCGGCTACTCCCTGCTCAGGATTCCCCAAGATAGTCCCCAGGGGATCTGCTGCTGCTACCCCTTCCCTGGGGAGCATGGACACCCAGCCCGTGGTGCCTGAGCATAGCTGCTGGTGAGGACAAACCCTGGACTCCTGTCCCCGCCTCCCTGCCCCGTCCAGGGTGTCCCAGCTGTGGCCTGCACATACGGCTCAGGCCCACGATGGAGCAGGTGTGTTGGCTAGTTCAGCAGCATCTTCAGATGTGCAAATAAGGGACTGACCCTGCCTTGCCACCTTCTTCATCCGTGGCTGAAAACACTAGATGCTAACTCTACCAGAAGAGTGAGTGTGCAGGCGCTTGCTTCCCTGGCCAAGCAGCCAGGGATCTAGGCACCTGGGAGTGCCCTTCTGGGCTGAGCAGCTGCAACTCAAGGGTCTCAAACAGATTGGAGAAGGCCTCAGGGACATCATGGGGGAAGAGCTCTCCAGAGCCTTGCAGCCGCCCGTCCTGAACTCTTAGACCCAGCACTCTCAGGCCGGCTTCTTCACACCAGGGATGAAAAGTCACAGGATCTGTCTTGCTTACTGTCACCTCCCTAAATGAAACACAGACTCACAGAGAAGGGCACCATATCGAGGTCCTGCAGTGCTTTCTTGGTGCCCTCGCCTCTGACCAGAGGGCCCAGCAGGGAGGCAAGGGCCCCATGTCACTGGCATACCCACAGCCAGCAAGCCTAGTGAGAGGAGCTGGTCATGGGCCAGGGGCATCCTGGCATCACCACTGGACCCTCCGTCATGGCAGGGGGACCTAGGGGCCCTTCCAGAGCTAACAGACACTGCAGCTCCTGGACAAAGTTCTGATCTGTCCTTCTAAAGTCTTTTTGTCCTGGCAGGAGGACAAGTACTGCAGATGTCCTCATAGGCTGCCCAGAAATGCCCCGACATTTCCGTGACACCTAGGCAGAGACAAAGTCTTTGCAGTGGTTCCCCCATCCGTGAGCTCCAGATCTGCAGATTCAACCAAGCACGGATTGAAAATACTGGGGGAAAAGTGTGCCTGCGCTGTTTGTCCAGACTCCTCTTCCTGTCAGTATTCCCTAATCGACGCAGTGTAGCAATGCTTACCTTGCGTTGGGTGTTGTGAGTCATCTAGACGTGAGTCACAGTGTCCAGGAGGGTGTGTGCAGGCTCTCTGGAAATACCACGCCATTCAGTAGCAGGGGCCCTAGCATATGTGGATTTTGCTCTGCGTGGAGAATCCCGGAACACATTCCTCATGGGATCCCAGAGCTGGCTGCACCCACTGGCTCCAAGGAGGATGGCCGTGTGGAAAGGTCTGACAGCTTCCTCTTGGATTTTGATTCCTAACCCTTCAACTTGGCCCATATGATCAGCCTCCATGGCTCCCATGGTCCATCTGTCTGCTCCAGAAACTCCTAGAGTCTGCTCCCTCGCTGTCTCCCATGACCAGCCTGTGTACTAGGGAGGAGCTTAGACTGAAACAGAATCATCTGTGTAGCTGTCTTCCTGGGGATCATGCAGGGAGAGGAGCTGTCATGGGCACTACATCCATCAGTACTGTCCCAGTAATACCACATAACACCCCACCCCAGTTCCCAGCGGCTGGAGACAATAGTGTTCATCCAGCAAACCAGCCCCTAGGCTGGAGATTCTGCTGCCCTTGTCTGGGCTCCCCCACACCTGGCCGTGGGTTGCAGGGCTGGTGCACCTGGCCAACTGTCTCTCCTCTCCCAGCAGGCCAGCTGGCAGAGGGAAGAGCGAACAAGTCCAAACCGTACAAGCTCTCTCCAAGCCCGTGCTGAGTCCTGTTTGCTGATGTGCCCTGGGCCACAGGCCCCATGGCTGCGCCTGGAGCCAGAGTGGGAGGCTGGTGCAAAGGTGGGCAGCAAATCTTTGCCAACCTGGAGAAACTCCTGCCTCACCGTTCTGTGATCCTGCGCAAGCAACAGGACCTGAGCCTGGGTTTTCTCCCTGTTCATGCCACACACGCTTCTCTCTGCGGATTTCTCTAGATCCCACATCCAAGCCCTGGAATGGAAACCCCTCACCTGTGAATTGCCCGATATCCCTAGCATCCTACTCCTTCCACCTGGCTTGCCCTCCCCCTGCTGACCCCTTTAGATGAGCGGCTCCATCCCACTTGCTACCCTGCTTCCCTTTTGGGACAATGCTAGGGGACAGTGCCCTGGATTCCACCTGTTCTTACGACAGGGACAAGATCCTTAGATGCGAGCTTAGGTTCTGCTTAGCCCAGAAAGGTACTTTCCCCTTGACTTTGCAAGTCTTTCGTGATCTTTATCCCAAATCTGCCAGTGGCCACAAGGATTGGCAAGTGGGATGTGCACACACTGCTTTCACTCCTTACCACCCACTTGCTCCTTGGTTCCTTCCCCATCTCTTGTGTTCCTCCACTTCTTTGTCCCTGAAATGCCTCTTGCTGACATGCACAGTGTTAGGGTTGTCTGCTGCATGACTGCATTAATCCTTGCAAAATCTCTATGGGGCAGGAACTGTGTGTGTGTGTATGAGGTCATGAATATTTCACCCAGGGGGAAATCAAGGGTCAGCCTGGTTTAAGTCGCTTATGTGGTTTTCAGAGCAGGTCGCATGGTGCAAGGTTGATGTGTGTTTAGAGAATCTTCCAAACCCCGGCCTGCACAGATGGGCTGGATTCCTTTGCTAGCATTGCCATCACGGTATCAAACGCAGTGGTGGCTCATGCAGCAGAAATTCATCGTCATTCAGTTCTGGAGGTGCAGTCTGGGTCATGGTGTCGGCTGGGCCACACTCCTGCCCTTGGAAGGTGTCAGGGAGGAGTTTGTTCCAAACTGCACTCGTGATTTCTGCTAGCATTAAGTTCTGTCCACAGTGGGGTGTGCTCATGCTCGTGTCTATGTCCAGTCTCCCTTTGCTAGGACACAGTCATGTTGGGTCAGGCTCCACCCTAATGACCGCATCCCAGCTAGTGCCATCTGCAGCAACCTTATTTACAAAGATGGCCACATTCTGAGTAGCTGGCATTTAGAACTTCAATGTAGGAGTTTTGGAGGACACAGTCCAACATTTGCCAGGCGTATCCTCATGACCTGGGAGCCTTTCCCCACACCCTCCTGAAGCAGAATTTGCACTCGAATGAGACTCCCAGTGATTCCAGTGCTCAGGTGCAAAAGTGGCAGGTTTCCAGCACTTTCTGGAAAGGAGGTGGGTAGCAGGAGTCAAGATTCCTATGATCTTCAATATTTATGAAGTTCACTTAGGGTGGGAACTTGTCCTAAGCAGTGATTTAAAATAGGGACACGGGCCAGCATCGTGGTATAGAGGGTTAAGCCGTGGCCTGCAACAGCAGCATCCCATACCAGTGGGATTTGAGTCCCGGCTGTTCCAGGTCTGCTCCAGCTCCCTGTGAATGCACCTGGGAAAGCAGCAGAAGATGCCCCAAGTCCCTGAGAGATCTGGTGGAGTTCCTGTGGCCATTTGGAGAGTGAACTAGTGGATGGACGATCTCTCTGTCTCTGTCTCTACTTTTCTCTGTAACTCTGTCTTTCAAATAAATAAAATAATAAAAATTGAAAAAACAAAAGATCCAGCACAGGGGCCGGCTGTGTGGCGCACTGGGTAAATTGCTGTCTGCAGTGTTGGCGTCCTGTTCAAGGGCTTGAACAGGGCTCCTATTCAAGTCCCAGCTGCTCTGCTTCTGATCCAACTCCTGGCAAATGGCCTGGGAAAGCAGCAGAAGATGGCCCAAGGCCTTGGGCCCCTGCAGCCACATGGGAGACCCGGAAGAAGCTTCTGGCCCCTGGCTTTGGCCTGGTCCAGCCCCAGTTGTTGCAGCCATTTAAGGAGTGAACCAGTGGATGGAAGATCTCTCTCTCTCTCTCTCTCTCTCTTCTCTCTCTCTGTAACTCTAACTTTCAAATAAATAAATAAATCTTTAAAAAATCTAGTATAAAGAAAATAAATATATAAAATAAATGCATAAATGAAAATAAATGAGGATAGGAAAATGTGCAGATTGTGGGTGTGCAACAGTGTTTTATTGGGCTCTTACTTTTGAGTATATTTAGAAATTTTCACTTCCTATAAACAGTTTTTTCAGTGCATTCCTGTGAAACATTTAATTAGTTCATTTTCTCTGAGGGGTTCTCCTGACCACAAGGTCTCCTTTTTTCTTATTTTCGTAGAAAAATATTTTGACAGCCTGTTTAGCTGTTTCCTTGGTTTCTTAGTTTGGAACAAAATTGTGTGTGTCTTCCTGCTGAAACTTGGTTATTGCAGGTTGGGAAACCTTGCTATCCCGGTTGGTTAAGACTGTCCTTCCCACTCCTCGGCTTAGCCTCGTGTCGCCTCCCTCTCAGGTGAATGCTTCCACGGGACTGTTGCAATTCTGGGACACTTTCCTTTTTGGGCATTTTCTGGATTTTTATGGTAGCAGCAATGCTTTCTCGACAGAATGAGGCCTGTCACTTCTAAATAATAACCTCCATGAGTCTTTACCAGACAGGCCTTGGGAGACAAAAATCAATCAATTGATCAGTCTACTGAGAGGGAGAGCTTACTCCAAAAATAGACGCATGGCAGTGATCCTTTCCGAAATATTCTGGGAGTATCAGTAAAGCCTTATGAATTTATCTTTCCCAGAGAGGTACTGGTGGAGCGTAGGTTTTAAGGAAAATCTCTCTTCAATAAATCAAAAATTTCAGGAATGACCACGCCTCCAAGCACATCTCTTTCCCTGAAGTCTCTATTTTATTAGCAGATGACTCAGAGATGTATTTCTTAAAATATTTAGCTATTTTATTTAAAATGCAGAGAAAGAGAGAATACAAAACAAAGAGAGATTTTCCATGCACTGGTTCACTGCCCCAAATGCCCCCAGCAACCAGCTGGCCAGGTTGAAGCCAGGAACTCAGTCTGGGCCTTGAGTGGCAGGGGCTCAGCTGCTTGAGCCATTGCCTGCTGCTTCGCAGGGTGTGCATTCGCAGGAAGCTGGAATCGGGAGTGGAGCTGGGACTTGAACTCAGACATTCTGCTGATATGGGATACGTGTGTTCCAAGCAGTGCAACTTAACTGCTTTACCGAACGCCTGTCTCTGCATTCATGGATAAACAGATTAATGGGCCATTAGCAGAGTGGGTCTGTTATAAAAGCAGTTTTGCTGCCTCTCGCGAGTGTACCAAAGTGGTACACTGCACTGCTTTGGGACTCTGCAGAGGTGTGTGTCCTGAAGGTGCAGGCATCGCGAGGCGAGAGGGAGTCTGGGGCTGAGTGGGGGTGGGGGTGGGGCAGCAGTGTCCTGGGAAAGAGCCAAATATCTGGAATATTCCTGAGAAATTGTCCGAGTTTTCACCCACTGGGAAGAAATCCCCCATTGAATAACAACACACGCTCACATGTGCTCACAGTGCACGTGCGTGAACTCAGGCAGTGCTTACACTTCTCTGTTATCCCCATTGGAGAAATTCTCGGATAACTTGCCCTGGGTGGGGTAGCACGTGGCCAGCTTTAGAGCGTGTGCACAGCCAGAGCCCAGTGGGTTTCAAACGCAGGGCTCACGGTCATCAGTGCCATCAGTGCGCAGCCTAACCGTGGGGCTCACATGTGGTCCCAATGTCAGGCTATAAAAATCTGCATGTGTGTGTGATTGGTTCCAGGACCCCCGTAGATACCAAAATCTGTGGAAGTGGAAGTCCCTTGTATAAAATGCTGTAGTGTTTGCACAGAACTGCCTATTTGCATGGAAACATAGGCTTTACAACATGTCCAGATGACTTCCAGTGCCGCACACCATGTGAAGGATGGGTAAATCATTGATGTGCTGTATTGTGCAGGAAATGATGACGAGAGCAAGTGTCTGTCCACGTACAGTACAGATGCCATTTATTTCTGAAATGTACAGGTGTATGTGTATGGAAGATATGCACACATGTATGGATGTATTTGATCTTTGTATGTGTTTATTCAGGTCATTCCAGTTTCATTTCTGATAACCTGTTTTCACACCTCTGTGCCCTAACAGCACTTCTTTTTCCTCCTTTCCAGATTGTGTCTCCCAGAGTAGCCAGCGCTCCAGACCTGGTAAGAATGGCTTCGTGGCCTCTCCTCCTTCCTTCTGTGAGTCTGTCTTCAGATTGACAGCTTTGTACTCATGGAAAATGGAATTTAAAGATAGGTTTATTTATTGCTTCTTGGCCTTTTGGCTAAGATCAAGGGAAGATAGGTTTAGAGGATTTTTAAAACCCATGCATATGGGGGAATCTTCAAGGAGTTAGTTGAAAATACATATTATGAATAAACTATGCATGGATTTCAAATATTTTTGTAACAAAATGAACGCATCGAAGAGGATACCAAAAAATGGAAAAATCTTCCATGCTCATGGATTGGAAGAATCAATATCATCAAAATGTCCATTCTCCTAAAAGCAATTTATACATTCAATGCAATACCAATCAAGATACCGAAGACCTTCTTCTCAGATCTGGAAAAAATGATGCTGAAATTCATATGGAGACACAGGAGACCTCAGATAGCTAAAGCAATCTTGTACAACAAAAACAAAGCCTGAGGCATCACAATACCAGATTTCAGGACATACTACAGGGCAGTTGTAATCAAAACAGCATGGTACTGGTACAGAAACAGATGGATAGACCAAAAAAAAAAAAAAATGAACGCATCTTTTAATTTTATTTTCCATGAACTTTTAAAGTATTTATGCATTCACTTTTGAGCTCTGAAAAGGTATATGTGACTTCTAGCCATAACAAAATATTCTATTAGCACTGAAAATATGTTAATATTTTAAAAGTGGATCTGCAGTCATTTGAGATGGAAAATGATTGGCTTGAATTTTTAAATAACTTCTTATATTTATCCTTGGTGTAAAAATATTATTTCTGTGCTAAATAAAAATTTTCATTCAGTGGCAATTGGTTTGAAATTTTAAAAAATGGGCATTGATTGAAAGCCAATGAGAATTTAAGTTCTAAAATGAATTGAGATTCTGGTTTGACTGCTAAGGCTCAGGGCCCACAAACCCAGTTTCTTTCAGCGGCCACAAGAGGGAGCTGGTTGACTTTAAACTAAGCGTATTTGGGGTAAACTATTCAGATAATCTGGCCAACAAAATCTAACTTGTGATATCATGAACAATAGCATAGGTTTGATTCCTAGTAAAACAAAAGGTATGCAGATCATTAAGAGATTACGGCAGTTAGAGGCAACAAATACTTATGAGCACATATTAAAGGCACTTTATTCTAAAAGAGGAGACAAATAATTCTAGTGGCTTGTCAACATGTGTGTGTCTGTGTGTGTGTGTACATTTGTGTTACAAAGGAGGACATACTATATAAGAGCAACAGGAGAGAAAATAAGTAGAGTATCCAGAGAGGGAGAAAGCACTGAGACAGGCGGGTGGAGGCAGGTGGTGGACAGCCTGGAGAGCTTCTGGGAGCTGGACACCTGGAGGGGAGACGGATGGGTGCAGGGCACGGCAGAGGCAAGGAAGGCTTGCGGAGCCCTGAACGATGCTGAAAGCACAGGTACAGAAGGTGATGACCGGAATGCCTGGCAGGAAATGTGGATGGGGCTGCAGGGTGACGGGTGCCTGAACATCCCAGGGATTGGCTTAGGATTCCCAAGTGCTGGGAATTTCCAAAGTTGTCCTTGTAACTCCTCAACCCGAGGATGCAAACTCTCTGTGACCTGTGGTTTCTGGGGACAGGGTCGGGCCTCAAAGCCAAAACAACAAGTTCGCAGTGTTCCAAGGGGTCTCTGATAGAGAAGACTCCATCTCACACTCTGTGCATTGGGCACCATCCAGCAAAAGTCTTATCGAATTCATGTGATGTGAAGGTTTTTAGAAAATCTTAATGGTTCTTTTTTTAAAAAAAAGATAAACATTTTATGTCAGAATAGTTTAAATTTACAAAACAAAAGTTGTGAAGTGGTAATGCAGAGAGTTCCCATTCATAAAGATGCTATCCTGAACCTGATAGAGTCTCTGTAAAATCTTCAAAAATTGTTGGAAGTCATTTTCTTTTTCTTTATGAAATTGGAAAAGACTACTTCTTAGAGCATTGGTGGTAGCCTTACTGCTTTTGAATAATGATGTTTCATGGGTCCAGAGCTTCTGCCTTGCAAGATGGAAAGTTCTGGAACTCTCTCATCATGAAGGAAATCTACTTAACATGACTGCACTGCACACTTGAAAATGGTTAACACCGTAAAGTTTAAGTGATTTTTTCACAGTAATTTTAAAAAATTAAGTGAGAATATTTTCAAAGCTAAGACAGAAAAGGAACTATCCAGAGACAGAGGAAGGAATTTCCCTCTGTGTTTTCTGACACCCAAGCAAGGGGGTAGCTCCCTGGGCCCCATCATTTTCAGGGTTGAAGGCACCTGCCCAGATAGTTTTCCTGGAATTCACCTCAAGTGAAATGCACAGTGGAGGCTCTGATAGCAAAGGAACACTAACATGCTGAACAATTACTGCAATTATTATTGGGAAAAACCACACGGACCCTGTTGAAATATACTTGGATCCTCTATAAAGGCTGTAGACCTTAAATTAAGGCACTACTTAGCGAATTCCTTTCTTTGAAGAATGGGAAAATGTGACTAATATTTTGTGTGTGTGTGTTTTAAGAGGAAATGGGGAAACAATGAAGGATGTTTCGTGTGTGATAATAAGCAGAATAATGGTTTGCAGATATTTTCTCCCATTCCGTTGGTTGCCTCTTCACTTTGTTGATGCTTCCTTTGCTGTGCAGAAGATTCTCAGCTTGATGGAATCCCGTTTGTCTGTTTTTTTTTTTTTTTTCTTTTAATGCCTGTGCTTTTGGGGTCTTATCTGTGGCATCTTTGCCTAGGCCCGTGTCTTGAAGGATTTCCCCTAGTTTTTCCTCTAGTAGTTTGATGGTTTCATTTGGAGCTGATTTTTGTGGAGGGTTTAAGGTGTGGGTCTTCTGCATGTGGAAATTCAGTTGTCTAACACCATTTGTCCCTTCTCCAGTGAGTGATTTTAGCTCATTTGTCAAAGATTAGTTCTACTTTTACTTATTTTTAAAGAAAATTTGTGAAAATGGTATCATAGTATATGCATTCTTCTTTTTTTTTCCTAAAAAAGTTAGCTATCTTTATGCTTCGGGTTAGAGTTTATTCATTTTAATTGCTCTAAAGTGTTTTACACCAAAATGATTGTATATGTGGGTATATTCTCCTATAAATGGACATTCAGGTTTTTTGTTTTGTTTTGTTTTTTATTTGAAAGGCAGAGTGATAGAGAGAGGGGGAGAGATGAAGACATAGAACTTTTTCACATGCCAGTTCACTCCCCAAATTCTCCACAATAGCCGGGGCTAGACCAGGCCAAAGCCAGGAGACAGGAACTCCATCTGGGTCTCACACACAGGTGGCAGGGGCCCAAGTACTTGGGTCATCTTCCACTCCCTTTCCAGACCATTAGCAGGAGGCTGGGTGGGAAGCAGAACAGCCAGGGCTTGAACAAGCACTCCTGTGTGGGATGCAGGCCTCAGAAGCAGCAGCTTATCCCACTGCACCCCGATGCCAGCCTGTTTCCAGTTAAAAATCTCGCCTCCTGGAACAGTCTGCATGTACCTGCCAGCACAGTCTTGTTTAGGGTGTATGCCTAGGAGGGGGAGAGTATTTTTTTAACCCTTTACTGATTATATTTTTAATATTTCAAAAAATAAATTCTGGAATAATTTTAGATTTACAGAGAAGTTGCCAAGATAAATACAAAGACCCTATTTGCCCTTCATTCAACCTCTGTAATGCTAACAGCCACTGTAACCAATGTTGACTTTGTCAAAACTGAAAAATTGGCATTGGCATAATATGAAGACACTTCAAAAAAGTCATGGAAAGTGGAGTTGAAAGACAAGTTTATTTTGGTGAACTTATTTTTAAATCCATGCTTGTAAGAAGAGATCTTCAAAAAGTTTATGGAAATGCATATTATGAAAAAAATTAGGCATGGATTTCAGACTTCCTCGGTGCCAACATAAACTCATCTTTTTAATTCCATTTTTCCATGACCTTTTTTTAAGGATCAAAATCATTTATATATGAGTTTGAACAACATAGTTATGCATTTTACAAACCTATGTACATATGGGGATACTTAGAAAGCTCATGAAAAAATGTAGTTAAAAATTATTATAATAGTATGTAATTGTAATGTGATAGTATGTTATGCTTTAAAAAATAGTCCTCGGGCCAGTGCTGTGGTGTAGCAGATAAAGCCACTGCCTGCTGTGCCATTAATCCATATGGGTGCTGGTTTAAGTCCCCGCTGCTCCACTTCCAATCCAACTCTCTGCTATGGCCTGGGAAAGCAGTAGAATATGGCCCAAGTCCTTGGGCCCCTGAATCCACATGAGAGACCTAGAGGAAGCTCCTGGCTCCTGGCTTTGGATCAAAGCAGCTCTGGCTATTGTGGCCATCTGGGTAGTGAACCAGCGAATGGAAGGCCTATCTCTCTCTGCCTTTGCCTCTTTGTAACTTTGCCTTTCAAATAAATAAGTAAATCTTAAAAAAAGAAAAAAATCCTGGCCAGTGTCGCGGCTCACTAGGCTAATCCTCCGCCTTGTGGCACCGGCACACCGGGTTCTAGTCCTGGTCGGGGCGCCGGATTCTGTCCTGGTTGCCCCTCTTCCAGGCCAGCTCTCTGCTGTGGCCAGGGAGTGCAGTGGATGATGGCCCAAGTGCTTGGGCCCTGCACCCCATGGGAGACCAGGAGAAGCACTTGGCTCCTGGCTTCGGATCAGCGTGGTGCGCTGGCCGCAGCGCACTGGCCGCGGCGGCCATTGGAGGGTGAACCAACAGCAAAAGGAAGACCTTTCTCTCTGTCTCTCTCACTGTCCACTCTGCCTATCAAAAAAAAAAAAAAAAAAATCCTTAAATGTTTACCAAAGTGGTTGTACCAGTTTAAAAATCCTTACCAAAATTTCAGTTGACCCAGCTCCGGCTGTTGTGGCCACTTAGGGAGCGAATCAGCAGATGGAAAGCCTTTCTCTCTGTCTCTTCTCTCTGTCTGTAGCTCTGCCTCTCAAATAAATAAATGAATAAATCTTTTTTTTAAAAAAAGGTAAAAATTAAGAATGAAAAGGTTGGTGAACATTAAATAGCTAACATTGTGGTTTAAAATTTTCCTTTTTGTGGTTTCTGTTGAGGCCAGGCACCTTTTCCCATCATTCACATTTCTCTTCTTGAAATACCTGACTATAGCCTTTGCCTGTTTTTTAATTGAGTTGCTTATTCATGTATACTGGATACTAATTCTTTGTTGTTTATGTGGTTGCAAATATCTTCTCTTCAGTGTGTGACTCCATTTTCTACCTATTTTTATAGCATCTCGATGAACAGATGTCATTAATGTAATCAATGGTTTTCTTTATAGGGTCCAGCTCTCTGCTAATGCACCTGGGAAAGTGGTAGAAGATGGCCCAAGTGCTTGGGCCCTTGCACTTAAGACTTAAGAGTTCTTCTTAAGTCAATTTCCCATTATTTTTCCTAGGAATATGTATGTATTTTCTCAAACACATACTTTAAAAAACTTGATTATACTATGCTTTTGCCTTTTTTACATTATACTATTGTCATATATTTTCATTCTTAATTTTTACCTTTTTTTAAAAAAAAGATTTATTCATTTATTTATTTGAGAGGCAGAGCTACAGACAGAGAGAAGAGACAGAGAGAAAGGCTTTCCATCTGCTGATTCGCTCCCTAAGTGGCCGCAACAGCCGGAGCTGGGTCAATTGAAAGCCAGGAGCCAGGAGCTTCTTCTGGGTTTCCCACGCTGGGGTGGGGACCCAAGACTTGGGCCATCTTCTAACTGCTTTCCCAGGCCATTAGCAGAGAGCTGCATTGGAAGAGGAGCAGCCAGGACTCCAGCTGGTAACCAAATGGGATGCCAGTCCTGCAAGCAAAGGTTTAACCTACTACGCCACAGCGCCAGCCCTTGTCTTGTCTTTTTGTTTTTTTTTAATTATACTTGCCAGAGGTTTAGTAAGTTTGTTAATAACCTCAAAGGATTAACTTTAAACTTTTTTATTCCTTAGTTGTATCTTTGTTTTCTGTTGCATTATTTTAGCTCTTAGCTGCATTATTTCTTTTTTTCTGAGCTCTTGGGTTTGTTGGGTTGCTCTTTCCTTCCTCTGTGTGCTAGTGCCTGGCCTCTCTCTGGCTAGGTACCCTGGCCTTGAATTTCTCATTTCAATACTTTTTTTTTCTATTTAAAAATTTTTTTTTATTTTTCTGCTTATTCAGATTTTTTATTGCTTATGATTTCCATTTCCTCTTTTTTTTTTTTTTTTTGACAGGCAGAGTTAGACAGAGAGAGAGACAGAGAGAAAGGTCTTCCTTCCGTTGGTTCACCCCCAAAATGGCTGCTACGACTGGTGCACTGCGCCAGCCTGGCTCCGAAGCCAGGAGCCAGGTGCTTCCTCCTGGTCTCCCATGCGGGTTCAGGGCCCAAGCACTTGGGCCATCCTCCACTGCCTTCCTGGGCCACAGCAGAGAGCTGGACTGGAAGAGGAGCAACCAGGACAGAACCGGCGCCCCAACCGGGACTAGAACCTGGAGTACCAGTACCACAGGCGGAGAATTAGCCAAGTGAGGCGTGGCGCCGGCCTCATTTCCTCTTTTTTAAACATATAATCAGATTATTGTCTATATTTGATCATTTTAATATCTAAAGAGTCTAGGCATGTTGAATAATTTCTCATTTCTCTGCATTTCTCCCACAACTTCATTCCTAGTTTCGCAGGAATTATTTTCTTTCTTGCTCCTTCATCCATACATGTTTTTTAAGAGATTTATTTATTTATTTGAATGGCAGAGTTGAGAGAGAGAGAGAGAGGGAGAGAGAGAGAGAGAAAGGATAGACCGTGAGAGATCTTCCATCTGTTAGTTCACTCCCCAAATGGCCGCAACAGCCAGGGCTGTGCCAGGCTGAAGCCAGGAGCCTGAGGCTTCAACCAGGTCTCTCACGCAGGTGTAGGGGCTCAAGGACCTGAGCCATCTTCTATTGCTTTCCCCAGGCTCATTGCCAGGCCAGGGAACTGGATTGGAAGTAGAGACAGAGAGAAAGATCTTCCATCCGCTGGTTCACTCCCCAAATGGCTGCAGTGGCAGGAGCCAGGCCAATCTGAAGCCAGGAGCCAGGAGCTTCTTCCTGGGTCCCCCTTGTGAGTACAGTGATCCAAGCACTTGGGCCATCTTCCACTGCTTTACAAGGCACGTCAGCTAGGAGCTTGCACCGACATCCCATATGGGCCCTGGTTTGAGTCCTAGCTGTTGCACTTCCAATCCAGCCCCCTGCTCGGGGGAAGAGGAGCACTGCCAGCGCCAGTCCAGCTCTTCATCTCCCAGACACGTCGCAGGGAATCACTGCCAAGACCTTGGGGTTTGGATGGCCGAAAGTGAGGAAAGCTGTTTGCCTCTTTCTTTTCTGTGGTATGGGAAAACGTGAAGTTTTTTGCTTGAAAATGAGGCATGAGAACTTCAGAAACACGGGAAAATCCAATTCACGGTCAGAACTACAAAATAACTTTATGCTTGAAATGCGACCAACCCTTCCAGTTGAGTAACCTCCCTGCACCGGGGTGGCCTGCCCTCGTGGCTCACCTTGGCTCAGCGTCTGGTTTTCTCTCTTACCATTTGGTTTAGTTGAGTCAGTGACTCTGAGGCTTGTTTTCTTTTTTTTTTTTCTGGGTCGCCCAGACTGGGAATACCGGGCATTTGATTTATTCCTGGCCAGGGAATGTTTGACTCATTTATTTATTTGACTCAGTATTGGATAGGTTGGAAAGGTTTGCATAATAAAATGCTTTTCTTGGAGAGAAAAAAAATTCAAGATTTTTGTCTAGATACATAAAGCATCAATTTAGTATTTTAAAGTTATATAACCCAGGGGCCTGTTAGGTAACAGATGAATGGCTCTCGGAGCCACAGGGTTCAATGGTACTACTACCAGTCCCAAGACCACTACCCAACCACTGTAAGCCAGTAAATAGGACAAAACCACTCCAAATATAAAATTTTAAAAATTAACAAAAATGAGAGCCAAAAGTAGTCAAATTTTTCAAACAAGGTGGTTAAGTTGAGAGGCATGTAGTGACCAACTCCTCCATGTTTGCTTTTTGATGGGGCCACAGGATACACTGAGAATAAACTCTTCATTTCCATTCATTGCCGAGTATGCTAATTTGCTCTATGGAAAGAAGTTGCTCTGGCTTCTGCCCCAACCAGAATGTTTTCCTAACTTACCAGTTTCAACTCAGACTGATAAGTGGCTGCTCCCATTAACCTGGACATGGAAGAAGGCAGGAAGGAGAATCTGGGCGCCCAGTAGCTGTTTCAGGCCTCAGTCTCATTGGGCTCACGAGGCCTCTGGATCCCTTGCTCAACCTGCAGCGGGGACCCAGTTCAGTGCTGAGCAGCTGTGCAAGCTTGGGGATGCAAGGCTCTGTGTAGGGTACCGCACAGCATGTTATAGAGAAAGTCACCTCTGCCCCCGCTGCGTTTCTGTCCAGGCAGGTAAGTCCTACACTTCAGCCTGTGTGATGACTCTAAGCAGTCAGCAGCAGCAGAGCTGTATGAAAGGGAAATCAGGAGACTTGGGTAACTCCTTGGTTGTTAGAGCTGACCTGTTGGCATTTCTCATTTATCGAGAAGTGACTTTTCACTAGACAGAAAAGAATATGGCAATAGGGACATCACTGGAGCGAGTCCTCATTAACAGAGAGGGAGGCATTTATCTACTTAGAGACTTTGAAGATTCCACACTATGCCTCTCTTTAGGTGGGTAATGCTTTCAACATTTGATTCAGAGCCATAGGCGGTGGCTTTTCCCACCCACAGAAAAATTCCTTTAAGGAGTGGTGAGACCATCAACAGCCAGCAGCTGTTGAAAAGACTGTTTAGACTCCATGGATGATGCTGGGAAATTTTTGGAATCATGGTCTTGATCAAGAAGGAAACCCAACAGTGGGAAAATCAACAATCTAAATTCATGCCCAAGGGAAGCTTCCTTACATAACCTTCAATGTGCTTCTCAATAGCTATTGCCAAGTGGAGGAGTAAAATGGAAACAGTGAGTAGGCCCTTGTGCTCTAGGTCAAATGTCCAGTTGTCCTTTGATAGTCTTGGAAGATCCATCCCAGGATCCCTGTGGACACCAAAATCCATGGATACTCTAGTCTCTTATATAAAATAGGGTAGTATTTGCCTGGTACCTACACACAACTTCCCTGCATGCTCTAAATCATCTCTAGAAGACTTACAATACCTACTGCAATGCAAACTCTATGTAAATAGTTGTATTATTTAGGAAATAATGACAAAGGGGAAAAAGTCTGTTCATTATAGATGCAATTTTAAAAAATATTTTCATTGCACAGTTGGTTGAATCCAAGATGCAGCCCCCAAGGCTATGGAGGGCTGACTAATGTTGGAGACCAAATTCTCCCTCAGATTAGTTGGATCCAATCATTTAATGCTGAAGTGCTCACTTGAGAGTCTCTAACACTCATGGTTGGTTGTCTAATGCAATCTTTGTCTCTTACCCAACACAGAAGGACTTGGTGTGGGTCCCTGACTTAATTATCTTTTAAAAATTAAATTGATGTTTGTTTTGTCAACAGATCTTGATAGATAAAGTGATTTGGAGAGCTGTTCCACTTCTCTATAAATAAAGCAATGTGTCCTCAAAAGATAATGTTTTTTGTTCTTTTAATCTGTTGCTGCATGACAAACTAGGAAAAATTTAATAATTTAAAGCCACTGTTATGGTTTGGATAATAGTTTGGATGTCCCCCAAAGGCCCATGTACTGGGGGCTTGGTCCCCAAAATCTTATTTTAATGATTAATGAATTAATGTCAATGGTTATTAGATGAAGGATGGAGATTTGATCTAATTGTTATGTGTGGGAACTGGGCCAGTGGAAGGTCTTTAGGTCATTGGGGTGATGCCCTTGAAAAGGTTGATTATAAAGGCTGAGTTGGATGTAGCCCTTTTCTCTCCTTCCTGGCTTGCCATGAAATTATCCTTCTACCATGCCCTGGTCTCACCAGATACCTGGGCCAACGGAGCTGTCCAATCTTTGACTGTGAGCCTCCAAAACTATAAGCCAAAGTAAGCCTTCTTCCTTCCTAAGTAGCTCCTCTCAGGCATTTTAGTTGTAGTAATAAAAAGCTGACAAACACAGCAACTAGTTAATTATTCCTGAGAGCTCTGTGTGTTGACTCCAGCCACCTGGAAAGTTCTAATCCTGTGATGTCACCTGGGGCCAGAGTCATCTGGAAGCTCATCAGGCTCAAGATTTTGTACTTGCAGAGCCATCAGTTGATGCTGCCTAAACGCTGGGAGCCCAGCTGTGGGTATTGACCACACAACTGCTCTGGCACCTCCTACAGCCTGGGATTGTCATGGTAAGGCCACTGAGTCTGGGAAGCAGGATCCTGAGACTGGGTGCTTCCAGAGAGCAGGAGCAAGAGCTGTGTGCTTGTCCTCTACAAGGATAAACTTAGAATGGCATGTGTCACTTCTACCATAATCTAATGCTTATGCAGTCACAGGACCAGATTAGATTCAGGATGTGGGAAAATAAACCCCACTTCTCAGTGGGGAGAGTCACAGAGAAATTGTGACCATCTTTAATCCATCAAATCTCTTGTCAACAAGCAAAGTTCTGGGTTACACATGAGGTTCTTTGGGGGAAGACATTTTCTGTGTCTTTTATTTCTTCAATGTTTATCCCAGTGGATACCCGTTATATAGTGAACAAGACCACAGTCATGATCAAATTGAGAGACACGCACATTCTGTGCTTTTCTTTGTTGGGGATTGTTTACTTCCTAAATGCTAGTCTTAGACAACCTGGTTTAGCATCAGCCTGGAAACTGGAAAGAGAATGGTAGGAACCTTAAAGGCCACGAAGATGGCCTAGCCCTTTGGGTTACTGGGCACCCAGCCTAACTCAGAAAAAAATAAGAAACAAACATGGGGGAAAATATGCCAGAGAAACATGACTAATGGGAGACACATCATTGGGTCGTGTTTAGTTTATATAAGGCAATGGCCTCACGATCACTTCATGTCTTTAAAAATGGAAGATTCCCAAGGAGCTTTGGTTCATAATGGGCAAGATCTATTAATTCTATTAATATTTATGATATTGGAAATTGAAATAAATTTTTAAAATACCTATTTTAAAAGCACAATAACCTCATTACATAAGTCACATCTTTTTTTATGAAAATAAAACTGTATTTTCCAAAGCCAAACAACAAAAAAAGTTGAATAAGAAGAGTGGCACTGTTTTGGAGTTTTGCAAGTCTCTTTCCTGCCAGGGCTAATGGAAGACAGCTGGATTCTCCTCTGTGCTCTTGCAGTTCATCTGACTCTTTTGCAGTACACTGTCGTGGTGGAAGCAGATGAAGACAATCTGGTCTCACACAGAGTGGGGGGAAAAGGAGTATTTTAAACAGGCTTTTCAGATCCTATTGTGTTCATCTGAGTTTCTCAGCAAGTGTTGTTTCTTAAAGGGTAGTTGCAGTGTAGACTTTGGGACAAACATCTGTGGACACTCTTGCAGATTGGTGTCTTTTAGGGATGTCTTAGGTGCTCCCTGCTGGGGCCCCCAGGTGAGGAAACCAAGACTGAAACTCTGGGCGCCCTGAAACTGTCGCCTAGTCCTGCTCGCTCCTGGTTGCTTGTCTAACACTTTGCTGTCCTTCAGGATCACACGCAAACCACATTCTTCAGTGGAGGCTTCTGTCGCCTTCCTAAACAACAGTGACACTGTCATCTGCGTCATTTATCCGGCAATTCATATTCCAAGTTGATTGCCCATTAGACACTTGCTAATTGTTAATTAAGCGTAATTGTTTTTAAGCTAATTAAAATCAGGTTCTTTGACTAGTAGATACTTAGTCTGCTTTTCCCACAACACAACAAGCAGAAAAATGAATCAGTTTCTTAATCTGGGATTTGTGGGTTGGCTTGTTGGAATCCACGAATTCCAGAAATTGTTAAATTGTGGAATCGTTTTTTCAGAAATTTTTTCTTCAGAAGTATTACTCCTCCTACTCCACCCACAAGCATTAATAACAAATAAGCAAGAGTCTCAACACATACTGATTGGCCTTTTGGGGATTTTGACCCCAAGATCTGCTCTAATGCGATCAGGAAAGACCACTCAACACTCCGTCTTTCCCACCTTCCAACTTTCCTCTGTAATAGCAAATCCTCCTGGATTGTGCCTCTGGGCTTTTGGTTCCCTCAGTTCTGAACTGCACTGGAACCCCAGCCATCTAGTCACCTATGAGATTCCGAGGCAGTCTGCGTTTGGAGAACCCTTGTTTAGTCCCAGGCAAGCAGAACATATGACTGAATGGTCCCAACTTATGATGATTCAATTTATGATTTTGTTTTTATTTTTATTTTTTGACAGCAGAGTTATACAGAGAGAGAGAGAGAGAGAGAAAGGTCTTCATTCCGTTGGTTCACCCCCAAAATGGCCGCTATGGCCGGCGCTGCGCCGATCCGAAGCCAGGAACCAGGTGCTTCCTCCTGGTCTCCCATGCGGGTTCAGGGCCCAAGCACTTGGGCCATCCTCCACTGCCTTCCTGGGCCACAGCAGAGAGCTGGAATGGAAGAGGGGCAACCAGGACAGAATCCAGCACCCCAACCGGGACTAGAACCCAGGGTGCCGGCGCCGCAGGCGGAGGATTGGTCAAGTGAGCCACAGTGCCGGCCTCAATTTATGATTTTTAAAAAAAAGATTTATTATATTTATTTGACAGGCAGAGATACAGGGTTGGAGGGGAGACATATATAGAGAAAGATCTTTTTTTTTTTTTTTAATTTTTTTTTTTTGACAGGCAGAGTGGACAGTGAGAGAGACAGGTCTTCCTTTGCCGTTGGTTCACCCTCCAATGGCCGCCGCTGCCGCGCCGATCTGATGGCAGGAGCCAGGTACTTCTCCTGGTCTCCCATGGGGTGCAGGGCCCAAGCACTTGGGCCATCCTCCACTGCACTCCCTGGCCACAGCAGAGAGCTGGCCTGAAAGAGGGGCAACCGGGACAGAATCCGGCGCCCCGACCAGGACTAGAACCCGGTGTGCCAGCGCTGCAAGGCAGAGGATTAGCCTAGTGAGCCGTGGCGCCGGCTGAGAAAGATCTTCTATCTACTGGTTCACTACCCAAATTGCTGCAATGGCCTGGGCTGGGCCAGGCCGAAATCAGGAGCCAGGAGCTTCTTCCAGGTCTCCCATGTGGGTGCAGGGGCCCAAGGATTTGGGCCATCCTTCACTGCTTTCCCAGGCACATTGGTTGGGAGCTGGATAGGAAGTGGAAAATCTGATATTTGAACTGGTGCCCATATGGGATGCTGGCGTCACAGGCAGTGGCTTCATCCAGTATGCCACAATGCCGGCTCCATCTTATGTCTTTTTTGACTTTTTCATGGTACCAAGACAATTTACATTAGAAACCACATTTGATTTTGGAATTTGGATCTCTCCCAGGCTAGCAGTATGTATTCCTTCCTCTCTCAGATGTTGGGAAGCGGCAGTGGCTGTGGCTGCATCTCCAAGGCAGCCCCATAGTCACAAGGAGACACAGACACTCTGCAGTGTGTCATGTGGCCAAGCTACAGTGTTCTCAGTAGGTTAGGTGAATGGAAAGCATTTTCCACTTACAGTGTTTTATCTTGTTAAAAAAGATATTTGAAAGAGCAACAGAGAGAGAGGGAAAGAGAGAGAGAGAGCACTGGTTGACACCTGGAATGCCCACAATGGCCGGGACTAGACTGGAGCTGGGGCCAGAAGCCAGAAACTCTCCTAAGTGGGTGGCAGGAGCCCCAATACTTGAGCCATTACCGTTGCCTCTCACGGTCTGCATTGGCAGTAAGTTATGGTCGGGAGCCAGAGCTGGGAGTTGAATCCAGGTATTCCAATATAGGGCATGGTCTTCTTAACTGCCAGGCGAAATGCCCACTCCCACTCATGGTATTTTCAATTCGTGATGGATTTATATGGATATAGCCTCATTTTAAGTTGAGGGCATCAGTACAACTTTTTTTTTTTTTTTTTTTAGGGACGGGCAGTCGCATGCGGCGGGGCGGGGCGGGGCGCGGCTCCTCCGGCCCTCCCGCCGCGGAAGGCCGACGCGCGTGCGCGGGGCGCAGGCCGGCGCAGCCTGGTCCCCGGGGCGGGGGCGGCGGCCGCGTGTGCTGTGCGGGCCCGGGCGGCGGCGGGCTCAGAGGTACTCTTGTAGAAAGTGCAGCAGCGTCACCTCGTAGTGCTCGCCCGACTCGGGGCAGCGGATACTGTGCCTCTCGTTGGGGTAGATCTGCAGTTGATAAGGTTTTCCGGCTCGGATCAGCTGGGACACGAGGAAGTTCGTGTGGAAAAAGTGCACGTTTTCGTCCAGGAAGCCGTGGAGGATGAGCAGACGGTTGGGTTCATTGGGCAGCTTCTCCACGTGCAGGGCCACGGAGCCCGCCTCGTAGCCGTGCTGGTTCCTCTCCGGGACGTCCATGTAGCGCTCCGTGTAGCCCGTGTCGTAGGCCATCCACACGGTGACCGGGGCGCCCGCGATGGCCACCTTGAACACCTGCGGCTTGTGGATGAGCCCCATGAGCGAGAGGAAGCCTCCGTAGGACCAGCCGTGGATGGCGACGCGGCTGAGGTCGATGAAGCCGTACCTCTCGGCCACGAACTGCAGGCCCTCCACCTGGTCCTCGATCTCCACCTGGCCCATCTGGTTTTTGAGGGCCCCTTCGAAGCGCAGCCCCCGCTGGCAGGAGCCCCTGCCGTCGATCACCACCACAGCGTAGCCCAGCGAGGCCAGCGTGTTCCAGTACAACATTTTAATAAGACGTCTCCCTGGTGCTGAGAAGCAAGACGGTTCTAACTCAGGGGCCAGCAGGTTTTTTCTGCCAGGTGCAGGTCGCAGAGATTCTAGTTTTGCGGGTCATAGGGTCTCTGCTGCAACAGCTCATGTCCGCCATTGCTGCCTGAGCACAGCCACAAATGAGAGATAAATAAGCAGCCGTGGCTGTGTCCAAGTGCAGCTGTATTTCCAAAGACAGGGACCGCATTTGGCCCATGGGCAGGATTTTGTTGACTTCTCATTGAGTTCATGGCTTGCTAGGACCTAGGAATTTGCAGCTATAACCAGGAAGCACAACACTGGAAAACTAGGTAGATTCTTGGGGCCTCTCAGGACTCTGCATTCTTACCTTGACTGAAAGAGGAGCGTGTGAATCCAAGGAACCAGCTGGTTGCAGGTAGTGGCCCAGGCGGGCAGCCTAGTAGCCTGGGCATGCAACTCTGTGGTCACTACTCCAGTTATCATGCCCGTTTATCAGAGACAATGAAAAAGGTGATTGTCAACACCACCACAAACAAGGAGGGGGCCGGCTCCTGCTCTGGAGTCGGGATTGCTCCCTGATCTGCCTCTCTGTAAAAGGGGACCCTTTCTTTCTCTGTTCCATGCAGACAATGAATAAAAGGTTCACGGTGTATGATGTCACCAGAGTCTCCCAGACAATCTCTTGATTGTTCCACTTTAAATTCTGCCTCTGCATCAGCGGGGGGCTGCGGCTGCCATTCCTCCCTCCAGCAGTGACTCCTCAGTCACCAAACTGGCTCCTGCAGCTCCCTCTGGCAGACTGCCCCAGCAGGAGTCAAGCTGGGTGGGAGTACTTAGGTAGAAACTCCATAGGGCCATGGGGCTGCTTCTAAGACATCACAATTAGTGGAAGTGATTCACAACTTTTTAGTTTGGTCATCTAAAGACACCGAAGGGGGTTAGATAGTTCCGCTTGCAAATCAGCAAGCTCTTGGACTTATTTAGGGCCCCTCATGATCAAGTCTCACCAAAGGACACTTTTCTTTCTTATTCTCAGTAGGAGGTCTTGGGATTCTTCAAATTGGCTTTGCTCTCCCTTTTGTTTCTTGCAGTTCTGTTGACCAGAGGGATCAGTACTCTGTGTGCTCCTTTTGTTGCCTCTAGGAAGCTGCCACTTTTTTCCTTTCCATCGTGCAAGTGACTGAGACTGAGGGGGAAATCCTACCATTGACTTTAACCCTGCATCTTCTGCACCAGCACTTAGCTGTGGGATAACTATTAATAATGTCCTTGCTGATATCACCTTTCCTCCACCCAAGAAAGCACCCTTGCAGTCACCTGGGTCCACCAAGAGAGGGTGACATCGACTTTTCCTTCTTGGGTTACCGGTTCCAGTATCAACGTATGGGGAGGGTCTTTCCGATTGGTGGATTCAGGTTGATGCCGCTGGCCTGTATGCAAGGAAGACTATAAAGACCGGACTCTTTGTGGCCAATCCCAAGTACCTTTTGATGAGATTTGCATTTTTAGATGAGCATTTTTAGCTGCAACTCCCTGACACTTCCGCTAAAACCCATTCAGCAGGAATTCCTCAAACCTAGCAAGGGTTGAGATGCTGGGTGACCAAACCAAATGGCTAATGCCCACTTACTCCAGCTAACCTGGGGAGAGTGAACATCTGGCCCTGGTCCTGGAGAAGCAGCAGGAGGAGAGAAGCAGCCTTTGTGAATCTCACTACACGTTAAGCTCTGAACAAGTGCCCTGGGTTGGATGTGGTGTGCGTGTCCCTCCAAGGTTCACGTGCAGGAAGCTCACATCCCAGTGTGGTGGTGTTGAGGGGGTGGGACTGAAAGAGGCGAGGTTTAGTGGAAGAAGATGGTTAGGTCCCTAGGGGAGCCACCTTGGAAGGGGTTAATGTAGTCCTCTGAGACCCCCTGGAGAGCGAGTTGATCTTCGAAGAGCAAGCTTGGCCCCTCCATCTCTGGCTACCTGTCTGGTTGGCTGAGCATTTTTGCATGCCCTCTCACCACCATGCTATCTACATGAGGCTTCCACCATGAAGTCATGAGAATGGGGTGCTCGAAATTGAACTTTGTGCCTCTCAAACTGTGAGCTAAATAGACCTCCTCTGTTTATTAAGTACCCAGCCTCAGGTATTTTGGGACAGTAACAGAAAGACTGATCCAACCAGGCACTATATGAATCACAAGATTTATTTGTCACGGAAAGGAGATTGGAGCTTTGAGAAGGTAAGTTTCAAGGTCTCCTCAGTGGTAAGTGGCTGAGCCAAGATTTGGAACAGAGTCTGAGTCTGTCCACGCTCTCTGTAACAGTACACCGGGTAGTAATGAGAGCGCCAGGCCCCGAGGTGAATATCAGCACCACAAAACGAAGCCAGGCATAACTCCCCTTTTGTGTCCGAAGGCAAAATGGGGTTGCAGGAGTGATAACAGCATTGACCCTGCTGATCTCGGAGGACTTAAGTCAATAGCGCCTTCAGGTCCACCTGGAGAGAGAGGTCTCTAGCCAAGCCAGGCAAGCACTGATTTTGGAAAATTGTTTTAATAAGGAGAAACTACCCAAGAAAATGTGCCTAGGGTTTCTTTGTTATGGATACAAATTGCATCCAGGGAGATGTGGAGCTTCAAGGCATTTCAATGTTAAATCCTTTTGTCGCTTAAATGTGTTCTCTCTGGCTTTGGCTAATCATCTGTTTAAATTCCTTTATACAACTGCTACCTGGGTTTTGAGGTGAGAGACAATTCACTCTCAAGCAACTTTTTTTTTTTTTTTTTTTTTTTTGACAGGCAGAGTGGACAGTGAGAGAGAGAGACAGAGAGAAAGGTCTTCCTTTTGCCGTTGGTTCACCCTCCAATGGCCGTCGCGGCTGGCGCGCTGCGGCCGGCGCACCACGCTGATCCGATGGCAGGAGCCAGGTGCTTCTCCTGGTCTCCCATGGGGTGCAGGGCCCAAGCACTTGGGCCATCCTCCACTGCACTCCCTGGCCACAGCAGAGAGCTGGCCTGGAAGAGGGGCAACCGGGACAGAATCCGGCGCCCTGACTAGGACTAGAACCCGGTGTGCCGGCGCCGCAAGGCAGAGGATTAGCCTGGTGAGCTGCGTCGCCGGCCCTCAAGCAACTTTTGATAGGAGTAGAATGCAACATGAACTTTGGGAAATCCCAAAGGCACACCTACAGGCTTGGTGAGGAGCAAGCAAGTTGCTGGGGTAAGGTGCTAGCCAATGCTATTATGAAAGCTACAGGTAGGAATGAGCAAAAAAAAAAAAAAAAGCAGTTTTACTTTCAGACAAAAAGATAGCAAAATATTGATGCCTGCAAATGCTACCAAGTGTAGGGACATTGCAGGATGGGGCTGAAATGGCTCAAGTCTATCCAAGGAGCTTGATTTATCCCGTAGTATACTCAAAACACATTGGAAGATTTAGAAAGCTTGTATTTTTTTCCTTAAAAAATGTTTATGGGCCAATGCTGTGGCCTAGCAGGTAAAGCTGCCACCTATAGTGCTGGCATACTATATGGGTGCTGGTTCAAGTCCCGACTGTTCCACTTCTGATCCAACTCTCTGCTATGGCCTGGGAAAGCTCTTAATAACAGAGCTGGCGACTGGTGCCGTGGTGAAGCAGGTAAAGCCACCACCTGCAGTGCCAGCATCCCATATGGACGCTGGTTCGAATCCCGGCTGCTCCACTTCCGATGCAGCTCTCTGCTGTGGCCGGGGAAAGCAGAAGAAGATGGCCCAAGTCCTTTGGCCCCTGCACGTGGGAGACCAGGAAGAAGCTCCTGGCTCCTGGCTCTGGATGGAAGGCCTCTCTCTCTCTATCTCTGCCTCTCCTTCTCTCTCTGACTTTCAAATAAATAAGTCTTTAAAAAAAACTAATAAAGTTTAAAAAAACAAAAAAAAATGTTTATTTCCATCTACATGAAAGGCAGAGCAACAGGGGGAGAGAAAGAGAGAAACAGAGACAGAAAGACCGCTTCCATCTGCTTGTTCCCTCTCCGAATGCCTGCAAGTCAGGGCTGGGCCAGGCTGCAACCAGGAGACTGGGGTTTTGTTGGGGTTTCCCACACGGGTGGCAGGGGTCCAAGCACTTGGGCTATCATCTGTTGCCTCTGAGGATGTATTAGGAGGAAGCTGGATCAGAAGTGAAACAGGCAGGCGCCGCGGCTCACCAGGTGCCGGCACACCGGGTTCTAGTCCCGGTCGGGGCGCCGGATTCTGTCCCGGTTGCCCCTCTTCCAGGCCAGCTCTCTGCTGTGGGGCCCTGGAAGGCAGTGGAGGATGGCCCAAGTGCTTGGGCCCTGCACCCCATGGGAGACCAGGAGGAAGCACCTGGCTCCTGCCATCGGATCAGCGTGGTGCGCCGGCCGCAGCGCGCCAGCCGCGACGGCCATTGGAGGGTGAACCAACGGCAAAAGGAAGACCTTTCTCTCTGTCTCTCTCTTTCACTGTCCACTCTGCCTGTCAAAAAATAAATAAATAAAAATTAAAAAAAAAGAAGTGAAACAGCTGGGACTTGAATCGGCGCTCATATGGGATGCTGGCATCTTAAGTGGCAGCTTAACCCCTGTGGCACAGCGCCTACCCCCCAGGCAAGCTGGTTTCTTATAACAAAAGCGGCATGTTGTCTTTGGAAAGTCTCCTGGAAATTTCAACATTAAGTAGGTTATTTAAACTTTTAAAATAAAATAGACTTCAACCTGAATTGTGGAGATGAATGTGCTCCCCCCACGTGTGTATGTGTGTGTGTGTGTGTGTGTAAGGCTCACTCACATTTTTTTTTAAACCAGAGTCAGTGGAGCAGAATCGATGATGCCAATGTGCAAGTTAAATGCCTCTGAATCAGAACCTTGGGTGTAGATAGCCCTGGTATAAATCATGCCTTTATGCACGATGTACAATGAGCAAAAAAGTCAGTATTATTTTTGTCAAATAGCTTGTAGGCCATAGGTTTGAAGACGTTGGAAGCACAGATATACATGGAGTTGGGCCCGGAATCGTGATGGTGTCCTGGAAATGCAGTGTTTTAATTCTTTTTGTTATTTTCCCCACCCCTGCCCCAGCCATAGTTCATATTTTTATTCCTCCAGTTTTGGTGGATATTTTTCAAAGGATGAAGCAGAAGGGAAGGGTTTTGTCAGGACAGATGTGGATTAGGGTGTCTGGTTTAGTCTCACTCCATTCAGTAGAAGGTCATGTTCATGCTGTGCCTAAAAGGAAAGGAGGGGTGGCGAGTTTTAGCTTAACAGTTAAGATGCCTGCATCCCCACTGCAGCCAGGTTTGGTTCCTGGCTCCAGCTCCCGACCCTAGCTTCCTGCCAATACAGACCCTGGGAGACAGCCGTGATGGCTCAAGCAGTTGGGTTCCTGCCATTCATGTGGGAGATGTGGATTGAATTCTTAGCTCCCGACTTAGGTCTGGCCCAGTCCCAGCTGTTGTGTGCATTTGGAAAGTGAACCAGCAGATGGGAGCTCTGTCTGCCTGCCTCTCAAAATAAATAAGATTTAAAAAATAATAATAAAAAGAAGAAGGAAAGAACAATACAGGTCAAGGTAAAGCTGTTCTTGGCTGGGAAAGGGCAAAGAGAACTTGGTAACCAACAGCGACCTGGTAGACAACACTTGGAATCAGAGTCATAAGGGTTAGTCTTTTAAACAAATTTAGTTATTTATTTACATTGCATTTGAAAGGTAAGGGGGACAGGCCTGCGCCGTGGCTCACTAGGCTAATCCTCTGCCTTGCGGCGCTGGCACACGGGGTTCTAGTCCCGGTCGGGGCACCGGATTCTGTCCCGGTTGCCCCTCTTCCAGGCCAGCTCTCTGCTATGGCCCAGGAGTGCAGTGGAAGATGGCCCAAGTACTTGGGCCCTGCACCCGCATGGGAGACCAGGATAAGCACCTGGCTCCTGCCATCAGATCAGCGTGGTGTGCCGGCTGCAGTGCGCCAGCCGCGGCAGCCATTGGAGGGTGAACCAACGGCAAAGGGAAGACCTTTCTCTCTGTCTCTCTCTGTCTCTCTCTCTCACTGTCCACTCTGCCTGTCAAAAAAAAAAAAAAAAAAAAAAAAAAAAAAAAAAAACCACGTAAGGGGGACAAAGAGAGAGAGAGAGAGAGAGGCATTGAGATTGTCCATATGCTAGTTCATTCTGAAAATTTCTGCAACACCTAGGGCTGAGCCAGGCTGAAACCAGGATCCAGACATTCCATCTGGGTTTCCTGTGTGAGTGGCAGGGACCCAACTACTTGGGTCATCACTTGCTGCCTCCCACGGTGCACATCAGCAGGGAGGTGGATTGGAAGCTCTTGCTTATGGGATGTGAACATCCCAAATGGCTGTGTAACCACTGCACCATGTGCCTGCTCCATAAAGGCCCATCTTAATGTATTTGACATATAGTCTTCACCTTTTCCTCATCCCATTTGAAACGTGTTGCTTAAGCAGAGGCTGTTTAGAAAAGGTGTGGGGCAGATGGCGCCGCGGCTCACTAAGCTAATCCTCCATCTGCGGCGCTGGTGCTCCAGGTTCTAGTCCCGGTTGGGGTGCCAGATTCTATCCCGGTTGCTCCTGTTCCAGTCCAGCTCTCTGCTGTGGCCCAGGAAGGCAGTGGAGGATGGCCCAAGTGCTTGGGCCCTGCACCCGCATGGGAGACCAGGAGAAGCACCTGGCTCCTGGCTTCAGATCGGCCTTAGCGGCCATTTTGGGGGTGAAGGAAGACCCTTTCTCTGTCTCTGTCTCTCTCTCTCACTGTCTAACTCTGCCTGTCAAAAAAAAAAAAAAAAAAAAAAAAAAAAAAAAAAGAAGGCATGGGGACTTCCTTGCTCTGAGATTATGTGTGGGACACGGTGAGGGATTGTGGAGGACACAGTTGGAGGTGGGTGGGGTCCGCCCCAGGCTCCTCTGCTGAGGAGTCATGGCATCCCCTGTAGATCCAGACTGTAGGCTGCAGTCAATTGGTGTCAACTGCGAGAGAGAAAGCTGGTACTTCTGGAGGATGGTTTTGCAACTTATCTTGATGCTCCAGAATTTGGGGGACATGGTGTTTGTCCTGAAGGCTTAGGTATATGCTCTGTTGGTTTTGATGGGAATTTAAAACCAGTTGTATGGGAGACCGAGGAAAAATTATAATAGGGAGGGCTGTGATGAAGTTTTAGCCCTTATGGAAAAATCCATTAACCATTTTACTTTTTCAAAAAAATGTATTCATATATATATTAAAGATTTTTTTTTATTTTAATGGCAGAGTGACAGAAAGAAGAGGAGAGACAGAGAAAGAGATTTCTGTCTGCTGATTCACTCCTCAAATGGCCACAATAGCTAGGTCTGGGACAGGCTGAAGCCAGGAGCCTGGAACTCCATCCAGGTCTCCCAAGTGGGTAGCAGGGACCCAAGTCCTTGGACCATATTCTGCTGCTTTCCCAGGCACATTAGCAGGGAGCTTGATCAGAAGCAGAGCAACAGGGACTGGAGTCAGTGTTCCAATATAAGGTGCTGGCATTTCACGTGCTGGTTTAACCTGCTAAACCACAATGCCAGCCTCTCTTTATATGTATTTTATTTATCTAAGAGAAACAGAAAAAAACGAGAGAGCTCCCATCAGCTGATTTCACTTCTCAAGTGCCTGCAATGACTAAGGCTTGGCTAGGCTGAAGCCATGAGCAAGAAGTTCACCTTAGGACTCCCAGGTGCATGGCAGGGACCCAGCTACTTGAGCCGCACTTGCTGCCTCCAAGGTGGACAGTAACAGGAAGCTGGAATTGGGAATTGGAGCTGGGATTCAAACCTAGTCACTGATAGTGGATGAGTCCTGAGTGGTGTCTTAACTGCTAGGCCGAAGGCCCTCTCAGGGCCACTTTCTTAAATGTTGCGTGTTTGCTGTGCTTCAGTTATTAAAGCAAAGCAGGATGCTAGAGGAAGCCATTGACCCCATGTCTCACCAGTCACTTAGGTCCGAGTCACACACGTGCCCTAGCTCAGCCTCCCACAGACGTGGCTCACTAGTAGTAGTTGAGCAGTTGTCTGACACCTTGGTTACCAGGAGGTAAACCTTACCCCACTAACCTGAAGGGCAGAACTTCTTAAAATACATTACCCACAGATAGAATCTGAGCAGCTTGGTCAAGATGGAAATTCCTGTGTCAATTCCAGCGAGGCTGCCCCCGTCGGCCCACAGGGAGCCTGGGGATCTGCATTTTACCAAGCCCGGCTGGCGGATTTGGACGACGTGGCCTGGGAACTCCCCATAGAGATAAACGACTTGGAAGGTGCATTTTAGGGAAGGTTCTAAAGAAGTCTCCTGTTTATTTAGATTACAAGGTTAAAACATTCATATTGGTTTGACAGTAGATAGAGCCATGCAGATATCATATGACAATATCCATGCAAATATATTTTCACATGGTCTGAGTTGATAACGAGGCCTTTGGTGCTGTGTGTCTGGGTCAACAATGCCTTTAGCAGCTCAGCTGAATGGAAGAGACACAAACTCGTTAAATCTCAAGCATTCATTATTGGGGTTGGCATGGTCCTTTCTTTCCTTCATTCTGCACAGAGTAATGCTGAAAGCATCTCTGGATTTTTGCCACGGACCCTCTCTCTCATCTGTGAATACATTACTCCCTGCCTTAGGAAATGTCCCGCCTCCCCAGGGACATTTGCCGTGGTGATGGCAAATGCAGGAGGCTATGCAGCCCAGGGTGAGGTGGAGCCCAAGTGTGGAGGAGGTGCAAATGTGGTGGGTGCTGCCTGCTGTGATCAAACACCACCACGACTTCTCCACTTCCCACTTGTCAGCAGTCCTGTTCTCTGCTGCCTGGGGTGCTCAGGAAGTTGTGTTGAGCTACACAGGGAACTGAGAACATTGTGATTCCTGGATTCCTGGATTCTGGGCCTTGATTGTTCCATGGTTGTACATATACATGTGCACGTGAACACACATTTACATACACACATCTCTCCCTCTCCCTCTCCCTCTCCCTCTCCCTCTCCCTCTCCCTCTCCCTCTCCCTCTCCCTCTCCCTCTCCCTCTCCCTCTCTCTCTCCCTCTCCCTCTCTCTCTCCCTCTCTCTCTCTCTCACACACACACACACACACACACACACTCACAAAGAGTCTGAGAGTCTTGAGTTCACTGGTAATTTCCGGGTTGGGTTTCATGTCAGTTCACTTTTCTGAAAGATCCAGTCCTCGGTGGATGTGTCCTTTGCTCACATGTGTTCCATACTTTAACTGGGGGAGTTTTTGGCTTATAGTCTTACACTGCAGGGAAAGGACACGGTACCGGGCAAGCAGAACTCACAGTGAAAGGTCACGTTATTGCACAACTTTTGTAATTCTGATTTATTACACATTTAGATTTTTTTAACCAAATACCCTCCCTGACAAAACTGGAAAGGACAGTAAGTGGAACAAATGATATCACGCCCAAGACACATGGTTGCTGGGAGAATGACGAATGGCAGTTCTGACTGCTACTGTACCTTGGGGAAATATTTTTGTTTTTGTTTTGTTGGTAATGCCAGAGCTGAGGTGATGGTTACACTGGTATAGCATTTTGCATTTCATGGTGTCCTAATGTGAAGTAGACTATGAAAGTTTTGTTAATTCCATTTGTTTCCTGGTAAGAAAACCAAGGCACAGAAGGGAGAAGGCTTGCCAGGTCCCCATGAGTGGTCGCCTGAGACTCTGTCCTGTGGCTGACCTCTGCCCAAATCCTACTGCCTGGTCCTCTTCTTAAACCCCAACTTCCTCTTTCTTCCTCTGTTCTCTTTTGTTTGGTCATTCCCTGAACTGAAAACTCAAGGCTGTTGAGCTTGTAAGAGCTTCCTTTGGACTATCATTCTGTGTATGATTTGTGTTGCTCCTTGTCAGACGTTTGGACAAAGTTGTAGGAGTTTCCTTGGCATGCCCCTTGGGAATTCATATCTGGAAAATTGTCTTTTTTTGAATAAAATATCTATTCCTTTCTATCAGGTAAGGAGATTTATGTGCTTTTTATCTTCCAAAAAGCTTAGGGCTAAATTTAATATTAAACCATGGCCTTTGTATTATCTATACTATCCTAAATTACTTCTTCCTTTTGGAAGGTTTTTTTTTTTTTTTTTTTGGTTTATTTATTTATTTGAAAGGCAGAGTTAGAGAGAGAGAGAGAGAGAGAGAGAGAGGTCGATCTGCCATCCACTGGTTCACTCCCTAAATGGCCACAATGGCCAGTACTGAGCCAGGCCAAAGACAGGAGCCAGGAGCCAGGAGCTTCTTCTGGGTCCCTCATGTAGGTGCAGGGTCTCAGACACATGGACTATCCTCTGCTGCTTTCTCAGGTGCATTAGCAGGGAGCTGGATAGGAAGTGGAGCAGCCGGAACTTGCACCAGCGCCGGTATGGGATGCTGGTACTGCAGGCAGCAGCTTAATCAGCTGTGCCACAGTGCCAGCCCCTCTGCAAGGTTTTAAATTGTGTTTTCAGCTTTGTTTTATAGCACCTTTTATTAGGAGTCAATGCTTTTTAGAGACAGGCATTTTGAATAAATATGTTTTGATCTGAGTTGAATTGGCTATGAAGTAAAAACATCGAATGCCCTAAATCATCTGTAAGATTATTAAATTGGATTGAGTGGGTTGCATAATATAAGGAGACTTTGAAAAGTTTATGGAAATGGAATTATAAGATTAAAAAATATAAACTATTTACTTGAAAGTCAGAGCTAGAGAGAGAGAGAGAAAGAGAGATTTTGTCACTAGTTCACTCCCAAATGACCATTAACAGCCAGGTCCAGACTAGGCCAAAGCCAGAAGCTGGGACCTCCAGCCTGGTCTCCCACATGGATGGCATCTGCTGCCTCCCCAGGCACACTAGCAGGAAGCTGGATTGGAAGTAGAGCAGCTGAGACTCAAACTGGCACTCTGATATGGGATGCTGGTGTCACAAGCAACAGGTGACACCAGGCATTAGTCCATCCCCAAAGAGACGAGGGTCCTGGGAATCTCACCATGCAATGCAGTCTTTCTACATCATTAGCTGAAGAAAAATGGGGGCCCTTTAAAGATTTTTTAAAGCTTATCAGACAAGAAGTGAGAATTAGCCGAATCATGAATGTAAAAGTGGATGCCCCATGATTTCCCATCAAAGCTGCCCTTGTTTGATGAGGGAGTGAGCAGGAGCAGGGTAGTAATAGGCAAGTACGTTCTAGTAAAGCTTTCCTGGGTGTTTTCTGGTAAACCTTTGGTTATGTTTCTTTAAAAAATAGGCAAATGTTAGCTATAAACAGTGCTAGACTTACGACAAAGGACAGTAAAATAAAATCTATATGCAAGCGAAATTGTATACAATGGAAGAATGCTAAAGCTTAATTTCAGTTTTGAAGTTATGTCTAAGAAATCTGCATAAAATACCATGATGGGAGATTATTTTTGTCCTGCGCACACATACAGAAGCCATATTCTGTCCTGGCTCAAGGCTCAGTCTTAGTAGGCGTTCCTCCTCCCTTTATCATGATCACTTTGCCCTACCGGTCATCGACCTGGAGTCAGAGTGACTCAGCAGGTGTTTGATATTGGACAGATCCCTTCTGAGCCTCATTTTCCTTATCTGGAAAACGGGATGATAATCCCTACCTCAGTGAGCAGTGTGACGATTGCACAGTGTGACTTACATGAAAACAATTATCCTGTGCCTGATATTTGGTTTTCCTTGAAATTTGAACTGTATCTTATAAAAAAAATCAAATGTTGCATTTTCTATTCCATAATAAATCCTGTGCAGAGTCCCATCTTAGATTTTTTTTTAAAGAAAACTTTAGTGGAGCTTATTACATACACTGAGAATTGCACAAGCTGTAGTATGCAACACACCGGACCTGCAGGGGCCCCTGCAAGGCAAGACCAGGTCAATCTGGTTGTTTTCATTTGCTGACTCTTTCTGAATTTGTTGAAATTATAGGATTAATATTTACCATGCATTGATGAGAAGCTGATAGAATGTTAAATATAGTCGATGTTAGAAAACAGATGGAAAGTGGATCTTTAGTTAGTAACATGCTCAAATCTTCCTTGAAATCTGATCATGCTGGTGGGTCAGGCTCCCACAGCCAAACTTAACCTGCTCGACCAGTCCTCCCCAGAAATGCCTGTTAGAAGAGGAGAATGTCAAGGCAAAGCAAAAAACCAGGCAGAATGGTTGGGGTGCCTTAAGATTTAAACCTGGCACAGACCCAAGAGCCACAGCTCCTGAGCCGGGCAAACAGCCAGGAAAGGAGAAGGGAGCCTCGTGGGGGTCCAGCCCTTGCCAAGTCTCAGCCTTGGGCGAGAAGCCACAGGAGGTGAAGTCATTTTCTGTGTCTTGCCTCAGCCAGAAGGTTAAATGCAGGGTGTCCATGGGCTTTCGCAGTGCCACATAAACCTTGCCCTTGTCCAGCCTCAGATTCGGGATGGGCATCCACGCTATGCAAGGCCTTGGGCTGTGGCTGCACTGACAGCCCTTGCTGGGGCCTGAGCGGCATGGAGCCCACCTTTGTGGCAAGACCTGCACTTTGGACAGAACTCGGACATCAAAGTGAAGGGCAAGGTGGACCCTTCCCCTTCCCCTCTCCCTCCCCCTCCCTCAGCTGTCCAGTGCTGGGAAGCCCGCCCTCTTCCCCCCTGCTGTGCACTGTGTGCTGACTTGCAGCGGCTGCTTACAGGTGAGTGCACTGTGCGTTCAGCTGTGTTCTAGACCCTCACCTGACATCAGCCAGCTGGGGAGCCTTGGGAAATCTTCCTGTCTCTGGATGTCTCCACCTTTTTGGAAAGGGGTCAAGTACCTGAGCCCTAGATGAATCTTGCTGGGATGGTGGGCGGAGGACAAAGCAGGGTGCTGCAAGGGACAGACAAGGCAGTGATGGTCAGTTGGGGGCCCCAGGAGTTCCCTGCCACCCTTTCCTCTTTGTCACCTCTGGGCCCATCCCCTGTGGCTCTGACCATTTTGTCTTCCCCGCCAGGGTCAGACAACTGTCTCTGGCCTTCCCAGCTCACCTGTGCCCTTTGTGTGCGAACACCTTTGCTCCATGTGAACTCCAGCCTCGCTGGCTATGAGGGCTTGGCCTCTGTCTGTGGGCAGAGTTTGGCTGTTTGGTGAACTCGCCCAAGCTGAGTATTTGGGCTCCTCAGGGGTCTGTTCTGAACGCAACTCCAGATGGGAGAATGAGCTGACCAAGCATGCTTCTAAGGCATCTCAGTGTCTAAGGGGCACACTACACATTTGTTGTTTTTCTGATTTACTTATTTATTTGGGAGGGAGAGAGGGGTAGGGAGAGAGAAAGATGGGATGAGAGAGAGAGAGAGAGGACGTTCCCACTGCTGGTTTACTCTCCAATCATCCGCAATGGCCAGGGCTGGGCCTGGCTGAAGCTGGGAGCCAAGAACTCACTCCAGGTCTCAGGTGATGATAGGAACTCAATTACTTGACCTATGACCTTCTGCCTTCCAGGGTCTGCATTAGTAGGAAGCTGGAGCCAGGCATCCTAACCAGCATCTTAACTGCTAAGCCAAGTGCCCACCCAAGGGTGCACTTTAATCTCAAAGTCTCCACCTGGTTTTCATTAAGGACCAGTCTCACGTTTAAAATCAAAACTACAGGCACTGAGCTCTCAGGGCCTTTACTATTGGTATATATTTTTCTTTTTCCCTTTTCACTCTGTCCCGTGAGACATCCGTGTTCCAAGCAGGCTGTTGAGAATCTTTCCCAGAGCCCCTCTCCCTGCCTCTGCATTTCCAAAGGAAAACCCAGCGTCCCTGGATGCTGGCCTGATGACAGGGAGTTGGATAATGCAAAGGATGTTGCTTAAGGAACTCTGGACACAGTCGAATGTACTGGACTCCATGATAAAGGACACATTTTATAAGCAGAATATAAATAGTCAGCGTCTTGGCCCTGGACCCCATGGCTGAGTTCCTGCAGCATCGGGGCGTGCTCCACCCAGCCCTCCCCCCTTTTCCTTCCTGGGCTCCTCATGGCACTGCCAGTCCCCCGCCTCATTATTTATGAGACAGATCTCCTGTTTTCCATGGACAGTCGTTCCACTGAGCTTCCTGTAGGGATATTTTGGGAGTGAGATCCTTGACTTTTGAATAGCGCGTCCCCTTCTACCTTGCATAACAAGTGATTCCTCATCCTCTCTAGTGCTCTTTTCTTCCCTGCTACTCATTGGGATGAAAAATAGAAAAAGTTTCTCATAGTGCCGAGTTTTTTTTTTTTTTGTTTGTTTGTTTTTTTTTTTTTGGACAGAGTGGACCGTGAGAGAGACAGAGAGAAAGGTCTTCCTTTGCCATTGGTTCACCCTCCAATGGCCACCGCGGCTGGTGCGCTGCAGCCGGCGCACCGCGCTGATCCGATGGCAGGAGCCAGGTGCTTCTCCTGGTCTCCCATGGGGTGCAGGGCCCAAGCACTTGGGCCATCCTCCACTGCACTCCCTGGCCACAGCAGAGAGCTGGCCTGGAAGAGGGGCAACCGGAACAGAATCCAGTGCCCCGACCGGGACTAGAACCCGGTATGCCGGCGCCGCAAGGCAGAGGATTAGCCTAATGAGCCTCGGCCCCGACCAGCACCGAGTTTTAGGTTTATGAGACATATCAAGTACCTACTGCACAAAGCTGTTTAACCACAATTTTTTTTTCTTTTAGATACAAATCTTGAAGAGTCTGAGCAGCAGGAATGTCTTGTTCTTTTGAAATTTTATGATCACAAAATTCAGAAAAGGTCTTATAAGTTTGTGTGCTGTGTCAGAGCTAGAGTGCATTTGTAGGTATTTGATTGTGTTCATTAGAAGTGAATTATTTTCATTATGTTAATTACAGTTGAGAATTGAGGTTGCTTTAGACATACAAAGGAAATAAGTGAGAATAAACTCCAATGAAGGTCTTTCTGAACTAGAATTGTATTTACCTTATTAAAGTTACCAAAAAAAAGCAAAATTTTTTTTGGGTCAGAGGAAATTCTCTACATCTATTATCTTTCAGTGCCGTGTTGATAAAGAATGAGCCGCAGAATTAGGGACATCACGGCAGGGAGCTGCAGAGGCCCAGTGCACTGCATCCCCTAAAACTCCCTGTCAGCTGCCCACTGTTGCCTGCGTCGTTGGCTGCACCTGCTGCATGTTAACTCTCAGGTGGAAACATCTGTGGGCACCAAGTATCACCTGTTAGACATGTGATGTGAGTTGGGCCTCAGCTTGCTTCCCTGGGAACGAGGAAGGTGAACTCGGTTGACATCTGAGCCCCCTCCTGAATGTACCTGCAGTCCAGTGTGGCAAGTGCAGGAGGGCCTTGGTCTCTATGGCCACCAGGTGTCCCGGCAGCACCCAGACTGGGCTCAGTTTTCTCAGGTCTGGGACTCCTTCCTGTGGTTCCTGAGAGCTTGTGAGCTCTGCAGAGGGAGGAAGGCAGCATTTTGGTTTTGTGTTGGTATTATTTGGGGACTGGTGACTCAGCCATTGAGACTGTTCATTAGTAGGAAGCTGGAGTCATGAGTTGGGCCAGGAGTAGAATCCGGGAACTCCAGTGTGGGATGCAGGCGTGCTAATAGGCTGGGCCAGATGTCCATACCATCTTGGTTTTCAAGATGTTTGAAACCTGACTAAGAACCAGTCACATTTTCGGGAATAGTTTCCTGTGTGTGCCATGAACTAGGAATTCAGGGGAGTTTTTTCAAACATCAGCAAACCCACAAAGGAAGAGTTATTATGGGTTATTTATATGCTCAGGGCACAGCTGTCTTTAGGAATGAAATAACAGCCTCGGGCTTACCCCTGTGTCCGTGGTCTGATGGAGGCGCCTGTGTAGCTCTGCCTGAGCAGGGAAACTGAATAATAGGCCCCCTGTATTCAGGGCCCCCATGAAGTGTGGAGAGGGGAGGTGTGGAGGAGGAAGTGAAGAAGCCCACACAGGGGTCACATCAAGGACACGATGGAAGAAAGGTTCTAAGGAGGCTACATCTGGCATCAGATAGCACCAGTGTGCCCGTTGCATGCTACACCTGCCATGCTGTATTTGATTGTGGGTCCATTTGGCCAGAAAAGTGGGGAAAACCCTTCAGGGCAGATTTTTAAAAAATCCCATCCGTGGCCGGCGCCGCGGCTCACTAGGCTAATCCTCCGCCTTGCGGCACCAGCACACCGGGTTCTAGTCCCGGTTGGGGCGCCGGATTCTGTCCTGGTTGCCCCTCTTCCAGGCCAGCTCTCTGTTGTGGCCAGGGAGTGCAGTGGAGGATGGCCCAGGTGCTTGGGCCCTGCACCCCATGGGAGACCAGGAGAAGCACCTGGCTCCTGCCGGATCAGTGCGGTGCGCCGGCCGCAGCGCGCCGGCCGCGGCGGCCATTGGAGGGTGAACCAACGGCAAAGGAAGACCTTTCTCCCTGTCTCTCTCTCACTGTCCACTCTGCCTGTAAAAAATAAATAAATAATCCCATCCATTTTTGAGTAGGACGTTTCCAAGGGATAACTGCTAGGCTGCAATGGGAAGTGGAGATGGTGAGAGATGAGAAGTAGCAGCACACCCATGGGCAATTTTCCCATTTAGTGTTATAGGAAATCGTATCTCTACTGATTCAGAGTAAAGTGACCTTTGCATGATTGTGTTTTATTACAGAGGAGTCTTTTGGATGTTTGGGGTGCAAAGAGATGTAAGGCTACTACATATTAACTTCAGTGGTTTGAACAATGTAGAGAGGATGTTAGTAGCAGGTTTACGGACACAGGAGCCAGCACATTCCTCCAGAAGCTCTCTACGATTTTACAGCTGACCTTTGCAATAGGCAAATGGGAGATCAGGGGCTCCTCAGCATTTCTTGGATGTTGAAATCATTGAAGAGAGCAAAATCATCACTTTTTATCAAGAGACTAGGACGAGACGTGATGAAAGCAAAGAACAAAGTTCCCAGAGCAGCCTCTGTGCAGTGCTGTATGCCCACCTGGAAGTGTTTCAGGACACATTTGAGATTCTGTAGAAGTTCTGGAAACAGCCGGCGCCGCGGCTCACTAGGCTAATCCTCCGCCTAGTGGCGCCGGCACACCGGGTTCTAGTCCCAGTCAGGGCATTGGATTCTGTCCCGGTTGCCCCCCTTCCAGGAGTGCTTGGGCCCTGCACCCCATGGGAGACCAGGATAAGCACCTGGCTCCTGGCTCCTGCCTTTTGGATAGGTGCGGTGCGCTGGCTGCAGCGCGCCGGCCGCGGCGGCCATTGGAGGGTGAACCAACGGCAAAAGGAAGACCTTTCTCTCTCTCCTCTCTCTCTCTCTCACTGTCCACTCTGCCTGTAAAAAAAAAAAAAAAAAAAAAAAGTTCTGGAAACAGCAGGCAGGCAGGGCTTTCATGTCTGAGTCACCAAATAGATCTGTGTTTGGACTTTTCAAGTAGCTAAAGAATAAAGTGAACCTTAGATGGCTCTTCCATTCCTATACAAAACTGTGATGAACTAAGTCCTTTGTTCTTCCACAGCGCTCTGTCCATCTGTCCTAAGTGTCACTCTTAATACTTGTTAAACTGCTTCTCCTCTTTGACAATTTCAGGTCTGCATTATCAGCTGTGCCTGCTCGGCCCCTATACAGTGTCCAGCCCACAGCAGAGAATATTTTTACATGTGTATGTCTTGAGCAAAGACAAAGAGGGCTTCTTTCAGCAGGCTCACCTTCTGAACTGTGAATACTTGGACATGGCAAAATTTCCAAATATTTGGAAACAGCTTCAGAAAACTCTGAAACTGTGAAAACACTGCTACCCGTTTCTATGTATTTGGGTGTTTTTATTTTGAGAGAAGAGAGAAGATAAAAATATGCAAATCAGGGCTAGTATCGTGGCATAACAGCCAAAACCACCTCCTGTGACACTCACATCCCATATGGGCACCGGTTCGAGTCCCGGCTGCTCCACTTCCGTTCTAGCTCCCTGCTAATGGCCTGGGAAAACAGCAGAGGATGGCCCAAGTGCTTGAGCTGCTGGCACCCATGCTGGCACCTGGATGAAACTCCTGGCTCCTGACTTTGGCCTGGCCATTCCAGCCATCTGGGGAGTAAACCAGTAGATGGAAGATTGACGGAACATATCTCCCTCAATCAATCTCTCTTTCTCAATTTAAAAATATATGTATATGCAAATTGCTCTGCATGTCTGACAAGATTCCCACATGGGTGTGGTCACAGATCCAGTTTTGCTGCTTTAATTGTCCCACAGATAAGAGGGGAGTCCCTCTCTTACCTACCGAGATGAGGATGTGTGGGAGGAAGGAACTTCTTGCTGTAGCAGCGGTCCTCGGATTTTGGCGATTCCGCTGCTGCGGTCAGCCTTCTGCGGGAAGTCCGTCTTCCTGGGGGTCGCATCCCTTCACCTCTGGCGAGGCAGATTTCAGATACGCGAGTGCAGCTCCTCAGTGGAGCTGGCGTGCGGGGGTGTTTTCTGGAGTTCTGTGACCACAGCCACGTCAGCCTGTGTGGCTGGGGTGTCCTGCAGGACTGCATTGTGATCTAAGGCACTGAAAGGCCTGGCTCTGGGCGGGGGTTTTGATTTATTCGGATGGGGCATAAACTCTGTTTCTTTGTTCTTTCCTCCCCAACCGCCATCTCTAACCCACAGCCTAGCATCCCTAGGCTGTTGGAATTTCGACACCATATACTCTGTGTGTGTGTGTGTGTCCCTCCTTGTGTCTGCGTGTCTACTATGACCCTAAACCAAGACTGTGGGCGGGTGGAAGAGGAGTCACAGCCCCCACTTCCTCTAGGGATGCTGGGAGGACGACCGAGAAGTCGGAGCGAGATCCACACCAGATCCCACTCTGCCGTTTCCTTCTGACCCCAGCACCTGCTGTGAGCCCCGGACCCGATGTCTTTGCATCTTCCTTCCTGGATGCTGTCACTGGAGAATGCAGAAAGCAGATGTTCGAGGTCAAATTCAAAGTCAGCAAGCCACTGCCAGTGCAGAGACTATCGTGCCTCCTATACCACACCCAGGATGAGCTCCCACCCCATCGTACTGTGACCTCCGTGACTGATGCCACAGGGTGGTGTCGTTGTATTGCTTTCTTTTCTCGTAATAATGAGAGTGCATCAATCAAGTTATGGCTGGCCAGGAAACCGAACCCAGAAAACTTACTCAGGAGGATGTCCGTCCTTGAATCATCAGGGGAAAGAGGATTCCAGGGTAGGAGACCATCAGCAGCAACTCACCCCCTGGTTTAGTTGTTCAGGTATTGAAGAGACCAGCAAGAGTGTTAGTAAACTCACTTACGCTGCCCCAGGCTCTGTTTAAACCCCTTGTGTCAGTTCTCCTTACAGTCCACGGAGTAGGCAATTCTGACATCTCTGTTTCACAATGGAGGAGGAAACCAAGGCAAAACAGAAGGGCTATAAATGTCCTATGGTGTGTGGCCATGGTATTCAGGATGAATCAAGAACACCGGCTCAGGTCATATGGGCTACAAGTTACTTAGAGTAATAATTGATGACCTGCTTAGAGAGCCCAGCTGAGCCAATTACTAACTGAAAGTAACTTTCTTGGCTTGAAACTCAAGGTTTGGAAAATGCCTATGTAATTATAAAATCAAATCACTTATCAATTGCTTGTTTTATAACATTGGTAACACATGGCCAGATCAGTGAAGAATGTGGTTTGTGTTGAAGGATTACAGTTTCACTGGTTGGCATATGAGGTAGAAAAGCCTCCTTTTTTAAACCAACTTTCCAGAATGTCTCCAGCCCCACAGGCCCTATTTTTGAAAATTATCTTTATTGGACCCCTATTTGTTGATTTGCTCCGGTAACGATGGCACTGCAGCTCGTGCGGATGCAGGAGCTCCCCAGGCCAGCAGCCAGCGTGTGTAACCACACCACCCGGCGCAACCCTGGGAACACGGAGGAGGTGGAGACAAGGCCGCCTTTGACCTGTGCAGAAAACTGCTCTCCTTACTAACACTGCGGCTGCTCCCTGTATCGTCCACTCGATGCCTGGATAATGTGTCACATTGGCTTCCAAGTGGGTGTCAGCTGCTTTTGAAACTATCATTCATCTTCAGAAGACAATGCTGACTTGACACTGCGAGGTGATTTAAGCCAACACCTCCGTTTCTCAGGGCAGTTCCTGGAGGAGGAAGACAGAACACTTCTGAGAGTCCATTGTGTGCCAAGGACAAGTGCTGACATTTTCATGATCTCGTTTAATCCTGTCCTTAGTTCTGGAGTGCAGTGTAATTATGCCCATTCTGTAACTGGAGATGCAGAGGCTCTGAAAGGTTGAGTAACTCACCCGAAGTCACACAGCTAGAATGTTTCAGAACTAAGATTTCACTTAGGTACCTTTGACTCAAAATCTACTTTCCACTGCCGTTGTGGAAGTGTTGTGAGCCATGGAGACATCGCGGGGTGGAACCATAACCCACCAATGGGAGTGTTTTAAACGTGGGCACACTCGTTTGCCTGAGTAAATCCTAACAGGTTTGGTTAGCTCTCAGGCAGCTTGGCTGTGACCTTTGGCACGTGGTGGTGGCACTGTTGTGCTAAGAGCTGGAGGCCTCGTTAGCCACCACACCCACTTCTTCTGGTCTCAAAGAGTGACTGAGCCAAACCCACACTGGGGTGAAGCTGGGATCTTTTGTGGAGAAGAGAAGGGCAGGGGGCCAGGGTGGTGAGCAGATGGAGAGAGGGCGCTCAGTCAGGATGGGTCTGGCCCGAAGGCTGGGGAGTGCCAAGGGGCTCCGTTGCCCCCAGAGATCTGTAGACCTTGGTCTCCTCACCCCATCTCCCTTTCATATGTGAAAACTAGGGGGTGTTGGAACAGATGGAAAAGGCTCTAACTTCCTATGGTGTCACACACATGGGGCTGGGGTCTCTGGCTGGAACTGCATAACGGGGGGTCTGGTGTATGTCTTCCTGACTGTACCTGTCCTGTACAAGAGGTTGCATGCATGTGCTCATGCATGCGTGTCTGTGTGCATGTGTGTTTGTCATCATCCTCCCTTCTTAGTCCCTCTTTCAGATTAAGAAAGAGAAGAATCAGGATTTCTCAGTTTTGGTTCTGGATGGATTTCTGCCTGGAAATTTCTCTGGAAACTGTTGCAGCTGCACACTGTCTTGATGCTACTCTGTTGTGGTCATGGTCTTGCCATACGACAGTGCCAGGCCTTCCAGTTAGACTTGGCTCGGACTGGGCATGAGGGCACACTGGCCAACCCTTGTACACCTGCAGCCTTGAACCACAGGGCCTTCCGTGGCAGCCAGGATGACCAGAACAGCCCCCTCCCTCAGGACTGACTGCTGTGCCTCCCCCGAGGGGCTGGAGCCTCCCTGTCCACAGAGGCTGGCACCTTGGCGTGGGGAAGCCTCCCAGCTGAACTCCCATTCCTGAAACCACAGTCCCTGCCCAGGAGTTGCTTCACTTCACTGTCCCATATTTTGTGACTCTTGGAAGGCAAAGACCATCACTTGCCTCTTGCCAACTTGCGCTTAGAAAACAACCATCCTGCACGCAGCTGGCTGCCTGGGAGACCCGGGAACTCCTCGTCTTCCTGGGGACTGTCTGTCGCTCCCCCTCTTCATGGAGGAACGACACAGGACCCTGCGCTGTTCTTTTGTCTGCTCGGCCCTCCCCGGGTTTGCTGCTGGTTCTTCCCGGGTTGGCTACCGACCCTTCCACCTCCGTGGAAGGGCGGTTCCCCCTAGCCACTTTCCCCACTTCCGCGGGGGAGCGGCACACCGCCGGCCGGCTCTCTCGGGGGCTGCACAGGTGTTCCTCTTAGATGTTCCTTCAGATAGATGTTCCTCGTGCATGTTGTCTCTCTCCTCCTCTATAGTCCTCTTCACCGATCCCAACTCTGCTACCCACACGCCGAGTACGCTGCTCTCCTCCAATCAGGAGCAGGTCCTGCTGTTTATTGGTTGAACTGGAGGCAGCTGTGTAGAAGCTGTTTCCTCCTCTCCCAGCGCCATATTGTGGGAGAGCAGAAGCATAGAATAAGTCTTAATTCCAGTAACTTAGTCTAGTCCGCACACTTTCTCAGGCTCACTAAACACAGCATGCCCCAGGTCTGTCAGGTGAGGTCAGTTCATGACACGTGGGTACCAGGTGCTGTGGGTCTGGCATTGCAATCAGAGAAAAAGTCAGAGACCAGGCCAGGGCCTTGAGGGGCCCATCTGCCCAGGGAGCCTTACCCCGCCCTGCCCCCTCCATGCATAGGGGCTGCCCACACCCCTGCAGGAAGTAGTTCCTATCCCCATGTGGCCCCTGGTTCCTCCTTTCAGCACCTCTCATGGCCCAAGCGTCACCAGAGAGGCCCTTTGTTCTGTCCACATCTGTGTCCTCAGTACCAAACCACCTTCTGGCACAGAGAAAGCACTCAATAAACACTGTAGGAATGGATGAATGAATTCTCATAATTTTTTAAAATTGACAAACAGAAACTATATGTTCTGTATTTATTGTGTACAACATGTTTTTGAAATATATGCACATTGTACAATGGCTGACTCAGGCTAATTAACATGCATTCCTTCACGTACCTAATAATCGTAAGTCTTAATTTACAATTTTTTTACTTGTTTATTTGAGAACCAATGAGAGAGAGAGAGAGAGAGAGAGAGAGAGAGAGAGAGGGGAAGTGAGAGAATGGGAATGCCCATTTGCTGGTTTACTCCCCAAATGCCCACAACAGCTGGAGCTGGAACAGGCCAAAGGCAGAAACTGCGAACTCAATTCAGGTATCCAGCTACTGGAGCCATCACTGCTGTCTCCCAGGCCCTGTATTGGCTGGAAGCTGGAACCCAGGCCCTCTGATGTGGGATGCAGGTGTCTTAAATGTTAAGCCAAACACCCACCTTCCATAGTTCTTGATCTACTCCCGAGATAGAAGCCCCTTGGGCCAACCACCCTCCTCTCCCCCTGGGCCCAAGCTGATCTGGGCTTCCTCTCCCCTGGCCCCAATATCCCAGCTGCCTTCCTCCCACACACCTCTGGAACCCTTATTTCAGGAAAGCAAACTCCCCTCCATCCCGACTGCCTTGCCTGAACTGAGCCCTGGCTTTCCCCCAAGAACAAAGCTGCACTGAAGCCTGCTCCAGTGGCCACGGCTCCTCTCCCACATCCTCTGCAGCTCGGGGTCAAGGAGGGAGGTCAGCATTCCTCTGGCCTTATTTCACCCTTTATAAAATGAAAGGAAACAAAACCTTGCTCTCTCCTGCACACATTGCGGGCTCTCAGCTCACCATCGCAGGGGCCTGGGAAACTCCCACCGGTGGTGTCAGCCTCAGGTCTCCGTGCTCTGCCCAGCTCCCTTCTGTGTGGCACCTGGTGAGAGCCCTTGTGCTTGCCACACCCGAGAAACCACTCTGTCACTGGAGTCTTCCACTCAGTTGTCCACTCTCTACTCATGGCCTCCTGTGGAAAATGCCTGGTGTCTCACGCTTCTGTTGAGCCCACTTTTTTTGATTTAGAGATTGGATTGCACTTAAATTGGTTACAACTTAACCTGGCTTCACAATGGAGAAATGGAGTGAATGCTTATGCTCCCCTAAAATTAATCTGTTAAAATCTAACCCCCTGGGCCAGCACAGAGGTATAGCGGGCAAAGCTGTTGCCTGCAGTGCTGGCATCCCATAGAGGCGCCAGTTCAAGTTCTGGCTGCTGCTCTTCTGATCCAGCTCTGGTATGGCCTGGGAAAGCAGCCAAAGATGGCCCAAGAAACTATGAACAGACCAGAAGAGATTAAGGAGACAGGACAGCTAAGTGCCGTGTGCTGTCCTGCGGCAGACGGCAGGACATCCAGCAGGCTACACCCAAATCAACTGTGGAAGCCAGTGAGTGGAGTGTGCTGCTCTTGATGTCATCATTGTGACAGATGCACCATAGTAATGTATGCTGTTAATGGCAGGAAGCCAGGCCAGGGCAAATGGCAGTGCTCTGTACTACCTGTGAAAATGTCATGTAAATCTAAAACTATTGCAAAACAAGTTTCTTTACAACCATGAAATCCCAGGTTACCTAAGACCCCCTTCTGCCACCCCTGATACCTCTCTGTGCCAAGTCTATTGTCAGAGCAGAGCCAGTACAGTCACAGGTAACTCTGAATCTCAGTCTAAGTTAATCTCACCTCTGTAAAACACGCAGGACTCAACTGAGCACTCAAAACAAACAGCAGAGACTGAGCCCAGTGTTGTGGTGCAGCAGATTAACTCACCACCTGCGATGCCAGCATCCCAGGCTCCTGGTTTTAGCCTGGCCCAGCCCTGGATACTGTGGCCATTCAGGGAGTGAATCAACAGATGGAAGAACGCCCCCCCCCCCAACTCTGTCTTTCAAATAAGTCTTTAACACAAAACAGCAGAGACTGTAACAGTATTATCAAGTAATGTGGAATTGGCAATGAAAATATAAATTCTGCCACACAATCGAGAAGGAGACTGGCTCAGTCTGGTTTCTGTTGCTTTAAAAAATACCTAAGACTGGGTAATTTATAAAGAATAGATGTTTATTTGGCTCATGGTTCTGGAAGCTGAGAAATCCAGGAACAATGTGCTGGCATGTGTGTGGCACCTGGTGAGGGCCTTCCTGCTGCCTCGTAACCTGGCGGTGGCCGTCACATGGTGAGACAGAGCAGGAGTGTCAGCTCAGATCTCTCTTCCTCTTTCCATAACGCCACTAATTGTGGGGAGCAACTCGGACTAGACTAAGTTACTGGAATTAAGACTTATTCTAGCCGGCGCCGCGGCTCACTAGGCTAATCCTCCACCTAGCGGCGCCGGCACACCGGGTTCTAGTCCCGGTTGGGGCGCCGGAGTCTGTCCCGGTTGCCCCTCTTCCAGGCCAGCTCTCTGCTGTGGCCAGGGAGTGCAGTGGAGGATGGCCCAGGTGCTTGGGCCCTGCACCCCATGGGAGACCAGGAAAAGCACCTGGCTCCTGGCTCCTGCCATCGGATCAGCGCGGTGCGCTGGCTGCAGCGTGCCGGCCGCGGTGGCCATTGGAGGGTGAACCAACGGCAAAGGGAAGACCTTTCTCTCTGTCTCTCTCTCTCACTGTCCACTCTGCCTGTCAAAAAAAAAAAAAAAAGACTTATTCTATGCATCTGCTCTCCCACAATATGGCGCTGAGAAGGGAGAAACAGCTTCTACACAGCTGCCTCCAGTTCAATCAATAAACAGCAGGACCTGCTCCTGATTGGAGGAGGGCAGTGTACTCGGCGTGTGGGTAGCAGAGTTGGGATTGGTGGAAGAGGACTATAAAGGAGGAGAGAGACAACATGCACCAGGAACATCTATCTGAAGGAACACCTGTGCAGCCCCCGAGAGAGCCGGCCGGCGGTGTGCCGCTCCCCCGCGGAAGTGGGGAAAGTGGCTAGGGGGAACCGCCCTTCCACGGAGGTGGAAGGGTCGGTAGCCAACCCGGGAAGAACCAGCAGCAAACCCGGGAAGGGCCGAGCAGACAAAAGAACAGCGCAGGGTCCTGTGTCGTTCCTCCATGAAGAGGGGGAGCGACAACTAATGACATCATCAGGACCCTACCCTCATGCACTCATCTCATCTTAGTCACCTCCTGCTATGGTTTGGAGAGGGTATGGTTCCTGAACTCATGCAGAGGTTTAAAGTCTAAGCTGAAAAGTCTTTTGTTAGTGGCACTCAGAGGGCAGAAACTTGGTCCAATTATGGTGCTTTAGGAGGTGGGCTAAGAGGAAGTCCTTAGGTCACTGGGAGTGTGCCTTGGAAGTGTGCCCTCATGAAAGGGTTGGTTATAAAAGCCTGAGTCCCTAGGGGATGCTGGCATCACAGGAAGCAGCTTTGCCTGCTTCACCACAGCGCCAGCCCCAAGATTGTTGTGTTGTAAGTAGGGTCGTTGGAAAGATTCCATGAGATGGTGCATGTAAAGCCTTTTGCATGACACCGAGCATATAGTACGTGTGCAATGATCTAGCGTGTCATTGTTGATCATGAATTGTTAGCGGTCAGTGCTCCGCAATGTCCCTTTAGCTTTCAAGTGGACCCAGTTCCTGCCTAAGTTGAGTTAGTCAGTGTGTGGTCAGAATAGATAGAAGAAAGCAAGGAAATCAGTGTGGCTGTTCGCACCCTAGTCTCGCCAAAGGACAGTGACTTCACAGGGCCTCTTCCTGTTTAGGTGTGTCACTGGTGAATTCTGTACACACACTGCCTCATTTCATCCTCATCACAGCTGTATGAAACAAGCATTCTTCCTCCAGTTTTGCAATTGAGGAAACAGCCAAGAGTTTCAGTGATGTGCTCCAGGTCCAACAGCTGGAAGGTGGGACTCCAAGAGCTTAAATTCTCACTTGCCCATTTGAAGCCCTGGACTCCTGCCGTGAGAGGCCAGCTGTCCAACAGATCAGCAATTTTGGACCTCCCTGGGACAAACCCACCTTTCAACTGCACCTCAAAGCAGAGGCACTTCTCAAAGCAGGCAGAAGTGCCTCAGTGTGGAGGGGGTCACAGGCACTGACTGTGCACTCATGGCCCTGTCCTCATGGGTCTTGGCCTGCTTCCGAGGCCAGGAGGAGTCCATTTTAACCCCTCAAGCTTTCTCTCCACTGCTGCTCCACTCCTCGCTCTTTCAAACAGCCCTGCAGCTGGCACACTGCTGAAGCCTGAGGCTCAGCCCCGGCAAGGCTCACTTCATGTGATCGGGTTGTCAACGCCAACTGCACTGTCCGCCTCCAGACTCCAGCAGACATGAACCTTTTGCACAGGCAGATTTAGAACCTCGGGCCAGACAGAGCCACAGCCTGTGAAAGGGAACCAAAACCAGAGGAGGCCTGGGTTGCCATGTGTGAGATGACAGCCAAGGTGGCCTCTGTTAACCTCACAGACTTGGAACTCGGTGGATTTCTCTTGTGCCATCTTGAGTCCACCAAGTTCAAGGTTAAATTGGAAGCAGATGGAAGTGGTTGTGCTTCTTTCTGTTCTCTCTCTGCTATCCTGTACCCAATGGCTCCAGCCTCCATCCCCAACCAAGCTGTGTAGATTCCCCTGCCAAACCTCTCTGTCTTCACACCTTTCTCATCTCTGATCAGAACTCATTTATGCCTTTTATGAACACACACCACATTTGGATAACAAGTGCCTGGAAAGCTTGTTAATCCCTGCTGCTTGCTTCTTATCATTTTTTTTTTAACACAAAACTGTACTTACTTATTTGGTAAAAGATGAAAGATTTATACAATCTGAAGAGAAACCAGAGTATGTACTTACTTATTTGGGAGACAGAGAGATAGGCAGAGACAAAGAGAGAGAGTTCCTATCACTGGTTCACTCCACAAATGTCCACAATGGCCAGGGCTTGGCTTTGGATTGAAGCCAGATGTCCCAAGTGAGTGGTTGAAATCAGTCCCTTGAGCCATCACCGCTGCCTCCCAGGGTCTGCATTAGCAGGAAGCTGAAGTGAGGAGTGGAGCCAGGGATCAAACCCAGGCACTCTGATATGGGATGTGGGCATCTCAACCACTAAGACTATTATTCTTGTGCTACTTACACTGACTGTATATTGAATAGGGTTAGGGTTAGGTTGAATATGGATTTACTCATTAACTTTAAGAGCATCAAAACTGGGTTGCTCAATAAAAAGTAAGACACAAAGAACTACTTATCCATTAAATACCAAACCTTTGTCTTTGTAAAGGTCAAAAATACAAGTAGATTGTGGAGGTTATATAAACAAATTCACATGCAATAGATGTGTAGTAAGTATGAAAGTAACTCATTACTGGGACAGGCATTTGCCTGGCAGTTAAAATGCTGGTTGAGTTGCCTGCAACATGCCCACATCCCACATTAGAATGCCTGGGTTTGGAGTCTGACTCCACTCTTGATTTCAGCTTCTTGTGTTGTGGGTCTGATTGTCTACAGTGTAAAAATGAGGAGGCTAGGGCTTAGAAATGATGGACCTTGGTGCCATAGCTGTGGTGTAGCAGGTAAGGCCACCGCCTGCAGTGCCAGCATCCTGGTTCGAGTCCTGGATGCTCCATTTCCAAACCAGCTCTCTGCTATGGCCTGAGAAAGCAGTAGAAGATGGCCCAAGTCCTTGGGCCCCTGCACCCATGTGAGAGACCCAGAAGAAGCTCCTGGCTCCTGCTTCGGATCGGCTCAGCTCTGGCTGTTGCGGCCATCTGGGGAGTAACCAGCAGATGGAAGATTTCTCTCTGCTTCTCCTCTCTCTGTGTAACTCTGACTTTCAAATACATAAATAAATCTTAAAAAAAAAAAAGAAAAGAAATGATGTACCTTGGGGCCTGCTCTGTGGTGTAGTGGGTAAAGCCACCACCTGCAGTGCCGGCATCCCATATGAGCACCGGTTCGAGTACCAGCAGCTCTATTTCCAATCCAGCTCTCTGCTAATGCACCTGGGAAAGCAGCTTGGGCCCTGCACCCTTGTGGGAAACCTGGAAGAAGCTCCTGGCTCTTGGCTTTGGATTGGCCCAGACCCAACCATTGCAGCCACTGGGGGAGTGAACCAGTGGATGGAAGACCTCTGTCTCTGTCTCTCCCTCTCTCTCTCTCTAACTCTACTTTTCAAAATAAATAAATAAATCTTAAAAAAAAGAATGATGTACCTTGCCCTACGTCATCAATCATTACTCTCAGGTGGAATTAGAGAAAGCAGGCACCCAGAGGTGTGAACCTGGGTCTGTCTCCGCCCTCTGTCATCTGGAGCTTTGGGCCATACTTCATACCCATGTTGGCATCGATGCTGCTAAAACTTCTTGTCGTTGCATGTGTAACAGCATTTAATGAGGAGAAGGAGGACATGTCACTCATTTTGCCATCTTTCTGGGTGCCTGGAAGCTTGGTTTCAATGTTAACAGAAACCTTAACTTTGCAAATTTTTAAAGCATTTTTGAGTAAGCACTTCTTTCCTTGTGAACTTTATTTATTTATTTGAAAGTTAGAGTTATAGTGAGAGAGAGAGAGAGGTCATAAATCTGCTGGTTCACTCGCCAAATAGCCACAGTGGCCAGGGCTGGACCAGGATGAAGCCAGAGCTTCATCCAGTCTCCCATGTGGGTGGCAGGCAGCTGGGACATGAACCAGTGCCCATATGGGATGCTGGTGTCACAGGCAGTGGCTTTACCTGCTACACCACAATGCTGGTCTCATGCTTGTGCACTTTAAAATAGCTGACCCTCGGTGCTCTAGTAGCTGTGAGACTTAAGACAAATGAGGATTTTCAGCTGCTTATACCAAGCTATTGCTAGTATTGTTTGCATAAATATGCAATATGCTTGCTATATTAATCATTTAAATTCATATGCCTCTCATTTTTCAAAGAAAATAAAAGAAGTGTCCATATCTAAGAACATTAAGCAGAGTGAATTGGAGAAAGTAAAAATTGAACACAAGAGTATGTGGAGAAAAAATAAAATGTTCTGTATCACAGAGTAAATGTTTTTTTAGACTCACACAAAGTGTCTTACAATGATCACTGGAGAAGTAACACATTTTGAATCACTGATGCAGACTTAGTTTGTAAAAAACCCCAAATCATTGGCAAAACTGTTGTCTTGACTTAAAACCCATTTGCAGAACTATTCCAAGTCAAAACTGTTTTTATAATCTTCTCACTGGGTACAGTTGAGGGAGCTTTGTAGAAAGACAAATAGAAGTCTATGGGCACACTACCCTGAACACGCGCTCTCTTGTCTCATCTCGGAAGCAAAGCAGTGTCAGGTCCGGGTGGGAGAGAGAGAAACAGAAAAGCAAGCCTATGTGTGAACTGGGCAAAGAGATGATTAACATTGAAATTGAGCTGTAGATGGTTGATCTCTGGAGTGTATGCCCGCATGGGGCAGCACCAGCCATCCTGTTCTATCCAGGCTCCCACGGCTCCCTTACCCTGCCTTTAGAGACGATGGCCATGATCTATGGCCAAACCATCCTGAACGTACCTGATCTCATCTGATCTTGGGCCTGGGGAAGCGACCAGCATGACGTGGTTCTTCAGACTTGCTGCCTACCCATCCACCCTCGCCTCCCCTGCCCTCCATACAGATAAGTGTAGAAATAAGAGATCCCATGTAGGCTTTGCTCTTGCTGGTGAGGGCGGCAGCCGAGGTGGGCAGTTCTTGGGCATGCAGTCTGTCCTCACACACCTGGAGTGGTGCGCCTAGCAGGAGCAGGCGTGACTGTCCCTGAGTGAAAGGTAGCATTGAGTCATTTAGGACATGGTGACTCTGGTGGCATGGCTTCCTTGTCAGGTTACACAGCAGCTTGATTTGGGGTCCTTCCTAGAAGTTTGGCTTTGAGGCATGTTCTCAAGCCCATCTAAAACCCTCTACATAAATGTTTCTCCTTGACTAATACATCAGGGAAGTATGGGAGGAAGAAATAGCCTCAAACAGGATTCAGATCCGGGGTCACCGGGAATATCGAGGTAGGCTGTGAGCGGAGCACCTCTGATGCACCAGTTATGTAGACTAAGGCGTGTATAGAGACTTCTGGAGATGTGCAGTCTCACAGCCTCAGCGGCCCTTGACATTGTATAGCTGCTACCCTTCCCCTGTACTTTACACGCAGCACTTCTAAAATAAATCCCAGCTGGGGCCGGCGTTGTGGTGCAGCAGGTTAAGCTGCTGCCTGTGACAACAGAATCTCATGAGTACCCATTCAAGTCCCAGCTGCTCCGCTTCTGATGCATTTCCCAGCTAATGTACCTGGGAACACAGTGGAAGACAGATGGCGAGCGTGGGCCCTTGTCACCTATGGGGGACACCCAGATGAGGTTCCTGGCTCCTGGCCATGGCGTGGCCAATCCCCGGCTGCTGCAGCCTTTTGGGTAGTGATCCAGTAGATGGCAGATCTTTCTCTCTCTGTAACTCTGCCTTTCAAATGAATAAACAAATCTTAAAAATGGCACTAAAATACACATAAAATTGATCATCTTAACCATTTATTTTTATTTTTTTTTATTTTTTTGACAGGCAGAGTGGACAGTGAGAGAGAGAGACAGAGAGAAAGGTCTTCCTTTGCCGTTGGTTCACCCTCCAATGGCCGTCGCGGCCGGCGCGCTGCGGTCGGCGCACCGCGCTGATCCGATGGCAGGAGCCAGGAGCCAGGTGCTTTTCCTGGTCTCCCATGGGGTGCAGGGCCCAAGCACCTGGGCCATCCTCCATTGCACTCCCTGGCCACAGCAGAGGGCTGGCCTTGAAGAGGGGCAACCGGGACAGAATCCGGTGCCCCGACCGGGACTAGAACCCGGTGTGCCGGCGCCGCTAGGCGGAGGATTAGCCTAGTGAGCCGCGGCGCCGGCCCCATCTTAACCATTTTTAAGAGTACAGTTCAGTGGTGTTGAGTATACTTACATTGTGGTGACATGGAACTCCAGAAGTTTTTCATCTTGCAAACTGAAATTCTGTACCCATTAACCAACAATTTCCTGTTCCCCTCACCCATCCCCTGGCAACCACCATCCTACTTTCTGTCTATGAATTTGACTGCTCTTGGCGCCTTCTGTAAGTGGTATTTATCTTTTTATGACTAGCTTATTTCAATTGGTCAAAGCATGTGACAGGATATCCTTTTTTAGAGCTGAGTAATATTCCATTGTATATGTATCAGTTTTGCTTTTCCATACAACCATTGGTAGGCATCTGGATTGCTTCTACCATGTAGCATTGTGAATAATTCAGCTTGAATATTGGTGGGTGTACTAAGCATTTTTATTACTACGACTACTAGCTCTTATGTAGCATTTACTATGTGTCAGGCACTAGCTAGCCTATACGAATTCCTTTAAAATTTGCACCAACCTTATGAGTTAGGAACTATTATTGTTCATATTTTTCCAGTGAGGAATTAAAGGGTCACAAACACTCATGGGAGTTGGAGAACTTGCTCCCAATAACTTGAATCCTGAATCCCAGTGTCTCCATCTGGTTATGGAATCTGAGTGCTCCATTTTGCTTTGCCTAAACACTCTGCCTTTGTGTCTTGGTCATTGTTGTTTCCTGTGCTCTTTCTGCCATTGAGAGCATTTCTACTCCATTGCATTTGAATGTCCATCCTCAGAAAGGCCTTTCTTGACAACCCCATTACTTACATCACAAGACCTGTTTTAAATTTGTTTGTAGCTCTTAGTACTCTCTAACATTTTGGTGTTAATTTACTTTTGATTCATTATCAGTATCCCACTCAAACATAAGCTGCAGGAAAGCACAGATCTTATGTTTATTTCATACTCTGTATCCCCAGTGCCTGGGTCTCTGCTTAGCAAATAGTGCATTCTATTTGCTTAGTTCACATTTGTGGTAGAAAGAATGAATGAATATGTAAAGGAACAAGCCTGGGCAATGTGGAATCATGCAATCGTAAAACTGAAAATAAAACATGTTAATAAAGGGGGAAAATCTTTTCACTGAATCAAGGGTTGAAATAAACTCAGGGGTTAAGTAGAATTGCTAAAATATCCTCTTTTTTCTGGTGATCACTTGATATCCTGGTACCTTCTAGCTGTGTTTCTGATTAGATAAGCTATAATGCTGGCATTGTTTCAACTTTATGGAATTGAAACAGTTGTGACAAAGTTGTTTATCCAGCTTTGTGGAAGTATTTAGTTCAAAGAAACATGAAGATTGTAATTTCAGCTGGGGTTAAAATGAGTAAAGGTGTTTTCACCCTGGTCTTCAAATGTTGACTGCCAGAGACAGCTGGGCAAGAAGTGCTCTGCCCTCTCTGTCGTGGGGGCAGCCCTTACAGGTCTCCCACGTGAGTGGCAGGGCCCAAGACATGAGCCATGGTCTGCTGCCTTCCAGGCGATGCATTGACAGGAACTGGGTTGGAAGTGGGATCTGGTCTTGAACCCAGGCACTCTGATATAGGATGCAGTTGTTCCAAGCAGTGGCTTAACCCACTGCACTACAATGGCTGCCTCTTTGCTGTGCATTCTTAACTGGAACCTTGTCAGAGAGTCATGTTTCCATCTTTTGAGAACGGTCACCAACGTGGTATCTAACCCAGCTGCAGTGGGTAAACAATTGAGGCTGGAGACTAGGATTCTGATGTTAGATTTCGTAGCTCAGGCCTAGGAACCCAGTCTGGACATGGTCAAACTCTAGTTTCTATCAAGCACTGAAGAGAAACAGCCTGCTCTTAGTGGCCTTAAGAGACTGGCAAAGAGCAAGGCTACGCACCTGCCTACTTTACCCACAAGGTCGCAGTCCACTGTGGACGTCTCCTTAACTTCCACCTGATGGAAGTTGAATGAGGTCAGTGCCCATGCTGCTCATAAACTTCACAGGCTGAGCTGCTGACAGGAAGAGTGATTCCTCTCTGCATGCCAGGGTGTAGCCTCCCGCCTGGTGCTCCATCAGGGAATAACAGACAAGACCAATGGAGGACTAAACACATTGATGGAAAAGCAGATCTGTAATGGCACCAGGACTGAGGGAAGAGAAAAGAAAGTGATGATCCAAAGGGTGGTCACATTTATGGATTTTTGCGATGTTTTCTTTATTTTTATTTTTGTAATAGGCAAAAAGTGAAACAAAGCTCTTCATTACCCAAGAAAAAGGAACATCAAAACCCATGTAAGAGGGACATGGAGGGGGCCTGCGATGTTGCATAGCTGGTGAAGCCGCCGCCTGCAGTGCTGGCATCCCATATGGGCGCCGGTTTGAGTCCCAGCTGCTCCACTTCCAATCCAGCTCTCTGCTATGGCCTGGGAAAGCAGTAGAAGATGGCCCAAGTCCTTGGGCCCCTGCACCTGCGTGGGAGACCTGGAAGAGGTTCCTGGCTCTTGGCTTTGGATCAGTGCAGCTCCGGCTGTTGCGGCCATTTGGAGAGTGAACCAGCGGACAGAAGACTCTCTCTCTCTCTCTGCCTCTCCTCTCTCTGTGTAACTCTGACTTTCAAGTAAATAATAACTAAATAAAGGGACATGGAAACAGGCCACTTGGTTCTTGTGGCTCTGGCAACTCTTAGCTTAGGGTGATACTATAGTGGGGTACAAAATGCAGAGGCCTGGGCTATGGGTAGCGCCCCAAGAGGGGACAGGAAGTTGAGAAAGGGAAGGATTCTGTGCACGAGGCATGAAACCTGGGGATCTGAGACTATCACACAGAGTTGAAAGGAAGATACCACCCCCCCCCCAAAAAAAAAAGAAGGCGGAACTGAGCAGCAGCAGGCAATCCAGGGAGCAGGGTTCAGGTGAGGCAGACGGGATTCCTTGGGGCTGACACATGCTGTCATGGCATGCCAAACTCCTTTGACCCTGAGTTTCTAAGAACAAATCGCTCTCAGTCAAAAAGTGGCCAACTCGTTCCCTTTGATTTGTGTGTAGCCGAGAGGATCCAAGCTCCTTGTTAACCTGGTTTTCACTATTACTATTTTTTGCTAAAATAATCACTATTTTGTGATTAAGAGAATGTGGAACCACATGGAGGCAGAGCACCACATCGTCATAGTTGAACTTAACAAAGTCAAATAGATTTCTCCTCTGTGTAGGCAGTGCCCAACCCAGGAAGGGTTCTGTTCCAAAGCCCTTTGGATCTGGGAATGAATTTTCCCACAGGAAACAGAAGTAAGAATTAGAATCCTGGCTCCTGTGGGGAGCAACCTGGACTAGACTAAGTTACTGGAATTAAGACTTATTCTATGCATCTGCTCTCCCACAATATGGCGCTGAGAAGGGAGAAACAGCTTCTACGCAGCTGCCTCCAGTTCAACCAATAAACTGTAGGACCTGCTCCTGATTGGAGGAGAGCAGCGTACTCGGCGTGTGGGTAGCAGAGTTGGGATTGGTGGAAAAGGACTATAAAGGAGGAGAGAGACAACATGCACCAGGAACATCTAAGGGGAACATCTGAAGGAACATCTATCTGAAGGAACACCTGTGCAGCCCCTGAGAGAGCCAGCCGGCGGTATGCTGCTCCCCCGCGGAAGTGGGGAAGGTGGCAGGGGGAACCGCCCTTCCACGGAGGTGGAAGGGTCGGTAGCCAACCCGGGAAGAACCAGCAGCAAACCCGGGGAGGGCCGAGCAGACAAAAGAACAACGCAGGGTCCTGTTTCGTTCCTCCACGAAGACGGGGAGCGACAGGCTCCAGTACACAAGAGCTGGTTTAGTTTACTATAGTGACTGAACTATAGTTTTAGAGGTCATGTTCTCTGAACCCCAAATTGAGATCCGTGATCTGACAAACACCTATGTTCTTACTGGAACAAAAGAACAGGATACAGGAGCATCTTCATAAAGTTGTTGGAGGAGCGTGTGTTAAGGCATTGCTTGCAGTGCCAGCATCCCATATGAGTGCCAGTTCAAGTCCAGGTTGCTTCACATCCAATCCAGCTCCCTGCTAATGCACCTGGGAAAGAAGCAGAAGATGGCCCAAATACTTGTATCCCTGCCACCTACATGAGAGACCCAAATGGAATTCCAAGCTCCTGTCTTTGGCTTGGCCCAGCCCTGGCTGTTGCAGCCATTTAAGAAGAGAACTAACTGGTGGAATAATCTCTCTCTCTCTCTCTCTCTCTCTCTCTCTCTCTTCCCTGTCTGTAATTCTGCCTTTCATAAATAAATAATTTTTTTAAAAAATTAGACGTAAAAGATAATTTTGCTGAAAAAAAATCTGAAACCCTGAAACCCTTGCATCTTTTTTTTTTTTTATAATATACATTGTCCAGGAGCTTTTGGAAGACCTCCTGTAAAAGTTGGATTTGGACCAGAAGATTCAGGATGCACTGCACTGTAATACTTCAAACGCTAAGCTGTAGACCTTAACACTGGGCATCTCCATCTTTCTGCAGGATAATGTGTGTCCAACTCCAGTAGTATGTGTTAGGATTACTGCCTGCCTGCTGATGTCAGACCGTTGGCTTGGAGCTTCAGAGGTGGCCCCACTGCTGCCTGCCCAGTTCCCAGGGTTACACATATTGTACATAACCAAACTGCAACTCCGTTCACTCTGTGAGTCCCAAATCCCTCCTCCCATTGCCCCTGACCCACCTGATCTGAGGCCTCATCTTCCCTTCACCAACCATCTTGCTCACTCCATACTAATTTCACACACTGGTCCTAGCCGCTGTGAGTTGGTTTTCTTAATTGACACATAAAAATTAAAAGTAGGTATGGGGCGCCCCGTGGTGTTTTGATCCATGTATATACCGAGTAATGCTCAGATCAGGGCAAGCATATTTATCTTCTCATATGTTTTTTTTTTATTTATTTATTTATTTTTTTATTTTTTGACAGGCAGAGTGGACAGTGAGAGAGAGAGACAGAGAGAAAGGTCTTCCTTTGCCGTTGGTTCACCCTCCAATGGCCGCCTTGGCCAGCGCACTGCGGCCGGCACACCGTGCTGATCCGATGGCAGGAGCCAGGAGCCAGGTGCTTTTCCTGCCCATGGGGTGCAGGGCCCAAGCACCTGGGCCATCCTCCACTGCACTCCCTGGCCACAGCAGAGGGCTGGCCTGGAAGAGGGGCAACCGGGACAGAATCCGGCGCCCCGACCGGGACTAGAACCTGGTGTGCCGGCGCCGCTAGGCGGAGGATTAGCCTAGTGAGCCACGGCGCCGGCCCTCTCATATGTTTTTTATCAAAATCTTTCTGCCAGATTTTTGAAATATGCAGTACATTTTTATCTGTAGTCACCCTGCTGGGCAACAGAAGACCAGAATTTGGTTTCCTTCCAAAGGAAGTGAAATCAACACTTTTTTATTATTTATTTAATTGACAGGTAGAGTTATAGACAGTGAGAGGGAGAGACAGAGAGAAAGGTCTTCCTTCCGTTGGTTCACTCCCCAAATGGCCGCTACTGCTGGAGCTATGCCGATCCAAAGCCAGGAGCCAGGTGCTTCTTCCTGGTCTCCCATGTGGGTGCAGGCTCCCAAGCACTTGGGCCAACCTCCACTGCTTTCCCAGGCCACAGCAGAGAGCTGGACTGGAAAAGGAGCAACCAGGACTAGAAACCGGGGCCCATATGGGATTCCGCCCCGCAGGTGGAGGATTAGTTAAGTGAGCCACGGGGTCGGCCTCAAATCAGCATGTTTAAGAGATCTGTACTGCCGTGTTCACTGCAGCACTATTCACAAAAGCCCTGGAGATGGACTCATCCTCCATGCTCATCAGCTGATGGATGGATTAAAACAACATGGTAAACATACACAAAGCCATAAAAAGGATGACATGCTGTCAGTGCTGACGGTGCAGGTGGAGCTGGAGGTCGTCATGTTAATTGAAACAGTCCAGTCCAACAGAAAGACAAATACCACATGATCTTGTCTATATGCGGAATCTAAAATTATTGTTGTCATAGAAGTTGAGAGGAAAGTGGGGTGACCAGAGATTGGAGACAGGAGAGGAGGGGAAGAGTGGGAAAAGGATGGCCATTGGGCACTAAGATAAGGTTCAGTAGGAGAAATGGGTTCTGATATTCTCCTGCACTGTGCATTTTGATGGAGCCTCCTGGTCCCATCACTCGATCCTTACTCTCTTCTGCTTCCTATCAGGCACCTGTGTCAGAATTCTGTATCTGCCCGCCCATCACCCTGCTCCTTCCTGTGACCCCTCCCACCCCACAGCTGCTGCAGTCCAGCTCATCTGCAAATACCAGAGCCCTTCAGACCAACAGCTCAGAGCTTCTCGGCCCCTCAACCAAATGGGATCAAAACAGGCCAAACTCAGGGGCTGGCTCTGCCCTGGTTTGAGTTCTGACCTGGTCACTTACGAGCTATTAATTCAAGTAAATGCACCCCATTCTCTGACCGCCGGTGTGCTGACATTTGAGATGGGGGTAACAACAGCTTCAATGGTTTTAGTGTTTGTGTTGTGCCAAGCACTGGTCTGAGGGCTGTAGGAGGTGTAAGCCTCAGAGTAGTCATCAGAAGTGAGAGCCGGCACCGTGGCTCAATAGGCTAATCCTCCACCTTGCGGCGCCGGCACACCGGGTTCTAGTCCCGGTTAGGGTGCCGGATTCTGTCCCGGTTGCCCCTCTTCCAGGCCAGCCCTCTGCTATGGCCAGGGAGTGCAGTGGAGGATGGCCCAGGTGCTTGGGCCCTGTACCCCATGGGAGACCAGGAAAAGCACCTGGCTCCTGGCTCCTGCCATCGGATCAGCGCGGTGCGCCGGCTGCAGCGGCGGCCATTGGAGGGTGAACCAACGGCAAAGGAAGACCTTTCTCTCTGTCTCTCTCTCTCACTGTCCACTCTGCCTGTCAAAAAAAAAAAAAAAAAATTCTTAAAAAAAAAGAAGTGAATACTGCTCTTAGCTCATTTTACCACTGCATAAGGAAGCAGAGGCACATGCTTAGAGACGTGTTTTTAGGAAGGGGTGAGCCAAGTGTCCAATCCAGCGAGCTGTGAACTCTGCATACACAGCCTCCAGGACGAACCAGCGAGGCTCTCCCTGCAGCAGGCAGGAGACCCCAGGAGGTCAAACAGTGTCCTCTGCTGCGGCTCTCAGTTTGGATCTCCATCTCTTAGTGGACCCCATGCATGGTACACTAAGGGTCTTCAAAAAGTTCGTGGAAATGGAATTCAATATTTTGGTGTGAGAAAAAAAATAGAAATCAATGTGTATGCCGTGTCCTCAAAAAATTCACAGAGAATGTTTTTTGCCCCCAGATAAACTTATCTTTCAATTCCATGTTCCATGGACTGTTTGAAGTTCCTCAAAATTGTCACCCTATCTATAAAGACACATTGTTAAATTCATCATCTCGAGATCGGTTCCCTGTCAGTGCCCATGCGTCTTACCCACCTCTACCCCGAGTCTCATCCCTCATGTGACAGAGCTTCAGCCCTGGTTTACTCCTTCAGTATTCATTTATCCTTTCAGGAGATTGCTAAATACATATATGCATGGTGAAGCAAACTAATATGCAGTAGTCCCCTCCCATCCGTGACCTCAGTTACACGCAGGCAACTGCATCTTGAAAATCTTAAATGGAAAATTCCAGAAAAAAAAATTTATAAGTTTGAAAGAACTTTTACTGTAGTTTATTGTTTGAAATGTTCTACTATTACTGTTAATCTCTTACTAAGTCTAATTTATAAATTGAGTTTTATCATAGGTGTGTGTTTGTCGGTAGCACCTGTGGCTCAGGTGTTCACTGGGAGTCTCAGAAAAGACCCTCCTCAGATAAGAGACAACTATGGTACCCATCATCTCTAGCGCTTCCTTCCTCCTTCCCTCGCTCCCTCCCTCCCTGCCATAGTGCTCCCATGCTACCTGAGCCCTCTGGCCTCATTCATCCTGCTGAACTGAAACCTTGCACTTTTTATCTGCGTTTCCTCCTACCCCGCCCCCGCCCCCTACTTCTGACTCTGCCTCCAAGATGGTGCTCCCTGGGGACACTCACATGCTGTTTCCAACAAATCATAAGGCCAACCTGTCTCCCAGGTGGCACCTCCCTGAAGATGTAGAGACTTTGAAGCTAACATGATTGATAATTTTAAACACCAATGTCTCAAAACAGAAATGACACAATAAATAAAAAGATATATATATATTAAAATGTTCAGAACCAGCAAAATGTAGGAGATTTGAGAAGCTGAACTGAAAATTCTGGACACCTCACTTTTCAGGTTCCTGATCTAAAATACTACATCCCAAACCTTTTTAACCCTGAAGTTCAACTCTGACTTGCAAAATCTGTCCTTCAACTGACTGTCCTGAAAACCGAGGTGGCCAGAATAAGATTCTTAAAACACATCTCAGTACGTTTTATTGCCATCCACAAACAACTTGGGTCATCACAGCAAATTGGAAAGCCCCCTGCTACGGAACAAATGGACAGTGAAGAGATTAAGTAGGTAGCAGCGACTTATTGGAGATTACAACAAGGGGTTTGGTATGCTGCTGGATCCCCGTCCCCTGCCGCCATCACATGCTTCGCTGCTTCCAGATGAATAAAATGCTCCCAGGGCACAGCATCGCCCTATCAGTACAAAGTGGGGCGGGAAGGGGGAAATCGCAATTGTTGTCACATATCTACAGTCAGCCTGCACTCTGGAATCCATTCGCTGTGATGTGTCATATGTCATCTGGAAGGTAATCTCCCCTTAAATTTGCAATTAGGCACTGGGAGTCAGCCCGTGACCTTGATGCCAGAGAGTATCAATTATACTGCCATGACGTACTCCATGCCTTAGCTTGCAAGAAACAAAGCAGAACCTGAATCATCTTTTGAGTTCCATGGAATCCCCAAAATGCAAAGCACGTGTTAACCTCGTGCCTTGTGCTGTGTCCTTGTGGGCTGTTCTTCCATCATTGACTTTGTTTCAGTCTCGACTTCTTCCTGTGAGAAACCCAGCCTTCCAGAGGCTGTAAAACCCACTCCGGCACCCCTCTCTTGCTACCTCCTCGTTTCTTAGAAACATCCTGCTCTCCTACTAAGTTTCCAGTGCTTTCTTTTGTCATTCCCAGGGTTCTGTCCCCAACTTGAGTAAGTAAAGGAGGAAAAGCCATGCAGGAATATAAATGGGTTTTGTTGTATTCATTCGTGGAAGCAATTGTTTCCTGCCTATTGTATGCGAGGTGCTGCGCTATGTATTGTGGATATAAAGATGAATTAAAACATAGTCGGCCGGTGCCATGGCTCAATAGGCTAATCCTCCGCCTAGCGGTGCCAGCACACTGGGTTCTAGTCCCGGTTAGGGCACCAGATTCTGTCCCGGTTGCCCCTCTTCCAGGCCAGCTCTCTGCTGTGGCCAGGGAGTGCAGTGGAGGATGGCCCAAGTGCTTGGGCCCTGCACCCGCATGGGAGACCAGGATAAGCACCTGGCTCCTGGCTCCTGGTTCTTGCCTTCGGATAGGCGCGGTGTGCCGGCTGCAGCGTGCCGGCCGCAGCGCGCCGGCCGCAGCGCGCCAGCCGCGGCGGCCATTGGAGGGTGAACCAACGGCAAAAGGAAGACCTTTCTCTCTGTCTCTCTCTCTCTCACTGTTCACTCTGCCTGTTTAAAACACACACACACACACACACACACACAGAGTCATCAAAAAGTGAAATAAAAAACAAAAACAAAAGGTCTGTTCTGTCCTTGCTATTGGATTTATGAGCACAATGGTTAGACTCTAAGAAGTAAATCTTTCAAAGTCACACAACCGAGACCACCACGCCGTGGAGGACAGAAAATAAAAACAAAATGAAGAAAAGGTTCAGTTCATCATAGAGAATTCACCAACAGTCTGTGCAAGGCCCTTCTCTTTTTAAATTTTAATTTCTTCTCTTTTTTCCCCACCTCATTCCTGGTCCCATCAGCCCTTCTGAGCACACTTACTGTAAGATGTTAGGCCCTTGTCCTTGGACATGTGTGCATCTGTGAAAAACAGAGTTGTGATATGTTTGTCAATATTTAAATTCACATCAGTAGTATGGTGCTGTTGATCTCATTCTTTTTCTTACTTTTTTGAAGAATTACCATGCTTTAAAGACCCCTGGGTGTTGCCGTCGGTGCCTCTGGCCTCTTCCTCCATCTGCTTCACTCTCTTCTAATAGATTCAGCCATCATTTTTCTCACTCATTCCCCTAGGTTAAATCCCAGGGTACCTCCCACTTGCCACGTCCACAGAGCTGTGCTAAATCACCAGGGCCTTGCTCCCCGGGGCCGGTGCTGCCGGGGAGTCTGTTCCTGGGAGTGGGATTGGTGGCTCAGAGCTCGGGAGCTCGCCTATTTCACCAAGTGCTGCCGTGCTGCTCTCAATTGGCTGCACCCTTGCACTCATGGCAGCAGCACTACGTTTTCGCCATATTTGCCAGCTTGGAATTTAGAATATTGACAATGACAATGACTTCCACTGAGCAAACATCTCCTCCTACCAAGCTCTACGATAGATGCTTTATGCGCACGATCCAGATCACCCACACTCTGCAAGGCACAGGTGAGGAATCCAAGAATCGGAAAGGCTGAGCTACTCCCTCAGAGGCAAACAGCTGTTCTCAGAAGAGGCCGGGTTTACCCCTGTCAGTCACTGGTGCTGAGCTCAATGTGGTTTGACAGGTCCTGTATTAGCAGGTGTACCAGGGTTTGTTATTATGGTAGCATAATGATGGGGGGAGGGGTGACCCTGGTCCAGACTTGACCTTGGGATGATGCAGTGGCACTTTGGAGAGGTTGTACACCACTCTGGGTGCTCAGAGAGACCTGGAAACTCTTGTACTTGGCTACAGCTGAAGTACAAATGAGGTCTTTGTGTTATTCCTCGTAAGTCCAGTAGTCCCTCCTTTATCTGAAGATATAGTCATCTGCAGTCAGCTTCTACCCAGAATTATTACATGGAAAATTCCTGTTTTATCTCAGGAATAAAACAATTCATGAATTTAAATAACTTGTTACAGATTATTGTCATAATGATTCTACTTCATTATTAGTTGCTGTTCCTCTCTTTACTGTTTTAAAAATTAAACATTTTATTTTCTTATTTGAGAGGCAGAGAGAAACAGAGTTCTCATCACTGGTTCACTCCCAAAATATCTGCAACAGGACAGGACAGGGCCAAGCCAAAGCCAGGAGCCCCATGGGGTCTCCCACGTGGGTGGCAGTGACCCAATCACTTGAGCCATCACTTTTGCATCCCAAGGTCTGCATCAGCAGGGCTCTCAACTGTGGGATGAGGGCTTGCAGACTGACATCTTAATCACCACATTAAATGCTGCCCCTATAAATTAAACTATATCATAGGAAGGTATGTATAGGAAATAACAGTACAAATAGGGTCAGAACTCTCTGTGGTTTCAAGCAGTCACCGGGGGTCTTGGAATGTATCCCCTGCAGATAAGTGGGACAGCTGTGTTCTAGCAGCAAAAACAAAACTTCTCAGTGGTCTCAGTATGGAGGGGCTGTCTTTGGAGACCCTCTCTATTTTATAATCTTGTAAGAACAGTATTATAAATTTTTTTCTCAGGGATTCAGACTATAAATCACAATGTTTAATGGTTGAAATGGCCAAGTCTTCTAGGGTAGACTGGAAATTACAGTTTCTACTCAAGGGTAAAAATGTGTTTGCTTAATACAAAAGCTTCCATGGGTGCAAGGATGGATGAGGTGTCCCCTCCAGCCTCGATGTGCTTGCAAGCTAATGAGAGCAGCATCGATCAACAATGCTGAGGTGGAATAAGGTCTGTACCAGCACGTGGAGAGACCCTAGGGTATCAGAACAGAAACCCGTGCGCAGGGGAAGTGCAGCCCTCCTTGCAGGTCTGTGGGTGACACCAGGCTTTTGTTACCTGAATGTAGGGGGACAAACAGCCTGCCCTGCTCCCGAGTCAGACAGACTCCTTTTCCAGTGTGAAAAAACCTGGCCCAATGAGCCACAAGCATGAGATAAAAGAAAATGCTCTGGCCTGGGCCATGGGGACTCCCAGTTGAGACCAGGAGTGAGCAGGGAAGTTGGAGCCAGCCTCGGGGTGGGGGGTGGGGGGAGAAAGGTTCAGTCTGCAGAGCAGCAGGTGGCTGGAGGTGTGCTAGTTCCCCCCAACTTTCAGAGCCCATCCTCCACCCTGTGCTCAGAGAGCAATCTTACAGGTGTTGGGGGAGCTCATCTGGGTAACATGAATCGGCATGGATGAAGAGTCTACTTCCTCTGACCCTTCCTGCAAGAGTTGCTTGGCGGATCAGAGGGAGTCACTTTTCAGAGAGGCTGCTCTGGGTGGGTGCATAGCTGGCATTCAGCCAAACAGAGATCAGAGCGAGTCCCTCTGCTACTTGGAGTTATAAAGCACAAACTGCTTGCTTCCTTGTTGCTTCCTCCTTTGCTGCTGAGTGAACAGCCACCGTCAGGAAGGGCAGGTGCATATCTGACATTTTCTTAGAGCAGGGTCCCATAAAGCATTCTGTGGCTTTCTGCAGTGTACAGTCATTGGCGCGGTTTGCAAGAGCTACTTCACCGTGCTGGGCTGTTCTGTTGTCAGTTCTGAAAACCCAGGGCTTTTCTAGATAGCAGGTTTAATAAGCAGTTTCCCCCTGCTCCCGGGAAAGAGAAAGGAGGAGAACGAGCCCGCCCTGTGATTGGAATGGCAATAAGCTCCCAAACGTGTTCTTAATTGTCTTCCGTAACTTAGCAACATGTTGGCAAAGAAAGGAGCTGGGTAATTTGAAGTGATTGGTAAGATGTGGGTGGGAAGAGAGCACAAGGGCCCCCAGGTGCAATCCCAGGAGGCGTTAGCTGGGTGGGGCACAGGGGTGGTTGCTGGTGCGTGCAGTTCTTCTTGGTTTGAGAAGTGAAGGAGAGAGCAGGAGCCAAGTGACAAAGGTGTTGCTTGCCAAGCTGCTGTAAGATGGGTTGGTTGCCCAGGAAGGGACCTGAACCTGCGCTGTTGCTTCCAAGCACGCACGGTGTGGGGCTGGCAGACAGGGGATTCTTGCTCGCTAAGCACTTTCTGCACCTGATTGACTTCCCAGCCGCTGAGCGCTGCCTGATTCTTTCAGAATGTCAGGGGAACTCTGCTCTCTCCTTGTGCTTAAAGGAAGAATTATGCTACAGAGATGTGCAGCAGGAGATGAATTTGTGACAACTGCCCAGGGCCCATCTGGCATGGGGGTGGGGTGGGGCAGTCCTCTCACAGGGCTCTGAGAACACAAGATAGCAAATACAATAGTTGCCAGAGCCAGGTTTACAATGGTGCTGAATGCTTCCCATGAGTAGACGTAAAGGCACTTATTTCTAAAATTCAAGTTCATTATGCTCCTTGACGTAGGATAGGGTTTTGTGCCAATAAACGCATTACAAATTGAAAATATCGTATGTGGAAAATGCACCCGATCATCTACACTGCCGCACAGCACAGCTCAGCTGCACAGCCGAGTGTTGGTTGTGTCCCTTAGCGTCTGAGAGAGGATAGGACTGCACTGTGCTAGCCGGGGAAGGTTGAGATTCCACCTTCTTCTGAATGCACATTGCTTGTACACCATTGTAAAGTTAAAAACTTGCATGTTGAACCATTCTGCGTCAGAGACTATCTGTATTGGTCAGATATTGGGGCTGGATTTTGTTGAATCACAAACTGATGATGAGACTTAAGATGAGCAGGTGATAAACACCTAAGGCGAACTCACCTGCCTTCCCAGAAGCATGGGGTTTCGGATAAGGGGGAGTAGGGATTTTGTTGTTGCTTTCCATGTGGATCACAGAGACTGTCACATGAGTGGAAGATCCAGTTCTGTGCCTGCTTTTAAAAAATTTTATTGATTTATTCCACAAGCAAAGTAACAGAGATCTTCTGTCCTCTGGTTCGCTCCCCCAAATGACTGCAAAGTCCAGGGTTGATCCAGGCCAAAGCCAAGAGCCTGGAGTTCCATCCGGATCTTCCAGCTGGGTAGCAGAGGCCCAAACACTGGGGCCATCTTCCGCTGCTTTCTCAGGTGCGTTAGCAGGGAGCTGGATCAGAAGTGAAGGAACTGGGACTCAAACTGGCACTCAGATATGGGATGCTGGTGTCCAAGGTAGCAGCTTAACCCACTACACCACAATGCTAACCCCTTAATTTTTAAACATTTATTTATTTAAAATCTTATTTAAAAGGCAAAGAGATGGGGCCGGCTCTGTGGCATAGCAGGTGGAGCCGCCGCCTGCAGTGCTGGCATCCCATATGGGCACAGCTTGGAGTCCTGGCTGCTCCACTTCCGATCCAGAGCTGGGACTTGAACCCAGGCACTCTGATATGAGCTGCTGGCATCCTAAGTGGCGTCTTAACTGCTGCACTGACATTGATCGACTTGAGGATGTCCCAAGGAATGGTGCAGCTGAGCCACAGTGCCGGCCCCTGGGCTGTGCTTTTCAAGTCGGCAGGACTTGGGGACTGGCTAGAGATGGGTACAGAGGAGGAGGCAGAGGAATATGGAGGTGGCAAAGAGAGTCCAAGGTTTAGGGCCATCGACTGGGAGTGGTCATGGGTGAAATAGTGTAGGGGAAGGCTAGATGCAAGAGGAACGCAGGTGCAATTTTTATTTTTCTTCAAGCCCCTCTTCATGGCAGACAGCAAGCAGGAAGGTTCCACTGGCAGAAGCGGGTACAGGACTCAGCTCCAGAAGAGAGTGGGTTGGAGCTGTTGGTTTTGGCAACTCCTGCATGGTGATGGCAGCAAGTGGGAGAGCTCGGATGTGCCCTGCCCTGGACAGAGCCAAGTGTGGCCCACAGGAAAGCAGCCCAGGGCAGGACACAGCCAGCCCAACGGCACAATGAGCAGATTCGACTCCAGTCTGAGAAGTGAAGCTGACTTCCCTGTGACCCAAAGGAGTTAAAAACTTGTTCCTTCTGTTTTCAGTCACATTTCCACAGGGCTGTCTGTGCCCCTGACAAACGGTCTTCCTTGGGTCCTTGGGTCTTTGTCTCTGAAGGCTACAATGTCACTAAAACCTTGGGACAGTTTTCAATAAAGGCAAGACAGTAAACATGCAGAGAGAGGGTCGTGCTGCTTCCTGCACTATCGCAGGGGCATGATGCGAGCTTGCATCTCGGAAAGCCCAGAAAGGCTTTCCCTCCGTGTCCCCAAGGGATCCCGTGGGAAACCCGACCATGCAGCTGCGGACCTGCGTGAAGAGAGGAGGCCCAGAGTCCTCCCTGGCCTGCCCTGGGTGCCTAACTACAGCCCTGCTCCCTGCCCCCCTGCACACCCAGTCACAGCACACTGTGGATCAGCCCATGGTCCTCCCTCCCCGCCCAGGGAACAACCGAGAGCTCTCGGGATGAATCCGTGCTTCTGTTTTCTCTTCGCCAAGGACACTGGGAGAAACAGACGGTGGCCCTTAAAAATGGCTTCACTGATAGCAATCTTTGTCAGACCCTGAAGATTCCTGGCTCCTTTGCTGGTGGACATCTTTGGGTTTTAGAAATCCCAGCTGAAATGTCAAGGAATTGATTCCCTTTCAAAGGCGGTGAATGGTAGGGCAAAGCCAGGCACGGTAGGGGGTGAAGACAGAAGGGCTGAAAAGCCCCTTCCGTGGCCCCCTCATCTCCCCACGCTCCGGAGCACAGCCAGGCTCTGGCACCCTGAGAGACTCTTTGATCTTCAACCTGACAAGTTTCCCACCAAGTCTGCAACCCCTGGGCGGGCGGAGGGGTGGGGTGGGAGGGCACCAGGCTCCCTCTGCTTCCTCTCCTTCGGGAGCTGCGGCTGGTGTCACAGAGGTGGTGGAGGGCTCCTGATAAGGCTCTGGGGGCTGGAGCCACTGCCTGGGCCCTGGATGGCTGCTGGCTGCTCAATTGCTCACATGGGTCCTGCCCCTCCAGGCTTGGGCCTCTTCCCAGCACCTCGCCCGGCTGCCTTTGTCCAATTGTGTTGAGCAATTGTTTTATAACATCTTGACAGCTGTGTTGGACCTTCCAGTTTGTAAGTTAGCCAAATGCCCCGCTGAGATGCAAGCACTGGGATCATGCATTTCTGGTCTCGTGAGCTTAATTCATCGTGTGATTGGCGAATTGCCATTTGAAGACTTGGGCTGAGACACAGACTGGGGAGACAGGGCGCTAACCTCTGCTGAAAGTTGCCTTTGTGGCTCCAGGGTTTCCAAAACAATGTTTGCAGTGAGGATTGTTTCCATTTTACAGAGAAGCAAAGTGAGGCTCCCAGCTTTCTGGAAATTAGCCAGAGTCACATGACTGTTACATGTCCGAATGGGGATTAGAACCTAAATCCAGCTGACTTCAAGCTCTGAAGTCTGTTTCTACTCCATGCTTCAGAGTGGAGCTCCGGGTCCACTGTTTTGATGACTCTCAGTGGGAACACGGAACTGTAGGCGTGCGCTGCCTGTCTCTATGGAAACATGCAGTAACAAACGCGGATTGTTGGATCAACACCTAGAGGAGGGGCAGACCCTCAAGATGTTCCTAGAAGGTTGTAACTGTGCTTTTTTTAAAAAAATAATGTAATAAACCTGCCTTTTTGTGTTTTTTAAAATTGACAATCATTGCACATATTTACAGGAACAGTGTGGGATTTGGCTCCATGTAAAACCTACTTTTAAAAAAAGATTTATTTAATAAATTTGAAAGACAGAGAGAGAAGGAGAGAGAGAGAGAGAGAGAGTTTTTCCATCCACTGGTTCACTCCCCAAATGGCCTCAATGGCTGGAGCTGCACCGATCCGAAGCCAGGAGCCAGGAGCTTCTTCCTGGTCTTCCCACGTGGGTGCAGGGGCCCAAGGACTCGGGCCATCTTCCACTGCTTTCCCAGGCCACGGCAGAGAGCTGGATTGGAAGAGGAGCAGCTGGGATTAGAATCGGCACCCATATGGGATGCCGGCACCGCAGGTGGAGGATTAACCTACTGCACCACAGCGCCGGCCCCCGGGGACAGCTTCTTTTCCTCCTGTAACTGGATGCATCCACGATGTCAAAACCCCTGGCTGTGGAGGCCTGGCTCTATTTACGTTTTCACCATTGTGGGCCAGAAAGGCGAAGGATTACCACTTGTCATAGACGAAGTAAGTGGGAGAGCCCAGGCTCAGGGACGGCTGTGCTGGTTCTGAATCTTCGGGGTTTCCCACACGATGGGCATTACCACACCTCCTCAGGGCCAGGACAGATGGTCGATAGTAGCCTTGTGTGGGACTTTGTATACACATGTATACTATGCACGTGTCTTTTATGAAATAACCACAAACCATCAGAAAGCCAAAGACTCTGTAGTGTGAGCCTGGCCTGTGTGGTGTCTGGAACGTCTTATGCTCACACATCTGAAAGTCCACAACCACTGTGGGTAACTCGGAAGCAACAGAAACGGCTTTCAAATGGGTTTCTTTCCGGTCCAGAGGCTGGGGAGCTCCAGCGTCACGGTGCTCGTGTTCAGCGAGGGCCCTATCTCTGCTTCTGAGATGGTTCCTTGTTGCTGTGGCCTCCAGAGGGTATGGATGCTGGGTCCTCACAGGGCAGAAGGGAAACGTGAGTCCCCTCCAGGAGAACCCCACCTTCATGGGGTAATCCCTACCCAAAGGCCCTACTTCCTAGTTGCGTTGCACTGGCAATGGAGTTTCAGCTTGTGAATTTAGGAGACCTTGAGACCACAGCACCAGACAGCCTGCGATTTCTTCTCGCCCTGGCAACTCTCAGGACATCCCCAGTTCTGTGTTCTGGCACAGCCCTCATGGACTTAGACCTGTTCTCCACTAGACATTCAAGTGTGGGGCCTGCTTCACTCTTCTCTTGCTGGGGTCTCATGTGGGCATTCTTTAAAAAAAAAAAAAAAAGATTTATTTGAAGGGCAGAATGACACACACACACACACACACAGAGAGAGAGAGAGAGAGAGAGAGAGGTTTACTCCCCAAATGGCTGCAAAAGTCAGGGCCAGGCCAGGCTGAAGCTGGGAGCCAGGAACTCCATCCGGGTCTCCCACGTGAATGGCAGAGGCCCGACTACTTGGGCCATCTTGCACTGCTTTACCAGGCGCATCGGCAGGGAGCTGGATTGGAAGTGGAGCAGCCAGGGCTCAGCAAACCTGTGCTCCAAAATGGGGTCCTGGCATCACAGGAGGGGGCCTCACCTGTTGTGCCACAACACCGGCCCCACGGGCTTGATTTTTATGAACAGTGCCTGATGTTGATGAACTTCCACTTCTGTCACTCCAGCCACATCTCTGTCCCAACCAGTAATCCTGAATATCTGTTTATGGTGGATTCTGCAAAAAGTTCGTGAACAACGGAATTAAATGAACAATGCAAATTGTCTGTGAACTCTCTGTGGTCCCCTTGTACTTAGCATCTTTTTTTTTTTTTTTTTTTTTTTTTTTTTTTTTTTTGACAGGCAGAGTGGACAGTGAGAGAGAGAGAGACAGAGAGAAAGGTCTTCCTTTGCCGTTGGTTCACCCTCCAATGGCCGCCGCGCACCGTGCTGATCCGATGGCAGGAGCCAGGAGCCAGGTGCTTTTCCTGGTCTCCCATGGGGTGCAGGGCCCAAGCACCTGGGCCATCCTCCACTGCACTCCCTGGCCACAGCAGAGAGCTGGCCTGGAAGAGGGGCAACCGGGACAGAATCCGGCGCCCCAACCGGGACTAGAACCCGGTGTGCCGGCGCCGCTAGGCGGAGGATTAGCCTAGTGAGCCGCGGCGCCAGCCTGTACTTAGCATCTTCACTGGGAAGTCCCATAAGCATCTCCCAGTCAGCCGTCCTAAGTGGACTTAACCTCCCCTGCTGTCTACTGAATGGCTTCACCACCCGAACTTGAGCCAGGACAATGTCTGCTCCCTCCTATTCCTTTCCTCTCCACTCAGCCACTCCAGGCTGCTGACATCACTGAACCTGCTGCTGTGCCCCATCCCCTCTTGCCTGAGCTTCCAAACAGCCTCCCACAGAGTCCCTGCCTGCTTTGCCTGCTTTGCCTGCTTTGCCTGCTTTGCCCGTTCTTAACCCCCTACACAGCAGCCGGGTGGGGAAGTCATTGCCAAACCCAAATCTGATTGATTGTGTCATTGCTGGCCAATGAATTCCATTTCCCTTGCAATAAACCCCAAACTCCTTGGCTTGGCCTGCAAGGCCCTGAACATTGTGGGTCTGTGTTGATGTCCTTATGAGGCAGAGGTGCACCTTACAACCAAGGGAGAGAAACAAATAAACAAGCAAACGGACTGTGATTCGTGTCATGAAAGAAAGCAAGGGGTTTTCTTTGGGAAGAACTGAGTTGATGCTGTAGATGGGGTGCTAAGGGGAGGCCGCTCTCAGAGGGCAGATTCGGCCAGACAGGGGAGCAGTTCCAGGAAAAGGAAAAGCCTGGAGGTGGGAAATGAGTTGGATTTTTTTTTAAAAGATGTATTTATTTGAAAGACAGAGCTACAGAGAGAGAGAGAGAGAGAGACAAAGGGAGAGACAGAGACAGAGAGATCTTTCATTCACTGCTTCATTCCCCAGATGGCTGCCGTGGCCATAGCTGGACCAGCCAAATCCACGAGCTTGGAGCTTCTTCCTGGTCTCCCACATGGGTGCAGGGGCCCAAGCAATAGGGCCATCTTCTGCTGCTTTCTCAGGCACATTGGTAGGGAGCTGGATTGGAAGTGGAGCAGCCGGGACTCAAATCAGCACTCAAATGAGATGCTGGCATCACAGACTGGAGCCTACCCTGCTGTGCCACAATGCTGACCCTATCAGTTGGAATTTGAGGAATGAAAGCCTAGGTCCTGGAGCAGGGACAACCGGGTCAGCTGGGAAGAGCAAGGGGCAGGATAGCAGTTCTGGTTTTAGCCCAAGTGGACTGCTCAGCAGAAGGGCACAAGGTGCGATGGACTGGGCTTGTCACGATGGGAACATGGTGGGGGTCCCCACTGCCAGAACCCCCTGCAGAGTTCTGGGGGCGAGAAGTAGCCTCCCCACATACACAACAGGGAAGGGGGGCCCTGGCGGTGGAGCAGAACTAGTGAGACTGAGTGACATATGCAGAACGCACACAGACCCCAACCCTCCCAATTTGCAGCCTGCTTCTCCAATTCAACAAGCAAATCAAGGTGGTAGCAATGGTTCTTAGACGTGATGGGAAAATGCACCTGCCCTTCCCCGTTTTGGTTGTGGGGGAGGCAGGCATGGACTGTGTACCACGGAAACCCCGGGGCTAGGGCACTCATGCTCTCAGGGACCGTGTGCGTCCTGGCCCCTGGGTGCAACTGGCCCCTGTCTCCCACCAGAGTGTGAACAGGACTGTGCTTGGCCAGCTCAGAGACGGCATCCACTGAGTGTGAACTCTTCTGCACTCACAAACTTTTCTTGTGCCAGCTGGGGCCTTGCTAGTTGGGTACCTGGCCAGTACATTCCTCTCCTGTGATCTGCTTCTCTCCTAGACCTGAGGACAGTGGGAAGGGGGCAGACAAGGAGCCAACCAGCACTTGTGTATACAAAAGCTGCAGTCTAGAACTTTCTGGAAGTTTCCTGAAGACCCTCAAACCACACTACTGTGCAGGAACAATCTCTGTTCCCTACACAGGAAGTGTTCCAAGGTGACCACTGATATTTGCCCAACTTTTTTTTTAAAGACTTATCTGAAAGGCAGAGTTAGAGAGAGAGGTAGAGACAGAGAGAGAGGTCTTCCATCTGCTGGTTCACTCCCCAGATGGCCTCAATGGTCAGAGCTGCGCCAATCCAAAGCCAGGAGCCAGGAGCTTCTTCCAAGTCACGCATGTGGGTACAAGGGCCCAAGCACTTGGGCCATCTTCTACTGCTTTCCCAGGCCATAGCAGAGAGCTGGATCGGAAGAGAAGCAGCAGGAACCAGAACCAGCGCCCATATGGGATGCTGGCACTTCAGGCCAGGGCATTAACCCGCTGTGCCACAGCACCAGCCGCTTGCCCAACTTTAAGTAGCGGCTAACAAGGCAAATCTTATTGAGCAATATTCCACTTAGTCTTTTTTTTTTTTTTTTTTTTTTTTTTTTGGACAGGCGGAGTTAGACAGTGAAAGAAAGAGAGAGAGAGAGAGAGAGAGAGAGAGAGAGAGAGAAAGGTCTTCCTTCCGTTGGTTCACCCCCCCAAAATGGCCGCTATGGCTGGTGTGCTGTGGCTGGCGTGCTGCGCTGATCTGAAGCCAGGAGCCAGGTGCTTCCTCCTGGTCTCCCACGCGGGTGCAGGGCCCAAGCACTTGGGCCATCCTCCACTGCCTTCCCAGGCCACAACAGAGAGCTGGACTGGAAGAGGAGCAACCAGGACAGAATCCAGCGCCCCAACTGGGACTAGAACCCGGGGTGTCGGCACCACAGGCAGAGGACTAGCCAAGGGAGCTGCAGCACCAGCCCCACTTAGTCTCAACCTTTAAAATGCACTTAAAGGAATGACATTTGGTCTAGCAGTTGAGATGCCAGTTAAGATGCTCACACCCCATATCACAACATCTGGGCTTGAGTCCTAGTTCCACGCCTGGTTCTAGCTTTGTGCTATTGGCTCAAGTAGTTGGGTTTCTGCCACCTCTTGGGTTTCCTGGATTGAGTTCCCAGTCCTGACCATCTGGGGAGTGAACCAGAAGATGGGAGCATTCTCTCTCTCTCTCTCTCTCTCAAAATCCCTTCTTAAATAAAATGAACTTTATTTTCTTGTCTGCAACCTACTCTGGAACTTTGGGTATCCATGTTCACTTGGACTACCAGGAGGCTCACTTTTGTCTGAGAATTTGGAGGAAAGAAATGTAGCAGTCATCAGTGTTAAAGAGACCCCTCCAGGGTCTCAGGAGAGGTCCAGCTTCACTCTTCTATGTGTAAATGTGCAATTGTTAGAGCACTACTTGATGAAGACTATTCTTTCCTTATGAATTGCCTTGGCCCCTTTGTGAAAACTCAGTTGACCATAAATGTAAGGGTTTGCTTCTATAATTCTCATTCTGTTTCATTGATTGATACACAAGGTCTTCAAAAAGTCCATGGAAGATTATGAAAGATCTAGGCATGAGTTTCAAATGTCTTTGCATCAAAATGAATTTAAAGTTCTAATTTGAGAAAGAAAGAGAGAGAGAGTGCATTCTCATAGGCTGGTTCACTCCCCAGCAGTGAACTAACTACTCCACAGCTGCCAGGGCTGGACCAGGACCAAAGCCAGCTCCAGGAATTCAGTCCATGTGTCCTTCTGTGTGGCAGGAACCCAATTCCTTGAGCTATAATTCTGCCTTTCAGGGTCCGCATTAACAGGAAGGTGGAGTCAGGAGCTGGAGCTGGGAACTGAACCCAGCCCCTCTCAGTGGGACATCCTAAATGGCATCTTAGCTGCTAGGCTGAAGGCCCCTCTCAATACACTTTTAATTCTACTTTTTCCAAAAATTTTTTGAAATATATTCATGTATCTATACTTGTGCCAGTGCCACACCATGTTGTTTATTATACTTTATAATGTTTCTAAAATTACAGATTTTGAGTACTGCAACTTTGATCTATTTCAAGATTGTTTTGGCTATTCTGGGTCTTGTCAGTGTTTACAAAAAGGCAGCTGGGAGATTTCTAGGGATCACTGTGAATCTGTAGGTCAACTTGAGAGGCATTGTCATCCTAATGATATTAAGTTTTCTGACCTGTGAGTAAGCAGTATCTTTCCATTTATTTAGTTCTTTAATGATGTTTTATATAGATTTCATTGTATCTGTTTTTTGAATTTATTTAAATTTATTTCTAAGTATTTTATTCTCTTAAACATTATTATAAAATGGGAATTTTGGGGAAATTTATTTGTGTTTTTATTGTGAATGTCTAGAAATAGAACTGACTTTATATATTTTTGTATCTGGCAATCTTTTGTTTTCTACAAACTTACTGAATTTGTTTATTAATTCTAACGAATTTGTATGTATTCATAAGCCTTTTCTATATAAAAAATTAGTCATCTGCATATAGTTAACACTTCTTCTCTCCCAATCTGGATGCCTTGTATTTCTTCTTCTCGCTTGTCCTGGATGGAACTCCAATACAGCTATTAAAAAAAGTGGTAAAAACAGACATCCATGCCTTGCTTCTGGTGCTGGGGGAAAACACTTAATTCACCGTTAAGTTCAATGTTTGCTGTGAATTATTCAGGTTGGGGAAGTTCCTTCTTTTCTTAGTTGGTTGAGTGGTTTCATCATGAAATAGCATTGAATTTCATCAAATTCTTTTTCTGTGCCTGTGCTATGATTGCATGGTTCTTGTCCTTTATTCTAGTTATCATATATCAATTTTTGTGATATCTTTGTCTAGTTATTTATATCATACTACAGGCCTAATAGAATGAGGTGCAAAGTCTTCTCTTCTATTTTTGGAAAAGTCTTCCATGGACTGGAACAAATTATTCTTTAAATATTTGGTAAGATTTGCCAGTGAAGCCATCTGGGCCTGGGGTTTTCTTTGTGGACGTTTATTGGTTACAAATGTAATTTCTTTACTTGTTATATGTCTAATGAGATTTTTTATTTCTTCCTGAACTAGGTTCAGTAGTTTGTGTCTTTCCAGAAATACATGTGGTTATCTAAATTGTTGGCATAAAATTACTCACACTGTATTTCGTTTTATTTTTATAAGGTTAGTAAGGCTAGCACCTCTTTCCTTCCTGATATTAGAAATTTAAGTCTTCTCCCATTTTTTTATTTCTCAATTTAACTAAGGTTTTAGAAATTTTGTTATCTTTTTTTGACTTAACCTTTGGTTTTGTTGATCTATTTTTCTATTTCCTATTTAATTTATTTCCATTCTAATCTTTATCATTTTCTTCATTCTGCTTTTCAGAGGTTTAGTTTGCTCTTCTCTGTCTAGTTTCCCCAGGTGGAAGATTCTATTATTAATTCAAGGTCTTTTTTCTTTTTTATAGGATTTACAGCTGTTACATTTCTCTCCAAGCACTGCTTTAACTGTGCTGTTTAAGTTTTGGTATTTCCTCCAGTTTAATTTATGTCAAGTAGGTTCTAATTTTCTTTGTGATTTCCTCTTTGATCATTGGTTGTGTAGCAACGTGTTTTTAAATTTCCATAGATTCATTTATACGAGTTGTTTCTCAGTTATTGGTCTCTAATCTCATTCCATTGCGATCACAGAACACATTTGTTTGCTTTCACTTCTTGACTTTTTATGCGGTTTTATGGCTTAGCACATGGTCTTTTTTTTTTTTTTAAGACGTATTTATTTATTTGAAAGGCAGAGTTACAGAGAGGCAGAGGCAGAGAGAGGTCTTCCATCCGCTGCTTCACTCCCTAAATGGCCACAATGGCTGGAGCTGGGCTGATCTGAAGCCAGGAGCCAGGAGTTTCATCCGGGTCTCCCAAGCAGGTGCAGGGGCCCAAGGACTTGGGTCATCTTTTACTACTTTCCCAGGCCACAGCAGAGAGCTAGATCCGAAGTGGAGCAGCCGGGACTAGAACCGGCACCCATATGGGATGCCAGCACTGCAGGCAGTGGCTTTACCCACTATACCACAGCACCAGCCCCCATATACATTGAGAAGGATAGTACTCTACTGTTGTTGAGTGGATTATTCTACACATATCTGTTAGGTCTGCTTGGTTTATGATGTGGTTCAAGTCCTCCATTTCCTGGTTGGTCTTCTGCCTGGCCATTTTATCCACGGTTGACAGTAGGATATGGAAGCTTCCAGCTGTTACAGCTCAATTGCCTATTATTTCTCTTTTCAATTCTTTTGAGTTTTTGCTTCATGCTTTTTTTTATTTTAGCACACATTTTCCAACTCTAGAATTTGTATTTAGTTCCTTTTTTTATATATAAATTGTATCTCATTCTCTAATTGGTGAGATATTAATTATATACTGACTCTGAATTATTTAGATAAATTTCCTTTAGTGAATTGAATATATTTATAGTAGCTGAGTTATAGTCCTTGTTTAGTAAATCTAACATCTGGGCTTTCTCTAGGACAGTGTCCACTGACTACTTTATTTCCTGTGCATGAACCCTACTTTCCATGCCTCACATTCTTTTTTGTTGAAAGCTGTATGTTTTAAACACTGAATATCCAAATTCCCTACTCCCTAGGATTAGTTGCTGTTGCTGCTATTTACTTTTCTGGTGGTTTGTTGACTTTTGTGAACTAATTCTATAAAGTCTATCTTCTCCGTGGTTTATACCTACTAAAATATCTATGCATTAGGGTAGTGGTTCCCAAGTCTCCCAGTCTTACTGAAGGACTCACTGTGTGTTGCATTGAAGTAAACCAGCAACTCTCCAGCAAACAATTTACATTGCCTTAGCCTTAACTCCCTGCTTGCACAGAGACGCCAGGTCAACCAGACATGAAAGACTAAGTCCTTCTGAGAGCTTACCAGGGCATTAATACAGCCTGGCACCTGTGAGTGGTCTTCTAAGTTCTCAGGAATATATCACAGCTTTACAAAGCTCACTACAGACACCTCATAGCCCAGAACTCTAAGTTTTTTGGTCAGCCTCTTGTTAGCCCCAACTAATGTCACCAGGACCAGAAGGTGTCATGTTAGATAACAGCCGCTGACTATGTTTGACAAATGCCCTGAGGGTACAGCTGTGGGCACTGAACGTTCTCTGGAGAAGGTCAATGAAGTCAGGCTCTGAGAATGGAGCTCTTCAGGGAACAGCCACGCAGCTGAAATAATGACAGTTTTTTAGGGGTAGCTTTGGGGGGGCTCCAAGCACATGTCTGCCCCTTCTCCTGGCTGCAAGGATGCTTGCTGGGGTTCATAGTTCCCACAGGTCAAAGCTGTTAGATTTCAATGCTAAGTAGAAGCCGGGAGAGGAGTAGAGTGGGAACAGGCAGTTGAAATGCCACAGGACATATTCCTTGAGTAAATAAATACTCCTTGGATTGTTGCAAGCCTAGGATTAACTTATAGAGTTCTGGAAAAGTTACGTGGGCCATATTTTGCCAGTTTTCTCATTTTTTTAAATGGAGAAGTGGGTTTTTGCTATTAAGTACTTCTCCAGTATTCACTACTTCAAAGTGCTTCTTAGAGCTCACCCTTAACCCAAGGAAGAAGCTGCTTTTGTGCTATAATTTTAGGCTCTCTGGCAGCTCTCCGAGGGAGCTATGGTGCACAGGGGATTCTGGATCAGGTGAAGTCATTAGGGGTGTGTCTCACTTATGTTTCACACCCCTAGTTGGCTTTTATTATTTCCTTGCTTCTTGAGAGACTACAATTGGTATGACCTGAATAATGCATAAGAGATAATGGATCTCATTTTAGAAGGAGATGAATCCATGAGAGGCAGATTCTCACAAGCGGTGGTGGTCATGAAGCAATGTGGGAAGTAATTAAATGAGTTTATGAAAAGAATTGGGGCCGGCGCCGTGGCTCACTTGGTTTATCCTCCGCCTGTGTCGCCAGCAACCCATATGGGCGCCGGGTTCTAGTCCCGGTTGCTCCTCTTCCAGTCCAGCTCTCTGCTGTGGCCCGGGAGTGCAGTGGAGGACGGCCCAAGTGCTTGGGCCCTGCACCCTCATGGGAGACCAGGAGGAAGCACCTGGCTCCTGGCTTTGGATTGGCGCAGCGCTGGCCGTGGCGGCCATTTGGGGGGGTGAACCAATAGAAGGAAGACCTTTCTCTCCGTCTCTCTCTCTCACTATCTAACTCTGTCAAATAAATAAATAAATAAAAAGAATTGAAACCGAAGATTATTCAATGGCCATCGACCCATGTTAGAGTCTGTTAGCAATGAGCTGCCTGTAGCGCTATGTAGAAATCCACACCATGGCATCTTCTCCCAGCCTCTGACTCTTAAAAATAGATTTTCCTATGGACATATTGTTCCCTATGAAACTACCACATGTTTGGCACCTTACTATTTCTATGTTTTAAAGGTGCAGCTTTGTGAAGAAGGTAGTCATTTTCAGTAATCAGATGCAGGCATTTTTATCTGAAGCTTCCGTAGGCCACAGGTTTACTGAAAAATAAAACTGAAGACTGGTTGAGTAAGCCTGAAACAGTAACATTAAGTTGAACTGTTTAATGTTTGGTATCTGTTCATTAACAACACAGGTGATTATTTCTTTATAAACAGACTCGGAGGGCACCGTAGCTGAGAGGGTAATTCATGTTATTTTCCAGAGCATCCTAGTGAAAAGCAGTGAGAGTGTTCACATTCTGTTAGCAGGGTCACATTTTGCTTGAATTATGTATTATTCAAAGCCATAAACAGTCCATCCATTCCCCCACCTGACCCTAATAAACAGGGCCTATATTTCACAAGGTTAAAAGGTCAGCCTCATTGAGACGCATCCATGGGAATCTGGTGTGTCTCACTGTGGCTGAGCTTGGCTTCAGGAAGGTTTTAATACAGAGTGAAAACGAATGTCTTTGGGTTCACTGAAGCTGAGCATCAGGAAATGCTGCGATTGGCTTGCAGTCCCCAGGTTCCCTCTGCTCTGCGCCCTTAAGGGTGCAAATGCTTTACCGTCACTTGACAACTTCTCAAAGGGCCTGGTGGAAGGCATTCCATCTAGCGGTTAAGAAGCTGCTGGGGATGCCGACATCGCATATCCGAGTTCTGGGTTTGAATCCCAGTGCCTCTCCTGATTTCAGCTTCCTGCTAGCGCAGATCTTCAGAGACAGGTTTGATGGCTAAAGTGATTGGGAGGTCTCCAACATGGGAGACTCAGTTGTGGTCTGGTCCAGCACTGGCCATTGCAGACATTTGTAGAGTAAACTGGAATGGGGGAGACAATGTTTTGAAAGATATTATTGTTGGTGATGTAGGTTTTCTCTCTCTTTTTTTAAAAGATGTATTTATTAATTTGAAAGGTGGAGTGACAGAGAGAAAGAGAAAGAGATTTCCCATCAGCTGATTTCTTCCCCAAGTGGTCACAATGGCTGGGGCTGAAAAGCCAGGAATCCAGAACCCCACCCAGGTCTCCCTCATGGGTGGCAGGGACCCCAAGTACTTGGACCATCCTCTGCTGCTTTCCTAGGCACATTAGCAGGGAGTTGGGTGGGAAGCAGAGGAACCAGGAGGCCAGCTGGCACTCTGATGTAAGATACAGGAGTCATAAGCAGTGGCTTACCCCCCCGTGCCACACCACCTAGGTTTTCTTTCTTTCTTTCTTTCTTTCTTTATTTTTTTTTTTTTTTGACAGGCAGAGTGGACAGTGAGAGAGAGAGACAGAGAGAAAGGTCTTCCTTTGCCGTTGGTTCACCCTCCAATGGCCGCCGCGGCCGGCACGCTGCGGCCGGCGCACCGCGCTGATCCGATGGCAGGAGCCAGGAGCCAGGTGCTTTTCCTGGTCTCCCATGGGGTGCAGGGCCCAAGCACCTGGGCCATCCTCCACTGCACTCCCTGGCCACAGCAGAGGGCTGGCCTGGAAGAGGGGCAACCGGGACAGAATCCGGCGCCCCAACCGGGACTAGAACCTGGTGTGCCGGCGCCGCAAGGCGGAGGATTAGCCTAGTGAGCCGCGGCGCCGGCCTACCTAGGTTTTCTTAATGCAAATGATTTTCTGAAAATTGAGATGGGCTTAAGTAGAAATGATCTATTAAATAGTCCCAATACAAACATGAAGTTCGGGTATGTTTCAGATAGAGCCCGAAGAACAGGTAGAAAGATCTGGCCCGGATGCTCCACCAAGATCTGCTCGACTTGTTTCTTCTCCGCAGAATGGGGAAACTGGGGGGCGGGGCAGTGTCCAGCAGAGGAAATAGAAACTTGACATTGTTGACTGTGAGGAAACTCTTGGATGGGTTCATTTGAAATATTTTCTATTTGTTAACTTCTAATGTATTAAGAAAGGACTGGCTGCTTTAAGAACCAAGAGGCAGGGAACACAGGACAGACAAAGGGGAAAGAGCTGGCTGTGGGCCTCAAACTTAGCACACTGCTTCCCATCATGGACTGCAGGAGTCATCTGGAATGCTTGTTGAAAGCATAGCGGCCTGATCTTTTCTTGTCCTGAGAAACTGAAATCTAGGATGTGGGATTATTGATGGTTAACAATGCTTCTCCCGGCCGGCGCCGCGGCTCACTAGGCTAATCCTCCGCCTTGTGGCGCCGGCACACCAGGTTCTAGTCCGGGTCAGGGCACCGGATTCTGCCCCGGTTGCCCCTCTTCCAGGCCAGCTCTCTGCTGTGGCCAGGGAGTGCAGTGGAGGATGGCCCAAGTCCCTGGGCCCTGCACCCCATGGGAGACCAGGAGAAGCACCTGGCTCCTGCCATTGCATCAGTGCGGTGCGCCAGCCGCGGCAGCCATTGGAGGGTGAACCAACGGCAAAGGAAGACCTTTCTCTCTGTCTCTCTCTCTCACTGTCCACTCTGCCTGTCAAAAAAAACAAAAAAACAATGCTTCTCCCAAACTTCTGTGCACTCTGAGTTGAGAGCTGCTGACTCAGAACGTCATGGAACTTTGGTTTTCCACTTATAAACAACTTCTTAGGCCACTTAGCACAAGAAAGCAAAACTAGCTTGTAGCACCAACCATACACTAACTTCCCCTCTCATTTCTTAACTGTCCCCAGCTCTGCTTACCTAGACACTCTGAACAACTCTTTCTCCTTCTCCTGTGCCTGGGCCCTCCTACCGGCTTTCATCGTGCTCGGCTGGTTTTCTCTGGGAAGATGTTTATTTCTCCACAATATTTTGTGCATTTTTAAAAATGTGTCTTCCTAAACTAGAAAAAAAAAACAATTTTTTTTGCTCCGGTCTCATGGTGAAAGTTAATGGCCTAGAACTACAGCTGCATCATGTCTGCCTATCCTGATATTTAAAAAAAAAGACAAGTGAAAGTACATGTCTTAGTCTACACCAGCTGCCACAGACTGGGGGGCTTATGGAGAACTGAAATGTGTTGCTCTCTATTCTAGAGGCTGGGTGGTTCAAGGTCAAAGTGCTGGCAGATTTGGTATCTGGTAAGGGCCAGTTTCCTGGGTTATAAGTGGCTCCTTCTTGTTGTGTCTCCACATCGTGGGAGAGGCAAGCAGGCTCTCTGAGGTCCCTTTTATAAGAGCACTAATCCCATTCACGAAGGCTCCACTATGGATTTGGGGAGAACAAAAGCATTCAGTTTTCAGCAGTTCAGATCCCCAGGTCTCTCAAGTATCCACATACCAAGGGAACTCAGTCACTACCCATAAACCATTTCAGCTTTCAACCCAGGGCAGCCTCCTTAAATGTGCACAGGGCACAGGTCAGTGTTCTCACATATCAACAGGCAAAGGACTCATGTTAAGGACTTGCTAAAAATATACATTCCTCGGCTTCGGCCACAGAGCTCCTGATCCATCAAGCCCCCCTCCACCCCTGGTGATTCTGGAGTCCTGGGCCCAACTTCCTGCACTGAGGGATTCTGCCAGGTCTTAGAGAATTTCAGTGGGGAATTGAAGTGGCCAGGGGAGAATCTATACACAGCCAACAGCCGTGGAAGGACAGGCCCCCGTGAATACTAACCCTTTGAGTCCAGCACAGAGAGCTCTAAGGGCACAGGCCTCACCTAAGAATCACACTGAGTTTAAATGAGAGTTAGCAGAGCTTGCGTCTTCTCGGTGAGTGATTTGCATGTGGGATGATGAAAGATGTTCTTTATGCAACAATTCAGATTTATCCATGCATTGAACATCTATGCTTAATATTCTTTTAGAATTGGGTGCACCATCTTTTTCCTCTACCTCCCCCTCTTCTTCCCTATGTTCCCAGACACACTGTCACCCACAACACCCACCCACACATGTGTTTTGGTGTTTGGATGGTTCTAGAGTTAAAGTGAAAGGCATTGTTAAGGGTTCTGAATGTAAGATTCCAGACGTGATTTTTCAGTCAATGTTTCTAGTGCTTTCTTAGAGAGAATGACAGTTCACATCGTCATTGATAGCACAAAATTATATTTTTTGCCACTCCATGAAAGCTAAAGGAACATTGGCTTTTAAGTATGGTGCCCGAAAATTGGCAGATTTATTGTCTGCACTGACACTTTAAGAGGCATGTTAAAAAATAAATAAATAAAAAGTGGTTATGGCCATTGTTTGAAGATGTTGTAATAAGAAGCACTGTTTTACTAGCTAGCAGATCATGTGGTCCTTATACATCTGAGCTCCTCGAGAGGCCAGCTGCTTCTGGGGGCCTTACCACTTCCACTTCATGCTCTCCGGGGCCCAGGGGTACTGAGCTCTGTGGTGGACGTGTCTGCGTAGTGCTCACAGTTTTGGGGTCTTCACTTTGGGTGAGTTGTAGATGCAGTTTCAAGTGTGTAGATGGGGTGATGTGAGGGTTCTGATAGGGCCTTAGATACTGCAATTAGATTCTGTATTTCAGGCCTCTCTCCATCTGAGAGGGTTAGTTAGAGGCCATCAGGATGTGACAGTGGTGCAGGTCCAGTCCTTCACAGGTGGACGAGAAATGCAGATGTCAGCATGAGCCAGACCCCAGGTGCCTGCCTTCCACTCCTTTTTAAGTGGAGGGGGATGCCTTTACAAGTTTTATGCAATAGAATGACAGGGTCAGATTTTTGTTTTTGAAAGAACACTCAGCCTAGTTTGGAGAGATTGGTTTGAAAAGAAGCAAAGAAGAAGCAGGAAGTTGATTTAGTGGCTCCTGCAGACGTCTAGGGAGAGATGGTTGTGACCCACACTGGTGCCCATAGAGTTGAAATGCAGTGGATCTGGACTCCTGCTGGATCAGGTACAGAGAGGGAGCCATTCAGGTTCTGGCAGAGGTGACTGGGCGATAGAGGAGGCATTTAATAGTGCTCGTAAATTGACATTTTACTGTAAACCATTGAATCTCAATAATCCTGTTGGGTAGGAGCTTGCAGAAGAGAATATAAATAACTTTGCCAAGGTCACAAAGCTACAAGTGATTCAGGAAACCCACAACTTAGTCTGCTAATTCCAGGACCCAAGATTTATGGGACAACCAGAAGAAAATAAAATTTGGAAGAGAAGAGCCACAACTGAGTTTTGGATTTATGTTTCCTGACCACATTCTCCTAGCTCAGAAGGCTGAAATACTAGATTCTGAGGAGGCTGGAGCCGCAGCAGGGTGATTCCTAGATCTCTGAACCAAAACACTAAAACACAAAGCAGCGAGATTAAAAGAAGAAGAAGAAAAACACCATGGACATCAATTACAATGGAAAGTATGGCAGGCCAATTTGAAAATTGCCACAGAGAATTTGCAAGTTTTCCCAATGTATGTGTAGGTGAAGGCCCCACACTCAGCAGAACGAACCCTCAGAGAACAGAAGCAAAATTGAATAAGGTGGGGACAGTAGAGATGGAAGGGGTGCCTGGGTTCAGTGTCTACCTGCACTCCTGATTCCAGCTTCCTGTGGATGCAGACCCCTGGAGGCAGTGGTGATGGCTCAAGTAGGTGTGTCCCTGCTACCCACTTGACAGACCTGGATTAAGCTCCCATCTCCCGCCTTCCACCTGGTCCAGCTCCAGCCATTGTGGCCACTTGGGGGAAGTAAACTAGTATATGGGAGCTCTGTCTGTCTGTCTGCCTCTGTAATATGTTTTTACCTTTTATTTTTAATGTAAAAAATGAGCCTGGCACATCTTCTCTGTCCAGACCACACAGAAGCTAGAGCAATGTCAAAGATTCAGGAAACAACAAAAAGTGGGACATCTGAACAAAAGTGGGATGATCTGAGTTTTACACTGAATGTTAGTGGCTACTGATTGAAACTCAAATATATTTCAATACATGAGTTTATAAAAATTACAGTTAAAAATATTTGTAATCAATTTAAAAAAATTGTAATTCATCTGAGAAAGAGAGAGAGAGAGAGAGAGAAAGAGAGAGAGAGCCCCTCTGCTGGTTCACTCTCAAGTCCCACAATGGCTGGGACTAGGCCAGGCTGAAGTTAAGAGCTGGGAATTCAATCCAAGCTTTTTACATGAGTGATAGGAGCCTGACTACTTGAGCCATCATTGCTGCCTCCTGGGAAATTGGAACTGGGAATTAAGATTAAGCACTGAAGCTACTCACTCTGGTATGGGATGTGGGTGACCCACCCAGTTGGATGGGCCAACCACTAGGCCAACCATCCCTCCCTAAAATATTTTCAGACTATTAAAATATATTTTTAAACTCTAATTGATCTCTTTTAGAGATTGGTAAGGAACCAAGTCATTATCCTGAACATTTTTCAACAGTGGAGAAAAAACAAACACGTATCCTACTTTATTTCTGTATACTGTTCCAGTTGATGAAATAAGGGTAAACATCTCTTTATAAAGTCATTCTTATTCATAAAGGAACAAAAAAATGAACTGCAGTATCACAATTTACAATCCCCAACGAAGCTGAAATGTGTGCTGTCCAGTAGGCTATTTGTCTCTACATTTTAATTAAATATCCTTAAATAAAATGGAAGCCTTAGTTTTTCCATCACAGTAGCCACATACATGTGCCAGTGGCTGCCCTAGGGCAGTGCAGCTGTGGAGCATATTGCTTGTTGCAAAAAGCATTGTTTAGATGTTGAATATCAACAGCTGCATTGCAGAGAGGACAGCAGACAAGGGTCCTTTGGACAGACCACAACAGACCCAAGTCCTGCCCCATAGGCCCAGCACAAGTCAGCTCAAGCTCTGAATCCAGCTGCCGACTTAGGAGAAGTAGAGAGGACAGAGTGATGAGTGAGCAGATAGTTCCAGATCTGGGAAATTCTACAGAGCAAATGATCTTGTTTTTATAAAGATTTTTACATTATTTATTTGAAAGGTAGAGTTAGAGAGAGAGAGAGAGAGATTGAGATTGATTTTCCATCTGTTCACTCCCCAAATGGCTGCAACAGCCGGGGCTGGGCCAGGCTGAAGCCAGGAGCCCAGAACTTCTTCCTGGTCTCCCACGTGGGTGCAGGGACCCAAGCACTTGGGCCATCCTCCAGTGCTTCCCAGGCCATTTGCAGGGAACTGGATTGGAAGTGGAACAGCTGGGTCTCCAACGGGCGCCCACAGGGGATGCTAGTGCCACAGGCGGCAGCTTAACTCACTATTCCACAATGCCTGGTCCCGTCCCGTTTTTTAAAACATATAAATTATAAGGAAAGCAAAGTGATTAGGTAGAAACTACAGTTTCAAAGGGACTTAAAATTCAAACTGCCAAGACTAAACTATCGTTTCTGTGAACGGACACCTGGATGAAAAACCTGCAAAGTGCAAGGAACTGATTGCCTGAGCCATCATCCTCCCAGGATCTGCATCAGCGGGAAGCTGGAATCAGGAGCCAGGGCTGGGATTCAAACCCAGGCACCCTGATGTGGAACATGGGTGTCAGCAGACATCCTAACCTCTACTCTAAATGCCCACCCCAGTGTTTTATTTTACAAAAAAAAAGTAATAATAATAATTTTTTTTTGACAGGCAGAGTGGACAGTGAGAGAGAGAGAAAGGTCTTCCTTTGCCGTTGGTTCACCCTCCAATGGCCGCCGCGGCCGGCACGCTGCAGCCGGCGCACCGCGCTGATCCGATGGCAGGAGCCAGGTGCTTCTCCTGGTCTCCCATGAGGTGCAGGGCCCAAGCACTTGGGCCATCCTCCACTGCACTCCGGGCCATAGCAGAGAGCTGGCCTGGAAGGGGGGCAACCAGGACAGAATCCAGCGCCCCAACCAGGACTAGAACCCGGTGTGCCGGCGCCGCTAGGTGGAGGATTAGCCTATTGAGCCGTGGCGCCGGCAATAATTTATTTTTAAAGAACCTTGATGTACCTCGTCAGGGCACTGTGCCTCTGATAGGCTAACTTCTGTGACTTGGGATCCTTAGTTTTCCTTACCAAACCTTTTTGCTAAGTGGCATTGATACTCCCCACTGCATTCGAACCAAAGATTATGTTCTGCTTGCTCAGAGCAGCTCTTTAAAGGAGAAAAAATAGCTTTTTCATTCTGCTCTTAAACATTTCGTTTTCAGATGAATTTACTTCTTTGATAGCTTATGCATCTTTAAGTGTGCTTGCTGAAACCGCGTCTCCTCTCTCTCTCTCTCTCTCTCTCTCTCTCTCTCTCATAGAGCATTTCACCTGTTACCTCTGTTGAGTAATGACAGAAGGTTCTGCCAACAGACACGGGCAGATGCTGACTGGGGTCCATCCCCTTTAACATTCGCTTTAGAGAACTGAGGCTGCAGGAGGTCGAAACTGTTTTCCAAAGTCACAGAAGTATTCAGAGTTGGGAGCTGATACTTTGGCCTTTGAATCTCCCACTTAGTTTCTCTTCAAAAGCCTACATAGAGACTAAGGCGGATTTTGTTTTTCCCTGAGCTCCGCCATCCTTGTCAGCCTCGCTGTAGGATTCAGCTCGCTGCACATCCTCACCCAGCCCCCACCCTCCTCCCAGTGAACTCTTGACTTCAAGTGGTAGATAGTAAATTCAGTGGTGCACTCATGCATTCTTTGAATAGAACTTTTCGGTGCATTTTAGAGTGCTGAGAAGATCAAACATCTACTTCTGACACTCACTTGGGGGTGCAGGTGGAGTGCGCAGCACTGAGTGTGACTTCTGGCTTCCCACTGCTCCGGTGCCCTTGACCCCTTATTCCTGTCCACATCAGGCTAGGGTCCCAGGCTCTGGGTGTCCCACGCTGCAAAGATTCTGCTCCCCACAGTAACAGGGACGCCCATTCCAGTGTCGTCTTCTTGAAGAGCTTTTCAAAACAATGTAGTTTTTAATTTAAAAATATTTTCTGTCAAATTACATGCCTGTTATAAAATCTTGAAAAATGCTTTCAAAAAAGCAAGGATAACAACTTCCTATTAACATCTCCCAGCACTGGTTTGATTATGTTACCTGCTATTGCTTCCCTCCACTCTCTTTCCTTCCCCCTCCTCATCGCTTCCCTTCTCTTTCCCGCTCTCCTCGCTCGACACATGCACATATAATTTGTTGAAAGGTGAACCAGCAGGACCCTTCTTGCTCGAGCAACACACATCTTCATCCATGATCTGCCCACGCCTGTCTCTTGCAGCGTCCCTTGTCCTGTGTGGGTCAGGCTCCCTCCAAGGACAATGTTGCAAGGTAAGCCTCCCTAGGGCATCTTCTGAAAAAGACGCTCCAAAGGTAAACCATGTCAGATTTTCTGCCTCTGTTCCTGTGCTCCTCTCTTGCCTGAGTCCCACACTCTCGGTTACATCTTCAGGTTTCATCCATGTTGCAGTGTATGACAGAATATCCTTATACATTGGAGCTGAATACTATTCCATTGTATGTATACACCTCATTCCATTTATCCTTTCAAACATTGGTGGATGTTTGGGTTGCACCCGCCTCTTGGTTATTGTGTTTGTGCAGTGAATATGAATGTGCCAATATCTCTTTGAGACTCGGCTTCCAGTTCTTTCGAATATATGCCTGGAAGTAGGATTGCTGGATCATATGGTGATTCTGTTTTTAACTAGTTGATGACTCTCCATACACTTTTCTTTAGTGGTTGGAAACATTTAACATTTCCACAAACAGTGCACAAGGGTTCCAAATTTCTCCTTGTCCTCACCAACACTTACTTGTTTCTTGCTTAAAAAAAAAGTAGTGAGTGTGAGGTGATATCTCATGATTCTGATTTGCATTTCCCTGATGATTAGTGACATTGGGCATCTCATGCACTTGTTGCCTATTTGCATACAGTACCTTATTTGGAAATATGTCTATTCAACTTCTTTGCCCGTTTTTAAGTCAGGTTACTTGTCATCTGTTGCTGAGTTGTAGGAGTTCATTATATATTCTAGATATTAATCCTTTGTTAGTCATATGCTTTGCCAGTATTTTCTCCCATTCTGTAGGTTACCTTTTCATTTTTTTGGTATTTTTCCTTTGCTGCACAGAACTTTTTATGGTTGACATAGTCTCTTTCATCTATTTTTGCTTTTGTTGCCTGTACTTTTGGTATCATATCCAAGAAATCATTGCTGAGATCAATGTCTTGGAGTTTCCCCCTCTATTTTCCTCTAGGTTCACATCTTGCATTTAGTTCTTTAATTCATTTTGAGCTGATCATGTGTTTTGTGAGAGGTAAGGTTCCAGCTCCCTTCCTTTGTATGTGGCTGTCCCCTTTTCCCAGCACCATTGTTGAAGAGAGCAGTGAAAACATTTTTACAGAGGTGAAATGGAAAATACCAAGTCACATATGCTAAATCATTTCAGGTTTCACTGTCATGATACCACCTTAAGGTTATTGACTCACTTGTAACAGAAATTGATCAGCGATCAATGTTCAACCCAAAGGTTATTGGGGGCCTATGGGCCTATGCTGTACTCTGAGGGAGACAACAAGATGAAGACTTTCAGTTGACTGAGGAGCAGAACAGGAGTTTCTGTTGATTTCGAGAGGTGTGACCACGCCCTCTCGGCCTCTGGCTCCTCCCCCTTACCCACCTTGCACTAGACACTTCCGTTTGCACTCGGATTGTGTTCTGCACAGGTGCAGTGGCTTCTTTTGCATATGAATTGCTGAAAATGAGGATGCTACTGGCTACGGCCTCCCCTGTAGAGTCAAATATCGGCCATACGGGATATTCTGGGCACTCACAAGGGATGGAGAAGTCCCTGGTGGGACAGTGAGGGCGGTGGACAAGGTATTTCACGGTTGAGGTCTGGACTCTCTGTGGTTCTCACTGATTTGGAGCTGGGTGGAGTGGTCTGTGGTTGGAGATGGGTACGTGGTTGATTTGGGAGGGGCTTGATTTAGTGAGTCTGGTTTCTGCCCTCAGGTAAGACGTCGTAAGGGCAGGAGGATCTCGTGAACTTCATTTAAAAAATAATTCTGGAAGCAGGCTCTAGCCTAGCAGTTAAGATGTTTGCATCTTACATCTGAGTGCCGGGGTTGGGTTCTGGGATTCTGACTCCCGCGTCCTGCTAATACAGACTTGGGAAGCAGTGATAATAGCTCAAGTAACTGGGTTCCTGCCACCCACATGGAAGTTCCGAATTGCATTACCAGCACCCAGCTTCAGCCTCGACCCAGCCCCAGCCATTGCAGGCATTTAGGGAGTGAACTAGCAGATGGAAGTACACTGTCTCTCTCTCTCTCTCTCTCTCTCTCTGCCTCTCAAATAAAAATAATAATAAGCCTGAATATGCTATAATGTGAAAATAACAGTAGCTATCAGCTATCCCACATACTCCACAAATGTTAATCTGTGTTACTATCAGTTTGTGTATTTTCTTTTTTTAATTAATTATTTATTTATTTTATTTGAAAGGCAGGGTTACAGAACAGAGTCAGAGAGAGAGGGAGAGACAGAGAGTGAGAGAAAGATCTTCCATCCTCAACAGCTGGGGCTGTGCCGATCCGAAGCCAGGAGCCAGGCGCTTCTTCCAGGTCTCCCATTTGGGTGCAGGGGCCCAAGGACTTGGGCCATATTCCACTGCTTTCCCAGGCCATAGCAGAGAGATGGATTGGAAATGGAGCAGCCGGGACTCGAACCGGCGCCCTTATGGGAAGCCGGTACTACAGGCAGCAGCTTTACCCGCTAAGCCACAGTGCTTTTTATCAACACTTTGCACACTTACAATTGAAAAGACCAATCGTGGTGTTATTTGCTATACAAAAGAGCCAGCCTGCACACCAAAATATTACTTGAACATACAGATTTTGGATGTCTGCACATACTCTGCCTTCACCGATGGACAGATGGCCTTTGACTTACAGTGATTCCAGTTACTGTTCCAACTTTCCAATGATGTGAGAGTGACCCAAACTCAGCAGACACTGCACTTGGGGGACTGGGTTGGGATCTTCCCCTGCCAGTGTTGTGCAGTCCGATCTTCGCTCCTGTGCCAGGCTGCAGCAGTGGCCGATGCTTTTTGGTGCACTGTGTGGCTGAGCTGGGATGTGCAGAAGGTTAGGTACATTGCATGCATTTTTGGCTTCTGGTATTTTCAACTTAGGATGGATTTATTGGGACGCAAATCACCGTGAGTCAAGGAGCACCTGTATATGTGTAAATATACCATCAACAAAGTTAGTAAAATTTTCCAGTGTCAGGGCAGGAAGCAAGGAAAGATAAGAGAAGGAAGAGATAAGGTTCCCCTGTAGAGAAGCTAACCCTGAAGAACACAGCTTCCTTTTACAGGGAATTTTCATCCTTTTTGAGAGTTCTAGCAATGTCCGGAACGGCCCTTTCATTACTCCTCCGGGAAGGGTGCCCTTCCGGCCAGGCTGCCCTAGGTTAAATTTGTCACTTCTCCCTGGTTATTCGCTGAGTAGGAGTTACTCTAAATAGGGCTGATTTTAGCACTTTCCAGTAATTACTTAGTTTGTTTCCTTCAGCCTTTCTGATTACAACGTCCTAAGTAATCCTGTTATATTAAAAACAACACAACAGTAGGCCTCCCTCTCAGCTGGACCCTGCGCTGGCACGTCCACTGCTGGCCACGGACATTCTCCTTCTGCGTCTGTAGCTTGAGCCTTCTTTACCTAATACCCAGCCATCACTCTAACAAAGACTCTTTATTCTACAGTCTAATAACTCTGATGGAATTAAATGTGGTTCCCCTAGTTAACTAGACAGAACCTAACCATACAGGTTTTCCAAAAAGGGCATCCATACTGTGCTTAATGTTTATAGAAAGTTTTAAGGCATTTTTTAAAAATTGCAAGACTGTTTTGGTAAAGCGTTTTATGGCTGTGTTTGCAGCACAAACATGCAGGAAGCTATTAATAGTGACAGGGTGATGGTCAACAGGCCTGTGACCTTCCAAGCCACCTCTGCACAGAGTGAGAAGACAGGGGCCTGGCAAACGCAGACCACATGGACCTCATGGCAACTTGTTTTGTGAAAAGCATAGTCTCCTTGAGAGTATTTCATGCAAGTCATATCCCTTTTGGGAAATGGAAATTAAAGGTGACATTAGCAGCTAAGGTCCAAATTCATATGACCTGGCTGGGTCAAGAACTTTTTCTAACTTCAGCTGCATCTCAGCCACAGAAAGCTTTGCTGATACAAACCAATACTGCTCCTGTCTCTGTCCCCTTGCATTTATGTGCTGTCATCCCATATGGGCACTGGTTCAAGTCCTGGCGCTCTACTTCTGATCCAACCCTCTGCTGTGGCCTGGGAAAGCAGTAGAAGATGGCCCAAGTCCTTGGGCCCCTGCACCCACGTGGAAGACCCAGGGGAAGTTCCTGGCTCCTGGCACAGCTCCGGCCTGTTGCGGACACCTGGGGAGTGAACCGGAGGATGGAAGACCTCTCTGTCTCTCTCTGACTCTGTGTGTGTGTGTCTCTCTCTGCCTCTCCTTCTCTCTCTGTGTAACTCTACTTTCAAATAAATAAATAAATCTTTAAAGAAAATTTATGAGGAAAGAGAGGAAACCAGGGGCCAGAGTGGGCAGGTAGGGTGGACAGGAAGTGGTGGAGGAAGACGGAGAGGGATGAAGATGGAGAAAGCCCAGGGTCTCCTCCTGGAGGCTGCACACCTCCCTGCCCCAGGACCAGCCCTTGTCTGAGTCTCATGTTCCTCTTTAAATTAGGAGACAATTCCTATGCTTAAGGTTGTTGGGAGATTAAGAAGCAACGCACTAATGCACTTGGTGCAAATGAAGCACTCCATAGATGGTCACTATTGTTGTTACTCTTGTTAGCTATAATTTATCCTTCCTAGTTTTGGGGAAAAAATCAAACTTAATTATAAATAGCATCCTCAATCTATATTCTCTTTGAGCCATGCTTACAGAAACAAAAGCCTTCTGGCAATGTATCTGCTGTGCATGGGGAGAAGAAAGCTGGCTGTTGTCCCTTGCTTGGCTTCCGCCAGCCCCCCACACAGGCGGGCTGACCCTGGACAGCTGTGGAGCCGACAGAGCTGGGGGCAGGGGCTGCGGGTTGCACTGCCAGGCACTGTCCTGGGTGGCCCGCTCTCTGCTGCCTTCTTTTCTTGCAGCAGCAAAAGCAGCTGAATACATTGCGTGATGGATTTTGTTGCACTACTCGTTTGTGGGCTCCGGGTGATGTATGAATAAACTAATAGTTATGAAGCCTTCTTCACCAGTGTAACAGCAGTTTCAATCGCAGGCTCTAACAGGGCTCAAAACCGATGCGCAAATCATGGCTCTTGGAGGGGGGGCATTTTGCTCGATTTCACACCCTTAATAAAGAGAAAAACAGTCTTTACCCCAAAGATTAGTGGAGAAATTAAATGCATTAATTATCCATAAAGTATTTAGCCTCGTCGACTGTGTTTGCTATTATTTGCTGGATGTTGGGCGCTGTGGGTGATGGGGAGTTAGGAATGCTGCACTTTTAATGATTTTATAAATGAAGTTACCTATAGGAAACTGTTAGAGAGGAGTAGATAAGAAACTTGACGACGTCCATGGCAGGCTGTCCACCATATATATAAGCACTGAGAAACTTCCAGGAAGGAGGTCGCGCTGGGGGAACGGTTGGGTTTTGCTGAATAGTAGAGGATAGAATGGGGCCTTTCTTAAGGAAAGGGTGTTTTATGTTTGACGAAAAGGAGCAGCTGATATTTCTTCATGTTAACTTAAAGGGGCTCTTACTAGATTAGTTTGTTAAAAAGAATAAATTATTATTAGTGTTTAAGTAGGTCGATTTGGAAATTCTCATGGTAGGTGTAAACCTACCAATCCTTACCACGCTTTCCCTTAAATACCCGTGTAAGGAACAGTGCTTTGTATTCCACACCTATACAATCTCCCTCTTGTCCTGGATGGGATCGTGACCATCCTTAGAGACAGTAGTGCCTCTGGAAAACAGGATTCCAGGAACACTCTTTCTATTTGATGGAATGGAGTGTTTCCCAGTTGTAGAATTGAAAATACAGATAATTAAGATCTAGGAAGAAAAGAGGAGAGGGGAGAGAGAAAGAAAGGAAGATTCCCTTTCGTCTAGTCACTATTCTTTCATAACAGTGATAGGATATATGAAATGCAAATAAAAGACTAGGGAAAGGTCCTGTGTTTCATGAGCTGAGTGTAACTAGCAAGGCCCAATGAACTGAGAAGGTATCACATAATATAAGAATAGTGCTTTGCACATAGCAGGTGTTCGGCAATCTAGATTTTCATACATTAGCTTGCGAGTTAATATTTTATATGATCAGCTGATTTGCTCTGGATAAAGCCCTAACTTTGTAGCCTTGTTACCACCAAGCTCACCAACTTCATTCCCACTCAGTCCCTCACACCAGCCTCCCAGTCCATGCCATCCCTTTCATGTTCTGTACTTTGCAATCTCGTGTCTTCCAGAGTGAAAACATCTCCATTTTCTCTGCCTAATGAATTCAGGTTCATTATTTTAAGAGCCTCTTCATTCCACGCTCTCAACTTTCTTGCTCCCAGGAGGAAGGAGTCACGTGGTCTTCCTAACTGCCACAAACCCCATTCACCCCTCTATTACAGTTACCCGAAATTAATTTTTTACAATTTTTTTCCATGTCACTATCTAGCCTGGGACAGGAGCTGTCCTGAGAACTCTAGCACCAACCACAATGTGAGGTGACAGTTGGGAAACTCAATAAATATGTGTTGCATGTATAGTAAAAGAAAAGGCCAGTGCCTGTGCTGTGGCATTGTGGGTAAAGCTGCCACCTGCAGTGCCGACATCCCATATGGGTGCTGTTCAAGTCCAGGCTGCTCCGCTTCTGATCCAACTCTTTGCTATGACCTGGGAAAGCAGTAGACGATGGTTCAAGTCCCTGGGCCCCTGCATCCATGTGGGAAACCCAGAAAAAGCTCCTGACTCCTGGCTTTGCATCAGCCCAGTTGCGGCCATTTGGGAAGTGAACCAGTAGATAAAAGATCTCTCTGCCTCTGCCTCTCTGTAACTCTGCCTTTCAAATAATAAATAAATTTTAAAAGAAAAAAGGCCTATGGAATCATAGTTACAAGAAATCTACAGAGACCATGTGTGGAAAGCACACAAAGACTCTTATAAGGGCTGAATTGTTCATATGCTGAAGGCCTAATGCCAGTTTTTCAGAATGTGACTTATTTGGAAACGGGGCCTTTAAAAAGGTGATCATGTTAAGTGGAACTGTCAGATACTCCCAGTGGGAAGACCATGTGGGCACACAGGTGGAAGATGGAATCTACAAGCCAAGGAGAGGGGAGAGAGAAAGAAACAGAGCCTGTGATACCTCCACTCCCAGCCCCAGAACAGGGGGAAATCAGTTTCTGTTGTTTGAGGCTCAGCTCTCACTGATGGAAAATTTTCCCATCTCTCGTCTCTCATTTGTTAGCAGCCCAGTTATTTTTCTCTACACTCAAGTTCCCTCGTACATAAAAATGTGAAGTATTCCACTCTTGAAGCTGTGGGAATCGTGACAGCTTTTTCGGTTTCCTGTCGTTCCTCTCACTTGGGCTAAGCAATTGTGCTGAAGCAACAAAGCCTGCTGGTGCACGGCTTAGCAGAGGGGCAGCCGCTGGCATGCACAGCACAACGCTCGCATTGTGTGTCACTGGGTCTAAAGACCAACAATCCAGTCACTGTTTGCCTCCAGTGTGGAATCCCTTGGGCTGGCTCTCAGTCCAGAGCAGACTTCACAAACAAGTTCAAGGTGAGGGCCTTGTCCACTTTACAGAGATCCCACGTTGCAGCTATTAAACTAAGAGCTTGCTAAAAGAAATGAGAATAATAGGTGGTCATGTACAGAAAGAGACAACAAAAGAAAAATCTTGTTCTGAAATTCATTAGATTACAGATAGCAGATTGGGTGAGTTCCAATCAATGTGGGATTATGAATTTGGAGTGTAGCCGTGTCCTAGTGTCTAGGGTGCCTTCTGGACACCCTTGCAACTGACTGATAGAATTTCAGTTGCATTTCCTCTCTGAAAACTATATTTCTGGGAACCTTCAGATTAAGCACAAACATGAAAGGATGATAAGGGCAGAAGGGGAAAAAAAGGGAAGAAATTTATGCTTGCCAAAGTAGTGGATAGGATAAATAAAGCTTTTACAGCTCTATCAGGGGAAGGAAATACTAGAAACTGGAGTAGATATATTGAGAAAAGGAGAGTGCAGTGCAAGATGATCACAAATTGGCTAGGGTCTCAAGTGCTCTTTGAAGTCTCCCTTTAAGGAAGAAAAAAAGAGACAGAAAATGTGAGGTCCTGGCCCTCTGGTCAGTCTACTGCCTGGAACACACTGCTGAAAGTGCCCCATACATCATCGATGATCCGCATCCCCAAAGGGGGGCAGTTTTATCCAGGTCTCCACTAAGTCATTTCAAGGGGCCAGAACAATGGTCGACAGATGTGAAAAAAAAATGTGAAGGCATAGAAGCCGAAATACTGACTTCTAATGTAAATTAGCTTGTTCTCTGGGGAAATATGAAAGACAAATATCAATTCTGAATGCGTGGAAATTCATAGATAAAAATTAGCTTCTCACTAAACGTACCTTAGTGCCAACTCCAACGTTGTTACATTTATGTGTGTCTGAATTCCACGTGGAATTCCATCTGCTGGTTCACTCTTCAAATACCTGCAACAGTCAGCATTGGGCCAGGCCAAAGCCAGGAGCCCAAAACTCAATCCAGGTCTCCCACAGGGGTGGCAGGGATCCAGCTCCTTAAGTTATCACCTGCTGCTTCCCAGGATGTGCACTGCTGGAAGCTGGAATCAGAAGCAGAGGCAGGACTTGAACTCAGGCACTTTGACATAGAATGGGGGCATCTTAACTGCTCTGCCAAGTGCCCGCCCCAGTACATGTTTCCTTTTTTGTTTTTTTCTTTTTCTTTTTCTTTTCTTTTTTTTTTTTTTTTTTTTTTTTTTTGACAGGTAGAGTTAGTTTGAGAGACAGAGGGAAAGGTCTTCCTTCTGTTAGTTCACCCCCAAAATGGCCCCTGCGGCTGGTGCGCTGCGCTGATCTGAAGCCAGGAGCCAGGTGCTTCCTCCTGGTTTCCCATGCAAGTGCAGGGCCCAAGAACTTGGGCCATCCTCCACTGCCTTCTCGGGCCACAGCAGAGAGCTGGACTGGAAGAAGAGCAACTGGGACAGAACCGGTGCCCCAACTAGGAATAGAACCCGGGGTGCCGGCGCTGCAGGCGGAGGATTCGCCTAGTGAGCTGTGGCGCTGGCTACCTTTTTTGTTTTTTAAGATTTATTCATTTGAAAGTCAGAGTTACAGAGAGAGGGAAAGAGAAAGAGAGAGACATCTTCCATCCACTGATTCACTCCCCAAATGGTCACATGGCCAGCACTGGACCAGGCTGAAGTCAAGATCCAGGAGCTTCTTCCAGGTCTCCCATGTGAGTGCAGAGGCCCAACCATTGGGCCATCTTCTGCTTTCCCAGGCCATAGCAGAGAGCTGGATGGGAAGTGGAGCAGCCAGGACTTGAACCAGTGCCCATATGGGATGGCGGCACCACAGGTGGTGGCTTTACTCGCTGTGCCACAGCACCCACCCCAGTGCATCTTTCTATTTCATTTTCCACACCCCTTTTGAAGCCCCCTCGTAGATGGACATAGTGAAAAACAAAGTCCAGGGAGTGATTACCCACACCCCGGAGACAGCGTCTAGTCATTTTTTAGACCTTTCAGTGGTAGCACTCATCTGGCTGTAAGCAAGATATGATAAAGATGCTACTGGCACGGTGGTGTAGTAGGCTAAGCCTCTGCCTGCAGCGCCAGCATCCTATTGGGCACTCTTTCATGTCCCAGCTGCTTCTCTCTCTTTTTTTTTTTTTTTTGACAGGCAGAGTGCATAGTGTGAGAGAGACAGAGAGAAAGGTCTTCCTTTTGCCGTTGGTTCACCCTCCAATGGCCGCTGCAGCCGGTGCATCGCGCTGATCCAAAGCCAGGAGCCAGGTGCTTCTCCTGGTCTCCCATGGGGTACAGGGCCCAAGCACTTGGGCCATCCTCCACTGCACTCCCGGGCCATAGCAGAGAGCTGGCCTGGAAGAGGGGCAACCGGGACAGAATCCGGCACCCCGACCGGGACTAGAACCCAGTGTGCCGGCGCCGCAAGGCGGAGGATTAGCCTAATGAGCCGCGGCGCCAGCTACTTCTCTTTCAATCCAGCTCTCTGCTATGGCCTGGAAAAGCAGTAGAAGATGGCCCAAGTCCTTGTGCCCTTGCACCCGTGTGGGAGACCCGGAAGAAGCTTCTGGCTCCTGGCTTTGAATTGGCCCAGCTCTGGCCATTGCAGCCATTTGGGGAGTGAACCAGTGGATGGAAGACTTCTCTTTCTGTCTCTCCCTCTCTCTAATTCTACCACTCAAATAAATAAAAAAAAATTTAAAAATGTTTTTTAAAAGATGCATATATTGCTCTATGAATGTATTAGTGTTCCACAGTATCTTTTGAGTCTCTAGTATAAAACCTGCTCATTGGGGCCGGTGCTGTGGCAGAGCAGGTAAGGCCGACACCTGCAGTGCCAGCATCCCATATGGGTGGCAGTTTGAGACCCAGCTGCTGCACTTCCAATCCAGCTCTCTGCTGTGGCCTGGGAAAGCAGTGGAAGATGGCCCAGGTCCTTGTGCCCCTGCACCCGTGTGGGAGACCTGGATGAAGCTCCTGGCTCCTGGCTTCAGATCGGCGCAGATCCGGCTGTTTCGGCCACTTGGGGGAGTGAACCAGTGGATGGAAGACCTCTCTTTCTCTCTCTCTCTCTCTCTGTCTGTCTCCCTCTCTCTGCCTCTCCTTTTCTCTCTGTGTAACTCTGACCTTCAAATAAATAAATAAATCTTAAAAAAAAAGAAAACCTGTTCATCTGTACTAACCTGGGCCCTCTTTCCCAATTTTAATAAGTATTATGTTTAGTTCTTAGGCTGTTGGTTCTGCTCTATCAAAATACTTCAGAGTGGGTGATTTATCAGAACAGAAATCTACTTGCAGTTCTAGCAGCTGGCAAGTCTGATGTTGAGGCGCTGGCTGGTTTGGTGTCGGGTAAGATCCTGGTCTGCACACCCAATGTGGTACTGGCTTGCTGTGGCCTCCGGAGAGGAGGAACACTCTGTTCTCAGCTGGTGGAGGGAATGCAAGCCACGAGCATCCCATCCGTCTTGGACCTCACGACTTAATCACCTCCCAAAGCCCTACCTCTTCTCGTCATCTCATCACCTTGGTGATTAAGTTCCAACTCCTGGATTCTGGAGGAACACATTCCGACCACAGCAGTTCTATCAGTTACCTCTGCATTTTTGTACCCAGGCTTCAGTGTCAGTGAGAGCACTTCAAACGTCCATGGAAGATGCCTAAAAGCTCCATGGATTTCTGAATTTTTTTTTGGTACCAACATACGACCACAGCAGTTCTATCAGTTACCTCTGCATTTTTGTACCCAGGCTTCAGTGTCAGTGAGAGCACTTCAAAATGTCCATGGAAGATGCCTAAAAGCTCCATGGATTTCTGAATTTTTTTTTGGTACCAACATAAACCCATCTTTTAATACCATTCTCCAGGAACTCTTTAAAATACCCTAGTGTTTCTTGATCCTTCAGTGTTGAACTTGATTACCCCAAATGTGGTTGTTGCCTATTTATATTTCAGAATAAAGGCTTCAGTTCATTGTTCTAGGTGCTTGGGATTTGAGGGCTGGGGAGCCTGCCTGGGGGACCCTGTGTTTGCATGGGCAGGGCCTGCTGCGCGTAGAGACTTGCTTTATGGGAAGCTTATGCTGAGTTCCTCACCCAGCAGCCAAGAGCCTTCCAAAGCTGTTTCCTTCATTTTCTCTTTAGAAGAAACTCTAAGCAGCGTGGGGTCTGGAAGTAAATGCTGGCTCCTGCCAGGCAGGGGAGTGCCAGAGTGCGGTGCCGGGGGCAGACTTCCAGGGTGATCCTGTGGTTCAGTGCCATCGCCTGTTCTTGCCCTTAAGGCCTTTGGCCCCAAGCTCAGAGTTTCTCTGGGGTTTTGCCAGAAAGATTGGCTCTCACACCAGCAGTTCAATCCACTTGGTTTCCCCTAGCAACCCACTTTGTATTTGCTGTGTCTTTGAGAAATGTTGAAAATCTCTCTTCCCCTGAGGGTCTGCCCCACTGGGTTCTCTTCGCCATTGTACATTCATTTCATCTTGTTTTTCTTCACCGTTATTTTATTGGGTCTCAGAAGGGAGGCAAGGCAGATACAGAAATAAGAAACAGTAGAGAGAGACCTGTAGTTTTTCTGTTTTTGTTTTGTTTTCATTGTCCTGGGTTAGGCATCATGGATCGGAACGCAAACCTATGGGAATTCTTTAAAAAATGAGCTCATTACTAGACACACATTTTCCCACAGTTAGCAACATCTTTCGAAGGACAAAAGTTTCAAAAAAGTTCAAAGAAATGTGTATTAATAAAAAAGACTATGGGGGCAGCCTCTGGAGCAGTGGATTAAGGCATCACTTGAGACACCAGCGTCCCCTGTGGGAATGCTGGTTTGAGTCCCAGCTGCTCTGCTTCTGATCCAGCTTCCTGCTCATGCTCCTGGGAAAGCAGTGGAAGAGAGCCCAAGTACTTGGGGCCCCTACCTCCAACATGCGAGATCTGGGTGAAGTTTCTGGCTTCAGCCTAACTCAGCCCTCACTGTTGCAGCCATCTGGGGCATGAACCAGTGGATGGAAGCTTGCTTTCTTTCTCTTTCTAAGTCTCTCCCTCTCCCGGTCTCTCTGTCACTCCACCTTTCAAATATATTTTTAATCTAATGTTTTTTATATAAAAAAAAAAACTATGGCTAGGATTCAGTTTTTTGCATCAAAATAATTTTAATTTCATCTTCACAAGCTTTTTGAAGTATTTTCACATTTTCTCCATCGTTACTTTTTTAAACTATCACTGACAAGCACACCTATTTATTGGGCACTGTTTGTAAATTTGACTACAGTAAATAAACCCAGCTGTAGTGAATATCTTTGTCAGTAGAATCCGTGTGCATTACTGACTATCCTGACTATTTCCTGGGGTTACATTTCTTTTTTTGTTTGTTTGTTTGTTTTTTGGACAGGCAGAGTGGACAGTGAGAGAGACAGAGAGAAAGGTCTTCCTTTGCCATTTGTTCACCCTTCAATGGCTACTACGGCTGGCACGCTGCAACCGGCACATCGCGCTGATCCAAAGCCAGGAGCCAGGTGCTTCTCCTGGTCTCCCATGCGGGTGCAGAGCCCAAGCACTTGGGCCATCCTCCACTGCACTCCCGGGCCACAGCAGAGAGCTGGCCTGGAAGAGGGGCAACCGGGACAGAATCCGGTGCCCTGACCGGGACTAGAACCCGGTGTGCCGGCGCCGCTAGGCGGAGGATTAGCCTAGTGAGCTGCGGCGCTGGCCCCTGGGGTTACATTTCTATATTCACTAAGACAAAAGGTTGTATATTTTAAGGCCTTTGATATACACTGCCAAATGGCCTCACAGAAAGTGTATATCAGGTTTTTCTTTCCTCTTCTACACTAATTTCCTTCTGACCCTGAATGGGAGCACATTTTGAAACTTGCTAATTTGGAGCCAGTGCTATGGCATAGCACATTAAGCTGCTGCCTGCAGTGCTGGCATCCCATGTGGGCGCCAGTTCGATTCCCAGCTGCTCCATTTCTGGTCCAGCTCTCTGCTATGGCCTAGGAAAGAAGTGGACAACGGCTTGAGTCCTTGGGCCCCTGCACCCACGGAGGGAGACCCAGAACACATTCTCGCTCCTGGCTTCGAATTGGCGCAGCTCCAGCAGTTGTGGCCATCTGGGGGAGTGAACCAGCAGGTGAAGACCTCTCTCTCTCTCTCTCTCTCTCTCTCAATGCCTCCGCCTCTCTGTAACTCCGCCTTTCAAATAAATAAATAAATAAATATTGAGAAAGAAAGGAAAGAAGGAAAGAAGGAAGGAAAGAAGGAAGGTAGGAAGGAAGGAAGAGAGAAAGGAGAGAGAAAGAGAGAAAGAGAGAGAGAGAGAGAGAGAGAAAGAAAGAAAGAAAGAAAGAAAGAAAGAAAGAAAGAAAGAAGCTTGCTAATTTGATAGTGAAAATTGCATCTTATCTCACTTTTTGGCTTTCTTACTGTTAACACTATAATCCTAGCACTAAGGGAAATAAAGTTATTTGGGTTTTTAAAAATATTTTACTTTTATTTATTTAAAAAATTCAATGACAAAGAGAGAGATGGAGACACAGAAAAAGATACTGTCCATCAGCTGGCTTACTCCCCAGATGGCCACAACACAGGAGATTGGAACTCCATCCAGGTCTCTGTGCTACATGGGTGGCAGGGGCCCAAGTACTTGGACTATCATCTGCCACTTTCCTAGGTGCATTAGCAGGGAATTGGATCAGAAGCAGAGCAGCTAGGACCCAAATCAATGTTCTGACATGGGATGCCAGTGCTGCAGGCAACAGCTTAACCTATGCTGGGCTGCAACACCAGCCCCAGCCTTGGTTTCTTTACCTTCATGGGCTCCCCACAGGGGAAACCAGGAGCAGTAAAAATTGGAGCCTGTAGAACCACTGCTTCCTGCTAAGCTCCTCTCCATGAGCCTTCAAGGTGGTGCAGGTGGCCAGACCACTGAATAAGGTGTGGGCAGAGGGAGGGCGGAAGGAAGATGGTTCTCCATTAGACCTCATCCCCCTTGTGTGGTGGATTGACAGGAAACGAGGGAAAGTGAGGACAAACCAGAGGAGGGGACTGTATTTTTGGGCCCAGATGATGGCCCTATTATAGATCAGGAGACAATCAGGGGTCAAGAAAGAGCTGGAGGAACTATGTCACCACTGCCTCCCCTAGAGTTGCCTCTAAAACTCCTCCCAGGGTGAGCTGCCCAGAACTAGCAACAGCTGAATGTATCAAACTTGGCTGCATCTCCATGATGACCTATGGTCTATTATAATAGTAAGATAAAATTGCCATGGCTGACCCTCCCACCATACCCCTGACATTGTGATACTTTTCAGACTTGCTAAAAAGGCCAGAAAATGGCAGTCACCAAATTCCTGGAAATCCTACTCATTCCTAGAAAACTCCATCCCTATGCCTCAAGGGATGACCCCAAACCTCCAGGGCTGTAGCTCACTCTAGCATGCCTGAACTCCATCCTGAATGTGTCCTTTCACTTTGTTAATAAATCTTATTTCTCTGCTAACCTTTATCTATGACTTGCCCTTGAATTCTTTCGTGAGTTAGAGACAAGAACTTGGACCCCTTGGACTCTCAACTGAACTAGATACAAATTCACTTAATATTGAAGTATGCGCATGGGCCAGGTCCGCACCTCTTGACCCTCCTGGCTGCAGTGGAGATGAATTGCTTCACGTGAATCAGCATCAGCCCCCTGATCTGTTGACAGGTGGGGGAAGGTAGTGGAAAAGTAGGGTCTGCAGACAAATGATCATGTGTTTTTCACTCATCAAACTTTTGTTGAATGCCTACCATGTGCTGGGTCCTGGGTACAAAGAATTAAAACAAGCATGCCCCTGCAGATAAGGTCCTTGCAGGCTCTTTGGGAAATATGTAACCTATGAGAGTAGACCCGTCATCTTATAACCCGTGGAGCTGATTACACACAGGTGGGCTGAATCTTCCCAGTCAACACCTTTGGATAAAAGAGTGAATTTTTAATACCAATGGTTTTGGATTCTGGCTAAAGATTGAAATATGTTTGCAGTATCTGTGAATATAAGGTATTCTTGACTCTCTTTGATTAATAAAAATAATATTTAAATCTCAAAAAAATAAAATAATAAAAGAAATAACAGGGAAAGATTTCTAAAAAAATGAAGTATAATATCTTCTATTCTACCTGCTTCTGTTGTTAAAGTCCTTTTTTAAAGATATATTTATTTATTTGAGAGGTAGAGTTACAGACAGAAAGAGGGAGAAAGGCAGAGAGAATGGTCTTCCATATGCTGGTTCACTCCCCAAATGACTGCAATGGCAGGAACTGTGCCAATCCAAAGCCAAGAGCCAGGAGCTTCTTCCACACAGGTGCAGAGGCCCAAGCACTTGGGCCATCTTCTACTGCTTTCCCAGGCCATAGAAGAGAGCTGGATAGGAAGAGGAGCAGTGGGGACATGTGCTGGCGCAAATATAGGATGCCAGTGCCGTAAGCAGAGGCTTAGCCTATTATGCCACAGCACTGGCCCCTGTTGCTAAAATCTTTTTTTTAATATTCAATTTATTTATTTGAAAGAGTTACAGAGAGAGGTAGAGACAAAGAGGTCTTCCATATGCTAGTTCACTCCCCAGATGGCTGTAATGGCTGGAGCTGAGCTGATCCGAAGCTAGGAGCCAGGAGCCAGGAGCTTTTTCCAGGTCTCCCAAGTGGGCACAGGGATCCAAGCACCTAGACCATCCTCCGATGCTCTCCTAGGTGCACCAGCAGAGAGCTGGATCAGAAGTGGAGCAGCCAGGACTCAACCAGTGCCCAACTGGAATGCTAACACTGCAGGCCAGAGCCTCAACCTGCTGTGCCACAGCTAAAATCTTTACTCATTTTCTTTGCCAAACATGGATCTTACCTCGTGGAGTCTATCCTTCCATTGGACTTTGATTGACTCCCTATTTATTTTATGTAATCAAATGGTCAATTTTTCCTTATGTGAAACCCTTCTTATATTTCCTAGTTGGTCATGAAAGGACTTTGAAAATGCATCTTGGAGTTTGCTTGCTGATAGAGAGGCTCCATGCTTAGAATGGAGTTACAGCCTGATGAGCCCCTCTCAAGTGGAAAATGTTAAGTCACACACATAGTGAAGGGCAGGCATTTTTGCACAGTGTGCTTGGGTTGCCCACTTCCCATATCAAAGTACCTGGGACCAATCCACTTCCTATCCAGTTTCCTGATAACATGCCTGCCAGATCGTGAGCAATGGCCTGAGTACTTGGGTCCTACTGCCCATGTGGGAGAACCAGATGGAGTTCCTGATTCCTGGCTTAGCCCCGGGCCAACTCTGGCTATTGTGAGCATCTGGGAGAGTGAACCAGTGTATGTATCAACCAATGATAGATCAATCTTACTGTCTGTTGCCCTGCCTTTCTAATTAAAAGAAAAATAGGGGCTGGCACTGTGGCATAGTAGGTTAAGCCTCAGACGTGGTGCTGGCATCCCATGTGGGCATTGGTTCAAGTCCCAGCTGCTCCTCTTCTGATCAAGCTCCCTGTTATTGCACCTAGGAAAGCAATGGAAGATGAGAGACCTGGAAGAAGCTCCTGGTTCCTGGCTTTGGATCAGCACAGCTCTAGCTGTTGCAGCCATTTGGGGACTGAATCAGCAGATGGAAGACCTCTCTGTCTGTTTGTGTCTGTCTATCTCTCTCTCTCTCTGTCCAATAAATAAATAAATAAATAAATAAATCTTTTAAGCAAATAAACTAAGAATGCTTTGCCTCCACCTGCCCTACCACACATTGCCGCTTAGTCACATAGTATACTGCAGAGCGCAGCTTATGGTCCCCTGTGACCGTGGGGCTGACTGACAGTGGCAGGCTGTGGGGAGCAAACCGGACTAGACTGAGTTACTGGAATTAAGACTTATTCTATGCATCTGCTCTCCCACAATATGGCGCTGGGAGAGAAGTAAACAGCTTCCGCACAGCTGCCTCCAGTTCAACTAATAAACTGTAGGACTTGCTCCTGATTGGAGGAGAGCAGCGTACTCGGCGTGTGGGCAGCCGAGTTAGGATTGGCGGAGGAGGACTATAAAGGAGGAGAGAGACGGCATGCACCGGGAACATCTATGGGGAACATCTAAGGGGAACACCTGTGCAGCCCCCCGAGAAAGCCGGCCGGTGGAGTGCCGCTCCCCTGCGGAAGTGGGGAATGTGGCCAGGGGGAACTGCCCTTCCACGGAGGTGGAAGGGATAGTAGCCAACCCGGGAAGAACCAGCAGCAAACCCGGGGAGGGCCGAGCAGACGAGAGAACAGCGCAGGGTCCTGTGTCGTTCCTCCACGAAGAGGGGGAGCGACAGCAGGCACTGCTACTGACTAGCACCCGAGAAAGAACTGCACCATACTATGCTTCCCAGAGAAGGTGCAAATCCAGCCTTCCAAGTGCAGTGTCTCTGGAGTGCATATAGCTTTCACGCCATCCAGAAGTCTAAAAGTCACATATCGAACCATCTTGGTCACAGACTGTTTCTCTCTTAAAAAAAAATTATTTATTTATTTATTTATTTGAAAGTCAGAGTTACACACACACACAGAGAGAGAGAGAGAGAGAGAGAGAGAGAGAGAGATCTTTCATCTGCTGGTTCACTCCCCAGTTGGCCACAACAGCCAGAGCTGAGCTGATCCAAAGCCAGGATCCAAGAGCCTCTTCTGGGTCTCCCACATGGGCGCAGGGGCCCAAGGACTTGGGCCACCCTCCACTGCTTTCCCAGGCCATAGCAGAGAGCTAGATTGGAAATGGAGCAGCCGGGAATCGAACCGGCGTCCAGATGGGATGCTAGCACTGCAGGCGGTGGCTTAACCCTCTACGCCAAAGTGCCAGCCCAGTGTTTTTTATTTAGGCTGTTTTGCCTTCGTGCTCATAATTGAGATTCACTGACGCTTTCCCCAGTTACACTGTCCTTGGTTGCTATCGGGACTGGTGTCGTACTAGATCCACCCAGTGAGCCGAGGCGCATTCTCGTTCTCTAAGTCGTCTTGAAAATGGAAAAGCGTCCTTGGAGAGGCGGTGGTGGTGGCTGCTTGGCCTCCCGTTCTCTTGCAGAGCAGCACTTGCCTCAGTCGCCTTTGGGTCGCCTTTCTCTACTCAGCGCGGGGGCACTCAGTTATCTGTCAGTGAGGTGGGTGGGCATGTCCTTCCCTTTCCGCATTCCTCTCACCACCCTTCTTGCTGACCGCTGAGCATGTTCAGGGTGGGACACGAATGAGGACTGGCTGTGCTCTTCCTGGGCACTGCGGCCCATCTGTATGGTTTGGCCTAAGCGTCTTCCGCTCCCCAGGCAGTTCCGTACTCTGCTCTCGTTGCCTCCCAGCACCTCATGCATAGCTCTGTAGCACTCACCACACTGCACCATCCTGAGCTGTAGGACTCTCTTGTCTCCAGCCAGGACACGTGAGCTCTTTATATCCTGGGCCTCGGAGTGGGAATTGGCAGGATGCAGCTCCATCCTTGTGTCCCATTTTGCATGCCTGCCCCTCCTCCCCAGTAACACTTGTTGAATAAATGCACTAAATGTTCTGAGCACTTAATCACAAACAATTTGTTACAGATCTAATAATACCTGGCATTAAAAAAGTTCATGAGAAATTGCGTAATATGAAAATACTACCTGGTTTTCTAAATAATCTTATTTTTAATTCCATTTTTCCATGAACTTTTTAAAGTCCCCTCATACTCCCAGTTTCTAACCAGGCACATGGATGTCTCAATCCTATTCTCTACCTTCTGAGCCTTGATCCTCAGTCCTCTGTTCCCTGCTTCCCAGGGCTGGGGACTGTCTCCCCCAAGTTCTTCCACATCTACTTGATGCATTATTTGGTCTTTGCGGTTGCTCCAGATTTTTTTTTTTTTTTTTTTGACAGGCAGAGTGGATACTGAGAGAGACAGAGAGAAAGGTCTTCCTTTGCCGTTGGTTTGCCCTCCAATGGCCGCTGCGGCTGGCGCGCTGCAGCCGGCCCACCGTGCTGATCCGACGGCAGGAGCCAGGTACTTCTCCTGGTCTCCCATGGGGTGCAGGGCCCAAGCACTTGGGCCATCCTCCACTGCACTCCCGGGCCACAGCAGAGAGCTGGCCTGGAAGAGGGGCAACCGGGACAGAATCTGGCGTCCTGACCGGGACTAGAACCTGGTGTGCCGGCGCCGCAAGGCGGAGGATTAGCCTAGTGAGCCACGGCGCCGGTGGTTGCTCCAGATTCTTACTCATGCCTTTACTGTGCTGTTTCATCAGCTCAGCTGCCAAGGTCTCCTTTCTATTGTTCAGACATCCTCGAGAACATTCTAGAATTTTACTGTTTTTTAGTTCATTCTACAGATCCCACTTAGCAGGAAGGAATCCTTAGGGGTAAGTCACAGACAAACCTGGCTTCTGGGAAGCTGGGTTCCTAGGATTGGGGAAGGAGAATGAATGTTGACACGGCTGGCCTTCCAAAAGTGTTCCTGAAGTGCCACTTAAAGGACATTCGGACGATGTCTACTTTGAGATTTAGTTTTGTAAACCACTGTATGTGGCTTATATATGCACATACCAAAATAAAATAAAAATCAGTTATCTAATATCTTGGGCAAAAGTTGTTGGGTTGTGGCCGGCGCCACGGAATCCTCCACCTAGCAGCGCCGGCACACCAGGTTCTAGTCCCGGTCGGGGCGCCGGATTCTTTCCCGGTTGCCCCTCTTCCAGGCCAGCTCTCTGCTGTGGCCCGGGAAGGCAGTGGAGGATGGCCCAAGTGCTTGGGCCCTGCACCCCGTGGGAGACCAGGAGAAACACCTGGCTCCTGCCATTGGATCAGCGCAGTACGCCGGCCGCAGCGCGCCAGCCGTGGCAGCCATTGGAGGGTGAACCAATGGCAAAGGAAGACCTTTCTCTGTCTCTCTCAGTATCCACTCTGCCTGTCAAAAAAAAAGAAAAAAAAAAGTTGTTGGGTTGAAATCATCCTTAGTAGTGACCTTAATTCTCTTTTGAAGTGGATGCTAGATGAAGCTACTTCTGTAAAGCAATCATGTTATATTTTTTAATAAAACAGGGAAAAAAGCAAGTTATATAGACACCTGCTCAAGTGTTGAGGATGCTATAAGTTTGCAAAGTGTTCTCTGTGGTTAGGGATTTGGTTTCTCATGCAGATTACTGGAATCATGAAAATGTTTTCTGCAAGTCTGAATGTGGAAGAATAATTTAGCTTGTCATTAGTGCTTATTTGAGAAGTACCAAGTCTTTCATTTGCTGTGTTGATTGACATATGTGGACGTTGGTTAGATTCTATAATGCAGACGTGCTGCAAGGCACCACAGTGCCTCTCCTGAAGTTGCCTTTGGAGACATTGCTAGACGGATCAAGTCCGCTGGAGAATGCTTGCTGTTCCTCTCTCTGGAAGTCTGTCAAATCTGAATGTGAATTGTCCTCACTGCTTCCTCAGAGCTAGAGCTGACTGGAAACCAAAACGTGAGCACAGGGCACAGGGAAACCAATTCAGTGTACGTGGGTGTGGGCATACGTGCACATGTGTTCACACAGGTGTGTGTGTGTGTGCATTTGCATGATGTGCAAGTATGAAGCCTCTCATGGATAATGCCTGCTGTGGAATAAATGAGTCTCCCAAATTTCATGTGCTCAAAACATAGTGCCCAAAGTCCTATGTTAATGGTATTTGTAGGCAGGACCTTTGGGAGGACATTGGGTCATGATGGCTCTACCTCATGAATGAATGATCCCATTAGCAGATTAGTGGGTTATCAAGGGAGTGGCTTAATCATAAAAGCAAACTTTCTCTGACCCACGTGTCTTCCCATGTGATGACGCCCTGGGCTGCCTCGGGGACTCACCAGATTCAGTCCCTTGACTTTGCACCCTCATTGTTTTTCATTACATATTTTGCAGTCTCAGGCATTGTGGTAAAGCAGTGGAAGATGGACTAAGAGCCTTCCTTCTGTGCTACTTCACATTTGGTGATCAGAAGAGAGAGCCAGCAGCACACACTGGCCCCATGTGGCCCTCCCTGGCCCCTCGAAGCTTCTCTGCACTGACTCAAGACCACAGCTACATTTTTCATGTTTTTAAAGATTTATTTATTTATTTATTTGAAATCCAGAGTTACAAAGAAAGAAGGACAGACAGAGAGATCTTCCATCTGCTGGTTAACTCCCCACATAGCCACAGCAGCCAGGGCTGGGCCAAGATCTTCATCTGGGTCTTCCACGTGGGTGCAGGGGCTCAAGCACTTGGGTCATCCTCCATTGCTTTCCCAGGTGTATTAGCAGGGAGCTGCATCAGAAGTAGAGCAGCTGGGACATATAGCTCCCATATGGAAGCCACTGTCGCAGGCAGCAGCTTAACCCACTGCACAACAATTCCAGCCCCAACATTTTCCATTTTTAAATTTTGATGATTTCTTCCATGTAGGGTATTGGGTTTTGGAAGGAGCTGAAGGTCAAACTCTTCTTGGTTCTGCTTTGAACTCAGCCCAAGTTAGGTTCTAGAGGTTGATTGGAGCAATTTCCAAAAATGTTCTGCCAGGGGAGAAGACAAGAATTTCCCTTGCCATTCTTTTTTTAAGTTCATTTATTTATTTGAAAGGTAGAGTTACAGAGAGGCAGAGGCAAAGAGAGAGAGGTCTTCCATCCACTGGTTCACTCCCCAATTGGCTGCAATGGCTAGAGCTGACCCAATCCAAAACCAGGAGCTTCCTCCAGGTCCCCAACATGGACACAGGAGCCCAAGGACTTGGGCCATCTTCCACTGCTTTCCCAGGCTATAGCAGGGAGCTGGATCAGAAGTGAAGCAGGCAGGACTCGAACCGATGCCCATATGGGATGCTGACACTGCAGGCAATGGCTTTACCTGCTAAACTACAGTGCTGGTCCCGCCATGCTGTTTTGATATAAAAAGGGAAAGAGCTAGAGAGGCCAAATAGCCCTGTACTTTTGATATGGTAAATTTCATAAATATAGTAGAAAGACATTTAAATGGTGGGTGTTTTGCATAGCATTGAAGTCATTGCTTGGGATAACCATATTAGAATGCTTGGTTCGAGTCTCAGCTGCTCAGCTTCTGATCCAGCTTCCTGCTAATGGGCACCGAGAGGCAGCAGGTGATGGCTCAGATAGCTGAGTTCCTGCCACCATGTGGGAAACCCAAATGGAATTCCAGACTCCTGGCTTTAGCCAAGCCTGGCCTTAGTTGTTGTGGGCATTTGGAGAATGAAGCAGGTTAAAACCCTGGCCTGCAGTGCTAGCATCCCATGTGGGCACCAGCTTGAATCCCAGCTGCTCTACTTCCAATCCATCTCTCTGTTAAGGTGCCTAGGAAAGCAGAGGAGGATGGCCCAAATCCTTGGGCCCCTGCACCCACATGGGAGACCGAGAAAAAGCTCCTGGCTCCTGGCTTCAGATCAGCTCTGCTCCAGAGATTGTTGCAACTTGGGGAGTAAACCAGAAGATGGAAGTCATCTCTCTTTCTCTGTCTGTACCTCTGTCTTTCAAATAAATAAAATGTTTTTTTATATATAGAAAAGATATTGGCTGAGACCACAGTCATCTGAAGGCTTGACCAGGCACAGAAAGTCAGCTTCAAAGGTGCTCAGCCAAGCCCAGCAGGCTGCCTGTTGGCAGGCACCTAGGCTCCTCACCACATGGTAGCCACTTCCTCCAGAGAAAGGATCCAAGGGAGGACAGGGTGAGGGCCACAGCTTCTACTGTGACCTAAGCTTAGAAGTCAGACCCATTATTCCTGCAGCGTCCCAGTCAGCCCTATTCACTGTGGAAGTGGAGTAGAGGAGTCTTCATCTATCTGGGCTGCTGTCATAGAAAACTGTAGACAGTGTGACATAAACAGAAATGCAGTACTCACAGTTCGGGGGCTGGGAAGTCCCAGGTCAGAGCACTGGCAGATTCAGAGTTAGGGGATGATCTATTTCATGATTCCAAGATGGCATCTTCTTGCTGTGCCCTCCCTTGGTGGAAGGGGTGATTAAGACTGCCTTCATGACCTAAGCACTACCCAAAAGACCCCATCTACAGTGGGCATTTGACCTAGTGGTTAAGATGCTAGGTTTGGATGCCTGCATCCCATAGAAGAGTGCTAGGTTTGAGACTTGGCTGTACTTCCAATTCCAGCTACCTGCTAATGTAGACCCTGGGAGGCCACAAGTAGTTGAGTACCTGCCACCCATGTGGGAAACCCAGATTGAGTTCCCTGCTCTCAGCTTTGTACTGGGCCAACTCCAACCAGTAAATTGGATCAATTTTTCTCTCTCTTTCTCTCCACTCTCCCCACCTCTTGAATAAATAAATAAAATTTTTAACAAAGATCCCATCTCCTAAGACCATTATGTTGGGGTTAAGATTTCAATATATGAATTTAGGGGACCCATGCTTGTTCAAAACACAGGAATAGGCAGTACAAGCTGTGGGCAGGGGCGGAGAGGACAACTGGAGGCTGGCTGTCATAGAAGAATTTTTTTTTTTTTTTTTTTTGACAGGCAGAGTGGACAGTGAGAGAGACAGAGACAGAGAGAAAGGTCTTCCTTTGCCCTTGGTTCACCCTCCAATAGCTGCCACGGCCGGCGCGCTGCAGCCGGCGCACAGCGCTGATCCGATGGCAGAAGCCAGGTACTTATCCTTGTCTCCCACGGGGTGCAGGGCCCAAGCACTTGGGCCATCCTCCACTGCACTCCCTGGCCACAGCAGAGAGCTGGCCTGGAAGAGGGGCAACCGGGACAGAATCCGGTGCCCCGACTGGGACTAGAACCCGGTGTGCCGGCGCCACAAGGTGGAGGATTAGCCTAGTGAGCCGCAGCGCCGGCCATAGAGGAATTTCTCAGAACCATATTTTTGTGCCTTGTACCCACATTTGGCACTGCAGTGTCTGGTCGGATATTTTACCTTCAGGTTACAGATGAAATGTTTCAGAGGATGACTAGTTTGCCCAATATAAAGGAAAAAGGCAGGATTCCAACCTAGGTCCAACTGTCATTGAAGTGTGAGGTGTTCATCATCTGCACACTGAATTGTGCTCCCCCAAAGTTGCATACTAAAGCCCTAACCTCCAGTGTGGTGGTATTTGGAGGTGGGGCCTTTGGGAGGTGATTTTGTTTCAATGAGGTCATGAGGATGGGTTCCTCATGGAGGAATTCATGTCCTTATGAGAAGAGACATCAGAGCTTCTCTCTTCCCTGCGCCCCGCCCCATCCCCCTCCTCCACCATCTGAGGACACAGTGAGATGGTGGCAGTCTGCAAGCCAAGAGGAGAGTCCTCCTCAGGAACTGAACTGGCTGGCACCTTGGTCTTGGACTTTCCACCCTCCAGAAACATGAGAAGGAAAAGTCTGTTACTGAAGCACCCAGTCTACATGTTTTGTTGGAGCAGCCCAAGCGGACCAAAACAACCGCTGTATTCTACTTTTAAGTCTTACATTTTGAAAGACAATACAAGATCTTCATTCCACTGTAAGATCTATGCCTTTGTTATAGATAGGATAACTGAATGATAGATGCAGATTTAATAACAGAGAGCATAGGTGTGGTCTGATATTAATTTGAAACCCTGAGTGTATTGTACTGAGAAAGTCATCAGTATCCTTGTAGACTTGTCGACATTTTCTTTTCTGGTCCTCTTGTTCTGCAAACTAATTCTCATTGTGTTTGCTGACTCATACCAAACTGCCTCACATTAGGACTGTCATGCCACCACCAATAGTGCTCAATCTTGGTCTGGAATTTCTCAGTTGAGAGAAGACTTCATCGAATGCATTTCCATGTGTTTTAATTGATTTCCTTATTGGATGACTTATTGCATAAATCTGGGTAAATTGTGAATCTTTTGGAGGTATGTTCATGTCTCAGTTCTCCAAAACTACTTGCACTGTCATTTTCCCTTAGCATCTCAGGAAGCTCCTGAAAATGATTTATAAGCACCTTTTTGAAAAGAGAGACAAAAAGAACAAGAAAACCACTCAAAATATTCCTGAATCGCACAAAGACCATTCTCCCCAGTGACTGCAGCTGCAGAGTTTGCTGTTTATTTCATTCCCTTATGGTTGCGTTACAGAGAAAACCCAGAATTGGAGTGCCATTATGCAAAGGAACAATGTTTGTTCATAATTTTAAAAGCACCAGTAATGCATGCCTTCTCCAGCTTCAGCATAATTAGCTTCCAAAAATCACTTTAACCATAAAAATTATTTCATTTTGCAAAAACTAAATAGGGCCTTAGAAAGACTTGAATAATATTTGTTTTCCTAAAGGAATTTCTATAGTAATCAACTTTTCTAGTTCAATTTCATTTGTTAGAACCAACTACAAATTACAAATTGTTGATCAAAACACTAAAACAGAAATCTGAAAGACAATATCATGAGGATATCCTGAATAGCACATGAAGTCATCTCCAAGCATAAAGTGGCCCCAGCTGACCCAAGTGTAGACCACTACTAACTTACCCAAGTGTAGACAACCACCAACTGACCCACCATAGATCTCCACCAGCTGACATCAGCATACACCACCAACTTCACACCATCACCAGCAGGTCTATGCACACACCACCACCAGCTCTCTCAAGCATAGACCACTGTCAGATGACCTCAGCGCAGGCCAGCAGCAGCTTAGAAGCCACTTGCTGAAAGAAGAGGCTCTGAGTTCCTCCACTTCACAGTTTTCTACACCAGAGCGTGCTCACTCCCCATCTCAATCCCTTATTACTTCTAGGGCTCTGATCAAGTCTCCCTAATTAATGGATAAACTCTTTCACATGCACAACAGGGAAATGCAGTGTGCACAACAATTGTTCATGGTCATTATAAAAACTGCATGTGACAACTCGGATTATTCAACAAGATGTACCCAGGACTTGGGAGTTTCTAAGCACAGGAAGTTCAGTTCACTGAAACTTAGAATCACGATGAGACCTGTTAGATATGTCCCATTCATTTTGTTGCAGCTCTTGACCTTCAGCCTGCATCAGAGCCTAAAGATCTAAAGAGAGCTTTGTTGAAAATAGATGGTTGGGTCTATTCAATGGGTTTCTAATGCAGTGGGTCTGGTTGAGTGGCTGAGAATTTGCATTTTCAGCAAGTCCCTGGTGCTGTGGTTTTGGGGACCTCACTTGGAAACTGTTGGGTGAGGCTGTCCCTTGAGAAGGGGCTCATGGTAAAGAGTCTTCCCATCTGTAGCCCCCGGCATAGTGCCTAACACACAGTCATCTCTCATTGATTAGCAACAGCAGGAAGAGCTAACTTTTATTTAGTACTGGCCACATGCTGGTCCCTGCGTTAAGACTTCTTTACAAGGTTAGGGCAAGCACTGTGATTTAGTTGGTAACCATCCTGGCTACTCTGCTTCCGATCCAGCTTGCTGTTAATGTCTCCAGGGAGGCAGCAGAGGATGGCTCAAGTGCTTAGACCCCTGTCACCCATGTGGGAGACCCAGATGGAGTTCCAGGCTCCTGGCTTTGGTCTGGCCTGGACCTCGCAGCTACAGCTATTTGAGGAATAAATCAGTAAATGGAAGATCTCTCTCTCTCTCTCTCTCTCTCTCTCTCTCTCTGTATATTGCTCTTTAAAACAAATAAATATTTAAAAAATGAATTAAAACAATTACCTCATCTAATTCCTACAGCTCTATCTGCTAAAGATTAATTTATAGTCCCATTTTGACAGACAAAAAAAATGGAGTCTTAGCACCGAGTCCAAAGTCACATGACCAGTACTTAGCAGGGTCAGGAGAAATGTTTTGCAGGTTGAATTGGAAAAAACTAAAGGAGCTGACATTGTGGTGCAGGGGGTTAAGCTTCAGCCTGCAACACTGGCATCCCATAAGAGCAACGGATTTGAATCCTGGCTATTCCACTGCTGATCCAGCTCCTTGTTATTGTATGTACTTGGAAAGCAGTGGAAGATGGCTGAAGTCCTTGGATCTCTGCCTCCCAGGTGAGAGACAAAAATTGAGTTCCTAGCTTTGGCCTGGCCCAGCCCCAGTCATTGCAGCCGTTTGGGGAGTGAACCAGTGGATGGAAGATCTCTGTCTCCCCTGTTTCTGTAACTCTGCCTCTCAAATAAATAAATAAGATCCTTAGCCAATATTCTTTTTGGTGATGGTTCTCAAGTTCTTCTCAAATCCCTGCCAAGGATAAACTTGGCAGTATTTTAAAAGAAGTAAACCCTTTACAAATTCAACAGAAACATTTTCAAATTGCTATTGGGGTGGGGGGTAGAGAGGGGCCACAGAATATTAGGCAGCTTACCTTTGCAAATGCAATTTTTTCTTAGTGGCCATGAGATTGTTTCCCATGGCCCCAGATGTCTAGGAACTCGCCTCTGGGAGCATCCATCAGAGCGTCCTCTCAGACTCCCTGTGCTCCAGCTGGGGCCGCTGGGAAAACCTTTGCATGCTATCAGCAGCTGTCAGTCACGTGTCTTCCAAAGCTGCAGAGTCCCTTCCTCAGGCTTTCCTGCGGACTTGCGGCTGTGGAGTAGCCTTATCTCCCGCTTCTCTGTAAACACTTCCACTGACAGCCACACCGCCCGCCTTCCCCCGGTGGGTATGAAGCCCAGGACAGCTGGAGCGCCTGGCAGGGCAGACAGGTGGAGCCTGTTCTCAGGTGCCAGTCTCAGGAGGACGTGTCCAGAGAGCATCTGCAGAGTCGATATCCAAAGCATTTGGGCAGAATTCCCACTGGCTTTCTCATGAAGTCAAATACCACAACGTGCCCTCTGAACAGCACAGTCTGAGTGATCCCCTCCCTCCCCCGCTCCTGACACACACACACACACACACACACACACACACACGGAGCAACTAGGAAGCATCAGCAAATGGCCCTGTTCAGCTGACGTGTTTATTTCCGCTGTCAGTAGTGGGGGAATTGATCAGATCCACCCCTGCTGGGATCTGTATCTGGCACCAAGGCCATCAGGACCCCAGTCTCCCTTGGGACCTCGTCCCCTCCCCCAAGCTCCAGAGACTCGGTTTCCTCCCTTTGGAAACAAGTCAGGGCTTCAGGACTGCCTCCTTTCCTGGTTAATAATTGTGGCACACTGCCATGTGACCACAGAGCTGTGGCGGAATGCGAGGCACCCTGCCTTTCCAAATGCTGGGTGGCCTCTGTGACTTTCTGAGGCCCTGTTGTTTTGCTTTGGGAATAACCACGACTTAAGCCATCTTTTCCTTGCCCTTGTCCCTTACACGGGTAGCATCAGTAGGAGCCACGAGCACAGTAAGATACCTGATCATTAGGGTCAGATTGCCTGGATTGAAACTCCAGCTGTGCCATTCACTCACTGTGTGACCTGGGCAAACTGCTATACTTCCCTGTGCCTTGGTTTTCTCGTCTGTAAAATGGAGATACTAGTGAAACCCAGTTCCTTGGGTGCCATGAAACTTAAATGTTGATGTTTAATAGTGCTTAGACAATGGCCAACAGACACATGAAAAAATGTTCAGGATCACTAGCCATCAGGAAAATGCAAATCAAAACCACAATGAGGTCTCACCTCACCCAGTTAGAATGGCTTTCATACAGAAGTCAACAAACAATAAATGTTGGTGAGGATGGGGGGAAAAAGGTACCCTAATCCACTGTTAGTGGGAATGTAAACTGGTGAAACCACTATGGAAGACAGTTTGGAGATACCTCAGAAATCTGAATATAGAACTACCATATGACCCAGCCATCCCACCCTGGGAATTTACCCAAGGGAAATGAATTGAGCAAATAAAAGAGTTATCTGCACCTCCATGTTTATTGCAGCTCAGTTTGCAATAGCTAAGACATGGAACCAACCTAAATGGCCATCAACTGAAGACTGGAAATAGAAATTTATGGGATATATACTCTATGGAATACTACACAGCAGTTAAAAAATGAAATCCGGTCATTTTGCAACAAAATGGATGAATCTGGAAAATATCATACTTAGTGAAATAAGCCAGTCCCAAAGGGACAAATACCATATGTTCTCCCTGATCTGTGATAACTAATAGAGCACCTAAAAGGAAATCTGTAGAAGTGAAATGGACACTTTGAGAAACGATGGCTTGAACAGCCTTTGTCTTGACTGTTTTTTTTGGTTTTGTTTTTGTTTTTCTCTTCTTCATATTATTTGTTGAACTCTTTACTTAACATAGAGTTAATCATATGTATATAAAGTCAATTGAAAATATATCTCAGTAAAAAATAAGAGTGGGAATAAGAGAGGGAGGAGGAAGTTTGTAACTGTAAAGCTGTATAGTTCTGCATATATTCCTACAGACTTACTTCCTTTTTTTTTTTTTATTTTTTTTTTGACAGGCAGAGTGGATAGTAAGAGAGACAGAGAGAAAGGTCTTCCTTTTGCTGTTGGTTCACCCTCCAATGGCCACCGCGCTGATCCGAAGCCAGGAGCCAGGTGCTTCTCCTGGTCTCCCATGCGGGTGCAGGACCCAAGGACTTGGGCCATCCTCCACTGCACTCCCAGGCCATAGTAGAGAGCTGGCCTGGAAGAGGGGCAACCGGGACAGAATCCGGCGCCCCAACCGGGACTAGAACCCGGTGTGTCAGTGCCGCAAGGTGGAGGATTAGCCTATTGAGCCTCGGTACCAGCCAGACTTACTTTTTATTTTTTTTTGACAGGCAGAGTGGACAGTGAGAGATAGAGACAGCGAGAAAAGCCAGACTTACTTTTAAGGGTACGGTTTAAAAACTTGCCATGGGACCCCAAATCCCGTTAAACTGGGTGGCAAAAATGTCATCTTATGTGTTAAAGTGATCATATAGATAGGATTAAGTGTTAAAGAGATCATATAAGTAGGATCAAGGGTCTGGTAATGATAATAGGTAGAATTAAAAAGGAGAGAATGTTCCACACAGCAGACTAATAGAATGACAATTGCTCTAAACAGCATTCTGACCTCACAATCAGCCCTTAATGCATTCTGGTCTGGCTGAAAAGCCCATGAGAGCATTTCAGGCATGGAAAGCCAAGACACTATGGCAAAAAAAAAAAAGTCCCATATGAAGGATCCCTGTGAGTGAGACCCCAGTGGAAAGAAGTGGCTATCAAAGAAGGAGGTGCTTTTTCTCTAAAGAGAGGAGATAACTTCTGGATTCAAAAGGCTTCCATAGCCATGGCACCTCATTTCAAGAGTCTCGGGTGATCACTGACATATGTTAAGAGTGTTAATTGTTTTTTTAAAAGATTTATTTATTTATTTGAAAGTCAGAGTTACACAGAGAGAGGAGAGGCAGAGAGAGAGAGGTCTTCCATCCGATGGTTCACTCCCCAGTTGGCTGCAACAGCCAGAGCTGCCCAGATCCAAAGCCAGGAGCTTCTTCTGGGTCTCCCACATGCGTGCAGGGGCCTAAGGACTTGGGCCATCTTCTACAGCTTTCCCAGGCCATGTCAGAGAGCTGGATTGGAAATGAAGTAGCCGGGACTCGAACCAGCACCCATATGGGATGCCGGTGCTTCAGGCCAGGGCATTAACCTGCTGCACCACAGCATCGGCCCCAAAAGTGTTAATTATTAGATTAACAACAAGAGTCACTATGCACTAACTACCCATGCAGGATCTCTGTCCTCAGTGAGTTGTATTGATATCGGACATGACCCCCTAAAATCTACACAAAAATGTGGCCCCTTAAGGTTCCCCAGAAGCGCTATCTGGGGTGCCACGCGTGCTACTGGAATTTGGGGTGCCATGCGATTTCACCATGGGCTTATTACTAAATCCTCAATATTAATAAGCCCAAGAGAGTTCTTGCCTAATATTTAGAGAAGAATTCTAAATACCAGCACAGATAAATGAGGCAGCATGGTACATTTTAAGCTTTTATTTAGTGCGAAAGATGCATAGGAGAGAGAGAGCTTTATTAAAGGCGAGAGGTAAATCTGGGTTCACACCAAGCACTAGGAACCAGCCATGTGGAGGAGCATCTGCATCTAAGCCAGGAAGCCTAGGGCACATGGCCTGAAGGCCACGCGCCCTGGAGGCACAGGGCTACAGCAAGCCCCCTCCAGGCAAGAGGCCAGGGCTGAAGAGAGGAGCAGACACACCGTGTCCCAGGCTTTTAACCCACTTCCAAAGGGGAGTGACTAATTAACCTGATTGGCTGGTGGGCACCCAGGTGTGGCCAGGTAGGGGAATAAGGTCACACAGAGGCGTGGTGAAGGTGTGGTCTTCCAGCTCACAAACCTAATCAGTTTTAACCTATATGCCTGCCTACTTCAGTACTATGAGAATTAACTGTAAAACTTGTTCTCAAATAGTTTGTGTGTGTATGTGTGTGTGTGTGTGTGTGTGTAAATCATTGAAATCATTACTTAGTATAGAGTTGGTCTTCTGTTGTATAAAGTTAATTGAAAATGAATCTTTTCTTTTTAAAGATTTATTTATTGAAAGTCAGAGTTACACAGAGAGAGAAGGAGAGGCAGAGAGAGAGAGAGAGAGCGAGAGAGAGGTCTTCCATCTGCTGGTTCATTCCCCAAATGGCTGCACTGGCTGGAACTGCACCAATCTGAAGCCAGGAGCCAGGCACTTCTTCCGGATCTCCAACACAGGTGCAGGGGCCCAAGGACTTGGGCCATCTTCTACTGCTTTCCCAAGCTATAGCAGAGAGCTGGATCCAAAGTGAAGCAGCCAGGACTAGAACCTGTGCCCATATGGGATGGCGGCATTAGGGGTGGTGGCTTTATGGAGAGTGGGAAAGGGAATGGGAGAGAGAGGAGGAAGTGGGGCAGGAAGGTGAGTATAGTGGGAAGAATCACTATATTCCTAAAGTTGTACTTAAAAAATGTGTACTCGTTAAATAAAAGGTTTCTTTGGAGAAAAAAAAATAAAAGTGCTTAGATTTTGACACAAAGTAAATACTGCATAAGTCCTTGCTGTTTGTTGTCATTACAAATACTTAAAGTGAAAATCAAACTATCCTCTTTTTTTTTTTTTTTTTTTTTGTTATTTTTGACAGGCAGAGTTAGACAGTGAGAGAGAGAGACAGAGAGAAAGGTCTTCCTTCCATTGGTTCATCCCCAAAATGGCCGCTACGGCTGCCGCATTGCGCTGATCCGAAGCTAGAAGCCAGGTGCTTCCTCCTGGTCTCCCATGCGGGTGCAGGGCCCAAGCTCTTGGGCCATCCTCCACTGCACTCCCGGGCCACAGCAGAGAGCTGGACTGGAAGAGGAGCAACCGGCACAGAACCCGGCGCCCCAACTGGGACTAGAACCTGGAGTGTCAGCACCGCAGGTGGAGGATTAACCAAGTGAGCTGCGGCGCTGGCCCAAAGTATCCTCTTAAAAATAAAAAAAATTAAAAAAAAACCACACCTTTTTGTGCATGTTTTGGAACTAGAAGGCTTGCCCAGTGTTTTAGAATCATTATCTACCAAGTATTTACAGTTTGAAGAAGTGGCAGGGCCAAACAGGCATTTGTGGCGTTCAATTCACCAAGGTGAACTTAGTTAGGTACAATGCTGTTTGGAAAGAATGGATGGCCCTCGTAGTGGGAAGTTTCCTGGGCTGGTGGACCTTGGGCAGAAAATTCAAGATTATAAATGATAAAGGGGAAGTGGGAGTTGTCTGGGGCTTGCTTAAAAAAAAAGCTTTTTTAATTACAAAAGCAATGAAAGCCCATTGGGGAATATACAGGAATGTTTAACGCAGAAAGTAAAGTCATTTAAACCTCCTCCGCCCAGAGATAACCATTGTTAATTCCCTCACAAATTTCCTGTTTTAGACTTTGGAGATAATCTGGGCAAACCCTGGCCATGGGAAAGGAAGGCCCAGGGCCCTGGGAGCTGTTTGTGCAGATTCACTTGGCCTGGGCTGGGGTGGATGGGCCTTGGTTCTGGGGCCTGCAGTCCATGCCTGCATAGACACAAAGCAGAAGGGTTCCTCAGAATCAGAACCAGCCTCCTTTGCCCAGTTCAGCCTGATCAGTGCTAAATCTTCTAAGCACCAAATAACATGTAAATCAATACAGAAAGCAATTATCTGTGGGTTCATACAGAGAAATCAGCTGAGTATTCGTTGATTGGGGATTTTTAATATTTTTGTACTTGGAGGCCAGCGCTGTGGCATAGTAGGCTAAGCCTCTCCCTACAGCTTTGACATCCCATATGGGTGCCAGTTCGTGTCTCAGCTGCTCCACTTCCTATCCAGCTCTCTGTTTATGGCCTGGGAAAGCAGTGGAAGATTACCCAAGTGCTTGGGCGCCTGTACCCACATGGGAGACCCAGAAGAAGCTGCTGGCTACTAGCTTTGGATCTGCTCGTCTTCAGCTGTCGTGGCCATTTAGGAAGTGAACCAGTGGATGGAAGACCTCTCTCTCTGTCTCTCGCTCTCTCTGTCTTTTTTTTTTGTATTTGACAGGCAGAGAGACATAGAAGCACAGTTACACAGAGATAGGTTCTATCCACTGTTCACTCCCCAAAGGCTCACCATGGCCAGGACTGTGCTGGGACCAAAGACAGGGGCTAAGAACTAGTCCAGGTCTCTCCGGTGGGTGGCAGGGAGCCAATTGAGCCTCCACCTGCTGCCTCCTAGAGTCTGCATCAGGGGGAAGCTGGTGTCAGGAGCTGGAGCTGGGTATTGAACACAGGCTGTCTGATAATGACATGGGCTACTTAGTTGAAATTTCAATGAGTTGAAACTCTTGTATACTTTCAAAGTGATGCTATCGCTTTAACTGTCTTATGGGTGGATAGGCCCAAGTTCCCTGGAAGCACATAAATATGTGCAACCAGGGTGCATGCTCAGACTCCACCCTGGTTGTGTATATCCACTTGGGGTACCAGCTTCTTCTCCTTATAAAAAGAAGTGTCAGAGGGGAGAGCGCTCTCTTCCTGCCACAGCCCTTGCTTAAACGTGCCGCTTTCATGTTCTATCTTTCAGCCACAGGCCCACCTAGGATGCGCCCCTCCTGCTGAGATACCGTTTTCCTGTTTTTCTCTCTCTCTCTCATACATGGACATCTCCTTGGCCCACTCATGTTGGGCATTTCTCAGTGTGAAGCAGCCCACCCTCACGTGTGAATGAACATTTATTTCCTCATGTCAAATAAATTATGTTTGTATTTGCCTGTGACACCAGTCTTTGCTCAGTATTTCTGTGTGGGAGGCAAGAAGCTGGATTAAAAATGAAGATGTTCATTGCCCGGATCCGTGTGGGATGTGGATTTTTAAAGATTTGTTCGGAGCTTTAAAACGTTTTATTTGTTTGGGGATATTGTGTCATTACCACTTGCTATAGTTTGGTTGTGGTTTGTCTCCCAAGGTTTGCGTGCTGGAAGCTTGGTGACAACATGGCAATATTGAGGTAGGCCTTTAAGAGGCGGGGCTTGTGGGAGGTCATCAGGTGATTCATGTATCTTGTGGAGGGTTACAAAAGAAGGAAGCCTGGCCCTTGAGCCTTTCTGGCTTCCTGTCGCACACACATGCTCCTGCCACACTGTGTTGCAGCCAGGGGGCTCTGCATAGAGGGTGAACACATGGAGCCACCCAATCTGGGATTTTCATCAATAAGCCTCCTTTGTTGGTGAAGTACCCAAGCCTTAAGCTAAGCCTAAGACAAGCCATAGAGCCGCTTCTGCCCCATCTGTAGGATCAGGAGGGTGCCAGCCACACGTTCTGCCCCTGAGTCACTCACTGCCTCTCAGGGCAGCCAGCAGAGGCCTCCTTCAGGACACAGCCTACACTGTAGCCCCTGAGTGATCTGAAATAATCTAAAGACAAGGCTGGGAGAAAGTGCCAGCCCTTCCAGTGCAGTCGCCGGAGATCAGAGCTTCCCAGACACAGGTGGGTGCCACCCGGGGCCACCGTGCTGTCTTCGAGGCTTTGGTAAAAATAGCAGAACTAGCCGGCGCCACAGCTCACTAGGCTAAGCCTCCGCCTTGTGGCGCCGGCACACAGGGTTCTAGTCCCGGTCGGGGCGCTGGATTCTGTCCCGGTTGCCCCTCTTCCAGGCCAGTTCTCTGCTGTGGCCAGGGAGTGCAGGGGAGGATGGCCCAAGTGCTTGGGCCCTGCACCCCATGGGAGACCAGGAGAAGCACCTGGCTCCTGCCATCAGATCAGCGCGGTGCGCTGGCTGCAGCGCGCCTGCCGCAGCGCGCCGGCCGCGGCAGCCATTGGAGGGTGAACCAACAACAAAAGGAAGACCTTTCTCTCTGTCTCTCTCTCTCACTGTCCACTCTGCCTGTCAAATAAGTTAAAAAAAAAAAAGGTCCATTTATCTTGGAACAAAGAAATTGAAATCCATGCAGAATGAATTTTGTAATGTACATTTTCTATGAGCTTTTGAAAGACTCCTCTGTGCATGGACTTCACTTTTTGAGGGGGCCTAAGTAAATGCCCCTTCATTCCATTTGCCACAAACTTTTTGAGGTGCTCTTAAATTTTGATGTAAGCAGTGCTCAGCGCCCTCTCGTTAGTGTTTTGCGCCCTGTATAGACGGCCAGGTTTTTGTTTTCTCGTGTCAGTCTGCCTGCTAGATTGGTGCGACCGGGGACCTCATTTGGGTGAAGGATCAAGGACTTGGAAGGACACGACACTCATTGCCAGGGTGAGGAGGGTGGGAGGCCTTAGACAATGTAGCGGCTCCATGGCTCCAGGGTCCTCTATCTGCTTTGTTTCCCTTCTTCTCCTCCCTCCCTCCCACCTCCTCCGTAAGGGCCCTCATGCCCCCCCCCCCCCCCCCGCACACCCCCATAGGTTAGGTGTATACCTACAGCTGCTGCTTAGGCAGCCACTCTGGAAGTGGTGTTGGGCGGTTCAGGGCTCACCTGTTCTGATGCCATAGGCAGAGGAACCTGCCAGTCTCCTGTCCAGGAGCTGCTTCCTCTCACAGAGGTGGAGGGAGAAGACCCTGTTCACTCAGAGTAGGGAGTCGTCTCTCTGCCTCAGGAGGAAAGAAAGTCATCAGGGACCCTCTGGGCCTCCGAGTCCAGGGAAGGAGCAGAGGGGAGGCTGGGGCGAGAAGAAGGCCTGTGTGCTCTTAACGGGAGCAGTTGGGGGACCAAGCTGAGCAGGGACACTGCAAGTTTCTCCCTTTCTCTGTGTCCTGCAGCATAGCATAGACAAAGAATGTGACCCTTGAGGGCTCAGAGGGAGAAAGCTAAACTGCACCCTCTCCCCACCCCCAACACACACATTCTAGAACTCTCTGAAAAGATCCGGTGGGTTAAGGAGTGAGAGAGGGTTGAGCAGGCAGTTTCTTCTCTGTGGCTTGTATTGTCACGATTCAAGGGATGGACATTGTTCCTCCTTGGGGTCAGGAAGGAGAGAGGAGTACATGGGGGAGGTGAGGACAAGCAGGAGGGCAGAAGTACTGTGGGCAACCCCAGGCAAAGGTGCGTGGCTGGGAATGGAAGGCAGCTGGGAGGCGGGAGGCAGGCACAGGCAGCCCAGGGCTCTTCTAAAAAAGAGCTCAGGAAACATCCGGCCAATGGACTGAAAGAGTAGCGCGAGGAGGAGGTGAAAGGGAACGCACTCTGGAATGTGGATTCCAGATGTTTCCATTCCCCAGCAATGATCCCCTCCCCACCACCTTGCAACTGAGAGCAACTATCTTCAGCTCTGCCCCAGGCCCTGGCCCTGTGGCTCCTGGAGAGGTGGAGACAAAGCAGGTGAACCAGGAGCCCTGTGTCAAACAGGTGAGAGTCTTGTGCCTTCCCCTGGAACCCAGCCAACAAGTGACAGGCAAGCATCTGTGTTGCATGAGCCTGCTGCAATCCCACTCCCTCCTCTGCCTGAGCAGGCTGCAGGGCTGCCTCTGGGGAGGAGGTAAGGTGGGCAGGAGCCATGGGGAGCCCTTGCTGCTGCAGCTCATTACGGGGTCCAGGAGAGGGGTACCTAGATACAGGATGCAGCCTGGGACTATGAAGCAGTGTTTCACAGCACTGAATTAATGAGCAGGACAGGAGTTTGGCCTAGCAGTTAAAACGCTGGCTAGGACACCTGCATTAAAGTTCAAGTACCTGAGTTACCTCCTGGCTTTGCTTCCAATTCCAGCTTCTTCTTCATGCAGACCCTGGGAAGTAGCACTGATACTCAAGTAACTGGGCTCCTGCTGCCCATTTGGGAGACCCAGATTGAGTTCCTGGCTCCTGACTTTGGCCTTGGCTTACCCCCAGCCTTAACAAAACGAATCAGCAGATTCATATTTGGAAACGAATCTCCCTCTGCCTTTCTCTCTCTCTGTCTCTCTCTCTCTTCTCCCTCTTCTGAATGTGTATGTGTATGTCTTCCCTGCTTGTCTCTCTGCCCCTCAAATAAATTCAACAGTCTTTTAAAAAGATAAAAGGAAAGGAATAATGAGCAATGGAGGGACTCAGGCGCAGATGTCGGTGTGGTTACTGCCACGCCGTGCCCGGGGCTAGCCCGGGGCTCGCACACTGCTCCTCAGAAACAGCTTAAAGCTGGTGATGCTCACGCTCATTCTGGAGTTTCCTGGACAGAACAGAGAGAGAGAGCAAAAACAAACAGGCAAACAAAAATAAATAAGCATTACTGTTCTCTTTATCATGAACTGGGAAGCTCTTTGCTAATCCGTAGCACAAACCTCTCTGTCCCTCTCTTGTCTGCATCTCTCTCTCTCTTATCATAAGATCAAAGCTTGTGACATGGCCAGCCATGGATCCTGCCACATCTGTTATCTAACTGTGGTCGTGGGGACATCCGAACGTCTCTGAGACTGGCTCCAGTCTATAAAATGAGGTTCACACTATCTACCTCGGTAACTCATTAGACTGAATGACATAATACCAGAGTCGGGACAGCCTTGCCCTTCCACCCCCATGGGAAGCAGGAGTAGCTGGAAGAACGTTTAATAAACGAGTTATTTAGCCGGCGCCATGGCTCAATAGGCTAATCTTCTGCCTTGTGGCGCCGGCACACCGGGTTCTAGTCCCGGTTGGGGCGCCGGATTCTGTCCCGGTTGCCCCTCTTCCAGGCCAGCTCTCTGCTATGGCCAGGGAGTGCAGTGGAGGATGGCCCAGGTGCTTGGGCCCTGCACCCCATGGGAGACCAGGAAAAGCACCTGGATCCTGGCTCCTGCCATCGGATCAGCGCGGTGCGCCGGCTGCAGCGGCGGCCATTGGAGGGTGAACCAACGGCAAAGGAAGACCTTTCTCTCTTTGTCTCTCTCTCTCACTGTCCACTCTGCCTGTCAAAAATTAAAAAAAAAAAAAATAAACGAGTTATTTATGTAGGGTCAGAAAGGAGTGGCTCCTCTCCTTCCCAGCCGAAGAGTCACAGCGACACTCCTAGAGCAAAAGCCCGGTGAGTGAGAGAGAAGCAGGACACATCCATTGAATGCAGCTGTCACAGGACACAGGAGCCTGCAGAGATGAAGACACAAAGAGCCAGGGGATCCATCTGTTTGCATTTAGGCTGGGGTGAGGGCTGGTGGTGATGGACTGCGGGGGAGCTCAGCCAGGCCCCGGTGCTCAGCTGCTCCCAGGCCTCTGTGTGCAGCATTCCTACCTCCCACGGAAGGGCCAGCCCCTCGGGAATGAGGGTCCCAGGATCCGCTGTCCCTCAAGGTGGGTCACAGGAAGTCACTGCCAGCTGTAACACAGGAGAGTGGGGGAAGCTCCGGGTGATAGGTCCAGGTTGTGTGGCTGGCTCGGGGGGTGAGGTTCTGGTTTCGATGACGCACCTTGAGGGAGAAAGGGACCAGGAGGAGGAGGGGCAGGGGAAGATCAGAAAGAGACTTTCCTTCTGAGACCCTTCCAGCATTCTCCAGTGCCAGGTGCTCAGCGTGTGGAATGCTATGCTAGGAGCTATCATTTTCTGAGCCCAAGCATTTAAAGGCTGTGGTCTGGGGGTAGAAAGCCCCAGGGATAGTGCCTACTCCAGGCTGATGGCATTGCGGTCACTCCCTGTGGCCTGAGCAGGACATCTGGGAGCACTGCCCAAACCTGGGGACAGAGGACTGCCATTGCCAGGAGCCAGGAGCTTCTTCCGGGTCTCCTACATGGATGGGAAGAGCACAAGCACTTGGGCCATCCTCTGTGTTTTTTCCCAGGTGCATTAGCAGGAAGCTGGACCGGAAGTGGAGTAGCCAGGGCATGAACCTGTGTCCATATGGGATGCGGGTGTTGCGGGTGTTGCGGGTGGTGGCTTTACCAGCTATGCCACAATGCTGGCCCTAACTTGAACGTTTCTTGAGAGCAAGCATCTCCATTTCCCTACAAAACGTTGGAGAACCTCCTATAGAGAGTTGGTGCAGCCAGCGGTTGCTGAACCGTAATCAAGTTCTGGAGAGGGCATAAAAGACTGACTTGCAAGCAGCCTTAACAGTTGGATTTATTGTGTTAAAAGGTATTTTGGGGGCCGGCGCCGTGGCTCACTAGGTTAATCCTCCACCTGTGGCACCGGCATCCCATATGGGCGCCGGGTTCTAGTCCCAGGTGCTCCTCTTCCAGTCCAGTTCTCTGCTGTGGCCCTGGAGGGCAGTGGAGGATGGTGCAGGTGATTGGGCGCCTGCACCCGCATGGGAGACCAGGAGGAAGCACCTGGCTCCTGGCTTCGGATCAGCGCAGCGCCGGCCATAGCGGCCATTTGGGGAGTGAACCAGCGGAAGGAAGACCTTTCTCTCTGTCTCTCTCTGTCTATAACTCTACCTGTCAAAGTCAAAATAAAAAAATTTTTTAAAAAAAGGTATTTTGGGGCTGGCACTGTGGCATAGAGGGTAGAGCTCCCGCCTGCAGCGCTGGCGTCCCATTTGCTCCACTTCCCATTCAGCTGCCTGCTAATGTGCGTAGTAAAGCAATGGAGGATGGTCCAAGTTTTTGGGCCCCTGCACCCACCTATGTGGGAGACCTGGAAGAAGCTCCTGGCTCCTGGCTTTGGCCTGACTCAACCCTGGCCTGGCCATTGCAGCCATTTGGGGAATGAACCAGTGCATGGAAGATCTCTCTCTCTCTCTCTCTCTCTCTCTCTGCCTCTGCATCTCCTTCTCTCTAGCTTTGACTTTCAAATAAGTAAGTAAATTTACAAAAAATAAAAAATAAAAACAGTATTTCCAAGCTGGTGTTGTGCAGTAGTGGATTAAGCCACTGCGTGCAGTGCTGGCATCCTGTATTGGCGTACTGGGTCAAGTCCTGGCTTCTGTGCAGCTGCCTGCTAATGCTTCTGCAAAAGCAGCAGATGGCCCAAGTACTTGAGCCCCTACCACCCACGTGGGAGGCCTGGATGGAGTTCTGGGTTCCTAGCACTGGCCTGGCCAAAATAAATAAACAAACAAACAAACAAACAAAAATACAGTTTGCTCAAAGACAGTGCTGTTAATGACTGAAAGTTGCTGCATCTTTATTCACTTATTTTTTCTCTGGAATTGAGTTTGCATCCTTTTCCTCTGCGAAGGGCAAAATGACAGCATCATAACTCACAGTATTTACAAATAAATGATGTGAACTACTGTGGAAGCCAAGGGCCAACCCATGTGCCACACTGTTGCTGTGGATTCGTTCTGAGAGGAGCGTGGTGGGGGCAAGAGGCACGGAGTCACCACACAGACCCCGGGAGCTGAGTGAAAGCCGGCCAGAGGCGAGCAGCCCGCAGACTCATTTATTTCAGTTAGTACAGCAGCTTAAATAGCCAAGGCAGCCAATCTGGTCAAGGGGCAGTCTATGCCCTAACCAATCACAGCCTGTTGCCAGTCAGGCTCCTTTGCCAGGTGGGTTCCAAAGCCATTCCTGAGTAACTGACGCTCGCTTGCCAGCAGCCATCTTGGCATGGCCTTCTCATTCCACCACACCATACAACCACCTCTTGGGGTCTGTGATTTTCTTTGAAGTGGGTAGGGGAGCTTTCTGCTTGTAGGGGAGACTCTGGATGGTAGAAGCTCTCACATATCAACCATGACTCCTGGAGTCTTGGGGCTTTACCTGAGGGAAGAAAGCGCCATTCACAGGCTGCCCTACAGCAGTCTGTTCTGGAACTGGGCCCCTGGCCCTTAGAACTGGTCTCCCTAATGGCCAGTCAGACATTTTCCTTGAGCCCTGAGGCACAACCAACTCGTGTGCACTTGTCAAGCCTGGGAGAGAAATACACACAGTGGCTGCCACGTGCAGAGGTGTTCTTCCTGGGCCTGACCCTGGAGCCTGCCTAACCCACTCTGTAAGTGTTTCAGAACATTCCAAGTCACCACTTTAATTTATTCAAATCCCAGTGCACAGTCAGTTTTTATGGCTTGATTTAGCCGCTTGAAGGGAACAGTAACGCTAAGAGGAAACCACACAGCACGGCATAGCAATCAGGAAGGTGCACTGGGCCAACTCATGCAGCGCAGGCCTCGGGTAGCTCCTCCATCTCAAAGTAAGGCTTCTGAAACCTCTCTGTCTCGTGGCCCAGGAATCTGCATCTAGGGCTCCACTGGGGCAGGTGTGGCTCTAGCAGTTAAGATGCTGCTTGGAATGCCCTCATCCCATATCAGGGTGCCTGGGTTTGAGTCCTGATTCTGGCTCCTGACTCCAGCTTCCTGCTAATGTGGGCCTGGGCAGCACTGGGCATGGCTCAAGTAGTTGGGTCCCTGCCACCCATATGGGAAACCTCGACTGGATTGCTGGCTCCTGGCTGTGGCCTAGATGAGCCTTTGGAGAGTAAACCAAACTGGAGTAGATGGGAGATTCCTCTCTGTCTGTCTGTCTCTCTCTCTGTTTGTCTGCCTTTCAAATAAATAAAGATTAATTGAATGAAGCTTCATTGGCATGAGCATACTGATACACCCTTATTTTGGAGACAGGATTCTGAAAACAAGGGTATAAAGAATATATTTGGGGAGAATTCAAACATAAAAATGTCCTACTTTATATAATAAGGAAATGCGTACCTCCCATAACAAATATGAACTCAAGTTTAGCCACTTACACTTATCTTATTACTGGTATCATTAAGTTCTGCTTGCATTTCTTACAAAATAACATTTTGCTACCATTTGATCTTTAAAGCCTGAGAAGAAAACAAGTGAACAGAAAACTTTCTAACCTTTTTCTAACATCCGAATCAGGTAATGCTTGGTAGCACTAAAGGCTTGGTAGCAAAATCAGCCCAATGTGACAGCTGTAGACTGCTGGACAAGATCAGCACCAGAACACCTGCCCTTCGCTGAGCCCCTGTGATGTATGGCCGTCTAGTGAGCGTGTGTCTAGAAGAGGTGGGCCTTCAGTCCAAAGTCTTGGGGGTGCCGGCTGAAAGGAGGAACAGTCTAGACTCTGGGCCTGGGTCAAAGATCTGCTTTCCACAGCCCACACTAGCATGCTGCGGTCAGAGGAGCACCCCGGGTCAAAGAAGTAGTGAGAAACCTATGCTGTGGGTGTGGGAGGAGATGGGAGGCCTAGCCCTGACTTTCATCCCTCAGTTCCCACGGCCCATCTTTAACCTTCCTGTTCCAGGATAGAAAAACGACCAAAAGCTCCGCTGCCCTCTAGTCTGGAGAAACATCGCAGATGTGAGAGAAAGGTCAGGCCTCAGGCCCTCACGGCCCCCGACCTCCCCAAGTTGGGGGCTGGTGAGAAACTACAGACGTGTCTCCTGCCGGAGGGCCCCAGCCCTGAGATCAGAAAGCCCAGGGTTTGTTAATTGCTGGATATGTGCCTGGAGTCAGAGGGGATCGGAGGGCCTCTGGGTATGAGACTAAGAGCACGAAGGGCTGGTTGGTGCCTTCTGATTTCCTGGGCATAAGACAGCCTCTGCCTTGTGTATTCAGTATGCCCCAGAGGCTGTGTGACGGACGTGCAGTTCTCATTCGGGACTTAAGACTCACTTTTGTAGGGCAGGAGTCGTCAGCCCCAGACTTCTCCTTGGACTGAAATTCAGCCCCATGTGAAGCGGGACTGTCCAGTTGTCGAAGGAAAACCTGTGCAATGGTGCAAGCACTTGGGCCCACCGTGGTTAGTACAGGGACCACTTCAATGGGGTCTGGCAGTAGGGGACAGAGAAAGGGTTCAACCCCCAATCCAGAAGGAGCAACTGGGCCTTGACAGCCCAGGAGCAGGCTGGGGACAGGGAATGGACACTTCCCAAGAGGAAGCATCCGGGTGGGAGGGATTCTGGCTGAACCGACCTAGCAGGATTCTTGTTGAAGACCAGCCAGGATGACCAGACAGCCCCTGAGGGACGGCTGGGCCTGAGGAAGCTGAAGCGATATTGAGGGTGATCAGATGTCAAGGAGGGGATGCCTGCTAAACGGACATATCGGGGCTCTCAGCTCCACATGGGTTTTACAAGGAAGCGCGCATACAGGCCTGAGAGAATCAGTGTGGCTGTGCAGAGGCTGTGTGGGGAGGGTACTGGGAGTTAACAGCCCCAGGACCTGCTGCTTCCTGCTGTGGAAAGTCACCTGGGACTCCCTCCAAAGCCTCAGTGTTTGAGGGAAGTGCAAAGAGGTGGGTGAGGCAAGCGGCCTGAAGGCTCCCTGCCCCCCTGCCCCCTTCTTCAGGGATGTTTTTTTCAGCCCAGAGCTGGCACTGAATGACAGGCTGACCTCATCCCCCTGTCTGAGGGCCTGTCCTTGCTGGAGGCATCTTTCCATTGTGCCCATGTGTGCCTGCACCCTGTGTGAAGGAATCACGCCAGGGAAACCACAAGTCCCCAGACCCAGGCGTCCACCCTAGAAACCACTGATTGACACTCCGCACAAACAGGTGCATGGTGCCGGTGACTTAGGGAGCAGAGCTTAGACCTCCTCAGCCCAAAGGAGAAATCGACCTATAACTGAATCAAAAGGAGCTGCTTAGCCAATATCAAAACAGGCCCAAGCCCCAGCCAGTAGGACAGAAAATAGGAAGCAGAGAAGAGAAAACATGGGAAGAAGCCAGAGATGCAGGCAAAGGCAGAGTTGATGAGAATTTCAGGAGACCATGGGGAATGATTGCTGCTCTGATTGATGGACTACTTGCCATCATGAGGTTTAATGCCTTTCAATGTCTTGTGGACAAGGTGCTTATCAGACAAGATCAGAGTGTAAGGGTGATCAGCTTTTTAGAATTGGTCATTCCACATGCATGTTCCCTAAGCAGAGAAGGAGTTAGTCCTTTGTGCTGGTGGCATGCTGAGGGTTTAATAGTTTTCAGGATAAAACACAGACCCCATGTGAGGAAGTCATCACTTACCCTTGGACTGAAAAGACACAAATCACCAGACCCTGGAAACAGATTCTGAGCTGATGGAACTGCCTTAAGGAACCCTGGTGAGCTGTGAGGGCGAGAGAAAGTGCTCAGCCATGGGCTCTCCTGCTTCATCCAGATTCACTTATTTGTCTCCATCTGAACCCCCTTGTTTTGAGAAATGAAACTCATCTGCAAAGACAAAGGTTTTTTCAACTGGGGACACTCGAAAGCGTTTCCATTTAACCCTGAGAGTAATTCACAAATAGAATTAAAAAATTGCTTTGAACAAAATCTGCATTATTAAAGTCCTCTTATTAGGTGACTGCTTTGAGGAGACTGGCATTTATGTGGGTTTTTATGCATTTGTTTACAGTAGAGAGGGAGTTACAATGCTGCTTAGTTTTATTTCTAGCACTGTGACTACGCACCTGTCACAGATGCGGTGTGAATTATTTATTCTTTTTGAAAGCAAAGGCAGAAATAGATTGGTCACCCTTCCATAGCAGGGGGAACTGGCTCCTGGATCCCCGTGGATACCAAAATCTGCAGACCCTCAAGTCCCTTAAGTAAAATGGAGTGGTATTTGCATAGAGCCACACATTTGCATAGAAACTATGCCTGTGGAAAGACCAACTGTATGCTGTGTTCAAAACTGGAGGAGATGCACAGCTTCCCTAACAGAAGCAAACAGCAGGAAGTTCTGTGAACCAAGGAAGCCAGGCAGCTAGGTAAGCTTGGCTAGCAGGCAGAGGAATGTGGGTTGGATCTGAGACAAGCGGGAAGCCTGCAGGTGCCTGAACAGGGCAGGGGACATAATGCAAACAATATTCCAGACTAATCTGACCCACGGGTGCCTTGAAGCTAGGGAAGGTAGAGAAAGACCAGGGAAAGGTCAGAGGATAGACAACACAGTCAACATTTGCAGATGGAGTCACGGCTTACAAAACTGTTAGGGAAAATGCACCCAGGGAAAGTCCCTGACGGGGTGGAATCCTGCTCTTTGTTCTGGAACTCTTCAGGTGCCTCTGCTCCACTAGAAGAGCAGGATTCTAGAAGCCTTCATCCTGAGACCCAGGATTCACACAGAACTCCAGCTGTATACAATAGATCCCTGGACGTGAGCCCCGGTACTAGTACTTAGTCAGAAATTGGCCAGAAACCTTACTTCTATCAGGTGCCTCGCTAGCCCAGCTGGGATCCCTGGAGCACCTGTCTCCCTGTTTGAGTCTAAGAACTCCTCCAGCTCCTGAGGCCCCTCTGCTGGCATCTGTCTGCCTCTTGTCGAGCCAAGCCCCAGCTGCTGTGTTCATTCTAGGTACCAGGAGGCGACACTAAGAAATTCCAAGTGGGTGGGAGGTGGGTCCCAAAAGCACAGGGGGCTCCGTTCCTGGTTCTCATTTGCACTTTATCTGTCCTAGGGCAGATAGCAAGTGATGGCTTCCCTTGTTTAATGTGCAGGTTATAGAGGGGGTCCAGAGATTGAGATCAAGAGAACCTGGCGTGTGGATCAAGGTGTGGATAGGCAGAGAGGTAGGGAGCACCCTGGGGACTCAAGGTTAGGACAAGAGGACATTGCATTCCTGAGTGTCACCAACATGGGAAGGAGCTGACATCAGCAATGGATCCCTGCCATTCTCAGTGGACGAATGGATGTGGTAGCAGCTGTCACCAAGACCTGCTGGCACCCATACACCCACTGTGAGGCTTGTGCAGACTGGAAGACAGCATGGGGTCAAACCCCTCCCCTGAACTTTCCCTCTGCCCAGAATGAAAGAAAAGACAAACTTGAACAATGGAGCATTTGCCCCAGTGAGACTAAACTTAACCTGGTAGGGATTGTTTAGGCCCATGATAAATATGTTATCTTAGGCCGGCGCCGTGGCTCACTAGGCTAATCCTCCGCCTTGTTGCGCCGGCACACTGGTTCTAGTCCCGGTCGGGGCGCCGGATTCCGTCCCAGTTGCCCCTCTTCCAGGCCGGCTCTCTGCTGTGGCCCAGGAGTGCAGTGGAGGATGGCCCACGTGCTTGGGCCCTGCACCCCATGGGAGACCAGGATAAGTACCTGGCTCCTGCCATCGGATTAGCGCCGTGCGCCGGCAGCAGCGGCCATTGGAGGGTGAACCAATGGCAAAAGGAAGACCTTTCTCTCTGTCTCTCTCTCTCACTGTCCACTCTGCCTGTAAAAAAAAAAAAAAAGTTATCTTTTCCTACCTCCACGAAGAAATGGCAGTCTTGGAATAGTTGAGATTAATTATTAAAAATAAAGTTAGATAGAGTTGGCCTTCTGTATCCACAAATTCTGCACTCACAGATTCAGCCAATGGTGGATTGAAAATATTTGAAAAAAATTATATCTGTATAGAATACATACAGACTTTTTTCTTGTCATTATTCCTTAAATAATACAGTATAACAATTCTCTACCTAGCCTTTGCATTGCATTAGGTATTATTAGCCACGTAGGGATGATTTAAAGTCTACAGAAAGATGTGAAGATGTGTACAAGTTCCATGCAAGTTCTACTTAATTGAATATGAGGCACTTGGCTGGCGCCGCAGCTCACTTGGCTAATCTTCCGCCTGCAGCGTCAGCACCCCGGGTTGTAGTCCCGGTTGGGGCGCTGGATTCTGTCCCGGTTGCTCCTCTTCCAGTCCAGCTCTCTGCTGTGGCCCAGGAATGCAGTGGAGGATGGCCCAAGGGCTTGGGCCCTGCACCCGCATGGGAGACCAGGAGGAAGCACCTGGCTCCTGGCTTCAGATCAGCACAGCATGCCGGCCATAGCGGCCATTTGGGGGGGTGAACCAACAGAAAAGGAAGACCTTTCTCTCTGTCTCTCTCTCTCACTGTCTAACTCAGCCTATCAAAAAAAAAAAAAAAAAAAAAGAAAAGAAAGAAAGAAAGAAAAAAGAATATGAGGCACTTGCGTATCCACAGATTTTGGTATCTGAAGATTCCTGGAACCAATCCCCCATGGATAATGAGAGACAACTATATTTGTATATCTGTGCCATTGCATGTAAATTTCAGTGCACATGCCCATAGCTCCAGAAGGGTTAATGTCAGTGGGTACAGGGAAGACAGAGTCAAACATGGAACTAGATACTCCTGCTGTGCTGGGGCAGGTGCTAGAGATACTCAAAAGGGAGTGGTGGGGGGGGGGGGAGCAGGTCATGCAGGTAAAATACAATAGGCAGAGGCAAGCAGCTGGTGGAAGGTAGGCCAAAAGTGTTGATTCCCTAACAGGTGTGTGGGTGGAACATGGCACAGGAATGCAGAGTCAGGAGCTCCAGAGCCATCAGCAGATGGCTGGGCTGGAGAGGTTGGCCCCACCCATGGAGCCAGGGTGTCGGGCAGACAGTAGGAGAGTGGCAAGAGAATACAGGCATGGCCTACCAGGGCAAGGGAACAGGACAAATGATCAAGTCAAGGACATTGGCACTGGCCTCCAAGAGAAGTCACGGCCCAGTGTGGAGCCAGGAGACGGACACTACACTGAGTGTGTTCAGAGGAGCTGCAGTGAGTGTGCTGCCTGGGAGAGGCCTGGCTGCACATACCCACCAAGGGCAGGGGCTGTGTTTGGTGCTGGCAGGATGTCTGCATGGGTAGGGAGAGATATCAAATGGTCCAGATAGAGGAGTGAGGTAGAATTATGCCAGAACCTCCGAAGCTGCATTGCTGGCTAGAGGTTCCAGCCCAGTGAATCTCCCTCCCTGCACAAAGACCTCATTGCCTTGATGCAAGGAGTAAGTAATGGCAGATGGTAACAGATAGCATTGATGTGCTGGGGTCTGGGGCCTTTTCAGACACCCTAAACGCCACTGTAAAAATTGCCAGCCTCAACTATCCTTTTCTGTGAGTAGTTCTGCCCTATGACTCCGTGGTGAGCTGCTCAGGGGCTGGACACACCCTGTGCTGCCTGCCTCTGCTATTTTATCACAGAGGCAGATGGAGGTCGATGGGCGTTGGCTGTGTAGAGGTTGAACTGGTGCCCAGAGTGGCACGTATGTTTTTGGCAGTTTAGACCACGCCTGCATCAGCCAAGGGGCTCCCCTAGGAAATGCTTTCAAGAGCAAGGAGAAAAGATCGTTTTCAGGGAGAAAGAGGCAAGGAAACATCAATAGAGACCGTGGACGTGCTATCCTGATAGCCCAGTCGTTCCTACTGACAGCCTGGTAGCCCAGTCGCTCCTACTCTTTTTGGCACCCCTGACTTCTAAGAGAAGTGGTTGAAACCCCAACACCCTCATCCCAGATCAGCATGCACCCTTGTTCACCACGTGCCTGAATTTCAGAGGAGTCAGGGGCTTGGTGCAGAACTCTTGCTGGACCAGCGGATGGCGTTCTTCATCAAGACGGTGAGTCTGGACTTCTCAGCCTTGTGTTCCCAGTACAAGAGGGGATGGAAGAGTTGCTCAGAGTTTCACCCAAGGCTGATGAGGCATTAGCTGTGACGTTATATTTTGAGCAGAAAGGCGCCTTTTCAATCTGTAGGAAACTGAGTCTGGTGAGTTGGAGAAGGAAAACCTGGGCTGGCGCTGTGGCTCACTAGGCTAATCCTCCGCCTGTGGCACTGGCACCCCAGGTTCTAGTCCCAGTTGGGACGCCAGATTCTTTCCTGGCTGCTCCTCTTCCAGTCCAGCTCTCTGCTGTGGCCCGGGAAGGCAGTGGAGGATGGCCCAAGTGCTTGGGCCCTGCACCTGCATGGGAGACCAGGAGGAAGCACCTGGCTCCTGGCTTCAGATCAATGCAGCGCGCTGGCCGTAGCAGCTACTTAGGGGGTGAACCAACAGAAAAGGAAGACCTTTCTCTCTGTCTCTCTCTCTCACTGCCTAACTCTGCCTGTCAAAAACAACAACAACAAACAAACAAACAAAAAAACCTGGATGCAGAATTGGGTGGCAGAGCCATGGGTCATAGACTCAGAACTGGCATGTGGTCGCTCAAGATCATGGCAGGTCATTTGACAGCTCCAGGTCTCGATTTCCCCATCCCCCAGAGGGGGCTACTCTCCCATTTACCATTGAAGGTTTCATTGAGGTGACAAAGGTGAAAGTTAAATTCTTGGTAAAATGTGATGCTGCATGTGAAATGTAAATTATATCATCCAGGTCGCCTGCTAGCTCCTGGCCTACAAAGACAAGACTTGATCCTTCTGACACAAACTGTCTTCCCTCAGTCCCAGGTTGTTCCTCATAAAGCTGGTGGAGAAAACTCACACTTCCCAGTTGTAACCCACTGTTGTAACGATGAGTAGCCAACATTGCCCTGAGCCTATGAAATGGCAGGCCTCTGTTCAGTGGTTTTATGACCTCACAATGGCTTTCCTTCTGATTATTAGCTGAATGTACCCACCCACATACATTCATGTATTGAAGTCCTAAGCCCCAGAACCTCAAGATGTGACCTTGTTTGGAAGTAGGGTCACTACCAATATTACTGGTTAAAATGAAGTCATCATGGTGGCCCTTAACCCAGTATAACTGGAGTTTTGTGGAGTGGGGGTTATTCAGACACAGAGACACTCAGCGGGAAGATGATGAGGAATGAGAAGAGGCACAGGGAGAAGACAGCATCTACCAGCCAAAGATAGAGCCTGCAAGAGATGCACCTCTGAGCTGGGAAGGAACACACCCTGCCCACGCCTTGGCCTTGGACTTCTAGCCCTTGGGACCGTGAGAAAATGAGGATCTGCTGTTGAAGCCCCCAAGGCAGCGATACTTTGTCAAGGCAACCCCAGCAAACTAATGCCCTCATCATTCACAAAAAATGAACAACAAAATCTACTTTCCTTTCTCTCCCACTGATTTGCCCTCTGATTTGCAGTGATTGGATAAGAGATAGTACAGCAATATTAAGATTGTAATAATCTATTAGAAGTTCAATTCCTCGTACAAAAAGAAAATCACTCAAAGATTGAAAACCACATAATGTGCTTCACTTTCACACTCAAAGAATATTTTTAGGTAGAGTTCACTTTCCCCAACTATGAGATTTTCCTAATCCCTAGAATTACTGCTGGGTGAAGGGAACTGTAATGAAATGCTAATGGTATTTGCTGAGAGTAAATACGCTAAGCTTGGGATCCTCAGGGGTGATTCATTTGCCTGACCTGGGGCAGGCACATTCATCTCACAAAAAGTCTGCAAATCTAGCACAATATAGAAGAAAATGGGCGCCGGGTACTTCTTTGTAGATCTTTTGATCTCTTGAAAACAAAGTATTCACTTTCCTGATCCCAGTTAAGAAGTTCGTAGTAGCGGTCAGCCTTAGAAGTTGCTCAAAGAGTATTAAGCTCGGTTGAGCTGGTGTGTGGGAGAGAAGTTTCTCTAAGCAGATTATTAGCAGGACGTTACTCCTCTGAGTTCCTGAATGGTCTTTCAATGCCAGACCACCAAAAAAAAAATCTTTTTTTCAAATATAAACAATGGAGAGAAATAACTAGAAAGCCCTCAGGAAAATTTTTAGATGACTAGTCTAGACTTCCCAAAGCCAAGTTGAAGAGCTCAACTCTGAGGGCAGCAGTGCCCACCAATACTTTGGATGAGGACAATTTGCACCCAACACAAGGTTGGCACATGGTAGGCCCACAAGAAATATTGGCTTAAGGAGCGATGCATGGCTGAATAGATTTATCTTTAAGAAATCTGGGTAATTGGTGGAAATTTTATTTAATGTATTTGTCATTTTTATGAAAGGTACCACGTGGCTCAGAAATAGGTGTGGACATCTGGGAATTGCTGTGCGAATGTGGCTAAATCATTTCGCCTCCTGAGGCTTCAGTCTTCTCATGAATAAATTGATTTCCAAGTCATCAACTTAGACTTTCCTAGTGTCATGGTGGGGTGGAAGGTCACTGAGGGTGGGGTGGAAGGTCACTGAGGGTGGCGTCAGAAGACGTGGGCTCCAGCCCCGCCCGAGTCTGCCAAGAATTCGCTCAGTTCAAGCTGTCTCTCTTTAAGTTTCCTCTTTGGTAAAATGGGGAAAACAGAACTTGTCTTGGTAATTTCAGGGAGAAATTGATTATGTAACAGAGAAGGAATTTTTCATTATGAGGAATTGTAAAATACAGTGTGTGCTATAATTTTTAATGACTAGGCTGGGCTTTTTGGAAGGCAGCTTCTGTGTTGTGTTCTTTTATGAGACAGTCAGACAGGGGCAGACACAAGAAGAGACACACAGTTTATTACACTCACTAGAGACTGGCTGCATGGCATGCTGCACAGGGCCACCCGGGAGAGACCCTGGGCGGTCAGCACATTGTTGGTGAAGGCTCAAGTACTTAGGAGATCCAGATTGAGGCCCAGGAGTCCCAGGCTCCAGTTTTGGCCTGGCCCAGCCTTGGCTTTTGTGGGTATTTGAGGAGTGAATCAATGCATGCGGGATCTCTCTTCATCTGTCTGTCTCTCTCACATTCTCTGTCTCACTGCCTTTCACATACAATAAAAATAATTTTTTAAAAAAGAGAGAAAAGTCCTTGGAAAAATAGAAGTAAAAGATAAGTTTATTTTGTTGCAAAAAATTTTTTTTAGTTAATGCATAGTGTTTTCATAATGTACATTTGCCAGACACTTTTTGGAAGATCCTTGAATTTATAGATTTCAAAGATCTTTTAATTCCATCTTCAGCAGTCTTTGAAGTTACCCTCATTTAAGGGTACTGCAGCAAGCCATGATCTCCAAATTTTAGACTATTTGCATTTTCAATATAAATGTATGACGTTAGTAAAGATTTCATTCTTTCCTTTTTACCAGTTCCTAACCTCTAGAACTGCAGAATGGGTAGATAGAAAACACATTCTCCATCAGCTTGGGTGCTCTGGGTTTTCCCCGGTTCTGGGACTGCTTAGCTACTTGACATAGGTACATTTGTCCAGTCGAGGAAGCTGTTCTTGTTTCTGATCTAGTGACATGCAGGCTGTAGCCTCCTCCAAGGCTTCTTGCAATTCTTGTCGCCAGTGAGTTCACGTGCATTCTAAGATCCCTTTGCTTCAGTTCCCATGTGTCTGTGTCTAGAGGTAAACAGTCGATTTTGTGTTTAGGAACGCAAGCCCTGTCAGCTAGCGTACAGTTAACTTACTCTCCAACCACTGCTATCCTGAAATACCACGTTGGGCTCTGAGAATGCCAAGAACTCCAACAGATGTTGAAAAGCTCAGATAATCAATGCAGTTTGTTTCCCCACATGAATCGAGGCTATTTTCCAAAGGTTCATTGATGTTAAAAGGGGAACCAATGCGACTCAACTATAGCCCTCCAAAGTACACCGTAATCAAGAGAGCTGTGGGACCCATGGGAGGAGATTCTGGGGACCAGCATTGTGGCACAGTGGCCACCTGGGACGTCAGCCTCCCATAGAGTCCTGGCTGCTCCACTTCTGATCCAACTTCCTGATAATGCTCCTGGAAAAGCAATTGAAAATGGCCCAAGTACTTAGACCCTCCCACCCCTGTAGGAGACCTGGTTTGATTTTCTGGCTCTTGGTTTTAGTATGGCTCAGCCCTGGCCATTGCCACCATTTGAAGGGAAAAGCAGTAGGCCGGCGTCGTGGCTCACTAGGCTAATCCTCCGCCTTGTGGTGCCTAGTGAGCCGCAGTGCCGGCACACCGGGTTCTAGTCCCAGTCGGGACGCCGGATTCTGTCCCGGTTGGCCCTCTTCCAGGCCAGCTCTCTGCTGTGGCCAGGGAGTGCAGTGGAGGATGGCCCAAGTCCTTGGGCCCTGCACCCCATGGTAGATCAGGAGAAGTACCTGGCTCCTGCCATTGGATCAGCGCGGTGCGCCGGCCGCAGCACGCCGGCCGCAGCGGCCATTGGAGGGTGAACCAATGGCAAAAGGAAGACCTTTCTCTCTGTCTCTCTCTCTCTCACTGTCCACTCTGCCTGTCAAAAAAAAAAAAAAAGAAAAGCAGTAGATGGAAGTGCTCTCTCTCTCTCTCTCTGTATCTCCCTCATCTCTCTGTAACTCTGCTTTTCAAATAAATCTATATATATGTATGTGTGCATGTGTGTGTGTGTGTGTATGCATATGAGAGAGAGAGAGATTGATTCTGGAACCCTAAGCAAGGAGGTCAGAGGTAGGAGCAGAGCTGTTTGCATCATGAGTCCACCTCTTCCTACTGGGGCACAGGGTCTTGTCCAAAAGTTTGGTTCTATGTGTACTTGTGTTCCTGTGAACGTCCTTCTGGAACAACTCTCTGTAATTTATTAAGCAAACAAGACTAATATTAAGCTAAGTAGTATTTCTGAAACTCTGCAGTTCCCTTAAGCAAAAAAGCCAAGACTGATATTGCACAAGGTGGGCCCACAGGTTCTGGGTAAATTTTTTAACTTAATAAGTGATGGACACCAGGATTCCCTTTGATGAGTGTTTGCCACATTTTTAGCATCAAAACTAGACAAGCCCATCTGTGTCATATAATCTTACAGGGTAATCATGAAAATAAATACTTTTAAAATTATTGCATTAAGGGGCTGGTGTTGGCTTGCATCACTGGCATCCTATTTTAGAGCATGAATTTAAGTCCCAGATGCCCCACGTCCCATCCAGCTTCTCACTAATGCACCTCAGAAGGCAGCAAAGTAGGACACTGCCACTCACATGGGAGACCCAGATGGAGTTCTGGGCTCCTGGCTTCAGCCTGGAGCAGCCCTGGCTATGGTAGGCATTTGGGGAGTGAAACAGCAGATGGAAGCTCTCTCTCTCTCTCTCTCTCTTTCTGTCCCCCACCCCACCTTTGTTATTCTGCCTTTCAAATAAAGAAATCAATAAGTCTGTTTTTTAAAGTAGCTATGCATTTAGATTTATTTATTTTAAGGCGGAGTTACAGAGCAAGAAGAGAGACAGAGATCTTTCATCTGCTGGTTCATTCCCCAAATGGCCGCAATGACCAGAGCTGAACCAATCCTAAGCCAGGAGCCTGGAGCTTCCTCCAGGTTTCCACGTGGGTGCAGGGGCCCAAGCACTTGGGCCATCTTCTACTGCCTTCCCAGATACATTAGCAGGGAGCTGGACTGGCAATGGAGCAGCTGGGATGCAAATCGTCATTCCGTTAGGAGACACTGGTGTTACAAGCAGCAGCTTAGCCCACTGCCCCACAACGCCGGCCCTGACAGTTTTAAAAACATTTTCTATCTGCAGTGGTGAATCCATCCGTGGATAGAGAGTTGGCTGTCGCTCCCCCTCTTCACGGAGGAGCAACACTAAACCCTGCCTAGGCTTCATATCCGAGTCACGGCACCATTATGTCGCTCCCCCTCTTCGTGGAGGAACGACACAGGACCCTGCGCTGTTCTTTTGTCTGCTCGGCCCTCCCCGGGTTTGCTGCTGGTTCTTCCCGGGTTGGCTACCGTCCCTTCCACCTCCGTGGAAGGGCGGTTCCCCCTGCCACTTTCCCCACTTCCGCAGGGGAGCGGCACACCGCCCGCCGGCTCTCTCGGGGGCTGCACAGGTGTTCCTTCAGATAGATGTTCCTGGTGCATGTTGTCTCTCTCCTCCTTTATAGTCCTCTTCCACCAATCCCAACTCTGCTACCCACAACGCCGAGTACGCTGCTCTCCTCCAATCAGGAGCAGGTCCTGCTGTTTATTGGTTGAACTGGAGGCAGCTGTGTAGAAGCTGTTTCCTCCTCTCCCAGCGCCATATTGTGGGAGAGCAGATGCATAGAATAAGTCTTAATTCCAGTAATTTAGTCTAGTCCGAGTTGCTCCCAGTTGCTCCCCACAGTTGGCCACTATGGAGGGCTGAGTGCTTTGTGAAGTCTCACTCCTCTGCCTTCCCTTTTGCACCTGACCCAGTCCTGCTTGTTCCTCCAAGCCTTCCTTGACTTCTCCAGCTAATTCTTCACTCCTTCCCATGCTCCCCAAATAGTTTGTCCTCTATGGAAGAGCGTATCAATATATCAGCTACTCAGGACAAGCACCATCGGGACGTGAAACCTTCATGGGGGGATGCTGTAAATCCTGTTGATCCTTGCTGCCTGGCTGCCTACTACACAGGAGGTATTTAATGTATGCCAGACGAGTCTAAAGTAGGGCAAACCATAAAAGGTTTTGCCTTTTATTATCAATAGCTGTGAAACCTCCAATTTAAGAAAACGAGACCCAGAGGTATCATTTTCTAATTCATGCATCTCTTCAAGGGCAATGATGTGCTGTTTTAGAGAGGACTAACCATCACTTTGGGCATGTCTGAGGTTTTCCTTTTCTGCAAAGCTGCCATTTAACTTGAACTTGCAAATGGAAGGCAGATCTTCCTGCTGCTATTGATCTTCTCCGCTAGGACATGTCAGAAGAACTAGAAACAACCCGTTAGAAGCGATGTGGCCGAGAATGAAGCAAACAGGACTTAGAGAGACTGCCATGGAAGGTCCAACCTGTACGATTCTGAATAAGAACAGGCAGTGCCTTTTGCCTTTTTCCTCTTACTTTTTAACAGAAATAATCCAACAAACTTTTTTTCCAATTGTGATTTATAGTCCGGATGTCAGAGCTGCCTCAAACAACTGTTAGTCATTTGTAGAAAAGGTTGCTTTAGCTTTTTTTTTTTTTTTTTTTTTTTGACAGGCAGAGTGGACAGTGAGAAAGAGAGACAGAGAGAAAGGTCTTCCTTTGCCGTTGGTTCACCCTCCAATGGCCGCCACCGCCGGCACGCTGCGGCCGGCGCACTGCACTGATCCGATGGCAGGAGCCAGGAGCCAGGTGCTTTTCCTGGTCTCCCATGGGGTGCAGGGCCCAAGCACCTGGGCCATCCTCCACTGCACTCCCTGGCCACAGCAGAGAGCTGGCCTGGAAGAGGGGCAACCGGGACAGAATCCGGCGCCCCGACCGGGACTAGAACCTGGTGTGCCGGCGCTGCAAGGCGGAGGATTAGCCTAGTGAGCCGCGGCGCCGGCCTGCTTTAGCTTTTATTTTAAAATTAATCTGAGGGACCAGGCATTGTGGCGTAGTGAGTAAAGCTACCGCCTGCAGCACCTGTATCCCATGTGGGCTCAGGTTTGAGTCCTGGCTGCCCCACTTCCCATCCAGCTCTCTGCTATGGCCTGGGAAAGCAGTAGAAGATGGCCCAAGTCCTTGGGCCTCTGTACCTGTGTGGGAAACCTGGAAGAAGCTCCTGGCTTCTGGCTTTGCTCTGGCCCAGCCCTGGCCATTGTTGCCATTTGAGGGGTGAACCAGTGGATGGAGGATCTCTCTCTCTCCCTCCTCCTGCTTCTGCCTCTCCAGCAAAAAATAATCTTAGACTTACAAAAACTTTGCAGAAATTGAATAGAGGGTTCCTACGTAGTCTTCCCTTCCTTTGCCAGATAAGAATACCTGTGGCGGGCCGGTGCCATGGCTTACTTGGCTAATCATCTGCCTTCGGTGCTGGAATCCCATATGGGTGCTGGGTTCTAGTCCCGGTTGCTCCTCTTCCAGTCCAGCTCTCTGCTGTGGCCCAGGAAGGCAGTGGAGGATGGTCCAAGTGCTTGGGCACCTGCACCCGTGTGGGAGACCAGGAAGAAGTACCTGGCTCCTGGCTTCGGATCGGCATAGCTCTGGCCGTAGCGGCCATTTTGGGGGTGAACCAATGGAAGGAAGACCTTTCTCTCTGTCTCTCCGTCTCACTGTCTGTAACTCTACCTGTCAAATAAATAAATAAAAAAATCTTAAAAAAAAATAATACCTGTAGCATCAACAGTGCAGTAACCAAAGCCAGATCACTATCACTGACACAGAACTCCATTCTAACCTGAAGGTCTTACACAGAATTCGCCCCTTTTGGCCGGTGCCACGGCTCATTTGGCTAATCTTCCACCTCTGGCACCGGCACACCGGGTTCTAGTCCCGGTTGGGGCACCTGTTCTGTCCCGGTTGCCCCTCTTCCAGTCTAGCTCTCTGCTGTGGCCCAGGAAGGCAGTAGAGGATGGCCCAAGTGCTTGGGCCCTGCACCGCATGGGAGACCAGGAGGAAGCACCTGGCTCCTGGCTTCGGATCGGCGTAGTGCGCCAGCCGTAGTGGCCATTTTGGGGGTGAACCAATGGAAAGGAAGACCTTTGTCTCTCTCTCTCTCTCTCTCACTGTCTAACTCTGCAAAAAAAAAAAAAAAAAAAAAAAAAAAAAGAATTCTCCCCTTTCCTTGCTGATGTCCTCTTTCTTGTTCAGGGGTCCCACCTGCTACTTCAATGCCAACTAAGTTCTTTTTCTGGGCTGTTACAATTCTTCAGTTTTTCTTTGTCTTTTCTGAGCTTAATGCTTTGAAGAGTCCAAGCCAGTTTCTTTCTCAGTTTCAGTTTGTCTGATGTTTTCTTATGCTGAACTGAAATGCTACCATAGAGGTATTGCACCCTTAAAAGTGCATGTGAAACACTTTTACATTGACTTCCTGTGTGAGTGTTGGAACTTGTCCATTTTTAAAAAGTTTTATTCATTTATTTATTGATTTGAAAGGCACAGGGACAGATGGTGGGGTGGGAATGGGGACAGTGAGAGAAAGAGAGAAATCTTCCATCCTTTGCTTCACTCCCCAAATGGCTGCAACATTCAAGGGTGGGCCAGGCCAAAGCCGGGAGCCAGAAGCTCCATCTTGGTCTCCCACGTAGGTGGCAGGGGCTCAGATACTTGGGCCATCATCTGCTGCCTCCTAAGCTGTGCAGTAACAGAAGCTGAATCAAAAGCAGAGGCAGATGTGGGACTCGATCCCAGCACTCTGATATGGGATATGGATATCCCAAGCGGTGGCTTATCTTGCCACACCACAATGCCTGCCCCTGGAACTTGCCCATTAAGAAGTAATGATTTCTTCTTTTTGGCATTTGGCAGTCTGCGTTTCTCAGGAATCTGGTAGCTCATGGCTATGGTTTGGATGTGTCTTGTCCCCCGGGAGTTCATGTGCTGGAAGCTTGGTCCCAGTGTGGTGGTGTCGAGTGGTGGCACCTCCAGAAGGTGAGGCTCAGTGGGAGATGGTTCGATTCCTGCAGAAGCTGACCCTGAGATGGTGACTTGGTTCTTAAGTCATTTATTTGGGCGGGGAGTAGGGAGGAGAGGCATTGGGGTGGAAGGACTTGGTGCTTCATCTGCTGCTGTGGCTGTACTGGGGGAGCGCCCCTCCCAGCGTTCACTTTCTGACATGAGAGCCTGTTTCAAAGCAGACAAAGCCCACAGGCAGAGAGTATCAGGTGCCTGAAGCAGAAAGTCCAGAAAGTCTTCAGTGTTTAAGGCAACTGCCGTGAGAAGGGAAAGGCACAACATCGCGTTTTCTCCCTTTGCCTCCCTCCTTTCTCCTTTTTCTCCTCCCATTCTCCCTAATATTAAAAAAAAATAGTGATAATATTGATAGTAATAATCCATGGGCCTAGCAGTGGACACACCAGGTAGGACTCCTGCATCCCGTATCAGAGTGCTTGGATTCGAAGTCTCTTTCAGCTTCCTGCCTACACACACGCTGGGGAGCAGCAGGTGATGCTTCAGGTGGTTGGGTCGTTGTCACCCATGTAGGCGACCTGGATTAAGTTCCTGGTCCCTGCTTCACTCCATCCAGCCTCAGCCATTGTGGGCATTTAGGGAATGAACCAGTGGGTGGGAGTTATCTCTGTCTCTCTTCCTCTCAAATAAATAAATGAATGAATAAAGATTTTTAAAAATCCTAAGTGGCAGATGGAGTGAGGTTGGGCAGGGAGCAATCAGAGCAGAAGTATTGTGCAAATCCTCATATCCCGGTAGCATTATCATTAGTATATTCTTTTTTATTTTGAATCAATTGATTAGTCCTATTTTTTTAAATGATGAATGACTCAAGGCAGGAAAATAAAAGTGTTTTCTAAACTTAAAAAGGTGTCTTTTCTGAGTTGTGGTCTTTCTTCCCAGGCCTCACAACCCTGCCATCCGCTATAAAGACAGGCGACATACCTGAAGTTGGGGATGCCCTGATAAAGCCCTCACTTAACTGCAGACACCCTACACAGGAAGCCCAGCACAGCCACCACTGGGAGTTTAACTTTTTCAGGAACTTGCTGGCTGCTTCGAGCCACATGGCAGAGTCCCACAATCCAGGATAAAGGGCTCATTTAGCGGGCAGAAAACAGACAGCTTTAATACTGTGCTGTCCGGCCAGATGGTCGCAGGCAAGTTAGTTGTCCGATTTCCTTGCTTGTAAAATGGAAATAACGACACCTGTCTCATGTGGTTGCCTTGAAGTTGACAAGATCCGGTCACATTGGTGGAACCTGGCCAGTCCAGGGTGGGCAGGAGGCGCCCCGGCGCGCAGGGGAGCAGTGGGGAAGGCGAGCTGCTGCTGTATCTCACACCGGGTGTGCTCCATGAGCGGCACCTGCTGTCCCAGCTGCTCCCAGCACTAACCCTGTGAAGTTGTTACTGTCATCCCCAGTTTGCAGAGAAACTCCCTACCCAGAGGGTTCAAGACCCCGCCTGCAGTCAGGATTTGAACTCAGGTCAGCTCCCCTTCTTTCCTCTGTGGTCCATTAGGCACAGGACACTGTCTTAGGCCACTTCCTGTTGCTGTAACAGAACACTGCAGACTGGGTTATATAATAGAGGTTTGTCTGGCTCAGAGTTTAGAGGCTGAGAAGTCCGAGAGCACAGAACCAGCATCTGCTCAGCCTCTGGTGAGGACCTCCCACAGGGTGTGGGGTGGGGGGCTCTGCAGACTCCACAGGCAGTGCAGGCCACCTGTGGTGAGACAGAGCAGTGTCCTCTCACCAAGCCACTAAAGCCACCCCACTCTTGTGACCTCATCTGATCCCAATCCCCTCCCAATCCCCTTCAACTTCCATTAACCTGGGACCGTGGGGGTTGAATTTCCACAGGTGTGTTAGAGGGGACGTTCAAGCTGCAGCTTACGGGCGCTCCACCCCTTTTTTTTTTTTTTTTTTTTTTTTTTTTGACAGGCAGAGTGGACAGTGAGAGAGAGAGAGAGAAAGGTCTTCCTTTTGCCGCTGGTTCACCCTCCAATGGCCGCCGCCCATCTTAATGGACCAGACTTTTAACCCTGGCTCAGTTCACCATCTGAGCCTGAGCATCCGCCACCTTCATGCTCACTAAGCTCACCAACTGTTAGTTGCTTCCACTTAGGACTACAAGAGAGTAGTTGATTTAATTTAAAAACAGGAGTGGAGAGGTGAGCATTTGGTGTGCCAGTTGGAACACCTGCACCCCAGATCTGAGAGCCTCACTCAGGTACCTGCTGTACTTTTGATCCAGTTTCTGGCTGGTGTGCACCCTGAGAGGCAGCAGGTGAGGGCTCAAGTACTTGGGTTTCTTACATCCATCTGAGAGACCAGGATTGGGTTCCCAGCTCCTGGTTCACTCCTGGCTCAGCCTTAGCCATTTGCAAGCATATGAGGATTGAACTCTGTGACTCTATATCACAAATGAGTTTAATTATTTTTTATAAATTTAAAAATTGCTGGCCGGCGCCGCAGCTCACTAGGCTAATCCTCCGCCTTGGAGCTGGCACACCAGGTTCTAGTCCCAGTTGGGGCACCGGATTCTGTCCCGGTTGCTCCTCTTCCAGGCCAGCTCTCTGCTGTGGCCAGGGAGTGCAGTGGAGGATGGCCCAGGTGCTTGGGCCCTGCACCCCATGGGAGACCAGGAGAAGTACCTGGCTCCTGCCATCGGATCAGCGCGGTACGCCAGCCGCGGCGGCCATTGGAGGGTGAACAAATGGCAAAAGGAAGACCTTTCTCTCTGTCTCTCTCTCTCTCACTGACCACTCTGCCTGTCCAAAACAAACAAACAAACAAACAAAATTTAAAAATTGCTAGGGAGATACATAACTAAATGGTCTATAGTCTTATCTACATAGTCTTAATAAGAAATAATATAGAAATCAGTATGATAATTAACACAGAGGAATTTAGGCTTTAAGTAGCCTCTAAAACATCCTTGTAGATAATATCATTACAGGAAGTATGCAGAAATTTTAAAAATTGCCAGTAGTTTTCTTACTTACCATCAATATATTTTCAAATGTCATGATTGATTTTATACACACACACACACACACACATTTATTTATTTGAAAGTCAGAGTTACACAGAGAGAGGAGAGGCAGAGAGAGAGAGAGAGGTCTTCCATCCAATGGGTCACTCCTCTATTGGCCATAACAGCTGGAGCTGCACTGATCTGAAGCCAGGAGCCAGGAGTTTCTTCTGGGTCTCCCACAGGGTCTAGAACCAGCCCCCATATGGGATGCCAGCACTGCAGGTGGTGGCTTAACCCACTACGCCATAGCACTGGCCCGTGTGTGTGTGTGTGTGTGTGTGTGTGTGTAAAATCAGTATATTCCTCTGTGTCTAAAGATTTTCCATCGTGGTTGCGTGTATTTTTTACAGTCTCAAATACCTCCTGCAATATGTAGACTATCTCATCCCACAGATGGGCTGAGATTTGTTGAACCCTGTCTCTGATTTGGGACATTTGCTCAAGTTCTGGTCATGCACAAAACCTTATTCTGATATAAGATGTTTTCTTCCTAGAAAAGCTGTAGAAATAAAGAGAAAGAAACATTTCAGTGATTCTTGGTATATAACAATAAATTTTTCCCCATAGGACTCTCAGTGAGCCTATTATTTTCCACAGTCTGTAACTCCAAGCATACATCAGGTGAAAAATGATACCTGATTATTAAGACTTTTTCTTTTTTACTACCAAGAGTGGAATTTTTTTCCATATATAGAAAAAAATTGTGCTTCAAGAACTCCGCCCTGGTTCATTGACATGCATGGGGGGGTGGGGTGTTTCTCGATGTGTAGTGTGTCTAATAACTCTGGCAGAACATGAGGCAGTGAAAGCAGAAAGGAGAAGGATGACTTTTCATAATTCAGCAATGCCAAACCTTAAATCTCTTCCACAGTGGCCGGCACCGAGGCACAGCGGGTTAACACCCTGGCCTGAAGTGCCGGCATCCCACATGGGCTCTGGTTCTAGTCCTGGCTGCTCCACTTCCGATCCAGCTCTCTGCTATGGCCTGGGAAAGCAGTAGAAGATGGCCCAAGTCCTTGGGACCCTGCTACCCACATGGGAGACCCGGAAGAAACTCCTGGCTCCTGGCTTCGGATTGGCTCAGCTCCAGCTGTTGAGGCCTACTGGGGAGTGAACCATCTGATGGAAGATTCTCTCTCTCTCTCTCTCTCTGCCTCTCCTTCTCTCTGCATAATTCTGACTTTCAAATAAATAAATAAGTCTTAAAAAAAAGTCTACAATAAAAAAAATCCCTTCCACAAAGCAACTCACACTATGTAAAAAATGGTAGAATACATAGAAAATAAGATTGAGCATAGTAACCATTTCTGCATGTCGAGTGCATGCATTGCTCTGCAGCTACCATCACCAGCCATCTCGAGAATGTTCCCGTCTTCCCAGAAGGAAACTGCACTCATGAAACAACCCCCGTTTCCTCTGTCTCCCCACCTCCCGCCCCCAGCAACCACCATTCTATTTCCTGTCTACTAGTTTGCCCACTCTAAGCACATCCTCTCAGTGGACTCATCCTGAACAGTGGTGCTGGGTATCCAAGGGAGGTTGGTTGCAGTGCCCGCACAGACACGTAAGTCACTTATTTAAAATGATGTAGTATTTGTGTAGTATCCGTGCACATCCTCCTGTAGACTTGAAAGCTTTTTTGGGTACTTATCATACCTAAATGGTAGGTAAATTGTTGTTACATTATATATATACATATTTTTTTTTTGACAGGCAGAGTGGACAGTGAGAGAGAGAGACAGAGAGAAAGGTCTTCCTTTTGCCGTTGGTTCACCCTCCAATGGCCGCCGCGGCCGGCGCACCACGCTGATCCAATGGCAGGAGCCAGGTACTTCTCCTGGTCTCCCATGCTGGTGCAGGGACCAGGGACTTGGGCCATCCTCCACTGCACTCCCTGGCCACAGCAGAGAGCTGGCCTGGAAGAGGGGCAACCGGGACAGAATCCGGCGCCCCAACCGGGACTAGAACCCGGTGTGCCGGCGCCGCAAGGCAGAGGATTAGCCTAGTGAGCTGTGGCGCCAGCCTGTTACATTATATTGTTTAGGGAATAAGTACAAGCAAGCAAGTCTGTGCATGTTCATTACAGATGCAATTTATTTTGTCTGAATATCTTCTATCTGAAGTTGGTTGAAAATCATGGATGTAGAAATCACTGATACAGAGAGCTGGCTGTATTTGTCTTTTCATGCTTGCCTTATTTCCTTTAGCATAATGTCCTCAAAGTTTATCCATGTTTTAGCACATGTCAGAATTTCTTTCCTTTTAAGGGTGAATGATATTCCATTTTGTGTGTGCCTATCTGGACGACCTTTTCTTTATTCATTCATCAGTAGACACTCGGGTTGCTTCCATCTCTTGGTTTTTGTGGATAATACTGCTATAAATACGAATATTCAAAAATTATTCAAGATCCGCTTTGAACTCACCATACACTCAGGCTACATTTTCCCACCTTTTTAGAAGACAAAGTCCGATATTTGCTGTTGTGTTTCTTCACTAAGAATCTGACATATCTTTTTAGCTGGGCAGTCCTTGGGGTAGGATTGTCACTGCTGCATTAGGGCTCGCCTTATAAAATTGTAGGTGTTTTTGGGGGGTCTGACTGGACCCCACTTCTCCCATGAGCCCTGTCATTTTTTGTGCACTTTGAACAGAACTCAAGGGATCTGTTTTTTGTTTCCTGGAGCAGAAATGCCCTTAAAGTTGAATAGAAATAGCTTGGAGGGGGTATAACTCTTGTGCGGTGCTACATAATTACCTTGGCAACCTTTGAAGAATTAACAGCCTCAGCTTTTGATTCAAGAAGGTTGCCTTGCAGGGTTCCAGCACAAGTCTCTGCCCTGAGGCCCGAAATACAAACACTTAGCCTACACATAACCAGTGTCATGTTGCCATTTCTAATGGGAGCGGGCAGAGTCGAGAGGTGTCTGTTAGCAACTGGCTTGATCTTTTCTTGTGCCTATAACTTCTAGCATCATACACGAGGCTTAATGGAGCAGACAAAGGAGACAAGTGGAAAACATAAACAAGAGTGTTCTGTTCCAGCCATGAGGATGTGTGGAGAGATCTGGAAAGCTTGAGGAAGGCAGGGAGGGGTGCAAAGAGGGGAGTAAGGACACAGGAATTGCTGTTATTTTCAGTGGAGCTGCTGGTTTATTATTCATAGTTTCCATGAGTGCTTCTACCAAGGAAGGCTCTACCCAGCAGGCCACATACAGGGGACTTTGTGATTCAGGGATGTGACTAGCCTTGATGGAATGTCAGCTCCATCTGCAAACAAAGTAGGATGAGGACTTGCTTGTTACATTGGAGCAAAGGGTAAAATTATTGGTAGCTGAGGGAGAAAGGGGCTCAGAGATTCCCCGGGGGTCCAGGACTTTGGGTAACCCTGGTGATCCTGGTCTAGATACCCATCTAGGCCTCAGGGTAGTTAGGCCTAAACTGTCACCAGCATTGAGTTCTTGGGATTCTTCTTTTGAGAAAAACTAGAAATGAGCACCATTTTTAAACAAAATGGTATCAGCATTATTGTAAAAATAAATGTTCAGAAGCTTGAAGTTACAATCAGAACATAGGAGAGAAGAGGAATAACATCCGTGTGTTTGGCAGGCAGCCATGAGCACATCAGGAGCTGAGACCAACGGTCTGCCCTGGAGGAGGACGTGGAGGGGACAGGCAAGCAGGTCCCTCTGCACCTGCCTGTCGTCATCATGCTCTGTCATTCCACATTCAGGTCACCACAGTGTTTCTACAACGATGGGACTCGTCCCACCAGTGGGTCCTGAAATCAATTTAGTGAGCTTCCACCAGAAGTGGATAAGATAGAGAATATCAGAATGCATGGTGTGAATGGGCCTGTTGTTCATGATTTCTCTTTACATTGATGTATCTATGCACTGTGGCCTGGACATGATGTGGCTCCTGCATCATGCAGACATTGAAGCCTCAAAGTCTTAAGTTAATGGTGCTAAAAGGGCAGAAACTTGATCACATTACAGTGTGTAGAGGTGAGGTCACACAGGAGGTCCTTCAGCCGATGGGGGTATATGCCCTAGGAAGATAGCTCTCAAGAGAGGATTGAAGTAAAAACCTGAGTTTGGGCCCAGCCACTCTCTACTCCATGACCACCCTCTGCACAGGCCCTGCTGTTGTCATCCTCCACCCTCACCAGAGCCTAACCAATGGGACTGTTGGATCTTGCATTGGACCCTACACAACTGTGAGCTAAATAAGCCCTTTGATAAAATGTGTTGCCTTGGGTATTTCATTATCATAGTGAACATCTGACTAGTAAAATGTGTCTTATGGATTCTGAGATGAACTATGTCTCTTCATTGTGAGGTGTGATCCGAAGTTTGAGAAACAGCCTGACATTGTGCCTGTCTTCACCAGCTTCCTTTTCTGTTAATGAGAATGTTGTGTCAATTCTGGCTAAGGGTGGGCTCCAGGGAGATGGTCCCTGTTAACTCTGTTGCTCGTTAACTTTGTGCCACTCTGTCATCAGGACTCAGGGTGACTGGGGGTGCTCTGTGCTCCTGGTACATCTGTCATAGGTGGAGTAGTGGAGAGAGAGTAAATTTAGAGTGAAAGACTTGGATCTGCAACTTAGCCACTTGCCAGGTGTATGACCACAGAGAGAGTTGCTTAACACATCTCCACCTCTAGCCCATCCTTTCCAGAGCAACTTAATCCAACAAGTCCTTATTGAGTGCCTACTGAATACAGGGGTGATACCAGGCACCAGAACTCCAGAGGCTTGCTTGCTTATGTTGAAGATAAACACATGTTCTAAAAAGAGCTATGAGGAAGAAAGATGAGGGGTGCTTGGGTCCGTGCATAGGAAGGGTGGGATGTGAAACACGGGCTGAGCCTCTGAGACAGAATAGCTTGCAGTTGCCTAGTGGAGAACTGCAGGCCTGGCTTTTCAGGTAGAGAGATGACCAGAAGCAGACTACAGGTGTGGGAAAACTCCTGGTATATCCAGGGAAGACATTCAGAGAGCAGGGGGCAGCACTGTAGTGCAGTGGGTTAAAGCCATGGCCTGCAGCACCAGCATCTCATAGCACACCAGTTCGAGTCCCGGCTGCTCCACTTCCAGTCCAGCTCCCTGCTAATTTGCCTGAGAAAGCAGGAGAGGATGGCACAAGTGCTTGGGCCCTTGAACTCATATGGGAGCTACAGAACAGGTTCCTGGCTCCTGGCTTCGGCCTGGCCCAGCCCCGGTTGTTGCAGCCATTTGAGGAGCGAACCAGTGGATGGAAGATCTCTCTGTCTCTCCTTCCCTCTCTGTAACTCTGTCTTTCAAATAAATAAATAAAAAGAAATTCAGAGGACAGTGTGGTTCATGCAAAAGCCTTATGGACAGGGCACAGGAGTCAGAGAAAGCTGGAAACACACAGGCCGGCTTGTGATGGGCCTTGTGTGATGTCCCAAGACACTTGACCATGATGGCATCCGTGGTGAGGAGTGTCTGTGTGTTTCAGAAAGAGCTCCCAGCAGCAGGAGCGGCTTGGGAGAGGAACACTGAGGCCTGAGCCTGCCTGCAGGGATGGGCATCATCGGGGCAGGTGCAGGGCCACCACAGCAAGGCAGTGGTTGATGCACCGATGCCGCAGTATTTGAGAACCTGTCCCCAGGAGGCTGGCATCTGCTCTGCGCAGCAGCCAAGAGTGCAGCCTGAAGGGGGCTGGAGCTGGACAAGGCTGAGACTTCTGGGTAGATGGATGCAGGAGGATCACATCAGAAAAGGGCAAAGAGGAAAAATCCAGCAGTAAGGCAACGAAGCAGCCCCTCCTTCCCAAGGCACCTCAGGACTAGCATGAGCTTCCTCCTGGCTCTGTGCTCACAGCCCTGGCTTCCCTAAATACTCAAGTATCTCCCCCACGCCCTGCTCAGCCCCAGAACACCCTTCGCACACGTCCCTTCACCTCCCTCAGTTGGCATTGCTACAGAATTCCCCTCCAGCCAGTCACCTTGAAAGTAGACAGGAGCATGAAGAACGTTCCAGCATATCTTTATCATTCATATTCAAGTCCTATCAGATGTCTCTTCACTGGCACCTGCAAGCTCCTGGCAGAGACCTGCTTCAGGCTTTTCAAAGCCTTCCTAGACTTGCTGTCTCAGTCAGGGTTCTCCAGAGAAACAGAACCAGTAGCAGATGGAGTAGGCGCCCCTGTGTCAGTGGTTTTGTTCTTAGTTTCAATTACCTGTGGTCAACCATGGTCTGAAAAATATTATGTCATGGAAAGTTCCAGAAGTAAACAATTGATAAGTTTTAAATTGTGTATCATTGTGAGTCGCATGCCCCAATCTCACCCTGTCCTGTCTAGGATGTGAATCATCCCTTCATCCAGCGTATCCACACTGTATATGCTACCCGACTATTACTCAGTAGCTGTCTCAATGATCATATTGACAGTTGGAGTATCACAGTGCTCGTGTTAAGTAACCCAATTTTACTTAATAATGGCTCCAATGCATAAGAGTAGTGATTCAGAAGAGGCACCAGGACCTAAAACATGGGAGGACAGATTACTACTATGTGGCAATGTTGAGAGCATATAGGAAAAAACATAACATGTATAGGGTTTGGTACTATCCATGGTTTCAGGCATCCACTGGGAGACTTGGAATGTATCCCCCACAGATAAGGGGAACGATGATCAGTAGATCAATCTGTAGGTAGATGGAAAGAGAGGGAGAGAGAGAGAGACAAAGAGAGAGAGAGAGAAAGAGAGAAAGGAAGAGTGAATGAGAGAACTTTTAAAAGGAATTGGCTTATACGTTTGTGAGGGCTGGCAAGTCCAAAATTTGTAATACAGGCCCGAGACTCATGTAAAGATTGATATTGCAGTCTTGAGTCCAAAACCCACAGGACAGATTAGTAGACTGGGAATTCAGGAAAGGTTTCTGAATTGCAGTCTTACAACCAAAATCTGGGGGCTGGTATTGTGGCATAGTGGGTAAAGCTACCACCTGCAACACCAGCATCCCATTTGGGCACTGGTTCGAGTCTCAGCTGCTCTACTTCCCATCCACTTCCCGACTAATGCGCTTGAGAAAGCAGCGGAGGATGGCCCAAGTTCGTAGGTCCCTGCACCCACATGCAGGACCCGGAGGAAACTCCTGGCTCCTCATTTGAGACTGGCTCAGCTCCGGCCATTGTGTTCATCTGGGGAGTGAAACCAGAGGATGGAAGATTCTCTCTCTCTCTCTTTCTCAACTCTGCCTTTCAAATAAATAAATAAATCTTCTAAAAAACTACCAAAATCTTCCTTCTTTGGAGATCCTCGGTCTTCAGGCCATCCAGTGATTCTGTGAAGCCCACCCATGTTCTGGAGGGTGGTCTGCTCACTCAGAGTCTGCCATTTAGCTGTCAGTCAAATCTAAAAAAGACCTTGACAGCAATTTCTAGACCAGTGTTTGACCAAACAGCTGGGCACCATGGCCTAGTCAAGTTGACGCATAAAATTAGTCATTACATATCCCCATTGAGGAGCTGGCAAATTCTTTTCTGCAGTCTTGGCATTCTCGTCATTTTACAGATGGGAACGTGGAGACTTGACCCAAACCACACAGTTCTGGAAATACATTTGTTATGTTTTCATGGCCGTGGGTGTCTCCTTCGGCAGTGCTGGCCTATCTGTGCTCCTAAAGTGGCCATGGGCACTGCAGGGGACAGAAATTCATCCCTGCTGCCCCAGGGCTTTCAAAGCCTGGGAGACCGAGGCGTAAACGCCATCTCTGCCAAGGACATGCAGCTGAGGTCCCAGGACTATTTGCTTAATTGCTTTCTGCCTCAGTTTCCCTATTTATAGAACAAAAACAATCACACACATTCCCTATAGGGTGGCATCTACAATGAAATGAAACATACAACGTGGTACCCCACATAGTGATCATGCCCTAGACAATAATAATGTTAGCAATAACAAAAATGCTTCACCATTCACAGCTGATTTATATAGAGCAGGGAGCAGGAACCTTGACACAACAGTTAAGATGCTGCTTAACACGGCTGCAACCTGTGATGGAGTACCTGGGTTTGAGTCCTGGTTTTGCTCCTGATGCCAGCTCCTTGCCAGTGCACACCCTGGGCTGTAGCAGATGATGGCTCAAGGAGTTGGTACCCACGTGGGAAACCTGGATGGAGTTTCAGATTCCTGGCTCAGCCCAACCCCTGCTCTTGCAGGATATTGGGGAGTGAATTAGTGGATGAGAGATCTTTGTCTCTCTCTCTCTCTCTCTCTCTCTCTCCACATTTCAAATAAATAAACATTAAAATAAATAAGTAATTTATAAAAATACCACCCTATTTCTCTGATAAAGAAAATAAAAAAAAACAGGCTAAGAGGACACCAAGTGTTAGTGAAGGTGGTATAAGCTGGGAGGCCAGCCTGCAGCAGTGGCTGGCAGTCCCTCTGGAAGCTAAATATGGAAGCACTGTGAAAGGTCGTATGGATGCAGGTAGGGCCCAGAGTGTACTCTGGCGGACAGAGTGGTACCTATCAAAGTGATGACAAGCATTTCAGTTTTATGACTTGTAAACATTACTGGTTTCCTGTGAAACATGTTCAGGAAGCAGTGTGTATATTCCAAACAATGCAGTCATTCTGAGAAGCTTCCAGAATTTCAGCACTTCTGTCTAATCTAACAGGGGTGGGGGAATCTTTTTGTCTGCCAAGGGCCATCTGAATATTAATACCAATACCACCATTTGTGGGCCAAACAAGACTATCACTTTAAAAATGATCCACCGTGGATTGATTGGATTTCAAGTCCCATCTGTGGTTGTCTCAGCAGAGCCAGACCAAATGATTTCACAGGACTTCCACATGGCACTCCAGGCCCGATGTTCCCCACCCCTGGTCTAAGGCTACTCCTGCTGTGTTTGGTTAGAGATATGCCCGTAGCGCTTGTGTTGGTCCTCTTTTTGTTCACCTTAATGGAAACACCTGAGAGGAACTTCTTGGGAAAGAAAAGGTTTATTGCGGCTTTCAGTTTGGAGCTTGCAGTTCAGGATCCGGTGGGCCCCACAGCTGGGGTCTGTGGAGGCTGGTCATGGCAGGTGTCAGGGAATGACTGCTCAGGGTTGCAGTTCAGGATCTGGTGGGCCGCACAGTTGGGGGTATGTGGAGGCTGGTCATAGCAGGTGACCTGGGGAATGATTGCTCAGGGAGCCAGGAACCTAGGCCAAAGGAACTCAAATGCTAATCATCCTCCTAGGGCACACCCCCAGTGACCCAAACACCTCCCCCAACCCCGCTCTCCCAATGAGACCAAATCTCCACCCTGAATCTATTGACCATTGAGACATCAGAATTTAAACATCTTTAAGAGTTTTGGGGCAACATGTCCTACTCAGACCAAAACACCACTGTGTTCTTAAGCTTCCCAAAGCGGGATTCCCTTCCTACAGTTCATTTTCCCAGCACGTCCATCCGTCTGTCTGTCCTGTCCCAAGGTCTGGATGTTCACTGTCAATTTCTTCAGTGATTTTTTTTTTATGATTTATTTATTTATTTGAAAGGGAGAATTAGAGAGAGGCAGAGGTGGAAAGAGAGAGAGAATCTTCCTTCCACTGGTTCACTCCCTAAATGACCACAATGGCCAGAGCTTCACCGAGCTAAAGCCAGGAGCCAGGATCTTCTTCCAGATACTGCACATGATTGTAGGGGCTCAAAGAACTTGGGCCATCTGCTACTGCTTTGCCAGGCCATAGCAGAGAGCTGGATCGGAAGTAGAGCAGCTGGGACTTGAACCTGCATCCATATGGGCTGCCAGCATTGCAAGTGGCAGCTTGACCCACTACCCCACAGCGCCAGCCCCTTCAGTGAATGTTTTAAGACTACCTGTAATACGAATGTCTCCTTAGCTTACTCCCTGTTGGAAAGTTACTTACAGGCAAACAGTGAATCACCTAGTTCTCTCCCATTTGTTCTCCTGCACTTTTGAATCTGGCTGCGGGGTGTGGGGGAAAATTAATGTGGGTTTTAAAATGGAAGGGTTTGATCAGGGCTGAAATTCAAAACTGGTCACCTGATGCAGCTCAAATGACAGTTGCCAGCTTCAGTTGTTACAAGGGGTGTGCTTAGAATTTTAGAGTTGAAAAGAATTATTGTTTTAATGTGAAACATAAAAATCAGCCAAATAGAACTGGCTACGTGCCTAGACTATGAGATCCAGGATTTCAGGAACAGGTTTTTATCTTTCTATTTTCATATTTTATTTATTGCATTCTTTGTGTAACTAATAGTATATTAATGTTATTATTACTTATTTTATTGAATACCTAGTACTACTATAAATTTATATTGTGGGAGATCCAAAAGAAAATAAAAATTAAAAAAAAAACACTGCTGTCAAGGAGCATATATGATCTCTTTGAATATGCTGAAAACAAATGTGTGATAAGGTCTTACGGTGACACTGGGTTTGAGGCACTTAATGATACAAGGTGGAGGTGTCAGGGTAGGCATCAGCAAAGGGAACTTGAAACAAGTCTGAAAAAGCCCTTGTGTTACCAGGAAGTCACGGGCTTGGGTGTCTGCACTTGATTTCTATTACCCACTCGGCACCTCAGGTCACCCTTGACACAAAGCAGAGCAGGGGGTATCATTCCCATCTCACACAGAAAGAAATGAAGGCACCAGGCAGTTTGTCCAAGGCCACCCAACTGGGGAAAGGCGAAGGGGGATTCCATGTGAGACTGCAGAGTGCACCCCGGGAGAGCATCAGATGCACCCTGTGTAGACGAAGGAGTCTGAGTGGCAAACTAAGCGTGTCAGAGGACACCAATCATGACAACATCATAAAGGGAGACAAGATGTCAGGGGCTACATGACTGAAGCATTGCAAAGCCTGCTTGTGGGGAACAACTCCAGCAGAGTGCTCTTCCAAGGTAGTCCAGCCGTGTTCTTTAATCCTGGAGTCACAAAGAGGGACCAGGCCCAGGCATTCAAATATCACTGGGGGCCCGGCATAGTGGTGTAGCTGGTAAAGCCGCCACCTGCACTGCCGGCATCCCTTACGGGCACCGGTTCAAGTCCTGGCTGCACCCCTTCAGATCCCGCTCTCTGCTATGGCCTGGGAAAGCAGTGGAAGATGGCCCAAGTCCTTGAGCCCCTGCACCCACGTGGGAGAACTGGAGGAAGCACCTAGCTCTTGGCTTCAGATCAGCTGAGCTCTAGCCGTTGCGGCCAATTGGAAAGTGAACCAGTACTTGGAAGACCTCTCTCTCTCTCTGCCTCTCATTCTCTCTGTGTAACTCTGAATTTCAAATAAATAAATAAACCTTAAAAAAAAAAATCTACTGGAAGCTTCCGGTTGCAGAGATAGCTACTTTCCCCAGATTCTAATGACTTTATGCAAATTCTGGCATGCAGGCTAGAAGCTGCGGGCTTTTTTTTTCTAACTGTAGTAAACTATGCACAGGATTTACCATCCTAACTACTTTTTTTTTTTTTAATTTATTTGACAGGTAGAGTTATAGACAGTGAGAGAGAGAGAGACAGAGAGAAAGGTCTTCCTTCTGTTGGTTCACTCCCCAAATGGCCACTACAGCCGATGCTGCGCTGATCCGATGGCAGGAGCCAGGTGCTTCTCCTGGTTTCCCATGCGGGTGCAGGGCCCAAGCACTTGGGCCATCCCCCACTGCCCTCCCAGGCCACGGCAGAGAGCTGGACTGGAAGAGGAGCAACTGGGACTAGAACCCAGTGCCCATATGGGATACCAGTACTGCAGGCAGAGGATTAACCAAGTGAGCCATGGCGCAGGTCCCCATCCTAACTACTTTTAAATGTATAGTGGAGTGGCATTAAATACATTCACGCTGTTAGGCAACCGTCACCACCATCCATTTCCAGAACTCTTTTTATCTTGCAAAACTGAAACTCTGTACCCATTAAACAAGGATCTAATCTCCCAGCCCAGCCCCTGACACTAGCATTCTACCTTCCTCCTAGGACTGCCATGGGTACCTTGTGATTGGCTTATTTCACTTAGCATGGTGTCCTCAAGTGTGATCCATGCCAGGGTTTCGTTCCTTTTTAAAGGCTGAATAATATTCCAATTGCATGTACAGACCACATTTTTCTTATCCACCCATCTACCGCTGGACACATGAGTTGCTTGTGGCTGTGGTGGATAATGCTGCCGTGGACGTGGGTGTATGAGTGTCTGCTCCAGTCCCTGCTTTCCATTCTTGTTAGTATATCTCCAGATGTGGAATTGCTAGGTCATTTGGTCATTCTGTTTTTAGGTTTCTAGAAATCTCCATCCCTGTTTTCCTTGGTGATGGTGGGGACAGTGTCACGTGTTCATTCTCCTGTCTTTCCTGTGGCTGCCTTGCCGAACCCTATTTCTTCCAAGCCCAGGTGTGAGAGCCTCCCTTTTGCTGAGTAAACAGGACCGCCTGCACAGGTGCATGGGCTCCCAGCCACTCATCCTGTATTCTCCAGGCCCCATTTCCGGGCACAGGGTAAGGAAAGAGCTTTCTTCCCTCTGCCTCAATTAGTTGGGCCCTCCCCACTCTGCCCTGAAGAAGTGCTTATAGGCTCACATAACTGGATAAACACCATACATTGCCCTGTCATCCTAGCAAGCCTTAAATCAGAGACACCTAATCTGATAAACTGCAGAACAAAGTATGGAAATCGCTTTAGCCATTCTAATCAACCATGACCGCCACTTAACTGAGCATCTGACTGCATGCCAGACACTGAGCGAGGACTTTACACACATTATCACCCTTAATCTTCACCCCAGTATTTCACAGAGAAGGATCCAGTCACAGCGAGATTTAGGCAGTCCTCTGACACCACAGGACAAGACAGTAGAAGAGACTTATCCTCTTTGGCCTTACCTGATGCTCCAGGCCCAGTCTTGGGCCATCCAATCCCCCCTCTTCTCTTCTCAACTTCACAACCAAACACAACACTGGGCACTGACTGAGGAAAATGAAGACATCAGCGATCTAACTGACAATGTCAACTGGTTTCCTGGCTGGTTCTAGACCTAACTTAGCCCCCCTAAGTGAAATCCTGGTTTGCAGTATCCAAACACCTACCCCATTGCTCCTTGCTGGGGTGAAAGTGTGAGCTAGAATCTTCTGAGCTGTAAATAAGAGAATAATTAGGGTAGTTGGATCAACATAGATGAACCAGTGAATTTTTCCCCCCACAATTTGGTAGTTGGTGGGGAGAGACTAGAACTGTTGCTTTGTGGAAAATCCTCCAAGAGAGAAACTAAAATGAGTTTCCTTTCCTGCCCTGTTCCTTTTGAGAATCCCCTGCCAAACCCTGAGTAATGGGACTGTCAGCAGACAGAATATAACACTGCTTCTTGGGGGAGATCCAGTCCTGGCTCCTTCACTTACTACCACTGTGATTTTACATAATTCATTCAAGCTCTCTGCTATTCATTTCCCTATCTGCAAAGTGAGAATGATAAGAGAAGCCCAACGACTGCTTCGAGTCTATTGGGAGATGATGCATGTAAAGACATGGCATACACAGTGCTCTATGGATATGAAGGGAGAGACACTGTCTCATTTCGGAGATGTTACTGGGTGGGGAGAATAAACCCACCAGGCACCTTCGACTTGGCGAAAGTTGGTGGCTTCTATCCCTGGGCATTCATTGTCCTGCAGAAGGTGTCAGTGTTGTTAGGGTGAATCTTTGGCTGTTTTGAACTGGCTGCTGTTAGTGAACGTGGGTACCAGCAGATCAGCAGAGAGGAACAAAGATCTCAGAGATCCTTGGAGGTTCCATCTGCAGGGAACACCAGAAAGGAGATGTCAGCTTTGTTGGCAGGGCTGTAAATGATGCTGGCCATGTGGGCAGAGAGCAGCCACGGAAGGAGTCTCGGGTTTTTCTTTATTAACTTAGCGTCACACTGTGATTCCTGTGCAGTAATGGAAACAGAAGGAAATTTAGAGATTCTTGAGTCTAAATTCTCATTTAAGAAGAGTGAGAATTTGAGGCTGGTGCTGTGGCATAGTAGGTTAAACCTCTGCCTGAGGCGCCGGCATCCCCTATGGGTGCTGGTCTGTGTCCCAGCTGCTCCTCTTCTGATCCAGCTCTCTGCCAATGGTCTGGGAAAGCAGCAGAGGATGGCCCAGAAGCTTGGCCCCCTGCACCTGCGTGGGATACCCGCAAGAAGCTCCTGGCTCCTGGCTTTGGATCATGGCAGCTCCAGCCAGCCATTGCAGCCATTTGGGAAAGTGAAATAGCAGATGGAAGACCTCTCTCTCTGTCTCTCCCTTTCTCTGTCTGTACCTCTGCTTCTCAAATAAATAATCTTAAAAAAATTAAAAGTAAGAAGAAGAGTGACAATCAAAGATGCTTGTGATTTACCTGTGTGATGCACACAGCTAGTGACAGAGTCAGGGTTACAATACTCCTCCTCTCTGAGTCAGATCAATGATTTTTCTCTTCAACCATCCTACCTTTCTCCAACAAATTTATAATCCTAATCCAGAAATAGATTTTGTCCTGGAAGCCCATGGTTCTTCTGGAAACCCTGGAAAATGTTTTTTGAAGGACAGGAACTAACAATTACCAACCACCAAACCGTGCCAAGATGATATCAAGAGTCTTAACTTAGGCTAAAGTTTTCATTCTCCTCTCACCTGTTCATCGAAGAGGAAGCTGAAACTCAGCCAGGTAAAGAGCTTGCCCAAGGTCACACAGGGAATCAGGGAGCAGGATGTCTTTAGGCCAAATCCGTAAGACTGCAGAAACCTGAGAGCTAGGCTTGTTTCCCTAAGGTCTTAGTTTCAAGTATAGTGATTTTTTTTTTTTTTTTGCACCAGAAAAAGCATTGTATGCAAACTATCAATAGTGATTTCCAAGCAGGCAGAAATGATCCTTTCAAATACAGATGTTTTCTTTTAAAAATTTTTAATTTATTTGAAAGGCGGAAAGATAAATAGAGCACAAAGAGAGATCTTTCATTCACTGGTTCACTCCTTAAATGCCCACAACAGCCAGGGCTGGGCCCGGCTGAAGCCAGGAGACCGGAATCCTGTCCAGGTCTCCCACATGGGTGGCAGGGACCCAAGTGTGTGAGCCGTCACCTGCTGCCTTTCAGGTGCCTGTTTTTAGCAGGAAGAGCAGAGTCAGGACTCGAGCCCAGGCAGGCTGGGGTGTGGGTGTGCCAAGGGGCAACTTAGCCACTGTGCCAAATGCCCCCCCCCACAGATTTTTTTAAAGAAAGATTAAAGTCTTGTCAGATTTGTACTAATTCTAAAGAAATAATAAACCCCTTTCAATTTAGCCTGTGGTCTTTTTTTTAACAATACTAAAATAGATTGCATTTTGACATTTCTGATGGTTTCATGCAGACTTTTTAAAGTTATAAAACAGATGGAGGCTGACGCCCCATATCAGAGTGCTGGTTCAAATCCTGGCTTCCCTGTCACCCACACAGCTCTCTGCTAATGTGCCTGGGAAAGCAGTGGAAGATGGCCCAAGTGCTTGGACTCCTGCCACCCAGATGGGAGACCTGGATGGAGTTCCAGGCTCCTGACTTCTGCCTCGCCTAGCCTTGGCCGTTACAGCCATCTGTGGAGTGACCCAGCAGATGAAAGATCTCTGTCTCTTCCTGTTTCTCCGTTACTCTGCTTTACAAATAAACCTTGTATAAAAAGGCAAATATAAAAAAGGAAATAAAATAGAGTATTAAATCATATTTGCGTCTCATGTCATGTCTCTAAAATTTTCCAAAATTTATTTTGTAATTTGTTTTGCTTTATACATAGGAGAGTCCTTTCAAAAAGCACACCAAAAAACAATTAAAATTTACATTTACTTTGGTGCAAAAAAATTTGAAATCCATAGATACATAGATATATTTCTCCTAATCTGCATTTTCCATAAACTTTTTGAAGAAGTCCTCATACATACTCATTGCTGAAAATGTGGAAAATTTCAATAAAAATTCAAAGAATAAATTAAATTTTCCCGTATTTCCACCTCTCTGATATACTCACCATTATTGTTTTGGTGTATGTTTTCATCAGACTTTATTTCTTAAAGGAGTTCATTAGTTTATTGGAGTTTATTATTAGTGCATCAATTAGACGAATTTTTAGAGGAAAAACGAGGAGTCCCACCCTTTGTGTAACGCCCATTGCTTATGAGGTTTACTCCTGAGGGTTTTAACAAGTACAAAAGGTGTGTACCCACTACCATATCATACAGGGCTGTCTTTTCAATATTTAAAAAAGCGTCTATAAAATTAGTTTTGACTTCACATTTACCAGTTTTTGCGTTGTTTAAAAATATTGTTGTCCTTTGATTATAAAAACAATGCATGTTTATAATAGCAACGCTAGCGTATAAGACTCCTCTGGGAAAGTACACTTTTTTAAAGAATGTACCAGAACAGATGTTTGGGGCAGGATCTCAGCGCAGCACCCAGGCCTCGCCTCTGGGGGTTCAGGTGCATTCACGATTAGATCCTGAGCCACCTCAGGAGGGTGATGGTTCCTGGGGGACTAGCCCCGGCCCCGGGGAGACTGGTGGGTTTCCTTTCCCCTGGCTCCAAAAGCCCAGCCCCAGAGCCTTCGCCCGGAGTGAACTCGCCGGGGCGGAGGTGGGGCGAGTGGGCAGCGGGAGGTGGTTGCCCCGGCGACGCGGCGGCTCCGCCCAGCCTGGGCGGGGCTGGAGGGTTGGTGGGGGGTGGGGGCGTAGTTGGGCGATCAGACGGTGGGTGCTAATGGGGGAGAAGTTAGGGTGGCTGGAGGAGAACTAGGCTGGGGTGGGCGAGCGAGGGCGGCTCGAGGGTGCAATCTGGTGGGAGTGGGGGTGGGGCGGGAAGTGGCTCTGAGGGACGACGGGGAGGGCCGGGTCAGGGGCGTGGCCTGTGTTCAGGGTGCAGGTCTGGGGGGCGTGTCCTAGGGTCGAGCGGGGGGGGGTCGGCTTGGGGGCGTGGCCTGCGAGGAGCCGGGCCGGGGGCGTGGTTCGGGGCCGGGGGCGTGGCCCCGGGAGCCGGCGCGAGCGGCTAGTGCGCGCCTGGCTTTCTCCCGCGGCCGCCTAGCGCGCCGCCAGCGCCCAGGCCAAGCACCGGAGCACACACTCCGAGGGCGCGGCGAGCTCTGGGCTGCGCCGTCCTGGAGATGCAGGAACGACTTGGAAACGCCGACTTTGGAGGCTCCGCCGAGTAGGGGCTGCACTAGGTGAGGCTGCACCGGCGGCGCGTGACTCTGCCGGGCGGGCGCGGGGCGCGGTCTGTTAGGTGAGAATTGCTCTCCCGGCGACGGCTTTCTTGGCGTGGGGGCGCCCTGCTCCCAGCGCCTCTAACGCAAGCGCCGCTCACCTGTTGGGCCACTGTGGGTGTTCCTTGCCCGCGAGCTGCTCGGAGCCGCATCGCCCTGGGGCAGATGTACGGGTGGTGTTCTTGCGAAAGGCCGTTTCCAGCAGGACCTGTCCAGGGATTATCCTGAAACTTTACCCCGCGCTCCCTGCGCCGGGCGGGCGGACAGAGCTTGGGGGAGCCTGGTGGTGTCCAGGTCCCCTTGAACGACTCGCTCCCTCCCTCCGGCGGCGGCTGGACCTGCGCATCCAGGGCACCGGGAAGGGATCTAACTTAGAAAGCAAGTTTCTCCCCATCTCCCAACCGGATCTTATTGCAGGAGAAAGGCTCAGGGAGCCGGCGCCTGCCGTCCCTGGACTGGAGGGGGGCGAGCTGGCGGGGCCGGTTTGGTTGCGCGTGTGTTAGGGAGGTGGGGAGGTTGACTCACTGGCCCCGGCCACGGGCCACTGCGGCCACACTCAGGGGGGACCTCGGCTGCCCGGCGCTGGCGGCCGCCGGTGCCGCTGTGCGCGGAGTTCCAGAGCCTGAGCAAATTCCCCTCCCTGCAAACACAGCCCCTGTGGTCGCTCGCGCCTCAGCGGCGGGCCGTGGTGCCGCTAAGTCGGATAATTTGACTGTGTTCCACACGTGTTGGCGAGGCTCTCCGCTGCTCCCCAAGGTTTCCTGGTACTTCACCTCTGCTTTCTTTGGCTTGCTCTTTTCCCCACCCAGCCCGTTCTTGGCTTTATGTTTCTTTGGTCTGCTGAGAGGCACAGAAATTGCACTCCCCTTTCCCTTCCCACCTGTCTTAACAGGTGCCCCTTTTCTCTGATGCTCCCCCTCCACACACGCACACACACACACACACACACACACACACACGCTGTCTTCCCTGGCTGCATTGTGCTCTGAATCAGGCACCCCACCATGTGCGGCTGAACCTTGTTCTCTGCCCCTCCCCCCATCCTTCCCAGTTGTGTGAGGCTGTTTCTTAACATCCCAATATTCAAAGTCTCGTGTACCCCCGTGGGCCCCCACACCTGCCGTCTTCCTCCCTCCCACTTGGATGATATTTGTGCACCAGTGCCCCTGTGGGTTTCTTCCTTCTTCCTGGCTGTTCCTCCCCACCCCCCCACTCCGCAGGCACTCTCTGCCCCTTTGCCTGCCACTCCCCGACAGGTGCCTGCTGCTGCTGCCCTCAGCTTCCTCGTGCTGGTTCCGCACTCCATCAACATCCCCGGGGTTCTTTCGGCACCTTTCCTGCTACCCTGACCTTCCCTGCATACATCTGCAGCTCAGAACATCTGGCGAGGGGGAAGAAGGGGGGAGGTAAGCAGCAGCCTTTCCCCAGGAGGCTGTGGAACCTTCCCCTCTGCCTCTATTTTCTTCCTTTAGGCCAAATCCTATAGGTAGTCCTGGAATGATGATTCCATTGCCTCGAGATACCTTTTATTAAACAGTGAGTGCCCAGCCCTGTGCTTACTCACTTCAAATCCTCACAGCCCTGTAGCCCAGGAACAACCACTGTCCCATCTTGGAGAGGAGGAAAGGGAGGCTCGGAAAGGGGTTTCTCCTGGCTGGCTGATGCTGGAAGCCCCTTTCTCACCTGTTGGCCCGGGTTCCTTGTCCCCAGCCTCTTGAACTCAGACTTGGGCGGGAGTTCAGCTTTGGGAATGAGGTCATTCTTTGACATGTTTTAGTTTTCAGTGTACACCAGTTGAGGGCACAAACTCCACACCTGTAGGGCAGTGCAGGGTGGTGGTGGTGAGGGGGACCCAATGCTGGGTGTTCCCGAGAGAGCTTGGGACAGTCCGGACCGACTGTACACTCACTCATCCCTGCTTTTGCCTGGCCCTCAGCCACAGGCAACCTTGAAGAAAGTGTCATAAAAAAAGGCTATCGCCAACGGTCTCCTCCTGTACAGGGGAAGTTCAGTTTCACTTTGGCAGGTGGACATCTGGGGTCCCTGAAGGCTGTGTGATTTATGGGTCTTGTTTATCTCCAACTGAGTTCCTAATCTTAGAGCCCCGATCAGACATTTCCTTGTTAGGCTGCACCTTCCTGGAGTTGGAGGCCAGCTTTCTACTGTGACAGAGACTGAAGCAGAGCCCCGGGAAAGCTGTGCACCGTGGAAGCCGGAAGGGACCTTAGGGAAACTGTGGCCCCTTGCATCCAATGGGGAGCAGCAGGACAAAAGCGTTGGCTCCACACCTAAGTCTTCTGACCACTGGCCCAGGGCTCCTGCGTGGCCCTGTGCTCTGTGGTTTGACCTCTGCTTAGTGCTAAAAGCGACTTTCTGTTGCTTCCTTGCCTTAGCTGAGAGGCTCAGAATGGAAATCATCTGTGGATTTCTTCCTTTTGTGTGTGAAAGCTACACATGAAAACAGGCTTGCTACCAGGGCAGGTAATGGGCATACATCACGGAAGTCTAAAATTCCAGTGTTGCAGGAAAGAACATTCCAGTTATTTCCACGACACCAGGAGGAACACCAAAGGGGCCTGGCTTCCAGGTACCACGCGGCACTTTGAAAACCAGTAGCTGGAGTGCTTGAGGGTCTTCGCCATTTGCAGAGAGAGAGAGAGGCATTAGTGTGAAGTGTGTATGTGACTTTCTGCATCCCTGTGTTACCCATCAAACAGCAGTGGGGGAAGCCGGTCTGTGTAGGCACAGAGTAGCTGCTGATTGTATATTGGCCTTTGCCGGGCCCACGCCCTTCTTCCCTGGACCTGCACCTGTGCCTCTGCTCCATCCCTGTGTAATCCCCCTCTCCTGGCCCTCTCTGGGCCCAGGGAGTGTGCGGGAGACTGTTCACCCCATACTCACCTCCTTGCATAGCTGCCGTTCTTGACGGCACTGAGGACGGTGCTCTGAGGTCCGAGTTGTGTGTAGCGACCCCACGTGCAACTTCCCCATCTAGAATGAGATGGGCCATCGCTGCCATGCTTGGGAGAAGAGAGGAGACCCGTGGGCAAGTCCTCCTGTATGTGGTGCGGTTCAGACTAGGATTGTCACACCTGAGCAGCCATTGAGGTGTCGCTGCTCCCTAAAGGGATACAGGCGTCAGGGGAAGTTTTTGTGACCAAAGACCCAGAGTCAGTGACGGGACTGAGATTCGAACCTGGGGCTACCCGGCTTAGGAGAGCCAGGTGCCTCTTTCTTTGCGGCTGTCCCCGTGGCTTGTAACTGCTGCAGGTTCCTGCTGCTGAGCTGAAGCAAGAACTCAGGAGGGAGAGGGAACAGCAGCCCCAGGGCTCGAGGGGAGTCCCGGGGCCGCTCTCCATGCCTGTGCTCCTCCCTTCCCTGTGTGCATGACTCGCTCTGGGCCTGGCAGGCCCAGTCGTGGCATCGCCACGAGGCACAGAGGATGCTCCGTGGGTTTGCTTCGAGGTTGTGGCACTTTGCTGGGGTTGGGACGTCAGCGCTGGTGATTGCGAGTGATGCCTCATCTGTGCCGCTCTGTTCAGCGTCCTAGACGTAGAACTGTCAGCTCCCCCAACCAGGAGCACGGAGGACCCCATCTCCTGGCCGGAAGTCACGTCCCCTGTTTCCCTGAGGCGGGACCGCCTTGTGTCTCCGTGGGACACTTGAGAGCTCAGATGTCATAATTTTAGGGATCTTGAGCCTGCCTGATGAGGACTTGGAAGCCTACCTCTTGTCTTCCTGCTCTGGATTCAGCCTCTGGTTTGAGTAACTCAGAGAGGAGTCCAGTCTGGGAGGGGTAAGGGCCAGGCTTTCTCCCTGGTCCCCATTCACTGCCACTGTGGCAGAGTGGGTTTTCCTGAGACTGGTGAGCTGTCCCTGAAGAAAAAGAGTGTAAGCCGGAAGTGGCCGGATTGAAAGGTCTTGATGGAGGGAGGCAGCCTGCAAGGTCTCTGGCCCCAGGGGTCTTCCTCAGCCTCCTGGGCTACCTGGCGGCCCTGCCCTGCCCTGCCCCCTCCTAGGGCCCCTCCCAGTCACAGCCCGACCCAGGGCCTCTCACTTAGACAGTAGGCAACTGGGCAAGGAGCCTCTTAGCCCAGGTCTGGGCAGGTGCAAGGGAAGGTGAATCTGAGTCCTACGGCAGGCGGGTCTGGAGGCAGCAAGGCGATGTGTTCAGCAGGTGTTGTGGATGGGAACTTTGATGGCAGCTGTTCACGGGGATACTGTTCTGTGGGATAGGAACAGTGCACATCTGTTGCACTTGAGTGTTAAAATTACAATTCAGACTCACTCAGCTAGTTTCTGACGTCAGGCCCTCTGCCCTCAGCAACCAGGCATGATCTAGATCTGGGCGGGGAAGCTTTTTCCCCTGCCTCATTTGGATATCTGTAACGTCATTCGCGGGCCATACAAAATTATGGACTGAAAAATGAGCCGGCTGCAGATGCATGGAATTTTGAGCCCTCCCTGCGGTTGCCTTGCCAGGGCCACACCAAATGATTTTGTGGGCCTGTTACGTTCCCCACCCCTGATCTAGGTAGATGTGCAGGTGTCTGGAGTCCTAACGGTGTACCGTACACTTGTATGTCGCACTCCTGACGGCTGAAAGAGAACTTCAGCAGTGTGTGTCGGGTGCTCCCTTCCTGGCAGTGCCTGTCTCCTGTGAGCTTCTTGCCCATTGATCATGAACTGCCGCCTCAGGGAGGGGGTGGGGGATTGTGCAGATTCGATGGCACAAGGTGGGGGTGGTAGTAGCTTTCGTGCAGGTTTGGAGGGCCAGATGCATACCTAACACTTGCTGTCTTGCACGCAGCAGGCTGTGTGCTAGATGTTAAAGATGGGGAGATTAATTCAAAGCACTTTCGTAAATAGACTCACATTCTGGTCCAGGAAGAAAGGTGGGCAAAGTAGTGAAAAGTGTGAGCATGCTGGTCTGGGGCCAAAAATCCAGGAAGGCTTCCTGGAGGAGGATCTCAGTAAACTCGGCTGAATCTGAACAGAAGAGGGAGCAGGCTGGGGCAGGAGGAGGACAGAGGAGGTGCTGTAGCCTCTGGGGACAAATGCAGCTTGGCGACTCTCGGGACCCTCAAACTGTTCCGTGTGACCCCAGGCTCCAGTTTTTCACTCATGGCTGAATCTGAGTGCTTAGAACGTGGTTCCAGCATCAGCAGCACTTGGGAATTTGTTAGGAAAGCGGATTCCAGGGCTCCTCCCCATCCCCAGACCTACTGAGTTAGAGGTTCTGGGGCTGCAGCCCAGTGATGTGTATTTTCGCACACCTTCCAGGTCACTTTCATAGGATAGACGTTTCTATTATGCGAGGGAAATGCCCATCCTGTGGTTTACTCCTCAGATGCCCACTGGAGTTGTGAGTGGTCAAGCCGAAGTACAGAGCTCAATCCAGTTCTCCCTGGATGGCAAGTATCCAACTAGCTGAGCCCACACTGCGGCTCCCAGGGTCTGTTTTAGCACGAAGCTGGAGTCATGATCTGGGAATGGAACCCAGGCGCTCCACTGTGCGGTGTGGGTACCTTCACCCCAGGCCAGATGCGGGCCCAGACAACTTCTCTTCCCAGTGCAGGCTCATCTCTCAAAGGTCTGTGACCTGCCCGTGCCCCCGGCTGGGGCTGCGGAGGCCCCCTCAAGCTCAAGGCCATCCACATTTCTGACACACTGTTTCTGTTGCCAACCCTGGTTCCTGTCATTGTTTTTCCTTTCGTTTTTATTTTATTTATTTATTTGAGAGGCAGAGTTATGGACAGAGAGAGGGAGGGACAGAGGGAGAGGTCTTCCATCTGCTGGTTCACTCCCCAAATGATTGGAGCTGGGCTGATCCAAAGCCAGGAACCAGGAGCTTCTTCTGGGTCTCCCATGTGGGTTCAGGGGCCCAAGCACTTGGGGCATCCTCTACTGCTTTCCCAGGTGCATTAGCAGGGAGGTGGATCAGAGGTGGAGTAATTGGGACACGAATCAGCGTCCATATGGGATGCCAGTATCGCAGATGGAGGCTTAACCTACTATGCCACAGTGCCAGCCCCCATATTCTCATTCTTCTTAAGTGAGAATTTAGACCCAGGGATCTTCTTCTGTCTCCATTACTGCACAGGAATCACTGTGTGACAGCTAAGTTAATAATGGGATGCTGGCACCACAGGCAGAGGCTTTAGCCCACAGTGCTGGTCCCTCCATTTAAAAAAAAAAAATTTACTGATTTATTTATGTGAAAGTCTCAGTGCCTAGAGCAGGGGTGGGGGTGCGGAGAGAGAAACACAGAGATCTTCTGTCTGCTGGTGTTCACTTCCCAAATGCCCAAACAGCCAGGCCTGGGCCAGTCCAAAGCGAGTAGCCAGGAACTCCATCAGGTCTCCTACATGGGTTTCAGGGACCCAAGTACTTGAACCATCATCTGTTGCTATCATCAAGGAATTCCAACTGGCACTCTGCTAGGAATGCAGGTATCTCAGGCAGAGGCTTAACCTACTGGGTCACTGTGCCTGCCACTGCTTCCTGTCACTGGCACACTCTACGTGATTTCCATGGCACCTGTAGCTATTGTGACTTCCTAGGGAATGGCAGTCCTCAGACAACTTGGATTCAGATCCCAGCCCTGTTGTCAGCTGGCTGGGCAACCTTGGGAAGGTCCTAACCTCTCTGTGCCTCAGCTGCCTAATCTTAAAATTATGGATAGGCTCTGTCTTGGTGCACTCCTACTGCTATAGCCAAATACTTTAGACTGGATATTGTGTAAAGAAGAGAAATGCGTTTCTCACTGTCCAGGAGGCAGGGAAGTCCAAGATCAAAACCCTGGTGTGGCTTTCTGATGAAGGTTTTCTTGCTGTGTCCTACTTGGTAGAAGAGAGGGATGGGCCGGGCAGCTGTCTGAAATCCCCCGGTAGCCACAGGCTTCCATACCCATCGATTCAACCAACTGGATTGGGAATTTGAAAAAAGTGGGTCTACGCATGGGAGACCAGGAGGAAGCATCTGGCTCCTGGCTTTGGATTGGTGCAGTGCACCAGCTGTAGTGGCCATTTTGGGGGTGACCCAATGGAAAGAAGACCTTTCTGTCTGTCTCTCTCTCTCACTGTCTAACTCTGCCTGTAAAAAAAAAAAAAAAAAAAAAAAAGTGGGTCTAAGTGTGTACAAGCTTTTCTCTTGTTGTTGTACAGCAGCGATTCGCCTGCGTTGTGTTAGGTGTTATAAGTCATCTAGAGATGATCTAAAGTCTGCGGGAGGATGCGTGTAGGCTCCGTGCGTTACGTCGTTTTATATAAGGGACCTGACTATCCCAGGTCCCGTGTGCCTGGAGTTTGGGAACCACTGCCACAGGCTGTTGAGAGGACGAAATATGTCACTCTTTCAGTGTTAGGAAGAGTGCACCTGGGACACAGGAATTGCTTAGGGTTTGTGTGGTGACAGAGGCTGGTGTTTAGGAATGAGAAGAAAGTATGCTGACTGCTTGTCCTGTGTCAGTGCAAGTCCGTTTGGAGATATGGTGCGTTCTGTCTTGTTTGGAGAGGTGAAGTAGAACAGCCCCACATCTGATTCTGTGAGCACCCTTCAAGCACACACAAAAGACGGTGCTGTGAGCAGAGCACATGGCTCCCACCAAGCCAATCTTCCCAGCATCTGGCACTATTTTGCTTACTTCTGTACAGTAAAAATTGAAGTTTTGAAATAACCAGATTCTAGCATCATGAAATACCAGCACTTTACAGCACACGTGAGGATATCCAGGTGAATCAGATGCCCAGAGAGTCTGTATCTCCCCTAATCCCATCATTTATAATTCAATACCAGTTTTCCAATACATGCAATCCATCTCTAGGCTTGGTCTTTCTTTGGCAACTAGTTTGTCTTCTTGGATTTAAATGTCACTGTAAGTTATGTATTTCTAAACAGTATCTGAAAGAATATGTAGTCTAGGGGCCGACATTGTGGTGTAGAGGTAAAGCTGTAGCCTACAACTCCGGCATTCCAATATGGGTACTGGTTCGTGTGCCGGCTGCTCCACTTCCAATCCAGCTCCTTGTTAATGGTCTGGGAAAAGTAGCAGAAGATGGCCCAAGTGCTTGGGCCCCCTGCTGCGTAAATGGGAGACTCAAATGAAGCTCTGGCTATTTGGGGAGAGAACTAGTAGACAGAAGATCTCTCTATTTCTGTCTCTTCTTCTCTCTCTGTAACTCTTTCAAAATAAATAACTAAATCTTTAAATAAAAGAATATATAGTCTGTTTGCATATCCTGTCATACATATTCATTGTTTTATTCATTCGAGAAATATTTGATGAGCACCTGGTTTGGACAAACTCCTACCTAGCAGTTCCACATTTCTGTCTTCGTCAGCTTGCGTATGTCTTTCTCTTGGTTCCAGTTTACGACAGCAGACTTCTCTATACATGTTTCTTTGGGGGACATAATTACTCAGCTTTTAATAATAGAACATCTGAAGGACATTTTTCATGTTGATTTCACGGGCCTTCTTTGAACCCTGCTGAGATTAATTAAATCAAGCCCCATGCAACAATTGCTCTAAAATATTCTGACAAGTTATTAAAACTGAGTTGACCTAAGACCGTAGGACTCAACCCACTGCACATGGTCGCCTTGGAAGGAAACCCGTGATTCTGTTCAAGCTCTAGTTTATTTTGGTGCTGAAGCAGCCCTGGTAGTGTGGGCAAATTAATTATATAAATGAAAAATACAAGTTTGTGAACGCATGTCTGGAATTTGTGATTTGTTTCTCTTTCCGTGGAAAGGTTCGATTAGGCTTCTGGTTTTGTTTGGCCCCGCAGGCTTGCGAGTCATGGCTGTTTACTGAGAGGTTGGCCCTAGAACATTTGAATGGAAAGAATTGATTCACTAAGGGGATTCTGCTGCCCGGCTGCTAAGCAGAAATCCACCAGTAGGCAAACTTTTGTACAGCCCCACAGAAACAGCTCAGTGTTTTATGGTAAAGACTGGCCTCCATTGTGTGGCCTTACCATTGTCACCCGCCTTACCCACGGGCTGAATAGGGTTTAGAAATACAGCCCTTCAAAGCAATTGCCCCTGCTGAAATGGTCCATGGATCCTTCTGAAATAACATCCCTCCAACCCTCATTTGAAACAAAGAAGGAAGGGGATGTATTAATATCTGCAGCTTCAGTTATATCGAAAAAGAACATATGTATTTAAATGAGAAAATTTAAAAATACAACAATTTTTAAAACCTCGTAAGTAATCTATACTATGCTTGGAACACTAAATACTGTATTCTTTCATGCGGTGTATTTTATGATCTGCCAGAGCTGCTTTCTATGTTTCTCTACTTCTGGCTTTTCTAAAACAAACCTAAAATCCCCAGGGTGGATGGCCCAGCTCATCTTACTGCAGATCCTGTTTATTCGACCAAATTCAGCTCAAAGCTGGCTCAGAGTGTCTCTGTGTGGCCTCAGGCAACTCTGCCAGAACCGTGGGTCCCTGCACTTCCTAGAAAAGAGCGTGGCTCTCACTCTGCTCCCAGTTCCCCTTCATGGCTGTGATATGTGGGGGAGCTGGTGGGTGATGGGCTGGAACGTTCTGCTCTGCTTTGCTTGCTAACCCGTGCCAAGTTCCACTCCCCTAGTCAGGTCTCGGACCCCTGGCCTTAGTCAGTGACTTAAACACCAGGGCCCTGACCGAGGAGAGTTGGCGGCTGCTTTTGAGTATTTCGGTTTTTTCATGACTTGAGGTGTGAGTTGGGAGACTGATTTCCAGCCTGTGAATGGATGTGATTGTCGGGGCGCCAGCTGCACAGTGGTTCATGGTGTAATGATGGGAGCACGTTCTGAGAAAGGCAGGTTAGGAGATTTTGTCATTTTGAGAACTTTGTGGAGTACACCTACACAAACTAAGATGTCTGTGACGCCACTAGGCGGTAGGATCTTAGGGGACCACCTTCTGTGCAGTCTGTTGTTGAATGTTGTTATGTAGTAGCGGTGGCCTTCTACATCTCCTGGATTGCATCATTCTCCCTCATGCTTGATTTAATCTCATGTTCTGTTCACATGGCCCTAGGATTAAATAGGCCGCACCATCCATCAATGCGGTATAGACCGCATAGCTTCCGTGTGCAGTACGGAAGTGCACCTGATGATGTTCCCAGATGCTGGAACCTATCCATTCCATTCTGAGTGCTTTCCCACGGTGAAGTGGGCGTGTTGGCCACTGCTGCCCTTACCCGCCGGCATCGGCTCTGCCAGATGCTGAGTCATCTGAAGGCAGGCACCTTCTCTAGGCCCAGTTCTTTTTTAAAGAATTATTTATTTGAAAGGCCCAGTTACAGAGAGAGAGAGAGAGAGTGAGAGGGATATAGAGTTCTTCTACATGCTGGTTCAGTCCCCAAATGGCCGCAATACGCAGGGCTGAGCCAGGCCAAAGCCAGGAGCCAGGAGCTTCTTCCGAGTCTCCCACATGGATGCAGGGGCCCAAGGACTTGGGCTATCTTCCACTGCTTTCCCAAGAACATCAGCAGGGAACTGGATCAGAAGTGGAGCAGCCGGAATTTGAACCGGCACCCTTATGGGATGCTGGTGTCACAGGCAGCAGTTTAACCCACCACAACACCACAGGCCCAGTTCTTGAACTCTGGGATGTGGCCCAATGTCCTGTACACCCCCACCCCGCCCCAGCTCATCCTGGAACATGATGCCACCATGCTGGCCCCTGCAGGTTCCTGAGGTTCAGTCCCAACCGTGACTCAGGTGGTGCTCAGCTCTGCCCTCCTTGACTCTTTCTCTAGGTGGTTCCTTCTGGGCTAGAATATTCAGCTTCAAGGAGTGGGCACTCATGGCCCTGTCAATCCTTGCTCTCCTCTCACATCTGCTTGCTGTGCCTGCAGACCACCTGTGCCTCTCAGGGTGCCCCTCCAAATTAGGAAAAATCCTCCGTGCTCAGAGCGAGCTGGACACTTGCGTGCCAGCGTTCGCTGGGAGGAGGAAGCAAGCACTCTTCCTGCTTTTCCTAACCCTTCTTGTTGATCGGATCTCTTCCTTAAAGCTCCCTGCCTTGATGGGATCTGGCCCTCAGGCCTTCAGGCCTTTTAGAATGGTTTGACATCACCACGTCATGTCTTCCATTTACGTGTTAGCCTTCAAATGTTTGCCGGTGAATAGCTTAAACCCGATAATAAATATAGGAGCCGCTGCCACATGCTTTCTTATATTTCATGCTAAAATTCCTGAAAGCAGGTACTCACTATGACTTCCCGGGGCTATGTTTAAAGCCAGCTGAGATTGATTAAGTCATGTCCCATGCAACAGTTACTCTAAAGCACGGCGGCTTCTCAGGTATCAGTGCCTGCTGGACTACCGAGTTTGAATCATCCGAGTAGATGCTGACGTTTTGATTGATGTCCTGCTAAACACTTGCAGTCTCTTCCAGTTGGTATGTTTTTGTTTTTGTTTTGTTTTGTTTTTCACGCAGGGATGGGGAGCCTGTAAAGCAGGAGTGGGGATCGGCCTGCCTGTGGGCCACAGAAGGCCTGGGAAATCATTTGGTCTGGCCCTGCCAAGGCGACCACAGGGGGCACTTGACATTCAATACATCTATGGCAGGCTAATTTTTAAGTTGATTGTTTTGTATGGCCCGCGAATGACATTGCGAATATCCAGATGGCCCTTGGCAGAGACAGTGTTCCCCAGCCCTGGAGGAAGGAGGAACTGTGCTGTTTTCTAGGCTTTCCTGGAAAGTTGTCCCTGTGGAAGCCACGTCTTCCTCGGCACAGGGCCCCTCTGTTGTCCTCAGGTTGGGCCTTTGCAGAACACTTTGTGTCCCTGGGAACCCTTTTCTTCTGAGATGGAGATAGTGAGTATCTCTTTAGATCAGTCTGGGAGAGACAGAGCACTGTGAACAGAGACCTGCTCAGCAGGAGGCTTCCTGGGTCCGTGTTAGGCTGAACTGGCACAGCCACCCGCTCTGGGTGTGCTTCTCGGTCAACCGAACAGAGCTGGAAGACTCTAGTCTGTTTTGGAGAGAGGATTACAAAAAAAAGTCACTCCCCAAAGCCAATGCTGGTATAACTGCTTTTCTGAATGGAAGAGGTTCTTTGATGCGATAGTTTGAAAGAGAACTGGGCCATCCAGTGACCGGTTATCACTCGTGCCTGGTTACTCCCTCCCTTCTGTCAGCTCATCCCTGCAGGATTCAGAAGGCCTGGAGGCACTGCCCCGTGGGGCAGCCCTGCCGCTTTCCCCCAGAGAAGTGGGAGGTCGAGAATCGGTCTCCTAGTGGCTCCCTAGATCTGGGTGGGTTTTGACTCCTAAGGAAATGGCCCTACTGCTGTCTGAGCGCAAAGGCACCTGGAAGCTGCTGAGTGGACGGGAGGTGGGGGCGCCCTCATCTCAGAACTCAGCAGGACAGAGCTGAGGGCGCATGCTGCTTCCCAGTGGAGGCTGCAGCGGGGAGGGGAGAACAGGTGCGGTGCGGGGAAGGCCAGGTGCCTGCCAGTGAGTCTCCTGTGTGGTTTTATAAGGACAGTTGTCTCCCCTTATCTGCAGTTTTGCTTCCGGCGGTTTCGGTTACCTGCAGTCAAGCAGTCTGAAAATACTAAATGGAAAATTCCAAAAATGAATAATTCATCAATTCTAAGTAGCTTTGATTACAGTATATTGTTGTTGTTATTCTATTTTGTTATTAGTTATCGTTCATCTCTTCCTGTGCCTACTTTACAAGTTAAGCTTTATCATAGGAATGTATATGTACAGGACACAGCACTATGTATAGCACACAGTATGTATCAGGCACCTATTGGAAGTATCCCTCGTGCGTAACGGGTACAGGAGCCACATCCTGCATCTCTCCCACGGTGTCATGCCAATGACAGCAGGAATGTTACAAGGGTTGGGCGAATGGTTTCAAAGCAGACGGTGTAGAGGGTTGGTAATTACAAGCGATTTAATGGGGGAGGTGGCCACATGTGCTTGCTAGTGGGTGGCTGGGTCATCCGTGCTGGAATTCCACAGACTTCTGAATTTGTTCTTGATTGTCCTGCTGAACCTTCACACACCAGTGGTGAGGTTTGGATATTCAAGAAGAGGTCTCTGTAAAGTAATTTCAAGCTTCTAGATCCTGGTGAAAGAAAGACAAAGCTGGGATGCACCGATGGCTTTCATTAGCTGGAGTAGTGATGGGAAGGTCAGCATCTGACACAGGAGAGGCAGGTGGAAAGAAAGAGTAGGAGTTTTTCAAGGCAGTTATATCGGTTAAGAGCTCAAAACTCTTGCCTACTAATATCTTAAAGTTTTTATTTCAAGATTGTGAAGAGATTGCTCGGTTTCCCCCTTGACAACATCTTGCACAACGGTGGTCCAGTGCCTCAGCCTGGATCTTGCCACGGGTACAGTCAGGATACAGAAGTTTCCATCAGCACGGAGGTCCCTCCTGTTTGTCCTTCTGTTACCACACCTGCTTGCCTCCTGCCCCCACCCCTGCCTGTACCCCTGACACTCACTGATTTAATCTCCATGTAATTTTGTCCTTTCAAAAAATGTTATAAAACTGGAATTGGCTTTTTTCACCTAGCATCATTCTCTGAAGATACTAATCCCTTTTCAGACCTGGGGCTTGCAAACGCGCTGTCTCCATAGCTTTTTAGCCTCTTCACAGGGTGAAAGCTTTTGTAGAACAAGAGTTTTTCATTTTGATGAGACTGCAGTTGATCGATTTTTTTCTTTTATGGATTATGCTTTTGGTGTCAGATTTAAAACTTTGTCTAGTCCTAGATCCCAAAGAATTTCATTTCTGTTTTCTAAAAGTTTTATGGTTTTACCTGTAAATCCATGATCTCTTCGAATTCATTTTTGTATCAGGTAAGAAGTTTTGGTTGAGGTTCTTTGGGTGGCCAGTTGCTCCAGCGCTATTTGTTGAAAAGGCTTTCTCTCTTGCATTCAGCTGGTTTTACTTCTTTTTCAAAAATTGGTTTATAGATCTGTTTCCTGGTGCTGTGTTCTATGTGTCTATACCTCAGGCAGTATCACAGCCTTGATTTGTAAAGCTGTTCACATCTTTTTTATAAAAAGACTACTTATTTATTTCACAGGGAGGTGGGGAGAGAGGTATCTTTCATCCAGTGGTTCACTCCCCAAATGACGGCAACACCTGGGTTGTGCCACGCTTCACTGAGGAGCCTGGAACTCCATCCGGGTCTCCCATGTGGGTCACAGGGGCCTGGAGTACTTGCACCGTCTTTTCTGCTGCTTTTCCCAGGCACGTTAGAGGGGAGCTGGGTAAAAAGCGGAGCAGCAGGGACCTGAACTGGGGCTCATAGCACCTTTTCTTTTCTTGTTATTGCATTAGCTATGGCATCCATCTTTAACCATTGAGTAAAATGGTAGCTGTGGTTTTTGGTGGATACTCCTTAGCAAGATGAAGAGAGTTCCCTTCTGTATTTGTTTTTCTGAGAGATGTGTGTGTGTGTGTGAAGAACGGTGTTGAATTTTATAAAGTGTTTTTTCTAAAGCGATTAATGTGATCATAACAATTCTTCTTCTTTAGCCTGGTAATAAGTGGGGTTGCACTATTAACTTTCAAATACTGAACCAGTGTTGGACATCAGAATAAACCTGAATGGAATGCCACTGAGTCATATGTACAATTATTTTATATTTTGCCCAATTGGATTCTGTTTTGTTAAGACATTTTTTGGTCTGTATTCATGAGTAATATTTGTCTGTAGTTTTTTTTTTTTAAAGATTATTTATTTGAGAGAGAGAGTTACAGAGAGAGGGAGAGACAGAGAGAGAGAGAGATCTTCCATCTGCTGGTTCACTCCTCAAATGGCCACAATGGCCAAGGCTGGGCCAGGCTGAAGGCAGTAGCCAAGAGCTTCATTCCAGGTCTCTCACATGGGTGCAGAGGCCCAAGGACTTGAGCCATCCTCTGCTACTTTCCCAGGCCATCAGCAGGGAGCTGGATTGGAAGTGGAGCAGCTGGGACTTGAACCGACACTCACATGGGATGCTGGCACCGCAGGTGGAGGCTTAGCCTACTATGGCATAGTGCCGGCCCCTGTAGTTTTCTTTTTTGTGTTTTTTAAAATGAGGTATAATGTCAACTTTTTAGAATGAATCAATAATCACTCCCTTTCCTTGTATTTCCTGGAAGAGATGGTGTGGACTGATTGTTAATTCTTATTTAAATATTTGGTAGAGTTTTTGAGTGAAGCCACCTGTGCTTGGAGATTGCTTTTTTTGGGGAGTTTAAAATTACCGATTCAGTTGCCTTAATGGCTAAGAGCTGCTGAAGTTAACCCTTTCACAATCTGTGAGTTGTGGTGGTTTGTAGTTTTTGTTTTTTTAAAGACTTATTAATTTATTTGAAAGTCAAAGTTACTGAGAGAGAAAGAGAGAGAGAGGCAGAGATCTTCATCCATTGGTTCACTCCCCAGATGGCTGCAGTGGCCAGAGCTGGGTCAGGTTGAAGTCAGGAGTCCAGAGCCAGGAGCTTCATCCAGGTCTCCCACATGAGTGGCAGGGGCCCAAGTTCTTAGGCCATCTTCCACTGCTTTTCCAAGGCACATTAGCAGGGAGCTGGATCGGAAGTGGAGCAGCTGGGACTTGAACTGGTGCCCATATGGGAGGCCAGCATCACAGGTGGCAGCTTTACCTGCTGCGCCACAACACCAGCCCCGGTCTGTGTTTTTTGAGGAAGTGGTCCTTTGTGTCATTGTCAAAGTGATGTGTGTGGATTTGTTTGTAGTATTCCCCGATTATTTTTCTTTGCTGGGGAGTGGAATCTACAGGGTCTGTAGCGATAACCTGCTTCATTGCTGATATTGGTGTCTTGTGTCTTTTCTTCTTTGTCTTGCCAGAAGCTTGTCAGTTATATCAGTCTTTTCGAAGAGCAGCTCTTTGTTTAATTCATTTTTCTGTTTTCAATTTCTTTTAAAGCTGTTTTCATCCTTAAGTATTTCTTCCTTCTGCATGCCTTTTTATAGGTTTTTGAGGAAGGAGCTTAGATCACTGATTTGAGAGACTCCTTCTTTTCGTGTATATGCATTTTGTCCCATAAATTTCCATCACAGCACTGCTTTAGCTATGTCCCACACTTTTTGATATGTTACATTTTCATTGAGTTAAATTTTTTTTTTAATTTATTTACTTGGAAGTCAGAGTTAAAAGAAGCAGAGGCACTCCCCAAATGGTCACAACAGCTGGAGCTGGGCCTATCAAAAGCCAGGAGCCAGGAGCTTCCTCCAGGTCTCTCACATGAGTGCAGCGGCCCAAACACTTGGATCATCTTCCACTGCTTTCCTAGGCCATAACAGGGAGCTGGACTGGAAGTGGAGCAACCGGATCTCAAACCGGTGCCCATATGGGATGCCGGCACTGCAGGCTGCAGCTTTACCTGCTGTCACAGCGCCAGCCCAGAGTTAAAAGTATTTTTTTTTTTTTTAAATTTCCCTTTAGACTTCCTGTGGGTTATGTAGAAGTGTGTTGTTTACTTCCCAAGTGTTTGGAGATTTTCTTGTTCTCATTCTGTAGTGGGAGAACATATTGTCTATGATTTCAGTTCCTTTAGATTTGTTGAGGTTTGTGCTATGGCCCAGGACATCTTGATAGATGTTCTAGAAATGCTGGAAAACAGAGCCGGCGCCGCGGCTCACTAGGCTAATCCTCCGCCTTGTGGCGCCGGCACACCGGGTTCTAGTCCCGGTCAGGGCGCTGGATTCTGTCCCGGTTGCCCCTCTTCCAGGCCAGTTCTCTGCTGTGGCCAGGGAGTGCAGTGGAGGATGGCCCAAGTCCTTGGGCCCTGCACCCCATGGGAGACCAGGAGAAGCACCTGGCTCCTGCCTTTGGATCAGCGTGGTGCGCCGGCTGCAGCGGCCATTGGAGGGTGAACCAACGGCAAAGGAAGACCTTTCTCTCTGTCCACTCTGCCTGTAAAAATAAATTAATTAATTAAAAAAATTTTTAAAAAATGCTGGAAAACAGGGTGCATTCTGCTCTTACAGGGTCGAGACTTCTGTAACTGTCTAATCCTGTTGGTTGATGGTGTTACTCTTGCAATGGAGTATTTTGTAGTGATATTGATAGCAGTGTTTGGGTTTTTCTTTGATTTATTTTTAACTGATTAATGAAGCTTCTGGCTCCTGGCTTCAGATTGGTGCAGCTCTGGCTATTGCAGCCATCTAGAGAGTGAACTAGCAGATGAAAGACCTCTCCCTCTCTCTCTGCCTCTGCCTCTCTCTAACTCTGCCTTTCAAATAAATAAATAAAAATAAGTTTGAAATGAACCAAGGTTGCTCTCAAAATCAGAGGTTAAACAGCTAAACTTGCCAACTAGGAGAGGAAGATAATGTTTCAAGGTTATCTAGATTGCTTCTTATTGAGTAATGTTTATGAGTAAACTACCTTAATGTTGACTAAATACTTATCCAATCATTAGTTCAATTATTAGACCAGAACAGAGAAATTGATTGTTAATATAAATGCTAGATTATTCATCTCTTCTAAACAATTTCTTGAATACTTCCTCCATTCCAGACATGGCATGGTTTCCAAGGATGTACATGCAAACCAGGGCATCCCAGACCCAAGTATCTTTTTCTTTTTCCACAAAAAAAAGACATAGAAGTATCAAAGGCTTCTGTAAAGAATGAGTTCTAGAACGCATAGGTCAATTCAACTTCAAAGATTATTTTAGTTTCAGATGCTATGGCTTGAATTTCCAAAGTGATATTGGTGGTGGGCATTTGGTGTAGCAGTTAATACAGTCCTTGGGATGCCCGTATCCCTTATGGGAGTCCTGGTCCTGCTTATGATCCAGCTTCATGCTAATGTGCATCCTGAGAGGTACCAAGTGATGGCCCAAGGACTTGGGTCCCTGCCACCCACATGGGAGACCCAAATGGAGAGTTAGTTCCTGGCCTTGGCCTGGCCAGCCCTAGCTGTTAGGCATTTGGGGAGTGAACCAACAGATAGACAGTATCCCTCTCTCTCTCTCCATCTCTCTGCCTTTAAAATAAATTTAATAAGCAAATAATTTCTAAACAAGAAGAAATAATTGATACTAAAAAAAGCTTTGCAGGGAAGCTGCTGTGTGCCTTAGGTTACGTAGTCACTTTAAATTCAAAACCTGGGATCGAGGGCTTGTTTCCTTCAGTGTGCCGGTCACGGGCAAAGGTGCAGGGAATCTGGGTTTGCTCAGCCCCTGGTGTATTTCTTTCTAAAGTTTATTCTGAAGATAGTGGCCAAGTATATACTTCTGAAGCTTTCTGTCCTTTTTTATATTTTATTTCTTAAGAAATAGAAGCTTTAGGCACTGGCCCTGTGGTACAGGAGTCTGGGCCTACGCCTGTGGCACTGGCATCCCATATGGGCCCTGGTTTGTGTCCCAGCTGCTCCTCTTCCAATCTAGCTCTCTGCTTTTGGGCTGAGAAAGCAATGGAAGATGGCCCAAGTCCTTGGCCCCCTGCACCCATGTGGTAGACACGGATGAAGCTCCTGGCTCAGCTGCGGCCATTGAAGCCATTTGGGGAGTGAACCAATGGATGGAAGACCTTTTTCTCTGTCTCTCCCTCTCTCTGTCTGTGACTCTTCATCTCAAATAAATAAATAAAATCTTTAAAAAACATAAGAGAAAAAACCAGAAATAGAATCTTCATGCACACAGGAACAACAGATCTGTTTTATGGCCAGGGTATTGTCTATGCAGTGTGTTCCACGGGCACTTGAAGAGAATGCGCTTCTGTCTTGTACAGTGCAGTGTCCTTTGACTGTCTGATCCCATTGGCCATGTCTTCTCAATGACACAGCTTTATGAGGACTGCCTAGGTCAAATCTGCTATCAATACTGAAGTTACTTCATGTCGTTTTGTAAACACAGCATTAGTTTAACCTGTTTTACCAGGTCTGACTTTGGAAGGGCAGCGAAGACCTTGGTCTGTTACTTTGCAGGTAACATGTACAAATAGTTAGAAAATGCAGCTATATAAAGCATGGTGTTTGCTCTCCTTTTCCCCTTGACATCATAGTTTCCCTTTAAGATCAGCTTTTTGGATCACAAAAACATGTTATTTTCCCAGAAAGCCAGGTCTTTTGATTAATGAAGCCAGTGAGGCCAGGGCCAGGTTAAGTACACTTAGTCCTGGCATGAATCCTGGAAGTGACCCTCAGTCTTCTTTCTCTCACTTTGGAGCTGTTTAATTTAATCTAATGCGTTTTCTGTGAAAATGGAGCCTGGTGATTCGCTAAAAACACTCCATAAATCTAAATAAATAATATAATGATTGGTTGATAGGCCATTTATTATAAATAGATAATAAACACGGTTTTTTATATCTTTTTTAAAAAGATGTATTTTATTTGTAAGGTGAAGGGGCAGAAAGAGAAGAAGAGATAGAGAGATCTTCTGTCTGCTGGTTTACCCCCTCCCCCCAATGCCCACAAAATCCAGGGCTGGGCCAGGCTAAAGCCAGGAGTCCAGAGCCAGGAACTCCATCTCAGTCTCCCATGTGGGTGGCAGGAACCCAAGCACCTGGGCCATTTCCTGCTGCTCTCCCGGGCACATTAGCAGGAAGATCAGAAGCATGGAGCAGCCAGGACTCAAATCAGCACTCTAATAAGGGATACAGTGTCCCAAGCTGATGTGTCACAGTGCCCACCCCAGTATACACCATTTTATTAGCAAACCTCTTCTTTCCTCCTTAGTATAAAATGGAGTTGAAAATTGTGCTGTCTATTCAACTTCTTTGACTCTCTAATCACTCAAAGCATAGTGGGAAAACACTGTTTTACTTTTCTGATTTTGTCATTATTTGGACTGTTGCAGTAAGAAGGTCTTCATAGATAAGTGAAATAGATACTTTCACAATAAGTCGGGGCTTTTGGCAGAGTAACTGGTGTGGTTTGCTTCAGGTAAATTAGGTAACTTTTTTTTAAGATTATTTATTTGGAAGAGTTATGGGGTGGGGAGGGAGGATCTTCCATCTGCTGGTTCATGCCCCAGATGCTGCAGTGGCCAGCGTTGGGCCAGACTGAGCCTGGAGCCAGGAGCTACATCCAGGTTCTTAATGTGGGTGACAGGGACCCAAACACTTGGGTCATCTTCCACAGCTTTTCCCAGGCTGTTAGAAGTGGAGCAGTCGGGAGACAAACTGGCACCCATATAGGATGCTGGCGTCATAGGCAATGGCTTTACCTACTGCACCACAATGGCAGCCCCAGCTAACTTCATTGAACCTTGTTTTTTTGTTTTTTGCTTTTTCTCTGTAAAATGAGTCCTGCTCATAATTTCTGACGCCACCTGTTTTGTGTGGGACGCTGTCTGTTTTGTGTGGTCGTTTTCATTGTCTCCTGTTAGTCTGAGAGCTCCTACAGATTGAGAGTTGGGACCTATTTATCTTTGTTATCTCCAGTCTGACAGCTGCAGATGCTACAAATGCATATGCCTCTTGAGGCCACACAGATAGCGGAGTTACACAGTCTTGGTGGAGACTTTTGTTCCGTAAGTTCCACCTACAGGGCCTATAGAGGAACATGGCCCAGAGTGCCCAAACTTTCCAATTTTCCAAGAGAAATCAAGGTGAAATTTCTCTGTTCTTAAAGATTGGAAATGAACTCCACCTTTTATTATTATTATTATTTATTTGACAGATAGAATTAGACAGAGAGAGAGAGAGACAGAGAGAAAGGTCTTCCTTCCATTGGTTCACCCCTCAAATGGCCGCCACAGCCAGCGCTGCGCCAATCCAAAGCCAGGAGCCAGGTGCCTCCTCCTGGTCTCCCATGTGGTACAGGGCCCAAGCACTTGGGCCATCCTCCACTGCCCTCCCGGGCCACAGCAGAGAGCTGGACTGGAAGAGGAGCAACTAGGACTAGAACCAGGTGCCCATATGGGATGCTGGTGCCGCAGGTGGAGGATTAACCAAGTGAGCCACGGCGCCGACCCCCTGAACTCCATCTTTTAAGTCTCTGTGCAGGCCAACTGAGGCATAAATACTGTCTTAGTCTTTTTGGGTTGCTATAACAAAATGTTATGGATTGTGGGGCTTAAACAACAGAAATTTATTTCTCATGGTTCTGGAGGCTCAGTAGTCCAGGATCAAGACAATGACAGGCGCAGTGTCAGGTCAGCGCTTGCTTCCTGGTTCTTAGATAGCAGCTTCACACTGTGTCCTTATAGGGTGGGAGGGAGAGGATGGTCTCAAGGCCCTTTTTATCAGGGCATTAATCTCAATCATAAAGGCTCTGCCCATGACCTAGTCACTTCCCCAAAGTCCTGCATTCTTTTTTTTTTTTTTTTTTTTGACAGGCAGAGTGGACAGTGAGAGAGAGAGAGAGACAGAGAGAAAGGTCTTCCTTTGCCGTTGGTTCACCCTCCAATGGCCGCCGCGGCCGGCGCACCGTGCTGATCTGATGGCAGGAGCCAGGTGCTTCTCCTGGTCTCCCATGGGGTGCAGGGCCCAAGGACTTGGGCCATCCTCCACTGCACTCCCTGGCCACAGCAGAGAACTGGCCTGGAAGAGGGGCAACCGGGACAGAATCCGGCGCTCCAACCGGGACTAGAACCTGGTGTACCGGCGCTGCAAGGCGGAGGATTAGCCTAGTGAGCCGCGGCGCAGGCCAAGTCCTGCATTCTAAAAAGCCTTCTTATCTCTTTAAGAAAGATGAATAAATTGAGGATCAGAAAGTTCACAAAATGACCCAGGCTGGCACCTGTATCTAGTGACTGAGGTGAGAAGCTAATATTTCATTCTGTGCTGTTTTGGAATGTTATCACCTTCTGTCTAAGGTTAGGAATTGACCCCATGGTGAAGAAGCTAGCCTTCATGTTTCTTTATTGACAGCTTTATTGAGATATGATTTCCACTTTATATAATTCATTCACTTAAGGTTAACATTCAGTTGTTTTCAGTATGTTCATGGTTGTGCAGTCATCACCGCAGTCAGTTTTAACATTTTCATCACCCCCAAAGGCAACCCTGAACTCATCAGCAGCCAATCCTCCATTTCCTGCCAGGCCCCTAGCCCCTGGCAACCACAAATCGACAGTCTGTTCTCATAGATTTGCTTAATTCTAGACATTTCACTGAAATGGATTCACACAATGTGGTGATTTTTTGTGTCTGGCTTCTTTCACTTATTTTACTGTTTCAGGGTTCATCTGTGTTGTAGCGTGAATCAACATTTTATTTCTTTTTATCGATGAGTAATACTTCATTATGTGTGAAACACATTGTATTTATTCACTCATCAGGTGATGAGCATCGAGTCATCTATGCTTTTTAGCTATTATGGGTAATATTGCTATGAATATTTGGGCACTAGTTTTTATATGGACATGTGCTTTCATTTCTCTTGGGTGTAGACACCTAGGAGAGGCTTTACAGCGTCATGGGGTAAGTCTGTGTTTAGCCTTTCAAAGTTTATAGTCCCACCAGCAGTATAGGAGCATTCCAGTTTTTCTATTCTGTCACCAACAGTTTAAAGTGGTGGTAAAATCTGTATAACGCATCATTTTCAGTTAATATTAAGTATATCGACATTTGTGCCACCAATTTCCAAAACTTTTCATCTTGGAAAACTTGATATGTGTACCCATTGAACACCTCCCCTTTCTCTCCTCCTCACGGCTATCAGCAGCACTTGTTTTATCTGCCTTTTGACTCCAGCCGTATTTATGTGTATAAAGTGTATTTCTCCTGGTTTTGGTTTGCATCTTCCTAATGTATGGCCATGTGCACATCTTTTCATGTGCTTGTTGGGTATTTGTGTGTCTTTGGAGAATGCCTATTCAGGTCCTGTGCCTAGTTTTAATTAGGTTCTTTGCTCTTTTACTGTTGAGTTATAAGAGCTCTTCATTTATTCCGGATATTAAACTCTTATCAGAGCTATGATTTCCAAGTATCTCTCCCATTTTATTGCTTTTCTAGGGATGTCTTTTACATCAGGTTTTAATTTTGATGAAATCCAATTTAGCAAATTTTTCTCTTGTCATTTGTACTAAGAAACCTTGTCTAACCCAAGGCCTTACACTCATATTTTTATCTAAGAGTTTGATAGTTTTAGCTCTTATATTTAGATAAATGCTCCATTCTGAGTTAGATTTGTATGAAGTGTGAGGGGAAAATCCAGTTTCATTGTTTTGTATGTATATCTGTGTTTATCCTGGCACAATTACAGAAAAGGTGATTCTTTCACCATCGAATGATCTTGACACCCTTGTTGAAAATGAATGTACAATAAATTTTCTTTTATTTTTTAAAAGATATTTATTTGAAAGGCAGAGTGATAGAGAGAGAGAGAGAGAGAGAGAGATCTTCCTTTACTCCCCAGATGGCTGCAACAACCAATTCTTGGCCAGACCAAAGCCACGAGCCAGGAATTCCATCCTGACCTCCCAAAGCGGTGCCTGGGAGCCAAGTACTTGGGACATGCTTCGTTGCCTTTCCAGGCACACTAGTAGGAATGTTGGATTGGAAGTGGAGTAGCCAGGACACAACCAGCACTCCAGTATGGGATGCTGTCATACAAGTGACCCCACTGAGCCACAATACCAGCCTTTAGTAAGTTTTAAATTGTGAAGTCTAAATTATCTAACTTTATTTTTCTTTTCAAGAGTGTTTTGGCTATTCTGAATCCCTTGAATTTTCTTTTCTTTTCTTTTTTTTTTTTTTTTTTTTTTTTTTTTTTTGACAGGCAGAGTTAGACAGTGAGAGAGAGAGACAGAGAGAAAGGTCTTCCTTTCGTTGGTTCACCGCCGAAATGGCTGCCACGGCCAGCGTACTGTGCCAATACAAAGCCAGGAACCAGGTACTTCCTCCTGGTCTCCCATGGGGGTGCTTTCCCAGGCCATAGCAGAGGCGTGGATCAGAAGTAGAGCAGCCGGGTCTCAAATTGGCACCTATATGGCATGCTGGCACTGCAGGCGGCGGCTTAACCTGCTATGCCACAGCACCAGCCCCTCACGCTGTCTTAAGAAGTCATGTCAATCTAGGATAGAAAATCATCTAAGTGGACAGTGACAGGCACACAGTGGCAGCCAGTGTTAGAATGCTGGGCCAAGAGTTCAACATGCATAGTTTCATTGGTTCTTAGATAAAGGCAGATGAAAACATTCCATATTTCACCCTTGAGATCAAGGCCATGAGGAGTTGAACAGTTTTTGCCCAGTTTGCCAACATTATCAATATTTTTTTGACAGAGTTAGACAGTGAGAGAGAGAGAGACAGAGAGAAAGGTCTTCCTTTTCCATTGGTTCACCCCCCAAATGGCTGCTATGGCCGGCGCGCTGTGCCGATTCGAAGCCAGGAGCCAAGTACTTCCTCCTGGTCTCCCATGTGGGTGCAGGGCCCAAGTACCTGGGCCGTCCTCTACTGCCTTCCTGGGCCACAGCAGAGAGCTGGCCTGGAAGAGGAGCAACCGGGACAGAACCAGCGCCCCAACCGGGACTAGAACCCCGGGGTGCCTGCACTGCAGGCGGAGGATTAGCCTAGTGTGCCGCGGCGCCTGCCAAGGGGCCCTTGAATTTTCTTACGAATTCTAGGATCAGCTTACAAATGTGTGCAAAGTGGTTAGGTAGGATTTTGATAGAATTGTGTTGAATGTATAGCTGAATTTGGAGCATGTTATCATTTTAACAGTATCAGGTCTCTAATTCATGGGTCCACTTATACTTCATTTGTTAGATTTATTCTTTTTTTTTTTTTTTTTTTTTTTTTGACAGGCAGAGTGGACAGTGAGAGAGACAGAGAGAAAGGTCTTCCTTTTGCCGTTGGTTCACCCTCCAATGGCCGCCATGGCTGGCACGCTGCGGCCGGCGCACCGTGCTGATCCGATGGCAGGAGCCAGGTGCTTCTCCTGGTCTCCCATGGGGTGCAGGGCCCAAGGACTTGGGCCATCCTCCACTGCACTCCCGGGCCACAGCAGAGAGCTAGCCTGGAAGAGGGGTAACCGGGACAGAATCCAGCACCCCGACCGGGACTAGAACCCAGTGTGCCAGCACCACAAGGCAGAGGATTAGCCTATTGAGCCGCGGCACTGGCCTAGATTTATTCTTAATATCTTATTCTTTCTAATGCTTTTTTTTTTTTTTTTTTTGACAGGCAGAGTGGACAGTGAGAGAGAGAGAAACAGAGAGAAAGGTCTTCCTTTTGCTGTTGGTTCACCCTCCAATGGCCTCCACAGCTGGTGGATGCGGCTGGTGCACCACGCTGATCCAATGGCAGGAGCCAGGTGCTTCTCCTGGTCTCCCATGGGGTGCAGGGACCAAGCACTTGGGCCATCCTCCACTGCCTTCCCGGGCCACAGCAGAGAGCTGGCCTGGAAGAGGGGCAACCAGGACAGAATCCGGCGCCCTGACCGGGACTAGAACCCGGTGTGCTGGTGCTGCTAGGTGGAGGATTAGCCTATTGAGCCGCGGCGCCGGCCTCTAATGCTTTTGTGAACGGAATTCTTTTCTTAGTTTTCTTTTTGTGTTGTTCATTGAAAGTATATAGAAATATAATTGATTGTTTCCATATTCACCTTTATCTTACAGCCTTCCTGAACTCACTTAAAGTCCAATTGTTTTTTAGTGTTATCTTTGATAATCTTTCTATAAAAGATCATGTCACATATAAATAGATATAGCTATATTTCTTCTTTTCCAATCTGGTTGCCTTTATTTCATTTGCAAGCTGGACTTCCTTGGAAAGAACCTCCAGAACAATGAGGGATAGAAATGGTAACAGCAGGCATCCTTGCCTTACTCCTTATCTTAGCATCCAGCCTTCTCTATCACTAGCTATGATGTTGGCTGTGGATATTTTGGGGATGTTTTTCATCAGCTTGAGGAAGTTCCCTCATAGTCTTCATTTTTTTTGAGTGCTTTTATCATGAAGGGGAATTTAATTTTTCGAAAAAAAAAAAGTGTATGTGTCTCTTGAAATTATTATGTATGTGTCTTTTATTGATATTTTGTATTCCATTAAATGATTTTTTTGATGTTAAACCAACTTTGCATTTCGGGATAAATTCTACTTGGTTATGGTATATAACTGTTATCGATGTTGCTGGAGTTATGCTGGTTTGTTTAGGATCTTTGTGTTTCTGTTCATGAGAGGTATTGGCCTGTCATTTCTGGCCTCACAGAAGGGGAAATGCACTTAGTAGTGTTTTCTCCTAGTCTGTTTTCTGGAAGATTTTGTGAAGAATTGGTTGAAATTCTCCTTATTTGTTGTAATTCCCGAAAGGACCAACAAAATGATTTTTCAAATGCCATCACATCTGCCTTTCTCTGCAGCCATTCTGATGTTTTCATCTTTCATGGCCGTGTAGCAGGAGTCCACCTGCTCGAAGCCTTCTCCTGAACTTCGATGCCGAAGTTCCGTTAGTGCAGTTACCTGTGTGTGCTATGTTGTTGTACTGGCTGATGGTTCATGCTTGCTCCTTTTATCTGCTCCACTGATTGTGAATTTCTCGAGGGCAGTGACTGCATTCTCAGCCTCACTTGAGAGTCCTGTGTGTACCCTGAAGTACCCAGCACATTGCAGCAAGAAAAAGTAGAACCTTTTAGATAGTTACCTATGTAACTTTGAAATATCTTTTTCAAGATTTCCTATTATGTATGAGTTTCTCCAAGTCCAATAAGTATCAAGAAACATCTTCATATGAATATATATTTATGCATGCCTGTATGGGTATATAGATCAATGTATGTGTGTTATGTGCCTATATGGATATACATACATGACTGTGTATATTATTTCAAACATGGGCCTAGCTATAGGTAAAAGCAATCACAAAGTTGATGGAAAATTCATATTATGGAATAACTACATGGATTTCACATTCCTTTTTGCACCAAAATAAACTTTATCTTTTAATTCCATTTTCCATGAGCTTTTTGAAGTATCCTTGAATTTTGGGGATTCAATCCTAGCTCTTTCACGCTGAGCTAAATACTGTGTACTAGACTCTGAGTCTTGGCTTCAGTCTTTTACTCATATATAAGTATGACATGGGAAATTGGTATGTAGGCCAGAATAAAATATATAAATTATTTAGCCCAATACCAGTAGGTACTGAGCAAATTAGGAAGAGCTGTTGATGGTATTTTTAATTTAAAAATTGTAGAGTCAGGGAGAAAGCGAGCTCTCCTGCTGGTTCACTCCCCAGGTGCCTGCAGCAGCCCTGGCAAACTGAATCCAGGACTCCCACATGGGTGATGGGAACCCAACCCTTAAACCATCACCACTGCCTCCCAGGGTCTGCACGAGCAAGAAGGTGGTGTCAAGAGCCAGAGCCAAGTAGGGAACCCTGGCACTCTGATATGGAGCATGGACATGACCCCAATAGGCATCTTTTTTACATAGTTGTTTCTTTTTAAGATTTATCTATTTATTTGAAAGGCAGTTACAGGGATATAGGGAGAGAGAGAGAGTGAGAGAGAGATCTTCCACTGGTTCTCTTCCCAAGTGGTTACAATGGCCAGGACTGGGCCAGGCCAAAGCCAGGAGCCAGGAGCTATATTTGGGTTTCCCACTTGGGTGGTAGAGGTCCAAGCACTTGGACCATCTTCTGCTGCCTTTCCCAGGCCATCAGTAGGGAGCTGGATCAGAAATGGAGCAGCTGGGACATGAACCAGTGCCCATTTGGGATGCTGACGTCACAGGCAGTGGCTTTATCTGCTACACCACAACACTGGTCCCTCAACAGACATCTTAACTGCTCAGCTAAATGCCTGCATCTTAAGTTCTTTATCAATGAGTATGAAATTCTGATATTTATATTTTAATATTTGTCTAATGTTAATGATTTTCTAATCTTGGCTCCAAATCATATTAATTTGCACCAATAGATGGAGATTTTGTTTAACAGCTGATTATTGAAGTGTTTCCTTATTAAATTCTTTGGCAAATGAGTATTTTTTCCATTAACTTCTATAGAATGTCTTTGGAGTCTGCTAAAAACTGTCATTTAACTGTTTGGAATATTTTTTGGAGGCCCTGAGACTGACATTTTCCTTGACCATAAAACTGTGGGGTCCTGAGAAAGTACTTAAAATGTGTGGACTCCAGGGCACTCAAGTTCAGCGCCTGTTGTTCCGCCCTCCCCCACTTCCTGATCTGTCACACAGGGATCAGTCCCTGCTTGCTAAGGTCCTTCTGAGAATTCAGAGACTCAGCGATAAGCCCTTGGCGTGCGGTCTGATGTTCAGCAAGTGCTGTATGTTGAGGAATTGTGTTCCTCTGACTCGTTGTCTTCAACACTTCATATGATGTGTGGTGCACAATAAATGGTGGAGTGAAAGGTTTTGTTGAAATTATTAAACTACTTGTGGAGCATTTCTGCTCACAATGGTTTCTGTTTTTTGTCTGTTTTTTCCTGTCGGAAGGATTCCTGTGTTGGGAATGAGGCCTGAGTAGATGAGATGGAAAACCTATTTCTAGATAGGCTAAGTCAGAATCTCAAGAATCCTTCTCCGTTGGCCTGTGTGTGGAGCGGGGGTGACCGGGTCTGCAAGACTACCATTTATTGGTTACGTGTTCGTCCTACTTTGAAACAAAACCTTTAACTTTTCAAACTTGCTTCTAGCAGCTTTGTTCTGCTAGGGTTAAATATGTTCAGCTGTGTGGATTTTATCAGCATATGTGGCTCTACTTCATTAATCGGGCCAGTTAAACAAAGCTGGTCCATTAAACCGACCTAGTGAAACCAAAATCACCCTTAGGGAACACAGCAGCCTTGCTCCAAGTGGTGGCACTGGTGCCGGTGGTGGATCAGTGACACACAGGGGCACTGTGTTTATGGCTACGTTTGGGATCAAAGTGTCTAAAACTTCTGAAAAAAAAATCTGCTCACCTATATTCTTTATTCATGTAATTTGCCAGAAAAGAGAATGATTTCAATATACTTAAGTGATCTCAAAGTAATTAAGTTATGTATTTTGAGGGATTATGATTATTATCATTTTCAAAACTTTTTTTAACATTTTATTTATTTGAAAGAGTTACAGAAAGAAAGAGGCACAGAGAGAGAACGAGAGAGAGCAAGAGAGATCTTTCATCCGCTGGTTCACTCCTCAAATGGCTGCAATGGCCAGGGCTGAGCCAGGCTCAAGCCAAGAGCCAGAAACTTCTTCCAGATCTCCCACATGGGTGCAGGAGACCAAGGACTTGGGCCATCTTCCACTGCTTTCTCAGGTGCATTAGCAGGGAGCTGGATCGGAAGTGGAGTAGCTGGGACTCGAACTGGGCTGCCATATGGGATGCGTGCACTGCAAGCAGTGGCTTTCCCCGCTATGCCACAGTGCTGGCCCCAAAACTGTCTCTCTTAAAAGAACTTAAAATTTTTGACCTTGTTCTTTCTTGTTTGCCTGTTGAGGTTCTTTTGGTATAGGGCTGAATTTTTCAAAGTATAACATCACATAATTTTTTTTTTTTTGACAGGCAGAGTAGACAGTGAGAGAGAGAGAGAGAGAGAGACAGACAGACAGAGAGAAAGTCTTCCTTTACCGTTGGTTCACCCTCCAATGGCTGCTATGGCCGGCGCACCGCGCTGATCTGGAGCCAGGAGCCAGGTGCTTCTCCTGGTCTCCCATGGGGTGCAGGGCCCAAGCACTTGGGCCATCCTCCACTGCCTTCCCAGGCCACAGCAGAGAGCTGGACTGGAAGAGGAACAACCAGGACAGAATCCAGCGCCCCAACTGGGACTAGAATCCGGTGTGCCGGCGCCGCTAGGTAGAGGATTAGCCTATTGAGCCATGACGCTGGCCTACATCACATAATTTGAGCATAAATTCTTCAGATACACATCAAATATAGTCAACATAAAATCCCTTTTTTTAAAAGAGTTTATTTATTTTGAGAGTTAGAATTACAGACAGTGAGAGGGAGAGACAGAGAGAAAGGTCTTCCTTCCGTTGGTTCACTCCCTAAATGGCTGCTACAGCCGGAGCTGCGCTGATCCAAAGCCAGGAGCTAGGAGCTTCTTCCTGATCTCCCACATGGGTACAGGGGTCCAAGGACTTGGGCCATCTTCTGCTGCTTTCCCAGGCCATAGCAGAGAGCTGGACTGGAAGTGGAGCAGTGGGGACTAGAACCGGCGCCCATATGGATGCCAGTGCCGCAGGTGGAGGATTAACCTACTGCACCATGGCACCGGCCCCAGCATAAAATTCCTTTAGAACAGATACAATTCTTCCCCCATTTCCCTCTGAAAACTATCATCACCCCCAGCCAAGAGTGAATGGCAGACCTAGAAACATATGACAAGGGTATCTTCACACATTGCACTTAGTATAGAAGCAAGCATGGCTTCCAGAAGTTGGAACTCTAAATGAGGAGTGTTTAAGGAGGTGCGGATCAAGGCGTCTATGATGTTATCACATTCTCCATAGGCCAGTAGTGGCCTTGCTGTCAGCACGCCTGAGACTGAGAAAGGAAGAGAGGTGAGCTGGATTCCTGCCTACCCTGGGTGGACATTTAGAGGCATTCATTCAAATCCAGATTTGGCTTGGTGTGATTTTATACATTTATTTAATTTATTTGAGAAAGAGAGAGAGCCTTCCCACATCTGCTGCTTCACTCCCCAGATGCCTGAAGTGTCTGATACTGGGCTGGGCCAAATCCTGGAACCGGGTCTCCGACATGATGGTGGGGACCTAATGACTGGAGTCAACACCACTGCCTCCATGCATCTGCGTTAGCAAGAAGCTGGGGTCAGGAGCTCAGCCAGGACTTGAACCTGGGCACTCGAGTGTGAGATACAGGTGACCCAAGCAGTGTCTAAATCACTCTGCCAAAGGCCCACTCACTTTGTGTAGTATTTTAAAAGTGCTCTTGGGGCCGGCGCTATGGCTCACTAGGCTAATCCTCCGCCTTGCAGCGCCGGCACACCGGGTTCTAGTCCCGGTCGGGGTGCCGCATTCTGTCCTGGTTGCCCCTCTTCCAGGCCAGCTCTCTGCTGTGGCCCGGGAGTGCAGCAGAGGATGGCCCAAGTGCTTGGGCCCTGCACCCCATGGGAGACCAGGATAAGCACCTGGCTCCTGCTATCGGATCAGTGCGGTGTGCCAGCCACAGCGCGCCGGCCGGGGCAGCCGTTGGAGGGTGAACCAACGGCAAAGGAAGACCTTTCTCTCTCTCACTGTCCACTCTGCCTGTCAAAAAATAAATAAATAAATAAATAAATAAATAAAATTAAAAAAAAAAGTGCTCTTGGAAGCTCGTTCTCCACAGTGCCATCGTGTCTTTCACGTATGGATCGCTTCCTACACAGCTCGTGAATGGACGTTATTATTCCTGCTTTGCTATAGAAGAGGAGACTGAAGTTCAGATTTGGGCACTTGTTTAAAGTCATTCAGAAAAACTGACTTCCTTCCTAGGGTCATTGTGGGAAGTAACGTGGAATACGATGCTAAATGAGAAGTAACTAGAACTGTGCATTTCTTCTTTATTTGTAGCCTGTGTTTGCATGACTCATTTTGAATAAATAGATGTCTGGTTTCAGGGTTTACTGAGAATGACTTATTTTGAAGAATCAGTGTGAAAGTCACTTGGATGTTGAGATTCCACACAAAACATTCTCCAGGAGAAATGTTTGGTTCTATTTTCAGTCAAGAACCACTTAGTCACGAGCAGAGGTACCCACATGTCCAGAAAGTGAAGGGAAAAGTATAGTCCAAGTAGAAGCAGCTAGATCACGAAGATGATCACTTTTTCTTGTTGTTGTTGCCAGTTTTGGTTTTCCTAGAGTGTATATTTAACTTGTTGATTTTTTTCCCCTCTCTCTGATGTGTGATTGCTGTTATACATTAACTTAATACCAGGCAGCAGCGTGAACTTAGCAAATCATGCTGGTGGGTTTTTGTGTTCTGTGCAGGACAAAGTTCAAAGCTCTGATAATTTCGTGGTCTGAGCTCTCCTGCCAAGTGACTGGACCTAAAATAAAATCATACCCACTGGGGTGTGACCTCTGTAACTTTTTGGAAACTTGCAGAAGGTAGGATGGGTCCCGTTTGTTGCTTTTAAATAAAGTGGCTCTTTTAGTTATCTTAATGAAAATCAGAGTTCACGGAAAAGCCATTATTTAATCATTGTTCTGTGTTTCAAGTTAGATGATAGAGTGTGTAAAAAGTGACCACTGCTTCTCTGTTATGGAGTTTAATCAGCTGTCTCAGTTGTTCCTTGGGAAAAACTAATGCTTTTGAAAGTGGGTACTGGGAATCAGTCCCTTTTTAGAAGTGCATGGGTGTAGCATTGTGTGTTGCTTCTCCAGGAGACCGGCTCTGTTAATTGCATTTATTGTCAGTTTGGGCGGCTCCCTTCTTTATGGCGTTCAATATAACCAGTTCCTAATAATGAACACCAAAGCGCCACACTGTGACAGGTGTTTGTGGCAGTGAGTAGATGCTGGTTTGCGTTACAAAAGACCATACAATAAATGCCTTTGTCTGTCATAGTGCCCAGCACATGGGAAAGGCACTCTGTAAAGTTTTATTGCCTGCTTTATGAAGGATTTTTTTTTTCCACAAAGGATTTTATTTATTAGCAAAGTACTGCCATGGGCATGATTTTTAGGAGCCTATAATTTAGATTTTCCTGATCCAAGGCTATAATTTATTCTAAAGCTATCTGGAGAGCCATTCAGTAAGAAATGAGCCTGTGCAAAGAACTTAAGAGATGGGGTTTAGAAGGGCCAAAGTCAGCTATAACTTTTATATTACCTCTGGAAATAATCCCTACTTTAATTTCAAATCCATTAGAAGCCTTCTATAATTTTTGGACATCATAATTATTGATAAGTCTTTTAATGTGATCTCATTTCAGAAAGCTTAAGCAAATCCTGGGTTTTAACAAAACAGGAATGGTGCTGTAAAAATCCTGTGATGCATTTTATTGACGGGTTCTAATTACCTGGATTTAACTTTGAGGACCTACAAATAAATCTTTTTCCTTCATGACCCCTGTATTAGTCAGAGGTCTGCAGGGAAATGGAAGCAGTAGCGTGCATGTGTGTTTGTGTATGTGGGTGTGTGTGGATTTTAAAAATTGCCTCATGTGACTCTGCAGGCTGGTGAGTTTAGAATCAGCAGGGCAGGCCAACAAGCTGGCCACTCCAGCAAGCACTTAATGTTTGAGTCTGGAACCAGAGGACTTCTTGAGGCCAAATTCCTTTCTCTTCCACCAACTTTGGTCTTTGCTCTGCAGGCCATCGGCTGATGGCACGAGGCCCACCCACGTCTTGGAGGGTCGTTTGCTTTACTCAGAGTCTGCTGTTGTAGCTGTTGATCACGTGTGACAGCTGCCTTCCTAGAGGCATCTAGACTGGTGCTTGACTAAGCAACTTGGCCTGGCCAAGCTGACGCAGAATTAACCGTGACAGGCCCCACTCAAAGACATGGGCATGGTGACCTTCTAACCATGAGGACACAGAGAGTCATCTTCCCTTCACCTGCTCATGCAGTTTAGACTTAATTACTAAGTGCAAGTGGAAAATTGGAAAGTCTGGGAGTAGCCACAGGAAAATCTGATGCTATGTCCGCAATTAGGAATTAACAGTATGACGAGGGCCAGAAGTTTCGGGTGTGTCAAGGATACATAAAGTCCCATGTATCCTTGTTTGCTGAAGGCTAATAATAGCCTTCAAACAGAAAGGGGTGCAGGAGAAGGATGGCCCAGCTACACCAAAGTGCCCTAAATCCCAGAACTGAATAAAAAGAGAATGCTGGCAATCTTCTGCGAGCCCCTTCCAGCTGAAATGCTTTCAGGCTGTCATAGGATCTAAATCCTGCCACTGTGCTGGGCCTGGTAGCTAAGAAGTTTATTACCTTTCAGAATTTTGCAGCCTTCGACTCTAGGAAGCCAAAGCACAACCATGTTGCAGGTACATTCATTTTCTGCATGGAAAATACCGGTTTTTGAGAAAAGCACTCCGCAGGGCACCTTGTTTGAAATGGGCAATGGAGCTGTTGAAACAGTCAATCAGATTGAGCTGAAGAAGGAAGGAAGGAAGGCCGGGAAGACTGAGCTAGGATTGGAAGCAGTAATGCATTTGACTTGTGTGTATCCTCGGGAAATGAAAATTGGCAGTAAAGCCACACTTAATATGCTGTTCAGTTAAAAGGAGCCTCAGTGTGGGTCCGATGTGTAGGTGTAGGTTTATGCAAACTGAGCAGAACCAACAAAGAGATTTCTATTAATTCTTTTCCTTGAGGGGGCAGTTGCAGCAAACACCAGGTTGCAAGCTGCGACACTTTGGCAGAAAGTAGTTTTGTCAAAGCGGTGTCATCAGCTGATCTCTTCCCTTTAAGACCCTGTACTATCACTACTGTGCACTTGCAGCCTTCAGAACCCATGAATTCCTTTGCTATATGAAGGAAGGAAAGAGATAAATGTTTGGCACAGCCGCTAAGATGCTGCTCAGGCTACCCACATCTCGTGTCTGAGTGCTGGGTTCATGTCCCAGCCCTGTTTCCAGTCCCAACTTCCTGTGCACTCTGGGAGGCAGCAGGTGATAGTTCAGGTACTTGGGTCCCTGCCACGCACGTGGGAGACCCAGATTGAGTTTTGGACTCCTGGTTTCAACCTGGTCCAACCCCAGCTATTGCAGGGGCATTAACCAGTGAATGGAAGATCTCTCTGTCTCTGTGTGTCTCTGCCTTTCAAATAATAAAAACTTTATTTTTTTTTTAGAAAAAGGAGAAATAGGTATAACCAAATCTATTTTTTCTCTTGCTGAATCCTCCCTGCCCCAAAGTTACACCTGAGTCATTGCAGACATTAGATGAGGCAGGTACAGCTCTTGGTTGTCAGGTGGCAGCTTGTCTGAGTATCTCTGCTGGCTGTCTGCTGTGCACTGCTGGTTTTGTTCACACACAGTCATCGCCCTCTATGTCTCCACCTTCTCTTTCTAGAAGTCTGACAGTGGAAAACAGCTCCCTCCTCTTCCTCACTAGGTAGCTCTAAACCCCTTGTGTTCAGTGTACACCTCATGAGAGTGATGAAAGCATATTCTAAGTCAAACAGTGATTGCTTAATTTCCGAGTCAATGGCATTTACTGCTGCTTGATTCTCTGCAATGCTCAGCATGTGAATTTGCCCCTCCTGGCAACCCTGCTCAGTGATGTGTCACTTGCCATGCTCATTTTCCCCTAGTCCTGTCGACCTCTGTGCTGGCTCCTCTTCCTCCTTCTCCATGCTACATTTATTTATTTATTTATTTATTTATTTGTTAGTTAGTTAGTTCATTCATTCGTTCAAGAGACAGAGAGAGACAGACAGACAGTTCCCATTCACTGGTTCACTCCCTAATGCTCTTAATGGCTAGGGCTGGGCCAGGCCAAAGCCAGGAACACAATCCAAAGTTAGTTTCCATGTGGGTGGCAGGGACCCAGCTGCTGAGGCCACCACCTGCTGCTTCCCAGGGTGTATATTGGAATCAGAGAATAGATCTTGATCTCATGTAGGATGTGGGCTTCTTAAGTGCAAGGCCAAATGGCAGCCCCCCACTTACAGCACTTGAACAGGAATGATGTGAGATGAAATGATTCCTACTGTTTTCAAGGAAGTCACCAATGCTGTGCCTTGTAAGTGTTCTTGAAAGTTTCTGAGACTAGGTGGAAGTAAGGGTGTGTGTGTGTGTGTGTGTGTGTGTGTGAGATAAGGGCTCTGAGGGCCCTGAGGGCCAGGCTGGGGAGACTGATATTTCATCTGGCAAAGCAGGAAGCCTTTGCGCTCAATGTAGATTGAGGGTGCCTTACCTGACACCCTGCATGCATGGGAGAGGAGAAAAATGGACAAATGAGATCACATCTTGGGGAGAAATAACATAGTTTGAGTTAGAGACTCAAATGTGCAGGAAGGAATGACTCCAGGAACCTGAAGGTGAGGGTGGAAGATGGGTGAGGCTGGCAGAGAGAGATGAAGACATACAGACGGTGCCCACTTAACAGTGGCTTGACTTGAGATTTTCTGACTTTGTGACAGTGCTAGAGTGGCCTGCCCTGAGAAGGTACCACCCTTGGAAAGTTGCATTGCGATCTTTCCTGACTAGCTTTGTGGGGTCTGAGTCTCCCTCCGATGCTGGATAGCTCTGGGGTCACAGAGGACACAGCCAATGCTCTGCAGTGATAGGCAGTGGGGTAGGTGTTTGATGGATATTTCCAACTTATAGTGGGTTTATTGGATGGAGCCCAACGTAAGTCAAGGAGCATCTGTATTCTCAAGTCTGTGAGCAACAATGGCCAATGAGGTGTTGTGAGAAGCGACTATGGCTTTGTTGGAAGTTAGTGCAAGGGTGGCTCCTGGTGGTGATGCACCTGCCTGTTTTTAGGGTCCCTTAACTTGAGCTGTGGAGAGGGTGTGACACAGCAGGCCTTCAGGCATGTCAGGAAGCTGCAGAGAGAAGTTGAGTCTGGAATCTTGGGAGTGGTCAGAGGAGAAGAGGGAGTGAGTAGGGATGGAGAAGGGGCAGGCAGGTGGGAAGGCATCAGAAGACCCTGCCGAGAGCGGCACTTCAGAAGCCAAGAGAGGAGTCTGCAGTTAGGGCCTTGGAGGCTGCAGGCTCATTAAGTTGCCTTATCTCAGAAGAGTCTGCATGATTGCTGGAGACATGTAGCTAGGCACGTCCTCACCAGTTACTTGTCGAGTTCTGCTGCACGTTAGGTACCGTGCTAGGTGGTGGAGCAACAGTGACAAGTGGGGCGGAGGCAGAGGGCTCATGGGCAGTGTACTATAAGATATGTCATTGTGAGATGTGTGGAGGGAAGAAATTCTGAGAAGGACAGAAATGCAAAAGAGAGCTAGCACCTTGAGAAGAGTTTGTAGAGGAGACTACATGGCTGTCCAAGTTCCCGGTCCATCTTCCCATCCTTGCATCTGCAGTTCAGTGGCGGAATCCTGGGGCTACCTCGCTGACCACTGCTGCCCTTCTGTTATGTGAACCCTGACAGCTTCACACACAGGCGCTGAGGGCCTTGAAGAACAGAGATTCTGGTCCAGGGACACTGAACTCAGCGATAAAAGATGAGTGCGTACATATCAAATGGTTTAAATGAGCAATGCAAATTGTCCCAAATGTTGTTATATCAAGCATATAACTAAGAAAGAAGAAGCAAGGAAAAATCTCATGCAGTTAAAGCAGGTTGAGTTTTCTCTTCGCCTGAGAGCCTGTCACGGAAGAGGCCAGTTCCCAGGCTCTTGGCAGGATGAGGAGAGTTTTGTTGGAAATGTTGAAAAGCGGGGACAGAGAAGTGAAGTTGGTGGTGGTGGGACACTAGATTGGGTGCTGTGAGTACCACTGTGTGTGGGTCACCCAGGCATGAGTTTGTGCAACAGACCACAGAAATGCATGAGGGGGCCGGCGCGCGGCTCACTTGGTTAATCCTCCGCCCGCTGCGCCGGCATCCCATATGGGTGCTGGCTTCTAGTCCCAGTAGCTCCTCTTCCAGTCCAGCTCTCTGCTGTGGCCTGGGAAGGCAGTGGAGGATGGCCCAAGTGCTTGGGCCCTACACCTGCATGGGAGACCAGGAAGAAGCACCTGGCTTCTGGCTTCTGGCTTCTGGTTTCTGGCTTCTGGCTTCTGGCTTCTGGCTTCTGGCTTCGGATCTGCGCAGTGCCAGCCATAGCGGCCATTTTGGGGAGTGAACCTACGGAAGGAAGACCTTTCTCTCTGTCTCTCTCTCTCACTGTCTATAACACTACCTGTCAAATAAAAAAGAAAGAAAGAAAGAAATGCATGAGATATTCTTCATCCAACCTCCCTTGTAAGTGAAGTTTTTGTTTTTGTTTTTGTTTGACAGGCAGAGTGGACAGTGAGAGAGAGAGACAGAGAGAAAGGTCTTCCTTTGCCGTTGGTTCACCCTCCAATGGCCGCTGCGGCTGGTGCGCTGCGGCCGGTGCAGCGCGCTGATCCGATGGCAGGAGCCAGGTGCTTCTCCCGGTCTCCCATGGGGTGCAGGGCCCAAGCACTTGGGCCATCCTCCACTGCACTCCCGGGCCACAGCAGAGAGCTGGCCTGGAAGAGGGGCAACCAGGACAGAATCCGGTGCCCCGACCAGGACTAGAACCTGGTGTGCCAGCGCCACAAGGCGGAGGATTAGCCTAGTGAGCTGCGGTGCTGGCCAGTGAAGTTTTAAAAGATTTTTTTTTTAAGATTTTATTTATTTACTTGAAAGGCAGACTTACAGAGAAGCAGAGGCAGAGAGAGAGAGAAAGAAAAAGAGAGAGAGAGGTTTTTCAGCTACTGGTTCACTCCCCAGTTGGCCACAATGGCCACAGCTAGGCTGATCTGAAGCCAGGAGCTTCTTCCAGGACTCCCATATGGGTGCCCAAGGACTTAGGTCATCTTCCATTGCTTTCTCAGGCCATTTCAGAGAGCTGGATCGGAAGTAGAGCATCTGGGACTCAAACTGGCGGCAATTGGGATGCTAGCACTGCAGGCAGCAGCTTTACCCACCACACTACAGTGCTGGCCCCCCAGAAGACGGGTTATTCTATGCCCTCCTTACCTGCACTGGTTTTAGAACTTGGTTGTCAGCTTGGTAGTAACTGTGCTTGCAGTGTTTGCCCAAGAGCGACTTGGCTGGCTGTGCCTGTAGAAGGACAAGGATTTCCTCTTCTCTCGCTCACAGTTTTGCTCTGTGATGGAATCATTGTATGCTATTCAAAATTCCACCTGCTCAAAGGTATGTGGAATTTTGACCTCACCTGCAGAAATTTAATCAGTGATTTCATCTGTTCCTATCCAAGGAGCTCACGATGGCTTTCTGACCCAAAGGACAGTTGCAAAATATTTGTTAATTGGAATAAAGCTAAGAGAGTGCATCTTGTGTGGATGAATTATGACAAAATGCATGGGGAGTAGGCAAAACAGCTTTTAAAAACAGCCTTGAGCATAATTTAAAATACCACAGAGATCACCCATGTATATAATTGAACTGAATGGTTTGCAGTATTTCTGAATGTGGAGAAATAGAAGTAAAACATGGTTATTTTGGTGCAAAAATGTTTGAGATGTATGCATGATTTTTCATAATACCCATTTCCATGGACGTTTGCCCTAGGGATCCCGGAGCATTTTTACCACCCTACAGAGAAACCCTCGTACCTGTTAGCAGATGGCCTCTCGTCCTCATCCCCTAACCTCTGGCCAATCATTAATCTGTTTTCTATCTGTCTGTGTGTGTCCCTTCTGGATATTTTATACAAATGGAATCATACAGTAGGTGGCCTTTTGTGATAGTGTCTTTTACATGGAATAACGTTTTCAAGGTTTTTCTGGATTGTCCAGTTATGTGGATACAGTACATTTGCTGTACTGTTCCTGGCTTTCTGGTTGTTCACTTATCTGGACAGAGTACATTTTGTCTTCCATGCATGTATTAATGGATGTTTGCTTTGTTTCTGCTTCCTAACTATTACGAATACTTTCATTATAAACATGAATATACATGGTGTGGACATGGGTTTTCGGGATCTTAAGGAATTTACCTGGGAGTAGTATTGCTTCTATGACAACTATGTTTAATATTTTGAGGAACTGAGAAATTCTTTTCTAAAGTGACTGAACAATTTTACATTCCCACCAGCCAGTGTAAGAGGGTTCTGAATTCTCCACATCTTTACCTACACTTGTTGTTGGGAACAATAGGGTATCGTACCAAACTCTTAATTGTTCACATGCTGATCTGCTAGAAGTGGTTTTTCTAGGATCTTTATCTTTCTTTGTCTCCTAAGTTACTGATTTGTTGGTTTCACTTTAATATCTAGCTTCACTTCCTTGGAGAGAGGAAGGTGAAGAGAACATGGCTAACTGGGTTAATGTAGATACACATTAACACCTGTTAACTTGCTGGCTGGACAGGTGTAAGTGGAAAAGATCTAAATTTGTTAGCTAAAGTCATGCTTTGGATTAATGGTAAGTATATCTTTGAACGACTGGGTGTTCTCGGCTAAACTATTCTTGGGTTCTATAACAAATGTGTTAGTTTTGTGTTTTCATTTATGAAAACATTCAACATTTAGTTGGGCATGTTCCATATTATCTGCATAACCACTATATAGGGGAATATAGCAAATCCTAATATTTCATTTGCATTTGAGTAATTCTTTGGTGACAAGAAATTCAACTAAAATGACAGCATTTAACTTGACCCAGCATTGAGTTAAGAACAGAACATCTTAGGGAGTCTGGGAAAATTTTCCTGAAAGCTTCCTGTGTGACTTCAACTTGGTGAGGTCCATCAGTCAGTCCAGAGCAGATTTTCACTATCCTTTCACATCATCCAGTCATTTCCTAAAGGTTCATTTACCCCTGCACTGGGGATGTGAAGAACATAAAGATGTCCATTCTTTTCAAGATTGCACGTGGTGCTGAGGAAGCAGCATTAAAATGTGATAGTGGAAATCAAGTACAGGTACAATAAAACGGAAAAGAACCTTCAAGAACTGTTAGATATATTTTTGGGCTGACTGATTAAAAATACTTGTGAATAAATCATTGAAAAGGAGTTTTGCAGCCAGTTTATGAGTTTATGCTGCAATTCTTACACTTGCTGTATGACTTAGCCTAAGATATTTACGTCTTCTAAGCATCACTTTACATGCATGCAAGTTCATGCTGAGAACTTTTAGAAGTAAGTGAGCTTGGAGAGGCAATGCGGAAAAGTGGAGAATAAATCAGATTCTGTTATCCCGTGAATGTCCCCCTCAGACCTGCTTCTGGGTGGGCTTGGGTCACTCTGAGGTCTCTAGGAGTCGTGACCTTGTATGTACAGTGCAGATTGTTGGAGTTGCATGTGGTGGAGAGAAAAGGACAATTAGACCATGCCTGGTCTTTTTACAAATTTGGGCATTTGATGTTGGAATCTGGAGAATGAATAGCACAAAAAGAACCATATTTAAAAGCTGTAGAAGCTAAATTTCTCTTTGTAATATAATAATTAATAGAAAACAAAAGGGAAAAATAGGAAAGCACTCAGAGTGGAGACATGCAGTGGAGGGAAATGAAGTTTTTTAGGATCATAACTGCGGATTATGATTTTTTAGAATACCAAGTAAAGATTGCAGTTCATGCGGCCGGTGCTGCGGCTCACTAGGCTAATCCTCCGCCTGTGGCACTGGCACACCGGGTTCTAGTCCCGGTTGGAGTGCCGGATTCTGCCCTGGTTGCTCCTCTTCCAGTCCAGCTCTCTGCTATGGCCAGGGAGTGCAGTGGAGGATGAACCAACGGGAAAAAAAAAAAAAAAAAAGGAAGACCTTTCTCTCTGTCTTTCTCACTGTCCACTCTGCCTGTCAAAAAAAAAAAAAAAAAAAAAAAAGGATTGCAGTTCATTTAAAAAGTAATTTTGGTTTCTTTCTTACCTGTTCACGCACAGGAATGGTTTAGTACAATGTCTCACACTTAGTCGTCCATAGATATCATACCAGTTTCTGAAGAAAAAATGGCAGATGGTTGGAGAGTAGTGTTTTTGAAGAGACAATGATGGAAATGATTTTTGAATTAGACTAGAGTATTGAATTAACTAGGAAAAAAGGACCAATTTGAAGAGAAGAAAAAGGAATGAGTTCAAAATGAATCTCTAGTTACCAGGTGTCGTGATCAAATACATTGGAAAAGCAGAACGTAGGTCTGTGGAAATCTTAACTTTGTGCTAAAACTTTTTATTGTTTCCATTTTTATTATTTTTCAGTCTTTAGAAAGGATCCATATTTAGAGAAAGATTTAATTCTTTAATTCACTAAGTCCTCTTCAACTGCTCAATTGTCTACAATAGTCAAGCATTAGAAGAGTTAAGAGTGAAAAATATTAGTAAGAAAGATTTTGACACAATACAGACTCAGTCGAAAGAAACAATGAAGATGGCAGGATTGAATAGGCAGTTGTGATGTGGAGAAGTAGGTATATCAAAGTAAAGCTTTCAAAGTGTTCAAGTGTGGCTGGCTAACAAATACATCATGAACATCTGTCAAAGCCTCCTTTAGCCTGTTAATGAGGGAAACAGCAGGGTGCTACAAAGATTTATATAGGCTGTCAAGCAAGGCAGACTGAAGGGTTGGCCAAGTTGGATACAAAACTAGTTAATGTCCTAGAAGGCAGTAAAACCATAACCTTTCCAGTTCTTTTCTGAAGTTATTTGCATCTCTATTGGACAAAAAAATTACTAATTAACCTGCAATTTACCTACTCAGTGGTAGTAAATAGTAAGTTAGAGAATGCAGTGATCTCTGCCCAGACCACCTGGACTTGTTCTGGTGTGATAGTGAAAGGGCCACTAGCCATCCTTAGCCATATTTCCATGTTCTGGATAATTTTAAAAATTTGCTTAGGATTAGGGAGGGGCCGTCAACCACCAGAACTACTGGGTACCACTGTGTTCCTCAGGTCTGTCAATGGGTGTGGGGTCTCTTGGAGGCAGATTTTCCCCTGGACTGAAGTCCAATGAACATGTGCCCCAGTCAGGCCTTTGTATCATTGGCTTTAGCATCCTGAGTTTCAGTCAACAGCAGGTTGAAAATATTTGGGGCGTAAAATTGTGCCTTTAAGGAATATATATACACTTTTTTCTTTTTTCCTAAACAATATTGTCTAATAAGTATTTACATAGCACTTACATTGTCTTGGGAATTTTAAGTAAACCAGAGGTGACTTAAAGTATATGGGAGAACGTGTAAATCCTATTCAAATGCTAGCCTGTTTTATATAAAGGACTCGGGTACCCATGGATTTAGGTATCCTTGGGATCCCGGGACCACTTTCCCCCAGACACTGAGGAGCTCCTGTGTTTGGCTCAAGAACAGAGCTGTTGTTCTTTAAACTCCTTTCTTTCTCACTTTTCCTCTCCTGTGACCTTGTTTTACTTCTAAATTCAGTAAACTCTCAATGGTTCTTGCCCTCTCCCAGCACTCTGAAAAAAACATCGACTCTTTGAAAGTTGCTTTACAATAAAGCAGCGTCTGTTTCAGAATCACATTGCTTTGCTGGATGTTCCAGAAATGAGAAAAAAAAATCTCACGCATATCTGAAACCCTTTGCCCTTAAATCCTTCACATCTGGTAGACAAAATCCAACATATTGCCCACAGAGGCGTTGTTGGGTTTGGCATGGGATTATTATGGAGGTATTATCCCATCTCATTTTTGTGCTAGTTCACATCAGTTTCCTTAGTAAGTGTCGATTGGAATTTTATTTATTTATTTGAAAGTCATAGTTACACAGAGAAAGAGAGAGAGAGGTCTTCCATCCGCTAGTTTACTCTCCAAATGGCCTCAATGGCCTGAGCTATGCTGATCCGAAGCCAGGAGCCAGGAGCTTCTTCCAGATCTCCCACATGGGTGCAGGGGCCCAAGGACTTGGACCATCTTCTACTGCTTTCCCAGGCCATAGCAGAGAGCTGGATCAGAAGAGGAGCAGCTGGGTCTCGAACTGGTGCCCATATGGGATGCCAGCACTTCAGGCCAGGGCATTAACTTGCTGCATCACAGCGCAGGCCTCAATTGGAATTTAAAACTCGACATACTATCAAGCAAGGAGATGAGTCTTGCTTCATAGACTCTTTGTTCTGGTTCCCCAGAGTCTGCCAGCGTGATGTGGGCCTGTCCCACGTGTTGTCATCAGGACTTAGAAACTATTAAGAGGTTCTGTGGTTCAGCAAAATTAGGTGAGAACCAGCGCCAGTGAGAGGTCGAATAGTAACCAGGGGACATCCGAGATGGCCACTTCTTCCCAAGGGAGTGATGCAGAACCTTTTCTGCTGTTAACAGGAAGACTATAACTGTAGACTCTCTGCTGTGTATTCTTTTCACAGTAGAAGCTTAAAGTTGGAGGGAACCTCAGAGGTTTGTAATCCATTCGCAGTCTGTGGTTCCCAGCCTCTGGGCCTTGCTGAAGGTGAGAAGTGTGAATGTGGCTGGACGGTGTGTTCATTCCGTCAACATCTTTCAGTGAATTTTCTGTCTTAGAGTGAAAATCAGCCACATTCTTGACATTTATTCTACCAGAGTGTGTGTTGAGGAAATTTCTAATTCTTCTTCCATAGCAAAACCATTATGCCATCTTCCCTAAAAATTGTCTTTTTCAAGCTGAATGTCTCAGAATCCTTCTGTTTGTGATAGGATACGAGGCGGCAGAACCTTGTCTAATCCCATCTGCAGTTTGTTTCTTTACAGATGTAGTTCTTAGGACAGGATGTATGGCTTTAAGTTAACTCACCAGTGCAGGAGCTGGGGGAAGCGTGGGGGAACTTGCTTTTTTGATCTGAGCTCTACTTCTGTGGTTTGCCCAGATTAAGAGAGTACTGGGGTTTTTGCTAAGTCTGTGACACTGTTAGGTGAGATCAGGCATCCATGACACCACATCTTTAGGTTCTTTTTCAAGTATATTGCTTTTGTGACAGGTGTTGTCATCCAGATATAGCTAAAAGGACATCTTTAACCTATTTTTTAAAATCTTAGTCAAGAATATTTGTTATGATAATAAATGATACCGCTAATAAAAATATATGTCTTATCAGGAAGATAATGACATGATGGTGATGAGCTTAGTGCTGGGATCAGAATGTGTTCAAATTCTATCTCTTGCTTAATGCATGATTTTGGAGTAATTACATGTGATCATACCTGTACAGTCCTTCTCATGGCTCCTGGCACATGGTCACTAATCAACAAATGAGAACTATTGTTATTCTTTATGCTGACTCCTTCTGATCTCTTCGATAGGTGTTTTCTTATCTAACCCATCTATAATTTGACAGTTCCAACTTTGTTTACATGCAAGAACTGAAACCAGAGCTACGTACTGTGTCCAGGGATATGAGTACCGCATGAATTTGAACATAGGTCCCTGATGTCAAATGATTTGTGTACCTTGTCAGCCTTATTACATTATGTTTGTTGTTTATATTGTTATTTTCTAACGCATCCTTAATAATATACATGTATCTTTTAAAATTGTTTTACTAAGTATTTAATTCACACAAAGATTATAACATATGCAAGAACAAAGATTAACAAACACCATGTATTCATGATTCAACCTGATGTATAAGATGCCGCCCATGTCTTTGAATTTCTTATTCTGTTCTCAGCCCCTTCCATTCCAAAAGGTGAGCGTCATTTGGAATTTGGGGATTCTCGTTCCCTATCGCTTCTTGTTGTTGTTTTTTTGTTTTTTTTTGTTTTTTTGTTTTTGACAGGCAGAGTGGACAGTGAGAGAGAGAGACAGAGAGAAAGGTCTTCCTTTGCCGTTGGTTCACCCTCCAATGGCCGCTGCGGCTGGTGCGCTGCGGCCGGTGCAGCGCGCTGATCTGGTGGCAGGAGCCAGGTACTTCTCCTGGTCTCCCATGGGGTGCAGGGCCCAAGCACCTGGGCCATCCTCCACTGCACTCCCTGGCCACAGCAGAGAGCTGGCCTGGAAGAGGGGCAATTGGGACAGAATCCGGTGCCCCAACCGGGACTAGAACCCAGTGTGCTGGTGCCGCAAGGCGGAGGATTAGCCTAGTGAGCCGTGGCGCCGGCCCCCTATAATTGGCTCTAGTGTCCAGGGGCTCTACAGCTGTAGATTCCACCAATCACAGATTTGAAAGTATTCTAAGTAAATTGCATCTGTCCTGGATGCATACAGACTTTTTGGGTCCATATTTCCTAATCAGTGTAGTACAACATCTATTTACATCACAGTTGCACTGTATTACGTATTATAAGCAATCTAGGTATGATCTAAAATATATAGGGGAATGTATATAGGTTCTATGCAAGCCATGCACCATTTTATATAAGGGACTTGGGCATCTGCAGATTTTGGTGTTTGCAGAGTTCTGGAACCAATCCCCTATGGATGCTGAGGGACAAATATACGAATGTATCCCTAAACAATGTTTCTCTTTGCATAACTGCTTAATAGAATAAGCATGAAGTATGAGATTGACTACAAAGCAGATTACTTTTTTTCCTTCCTGTGATCCTCTTAAATTACCTGTGTACCTTGGATGAAAACCCAGGCAGGTCTCATGACTCTTTGGACCACTTTCGGGTCATAAAAATTTCACAGTCACTTCAAGTTCAAAAACAGAAACAAAAACCATTCCCTGCAGTGGGCATTTGGCCTAACAGTTGGGAAGCCAGTTATGAGAAGTTATGAGCCACATCCCGTATTAGTGCACCTGGGTTTGATACCCAGCTCCAGCCTCTGATTCCAGCTTCCTGCTAATGCAGCAATGGCTCAAGTAATTGATGCCCTGCCAGTCATGTGGGAGACTTGGACTGAGTTGCTGACTCTCGGCTGCAGCTCCCCAGTGTTACGGGCATTTGGAGAGTGAACCAGCAGAGGAGAGCTCGAGCCGACACTTCCAAAGAAGTAAATAAAAGCCCACTTGCTTCTGCAACAAAAATCCTTAAATTCATGGAATAATAAAAACTTTAATATCGCTTTTAAATGAAAGCCCTTTAATACTGACAGGTCAGGTCTTACCTGTTTGATGTTTTTTTCTTTTCTCTGAGGAATAGTGTAGCTTTCTGAGTCTTTTTCATGTTAACTGAAAATTCATCTAGTCAAAGTCACACACACACACACACACACACACACACACACATAGTTTGGATTTGGATGGGTAGATTTTTTTTTTTTTACAGGCAGAGTGGACAGTGAGAGAGAGAGACAGGGAGAAAGGTCTTCCTTTACTGTTGGTTCACCCTCCAATGGCCACTGCGGTTGGTGCTTCCTCCTGGTCTCCCATGCGGTACAGGGCCCAAGCACTGGGCCATCCTCCACTGCCCTCCTGAGCCACAGCAGAGAGCTGGACTGGAAGAGGAGCAACCGGGACAGAATCCGGCGCCCCGACTGGGACTAGAACCCGGTGTGCCGGCGCCGCAGGCAGAGGATTAGCTTATTGAGCTGCGGCGCCAGCCATGGGTAGAATTTTTAAATGTTGGTATTGTTGTGGAATTAGCTTTTCCTTGCTTCAGTCAAGCTAACATGGTTATCAACATGAAGGGGTGATTTTTTTCTGAGCATTTAACCCTACACACTGTTTCGAACTCACTTAACAGCTGTTTGGTTTGTTTTTTTTTTTAATTAATAGACTTAAGGTTTACAAAAAAATTGATTGGAATGTACAGAACCCAAATGTCCCCTCTTTTACACACAGTTTGCCTTATTGTTTTTTTTTCCAGAACCTTTTTAAAAATATTTTTTATTTATTTATTTGAGAGGTAGAGTTACAGACAGAGAAGGAGAGACACAGAGAGAGATCTTCTATCCACTGCTTCACTCCCCAGATGGCCATAGTGGCCAGGAGCCAGGAGCATCTCTGGTCTCCCATGCAGGTGCAGGGGCCCAAGCACTTGGGCTATCTTCTACTGCTTTCCTAGGCCATAGCAGAGAGTTGGATTGAGAAGTGGAGCAGCTGGGACTCAAACTAAGTGCCATATGGGATGCCAGCACCAGAGGCAGAGGCTTAGTCCACTATGCCACAGCTCCAGCTCCTCCAGAAACCTTTTATTTAAGGTATACAAACTTCATGCATTTCCTAAATACTACTTCAGGTACATAATGATTCTTCCCACCCTCCCACCCGCCTTCCAACCTTTCTTCCTCCTCCTCTACTATTCCCATTCTTATTTTTTACAAAGATCTATTTTCAATTAACTTTATACACATAAGATTAACCCTGTACTAAGTAAAGTGTTCAACAAATAGTATGAAAAAAACTTCTTCAACAGTCAAGACAAGGGCTGTTCAAAGTCATCACGTCTCAAAATGTCAATTTCGTGTCTATAGATTAACTTTTAGGTGCTCTGTTAGTTACCACTGATCAGGGAGAACATATGGTATTTGTCCTTTCTGGACTGGCTCATCAGTTGTAGCAAATATATTCACTAAAGCAAAAAATAAGTGTCATGTTTTCCAGTTCCATCCATTTTGTTGGAAATGACAGGATTTTATTTTATTTTTTTTTTTACTGCTGTGTAGTATTCATGGTGTATATATCCCATTATTTCTTTACCTATTCTTCAGTTGACAGGCATTTGGGCTGATTCCATATCTTAGCTATTGTAAATTGAGCTACAATAAACATGGGAGCACAGATAACTCTTTCATATGCTCATTTCATTTCTCTTGGGAAAATTCCCAGGAATGGGATGGCTGGGTCATATGGTAGGTCTATATTCAGATTTCCGAGTATTGCTTTAATGAAATATATTTGCTCAATTGATGAGTCAGCATTAATAACATTCTTAACTGAAGTCTGTTGATGTTAGGGGTGACTTTTTTTGTGTGTTAAGATTTATTTGGCCGGTGCCGCAGCTCACTAGGCTAATCCTCCGCCTTGAGGCGCCGGCACACCGGGTTCTAGTCCCAGTCCGGGCGCCGGATTCTGTCCCGGTTGCCCCTCTTCCAGGCCAGCTCTCTGCTGTGGCCAGGGAGTGCAGTGGAGGATGGCCCAAGTGCTTGGGCCGTGTACCCGCATGGGAGACCAGGATAAGTACCTGGCTCCTGCCATCGGATCAGCGCAGTGCGCCAGCCGCAGTGCGCTGGCCGCAGTGGCCATTGGAGGGTGAACCAACGGCAAAGGAAGACCTTTCTCTCTGTCTCTCTCTCTCACTGTCCACTCTGCCTGTCAAAAAAAAAATTATTTGTTAATTTATTTTAAGATTTATATATTTTTTGGTTTTTTTTATTTTTTTTATTTAGTAAATATAAATTTCCAAAGTACAGTTTATGGATTACAATGGCTCCCCCCCCCCCATAATTTCCCTTCCACTCACACCCCTCCCATCTCCCGCTCCCTCTCCCATTCCATTCACATCAAGATTCATTTTCAATTCTCTTTATATACAGAAGATCAATTCAGTATATATTAAGGAAAGATTTCATCAGTTTGCACCCACACAGAAACACAAAGTGTAAAATACTGTTTCAGTACTAGTTATAGCATTACTTCACACTGGACAACAATGTGGACAGATCCCACATGAGAAGTAAGTACACAGTGACTCCTGTTGTTGACTTAACAATTTGACACTCTTGTTTATGGCGTCAGTAATCTCCCTAGGCTCTAGTCATGAGTTGCCAAGGCTATGGAAGCCTTTTGAGTTCACTGACTTTGATCTTATTCCGACAGGGTCATAGTCAAGGTGAAAGTTCTCTCCTCCCTTCAAAGAAATGTACCTCCTTCTTTGATGGCCCCATTCTTTCCACTGGGATCTCACTCACAGAGATCTTTCATTTAGGTCTTCTTTTTTTTTTTTTTTTTCCCAGAGTGTCTTGGCTTTCCATGCCTAAAATACTCTCATGGGCTCTTCAGCCAGATCCGAATGTCTTAAGGGCTGATTCTGAGTCCAGAGTGCTGTTTAGGACATCTGCCATTCTATGAGTCTGCTGTGTATCCTGCTTCCCATGATGGGTTGTTCTCTCCCTTTTTGATTCTATCAGTTAGTATTAGCAGACACTTGTCTTGTTTGTGTGATCCCTTTGACTCTTAGACCTATCAGTGTGATCAATTGTGAACTGAAATTGATCACTTGGACTAGTGAGATGGCATTGGTACATGCCACCTTAATTGGATTGTATTGGAATCCCCTGGCATGTTTCTAACTCCACCATTTGGGGCAAGTCTGATTGAGCAAAAAAAAAAAAAAGGATTTATATATTTTATATATTTTTTGAAAGGCAAAGTTACAGAGAGGCAGAGGCAGAGAGGGAGAGACAGAGAGAGAGGTCTTCCATCTGCTGGTTCACTCCCCAAATGGTTGCCTTGGCCAGAACCAGGCCGATCTGAAGCCAGGAGCCAGAAGCTTCTCTGGGTCTCCCATGCGGGTGCAGGGGTCCAAACACTTTGGTCATTTTCTACTGCTTTTCGAGGCCATAGCAGAGAGCTGGATCAGAAGTGGAGCAGCCAGCACCAGAACCAGCGCCCATATGGGATGCCGGCACTGCATACAGCAGCTTTACCCTCTATGCCACAGCGCCAGCCCCTAGAGGTGACTCTTGATGCTGTGTATTCTGTGGGTCTAAACAAACACAGAGTGACCTGTTTCTACCATTATACTCTCATACAGTATGTTTACCTCCTAAAAATCCCTCCCTTCCCACTAATCCCTGAGGATGACTGATGAAATAAGTAATTTATACGACTGAGCCTTGGTGAAAAGGTGATGTCCACACAGGCATATACTAAGAAGTCAAAGTTTCTTGTTAAAGTGAAAAAAAATGACAGAGAAGACATTTTCTGCACTCACTGGTGATGAGGATAGAAAAATTAGGCAGTAGCTTACAGATTTTCCTGAAGTATGGGTTTGAAAAGAAGTATATTGTGCCTCCTGACTGAAACCTATTACTTGCATTGTTAAGTATATGCTTTACATTGAATTATTTGACCTGTTACCTAAATCATCTTCATATTTGGTAGACTATTCATAAAGCAATTATTAATTTCTAAAAAAATTTCAGAGCTTCATTGAAATCATTTATATATATCATAAGATTCACTGACTTTCTAGAATTCAAAAAATTTTAGTGCCTTCCAGAGCTGTGCATTCATCACTGTAATCTAATTTTAGAACACTCCCATTATTCCCCTCAAAACCCCATGCCCATTTATCCTCTCTGCCTATTTCTCCTCCATCCCAGGCAACCACTGCTGACCTTGTGTCTCTGTGAACTTGCCCCTTTCTGGACATCCCAGTATGTCTATAGAATCACACTGTGTGAAGAATCTTCAAATAGTTCATGGAAAATGCATATTATTTTTAAAAACACATGGATTTCAACTTTTTTGCACCAAAATAAATTTTTAATTTCATTTTTCTAGGGAAAAAAATTGGGGAGGTAGAGTGATTTATCAAACAGACAGAGCTCTTATCTGCTGGTTCACTACCCAGATGACTTCAGTAGCCAGGGCTGGGCCAAGTCAAATCTGAGAGCCAGGACCTCAGTCTGTGTCTCCCACTGCCAGTGGAAGTGGCAGTGCCCTAACTCAGTGAGCCATCACATCTGCCTCCCAGGAGCTGCAGTAGCAGCAGGCTGGAATGGAGAGTGCTGCCATGACTTGCACTCAGGCCCTCCGTATGGGATACAGGCATCCCAAGCAGTATCTTCACCACTAGGCCAAATGCCTGCCCTCCACAAACTTCATCAAGTCCCTCTGTGTGAGTGACCTGTATTCTCTCACTTAAGTGGTGCTTTCGATGTTCATCCACGTTGCAGCAATATTTATTTTTATATAACTAAGGTTGGGGTCGACATTAGCCTAGTGGATAAAACCCAGATTAAGATGCTGGGTCCCACAAATACTGGTACCAACTACTGATGCTAACCTTCAATTCCAGAATTTCTGCTAATGCATCCCCTGGGAGGTATGTTGATGGTTCAAGTAATTGGGTCCTTGCCACACACAACAGACTTGGATTGAATTCCCAGCTTCCAGCTCTGACCTATCCCAGTTCCAGCTGTTGCAGTTATTTGGGGGAGTAAACAGTATATGGGAGCTCATCTCTGTCTGTCTTTATCTCAAATAAATGTTTAAAAATGGGTCTACCATGTTTAACTCCTGTATTTTTGATGCATCTGAGTTTGCCCTCGACTTTTAAAAGCTACAGGTAAGGGTATCATTTTGTTGTGAGATTTGAGTTCCAAAGGACATTAGCAGTGTCATTCTGTAGCAGAATTCAGTCTTCCTGGGACTAAGCCCCAGGCCGCACGGCCACATTGAATAGCTGGCCCAGCAGCAGTCAGTGTTACACCCTCATCAGAAAGGACATTAGTTCTGCACTTTCCTGGGACAGGTGCTTACCTGAGAGCTTTCTCATCCAAACCCAGCCTCCCCCAGAGACCCACGTTCTTGTTTCTTTAGCTTCACTTGTACTTTAAAGGTACAATAATAGAAACCCCTATTATTTGTGTGTGTGTGTGTGTGTGTGTGTGTGTGTGAGTGAGTTGGGGAAAAAGTTAAAATTGATGTTTTGATGTTTCAACCCAGCAAAGAGTAGGAGGAAGCAGCCTGCTAGAATAATAGATAATAGACCCAGGTTTTTATTCTGAAGCCTTAAGTGGAAGAAAGTGAGGCCTGTCTTGTTAGGCAAGCTTTTTCTCTTTTGTTCTCCATGTCTTTTTCCATTTCTTATTGAGATAAAGTTTCTAAAGTTGACTTGGAGTTGAGCTTGGAGTTGCCTCTTCCCTGGCACACCCCTGCCCTAAAGCCTACGGGATCTTTCTGCGGGTGGTATAAGTTAGTGCTGGGGTGATCAGTTCACAGAGAAGGGGAAAGTACCCATAATAGAGCACTTAAGCTTTTTCATATCTCTTCTCAGCCTTCCTCACGAGGAAGCCTGGCCACATTTTGTAAAGGCTGTCGTGGTATTTGACTTGTGAGACAGGGGTCACATCAAAGCAAAGAATATAAACCTCATGGCCCTTTATGTTGTTCCCTTAAACCTTGCCATTGGGCATTAGACATGGCATGCAGGTCTCTGTATGAGGTATCTGGATGGACAGTCACACGTGCGTACTGGGGACAGCATGACCTCAGTAATGGGGGCCTTCCAGTCATTTCAAGGCTGATTCATGAGGACCAGAACTGGGATAACGTATTTTCTTTTCTTTCTTTCTTTTTTCTTTTTTTTTAAATTTGTTTTATTTATTTGAAAGTTACAGAGAGAGTTAGATACAGAGAGAGAGAGTGGTCTTCCATCCGCTGGTTTACTCCTCTGTTGGCCACAAAGGCCAGACTGGAGCTGATTCAAAACTAGGAGCTTCTTCTGGGTCTCCCACATGGGTGCAGGTGCCCAAGCACTTGGGCCATATTCTGCTGCTTTCCCAGGTGCATTAGCAGGGAGCTGGAGTGGAAATAGAGCAGCCGGGACTCCAACCAGCAACCATATGTGATGCCAGCGCTGCAGGCCAGGGCTTTAACCTGCAGAGCCACAGCACCAGCCCCGGGGATAACATATTTTCTTAAATCCCATGGATCCTCCAATGCTCAGATTCACTTATCTTTTTTCTTGGTGGTTCTATGGGAGAAGAAGCTACAAAATCAGTCTCTCTCTCTCTCTCTCTCTCTTTTTCTCTCTCTCTCTCTCTCCCCCTCTCTCTCAATGTTGGAAAGTGCAGATAATTCACCAGAAGCAGTTTTGTCATCACTCCCACAGAAAGGTAAATTTACTTTGTAGCCATCCAAGCTTAATGTTTACAAAGAGGTCCTGAACATTTCATCACTGAGCTGCTGTTAGGTGGCAGACACGGTGCTATATAAGTATATAAGTATGCCGCAACGAAGGGTGACTGAGACAGTGCCGTCTAGTAGAGGGCATCAGTCATGCAGAGGTGTAGCTCTGTGTGGTTGTGGGTACCCCTTGAGCTGCCACCAGCAGCGTGGCTTCAGCCAGGAGTGGTCAGCACCAGGACGCCATAGCAGGACATCATTTCCTGAAATAACAGTTTCTGTTCGGAAGTTCAAAGTTAAGTTCACATTGCTCAGTGAGGGTGGCAGGAGATCACAGGGCCGTGTATGTCATGGCAGCCAGGACCTAAGCAGAATGTCTGTGATGTGTCAGTGTCACATGAATGATACTATTTATTCTTCATCGCCATCTTCCAAAGTCTCTGTTACTGTTTTCCTCATGAAAAAAAAAAAAAAAAACACTAAGGAAGTATTTGAAACCATAGAATAATTGTAAATCTTCATGAATCAAGTATATTTTGGAAATGTTTAAGGAATTTAACAGGTAAATTATTAAAGCCTTATTTTTATGCATTTGTTTAGCCAGAGCTTTCTTTTATGGTCATAAAATATGTGTAGCATGAAATTCACCATTTTAACCCCACGTCCACTCTCTTGTTATTTTCTGTCTTTATTTAAAGTCAGAGTTACAGAGAAAGAGAGATCTTCCATTCGCTGGTTTATTCCCCAAATGGATGCAATGGCTGAGGTTGGACCAGGCTAAAGCCAGGAGCCTAGAACTCCATCCAGGTCTCCCATGGGAGTGGCAGGGGCCCAAGCACTCAAGGGGCCCACACGGCACTCAGCTGGGATGCTGGCATCAGAAGTGGCTTAACTGACTGTGCCGCAGTGCTGTCCCCAGTCTCTTGTTCTTATGAGACATCCTCTGGAGGGAAAGTTGGAGGCGCTTGCCAGCTGTGGGGCTGTGGAAGAGGATTCAGCTGGGAAACCCCAAACCTTGCTCTTGTTAGAACTGGCTCAGTATTTGGAGGCGGAAGCCCCTTTGTCAGCAGGCTGGAGGGAGGCCATTGATGTCAGGTGAGGCTCAGGGTTGCTGGATGTGTGTGGACCTGGTCTCCCAGAACAGGGAGGAGCTGGAGAGGAGTGATCTCATCCCAGCATTTCCCTAGCGCTTTGTAGCCAAATAGGCTGACCTGGGTGCCATCTTCCTGTTGCTTAAACACACAGTGCATCCAATTCCGAGTTGTACTGCTGTGAAATAAAACACAGAATACGTGTAGAATGTGCCCGAGGAACATAGAGTGTAATGTTGGGTCAGGCCTTGTGGTGCAGCAGTCTGGGGTGCTGCTTGTGACACTGGCATCCCATACCAGTACCAGTTCCATTCCTGGCTCCTCGGATTCTAAGCCAGTCCCTGCCATGTATCTCGGGAGCAGCAGGAGATGGCTCCAGTGTTTGGTCCCTGCCACCCACATGGGAGATCTTTCTGGTTTTCCTGGCTCCTGGCTTTGAGCTGGCCCAATCCTGGCTGCTGTGGCCCTTTGTAGAGTCAGCCAGAGGGTGGGAGGTCTCCTTCTCCCTCTCATTCCCTCTCCCTCCCTCCTTCAAACTCTGATTCTGACACTCCTTTCAAATTAAAAAAAAAAAAATGAAATCTTTTTTAAAAGAGCATAATTTCGCCGCCGCCGCCGCGGCTCATTAGGCTAATCCTCCGCCTTGCAGCGCCGGCACACCGGGTTCTAGTCCCGGTCGGGGCGCCGGATTCTGTCCCGGTTGCCCCTCTTCCAGGCCAGCTCTCTGCTGTGGCCAGGGAGTGCAGTGGAGGATGGCCCAAGTCCTTGGGCCCTGCCCCCCATGGGAGACCAGGAAAAGCACCTGGCTCCTGACTCCTGCCTTCGGATCAGCGCAGTGCGCCGGCCGCAGTGCGCTGGCCGCGGCGGCCATTGGAGGGTGGACCAACGGCAAAGGAAGACCTTTCTTTCTGTCTCTCTCTCTCACTGTCCACTCTGCCTGTCAAAAAAATAAAAATTAAAAAAAGAGCATAATTTCATAATCGCCAGTACTCCTAGTATTCCACAGAGTTAGTGTGTATATATATAGTGTCCATGTTTTCCTGCCCCAACTGGGTGGCAGTGTACACTGGTCTTTGTCCAGCGGACAGTCAGCGGTGCCCAGGAGTGGGGACTTTCCAGATTGCTGGCTAGCTACAAATAGTTTTAGCCTCACTTCCTTAGTTCACAGAACCCTGGTGTCTCAAAAGTCTTTTATGGAATATGTAGGCCAAAAGAAATATAAATATATGGCAGTTCCATTTATAAAATAGCTTCTGATCATCTGTTTAGAAAAGAATACTCCTAAGAATAGAGTGAAAGAAGAAACTTAAGGAACGTTCCTGGCTTTTTGAAAGAGTTATAGAGAGAGAGAGAGAGTGAGATCTTCCATCTGATGGTTCACTCCCCTGATGGCCATAATGACAGGATGGGCCAGGTCGAAGCCAAGAACCAGGAGTTTCTTCCACTTGTCCCTTGTGAGTGCAGGAACCCAAGAACTTGGGTCATCCTCGGCTGCTTTTCCCAGGCACAGTCGCAGGGAGCTGGATCAGAAGTGGAGCAGCTGGGACTTGAACTGGCACCCATATGAGAAGCTGGTGTCGCAGGTGGTGGCTTTGCCTATCTATGCCATTATGTCGGCCCCAGTTTCTGTTTCTTTAGAGATTACTGTGCTTGATTTAATTTGAGGTCAACTGAGAGCCCCAAGAGGTGAATATTCACCCCATTGTTGAAGATTGTTTATTTTTTTTAACTTTTATTTAATGAATATAAATTTCCAAAGTACAGCTTATGGATTACAATGGTTCCCCCCCTCATAACTTCCCTCCCATCTGCAACCCTCCCCTTTCCCTCTCCCTCCCCCCTTCCATTCACATCAAGATTCATTTTCAATTCTCTTTATATACAGAAGATCAGTTTAGCATATAGTAAGTAAATATTTCAACAGTTTGCACCCACATAGAAACACAAAGTGAAAAATACTGTTTGAGTACTAGTTATAGCATTAAATCACAATGTACAGCACATTAAGGACAGAGATCCTACATGAGGAGTAAGTGCACAGTGACTCCTGTTGTTGACTTAACAAATTGACACTCTTGTTTATGGCATCAGTAATCACCCTAGGCTCTTGTCATGAGTCGCCAAGGCTATGGAAGCCTTTTGAGTTCACCAACTCTGATCATATTTAGACAAGGTCGTAGTCAAAGTGGAAGTTCTCTCCTCCCTTCAGAGAAAGGTACCTCCGTCTTTGATGACGCGTTCTTTTCACTGGGATCTCACTCGCGGAGACCTTTCATTTAGGTGTGTGTTTTTTTTTTTTTTTTTTTTTTGCCAGAGTGTTTTGGCTTTCCATGCCTGTAATACTCTCATGGGCTTTTCAGCCAGATCCGCGTGCCTTAGGGCATATTCTGAGGCCAGAGTGCTGTTTAGGACATCTGCCATTCTATGGGTCTGCTGTGTATCCCACTTCCCATGTTGGATCGTTCTCTCCCTTATTAATAGTTTCCTTTTTGAACCTGAAGTTTACCCAAATTATGTGGAAAATACAATGTCCCTGGAAAATAGGGATGAATAACTATGGGTTTGGTGTCTTCTGGGTGATGTTATAATCTCCTTGAGGACAGAGCCTTGTGGGTCTTGGCTCCTGGACCCTGATACTTGGTAGTTCTTAGCAGGTGTGATCCTAAAAAGTACAGAGATGTCACCAGGCTCCAACAAGGATGGTCAAGAACAGGGCCATTTTAGAAATTCAATGTGAAAATGCCTATGAGCACAACATATCAAGAGTAATTATTTTATTTTATTTTTGACTTTTAAAAATACTTGAGAGAGAAAGGAATCTCCTGTCCAGGGGTTTGTTCCTCAAATACCTACGTGGCTAGGGCTAAGCTGGGAACTCAGTCCAGGTCTCCCAAAGGGGTGCCAGGGACCTAACTACTTGAGTCATCACTGCTGCCTCTGCTTAGTAGGACTGAGTTAGGTGATGGACGTGGGACTTGAACCCAGGTACTGTGATGGGGGATGCAGGTGTTTTAACTTCTAGGCCAAATACATGGTCCCTATGTAAGATTTTCACTTCCTTTCCATTTCTAGATTTAAAAGGTTGTTGGTTTTATTGAAGCTAGATTGCCACACATAAGGTGGCAGGGGATGAAAAGTGAGAAGACAGCTTTGCCCAGTGTTGTCAATAAAGGGAGACAAGGCTATCTGGAGGAGGCCACAGCATCAGCGCCAGGTTCTTGCTGCTCCCAGAGCCCACCTGTGCAACAGGAATGAAAGCCACAATTCTGCCACGTTTCCCTCCCAGCTAAGTCCGCCTGTGTGCTGGACCACTCACAGGTGTTTCTTAAGGCATTGCACTGGCCTGCCCCCTCTGAACTGATTAATGTCCAAAGTGACAGAGTAGCTTTGGAGCTGTCTCCAGCCCAGAACTCTGGTCCACTCCAGGACAGCACTGACCCTCAGGGGATTTCAAAACATTCATAGAAGTAGACTTAAAAGGTAAGTGTACTTTGGTCAAATTTTTTTTTTTCAAATTCATGCATAGGGGCCGGCACTGTGGCGCAGTGGGTTAATCTTCCATCTGCAGCACTGGCATCCCATGTGGGCACCAGTTCTAGTCCTGGCTGCTCCTCTTCCAATCCAGCTCTCTGCTGTGGCCTGGAGAGCGGTGGAAGATGGCACAAGTGCTTGGGCCCCTGCACCCGCGTTGGAGACCCGGAAGAAACACCTGGCTTCTGGCTTCGGATCAGCGCAGCTCCGGCCATTGCAGCCATCTGGGGAGTTAACCAATGGAAGGAACACTTCTCTCCATCTGTCCCTCTCATTGTCTGTTACTCTTCCTCTCAAATAAATAAAATTTTTAAAAAATTATGCATAGTTTTTTCATAATATATATTGTCTGTGAAATTTTTGAATACCCTTGGGTGTGTGTATGTCTATATATGTGTAAATATATATCTATTATATATCTATATACTTAACATCTGTATATTCTATATATGTGGGAGTGTGTGTGTGTGTGTGTACTTGGTGTTCTTGATGTGCGTTTCCCAGATGATTGAGCATTTTTTTCATTTATGTATTCATCAGTTGTATGTCTTCTTTGGAGAAATATGTCTGTTCAGATCCTTTGCCCATTTTGATCTCGGGTTATTTGTGGTTGGTTTTTGTTTTCTTTCTTGTTTTTTTTTTTTTCTGCTGATGAATTGTTTCAGTTCCTTATGTATTTTGCATGTTAGTTAGCTCACTATTGGAAATATGATTTGCAAATATTTTCTCCCCATTCTGTTGGCTGCTTTTTCATTTTGTTGATTGTTTCATTCACTATGTAGAAGCTTTTAAATTTGATAAATTCTAGTTATTTTTGCTTCTATTGCCTGTGCTTTTGGTGTCATGGCCAAAAGAAAAAAAAAGTCTTTGCCTAGACTAATGTCAAGAAGCTTTCCCCTATGTTTTCTTGTAGAACTTTTACAGTTCAAATTGTATATTTAAGTCCTTAATCCATTGAATTGTTTTAAGAAAAGGAGCCATTTTCATTCTTTCACATGTGGATATCCAGTTTTCCCAGCACCATTTAAGAGACTGCCCTTTCCCTCTAGGTATTGTTGGCATCCTTGTTGAATTAGTTCACTGTGTATGTATGGGTTTATTCTGGGCCTCCCTCTTCAGTTCTATTAGTCTATGAGTCTGTGTCTATGCCAGTGTCATACTGTTCTGATTACGGTAGCTTTATAATATGATTGAAATCAGGTATGCCTCCAGCTTTATTCTTCTTTTTCAAGATTACTTGTGGAGTCTTTTATGGTTCCAAATGAGTTTTAGAATTTTTCCTGTTTCTGTGATAAATACCATTGGAATTTTTCTAGGAACTGCACTGGATCTTTAAATGACTTTGGGTACTGTGGACATTTTAATAATAGTAATCTTCCAATCCATGAATAAAGGAGATGTTTCCATTTATTTGTTTTCAGTTTTTTTCACCACATTTTCTAGTTTTTGTTGTACAGACATTTCAGTTCTTTGGTTTAGTTTACTCCCAAGTTTTTTATTCTTTTTGATATTATTTTAAATGGATTGTCTTCTTGATTTTTTTTTTTTTTTTGGATAGCTCATTGTTAGTGTGTAGAAATGCAACTGATTGGGAGACCTGAATGGGGTCTCTGTCTCAGTCCCTTGTACGCCCCATCATCTATCATCTCTGACATTCTGGGGGACACCAGGAAGCATGCACGCATCCAAACACCCTTAGAACCTATTTAAATTCTGTGCCTTTCCCGTGTTGGTTTGAGCTCTCTGGTGGCTGAGACCACATCTCCTGTGTCCGTGTTCCTCCTAATGAGTCTACCCTGGTCCTTCTCAGACAGGAGGAAGCAAGGAAGCAGCCATTGCATGAGTTAATGAATGAATGGAGGTTCTTTCTTCACAAGGTGAAGGGAGCAAACCACAGGCACCACGTTGATGCGGAAGACGCCAGTGGTCCTTTCCAGTTTGTTTGCTCGCTGATGACAGCCTTAGTTGACTTTGCAGGTGTTCTCCGCTGCTCAAGGCCGTGACTTGCTTATGTAACCACCCCAGGGGCTACTGAGGCAGCGAGCATTGCCAAACGCGGAGGCTGTTGCATCAGGACACTTGCTTGGTCTAGGAGGGCCTTTTGAGCCCTGCAGGGTTGATTGCTGTGCTATTGCAGTTCTGGAGTTATAATTGGAAAAGAAACAAACCAGAAGACTTTGAGAGGTTTTTTTGAGGGGTGAGCATGGGGAATGGGTGAAGCCAAGGTTGTTTGTTAAGTGAAACTAGAGTGTACTTAAGAGGTCACCTCACAGCCTGGGCAGCTGAAAGGCGGGCTGTGTTGGGTGCGTGGGCAAGCTGAGGCTCACCCGTCTCACCTGCTTCCAGGCAAGTGCTCCTGCCGCACCTTCCCATCCCTTGAATCCTAAAGTTGCAAAATTGGGAGAAACGACAAGGAGCCAAACAAGCTCAGCATGTGTTAAAGAGGCCAGGCGTATAGGGTGTGTTGACATACTCAGATAGCTGCCTCCCTGGCTAGTCTGACCCCCTCAGTGCAATAGGGAGGCACAGCAGTGGAAGTTACAGCATGTTCACCTCTGGGCACTGGCCTGTTTGCATTTGTCCCTGTCCCCATGCGTGGAGGACAGATTCCTGGATTGAGAAAGAGGAAAAAGGTGGGGTGAGGTGAGAGCAGCTCGCAGAGGACAAAGGTATAGAGAGAGGTCAGGGAATGGCTAAGACAGAGACCCATTGCCAAATACGAGGGGTCTGCGGAAAGTTCATGGAAAATGCCTACTACGAAAGGACTGTGGATATCTGAAGTTTGGGGTACTAAAATAAATTTATCTTGAAAAACGTTTTTTGTTAAACTGATTTATTTGAGGTACAGAGACAGAGATCCTATCTCCTGATTCACTCCCCCAAATGCCTGCTACACCTGGGGCTGGGCTCAACCCAGGAGCCAAGAACTCAAGCCAGGTCTCCAGGGTAGCCATCCCCACTGCTTCCTGGAGTACACATTGGTAGGAAGTAAGACTCAGGAGCTGAGCTGGGAATTGAACCCAGGCACTCAAATGTTGGGACATGGGTGTCTTAACTGCTAGGTTAAATACCCACCCCAAACTTATTTTTTTAAAAGATTTATTTATTGGCTGGCGCCATGGCTCACTTGGCTAATCCTCCGCCTGCGGCGCTGGCACCCCAGGTTCTAGTCCTGGTTGGGGCACCAGATTCTGTCCCAGTTGCTCCTCTTCCAGTCCAGCTCTCTGCTGTGGCCTGGGAGGGCAGAGGAGAATGGCCCAAGTGCTTGGGTCCCTGCACCCGCATGGGAGACCAGGAAGAAGCACCTGGCTCCTGGATTCTGATCGGCGCAGCGCCGGCCGTAGCGGCCATTAGGGGAGTGAACCAACTGAAGGAAGACCTTTCTCTCTGTCTCTCCCTCACTGTCTATAACTCTCTCTCTCTGTGTCTCTCCCTCACTAACTCTGCCTGACAAAAAATAAAAAAAAAATAAAAATTAAAAGATTTATTTATTTATTTGAAAGCCAGAGTTACACAGAGAGAGGAAAGGCAGAGAGAGAGAGAGGTCCTCCATCTGCTGGTTCACTCCCCAGTTGGCTGCAATGGCCGGAGCTGTGCCGATCCGAAGCCAGGAGCCAGGAGCTTCTTCCAGGTCTCCCATGCAGGTGCAGGGGCCTAAGGACTTGGACCATCTTCCACTGCTTTCCTAGGCCATAGCAGAGAGCTAGATCAGAAGTGGAGCAGCCAGGTGTCGAACCAGCGCCTGTATGGGATGCCGGTGCTTCAGGCCAGGGTGTTAACCTGCTGTGCCACAGTGCCAGCCCCCAAACTTATTTTAATTCTTTTTCACAAACGTTTTGAAATATTCATATTTCAAAGAGTCTTTCTCCAAGTGGAAAGAAGGCAGAGCTGGGCCAGCATTGTGGCACAGCAGGTTGAGCTACTGCCTGTGATACCACATTCTGTATTGGAGCACCACTTCCAGTCCTGGTGGCTGCACTTCCAAGTGGCTCCTGGCTTTGCCTGGCGCAGCCCCAATCATCGCGGCTACAGGGGAAGTGAATAAGCAGATCAAAGATCTCTTTCTCTTTGTCTCTTTCTCTCTGTAGCTCTCTTTCAAATAAATAAAATAAATCTTAAAAAAAAAATCAGCTCCATGTCAGAGGAGCCGTCCAGTGAGACGTGATTCCAGAACAATCCTTAGTCAGATACTCTCCCCTGTTCCATTCTATCAAGCATCTTCTTTTTTATTTGTGAAGAGTAAATATTTATTTCCTAATACATTGTCACATAATGCAGATCTTTCATACTGAATGTTGATAATAGTTATATTGGTATTGAGTGTCTTAGGATACAAAGCACAAAGCCAAAAACAGATCCAAAGAGTGCAAGAGGGGCAGTGTTGTGGTGGACCACATGCAATGCCAGCATCCCATGTGGGCACCAGTTTGAGTTCCCACTGTTCCACTTCTGATCCACATCCCTGCTAGTGGCTTGAGAAAACCAGCAGAAGATGGCCCAAGTGTTTGTGCACCTGCCACCCACATGGGAAACATGGATGAAGCTCCTGGCTCCTGGCCATTGTGACCATCTGAGGAGGGAACCTGCAGATGGAAGATATTCTCTCTCTCTCTCTCTCTCTCTCACTCTTGACTTTCAAAATAAATCTTTGAAAATAAAAAAAAAAAAAAGTGTGGAAGAAGACCACTGCCTAAGAGTAATCTCCAAGAACTTTGTATTTTCCATGGTAAGGCAAATGCTAGGGAGCCCACACTCTGTAACTGTAGTTTGAAGCCATTCATGAAGATATGCATCAGGGCTGTCCCCTTCTGAGGCAAATTTCGGCAGAAGTGCCACTTGGGTCTCTTTAGAACAGCTGCCATCATACAGTGCTTTTGTGATGCCCTCTCCCAGGACACATGCCAAGCTCAGACTCCTCCTTTGCAGGAACACATGGGTGTTTTCCCATATTGTGCCACTTAAGACTCTTTATTTTATCTTGAACACATTTTTTTTTTTATGGAAGGTGTATGTAGGTCCTGGGATGGGGTGTTGCAGAGCTGTTTATCACTAGGAAGTGATAGGAAATGACTGTCGGGAGGAACAGTAACCCTAACACAGCTACCACTTTTCACCCAGGAAAGCAGTTTTTCACAGAATGACTTAGATTTATACCTTGTAAAAACGGAGTTTAACTGAAGAGCCGCTAGCTCCTTTGGAAGCAATGAATATACTTCTGCATTTGTACTGAGTTTGGTTGCATTTTCTTCCACTGTTGCATAGGGGTTGTTTCCAATCATTGGCATGTGACAGTCAGTATAGAAGTAACTGATTGCAAACATAATCAGGGTAGAAATGATCAGACCTATTGCAAACTGGCTCACATTTTCAGTGTGGTGTCAGGCGCGTGAAGTCTGACAGGTCGGGGCAGCTCTTTGCAGTCACCAAGTGCAGTCACGGCAGGGTGGGACCAAGGGAACAAGTGCATGCCTGGAAAGAACACTCAGGCAGGCAGAAACCCAAGCTTGGTGCCTGCACCCCACGCCCAAGTCCCTAGATCATCAGGCAGCTGCTGAGCTCTTGAGGGCTGGACCATCACATGCAAGGAAAGACCCATGTGGCCAAGGCTTCCCCCCGACAGGCCATGTTGGAGGTTTGGGTAAGGTTGTGCCTGGTGACCGTCCCCAGGTTCACAAAGACGGTGTGGTTGGGAAGAAAATCAGGAGTGAAGGCGGAAGGTCAGAGATGCCCCCCGAGGCAGCAGGAGGTGTTGCAGTTTTGCGGACGAAGCTGCTGTATGCTGTTCTCTCCTGCTATCCCCTCAACCTGGCTGCAAAAGCCAGGGCTGTGCCAGGTCAAAGCCAGGAGCCAGGAGCTTCTTCCACGTCTCCCACATGGATGCAGGGGCCTAAGTGCCTGGGCCATCTTCCACTGCCTTTCCAGGCACATCAGCAGGGATGCTGGATTGGAAGTGGAACAGTCAGGACTCAAACCGGTGCCCATATGGGATGCTGGTGCCGTAGCCAGAGACTTAACCTACTGTGCCACAGTGCCAGACTCAATAAATGAATCTTTAAAAAAAAAAATGAATTGGGGCTCTGCCTTGAAATACATTTTTTATGTAAAGGGCAAAAATAAAAATGTACTTGAACACTAAAGTAAATGCAGGGAAACACTACACAGACATGCCCCTAACAGTTATTAAGTGAGTCTGGTTAAGTGCCAGAAGTTAGCGCTGCACTGTTTGTTCCTCAAAAGGCATTAACTGTGTCAGCTGCACTACAGAACATCTCAGCCTGTGAATGCAGGCTCCGGATTCTGGCCAATCTGCCTCCAGCGAGCAGAGACACTCTTGTTGTTCCAGTGACCTTGCAAGTACCTTCGAGATGAGGGCCGTCCATCTGGAAAACTTTCCTTGTTCTGAATGGTAACGGGGGAGGCGCGGTCTCGGCGGTGACATCAGTCTTGGCATTGGCTGCAGGCGTTAGGTAGTCCTAACTGTGAACACTGGCGATTACTGTTGCAGCCTTATGATTTTCGCCCCCAGGAAGGAGCTGGGCAGGGGATGAGCTGGAGGAAGCCAGACAGAAAGCTGCGCGTGTTCGGAGCTGCAGTGGATAGTGGCTCCCTGGAACCTTTCCAGGCTCGTGTAGCCCCCTGTGTTGATGTGATAGTAGAGAAAGAAAGGGCACGGAGGACTGGATCTTTGTGGGGCACTGAGGACAGGGTCAGGGAAGGACAGCTGGGGAAGATGTCACCTGCCCTTTCGTCTGGTGCTGCACCTCCCCCATCGCAGACAGATTTGGAGATTTCCCTCTTTGGTCTAAGACTGCCTGTACAAGCGTGCTTTTTCTCCATCCCATTGCCCCACAGGGTTGAAAAGCAAGCCTCCATCCCCATGGGGGAAACACCGTTCTCCCCCAGAGGAATGTGGCTTAGCCCAGTAACCCAAATAAGACAAGCCAAGACAGTCGCTCACTTGTATAAAATTGACGCCTTTCCCCAAGATGTGATTATTCCACCTTTGAACCATGTTTTTATTTATTCGAGAGGCACAGAGAGCAAGTGCTCCCGTGCAGGGATTTACTCCCCGAATGCGTACAACGGCCAGGGCTGGGAAAAGGCCAAAGCTGGGAGCCAGAAATTCAATACAGGTCGTCTGCTTGGGTGACAAGGACCCACGTGCTTAGCCATGACTGCTGCCTCCCGGGGTCTGCATTAGCAGGAAGCTGGAATTGGGAGCCAGACCTGGAAATGCCAACCCAGGCATGGGATGCAGGCATCTTAACCGCGAGGCCAGTCTCTTGCTTTCTGACTCAGTGTTTCCATGTGGACTTTCAGTTTACAAACATTTAGCATAAGTGGTCAAATATGTAAATAAAACCAGAGCTGCTGTTTCCATTGAAGCATCCTCCTCTCCCCACCTTGTGCAGAAGAGACCCTGAGAATCTCAGATCGGTCCACGAGTAAGGGCAGCCTTCTTTCCTTTCCTGGGGTGTGTCTGTCTGGGCTGCCAGAGTCTGGCATGAGGACTGCAGGAAGGGAAAGCAACTCTGTTACTGGACTTGGAACCTTGGATGCATTTGCCTACAGAAAAGCTGCAGATTGTGATTAAATTAAAGGCAGCTCTATTACAGACGCTATATATAACGAGATGATCTAAGAAGGCAATATTTAGACCTTGCTATAGGGAACTAGTGTGCTCATATGAGTAAACTGTGAGAATATACCTCATTCATGAAAGGTGGGGTGCTGGGATTGCCAGCCTCTGGTCAGACTCCAGAGAGACTGGCGTGAAAGAAGGGGGATAATGGGGAGAGAAAAGGGGAGACCAACCTGGGCTTGTCAAGCACAGGAGTAAGTCCTGTCACCATGAGGGCTGTCTTTCTACAGACCCCTAGACTGTCATTTGTAAAAAAGAACTGCTGTATAATTGTTAGCAAGCAATGCATTAACTGTTTTCAAGTACTTTGAGTTGTCGTATTTATCTGAATATATTTCAACAACTCATTTGCAATTCATTTGACTTAATGATAGAAGTTTAGTATTTCAAAAACTCAGATGACACAAAATATATATTTCAGGTAGGTTAATACAACAGCATTTGACCTGAAATGGCTACTGTTATTTTCAACCCAAATATGAGTGCTTTCAACTTTAAATTTCTAGACCAAGAGGTTCATAAAGCAGTATGCAATTTTACTTCTCCTTTATATTTTATAAATTTAAAATAGTTTCTCTGAACCAAGAGTAAGGAAAATATTAAGCTATAACTTGCATTAAGAAGTTATGCTAAGAGGCCGGCATTGTGGCCTGCAGGCAAAGCCACTGCCTGCAATGCCAGATCCCGTATGGGTGCCAGTTTTAGTCCCTGCTGCCCTACTTCCAACCCAGCTCCTTGCTAATGGCCTGAGAAGAGCAGCAGAGATGGCCCAGGTGCTTGGGTCCCTGCCACCCATGTGGGAGACCCAGATGAAGCTCCTGGCTCCTGGCTTCGACCTGGCTCAGCCCTGGCTTTTGCAGACACTTGGAGAGTGAACCAGCAGAAGGAAGATTCTCTCTCTCTCTCTCTCTCTCTCTCTCTCTCTAACTTTTTCAAATAAATAAACAAATCTTTAAAAAATTTTTTTTCCGAAAAAGAAGTAATGCTAACATATTTTGTAGATAAAATGTCTATATTTTTAATAAAAGGTAAGATTTTATGAAAGAAATATCATTTTCCTAATAATCACAGTACTTCAGAATCCCCCTTGAGCATTTTTTTAGTTAGATACTGCTGATTAACATGAGACTTAAGCATTATATGTTAATATTTTATCAATATCTAAATTTGGACTTTTTAAAAAAACATTTATTTGAAAGAGTTACGGGGAGGGAGAGGGAGAGGGAGACGGAGGAGGAGAAAGAGAGGGAGGAAGAGAGAGATAGAGAGAGAGGTCTTCCACCTATTGGTTCACTCACCAAATGGCTGCAACAGCCAGAGCTGTGCTGATCCAAAACCAGGAGCCAGGAGTGTCCTCCAGGTCTCCCACGTGGGTGCAGGGACCCAAGGATTTGGGCCATCTACTGCTTTCCCAGGTGCATTAACACCTAAAGCTGGATTGGAAGTGGAGCAGCTGGAACCAAACCAGTGCCCATATGGGATACCAGCACTGCACACAGTGCCAGCCCTTGGACATTAATTTTTAAAACTATTTTAAATGTGTTATAAAGCATTTCTTTATAACATTATTTTATTTAAAAAAGATAGATAGGAGTTGGCTTATTAAAAAGATTCATTTATTTATTTGAAAGGCAGAGTTAGAGAGAGAGGGAGAGAGAGAACTTCTGTCTGCTGATTTACTCCCCATATAGCTGCAACAGCTGAGGCTGGGCTAGTTGGAAGCCAGGAGCTAGATGGTTCATCTGGGTTTCCCATGTGAGAGGCAGGGGCCCAGATACTTGGGCCATCTTCCTCTTTCCAGGTCCAAGGAGCTGGATCAAAAGTGGAGCAGGTGGGACTTGAACTGCAGCTCATATGGGATGCCAGCACCACAGCTGTACCACAACACTGTCCCCTCTTCATAACATTCTTGTCACATTAACTCAAATGTTCATTTTGTGTAATCTGAGCATTCAATTTATACTAAACTTTGGTAGGCGAATTGATTCTCTGTTAAAATGAACTATCTGTATTAGTTAAAAAGTGACTGATTTGAGTATAATTATTAACAAGTCGTATTTACTTTTCTGTGATATTAAAATTTCTTTTTAACTGAATATTGAAAAAGTCACAGAATTAGACACATTACTGCAGTATTAGAACATTACTGCAGTATTAGAACATAACCATCATTAAATTGAACATTCTACCTCAGGACATTGTAACTGTTAATAATTTTTTTTATTTAAAGATTTATTTATTTGAAAGTCAGAGTGGCCAGCGCCGCAGGCTGCGGCGCCGGCACACCGGGTTCTAGTCCCGGTCGGAGCGCCGGATTCTTTCCCAGTTGCCCCTCTTCCAGGCCAGCTCTCTGCTGTGGCCTGGGAGTGCAGTGGAGGATGGCCCAAGTGCTTGGGCCCTGCACCTGCATGGGAGACCAGGAGAAGCACCTGGCTCCTGGCTTCGGATCAGCGCAGTGCGCCGGCTGCAGCGGCCATTGGAGGGTGAACCAACGGTAAAGGAAGATCTTTCTCTCACTGTCTAACTCTGCCTGTCCAAAAAAAAAAAAAAAAAAAAAAAAAAGAGTTACACAGGAAGAGAGAGAGGTCTTCCAACTGCTGGTTTACTCCCCACTTTGTCTGAAGCCAGGAGCTTCTCCCAGTCTCCCACGTGAGTGCAGGGGCCCAAGGACTTGGGCCATCTTCTACTGCTATCCCAGGTCATAGCAGAGAGCTGGATCAGAAGTGGAGCAGCCGGGACTGGAACTGGTGCCTATTTGGCATGCCAACACTGCAGGTGGCAGCGTTACCTGCTACGTCACAGTGCCAGGGCCTTCCTTTTATTGTTTATCAGTACTATCCAACAATAAATAGAATCTTCTCTTTAAAAATGATACATCCTAATAATTTCAAAGAAACCACTGTGAAACTAGTTGATGACACATTCACTTTCTCTATTTACTGTATTTCTTGTTCCTGAAAGCATCAGTGGCCACAAGGGTGATGGACATCCTGTGAAGCACCGGGAAGCGTCCTCAGGGAAGCTTGTTCTAGTCCTGCCTGCTGGGCTGACAGTCCTGAGATCTGCACAAGTGACACTTTCCCCATCCATCCTCAGTCATTCAACTGACGGCATGCTGAGAATGCAGGGTGAAACACAAAGTGGTTTCTGCCTTCAAAGAATTTGTCAGAGGTGGGCTTTGACCTTGAAGTTAAGGTGCCCACTGTCCACATCAGAGGACCCACCTGACTGCCAGTCCAGGTTCTGGCTCCTAACTCCAGCTTCCTGCCAGTGCAGGCCTGGAAAGCAGTGGTGATGGCTCAAGTAGTTGGGTCCCTGCCACCCATGGGGGAGACCTGAATCAAATTTCTGACTTCAGTCTGGCCCAGTCCTGGCCACTTTGGGCATTTGGAGAGAGAAACTTTAGATGGGAGCTCCTTCTGCCTCTTGGATAAGTTGTGTTTTTTGTAAGTAAATGAGAAAGTTAACAAAAAAGAAAATGTCAGACTCTTCCTAGAGATTAGTAGAGAATCAGACAAGCAAAGCAGAGTGACAGAGCCTCATGGCAAGACTAGAAAGAGCTATGTACAGGTTCCTGGAGCCCACAGGGAGCAGCTGACCGGGATAAGAAGGAAGGAATTCCTTTAGGACAAAATGCATTTGAATTCAGAAAGGTTAGGCAAAACACACTCAGATCTATGAGTGAGGAAGAGAAGTGCCTCTAGGTGCTTTGAGTAGACAATCTAACACAAGGGTTTCTTTATACCACAGAGAAGGCAGTGAAGCAACTCAGGTGGTAGCAGGAAGGTGCATGACTGGAGGGCCACAGAGGAGCTTGGTGTTACTGTAGCCAGGGACTGGTGCCACCTGTAAGACCTTGGAGCTGGGGTGAGGGGCGGGACGGGGAGCTACTCACAAGGGCTGCAGCGAAGGGGAGCTGCAACTACTGGAAATACCCCTCAGAGAGAGGGGGAATGCCTGGGACCCCCTTCACCCCACCTTCGCATCACTCACCCCTGCTTCCTGCTGCCCAGAGCCATTGTTGCAGGGACTGTGTTTCCCTGCAATACAGAGACAACAATGCTGGAGAATGAGAGCAGGCCAGGAGCTCCGAAGAAGGCACAGCAGTCCGTGAATTACTCAGCCGCAGCTCCACTGCAGTTTGGGAAGGAGACTGGCAGTAGCGTTGAGGACGGGTAGGGGTGAGCCAGTCCTGAGATCTGAGATTCCTCAGGAGGCTAAGGCATTGCCCAGGTGGAAGGTTCTACAGGACAGGGGGTGGTGGTGGCCACACTGAGCAAGAGCTGATGAGATACACGATGGAGTCTCTCTTGTGGGGCGAGATGGAGGTTGTGGTCTGGGAGGATCTCAGGTGTGGCCAGTAGAGGGCAGTGCTGGGGGTGGAAGTCCAGTCCGTTGAGCTTTCCTGACTGGTGTGTTGGGCCCCATCTACCTATCTTCCAAGAACCCAGTGGTGCCTGAGACCTCAGCACTGAGCGCTGTCCGTACTGTGTTTGTTCTCTCTCTCTCTCTCTTTTTTTTTTTTTTTTTAAGATTTATTTTTTTACTTGAGAGGTAGAGTTACAGACAGAGAGAGGTCTTCCATCCACTGGTTCACTCCCTAGAGGGCTGCAACGGCTGGAGATGTGCCGACCCGAAGCCAGGAGCCAAAAGCTTCTTCTGGGTCTCCCACGCGGGTGCAGGGGCCCAAGCACTTGGGCCATCTTCTACTGCTTTCCCAGGCTCATTAGCAGAGAGCTGGATTGGAAATGGAACAGGCGGAACATGAACCTGTGCCCATATGGGATGCCGACGCTGCACTTGGAGGCTCAGCCCACTATGCCACAGTGCCAGCCCCACCGTATTTGTTCTTATACATACACACCTACAATCAAATTATGACCTGTCATGTATGGCAGGCACATGAAGGCTTCTCTTTGGCGTGTCCAAATTGCCAGCCAAGTACTTGCTGTAAGATTATGAATTGTGTATTTGTGGAATTTTCCATGTAGTACTTGGGGGCTGTAGTTGACCACGTGGGTCCGGGCAACCCATGTGGGAGACCTGGATGGAGTTCTAGGCTCCTGGTTTGGGGCTGGCCCAGCCTGGACTCCTGTGGCCATTTGAGGCCACAAGAGTAGATGTCAGCTATCTTACTGTCTCTCCTACTCTCTTTGTCACTCCACCTTTTAAATAAACAAAATAAATATTTTTTTAAATAAGCTTGTTCCCTAAGATAATATTCTGTAGTGTTCTGATTCAAGGAGCTGACCTTTCATTCCTTCAGAATTTCAGATTTAATGTATTTTTTTCCAATGTCACACTTTCTGTAATTTACATAAGCATTTTACAGAAATTTTCTTGCTTGGATATTTAACCTGTTGTATATCCCAGAATTTTAAATGTAAGTTCTAACTTTAAAATTGCTAGTCTGAATTGTTTTTACAGAATTCTCATACCAATGAGACGAAATGTTCTATTCTAAAGTTCAGACACCCCGGAATCCAGCTTGTAGGAATGGATTTCACAACATTCCCATCTGAAAGTCTTTCTTGTGGTTCTGTTCATAGTATCTCTGGCAGAGCTCCCACGATTTATAAGACTTGCTCCAAAGCCACTCATTGAATTGCAACCCTTGTTAGTTCACGGAGGTCAAAGTCTTATTTCTAAATAATGCAACTTGGTATGTCACTCAGAAATTCCAGGAAAAGCTGTTTTCCGTGATTTTCAGTTTCGTTCCAAGCAGCACACAACAGTCATGTTGTTCAGCTCATGAACAAATTAGTAAGTCACTCATATTTAACAAGTGTTGCTCTAAACAGGAACTCGGATTTTCTTCCTGTCTCTTATGGAATCTGAATCTTAAACCGTAAACAAGACGAGCATTTGCCCTAGCAGGAAGACAGTGCTGGAGACACTGCATCCAATGTCAGGTACCTGGGATCGAGTCCCAGCTACACTCTAGATTTCATCTTCCTGCTAATGCACACCAGGGGAGGTGACAGGTAATGGCTTAAGTGATTGGATCCTTGCCATCCATTCGAGAGACCTGGATTGGGTTCCTGGCTTCCAGTTTTGGTCTGGCCCAGCCCTGACCCCTGTCATGGCAGGCATTTGTGGAGTGAACCAGTGGTAGAGGGGAGCTCTGTCTGTCTCCTATCTCTCTGCCTCTCAAATCAATAAACTGATTTTTAAAAACTTAATTAAGTTTTAAGTGAATATTTAGAATTGCCAGTGTTATAAAACTTTAATCATTTTTATTCTAGAAAAGTGTGTAATGATGATTTGTTTTGCTTGTATAGACAAAAAGGATAGCTGATAAAATTTCTTTGCTTATTTTTAGATTTATTTATTTATTTTAGATTATTTATTTTAGACTTACAGAGAGAGGGTGAGGGAGAAGCAGCGAGACAGAGAAGTCTTCTGTCTGTTGGTTCATTTTCCAAATGGCCACAATTACCCACGCTGGGCCACAGGTGGGTAGACCCACAGGTCTCCCATGTGGGTGTGGGGGCCCAAGTACTTGGGCTCATCTCCCACTGCCTTCCCAGGTGCATTAGCAGGGAGCTGGGTTGAGAGCAAAGCCGAAGGGACTCCAACCAGCACTCCAATATGAGATGCTGGCCTCCCAAGGGGCAGCTTAACCCACTACATCACAGTGCCTGCCCCCCCGGGTAAAACTTCACATCAAGATAAATGATCTGAGTGTGCAAAGTGCAGTTCTTGCCCTCCGAGTGCACAGTCTTGTTCTGAAGGCAACCATGTAAAAGTATCATTAGATTATATTTTGGTAAAACAGTTGGGTGAGAAGCTTGAGCACAGAGTAAGAATCTCATTCATTCTAGGAGGTTTAGGAAGGACATCCAGGAAACATGGCACCTGGCTTGGTCTCAAAGAAGGATCAGGTGTTAGAGTAGGAGTAGGTGGGCTTTCTAAGTCCATTTTCCCCTTACTTTCTGCTCGTCCTTACCTTGAGCTATCCTTCCAGCTATAGGCGAGTACTTCAAAAAGCTCATGGAAAATGAGATTTAGAAGATAAATTTATTCGAGTGCAAAATGAAAAATTGAAATCCATGCACATGAGGATTTTTCTACTTTCTGAAGGGATTGGCTGTTCCCAGTTTGTAAGGACTTTTTCAGCTTCATCCCTGAAAGTCTCACGTCGTGGGATGCTCCTTACTCCTGGGCAATCCGGACAGCTGCCCACCCTGGTTGCCTGCCTCGCAATCACACGTTCATGTTCTCGACCGTGCTGCTTTGCTCACATCATGTTACCGTGTAAAATGAGCCATTGCCATTCACTGCCTAGAGGCTCATGCTCATGGATGGCTCAGTTGGGTGACATATGCATAAATGTAGGCACCTGTTGTGTTGTAGACAACACTGCAGCATAGAATACTGAAATGTCTTACTCAAGATCCATGTGACAGGAGCTGGCACTGTGGCTTAGCAGGTAAAGCCACCTGCAGTGCCGGCATCCCATATGGGCACCGGTTGGAGTCCCAGCTGCTCCACTTCCAATCCAGTTCTCTGCTATGGCCTGGGAAAACAGTGGATGATGGCCCAGGTCCTTGGTCCCCTGCACCTGTGGGAGGCTCCAGGCTCCTGGCTTCAGATTGGCCCAGCTCTTACCTTTGTGGCTGTTTGGGGGAGTGAACCAGCAGATGGAAGACCTCTCTCTCTGTTCTCTCTTCCTCTGCCTGTCTGTAACTCTGCCTTTCAAATAAGTAAATAAATCTTTTTTTAAAAAATCCATAAAACAGTGCTAGATTGAATTTAGGGATCAGCATTGTGGCACAATGAGTTAAGCTGCAGCCTGCAATGCTAGTGTCCCATCTCAGCACCAGTTTGAGTCCCAGCTACTCCACTTCCAATCCAGCTCCCTGCTAATGCATCTTGGAAAGCAGCAAAAGATGAGCCAAGTCCTTGGGCCCCTGCACTCATGTGGGAGACCCAGAGGAAGCTCCTGGCTCCTTGCTTCAGCCTAGGGCAGCCTTAGCCGTTGTAGCCATTTGGGGAGTGAACCAGTGATGGAAGTTCTTTCTCTGTGTGTGTGTGTGTCTCTCTCTCTCTGTAACTGTGCCTTTCAAATGAATAAAATTTTTTCTAAAGAAAAAAATTGAATTTAGTTCCTACGCCACGGAATATTCTCAGACATACCCAGCATTTAATCATGTGCTTCCCTGTACCTCCTGAGCCCTTAGGGTCAGGTTAGCCCGGTCCTCCTTCCTTACAGTGTCCTCTACTTGTGGTGTCCACAAACAGGCTTTGTCTAGCTGAAGTGCAAGGCAGAGATGGGGCCTTCTCTCCTGTGTCCAATGCAAGTCATAATGAGAGCATTGTTACTACTTACTAGGCAGTCTGTCAACGCCCGTGAACGGACTTGACAGTTGGACTAAGCTGTCTGGTTCCTTTCGGGAGTCTGAGACACAGGAACAATCACAGTGCTCTGTCCCCGCCAGAGCAGGTGAAGGTGGACAGATGATTCCGGTGCCACACAGCGAGGGCTGCCCGGTGCCCAGGGCCTTGCTTTTGCTTCAAGAAGGAGTTCAGGAGTGAGTCAGAGAATAGTGAATAGTGAACTGCAGATGTTTTATTGAGCAAGCAAAGATAACACACTCCATAGTCAGAGTGAGGCCTGACTAGAGGGCATTGGCCCTGTCTCTGAACTGTTTTTTTTTTTTTTTAATTTATTTTACTTGAAAGTCAGAGTTACAGAGAAGCAGAGGCAGAGAGAGAGAGAGAGAGAGAGAGAGAGAGAGAGAGAAAGTCTTTCATCTACTGGTTCGCTCCCCAAATGGCTGCAACGGCTAGAGCTGAGCCAATCTAAAGCCAGGAGCCAGGAGTTTCTTCCGGGTCTCCCACGTGGGTGCAGGGGCCCAAGGACTTGGGCCATCTTCTACTGCACTCCCTGGCCACAGCAGAGAGCTGGATTGGAAGTGGAGCAGCCAGGACTCAAACCAGTGCCCATATGGGAGGCCGGCACTGACACAGCACCTGCCCCCTCTGCACTATTTTTTAACATTAGATGGGCATTTAATGAAAGGGGAAGCACTTTCTTTTTTTTATTATTTTTATTTTATTTTATTTTTTACAGGCAGAGTGGACAGTGAGAGAGAGAGAGACAGAGAGAAAGGTCTTCCTTTACCGTTGGTTCACCCTCCAATGGCCGCCGCGGCCGGCGCACCGTGCTGATCTGATGGCAGGAGCCAGGTGCTTCTCCTGGTCTTCCATGGGGTACATGGCCCAAGGACTTGGGCCATCCTCCACTGCACTCCCTGGCCACAGCAGAGAGCTGGCCTGGAAGAGGGGCAACCGGGACAGAATCTGGCGCCCCGACTGGGACTAGAACCCAGTGTGCCGGCGCAGCAAGGTGGAGGATTAGCCTATTGAGCCATGGCGCCGGCCAGGGGAAGCACTTTCTAATAAAGTGACATACAGTCTAATAAAGGGAAGGGGTATTTGTGGTTTTTCTGAGAAGTAGGTGAAGATTTTCCTGAATCTGGTTACTGCTCCTCTTTGTTCCTTTTATCATGGCTTCTGGTTAGGTGTGTCATTTAGCTTGCTGAGGTGTTACAAAGAGTGTATAATAAGGTCCATCTAGGTCAGCCTTGGGCCCTACACTGGTGTGACCTTCTCCAGTCAGGGGGGGTCTGTGTATCTTCAGAGCAAGGGGAACCAAACGCATATCCTGTAGGTCTTGGGATAACAGGACCTGTTATCTCCTGGTGGCTCAGCTGCTTCCTCTGCCTCCCTGTCTCACTACCAAACGTTGGATTTGTTTTGAAGCTGGTTGCAGATTTTTACACCCAATCTCAGTGAAGAAATGATTCAAGACTGCTTATGTGACTCATTCAGATGCCACCCACAGCTCCCCAGGCCCCCTGATTTCTCCCTTAGAACTTGAAATGTCAGGGCATAGGTCTTAGCCCATCCATCTTCTGATTAATGGATTGGCTGACAGGCTGAGTCAGTGCAGCCTCCCTGGTCCTAGCTGGGACCTTCAGCCCCGGGACTCTGGCTCTGCCTGAGAATCTGTCCTCACTGGGCACAATGGAGGGCAGATGTCTCTGCATGAGGTCAAATTCTGCACTTGGCAGCGGTAAGGTCTTTATCCAACTCCCTCCTCCTCCTCTTCTGCCTTTACTATTGCTTTGGAGGTAGTGGACTTGACTGGTGCCTAAAGACTGCTGGGATTCTTTTCATTTAAGGTCATGAGAACTGGAATTGGAGCCAGATACAGCCTGGGGTGCAAGTTCCAGCGGTGCTTGTCCTCTTCATTAATTCATTCATTCATTCAATGTAGTCCAGAACAGCATAGGCTTTTTTTCTTTGGGGGGTGGGCAGCTGTAGGCCCCCCCAGACCAATGACCTAACCTACCCTGCCCAAGCATCAGTTTGATATCATAAAAATGAAAATCATTCCATTGATCCTGTCGGTGTGTATGAGTACTTGGTGGCATGGTTTTTTTGTTTTTTGTTTTTTTGGACAGGCAGAGTGGACAGTGAGAGAGAGAGACAGAGAGAAAGGTCTTCCTTTGCCGTTGGTTCACCCTCCAATGGCCGCTGATCCGAAGCCAGGAGCCAGGTGCTTTTCCTGGTCTCCCATGGGGTGCAGGGCCCAAGCACTTGGGCCATCCTCCACTGCACTCCCTGGCCACAGCAGAGAGCTGGCCTGGAAGAGGGGCAACTGGGACAGAATCCGGCGCCCCGACCGGGACTAGAACCCAGTGTGCCGGCGCCGCAAGGCGGAGGATTAGCCTAGTGAGCCGCGGCACCAGCCGGCAAATTGTTCTTAATGACCTGACTACAAGGTCATGGACACAGGTGAATGGTGGGAGGGGCAAGGACACAGGTGAATGGAGGAGGGGCATGAATAAAGATGTTTCTTGGGAAAGGAATGGACACGAGTATGTGGGAGGAGGGCAAGGACACAGGTATATGGGGGAAGGGCCTGTGGAGGAGGAAAGAAGATATAACAGCTGTTTCTCTTGAATTATTGTGTCTGAATTTACAGTACCTCAGTGCCATCCTCACATCTGTCCCTTCCTTGGCCACTTGGAATCTGTTGAAAAGGCCCCTCAGCAGTGCTGCTTCTGTCACAAAGCCTGTCCTCAGTCTCCCTTCCCTGGTCCCTGCCCCCCTGGGCAGCTCTCTCCTCTTTGACCAGGGGAATCTGAGGCCCTCCTTGGACAGGGAGCAGCTGACATCCCAGCTCCTTGCACAGGCGCAGTTTGTGTATTACCAGCGCTGAACTTGACATAGTCTGGCTTTGTGATGTGACACGCTTTGAAATAGTTGTGGGATTTTTGGGGGGAGAGGGGGAGCATTTGATAATAAAAAGTTGTTCCATGTCAAATACAGACAGTCTTGCATAATGCCTTGACATATTCAGTCTGGTGGTGCAAAAGTTTCAGTTTAAAAATAGATTTCCGTGGATTCAAGAGTTTGCTATTCTAGTGAATGCACAACTCCAGCCTTATTAAAAAAGGGATACACACACACACACACACACACACACGCAGCTCTCCTTAGATTTATTATGAAATGAATAGGGGGAGGGGAAGTAAAAGTTTAATTTAATTTAAAGTAGTTCTTACTCGATGGGCCCTTTTGTTGTTAGCGATCCTTAAGCCAAGTGTTGGGTGCCTGCTCATTTGCTCCCTTGCTTTCTACCGCAGGTGCTGGCCTCTGAGCAGCGGGATGCGCCCAGCAGGTGCCAGAGCCAGTCCGATGGCCTTGGAGGTGAGGGGCTGCAGGTGGGGCCGGCGGACTCCGATGTGCACGGGGGTCTGAGCCTCGCCGCCCTGTGGCCGCGGGCGCCCCACCCCAAGAACATGACCACGGCCCAGAACGGCCATGGGCAAGGGGCTGCCATCGCCTGTTCAGCCTGCGAGCCGCAGGACCCCAGCACGGCGACCTGTGAGCATGGAGGCTATGGCGGCGATGCTGAGGCGCAGGGGGCCCGGCTCGGCCCTTCCAGGCTCGTGCGCCTTTTCTCCGTGAGTCGGAAGAGAATGGGCGCCAACCCTGAGAGGCCCCGCTCACTGGTCCTCGTGGGGAATTCCTCGACGTGGAACGCGCTGGCCTCCTTCCGGAAAATGGGCTCTTTCAAAAAGCTGAAGTCTTCAGTCCTACAAGGGATTCAGAACCGAGAGGGGTCGGAACCCTGGAAGGAGGAGGCGTCAGAACGCGACCCGGCCAAACCCCTGGCCAACGGGGCGGGGCCAGGGGGCCTGCCCCGCAGGGGCTCCCCCTCGGCCTCGACGAGGGAGCCCCACAGGACCGGGGAGGAGGCGGCGTCCGACTGCTCGGACCCCGAGGACGCTGACGACGACGCCTTCCAGAGGAGCACCCACCGCTCCCGCAGCATCCGCAGGGCCTATGGGCTGGGCCGCATCAGCTTGGCGGACGCAGAGAAGCGCCAGGGACCCCGGGGCCACGCCGAGCCTCTGTCCCCGGTCATGCAGGAGCCCACGCTGTGTGAGATCCTAGTGAAAGAGTCCGAGAACAACAGCATCGTCTACCGGAGGAGCAAGAGCACAGACAACCTGAGCTTCCTGAAGAAGAGCTCCTTCAAACGCAAGTCCACGTCCAACCTGGCCGACCTGCGCGGGGCGCACGAAAAGCCACAGGCGCCGCCCCGGACCCTGAGCAGCTCCTCCGCAGACTCGGAAAAGCTCGGCGGGTCCGAGAGAAGGACGAAGCGCTGGCGGAGCCCGATCAGGGCCAAGGACTTCGACAGGGTCCTCAAACTCGTGAGCAACGTGACCGACGCCGCCTGGAAGAGAGAGGGCCCTAAAGGCAGCGCCGCGTCTCCTGTGGGAGCCCCATCCCCCGTGGGAGCCCCATCCCCCTTGGGGGCCCCGTCCCCCGCGGAGGCCCCGCCGAGGCTCGGGCTGCACAGCAGGCTGCACGACGACTACTCCCGCCGGGTGTCCAGCTGCAGCGAGCGGGACAGAAGGCGCGCGGCGTCACCCGCGCTCAGCGCCCCCTCGTCCTGCGCCGCAGCCGCCTCCCGGGATGCCCGAATAGACGTTGACACCGCTGTGTTTCCGCTGGAAGCCCGAAACTCTCGTGCGTCGGAAAGCGATGGCCCCTGTGCCAGCAGCGCCTCTTCAAGTCCCATGGCTTTGGAATCGCCCAGCAGAGACCCCAGTGAGCCGCTGTCGGGCAGCCAGTTCACCTTGGAGCCGGAGCAGCCTCCCACCCCGCTGAGGCCCACCTCGCCCAAGCCCCAGAGTCCCCAGAGTCCCCAGAGCCCCCAGAGCCCCGGGCTGCTCAAGTATCCCAACACTCTCAGTGCGCCGTCGCTGAGTTCGGTGGAAAGTGAAGAACAGGCCGAGGACCCTGCTCAGCGGAGGATCCTGCAGGAGGTCGTGCAGACCGCGGGCAGCGAAGAGAGCAGCAGGGACGCCGGCCCCGGGAGCCATCCTCAGCTGACCCTCAGCGGGGCAGCTGGTCGGGAGGAAAGGAATGAGGAGGTAGGTGTCCGCGCGGGGCGACGGAGATTTCCAAGCTGCTCAGGGATTGTCCTTGGTCCTTACCCTTCCTTCCGCAGAGACTGCATGTCCCTGGGCGAATTGTGTCACCGAGATTAATGGGAACGGAAGTTATCCAATTGCGATGTCCCAGGTTCACGGGTTTTTTAAAATGAATTGCTGGCCGGCGCCACGGCTCACTAGGCTAATCCTCCGCCTTGCGGCGCCGGCACACCGGGTTCTAGTCCCGGTCTGGGTGCCGGATTCTGTCCCGGTTGCCCCTCTTCCAGGCTAGCTCTCTGCTGTGGCCAGGGAGTGCAGTGGAGGATGGCCCAAGTGCTTGGGCCCTGCGCCCCATGGGAGACCAGGAGAAGTACCTGGCTCCTGGCTTCGGCTAAGGTGTGAATTCCTTGAGATGACATTTACAACACCACTCATTCCCAAGGCACTATTAGTTGGATTCTGGGTGGAGGGAGAGACCCTGAAAAGCCTTCTTCCACTCCATTCAGCTGTTAGGTACTTTCTGGTTATTCGTTATGGAAGCAGTTTTTATTACCTGTGTCTGACTTCTTTATATTTTAAGCTGTTTCTCTGCCCTTTCGAGCAGACATCTAAATGAAATGCTTTGTGTTAAGTGGCCCTTACTTGTTCTGAATCTGTTTTCTTTCCTGGGAGTGGATTAGGAACATGCCGTTTGATACCTGTCAACCCCTGAAGTGTGCTTGTTCAGAGACATTTTTATGATGGTTATTGTGCTTATTTTTAGAGTAGAGCATAAGGATTTCGTGAATCGAGTCAGGTAGTTACTGTCAAGGCTACAAGAGCAATGTTCTTTTCATATCCTTCAAACATGCAGGCATTTTTACTCTGTAATTTTCATTTTTTAAGTGCACTCAGTAATACTTACCTTACATAGCTGAACGAGGTGGGAGTGCATCCATGTGGATTTACTGCAAATTATTCGTCGTGTACATCCTGAGATGATCTTAGAGGCATAAATGGGTGCTTGCCATGGAAAACAGTCTCCCGGCAGGCACTCCTTCCCACCGACCCCTGGAGAGCACCTCCGCTCTGTGTTAAAAGTCCGATGAGTGACTGCATAGCAATGTATGCAAACACAAAAGCCAGCACACAGCCAAACTGCCATCCATATTTTTGACCTTTGCTGTAGAGACACATAGATAGTAGAACCTTTCAAGAAAGACCTAAAAGGCAGCACCACTGTAGAGAACTTACAGGAGATTCAGCTCAGCCTGGAGGATCCCTGGTTGCTCAGAGCCCTGGGCAGCCAGAGAATGGAGGCAGCCTCACTCCTGTGGACTGGGTTCCCCCAGAGGCCTCAGGGCTGGTTTGTCCAGCAGAGATCTTGAATATTGATGACTACCCACTTATTTGCATATTGGGAAAAGAAGCCAGTGAAACAGTTGTAAGGACACAGGACCATTGGCAGCCTTGGGAAGGAGTCCCAGCTCCATCAGGTGTGGTCTGAACAATTGGCAACACCTGACCCGGCGTGAGCATCACTCATTCCTGGCTGCTCCACTGAAACCTTCCTTCCTAAAAGAGAATTTTCCTGAGTCTAGAAGATTCTTTCTGTGGTAAGGGTAAGATTTTATTTTCTGTTTAACAAAATGACTCTTAAAAATGTTTTATTGCTGAGTATATATTAGATGCAAGATTTAGTGTCTGACTTAGTCACTTGCCAAGTTGTGTGTGTGTGTGTGTGTGTGTGCTTGCTATTAATTACATATGACTTAATTTCTTCCCACAAGAGATCACCAAAGAGAAAAAACATTGGTATTGAAATTCTGTTTATAAAAGTGCACACATGGTGATAATTCTACAAATTTGCCTCAAGATATTTATCACATTTTAAAGTTGCATTAATTTCCTTGAAATTCTTATAAAAAAGAGAAAATGCAAGAATAATGATGATTTTATACAACTTGCATGTTATAGACTGGGAATCGCTGAAGTTACTTGCAGAACAGTGTTTGTAAAAATGACCTACAAGCTTCTCTTTTAGCTGGCACTGAGAAACAGTGCAAACAAAATGAAGCAAAAAAAAAAAAAAAAAAAAAAAAAAAAAAAAAAAAAAAAACCTTTGCAAAATTCAAGAATTCTGGACCTCATGGATTAAAAACTGTTTTATCCATTTTATATAGCATTATACAAGATTGAATTTTCTGCCTGTATTTTAATATGCAGCCTGTTGCTTTTTATCTAGTTCATTCGTAGTATAGTTCTTCTTTGAAGTTTTTTTTTCTTCTTTGAAGTTTAAAGCAAATTTAAGCTGTTTCTATTGTTGAATGTAAAAAGGTGGAAGATACATATATTGTGGTTCTATTCAAAATGTGTACAATATATTTGCAAAGAATCACGGGAAACAGAGCCGGCGCCGTGGCTCAATAGGCTAATCCTCCACCTTGCGGCGCCGGCACACCGGGTTCTAGTCCCGGTCGGGGCGACGGATTCTGTCCCGGTTGCCCCTCTTCCAGGCCAGCTCTCTGCTATGGCCAGGGAGTGCAGTGGAGGATGGCCCAGGTGCTTGGGCCCTGCACCCCATGGGAGACCAGGAAAAAGCACCTGGATCCTGGCTCCTGCCATCGGAGCAGCGCGGTGCGCCGGCTGCAGCGGCGGCCATTGGAGGGTGAACCAACGGCAAAGGAAGACCTTTCTCTCTCTGTCTCTCTCTCACTGTCCACTCTGCCTGTCAAAAAAAAAAAAAAAAAAAAAAAAAAAGAATCACGGGAAACAAAAAATGCATGGATTTTTTTTTTTGCAGGAAAATAAATGTATCTTTTAATTTCATTTTCCATGAACTTGTTTAAGCACCTCACATTATAGTGCACTTTCAATAAGCAAGAATATCTTTTATTTAGAATAATTTCTTTTTAACGTACTTCCCTACAATGACAAAATAATCTTTGAAAAGTTATAAGCAGTTTAAGAAGATCCTGCGTGACTGGGAATCAGAGCTGGAAATTTGTGCTGCTCTTATTTACAAAGCATGTTCTCCTTCTGCCACCTAGTGGTGAGCTTTGTTGTTCAAACTGTTTGGAGCAGGTCCCTGAAGTTGTCACCTGCTTGAAAAACGCATCTTGGCATTTACTTGTTGGTAGTGCTGCCTGGTCCCTATAAACGTACAAGCACTGGAGTTTAGAGTGTTACAGCTGGTTTCTGGATAGGACTTTGGCCTTCTGTTCCTGCAGTAGATGGCTCTTTAATTAATTAATTAATTAATTTTTTTTTTTGACAGGCAAAGTTCGACAGTGAAAGAGAGAGAGAGACAGAGAGAAAGGTCTTCTTTTGCTGTTGGTTCATCCCCCAAGTGGCCGCTATGGCCGATGTGCTGCACCCATCCGAAGCCAGGAGCCAAGTGTTTCCTCCTAGTCTCCCATGTGGGTGTAGGGCCCAAGGACCTAGGCCATCCTCCACTGCACTCCCGGGCCACAGCAGAGAGCTGGACTGAAAGAGGAGCAACCGGGACAGAACCGGCACCCCAACTGGGACTAGAACCCAGGGTGCCAGCGCCACAGGTGGAGGATTAACCTAGTGAGCCGCCGTGCCGGCCTAATTAATTAATTTTTAAAGATTTATCTTATTTGGGCCGGTGCCATGGCTCACTTGGCTAATACTCCACCTGCGGCACTGGCACCCCGGGTTCTAGTCTCGGTTGGGGAACCGAATACTAGTCCCGGTTGCTCCTCTTCCAGTCAGGCTCTCTGCTGTGGCCTGGGAAAGCAGTGGAGGATGGTCCAAGTGCTTGGACCCCTGCACCTGCATGGGAGACCAGGAGGAAGCACCTGGCTTCTGGCTTCTGATCGTCGCAGTGCCGGCCATAGCGGCCATTAGGTGAGTGAACCAACGGAAGGAAGACCTTTCTCTGTCTCTCTCTCTCACTGTCTATAACTCTCTCTCTTTCTCTCTCTCTCTCTCTCTCTCTCTTTCACTGTCTAACTCTGCCTGGCAAAAAAAAAAAAAAAAAAAAAAAGATTTATCTTATTTATTTGAAAGATTGGGGGGGAGGCCGGCGCCACGGCTCACTAGGCTAATTCTCCGCCTTGCGGCGCCGGCACACCAGGTTCTAGTCCCGGTCGGGGCGCCGGATTCTGTCCCGGTTGCCCCTCTTCCAGGCCAGCTCTCTGCTGTGGCCAGGGAGTGCAGTGGAGGATGGCCCAAGTGCGTGGGCCCTGTACCCCATGCGAGACCAGGAGAAGCACCTGGCTCCTGCCATCGGATCAGCGCGGTGTGCCGGCCGCAGCGCGCCAGCCGCGGCAGCCATTGGAGGGTGAACCAACAGCAAAAAGGAAGACCTTTCTCTCTGTCTCTCTCTCTCACTATTCACTCTGCCTGTCAAAAAAAAAAAAAAGATGGGGGGGTGGGTAGGGGGTGCCTTCCATGTGTGGGTTCACTCCCCAAATGGCTGCAACAGCTGGAACCGAGCTGATCCCAAGCCAAGAGCCAGGAGCTTCTTCTTGGTCTCCCACATGGGAGCAGGGGCCCAATGAGTTGAGCCATCCTCTCTGCTTTCCCAGGCACGTTAGCAGGGGGCTGGATGGGAATGGAGCAGCCAGGACTCGAACCAGTGCCTATGTGGGATGCTGGCGCTGCAGGCCTGGGCTTTAACCCACTGTGCCACAGCATTGGCCCCCTAATTTATTTTTAAATTTCTTTATTTTTATTTATTTGAAAGGCAGAGACAGAGGAAGATGTTCCATCTGCTGGTTCACTCTCCAGGTGTCTACAATAGTCAGGGCTGGGCTAAGCTGAAGCTCTCTCACATGGGTGACAGAGAATCAAGAATTTGAACATTGCCTGCTGCCTCCCAGGGTGTACAATAGCAGGAAACTGGAATCAGAAGCAGAGCTGGTACTGGAACCCATGCATTCTTACTGGAACACACGCATTCCAATCAGTGTCTTAACCTTTATGTCAAATGCTCACCCCTAGATAGCTCTTTTAAACAAAACAAGCTAATTGTGGGGCCAGCATTGTGTCATAACAGGTAAAGCCACCACCTGCCATGTCAGCACCTCTACGGGCACCAGTTTGTATCCCAGCTGCTCCACTTCTACGCACACTTGATCTTAGCCAAAAGGCCGAGAAACGATTCCACTTCCAATCCAGCTCCCTGCTAATGGCCTGGGGAAAGCAGCAGAGGTTGGCCCAGGTGCTTGGACCCCTGCACCCACGTGGAAGACCCGGAGGAAGCTCCTGGCTTGGCCTGGCCCAGCCCCAGCTTTTGTGGCCACTTGGGGAATGAGCCAGACCTCTCTCTCTGTAACTCTGCCTTTCAGATACATAAATAAATCTTTAAAACAAAACAGTCATGTCCCTTTCCAGGACAAACTATAGTCTTTTGATAAGTGTTTCTAATTTGATGGACCCTGGCTCTGCTATTAAAATATTGATAATGTTGGCAAACTGGGCAAAAACTGTTCAACTTCTCAGGGCCTCGGTCTTCTCAAGGGTGAAATGTGGAATGTCTTCATCTGCCTTTATCTAAGAACCAATGAAACTATGCATGTTGAACTCTTGGCCCAGCATTCTAACACTGGCTGCCACTGTGTGCCTGTCACTGTCCACTTAGATGATTTTCCATCCTAGATTGATGTGACTGCTTAAGACGACATGAGGGGCTGGTGCTGTGGTGTAGCAGGTTAAGCTGCCGCCTGCAGTGCCAGCATGCCATATGGGTGCCAGTTTGAGACCCGGCTGCTTTACTTCCGATCCAGCTCTCTGCTATGGCCTGGGAAAGCAGTGGAAGATGACCCAAGTCCTTGGGCCCCTGCACCCGTGTGGGAGACCTGGAAGAGGATCCTGGCTTCGGATTGGCGCAGCTCTGGCCATTGCGGCCAGTTGGGGAGTGAACCAGTGAGGGGAAGACCTCTCTCTCTCTCTCTCTCTCTCTCTCTCTGCCTCTCCTTTTCTCTTTGTGTAACTCTGACTTTCAAATAAATAAATAAATAAATCTTTTAAAAAAAGAAAAAAAGATAGGGGTGAATTAAGGTCTGTTTCCTCCAGAGTTCTTTTTTTTTTTTTTTTTTCTGATGGACCACTGTATTATAGTCTTAAGAGCATTGGGAAATTCTTCAAGCAATTAGTTGACAATCATTAATTTTTGAAAATGCATTGAGTTGTCATGTAATGTAACACTGATATGTTCATTCAATAATGGGTCACCCTGAATGTGTCGAGCACCTAGCAGGTGTCTGTGCTCTCTGGGGGACATGGGTAATGCCAGCGAGTATGCATGTGCATCCAGATGTGTCTGACTTACAGAAGAACTGTGCAGGATGGGTTAGACACCACACAGGAGGATTTCAGAAGAGATGCAGTTCTCACCCAAGTATCGGCTTCACCAGGGTAACTGAATCTGAGCTGGGGAAGCAGTGGAAGATGGTCTCCCGTACCCGCACGGGAGACCTGGAGGAAGCTCCTGGCTCCTGGCTTGGAGGATCAGTGCAGTTCCAGCTGTTATTGCCGTCTAGGGAGTGAACCAGTGGATGGAAGACCTCTGTTTCTCTGCCTCTGCCTCTCTGTAACTCCACCTTTCAAATAAATAGATAAATCTTTGGAAAAAAAAGAAAAAAATGAAGTAGGATTTCTATAGGTAGTTATGAATAGGATAGCGGGACATGTCAGTAAGATGCAGTAGCTTGGATAGGTGTGCAGAGATATTCTGTGATTGGAGAGAATTGGAAGTAATGTAACTTGATTTTTATATAGGGTAATAATCCAAGTTAAGATGAATCTGTTGGCTGGTGCTGCGGCTCAATAGGCTAATCCTCCACCTGCGGCACCAGCACACGGGGTTCTAGTCCTGGTCGGGGCGCTGGATTCTGTCCCGGTTGCCCCTCTTCCAGGCCAGCTCTCTGCTGTGGCCCGGGAGTGCAGTGGAGGATGGCCCAAGTGCTTGGGCCCTGCACCCACATGGGAGACCAGGAGAAGCACCTGGCTCCCAGCTTCGGATCAGCGAGATGCGCCGGCCGCAGCGCACGTGCTGCGGGCCATTGGAGGGTGAACCAACAGCAAAAAGGAAGACCTTTCTCTCTGTCTCTCTCTCTCACTATCCACTCTGCCTGTTTAAAAAAAAAAAAAAAAAAAAAAAAAAAAAAAAAAACCTGTTAAGTCTAAATCACAAGCACTTTGAATTCCAGGGTAAAGAGTCTATGAAGAATAGTCAGACCTTGGTGTATCCATAGGAGTGGTTCCAAGACCTTCCAAAATCTGCAGATGCCCAAATCCCTTATGGGAGTAGCATTTGCATGGAACCTGCATACATCCTCCTGTAGACTTTGCATCTTCTCTGGATGACTTACAACACCTAATACAATGTAAATGCTGCATGGATAGTTGTTATATGCATTGTTTAGGAAGTATGGCAAGAAAAAAGTCTACAAATGTTTCAGTGCAGGACAAAGGTTTCCCCCAAATATTTTCCCTCTAGGTTGGTAGGATTGGCAGATGCAAACTCCCTAGATACAGACTGCACTTAGTATGCACTGAGAGACCAGAAACATTTATGAGCAGAGACAAGATAGGCTAGATCCTGTGCTGAAGGGAACTGAATTCACTGTGGATAGAGAATCAGGAAGAAAGGCGCCCAGAGGAAAAAGCTGTCAGGAGTTTATTGTTCAAGAGCTGTCAGGTGATCAGGGCGTGAAATGTAAGTAAGGGTGGACGTGGAAGACGTAAAGGAGGAGCAGCAGTGGCTGACACTGGAAGACAGACCACACACAACTGATAGTTATACCCGTGGTTCGTCCACACCTGCTGTGTGCCAGGCATAGGGAAAACAAATAGTTAAAAAAATGTGTCCTTATCCTTGTGAGTTCATAGTCTAATTGGTAGCCTGGAATGTATCCAGGCAGTTTACACTCTGTGATAAATGCTGCTCCTGAGAACCTACAGTGCCATGGGAGCACCAGACTGGAATTAATCACTGCAGGTGAAAAGTAGCAGAACAGAAGAGCTGGATGGGATATTACAGGAAGACTGGGGCCGGGGGCCCGGGGTAACAGTGATGCGTGGCCTGGTCTTCCACAAGGAGGAGGCAGGTACTGCAGCTGGGTCTCAGCTCTGCTGCTCACTAGTTCTCTGCTTACTCAATGGTCTTCTCACCTCTCTCCCCTATAAATGGGGGTGATAAGAGTTATCACTGCATAGGGTGGCTGTGAAGAGTAAATGAAGCGAGAGCCCCGTATTGTGGTGCAGCGGTTAAGCCTACATTCGGGATCCCTGCATTCCATGTCAGAATGCCTGGGTTCAAGTCCTGCCTCTGCTTCCAATCCAACTTCCTGCTAATGTGCACCCCAGAGGTAACAGATGATGACTCAAGTACTTGGGTCCCTGCCACCCACGTGGGAGACCAAGATGGAGCTCCTGGCTCCTCATTTCAGCCTGACCCAGCCCTGGTTGTTGTGGGCATTTGGGAAGGGAAACAGTAGGTGAAAGACATTCTCTCTCTTTCTCATTCTTACTTTCAAATAAAAACAAATAAATCTGCTTTTTTGCTGCATCTACGGCGAGAATGAAGACCATTTGCAACAATCAGACTGTCAGCATTCCAGAAAATGTCGACGTCAACCTAAAGGGGCACAGAGTTATCATGAGGCGTCCCAGAGGAACCTGTGGAGGGACTTCAGTCACGTCTACGTAGAACTCAGGCTCCCCGGAAAGGAAAAGCAGAGGCTGTGGGTTGACCAATGGTGGGGAAGTAGAAAGGAACTGGCAACCGTTCGCACTGTCTGTAGACATGGGCAGAATCTGATCGCGGGGGTTACATGGGGCTCTGTTTCAAGATGAGGTCTGTGTGTGCTCACTTCCCCAACAGTGTGCTTGCTCAGGAGAATGGGTCTCTTGTTATCCTCCAAGATTTCCTGGGTGAAAAGTACATCCCTAGGGTTCGGATGAGGCACGGTATTACTTGTTCATATCTCAAGCCCAGAGAGATGAATTAGCCCTCAGAAGCAAGGACACTGAACTTGTTTGAAATTCAGCTGCCTTGATTCAGCAGGCGGCAACAGTTAAAAACAAGGATATTGACAAATTTAGGGATGGCTATGTCTCTGAAAAAGGAACAGTTGTGGAGGGGTGGGAGTGTGGGTGGGAGGGCTGATATGATGGGAAGAAGAGCTATATTCCTAAAGTTGTACTTAGGAAATTTGTATTCCTTAAAAAATAAATTAAAAAATAGTTAACTGGCAAAAAAAAATCTAAAAGTTGTCTGGCTACAGAAGCAAGAACCCGATTATGCCTCGTGGCATTTTAATAATGCAATAAAGGATTTATTGATTTGACCCTTCAAAATAAGTAAATAAATAAACCTTAAAACAATAAAATAAACGAGGTGAGATAGGCACCTAACAGCCCTGAGTATGTCTGCAGATAAGTGTCCAGTGGAGGGACTGACCCGCTGTGACCAGGGAACTGCGAATTGCTGTCCGTAACTTCCTCAGGGGTTGGGTGGGTGGAGAAGTGGGAGATAAGGTTGGCAGATAGGTCTGAACTTGATTAGGGAGGGCCTTACTTAGGTCTGTGGATCTGGACTTTGCCCTGCAGGCAGTGGAAGGGCAGAGATTGTGTCTGAGCAGGCCTGCAGAACAGAACACTTGTGTGGCTGAGGTGGACCAGACCAGCTTGTAGACAGGGCCGGGGTGCGGTAGCCAAGAGAGAGACACTGTCCTTCAGTACTTGAGTCCAGGGGTTGGAGATGGAGGGATGGAATGGGTTCATTAAAATTTTTTTTTATTTTTTTATTTATTTGAGAGGCAAAGATGGACAAATAGAGAGATCTCCTATCCACTGGTTCACTCCTCCAAACGCTCATACCAGCAGTGGTTAGGCTGGGGCCAGGATCTCAATTCGAGTCTCTCATGTGGGTCGTAAGGACCCGACCACTTCAGCCATTGCCTGCTGCCTCCCAGGGTCGCGGTTTCTGTTTTTAACATGTGTTTGGATGTTGATGGGAGAAAGCTCTCAAAGAAGGTAGGTGACTGGGTAGACTCGTGCTTTGGCATGCCACCAATCAACAAGCCACCAAAAGAACCAACTGGACAGAGAGAGGAAGGGTTCTTTTTTATTTTTTTCCCTAAAGATTTATTAATTGATTTATTTGAAAGGCAAAGTTACAGAGAGAGGGAGAAAGAGATCAATCTTCCATCTGCTCATTCACGCCCCAAATAGCCACAAAGCCAAGGGTGACCCAAGCCAAACCCAGGAGCCTGGAACTCCATCCAAGTGTCCCACGTGAGTGGTGGGCCATCTTCTGTTTCTTTCCCAGACCATTAGCAGGGAGCTGGATCAGAAGTGGAGCAGCCAGAATTTGAACCAGTGTTCACATGGGATGCTGGTTTCACAGGCTGTGGCTTAACACAGCTATGCCACAACACTGACCCCGAGGACTGCAGAATTCGTGGCAGTACCAAAAGCCAAAAGGTCTAAAATAAAGCCTCCCTGTAACCTTGTAGTTCTGGAATACTCCCGGTGATGAACAGGGGCTAAAGTCAGAACTACTTTGAATTGGAATGAAGGATTGTGGAGTTTTATGATGGTAATGGATGATACTTCCTAAATAATGAAAGCTCAAAGGTACATATTAATTAGAGGAACAGATCCATGATACAATTTAGTCTGTAGATTGTCAAAGCATTCCTGTTTTTAAATATTTATTTATTTTCATTTTTATTTAACAAACATAGACAGACAGATAGCTTCCACCTGCTGGTTCACTCCCCAGATGCCCACAACAGCCAGGGCTGAAACCAAGAGCCCAGAATTCAATCCAGGTGTCCATGTGGGTGGTAAGGACCCAACCACCTGAGCCTTCAGCTCCTGTTTCCCAGCGTGTACATAAGTAGGAAGCTGGATTGCAAGCAGAGGAGCTGGGACTTAAACCCAGCACTTTCATATGGGATGCAGGTGTCCCACTGTTGACTTACCCATTATGCCAAATGCTTACCCGTAGACATTACTCATTAGGTGCCCAATGTCCAGTTAGGGGATATTAAGCATTCCGGAGTTTAGAAATTATACATAGCTGCTCCAAAGATCCATTTCTAGAAGCAGAAAGATGATGTGTTTATGGAAATAAATGTAACCCCAGAAAGTTTGCCCAAGATTTTTTCAGCAATCTTACTGAGGTATAAATCGCATAGCATCCAATTCATCCATTGTAAGTATACAGTTTACTTAGTTTCAGGACATTTACAGTTGTGCAGCTACTGCCATAGTTAAAAGACAAACACTTCCATCACCCTGAACAGTTCTCCCAGGCCCCTTTGCAGCCAGTCCCTGTTCCCATCCAAGAGCAGGCAACTGCTGGTCTGCCTTCTGTATCTATCCTTTTTCTTAAGTAAATGATTCCTGTTCAGAGGTCACCACTATCTAATTTTATTTTTTAATTTTATTTATTTATTGAGAGGCAGAGTTAAACAATTAGAGAGAGAAAGAGAGAGACAGAGACAGAGAGAGAGACAGAGACAGAGAGAAAGGTCTTCCATCCACTAGTTCACTCCCCAAACGGCCACAACAGTTGGAGCTGGGCCAACCTGAAGCCAGGAGTCAGGAGCTTCCTCCTGGTCTCTCACATGCGTGCAGGGGCCCAAGCACTAAGGCCACCCTCCACTGCTCTCCCAGACCATAGCAGAGAGCTGGATTGGAAGAAGAGCAGCCAGGATACGAGCCAGTGCCCTTATGGGATGCTGACACTGCAGGCAGAGGTCTAGCCCACTAATACCACAGTGCAGGCTCCTCAGATATTTTTTGATCCAGGGTTCTCTGAACCCAAGGATGCAGAATCCGTAAATATGGCAACCAACTGTAATTGTCTTCTCATCACACTACAAAGCACTCCATGAGGGGTAAATACCTGTTGTATATCCACTCCAGGGTGGCTATTCAGGTATTATTATAAAGTACTGACGGTCACGGCAGATGATAACAAAATGCTAAATTCAATATAAAAATGTATAACAACACAAATAATATTAGAAAATTATCTTAGTACCAATAATTTCAATTTTGTGATTTAAGTCTAGGACTTCCTTCTCATAGAGAATGAATGATAAAGAACTCAGTGGAGCAGTAGATGACTTCCATTCTCTGTGGCATAAAAACCACCAGCAGTTCAACAAAAGACATAGGATTACTGGAAGTCCATAGGTAAAACAACAAAACTAAACAATTAGCCTTGGTGTGATGTTCAAAAATGACTACAAATAAAGCGTGTCCCTAAGTGTAAGAGCTAAAAAATCACAAAACTTGGGGCCGGCTCTGTGGTGCGGTGGGTTAAAGCCCCGGCCTATGGCGCCAGCATCCCATATGGGTGCCGAGTCCTGGTTGCTCCTCTTCCAATCCAGCTCTCTGCTATGACCTAGGAAAGCAGTAGAAGATGGCCCAAGTCCTTGGGCCCCTGCACCCGCGTGGGAGACCTGGAAGTTCCTGGCTCCTGGCTTTGGATCAGCTTAGCTCTAGCCATTGCGGTCATTTTGGGGAGTGAAGCAGCAGAATGGAAGACCTCTCTCTCTGTTTCTCCTTCTCTCTCTGTGTAACTCTGACTTTCAAATAAATAAAATAATTCTAAAAGAATAAAAAAATCACAAAACTTCCAGAGTGTAACCTAGGAGAAAATCTTTGTGACTTTGGGATAGACAAAGATTTCTTAGGTCTAACACCAAAAACACACAAAACTATTAACTTTGTTTTCATCAACAAATGGAAACATTTGTTCTTTGAAATCCATTATTCACAAAAAAAACCAAAAAGATCCATCAGCCTGTGAGACAATATTTGCAAAGCAAATCTGTACTGAACACGTGTAGTTTTTGTTTGTCATGAGTCTCCATACAATACAGTATAACAAATGTTTACATAGCAATTGCATTATATCAGGAGTATATGTAATCTAGAGAGGATTTAAAGAATATGAATGTGATCAGGATCTATGAAAATACTATACCAATTTATATAAGCAACTTGTATGAATGAGGATTTTGTACGTAAGGCCCTGGGACCAACTTTTGTGTGAGTTTAAGTCTTCCTAGAGTGTTTATAGTTTATGTCATTTGTTTTTTCTTTTATCAGGAGAAAAATTCATAGAGAAAAAAATCTGTTGCTGAAATCTTAAACCATAGAAATTCAGATCGTGAGTCTAAATATGAAAGTAGCTTTTTACTTTAACAACTGAGTCATTTTCAAACTTTTGAAAATAAATTTCCACTTGCTTGTGCTCCCGATTACATAATGTACTCCTTTGCCAGTGGAAAGTTTCACAGTATTTCTGAATGGGTGTGCAACTTTTGACAGGCCGTGGGACTCTGTAAACTTGAAAAACAGCCTCTGAGATGGTTTCTAAAACTGTGAAAGTTAAACATGCATGTGGGTTTTTAACTTTCCAGTGGCTCATTTCTAGAGTAGTTTTTCTGCCGTGAAATGTCACCAAATAGGATTTTGACTTTAAAAACTGTGGGGCAGAGGGAGACAGAGTCACAAACCTGTGTACCTGAGTGAGCATCTCGTTGCTAGCTTGTATAGAAATGACCACAGGTTTGTACCTTTGGCCCAGCAGTTAGAGCCACCTTAGTGGGGATGCCACATCCCCCATCTCAGTGCGTCTGGGCTGGAATCTCATCGTGGCTCCCAGTTCCCACTTGCTGCTAATGTGCACCATGGGAGGCGGCAGCTGATGCCTCAGGTTGTTAGATTTCTGCCAGCTACATGGGAGAACTGGACTGAGTTCCCTGTTCCTGGCTTTAAGATTATTGTAGGTATTTGAGAAGTCAGCCAGTAGATGAGAGTTCTCTCTCTGTCTCTCAAGTTAAAAAAAAAAAAAGTTAAACAAATTACCATAATAACCATTTATTAAGCTATAAGTTATACACCATTCATATTAATACTCTGCATATTGAGCTCTCTACAGTTTATGAGGAGCGAGCATTGTGGCACAGAGGGTAAGGCTGCCACTTGGGATATGTCCTACAGCAGAGTGGCAGTTCCAGTCCTGGCTGGGCTGCTTCTCATGCAGCTTCTTGTTCATGAGCTTGAGGAGCCAGTGGATGATGTCTCAAGGGCCTGGTCCCCTGCCACTGATGTGGATGGAGTTCCAGTCTCCTGGCAATACAGGTTTTTAAAAAGAAAGCTTACGGGGCTGGCGCTTTTGCGTAGTGGGTAAAGCCCCCGCCTGCAGTGCCAGCATCCCATATGGGCGCCAGTTCGAGACCTGGCTGCTCCACTTCCAATCCAGCTCTCTGCTGTGGCCTGGGAAAGCAGTAGAAGATGGCCCAAGTCCTTGGGCCCCTGCATCCGCATGGAAGACCCAGAAGAAGCTCCTGGCTCCTGGCTTCAGATCGGCACAGCTCTGGCCATTGCGGCCAAATGGGGAGTGAACCAGGGGTTGGAAGACCTCTCTCTGTGTGTAATTCTAACTTTCAAATAAATAAATCTTCAAAAAAATAAAGCTTATGAAATACTTAGATGAAATTATATGAACTGGTATCATAAGATATTCACCAAATTTTTCTTTTTTCTCTCTTTTTAAAAAGTTATTTATGTGAAAAAGAGAGTGACACAGAGAGAAAGATCTTCCATCCACTGGTTCACTTCCCAAATGCTGCAACAGCTAGGGCTAGGCCAGGCTGAAGCCAGGAGCCAGGAACTACATCCAGGTCTCCCAAGTACTTGACCTGTTAGCTGCTGCCTCTCAGGTACAAGAGCAAGAAGCTGGATGGAAAGCCGAGTAGCTAAGGTTTGAACTGGCACTCTGATATGGGATGTGGTGTCATAAGCAGTGGCTTAACCCATTGAACCACAAGGCTGGCTCCTATTATTTTCTGTTAGTGCCTTATTTTAACTTGAGAATAGCAAAGGCACAATAAGCCATGCCGAAGTCCCAAAATACACAAAGGTAAAATTTTAGTATTCTCTTGGGGAAGTTTTAATTTCATGGCTACAAAACCGAGTATTTACATGCTTTCTCTGGTTCTCATTTTCTCTTCTCAAGCTTTCCTGTAAAAATTAAGATCAAAGAGCATTTAAGGGGCGGGTGTTGTGGTACAGAGGATTAAGCCACTGGCGTCTTTACACTTCTGTTTCATTTTATGCATTTAAAAATGTGCTTCTGAGAAAGTGTCTGTAGGTTTCCCCCGGTTGCCTGGGGCACCCGTTATCAGAGCCTTCCCTCCTCCACGAAGCCCCCTCAACTAAGGGAAGGAATGTCCACGGTGTTCTGCTTCCCTCCTGTCCATGTATATGCCAAGGACTTGCAGTGGGCAGCAGAAAGGACAGGGGGTTAGAAATCAGATGGATGGAGAGGTCCCGCCCCCTTCTGGCTCTCTGTATTTATTTGAGCTGCAACGTCTTGGTCAGTTACTTGTGGATAGTGCCTGCCTCCACAGAGTGACTGTGAAGGTTAAACCAGGAAACGTGCACCTGGCACAGGTCTGGCACATTGCAGGCATTCAGAAACCCCTGCTTTCATTCCTGCCATTGTCGCAGCCCTCTCTGCGTTGGTTGTCAAATGCTTTCCCTTCTCGCTTCCATTTCTGTGGCTGTTCCTGAATCCCGTGCCGGGATCTGGGACCCTGGAGCCCCGGGGGAAACCTGGGCGGTGAATTCCTGATATGCCTCTTCAGAACACCTGTGTGCTTTCCAAGTCTTCTGCTGTATTTACTTTACAAATTGTCACAGAGCGTTTTTAATTTCCTAGTTTACAGAGTTGTCTTCTGAATCACTTAGTTGTCTGACCTGTCCATCCCCTAGGGATAGTGCTCCCAACACTGGGTGTTTCGTTCTCTCGCAGTGCTCTTGCTTAGCTTGCAGCAGCATTGTTCTGGCCCCTGCCCCTACTCTCGTGGCTTACTTCCTCTTGTGTAGGTCCACGTCGACATTTCCCTCCTCTTACAAGGACCTCAGCCGTTGGATTCGAACCCGCCTAACCCACGGAGACTTCATTTTTAACCTGATTATGTCTGCAAAGATCCCATCTCTAAATACAATAATGTTCACAGGTATCTGAGGTTAGGCCTCCCACGTATCTTTTTTGGGGGACACAACTCCCCCCCTAACACTTGCTCTCTGACCCTGTATATTGACTGTGGGTCAGGCTTCTGAATTGCATATATGGGAAATCAAATTATTTCATATGACTCTTTCTTTTTTCCCCTTTGGGTTAATTGTTTGCTTTTCCTGTGGTTTCAAAAAAAAGGCTTAGAGGGTCTAACAGGGGGTGACAAGTTGGTATTGGTTCTCTATTTTCACAAACTGAACGAAGAAATCTTGTAGAGGAAGCAAATGGGTCTTACTGAGCAGGGAAAGTGCTTTGAAAGTGCTCAGGGATGCAAGAGTTAAAAGAACAGTGACTCCACCAAAAAGTCTGTTTACAAACGTTTATGACTAGGGTGTGAATTAACCAGTCAAGCTTATAGGGCCCTGAGTGATCCGAAGCTGAGACTGTTGGATTGGACGAGGCAGGGCTCTGAGATGGCCACGTAGGTCTCCGGCTGTAGAGTTTTAAAGGCAAGAAAGACTGCCGAGAGCGATGGACATGGTTCATTGCTTGTTCCTGCAGTGTGTCTGTGGGGCACCGCTGCCCATGGCCCAGTCCAAGGTAGGCTCTCTGCTGGGGGGGTGGGGGGGGTGGGGAGCGTTTGCACGGGGGAGGGGCGTGTGTGTTTGGAGTTCAAGATAACCACAGCCAGGACTTAACTTTACCTCCAAAGACTCCGTTTCAGGATATCCATCAAGGTTCAGATCTGTTTGCTGAGGAGGCTGGCTAGCTCCCTTCTGGCTGAGAACGGTGCCTGAACGGGAGCTAAATCTGAAGGGCTGCCCCGCTCCTCCCCTCTGCATTTTTCCCGGGAGTGAAGTGGACATTTCCGCTTTGTGATTGCCCTGTTACCTGGGTTCTGCAGTTCCTAGAACACGCAGGGCCTTTTACAGAGGGTGTTTTCTCCCCTTATGTTTTCAGTGGAGCTCTAGAAATCCGGAAACTAGACTCACGGTTGGTTTGGGTAGGCGTTGCCCTGTGCCGGGGCGGCAGCTGACACTGAGGCCCGATGGCGTTGGAGGATTAGTCCGCAGCCTCTCCACCTCCGCGTGTGGCCTGCTTTGGGCATACCTGCCTTACCCAGCCTGGGTGCCTTCCTGGAGTACTTCCTTATTTCAACATCAGTGGAAACAAAACAAACAACTGCCTCCCCCCCCAAAAAAAAAAATAAAGGGAAAAAGCAGGCTGCATGTTGTATAATTGCAATAAGAAAATGAATGCAAACCAAAAAAAAATCTAAAAACAAAACCGAATCACTGCTTCTACATTTGTGAGCAGTTAAACTACTCCTTGCTCGTGTCTTCTCACAGGGTGGTAATAGAAATGAACGTATTCTCACTGTGTATTCAAGTTGTCTGTGCCATTTGATACAGTAATTTATTTAAACCATCTGTAATAATCTGTGTTTTGTACGTAATGCAAAATACTGTTTTCTATGATTTCTCTGATATTTTACCATGGTGTTGCTGGGGAGGAAAAACTTTTCCATGCCCCTAGATGCAGTTCTTGGGGGCCTGTGAATTAAACAGACAAGTGTAAGATTAGGAAAAGAAAAGGCAGGTGTTTATTCCTGAGTGTATGTGTGTGTGTGTGAGAGAGAGAGAGAGTTCACAGACAGCGTGACTCAAGAAGGCAGCTAGAATTTGAGGGTTACATATTGTCTTCATAGTGGAAGGGACAGGAGAGAAGGAAACTTAGGAGAAAGCAAATGAATGACAGTAGGAAAGGTGAAAGACTGTGTCTTTAGGGGAGTAGATGGAGATGGAGTGTTTAGAAATGGCTCCTTCAGGGCCAGCGCCGTGGCTCACTTGGTTAATCCTCTGCCTGTGGCCCCAGCATCCCATATGGGTGCTGGGTTCTAGTCCTGGTTGCTTCTCTTCCAGTCCAGCTCTCTGCTGTGGCAGTGAAGGATGGCCTAGGTGCTTGGGCCTCTGCACCTGCATGGGAGACCAGGAAGAAGCACCTGGCTCCTGGCTCCTGGCACAGCACCAGCCGTAGTGGCCATTTGGGGGGGTGAACCAATGGAAGGAAGACCTTTCTCTTTCTCTCACTGTCTATAACTCTACCTGTCAAAAAAAAAAAAAAAAGAAAGAAAGAAAGAAAAGAAAAGAAAAGAAAAAGAAAAAAAGAAATGGCTCCTCCTCTCTCCCTGGCCCCCAGAGACTCCCAGGACAGGATTTATGACAGTTGAGTTCTTAGAAGGTTCTGCTTTTATCCAGATAGCAGAGTGCAGGAACAAACAAACAAAAAGCCTATTCTGCAGTGCTTCAGCTCCGAGGAATCTCTGTACCACAGGGGCATATTCCAGACCCTGCAGCGTGCCTCAGTGGAAGACGGCATCCGGGCTGTAGGAGTCAGTAGATCAGATGGCAGCATGAGTGGAGGTGGGGAGGACTCAGCAGATTTTCTTTGGAGCAGCAGCGATGTGCACTGTGCACTGGGGGAAAGTCTGGAGCTGCCACTAGGAGGCCAGCTGTTTCCAGGCTTTGTGTCCAGTGACTGGGCGGGCTGCCCTGGGGGAGTCAACTCACTGCTTTAGGACTCCGCTTTCTTAACTTGAAAACCGAGTGCATTGGAGTAGATCTTTAAATCCCTGCAGCTTCCTTGCATCTTTGTCAAACTTGATCATGCCTCCCGGTGTCCCCAGGGATTGGCCCTAGGACCCCCAGGGACGCCAGCACCCTCGGATGCTCAAGTCCCTTCTGTAAATCTACACATGGCCTCCTCTACACTTTACATCATCTCTAGATTCCTTATACTACCTAATACTATATAAATAGGGTTTGGGGGAATAAAGACAAGAAAAAAGTCTGTATGTTCAGTACACTTGTTTTTCCATATATTTTCTTTATTTTTAAATTTTTGTTGAATTTTCTTTAATGTGTCTATGTTGATATCTGACTTCCCTGACTATTTTTGATCCACATGTGTGGAACCCATGGACGTAGGTGGCTGGCTTAGGGAAAGCTAAACATAGCAGACTGGAAATTAGAAATTCAGGTCTCCGTTGCCATGGACATGAGGTGTGTCTTCTTGGCCCACAGCCACTTAGTTTTTCCACGCCCACTGGGGCCACCTCCAGGTGCACTTGCCGCCTGCCCTGCTGTCACACACACTCAGCCTCTCTGGCTGTTCTGGTTGACCCTTCCTGTGCCTGTGGCCTGATGGCCTTTTTTGTTTGTATTGTTGAATAATGACTAGGGACGGAGGAACTGCAGGCACCCAGCCTGCCTCGCAGGTGCCCTGCTCTGCCTGTGGCTGGCTCTGCTGCCACAGGTCTCTGCACATTCCTCCTTAGTAGCGGGACATAGAGGAGTCTTCCCAGAAGAGCCCTGTCCTGTCAGTCCCCTCGGGATGGATACTCCTTGGCATTGCTTCTTTTATGTCTACGTATAGATACACACACACACACACACATATATATATATATGCAGGGCCATATACTTGTGTGTGTGTGTGTGTGTATAAATGTATTTGAGAGAGACAGAGAAACAGCCCCAGTCTGCTTGTTCAATCCCCAAATGCCTGCAGCAGCTGGGGCTGGGATGGGGCCCAGCCAGGCCGGGAGCTGGGAACCTAGAACTCAATCAAGTCTCCCACATGGATGGCAGGAACCCAATTGCTGCCATGGCCTAGCTTTTTGGAAAGCGGTAATTAACTCCAACTGATAAGCGCTAAGTTACTATGACCATGCTCCATCCTGACAAGTCCCTGTTATTTCCCCACTGAACAGTTACAGAACCAAATCATGGAATTTAAGCAGCCTGGCTGGGGTTACACTTCTAGCTCTTGGCCCAGATGCGCACATCTGCCCCATGCATCCCTCATGATTGTCTAATGCACGGCCTGGTCTCTCTGAAAATAGGAGTTGAGAAATGACACAGTGTGATCGTATACTCGTGAGCTGTGGGATTGTTCAGTATGAAATCTGGGAGCCACCGAGGTTAGCTGTGTCTTGTGCAAGCTCACACAGCTGGTGGGGAGTGGAGTCTATTTCATTGAACCCCAGTTCATTGCCCTCCCCCTTCACACCGCTGCTCCGAGGCTGTCCGCCTGAGCACCGGGACCCCACCTCCCAGCCCTGGACTTAATCTTCTTAAGGTACCTTCTGTTTTTAAGTCGTGCACGGTATTGAAAGAAGACACCTCCGTGCAGCCATGGGTAGCATTTCACATTCATTCCTTTGGCAGGCCTGCTAGCCCTGCATGCTGTTGTTATGCATTTGGAGGGAGACGCTGCCCATAGTTGCAAGCTCATTTTATTAACTCACAATGGTGCTGACTTTCCCTTTGTCTTTGACCTTGATCATCATGGGTCACCAAATATCACAATTTAAATTGTGGTTGTAATTCAGCCTGGAATCAATTATTTTCATCCTTGTGTTCGTTGTGCCTTGGCTTTCTGTTACACAAATAACTGTTTTTAAATAAACAAGTAAATCAAGAAAGCCTTATGGCCGGGCCAAGGAGGAGGGTGGGAGGGGAGGCAGCCGGCTTTGTTCTTTGCTAATACCTCCCTGGATCGTGGAGCTCACCTAACTTGTTCGCCTTTGACAAGGTTGTTACTGATGACACGTGGAGGCGAGGCTCATCACAGGATGAGGAAAGGACCGAGGCCCAGAGAGTCACCAGGCGGAGATGGGGCTCCGGGAGGCGGGCCAGGCCGCGGCCACTCTCCGACTACGGCCAGTTGGCCAGCCGAAGCTTGTCCATTCCTGAAGACGCGATTGCTGCGGATCCCCAGGGCGAGGACTGTGTGGATGGGGCCCCCCCAGCCAGCATGACGGCCCCCAGGCCTGCAGACCAGAACGCTCCAGCAGCCTGCACCAAGGGAGGCCGGAGAAGACGCCCCATTTCCGTGATCGGGGGGGTCAGCTTCTATGGGAACAGCCAGACAGAGGAAATCGAGAATCTTCTAACCCAAGTAAGACCCCGTGTGCCTCCACCAAAGGCAGCCAAGACCCTCCAGCTTCCTGGCCTTTGTTCTGCTGCCTCGCACTAAACAGGAAGCTGCCTGTGCTCTCTCCTCTCTTCCTCAAGGATGTCGCCGTCTGCTCACCACCTTTTCTGCCTGACTTGAAACACGTGCATGGGTTCAGACTAACTCTCCCACGTTTGGACACCTCTTACTAATCTCCTTCCTTTCCTGGGGTCTCCAGTGGGTGAAGCTAGGTCGCTGCTTGTCTCCCAATAACCTGAGCTCTTAACCTAGGGAAGGTAGCAGCACGGTTTATTCCGGGAGCTTCCTAGAAGAAGTCATCTTTGAAAAAGAAAGTGCTGTCTGTTGTTAAAATGTAAGATAAGAAAAAAGTGAAGAGGAAATAGATGACTTTTTTAGGAGATAAGGAAGTAATAATGCTTTTTTTTTCCTACTTTTTACTTTTGAGTTGTGTCTTTGCAGCTGGTTTGACAGTAAACACTTACTATTGATGCCTTCGTATATTTTAGTAATTCAACAAGGACTTGTCATGCACTAAGTGAGCACTTGGAGGAAACAAAGCACTTATTTTTAAATGCCCTGTCCTGGTGTAGTTTATACTTGTTTGACAAGGCTAATACTACCTGGCTGTGGTCAGATGTTCACAGAACAGCGTATGAGTAATGTGTGTGCTCAGTTTCATTTTTAAAGCCTGCTAGCTGTCGTTGTACATGACCTGTAAAATTCCCTTAAAGGGAGACCCGTGAATGAGTCGTGGATTGCACGATTCCCTTCTTGTGAACCTTGACCACAATGCCTTGTTTATGGAAAGCATCAGCAACTCCCGTTTAATTCCATTGAGTTGCATTGACTTTTTAAGGTAAGAGCAGATCAAGTTGAAGAACACCTTAACATCTTTAGGAATGTTTTAAGAGTCTCTACCTATTAAGAAATAATTCTAAACTGACACAAAATGTAATCTACTCTAACTCAAAACACAGTAGAGGCTGGATCTAAAGCACTTACAGATTGCCTCTCTGCACTGTAACCCAGTTGAGGGAGTTGGGTGGAAACGTCTTAAGAAAAGCAAGAACTGGGTCTTGATGCCGAGTTCTTGCGATCGTTAATATGGAAAATCAGAAGGGCAATATGGATAACCCTGGGGCAATACATAAGCAACCAGCTCTTCTTGGTGGTGCTCACGTAGGCAAGGGAGAATTGTTCCCACCAGCACTGGTCCAGGCTCTGCAAGCATGGCTGAGATGAGGCTGAATAAATACCCGAGGGTGCACCTGTCATCCCAGCTGGGGCTTGAGGCCCGGGCCCTGCTTCCTTCCTTCCAGAGGCTGCCCCTAGGGAGGCATGCCCTTGCCCATCTGACCCCGCATGGGTGTGAGAATAGTGCCTCTTCCAAGAGTGACCTCTGCTCTCGCAGACCCAAGTGCTCTCCCTCAGTGCTCCCCATTGGCACGTCGGTGGCTGACAAGTGATGCTGAAGGCCCGAGCTTGTGAGCTGATAATGACTGCTAACAACTGCCTAAGCGTTAGTGCAGCCCGCAGCTCGGCAGGATTTGGAGAAACATCTGTGAGTGGCTTCGAGGCGAGAACGCTGCGTGTGCGATGCTCGCAGGAGCTGTGACTTCCTGGCACCTCCTCACAACCGTTTGCTTTCCTTTTGCAGCCAGCAGCCAGGCCGCCGGTGCCCGCACACCAGGTGCCACCCTACAAGGCCGTGTCGGCCCGGCTCCGGCCCTTCACCTTTTCCCAGAGCACGCCCATCGGGCTGGACCGCGTGGGACGCCGGCGGCAGATGCGAGCGTCCAACAGTGAGTCTCAGAGGGCCCTTGCGGAGACTGCATTGGAGCTGTCTCAGGGACTGTTGCCGGGTAGCCTGAGGCAGGCAGGGGCTCCCACACCCTTCCCCCCGCTGGCCCGGTGAGGGCCAGGCCGTGAGGAAGGCTGGTCTTGGGAGAAGAGTGTTGTCAGATGTCAGGGGTGGGTGCGCTGATGAGTCTGACAAGTTGGCTCCTCTCGTGGTGTCTGCACACCTTACTTCCTACAGCCAGAGAGGCCAACAAGAACTGGGCTAGCACTCTGAGATCACAGTGTCACAGGGCTGTCCCTCTGTCTGTTCCAAACCCCTCCCCCCCCAACTCCAGGTAGCCTCTGGCACACTTGGTTAGGAGGTGTATGCTCTGGATCTCTGTTTTCGTTTTTTTTCCCCCCACAATGATGTATTTATTTGAAAGAATTACAGAAAGAGAGACTGAGAGATCTTCCATCCACTGGTTCACTCCCCAGATGGCCACAACAGCCAGAGCTGGGTCAGGCTGAAGCCAGGAGCCAGAGCTTCATCCAGGTCTCCCACCTGGGCAGCGGGGACTCAGATACTTGGGGCTATCTTCTGTTGCCTTCCCCACGCCATTAGCAGGCATGCTGGGTTGGAAGTGGAGCAGCCAGGACATGAACCAGCACCCACATGGGATTCTGGCTTCGCAGACAGCAGCTTTACCCACTACACCACAACAGCAGCCTCGGATCTCTGCTTTCTGCTCCCACAGCCTTTTCTGTGTCCAGCTTTCTCCTTTTAGGAGGTCTCCAGTCTCACTGGATGTGGGCCCACCCTAAGGTCTTCATCTTAACTTGGTCATCTACAAAGACTACTTTTCCTATAACACAGTCAGTTCTTGGATACTGGAAGGGAGGACTCCTGGTTTTTGGAGGAGACATAATTCAACCAAAAATATAGACCATGATCATAACCATCTACAACATGTGCATATCTCAGGAATCTTCAAAACATTCATGGAAAATGTGTATGACGGAAAAAACTGCCTGGATTTCACTTTTTTCTTGGCACCAAAATAAACCTGTCTTTCCATTCTATTTTTCTTCATGATTTTTGAAGTTTCCTGAGATGGTCAAGACTTTCAGAGACTAGACAGAAATGAAAATGGTGTTTTGAGGGTTTTGGGAATATAAAGGGCTTCTTCAACCCCCACACTTACAAACAGCTCATGTTGTGTTTTCTGTAATACTGTCTTGTTTTTTTAAGAATTTTTTTTAATTTTAGGGTTCTTTTGTTGAAAAGCAGCAAAACCAACTCTGGCTAGTATAGGCTAGAGGAGAATGGTTTGGAAGGGTGTCAGGTGCTCCCAGAGTAGATGGGGTAGCTAGGAAACCAGGCCAGGACATGAACAGTAATCTAGGCTGCTCCCAGGAGCTGGGGAACTGCAAGCAGGTATGTGTGGAGGACTGGCCAGGATATAACCCCTGGGGATGAGAGAAAGCCAGCTGGCCCTTCTGTCACTCACCCAAGAGTCAGAGTCCCAGGATGGAGGAGCTTGGGTACCATGTCTACCACTGGCACAGGGAGAAGGATTGGGTGCGTCCAGGGACCCCTTGCCTTCCCTGTCTGCTGTGACTGAATGCAGTAGAGCAGAGGTCATTCTCCCAAAGGAAATCAGGTGGTGTTAGAAAGAGGAATAGAGGGATGGATGTATGGCTTAGCAGTTAAGTCATCACTTGAGAAACACACATCCCATATTGCTTAAGACAAACCACATCAGTGTGAGATAGAAATAGAACCTTAAAAATCATTTCTTGATGGGGTGAGCATTTGGCACAATTGTGAAGTCACTGCTTGGGTTGCCCACAGCCCATACTGGAGTGTCTGCTTCCAGTCCTGGCTCCTCAGCTTCTGATCCAGCTTTCTGCTAATGTGCACCCTGGGAGGCAGCAGATGGTGGTCCCTGCCACCCACAGTCTCCTGTGCCCCTCCCTTATGTTACAGACATTTGGGGAGTGAAGCAGCTGATGAAAGATCTCTGTCTCTCTGTGTTTTTCAGGCAAAAATAAATAAATTAGCAGATAAAACAGAGGAGTAGATTCTAGGCAGGTCCTGCATGCCTGTGAGCATTTGTTCGTTTATACAGTAACTGCAGAGTGCTTCCTGCAAACCAGGTGACGGCAGTGAATAAAACAAAGCCCCTTCAAATCACTTACATCCTAATGAGAGGATGATAAGTAACCAAGTAAGCATTTATGGGGGTGAGTGCTGCTATAGAGAAAAATAAAGCAAGGCAGAGGGCGTTCTCCAGAAGGGAGCCACTCTAACATGCACTGATTGCCTGTGTCATTGATAACCCTCTGGCTCTCTAGCTGGAAGAATACAACCCATAGCTTTTTCAGTTAAGCACGCATCTCCGTGTCTAGACCCCCTGCCTGATAACCAACCCTGCCCCAGTGTTGTCACAGTGCTTTTCAGTGCTTCTAACCCAAGGCATATGTCAGCCAGTGATCCAAAGGGCGAAGAGGATGAACAGAGAAATTAAATTGTATGCACACATACATGCCATCCTAAAAGGAAGCATCTCTCTTTTACCTGTGGCTGCAAGGCCACAGGTAATTATCCAGCTTAGCATCGCCCTGGGGCCAAGCCTTTGGGGGCACTGAAGCTAATACCAGCCTACAGCAGGTAGTTCTGGCTCTGCTCATAATGTTCCTGTTGCCTGCTCCCTGGTCTCTCCCATCACCTTCCCTGATAGGGCTCTCTGCTAGCTGAAGTGGTACAGACCTGTAAGTTTCTGAGCTGCTCATAGTCCTTCTTGCTTATAGTAGCCATAGTCACCTTTCGTTCTATTAGTCAACAATCAGTCAATTTTCGAAAATGTGTGGAGCATTACCTATGAGCCCAGACCGTCTCTCTCCTGTGGGATACAGCAAAGAACTCAGCATCACAAGAAAATCCATAGTCACCTCTGCATATCCACGGGTTCCACATCCATAGATTGAACCAACCATGGATTGAAAATACTGGGAAAATTGAGCTAGCATTGTAGCAGAGTGGGTTAAGCCGCTGCCTCTGATGCCAGCATCCCATCAAAGTGCCCGTTCAAGTCCCAGCTGCTCCATATCAGATCCAGCTCTCGGTTGGACCTGAGACTGCAGCTGAAGATGGCCAAAATGTTTGAGCCCCTGCCACCCATGTGGGAGACCCTGGTGGAGTTCCTGTCTCCAGGCTTCAGCCTGGCCTAGCCCAGACGATTGTAACTGTTTGGGGAGTAAACTAGATGAAAGATCTGTCTCTCTGTCTCTCCCTCTCCATAAGTCTGCCTTTCAAAGAAACAAAAATAAATCTTAAAAAAAAATTAGGGGGGGCAGGCGCTGTGGCATAGTGGGTTAACGCCCTGGCCTGAAGCACTGGCATCCCATATGGGCGCCGGTTCAAGACCCAGCTGCTCCACTTCCAATCCGGCTCTCTGCTGTGGCCTGGGAAAGCAGTACAAGATGGAAAGTGGTAGGAGATGGCCCAAGTCCTTGGGCCCCTGCATCCACGTCAGAGACCCGGAAGAAGCTCCTGGCTCCTAGCTTCGGATCGACGCAGCTCTGGCCGTTGCAGCCAACTGGGCAGTGAACCAGCAGATGGAAGACTTTCTCTCTCTCTCTCTCTCTGCCTCTCCTTCTCTCTGTGTAACTCTGACATTCAAATAAATAAAAAACCAAATATTTTTAAAAAATTAGGGAAAAACATGCCTCTGTACTGAACATGTAGACTTTTTTTGGTTTGTCATTTCCTAAACAATTCAGTATAATAGCTAATTACATAGTATTTACATGGTATCAGGTATTATAAGTAATTGAAATATTGAAGAAGTCAGAAGAATTGTGTAAGTTCTATGCAAATACTATGCCACTGAAAAAAAAAAATAAAAAGTCAGAGGGAGCTGGTTCACTGGTTTACTCCCAAAATTCCTGTGATAGCTAGGCTGGGCTGGGCAATGCAGAAACCGCAATCCAGGTCTCCCACATGAGTGTCAGCGACCCAGTTACTTGAGCCATACTGCTGCTTCCCAGGGTCTACATTAGCAGGAAGCTGGAATTGAGAGCAGGAGTCAGATACTAAACCCAGGTACTTCAATATGAGATACAGGCATCTTAACCAGTAGGCCAAACTCCTGCTCTCATTATGCCATTTTTAAAAGATTTTTATTTATTTATTTACTTATTTATTCATTTGGGAGATAGAGTTACAGAGAGAGAGGGAGGGAGAGACAGAAAGAGAGAGGTCTTCCATCCACTGGTTCATTACCCAAATGGCCACAATGGCCAGAGCAATGCCAAAATGAAGCCAGGAGCCAGGAGCTTCCTCCAGGTCTCCCACATGAATGCGGGGGCCCAAGCACTTGGGCCATCTTCTTATGTTTTCCCAGGCCATAGCAGAGAGCTGGATTGGAAGAGGAGCAGCTGGGACACAAACTGGCGCCCATATGGGATGCTGGCACTGCAGGTGGAGGCTTAGCCTATTATGCCACATGCCATTTCATATAAGGGACTTAAGCATGCTCAGATTCTGGTATCTTAGGGGAGTCCTGGAGGCAGTCTTTGCAGGCACTGTGGGACGACTGTACCTTCCAGCATTTAAATAGATTTTGTAATCAATACATAGGATTGTCTAAGGCACCACTGATTGCCCTGGATGAACTGAATGTGGGTAACGTGGTAGAGGGTAGAAGTAGGAAGGAGAGGAGAAGGCCGCCTCTCCAAGGTTCACCATGAAGAGGACACTTGAAGATGAGTAGGAGGCAGGGAGGCCGAGATCTGGGGGAGGAGAAATCTCAGTGGTGGACTGGCGGGAACTCCATGTGTGTAAGGTTCAGTGAGGGTGACTGGGGCTCTGAAAGGAAGGGTTCCAAGAGGAGCAGTCTGGAAGGCAGCCTGTGGCTGGACAGAAAGGGCACAGCAGGTCACAAGGAGGAGCTGCGGTTACTCCAAGTGCAGCAGGAAGCCATTGCCAGCCGGAGATGATACCTTCTGATTCATGCTTCAGAGACGATGGATGGTTTGGGGGACAAAGGCAGAGGAAGGGAGATGGACTTGAGGGCTGTTGTGCGAGTCCAGTAAAGAAACAACAGTGATCATGACCACAAAAAGCCACCCACGTCTTGCTTCGGCGCTCATTTACTTCCCCAGTGGCATGAGGAGGCTAAAATTGCCAGCTGTAGTTCAGATTCAGGGGGCTGGGGCCGTGAACTCCAGAGGAAGAACTTCCCCTTGCGGGGGCCAAACTCAGTTTTAACACAGCAGAGTGACTGGGTGGGAAGGAGAAATGTTGCAAGAGAATCACGAAGCAAAGTCGAAGCCCCGTCCATGTTTGCCCGTGGTCTTGAGACCTGCACGCTCTGGGAGTGGTGAGCTTCTGGCGGTGACATTAGTCATTGGTCCCAGCCAGGCAGTGTGGCTTCAGGGTGTGACTCCACCCAGCCTCCACCTTTCCTTTTCATTTGACCATTGTTGAGAGTGATAGGATCACGTGCTCCATGGACTGCGGCATTCTGGGGATGAGCAGGGTTACGTGAGGTGCCCCATCAGTGGCAGAGCCTTCATTAAGCTCGAGCGAGACCTGAGGGCTAAGGGAAACCAAGTCCAGCATAAGTGGCTCTTGCAGAAAGGACAAATCATGGGCCCCTCCATTACCAAGAGGCCTATTGTAATCAACTTTCCACAAGTAGCTGTCTGGTTCCTTCAAGCAACCACATCATTAACTTTGTTAAGGGGAAAGCCCTGTGGTTTAGCCCAGCTTTGGCATCCATTTTGCCACCATGGCCTTGGGAGGTTTTTCTTTTTTTTTAATGATCCCACTGAGCAAGCATGAAGATGACAAGCATAGAAGATTGAACAGCTGGGACATAATGTCTACAGTATTTTTAAATTATTGATTCATTCAAAAGACAGTGAAAGAGAGAGGTCTGGTTCACTCTCCAAATGGTGGCAAAAGCCAGGGCTGGAGGGGGTCATTGTGGAGTAGCAGGTAAAGCCACTGCCTGTAATGCCAACACTGGTTTGTGTTCTGGCTGCTCCATTTCTGATCCAGCTTCCTGTTAATGGCCTGGAAAAACGGCAAAGGATGGCCCAAGTGCTTGGGCCCCTGCTACGTATGTGGGATACCTGGAAGAAGCTCCTGGCTGTAGCCGTCTAGGGAATGAACCAGCAGATGGAAGATTTCTGTGTCTGTCCTGTGTGTGTCTCTCTTTTTCTCTCAGTAACTCTTTCAAATATGTAAATAAATAAATTTAAAAGCCAGGGCTGGGCCAGCCCAAAGCCTAGGAGCTAGGAATTCCATCTGTGTCCCCTACATGGGTGACAGTGGCTCAAGCACTGGGGCCATCTTCTGCTGCCTTTCCCTTTAAGGGGAAGAATCTGGATTGGAACTGGGGCAGCTGGGACTTTAATAGCACTCTGAGAGGGGGCACTGTCATCGCGAGCAGTGGCTCAGCCTACCTCACCACAACACAGGCCACTCTGCAGGGTTATTAAACAACCTCTGTGGCAGTGAGGATTCCCTTGGGACAGATGCCTTCTCGTGCTTTGAGTGTATGCTGATACGTACAGTCATACCTTCCCTAAACCAATCTCCAATCCATTTTATCCTTTCCACACTCCCCCAGGCCATTAGCTCCTAGGGAGTCGACACAAGCTAAATGTTTCTTGAGGCCACACTTCTTTCCAGTGAGAAAGGATTGGAAAGAATATTTGTTGGGCCAGCGCCGTGGCTCACTTGGTTAATCCTCCACCTGCGGCGCTGGCATCCCATATGGGCACGAAGTTCTGGTCCCGGTTGCTCCTCTTCCAGTCCAGCTCTCTGCTGTGGCCTGGGAAGGCAGTGGAGGATGGCCCAAGTGCTTGGGCCCTGCACCCGCATGGGAGACCAGGAGGAGGCACCTGGCTCCTGGCTTCGGATCGGTGCAGCATGCCAGCCGTGGCGGCCATGTTGGGGGTGAACCAACAGAAGGAAGACCTTTCTCTCTGTTTCTCTCTCTCTCACTGTCTTAAAAAAAAAAAAAAAAAAGAATATTATTTGCATTTTGCCAATGGGGCGTTTCTGACTTAGGGCCACAGTGGACCAGGTAGATGGTGAAAGTTCCCCTTTGGAACTTTGGCTGGGAAGAAGACTGGTAGCCTCAGACGCCTTCCCCAGGGTTACCTGGCTTTCCCTTCATAAAGAGGCCCTGAGGGCTCTTGACTGCTCTGTTACCATGGCTCCCATCAGGCCCTACTCATCAGACCTGGAGATTTCCTGTCACAAATCAAGTGACGCCTTAGTGGAGTTTACTCATCGATTTTGTTATCATGGACTCTGCGATGAGTCAGACCATTCTGATGACCGACAGAGCTATGCCCGCTTTTTCCCTCACAAGTGTCCCTCCTCCCTGGGGGTCAGGATTTTCACTGCAATGAAACCATCTCTTACCAGCATCTCTGGCTGGAGAGGTTAATGGCACGTGGCTGACAAGAGTTGCTGCCACCATCCTCATCTGGTTTGGGAGATGTAGTCTGGGGTGGTGGGACTCACAGGATAGAACATCACCAATATCTCAGTCTCCCAGAATTAGGACTCCTTACTTTCCACTTTCTAAGGATTTTTGGCACCCAGTTCCATGAGGCCACAGATTGAATGCCAAATTTCTGAAAGTGTCACCTAAATGGAGATATTTGGTTTAATGCAAATTATATTTGGTCAGTGCAGTGTGTGAACTACATTGGGTTCTGAAACAATAAGCCAGATGTGAAAAGATAATTTCGAGACAAGCTGGGGGAGTTTTCACAGGGGCTGAATATTTGCTCACGAGAAGGAGTTGTTGTTCCTTTTATTAGCTGAGTAATGATAGTGCAGTGACTTTTAAGTCCTTAATTGTCACAGATGTAAACTGAAGTAGTGAGGTTTGCTTTCAAATACTTTAAAAAAGGGTGGTAGGAAATAGTTAAAAGTTGTAAAATATGGATCATTGGGGCCTCATCATATTAATTTATCTGCTTTTGTTTGAAACTTTGTATAATCAAAACTTTAAAAGATAATAAAAGTGTATTTCCTCCTCCCTGGTCAAGTGCTCTTAAAACCTCCAAATGAAGAAATATCAACCCCACCTCACCCCCCCAAAAAAGAAATCAATATAACACATTTTTCTCAAAATATAGGAAATTGAACATTAGCAGTTTAACTTTTTTTTTTTTTAAGAAATGCAGTCCTACTCCTCCTAGGTGGTGCAAGCACTCCCTTCTCAGAATTTTGCAGGACTGTCCTGTGCTCTTGGGTTCCTGTCTTACCCTGACGGAATCCCCTGCCTTCCCTCGTCCGGCCCAGTCTGTGAGGACAGTCACGTGGAACAGTCCTGAGTAATGCTCACCAGCCTCCTGGGCGTGGTATTTGAGATACCAAATCAGGACGGTGAATCACTCAGAAGTGCCTTTATAAAGTTCATGCATAAGAAGGCTGCCCACCTATAAAAACACGCGATTGCTTTATTGTGGTGGTGTTTGTGGTTTCTCCTCCCTTGGGTTTAGGAGGGGCACCCATTCCCTGGGCTGCCTTTTGCTTTCTGCTTTCATGAAGCTTTTCTCTTGTGTGGGAGACAGCTTCACACATCACAGCCTACTGACGCTCCTAACTTTTCCATATTTCCGTAGGTTCGAGCTAAACTTCTTCCTCCTTTAAGGAGTGTATATTTTGGTCAAAATGCAAGTTTGATTGTTTTTCGACATTCTTATCTTCATGTCCAGTTTTCTTTCTGCTTATCCTGTCCATTGTCTATTCAGGTTAGTTTGCTCTTGTGGTAAACCAAGATTATCTTAATTGTTTTCCAGACAGGAGAATATCTAATTCATTAGCTTTTAAACATGAGTAGCCTTTCCCCAATTGCAGACAAAGGGCCAAAGCACACCCATCCTTTGCCATCAGTAGTTGTGTGTGCCACTAAAGTGACCTGGGCCAAATCCTTCTATCTTCACCTGGACAATATAGCAATATGAGCAGCTAACCAAGTTGCAGAACTCTTTAAATCATAACAACCTTCTACATTTTTCACTAGGAAACAACAAAATTTTAGTCCTTTAGGGGCATGATACACATATATACATGGTACTTATATACAAAGGATTGCCTGATCTAATTGGTTCTGCATCTGTGGATGCAGCCAACCTCAGATTGAAAAAAACTGGGGGGGGGGGGGCAGGCACTGTGGCACAGTGGGTTAACGCCCTGGCCTGAAGCACTGGCATCCCATATGGGATGCTCCACTTCCAATCCGGCTCTCTGCTGTGGCCTGGGAAAGCAGTACAAGATGGAAAGTGGTAGGAGATGGCCCAGGTCCTTGGGCCCCTGCACTCACGTGGGAGACCCAGAAGAAGCTCCTGGCTCCTGGCTTCGGATCAGCGCAGCTCCAGACATTGTGACCAATTGGGGAGTGAACCATCGGATGGAAGACCTCTCTCTCTGCCTTTCCTCTCTCTGTGTAACTCTGACTTTCAAATAAATAAATAAATCTTTAAAAAAATGGGAAAAAAACATTTTCAGACTTTGGTTCTTTTCCTTTTTGAGTTTTCATTATTCAAAGAGCTCTAGAGAGAGAAAGAGAAGAGAGCTCTTTCATCTGTTAATCAAGTCCCCAGATGCCCACAATAGCCAAAGCTGCATCAGGCTAAAGCCAGGATCCTGGACCTCAGCATCTCTTACTTGGGTGGCAGGGACCCAGTCACTTGAGCCATTATCTGCTGCATCGCAGCTGTTCCAAGCCCTGACTTCTGTGCCAAACACGTGCCCCCAGACATGTTTTTTCTTGAGACCATTCCTTAAAGAATACAACTATTTACCTAGCATTTGCATTGCATTGAGAATTATGGGTAATCTGGAGATGATATGGGAGGATGTGAATAGGTTACATGCAGATATTATTATGCCACTTTATATAAATCTCAGCATCAGATTATGGTATCTGCAGCAGGTTTCCTGGAACCAAACCTCCAGGAATACAACGAATGATTGTACTCCTATATGCTGGTCTACCTGTGAAAACTAATCAGAGCTAGCCAATGATTGGTGGGGAAACTATCTTGAAGCTTTAAAAAAACTTTCCAGTTCTGCTGCCAATACAAAAGCAGGTAAAAAGTGTTAACAGATGCACTGAAATTGATCAATGTTTTTACCAGGCTCTCACAAAAAAAACAGGTTCAAAATAAGCACAGGGAATGAGATGCTTAAATTTATCTTTTCTTTTTTTTAAAAAAGATTTATTCATTTATTATTATTTTTTAAAGATGTATTTTATTTATTTGAAAGGCAAAGTTACAGAGAGGGAGAGACAGAAAGATCATCCATCTGCTGGTTCACTTCCCAAATGACCACAATGGCTAGGGATGGGCCAGACCGAAGCCAGAAGCCAGGCTCCTCTTTCAGGTTCCCATGTGGGTGCCAGGGCCCAAGCACCTGGGCCCTCCTCCACTGCTTTTCCAGGCACATCAGCAGGGAGCTGGACTGGAAATGGAGCAGCCAGGACTCAAACCAGCAGCCTACATGGGATGCCAGCATTAAAGCTGGCTACTATACCACAGCACCAGCCCTTATTTATTTCAAAGGCAGAGCTAGAGAGAAAGAGAGACAGATCTTCCATCTTTTGGTTCACTCCTCAAATGGCCCCAATGGCCTGGGCTGGGCCAGGCTGAAGCCAGCAGCCTGGAACTCCATCCAGGTCTCCCACTTGTGTGACAGGGGCCCAAGCACTTGGGCCATTTCCTGCTGCTTTCCTAGTGGGGAGCTGGATCGGAAATGGAGCAGCCGGGACTCCGACAAGCGCTCATGTGGGATCCTGGTGTCTCAGACCAGGGCTTACCCACAGTGCCACAATGTTGGCCCCTAGATTTTTCAAGATTAATTTCTTGGTGATTAAAAAAACTAGGTTACTGCATTTTTTCTTTTTCCAGAGGAACAAACTAAGGCCAATTTTCATAAGAAATACTCAGTTCTACAAAGAGTGACAGCATTATCTTCCTCCAAAAAAAAAAAAAAAACAAAAACAACTTCCTGCTTCCCCATATAACTGCTGTTAAATGTGGAAAAACTTTGGAGATTTGCGAGGGCCACGTCCTAGGCAGCCAGGTGGACGCACAGTTACCGTCTTCCAGGGTAGGCCCACCCCTTTGCGTGGGCAGATGGTGGATAAACATCTGCGAACCAGCCCTGGGCACTGGCTGCTGCCCAGGTTCTGAGCTGCTGGCTCAGTCCTGCCTGTGATCTCCTTCCCTAAGCCTTCGGTGCCCCACAGGGATTCAAGGGGCTTTGCTGAACCCTGGAGAGGGAGAAAGGCCCCAGCGCTGTGGGCTCTAGGGGGGACATTTCTAGCAGATGGAAGACTACCTCCACGGGGGGCGGGGGGGGCGGATCCCAAGCTGAGCAGGGGGGAGGCAGCGTCGCCCTCGCCACGCCCCACGCCCCACGCCCCGCGTGACCTCGGGCTCCGGGCCCCTTGGCGATGCCTTAGCGTGACTGCGCACTTGGCTCCACACGGCCCGCCCCACACCGTGGCCCCGTCCCACGTGACCTCTCCCGCTGTTGAGAGGATTGCTGTCGCCACCCCCTGCTCCCACAACGGCCCGCCAAGCTGCGTGTGGTAAATAAGTGTTTCACGTACAGGTTGTAGGTCGGGTTGTATAAAGACGATAAACGTGCCAAGACTTTTTCAGCGTGCGGGGGTCCGGTGATTTCAAGGAAGCCTCGGGGTTGTGGGTGGCCTCCATTGTTGCGCTTGATTTTCTAGAGTGGGTAGGCGCCTAAGAAACGGCCAAGAGTTGTTCGTGTTTACTGACTTTCGGTGCTTCAGCTGGTATCGGGTGTGAGATCACGCCGGGGTGCCATTGCTCCGGCACCTGCAGCCTCCGTTGCCCTGGGAGAGGCCGTAGTGGGCGCCCACAGGACTGTGGCGGGCGATGGCCCACCTGGGCTGGAGCCTGTGCCAGGTGGGGTTTCCGTGTGCTCTCGGTTTCGGTTTCTGGTTTGGGCATATTTAACAAATACTTGTTCGGTGCCCATGATAAGTGAGGCACCGTGCTGCGGGCTGGGGTGTCCTGAGGAAGCTAGACCGTGTTCTCCCGGAGCTGCTGCTGGTATGCTGATGCCCAGTGACGCCATTGCACACGGACACGTGCCAGTCAGATCCGGGGAGTCCCCTGACGTTCTCCAGGAGGTGGCACCAAATGCAAGTTGGGTTAAGTTGGTTCTTTTTTTTGGGGGGTGCCAGTCTGAGGGAACAGCACATGCAAAGGGTGGGAGTCAGAAACAGTAAGGTAGCCCAACACAGACCACCCTAACCAGGCCCCATGCTTATCACATTAAAGCTGTCCTCCAGTGCTTCTGTGAAGGGAGCTGACTGATGCCCACAGTGTAAGGCCGCCACGAAACACACCAAACCCCGGAGTAAGGGAAAGGGTTTATTAGTGGGGAAACCTGGCAGACTTGGGGGGAAGGGCAAAGAAGGAAAAAGAGCATAAGAGATCGAGAGAGAGAGACAGAGAGAGAGAAAGCCATGTGTTCAGAACAGGTCCTGTTAAACCTTGGGTGGGGGGGGGGGGCGAGTAGGGAAGTAGGAGCAGCAAATCCCATTAGGATGGGGGTGGAGCTGATGCTGGATGTTGGGCTGTGGGGTTAGCTGGCTTCCAGCCATGGCAGCGGGGGCCAGAGCCTAGGATGGTGTCCAGGGTGTAGATCTCGCCATGCTACTGTCCTCTCATAAGCCCGGATATAGCCTTACCAGCCAAGGGCATAGCCCTCCAGCTTGTTTATGGCTGTTGATTATGGAGCTGCTTTAGAAATAAAAGCAAATGAAATGTGAATTCGAAACTTAAAAGGAAACTTGAGTCTTTGAAAACTTTGGAGAGACTCCAAAATGAATTGCCAAACAAAACAAAAAAAATCATCTGTCAAATTAGATAAGAATTAGATGATCTTAGAAAAATGGAACAGTCATGGAATCAGAACCCTAATTGTGTCACCTGTGCCTCTGGTATTATTGTTACACTTTAAAGAAGCCCAAACTGGAGTCAATAGTTAACATACTGTAGGTGTTTGTACTGTAAGAAACAATGGAGTCCTTTCAGATGTTCATCACAGGAGACTGGGTCTTACATTAAGACACAGTCGGGGGCTGGCGCTGTGGCCTAGTGGGTAAAGCAGCAGCCTGCAGTGCCGGCATCCCATCTGAGTGCCAGTTCAAGTCCCGGCTGCTCCATTTCTGATCCAGCTCTCTGCTACGGCCTTGGAAAGCAGTAGAAGAGGGCCCAAGTTCTTGGGCCCCTGCACCCGCTTGGGAGACCTGGAAGAAGCTCCTGGCACCTGGCTTCGGATCGATGCAGCTCCGACTGTTCCGGCCATTTGGAGAGTGAACCAGTGGATGGAAGGCATCTCTCTCCATCCTCTCTGCCTCTCCTTCTCTCTGTGTGTAACTCTGACTCTCAAGTAAAATAAATCTTTAAAAAAAAAAAAAAAATGACACAGATGGGGGCTGGTGCTGTGGTGTAGCAGTGCCTGCAGTGCCGGCATCCCATATGGCGCTAGTTCGAGACCCGGCTGCTCCACTTCCGATCCAGCTCTCTGCTGTGGCCCGGGAAAGCAGTAGAAGATGGCCCAAGTGCTTGGGCCCCTCCACCCATGTGGGAGACCTAGAAGAAGCTCCTGGCTCCAGGCTTCAGATTGGCGGAGCTCTGACCTTTGTGGCCAATTGGGGGATGAACCAGCAGATGGAAGATCTTGCTCTGTCTCTGTCTCTCTCCTCTCTGCCTCTGCCTCTGCCTCTCTGTAACCCTGCCTTTCAAATAAATAAATAAATCTTTAAAAAGAAAAAAAAGACACAGATGAAGAGGTAAATATTTTAAGTTAAAGTGTTTATGGCACAGAGACATGAATCGAGTGTTTTGACTTAGGACTTTTACGCAGTCCCAGCTGCTTGGGGTGAGAGAATTTCAGCTGTGGGTCCTAATGGTTTGACTCAATGGAGGTGGGGGAGGGGCGGAGAGATGGGTCTAGACTACAGATCAGGCTGCTGGAAGGAAGGAGCCTGGGGCAAGCAGGAACCACTGCAGGGTTTAAAGGAGGGAGATGAGCAGATTTGCATTTTAGAGAGCTCCTGGTTGGGTTGTGGAGTGAGTAGAAGTCTGTTGCTTCCTCCAGTGGCCGGGGAGCCATTAATTGGGAAAACAACAGTAGTACTGGAAAAATAAATTGGAAGTCAAGCTCTTTGGAGGTTTTGGGTGAGGGAAGAGGAGTTAGTTCTGACACCGAAGCCCGGGTAATCGGGGCCTAGGAGAGCACATTGGTGGGGGCCTGGTTCTGGTCTAGGAGGGTGGTCTGAGAGCCAGCTCAGTGGAGACGTCATCAGGACGCCCTGGATTACAAGTGTCTGATGTGGGAGAGACAGACCCAGGCTGGAGGCAGTGATTTGGGCAAAGGGGCCAAGGAAGGAGCATGATCGCTGCGGGTAGGGGAGGCTGTGAGCAGTGCTCTGAGGAGACCAGTGAAGGCAAAGCAGCTGACAAAGGTAGGGAAAAGAAAAGGCCAGAAAGGTAAGTGGTGTCTTGGTTGTTCAGGGACGCCAGGGCTTCAAGGAGGAAGGGATTGGCAAGTGTTACAGACCAGAGAGTCCCAAGTGAGACAGAATCTATTGGATTCAGCTGCAAGGTAGAGCTCAAAAAGCAGTTTGGGTCTGTTGCTGGGGCAGAGCCAGAATGCACTGGGAGAGTGTGGAAGGATAGGGTCAAGAGGTTAAGTTTTAAGATTGAGATACTGTATCTTTTTAATTTTTTTTTTTTTTTTGACAGGCAGAGTGGACAGTGAGAGAGAGAGACAGAGAGAAAGGTCTTCCTTTGCCGTTGGTTCACCCTCCAATGGCCGCCGCGGTCGGCACGCTGCGGCCGGCGCACCGCGCTGATCCGATTGCAGGAGCCAGGAGCCAGGTGCTTTTCCTGGTCTCCCATGGGGTGCAGGGCCCAAGCACCTGGGCCATCCTCCACTGCACTCCCTGGCCACAGCAGAGGGCTGGCCTGGAAGAGGGGCAACCGGGACAGAATCCGGCGCCCCGACCGGGACTAGAACCCGGTGTGCCGGCGCCGCTAGGCGGAGGATTAGCCTAGTGAGCCGCGGCGCCGGCCTGTATCTTTTTAAATTTGTGTTGATGGATTTCTGGTTTTCCCTCAAGTGCTACAGATTAATTAAAAATTATTTGTTAGGCTACTGTATTAAATTATTTTGTCCTTACATTAAAGTGACTGGTTCATTTGAATTTGTCAATATTTATTACTAAATGTGTTTGAAAGAAAGAATAATGGTAAGCCAGCACCACAGCTCACTAGGCTAATCCTCTACCTGCGGCGCCGGCACCCCGGGTTCTAGTCCCGGTTGGGGTGTCGGATTCTGTGCTGGTTGGGGCACCGGATTCTGTTCTGGTTGCTCCTCTTCCAGTCCAGCTCTCTGCTGTGGCCTGGGAAGGCAGTGGAGGATGGCCTAAGTCCTTGGGCCCTGCACCCGCATGGGAGACCAGGAGGAAGCACCTGGCTCCTGGCTTCAGATCGGCGCAGCACGCTGGCCGAAGTGGCCATTTGGAGGGTGAACCAATGGAAAAGGAGGACCTTTCTCTCTGTTTCTCTCTCTCTCACTGTCTAACTCTGCCTGTCAAAAAAAAAAACCACACACACACACACACATAAAGTTCCATTCATTGATTTATACTTTGGATGTGATATCCCAACATTTTGGAAATAGAGGAATTTAATAAGTGCTTAATGTTATTTCAAATCTGATTTTTAAAGTAAGTTTGAGGCCAGCTCTGTGGCATAGCAGGTAAAGCTGCCGGCTGGCAGTGCTGGCATCCCAGCTGGTTCAGGTCCCAGCTCTTCCACTTCTGATCCAGCTCCCTGCTGGTGCACCTGGGAGAGCAGCTGAGGATGGCCCAGGTTCTTGGGCCTCTGCACACTTGTGGTTAGACCCAGAAAAAGCTCCTGGCTCCTAACTTCCAATGGACCCAGCTCTGGCTGTTATGGCCATTTGGAGAGTGAACCAGAGAATGGAGGATCTCCCTCTCTGTAACTCTGCCTTTCAAATAAATACGTAAATCTTTTTTTAAAAAAAGTTAAATTGTAAGAACTTCCTGGAGAATATTTCTTTGCAGGGTCTTGGGGTGAAGCTAAGGAATTCATTAAAACTCTTTGGATTTATTTTTTGCTTGGTCCTGACAGTTTTTTTTTTAATCCTTTGCCTTCAATTTGTGTGTGTGTGTGTGTGTGTGTGTGTTTTAAGATTTATTTATTTATTTGAAAGGCAGACCTACAGAGAGGAAGAGAGAGAGAAAGAGAGAATCTTCTGTCCACTGGTTCACTCTTCAGATGGTCTGAAGCCAGGAGCCAGGAGTTTCTCCTGGGTCTCCCACATGGGTGCATGGGCCCAAGGACTTGGACCATCTTCTGCTGCTTTCCAGGCTACAGCAGAGAGCTGGATTGGAAGTAGAGCAGCCGGGTCTCAAACCTGCATTCGTATGGGGTGCCAACACTGCAGGTGGCTGCTTTACCTGCTGTGCCACAGTGCTTGTCCTTTTTGTGGTTGTTAAAAAGACCCTTTCATTTTGTTGGAAATAGAAAATTCACATGCTGATTATTCAATTAAAAACCAATTGTAGCGGCTGGTGGTACAGTGCAGCAGGTTAAGCTGCCACTTGGATGCAGGTATCCTATTTCAGAGTGCCTGGAGTTAAGTCCCATCTCTGTTTCTGATCCAGCTTCCTCCTGATGTGCACTATGTATATAGGAGACACAGATGGAATCCCTGCCTCTGCCTGGCCCTGCCCAGCTGTTTTGGAAGTGAATCAAGGGATAGAATGTCCTTCCCTTGTCCCTTTCTGTGTCTCTCTGCCTTTCACATAAATAAAAATAAAAAACACAGATCACAACATGTTTCTTTCCTTAGGACAATCAGTAGACAAAGACATTAAGAATTTTTTTTAAGATTTTATTTATTTTATTTGAAAAGAGTTACAGTGAGAGGGAGAGACAGAGAGAAAGGTCTTCTCTCTATTGGTTCACTCCCCAAATGGCTGCAACGGCCGGAGCTGCACCGATCTGAAGCCAGGAGCCAGGCACTTTCTCTTGGTCTCCCACGTGGGTTCAGGGGCCCAAGGACTTGGGCCATCTTCTACTGCTTTTCAAGGCCATAGCAGAGAGCTGGATCCGAAGTGGAGCAACCGGGACTAGAACTACCACCCACATGGGATGCCGGCGCTGCAGGCATAGGATTAACCTACTGCACCATGGCGCCGCCCCCCCCCCCCTTTTTTAAGATTTTTAAAAATTTTATTTGACATTAAGAATTTTTAATAGGGGCCGACGCTGTGATATAGTAGGTTAAGCACCCGCCTGTGGCACCAGCATCCCATATGGGTGCTGATTCGAGTCCTAGTTGCTCCACTTCTGATCCAGCTCTTTGCTATGGCCTGTGAAAGCAGTAGAGTATGGGCCAAGTGCTTGGTCCCCTGCATCCACATGGGAGACCAGGAAGAACTCCTGGCTTCAGATAGGCTCAGCTCCAGCCATTGCAGCCATTTAGGGAATGAACCAGCAGATGGAAGATTGCTTTCTGTCTCTCCCTCTCCCTATCTGTAACTATAACTCTCAAGTAAATAAATCTTTTTTTAAATGACAATTTAGCATATACTTGTTTTTAAAAAAAAAAAGAATTCTTAATAGGCAGACCCAGTGAATGACAAGAGGAAGCAGATTCACACAGTTCTGGGGTTATTCTGTTCTAATTATTATTGGCCAAGTTAATTTTCTTATTGACAGATCTAAAAGCTAGAATTGAATCCCAGTTCTCTATTGAAATGATGTATGTGAATCACCTAATCTTGAAGTCTATTTTTTTCTCTTAAAATATTTATTTATTTGAGAGGCAGGAGTAGGGGAGAGTTTTTTTTGTTTGTTTGTTTTTTGTTTTTTGTTTTTTTTTTTTTTTTTTTTTTTTTTGACAGGCAGAGTGGACAGTGAGAGAGAGAGACAGAGAGAAAGGTCTTCCTTTGCCGTTGGTTCACCCTCCAATGGCTGCCGCGGCCGGCGCGCTGCCGCCGGTGCACCGCGCTGCTCCGATGGCAGGAGCCAGGAGCCAGGTGCTTTTCCTGGTCTCCCATGGGGTGCAGGGCCCAAGCACCTGGGCCGTCCTCCACTGCACTCCCTGGCCACAGCAGAGAGCTGGCCTGGAAGAGGGGCAACCGGGACAGAATCCGGCGCCCCAACCAGGACTAGAACCCGGTGTGCCGGCGCCGCTGGGCGGGGGATTAGCCTAGTGAGCTGCGGCGCCGGCCATAGGGGAGAGTTTTTATCCACTGGTTCACACCCCAGATGGCTGGAATGGCCAGGGTTGGTGCAGGATGAAGCCACCCCAGAACTCTATCCTGTTCTCTCATGTGGCTGCCTTTCCAGGCACATTAGTAGGGAGCTGGATAAAAAATGAACAACTGGGGCTTGAACTAGTGTTCCAGTATGGGATGCTGGCTTGGCAGTGGCAGCTTAGCTCGCTGCTCCACAACAGTAGCCCCTGCAGTTGAACTGTTACAGTAAATTATATAATCAGCTCATGGGTTAGGAAAGTGTGTTTTCTTTCTTTCACATTACTTAGCACAGTGCTGTGAATCCAGTTTCTATCATCTTTTAGCAAACTATATGATAGTAGTCAGAACTCTAAATCCATGGGTTCTACACGTGTGGATTCAACTGTAGATCCCATTCCAGAGAGTCAGAGCCATACGGAGGATCACAGCCCTCCTCCATTGGGACGCACATGGAGAAGACGTTACCTGCTGACAGGCAGTTGCCTCTATATTAACCTAGAAGTCCTAATGTTTGTGTGCAATGGGAGATACTAATATAATCTACCTACAGAGGTGGAAGAATGACCTGGTGCACAGTGAGGCATTAGTAATTAGGGAAATATTAATTACTGCAGACAGGGGCAGTGGTGAACAGTGAGCTGTTTAGATTAAGTAATGCCACTAACCAGCAGCTCAACCCTATGCCTAGTCACTTAATCTAATCAATGAAGCCCTGGAACACTAGTCCATATAGAACAATATTTTGATTTAATCATTGTCCAAATATAGGTTAAACAAAATTAAAATATATAAACTATTATTATTAGAGAGATAAAAAGCTGGACTGAATCTTTCCTGTTAGTTTTCTTGACCCAATCTAAATTCCTTCTTCAAAAGAAGAGAAATAGCAGGAGTTGGGGGAGGGTATGTGGTATGTATGTATGAGAGCTTTTGAAACAATTTTTAAGTACTCCATGAAGTCTTTTGTTCTTTTTTATTGTATTTTTCAAGATTTATTTATTTATTTGAAAGTCGGAACTACAGAGAGAGAAGGAGAGCCAGAGATCTCCCGTTCACTCCCCATGTGACTGCAACAGCCAGGGCTGAGCCCAGCCAAAGCCAGAAGCCAGGATCTTCATCCTGGTCTTCCATGTAGACAGCAGGGGACCAAACAATTGGGCCACCTTCTGCTTTTCCCAGGCACATTAGCAGGGAGCTGGATCAGAAGTGGAGTAGCCAGGACACAAATGGGCACCCATAGGGGAGGGTGGCATTGTAGGCAGCAGCTTTACCTGCTGCGTCATGACACCAGCCCCTGTATTGTGTCTTTCTGCTTCTTCATTTTATTCAAATTATTTCTCAAAAGTTTTCTTTCAATAAATAATCAGAAAACATAAAATCCAGTGGCACCTGTTGAGTGATAGTAGCAGAGCTCTTAGGAAAGCTGACTGAAGTATGGGTGAACCCAGGGCTTTGGTTGTAAGATGTGGATGTTATGTGTCTTGCCTACTTCCCTTCTCTGTTTCTCATCCCACTTTCTATTCTCATCCCAAGGAACACTGAGTGTTGGGTGTATTTATTTACAAAACAAGATGAATCAGTTCCCTTATCTGTAGGCAAGTATTTGCAGTAAAAATGTTTTCCTGACTGCGAAGACTGCACAGTAAGATTACTGTCTTCTGACCCCGCTGTGAGCCAGCACAGATTCCATAGAGGCTAAGGAATTTAGAAATTATGAAAGGCTTCCGTATGGAGGAACAAGGACTACAAATATGGACATCAGTGCTTGAAACCATACTGCCCGCAAGGCTTGGAGATTATAGTAGCTAGCGCCAGTAGCACTTATCTTAGCTGTTTTTTCATGCCATATCATTGCCTATAATCAGGATTTTTAAAAAGGAACATAGTGTTCTGGTCCCTGTCTCAGAAAAACATAATAAAGTATTCAGCATTTTTCCAGAAAGCACGAATTTCATCTTGTAGCAGTTAAAACATCTTCAGTTTTAAAACTTGTATTTGAATCTTCCTAAACTACCAAGTTTCAGAAATTGAATTTTAAAAGGAAAATAAAGAATATCCCACATCAGAGGAAGGTGAGCAAGAGCCCTAAACACCCAGAAGACCACCCCGGAATGCCGGTGGTGCTCTCTGCATGCTGCTGGCCTGATCTTACAGACAAGGAATCCCAAGGCATAGCGATGTTCAGTAACTTTCTCTAGTTCAGCTGAGCAAGATTTAAGTAGGAGGTAGTGAAGCAGGTATTCAAACAACTAAGATATTTTAACCATCCAGAAAGAAAACTAGGTAAAGATGAACACAGAAAAGAGGAGCTACTCATTTGTACTAGACCTTGAAGCATGAAAAGGATCCACAAGAAATAGTGGCCAATTTTTATTTGTTTCTGTTAAAGTTCTATTCAGTGGCCAGGTGCAGAGCGTCTTATTTGGAGCAATTATAGGAGAAGGTGGAGTATGAACTAGAGGCAGGTGATGGGAGGGTTCATTTAAGCCACTGAGAGCAAATCTTCATGGCTTTGTGTGTTTCTGGCCTTGAGGCCATATTACCCCATGAAGAAAAGCAACGGCTTTGAAGCATGGAGTAGCAGCCCTCCTTCATTGTCTGCAAGGTCGCACTGGGTGTTTCTCACACAGTGTAGGTTCTGGTAACCCATGCTCCATTTCCTGTGTGCTGCCTGTGATTGCGCCCTGCCCTCTGGCTGCTGAACATTGTGTCACTAAGACTGAAATGGAGCCAGGCTCTGCTGCACAAGAGCAGGTAGCATGCTGAAACAAGAGTCCACGGTGTAGGCCACCAGGTGCTAGGTAATGTTAGGTTGTATGTCATGTGAAATGTCTTTTAGATTTCTCCAGAAAATAGCATAGCTATGACCTCTGTTTTAATAGTAATGTTTGTCTTTCATCCATTTAGAATTAAAGGATCACTCTGGATACTCAATTATTCATGCTAATAGAGGAGAGAAAGTTGAACCGAGTAATTAGTGGCAAACTTGGCAAGTTATTTCCTGCTGAGGGATCCCTCATCCCACCTTTAGACACGGCAGCCCTATTTCAGCAATGGCAAATCAGCACACCCAGCTCCTGGTTCTGTTCCTCTGGGCTCTGGGTAGTGATTACCCATGTGGGAGTTGAGACTATGGTTCTGTCCAGCCAATGAGAGTTGTAGGAAAGGGGGTTCCTTGGCCAAGTTGCCTGCCTGTCCACCCTGTAGCCCATTTGCTAAAATTGACAATACATAGTGCCAAAAAGTAGAATTACCCTGTTCTGAGACCTCCTGACTAGCATTTTTCCAAAAGTTTGTAAATATGTATGGGTCAACTTGGGGTCCCTGTGTCAAAAGTAACTTAAATTCCTTCATCTATAGAATGCAAAATGATTCTAACATTCTATGTGCATCCAACATTTATTTTATCCTCTCTGATTTCTAACTATTTGATATTAATGTATACTTTGGCTCTCTCCACTTCTCTGGGACTGATCCGCTGGCTAATTCCTTCAGTGTTGCCACTCATCAGGGTGTTGTAGTGGCATCTTAGCCAAAGCCAGTGGATTAATCTGGGGGACGAGCAGGTTTTGAAGACTTTTTCCAACTGTGCTTAAGGTTTGTTTTTATTTGTAATATTCTTACTGATCTGGTAAATGTAGGCTGTCATCACTAAAAAAAAAAATTTAAAAGCTGGAAATCAGACCCTCTCTTTATTCTAGAATACCCCTTTCTACACTTGTAGCTTCTTCCAAAAATATTTTAGTAGCATTGTGGGGTCAGTGTCCTTTGAGAAGATGACTCTGAGTTAAGTGTAATTTCTCTGTCTTGTCAAGACCTTTTCCCGTTCTTTTTATCTTTTGTTTTGAGTGTGCAGTAGAGAAAGTTTTCTTCGTGAGTACCTCTGGTTTAAGATATTAAGATCCCAAGGCTCTCAATCTAATACCCTGACCTATCCCTGGATTTAGGGGGAAAAAAAAAACTCTTGAGAAACAGAAGCTACCGTCTGTACCAGATGCCAATGAAAAGTGAAAGCAAACAAAGAGACTTGGAACACAGGACTGAGGAATCATAGCAGTGAGAGCTTTTGCTTCTTGAAAACTAGCAATTTTAACAACACCAAAACATTAAGAAAATGGAAATACTTGAGTTTTATTCTCCTACCATGGGGCTTTAGGCTTTGTTAGAACGGATACTCTTTAGAATGAATTCACTCTTCCTTACTACTTTGTCTGACAGTATTCAGCATTTTATCTCTTCATTCTGACTGAAACCAGGCCTACCTGTTCCTTCTGTGGTCTATTAGTTTCTGACTTGGTGAACAAAAGCACGCTGGCATTTGAGATAGTCTTGCTGCAGTTTCTCGAAGTGTGTTGTTCAGTTTCTTGAGGTGCCTAGAACGATGGAATGACTTGGGATCTCGTTAAAATGCAGATTTCTGATTCTGTAGACCTAAGGTCTGAGAATCTTCATTTCCTTTTAATTTTTATTCATTTGAAAAACGCAGAGGGACAGAGACAGACAGAAATCCCGCATGTAATGATTCAATCCCCAAATGCCTACAACAAAACCGAGGCGAGGCGAGACCAAAGCCAGGAGCCAGGAACTCAGTGCGGTCTCCTACGTGAGTGGCAGGGACTCCTGTACCTAAGCCATCACCTTCTGCCTCCCAGGGTGCACACTAATAGCAAGCTGGAATTGGGAGTGGACTGGGACTTGGAGCCATGTACTCTGCGATATGGGATGTGGGCATCCCAAGTAGCATCTTAACTCCTGCTGCTAACCCTCACTCCCAATCCTGAATATTCATGTTTAACTCACTCCCGGGTCACGCCAGTGCTACTGATCCGTGGACCCCACTTTTAAGTAGCAAAGTTGTGGGGCACTTTCTTTGGGATGGTGATACCTAAAAGAGCTCTGGGAAATTCTGTGTGAAACTAGATTATTCAGTGGTCCATGTGGACTTCAGAAAGCTTGTAAATCATTTTTTCATAATACTAGGGAAGATCTAAAGCTCATCTGGTTTTATGTGTGTTTCACTTTTATTGTGGGTTATTAAAGTGGTAAATTCCTCCAGAAAATTTTTCTTAGCTGCATTTAAGGGAAGGAGGCACCAAGTCAATAGAAGCGCTAATACTTGAAGGTACGAAAAGTCCACAGTGCAGCGTGAATATTAGAACCAACCACGCAGCTCTGCCCTCTAAGCTGGAGTTGTGATTTTAGCAGGAACTAACGTGTTACGGACCTAAGGCTTTGCAGAGCAACCATAGCAGCACTAACACGAATCCCTGAAGAAGCGCTGGTGCCGCTGGAAACACTTTGTGATATGTCTTCTAATAACCTGACAAGGTTCATCGGTGCCGGCTCTGCAAATGAGGCAGTTGAGCTGCCCAGTGGAAATGTTTCCTAGTTTTGCTGTGGTAGAGCAGTAAATCCTGATAGCAGTTAGTTATTGGAGAGAAGTTAATTATGGTAGAGCAGATTTTGAACACAGGCTGACTGCAAAGTCCATCACTGTTAAGCTTGCATTTTACAGCTTGGCGCTTGTCTAACCCCCATTATTTAACGATGGTGGTCACTATTTCGCATGTACTGTGTCATTTTTCATTCATTTAAAAAGGCAGTGTCTTCCTGTCATGAAGAATTTGAAGGAAGCATACTGTTAACAGTTGTTTCATGATTAACAGACAGCTTTGATCATTATAGATTAATTGGGAAACAGAGAAGAATGAAGGGAAATAAGAATAGCCCATAATATTATCAAAGAGAATCTCTTTAAATAAAAACTTTCCTCATTATAGGGGATTATCTATGAAAGGATTTTTTAAAAGTTCACAGAAAGGCCAGCTTTGTGGTGCAGCAGGTAAAGCTGCCATCCGTGCCAGCTTTGTCCCAGCTGCTCCGCTTCTGATCCAGCTGCTTGCTAATGGCCAGCAGAGAGTGGCCGAAGTGCTTGGGCCCCCGCCACGGATGTGGAAGACTTGGAAGAAGTTTCCCTGGCTCCTGCCTTAGGCCTGGCCGAGCCCTGGCCATTGTAACCATATGGGGAGAGAACAGCAGATGGAAGATCTCTCTCTCTGTGTCTCTCTTTCTCTCTCTGTAACTCTCACTCTCAAATAAATCTTTTTTTTTTTTAAAGCTCATGGAAAAATAAATTAAAATGTAAGTTTATTTTGGTGTAAAAAGTTTAAGTCGATGTAAGTTTTTTTCATGATATGAGTTTTCCATGAAATTTTGAAGACCCATTACACTTTACATAGTAACAGATGACACATATTTCTTTGACACTGTAGAGTAAACACATAGGTGTATCTTACAAACAGAATCCTCCTTTTAAAGTGATTTCATAAATTTACAGATAACACAATGTAGCGTCATAACTTAAATTTTTGTCATACCATAGAGTGAAATCCTGACTTCCTTTTTTAACTAAGTGACCTCTGTGCTTTTCTCCCATGAAATAAATACCTTCTGAACAGCTCTCTGAGAGTCTAACTCAGGCTTGGGGATCTTAGTTCGATGCAGCAAGCACATTTCCACCGCCTTCCTTGGGGGCTCTCCACGGCCCCTGATAGGCTTGGGAGTCTGTTTGGGTTTGCTGTGCACAGGCTTAGCTTTCGTTTAGAATTTCCTGCCCGACGACATCCCGCGCTGTCTCCGGAGTGACTAACAGTCAGTCATACTGAGCCAGCAGGGAGCCGGCTGTCAGTTTCTGGGCAGGCTCTGGCCAGGAATGCACACAGCGTGAAGCAGTGAATAAGCGATTTCTGCAGTTCCCGAGCTGCAAGCCTGGGAGATCCTCGGCGATGCTTTGAGAACAGACTTCCTCAATCACACCCTGGTGCTGCTGTGAATGTCGCTGTTTTCCAAGGAACCATGGTAGCCAGAGGGGAAATAGCACGATTTTGGAGTCTGGAAAGCCTTCACATGGGTATGTGTGCAGAAAATGAATTACTCTCTTGGGACAGTGTTGCTGATTCAACTCAACCTTTTTCTCTCTCTCTCCCCCACCCTTTCTGTTTCTTTCCCTTCCTCTCCCCCTTCCTCCCTGCTGCTTGTCAGGTGTGAATGTACATGGGAAAGTTCCTTCCTTGTAAGAAACAGTACCAGCTAGTGTGAGTGGTGGACATAGTCCGTCCAAGACAGTGGTTCTGTTTCTGGCACATTAGTTACTATGAAATAGAAGACAGTGAGACGCATGGGCTATCCTGTGTGAAGAATGAGTCTGGCTTTTGCTTCTGGTATTCTTAGTGGGTCTTTACTTCTATTACAAGGAAGTTATTGTTGGGGTTACAGAAAATGTTCCTTGCTAATTTAGAATATATAAGTGGCTATTGATTAAAAAAAAAAAAAAACCTGCTATTTACCATTTTCAAAAGTGACTTTGCCCAGTACTCGGTTACTGTGTTGTGCCTACTCTCCTTTTTAAGTTTTGTTGTGAGTGTCATCATCTGGACTAGTTCCTATTTAAATGTGAACTGAATGTTATCCTCTCATACTAAGAAGTTATAAATTGTGATCCATGTATTCTTAAAAGGAAGAGGAAAAATACTTCACAGGAAGAATTTTCCCTGGCTGCAGTACATGGATATAATACAATGCTTTAAAAACAGATCTTGTCTCTGGTTTTGCTTAAAATAGACGCCAGCGCCTCATGCTGAAATGAATGAGCATTGTAGATGACAGCTTGAAGACAGCCTTGGGCCTTGTCAGAGCAAGAGTTTGTAGTTTGTGATTTCTGCCTTGTTTTGATTGGCTTCTCTGCTGGCCCTAAGAAAACAGGAATGTGGTTACGGCTTCTATATCTGGGATCATCAAAACAAGCCCTGGCTGGGCTTCACTCCACTAGCCGGAGTTCAGCAAAAGAAAAGCCTCGCCCGGCGATTTCGCTCCTGAGAACAGAGACCTGCCTTCCCAGTGGCCGTGTTGGTCACTTGATTGGCAGGGCCCAGGAAGGCCAGTGTCCAGCCCGGTACTCACTGAGCGAGGCTGGGTTGGAGGGAGTAGGGAGAACAGGAAGCCCCTGCCTGGGGCTGTGAGTGATGGTGTCCTGACTCCCACAGAGAGCATGAGTCCGGTGTGTGGGCAGGCAGGCACGACCGGCCAGGCAGGCCTGTCGGCCTCCTGCTATCCCCCAGCGTTGCTCCGCTCCTGCCTGTGCTCCTACACACATGCAGAGGTGGAGGAGGAGTGGTCTCCGACTCTCAGTGGAATGCTCTCTCCATGTTGCTAAAGCGTGCCTTAATCTTCTGCCTGAGGCTTTGTCCTCTGAGAAATGAATTCACAGCGCTCCCCACCACCTCTGCCTCCAAAGCTCCCTTCTGGAACTGGATGATCCCAGCGCAGTGGGCTCAGCTGCCCTGGACTAGTCTGGTCATGAAGAGGAAACAATAAGCTCCCATGCCAAGGTTGCCTTCTAAGGCCTTCTGGAGCCATCTTTCATTTTCCTCTTCTGAAAGTTCCCTGATTCCTCGGATTCCAACGATGGTGGTCTCATGCACTCACCTAATGAAATGCCCACAGGCACAGTATTTAATCACCTTTAGGTGGTGTGCCAGTGGAACATGAAGAATAGAGCTTGCTGATGGCGGGAGCCCTGAGGGACCTGGGCAGGGGAGGGCTATCTATGGTCGTTGGGCTGTTCCTGTCTTGTGAGCTCAGGGAGGCCAGAACAAGACAGGCTCTTGAAAGAATTGCTTTGGAGCCAGGCACACATGGGTTTGAATGCAGTCCCTTCTCCAGCGAGCAAAGACTTAGCCCTCTTTGAGCCTGGTTTCCTCCTGGATAAATGGATAGTCATGATTGAGGATGCCTGTGATGCTAGAATGAGGTATATTTATGTTAGTACTGAGAACAGAAGTACTCAGTACTGAGAACACCTTTCTCAGCAGATGCAGTGAAAGTAGATGGTTGCTGATCCCATTTGTTAGCCAACCAGTGAGGCGGCTGTTGGAGCCAGGCGGGGTGGTGAGACACCAGCGAAAGGTAGAGAAGAAAGCATCAGGACAGAACCTCAGGCTTCAGCAAGGATGGACAGGAGGAGGCCCCAGTGCAGCCAGAAACCCAAGGAGGAACAGTAACTGGTAAAGAGGGAACAGTCACCAGGAATGAACCAAATTCTTAAAGACCAAGTCCCAGGTCTGAATTGGAGATTGAACAGAGACTGAGCTTTGAGAGCTGGAATGAGGAGAAATGCTGGCTGAGAACTCTGGAGCCCTCATGTTCCCAGAAGTGGGCACGTACAGGACCCTGCAGACCCACTGTACATATGAACACTGTCAGACTTTTAAGTGACACAGAGCACGTAGGAAACAACTCCAGGGCACACTTTGGCTTCAAATTGAGAGGAGGGAAAGTTATTGATGGGCACTTTTACTTGATTAAAATAAATATTTAGTGAACCATTTGTAGAAAAAGCATCTATTCTCAAGGATTTGGTATAAACTGAGTTCCATCTTGACAGAACTCACTCTTAGCATCTTTGGGCAGCCAAAGTCGTTACAACTCTTATTGAATGCCATGAAAAGCTGTGCAGTGGAAAAAGTGTTTCTTAGAGACCCTTGTGCATTGCAAAAGCTGGTTTGTAGGGGTACTATATCAATTGTAACGGTGTTTTTGGTTGTAATCATTGTCAGTGTGCTTAAAAGATTCAAAAATACTATTTATTGAAAATGATTTAAAAGTCCAGGTTAGGTATAATTCACACTGAGCATCTCTAATCTGAAAAATCTCTGTGTTCCCAAATCCAAATCTTCGAGCACTAATTGTGACACTACCAGTGGAAAATTTCATACCGAAGAACTTTCATACAAGCACAAAATTATTAAAAACAGGACACCTGCATTCCACACTACAGTGGCTGTGTTTGGGTTCCAGCTCCAGCTCCTGACTCCGGTCTTTCTGCCAGTGCAGATGCTGGGAATTAGCGATGATGACTCAGGTCGTTGAGTTCCTGGCACCTGTGTGGAAGGCTTGGCTTGTGTTCCCATCTCCCTACTTCAGCCCTGGCTGTTGCAGGCATTTGGGGAGTGAACCAGCAGATGGTAGCTGTCTATGTCTGTCTCTTTGCCTCTCAAAAAAATAAATAAATAATAGTGTATTTTGTGAGGCTACCTTCAGATTATGTATATAAGGTGTATATGAAACATGAATGAATTCCATGCTCAGACTTGAGTCTCAGTCCTAAGATACCTCATGTGTATGCAGATATTCAAAGATTAAAAAAATCTAAACTGCTTCTGTCCCCAAGCATTTGGGCAAGAGGTACTCTCCTGTAGTAGCTTTTCTGGCAGTAACGTTTTACATTCTAGAGTATGAGATATTTTGTGCTTCAACTCAGTCAGCCAACACTGGGTACCAAGTATGTTATTTGTCCTTGAAAAAGTCATAGCTGGAGTAGTAGTGACAGATATAAGGAGACTGGAGCATAAACAGCTATCTTAAGTATAATGGTTAGAATATGAATATGATAAAATTTTTTGAAAGAAGTACTCTGAAAGTGTTTGTAGAATATTAGCAGGTTGTGATGCTGGCAATGCCATTATCAGATTATTGGTTCAAGTCCCTGATGCTCCACATCCAATCCAGCTTCCTGCTAATGTGCCTGGGAAGGTAGCAGAAAATGGCCCAGAAACTTGGGTCCCTACTATGCAAGTGGGGACCCAGATTGAATTCCTGGTTTCAACCTGGCCCAATCCCAGCCATTGTTTGGAGAGTGAGCCAGCAGATTGAAGCTCTCTCCCTCTCACCTTTGACTCTCTGCCTTTCAAATAAATAAATAAATAAATAGTTGTGTGTGTTTTTTTTTTTTAAAAGAAAAATAGATTCTTAACAAACCACATCCTTCCCACCACCCAACCTGTTTTGTTGGTCCAGGGTTAGAATAGGATCTTTATTTTTCTAAACACTCTGTGTCACTGAATGTGGGAACCCCTGAGGGGGAATGGTCAGGGGCCCTGGAAGTCTTGGAACATATTTGACGTTGCTTGAGCCCTCTGTGTGCCTGTCCGTGGCTGGAGAGCTGTTCTCGGGGAGCAGAGGTGAAGCCATGGTTTCAACCCCCAGAGCAGCAGCTTGTGAGGGCTGCAAGCTTGCGGGCAGCTGTAAACACAGCTGCCTGCCTGTGCTTGCCATTTCCGCTTATCAGATGGGAAGCCAGAGCGGCATCTCAAGTCTGAGGAAGTCAGAATGAGCAGCAGCAGATTTACTCTGATGTGTGTTTGTGACAGATTATTCTAGGCGCAGGAATTCCCCCCACGCTGGTGTAGGGAAATCCCCGCTGCGGGTGCTGCTCCTGAGCTGCTTGGTGTTGGGTGACTGGGGAGGTGGGGACGTGTGACTGCCACCTGCATCACCTCTAGGCCAGCTTCCTGTAACGTAACAAAACACTTCCACATCCAACCCCCAGCCCCAGTCCCCAGACACTTAAGACAGGGGCATTGTTCCCAGTTACACATGAGAAAGCAAAGATTCAGAGATGTCAAGGCCTTTCCCAAGGTGGCATCCCTGGTGCTTCACCAAGGTCTTAAAGAAACGGAGAGAGAGAGAGAGAGAGAGAGAGAGAGGTGTTTGGTGATTTTGAAGAGCAGAATGTCAGAGAGCTCTTCTGTCTAGTTACTCCCTAAATGGCCACAGCGCTAGGGCTGAAGCTAGGTGTCAGGAACTCCATCCAGGTTTCCCACATGGTGGCAGGGACCCAAGTACTTGGGCCATCATCCTCTGCCTCCAAGTGCATCAGCCGAAAGCTAAATTGGAAGTGAAGGCAGGACTCAATCCCAGGTACTCTGGTGCGGGATGCAGGTTTTCCCACGTAGCAGCTTAACCCATTGCACCATAATGCTTACCCCAACCTAGTGCTTTAAAGAAAAATGTATTTTCTTGAAAGGCAGCTTGTCAGAGAGAAAGAAATGTCCATCCTTTGATTCACTCCCCAAATGACCACAACACCAAGGCCAAAACCAGGAACTCCTTTGGGGTCTTCCACATGGGTGACAGGGCCCAAGCACTTGAGCCATCATCCTTGCCTCTGCAGAAGTGGAGGCAGGACTTAATCCCAATCCCAGGCATTCGGGTATGGGATGCAGGTGTCTCAAGTGGCAGCTTAACCTGCTACCAACACCCACCCCAGTGTAGTACTTTTGAAGTTCTGTCATTGAGCAGAAGCCCTGTGTGTGCAAAAATAAACCAAATGGGAATGAGACCTGCTATTTTGAGAAAAGCTCCCCCACCCCCCGCCAGACCTAGCTGTGAATCTGTCTTCTGTGTGTGCCAGTAGGAAGGTGGTGTAAAATAATACTTCCCATTGTTAATGCTGGTTGATGCTTCCAGTCCTAAAAAGTCGCCTTTAAAATCAGTGATCAAGGGCTGGTGCTGTGGGGTAGTAGGCTAAGCCTCCACCTGTGGTGCCCGCAACTCATATGGACACTGGTTCGTCTCCTGGTTGCTTCTCTTCTGATTCAACTCTCTGCTTATGCCCTGGGAAAGCAGAAGACGGCCCAAGTGCTTGAGCCCCTGCATCTATGTCGGAGACCTAGAAGAGGCTCCTTGCTCCTGGTTTTGGTTGGGCCCCGCTCTGGCTGTTGTGGCCATTTGGGGAGTGAACCAGCAGATGGAAGACCTTTCTGTCTGTCTCTTCCTCTCTCTGTCTCTCCCTCTCTCTGTGTATAACACTGCTTCTCAAATAAATAAATAAAATCTTAAAAAATGAATGGTCAGTTTTGGTTCTTTCATAGATGTAAAACCCGAGTTCAGACAGAAGCATGTCTGTTGCTTTCGTGAGCAGCATGGAAGCTATTGGTTATTTTTTGTTGTTTCATAGTTTCTTTATATTCTTTCTCTTAAACAAGAATTTATTTTCAGGACTGTACTCTAGATTAAAATTTAATACAGTTTCATGCACTTATGAAGACAACTGTAGAAGCTAGCTGGGTATGACGATTGCTATTGATTATTGTCTTCTTGCTGTGTCTTTTCTGTGCTTGAAAAAGTCCTGTTGACCTAGGAACCTGGCACATCCCACGTAGAGGCCATGCTACTCTCTGCTGTTGCTCTTCACATGGCAGCCACAGCCTGCAGAGCCAGGAAGTTCATCTAGGAAGTAGACAGATTTGGGGGTAGACGAGATGTTCTGGGGCTGAACCTTGAGATGGTGCTGGAGAAGAGACAGGGCTGCTAAACAGGTAGATGATTGCAGAGAAGCTTGCCCAAGGACAGTGCTTGGGAGACTTAGGAAGCCAGTGTCCAGGAGTGTTAGTTAAGCCATGACAATGGAGAGGATTGTACATGCATTCTGTTCTGCTTTGGAATTGGTCATGGTCCGTGGACAAAGTGGCTGCTCTTGGGCTTGTCCCTAGCAGAACCTGTGTTGGCGGGCGGCACGTGGAGCTGCCGTGGAATAAATGCTATCATATCAGCTCCAGGCTGCCCAGAAGCTCTGGGAAGTGCTGTGGAAGGAGACCTCGTTATCTCTCCAGGTTTTTGGGGTGGAGACACTTCTGGTCTATGCACTTAGAAAGGGGTCAAGATGATAAAATGCAGCGAGAGAAGAGGAAAAAAACAAGAATAAAATGGACTTTTTTGTTATATATTTATTTTCCTTGATTTTGCTGACATTCTGAGAATTTATAATAGCTCTCACTATGTAAAATTCCCCTGGATAAAGACTTTGATCTGTAGTAGAGGATTCTGATTCCCGTGGGAGTCAGTGAGACGCCACTGTGGAAAAGGCCAGAGCCAGGCTGGGCCTGGGCCGGAGGAGGCCCGCCCATTACAAGTGGGTGTGGCTTTGGCGCACAGTGGCCATGAATGAGGTTATCAGCTGAACTGCAAGGCACGCTTTCATCACCAGCAATTTGTAGTTCAGTTGAAAAACACTTAACTGCGCACACATCTGGTTGTTAAGTAGAGTGAAAGCCGATTACAGGAGGGCTTTAGACTTATGCTGAGGGATTTTGCCACGGTGCAATAGATGACTACTGTGTCATTGCTTGTGAAACCACTGTTTTAGGAAGTTTACCTTGGAAATAAAATATAGAGGAGCTCTTGGAGAGGGAGATAGGAGGCCAGGAGACTAGCGGGGAGAGTTTTCTAGCTAGGGGCTGAGCTGAGCGCTGAAGTGAGAGTCAGGAAGACTTGGGTCTGCTCCTGGTTTTGCCCACCTTTAGCGTGGGCCAGTTAAATTAACTGAGCTTCTTGGAACCCCAGTTTCCCATCAGCGGTTGCAGTTCAGTGAAAAACACTGATGCTAGATGCTGGGAATACAAAATGAGAAAGATTCTATCTGTTCCCAAAAGAAAGTAGCCTTCTTAGGAGGAAAGGCACACACGAAGGGCAAGTATGGGAAACAAGGGAACCATGCTAGGCGCAGGCGTAACAGCGAAATGAGTGTGGCACTGAAATCCCTCCTTTCTAGACCCCAGGTACTGACAACTTCAACTCCATAAAACACATGGAGTTACAGCACAGGAACACAGGGAGGCACTTAGAGGGACTTTGAAGTCATGAAAGCAGTTCAGATCATGAAGGAAAAAGGCTGGAAGAAAACAGAATCAGGTCAGTGATAGACCTGGTTGAGAGCAGAGATCAGGAGTAGGAAAAGAAGGTTAGCAAATGAGCAGAGAATCCATGACTACTGCTGCTCTCCAAAATGGGCTACAAGTACCAGAATTGGGGTACTGAGCTGTTTTTGGTAACTGTCCGATGGCTTTGTTTACTTCGTGGTGACTGAGGTCCCACAGGAAGAGGCAGTACTGCCCAGCAGGTCAGGGTGAATGGCTGGAGCAAGGGCTTGCTGCACACAGCCCTGTGCTATTGGAGCTCCAGTTCACTCATCTGTAAATTGGGAAAGCTCAGTGTATCATGGCATGGTGTGGCATGAGGTACTCCAAAAAAGGCTTACACTGGTGCCTGGCACATTTTGAGCACGCAATAAAATAATATCTTGCAGTTCTATTCTGCTGTTCAGTTCACAGAGTTTTTACTATTCTCATTTTATTTGAGGCACAGCAAACCAACAGCAGTTAGTTGTTGAAGATTTACAGACAAGTTTGATAGATAGGCATTATTTATCCACATTCAACAAGTTTAGGAAAAAAAAAAAAAAAACTAAGAATTCACTGTCATTTGAAGCCAGGTCTGCTGACCTGAAACCCTACATTAAGGCAATACCTTGTTCATCTATCTGTCCCTTAGTGATAGAGACATGTCCCGAGAAATATATTACCCAGCAGTTTTTGTCATTGTGCAGACACCAAAAGTGTGCTTACACAAACCCAGGCAGTTTAGCCTGCTGTACACCCAGGTTGTATGGTAAGGCCTGTTGCTGTATAGCTTTTACTGGACTGAACAGTGTGGTAGTTACAACACAATGATAAGTATTTGTATATCTGAACATGTAAAACGTACCATAAAAATACTAGGTAGTGGGAAGTTTTTAACTCCATTACAATCTTACGGAACCAAACGTCATTACACAGCACATTACTGTATTTCCTTCTGTCCATCCATCCTTCCTTCCTTACTGGGTATCAGTATGTGCCAGGCTGTGGTGTTGCTACTATGAATGCAGTTAGGAATAAAACAGATGAGAATTACTGCCTTCATATACCTTACATTTCTAGACAGACAACAAAATATATTAGATGGTGATAACTGCTGTGAGAAATGATCCATGGAGAAAGACATGGAGACAGAACGGGAGCTGCAGCTTTAAATGAGAGCATCAAGGAAGGTCTTGCCTGGAGAGGGGCGGGTGTGTGTCTGGAGAGGGGTGTGAGCACAGGGGCAGCCAGCTCTGCGCAGGGAAGAGGCCATCAGGGCCAAAGTGGAGTGCGGGGGTAGGAGGCGCAGGGTGTGTTTGGGGAGGACCCTCAAGGACTTTGGCTCTCCCTTGTGGAGAGAAGTGATATGATGTGACTTTTTAATGTTTTGTGTGTATTTATCCATTTGAAAGGCAGAGGGACAGGGAGAGAGAGAGCACGCTAGCTAGCTCTTCTGTCTGCTGGTTCAATTCCCAAATGGCTGTAACCGCTGGGGCTGGGCCAAGCCAAAGCCAGGAGCCTGGACTCGAGTACTTGTACCATCATGTACTGCTTCTCATGTGTATGAAGAATGGAGAGCTGGGTAGAAGTGGAGCAGCCAGTCCTCTAACCAGAACTCAGATATGGGATGTGGGCACCACCACCAGCAGTTTAACCCAGTGCACTGCAGTACCCACCCCCCCCCCGTGAATGGTTTAACAGCGTTGCTCTGACCACTTTGGTGAGAATTACCTGTATGGGGTGGGGGTGTCAGCATGGCCAGCAGGGGTTGCTAGAGTGAGCTGAACAGGGTGACCCAGGCATGAATGGTAGGAGAGGGGCGAGAGGTGGCCAGATTCTGACACAGGACTGTGAACTGATACCATTTTCTACAGAAGTCATTTCGCTGGAAGGTGGTGACACTAGGAAATGTGTACAGGGTATATTGACTTTAAATTCCATCACTTTTTTTTTTCTTTTTTTTTTTTTTAAGCACTGCATCTCTCCCACGCAGATCTCTGCCTGCCTCACCCAGCCCACAGGTGACAAACTGAGTCAGCCAATCTGAGAGCACTCAGGGCGATTTTGTTTCCAGCGCTCAGTACATACTAATCCTCGACATTGAAACAGTCTGTTGAAGTTCTTACGAGCCACTCGTTTTCCTGGGTGTTTATGGTCGCAGCAGAGAGCATCGCCGCACCATGACCATTTCTCCTTCCTGTGGGTTCTATTCTGGTAACTGCTATCCAAGTTTAACACTTTTTCAGTGGAGTCCCCTTTTCATTAGACTCCTGCAGCTTGTGGGTTTGTATATGATTTCTGCTGGCTGGCTTGCTTTCTTTCCTACTTTTCCTTTTCTTTCTTTACTGATTTTCATAGCAGCAGCCAGATCAGATGGTAAAGAATTCTCCCTGGGAAAACAGCACTCAATGGTTCTTGGAAGGAGGAAGTGCTGTTTTCAGGGCTTCGCTTTGGTAGGAGGCCCAGCTGCCTTTATTTTCCTGAGCTTCATATTTGGGGGCTCAGCCGTGGCTGAAATGTGATCAGGAGCAATGGCCTTGGTGCTGGCCAAGATTCCTGTGGCTTTGGGCCCCTCACAGACCAAAGGTTTGTCTTTGTTCTGACCCAAGAGCATCAAAACATTGCAGCCACCAACCCACGTCATTGTCAGGCTCCGTGGTCTGGGCAGCTGGCTCAAGGTTAGAGAAGGCTTTCAACTTTAATGTGTCTTCTTTATAGTGCAAGACATAATCATGTGTGGAAACAGAGCTGTACTTGCTTCCTCGAGACCCCAGATACACACCCCAGAAAAGTGCTCTGCAGTAGACTAGGTAGCCCTCAGATCTCCACCTGCAAGCACTCTGACTGCGGCATGGGAAGCGGAGGTTGCATTGAAAGAGGAGCAGTCATGGTATGTTGTACAAGCTTAAGTGCCTTTCTCAGACAGCAGAGGTTTGGCATTCTCAAGACCTCCCACCTGCACCCTCGCACAGCTCTGTGTTCCCCAGGGAGGGGACCTCCCCACCCAGAGAGATGGAGGGAGGGAGCTAGTAGATGTAGTGGATGGCATCTCCCCTCTCAGCTGGGGGTGCCCAAGACAGACAGACACAGCTGGCTGTCTGCTGCCCACCTGCCTGCACTTTTCTCACTTATGTGTGCTGACAGTGCTTTCTCCCTCCCCCTGGTGAGCCAGTAGGAAAGCAGGTGCCCAGGGGACAACTCCAAGGCTCTGGAAAGCTTCTGTTTGCTTCTGGGCCTTGTCCTCACGTCTGGGACACAGGACCCCTGCACCTTGGTTCTGAGATATGTCCCCAGGTCCAAGCCTGGTCCTTTCCTGAATGAGACTGGAGATGGGGACTGGAGGAGGGGTTGAGCAGGGGAGTGGGGGCCAGGCCCTGTGCAGTCAGAGCCGAGAATCAAGACTTTGCCCATGCCAAGAGCTCTGACTCAGCTCGGCTGTTGTCGGCTCATCTTCCGAGGATCCAGGACTCCCTGAAGACATTCAGTGTGCCAGTCTTGGCAGTTTCACACCTGAGGTGCAGACACGAGGATGAGGGGTGGCTGGCTTCCCCTGAGCTCACAGAAGGGCTCCAGGGAGGAGGTGCCCCTGAGTGACTGTGGGTGGAGGGAGCACCCAGAAGCAGGGAGAGCAGTTGAAGAGCACAGGCTTGTTGAGCAGACCTGGCTCAGGGGTGCTACTGAGAGGTGCTTTGCACCACAGGATGCAGCTGGGCACACAGAGCAAGGACAGCCAGTCAGGAGGTGGCTGGGGCGGAGTCCGAGTGAAGGGGCTGGAAAAGGTTCTCAGCTGCTTGGGTGCCTACTCACCTTCCTGTATTCTTCTGTTCCTGTTTCCAGTGCTCAAGTGCATCACCCATCTCTAATTTATTGGCTTGAATTCTTCTCATTCTCATTAAGATTCAGCTTGGAACACCTGCATCCTGTATCCGAGGGCCTAGGTTAGGGTGTCAGATCTCTTTTTTTTTTTTTTTTTTTTTTTTTTTTTAATGACAGGCAGAGTGGGCAGTGAGAGAGAGAGAGAGAAAGGTCTTCCTTTTGCCATTGGTTCACCCTCCAATGGCCGGCGCGGCCGGCGCGCTGAAGCCAGCTCATTGCGCTGATCCGAAGGCAGGAGCCAGGTGCTTTTCCTGGTCTCCCATGCGGGTGCAGGGCCCAAGCACTTGGGCCATCCTCCACTACACTCCCTGGCCACAGCAGAGAGCTGGCCTGGAAGAGGGGCAACCGGGACAGAATCCAGCGCCCCGACCGGGACTAGAACCTGGTGTGCTGGCGCTGCAAGGCAGAGGATTAGCCTATTGAGCCACAGTGCTGGCCAGATCTCCTGATGATTCTAGCTTCCAGTGAGTGTAAACCTTGGGAGGCAGTACTTGAGTCCCTGCTTCTAGTTTTCTGTTGTAGCAAAGTCATTCCTTTTTTCTTTTTAAAAATTACTTATTTATTTAGTTGCAAGGTAGAGTGATAGGAAGAGACAGAAAGAAATCTTCCATCTGCTGGTTCACTCCCCAAATGGCTGCACAGCCAGGGCTGGGCCAGGCAGAAGTCAGGACCCGGAACTCCATCTGGGTCTCATTTGGGTGACAGGGACCCAAATACTTGGGCTGTCATCTACTGCCTTCCCAGATGCACATTGGCAGGAAGCTGGATTAGAAGCAGAGTAGCCAAGACTCTCACTGGCCCTCCAGCATGGGATGCCACTGTCACAAGCAGCAGCTTAACCTGCTGCACCACAGCACTCGCCTCCAAGTTGTTGTTGTTGTTTTTAGCCTAGCTCTTTTGTGTTCCATACCATCTCTCACTGGGTTCCAGCTACGTGCCAAGGATGCCAGGACCTTGATACACTCTTGCCTAACGAAAGAAGTATGTGAAGCTCAGACAAGAAGTTGCCATCTTCTGTCGCATGCCTACAGAGGGGCAGGGCTGGAATTCAGATCCAGGCCTCTGTGACCCTAAAGAGCCTTCTCTTTCTGTAGCATCGTGAAACCTATACTCAGAACCTATCACTCCATGACCCAGAGCCCTGAAAAAGTAACCCCAAGGTTTGTTGTGTCCCTGAGGCCCTCCAGTGGGCCTCATCTGATATACCTAGGCTCATCTTTCATTCCATGTACTAACTCCCATGCAGCATGTGCTTTGAATTAAATCATGCTGTTCTCAACCAGGGATCACTCAATGTCTAAAAAAGCCAGCTGCCTGCTGGGGCTGGCACTGTGGCGTAGCGGGTAAAGCTGACTCAGATGAAGCTCTTGGCTTTGGCCTAGCCCAGCTGGGGAGCGAACCTACCAACGGAAGATCTCACACTTTGTTTCTTCCTCTAATTCTTTCAAATAAATAAATAAATCTTAAAAAAAAAAAGTCTGTCATTAAATAGAGACAGATTTCTTTTCAGGCTGAAAGCCTGACCTCAGGACCAGAGATGTCTCCATCACTACTTTCTCAATGGAATGATTGCCAGGCGCTGGGGTACACAAAGCTAAGCCACAGATGGTCCCTGTCTGCTAAGGGCCAGGGCCAGTACTCTAGTGAGGCTGCAGTGAAGACTGTGGGAGGCACAGGAGTAGATGATTAAACCTAAATACTGATGAAGAAGGCCAGGAAGCGGAACTCCAATAAGCAAGGTTCAAACGGAGCAGCAGGAGGATTTAAAAGAGAAAGGGAACGTGCCTTGTGTAGAGGATCAGGAAAGGGCTGTGTGACCAGGCAGTTAGCTTTTTTTTTTTTTAAGATTTATTTATTTATTTATTTGAAAGTCAAAGTTACACAGAGAGAGGAGGAGAGGGGAGAGAGAGAGAGAGAGGGGGAGAGAGAGAGGGAGAGGGAGAGAGAGAGAGAGAGAGGGAGAGGTCTTCCATCTGCTGGTTCACACTCCCCAGGTTGGCTGCAACGGCTGGAGCTGTGCGGATCTGAAGCCAGGAGCCAGGAGCTTCTTCCGGGTCTCCCAGGTGGGCGCAGGGGCCCAAGGACTTGGGCCATCTTCTACTGCTTTCCCAGGCCATAGCAGAGAGCTGGATCAGAAGTGGAGCAGCTGGGTCTTGAACCGGCACCCATATGGGATGCTGGTGCTTCAGGCTAGGGCTTCAACCCGCTGCGCCACAGCGCCGGCCCCCATGGAGACATTTTCTAATGATTTTTTATTCTGGGTAAGATAAAAATGATTGGGGACTGGCATTATGGAGTAGCGGGTTGAAGCTGCTGCCTGTAATGCTGGCATCCCATATGGATGCTGGTTTGAGTCCAGCTACTTAACTTCCAATCCAGTTCCTTGCTAATATGCCTGGGAAAGCAGAAGAGGATGGGCCAAGTGCTTGGGTCTCTGCATTCATGTGGGAGACCTAGAAGAAGCTTCTGACTCCTGGCTTTGGTCTGTCCCAGATCTGGCCCTTGTGGCCATTTGGGGAGTGAACCAAGTAATTCTCTCTTTCAATTAAATACATAAATAAATCTTTAAAAAAAAATAAAAAGATTACCTCCTCTAGGGAATGTGTTGTAAGAGACTGTTGTATGAAAAATTTGTTAGCTATATCTTTTAAACCATGCCTTCATTTTCTTTTTTCTTTTTTTTAAGTTTCTTCAGATGGAGGTACGGAGTCCTCTGCCTTAGTAGATGACAATGGTAGTGAGGAAGACTTCAGCTATGAAGAACTTTGCCAGGCCAACCCTCGGTATCTACAGCCAGGTGGGGAACAGCTGGCCATCAACGAGGTACTGTCATTTCCACAACTGTGGCAATATTGGATCCCAGGGTCCAAAACCATCTCTGAGTCTGCCATGTAATTTTTTTGTATATATACTAAGAATATCCTGGAATCTAGAAGTCTGATTAAAACAACACTGTTATTTTCTTACATTGATCAGGTAAATGTGTGTGCTAGAACTTTCTGGGTAACTGAAAGTTGCCTTTAGATAAGAAGACCAGCGGTCATTAGCATCTGGGGGATACGTTTCAGTTTACAGATTTTCTGCCTTCGTTGTCTCATGTAGTTCTTCATAGTATCTTGGTTTATCTCACTAAGGAGAAATAGTCTTACGTAATTCTCACAACTGACGAAAGAGGTGAATGTTACAGTTATCATCCACATTGTAATACACGCTCTGCAACAGAGAGGTTCAATTACCTGTTAACAAATGGGAGAGCTGGAATTCACCACATGTTCCTCACTCCCAGTCTCATGTTCTTTCTGCCACAACTCAGCCCTGGCCCTTTGCGTGGAAATCTAGAAGGCGCCTCCAGCTGTGGCGTTCTTGAGCAGGGCATGTGGAGCGTACTTCTCAGCAAGCTGAGGTCCCTGCTGAGATGGGCAGTCCTCACTGTATAAGATGAAACAACAGGTCTGGGAGCCAAGGAGATGTGCAGAACCACCTGCACCTGCAGCCAAACATCGGCAGCTACAGTGTGTCCTTAATTGTCTGTCTTTATTAAATTTTAAACATCCTGAGAACATGCTGAACTCTCTTTAATAACAGTAGCGATAAAGCTGGCTCCAAGCTTACTCAGATTGTGAACCAGGCCTGAATACTTCACTCCGGGGAAGATGGGAGACTTCAGTAACACACGTGCACAGCTTTAGGAGGTCTATCTTGCTGACATGTTGGCTGCTCAGAAACATGTTTTTTGGTTCTTATACTTTAGTTTGTTAGATACCAATTTACAGCCAAGTGAGCTTTTATACTGGTGATGCCCAACTTTTGAGGATTTGACTTGGAATTTTTTTTTTTACTTCACAATAGAGTGAAAGTGATACCCATTCAGAAGAAACCATACTTCAAATTTTGCATTCTGATTTTTTTTCCAGGCTAGAGAAACAAAATAACTATTCTGTTTTCACTTTCATTGGGTATTCAGTAGAGTACATGAGACACTCAACATTTTATTAGAAAATGGGCTTTGTGTGATATGATTTTGCCCAAGTATAGACTAATGGAAGTGTTCTGAGCACCTGGAAGATAGGTGAGGCTTAGCTGGGATGTTGAGTAAGTTATGTATAATGTGTTTTCCACTTGGGATATTTTCTATTTACAGTGGGTTTCTCAAGAGGCAGCCCTGATATAAGTAAAGAAACACCTGTATACTTTTAAAAAATATTTATTTACTTATTTGAGAGGCAGAGCTATAGAGAGAGGGAGAGACAGATAGAAAAGTCTTCCTTCCACTGGTTCACTCCCCAAATGACTGGCTGCAGTGGCTGGAGCTGGTCTGATCCAAAGCCAGGAGCCAGTGCTTCCTCCAGGTCTGCCTTGAAGGTGCAGGGGCCCAAGCACATGGGCCATCTTCTGCTTTGCCAGGATGTTGCAGAGAGCTGGATCAAGACTCGAACCCGTGCCCATATGGGATGCCAGCACCATAGGTGGAGGCTCAGCTCACTACACCACAGCGCCGGCCCCACATCTGTACACTTTTAAAATAGATTTGGGGTTTCCTCTAAGAGATGCTCCCATGATTTTGTTTTCCCTGGAATGATTTTCTCATTTTGTATAACCAAACAATAGGGAGTTCACTGGATGCCCCTTGTGCGTCCGAACAAGAAGCAGAAGATGTTGGCGTTGCCCTGAGAGAGTTCACACTGAGGCCCCTGGCCATCCTGCCCACTTGGTTTCCACACTGAGCATGCCCTCTGTCTCTGTTTCAGCTCATCAATGATGGCAGTGTGGTCTGCGCAGAGGCCCTGTGGGACCATGTAACCATGGACGACCAGGAACTGGGCTTCAAGGCCGGCGATGTCATCCAGGTTCTGGAAGCCTCTAACAAGGACTGGTGGTGGGGCCGGAATGAGGATAAGGAAGCCTGGTTCCCCGCAAGCTTTGTGAGAGTAAGTATGTGGTGCTCTGTGCTTTTCAGAAGTATCTGTCACAGGCTGCAGAATCATTTCAGGCCAGATCTCACGCTTCACACAGATTTCATTCTTTTGTAATTGTTTTTAATCCAACATGTAAATCACACCTGTAGGAAATTAAAACTGAGTCAAAGTAAAAGTTTCGTCAAAAGTAAACGGGTTGTTTGCCACCATTGCTCTGTTACTTGAGCCTGCTGGTGGGGCTGAGGCTCTGCTAAGTACAAAAAGACGTAAGCTGGGACTGGGCTGCCTTCATGCCTTGCCATGGAGAAGTAGAAACCAGGAAGGTATTCTGCACTGGGTCTGGTGTCACCATCCCCTCCCCAAGTCACCTGTCCCCTGTGTGTGAACCGCAGCTGCGAGTCAATCAGGAGGAGCTGTCGGAGAATTCCAGCAGCACCCATGGGGAGGAGCAGGAGGAGGATGCCAGCAAACCCCGCCACAAGCACTCTGAGAACAAGCACCAGATGAGGACCAACGTCATCCAGGAGATCATGAACACCGAGCGGGTGTACATCAAGCACCTCAAGGATATCTGCGAGGTAAGGCGCCAGCTCCGCAGGTCACAGTACGCAGAGAGTGAAGCCCCCGTGCGCGGCCTTCCCCAGCTCGTCCCCAGTCCCACCTTCGTATTTGATACCCTTCCACACCCCTCATTTCTCCTCACTGCCTGGCCCATCAGGGCCCTGCGCAGACTCATTAAGCACCTGCTGTCTGCGTTGCTGCAAACACATACGTGGCTGTTTCTGTGGCTAACCCACCCTCAGTTACTGTAGCTGGTTCTCCTTAAGGACACGGTCTCCAGCTAGCTCTATCATGATTTAATTCTTGAGATTATTAAAAGTGGATGACTTCCCTAGAAGGTGGCAACACCCTTAAAGTGAAACCCACCTGGCTTTACAAATCATCAAAGGTTTGTCACTGTCTCCAACCCCACTGTCTCTGATCACTGACTCGCATATGAGATTCACAATCATTTGACACAGACCAAAACAAAAAAATTTATCTGATGGTAACCAGTGCTGTATTTTACACGGTCACAGTCTAATTGGCTATCAATTTTATTTTCTAAAAAAATATATTGTCTTGACTTCAGAGAACTGATTATTAGTAGATGTGAATCTGAAAGAGTTTTTCCTTCCATATTTTTCATTGTTGTGGATTTCATCAGATAATTACACTGCACTATTGTTGGCCCAGTCTGATCATTCCAGCATTCCTGAATGCTGGTGTCGGTCTTGTGAGTTCAGCTGTGACCACTCAGTGCTAAAGGCAAGTGGAAATCAGCAGTGCTCATTCTGTGATCAGATGAGCCAGTTTGGCTTAGATGTGCCACATCTTATTCTGTATTGATGTATGGCTGTAGTCACCTTAAAATGATGGTTGCTAGTAGTTACTGAGTGCTGACTTTTGCCAGCCCTTTACTTGGATTAACTCAGCTGTTAAAGCTTCCTCGTTGAACAGGTCCTGTGAGCCCCGTGTTGCAGATGAGGCACGGAGAAGTTAAGTAGTGGACAAGGGATTCAAACCCCAGAGCCTGAACTCTGAACTATAACATTACACATTTTCTCTGTGAAAATGTATACCAAATAATCAGTGGTTTATATTATATTTAATTCATTTAGTCTGTTTAATTCCATGATGCTAGTTTAGAGGTGACTTTACATATATCTAAGTGTTAGTGTGCCACTAACACTATAGCCATGGTGTTGTACATTGAGAATTAATTAGTGCAGGCCTCTGGGTAAGAATGTACAGACTTACTGTGTATCTAGAAAGTGGGTGACAGTGGAATACTCTGGTAGGAAATTCTTAGCTCCTTGCCATGATTGACAATGAACAGAACTTTGTTAGCTGCTCAGCAAGTGGTGATATTCTGTGTTTGACAAGTCTTCTCGGCTGTGGAATGGAATTCATGATGGGAAAATGATTATCTTAAGAGTTTAGAAAAAAGTGTGGCAACACCAGTTTTTGAGCTTTGGTATTTGAAACTGCCATTTGAAACTTGTTTCTGGAAACTTCCTGTGATGTCTTCGATGATACATCCAGCTGCATGAAGCTTTTCATGTTTCTTTTGTTCTTCAAATATTTCTGGCAAATTGTAGTCATGGAAATAAGATCATTTCATCAGGGACTCAGAGAAGTTAAAATAATTTTCTCTGATTAAAATTCCAAATGCTCTGGCATAGGGCCCTAAGAACTATATTATTCAAATAAAGAATTTCTTTGAACTTCCAGATAAATAAAGTTTGCTTTTGTATTTTGCAGGGTTACATTCGACAGTGTCGTAAGCATACAGGAATGTTCACTGTTTCGCAACTAGCCACTATTTTTGGAAACATTGAAGATATTTACAAATTCCAAAGAAAATTCCTGAAAGACCTTGAGAAACGGTACAACAAAGAGGAGCCTCATTTAAGTGAAATAGGATCCTGCTTTCTGCAGCACGTAGGTCACCCTTTGCTTCAGTATTAGTGCATCCGGTTACTGCACTAACAACAGGAGTTTTTGTTTTGTTTGTTTGCTAGATTAATTTCCCGTACAGTAGAAATTTCTATGCTAAATGTGATTGATTTATGAGGACAGTGTTTGCCTAAATACCCCAAGTCATTTTTCAAATTCCCCTAATGTAGTTTGAAGTTAGAGGGCTGTGTCAGCTGGCTTATACTATCTGGTAAATATGCGGTATTTCACGTGCTGTGAGTCTCCTGTTGACTGCTGTGCTAACCTGAGGCAGGTCTGATTATTTCCTCCATCTTACAGATGGAGGATTTACCAAGTTACTTAATTTACCAAGTAATAACCATGACAACAAAACCACCTCCTTCACTTCCTGGGTGCAGGACCCAATAGCTTTCAGAGCCAGTAAAGGGAGCCAGTCCTCTGGATGAGAGGATTTCACATAGCTGAGCATGACATGTTTTGGGGAGTGGGCCCCAGAGGTGGCCTGGGCATGTTTGGAGCATTGGAAAAGCCTTGTGCAGGCAGGGTGGGCAGGGCAGCCACATCCTATAGCATGGTGATGTGAGCTTCCAGTGTCAGGTCGAGGGGCAGGGCCATGTGAGGCCCCCAGCCTCAGATGGCAGGTCTGCCTGGAGGGCCACACGCTCTGCCACGTGGCTGCTGCCACGGCCGTCGGGGAGATGGGTAAAGAGATATTTGTTCAAATTCGTGTTCTTCAGAAAAGCTGACCAGAAGGGTTGTAGGCAACAAAGGTCACAGTCAAAACTGCCTGCATGGTTTTGCCTATCAAAGGATTAGCAGGTTGACTAGGAAGATCTGTTCTCTAGGGGGTGGGGGTTTGGTGTTAGACATGTTGCCTTGGTCAGGGAGGTTCAGCAGTGGAAGTACAGTGGACAAAGCCAAGAGGCGGGCTTTGGTCTGCCACCTTCCCCTGCTACCTGAAAGGCAGATCAAACTGATAAGGAAGGTGTTGTAGAGGGATTCGTGAACAGAGACGAGACACCAAGGCCAGGAAGCAGTCTTTTATTATTATTATTATTATGCTGGCATAAGGCTCAGTTGGATTTTTATCCAAAAGCCTGAGCTTCAAAGGAAGAGGAGTATTAGGGGTGTTAGCCTCTTTGTCTCCCTTATGTGGTTTCATGCATACATTTGATTGGATATTCTCATGCTCCATGGAGGCTATAGGAATTGATACAGTACTGCACATGTGTAGATATTCACTGAGGATGTTTCCTTTACACACATTCTGAGCTGTGTGCTGTCTAGCACACAGAACACCAGGAACCCAAGCAGATAGCAGATAGCAATTTCACAGGCAAGCAGAGAACAACTGCATTTCATTCTCAGGACAGGTTTTCCCCACCCCGCCACCCCTGTGTTTTGTTTTGTTTTTCTTTCTTCTGACCTTGGGAAGGCCTCCACCACAGCTTCAATCGTGTTAGTTAGAGACAAGTTTAATTAAAAGACAAAGGCCTCGGATGTCCTAAACAGCATTCTGGCCTCAGAATCAGCCCTTAAGGCATGCGGATCTGGCTGAAAAGCCTATGAGAGTATTTCAGGCATGGAAAGCCAAGACACTCTGGCAAAAAAAAAAAAAAAAAAAAAAAAAAAACCTAAATGAAAGATCTCCACGAGTGAGATCCCAGTGGAAAGAACGGGTCATCAAAGAAGGAGGTACCTTTCTCTGAAGGGAGGAGAGAACTTCCACTTTGACTATGACCTTGTCTAAATATGATAAGAGTCGGTGAACTCAAAAGGCTTCCATAGCCTTGGCAACTCATGACTGGAGCCTAGGGAGATTCATGATGCCATAAACAAGAGTGTCACTGTGCACTTACTCCTCATGTAGAATCTCGGTCCTTAATGTGCCGTACATTGTGATTTAATGCTATAACTAGTACTGAAACAGTATTTTTCACTTTGTGTTTCTATGTGGATGCAAACTGTTGAAATCTTTACTTAATATATACTAAACTGATCTTCTGTATATAAGAGAAATGAAAATGAATCTCGATGTGAATGGAAGGGGAGAAGGAGCGAGAAAGGGGAGGGTTGCAGTGGGAGGGAAGTTATGGGGGGGCATTGTAATCCATAAGCTGTACTTTGGAAATTTATATTCATTAAATAAAAGTAAAAAAAAAAAGAAAAGAAAAAGGCCTCTACCACAGTGTGGCAGAGGTCCCTGCCCCTTTTACCTGTCAGGGTAAGTGGAGGTGGGGCTGTATCCCAGAACAGCCTGGCCCTTCACCCCACCAAGAGAGAACCGCAGGTAACCACCCACTGAGAGCCTGTGACAGCGCCCCGTCTTGCAGACAAGACACAGGTTCACTGTCCAGGCATGAAGCCCATGCGGAGCAGCCTGGGTTGCAGTCACAATCTCCCCCTTTTCCAGGAGTGTCCTCTTGTGTGGGGCTGGGCTGTTGCCAGAGCCGCCTGTAACCTGATGAGGCTGTGCTTTCCCTTCCTCAGCAAGAGGGCTTTGCCATCTATTCCGAGTACTGCAACAACCACCCGGGCGCCTGCGTGGAGCTCTCCAACCTCATGAAGCAGGGCAAGTACAGGCACTTCTTTGAAGCCTGCCGCCTGCTGCAGCAGATGATTGACATCGCCCTCGACGGCTTCCTCCTCACGCCCGTGCAGAAGATCTGTAAATACCCCCTGCAGCTGGCCGAGCTGCTCAAGTACACCACACAGGAGCACAGGTGAGGGAGTCCTGCCTCGCGCGTCCCTCAGGCTCGGCCCCACCCCGGCCCCGCCCCCGCCCCCCACGGGCTTCTGGCATAGCAGAGACAGATGCCCTAAAATGATGACCTCTAGTTCCGGGCAGAACCATGCGCGGCATGGTTAAGATGCCTACATCCCATCCCGCATGCCTTCTGATCCAGCTTCCCCTAAATGTGGACCCTGGGAGGCCATGGCGGTGATTCAGGTATTTGGGTTCCTGCCACCCACGTGGGAGACCCAGAGTTCCAGGCTCTTTGTTCTTAGCCTGGTCTCGCTCTTGCTATTGCAGGCATTTGGGGAGTGAACCATTGGAAGTTTCTTTCTCTCTCTATGCCTTTCAAATAAAATGAACGTAAATAAATAATAATGAATAAATAAAACACAGTCTTAGCACTGTCATTGAGCTCAATATGAGTAGTTTGTGGATTGATTAGTGTTTGCATGCGATTGTCAACTCTTGAAATAAAGTACAGCAATTCCCTCCTCTGCCCTCCCCGACCCCCAACCCCCATTTGTGGAAATCCAGTTATCCATGGTCAGTCACATTCCAAAACTACTAAGTGGAAAATTTCAGAGATTAAGAACTTTTTTTTTGACAGGCAGAGTTAGTGTGAAAGAGAGAGAGACAGAAAGGTCTTCCTTTTTCCGTTGGTTCACCCCCCAAGTGGCTGCTATGGCTGGTGCGTTGTGGCTGGCGCGCTGCGCTGATCCGAAGCCAGGAGCCAGGTGCTTCCTCGTGGTCTGCCATGCGGGTGCAGGGCCCAAGGACCTGAGCCATCCTCTGCTGCCCTCCCGGGCCACAGCAGAGAGCTGGACTGGAAGAGGAGCAACCGGTACAGAATCCGGCGCCCCAACCAGGACTAGAACCCAGGGTGTCAGTGCCGCAGGTGGAAGATTAGCCTAGTGAGCTGCGGCGCTTGCCGAGATTAATGACTTTTAACTTCTGCATAACTTTCATTGTGGTATATTGTTATAATTCAATTTTACTGTGACTCATTGTTTTGAATCTCTTACTGTGCTGTATTTATGAATTAAACTTTATTATGGGAATATCTGCACAGGAAAAAATATAGCTTATATCAGGTTCAGCTCTACTCAAAGTACAGAGAATGCATGGTGTTTTGGAACGTGCCCCATGGATAAGGGGCTTGCTATGTTTGATAAAGTCTCCAAAATATCCATTCCTAGAGAAATGAAAATATTATCTCATTCTCACACTGTTCCATGCGTGCCTAGGGACTTGTACCATAGTGTTAGTCCTTATCATTTACAGATACACACACACACACACACACACGTATTCCTTTGTTGTTGTTTGTTAGTTAAAAAAAACCATTTTTTAAAAAAGATTTTATTTATTTATCTGAGAGGTAGAGTTACAGACAGAGAGAGGGAGGGACAGAAAGAGAGGTCTTCCCTCCACCGGTTCACTCCCCAAATGGCCACAACAGCTAGAGCTGTGCCAATCCAAAGCCAGGAGTCCAGAGCTTCTTTCAGGTCTCCCAAGCCAGTGCAGAGGCCCAAGCACTTGGACCATCTTTCACTGCTTTCCCAGGCAGGCCATAGACAGAGAGCTGGATTGGAAGCGGAGCAACCAGTGTATGAACCGGCCCCTATTTGGGATGCTGGCACTGCAGGCGAAGGCTTGGCCTATTATGCCACAGCACCAGCACCAGCCGTTTTTAAATAAGGATGATTGACAACGCCCTTGATGGGTTCCTCCTCATGCCAGTAAGAAGGTCTATAAATACCCTCTGCAGCTGGCTGAGCCCCAGTGCAGCACGCAGGAACACAGGTGTTACAGGTGTGCCTGTAGCCTCACAAATTCGTTCCTTCTCTCCTGTACTCCTGTACTCCTTACCTTGGTTGACAACAGCTCACTCCCTGAGAAGTATTTACTACACCAAAAAAGGTTACTGTATAGAAGGGGTAAAGATATACAAAAGTTTGAAGCATGACAGATTAGGGAATACCCACAGGATAGAGGAGCACCAGGGTCTTTCCGTGACTGGGTTTGCCCTGTGTCACCTTGTGTGTTGGAGCCTCAGCTTCTGAATGACCACACACTTTATTGTCAGCTTGGATTGTTTCTGGATTCTTCTCAGTCCCTTGTATCCTAGCCATATAGGGGAACCACTTATCCCTTGCTTACTTAACAGCAACCCATCATTGTCCTGCATGTACATAGCCTTGCCATGACTCCATGTAAGAGGGTGCATCACCCATTCAGCATTGGAAGAGGCACGCCCATTGTCTGCCACATGGGAAAATGCCACCACAGTGCAGTGCCATGCTGATTGCTGGTGTTCTCATCTGGCTGTGGCTGGGAAGCCTACAGGGCCAGGACAGTAGCAAGGCACCAATTCTGCCAGGCCACACAGTAATGCATAAGAATGCATAAACTGCATGCCCATGTCTTTCAAGAACTCTTTGCTTCTTAATTACTTGTATTTTCTCTGGCTTCTTATCATGATCTGTTTTCATACTTTTATTATTATTTCTTGGATTCCCTAACTTTTCTGGTTTTTTTTTTTTTTTTTTTTGATAAATGTAATTTGCTTTTCTCTATTTCACGAACTCTCTAGTGCTAATTCTCTAAATTAAAACCCTTAGCTAGAGTCTGCTGTTCACTGACCTCCCTGTTACTTTCAAGCCAGTGCCGTGGCTCACTTGGCTAATCCTCTGACTGCAGCACCGGCACCCCGGGTTCTAGTCCCGGTTGGGGCTCTGGGTTCTAGTCCCACTTGCTCCTCTTCCAGTCTAGCTCTCTGCTGTGGCATGGGAGGGCAGCGGAGGATGGCCCAAGTGCTTGGGTCTCTGCACCCGCATGGGAGACCAGGAGGAAGCACCCGGCTCCTGGCTTTGGATCAGTGCAGCACCGGCTGTAGCAGCCATTAGGGGAGTGAACCAACAGAAGGAAGACGTCTCTCTCTGTCTCTCTCTCTCTCTCTCTCTCTCTCTCTCAGTCTATAACTCTGTCTCTGTCTCTCTCTCACTGTCTAACTCTGCCTGTCAAAAAATAAAAATTAAAAAATTTAAAAAAACAGATTGCAATCTAGGGGCGGGTGCTGTGGCGTAGCAGGTAAAGCTGCCACCTGCAGTGCCAGCATCCCATATGGGCGCCAGTTTGAGACCTGGCTGCTCCACTTCCTATGCAGCTCTCTGCTGTGGCCTGGGAAAGCAGTAGAAGATGGCCCAAGTCCTTGGACTCCTGCACCCATATGGGAGACCTGGAAGAAACTCTTGGATCCTGGCTTCGAATTGGCCCAGCTCTGACCGTTGTGGCCATTTGGGGAGTGAGCCAGCGTTTGGAAGATCTCTCTCTCTCTCTGCCTCTGCCTTTCTGTAACTCTTTCAGGTGGATAAAAAAAAAGATTTCAATCTAATTGTAAAAGGTTACCCCCCCCCCCATTTTAAGACTTATTTATTTATTTGAAAGACAAAGTAAGAGAGAGAGAGGGAGGTAGAGAGGGAGGGAGAGAATCGATCTTCCATCTACTGGTTCACTCCCCAGGTGGCCACAACAGCCAGGTCTGGGCCAGACCAAAACCAGGAGCCAGGAGTTTCTTCTGGGTTGCTGTCCTACATGCATGACAGGGGCCCAAACACTTGAGCCATCTTTTGCTCGCAGGCCATTAGCAGAGAGCTACATTGGAAGTAGAGCAGCCAGGACATGAACCAGCACCCATATGGGATGCCGGCATCACAGACTGTAGCTTTACCTGCTAACACCACAACATTGCCCCCAAAAATGGCTCCCTTTTTAAAGAAGTCTCCCCTTAGGTGCTCAGAGACAGAGAGAACAACAACTATTAATTTGCTGTTCTGTGCAGGACAGCACAACAGTGCCCCCCCCTTACCAGGCTTCCGCTTTCCAGGGTTTCAGCAGTTTCACCTACCCAAGGGCAACTATTTGAAAAGATTTAATGGAAAATTCTGGAAATACACACTCATAGTTTAACTTATTATATTGTTATAATGGTTCTGTTTTATTATTATTGTCAATCTGTGACTGAATTATAAATTAAACTTTATCCTAGGTGTATATGTATAGGAAAAAGTATATCACAAGGTTACTTCAAAAAGTTATCTAAAAATGGAATTAGTTTGTTTTGGTGTAAAAAAATTTGAAATTCATACATATAAAGAGTCTTAAAAATGTTCATTAAATGTTACAGAAAAACTATTGTGGATTTCAAAATGTTTTTGCACCAAAATTTTTAATTTTCCTCAAAGTTTTGTAGTACTCTCATACATATAATGGTTTGTATCTGCAGTTTGAGACAAGTTCAGGATGTTAGAAAAACTAGTCATGGACAAGGGAGAATTACTGTATTGAGTTGATTTTTTTCTCTCTTTTTTAATTTGTTGTCTTCATTGTAATTTTAGTTACAGTGAATTTTAGTTATTTGAAAGACAGAGAGGCACAGGAGGATCTTCCATCTGCTGCTTCACTCCCCAAATGCCCACAATAGCTTGGGCTGGGTCAGGCTGAAGCTAGGAGCCCAGAACTCAATCTTGGTCTCCCACGTTGTGGCAGCGACCCAGGCACTTGGGCCTCATCATCATCTGTTGTTCCCTGGAATGAGCGTTAGTGAGAAGAAACTGGAGTTGGAAGTAGAGCCAGAACTCAGCCAGGCACTCTGATACTGGATGTAGGCATCCTGAGTGGTGATTTAATAGCTTTGTCCTATTCCCTACTCCATAATTTTTCTGTTAAAGGGCACTTTTTTTTTTTTTTTTTTTTTTTTTTTTTACAGGCAGAGTGGACAGTGAGAGAGAGAGAGACAGAGAGAAAGGTCTTCCTTTTGCCATTGGTTCACCCTCCAATGGCCGCTGTGACCGGCGCACTGCGGCCGGCGCACTGCGCTGATTCGAAGACAGGAGCCAGGTGCTTCTCCTGGTCTCCTATGGGGTGCAGGGCCCAAGCACTTGGGCCATCCTCCACTGCCCTCCCGGGCCACAGCAGAGAGCTGGCCTGGAAGAGGGGCAACCGGGACAGAACCCGGCGCCCCAACCGGGACTAGAACCCGGTGTGCCGGCGCCACTAGGCGGAGGATTAGCCTAGTGAGCCGCGGCGCCGGCCTAAGGGCACTTTTCAATATGAGCATTTGCAGATCTTGACTATTAAAAAAAAATATATATATATAAAATATATATTATATATATAAAATATATATATAATATATATATATATATTTGAAAGAGAGAGTTACAGAGAGAGGTAGAGACAGAGAGGTCTTCCATCCGCTGGTTCACTCCCCGGGTGACCGCAATGGCCGGAGCTATGCCAATCTGAAGCCAGGAGCCAGGAGCTTCTTCCAGGTCTCCCACAATGGTGCAGGGGCCCAAGGACTTGGGCCATCTTCTACTGCTATCCCAGGCAGTAGCAGAGAGCTGGATTGGAAGAGGATCAGCCGGTTCTTGAACCGGTGCCCATGTGGGATGCCGGCACTTCAAGCCAGGGCTTTAACCTACTACGCCACAAAGCCAGCCCCATAAGTAAATCTTTTTAAAAAAAGAAAGTTGCTACAGGAAAGTAGAAGGTTCCTCCCATTAGTGGGTGATTGTTTACATGTCCCAAATTATTAAGGCTGAACAAAACCAGAATGCAAAACTTCAAATTACCTGTTTTCTAGCCTGTGTGAGATTGGAAGTATGTCATTTGTTTTTCCATTGCATACAATTGTGGAGGCCTGGGAACAGGACTCTGCTGGGGAGAATCCGAATTTGATTTGACTGTAGTGTATGCAAAACAACAGAATTGCAGATGTGTTGCTGAGCCAAGTGCCCCTCTAGCACTGGCATAACTCAGATTCAGGTATCTGAATCTGTGGCTTTCATCCTCTTCCTTCCCTTCCTGAGCAACCTAAACGATGAAACCCAGCAAATAACTGCTCTTGAAATGGTGCGGGATTTAAAAAGTATCTCACAGGACAAAACCGGTTAAACCAGAATCAAAGCACTGAAAAAAGATTACTCTTTCTGTATTAACAAAAATATTCCATTGTCACAGTGGCTAGAACTTAATTCTTGTGGCATTTACATTCATTCGTTGTGATTTCTGGGAAGTGAATGAAAACATTCTTATTCCAGATAACTCTGAATTGCATTCCATTCCGTCAGCTCCCTTAACCTATGCAGACTGTGGTCTATTCATGGGGGAACAGAACAAGGAAACAATAGCTATTATTTGAATGCCACTTCGTCTAGACTATTAGTATACAAGTCGGGGATTGAACGCATTATTTTGTCAGCTCTCATTTGTGAGTTGCATGTTGTATGACTAAAAGTAACCTCCCATTTTGTAGTGATTACAACAACATAAAGGCAGCCTATGAGGCCATGAAGAATGTGGCCTGTTTGATCAATGAGCGCAAACGGAAGCTGGAAAGCATTGACAAGATCGCCCGCTGGCAGGTGTCCATCGTGGGCTGGGAGGTAAGTGAAGACCCCGGAGCCACCAGCACCATGTCACCCAGCACCAGCCTTTCTGTACCTTTGACCTAGTGGTGACATACTTAAATATCCTGTGGCTGAGCACGTTAATAGCTTATATACACTTTGCTGCATTTACCAGTCAACACTCTATCCTCCTTGCAGACAAAGAAATAAAAATCTGAAAGGTGCCTGTGATTAATTTACTGCCCAGGCTCCATCTCTCCCAGTAGAGTCAACTCCATGGGGGCAGCTGGAGTATATTTCACATACAGTCACATAAGACAGTGGTAGGAGCAGGGGGAGTCTGAGTTACTGCCTGCATTTGGATCCTGTCAGATCTGGGCAAGATTAATTTTCCCATCTCTTCAAGTTAGGGAGAAAAATTACCAACCTCAGACGCTACTGTAAGCAGCAGCAGCACTACTTACTATGACCCGTAATGGCCCAGCAAATACACACACATGTACACAAGCCTTTCTTATTTGTTTATAGAAACTGCAGTGACTGTTTATCACTTTGCTTTTGTCTGGCACTGGTCTAAGCTGTGTGTGTACACAAACTCACTTGATCCTCTCAGCAATCCTAAGAATTAGGCAGTATAGATAACACCCATTTAACAGATGGGAAACACTTAAGCACAGAAAGATTAAATAGCTTGCCCCAAGGCCACACAACTACAAAGTGGCAGCCCTGGATTGAGACTCAAACACGCAACCTGGCTTCTAAGTCTGTACATGTACCCACTGTGCTCTTCCACTGTTAGGAAGAACAGTAGGCTGACACCATTCAGATTGTGTTCAGAACAAGAAAAATTTGTATACTCATCAACTGGGGAGAACTTGCTCCCCAAAACGACCAAGAAGATGCATTGAGAAGTTAGGGTTTTAGTCACTGAAGGGCATAGTGGTGGAAGTTGGGAAAAATTACCTATATTTCAAGCGACTTATGGACTTCTGTTGCATAGATGGGATCTCAAAGATGGCTGAATCTAACTCCTTTGTTTTGTAAGAAAAGAATCTAGGGCACACATTGCTCTAAGCAAGTAAATAGAAGAACTGCTTCAGAGTGGAGCTTTTTTGCATCCAAAAACTGTTGTACATGGCTAAGATTAAAGGGGAATAAAATCTTAAAGAAACAAAGGCTGGTGTTGTACCAAATACCATAAAGTAACATTGGATTAGATCCAACCTAAATATTGTAAAAGTGTGCTTTTCATTCTGATCTTGGACTCTGACAATGAAGGGCTGATTTACCTTCAGAAGTTTTCTTGGTTCTTACCACAGTTTGCTGCCTGGTTTCATTGCCAGGGCCCTAAACTAGTTGTTACTCCAGGGAGCTGCCGTACACGTGACTTCAGAAGCCACAAGAGCGTGTACGCTGGTGTTCTGTGTTCCCCCACGTTCCAACCTCCCAGTGCTTCCTTATCCTGAGAGGGGCAGTCTTGGTCAGCTTCTGTTTCAGATCTTGACCAATCATATTAAGTTAGCATACATTTCGCTGGAGTTTTAGGTCCGAAAGACTCCTCAGGTAACCTAAAGGTTCTATGATGTTTTCTCACTGAGTAGGGGGACAAAGAAATTTCATGCACAAGGCAATCAAGAAGCAATTTTTAAATGGCTTTTGAGGTCCTGCCCACCTGTGAAGGAAGGAAGGCTGTGGATGGTCTGAAGTTACTGGAAAATGCTAAAAAGACTATCAGGGGCCCCTTCTATGTGCCAAACACCCAGAAGAATCTGAATTGGAAGATTTTTTTTTAAATCTATTAATTTATTTGAAAGTGAGAGTTATATAGAGAAAAGCAGAATGAGATCTTTCAGCTGCTGGTTCACTCCCCTGGATGGCCACAATGGTCAGGGGTGGACCAGGCCAAAGCCAGGAGCCCAAAGCTTCTTCTGGGTCTCCCACATGGGTGGCAGGGGCCCAAACACTTGGCCATCTTCTGAGACTTTTCCCAGGCCATCAGCGAGGAGCTGGATTGAAAGTGGAGCAACTAGGACTTGAACCAGCGCCCATATGGGATGCTGGTGTTGCTGGTGGCGGCTTTATTGGAAGCGTGTTTTTCTCTCTCCAGGGACTGGATATTTTAGATCGAAGCTCAGAGCTGATTCATTCTGGGGAACTGACCAAAATCACAAAGCAGGGCAGGAGCCAGCAGCGGACGTTCTTCCTGTTCGACCACCAGCTGGTGTCCTGCAAGAAGGACCTGCTGCGCCGGGACATGCTGTACTACAAGGGCCGCATAGACATGGACGAGATGGAGCTTGTGGACGTGGAGGACGGGCGGGACAAGGACTGGAACCTCAGTGTGAGAAACGCCTTCAAGCTCGTCAGTAGGACCACTTCTGAGGTTCATCTGTTCTGTGCCAAAAAGCAGGAAGACAAGGCGAGGTGGCTGCAGGCCTGTGCGGATGAGAGGCTGCGGGTACAGGAGGACCAGGAGATGGGTGAGCAGCCATCAGTGACCCCGGGGCTCATCTGCCTCTGCTTCTGACCTCATCCTTCACCCCACGCCACAGGCCTGCCTGGCCCTGGCCCTGGCCCTGGCCCTCGCCATCACCCCCTTCTTCGAAACTAAATCCTGCAATTGGGAAAAGAGAAAGGGTTTGCAAATCCCAGTGCAGTCGACCCTCTGTATACATGAGTTCCGAATATGCAGATTCAGCCAACTGCAGATCCCATAACAATACACTACAACTATTTGCATAGTTTTTCCACTGTATTAGATGTTCTGAATTATCCAGAGATGGTTTAGAGTGTACAGGGAGTGTGCACAGGTTCAATGCAAATACTAACTACTAAGGACTTGTGCATCCACAGATCTTGGTATCTGAGGAGGATCCCCAAATCAGTCCTCCACAGTACCAAAGGACAGCCAAACTCACTGAAAATGAGCCCTGGTCTCCTTGCCACATGTTCAGAGGACCTAGATTCATCTGACTACTTGGAGCCAGACTTGGCTTTAGAAGACAGACCCTACCATGTAGTTACTGCAGACAGCATTCATTAGTCACTGCTGCCAAGACTCTGCTCCAGTTTCTGGTTTGTCTCATTCAGTCCCTAGGATGTGGTTACTACGATTATACACATTTTACAGATGAGAAAATGGAGGCTTAAAGAACTGACTTACTCTTAGAACATGGCTGGGTAGCATTTAAAGCTGCCTCAGTGTGACCCCAGAGACCAAAGCATGTTGAGTCATTCTCACCCAGCCCATCAGAAATGCCAGATGATTCTTTTCTTAAAAAAAAAAAAAAAGTTTATTTATGTATTTGAAAGTCAGAGATACACACAGAGAGAGGAGAGGCAGAGAGAGAGAGAGAGAGAGAGAGAGTGAGTCCTCCTTCCACTGGTTCACTCTCCAATTGGCTGCAATGGCTGGAGCTGCACAGACCTGAAGCCAGGAGCCAGGAGCCTCCTTGGGGTCTCCCATGAAGGTATACTGGCTCAAACACTTGGACCATCTTCTACTGCTTTTCCAGGCCATAGCAGAGAGCTGGATCGGAAGTGGAGCAGCTGGGACTTGAACCAGCGCCCATATGAGATGCTGGCACTGCAGGTGGCAGCTTTACCCACTGTGCCACAGCACCGGCCCCTCAGATGATTCTTGAAGCTGCCTCCTCCATAGTAACTTTGCAAAAAGCACTTTAAAAACACATTTATTTATTTGAAAGGCAGCGTTACAGAAAGAGGGAGAAACAGACAGTTCTCTCTGCTGGTTCACTCCCCAAATGGTTGCAACAGCCAGGGCTGGGCCATGCCAAGTCCAGTAGCTAGGAATTTCATCTGGGCCTCCCACTTGGGTTCACTTGGGTTCAGGGGCCCAAACACTCGGGCTATCTTCTGCTGCTTCCCCAGCTGCATTAGCAGCGAGCTAGATGGGAAGTTGAGCAGCCGGTGCTCAACCTGGTGCTCATATGAGATACCAGTGTTGCAGGTGGCGGCTTAGCCTGCCGTGCCATAACGCTGGTGCCTGCAAAAAGCACTTGGAGTTACTTTTGCTGCCACAGTCCATTCAGACCCAGCAACGCTGCCTATGTACATCCCCATCTCCCTCCTCCATGGCACCGAGGACATCAGGGCTGCTTTGTCTTCCCAGCTTCCACTGACCTCAGGTACTGTGTGTCCCTGTGCCACTGAGGCCGCTGTGCCTGGGGTAAATGATGGTGGCACCCACAGACTCTGGCAGCATCAGCCACAGAGGCCCCAGTGGAGCCAGCACCTGCCTCCGGGAGGGAAGGCTTTCCATTGGAGAAGGCTGTTCCCTGGGCCTGTCCCTCAGTCTCTCTCTGCAGCTTGTCTTATCCCGTTTGGCCAGTGCAGCCGTTCCCAGCCAGTCTGCACATGGGTGCGACGGCATCCATCTGCTCTAGAACTGCAGAGCGTGGGGGGAGTTCATGGCACACAGTGTGCCCAGATGTGATACAAAGTCCAGTTCCCCCTCTGGGGTGGTACATTCATTCACGATTGAATCCCTGATCCACAAAGCTCACAGAATGTAGGGGACACACCCGGGGAACCCTTCCGCTTTGTCATCTCCTGAGCTTCACCCTTCAGGGTCGTATTAGATGATCCTGAATGAACATTGGCCCAGTGTGTCTGGCTTTACACAAGCACCCATTTCACGTGTGTGACTGTCCTCTGCCACGGTTTCAGTCTCTTGTGGTTCTGAGGACCACACTCCATGGATCCGGGTAATGGTAAATGCCTCAGCCCTGATTTGGGTCATGCTGCACGTTCTACTCTAAGGTGTTTCTATTTGCTCTGAATATACTGTTGTTTGTTTCTGAATCCAGGAATGGAAATCTCAGAAAATCAAAAGAAGCTTGCCATGTTGAATGCCCAAAAGACGGGACATGGAAAGTCCAAAGGTAAGTTTCGGAAGGGGCTTTGTCTCCTGGGTGGGTGTTAGTATTGTCATGAAAATAGAGCCGGCGCCGTGGCTCAATAGGCTAATCCTCCACCTTGCGGCGCCGGCACACCGGGTTCTAGTCCCGGTTGGGGCGCTGGATTCTGTCCTGGTTGCCCCTCTTCCAGGCCAGCTCTCTGCTATGGCCAGGGAGTGCAGTGGAGGATGGCCCAGGTGCTTGGGCCCTGCACCCCATGGGAGACCAGGAAAAGCACCTGGCTCCTGGCTCCTGCCAGGATCAGCGCGGTGCGCCGGCTGCAGCGGCGGCCATTGGAGGGTGAACCAACGGCAAAGGAAGACCTTTCTCTCTCTGTCTCTCTCTCTCACTGTCCACTCTGCCTGTCAAAAAAAAAAAAAAAAAAAAGTATTGTCATGAAAATAGAGGAAGGGCCCAAACTGTAAGTCTGTGACCAGCTCCGAGTGAGGGAGAGGAGGAGTAAGGGTGAGACGCCGAAGGGCAGACCCAACCTCATGGACAGGTGACCATAGTCTGCATTTGGTTTTTGAACTTGACATAGAAGATGTCACTGGAGATGGCACCAGAGGATGACAGACCACCCTGTCCTGCCCAGACCTCTGCCCCTCACCTTCCTGAGGGCATGGTAGTGTTACTCACCAGGCCAAGGTCACCAGTCTGAGGCAAACTAAAGACTGTGCCTGGGGCACATTAAGGAATCACCAACCCCAAGCTTCTTGTTGGCTCTGGGCTGGCCACATCCCAGTGTAGGAAGGAAAGAGCCATAAATCCAGCCCATCAGGCAGGGAGATCAACACAGTGGAGACGCACAGGCTAGTTGAGAAGTGGCCGTCTGGCCTCCACACACATCAGAGTAGCCTGGCGTCTGCAGCAGAAGCAGCAAGGCTCGGGCGTGCACGTGGGAGTCCCTGTGCACACAGAGGTCTCCACAGTAGAGACACCGCACAGGCTCTAACCCAGAGGGAATTCAGTAATGGGGATTTTTGTTACAAACATGAGCACGGTATTCCTAGGAACTTTATTCAGATCAACTTTGTAGGCTAGGAAGGATTTGTGCTATGAAAGTGATCCCATGCTGTGTTTTCCTAACTGAAAATGCAAAAAGGAAGACCAGTTAAAGCCCAGGTTGTACTAGGCCATCAGCCAATGGGCTAAGAAGGAGTCATTACCAGACACTTAGCGGCCCCCTGCTTTCTCTGCAAATGCAGATCTTTTCTTCCCTAAGTTGTATCTTCAAGGCAGATAGGCCCATTGTACTATTTTTTTCATGTTTCTGATTTTAATACCCATTTGATTTATCAGTTTCTCTCTGTAATTTCTGAGTCACTCAACAACAGCTGGGCTCCTGGGGAACAGAGGAACACAGATGTTCTTAGGTGACCCCATGCTGGGCAACTTACGTGGGCTGTCTTAGTTCATCCTCTGTGTCACCCCCTGAGTCAAGGGAAGCCTTCTGGCAAGTCAGGTTAGGCTTGGGTTCTGCACCAAGTCCTGTCTGCTTCAAAATCCCCTCTCTTGGGGCCAGTGCTGTGGCTCGGTGGGTTAACACCATCTGCAGTGCTGGCATCCCATACGGATGCCAGTTCATGTCCTGGCTGCTTCATTTCTGATCCAGCTCTCTGCTATGGCCTGAGAAAGCAATAGAAGATGGCCTAAGTACTTGGGCCCTGCACCCACATAGGAGACCCGGAAGAACCGCCAGGCTCCTAGCTTTAGACTGGCCCAGCCCTGTCCTGGTCATCTGGGGAGTGAATCAACAGATGGAAGATTCTCTCTCTTTCTCTCTCTCTCTCTCTCTCTGTAACTCTGACTTTCAAATAAATAAATGTCTTTTAAAAAATGCCCCCCCTTTTTTCAAACTTTTATTTAGTAAATATAATTTTCCAAAGTATAGTTTATGGATTACAATGGCTTCCCCCACCCCATAACTTCCCTCCCACCCACACCCCAAAAATGCCCCCATTCTTCATATCGTGCTGCCACATGCAGTTACCTTTCCATCTTAAACTAATTTCAGTCTATCTCTAATTACCACCACACACATTTAAAATGTCTATTCTGATGAGATGATTTTGTTTAAAGCAATTAGGTAGGGGACCCTTTATTTATTTATTTATTTTTGCCAGGCAGAGTTAGACAGTGAGAGAGAGAGACAGAGAGAGAGTTATAGACAGAGAGAGACAGAGAGAAAGGTCTTTCTTCCGTTGGTTCACTCCCCTAATGGCCGCTACGGCCGGCGCTGCGCCGATCCAAAGGCAGGAGCCAGGTGCTTCCTCCCGGTCTCCCATGCGGGTGCAGGGACCCAAGCACTTGGGCCATCCTCCACTGCCCTCCCAGGCCACAACAGAGAGCTGGACTGGAAGAGGAGCAACCGGGACTAATACCTGGCACCCCAACTGGGACTAGACCCTCGGGTACTGGCACCGCAGACGGAGGATTAGCCAAGTGAGCCACAGCGCCGGCCAGGTAGGGGTTCCTTTTGTAAGCTCTTACATTCATTTAATTCTCATAGCAACCTGGTAGGTTCTATGAACCTCCATGTTAGAGATCAGGAAACTGAGGCACCAGGAAATCAAATGATTTCCCCAGTAATTCCAGCTGTGAAGTGGCAGAGTGGGATTTGGGCTGAGGCAGTGTGAACTCCAGGCTTTCACTGGGAGGATTTTCTTGCTTCAGATCCCAACAGGCAGAGCAGTTCCAGTTCTGCCTCACGAGGCCTTCTGGGGCCTCAGTGCCCTTCTTGGCACCTTGACGTCATGGTGCCTTCCCTGCGTGGTCCTGGGAGGATCCAGTGAACTAACCGACCTTAAGTCCCACACGTAGTCTCTCATCCTAATGAGTATTCCACGATAGCCATTAGGGGTTCTTTTGGATAACGTGTATTAAGAATCAGCTAAGAACTTGGAGTCTTGCCACCTTTTGCTTTGGCGTTGTGGTAGAAGAGTGCCCTTCAGCCTGTGTTCTGTCTTCTTCTCCTCTCGAGTCAGGCTACAGCGGATGCCCCGTGGCCCCGCCGCACCAGAACCTGCACCCCATGCACCAGCGCCACGTCACCGTGCCCACCAGCGTGCCCCAGCAGCAGGTCTTTGCCCTGGCAGAGCCCAAGAGGAAGCCCTCGCTCTTCTGGCACACCTTCAATAAGCTCACACCCTTCAGGAAGTGAACACGGGGGCTGCACTTCCCTGGAGGGGGCTGTGAAGAAGAGAACCATTTTGGTTTCTTCTGCAGGAAATGTCTGAGACCCAGTGCTGAAAACTTCTTTCGGGGATCAATGAAGGAGCCGAAGGGCTTGGGCTCCCTTCTGTCTTCGGAGATCCAGCTGCCTTCATGGAAGGGAAGAGAAGGTCATGACGCACCGCTTGTCTGCACCAGAGCCCCCGGGGCCCGCCCAGCAGCCCGTGTCGTGTTCTACAGCGGAGGCCGATGCTGTGGCCCCGGTGAGCCGTGCCAGGCTGAGCGCGCTCCTGCTGCGGTCCGAGCACGTTTCATCCGAAGCAGGGGGTCCCTGGTGGGTCACTGCTGTATTTGATTGTGAAGGGAGTCGTTAACGGAGTCGCTAAGACACTGCTGCTTGCTCTAGCACGTGTCTGGTCACACCGAGAAGGCGAGCTCTTCCTCCCTTCCGTAGTATTAGCGGACCCACAGCTGCAGGGGCCATGGCCGTGGTGTTCCCGGTGTTGTCAGCTGCCACGTGTGCAGGATCTGTCTTGCAGGGCTGATCCTCACAGGCTGAGGAGGGACACCTGTGGCCACAGCCACCCTGCAGCGTGGCCTGCAGTGCAGGGGTGGAAGCTCCCTCCTGATTCTGCTGCCAGGAGCGGGAGCGAGAATCCTGCTGCAGGCAGCCCGGCACGTCCTTCTCAAACCAGGTCCTCACCTGCCCGAGTGCCTTGTGTAACTCCACGAGCCAGAGTCACTGAGAAACCCCGACTCCTGCAGCTGGTGGCCACGGAAAGGCCTGTTTACCTTCCCTCTTGTGACAGCAAGCACGGAAGCACTCTGGTTGGAAGATACCCGTAAAGAGCATCCTCTGCTTCTTCCTGTGCTTGCTTCTGGCGTCCTTGCTGGCTGATGAAGTTACAAACACGCAGACTTTCCATGGAGAAAACACGAGGGGCACAGCCGTCCCGCCGCCCAGGGGTTGAAGCTGCCTTTCTCATGTCAGCCCCGGACAGGAGTGCATAGCCGTGCCGTCATTATGTCAGCGGATTCCTGAAAATCCATTCCTTATAGAGAGACCTCGACCAAATACCTCGGCTCAGAGAGAGCAGTCTTTGCTAACGAAGGCCACGCGGGGCTGGTGCCTGCAGGTAATAGTCTCCTTTTCTGGGACCATATTGTAAAGTTTGCAGAACACATGTTTTAAATACGCGTGGAGAAGACAGGCTGAATCAGAGAGAGAAGCTGTTTCCCTTCCCCCCAGGCATGCTGGATCGGGAGGGGAATGTGTTGCAGTTTGTTTGCGTTTGACAAGCCCCATTTTTTGTATGTTGCTCTTGCAGAGTTCCTTTTTCTAACAGGCCCCTGTGTGCGAATAAACAAACCTTCAGTGTCCAACAGAGGTGTAGTCTTCCGTCTCCAGGGGTGCTGTTCCTCCATTCTCCCTGCCTTTCCCCATATCCAGAGCTGTTCCTGGAGGAGGTAACATCACGTGTCAAATGCGTCAAGAAAACATAACCCTGGGCCTCTCTGCTGGGCCCCTGGAGCACTGTGTGACTGTGCGTGACCCTGTGTCGCCTGGGAATGCCTGCCTGCGGCAGCAGTGCTGAGAGAGTCCCGTGCCCCGTGGCAAGCCGCCCTAGGGTTGCCTCTGTGGCCCCTCATGCTACAAGTTGCTGCATGAGGAAGGTTTTTGGGAGGTGCCGTGGCTTCCCCCGCATTTGCCCCTGTGGGTGGCTGTGCGTTTCCCAATAGACGGCTCAGCTGTAGCTGCATTTATAGAACTGACCTTTTTACTAACAAAGGGTAATGATGCATTTTGGAAACGGCACTTACTGATTTTTTGGACACCTCAGCAGTAACTGTAGGAGTCTGTGTGCTACATGGAGTTGCTTGTACATATGTACAGCAGTTCTCAACAGTGTTGTGTAATGTAATATAAGAGAATTGCTTTAAGGAAGCAGAGATCCTTCGCTTACGTTACATTTTCAGCGAGAACTCAATTTCAGTAAAGAAACACCCTGAGGGTTTCCATTTCCTGCTGTGTACTATCAGGCTGATGAAGAAATGCTTTAAGTTTTGTAACCAGTCCTAATTTATTTCCCAGTCGAGCCCTGACTTCCTGTTCCCACCTACCTCCGTGGACTTCCTGACAGAGGATTGTGAATATCAGGACATGTTTTCAGAAAATCAGGTTCAGTTGTCCAGAATTGTCCAGTCAGCTTTATACGGTGTGAGAGTCACTTGATCAAATGTCTGTCCTGGGTAGACCCTACCTGGATTTTCAGGCCATTTTGAAATCTGTTAACATTTTTAAAAGGATACACCATCCTTTGACTTTCTGAAAATCTTTATGTCTAGCTTAGATTTTTCTTAGTGAATACTTGAGTTCTACAAAGAATAGAAGACTCAACTATCCTCACTTTTCTTTTGCTGAACTTCCTTATTTAAGTCACAGGTTCCCCTTGGAAAGAAACAAACAGCCCCTACATGAATTGTGGGTGCAGTCTCTCCTCTCCTCTCCTCTCTCCTCTCTCCTCCTGTCTCATTTTAACCCTATGTTCCTTAATATGAGTGAGCTAAAAAAAATGGCTCAATCTTTTGATGCATTTCACCTATCTTTCACATTTCAGAATCTGCCCACTCTGTTGACAGACAGTTGAAATGGCCTTGGATCACAAGCAGCCTTCTCCATGTTGGTCATACCTAAAGTGTGTCACTGCCCTGCAGGAGACGCTAAGCAGTCATCCAAGGGAATATTCGCAATGTTCTCTGGAGAGTAAGCACTGTCTGTCTCTGACCTGCAAACTAAAAAGAGGAGAAGTGATTTACCAGAGCTTTCATGATGATAACCATCCACACAGCTTTCGTTAGATCAGTCTTTTGTCTCCCACTTGAGTATCTGATTTCATTGTCAGAAACATTTTACCAACATCTAGTGCTATTTCTGAATATTGTGCCTTTTTGTGCCTATTTCAGCTGAAGACTGTTCAGTACTGTTGTCTAGACAGAAAGCAAACATATGCTTAATTCAAAACTCTGCTCCCATAGACACCTTCTGTAGAAGCCCAGGTGACCCAGCATTTTACCAAGTGGAAGTTTCTGTACACTGAAATTCCTGCTGTTCTTCAGGACACTTCTACCCAGCTTCCGAGGCAGAGAGAACAGCCTGCTCACCTGGGTTGAGGGGGAGATTTCTGCAGAATGACTGCATCAAGGGGAAGAGAAACAGAGACGTGTCCCTCGCAGCGCAGTGCCCACAGTGAGAACAGGTGCCCTTTCAATAGCGCACAGGCCCAGGATGCTGCACTCAGCCCCACTGTAGGCTTAAACCAGAAGCAGAAAATTGCCCCCTCATCCCCCTCATCGCAGCCTCGAAATTGCTGTCTTTGTGCAGCCTCACCTGGCTAATGCTGTTTGTTTTCAGGATGCAGTGAAAGTGGAGCTCAAAAGACTTCAGGAAGAACTAAGTGCAAGCTAGCTGGTCTTGACCAAAAAAGAAGCCTAAGTATTCGATGTAAATTTATTTAGCTACAAATACTTTTCATTGTTGCCTGCCTGTAATTATCTCATAGGCATTGACATTTGTATATAGAAAAGGCTTTTAACAGATTCATTAATTTAATAATTGGTCTTTTTTGTAAATATTAGCATCCATTGTGTGTGACTTGCTGACCTATTTGGCAAGACTTATTAGTAACTTTTTAACTCAGCGACATCAAGATGATGTTCTTTGTAAAAGTGGGAACTTCCACAATGATGAACTAGCTGTTGACAGCTGAACTAGGGTGTACAAGATTGCTGTAACTTGATATGTATTTTTGTTGAATGAGGATTTTGTAAAAAAAAAAAAAATGTTATTTGAATGATTTCTTGTAAATGCTGTGAATCTATATTTGTTGTTCTGTATATTAAAAATCATTTGCCAAACTGCTTCTGGTTACAATGTGTTTGAGTAGTAAGGGAGGTTAGAGCAAGAGAAGCAGGGAGTGCTTGCCGGGAAAGGCCGGGACTTGCTGATCTTTGCCTGCCCTGCTGTCTTTGGATAACCTTTTTGCGTCACAAGCCATCCATGAATGAGCTGGTCAGACCCTGCGTGGGGGCTGGGCTGGGCACTTGAAGCAAGCTCTGTAAACAGAACCGGAAGTGAGAGGTCTTCGATTGTAGCAGCAGCTTTGCTATCCATGGTGGAGGGCAGATAGAATTTGCCTTTATGCCCCTTTGGACCCCAAAGCTGTGGGCGGGACCCTCCAGTAGGACGTTGGCCAGTGTCCAGGGGCTCTCTTACTTTTGGGAGTGGGGTAGAAAAGAATTTCCTCCGCTAATTAACAGTTCGGAAAAGCGGAGTAAACAGCCCATTGTTTGCTGTGACTGTAATCAGAAAAGGGTTCCTATAAAGGTTTCTGAGCCAGGACTTCCAGTGTGGCCTGGCCCGCCCCTTCCTGGGCTGGTCTGAGAGCTCTGGAAACCGAACGGTGCCCCGAGATGGAGTCCTATATAGCAAAGAGTGGAGAAAGGTAGATGGCAGTGGCGATTTCTTCTAGAAGGCTGGTGGGGCAGATGAAGAGAGGCCAAGCATCAATGTGTCAGTCCCTGTACAGAATGAGTGGTACAGGCAAGCAACAGCACAGAGAGGGAGTGAAATTCACTAACTGGACAGGGCTGGAGGTGTGTCACAGCTGTGCAGAACGTGCAGACAGGGAGGCCCTGGTTTGCTGGGCATGGGGGCACGGATGACCCCATGGGACTGGCAGAGCTAGGCAAGGCCCTGCAGAGACTCGGGGTCTCAATGTGGCTGGGTTTGAAGTGGGAGCCCACGATGGTGAGGACGGGGCCCTGCAGCCAGGTGGGGTGTGGGGCATTTCCTTCTGCAACAGCAGGATCCAGGCTGCTGGGACCAGCTTTGTCCACTGGGGAGCCTGCAGGTGGCAGTGAAGATGTGGGGGCCTTTGGGGTGGGGGAAGATAGGGGTGCATGGAGGCTGGGGCCACAGTCTTCAGTGAGCAGGTGAAGATGGTTGGGAGGTGGAGCCTCCCGTCCCCACCACGATGGGAAGAGACCTTGTCGTGCCCTTGGACCTCCTGGTGAGGGAGTGGAGGCGCTGTGAGGGGAGCCAGAGAGGCGGCCTGCCATCCCTGTTACCCGTGTGCCTTCTACAGCTGGGCTCAGTCCTCCTCACGCCCCTGAGATGCCACGTTGGGGACCTTCGGCCTCTTGAAGCTGGGTTTCAAGTTTCAGTTGAGAGACACCCAGGAGTGTGCCTGCAGGGCGCTGGAAGCATGGTGGCACCAGGGTGGAGTGGGCCCTCTGTCCTCACCTGCACACGTGCTACACGCAAGTCTAAACACCCCAGTGAGGGGACAGAGCCTACTGGGCCAACATCCAGTCTGGTGTCCTGCTGCTCCACAGCTGAGAGGCGCAGGGAGTCCCACCTCCAGACGCCACTCAAAAGAACACCTGCAGTTCCCTCCTTTGATGAACAGGGACCACAACAAACCAAAAAATGAAGGGTTCTGGGAGGAGATGCTCCTGACGCACGTGTGGCTGTGAGTTCTGCAGCCCTGCCCCTGTCCCTCCCCTTCCTGCTGTTTTGCACACAGAGCCACTAGGGACTTGGTGTGGCGGGAAGGCTGTACTTCTTCAGTTTGCCCTGGATTCCTGGTCCGCACTACACCTGGGTCCAGCCTGCAGCCCTGGGGATCAGGTAGGTGTGTTAAGCGAAGACTTTACATTCCATGGAAGGGATCTGACTCCTAAAACAGCACTTAGCTTAGCAGTGAGTGAGAATCCTGCTTAATGATTTGTGAAATCGATTTCTGCAGTTTGGGAGAGGAAAATGGTAACTGAGCTGGTTCCAACATTCATTCCTGAGGAGGAAGCTGATTTTGAGATTTGTTTTGCGGAATCTGCAGGCTGGCCAGGAGGAGGAATGAAAGCATAGAAAGAAGAACCTTTCTAGAGAGCTTCCTGGAGAAGCGTCTAGAAAATAACCTACAGGTCATTTTGCACAGTTTTCAAGGTACCCACTTTGATGTTTATGGCTATATTAATTTACACGGTGTACTTTAACAAATACTTCTTCTGATTTACAGAAAAAGTGTCCAATGTATCAATAGAAGAAAATATACAGGGAGACTTCAGAAAAGTTCATAGAAAAAAGATGTTTATTGCCAAGAGTTTTGAAGTCCATGTAGAGTTCTTTCACAATACTAGTTTTTCATGAACTTTTTGGGCAGATTATTTATTTGAGAGACAAAGAGCTGTTATTGGTTGGTTCATTCCCCAAACGCCAGCAACGTCCAGGGCTGGGCCAAGCTATAGCTGGGAGCTAGGAGCTGGGAACTCAATCCAGGTCTCCCACATGGGCAGCAGGCACCCAACCACTTGAGCTGTCACCTGTTGCCTCCCACAATCTGGAGTAGGAAGGCAGAGTCAGGAATCCATCCAGGCACTCTAATGTGGAGGACAATGTCTTAACCAGTGATTTAACTGCTAGACTAAATGCTTGGGCTTCATGAATATACTTAGTTGCTTTTATTTATTTGAAAGTCAGAGAGATAGGGATCTTCCATCTGCTGGTTCACGCCCCCAAATGCCCACAACAGCCAGGGCTGGGCATGGCAGTCAAACGTAGGAAGGAGGAAGGTTGAGGTGTTAGTTTATCTCTCCAATCTTCCGCACAAGGAAATGAGCCTCGATAGAGATTGCTCAGCTGGGTTTTGGCAGGTCTGCGTAAAATCTTAGTTTGGGGAGATAGCATTTTGGAGTGGAAACCCTCATCCTTGGCTGAGAATTACAGAAAATTAATCAGGCGGGGCACGTGTGATCGTTTATCGAGAGATGGAACAGTGAAGCAGAAATACAGTAAATAGGAGGGAAAGAACCCAGAAATAAGGTGTTAACCAAGTCAGAACGTGTTGTGTTCAGAACTGAAACTCAGTGACTCCAAAGACATTTGCAGCCTGCCTCCCTCTGCCTCCCTCTGCCCGACCCGCACCTGTGCATCAGGTGCACCTCAGCCCTCAGCAGAGTGACCGCTTTGTTCCCTCCCCCTGACTTGTCTGGGGCACTCACAGTCCCAGAATGGTCATAAGCACAGCGAGTCCTCAGCCTCTGCATTTGGGCTGAGTGAGGAGGTGATGAGTGGCCACACCCTGCGCAGCAGAGGTTAGGATGCCGTTAGGATGGGGACTTAGCTGTGTGTCATTGAGGAAAGTGAAGTGTGTTCAGTTCATCAGGACCATTTGCTGAAGCCCGTCTGTGTTCTCACCCACAGTGTGAGCAAGCGAGGTAGACTCTATCAAGTATGCAGAAGTAGTGAAGGAAGGATGAAGGGAGACGTGTTTGCTTTTACGTAACCTCGTATTTTGCTGGAGAACAAAACAGTTTATGCTGACCCGACTCCTTATGGTCTTGTGATCTTTTTAATACTGGAATAATTGTATCGCACGTGTTGAAAGGCTGGAAATATTCATAAGGTCCTCAACAGAGGTTGTGTGGTGAACTTCAGATTTGGCTCCCACGGTCATTTCTGAGTTAACTCCAGGAGACAGGTGTAGATTGCTCATGGAATTTGTCTCTAAGGAGATTCAACTCCGTTTCTGGAAACAGAGTGAGGTTGTGGCTTCAGAGGGAAACATCTGCATTTCCTTTTCCTAAAATGCTCTTCGCATTACACTGCACCCTGTGATACTTAGAGGTCCCCATGAGATGGCGATGTCATCCTTTGGATGACCATCAGGCAGGTTCAAAAATATGTATCTGGAAATGTGTTTATCAGTACTGTGAGAATGGCATTTTTGTTTTTTATTTATTTGACAGGTAGAGTTATAGACAGTGAGAGAGAGAGACAGAGAAAGGTCTTCCTTCCATTGGTTCACTCCCCAGATGGCCGCTACAGCCAGCGCTGCACTGGTCCAAAGCCAGGAGCCAGGTGCCTCTTCCTGGTCTCCCAGGAAGGTGAAGGGGCCCAAGCACTTGGGCCATTCTCCACTGCCCTCCTGGGCCACGGCAGAGAGCTGGACTGGAAGAGGAGCAGCCAGGACTAGAACCCGGCGCCCATATGGGATGCTGGGGCCGCAGGCAGAGCCATGGCACCAGCCCAAGAATGGCATTTGTTAAGAAGGAAAAGTTCCCCCATCTCAACATCCTAAAGCGACTGTGCTCATCTGAAACTATTTGCTTCTAGTTTTTGTCAACATGAATCTCTTAAGAAGTACATTCATGACATGCATCTTAGACAACTTTTAAAATTCAGCACAGCATACATATTATTTTAAAGATTTATTTATTTGTGGCCAGCGCCACGGCTCAATAGGCTAATCCTCCACCTGCAGCGCTGGCACCCCGGGTTCTAGTCCTGGTCGGGGCGCCAGATTCTGTCCCGGTTGCCCCTCTTCCAGGCCAGCTCTCTGCTGTGGCCAAGGAGTGCAGTGGAGGATGGCCCAAGTGTTTGGGCCCTGCACCCCATGGGAGACCAGGAGAGGCACCTGGCTCCTGCCTTTGGATCAGCGCAGTGCGCTGGCCGCAGCACAACGGCAGCGGAGGCCACTGGGGGGTGAACCAACGGCAAAGGAAGACCTTTCTCTCTCTCTGTCTCTCTCTCTCTCTCTCACTGTCCACTCTGCCTGTCAAAAAAAAAAAAAATTGATTTATTTGAAAGAGTGACAGAGAAGGGAAGAGACCGCGAGGTATAGAGACCTTCCATATTCTGGCTCACTCTCCCAAAAGGCTGCAACAGTCAGGGCTGGGCCAGGCTGAAGCCAGGAGCCAGGAACTCCATCCAGATCTCCCACATGGGTGGCAAGGGCCCAAGGACTTGGATCATCATCTTCCTCTGCTTTCCCAGGCACATTAGCAGAGAACTGAATTGGAAGTGGAGCAGCCAGGACTTGAACTGGGGCTCTTATGGGATGCCAGCATTGCAGGTGGCAGCTTAACCCACTGTGCAGCTATGCCAGCCCCACAACAGGCATATTTGGCACAGTTCACATGAACTTCACATGGCACTCTTCAATAAGAAGCACCAGAGACAAGTTTTGGTGACCATGTCTGCTTTATTAATGACCAAGCACACCTTTTAAAGGGCAGGCAGAAGGGGCGTGACCAATTCAGGGCAGCACTAACTTTATAGGATAGAACTCATATTGGCGCTGCTATGCCTCTCCAATCAGCTTGAAGGTCACATAGGTAACTTTCCTGATGGGCCTAGGTACACCCGGGTGCAGTTTCCCTGATCAGCAGAAGGCAGGGCTAGGAGAAATTTGCCTGCAGCTCGCGCTGTGTGCCAGCAATCGGCCTAACTGCATGGGCTAGGCAAGCAGTTTCACGGGATCACCCACATTTTTTAAAAAAAAGATTTTATTTATGTATCTGAGAGGTAAGTTACAGACAGAGAGAAAGATCTTCCAACCGCTGGTTCACTCCCCAAATGGCTGTAATGGCTAGAGCTGGGTTGATCCGAAGCCAGAAGCCAGGATCTTCCTCCTGGTCTCCCATGTGGGTGCGGGGGCCCACACACTTGGGCCATCCTCCACTGCTTTCCCAAGCCATAAGCAGAGAGCTGGATCAGAAGTGGAGCAGCCGGCGTCGCGGCTCACTAGGCTAATCCTCCGCCTGTGGCACCCCATGTTCTAGTCCTGGTTGGGGCACCGGATTCTGTCCCAGTTGCCCCTCTTCCAGGCCAGCTCTCTGCTGTGGCCCGGGAGTGCAGTGGAGGATGGCCCAAGTGCTTGGGCCCTGCACCCACGTGGGAGACCAGGAGAAGCACCTGGCTCCTGGCTTCGGATCGGCGCGGTGCACCAGCCACAGCGCACTGGCCGTAGCAGCCGTTGGGGGGTGATCCAATGGAAAAAGGAAGACTTTTCTCTCTGTCTCTCTCACTGTCCACTCTGCCTGTCAAAAGAAGGAGGAGGAGGAGGGGGAGGGGGGGAGGAGGAGGAGGAGGAGGTGGAGGAGGAGAGCAGCCAGGACATGAACCGGTGCCCATATGGGATGCCAGAGCTGCAGACAGAGGCTTAACCTACTACACCACAGCGCCAGCCCCCTAATCTCATCTTTTGATTCCAGTTTCCCATGAACTTTTTGAAGGATCCTCATATTAAGTACTGGGAATACAATAATAAGGAAAAATAGTCAGGTGAGAAGCCAGATTTACACAAACAAATGCAAAGCTCCTTCCACGGCGGTTAGCCTGAGAGAGCAGGACATGGTGCTCTGGGCGTCTTAATGGATAACCATGGCCAGATCAGGAAGTCCCACTAACCCCTGGGGGCTTGCATGTTGCTATTCCCTTTGTTTGGACCCTTCCCAGGTGTCATCTTAGCTCCTGATGAGGTCAGAAAGCAAATCAGCCACCACGAGGGGGAGGAGACAGTGCTAAAGGGAAAGGACTTAATGTACTTCTCCCAAACCATAAAGTTCTCTTTCTTCCATCTTATGGTTCACTCCCCAAATTGCTTCCATGGCTGGGGCTGGGCCAGGCTGAAGGCAGAAGTCAGGAACTCTATCCAGGTCTCCCATGTGGGTGGCAGGGGTCCAAACACTTGGGCCATCTTCCCCTGCTTTTCCCAGGCCATTCGAAGGGAGCTGGATCGGAAGTGGAGCACCCAGGACTCAAATTGGTGCTCATATTGGTTGCCAGCATTGCAGGCTGTGGCTTAACCCACTGCGCAGACCTGATTGTAACCTCTTGTGTGTGTACAGCTGTGTGTATGTGTGCATATGCACTCATGTATGTGTGTTCCTTTTTTCACAATGGCCTCCCATTGTGAAAAAGAAGACTTTAATGCAAAGAATATTATCCAATCGTAGTAAAATATGCATAGCATAAATTTATTTTTTATTTTTTTGACAGGCAGAGTTAGTGAGAGACAGAGAGACAGAGAGACAGAGAAAGGTCTTCCTTCCGTTGGTTCACCCCCCAAATGGTCGCTACAGCCAGCACACTGCGCCAATCCGAAGCCAGGAGTCAGGTGCTTCCTCTGGTCTCCCATGCGGGTTCAGGGACCCAAGCACTTGGGCCATCCTCCACTGCCTTCCCGGGCCACGGCAGAGAGCTGGACTGGAAGAGGAGCAACTGGGAGAGAATCTGGCACCCCGACCGGGAGTAGAACCCGTGGTGCTGGCACCTCAGGTGGAGAATTTATTATTTATTTATTATTTTTTTTTTATTTTTTTGACAGGCAGAATGGACAGTGAGAGAGAGAGAGAGAGAGACAGAGAGAAAGGTCTTCCTTTTGCTGTTGGTTCACCCCCCAGTGGCCGCTGCAGCCAGCGCGCTGCAGCCAGCGCACCGCACTGATCCGATGGCAGGAGCCAGGTACTTATCCTGGTCTCCCATGGGTGCAGGGCCCAAGCACTTGGGCCATCCTCCACTGCACTCCCTGGCCACAGCAGAGAGCTGTCCTGTAAGAGGGGCAACTGGGACAGAATCCGGCACCCCAACCAGGACTAGAACCCGGTGTACCAGCGCCACAAGGCGGAGCATTAGCCTAGTGAGCCGCGGCGCCGGCCTCAGGTGGAGGATTAACCAAGTGCGCCACGGTACCGGCCAATAGCATGAATTTATAATTTTTTTAAAGATTTACTTATTTATTTCAAAATCAGAGAGAGGGAAAAAGAGAGAGAGAGAGGTCTTCCATCTGTTGGTTCCCTCCCCAGATGGCCACAATGGCCAGGATTGAGCCAGGCCAAAGCCAGGAGCCAGGAGTTTTATCCGGATCTCCACACATCCTCTGTTGCTTTTCCCAGGCCATTAGCAGAGAGCTGGATCAGAGGTGGAACAGCTGGGACTCAAACCGGAGCCTCTTTGGGATGCTGGTATGGCAGGTGGCGGCTTTATCCCCTACGCCACAATGCTGGTCTCTAAATTTATCATTTTAACCATTTTAAGTGTACAGTTCAGTGGCATTAAATACATTCCTATTTTTAGGTAACAATCACCACTGTCTATCTCTAGAATTTTTTCATTGTCCCTGATTGAATCTATGTCCCCACTAAGCAACTCGCCATGTCCCCTTCTTCCAAGGGACATATCATTCTAGTTTCTGTCAATGGATTTGACTGCTCTGAGTATCTCATGTAAGTGCAATCATTCCATATTTGACTTTTGGTAACTGGCGTAGTTCACTTAGCACAGGGTCCTTAAAGCTCATCTGTGTGCCCTCATGGGTCAGAATTCCTGTCTCTTTTAAGGCTGAGAAATACTCCACTGGGCATTTACACCTTGTGTTTATCCAGGCATCCACTGACGGGCACCTGGATTATTTCCTCTCTTTGGCTGCTATGCGTGATGCTGCTGCAAACACGGGTGTTCTGTTGGAGTCTCAGGGGGCCTTGGTGTTTGTTTGTTTGTTTGTTTGTTTGTTTTTGAGTGTATCCCTGGAAGTGGAATTGGTGGATCCCGTGGTGATTCTGTTTGCTATGTAGAAAGTGCTTTTGTGTGCCTTGTGATCAAAATTGGCCTTTCCGGCAACCGTAGGAGGTAAGTAAGCTTTCAGCTGCTCCTCTGGCTCCAAGAAATGGTTGCCCACAGTGAACGAGTCCATAGGTGAGTATTATCCTCGCCTCAAACTCTGCTTCCTCATTGGTCAGTCACCACGAAGTCGGATCCCAGTCAGGTGTCTTATCTCCTCGGGAAAATGTCCTGGGTATAAGCAGCTGGTCACTCCCACTGTCCACCCTCACCGTGTGCCCTGACCATTCTGTCTTTGTTGGACCGAGTGTGGAGCCTTTGCCCTCTGCAAGGAGCAGAGGCTGTGTCCACGGCCCCCATGGCCAAGGTTCCTGCTTTCAGTCTGTGTCTCCCTCTTCCAGTTCAGACCTGGTCACCTGAACCATGAGGATCTGGTGGCTCCTGCTTGTCACTGGAGTCTGCACGGGGAGTGTAAGCTCGCAGGACACGTGCAGGCAAGGACACCCTGGCATCCCTGGGAGTCCCGGTCACAACGGACTGCCTGGACGAGATGGACGAGATGGAGCCAAGGGTGACAAAGGGGATGCAGGTACGCCCCGCCGCGGCCTCTGCTGCTCTGCCGCTCACCCTTCATCACTTTTATCTCAGTAACGCATTCATCATCGGTGCGGGGCCCACCCACCCACTCACTCTCATTCATCCACCCACCCATGTGCTCGGCCAACAGCCAGTAAGTCAGATTTTGTGCTCGGTACAGGGGCGGACTCAGGACAAGGCTGGCATGACCCAGCCCTCGTGGGCCTTCTCATCTGGTGGGGATAGCTGTTTGTTAGCCCTCACTTTGACACCACAAGGCATCCGCCATGGTGCAGCCATCTCTCCACAGTGGCTAAACACAGGCTAAAAATATTTGGGGAAAAATAGCTTTTGTACTAAATATCTAAACATTTTTTCTTGTCTTTATTCCCTAAACATTATGACATAACAACTATTTACCTAGCATTTACATTGGAGTAGGTGTTATAAGTCATGTAGGGATTATTTACAGTCTACAGGAGAGGGGCCAGCATTGTGGTGTAGTGGGTTAAGCTGTTGTCTATGGCACTGGCATCCCACATGGGCACTGGTTTGTGTCCTGGCTGCTCTACTTCCAATCTAGCTCCCCGCTGATGTGCCTGGGAAAACAGTGGAAGAGGGCCCAACTGCTTGGGCCCTCTGCACTCACATGGGCGAACTTGAAGCCTTCAGCCTGACCCCTAGCCCTGGCTGTTGTAGCCATTTGAAGAGTGAACCAGGGGATAGAAGATCTCTGTCTGTCTCTCCCTCTCTATATATAAAACTCTTGTTTTTAAATAAATAAATAAATCTTTTAAAAATTAAAAATAAAATATCCATGCCAGAATGTACACAGGTCCTATCCAAAGACTACACCATTTTTATACAAGGGTGTCGACCATTTGCAGATTTGGGTGTCCCAGGAGGTCCTGGGACCAGTCCCCTGTGGATATGGAGGAGCAGCAATATCTATGTCATAGCTCTTCCTGCTCCAGGCAACAGGTAGGATGGATCTTTGGCCACATGAGCTGAAATCAGAATGGGAGGCGGATGCCTGGTGAGTTCCCCTCAGCGCCCTCACAAAATCGCCCTTGTTTGGCCAGGACGGACGGGCCATCGTCCCGCTGGACAGGGACTCACTGGGGAAGCGTCCTGCGGGTTTTTCTGGGAAAGTTTCGGCTGGTTGACCTGCTCAAAACACTCATACTAAACAAACGCGACTGGTCCTGGCGCTCCAGAAAGTCATCAAGCGAAATGCTCGAGCATCCCCAGGGCCTGTTGCCACAGCCTTTGCTCCGGACTGGTCCACCTTGGCTCTGACTGCACCACTTCCGCCTCCTGCCTCCCCCTCCTCCGCCATCTTTTTAAAGCTATTCTTCTCTTTTTTTAATATTTTATTTATTTATTTGAGAGGGAGAGACAGAGAGAGAGGTCGTCCATGCACTGGTTCACTCCCCAAATGACCACGATGGCTGGAGCTGAGCTGCTCTGAAGCCAGGAGCCAGGAGCTTCTTCCAGGTCTCCCACATGGGTGCAGGGGCCCAAGCACTTGGGCCATCTTCTACTGCTTTCCCAGGCCACAGCAGAGAGCTGGATCGGAAGTGGAGCAGCTGGGACTCGAACCAGTGCCCATATGGGATGCCAGCACTGCAGGCGGCGGCTTTACCCACTATACCACAGCGCCGGCCTCTTAAGCAGAAGTCTTACTGCTTGTGGTTCTAACAAGTTACTGTGAATTTGTTGATGTGCCAAAAATACTTTGAAATTCACACATGGCTTTTTCATAATATGTATTTTCCACGAGCTTTATGGAGACCCCCTTGTATTTGATAAAAATACATATGCTATATTTTAAATATATATATATAATATTTCTTAGTATGATAATCACATTGCTCATACTAAAAAGTCCCTTAATCTTATCCCCTTCAAATGTGTTTATCTGTATGTTTCACAAGAAACGCATCTGTGATACGATACCTGTGCCGAGTTTAGAAACAGAGACGTGTCATGGGTTAGGAGGCGTTCTTATACTTTATTACTCGGGCTGCGTGCTCATGGGCATTTGGAGGCCACAGCTCTTGAGAAGGAAGAACTTGAAGTAAGCAGGGAAACCATAATGAGATCAGGAGAGGCAGCTTTAAACTTCCGCTGTGGCCTAGTGCAGGTTATGGGGATGCACAGATGAAGAGGAAGCACACCTAGGGATGACTGCGGGCGCACTGGCTCCCCAGCTGCCAAGAGATCAAGCAGCCAGAGATTGTGATGGAGATGCCTCCGTCTTGTCGATCCTGTCCTGGGACCTGCCCCCGTATCTCACAGCCCAGTCATGGGGCTGAAGTATGGGGGGCTCTACTGCTTTTGGGGGAAGTCAGACTCCGGGGTGAACTATGGCCTCATGAGCTCTTCAGCACCAGGGCCAGAGCCGCCTCCTGTGCGACTCTGTCAGGCGAAGCAAGAGCTCGGGGTCCAGGGAGATCCACACGTGGTCAGCAGAGCCGCACAGGTGTTCCCGTGGGCTCTCCCAACGCCAACACAATCAGGGGCTTTTGCCACCGCTCTGTGGTTCCAAAGAGATCTTTTCAGAGTCCTCCCTTCTGCCGCAAACAGCTTCAGGTACCAAAGTCACCTGTTTCGCAGGAGGCTGAGAACTGCCAGTCCACTCTCCACAGGAATGCTGGAAAAGGCGCAGAAAGCCTCCGAGGTACAAATCACTTCCTTTGTCCTCGTCACAGGAAGGAAGTGCGGCCGTGACCACCAGCACGGCCTGAGCACACGGGGACTCCCCTCTCATCCTGCTGCAGAGCGCTGGGCAAGTCCCCAGCTGATTGGCTCCCTCCCTCGGCTGCATGGCCCACAGCCTGATGCACGCTTCTGCTTGCCTTTCTCCGAGTGTCCTGGTGTGAACAGGGAGCGCTCGCAGGGCTTGGGCCACCCCTGGACTCTCCAGCATGCATCACTCATGGAGGAATCTAGTGGCCAGAAAACTGGGAATTGAAATGTCAACTCTTTTCTGTTTTCTTCCTCCCCACCTAGGAGAACCAGGACATCCTGGCAGCCCGGGGAAGGAAGGAAGGAGCGGAGAGAAAGGAGACCGAGGTCAGAGCTGGCTTCTTCTTGGCCCCGCTCCAAGTCCTGAGCTATCAAGGATCTCACAGCAGTTGTTAAGTGCGATCCAGCACGGCTCTTGCTCTCTGGAAGTTCATGACTAGTGCAGGAATTGGCCAACTTGTCCTGTAAAGGGCCAGAGGCTAAACATTTTTGGTTTGCAAGCCCTGTTGGATCGGTCACTGCTCCTCAGCTCTGCTACCGTGACAGAAGCAGCTGTAGATGTTGCCTTTGTAAGCCTGGCTGTGTGCCAGTGATGCTGGCTGTGTGAAGACTGATATTTCAATTTCCCGTAATTCTCACATATCCCAGAATATTATTTGTGACCATTTAAGTGGGGGAAACCATTCTTAGCTTGTGGGCTCTGCCAGACGGGCCGGAGCCTGGAAGTAATCTGTGGGCCATCGTTTGATGAACCCTGAGTCCTCAGGAGTGAGACTGGCTTTTGGCTCGGTGCACCTGGCAGCATGGCCCAGAGAAGGCGGCTCCTGAATTGGGCCATAAGGGACACAGAACACTGGTGTTTGGCGAGTGGTGGAGAGAGAGATGTTGACAATGGTGAGCACAGGTGCTGCTCATGCACTCTGTTCTTGTGTGTGGACTCAACACAGGAGGCCCCCAAACAAGGGGCTGTCATTATCCCAAGTCTGCAGAAGAAGGGACAGAGGTGGTGGAGGCCCATTAGTGGGCCTGACATGCCAGGTGCCTGGGAGGAGCACCAGGATGGAGTCTGGCATGGCACCACAATCCATGCTGGTCACTCCCCAGGCTGGGTGGAGATGCAGGGAAGCCCCCAGTGTGATCAGTAACGCAGCGTAACTGTAGGCAAGTGGGGGCTTGACAGTGGGGAGCAATGAATGCCCTCCGGAAGAGTTCAGCTAGTGTTCACGGCAGGGAGGAACTCATAAGGGGCTGGCACACCCTGGGGATGAGTAGCAGCCACTAGCCGTGCTCTGAATCAGCGCACCTGTCACTGTTCATCTGCTCCCCAAAGTGCTCACTCTCAGGGACTGGCCTTGTTTGGTAGGCAGCCTGGTACACTCAGATGGTACACAGCTTGTCATTTCTTCCTCTTTCAAAAATTATTTTTACTTGGGGGCCAGAGCAATACCAGGAAAGAGAGACAGACAAAGCTGCCATCTGTTGATTTCACTCCACAAATGCTTCTAACAGGTGGGGCTGAAGCTGGGAGCTGCGAATGCAATCCAGGTCTCCCACGGGGGTGGCAGGGATCCCATGACGTCAGCCATCACCAGCTGCCTGCCAGGGTCAACATTAACAGGAAGCTGGAGCCAGACCCAGGAACTGAACCCAGATGTAGGACGTGGGCATCCTAACCGGTATCTTAACCACGAGGCCAAATGCCTATCCCAAGAGTTGTCATTTTTTAAATGTGAGTAAGTGGATTTGCAAGCCCTGAGCAGGTCCTGAGCAGGTGCATGACCACGCCCCGTGTGTACGCTCAGAGAAAGGGAGGTTGTTCTCAAGCAGATGTTTCACAAGCCTCCCTTTATTCTCTCTTCCTCTGTTTAGGAGCAGATGGAAAAGTCGAAGCAAAAGGGATCAAAGGCGACCAAGGCTCCCGGGGGCCTCCAGGGAAGCATGGGCCAAAGGGATCTGTGGGCCCCATGGGAGAGCCAGGCCTCCAAGGAGAGACCGGCCTGCAAGGGCAGAAGGGGGACAAAGGCGATGTGGGTCCCAGGGGGCCAGAAGGCCTGACCGGCGACCCCGGACCTTTGGGCCCAAATGGCTTACCTGGCCCTGTAGGCCCCATAGGCAAGCCTGGCCCCAAAGGAGAAGCAGGCCCTGTGGGGCCGCAGGGGGAGCCGGGAGTCCGAGGAATAAGGGGCTGGAAGGGGGAGCGAGGAGAAAAAGGGAAAATCGGTGAGACCCCAGTCCTGCCCCGAAGTGCTTTCACCGTGGGACTCACCGTGCTGAGCAAGTTCCCGGCTTCCGACGTGCCCATCAAGTTTGACAGGATCCTCTACAACGAGCTCAACCATTACAACGTAGCCACGGGGAAATTCACCTGCCACGTCGCTGGGGTCTACTACTTCACCTACCACATCACTGTCTTCTCCCGCAACGTTCAGGTATCCCTGGTCAAAAACGGCGTGAAAGTACTGCACACCAAGGACGGCTACATGAGCTCTGAGGACCAGGCCTCCGGCGGCATCGTCCTGGAGCTGAAGCTGGGGGACGAGGTGTGGATGCAGGTGACCGGAGGAGAGCGCTTCAATGGCTTGTTTGCCGATGAGGACGACGACACAACCTTCACCGGCTTCCTTTTGTTCAGCTCCTAAGATGGAGAAGACTTCGTACGTCTGCTTCACCGGCCGGCCGAATCCCCCAGGGGAGGATGCTCTGAGATGGTTTGACTCCATTAATCCTAAAAAAGGGGAAACAGGAAAACTAAAATTGAATCTAAAACTGAAAATCCTGGGGCTGGCCCTGTGGCACAGAGGGTTAAGCGCCCTCCTGCAGCGCTGGCATCCCATATGAGTGCTGGTTCGAGTCCCAGCTGCTCCACTTCCGCTCTAGGTCTCTGTTAATGCATCTGGGAAAGCAGCGGAAGGTGGCCCAGGTATTTGGGCTCCTGCTACTCACGTGGGAGACCTGGGTGGAGCTCCAACTCCTGGCTTTGGCCTTGCCTAGCACCAACCTTCAAGGCCATTTGGGGAGTGAGCCAGTGAATGGAAGAGTTCTCTGTTTTCCCCTTTCTCTCTGTAATTCTGCCTTTCAAATAAAATAAATCTATCAAACTGAGATTACTAAAACAGATTCCGTGGAAAAGAAAATGTTTGCTCCCCTCCGTGACTACTGAGAGCGTTAAGCTGGGGGTGGTGAGATGCTCCAGTCAGCTGCAGACACTTCCCCAATGTTCTCTAACATGGACCTTCACTGCCATTCAAGCCAGCCAACCGTCCAGCTCGGGCTGCTGGACCTGATGACATCCGCGAAGGCCCAAAGGCCGCATTCACCGACACCGAGGGTTACAACTTCACTGTATCTTTCTGGGAGGCACAGTTCAACCCACAGCCGTCTGCCCCCGTGCCTGCCCCCCAAAGCTGCCCTCCTGTGTCTGCTCCCTTTTCCGTGTGCAAAATACATTCCCCTTATCCCAACATCCCCCAAAAGTCTAAACTATTTCAACATCAACTCTAAATCCAAAAATCTCATCTGCCTGTCATCAACTTAAAGTCCTAAATCTTGCCCTGTAAGCCACTGAAACCTATTATATGATTTTCCTCCTGCAACAAAATTGCTCTCCACCTGGGAATGTGTGCAACCATGAAAGCTACCCGCTTTCACAATTCAGTGAAGGGCCAGGCATAGGACAGGCAGCCCCATTCCAAGGAGGGATAACTGGAGGATCAAGGGCATCATGAGTTCCTAAGAAGTCCAGAATCCAGCCGCAAAAATTCCATTAGCCTTTTTTTCACTGTGTACCTCGCTAAAAGTTTTAAAATGAGGTACAAAGGAGAGAAGTAGCTACTGGACCAAGATGTCAGAGTTATAGTTAGAAGTGCAGAATAGGGGTGGATTTACTAAGAGAGTAGGTTCAAAGGGAAAGTTTTCCTTCATGACTATAGTGGACATTTCTTGTTTTGTTTCCATTGTGTTTGTTTGAGGGAGAGAGAGAGAGAGAGAATCTCTCCATCTGATGTTCACTCCCCAAATGCCTACAGCAGCCAGGGCTGGACCAAGTATAAGCAAGACGCCTCGAACTCAGTCCAATCCGGGCCTCCCATGTTCGTGGTAGGGACCCAAGTACGGCATTAGCAGGAGGCTGAAATCAGAACAGGAGCTGGGACTTGAATGTAGGCAACTCCAGTATGGGACGTGGGCCTCCCAAGTGGTCTTAACTGCTATATCAAATGCATGCCCTAATGTTTCCTATTTGAATTGACACCATTGATTTCTGTTTCTTCTAGTACAATATCCTAATGTCCACTTTCTGGTCAAGTCTTCCAAATGGTATAAACTTGAATCTCTGGGTCAGGACCGGTGATCAGAACAGCACCTTCCAGCAGCCATGGTGACTTCTGCGAGATGGCACTTGATCCTGTCAGAGAAGCAATGGCACAATTTTGTGCCAAAAAGGGGGGGGGGCCTGCTCTTTGTCAAATGCAGTCAGAACAGGGAGGATGCAGACTTGAAGCTGACAGCACCCACTTTCTCATCTGCAGAGCTGCAGGATGAAGCCAAGTAGAGCTGGAAATACCCAAGCTACAGTGGTATGACTGGGGTCCCTACATTTCACCTGCTGGGGACCTATTCCCTAACCTGACATGCTGATGGTATTGGGAAGTGGAGCCTTTTGGAGATAGTAGGGTTAGATAAGGTCGTGGGGGTGGGGCTTTATAAGAAGAGGAAGAGAGGCCTGAGCGGGTGCACTTGTTCTGTGTCGCCATACGGTGCCCTCTGCCGTGCTATGACGCAGCACAAGGCCCTCATCAGATGCCGGGCACGTGCTGGCGCCGGCCCTTGCACCTCCCTGTCTCCAGAGCCATGGGTTCAGTAAGTGTCTGTTCTTTACAAATAACTCACTCTGTGGCTTTCAGTTCTAGCAACAGGAAACTGAGGGGGGCACCAGTCCTGATGGCATTGTTCAGGCTTCTAACTCCTGCTGTATCTGTAGCCTGAGTGAGCCCTGGACTATTTTGCTCTGCAGCCAACAATTTGTATGCTTAAACTAGACTGGTGAGGTGGTATTGCTGTTACTGCCACTCATGTCTCAAAAAAAACAAAAAAACAAAAAAACAAAAAACTCAGGTGGTCCAAGGTCCAAGGACAGGGGCAACATGGTACCATGGAAAAAGCCCAGGACTAAGACTTGAGGGATATGGTTGTCCTCATAGCCATGACAGAGGAATTTGAAGTTAGCCTTTCTGTGCCCCAGGCGCCTGTTGTGCAGTAGTGTGGGAGCTGAATAATTTCATGTGCTCCCAATCTTTCTAATTCTTCAAGTAATTGCATATGCTAAGCTAATATAATAGACTTTTTTTTCTTTTCTTCTTCTTTTTTTTTTTTTTTTTTTTGACTGGCAGAGTTAGATTGTGAGAGAGAGAGAGAGAGACAGAGAAAGGTCTTCCTTCCGTTGATTCACTCCCCAAATGGCCGCCATGGCCAGCGTGCTGTGCTGATCTGAAGCCAGGAGCCAGGTCTGGTCTCCCATGTGGGTGCAGGGTCCAAGCACTTGGGCCATCCTCCTCCACTGCCTTTCCGGGCCACAGCAGAGAGCTGGACTGGAAGAAGAGCAGCCAGAACAGAATCTGGCGCCCTGACTAGGACTAGAACCCGGGTTGCCAGAGCCGCAGGTGGAGGATTAGCCTAGTGAGCCGCGGCGCCGGCCTATAGACTTTTCTACACTAAGCATTTAAACCAAATCATTCCTAAAATTTGCCGAAACAAATAGTCTGCTGGTATCCTTTGAGTCTGAAACAATCATCTTGCCAGAATTTTCTAGTTCCTTATATGATCTGAATGTAAGGGCCGTGCTGTGGCTTACATGTGTCTCCCAAATTTCATGTGTTGAAAACGTAATCTCCAGGGGCTGGTGTTGTAGTGCAGAGGCTTAAGCAGCTGTCTGCAGCACTGGCATCCCAAAAGGACACCAGTTCAAGTCCTGGCTGCTCCACCCAGCTCCCCGCTAATGCGCTCCTTTCTGCCCATTTTCCTGGGTCTCCTGGTTCCCACCCACTCCACCAGCTTCACTTCTGCAGAAATAACAGTTTCAAGGGGCTGGTCCTGGCCCCCTGAGATGCCCGTGGCAGGTCTCTGGGGCACAGCCAGAGCTTGTCCAAGCACAGAGCACTCTGCATTCAAGTCTAGCGTGATTTTTCACTCATTTAAAAGAGACTGGGGCTGATGGAAATTTCCAGAAGTCTTCCCCAAACAGCCTTCTCTTTCATTGTAAGGCCTCCAAACACAATTTCCTAATACATTCCCTCCCTTCTGCCCCATCTTCGTTCACCTGTTGTTAATTGAAGTTTGGCAAAATCGTGTGTGTGTGTGTATTATTTAATTTGAAAGGCAGAGAAAGAGGTCTGTTCTGGCAGTTCACTTCTCAAATGTTTGCAATGGCCAGGGGGTCTCAGTCCGGGTCTCCAATGTGGCAGGAAGCTGGAGTCAAGAGTGAGGGTGTGGGGGGTTTGTGGGGGAATGGGGTGGGAATGGAATCCAGGTACTGACACGAGATGCACATGACCTCACCTCTAGGCTCAAGGCCCACTTCCTGTACTAATTTATATTGTAAATTATTATAATTTTACAAACCCCAATAGACGAAGATTCACGGCTAGTTAATTCACTCTGCTGCACACAACCCTAACTCACATGCACTCACATTGTGGACCATCATTCAAGTGTAGACAGGTGAACTGGACGGACTGACAAGATGGCGTGTCCGCGACCCCGGGTCGGGCCACAGACCTTGTCACTAAGTCATGTCGGGGAAGGCACCAAGAGCTCAGAATGCAAGGCTGCATTCTCTTGGATTCCTGCTTCAGGAAGAATTCGAATGTTTAGTAATAAGACTCTTCTCAATCCCCCGCTAGTCACGTGGGCAGGACCGGCCAACACTCACCGTTCCTTATTCCAGCCACACGGGGGCGTCGTTCACCAGAAGTTGCCTAAAAAGCGGCGGGGTGACGCTCTTGCCCACGTCCTGACGGCCTCGCGCCCTGACCCGGAAGCGCGGGCGTCACGTGGTGCGGCGTGAGCCGCTACCTTGGAAACGCGGAGAGCGTGTGCCCTGCGAGAGCTGCAGCGCGGTGGCCGGGGGCCCCTCTAGCTCCACGATGCTGTGCACCCAGAGGCTGGGCCGCCTCAGCGCCGGAGTAGGGGCTCTGCGGCCCAGGCGAGCAGGCCAGGGCAGCTTCGGAGCCGGGCTCTGGGCCCGGAGGGTCAGCACCAGCTGGTCCCCGGTGGGCGCCGCCTTCAATGTCAAGCCCCAGGGTCTCCGCCTGGACCTGTTCGGCGAGCGCCGGGTGAGCGGCGCCGCAGGAAGCGCCCCTTGTGTCCCCACACTCGGGCGGTCCCCTTATTCTGGCGGCCAGCGGCGATCCGGGCAAGGTCGTTTGGGTCTGGGCAGAGCTGGACACCGCACCGTTGTCCGGGGGGCGTATCGTGTGCAGCCCTAGCGACCTTGTGGATAAGGGAGCTGGGCGGGGCGGCCTGAGTGAACTTTTCGGCGCAGTGCGGGGTGCAGGGATCGCCTCTGCGGGACCCCCGAGCCTCGGCGCCGCCTGCTGGAGTTGGGTGTTGCTCCCGCTCTCCCGCTGCCTCTGAAGGAAGGGGGTCTCCTGCGAGGTCGCAGCCGGTGTCACGTCGTGTCAGCAAGGCCTCGGTGGACCTCGGTGGTGTCGGAGTAACTCCACTGACGCCCGAGGTTCGGGCACCCGATAACCCATTCTTTCAGAACTTTGGACTTCCTTGTTTGCTATATATAAAGACTGATTTATTTGAAAGTCAGAGAGAGAGAGAGAGAAAGGGCTTCCATCCGCTGGTTACTCCCCAGTTGGCCCCAACGGCCTGAGTTGCGCTGATCTGAAGCCAGGAGTCAGGAATTTATATATATACACACATATTTATTTATTTGAAAGGTCAGAGTTACACAGAGAGAGGAGAGGCAGAGAGAGAGAGAGAGAGAGAGAGAGATCCTCCATCTAATGGTTCACTCCCCTATTGGCCATAACAGCTGGAGCTGCACCGATGTGAAGCCAGGAGCCAGGAGTTTCTTCCGGGTCTCCCACGCGGTTGCAGGGGCCCAAGCACTTGGGCCATCCTCCACTGCTATCCCAGGCCACAGCAGAGAGCTGGATCGGAAGTGGAGCAGCCGGACTCGAGCCGGCGTCCCTATGGGTTGCCTGCACTGCTGGTGGTGGCTTTACCCACTAAGCCACAGTGGCGGGCCCTTTGTTTGCTTTTAAGAGCAAAACCCTGTTGCTAGGCGTCTGATTTCCTGGTCATGTTGATTCTTACCCTAGAAAGTGCCTGGATTGACTTTTTTGGTTCTTGTTTTATTTCGGTATCCATTTTGCCTATTTTAGACTGAAGGCTACTTTTTTGCCTTCATAACTAATCTCATTATACCATTGCCTTATAAAGAGTGTAGGAGATAACGCAGGGTGCTAGGCGGTATGTTTTGTATTTTATCTCCATTACTAGCTCTAAGGTTCTCTTTGTGTGAAATTTGCTGCTCCAGTGTCTGTGGCAGTAGATCATGTTGGTATTTGCATGGTTGATGTGAGGGGAGCTACCTGTGGGTACTCAGCAGGAAGACGGGGAGGGTACACCTGGTCCAGGTGGGTGAAATATATAATTATTGCTTTTTCTTCGGTGCATCAAGATTTCAGGTACTGATAATCAGACTTTTGGCTTTTGCCTTGAAAAAATGGTTATGTAGGTAAAAAAAATTTTGGATTTTTTTTTTTTTTTTTTTTAATTTGAAAGGCAGAGAGAGAGAGCAAGTTTCTGTCTGCTGGGTCACTCCCCAGGTGCCCACAGCAGCGGGAGCTGGGTTCAGACCAAAGCCGGAAACCAAGGCACGCGTTCAGTCTGTGTCTCTCGTGTGGGCGGCAGGGATCCAGGTACCCGAGCCGTCACCTGTTGCCTCCCAGGTGCGCATCGACAGGAAGCTGGAATTAGGAGTGGAGCGGGACTCCAGCCCCGGCGTTCCAGGATGGGATGTGCCAGATGCTTGCCCACGGCGTAGTTTTTTTTTTTTTTTTTTTTTTTTTTTTTTTTTTTTTTTTTTTTAGCATTATTTGGTAGCTGGAGATTTTAGAATTCCCAGTTGTCTTTCATTTATTTTCTTGATCTTCTTAATGTATTTTGAAGAGAGGTTAACAGCGCAGATTCATGGATCCATTCTTGTGGAAACAGTAGCCTTGTAAGGCCTGGAAGATTTACCTGTTCGTGTTTCCTAAAGTCTTCATCTGAAGTGTCTACGAAGTTAAATCCTCTGCATTTGTTTTCATCACTGAATTCAGCCACGTGTTAGGCAGCTGACTCTAGAGTGGCGGGCACGGTTCCTGCCTCCAGGAGCTTGCCTTGCCGGCACAGGGGACTGTCAGAAACATGGGCTGCAATACGGGAGGTTTGGGCAAGTGTGGCTCAGTGGTGTGCAGAGTAGGAGCAAGTCCTGGCTCTCCCACTGCTCGTTAGTGACCTCACACCTGTTGCTGTATTAATAAAAGGAGAACAGTACTCTCTGTTCTAGCTCCGTGGGATTTAAATGAGAAAATTTATTATATGAGGTATAACATACCTGATGCTGTGCCATAGATGCATGTTAAAATCCCTTCCCCCTGCTTTCTTGAGTGTCCCGGCAAATGATGCAAAAAGTGCTATACTTTCTACCTTAGTACCTGTGTCCATGCCGTGAGCCATGTATTGATTGACATCTCTGTTGTACCTGATGAGACAGTTGAGATCTGTGATGAAAAGTAACTTGGCCTTGGTTGCAAGCTGGTGATTATAGCTGACATGTCAAATGCTTTCTGCATGCCAGCTATTCTGAAAGTTAACAAGTAAAAAAAAGGTTTCTTTATAAGTCAGAGCTACATGGGATGGGGGTGTGGAGAGAGAGCTCTACCTGCTATCTGATGGTTCACTCAGCAGATGGCCACAATGGCCTGGGCTGAGCCAGGCCAAAGCCAGGAGCTTCATCTGGGTTTCCCACGTGGATGGCAGAGTCCCAGGCACTTGGGCCATTAGTAGAGCAGCCAGGACTCAAACTGGTACCCATATGGGATGCCAGCACTGCAGGTGGTTGCTCTATGCCGCAACACTGGTCCCCTGAAAATTAGATGGTTCTCCAGTAAGTGATAGCTGGAGTTTGACCCCACCCTGTTCTGTTTGGTTATTTAGAAAAGCAGTACCTATGATCCTAGGTATAATTATGTGATATGCCAACAACAACTGAGATTTCCTTTATGAAAAAAGTATTTTTAGTTAATACAATGAAAAATAATAGTTTTGGACCTATTTGGATTTAAGGGTCTTTTTGGAGTTCCTGAGCTCAGCGCCCCAGAAGGATTTCACGTTGCACAAGAGAAAGCCCTAAGAAAGACAGAGTTTCTGGTGGAGCGCGCATGCTCATCACCCCCGGGGCCCCAGACCGTGCTCATCTTTGACGAGCTGTCGGATTCCTTGTGCAGAGTGGCTGACTTGGTAAGACACCTTTTCTCTTTCAAGCTGTTGACATTGGAGTCAAGTTTATCCTTTGTTGTTTAGTATTGGACCATAAGATTCAAAATGTCTGAAGCTATTGGAGACCTGTTGGGTTTATTGTGTTGCGATGAAATATGTCGTTAGGAATGGGAAAAATGCATAGGAAAGGTGCTTTTGGAATGTGTGCTTTGGTATGTATCTTTAATAAGCTGTATCTGTAAGAAAAGGATGGATACTGATGTAGCGCAAGTGTCTTTGTTGGATAAAAGTTCTTCCTTTATGAAGGCATCTACCAGGACTGTAACAGAACTCTTCATGTGCACATTTGCAGCGAGACTCCTCTCTGCCATATGTGCAATAAGAATCAGTTCTTTCAAACTTTGCACGAATGCCTTTTCTGATGAAAAATGGTTTTGACACCAAACTGACTGTTTTAAAGACTGCTTTGTGTTTTAAAGTTGCAGTAGATGTGTTCGGAAGTCTCTTCACCAACTAAGAAGCCCGTGGCTGAGATAGGAAGCCCAGCCCGAAGGGGTCAAGTCTCCATTACTTGTGTCAGTGAAGGCAGTTAATGGTGCACGTAATCCAAAATACTGGTCATTCACGATCCTGTCTACCCAGAAAGGCCACTGAAAAGCTTTTTCCCTCGCATGTGCCAAAGTCTCTTGTGGGCACCAGGGATGTTGTCGTGAGTAATGTGATGTTGAAGTCAAGGGCTTATATTCTGGCGTTTGGGCTTTTGTAGGCCCTCCTGGGCAGCGTGCCCTAGGAAAACCTTTACCTGGGGCTGCTGATGGACCTTCCTCAGCACGTCTCCATTTTCGGCCGTGCAGAGAAGGGCACTAAGCGGTGGAGTGATGTGCGTGGTCCCCCAGCCAGCCCGGGACCTGCCTTCTGGCCCTTCCGGGGCTGCCTGGCTGCTCACACCAGATGAACCCTTAATTAGAGAGGTTGAGGACTTAGCTTCTCCAGCTTTTTAAATAAGTACTTGTTTAGTTTTACAGTTATTGCCCAGTAAGGTTGACTTCATGAAGCTTAACTCATGTATAACTGAGTAACCACCACCAGAGTCAGGGCGTGGAGCTGTTCCATCACCCTAAAACAGCTCCTGTGTGATCCCATCTACCCCTCAGCCCCAGCCTCTGGCAGCTGCCCGTCTGTTGCCCATCCCTATTTTGTCTGTTGTAGAGTGTCATTCAAGGGCAACCACGGGTACCCTTTGAGACTTCTTGCACCTGCCAGCACACCTGCTCACCTTTGTTCTTTTGCCTTCTCCAGAAAGCAGAGCTCCTTCCTCTGCTGCACCTGCACTGAGCAGTGACCCCTTTCGGGTGATTACACCGTCACTGTGAGTTTCCTAGGATTAAGCAAACTGGGAAAGTGCCTAATTTTAAAGATTTTATTTTATTTTTTTGGAAAGAGTTACAGTGAGAGGGAGAGACAGAGAGAGAGGTCTTCCATCCACTGGTTCACTCCCCAAATGGCCGAAATGCTTAAGCAGAGCCGATCTGAAGCCAGGAGCCAGGAGTTTCTTCAGGTCTCCTACAGGGATGCGGGGGCCAAAGGACTTAGGCCATCCTCCACTGCTGTACCAGGTACATTAGCGGGGAGCTTGATTGTAAGCTGTATGGGATGCTGGTTCTTCAGGCTGGGGATTTAACCTGCTGCACCACAGCGCTGCAGAGTGCCTTATTTTAAAGGGTTTTCCCCGGGAGTGAAGATGCAGCTTTGGGTAATGAGTTCTGTTTCCCTGGCTTTGCTCAGGCGCCCCAGTACACTTGTAGGGCATGTGTCTGATGGTGGAGGGCCGTGGCGGTGTCCTGCCAAGAAGAGGTGTCACCCCTTCTGCACCACACGTGTCACTGAAACCTGGATAGGGAATGTTTGTCAGCAAATTTCACTGGCGAGTAAGTGAGTGTTGGCTGTGGCAGTCAGAATCCCACAGTTCATTGTTGATTTGTTACGTTATTCTTTCTCTTAATTAAGCAGTGTTCTGGGATTTTTTCCCCCCACATTTTTGTTTTTTTGCCTTCATAAAAATATTCTAAGTTCTCTGCCCTAAAGTCCTATTTTTGAAGTTTCAAATATTTATGATGTATAATGGAATGTCATTTAAAAATGATTAAAATATAATGTGATTTACATTTGTAACTCTGGGTGAAGAAACAAACTCAAACCTTCCTTTTTGAATTTTAAGATATTACTGGCCAGTGAAATCAATACTGTTTTAAGGAAGAGTTTTGTAAGTTATAAACTGTTTCTCACCAAGTGGCCATCTTGTTTTATTTTCCTTTTTTAGTATTGTTACATAATTGAACTGTTTTTCTGATTGTGTTCTGAATTTTAATGTCCATGTTAATTCTACAACCTGTAGATAAGTGATTTATAAAATGTATTGTAAATTTTACCAGCTCATATTTCAGGTGCTTCAGTACTGAATGTTTCCTGTTGTTACAGAAAATGTATCAAACTATGATCTAAGTGATCATAAAATTTGGAAATTTTACCTTGTGGTGATTTATGTTTTATTCGTGTTTTCACCAGCCATGTTCTCTGGAGGAGAAAGAAGCTATGTAGTATTTTATAGTTCCTTGATGTTTCCTTTTGCAGTGTACTACAATCAGTGCAAAGCTAAAATCTAGTTTTACATGATTTTGTCTTTGTAAAAAGGAATTCTAATGTGCATGCAGCAGTTGCTGTAGTCACTGTGACTCGTGCTAAGAGAAGACTTAATATAAAACATGACTTCAAGTTTTACCAAAGAAGAATTTGTATTTGACTAGAAAGGCTATACAGAGAATGTGCATTGGTTTTCTGCACAAATACTAGATGTGGTTTAAGTGGATTTCAAAGCTATGCTGTGTGTCAATTTTTAAAAAGCCTCCGCGAGTTGTTCTCTGTGGCCTGGTTAACCTGTGAGAACTGTTTCACAAAGCATGTGAGTTAGATTCGAAGCCAGGTTCTGTTCTTTGGAACTGCAGATGTGGGAAGCATTTGCTTGGTGTTTGTATTTAAAGGAGGAAAATCTTTTCTAAAGTGAAGTGAGTGAAAATATTTTCTTTGGAATGAAACCGCTTTGTTCCTAGGAGTAGCAGAATAAATAAATGGCCCAGCACAGCTGCTTCGCCTTATGACAGGGAATATCCAGTCGTGGAAACGCACAGCTCAGCCATGGGACACATTTTTAACACGTAGGCTTTCATGTTCACCCTCGCGTCTTGGAAGAAAGCTCCCCAGCAAATTCCCTTCTGGTTTTGTCTCCCTTTTATCAGGCTGATTTTGTGAAAATTGCGCACCCTGAGCCAGCGTTCAGAGAGGCCGCGGAAGAAGCCTGTAGAAGTATTGGCACCATGGTAGAAAAGTACGTGCTGCGCCCGTCACGGTGCTGGTGATGTGGTTTCCTGGTCTGGCGGGTCAGGTGGTTCTGTCCGCAGTGCTCGAGCCCGTCCAGCAGGGTGTGTGGTGTGTGTGATGGCTGGGTGTGGGTCACAGCGCTGAGCACTGTGACTTGGGGCGTTCTTTCAGCTCCTCCCCTTGGCTATAAATGGGGTGATGAAGTCTACCCTGCCTGCTAGGGTTGTGGTGAGGATTAAATGAGATCAGCTGCTTGTACTGGTGTCAGCCGTGTGGCAGACATCCAGCCTCCATGTTACCATTGCTTGTGTAAAGGGTTTATTAGTATGTTAGCAGCAAGTCGGAGTTATAGATCAGTGCGTGATTAAATTGCACTGGTGGCTGTGGACCGCAGGGCGTGAAGCCAAAATTACCCGTGCGCAGTACCCTAGCAACCCTGTGAGGTTGGGATCAGGTGGGGCCTGGGGTGACCATAAAGCTCTCTGGGAGGGCTGAGACAGGCTGCAGAGCCCGGCTGTGATGGAGCAGATTATTTTAATGTGATTTTGTGGTAAATTGAAATGTCTTTAAGCCATTTATGAGCGCTCCAAAGTGCTTGTTAAAATAACGGAGGACAGAGCGCTATTCTAAAGCCCTGGAACACATGACACTGCCGGGCAGTGTATAAAGCTAGAGAGAGCCCTGGGGCCTGCATGGCCTGAGTTACACCGGGAAACCTGGGCCAGGCAACACGGGAAGGCTGTTTCATAAACCAGATGTTGTTGGGGAGGCGGGGAAAAACCTCTGGTTAGACCAGGCTTCCTGGCAGATCGAGCGTCAGGATGTGCTGCAGCCACTTGTCCCCTGATCACTTTGGCACAGTGACTGTGGCTTTTCTTACAGCCACTGACAGTCAGCTTATTGAATGGGATAAAAGGGGTCTCTGCAAAGCCCAGACACTGGATGTGCCAAAGGGGCTGGGGACTCTGGGGAGAAAGAGCTTTGCATGGAGGGGAAGGGCCCAAGAATGGGGGGTCGGCACCACCAGACTGCCTGCCTGGGGCATTCTCAGTGCTGTATCCTGCTGGACTTAGATAGTCTGGTCCCGTGGAGGAATACTCTTAATTTTGGGGAAGATGTTAGAGAACCACAATCGTCGTAGCCAGGTTGTGTTGGGTGTCAGATTGTCACTTTGCTGTAGAAGGCATGGCAGCCCACGGAGAAGGTAAAGCCCTACAGCAGTGTTCACAGCCTGTGCTGGAGCTTTGCCTCCTGCCTGCTCTGAGCACCCTGACCCATTTTCTCTCTCTCTCTCTTTTTTTTTTTTTTTTTTTTGACAGAGTGGACAGTGAGAGAGAGAGAGACAGAGAGAAAGGTCTTCCTTTGCCGTTGGTTCACCCTCCAATGGCCACCGCGGCCGGCGCGCTGTGGCTGGTGCACCGCGCTGATCCGATGGCAGGAGCCAGGTACTTCTCCTGGTCTCCCATGGGGTGCAGGGCCCAAGCACTTGGGCCATCCTCCACTGCACTCCCTGGCCACAGCAGAGAGCTGGCCTGGAAGAGGGGCAGCCGCCCATTTTCTCTTAACCTCCCTGAGTCCTAACTAACTTACTCAGTTGAGGTTTGAAAAAAATGGAAAAATCGGGATGATTTCCCACGCATGTGTAGAGTTGATATAATTTCTGGTAGTGGAAAAAAGTCTAAAAGTAAGCGAGGTTGTTGAGAATTGATGCCACATATACAGTGTAAAGCTTAGTCTCAGGGTCTTCCAGCATGACGGTGTGGGAGATTTGCTTAACCTTCTGAAGAGGGTGTGTTGCAGGCCACCTCTGGGCCCCTGTCCCTTTGACAGGGAGTGGCTTCTCGGGTGAGCAGACCAGCAGGAGGTCAGCACCCACACTGACCATGTCCCTGACTCCAGCAACAAGAATGTATGTCTGCCCTTCTTGTGCACTTCTTGGATGTGGGTGTTTGGGAAGAGCCATGAAAGTGGTGGCCATGGAAACCATTTGGTTCCTATTTTCAAAGCTTTCATTTTTTGATTATGGAGTGAGCAGGGAGCCGGGCCATCTGAGTAGGAATGCTGGCTGGTTCCCCTGGCCTCATGCCTCCCTGAGGATCCACCAGGCAGGAGCACATTCTGTCTGCTTGTAGACCTGACTCGCTCTTTGGCGTTGGGGCTGCTGGGGGTGCTGTTTGGTGTCTGGGGAGGAGGGACTGGGTGGCTGGCAGTGGTGCTGGGGTTAGGTTGAGATTAGTCCTTGTTTCTGTTCCCCAGTTTTGGCTAGGGGTCAGCTGCAAGGCCACCTAACAATGGCTGTGGTTTACTGGTGTGGAGAATATGTGATGTGCACGTATGATCTCATTTAATCCTCACAGCGACCTGAGGTCTAAATAACTTTCCCAGGTTCACAGAGCAGTGGCAGGGCCAGGCATGCATCTCTGAGTCCTAGGCGCTCCCTTGGGGTGTGGGCCTCCACTGTCTCCCAGAAGAGCACGGGCACCCAAGGTCCTGGGCTGCTCAGTTCAGGGCTGGAAAATGTGTTTGTCCAGCCTCCCTTCTATCCTCACCCCTTTTCCCATATTCAGAATTCAAATGGCCAGGGCATGTTGGAGTCAGGCACTGATTCTCAGATCACCAATTGTCACCTTACCCCTTTTCCCTCTGTCCTGTCTGCTCTTCCTGCGCCAGCTCCTGACTGTGGCTTGACATTTATCCTTTCTCCTTCTGGCACGGTTAGTGCCTCTGGTGCTTGGCCCAACCGACTGCCTCTGTGCTGAACAGTTCAGTAAGTATGGCTATGTCCCTCCTGGTCCAAAGGAACAGACACAAAACTACCCCAAGTGGTTGCTGGGCATTGGTGTGCTATAATCTGATACTATCTTTTTACTGTCAAATTAAAAGTAAGGTATTAGGAAATCATTTAATGTCATTTTGTGATTTTTTTCTAGGTTGAACACAAATGTGGAATTATATCAAAGTTTGCAAAAATTACTAGCTGACAAGCGCCTTGTGGATTCCCTTGATCCAGAAACCAGGTACTCGCTCCTTCCTTTGCATCTGTCAGGACTGTGTGTGTGCAGCCTCAGCACCTCCAGGTGGTAGGTGGTTAGCTAATGAGTGTCCTCCTGTAAACAATTGATAGTGACACTTAGCTTTATGCTTAAAGTTTCATAATCGATGCCATCAGAAGATACACGAAAAGTGATTTTATTCCTTGAGGTCATTTGCTTGATTCATTAGATTACATTTTAAAAATCTGGATTGAAAAGGCCCAATTTCTGGTTGAGTACACAAGTAAGTGTATTTGATACTGTACCTTAACTTAGTTCTTTTCTCAGGGTTTTTTTTTTTAATATATAAAATAAATATTGTAGGGTTTGTCATTTACTGGCTTATAATATTCATGACATAAAATGGAGATGTTGTTTGTACCCATTTACTGTTTATTTGTGGTATACTGACTTCCTTTGACTACTTGAATCTCCCTCCTCTCCTCCTTGTCACCATGTATGGCTTGTGACCCCAAGTGAAGCTATATTCTGGATGGACCAACTGATAATGAAATTTTGCTATGACTCTAATACAGTCATGCATTGTGTTTTTCAGAAGTGTGTTGTCGGGTGCTTTTGTTTCTGCACTGACATCATAGGTTTATTGGCACAGATCTAGATGGTGTAGGCTGGTACTCGACATGGCCTCTTGATTCAGTTGAGAAATGCAGTAAACACAAGATGTATGAGGCTGCTGTCTGCCTAACTAGAAGGAGTACCCTAAAATAATGACAAATAATAGACTAGAGGGGCCAGTGTTGTGGCACAGTGGGTTAAGCCACTGCCTGTGACACCAGCATCCCATATGGGCACCAGTCTGAGTCCTGGTTGCTCAACTTCTGATCCAGCTCCCTGCTAATGTGCCTGGGAGAACAGTGGAAGGTGGCGCAAGTACTTGGGTTCCTGTCATCCACATGGGAGACAATGAAGAAGCTTCTGGCTTTAGCCTGGCCCAGCTCTGGTCATTGCAGTCATTTGGGGAGTGAATCAGTGGATAGAAAAATCTCTCTCTCTCTGTAACTCTCTGTCTCTCCCTCTCTCTTTAACTCTGCCTTCCAAATAAATCTTTTTTAAAAGGTTTTTATTTATTTATTTGAGAGGTAGATTAATAGAGATAGAGATCTCTTCCATATTCTGGGTCACTCCCCAAATGGCTACAGTGGCCAGAGCTGGGCAGATCTGAAGCCAGGAGCCAGGAACAACTTCTGGGTCTCCCACATGGGTGCAGGGACCCAAGCACTTGGGCCATTTTCCACTGCTTTCCCAGGCCGTAGCAGAGAGCTGGATTAGAAGTGGAGCAGCTGGGACTTGAACCAGTGCCCGTAAGGGATGCTGGTTCTTTAGGTGGCAGCTTTACCCACTGTGCCACAACACTGGCCCCCATAAATAAATCTTTGAAAAAAAATGTAGACTATAGTAAGCACACATACAAATAACATAGTTGTTTAATATCATTATCAAGTATTATGTACTGAACATATAATTGCATGTGCTATAATTTGATGTGATCGGCAGCATAGCAGGTTTGTTTATATTAGTATCACCACAACCATGTAATGTGTTGTGTTACAATGATCTGTGACATTATAATGACTACTGTGCCCCTGGATAATAGAAACTTTTCATCTCCATTTTAATCTGTGGAACCACCGTTTTCCTATATGTGGTCTTTGCTGAATGAGACAACATTACTCAGCATGTGACTACATGAGTACTTTAAGGGGTTGTTTTCACTTGGCTAGTATGTAAGTACCTGATCTTATTTCATTTCATTGACCCCGATGCTCAGGATACTGGTAAAGCTACATGTATCATAAAAATAATTTTTTGTTTTAATTTTTGGCTTGCTTTCATTAGCAAAGCAAGTCAAAGATCTTTAAAAAAACCTTTAAAGTATGTTTATTGTTTTTATTTGTTTGAAAGGCAGAGGCAGACCAATGTCTTCTATCTACTAGTTCACTCCCCAAAGGCCACAACGGCCAGGGATGAGTGAGGCGGAAACCAGGAACCAGGAATTCAATCCGTGTCTCCCACATGGGTGGCAGGGACCCAGCTGCTTGAGCCATCACCTGCTGCCTCCCATGATGCACCTTAATAACCTGCTGGACTCAGGGCCGGTGCTGTGGCGCAGTGGGTTAAGGCCCTGGCCTGAAGTGCTGGCATCCCATATGGGTGCTGGTTCTAGTCGTTCTAGTCCTGGCTGCTCCTCTTCTGATACAACTCTCTGTTATGGCCTGGGAAGGCATAAGAATATGGCCCAAGTGTTTGGGCCCTTGCACGCATGTGGGAGACCCGGAAGAAGCTCCTGGCTCCCGGCTTCGGATCGGCGTAGGTCTGGCCGTTGCCCCCATATGGGGAGTGAACCAGCGGATGGAAGACCTCTCTCTCTCTCTCTCTCTGTCTCTGTCTCTGTCTCTGTCTCTACCTCTCTCTGTAACTCTGACTTTCAAATAAATAAAATGAATCTTTTAAAAAAAAAACATGCTGTACTCAAACCAGGTAGTCGGCCGGCGCCGCGGCTCACTGGGCTGATCCTCCGCCTTGCAGCGCCGGCACACCGGGTTCTAGTCCCGGTCGGGGCTCCGGATTCTGTCCCGGTTGCCCCTCTTCCAGTCCAGCTCTCTGCTGTGGCCAGGGAATGCAGTGGAGGATGGCCCAAGTGCTTGGGCCCTGCACCCCATGGGAAACCAGGAGAGGCACCTGGCTCCTGCCTTTGGATCGGCGCGGTATGCCGGCCGCAGCCACAGCGGCCATTGGAGGGTGAACCAACGGCAAAAGGAAGCCCTTTCTCTCTGTCTCTCTCTCTCACTGTCCACTCTGCCTGTCAAAAAACAAAACAAAACAAAACAAAACAAAACAAAAAAAACAAACCAGGTGGTCTTATATGGGATGTAGATGTTCCAGACAGCTTCTTATCCACCGCTCCAAACATCTGTCCTCAAGTAAAAGTTGAATGCGTGTTAATTATAACAGAGATGCCGCTAAGTAGCAATAACAACAATATAATCTGACTTTAGTAAGGATTGACATTTCCATGTCTAATGAATAAAAATTATAGTGGAGTTGCAGACCATTTAAAAAAAAACATTTATTCAAAAGAGAGGGACACACATACACATACACACAGAAGTATCTTCCATCCACTGGTTCATTCCCTAAAGGCTGTAGTGGCTAGGACTGGCCCAAGCCGAAGCCAGGGGCTGAGGAATCCATCAGGATCTCCGGTGTGTGTGGCAGGGGTGCAAGTACTTGGGCCATCCTCTGCTGCTTTTCCCAGGCACATTAACAGGAAGTTGGATCAGAAGCAAAGCAGCTGGGACTTGAACCTGCCACTCAGGGGATACTGGCTCACAGGCTTAACATGCTGTGCCACAACACCAGCCCCTAGCAGACCATTTTACATTCAGAGGACTTATTGGATATCCCATGTCTAGATGTGGCCAAAATTGCCCATAGGAATTTTTACATGACAAGATGCTAAGCACATTGGGAAAAACAAGCTGGACAGATTATCAGTAGTCTAGAAAGTAATGGCAATTTAGAGTTAAGAAAGAAGAAGAATTTGAAGTAATAATTATTGAAATATCACTGCACTTGTGCATCACCGGGAGTGTGTTGACTTGTAACAAGAAAGAACTGTATCTTAGAACTTGGCATATGATGAAGTAGAAGACAGTGGCTACAATGAAGAATTACAGATTTAATAAAATATCTCATAAATTGGTATTTGAGATAGGAGAAATGATTTAAATTGAGTAGTTCATCATTTTATTCTTAGGTGTAGTCTTTAAAGTACTAGTTCTATGAGTCATTCAAAACATTTCTTAAAAGGGTCTCAGTGGTCAGTAAGTTGGAAATCTGATATGTTAATGTATTTCCTTCCCTCAGAGAATATTAGTTTAGAGTCCCTGAGAAGCACAGCCACAAGGAAGCCTGTTCAACCTGGGGCTTTCCAGCCGAGAGCTTGCCCATGGGCAAAGAACATAACAGACACACCCTCCAGAAAATAGAGCGGAGAGAAAATCCCGGCCACAGGGGCAACGGAAGCTGCAGTACACCTTGGCATAAAACTGAGGCATCAAAGGGGATAACACGTCAGTGTGCAGCCCACCCCCCAAGAAGCGTGGAAGGTGGCTGAAGTGGAGAAACATCTGTAGTCTTAGGCAAGAAAGAATAAAGCCCAATAGTGTTCTCTGCTGGGCTGCAAGATTAATGCTAGCCAATGTACATTTGTTTTAAAAATTTATTTTTATTTTACTTGAAAGAGTTACACAGAGAGAGAAGGAGAGGCAGAGAGAGAGAGAGGAGTCTTCCATCTGCTGGTTCACTCCCCAGAGGGCCGCAATGTCTGGAGCTGTGCCAATCTGAAGCCGGGAGCCAGGAGCCTCTTCCGGGTCTCCCACGTGGATGCAGGGGCTCAAGGACTTGGGTCATCCTCTACTGCTTTCCCAGGTCACAGCAGAGAGCTGGATTGGAAGAGGAACATCCAGGACTTGAACTGGCGCCCGTATGGGATGCCACCACCATAGTTGGCAGCTCCACCCGCTACGCCACAGCGCTGGCCCACCAATGTACATTTAAAGACAGGTTTTTTTGTTGTTGTTACTTAAAATGATTTTGAAATCATAGAGAACAAATATGCCAGAATAGGCAGGAAAAAGCTAATCAAGAAAAATATTAATAAAGGACATGTAGCACTTTGTAAAACATTATAGTAAAAAATGCTATATTTAAAAGAATATTACAAACGCAAGCCTTTGGCACAGTGGTTGAGATGCCACCTGGGAGGCAGTGTTGTGGTATAGCAAGTTAAGCCACCACCTGAGATACCAGCATCCCATATCAGAGCATAGGTTCGGGCTGCTGCCAGCCATGTGGGAGACCTGGATACAGTTCCAGACGCCTGTATTTAGCCTCTCCTGCCCTAACTATTGGAGCATTTGGGAAGTGAACCAGCCAATGGAACGTATCTCTCTCGCTCTCGCTCTCCCTCTCTCCCCCTCTCCCCCCTCTTCCTCTCCTTGTCTCCTTCTCTCTTTCACACACTCCCTTTCAAGTAATAAACACATAGATAAATAAATAAATAAAATACTTTAAAAAATAAAACAATGCCCTTGGGACAGCTACATCCCAAATTGGAGTGGCTAGGTTTGAGTCCTAGCTCTACTTCTGACTCCAACTTCTGCTAATGGGTGGCAGCAGATTATGGTTGAAATAGCTGGGTTCCTGTCACCCACATAGAAAATCCATTGACCTGGATTGAGTTCCTGGCTCCTGGCTTTGGCTTGCCCTAGCCCCAGATATAACAGTGGTTGGATATCTTTGTCTGCCTGTCTCTGCTTTCAAATAAAAATGAAAATAAAAATTCATAAAAATTTGTAAAAGAGCATATAAGTCGTAAAAGTATTGATAACTTGGGATGTAGAAGATCTTTCTTGGTGTGATACCAAAGTCAGACCCAAAAGTGAAGGATTGGTTGGTTTAATTATATAAAAATTGTAAACTTTAGTATGTTTAGTATGGCAAAACCTTTCCATATTCAAAGTAGGAATACATCATTTGGACATATGTTACTTATATGGAAAAAGGTTAATATATTACTGTGTTAACAGACCTTACAAATTACTAAATAGAAAAAAGAAAGAAAACGAACTCCCTCATAGAAAAATGGATAACGGATTTTTTTCAAAGTGAAACTCTTGCAAAATAAGGACCAGTAGTAGAGGGACATAACACGAGTAGCATTGGTGGGAGTGTGATTGCCTGGGTTGGATGTTGGCTTCATGGCTCTCTAAGCTTCAGTTTTTGTCTCTATAAAAGAGGAGTAGAAAAGCACTCTTAGAATTACTATGGCATTTAAATGAAATGTTCCTATAAAGTGCTTTCCTTGGTACCTGGCACATGGGAGTCACTCAGTATGTGGGACCTGCCAATGTTAAAGGAAAGTAGAATACAGCAGAGGGCCTATCAGTTGGCAAAGCTCAAACAGAGTAAGAAGAGTGTTGATGGTTTGGGCTAACGAGTCCTCTCTAACTATGTATAAACCGATAAATATGGAGGAGGGCCATTTGGTTAAATATATCTACATGTATAATTTTTGATCAGTTTAATTTTTTGCAACTTATTCTAAAGAAACAAACAAGGATAAAGAGATGTATGCAGCTGGGGCTGGTGCTGTGGCATAGCTGATAAAGCCGCTGCCTATGGTGCTGGTATCCCATATGGGCACCAGTTCTAGACCCAGCTGCTCCACTTCTGATCCAGCTCTCAGCTATGGCCTGGGAAAGCAGTAGAAGATGGCCCAAGTCCTTGGGTCCCTGCATCCTCATGGGAGACCCGGAAGAAGCTTCTGGCTCCTGGCTTAAGATTGGCACAGCTCTGGCCGTAGTGGCCATCTGGGGAGTGAACCAGCGGATGGAAGCTGTCTCTCTCTCTCTCTGCCTCTGCCTCTCTGTAATTCTGCCTTTCAAATAAATAAACCTTAACAAAAAGATATATGCAGCAAAGATTTTTGTCATAGCATAGTTTATGAAGCAGGAAAACTGAAAGCATTTTTAGGCTATATGACAAAACACAGTAAAAACATTAGATGTTACGTTTTTGAGGATTGTTTAGCGATATAGAAAATATTCGATGTTTGTGTTATACTTTTATAAGAAAAAGCAAGATCAGTAATACATACACACACACACACATATACATATATGGTTAAGCCCCAGTTATTCTAAATAAATAATGCAACATTGGAAGGAGTTATAAGAACTTAATTTTTTAAAGATTTATTTATTTTATTTGAAAGGGAGAGTAATGGAGGGAGAGACAGGGATCTTCTATCTGCTAGTTCACTTGCCAGATCTGGGTCTCCCACATGGGTGGCAAAGGCCCAAGCACTTGGGCCAACTCCCACTGCTTTCCCAGACATAGCAGCAGAGAGCTGGATGGGAAGTAGGGCAGTCAGGACTGGAACTGGCACTTTGATATGGGATGCCAGCATTGTAGGTGGCGGCTTAACCTGTGCCACAACACTGGCCCAATATAAGAATTTTAATACTAGTTATCTTTGGTGGGATTTAGTGATTTTAATTTCTTCATCCATTTCTATATAAATGTTTTAATGGTAAACCTATATTGATTAACACAATTAACCCCACCCTCAATTTATCAACCCCTCCTGTCTTGTCTTTTTTTTTTTTTTTTCTAAAGTAAATGGAAAATATCTGCTTGAAAAGACAATGCTGTGTTTTGAGGCTGAGTGAGGGAGATGAGTGAAGTGGAGATAGTGGGTATAGTTAAGGAGTATGGGTAAAGTGCTTTCTCTCATTGGAGAGAGAAGAGAAATGAGTAAATAATGACTAGTCTGTTGAATTTTCAGAATTTTAGAAGAACGTAATTCTGTTCTTTCAGGGTACAAGTGACACAATAACCAGGAAGATACAGTTATCCTTTTTAAAAAGCCAGGGAAAGCCAGAAGAGTAGATCAAATATTTGGTGACCCTTCCTCTGGGAGAATAGGTAGTTTAAGAAAAAACATATTGTTGACAGGAAAAAGTGTTACACATGAAATTGGTTCCAAGCATGGAGCAGGATTAAAAACAAAACAGTTCTCACTAGCCAAGAAAACCAACTTCCAGTGTAGCATCAAAGAATTTAGTTTTCTAAGCAGCTGCTGCTAGGTTGAAAAGAAAAATGGGAACTCTCATGCAGAGGGCCTTTGAAAAATTGACCAAGTAGAAACCTCTATGCTTTTAAGTATTGGGATTTGGATAGAGTTGAAATAAATAAGTAATTATGGTGGTGACTTTCATAGGTTAGTAATCTCTACATAAGGGGGTGAGCTTACATGCAAAGCTACTCGTAATTGTCCAATCAGTGGGATGTTTTGCCTGACTTCTAAGATAGTAAACACTTCATTTAAAACTGATTATCTCTGTGAGTCTGTTAAAACAACTTGTCAGTTGTGAAACAGCTTATCTAACAAAAATGCTGATTTATTTATCAAAAAATAGCTCTTTGTCAATAATTTTTTTTTGACAGGCAGAGTTAGACAGAGAGAGACAGAAAGAAAGGTCTTCCTTCCGTTGGTTCACCCCCCAAATGGCTGCTACGGCCTGCTCACTGCGCTGATCCGAAGCCAGGAGCCAGGTGCTTCCTCCTGGTCTCCCATGCAGGTGCAGGGCACAAGCACTTGGGCCATCCTCCACTGCCTTCCCGGGCCACAGCAGAGAGCTGGCCTGGAAGAGGAGTAACCGGGACAGAATCCGGCGCCCCGACCGGGACTAGAACCTGTGGTGCTGGTGCCGCAGGCGGAGGATTAGCCTAGTGAGCCGCGGTGCCGGCCATCTTTGTCAATAATTTTTATTACGTATTGTAACCTGGGGCTTATTGTCTTATAGGCGAGTGGCTGAACTGTTCATGTTTGATTTTGAAATCAGTGGAATCCATCTAGATGAAGAAAAGGTAACACTTTCCTCTTGTTTTTGATTCCCTTGTTTCACTGACACTTAGTTGATATCTTTGTTGCTACAGTCCTTGTGTATTGCTTAAATTTGCATATTATAAAAATGTCCCAGTATTCTGTCTTTTTGAAATTCTTCAGGAGGTTGTATTTGAATGTATTTCTCTCTGCCTGTAGTAACTTAGAATTCTAAGAAATGACTTGAGACAGTTTTTGATGCCATGGAGTTAGTGTGAGATGTGCAGTATCCAGGAAAGACTAGCAGGCGAACAGCAAAGCTGACGTCATTGAACATCTGATGGACGGGAGATATCATTTAGACTTTTACATATGTGTGTTTTATGCTATACATGTCTTTGACAGATCCACACTCTTGGTCTGGAAGCAGTAAGCATAGATGATACACTGTTAGGCTGGGACGGAGGGCCTTATACATTTGTCTAGACCTCTTGTTTTAGAGATGTGGAAACAAGACAAAGTTTTATTTGTTCAAGTTCTCTACTTTGTTCCCAGAACTTCCAGCATTGGCCACTGCTCTCTCACTCTCTTTTTTCCCCCAGAAACCTTCTATTTAAGGAATATAAACTTCATACATTTCATAAATACAACTTTAGGTTTATAGTGATTCTTCCCACCATACCGCCCTCCTACCCACACTCCTGCGACTCTTCTTCCTCCCTCTCCTATTCTCATTCTTACTTTTTTTTTTTTTATTTTATTTTTGACAGGCAGAGTGGACAGTGAGAGAGAGACAGAGAGAAAGGTCTTCCTTTGCCATTGGTTCACCCTCCAATGGCCACCGTGGCTGGCGCAATGCGGCCGGCGCACCGCGCTGATCCAAAGGCAGGAGCCAGGTGCTTCTCCTGGTCTCCCATGTGGGTGCAGGGCCCAAGCACCTGGGCCATCCTCCACTGCACTCCCTGGCCACAGCAGAGAGCTGGCCTGGAAGAGGGGCAACCGGGACAGAATCCGGCGCCCCGACTGGGACTAGAACCCGGTGTACCGGCGCCGCAAGGCGGAGGATTAGCCTATTGAGCCATGGCGCCGGCTCTCATTCTTACTTTTTATTAAGATCTATTTTCAGTTAACTTTAAACATATACAATTAACCCTGTACTAAGTAAAGAGTTCAACAAATTGTATGAAAAAAGACTTTTCCTCAACAGTTGAGACAAGGACTGTTCAAAGTCATTGCATCTAGAAGTGTTAATTTCACTTCTATAGATTACCTTTTAGGTACTCTATTAGTTATCACAGATCAGGGAGAACTTATGGTATTTGTCCTTTTGGGACTGGCTTATTTCACTGAGTATTATATTTTCCAGGTTTTTTTTTTTTCTGCTGTGCATATCCTATAATTCTTTTATCCAGTCTTCAGTTGATGGGCATTTGGGTTGATTCCATAACTTAGTTATTGTGAATTGAGCTGCAGTGAACATGGGGGTAGATAGCTCTTTCATATGCTGATTTCATTTCTCTTGGGTAAATACCCAGGAGTGGGATGGCTGGGTCATATGGTAGGTCTATATTCAGATTTCTGAGGTTATCTCCATACTGTCTTCCACAGTGATTGTACCAGTTTGCATTCCCATCCAACAGTGGATTAGGGTACCTTTTCCCCCCACATCCTCGCCAGCATTTGTGGTTTGTTGATTTCTGTATGAAAGCCATTCTAATGGGGGTGAGGTAAAACCTCATTGTGGTTTTGATTTGTGTTTCCCTGATCCTGAGCATTTTTTCATGTGTCTGTTGGCCATTTGGATTTCCTCTTTTGAGACATGTCTGGTTAAGTCCCTAGCCCATTTCTTAACTGGGTTGTATGTTTTGTTGTTGTTGAGTTTCTTGATCTCTTTGTATATTCTGGTTATTAGCCCTTTATATTTTGCAAATAATTTCTTCTATTCTGTCAGTTGCCTCTTAACTTTGCTGAGTGTTTCTTTTGCAGTGCAGAAGATTCTCAGTTTGATGTAATCCCATATGTCCATTTTGGCTTTGATTGCCTGTGCCTCTGGGGTCTTTTCCAGGAACTCTGTGACTATGCTAGTGTCTTGCAGGATTTCCCCAATGTTCTCTAATAATTTGACGGTATTGGGTCATCGATTTAGGTCTTTAATCCATGTTGAGTGAATTTTTGTGAAAGGTGTAAGATAGGGGTCTTGCTTCTTTCTTCTGCATGTGGAGATGCAGTTTTCCCAGCACCATTTGTTGAAGAGACTGTCCTTGTTCCAGGGATTGATTTTAGATAAATTGGTTGTAAATGTATAGATTGATTTCTGGCATTTCTTTTCTTGCTTGGACTGCTGCAGTCTGGTCTTATCTTATCCAGAGCTGGTGCTGAGACTCTCGGCTGCTGGGGTCCTGAGCTGTGTGGGTCCATACCCTCCACAAAGGTTCACAGTGTCCCGCCAGTTTGCATAGAGTTTCCTCTGCTGTTTTCTCCCTAATAACTCTTCCCTGAGATTGCACTCTGTAATGCCCAGATAAGTGGATCCCCAAAAAGCTATCGGTGACCCAATCACACCAAAATGCAAAAGCAAGGTTTATTTTGAAAGTACAAGCCGCGACAGGGACCTCACCTGACCAGCCAACGCGCGGAGATCAGAGGAAGGCCCAGGCCTTTGTTTGCGAGTGCTTTTAAAGGAAAAAACCACAGGGTTACATCAGTGGGGGCTTACAGTATGGGGCTTTTGATGATTGGACGGGGCTGTTCTGGGTTGCTCTTAGTCGAAGGGGGGCAGTCTCCGTTTGGCTTGGGTTCAGGGAGTTACCTCATTTCGTAATCTCTACTGAGCTGCCCTTGGTCTGCTGAACTGTCCTTGGTGAGCTTTGATATCTTCGGAATGCCTGAATGCCTGCTTTCACAAGGACTTGGGTCTGCTACGGGAAGCGGAGGCTGCTTTTTATTTATTTATTTTTTTAAATGGAGTCACTTTGGCTCTTCACACTCTATCTAATTTTTTTTTTTTTTAAATATTCTCCCCTAGACTAGAGCAGCATGCTCTCTCTCTATAACCCCATCTTGAACTTCTATTGTTTTATTTAATCCTCATGAAAGATGCTTGCTGAGAACCGGTGGGTGTTCAGTTTCACCAGCATAGGCCTTGCTGCTCTTCTGTGACCTGCATTCTCACAGTAGAACTTCTCTTTCCTCAATGTCCTGGGAAAAAATTAACATTTGAGATACAAGTTAAGTAAATTGTTAAATTCATCTCGTAACTTTCAGGTCTGTTCTCACAGGTGCTCCACTAGGACAGGAAACAAGAAGGCATGTGACATGTTTTAGAAGAGAAATTGTAAAAGAAACCCACTTAAGCTATAAATCAGAAAGTTCCATATTCCCTCCAGTTTATTTCTTATTTAATTTTTAGTATCTCATATGAATATAACAAAAAGTTTAAAATTAATGGAAGTGTATATTTTATGCAATAGTGTAACACAATTTTATAGAAAATTTCAGCAGTTTAGAATACTGAATATTCAGCTGTGACCTATATGAGTGGTGCTATGTCTTGTAGATCATTGAAGTCAGGATATAAACTCGGTTTTAATTTTTCCAGGGGTTTTACTAAATGATAAAATCTTTGAAATGATTTTATCAGATTTAATTTTGCTTTTAAATAGTAAGAGTACAATTTTGCAAGAATAATACAATTTCTAAGTATCATTCCTCTTTTGTGTTATTCTATTGATCACCATTAGGTGGTGATAAATGGCCACATGAAAACAAAAGAAGCAAAGGGAAATCTTTACTTTTATAAAGACATCAGAGTCTCTCAATATTTGTCCCATGAAGTTTGAATTTTTTATATTGAAAAAAATTTTTTATATTGAAAACATTGGGTTATTAATATATAGTTAGTTTTCACCTTTTCATCAAGCATACATCTACATCTCTATTTGTCTGTTTAAAATAATGAGTGCTACTTAATTTTTTAAGGCATTATATAATTTAGAATTTGTTGATAGCTATTGATCCCCCTTCTCAGAAAGGCCTTTGTAGGATTTACATGAAGCCCATCAGGAGCCCAGCCCAGTAGCCGTCTGGTTTCTAAGGAAGAGTAACTGAAAATTAATGTCTTGTTCTCTAGAAACCCCAATTGGACTAATCATATATGTTTCATTTTGAAACATTTAAGGCAGCTCCTTAGATAATACCTGATTTCTCAGGAAATTGTGTGTTATAAAGGTATAACTCAAGGTAAACCCACATAGTTGTCCCAGCCTCATCAGTGACCATTCTAAGGCCTGATGGTATGAGGCTGGTGTGCCCTAAACTAGGGACACCGAGTGGAAGACATGGCCTTGCCCTTAAGAGGCTTCAGTGACTGGGGCAGGCAACGACTTGAGCTAGGAGCTGGGAATGCAGTCCAGGTCTCCCATGTGGATTGGCACGAGCCAAGTTACTTGACCTATCCTTGCTTCCTCTCAGGATGTGCATTAGCAGGAAGCTGGAGTTAGGAGCCGGAGCAGGGAATCTAACCCAAGTACTCAAATGTGGGGCATGGGTATCATGGGCACAAGGCTCCCCAAATCAGAACTTTAAAAGTGTGCTTCCCCACTTCCGAATGTTCACTACACTCTCTGAAGAATTATATTTCTTTTCTCTTTGCCCTTTAGATAATCTTTTAAGAATAAGTACATTTTCTAACATGGCCTTTAATACTTAATATCTTTAGTCTAAAAATACCTTAGAAGCACCATATTGGATTGATTCAACCATCTTACTATTTTCTGATTACCCTCACAAAGGTTTTCTGAAAGGGAAGACAGAAGAGCATTCTATACTTCTTGATGTTGCTAATGCAAAGATTAGTTTTATAACCTAGACATAAAATAGAACTCTATATGTTATGTAAATCTTATAGCAAAGAAACATTATAAAACCATAAGGATAGTCTTTCTGTCAGAATATTAAATACCTGCCAAAAATAGAATCAGTATCTTACATATACTGTGTACTTATGTATTATACCTTCATAACAAACAGTATATCCATTTTATTTAATATATTTCTATGGAATCATAATACAATCCTATAATATGTTTATTGATTTGCTACCCTGATAGGTTGTCTATTGGAAATATTAATTTTAAATACGTCTAAATAACTTATTCTCCTACATATAGCGTAAAAGAGCAGTGGACCTTAATGTTAAAATCTTGGATTTGAGTAGTAAATTTCTAATGGGAACCAACTTTCCCAACAAGATTGAGAAGCATCTCTTACCAGAGCACATTCGCCATAACTTTACACGTGATGGGGATCATATAATAATTGATGGTCTACATGCTGAAGCACCAGATGACTTGGTATGTATATTTCATTCTCCTTGTTGTTTAAGTTTCACCTGCACATGGGGTTTGTTTTTATTTATTTACTTGTTCATTTAAAAGGCAGAGTGATAAAGAGGAAGAGACAGAAAGAATCTTTTATTTGCTGGTTAATTCCCCATTTGGCTGCAACAGCCAGGACTGGGCCATGCCAAAGTCAGAAGCCAGGAACTCCATCTGGCATCGCACATGGTACAGGGGTCCAAGCGTTTGTGCCTCTTCTGCCACTTTCCCAGGTGCATTAGCAGTAAGCTGGATTGGAAGCAGATCAGCTGGGACTTGAATGGGTGCTGTGTTATGGGATGCCAGCATTGCAAGCAGTGGTTTGACATGCTGTGCCACAGTGCCGGCCTCATGGCTGCTGTTTTAATCCAAAATTCTGTACTAATATAATAATGTCCTTAAAAGTCCTTTAGTGTTACTAAGCTCTAACAATTTAACTTGTGGGATCATTATTTCTTTAAGTGTTTTGAGTAATGAAAATGGTTTATTTACTCATGTCTCATAAAAAACTCTTTATTTTTTATGGTAAGTAGTAGCAATGATTGATTTTTTTTAAGATTTATTTTATTTATTTATTTGGAAGTCAGAGTTACACAGAGAGGAGAGACAGAGAGGGAGGGAGGGAGGGAGGGAGGGGTCTTCCATTCGATGGTTCACTCAGAGAGAGAGAGAGAGAGAGAGAGAGGTCTTCCATTCGATGGTTCACTCCTCAGATGGCCACAACGGCTGGAGCTGTGGTGATCCGAAGGCAGGAGCCAGGAGGTTCCTCTGGACCTCCGATGTGCGTGCAGGGGCCCAAGGACTTGGGCTGTCTTCTACTGCTTTCCCAGGCCATAGCAGAGAGCTGGATCAGAAGAGGAGCAGCCGGGACTAGAACTGATGCCCATATGGGATGCCTGCGCTTCAGGCCAGGGCTTTAACCTACTGTGCCACAGTGCCGGCCCCAGCAATGATTGATGTTTTAGACTATTGAGAATTTCTAACATGTGAAGTCTTACCCTGGTTAGAGGTACCTTATGACATGGAGGCAGGCATGTTGGGTAAAAGTTGTCCCACTTCAATCAGAAGAATACCCTGGAACTCTAGTCAAGTGTACTGTTGCATTGTATTGTTTTATAAGGAGACTCAAAAAGTTGTTGACATGTAGAATTAAAACGTAATGTATGTTTCCATGGACTTTTTGAAACTCTTCATATTACACTGAAAACTTTATTTGCCTTTTGTAAACCACTGCATTGGATTTTGTGTCTTCGTATTTGTATCTCTTACCATTTATTTTTTACATGTAGGTGCGAGAAGCTGCTTATAAAGTTTTTCTTTATCCCAATGCTGGCCAGTTGAAATGCTTGGAAGAACTACTCAGCAACAGAGATCTGCTGGCAAAGTTAGTAGGATATTCCACGTTTTCCCACAGGGCTCTTCAAGGAACAATAGCTAAAAATCCAGGTAAGCCTGTTTATACAACTTAAAGGACGAAATATGGTTTTTATGAAACCAATCTTCTGATTTTAAACAGCTATAAATCAGTGTTCTATTTTTAATACACTAGAGAATCATTAAGTGAGATTTCTTAGGTTTTTTGAAAGGACTGTTTTTTAAACATAGCTAATAATTTGATGTATATGCTGTCCAACTAAGGCCTTTTTATCTTATTTGCATGTTGAGAATAAATCATGTCTATATTTTCATTTGATTCTGGTTTAAGTTTATTTTCACTCTCATGCAAGTAATTTCTGTGCTCAGTCTAACCATGTTGGTTAAAGGATGAGAGATCCGTGTTTTTGCCGAGTGGGAGGCTTAGGGTGGGCTAGGTCATGTAATAACACACAGGCCTCTGAAACTGCTTGGCAGGGTTTGTGCTGGGGAGGGGTAGGGGAATGTCTTGGGTTTGTGATAAACTTAACTTGCACCATGTTGAGTTCCTGATGGTTCATCATGTCTAAGAGAAAAAAAATTACACAGTAATAATAGCACAAATGTATATATGCTTTTTCAAAGGTGTTTATTAAATTACGATTGTAATTTAGGCAGTAAATCAGCAGTAGGGAGATTGAGATGGTGGAACTGTTTAGATTCAAGGCAGATTTTGGAGGTCAAAGTCACAGGGCTTGGTGATGAGTGGAGAGGGAGGAGAAGGGAGTGTGATGGCTGCCCTTGGTTTCTGGTTGTGCATCTGGATGGACTTGCCATTCACACAGAGAGGGGACACAGGGAGTGAATGAACCCTGTTTAGGGGAAATGTTGCAGTCTATCTCTGTCCTGTCCTTATTCTTTCCATGTTTATCCCCTCTCTCCTTAGCATGCCTGTCATCTTAAATGCACCCAATTTTGTTCCCTACTCTTTTTTTTTTTTTTTTATGACAGGCAGAGTTAGAGAGAGAGACAGAGAGAAAGGTCTTCCTTCCATTGGTTTACCTCCCAAATGGCTGCTACGGCTGGCGCGCTGTGCCGATCCAAAGCCAGGAGCCAGGTGCTTCCTCCTGGTCTCCCATGCGGGTGCAGGGCTCAAGCACTTGGGCCATCCTCTACTGCCTTCCCACACCACAGCAGAGAGCTGGACTGGAAGAGGAGCAACCCAGAAAGAATCCGACGCCCCAACCAGGACTAGAACCCGGGGTGCTGGCGCCGCAGGCAGAGGATTAGCCTAGTGAGCTGCGCCGGCCTCCCTACTCTTTCTTAAGTAGCTATTTTTCCTTGGCCCATCAAGACTGTGTAAAGCCACAGACAGGTCACTCCCCAGCCTGGGTGCCTTCGCTAATGCCTTTCCCATATGGGGAACAGACTCCTCTGTTGAAGCCCTATCCAGTTTTGTAGTGCTCAGTTCTGGACCCACCTCTTTTCTGAAACCTGTCGAACTTTTTCAGATTCCTTGGGTTCCCATGTCCCTGAGCCCTCAAAGTAGTTTTCCAAATTTATTTAAGTCGTTTCACATAATTTATTTTCTTTTTTTTTTTTTTTTTAATCTTTTATTTAATGAATATAAATTTCCAAAGTACGACTCATGGGTTACAATGGCTTCCCCCCCCATACCGTCCTTCCCACCCACAACCCTCCCCTTTCCCACTCCCTCTCCCCTTCCATTCACATCAAGATTCATTTTCGATTATCTTAATATACAGAAGATCAGCTTAGTATACCTTAAGTAAGTATTTCAACAGTTTGCTCCCACACAGAAACATAAAGTGAAAAATAATAGATGATTTTTTTTTTTTTTACATAATTTATTTTCTAAATAGTTATCATGTGAATGTTTTGTATTGTGTGTTTTCCTGTGGTCACTGCTTTATGCTATATTTTAACTTTTATATTATTATTAAATAATAGCATTAGAATATTATTCAGTGCTTATTCTGCTAATATGTCATTTATTTCCTTTACTGCCTTGTGCATTAGATATCTGTATCCATGTCACAGACAAGGAATCCAAAATTGGGGTATGTTGCTAAAGAGTGGCAGAACTGAAACCTAAACACAGTCTAAATTCGTTGTTTTCTATGGAGACTGTTTGAGACCAAATGTCCTATCTTTTCTGTTGTCTACACTCTATTTTCATTTATTGATTAAAGTATTTATTTATTTATTTAGAGAAGCAGGGAGAGAGAGAGAGATAACCCATCCACTGTTTGTTCCCTAATGCCTGCAACACCTGGGGCTGGACCAGGCTGCAGCTGGGAGCCAGAAACCCAATCTAGGTCTTCCCTATGGGTGGCAGGTCTCCCATTTAGGTTAGTTGAACCAACACTTGCTGCCTCCCAAGGTGCTCATTAATAATAAGCTGGATTTGGAGCCTGAACTTGGAACTCAGGCACCTCAAAATGGGAAGCAGGTATGCCAAATCTCAACTTCTGCACCAAATGCCTACTCTAGCTTAAGATATTTTTACTGATTACTTATTATGTCAGATGTCATTCCAGCCACTAGAACTAAATCAGTGTAGAAGGCAGAGAAATTCAGTGCTCTTAGGCAGCTTGCATTCTTGGAAGGGAAGACAGTGAAGAAAAAAATTAGTAGGTAAAGTATATGCTATGCTATTAATTGATCCAAGCAGTGGAGAAAATTAATACAATTACAGGAAGGAGTCTGTGGCTCTCTTGGGGAAGAAAGTTCCAGGCAGAGGCACAGTCTGATACTAAGGTATTGAGACAGAAAAAGTGCCCATCATGTTTGAGGAAAAGCAAAGGGTGCAAAGTTGGCCAGAGGGGTATGGTGAGGGGAGAGTAAGAAGAGGTGCAAGCAGGTGAATGCAGAAAAGGAGCTACATGAAGGAGGGCCTTTACCTGAGTGAGAGGAGAAGGCGTCAGAGGGTGTAGACAGAGAAGTGAGATGATCTGACCTAAATTCTCATGCTAAGTCATATGCTGCTGATACTGAGAATAGATTGCAGCAGGGCAAGGGTAGAGAGACAACACTTAGAAGCTATTTTGCAGTATTCACCATGAAAAATTATGATGTCTTGCCAGGGTGGTAGCAGTGGAGGTGGTAAGATGTGATCAGATTCTGGATTTATAGCATTTTGGAGGGAGAGCCAAAATTTTTGACCTAGGCAGCTGGAAAGACAGTGAGATAACTGGAAGGACCAGTAGCTTGGTGGTAGTGTTGTTTTTTTTTTCTTTTGATAAAGATTTATTTATTTGAAAGTCAGAATTACGGAGAGAGAAGAAGAGACAAAAGAGAGATCTTCCATCTGCTGGTTCACTTCCTAAGTGACCTCAACAGCCAGGGTTGGACCAGGCCAAAACCAAGAGCCAGAGGCTTAATCCAGGTCTCCCATGTGGGTGTAGGAGCCCGTACACTTAAGCCATCCTCTCCCACTTTCCCAGGCACACCAGCAGGGAGCTGGCAGCCAGGACCCAAACTGGTGCTTACGTGGGATACCTGCATTGCAGACAACAGCTTACCCTGCTGTGCCAGAGCATCAGTCCCAGTAGCTTGGTTTAGTTCAAAAGAAATTTGAGATGCCAGTTAATATTCAAAAGTGATGTTAAATAGCCATTTAGATCCACAGCCATGGTGTTCAGAGGGTTCTGAGTTGGGGATATAAACTTGGGTCTTTATTTAAAGTCATGAGACTGTATGAGATCACCATGGGAGTACATTTAAAGAACTGAAGTCCAGGGGCAGGTGTTGTGGCATAGTGGTAAAGCTGCCGCCTGTAGTGCTGGCATCCCGGGTGGTTGCTGGTTCAAGTCCTGGCCGCTCCACTTCTGATCCAGCTCTTTGCTAATGTGCCTTGGAAAGCAATGGAAGATGGCTTAAGTGTATGGGCTCCTACACTCACATGGGAGACCTGGATGAAGCCCCTGGCTCCTGGCTTTGGCCTGGCCCAGCCCTGACTGTTGAGGTCACTTAAGGAGTGAACCAACAGATGGAAGATTGATCTCTCTCTCTTTATCTCTCTCCCTCGCACCCCCGCTGTAATTCTGACTTTCAGATAAATCCTTGGGCACCTACCTATACCCATGTGGGAGACCCAGAGGAAGCTCCTGGCTCCTGGCTTTGGATCAGCCCAGGTCCAGCCATTACAGCCATTTGGGGAGTGAACTAGCAGATGGAAGACACCTCTCTTTGTCTCTCTCTCCCTCTGCCTCTCTGTAACTGTGCCTTTCAAGTAAATAAAACAAACAAACAAACAAAAAACCCAAAGTCCAAGGACTGCACTTGGTGCCTTCCAAGTTTGAGAGGTCAGGCACATGTGGAAAGACCAGTAGAGGCTGCTCAGAAGTACTGAGCACTGAGTGGGGAAGAGAGTAAACGGATATGTGGTCCTGAAAGTCACAGAAGAGATTTCATAAGGAGAAGGGAGCGATGGGCTGACTTAAACGCTGTGGGCAGGTCAAGCGTGAAGACATCTGGGATCAAGCATTGTGGACTGCAGTGTTCCTTTGGAACTGAGAAACTAAACCATACTAAAACATACCTCCCTTGTTCACTGTGGCTGGTGTGATGATGTATACATGTACATTTATATATGTGTGTGTGTACATATATATGTCATTTTTTTTGGAAGTGAGACAGAGACAGAGGTTGATTGACCTTCCATCCACTAGTTTCAATCCTCAAATGCCTGCCACAATCAAGGCTGAGTCAGACTGAAGTCAGGAGCCAGGAACTCCATCTACGTTTCCCACAGGGGTAGCAGGAACCCAAGTACTTGAGCCATCTTCTCCTGCCTCCCAGGGTATGCATTAGCAGGAAGCTGAGTCAGAAGTAGAGGCGAGACTCAAGCCCAGGCACTGTGATATGGGATGCAGGCATCTCAAGAGGCAGTTTAACCACTGCCAGTGTTTTGGAGTGAAGACTTTTGTACACAGTTACATAGGATGTGACCCATGTCCCTGAGGGATTTAAAATTTAGCTGAAGAACCTGGATATATACATATAAATGTTAACAAAGATTGGCAAATTTTTGGTGCCACTTGCATAGATAAAACAATGCCATAGGATTTTAGGAGTTGGGAAAATCTGTCAGAAGATTTGCAGCTGTTGGAGGTTTCCTGGGATGCAGAGTGAAGGAATGGGGAGGTTGCCATGGAGAGGAGAGGGTAGGCCAGGAGTAAACAAGGTGCAGGGGTGCATTCACGTGACAGGCAAATTAGGAGGTGACTGTGCAGTGAGAGGAGCTTTCATTCTCAGGGCATTTCAAAGGCAGTCTTTAGTATGGCAGTTTTTCCCCGATACCTAAATACTTGAGCCGTCATCTCCTGCCACCCAGGGTATGCATTAGCAGGAAGCTGAGTCAGAAGTAGAGGCAGGACTCAAGCCCAGGCACTGTGATACGGGATGCAGGCGTCCCAGGAGGCAGTTTAACCACTGTGAATGGCTTTAGACTGGTTCTTCACATATGATTAGAAAAATAAAATAGGTGAATGGTAGTAAGACATGTTAAGAAATAAAAAGTGTACATGGTGACATGCTTGAAAACAGAGCTGTATAGTAGCTGGTATGCTATTCTGAAATGAAATTGCAGTGTTGACTAGAAAATTGTTTTCGTTTCTTTTCTGAAATTCTTAATAGCATTGAATGTGGTACAGTGGTACACGAACGAGGCAGTGTTCTCAGAACTAGTCTATCGGAGACTTGTTCAGCATCGACAGTGGTGGGGAACCCAGTGGCTTTGCGGTTTAGGTTAACCTCCATCCTTTCCCTAGCCTTTCATTTCACTCAGAGAGGAGAGGAGAGGAGGTAAATTGAAGAGAGGGTGAGAAAGTTGAAACCATATTAAAGATCATCTGGAAAATATAAAGACAATGTTTGTGGCAAACTAAAGTACAGACAAAGCTCTAAACACGTAAGTCAGGGGCTAAAAGTGCTACAATAAAAATAACACAGAGAACATTTCCTATCAAGAGAAGAGGTTGCCTTTGTGAGTTTGTAAATTGTAACGACTGTAGCTGAAGTATTTTAACAAATTACTTTAAAAATTCTATCAGAATTAAACATTTTAACATCATAATTTCTGTTTTCAGAATAGATTATTTTACAACACTGTATGCAAATACAAAAAGAGTTAGCCAGAAAAATGTTGCTTTTTAAAATTTAATTTTCAGTAAACCCTGCTTCTCAACTGTACTGAGTTTTAAGAGCAAGTCAGAGTCTATCTCTTCAGTGCGTAGAAAAAAAGTCAGACATAGCTAAGAAATTTTTTTTTCTATCTTAACGTATATAAATCGAAGCACATGGAAATTTGGGGGTTTTATCTTTTGCCTCACCTTACCTCTTTTAATTTGGGAGTTTAATCTAAGCCTTTGGATGATTACTGTGTCAGTGTGATTTGTTATTCTGATTAAGAAGCCATCATCATTAGAAATTTTTATTGTATGCCCAGTATATGTTAGCAATCTGGCTTTTCTTTGAAATTCATCACCGGAAGGGAGTTGTTGTGTACAGATTACGACCATTACATTGTAATTTTGACAGATGTGTCCATTTTATTTCACATAATTGAAGATACTTTCTTTTGGATTTCATTTTTAGAGACTGTTATGCAGTTCCTTGAGAAACTATCTGACAGACTTTCTGAAAGGTTAGTTTTCAGTTTTCAGTTATGTTATTTGTTTATTGAGAATTAGACAGTGACCTGCTAGGAGGCTACCTGGCCCTTTGAGCAGGAGCCCTTCCCACTGAGTCAGACGGCACGTCGTCTTCCTCAGGGGCTTCCCGGAAAGCAGAGGCCGTCCCCTCGCATGAGCCACTTGTCTGTAGGAGCTCACCTTCCGTGTGGAGTTTGAAACATGTCCAGTACCACCTTGAAGCTGTTTTAACGTGGACCATTGATTTTACAACACGTTCATAAAATAATACTTGCTTTCTTTTGGCCTGAGTGCTGGAGGCTCTCTGATGTGGTTGGTGGTGCTCACGTGTGTTTGAAGACTGTCCTGCCTCGCTGTCTGTAGATTCTGACTCCCCTTGCTGTGCTGCTGCCTTCCCTGCCCAGGCCCTTCCATCCCGCACGTGCCCTTCCCTGGTGCTCTTCTCGGACTCAGTGGGGGCCGATGCACAGCTGCCCCTGAGCCCCGGGCTGCTCTGGATCAGAAGAGGGCATGCCTTGGCTTTTGTTCCCAGTGATGCTGTCTAAAATTTTGCTTGCTTTTTTTTTTTTTTTTTGACTGCACACACGCATTCAGCTTTAGCTTAGATTTTATTTGGCATCATAAACTCCTACCTTAGACTCCATCTTCTCTATTTTGAATTAGTGTATAAATTCTAAAATTTTCTTAAATCCCAGTGAACCATTTTGTCGTTAGTATGATGAAGAGGGAGTGTTGATTATGCAGTTATTTGAGAATTTATCCTATTTTGCTTTGTTAGTTAAGTGACAACATTCTTTCTACACTTAGTGTAGCTACACATTGTATTTTGAGCTTATTTTCATAATTTGCAAAAGTATATTATTATATAGAAATATATTGGAGTTCTAACAGAGGCTTCATATTTACAAACATTGAATACCTATTTAATTATTACCCAGCTAGAGTTTCTCTGTAAGGTAAAATATTTAAAATATTAAGTGTTAAAATATTAAATATAAATAAATGCTTATATTTTTTGTAGAAAGCATTTGTTACTTTTTTACCTTTGTAAGAAAAAGCAGTGATTTAAAGCTTGCTTTGCACATTTCTGTAACATTGCTGCTTTTTCCCCACTTCAGTACTTTCCAGACGTATCTGCCGTGATATTTTTTAAGGTAGAAATAGCAGTCGAGGGGCCGGTTTTGTGGCATAGCAGGTATCCACTACCCAGCACCAGCACCCCTTATGGGCAGTGGTTTGAGTCCTGGCTGCCCCATTTCTGATCCAGCTCTCTGCTATGGCCTGGGAAAGCAGTAGATGATGGCCCAAGTACTTGGACCCCTGTACCCGCGTGGGGGACCTTGAAGAAGCTCCTGCTGGCTTCGGACCAGCCCATCTCTGGCCGCTGCAACCATTTGGGGTGTGAAATAGCAGATAGAAGATTCTTTATCTCTCTCTCTGTAATTTTGTCTTACAAAAATAAATAAAAATCATTTAAAAAAAGAAATAGAAAAAGAATACTGATTTATATATTTTTGTCTCTTCTAATATCTTTGTAAACTTTGGATGAATACTGGTTTACATTTGCACTGCAAATTAAACTATTTTTATTAGAATATTAGAAAGCATTATAGGCAAGCTAGTTCTTTTATAATGTACTTATTAAAATTTTGTTCTAACAAATATTGATAACCCTCTTTTACAGAACCATAAAAGATTTTGAGGTGATGAGAAAGATGAAAATGAAACTAAATCCTCAAAATTCTGTAAGTAACTATGTTGGAATATTTTTACTATAATGTAAACAAGATATCAACTGAAATCGCCATCTTTTGATTCTAAAACTTTCTTGTGATATGCTTGTTGGAGGTCTGCATAGTCTTTTTTTTTTCTTCTTATCCTTGTTTTTTTGAAGTAAAATCTGTAGAATATTTGATCCATATGTCCATGTCTGTGTTGCCTGGAAACCTCCGGTTGTTGTTGATTAGTTATGTGAGTGTGCCTGTACGGATAATACCCATAATGTATGTGCATTCATGCGAAGGCTGCCTCCGTTCCGTAGAGAATTGGCTTCTCGGATTTTAAGCAGCCTTATGTGGGCGTGGTCTGCAGGTCGGCGGTAGTCGCCATCAGTCTTGACGTTGCACTTTCTGTGCTCCTTTGTTTGCTCACTTGTGATGCTCAGCTAAGTAACTCATTGTTGATTGAGGAAGTGTACTGCACTCAGAACAGTTAAGTGTTCTTCTCAGTCACAGAGTGTCTGTGCCCAGAATGCTGCCCGAGGGATTGGGGTGCTCTGAAAAGCGATGGGATTCTGCATTTTCGGACTTTCATCCCCATTTGGCGTGGAGATGCCACAGAGTTGCTAGGGTTGTGTGCGTATTCTTTTATAGGCAATGTTGTTGGAAATTCTTGAGATGGTAGCTGTTGGCTGCCAGAGCCACAGTCATAGGGAAAATACAGGGAAACAGGCGTTGTAGATTTAGAAATTATTTACTAGATTCCCAGATACAGCCACCGAGATCAATCATGTGAAGTTCAGCCATTTACTGCATGACATGTCAATCTGTTAATTAATGGTGGGAGTTCTGTCCAACAAAGTAATGCACCCTTTCGCTAGGTAGGTAGTTCCATTTAGGAAACTAGAAAATAGATCAGGATTGATTTTGGTGAATACAGGCATGGAAAAAATGAAAGATAAGTGTGTTGCCGAAAGCTAATTTAGTAGAAGCTAGTATAACTCAAATGTATTCTCCCCAGACATTTATGCCTAGCTTATGTATACAGGAGCTTTGTTGTTGTTGTTGTTTAATTTATTTGGAAGACAGAGTTACAGAGATAGATCTTCCATCCACTGGTTCACTCCCCAAATGGCTGCAACAGCTGGGGCTGGGCCAGGCTGAAGCAGGAGCCAGGAGCTTCATCTGAGTCTCCCAGGTGGGTGCAGGGCCCCAAGCACGTGGGCTATCTTCTGCTGATTTTTCCATGCACATTAGTGGAAAGTTGGATCGGAAGTAGAGTAGCTGGAACTCGAACTAGCACCCAAATGGGATGCTGCTGTTGCAGGCAGACGCTTAACCCAGTATGCCACAACACTGGTCCCAGTACTGGTTGTTCTGATCTGTGGGAAATGCTTGGTCTTCTTATGTGAGTCTCTTTTAGGGAAATGATTCCCTCACTTGCCTTCCTGCCCTAGCCAGGACCTGCACTTTAGGCCAAGGGTTCTCAGAGTGTGGTGCCCCAGACCAGAAGCAGTGGCATCGGCTGGCAACATGTTAGAAATAAAAATTCTTGAGCCCCATGTCAGCCCCACTGAATGAAAGACTCTAGGATGGGCCCCCCAGTCTGAGTTTCAAGAAGCCCTCTGGGTGGTTCACACTCCCTCCCCCCATCATCAGGTGTTAGGTCCTGCAGATTCTACCTTCTCAGGAGCTCAGTGTCCTCTGCTCCTTGTGCCCACTGCCACAGCCTTGGTTGGGGACATTGTTAACCTCTCCCAGATTATAATTGTAGTTACCTCGTTGGTTTTCTAGCCCTTTAGTCTTGCTCCTCTCAAAACCCTCCTGGAGTCTGCCTGCTTAGCAACACCTAGCACAGTGTTAGGCATAGAGTACATTCTCAACACTTACTTGAACTACGAAACAATGAAATGAATTGCCACCAAAGGGATTTTTCGTTTTATTTTTCTTTCTTATGAATGTGGTCAATATTTACTCACTTAATTACTTGAAAAGCAGAGATAGAGAGACCTTCCATCTGCTGGGTCACTCTCCACATGCCTGCTACAGCCATGAGTGGGCCGGGCCAAAGTCAGGAGCCAGGATCTCAATCCATGTGTCTAGACATGGATGGCAAGGACTCAGGTTCTTGAGCCATCACCTGCCGCCTACCATGGTGGACATTAGCAGGTAGCTGGAATTGGGAGTAGAGTCAGACTTGAACCCAGGCACTCTGATAGGAGATGTAGACATCCCAAGCAGCATCTTAACCACTATACCAGCTGCCCACCCCACAGGCACTTTCCTAAAAAGCAGATCTCATCTTGTCACTCTCTTGATTCAAATTCTACAAGAGCTCCCTGTAATTCTGAGGTTTTCTTTGCAATTTTTGAATTCTCCTACCAAGCCCTTGAGGTTTGGCCCTTACCTGTCTCTCCATCCCCATCTTTTATGCCCCTTTCTGAGGCTAAGTTCATAATTTTTGCTTTCTAGCTAGTTCCTGTGTGATACTCATGCCCTTTCTTCACTTACTTTTGTCTTCCTCCCCTCCCCTCCCCTCCCCTCCCTTCCCTCCCTTCCCTCCCTCTCCTCTCTCCTTTGCCTTCTTTTATTCTTATTGAATTTGGTGGGTAGCTTCCAGTCATTCACAAGCACAGTACATGGGAGTGCCTTTTCTCCTTTCCCACCTGGATTAACTACTCCCATCCTTCAAGTCTCAACTCAGGTTTTGCCTCCTTCAAAACATTTCCTGACCTGCCATGGTGACTTCACTGCCCTTCCCATGGGCTCTGGATCATAGGCTTGGCATACTGCTCTCTAATTGTTGAGTCACCTGTCTTTTCCCCTGCCTACCCCATCAGCTCCTTGACACAGGCATGGTGTCTTCCTTGTTTCTGTGTCATTAGCGCCTGCACTCTGTCCAGCATCTGAAGATGGTAAATTCTCATCTCCTAGGGGCTGGCACTGTGGTGTAGTAGGCTAAGCCTCTGCCTGCTGCGCAGGCATCCCATATGGGTGTTGGTTTATGTCTTGGATGCTTCTGTTCCAATCCAGCTCTCTGCTTATGGCCTGGGAAAGCAGTGGAGGATGGCCTAAGTGCTTGGGCCCCTGCACCCATGTGGGGGACCTGAAAGAAGCTCCTGGCTCCTGGCTTTGGACCAGCCTAGCACTGGCCCCTGTGGCTGTTTGGGGAGTGAACCAGCAGATGGAAAACCCCTCTCTGTGTGTCTTCCTCTGTCTCTCTCTATAACTCTGCCTGTCAAATAAATAAATAAAATGTTTAAAAAACATTTCTCATCTCCTAGAGTCAGAGTATGCCCGGGACTGAATCCTGAGGAGCTCACAGGCAGAAAAAAAATCAGCCTACAGGTGTCTTACTTCATCACGCATCCTGTAATTCAAGTATGGTTGTGGAATTTGGAGATCACCTTGTGATCAAGGAGGTGATGCCAGGCTGAAGTTTTAAAGGATAGGTAATGAGCAAGGCAGCCAACATCTGTTAGGCTCCTACTTAGTGCCGGGTGTTCTACTGAACAGTTTAAGTGTATTTAGCAATGCTGTTTGGGAGACACAGTGGTTCATATGCCAAATATTTATTGAGTGACTGTTATATACCAGTAACTCTTCAGGGTACCAGGATACAGTTGGACTTGATGAAAGCAAGGTCCTTGCCCTCATGCAGCTTACAGTCTGTTAAAGCCTGAGAACTTGATCCCAGGCCATCTGACTGCACAGCCTGACCTCTTGTCCACTTCTGTCACTGTCGCCTGGACACCTTACGTGGAGGATGATCCGTTGAGGTGTTGAAGCTTTTCTTTCTTTCAATGTTTTGTACCAGTCATCAACAACTATTCAGTACTTCGTTATGATGTATTTTCTTTGCCAAGATTCAACTTAAATCTGCATAGTTGCATTTCAGATTGTTGCTTACATGTTGGGGATCCACCCTAATCTTCTTGCTTAGGTTTAGAAAGAACCATAATCTTGCCTGCAGTGTATCTTAAGCATCTTAATACGTGGCTTACATTTTGGGGGAAATTTCATCATGACTAATTTAATCCATTAATGTTGACTTCTGTTAGTTTGCATTTGGGGATGACATTTGTTTACCTTTTCCCCAGATTCTGAGGTTAGGCCTTGTTTATACTTCTCTACCCATTGATTACATGGAAGTCAAAATAAAAGGAAGGTATTTCCTGTCAAGCCATGAATTTTGGAGTTTTTCTGAAATTTTTCTGATTTACATTAGCACTAACTGGTTTACATTTTGTAAGCTGACTGACTTGGCAATAGCTGGTTTATATTTTATAAGCTAGTTAACACTGAAGCAGTCACTGTCTTTTGTAACTGTGAATTATTTCATTGTAGGAATTAATGCCTTGGGATCCCCCCTACTACAGTGGTTTGATTCGTGCAGAGAGGTAAGTTTTTCAAGAAGTGACATCTGTGAGAGGGAAATTCATACTTCTTCAGCACTTCGTGCATTCAGTTAGTAACTGCTGTCACCCTCTCACCTGCACACATTACAAACCTGGTTCCCCACAAACCCATCCTCTGTGTGCTGGCATGGCCAGTGCTTGCCACAGAGTTTGATGCCTGTGCATTGCAAGGCCATGCTGTTGCTCATAGTATCATGGTTTACTCTTCACCCATAGGCCCATTTTTATATCATTTCCTTGTTTAAAACTCCCTACTAGGGCAAGCATTTAGCACAGTTGTGAAGACTCTGGTTAAGATGTCCATGTCCTAAAAGAGGAAACCTGGATTTGATACCCAGCTTTGCATCCTGACTCGAGCTTCCTGCTGATACACACACACTGGAAGGCAGCAATGATGGCCCAAGTAATTGGGTTCCTGCCATTCACATGGGAGACCTGCATCAAACTCTGGCTCTCAACTTTAGTCCCAGCCATTGTGTGTGTTTGGAGAATGAATCAATGGATGATAACTCTGTCAAGTCAGAAAGAAAGAAAGGAAAACACTCCCTCTGGTGTTCAGAATCTGGTTTCTGTGGGGACTAGGGCTTTGCCAGAATCTTTGCCTTGTCCGATTGCCAGCCCAGGGTGGGTGCCAGCAGATGTTTGTTGAAACAATGAAAGAATAAACAGGTGGTACTTTGCCTGATGCTAGGTGATTTCCTTATGTTTTCTCATATAAATTTGAACATACTGTCAACATCTAGCAGGACAGAAATTGAATGATGAATTAGGAAATTTAAGTAGCTTCTTGTTTACTCTTCTGTGTTTATTATATATGTGGCAAAGTATTAGACATAAGTATGTGTTTATCCCAAAGTATACTTTATTTCTGCCATTTTCATATTTACTTTTTAAAAAAAAAAAAAGAATTTATATATTTACTTGAAAGGCAGAGATAGAAGGGATGGGCAGATAGAGAGAGATCTTCCATCTGTTGGTTCACTCCCCAAATGACCACAATGGCCAGGGCTGAGCCAGGCCTAAGCCAGGAGTCAAGAGCTTCTTCCAAGTCTCCATTTGGTTGCAGGAGCCTAAGCACTTTCCCAGACACATTAGCAGGGAGCTGGATTGGAAGTAGAGCAGCTGGGACTTGAACTAGTACCCATATAGGATACCGGTGTTGCAGGCCAGGTCTTTAATTGGCTGGGCCACAGTGCAAGCCCCAGCCCTAATCTTATTTTAAGGACATTTTTTATTTACTTATATTTGGAACGCAGAGAAATGAAGACAGAGAGATCTTCTGTACATTGGCTCACTTCTCAAATGCCCACAATAGCCAAGACTGGACCAGGCTAAAGCCAGGAGCCTGAGACTCAATCCAGGTCTCCCATGTGGGTAGTAGGGACCCAAGCACTTGAGTCGTCATCTGCACCCTCCCAAGATGTGTATTAGCAGGAAGCTAGATTGGAAGTTGTTCCAGAACTCGAACCCAGGCAATCTGACATAGGATATGGACATCCAAAGTGGCATCCTAACCACTACACCAAATGCCTGCCCCAGAATCCTACCCTTCAGTAAACCATGAACACTTTTCTCTTATAGTTAGTTTTTGAGATATGCAGTTTAACTGAGAGTTAAGATGGATTGAGGTAATAGATGAAGATAGCAGTTTTTAGTCTTTGTCCTCATGAAAACATGTTGGCATAGATCATGGTATTGATTTGGCTGCTCCTAGGCTTTGCCATATTTCTGTTGCCGTACATTATTGAATTATCAAATAGAGGGTAGTAGGTACTTCTCCAAAGCAAGACCTGACTAGTTTTTAAAAATTCTTTTGGCCTGTGTCAAAAGCAAGAAATGGTCACTTTAGACGTCCTCTTCTGCACCAGCAGGCCAAGATGTCCTCACCTCAGGTGGTATGTGTTAGAGAGCCTACGTGCTGAATTTTCGTTGGCTTTTCCATCTTTGCCTTCTCTGTTACGTAACAGTTCCTCATACCAGGCTCACCAAAAGTAACAGTCTCCTAACCTTCATGTGATAATATTTGGTCAGCTACTGTTTCTTATAGTTGTGTCCCAAATTCAGCGTCAGTCATCTTTTCTATGAAAACACTTTAAATTCATTAAAAAAATCTGTAATAATGTGGTCATAATAAACAGTGAATTCTTAGAATATATTATGGCTTAATGTAAGGTGAGGTTTCATAAACATGTTTTGTGGCTTCAGAACTTCACCCTGCTCCCTATGATTGCATAAAAAATATTTTTTTCTTTCAAAGAAAGATTTGCCTAGATTTGCCTAGCACAAAGGCGTACTAAAATTTGCTTATTAATTCTTTGCTTACATATATAAATTATTTGCTGGATTTTTGACATTGGAAAGTAAATATAAGTTGAATGTATTTGTTTTTGATTTTTGCTTCTGTGATTTATATTTTATATGGTATTCCTTCCATGTTATTTCACCCACCCTCCAATTATCACAGTACCTTAGCCTTGAATTTAGTGACATTTTTGTTATTTTACTGTGCTCTGTAAATATAGCCTGCCCAAATGATAGTTCTGTGGATGTTTACTTATGAATATTTGAAGATTTGGAAAAGATACAATCAAGAGGGATTTCAAGCAGATGCAGTAATTGGGCATCTGAGGTCCCTGAGTTGTTTGATCTTAAACAGAAGTCACTGCATAAGGACTGCCTCTTTGCCTTTGTGGGACAACCACAGTCCTGGAAAGTGCAGCCCTTGCCGACTGGCTCTGGAGTCAGTGCTTACAGATCCCTGGGCCCCCAGCAGCTGGGAGCGCTCTCTGGGCTACACTCACCATGGAGTATGTGTGGGGTGTGTGTGTGTAAGGGGGCGCTTTTGTCCATGTCTGACATTGGAAAGAATGGGAACTGCTGTGGCATTTGGAAGGAGTTCTCTGAAGTCAGGGAGCTGGCAGGTCGTGGCACCACCACTTAAGAACTGTCTACCCTCCGCAAACCTCTCAGCAAGGTTATTTGTAGCAGAGGGGTTGTAGTCATCCCTACTTGGCAGTCAGGGTTAAATGAGATTTTGTTGCTAGTAGTTGAATAACACTGTTGTATGGAATTGGCCATCTGTGGGTCATCTTCTAGAGAATGCTGTTTAAGTACTGTGGTGCTGTTTAAGTACTCTCTATTGAGGGAAGGGTCAGTTCTCCCTTTAATGCTATCATCTAGAGGCAGGCATATGGCACATCAGTTAAAGACACCACGTGGGATGCCCACATCCCATATTGGAGTGCCTGGCTTGGAGTCCTGGTTCTGCTTCTGATTCTAGCTGCCTGTTGATGTGCCCAGGGGAGCAACAGGTAATGGCTCAAGTACTTGGGTCCCTCCCACCCATTGGAAGACCCTGACTGAGTTCTGAGCTCCTAGCTTAGGGCTGGCTCAGGCCTGGCTGTGGCAGGCATTTGAGGAGCAAATCAGCGGATCCAAGATGTCTGTCCTTCTCTCTCTTTCCCTGCCTTTCAAGTAGAAAAGAAAAGCACTTATTTAAAGTGGAATAAATGTATTGAGTTGTAGAATGCTCATCAGACAAGGTTTGAATATAAAGAAGACTGAACAGGGGCATCCACTTTGCTGGTGCTTCATAGCATCACTGCTCAGTGGAGGGGCCTTGCTCAGCCCACAGGACAGCTCACTGCTGTTGGTCACTTCCTTCTGTGAGGTCAAAGGTCACTACCATCTTCAACATAAAATTGGAGCTGTCAATCAAGGCTTTGTGTGATCTCATCACAGCCTACATATCTTACTTGTATTTTTTTAAGATTTATTTATTTATTTGAAATGCAGAGTTACAGAGAGGAAAAAGGGAGAGAGCAATATTCCATCTTCTGTTTCACTCCCCAAATGGCCGCAATGGCTGAGGCTAGGCCAGGGTGAAGCCAGGAGCCAGGAACTCCATTCAATCTCCCGCATGGGCAACAGTGGCCCAGATACTTGAGCCATTCTCCACTGCTTGCCCAGGCACATTAGCAGGGAGCTAGATCAGAATTGGAGCAGCTGAGATGCCAGCATTGCAGGTGGTGGCTTAACCCACTGTATCACACACCAGCCCCAGCCTACTTTTCTTTTGGGGGTATAGCCCAAAATAACCCTTCTGATTTTCCCCCAACAACTCTCTCCATCCATAATTTACTTCAGCCAGACTAAACTCGGTTCTCCAGCCAGACCCCCTTTCTGCCACAGAACCTGTGTCTGGCAAGCAGAGGGGCTCCTGTTGCCTTCTTGTCTACTCTCTGCACCTGTTGCTGAGAGCGCCAGGAGCCTCCAGGTCTGTGCTTGCCACATGCAGCTCCTGGCACCACCATGCTCACAGCTTGTGTGCAGCCCCGTTGAGCTGTTGGTTATGTGTTCCGGGCAGTGTGCTCCTGACCTGTGTGAGCTAAACGTGTCTGGCCAGCCTTGTTTTAAAACTGCATGGCACGTACTCTGGATATTCAGCAGACGCATAGCAGTTGGTAGCCATTTTTCTAGCCTATATCCAAATCAGTCAGTAGAAATCAATATTAAAATCAATCTAGTGATGATGTGTGTGTGTTTTTTTTTTTTTGAAAGAGAATGTCATATTTTTAAATGCAGCTGATTATTTGAGAGGCAGAGAGAGAAGGAGTTTTTTTTTTTTTTTTTTAGATAGAGTTAGAGAGAGAGAAAGGTCTTCCTTCCATTGTTTCACTCCCTAAATGGCTGCCACGGCTGGTGCACTGCGCCAATCCGAAGCCAGGAGCCAGGTGCTTCCTCTTGGTCTCCCATGCGGGTGCAAGGCCCCAGGCACTTGGGCCATCCTCCACCACCTTCCTGGGCCACAGCAGAGAGCTGGACTGGAAGAGGAGCAATTGGGACTAGAACCCAGCACCCATATGGGATGCTGGCGCCGCAGGCGGAGGATTAACCAAGTGAGCCACGGCACTGACCCTGAGAAGGAGATGTTTAAAGAGGGATTACTCCCATCGCTGGTTCATTACCCAAATGCCTGCTATAACCATCTGGGGCGGGGCTGGGCTGGGGCCAGAGCTAGGAGCTGAGAATTCAGTCCAGGTCTCCCACATGGGTGACAGGAACCCAACAACTTTGAGCCATCAGTGCTACTTCCCAGGGGCTTCATTGCCAGGCGCCTGGAGTCTGGAGCCAGAACTGGGACTGAAACCCAGGGACTCCAACATGGAACACAGAAGTCTTAACCTCCAGGCCAAGTTCTAGGCCCTCATAGCTTTTTTTTTTTTTTTTTAAGATTTATTTATTTCTTTATTTGAAAGGCAGAGTTACACAGAGAAAGAAGGAGAGACAGAGAGAGAGAGGGAGAGAGAGAGAGAGAGATCTTCCATCTGCTGGTTCACTCCCCAGATGGCCGCAATGGCTGTAGCTGTGCTGATCCAAAGCCCGGAGCCAGGAACTTCTTCCAGGTCTCCCACATGGGTGCAGGGGCCCAAGGACCTGGGCTGTCTTTCCCAGGCCATAGCAGAGAGCTGGATCGGAAGTGGAGCTGCTGGGACTTGAACCAGCACCCATATGGGATGCTGGCACTGCAGGCAGTGGCCTTACCTGCTATGCCACAGTGCTGGCCCCCCCTCATAGTTTTTTGAATGTTTTTCATCCAGCAGATTTGTTGAAAGTAGTGATATGGTCAGGAGATCTTTGGAGTGTGTATCTGTTGATGGAGCCTTCTACCTTGTTCACTGAAACTTTGCCATCACCAGCGGTCCTGAAACACAGTGTAGCCTGCCTGATATGCACATGGGCCTTTAGCTTACTTAACTAAACCTTTAGTACCAGTTCACTTATTTGGCTATTAATTCAGTTTAAAAAAATAATGGAGAGAAGGGATGTGCAGAATTGCCTCAGAGGTCGTTGTAAGAAGTGGGGATTTTAAACATCTGTTTTAAGTAGCTTAGCAGGCAAGTGATTGAGTTTTGGATTGAGGTTTCAGTAATCTTGATTGATAAGAGTGGGCACGGAGGCACAGGTAATGGATGGGAAAAGAAAGGGAAAATATCATAAGTCAGGTTTTGAGGTTAGAGGAGTGGGACAAAGCAAAGATTTCTAAATCCTTGTTGAATTCAAGGACTTTCAAATAAAGACTTAAATGTGTGGGGTGACACAAAAAGAAACATAGACGGGGCTTTCCTTTATGTTAACCCCAGGGACATTTTTGTTTTGCTTTTGTGTTAAATACTTCAGATTTATTATAAGTTTCTTAAATGTCTGCCTAAAGAAAAAAGAACCTATTTAAAAGTTGGAGTAGAACTTAATGTGCTTTCATACCCAAGTGCATCTTGGGAAATAGTGACTGTTGTGCCATCAGAAAGAGCAGTGTGGCTTTTTTCTTGTTCAGGTTTAGGACTGCAGTCCTCAAGGGGGAATAAAATGAATAGTTTCAGCTATGAAAAGTAGATGTGAAATGATTTTATTGGAAATTAAATTTCGTTTCTAAATAGGCAGTGCATTCACATGATTCCTCAAAGCAGTGCTGAAAAGTGTTCGTTAAGACAGGATGAAGTCATCCCTGCCTGTCCCCAGAGGTCATCACTTTAAGGTTGTTTAGTGGTTCCTTCCCTTGTTTGGGTTTTGTTCTTAATGCTTTGGGCACATTATTTCTTTTCTGCCAATAATGAGTTTCAGAGAATCATATTTCATTTATTTTGGTGCTTTTTAAAATGAGTATTTAAAAAAACTCATGGAAAATGGAATTAAAAATGTTTGTTTAGGTACAAAATTTTTTGAAATACAAGCATGTCTTTTTTATAATACACATTTTTAATGAACTTTTTGAATATCTCTGGTTTAGATTTCAAAATTTTTTTGTATGAAAACAAACTCAATTTTCCACGAACTTTTTGAAGTTCCTCTGTATTAAGATATCATTGGGAAGTGGAATTTGGTATTATCCATTCCTTGATAAGGACATGTTCTTAAAATCTCAAGAGTATTCACATAATGAAATAAGGGTGTTTTGTGTTTTAAACTATTCAGAAAACACTGGACTGTCACCGAAGAACTTCTGTTTGATTTGTGACATTATAGTCTTTGTTAGCATAGGTGTCATGATCTTAGGTTTTGTTTTTTTTTTTTTTTTAAGATTTATCTTATTTATTTGAAAGAGTTACAGAGAGAGAGGAAGAGACAGAGAAGTTTTCCATCCGCTGTTTTGCTCCCTGAATGGCTGCAATGGCTAGAGCTGGGCCATTGTGAAGCCAGGAGCTAGGAGCTTCCTCCAGGTCTCCCACATGGGTGCAGGGGCCTAAGCACTTGGATATTCCTCTGCTTCATTCTCACATGCATTAGCAGGGAGCTGGATCAGAAGCTGAGCAGCTGGGACTCGAACTGGCACCCATATAGGATGCTGGTGATGTTGGTTTTAACCTGCTATGCCACAGTACCAGCCCCTAGCTTCAGATTTAGTCATTTTAAATTTAGTCATTTTTTGGGGGAATGCCAGAATAACTGTAAGTGGTCAGTTGTGCTAAGTTTTAATGCCTTGGATTTGAACTTGGTCTTTAGGAGCCTGTTCAGTGAAACTCAGAGCACCTGGGTTTATGAGGGCCAGTTGGTTCTGAGAACTGATGGCTGCATCCCTGCGGAGGGCAGAGGGCAGAGGGGCTGGCGGTCGCTGCAGTTCAGTGCCAGGAGCTTCAGAGACTCGGCAGCATCAGAGGGATGGCTCTGTGGCTGGGCAAACTCCGGAGGCAAAGGACTGTCCTGGCCACTATCGGCTCTTTTCCCAAAGCTCTGGGGACGAGCACTTGCCTCTTTCTCTTCTGCTACTGTCACAAGTGCCTTCTCACCAGGCTGGCTTTCCTCCCCTCCCAAGGCACGCCCGGCCCTGACTCACAGGTTGTTCTCCCCAAAGCAGGCTGAAGCACATTTGCATTTGTCTTGGTCATTCCTGTCTCACTCTTCCATCGCAGACAGGGCTGAGTGAGAGATGGCTGCAAGTAGAGGGCTCATTGCTGTCCTGAGATTGGCTGCAGCCTCAGAGGTGGGGGTGGCTCTGTCACCTAGTGCCACCTCACTGTGATGCTGTCACCCCTTCTCCCTGCAGGCAGGCCTACTGTCTCTCTTTCCTGCTTCTCTTAAGAAGAGAGTGGAATTGCGCTATCTTTGTTTAGTTTTCATTTCTGTTAACCACAGTTTCCAGTGAACTGTGCAGCTAATGTACACCGTTATGGAAAATTATTCCCTGATTACCAGGACATTTGGCTGGAGCAGTTCTCTGGCTGCTAGCTTCAGAAGTCAACATAGAACCAAATTTGCCTTGCGGATTCTTTTTAAACAAAAGGGGGAAAGGTCTTCTTTATTTTCAGAACAACGTAATTACCTGTGAGAGGCAAACAGGTTCCAATATCATTCAGTTCTTTTACTGTTGCCTCACCTTTATTTAACCAGATAAAACAGTAGCTCTCCCTGTGGCTTTCAAGGCTTAAACATTTCAAAATGTCATCCAACTCTAACATTATAATCATAGTTAGACAATCTTTCCTGATGCCAAAAACATTCTATTCCATTTTCTTTTGATAAAGTTAAAAATAGTCCTCCTGACAGTGCGTCACCTGCACTCTCCCTTCATGTGTGCCTCACATGTCCTCTAACAGGCTGTCTTGTCCGTGCTGAAGTGAGCCTCTGAGGGCGGTTGCCCTTTGGCGTGAGTGTTCTCTCTCCCACTTGCCTGCACTGACTGGAGAGAATGGGGTGAGCCTGTTTACCTGCAGTTTCAACTGGATTCACAGACGGCACTTGATTGTGTTTTCTGTTTTCACTCAGTCCAGTGCCAGGAGTTTTGGAAGTAATTGCCAAGTTCTTTCTTTACCTTAATTCCAAATATAACAGAGGTTGAAATATAAGTCTGACTCATAGAATATGCCTCATAAATATGGTGATACATTGATTTTTTTTTTTTAGAAAATTCAAGCTACAATGAATGAAAAGTTCTTCAGTTGAAATTGAAAATCTTGACTGATATTTTTGTGCTTATTTTAGTCATAATGAGTTTTCCTGATGAGGGTTTATATATATTGCTAAATTCCATTGTTAATTTTAAAAAGACTTCTGGTATTTATTCTGATGATCATGTTGACTATAATTGTTCTACTTTTTTTGAGGTTGGAAAGTTGTAAAGTCACATGAGCACATTTTTAACCAGAATGAAGAACAGAGCAGCTACTGAGCTTCACTCAGCCACGCTGGTGGATGGTGACATTTTCTTCCAGTTTTCTTCTTTAGAGAAATCAAAGGGTTCTCAAGAATTCCTATTTCTAGATCCAAATCAGTGAGGTCTTTACAAAAAACTTTGCATGTGTGAGATGAAGGTATTGCAGCTAATCCTTAAGACACACTTAAATTTCCCTGTCTAGGTTGGGCTGTGGCTCTGAGATGCTGGCAGGTTTATGTGTGTTGCCTGTAGTGCTTGTGCATGGTTTTGGGTCTCTGGGTGATAGTGGAACAGGTGTTTTTTGTATGTAGTGTCTACATACACTTGTGGACGAAGGTGCTGGGAGCAGGTACTCACAGGCAGATCTTGACCTGACAGTGCCCTGTAGAGGCAGGAGGAGCAGCCGTGTCCTGAGCCAGGCTTGCTCGGCTGGGGGCATGGCACCCGTGGAGGTCTTAAGTCGCGCTGAGGCCAAGGAGCTGTGACTCCTGAAATATCACACTGTGTTGACGCCCTGGGTTGAGAGCGTAACAGGCAGGGAGTCCTGGGGGGCCAATCTGCTGCCTTCTGACTCCTTGTCATGAGAGACTGTTCTTGGAGCCCCTCAGATCTGGGTTATAGCTGCTTGGAGATACCTTCATGCTTTATGAAGCACTGTACCATTGCTGGACCCTTTCCCGTTCTGGCTGATCTTCAGGAAGGAATTAACTCCGACTTGGTAGGCATCACAGAGGGTGTGGAGGAGCATGCAGGTGTGGGTAATCTCTTTCTTGATGTTGAGGTGGCTGAGTAAGGTCCAGGGCGATCCGTGCTTGATGGAGCTTGCATGCCTTGTTAGTTTTCATTGCCCTGAGCCTTTGAGCCTTTGTGGCTGCTCCTTTGACCTAGAGTGCCCTGCAACAGCACCCTTATCTTTCATGGGCTGCTGTAGATGCCGCCTCCTCATTGCAGTTCTCTCGGATTCTTCCATTTCCATTCTTGCCCGACTAGCAGGGGAATTAACCACATCCTCATCTTGGTGCCAAGGCCCTGGTGCACTGCTCCCATGCCGCTTATCACCTGTGTTGTTCATGCTTTATGGTTACAATGTTTCTACATTGAGGAGTTAGCAGGCACACAGAGTGATAAATGGATGCCTACTGCATCAGCTGGAGCTTCCTGACAGTGCTGCCTGTCTTTTTCTAGGTAATGGCAGCTTTGAGGAGTCCAAGGGAACTGGAATGGGAGTAGGAGTCACGTTCTAACTGTAGTAATACCAGTGGCTGAGGTTCATTCAGTGCCCTCTTTTCTCCAGACCCTGCCAGGTTTTTTGCTTATATTTCTTTCATTGTCAATAGAGCCTGGAGGTATTGGTCCCATTTTCCTGGTGGGGAAATTGAGGTCACCAAAAACCAAGCAACTTGCCAAGGCACAGAACCAGTAACACACAGAGCCAGTATTTTAACCTCAAAGTCAGGGCTCTTCTTCCTTCTCAGACTGCCTTGGATGGCCACAGGCCTCTTTGAGCTGCAGTTTTGTCAAGTGGTAGCAGGTAATAATTCTTGCTGCGCTGTCCTGTAGAGTTAAGTAAGGAGTAGGAGAGATTGTTGTTTTGAAAGTGCTTTGCACATTATAAAGCACCATGACAATGCAAGATAATCTTATCTCAAACCATGACAAGTCTTGCTTTACCAGTTATTCTAACTTTATCATAATCACCAATCTCTTCCTCTCCACCTGCAAACCTGCTAAGATATCCTTTATCTTAGAAGATAAATAAGGGGCCAGGGCTGTGGCATAGCGGTAAAGCTGCCTCTTGCAGTGCTAGCATCCCATATGCAGGGGCCCAAGCACTTGGGCCATCCTGTGCTGCTTTCCCAGTCCATAGCAGAGAGCTGGATTGGAAGTGGAGCAGCCAGAACTTAAACTGGCGCCCATATGGGATGCCAGCACTATAGGCAGTGGCTTTACTGCTATGCCACAGTGCCAGCCCCAGCACTGTGTAGAAGTGTAACTTAGTACAACTTTTTGGGGAGGGTAATTTGGCAGTAACTATCAAAAAATGTAAAATCTCATATTCTTAAATTATGCCATTTCTCTGATATGTCTTACAGATAGGCTTTTACCAGCATGACAAGGATGTTCATTTTTGGCATCATTCTTGGCAGAGATAAACTAGCAGAAGCTAACTGTCACCCACTAGGAGCAAAGATAGACTGAGACAGGGAGTTGAGCTCTGGGTGAGGCCATACAAGATGCACTTTTCTTTAGAGAAGTTAAAGTCATTAGTAGACGCGGTTAGAAGTCTGGGTTACCTTTTGTTATCACTAAGGTGGGCAGCTCCAACCCATGTCAGTGGCAGGATACTTGCTTTATGGATGCAGCAGCTCTCACTGGCCTTACATCCCCCACCCGTGTAGACCACAGAGGAGGAGATGTATTAAGTAAGTTCTGAACGTGTTTGCTGTAGATGACTCTGTACCCATGAGAGAGAATGAGAAAGACTTCCTGTATGGAAATACGAAGTTTTCCAAATTATATATTTATGAAAAATAGTAAATATAAAATACAGAATTATATTTATATGTTAAAGCTTGCAGGATAGTAAGAATGCTACAATTCTATTTTTGTAAAAAACTTGATGTGTATATAAACTTCCTCATTAATACAGAGAAAGTGCCTGAGGATATGCAAGAAGCAGTTTAGCAGCTGTTACCTGGGGTGGGGCGGGGAGTAGAAATAGGGAGCCTAGAAATTCAGCAATGTTCTTTTTTCTCTTTTTATTGTTATTTGAGGGTCTTTTTTTTTTAAGCAGGGAGTTTATACTACTTCATAACAACATTTGTTCTTAATCATTTCAAGTTAATACCATTTGCTTTTCAGTGTTCATAATTGATTTTATGTATACAAACTTGAAGCCTCATGTAGAATATTGTAAAAACTTATGTTCTGTATGTAAATATTTTTCTCCAAGACAGACTGTTTCCTTAAATTTTGCCTGACTGCCACATATGTATGTTATGAGCATTACATAAGTCAGTAAATATTTTTAGGTTATAGTTTAACCAAAAAAAAAAAGACTACAATATTGTCAGCATTATTATCTTTATTTATGAAAATAAATGTTATCTGTCCATTATAATCTTAAGAAAGGTTTAATTTTAAGATACAAAGCTTGTTTTTCTACTTTGTTTTAATGTTGATTTTCATTATCTTGCAACAAAAAAGTGAATTTTCTTTTATAATCAAGTTGGCTAGCTAGAGTATTATGTGATTAGCTTGTATTGCTATGTATTCATGTTCTAACTAATTTGAACTTGACCTTTTCATTTTATCTGAGGTCAGTCTGATGCAAATGTCAACTGATAAGTGAATTATTTATTTTGCATAAAACATTGCTCTGTTTTGATACTCACCCAAACAAGTTTGTTTTTAGTGTTTATGAGACAAGAGCACCTTCCCCCAAAGACATGCCTTCTGATTACCAATAGTCCTTTTGACGATTATTTTAATGTGAAACATTTATGCTGTGTAGTCTGAAAAGATCATTGTTTAAAGCCATTATGTTCAAAGGGTGACTACTATGTTGGGATTATTTCAGCTATCACTTCTAGAAATTCGGTTCAAGTTCAGCAGACGAGAGAGTTGATTGACTCACATAGCTGAAAAGTGTAGGGGTAGCGTAGAGACATCTGCATCCAGGATTTAGGAGGACTCCTGCTAGCCAGGTTGCCTGAGTGTGCCTGTAACCCGTGGGGCGGGGAGGTGGTCAGTGCTGCTCAAATGACCTGGAAGAGGTTTGCCACAAGGCACAGGGGTTCTGTAATCCACAGTGCAGAATGCAGACACGGCCGTGCAACTCCTCCTTCCCCTCTCCATAAGTATAACTTACATTTATTGAGTATTTGCCATGTGAACTTTTCTAAGAGTTTCATCTGTTTTACTTCATTTAAACTTTGCAACAGCCACAACATGTAGGTATGGTTTTGATCCTGATGCTTTTAATCAGCGCTCTTTCCACCCACACAGAGTAAAACTAGTCTGTGTTCTAGGAAAAGGCACTTCCTTCCTGCCCAAAGCCACATCCAGCTGGAGCACTCCCAGGGCAGGCTGGGCAGGGGGAGAAGCTGCTGTGGGAGCTGCAGAGCAGGCTGGTCCCTCCTGCGGGAGGTCCCAGTGACACCACTGCCTGGGTCCTTTTGTTTGGAAGTCTAGTGGTCTGGTTCGCCTCTGCTCCTCAGAAAGCCTTCCTGGAACTTTGTGCGGGCAGTTTCTCTCTTCTTCCAGAAGTGGCCAGTTCTGCCAAGTGATCTTGGTTCCAAGCCTTGATTCCCCATTTTACTGCCCAGAAGAGCAGTCAGTGGACGACACTGGGCAGGCACAGTTGCCTTGACATTTTTTATTATTGCCCCCTCCCGCCCCTGGAAGTGTGTTTTTATTGTTCACTTTTGATTGTTGGATATCCTCAAAATAAAATACGGTCTTGTAAGACTGAGCCTTGAGAATCAAATTTGCCCTCTCACATACACAGTGAAGAAAAAATTCCAACAACACATATTATAGAGTGATTTTCAGACACAGGAAAGCTGTCAGTGCAAGACAGTGATCCCAGAAAGATGAGAGACTGATGAGCTTACTGCCTGGGGGCCCTTCCAAACGTCAGCCAAGGGATGGGGCTGCAAGTGGACTGCGGTGCTCTCCCAGAACAGTGAGCTGGGGGACCTTGGAGGCAACAGTGTGCAGCTGCAGACACAGAGTTCTGGAAGTCTGGGAGTGCTGGTAGGGGGAGAGACCCTGTGGGTGTTCACTTGATCTTGTTGAGAATATTGGCTCAAGGCAACAAGGGAAAGCCGGGAGAGAACCACAGGATGGAGCGGAGCAGCAGTGTGGCTCACAAGTATTCACACGCCCCTGCCGTGTTGGAGAAACCTGATCACCTGGGGGCTCTCGGGCAGGGCAGAGCGCTCAGAAGGTAGCACTTTGGTAGTGGAGCAGAATTAAGCCTAGCCTCAGCAGTTGCTATGGCCATTTGTTTGTTTGTTTGTTTTTACAGGCAGAGTGGACAGTGAGAGAGATAGACAGAGAGAAAGGTCTTCCTTTGCCGTTGGTTCACCCTCCAATGGCTGCCATGGCCAGCGTGCTGCAGCTGGCGCACCGCGCTGATCCGAAGGCAGGAGCCAGGTGCTTATCCTGGTCTCCCATGTGGGTGCAGGACCCAAGCATTTGGGCCATCCTCCACTGCACTCCCGGGCCACAGCAGAGAGCTGGCCTGGAAGAGGGGCAACCGGGACAGAATCCGGCGCCCCGACCAGGACTAGAACCCGGTGTGCCGGCACCGCTAGGTGGAGGATTAGCCTATTGAGCCGTGGCGCCAGCGCTATGGCCACTTGTAAGAAAGCTTCAAAGCCGGCTTTCAAACATGGATTTCTAAAGTGGCATTTTGACTTATATTTCAATGAAGGGAATTTATTTTTTCTTAGGTTTATAGAAACATTGAGCAGAAAGTACAGAAATTTTCCATCAATGCTACTGCTTCCTCATAGTTTTCCTTATGATTAACAGTTTTCACTATGGTCGTGGTACATTTGTTACAACTGATAGGACAATGTTAGTATAAAGTTCTTGGTTTACCTGAGGTTTCACTCTATGTTGTGCATTCTGTGGCTCATTGCAGATGTATGTCATGCGCCTGCCTTTATGTGTAGATCCATTTTGAATTAATTTTTCTGAGGGGTATAAGATCTGTGTCTACACTGATTTTTTTTTTAAACATGTGGATATAGAGTTGTTTTTTTTTTTTTTTAAAGATATATTTATTTTACTTGAAAGTCACAGTTACACAGGGGGTTGGGGGGGTCTTCCATCTGCTGGTTAACTCCCCAGGTGGCTGCAATGGCCGGAGCTGTGCCGATCCAAAACCAGGAGCCAGGAGCTTCTTCCAGGCCTCCCACGTGGGTGCAAGGGCCCAAGCACTTGGGCCACCTTTTACTACTTTCCCAGGCCATAGCAGAGAGCTGGATTGGAAGTGGAGCAGCCAGGTCTCCAGCCATCACCCATATGGGATGCTGGCACTGCAGGCGGCAGCTTTACCTGCTAGGCACAGTGCTGGCCTGTGGATATACAGTTGTTCCAGCACTGTTTGTCAAGAAGATTTTTTCTTTCTCCATTGGATTGGTTTGCCCATTTGATAATAGTGAGTCTTTGTATCTATGAACATGCAGTATTACTCCATTTATTTAGATCTTCGACATCTTTTGCAAGAGTTTTTGTAGTTTTCCTCCTATAGATCTTATGAAAAAAAATTTTTGGATGTATACTTAAGTATTTTTTCAACTAATGTAAAAGGTACTGTTTTTAAATTTCAGTTATTCATTGCTGATATATGACAGAACAGTTGACCTTGTGTTCTGCAACCTTGTTATCATTGCTCATTAGTTCTAGCAGATTTTTGGTAAAGTCTTCAGAATTTTCTATGTGGGTAATCACGTCACCTGCAAACTGAGTTTCATTTATTTTTTTCTTACTCCATCACTTATTTCCTCTGCTTTATTCCATTATCCAGGATTTGCAGCATGATGTTGAATGGGAGTGGCAAGAAGGGATGTTCTCACCTTGTTCCTGGTCTTAATTATTTGTTAAAAATTTTTTTTTAATTTGAGAGCAGATGGGGAGAGAGAGAGAGACAGACAGACAGACATGCCCAGAGACAGAGACAACAGACAGAGAACAAGAGTAGAGAGAAAGGCAGAGTTTCCATCTGCTGGTTCACTCCCCCAGATACCTACGATGGCCCTGGACCACAGCTCTACCTGGGAGCCAGGAACTCAGTCCAGGTCTCCCATGTGAATGCGGGAGCCCATTCACTGAAGAGCCATCTTTGCTGCCTTCCAGGGTCTGTTTTAGCAGGAAACTGGACCCTAGAGTAGAGAGCTGGGAACTGAACCCAGGTACTCCCATATGAGATACAGGTGTCTTAACCAGCATCTTAACTACTACGCCTATGTCCCACTCCTCATTCCTGAGCTCAGCAGGAAAGTCTCTAGTTTTCCACCATTAATTGTGATGTTAGCAGTAGGTGTTGTTTTTCTTTTTTTGGTAGATGTCCCTACCAAGTTGAGGAAGTTCCCCCCTATTCCTTATTTGCTGAGAGTTTTAATTTTTTTGTTGAACTTTTTATTAGTGCTTTTTCTGTGTTTCTTGATAGGGCCATATAATTTTCTTTAGCCTGTTGATGTGATAAATTACATTAATGATTTTCAAGCTAGTCTTACATACTGGAATAAATCCTACTTGGTTGTAGTGTATAATTCTTTTTATACATTGCTGTATTTGATTTGCTATTTGATTTTTCTTGAGAAAATATTTTTGTATCTGTGTTCATGAGAGCTAATGGTCTATTAGTTTCCCTTTCTTGTAATGTCCTTGTCTGAGTTTTGTATTAGGATAGCTAGTTATTGAATGAGTTAGTAAGTATTTTGTCTACTTTGTTTTCTAGAAGACATTGTAGAGAATTATTGTAATTTCTTCTTTAAATATTTGGTAGAATCCATCTCTGGGCCTGTTGCTTTCTATTTGAATATTGTTAATTATCTATTCAGATTCTTTGATGTAGGCCTATTCATGTTTTTCCTTGTTGGGAGTTTTGGTAATTTCATCTTTCCAGAAATTGGTCCATTTCATGTAGGTTATCAAATTTGTGAACAAAGAATTATTCATAGTATTCCTTTATTAAAAGATTTATTATTTATTTGAAAGGCAAAGTTACAGAGAGGCAGAGAAAGAGTGAGAAGTCTATCCATTGGTTCACTTCCCAAATGGCTTCAACAGCTGGAGCTGGGCCGATCTGAAGCCAGGAGCTTCTTCCAGGTCTCCCACATGGGTACAGGGCCCCAAGGACTTGGACCATCTTCTACTGCTTTCCAGGCCGTAGCAGAGAGCTAGATTGGAAGTGGAGCAGCCAGGTCTTGAACTGGTCCCCATATGGGGTGCCGGCACTGCAGGCAGCGGCTTTACATGCTACACCACAGCGCCAATCCCTGCTTTATTATACTTTTGATTCCTGTGGTATCAGTATTGATGCTTCCTATTTTCTTTTTTTGTTGTTGGTAAGATTTATGTGTTTATCTGAAAGGCAGAGTGACAGAAGAAAAGGGAGAAATCTTCTACTTGTTGTTTTACTTCCCAGATGCCCACAGTAGCTATCGCTGGGCCAGGCCAAAGCAAGAGACAGAAACGTCACCCAGGTCTCCCACGTAGGTGACAGGAACACAGATACTTGGGCCATCATTTGCTGTTAGCAGGAGGCTGGTTGGAAGTAACGAGTAACTGAGACTTGCGCCAGCACTCTCATATGGGATGCGGGCCTCCCAAGCAGCACCACAGTGTCACCTCCCCTTTGCATTTTTGATGTTAGTATTTTGTCTTCCCTATATTCTTTTTAGTTAATTCAGCTAGAAGTTATCAACTGCGTTGATGTTTTCAAAGAGCTAGTTTTAGATTTCATCTACTGATTTCCTGTTTTGTATTGTTGTCTGTTTTTCTTCTCTTTTACTTGGATTTAATTTGCTCTTTGCTGGTTTCCTAAGGTAGAAACTTAGATTACTGAGTTTAGATCTTTATTGTTTTTTTAGTATATGAATTCATTACCTTAAATCTCCCTCTAAGCACTGCTTTTACTACATGCTACAAATTTTGATAATTATTTTGTCAAACTTTAAGTCTTTGTCAAAAATTTTTAAGAATTATGTTACTATAGCCTACGCCATGGCTCAATAGGCTAATCCTCCACCTAGTGGCACCGGCACACTGGGTTCTAGTCCCGGTCGGGGTGCCGGATTCTGTCCTAGTTGCCCCTCTTCCAGGCCAGCTCTCTGCTATGGCCCGGGAGTGCAGTGGAGGATGGCCCAAGTGCTTGGGCCCTGCACCCCATGGGAGACCAGGAGAAGCACCTGGCTCCTGGCTTTGGATCATCGCGGTGCGCCGGCCACAGCGGCCATTGGAGGGTGAACCAATGGCAAAGGAAGACCTTTCTCTCTGTCTCTCTCTCTCACTGTCCACTCTGCCTGTCCAAAAAAAAAAAAAAAAAAAAAAAAGAAGAAGAAGAAGAATTATGTTACTGTAGATTTTGTAACTATTTTAAAATTTACTTTATATGAGTGAAGTTGAATATATTTTTATTTGATTATTGGTTTCAACATTTACCTATTTTCCTGGCTATTTTTCCTATGATTCTTTTACTTTGTATTTGTTGAATTCTTTATTTAGTGGCACATTATGCCTATGACAATAAAGTAAAGTAAAAATATATTGTTTTGGGGCCAGCGCCATGGCTCATTTAGTTAATCCTCCGCCTGCGGCACCGGCATCCCATATGGGTGCTGGTTCTAGTCCCGTTTGGTCCTCTTCAAGTCCAGCTCTCTGCTGTGGCCTGGCAGAGCAGTGGAGGATAGCCCAAGTGCTTGGGCCTCTGCAGCCATCGGCACAGTTCTGGCCATAACGGCCATTTGGGGAGTGAGCCAATGCAAGGAAGACCTGTCTCTCTGTCTCTCTCACTGTCTATAACTCTGTCAAATAAATTAAAAAAACAATATTGTCTCAAAATAAATGAAGAGATAAAATTTTTTAAAAAGTTTGAAGAGTAATCGTAAAAGTTTTTTGATGTGTATTTTCACATTCATTTAGTTCAAAATATATATATATATTTTTTTGACAGGCAGAGTGGACAGTGAGAGAGAGAGACAGAAAGGTCTTCCTTTGCCGTTGGTTCACCCTCCAATGGCCGCCGCGGCCGGCGCGCTGCGGCCGGCGCACCGCGCTGATCCGATGGCAGGAGCCAGGAGCCAGGTGCTTTTCCTGGTCTCCCATGGGGTGCAGGGCCCAAGCACCTGGGCCATCCTCCACTGCACTCCCTGGCCACAGCAGAGGGCTGGCCTGGAAGAGGGGCAACCGGGACAGAATCCGGCACCCCGACCGGGACTAGAACCCGGTGTGCCGGTGCCGCTAGGCGGAGGATTAGCCTAGTGAGCCGTGGCGCCGGCCCTCAAAATATTTTTAAGTTTTTTTTTGACAGGCAGAGTTAGAGAGAGAGAGAGAGAGAGAGAGAGAGAGAAAGGTCTTCCTTCTGTTTTCTGTTGGTTAGCAAGATCGGCCAGCGTGCTGCGCCGATCCGAAGCCAGGAGCCAGGTGCTTCCTCCTGGTCTCCCGTGTGGTGCAGGGCCCAAGCACTTGGGCCATCCTCCACTGCCTTCCCAGGCCACAGCAGAGAGCTGCACTGGAAGAAGAGCAACTGGGACAGGATCCGGCGCCCCAACCGAGACTAGAACCCGGTGTGCTGGCGCCACAGGTGGAGGATTAGCCTAGTGAGCTGTGGCACCGGCCTTTAAATTTTTCTTGAGACTTGCCCAACCCATATTTGTTTAGGAATGTATTGTTTAATCTCCAAGTGTTATATGGTTTTCTAGCTGTCTTTCTGATGCATGTGAGACATACATTATATGATTTCTGTTCTTTTACATTAGTTTAGGTCTGCTGTTTTCCCCCCCAGGATGGGGTCTTCCTTGGTGCATGTTCCGTGTGAGCTTCAGAAGAACGTATATCCTGCTGTGTAGCTGGATGAAGTAGTCTGTGGTGAACAGTTGTATTCGCTAGACTGGTGGATGCTCTTTAGCTTATGTCTTCACTGATTTTCTGCTGATTCAGCCTCTCCATTTCTACACAGAAGTGTTGATGTCCCTAACTGAAATAGTACATGCACCTGTTTCTCTTTGAAGTTTTAGCAGATATTGCCATTAGGTGTGTGCACATTAAGGCTTGTCAGCCTTTCTGGTCAGTTAGCCCATTTGTCATTGTGAAATGCCCCTGATGATTTTCCTTGCTCTGAAATCTGCTTTGTCTGAAATTACTGTAACTACTTCAATTTTCCATTATTGTTAACATGGTATGTCTTTCTCCATCCCTTTATTTTTAATCTATCTGAGTCTTTACATTTAATGTGTTTTTTTTTTTTTTAATGTGAGTTTTTTGACAGGCAGAGTTACAGACAGAGAGAGGGAAAGGCAGAAAGTTCTTCCATGCACTGCTTCACTCCCCAGATGGCTGCAACAGCCAGAGCTGGGCTGGGAGCTTCTTCTGAGTCTCCTATGTGGGTGCAGGGCCCCAAGCACTTAAGCCATCTTTTACTGCTTCCTCAGACCATAGCGGAGAGCTGGATCAGGAGATGAGCAGGCAGGACACAAACCGGCGCCCATGTGAGATGTTTGCGCTGCAGAGGCTTAGCCTACTACACTGCAGCTCTGGCCTCAGTCTTCACTCCTGAGTGCCGACATCTCATGGGCCTTGTGCCTCTATTACTGAATTTTTGTTCTTTGCACCACCCATCTTTCTCCCATAATTGAACCTCATTTTCCTCTTTTCTCCCACAAACATCCATAACCCCTCTTCTTTTGTTTGTGTTCAGCGCTCTCGTTAAACGCTTGGCCCTGGTTGGCATTTGTTGCAGCAGTTAAGCTGCCATGTAGGATGCCTGATTCCCATATCAGAGTGCCTGTTGTGGAGATTTGGCTGCAGTCTCCATTACAGCTTCCTGTGCACCCAGGGAGGCAGCAGGTGATTGCTCAAGTAGTTGGGTCCCTGCCTGCCACCCATAAGGGAGACCCAGATTGAATTCCTGGTTCCTGTCTGGGGCCTAGCCCAACCCTGGTCACTGTGGGCTTTTGGTGAGTGAACCAGTCAATCAGTGGGGGAGTGCATGCTCTCTCTTGCTCTGTGGCCTACAGAAGAGATCTCCCATGTGGCTCTGTAAATGATCCACTGAGGATCTAGTCATAAAAAATTACAAATTCTGTTTATTTTTCTTTGTTTCAACTTGCAAGAATTTCTCCTTTTGCAGTATAGTAGAACAGTGGCACATGCATATAATTTATAAATATAATAAATGTAAGGTAGGGCCTGCAATCTGTAGTCCCTCTGCTTGGTATACCAGGCCCTGCGTTTTCTAGCTCCTGCCTGCTCATTCCAGATTTCTCCTACTCTTTGCCCATTTATCCCTGCATCAGTACTGTCATATTTATTCACATGGTTTCTAGAAGTTAGCAGGTTATTTTATACCATCATACTTTTGTTCTGCTCAGCCTGGAATTCCTTACTACCACTCTCTCCCCATCCCTAGTCCCTCCCTGCCAACCCTAATTCTTCCTCAATTCTTTTTTTTTAAAAGATTTATTTTATTTATTTGAAAGGCAGAGTTGCAGAGTGAGGTAGAGACACAGAGAGAGGTCTTCCCTCTACTGGTTCACTCCCCAGATGGCTGCAATGGCTGGAGCTGCGCCTATCTGAAGCCAGGTGCCAGGAGCTTCTTCCAGGTCTCCCACATGGGTGCAGGGGCCCAAGGACTTGGGCCATCTTCTACTGCTTTCCCAGGCCATTGCAGAGAGCTGGATCAGAAGAGGAGCAGCTGAGAATAGAACTGGCGCCCACATAGGATGCCGGCGCTTCAGGCTGGGGCTTTAACCTGCTGCACCACAGTGCTGGCCCCATCTTTCTCAATTCTTGTCTGTGAAGCCCTCCCTGTGGCACCACCCTGGACTCCACAAGTGAAGTGAAGTCTTGTTTTCCTTCATTCTCCCACTGTTCCATGCTTGTTGCTTGATTCTTTTAGCACTGGCTATTGAGTGTCAATTTAGGCTGTTTAGAGACAAAGATTGTCTGTCTTTCCTCCACCATCCAGCAGGGCTGTTGATGACATGTGTAAGTGAATTTATCAATCAGGTTCCTAGAGATGGAACCAACCGGGTATGTGTAGGTCTGAGAAGGGGGTCTTTTAGGGAAAAGTCTCACATGGTTATGGATGGCAGCTGAGAAGTCTTAGGACTGGATATCTGCAGGCTGGAGGCCCTGGGACATTGGCATGTGGCTCAGTCTAAGGCCTCAGAGCTGAGGTGTGACTCTCTGTGTAAGGCTGACAGCCTAAGAGCTTAGCAAGGGAGCTGCTGGTAGAAGTCCAGGGGTCCAAAGAGTTGTTGAGCTTGGAGTCCTGATGTACAGTACAAGGCAATAGAAGGAGTCTCTCCCAGCTCTTAGGGGAAGCGACCAATTTGCCATCTTCATTTGTTGTCTCTGGGCCCCAGCTAATGGGACTATGCCTGCCCACATTGAGGCTGGATCTTCTTCCTACCTGGTCAACCCAGACTCACACACTAACCTCCCCTGGAAAACACCCTACCAGGCTCACCCATGATAGTGCTTTGCCAGATTTCTAGGCATCTGTTCATCCAGTCAAGTTGTCATCTAAAGCTATTATCCTAAGCGTGAACCAGCAAGTGAAGGCACTGGACCATTCACTTCTCACTCAATGGGAGGAATCCGTTTTTGGGAAAAATTGATCAGAAATTAGGTTGTACATTTGTGGATTTCTGTGGCTTGCAGTTGTATTGTGAAATTGATGTTCACTCACTAGATTTATTAATTTATAATTGTTAATTTATTAATTCACATAGTAGTAAAAGTTATAACTTTACGTACGTGGTTCACATATGAGCTTGTGTGTATTTTGTTAAACCCAGGAGGCAGAAATGTTGTGAGCACCTACTCCTCCTGTGGAGCTCTATTGTGGACTCCGCAGGTAGGAACCGTGGTTTGACTTAATGACTTGAAAGTGAACATTGAGGTCAGATATTTTGGATTTGCTCTGATGTATGTTAGAATAAATAGGATATAAAAAAGTTATTTTTGGATGAGGAATGATTAACCTTACTAGTTAATTGTCCTTAATTTAGTTATTGTCCTTAATTTAAGATATGTAGTCATGAAGCAGATAGAGATTTGATTGTTTGTATTCCAGACAATTTTTCCCACAGACAAATATTTTTACTAGTTGAGAAGTTTAAGTTTACTTAGCGGGATTCTTACTTAATATTTCTGTGCTATAATCACAGGTTTTTTAGGATATAATACGTTTGTATAAAGTGAAGCATTTCTAAAGGCAGTATGTTTAAAATGTGGGTAATTCAGAGAGTGTGCTTAACTGACTGGGTCAATGAGGAGCAGATTGCCTGCAAGGGAGCAAGACTGGGGAATGGCCTGTGTTAATTAAGTGCAGTATTACTGCTAATACTAGCAATAACGAGAATCATCCTTCTGAAGAAAACAAAACCCCTTGAGGGACAGAAATAGTCACTCAGCCTTGGCTGAGGATTGATTCTAACCCCTGTGTTACCAAAATCGACACATTCTCAAGTCCCTTCTAGAAAATTTGTTTCCTTCTAGAAAATTTGCATGGAGCCTTCACAGGTGTGTACACTTGGAGTCATCGTTAGGTGACCTAAAATACACAACACAGCAAATACAGTGTAAAGGGTTGTTAACTCTGTTGTTCAGGAAATAATGACAAGGAAAAAAGTGTGTACATGTTTAGTACAGACATATTTTTTTAATTTGTATTTTGTGTCAAAGGTTGGTGGATTCCTCAGATGCAGAGCGCAAGGGTTCGGAAGGCCATCTTTATGTTTTCAGTCCTTTTTGTTTCCTAGTTGTGGTATTCCTAAATATTAAATGAAAAGTTAACTGAATTTGCCTTCAGAAACTGAAATAAACAAAAACACTATTGAACCTCTCTTCCTTCTCTTAGGTATAATATTGAGCCCAGTCTGTACTGCCCGTTTTTTTCCCTTGGCGCATGCATGGAAGGGCTGAATGTTTTATTTAATAAACTGTTGGGGATTTCGTTGTATGCAGAGCAGCCTGCTAAAGGAGAGGTGTGGTGTGAAGACGTCCGAAAACTGGTAAGTCTGCTCCCCCTCTCAGCTTGGAAATTGACTGGAGAGCGGTTTCATACTGAAGTTAGCTTTGTCCTGATTAATTTATAATTATTAATTTAGGACATTATTAATTAGGGACAGGAGTGTGTCCTGCTTTATTTACGTTTCATTAGAAAATCCAAGTTGCCCCTTCTGACTTAGGCCACTGTATGGAAAGAATCCGAACACCTAGTGGCAGAGTGAGTTCTCTGAAGAACACTCTGTAGGAGCTCGATGGAAGGTTGTGTCCACACACCTGTGCCTGCACACGTCCGCAAATTCTGGCTAAAGGGAAATTGGTCTTTACTTCTCGCAGACCTTCAGTGCTAGGCGTCCTTTCTGGCTAGTTTCAGGATCCATTGCGTCAGCTCCCCTACTTTTTCTTTCCAAACCTTTTTCCACGTTGTTGGAGCTTATGTTTGTATTTGATACCAATTTATATCCTGTTTCCCTTATTTGACTTTGGTAATAACTTCAAGCCCAGTGTTCACCCTTCTCCTGTCCTGCTTTTTGAAGTGAACACTTACAATTCTCCCTCAGAAGATGGGGAGGCTTTCTTGACTTAGTGTTTATCATAAGGCTTTTTCATCGTCTTGCCTTGTTTTCTGCCTGCACGCTTACCATGCTGTACTTTTCCACTCTATCTCAGGGTGTAAAGTGTCTCATATTCTCTCAGCTGTGCTTTGTAGACACAGTGTGTGTGTGGCAGGGTGGTTGAAAGGAGAGCTGGGACAGGAGGTGTTTCATCACCGCAGTAGCTGTTTGTGTATTACACACTGCCCAGATTGAGATGATAAAGTGCTGGGAAGCAAGCAGGAAACTGGTGAAAGAAGAGTGAAGGGACAGAGTGCGCGTGATGTAGACGTGTCACGTGAGCCTGCCTGCCAGTTGCTCACTGCTGTGTCCCAAACGCCGTCATCAGTTCCTGGTACAGAGTAAATGCATGATAGATGTTTGATGAGTAGATGAATACTTACAGGACAGTTACTTATTTTCATTTTATGTATGTGAGAGAGAGATCGAGATACTGTCCATCCACTTGATTCACTCCCCAAATGTCCATAATAACTGGGGCTGGAACAGGCCAAAGCCAGGACCCAGGGACTCAGCCCAAGCCTCTCCTGTGGTTGGGAAGGGCCCAGCTACTTGAACCATCATCTGCTGCCTCCCAGTGTGTGAAGAAGCAGTAAGCTGGATCAGAGGCAGAGCTGGGACTTGAACCAGGTACTCCAGTATGAGATGTGGGAAACCTAAACACTGTGCCAAGTACCTGTCCTTTCAGGAAATTTAAAGCACAAAATTGGGATTCTCTTTGATAGAAGCATCAAGTTCTGGAAAGACAAGTGAACTTGGAGACAAGCAGCAGAGTTTTCTCCTATGAGCTCTGCCTCTTTTATAGGCCCTTTGGGAGAGGGAATAATGATATTACCAATAATTCAGCTGAAGCTGGGAGCTGCATTTTTGTTATTTTTTGCATTCAGGGGTTATAGTTTGCATGGACATATATCATCATATACTAAGCTTAGACAGAAAAATAATTTGGCTGCCAAAACTGTCCAGCCAGCACCTTTCCCCAGCTCCTCGGGTAGTTTGAGCAGTAGTGTTGAAGAGCCATGGCTGGGAGTGCCACAGCAGAGGGTTGGCAGCCAGCACGAAGAGCCTTCAACGGAGGGTTTCCCGGCCACAGAATTCCCACATCAGTATCGTCCGAGAGGTGGAGCAGAATGGAATGGGGAAAATCTGTCTCGAGAAACCTGGGGTGTAGGAAGTAATGAGAATGCTCGTGTCTGTGGCTGTGGACGTGAATAAGTGCATTGTTGTGTTCTCCCATGTTGAGAGTTGTTGACAGCCTCATTCACCACTGAATTCAAATTTTCTTTCTAGGCTGTTGTTCATGAAGCTGAAGGATTGCTGGGCTACATTTACTGTGATTTTTTTCAGCGACAAGACAAACCACATCAGGTGATCTTTTATTTAAAAACTGGTCTCCCTAGAAGTTATCAGCAATAATTTGTATTAATGTTGACTTTATATGTCACTTTTATAGTTCTATAATATCTAAAGGCACTAATGATATTTAGTAAATATACAAATCTGAAATTAGGATAGAATTAAAAAATAAAGCCTATGAGAATACCTTCATCAGCCTGAGTCTTTCACTTTTATCTGGTTCTGAACTGTCATTTGTGCCAGCCAGTGCCCCAAGCCCTCCATGCACATCACAGCTTTTCATGTTCACCTCCACTTTTTGAACTAGTCTCTCACATTCAGGGAGACTGAAACCGGCAGGTTGAGTTACTTGCCCAGGGTCACACAGCTAGCAGTGCAGAAGTTTGAAACTGAACATTCTTTTTTTTTTTTTTTGACAGGAAGAGTTAGTGAGTGGGAGAGACAAAGGTCTTCCTTCCGTTGGTTCACCCCCCCAAATGGCCGCTACAGCCGAAGCGCTGCACCGATTCGAAGCCAGGAGCCAGGTGCTTCCTCCTGGTCTCCCATGTGGGTGCAGGGCCCAAGCACTTGGGCCATCCTCCACTGCACTCCCTGGCCACAGCAGAGAGCTGGCCTGGAAGAGGGGCAACCGGGACAGAATCCGGCGCCCCGACCGGGACTAGAACCTGGAGTACTGGCACTGCAGGCGGAGGATTAGCCTAGTGAGTCATGGCACTGGCAAAACTGAACATTCTGACTAGAGCTCCAGCTCTTAACTCCTCTTCATGCTTGACAGTGATCCTAGTTTAAATTGCAGAAGATACATCCATATGGAAACCTTACCAACGACAGTTACTCCTTATATGGAAGATGTAAAGGTCATTTCCTTTCCTTTATCTGCACACCAGGTTCGCTAACTCCAGCAGTTTGATGCTCAGCTCATAGAACCAACCCTCTCATGGGAACCACCTTCCAGGAGCATGCCCCCAGTGACATAGCGACCTCTCACCAGGTCTACCTCTCAGACACTGTAATTGAATCAAACCATCAGCTCTAATCCTTCGACCATTAACATTAATCCATTCACCATTAACGTAAGACTTTGGAGTTTCAGAGTCTGCATGAGTGGGGGAGCCAAATCCTGTTCAAACTGTAACACTTACCAGTTGGCTCCTCATGTGGAAGAGGTGAAGTTCATTTCCTTTCCCTTAGCTGCGTGCCAGGTTTGCCAGCTTCAGCAGTTTCATGCAACTTAATGGGAAATGTCAAGAGTTCAGGTTGTAAGTTACAACAGAAATAATGGAACCTTAGATTGAAAGAGTGAATCACAATTTCCATAGCATTTTAACAGATGTGATCTTAAGAAATCTGGACAACCACTCTGGCATTTCACAAGGTAGCACTCAAGGCTCACAGAGGTGAATCTCTTTCCAAGATGATAGGGCTGGTGGGTGTCAAAGTGGGACCAGACTCCAGGTCATCAGACACAGGCCCATATGCCCCCTCTTTCCTCCACTGTGGTGTCAAGAGCCCTGCTCCTAGTCACGGGCCTGTGGTCAGATGCAAGATGCAGTGATTCTAAGCTGGTGTCTTTGGCTATGTTACTGAACATTTCCAGGAGAATTTCTTTTTCTCTCGTCTTCAGAGTGAGACACTAGTCTCATCAGAGATGGTTGTGAAGAGTCTGGTGTGGCTGAATCTCAGTGTGGTGCCCATTCCAGTGTCAGTCACTCCGGAGTCCTTGCTTCGTGATAGGTTAGAGCCATACTTGCAGGGGATGCAGACAGCAGACGTGGGTCATTGTCTGACACTCGGTTGGGCCTCAGACGTTGGTATCCCTTCCCACTTAGTTGTGACTGTTTGGAGGGAGCGAGTCTGAGCCTGTGTTGACTTTGTTTCTGGCAGCTGGCACAGCAACAGTTTAGTGCATGGTTTTGGAGCCAGTGCCTGAACGAATCAGTCTGAGTTCAATGTTTTTTTTTTAAAAAAAATTAAAAATGTAGCAGATTAGAAAGTGTTGAGGAAAATTATCTATGACTAAATACGTAGAACAAGAATAGAATTAAGTTAAAGTTTGCAATCATATGTTTTGGTATAATTTCACATGCATTGATGCTTTCTCTCCTTGTGTGTTTTCTGATTGTCCCAGGACTGTCATTTTACCATCCGTGGGGGCAGGTTGAAGGAAGATGGAGAGTATCAGCTCCCAGTCGTAGTCCTGATGCTGAATCTCCCCCACGCCACAAGGACCTCCCCAACGTTGTTAACCCCTGGCATGATGGAAAACCTTTTCCACGAAATGGGCCATGCCATGCACTCTATGCTGGGCCGTACTCGTTACCAGCACGTCACTGGTAAGCCATGAAGAAGGCTTTTATTTCATCAGAATCCGTTAAAAGCATGTGTGTCTTTCCCTGGAAAGACGGCTTGTTATTGAGAAAATCAGATCATTTAATAATGTCCCGTGGTCCTTTATCTCCAATTGCCTCATCTCGTTGTTATGCAGCCTGATCCTCTGACGCTGGTTCTGGCCTTGCTAACATTTCTCACCAAGGACTTCCTTCTCAGCCTTACACGGCTCTGTGCCATTTTACGTGGTAGAGTGTCCTGTGTGGAATTTAAGTTTGAGGCTGTGTGTGTATGCCTCCTTCGTGCCAGCACAGATATTGTGAATAAGTGTAGGAATGTTGCCTCTTTGTATGCAGAATCAGATTGAAAACAAAGTAAAGCCTGGTTAAAAAGCATGAGGGAGTCCTTTTTGTTTTTTCTTGAACTTTTGCCATTTTTCTTATGCTTTCCCCATATAAAGTTTTAGTTGTGCTTTGCTAGTTTTTTATGTGTGACATATTTGGTGATATTATAGACTTCCCTCTTGGTGGTCTTATCTCTACGTTTTATGCTATCATATGCAGTCTGCGTTAGACAAGCTGGTACATTGTTGGCTTTCAGCAATGATTAACTAACTGTACACATGCAGGCTTTGGTGCAAGGAGAAGATACTTGAGAAGGCTGCAGGCAGGCTGAAAAAAATTATAAAATGTCACCAAAATGTCTTAAAGGGTTTGTTACTTGAAGTAATTTTTAAAGTACTGCTTTTTTGACTTGCTATGCAAAGCAATAAATGAATAAAACAAAGTACTTTTAAAACAAATGAAGGATAAAAGCATTTGGTAATGGAAATCAGTGCACTAAATAAAAACGTTTTATTAATTGTTAGCATGTTTTACTCTGTGTTTCATGTATAGCCAGCATAGCTGAAGACCAGTTTGTTTGTAGAGGGTGCAAGCACTGCTTTATAAGGTGTTGTAGCAGCTGTGCAAATATTTTGTTTCACTTTTGATATAAAGAAAAATATATAGGATTATAGTAAACTTTTCTGCAAATATGTACAATAATTTTATAGAAGTAAAATATTGATTTAATGAATTAAAGCTTATCATAGTTCATCAGAAGTACAAATAAAAGACTTAAAAGGGTGTGTAAAAGTAAGGTACATATGTTGATTTGATTCATACCAACTTTTATTCTCCCCCCACCTCTTGTTTTAGGGACCAGGTGTCCCACGGATTTTGCAGAGGTTCCCTCTATTCTGATGGAGTATTTTGCCAATGATTATCGAGTGGTTAACCAGTTTGCCAGGCATTATCAGACTGGGCAGGTAGGAATGCTAATGTTGCCGTGTTACCCATCAGGCTGCCACATGTGGTTTTTTTTTGACCTCCTACATCATGCAGAACACTTTGTACCCTTTCAGAACTCTGTCCCCCTTCTCAGGAAAAGATGCCTTGTTTGTTTTCTTTCTTCTTTTCCTCCTCCTCCTCTTCCTCCTAATTCCCTATTTCTTTTCCCAGACTGTAGAATCTTAGTCGTAGCATATAGTCATATGTTGAAAAACAGGTTCCCTTATCAAATGCCAAGGAACCTGCCAGTTGGTCCTCATCAGCCTCATAGGAGGAAGGCGCTGTGTCTTCATTTTCCAGATAAAGCAGCAAGTTATGTGGTAGAACAGGCAGTCAAGCCTGTCCTGATTCAAAAAAGCCTTTGCTTCTGAATATTTTTTCTCTTGATCTGAATTTTTGTGTTGTTCATAAAACTGAATTACAATGCCATATATGTTTTTAAGATTTATTTAATTTATGAGACGAGAATCTTCCATCTGCTGGTTCAGTCCCCAGATGGCAATAATGGCTGGAACTGGGCTGATCAGAAGCAAAGAGCTTCTTCCCAGTCTCCCACGTGGTGCAGAGTCCCAAGCACATGGGCCATCTGCTGCTGCTTTCCCAGATGCATTAGCAGGGAGCTGGATCAGAAGTGGAGCAGCTATGACTTGAACCAGTGCTCATATGGGTTGCTGGTATTGAAGGTGGCAGCCTAACCTGCTGCACCACAGCGCCAGCCCCCAATACCATATTTTATAAGTGTTATTGGTATCTATGGGGTACTTCAAAGTTCACGGAAAAATGGAGTTAAAAGATCAGTTTATTTTGGTGCAAAACAATTTGAAATCCATGCATAGTTTTTTCTTTTTTTTAAGATTCACCTATTTATTTGAAAGTCAGAGTTACATAGAGAGAGGAGAGGCAGAGAGAGAGAGAGAGAGAGAGAGAGAGGAGTGAGGAGAGAGGTCTTCCTTCCGCTAGTTCACTCCCCAGTTGGCCACGATGGCCAGAGCTGCACTGATCCGAAGCCGGGAGCCAGGAGCTTCCTCTGGGTCTCCCACGTAGGCGCAGGGGTCCAAGGACTTGGGCCATCTTCTGCTTTCGCAGGCCATAGCAGAGAGCTAGATCGGAAGTGGAGCAGCTGGGCTCAAACTGGCACCCATATGGGACGCTGGCACAGCAGGCAGCGGCTTTACCTGCTACACCACAGTGCCAGCCCCTGCATAGCTTTTTCATAATACATATTTTCCATTAACTTTTTGATGACTGCTAATATATGATGTTGTCTCAATATTCCTTCATTTTAAGATTTAGATTCCAATGATGCTTTGTAATTCTAAAAGATTTTTAAATTAAAATGAGGGGGCACTGTGGTATATTGGGTAAAGCTGCTGACTGTGATGCCAGCATCCCATATGGGCACTGATTCAAGATCCAGCTGCTCCATTTCCTATCCAGCTCTCTGCTAATGTGCTGAGAAAGCAGCTGAAGATGACGCAAGTTCTTGGGCTCCTGCACCCACGTGGGAGACCCAGAGGAGGCTCCTGGCTCCTGGCTTGGGATCGGCACAGCTCTGGCCGTTGCGACCAGCTGGGGAGTGAACCAATGCATGGAAGACCTCTTTGTCTGTCTCACTCTGCCTTTCAAATAAATAAAGTAAATGTTTTTAAAGTAAATTTTAAATAAAATAAATTGTATTTATTTGAAAGTCAGAGTTACACAGAGAGAGGAGGAGATGCAGAGAGGTCTTCCATCTGTTGGTTCACTCCCCAATTGGTCGCAATGGCCAGAGCTGTGCCAATCCCAGGCCAGGAGCCAGGAGCCTCCTCTGGGTCTCCCACGTGGGTGCAGGAGCCCAAGAACTTGGGTCATCTTCTGTTGCTTTCCCAGGCCATAGCAGAGAGCTGGATCAGAAGTGGAGCAGCCGGAACTCAAACCAGCACCCACATGGGATGCCGGTACTGCAGCTGGCAGTTTTGCCCACTACGTCAGTGCTGGCCCTGAAATAAAGTAAATCTTTAAAAAAAAATTAAAATGAGAGATACCCAACATTAACTTAGCTATAGCTATGAACATTGTACTGTTTGCTGTCTACTTATACATTGGGAAGTATATTCTTCTCTTCTCTTAGAACCTTGATTATATAATCTTATACTCTTATACTAGGGGGGAGTTTCCCCTCAGAGTGTTCCTGCCTGGTACCAGGGGAAACTGTAGTCATCTTTGAATCCTAGCACCTAGATCCTTGACTAGAAAAAAAAAAAAAAAACACAAAAACCCAAAACGGAAAGAAAGTAAATGAAGGAATGAACAGTTCAGAAAAATAAAACCCAGACCACGTCTGTTTATAACTACTTTTCTGATTATAACTCCAGATGCATTCATTAGTTTGGTCAATAATTTCTTTTGGTGACTTGATTTTATGTAACTGTTATTGTCAGTGGCAGCATAATGGATGAGTGTCTGGATACCTAATCTGCATGAGTCTTCATGTGATCAGTTTCTGTTACTTAGATGGCATCAATAAAGTATTCGTTAATTCCTTCTCTATCAGCCTGCAAAGAATTGCTCTGGGAATTTTATAGCCTTGGCTGATAGCATAGAAACACTTCCCTCTTCAAATAACAGCCTAACCCACCCCTGGCTGCTGATTTAGAGGTTTGGGAATGATGAGGAATTTCATAATTGCTTTGTGCATGAGGGCTGTTGCGGCAGGGCCCTGGGGAGAGCCCAGCTCAGCTTGCCCGGGGCTGGAGGAGCAGCGGTACTTGAGGGACCAGGTCTTGGAGAAATACACACAAGGGGCAGTTTGCCAGCTCTCTCTCAGCAGTTCTTATCTATTTTATTAAAAATCATTTATTGAGGACATCTTCAGGACAGAGGTCCTTGGGTCAGGAAGTATTTATGACTTTCTGTTATATATACCAGTCACTGTTCTTGGGAGCCAGGAAACAGCCATGACCATGTGAGACAGCATCTCAGAACCCACAGCATTTCACTCGTAGGGGACTGAGGTTAGCCAGAGACCTGGGCATTTGTCCAGAAGGCGTGGGGCTGGAGCTGCAGGGAGAGGGGCCGGAAGGGGAAGGCACCGAGGATCCCAAATAGGAGATGGGACTGTGTCCCGAAGGAGTGAGATGGGGTGGGATGCTGTGTAAGGTTTTCTAGGCAGGCAAGTGATGTCATGACATTTTTATTTCTGGAGAACCAGCATGGTCTCAGGGAGGAAGACAGATGAGAGAGGTGTGAGACTCGGGGTCTGAGAGAAGGGCATAGCTTCAGAGAGCTGCCGAGGCGTCCTGAAGAAGAAGGGCCGGCCGCGGCGCACAGCAAACAGACCCGGCCCAGTCGCCCTCTTGGGTTTGATGACATTTTGCAGGAGCTGTCCCGAGAAGCAGCCCTTGGCCCTGGAGCCAGGCTCATCTGGAGCACTCTCTGCCTGCTCTCCAGAAGTCTCCACACACACACAAACACACACGCACACACACACACACACACACCCCACTGTTTGTTCCAGCTCTTCTGCCAGCCTGGCCCTGCCCTGGGGGGGATTTTGCTGGGCATTGTCTACACTGGGCGTTGCTATCACTCCTCCTCCTGGCCACTGGTGCTCACACAACTCTGCCCCCACCCATTTTCTCATCAATCCTTGGCAAACAGCTCTCCTGGATTCCACATTTGGATTTGTGGTCTTGCTTAGCCTGTGGCAGGCCTTAAGTGAAGGGAGGGGGCTGGGAGCAGCAGGGGCCGGAGCCTGGAGAGACTTACCTGCAGGTAAGCTGCCAGGGAGAGGGAAAGGTGGAAGATGGATCCCACCGTCTGCGATCCGGGAGAGAGCCAGGCCCAGGACGAAGATGCCGTGTTATGTGTGGAAGTGTTGATGACCCTCCTTCATGTCTGGGAGGCCATCGGGAACACAACCCTGAAATGGGGGACTCAGGTAGACCCTGCAGACACGTGAGGCTCCTTGGCAGATAGATGGTGGTGGGAGTTCAGCGTGCTGAGGGCTGGCGAGTTGTCTAGGGAGTCCCGAGTGGCTAGGGGGAGCATCTGCAAGCTAGCCAACCTGCAGTGAGAGGGAGACTCCCAGGGAAGCAGGAGTCATGCAGAGTCGACATTTCTTTTAAAAAGCTCAGTCTTGGGCTGAAATTCACCACAGATGCTAATGCCAATTTTTAAAATATTAACCATCCTACTTAAAGAGAGTGGAGAAGGGGTCGAGCCCCAGCTTAGGGGTGATGTAATGTCCAAAAACAGGGGAGGGCCTCCCAGTCCTGTGCTCTTACTAAATCCTGTCGTGGGAGGGACCCTTTTGACCTGGGTAGCTGCAAGAAAACGGTTGTGAGCCCCAGATCTGTCCCAAGATAGATGAGATAGGGAGAAAGCATGAAGCCTCTTTGAATTAATTCAAGTCTCACACTTGGAAGGCTGTCTGGGGGCCCTTAAGGGACTCGCAGACACAGTTTCTAAAGAATTTTAAATAATTCTGTGAGCCTGTGGAGAATGGAAAGTGTGCCCCAAAGGCAGAAATGTAAATGCTTTGAGCTTCACAAAGGACTTGCCTCTTCTTGTCACTAATTAAGACACCGGGTGGCTTGGTGTTTTCATTTTTAGGGCAGTGCTAGCTGTCAGGATCAGGAGTTAATTCCTTAAAACCCAAGCCTTTGTAAATAAATGTCACTTAAGCCCATAAGGAAAAATAACAGAATTGCATCTTTATGCTTTATTTCCTATCCTGCGATATCTCAGTGAAGAACATTTTTTTTATATCTTGAGATATATTCCAGAAAGTTCTGAGTCTATGATAATCTATCAGTGATTTATTTACACCTCCAAGTATTTTATCTTAACTAGAGCATAGCATGGCCAACACATTCCTTGTGGTGGAATGAGTAATTAGAGACATCTGCTTATCAGATGTGCAGGTGCCATGCAGTTAAGTATGAGATAACAAGTGCCAGAGGTACTCATCTGAGATTCAAAATTGTCTTGACAAGCTACAACATCAAGGCACAGGTAGACTTTGTTGTGAGTTGATCTTAAAGTCAATAGCACAAGTGTGGAGGGGGAGAATACGCTTGGTAGCAGCCCCAAGGCCTAAAAGCCGTGGTAGACTTGGCCTGGACCAAGAGTGATGAGATTTCCCCACAGATCTCGCCCAGGCTTAGGCTGCATTAGCAGGCTCCGGAAGGCACTGTCCCTCTGTCCTCAGTGCCCCTTGGTTCCTGCCTTTGGTGCTTGCCGGTTGCTGTGAGCACAGAATGCTTTGTAAGCAGCCCCCACTTCTGGCAGCATCACGCCCACCCTGCCTTCACCTTTCTGTGATGCAGCGTGGCTTTTCCCCCCTGTGTTTTGATCTTCTTTAAACTACGTAGGGTCCCTTGTTACAGTATTGAATGGCGTTGTGTGTGCTGGCCCACGTCTGTTGCAGAAGTCTCAGGTGCTCTTCACAGTCCCTGAAGTCTTGGGTTCCAGGCAAGGAGACAGCGCTCACCCAGCACTGCAGCTGCCAAGCACACCTCCGTGTTGCAGGCCCGGTCTGCAGACACCCTGGCAGGGTGTGGCCCAAGTGCTGTCCCTGAGTGCCACAGCACTTGAGGCCCCAGTCTTTGCTTTTTGTTTTTTCTCTCTTCACCCAGTACTGATTCATAAAGAAGCGAGATCTTTTTATCTCTGCCCTAGATTTTGATCTCTTCATGGAAGGTTTTAGATATATTTCTGAAAGTTAGCAAAAGCTCAAAACTTCTAGTTGTGCCTTTCTTTTGGCATTTCTGAGTCTCTGTGCCCATCCTGCTGTCTGAGACTCTGTGTCCCTGTGTGACAAAATTGAATTAGCCACACCCCCAAGCAGGCTGTGACTGGCTGTGTCCCCTGTTGTCTTCAGTTTCCAGTTCCCGACTCACAGCACTTGCTCCACACACACTAATGTGTCCTCACCTTCCCCTGCAGCACCCCCTCTGCCCTCAGCATATTTCGTGGAGCGGGGCTGCCAGTATTGCTTTTTTCAGTCTACTGGGCGCCTTTTGTTCCCTTGGGTCTGCCATGTTTCACAGCAACAGTGAAGGACTGGCAGATGTCCTGAGGAGAGGCTGCTACATTTGTGTGAAATGGGAAACCATTTCACGTAGGAATTTTTTAAGAAAGTTTTTTTAAGCTTTGTTTATTTATCTTACAGAGTTAGAGAAGGAGATCTTTCATCCTCTGGCTTACTCCCAAAATGGCCACAACAGCCGGGACTGGACCAGGCTGAAGCCAGGAGTCAAGAGCTTCTTCCATGTTTCCTACATGAGTGGCAGGGGCCCAAGTACTTGAACCATCTTCCATTGTTTTCCCAGCACATTTGCAGGGAACTGATCAAGTGGAGCAGCTGGGGTATGAACAGGTTCCCATATGCGGTGCCAGCATCTCAGGCATGCTATGCCACAACCTGGTCTCAGAAAAAAATTTTTAATTATTATTTTATTTTATTTTATTTGAAAGGCAGAGATACAGAGAGAGAAGAGAGAGAGAGTACGCTTCCACCCACTGGTTCATTACCCCAGATGGCCACAACAGCTGGGTCTGGGCCAGGCTGAAGCCAGACGCTTTTTCCAGATCTCCCATGAGGATGGCAGGGGCTCCAGCACTTGGGCCATCTTCCAGTGCTTGCCCAGGAACATTAGCAGAGAGCTGGATTGGAAGAAGAGCAGCTGGGACTTGAACCAGCACCCATATGGGATGCCAGCACTACATCACAGCACTGGCTCCCCCGAAAAAGCTTTTAGGTTAGAAGAATGAAACTGGAGTCTTGTATTTTGTATCTGAAGGGTGCTATATTAGTCTGCTTTTCATTACTTTAACGAAAATGCCCGAGAAGAGCTTCTTTGAGAGAGAAAGGTTTATTTCCACTCACAGTTTGGAGGTCACAGTTCAGAATCAGGTGGCCCCCTAGCCTGGCATGGGTGGAAGCGGGTCATGCCCAGTGCAGAGGAATGATGTCATGGTGAGCCAGGAAGCAGAGAGAGCACCTATGCTGAACTCGAACTCAAATAATAACCTTCCAAGGGCACATCTTCAATGACCGAAGACTTCCCACAAGAATCACCTTTCAGATGCCATGATTATATTGAATATCTGTTCTTAATCCATCAGCCATTAACATTATAGCATCAGAGCTTAAACATCTACATGAGTTTTGGGGAGGTCAGTCCTATTCAACCCATAGCAGGTGCGTTCATGTAAGGGGAAGAGAGCATACTTAACTATGTGACATTCCAGAAAAGAAGCCATAGTACAGAGACAGTGAGTTGGAACTGATTTCAACTCCAGAGATTCTGCTTAGAAACGATTGTGGAGGAAATGAGGCATCTCTGAAAGTAGAAAACTTAGCTCCTCAGATTTAGTATTGGATGTTGCAAGATAGCATGCACAGAATGAACAGCTGTGAGCTCTCCACGCCCCAGCTTCAGACATCAACATTCCTATGTGCCCTTCTGCTATGAACGCATCCCTGTTCCCTACCTCCCAGGCGTAAGGAGTCCTGAATTCTTACTCATGTTTCTTTTTTGCTTAAAAATAGTTTCTCTTGCATTATTTATTCCTAAGTGATGTAGTAGTGTTTAATTTTAGCTTTGAGATTTACAAAATGGGCATTTTAGTCTTCTATGATTTTTTCAGTGATTATATACTTAAGACACATCCATGTTGACGGTAACAGTGTGTTTACTTCTAGTTCTGTACAGTATTCCATAATTTTTGTACCCATTCTCCTACATGAGTGGCATGTCATTAAGCATATGTGTTCTCCCATTTTTTTTTGTTTGTTTGTTTGTTTGTTTGGCTAGTTCACAGGCTGCTGATGTGAATATTTTTATGCTTTTCTCTTTTGTATTCATGTATAAGATTGAAACTGCTGGTTTTTCTTTTAAATATTTCTTTGAATGTCAAAATGGCAGAGGGAGGGATGGAGGGAGAGAAAGACCTTCCATCTGCTGGTTCACTCTCCAAATGCCTGCAACAGCAAGGACTGGGCCAAGCGGGAGCCAGAAGCCAGGAACTCCATCTGGGTGGAAGGGGCCCAAGCACTTGAGCCATCATCTGCTGCTTTCTCAGGCTCATTAGTGGGGAGCTGGATTGGAAGTGGAGCAGCCAGGACTTGAACTGGCGCAGGTTGCAGCTTAACCTGCTGCACAACACTGGCCCATTTTTTTGTTCATTTCTAATCTGTATCTCTTTTATTTCTTTTTCTTGCTCTGTTCCACTTGCTAGAACCTCCTATACACTGTTGCAAGTAGTAACTATATGGCTGTTACTTCTTTGGTCCTGATTTTTTAAAGAGAGAGAGCCAGAAAAGGGAAGAGAAGAGAAGAGAGGTACCCAGGACCTCCACCTGGATCTTCCACATGGATGGCAGGGGCCCAAGTCCTTGGGCTGTCTTCCAGTGCCTTCTGTGGCACATAAACCGGGAACTGGATTGGAAGCTAAATAGTTGGAACTCAAACTAGTGGTTTGGTGTGGGATGCTCCTGCTGTGCCACAGTGCTGACCACTGGTCCTGGCTTTTAAAGGAAATGTTTCTAATGGTTTACTATTTTTTTAAGGCTTATTTTATTTCTTTGAAAGACAATTACACAGAGAGGTAGAGACAGAGAGAGAAAGATTTTCCATCCATTGGTTCATTTCCCAAATGGCCTCAATGGCTGGAGCTGAGCTGATCTGAAGCCAGGGGCTTCTTCCAGGTCTCCCACGTGGGTACAGGGGCCAAAGGACTTGGGCCATTCTCCGATGCTTTCCCAGGCACATTAGCAGGGAGCTGGATAGGAAGTGGAGCTGCCAGGACTGAAATTGCGCCCATATGGGATGCCAGTGCTACAGGCAGGGGCTTTAACCTACTGTGCCACAGCATCAGCTAAAGTATTTTTTTTTTATAGAATTATAATCACCTGTTCCTTGAAACTCTGTTAGGATTCATCTGTAAAACCATTCAGGGTCTACTAATTTCTCTTTGAGAAGAATTCTTAAATGATGATTCTTAACTTTCATAGGACTCTGTGTGCCTTTTTTCTCCCTTAAATAAGCTTTGCTAAGTTGTAATTTTCTAGAAATTTATCCATTTAATCCAAGTTTTTAAGTTTATTGGCATGAAGTTATTTATTGCTATCTTTTATCCTTCAGGTCTTACAAAATTACATCCTTTTCATTTGTATTGTTTTTTTCTCTGTTAATCGTGGCAGAAGTCTGTTTATCTTAGTAGTACTTTCAAAGTGCTAATGATGAACTTTGTCCTCTCCAATTTGTTTTAGCTCATTAGTCTCTGCTCTTGCTACTGCTGTCTTCTTCCCTATACCTTGTTTTCTTCCCCGATTTCTTACACTTAGCTAATTAAATGTCAGTCTTATTGAATGTATGCATTTACATTTTAATGCTGTAAACTTTAGATTGTGTAATGAACTGCTTTAGCCGCATTCTACCACCTTTCTTATTTAGGAACCTGTAATTTTCATGTGAAATTGTTTTTTAAGATTTATTTCTTATATTTGAAAGGTGAGAGTTAGGGAGGGAGGGAGAGAAAGAGATTTTCCATCTTCTGGTCCACTTCCCGGATGGCTGCAGTGGCTAAGACTGGGCCAGGCAGAAGCCAGAAGCCAAGAGCTGGGAGCTTCATCGGGATCTTCCACATGAGTTCAGGGGCCCAAGCACTTGGGCCATCCTCTACTGCTATCCCAGGCCATAGCAGAGAGCTGGATTGGAAGAGGAGCAGCCTCTACAAGAACCGGCGCCCATATGGGATGCCGGCACTTCAGGCCAGGGCGTTAACCTGCTGAGCCACAACACCACTCCCAAGTCTGTTGTTTAGATCTTTGATACAAGGCCTGCGCCGCGGCTCACTAGGCTAATCCTCCGCCTTGCGGCGCCGGCACACCGGGTTCTAGTCCCGGTTGGGGCGCCGGATTCTGTCCCGGTTGCCCCTCTTCCAGGCCAGCTCTCTGCTGTGGCCAGGGAATGCAGTGGAGGATGGCCCAGGTGCTTGGGCCCTGCACCCCATGGGAGACCAGGAAAAGCACCTGGCTCCTGGCTCCTGCCATTGGATCAGCGCGGTGTGCCGGCCGCGGCGGCCATTGGAGGGTGAACCAACGGCAAAGGAAGACCTTTCTCTCTGTCTCTCTCTCTCACTGTCCACTCTGCCTGTCAAAAAATAAAAATAAAAAAAAAATTAGATCTTTGATACATAGCTAGTTTGTTTGACCTAGAAAAAAATTGAGAAGTGAGAGTCTTCTGCTAGGCTGACTGATATATCACTTCCCTCTTCTATCCAGTTTTGCTGTCTGTATTTTGAAAACATTTGATTAGCTATATAGAAGCACAGAATTGTTCTACCTTCCTGATGAGCTGTTTCTTTCTTCCTCTAGTGCTGTTTGCTTAATTGCACGTGCTTGTTCTAAACATTATTTTGCTGATAATTCTGCAAGCTTCCCTGCATTGCTAATCACCAGATATAGCCAACTGAGTTTCGAGAGAACCTGACTTTTTAATAGTTTTGATCTTTAGCTGCTATGCTAAAATATATTACTCATTGTTTTCTCACAAAATATTAATCACACAGTAAGTGATAGAAATCAATACTTACTATTTTATGCAGTTTTTCTTATTTATTTTGTTTAGCAATCAATCTTTAAAGTAGGTCTACTGCCATCCACGCTGGATACTTGGCCAAAGATCACTCTAGAGTAACCTGGGGGTTAATAGATCCATTAGTTTGTTGTCAGAATTTCCTCAAAGTTCCGTCGTGTTTGATATGAGCAGTGTCACAACACTGGGTATTTTCTTGTCCCAGTTTTTCCTAGTCAGAAGTCCCTTAAGATGGTAGGTGGGGCCGGCGCTATGGCGCAGTAGGTTAATCCTCGCCTGCAGCGCTGAAGCCGGTTCTAGTCCCCGCTGCTCCTCTTCCGATCCAGCTCTCTGCTATGGCCTGGGAAAGCGGTGGAATTGGCCCAAGTGCTTGGGCCCTTGCACCTGCAAGGGAGACCCGGAAGAAGTAGCTGGTTCCTGGCTTTGGATTGGCGCAAAATGATGGTAGGTAACGGCTTATACTTGTACTTCTGACAGCGTGTTTCACAAAACTCACAAAGGTAACAGACCCACACGTATTTTTTTTTTTAAAACCCACATGTATTTTAAGCATTATTTCTGGAACTGTAAAATCTTAACACTTCATTTTAGAATTGTTCTGCCTGTCTCATTATAAGATTTTTGTCTGTTGCCTCTGTAAAAATCAGCCCAAGGCTACAATTGCTTAAGTTCTATTTCCAAGGAGACCTACAAACGTGTAGTAAATCTTTGCCTGTCATTCTTTTTCAGGAGATATGAATAAGGACTGAAGGTAAAAACTGAAGTGCAACTAGAACTAGATTAGCTTTGGCAGGTTCAAGTTGTTTTGGAACTTCTCTTATTTTCACCTTAATAGTTCTTAATGATGTCTAGACAAGAGTGTTGGACCAGCAGGTAGACAGACAGACCTGACCTTGGTCCTGTCACCATGCACGAGTGATCTTAGACAAGTCACTGAGCTTGTCTGAGACTTTTCTGTTCCTTTATATAAAAGCAGTTAAATCAGCAAAAATTAAAAAGTACTTGCCTCAAAAAATTTAGTCACAAATAATAACGTATGCAAACTGTAAAACATGGTATTATTGGAATTTTTTTGGAAAAAAATTAGAAGTTGGATCTGTAGCACACATTAGAATGTTTAATGTTGGACCCTGTAACTCCCAGAGCCATGTGGTTTCTATCTCTTTGAGCGAATGGTGGGTCTGTGGTTCTAGATGAACATTTTAGAAGTTCTTCATCTCAGATCATCTTTTTCTGTTAGAAAACACCACTAAGTCAAGTAACTGAGCGATGATAGCATTTTCTGTGAATCAGGCCTGAGCTGTTTGTCTCTTTGGGCCGACATAGCATTTTAATTATATTGATTATGTGCCATGTGGATTACTGGTAACAGCAAAACAGGCTAGTTGAGACCGGCTGTGATCCAGCTGTTTTTCTGTTATAGACACGAGGGGAGATTTGGTGTTGCTCCATCACCCACAGCTCAGGGTGGGACGGGAGCGAGCTGGGCAATGGAAGCTGCTGACTCGGGGCCTGGGCAGCTTTGGAGCTTGGCTTTATGCCTCTGAAGTGTTCTTGTTGTTGGATGTCTGTGCCTCCGCAAGCTTTATAGCCAACCCAGTATGTTCTAAGGGGACAGCCATGGTAGGAGTTCTTTGCTTTGGGAAGAGTTGAGTTATTACCATAACATGGATTTGTACTAGAGAATGTCTTGACTTTTGGTATTTATGCAGCCTCTAACATAAAAAAAAATTTTGAATGATCATTAATAAAGCAAGTTATTTTATCACAGTGATTCGGCTCCCTGAGAATTTGATGCCAGACTTATAACATAATTTAAATTAGACCAGCGAGATTGTGAAATGATAGAAAATCTCTGCAAGTTGATAAGGTGACATGCTTCCAAGTTAAGCTCATGGCGAAACATCCAAGAATGCAGAGGATACCGAGTTGGCTACAGCAGTTGTAGTTTTGACATTATCTCTAAAATCTTCCCAAAGTATTGGGTTGTCTTAGTGTAATGCAAAAGCTGATATTATTTAAAGTTTTAATTCTTTGTTATGGTCAACAAACACTGCGGCTTTTGCTTATCCCAAGTAGTACTGTCAACAGCTTCTGTGTGTGGTGAGGCAGCACGGCACAGCTGAGGGCTCTAGCGTGGTGTTTGGCTCAGACAGAGCTCCAGTGAGTTAGTTGTTACTGAGGGACGGTGTGACCTCTGGCCAAGCCAGACCACTGTTAAGAAGGAAGGGGTGCCGTTACTATCCACATGAGACAGCAGTCCTGACTGAGGACTGCCAGGCCCACCTGCACGTGTGGTCATGTGGGCTATGGCAGCATTTAAGTCACATGTGTCAGGCAAGGGGTTGAATGTCTTCCCTTTTATTACCATTCACAGGTTGAATACATCTCACCTCATTGAATCTTCTCACAGTTTTTGTTGTGGAGTGTTTTATCCTAATTTACAAACGAGAACCAGGATACTGCAAATGAGCAGGAGTAGGAAACCCATTATGCCTACTCAGACGCAATCCTCAGTCTGTCTTGCACACACTGTCCCCTTTTTCTGGACTGCTGTTTGGCTCCTAAAATTAGAAAGATTTTGGGCGGGTGCCGTTGCATCGTAGGCTGTCTCTGCCTGCAGTGCCAGAATCACATCCTCTTCTGACCCAGCTCTCTACTAATGGCCTGGGAAAGCAGTGAAAGGTGGCCCAAGAGCTTGGGACCCTGCATCCACATAGGGTACCCAGAAGAAGCTCCTGGCTCTTCTGGCCATTACAGCCATTTGGGGAGGGACCCAGTGGATGGAAGATCTCTCTGTCTCTCCCTCTCTCTGTAACTCTGCCTCTCAAATCAATCAATAAACAAATATAAATCTTTTTAAAAATTAGGTTTAGTTTTGTTCACCATTGTTTTTCAGGTGATTATTATGTTTTACTATGTCAGGGCATCTCAAACTTTCACATGCAAGAAATCATGTGGCGGTCTGGTCAGAACACAGATTCTGACTGAAAGAGTCTGTAGGGCGGGGCCAAAGTTTTGTAATTGCAAGAAGCTCCCAGATGCTGCTGATGCTGCTAGTTTGCTCACTCTGGGCTTCCTATAGTTGAACTATTATTTTTCTTATAATTCATATCTAAGCAAGAAGAATTGTGATTCTGAGCAAGAAACCACACTTTACCTTCTTGACCTGGGAAGGGAGTTGATTTTATAGCCTCTGATTTTTCCCTTTTTGGCTGTAATTGCATTTCTGGTATAAGAAAAAAAAAAAGCATGGGTTCTGGGAGTCAGCTCCAGCATACCATGTGCTCTGGATACACAAGGAGGGTGGGACTTTCACTCCCTGGAGTGTTGTCAGGAGACCTTTAACACCATCATGCTGGTCTGATTGAAGAGTCTCATTGAAGTTCCCCTAAACTTGAATTCACACCATCAAATGAATGACTATGTTAAGTCAACCCTGGAAATAGGAACTGCTACTCAACATGTAGCAGAGCCTTGCAAAGTGAGTGTGTAGCCACTGCTCCAAGGCTTAAGTCAGCTCTTTCTAACTTGTAGGCAGCTTTGGCATTTATTGTTAGATAAGGAACATTTTCCTTGTTGTAGTCATGTAAAGCCTAACCTTGTGTTTCCAGACATAAACACAACAATTTTTGTTGTTAAATAAAGATATGTGGTCATTGTGGGAAAATTCAGGTAGACTTACTAAAGTTAGCAAGTCAAGTCATGGTAGTTAGTTATTAACACATCATGTTCCAATTGTAGAAATAACATTTCCACCATTTTCCTGTTTAACCAAGTGTTTTACTGTGTTTTTTCATGAGGGTGGATCTGGATCTTTGAATCTGAAATAGCACCAATGCAGTAACACAAGCAACATCATTTTTTTTTTAGGGTAATTGCCTCTGAGAGGCTGTCAATCACCGCTGTCTCCTAAATTCCTTCATTGCCTTCCTCCTTTGCCTGTGCCGGTCTCAGGATCAGGTGGGGTTCATTGCTGGCTTAGTAGGATGTCCAGCACAAGCGGGGATGCTGGGTGAAGATGTGTCCAGTGAGTCAGCCTGGCAGAGCCCACCTGCTTCTCTTGCTGACTTCTCCCAGGCCAGGGCCTCTAGTCAGTAAACACAGGACACAGCAGCCTCACACCAGGCCTACTTCAGATGCAGTGGGGGTCCTACAGAGGCAAAAACTGCAGGCATTTTTGCAAAAGAAACTCAAGGAAGGGCATCAGTTATCTGAAATACGAAGTTCACTCAATAGGTATTATCTTGAAATAAATTTGCATTCATAGTTTCAAATCCTTTTTAAAATAGACTGCCCTTATTAAGTAAGGGATACAGGTTATTTCAGAAAACTGCTTCTGAACAACTGTATGGTAAACTAGTTGGTAAAAGTTGCAGTTGGCTAAGCTTTATTGAGGTTATAACCAGATTTACTATTGTATTTAAAAGAATTGTCTTTGTCTGAGGAATAGCTGATACTAACAGTTACCTGAAAAAAAGGAAAATCACAATCTACTTGTTTATACTGCAGAAAAAAGTTGTGTGTGTGTGTGTGTTTTAAGATTTTATGTATTTATTTCAGAGGCAGAGTTACAGACAGTGAGAGGGAGAGACAGAGACAAAGGTCTTCCATATACTGGTTCACTCCCCAAATGGCCACCAACAGCTCAAGGAGGGCTGGTCTGAAGCCAGGAGCCATGAGCTTCCCCAAGTGGGTGCAAGGGGCCCAAGCACTTGGGCTGTCCTTCAGTGCTTTCCCAGGCGGTTGGTTTATCTGGGGCTTTTCAGCATGGAGGAAGGCTGGCTGTTCTGAGAAGGAGCATGTGTTGTAGAGCAGGGCAATGAGAAGGAGCTTTGTGGATCCACTGATGCAGGGAGCAGCCCCAAAATGCAGCGTACCCGGTGCCCTGCCCTTTCTTCCATGGTGGGCTCCATCAGCTTGCATTGCTTGGGCTGCTTGGGCTCTGACCAAAACAGTGGAAACTGATGGCAGGCACGGGGAACCCAGAGTCTCTGCAGGGAGTTACAGAAAGCTTGGGATCTGTGCTGGCCCTGGAAAAGCCAGTGCTCAGGTGGGACTCAGAGGAGCTGAAACAGAAAGTGAGTGTAATGTAGGATTGGAAAGAAGCTTACAGGTTAATGAAAATGATATAACTGTACTCAAGCCTTTTTTTTAAAGATTCATTTATTTATTTGAAAGAGCTACAAAGAGAGAGGGAGAGACAGAGAGAGAAAGAGAGAAGGAGATGTTCTCTTTGCTTGTCCACTCTCCAGATGGCCACAATGACCTAGGACAGGCCAGGCTGAATACCAGAGCCAAGACCTTCTTCTGGGTCTCCCATGCAGGTGCAGGGGCCCAAGGATTTGGACCATCCTTCAGTGCTTTCCCAGGTGCATTAATAGGGAGCTGGATCAGAAGTAGAGCAGCCTGGACTTGAACCAGTGTCTATATGGGATGCCAGCCATAGTGCTGGCCCCCAGCCTTTATTTCTCTGGGAGACTTTATAAGAATTTTTTCCTAGAGTTCACATTTGATTTCTTTAATAAATTATTTCTCAACAAATTATCATCTGATTGTAAAGATGTATGGGGGTGCAGTGGATATAGTAATTAAGTAGGGTTTCTATATTCTAGAAACTAGGGCTGGATATAATTTTTAATACACTGGTTTGCACTGGGAATCTCCCCCACACCAGGAACTGACTTGGTTGACTCCTGGGCACACCCCACTTGCTTTGTTGATGTATCTTCCACCAGTGGGCAATACCTCTGTTCTTGGTGAGTTCAGGCCCAAAGTCTACCAGTTCCAAGCAGCTTCATGCAACTGGGCTCAGTAGATGCAGGATGAGACAGTGTATTTAGAGTTTCTTGTGCTTCATTTCGCTACTTAGCCTCATGTTCTAAATGACACCCCAGTAAACCTCTTCAGGAAGAGATGTTTGTAGAACACTTTGGAAAGTTTTTGGCCTATTTAAGTAAGAAGTATGAAGTTAACTCTGTATCAGTCAAAATATTTGCCATGTAGAGATTTATAGTTTAAAGATTTATTTTTATTTATTTGAAAGAGTTACACAAAGAGGAAAGGCAGAGAGAGAGAGGGACATGGGTCTTCCATCTGATGGTTCACTCCCCAGTTGGCCACAACGGCCAGAGCTGCGCCGATCTGAAGCCAGGAGCCAGGAGCCTCCTCTGGTTCTCCTGCACGGGTACTGGGGCCCAAGGACTTGGGCCATCCTCTACTGCTATCCCAGGCCATAGCAGAGAGCTGGATAGGAAGTGGAGTAGCTGGGACTAGAACCTGCGCCCACATGGGATGCTGGCGCCTCAGGCCAGGGTGTTAACCCGCCGTGCCACAGCGCTGGCCCCAAGTAGATTTTTTAAAAAAAGATTTATTTATTTGAAAGAGAGAGGAGAGACAGAGACCTTCCATCTGCTGGTTCAATCCCCATATGGCTGCAACATCCAGGACTGGGCCAGGCTGAAGCCAGGAGCCAAGAGCTTCATCTGGTCTCCCGTGTGAGTGGCAGGGGCTCAACCACTTGGGTCATACTCTGCTGCTTTCCCAGGCACATTAGCAGGGATCTGGATTGGAAGCAGAGCAGCCAGGACATGAACCGGTGCCCATATGCAATGCTGTTGTCACAGGTGGAGGCTTAACCCACTGCACCACAGCGCTGGCACGAAATAAATGTTTTAAAAAGATACATACTTTACAAACCTCCTGTTTGTCCAAGCCAGGTTTTGCCATCAAATATGTCAAAGTTATAAAAAAACCTTTCAGTCCTGTGGGAAATACCCTTACCTGTGCACTCAAGAGATGGACCCAGGCTCAGGAAGGACAGAGAAAGCCAGAATTAATCCAGGATCTTGCAAGATTCAGCGTCTGATGAGCAGGTACACCCTGAGCAGAGCAAGCAATTTATACCTTAGCAGGCAGGTCCCTCCCATGGTTCCTCATTGGCTGAGTATTATGGGGTGTACGATCTTCCTGGAGATTGCCTAAGTTACAGAGTTACTTCCTTCACCCTTCTGTGGACTTTAATTTCCTCATTTCGGGTGGCCACTCCATGACATCCTGTTTGCCTCAGGAGTTTTGCTACATCTACAAGGCAGCTAAGGGTAATTTTCCATTCTGTGTTGAAAATGATCACCGTTTTCTTACAGTCTCCAGAGCCTTCTAGATTTTGGAATTTGAGATAAGGGATCCAGACCTGTTCTCAAAGCAATCATTCTGTTGTTTCTGTCTGCACTCTGCTCACCTATAAGCTCAGTTCTGAATGTATGGCCCAACAGTGAGAATTGTGTGGAATTACAACAGACATTTTTAGTTGCCGAACTTCATTTCTGGCCTCATTTTATTTTCTTTCTCCCCCTTCCTCTCTCCCTCTTCTTCCTCTTCCCAGATGTTAGTACCTAGGAAAGTATGAACTGTTGAGTCTTTTCCCATTCACTTAGGGTGTGGAACGCTCAGAAGAGTGCTTCTGCCGACCTGATACAGAAAAGGCAAATACAAGCCTCATTTTTATTGGGCTCACAAGGGAGCTGAGGTCACAGGGTCATCTGGGTGTTTGACTTCAAGGAGACACAGATTGGCTCACCTGTGGCACAGCTCGAGGAAGAGCTGACCGCTCTACAAGGCAGATAAGAAATCATATAATCTTTTTCTAAACTGTTGAAAGCCCAGTGTGCACTGGCCTATCAATCTGTAATACCCCAGGATTCTGACCCAGAGGGAGTTTGTCTTCATTTGTGGGCTATTTCCTCCCATCCTCCACCAGGTACTCAAGAAGTTAGTGGGAGCCCAGATAAAGCCATCCTCAGTGTTGCAGGCCTGTGGGAGTGATTGACTGTTACACACCAACCCACAGAAACCTGACCCCCTACTCACAGACACAGCAGTCAGGATAACCACACTCAGGGACTTTAAAAGAACTAACAACTAAAATAACTTTTAACTCTCAGAGACTTAATTAACTGATAAGGATCATGGAAAAGATGCATAGTGTATATGAACAGGTAGGAAGGAGAGATGAAAACTATGAGAAACAGTCAAGAAGAAATACAAGAAGTAAAGCCACAACATCAAATATGAAGAATTCCTTCAAGGAGTGTGGGGAGCAGCCCGGACTGGACTGAGTTACTGGAATTAAGACTTATTCTGTGCATCTGCTCTCCCACAATATGGTGCTGGGAGAGAAGAAAACAGCTTTTACACAGCTGCCTCCAGTTCAACCAATAAACTGTAGGACTTGCTCCTGATTGGAGAGCAGCGTACTCGGCGTGTGGGCAGCCGAGTTGGGATTGGCAGAGGAGGACTATAAAGGAGGAGAGAGACGGCATGCACCAGGAACATCTAAGGGGAACATCTAAGGGGAACACCTGTGCAGCCCCCAGAGAGCCGGCCGGCGGTGTGCCGCTCCCCTGCGGAAGTGGGGAATGTGGCCAGGGGGAACTGCCCTTCCACGGAGGTGGAAGGGACAGTAGCCAACCCGGGAAGAACCAGCAGCAAACCCGGGGAGGGCCGAGCAGACGAAAGAACAGGCAGGGTCCTGTGTCGTTCCTCCATGAAGAGGGGGAGCGACAAAGGAGCTCATCAGTATGCTTGACATGGCTGAGGAAGAAATCAGTTAACTTAAACTTAGGTCAGTAGAAATTATCCAAACTGAAATACAAAATGCAAGACAGAGCCTCTAAGAACGCTGGGACAGTGTCAAACAGTGTAGCATGTGTGCAGTCGAGCACCAGAAAAGTGGAGCGAGAGAACAGGGCAGAAGAAGCATGTGAAAGGATCATAGCTGATAATCTGCCAAAAATAATGAAAATCAAACCAGACATTCAAGCAGCTTAATCAGTCTCAAGCAGGAAAAATAATAGAGACTATTCCTAGATATGCATTATAGTCACACTGCTGGAAACAAAGATTAAGAGAGGACCTTGAAGGCAGCCAGAGGAAAAAGGGCACATTACAAAGAGAGGTAACAATTACAGTGGGCTTCTTATTCTAAAGAGTGCATATCTGAACTAATGAAACTAACTGGGCCCATAGCATGAGCTCTATTTGATAATAGCATCAAAAGGGGAACATTTTGTACCAGTCCTTTCTCAACATCAACTAGAACTTGCAGATGAAGTACCAATTCTTTGTTTGGTAACTGATTAAGGTTGAGAAAAAATATTTTCCAAAAGTAAGTTAATGAGCAACTTCGTGGAAGATACTTTGATATTGAAAATAGACTGATATCACATTGGTTGACTTCATGTTTTCTAAAAGCCTTAAATTAAGGTTGGAAAAAAGTGTCTTCTTTTAAAAGCTGAGTAATTTGAATAGACACATGTGTTTGGTTAAAAATATTTGACTATTTTATAAATAAAAAGAAACATAAACCAGAAACCCTGACAATATGTTGCTTATTTGGAACTTGTTCAGTGGTACAGAGAGAGAATTATTTGAACTGTTTAGCTATAATTTCTCTGTCCTAAGAAATTCTAATCCCAAACCTACATCTACACAATGTGTAGATAAAGCAGTGAAATATAAAGTTTGTAGATGTCGATGATTACGGTGTTATATAGGACAGTAGTGTAGTAAGTATTTCTAGCTATGATGAATTCAGCATTCATTCTGTTTGAACTTGTTTTTAAAACAGTTTAAAAACATTGCTTTTAAAATACAGTATCTTGAGAAAAATCAATATTTTGCATATGAGGAAAATGTGACTTAGAGCCTAATAAATCGCCCAGTATCATGCCACTAAGCTGGAAAGTGGCATGAAAGGATGCAAACTTAGCTTTGTCTGCCCCCAAACCTAAGCTGTTTCCTTTATAGTAATAGTCTAGCACAGTGATGGGAGTTTGGGATTCGGACATGCATTGGTGCTAAGACAGGCTCTCTCTTCTCTCATACGTGTAAGAAGAAGTGCATTAAATGCTTGCTGTTTCTGGATTCTCAGGATGATGTGAAGCAGCCATTCCCATGGTCAGGAGTTAAATTGAAATCGGACAAGACCCCCTAAAATTTACACTGAAATGTGGCCCTTTAAAGTTCCCTAGAAATGCTATCCGGGGTGCCACATGTACTACCGGAATTTGGGGTACCTTACGATTTCACCACAGGCTTATTACTAAATCCCCGATATTAATAAGCCCAAGAGGGTTCTTGCCTAATATTTAGAGAAGAATTCTAAATACTGGCACAGATAAACGAGGCAGCATGGTATGTTTTAAGCTTTTTAGTGAGAAAGATGCATAGGAGAGTGAGAGCTTATTTAGGGGAGAGAGGTGAATAGGGGTTCATACCAAGCACCAGGAACCAGTCATGTGGATGAGCATCTAGGCCAGGAAGCCTAGAGCACATGGCCCGAAGGCCATGCACCCTGGAGGCGCAGGGCTACAGCAAACCCTGTCCTGGAAAGAGGCCAGGGAAGAAGAGCAGGCCGGGCCACACTGTGGCCCGGCTTTTGTTTATTTATTTTTTATTTTATTTTTTATTTTTTTAAACTTTATTTAATGAATATAAATTTCCAAAGTACAGAATATGGATTACAATGGCTTCCCCCCCATAACGTCCCTCCCACCCGCAGCCCTCCCCTTTCCCACTCCCTCTCCCCTTCCATTCACATCAAGATTCATTTTCGTTTTTCTTTATATACAGAAGATCAGTTTAGCATACATTAAGTAAAGATTTCAACAGTTTGCTCCCACACAGAAACATAAAGTGAAAAATACTGTTTGAGTACTAGTTAGAGCATTAAATCTCAATGTACAGCACACTAAGGACAAAGATCCTACATGAGGAGTAAGTGCACAGTGACTTCTGTTGTTGACTTAACAAATTGACACTCTTGTTTATGGCATCAGTAATCACCCTAGGCTCTTGTCATGAGCTGCCAAGGCTATGGAAGCCCCCTGAATTCACTGACTCTGATAATTTTTAGGCAAGGCCATGGTCAAAGTGGAAGTTCTTTCCTCCCTTCAGAGAAAGGTACCTCCTTCTTTGATGACCCATTCTTTCCACTGGGATCTCACTCACGGAGATCTTTCATTTAGTTTTTTTTTTTTTTTTTTTTTTTTTTTTTTTTTTTTTTTTTTTTTTTTTTTTTGCCAGAGTGTCTTGGCTTTCAATGCCTGAAATACTCTCATGGGTTTTTCAGCCAGATCTGCATGCCTTAAGGGCTGATTCTGAGGCCAGAGTGCTGTTTAGGACATCTGCCATTCTGTGGGTCTGCTGTGTATCTCACTTCCCATGTTGGATCGTTCTCTCCATTTTTTATTCTATCAGCTAGTATTTGCAGACACTATTCTTGTTTATGTGATCCCTTTGGCTCTTAGTCCTATCATTATGATCAATTGTGAACAGAAATTGATCACTGGTGGCCCGGCTTTTAACCCACTTCCAAAGGGGAGTGGTTAATTAACCTGATTGGCTGGTGGACACCCAGGTGTGGTCAGGTAGGGGAATGAGGCCACACAGGGGCGTAGCAAAGGCATCACGTAGGGGCATGAAGTCACACAGGGGCATGGCGAAGGCATGGTCTTCCAGTTCACAAATCTGATCAATTTTAATCTGTATGCCTGCCTACTTCATTCCCCCCTCAGAGACTCCAGACCTTAATCTTAAGGGGATGTTGATGGGCGTCAAGTTTCCATCTTCTGTAGCTACTTCCTGCTGATTAGGGGTGCAGACGCTGCCTGATCTCGGTCTGGAAGTCTCTGCCTATCTCATCTAATGAGTTCACTTCACGAGCTGGATCTCTTTCACTCACCGCCATCCTCAGTGTCTCCTGCATGGTCATCATTATTCTCAGAAGCTGCTGGGTTCTGCTGGGTTATTTTAGATATAAATGAAGGTCCATTGTCACTCTGGAGTGACCATGGGAGTCCAAAGCATGGCACAATGTCTTTCAACAAGGCTTTAAGCACCTCGTGTGCTTTCTCCGTTGGGGTCGAAAAGGCCTCTATCCATCCTGTAAAAGTAACAATAAAGACTAGAAGGTACCTATAATTTGGCCACTTCTAAAGGCTCCAGTACTGCCTGAAGTAGAGCCAGTATCTCTTTTCCATATTTAACAGAGGAACTCTTTGCAGTCATTAAGCCCCTCTCTTTCCAGATTACTGCGTGTGCATGTAACACAAGGAAAGCATATCTGGAATCTGTATATATATCATCTGCCTTTCTAACTCATTCCTTCACATAGCTGCTGCCATCAGTAACCATTTGGCATCTGGATTTTCCAGGGGCTCATCTCATAGGTCTGGCCTGCTGGAGTACACCTGCCTAATTCATTCCCCCCTCAGAGACTCCATCCCCTTAATCCTAAGGGAAGTTGATGGCCATTGAATCATCTCTTCTGTAACTGCTTCCTGTTCATGAGGGGTGTAGTGCAGGCCCTGCCTATCCAGTGTCTGTAAGTCTCTGTCTATCCTGTCTAACAAATTTGCTTTGTGGGTTGGAGCAGTCTCAGTCATTGCCAAGGTCTGTGTCCCTGCGTAGTCAGTTACTCCCAGAAGTCGAGTTCTAAGGTTTCTGATTGGCTTATAGGAACAGTCAGGAATGTCTTTCACATTCACCTGTGAAGACTTAAGAGGTAGAAGTTTAGTCCTAATTTCACAGAAGTAGTCGTGCTCAATAGCACCTGGTAAGGTCCCTTTAATTTAAGCTGAAACTGATCTGAAGAGGATCTTCTATGAATGGCTTGCTCAGGAATATCTAATGTTGGAGTTTTTGTTAAAAACTCCTTGATTCCTTGGAACACCTTTGCAGCTCCCCTTTCCAGTACAGTGTCTGTTTCAGAGGCTTTTAAGAAACAAAGGCTTAGAATCCAGATCCTGGAATCCATAACTCTTGTAGCTACCCTTTTCAGTACAGAGTCTGTGTCAGGGCCTCCTTAAAGCTATATGCAAAAGTTTGGAATCCAAATCCTGGAATCCAGGTTCCATAGAATCCTGTCATCAGCAATTCCCAATACTGGAGCTTTTATTTAGAAACTCCTTAGTTCTCTGGAGCAACTTTTGCAGCTACCCTTTTCAGTATGGAGACTGTCTCAGGGTGTCTTTGAAGCTATACACAAAAGCCTGGAATCCAAATCTTGGAATCCAAAGTCCATAGAACTTTGCCATTCTCAGAAATCTCCTCGGCTGTCTTTATGTATCTGACCCTATGTTAAAACATACAAGATACATGTATCCAAGATTTTACATTTGAGGCACTTACTAAACCTTAAATACCTAGAAACACAGGCAATGGAGTTTGGCACTTAGACATAACTAGAACTCACGATGCATAATATCACACAATAGAGCAAAACAAATCTTTGGGATTAAGTTTTTCCATTAAAGTTACTACTGTAGCTCTTTTGAGAACGGAGATCCTACATGGGAAGTTAGTACAGTGACTCCTATTGCCTGTTGTTAATTTATCAATTAACACTTTTATGTGTGATGTCAGTGATCACCCTGAGGCTCTTGACATGAGCTGCCTAGGCCATGGAAGCCTTCTGAGTTCCGCAAACTCCATCAGTATTCAGACAAGGCCATAAGCAAATGGAAACAGCCCCAAAGAGCTCCCTAGTCCTGACATTTCTTGCACAACCATTCCTTACTATAATTAATACAAGCTTTATTCATGACTTGTAGCATTCTTAATATGCTATTAGGGTCCTTTACAGTCTTTGCTAAGTATGGCAGTGTCCAGATCCTAAAAAGAACTGAGAAATTATATGTCTCTATTGGGATAGGAAATTCAGAGATGAGTGAAAGAGAGTATTTCCTACCTTGGAAATTATGAATTTCAAAGTAGTAGATTCTCAGATTGATAGTTGCTTTAGTTAGCACTCTGACCTCAGAATCAGACCTTAAGGCATTCTGGTCTGTGTGAAAAGCCCATGAGAGCATTTCAGGAGTGGAAAGCCAAGATACTGTGGCAAAAAATGTCCTACATGAAGGACCTCAGTGGATGAGTCCCCAGTGGATAGAAGTGGTCATCAAAGAAGCACATACTGGCCATCGCCGCAGCTTACTAGGCTAATCCTCTGCCTGTGGCGCTGGCAACCCAGGTTCTAGTCCCGGTTGGGGTACCAATTTTGTCCCGGTTGCTTCTCTTCCAGTCCAGTTCTCTGCTGTGGCCCGGGAGTGCAGTGGAGGATGGCCCAGGTCCTTGGGCCCTGCACCCACATGGGAGACCAGGAGGAAACACCTGGCTCTTGGTGGCCATTTTGGGGGGGGTGGTGAACCAATGGAAGAAAGACCTTTCTCTCTGTCTCTCTCTCTCACTGTCTAACTCTGCCTGTCAAAAAAAAAAAAAAAAAAAAAAAAAAAAAAAGAAGAAGAAGGACATACTTTTCTTTGAAGGGAGGAGAAAACTTCTACTTTCTTATGGCCTTGTCTAAATACTGATGGAGTTTATGGATTCAAAAGGCTTCAGTAGCCTAGGCAGCTCATGTCAAGAGCCTTGGGTGATCAGTGACATCATTTGTAAAAGTATTAATTGTTAAATTAACAAAAGTCACTGTGTACTGACTTCCCATGCAGGACCTCTATCCTCAAAAGAGTTGTATTATAATTATGTCTAAGTGCTCACAAAAGATATATCATTCTTGGGTACTTTTTAAAGTTAATTAAGTTTTAAAAAAAAAAGTAAAATTAACTTCAAGATGCAATGACTTTGAACAGCCCTTGTCTTGACTGTTGAGGAACAGGTTTTTTTTTTTTTTTTTTGTTCCCATGCAAATTATTGAACTCTTAGTTTAGAGTTGGTCTTCTGTATATAAAGTTAATTGAAAATGGATCTTAGTAGAAAATGGAACTGGAAATGGGAGAGGGAGTAGGAGGAGGGGTGGGAAAGTGGGTGGGAGGGCAGGTATGGTAGGAAAAATCACTATATTCCTAAAGTTGTACTTATTTTTTTTAAGATTTGTTTATTTATTTGAAAGTCAGAATTACACAGAGAGAGAAGGAGAGGCAAAGAGAGAGAGAGAAGTCTTCCATCTGTTGGTTCACTCCCCATTGGCTGGTTGGAGCCAGGCTGATCTGAAGCCAGGAGCCAAGAGCTTCTTCCAGGTCCCCCACACCGGTGCAGGGGCCCAAGGACTTAGGCTATCTTCAACTGATTTTCCAGTCCATAGCAGAGAGCTGGATTGGAAGTGGAGCAGCTGGGGCTAGAAATGGTGCCCATATGGGTTGCCGGCACTGTAGGCAGCAGCTTTACCTGCTATGCCACAGTGCTGGCCCCAAGTTGTACTTATGAAATGCATGAAGTATGTATTCCTTAAATAAAAGGTTTCTTTGGTGGGAGAAAAAGTAGTAGAGTCTGGTAAACGTGGAAGGACCACGTGTGTGGTGAAAGTATTATTTCCAGTGCTGTAAACACTGGTAAATTTCATTTCAGTGCAATGAAATGAATTATAATACTATTCAAAGTTCAGGTGTTTTAGATGTATTTTCATTTATATACCCTTATGTGTACTCTTTTATTTTGAAATAATTATAGATCCACAGGAAGTTGCAGAAAATGCTAGAGAGAGATCCTAAGCCCCCTGCACTCAGTTTCCTGCAGTGGTAGCATTTTCTGTTACCGATAGTAGCAGGTGGCTTTTTCAATACATAATTTTTGCTAAAGTATGTTCATTTGTCCTTGGCCTTCATACTCATTTTCTTTATACATTGTGTTGTTCGACTGCAAACCTGACAAGGAAAGCCTTAAGCCGCACTGAGTCTGTCCTATGATGTTTACCATTCCTCCAAAGGCTTGAGCCTTTGAGATACTGGCCTCTAAATAAATGAGCTACTTCAAAAACGGGAAGGTATGTTGGGTTTGGCTCGTGGAGCTAACACTTGGCGTTTCCGGTCATTGTAGACAGAACTGAGGGTGGAATCTTCAGCAGCTGCCTCACCCCAGCTGTGGCCTGCTGGGTGGTCTGGCCCTTCCTCTGCCTTGGCAGGGCACCATCGCTTTGGCCTTTGTTCATCCACCCTGAGCCCCTCCATCTCTTGCTCTCTAGGGTGTGGGCCAGTGTGCTCAGCTCCTGACACCACCTCCCTCCCCCAGCCTCCCCTCTGGCCTCTCCTCTGCCTGCTGTCTGCATCTGAGGGGCTTCTCTTCCCTGCCTTCGCAGGGCCTACTGCAGGTCCTCCTTGTGTCTTTGCTGCATCCTCACAACAGTATTTGCAATGTAAGCCTGCTTAAGCATTTCCTAACCTTAAACATGCAAAAGCCTCCCACCCCTGCTTTCATCTCCTCCTACCCAGGCTCCTCAGCCACATTTCAAACAGCTCTGGGGGTGCTGGACTCCCATCTGTCCTCTCTCCCACTCCTCTCCAGATGCCTGTGGAAAATGCTAAGGGTGGGCCTCCCAACTCCTGCCTTCCTCCTGTTCAATACCTGCCCTGAAGCCAGAGGGATCCTAGTAGAACACAGAGCTGACCCTGTGACTTCCTTACTTAAGACTTGCCCGTGGCTTCCCACAGAGCTAGATGCCACAGGTTGGTCTGGCAGGCTCCTCCAGCTATAGCAATAGCTTTGTGTTCTGCCCCATGCATGTCCCAGAACCGCTGCTGGGAATGCTCTGGGTTCCTCCCGCCCCTCCCTATCTGGTCTGTGGAATGCCTGTGCCTTTTGCACATCCTACTTCTAAATCCTGTCCTCAGCTGAGCATCTCAAGGTCACAGGTGTCCCTGGGCCCTGCGTGCCGTCCTGCTGAGCACTCACTGCCTTTAGGAATCTGAAATTGCTGCTTACTCAGAGGGCCTCCTGGGCAGTCCTTGGGCCCACTGCCTGTCCTGGCTTGCCATTTGTGTCCCCGGCTGCGGACAGGACTCCCTCACAGGCATCCCCAGGTTTGTGAAATGAGAAAACGTGGTCCTTCCCCATGCACATATTTTGTGAAAGTAAACTTAAGACTTCGTGAAGCAGGAACCATCCCCCCAGTGCTGCACAGCCTGTGAATGTAAGCACCTTTAGGTGACTGAACGGGCTGTTGGCAGACAGGAACTAACTGAATCTTGACTTCAAAGATACTGTTGGAGGAAATGTTTCCTCCATACGTATGAGGTGGGTGACCCTGGTGTCAGAAAGCCCCAGAATTACACTCCACAACTTGCTTCCACCTGTGTCTTCACTCTAAAATCCGTTCCTGCCTGCTTGGCTCTTGTTAGAGTCATGGAACGAGAAGAGAAAGGGTGGAAGGTTTGTTGCCTGAGCCCTCGCCGCGTCCTCCTGCAGTGTTTCTCCTTAGAAGCCTTCTGCTCATACAGTGGTGCTTGGAGTCATCCCTCCCTTCAGCAGGTCTTTATGGAGGCTGCTGTCTGCCGGATCCTGTCCTAGGAGTATATACGAGGGGACTTCCAAATGCTTATGGAAAATAACATCTTACCAGAAAAACTGCGTGGATTTTTTTTAAACACCAAAGTAAATTTATATTTTTATTCCATTTTTTTCCACCAACTGTCTGAGGTTCCTGTGTTTAAGCAGTGGCTGTGTGCCCAGCCAGAAGACAGCCCACATTCTCATTGCAGTCAGGGGTCTCTGCAGCCACACTCAGGTCACCTGCTGTTAATCTCTTGTACTCCTATAGTGTGTTTCTCTTTAGAGGAGCTATTAGTTTAATTTAGATTATAAATAGATTTGTAGCTTTCTTCCCTATACATCAGTATTAGTTATTTTAAAGTAGAGCAAGACTGAGCAAATTGCATCTTCAACTACATTATTAGATTATTTCTAAGGGGATCTGTATGTTACAGGATTAGGCCTAATTAGTCTCACAGAGAAAGCCTTCAATCAAAAAGGAACATTCTGTTGAGCAGTCATGCTATGTGATTCTTTCAGGTCAGATTCATTATCATGTTTGTTTGTCAGGTTATCAGTTCAGCTTTAATGCTGGCTGGCACCATGAATTACAGTTTATTTTTTGACGTTTTAATCTTTCAGTCCTAGTGTCAGTTATCATATGCACTTGAACATGGAGAGAACACTTGAACAAGCACTCATTGATAACAAAGGAACAGCAAAAGTATTCTCTTTCATGTATGAAATAGATTTTTAAAGACTGGTGCCGGTGTTTTAGTTCCCTGTAATCCTGGTTTTTGATGTAGCAACTTTATTTGACAGTTACTGCTTTTTAAAATTTAATGGAATGTCTCCATTCTTGTCAACTAAAATACTTAAAAGTTACCTTAAAACTATAAATTCTGTTACTCATTTTTTCACTTGGTGTTGATATTATTTTTAAATGTCCTGACTCATACTGAGCAGTTTATTCACATATATGTTCTTTTGTTTTGTCAAGCCACTGCCAAAAAATATGGTGTCTCGTCTCTGTGAGTCCAAAAAGGTTTGTGCTGCTGCTGATATGCAACTCCAGGTGCGTATGTACCTTTCTCTAGAGGCATTATCCCAGATAAATACATCACTTTCAGTTCTTGCCAAGGCTTCACATTTATTATTATAATTATGCTTCTAAAACATCTTTCATCTGAGTTCAAAGAACTTGGCCAAAATTGACTCATTCAGTCCTCGCACTGTCCTTATGAAGTTGATGTTAAAATAAGGTTATTTCCCATTTTAAGTCAGGGGAAATCAAAGCCTAGAAAGATTATATAACTTCTGCTTCACACATTTCAGCTGCCAAGTTAAGGCTCAAACCCAATTATAGGTGTTCTTACACATTTTATATCTTTTTGGTAGATTTGTGGTTTTAGATGTGAAGTTTAGACTAATCACCATATTACCATTAGCTTTAGATTTTATTCAAAACCAATTTTCTAGCTTTTTTTTAAGATTTATTTTATTTATTTATTTGAAAGACGGAGTTACAGAGAGAGATAGAGACAGAGAGATAGGTCTTCCATCCGCTGGTTCACTCCCCAGATGGCCACAACACAACGGCCTGAGCTGTGCCGATCTGAAGCCAGGAGCCAGGAGCCTCTTCTGGGTCTCCCATGTGGGTGCAGGGGCCCAGTGACTTGGGCCATCCTCTACTGCTTTCCCAGGCCATAGCAGAAAGCTGGATTGGAAGAGGAGCAGCCTTGACTAGAACCGGCGCCCATATAGGATGCCGGCGCCCCAGGCCAGGGCGTTAACCCACTGTGGCACAGTGATGGCCCCCTCAATTTTCTAGATTTCCAGATGAAGACTAGATAAATGCTGTGAACCATCTGGATTTCTCGTCTGAACGATCGCAGATGCTTAGCTATTTGTGATTACTGAGATTGTTTATAGAATTCTTATTCTTCATCAGATGTTTGGAGTTATGTAAAAATAACCTAGACTCCTAACTTTCATCTTGGCCAATATTCACTTTGTAACAATTCAGTTACTTGTTTAATAAGCGTGTAGCTGATATTTAATTGCTTTTGATTTTGTGTAATTCTGTCCCTACAAAGTAATGAATGAGCCTTTTCTTGTACCTTAAGAGATATATTTTAGAGAAAAAAGTGCATTATGTAGACAGAACCCTGACTTTACATTTGATTTACATTATTCAGTGTCTATGCATATCAATGTAATTAAAAGGGGATTTCAGAATTATTTGTAAAATTTAAAATTACTTGATAAAATCCATTTGATTTGCCGATATCTATGGTAGAAGGCCTACCTTGTAAAAGCCTGTATTGTGGCTATCTTTCTGAACAGTTGTCCCAGTGATTTTCTTTTAAAATAGAAGACCAACCTTTCCTTCTTCCTACCATCCAAGAATAATAACCTTCAGGAAGAGACAAAGAAATTTCTGCCCAGTGACTCTGCCCAGCTTTCAAGTTAGTTTTTGTACAGTGGCAGCATACAAGGATGAAAAGGAAGTGAACTGTTTGCATTTTCGAAGGGAGTATAAGCAGTGTTTTTAAAATTGGGATTTTTAGGAGTGGGCATTTGGCATAACAGTTAAGATACCATTTGAGATGCCTTCGTTTCAAATCAGAGTTCCTGCTCCACTCCCAATTCCAGCTTCCTGCTAATGTGTACCGTGGGAGGCAGCAGGTGATGGCTCAAGATCCTGATAGAGTTCCAAGCTTTTGCCCTCCACCTGACCTAGCCCCAGCTGTTGGAATTATTTGGGAAGTGAAATACTGCATGGGAGATCTCTGTCTCTGTCTCTTTGGCTTTCAAATACAATAAATAAGTACGTAAAATTGTTGAGACTATTAAAATACACCTCCCTTAAAAAATAAAAACTGGGAGTTTTAAAAAAATTATGCATTGTTTTGAAAATATGGTACTTATTTTTCTGTGGTTGTAAGATTCTTAGTTCCAGTAATGCATTGCTTCCTGCATGAGCAAGTAGGCTCTTGGCTTTAGAATTATTTGGTGTATCAGCAAATAAGCATGAAAAAAATGCACATTTAATTTACTTTGCTCTCTTTTGTAATTCAAAAATTGTAATTCCATGTTTATATCATGTGAAAAAGATGTAAATGAAGAACTGAAACTCTAGAATTCTGGTTTGTTGATCAATAGAAGAAAACAAAAAGCACCCTTCAGCTCAGGTTAGAATTTACAAGTTTTAGTTCTTAATAGTTTACTCTGTTAGAACATAGCCAGGACCTGGATGAGTAATTCTGGCTTCTCTGATCTGCATTGTTACTTATTATAGACTATAGAACTAGAAGAGCTGTATTTACCTGCATGTTTAGATAACCACTTAGAGGAAAGCAGTGTTTATATTTAGGAAATGTCTGTATTTTTCTAGGGAAGGTTTAAACTTCACTTTATAATTTAGAGCCATAATTCTATATCTAGATGAAGCCAGAAGCTAGAGGTCATTTAAATTTTTTCTTTTATCCAGACTAATCCTCGCTTCTTTCAAGTCAACAGCTGCACATTCTCCACAGATTCCATTTCTGAGTAGAAAGATACATATCAGAAGTACAATTGCATGTCAGAATTTTTCCTTTAATGTAAAACATTTTCTCCTTTCTTGCATCAGGTAAACTCCAAACAGTATTAATATTCAAGTCCAGTGTTGCAGTGGAAAAGCAGTTTACCTTCGATTTTCTGTGCAGAATTTAGTTTTTGATACTTTGTCAACTGCAGATTTCAGGTTCAAATAGTCTTTACTGCTTTATTCTCCTCTTATGTTTCACTGGCCTGTATCCTCTGTTCCGAAGGGGCCGATCCTTCTGCCCTGGTCACCAGCTGAGCTGGAGCAGCCCTGTCCAGCAGCTGCTTCCTTTATTCTTCTGACACCAGGCGTGGGGCATTGTGGCCCTCGCTCCGAGCCCTCCAACACCTGTGCAGAATTCTTTGTCACATCTGGCCTCGTCACAGATTGCTATTCGTTTCTCCACCTTCACCCTACCTATTTCGTGTCTTTTCATCTCCACAGTTCTGACCACTTTGCTTCTCTTATTTAAGATAAATCAGGATTTCAGGGAGAAACCAAACAGAATTTATTAGGTTAGGGGGTGGGACAGAGTCACAAATTATGACTTTTATTTTTTGTATTTCTAGCTACATATATATTGGCTAAATTTGGATTTGTGGTCGCACATTTAATTTGGTACATTATACATAAATTATACATTTTGACTAAGGGTCAAAAGTCTTTTTAAAGTTTTTAAAGTTTATTTTCATTTTATTTGAAAGAACTTAGAGAGGGGTGTGGGCCCATTGTCCATCCGCTGGTTCACTCCCCAAGTACCCTTCACAACCAGTGCTAGTCAGGCCAAAGGCAGGGCCTGGAAGTCAATCCATGTCTCCCACATGCGTGGCAGGGACCCAAGTACTTGAGGCATTGCTTGTTGCCTCCCAGGGTGCACATTAACTGGAAACTGGAATCAAAGCAGTACTGAGAGTGGAACCTAGACACTCTAATATAGTATACAGGCATCCCCAGTGGCATTTTAACTGCTGTGTGAAACACCTACTTCTCAAAATTCTTTAGTATCTTTAATCATGAAAACATTGAGTGCATTCCTTTTAATATTTTAACATGGTTTTAAATGCACAAAATACATCTTAAACCATATAGGGTTCTGTTTGTGAATGTTTCCAACTTTGGTTTATTATTCTGGTATGCTCATCACTTCTTTGGTCAGTCATGTGTGAGATATGAGTATGAACAACCAACACTAAATAGATGTTTTCGTCTGTCTAGGTCTTTTATGCCACGCTGGATCAAATCTACCATGGGAAGCATCCCCTGAGGAAATCAACCACAGACATTCTCAAGGAAGCACAAGAGAAATTTTATGGCTTGCCATATGTTCCAAATACTGTGAGTCCAGCATTGTGATTTTTGTTGTGTTCTGTTGAATGGTTTTGCCAGTGTTTCTGTATGTTGGGATCACCTTCCCTCTTGGTGGACTTGAAATCCCTACATTTAGGGTAGATGTGTGGAATAGCCTTTAAATCACTGCTTGGCACTCATGCATCACATATCAGAGTACCTGAGTTTGAGTTCCAGCTCTGCCTTTGATTCTAGCTTTCTACTGCTGTGCCCCTTGAGAGACAGCAAGTGCTCTCTCTCAAGTATGTGGGTCCCTCCCACCATGTGGGAGACACAAATGGAGTTCCAGGCTTCAGGCTTCAGCCTGTCATAGTCCTGGCTGATGTGAGCATTTGGTGAGTAAGCCATTAGATGGAAGGCTTTCTCAATGTGTCTATCTCTGCCATTGTCTGTCTGTCTCTCTCTTTCTCTTTCTCTGTCTCTCTTTTTGTCTTCATTTAAGTTGAGGTTTCTCATGCAGCATATGCTAGGAATTAACTGGCTTATCTCATGTCTCCAGCTACCTGTTTACATGCTTTTATTTTCCTCCCTCTAGCAGTGTGTTTCAAGATTCTTGGGAAAGTGGGGGTTAAAAAAGCTGTTAGAGTTAATTCTTCTCTGCTTTTTAGTTGCTTTTCTGTAATGAGAGAAATAACAATGTAAGATAAATGTGATTATCAATTCTAATCACTTTCATTGCAAAGAGAATTATCTTTAATTGAGAACCTTGTATTGTCAAAGGGATTGTAGTAAGTACTTCATTTATTTTATCTCATCTGGATAGTAAGCAGGAACATTGTTAACTTTTTATTGGCTTGAAGGTCCCAGACTATACCGACTGAAAAAAGAACTCTAATTTAATTATCAAAAAAATCCTAAAAATTAAGTAATGGTCACAAATTTGGGCTCATATTGAAGTTCATATGCATCATATATCCTAGCTAAGAGTGGTAGTAACCGATCTCAGGCTGTTTTCATTACTCCAGGTTTCCTGTAAGGAAGCTGGATGTGGTGAAAAAGCACTGAGTGGCTGGTGCAGTTAGCAGTGAAATGACTCTTAGATTACCCTGTAAGGTACAGGTGTGTGTCTGGTTCCAGGTAAGTTGGATCTAAGAGTCCCATGATACTGTTAGAAACATTTCTCTCAGGGCCAGTGTTTGGCCTGGTGGTTAAGTCATTGCTTGGGGCTCCTGCATTCCTACATTGGAGTGCTATGGTTTGAGTCCCAGCACTGGCTCCAGAATCCAGCTTCCTGCCAATGCAGATCCTGGAAGCAGTGGTGATGGCTCAAATAATTAGGTCCCTGGCATCCACCTGTGAGAGCTAGATTGCGTTCCTAAGGAAGCTCCTGTCTTCAGCCTGGCCCAGCTCTTGCTGTTGTGGGCATTTGGACTGTAAACCAGAAGGTTGGAGATCTCTTTTCTGCCTCTCAAATAAATCATTTTTAAGTGAAAAGATAAAAAAGGGAAAGAAGTGTTTCATTCTAGTTCTCAGCTCAGTTTTGTTTTGTTTTGTTTTTTAACATTCATTTATATATTTGAAAGGCAGAGTTATAGAGAAAGAGAGACAGAGAGAAATCTTTGTCTGCTGATTCACTCCCCAGATGGCTGCATGGCCAGGGCTGGGCCACGGCTGGGCCAGGCTGAAGCCAGTAGCTAGAAGCTTCATCCGAGTCTCCAACACGGGTGGCAGGGGCCCAAGTATTTGGTTCATCTTCTGCTGCTTTCCCAGGCCACTACCAAGGAGCTGGATCAGAAGTAGAACAGCTGGGACTCGAACCAGCACCCATATGGGATGCTGGTGTCACATGTGGAGGCTTAACCTGTTATACCACAATGCTGGCCGCACAGTTCAGTTTTTTTCTATGAGTTTTCTATGAGTTTTCTTTCTTAGACAGGCTCCTCTGACAAGGTGGTGTGATGGCTACAAGTAGTCAAGATTTATGCACTCCAGCTTAATCTAATAGAAAGAAAACTAATTTGAAATTGCTGTAAAATGCAGAATAAATGTCAAGTGGTTTTATTTGTTGCAGGATTGGATTCTAGACTGTGTTGTGCTAAGAAGTTAAGCTAATCACTAAGCGATAAATTATCACTAAATCTTCAGACTGTGACACTGAAACATACCTGAGAATAGTTCTTATTTACCTGAAAAGTAAAGTAGCAGGGCGTTTTATCTCCAGAATACTCCTTGTCTCCCTGTCAGTATTTTTTTATTGTTTTCAAAGTTTATTCATCTGCTTCAGACATGGAATATTTATCTTACATATAATTTATTGTTCTAATACTGTGTAATGTTAATTCTAGATTTATCTGTATTAGTGAAAATTTGTAGTGATAGGACTAATCTACCTATTCATCTGTGGAATAAATAACCACTTGCTAGATTTTACCAACTTTTTCTACTTTATAGAGCATTGCCGGATTCATGTGCCTTTGGGCTCATATGATTTTTGTATTCATCTAATTGTCGTCCTTTTACAATTTTAAACGGATATTAGTTCAGCTCCATATCGTTACAATAAGACCAGTAAATAGCGAACTCTTAGGAAAACCACAGTTAGGAGGAACCAGGATGCTTTTCCAAAGCTGAGAAACTTCAACTTTACTGAGTTGCTTCCCCTAGATTTCTTTATCTGAAGTCTTGCAATGCCTCTTTCTAAAAAAGAACTCAAACTTCCCTACTGTCCAAGTTTCTTCTTCAAGGGGACTTCAGAAAGTCATGGAAGGGCAAGTGTTTGGCCCAGCAGTTAAGATGCCAGTTAGGACGCTATGTCCCACATCACAGCAGCGAGGCTCAATTCCCCGCTCCAGCTCCTGACTCCAGCTTCCTGCTTTGTGGACCCTGCAGAGCAGCAGTGATGGCCCAAATAGTCGGGTTCCTGCCACTTACCTAGGAAACCTAGTTTGAATTCTTAGCTCCTGGCTTAGGCCAATGGACTACTGTGGGCATGTGGGAGATTAACCATCAGATGGGAGCTCCTTCTCTCTTTCTGGCTCTCTGACTCTCAAATAAATAAAGTTATGGGGGAAAAAAACTCATAGAAATTGTACTTTATCTTTTAATTTCATTTGTCCATAAACTTTTTAAAGCCCCTTGTATATTTAATATGCAATTAATATACAAAGGTGAAATAACAGTGTAACCAAATTCTGAGTTCCCAATCCGTAAATCATTTTTAATTTAAAAGAAAGTTGATAAGCCCACCAGCCTTGTACTAGATCATTTTGAGAAAATGTAAATATTTATCTCTGTACTGAGATTATCTCCCCAATTCATGTTCGGTAGCTATCTTTGTATAAATTATTTTAAGAGATCTTGGGGGAAAGTACAGGTTCACTTAGGGAAGGAAGTCATTATTTTAGAGTTTGCCTTTTCTGTTTTTTAAATATCTGAGAGAGTTTGTTTACATTTTTGTATATATTCTACTCTTCCTACTTCTGCATTTCTTCATTCCTTTGTCAGTTTTTTTTTTAAGATTTATTTATTTATTTGAAAGAGTTCACAGAGAGAGAGGTCTTTCATCTGCTGGTTCACTCCCCAGATGACCACAACAGCTAGAGCTGAGCTGATCCAAAGCCAGGAGCCAGGAGCTTCTTCCCAGTCTCCCACGTGGGTGCAGGGGCCCAAGGACTTGGGCCATCCTTCACTGCTTTCCCGGGCCATAGCAGAGAGCTGGACAGGAGGTGGAGCAGCCAGGTCTCGAACCGGCACCCATATGGGATGCTGGCGCTTCAGGCCTGGGCGTTAACCCCGTGTGCCACAGCACCGGCACCCAAACATTGTCATAAAAACGAAGAATAAGGCCAAGATGCTCATTGGGATCCCTGTATATAGCATTCATTAGGGTAGTAGGATAAGGAAAACTGAAGGATTTAAACACTGGAAGGGAAGAAAGAAAAATGTCATTTGTGGATTACTGATTAAAGATAAAAATCAAAGTTATCTACAGATAAGTTGTTAAAATTATGAGAGATTCCAAATATTTATGCATAAGGAATATGCTAAAATTAGTTTCTATGAGTAACAAAAAAATTTTTAAAGACACTATTATGACAAATATAAAGAATCAACAAAAAAAAAATCTTTTTTTTAAAGTGTATTTTGGGGACTGGCCCTGTGGCATAGTGGGTAAAGCTGCCGCCTGTAGTGCAGGCATCCCATATGGACGCCACTTCAAAGTCCTGGTGCTCCACTGTTTTTTTTTTTTTTTTTTTTTTTTTTGACAGGCAGAATTAGAGAGACAGAGAGAAAGGTCTTCCTTCTGTTGGTTCACCCCCCAAATGGCTGCTACAGCCAGTGTGCTGCACCGATCCGAAGCCAGGTGCTTCCTCCTGTCTCCCATGCGGGTGTAGGGCCCAAGCACTTGGGCCATCCTCCACTGCCCTCCTGGGCCACGGCAGAGAGCTGGACTGGAAGAGGAGCAACCGAGACAGAACAGGCGCCCCAACCGGGACCAGAACCTGGAGTACCGGCGCTGTAGGCAGAGGACTAGCCTAGTGAGCTGTGGCGCCAGCTGGTGCTCCACTTCTGATTCATCTCTCTGGCTATGGCCTGGGAAAGCAGTGGAAGATGGCCCAGGTGCTTGGGCCCCTGCAACTGCATGGGAGACCTGGAAGAAGCTCCTGGCTCCTGGCTCCTGGCTTCAGATCGGTGCAGCTCCCAGCTGTTACGGCCATCTGGGGAGTGAACCAGTAGGTGGAAGGCCTCTATCTCTCTGTCCCTGCCTCTGCCTCTCTGTAATTCTTTCAAATAAATAAATCTTTTTAAAAATATTCACTTATTTATGTATTTGAAAGTCAGAGTTACACAGAGAGAAGAGAGGCAGAGAGAGAGAGAGAGAGAGAGAGAGAGGTCTTCTATCCAATGGTTCACTCCCCAATTGGCCCCAATGGCCGGGGCTGTGCTGATCTGAAGCCAGGAGCCAGGAGCTTCTTCCAAGTCACCCACGCGGGTGCAGAGGCCCAAAGACTTGGGTCATCTTCTACTGCTTTCCCAAGCCATAGCAGAGAGCTGGATGGGAAGTGGAGTTGGCTGGTCTCGAACTGGCATCCATATGGGATGCCAGTGCTTCAGGCCAGGGCGTTAACCCTGCGCCCCAGTGCCGGCCCCATAAGTCTTTTTTTTTAAGTGTTTTATATAGGAAACAGTGAAACTTTACTGAAATATATTTTCAAAATCTTAAATAAATGAAGAACTGAGCCATATTTATGGATAGGAAAATTTAATATACAAAAATGTATCAGTTCTTCTCCAAGTAATCTTGAATGTTGTATGTAATATAAATGTAATACAATGCTATTTGCTTATTTTAACCTAACAATTGATGGTACAATTTTATATGGAAAAGCAATGGCCCAGGAATAGCCAAGTGAGTTGTGCAAAACAGCAGTTTAGTGAATCTGCCCACTCTGGCTTCGAGTAAAGCCATAGGAATTAAGGCAGTGTAACACTGGTGTGGGGCTGGACAAAGAACAATGAATAGAAGCCAGAGCACAAAAGCAGATTCAGCACATTTATGAGGCAAGAGTTTGGTGCAGTGGTTAAGTCACTACTTAACCACATTAGAGGGTCTTGTTTGAATCCTGGTTACTCTGCTTCCAATGCAGCTTCTTGCTGATAACTCAGGTCCATGGGTCCCTGCCATCCACGTGGGAGACTTGGATTGAGGTCCAGCCTCCTGGCTTTGGCTTGGCTCAGCACCTACTGTTGTGGGCATTTGGAGAGTAAAGCAACAGAGGGAAAATCTCTATGTCTTAAAAATAAAATGAAAAATTTTAAAAAGCCACATTTATGAATTGTCAAGTATCACTTGGGTGTCTCTGTGGATCTGTGGACAAAGAATTATGAACCCATATTTTTTTAAGTGAAGTTGTAGTGGTTGATTATCTATTTGGAAAAGACAAAAATTGGATCTTTGTCTCAGCATTGCTCACAAAAAATAAAATCAGTTAATGACCAAATTATGAGAAATAAAACAAAATTTTTAAAGGATAATGCAAAAGAATGTCTTTTTGATAGTTTTTAATACTCAAATTTTTTATATCTTATGTGTAATACAGAAGATAGAAAACATAAAGCAAAAGATTGACAAATTCACAGTGCCGCGGCTCACTAGGCTAATCCTCCACCTAGCGGCGCCGGCACACCAGGTTCTAGTCCCGGTCAGGGCGCCGGGTTCTGTCCCGGTTGCCCCTCTTGCAAGCCAGCTCTCTGCTGTGGCCAGGGAGTGCAGTGGAGGATGGCCCAGGTCCTTGGGCCCTGCACCCCATGGGAGACCAGGAGAAGTACCTGGCTCCTCCCATTGGATCAGTGCGGTGCGCCGGCCGCAGCGCACCGGCCGCGGCGGCCATTGGAGGGTGAACCAGCGGCAAAGGAAGACCTCTCTCTCTCTCTCTCTCTCTCTCTCTCTCTCACGGTCCACTCTGCCTGTCAAAAAAAAAAAAAAAAAAAGATTGACAAATTCAGTGTATTAAAGTTTAAAAATTAAAATAAATGAAATATTAAAAAGCAAAAAAAAAAAAAAACAAACATGTAACAAGGGCAGCACTGTGGTGTAGCAGATAAAGCCATCACCTGTAGTACCAGTATCCCATATGGGTGCAGGTTCAAGTCCCTGCTGCTCCACTTCTGAGCTAACTCTCTGCTGTGGCCTGGGAAGGCCATCTTCTGCCTTGTTTATTCTTTTTTATTTGAAAGGTAGAGCGACAGAGAGAGAGAAAAATCTTCTTTCTGTTGGTTCACTCTCCAAATGCCTCCCTCCAACAGCTCAGGCTGGGCCAGTCCAAAGCCAGGAGTTCTGAATTCCATTTGGGTCTTCCTCATGGGTGGCAGGGACCCAAGTACTGGGGCCGTCACCAGCTGCTTCCTGTAGTGCACGTTAGCAGGAATCTGGATCAGAAGTGGAAGACCGGTAACTTTAACCAGACGCTCTAATACGGGATGCATGTCCCAAGTGATGTCTTAAGTGCTACAACACAGTGCCTGCCCTATATTTTGGTATCATTATAGAATATTTATACATTATTATTAATAATTGATGCAATGTGTATAGTATCTTTGTGTGATGGAATATAGCAGTGGATAAAACAGATTAGGATCCTTGCCCTCCTAGAGCCTTGTGGCTTGTTTTTGATGTGTATACATGAACTCATTTACCACTGTGTCTGTCCTGTCAAACATCGCTTGACCCCGACACATTGCTTTGAGTGTCGAACAGATGGACTGAACCTAAAAGCTTAGAAGACAGATATATGCTGATGCACAGTGCAACTGATACACAGGAGATTTCGGAACTTGAGTGTTTTTTAATTTCCAGAAGAGGCTCTTTCCTCTAACCATTCTGGAGAAAAAAACTGAATTTTCATCAGCTCTGGCGTCCTTCCTCACCGTTGCTCAAGTGGTGACCTTCACCTTTCTTGCATCAGTAAGCATTGGTGGAAGCCTGAAACCCCCTGAGCATAGCACCAGCTGGTCACCCGAAGTTAAGTGAAAGAAGAGTGGTGTTAGAGGCTCCGGTCAGTCGTCAGACAGAGTTGGGTGTTTAAGAGATTTTCAGGTTGAACAGTGGTAATAAAAGATAGGGGTGAGGAGGAACACCTGCAGCTTTACTAGGGTCATCTGTGGGCCAGGGCTGGCTTTCAGTGAAGCATGGACTATAGAAGGGCTGGCTGCTTAGTGGGCTGAGATACAAAGGTGGTGAGTTTAGTTTGGTGCAACTGGAATATTCACATGAAGATGAACAGATGGGTCAGAAGTCCAGAAAACAGGTCAAGGGAAGGAGCGATATAGATTTGAGGCATTACCCTAGCAAGGATGTAGAAGCTATGGTAATGGACAGCATTGAGCAGGGAGAGTTTCGGAGTAAGGAGGAAATCTAGGAGATGACCCTGAGGACAATGTAAGCCACAGGTGGACAGGGGTGTGTGTCGACACAGACACAGTCACAGACTGGGCCTACTGTTGTGGCTGGAGAGGACCTTCTCACTGGAACAGCTTTCAAGTACCAGCAAAAAACAGCTGTAAACCTATTTTTTTCTTTTCTGCCTCTTTTACTATAACCACACAGTATAACGCTCTGCTGTTTTCCATTATTTTTTAGTTACATTGCTTATATGATAAATTGAAAAATTGTTTGTGGAACATTTGATTTGAACATGTGTTCTGAGTTCCCAGATAACAGACTAATAACATGAACTCATATCGTAAGACTTACATGTAGTTGGAGGGCTTGATTTTTGGAGCAGGTTCTTAAGCTGACATTGCTGTGGTTGTGATTATATGGGCAAAGGAAAGTAACCACTAACTTACCAGCTCAGAGAGAGAGTCCAACCGCTGGTCAACCCAGTTGTTGATGTGGTGCGCTCATCCCAGATTAACTTTCAAACAGACCTCCTAGCCACATGGAAAGATGGCAGCGGGGTGGGGGATCAGAAGAGAGTTCAGAGAGATTTTGAGGATGCAGTGATCACATTTCCTATCCCGTTTAGAGTTTGGTTTTTAATACTCTCAAAAAGAAGAAAAATGAAAACACCAGCCACAAGAAAATGGCATTGGCATACACAGTTTGTGCATTAAAGCTTGGTTTACTAGTACCAGAGGTCTGATAGTCAATTTTTTGAGAGTTTAATTGTTCAGAAAATATAGGAGTATGCCTGTGTTTTTATATATACACATATAGATAGAAACACGAAGGCAGTTGACATTTGAGTGATCAAGCATATTTAACATTTTTTTGTGTTTTTAATTCTGAATGTTTATTTTAAAGCTTTTCATAGGTGATTTCACAATTCTTGCTGTGATGTTAATATAAAATTACATCAGCACTTATTAACCTTATGTTGCATCAGATATTAATGATTCTTACAGTTTTAATTTAAATAAGTGGTAAAACATGAAGATAATAAATAGTTCTCTGTTAGATGATTTTTGCCATCTAAATTAAAATGGCCACTAAAGTAAGAGAAACAGTGACCACATGAGGAGCCTTCATATAAAAACGTGAGGGCCATTTTTGATCTTTGCTATTCCTAGCTCACACTTGTTCAGATGTTAGTTTAGAGGCATCAGGCCTCATGTGCAAAGTAATATAGTATCTATTAAGCTGGACAAAGCCCAGGGTGAGTAGAAGTTCCCTACTCTCTTTTCAGAGAATACTCAACTTAAATTATGGGGTAAAACTGCTTAGTCCTCCCATTATTTTTTTTCCCTCTGGGGAAGAAGTTACATTTCCTTCCTAGTCTTTTGCCCCTGCTCTCCTGCAAATGGAAAATATCTCCTAAGAGGTGAAAGTACTACTGGTTTGGACTGGTTTGTAATATTTGATGTTGCTAAGCAAATTTTAGATTAAAGAAAACAATATTTATTTTTGTTGTTCTTTATCTTAAATACAAAGACCATATGGTGCATATCTAGAAACACCTAAGTGGTTAATTGCATGTTAAATTCCTTTCCTCTTTGGCTGCATAAACAACTGGGAAAATATTTACCTTCTCTGTCATGCTAGATTTATTTATGACTCTGTAACTAAAACACAGAAGTGTTATAAATTGAAACTTTAATCTCATGATTGACTCATTTTCTAAAAATTTATATGGTTTCAGTTTGTGGGACAGCTGCAACTCTAGATTTCAGTGATTTAAAACACGAGGAAATTATATGGCTACCTGGGTTGTTTTTATAATACAGCCCTTTGAGCCAAGTCACCAACTTTCATTTTTGTCTTGGTTTTCATGAACAGTGCAGCACCTCTTTTTTTTTTTTTTTTCTTTTTTGGCCTACAGTTTGACGTGGGCTAGGCACTAAATATAATGAACTAAAACCCTCCAGAATATTAGCGGTTCTTTCTTTACCAGATAAACTCTTGTATTCTAAAGTATGCACACATGCCTTTTAGATTTAGGCTGTTTACATTTCTGGAAGCCTTTTCTCTGGTGACTCTCTAAGGTAAATACCGTTCTCATCCATGAGGTATGTGAACAGGACACAGTACAGGTTCTTCTGGATAATGCCTGGCGGAGCTTGCTGTGGTGGCCCTTTCCCTGCAGGCCTTGTTGCTAAAAGGAGCTCTCAGGGCAGCATCAGTAGTGTAGGGAGGGTCCAGTCGAGCATTAGGGATTTTAGATTTCAGTTGTATTTTGAGTCAATAGCATGTGTACATGACTGAAACTCAGGGCCCTCAGTCCCTTTCCCTGGAGGGAAGCTCTGTTACTATTTCCCACACCCTGATTTGGAGACAGAATTGCCTCTTAAATATGAAGACATAAGATCTGCACTTCTCAGTACTGCTCTTCCTACACTTTCTCCCAGGTAAGCCAGCTGTAGACTGGACAGCTGCAGGCCTTATGTATTGAGTGTCCCCGCACCTGCCTGACTGCTGGCAGAGGATCCTTTCTAAATACAGATTTGATTATGATACCCCTCCCCTCTAGACCCTTCCGAGACTTCCATTTCTCTTAAGCTAAAGGCCACAGCTCTTCATCCACCCACAAGTTCCTGTGGGTATGGCCACTCCAACTTCATCCAGCTGGACACACCCTGCCTCCTTTGGCACGAGCTTCTTGGCACTTATTCCCTATGCCTGGAGAACTCTGTTTCCTGTTCACTTTGCTTGAAATGTCACTTCTCCAGACCTAGCCTGTCCCACCATTAAACAGTCTCATGGCACTGGGGACCTTCCCCTCATACTGGTCATCTTCCCACCTGGAGTAAAACCCACATCACAGCAAGGCCCATTTCTGATTTGTTCATTGTTTTTCCAGAACCTGCATAGTTACTTCTTATTGTAAGTGCCCAATAAATGTTGATTATAGAACTTTTAAAATTTTTATTTATTATTTGAAAGAGTTACAGAGAGAGGCAGAGAGAGTGAGTCAGATCTTCCATCCGATGGTTCACTCCCCAGATGGCTACAACGGCCGAAGCTGCACCAGTCCCAAAGCCAGGAGCCAGGAGCCTCTTTCAGGTCTCCCACATGGGTGCAGGGTGCCAAGGACTTGGGCCATCCTCCACTGCCTTCCCAGGCCATAGCAGAGAGCTGGATCGGAAGAGAGCAGCCAGGACTAGAACTGGTGCCCATATGAGATGCCAGCACTCCAGGCCAGGGCTTTAACCTACTTTAACCTTTTCCCACAGTGCCGGCCCCTAAAATTTTTATATTGAATGTAACTTTAAGTGCACAAATCCTAATAGGCAGCTCTGTGAATTTTTAGAAATATATTTACCTTTGTAGCCACCACCCAGAAATGATGGATGATGCTCAGTGGCTTCAAGGCCCCTGCTTTCTGTTCCTGGTCAACATACCTTCCCCACAGGTTTTGTCTGTTTTGGCTTCATGTAAGTGGCATCCTACAGTATACACTTTTGGTGACTGACATGTTTCATAAAACATGGTATCTGTGAGAACCATCCATCTTCTTGCAGGTTTCAATATTCTGTTCTTTTTTTTACTGCTTCATAGTATTCCATTTCTAGGATGCCACAATTTATTATCTGTTCCACTATGACAGGCATTTGAGGTATTTCCAGTTTGGGATCATTATGAGTAATGTTACTATGAATAGTCTCATAGCTGTCTTTTGATGGACATGAGCATTCATTTCCCTTGAGTGAAATGGGACTTTTGTTTAGTTGCGATGAAGCTATTACCAAATAGGTTTTTTTTTTTTTTTTTTTTTTGACAGGCAGAGTGGACAGTGAGAGAGAGAGAAAGGTCTTCCTTTGCCGTTGGTTCACCCTCCAGTGGCCGCCGCGGCCGGCGCGCTGCGGCCGGCGCACTGCGCTGATCCGATGGCAGGAGCCAGGAGCCAGGTGCTTTTCCTGGTCTCCAATGGGGTGCAGGGCCCAAGCACCTGGGCCATCCTCCACTGCACTCCCTGGCCACAGCAGAGGGCTGGCCTGGAAGAGGGGCAACCGGGACAGAATCCGGCGCCCCGACCGGGACTAGAACCCGGTGTGCCGGCGCCGCTAGGCGGAGGATTAGCCTAGTGAGCCGCGGCGCCGGCCACCAAATAGTTTTTGAAAGTGAGTATCATAAATTATATTCCGGCCATCAGTACCATTTTCTCCAGTATTTGCTATTGTCAGTCTTTTAAATTTCAGCCATTCCAGGGGTGTGACACATTATCTCATTGTAGCTTTCATTTGCGTTTTTCTCATGACTGATGATATTGGGCACTTCTTCATTTGTTTGTAAGTTACCTGGCTGTCCTTTCTGTGTTAAGATTTTAACTGTAATCTGAATGAAATGGGGAACTGTTGAAGGGTTCAACAGATGTCTGACAGGTTGCATTGTGGGATATAAGAGAAAAGAGAGGAGCTGAGATTTATTACAATGGTTTTGGCCTGGGCAGCACAAAAGATGGCACTGCATTAAGGAGGACAAGACTGAAGAATGTAGGTCCATAAGAGAGATCGGGAGATCATTTCAGGAGTGTTAAGTCTGAGCCATCTGGGAGACAAGCAGGAGAAGCTGTATTGAATACAGGCAGTCCTATGTACAAGTCCAAGGTTTAGAGGAGCTCTCTGTACTGCCAGTACCTATTGAGTTAGTTCATATAGATTGTATCCAAAGCCAAGGAACTGGGTGGAAATTGCCCCTAAGAGTGAGCATATGTGGGAAAGATGATCTACATGCTGAACCTTGGGGCACACCAGTATTTATAGCCAGAAGATGGGAGGAGTCAGCAGAAGAGAATAAGGAGAGTCCAGTGACCTAGGAGGAAAAAAGTAGAGAAGTGTTGCCTTGCAAACCAACTGAAGGAAGTGCTTCAAGGAGGATAACTGTTTGATTGTTGTCATGGTATCCCTAGGTCAGGAGAGCTGCAATTTCAGAACTAACCATTGGATTCAGCAATATGAAGGTCATTGGCAACCTGGATAAGAAATGTTGGAGTGGAGTGGTGGTGGGACAAAGGCTAGGTGAAGTTGATTTCAAAGGAAAATGGAGGGAGAGGAATTGGCAACAGTGTTTCTAGGTGACTTTGGTGTTGAGAAGGAATGAAATTGGATTTCAGTGGGCTGCAGGGGTAAAGAGAGGTGGTTTTTTGTGTTTTGTTGTTGTTTGGTTTCATTTTGATTTTTAATGATAGGAATTACAACATGTGCAGGCAAATGGGAAAGATCTGTTAAGACTAAAAGACGGGGTGGGTGCTGTGGTAATATTGAGTGAAGCTGCTAGCTGCAACACTGGCATCCCATATGGGTGCCGGTTTGATTCCTGGCTGCTCCACTTTTGATCCAGCTCCCTGCTAATAGCCTGGGAAAGCAGCAGAAGATGGTCCAAGTGCTTAGGTCTCTGCACCCGTGTTGGAAACACGTAAGAGGCTCTTGGTTCCTGGCTTCAGCCTGGCCCAGCCCTGGCTATTGCAGCCATTAGGGGAGTAAATCAGTGGCTAGAATATCTCGCTTTCTTTCTTTCCCTCTCTCTGTGTAACTCTGCCTTTCAAATAAATAAATAAATAAAAAATACTGGAAGTGCAGGAGAGAGGAAAGTGGCTAAAACAGATGAGAGGGGATGGGATCATCTGTATGTGTGGAGGCCTTAGTCTCTGCTGGGAGTACGGACACGTCATCTTTAGGGAGTAGGTGCAAAGGGACAGCCTATGCAACTCCGCTTTGGGAGGCTCTGCTCAGTGAGAGAGGAAGTAGGGTCCTCAACAGAGCACTGGGACAGTGGGCTGTGTTTGAAGAGAGGGGAGCAGGGGTTAAGTGGCCACACAGGAAAGGGCAGAGTCTGGAATGGAGAAGGGAGACGGGATAACCGGACAGCACGTGGGGCCCACTTGAGGTTGAAACAAGAGCGTGGGCATGGTTTTGTGCTTTTCTCAGCCAAACTGAGCTGTGTAGATATAGGTGCTTTGCTTTAACCAAGGCTACAATGTTGCAAGGTGAGTCTAGTGACCACCAGAAGGCAGTAGACCTGAGAGTTAGGCAAAAAGTTATTGTAATGATTGACCGTGGGATCTGATTGGCAAAGAAGGCAGTGAGCCCCTGAGGGAGCTGAGACCCCCGAGCACTGGGAAGTGGGGTTTTAGATAGGTACTAGAGTGTCAGTTGAAATGATGGGAGATGGTGATTGAGAAAAGGAGTGCCTGGAATTGAGACTATGGCAGGGTCTGGATGGTAACCGTGGGTGTGAGGGACTGAGTTAGCACCAAGGGCTGCACCACTGAAGAACAGGAGTATGCAGAGGCAGAGCATGTTCGTTTCCTGTTGTTGCTGTAACAAATTATTACAACAGCACAAAGTTTGTTCTCTTACAGGTATCTTACAAAATTGGCTTCCAGAGGTCAGAAGTCCAAAATGAGTCTTAAGGGGATCTGTTGGCAGAGCTGTTCCCCTCTGGAGTCTCCAGGGGAGAATCCGTTTCTTGCCTGCTTCAGCTTCTAGCTGGTTCCTTGTCTGCCTGCCTCCTCACATTGCCTTTCCTCTCCTTAACCTACCTGCCTCCTGCTTGTAAGGATTGCTGTGGCTGTACAGGGCCCCTCAGACAAGCTAAGAGAATCTCGGCTCAGCATCTTTATCGTAATCACATCCATCTGCAAAGACCATTTTCCCATGTAAAGTCACATTCACAGGTTCCCAGGATTAGGATGTGGACATCTTCAGGGAAGGGGCGCTGTTCTTCCTCCCATGCCAGGCATTTGAAAGATGAGTTTCGCAGCTGTTGATATTGTCAGAATTTTAGCAGGCGTATTGAGTGAGGGTTAAATGAAACAAGCACAGAATGTTAAGGAACAAGCAGCGATGGCTGATGCTTGAGTGAAGGGTGAGGAAGTATGCAGGTCCACTGTCATAAAGATCAAAGGTGGGCCAGCGCCGCAGCTCAATAGGCTAATCCTCCACCTAGCGGCGCCGGCACACCAGGTTCTAGTCCCAGTCGGGGCGCTGGATTCTTTCCCGGTTGCCCCTCTTCCAGTCCAGCTCTCTGCTATGGCCCGGGAAGGCAGTGGAGGATGGCCCAAGTGCTTGGGACCTGTACCCCATGGGAGACCAGGAGAAGCACCTGGCTCCTGGCTTTGAATCATCGTGGTGCACCGGCCGCAGCGCGCCAGCCGTGGCGGCCATTGGAGGGTGAACCAACGGCAAAAAGGAAGACCTTTCTCTCTCTCTCTATCTCTCTCTCACTGTCCACTCTGCCTGTCCAAAAAAAAAAAAAAAAAAAAAAAAAATCAAAGGTGGCTTGCTTTTGAGGAGGAGGAAGGAAGAACAGACTGGAACTGGCAATGAAAAACAGGTATTTCAGGGGCAGGTGTTGTGGCACAGTGGGTTGGCCTACCACTTGGGATGCCCACATCTCATGGGAATGCTGGTTTGAGTTCCAGCTGCTCTGCTTCTGATCCAGCTTCTTGCTCTTGCACCCTGGGAGTCAGCTGATGATAGCTCAAGTGCCTGGGCCCCCACCGCTTGCCCAAGTGGAGTTCTGGGCCCTTGGCTTCAGCCTGGCCCAATCCTGGCTGTGGTGGGCATTTGGGGAATAAACTGGTGGATGGCAGATCTCTGTGTGTTTCTTTCTCTCTATCTGACTCTCTGTTCTTTCTGTCTCACTGTCTGACTCTCTCAGTCTTGCTCTTTGACTTCCAAGTAGATAAAAAAACAAACATACAAAACAAAACAAAACTCTGTGCCTTAAGGTCTCCAAGGGTGATTTGTGGGGTTTGAGGGAAAAGCAGCCGTCTTTGGAAAAGGTTTTGAGGGAAGTGAGATTCTCACCAGAGACCCAGGTTCTATTAGAACAAAAGGTGAACAGAGAGCTTAGAGGAGGTGGGTAGAGGACTTTGCTGGTGACTGAATTGGGGGGAGGTCAGGATGGGACATGGAGAGCTCTTGGGAAACTAGCACTTTCTGTGGTTATTGATTGCCACAAGTGGAAGGGGTCAGACAGATCCTGTTACTTGGTGGAGCGGTGCGTGGTGGCCCCCAGGGCTTTCGGGGTGGGAAGCCTTGCAGAATGTGCAAAGCCCTGGAAGCAGCTGGGGAGTTGGGCTCACCCGGCATGTAGGAGTGGAGTGAGTCAGACTCAAGGCTCATCATGCTGCAGAACCTAGGTGACACGGGGAATGAGATGGGTCTTCTGTGTTAGTCTGTAAAGTAGTACAGTGCATTTCTTTGTTCCTGAAACTCCAGGTCATGGAAGAGGCCAGGGCGCTGATTCCATTTTGTACTGAGGCTGGGAAGTCTCATCCTAGCTGCCCACTCTGTGGAGTTGCTTGGTGGGAACAGAATGGAGGGGGAGGACTAAGTGATTTACCTTAGGTGGCTCACTGATTGCCTGATGCTTGGACTCTGTTATCCTCGTTTACTGTCATGAAATAAATTCCAGATGAGTAAGCATCCAGATGGAAAAGTCAGTCACCAAAAATGGCTCGTGTAGACAAATAGTTCTTTTTAATTTAGCAGAAAATAAATTAAGGTAGTGTGGAGGAATGAGGGAGAGGTTGACTAGCAGATACAGCTTGTAGTTAGGGGGAGGAAGCCTAGTGTCATTTTGCACAGTAGGGTGACTGACTGTAGATAATGGTAGTACACATACATCTTTCTCAAAGAAAAAAAGCTTAGAAGAAAGGGTTTTTCAAATATTCACCATAAACAAGTGATAAATGTTTGAGGAGGTGGACATATTTACCCTGATTTGAACATTGCACAGTGCATATGTGTGTTGAAACATCACATGGTACCCCATACACGTGTATGATTTATATATCAGTTAAAAAACTTTAAAAATTAAAGTAAAAACTTGTAGAAAGAGATAGAAATCACAAATGAGAAGAGATTTGATGACAAAATATCTAACTTCTCTCAGAAAACATGATTAAAATTCATAATATTTATGACAACATCATTGTTACATAAAGAGCTCATGCAGTGACTGCAGAAGAACAATTAAGAAACAATCCCAACATGCCCACATAGGATAATAGACAAAGAATACTAAAAGGTCAGCCACAAAAGAGGAAGATACAAATGATTAGTGTGAATATGTGAAAAATTATTTGAATCTCCCAGCACTCAAAAATATCAAGTGGAAATGACAATGAAATGCTGTATTCACCTGTGAAGTAAGTAACTATTTTAAAAAACCAACTACACTCCTAGTGTTGATGTACTGAGATGGATGTGTTTGTGTTTGTTCCTAAGAGGAGAACAGATCCAGCAGGAGGGAATGGAGAAATCCCCTAAGCTGATAATGTAACATTCAGGGATGTATTCTAAAGAAGTAAATGGAAATCCAAATAGAGCCGTATGCCTGATGATCACCAAATGTACAGAAATTGGAAAGAGTACCACATTCAAGGAATGGCTTGGTTAAGCTATAGCGTGCCCATGTGGTTGTCATTTAGGACTGCTCCTTACCCTGTGCAGTTTAGTTGTAGGCGTGCGACTTGATTTGAAGAAATGTGGGCAGGAGGTATGTGTGTCCTAGCCAACCTGTTGCCTTTGAGAGTTCAAGTGCTTGGCCCTGCAAACAGTGACCTTCCAGGTAGCAGGCCCTGGAAGCACAGCTGTGTGGGGGCTGTCAGCAGGAGAAGAGCTGGGGTGAGTGAGTCTGGTCATGAGCTCCAGGGCAGTGGCAGAGATTTTAGGATTCATGTTATCACACCGTTACTTAGCATAAATTGATTAATATAGTCCAAATAATACACAGCCATTAGTGTTTGCAAAGAATTTTTTAAGATAAGTTTTGTGAAAGTTGGATATAAAATTATAGGTAATGTGATTTTTGTCCTTTGAAGCAGAGAACTTTCTAAAATAAACAAGTGTTTATTATACAGATGTGAATTAAGGGTGAATTTTATTCTTTTTTCTATTTTTCATAATATTCCAGTTTTCCTGTAATGACCGTGTATTTTTTGTTAAACCATTGGACTCCCAGTGATGTGGGTTCCCAGTTCTCCCCATACTATTAAACAAATGCAGCTCATTGAAATGACAATGATCATATGGGCCATCTCTCTGGCATTTTTATACTCCTAGCTAAATGAAGAATCAGGACTAGGCTTAAACTGATTCACAGGAGAAATTCCCCTTAAACTTAGAGTTGATCTAGAGTACGTGGGAAGGTTTGTGGATAGTTTATTTGGTGAGGAGAAATTTTGAAATCCATGCATAGTTTTTTCCATAATTTGCATTTTCCCAGAACTTTCTGAAGATGCTTCATAAAATCCACTCTCCTAGAGCCTTAATGGTTGGCCTCTCTTCTTTAAGTGATCTTGGGGGTTGAGAATGCAAATGGTCTTGGCCTTGAAAAGCTGCATCCAAAGAGATGTCCTTTGAAGTGATAACTGGACTCTACACGCCATGAGCAATTCTTGATGCAGAATATTGCGCAGAGGTGCTATGTTGGAGAACGTTAAAGGAAGAGAACTTGTGCCCTTTGCCCGGATAAGGCATATGGCAATCAATAAATGAAAATGGATGAAGTCCTAACCCAGGATGTGATGGTAGCAGGGGGTGGGATCTTTTAGCTAATTAGGTTGTAAGGATGGATCCCGATGGAAGGGGAAGAACAGACAGGAGAGCTTTTCCTGCTTCTGCAGTCGGCAGTGTGAAGATAGAACCGGAAGATGGCCATCTGCAAGCCAGTAAGCGGCCTTCACTGGACATTGGATGTGCCAGTGCCTTGACCTTGGACCTTCCCTCCTTTAGAACTATGAGAAATCATTTCTGTTATGTAAACCACCCAGTCAGTGATATTGTGACCAACAATAACTTCTTACTGCTTTTTAATTCTTCTGTTGCTAGTAAAGTCAACATCTTTCCCAATGCTTTTTTTTTAAAACCTTCTGTCTGGGAGGGGGAGAGGAGGTGCATGTTTCAGTCATTTTACCATATTTATGGTGATCTACTTTTTACTGTTGATTTTTTATAGGGTTATTAACATTTTATCCCTCTTGTTATAAATATTTCCTCCATTTTGTTATTTATCTTCCAACTTCTTTTTATTTATGGTGAAATAACATATATTGAGAATTAGCCAACTGGATTCAGTGTAGATGATTCCAGTATTGTTGGCGACATCCAAAGCATCACAGCCAGGAAGCCTCTGTCCATCAGGCCTGCTGGGGTACTGACCTTGGCCACATCAGTGTCACCCGGCTGCTTCCCAGCCTGTTTGATCCGACGCTTGTTGGCCTTGACATCCACAGTGAACACACGTGTGCTGCCGTCTGTCTTCTCCCGGGTCAGGGTCAGGAAATGTGGGGATGACACAGTGGTCAGACTTGTTTCTCCTAGGGGGGCCCTTGTGAGGATGTCTGGGCTGCCTCCTGAGCTGTGGTATCTTGGGCCACTGGCGGGTGAGCGGTGTTGGGTCCTCTTTTGTCAGTGGCTGTGGGTATCCTTCAGCACTGCCTTCTTGGCCTTCAGAGCCTTCCCTTTGGCTTCAGCTTTGGAAGAGGCGGAAGCTTCCTTCCTTTGTCTATGGCGTCATTTTGATGAAAAGCTATCTTTCAGCTTATTTTGTTATTTTTGCTTTGTTCTTTTTTTTTAATTGAAAAAGTTATTTTTCATTGGTTTGCCATGTGTTGTTGGTTTTATTTATTTACTTATTTATTTTTAAAGATTTATTTAATTTATTTGAAAGAAAGAGTTACAGAGAGAGGTAGAGACAGAGAGAGGTCTTCTATCCACTGGTTCACTCCCCAGATGACCACAATGGCCGGAGCTGCGCCGATCCAAAGCCAGGAGCCAGGAGCTTCCTCCGGGTCTCCCACAAGGGTGCAGGGGCCCAAGGACTTGGGCCATCTTCCACTGCCCTCCCAGGCCACAGCAGAGAGCTGGATCGGAAATGGAGCAGCCGGGACCCGAACCGGTGCCCACATGGGATGCCAGTGCTTCAGGCCAGGGTGTTAACCCGCTGCACCACAGGGCCAGCCCCAAGGTTTTATTTATTTAAAGCTATCAGACTTCTCTTTTGGTTTTCTATCATGCTTAAAAGAATTCCTTAACCCAAGATTTTTAAAATTTTTGCCCGTATTTTCTTCTGGTGATTTTATTCTTTACTTTTAAGTCTTTTGGTTATTTAAATTTACTGTGGCGTAAGGTATGGGGTTTGGGGCCACTTTTTTTCTCATTGATTTTCTTTTTCTTTTTTTTAAATATTTACTTATTTAAGAAGTGGAGTTACAGACAGAGAGAGGGAGAGACAGAGAAGTCTTCCATCCACAGGTTCACTCCCCAAATGGCTGCGATGGCCAGAGCTTTGCCAGTCTGAACCCAGGAGCCATGAGCTTCTTCCAGGTCTCCCACATGGGTGCAGGGGCCCAAGCACTTGGGCCATCTTCTGCTGCTTTCCCAAGCCATTAGCAGAGAGCTGGATCGGAAGAGGAGCAGCAAGGACATAAACCGGTGCCCATATGGGGTTCCGGCATCATAAACAGAGGCCCCACTACCCTGCCTTACTCACTGGTTTTCCAATAACCGTTTTTCCCCCGTTAACTTGAAAAGGCCTCTGCCAGGTGCTTAGTTTATGTATACTGCACGATGTGTCTCTAAGCTTTCCAGGTCAGGGTTCTTGCCCAGGCTGGATAACATGTGTGGAGTTTTTTGGTTGGTGGCTGTTCTTTTTTCATACAGATGCCTTTGTTCCACTATTCTGTTTACCTGCATATTGCTGTCACTGTCATATATTTATTTTGTTCTTAGAAGTCCTGCATACATCTTGTTAAATATATATTATTTTGTTTTGCTGTTCTAAATGGAATATTTATGCCTTCCTCTTTTCCAAGTTGATCATTGAGACATAGAAGGTTGTTTTAATCTATTAGTTTTGTTACTGGCCATCTTAATGTACACTGTTTTTGATACTTAATCAGATTTTAGGTGTTTCCTAAATAAACAGAGAGTACTTCAAAAGTTTATGGAAAATGTATCTTATGAAATAACTATGCATAGATTTCAAAATTTCTTTGTACCAAAATAAAATTATCCTTTTAATTCCAATTTCCCACAGTGTCCTCATATATCACTCACAACATTTATAGATAATATTTTTGTAGCTCCTTTACAATATGTTTTGTTTGTTTTGATGGCTTGAACTCTCAAAATAATGCTAAAGGATAATGGAATGTGTCTGGTTTGATCTGTGGTTTGAAAGAGGACGAGGTGACCAGCATTTTAAGCCAAAGCCTGAGACATCCATATGAGTGCCAGGTGGGGCCCCAGCTGCTCCACTTGTGATATGGCCCCTGCTAATATGCCTGAAAACATTGGAAGATGACTGAGGTTCTTGGGCCCCTGTGTCCTTTGTGGAAGAGCCAGAGGGAGTTCCAGCCTCCTGGCTTTGGCCTGGCCCAACCCTGGCTGTTTGGGGAGCTAATCTGCAGATGGAAGATCTCTCTGTCTGTCTGTCTCCCTCTCTCTTTCCCCCTCCCCCTGCCTCCCACCGTGGTCTCTCTCTCCCTCTCTCCTTCTCTCTCTTGATCTCTCTCTCTAATTCTCTTTCAAATAAGTAGATCTTTAAAAGCAAGCAAACAAGAGGGCTAGTATGTATGTGGGGTAAGGAATGGTGTGTTCACATGACAGAGAGGAACAAGAAAGTTCCATGTGGAAATAGATATAAAACAGGAGCTCTGTGAGGAGGGGCTATGGCATGAGCTCAGGAGTGTAAGGTACAGGAGAGGTGTGGAGTGTGAAGTTCTGGAATCACATGACCTTGTTGAGTGTTGTGCATCAGATCTTCACCTTTAAGATGGTGATGTCTAATTCAAAGGGTTGTTATAAGATCAAATGAAACAATCTTTGCCCAGAAGACATAGTGGGCAGTAAACAAGTATCTTGTATTGTTAAAATCAGAAAGGGTGCAGAGCTTGAAAGGAGAATTTAAAGGATAAAAATTATGTGCTGGAAAAGTAATTCCATCAGGTGCAGGTAAGGCAAGCCAGAGCAGGAAAAGCAAAGTAGTAGACTAAGATAGACTGGCATACATCTGTATGCACTGCACTCCTCCGACAGTGAGTTTTGAGCAGGGTGGGGGGTGGGGGGGTGTTGGGGGGGTGGGGGTGGTCCCTGTTCCTCAAGGAGAGCCCTTTGCCAGGCCACCAGAAGTCCCCACATTGACGTAAACCAATCGGCTGGGCACGATGAATGACGGATTTGTGCCCTTCTAACAGCCTTCCATGACCGTATGTGGTTATTAATGTGTTAGAATAGTTTATCTTGGTGCCTTTCACACATCGCAATTTATAATGTATATGTTTAATAATTATAAAAGTTATTTGCTTTCTTTAATATACATTATCTTCAGATTCCTGACTCAGTGGTGATGCACTTATTCTTTTCACATGTGTATGTTTTTCTGTGTCTAGGGAAGCTTTGAAATACTTGCTGATTTATGGAGAGTAAAAAGTGAACTAAACTTTCTCAGAACATTTAGAAAACGCAGGCACTTAAAAGCTAAAATCAACTAGTATTTGAAATGATTTATACAATTATAGCAATAACTTTTTTCCACTTAAGCCAAAGTACAGTCTAAACAACCCTTTCACACTGCTAAGTCCTTTAAATGGAAGCAGTGGATGTCTATAAATCAAACGATTGTTTACATTTAACTCATAACCACTTTTTTTCCTAACTTGTTTTCTCCCTTCAAACTAAGAATACCCTCTAAAATGTTGAACCAGTCCTCTACTGAATTAAAATTAAAGTGAATAAAGGAATATACAAAAAGATGTTAGGGATAATATGCTCCACAGCTTAATATAAAAAAACAGAGTGCTGAAAGTGGAGTAATGCTGGATGCTGTTGAACGGGCTTGTTTGAAATAAGAGACTTCGACTGTGAGCTAGTTTGTGAGTAGCAGCAGTCCCTGTGGCTCAGTAATCTCATACTAGGCCATTGGCATGGATCCTAGGAATCCACAAAACACTTGAATCTGAATTACTTTCTGGTCATTTCTTATTTTGGAAAAACCCAGTGTCCATAAGTTGCAACAGTAATTTTTGTTTACTTTGACCCAGCTTTCCCGATGAGAATATCCCACCTAACCATAGTACATTGTCAAACCCAGGAAGTGAACTTCGGTGCAGTCCTGTAAAATCAGTAATCTGTGTTACTTCTGCAGCCTCTGCTTGTTCATTATGAGTACTTCTGAAATTTACTGTCTTTTCTTTTCCATGAAGATACATCTCAGGATGGTTAGCTAAAAATGACATAAATTTAATCTATAACCTGCAACTTCTTTTACTCTTTTTTTTAAAAGATTTATTTATTTATTTGGAAGGCAGAGTAACAGAAAGGGAGAGGGAGAGACAGAGAGAAAGAGAGATCTTCCATCCACAGGTCCACTACTCAAATGGTTGCAATGGCCAGAACTGGGCCAAGCTGAAACCAGGAGCCAGGAGCTTCTTCCAGGTCTACCCTGTGGGTATAGGCACCCATGTACTTGGGCCATCCTCTGTTGCTTTCCTAGGTGCATTAGCAGGAAGCTAGATCTGAAGTGGAACAGCCAATGCTCATGTGGGATGCTGGCATTGCCGCTGGCGGCTTTACCTGCTACACCACAGAGCTGCCTCCTCCTTGTAGTTTATCTGAATCATGAAGATTGGAACAGTAGAAACAGGACCAGTAGAGAAGTGCACATTGCTGAGAGCCTGCACTGTGACGTTACGATGTTGCAAAAACAAAAATATTTTAAAAGCAAATAATCTCAAAATCAAAGTGTAGAGCACCACAGAGAACCTTTCTGTGGGGAGCAACTCGGACTAGACTAAGTTACTGGAATTAAGACTTATTCTATGCATTTGCTCTCCCACAATATGGCGCTGAGAAGGGAGAAACAGCTTCTACACAGCTGCCTCCAGTTCAACCAATAAACAGCAGGACCTGCTCCTGATTGGAGGAGAGCAGCGTACTCGGCGTGTGGGCAGCCGAGTTGGGATTGGTGGAAGAGGACTATAAAGGAGGAGAGAGACAACATGCACCAGGAACATCTAAGGGGAACATCTGAAGGAACACCTGTGCAGCCCCCAAGAGAGCCGGCCGGCAGTGTGCCGCTCCCCCGCGGAAGTGGGGAAAGTGGCTAGGGGGAACCGCCCTTCCACAGAGGTGGAAGGGACGGTAGCCAACCCGGGAAGAACCAGCAGCAAACCTGGGGAGGGCCGAGCAGACAAAAGAACAGCGCAGGGTCCTATGTCGTTCCTCCACGAAGACGGGGAGCGACACCTTTCTTGTGTTAATGTTGAGTTTGCCTGGTTGGTGGGTACAATCATTTATGCCATGAGATCGTCTGTCTTAAGCTTCTTCTCCTGCTCTTATGTCCTCGGCTTCTCTCTCTAGTTTTAGTAGCAGATTTTCTTTTCTTTTCTTTTTTAAGATTTATTTTATTTATTTGAAAGGCAGAGTTGGAGGTGGTGGGGGAGAGAAAGATCTTCCATCTGCTGGTTTACTCTTCAAATGGCCTTAACAACTGGGGCTGTGCCATGCCAAAGCCAGGAGCCAAGAGTCTCTTTCAGGTCCACTACATGGGTGCAGGATGCCAAGGACTTGAGCTGTCTTCCTCTGCTTTCCTAGGTCCATTAGCAGGTAGCTGGATTGGAAGTGGAGCAGCCAGGACTTGGTGCCCATGTGAGATGCTGGCATTGCAGGCGGTGGTTTAACACGTGCCATAATGTCAGCCCCACTTATCGTTATTCTTGAACTGCTCCCTCATTTACTTTCCAAGGATCTTGAACAGACCCACTGTATTAAATGCATTTTACATTAGAATCTTTATAGATACGTGTATGTGTGGTAGATGTGTGTGTGTGTTAGGTATATAGGTATATGCTTGTGTAGATGAAAAGATGAAACAAAAAGACCACAGATCAAAAATACTCTAACTATGTACAGTTTCCTCCAGTATTTTCTATTCAATATTTTAAAAATATTGGGTATAACCTGTTGCATAAACCACTAGTAGATAATGGCTAAAACTTCACGTTTGCTTTTCTTGCCCCATGGTTTTGCCCATTCTACTCTTCCCCAAGGTAGCCATAAAACCTGCTTCACATAGAGATGTTTTACAACCAAATTATGAAGAACAATAAAACCACAACTCCTGTTTAATCCCAGGACCACCATTTCTCCCTGTGTGTGTTAATTCCTTTGACAGGTGTTGTGTTTCAGGACAGATAGATATACACATCTGTGAGTGGGAAAAATGACCTAATGCAGTGTCGCAAGAACTCTGTTATAGGTAGGGAAGTGTTTAAAAAACTACATTTTTCCTGGGTTTAGTGACTTCTAGTTCACATTTTACCCTAGTGTAGGTCACAGTACAGCAGCGGGAATGAGGAACAAGTGGAGGTGTGTTTTATAAGAGGCAGTTAGAGGCTGTGTGAGTCCGGGCTGCTTGCTGATGGGGGCAGGGTGTGGCTGGATGGCTGTTGTTTGGGCTTGAAATTTAGGTTGGGATCAAGTACTGAAGAGTTCTTTGTGTCTGCTCAGAGACCTAATATGTGATCCTGGAGGGAATGGGAGGCCTTAGAGGTTTGAAACTGGTAAGCAGAGTATGACATGAGCAGATAAAAACCATAGGGAACAAATTAAAGTGTCAACACGGAGGATGGGTTGAAGCTACAGATTGAAGGCAGGAGGAAAGAAATCTATCCGAGTGATAGAAAGAATGTAAATACTTAGTGGATTTTACTGTATACTTGGAAACGTCAGTGTATTTTGTGAAAATTGGTGATTCTCTCTTAGCAATGCATTTACAAAACCATTTCTTTAAATATATTTTAGTATCATAGGGAATAAAAAGCTCAGGAAAAAATGTAACAAAAGTTCAAAATATTTGTGCAGTGAAAACAAAGCAATCACTGAAAGAAATTAAAGACGGAAAAATGTCTCAGGTATACAGATCAGAAGACTCATTGTTAAGATGACAAATTGACCTGCAGATGCAGTACAACTTCTTTTGAAATCTCAGCTGCCTTTTTTTTTTTTTTTTTTTTTTTTTGCATAAATTGACAACCTGACCCTAAAACTTCTCATGGAAATCCAGAGGACTCCGAATAGCCTAGACAAGCTGGCTATTGGTGCTACTTGGGGAGTGAACCAGCAAATGGAAGATTGTCTCTCTCTCTCTCTCTCTCTGTGTCTCTCTCTGCCTCTCTCTCTGTGTATGTCTCACATGATCTCTCCTTCTCTGTTGCTAGGCCTCTGAAGTAAATCTTTAAAAATTGGGGCCGATGCCGTGGCTCACTTGGTTAATCCTCTGCCTGCAGCGCCGGCATTCCATATGGATGCCGGGTTCTAGTCCAGTTGCTCCTCTTCTAGTCCAGCTCTCTGCTGTGGCTGTGAAGGTAGTGGAGGATGGCCCAAGTGCTTGGGCCCTGCACCCCATGGGAGACCAGGAAGAAGCACCTGGCTCCTGGCTTCAGACTGGTGTAGTTCCAGCCATAGCGGCCATTTGGGGGGTGAACCAACGGAAGGAAGACCTTTCTCTGTCTCTTTTTCACTGTCTAACTCTATCTGTCCAAAACAACAACAACAAAATCTTTAAAAACAATAGATACTTGAAGGTCATCATAGTGAAGATGAAATGACAGCTTGCAGAATGAGAAAATACATAGCTGATGAAGGGTTAATCTCCAGAATACTCATTCATAAAGAACTCTGGTAACTCAACAATAAGAAGTAATCACATTTTTAAAAATAAGCAAAAGGTTTGAGGAGATGTTTCTCTAAGGAAGATAATTCACATGGCAAATAAACACATGAGAAGATGCTCAACATCATTAATAGGGATTTGCAATTCAGAACCATGAACTACCCCTTGATCCCCACTGAGATGGGTAAAATAAAAAAGACCTACAGTAATAAGCATTGGTGTGGGTGTGGAGAGATTGAAACCCTCTCATGTAGCTGGCAGGCAAGTAAAATGGTGTAGCAGCTTTAGAAATCAGGCGGGAACGGAGTTAGCAGGTGACCCAGGGATTCCTTTCCTGGGTGGAGTACAGTTCCACTGACTAGAGCACAAAACATGCCCACCCAGAAGTTTATACATGAGTGGTCACATTACTCAGCATAGCAAAAAATAAGTGAACACAATCCAGATGTCCATCAGTGATAAATGGATAAACAAAAGTGGTGTCTCCGCACAGGGGAATATTAGTCAGTCATGAACAGTAATGAACTATTGAAACATGCTACAACATGGGTACACCTTGAAAACATGCTCAGAGAGAGAAACTAGGCACAAAAGACTGTATTGTATGGTTTAATTTATATGCAATGTCCAGAATAGGTAAATCCATAGAGAACCCCCTCACCCCCTCCCCCCCCCCCAAAAAAAAAAAAAAAAACAAATCCAAATAGATTAGCTTTTGTCAGGGACAGGAGGAGGGGAGTGACGAGTGGCTGCTAAAGGTACGGGATTTCTTTTTGCTGTGATGAAAATGTCTGAATTTGGTGGTCATACATGATTTTGTGAATACACTAAAAAAAAAAAAACACTGAATTGTTCACTGTAAATGGTGAGTGGCATGGTGTATGACCCTCATCTCCCTTTCAAACAAAGTCAGTGTTGACATAATATGGTGGGTCAGCCTCAATGGCCTCCACTCCTTCCCACAACAGAGGAGGATAAATTAGTGTAGAAGTTGGCGATCAGCTTACCTCAAAGGGGTGTTCTGGTTAGTGTTCTGTGGGACAAGCTTAACTTAGCAACCTGTAGATTTAGGGAGAAATGCAAGGCCATCAATTCATTTCAGCCTGAAACAAGCCATCACTCACTGCTGACCCTTGTGAAGATTAAACCTGGAACCTTCAGACCTGGGAGACATGAGGAAAAAAAACAATTATTCTTAGGGAGCTGCTGTGTGTGACATTATACATAATGTTCTAGCATTCCAAAGTGATGCTAGTTGGTAGGATTTTTATACATGTAGTTGTAATAAGACCTCATTGTTGCTTAAAATTGTTCATTTTAAATCAGATGTTGATTAGTTTTACCTAAAACTTTTTAATCCAGTAGAGCATACTGTCAGGCATTACCCAAGTTTCCCATGTGTTTCTACCACAATTGTAACAGTTCCTTTTCTTGTTTAAAAAAAATTGTTAAAAGCTGTTTCATCAGGAATTCTGGAAATTCTTCACACGAGACAATCAGGGAGGACTGATGACATGCTGATAGAAAGCAGGCAGCCCTAGTACTTCCAGTGGATCAGTCATGTATTTAATTTCTGGCAGTTACTTGGTACAAAGTACAGGTAGTAACATGACCTGCGGATGACACAGTATTACAAGCCCGGGGCTGTACTTCAGAATATGCAGGTACTTAACAACCTTCTGGAATGCCTTCGTGGTGTTGTAGGAGGCGGAGGGGGGAAAGCAGTACTCTGTGTTCCTGGAGGTGAGGGTGTTTCTACCGTCTCTATTAACTCTCTTTCATCTTAGCAGGACCACAACCCTTGGTAAGACATACAGCTAATTGCAAGTGTCTATCTTTTGTAGCTCTCAGGCAATGTAAAGGTAGGTTCATAGAATGCACTTTTAAAATATGATCAGGAGGGATCTTTCACCATGAGAATCACAAAAGAAGTTTAGCAGGCAGCAGTTATTCAAACCAAGGAAGCTGAGTGCATATTAGGACAAGATTAACGGGTAAGAGCCAGTGAAATGAAGATGTGACCGAGCAGACACTGGCGCTCCCGGGTTTCAGCTGAGATCCTGTGACTGGCGGGAGAGAAAGGGCCCTTGAGCCAGGCATCCTTCAGCATCACATACACACCCTGGCCTGCTCCCACGGGAGAGGGGGTCATAAAAGTTCACAGCAGGATTGTTTTAGTTTTGTTTTGTCACTATAGAAATTCATATGTGTGTGAGTGTGTGTGTGTGGTCACTGAGTAGGTTATATGTTACCTGTGTTGATGTTTTATAATTTTAGTGATTATTGAAACTAGTTATGGAAAAAGAATTTGGACTTACACGTCAGTCATGTCTAAATTACCATCGTTTGTGTCTTGTTTTTTCAACTCATCGTATCATCTTTCTGGTGAATATTTGTTGAAGACACTATGCTGGTCACAAGATACAGACACATGCCCAGTATCCCTGGCTTGCAAAACGATTGTATGAGCCGCCAGAAAACAGGGCAGTTTCTGAGGGCCGGCCCTGTGCATGCCCTCTCCTTTCTTACTCTCATTTAACCCACCCGCCAGTGCTGTGGGGTGGGTGTGAGCACAGTCACATTTTCAGGCTAAGAGTTTAGGGGCATTGTAGGGTCTGGTGAAAGTTTGCAGCTGGTGAGTGCAGGGACTGGATTTGCATGGCACTTGCTACATTATACTCATCCAGTGACCCTGTGCTTAGTGTCTGTCTCCTTAGTATACCCTGTGGCCCTCAGAGCAGGGTCCTCTGTACCCAGGCTGGTATGCATGTCCAAGGAACTTTGAAAGGTGTATCGTTGTTGAGTATACAGCTTCACCATGTTGAGCTGTGCTCCTAGATGAAGACAAAAGGATTGTGCACGGGTACAGCAGTGCAGGCCCTGGCTACTCGTGTAGCTACTAAGGACTCCAAGGGCTCAGGGTAAGTTGGAATGACCCCTCCAGCTTTTCTTCCAGAGATTTTGCCTGTATGTTGCAGTTTTAAAAATATTCGTATTTAAATAAAATTGGCAGTTAAGGTTGGCATACTAAAGACACACACACCCCTGCTTAATATTCTGTGCCTCGTTAACAGCACACCTGCCCTTGTTCCTATTAATTACCTAGATAGAAATGGGCAGATTGTTATGAATGATATTTTTCTTGTAAGACTGGCTCTGTCTCCTTAAAATAGGCTGCATTTCTGCTGTTCACATAAAAAATTGTATTCCAGTTGTCATAAAATTCTCATAAGAGACCGCTTTTTAATATCACGTAGAAGTCCTTTCCCAAGCCCCAGAACCCCCTCCTCAGGTCATAACGTGGATAAGGATTAGTGCCTGGGACATATTTTTGCATATTAAAAGGCAGTGTTAGCATTTTGAACCAAAATACTCTCATTATCAGTTGCATAAGGACATTCATTTCAGCGGTAAGACTAGCTTTGTGGTGTGTCCTGAGGCATATTTTAGCAGTAGAAATGAAGAGTTAGAGAAGTCAGATATGGGCTAGGCATCTGTCTGGGGCTCAGCAGTTTGAAATCAAGGTCGTTGAACAGTGGATTTCCTCCTGCCTAACATGCCAGAGGTGGCGTAGGGCTGGGGTCTCAACACGTGGCTTTTATCTTTATAGAGCCCAGTGTGTTATGCGATCCAGTTTTCGCCTTTGCAAAGCTAGCGGGAAGAGGGAAGGAGGACAAGTGGGGAGAGCAGCTTCCTCTGGAAGCCCCAGGTTGTACGCATCTCCTGCAGTCACTTCGCGTGGTTTGAGTTGCACAGCCACCCCAGGCCTCAAGGAAGCCGGGACACATAGCCGAGAGCCCTGCTCCGACTTAGTGGAAGGGCGCCATTCTGTTTGTAAAAGGGGTGAGGTGACACACTGTGTCCTCTGCGGGTAGGCTTGGACAAACTACTTGATGAGTCTGTCTGTAAAATACAAGCTGTTAAAAGGCACAGAAATCTCTCCCTCTGAAGATGTTCACAGATATGCAGGTGTACTTCTAGTAAGGTACGTGTTTCACAGTTTCAGGGCTTGCTTTGAACACGGCTGTCCTGGGGTCAGTTTTCTACTGCCGTGTGCAAGTTTCAGTAACCTACAGCCCTCATCTGAGTTTCTGTGCTTGGAGTCCGCGTGGCTTCACTGTACCTTTGCTTGGGCTCTCACAGGCTGTGTGGTCACAGTGTCATCAGGCTGTGGTTTCATCTGGGGGCTTGGCCGCATCACCTAGGCCATTGGCAGAATTCATTTTTCCTTACGGTACAACTTAGAGCAGATTCCTTTTGGCTGGCTGTAGGCCTCTCCTGGGCCCTAGAGGCCTCCCAGATCCTGAATCTCCCACTCACCAGGTGCTAGAAGTCCTTTCCTAAGCCCCAGAACCCCCTCCTCAGGTCCTAGGGTTGCCTCCACCCCCTGGTTCCTGGCAGCGGGCTTTCCCAACAAGGCCCAGTGCTTCCTCAAGCTACAAGGAGGGTTTCTAGAGTGAGCCTGCTGGCAAGACAGAGGCATCATAAATAGCAAAGTGCAACCGCCGCAAGGACAGCCGCACACCATCACTGTGCTGTGTTGCTGAGAAACACACATTCTGTGCTAAGTGGAGGGGTGGATTTGGATTTCATGGCGGCATCACCACAGGCACTGTGTTTCGTTTAATAGCACTTCATGCTCCAAATGGAAAGCTCCTGTTTGTTGGGCACTGGTGTTTTGTGGGCTTTGATAAAGAGTCAATAGGGGGCCGGCGCCGCGGCTCAATAGGCTAATCCTCCACCTGCGGCGCCGGCACACCAGGTTCTAGTCCCAGTCGGGGCGCTGGATTCTGTCCCGGTTGCCCCTCTTCCAGGCCAGCTCTCTGCTGTGGCCCAGGAAGTGCAGTGGAGGATGGCCCAAGTCCTTGGGCCCTGCACCCGCATGGGAGACCAGGAGAAGCACCTGGCTCCTGGCTTCAGATCAGTGCGGTGCGCCGGCCACAGCTCGCCAGCTGCAGTGGCCATTGGAGGGTGAACCAACGGCAAAGGAAGACCTTTCTCTCTGTCTCTCTCTCTCACTGTCCACTCTGCCTGTCAAAAAAACAAAAAAAAAGTCAATAGGGGTGCTGATGATTTGGTATCAAAAGACATACTCCACAGACCAACAGTGGGAGCGGGGTGTGTAGAAAGACCAGCTCAGAACTGTGCTGCTTCCTACCTGGTTGTCTGTTAGTTACCCTAATTATAATAGATAGGCATGTGAACCGTAGGCTTGCATGAGCTTGTCCTATGTTGCCAGCACGTTGTTTATGCAGTCTCTGAGGCTAGAGGGAGATTGAAATCCCTCAAGGAAGCACTACTGAGATTCTGTACACAGTCTAGACCTCGAAAGTCTTATACTTTCTATCAAATAAGGGAGTCAAAGGACTATTAAAAAAAAATCAATGGCCTAAGAGTCGCATTAGTGATTAGCACTGTTTAAGATCCTCTTTTCTGTGATAGAGAAATGATTGCAGGGCTCCTCAGCCCAGTTGAAGTCCAGTGTCAGTAGCGCTGGGCAGCATGGTGAAGGAACCCCACGGTGTCCATCTCCTCCATCCACCCATTTGTTCAGCAGCGTGCTATTGCGTTCCTGTTGTACTCCAGTGCTGTGTGGAGTCTAGATGTGGACACAGCATGTGGTTGAGGCTCTTAAGAAAGTTTCAGTTCAATATGGCACACACGAAGAAAGCAGTGGATATCGTTTTCTATTCTTATGCAGTTTATAATGTTCCAGTGATGAGTGCTTTGAAATAAATTTTAGCTAAGTGCATCTCTTCCCCTACAGCTAGAATTGAAGAAATTATATGTCATTGAAAAGCCTGATTAGAAGAAGCTATTAGTCCTGTGCTTCAACATTTAGCACCCCGTTACCATGTGCTTTCTCTGCACCAGTCTCTGTTCTAGGTCTGAAACTGAAAATAGGTAGTAGGTAAGCAGCCACTGCGGTACCCATCCATTCTGGCCCCTGGGAAAACACAGAGGCAGAGCAGGGCGATGGTCTGGTAAGCACCCTTGAAGGGCCCCCCGGCTCCTGTAGCTGTAAAGCAGTACCGTCATCCCCAGTGCTGTTCCGTGCTGCTTTGCCTGCTGCACGTTTCATGTTTTGTATGGCATTGGTGACGTTCTCTAACTCAAGAATGTTGAAACAGCCATGCGTTAGAATCCACACACCTCTACTTGTAGCCATGAGAAAAGCCAAACTGCCAAAGTGTTTGAGTCACTGGTGTTTGAAATCAGATCCACGCCATAAACTCTGGAGGAAGGCTGGATGCTCCTGTGGACTGGACAAGTTCTCTTAGCAAGAACAGCCTTCCATGGAAAAAGAAGAGGTATCGCAGTTACGCCGCTTAAAGTTAAATGCTGTCTTTCAATTTAAAAAAGATGAATGAGTGGAAAGGTAACAAGGACTTAACATTAGGTTGAATTAGCAGGAATTTAGCAGTTGTGTCCAAACAACATTGGGATTGTAGGTCTTCGTTGGCCAGAAACTCACAGATCTCTGATGAAAGGTGTCAGGTGGGTATAATTTACTTAGCGCGTCTTGAGGTATGGAAAGGGTGTTGTACCAAACTCAAACCTGTAATTTAAGAACAAGACACAACGCGGATACCCGTCTGCAGGCAGGGATGTTACTATGAGGCAGATGCCATGGCAGTTCAGGAAAGGGTGTGTTGCACATCCTGATGTCTCTTTTTGCTCCACTGAAAGGTCTCGTTTTTATGACTCTGTTTAAATGGGAACTCAGTTACCAGCTGATGGGACTGAGCAACTTAGAAATTTCATAGCTCAAGTCAAATGCCGCTAATGAAGTAGGCCCACCTTCAAGATAGAACAGAACTGTTCTATCAAGCTCAGATCCAAATGGAATGTACTGGTGTCCGCTGCAAAGCTGCCAAGCTAGCTCTGGCACATCACCCTCACCCTGAAGAAGCTTCAAAGACAAAGCCCCTTCATCTACCACTGGTTCTGGAGCTTCCACCCCAACAGATGCTTGTATCATCAATGGCTCAAGTCAACATCTCAGTGGAGTATTGAGTTAAAGCCGCAGGCTGTGTCCAATACACAGACATCCTCCTGTCCAGATTGCTTTATGTGGGAAAGATTGCCAATGATATGGGAAAGATTGCCAATGATTCTTGGTTTCAAGCAACATTTAGTAGGTAAAGACTCCAGCTTAACACCAAAGCTAGTATAGACCCCCTCTTAAGTGAGACACAGTAAATAGAGCTATGTATGTGTTAGAGACAAATTCTAAACAGCCCAGCCCTTTGACTGAAAATAGTTATTCAGAGTTCCTTGTCCTGGGATTTGACCCATTAGATGGCCCTGGGTTATTTGCTTTCACTTTAAATACTGCTTGCATTCACACAGGGTGGAAAGTCTCTCTCTGCCTTTCTCTGCCCTCCTCAGCTCCTGAAGGAGCCTTAGAGAGAACTCCCATCTGCTGGTTTACTCCCCACATTGCTACAGTGACCAGAGCTGTGCCGAAGCTGGGAACCCAGAACTCATTTGAGATCTCCCATGTAGGTGACAGAGACCCAACTACTTGAGCCATCATCACTGCTTCCAAGGGTTTGCATTAGCAGGTAGCTGGAGTCAGGAGCTGGAGCCAGGCATCTAACCCAGGCACTTAAAAATGGAACCATGGGCCTCTTAACCACCATTTTAAACACTGCCCCAGTCATGTTTCTTTTTTTATATACATATATATATATATATATATATATAATGTTCTATTTATATAAGGTGAACAAATGTCATGTATTTCATATATACAGATTTAGGAGTATAATGATATTTCTTACCCTACCCTCCCTCCTGCCCACATTTCCATCCTCTCTCCTCCATCCTTCTTTATTCTTTTAATTTTTACAATGACATATTTTTAGTTTATTTTATAATCATAAGGTTATGATTTACTCCACTAGTAAAGAATTCAACAAATAAAAAAATACTGCACCTCAACACTAGAGACAAGGGCTGTAAACAATAATCAAATCTCAAAATGTCAATTTCACTCATATATATTATATTTTTGATAGTCTATTAGTTACCCCACAGATCAGGTAAAACTTATGGTATTTGTCTTTTGGGGACTGACTTATTTCCCTTAAGTATAATGATTTCCAGTTGCATCCATTTTGTTGTGAAAGATAGGATTTCGGTTTTTTTATGGCTGAGTAGTATTCCATCATGTATATATACCACATTTTCTTTATTCAGTCATCGGTTGATGGACATCCCACTTGATTCCATATCTTAGCTATTGTGGATTGAGCTGCAATGAACATGGCAATACAAATAACTCTTTCATATGCTGATTTCACTTTGTTTGGGTGAATTCCCTGGAGTGGGATGGCCCCAGCCCCATTTCTAAGGCTCAGCTCCTCCCAATAGCAGAGCCTGGGAGGAGGGGGTGGCAGTGTGGGATAGTGGGTTAAGCTGCTGCTTGTTATGCTGGCATCCCATTTTGGAATTGATTGAGTTCCAGCTGCTCTGCTTCCAAGCCAGCTCCCCACTACTGTGCCTGGGAAGGTGTTGAAGACAGCCCAAGTACTTGAGTTCCTGCCACATATGTGGGAGACTGGGATGGAGTTCTTGCCTCCTGGTTTTGGCCTGGCCCAGACCAGGCTGTTGTGGATATTTGGAGAGTGAATCAATGGATGGAAGTTATCTCCCCACTGCCTCGTTCAAGTAAATAAATAAATCTTTTTTTATTAAAAAAAAAAAAAGGAATCTTAGGAGCTTAAGCCCCACCGTTGTTTATATCTTCATGGTGCTACAAGGGGAAACCCTGCACCTGAAGTGGATGTATCTTACGTTAGGTAGAATACAGATCTGGTTACCACAACAGAGACCCAGGATGACAACTGTGCCAGTGCACCCACTCAGCTCGGTGGCAGCTGCGTAGAGTCAGAGACCTGAGCTCTGCCTGGCTCTGTCCCTGCTGTCAGGTGCTGCCCTCACTGATGTTCCTGTATGGTGAACCCCTAGGATGCACCATTCTACTCACAAGGTGCCCACACTGCTACTAATCCTATCTTTTTGTGGAGAAGAGAGCGTGGACATTGAGGACACTGGTGCATTTCTGCCACAACAGCCCTGTTTCCGACACTGACCGGGCTGCTCCTGCACACGTTATATGTGACAGCTTCCTGACCAAATCCAGGCAAGCCAACTGATTTCATCTTTTTTTTTATTTTATTTTATTTATTTATTTTTTTTTTACAGGCAGAGTGGACAGTGAGAGAGAGAGACAGAGAGAAAGGTCTTCCTTTGCCATTGGTTCACCCTCCAATGGCCGCCGCGGCCGGCGTGCTGCGGCCGGCGCGCTGCGGCCGGCGCACCGCGCTGATCCGATGGCAGGAGCCAGGAGCCAGGTGCTTTTCCTGGTCTCCCATGGGGTGCAGGGCCCAAGCACCTGGGCCATCCTCCACTGTACTCCCTGGCCACAGCAGAGAGCTGGCCTGGAAGAGGGGCAACCGGGACAGAATCCGGCGCCCCAACCGGGACTAGAACCCGGTGTGCCAGCGCCGCTAGGCGGAGGATTAGCCTAGTGAGCCGCGGCGCCGGCCATGATTTCATCTTTAAACTAACTATGCAGAGTGTATAGGCTGAGTATGTCACCAAACTTGCCACACCTGAGATGAAAACCATTTTTTTTTCACGGTTGTTTCTTGATATAGAGACTATAATTCACTGCCCTAGTTTGTAGAGTTGTACTGAGGATTATGTGTGGTTTTTTTTTTTTTAATATTTATTTATTTTAAAGGCAGAGTTACAGGACGTGGGAATGGGAGTTCTATCTATTGGCTCATTCCCCAAATGGCCTCAACATCCGGGACTGGGCCAGGCTGAAACCAGGAGCTTCATCCAGAGCTCCCATGTTGGTGGGAGGTACCTGGGCCATCTGCCACTGCTTGCCCAGGCACATTAGCAGGGAGCTGGATTGGAAATGGAGCAGCCAGGACTCAAAACTGGTGCTCCTGTGGGATGCCAGTGTGCCTGCTATGCCATAAAGCTGGCCCCCAGGATTATGTTCGATTTGTGCTTCATTTTCTACACAGTTAAAAGATTTGTTAGAAAATGAGGTTCCCATGGAAATATTCACCCACAAAAGCACACATGGCCTTTCTTAGAATAACTACATCCTTGTCCTTAGAAAGACCAGGTGCTCTCTTGAAGTTCCCTCTTGTGCTGCCAATGGCCTGGTGGCCCACTCTGGCTAGAGCAGATGTGGGAGAGGCTAATCCTCCATTGTTGTCACTCCTGCTGCCCTTGCTGTCACAGGGCTGTCCTCTGTGTACTGTATCACAGAAGCAAATCTTGGAGTGATGAGCTTGTACAAACAGATAGGTGTCGGTTTCTTCTTGTTATGATTAAAAGTAAGCTGACTTGGAGAAGACGGAAACAGTTGCTCCCTCCTTCCACGGAGAGGCCACAGTGGCTGGTGGTTAACTTTGCTTTTTAGCATTTTTCTTCTTAAAAAATAAAGTACATTCCCAGAGCAGCCCTCTTTATAAAGTTATGATTTTTCAGTTCTCCCTCATTTTTCTTCTATGCCTTTCCATTTTGTCATGAAATATAATTATGGTTAAAAATATGGAATGTTGGCTGGCGCCGTGGCTCACTAGGCTAATCCTCCGCCTGCGGCGCTGGCACTCCAGGTTCTAGTCCTGGTCGGGGCACTGGATTTGTCCCGGTTGCTCCTCTTCCAGTCCAGCTCTCTGCTGTGGCCCGGGAGTGCAGTGGAGGATGGCCCAGGTGCTTGGGCCCTGCACCTGCATGGGAGGCCAGGAGAAGCACCTGGCTCCTGGCTTCGGATCAGCGTGGTGTGCCGGCCGCAGCGGCCATTGTGGGGTGAACCAACCGAAAAAGGAAGACCTTCCCCTCTGTCTCTCTCTCTCTCACTGTCCACTCTGCCTGTCAAAAATAAAATAAAATAAAAAATACGGAATGCTATAGCTTTAGAAAAAAAAAGTAGCCCAAAAGCAAAATAGTGATTGAGAGTAAAACTTTTGGTCCTAATGAAATTATTAAAAACAACTAAACTCATGACTATGTCTTTTTTCTGTATAGTCATGGGAAACAAAATAGATTGTAATCAGCATAAATATTCAAACACACTGAAGAAGACAAAAGTCATGTATTTGAAACAAAACATGCATATACATACAGACAGAATAATGCTGAAGATTATATTTATGTGCTGGAAAGCTTTCTTTGTCCACACATGTGTCTGCAAGAGCCTGCCAGAGCAGAACACGATGGCCAACCTGGCTGAAGCCACACAGGCTCACCATGCATCTCTTCTGGAGGCTGCAGGTCCGAGAACACTGGCTTCCCCTGAGGCCTCGCTCCTCTCCTGGCCGATGCCACCTTCCTGCCGGGTCCTCCCAGGGCCTCTCCTCTGGGTGCGTGTGAGCCTCTGGTGTCTCCGTGTGCCTGCATTTCCTTTTGCTGACGACACGGGTCACACTGGCTGAGCCTCATTAGGACGTAACCGTCTCCTGAGAGGCCCAGTGGCCAAATCCAGACCTAGCTCAGGGCTTCAGCTGGTGATTCTGAGGGCCCGTCAGAGTGTGTAAAATGTAAAAATACTCGTATCACGCTTGACATGGCCCACTGGGTGAATTTTAAATGGAACTATTTGCGGGTTTCTTGACCTACTTCCCTTGTGCTCTCGAAACCCAAATTGAGTGGTTTCCCTTCTGTGCTTCTGTTTGGCAGGCCTGGCAGCTGCGATTCAGCCACCTCGTGGGCTATGGCGCCAAGTATTACTCTTACCTGATGTCCAGGGCAGTGGCGTCCATGGTTTGGAAGGAGTGTTTTCTACAGGATCCCTTCAACAGGTAATGAGGAGTGGGGAGGATTCATTATGCACTCCTGGAATGGTGGTAATGCCCCACCCTGCTGCATCTACCAGCTGAGCTCTGTGGTGCCCCCAGGGCCCTTGCCCTTGCCCTCCCGAGGCCTGCAAGGGCCCTCACACTTTGGCTGCTGCACCGAATGACCCTGGCTGCCCTCCGCTCCTGTGCGCCTTCTCGCCTCCCAGGCCACTCCTGCCCCAGGCCTCCTGCTCCCTTTGACAAGGCTTCTGTACTTCCTGCATGAGCCCTGAAGTTGTCTTCATCGGTGCCCAACATGGGACTTATTCCTGCTCCTCACTCAGGAGCAGTCGACTTTGTTTGCCTCTGGAAAGCTAGGCCTCTGCCTGTTCGTGGAAGACATTCCTTCCCCGGGGAGGCCGCCTCCTGGGGCAGCGCAGGTGGCTGTGACTTCCCTTGCATTATTTGTCACTGGCCACCTCCAACCTGCTGTCCCACACAGCCTCGCTGCACACCCCTGTCCCCAGATAGTCAGTGGCTGAGACCATCCAGCCTGTAGCTTTTTCTGTAGAAGGCTGATACAGGGGCTCCCTGGTCTCCCCAGAGCAGGGAATGGGGCGAGCCTTCGCTGATACATGAGCGAATCGGGATGGGGAGTTTTAGCTGTGGATCCATGATCTGCCCACCCCCTTCCGCAGAGGGAGGCAGGGCATGCAGCTGGAGAGGGCCTGAGCGAGGCAGTCGTATTTTCCCAGTGAAGCCAGGAAGCACCCCACAGGGGTGTCGTGTTGGGTGGAAAGGTGCAGGGGCGTGGTACTAGGGAGAGAGGTGGAGGAGTGCAGAGTCTGCCCTTGCTCCCTGATTTGGCCTCCTTCTGATCCTCCTCACAGCACTCCTAATCATAGGGACCAAGGGGAAGTCAGGTTTTGCTCTTAGGATTCCTTAGAAGGCGCTTCCTTTGAAAGCAAACCAGTAATTACAACCTAGTGTAATAGTTGTTTAAAGCATTTTGTCTCCTCACCACACAAATAAATACATCTGCAAACGCCTCTCAGGCAGCTCTGCGGGTGACTCTTATCTTGACTGTTTTAACATGGCTTAAAATAAATGACATCTTAGATTTCTAAAGTGCCTCGAGTTTTCATGTGGAGTTCCCAGAAGCCTTGGCAGAGCACGCAGAGGCTCAGAAGACCAGTAATTTGCCCAAGCTTCCCAGTTAATCAACTGGACTGTGATGATAGCGCAGGTGTTCCTAGTTCCTCGCTCCCTCCCTGCCTCTTTAAACCCCGTCCCCCACCCCCACCCCCATCCCAACCCGAGCTTTTCATACAGTTTGACGCGGACTTGGATTTCTTTGCTGGTTAATAATCACATTCAGTTCCAGCATCTTTTGAACTTGACTCTGATGTCATAGAGTTTGCAAGTGTTTTACGGCTTGGTACCCACATGTTATTTTGTCTTCTGCCCTTTGCAGACTGCAGACGCTCAGTCCCTTCTCAGATTTCATTATTTTCAAAGGATCTACAGCCAAACTTGACTCCAGTAAATCAATTTCAGGGATTACAACTCTTTACTAGAGATTTCTATAAAACAGGCAAAATATCATCTTGTTTGAAGGAACTCTGCTTTACTAGAAAACCACATTCTATTAAAAACATATCTCTCCAGATATTTATGTCTTGTTTATGTGTGCATTCTTGCTGAAACATGTAGTTGCTGTACTTTTATAGACACGTAAAAGTAAGCTAGTAAAAGTGCTCCCTGGGCTAGAAAACTCCTAACTCTGTCAAAGGATCCTTTTTGATCCCATTTGTGAGAAATGGCCAGGCTGGGCACTCACATCAGGAAGCAGGCAGGGCAGAGTTGAGGCCAGCCAGGACCTGGATGCCTAGGGGGAGGCCTTTGAATTAGGGGAAGGGGGGCTCTCTCTTAAAGCCGAGAGTGGACCACGGCCCTCCAGGCTGGGGGCCATCCAGACCACTCAGGCGCTAGCAGAGTGAAGCAGTGTCACCCTTTATTTAAGAGGAACACTTTCTAAAGGGGTTGTTTGGAGGTGCCGTCGAGGTGGAGAATTTCTGAGTATCCTTACAGTGTTCCTTCTAGAACTCAGTGTGGGAAGGTGGAGACAAAGGGGTGCCCTCCTCTGCTTTGGCCCCCAGCGCACAAGGAAGCTGAGTTTCTAGGCCCATTACTTGTTTTCTGGAGTAGTTACCCCTTTCCTGGCAGCTCTTTTTTCTCTCTGCTCTTATGTTAGAATGTTACTTTTCTCTCTCTCTGTTAGGTGCAGTCTCAATTTTTTTTTTTTTTTTCTGGACAGGCAGAGTTAGAAAGGTCTTCCTTTTCCGTTGGTTCACCCCACAAATGGCCGCTACAGCTGGTGCGCTGCGCCGATCTGAAGCCAGGAGCCAGGTGCTTCCTCTGGTCTCCCATGCGGGTGCAGGGCCCAAGCACTTGGGCCATCCTCCACTGCCTTCCTGGGCCACAGCAGAGAGCTGGACTGGAAGAGGAGCAACTGGGACAGAACCGGTGCCCCAACCGAGACTAGAACCTGGGGTGCTGGCGCCGCAGGCGGAGGATTAGCCTAGTAAGCCGCGGCGCAGGCCTCAAATTGTTTTTTGAAAGTAAAGAATAAGTAATTCCACACCTGACTTTAACCTAAACATTTTGGAGACCAGGATATAATCTTTTACTCATCGTATAATACATCCTTTCCACAAAGAGAGATTGCTTGCTAATGAAACAGAAAGCTAAAAATGCAGTTATCCCATCATAGTGAATATATTACGTTTTTAAAAGCTTTGAAAACCCGAATTAGGGCTGCATTGTCACATGGTGGCAGCATGTTTGCCTATGACAGCAGCTTGGCTTCCTTTGAGAAACTCGAGAGGAGTGTGGATGGAGCCGGGCGTGCTGTGTGAGCAGGTGTCCCTAACAGAATCTTGTCTTCCCCAGGGCGGCCGGGGAGCGCTATCGCAGGGAGATGCTGGCCCATGGCGGGGGAAGGGAGCCCATGCTCATGGTTCAAGGTAAGCAGCACCAGGGAAATAACAAATTAGTTATGCATTTATGTAAGGGCCAGGACAAGCTCTCAGGCTGTGGCTTTCAAGGTGTCACTAACACTCTAAGGGGAAATTGTTAAATCTGTCGTAAATTCTCAGAAAAATTGAGATTTTAATGGGTCACAACGTGTTTTCCTTAGCCTAAAGATTTCATTTATTTATTATTTCTGTATTTCTTCTGAAAGCTTAGTTACATGAATTTGAGAAATTCAAACTGTATCAGAATTTTTCACTCAATGAAGAATCGGAGCCTGATGCACCTTTTCTTTGAGGTTATCACTGTGCTATTCTTCTGTGTTAATTTTTTTGAACGAAATTTTATCTAAAGATTTTCATTGAAAATGGAAGTAAACATAGTGATTTTTCATAAAGTATTGTCATAAATATTTCTAGGAAGATGTGACAGTTTGGAGGGTACTCTCGTTATATTGTGCATTATATTTGCAGCTGAGCCTTCTGACTGGTAGAATTGCATTTAGGAAGTAACTCCCAATTTGGGGAAAGTGTTATTTTCATAGTAGGAATTGATAGTGGCTGCTTTGGCTTGAGCGTCTCTTTGCCCAGATCTGCTGGATGAAGCCCACGGCCCCTTTCTGTGTAATTCCCGATGCTTACCTTCAGCCAGTCATTTATTGAACATCTATTTACTGAGTGCTAATTGTATGCTAGAAGTGAAGTAGTAAAAGATGGATAGACAGAAATCCTGCACTTGTGGTGCTTGTGTCCCTCTGTTGGATCGTCTCTTCCTGGGAAGGAGTGTGCGTTTGTGTGTTCATCCAGGTTCAGTGTGCCCCACACAATGGCAAGTCTGTGAAATAAGCCAGGCAGCTTGTACAGAGCTGTTGTGGGCTGTGCCCTGGGGGTGCCGACTGTGCTAAGGCAGCTGGTCCTTCTCGGCCCTCAGCAGCTCGGCTACTCCAGGCACTGTTCTGAGAGATTTTCAGATATTGGTGTTTGGAGTGTTCTTAGTCACTCTATGGAGTAGGGATTATCAGTATCCCTATTTTATTTTTGGAAGGTTGAATTACTTTTTTGAGAGGCAGAGAGAGACCCATCCTCTGGTTTACTCCCTCAAATGCCTGAAACAGCCAGGGCTTGGCCAGGCAAGATCAGGAGCCTGGTGGCAAGGAACCCACGTGTTTGGGCCGTCATCCGCTGCCTCCTAGGTGCGTTAGCAGGAACGTGGATCAGAAGCACAGAGTAGCCAGAACTTGAACCAGGCCCTCTGATGTGAAATGCGCACCTCCCAAGTGGCGGTTTAACCTGCTGCACCACGGTGCCCTCCCCACTGTCCCCATGTTATATGAAGTAGGCCCAGGTCTCCCACCCATGTAGTGAAGAGAAAGAGCTGGAATTCGACCCTGGGACTTCTGACGGCAGAGACCAAGTGCATCAGCAGTTTGTGCTGTTGAGACAGGACACCTGCTAAGTGACTGCTGTGGACCCTGGCAAAAGTGAAATTCATGGGCTCATCCTGGTTAGCGAGAGGTCTGTGTGCTTTTGGCTGGTGGACTGCCGTGCTGTATAGACACCCTCTGTGGGCTGAGAAGGGAAGGGGCGCCCCCAGCCCACTCTCTGGCATGGACACATCTCCCGGTAGCCGTGCTTGGCTTATCCTTTCTGAGCCCACACATAAGCTATTGGTTTACATGTGATTCCACTAAAAGAAAGAAACTGTAAATCCTGTTCACTGTTTATCTTTTTGTTTGGTTTATTTTTCTACTCTGCTTCCAGGAATGTTTCAACAACCTATCTAAAAATTCTGCTCTTTATCTAAAACATTTTTGTCTCAAGAAACCTAATATATTCCGCAAAAAAAAAATTCACAACACTCATGAGAGAAAAATGAGTCCGAAGTTCAAACCAGAGATTACGAAATATTCTAGTTCCATTTACCACCAACAATGGAAAGATTCTGCTTTTTAAACTTTAATATTTTTCTTAGGGATGTTCTGTCATACCTCATTAATTCACATGATTTGTTGCGTGTCAAAGATGAATGGGGGGCCGTGCAAAGAGGTTTTGCCCGTTGTTCTCTTTATCGGTTTGGGTTTGTAAGACAAGACCGGCAATGGCTTCTCATTTACTTGTATGCAGCCAGTGTGTACCCCAAAAGAGAATGTCCTAGGTTGGGGCTCGTAGCCTTCCAATGGTTGTCCCTAGGAGTAGTTGGGGAAATTACTGAGATGTCTGGTATAAAAGCATAAGCCTTCTAGTTGTTATTGTTCTTCTATGAAAATTTAACTCTTTATTGGTGCTTTCGATAGTTTACTTACTGGAGAGATGTAGAAGTCAAAGAACTAGAATGCCTGTCTTCAAATTCTGTCACTCCCTGAGCATATCACGCCTCTGTGTACCTCCCCAGGCTGTTTCTTAGCTCAGAATGCCTTTGAGTCAAGCTCACACTCTGCACGTGAGCTGTCACACAGAGGCTGCTTTTGGTCCTTTGACCCTTTCTAGTCCCCACTGACAGATGAGCCCGCCGTGGCCAGAACCCCAGAACCCCACTAAAGGACTGCCAGAGAGCATGGCAGTCCCTGCTTTGCACCGCAGTTGGCTGTGCGTCCATCAGTTGCAGGACTGCTGGGCCACCATGTGCCTGTGCTCGCTCCGCCGCGAGGCAGCCGTTCTGTGTAGAGGGGTCCTCACAAGAGAAATCCAAGTTACAGCAACAGGGACTTTTCTCAAAGAATACAAGACATTTTTTCTTCTCAGTACTGTAAATAGCATGGAAAGACATCAGAACAGTTGTAGAAAGTGTATTTTCTTCCTCCGAGAAGAAAAGTGGTCTCGTGATGAGTGCAGCTGGGATTGTAGCTGCCGCTCTGCTGCTTGCTGCCTGTGAGTTATTTGGGGAAGTCGCATGATCTCCTCAAGGAGGGCAAAGTGTAACTTGCCTTCACACGCTTCATTCTCATCCACTTCTCCCTTTCTCAGTCCATCCCTCAAGGTGTGTACGTGTGCACCTGCGCCAGTAGAAAGCCAGAGCAGCACAGACTGACGACACGTGTGGCCTTATCTGCTGTTAACTATCCCCAGAGCTTATAGGAAGATACATGTTACAAGCACAGTATGCGTTACTGCTCGTTTCCCCACCCAACACAACATGGCAATAGCCAACGGCAGCCCACTGTGTTTCTCTCTCTCTGTTCAGCTGACACCGTGAAGGTTTGCTGCTGTTCATTCCATACCTCACAGTGTCATCTGGCTTATGTTAAGTATCACGTTTCTGAGTAACCAGAGAACGTAAAAGTTTTGCTTAAAATAAACCTTGATGATACCGCTTTTCATTCATTTTACCATTTTATAAAATCTATACTAGAAAGTTTAAGTGTGCTGTGGTGAGCGAAGTTCAGTTTCCGTTGCAAGCATTTTGGAAATATGTGGTTGTCTAGAAAGGTAAACGTGCTCTGAGGTTTGTGAGTAGGAAACAGGAGCTTGTTCCCACTAGGAAGCAGAGTTGTTTCCTGCCCCAGCAAGTAGAAGGTGTAAAGAATAGAAACTGTATTACTGCAGCAATTTCTGAGTGAGAGATAAATTACTCGTCAAGGCTTACATAGCTTTCTCGATTTTATCCTTTTGTGTTTCATGTTGTCTGAAATTTTTGGAGCTATAGCCCTTGCTGAGGTCCTTTTGTTTGGTTGGTTGGTTTTAGGTTTAAATTTTACTTCTTTTTCAATAAGTAGGGGGAAAAAAACTACCATGTTGAAAAATTATTATGTAGGCTGGCACCGCGGCTCACTAGGCTAATCCTCCGCCTTGCGGCGCCGGCACACCGGGTTCTAGTCCCGGTTGGGGCGCCGGATTCTGTCCCGGTTGCCCCTCTTCCAGGCCAGCTCTCTGCTGTGGCCAGGGAGTGCAGTGGAGAATGGCCCAAGTCCTTGGGCCCTGCACCCCATGGGAGACCAGAATAAGTACCTGGCTCCTGCCATCAGATCAGCGTGGTGTGCCGGCTGTAGCGCACCGGCCACGGCGGCCATTGGAGGGTGAACCAAGGGCAAAGGAAGACCCTTCTCTCTGTCTCTCTCTCACTGTCCACTCTGCCTGTCAAAAAAAAAAAAAAAATTATGTGACAGGTGCCCCACCTCATTTAATCCGCCATGATGCAGGTCATCACATAGTCCCCATTTTTTGTTTTTTTAATTTATTTGACAGATAATAGTTAGCGAGAGAGAGAGAGAAAGAGAGAGAAAGGTCTTCCTTCCATTGGTTCACCCCTCAAATGGCCCCCATGGCCGGAGCTACGCCGATCCGAAGCTAGGAGCCAGGTGCTTCCCCTGGTCTCCCATGTGGGTGCAGGGCCCAAGCACTTGGGCCATCCTCCACTGCCTTCCCGGGCCACAGCAGAGAGCTGGACTGGAAGAGGAGCAATCGGGACTAGAACCCGGCGCCCATATGGGATGCTGGCGCCGCAGGTGGAGGATTAACCTAGTGAGCCACGGCACCTACTCCCCCACTTTTATTAATAATGAAACTCAGACAAGGTTCTTACTCTTTCTAGTGCTGCCTTACCCATGGAAATTCTGACTTGAAATTGATGTGGTCTTTAGAAGGTGGGAGATGTAAGTGACTGGAGCCCTTGTGGCTCCCTGAATAATCCCCAAGTCCTTTTTCTTCTTTTTTTCGTGGTACAACCTAACCATTGCCGTTGGTGTTGGAGAGGCCTGCCTGACATCCAGTAAAATCTTTCTTGGTCTCTTGGTCTGTTTTCCCATGAGCTCTTGAGACATTGGTGGCAAAGCTGCCCAGTTAGTTTATAACGGCCCTTGGGCATAGTGGCCCTGGGCTCGCTCACCTCAGCTCAATAAGCAGGTGGCCCGGGGTCTGGGTACAGCGTTCCCTTGTGCGCCCACCCTCCACTCCTTCCCCAAAGAACTCTGTGACGGGAAGGGGAAGGGTAAAGTCCAAGATCTAGCATTCCACCAGGCTGTTTTGTAAATATTAAACAACTTTGATTTCTCCGCCCCTTTGTAGAAAGAAACTCTTAGCTTTATTATTATGTCTCCCTGACCAAAAGCAGTACCCAAGTAAAAGTACAAACTAATCACCTGGTAGAGTTTTAAAAAGAAGGGAGCATCAGATAAGAGGGAAAGAAATCTTGGATAAATGAGTCAGGTCTCAGCACACTGAAACTCCCTTCAGCTTGTCTTTCCTTGTTGCCAAATTGGCTCAGAGAACTGAAGTCTAGAAGCCCTCAGGCCTTAGATCATCTAATACTTTACATTTCTGCGGAGCTTATAGTCTCCACAACACACTCAGCTTTGGCCATAATTATCCTACCTCACCTCTTCTAGCTTATTAAATACTATTTCTGTTCCAAAAGCAAACCAGAGACTTGTGGTTTACACCCCAAGATCACCCCCAGCCTGCAAGGAGATTAAGTCAAACGGTCTATAAAGACATTTACTCTTCAGAAACCTTCCTGGTGCGCCCAGTGTCCAGGTAACGTCCTCAGGTTTGAAAGGGAAGCAAGGCTCTTTAGAGAGAAGGAGGAAAGAAATGGGAGGCCAGCACTGTGGAGTAGCAGGTTAAACTGTGGCCTTGTGATGCTGGCATACCATATGGACACTGATTCATTTCCCAGCTGCTCCACTTCCAGTCCAGCTCCCTGCTAAATCATGGGAAAGCAGAGGAAGCTGGCTGAACTGTTGGGACCTGCCACCCACATGGGAGACGTGGATGGAGTTCCAGGCCCCTGGCTTTGGCTGTTGTAGCCATTTAAGGAGTGACCCAGGGGAAAGAAGATGTATATTATATTCTCTCTCTCTCTCCCTCTCCCTCTTCCTCTCCCTCCCTCTCTCTCTCCCTCCCTCTCTCTCTCCCTCCTTCCCTCCTTCTCCCTCTCTCTCCCTCTCTCTCCCCCTCTCTCCCCTTATCCCATTCTCTTCCTTTCCCCGCTTCTTTCCCTCTCTCTGTAATATTGCCTTTCAAATAAATAAAAAATAAATCTTTAAATAAATAAATTATACTAAAGTTAATAAAATTGTATTGAGGATTGAAAGAAAGAAAAAGAGAGAAGAGACAAATCCCCAAGGAGAAAAACTAAACAGTGTATGTAGGTGCTCCTCTGTTACACGTGGACTGCACATAGCAGCTCCCACAGAGCCGGGATGGAGATGAGGAAAGCAGGTCACCTTAACCACAGGAGGGTCCAGTGCTAAGTCCCGTGCATACTACATAGTGCGTTCCCTTGCGTGATGCCATGAGAAGGGCCCCTCATCTCAGTGGTCTTCCTCCCCCAAACCCACTACCCCAGTTTAATCATGAGAAAACCATGAGACCAAATTGAGCACTTCTCCAGAACACCTGAGCAGTACTTCGCCCAGCTGTCAAGGTCATCAGTGGGAAGTCTGAGAAACTGTCACAGCCCAGGGAAATCGAAGGAGGCATGACAATTCCGGGCGATGTAGTCTCCTGGATGGGACCCTGGGACAGAAAAGGACATCAGATAGAAACCGCGACAGTCTGAATAAGTATCCATTTAGTTGTTAACTCTTTCAGACTTGCTTCATTAGTTGGGGCAGGTGTGCCACTCCAATATGCTATTAAGAACTCCATACCATCACAGTTTTTCACTAAGTAATGAGCCATTCCAAAATCAAAAGTTTGTTTAAAGACAAAAACCTCGGCCAGTGCTGCGGCTCACTAGGCTAATCCTCTGCCCGTGGCGCCAGTACTCTGGGTTCTAGTCCTGGTTGGGGTGCTGGTTCTGTCCTGGTTGCTCCTCTTCCAGTCCAGCTCTCTGCTGTGGGCTGGGAAGGTGTGGAGGATGGCCCAGGTGCTTGGGCCCTGCATCTGCATGGGAGACCAGGAGGAAGCACCTGGCTCCTGGCTTCGGATCGGCGCAGCACGCCAGCGGTGGGGGCCATTTGAGGGGTGAACAACAGAAGGAAGACCTTTCTCTCTGTCTCTCTCTCTCACTGTCTAATTCTGCCTGTCAAAAAAAAAAAAAAAGACAAAAACCTCCTTGGTGACATTTTCGGTAATGATGCTGCTGCCACCCATGGCTCCATCTACACCTGGAGTCCAGAGTCCCATTTCCCTGCTTCCTGGCAGCCATCCTCTGAGGAGAAAGAGGTGGAGACACAGAGGTATATCTGGAGGAGGTGCATCCCCGTGGCACAAAACGAGGCTGGGGAGGTAAGTCGGTAGGCCTCAGGTCGGACGGGGCACTGTTGAGATTTCTGAAGCATTTATTCAGAGGACCATGAGAAACTGTTGGCAAGATTTTCAAGACAGGCAGTGATAACACCAGGTTTGTTTTGGAGTCTCCATTACTGCTGCAGGCAGATTAGCAGGGTGCACTGGGAAAGCTGACTTGAATAGGACCCTTGCTGTTGGCAGTCACCTGGTAAAAGACGAGGGTAGCCAGGACTGGGAGACCCCAGATCAAGGGGTCTTGGGGTTGATTAGCATGGAGATAAGTGAAAGGGATGCTAGGGTGATCCCCAAGTTTTCTCTGTCACTTCTGCAAAAATGGTCTGGTTGCTGTGGCAACTGAGAGCCACAGAGACCTGTGTGTCAGTCGGGGTAGGCAGCAGGGGACTCAGGTATGAAGTGTGGGCAAGAATAGCATAGAAATATGGAAGCAGGAGCTAGGCCTGCTACCCTGGAATCATTCGGCGGCGTGTAGACTTCTGCTGAAGAAGCCCCCTAGCCAAGGAGATTGACTTCCTGAATCACTGAAGAGGCCCTCTACGGCAGGGGTGGGGAACATTTTTTTCTGCCAAAGGCCATTGGATATCTGCAACATCTTTTGCGGGCTATACGAATTACAAGTTTAAAATTACCTGCGATAGATTTTTTTGAATTTTGAGTACTGCCCGTGGTTGCCTTGGACAGGGCAGACCAGATAATATCATGGGCCTCATACATCCTGCAGGCCATGTGTTGCCCACCCCCACTGTCCAGAATGGACTAGAAGCCCAGCTTCTGCCTGAGTAGTCCTGGTGATGAGAAACAACCCACCTTTTCTCTGGGCAAATGGGTTTTCGTTTCAGATAGCTCCAATCGACAGGGTGACACAGTTATTCAAATTAACCCAAAATATATAGTCCACTTTGAACGTTTCATGTCTGTTGACGTAGTATCTCAGTAATGAGCATTAATGTCCGTTTTGTTTTTAAATAATCTGATTACTACCCTGAAGGGCAAACATGCTTAGCGAGCGGCTTTGAGGTGGTGGTGCTTGTGCAGCACAAACATGCTGGCAATCAAGGAGCAGTAAGTCCTGTCAGCAGAAGTACAGCTGACATTTAAAGTAGGAAGGCTAAATAAACAGTCATTGTTCAACACCAGCTTGATTGATTTTCCCTATTGTCAAATGCATGCACAGTTACTTAAACAGAAAAGGCATTTTTACATTGTTTTACAGCACCGAAAATTAGTGGTAGTAATTACTTGCAGTTTTAAAACATGCCGTTAACGTTTAATCATGCGATCTGATTAATCCCCAGTGCTGGCATCCTGTGGCAAGGCAGGCGTGCCCAGCACCGCATGGGAACAGTAAGTGCATGCCTGCTGGCTTTGCCTGGTTAGTCCCAAGTTTGTTTTCTAAAATGTCTCCCTGCGTCTTTTTTTTTTTTTAATCAAGTGGGATTTGCAAGGGAGTGATAAGCATTGACACATGACAGGTTCTGCCTGATGGAGCCAGCATCTGCCTCCGGGTGGATGGAGGTTCCTTGTCAATGAATGCCGGAAGGTGTGCACAGGCCCTGGGCTTGGCTTGGGAGCGCCCACCCCAGAGTGTAACTTACACGGCAAGAGACTCGGGTTGGACGCCCCCTCACACTGATACACGCACTATTACAAGAGAAGGTCACAGAACAGTACTAGTGTGCAGGCCAAGCAGTGCTGTTGGAAACCAGCCGTTCCCATGGATGTCGATGGGTTGCTCAAAAATGTATAACTATCGATTCTCCTCATCTCCCCTGGATCAGAGAGGCCTGCTGTTGCCTCCTCCCTCCACTGCCTTCCTCTGCACTGTTTTTTCCTTCCCAGTACATGCTTACTTCCTGACTCAACACTAGCGTATCTTATTTCATTTACTGGTTTGCGGTCTCTGCCCCGAGTCAAGTGTGAGCTGTTGAGGGGAGGGGAACGTGTCCTCATGTTCATGGCTGTTATGCAGCCCTCCATTGCAGGGCTCAGCATGTAGGTGGTCAGTAAAGATTTGTTGAATGAGTGGATACCTGGGGGCTAGTGCTGTGGTACAACAGGTTAAAGCCATGACCTGCAGTGCTGGCTTCCCATACATATGGGCGCCAGTTTGAGTCCTGGCTGCTCCACTTCCTATCCAGCTCCGCTATGGCCTGGGAAAGCAGTGGAAGATGGCCAAATCCTTGGGCCCCTGCACCCACCTGGGAGACCTGGAAGAAACTCCTTGCTCCTGGCTTCGGATCAGCCCAGCTCTGGCCGTTGCGGCCATCTGGGGAGTGAGCCAGCGGACAGATCTCTGGCTCTACCTCTCTCTCTAATAACTCTGCCTTTCAAATAAATAAAATAAATATTAAAAAAATTTAAAAATTTAAAAAGTAAATGAGTGGATACTTGAATACCAAAACAGGCTCTGCAGATCAAGTGCTTCTTGTGCCATGAATGTTGTGCTTATTAGAAGAGGAACAGGTTTTCCCTATGTCTGGTTCTGTACAGTTTTGTATCACTGAAATATTTCCAAGTACTCTGTGGCCTTAAATTTTTTGAAGTCCTTTTATATGTAAATATATGTGTACATTAACAGCAGAGGAGTTCTGTGTTCCTGTGCCCAGCATTCCTGTGTGCTCTGACTCCCTGTTAGCACATCTCTGTGTCTGGAGCATCTGCTCAGCTGCCTTCTCCCTACCATCACCCACGTCAGTACCACTGCTGCCCGTTTCACTGGCTTCAGCCTTTTTTAATTTAACAGTCTTCTTTAGGTAGGAAAAACCTTGACTTTTTTTTTTTTAAGATGTATTTGTTTATTTGAAAGGCAGAGTTAGAGAGAGAGGGAGAGACAGAGAGATCCTCCATCCACTGGTTCACTTCCCAATAACCGCAGTGACTGGGGCTTGGCCAGGCCAAAACCAGGAACCAGGAGCTTCTTCTGGGTCTCCGACTTGGCTGCAGGGGCCCCAGGACTTACGCCATCCTCCATTGCTTTCCCAGGTATATCAGCAGGGAGCTGGATGGAAGACTCAAACCTATGGCAGCACAGCAGTGCGTGGCTTAACTCACTCTGCCGAAGCACCGGCCCCAATCTTGACTTTTAAATGAATACTGTGCACCTCGTCTGTGTTTTCTTTGTAGAGCTTTTCCTCGTAAATATTACATCAGTCTAGTTACTACATATAACCAGTGTTCTCCAAGATATGGTAAAAATAGATCATTCCTTCCCTTTATAATTTTTTTTTTTTTTTTGACAGGCAGAGTGGACAGTGAGAGAGAGAGACAGAGAGAAAGGTCTTCCTTTGCCATTGGTTCACCCTCCAATGGCCGCCGCGGCCGGCGCACTGCGGCCGGCGCACCGCGCTGATCCGATGGCAGGAGCCAGGAGCCAGGTGCTTTTCCTGGTCTCCCATGGGGTGCAGGGCCCAAGCACCTGGGCCATCCTCCACTGCACTCCCTGGCCACAGCAGAGAGCTGGCCTGGAAGAGGGGCAACCGGGACAGAATCCGGCGCCCCAACCGGGACTAGAACCCGGTGTGCCGGCGCCGCTAGGCGGAGGATTAGCCTAGTGAGCCGCGGCGCCGGCCCCCTTTATAATTCTTAAAATGCAGGGATACCAAGGTGCTGTGGTAGATGAAAAGATTTTAAAAAACTGAGATTAAGGTGGGGAGCACTACCACAGAGGTCAGAAGTAAATTCTGCACCTTGATTTAAGAGGCTTTGGATAATCTGTGAATAATAATAATAATGTGTTTTGTTCTATAAGCTAAGTCCGCTCTCGGGGCTTAAGTGAAACAGTACCAACCCCAGGCAAAACTCTGCCTTGGGCCAAGTTGTCATTCAGGCCAGTGGCCTTGAACACCTCCATCCAACGTCTCCTCTTCCCAGGTGCCCTGGTGTGGACTTCCAGGAGCACTTGGCTTTTAGCCCTACCACTGTGTAAGTTCAAATAGCTGTCCAGAATACTGTTTCTGATTAAAATGCCGTGCTGTCTTGTCCTTGGGTTAGTGACCAGTAAGGTAATCTGATGGAATGGTAAAAGTCTTGGTCAGTTGTTGGTGATGTTAGTTTATTTAAGGTTGGTATACATTTATTGAGTACATGTGACTGAGCTAATACTTAGGGGATACAAAAAGTGAATACTGATATAGGGATCCTACGTTTAGATGGGTTGGGGTACACGTATGTGAGGGGGATAGGATCCTGTGAGGAGCACAAACAGGAGTGTCCTCTAGGAGGTAGAATTGCCAAAAGGTATCTGCTCTGAGCCATGGGCAGTCTGCCTGCACCTGGGCAGTCCTGGATTTCATCCCCTGCTGACCCCTGGAGGACCATATGAGACAGCATGGGGGTATGTGGTGCACACATAAGTGAAGACGATGGTGCTGTCCATCGCAGTTACCTTCCATGTGCAAGGAGGGCAGGTCTTAACAGCCTTCAGCCTGCTTTCACAAATCCCCGTTCCCCGTGTACCTTCAATCTGTTCCTTTTGACAGGTAGCACGCCCTAAAGATCAGAGGCACCCACTCATTGAGTGGCTACTCAGGTGTACTTTGTGAAAAAATGGGAAGGAAGAGGTCAGACTCTGAACTAAGCACATAGACTCGTGGGATTCAAGAGGCAAAGAAGCAAAGTCAAAATATCAGTGTTCCAAAGATACAGATACACAAAAGAGAAGACATGTGGATGCGAACGTTCCCGTGCAAGGAGTTGGCAGTTTTTTCAGTTTTCTAAGTAAGCTGACTTTGGAATGACAAGAACAAGTAATTCCTGTAGGTCATTGATATTTTACTCACCAGCACATAACCATATAATCTCTTACTAGAAACCAGTGGACATTGTGTGTAATTTTCACAGTGGAGGGTAGCAGAGCCGTGTAGCTTACTGACTGACCCCTTTGCATCTGCCTGACTTAGCTCAAAAGCCTCTACTGTCCTTGAGTGTTTTTTTCCCTTCTTGCTTTGGATCTTCAGTGTCCCAGTGACTACATTCAACCAATATAACTTTTGCCCACACACACACACACACACACAAAGATGATGAAAATCCTCTGGAAAAGTAGCTTTTAAACAGGCAGAAATTTGGGGCTGGTTCTGTGCCTCAGTGGGTTAAAGCCCTGGCCTAAAGTGCCAGCATCCCACATGGGCGCCGGTTCTAGTCCCGGCTGCTCTTCTGTCCCAGCTCTCTGCTGTGGCCTGGGAAAGCAACAGAAGATGGCCCAAATCCTTGGGCCCCTGCACCCACATGGGAGACCCAGAAGAAGCTCCTGGCTCCTGGCTCCTGGCTTCAGATCGGCACAGCTCTGGCTGTTGCAGCCATTTGGGGAGTGAACCAGCGGATGGAAGATCTCTCTCTCTCTCTCTCTCTCTCTCTCTCTCTCTACCTTTCTCTGTAACTCTGTCCTTCAAATAAATAAAATAAATCTTAAAAAAGACTCAATAAGAAACACACTCAAACTCAGAGTATTTAAAAAAAAAAGGCATAAATTTAACTTGTAAGCTGTGTACCCTCAGTCAGCTCTGTACTACATTATGAATATTTGGGGTACTTTTTATTTCGATTCAATGTCTTGCTTCTGCCCACTAGGCAAGCAAGCAGGTGTTGATTGTAAAACAGCTAGAGAGAAGAGGCAGGCAGATGAGACCCCATCAGACAGAAGGCAGGCCACTGTAGGTTCCTGCTGGTCAGAACCTAGCGCCTCTCACCAAACCCTGGGGATCCGAGATTCCTGCCTTCATAATTCCAGATAATCCATACTCTGCTCTAAATGGCATGCAGGAAGGAGGTTGTGTGGCAAAGACCAATGACATGGTGCAAGCGTGCAGGCTTGTAGGTGTCAATAGCATCTTTAGTCCAGGGAACGCCACTTTGACAGGTCGTGTCACCCCCATTTCACACGTGTGCAATGTCTAGAGAAGTTGAGAAACAGCCTCAGTGTTGCATCGTCTAAGTTACCCAAGCTGCTTTGCTTCAGAGCCCCTGGAGGTGCCTACTTCATCTGCTGACTCACAGCCCTCTCCACCGACTACCCCTGGGAGCTGGGCTCCTCCCCACTGTCTTCTTTTTGTCACTGATGACTTGGTGGCAGCACTTGTTTCAGTAGTTTTCTCTGAATAATAGTAAGCTATAGTTTTCTACTTGCTGTGTGTGTTAGGAAAATGGTGCAGTTTTATCTATGGCGCAATCTACACCCTGATTTACATCCTAGGCCCTAGCCCCCCACCCCACCCCCCGCCCGCCATTGCTGGAAGCCAGGTGCCCACATGGCCCAACCGCTGTTGTCAAAGCTCCACCCCCATCCTAATGGGATTCGCTGCTCCTGCTTCCCTGCCCGCCCTCTGGCAAAGCCTTGAACACAAGGCTCTCTTGGCTCCTCTCGTCTGCTCTCCTCTCCTCCTCTTGTCTCTCTTCTCTCTGCTCTCTCTCTTCTCTCCTCGCTAGCTCCTCTCCTCTCTGTTTCTTTCTCTCTTAGGGTCTCCTTCTCTCTCTTTTGCCCTCTTCACCCCACCCCTCTGGTCTGTCGGGTTTTCCCTAATAAACCCTTTCCCTTACTCCAGTGTTTGGTGTGTTTTGTGACGGCCTAACAGAAATACGTAACAGTGTGTAAATGTGATTGCGCTCTCTCTGATTTGTGTGGCCATTTGAGATTCACGTGGAATTTGATTTTGAGGACTGAGCACCTTTCTGCCCAAGTAACTGTCTTGCATTAAACTTATTCCAGGAAATAGACCAGTCATTCCATGTCTGTGTTTTGATTGCCACATGGAAGTATCGTAAAGTGTTTCTTACAGATAGTTCTGAACATGCGGTTACAAACATGCTGTTGGCAGCGGGCTGCATACAAACAGGTTAGGAAAGCAGATGCCATTGCCCCACACTCTTAATCTTCATCCTCAGCTCCCCTGCTTGACACCCTGAGGCACTGAGCTTCAAAGCCCAGGAAACGGGGAATCTTGAGTGTCTCAGGCAGGGCTAATGGGAGATGCATAGAGACCTGCTGGAAGTTCATGGAAATGGAATTAAGATAAGTTTTATCCATGCATAGTTTTTTCATAATACACATTTTGCACAGATTTTTTGAAGACCCCTCGTATTTGAAAACTTTTAATCAAAATTAACTTAGTTTTCAACCCCATGTTCCATGGGTGTTTTGCAGTACCCTCAAATTTACATTTCAGAAGATTCACCTAAAAGGTAAAATGGGAATGTAGAGCAGATTTTAACTGAGGAGTTGACATTGACATTTGCAGACCAACTCTTGTTTGAAAGTTGCCGCAGAGAATGAGGACAGGAAATTTCTTTTGGTTAAACTGGATCATTCCTGAAAGATCACTTACAAGATACCTTCCAGTGTTTATTTGAGTCTTTTAAGCGATCTCTAGAAGAAACCTTTTTTTCCTTTTCACTGTTGTGTAATGTTATTAATAATGAAATTAGATTAAGGAATTAGCATAGCCAAGCCTGATTTTCTTTTTTTACTTAATAGTTCATCTGTACATTAAAGTTTTTTATGGAATAATCCCTCCTTAATCTCATAGTTTACACATCTCAAATATTTGAATAGCATTATCAAGTTCTTTTTCTAACCCATCACTTGAGTGAAAGTATGTCAGGTAACTGGAGTTTAATTTCGTGCTCTCCTTCGCTTCAGGACTGAATGTGTGTTTGGTTTGCTTAAGCTGCAGGGTCAGGAGGAAGGCCAACCCCCACTTACATTTTCCCTTCAGGCAGTTTAAACAAAACCAAGCTTTGAAAAATTCTTAAACTCTTTAAGTTACACACTCACAATAATAGGAATTTCAACACTAGATTTGGTTTTGTCTTCCTCTCCACGCACATGCATTTCACATGAGGGTAGGGATTTTATTAAAATGCTGCAGTAGCCTTTGTTTCTAGTACTTTATGTTGAGTGTTCTCTAGTGGCCGACTTCTACAACTTGTATATTTCTAGAGTTGATTGTACAGGAGGGAGTTGAAGTAGTAGCAACAATGAGAGTAAGAATAATGTGTGTAGCTAAAAGCATTTGTTGAGTGCTTTTGATGTGCCAAGTCCTATGCGTGTGTCTACTTTAATTCTTGAAATAGTCCAAGGGTTGCTTAAGTAGCTTGCTTCCCTGAGGTCAGCCAGTGGCAGGAGTGAAGAAAGGATTCAGGTTGAGGCACTCTGACTCATCTTGTATGGGCGGGTAATTCCTTATGCTTCTCTTTCATGTTACAGTGGGAAGCTTGGAAATAGGTAGCATGTGTTTTTCCACCATGTTTTTCCTGTGCTCCTTTATAATATTTGACGTCTGGGTTGCCTCGTCAGGAAAACGCTGATGCTCCAAGATGATGATGTTGGGGCTAACACTGTGGCACAGTGGATTAAGCCCCCACCTGCAGTGCCAGCATCCCATATGGGTGCTGGTTCGAATCCCAGCTGCTCCCCTTCCAATCCAGCTCCCTGCTAACGAGCCTGGGAAGGGACTGGAAGATGGCCCAAGTGCTTGGGCCCCTGCACCCATATGGGAGACCTGGAGGAAACTCCTGGTTCCTGGCTTTGACCTGGACCAGCCCTGGTCATTGCGGCCATTTGGGGAGTGAACGAGCAGATGGAAGATATCTGTCTCTCTGTGCGCCTCTCTGTCTCTCTCTGTAATTCTGACTTTCAAATAAATAAGTATTAAAAAAAAGAGAGAGAGAGAGATGGTGTTGTTGAGCCCTCAGCAGAGTAAGGTGGGGTGGGGCAGATCTGCGGCATGCATGTGCTAGCCAGACTGAGAGAGCCCCCTTGCGCTGTGAGTGGTTTTACAGCACAGTAGGATGCGTACAGTGTCAGCGCACGAGAGCGTGCACGCAGAGCTTGTTGGTGCTTTGCGTTATCCTCATTGGCAGGCATCTGTTTCTCTTCCCTGGCGTAACAGGAATAAACAGGGCAAGCGTGCCCTGGGCTCAGAGGTAGAGTTTAGTAGCTCGAGGATTACGGCATCGTTTCAATAACAGAGGTAAATGGCAACCCGGAATACTAGCCAAGTAAATAGAATCCCTAATCTCTGATTTGTTTAGACACTCAGCCAGCCTAGCCTCTGAAATAGCTGAGGGCTTTTAGGAAGAAAGACATGGAAGAGAGCACCTGCGTTCTCAGGCTGAGACCTCCCTTTAGTAAATGCACTGATATTTTAAGAGGGCGTGTGCGTGTTTACTGTGTGGGTGTGTGTTTAAGGAAGACATTGAACTTCAAAAGGCAAAATGCTGTGTAACCCAGAAATGTGAATGGAATGATTAGCTCCGATGATGACATTAAACTCGCGTGTGAACAGCGCGCCTGTGGGGCCATGCTTGCCGGCTCAGGCCCGCACGCGTCTCCCATCAGCCCACAGGTACAGGCGCTTATCTCCACAGCCCCCGATGCTGCTGCCATCCCCGCCTGGGCAGCGCCGGAGTTCTTCAGTTCAAAGGGAGACAGGAATTTCACTTTGTTACTGCGAATCTGATTTTCCCAGGAACTGATTGTAGATAGTGGGAGTTCCCCTTCAGAGAAAGGTGTGGGCCAAGCACAGCCCTGGAGCAGAGAAGACTTCAAAGTCCAGAAGGTGAGCCAGACAGTTGCCCCAGGCCCGGGCGAGACGGATCTGGAATGAGACCTCTGATCTCAGAAAATTCACTTAGGATTTTCAAACTGCCACAGCAGCCTTTGTAGCTGTAATTCTCAGGCAGTCTGAACTGAGTTTGGCACATATAATTATTTCAGCATAAAAAAGAGCCTTTAACTATTGTGGAGGATTCTTTGTAGTGCTGTTAGGACTACTCAGACCTTGTTTATATCCAGGCCATATCTGGTGATAATCCGCCTCTCTGTACACCCCAGTTAGTGTGTTTGGTGGCAGACGACAGGGTAGCACAGGCAGCCGCACATCTGGGCAAGTCACAGGCGCTAGCATTGTGCATTTTTTTTTTTAATTATTTATTTGAAAGTCAAGAGTTACAGAGAAAGGAGAGACAGAGAAGAGATCATCCACCCGTTGGTTCATTCCCTAGATTGCCACAACGGTCAGGGTTGGGCCACTCAGAACCCAGGAGCCTGGAGCTTCATTTGTGACTCCCAGGTTGGGGGCTGGGTGGGTGGGCCCAAACACTGTCCATCTTTTACTGCTTTCCCAGGCCATTAGCAGGGAGTTGGATTGGAGGTGGAGCAGCCAGGACATGAACTGGCACCTGTATGGAGTGCCAGCATGGTAGGTGGCAGCTTTACCCACTACGCCAGCCCCTAGTATCATATTTTTGATCTCTTCTTTTATTATTATTATTATTTTTTAATTTGTTAATGTTTTTGAAGCTTTTTTTTAAAAAGATTTGTTTATTTACTTGAAAGAGTTACATAGAGAAGGAGAGGCAGAGGGAGAAAGAAGGAGAGAGAGAGAGGTCTTCCATCCGCTGGTTCACTCCCCAATTGTCCGTGATAGCTGGAGCTGCGCTGATCTGAAGCCAGGAGCCAGGCACTTGGGCCATCTTCTGCTTTCCCAGGCCATAGCAGAGAGCTGGATGGGAAGTGGAGCAGCCAGGACTTGAACCAGCTTTTACCTGCTACACCACCGTGCCGGCCCCCTTTTTTTATTATTATAAAAGTACCAGAGTACTTCAGAAAGAAAATTGAAAATTGAATTACAAGAAAAGTTTATCTTATTTTGCCACCAAAGTAATTTGAAATATATGCATAGTGGCCAGCACCGCGGATCAATAGGCTAATCCTCTACCTGTGGCGCCGGCACCCCGGGTTCTAGTACCGGTTGGGGCTCCAGATTCTGTCCCGGTTGCTCCTCTTCCAGTCCAGCTCTCTGCTGTGGCCTGGGAGGGCAGTGGAGGATGGCCCAAGTGCTTGGGCCCTGCACTCGCAGGACCAGGAGAAGCACCTGGCTCCTGGCTTCGGATCAGCGCGGTGTGCTGGCCGCAGCGGCCATTGGGGGGTAAACCAACAGAAGGAAGACCTTTCTCTCTGTCTCTCTCTCTCACTGTCCACTCTGCCTGTCAAAAAAAAAAAGTGCACTGATCCTGGTTACATCTTCTGTTTCCCGTAGTAGATAAGCAGTTATCCGATAAAGCACAGACGGCACAAAGTAGAAAAAGGAATGCAGTGACTCATGAGCTGTATGATTTGCTTGTGATTGTGAGTTTTAGGATAGTATCCTGCATACTTAATTGTAGACCACAGTTTGCAATTCAACTTGTGCAAAAATAATAAGCAACCTCATGCTTCAACTCGTGAACCGAGAAGGAGATTGTCATAAGCCTGTGGGTCTGGTGGTCTTTTTTGCCAGTCAGGAAGCAGCTCTCTGTGTCACACACACTGTCAGATCCTCGTGGCAGCCTAGCAAGGCAGAATGACAGGAACTTCCCAGGCTGCAGTAAACTCTAATGTCTCACTTTTTCTCGGATTTCTTCTAGCAGAAACAAGGCACAGGGAAGTGACGGTGAAAGAATTTATTTTTCTTCGCCGCTCCTCCTTGGCACCGCTTCCAAGGAAGACTTTTGTACAGTCAGAAGGAGAGAATTAGACCAAAATTTTAAATACGAAGAGCTATGAGAAGGACTAGCATTTGGTGTAGGGGTTAAGATCCCCACATCCCGTATCAGAGTGCCTCGGATCAGATTCCGCCTCCGCTTCCCATGCAGCTTCCTGGTAGTGCTCACTCTGGGAGGCAACAGATGATGGCTCAGCTACATGAGTCCTGCCCTTCAAATAAACATAAATAAATAAACTTGATAATGATAATGATGTAATAAAGATGCCCACATCCCATATTGAAGGTCCTGGGTTTGATACTCAGTGGCTCTGATTCCAGCTTCCTGCTAATGCACACTCTGGAAGACAGCCGTGATGGTTTAAGTGATTGGGTTCCTGCCAACCACGTAAGAGACGTGGGCCCAGACTCTGCCGTTGTGGGCATTTGGGGAGTGAACCAGCAGAAGAAAGTGCTCTTTCTCTCTGCCTCTCAAAAAAAGATAAACAGAAAACTATTCAGTCCAGATAATGTTCCATTCAGCCCCACATTTAAACCTGCATGGTCTCTGCGGCGGCTGGAGAACCACGGGGGAGTTCCGCTGCTGGCTTTCCCAGCTGGGCTGTTGTCCCCAGACCTTCCCTTGAGAGCCTGAAGCTCCTCTCCGTTCACCAGACTGTCCCCTAAACAAGTGATGCCTGTAGGCCTTAAATGTAAACCTGGTCCTGGGAACTTACTTTAAAATAAGTACAGTGCTAAGGCTGAAATATAAGAATGCAGTTGGCTTTTAGCTTTGATTTTAAAGAACCAGTGTGCTGTGTGACCTGGCCGTCCTGGCCTGCAACACTAGCCACTCCCGGTGGGTGTTGGTCTTTGTCATCTGGAGGCACTCAGGTAGCCTCAGACACACACGCCGCCCTCCATGAACTTCCTCACACCTTCAAAACCCACAGGCAAGGGCCTTTCCTTCCCTGACTGCAAAGGAAAGAACCGGTTCCAGGACCCCCAGCACTCCCCAGCAGGCTCTGCTGCAGTGAGCTGTCCTCGCCCTCACTTTGGCCAGCACCACCCCTGGGAGCTTGGGGAGGAGCAGTAGACAATCCAGCTTGCTCTTGTATGACCCCGACTTTATAAATCAGAAGAAAGATGGGGTCGTTTGAATGGGGCTGGGGGGAAGGAAGCCTCCTTGTAAGTGTAAACCCTGGGTCTACCAAGCAGGTCCTTAGAAATGTCCATGTCCCCCAGCCATCGTGGCATTCCTTCTGACAAATTGTGAACTCATCGCTTTTGGTCAGCTGGGAGTGTGTTGGGAAGAAAGAGAAGTCTGGCTTGCTAAAGCAAAAGTGGCAGATTTTGGAATGATACAGAGGAGGCCACGGAATCTCTGAGAGACTTGAGAACAAGGCCCCAGGGGTTGTGTTTGTGAAGACATCGGTGCCGGGAGGGCAGGTCCAGGCATCTTCAAAGCTCTCCTTATTCTGCTCAAGACTCTGATTTTGGGGCTGGTGTTTGGCGTGGTGATTAAGCTCTCACTTGGGACCCCTGCATCCAGTATCCCAGCCCTGCTCCCAATTCCAGCTTCCTGCTAATGCACACCCTTGAAGGCAGCAGGGGATGGTCAAGTAGTTGTGTCCTTGCCACCCATGCAGGAGACCTGAATTGAGTTTAGGCCCTTGCTTCAACCTGGCCCATATCCTGCTGCTGGGGACTTTGGGAGAGTGAACCAGTGGGTGGAGATCTCTGTCCCTGCCTTTCAAATAAATAAGTAAAAACTGAAATTAAAACCCATTCCCGGGGCTGGCATCATGGTACAGCGGGTTAAGCCACTGCCTAGGAGGCTGGCATCCCATAAGGGTGCTGTTTTTCATCCCAGCTGCTCCACTTCCAATCCAGCTCACTGCTCATGTCCTGGGAGAAGCAGTGGAAGATGACCCAAGTGTTTGGGTCCCTGCACCCAAGTGGGAGACCCTGATGAAGCTCTATGCTCCTGGCTTCAGCCTGGTTGACCCCTGGCTTTTGCCACCATAAGGGGAGTGAACCAACAGATGGAAGATCTCTGCTTCTGTCTCTCTCTCTCTCTCTAGTTCTGAATTTCAAATAAATAAATAAATCTTTAAACAAGCAAACACCTCGCATTCCTGGAAGAGCACGTGTGGCCAGCCTCGTGCAGCAAGGGGAAGGCTGGGAGGCGCTCAACAGAGGCTTCCATCGGGCTGTGTTGATGGACTGCAGCAGGTGCTATCCTTTGGGACGAGGCGCATTTTTGCCCTGGGACCTGTCCTACGTGCAGTAGGCAAGTTTCACCAAACACCACTGGTTGCGCTCCCTAATGGAGCAACCAAGAAGGTCTTCAGACGTTGTCAGATGTCCCCAAAGCCACTGCTCCAAAGCAGAATCATTACTCCAACCAGAGGGGAATGGGTGCTGGGCGGCACAAACAATTACCTGTCTACTAAGTCTTCCCCCTGTCGCCCTGTCTGGCCTGGTCCTCTTCCTAGTAGTGATCCAGCCCCCAGCCTGTGGGCATCCAGCTCTGGACTCTCACAGATAGCCTGCTGCTGACAAAAGAATCGAGACGTCTCCCGAGCAGCGTCCCAGCTGCCTGGCCATCACTCCGCCTCCATTATATGTTGTTCTATGTGAACCAAATCGCATTTCCATGGCTTTCTCCCCAGCCAGCAAACCCTGGGACTAGAGAAGCTGTCTCCCTCTATCCGTGTGCCTGCTATTTCCAACACACCGTGTGGAGCACACGGCTGGAGCTGATGTTAGTTTTTTATTGTTTTATTTTAAAAGATGTATTTATTTAGTTGAAAGAGTTACAGAGAGAGAGAGGGAGATACAGAGAATCTTCCATCTGCTGGTTCGGATTGGAAGTGGAGCAACCAGAACACAAACCCTTTCTCCTCAGGATCGCTGCCAGGCAGACCCCAGAGAGCAGGGCCCCCGCACTCGCCCAGAGCGCCAGTGCCCACCACACTGCTCCCTGGTCTTCCCTTCATGGGCCCCTCTCAGCTGCTGCCTGTCTGAGCTTTCCTCACAAGAGTCAATAACTGGTAAACACAGAACACTGTTTTCCAGGGTGTTCCTCGCAACCCACACATACCCTGCTTCTGAATTCTTTAAAATAATGCTAGGGCTGGCATGGCGATGCAGTGCCAGTATCCCATGTGGGCACTAGTTCAGGTCCACGCTGCTCCACTTCCCATCCGACTCCCTGCTAATGACCCGGAAAAGCAGTGTAGGATGGCCCAGGTGCTTAGGCCTCTGCCACCCACATGGGAGATGCGGATGAAGCTCCTGGCTCCTGACTTCAGCTGGCTCAGAACTGGCTATTGAAGCCATCTGGGGAATGAACCAGCAGATGGAAGATCTCTCTGTCTGTCTCTCCTCTCTCTCAGTACCTATGATTTTTGAAATCAGTAAATCAATATTTAAAAATAAAAATGCTGCTCTGAGCTCCCATACATAATGCTCCCAGCTGGAGACTTCTTTTTTATTAATTAATTGTTATCTGTTTGGGAATCAGCATTAGCATTAGAGACTCTCATCTACTGATTCACTAATTGTACACAATAGCCAGGACTGGGCCAGACCAAAGCTAGGAGTCTGGAATGCAATCCAGGTCTCCCATGTGGGTGGTGAGCACTCAACTTCTTGAGCCATCACTGCTGACTCCCAAGGTGTGCATTAGCAGGAAGCTGGAGTCAGGAGCCAGAGCTGAGCACTGAACCCAGGTGCTCCAGTGTGGCACATGGGTATCTGAATTGGTAGGCAAATAAATGTTGTGCCACTCCCAGTTCCTGAGTGAGTGGGTCTGGGATAAGGATCAAGAATTTACACTTTTAGCAGATTCCCAAGTGACACCCATGACATTGGCCTACATTTTCTGGCCCAGTAAATCATTATTTCTGTCAGTAATATTTATATGTAACAGCTTCCTAATACTGATGGTCTTTTTTTTTTTTTTTTTTTTTTTTTTGCTACAAGCCGCAAATTTACATTAGGCACTTGAGGTATAGATAAGGATGAGTGAATGAATGAATCAATGAATGGGAAAATACATACAAATATTTTGTTTATGATTCCTTCATTTGGTCTTTTTTTTTTTTAAGATTTATTTATTTATTAGAGAGGCAGAAGCAGAGAGAGAGAGAGAATCTTCATCCGCTGGTTCACTCCCCTGAAGGCTGCAATGGCCGGAGCTGTGCCAATCTGAAGCCAGGAGCCAGGAGCTTCTTCTGGGTCTCCCACGTGGGTGCAGCGGCCAAAGGACTTGGGCCATCTTCTACTGCTTTCCCAGACCACAGCAGAGAGCTGGATCAGAAGTGGAGCAGCTGGGACTTGAACCAGCATCCATATAGGATGGTGGCCCTGCAGGTAGCAGCTTTACCTGCTACGCCACAGTGCTAGCCCCCTTCATTTGTTCTTCCATGGCCTCCACTAAACTTTGATCCATCTCAACCAGTTTAATTTTATTGGGCACACTCAGTTGGTCTTAAGCAGTATATGAAATTTCATAGATTACTTAACAGTGATGCAAGCTGTAACTATTTTACTTCTCATTCAAAGCTTAGAATAATGCTAATGCTTTTTCATTCCTCAGTGATCACCTGTGCTCTCTAAATTAAATGATACATGAAGCATTTCACACCAGGAACTGGTTAAAGGGAGCCTGAACAAGATTCTGCCCTCAAGGTTGGCTTAGAGGCGTAGGCAGAGGCCAGCCCGTTGCTCTCAGTCACATTTTCATGTAACTGTGTTGGTTCTACATCCAAGAGGCCATCCAAGGGGTGCAAGGGTTCAGGCCACGAGTATGCTAATTTTGAAATGAAGATCTGATTGGATTTTATGTCTGTTATATGGATTTTATATCTGTTACATGTTGCAAAATAACAGGTTGTGGTCTCGCAGCTTTATGAACATTTTAAATTTGTCCTAGAGCTGACAGTTTGTCCTTAGTGAAGCATAGTTAGGGCTTCTGTGTGCAAAGGGGTTAGCACAGAGGTGTGGAGGCCACCCAAAACAAGTGCAACATTCCTGGGCACCTTGTTCTCCCAGCGTCAGGCCAAGGCAAGCACTAAGTATTTTGAGCCTGCCGCCCTGGTGCCTGTGCCTGAGTGCCTGTCTAGTCCCAGTCATACAGCGGGGCAGAGGCCGCCACGTTTGCTAGTGCTGTGCTGTGCCTGCTCGTGCAGTGCGCTGCGTGGCTTGGAAATGGAATTGCCCGAAAAGCAAGGGATGATTTGACTCCGTCTACAAGGCAGCAAGGGACACTGGGTAAGTTGAATACATACGGTCACAGGTGGCATCAGGCAGTGGGGAGACTTTGTAAAGAATTTCTCCACATATTTAAGCTTGTTGCATTGAGAATGCTAAATGTGGACCTTTTATCGTAGAGAGGTTCAGGGCATGAGGCGATGCGGCCTAGTGCTGTAGGAGCGTGCGCCCTGGAACCAGACTGCTAGGGCTACAGCAAAACAAACGCAAGAGTCTTGTCACCTCCTTTGCTTCTGTACTCTGATTTGTGAGACTGGTCCCTCACAAGTGTGTTTTAAGAAACAGATGGGTTAACACTCTCAGCACGATGTCCAGCACTCGGTAACTGTTCCATGAAATGGCTGTCATCATTTGTTAGTGGTGCAAATGGTGGTCCCTCCCATGGACACTCTCTAGTTGAAAGGTAGAGAGACACAGATTTCCCATCTGCTGGTTCACTCCTGCAAAGGCCCAGAAGAACCAGAAATGAGCCAGGCTGAAGCCAGAAGCTGGGAACTCAATCTAGGTCTTCTACATGGTAGCAGGGACCCAACCGCTTGAGCTGTCGCCACTGGCTCCCAGGGTACACATCAGCAGGAAGCTAGACTCAGAAGTGGAGCCAGGACTGAAACCCAAGCACTGGAGTATGGGGTGCATGCGTCTCTAGCAGCCTCTTAACCACGAGCTAAATACCCTCCCCCTGTGAGCTCTTTCCAGCCTGGCTGTCTGGGCCAGGTCCTGCACGCTAGCTCTGACTTCTCCTGTGTCCAGCTCCACACCACATGGGAGTCACACGGGAGTCAGTGTGGTTGGGGCGACTCTCCTACCTCCAGAGTCAGCCTTGGAATCCTTTTGATAATCGTAATTTATTTTAGTCAGGCTTGGAGTAATTGCCCTCATACTTCAAGGTTATGAAACATTCTAGTTTGAGCAGAGCAGAAGGAAAAATGTTCTGGCTTGTTCCATCTTTTATTAGCCCATTTGCCTCTTAGGTAAAATGAGGAGAAAAATAAATTAAATCATCATTATTTAACTGCTCATTATGTATTTTCTACCCCACTTAGTAGGACAAACATGAAAACCAGCTACTTGATTTCTTTCTTACAAATTTATATGTGCCATTTGTGTCCTAATGCAATTTTGTGGGTTTTTTTTTATATATCACATATATTTTATTGTCTATTTTTCTATCATTGACACTTGTCTCTTTTTAGTTGTTAGAATGTTTGAGACTTTTGGCAAAAGTCCATCCATTTTCCCTCCTAACTTCGGTGATTTGTCTCCTCCACCCACTTACGATGCTACAGCACCAACCTGTTTCCAGGACCTCCTAGGAAAGTACTAGTCTAATTGTCACCCTTCTAAAGTTAACACTTGAAGACAGAAGGGACATCTTTGTCAGCTTTAACAAAAAGAAACCAAAGTATTCTCGGAATTTTTTGACTGTACACTCAGAGAAAAGCCAAGTTCAATTTTTCTTATTTGTGGAGCTGCCTGAAACAGCGGGTTTTTCTTTTGCTTCTCTGTGCCATGATTAGTTCATGTTGACACTCGCAAAACACTTAACCCTATTTATAGGGAGAGGCTCCCGGAACAGCGTGCCCGGGACTCCTCTCCCCAGTAGCTGTTCTTTCTTCCTTCGGGTCCGGGTTTTTCCTTGTGCACCTCCATCTTACGCAGTCACAGTACAGAGTGAGTTATCAAACCATTCCACTCTAAGATTTTATTCAAAAAGACCGTGAGTACATTTTTCTTTTGTTGCCACCATCTGTGTTCTCTGAGGATTCAGGCATGGTTTTAGATGAGCAGTTGGAGCAGGATGCGTGCTGGTTAGCTCTGAGGAGAGAATAAGGGCACATTTGGACAGTTTGTTGAGTTGAATTGAACCACTTCAAAGGAACAGGATGGCCAGCCATCCTGGGATAGATTGGGTCTGAATCAGTGGTTTTACCTTCTGACGTTTCCAGTCATGTAATTGTAAACTGCCAGTCATGTAATTACAGAAAGATTTCAAGTATTAAAGGGGGGAAAATGGTGTCACATTTGATTGAGAGTCATATTGAAATATTTTCCCTACAAGTATTCTCTGCATCGAGAAACCTGACACTTAAGAAATGTGTAAAACCGGCTTTAGGATTTGAGTGAGTCCGCTTGAGTAATAACGTTACAGAGGGAGGAGGAACAGAGAGATTTCCCTTCCTCTGGTGTGCTCCCAAGTGTCCACAACATCCAGAGCTGAGCTAGGCCAAAGTGAGAAAGCCAGGAGCTCCATCCGGGTCTCCCACTGGGGAGCAGGGGCCCAAGCACTTAAGCCACCTTCTGCTGCTTTTCCTGGGCCATTAGCAGGGAGCTGGATTGGAAGTGGAGCAGCCGGGACTTAAGCCACATGGGATGCCAGCATTGGAGGCACAACGCTGGCCCCCCATGTGAAGTTTCAAAATCCATGATATGACTTACATGGGTTGTCTGTTCCTTTTTGTTGCTGAGTAATATTCCATTACATAATGTATCAGTATGTTTATCTGTATCCAGTTGCTGGGAACTTGTGTTATTTGTAAGTAGGGGTTGTTTAAATCCTTTCTCTTCTGTTATATGGAGTGAAATTGCAGGATTATGGGGAAGGTATGCGTTATAAGAAACTGCCACACCCTTTTCCAGAGTGACTGTATCATTTTACCTCCACCACAAATGTATGATGATTTAGGTTGCCCACAGCCTTGTCAGTCTTTTTAACTTCAGCCATCCTGGTGGATGTTTAATAGTATCTCATTGTGATTTTAGTTTCTGTTTCCTGATGACTAATGATAGCAATTATCTTCTCAGTGCCTATTCATTATATCTGCTTGTTTGGATATCGTATTTTATGAAAAGTCTGACCTTGTGCACAGACAAATCTTTTCTCCATTTATAATTCCTGAAAGTCTTCTTACGATGAGTTGAAAGACTTGTTGATCTACTCCGGATACAAGTTCATGGGAAATGTATGTTGTGTGATTGTTTCCTCTACTCTTTCATTTACCTTTTCACTGTCCTAATAGTTTTTTTTTTTTTTTTTTTTTTTTTTTTGGACAGGCAGAGTGGACAGTGAGAGAGACAGAGAGAAAGGTCTTCCTTTTGCCATTGGTTCACCCTCCAATGGCCGCAGCAGCCGGCGCACTGCGGCCGGCGCACCGCGCTGATCCGATGGCAGGAGCCAGGTACTTCTCCTGGTCTCCCATGGGGTGCAGGGCCCAAGCACTTGGGCCATCCTCCACTGCACTCCCGGGCCACAGCAGAGAGCTGGCCTGGAAGAGGGGCAACCGGGACAGAATCCAGTGCCCCGACCGGGACTAGAACCCGGTGTGCCGGCGCCACAAGGCAGAGGATTAGCCTAGTGAGCCGCGGTGCCGGCCCCTAATAGTTTCTTATAAAGAGTAGACTTTTTTTTTTTTTTTTTTTTTTTTTTTTGACAGTGTTAGAGAGAGACAAAGAGAAAGGTCTTCCTTCTGTTGGTTCACCCCCAAATGGCTGCTACGGCCGGCACGCTGCGCTGATCCGAAGCCAGGAATCAGGAGCTTCCTCCTGGTCTCCCATGCAGGTGCAGGGCCCAAGCACTTGGGCCATCCTCCACTGCCTTTGCAGGCCACAGCAGAGAGCTGGACTGGAAGAGGAGCAACCGGGACAGAATCTGGCGCCCCAACAAGGACTAGAACCCGGGGTGCTGTACTGACTTTTTTTCCTTTTATGGTTAATCCTTTCTTTGTTCAGAGAAACATTTGGCGGCCTGCACTGTGTGCAGCCGGTTAAGCTGCTGCCTACTAAGCCGGCAGCCCATATACAGGAGCCATTTCAAGTGCTTGCCACTCTGCTAATGCACCTGGGAAAGCACCAGAAGATGGCCTAGTGCTTGGGCCTGTGCCACCCACGTGGCACCCACGTGGCACCTACGTGGCACCCATGTGGGCTCCTGGCTTCAACCTGGCCCAGCCCTAGCCATTGCGGCCATTTGGGGAGTAAACCAGTGAATGGAAGATGTCTTTCTCTCTCCGTCTCTCCCCCTTCTGTCATTCTGCCTTTCAAATAAATAAATAAGTCTTTTAAAACGAGGGGGAAGGGCAGGGAGGCAGGAGGGAGGGAAGTTGGGAAGCAAGTTAGTTTTGCCTACCTCAAGCTCACAAAGACACGCTGTGTTTCCTTCCAGACATGTCATGATTTTAACTTTTACAGTGCGGTGTGTAAATGTCTCAAGTTAGCTTTTATGTGTGGCATGAGTAGGGGTCATGGTGGTTTTTTCCACCCTGTAGGGATGTGCAGGTCCACACAGTGCACGTTTGTGGTCAGGTCCTTCTCACCTCACACTGTGACTTAGCCTGCCCAGCTTTGTAGGCTCATGAACTGGCCTGATGCTCGCACGCAGCAAATAATCAATACATGTTCACTGGTTGCATTAAAGATTTAGAGAATGATGGAGGATCTGGCAGTCTCCCAGCATCCTGATGTTGGGTGCAGTTTTATACCAGGCATGCCTCACATTAAGCCAACCCATAAAACCTGTTCAGCCTGCGCGGTCGCATCCCCTGCTGAGAGAACACAGGTTGAAGCAACAAGGTCGATTGCCTGAATCTTTGCCTGTGGCTGCTTTGGAGTGAAGAATGGAGATAAGTTCAGCTTTCTGTTGAATTGTTAGTGTATGCTGGACATGGAGCCTCATCACTTTCTCCTACTTCTTGTTCTGTCTTCATAACAATCTTGTATATTAGATGAGGAAATTTGAATAGTAGGCTTTTTTAAAAAAAGATGTATTTATTTAATTATTCAAAAGTCAGAGTCACAGAGAAAGAGAAATTTTCCATTTGCTGGTCCACTCCACAGATGGCCACAATGACCAGGGCTGGGCCAGGCTGAAGCCTGGAGTTTCATCCAGGTTTCCTATGGGTGGCAGGGACCTCAGCATCTGATCGTCTTCTGCTGCCTTCCCAGGTGCATTGGTGGGGAGCTGGGTTGGAAATGGAACAGCTGGGACACAAATCAGTGCCCATGTGGGATGCCGGTGTTGTAGGGGCAGCTTTACTTGCTACTCCACACTGGAAACCCCCTGTTTAAAAAATATGTATTTATTTGAAAGAGAGACATATGCAGAAACTTTTAAAGTGATTTCTACATTGCCCAGTTAGCAAGTGTGCAGAGCTACGCATTCTCTAAAACAGGGAAATCTGGAGGGAAGCCAGTAACTTCACCCTGATGTATTTCTGCAAAAGAATTAGCATATGATTGATTTTTACTTATTTATTTATTTGAGAAGTAGAGTTACAGACAGTGAGAGGGAAAGACAGAAAGGTCTTCCTTCCCGTTGGATCACTCTCCAAATGGCCACAACTGCTGGAGCTGTGCCAGTCCAAAGCCAGGAGCCAGGTGCTTCCTCCTGGTCTCCCATGCGGGTGCAGGGGCCCAAGGACTTGGGCCATCTTCTACTCTTTCACCAAGCCATAGCAGAGAGCTGGATTGGAAGAGGAGCAGCCAGGACTAGAACCGTCACCCATATGGGATGCTGGGCTGCAGGCAGAGGATTAACCTATTGTGCCATGGCGCCGGCCCCATGATTGATTTTAAGTACATAGAACTTGATAATAAAATTTGATAAGTAGGCCAGTGTGGTGGCTCACTAGGCTAATCCTCCACCTGTGGCGCTGGCACCCCAGGTTCTAGTCCCAGTCGGGGCGCTGGATTCTGTCCCAGTTGCTCCTCTTCCAGCCAGCTCTCTGCTGTGGCCCGCAAAGGCAGTGGAGGATGGCCCAAGTGCTTGGGCCCTGCACCCGCATGGGAGACCAGGAGGAAGCACCTGGCTCTTGGCTTCGGATCAGCGCAGCGCACTGGCCATAGCGGCCATTTGGAGGGTGAACCAACAGAAAAAGGAAGACCTCTCTCTCTCTCTCTCTCTCACTAACTCTGCCTGTCCAAAAAAAAATATATATATATATATTTGATAAGTAATTTAACTTCAACACTCTGAATCATTCCAAAATGAGTCTTCTAGCATCACTCCAAGTAGACAGTCATATCTGCAGTAATAATAAGAAAGAAGCCCTTGGGAAGTATGCATGGCCTGAATCTATAAACTGTGGATTGGCTAGAAAAACGCCTGAAAGTTCCAAGCAGCTCCAGGGCCCTCCACTGCCCCTGACCACCCAGGGCCTGATGTCGGACAGCTGGCAGGCTCGGCGCGCCCTCGGCCCGCACTCAGCACTCAGCACACCCCTCTGCCCGCCCCCTCATCTGACCTGTCCTCTCTTGCAGGTCTGCTTCAGAAGTGTCCTTCCGTCGATGACTTTGTGAGCGCCCTCGTCTCTGACCTGGATCTGGACTTTGAAACCTTCCTCATGGATTCTAAATAATGGAAACACTCAGATCTACCAGACCAAGAGCCTGTGGATACTAACTTTGTTACAAATGCAATAGCTGCAAAAATTAGTTTCTGAGTTCAATACTCATTTGTGTAATAACTTTTGAAAAGGTCTTAAACTGATGGGACTTGGAATAAATGATTTGTTCTGACGATGCTGGCTTTTCACCTGCTTGACAAAATTTTGAGCCCAGAAGACTCCTCAGTGAGCTGGCGACAGCTGCGCTGCGCGCCGAGTGGCACCTGCAGGACGCAGGCGTGGCCTTCGTATAGCCACACTCCCCCTGGGCCATCACTGCTCTCTGTGGATCGCTAGCAGTTAAATTAGAGACTTAATTAAAAGCAAAATTAATTTAGGCCAGTTGGAAGCAGTCTTCAGAAAGATTACACACATAGTTCTTTTAAGAATGGTTACCATTTCCTGAGACCTGTTAGGCTTTGAAAATGCACTTTGGTCAGTTCCAACAACAACTGGGAAATGGAGCGTGGCTCTCTGATTGTGTTTGTGTTGCTTTTCATGCACTACACAGAGAGAACTTGAACGTGTACTTCTTCAGCAGCGACAGTGAGGAAGTGACATGCCAGGGCCAAGCAACTGGTAGGTAAGAAGCCTGGGATTCGGAGCACGGCTGTCTTCGTGCAGATCCCAGCTGCTTTACGCTAGTGAGTACTGCACCGTAGTTGGTTAATAAAGAGTTCACGACAGCTGCAAGCAGCCTCTTGCGGCTTCTCCCTGAGTTAGCAGTGGTGAAGCACAAAGGAAGGATTCGGAATCCCCCGAACCTGAACATGTAGTCCGCTAGCCACAGGATCTGGGGGAATTTCTCTAAGCCCAGAAACAGGTGGCGCTGGGTGGAGAGGCAGAGGCCACCGATCCTTCCTCCTTCCTCACCTCCTGGCCTCACTAAGAAATCCAGGTGCACACCAGCCAGCAGGCAGAGCGGCCGGCAGCCGCCAAGTGGGGCTTCCATTGCCCCCTCTTGCCACCACTCCCCATTCGAACGAACAAATCTGTGTGAACACTTGGGAACTGCCACTCACAGAGCACCTGGGCAGGAGGAGGGTGAGGCTGGCCGCGGCGTCCCCTCCACACCACAGCAGAGTTGACGGGAGAAGGTTGGGGCAGAAGTGAGGTCAGCAACACAAAGCCCCCCCACCCCCGCCCCCCAGTGCCAGTGCCCAGGGACGCATTGAGCTGTTTCTGTGTTCTTGTTTTTTTTTTGTTGGTTTTTTTTTTTCAATTCTAAAGAAAATTTGCTGATGAAAACAAATTCAGAAAGTGTCTCTGGGTCATTCAAAGAACAGTTTTGAACATTGAAAAACTTGACATCGACACCCAAGGTTTGGCCTGATTGGTTCAAAGCAGTTGAGATACCATATTAACATCCGAAGAGCAGGACACCTATTTAAGCCTTCTCCAGTTTATGCAGGAAGTTCTTACACGTTATCTCCCTGTGTGCAGTGACACACAGTGACATAAGCCAGGCAGACAGGCGTGGGGACTGGCCCAGCACCACAGAACTGGTCACGGGCAGGGACGGGCAGGAGCTGGCTCCCTGCACTCCTCACCTGCTGTCCTCAGGAGATGGAGCACGCGTGACGCAGGCTCCGGGGTGTCCGCTCAGTGCTGACTGGGTTACTGAGTGCCACGTGACCCACATGAGCCACGTGCCCTTCTGCAGTTCGCCGTCTTTTTGCCTGGGAAGACCGGTGTCCATGGACAGACAGCAGATGAGAAAGCACAGTGTGATGTTAGCACATCAGACTGGCAGAGATGAGGGCTTGGATCTAGGTGGGGTTGGAGTGGAGGAAGGAGAGGCAGTGCACAGACATTCTGGACTATCCCTCGGGCAGTTGCATCTTTTCAGTAAGGTCATCCAGCAACTGTGAACTGTTCTCCGGAGATGTTTTCTGTCATCTCTGTAACAAGAACTTTATCCGGTGCCTTGCTGATACCCAGCCATATAATTTCATTGCATGGCCACAGGCGCTGTGCTTTTGTCCTCGTAGCAGTCCTTTGGGTGAATGCAATGATCATTAGGGAGATGTTGGGCAAGGTCATAGAAAAGCCAGCTAAAACGTGTGTGTGTCTTTACCTCTAACGGCTAGGAATCCCGTTCAGGAGGAGCAAGCCATAAGCAAATCTTGAAATAAATGGTAGCAGTGAGTTGGAAAACTGACTCAAAAGGCCATCAGTGTGGTTAATTCAACTTGGCAAGGTACAAAGTTTTAACTTGCTTGAATTTGAAACCATTCAGTTTTTTTATGATACAAAATAACAAAGGACTCAGGACTACAAAGGTGTCTAATATCCAAAAGCTCCAGGACATACATGTATCTGCTACATAAATGTAAAATGCATTTGACTTTGGGAGGCTCCAAAATTGTAGATGGAAAGTTGCAGACCCAACATCGTGCCATGTGCGAGGTCAGCTGGCATGCTGATTTTTTAGAACCTTGGTCCTAATCCAGATGTCTTTCAGGCTGTCTATATTACCTGTCTTAAAACACATGAACTTCCTCCTCTAAAACCAAACAGCCTTTATCCCAAATGTTCCTCCTGAGTCAGTGTCAGTGTCTTGGTCCGGAGCTTCACACCCGGCCCGGCCCGATTGTTCCAGCAGAAATTCCAAAGGAGTGGGTCGCACCTCACCCTGCCACGCTCACCTTCTTCCTGACCTGTGTGTCTCAGGGTGCATGTCTTCCTCCTTGTGGTTTCCTTCTTGCCAAATTCAGTCACCAGATGCATCCTAGATAATCCAGAAAAGCCTCCTGTGTGATCTGGCATAAAGTGCTGAGGCACGAGGGAGTGAAAGGGGGAACCATCAGGAGAGCCTGAGTGGACAGGCTTGAGCCATGAAAGGAACTGAATGTTTGGAGCCTAATTCTTTTGGAAACCTTGTCAAACTCCGTCAGAGTTATTCAAAATCACTGAGATGGGGGCCCACAGTGTTGCACAGTGAGCTAAAAGATGTGTATCTGAGCGATGGTTTGAGTCCTGGCTGCTCCACTTTTCCATTGAGCTCCCTGCTAATGTGCCTGGGAAAGCAGTGGAAGCTTTTGGGCCCCTGCCACTCATGGTGGGAGACCCGGAAGGAACTCCAGGCTCCTGGCTTCAGCCTGGCCTAACCCCAGACATTGCAGCCATTTGAGGAGTGAACCAGTGGGATGAAAGATAATATCTCTCTATCTCCCCTTGAGATAAATAAATCTTTTCAAAAGATAAACAAGAATTATGGAAAGGTTTCCATTTCTCCTGTCACTTCTTCAGAAGAACCCACAAAACAAATCCTGGACGATGGTGAATCTTGTGTCGAATGGGTCCAGTGGTGCCCAGATTCAACCTTGATTCTGGGTGTGTCTGAGGGTGTTTTGAGATGAGATTAGCAAGTGAAAGATGGATCCCTAAAGCAGGTGGCCTTCCCTAATGTGGGCAGGCCTCCTCCCGGTGAGCGTCCCAATAGAACGAAGCAGAGGAAGGAGGAATTTGCCCCTCTGTTGCCTGTGGGCCTGCCTGCTGTGCTGGGACATTGATCCTCTCCTGCCCTGGCACTGTCATGTGCTCCATCAGCTCCCCTGGTTCTCCGGCCTTTGGACTCAGGCTGGAATTAGACCATCAGCTTTCCTGGGTCTCCGGCTTGAGATGTGGAACTTTGCAGCTTCCACAATTCTACAGACACACACACACACACACACACACATCCTATTGATTGTTTTTTTTTCTGGTGAACCTTAATACAACTCACAAGGAAATAACAATGTGTGTTTTGGAATTGACATTGAAGAAGGAGGAATCAAGGAAATACCAAGGAAAGCAAGACCAAAACAGCTTGAGCAGAGAAATCCTGAGCGTGGCTGTAGATTTGCATTAATTTTTGTGTAGAAGGCGCGTCCGACCTGTTTCTGTTCTTGATTTCTGTTTCAGGATTTTTACACGATTAAAAGGAGGCTGAGCACAACTCTGGCTCTCACCCAAGTCGGATGCTAATTTACCAACATTGAGCCAGAAGAGGCAAGCCCAAGGAAACACACAAGGAAGGTTCTGAGGGAATTTTTTTCACGCCTTTTTATGTTGACTCTGCACTAAAGTTCAAGTTATTTTTAGTCTTTCTCACTAATCGTGTGCGAGCAGAGACTGGGAGCTGGGAGCTGGGAGCAGACGGGAACCAGCTTCACTGAGAACGGATCAAACATTACAGAATCCTCCTGCCTGGACTTGCGGCCGGCCTGTTCTGAAGATCTCAGTTTTGAGCTTTTTCAAGTCTTAAAAACTGTTTTAAAGGATGTATTAAATTTTATTAAATTTAGTGAAAGTGCCAAGTGGTATTTGTATTTATTCAGATACTGCTTTCTTTAAAAAAAATTGTTTATTATTTGGAAGAGTCACAGGGAAAGAGGGAGAGACAGATATTCCATTCACTGGTTCACTCCCCAAATGACCACAACAGTCAGACCTAGAATAGGTCGAAGCCAGGGTCCCGAGATTCATCTGGGTCTCCCAGTGGATGCAGATGTCCAAACACCGGGCCATCCTCCGCTGCTTTCTCAGGTGCATTAGCAGGGAGCTGGACCGCAGGGAGTGGAGCTGCCTGGACTCGAACCAGTGCCCATGTGGGACATTGGTGCTAGCATCAGCACCTGCCTCCCAGAGACTACTTTCACTTTTAGTCTTTAATACTTGCTATGCATAGCTTGTAGAAGGATCTTTGTATCTTTTTACCACAAATGAAAGAGATGAGTTAGTATAAGCGGGGAAGGCCTTTCTGTCTGGGCCATGGGCCAGCAAGGAGATCCTGGAGGGTGAGAAGGGGACACCTGGTCACCCAGCATGTTGGGTACTAGCTGGCTGGCACAGTGGCCTGAACCAGCACACAAAGGCATCCTCATGAAAGAGACAGAGTGCAGCAACAGTGAGGCATGGCATAGTGCCCGGCCCCAATGAGGAGGACGGCCACCCTGGCGAGGGCGGCACTAGCCCTTTCGTGAGTCCCCCCGAACTCTCTCGTGCTCACTTCCTGCAGTCAGCTGTGTTTTCAGCAGGGCAAGCTCTAGATCATCACCTTAGAGCTTTGGGTTAAACGATTCGTTACAGTTGGAGGAAAAGCATGTGGACTAAGAGCAGAGATCGTAAATGTGCACAGAGCGAGGACTGCTGAGGAAGATCAAAGATAAGCAGTGCAAATTACTGTGCAGTACGATATGTTTCTAAGAGCGCTCTCGTTGTTTGCCGATTGCTGATTAAATAAGCCAGTTCCATACCACAGATGGCTCTTCATTGGCAAGCTCATGGCTCACTGTGTGTTCTCAAAGCCCCTTTCCTTTTTAGGTTGGAAATTTTCAATAATAACACAAGGGGCCAGAGCAACCCGTGATGGGTAACACCGTTGCCCGCACACTTCCTGAGTGAAACTCGCAAACGTGATGGAATCCCGCGTGCAGCACATCTTCAAGGAAGCGTGCAAAACTCTTCTTATCCCTGGCAGCCAGCAGTTCTTTGGTTCGATCACCAGACATCACATCAGACTTACTTAGCAAGCTCTTGTAGCTCCTGAGGAGTCAAAGGCCAGGGGACTTAGCTCGGGACATCACTTGTACTCCTTAGACAGGAGCAGCACTGACCCAAGCTGGGGACAGTGGAACACAACGCTGCAGTCACCTCCCACAGTCGTGGCGAGTGGGAGCCACGACGAGGATGCACAGGCATGAGCAGGGTGCACGTGGACACCTGCAGCTTGGGGGTTCCTTGTCGGTGCCTCTCCGTGTGTAGATTCTCGATGGAGACTGACTCAGTCACTGCTTGTGTGCGGAGGACTGTGCTGGGTGCTACAGATACCAAGATGAATGCAATAGGAAACCTGCCCTGAAGTTGCCAGCTGTGCCGTCGGTAGGTGCTGAGGAAGCCCGGGAATTTCAGTGTGATGTTGCAAGCTGACAGCTTTTCAGAGGAAGATGAGCTGATGGATGAGAATTGGAAAATGACTGGTCTTTGGCTTAGTCATTAAGTCACGCTAGGACCCTTGCCTCTCAAATCAGAGTGTGTGGGTTGCAGTCCCGGCTCTGAGTCCTGACTCCTGCTTCCTGATAATGCACATCTGGGAGGCAGTGGTGATGGCTCCAGTGATTGGGTTTCTGCCACCCTGTGGAAGATTCCGATTGAATTCCTGGCTCCTGGCTTTGGCCTGGCCAGGCATGGGCTATTGCTGGCATATGGGGAAGACCCAGCAGATGGGAGTGCTCTTTCTTGCCTGTTCATGCATTCTCTCTCTCTTTCTTCCACCTCCCCCCTCCCTCCCGCCCTCCCTTTCAAATATTTTGCAGCAAGCATTGTGGTACAGTGGGTTAACCACTATCTGCACTGCCACATCCCACTTAGCCACAACAGCCAGGGCTGGGCCAGACCAAAGACAGGATCCTCTGGGATCCATCCAGGTCTCTCAACTGGGTAGCAGGGATCCAAGAACTTGGTCCGTAATTTACTTTCTTCCCCAGGTGCAAGCAGGAAGCTGGATCAGAAGCAAGGAGCTGGGACTGGAACCAGCACTCAGTATGGGATGCCAGCATCCCCAGTGGCAACCTAACCCTCTGTGCCACAAACTCTGCTCCAGTTTCCATAAGTTTTTTGAAGACTCCTCGTGTGCATGGATTTCAATTTTTTTTGCACCAAAATAAAATCTGTTAATGTCACTTCCCATGAACTTTGTGAAATATCCCTTGTATACCCCAAAGAGTTAAAAGTGAGAACCCAAGTAGATAATTGCACAGCGGGGTTCACTGCAGCATTATCAGCAATAGCCAAAAGGCAGGAACAGCCCAAGTGTCCGCCAGTACCTGAGTGGTGCATCTGTGCGGTTGTGGGTGACTCCCCCATAAAGAGAAACAGAGTTCTGGTAGATGTTGCAGCATGGAGAAGCCTTGGAAACCTGCTCATGAAATGAACCCAGCAGAGAAGGGTGAGACTGCAAGGTTCCACTAATTTGAAATATCTGGAATAGGCAGATTCATATTGCCAGATAGTAGATTCTAGCTTCCCAGGGCCCGGGTGGGTGATGGACTGGAGGGTTGTTGCTTAGTGGCTGTTGCTGTGGTTCTTGGCACACACACACACACACACGCCTGCTGATCCATCACTGAGTGCTGGAGGTTACAGTAACAAAAGCAATAGTTGTATAGAGTTTCAGTTTCAGGTGAAGGAAAAGTTTTGGAAATAGTCAGTGGTGATGGTTACACAGCAATGCAAGTGTGACGTAATTAATGAGTTTAAAGATGGTTGAAATCAGGGCCAGCGTTGTAGCACAGCGGGTTAATCTGCTGCTGCCTGATGCCAGCACTCCACACCAGAGCACTGGTTTGAGTCCCAGCTGCTCTGCTTCCAATCCGAAGCCCTGCTAACGCACCTGGGAACCTAATGGAAGAGGGTCCAAGTACTTAGGTCCCTGCCACCCATGCGGGAGATCTGCTAGAGTCCCCAGCTCCCGGCTTCGGCTCGGCCCAAACCCAGCCGTTGGGGCCATTAGGGAACTGAACCTGCAGATGGGAGATCTCTCTATCTTTCCCTCTCTATCACTCTGCCTTTCAAGTGAATAAAATAAATCTTTAAAAGAAATGGTTAAAATGGTGAATCTTGTTATACTTTACCGCATTTTTAAAACGTTAATGGTGTAATATATTATGCCTTTGATTTATAAACTTTACATAGGGAAATTTTATTACACATTAATTAAATCTCAGTAATGGAGGCCGGCACTGTGGCATAGAGGGTAAAGCAGCCACCTGCAGTGCCGACATCCCATATGGGCACCAGGTCATTCCCGGCTGCTCCACTTCCAATCCAGCTCTCTGCTATGGCCTGGGAAAGCAGTAGAAGATGGCCCAAGTCCTTGGGCCTCTGCATCTGCATGAGAGACTCAAAAGAAGCTCCTGGCTCCTGGCTTTGGATCAGCCCAGCTCCAGCCACTGCGGCTACTTGGGGAGTGAACCAGTGGAGGGACGATCTCTCTCTCTCTCTCTCTTTCTCTCTCCCTCTCTCTCTCTGCCTCTGCCTCTCTGTAACTCTGCCTTTCAAATAAATTAATAAATCTTTTTTTTTAAATCTCAATAATGTTTTTACAAAGATGAAACCTATAGATCATACATGATCGATGGTTCTCTCCCCATTACACTGTGAACAAATCCAAGCTGGAACGTGTATCCGTTCCTCTTTGTTTACCTAGGGACTCAGGCGGTGTCTGGTGCATGGTAGCCAGTTGACCACATCTCCCTCGGAGCCTCACTGATGCTTGGCAAGCCAAGTTCTTCCTGACAGATCTTCTGCTCTAACGGTTTTATTCCTGCCCCAGGTAGACAGGCTTGGTTTTTTTTTCCCTACTCATTAGCAGGACAGCTTTCAAAAGGTAATGCTGGTTGGAAGTGCTCTTGTTAGTACACGCGCCTCTGATTGATGGAAGATTTCTATTTAGTTTCGAAAATGTAACTTCCTGAATGTACCTAGAAATAGTAATGCTTATCATTCTGATTGTCCTCGCCTTTCTTTTTAATGTCCACACAGCCATTTTTCATTTCATCTTTACCTCTTCAGAGAGAGATGATATTTTGTGAGGGAGAGAAAACTGAAATGTGGATTACTTTTCTCCTGCCATTCAAAAGAACTGTCAACTTATCTTCTTTCTCCAGGGTTTTTAAAAAGATGAACATTGCATTTGCTTATTCTCCTGATTGCAAATAACAGAATTCAAACTCTGAGTAAAACAGTTTTTTTTTTTTTTAAATAAGGATACTATTTGGATGTCTCCCAGCACCCAAGGATTGCCAACAGCAGTTAGGAATTGGTTGCAAATAAGATACCTTTGTAATGAAACTGTTAAACCACTAAGAAAAAAAATTCTCATGTCACACAGTTATAAATAAGCACATGAAAAGCAGTCCCAAAGCCGGATTTCCTCTCTAGTCCAGGAGCTGGTCATTCCCACCGCCACTGTTGGCTGGCTACAGGTTAGGACACGCAGAGCTGCCCCGTAGGCTTTGCTTAGGAGGAGGACCTCGGGCCCCTGAGCATTTAAAAAGGAGTGTTTTCTGGAGGTCACAATCTCTTCTCCTTGGTTTGCTGTATCTTTAATGCTATCAAAAAAGGTTTGGAATAAGGTTAAGAAAGTCCAAGCTCAGGAAACCGAGTCAGTTGTCTGGGAAGCAGATGTGGAGACAGGATTAGATGTGGAAGAGATTTATTGGGAGGACTTTCTACGAGGGACACACACGGGGAACAGAAGCAGGCAGAGGGAGAGAGCCTTGAGCCCTGATGAACACCCGAAACTCAGCACAGCTCCAAGAAAGTTCTGGACAGGCCAGTGGGAGGCCCCAAGTCTAAACTGACCATTACAGGGATCCCGCATCTCACAGGAATCACCACGCATTCACACAGAGCCACAGGGAACCCTTGTTTTTCAAGAACAAAGCCGAAGGACTCGCAATTCACAATTTTTTTTTTTTTTTTTTTTTGACAGGCAGAGTGGACAGTGAGAGAGAGAGACAGAGAGAAAGGTCTTTCTTTGCCGTTGGTTCACCCTCCAATGGCCGCCGCGGTACTTCTCCTGGTCTCCCATGGGGTGCAGGGCCCAAGCACTTGGGCCATCCTCCGCTGCGCTCCCTGGCCACAGCAGAGAGCTGGCCTGGAAGAGGGGCAACCGGGACAGAATCCGGCGCCCCGACCAGGACTAGAACCCGGTGTGCTAGCGCCGCAAGGTGGAGGGTTAGCCTAGTGAGCCGCGGCGCCAGCCCCGCAATTCGCAATTTCAAAACAGTACCCAAAACACTGGCACGGGTCACCCTGAGGGTCATGTGAGGCTCCCATCTGTCAGGCCTTGTGAGGCGGCTGGATGGGAGTGCCTAGTCACTGGGGCCGACTCAGCCAAGGTGCCATGCTGGGTTGTGGACCGCAGTAGATGCCCATGGTGCCCCCACAGCATTATGACACAGGGCCTCAGGGAGCTGGGCACGGCAGGGCAAGGTGTGTGTGTGTGTGTGTGTGTGTGTGTGTGTGATCTCCCTCGCTCCCCCACTGCCACTGCCCTGTGGGTTCAGGGAGCCTTGACCTATGGCTTCTCCTCGTGCGCACCTACACCGGATGACGGCGCACCAACGACAGGCATCAGTGGAGGACCAATTTTGTAGTTTGCTGTGGTCGCAGGGATGAAGAGCTGGCGTCTAGTGGGAAAGAGATGTTTCAATAAACAGCCGTCATATACACTGGATCACAGAGGTGTTGCTGGACAGCGTGTGTGAAGGCACAGAGGACAGTGATGTCGCCAGGGAGCTGGGACCAGCACAGAGTTTCAGACTATGTGTGGGCAGGGCCATTCGTTCAATACTTTCAAAGGCTTGGAGTCCTGAAATCATCTTCCTTCCACTTTTGTCCGTCAATTTTTAAGATTTTTCTTGGCCGGTGCCATGGCTCAATAGGCTAATCCTCTGCCTTGCAGCACCAGCACACCGGGTTCTAGTCCTGGTCGGGGCGCCGGATTCTGTCCCGGTTGCCCCTCTTCCAGGCCAGCTCTCTGCTGTGGCCCGGGAGTGCAGTGGAGGATGGCCCAAGTGCTTGGGCCCTGCACCCCATGGGAGACCAAGAGAAGCACCTGGCTCCTGCCATTGGATCAGCGCGGTGCGCTGGCCGCAGCGCACCAGCCGCGGTGGCCATTGGAGAGTGAACCAATGGAAAAAGGAAGACCTTTCTCTCTCTCTCTCTCTCTCACTGTCCACTCTGCCTGTCCAAAAAAAAAAAAAAAAGATTTTTCTTTTTATTTTGAAAGGCAGAGATACAGAGAGAGGAGAAGAAAGAATGAGATCTTCCATCTGCTGGTTCACTCCCCCAAATGGCTGCAGAGGGCCAGGGCTGGGCTGTTCAGAAGTCAGGAACCAGTAGCCTCTTCTGGGTCTCACATGTAAGTGCAGAGGCCCAAGCACTTTGGCCGTCTTTCACTAGGTGCATTAGCAGAGAGCTGGATTGGAAGTGGAGCAGCCGGAACGTGAACTGGCACCCATATGGGATGCCAGCGTCACAGACAGAGGCTTAAGCTGCTATGCTATAGCGCCAGCACCCTGCACATCAGTTTTTATTTTTAAAAATTTCTTGTTTGAGACGTGGAGAGACAGAAAAACAGACAGAGCGCCCATTTGGGTTTTTACTCCCTAAATGTCCACACAGCCAGGTATGGGCCATACTGAAGCTGAGAACTGGGAACTCAGGCCAGGTCTCCCACACAGGTGGGAGCAACCCAACTACTTGAGCCATCACTGCTTCCTCTCAGGGTCTACAGTAGCAGGAAGTCAGGAGGAAGCAGCTGGAACGCAAGCCCCAACACGCCGTATCTAACCTGGGAGTCTTAACCGCCAAGGTACACAGATTTTATTTTCCGACTATGAAGGTGTGATGGCGAAGTTAAGAAAGGATGACTCTGGAGAAGTAAGGTTTCTGTGGCCTGAGGCAAGATGACCTTAGATGTTCTGATCATAGAGAGTGAGTCAGTATTGCCTGCAAGAACGAGAGCCCGCAGGGACAGTGCCTGCCCAGAGAGACAGTGAGGAGAACCGCCGTGAAACCATGCTGCACTGTCTCAGGTCTCCGAGGTGGGTGGGGACCTCTGAGCAGCCCTCCTTTCTCTGCATCTCCAACTGCCACCCCCCTTGCCTCTGGGCAGGACGGGGAAGAGGGGGTTGACAGTGATGGGGGCAGTTGCAGGATTTCTGGCTAGAATACCACCTACCTAATAACTCTCTGGGCCCCCAGAGTTCCTTACAGGGGCCGCCCATGCCTGGGGCTCACAGGGGGCATTCTCAGGATCCCTCAGGGGCTGTGTGTGTGTGTGTGTGTGTGTATGTGTGTGTGGTCCTTGCCAGGTACCCTCCTGCCATTCCCTGTCCCCAGCACCAGGTGCCGGTCAGAGAGAGGGAGTGCCCAGGCGTCCCGTCCCTTGCTTCTTCTCCATTTCACTTTGGTTCCCACCTCTGTCCCCAGACAGACACTGTAGGGAATGGATTCCACTGCTAGTGGCCCTCAGGTGCCCTGGCAGCGGGAGGCAGACCCAGACTTCGTCCAGCCTCGAGTGCTTTCGCTCTTGTTCTGAGTCCTCTGCTGGGCTTGGAGTTTTAAAATCCCACTTTTTCTTTCTGGATTATTTAAGGAATAGAAGGCAGAACGCTTACCTACAACTGCTTCCTCACGGGAACTAAGGCAGAGGGCCTGTCTGCAGGGAGAGCTGCTTTGGTGTCTGACCCGCGCAGTCTCCCCGTTGGCACACGGGCTGCGTGCACGTGTGTGTGTATTCATGTGTGGCTTGCATGTGCATGTGTGTTAGGGGCTGGCCACAGGCAGGATTTTGACAAATGCACAGGCCAGATTTTCATCTCCCTCACAGGAGGAAATCCCTACCGCAAGCAGCATTAGAGGTGTATGTACTTACACATTCAGCTGTTTACATAGTTAATAAATTGGTTTATAGAATTCACCGCCTGGCACAGCACATGTTTCTAACATTTGTGCGCTAAAACTGCAAACCCATCGCTGCCTGCTCAGTAGTGGGGCTCTCAGGTGGCTCCTGGCTGTGGGTCTGAGGCTGCCCGGAGGCTGGGCAGAAATCCTTCCAACACTAACACAGCCAGAGGCCTGGCCCACAGGGCCGCGGGCGCTTTCTTCCAACAAATATTTATGGGGAGCTAGGAGCTGGCAAGTCCCTGTGTGCAGCGCCATAGGAAATGCACAGATCCTTGTGATACCAGGGGAAGTGCCAGGCAGCAGGGCAGTGCGGGCTGAGAGTGCAGGAGGAGGGCTGTGGGCGCAGGGCTTCCCTGTCCTTCCCCAGGGCAGTGGTGGTGCGGGTGGCCCAGCCCCCTCCTGGCAGGACCACACTGCACCCCTGAGCCCTCACCTGCACCCTCCTCCAGGCTGCAGCTCCCCAGGTGCGGTAACTCTCTCCCTAACTCTCCGCAGGAGCTCTGATGCCACCTTCTCAGAGGGGGTCTCCTGGCCAGTGGTGCCTGTTCACTCCCCTGGGTACCCTCTCCAGAACAGTGCTCAGAACCTGCTGTCCTCACACAGCTCCTGCAGAGACTCCCCCCCCCCATCTCCTCCCCTAACAGACAAGCTCTGGATCAGCGGAGACCTCTTCATCCGGGTCCCTGTTGAACTCCCAGGCTTTAGCGAAGATCCTGGCACCCGATGGTGTGCGTCGCCCAGTGGCCCAGCATGAACGCTGCTTCTCTAGTGGAGGTGGCTTTGCAGGGGCGAGGGTGCAGGGCGGCCCATGGAACACCTCATTTTCTCCGCAGGGGTTTGTGTATCTGCATTTTGTTGGGATGAGGGTTCACGGGTCCAGTCCCCAAGGGCACCTGTGACACCTGCCTTTCCCAAACAGGAGGAGTCTCAGGTGGGCTCCGCTGGGGCCAGAGCGCTGAGCCGGGGCCTCGCAGGGAGAAGCAGGGCCGGGGCCGCTCCTGGAAATGTCTGAGTCCATGTTTCAGAGCCTGCTGTGCCCAAGAGTTCCACCAAGAGAACAGTTGCTACTTCTCTGGGGACAGGAAGGGACGGAAAGCCCTTCCTGCAGGCACAAATGCGTCTTCACTTAGTGTGGGGTCGTGGGCCGCTACACACATCAGAAGTTGTAGATACTGTAAGTCAACACACATTTAAGACACTTAACCTACTACACATCCTAGGTGGAGCCTCACTTACCTGAAATATGTTCAGAACACTTCTGTTAGCCTACGGCTGGGCAAAATCATCCAACACAAGCCTACTTTACAGTGAAGTGAAAATAATCAAATAATCTTCCTTAAATCTCATATTTTACATTTACTATAGTCTTAACTTTTATACACCCAAATGAATCTTTTGCTTCCAAAAGAAAAAGATATTCTTTAAAAAATCCCACAAAATTGACTTTATGCTGTATATTCTTTTTAAATTTGAGAGAGAGAGAGAGAGGGACAGAGAGAGAGGGAGAGAGAGAGAGAGAGAGAGAGAGAGAGAATCTCCCATCCACCATTCATTCCCCACATGTCCACAACAGTTGGGGCTGAACCAGGTTGAAGCCAGGAATGAGGAGCTCAGTCCAGGTCGCCAACGCCCACATGGATGGTGGAGACCCCAAGTACTTGAGCCATCACCTGCTGCCTCGTTAACAGGAAGCTGGAATTGGGAGCGGAGCCAGGTAATCTGATATAAGATGTGGGCACCCCAGGTGGTGTCCCAACCTTCTTATTTTCCCTTAGAAAGTTTTGGGGGTAAAAATAAGTAATGTATACTTAAGATAGATAGAATTTTAGGAAATAAAGTTGCCAAATATTCCTTACCTTAAGGCAAAGTTTTTTGGTGTTAAATTTAGTAAGCGGGAGGCCATCGGCCTGAGGCTTTCTCTGAACTTGGAGTTTCTATGAAATGAGCCACAACCTAACTTCATATGCAAATAAGGCAAAAGCTAGCTTAGGAGGCTGGTTAATATTTTTGGGACTAAGCCAATCACAGGCAGCCAACTGTTCATACCATGTCCAAATAAACAGGTAGCTGTAACCAATTAAGGCTTTTTTTTTTTTTTTTTTTTTTTTTTTTTGACAGGCAGAGTGGACAGTGAGAGAGAGAGAGACAGAGAGAAAGGTCTTCCTTTTGCCATTGGTCCACCCTCCAATGGCCGCCGCCGCTGGCGTGCTGCGGCCGGCGCATTGCGCTGATCTGAAGGCAGGAGTCAGGTGCTTTTCCTGGTCTCCCATGCGGGTGCAGGGCCCAAGGACTTGGGCCATCCTCCACTGTACTCCCTGGCCACAGCAGAGAGCTGGACAGGAAGAGGAGCGATCGGGACAGAATCCGGCACCCCGACCAGGACTAGAACCCTGTGTGCTGGCGCCGCAAGGCGGAGGATTAGCCTAGTGAGCCGTGGCGCCGGCCCCAATTAAGGTATTTCTGTACATTACATCCTGTGCTAACGATAGATCCTCACTGTTCACACTGCAAAGTGGAACTCTCTGCTTCTCTTCTGGTTCTGGATGCTGCCTGGTTCATAAATTGTCCTTTGCTATTAAATTGAACTTTTCTAAACTTCTTGTAACACAAGATGGAAGAAAAACGAACGCTCAGGCAAAACGACCTTCTGTGCACTGCATACTCTATAAGCAGGTGCTATTTGGCATAAGGGCATGGGCCGTGTGGGTGGCATGGGGCTGAAGGCAGTCCCGGGCAGCCAGGAGGCGCACTCGCAGCAGGGACAAGGATACCTGGGCACCTCACAGTCTGTGTCCTTCAGCAGTCGCTGCCTGTGGACTCGCTGGCATGTCCTGAAGTTGTTCACTGGATAGAAAATTCACAAGGAAAACCCAAGGGCTCGACATCACACCTGTGGCTCAACACCGCACACCCAGCCACCCATCGTATCCATGCAAAGAGCCGAGGGAGGGGCCTGTGGTCCATGCTGGAGAATGTGGATCTTAACAGAACTCAGCAAAAGTTGGGTACCTTCTCTCCCTGCAGTGATGTGAGAGTCAAGGGCAGTGAGCAGAGGACTGGGGGATTTGATTTAGGGTGGACGATGATGGACTTGGAAGAGGAAGGATGCTGATGCAGTCGAAGGGCTAAGGGAGCCACCGAGCACCAGCAGCGCTGCTGGACAGAGGGCTGGGACCGTCCTGACCACCAGCTCCTGGCTGTTTGCAGACCCTCCAGTGAGGTCAGGGAGGCTGGGTGAGAAGGTACAATTACAGAAGCCAGTGGGAGACAGACCTGGGGGTGGTGAGGGGCCTCAGGCAAAGCAGAATCCCAGGGGACCATTGGGTTACTAAGTCACTCATGCCGAGTTTGGACTCCAAATGTCTTGAAAATTGTTAAAGGTGCTACCAGCTGCAATGCAGTAGCACTACTTCCTGCCTGGATAGCTTTACAAAGCATCACACCAATGGAATCCTGACTTGAGCTCCCCATAATTGAGGGTGTGTGTGTGTGTGTGTGTGTGTGTGTGAAGCCTTCCTGGTATATTGGAGGCAAGGGATCTGATTACCTCAGGACCTTGCAACAGAAAAACCAGGTTTCCTAAGTGGTTATTGTTGTTAGTTTGTTATTTGTTATTTTTATTTTGTTACTTGTATTTGTTATTGTTATATTACTTTGATGATTTAGGGGGTCTGCATAATATTTTACACTGTTAATAAATTCTTTATAAGACATCTCCCACTCTGTAGAACCCTCTGTTTAAGAATAGTATCTTTGTAGCACTTGTATTTAACAGTGTCTGATGTACTATACACAACTTTGTGGAGTGAATGAATGGATGCGAGGCTCAGTCATTTCCCTTTAGATGAAGTGCTGGGAGAACTGGATCGTGTTGCTTATTGTGCTCAGCCACTTACTAGAATAATACCTTGCACATAGTCAGATTATAAACATGATAAAAGAGGTAAACTAATTATCCCAAGAAATAGATAAATTAAAAGTCAATAGCACCAGAAGACCTTGAGATCTATGAAAAAATGAGACAAAACAAGCAGGTGCCATTTGCCCAATTAATTTACTAGTATGGATGTGAAAATTATATCATTTTTGGCAGAACAGCCACATTGGGATTTTAATTTATCAACTCAACTTTACTGTGGAAGAAAATAAAGTAAAACCAATAGGCAAAGGGCTGGCGCCGTAGCTCACTTGGTTATATGGGCGCCGGGTTCCAGTCCCGGTTGCTCCTCTTCCAGTCCAGCTCTCTGCTGTAGCCCAGGAAGGCAGTGGAGGATGGCCCAGGTGCTTGGGCCCTGCACCTGCATGGGAGACAAGGTGGAAGCACCTGGCTCCTGGATTCGGATCGGCGCAGCGCTGGCTGTAGTGGCCATTTGGGGGGTGAATCAACAGAAAGAAGACCTTTCTCTCTCTCATTGTCTAACTCTGTCAAATAAAAAAAAATGCAAATAAGCATGCTAGAACTCTCCTACTTGGATGCAATATAATAGTAAAAAAGTAAAAACAAAAACTGAACAGGTTCAGAGTTTGGTAGAAATGGATAAATTCCTGGCTTGCCATTTACTGGTTTTGACACCATGATGGATGTAGGTTTCTTACACTGAAATCAAGGGCTTAATGTCTACCTTACCAGATAAGAGAAATTATATTTATTCAGTGCTTGGGACTTTGATACCAAATAATTCATGTCCTGGTCCAGCTGGAGGGCCAACCATGAAGGAAAATCTGTTAGATAAATGTTCTGAGAAGTAACTATAAACAGAGGTCGGGCGGTGCCGAGGCTCACTTGGCTAATCCTCCACCTGCGGTGCTGGTACCCTGGGTTCTAGTCCTGGTTGGGGTGCTGTTCTGTCCTGGCTGGTGGTAGAGGATGGCCTAAGTGCTTGGGCCCTGCACCCGCAAGGGAGACCAGGAGGAAACATCTGGCTCCTGGCTTCGGATCGGTGCAGCGCCGTCTGTAGCGGCCACTTATGGGGTGAACCAACGGAAGGAAGACCTTTCTCTCTGTCTCTCTCTCTCTCTCACTAACTCTGCCTGTCCAAAAAGCATTTCTTCTTAAACTTACTATGATCCAACATTCTGCAACCTTTAAAACATAAGCACCTATTTGGTTTGGTCCTTGGACCCAGAAATGTACCACAAGGTGAACTCAGACCTCTGTACTTGCTTCTGTATTATATTTGGAAATGTTTAAATATCACTCCCTGCATGTATGTTTTCTAAGCACATTATAAGTATAAACTCACCTCATGCCCACCTTGCGCGAGGTAGTACAGTACTATTGTTTATTTCTCACTGCCTCCCAGCACGCGGACCTGCAGGAAGACACAGTTGGCCCGTGGCCTTTGGCACGTCCAATTCCCGGAGTAACTGCTCAGCACCCACTGATTGCGTAGTGTGGTGGGCAGCCTCTCTCAGTCCTCTGCAGTCACCCAGAGTAGACAGCGGTGGGGGCTCTTGTTGTTTGCTCGGCTGACTTGTGGGCAGGCCAATGAGGACACGAGCTATGCCCCTGGCCTCAGCGGCCCAGGCACCCTGCACTCTACCCAGCAAGAGGGAGGGGGCGTTCCGCAGGAGCCACGTGGTTAAACATTTATCCGAGGTCTTCCATGTGCAGACTTGCAATTGGAGGGGGTGCAGCAAACCACTCTCCTTCAAGTGGCTTCTGGCACGACCTGCAGCCGTCCCTGAGGGTAACCGGGAATATACGGGCAGAGGAGCAGGAACTGCTGTGGAAATCTGTAGCATTTCCTGCTGTTCTTAACTCTCTCCATTCCGGGTGCCCCGTGACAGGAGGACCCTTCCCTGCCAGCCTCACTAGAGAGAGTCAAAGCATCCAGCAGTTTGCCTGGAATCATGCACCTGAAAACTGGTCATTTGGAGTCCTTCTGTCTTTCTCAGGCAGAATAAGAGAGAGACAGAGAAAGGGAGAGAGAAAGAACGATCTTCCCTCCACTGGTTCACTCCCCAGATGGCCACAACAGCCAGGGCTGGGCCGTGCTGAAACCAGGAGCCTGGAACTTCATCCAGGTCTCCCACATGGGTGGCAGGGACCCAAGTTCTTGGGCCATCCTCTGCTGTTTCCCAGGTACATTCACAGGGAGCTGGATTGGAAGCAGAGAAGCCAGGACTTGAACTTGCACTCCAATATGGGATATTAGTGTCAAAGGCAGCACCTTAAGCCACTGTGCCACAGTGCCGGCCCCCAGGGTCTCAGTTTTCTCCTGTTCCAAACGCTTTACTCTCCATCATCATAATCACGGCCCAGAATGGAGTGCAGTTTGGCTTCCACGTTGGAGATGGCCCAAAGGATGGCATCGTCCCCAGAGAGCAGGATAGAGTTTTCTGAGTGGCTTGGGAGGATTTGGTTTGCTGAGCTCAGCTGCCGACGTGCAGTGGGAGACCAGTTCTTTGGATATTTGCCGCGTCCCTCTGACATGGCCATCTTTGGCCCTTGGATGATAGAACTGGAACACTGTCCAGGGCCACAGGGACCAGCTGTGGTTGGGGACCTGTGCTTTGACTTCAGGAGCTCTGGCAGAAGAGGTTATTGTGGCCATGAACGTGGGCACACAGGATCCGCTTTGACCCTTTCATCTCTAAGCAGGAAGTCCACAAAGGACACCTCCCTGTACCCAAAATACTGTGGTCAAGTCAAGCAAAGGCCCGTTGGTATTTGCTAGGCTGCAGGGCACTTTGGAAGCAAGCCCAATGCGCCTGGCCCAGACTGAGGGCCTGACAGATCCTCCCCCTTCAGAGCCCTTCCCATGTCTTGCGCCAGCTGGATGGCAGAGGGATGAGGGCCCCTGTGTGTCAGAGTGGAGGGGAGGCTGCCCATGCAGGGACGAGGCCATTTGATAAGAGGGACCTGAGTGCGGACTTCAGAATCCTTGAGGATCCTGACACCCATCCCCTGTGGATACTGGGTGAATAAATTATCCATTAGCATAAAACTCAGTGGCTTCTGAGTTACTACTTATGGAAAATAAGGGTTCTGGAGATGGACGGATAATGTCTGCACAGCTTCAGGAATGTAACTGTTAACACTGTGACTGTATTGAATAACATTACGAATGCATTTAGTGATGGCTTCAATGGGAAGTGTTTTTTAAAGCTTTACTTATTTATTTGAAAGTCAGAGCTACAGAGACACAGGGCAAGACAGAAAGAAAGAGATCTTCCATCTGTTGGTTCACTCCCCAGATGACCGAAACGGCCAGCGTTGTGCCAAACCGGAGCCAGGAATCAGAAGCTTCAGCTGGGTCTCCCACGTGGGTGCAGGGGCCCAAGCACTTGGGCCATCTTCCGGTGTTTTCCCAGGTGCATTAGCAGAGAGCTGGGTCAGAGTGGAGCAGCCAGGACATGAACTGGTGCCCCTGTGGGATGCCAGTATTACAGGCAGCAGCTTTACCCACTATGTCACAACACTGGCTCCAAGATGGTAAATTTTGTTATTTTTATTTTACCACAATAAAAAAAAATTGGGAAAAAAAAATGAGTGACTTCTTCCTCTACTAAGAGATTGGCTGAGACTTCACTATGGCTTAGAAATGGGAGTGCCTCTGGCCCCAGGCTCCCTCTTGGTCTCTGCCTGCCCCGAGGCCGGAGGTGCCCGTGTTCGGTCACCTCCAGGCCAAGAGCCTGGGGAAGCTGCCGGCCAGTTGGAGCGGTCCACCCAGGTGAGGGATTTCACAGCTGCGAAGCGTGGACTCCGATTGCTCTGATGACTCACTTGGCCATTTCGGGGAACCTATTTTTGCCAAACTCATCTTTTGTCTGCAGGCTGCCCTCATGTTATACATTTTGGGAGCCAAATAATTAACTGTGACATTTGCTTTCGGTTTGCTTTTTGGCCACCAGTAAATACATGTTTAAGCAGTAGCTTCCTACAGCTTTTAATTATGCAATATAAAAATACCAGAGTGTTTTAATTTTAGTTTTGCCCATTACATAATTGAAACATAATGGCGAGTATAATGAAAAATCGTAATGGCTTTTGAAGTCGGTGAAATAATAAGATTCAGAAGCCAACTTCCCCTCTCCCTCTGCAGCAGACTCAGGGCCTCCCGCCTTCCTGTGTCCTTGGCTGGCCTCATCCTCAGGTCAGTCCTGCTTCTGCCCGCCCTGTCTTGGAGCTTCCTGTCACCTGGTCCTGAGCAGTCACGCGGCAGTGCTCCAGGTTCTTGGTTCCAGGACCCACTGTGGATAGCACAGTCTTTGGAGGCTGAAGATCCTTAAAAACAAAAACAAAAACAAAAACAAACAAACAAAAAAAAAAACAGTGCAGTGACTGCACAGACCCTGCCTGCCTCCTCCGAAGACTTCCCAGCATGCCTCAGTGACTTACAACACCTACCACAGTGGATACACTACGGAAACAGTTGCGGTGCTGCACTGTGTAGGCTGGACAAGTTCAGGGCAGATGCACTACGTTTTCCAGCTTATTTTCCATCTGCAAAGCTGGTGTCTGTGATTTGCATCCTGATGTTGTACTCAGGCCCTGGCAGAGCTGCCCCCTCTACCTCGGCTGCCCTCCCCTTCCTCTGCCTGGGCAGGCCCTGTCCTTTCTCCAAGAGCCCCCAGACCCCGTGCTCTGTCAAGTCTCCCCTGCCAGCTTGGGCGGCCACCTCCCTGCACGTCTGGGTCCTCACGCCTCTTGCACCCAGGAGATCATGGACCTCCACGTCCATCTGCCCTGTCCCTGGGGCCCATGGAAGCGCATGCTCTTTGTTTTTGCATTGCAAGTGTCTAGCATGGTGTTGAGCATAGGGGGCTCGATAAGTACTTGCTGAGAGCAGGAGAGACTGAGTGATCCGTACAAGCCTGGTGCAGCTGATGAGTGCAGCCAGACCAAGCCTGCCAGCCTGGGTGATGGGCACCTGCACTCAGCCTCTCCTGGGGATGCCCCTGGGGCTGTGGACAGTGGCTCCCTCACTGCAGCCTTCAAGGCCAAAGCCTCCTCTCCCTGGGGTCCCCTTCAGGGGCTTCCTCTCCCCTCCACCCCAGGCCCACAGTGTTGGCTCTCTGCCTTCCACTGCTTTTGGTTTTTTCCATGGCTTTTGGTGAAAACATGGGCAGAAAACAGATGGCAGTAAATTATAGCAAGACAAGGCGTGGAGGGGAGGGGTAAGGGGAGGTGGGCGCCACGGGAGAAATAGTCTTTCTCATTGGGGTCCTGGTCAGTGAGGATGGGAAGAGGGAGCCCCTTCTTCAAGAACTGGAGCGCTTGCATGCCCAGACCGCCACACAGAGCCATGGACTGGACGACTTGTCTCCTTCCCCCCTGAGCGTGCCCAAGGCCATTGAGTGGCTATGCAGACCCCATCCTGGTTTGCAAGGCTACTCTGCTTCCCAGGGCACCCCGATGGCACCCTGAAGCTTCCTGGGGTCCCCAGGCCTTGCCCCGTGGCTGTGTCCAGCTGCCAGCTCCTCTCCACAGGCCTCTTCATCCTCCTCCTGCCAGGCCCTCGCTGAGCAAGCTCCGCCGCTCTTAGTCACCGCCGGCACCAAGTCTGCTGGCGTCCTTTGCGGCCCTGTCTTCCCAGCCCCTGCCCTCTGTGGTCACCTTCTTTCCAACTCCCTCCATCTCTTCTAAGTCCCTTGCCTGTCTGAGGGCGCTGGCCATGGTCTCTGGGGGCTCGTGGGGAGATCTCTGGCTTCCTCAGTCCGTGACTTGATACCTCAACTATGCAATTGAGAATTATTTGTGATTCGTGTGGTCGCTTTGGCCATATCGCGTTGCAAGCTCACATATAATTTGCTGGCCTTTTTTCACCCCCCTGAGGTCTCCCTCAGTGTTTGTGTTTTCCAAATACTCGATCTCCTTGCCATTAATAACTATGCTTGCGATCCTTGTCCTCCTTAGCGTAATAGCTTGCATTTTTTCCACGGCAGACCTCCTTTTATTTACTGCCCCTTAATTATCGCCTCTTGCTAGCCCCGTCCTATTCCCTCCCTGAGTGGGAGGCTGAGTTAGCTTCAGTTAATGGACAGCTGCCCACCCCAGCCTTCCCATCAGGGAGGCAAAGTCAAGGGGATTAGCTGTACTGTGGGCGGATGGCAGTCAGCCTGCTGCAGCCACAGAGAGTAGTGCTTGCTTTGCTAGGGCAGGTCCTGCCGCCCACCCACAACCCCGGGGCCCATCCTTGGAGCCTGTGGAAGGACCCCAGGGATGTGATCTATGATGAAAACCCACACTAATGGGGACGGCTTCACTGGGAAATGGAAGCAAATGCCCCTCCCTGTGTTCTTCTTGTGGGTGCGGCACTTTTGTCCCACACATAGATTAGTTCTGTTTCCTATCTCACAGGCTGCAGGTGGCTTCATGCTGGAGCAAGGGGGTTGTCTTAGCTCATTTTCTGTTGCTGTAGGAAAGTACCAGGGACTGAGTACTTTCTTTCTTTGTTGTTTTTTTGTTTGACAGATAGTTAGACAGTGAGAGAGACAGAGAGAAAGGTCTTCCTTCCGTTGGTTCACCCCCAAAATGCCGCTACAGTCGGCACTGCATTGATCCGAAGCCAGGGGCCAGGTGCTTCTCCTGGTCTCCCATGTGGGTGCAGGGCCCAAGGACTTGGGCCATCCTCCACTGCACTCCCAGGCTACAGCAGAGAGCTGGACTGGACTAGAACCCGGAGTGCCGACGCCTCAGGCAGAGGATTAGCCAAGTGAGCCATGGCACCAGCCCCAAGGGCTGAGTGCTTTCTAAAGTACAGAGGTTTATGAAGCTCACAGTTTTGGAGGTTGGCGAGCATGGCGCCGGCGCCCTGGTGAGGAGGCCCCCTTGGCTGTGTCACAATGTGTGTGTTGGGGGGAATGGGAAGGCAGCTGGCCACGGCAGAAGGGATCACATGGCGAAACAGGAGCCCAGAGAGATCCAGGCGCCAGGCTCACTTTTTTTGTAACAACCCACTCTTGTGGGAACTAACCAAGGTCCCTTGAGAAGTACATGAATCCCTTCCAAGGGCACTGCCCCCAGTGACCTCACCACCACCCGGCAGGCCCACCTCTTAAAGGTCCCTTCAACTCCCAACGTTGTCACCCTGAGGACCAAGCTTCCTGGAGACAAAACACATCCAAACCACAGCAGAGAGTTGCATTTAGGTTGGAGAGAAAGCTGCTCAACCCTGAGCCATGGGATGAGGGGGCTGAAGGAAGGTTTCCTGGGGGGAGGGGGGCGTGTCTTCCTTCGAGACCTTTAAAGACAGAACAGAGATTGTCCTGTCCAAAGGGCTCACATGGAATCCTTAGCACACGTAGACTCGGCATCTTCCCACTCTCATTCCACTCTTTGGGCTTTGTTCTCTATTCTATTCTTTCCTTCTGTTCTGTGTTATTTTTGGTTCAGGAGCAAATGACCCTCAACAGATTTCTAGCCAGCATTCTTTTAAACAATTGTTGATTTATTCTTTATTTGTGAAGCAAAGAGACACACAGAGAGAACTCTCATCCATGGCTCACTACCCAAAAACTCAGGACAGCTGGGACTGGGCTGGACTGAAACTGAGAGCCAGGAACCCAATCCAGGTCTCTCTTGTTGGTGGCAGGGACCCAAATGCTTAGGCCATCACCCGCTATCTTCCAGGGCCTGTATCAGCAGGAAGTCAGATTGGGAGTGGATTAGCCAGGACTCAAACCAGCGTACTCCAATGCAGGACACCGGTGTTTTAGCTAGTGGCTTCACTGCTAGGCCAAATGCCTGAGCCGTACAGTCAGAATTCTTGATCCATGGGCCTATTTCACCTCCACACATCTCATCTCAGACCTTGAAGTTGGTCTATGTGTGGCCTCACCTGAAACTGACAGCTTTGGAACCAGCTGTCTCAGGACGGATCTCAGCTGTGGGACCATCGGACCCAGATCCCTGTGCCGTTGGGGGTTCCTACTGCTGCACCCCAGAGTCTTGGCTATTATAGGAAAAGAGAAACACAGAGCCTGAAACAGATCACATGACCAATGAATATGTTGTTAGTGTTTTTTTTTTTTAAGATTTATTTTATTTATTTGAAAGGCAAAGTTACAGAGAGGCAGAGGCTGTGTGTGTGTGTGTGTGTGTGTGTGCGCGAGAGGGGGGGGGGTCTTCCATTAGCTGGTTCACTCCCCAAATGGCCGCAACGGCTGGAACTGGGCCAATCCGAAGCCAGGAGCCAAGATCTTCTTCTGGTCACCCACTCAGGTACGGAGACTCAAGCATTTGGGCCATCTTCTACTGCTTTCCCAGGCCACAGCAAAGAGCTGGATTGGAAATAGAGCAGCCAGGACTCGAACCGGTACCAGTATGGGATGCTGACGCCACAGGTGGCGGCTTTATCTGGTACGCCACAGCTCTGGCCCCTATATTGTTAGTTTATGGTGATGATAATGTGGTATAGAAATGATCCCAAGTCAGTTCTTCCTCTCTTGGTCTCAGTTTTCCCACAGTGACATATTTGTATCTATATTCTTCCATCCTAACTCTACATGAGGTCTTTTCCAGCTCAGATTTACTCTATAGGTCTACACTGGCGAGGCAGAACACCTCTCCTTACCCTGTCCTGGCCAAGGTTCACGGAATTGAGTCAATTTTCAAAGAATAGGATTTTCAAAAATCAAAAATGCTCAAAATTCCAAAATCTTTTGAGCACGGACATGATAACACAGGTGGAAAATTGCACACGTGACCTTGCGTGATGGAGCATGGTTGGAATGCAGGCTTCATAGTGATTGCTGTACATGAAATGTAAATGAATTGTGTGTTTAGATTTGTGTCTCATCCCCAGGACAGCCCATTATGTGTGTGCAAACCTTTCAAAGGGCTCTGAAACCCAAGCACTTCTGGCCCAGGCATTTTGGATAAGGGAGACCCAACTTGCTATTTTCTAGCCTTTTTCTTTTTGCAAAAGAATGATTAGAAGCACTGTAAGGTCTGAAAAAAAAAAGGTAGGTTTCTAGCACTCTGCCGGCTGGTCCTTGGAGGCTCCCTCCAATTTCCACCCCTCCTACCGCTGTGTAGGGGAATTCCAGGTCTGGGCAGACTGTAGCTGCCAGCTGGCCAGCATCAGCCCCCTAAAGAACACGGCATCATGGAACGAGCAAAGCAGGCTCATAGCACCACTGACCGACCAGGAACTCGCACAAGCTGATGGCTCCCCTCTCAGCCCCGATTTCAAAGCATAGGCACCGTCACCCCTAGTTCCCTGGGGAGGCCGGGAATTAAGGTAGCTGTCCAGCTCCTTGATCTGCGCTTTGCAGTAAATGCCTACCTTCTTCCACCGCCCCGATGTCCGTGATTGGCTTTCTGCATGTTGGGCAATCGGATCCAGGTTGAGGGTTCTACAACTAGTTTGGAGTGTTGTTTGGCAACAATTAGAGACACGACGAGACTACCATCCCAAGTGGGCTTCCTATCTATGGGACCCTTGGAACCTGTCTTGTAGCTGTCTGAACATGCATTTTTTTTTTTCTTTTCAGAGAGTAGGTCCTAAAATTTCAAAAGATTAGGTACTATATCTAAAAATAAATAAATAAATCTAAAAGTCTCCCTTGGATTGACCTCTTAACTTTGAGAGTTTGTGAATCTGAGACTATTATGTGTACTTAATGACAATAGTCAAGCAACAAACTATAGTGTACCTGCTTCTAGATTGTACCTGCTTCTAGATTGTAACATCGTTTTTAGGCTTGCTAACCTTGAGAGTTTCCTGGGTCTGCTTACTATGTGATTAGTCAATCTTCCATGTGTATTTACATGAATGAGTCGATTATAATATCCCTGCTTGTGCCGCGCTGCAGGAGATGGGGTGGTTCCTGTTCAGACAGCTCACCACGGTGCGAAAGCTCCGTGTGCACTGCCACTTCTTCAGCCAAAGGCAGAGTCCTGGCTCACTTCCGGTTATTTGGGAGACACTAAGTCATACTATCTATAACTGAACTGTTACTCCAAGTCCGTGTCATCTTTCCTTCCAGCCGCCTTGCCCCCAGAGTCCTGCGGGGAAATGTGCACAGCTGATTATAGATTATCGAGCAGGTGTGTCCTAGTAGGCTAGAGCTGACTGATATTGAGAGGACAGATCTGAAACATTCATGGATGGAAACAGCGTCACAGACCAGAAGAATCAAGGGTTGGATATGCAGTGGTTACTCCCTAGGAAACTTGAGAAACCATAGCATTGCCACTGGCTGTCTTAGCCCAGAAGGCTGAACTCAAAGTCCTCACCCACGCCTTATGCTTTAGCAGAGGTCAGAGGGCAAGCACACACTCTGACTCTAAGTAAGGAAGACACGTTGGTGGCCTTCTCTTCCCGGGAGATAGAGAAAAATATGTACTTTGGGCCTTCTTTGGGTTCAAGGGAGATAGAAAAAATATACAAAAGTCTGCCAGTTTCCCAAATGAGCTTTATAGATACACCAGGCCTGTCTTCCACTGATGTGCTGACTTGCTATCTTGGTTCTAGAGATGGGGCTGGAGAGCCATTTTGCTCATCAAGACACCGAAAATTATATTCAGCCTGTCCTAATATGACAGTGCCATACATTCAGTCTTTTTTTTTTTTTTTAGATTTAGTTATTTATTTGAAAGGCAGAGTTACAGAGAGGCAGAGAGAGAGAGAGAGAGAGATCTTCCATCTGCTGCTTCACTCCCCCAAATGGCCACAATGACCGGAGCTGGGCTGATCTGAAGCCAAGCTTAGAGCTTCTTCTAGGTCTCCCGTGTGTGTGTGTGGGGGGGGGGGGGGGATCACCTGGGCCATCTTCTGCTGCTTTCCTAGGCCATAGTAGAGTGCTGGATCGGAAGTGGAGCCACCTGGACTTGAACCGGTGACCATGTGGGATGCTAGCACTGCAGGGGGCGTTCCCTCCCCTCCCCCCGCCCAACCCAATGCGAATCAAGGGCCTAGTCCTGGTTCAGGACTGAAAGCTTTCTGCTGAGAAAAATGACTGACTTCCCTGGCTTTCATTACAGGTCTAGGAATGTTGGTATGTGGTTGCCTTTACCGCTGCTGTGGAATTGTGATACGTATGCAAGATAAAGCTGTCTAGAGGCTGGTGCCGCGGCTCAACAGGCTAATGTGGTGGGAGTCAATGGGAGAACATATGTGAATATAAAATGTGCTCTTTAATATAAATTTATAAGATTACATATAAAACATATATTCCCAGCCGGGAATCCAGACCATAAAGAAATAAAGTGGGGGTTAATCTGAGAGCCTGGAGTCTTAGGGGCTCTAGGGCAAGGAGATCGTTTTGGTCCCAGGTGTGGCTCCTGAAAAGGCCAGGTGGTGAGAGCAGAGGAATGGAGTGCCGGCGGAACCAGTGCGCCAGCCAGTAGACCGGAATGCTGGCGCAGACAAGAGAAGTGAGCCGGCTGGGCGTGGGGGTTGTAGGGAGGAGCAGGGACCCACATGTGGGCTTTGAAGCTGATGGGGAGCGTCTTGGAAGAGGTGCCCTGGGAGTGAGATCACCTAAGGTCAAACTAGGTCACCCAAGGACACCTTGCCTAGCACAGCGCGGGGGGGGGGGGGGACGTGCCTGTCCTCCCACTTGGGTCCAAGCACTAGGTCCTGCGGTGATGCAAGTTGAAAGGAAGCAGATGCGGTCTCTGGGAGGTGCAGCAGAATGTTCTGTCCAGGGCCGTTCTTTCGTCTTTAAGGCGGGGCCGCGTTTTCAAGGGCTGAGTGCGCGTGCGCGTGCTTTGCGGGGGCGTTCTTGTGGGCCGGGTGTGGAGATCTCCGCGACCAAACAGGGCTCCCCTTGAACGTGTGGGTTCTCTGAGATCTGAACCCTGGAGCCTGTAGTTTGGGCTTGAGTTAGCATTTGTGGATCAGCCTAAAAAGAAAGCACAGAAGGGCTTTGAATCCTGGCCCTATCCCCAAGTAGCTACTTTACTGAAGTTGGTGAAAACTCACAAAATGCTGCCAGACACAAAACAAGAATAAGGCTGGCGCCGCGGCTCACTAGGCTAATCCTCCGCCTTGCAGCGCCGGCACACCGGGTTCTAGTCCCGGTTGGGGCGCCGGATTCTGTCCCGGTTGCCCCTCTTCCAGGCCAGCTCTCTGCTGTGGCCCGGGAGTGCAGTGGAGGATGGCCCAAGTGCTTGGGCCCTGCACCCCATGGGAGACCAGGAGAAGCACCTGGCTCCTGGCTTCGGATCAGTGCTGTGCGCCAGCCGCGGCGGCCATTGGAGGGTGAACCAATGGCAAAAGGAAGACCTTTCTGTCTCTCTCTCTCACTGTCCACTCTGCCTGTCAAAAAAAAAAAAAAAAAAAAAAAAAAAAAAAAAAAAAAGCTAAACCTGGGGCTAGGAAGTTTCTTGACAACTTCCTCTCTTCTGATGCTGCAAAGGCCCCCACTTTGCCCCATAACCAGCATGAAGCAGTCAGAGCGCCCATCATCCCTAGTCCCTCGGGACTGGGGAGTTAACAAGGAATAGGGGGGGATCAAAACCAGACTCATAGTCTCTTGTCTGTCTCTCTTAGCCCAAGGGGTCCTTGCCTGTCCTTTATCAAAAGGAAGTCACTGACTTGAGGCAAGGATCCAGCTGGCCCTACAAGGTTCTAATCGTGCAACTCCAGAAGTCGTTTGCTTCTCCAATAGATAAGAACTTTGATGGCCAGTGATGTCCTGGAGTGGTTTGTGTAGGGGAATTCCAGGTTCTGGCAGAATGTGGCTGCCACCATCACATAACCCCCAGACCAACTGGGGCACACCTGGCCACCATCTTCCCTAAAGAGCAGGGCGTCACTGACCAATCAAAGGAAGGTCACAAGCTCCACCGACCAACCAGGAACTTGGACACGAGCTGATCATGCACCTCTCAGCTCCAATTTTACCCTGTAAGAACCTTTGCCCCTAACTCCTCCAGCAATTAAGCACTAGCTGCCCAACTCTTTGCTCTGCATTTTGCAACAAATACCTCCCCTCTCCCACCAGCCTGATGTCCGTGATTGGCTTTCTGCACGTCGGGCAAGAGGACCCAGCCCAGGGATTCTGCAGCAATGCCTCCAATTAGTTTGGGGTGTTGTTTGGCAACAGGCTGGGCTTATGTGGGACAGGGGATGGCCCAAGTCCTTGGGCCCCTGCACCCACATGGGAGACCCAGAAGAAGCTCCTGGCTCCTGGCTTTGGATTGGCGCACCTCTGGCCATTTAAGCCATCTGGGGAGTGAACCAGCGATGGAAGACCTATCTCTCTGTCTCTACCTCCCTCTGTAACTCTGTCTTTTAAAATAAAATCAGTCTTTAAAAAATATGAAAAACTGGTGTCCTCTGTTGAAAAAAAAATAATTGAGGGTTTCAAGAAGGTGACAGCAAGTTGCGTACACGACTTCTCGAGAGCTGCAGGCCTGTGCAGCCCTGTGCCCTGGAGCTGACCCTGGCCTCTGGACATCACCAAGGTAGTTGCTTGGCCCAGAGAGGCAAGGGCAGCTTTGCCAACACTCAGGCTCAGGCGGAATCTGGATTACGTTGCCCCGTTGCCCGCTGCCTGCACAGAGCGCCATGGTGAGGCTCCTTCCCACTGCTGGTCTGATTGTCCTGTAGATGAGCAGCGAGGGGCCCTGTCTGAGGGCTGTGATGCAGGTGTCACGTGGACTGTGGCCGCCAATCAGAGCGAGGGGGGCCGGGGAGCAGCCGCCTGCTGCTCCGAGGGACTTCACAGGAATGCAAGCCTTGGAAGAAGCCACGACAAAGAGGAAATTCTTCCTCTCCCCCCAGCACGCCGAGGGCCGGGTCCCAGATTCACCACAGCCCACTTGGCAGAGGAAGAGCACGCGGCTGAGTTTCATGGTTTGCACTGGCAGAGGACTCCTGGCCTGGCACAGCCCACGACACCCCTTCTGGGCTGCGCGTCTCCCGAGAGAGGTCGCTGGGAAAGGCATCTTGGGCGGTTCAGGCTGTTTCCAAGGTCAAGGCTATCATTAGCTGGGTTGCTTGTTATCTCTGAACAGTGGGCTCTAACCAGGAGAGGGCTCTGGGTCCCGCGGGCTGGGAACATGATTGGTGACGCAATGAGGAATTCAGGCCCTGCGCCCTGTTAGAAGAACCATGCTTACAAATGTCCCCAGTAGGTCTCTCTGGGGCCCCTCCCCATGCTGTCCTGCCTCAATGCAGTCACAGGTAAACCAGAGCACACAGATCCTCTGCACAGGTTCTCTGTGCAGCAAGCATTGGAACAGATCCAAGCACTGGAAAGATCCAAGAGAACTTGACCCACTGCTTCTGCGTGTACCGAGCCCAGTGATTATGGGCACCTGTGGGTCCTGGGGCCCCTCCTGGTGTAGGCAGGCAGATGGGATAAAATTGATTAGGCTTGTGGGCTGGAAGACCACACCTTCACCATGCCCCCTGTGTGATCTCATGCCCCTACCTGACCCCACCTGTACGTCCACTTGCCCATTGGGCTGCATAACCACCCCCTTTGGAAGTGGATAAAAGGCCCGGGTCACGGTGGGCCCCTCCTGTATTTGCCCTTGTTGCCCCACGCCTTCGGGCCGCCCACTCCCTGCTTTCCTGTCTGCACCCCAGCCTGCTCTCTGCCTGGTATGGACCCAACTTAGCTTCTAGACTTCTCATTCTCCCCTAAATAAAGCCCTCACTCTCCTGCACAGTTCTCTCACTGAATAAAATCCTAAAAACTCACCATGCTGTCTGGTCTATTTGAGCTGGGGTATTCAGAATTCTTCTCTGAATCCGTGGCAAGAGCCCACAAGATTATCACTGTTGAAAAATATTAATAAGCAGGATGGTATCCCTCCCAGATTCTGCCTTGCCTCATCCTCCGTGTCTCCTGGTCCCTGCTCAGCAGTTCTCCAATGGGCATGCCATGTTGCTCCATACCAACCGCCCATCCCTACTAAGCGTCTCCTCTTTCCTTTCTCCCTGTGTGATAAACACACAGAAAGAAGACACCAGTGTAGTCACAGCTGAGGTTACAGTAGCCCTCGCTTCTCTGTGGTTTTACCTTGCATGTTTCAATTACCTGCAATCAACTGAGGTCTGAGAAATATTATGATAGTGCCAGGAGGAATTAAGATGTTTTGAGAAAGAGGAAAACACACTCATATAACTTTTATTACAGTCTATTGTTACAACTGTCCTATTTTATCATTTGTTTTTGTTGGTAACCTCCTTAGACCAGGTCTGTGTGTATAGGAAGAAAACGTAATTTATACAGGGTTTGCTGCTGTCCAGTTTGAGGCATCCATTGAGGGTCTTGGAATGCATCCCCTATGGACAAAAGGGGACTAACAGAAATAGATGTTAGCACCACTCCATGATTCAGAGGTTTTTCAGAAAAATTAGTTTCAGTTACTCCCTATCTCAATCTCCAGTCTCTCACTCTCCTTTTTCCTTAGTTTCTTTTTTAAAAATTTTATTTTTTTTAAAATTTTGTTTATTGATTTGAAAGGCACAATGATAGATAAAGGAAACAAGAGAGAGGGAGAGAGAGAAAGAGAGAGAGATCTTCCATTTCTTCCTTTTTTTTTTTTTTGGTTCATTTCCCAAAAGCCTGCAGTGGAACCAGGAACTCCATCTGGGCCTCCCACGTGGGTGGCAGGGGCCCAAGCACTTGGCTCATCTTCCACTGCTTTCCCAGGCACATTAGCAGGGAGCTGGTTTGGAAGAGGAGCAGCTGGGACATGAACTGGCACGCATAGGGATGCCAGTGTCACAGGTGGAAGCTTAGCCTACTATGCCACAGCACCAGCCCCAAGATAAATTAATTATAAAAATTTTATTTGAGGGCTGGTGCCGCGGCTCACTAGGCTAATCCTCCGCCTAGCGGCGCCGGCACACCGGGCTCTAGTCCCGGTTGGGGCGCCGGATTCTGTCCCAGTTGCCCCTCTTCCAGGCCAGCTCTCTGCTGTGGCCCAGGAGTGCAGTGGAGGATGGCCAAGTGCTTGGGCCCTGTACCCCATGGGAGACCAGGAAAAGCACCTGGCTCCTGGCTCCTGCCATCGGATCAGCGCGGTGCGCCGGCTGCAGCGCGCCGGCCGCAGCGGCCATTGGAGGGTGAACCAACAGCAAAAGAAGACCTTTCTCTCTGTCTCTCTCTCTCACTGTCCACTCTGCCTGTCAAAAAAAAAAAATTTATTTGAGAGTCAAAGAGAAAGAGCAAGAGAGATAGACATGGGATGGAGGAGAGAAGGAGAAAGAGAGAGAAGATGAGAGAGAGAGCAAGCAAGCATGAGCTCTTATTCACTGGCACATCCAGTAACTCAGTTCAAGTCTCCCACATGTGGCAGGAACCCAATTATTTGAGCCACCACTGCTGCTTCCCAGGGTCTGTGTTAGCGGGAAGCTGAGGTGTGGAGCCGGAGCTGAGGCTTGAACCCAGAACCCCTGATATGGGATGTGGGCATCCTAACCAGCAGCCCACCCCTACAGATCATGTTTTTAACACCTCATTAAAGCTCTCCCTTCCCAAGGCTTCTCCTGGCCCCCCAGAAAAGATCATCCCCTTTATTTTATTCTTAAACTTTCAAGGTTTGCTTTGAACATCTAGATATTTATCCCACAGGGAACTTATTTTGGTGCATGGGATGAGTGAGGCCTCTAATTTTATTTAACATGCTCCTCTGGAAACCACCTGTGCCAGCACCGGCCGAGCTACAGCGCCACCTGTCACATAGGATGTGTTCACTCGTTGACTGGCCGCTTCCCTAGCTCTCTGTCATGCTCTGTTGGTCCCTTTTTAGACTGTCGGGGTCATTTTTCTCTCTGAATATCTTGACATCTGATGAGTGCTCTATTTGGTTCATTTCCAGTAGTGCCCTGTCCGTTCTTTGCTCTTCCAGAAAAAACTTAATCAGCGCATCCAGGTCAATGAAATACCTATCAGTATTTTGGTGGCTTTTTATTAGATTGATTGACAAGTGTGTTAAAAACCCCCACTGGGAAATCTATTAATTCCAGCCTGCCATTCTGGCCATGGTACATATTTTGTTCACCTCTGTATCTGAGCCTAGGCTGTTCGGCTGATAGCAATGTTCCTAGCTGTATTTTCCTATTTTGTGTGTGTGATTATACAATGACCTTCTTTGAGCCCTAATAAGGAATTTTTACCTTAAAGCTCATTTGGTCTGATGTTAACATAGGAGTCACAGTTTTGTTTTTTTTTTTTTAGATCAGTATTTGCCTCAATAGTCTTTCCTATCTGATTAACCTTCCTTTCATTCTTTTCTTTTAGGTATGTTTCTTCTGAGCTTTATGTTTCTTTTAAGCATATGTTTTTACTTAGTCTGATAGTCTGTATTTTAATGTTGAGTTCAGATGATTCAACTTAATTGTGGTTAATAATGTTATTTGATACTTCCTGTTTTCCATCCCTTTTCTTCTTTTTCTCTCCTTTCTGACAAATCTTTTAGATTTTTCAAGTTTTCTTTTCTTTTTTTATTTACTTATTTTTTTTTGACAGGCAGAGTGGACAGTGAGAGAGAGAGACAGAGAGAAAGGTCTTCCTTTGCCATTGGTTCACCCTCCAATGGCCGCCGCGGCCGGCGCACTGCGCTGATCTGATGGCAGGAGCCAGGTACTATTCCTGGTCTCCCATGGGGTGCAGGGCCCAAGCACTTGGGCCATCCTCCACTGCACTCCTGGGCCACAGCAGAGAGCTGGCCTGGAAGAGGGGCAACCGGGACAGAATCCGGCGCCCCGACCAGGACTAGAACCCGGTGTGCCGGCGCTGCAAGGCGGAGGATTAGCCCAGTGAGCCGTGGCGCCTGCTCAAAGTTTTCTTTATTCCAACTATTCCTTCGACTGGTTTAGAAGTTACACAATCAATTTATTTTATGAAGGTTACAGGTAAAGTTTTTTAAACACGCGCTTGACTTCACAAGGTCTAACGTTAATGTCTCTGGCCTCCTTTTAAATAGCAGAATTTATTTTTAAATTCCCTCCATCTGTAAACATGTATCCTCAGGTGGCTTGTGAGCAAGGAGATCGAGGACTAGGTTGGGATTCTCCAGGTCCAAGTATCTCCATTTGCAAAATGAAGAGATTTCTGGTCCTGTGCTTGGAGTGGGGCTGGGATCCTCCACGTTCCTCCATCCCAGGTCCCTGTCCCACTCCCTGAGGCCGGCCTCCTCAGAGCTCCAGGGTCTCATGGGTCTCTGTGCCCAAGACACAGAGAGGCGAGACAACCTCTGAGACTCCTCCCATCTCCATCCCAGAGTTTTCAGGTGAACCAAGGAGCCCGTTGCCCTATTATAAACATCTTTTGACTTTATTTTGCATAAAGATGCATAAAGATGTATGCTGGGCCCTCCCCTCACGTCAGGGTAGGAGGGAAAGTCACTTCCAACTGCATCACATAGCAAAACGATCATGTGTAGGAAGTCAGCAGCCGTCCTAGCTCTACCACTCACTGGCTGAAAACCAGGAGACAGGAGCTTCCTCCAGGCCTCCCACTCCCATGCAGGTGCAGGGGCCCAAGCACTTGGGCCATCTTCTACCGCTTTCCCAGTCCATAGCAGAGAGCTGGATTGGAAGTGGAGCAGACGGGACTTGAACCAGCGCCCATATGGGATGCTCGCACTGCAAGTGGCAGCTTTACCCGCTATGCCACGGTGCAGGCTGGAGATTGTTTTGTTTTTACAAACAAGCCTTGACTATCCAAATAAATATCATATACTTCAAACATGTCACTTGGCTGGGACTTCAAAACTCATTCTGACAATGTCCTGCTACTTAAATCTTCTTCAAATGTATCTTTTGGGGCCTGGTCCTATGGTATAGTAGGCTAAGCCTCTCCTGAAGTGCGGGCATCCCATATGGGTGCCAGCTCTACTTCTGATTCAGCTCTCTGCTTATGGCCTGGGAAAGCAATGGAAGATGGCCCAAGTACTTGGGCCCCTACATCTATGTGGGAGAACCAGAAGCTTCTGGCTCCTGGCTTTGGATCAGCCCAGTTCTGACCACTGGGCCATTTGTGGAGTGAACCAGCGGATGGAAGACCGCTCTCTCTCTCTGTCCCTTTCTCTGTCTGTAACTCTACCTCTCAAACAAATAACAATGTTAAAAAAAAAAATAAAAGATGACATCTTTTGGTGTCATCTCAAGAGCTGGGATCGCCTTGGTGTGGTTGCTCCATGGATTGGACTGGATTGAATTTTGATGAAAAACCCGAGTGAGATAACTCAAATGTGTTTCAAAACAGTGAAGAATGCTTTCTGTGCCATGAGCTTGCTTTTCTGAAATGCAGGCCTCTGGTACCATTTGCCTGCAGGAGGATGAATATGGCCAGCTGGCTAGGTTTGCTTACAGAACAGTGCACTGGGCATTCAGACCAATAGGAGACATGTCCTGGGTGATGCCGTGACCCCGACTCCCAGAGAACTACACAGAACTGTCATCTGGGACGGAACCAGATGATTTCCCCTGATGTGACTTACAAAGGTAGGTGCATGGGCGTGGCTTTGGGGGAGAGGAAGCAGCTCTGCTGGCAGGGCCTTTGCTTTGAGCCGCAGGGAACAGGCCCTTACTGGAGTTAGGGGACCAGCAGGAGGCAGAGGGCTTCCTCTGATCCTGCCTGACTCCCAGATGCCCCCGGCTCTGTCTGTGCACCTCTCTCTTCACCGCACAGGGGATCCATGTCCTGCACTGCGGCAGAGATGGGCTTATGGGGAGAACTCAGAAGCTCTTAGCCCGGGGAGGAGGTACGTGGGTGGTAACAAAAGCCAATGCTGCATTCTCATTAAGAGTTCCTCTCTAAAGCACCCATTTGGGTCATTCTTCCAGAATCCTTCCTTTCTTTCTCTTTTTCTTCTGAACTAATATGGAGTCATCATTTCATAACCAACGTGAGCCAAGGCCCTTCCCATAAAAGGAGAATTGCGTCTCTGGGGAGAGGCAGAGCCCACCCAGTAAGAAGCAAGGGGAGTGGAGAGCTCATCTGAACCTGAACTTCAAGGTGGGGAGAGAGGGAAGCAGGAGGAGCAAAAAGGGATGTGTGTTGGAACGAAAAGCAGAGCAGCTCCAGCACTTTCAGACGGACAGGCTGATGACTCCTGGGCTGTGTGGGGTTTTAAGGCATCCTTGAGCCCCTGCAGACTCCCTGCAGAGGACATTTCCCTCGTTGTTGCCACGCCACGGGTTTTGACTGCTGGTGTCTGTTTAGTCTGGGAGATTGATTGATTGAGCCCTGTGTTAGGGCTCTTCAGAGAAACAACCTATAGGATATATGTGTATGTACATGCATGCATATATATATGTATTCATGAGTGTGTCTATCATCTGTCAGACGAGATCGGGCGCGTTCAGGGTGGTATGGCCGTAGACAATGTCTATCATCTATCATCATCTGTCATCTATCTGTCATTATATATTTGTCGATTGATTAAGACGGTTACTTTAAGAAATTGACTCCTGTAATCACGGTGCTGGCAAGTCTTGAATCTGCAGGGTGAGCTGGGGGCCGAGGAAGGGCTGATGGTCATGCTAGAGGCCGACGGCTGTCTGGAGATAGAGCTGCCTCTCCTGTGGGGGCCTCAGTCTGCCCGGCAGGCCTTCCACTGGCTGCCCAAGGCCCGCCCTCATGGCCGAGGGCCGTCTGCTTTACTCCAGCTGGCTGCTTTAGCTGTCAGTCTCCTCGGGACGGGTGGTTACCCACATATCTGTGGCCCCGGCAAGCTGACACACAAAATCGCCCTTGCTATCTCTAACATGATATCTGACGGGGATCCACCCAGAGAGGAACCCGGAAGCCATGAAGCTGTGGGTGGTTGACTGGTTCATAGTCTCAGAAATCACATTCTCTGAAGAAGCCATGGTGGGGGCCCTGGCCTCCTGTCCCCTCCTCACCCAGCCCCCACCTCAGGAAAGTACACGTGCAGAGGTGTGCCTCTGTCGCTGCACCTGACAGCCAAGCGCAGGTGTTCCTGTGAGCATTAATTAATTGTGAAATTCCTCAATGCAACACAAAGTCTACCGGAAGACACGAGGGGCTGCACACCCCCACCCCCATCCCTGCCTCTCCTTGTTTGTTTTGTGTGCCTCGGTCGGACTCACATCCACTGGGACCTGTGCTGCTGCAAGGCAGGAGATGAGAGTCTAGGAGTCTTTAGAGAGGTGGTGAGGGACGTGAGGCGGAGGGGACAGCAGTAACTGAAGCCGGACCGATTTCTGTCTATGTGCGTACATTCTAAGCCCCGCCCACATTAGGCCCCTGCTCCCCGAATGCCACTGTGCACCCGCGTCCCCTCCGCAGCCCCGACGCTGGGTTTTGGCGACGCGGGCATTAACACACTCATTCCCCCAAAAGCTGCAGCTCCGTTCATGCTATTCCCGGAGTTGTTACCCGTGAGTGCTAGGCCCTTGGGGAGCCCACTGGGCAAATGCCCTTGAGTCCGGCTGTGGGTCATGGGGGCGATTTCTGGGTTTGTTCAATCTTCTGTGTGACTTCTGCTTCTGGTTGCACATCTATTAACCGAGCTGTCTCTCAGTGCATTTATTTGTGGTTAGCATAGCCACATGAGTGCATCCGTGAGGCTGCCACTTGGGATGCCTGCATCCCATATGGGAGTGCCTGCACACCCTGGGAAGCAGCAGGCGATGACCCAAGTGCCTGGGTCCCTGCCAGCTGTCCGGGAGGCCTGGATTGAGCTTTGGGCTAGTGGTCTTAGCCTGGCCCAGCCATGGCTGTTCTGAGAATTTGAGGAGTGAACCAGTGAATGGGAGATCTCTCTCTCTCTCTCTCTCTTTGCCTGTCAAAGAAATAAAATGGAATATGTATATAAATGAAAGCATATTTTGCATTCTTTTATATATACAGAAGTATTCATGTATATAAACTGTATAAAACAGTATCTGACAAGGCCTTGAACTCAGCCAGAGCTTTGCATGGCTTCTGTGATGCTGGGTGCAGGGAACACACAGGCCCCGCAGCCACAGCCACTGGCACATGGGAGACCTCGGCCCCTGGAACAGAAGACTTAGCAGGCCAGGGAGCCACAAAGCAACAGGTACCGGATGCTCAAGCCTTGCTGCCCCCAAAGCCAGGGGCCAGTCTCCCACCCTCGGACTGCAGGGGGAGGGCAGGCGCTGCTCAGCCAGCTGAGACCCATCAACAGCGGCATTTCCAAGAGGAAGAGTAAGGAGTTGAGAAAAAATGATCCGGCAAGACTGGGGCTCTGCTGCAGGTGACTGGCGGGAGATGGGTGGACACACACACACTCCCCCTACAGGCCGACTCAGACCTGGTGACCTGGGCTTGGGTGCAGCAGGACTCCCAGACTGAGGCCAAGGCTCGGGGAGGGGGAAGGCCATGACCGATGGTGGCAGGCCCAGGAAGGGTGCAGTGGACTCACGGTTCCTGCACTTTCTCTTCTCAGGGGCGGAGTGTTGGTGTGAGGGCGGCAGGCGGTTCAGCCAAAGCCCCAAGTGCACAGCTGCCATTCACTGTCCACTGGAAGTAGGAAGTGGCCCGAGGTGACCCGGATGATGGGGTTTTTGAGTTGGAGATGGCCTGTTCACCTCTGACCCTGGCTGGGGCCCGTTTCCTGTCCAGGTAGAAGGGGCCTGCTTCTGGAGAGGCGGAGCGCTGCAGATTCTGTAAACGGCCAAGCTTCTGGGAGACCAGCGTTGTGTGTCAGTTCTCTAGAATGTCCAGTTGGAAGCCCTGGGTGGCCAGGGCACCTGGGACACTTGCGAAGCTGGATCTCAGCCTGCAGCCAGCACCCTGCCTGCCCCTCATGCCTATTCGCCCCAGTCCCAGAACTAGCTGGGCTTCTCCGTGGGTAGCTCTGGCCCCGTCACCCCAACCTGCCTGCTGAATGCCACACTTGACTTGGCTGGCCCTAGAAGGGCACTGCTCCCCTGAGCCTAAGCATTTGTACTTAACATCTTTGCAATTAACATTAAATTTATAAATATACACAAGACCTGGCTTCCTCACATTTCTTACTATCCGCTTCAGCCCTGCTTTGGACTCGGGCAAATTCTCTCCGTTGCCATACAAATGTATGTTGATGACTAAATTAACACAGGACATGGCCGCTTATGAGAACGAGTCTTCTCGGGGGAATTCGCCTGTGTGGTTAGAGCGTCAAGGGAAACCGTTTCTATCTGATGTGTGCAGGTGGCGATGGGGGGAATGACTGCGGGGCAGCTGCCTTTAACCCTAACGCATGATTAAAAGATGATGGCCAGCAAGCATAAGCAACCCAGGTAAGGAAAATTTCTTTTAGCAGTGCTGCTAATTAAGTTCTGTCCTCAATGACACTGATAGAACACAGGTCTGTCTGAGGTCAGAAGAGCTAAAGCCATTTGAAATGAAGAAAAGGGACCAGCGTTGTGGCACAGTGCGTCTGGCAGCTGCCTGTGATGCCAGCGTCCTGTATTGGAGCACTGGTTCAAGTCCTGGCTGTTCTGCTTCCCACCCAGCTCCCTGCTGATGCTCCTGGGAAAACAGCAGAAGATGGCCCAAAACTTGAGCCTGGCCACCCCCACGGGAAGACTGGATGGGATTCCAGGCTCCTGGCTTCAGCCTGGCCCAGACTAGGCTGTTGTGGCCATTTGGGGGAGTGAGCCAGCAGATGGAAGATCTCTCTCTCTGTCTCTTCCTCTCCCTCTGTCATTCTGCCTTTCAAATAAAACAAAGTAAATCTTAAAAAAAATTAAGGAAATAAAGAGTAGTTTCTCTGTTGTTACAGGCTAATAACAGAAACGTGCCTCAGAAGACCACCCGTGGTTCTAGAAAGAGTGGTTTTGCTGTCAGTGTGCAATGCAAGTCTTCTGGAGAGGCTCACGTGGAAGCAGCCATTAATCACAGCAATTCAAATGCCACTGGCGGTTTATGCAAGGACCACACCAGCCTGCTCAGTCTCCTGGGTAGAAGCCTCAGGGACCCTCCTCGGGCCGAAATGTAACTAAATCAGTGTTACTGTGAATGCCGACTTGATTCAGCACAATTCTATCTCTATCATCACATACTTGGTCTTAACTGACACGTTTCAACATTATAGAAGATTCTAGACATTCTCAGACCATCATTTAATGTCACGACGACCAGGTGAGAAATGTAAGCTGTACTCACATCCTTATTGGATTCCAAGTTTGTGTTTTTAAAAATCAGACGATACCTTCTTGAGTTAAAAATCAGACCGACAGACATTAACACGATGGCAGATAGCCAACTGCAAAGAGGCTTTAATTATGGTGGCAATCATGAAATGCGAGGGTACATCTGAGCTTGTGAGAAACAGAATTAGAACCTAAGTTTATTTTAGTGCAGAAAGTTTTGAAGTCCATGCATATGTGGGATCTTCAAAGAGTTCATGGAAGGCCCATGTTGGGGTGCAGGGGCCTCCCAGGATCCCACACTGGAGCCCCGTTTTGAGTCCTGGCTGCTCTGCTTCGGATCCAGATCCCTGCTAATGCGCCTGGGAAGATCTGGGTGGCGTTCCAGGCTCCTGGTTCATGCCGGCCCAGCCCTGGCTGTTGCAGCCGGCAGACGGAGGATTTCTCTCTGTCGCTCCCTCTTTCTCTGTCATTCTGCCTTGCAAATAAATTAAAAAATCTTTTTTAAAAGATTTTGAAAATGCATATTAATTAAAAAAAACTATGCCAGGATTCCAAGTGTTTTTTTTTTTTCTTTTTGCTCCAAAACAAATTCACCTTTAATTTCACTTTTCCAGGAACTTCCTGAAGTGCTCTTACATGCTGCTGATATAACTACCATTAAAATGCATCCGACCTCTTGCGAGAGCCTTATAGGCTTTGAGTTATTTTTTCGCAGGCAGTTGGTTGATGGAGGTGTGGTACCCACAGCTCACCCAGCCCCTGTGGACAGCAGGAAAGTCCACAAGAACTGCGGGGCCTGTGGAAGGGGTGAGAATTCATTGTCCTTGCCTCATGGAATCTGGTGTCGTTTTACACCAGGGATCTGCAGCTAAGAGAGCTCCATGTCACTTTAAAACCCTCTGTCAAAATCTAATAAGAGCCTTAAGAGTTTTACTGGGGGTTACTGGGGCAGGGAGGGCAGGAAAGGCAGGGAGAGACTGGAGAGAAGGCAGAGTGGACAAAGAAACTCCTGGTGCTGCTGCTGCTCTCTGAAGTGCCTCCTGTCCTCTCGCTAGTCTGCACCTCTGCAGGGGCACCAACCGGCCTCTGCAAAGAAGGAACACAAACCTTTCTCTTTAGCTCCAACTCTCTTGGTGTTATAAAATGAAGGGCAAAAAAAAAATCAAAGAGATCATGACACAATTTCAATACTAAGCTTTTCTTTCTTCCTCTTTCTTTCTTTCTTTCTTTCTTTCTTTTCTTTCTTCTTCTTCTTCTTTTTTTAAAGATTTATTCATTTGAAAGTTACAGAGAGAGAGAGATCTTCCATCCACTGGTTCACTCCCCAGGTGGCCACAATGGCCAGGGCTGGGCTGAAGCCAGGAGCTTCATCCACGTCTCTCATGTGGGTGGCAGGAGCCCAAACACTTGGGCTGCTTTTCCTAGGCCATGAGCAGGGAGCTGGATTGGAAGTGGAGCAGCCTGGACTCGAACAGGTGCCCATACAGGATGCCTGTGTCACAGGTGTCAGCTGTCTCTGCAATGCCACAACACCAGCCCCACAAAAGCTTTTCAAACTCGGGACATTCTTGAGAAACACGAATGGACTTTCAAACGTTCATGGAAAAAATTGGGATTAAAAGCTAAATTCGGGGCTGGTGCTGTGGCGTAGTGGGTTAAGCCTCCGCCTGTGGCGCCAGCATCCCATATCAGGGGCTGTTCCTCTTCTGATCCAGCTCTCTGCTATGGCCTGGGAAAATAGTAGAAGATGGTCCAAGTCCTTAGGCCCCTGCATGTGCGTGAGGGACTTGGAAGAAGCTCCAGGCTCCTGGCTTTGGGTTGGCCCCACTCCGGCTGTTGCTGCCATTTGGGGAGTGAACCAGCAGATGGAAGACTCTCTCTCTGCCTCTACCTCTCTCTCTGTAACTCTGCCTCTCAAATAAATAAATCAATAAGAATTTTTTTTTAAAGAAAGCTAAATTAATTTTGGTGCAAAAAATTTTGAAATCCATGCATAGTTTTTCCATAATAATTACTTCCATGAACTTTTAAAAAGATGTCTTACTTGCACGGATTTCAAAATGCTTTGCAGCAAGACAAACTTGCATTCCATTTCCCATGGACTTTTTCAAGTGCCCTCATACAGGCATTTCACTAGGAAGGATTTCAAATCACCTTCCAAAAGCTGAGAGGCCAGAGAGGGTCCAATCTGGAGGAGCATGGTTTGGGGGCCCCGCCCCCCACCATGGACTAAGGCATCCACAAAAGCAATCATCTTCCTGCTGGACATGTAAATAGGAATACCACAGAACAATTTTATTCAAAAATAAAAAAGATATTACAAAACTGTTTGTATAGGAAAATGATAATTTACAAATTTATAAATTCCAGTATGAAAAACAGTGATGATGAAATCTGTGATTTAAACTACCTTAAAGCAATGATGGATTTTTTTTCCTTCCATTTTCTTTCTCTTTTTTTTTTAAATGCACAAACGACAGTGCTTAATCTAGGTCATAGCAACAGTAATACTTTATCTAAAGTAGAAATCTACATTTAAAAATATATTCCGTCTATGCAAAATGAGAGAACTTGTGAGTTGGTTGCTGAATTCCTCATCTCATCTCATTAAGGAGCCTCTGCAAGCTGAGAAACCACCAGGGTGGTGGCCACTGAGCCAGGTGTTTATCTGATACAGATTCCCGATGCCAGCACTCGTACTGAGTGCGGTAGGGTACTCCAGCAACCTGAAATGCAAGCTGAGTTTTTTTCAAGTGTGGATAAGGAGTGTAAAGTATGCCATTATTGTCTGTTTCTAGAGTAGGTAGTGGTTACAAAAAAGCCTTCAACTTGATAAAAAATAACCCAGGATTTTCCCTATGCAGCATCAGACGCAATCATTTCAACCCCATGCATTTCTCTGCGGATCAAACGTGGTGTTTCAGGGTTTGGGGCCAGAGTTTTCTCCAGCAAGCGTTTGGCTGTGAAGGTAATCAGGGCTTTACATATGGAAACTATATTCAGGTTACACAACGGAAGACAGCCCTGAGCTGCTTTGATCATCCCTGCGGCATAACAAACCATCAAACAATGCTGCACATGCGTGAGTCCCAGGGAAGTCACCCAGGAGACTGCGTTTTCAGAGACTTCTTGTGGCCAAATCCAAAATACTTAACATGCGTTTCCTAAAGGCAATTCTCATAAGAGTTGATGAGTAGCAAAGTTGAAGAACCACTGGTTGAAGTTTAACAAGGAAAAGAAAAATAGTCAACCAATTATGATGGGCACTAGGAACATTACACCTGCGAGTTACCAGGAGACGCCGTCGTTCCGTGTTTCAGGGGAAGGAACTGAGGTCATGAGCAGCAGCAGACACGGACAGGCTACTACACACACATCAGAGCCTGAACCTATGCACAGAGACAGGGCCACAGGAAGGCCGCTCATGACAGTTCACCAAGGTCTAGCACAGTGAGCCACGGGGTAGGAAGTGAAAAGCTGAAACTCTCCCGGGGGGTGCAGGGGGGGACTGATTTTACGTCCTGTTAACATGTGGGTAAAGGCTGCTGACATGGACAGGACAATTCCCAAACAAACACATTAGTGCACTCTGCCACACTGACGTTCAAACGCCCAAATCCATTGTTAGCTGTGAAAGCGACCGAGCTCACACACACAAAACAAACAAACAAAAAAAACCACACACACAAACCAAAATAAAAAACCCCTGCTCAGCTAAGTCCTAAAGATCAAGGGCAAAGGCAAATCAGGCGTTCCCTGCTTCAGGACGGATTACTTTCTTAGCCCTTGAGACATTCCAGTGCGCACACCCCGAGGTGGTAGAAGACGGAGCACCTTGGTGGAGGAACTGTGCTTTGATCGCCAAGTCATCGACTGCAATAGGAGTCTGTGTGCTGACGATCTAGCAGGACTGGGGGGACACTCCAGTGTCCTGCTCTAACGACTGCCCACCTACACACTGTGCTTTTCCTTCTGGGTCTAAAGGAAGGTGCATTCTCACTGAAGGCTCCTTCAGTAGCAGGGCAACCTGAGACGCTGTCATGTGCAGAGCGCTTAGTGTGAGATCCGGCACAGGTAAAAAGATCATTATGTTTATAGACACCGCTTTTCTACAGCAGAAAGTCTGGGTCTTCTAAGCTCAGGCACAGGAATGGAGACAGCAAGCGCTTCCCTATCACCTGATTTTCACACGGGTACGCTAACCTTTGCATGGAAGTCTCCAAGATATGTGTGTGGAGTGGTTTTCAACTCAGGGAAATGGGTCCCCCTTTCCAGGTCACACGCATTACCCCAGGCCCCCTCTGGCTCCCCAGCACCAGCAGGTATTTGTAACTTCAGCAGGGGCTGAGGTTAGAAGCAGAGATTCTGGAAAAAAAAAAAAAACCTTTCTTCTGATTCCTACTTAGACCAATTACCTTCACCTGCTACGCCCAAGATTCAGGCAGGCAGTGGGAAGTCAGTTCCAACCTGAGCTTATCTGTTGAGCTGATGAAAACGTGATCTTGTCAAGTAGAAACTCACTTTGAACCTATTCTACACACAAGCTAAGGTAATGAATTGGACATGGACTGCTTAGTAGGACAACAGACTATAATGACATTATTTCCAGAGAGAAAATGTCAATGCAAATGTACACTGTGGGTCTTCAGTCTCGGAAAGCCACAATCACCATCAACCAAGCAGGGATGCGTCCATTTTCTTGCAGGTGCAACAGAGCTCATCTGTCTTTGAAGTCGCCCAGGAGCAGAGACGCTTCTCAGTCAGGAAAGACACAGAGAGTCACGAGTCACAGTTAGCCTCGAGCCTGGCTGTTTTGTTGTGGTTTTTCAGCTGTAGCTGGTCTGGTTCAGAAGCAACTGGTTGAAAGGCTTCAAATGCCATCCGATTGGTTCAGATTTATCTCGTCACCAGAAGCTCTGCATGGTCCAGTCTGAGCAGCCTGAAAGCCCACGTGGAGTGCCCATTGGGTTGCAGACACACGCCTCCACCGCAGACAGGTGCGGCCTCTAAGCTTCCTACAAAGAGCAACAGTGGTAAAGCGTTAACAACACACCTTGCAAGCGGCAGTTGCTAAAGGAGAACTGCAGTGAGTTATGACACATAGATTTGACCACTCTACAAGAATTTAACACCGTTCGGACGTGAGGCTCATGTTCAGAGAGCCAGGTGACTCAAGTCCTCTGAGAATAAAGGTTTTCATACCAAGTCTTAGCCAGCCAACATTTGCAGCGAGGGGCTGAAAGACGAGGAAGCAGCCCGAAGCAGCCGCAATGTGTTCATCCACAGGTCTTGGGCTGCTTTGCGCCCTCATTCAAGCACTTAGGGCTTGTTCCCTCTTCGACAGCGCTCCTCAAGAGAACTGACGTGCAGGGAAGGGCTTTGGGATTCTCTGTTCCCTTCTTTCAGAGAACAAAGACGTTTCATGAATAGTGCTGATCTGTGTCTGCAGCTTAGCCTTTCAACCGAAAGCTTCCACTGAACTATCAGAGACGGGTTAGAAAGCATTAAGAAAAGGATACTGCTTCTCCCGGAGTACTCCCACTCTTCTTGGGGCGAACTCCTCAGCAATCGGGAGCTGTTGCATTGTCCTCATCCCAGAAGGCCCTGCCTCTCCGCAGGAAGGGACGACACACTGGCCACCGCCGTTACTGCAAGTGAGCCCTGACCTCACGCAGCAGCCCTTCATTTTCCTCTAGGTCCAAGGTTACCCAGAAATAAAAGCTTCTAAAGTTCTCTTGAATGACATATTTAAAATTTGTTTAAAGTTTATTTTAACTTTCATTTTATTTGAAAAGTAGAGAGAGAGAGAACGAGCCATTGGTTCACTTCCCAAATGGCCGGCTAAGCCAAAGCCAGGAGCCAGGAAGCCCATCCAGGTCTCCCACATGGGTGGCAGAGACTCAAGCACTTGAGCCATCAACCACTGCCTGCCAGGTGCACTAGCAGGGAGCTGACTGGAAGTGGAGCAGCCAGGACTCCCACTGGCCCCGATACAGGATGCAGGCATCCCAAGTGGCGGCTTACTCCATCATGCCGTGGCACCTGCCCCTTGAACAACTGTTGATCAGCTGCCATGATAAGAAACACATGAACCCTACATTGGGTGGCTAATTGTCTTTATGTTGCCAATAAGGAAAAAGTGGAGATTTTAACAGACTGGAAAACTAGAACCCAGGTTCACTCCTATCTTTTCTTTCAAGATTTTTTATTTATTTTATTTGAAAGTTAGAATTACAGACAGTGAGACGGAGAGACAGAGAGATAGGTCTTCCCTCCATCGGTTCACTCCCCAAATGGCTGCCACGGCTGGAGCTGCACCAATCCGAAGCCAGGAGCCAGAAGCTTCTTCTGGGTCTCCCATGAAGTGCAGAGGCTCAAGGACTTGGGCCATCTTCTACTGCTTTCCCAGGCCATAGCAGAGAGCCGGATCGGAAGAGGAGCAGCCGGGACTAGAACCGGCACCCATATGGGATGCTGGTGCCGCAGGCAGAGGATTAACCTAGTGTGCCATGGCACCGGCCCCTACTCCTAGCTTTTCTTTTTTTTTTTTTTTTAACTTTTTTTTTTTTTTTTGACAGGAAGAGTGGACAGTGAGAGAGAGAGACAGAGAGAAAGGTCTTCCTTTGCCGTTGGTTCACCCTCCAATGGCTGCCGCGGCCGGCGCGCTGTGGCCGGTGCACCGCGGCCGGTGCACTGCGCTGATCCAATGGCAGGAGCCAGGTGCTTCTCCTGGTCTCCCATGGGGTGCAGGGCCCAAGGACTTGAGCCATCCTCCACTGCACTCCCTGGCCTCCTGCCTGTTGACATCTAAAAACAACATCAAAGCTTTCCTGTAAGTAACAGGCTGGCTTCATCCTCTCAAATATGCCAGAAAACGATGCTCCAAATATCTCAGTTCTGTTCCCTTCTGGGATGATATGTACGGGGAAATACCGATTAAAACTGAGACACACAGACAAACGGAGGCTGTCATTCCTATCGTTTTATCCTGAGCCATACTATCATCAGATTCCAGGTGGCCTTAAACCACCCACGCAACACTGTGTAAAAACGCAGTTTTTTAGAAACAGATGCAGCCTGAGTTAGAAATCACAGCCTCACCCCCAAATAAGGACAGAAGTCCGGCTATGGCTGTAGCTGTCCCTGCTACACCTCCCAGACAGAAACGCGTCCTCCTCCTCAGTTAGGAGCCAGTCCACAATGCAGGGCCACCCCGTCTAAGTGGGAGCACCTGCTGTTTTTCCAGTCATATTAGCAGGGAGTTGACTTGGAAGAGGAGTAGCTGGAACATGGACCAGCATCCATATGGGAGGCCAGCGTTGCAAGCAATGGCTTAACCAGCAGCACAGGCCCCAGTAGGATTTTCAATGAAGAAATTAAAGAAGCAGCCACCTGTTACAGATTGGCTCTTTTTTTAAAAGACCCTTAGCATTTTATTGTAAAACATTCTCCTTTAACATATAAGAATTAATGAAAAAAGGGAAAACTGCATTAGGTTCCTCCAGGTTTTACGGTGGGAGTCGAGTTCCATCCCTTCCGGCCTACGTAAGCCAGGGCCCTAGGTTACACTGAAACCAGTCCACGCCTTACCTGGAGGGCCGGGGCAGTGGTTGCATTCCCAGTGCGGCTGCTCTCTTGCTCCAGCTGGCTTCCAGCACACAGTGCATCCTGAGCTGCTGCTGGCTCTGCCCGCGCGCTCCTGTATTTGGGGGAGTCCGTGTTTTCTGTAGAGTTTTCAGAATGACTTTCAGTGGGAGCTGCTCCGCCCACCAAATCCTGACCACTGTCTGGATCCAAAGATGTTGCGCTTTCGTTTTCTGGATTGAGGGAATGAAGATCCTCTCCAGCGAGTTCAGAGTAAGAGTCACAGAAGGAGATGCTGTCACCACCAGTGGCATCCTGCATCAGAGGCCAGGCGTCCGAGAACTCGCCACAGACGGACCGCGAAGAGGACCCGAAGAAGGCTGCCATGGTATCCCCAGCTGCCCCTGCGTTCCTGAACACAGAATTCAGAGGTCTTTATGTACTGTCTGGTGACAGAAAACGGCCACAATGCAGCATCTTAGCTAGAACTAACTTTTTTTTTTTTTTTGGATGAAAGGGCAATTTATTTTCCATTAAAATTCTAGTGCTTCCTATTATAAACCTGCCTCAGTAAATCAAATTATCCCATTTGCTTTTACATTCATTTCTAATTAAAACAGACTGATCCAATGTCCCAAACACAAAGTTTCCAAGGTGTTGACTGAGCTTCCATAAATACCATTCTAAAATCCTATGACAGTTGGTCCTGAGTACATGACATATTATACATGATGATGAAAGTGTCAAAAATCATGAAAATACAATTAATGGGGAGTAGAATACAAAGAATGCTGCACTGAGTATTAGCAATATTGAGAGACCTACCCACTAACTCTTGCAAAAGAATTGACATCTCCAGTGTCCAGAGGCCACTAATGCTATTTAGAAAATGATGTTCTGGAGTGGAATTTTGGCTTAGCAGTTAAGATAACTGTATCCCAGACTGCAGTCTCTGGGTGTGAGGCCCAACTCCAGCTCCTGACTCCAGCTTCCTGCTGATGGAGCCCCTGGGAAGCAAAAGGGATGACTCAAAGAACTGAGTTCCTGCCACTCACGTGGGGATCCTGATTGAATTCCCAGCTCCTGCCTTCAGCCCAGCCCAATCCTGGCTGTTGCAGGCATTTGGAGGTGTTAGCCAGTGGGTGGGAGCTCTCTCTGTCTCTATGCCTCTCAAATAAATAACAATTTAAAAATTTTTTTGAAAAATTAAAAAAAAAGTGATGTCCCCATAGTTTCATTTGAAAGCCAGTTGATCAGTAGAACATAGAACAGGAGACCAGGAAACTGCTGATTAAAAGCACACGGTTACCTCTCCTGTAGGGTGGCTGCAGAATGCGCCCCACAAGCTAGAGCTGCCCGGTTGGCACCGCAAGCCTCGTCGCAGCACAGGGACGGGATCAGGTGAAGAGGCCCTGGGAAAGCCAGCAGAGCGTGAGGCACAGGCTTTTCTCGTTCTCTCACACACCATTCAACACACCTCTCTCGGAGATTCGGCTATTCCCCTTGGCGTGACTTTGGGGGCCATGGGCACTGGGGTTCTCTCTTCTCTTCAGTGAACCACTTACATTAGGTCCCTAGAGCATGAAACTCACAGATGTGGGTGTGGAGGGGGGCTGCCGGGGCCTGAGGGAGGGAGTTGGTGCTTCATCGGGGCAGGAGTCTGGGGAGACGCAGAGTTCAGGGGCGGAAGGTGGTGACGGCCGCGCAGCCACGTGAATGTTCTTGATGCCACTCCACTGTGCATGTGAAAGTGGTTACGGTGGCAGATGGAATGTTGCGTGCATTCTCCCACAATGAGAAAGCGAAGCACGCGTGATGAGGCTCTGGTGCACCTGAGGACAGGGGGCTGGTGGGGCTTTTCTGTTGAGCAGCCTAGGAATGGACCAGGACGTAAAAACATGCACTCCTGAACTCAGTACACACACACACACGTACATGATCTTTTTCATTGCTAGGAATGTCATTTAAGGCATAAGTCGATGTGTACGCACAGCTTTATGAATCATTACGCTCACTGAAGCCACATATCATTTTGATTTCAAAGATAATGCAAGCTTATCAAAGCGAAAAATTTTTAAAAAATGAAGAGAGAGATAAGAAATGAATTTAAAAAATGTATCTTTCTCAATTCTACAGACCGGAAACAAACACTTTCAACACTCTGGTGAACAGCCTTCAAGACTTCTGGCTCTCTATGTACATGTGCACAAACTTCTGACTTTACAAAACCATAAACACATTAAAGCACATACACACATACAAAACACACATACAGACACAGAGAAAAGGCCTTACGGCCTTACGGGCATTACACATGTCCATATATGTATGTATGTTGGTGTATGTACTCAAACTTTCCACACGGAATGGCTTTTATAAACAGGGAAAAACATATTATGAAACTAATATCTCCCTTTTAACAAATGAATGTCAGGGGCCGGTGTGTGGCCTAGTGGTGGTGTCTGTGTTCTGTTCCCAGCTCTGGCTCCCGAGTCCAGCTTCCTGCCAATGCCATGGATGGAACAGGGGATGGCTCACGTCACTGGTTCCCCGCCACCCACACTGGAGACCCGGACTGCATCATCTCTGGTTTTCAGTGTCAGCTCCCCTGGTTGTTGTAGGTATCTGCAGGAGTGACAGGTGGGAGCTGTCACTCTCTTCACAGCTGTCTCTCAAATAAATAGAAAAATATTCTAAAAAGCATGTTAACTATGGAGGAGCAGTTGCAAGCCAGTGTTAAGCAGAAAGGCCATTCAGCATGCCTGCATGTAGATGTCTCTCAGATCCAGGCCTCTGTCTTGTGCCACCTGAACACACATGGGTATGACCTTGGGGGTCTTGCCTGGATCGACCGCCAAGTGACTCGGCAGTGTGTGCGTCCTGCTCACTCTGGAGGTTTCAGAATCGTCAAAAAGCAAAAGGCACTGTTGCTCCTCATAGAAATGGCTGCTTCCAGAGAAAGCGCAGGATGAGCCAGGACTTCCTTTTGTGCCAGAAAGTAAGAAAGCACCAAAAGAGTAATGGGGCAGCAGAACGAAATGGCACAAGAGGCAGCCTGAAGGGAGTTCCACTGGTCAAATGGAGGAGAAACTGAGAATCACAATCAATAATGATACCAAAGGATTGTAACCCATTGAGTAAAAATCGCAAGTCTGAACTAATTAAAGCAAGGAAATAAATGGATAAGAAGGGACATTTCCTCATTACTATAGAAGCCAAATAATAAAGTCGGAATGATGGTGGAACTAGAAACATCATTGTTAACCAACGTGAATGATTTAGGAATTTAGATAATGAGTGATTTAGGAAAGAATCGTCAGAGGATGCTAAACTACTCAGCGATAGTTTGGGGAGCAGCAGGATATTTGCATGCTTTCAAAATATCTCCCCACAAGATAATTATCAATTACAAAGAGGAAGAAAACTAATTTTATTGTGGAGAAACCTGGAGGACATCACCTTGGCTAAGTGGCCAAGCTTAACCGGATGGGGCATGGGACAGACATCTGTGCCTCCCAATGCTAGGCACCAGGAAGAACGCAGCAGCCCCTCTGCTGTGTTCCTGAATCTAACCCAGAGGCAGCATGGGACAAACTCAAACTAAGGGCCAGCCCACAAACCTACTGGCTTGTAGACTTCAATGATATCAACGCCATGACACACAAAGAAAGAAGAAGAAACCACCCTAGATTAGAAGAAGCCAAAGATACTTGGCAGCCAACTGTAACAGTGGCATCGGGGTTTCCTTTGCTATGAATGACGTTGCTGGACAATAGGAGCATATAGATGTGCTCTGTAAACTAGAACATGTCGTTGAATTACTGTTCATTTCCTGACCTCTACTCATCGTGCTGTGGTTACATCACAGAACGTCCTTTTTAAAGATTTATTTATTTGAAAGTCAGAGTTACACAGAGAGAGGAGAGGCAGAGAGAGAGAGAGAGAGAGAGAGGTCTTCCATCTGATGGTTCACTCCCCAATTGGCCACAATGGCAGGAGCTGTGCCGATCCAAAGCCAGGAGCCAGGAGCTTCCTCCGGGTCTCTCATGTGGGTGCAGAGACCCAAACACTTGGGTCATCTTCTACTGCTTTCCCAGGCCATAGTAGAGAGCTGGATGGGAAGTGGAGCAGCAGGGTCTTGAACCGGCACCCATATGGGATGCCAGTGCTTCAAGCCAGGGTGTTAACACGCTGCACCACAGCCCTGGCCCCTGAATGTTCTTATTCTTAGGAAACAAACACCGAAGTATTTTTTTAAAGAAGATTTATTTATTTATTTTTAAAGTCAGAGTTACAGAGGGAGACATAAACACACACACACACAGAGAGAGAGAGAGAGAGAGAGAGAGAGAGAGGGAGATTTCCTATCTGCTGGCTTACTACCTAGATGGCTACAATGGCCAACACTGGGCCAGGATCAAGCCAGGGGTCAGAAGCTTCACCTAGGTCTCCCATGTGGGTAGCAGTGGCCCAGGCATTTGGACCATCCTCTGCTGCTTTTCTCACGCCACTAGCAGGGAGCTAGATCAGAAGTGGAGCAGCTGAGACACTAACCAGTGCCCACGTAGGATGCTGGCATCACAGGCAATGGAATTTTTTTAAAAAATATTTATCTGAAAGGCAGAGTTAGAGAGGGGGGAGGGGAGGGAGGGGCAGAGAGAGAGAGAGAGAGAGAGAGAGGTGTCTTCCATCTGCTGATTCACTCCTAAATGGCCACAGTGGCTGGGGCTGGGCCAGTTCGAATCCAAGAGCCAGGAGCTTCTTCCAGGTGTCTTATGTAGGTTCGGGGTTCAAGCACTTGGGCCATCTTCTGCTAGCTTTCCCACGAACATTAGCAGGGAGCAGGATTGGAAGTGGAGCAGCTGGGACTTGAACTATCACCCATATGGGATACCAGCATTGCAGGCAGTGGCTTAACCCGCTATACCACAACACCAGCCCCAGTGCAGCAGCTTTTATCTGCTATGCCACAATGCCAACCCCTCACTGAAGTATTAAGGGGTAAAATGCACACCACATCTACTACTGACTGTTAAATGACAAATGAGAAAAATGTGTGTGATGTGTGGTGTCAGAATGAGAGAGAGAGAGAGAGAGAGAGAGAGAGAGAGAGAATAAAGCAAATGTGGAAAAGAGATAAAGCATTTAAGGGAAAGGATATGTGAGACTTCTCTGTCCTACTCTTCCCATTTCCCTGAAAGTCTGAAATAATGTCAAAATAGAAATTTGAAAGAAAAGTAAGGCACTGCTGTTTAGAAGGGAGTGTGCGAGATGATGAGCTCATGGAAGCTGGACATCACATGGGACTTTCTACCCTGAGTGTCCTGTTAGGAGGATGAACAACAAGGCCACTCAATGTTTAATTGTTCTTCTCTGATGGAAGAAGAGTTTGAAGAAAGCTGAGTGTTCCTACATCTAAAGTGATAGCTCACCTCTGAAGAAATTATCCCTGCTAATTCTGCCTGTAGTAACGGTGTCCGTGGGAGAGTATCCAGGAAAACACAATTCATGAGGGAGGTTGAGGATCATTCAGTTACTGTCAATAGCTGTCCAAGAATGTATTTTCTGTGTTGGCAAAGACAAACCTAGACCCACACACACCATGAAAAATCTTACATTTTATTCTTAATCTACTCTTTAGATGGAAGATAGTAACGAATAGTAGTTATTCATTTGTACAACATGAAATTGAAAGAATGGGGACTAGCATTGTGGCACAGCTGGTTAAGCCACCATCTGCAGTGCTGGCATCCCATATGGGCACCAGTTTGAGTCCTGGCTGCTCCACTTCTGACCCAGCTTCCTGCTAATGTGCCTGGGAGAGCAGAGCAGCAGAAGATGGCCCAAGTCCTTGGGCCCCTACACCCACATGGGTGACCCAGAAGAAGCTCCTGGCTCCTGACTTGAGCCTGGCCCAGCCAGGATGGTTGTGGCATGTGGGGTAATAAACCAGCAGATGGAAGAACTCTCTCTGCAACTCTGCCTTTCAAATAATAAATAAATCTTTAAAAAAAGAGAGATTGGAAGAATGATCATAAGATTACTCAAAAATATAAAGAAGCAATACATGAGTTAAAGAAACCCATACATGATATGGATAAAAAATTTTGCCAGGAGATGGAGACACTGAAGAGAAATCAAGCTGAAATATTAGAAATGAAGAATTCAATATGCCAAATAAAAGATATAGTGGAAAGCTTCAACAACAGACTTGGTGAGGCAGAACAAGAATATTTGAGTTGTAAGACAAATCTTCAGAAACAGACAAAAAAGAAACAAGAAGAAAAAATTAGAAAAACTGAGAAAGTGTTTGAAATTTATGGGATACTATCAAACAACCTAACAAATGTGTCTTAGGAGTTCCTGAAGGTATGGAAAGAGATGAATTAGAAGACCTATTCAGTAAAATAATAGCAGAAAGCTTTGCTAATCTGGGGAAAGATAGGGCCATTCAAGTACAGGAAGCACATAGAACTCCTGATATGCATGATCAGAAAAAACGTTCAACAAGACACACTGTAGTCAAACGTTCAACAGTAAAACATAAAGAAAAGATTCTAAAATGTGCACCAGATTAACTTCAGAGGATCCCCAATTAGACTGACAGCTGATTTCTCATAAGAAACCCTACAGGCTAGGAGAGATGCAGTCCAAGTCCTAAAAAAGCTGTCAACCCAGAATACTGCACCCAGCAAAGCTCTCATTTATAAATGAAGGTGAAATAGAGATCTTCCAAAACAAACAGAAATTGAAAGAATCTGTCACCACTTGTCCAGTCTTACAAATGATACTTAAGGATGTGCTACACATAGAAACAGAGAAAGATAGTCATCACTATGAAAGAATGTTAATAAAGAAAATCTCCTTGTAACACTACAAAGGAAATCCAAAACAAACAGTAGGAATATTTATGGAAAATGGCAGGGCCAAGTCATTACTTATCAATAAAAATCTTGAATGTAAATATCCTAAATTCTCCAATTAAAACATGCAGGTTGGCTAAATGGATTAAAAAGAAAATCCATGTATTTGCAGTCTACAAGAAACACCTTACCAACAAAGATACCCAGAATGAAAGTGAAAGGATGGAAAAAGATAATCCATGCTAAGAAAAAGCAAAAAAGACAGGAGTAGCCATCCCAATATTAGACAAAATAGACTTTAACACAAAAACTGTTAAAAGGGACAAGGAAGGGAACTATGTAATGATTAAGGGATCAATTCAAGAGGAATTTGTGACTAGAGTCAATGTACATGCATCCAATATGAGGGCACCTGGCTATTTAAAACAAATGTTAATGTATCTAAAGGGAGACATAGGAGCCAATACAATAATAATGGGGAATTTCAACACTCCACTTTTATCAATAGACAAACCAACTAGACAAAAATCAACAAAGAAACAACAGAGCTAACCTACACTATGGACCAAATAGACCTAATTGATATCTACAGAATCTTTCATCCCATGGCCGGCAAGGCGGCTCACCTGGCTAATCCTCTGCCTGCACCGCTGGTACCCTGGGTTCTAGTCCCGGTTGGGCGCCGGATTCTGTCCTGGTTGCTCCTCTTCCAGTCCAGCTCTCTGCTGTGACCCAGAAAGGCAGTGGAGGATGGCCCAAGTTATTGGGCCCTCTACCCACATGGGAGACCAGGAGGAAGCACCTGAATCCTGGCTTCAGATGGGCCCAGCGCACTGGCTGGAGCGCACCAGCCGCAGCGGCCATTTGGGGGGTGAACCAACGGAAAAGGAAGACCTTTATCTCTCTCTCTCTCTCACTGTCTAACTCTGCCTGTCCAAAAAAAAAAAAAAAAAAAAAAGAATCTTTCATCCCTCAGCTGCAGAATATATGAACATTCTCTAGGATAGACCATATGCTAGGCCATAAAGCAAGTCTCAATAAATTCAAAAAAATTGAAGTCATACCATGTATCTTTTCTGACCACAATGGGATGACCTGGAAATTAACAACTTAAGAAACTCCAGAAAATATTCAAACACATGGGAGAGTGAACAAATGCTCCTGAATGAACAGTGGGTCATAGAAGAAATCAAAAGGGAAATTAAAAAAATCCTAGAAATGAATGAAGATAATAACATGACATATCAAAACTTATGAGATACAGCAAAAGCAGTGTTACAAAGGAAAGTTTAGGGGCTGGCGCTGTGGAATAGCCAGTGAAGCCACCACCTACAGTGCTGGCATCCCATTTGGCGTCAGTTTAAGTCCAGGCTGCTCTACTTCTGACCTGGCTCTCTGCTATGGCCTGAGAAAGCAGTAAAAGTCCTAAGTCCTTAGGTCCCTGCATTCATGTGGGAGACCTGGAAGAAGCTCCTGGCTCCTGGCTTCTGCTTGGCCCAACTCTGGCCATTGTAGCCATCTCTCTCTCTGCCTCTCTGTAACTCTGCCTAAAAATAAAAAGTATTAGACACCTGTGATAGTATATATATATATATATATATATATTTAGAGAGAGAGAGAGAGAGGAAAGTTTATAGCAATTATGTCAAGAAATTGGAAAGGCATCAAATAAATGATTTAACAATGCATCTCAAGTATCTAAATAAGCAAGAAAAAAACAAAACCAAAATTAGTAGGAGGGAAGAAATGATTAAAATTAGAGACTGGTGCCAGCGTTGTGGCATAGCAGATAAAGCCACCGCCTGTAGTGCCCGCATCCCATATGGGTACTGTTTTCAGCCTTGGTTCCTCCACTTCCTATCCAGCTCCCTGCTAATGTGTCTGGGAAAGCAATGGAAGACACCCAAGTCCTTGGGCCCCTGCACCCACATAGGGAGTCCTGGAAGAAGATCCTGGATCCTGGCTTCAGCCTGGCCTAGACCTGGCCCTTGTGGCCATTTGGGAAGTGAACTAGCAGATGGAAGAACTCTCTACCTCTGCCTCTGCCTCTCTTTCTCTGTAACTCTTACTTTCAAATAAATAAATAAATAAATAAATCTTAAACAAAATCAGAGACAAATATAATATGCTTTTTCTGATATGTGGCAGTTAAGATAGAATACAAAAAAATGTATAGGAATGAAATGGACATCTTGCAATATATTTGTTGTTTTTAGCCCTTGTTTATACACCTGTGGAATTGTGATGTTCCTACTTTTTACTTGTTGAGTCTTATGGTTAGTGGTGAAATAAGCCAGTGATGATAGAGTGGATTGAAAGTATGTCTTGGCTGGCGCCGCAGCTCACTAGGCTAATTCTCTGCCTGTGGCGCCAGCACCCCGGGTTCTAGTCCCGGTTGGGGCGCCGGATTCTGTCCGGGTTGCCCCTCTTCCAGGCCAGCTCTCTGCTGTGGCCCAAGAGTGCAGTGGAGGATGGCCCAAGTGCTTGGGCCCTGCACCTGCATGGGAGACCAGAAGGAATCACCTGGCTCCTGGCTTTGGATTGGCGCAGCGCGCCGGCTGTAGCAGCCATTTGAGGGGTGAACCAACTGAAAAGGAAGACCTTTCTCTCTGTCTCTCTCTCTCTGTGTCTGTAACTCTACCTGTCAAGATAAAAATAAAATAAAAAAAAAATTATATAAAAAAAGAAAGTGTGTCTTGGGGCCAGCGCTGTGGCATAGCAGATAAAGCTGACGCCTGCAGTGCCGGCATCCCACATGGGTGCTGGTTCAAGTCCTGACTGCTTCACTTCCAATTCAGCTCTCAGCTATGGCCTGGGAAAGTAATGGAGGATGGTCCAAATCCTTGGGCCCCTGCACCAGTGTGGGAGACCCTGAAGAAGCTCCTGGTTCCTGGCTTCGGATCGGCACAGCTCCAGCCATTGCAGCCAATTGGGGAGTGAACCAGTGGATGGAAGACCTCTCTCTCTCTCTCTCTCTCTCTCTCTGCCTCTCCTCTCTGTATCTCTGACTTTCAAATAAATAAATAAGTCTTAAAAAAAAGAAGAAAGCATGTCTTTTCAAAAATTAAAGAAAATAAGAAAAGAAGTAAGGTGGGGGATTGAAGCAGGGGGATGATGAATAAGGGGAGTATGGTTATCTTCTTAGAACTGTACCTAGGAAATACATGAAATCTGTTCTATTCATATTAATAAAAACATTAAAAATTTTTAAAAAATTAACTGGAAAAAGAATGCTACATCCTGCATGCCTTGAAAAGGAAGATTAGACATTTGCAAATGCAGAAGTCAACCTAACTGGGGTAAGTTTAACTGCATAAAGACCGGTCAATGCAGACTGGATGGTGCTACTGGGAAATGCAGAGAAACAGGAGAGGGCGGCAGGGCAGACTGCTATGGAGGGTTGCTGCCCACACAAGGTTTCAGAGGCTTTGAGGCTGTGCGGTGGGGACAGGAGCGGGATATGTGCTCAGGAGTCTAAATGTCTAAGTGGCCAAGAAGGTTTGTCCGGGTTACAGGTCAACTTCCATTGGACTTGCTGTCTAATGTGTCATTTCTGTCAATCATCTAAGAGGCAATTATGGCTTGTGGGAAACTGTTATGGCCCTCCTTCCTCCCTCTTCCTTAAGAGATCAAAAAAGATGTTAAAATAAGCACATTAATGCTCACTTTGACCTGAACAGACAACAAAGGACACCAACTCCTCTTCCACGACAGGTTAACATGATTTCACACCAAATTGACTCTAAACAAGAAAGGCAAGCTTGCCTAAAAAGTAGCTGGAAAATTCTAGAACTTTAATGAATGCTTATTTTCTTCTTAGCACTGAAAACACAAAACACCCACACCAACAGGGGATCATTTAATAGGATTAGCTCTTACTAGAAAACCACGTGCAGCAACCTTGCTGGGAGATGAATCTGAACATATTTTTACGGCTTTAATCTCTGCATTCTTCCGGTTTGTCTGCAAGATCCCGTGTGGCTGAACTTACCGTAAGGCTGGGCGGAGCCCCGGTGGCACTGACAGCAGGCTCTGTGAGCACACGGGCTGAGCCGAGGTCTGTCAAAACAGGACAGCTCAGAGCCGTTGTACTGCACGTCTTGGGACCTCAGAGACCCTAGGCAAGGAGGGGAGATTTCGGTCAGTGAACCCAGTGTTCTCCATCAGAGAGCCCCGTTCATATCATAACAGAAAACAGCACCATTGTAGCTTTTTTAGAGAAAACACAGCTATCATTGCATGTTCTGATTCAGTTGCTTCATGACTTAGCATGGGGTTACACCCCAATAAACTTACCATAAGCTGAAAATATCCCAGTCAAAAACACACTGGATATACCTAACGTGCTGCACACCGCAGCTTAGCCTTGCCTACTTTCCGTGTGCTCAGGAAATGCCCATTGGCCTACAGATGGGAAAAATCTTGCAGCACAAGCCTATCTTATACTAGAGTGTGGAGTGTCTCATGTGGTTTATTGAATACTGAACTGAAGGGGAAAAGCAGAAGGGCTGGACGGGTACATTTTTGTACCATCTTAAGGGAAAAAAACTGTCAGACCATCTTACATTGGCGGGCTGCCTGTATTTCTTACATGGAGGCAAAAGTATGAAATAATTTGTTAAGAAAGTTCAAAATGCAGGATGCTTAGGTTGCCAGAACCCAAAATACTTTTTGTTTTGCCTAGTGGCACGGGACATCACGGCCTTGTCAGTGTCCTTAAAGACAGCTGCCTTTCCCAGTGTAGTCTACAAGGGTCTTCATGTGCCCTTCACTCCCCCCACCCCCGCCCCAGAAACCTCTTATTTAAGGAATACAAACTTCATGCATTTCATAAATACAACTGCAGGAACAGAGCAGTTCTTGAGCAGCTCCTCGATGCTTGTCATTGCCAAGTGTCTCGTCGCATGACAATGATAATAAACACACTGCACCGGAACGCTAGGGAAGATCAGGAGCTGGAGACTTACAGCTGGGTTTTTTCTCCATGAACTGTCTCTTGCAATAGATGACACAGAGGATGAGGAGTGCCAGGAGGACGGTGGCCAGGGCGCTGCAGATGACCGCAGCCAGGGCCGTGTCCCGAGGACTGGAGGCCGTGGATGCGATCTTCACCAGGTTGACCTTGCTGGTACCTGCAAATACACAGATGGGGTCAGCGAGCTCTCTGACCAGCCCAGGAGATGTGACACTCACGAAGAAGCAAGAAAACCAGAAAGTTACAAACACGGCCCAAGCACCCTTTGTCTTAGATTTCTTTAATGCTGCAACTGTACCTTGCACCTCAAAATATGTCGGATGTGCCTCTATGATCTCAACACACACTGGATACCCAGCCTTCAACACATTGTGTTGTAGAAATTTGCCCTTATGTCCACTAGAAGAGAAAGCTGGCAGCCTGCCATTTTTAACAGTTTTTTTTTTTTTTAATATTTATTCATTTATTTGAAAGGTGAAGTTACAGAGAGAGAGAGACAGATCTTCCATCTGCTGGTTCACTCCCCAAACGGCCACAACAGCCAAGGGCTGGGCCAGGCTGAAGCCAGGAGCCAGGAGTTTCTTCTGGGTCTCCCACATGGGTGCAAGGGCCCAAGGTCTTGGGCCATCTTCTGCTGCTTTCCCAGGTGCATTAGCAGGGAGCTGAATTGGAAGTGGAGCAGCCGGGACACAAACCAGCGCCCATATGGGAGGCTGATGGAGCAAGTGGCGGCTTAACCCACTATGTCACAACCCTAGCCCCAGGAGCTTGACATTTTTATCTCTGTATCCCCAGGACGTCAGCAACATGTTTGGGAAAAGGTAACTCCCCCTCCATCCTCTGAAGGTTTGCTGAAATGAGCTGGCAGCAGACAGATTAACAGGAGCAAAAGGCACACGGATTTAGTTACATGCATGGGGTCATCGCAATAACCCTGTGAGGTTCAGATGCTCACGTCCCCTTCCTCCTAGGGGAGGGGGAGAATGAGGATGTGGACTGTTTTTAAGAGGATGCACATGAATTCTGGGGGCAGGAGGGGACCTGGAGACCAGCCACTGGTCTGTAAGTGATTCTCTTTGGGAACTGAATAGGATCAAAGAGCAGAAAACAGCTCGTGATGAAGTGTGTCTGGACGTGGTGCCGCTCCTCGGTCTCGCTGCTTGGTGTGTGAGTTTGTTCTTCTCAGGGAGGGGATCCAAGGCCCCGTTTGGCAGATCTGGTCTTCCAGCATCTGTTGGTCTCCAAATGTTTTTAACTTAAATAAGCAGCACACCAGGGCGCCACATTTTGGTGTGATATCCCCTGGACTCCTTCAGTAGTCTTACTGAAATATTCCTTAAGTAATTGGAATTCGACCATATTTTTAAGCAGACTGAGCTAAACTGTGGTCCCCAGTTTCTGAGGCAGCAAACAGTTTGAACATCTTAGCTGTTAAATTACTCAAAACACGTAAGTTTAGGACTAATGTTAGCGTCATGCTATGGAGACAGGCACAGTCCTGTGCTATGCAAGTCAGGGACAAGATGGCTTTTTAGAGGGCAGTGCTGTTTCCTGGTTCATGGTGCGTTCTGGAACCTGATGGCCTGGGTCATCCTCTGCACGTGCGACTTTGGGCCAGTGACTGATCTCTGTGAGTCTCAAGGCCACATCTGTTCAGAGGGAGGTAATGTCATCACCTGCTTTATCTGGTGGTTCACAGGGTTACATGCGTTCCCATGGAAAGTACTTAGGACAGGCTCAAGTGTACCCAGTGCTATAAGCTACATGTGATGATGATAGTCTAATTAGTGATGTGGTTACCCTTAAGGTGCTGGCATGAAAAAACTCCTTTAAATTAGAAATCCATATTCAGTTGAGTTACAGCATATCCTATTAATCAAGCCCAAATGAATCTGAGAGAGCAATGAAGGGGCAGGGGCAGTCAGGGTGCAGCAGGTTAAGCCACCGTTCCCTGTTGGAATGCCGGCTTGATCCCACCTGCTATGCTTCCGATCCAGCTCCTTGCTAATATGCCTGAGAAGAAGATGATGGCCTGAGTTCTTGGGTCCCCGCCACCCACATGGGTGACCAGGATGAAGTTCCTGGGTCCTGGGTCGCCCAGACCTGGCTGCTGCAGCCATTTGCACAGTGAAAATTTCTATGTCTCTCTCTCCCTCTGCTGCTCTACTTAAATATATCTTTAACACAGAAGATCAGTTGCAATGTCCCTCCATGAGTGAGCTGTGGGGACCCTCTGTGGCTCTTTTACTGTGGCAAATTCCCCACTGGCAATGCCCTGAAGGGCATTGTGTGCCTTACACGTGTTCTAAGTCATCTGGAAACTACACTAAAATTAATCTATTTTACTTGGCCCAACATATCTTAAAATGGCTACATTTCCATGTGTATTCAATATAAATTTATTAATGGCCTGGTTTACATTCTCTGGTGCTAAAATTTCAAAATCTGTGATTTTACACAGACATCCCATGTCATTTTGGACTAGCCAAACTGCAAGTGCTCAGGAGCCACGTGTGGCTAATGGCTACTACACAGGACTTTGTCATTATAAACACCAAAGGTTCATATCTGTATTGTGCATTGGTGATTTCTCCCTCACCCCTATCTATCCAACCCCACCCCCAGAACAACTGTCTACTGAATGAACCTGGAGGCCGGCACCAGAGAGAAACATCTGGGTGAGTATTACCACGTATTCAAGTAGGATAGCAGGAATGGTCAATCTGGAATGTGAGTTTTGGTATTTTTTGTCTCAATGGTTCTGAGCCACACAGAAAATAGGTTGCTACTGCCACCTGCAAAGGCACACGAACTGTATGTCCTGGGCGTGGACGCAGAGGGATCATAAATGACCACACGTTTCACAGGACATTTATTTGTAAACATGTTTACTATTCATACAACGCATTTTGTCACTGACAGCTACAGTAACAGCACACACTAACGCTCACCATCTCAACAACTTACACCCGTGACCCGATAGAGATTAAATTAAATCTGAAACAGCCTCTGTTAGAGGACAGACTCACAAAAGGATGTAGGAACTCAGGCACAGCTGTACAGACACTGACAAATCAATAGCTGAATGGGGATTTAGGTCCCATGCAAGTTAAAATAGCAGGCCACATGGAAGGGGAAGTGACTTGGAAATGCAAGCTTTATCTACTTGGATCAAAGCCTGGCGCTGTGGGAAAGGCCATCTCATTTACATCTGTGAGAAAGGTCCACTTGAGGGCCAGAATAGTTTCTTTTGCTTCTACTCTCTGTCAAGTAACCTCATCCTACTCAGGGTAGGCCTCTGCAACAGCTCTCATTAAATGAGGAACAATACGTGGTTGGAGTTGAAGATCCCCAGGTTCTTAACTATGTCTTAGCTATTCAGTGAGCTCATCGATTGATTCCACAATGGATCTTCAGGAATACCCTCGAAGGAACATGGATTTCAGGGGACAGCAGTATCGTGATGACAGTCCCTCAAGTTCTTATTGCTTAAAATCTGCCTAAAATGCGTGAGTGAACTCACTTGGCTTTATATAAAAGGAACCTTATCTGACTTAGAAGAGGGTTAAATGTGCCCAAAGTGAGGAATTTATTTTGAATTTGGTAGCTTGTAACTCAGGAGTGAAAACAACTCCTGGAGTCAAACACAGAAGTCCTGTTAGTGCCCCTCTCTCCATGGTAGGGCACTAATATAATTTCAGTGATGTCTAGTTGCAATGATCGCATCAGCTTTAAAGGAAAATATACCCAATTTGCTGCTTCTCTATGCATTTCCCCAGGCAGTGGTATCCAAAGACAAACAAGAAAACACACAAGTTTCCTCTCTCAACTTTGATGACTGTAGAAAAAATAGCATCTTGTTAACCCTCTCATTGAGTGCTCATGGGAAGCAGGAATCTGGAACCATATATATATATTTTAATCTGAGAGAGAGAGTGCGAGAGAGTGAGAGAGGGAGTAAGCAAGTGAGCTTGTTTCCATTTGCTGGTTCACTCCCCAGATGATCACAATGGTCATGGCTGGGCCAGAGCTGAAGTTGGGAGCTGGGAACTCAACTCAGACCTCCCACATGGGTAGTGGAAACGCCAATCAAGTACTTGAGCCATCACCGCTGCCTCCCAGGGTCTGCCACTAGCAGGAAGCTGAAGTCAGGGGCTGGAGCTGGCAAACTCGTGCACTCTGCTGTGGGATGTTGGGCGTCTTAACTGCTCGATCCTTGTACAAGCTTATGACAACACTTACAGCAAATAAGCTTTGTAAATAGGAGATCAGTGCATAATTTTTAGCTTTAATTGTCACGTGCAGCAATGCAGACTTACATAGGGAAGTTAGGGGACAGTGAGCTCAGTATCATTTGATTTTGGAACAGCCTCAGAAACTCATTCACAGAAGTTCCCGATAAAATCCGATCTGCCTACGATTCTTTGTGACCGGAGCAGTAATAAAAAGGGGGGTGAGGGAGGTTTGTCCTAGCTACATGAAGCAGCTTCTACTCTACTAAGGTTTTCGTTAATTGAGATGTTGTTGAAATTCCTCAGAAAAAGACTTATCTACTACAAATGAAAAAGTATTGTTTTGTTGACCTGTGGCTGTTGCAGCGAAGTAGGGATTAAAGATTTATTCCACCCACATGCCTTGGCTGCATTCCCTGCTAGCAGTTCGCTAAGCGTATCGAATGCCTGCAAGGAATTCTGTCCCTCCCTTATTAGGATTCTGACAGTACTTCTGCAGAGCTGGGACTAGCAATGTCCACATTCTTTGGAAAGTTTTAATTTTTCCAGGATACAAAGGCATCTGTGACCCCAAGCAATCGAGTCATGAAATTTCACCATAATCTTAGCACTACCCTTTGGCAATGTACTTCAGAGAGAGGACTGTTTTCTTAGCTTAGAGTTTACATGACACACATTGCATAGGTTCAGTTTTACATTCTACGTCCCTGTAGAGTTCATTCCAACTGAACTCTTAGGCTGAGCTTCCTACTAGGCAACAGATAGACCCAAGGAGAACCTGGACAGAAAACGGAGGTCCCCGGCAAAGCCGGTCCAGCCTGACACTCTGGCACGTGCAAGAGTTGGAGAATCCAAACCCTCTCCTCCTATCTCACACCCTGCGGAGCTTGGGAATGCAACCTGAGAGACACAGATATCGAGAGATTGTGTCACTGGACGAAGACAAGAGGAGCACTTCAGATGCGGCAAACCAGAAGCCGTGCGCAGGCCCCAGAGGTGACTACAATGCAAACGCTTGCTTCTGTAGACTTGTGTGCTCCCTTGCAGGACTCCCACCTCCCAGCCAGGGCCCTGAGAGCCCATTTGGTCGGTGATGAACCAAGGCCCTGGTCTGCTGCGAAGTGAGGCAGCTTGAGGCCTGCATTGAGCCCCGCTGGTCTGTCCAGCAGCCTCCAGTGCTCCACTCCAGACGTGAGTAGCTTCTGACAGAGGAGAACATTCTGCCAGGTAACGGGGAGCTAAATAACTCAGGCCTGGTTATGCGGGGTCTGTAGGGAGGACAGGCCAGGCCACAGGGCGACTCCAGGACATCCTGGACAGCAGACCTGCCCGCGGGAGCCTGGTGGCTGACTGCCTGCGTGCTTACCAGTGCCTCAGCCCCAGGGGGCTCCAGAAAGCCTCTATGAGTAGGCCTGGCAGCATTGGCACTTGAGCAATGACTGGGTGCCAGTGAGGCAGCGAGCGGAGGCCATGCCACAGAAATGACCAAGTGGAAGGGGCCTTGTCCTAGCGGGAGATGGAACAGCACGGGCGCTCTGGTGCAGACCCTCCTCTGCACAGCTACAGCTCTGCTTCCTGCAGCTCTACCATCCAACCTCCCCAGTTTCCCAGTACATCATGTCTGACAACCTGCTGAACCAATGACCCTTCTTGCCAGGGAAGATTCCTAATAAACGGCCCTGTTCAAGCAGAGCAGGCTTGGGAGGGAGGGAACTGGTGTCCAGTCTCTGGCTCTTGCGGATTCCCAGGCTGGCATGGACAAGACTTTTCACCTGTTGGGATTCTACCTTACCCAGGCACCTAGATCCCTCGGGAGGCAGAGGCACCAAGCATTCCCCTTAAGGGCAGATGGGCTCATGCAGAGCCAGCTGCCCCGCTCACTTGGGCAGATTTGACGCCAGACAAGTCCTGGGAGCGCTCTGCAGCCCGCGTGTCGAGCCTAGCCTTTATAGGAAAGGTTAAGATTAAGAATAATGCTATATCTCACCACTCTGGAATTTATACCTCCAGTCTGAGCTGCTTTTTTTTTTTTTTTAAAGATCATTTATTTTCATTTACTTGAAAGGCAAAGAGAGAGAGAGACAGATATATATATATATATATATATATATATCTCTTATATTTTCTAGTTCACTCCCTGAATGTTTGCAAAAGCCAGGGCTGGGTAGGTCAAGCCAAAGCCAGAAACAAGGAAATCCTTTGGTGTCTCCCATGTGGGTGGCAGGGGCCCAAGCAATTGAGCCATCATTTGCTGCCTCCCAGGATGCATTAGCAGGAAGCTGCATTGTAAGCAGAGTAGCTAGGACTTGAACCTATACTCAGACAGAGGTTGTGGGTGTTGCAAGCATCAGCTTAACCTGCTACACCCCAGCACTTGCCCCAGAGCTGTTTTCTTGGACTCCACTTGCATCCATCCCACAGCTTACTGAACACCTCCACTTGGATGAAGGCACATCCTAAACTCAACAGGTCCAAAAAGAGAACCCACCACCCCTAAAAACATTCCTTAGTGTTCCCCAAATGTCTCCCACCTGCCATCACATCTGTCTGCACCACTCTTCCTCGGGCTGCTTCACGGATGGCTCCTCCAGCTGTCCTGGGTTCCTCCTCATTTGTCACCTACTCAGTGAGGCTTCCCTATCCAACTATGTAAAGCTGCAACCTCTCCCTGGTACTCCCTCCTCTTCCCTGCTTCCTTGCCTCTGTAGCACTTGTCACCATCTGACATTTTACATGTATGGGTCACTGTCACTCTGCCCCAAGGTGGGAGTACAAAATCTAACCTGCTTCCCCCCCAAAACACCCAGCTGGCTTGTGGTTAAGCTGGTCAGCAAGAGGTCACTCTTTCCAGTCTGCATTGCAGCCAGGCCTGGCCATGCCAGGCAGAGTCTGCAGGGAGAAGGGCTGGGTAGAAGCAATGCGTGTTATATATGCATCATCGCAACTGAGGGACAAGTTGCTGCTACAGACTCCCCTTCACCACAAGCTGGACTCTGGAGACAGCAGCAGCTGAGTCTTGACTGTCTGAGTAAGCCAGAGGGCAAACGCTGACATCGAGGCAGGCATATGGCACAGCAGATAAGATGCTCTTGGGGGATGCCCAAATCTAGTATCGAAGTGCCTGGGTTCAAGTCCTGTCCTGGCTCCCAGTTCCAAATTCCTGCTAATTGCATACCCTGGGAGTGAGCAGTGATGGCTCAAGTACTTAGGTCCTTGCTACTCACAAAGGAAGTCTAGATCTGGTTTTTGGCTTGGTTTGGCCCAGCCCCAGCTGTTGTGAGCATTTGGAGAAGTGAACCAGTAGATGGGAGATTGCTCTCCATTTCTGTCTCTCTATCTTTCAAATAGTAAAGATGAAAAAAGAAAAACAAAGTCTGGCACAGCAACCAGTGCAGGAGGCTGGCCTCTGAATCCAACACGAAGCCACGGTGCTACACCAGGCCACACTGGCTGGACTGGTAGGCGACAAAGAGAGCTGCCTTTACCCCAACCCCAATTACATACCCCCTACAAGTGACAATTACATACCCCACAAAAAAATCAGGTTCCACAGGGCAAAGTCAGGTAAAAGCATTACAAGGAAAGGAAATTACAGATCAAGATCCATTACATAGAGAAACCCAAAAAGTATTAACAAGATAGAAGCAAACCAAATTCAACAGCATATTAAAAGATTATATACCATGACAAATTGAGATTTACCTCAGAAAGGCAATGATGGTTTAATCTTATAAAAAATCAATCAATGATATGCACTAACAAAATGAAAAGGAAAAACTGCATGATCATCTCAGTTATGCTGAAAAGACATTTGACAAAATCCAACGTCTTTTCATTATTAACAAAATGCTCAATAAGCTGGGAAGAAAACTTCCTCAACATGATAAAGGTTAGATGTGAAAAACTCAGTGAACATCATATTCCATGGTGAAGGACTGAATACTTTGCACTAGGACAAAGAAGAGGACATGATATCCAGTCTTACCATTCTACTCAAAATAGGACAAGAAGTTCTAGCCAGAGCAATTAAGCAAGGAAAAGAAGACAAGACATCCAAATTTTAAAAAAGTAAAACTATCTCAATTTGCAGATGACATCCTGTATGTAGAAAACCCTAAGGATTCCATAAAAAAACTGTCAGAAATAACTGTCAGTCAGTGGCAGCATTCACAGTGAACATGTAAAAATGAATTGCATTTTATATACTAGCAATGAATAGTAATCCTAAAAGGAGAAATTCCATTTACAAAGAGACTAAAATAATTAGGAATAAATTTAACTAAAAAAAGCTGTAAGAATTGTACACTGACAGCCACCAAAGCATTGTTCGAAAAAATTAAGGAAGATCAAAACAGACAGGGAGACATCCTATGTTCACAGATTGGGAGATCAAATACTGTTAAGACAACAATACTACCGAAAGTGACATGCAGATTCAATACAATCCTTATATTCACTATATATTTTTTCTTTTTTTTAAAGATTTATTTATTTATTTGAAAGTCAGAGTTACACAGAGAGGAGAGGCAGAGAGAGAGAGAGAGAGGTCTTCCATCTGCTGGTTCACTCCCCAATTGGCTGCAACGGCCAGAGCTGCGCCGATCCGAAGCCAGGATCCAGGAGTTTCTTCCAGGTCTCCCATGTGGGTGCAGGGGCCCAAGGACTTGGGCCATCTTCTACTGCTTTCCCAGGCCATAGCAGAGAGCTGGATCAGAAGTGGAGCAGCCGAGTTTTGAACCAGTGCCCATATGGGATGCTGGCACTTCAGGCCAGGGCATTAACATGCTGTGCCACAGTGCCAGCCCCTAGTATATGTTTTTTCAGGATGAAAAAAAACCTATCCTAAAATTCATATGGGATTTCAAGGAATACTGAAATAGCCTACATGATCTTGAAAAGGAAGAATAAAGTTTGAAGACACAGACGTCCTAACTTCAAAACTTACTGCAAGAGACACACTAATTCAAAACGTGTGGTACTGTAACAAGGACTGATATAAAGAGTGAGTGGAACTGAGAAAGAAACTGACGCACTGTAGTCAGCTGACCTTTGACAAGGTTGCCAAGGCCATTCAGTGGGTAAACAAGGGCCTCTTTCGAAACTGGTGATGAGAAAACAGAATCTCCACCTACAGAGGAACTAAGGTGGATACCACTTCACACCCTGGTTATTCACTTATTTATTTTAAAGAAATATTTTATTTATTTGAAAGGCACAATGCTGGCTCCAGCTTCACCCCCTATTTTAAAGCTAAATCAAAATGGATCAAAGACTTAAATTTAAGAGCTAAAGTTAAAGTTCTTAGAAGGCATAGGGTAAAATCTCCATGACTATGGATTTGGAATAGTTCCTTAAATACACATCCAAAGCACAGGCAAAACAAGAAAACATAGATGTGTTTGGCTTTCTCAATTGGAAAAACTTTTGTGTTTTAAAGGACACTCTCAAGGACATGAAATGACAATCCATAGACGGGGAAGAAATATTTGGAAATCACATCTGGTAAGCATTTAGCATCCAGAATATCTAAAGAACTCCTATAACCCAACACCAAGAAGACAAATAATCCAGTCAAAAAACGAGAAAGGTACTCAAATAGATATTTCTCCAGAGAAGACACACATATTGTCAATTTGCACAGGAACAGTTGTTTAATCATTGTGCATTAGAGATATGCTAATCAAAATCACTTGAGATACCACTTTACTGCTACTGGGATGATAATACAAGCAACAAAAAGAAAATAACAAGCAAAATTGTGACATCACATTGTGCAGCCCTGGGCCTGATGATCATGTTGTGGTTTGGGTTGAGACTATGGCCACAGAGAGGTGGTCAAGTGGCTGGTGAGAGCAGTATTTGTTGTCAGAGCAAGTGGATATGCTGATGGTTGTGAGTCAGGTGCAAGGAAAGATGGAATCTAGGGTTGGGTAAACCACTGGGCAAACCATGGTGCCATGTGTTCACTCATGGAGATGATGGAAATTTAAAGGACAGTGGGTTTGGTGGGCCAAGGGGAGAGGACTAATGAGTCGTGCTTTCAGTTGTGCAGTTTGAGAGACCTGTTGTGCACACACCGGGACATGCAAAGTGAAGCAAAAGAGAGAGAGATGTGGCTGGTATACATTTGAACAACCCAAGTACATAGATACCACCCAAAGCCTGATTCAATCACCAAGTGTGCAGAGCAGATAATGAGGAGAACCAGGGACAGAATCCAGGTAACCAGGAAACCAGAAAAGGAGGACCCGGCATTCCAGGACAAGGAGAAAACCAGCAGGGAGCGCATCAGGCAGCTGGAAGAGAATAACGTATTTCCAGAAAGAAGCAAAGCACTGCCCGCTGGGATGAACTCTTCTGATTCTTTAGTAACCAGCTGCATCAGGATATTTTACTGTGGGGAGTAGTTAGAGAAAGCATGTTTCCATATTCCAGAGAAAGTGAATGAGATTTGTGATTTTTACCAAAATTAGGGGCCTTGCCCTTTGCAGTTGCCTACAAGCTTATTATTCAAAGAACCCGAACTAAAACGAAACCAAAATGGGATTTGGAAATGTGATGTCACCAAGGGAGATAAGAGAAGCAAAGGAAGTTTATGATAAATAGTAATTAGGATTCGTTACTTACAATATCACATGTAACAGAAGGATTATACCAGGATTTGCCCCCTTCCCTAAGAAATCATTCTTAGGAATGATATGACTTTTGGAGCTTCACCCAAACATAACACACCCACACACATTTTTTTATTATTATTTTTCCAGCTTGACATCTGTTCACCAGCATCTGAGGCTGGTATGTCTGGCCGGCCCATCTCCCAGCATCTGTCAGAAGACAGGACAACTGATCGCTGCTTGAAGCAGAGCAAGGGCTCATCACGTCAGACCACAGTCTCCACATATGCTCTGAGCACTCAGCTTTCCTAGTTACTCCCCAATAGTGTTTTTATTGATGTTCTCTTTTGAACTGGGAGCACATCAAAAAAATACAGCTAAGTGCATGCTTTTCCGGTGTTGAGCAATGTTGTACCAGAGCTGGCGCAAAGTTGCAGCATTTGTTTATAAATACAGAACTTCTGAGCTTGCCCTAATTAGCAGCCCTTTGATAATTTAAAGGCAAGTGAATCAAGGCAGAACCCTACAGAGGCCCCAAGCTGCCTTGTTTTTAATTCTAAGACCAATGATTCATACATATGCTTTTATCATGAGCAGAACCCATCCCTAAGTCGTATAATTTTTGTAAAGCTCCATTTCTTATAAGGTTTATTGATTTATTTTTACTTATGTGAAAGGGAGAGAGAGAGAGAAAATCTCTCATATACTGGTTCACTCCAAGATGCCTGTAACAGCTGGGGCTGGGCCAAGCTAAGAGGCTGGAGTTCTATTTCCCATCCAGATTACTGCACCATGTGATTTAGGGCTCAGCACCGCGGTGAGTAGAGTGAAAGGTAAAAGCTAGAAGGATATCCCTGGAGCAGAAGGACTCCAACATAACGCAATGGAGCCTACAGTTCTCAACTGTGGTCCTAGGGGGTGGAGGCTGTTTCTTTATTTTTATTTAAGCAAAAAGAATTGTGCATACCTGTGATACCTATGGGGTACAAGGTGCTGCCCCATATGTGTGCACTCAGTGTAATGATCAGGTCAGGGTGACCAGGACATCCGTCACTGCAAACATTTATCATTTCTTTAGTGAGGACACTGAGGGCCATTTCTTCTAGCTATTTAATAATCTAAAAATATAATTACTGTATGATGCAGGAATTTTATTTCTGAACATGCATATATCCAAAGGAATTGAAATCAGTAAGCCAAAGAAATGCCTGCACTCCCATGTTCACTGCAGCATTAATTCACAATAGCCAGGACGTGGAAGCAAACTCAGTGCCCACTGAAGGGTGAACAGATGAGAAAACGTGGTAGATATACACAGTGGAGTATTATTCTGCCATAAAAAGAAGGAATTGCTATCAACAACATGAGTGAACCTAGAGGATAAGGTTCAGGTTAAGTGACGTGAGCCAGGCACAGAAAGACAAATACTACACCATCTCCCTCATGTGCAGACTCTAAAAAAGTTGAGCTCAGAGAAGAGTGGAAGGGGTTACCAAGGGCTGGAGGGGAGGGGAGGAGAGTGACAGGAAGAAGTGGTCAATGGGCACAGTTCCAGTTAGACAGCAGGACTGAGTTCTGGTGCTCCATCGCCCAGTGGGATGTTACACTGTGTTTCATTATTTAGCACCTCACAGACCAGGCCCTGGGGTGGAGGATCACTGAGCCTCTCTGCCCCGGGTGATGGGGTCTACCCAGGGGTTTTCCTCTGAGCTGCCCACCCTCACTGCTCCGCTGCCATCGCTGCTGCTACTGAGTGAACTGGAAGGAAACCACCAAGTAAATGTGAGACGCCCTTCTAGAAACGCAGACATGCTTATATCCACTCTTAGACTTAGAGCATTGAGCGTCCATCACATTTATGTTCTCGAATTCTTATGAGTCATGAAAAGCAGTTTCCCTTGGATAATTAATAAGCGTTATTCTCCACTACTAGACGTTTAAAAAGACATGATTACGGCCAGTGTTCTGAGCTGGCTTTCATTATCCCATTAGCATCTTGTGAGCTATAGAAGGAAAGGCCCCCATCCTACAATTATACATATCAAAGCCCTCTCTATCACATTCTGGAAAACTCTCATCAAGTATGTTTCTTCTAACAGAAGAGATATTTAATTAGAAAAGTGTGTATATAACAGCTTTTTACTCTGCCAATACTTAGCTGCTACTCCTCTTGGAAAATTGCTCCTAAGGCCGGCACCTTTAAATCACCTCTCAGAGACAGAACTAAGGCTGGTAGTGATAGAACCCTGCTGTGAATCGAAAAGTCAGAGAGAAGAATCCAACATCAATATCAGTAATGGATTTGCCATTTGCTAACCACCCTACCATCTTGACTCAGTTTCCTTATTGGTAAAACCAAAATAGCACTCCCAGATGGCCACACTGCCGGAGTGGTGCTGATCCGAAGCAAGGAGCCAGAAGCTTCTTCCAGGTCTCCCACATGGGTGCAGGGGCCCAAGGAGTTGGGCCATCTTTTACTACTTTCCCAGGCCATAGCAGAGAGCTGGATCAGAAGTGGAGTAGCTGGGACACAAACCGGAGCCTATATGGGATGCCGGCACTATAGGTGGCAGCTTTACCTGCTACACCACAGTGCCAGCACCATAATTTTGTCTTTTAACAATTCAGACTTACTATGTAGTAATAAATATATAGACACATAAACATCAACCAAAAATAACATTACATACTTAAATTATATATAAAAAAGGGACATTGGAAGGAAAATAATTGGTAGAAATAAGCTTAAAAGGAATGCAGAGAAAAAAATTACTTTTCTTGTACATTGAGTAATTGAAAAAGTTCTTGGGAAATGCAATTGATATTTATTTAGGTGCAAAAAAATCTTGAAGTCCATGCATAGTGTTTTCTTAAGTGCCCATTTTCAGCCCTGTGTATCTGTCTGGTTCTATTGTCCTTATTCAAATGGTCTCCCCTTACTGCAAAGTTATGACAGAATAAAACAAGAGTTCAAGGGAAATGTGACAGTCCTCTTTTGGAAAAGTCCATTTGAAGGAGCTCATTTGCATGAGTGGATTGGTGTAGCACTCAGAGGAACACTTCTGACACTCTGGATAGCCAGCAGGGGACGACGGGGGTCGCTCTTGCTCAAGAGGAAGAGGAGGGAAGGGGACAGACATGAGAAAGCAGACGGATCACAGGGCCCAGCCCAGCATTCACGACCAAGAGGATGAACTGAGGGGTGAAAACCACATCCAACGCTGGCGGGCGGCATGTTATCTGAGGCCTCTCCCCTCTTCCTGATTTTTCTTTTTGCTTTTCCCTGGAGACTCACACTTTCACTCCAAGCTGGATGCATTCTAAGTCAGGAGGGTAGGTGAGAGCATTTATTGGGCAAAATGCTGGCAATATGAAGTTCAGCAGAAATATGGCTGTTTCTAATTCTATTTTTTAAAAAATACTTATTTATTTATTTGAAAGGCTGAGATACAGAGACGAGAGAGAGAGAGAGAGAGAGTGTATCTTTGTGTCTCTTATTTTTCAACAACACAGCTAGCTACATTTTCTGACTTGTGCTCTGTTTGGTATCAAAAGTTATTTTAAAAAATGAGCCAGAAGTCACAAGGTCTCTGCTGGCAGTACATAGACAGGGCATTGTGTTCGGACCACCTGGGACCCTTGCTGTCCACTGCAGACCTCCTCCCACTAAATAACTGGCCTCCCACAGTGTGTGTAATAGCCCTCCCCTCCCACCCCCAGCCAACCTTCTCTGGCCTTTGAGGCAGCACCACCCAGAACTCTCCCCACCGCCCTGCTCCTCAGCTCCCCAGTGTATAAGACGGGCATAAACGCGGGCTAAGCCTATAAAGTAAGTTGATGGTAGTTAATAGGCCAAGCACAAAGCATTGTGCTCATGCCAATGTAGTTTTGTTTTGTTCCTAAGCTGAAAACCACACTACCATCCATCATTCATTCTGACTGCAATAATAAGTACTTTGCATTTCAATTGCTAGAAAAATAAAGAATGATTTTAGCATATCCTTTCAAATCCAGCAGTGCGCAATGCTTTGAAAATCATCTTTCCAAATCCTTGGAGTTTCCTCCTTCTCTTCCACTTCTGCCTCTGCTCTCACTTATCTCTCCCACTTGAGGGCACAACCATACCCCCCAACATGCTCTGTTTCCTGCTGGCCATCATGGACACAGGAGCCTGCTGGGTTCCTACACACAGCATTGCCAGGGAGCTGCCTAGGAAATCAGCACAAAGCACAGACTCTGAGGGCAAGGAGAAGATAACAAAGGCATGAATGCGGCTCCTGAGGAGGAAAGAGAAGAAGCTGTGACGTGAACCAGCATCCCAACAACTCCTGTGGTCACGTAACAGTACCCAACACTGACGGTTACTGAGTCATGGCTGGTTCTATTATCAAAAGTTAGTGCAATGATTTTTGTTTTTTAATTCCTTTAGGGCCAGGCATTTGGCCTAGCAGTCAGACATCCAGTCCCACATCAGAGTGCCTGGTTTCCCAACTTTGGTTATGGGCTCCAGTTTCCTGCCAATGCAGACCCTGGGAGACAGTGGTGCTAACTCAAGTAATTGGGTTCCTGCCACCCATGTGGGAGACCTGGATTGAGGTCCTCATTCCCAGCCGTGGCCTGACCTAGGTCCTACAGTTGTGGGCATTTGGGGAGCGAGTAAGTGAATTGGGAGCTCTCTCTCTCTCTTTAACCAATTGTCTCTTCATGCATCGCTCAAATAAAGTTTCTTAAAAAATAAAAATCATGTAAAAAGTCATGAAAAATCTTTCAATCTGACATGGGATTTTCTTAGTCCAAAACATGTGCATCAACCAATGTCCAAGCCGAAATGCTAGCTTGATGCTGCAGTAACACTAGAGACAGATGGTACTGACCAGCACCCAGCTGCCCAGGGCCAGGATGGGTGAAGTGATAAGAGGCTGAGGGGGAAGGAGTCACAGGGACTGTGTTGGGGGCCAGGAGTGGGGGTCTGCAGTGATGGATGAGGACTCCAAGCCACAAAATCCAGGAAGCTCCATCAGGAGCTCTAAACGTTGCAGAATCCTGATGTTTAACAAGGAAATGCAGAAGCATTACCTCCTGGGAAAATCAAGGTTGGACCCTGCTACTGGGAGGCACGAGATCATGGTAGCTGACACTTGGGAAGATGTTTACTTTGCTTCCAGATCCTTTGGCCTGGAGATCCGTTTCCCACCAGGATTGCATAAGCCAAATATTATGCATGTTTTCAAGGGAAAAAAGAAAGGAAGAAGGAAAGACAGAAAAGCCAATTATCACAGGAGGGCGGCTGGCAAGGCAGGGAAGGGACCCTACAAGAACAGCCGGAGGCATTTACCACCATGCGCTGTTCAAACAGAGCTTGCTCCACCAGGAGAGAGCTTGTTACCTTAGCTTTCTCTTAGGTACTTGGTGGGTTACAAGCGAAACGGTTTTGTGCTTTAATTATCATAAATACCATAATTAAGACTGAGAAAAATTATAAGCCACAAAATGGCAGGAGATTGTCTATGGCATTGATGATAGAGTAAAAGAGTTTTTCCTGCTTTCAAGGATGTTTTTCTTCCTTTTATTATTCCAGCGGCCAAAAAGGTCTTGCTGTGTTTATTTGACAGATGAAACAATGACGCTTTTAAACTTCTACCCCAAGAAACAGAAAAGACACCATCAAAGACACACTATTGTGGCCTTGAACATCTGTGCTGGGGGATTAGTGAGCTCAGAAACAGTTGTGCTGTAGTTGGGACTAACAGGCAAGAGGCTTGGGCCGCTGCCCTGTCTCTTCTGCCAGAGGGCTCTCCTTAACCTCTTCAGTGCCAGGCTCCCTGTTGGGACATGGATGGCTATGTGGTCTTGTCCAGGATGCCTGATCTTTGGAGACTGTCATGTCGACAGTATCCTATAATTCTTAAGTTCCCTGTCATTTAGTCAAGTAGATAATTCTTATTTACTTCTCTGCAGTATTTAAAGAAGTAATCTTCTGTGAAATTATTCTCAGATGATGAAACTCAAATTATTTCTGCCCATTAACTTCCAAAGAAGGAAATACACTGTCTGGACTTACATAGTTTAGCATGGCTGGTTGGGGCTAGACTGAAAAGATAGTCTGGAGTTACTACTATTTCCTAGACCAGCAGAACTGATACTGCTTATTAATGCATTTAGAATTTTCCAGTTGACAGGACTTCGTGGGAAAGAGCAAATCCATTCTGGGTTAGGTCAGGAAAACACACTTTTCTTGAGACTTGGAACATAAAATCAATTCAGGAATTCAACTCATGTTTTACTGCCTCTTCTATAAGTATTAGAATCTTCATTTAGTACCTGAATAAAAGGGGACCAGAAATACTACATAACATGTCAGAAAGTTAGGTGTTAGGACCAGGACTCAGAATCAAGCCTTTTTCACAGTGAGGTTGAGTGAGTTAATCCACAAAGCATGTCAAGTAGGGCATTCATTGGCACAGTGGTTAATACACTGGTTGGAATGGCTGTAGCCCATACCAGAGTGCCTGGGGTATGGTCTTGGCTCTGCTCCCAATTCTAGCCTTCTGTGTATCTTCAGGGACAGCAGGTGATAGCTTAAGAGGTTGGGTCCTTGACATCCATGTGGGAGACCCAGACTGAGTTTCTGGCTTGTGGCTTCCATCTGACCCAGCACTGGCTGTTGAGGGCATTTGGAGAGTGAACCAACAGATGGGATAGGAGATCTCTATCTGTCTGCCTGTTTCTGTGCCTTTCAAATAAATAAAATAAAAAGGCAAACGAGAAACAAACATCAAGTAGATACTGGTTTGCATCAGTCTTGGGATGATCAAAAGAATAGCCATGTGAAAGTCTTTTCAGTACTAATTAGTGTTAGAGGTTAGACAGAACTGTCCTGATTTCAATTTTCAGACTTCTATCTGTGTCCCCAAGGCTGAAAATAATAGAAAACATTTGATGATGTAAAAATCTTAAGTTAACCTCTTCCAAATGTGTGTTTTGCCCGAGTTTAGGAAAAAAAAAAACCCAAATGCTGTTTTTCTGTAATTGTCATTGACATCGTAGGAGCAAACAAAACACAGTTGTCTTTCGGTGCCTGTGGGGAACTTGTTCCACGACCACCCATCCCCCTGTGGATTCCAAAACCCACAGACGTTCAAAGCCCTTATATAAAAGGACTCAGTATTTGCACAGAACTTACACATGTGCTCCCAAATACTTCAAACCATTTCTAGATGTTAATACCTAGTACAATGTAAATGCTATGCAAATGGTTATTACATCCTATTGCTTAGAGAATAATGGCAGGAAAAAGTGTGTACGTGTTCAACACACATTTTTTCCCCCAATATTTTTGATCTGTGGTTGGTTGAATCTGCAGATGTGGAGCTGTGGCTATGAAGGGCTGACTGTATAACTAATATCATCATATAATTAATATATAACTAATAGTTAGACAACTCAAATGAAATTATTTAAATTAATTCAATGGAGTTAAACCGCCAACTATTGAGAAACAGGTAGAAAGTTGTTCCTCAAAGTGGCTATGTTTATTGTATCAGCTAAAAATCTTTTGCTTAACTAAAATATTTACGTCCGGCTTCCTCCCTTGCTCCCTGAACTGTATTTTCCAAAGCAGTCAGAGGCTCAACTAAAAGTCCGATCATGTCAGTTCCAACAAAGCATTTACCATCTCGCAGGAGAATCTTCCATGGCCTGCGAGCCCTCCTTGGTCTACACCCCACTCCCCAGTTTATCTACCCCCCTTCACTGGGTTCCAGCCTCTCTGAGTTGTTGCTGCCTGTCCCCTCCTTAGGCCTCTCCTCAATGTCTTTTTGGAAATAAACACTCCCAACTCCTGGAGCATTGGGATGCCTGCTCCCTGAGGCCTGGGAATCCAGCCTGTGGTTTTTCACCTCAAGGTCCACAGTGCCCTGATCCATGCTCAAGACGCTGTAGAGGGGAAGATTGCTGTGACAGGATGAGCGGACAAGCTGCTCCTCAGATGATTTACCACATGCGAGACTTGTCTATGTGACTCACTTTGCACGCGATGTGCAACAGGTACTTCCTGTCATGCTTCCCCAGTCCCCGAAGCCAAATCCCAAGAACTGTCTGAAGCAATTTTTCTCCTTTCAAATGAAGTATGCCTCCTGTGACCACAGGACCACCAGAAAGCTTTCCAGCAATTACTGACCTTCAAAGACGTTTTTAAAAGTTCAATCCCGAAGAGTTTGCAGAAAGTTATTGCAACACAACATTTTGTTCTATAACCCTTTAGGCTCTTGATGGAAAACAAAACCTGGAAAGAACATACTAAGACAGACGTGCGTGAATTCTAAAATAGTAGGAGAACCAAAAGATGCGTAGACCGCATCCTTGAGACAGTTCACAGAGCGAAGGCCTCTGAGGCCACTGCTTCAGACAGCCAACGTTTAAAAAGAACCACAAGTGTCCCATGTCTTCCCTGGGGACAGGATCACATCATGCACACATGTCAAAACTTGCTGACTTGTACACTTGCTGCACTTTCTAGTATGTAAATCGTATTTCAGTAAAACTTAAAAAATATGTTGGAAGAGTTTTAAAAAGAGGATGAATCCTTCCTTTTAAAAATTACAACCAAGTAAGTATCAAAAAAGATGTTTCTTGAATACTTAATGAAGAAAATTACTACATGATTTATAATACAAAATAAAACTCTCATGAACCTTTAATATACTCTGAGATGGTTAGAATAAATGGAGCAGTTAAAATAATATTTGAAAGCCCAAGGTGGGATATTATCTTAAAAATTTAATTCCTGTGTGAAATTTTACTTTAAGCTCCCATTTTAATATTCTGCTACATTTTCTTTTAAAAAAAAAAAGATTTATTTATTTGAAATGCAGAAGTACAGAGAGAGAAGCAGGGAGAGAATCTTCTATCCACTTCTATCCACTGGTTCACTCCCCAAATGGCTGCAATGGGCAGAGTTGGGCTAGGCTGAAGTCTGGAGCCAGGAGCTTCTTCTGGGTCTCCCATGTAGGTACAGGGACCCAAGCACCTGGACATCTTCTGCTGCTTTCCCAGGCACTTTAGCAGGGAGTTGGGTTGGAAGTAGAGCAGCTGGAACTTGAACTGGTGCCATATGGGATGCTGGTACTGCATTCGGTGGCTTTACCTTCTGTGGTACAGCACTGGCCCTCTACATTCCATTCCCTTTTTATTTTATTTTATTATTTTTTTTTAAGATTTAGCATTTATTTGAAAGACTTACAGAGAGAGGGGGAGAGACAGGAAGAGAGAGAGATCTTCCATCTGCTGGTTCACTCCCCAAGTAGCTCTGACAGTCAGGGCTGGGGCCAGACTGAGGCCAGGAGCCAAGAACTCCAAGTGGGTCTCCCACATGGGTGGCAGGGGCTGAAGACTTGGGTCCTGTTTTCTTCCACTGCTTCCGAGGTGCAGGAAACTGGATCAGAAGCAAAGCAGCTGAGACTAGAATTGGCACACCTAGGGGATGCCCGGGACACAGGCGGCAGCTTAATCTGCTGTGCCACAAAGCTGGCACCTACAGCTCATTTACAGTTATTGATTTTTTTCTCAATTTTTAAATTACAGTACTGAAAAATTGTGCCTGCACTCAACATGTGCAGATCTTTTTCTTGTCATTATTTCCCTAAGCAATACAGTGTAAGCATTATTTTTTTAAAAGATTTATTTATTTATTTGAGAGTCAGAGTTGCACAGAGAGAGGAGAGACAGAGAGAGAGAAAGGTCTTCCATTCGATGGTTCACTCCCCAAATGGCCTCAACAGCCAGAGCTGTGCCGATCCAAAGCAGGATCCAGGAGCTTCTTCCAGGTCTCCCATGTGGGTGCAGGGGCCCAAGGACTTGGGCCATCTTCTACTGCTTTCCCAGGCCACAGCAGAGAGCTGCATCGGAAGAGGAGCAGCTAGGTCTCGAACCAGCGCCCATATGGGATGCCAGTTCTTCAGGCCAGGGCGTTAACCCTTACAGCACTGGCTCCAGCATTATTAATACAATGTTTGCCTTGTATTAGGTGTTCTAGAGATGACCTAAAGTATATTGGGGACCGGCGTTGTGGTGCAGTAGGTTAATTTTCTACCTGGGGCACCAGCAACCCATATGGGTGCCAGTTCGAGTCCCAGCTGCTCCTCTTCCGATCTGGCTCTCTGCTGTGCCTGGGAAAACAGGAGAGGATGGCCCAAGTCCTTGGGCCCCTGCACCCATTTGGGAGACCTGGAAGAAGCTCCTTGCTCTTGGCTTCAGATTGGCCCAGCTCCAGCCGTTGCAGCCATTTGAGGAGTGAACCAGCGGCTGGAAGACTTTTCTCTCTGTTTCTTCCTCTCACTGTCTGTAACTCTACGTGTCAAATAAATAAATAAAATCTTTAAAAAAAACAACGTATATTGGCCAGCACCGCGGCTCACTAGGCTAATCCTCCACCTTGCGGCGCCAGCACACCGGGTTCTAGTGCCGGTCGGGGCGCCGGATTCTGTCCCGGTTGCTCCTCTTCCAGGCCAGCTCTCTGCTGTGGCCAGGGAGTGCAGTGGAGGATGGCCCAAGTGCTTGGGCCCTGCACCCCATGGGAGACCAGGAGAAGTACCTGGCTCCTGCCATCGGATCAGTGCGGTGCGCCGGCCGCGGTGGCCATTGGAGGGTGAACCAACGGCAAAGGAAGACCTTTCTCTCTGTCTCTCTCTCTCTCATTGTCCACTCTGCAAGTTTAAAAAAAAAAGAAAAAAGAAAAAAGAAAAAAAAGTATATTGGAGTATTGCATAGATTAAGTGAAAATTCTGTATCATCTTATGTAGGAGACTTGAACATCTGTGGACTTTGCTATTCGTGGGGGGTCCTGGACCAATCCCCCATGGTCACATGGTCTGTTAATTCTGGTCCTGCGGAATCTGCCTGGAGAGGCGGTATTGACCTTGGTGCTGCGCTGTTAGACTTGGGTGAGAATCCCAGCTCCTCTTCCAAGTGACCCTTTCCTCCATTTGATGTGAGGATTCTAACAAAACTCACACCTTGGAGAATTACTGAGAGGGAGGCTGGGAAAGGCAGACGAAGCGTCTGGGATGGACTGAAGAAGCATTTGCTGTTTCCGCTCTGCTGGTGCTTCTCTTTTCCCTTCTCAGAACCACGTTTCTTAAGTTAACCCCCGCTCCTTAGGCAGTTGACACAGTGGCCAGACATTCGCCCGCGTTTAAAGACAGAGGGATCTCAATCCGTAGGGTAAGGCCACAGGGCTTGGTCGCCTTTAGAATGTGAGCCTGCAGCGCACACAGAGCCGCCTCTGGCACACGTCCTGCAAGAGAGTAAATGCTCCCCGTATGAAAAGGAGGCACCTCTGAGGCCCAGCTTCCACTCTTAGACGGCTTTTCCCCATGAGCTCGTATCTATTTATTTTACACATTTAATGGATACACACACAAGTCACTGATGCATTTGTAAAAGCCCGCAACTTAGTGGCCTGCTCGACTGGATATATTTCTAGATAAACAATCCTTAATCTAGAATTCACTTAATTTAGTGATGCCCTTTCAAAAACCACAGCCTGCTGCTTCGTGAGTAAATATTTAAGCCAGCTCATTAGCTTGAAACGTCTAAAAGAGGCTGAGGATTGAAAGCTACAGGAGTAGATTTACTGGAAACTGGATAATATTCAACTGCTACTGTTCTCAGAGGCCTGATCAAAGCTTGTGGGCTCCCGAGGCCTCTGCTCAGGACCCCTGCGTCTCCCCGACTGTCCCAGAAAACAGCACCCTCAAGAGCACCTCCGGAACCAGGGAGGCAGTCCACCTGCTCAGTCGAGGCACTAACTTTTCCTTGTCCTTTTCACTTGTGACAGAGGTAACGGCTTATAGATATTAAACAATTTATATGAGGAGAACAGAGTGAATGCAGAGCACGTGGGGTTCAGAAACCTTTTAAAGAATCTTCTGATTTCTATAACGTTAGTGAAACTAGGGCTAAGGAGAGATACGTGGAGCATTCATATTTGAAACGGTTAAATAATCACACAAAGCAAGTACACCAATGGTGCACTATTCTCTAAGACATTTAAATTGCCCAGCTATTTTCAGCATCCTCAGAAAATAGGAGTGATAACAAACCCACAAAATCTTTTTGGAGAACAATTCTGGACCTTGGTAAGCAAATAAGTTTTTAAAAAAGGATGAATTATTTTTGATAGAAAATCATCCTAAAATGAATAACAGCTTTCTTAAAATTACTTCAGCTAATGCAATGTGATCACTGCCCCACCGCTTTTTGGAGCCCAGACTAATAATGAGAACTCTAATTATGGTTCTGAGTGACACTGGAGGGACAGTCTGAGGGTGCCACATGAGGATGTGTGCTACATGGCACAAGAACACAGTGTGTCCTGACTCCCCACTCTGAGACTGTAGGACGCCCTTGCACCTCACTGCATCCAATTCTCGGGCTCGGGTCAGCTTCTTTCCTCTCTTCCAATTCCCTCCACTGAGGCTGGTTTGGTTTGATAGAGCAACACTCACAACCAAAAAGCAACAATTCCGTCGGAGCACCACTGAGAGGCATCCGCTCAGCACACGGAGCTGAGACTGCAGGGAGACCTGGTGGATTTTTGAATTATCAGCTGAATTTACTGCATTTCCGTGAAAGCAACTTAGAACCACTACTATTTCATGTTACTTCTCAATCAAATAACAAAAGCACACAGCACCGCCAAAGACAAAAGAGATGTGAGAAGCAGGGGACTGCAGACAGCGGAAGGTGGGACAGGAGGCACGATAGTGCCTTAACCCAGACTCTGTGTGACGGGAGACCACAGGCAATCCCTGCTTCCCATGTCCCGGCAGGGCTGGCTCTGCCTAGCCCATAAGCCATGGGCTGTTGTGTCTGCGGAGCTTCCTCGGCTCTCTCTGTCTTCCTGTGCCCTCCCCTGAGAGCTGTGCTGAGCAGGGAAGAGCTGATGTCTGCAGGTTTCCCTATCCGGAGACCCCCAGCCCCAATCTTCTCAACTGTATTAGGCTTTCTTTAAAATATGCAGCAGCTGTACCCACCCGATCCCAAGACAAGCCCCAAACCCAGGTTCCACAAGCTGCACCTCCTGGCCCGACACGGAGGAGTCTTGGTCTGAGGACCACAGCCGACTTGGAAAGACCTCAGTAAGCTGAGCCCTTATAATTAGGACAGACTGGCTTTGTGGACCCACACTGCAGAGCTCCAGCGAGTGTTCTGGAAAAGCAGCCCACTAAATATTAGCTAACTCATCAGAAGAACTCTGCTGCGGACACAGAAAACCATACACACACAGAATCGGAATCACCCACTGTTCCCAGCAAATGTAGGATGACATGCATATCTGCTGCATCTCGTTATGTTGTCATTTGCTCTGAACAGATCCAACAGGCGTTTAATGTCCCCAGGATGACGAGCACTGGGTGCTGGGAGAAGACCAGGGACTGGCTGCTGAGCCCCAGTGTTGAGCTGGCTGACACATTCAGGAAGCAACTGAAGTCAAGTCAACCAGGAACTTGTGTCTCCTTCCATTCCCCTCCCCACACTTAAAGAAAACCTGAAATCCTTATTGGTATTGCTTGTCAAAAGGTTTTGAATTTCTCTCAAATATTTGTTGGTCAGCATTGCATGTCAAGAGTCAAAAATAGCAGGGTTTTCCCAAAAGTTCATGGAAAACCCATATTATCAAAAAGCTATGCAAGGATTTCAAAATGCTTTGCACCAAAAAAAAAGAGTCTATTTTAATTCCATTTTTCCGGGAACTTTGTGAAATGCCCTTGCATTGTGCTTTTGGATCTATAAACACACTTGTGGGCCCCAACTGGTGTAACTACATGAATGTAGTAAGGCATCCTGCGAAGAAGGTGAGTGTCATGTGCAATCCAGGCAATTCTCCAGGTCCAACTTAGTCCAAAGACACTTCACTCAATAAAGTCATCCAAGCAATGCGTATGAGTAGTGTGAGAAAAAGCTGCATGTGAAGTGAAGGGATTAGAAGACATCAGCGGTACAGGCGGAGAAAAAGACTGCAGAGAGGAATGCTGAGATGCTGTAGGTTGCTTTGCAATGCTCCAACGTTGGAAATGTTTTGTGTAGGGGACGGCTGGGGTCCCTACTCTTTTTTCCTACTAAACTTTAAAAATTATCATTAATGAGCAGAAATTTCTGTTGAAAGCATGCATTGAAATCGTCTGTGTTGGATATGTTAAATTTCCTTGGAAAAATCTTCATTTTTTTGATACTGTGATTTACTGTTTCTGGGTACCAGGAACTGTTCATTGTTTGCTGGGAGTACTGAGCCATGCAAAATTCCTAAATCGCTGCAAGCGCACAGAGGTCATGCTGGTTCTCCCACCCGGTGATTTATCTGATTGCTTATCTCTTAGGATCACGCGGCTTGTTTTACAAAGCTCCCAAGAACAAAGCAAACATCTAGGTTAAACATACTTAAATCAAGTTGTACTCTGATGAAAACCGCTTTGCATTTTTCTAAATCCATTTGTTCCAACCACAGTATTCGGTCCAAATTAAGTAAACATTGCTCAAAGAGATCCTACAAAATCCGCATTTCTTATCAGCCCCGAGGCAGGACACAAGTCTAAGATTTCTTGTGTGTTTTTCCCTATTTCTCCTGAATGTTCGAAATGGGTGCCTGTGATTAGGAACTAAAGACAGAATAGGATAAGAGCAAAGCCTGCAGTTGGGATTTCTATGTAAAGGGTGGCTTTTAATTCTCAGGCCATTAGCAGGGAGCTGAATAAGAAGCAGAGCAGCCGAGACGTGAACCTGTGCCTGTTTGGGATGCCGGCGTGGCAGGTGGTGGCTTTGCCCCAACACTGGCCCCTTGGGTGTATTTTATTCATCTGTGATTTACAGTAATGCCACCCATCTGCCCTGTGCTCCAGGCCCAATGAATTACTGTCACAGACACATGCTATGAGCGAGTGGCGAGAGCATGTGGGTGGACTGATATTACTTGCAGAAGTGCTTAGAGTTCATTGCAGGGCTGATGGGGCCATCAGCAGGTACACAGGTAGCCACACTGAGCTTAGCCTTGGGCAGCGATCATGTTACTGATCCCAGTGCACTGAGTTCTATCCTGAATCTACAGACATGTGTATTATCATCTTGTAAAGGGAAGTTCAAAGCAGGAGACGATCTGCCCAAGCACAGCTGTGAAACCAAAACTTACGGCATCAAGTCCCAAGCTGTGTTCTACTTGATTCTACTGTCTCTCACAGACACTGTATTTTCAGTACTTCTCCAGACTGCTCTAATGGATAGAGTCGAGAGGGAGAGAAACTTCTTTCTTGTTTGTTTGTTTTTAATGTATTTCTTTCTTTCTTTCTTTTTTTTTTTTTTTTTTGACAGGCGGAGTGGACAGTGAGAGAGAGAGAGACAGAGAGAAAGGTCTTCCTTTTTCCGTTGGTTCACCCCCCAATGGCTGCTGCGGCCGGAGCACCATGCTGATCCGATGGCAGGAGCCAGGTACTTCTCCTGGTCTCCCATGGGGTGCAGGGCCCAAGCACTTGGGCCATGCTCCACTGCACTCCCTGGCCACAGCAGAGAGCTGGCCTGGAAGAGGAGCAACCGGGACAGACAGAATCCGGCGCCGAGACCAGGACTAGAACCCGGTGTGCCGGCGCCGCAGGCAGAGGATTAGCCTAGTGAGCCGCAGTGCCAGCCTAGGCATTCTTGATTACACATTTCACCCGCAGAGAACTCATGTGTTCTCTGAATTTTCCTCAGTCCCCAGTACGTCATTTCCTGTTTAGCAGAGCTTTCTACATGCAGTGCTAACCTCGTCACTGTCCTTCGAACCACTGCCTCAGTTAAATGCCACACTTCCTGGGCAGTCATCAACTTCTCCCTCAAGACAGCACTCCCCCAAGATGCTGGGAGGCACCCCAAATGCACTGCATACCAGAAGGAGCAAGGAAGGCAGCCAACAGCTTAGAGATCCTGCGGGTGGCCAGAGCCAGTGCTAAGCTGTTTCCATCTGCAGTCTCACTTAGTACCCCCAGCAACCTTAGCATGCAGGGACCCCTCCACTCCACAGTGAGAAATGATGACCCCTGGGGGAGTCCCGACACTTGCCAACATCACCCCAGACAAGGGAGTGGGGCTGGCCCCTGCGACAGTGGACAGAAACTTGGGGAGCTCCTAGCTTATTTTCTGCTGTTGCGTGGATGGTTTCAGTTATTCCACGAATATAGGAGAATATGTTTGCATTCATGTACAGTCATTTCTGTGTTATTACTACTCTGGCAGCCTTTCGTTTTTGGAGACTCGTTCGTGGCTCACTAAGGGCCGCCCATTTGGGGTGTGACCTACATGTGTCCCTGGGCAGCCTCAGTGGCAGCCTCACTCTTCCCCGTGGCCAAGGCCCCAGGTGATGCCACATTGCGGGGAAGCCACTGCCTCGCCATGGCCACAGACTTCAGCTGCACGCTCTTCGCTACCGGGAAAGCCACCCTTTACCCGAATCCACCCCCACCCCCTCTGCAGTGAGAACCTCAAACACCTGCTCTTCCTTTTGGCTGCTGAGTTCCTTGGCTCCTGTCTCACTCTTGGCGGTCATGGACCCCCACCCTCCTGCCTCTGGGCACAGCAGGGGCCACCCTCCTTCCAGGGAGAAGACCAATTCGTCACCTGTGCTTTGGGGTTGCTCCCCCAGTTCCAGACCACGGACAATCTCGCTCAACCTCCCTTCCATCTTCACACACAGGAATCACAGGAGGCCTTTCTAGCCAATGGCCGACTGGGGATGACACAGCAGCAGCTGCACATGGTTAGATACACTGTCCAGTGGTGTCACAGCAGGATTTGGGGCGGGCACTGTGGTGCAGGGGGTTAACGCCCAGGCCTGAAGCTCTGGAATCCCATATGGGTGTTGGTTCGAGACCTGGCTGCTCCACTTCCGATCTAGCTCTCAGCTACTGTGAAAGCAGTAGAAGATGGCCCAAGTCCTTGGGCCCCTGCACCCATGTGGGAAACCAGGAGGAAGCACCTGGCTCCTGGCTTTGGATCGGCACAGCTCCGGCCGTTGCAGCCATCTGGGGAGTGAACCATTGGATAGAAGACCTTTCTCTCTCTCTGCCTCTCCTTTCTCTGTGTAACTCTGACTTTCAAATAAATAAATAAGTCATTAAAAAATAAAGAGAGAGAGAAACTCCAGGATGCTCAGACAGTGATCAAATTGCCGAGTGGTGCATTTCTCAGAATGCATCTCCCCTGTTATGTGACACATGACGGTAAAAAACAAAAAAGCAAAAAACAGCAACCTGGCTGCCACCTGCCCTTGCTCACAGACACCCGACAGCGCCACCTATCCTGGCTGTCTCCATTCCTTCCCTCACACTGGCTTCTCATTTCCTCCTAATGTGGATTCCATTTAGAATGGCTTTTGTGGCTGTGATCAAAGACCTGCAGGGTGCCGGGACTGAAGGTCAAGTCCAGCATCATCCACTGCCTTGATCTGCAGACAGCACTCAGAGCTGCAGGACACGAGCTCCTCCTTCTACAGCTCCTCCATTTGGCCTCATTTTTCAGGCTCGTATTCTTTTGGCCAATCCTTTAATTCTTTTTATAATTTTTGAAACATTTATGTATTTGTTTACATATGTATTTATGTATTTGTTTGAAAGGCAGAGTTAATAGAGTGAAGGAGGGAGGGGGAGAGAGAGAGAGAGAGATCTTCCATCCGCTGATTCACTCCCCAAATGGCCTCAGTGGCTGGGGCTTGGCTAGGCGGAAGCCAGGAGCCTGGAACTCCAGCCGAATCTCCCATGCGGGCGACAGGGGCCCAAGTACTTGGGTCAACTTCTGCTGCTTTCCCAGGTGCACTAGCAGGGAGCTGACTGGATGTGAAGCAGCTGGGATGCTGGTGTAGCAAGAAGCAGCTTAACCCACTGTCCCACAACATGGGCCCTTGGCCAATCCCTTAGCTCACGTCTCAAAAGCCAGTGTTAAGGAAAGCCACCCCGGCACCCCACATCATCACTGCTCTCTAAACACTGTTAGAGCACCAGGGTGCTGCCAGACACAGACTGGTCACTGTCCCATCCGGCATTTTTGGGTGAAGCTCATGAATACTGGAGTCGCTGCTCAACACCTCCCAAGCTAGACTGCAAAGGGTCTGCCTGTGCCACACGTGTGCCTGGCACTGCTTCACACAGGACCGTATTCTAAGAGATGCAGCATCAAGTGATTTCATCGTTGTGCCAACACCACAGAAGGCACTTACACACACACACACACACACACACACACAGTCTAGCCCACTGCACACCACGTGGCTTAGCCAATGCTCCCAGGCTAGCAGCCTGCACAGTGTAAGCCACTGTCACCCAGTTATTGAACACTGTAAGCCGCTGTCACCCAGTAGTAAGTATTTGTGTATCTAAATATAGAAAAGGTACAGTAAAAATGCCAGGGGATAGAGAATTTTCAGCTCCATTATAATCTTATGGGACACTGTCATATATGTAGCCCTCTGCTGAGCAAAATGCCCCAATGTGGCTCATGGCTGTAGTTGTTCAAGAGAACAAGACCCGAGCTACACATACAGTAAATGAAGAAGCCCGCCCCTTAGGACGATGGCACTGAACCAGACCCAGCTGATATTCTCCTGAAGGCCTGTGATACTCCGGGGCTCTGGGAAGTTGCAGCCCCCCGTACCTCATATACATTTATTTATTTATTTATTTTTAAGATTTATTTGAAAAGCAGAGTGACACAGAGAAAGGGAGAGACAGAGAGATCTTCCTTTTGCTGGGTCATTCCCCAAAAGCCTGCACTGCCAGATCTATGCCAGGTGGGAGCCAGGAGCCAGGAACTCCATCCAGCTCTCCCACATGGGTAGCAGGGGCCCAAGCACTTGGGGGCCACCATCTGCTGCTTTCCCAGGTGCATAGCAGGGAGCTGGATTGGAAGCCGAGCATCTGGGACTCAAAAACCGGTGCTCACAATCCAATGCACCACAACGCTGATCCCTCCTGGATCCTTGAAACAAAGCGCATCCCTTGAGAAAGCATGAGAGGTGTCACTTTCTCATAGCTAAGAGGCCAAATGGTGCAGGAACTCCTCAGACGGGAAAAACCACCAAAGCAGCAGCTCTTTGTGGGTGAGTTGTAAAGCCCAAAGCGGAAGAAATGAAAACACAAGGCGCCTTGCATAATTTCCTCCAAAGACTTCAAGATCTCTTTTGAGGGGATTAGCTGTATTCTGGAACCATTCCCAAGCGTGGTGCCAAAGGCAGCAAACTTCCTTTGACAGAGATAAGGGATAACGTTCCCTGAGACCACCAGACTCTCTGGCTAGGGGAGTTGAAAGGCTCTGAGCTGTGCACACCACTCACCGGCCTTTGACAAATTAGTTTGCTTTGCTTTCCGAAAAGTCCCACGCATGGAGCAATAGATCTAAATATCTCTGTATGTGTGAATAAAACCGACTGACTTTTTTCCCCAAAGCCTGGACGAAGGACTTCCCAAGACATGAAAATCTGCAAGTAGACTCTTATTCAGAGGCTCACTTGTGAGCTCACCAGGACTCCAAAGGCAGAAAACTCAAACCCTCAGCAAAGCACAGGGGGAAAACCCCAGGATTTCTCAGCTGCGAACTGGGCAACACCAGATTACATCTCCACATGGTCATCTGGGATGAAGTGTGTAATCTTTCTTTTAAATGTTTATTTTAATTCAAAGGCAGTGTGACAGAGGGAGACGGTGGGGGGTGGAGTGGGGAGAGAGACAGCGATATCTTCCATCTGCTGGTTTACTCCCCAAATGTCTACAACAGCCAGGACTGGGCCAGGCAGCAGCCAGGAGCCAGAAACTCCATCGGGTCTCCTGTGAGGGTGGCAGGGTCCCAGGTACTTAGGCCATCACCTGCTGCTTCCCAGGCACATAAGCAGGAAGCTGGATTGGAAACACACAGCAGCTGGAACGCAGACCCACATTCCGATATAGAAAGTGGGTGTTGTAAGCAGCGGCTTACCTGCTGTGCCACAATGCGTGATCCATAATCTATTCTTTTTTGAAAGCTAAATAAATTACTTATTTGAGAGGCAGGGAGATAGAAAGAGCTCTCCCATCTGTGGGTTCAGTCTCCAAATGCCAGCAATGGCCAAGGATCAGCTGGGGCTGAAGCTGGGAGCCGGGAACTCAATTCAGGTCTCCCAGCTTCTTGAGCCATCACCTGCCTCTTTCTGTGGTCCATACTGGTAAGGAGCTGGAACTGGGATGGAGCCACACGACCTGAACCCAGGCACGCGGATACGGGACAAGGATGTCTTAACTGGCATCTTAGCCACCAGGCCGCATGCCTGCCCCAAAGTGCATCATCTTATCTTGCCTTCTAGGCCACATGAGCAGTGCTGAACCACGGGTAGCACCAGGGCACCGTGTTGTAACAAGTAGAAGGACAAGACTTTTATGGGCTGGGCAACAGCATAAAGAGGCTCTTTCAGGGCTCCTTATGTGTTATTTTTGGAGTTTTCATTAAATGACAGATGTGAAAGCAAATAACACAAGAAAAAGTAACACATGGGACAGATGAGATAGTTTGGTTTTTCTTAAAGAGGCAGTACAGTAATCCCTCCTCATCTGCCAGAAATACATTCCAGGACCCTCAGTGGAGGCCAGAAACTCTGGATTGTACTGAGCCCTATACATACCATCTTTTTCTGTATACACAAGCACATTCTAAAGTTTAATTTACAAATTAGTCACAGTGAGAGATGAAAAACATAACTAATAATAATGTACAATGGTTATGACAATATATTATAATACGTGTTATGCGAACGTGGTCTTCCTCTCTTTCAAAATATCCATTTAATATTCTTGGACCATGGCTGACCAGACACCTGAAGCCACAGCGTGCAACCACGGGTCAGAGTGGACCATGGCCACGTGTGGTAGAAACAGCATAGCATTTGTAGTTAGGAGATCTGGTTTTGAAGACTGTCTCTAGACAGCCGTGGCCTCTTTGGACGAGTGTTCTCATTGCAGATCTGGGCAGATGCTAAGATTCTGAGAAAAGTAAATGAAACAAAGCCAAGTGATGTACCTGGACTGTGACTGACATACAACAGGTGTTCAATAGTGCATTTGTTAATGCAGTAACTCATTTGGCAGATGTTTATATAAAACTAAGGATCATTATCCATTTCTATAAAAGTTAAAAAGAGCCTTCCGAATTTTTGGCTTTGCTATCGCTTCAAGTGAGGACTAGAAGGTAGTACATTTTCGTAAAGACACAATAATACAGACTGCAAATCTCCCTGACATTCTTGGGAAGAGAATTATGATGTGACCTTACCAAATGATGCAATCCCTTACAATTCGTTCAGAGGGGGACTTCTGCTACAGAAAGAAGCAAGCGGACAGACTCCACACTTCGGAAAAGACACCAAAACAATGCTCCCCAGAAAGCCAGTTACCCGTGCATGGGATAAAATACCCCTTCTCCCCACTCCGCCTGGACTCGGCTGTTTCCTGTGTCCTGTGCGGCTCAGCTCCTGGAAGCCTTGCTCTGGCACAGACTAGCACACAAGTAGAGTGCAGGGCAAGTGGAGCCCACCTGCTAATTCTTCTCCTGTCCCATCACCTGTGGATCTCACTGGTCAGGTTTGTGTTTAAGATTAAGAATAGGGAGGAGGCCGGCACCGCAGCTCACTAGGCTAATCCTCTGCCTTGCGACGCTGGCACACCGGGTTCTAGTCCCAGTCGGGGCGCCGGATTCTGTCCCGGTTGCCCCTCTTCCAGGCCGGCTCTCTGCTGTGGCCAGGGAGTGCAGTGGAGGATGGCCCAAGTGCTTGGGCCCTGCACCCCATGGGAGACCAGGAGAAGTACCTGGCTCCTGCCATCAGATCAGCGTGGTGCGCCGGCCGCAGCGCGCCAGCCGGGGCGGCCATTGGAGGGTGAACCAACGGCAAAGGAAGACCTTTCTCTCTGTCTCTCTCTCACTGTCCACTCTGCCTGTAAAAAAAAAAAAAAAAAAAAAAAAAAGAATAGGGAGGAGCCACTCTTCTTCCTATTCAAAATCAACACAGGCTGATAACATGTAACAAAACCCTTTCAAAGCTAAAGATAGTACATGGTCAAAAAGATTCATTTAACAGGCAATGTTCACATAGAGAAAAAGAAAAAAAGGCAAGGATACACTATGTCTATAGCACACAATGAGTTCTCTAAATAAAGGTCATTGAATAAAGTAAGCTAAGAGTCTAATTACTGATACATGATTGAGGGAGAGGATCTCTTTGGCAAGGCAGGGACCACCCCCCGGTCTTGTCTGGGGACTCAGAAGGGAGGCCGTGGGAACTCATGGGGTCTCAGTACAGACACTGCCCATCAGGACTGGGAGCCCCGGGGCCAGGCTGGGGTTGTCTGCATTGTCCCTGCAGAATGTCAGCTGTAAATGGGCTCCAGCAGCAGCAAGACGTCTACATTTCACTTTGTGATTCAAGTCAAGGGACAGTCTGCCGCCTGAGCACACGGCTGAGGGGCTTTCTGTCCTGTTGGGGCCTGGGCAAGGACTGTACAAGCCCCACTGGAGACCTGGCCTTTGCTCCATCTGCCAAGGGCACAAAGCTTTCAAAAAAAACCCACAAGCTTCTTAAAGGGCAGTTTCCCTCTGCCCCGTCTGCATCATACTCACAGTGTGGTTCATAAGGAGGCGGGGGGTCCCCACAAGGCACGCACTCCATGTCCTGAAATCCAACCAGCTTCGTCTTCCTATAAAACCTAGGAGAGAAGATGATCCTTGTTAGCTCTTACGTCTCAGCACGCAGTTTCAGCCAGTAAGACTTGTGTCATAGATTACCAGCAGTCTCCATTCCAGTTCTACGTCTTAAAACCAACAGAAAAGGCATGTGAAGGCTTAAGTGTAATAGCATCTTTTTTAGATACTCGTGTCCTTGGAAAGTCCATCTGATAGGCACAAACACTGAAGAAATACCAATTAGCTAAACATCACATTGTCATTTCCTCTGCTCACACTTTTTTTCTGAATTGGGGTGTTAGTGAAGGAATATGAAAATGGTGGTTTTTGATATTTCTTTTGTAATTTAAACTAAAAAAAGCTTACAAAGTGCTAGTTGTTTTTTTTTTATTTAAGCATTTATTTGTTTGAAAGAGTTACACAGAGAGGGAGAGGCAGAGAGAGAGAGAGAGAGAGAGAGAGATCTTACATCTAGTGGTTCACTCCCCAGATGGCCGCAACAGTTGGAGCTGGGCCAGGCGGTAGCCAGGAGCTTCTTCCGGGTCTCCCATGTGAGTGGCAGGGGCCCAAGCACTTGGGCCATATTCTACTGCTTTCCCAGGCACATTAGCAGGGAGCTGGATCAGTAGTGGAGCAGCTGGGACAGAGACCAGTGCCCATATGGGATGCCAGCATCACAGGTGGTGGCTTTATCTGCTACACCACAACACTGGCCTCAAAGTGCTAGTTTTTAACATTGATATGCAGCCGGCGCCGCAGCTCAACAGGCTAATCCTCCGCGTGTGGTGTTGGCACACTGGGTTCTAGTCCCGGTCGAGGCGCCGGATTCTGTTCCGGTTGCCCCTCAGCCAGGCCAGCTCTCTGCTGTGGCCAGGGAGTGCAGTGGAGGATGGCCCAGGTCCTTGGGCTCTGCACCCGCATAGGAGACCAGGAGAAGCACCTGGCTCCTGGCTTCGGATCAGCGCCATGTGCCGGCCGCAGTGCACCGGCCGCAGTGAACTGGCCGCAGCTGTCATTGGATGGTGAACCAACGGCAAAGGAAGACCTTTCTCTCTGTCTCTCTCTCTCACTGTCCACTCTGCCTGTCAAAAATTAAAAAAGAAAAATAAAAACATTGATATGATATGCAGATACAAAAAAGCCAAGCAAATCATAAAACCCATGGAAAACTGCAGAGATACTCATGCACTCTTGAAATGGGGATGTCTTCTTAAGCATGATAAGAAAACCTGGAGCCAGAGTGAAAGAGATGAACAACTTTGACCACCACCACCACCACACACACACACACACACACACACACAGGTTTTAAACACATCTGAACAGCAAAAACAAACTAATAAGGCACCATGAAGAGTCAACAAGCAGAAGAAAACTGTACAATTGTTCCAATTACACTACTATGTATAATTTAAGTTTAACATTGAATACGGTGAAGGTAAACACAACAACTGAAAAACAGGCAAAAAAAAAAAATGTGTACATTCTCAAAAGAACATTTCATAATGTAAACTGTTCCCAACTAAAATCAAAAAGCATGATGCTATTATAAATTTTAAAAACTTAATATTAAAGTGTTTCACTTCATTACTAATCAAATAAATATAAGTTGGAGGGAAATGTATCATTTTTACTTAGAAAAATTGGAAAAATTTTGATGTAAGCATAGGCAAATAGGCATGTATATAAATATAAATATATATAGATAGCCATTTGGAATATACATGGCCATTGTTAGGAGTGCAATTTATCACTACATCATCAGAACCAATAAAACAGTTAACTTTCTTTATCCAGTAATTTCATATCTAGAAATTTATCCTAAAGAAATAACCGACTGGGTAAAGCTGTCTGTGTAAGACGACAATCACAGCATTGCTTATAAAAGAAGTCAATCAGGCACAAGTGTGCACAATCCCCGGGTCCACCATTGGAAATGACCAGTCTTGGCAGACCCTAAGCAAGGGAACACTAGGCAGCCTTCAGAATGATGATGTGGTTCTACCATGCACGTTGTTAGGTTAACTAAATATTAAGTGAAAAGGAAATGCATATATAATATTCTGTTGTGCAAACACAGTGCTACAGATTCTTTTTAATAATTTATGGATGATGATACAAATGCTTATGTGGATATATGTACACTGAAAAATGTTTGGAAGGATATTATATCCTAAATATTAACAGTAGCTACTTTAGATGGTGGGAATTCAAATGATTTTTTTCATGTTTCTATGACAAAAATAGTGATATGGAGACTAATTGCTGGAAGACAGGCTGGTGTAATTATTTTGTGAACTCAGATAATGCAGTAACAAATCTATATCACCTCCATGATTCAGGCAAAATTTGCATTTGAAATTAGGTAGGGTATTTCAAATGCCCAAGTACATTCCACAATTGCTCAACATTCTCTTCCTATTTGATTATGAAAATCTGTCCAAATGATATGTAACTCAGTGACTTCCCACTAGATTTTCATAAAAATGGTGAAAAGGCAGCCTATGGAAATGGAAAAAAATTTGCAAATCATGAGGGGCTAATTCCAGATTATACAAAGAACTCTTACAACTCAACAGCAAACAAATAGATCTGGTTAAAAAATGGGCAAACAACTTTAGCAGACATTCTTCCAAAGATGACACACACATGATCGACATCCAAATGAAAAAGATGCTAAGGGGAAATCGTTTGGCCTAGTGGTGAAGCCACCAGTTGGGAACCCACTTCCATGGTGGAATGGCTGGGTTTGACTCCTGGTTCCAGCTCCTGAATCCCATTTACACTGATACAGATCCAGGGAGGCAGTGGTGACGCTCAAGTGATTGGATCCCTGCCACCCACGTGGGAGACCTGGACTGAGCTCCCGGCTCCTGGTTTCCATCCTGGCTGGGAGTGTGCTGGGGGTGCCTTATGGGCATTTGGAGAATAAAGCAATGAATATGAGCTCTTTCTCAAATAACTAAAAAAAAATCTCAAAATAAAGAAATATATGGCAGTCTATCAAAAAATAGAAAAGATGCTCAACATCACTAATCATTAGGGAGCTGCAATTAAAACCACGGGGAAGTCGCTTCACAGCCATCACACGGGTTACCATCAACCATACACAGGAAACCCCGGATGGAAAATCACAAGTGCTGGAGAGGATGCGGAAACTGGAATCTGTGCAGTACTGGAGGGACTGTAAAATGGTGCAAATGCTGTGAAAGCAGTATTTCCTCAAACCACTGAAAACAAGGCTACCCCCTGATCCAGCGACACTGTTTCTGGATTTATACACAAAGGTCTTCCAGGCAGGGTCTTGAAGAGATATTCGCACCTTCATGCCCACTGCAGCATCATTCACAATAGCCAAGAGGTGGAAGAAACCCCAATGTCCACTGATACATGCATGGCTAAACAAAATGTGGTATATACATACAACGGGGTGGTATTAAGGAAGCTAATCCTGTCACATGCTACAGCATAAAGAACCTTGGGAACATTACCCTGGGGGAAATCAGGCAGTCACAGAAAGATACACATTGCATGTGTCCACTTAGAGCAGTCAAAGTCACAGAAACAAAGCAGAGAGAGGCTACTGGGGCAGCGGGGGAGGGGGAAAGGGAAAGTTGTCTAATGGAGTTGCAGTTTGGGAAGCTGAACAAGGTTTGGAGATGTGTTTTACAGCACTGTGAACACACTTCACACAATGGAATACCACACTTCAAAGTGGTTAGCATGGGAGGTCAGTGCTGTGGTGCAGGGGTGCCCCCGGTGACACTGGGAGCCCACGATGGAGTGCTGGTTGGAGTTCCAGCTGCTTGGTTTCATCTAGCCACCTACTGATGTGCCTGGGAAGGCAGCAGATGATGGGCCCCTGACACCCATGTGGAGGCCTAGCTGGAGTTTCTGGCTCCTGGCTTCCATGTGGAGAGTAAACCAGCGAAAGGCAATGCTCTCTCTCACTCTCTCTCTCTCTGTATGTCTCTACTTCTCTGCCTTTCAAATAAATCTTTTAAAAAACAGTTAAGATGATAAATCTTATGCTTTTTTGTTTCTTTAACCATGAAAATATAACAAAAATCATGGGACAATAAGAGTAAACTTTCTTTAAGATTGAATATATACACACTGATATTTTTTATTCCTTTAAGCCAGAAACCTTGCCAAACTATAAACTGCTCAAGTTAAATACTGACAAAGTCTAAGTTTTTTTTTTATTCATTAAACTCATTTTATGTAAGACCCAATAAAGTGAAAAGTTACTTAACATTTTCAACAAATATTTAGGATAGAGAAATACAACCTTTAAAACTTTTTGAAGTGAAAAAAGAAAAACTGTGACATATTGGAAATCAAGCATAGGCATTATTTAACATGTTTAAAGTAAAGAATTCCGCCTGTGATGGAACAGTTTGAGGTCCAAACTTTCTCTGACAAGTTCCTGAAACATGCTTGCCAAAAATGTATTTGTGAAGACATATTGAGTTCGAGGAGCAGCACACAAGTGAGGCTGGAGGAGGTGAGCAGTCAGGTCATGTTCTGAGTGACCATTAAACTGAATAACTGGAAATAATGAGAACTGCAGATAGGAAGGAGGTTTCGTGGTGTTAGCACTCCCTGCCCAGTGCGGTACGTCTCACAGCAGAAAGGATGCTTTGCTTAGGGGAGGCTCTGCCTGCAGCTAGCAAGAGCACAAAAGCACTCAGAACCCACTCGGCTTCCTTCTTTATTCCAGCAGTTTGGAGGCAGACTCTCAGATTTTGATAACCACTGCAAAATTTTCAAAATTAGCAACTGACTCTTTTTTTTTTTTTTTTTTTTTTTTTGACAGGCAGAGTGGACAGTGAGAGAGGGAGACAGAGAGAAAGGTCTTCTTTTGCCATTGGTTCACCCTCCAATGGCCGCCGTGGCCAGTGCACCGCGCTGATCCGATGGCAGGAGCCAGGAGCCAGGTACTTCTCCTGGTCTCTCTTGGGGTGCAGGGCCCAAGCACTTGGGCCATCCTCCACTGCCTTCCCTGGCCACAGCAGAGAGCTGGCCTGGAAGAGGGGCAACCGGGACAGAATCCGGCGCCCCGACCAGGACTAGAACCCGGAGTGCTGGCGCCGCAAGGCGGAGGATTAGCCTAGTGAGCCGTGGCGCCGGCCCTGACTCACTTTTTCCACTCAGTTCAAAGTGAGATTAAGGTCAGAATCTTAAAAGCATAGGATATCTGCTGAAGTACCAGTTATGTAATAATGATTAAAGACATTGGTTTTTCAAAAAATTTCCTTGAGAGGCAGAAAAACAGAGAGACAGACAGCTGCCTCCCCTGACTTACTCCCCAAATGCCTGCAACAGCCGGGAGCTGGGCTGGGGCCAGTGAGGAGCCAGGAATGCAATTCACATCTCCCACAGGAGTGGCAGGAGCCGTTACTTAAGCTGTCACCACTGCCTCCCCAGTCCTTCCTTGGCAGGAGCTAGCGCCAGAATTTGAATCCAGGCACTCTGATGTGGGATGTGGCCATACTAACTGCTAGGCTAAATGTCCAGTCCCCAAATACTTTCAATCCACAATTCTCAGTGTCTATGGATGTAAAAACCACTGATACAGAAGGCTGACCATATTTGCGTGTGTGTGTGTGTGTTTGTGTTTTTAATTTAAAAAAGGTTCTACAGTTTATACACCCAGGCCCCACACTGGAGTAGCGGGGTTTGGAAGGGGTTTGGATTCTCAGCTCTGGCTCCTGACTGCAGCTTCCTGCCAGGGCTGTTCCTGGGAGGCAGAGGTGATGGCTCAAGTGGTGGAGCTCCTGCCACTCACGTGGAAGCTCCTGATGTTGTCTGGGTTCCCAGCTTTGGCCCCAGCCCAGCTGTTGTGGGTACTTGGAGAGTGAACCAGTGACTGGGGAATGTTCTCTCTCTCTCTCTGCTTTGTAAATAATAACAATAACAAGAAATCCTCCACAAATTAAAATAAAAAAACTTGAAGATCCAGAAATTAGAGTTTTGTGATACAACACTCAAGAGGAGTAAATACTTAAAGACATCTAGAAATCATCAGAACTTATTCTCCTTTCTCCTTATTTTGTTTAAAACGCTATGGTTTGGGGGACACAGGAACATTTGCAACTCCATTTCCTGTTCAGGAAATACACTTTCCAAAAACTAACTAAAGTGAAAGTTACATACAAAGTGTGTGATTAAACTGGTTTCCCTATAGCACATTGTTAGATTTGACTTCTGGCTCAGAGAGCTAAAGCAAAAAGACAAAAGAAATACACACTGTCTTTCCTTTATCACAGGTTAATGAAAGGTAGCATATAAAGCCATCTGATAGGTCCAAATTCTCTTCTCTGACAGTGAATTGATAGGGAATGTTGAGCTGAACTGATTCCAAATATCACTAATTAGCCTAATAAACGCTGGGTGTGAAAACTGCAATGATAAGAAAACCTGGTTGTAGGCCATTGCTTCTCCAACCTGACAGCATCTGTGCGAGGAGAGAGCACAGCACGACCCGCGCTGGCTTCTCAGCGACCTTGCATCACCCAGTGTTGATGGCAGCAGCTCCGACCTGTGTGCTGCAATCAAGTCACGGTCAAATTCCTAAAAGCGCATGTGTTATGACACTGGATGACAACTTCATTCTCTCCTGCATTCTTGTTGCCTTCCTATTGCATGGAGTACACCATGGGCAAGAGGATGAGAAAACAGACCAGGGCCACTGGGGCATTTGGGAGCAAAGGACTGGTGGTGGGTGGGGCATGAGGGTTGAGAGGTGCAGGGCACAAAATAGGTGGAGACAGTCTTTGGATTAGTCATCAATCCAAGACTTCCAGTGAAGTCAGATACAGGCTTAAAGCACTGGGGTCAGCCGAGGACCTGAAACACTCATCCTTGCATGTACCAGCTGGCTGACCTTGGGCAAGTCCTTTATCCATGCCCAGGACCAGAGTCCTCCTTGGTAAAGAGCAGATGACATTCACCCTTCCTTTACAGAATGGTCTTGAGGACTAAATAAATTCATCTGCATAAAGTGTCCAGGACGTAATGATAAACGAGGGCTATCATGGTTACCAGAAGCAGCTATTCTTTCAGGGCTGAGTGCCAGGTCCCTTAGCAGGGAAGAGATGAGGGCATACGAGTCATGCAAAGCTCTTGCTGGCCCGGGAGCCCAGGAACTGGCAATCACGTCCACTTCTTTGTAGCAACCGCTGTAGAACCACCACTCTGCTGGACACTTCACATACATTGTATTTTCAATCCTAACAATTCTGCAGGTTGGTATGATTATCAGCTGATCTTACAGGGGAGAAGAATGGGCGTCAGGGTAGCAGGTACCAGGCCCAGGGTCACTGCACATATCCCTGAACAGGGCCTTGCTCTCTCTCTCACCACGCAGACTGTGGGCACAGAGAGGCCTTCCTTGCTGCCTGGAAGGAGGCAGCTGGTACTCTGTTGGCCTGAACTTCTGAGCAGCAGCAGCAGCAGCAGCAGCAGCAGCAGCAGATCTTGTGAGAGGAGGCTGGGGCTGAAGAAGACATCAGAAATCACAAAGCCGCCATCACACTGGACTCTGCCATCATCTCCCTGGAAGCAATGTGCATTTTGTTCCTTTTCTGTCTACCTGAGTTTTCCTGACTGTGAAATGGGTTTCAACTGTTTGCCTTCTGTTACAGCAACACAGTCCAGCTGGGAGAGTATTTTTAAAACACTCTGGAAAGACCTGGGTAAAAGTCACTCTATAATTATCAACTGCCTCATACATTAAAGCTGGCTCAGAAAGGATGTAACTTTAAACTAATCACATAAATAAACTGTGACACATCACTCAAATGTCTATTCATTTATAACTTTCCCGCATCTAAGTGTTTACTTAAAGAATGAACAAATACTGTAGAAACTAAAGCCGCAGGCTCGGATGTCAATGCAAGGGGTTAAGCACACGGAACCATGTGTGGTGGGCGGCCCCTGGGGAGCCCTGTCTCTCCTATCCCAGCAGCACACACTCTTGGAAAAAGCCCAGGAGGTGCCTTTAAAAAAAAAAAAGCTTTGGCTTTAATTATTTATTTTTACTTGAAAGGCAGAGGGACAGAGCAGAGAGGGACAGAGACAGACATAGATCTTTCATCTGTTGGTTCATTCCCTGGCTGGGCCAGGCTGCAGTCAGAAGCCTGGAACTCAATCTCCCATGTGGACGGCAGAGACCCAAGTCCTTGATCCATTTCCACTGTCTCCTAGTAGGGAACAGGAATCAGAAGCAAAGCCAGGACTCAGATCCAAGCAAGGTACTCCAGCTTGCAACGCGAGCCTCCTAAGTCGCATCTTAACTGCTGCACCAAACACCACCTCGTGGCTTTTAAAAGCCAAGTCCTTGGGTCCTGCCTCCCCCACTCTCTCGGGCACTGCCTACCTCAGCCCATGCACCCCTCGTGCACCTCCTCTTCTTACCACCCCCTAGACGAAGAGGGTGCACACATACACACTTTCATCAGAGAATTACAGGAAACAATAGAGCTGGGTCAGATCTTCAGTTCATATTCTTGAATTTGCACAAGATCTAAACCCTGGGTGACGACACTCATAAATGCCATCACACATAGGTCTGAGATTATAGGTCAGTGCTTTGGCTTCAATGACACATGTATTTAGATACAATTCACGAGGCACACAATTTACCCAACTCGAGTGTACAATTCAACGGCGTTTAGTATATTCTCAGTGGCGAAACCATCACCAGGGTCAGTCTTAGCACAGGAGAACTTGTAGCCTTTAGCTACCACCCGCCCCATTCTTCCCAGCCCTGCCAAACCCTAGCCCCGAGCAACCACTAATTTATCTTTTGTCTCTAGAGAGAAATTCTGGACATTTCATGCAAATGGAATCACAGATCCGGTCTTCTGTGACCTGATGCTTTCACTTAGCATGCTTTCTGGGTTCACCACGCTGTAGCACGTGCCAGAATTTCTTTCTTTTTTCTTGCAGATTGATATTTGATTGTTCAAATACACCCTGCTTTGTTGACCCAATCGTCATCAGCTGATGGCCACATGGGTAGGCAGGCTGAGACAGAACACCATAGGTGGGCAGTTTACAAAGAACACAAGTTTACTTCTCAGGGCTCTATCTAGGGTCTGGGACGCCCCAGATCAGGGCACCAGCACCTGGTATCTGACGAGACCTTTCCTGCTGCGTCTCTGGCAGAGGTGGCAGGACCCAGAAGGGACTCACAATAAATTAGGTGCCTAATCCCCTTATGAAGGGGAGGCACCTTCAAGACCCATTTCCCTCTTCAAGGCCACGGCTTTGGCCTTTGACACTGGCAACAGGCGACTGTTGAGGAGACACATACAAACTGTGGCAGTCTTCTGGTTATCATGCAGAGTGCTGCTATGGACATTAGCGTACGAGTTTTGTGTGCACAGGAGTTTCGAGTTCTCTCGGTTATATATCTAGGCGTGGAACTGTTGGGTCACAAGGTAACTCAATGTTTGACTTTCCGTGGAAATGCCAAACTGTTTTCCAATGCGGCTATGCCATTTCATGTTCCCACCAACAGCGTGCAAAGGTTCCAGTCTCTCCACATCCTTGTCGACACTTGCTTTGTTACCTTTTGGACCATATCCATCTTTGTGGGTATGAAACGTGTGATTTCAATTAGCATAGCACTGATGATTCATGACACTATTTTCCATGTGCTTACTGGCCATTTGTGTATCTTCTTTGGAGACTTGTCTACTCAGATCCTTTAACTGGATATTTGTCTTTTCAGTAGTGACCTGTAAGACTTGCTCACGTACTCTAGATAAGATATTCCCTTATCAGATGCATGGTCTGCCAAGATCCTCTCCCATTCTGTGGGCTGTCTTTTCACGTGTGATGGTGCCCTTTGAAGTACAAGAGCTTCTCATTTTGATTTAGTCCGACATAGCTCCTGCTTCTTCTGTTGCCTGTGTTTCTGGTGTGAAGACACTACTTTTGCTGTTTCTTAGATGCACAAGATCATGCTTAAGCCACTAAGCTATTTCCTACCCTGTTTCTTCCCTTCAGGCTCATGGGTCTTTATCTCCCTCTCTGATCTCAACAGGAGCCCCACTGGACATCAGATTAAAACCACCGAGTCTGGTGGTTGAGTCTGGTTTGAGTCTTTGTCTGTAGCACCTTAGACATAGATTCTGATGTTACCTTCCCTGAATATGACCCTAAACATCGCCACATACAGGCTCAGTGACCTTGCCTGAATAATCTTAAAAATTGATAAGGCCCAGTTTCCAAAAACTCTAAAAAATAATTCGTGTAGGCGCCAGTGTTGTGGCACAGTGGGTTAAGCTGCCACATGTAACACTGGCATACCATATCGGAGCACTGGCTGGAGTCCCAGCTGCTCCGATCCAGCTCTCTGCTAAAGTGCCTGAGGAAGCAGAAGAGGAAGATCCAAGTGCCTGGGCCTCTGACACCCACATGGGAGACCAGGATGGAGTTTTGGGCTCCTGGTTTTTGATCTGGATCAGCCTTGGCCTTTGTGGCCATCTGGAGAGTGAACCAGCAGAGGAAAGATATCTCTCTCTCTCTCTCTCTCTCCTTCCCTCCCTCTGCTGTATCATTAAGTTATCATGTTTCTCTGCTGTATCTCTTTCCCTCCCCCCTAGTGTGGCACTATCTCTTTATTCCCTTACAAATAGGCGAATAGGTGGCTTCCCCCACCCCAGCTCCTCCCCTGTCCAGCATCCCCCAGCTGTCTGTTGTATCTGGCACATCTGCCCAGTGGCTACTCAGAAGCATTCAACACTTCAGCATCCCTCCTCCTGGGCTTCCCACTTCCCCTGGCCCAGGTGTGCTTCCCTCCAAACAGAGAGGAAGACAGCACAACGGGTCAGGCATGACCTCGTGCAGAGCCTCAACAACTATGGAGCTGAAAAAGTCACGGTCTATCCCCCTAAACACAGGCAACAAAAGGAAGCAGTTATGTGGACTTTACTGAAATGAAAAGCTCTACGCTTCAAGAGATGCCAGCAAAGAAGTGAAGACAACCCACGGAATGGGAGAAATCACTGGCAACTTGTGTGTGATAAGGGCCGTGTTGTCTGGATTATCGGAAGGATTCATACGGCTCGATATTCAAGATGTCCATTGATGGGGCCGGCACTGTGCCTCACTAGGTTAAGCCTCCGCCTGTGGTGCTGGCACCCCACATGGGCGCCGGATTCTGTCCCGGTTGCTCCTCTTCCAGGCCAGCTCTCTGCTGTGGCCCGGAAAGGCGGTGGAGAATGGCCCAAGTGCTTGGGCCCTGCACCCGCATGGGAGACCAGGAAAAGCACCTGTCTCCTGGCTTCGGATTGGCGCAGCACCACCCATAGCGGCCATTTGGTGGGTGAACCAATGGAAGGAAGACCTTTCTCTATGTCTGTCTCTCTCTCTCACTGTCTAACTGTACCTGTCAAAAAAAAAAAAAAAGTCTATTGACAGCTTTCGCCACTCACACCTGCTCACTTCTCTCTTCTCCTCCCTTCCTTTGCTACTCCCTTGGCCTCTCGAAGTTTCTTCCTCATGGCCACCTTGGGGCCTCACCCTGGATGTTCCTTCATGCACAACCTTCTTCCTCCACATACCTGCTTGGCTGACTGCCTCATCTCCTTCAAGTCCTTGCTCAGATCTCACCTTTGCAGTCAAGCCGACTCTCATTCCCAAATCCAACACAACAGCTTGCCTACTCATCACCATGGGCCCGTCTAATCCCCTCCTCTGCTTCCGCTGTCTTCTTCCCCCACAGTGACCACATTTCTGTGTACTTTATTTCTTCATCAGTTATTATTAAAGACTCGACTAGGATGTAAACCCTACATGGGCAGGGATCTTTGCCACTTTGTCCTGTGAGATATCCGAAGCACTACAGCAAAGCCCTGCAGCTGCTCAGCACGTATCTGCTGCCATGGTTGCAGGGTGGTGGTTTCCACTGCTCTGATTGCTAACGAGGATGGATGTCTTCACATGATCAATAGTTACATGTCTCCTCCTTTTGTGCATTGCCTGTTCATTTTCCCGTCCATTTTTCTTTTTCACTGATCCGTTCGCAGGAACTCTATAGATTTTCACCACATGGATCCTTTGTTAGTGCGCCTATTCATTTTATGTACAACCAGTGTCCATCGCATGGCAGGCACAGATAGTCCAGTGGTGAATGTTGAGATGAGAAGCACCGATCACTCTACTTTGTCTTGGGGTTGATATCTGTGTGCACACGAGTTTGGAAAGGAACCACAGAAATGCCTTTAAAAATAATTAAATAAATAAGGCAGGGAAGAAACCATCGACTCACCCCGGCAAGCAGTCCCCACACACGGCGTCACTGGTGACGGAGCAATTTGCCTTCTGAAAGCGGTTTGCAAGCGCACAGTCCAGACACGGCTTGCATTTCTGGAAGCCCCAGTCCTCCTTGAACCTGTGCGGCCGGCATGTCACACAGTGTGCATCCTCCCCGTAGCCGAAGCCACATTCCTGTGGGGATTAACAGGCAATAGAAAGCTATTCAGACTTCGCAAGCATGTAAAAGGAAAGCCGCTGGGATAAAACGAAAAGAGCTGGTCTAATAATTACCAAGTGTAGGCCTTCCTGTGTACAAAGGCAGCGCTTTCAGCAAGTTCAAATGTGTCTTCCACTGCTAATAATCTCTCTTACTCCGATAAGTATACTCAGTCATCCACTTTATTCAAGAAGCCATGAGCATGTGAATCACAAAAGGTCTCAGGACCCCCTCTGTGGCATTATTGCTAGCTGATGGCAGAATTATGGCCCTTTCTTCTTTGCTAATTAAGCCGGTCATGTGAACGTTCAGGCGCTCAGGCCCGGTGACACATTCAGAACACTTAGTCACTTACCAAGGCAGAAAATAAGTACTTGGAGATCAAGGGTGATAGCGTAGAAAATGAGGATAACGGCACAGGCGTTTCATAAGCTTGCAAGCCCAGAAACCCACCCAACAGATACATTTTGAAATCATTTCCTTGACACGTTTGGCAATTGAATATTTTCTCAGACTTGTGCCTATTTGTGAAAAGAATGCTAAATTCTTGTTCAGACAAAACTCTGCGGCACTAAAGGTTGCAAGCTTTTTTAGGTATGGGCATCAGGACGCAGCCCTATTTTTCAAGGTTGAGCGGAACAAATGACTCCCTAGACCCACAGTGTTCATTTCCAAGTTCAACAATTAGATACATGACAGCACAGCCTATAATGTAATTATAATGTAACCACACACACGAAAAAAACAGTGCTGATATGTTTTCATGATAGTTTGAAAATGTTATGATGTGAAATTAGACATATGATCCCACTGCTTACCAACACCATAATAATGCATCCTTACACATTCTCTCAGTCACACTCCTTCCCAATCCGGAGGGAGCTTCAGAAAAGGCATGTAATGTAAACAAAGTGACAGAAGTCGTGTTAGAATCAGGATTTGAACCTACACAGTTTAATTCCAGAGTCAGACTTCATAACCCCTAAGCTGTAGGGTCTGTCAGGTACTGGGTGTGCCTATTACATCTATTTAAGAAGATGTCGGAAAAGTTGCACACTTAATGTCAATGCTGGTTATCTGTACTGCATGGTGGTTTCTGGAAAAACACTGCAAAACACTAAGAAAACGGGGGCAGGCATTTGGCACGTGCTTGATTTGCTGGCTAAGATGCCTGCATCCTACACTGGAGCACCTGGGTTCAAGGCCCAGCTCAGGCTCTCAATTCCATCTTCTTAGGATGCAGTAGGTGATGGCTCAGGAATGGGTCCCTGCCACCCACACGGCAGTGCTGGACTGAGTTCCTGCCTCCTGGTTTTGGCTCTGACCCAGCCTCAGCTCCTGCAGGGGACAAGAGCTCATTCTCTATCTCAAATAAATAATTAAATAAAAATATTTTCAATTTGTATAATAATAGTGTTAGCAGTTGCAAGAAGAACTCCTCTGAAGAGAGGGGCTGAGCAAACCCCCAACACTGACAAGACCCAGCTGGAGGGGATCTCGCAGGGCCTTGGCTTCCTCCTCTATAAACCTTGGCGGCTAGAATGCGAATCCTGAAGTGTTCAAAATTCCTCCTCCTCTATAAAATTCACGTTTTAAGTTCTTCACCCATATTTACGAACTTAGCCATACTTATTGGTCAAAATTAAAACAGAACCAATCTAAAGGAGGGTACTTTGTGTGCTCAACATGTAACTCAATAAAAGCTGGTGAGTGACCACTTCATTCAGCTTTTTAGTTTTGTTTTACTAATTAGCTCAGCCATGTTTTGGATGGCTGGTACCCTCTGCCTTGTTACTCTTTCAATGCACATCTTGAACAAGCCCGACAAAGAGTGGGGGAGCAAAAGTGTAAGATCCACCACCCACTTCATCCTCACTAAACCAAAGGCGCACACAGGAAAGGGGGAGAGAAAGAGGGAGAGAGGGAGAGAGAGAGAGAGAGAGAGAGAGGCGGGATTCGAAGGACTAATTCACAAATCGGAATTTCTTTAAAACTATGACTAGGGATTATCTGTTTAAGGTGGGAGTACAGTAGTGAAATTATGAGATGTTTTCAGTTTTTAAAATTCCGAGATAGTTTCATTTTTGCAAAAATGGCCATTATTCTTGTCATCAGAAAAGCAATAAAGGAGGCAGGCTCAAAAAGAATTTCCTTAATTTCCTTGAACACGTGCTGGGCGTTGCAGCCAGGCCGTTGTTACTGCTTTGGGGCTTTTGTGCGTGGCACTGCGGCTCTGCGCTCGGACACATGCATGCTTCAGCCGAGCCCTTTCATTGCCTAGAGAGCAGAGAGCTCGCAAAGCCGGCCGGAAGTCCAGGGAAGAGCCGCCCACTCACAGCGCTGCCCGGGATCAAAGCTTGGCGCACGTGACGCGCCGGGGGTGGGCTCCGCTTTGTTCCCCTGCTGAGTCTCTGCGTCCCAGGTTCGCACAGGAGCAGAGAGCTTCAAAGCCGGGCTCTGATCCAGGCAGCTTGGACTGGGAAATCTCGTGCACAAAACCCAACAGAGCAGGGAAGGGAAAAGGCGGCGAAGGAGAAGAGGGGAAAACAAAGGGAAAGAGCGAGGAGGAGGGAGAGGGAGAAGTGCGTGGCCCGGGGAGTGAACGGCGGGCGTGGGGCGCTCTGCGCAGCCAGGCTGACCGAGGAGAGAAGGTGTGTGTTTTGCTACACTGGCTGTGCAGATGCAGCAGTCTGAACACCAACTCTGCCACTGGTTGGCTGAGCTACTGTGGGAACTCGCTGACCCTGTCTTCTTCCTCGGTGAGAAGCAGATAATGATACCTGCCCTGCGGGATCGCTCCGAGGAACAGATGGGAAGATGGAGAAAGCCTTTCCACGCCAAATCAAACACAAAATGAGCATTCATTAAATAAGTGAGACCTATGGCTGTTACCATTTTAGATTTTCTACAGCTCAGTAAATCCACTAAGCCAACTTTTCTGATTCAATTACAGTAAAGCTACATTGAAAGAGCAAGGGGGATCTTCAGACCTCGGTTTTTTCTAGCTTACTTAAAACAGCACTTTGCACCTAAAACATTGTTGTAAAATATTTGTTAGGAAGGCAGCATGAGAGAGAGAGAGCTGGGGAGAAAGGGGAGGAGAGAGCGCGCGCGCGATTTCTGCAGGTTCACTCCCCAAATGCTCATAATAGCAAAGACTAAGCCAGGCTGAAGCTAGGAACCAGGGACTCCATCCTGGTCTCACACGTGGGTGGCAGGGACCCAAGTACGTGGGACGTTGGCAGGCAGCTGGATTGGAAGTAGAGCTGTGGGGACTTGAATTGGGGCTCATTTGGGAGGCCAGTGCCATAAGCTGGGGCTTAACCCATTGTGTCACAGTGCCAGCCCCAAAACACCTTTATTAAATAAAAATCTTTGTGAAACAAATCCAAAAATTTGAATTAAAGATTTTTAAACGGTGCACAAAGTGTCACTGAGCGGCATTTGGTGAGCCATCCTTTGTGCTGTGCTGGAACAGGGAACAGCATGGGGCCCCATTGTAGTGTCACTCCTCCCAGAGCCGGCTGTCAGCTGTCCCCCGCACTCCACTTCCTCTCTCCACTGAGAAACTAGCCCAGTGATGCAGCGCGACAGGAACTTCAGAGAAACAGAAACAGGACTTCCGACAGTCTCATCTCTTTTGAAGGGGAAGTGCTTTAGGCTTATTTTTTGATTCCTAACTCCAGTCCAGGGTTGGCGTAATACAGAAGGACTAAGTTTTGCCACGTATCATTCTCTGTCATTTCCACGCCATTATATATCGTAGAATGGGCATTTCATGCACTTGTGCCTGTTTTGTGTTTCTGGGTCCATGCTGCAATCACATATAGAAAGAAAACAAAGCAGTCGCCAGCTGCCTCATATTCTGCCTTTCTTATCTCCATGTCAACTTGATGTTTCTGCTTAGAATTTTTGTTTTGATGGCATCAGTGGTAACACTCATGGGAGTGGGTTTAGAGAAAGCTTTGCATCCATAAAAATGAGAAAATGCATTGGGCATACACCACATACACATCTGGGAACCCTGGTAGAGATATTGAGGGGAATTCTATTTGAAAATATATTTTCTACAATATTTAGCATCAAAAACATAGTATTAGAAAATCAGTCTAGTACCATTTTTAAACTTTAAAAGTTTATACAGTAGTTCCTGGTAATGTGAGAGATGAAAGAAGTGATAATTCAACATGTTGGATTCACTGCATACCCTGAAATAGCTAGAAATTCAGAGAAGTCGTTTTCCAAGGAATGAAGTAACAGCATCGTGTCCTCAGCAGCAACAGTTTTTTAAACAATTGTCGGATTTCTACAGCACCATCTACTGAGGCACTCTGTAATTATTTGTAGTCCAGGCTATAAACAGCATATAACTATTAAATTACCCCAATATAAAAGTCTGCTTTGATGTTTTTATTTCATTTAGCAAAACCGGATGGTTAAAATGCCTTGAAACCTTCCCATTAAGTTCAATAAATAACTCCCAAGAGAAAAAGAAAGAGGCAGGACAGCAGCAAGGGAGGCCCTGTAGTCACCTCTGACCCCTGCAGTGCTGGGTGGCGCAGACTGATGGCCTTTACAAGCTGTCACCTCACTGGCTGGAGAGGCTTTCTTTTCATTTTACCTCTCTCAGTGTTGAAAAGCCACTACTCATTAGTTGTTTTTAGAAATCAACCAGGGCACCTTTCTTTCCATCCCTGGTCTCTAACTTCCTCCTCCCTTACACACAGGCAAGCAGTGGTGCTAGGTTTGGGGTAAGGCAGTGGGCCCACTGTGTGTGTGTGTGTCTGTGTGTGTGTGTGTGTCTGTGCATGTGTGCGTGTGTGTGTGCATGTGTGCGTGTGTGTGTCTGTGCGTGCTCCTCATCAGCTGAAGCAGAGAGGCATCCTCTGCATGGATGCAGTCATTCTCATCACTGCACCCCAAGTGCTGGGACAGGAGCGGCCAACTACATTAACACTGTTCCGATGACCTGACCCAGCGAAAACAGTAACAAATCTTTTCTCACTCACCTCTCCACCCTTGTAACTTTTGGAATAGAAAGGGGGTAATTTCCCCAGGTCCACTGTTTTGTGGGGCAAACAGACAACTAAATAGGTAAATATTAAAGTGAAGGCAATGAGCTACCTTTGGGTTTAGCCTCTAGACAAAGTCTCTGTTCTTGATCGAACTTTAGGACTAGGCCCCTCTGAGCCACTGTTACACTGGGCCTTGTCCTCAAGACCCCAGTTGCCCCCCAAATCTTGTCCAGTCGGTTTAGAAATCCCCTTACCCTTATCTGATCACCCTGGATGACTGAGTTCGTTCCTTATCCCCCTCGCCCCCGTGCCCCAGGGATGCCTGCTCACCCCAGCCAGTCTTCAGCAAGTATCCTGTTAGGTGGGTTTAGCCAGAAGCCCCTTCACCCCTGATGTACCTCTCAGTGACTGTCCATTCGCTGACCCAATCTGTTCCTGGTCTGTGCACCCCACTTACTCATGCTGCATTTGGGGCGGAGCCCAGTTCTGTACTGAGGTCTTGCTTCCCTGTTCAATAGTCCCGAGTAGAGTGTTTTTACCATTTCACTGTCCACCTCTGGTGTTTCTTCCCAGGTTGCACTATTGTTCTCCCTCCCACCATTTCATAGAGAGAGAGAGGGAGAGAGACACACACACACAGAGTGGGGGGCAAGGGCAGGATGAAAGTGGGAGAGGGGGAGGGTAGGGGAAGATTAACTGCATCACTGGCCTAGCTTCAGCACTGGTTGTACATTTTATTCTATGGAGCACGTTCTACCATTGATACTAGTAGCAGAAATGCATTTCAGCTTTGAATTACCCTGTGGTCTTCTCTTTTAAAACTGTGACATAATACCTTAGGAGCTGGACAGAACTACCTAGCACTTGTCTGAATTCCTGAAAAAGCTTTTTATCCGTGAACTTCATGGATTAAACAACAATGCACTGAAAAACAAAAGGATGCCGCTTACTTCCTAAAATCACAGAAGGGAGCAGTCTTCAGTACTGGGCGCCCCCATCTCTCCCTCCCATCCCAAAAGCTGATCTCTGGACCTGGTACAGAACAGGCCAGTGAGTAAGAAATGCATGTTTGCTGAATAAACAAATGGATGGCAAATACTGTTTAAGGCAGTGTTTCCTAAAGACCTGTGTTTCTGAATTCTAGAAAGCGAAGGCCTGCGGCGGCCACACCAATGACACCCACCGGCAGGTCTCATGGCCCTCCTGGGCTGGCGGGCAGGGGGCAGGAGCCTGACTGGCAGGCGGCGAGCAGCCTTCCTTATCTTGGTTCTGGATCCAGCTGGGCCACTTCCACCCATGCTGGCGGCAGCAGTGCCTCTGTCACTCTGCCCAATGTTTTTAAGCCACATTTGGTGTGTTTCCAGTAGCAAAATGACTCAAAGTAAACAGTCCCCAAATCCCCTTCTCTCTTTCTCCCCCTGCAAATCCAGCACTTAACAAAAACACAAGCAAGTCTCTCCCCACCCCGCTCCCCTCCCCCCACTTTGGAGGACCGGTTCCCCAGACCACAGGGGACAGCTCCTGACCCTCACGCTCCAGGAAACACTTTCCGGAGGCCTGGCTCGGACACACTATTTATTTGTACAGCCAATAAGTGATTAACTTGGGTTCTTTGAACTTTCAAAGTAAATGTTAAATTTCAGCTTTGGATGGAGAAGACGTTACGCATGGAGAAAAGCTAGGGCACACGAATGGAAATGACAAATCAGATTTATGTCGCAGGGCGGAGAACTCAGCTTTTTAATTTCCTTTAATGAAACAACCCTAAAGAGATATTTCTCCCCCAACTTCCAGTAGATGAACATCTGCAGTGGGTTTTTTTTTTTAAGACAAATTACAAGTGAGAACCTGCTAATTCTGCCAAATATCCCCCGGCTCAATCAGGTGTAATTAAACATAAATAAAATGTGCAATACGGTAATTAAATGGTAGAAGTGAAGATTTTTAATACTTGTAAATTCTATTATTATTTATTTTTTTGATGGCTTTCTTTCTGAGGATGAAAATTTGTTTTCAAAAAAGTAGACAGTTTCAAAAACCGTGAAGCTGGATGGGCCCCATGTGGAGGGAAAAGCATGTTGTTGTTTACAAGAGTTAATTTTTTTGCATTAACTAAAGTCATCCAAATAATTGGTTAGAAAAGCTTTGAAAGCTGTGCCAGAGGCTTGCAGCCTGTTTCAAGTGGTTCATGCAAAAACTCGTTTCCTGATTTACTGCTGGGAGGTGATCATGTTAAAAGCACATTGCTGGCATTAATACTCAGGGAGGAGGAGGGGCCTGGCCCGGCCAGGCCGACTTCTAGGCAGTGAGAATTAAGAGTCTAATGTGGTTACTTCGGGAAAACAAAAGTCCCCCTCTCCCACATATCCACGAAGCTAGGTTTATTTTCACGAGCTGAAAGGGAGCTGGGAGCCAGGGATGGATCAGCACGCCCAGTGGGTGCTACTCCTGGAGCTGCGTGAATGGTGTTTTGAATTTTTTGACTCTGAAATGAAACACATTCTCAATCATCTGTCTCACAAACTTTCAAAAACTCAGTCTTGGAGAGAGCAAGAAAGAGAGAGAGAGAGAGAGTAAATACAGCTCAATGGATAAAATCCTCCAAAAGGACACCAAATGGCTCAGTGGCTGGACTTGTCTTTTTCCAAAAAATATGGGAAAGCTAAGGATTATGAAGCTGAATTACTAAAAGAAGCTGCATGAGAAGAGATGAGGCTTGGGGATTTCTCGGGGGGAGATGGGGAACAAGAGTGCTTGTGGGGTGACAGACCTCCGAGTGGGTGACAGCACGGAGGAGCAGAAACAGATGGGTGTCCTTGCTGGGGACCTGGTGGCCAGGGCAAGGGCAGCTGGGAGGAGAACGAAGAGAAAGACGCTGGGCAGCGAGGCAGCTCCGACACTACCAGCGAGGCAGCTCCGGCACTAGCCCTGCGCCAGGTCCATGTGATTTGGGTGTCTCTGTTTTAGAAGCTGGTCCTAAGCCAGAAAGTCTGGGGAAAGGATCGTCGTTCTAGGGCCCTGCTGTCCAACACAATGGCCACAGCCTCAGTAGCTTCCTTTGAACTTTACCAGTTACCATGGAAACTAAAAACCTAGTTTCTCAGGAAGACCACTCGGCCACATTCCCAGTGCTCCGAAGCTCCAGCGGCTAGGTGTCCCATCATCCCATCATAGCCGCAGTGGCCTGACGAGGCTTATCCCAGATGTTCTCATGGATGGCTGAGATGAGAGACTGCAACCCCATGTGGCTCCACCACCGCTCTCATCATGTCACTTGCTAGAAACAACAACGGACAAATCAATTACCCTTCTGTTCTCAGTACCCCCACCTATGCGCTCACCACGGAAGATGGGTGTTGTCAGGATTTCATTATTTTAAATATTTATTTTTCAAAAAGGCTTTATCTACTTGAAAGGCAGAACAAGAGAGAGAGAGAGAGAGAGACAGAGAGACAGAGAGAGAGAGTCAGACACAGAGATAGCCCATCCACTGGTTCACTTCCCACATGCCTGCAACAGCCAGGGCTGGGCCCGGCAGAAGTGAGGAGCCCAGAACTCCAAATGGGTCTCCCACTGAGTATCGGGGACCCAGGCTCTTGAAGACATCATCTGCAGAGTCCCAGGATCCATTAGTAGAGAGATGGATCAGAAGCAGAGCAGCTGGGACTCAAACTGACCCTCCAGTATGGAATGCAGGCATAATAAACAGCGCTTACCCTGCGGCACCACCACACCTGCCCCAAGGATTCCATTCTGCACTACTGGAAGGTCATATATACAGGGCTACCTGGCTTATTATAACACCAGACAATTTTATCTATTTTGTCTGCATGGTACCTACTATGGAGTAATAAAGACATACTTGAGAGACAGACCATATTTGTGATGTTAAGAATGTCCTCTAGGTGAACATAACCAAAGTATCCAGGATGAAAGGTTCAAAGAAGTTCTCCCTAAAACGTGGCCAAAGAAGGAGCGCGTAAATCCAAATAACCAACTGTACTATCCGGCCTGGAGCCGCTCTGCTGATGTCTCCCCCCCCGCCCTGGAGGGAAGAGGAAGGAGGCGGGACCCACTGACCGCACACGGCAGGTGTGCCACGGTGCGTGTGTGGCGGGAGTCTCCAGGAGTGTGGAATGCTTCCCCGTGCTTTCCTGCGGGCCCCAACGACGTGTTTTAAATGGCAGAAACCTAACTCACAGCGGGAAAGTAAGCCTTGCCGCTTTGAGACAAAATAAAATTGAATGCCTTCCAAAGAAAATAATAATTAGGAGTAATAAAACCACAGATGGAAAGTTTAACTATACCTGCGTAGACCCAAAGCACTTCCAAGCTTTACTTTTAAGATGCAGATACATGTTTACAATTGAGAGAACTTCATGACCCAGCGTATGCTGCTCAGAGCTGACATTAGAAAAGGGAAAGGCCGCGGCACCGGCACACCAGGTTCTAGTCCCAGTCAGGGGGCGCCGGATTCTGTCCCGGTTGCTCCTCTTCCAGGCCGGCTCTCTGCTGTGGCCCGGGAGTGCAGTGGAGGATGGCCCAAGTGCTTGGGCCCTGCACCCCATGGAAGACCAGGATAAGTACCTGGCTCCTACCATCAGATCAGCGCTGTGCGCCGGCTGCAGCGCGCCAGCCGCAGCGGCCATTGGAGGGTGAACCAACGGCAAAGGAAGACCTTTCTCTCTGTCTCTCTCTCTCACTGTCCACTCTGCCTGTCAAAAAAAAAAAAAAAAAAAAAAAAAGGAAAGAAGTTTTAAGCTATGCTTAATATAACGAAATAATGATGCGAGTTATTTGGTCTGTGGGCATCAATAATTTGATCTAGTTTTTTTCTACTTTCTATAACTAACTTTAAAATATCAAAGCACCAGTTTGAGTCCCAGATGCTCTGTTTTCCATCCAGCTTCCTGCTAATATGCCCGTGAAGGCAGTGGATGATGGTGCAACTGCTCGGGCCCCTGTCACCCATTTAGGAGGCCAGGATGGAGTTCTAGGCTCCTGGCGTCAGCAGGAACACCCAGCACCAGCAGTTACAGCCATTTGGGGAGTGAACCAGTAGATAGAAGATCTCTCTCAATCAATCAATCTCTCTCTCTCTCTCTCTCTCTCTCTCTCTCCCTTCCTCTCTGCCGTTCTGCCTTTCAAATAAAGAAAAATAAGTCTTTTAAAAAAGTTTTCTTTTTACTGTACTTTCAAAACTTCAAACAGGTATGCCTCAGTTAAAAAGGTAAAGACTTTCAGATAAGTTGCTTAATTGCGAATTAAAATGTGTTCCTCCACACTATGTATTTATTATCCCGTTAAAAATAAATAAGTATATGTATGTACATGCACTATGTATTTATAAACCCAGTTGTTTTACAATTTTATCAAAAGCTTGGGCTAAGTCCCTCAATTTCTATAGCTTGGAAGTGATAATTACCCAGTTGAATCTACTTGTTAAGAGATTTCATATACTGATAAGTTACTTTTCTTTCCTCTAAAAATGTTATTGCCAAAAATTTAAAGGCACCCTGAAAAAAAAAGAATTGAAAATTAATGAATGAGTAATAAGAAATGCCTAGTCCCTAAGTCAATGCTTATAGCAAGCTCAGGCTGTCTGCCCTGACTAGTGACCTGACAAGTGAAAATACGATTTTATTTCTATGTTGGATTCCTTTGCCTCTCTTACATTTCGCATCTTGGACCCTAAGCAAAGCTCTGCTGTGGATTTTATTTACCATGAGCTAAAACCAAGAAAGATTTTTCAAAATAAATGCACACATTAATTTTTATATTACTATATTTACATGTCACTTTTTTCCCAAAAATATCTGATGCTGACTGATCTGTTTACTCCTTGAGCAAACACATGGTGTACATCTGAGAATGGCAGTGTGCATGAGCAGAATTATCAGAGGTGTTTCCCTTTGTGTCTCCAGTGTAAGACGGTTGGTTGATGAACAACTGTTTCATTACTTAGAAGAAACTGCTGCCTGGAGAAAAATCTCTCTTCTGGATATCCATGGGAACACGAAATACAGAAAAGTGTTTCAGACAATGTTCTCAAAAGATAGATGTTTTCCTTTTTATAACAACTTAGATTTTTAAGAGCAGTTTCAGGTTCACAGTGAAACTGTGAAGAAGGTACAAAGATATCCCACATCACTCCCGCCCACTCGCACACACAGCCTCATCCAGTAACAACATCCTGCGCCAGAGTGGAACATTTGTTACAGTTTGTGAACACCACTCTAGCACCTAAAGGCATAACTGACATCAGGGTTCAGTCTCGGGGCTGCTGTACATCCACGGGTTTGAACAAATATGTGATGACATGTGTCCATCTCAACGGCATCCTTTGAGTTGCTTCAGTGCCCTTGAATTCCTCTGTGTCCCTCCCCACCCCCCAACCCCCTGGCAACCCTGATCTTTTGCTTTCTTCACAGCTTTGGCCATCCTAGAATGTCACACAGCTGGAACCACAGCAAATATAGCCTTCTCAGATTGACTTCTTGCACTTTATAGTGTGAATTTAGGGCTATTCCCTGTCTTTCCATGGCTCCCTCCCTCATTTCCCTTTAGTGGGAATAATGTATCATTGTCTGCATGTGCCACATTTATTTATCCACTCATCTACTTAAGGTCATCTGGGTTGTTTCCAAGACTTGGTAACTATGAATAAAGCTGCTATAATAAAGCTGCCATGTGCAGTTTGTGTAGATACAATTTTTCAACTCCTTTGGTTGAGTGCTAAGGAGCACAATAACTAGACTGATGGTAAGAGTATGTTTAGTTTGTAAGAAACCACCAAGTATGTCTTTGCAAGTGGTAAATTATGAATCCCACCAGCCATGAATGAAAGTTCCTGTTACTCCACATCCTTGGTAGATTTTGGTGCTGTCAGTGGTCTGGACTTCGGCCATTCTATCAGGTGTGTAGGGGTTTTTCTCTGCTGTATTGGTGTTAACATTTCTCTGCTGACATACAATGTGGGACATATTTTCATATATGTATTTGCCATTTGGTCTCATCTCTTATTTGGTAAGGCATTTATTAATTTTAACTGTTTTTAAAAATCAGATTGTTTGTCTCTTTATTGTTGAGTTTTAAGAGTTCTTTATATATTCTAGATAACAGTCCTTTGTCAGATATCTTTTGCAAACATTTTCTCCCACTCCAGGCTTGTCTCTTCATTCATTGATACTGTCTTCTGCAGATTCAAAATGTTTTATCTAAATGCGGTCCAGGTTATCGATGCTTTTCTTACATAGATTTTGGTTTTGGTGTCATATCTAAAAAGTCATCATCCAACCCGTGTCCTCTAGATTTTCCTCCTATGTCATCTGATGGTTTTATAGCTTTGCATTTTACATTTAGGTTTGTGATCCGTTGTGAGTTCATTCGTATGGAGGTCTGTGTCTAGACTCATTTTGTTTTTTCATGCCCAGGGATTTCCAGCTGCTTCAGCGCTTTGTGTGCAAAGACTACCTTTTCTTCATTGTATTGTGTTTACTTCTTTGCCAAATTTCAATGGACTACACTATGAGGGACTATTTCTGTTCTCTTTATTCTTTTCTTTAGATCTGTCTATTCGTTTGCCAACACCAGAATGTCTTTATTACTATAACTCTAAAGTAAGTCTTAATGCCAGGTAATGTTAATCCTCCCATTTTACACTTCCTTCCATACTGCATTGGCTTTTCTAGATCTTTTGGATCACATGTAAACAAAATGGCTTGTTGGGATTTCGATTAGGACTGTACTGAATCTATGGATCAAGTTGAGAAGAATAAATGTCTTGTCAATATTGGATCTTCCTATTCATGAACATGGACTATCTCTCCATTTATTTAGTTATACTTCAGTTTCTTTCAACAGAGTTTTTTTAATTTTTCCTCAGATACAACTTGTACATATTTGGCACATATTTTGGGGGTTACTAATGTAAACGGTACTGCCATTTTTTTATGTCAAATTCTACTTGTTCATTGCTGGTGTATAGGAAAGTGACTGACCTTGGTATGCTAACATGGTGTTCTTCAATGTTACTATAATTGTTAGTTACAATAACTTTTCTAATCAATTCTTTTGGGTATTCTGCATAGACAATCATGACATGTGCGGGCAAACAAAGTCTTACTTCTTCTTTTTTTCTATATAGGGTATCTTTTTCCTCCTTTCTTGCCTTATTGCATTAGCTAGGACTTTTAGTGTAACATTGAAAAGGAGTGGTAAGAGGGGACATCCTCTAGTTTCTCCCCATAAGGTATGATATTAACTGTAGCTTTTTTGGTAGATATTATCAAGTTGAGGAAGCTCCATTCCAATTGCAGTGTACTGAGAGTATTTATCATGAATAAGTCCTAGGGTTATTCAAATGCATTTTCTGCATCAATTGATCTGATCGTTTGATTCTTTTCTTTTTTCTTCATGTCTGTAGATGTGGTAGATTATGCTAATTGGGTTTCCAGAGGTGAACCAGGCTTGCACACTGGAATAAATTCCACTTGGTCTTGGTGTATAATTTTTAAAGCTGTTGGATTCAATTTGTTAGTGATTTGAGAATTTTTGCACTTATGTTCATGGAACATTTTGATCTATAATTTCTTTTCTTGTAATATCTTTGTCTGGTTTTGGTATTAAGGTGATGCTGATACCACTGAATGAATTAGGAAGTATTCTCTCTGCTTCTGTATTCTGAAACAGATTGTGGAAAACTGATAAACTTAATCATTGTGTAGAACTCACCAGCAACTTCATCTTGGACCGGTGCTCTCTGTTTTTTGGAAAGTTATTAATCACTGATTAAAGATGTTTATTAGATGTAGGCCATTACAAATCATGTTTCTTCTTATGTAAGTCTTGGCAGATGCACCTTTCAGAAAATTGGTCTGTTTCATCTAAGTTATCTAATGTGTGGGCTCACTATATTCCTTCATTATCCTTTAAATGGCCATGGGGGGACTGACACTGTGGAGTAGGGGGTAAGGCCACCACCTGCAGTGCCGCATCCCATGTGGGTGCTAGTTCGAGTCCCAGCTGCTCCACTTCTAATCCAGCTCTCTGCTATGGCCTGGGAAAGCATTCAAAGATGGTTCAAGTCCTCAGGACTCTGCATCCTCGTGGGAAACCCAGAAGAAGCTCCTAGCTCCTGGCTTTGGATTGGCACAGTTCAGGCCATTGTGGCCATCTGGGGAGTGAACCAGCAGATGGAAGACCCCTCTCTTTCTGCCTCTGCCTCTCTGTAACTCTGCCTTTCAAATAAATAGAAAAATCTTAAAAAAAAAAAAAAAGGTCCATGGGATCTGTAGTGATCCTTTCATTTCTGGTATTCGTAATTTGTTTCTTCTCCCTTATTTTATTAGATTTGCTAGAGGATATCAGTATTATTTATCTTTTCAAAGAATCAGCTTTTCAAAAAAATTTCCCTACTGATTTAGTGTTTTCAATTTCATTTATAATTATTATCATTATTTTTTTCATGCTCACTCTGGATTTAATTTGCTCTGATTTTTCTTGTTTCCTAAAGTGGAAGCTTAGATTATGATTTAGATATTTCTACTTTTCTAATATATGCATTCAGCACTATAAACCTCCCTCTAAGCAGGCACTGCCTCACTGAATACCACAATTTTGCTAAGTTGTTTTTTCATTTTTTGGCTAAGAATATTTTAAAATTTCTCTTGAGATTTCTTCTTAAATCCAAGTGTTAATTTTAAGTATGAAATTTAATCTCCAAGTATTTGAGGATTTTCAAATGATCTTTCTGTTACTGATTTCTAGTGTTATTCCACTATGGTCTGACAGCATACATTGTAGGACTTCATTCTTTTAAATTTGGCACTCTGCTTTTCAAAGACAGACAGACAGAAACCTTAAAACAAAAGAAAGAAGGGAATTGGGTTCCTGCCACCTGCATGAGACACCTGGATTGAGTTCACGGATCCCAACTTTGGTCTTAGCCCAGCCCCGGTCTTTGCAGTGGATGGGAGTTCTCTTTCTCTCTCTAATAAGTAAAAATTTAAAGACTATGCACAAATTTCAAAATTTTTTGCGCCAAAATAAACTTGTCTTTTCATTCTATTTCCATGAACTTTTTGAAATACCCCTGCACATAAGCACACATAATCAAATACACTATTCCTATTATTTTGAAAAAAAAAAAAACTATTATGTGTTAGAAGAAAGAATAAGAAAATTAAAGTTTTAATTTAACTTACTCCTGCTTTGATGCTTTTCTTTTAGGTAGATCCTCATGTCTGACCTTTATTATTTTCTTCTACCTAAAGAACTTTTTGAAAATATTTCCTGTAAGGCTGGTCCATTGCTAAGAAGTTCACTCCAATCTTGTTCACCTCCTTCTCTTTTGAGGGATACTTTCATAGGATACAGAATTCTAGGCTGTTTCTACTCTCTCAGCATCTTAGATATTTCATCCACGTGCTCCCTGCTCACATGGTTTCTGGGGAAAAGTTGATGTCATTCTTCTCTCTTCTCCTCCATAGGTTGGGTGTATTTTCCCTCGGGCTTTGCTTTTCTGACGATTTGCTCGTGTGTGTGTGTGTGTGTGTGTGTGTGTATCATTCCTGGCATTCTCTGAGCTTCCAGGAACTGTGGTTGGATGTCTGACATCAGTTTGGGGGAAATTTTAAGTAATTATTTCAAAATTTTTGTTGTTCCTGTCTTCTCCTTCTCATATTCCCATTATGCATGTTTATATCCTTTGTAACTGTCCCATAATTTTTGGATATTTGGTTCTAGGTTTTGCTTGTTTGTTTGGTCTTTGCTCTTTTTGACTCTTAGTTTTGGAGGATGCTATCGACGTATTCCCAAGCTGGGAGTTTCTTTCCTCAGCTGTGTCCAGACTACTGAGCCCATCAGAGCAGCTCTCCATTTCTCTTCCAGTGCTTCTTATGTCCAGCCTTTCTTTTCCACTCTTTCTAAGGATTTCCATCTCTCTGCTTATTCTGCCTAATAAATATTTTTGCATGTTGCATAGTTTCTCTAATAGCCCTGAGTACATCATCACAGTTGTTTTAAATTCCCTAATTCCAACATCTCCGCCATGCTTAGTTCCAATGCTTGCTCTGCATTTTCAAACTGTACTTATTGCCTTTTAGTATGCTTGGTAATTTTTTGTTAAAAGTTGTGTATGATGTGTTTAGTAAAAGGAACTGCTGTAAAGGGATCTGTAGTGACATGGAAGTAAAGTAGGGTGGGAGTAGGGGACGAGCCCACAGTCCCATGATCAGGTCTCAGTTGGTGAGCCTGTGCATCTGCCTTGTGAACGTCACAAGGGTTTCTCATGTTTTCCCTCCCGCTAGGTGGGACAGGACGGAGAGGGCAGGCTACAGTTTGGTACTTCCCTTCCCCCCGTGTTGATTAGGCTCTGATACAGCCCCAGCAATGCAAGTCTGGTTTACTGGGCTGTGGTTTCTCCTGAGGGCCATCCTTGTGAAGAAAAACAGAGTGCTTTCAAATACCTCCAAGGGGCTTTTTCCCTGTCTTCCTGTTGGACAAATGAGAGGACTTGCCCCTAATATTTCTCTAAGAATCTGGTTGAGCTCCTGCAGGTCAAACTGCCGATAGCATAGGAGCCACTCTATGTGTGGGTCCCCTGCAGTGCTCAATTCTCAGACTTTCCCTACCCAGGCTCCAGACGTCGGTCAATCACAGTTCAGGTTTTCCCACCCTGATACTTCTTCTTGAGAACTAACTTTCTTTCTTGCTTGCTCGCTTGATTTTATTTATTTATTTGAGAGGTAGAGTTATAGACAGTGAGAGGCAGAGACAGAAAGAAAGGTTTTCCATCCATTGGTTCACTCCCCAAATGGCCACATCAGCCAAAGCTAGGCTGATCTGATGCTAGGAGCCAGGAGCCAGGAGATTCTTCCAGGTCTTGCACGCAGGCACAGGAGCCCAAGCACCAGGGCCACCTTCCACTGTTTTCCTAGGCCATAAGCAGAGAGCTGGATAGGAAGAGGAGCAGCCGGGATGCAAAACCAGTGCCCATATGGGATGCTGGTGCCACAGGCAGAGGATTAACCCTACCACACTGTGAACCCCGCCTCCAGCCCAGGATACACTGTAACTCTCTGCCCACCTATCTGTCTCTTGACCTCACTTGACCTCACTTCTTCTGCTCACCTAAGAGTTGATGAGGGGTAGGACTTTGGTGCAGCAGTTAAGTTGCTTGGATGCCCGCATCCCATATTAGATTGCCTGGGTTCCAATTCTACTTTCCTGCTAATGCAGACCCAGGGAGGCAACAACATAGCTCAGGTCATTGGGTTCATGTCACCCAAGCGGGAGACCTGGATTGAGTGCCTGGCTCCTCGCTTTGTGCTGACTTGGCCCTAGCTGTTGCAGGCATTTGGGGAGTGAAACAGTGGATAGGCGATGCCTTTCTGTCTCTCTCTCTTCTGTGTGTGTGTGTGTGTGTGTGTGTGTGTGTATGTCTGCCTTTCAAATAAAATAAATAAAGACTCAAAAAAAGGAGTTGCAGATTTATTAGTTTTTTCAGCTTTTTGCTAGTTGCTGGGAGGGAGGGAAACTCTAAAGCTCCTTCCATGTGGAAGCAGAAACTGGAAAATAATTCTTTCAAGTTCAACAAAACAATATACCAGAGCTCCTAAGACCTTCACCTTCTGGAACAACTTTCCAGAGATTATTTTAGGGTTATATTCCCTCGTTTCAAAGGATGATAATAAGAAAGCAACTGCCTATAAATACCATACTCATCTCTTAGAACCTGTGAAGTTTCATTCAGATTTTCAGACCATGGGAAAAAGGACTCAATGTCATCATCTGCTCCCCTCAGGGACAATGGCATTTTTACCTACTTTGTTAACTGACCTTAGATAACTAACCTTAGATAAGCTATCAATGAGTCCCTTTCTACTCAACATAGAAAAACCTACATCTGCAAATGCCTGTTAACACAATCCAAAAAGATTGCAAAATAACGTTGAGATGCCATAGGTACCACACAGACTTCAAAGGTCAGAATGCTCCAATCCAAGCCCAGGACCTGAAAGCCACCACTTACATCACAGGACAACCAGAAAAAAAAGGCATCCGCCAGGGGCTGCTTGTGGAATGCGTGAAGGCAGCATTCTTTGCTTCCTGCTCTTCTTAGATCATGGATCAAAACTCCGCGAGTACAAGACTCAGCTTCCAAGAATGGTGGTCTGCAGGGGAAAGGACTTCTCTTTTGAAGTTTCTTCCAATCAAAAGAAAACCCCTATTCCTTTTCTAACAGGAAGGCTTTGCTTCTTTATTTAGAACAAAACCATATATCAATTCTCCACAACCAGTAGCCTCTTCAAAAGATCAGCACATAAAGCAAACGGATGTCTAACTCTGGGCAGGCTCACCAAAAGAAAGGCCTCGCGAGCGTCCACGACCCTGAAGGATGTCCTGCCACGACACACCATTTATCAGCAAGTAGTGGTTACAATGAGTATAGAGAACGTGCTGCTGGGAGGACCATATACTCAATGTGCTGAGACTGATGAAAGAAAAAAATACCTGTGTTGCCAAAGGAATGTCCAAACATTTTCCTGGTTTGGAGAAGAACTACTGTCCTGCACCACCTATAGTCGCTGTCAGATTCTAGTTCTTGACAAGCAAGAACAGTCATTTAAAAAAAGACAGAAGGCCAGTAAGTGGTAGCATTACCATTTTTTTTTGTTATCAATGCTTTTATTCTTAAATTTTCAGTGGAACATCAATTCTCTTGATATAGTGCAAATAAACCTTAAAAGCTCTACTCTTTCTTTTTTATTTTTTATTTATTTTTTATTTTTTTGACAGGCAGAGTGGACAGTGAGAGAGAGAGACAGAGAGAAAGGTCTTCCTTTGCCGTTGGTTCACCCTCCAATGGCCGCCGCGGCCGGCGCACCGCGCTGATCTGATGGCAGGAGCCAAGCACTTATCCTGGTCTCCCATGGGGTGAAGGGCCCAAGTACCTGGGCCATCCTCCACTGCACTCGTGGGCCACAGCAGAGAGTTGGCCTGGAAGAGGGGCAACCGGGACAGAATCCGGCACCCCTACCGGGACTAGAACCCAGTGTGCCGGCGCCGCAAGGCGGAGGATTAGCCTAGTGAGCCGTGGTGCCGGCCAAAAGCTCTACTCTTTCAAAGAAATACTATCACTGTTAAATTAGGGAAAACAATGACATCTGTCAAATTTTGACTTTCAGGACTATTTATTTCAGGAAGACACATGAATCAGATATATTGAAAAAGGAATTGTGTATAATATTTGGTGAAAGTGGCAGAAGGAACTAAGATCTCTGATGGGGTGGGCAAAGTTTCACTGATCATTAGCCCCAAGAAATTTAACTGGAAAGAATGTATCTTATAAATACAAACATGCAACAATACCTTAGACAACTCCATGCCAGGCCCACACGGCTTGCAGAGGACACAGTTTCCAGACCGATCCCTGAATTCCTGTTGTCTACAGTCTCCTGTTTCACAGATTGCTGTACATAGCTGGAACAAAACGTTTCACTAAACGTTACCTTTCAGTGTGCTAAGTACATTTTTTTTGCACGAAAGGAACATCTTCAGTATTAGTCACATAATCACTGAGTGTAAACAATCAGCTGTCACTTTTTCAGCAGAAAAGCCACTTTTTGAATAAAGTTCATGGAATGAATAAATCAATAAGCCTAACCCTTTTCTGTATTCCAGAAAACACAGAATTAGCACTCTCTTCCTCTTAAGCTCCACTGAATACCCAAGGTGGCAAACGACTTAGGAGCAAGTCTCTTTCCTAGGTAAGAGAATGTAGCCAAGAACAGCCCAGCGGAGACCCAGTCTCTTTACTACTTAAAAATTCCAGGGCCGGCACTGTGGCATAGTAGGCTAAGTCTCTGCCTGCAGCGCCGGTCATGCCATATGGGTGCAGGTTCGTGTCCCGGCTGCTCCTCTTCTGATCCAGCTCCCTGCTAACCCTACTAATGGCCTGGGAAAGCAGTGGAAGATGGCCCAAGTCCTTGGGTCCCTGCACCCACGTGGGAGACCTGGAGGAAACTCCTGGCTTTGAATTGGAACATCTCTGGCTATTGCGACCATTTGGGTAGTGAACCAGCAGATGGAAGACCTCTCTCTGTCTCTGTCTCTCTCTCTGTAACTCTGCCTCTCTAGTAAATAAATAAATCTTTAAAAAAAAATTTCTGGGGGCCATTGCTGTGGTGTAGTGGGTAAAGCCGCTGCTTGCAGTGCAGGCATCCCATATAGGCACCAGTTCAAGTCTTGGCTGCTCCACTTCCGATCCAGCTCTCTGCTATGGCCTGGGAAAGCAGTGGAAGATGGCCCAAGGCTTTGGGTCCCTGCACTGTGTGGGAGACCAAGAAGAGGCTCTTGGCTCCTGGCTTCAGATCAGCCAAGCTCAGGCTGTTGCAGTCAATTGGGGAGTGAACCAGCAGATGGAAGACCTGTCTGTCTGTCTGTCTCTCTCTCTCTCTGCCTTTAATTCTCTCTGTGTAACTCTGACTTTCAAGTAAAATAAACATTTTTTTTTGACAGGCAGAGTTAGACAGTGAGAGAGAGAAAGGTCTTCCTTCCGTTGGTTCACCCCCAAAATGGCCACCAAGGCCGGAGCTACGCTGATCCAAAGCCAGGAGCCAGGTGCTTCCTCCTGGTCTCCCATGTGAATGCAGGGCCCAAGCACTTAGGCCATCCTCCACTGCCTTCCCGGGCCACAGCAGAGAGCTGGACTGGAAGAGGAGCAATTGGGACAGAATCCGGCACCCAACTGGGACTAGAACCCAGGGTGCCGGCGCTGCAGGTGGAGGATTAGCCTAGGGAGCTGCGGCGCCGGCCAAAATAAATCTTTAAAAAATAATTTCTGATCTTGAAAACACGAACTCGTTCAAGTATAATAAATTGAATAAATAAATAAAAAGATAGATCAGTAGAGCCTCCAGAACTTGCAATTTCCTTTTTTTTTTTTTTTTTTTTTAGACAGGCAGAGTGGATAGTGAGAGACAGAGAGAAAGGTCTTCCTTTGCCATTGGTTCACCCTCCAATGGCCACCACGGCCGGCACACTGCGCTGATCCAAAGGCAGCAGCCAGGTGCTTCTCCTGGTCTCCCATGGGGTGCAGGGCCCAAGCACCTGGGCCATCCTCCACTGTACTCCCGGGCCACAGCAGAGAGCTGGGCTGGAAGAGGGGCAACCAGGAAAGAATCCGGCGCCCCGACTGGGACTAGAACCTGGTGTGCTGGTGCCGCTAGGTGGAGGATTAGCCTATTGAGCTGCGGCGCCAGCCACAATTTCCTTCTATACATTTCTCACCCTGTTTTAACAGGGCACTCTCAAGCTTTTTCACGGAACTAGCTTCACTTAGAGACAATCTCCAGATGATAATGATGCTGCTGCTGACAAAGGTAGCCAAACTCTCCCAACTCTTCAAAATCTAAGTGCTGCTACGGAGCTATGAACTTGCATCCTTAACAAATGCCAGACTGAGCCATCATCCTGGAACCTAACCGTAGACTTCAGTTCACAGCACAGGACTCAGCTGGAAAATCACACTTTGGCAAAAACAAAAGTTGGAAATCATTTTCAAAATATACTTTTTTGCTCTTATTTTATCTAAAAATAACAAGTTCATTTTACATACTCTCATCCACATAACTGTGCTTCTTAAGAGATAGTGTTTCATAAAAATGTTGGCGTTACCAGCATGTCAGAATTGGTGAAGACATTCTGTTCAATCTCTTGTCCTAAATAGCAATGTCCTGAATGTCATTACTGACCATAACTTTTTCCCCTAAGTGACAGGTGAAACCCTTAGAAGCACTGAGGGACAGTGTTCCGTCTAATGCTTACTGCACTGTGCCTATTGCACAAAGCTGCCCAGAAAGTCGGCTTTGATGCTTATAGTAATAGCCAACCATTCTGTACAAATTCTTCCACCTTGAAGCAGGGACATCTGTAACAAACAAATCTACCACCCTCCTTGAATAAAGCCCAAGCCTTAGTTCATCCTCCCTGGCAAGCAAGAGGGAAAGGCGGCATTTGGGACTAGAAAATTCTTTGGGACCAAAGATTTAATGATGTGCTCCCAGGTCTCCCTCCCCCTGACTACCAGTCTTGGAGGAGCTCTGCTTCATGAAGGAGTAGGAGGGTCTCTTCCACAGCAGAGAGTCTGCAATCTCACGAGTTCTACAGCCTCCCTCACAGACCGTGACGGAAAGGAAGTTTTCTTACATCGACCCATATCCATGACTCCAAGCTGATCCCGTTTCCTCCTCCTTTGTCCTAGGGACAAATGAGCCTCACTTTGCTTGTGTAAATCAATATTACAGCTCTAGATTTAACTCCTTTCAATTCTCTTGGACAGCCTCATGGAAATTTTTATGATTTCACATAAATTCAAAGAATTTCAACAATTCTTAGAAATACGGTGACTGTTTCACTTATTAGTTAAGTAGAAAAATGACAAAATTCAATTTGGAAGAAATAAAAAATAATATGAAACCAGAAATAGATTTAATTTTGGTACTACATATACAAATTATTTTGCCACATCCTAACAGAAAGAAACAAAGAGCTTACTTACCAGACAGCCTAATAAAACTACAATGGTGAAAAATGTTTTCTCTTGCTCTGGTAGTATTTTTAAAGCCATCCTTCTTATCAAATGTATTTATTATTGAAGAGCTCTAAATGAAGATAAAAAGGAAGATAATTAACATTAAAAGCTCTGCAATCACTATATAATGTTTATCATTTTCTATATACACCAGGAAATAAATACTATTAATATTTTTAAAAAACACGTTATAAAATACATAATTCTTTTAATAGGTTGTAAGAATCACAGTTCTGTCTACAGACACATTACATGTACGACTCCTCCTCACTCCGAATCCCAGGCTCTATCCATCTTTATTTCCTACCTGCGTCTTCACAGCATCCAGAAGAGAATTACATTCAAGCAGCGACTCTACAAACCTCCCTAAGTTTAGACAGAATAGCAAACAGGACAGCAATTGTGATCAAATAACAACCCCTGCTAAGCACTATGTGCGAGCTGCTATTTTTAGCATGCTGCCTCATTTAATCTACACAAGTACTGCAGAAAGTCAATATTATCATTCTTCTCATTTTAGGAATGGGGCTCAGAGAAGGCTGGGCCATCTACCCAAGGTCACACTACCAGTAAGAAGCAACGCTGGATGCAAATCCCGGTGGGTTGCTTCCAGAGTCCCTGTTCCTTTATCTGTGGTATTACAAGTATTCTGTAGCACAACGTGCTCTATTGAACCAAAAAAAACTATGCTTGGATCTTGGGAGCGTCGTCCTCACCAAGAAGCTGTTTGTTAAAAGTCAACATTTGTTTATTCTTCACCAAAGCAGTGCAACACAAAGTAGGTACTGGCAGGAAAGCAAGCATTCAACTGAGAACTCCACCCCCACCCCCTGCCCCAATGCCACTGACAAGGGATGCAAACTGGAGGCCCTGGCCCAACATGTCAATGAAAGAGAAACCACGCCCACAGGTGAAATGTCCATGCCATGGTAATAGAAAAGACCAAAAAAAAAAAAAAAAAAAAAAAAAAAACATGGCGGGAGGGGGAGCCTCATCCGGGGACTCCATCTATCAGGCACAGAGGCAACAGCTGGGTTTCCTTTAAAGCTGACTCTTCCAAAACTAGCAGACACCAGGCTCAATAATGAAACGAAACAAGACAAACAGAAAGAACCAGTAACCAGCACCACAAAGGAAGCTGAACTGGCAGGCCTGCTGTCACCCAGGGGAGAGCCTGCAGCCTGCCTCTCAGGGGCCTAAACCCGGGGGCTGGGTTCAAGCTGCCTGGGGGACCACACTGTCAGCCCACCAAGAACTCATTTTACTGCTCTGAGTAAATTTCAAAAGTCATTTTTTATTTTTATTTATTTATGTTTATTTATTTGCTTTTCCAGCTGTTTGGTCACAGACCTCACCCTGCTCTGCCCCAGCATATCTGAAAATCCTCCAGCTACCCATGGGGGAGACCAGCTATTTGCATAGACACAGAGGGGAGGTGTGGGCAGAAGATAAAGCCTCATTTCTTGAAAGATTATGTTTCAAGTTATCCCTTTCTTGATAAATTTTGAGAAATGTGTTAATTCCTAAAAGTAAAAAAAAATATATAACTTGTATGGAATTAAAAAGAAAATTGAAAAGAGGGTATACAGGTTGACTACCCTCATCCAAAATGGAAGGACCAACAATGTTTCCAATTTTCCATTTTTTAAAGAGATTTTGAAATATGTGCATACGTGTAATGAGATATATGAGGAAGGGCACCCAGGCCTAAATACAAAATCCAGGGCCCAGCACTGTGGGTTAAAGCCCCAGCCTGCAGAACTGGCATCCCAGATGGACACCAGTTCGAGTCCTGGCTGCTCCACTTCAGATCCAGCTCTCTGCTATGGCCTGAGAAAGCCTAAGTGCTTGGGCCCCTGTACCTGCGTGGGAAACCTGGAAGAAGCTCCTGGCTCCTGGCTTCGGGTCAGCTCAGCTCTGTCTATTAGTGGCCTTTTAGGGAGTGAACCAGGAGATGGAAAACCTCTCTCACTCTCTGGCTCCACCTCTCTCTGTAACTCTGTCTTTCAAATAAATTAAAAAAATCTTAAAAAAAAAATACAAAATCCACTAATGTTACATATATAGTTGGAAGGTAATTTTATACAATTTACATGAAGCAAACTGTCACGGTGTGGAAATTTCCACTTAGGACATCATATCAGTGCACAGAAAGTTTCCGATTTCGGAGCACTTCAGATTGTGGACTTTCAGATTAGGGATGCTCAACCTTAATACCAAAACATTTACACAAACAGCAGAAAAGGAGGTGGGTAGAGTCAGTTCATACAGTATTTAAGCAACGAATTTGGACAGAATATTCCACCGGAATACTAACTCCTCGGGAGGGCAGAAAAATAGTGAAGCCCTTTGAAGTAGATACTTTGAGAATACACAGCTATAAAGAGATATCCAGTCTCCCAGGGGTGAGCGAGGATTTAGAAAGTACTCAGCCCAGCTCCTAGAACAGACGGCGGCTGAGGTTCTTGCTGTTTTTTTTTTTTTTTTTGACAGGCAGAGTGGATAGTGAGAGAGAGAGAGACAGAGAGAAAGGTCTTCCTTTGCTGTTGGTTCACCCTCCAATGGCCACCACGGCCGGTGCGCTGCTCTGAAGGTAGGAGCCAGGTGCTTCTCCTGGTCTCCCATAGGGTGCAGGGCCCAAGCACTTGGGCCATCCTCCACTGCACTCCCTGGCCACAGCAGAGAGCTGGCCTGGAAGAGGAGCAACCGGGACAGAATCCGGTGCCCCGACTGGGACTAGAACCCGGTGTGCCGGTGCTGCAAGGCGGAGGATTAGCCTAGTGAGCCGCGGCGCCAGCCTCTTGCTGGTATTGAGAACACTGCTCATTAACCGTGTGAACCTGGACAAGCTACTTTACCCCGAATCTCAGTTTTCCCTTCTCTAAATTGGGCAGAGCGGTGAGACTGCTGGGAGGCATGAGCCAGTTGGTTAGCTGTAGAGCACCTACAGATGTGCTAATAGCCATTGTCCTTCATGTTAATGACAATGCTCCCTGTCGCACTCGCATGTCACAAGGCCGGCCCTGTGTTAAAGCTCTAGACCCACAGGCCTGCAGAAAGCATTCCTAAACATAGAATGAATTTGAAGTTTGAATCAAACATGTATAACGTTGAGTACTGTGTTAATGCGTTATATAGGCGTAACTTCTTTGCCCTTACCACCATACTCTATGGTACGTATTTATCCCCGTACAACAGGAGGAGAATCGAATGTCAAAGGACACAAAAACCAGAACCAGTGGAAACTAGATCACCTTCAGGTCTGGTGACTCCCATACAGGGCTGTGGGCCATTCTGCCACAGTGGTTTAGGGTTGAATCTACTAAGTTGCAGCATTCAAATTCCACAATAGGACTACAACAATCACATTCCAGTCAGTACAAAAGCCTCCAAACCCCAAAAATAACAAAACCGTTAACAGTATGTTTATTACCAGTATAATTTGGTATTATGTATATCTGCTACACCTTGAATAATGTATCTATGGATTCAAACACCTTTTTTTTTTATTTATTTTTTGACAGGCAGAATTAGACAGTGAGAGAGAGACAGAGACAGAGACAGAGATAAAGGTCTTCCTTTTTCCATTGGTTCACCCCCCAAGTGGCCGCTATGGCCAGCACTGCGCCGATCTGAAGCCAGGAGCCAGGTGCCTCCTCCTGGTCTCCCATGGGGTGCAGGGCCAAGCACTTGGGCCATCCTCCACTGCCCTCCTGGGCCACAGCAGAGAGTTGGACTGGAAGAGGAGCAACCGGGACAGAATCCGGTGCCTGAACCGGGACTAGAACCCAGGGTGCCGGTGTCGCCGGCGGAGGAATAGCCTAGTGAGCCGCGGCGCCGGCCTCAAGCACCTTTGAGTACACAGTTATTAGGGGCTTTAAAAGAACAGGTTAGGTTGGAGGAAGACACCAGCACTTGGAGAGAGTTCACAGCTTAGCAGGAGTGATGGTCTCTGAAATGTCTTTTCCATAGCCTGGCAGAGGAGTGTTTTAGAAATAAACAACTTAGCCGGTGGAGTCTTATGAGTGTGACCTTGAATTTCCTGGAATAAAATGAAATTCCTTATGAAATTCTTTGGCATTCACAAAAAGTAGGGAAATTTAATCAAACAACTTAAGTATTTAAGTAATAATATTTAAAGTTTTTAAAAAATCAGCCAATGAAAAGGTTATTTAGTGAAATGCCTTTTTAAATTTTGGGCATCCAGGAACTGGTGCAAAGACAAAAAGTTCCAATGCTCTATGTTCTTGGGGATGGTTTCTCAAGCATGAGACATACAAATTACTGAGATCAGGTGCAAGGGTATGTACACAGACTAGGCAGCATTGACCGACAGTCTAGCAGTGCTGCAGAAAGTGTGCAGAGAAACTAAGGCTGCTTACAAACCCAAGCGAGGACTAGTCATGCCTGGCTGAGTCTATTTCAGAAACATGCAACTTCTGTCTCACCATCTGCTGTTGAGCAACAAGACGCAGGTCAGTGGTATCAGGAGAATCAGACGTGCATAAAAGAAGGGGCAGAAACCTATAAAGTACAGAGCCAGGGGGCTGGCCACCCACAACGCCAGCATCCCATATGGGCACCAGCTAGCTGGTGTCCTGGCTGCTGTACTCTGATCCAGCTCCCTGCTAAAGGCTTGGAAGGGCAGTGGAGGATGGCCCAAATGCTTGGGTCCCTGCCACCCACATGGAAGACCTGGAAGAAGCTCTTGGCTCCTGGGTACGGTCTGGCCCAACCCTGGCCCTTGCGGCCATCTGCAGAGTGAACTAGCAGATGAAAGATCTCTCTCTCTGAATTTCAAATAAATAAATAAAGCTTTAAAAAAATAAAGTACAGAGCTGGCAAATATCCTGTTCAGCTGCATAGGAAGTGCAGCCTAGGGTGGGCATTGTGGCACAGCAGGTTAAGCTGCCACTTGGGATACCCGCATCCCATATCTGAGCGCCTGGTCGGAGTGCTAGCTATCCCACTCTTTCAATTCAGCTCCCTGCTACTGTGCATGGGAGGCAGCAGATGAAAGCCCAAATACTTGGGCTCCTACCACTCACATGGGAGACCTGGATGGGGTTCCTGGCTTCTGGCTTCAGCCTGGCTCAGCCTTGTCTGTTGCAGGTGTTTGGAGAGTGAATCAGTAGATGGAAGATCTCTCTCTCTATTTCTATCTCTCTATCTCTCCCTCTCTCTCTGCAACTGTGCCTTTCAAAAAAAAGTCTTAAAAAAAAAAAAAGAAACTGCAGCCTGCTTAGCCTGCTGATTTGCATGAATGGTGAGCAACAGTGATGCATCTTAATGGACTGCGGAAAGGGATAATCCCACCCGGCAAGTGCTATGATGCACACCTCTTGTACATCCTTGTCCAAAATCATGAAAACCTCTGCCGATGTGTCCACAGCCAAGAGGCAGCTGCTTACTGAAGCAGCCCTCACCTCTCACTGGCTAGGCACACCTCTGGACCCCAAACCTCAAGGGTAGTTTCCACCCACAGGCCCCTCAACTGTTGCTTTCCTCTACACAGCCTGTCCCCCAACCTGTCAGAAGTCTCCTGGGAGGTGCCTACCTCAAGCCTAGGCACCTCTGCTCTGTGCTCCCGCAGCACCCTGGCCTTCATTTCACATTCCTAGCCTTGTGTTGCATACGACCAGCATTTTTGTTATTTTCCTTAGCCGCCATAGTGATTTTTAAATTAGCTTTCAATATTAACAATGAAGAATTTTCTTGAAACATCAGACAATTTGGCAACCAGATGTCCACATGGAGGCAGAATGAGCCACTGCTGACCATCAACTGTGCCTTAAACGGAAGAGCGCCAGTCTCTACCACTCCCTATTGTCATACTGCACCCCCTTTCCTCATTTCATCATCCACCTGGTTATCTGAGTTTGCCATCATCAGTCAGTACCTGCTGATAAAAACTGTGATTTCACTCTAGAGCTGTAATACGTCCCAATTGCAAAATTAACGTTAAATGAAGAGATTCATCAGGGATAATTTTTTACCTCCCAGAGTGCTCAGGGATATGTGTTTCAAAAGGTGCAAATATAACTTGAGGGGGCAGGCCCTGAGCCTAGTGGTTAAGACATCTTCATCCCACATCAGAGTACCTGCTTGGATTCCCAGCTCCACCTCCTTTTCAGCCTCCTGCTGGTATAGACTCTGGGAGGCAGCAGTGATGGCTCAAATAATTGGGCTTCTGACACCCACAGAGAGCAGGATTGAGTTCCCAAATCTCTGCTCCCAGCTTCAGCCCCAGCCCAGTGGTTGGGAGCTCTCTCTCTCTCTCTCTCTTTCTCTCTCTCTCTCCCTCCCTCTCTCTCTCTCCCTCTCTTATTTATTTATTTACTTTGAGATTTAAATATAAGTTACTGTGGTGGGACAAATGGAGAGCAGGTCAGGACCCCTTGTCTTGAATGTAATGCTCTAATACAGGTTGACTATGCCTCATCTGAAATGCTTGGATTCAGAACTGTTTCTGATTTGGGTTTTTTTTTTTAATTTGGGAATTTTACATACATACAATGAGATATCTGGGGGATGAGACCCAAGTCTAAACATGAAATTATGTTTCATGTATACATTTACACATAGCCTGAAGGTAATTTCAGACAAAACTTTTAATAATTTTGTGCATAACACAAAGTTTCATGGTGTGGAATTCTCTATTTTGTGGTATCACATCAGAAATCAAACTTTCGGATTTTGCAGCATTTCAGATTTTGGATTTCTGGATTAGGGCTGCTCAACCTGTACTGATAAAGATCATGAAGAAGGAAGATCTATCTTTCAAATTTTAACAACTCTTTCTGAAGATCATCTTTATTTTTGATCTTGTAAATGATGAAAACATAGTAAGTTGGAATTTCAATCACGTGGATAATTCTTTTAGAATAAGTTACAGAATTTTGTTTTTCACCTCTTAAAAGCTACTTATTACGCAAGGATGCAGTCCATGCACAAGGTGACCATTTTCATTTGGTAGAGCAGTGTTCACATTATGTAGCAAGGCTATAGTCACCCAACGCATTTTTTCCAGGATGCAATAAGCTGGAACATTTTTAAAAAATCAACATTAAAGTGAGCTGGCAGTCTTACCATTTACAAAATCAGCATTGAAGTAAAGCCAATGCTATAAACACAGGCTTTTACATTTTCATGGTGGCACCTAATCAAAAATGGCTTAGAAATATGTTAGTCCCACACACTAAGAGAATGAAAAGTTAATTAGAAATCTAGAGTACTGCTATTTCCAAATAGGACAATAACCCCCAGCCTCCAGTTATTCTGGACTTTAGCTTTCAATTTCACTATATTCTGAAGAGCATTCTTTTATATAGCAGTTGGCAGCCCCTCGCAAAGGTGTTCTGTAATAAGAACATACATATTGCTGTTGGCTGGAAATGAGAATGCTTTCCTTTTTTCAAATCATGAAATATTTTCTACAAGCTTTAAAATTTTCTACTGCCAAGCACAACATCTCCAATTCCCCTTGAGTCCAAAAACATTAAGGACCACTGTCAAGTTCCTAAGAAAGAAAAATGTTAATAGAATTTAACCTGGGATAGAGTTTTCTGAGACTAATTCTTACTTCTCTTAACTATGGACTCTTATCATCTTGGCCCCAGAAAAATCAACATTCTGTCAAAACACATATTGAAACTAAGGTGATTTCCCCCCAAATCATAAATGTTTCTGTATCCCAATATATGAATGGAATACTTGTATCATGGAGAACTAAGGAGACCTTAAATATCTACACAGTGTAGCTTAAGAAAATTGTGCATAATCATCTGTGAAACACAGCTGTCTACATTTTCATTTTAGAAGGCAGTCTGGATGGATTCCAAAGCCGCTCTTCACAGCACATGGAGTGTTCTCCAGGGTGAGTAGCCTCCTATTAGACTCATCCAAACAGACTGAAGAGTGGCAAAATCATCTACAGATACACACGTTCCTTTGTCCCGTGTAATTGCTGACGGCTGGCTGGTCTCCTTTTAAAAACCCAGTTTTTAAGAGTTCCGTTTAAAAGATGTATGTTAGGTGATGTGCAAACTAGAAGACAACCCAATACTGTTTAAACATCTTACTTTCAAATGTAAACATTCTAGACAGATAACATGGGATGAATGAACTCACTACACAACCAGTACATCATCAAAAGAAATTCTGTTCCTACTGCTTTTTTTACTTTTCCTTTTTCTTTGGCTGGAAGGTTACTTTAAAAAGCCCGTGAACATTTAACAATCGGCTGCCGTGGACAAATGCACTTCACTGTTTAACTGTTCCGGGGCTCTCTTAGCACACAGGCAGCTGTCCATTTATCTATTCTGTGTGTATATGTATTCAAGGTGGGCGTTCTCATTCAACCGGTAGTCAACACAGCTAAAACCCGCTGGCATTTGAAAGGCTTGAATTTAAATGTCGATTCTTCAGATTTAAGCAGATGGGGCTTTTTTCATATATTAAAGATGCCTGGAGGTTTTGGTTTGTGGCAAGTTAATTTTTGAGGGAGTGGAACTGGTCTGGAATGGGGGAACCGGGTTGAGTCAAGCTATGAATGGGTTCAGAGTTTTAAATAAGTGAAAAAAGAAGACTCAAACCCTCTTTAAAGGTGTTAGCAGAATTCCCCTTATGTTTAAAAAGTCCCCAACATGCCCTAAATCCTGTATCAGAGCTATACCTAGCAAACTAAATTAATAATATTAATATTAATATATGGCATTATATTCTCAATTCATCTTCAGTTCTAACACATGTAAATTAGGCTTATTCATCTGAAGTTAAAATAATAACTGTTTTTTTTTTAAAAAAACTCCTTTTATAGTTTCTCAGCTGTTAGCAATGTTCCTTATGGAAATCTTCTGGGTAGCAAAGGTACAAGTGCATACACAGCATCTTCCTATGTCCTCAACTTCAAATTCAAGATCCAGCTTTCACTGTCATACAACACTCTTGCCAGAGAAACAAGTAACCCACAGGACTGTCCCCCGAAATACTAACAAAAAAATCTCAGAGTGAGCACTTAGTGTGGAAAAAAAAAATTCCCAAGTCAAGAAAGCCACGTGACCTTGGTCGACAGCAGGGGTCCTAAGACACCGTCATAGGTGAAGAGCTCATAATGGCCCATGTAGCAGTGTCAAGGCAATATTTTTAACATGAAAATGCATTTCTATGTTTTGTACGCTTTTAGAGCAACTTGATAAATAGTCTGCAAGGAAAAATTCTTTTCTGAGGACCCACACCTCTTTGAATAGTCGCAACCGTCTTCCACATCAGGACTCTATTCTCATTCCTTTCGTGATCCATCTTTACATATATTTTATAAAATATATTTTAAGACTACACAACAGCAGCATTTGCAAAAATGCCTAAGGTGAAACTCCACGGAGAACACACTGAGTAAATCCTGAACTAATGCAATATAATCCTCCCTTTTGCATAAAAGTATCTGATCATGAAACTACAACACTAAAATACAGTCTTCTGTTTGTGTAAGTCGCGCTTCTGCACAATAACTGTTTCCTGTTTATATAAAGAAAGTGCCTTGGAGTCAAAGAAACTGTCATTACAGTAAAAACTACACCTTCAGCCACAGATTGAATTAAGCTATTTCGATTAAAGAAGTACTGAACGACGAGTGTGCTTCTGCTTGCACACGGACTCGGTTTGTGAAAATGCAAACGATAAGCGACGCGCATTTTTGCAGCGGTAGATGCAGGCGTGAGACTCACTGCCGTGCACACAGATCAGAAAGTGCAGGTCCCGCCACACTTGACCTCCAAGGCGATACCAGCTAGGTTACCATGCCCGTGAGACGGCATCAGAACAGGAGCCAGGGCTGCGGGAGCGGACTCTGCGCCTGCGGGAAGCTGTGCGCGCTCTCTGCATCCCAGAACGCTGCCGACCCTCTACAGCCTTTCTCTTTCCACGGGGAACGTGACTCTGAGCCACCGCTGGGTGTGGGACGCACTCCGGGGCTCCAGCCCTGCAGCGCCCGCTCCGGAGACCCGGGGTGCGTGCAGCTGCGGGGCCCGGGGCCTCGTGGAAGGCCCGCGCGGATTCATTTGTGTGTCCACACAAGCCAGCCTTACAAGCAGATCTACAGGCTCCCTGGACAGGAAGTTCGAGTCCCGCATCCCTTCGCCAGCCGGGCCAGGAGGCGTTCGCACGCCGCCGTCCCCACAGCGACTGCATCCCAGCGTTCTTCCCAGAAAGCCACCGGCTGTCACCCCTTCCTGGGGTCCCTTGGCCCCGCTCCGTGCGCCCGCTGCCCTCCTCTGCCCGGGAGCAGCCCGTGCATGGTGGGCAGCCGCCTCCTCTCCCAGCTTCCATCCCGCGGTAACGAGCGGGGCCGAGGGCTGGGGTGCCCCGCGCAGCGTGCGCAGCCCCCGGAGGAATGGGCCACTTACCTGGCTAGTCACCTGGGAGGCCTCCTGGGCCGCGCGCCCTGTCCTGTCTGCAGCTCTGAGCCAGAGGCGGATGCTCAGGGCCAGGGAGGGTTTGTCTGGATGTCGACGCGTGGCGCACGGCGCGGGGCGCGGAGCTGTACTGGGGTATCCTTTCTGGACGCGCACGCCGAGCGCCTCCCCGCGCGACCAGCTCCGCGCTCTCTCGTAGCCCGGCAACGGCCGCCGCCTCCCGGCGCCCCGCCCACCGCCCGGCGCCCCGCCCCCACGAGGCCTCGCCCACCATCCGGCGCCCCGCTCAGTGCGACGCCCGCCTGCGCTGCTCCGCGCTCCCGCTGCTGTTGGGGGCGCTGGCGGCCCGCCCTAGCGGCTGCTGGAGGGGGCGCGTGCAACCCATCCCAGACAGAACTGGGGAGACGAGGCGGGGAAGGGGGGATGGGGGGGCCGCCACCGCCAGTCTTGGTCGCGTTGGTTGAACCTCCTTCCGAGAAAGAAGCCTTCGTTTCCACCCTGAGCGTACCTCTCCAGGATCTTGGCTTTATTGCTTCTGTGTGTGAGCCTAGGCCTGCGGAAAACCGTGGTCAGATGTTTGGCTGTGGCACGGAGGTCACCAACAACTGGCTCATTTGATCCACTGATGCATTTTCCCAACTGCTACTCTCACTTCTTGGACAGACACCTGTAGAGCACATGGGTGCATCCTAGCCCACACTTAGTGCGCCTACTACATGCCCAGAACCCGCCCAGTCCAGTGCTGGGGTCACGGGAAAAACCCGGAGCCGCTTCTGTACGTGGGCAAGAGAGGGTGGTGCCTCCGAGGCTTCACTAGTATTTTGTGTAAGGCGTTTAAACATCTTAGCCTTAATAGTTTGAGCATTAAAGTGGAGCTAACAGTGCCCACTTTGCAGCTTTGTAGGAAGCGTTTAAAAAAAATCCTATAGGTTAAAAAAAATCTTTTCAGAAGTAGAGAGCTGTATAAATGTAGGTATTATTTTTTTCTGCCTGTCTGATGAGTGAATACATGGGCAAGATTCCTTCAAAGCCAAGATTCTGTACATGATTGGGTAGAGAGAGGCACCTGGCATTTATTATGCATCGATTTTGCCTTTGCAACTCACCTGCTCCTTCTCTTGGGATAAATCAAGTCCTGAGTTGTTTTTTTTTTCTTTTTTCTATTTCCCGAGGGCCAATGTGGCCTTGCAGTAAATGTATGTTGAATGAATGAATGGGTTGTTATCACTAATTCATTAATCGCCTGTCTCCATGAGCCATGCTGGACAGTGTCGCTCGCTGTTCTAGGTGCTTGTGGATGACACATGAAACATACTGGCATTCCCGAGGGCCACACCTTCCGCTCTAACACATGCACGAAGAAATCACAGGAATGACTTAGAAATGATGCACGGCACTTTACTGGGTCCTCAAGGTGCTCCCCACCCCTAGGTGCATGGTGCCATGGCAGTCAGTCCTGTACCTGCCTTTCAATGCTACCACTGTCGTGTAATGAGGTTGCCAGGAGGTTTCCTGTGGCCAATGGCTTCTCTCCCCCTTGGATTAGCATTCAAAGGTTACCATGTTTGGGCTCCACCCATGTCTTCAACCTTATAATTTGCTCCTCTAGACCTTTGTATTCTGGCCAGACTGCTCTGCGTGCCTTGCCTCAAGTGTATCCTGCAGGTGCCCTTCCCTTGGTTCCGGAAGCTTCCTCTCGATGTTCACCCATGTCCCTTACTCCTTTTTCAGGACCCAGCTGGAGAGCCAGGCCACTCCTGAGCTTTTCCCTAACGCGCAGCTGTAGTCAGGAGCATCTGTGTGGGTACTTGGCTTTCTTCCTCCAGGAGGTAAGCATGCTTTCAGAGAGGGCCATGTTTTGTTTTGATTTGCATCTCTGAGAGTAGCAACCATCCAAACAAATGTTCAATACGTGTTTTCCATGTGGAATGGCACCTTACAGCTCGGGAACCACCTTCTCCGACTGCAGCTACCTGCTCTTTTTCTCTTTAACCTTCCTACTGTGCTTGCGGACACTAACACAGCTTTTAGTCCACGGGTTCTCAGATCGTCTCCGGACTGCTTGATCTGTCCAGCTAGCCAATTGTCTCACTATGGAGAGAGGCTCTGTTATGAACACACACATGGGCTTCCACATCAGGCATTCTGGTCTTGATGCTGACTTGACATTCAGTAGCTGCCTGACATTGGCAAAGTGAGTTAATCGCCCTAAGATCTTCCTCTACAAAATGAATGACTTCCCTGATGGTGATAAAGCATTTCAAGTCATTAAGATTCTTAGAATCAGGGCTGGGAGGATTTTACTATCTTTAAGGCACTGAGTATCAATAACGGATTGAAATTTGTACTGGAAAATGCAAATCACTATAAAGATCTTGGTGGAGGTGTTTGTTTTTAAGATTATGTTAAAGGCTAATTTGCTGTGGCCAGTGCTATGGTGTAGTAGGCTGAGCCTCCGCTTGCGGTTCCAGCATCCCTCATGGGCACTGGTTCATATACCCACTGCTCCTCTTCTGATCCAGCTCTCTGCTACGGCTTGGGAAGGCAGTGGAGAATGACCCAAGTCTTTGTGCCCCTGCACCCACATGGGAGACCTAGAAGAAGCTCCTGGTTCCTGGCTTTGGATTGGCTCAGCTCCGGCCATTGCAGCCATTTGGGAAGTAAACCAGCGGATGGAAGACTTCTCTCTTGGTCTCTCCCTCTATCTGTAATTCTGCCTCTCAAATAAATAATTTTTTTTTTAAAAAAGGGAAATGTTAGTTTTCTGAAGACAGTTTTAGCAATAAATGAGGTGATTCGAAGTCCATTTGTTTGGGATGTTTTCTCCCCAAAGTTGAACTACTTAAGTAACATACTTGAAAAAACAGTTTCAATGACAAAATAGCTTACTGGAGTCACAGTTACTGGAAAATTGCATGACTCCTGTAATTTCTCATGTAAATCAACATTCTTTGAGAAAATGGGATAGGATGCAAGCTGCATAATATGGCATATTATCTCCTTAGTTCACAATATCTGACATATAGTAGGTACTCATTAAGTTTCCGTTGAATAAAGTAAGAAATGGGAGTGAGACCATCAAAAGATAATAAAGTTTGCCAACTATAGTTAAGAAAATAAGGGGGAAGAATCCCAAGGCCCAGCTATTTAAGTAATTCTCAGCACTGATTGTCACCAACTGCAGACGATCAGTGCAGGGTTGGGGAGGACTGTGAGGCCAGATGCTGAGTGACTCACTCAAGGTCACACATCAAGTTAATAATAAAGCTCGAATCCAAATCCAGGCTCTCTGAACCCTAATATAATCTACACTATACCACTAGCGCATAAACCAATACACATGCAAAGATCATTCATGCTAATATTTAGTTATATAATGTCAAATTCATGACATGTATAAGACCAAATTATTACAAGTTGTAGCATTTGTACTTTGTGAGTTTACGACATCTTGTCCCTAAGTGCCACCGTTGGCCAGATTCTTTTCATGAGGTGTTTTTCCCAAATGATTGCCAACAACCAGGCCTGGGACAGGCCAAAGCCATGAGCCAAGAGCTCCATCCTGGTATCCCACTTGGATGGCATGGATCCAAGCACTTGGGTAATCTTCCACTGCCTTCCCAGGTGAATTCGCAGGAACCTGGAGATGGAAGCAGAGCAGCTGGGACTCAAACAAGCACTCCCATATGGGATGCCTGCATTGCAGGTGGGTGCTTAACTCTGAGCCACAATGTGGGCCCTTTTTCATGAGCTTAATGAAAGAAGACAGGGCCACTAGCTCCCCTTCTTTTCTTCCCTATAAATATTCTTATGGTGATGACTATTCCTTCAGGTGGATTAAGAAACAGGAATTAAGGAACATGATACTTGCCTATAAAAACTACCAAAGAACTAAGCACATATAACAGGAAAGCCATGCCTAGAACTCCTCTTACAGAGAGTGGTATATGTTGGAAGGGATGGTTTTTAAAAGTCACTTGAGAAGGCCAGAGCTGTGGCACAGTGGGTTAAAGCCACAGCCTGCAGCACCAGCATCCCACATGGGCACTGGTTTGAGTCTGGGCTGCTCTAGTTCCCATCCAGCTCCCTGCTAGTGTGCCTGGGAAACAGGGGAGGATGAACCAAGTCCTTGAGCCCCTGCACCCACATAGGAGACGTGGATGAAGCTCCTGGCTCCTGGCCGTTGAGGCCATTTGGGCAGTGAACCAGTGGATGGAAGATCTCTGTCCTTTTCTTTCTCTGTAACTCTGCCTTTCAAATAAATAAATAAATCTTTAAAAATAAAATAAAATGAAAGTCTTTTGAACCTTCCAGCCCATGTCCTCCCCCCTTCTCATCGAAGAACACATTTTTAAGTTACAATAGATGGTGTTAAACTGCCTTCTAAATCTAAAGAAGTAAGTCTTGTTTCCAGCAAGTAGCTGGAATTTAGAGACAATTTTGGAGCCAAAGTTGATGACTTGTGACAGTGAAAGGGACATTAAGCACAGCCACCATGGCGTCTCCTTCTGCCCTCCCTTCATGGATCAATCTCATGCATTCCTCTAGAGCAGGCTCACAAAAATTTTAAAGAATCACTCTTTTAAAGAGGGGATCAGATCATTAATTTTCCACTGTGCATTGGATGGCAAGGGACATATTACAGGGGACAATTATTTGACCCTAAGGGACAGTGTCTATGTATAAAATTTAATAAGTAACTAAATTACATTATTTCACCAGAAATATATTATTTTTTTCCAAGAAAGAAAAAAAAATCAGAGTGAATGAAAATACATTCAAAGATTCTTAAGATAAGCAAACATGGTCTGGAAACATATCACACATAAAATCTATATTGAATTTGCAGATTGAAATTACAAAATCTCACTAGGAATCTCCCTTCAGGAAAAAAAAAACACCTTTAATTAGCTATTACACTTTTTATGGAATCCACTAGAATAGTCTAAAAAAATCAATTCCTTGAAAATATACAAAGATGTGCTTATATAAAGCTAACCTTGTATATAGCATTACATAGAAACATGCACAAATATGAAGGGACTTCAAAAATTCAGAGAGGTTAATCTGCTACTTGGGACACCTCCAACCCAAATCAGATTGTCTGTCAAGTCCCAGCTACTTCAAGCTTCTGATCTAACTTCCTACTAATAAGCCTAGGAGGCAGTGAAGTCCAAGTACTTAGGTTCCTGCCACCCAAGTGGGAAACCCAGATGGATTTCTTGGCTCTTGCTTCAGCCTTGTCCAGTCCTAGCTGTTGTGGGGATGTAGGGAATGAACCAACAGATGGAAGATCTTTCTCTGTTACTCTGCCTTTGAAATAAATATGCAAATCTTTAAAAAAAAAACATTCTTGGAAAATGGAATTAAAAGATATGTTTATTCTGGTGTAAAAAGATTTTGGAATCCAAGCATATGAGGTGTCTTCAAAAAATTTTTGAGAAACATTCATTACAAAAAGCTACACATAGGGGCCAGCACTGTGGCAAAGTGGGTAGAGCCGCCGCCTGCAGTGCCAGCATCCCATATGGGCACTCGGTAGAGTCCTGGCTGCTCTAATCCAGCTTCCAATTAGCACTTCTAATCCAGCTCTCTGCTATGGCCTGAGAAAGCAGTGGAAGATGGCCCAAGTCCTTGGGCCCCTGCACCCTCGTTGGAGACCCAAAAGAAGCTCCTGGCTCCTGGCTCCTGGCTTTGAATTGGCTCAACTCTGGCCATTGTGGCCATTTATGGAGTGAACCAGTGGGTGGAAGACCTCTCTCTCTCTCTCTCTCCCTCTGCCTCTCAGTAACTCTGCCTTTCAAATAAATAAATAAATATTAAAAAAACCTATACATGGATTTCAAAAATTTTTTGCACCAAAATAGACAACTTTTTGTTCCAATTTCTAAGAATTTTTTGAAATCCTCTGGTGTATGTAACTCCAAATTGCATTGATTGCATTATTATTCAAATTATTTAAATATTGTAAATTCTGTACAGCAGTAATTGTATTTAAATAATTTAGAAATACAAATGCCAAAAAAAGAGGAAGCAATGAGACTACTCCAGTTGAGTAGCACATTTATCACGGAAATGAAGACAGCCACAGGAAGTAGCTATTTTTCTCTCCCACAGTGGCACTGACTCTGATCAGCTCCATGGTGTATTGTTTGAGAACTTGTTGGAAAATAACACACACAGTCAGTCGGAGAGAACACTGGACCAGGACTTGGAAAATTAGCCATGTGGCCTTCGTTCACGCCCATCCCTTCTCCATGTCTCAGTCTCCTCATCTGTACAATGGCTGTAAACATGGAATCTGTAAAAACCCTGGTCCTGCTTACTTTATGGAGATCTGATCAACCGCCCCACTTCACATGAGAAAAACGAGGAGCAAAGTGACTCCCTTAAGGTCGCATAGCTAATCAGTGACAGAATCTGGAGGAGAAATAAAAGACTTTTGAAGACTTGGTCTTTCTGCACTAACAAAGCTGCCATTGAAGCAACAGATAGGAAAGTGCTTTGAAAATGTGTATAAGGTTTCATTCCATATAAGTGTTCTGGAGTACCAGCTACTAAATCACTGTCAAGGTCATGGTGTGGCCATTAATTAATAAGTGTCTTTGAGATTGTACCTGCCCATCCAGCTGCAGCCATCTCTCCTTAGAATCAAACGCACTTTCATTTCTCAACAAAGACACAAGGAGTAAACAATTAACTGAATTAATTCAGACACTGAAGTGGATTTTCAAGGACTTGACTTGCCCAAGCTAGTTCACTACAAAGCCTAAATTAATCAGATAATTGCTAATTCTCCCCCTTTGTTTTGTGCTGCAGAGAGCTTATTTGTTAAAATGAACCTAGTAGTAGAACAAAACAGTCATTCAAAATATTTTTAAATCCCAAATCTGCACTAAATGAGCAAGTTCCAAGGTATGCTGTTTCTTTGGGCATCTTTAGTAATTATTTTAAAAGTGAATTTAAAAAATCTAAATGTGAACATTAATGTTGCTTTTAGGATTTCCACAGGACTTCTAAAGCAAATAAAGTTTTCAAAAAGCCAGGACATGATGAACATGATTTGTTGTCGGTAAAAAAAAAAGTTTAAGCGTTCTCCTGGCATAACTAAAAACAACATTAAGCCTTTTAGATTAAATTCTTACTGACACCCTTTAAAAATACAGTCAGTTTGGCATGGTTTGAAATAATCTCTGTAACAGCTACCAAAGTTTTAAAATTAAGCAAACAATGCTAATTACCCTCCTCATAGTTGAAGGAAAGTCTAGAGAATAATGTAATTAATTGGCTCTGAAAAATTAATTACATATGAAATGAGACAGACTCATTAGATCTTTCCTGTTTCATCATAATTTCAGACTGGTTTTTATCATTTATGATTTCCTTGTGGTTCAGCTAGCATAAAATAGACTATTGTGATGCTAATTCAATATTTTCCCCCAAATAAACTTAGGACCAGAACATGAAAGCAAACCAATGTGAACATGGATTTCTCTCTTTTCCTCTGTACTGAGTTTTTGCATTTCATGTAAAGATTTTACTCTCTCTTTCTGTATCATTGAATTGACAAAGAAGTAAACAGTTAACTTTGAAATTCAACACAGCAATATAATTTGGTTTGGATGTGCAGCTCACTAACTCAAGTAAAAATGTTACTGAAATACTTTCTGTAACATAATAACTGTTGGTTACTCAGTTTTCAACTGTCACTATAACTTTAAAATAAATGTTCACTTATTAGTCTTGTAAATAAGGCTATGCTATTTCCAGAGGTTACAAAAAAATTCACTAGAGTATTTTTAGCCAAACTCAGTGTAACTTTACCCTCCTTATATTTAAATTCTTGGGTCTTACACATAAAAGGCTTTAATCATACTGAAATGCCTTTTCAGGGAATCCCTAGAGTATACAAACTGTATAAGGAAATGTATTTGATGGATTTACATCTTGGAGGTGAGAGAATAAATAAACTAAAGAAACGGCCCTGCTGTTACTCTTTTATGGGAGAAAATAAGAAAAGCATTCGTTTCAAGTGAAGTTCGGCTGTTTACTAAATAAAGCACCGTGTAAATACTTGGGGGCAATTATAGCTGGCAGATCTCAGGGGCCGAGGCACTCACTGGCTGCCTGCTAAAGTTAGCACTGCTCTGTTTTGTCCTGTCTGAACAACTCAGTTCCAAGTAACATTTGCACGACAGATCGCACAGCGTCCTGAACAAGCTACTAAAACCGCATCTTGTCTTCGATACACACACACACACACACACACACACGCAGCATCACGTAGTGTCCGACTATGGAAATGCTGTTGCGTGGTCGATTAAAAATATGCCCCCTCCCCTCTTAGGACACGTGAGAACAGCAAAATGCGGTACCTGCAACGTGCACTCACCCTTCCAGCAACTCAGTCTCTCCTTGGCAGAGCGTCTACGCCGTCCCCCCAAAAAATGTGTGTCAGCACAAGCCCGGACGAAACTTCACATCCAGGAAAATGAAATTAACCATGCAGATCAAAGGCAAACGAGCTGAGAGATGAAATGCCTGTAATCTGATCAGTGATCAGTTGCTGAACATCAAAGACCGAGCTGAGTTCATGCATACGCTGGCTATCCGGGGAGTTCGCCCTGGGCAGGTAAGGGCCCTCTGGCCTCCCAGCCCGCACGGTCTTTTGTTAACCCGGGGTCACGCCGTCCTCCGCCTCTGCCCTGCAGCGAGGCCCTGCGGGTGGTTCGCCAGTGCCCGAGCTGAGTGGCCCGATCCGTAGCCTTTCGGTTCCCAAGCTGCGTGGTGGATTGTGTGTTGGAAGCGTTTCCCAGTGCCAGCGGGCTCTGCCTTACCCCTTTCATCTCCCTGAGCTGCAGATCCCATGACATCATTCAGCGCCGCCGTGGGACTGGCAGGAGAGCTGGAATTCAGCCTGTGGGGGAGTGGAGCTGCAGAGGAACCAGCGCTCGCCTGATTGCTAATCATGTTAGACTATTGTGCCTCACGCAGGACAGTTTCTGTTATCTGTCTCTGACTGCAATGGACAGCCACTGCTGCGGGAAGTTCTTCGGGCGATAAGATCCTTGATAGATGGGGGTCCCAAATGACAGCGTTTAAAGGCCTTTTCATTGATAAAAATCACGCTTTCCCCGCAAAGACTGGTTGCCAGATTTTCAGAATAAATAGCAAACTAAGGCTGTCCCCTAAGACACCCAGACTACTCCGCCAGAGGATCAGGCTAACATTTTGTTGTTGTTATTGTTCCCAATGGGACGAGTATTTAAGGATTTCCAGTAAACTGTCTCTTCCTTGAAATGTAAACTATTAAGACCTGACTACCAACCAAGCAGAGGTGTTCTCATTAAAGTGGTTAAGCAGTAGATTGGGCAGTTCATCAAACAGCCGCTGACTTCTCCCTTCCTGCATATCCAGAGGCTGTATTCGAAGTTAATCTCCTTTCTACTTTGGGATTTGGGAAACTAGATTTTAACGTGTCTACATGTTAGTGGTAATTCATTAACACTTCTTGAGTATCTCCAAATTCACAAAAGAATCACACTGAGAAAAGCCCTCGTCTCAGGATCATAAGTCTGTGTTCCTGGCCTTTTAGAACCATTTCTCCCAAACTCACTAAAACAAAACAATAATAAATTAAAAAAAAAAAGCCACACCACCTTAGCCTAATTGTCCATATTTTAAAATTAAATCTAATGCACATTATCTAGGACCTCTTATGATTTTTCCTTAATAATTACAAATTTAATTAAAAGGTATTTTGTTTTCAGTATTTAATAAAATAAAAGATAAGAAGAAATTTCATCTTCTTTGCAGTGCAGGATCCAGGGCATTTCTGAATTCCAGACTGTTCTGGAAGGAGGGAAAATTCTCTATTTTATAATGGAAACATCAGCTTTTAGAAGGTCAGTTAAAATATTTTTTGCAAAACTTAGAGCACAGAATTTAACCTTTCTTTGTGTAAATGTCCTTCCCTAATTGGTTTCATCTGATGTTTCCTGATGTGATATTTGAAAATGTAGTTTACGGTGTGTTTATTTCCAGATTTCTATGATTCCTGAAAAAAATTAAATAGCAAAATATTTGGTTTGCATGGCTCATGGGTTCAGTATAACACTTAAACAGTCTAATCTTCAGGGTTTCTTTTATAATTTTTCCACCTGTTAGATCGTGTCTCAAAGATGCACAGAGCTCAGATGGCGTCGATACTGGCAGGTGTGATGCTTTATGACTTCCTCGAAGCTGACTGGGAAAGACCCTGTGACACCTGGATGCCAAGTTTCTTGGGCTCCTTGAACTCACGAATACACAAAAATATTTGCAAGGACAAAATATTTCCCAGAGGCCAGCTGCCCATTTCTTTTCAGAGGTAGTCTAAAACCCTGCCCACAGCTTGGGATCCATATTCTTTTTGGGGGAGAGGGGAGATATTCTACCATCCTGCACTCGAGTAGAGGTTCTGGTACACTGATCTCTCACAACACCCAGGTCTTTGGATAAGCGAGGGAATCTATGTCTTGACAGAGTTCAATACCGACAGAAATAGGTGAGGCTCTGATTTAGGGAGCTCGTCGTTGTGCTGGAAGCTCACAGAAGGCATGTGAAAGCAGGGACTCCGGTGAACACTAATCAAACGGCCCCCAAATTACATGAATCTCACCAAGCAAGATCTGAGTTCAAGGCTCAACTGGCAAGGTGGTGTCCCTTCCAGTGGGAGCATTTGTTCACCTAGTTGCTGCAAATTATTTTATATTGGCCCTCTTGCGGCCAGGAATGCCCCACGTGGGAGATGAAAGGGGACTGAGCTGAAGGCCCCATCTGTCACTGGGAGCAGAGAATGACTAAAGACTGGCCTCCACGGAGGGGTGACCTCCTGACCCCCAGCTCATTAGCACTGCACTCAACCAACTGAGCTGCCTTCATTGTAAGAAGTGGCCTGGACCATTGTTGCTCTGAACAGCACCATGAATGAGAGATACTGCAGAGCTTTTTGCTTTCCTCTTTAAGGAGCTCAGATTAGTGAGATTAAATCTGATACTATGGTGATAAGAAATATGCCACTATGCAGGCGTTACTTAACCACACGGGTACTTTGGAAGAGACATCATTAGGTTATGTTGTCGTGTGAACATCATTGTGTGTCCTTGCATAAACCTAGATGGGGTAGCCTGCTATTTATTTATATGGCATAGCTATTGCTCCTAGCATCATAAAGAACACACCAGCCCAACATTAAATGGAGCACCAGAGAAAATGATGCCATCAGGAGATGTGGTACGGGCTGCCACTGGCACCACACAGCAGGCTGTTTACAACTTTTTTTTTTTTTTTTTTTTTTACTTCACTCTAGAAGTAGAAGGAATACATTCTAAATAAAACACAAAGTGTGGTATAGCAAACATGTAAGCCAGTAACACAACCATTTGTTATCATTATGAAGAATTATATGTTGTATATACTGTCTGGGCTTTACTTTTTATGTGACTGGTAGTGGATTAGGTGTGTTTACACCTGCATCACCACACACTTGTGAGGAAAGCCTTGGCCTGTGATGTTATAACAGTTATGGCATCATTAGACAATAGGAATCTTTCAGTTCTATTACAATCTTAGGAAACCTCTGTCATATATGTGGCCCCTTGTTGACTGAAATGCTGTTACGTGGCTCACGTGTGATTGTAATGACCTTTTTCTCTAGAGAGAGATTTATTTATTTATTGGAAAGGCAGAGTTACAGAGAGGCAGAGGCAGAGAGAGAGAGAGAGAGTTCTTCCATCTACTGGTTCACTCCCCAAATGGCCTCAATGACCACAGCTGGGCTAATCTGAAGCCAGGAGCCAGGAGCTTCCTCTGAGACTCCCACACAGGTGCAGGGGCCTAAGGACTTGGGCCTTCCTCTGCTTCTTTCCCAGGCCCTAATAGAGAGCTGGATCAGAAATGGAGCAGCCAGGACTTAAACTGGCACCCATATGGGATGCCAGCACCACAACAGGTGGCCACTTTACCTGCTACGTCACAGCGCCCGCCCCATGATCTGTTTTAATAACAGAGTTACAGTAAGTTGTCAGCTATTGTTAGTGCAGCGTCACCATAGCTCATCCTACGCCCTTTGCCAGGTTTATTTCAACTACTTGGATGTGAAATGGCCCTGAGGCAACCATCGGATTCCCAATGGGGAGACTGGTGCTGCACTTCATAGCAGTATGACTGAGGAAATCTCAATCGTGCACGGCCAGGAATGGAGGGGACTTCCTGAGCTCCTTGAGGGGCAAGGGGGTCTCATGTTGCCCTCAGCTGCCACTGTCTAATGTTGTCTCCCCAGCATCTGGGAGATGCTTCCTTGGCTTCTTTGCCTCGACAGGTAGGTCAGGTGAATTCTTACCCTTGTAAGGTGCAGGTTTGGGTACCATGGATGATTTTTTTTCATGAAGTTTCAAAGGTTTTGCTATTATCTAGAACTCTTTTCTGACATCATCTTTTCTAAACTTTCTTTCCAGAAGATTGTATCAGGAAAGCTGAGCTTTCCTGCATAAATAAAATTGAATAATTTTAGAATTTGCTTCATATTAATACTTCTGGGTGTGTGTGTGTGTGTGTCTGAAAGATCTGTATTCAAATCTCTCTTATTCCTTGTAACCTAATCACAGCATGAATAATCTGGCCAAGGTACTTCGTCCATCTGACCTTCATTTTCCTGAACCCTAAGAAGGGCTAACCCCTCCCTCATTAGTACTACAGAGATAACTTCCATGGAAAGCATCAAGCACAATACATTCTGAACAGAAAATTAAGCTCCCTCTCTTCTCTCCGTGACCATGAAAGAATCATGTGGATAGCAGGCGCTGAGCCTTGCAGTGAGGACTCTACTTGGAAGACCTGGGTTCCGGCCCTGGCTGCAATCCCAATGCCAGCTTTCTGTCCATACACGCGCTGGGAGGCCACAGTGCTGGCTCAGGAGACTGCCTCCTGCAGCCACACGGGATACCTGGATTGAGTTCTGGGTTCCTGACGTCAGCTTGGTTCATCTCCAGGTAATGTGGGCCTTTGGGGAGTGAACCAGTGGATGGGAAGTCTCTCTCTGTCTCTCTGTCTTTCTAATAAATAAATAGAAATTGAGGAGAAAAAAAGAACTATAAGGAAACTAATATTTTAATTGTGGGATCATACTCAAATTTGGGTTGAGCTCAAGATTCCAAAGGGGCAGGGCAGGTGGTCCTGGCTCTGGGGCTGGTTATCCTGATCCTGAGTACCCAGAGGGTCTCACGGCCCCCATGGTGCTGGGGGAGCACTTGTACCTGACCTGGGACCATCCTGTATTATCTGGGACTGTCTTCCACATGATCACAAAAGGAAATAGTTCAAGCCTGTTAGGGGTTGTGTTGTGTCCTCTGCACCTCCTGTGTTGAAATTCCCACCCCCCATACCTCAGAATGCAAACTTACTTGGACAGTCATGTTAAAATGTGCTCATTGGCACGGGCCCCATTCCTGTTGGACCTTTGAGTTATGAGAAGGAGAAAACTGGACACAGAGGCAGACGCCCCTGCAGAGAGCATACTACACGGACACAGAGGTGGCCACCCAGAAGTCAGAGAGCCTGGAACAAAGCTGTCTTCATGGCCTGAGGAAGGAGCCAACCATGCCCACAGCCTGACCTTGGACTTCCAGCCTCCAGAGCTGTGAGACAACAAACACCTGTTGTTTAAGCCCCCAGCCTAGGGGACTTTGTTCCGGCAGCCTCAACCAGCACGCTGCAAGGAGGAACCAATTAACATTCCCTTGCATGGTCAAGGCTTGCTCTCTCTTCTTCCCTTGCATGGTCAAGGCTTGCTCTCTCCTCGCTAGCACACTCTGCATTCTGCCTCCCAGGTCCCTCAGCTCTGAAGGACAGCCCGTGTCCTGGACGGATGCTTCCTCCTCCACACGGGTCAGTTTGGGGTGATGCTGAATGAAGCAGAGTGGAGTGAAAGTCACTCCGGGTAACAGAGAGCCCGAAGCCCAGTTTCTCGCTATTATAAATAAAGCTGATATGAACATTTGTGGACAAGGCTTTTCCTTTTTTAAAATACGACAGCTTGGGGCAGCACTGTGGCGCAGTGGGTTAAGGCCCTGGCCTGAAGCGCCAGCGTCCCATGTGGGCTCCAGTTCTGGTCCTGGCTTCTCCTCTTCTGATCCAGCTCTCTGCTATGGCCTGGGAAAGCAGTAGAAGATGGCCCAAGTCCTTGGGCCCCTGCAGCCGCATGGGAGACCTGGAAGAAGCTCCTGGCTCCTGGCTTCGGATCAGCTCAGCTCCGGCTGGTGCAGCCAATTGGGGAGTGAACCAGAGGATGGAAGACCAATCTCTCTCTCTCTCTCTTTTTCTTTCTCTCTGCCTCTCCTCTCTCTGTGTAACTCTTTCAAGTAAAATAAGTAAATCTTTAAAAAAAAAATGGAGTTGAACACTGGCTGATGAGGGTCTTCAGTAGGCATTTAGTGCTTTTCCATGACTTTTTGTAACTTGATACCTCTTTTTTCTTTTTTTAATTACTGAGTGCTATTTTGTTGTCTGGATGTACCAGTTTGTATTCACTCAGAGAAGGACACCTTGGTTGCTTCCAGTTTCTGTGATTATGAACAAAACTACTACAGACATTCATGTACAGGCTTTGGTGTGAGCCTAAGTTTTCAACTCAATAGAAATAAATACCTAGGAGCATAATTGCTAGGTGTATAGTAAAACTTTTTTATTCTTTAAAGATTTGTTTATTTATTTGAGAGGCAGAGTTAGAGAGAGAGAGAGAGAGAGAGAGAGAGAGAGGTCTTCCCTTTACTCCCCAGATGGTCACAACAGCCATTTAAATTGCAGGCCATTCTGAGTAACAGGAGGAAACCTCACACCATCTTGCTGTGTCCCACGCAGGATGTCAATCCCTCCTCTATCCAGTGTATCCACATGGCATGCACTTGTCACCCTGTAGCCACTTAGTAGCTGTCTCGGTTATCAGATTGGCTGTGGTGATGTCACAGCAGTCCTGCTCAAGAAACTCTTGCTGGATTTAATAACGGCCCTAAAGTGTAAGTGGAGCAATGATGAAAATTCATATATGCCAAAGACAAGTTGCAAAGTGCTTCCTTTAAGTGAAAGGTAAAAGTTCTCAACTTACTAAGGAAGGAAAAAATGTTTACTGAGGTTGATAAGATCTATCCTAAAATAAGATATTTTTTTTTTTTTTTGACAGGCAGAGTGGACAGTGAGAGAGAGAGACAGAGAGAGAAAGGTCTTCCTTTTGCCGTTGGTTCACCCTCCAATGGCCGCCGCTGCAGCCGGCGCACCGCGCTGATCCGATGGCAGGAGCCAGGAGCCAGGTGCTTTTCCTGGTCTCCCATGGGGTGCAGAGCCCAAGCACCTGGGCCATCCTCCACTGCACTCCCTGGCCATAGCAGAGAGCTGGCCTGGAAGAGGGGCAACCGGGACAGAATCCGGCGCCCCAACCGGGACTAGAACCCGGTGTGCCGGCGCCGCAAGGTGGAGGATTAGCCTAGTGAGCCACGGCGCCGGCCAATAAGATATTTTTGAGAGAGAGATACAGAAATAGCACACATCCATATGACTCTTAGAATATTTTGTTATAAATATCCTATTCTATTTGTCAGTTGTTAATCTCTTATTGTGTCTAATTTATAAATTGACCTTTATCTTAGGTATATATGTATAAGAAAATCATATATATATATAGTTCAAAATTGTGTATGTAGTGTTCAGTACTATCCACAGCTTCAGGCATGCCCTGGGGGTCTTGGAAGGTGTCTGTCATGGCTGAGGGGGGCTATTATACTTTCTCCCAGTCTGCAATGCAGCCTTTTAGTCTCTTAACTGTGCTTTTGCAGAACAAAAGCTGTTAAAATGATAAAATCCACTTTTTTCATGGATTGCATGTTTGGTGCTGTATGTAAAAAGTATTTACTAAACCTAAGGTAGTCTTAGGATTTCTCCTGTGTTATCTTCCGGAAGCTTTATAGTTTTGTACTTACTTTTTGACTTCATTTCTGTGGGAGGTGTGAAGTCTGTGTCTACATGTGATTTTTTTTTCACACAGATGTCCAGTGGCACCATTTGTTGACAAGTTGCCCTCTCTACATTGGCTTTCCTGTGCCCCTTTGTAGGCCAATTAGTCTGTTCTAGAGACATAGTTGTCTAATCTCTTGCCAATACCACGTTGTCTTTATTACTGTGGCTTTATATAATGACTTAAAATCGATTAGCATCAGTCCCCTATATTAGTTATTTTTCAACATTATGTTTGCTGTCTTGGGTCTTTTATGGTTCCATATACAGAGTTTGCTATTATCACAAAATAACTTTCTGTGATTTTGATTGAGATTGCATTGGAATCTATCGAGTACGGTGGGAAAAACTGACATCTTAGCTATAATATCATCCTAGCCATGAACATGGACTATCTCTTCATTTAGTCATAACTTTGTTTCCTTTTATCAGAGCTTTGTTGTGTTCCTCATATAAATTTTCTACATTTAAAAAATTTTGTATCCAAAAATTCCAAAGTGGGTCTTTTGGAGTTAATATAAATGATACTATGTTTACAATTTTAAATTTTGATTGTTCACTACTGGCTTATAACTAAGTAATTGATGTTAGTATGTTAACCTTATAACCTATAAGCTTGTCATAACCACTTACGAGTTTCAAGAGTTTTTGTTTGTTTGTTTGTTTGTTTTTGTTTTTTTGACAGGTAAAGTTACAGACAGTAAGAGGGAGAGACAGAGAGAAAGGTCTTAGAAAGGTCTTCCTTCCGTTAGTTCACCCCCCAAATGGCTGCTACGGCCAGAGCTACGCAGATCCGAAGCCAGGAGCCAGGTGCCTCCTCCAGGTTTCCCAGCACAGGTGCAGGCTCCCAAGCACTTGGGCCATCCTCCACTGCCTTCCCAGGCCACAGCAGAGAGCTGGAGTGGAAGAGGAGCAACCAGGACTGGAACCCAGGGCCCATATGGGATTCCAGCGCCGCAGGCGGAGGATTAATCAAGTGAGCCACGGTGTCAGCCCTCAAGAGTTTTTTTTTAAATCACTTATTTGGGATTTTCTGCATTAACAACATGTCATCTGCAAACAAAGAAAGTTTAATTTCCTCTTTCCCAGTCAGTTGATTAGTTGTATGTGTACATTGCAAGCTCTAGGAAAACCACTGAAAATGAATCTTTAGTCCACTTTTTCTATTTTCTTCTTGACTAGTGCAGGTACTTTATAACAATACACTCCAAGCTTCTCTTAAAATGTGACTGTTGGCCGGCGCCGTGGCTCACTTGGTTAATCTTCCACCTGCAGCGCCAGCTTCCCATATGGGCACTGGGTTCTAGTCCTGGTTGCTCGGCTTCCAGTCCAGCTCTCTGCTGTGGCCCGGGAGGGAAGTGGAGGATGGCCCAACCACGTGGGAGACCAGGAGGAGGCACCTGGCTCCTGGCTTTGGATCGGCGCAGTGCGCCGGCCGTAGCAGCCATCTGGGGGGTGAACTGATGGAAGGAAGACCTTTCTCTCTGTCTCTCTCTCTCACTGTCTAACTCTGTCAAATAAAAAAAAGACTGTCATTTATCTCACTTATCCATATACTATAATCACCTGACAGATTGTTGCTATTATTTCTTTGAACAGTTATCTATTAAATTCACTAAGAATAAGAACTTTTTGGCCAGTGTCGCGGCTCAGTAGGCTAATCCTCCACCTGCAGCGCCGGCACCCTGGGTTCTAGTACTGGTCGGGGCACCAGATTCTGTCCCAGTTGTTCCTCTTCCAGTCCAGCTCTCTGCTGTGGCCAGGGAGTGCAGTGGAGGATGGCCCAAGTGCTTGGGCCCTGCACCCCATGGGAGACCAGGAGAAGCACCTGGCTCCTGGCTTCAGAGCAGCGCACCAGCTGTAGTGGCCATTTGAGGAGTGAACCAACGCAAGGAAGACTTTTCTCTCTGTCTCTCTCTTTCACTAACTCTGCCTGCCAAAAAAATAAAAATAAAAATAAAATAAAAAATAAAAGAACAAGAGCTTTTTAAGAAAAAGAATTTGTTTTACCTTTATTTATTCTTTCTTTATATACATCAAGTGTTTGACTTGGATCATTTTTTTTTTCTCTGAAGAACTTCTTTTAACATTTCTGGCAGGGAAGGCCTCACAGCAACAAATTCCTTGAGTTTTCATTGGCCTGGGAGGAGTCTGTTCTCCTTCACTTTTGAGCAATAGTTTTGTTGGATGGAGCATTCTAGGTTAGTATTGCTGCAGAATTTATTCTGTGAACACTTTAAACATTTCCCTGTACTTTCTAGCATTTTTCCCAATGGGAACTCTGATATCATTCTTGCTTGTGTTCTTCAGTAGATAAAATGTTTTTTTTTTCCCCTTGCAGGTTTCTTTCAAGGTTTTCTCTTAACTTTTGTTTTTCTGTTAAATATATTATGCCTGGGTGTAGTTTTGTTTTGTTTTGCTTTTGCTGTGCATCCTGGTTGGTGTTCTCTGAGGGTCTGTGGGTTTGAGTTTGTATTAATTTTGAAAAATTCTCAGCCATTATTACTTTAAATACTTCTTCTATTCCTTTATCTTTCTTCTCTTTGTGGCATCCTCATTTATTTCATATGGCAACTTTTGTAATTGCTACAAGGATTTTTTTTAAAATTAGTTTTTCTCTTTACATTTTAGTTGGGAAGTTCTATTAATATTTCTCCAAGGGTGGATTCTTTCCTCTCTGTGCCCAGTACTAATGAGCCCATCAAAGGCATTCTTTATTTTTGTTACATTAATTTTGGTTTATGGCACTTAATATTATTTTCATTTTAAAAAATATCTATTTATTTCATTTGAAAGACAGAGCAACAGAAAGAGAGAGAGAGAGAGAGAGAGAGAGAGAGAGAGATCTTCCATGAGGGATTGGGAAACTTTATTCTGCCAAAGGCCATTTGGATCTTTTTAACCTGATTTGCAGGCCACACAAAATTATCGATTTAAAAAAATAGCCTGCTATAGATTTATTCTGATTTGAGTCCTGTTTGCAGTTGCCTTTACAGGGACAAAGCAAATGATTTCTTGGACCTTCTATGGTCCACAGCCAGATGTTCCCCACCTGTTTCATCTGCTGGTTCATTCCTCAAATATCTACAACAGCCAGGGCTGGGCACACAGAAGCCAGGAGTCAGAAACTCCATCCAAATCTCCAATGTGGGCAGCAGGGACCCAAGTAATTGGGCCATCTCCTGCTGTGTTTCCAGACATGTTAGCAGGGAGCTGGCTTGGAAGGTAAGCAACTGAGACTTGAACTGGCCCTCCAGTATGGGATGTGAGCATTGAAGGCAGCAACTTAACCCAGGCACCATAATGCAAGCTTTTTAAAAAAATTTTTTTAAAAGGCTGGCGCCGCAGCTCAATAGGCTAATCCTCCACCTTCCGGCGCTGGTACACCGGGTTCTAGTCCCGGTCGGGGCACCAGATTCTGTCCCGGTTGCCCCTCTTCCAGGCCAGCTCTGTGCTGTGGCCAGGGAGTGCAGTGGAGGATGGCCCAAGTGCTTGGGCCCTGCACCCGCATGGGAGACCAGGAGAAGCACCTGGCTCCTGCCTTTGGATCAGCGCGGTGCGCCAGCCGCGGTGCGCCAGCTGCGGTGGCCATTGGAGGGTGAACCAACGGCAAAGGAAGACCTTTCTCTCTGTCTCTCTCACTGTCCATTCTGCCTGTCAAAAAAAATTTTTTTTAAAGATTTATTTATTTATGTAGAAGGCAGAGTTATAAAGAGGCAGAGAGAGAGAGAGAGAGAGAGAGAGAGAATGAATCTTCCACCCACTGGTTCACTCCCCAAATGGCTACAACAGCTGGAGCTGGGTCAGTCTGAAGCCAGGAGCCAGGAGCTTCTTCCCAGTTTCCCATGTAGGTGCAGGGGCCCAAGGACTTAGGCCGTCTTCTGCTGCTTTCCCAGGCCCATTAGCAGGGAGCTAGATAGGAAGTGGAGCAGCCAGGACTTAAACCTGTGCCCACTTGGGATGCCGGCACTGTAAGTGGAGTGCCACTTACAGTGCCAGCTCCAGATTAGTTATTTCTATCACACTTAACAAGTGACTTTCATGGTAAAATGCTTTTTCTTAAAGATATGTATCTACTTAGGAGGTTATTTTGGCTTTATTTCCAGTTGGATCCTGTAGGATAGTCTTCTCATTTCTTTTTCCATGCAGTTGATCACTGTGGCAGAGGAGGCATGTGGCATCAGCCTCAAATCCAGCAGCATGTACATATCTCCATGGTGATAGGTTTCTATGGAATGCCTTGGAATCTACCTCCCCCCCCCCCCCCAAGAAGACAATTCTCTCTCCATATTATTCTGCCTGGGGTCGAGGGAGGCAAGGTGTGAGCAGTGTTGGGTTATCTACACCACAAAGCTAGATTACAACCAAAGCCCACAGCTTTCTAAGTCCAGCAGAGCATGAGATAGGGCCAAAGCCAATTTGCTGGGGACTGTCTGCTGCTGAGCTGGGCTTGCAGCCTGAGACTGCCTGTAGCCAGTCACAGGTGATGCTGGCCAGAATCTGAGTCCAACTGACTGGGCTTTTTTTTTTTTTTTTTTCCTTAAAGAGTTTCCATAACCCTTTTTTTCTTCCTGTTGTTTATTCTTTCCATTAGAGCCCATGGTATATTAATTATAGTGATCTTTTTTTATTTTTGACAGGCAGAGTGGACAGTGAGAGAGAGAGAGAGAGACAGAGAGAAAGGTCTTCCTTTGCCTTTGCCGTTGGTTCACCCTCCAATGGCCACCACGGCTGGCGCGCTGCGGCCGGCGCACCGCGCTGATCTGAAGGTAGGAGCCAGGTGCTTCTCCTGGTCTTGGGCCATCCTCCACTGCACTCCCGGGCCACAGCAGAGAGCTGGCCTGGAAGAGGGGCAACCGGGACAGAATCTGGTGCCCCGACTGGGACTAGAACCCGGTGTGCCGGCGCCGCAAGGCGGAGGATTAGCCTGTTGAGCCACAGCGCCGGCCCAGTCATAGTGATCTTAAACTCTCTGATACTTCTGAAAGCTATGTTATATCTTAGTCCAGTTGTGATGCTTGCTCTTTTGCTTGATTGCTTTTTTTTTTATTTATTTATTTTTTTATTTTTTAAACTTTTATTTAATGCATATAAATTTCCAAAGTACGACTTAGGATTACAATGGCTTTCCCCCCATACCGTCCCTCCCACCCACAACCCTCCCCTTTCCCACTCCCTCTCCCCTTCCATTCACATCAAGATTCATTTTCGATTATCTTAATATACAGATCAGCTTAGTATACATTAAGTATGGATTTCAACAGTTTGCTCCCACACAGAAACATAAAGTGAAAAATAATAGATGATTTTTTTAAATGATGATGAAATCAGAGCAGACCTATTGTCATGTTTAATCCCAGTGAGAGTCAAGTTGGGAATTGATAATTTCTTTCTTTCTTTTTTTTTTTTTTTTTTTTTTTTTTTTACAGAGGATCAGTTTAGTATGCATTAAGTAAGGATTTCAACAGTTTGCACCCCCATAGAAACACAAAGTGAAATATATTGTTTGAGTACTCGTTATAGCATTAAATCTCAATGTACAGCACATTAAGGACAGTGCCTTTTAGCATGTCTTTTCTAGCCTTTTAGCCAGGCACAATGAATGAGATAACAGCAATGGACAAGTGAGTAGAGTTTTGATATGTCAATCTGGCTAGCATCTGCCATGTTCTTACCGTTTGCTGTTACTGTAGCTGCCAGAGGTTTCGGTTTCTTGTTTTGCTTATCTCCCTGTTGTGCCTGGGTTTCCCTAGGGACTCCTTCATAATTAGAATCAGTCTGGCTGGTCTGTTAAGGTAATCCACTGTTATTTATGGATATCTTTAAGGTGTATGGATTAAGTCTCAGTATTTTTAGTGGGCCCAAGTTCCTGAGTTGTGAACTTCAGAAGCATTTCTTAGCTTTTAAAACAAAGCAAAGTAAAGCAAAGCAAAACAAACAAACAAGAAAAAAACCCACCCCTTTTATATGATACAGAAACTAGAAGGGCTGGAGCTGAGGTGTGGCTCGCCCCCCAGGTCAGATAAGGTTCTGGTAAAGCAGTTTCCATTGGAGGGCAGACTTTTGTCTTGGAGAATGTGGGTATATTTTATTTTATTTTTTTAGAAATATTTATTTATTTGAAAGGCAGAATGACACAGGGGAGAGAGAGAGAGAGAGAGAGAGAGAGAGAGAGAGAGAGAGAGAACAAGCTTCAATCTACTTACTCATTCTCTCCAAATGGCCGCAATGGCTGGGGTTGGGCCAGGCAGAAGCCAGGAACCTGGAACTCCATCTGGGGTCCCACAAGGGTGGCAGAGCCCTGAGTACTTGGGCCATCTTCTACTGTTCTCCCAGGCACATTAGCAGTGAGCTGGATTGGCAGTGGAGCAGCCTGGACTTGAACCAGCATTTAGTATGCTGGCATAGCAGGTAGAGTCTTAACTCACTTCACCCCCAGGCCAGCTGGCCCTCTGCACTTATTTTAAAATTGTTCCTTTTCCCCTCTCTCTGCCTAAATTGCAAAGAATCTTTTTCTCTAATCAGGACTTGGAGGGCAGGGGAGTTTTCTAAAGGTGCAGGAAACTGTGGTGCTCTTCATAGGACTGCTGCCCTGGAAATGCTGAACTCTCCCAAGTGCACACTTGGCCTCCAGTAATTCACTGAAATTCTCTTCCATGTTCCTACTGGTTACCAGCTCCTGTGGCTTCTGCTCCAGGTAAGCTCTGCACTGGGAGTCTCTGTCTCCCTTCCCAGATTTGGGGGTGGCAGTTTACCCTGCAACTTCAGTTTTCTGATAGATCTGGAGAAGTTGTTGATTTTCATTTTCCCAGGAGGAGAAGGGGAGTGAGGACGTCCAAGCTCAGCATATGTAGCGGCTAAAACCAGAAGTCCCCTGAACTCTACAGTAATTTTATAATCGTTACTATCTAGATGTTCAATGATTTGGGTTTTGAGATTTTTCTTTCAATCATGTGTGATTCAAGCAAGAATTTTGTCATTTCAAGCAGTTAACACTTGTTCTAATGCTGTTGAAAATGCAAGCTCAGATACTGTGAGTTTTGTTATTTCAATTTTTATTCATTTATTGTGACTTCATTTGTGACCTTAATAATGTATGATTGTACCATGGCTCAAATGGAAAGATTTTGTGTTCTCTAATATCAGAGCAATAAGGTTCATTTTACTAATGCCTGGTGCTGGCCGTTCATCGTTAAAACACTCTATCTACTTTACATCAGGTGCTACAGCATTGCTAGCTTTAATCCTTAAATGCCCCTCATGTAAAATTGGAAATTAGAAATAATTATCTGTAATTATAAGACAATAAAGCAGCTGATGATTTAAATACTCTGTCAAACTCAAAAGGCTCCAAACTGACACTCTGCTGATGGTGAATCAGGCACAATTATCTCTAATATCATGGTTCTGATACTGTTAAAATAATACATCAATTCATCAAATACACACAAATGCACCCACAATCAGTAATCCAAAGTGTGCCTGACTCACAAAGAAATTGCCTCAGATCACCCAGCTGCAACTTTCTGTTCTCTAACTTGGCTTATGATATCCCCAAATCATCCTCATCTGCCTTATTAGCCACCAAATACTTTTCTGAACCCAAGCTGGCTTTCAGACAAGCTATCAAACATGTTTCATAGTCAATTAAGTGATATCCATGTTCTTTTCTGCTTGTTCAACGTTTATTCTCATTAATGTGTCAGACTAGTTAAGAGTTTTGGTTCTCAAAACAGTTCAACGATGCTAACAAAAACTGCTAACAGAATAGCAGGAAAATATGGGAGGACACACCAAGGAATATCTTCAGATTCCAAAAAACAAAAATAAAATGAGATTTTGGCTTCATCAGGATGTATAATGTTTGATAATGACAGACCTGCTCTTAAAATTTGCTTTAAGAAATGCTGGTCTAAAGTCAAAAATATTCAGGGGCCGGTGCTGTGGTGTAGTAGGTTAAGCCTCCCTCTACCTTTGGCACCGGTCATTCAATATGGGTGCTGGTTCGCATCCCAGCTGCTCCTCTTCTGATCCAGCTTCTTGCTAATGGCCTGGGAAAGCTGTGGAAGACGGCCCAAGTGCTTGGGCTCCTGCACCCACGTGGGAGACCTGGAAGAAGCTCCTGGTTCCTGGCTCCTGGCTTCAAATCGGAACATCTCCAGCCGTTGCAACCATTTGGGGAGTAAACCAGCAGATGGAAGACCTGTGTCTCTGTCTCTTCCTCTCTCTCTGTCTAACTCTGCCTCTCAAATAAATAAATAAATCTTTAAAAAATATAGTAAAAAATATTTAATAATACAAGCATGTATGCAATTGAGTACCTATCATACAGTTAGAGGCATAAAGCACACATACAATTTGTATAATTTCTAATTACAACCAGGAAAATAGGGTGAATGTTTGGCTGAGTAGTGAAGACATTTGAATCCAATATCCTGGTGCCTAAATTCAATCCCCAGTGCTGGCTCCTTACTCCAGGTTCCTACCTAATGGAAACTCTAGGAGGCCACAGTGATGACTCAGATAATTGAGTTCCTAGCTCTCAGATTTGATCTTGGCCCAGTTCTGGCCATCACTAGCAACTGGGGAGTGAACCAGCTAATGGGAGCTCTCTGACTCTCTGCCTCTTAAATAAATAAATACTTGAAGAAAGTAGGGGTGGATATTTGGCCTAGTGGTTACCTTGGATTTTCTCAGTTCTCCTCTCCAGCTCCTGATTCCACCTTCCTGCTCTCGAGGGCAGCAGTAGTGACTCCAGGAACTGGGTTCCTGCCACTGATGTGGGAGTCTGGAACTGAGTTTGGGCGTAGGCCCAGCCCAGGCCATCACAGGCTTTGGGGAGTGAATGAGCAGATGGGAGCCCTGTTTATCTGCCTTTCTCCCTGCCTCTCAAAGAAAGAAAAAAAAATCAGAAAAAATTCAAAATTTATTTTGAGGAAGAAGAGCATAATAAGAATCCTGTTAAGATGATTGAATTGCAAAATAAGTCAGTTATAAAAGATGTGGATCCTTCATCTTTCAGGTAGCGAGAAACAAATGGATACTTCAAAATGTTCATGGAAAAAAATTGAACTAAAACATGAGCTCATTTTGGTGCAAAAAATTTAAAATCCATGCATATGAGGAGCTCTTCAACAAGTTCATGAAAAATGAGCATTATAGATTTTAATTTTTTGCATAAATATAAACTTACCTTTTAATTCTACTTTCTTTGAGCATTTTGAAATCTCATGTGTTAGAATGGACATTTAGAAATATACTTGGGCAGAGCTGGTATTGTGGCACAGAGGGTTGAGCTGTCTAATGTGAAGCTGGCATTCCAGATAAGTGGTTGAAGCCATCTGGGGAGGGATCCATCCAATGGAAGATCTCTATCTCTCTCTCTCCTTCTCCCTCTCTCTCTCTCTCCCTCTCTCTGTAATTCTTCCTTTCAAATAAATAAAATAATTTAAAAAATACAATCAGGTTATATATATGTATATGTATATATATACATATATATGTGTGTATATATATATATATATATACACAGAGTTACACAGAGAGGAGAGGCAGAGACAGAGAGGTCTTCCATCCTCTGGTTCACTCCCCAGATGACTGCAGCAGCTGGAGCTGCACTGATCTAAAGTCAGGAACCAGGAGCTTTCTCTAGGTCTCCCACGCGGGTGCAGGGGTCCAAGGACTTGGGCCATCTTCTACTGCTTTCCCAGGCCATAGCAGAGAGCTGGATCGGAAGTGGAGCAGCCAGGACTCGAACCGGCACCTATACGGGATGCCAGCCCTGCAGGTGTTAACTTTACCCGCTTCGCCAGAGCACCAGTCCTGGGTAATATATATCTAAAACAAAGTTTCTAAGGCCAGATTAGATTTTTTTTCCATTTAATATCAACATTTGAAAAGAAAGACAGTCTAACTGTGTGAGAAATTCTGTTTCGTACAGCATGCTCAGCTTAGCATAAAATTATCTCTGAAAAAACTTCTTGTTTTGAGATACTTTTAGATTTACAGAAGAACTCAAAACTGGTACAGAGGTTTCTGATATGTCCTGCAGCCTGATCTTATGCGTGCATGACCATAGGGTGACTGTCAAGTTAAAATATTCATCTTGGCACGGTGCTATCAACTAAGCTACAGAATTTACTCAGGAAGTTCATTTGACAGTGCACGGGGCTGTGGGTGGGGACGAGTGCAGAGGGTCATGTCTCCAATCAGCACGGTTCCCTGCAGCACAATCTTGGCACCCCCAAGTCTCCTGTGCTGTCCTGTGTATCCAACCCCCATCTCTAACCGCTGGCAACCACTGATCTGCTTGTTCTGCCTGTCATTTTGCTCTCCCTGTGATGAATTGCTCACTTACGTGTATGGAAGATAAGCTTACTTTTGTGGAAATCTTCCGAGCTGTTTTCCAAAGTGGCTACACCATTTCACATTCCACCCACTGTTCTGGTATTATTTCTTCCCTCGTTGTAAAATCGCCTTTTTATCAGGCATGTCCCCTGGCACAGTTGCCACTCCTCACTAGCAGAAATTATATTTCTGTATTATAGAACACTCTTTTTTTTTTTTTTTTGACAGGCAGAGTTAGACAGTGAGAGAGAGAGAGAGAGAGAGAGAGAGAGACAGAGAGAAAGGTCTTCCTTCCGTTGGTTCATCTCCCAAATGGCTGCCACAGCCGGCGCTGCGCCGATCAGAAGCCAGGAGCCAGGTGCTTCTCCTGGTCTCCCATGCGGGTGCAGGGCCCAAGCACTTGGGCCATCCTCCACTGTCCTCCCGGGCCACAGCAGAGAGCTGGCCTGGAAGAGGAGCAACCAGGACAGAATCCAGCGCCCCAACCAGGGTTAGAACCCGGAGTACCGGCACCACAGGTGGAGGATTAGCCTAGTGAACTGCGGCACAGGCCGTTATAGAACACTCTTAACTTCATTAAGCTTATGGTTTACCTGTTATATAAGTCCTAGAGTTTAGTTTCTATTTCTTTTCCAGCTTTATGGATAACTGAAAAACATGGAAGAGAAATACATCATGTTGGAGGTTTGTATAAAGCATTTTACAAAAGGGAATAGCTGGCACTCTGTTTTTTGCTTTCTTTCTTTCTTTTTTTTTTTTTTAAGATTTATTTATTTTATTTGAAAGGCAGAGTTACAGAGAGGCAGAGGCAGAGAGGGAGAAAGAGAGTGAAAGATCTTCCATTCCCTGGTTGACACCCCAAATGGTTACAATGGCTGGAGCTACACTGATCCTAAGCCAGGAGCCAGGAGCTTCTCCCAGGTCTCCCTTGCAGGTGCAGGGGCCTAAGGACTTGGGCCATCTTCCACTGCTTTCCCAGGCCATAGCAGAAAGCTGGATTGGAAGTGGAGCAGCCAGGACTCAAACCGGCACTCAAATGGGATGCCGGCACTGCAGGCAGCAGCTTTACCCCTTTCGCCACCACATCAGCCCCAAACTTTCTGCTTTCTAATGCCCTCCTTGGGGCCACACTGCCCAAGTGAGAGCCTCTCACACGAGGCTGCAGTGGCTGGAGTCCCAGTCCTGGTGCAGGAGTTCCCGAGTATCAGCATATCTTTGAAATCTTCAACTTCCTTATTTCTAATATGGAAATAACTGAGAGCCCCTATCCTGCAAGAAGGTTCTTGTGATTGTTAGAACAGTGCCAGCACTGACTAAGCATGCAACACACATGAACTCTCAGCTGTTTAAAGCATTGCCAAGAAAACAGCCATTTTGATAGCAGGTGAGAGCAAATTGTTTCTCTCTGGGAAAGACTGTCACACTGTACTCTGCTTTTGCTGGGTATTCCCCACATTGAAGCCCAAAGCTACTTTCCATTCTGGCAAGCAGCATGTAACATTTGAAAGTGGAATTTCACTTTCGAATCCAAACTTTCATTTTTTAAAAAATAAAAGTGGAAACATATTTTTTTCAAAGATTTATTGATTTATTTAAACAGCAGAGTAACAGAGAGAGAGAGAGAGACAGAGAGAGAGATCTTCCATCTGCTGGTTTACTCCCCAAAGGCCTGCAGCAGCCAGGCCTAGGGCAGGCTGAAGCCAGGAGCCAGAAACACTATCTGGGTCTCCCATACGCATGGCAGGAATCCTAGTACTTAGACCACCACCCTTTGCCTCCCAGGTGCATTAACAGGCAGCTGGATTGGAAACACAGAGTAGCCGGGACTCGAACCAGGCACTCCCATATGGGATGCAGCCGTTCCAAGTAGTGACTTCACTGATTGCACCACAACGCCCACCTAGAAATTTTAATTTAAAATAAAATTACTACAGTGTTTTACTGTTGAAAAACCCAGATTCTGTTCTGATATTTTCCAGAGAGGATACTTTGATCATGTTAGGGTTTGAGCTGAAGCATGTGCCATTCCGTAGATGAGCGTGTGAACTTATAAATGAGATTCTCTCAAAATAAGAAATGAAGTGTGCATGTGCAAACTGCCGTGATTGGCAGGGACTTTCACATGGAAGTAGGATTGGACAGTGTTGAGTCCTCTGCCATCAGCGGGGTAGCAAGCCCCAAAGAGAGGAGGATGCTGGGCCCTTCCAAGGTACCCCGGTGCAGTGCATGGTGAATCGGAGGCATGTCCATGGAGACAGCATGGAATGACATGGAAGGCAACAGAGGCTGTTGGTGGATGTAGGGGTGACTGAGCCCCAGAGAGGCGACAGCACTGGTAACTCTGTTATCTTGGCATGGTGTGGACTTCCTAAAGAGACAGAGGGACCTTGAGATGCTGGGAGGGAACGGGAGCCCTTGTGCTGAGCCCAAGGGTGTGATCCGGAAGTGCTGCACAGGACATGGGTGAACGGAGAAGTCCCAGCCAGTGAAAGGTGGGGCAAGTCCAGCTGGCACGGGTCAGCAGCGTGCTGGCAGGAGAGGTGCCCAGGCAGGGAGAGGACTGTGTCTGGCCCTCCTATGAACACCTTGATCATCCTACTGCTCCCTTGGAATCCCCAAGAGATGGGGAGCCCAAGGCACTCACGCATGCTCAGAGTCGGTGCTGCCCCTGTTAGCTGTAGCCTCTGGTTGCCTATCCACATTCAGCCTGGCACGCTGTTGGCTCTTATTCAGTTTCCCAGCTCACAGGCCAAGAATCTCAGGACACAAAGCCTAAGTCACTGTCCCAGCTAATATGGCTAAAACCACCTCGGGAGCGTGGGACTCTGGAGATCATGCTATGTTACCACTGTCTTTGTGAATTAAACATCTTTTGAGGGATGGGCATTTAGCATAGCAGTTAAGATACCCACATCCCACATCAGAGTACCTGGGTTCAATACCCAGCTCTGGCTCCGGACTCCAGCTGCCCGGTAATGCGTATTCTGGGAGGCGGTAGCAATGGCTCAAGTAGTTGGGTCCTGACTGCTCACGTAGGAGACTGGGGTTGAGTTCCTGGCTCCAGCTCAGCCCAGCCCTGGCTGTTATGGGCACTGGAGACTGAACTAGAAATGGGAAATCTTTTTCTCTGCTTCTCACGTAATAATAACAATAAAAGCTTTCTAGAAAAAATACTTTTTTAGTTTTTACAAGTAGGGAACCCTCCGAATATAAGCATTAAAAGACCGTCATTTACTATTAACCTGGGATTCTTGGGCTTAAAGGTCTTCTTTTTAGAGTTTTATTTGTTTGAAAAGCAGAATGACAGAGAAGGGGGAGAGAAAGGGATTTTCCATCTGTTGGTTCACTCCCGGAATGCCAGCAACAGCTGGGGCTGGGCCAGGCCAAAGCTGAGATCCAAGAACTCCATCTGGCTGTCATATGTGGGTGCCAGGGAACCAAGTATCTGGGCCATCACCCACCACCTTCTCAGGTGCATTAGCAGGAAGCTGAATCAGAAGCATAGGAGGGGCCGGCGCTGTGGCATAGTGGGCTTAGCCTCCGCCTGTGGTGCCAGCATCCCATATGGGGCTTGTGTCCCGGCTGCTCCTATTCCAATCTGGCTCTCTGCTATGGCTTGGGCAAGCAGTACAAGATGGCCCAAGTGCTTGGGCCCCTGTTCCCATGTGGGAGACCCAGAAGAAGGTTCTGCCTCCTGGCTTTGAATTGGCTCAGTTCCAGCCATTGCGGCCATCTGGGAGAGTGAACCAACAGATGGAAGACCTTTCTCTCTGTCTCTCCCTTTCACTGTAACTCTACTTCACAAATAAATACATAAATAAATAAAATCTTCAAAAAAAAGTGTAAGAGCCAGAACAACCCAGAACTCCAATACAGGATATGGGCATTCCAACCAGTGGTTTAACCTGCCAAGCTACAACACCCACCCTGAATCTTCCTTTTAAAAATGTTAAATTGCAAGTTTCTGATGACAAAAAGAGCGTAGACTCATAATACAAACATGGATAGAGGAAAACAAAGAAGCAATCCAAAAAAAAATCACCTGTACCATCCATAATTCTATTTCATTCTTCTTTTAAACCAAATTGTATGGGTACAAATAAATAAGGCAAGAAGCAAAGATTTTCTCCTATCTCAGAGGCAATGCCCGTGGAGAGGCACATCCAGACAGCCCAGCCACTCCTGCTGCTTTCTCTTTGTATTTGCTGGCAAATTCTAAGGGCAGAAGGTGGCTGCCACCCCGCGGGTTCTGCTGAGGGTTCCTTCCTGGCTTATTTACTTAACCTTCTGGTTGGTATCTGCAGTGTGATATTTGATACGTGGACTAGGCTGCTGCTGCTTTATCTCACAGCTGTATCTGCAGGCGGAGCTTTCTGAAGCCAAAGCCTCCTACAATCGCTCTCTTTATTGGGAATGCCTCGGACACCAGGGGGGAGGGAGTACAAAATAAGACACTGTCCTCCAATGTGGAGCCCAAGAGAAAAGGCCTCTTGTGTTGGAATTAGAATAGAAATTGCACCATTTCCTCTCGAAAGGTCTAGCATGAAAAGAAGCCCGACTCAGAGATCAGAACATCAGAGCAGGAGGCTGTGATAACAGCTCAAGGGCCACGTGCATGGGAAAGCAAAGCAGGTGTCTTCCTCCCCACCCCATTCCAATCCCATTCATTGCCATTACCGGCTCAGTGCACCTGTAAGGGGATGACTTCCCCATGGGTGTCAGGGCAGCCCGTGCACACCCCTCACACACCTTCCACATGAGTGGCATGGACCCAAGTCCTTGAGGTAGCACCACTCCCTCCCAGGGTCTGCATCAGCAGAAAGTTGGAATCAGAGGCAGAGTATTGAGCCTAGTTACTCTGACATGAGATGTGAACATCTTAACTGGTATCTTAACTGCCAGGTTAACTGCCTGCCCCACTATCCGGCAATTCTAAACGTGTGTGTATATGCATATGACACATCAATACAATTAATAATTCTTGGCTCATAGTGTATTATTATCTGCACATAGACTTTTTGATTTATCATAGTGTAAGGTATTTTACTTTGTTTTATTTTATGTTTTCTTCTGTTCTCATTTCTAATCTCATCTTCTATTTCCCTCCCTCAAGATGAACTCTTATGCATTAAGGCAGGTAAAACCATTGTATATTTTCTTCCCCCCTCATTCCTGGGTGTTGCTATGATTAAGGGAGCCTGGCTTTTTGCTTCCCATGGTGACATCAACCTATCAGGTGGCCTTCAGGATACACTTAGCTGACAGCATTTGTATGTCTTCCAATGCTTATCTTTTTAAATGCTGGTTTCAGTTGTAAATAACTTATTTTCATGTTGCAGTGCAGCGTGAGTTCTTATTGTGGGATAAATTCTCCAATTTTGGTTCAGAAACATACCCGCCCATAAGTTTTCTCGAAACAGCCAAGACAAGCATTTCCCTTCACCATGCCCCCACGTCTCGGCCCCCTTGGACTCATTTTCCTGATTGTCACTCATTTGAGTCATCTAAAACCTCCTGCGTGATCATGGCGTTCCCCTTTGGCCCCTAGCACTGAGAGCAAACTTCCTTCCAGACAAGGGGGGGTGTGTGTGTATGTGTGTGTGTGTGTGAGAGATCTCACTCCCATGGGGCCTCCAGCCTGCTGCCTTTGTGGTTCAGCCTTGCATTCCAGACACTCTGTGTCACTTTACACCCAGTGCTGCAGCAAGTGGGCATAGAGAACTGGCGTTGAGTGAATGTGTGGATGTGTGTGTTTAGTTTCCTGCGTGCTGTCACCTGGGCTCCAGCAAACAGCACCTCCTGGCCTCTCCTCACTCTCCTTCCTACCTAATTCTCTCCTAGCCTTCAGTTCCTTGTCCCACCTATGATGGATGGGCTGACCACACACAGGCAAAGGGGTGTGTGTCACATGTGGATAGTGGACCATACATTTCTGTGGGACACCATGGCTGTACTTATCAACCCTAGTGCTGGAAGTGCAGATGTCCAAGGGTTGACGAGGATGTCCATTTTCCAACATTGTGCGGCAAATGAAGCCCTAGCTCCTCCTCCTTCTCAGTGGAGACACTTGGAGATCAGGGCGAAAGATTTTGCCCCTGGTGCCATTCGCCCAGGTGGCTCATACAGAGGTGCACTTGGCTAACACCGAGACCTTGGAATCCACCCAGGAGTCAGCGGCGCTGGGTGCCTTTGGTGCACTCATTACTTTGTAACGAGTGAGTTCTGAGTCCAGCTGGTAGGAGACATAGGTTGAAGCACAGCTTTCTCATGGAGATTAGTGGTAAATGATATTTTCTTCAGGTACTTGATGAAATTAATCATCTTTGCCTTTACCAGTGAAGAGACACCAAGAGGTGCCCTGGAAAAGGCTCATCCATCCATCCTTCCAGAGAAGAGAGCATGACACAGAGAGGAGTATGTGCTGAGGCTCGGCCGCGGGGCTGCCTACATGCTGTCTGGTGGGACTGACTCTTCTGAGGGAGGGATGAGGACAGGAGCCTGCAGGACCGGGAGAAGGGGACAGGTGCAGGGGATCAGGACATGTCTACCAGGAGTGTCCCTCGAGGGACTAAGCAGAGAGCCACGGCCCCGCCCGTGTGGAACAACAGAGAGAGTTTGGTGAGGAAATGAGTAACCTTCGCCCATCACCTTCTCAACGTCCTCCCCTTCCTATCTCTAACTCTGGGAATCTTCAGGATCTACAAGGTGCCTCCCCTGTCTCTTAGGGACAGTGTGACTCACAGGGCCCTTGGAAGCCAAAGTGTATGGATCTGAAAAAAAGGAAGTGAGATCATACCCTGTTTTGGAAGGAGCACAACTTTGAAATTGTTTTTGAAAAAGGTTTGTTTGTTGTATTTGAAAGGCACAGAGAGCTGGCACCGCGGCTCATTAGGCTAATCCTCCGCCTTGCGGCGCCAGCACACCGGGTTCTAGTCCCGGTTGGGGCGCCGGATTCTGTCCCGGTTGCCCCTCTTCCAGGCCAGCTCTCTGCTGTGGCCAGGGAGTGCAGTGGAGGATGGCCCAAGTGCTTGGGCCCTGCACCTGCATGGGAGACCAGGAGAAGCACCTGGCTCCTGCCATCGGATCAGCGCGCTGGCCACGGCGGCCATTGGAGGGTGAACCAACGGCAAAGGAAGACCTTTCTCTCTGTCTCTCTCTCTCACTGTCCACTCTGTCAAAAAAATAAAAAAAATTTAAGAAAGGCACAGAGAAAGAGGCAGGGAGAGACACACAGAGACAGATCTTTCATCTGTTGGTTCACTCCAAATGACCGCAACAGCTGGAGCTGTGCTGATCCAAAGCCAGGAGCCAGGAGCTACTTCTGGGTCTCCTATGCAGGTGCAGGGGCACAAGCACTTGAACCATCTTCTTCTGCTTCTTTCCCAGGCCATTATCAGGGTGCTGGATTGCAAGTGGAGCAGCCAGAACTCAAACTGGCTACAGAGGATGCTGGCACCACAGGACTGGCCCCTGAAAGTTTTAACTGCTTTTTTTTTTTTTTTTTTTGAGAGTTTGGTTAGAATTGGTGGGCCTTCTTTCATGGTCTTTTATTTTTTTATTTTTATTTTTTGACAGGCAGAGTGGACAGTGAGAGAGAGAGACAGAGAGAAAGGTCTTCCTTTGCAGTTGGTTCACCCTCCAATGGCCGCCGTGGCCAGCGCGCTGATCCGATGGCAGGAGCCAGGTGCTTCTCCTGGTCTCCCATGGGGTGCAGGGACCAAGTACTTGGGCCATCCTCCACTGCACTCCCTGGCCACAGCAGAGAGCTGGCCTGGAAGAGGGGCAACCGGGACAGAATCCGGCGCCCCGACCGGGACTAGAACCCGGTGTGCCTGCGCCACAAGGTGGAGGATTAGCCTAGTGAGCTGTGGCGCCAGCCTCATGGTCTTCTAAAAAGCTTTGGCCTTCCTGTTGTGGACCAGACAGGAGGGACCTGGAACTCCAGCCTGCACAGGGATAGCCTCACTGGTCCACTCCACCCCATCCCCACAGGGGATCTATAGACACCCTCTGTGGGATCAAAATGAAAAGGCTACCTTCAAAATTATGTTAGGAGTTAATTAGAAACAATCTAATTGTCCAAAAACAGAGCAACTGTTAAGTTATAGAAATGCACACTTTATACGGTTTTTTAAAAAATTATTTATTTATTTGAAAGGCAGAGCTACAGAGAGCAGAGGCAGAGAGACAGAGGTCTTCTATCCACTGGGTCACTCCCCAAATGGCTGCAACATTGGGAGCTGCGCCAATCCAAAGCCAGGATCCAGGAGCTTCTTTCGGGTCTCCCATGTGGGCACAGGGACCCAAGGACTTGGGTCATCTTCCACTGCTTTCCCAGGCCATAGCAGAGAGCTGGATCAGAAGTGGAGCAGCGGGACCTGAACCCGTGCAGGCAGCAGGTTTACCACCATGCCACAGCACCGGCCCCTTTATACCTGTTTGACAAAATGAAATAGGAGGATTGCATGATATTTCTAGAGTCTTTTAAAAAAGAAAGATGCATAACAATACATAGGATATAAGCCCGTGAAGAACTCTCTGTATGACTATTTATCAAATATTTATGTACATCTATAGAGAAACAACAGAAGAATGCTTAACAACTACTTTTTTTTTTTTTTTTTGACAGGCAGAGTGGATAGTGAGAGAGAGAGACAGAGAGAAAGGTCTTCCTTTGCCGTTGGTTCACCCTCCAATGGCCGCTGCGGCAGGCGCACCGCGCTGATCCGAAGGCAGGAGCCAGGTACTTCTCCTGGTCTCCCATGGGGTGCAGGGCCCAAGCACCTGGGCCATCCTCCACTGCACTCGTGGGCCACAGCAGAGAGCTGGCCTGGAAGAGGGGCAACCGGGACAGAATCCAGCACCCCGACTGGGACTAGAACTTGGAGTGCCGGCGCCGCAGACGGAGGAGCAACTACTGTTCTTGAAGGAAGCTTTTCCTCACTGCACCAGGATTTGGTGCCTCCTTTCTCTTCCACTGGAATGCCCCTTCATTGTACTTCTCTATCTCAGTCATAGCACTTACTGTACTATATTACAGATTGGTTTCCATTTCCACTTTGCACATGAGACCCTGAGCGCTCTGAAGGCAGGAACCACATCATACTCATCATTGTATCCCTGGTGTCTAGCCCGGTGCTGAGAATTGCACAGGAGTCAACATCTATCAGGTGAAATCACCTTCATTATGGTCTGATGCAGCTCATGCTTCGTAGTTATCTTTCACTTGGAGACTTTTAGGTCACAGGACCAACTTTCAGAAGAATACTTTATCTGGCAAGAATGGACTGAAAGTATTTTTAGAACACTGACTGGTTGCCCAGATCATCCTGTTTCTGCCCTGGTGTGCCCATGTGATGCTCACTCTACATGGAGGAGCTGGACAGAGCAGAGCTATCCATTAGAGTGTGAGGGTCAAGCCTCCCCTCTCAGCCAAGCATCTCACCATGTGGAAGACACTGGTGGAGTTGACCTTCACTTAGACTTTGCTCCACGAGTGTGCTCCCATTAGAGCAAGTGTTCCACCATTTAACAAAAATTGCAATCTTGAATAAATATATCCTAAGTAATTAAAAACGAGTATAGGAATTTAAGAATCCAATAAGGAAAAAAATTAAAAATTTGTTAATCAAGGCTCTCAAGAAAAAAATTTAAAAAGATGGGCATTGGCACTGTGGTGTAGAGGGTTAAGTCATGGCCTGCAGCACTGGCATGCCATATGGGTGCTCCACTTCTGACCCAGCTCTTTGCTAACGCACCTGGGAAGGCAGTGGAGGATGGCCCAAGTGTTTGGGCCCCTGCACCTGCGTGGGAGACCAGAAAGAAGCTCCTGGCTCCTGGCTTCAGCCTGCCACAGCCGTAGTTGTTGTGGCCATTTGAGGAGTGGAAGATCTTTCTCTCTGTAACTCTACCTTTCAAATAAAGAAAGAAAGAAAGAAAGAAAGAAATAGATTGAACCCATTTCATTTTTTAATTAAAAAGATAATGCCACCTAATGATAATCAGAGTCCACTTTGATGAAGACCTGCATGTTGGTCTTTCCTCCGTCATCTGATTTGTGTAATATGGAGAAGTCACCTCGCCTTTCTTTCACTTGCTTCTGTTTCTAAACTGTGAAATCCTAGATTAACAAAGGTGCTACATGTGAAACACACTCTTTGAGTGCTTTTCTATCTTACATTACGTGAATTACACTCTGCCAAAAGCCAGTGAAATGTCATTGATGGGACCTAAAAGCATGTGAAGCAATTTGGCTAATGGGTAGAAGGAAGTGAGTGAGTAAGTATTAAATGATGGGCTAATAGAGGCAAAGAAGAAAGTGAACATACAGTGATTCACAGACAAAGAGGGTTGTTCAGGGTTAGTTTCTGCCACAGCTATCATGGATCTAATGCTTTACATTGTGCAATTTTTCTAAAACCTCAATTGTTCTTTTTTGGAAATATTTCCTGATCTCCTGGCTGCACTGTTCTTTCTTTGGTTTTAGTTTTACTGTTTCGCATTATGTCACCTCCAACAGGCAAAATAAGGACTCGCCTTTCTCGAGGTTAACACCTTTCAAATATTTGTATACTCTTATCGAGTACCCAGGTATTCTCTCTCCACCGTTACCTGGCCTACACTGCCAGGTCTTTTGATCTTAATGCACAAGCCCCTCCTTTGATCATTTTGGTGCCTTGCTCTGGGCCCTCTCAATGATATCAGCTTAACTTGTGTTAACAGATACTGCTCTGAGCGTTCCGTCTATGGCATTTGGAGAAGCAGGCTGCAGAGAGAATACATATTCCTCTACTGTTCTGTGGTGATAAGCCCTGAAGTGTCTGACCCAACTCAAGACTTTCTTTTTGATTATAACTAAAGCTATTTCAAGCTTGCAATTACGTAATTCACCTTTCAAGTTCTTCCTGGCCGCGATGCAATGTGGGGGTATTCCTTGTGACATAAGAGAAAAAGCCTTGCCACTTCTGCTGCTGATGAGTTTGTTCTGATTTGCTTTGCTGGAGCTGGCCAAGGGTTTCCAGGGAAACAGGTCAGTGTTAAAACATGAGTGTTAAGGACTGAATGCTTGAGTCCCCCCGATCCACATGTCGAAGCCCCAAGGTGATGGCACTTGGAGATGGGGCTTTTCAGTGAAGTCATCGGTGTTCATTGTCATGATGGGATTCGTGGTCTTGCAAGGAGAGACCCCACAGAACTTCCTCACACTCTCCCTGTGAGAGTTGGCAATATGGCACACGCTTACAAGGCAAGAACCAGATCTTCTGGCACATCGGTGTGAGACTCTCCAGACTCCAGAACTGGGAGAAATCAGTGCCCCTGTTATTTTTATTTAAGTCCCCCCCCCCCAGTTTATGGTATTCTGTTATTGTGTAAAGAGAGGATACATTGACCTAAATTGTCATAAAGACGTAACTACACTAATTCTACATAGAAGTCCTAAAATAATCTTTAATTTGAGTGAGTTAGAAGAGGAGACCTAGAGAAGGAGCAAGAGCTGGGGGGTTGTGATAAAATGAGTGGGAAAACTAAAGACAAAGGCTGTGTGTTTTATAATTTGGCTCAGGGGCAGCCCTGTGTCTTTGGCTCCTTCGGAGACTGAATTCATGTCGTGTATTAGCTGGTAGCCCCCCCCCCCTTTTTTAAGACTTATTTTATTTATTTAAAAGATAGAATTACAGAGAGAGGTAGAGACAGAGAGAGAGAGAGAGGTCTTCCATTTGCTGGTTCACTCATCACTTGGCTGCAATGGCCAGAGCTGCACCAATCCCAAGCCAGGAGCCAGGAACTTCTTCTGGGTCTCCCACTTGGGTGCAGGGGCCCAAGGACTTGGGCCATCTTCTACTGCTTTCCCAGGCCACAGCAGAGAGCTGGATTGGAATTGGAGCCGCCAGGACTCAAACCAGCACCCATATAGGATGCTGGCCTAAGGCTTTAACCCGCTGGATCATAGCACCGGCCCATGCTGGTAGCCATCCTTAACAGCTCACATGGGTGTGGCACAGCAGGTGGACAACAGAAAGGACAATAATGATTTTCTCTTGGGAATGATCTGTTTCCCAGATTGGATCTATTTGGTTCTGTTGGATAAACATTTCTTCTTTTTTCTAAGATATGCCTTGTCTTACAATGCTACCTCTATGTTTCTCCTCTATAAATTCTTCTGTGTTATTCTCCAAATCTATTTGTTTTTTATGAGGTTTCTCAACTTCATGAGAAAATTACACTTGCTATCTAGTCCTGGTTTTCATTATTCAGAAAAGACAGGTTGGTGATTGTTCATAAGTGGGCTCACTGAACTTAGTGTGAATTGATGCCTAGGGTATTATTCATACTTAGGTAATTATCTTCTCCAAGACCAAATTTCATATTCCCTGGAGCTCAGCTTTTTGCATCACAAGCAGCAACACAGCACAGGATCTAATTGCCTTGAAAAAGGTTCAAGGGAAAGCAAAGATCTCTAAGGAATTTTTACCTAGACAATGGAGGTTTGTAGATTAAATCAACCCCTTTGATTTACATTCAGAAGCAAAATAGAAACCTTCTGTTGGAGGCCAGAGAATCCTGAATTCTGCAGGTCTACCTTTCCAAAGCAGACATTGCCACCCGAGGCTGTTGTTGAAGTTTGTGCGTGAGATATGGAGAAAGTACTGGAGGAATCTTCTGCCTGGAAAATGTGGTGGCCTCTATCAAAGGAGGTTTTTAAAAAAACTCACTCTGGGCCGGCGCTGCGGCTCACTTAGCTAATCCTCCACCTGTGGCACGGGCACCCCAGGTTCTAGTCCCGGTTGGGGCGCCAGTTCTGTCCCAGTTGCTCCTCTTCCAGTCCAGCTCTCTGCTGTGGCCCAGGAAGGCAGTGGAGGATGGCCCAAGTGCTTGGGCCCTGCACCTGCATGGGAGACCAGGAGGAAGTGTCTGGCTCTTGGCTTCAGATCGGCACAGCGCACCGGTTATAGCAACCACTTGGGGGGTGAACCAACGGAAGGGAAGAGCTTTCTCTCTGTCTCTTTCTCCCTCTCTCTCTCTCACTAACTCTGCCTGTCAAAAAAAAAAAAAAAAAGTAAATAAAAAATAAAAACTCACTCTGTTCCAAAACGTTTCAATGCTAGAGATCTGTCTTTCCCTCCAACCCTCCAAGAATATTTATTTGGCCATGTCATATACTGTACCTGGAAAAGGAGACATTTTCTAATTTGTGGTTATTCCAAAGTGGTATCATTCTCTCTCTCCCCCCCCTCTTTTTTTTTTTTGAAGATTTTTTTATCTATTTATTTGAGAAGCAGAGTTACAGATAAACAGAGGGAGAGACAGAGAGAGAGGTCTCCCATCCACTGGTTCACTCCCTAAATGTCCACAAAAGTTGGAGGTGGGCCTATCCAAAGCCAGGAGCCAGGAGCTAGGAGCTTCCTTCGGGTCTCCCTTCTAATGCAGGGGCCCTAGGACTTGGGCCATCTTCCACGGCTTTCTCAGGCCATAGCAGAGAGCTGGATCAGAAGTGGAGCAGCCAGGACGTGAACTGGTGCCCATATGGGACGCTGATGCTAGAGGCAGAGGTTAGCTCACTAAGCCATAGTGCACCGCCTCCCACCGTCAACCTCCAGTATCATCCTTTAAAAAAAATGTTTAGGAAGGGGCTGGCATTGTGGCATAGCAGAATAAGCCACCCTTGCAAGGCAGGCATGCCTTATGATTTGAGTGCTGGCCGCTCCACTTCTGATCCAGCTCCCTGCTAATGCTCCTGGGAAAGCAGCAGATGACCCAAGGGCTTGGGCCCCTGCACTAACATGGGAGATCTGGATGGACTTCCAGATTCCTGGCTCAGACCTGGCTGTTGCAGCCATTTGGAGAGTGAACACCCCACTCCCCCCACCCCCACAAGGAACCGACCTTTCAAATAAATAAATACATCTTAAAAATTAAGTTAAAAAAAAAACTTAAAAAAATGTTTAGGAAAAGATGTATGCTTTTGTTTTCTAGGTGACCAGAAGTTTTGTTAGTTAATTTAAAAGAAAGATATTCGCAGTTAAGAGTAAAATACCACGTTAGACACTGAGGGAGGGCAAGAAGCACAGGCGTGACCTTCAAGGAGCCTCTGCCTCCAGACAGACTGAGGAATGAGCCACTGCCGGAGCTTGGAGGAGCGCCCAAGGGAGGCAGTCTGCGCGTCTGGTGGGTGCTTCAGGGAGCCTCGGCAGCCACTTCCCCTGCGTTCCTGGGCTTTCCTTCCCGCGTCCTCGTTCTGTGGCCCGGGCAGTCATTTGGGTTGTAAATCTGGCTGGATGCGAAGCCCATTAAGTTCAGCCACCAGAACGCTCATTTCCTCCTCCTTCCTCCGGCGCCCCCCCCCCAGCCGCGCCCTTCTCCGCACCTGATCTAACGCCGCCCAAGTGCCGGGTCTCCCTGGGCTCTCCCTGGAACCCAAAAAGCCACGAATAGGCAGAGTTGGTCCCAACAGGACCGGAACCGTTGGTCTTAGAATGTGAGAAGGTGTCTGGGCGTGCCCTGTATCCACAGCACATTTTGCCACTGAATTGTCCGGGGAAGGGGTGGGGGTGCTTTTCTGGAACTGAATGGGGAGACTCTGAGGAGATCCTGGCTCTGGGCCCAAGTCTGAGTCACTTCGACCCAGACACCAAGGGGAGGAGGGCTCAGGGCTGCAGGTGGGGGAGGCGGCGCCGCCCTGCCCAAGGGCTGGGACAGAGGACCGTTCCAGGGAGAGCAGGAGACCTTAGGGGAGCGCCTTCCCCCACCCCCTCCCGTGTTGATCTTACAGTGAGATGCAAGTTGATAAAAAAGAGAGGAAGAATAAAAGACATAAACCGAAAAGGAAATTTTAAAAAGCCATTGTTAAGCAGCACCATTTACAAAATCATAAAAATCTTGAAAGTACCCAGGGATAAATTTAACAAAATATTGAAAGACACTGAAAGCTACCTGGAGAAATTAAAGAATATCTAGACAAATGGACAGATGCAGTGTGTCTGTGGATTGAGGCTCAACATTTTCTTAAAAAGATCATTCTCTCAAAATTGATCTACAAATTTAAGCATAAAGACAATTAAAATCCCAGCAAATTTGGGGGGGGGGTTGTAGTAATTGATAAGCTGGTTTTTAAAACTATTGAAATGAAAAATATATGAAAGAGGACAACTTTACAAAAGAAAGACAAAGGTGGAGAAATTACCCTACCAGTTTTCTTTTTCTTTTTTTCTTTTTTTCTTTTTTTTTTTTTTTTGACAGGCAGAGTGGACAGTGAGAGAGAGAGACAGAGAGAAAGGTCTTCCTTTGCTGTTGGTTCACCTTCCAATGGCCGCCGCGGCCGGCGCGCTGCGGCGGGTGCACTGCGCTGATCCAAAGCCAGGAGCCAGGTGCTTCTCCTGGTCTCCCATGGGGTGCAGGGCCCAAGCACTTGGGCCATCCTCCACTGCCTTCCCTGGCCACAGCAGAGAGCTGGCCTGGAAGAGGGGCAACCGGGACAGAATCCGGCGCCCCGACCGGGACTAGAACCCGGTGTGCTGGCGCCGCAAGGCAGAGGATTAGCCTAGTGAGCCGCGGCGCTGGCCCACCCTACCAGTTTTCAAGACTTTCTCAAAAGTAATCAAGATGGTATGAAACTGAACAAAAAACAAATAAATTGAATATAGAATACAAGGTACAGATTAGATGCACACACAGATTGTCAACAGACCAAGATGATTCAATGAAAAAAGGATTAAATTTTTAACAAATGGCGCTGGAGAAACTGGATTTCTGTATGAAAAAATAAATGGCCTTTGATCTTAATCTCTTAAAATTAATGCAAAAGAGACCATATGACCTAAATACAAATTTGCAACTATAAAACCTCTAAAAGAAAATACCAGAGAATGCTTTTGCAACTTTGGGGTAGCAAAAATGTAGAGGTCACGCAAAACAATAAGCATAAAATAAAATACTGAGAACACTTTTTAATCTCTGTTTTTCAAAAGGTTTAAAAAAAGTACATATATGTGCATTGCCAGTGAGCACACTAAATATTGTTTAACATAATTATTACCAGAGAAATACAAATTAAAACCACAATAAAATGTCACTCTATACCCAGCAAAATGGACAAGAGTGAAAAGTTTGACAGTGCCAGTTGTTAGCAAGGCTGTAGAACAACGAGAACCCTCCTGCATCGCTGATGCTGGTGTGAAATTGTGCAACCAGTTTGGAAAGAAGCTCATAGTTCCCACAGTTTATAAAAATACACTCCTCATACAACATAGCCATTCCATCTCTAGGTTTTCGCACAAGAGAAATGAAAACATATGTACACAAACACACTTATTCATGAATGTTTATTTGGCAGTTTTATTCACAATAGCCAAAAACTGGAAAAAATGTTACGGTTGGAGGGAAATGAGGCACTCAGATTCCCTCTTAAGGAAGGACTTGCCGTCCAGCTGTGTGAGTTTGGTCAACTCTCGATGTCAGTCACATGAGGACCTACCCCATGCCTTTTCTGGAAAAGCCAATCTTGTCACTGAGTGAGGTGGCCACGCCTTTTCTGGACAATTCTGATGGGGAGCACCAGTTCTGGAGCCTCCTGCGGAGCAGCCAAGGATCGGTCAGACCTGTGTTGCTGTTTGCTTTCTCTTGCTTTCCAATCTGCTCTCTCTTTCTCAGAGGCTGGCTCCAATAGCTCCTTCTATCCCAAGCTTCACCTTAGCATCTGCTTAGAACCCACCTGAACTCATCCTGCATTTCCCTTGGCAGGGAGACGGAGACAAAAATGGTGGCTCATTCATAAAACAGAATTAGAAGGAGCAAAACACCAACACGCATGACAGCACGGAAGACTGTTGAGTGCATTGTGCTGAGTGAAGGAAGCCAGGCAGGACGGATCATCCTGTATGGTCTCATGTATGTGACATTCTAGAATAGGCAAAACTGATGTGAAGTAACAGAAAGCAGATTAGTGTTGTCCAGAGTCTGAGGGTTGGCTTGCACCGCGGCTCAGTAGGCTAATCCTCCACCTTGCGGCGCCGGCACACCGGGTTCTAGTCCCGGTCAGGGCACCGGATTCTGTCCCGGTTGCCCCTCTTCCAGGCCAGCCCTCTGCTGTGGCCAGGGAGTGCAGTGGAGGATGGCCCAAGTGCTTGGGCCCTGCACCCCATGGGAGACCAGGAGAAGTACCTGGCTCCTGCCATCGGATCAGCGCGGTGTGCCAGCTGCAGTGCGCCAGCCGCGGCGGCCATTGGAGGGTGAACCAACAGCAAAGGAAGATCTTTCTCTCTGTCTCTCTCTCTCACTGTCCACTCTGCCTGTCAAAAAAAAAAAAAAAAAAAAAAAAAAAAGGCAGAGTCTGAGGGTGGAACATTAACAGAGAGGCCCAGAGATCTTGTTGGAGTGATAGAAAAGTTCTTTTATTGAAATTTTTATTTATTGGTTTATTGGGGAGGCAGAGAGATAGAAAGAGAGAGGAGAGTTTCCATCTCCTGGTTCACTCCCCAAATGCCCACAACAGCCAGGGTTGGGCCAGGCTGAAGCTGGGAGCTGAGAACTCAATCCAGGTCTCCCATGTGCGTGGCAGGAACCTAGTCCCTCGAGCCATCACTGCTCATCCCAGAGTCAGCATTAACAGGAAGCTGGAGCCAGGAGCTGAAGCCCAGCATTGAACACAGGTACTCCAGTGTGGGATAGTGGTATCTTAACTGTTATGGTAACAGCTATCTTAACCACTATGCTAGATGTCCTCCCCGATGGAAATGTTCTCTATCATGATTATGGTAATGTCTCAGGGATAGTCTTGTTGGCCAAAACTCATGGAACTATATACTCGAAATGCATGCAATTTATTGTCTGTCAACCAACTTTTTGTAGATATAAGTTTTATTGTACATAACATGTTCATGAAATTGATGTAAAGAAGAAAAATTAAGGTTTTTACTATTGTGGGAAATAAAAGACTGAATTTTTTAAAGAAGATTTATTTACTTATTTGATAGGCAGAGTTACACAGAGAGAGGAGAGGAAGAGAGAGAGAGAGAGAGAGAGAGAGAGAGAGGTCTTCTATCTGCTGGTTCACTCCCCAGTTGGCTGCAATGGCCAGAGCTGTGCCCATCTGAAGCCAGGAGCCAGGAGCTTCTTCCAGGTCTCCCACACAGGTGCAGGGGCCCAAGGACTTGGGCTATCTTCTACTGCTTTCCCAGGCCACAGCAGACAGCTGGATGGGAAGTGGAGCAGCTGGGACTCGAACCAGTGCCCATTTGGGATGCCGGCACTGCACGCAGCAGCTTCACCCGCTCTGCCACAGCGCCAACTCCAGTCTAAGGTATTTTATCACGGCACCAGAATGGGCAAAGACAGTTCATATGGCACGCTTCTCACAGTGAGTGAGGTACTGCGGTTGATCAAAGCCCGCCCCATCCAGATATCCCTGGTTTCTTCCCGACAGCCTTTCTGTGTTCCAGAATCCTGTCCAGGAAACCATGTGACATTTAACCATCACCGTCTCCTTAGGCTCCTCTCCACTGGCACAGTTTCTCATTTCCTTCATTGTTGGTGACCTGGACAGTTTTGAGGAATACTGGTCCCAAGTGCAGTTTGTGTGACAACTTGTCGGGATTCGACTGGGGCTCGGGGTTTGGGGAGGAAGACCCCGGAGTTGAGGTGCCCTCCTCAGCATAGCAAGGCTGCAAGCTGTCAGCATGAGCTGTGACTGTTAACACTGATTTTTCCCCACTTTGAAGTTATTCCTCTCCTTTCCACGCTAGACCCTTCTGAAGGAAGTTTGGTGCTCTTTTTCTTGTCACTTAAATTCATCTATGAACCAGAGTGAGGACAGGATTCCCACTGATGCCGGTGCCCCTCAGAGCAGATTTTCTTTGTCCAAAATCCTTCAGGCATGGCACTGTCTCTGCTCTTCCGTGGTGCCTGGGTCCCCAGGGAGCCGTCCCAAGCTTTCTTGCGTGTCTCCGCGAAGGGAGGCTGCCCACCTTCACTTATGAGTGTAGATTGTTCTCTTCAACCTGCTGCCTTTCCTGCACTTTATCTAGTCTCTGCTTTGAATTCTTCTCTCACACTGAAAGAAAAGCTTGGAATAAACCCAGCTGGGACCTCCCATTCCACAGTAGGAACCACCTGGAGGACTTCTGATTTGATGGGCCTGCCTAGAGCCAGAACATTTGCACTTCTGATAAGGTCCCAGGCAATGCTATCGCTGCAAGTTTGAAGACAATGCTTTGAGAATTGCTGGTTTCACTGACTTCATTCTGATGAATACCTATGAGAGAGATGCTATGATTATTACCATTTGACACACAAGGAAACAGGGACACGGAGAGATTGAGCAGTTTGGAAATACAATTTCCCATGTACACTCGCCCCAAAGGAAGTTTCAAGGCTGGATGGATACCCAGGAAGTCTGGCTTCAGGGTCTGGATCTAATTTAATTAAATTTTGATTTTATTTGAAAGTCAGATTGAGAGAGAGGAAAAGAGTTCTTTCATCTGCTGGTTTCCTACCCAAATGGCTGCAACAGCTGGGATTGGTCCAGGTGAAGTGTGGAGCCCAGAACTCTGTTTGCTCCTATGTGGGTGGCAGGGCTTCAAGCACTTGGGGCATCATCCTCTGCCCTCCCAAGTGCAGCAGCAGAGAGCTGGATCAGAAGCAGAGCAGCCAGGACTTAACTCAGGCACTCCAGTACGGGCTGCTGGTATTGAAAGTAACGGCTTAGCCCACTGTGCCACAACTCCGGCCCCATCAGTGTCTGCATTTAAGCATGCCGAACAGTGCTGTATGTTAACTAATCCCCCAGAGAAATCCTTTCCACCCAGAGAGGATCCTAGCAGACTTGCTGCCATCTAATAGAGTTGTAAAGAAATTATTTTCAAAAGATAGCAAATATTTGACAGTGAGTGAAGTAAGATCTATATATATGGACAAAATCTGGGTAAAAATCGTCATTGTTATTATTGCCTTTCAAAGCAATTAAGTTAGGTTATAAAGATGGGGGAAGACAACATAATGGGTGGGTAAACCTTATAAAACCTTCAAATCTTTCTGGTATTTCAAGATTGTGCCTTGAATGCTTTTAAAATCTGTTTAGTTTTCTGTCCTGGCTGAGCAGGTCAAGACATGTTCTATAAACTCAACAGAAGACATTTTCTAGTTAAATGCAGTTATTAAAGAACCTACGTCTAAGGTAGAATGGGCAGATAGAACTGTCTCAGATCTAACAATGACTGTGGTTATTAGCTGAAATGATTTATGTATACTCTAAACAGCTGTCATCATTCTAAGTCCTTAAAGCCGTAGCAAAGATGATATTAATCCATAATCAAGTCAATTCAGAAAATGAAAAGGGAAAAAACAATCCAGGTCAGAATGTCTATTGTTAGATGGGTTTTCAGAAAGCCCCCTAAAAGTCTGCTTGCCCCAAAGTCTTTTAAAGAGAAGAGTAACAGGTGAGAGACTCATGCAGGTGCAATCCTTAAGGAAAGGCCTCCCTGTTAGCTTGTGATCACTTCCCAGTGTAGACTTCTGGAGACAACAGAGTGGGAATAACTCTCTCTGACGTAGCCCTACCTGTTCTTTTAAACTTTGGAAGATTGGGGAAATGTCTCTCTTTGTGTAGTTTGGAGTCTAGTAAGTTGTGGTCAGGAAACCAACCTTGAGGTACAATCTAGACCAGAGTTTTCAATCTTGTACTAATGATGTTTTGGCAGGAATGATTCTTAATTGCAAGAGCACTGTTGTTAAACTGAACTAAATTTGGCTGTAATCTGTCTCCATACTTGAGTGGTAAGTTTTAACCCAAAGCTGCCTCCGTGGGTAGTGAACTGTGCTGTGTATATTGTAACCAAATCTGAGAGTTTACCCTTATAACCAAGCAGCTGGGTCTCAGCCATAGTAGCTGAACTTCCAGCCAATCAGGGGTTGAAAGCTGTCAAAACATGAGCAAATGAGGCGAATACTGACTGCAGCCAATCAGCTGGCTGTGTATGTCACTTCCTTTTCTGTGGTTATAAAGACAATCTGCACATGTGATGAGTAGGAATCCTAAACCTCTCTAGTCAGGAATGCTGCCTGGTTCTAGAACATTGATATTTCCTGTTCAAGTAAATTTCATTAAGTTGAACTGGTCTCAGTTTTTCTTTGAACCCTGTCTTGTGCTGTGTAGAAGGTTGGGCACTAGCTACTCTCTACCAGCTACCAGGAGTGGGGAATGTCTGACCCATGGGTTGTATAAGGTCTGTGAAATTGTTTGATCTGGCACTGCCAAGGTATCTGTAGATGGCACTTAAGATTAAAATATATAAATTAAAATATATAAATTAAATCTATAGCAGGCTAATTTTAAGTGGACAGTTTTGTATGGCCTTAAAATGTTGTTAAACTACTCAAATGGCCCTTGGCAGAAAAACATCTTCCCACCTTTGCTAGATAAAAGCAACAGCTGCCTCCAAGCCTCAGTCAAAGAGTGAAAAATGTCTCTGCACCTTGCAAAAGTACTCTTACTTGTGAGAACCATTGATTTAGGTCCATCTATCCTTTCTCTCTCTTGAATCATTGCCGGTACGGACAAGGTCGTGCTTTACAGACCTTGCAAATCGTTATTTAGTAATCGCCCGCTCCCTTTGTTCTCTGGATGAAATAACTTGAAATCGTAATAGCTGCTTTCACCTCCGTTGGCCCCAATTCTCAGATCTGGGAGGATTGTTTGAGGTCCTGTGCTCTCATTTCAGATCAGGCTCGTGAAATAGCACAGTCATGCTTCTATCTACGGGGGATCAATTCCAGTACCCCCTGCAGGGACCAAGCCCCTCAAATGCTCCAATCCCTTATGTAAAATGGCATAGCACAACCAGTCCTCAGTGTCCGAAAATTCCACATCTGCAGATAGGAAACATTGAGGGGAGGGGTCAGTTGGAAATGGCATCAGTAGTGAACACGCACAGACTAATTTTTGCCATTATTCCCTAAACAATACTTTATAACAACTATTTACATAGTTTGATTTTCAATTCACATGTATTGAACATGCATAGATGTTTTTTCTTGTCATCATTCCCTAAGCAATACAGTATAACAATTACTCACATAGCATTTACATTGTATTCGGTATTAAAAGTAAACTTGAATGATTTTAAGTCTGTGGGAAGGACCAGCATTGTGGCATAGTGGGTTAAACCACTGCTTGTGTTGTTGACACCTGTTGGCGTTCTGACTGCTCTGCTTCCCAACCAGCTCCCTGCTAACACAGGGAAAGCAGCGGAGGGTGGCCCAAGTACTTTGCCTCCTGCATCCCACTTGGGAGACTCAGTTGGAGTTCCTGGCTCCTGGCTTCAGCCTAGCCCAGCCCTGGCTGTTGCAGCCATTTGGGGAATGAACCAGTGGATAGAAGATATCTCTCTTTCTCTTTCTCTCCTCCTCCCCCTCTGTCACTCTGCCTTTCAAATAAATAAATAAACCTTTAAAAAATATATTGAGGGAGAAACTGCACCAGTACTGAATGGAGACTTTTTTCATTATTCCCTAAGTAATATTTAAACACTGACAATTTAGAATATTTTTAGATTTTTAACATGAAATACTTGTACATTTTCAATGAGCACAGTATAATATTTCAACATATGTATACAGCAGAAACTGAATATACTAGGTAAGTAGCATATCTATTTCTGTATCTTTTTTCTTTTTATGTTTGGAGCCAACTAGTTTCTCTCTTCCAGTTTTTCACACAACATATACTACATTATTGTGAACTACAGTGGGCCCCTGTGCTGGGAACGCTAGAGCTGACTCCTGTCTGTGTTCTGATACCTGTTACCCAATCTCCGTCCACCTCTCCCTCCTCCTTCTTCTTCCTTCCCAGCTACCAGTAATCACTATTTAAGTTCAGATCAACTTTTGTCAACTTACGCATATGAGAGAGACTATGTGGTGTTTGTCTATATTTGACTTACTTCATTTAACATAATGACTTACAGTATAGCACTATTTGCATATTACATAATTAAATATTACATATTAAGTGTGAGAGTATTTAAATTACACAAGAGTATTGCCTATGTTATATGCAAAAGTAGTCATCCCAGGCCAGCGCTGTGGTGCAGGGGGTTAAAGCCCTGGCCTGAAGTGCCAGCATCCCATATAGGCTCTGGTTCTAGTTCCGGCTCTCCTCTTCTGATCCAGCTGTCTGCTATGGCCTGGGATAGCAGTAGAATATGGCCCATGTCCTTGGGGCCCTGCACCCATATGGGAGACCTGGAAGAAGCTCCTGGCCCCTGGCTTCAGATCGGCGCAGCTCTAGCTGTTGTGGCCAATTTGGGAGTGAACTAGCGGATGGAAGACCTCTCTCTCTGTCTCTCTCTCTCTCTCTCTTTTTTTTTTTTTTTTTTTTTTTTTGACAGGCAGAGTGGACAGTGAGAGAGAGAGACAGAGAGAAAGGTCTTCCTTTGCCGTTGGTTCACCCTCCAATGGCCGCCGCTGCAGCCGGCGCACCGCGCTGATCCTGGCAGGAGCCAGGAGCCAGGTGCTTTTCCTGGTCTCCCATGGGGTGCAGGGCCCAAGCACCTGGGCCATCCTCCACTGCACTCCCTGGCCATAGCAGAGAGCTGGCCTGGAAGAGGGGCAACCGGGACAGAATCCGGCGCCCCAACCGGGACTAGAACCCGGTGTGCCGGCGCCGCAAGGTGGAGGATTAGCCTATTGAGCCACGGCGCCGGCTTTCTCTCTCTCTCTGTAACTCTGTTTTCAAATAAATGAAAATAAATCTTTAAAATAAAAGCAGCCATCCCTCCATTTCTGCAAAGGATGGGTTCCAGGACTCCGCCCACCAGTGGATACTACAATTTTTCAGATATAAAATGGCATACTTGAAAACAACGAATTACAGATGCCAGTTTTTTTGTTATTAGTGCCAGTAAAAGTGGCATCATGGGAAATGGATAATTGTGTAGCCTCGTGCTAGTTGTTAAAAGCTCACGGGAAGCCCCAACTTTGGGTTAGTTTACATGAATCCTGGACTTCCACTTGCTGGTTTCTGTTTTGCCCTGAGTGAATAAGGGCAGTTTGCTTATCGAAATGTGGCTTAATAAAGACTCAAGTCAGCAAAATCGTCACCAAGACAAAGGAACAGAGGGAAACAAGACAGTTCTGGGACAATTCAGATCCATGCCCGAGCTTCAGAGTGGTGCGAATAGGATTCCTATGCAGCAGAGGAATGCGAACCAGCCTGAAGAGAGTAGGGAAGTCAGTGTGTGTCTGTCTGCTAACGGAAGCTGCATCTTGGGGTGTTCAGGGATGCGTATCCCCTGTTAGGGCTTTTCAATCCATCATTGATGAGCGTTGAGGACAAGACAGCGTATTTCTGCAAGACAGGGTATTTCTGCAATAAGAATGCACAGTGCCGTTCCTTTACCAGGTGCGATGTTAGGTTCAGGGGCTAGTGGGCTGGCAGAGAACCCTGGCTGTATGAGAGAAAACTGCGCGAGCTTCATAAGCTCTGTCTGCAGCCCTGGGACCCTGAGGTGGCTACATGGAGAACCTTGTACCCAGTTCAATGGTATGTCAGGTATACCAAACGCCAATAGCATTCTAGTCTACCCAGGCTTCCAGAGAAACTGATTTATCTTTGAGTTTGAGTGGCAAGAAGCTTAACCTGTCCATGGCTTTTCAGAACAGGAATAATAAGGATAATTGTTCAAAAATTGACATAGGGTAGTGTTGAAAGAAGACTGTTTTAGAACATCAGAATAGTAATGGTTCTGACAGGGGCCGGTGCTGTGGTGTAGCGGGTAAAGTGGGTAAAGCCGCCGCCTGCGATGCCAGCATCCCATATAGGCTCTGATTTGAGTCCTGGCTGCTCCACTTCTGATCCAGCTCCCTGCTAATGTGCCTGGGAAAGCAGTGGAGGAAGGCCCAAGTGCCTGGGTTCCTGCTTCCACATGGGAGACCTGGAAGAAGCTCCTGGCTCCTGGCTTTGGTCTGGCCTAGCCCCTGTCATTGTGGCCATTTGGGGAGTGAACCAGCAGACAGAAGATCTCTCTCTTTCTCCCTCTCTCTTCCTCTGTGTAACTATGACTCTCAAAAAAATAAACCTTTAAAAAAAAAAAACTAATGGTTCTGACATTTTTCAGTTGTAGGCTTCTTTGACCCTTGGTATCCTTGTCAAAGATAATAGTCATTGTCATCATAGTAATAATGATAATGGTATCCGTTTTGCTATCTCAATTCTAGGCTCACAAGATCTAAAATGTTGGAAAGTGCTTTGCCTTCTGTTAAGAACTACACAAACTCTCTATATAATATTAGCAACAGAGATAGTGTAGAGGTCACTTTTCCTTTTCATTTGAGAGTGGAGGTAAGGAGATGAGCAAACTCCCATTCCTGCTTCACTCCCCAAATGCCACCCAAGAGCCAAGTCTGGGCCAGGGTCAAAGCTGAGTGCAGGGAATTCAATCTGAGACTCCCAGTGGGTAGCAGGAACCCAACTGTGGGAGCTGTAACAGCGGCCTCCTTGGGTCTGCATTAGTAGGAAGTTGGAGTCAGGACCAGAGCCAGGAATCAAATCCAGGTTCTCTGATGTCAGACATGGTGGGGGGAAGGGGTCTTCTCTGGCAGACCAAACACTGGTGTCCCATCCTTTACTTTAAAAACTCTCTATATAAAGTTAAACCATATCACAATTTTGATTATGAAAACTTGTGGTTAATAGGAAATCTGACTGTTTCTACTTTAAGCATTTTAATGTGGAAATACAAAATGAGAAACATGGAAGAGTCCCAAGGCCAACCGCTCTCGGCAGCTGCAGTCACCAACCCCTGATGCCTTCCCGTCCACCACGGGAGCCGCGTCACTGCGAAGACAATCCCTGGCTTTGGAACCCAAGGCCTGGTAGAGGTGGAGGTAGCAGATGGTAGTCTAAGAGCAGAAGAGTTTTGCGTGTCACGTCAATGTTCTTGTGCGCCTGCAAGAATACTTCCTTCCAGGTGGAGGGACGAGACAGCGCTCACTTCGTTCTCTGCCCCAGTCCAGTTCCCTAAGAGGGGATAAGGGTCTCCAGGGCCACCCAAGACCTGCTCTTTGCCACCAGCAGCACCAGCTGGAGGGAAAAGGTGCTGGAAACGCACAAGCCTGGAAGTGGAATGGGCTCAGGTCCACACTCTATTTGATGTGTTGATCCTCTACTTTGTATACATCCAGTTGGACTCCTCTATATTCCTAGATGTTCCTTGCATGTGTGTGGGCTTTTAATCCCATTATTCTCTTTTGGCAGAAGGAGCCTAGAGATTGCCTTTGACAGGTAGTTTGTAAAAATCCCAAGGATTGCAAGAATGGGCATGGTAGTCAAATAATCATAGAGTGTCTTTAAGGAAAATGATTACAAAACAAACAAATCCATGCATTAAAGCAGTAGGAAAGATTAAAGATTGAAAGAACTCACTGTGCAGTGAGAGAGAATTTTGGAACTGCTACATGTACTTAGCTCTCCCGAACACGAAAATTACCACCATCAGGTTTCAGTCCTGAGCCAGAGGCTTCAAAAGTGTTTTGGCAATACTGTTCCATCTCAACCCACAGTCATTCTATTGCTCTTTGCTGCTTTTGAGTGAAACAGGATTGTCCTGTGCCATCTTGAACAGCTCTGAAGTAACTTTCCAGAAATGGTTGGTGAAATAAGATGCTGTTTACTGGAGCTTTCCAACAAGAGACTTCATAACCTTTAAATAGCACGGCCTTTGAAGTGAGGCCCTGATGGATGTCTCCAAGGAGGTGAGGAATGAGGTTGTAAACAGCTCATTGAAGCAGCGTCTGTGATGTCAGTCCATCCTCTCATCTGAAGATAATGGACTGAAAGACAAGAGAAAAAAATCTGCTTTTAAATTTTTTTCACTTGTGTGTGGTATGGCTACACACACGCACATGCACACTCAATTTTGTGCTCGAGTACGATAAGCACATGAAACCTCCTGGGCCAGGCCTTATCCTTGTTATTATTTTTGGTTCCATTTCACCTGATGAGATAACCAAATCCTGGAAAGGTTGAACAACTTGCCCATAACCCAGTTCACTCTCCACGCAGGGAAAACACGCAGATGCTCTGGCTCTCTGCAAGGCAAGGCTAACCTCACAGGATAGATTCAGCCACAGTGAGCATTTGCTAAATGAAGGTGGTGACTGAGCTGCTGTGTTTTCTGTCTCCTGAGGTTCTCCGGAGTGGGGGGGAGGGTGCTTCCCAGAAAGCCACAGTCAATTAAAAAAAATCCCCTCGGGGTTTGAAAGGATCTACCTGGACTGCCATAGGCCTGCCAAGGACACCCCGATAGCAACAACACTGTGCTAATGGGGATGACCTCACCTGACCACATCCTGTCACAGAACTCTGGCCACTGTGGTGGAGGTGAGGCTCCTGGAGCGACAATGACTTTTGCTGTCCCTATGCACTGAGTTTGCCACAAACCAGTAAGTGGAGCTACCTGTGCTGTTCTGAGCAAATGTCCTGGGGGCAGCGTCTCTCCGTGTTGGCCATTTGCAGTTCAGGAAGGCAAGACAACCTGGTAATGCAGTATGGATTTCCTCGCGTTGTGCCTCATTTCCTACACACCCACCTCATGGCTCTGCCAGAGTGGGTTCCTTACGGTTTCATGTGTCTACTCTGGAGGAGGTAAACCAGATGCCTCCAGGTCAGGAGGGGTTTGTTTGACCCACATAATGTTGACTGTCTTATGTTTAATTTTTTTAAACTTGAGTTTGTTATAAGGTTTAATATTTGCATATATATCTGCATGATGGTGTGGGGAGCAACCCGGACTTAGACTAAGTTACTGGAATTAAGACTTATTCTATGCATCTGCTCTCCCACAATATGGCGTTGGGAGAGAAGAAAACAGTTTCTACACAGCTGCCTCCAGTTCAGCCAATAAACTGTAGGACCTGCTCCTGATTGGAGGAGAGCAGCGTACTCGGCGTGTGGGCAGCCGAGCACGGATTGGCAGAGGAGGACTATAAAGGAGGAGAGAGACGGCATGCACCGGGAACATCTAAGAAGGAACATCTAAGGGGAACATCTAAGGGGAACGCCTGTGCAGCCCCCGAGAGAGCCAGCCGGCGGTGTGCCGCTCCCCCGCGGAAGTGGGGAATGTGGCCAGGGGGAACCGCCCTTCCACGGAGGTGGAAGGGACAGTAGCCAACCCGGGAAGAACCAGCAGCAAACCCGGGGAGGGCCGAGCAGACAAAAGAACAGCGCAGGGTCCTGTGTCGTTCCTCCACGAAGAGGGGGAGCGACATAATGGTGCCGTGACTCGGATATGAAGCCTAGGCAGGGCTTAGTGTCGTTCCTCCACGAAGAGGGGGAGCGACAGATGGTTTTCTCTGAAAACTCAAAAAGATGTGACTGTATGGAGACCATTGGCTTGATGCTAGTGGTCTGCTAAGATGTGGTGGCCATGGGTTACTTCCCTGTTGTTTCTCACCCAGTCAGCTGCAGGTGTGCCTGGTGCCCACAGGTGTGTGTGTGTGTGTGTGTGCGCGCGCGTGTGTCTTATCCCTGTCCCACTTGCAGCATGTGATACCAGGAACCCCTCGTTTCATCTGATGTGGTATGATCCGCTCTCCACGACCTCTCTGTTTTCATCTTTCTCCTATTCTTTAAATGGAGGTGTCTACCAGGGAGGAAATCTATCCTTGGTCTTTTCTTTCCTTTCTTTCTCCACTCTTCCTTGGGACTTCCAAGGGCTCCAGGATTTAAGCTAACGGCACTTCAGAAATTATATTTATATCTGTTGATCAACTGGACGGAATAGCACCAAGCCCAGGTACCGAGATGAAAAATGAGACTGTTACTTTCCAAAGCAGTTTAGGAGAAGGCTGTGTAAACAAACAGTGCAATTGGATACATGCTGCGAGGGAGGGTACAACGCAATGCTCTCACAGAGGAGGAAACCTTGAGCTGGCTTTTGAGTGGAAATTCACCCCTGGACCAAGGATCGATTTTGAGGATTTTTGATTCCCCTGTGTTTCAGGAATCATTTTTTAAAAAAGATTTATTTATTTATTTGAAAGTCAGAGTTACACAGAGAGAGCAGGGGAGAGAGAGAGAGAGAGAAAGAGAGAGAGAGAGAGAGGGAGAAATAGAAAGAGAGGTCTTCCATCCGATGGTTCACTCCCCAATTGGTTGCAATGGTTTGAGCTGTGCCTATCTGAAGCCAGGAGCCAGGAGCTTTTTCTGGGTCCCCCACGCCGGTGTAGGAGCCCAAGGACCTGGGCCATCTTCTACTGCTTTCCCAGGCCACAGTAGAGAGCTGGATTGGAAGTGGAGCAGCCGGGTCTTCAGCTGGTGCCTATATGGGATGCCAGCGCTTCAGGCTGTGGCATTAACCCACTGCGCTACAGAGCCGGCCCCATCAGGAGTCATTTTAAACTGCATGCTGTACATCTCTACTTGGATGTTCCACTGGTAATCAGATTAAACACATCCAAATCTGCTGTCCTCTAGCAGTTTCATCCATGTGTACTGTTCCCTCAAACACCACGCTTTCCTTTGGACTTTCTTGTTCTAGGGGCTGATGCCCCTGTCTTCCTGGTAACTCCCATGGGCACCTCCCTGATGGTCCTCTCTGACACTCGACGAGTTGTCAACTTCTGAGATTCTTCCCTTAATTGTTGTTAAATCCATACCCCTGTCCTCCAGTTGAGGTCACCAGTGCAGGATGTCCACAAAACAACCTCAGTACCTGTGTAAGTTCTCCCCTTGCTAGTGTCTCCTCTCTCTGCACACCTGCCATCAGCCTGCTTGGAGTTCCGCTCTGAAAACATCAACCCCTTGCCATAAACGCTTAATGCATATTAACTTATTCAATCGTCCCTCAAACCTGGGTGTTATTCTCCTTCCAGTGATGGGTCCAAGTTTACATGTGTAGCAGCTAGCAGAGCAGGGACCTAAGTATGCCCAGTCTGATCCTGGAGCCCACCCACTTACACGGCAGCTCGCATTGCTGGGTCCCATTCTTGTTCAAAAACCATCCTGACTTCCACGTACTTCTCAAATCCTGTATCAGTCTCTGCATTTGAGTCCAACTACGCGTTTCCTCCTATTATGTAGTGAACTCCTTCAAGGCTGACAACAGTGCTTGTTCAGTCTTTTCTCTCCTAGGGGCTGAGCTTGGTGACTTCTATTTGTCTATACTTACTGAGTAATATGGGTAATATGACAAAATGGTTTGTGGGCTCTGATATCACTTGGATCATGCATTTGATGAACTTAATGCAAAAGTTGGGTAGAAAAAGGAGGCCCAGGTAGAACTGGCCAACAAAAAGGATAAATATATATTATATTAAGGATTTTCTTTTCTTAGTGTGATTTTAGAACATACATAGGATCAAAATCTTTTGTAAAGCAAATCAACATCAAATGTGGTGGGAGTCAATGGGAGAACATATGTGAATATAAAATATGCTCTTTAATATAAATTTATAAGGTTACATATAAAACATATATTCCCGGCCGGGAATCCAGACCATAAAGAAATAAAGTGGGGGTTAATCTGAGAGCCTGGAGTCTTAGGGGCTCTAGGGCAAGGAGATCGTTTTGGTCCCAGGTGTGGCTCCTGAAAAGGCCAGGTGGTGAGAGCAGAGGAATGGAGTGCGGGCGGAACCAGTGCGCCAGCCAGTAGACCGGAATGCGGGCGCAGACAAGAGAAGTGAGCCGGCTGGGCATGGGGGTTGTAGGGAGGAGCAGGGACCCACATGTGGGCTTTGAAGCTGATGGAGAGCGTCTTGGAAGAGGTGCTGTGGGAGTGAGAGCACCTAAGGTCAAACTAGGTCACCCAAGCACCCAAGGACACCTTGCCTAGCACAGTGCGGGGGGGGGGGGGGAGGACGTGCCTGTCCTCCCACTTGGGTCCAAGCACTAGGTCCTGCAGTGATGCGAGTTGAAAGGAAGCAGATGCGGTCTCTGGGAGGTGCAGCAGAATGTTCTGTCCAGGGCCCTTCTTTCGTCTTTAAGGCGGGGCCGCGTTTTCAAGGGCTGAGTGCGCGTGCGCGTGCTTTGCGGGGGCGCTCTTGTGGGCCAGGTGTGGAGATCTTCGCGACCAAACAGGGGTCCCCTTGAACGTGTGGGTTCTCTGAGATCTGAACCCTGGAGCCTGTAGTTTGGGATTGAGTTAGCATTTGTGCATCAGCCTAAAAAGAAAGCACAGAAGGGCTTTGAATCCTGGCCCTATCCCCAAGTAGCTACTTCACTGAAGTTGGTGAAAACCCACAAAATGCTGCCAGACACAAAACAAGAATAAAGTCTGGGTGCAGTTTTTTCTTCCCCTGGTACTCACAGTTTGTTAGATTCCCGACATCGTCTCTGTGAGGTGGCGAATTGTGCCTAGTAAACAGACATGGGAGAGTTCTATGATGGTTTTTATTTACCAAGTGTGTAACACACCTCCTGCAGCATGTCCGTGTCCATGAATCACAAGGGTCAGCTACTTTGGGTCAATTTTGATTGTACTGGCCCCCTTCTCTGCACGCTGAGTCAGAGGTGGAGAAGGGGGACATAGGAGTCCAGCCATAGTGTCCCTTAGAACTGGGGTCCTGATTTACTCCTGAGCCCACCGGACTGGGGGAGGAGACGGCTGTGGAGAGCACAGAGTCCGGTCATCAATAACCCATGTCTTTGGCTAAGGAAATCGGGTAAAGACGGAGGCAATGAGGGAAAGCAGGAGGAAGGAGACAAGGGCAAACAAATAGATTAGGAGTTGTCAAAATGGCAAAAACTGACCAATATGTTCCACCGGCAAGGAAATTGGGGTGGGGCAGTGGGGTTCATTCTGGAAGTAGCAGAAATGCGTGTGCAGGGGCACTGTTAGTACCCGACCTGAGACAGCCCGTTGTTTTCCTTGAATAGTTTCTACAATTTGGTTTTTGCACCACCTGCTGGCAAAGGATAGTGATTCCCACCTCTCCTTGGAGGAAAGTCACACGTTTTAACTGCCAGTGAGCAAGGCATGGGGAGATCAGAAGCGACTTTGTTTATGGGGGATGTGTAGCTACCACTGCTCAACCACAGCCAGCTCCTTGTCACCACCTTGTTAACAAGTTTTAAATTGTGCCACGCGTTCCACACAAGTGTTTTCTTCCTGGAAGCGCCATAATAATATGAGATTATTCGGGATTATGTTAGTGGGAAAGGGAATATTATTTTCCGCAATTAAGAGAGACAATCTATCTAGTATTCCTAGCTAACATACAAGCCGATATTTTCTGGAAAGTACTTCTAAGTTATTCTCATTTCAAAAGACTGAAGTAGCATAATTTTTAAAAAGATTTTATTTATTTTTATTTGAATGGTGGAGTTACAGACAGAGAGAGGGAGAGGGAGAGAAAAAGAGAAAAGTCTTCCACTTTCACTCCCCAGATGGTCTCAATGGCCAGCGCTGAGGAGATCTGAAGCCAGGAGCCAGGAGCCAGGAGCCAGGAGCCAGGAGCCAGGAGCCAGGAGCCAGGAGCTTCTTCTGGATCTCCCACACAGGTGCAGAGCCCCAAGCACTTGGGCCATCTTCCACTGCTTTCCCAGGCCATAGCAGAGAGCTGGATTGGAAGAGGAAGAGCCGGGACATGAACTGGTGCACGTCCATATGGGATGCTGGCACTGCAGGTGGAGGCTTAGCCTATATGCCGGAGCACCGTCCCCAGTAACATGCTTCATGCATCTATTTGTTGATTGCCAAGGAAACATTCAGTTTTTTGACTGGGCAATACTTCTGGAACAATCTGAGTATTTGAAATTCATTTTCTGGGTGAGATTTTGGAGACTATATGGAGACATTTTCATTGTGCTTACTTTGCTGCTGGGAAGGAAGTAGATTTTTTCCTTTTTTGTGGGGAAGAAAAGTCTCAGCTGACCTAATAGGGGACAACCCAACTAAAGACTACACCTATCACTCTTCAGATTCAAATCATCCCCATAGCTCTTGCTTGATATTCTGCTGCTGGAAAGCTACACTGAGGCCTGAGAACGGGAATGGGGCCACAGGGGCACTGGGCTCCAGAACACTGATATTCCTGCCTCTCTCTTCTGCACATGTCTAGTTTATTTTAAAATAAGTTTTATTTTTATTTATTTAATTTTTAAGCACATTTTATTTGTTTAGAAGGCAGAGAGAGAGAGAGAGAGCGCACTTCCATCAACTGATTCACTCTCCTAAACTGCTACAATGATTGGGACTGAGCTAGATTTAAGCCAGGAGCCAGGAACTTCCTCCAGGTCTCCCACATGGGTGGCAGGGGCCCAAGCACTTGAGCCATCGTCCGCTGCTTTCCCAGGCCCATTAGCAGGGGGCTGGATCAGAAATGGAGCACCTGGGATTCAAATTGGCATCCATATGGGATACTGGCATTGTAGAGGGCAGCTTAACCCACTACACCATACGATGGCCCCATACCTTATTTATTTAATTATTTATTGGCAGGTAGAGTTATAGACAGTGAGAGAGAGAGACAGAGAAAGGTTTTCCTTCCATTGGTTCACTCCCCAAATGGCCGCCAGGAGCCAGGTGCTTCTTCCCAGTCTCCCATGTGGGTGCAGGGGCCCAAGAACTTGGGCCATCCTCCACTGCCTTCCCAGGCCACAGCAGAGAGCTGGACTGGAAGAGGAGCAACTGGGACCAGAATCCAGTGCCCCTATGGGATGCTGGTGCCACAGGCAGAGGATTAACCAAGTGAGCCACGGCCACTGCCCCTCCAGCCATTATTTTATACAAGGGAGAAGTGGTTTAAGAGTAAATGTGATGAAACACAAATACTTTTTTAAAAGATTGATTGATTTTGAAAGGAAGAGTGATAGAAAGGGAGAGACAGAGACACAGAGAGAGAAAGAGAGATAGAGATTTTCCATTCACTGAGTCAGTCCCCAAATGGCCACAAGACCTGGGGCTGGGCCAAGCTGAAGCCAGGATCCAGGAACTCCATCCATGTCTCCCCTGTGTGTGGCAGGAGCCCAAGCTTTTGGGCCGTCTTCTACTGCTTTCCCAGGTGCATTAGCAGTGATTGGATAGGAAGCCGAACAATTGGAACTTGAACACACACTCTGATATGGGATGCTGGCATCACAAGTGGTGGCTTAACCTGCTGCACCAGAACACAGGATGCTCAAATACTTTTTTCCTTTTTTAAGATTTGATTTATTTATTTGAAAAACAGAGTTACAGACAGAGAAAGGGAGAGGGAGAGACAGAGAGAGATCTCCATCCACTGGTTCACTACCCAGTTGGCCACAACTGCTAGAGCTGAGTCAATCTGAAGGCAGGAGCCAGGAGCTTCTTCTGGATCTTCCGCAGGAGCCCAAGCACTTGGGCCATCTTCTATTGCTTTCCCAGGCCACAGCAGAGAGCTGGATCGGAAGCGGAGCAGCTGGGACACGAACAGGCACCCATGTGGGATGCCGGCACTGCAGGCGGAAGCTTAACCTAATGCACCATAGCACAGCGCCCCTATGTTTTTTCTTTTTTTAAGATTTTTTTAAATTAATTTGTGAGACAGACTTTCAAAGAAAATGCTTTTCAAAGAGGATAGCTTGGGTCCTTGGGCCCCTGCACCCACATGGGAAACCTGGAAGAGGCTCCTGGCTCCTGGCTTCAGATAGGTACAGCTCTGGCCATTGCAGCCATCTGGGGAGTGAACCAGCAGATGGAAGACCTCTCTCTCTGTCTCTACCTCTCTCTGTAGCTCTGTCTTTCAAATGAATAAAATAAAATCTTTAAAAAATGCTTTTCTTTAGAAGAATTTCCGTGTCATGCCCTATTTAGATGCAATGCACAATTAGAGTGAATTCCCTTATTCCCTCGCGTGTTTCTGGGAGTGTCTTTTGTTTTTGCCTTCTACTTTCCTTCCACCTTCATTCTGTAGTCTTTTTGCCAGCCATTCTATCCATACTGGTTCTTTCCATTCTACTTCAACTCAATATTCATTGAATAGCTACCATGTAAAGGGTCTGTACTTGGAAGACACTAAGGGAGACACAAATGTGGAGCTGTGGTTTGGACCCCAAGGAACCTAGTGTCTTTTTAGGACAGGAACACATGTGCCCAAATCTCCACTGTGCAATGCTGTCCTTCTCCTCAGAGGAGCCCTTCATTCACATGTCCCGGCAATGCTGGCAGATTACTGCATGTATCAGCCATTTGGTTCCCCAGCAACAGAACAGTCTGTGTTCTGTTGCTATAACAAAATAACTGAGGCTACATAATGTAGAACGAAAAGAGGTTTATCCTGCACGCCGTTTCTGAAATTCAAGAGCTCAGTGTCAGAACCTACTGGACTCTGATGATGCCTTCATGGCAGAAGGCATGCCCGTGGCAGAGACACGAGGTCACACGGTGAGGCAGAAAGCCATCTGGGGCCAGGGTTCAGGCTCACTCTTTGGTAAAAACCCAACTTTACCAGAATTAACTCACTCCCAGAGACCAGCATTAATCCTCCCTGATCCTCGGATTGCCACACCGAGGATTGGGCTTCCAGCACCTGGGGACATACTCAGACCATCACCAAACCAGAGCATTTGGGGTGAATTAGAGAAGCGTCTGGAAAGAGAAGCAAGCAGAAATGGTGAAAGGAAAACCGCATCCTGAATCCTCATTCTTTTTCATGAACTCCCTTCTATCTATTTTTTCCTAATGAAATTATTTTCTCCAGAGTGAAATTTGTATGTGTCCATGGTTCTGATTCCCTTTTCTGAATACAGGCGCCACAGTGGAGGGCGGGGGCCTGACCCATCTCTTGATGGGTTCAAAACATTTCAGTGGCTTTCTGAAAAGGATGGATTCATCATTCTCATCAGCAGAAGCTGAGCCTGTGAATGATAAGCATTGTCCAGTTGCAAAATAAACCCTAAACCCCTGTTATTTTAAAGTGGCATCAGGAACAATAGTTTTGATCTAGTGTTGAAGGATTCTTGAATGCTGTGGAACCAAATGCCTGGAATGTGTCTGGTGAGGTCCGGCCAAAGACAGGACTGGAATTCATATTTGGTGGCCACATCAGTGTCTCCTATGCTCTTATCACCCTTTTGTTTTCCAAGTAAATCCAGGAAACAGATGTGATAAAACGATCATGCAGACATGCCTACATGGTGCAAACTACAAACAAGAAAAACACAGGTGGCTTTTGGTGGACATGCTGCTTTGGCTTGGCAGCCTTAGGTCCATTGCAACTTTGCCATATGCAAATGACCTTAGTTTCAGCTCCTTCAAACCAAATGCCCTAATATAAAAGGTGACTGTGCTTTGCAACAGCTTATACACATGTGAACAATGCAACATGGCTGAAAATCTCAATAGTTTTCTGACATAGAACTTAAATAAGGGGGCCAGCTTTAGGACATAGCACATTAAGGCACCACCCTCGACGTTAGGCCAGTTGCTAATGTGTCTGGGAAGGCAGCAGAAGATAGTCCAAGTACTTGGGTCCTTGTCATCCACATGGGAGACCTGGATGAAACTCCTGGCTCCTGGTTTGGTTTGGTATAGCACTGGTCATTGGGGCCATTTGGGGAGGGAACCAGTGGTTGGAAGACCTTTGTCTATGTTTCCCTCTTTCTATCACTCTGCCTTTCAAATAAATAAAATAAATCTCTTTAAAAATTTAATAAATAGGGTCTGGCATTGTGGAGTAACGAGTAAAACTGCCGCCTGCAGCACCAGCAGCCCACATGGGCACTGGTTCGAGCTCCATCTGCTCCACTTCTGATCCAGTTCCTTACTAATGCACCTGGGAAAGCAGTGGAGAATGGCCCCAGTTCTTGGGCCCCTGAATACAAGTGGGAGACCTGGAAGAAGCTCCTAGTTCCTGGGTTTGGACTAGCCCAGCCCTGAACATTGTGGCCATTTGAGGAGTGAATCAGCAGATGGAAGATCTGTCTCTCCCTCTCTCTCTGTAACTCTGCCTTTTAAATAAATCTTTAAAAAACATTAAAAATAGAAGTTAAAAATAATAATCAAGAGCAATATTTTCTCTAAATAATTAACTTTATAATCAGTTAGAAATAAAACATAACCTTAAAGGTTTTCAAGTGAATGGAAAAAATTGAGGGAAAGCATAGAAACATTATCATGCTTTTCCAAAGATATATTCTGAGTAACTGTTATCATTAAAGAATAAATGTACAGTATGCTAATTGCTAAGGGTTAGCTAGCATAAGAAATATAAGAAATGAGATCGTGGGGCCGGCGCTGTGGCATAGCAGTTAAAACCACCGCCTGCAACACAGGCTTTCTATATGGGTGTCGGTTCGAGTCCTGGCTACTCCTCTTCCTATCCAGCTCCTTGCTAATGGCCTGGGAAAGCATCAGAAGATGGCCCAGGTACTTGGGCCCTGGCCACCTACTTGGAAGACCCTGATGAAGCTCCTGGCTCCTGGCTTCAGCCTGGTCTAGGGCTGGCTGCTGCAGTCATCCAGGAAGTGAACCAATGGATGAAAGATCTCTCTCTGTCTCCTCCCTTTCTGTAACTCTGATTTTCAAAAATAAATAAATACCTTTTTTAAAAAAAGAAATGAGATTATGAAACTGCATGATCTTTTATCAGTGTTTAAAGAAAGCTAGTATGCTGTCCAAAAGTTGTATTTTAAGGCGTAGTTACCAATTTGTTTTTCTTCCTAAATGCTTCTTTATTTTTTTTAATATTTTATTTATTTATTTTAGAGGTAGAGTTACAGACAGAGAGAGGGAGAGACAGAGAGAAAGGTCTTCCACCCTGGTTCACTCCCCAAATGGCTGGAGTTGGGCTGATCTAAAGCCAGGAGCCAGGAGATTCTTCCAGGCTCCTTCATGGGTGCAGGGGCCCAAGCACTTGGGCCATCTTCTGCTTCTTTCCCAGGCTGTAACAGAGAGCTGGATCAGAAGAGGAGCAGCCAGGACATGATCCAGTGCCCATATGGGATGCTGGCCCCGAAGGCAGAAGCCCAGGCACAGCGTCCGCCCCTGAATGGTTATTTCTTTAATCTAACAAAGGATTAGCTGCTCTTTTCATTTTTGACATAAAATCATCATTCTTCTCTCCTCTGGAGAAGGGTTTGGGCTCTTGGAAGCAAAAAGTGGGGCACAGGAGGAAACCAGAAGACCTTTGATTTACTCCACCAACAAGGAATCATAAATTCAAAAGCATGTGTGTGTGCTATGGGATGGTGCTACGCTCTCCCGTAACCTATCGCCTCTGAGCTGGGCACAGCCTCGCCTTGGTGGCTGATTCTGCAGGAACTCTGCCTGCTGGAGCCTGCTGACATCCGAGAGCCCTCTTTCTGGGGCTCTGCCTGTGGACACATCTGCCTCCAGCTCTGCCCAGGCCCTCTTGCCGTAAAACTTAATTACAAAGGTATGTGCTCCCTGTTTGGCATTCTGGGATGTGTGATGCGGGAATCCAAGGCTTTGATTGTAAGCATTTGACTTCTGCTGTTTATAATTTGAAGTACAAAAAAATTACTTCAGAAACAATCCCCCATGTGGCTTCTATAACACGGTAACTATATTTCTTTATTAGGACAAAACAGTCATCTGCCATTATTTAAACTTAAGACAGCTTGCTTCCAACCTTGAGACGACATAATTTTATCTTGTGCAATCTTAGGCAACTTAATGAAAGCAAAGATTGATCTGGCTGGTAAAATATGATAGCTCACATGGGCATTTTGCTTGCTTTTTTTCAAGTCTGGTATAACAGAATTATAAACTATATCATGACAATTTAACATCAAAAATAATAAAGCTGGTTGCCAGTAGTGACATTTTTATAGTTACATCTGCAATTTGAAAAAAAAATAAGTAACTTCCAGGAAATAATGAAAGCTCCATTTTCCATGGACTGCATTTTATATATAAATCCATATATATATATATATCCATATATATCCATATATATATATATCCATATATATCCATATATATATATGGATTTACGATACCCAAGAAAAGTTATAATTCTGTTCCGTGTTGATCTACACAAACCAAGCACATGATCACTTTAGGCAGCTCGTATCATGGAGGCTTCCGTGATGTGAATGGACTGTGTTGATCGAGTTGCTCAATATTAATTAGTAAACTGATTCATCTCTATTTCTCCTCGTATCATGTAGGCCTGGTGCACTGGGTTTCAAAGATTCCGCTATGGGAATTTATGAGATCTTGGCTTCAGAGCCCTGATGTGGAATGGGGTCTCCATGTGGGAGGCTCAGATTCTCTGCTCTTATCGTGTAATTTAACATTAGGGAGGCTGGCTACTGAGGCGCCTTCGTGGAGTGCTGAGAGCACTCGGGGGATGGGTTGGGTTGGTGCATGAACCTTGGCGGGGGATTAGAGCCCTGACCCCAGGCAGGTGCTTCCAAGGTGTGTTGTGGGATGGGAGGAGGGCGAGTGAAGGAATGGGAACTGTGACTCTACAGGTAAGCTCATGGTAGGAAGATGGTCAAAATGTGTGCCCAAATGGGAATTCAAAGTGCCACTCCATGGAGCTCTGTTTCCACTTAAGATGTAGAATCTGGCAAAATAACATCACTCCCACCCTTGCAGTGACAGGAAGCAAAATGTAACTTGGCTGGAGCCTGTTAGAGGGGTCACAAGGCCACCATTGTAAAGAGGCTGCAGTCCCTCCAAGTCCCACCTTTGGCAGTGCAAGGTGGAGAGATGACCCCCAGAGAAGGTCAGAATAAAGCAGTGTTAGCACATACCTAAAGGCCAAGTGTAGGCCAGCACACCACGGAAGAGCCAGAGGCACAGACACAAGGAGAGTCCCCACTCGCTTGAAAGCTGTCACTCACAGGCCTCTCAGCTAGTTACAAGGGAGGTGGACAAGTCTGAAGACTGAGGAGCCCCTCATCTGTGGATTTGCAGAAGTGAGTAGGTGCCTCTAGGGGCTTACATAGAGGCTGCCCACACCCCTTTTCTCTTACCAAGCAAAAGTTATATGTAAGCTGGGAGTAAACACTTAACCCAGAGCCCAGGCAAAGACCCTGCTAGGAACTGAAAATTCATGTTCTGAGTCTTTTTTTTTCCACCCAAACAAACCTTTTCTTTAAGAAATACAAACTTCATGCATTTTCTAAGTACAACTTTAGGAATATAGTGATTCTTCCCACCATGTCTGTCCTCCTACCACTCCTTCTCCCATTCCCAGTCCCATTCTCCACTAAGATCCATTTTTAATTAGCTTTATACACTAAGAAGGCCAACTCTATGCTAAGTGAAGAGTTCAACAATTTCATATGTTGAGTTTTAAACCCTCCATGTGACAGTATTAAGAGAAGAAGCCTTTGGGAGATAATTAGGCGATGAGTGTGATGTTGGCATGAATGAGGTTAGTGCCCAGATAGGGGATAAGAGAACAGAGCTCTACTCTCTCCACCATGTGAGGATACGACAAGACAGCCATCTGCAGAACAGGAAATGGGCTCTTACCAGCCACAGAATCTTCTGGTGCATTGATCCTTGAACTTGTCAGCCTTCAGAACTGTGAGTGATAAGTGTCTGTTGTTTCAGCCCCTCGTCTGAGGCATTTTGTTACAGCAGCCCAAGCTGATGGAGACAGGAACTTGAGGTGTGAAAACAAACCCACTGCCTATGAGGAGGCATGGGAAACCTCCTGTCCCCAGGATGCAAGCAGCATTTTATGGTTTCTCTGGGAGAGGGAGCAGCGAAGCATTCTTACACCCACCTTCTTAAGTCCAAGATCGTACACCTGCACAGTACAGAAGTCTGCCATTGCAGCGGAAGGACAGACACTCTCCTCCCTGACCCAGATCCAAAACAGTATTCAGTGCTAGTGGAAGGAAGGACAGGGACAGTAAAGAAGTCCACTTCCCAGACGGTCCAACTGCAGGGATAACAGAGAGTCCTCATTGCCCCCACCCAGTGCTACACAAAATGCAGATTGTGGCAGCCCCTGTGGGGGAGGCGGGAGGCCCAAGAGAGACCCTCTCTGTAGCACAGGTGTCTGGAGATTTACAGGAAGCTGGGGCAGAGCAAACCCTTCCAGCATGTCATTCTTCTCTAGACACAGGGAGCAGCAGCCCACACTTTATGCATTTGGAATGTGCACACTGAAAGCAGCCAAAAAACAAACACACATGGAGCTCTACTCCCACTGGATTGACTTAATGCTCCCCAAAGCAAGACAGAAGAGGTGTGTACATTTCGCAGTCTAAACACTACTGACCACTGCCTTTATTGTTCTGCCTTATGATGTCCAACACACAGACAAAAATTAGCAGACACACTTAAAGGCAACAAAAATATCTTCATAGTGAAAGGAGTTGCCACTTCAATGCTTAATATAGAAAAAAAGATTGCTTGATGTTTATTTTTAGCTTATTTAACTTAAAACAACTTAAAAGCAAGGATTTTGTATTTTCTGCATTAATTGCACTGTCTTGTGATTTTATGTATTCAGTGACTGTTTAGTAAATTTACACTTTTGAACTTTCATCTGTGATGAAACTGCTCCATATTCAAGAAACTCAGCTTGGATCAGTTAAAGTAATCTATGTCTCTGTGCTTGTACTTATGTAATGACTGATACACTCCCAAATTTGGGGCATCTTAAAATAAACTAGTCAATAAGTTTAATAGATCAAAACCAAAAAGGGAAATACTCTTACTGTGAGGTATAGTATAGTTATTGATACAGTATGATGCATAAAAATGAAATTTGATTCTGAGTTTAGCAGCCAAGGCAAAAATCTAATCTTAGTAGACTAAATTATCATAAAAAATGTTGCTTCTAAGATCCTTTAAAGAGATAATGTTTTCCTGAGATCACATCCTAAAAGAATAGTGTTAGATCTTATGCAAATGGCTTGGGAGATGGTGTTATTTATTCACTCACCCATTTATCCATTTGATGAATGTTTATCAACCAACAGCAAGCGCCTGTGTTAGATTTTGGGGACAAGAGGCCATAGTCAAAGTTTCTGCTCCCTGGAAACGTTCAATCTAGTCATTAATAAGACCAATATGCTTTGATTACCAAACAAGTAGGAGTGACCTCGGTTACAAATGTTGAGAAACTCAGCCAGGGTTCTTGCTGTTACAGAAGTGCAAAACATTATGACACAAGAGGAACTATTGGAGGTTATCTGCAGGCCAAGTTAGGATTTTCCTCAAGATTAAGCTTTGGATTTATCCACATATTTATGTAAGAGTTCACCTGAGACTGTGGCACTCTGACACTATGTGTGACAAAGATGGTCTTCACTGAGAAATGAGTCATTCATGTAAGTCAAATGCACTCAGCTGTCTCCCAGAATGTCTGAATCTGCTCTCCCGATTGTCTGATAAGATGAATTACTGGTGATCATTTCTGTATTAAACTACGTTAGCAATGAAAGATTCAAGGGCAGTGCTTCAGAGTATCTTGTTTGTGGACTTAGGACATAGCAGCTCATGTAGGATAAATAGCTGTTACACAGAACAAATTGAACTTGATATTTTGATTAGTATAAAATAAAGAAGGGAATTAGTACTTTTGACTTTGGGATGTTATGTTTGCTTTTTTTTTTTCCTTCTCTTCCTCTGTTTCTCTCAACAGTTCTGAAGACTGTGACAGGAACTCGGTGGTCACTGCTGTGGTTTGAAAGTGTCTCCTGAAAGTACACATGTTGAACACTTAATCCCAAGTTCACATTTATGGTGCTGGGAAGTAGTTTCCTCTGGGAGGCCGTTAGGGCTAGGTGAGGTCATGAGGGTGAGAGTGGGGCTCCCACCAAGGCACTCATGGTTTATGAGAAGAGAGACCTGAGCTGGCACAGGTGGCTTGTCTCACAGCTGACACTCTCTGCTATATCACGATGCAGCCAGGGGGCCCTCACCAGATGCTGAGCAGGTACCACAGCTATGCCCCGGGACTTCCCAGCCTCCAAACTGTGAGCCCAAAAGCCTTCTATTCTTGATCCATTATGTGGTCAAAGGGATTTTGTTGTAACAATAGGTACTGGACTAAGACAGTAACTAGGTGGGACTTGATGCCCAGGGACAGAGGTATCACAAACCATTCATAAATCCATAAAAACAAACCAATTGCCAGTCATTAGAACCCATTTGCCAGTTGCCATAGACCATTTACCAGTCCTCAAGAAACTTTCGGAAAATATCTTGCTATGCAAATTGTTCTTCAATTGGCATGGCACAGAATCATTAAGATTCACAAGTCTAGGAAGAAAATGGCTTATAACAGTATTTGTCCCTGGATGGATGACCTCTGGCTAGAACTATTTTGAATCAGTTCGTTGTCTCCAGAAGGAGGTGCCTAAGAAAAGTGTGCAACTTACAGTCATTGGCATACTCTAAGAACTTAGATATTCATCAAGAAAAAGGACGCCAGAGATATGTTGGACCACATAGTCATCTCACACCAACACATGAACACATTTTTTCTTTCAAAGCCTAGATTTTTTCCATAGTGCCCCCAAAATATCACAACAATTGCTTTTGGAACTTTTAAAGGGAACTTTTTGCCTTAATCAAGACCTTTTATCGCTTCAGAGAGTAAAATTTCCAATGCGACAGCAGCACAAACTTTATTATGGAAGCAGATGGCTATCTACAGAGCTTCTGGAATGTCCCCTGGGGTGAGTTTATCAGGGAACTAGTCATCAATAACTCATTTTGCTTATTTTAGTTCAAAGAAAATTTTAGGAATTTCACATGAGCTTTTATTTATGCAGCACTTTGCCAATGAACTCATATGGTAGTCGCTTTGTGCTTCCTGGAGGATGAGCTGGTTTTAATTCAGCAAAGTGAATGGAAACATCCAGATGTTCCCTCTATGAACATTGAAGCAGAAAGGAGTTTTGCAAAGTAACTTTTCCAAAAACAGATTGTAATTTCCAGAAACAATTGTTAGAACTCCAGCCAATGACTGAAAACTTTTCCTCCAGATGATATGAAAGTATCAATTGCTGCATGGATTTTTGATCTTTAAGGTGTTATAATTTTGAAGTTCCTGAAAATGAACATTGTTATATTACTAAACTCTAGAGTGTATTCAAATTTCAACATAGTTTCCTACTAATGTTCTCTTTCTCTTCCAGGATTCCGCCCTGGACAACACACTGCATTTGGTTGTCATATTCCCTTGGTTCTTCTGGTGAGTGACAATTTCTCTGTCTTTTCTTATTTTTCATAACCCTGACCTTTTTTTTTAAAAAAAGATTTATTATTTATCTGAAAGTCAGAGATACACAGAGAGAGAAGGAGAGACAGAGAGAGAAAGAGATCTTCCATCCGCTGGTTCACTCCCCAGTTGGCTGCAATGGCCGGAGCTGCACCAATCCGAAGCCAGGAGCCAGGAACTTCTTCCAGGTCTCCCACACGGGTGCTGGGGCCCAAGGACTTGGGCCATCTTCTACTGCTTTCTCAGGCCACAGCAGAGAACTGGATCGGAAGTGGAGCATCCACTTCCCCTATGGTGCCCATAGGGGATGCCGGCACTGCAGGCAGCAGTTTTACACAACATGCCACAGCGCCGGCCCCAACCCTGATCTTTTTGAGGAGCGGCAGTGAGGTGTTTTAAGAATATCGCTTGATTTGGGTTTGTGTGATCTTCTCGTAGTTGGACTGGGATTATGAGTTTCTGGAAAGAGTATCCCAGAGGAAAAGGGTCCTCCCACATTTCTTATTGGGGGTGCATGATGCCTACACGGCACTGCTGGTGATGTAACCCTCAACGCCTGGTGCAGATAGCATTTGCCAGCGTCTTCACTGCAAACCCACTTTTCTTGTTCTATTTTTGAGTGTTTGGGAGTGACTCACTAAGCCAGCCCACTCTCTACTGAGGGCGAGTAAGCTCCGCCTTCCGAGTACAGGGGATATCTACAGAGGCTACTTGTTAAAGGGTTTATCTCTTCCCCTCCATCAGTTTGCATGTTCAACACTTTCCCATACAATCCTGAACTCATGTCCTTTGTACTCTGTCGCACATGTTGTCCCGGCTCTGGCCACTGGGATCTCTTTCAGGGTGGCTTCTGGTACTCGTCCCTTTGGGTTTTGTTTCCTGTTTCACAGATGATGCCCAAGGCATGCCCTGCATATGCCCTGTCTTAGGCCCAGAATCAACCATTTTTTTCCTCCCAGAACTCAGGTTTCTTTTATTTAGAAATAATACTCAGAAACCAAGGCCTGAGTCCCAGGTGTGCTCACAGCTGCCAGGTCGTCTTGTCTCCAGACTTCCTCAGCAGATAGGCATAATCTCTGGAGTGCTTAGATTCTAACAGGCTTCATTTTTATTATTTTTAATAAAGATTTATTTTTTTATTTGAAAGTCAGAGTTACGGAGAGAGGAGAGAGAGAGAGAGAGAGAGAGAGAGAGAGAGAGAGTGTCTTCCTTATGCCGCTTCACTCTCCAGATGGCCTCAATGGCCAATGCTGGACCAAGCTGAATCCAAGAGCCAGGAGCTTCATCAGGGTCTCCCACGTGGGTACAGGGGCCCAGCACTTGTGCCATCTTCTGCTGCTTTTCCAAGCCATTGGTAGGGAGCTGGATCAGAAGTGGAGCAGCCAGACATAAACCAGTGCCCATATGAGATGCCAGCCTTTCAGGCAGTGGCTTTATCTGCTATAACACAATGCCAATCCCTCTAATAGGTTTTATTTTTATTTATTTATTTTAAAGATTTATATTTTATTTGAAAGGCAGAGTTACAGAGAGAGAGAGAGAGAGAGCGAGAGAGAGAGAGGTCTTCCATCTGCTAGTTCACTCCCCAGATGGACACAATGGCCAGAGCTGGGCCAATCTGAAGCCAGGAGCCAGGAGTTTCTTCCAGGTCTCCCATGCAGGTGCAGGGGCCCAAGCATCTTCCACGTCTTTCCCAGGCTGTTAGCAGAGAGCTGGATTGGAAGTGGAGCAGCCGGGCAATATAGGATGCTGGCTCTGTTGACGACAGCTTTACCCACTATGCCACAACACCGGCCCCTCTAATAGGTTTTTTTAAAATATTTTTATTTATTTATTTATTTGACAGAGTTAGACAGTGAGAGAGAGAGAGATGGAGAGAAAGGTCTTCCTTCTGTTGCTTCCCCTCCCCGCCAAATGGCTGCTACAGCCAGAACTACGCCAATCCGAAGCCAGGAGCCAGGTGCTTCCTCCTGGTCTCCCATGTGGGTGCAGGGCCCAAGCACTTGGGCTATCCTCCACTGTCCTCCCGGGCCACAGCAGAGAGCTGGACTGGAAGAGAAGCAACTGGGACTAGAACCCAGCTCCCATATGGGATGCATGCGATGCTGGCACCGCAGGCGGGGGATTAACCAAATGAACCATGGCACCAGCCCCTTTAATAGTTTTTTTTTTTTTTTTTTTTTGACAGGCAGAGTGGACAGTGAGAGAGAGAGACAGAGAGAAAGGTTTTCCTTTTGCCATTGGTTCACCCTCCAATGGCTGCCATGGCCGGCGCACCGCGCTGATCCAAAGCCAGGAGCCAGGTGCTTCTCCTGGTCTCCCATGGGGTGCAGGGCCCAAGCACTTGGGCCATCCTCCACTGCACTCCCTGGCCACAGCAGAGAGCTGGCCTGGAAGAGGGGCAACTGGGACAGAATCCGGCGCCCCGACTGGGACTAGAACCCGGTGTGCCGGCACCGCAAGGCGGAGGATTAGCCTACTGAGCCACGGCGCCGGCCTCTAATAGGTTTTAAATTGACCTCACTTAAGAAGTGTTAGCCATACATATGTGAAGTTCCAGATTCCTATTTCTTATCATTTCTCCACCTTTTTCCTTCCATCTCTTTCAGAAACTGTCTTTGCTCCCTTAAGCTCCTCCTCTTGCAGTCTCTTATGCCTTCTTCAAAACCTTTCTTTCCTACCTCCCTTTATCTTTTTAGGAGCAAAATAATCTGGTTGAATGAATTTTTCCTTAGAAGTGGATGACTGAAATGAGCCTAATGAAATGGGTGGTTCTCAGAATTGTCTGTACAATAAATCAACCACTGGTCTGTTAAAAGTAAAAGTACTTGGGCCTCTCATTCCAGAATGAATGGGAATCTTGGTAAGTGTGTGTGTGTGTGTATATGGGGGGAAATGCTATGACCTCCATAATTTTATAACTCATTGTGTTCTGTGACTATATTCCAACTGACATCCCTTTAAGGACACAAAGATTATTAGTGTAAGTGTATTGTATATCCATTAACTTATCTATCATGCATTCACATATATATATGTATATACACACACACACACACACACACACACACACACACACATTTCCAGCTACTGAAAAATCCGTATCAGCTCTTTTCTAAATAAACCCCCTTTGGTTCAAACACAGGATGTGCTCATTATTCTTCCTTTTCTCTCTCTCCCTACTCACCTGTGGCCACTTCTCCACTCTTCCTGCTGAGTCCTGGGAGCTCTGCCCCCTAAGGTTCCTACTGACTATCTCCCAGGCACAGCAAGAGGATGGAGAGTAGGTGGAGAAGAGACTTGGTTTTCTCCCCTCCACCTTCCCTGCACCAGCATTGTAGTTTAAGGTCACAGCTGTGGCTCTTCAAGATTGTGGCTACGGTGTTCCTATTGTGTTTTTTATTTATTTATTTGACAGGTAGAGTTATAGACAGTGAGAGAGAGAGAGAGAGAGAGAGAGAGAGACAGAGACAGAGAAAGGTCTTCCTTCCATTGGTTCACTCCCCAAATGGCCACTATGGCTGGTGCTGTGCCAATCTGAAGTCAGAAGCCAGGTGCTTCCTCCTGGTCTCCCATGCGGGTGCAGGGCCCAAGCACTTGGGCCATCCTCCACTGCCTTCCCGGGCCACAGCAGAGAGCTGGACTGGAAGAGGAGCAACCGGGACTAGAACCTGATGCCCACATGGGATGCCAGTGCCACAGGCGGAGGATTAACCAAGTGAGCCATGGTGCCAGCCCCCTGTGTTCTTTCTCACGCTTCCTCCTTCAAGGCCATAATGCCTTCTTCAGCTGGCCCGTTGCTGGGTACCTCAGGGTCTTTGATGTTGCCGCACCTCTAACAAGCCGCTGCATTGAAATCTCGTCCAGCGGCCCCACTGAGGGAACTTGTTTCCTGCTGCAGCTCCGGTGCACAAAGGCCTTAGGCAGGCCTCTTCTAACGGGGGTAGAGGGGGCAAGAGAGAAACTTGCTATGGTGGTGGAGGAGCCCAAGCATCAGGGCTTTGTGAAGAGTGAGCTGCCTGCGTGTTACAGAAGCACAGTTTTTTTCTTAGTGTTTAGGGGTGGGAGTGAGATTTCTTGTCCAGTTTGTAATGGCAGTAGACCCCTTATCAGACTTACGGTTAAATCAGCAAGGAATCTGGTCTAGCATTTCTAATGGCATTATCTCAGGATAACCCACTGTGGGATCCTTGGGATTAGGAAATTGGCCCGGGACCCTCTTCTCAGTCCCTCTTTGCATTGGAATGCTTCTGGGAAGATACGGTCTTGGGAATCTCAGCCATATTTTGCTGAAGGGGCCAATCAGAGTCATGGGTGTTGGCTTTGAATTTCTGCAAGATACATTGTCACCCTTTCCACGAATTGCTTTATTTGATTCTCTTTCTGATTATCCTGCCCACTGGAGGCGAGACGGGATTGTTTTCATGCATTTCCCAACTTTGCGGTCAAAGTACAGTTCAGTCAATCCAAACAGATGGGAGCAGCACGCACTGGCAGCCAGGCACTCCAGGGCCAGGTTTTTGATCCATTTGTTTCTTCTTTCTGCCACCTTACAAAAAGACAGTGCATATTTGACCTGTTTTGGATTCTAGTCTCTTAGGGGTTCTTACTCCTTTTCTGCTAGCCCCGTGACTGCATTTCCAGGGTGTTTTCTTCCTGGTCCCCTTCTGTCATTTGACCGTCATTTGACTATTCACTGGATTTTCTTTCTTGAAAACTGAAGTCTGGGAAGCCACTAGTCACTGCTGGATCTGAAGGTCATTTCCAATCACAAATTAGAACTGAACTGGAGCATGGCCAAATATAATCCGAGTCCCAACACCAGCCCTTGTATCATGTGGCACAAGATCATTATTTACTCTCTCTCTCTCTCTCCATATATAAACATATATTCTATAGCGTGATCTGCTTCATGTGAAAACATGTGTGATTAGATACTGCAGCTATCAACAAACCCAAAATGACAATGCACATTTTCATAGAATAAGGATAAAATGCACTCTCTGTTTCATAACATGAACTACTTTATTTTCCACATCTGATATTTTTCCTAAATTTTATTAATTCCAGAAGTTTGTGATTCTAGACAATTCCAGTAGTTTCTAATTCTAATGACTTTAAATATATATGAGGGTACTTTAAATAATTTGTGGAAAATGGAATTTAAAAATAAGCTTGTTTTTGTGTAGAAAATTTTTGAAACCTATGTAAATGAGGCATCTTCAAAAAAGTAGCAAAAAACTGCGTCTTATTAAAAAACTATGCATGTATTTCCATTTTTTTTTGCCCCCAAATAAACTTATTTCTTAATTATATGTTTCCAAGAACCTTTTGAAGTACCTTTGTTGATCTGAAATCTTTTGCTGTTCCTAACTGAAGTCAACTTGGAGAATAATTTTTTTCAGTGGAAACTCAACTTTTCTAAGGCTTTATGGTACCAGGAACAAATGTTCTGGGTGCCAGCCTCTGTGTTAGTTTGATTATTTTTGCATGTGCTTCTCTTAGCTTGCATTTTTATCAAAGCTATAGTGTCCATTGTTGTGAAGTGTCCAAGCTTGTTGTGAAAAACAACAGCTTCACTCCCTTTCCCCTTGTTTTCTACCCGGAGACAGCACATTTGTTCTTGTAGCTAATATGCTGTGCTTTCACCCTCATTTCTCTAGGTAGCATGGTATTTCCATTCTTCACCTTCTAGTTGTAGGTCATCTTCCCACTGTACTAGCTGATTATTACCTGTGTTTCTCCTCCTCCCATCCCTCCTACTCTTCTTATTCTCCTAACTCTCAAAAATAGTTTTGCTATAAAATAATTAGGCCTGGGCCTTGTGGTGGCAGTGGTGGGCCCCACGACTTTTACTAGGGTCTAGGCCCCCCAGTCTCAAGCCCCTGTCTAAAGGGGGTGGCCTCAGTGGCCTCTAGTCCATAGCTTGGGTTGTGGCCCTGATACCCCTCTCTGTACCCTGCTCCCCCCCACACCTAATTGCTTCCACCCCCGGCTCTCAGGAACTACTGCTCCCTCTGCCCCAACACCCACCCATGTCCTTGGCCCCCAGTGAACTGCCTCCCCTAACTCTGAAAGGAGACTTGGGATATGTGCTGGGTCCCCTACAGGAGACCTTGGTCCTCAGAGGCAGAGAAAATAGAGTTGGGAGAGAGAGAGGAGGCCCACTTGTGAAAGCATGTGAGTGTTTTGTTAATCCACCTGCAGATTTTCACAGGTTAAGTCTTCCCCCCAAGACTTGCACACACATCAGGCATTCCATCACTTTTCTGGAGAAGTGTCTTCCAAGATGCAGACAGCTTGTGGGATGTGCCCGGGGCACAGCTGTGCACTGGAGATTCCCATCCCTCACCACCACCACCACCACCACCACCACCAACTACCACCACCATCACCACCAACTACCACCACCATCACCACCACTACCAACAACTACCACCACCATCACAACCACCAACACTTACCACCATGACCCACAACACCAACTACCACCAACAACACCAATACCAACCACTACTACCAACAGCAACTACCACCAGCTACCACCACCACCACCACCATCACAAACAACAACACCAACTACCACCACCATCACCATCATCGTCAGCACCACCACCATCTTTGTGTCTTCCTGGGATGACTGCTCATTTCGTTTATTCCACCTCCTCCTCTTCATTGGTTTACTCTCTTGGTAGGATTCCTCTTCTGGAAGAATTTTGTGACAGAATGTAAGGGAAATGAAATCCCCCCTGCCTTGGAGGCATTTTTAAATGCCATTATAGTGTCCTCACACTGGATTTATAGTTGGGCTTGGCGCACACTTCTATATGAGAACGGTTTCCTTTTGCATTTCAAAGGCATTGCTCCACTGCCATCTGGCATTGCTGCTGCTGGGGGGATGTCTGAAGTCACGGGCTATTTTCTTCTTCTTCTGGTCTTGTGAATGGCCAGGGAGGCCACCCTCTTGGTGTTGTCTGCGGTGCACTTTTAAATCTGTGAGTTTACCCAGCTCCTCAGCCTGTGGCTTCACAGGAAGAGACCTGCCAACCTCTCGGGTAGGAGAAGGGGCCCCAGGCAGGGGAGAAGACAGCTGTGCTGACTTTTCCCCCTAATTTCTGACCTTCAGATGGGCCGAACACCAGCTTCAGAGCGGCCCTGATGCACGTGTTCTGCAGAATGGAAAGCACAGCACGCATGCGTCTCACCAGTTGACACAATATGCCGATCTCTGTTGGTATTTATTGCTTTGTGAACGCGCTATCAGAGAACGAAGTCGTGCTCTCATGCCCCCTGTGGGGCTCTGCACTTTCCTTGGTGCCTCCCACAAACATGGCCTTAAGCACTGTAGTTGACAGTGAGCCTCTGTGTGCCTTCTGCTAACATCTGCGAGAAAGCCGTAAAGTGTAGAAATGCCCAGCCTGTGTGTCGACCAGATGTCTGAAGAGTCAGCCGTGCGGTTCATAATCTCCAATAAGTGACTTAGCCTGTTTGGTTTTTCCATAGCAAAACACCCAAGACCTTGTACTTTATCAAGAAGAGAAGCTTTTTCAGCTCGCAGTTCCGGAGGTCCAAGGGCATGGCATTGACACTGGCTTCTGGCAAGAGCCCCCTGGCCGTGTCACAACATGAAAGATGGCATCTCATGGACAGAGTGTGTGTGAAAGGGAGAAGTCACGAAGCAGGAGAAGAAGGAAGGGGGCGGAGCCACGAGAGCTTTAGTAACAGCCTATACTTGTGCATCGCCCAGTTCTTCAAGGACGCCTTTAATCCCTTAGGGCACTGCCCCACGACCCAATCACTCCCTACTGGGCCTCACCTCCTACTGTCTCCCCCTACCTTTACACAGGGGGCCAGGCTCCCAGCACCCGAGCCTTTCAGAGAGAAAACACGTCTAAACCACAGTCATCAGTAGGAAAATGCTTCCTAGATGGACAAACCTTCTGGTTAAGGAAATAATCTCACGTTTGTGTCGGGGTGAGTGACAGCTTCTCCCATGCATCATCACAGTTTTCTTGGGCTCCCCCCTCCTCCTACTGTGATTTTCTATGAACCTTTCACAAATGAGAGCTTGTGACTTTATTAAACAACGGCAAGAGACTGATGATGCCGAGAACTCCCTGTGGGAAGTTAAATAAGGATAAAAGACGACACGGGCAGATGGAGGAGCGGCGGGTGAGCGCTGAGAGGCCCACGGGGAGCTGTCACTGACAGCAGCAGATGCGAGCTGCCTGCATTCCAGGGTTTGTTCCAAAGCCAAGAGAGGCCTCTCGAGCAGCCCCGGCCCAAGAAGAAGGGCGAGAGCACACACGCTCCTGATCAGGCCCAGGAGGACGTGGGACTCTCGCCTCTCTGGCTTGTCACTGGCTTTCTCCTCTGGTTCCATTTTAGAACTGGTTAAAGACAAGTTTTAAATAGTAATAGGATTCTGTAGAAAAGAAATGAGCCCAGCAAGCTGGCTTATCAGGCACAACTGTGTATAATAACTGAATGTCCTTCTTTACAAAAAAGTTTCCATTTGAACTGCATTAAAATGCCTTTTTTCTAAGTAAAGAACCATTTTCAAAAGTGGATTCAGCCAACAATTCCCATTTGAATGTAAAATGTTCAGTTTTAGCGAGTTTATAGCATTATGTTCCACATTTTATTTCTTTTTTTTAAAAGATTTATTTATTTGAGAGGTAGAATTAAAGACAGAGAGAGAGAGAGAGAGAGAGAGGTCTTCTACCCGCTGGTTCACTCCCTAAATAGCCTCAATGGCCAGAGCTGAGCCCGATCTGAAGCCAGAAACCAGGAGCTTCTTTGAGTCTGCTATACGGATGCAGGGGCCCGAGCACTTGGGCCATCCTCCGTTGTCTCTCAGGCTATTTGCAGGGAGCTGGATTGGAAGAGGAGCAGCTGGAACTAGAACCAACCAGTGCCCACATGGGATGCCAGCACCACAGGTGGAGGCTTAGCCTACAGCACCACAGCTCTGGCCCTACATTTTATTTCAAAGGAAGTGGATTGAATGGACCTGCGATTTGCTTCAAATTGACTGTCAGCTATGGGAGGCAGATAAGCCAGGCACCAGGCAGTTGGCGTGAGCAAGGAAGCCACCTCCTAGCCCCAGAAAGGTTTGGGGTTCCCACAGTTTTTTCTTTTGCTTTTATTTGCAAAGTAATAAAGCTTATCAAAGTAATAGCTTTATTGTTAAGGCTTTTTTTAATAAAAAGAATTGACAATAATAAACAATGTCAGTAGATAGTAGGAAATGTCTCATACTAGGTACTTTTCTTATGTTTTCTCATTTAATTCCTACACAAATCTAGGGGATTGGTATGGCGTTATCTTCACACCACAGATGAGAAACCAGCGCAAAGTCCCAAAGTGTAGTAACTGCTGGAGCTGGGATCAAACTCAGGACTGCCCCGTTCAACTTTCCCATGGACGGATTGCTGTTGGAAGCCCTAGAGCTCTTCGAAGCAGCAGGCATAGGTCAGGCCTGTGGTTGAGACACCTGTGTCCGTGCTGGTGCATCTGGGTTTGAATCCCGGCTCTGGCTCCTGACTCCAGCTTCCTGCTGATGAACATCCTGGGAGGCAGTGGTGATGACTTGAGCAGCTGGGTCCCTTCCACCCACGCGAGACACCTGGATTGTGTTTCCAGCTCCTGGTTTTCAGCTTGGCCCAGCCTCAGCTGCTGAAAGACATCTGGAGGGTGAAACAGCAGATGGGAGATCTCTGTCCATCTCTCTGTCTGTTTCTATATAGATATATATCTTGCTCTCTCTGTCTCTCAAATTAATAAAAAAATGTAAAAAATGGGATGGTTCAGAAATTTAAGGATCATCATCAAGTTTCCAAAAAATCCAAAGCAAACTGAACCAAATCAAACCACATAGTCAGCAGTTAGAGTGCCTGAGATTTATCTCTAATCCATCACCAGTAACTTTACCCACTCATGAAAGCAATTTTTGTATCTATTTTACTATTGTGTGCTGTCTCTACCTCACACCCTCCAGGAAACACAGCTTTCTTAAGCACCCAGGTGACAAGGTCGTAGAAATGGGGTAAGTTCAAATGCAATCAGTCTTTCTTATGGATGACGTGAACACACAGAAGTGAAACCGAGTTTTTTTTTTTTTTTTTTTAAGGGAAAGAGTTTATTGGGGGAAATCTAACAGACCCGAGGGAAGGGGCGAAGAAGGAAAAAGAGGGAGAAGGAGAGCGTAAGAGAGAGAGAGAGACAGAGACAGAGGTTAGGAGACAGAAGGAGGAGAGAGAGAGAGAGAGAGAGAGACACGTGTTCAGGAACAGGTCCTTTTAAAACTTCACCGGGGCGCAGGCAGGGAAGTAAGAGCAGTGAATCCCATTAGGGTGGGGGGGAGCTGACACCGTGGCTGGGTCATGTGGCCACTTGGCTTCCAGCAATGGCAGTGGGGCTAGAGCCTAGGATGGTGTCAGGGTGTAGACCGCGCCATAGATAAGACTGCACCATTTTACTAATATTCCCCTCTTTTGTTTTTTTTTAAAGCAGGAGTTGTATGGGATTACATTAGTCCCAAAAGTCCAGGAGGGGTAGAGGGACGATGATCTGTCTTTAGAGCTACTTTTTGCCAACATGGAGCAATGAGGTACTCCTTCGCTGGCATGGGGCTATGTCTCAAGCCACTGTCTCCTGGGTGGGGAGCCGAGTGTATCCCTGTAGCTGCATTTGGAAACTGAGTTCTTAGACAGTGTGCAAGTGAATGATGTCATATTGAAAGAGCTAATATCTATTGAGAGTTTCTCAACACCAGGGCTTTTCCAAGTACTGCCACAGCCTGCCTTCAGATCCCTGCTTCAAGCCCTCAGGCTGTGACCAAGCCCCTCTCTTCTCTGCACCTCAGTTCCCTGCGTAGCAACACAGGAATAATAGTAATAGTCCCCACCTCTTACTGTGTCCGGGGCACTGCGCTGTGATCTTAGACCTGAGCTCTCATTTAAGTTCACGGCATCCTGTGAGGTGCAGAGATGCACCTTGACCTTGAGTAAGAACTCATAGCTCATATGTGCCAAGGGCAGGGTCTGTGCATGCTCAGTCTCTGAGCCTCAGCATGAAGACTGCAGTGAGCCGCTCTTGGTGGGAAGGTCACGGGCATTGCTGGTGGCGTCTGGTTCCCATGGTATCGGGGGTGAAAGAATGTCTCCCTTCTCTATGTGCTAAAAGTTAATTTGTCTATTTAAGCTCAATGAGAAGTGTTGAGGATTTTTTTTAAAAGAGTTTATTTATTTATTTGAGAGGTAGAGTTACAGACAGTGAGAGGGAGAGACAGAGAGAAAGGTCCTCCATCTGATGGTTCACTCCCCAAATGGCTGCAACGGCCAGAGCTGCGCTGATCTGAAGCCAGGAGCCAGGAGCTTCTTCTGGGTCTCCCATGTGGGTGCAGGGGCCCAAGGACTTGGGCCATCTTCTACTGCTTTCCCAGGCCATAGCAGAGAGCTGGATGGGAAGTGGAGCAGCCAGGACTCAAACCAGCACCCATATGGGATGCTGGCACCACAGGTGGAGGATTAACCTACTAAGCCACAGCGCCAGCCCTGAGGGGATTTTAAGGTTATGGGTAAGAACCTCTCCTTGCAGGAATCTGTAGCCACTGGGATGATAGATGGCACATAAAGAATGCGTGCCTGCCTCCCATCTGGGTGGCTGCTGCCCATTACCGACTGTCAACAGCAATGCGAAGGCTTGTGAGTATGATTCCCCATTTGTCTTTTTTATTTTATCTTTAGTTCTTTGTCCTGTATTGTTTGTCTGTGTCTCTCCCATTGACAATGTTGTGTGCTTTGTAAAATCAACAATAGTTCTGACTTTTTGAAAAGGCTATGTTCATTTAAAACAATTTTTTTAGCATCAAAAAATGAGAGAGTGATTCATTTGCTCACATTCCTGTCTGGGAGTGGTGTTCTCTCCTCACTGGTACATCTCGGTTCTCTTTCCGGCGTCACGGGTTTTTATAACGACCACATGCCTGGGGAATGAGAAAGCAGGGGCGTGGGCGGCCGCTGGTCTTGCAGCACAGCTCTCGGTAAGCTTTCTGTTGTTTTCAGCTCTCCCCACAGCAGGGACCCAGGAGGCGTGCAGGTGACAGGGACAAGCCAGCCTTTCCCCCAGGCTTCCCCACTGGCGCACCCAGGTGACAAGTCCTAGAAGAAGGACAACTGTTCCCAGTCTCCTTGAGGGATTGGTCCGGGGATCTGCCATGGACACCACTGGTGCCCCGGTGGATGCTCAAGTCCTTTGTATAAAATGGTGTAGTGTTTGCATACCACCTACACATACCCTCTCGTTTAATTTAAATCATCTCTAGATCACCTATAGTACCTAATGCAGGGCCAATGATATGTAAGTAGTCACGACATCCTATTGCTTATGGAATAATGACAAGAAAAAGTCTGCCCGTGTTCAGTACAGACAATGACTTTTTCTGGAATATTTTGGTTGAAGCAGAGGTCACAGAGCTGTGGATATGGACATCCCACTGTGATAAGCTAAGGGCACCTAGCAACGGGCAGACCCATGGAGAGTCTGCTTTCACTTTTTTTTTTTTTTACAGGCAGAGTGGACAGTGAGAGACAGAGAGAAAGGTCTTCCTTTTTCGTTAGTTCACCCTCCAATGGCCACTGCGGCTGGCGCACCGCACTGATCCGAAGCCAGGAGCCAGGTACTTCTCCTGGTCTCCCATGCGGGTGCAAGCCCAACCAAGCACTTGGGCCATCTCCACTGCACTCCTGGGCCACAGCAGAGAGCTGGCCTGGAAGAGGAGCAACCGGGACTAGAACCCGGTGTGCCGGCGCTGCAGGTGGAGGATTAGCCTATTGAGCTGCGGCGCCAGCCTCACTTTTTCTTAAAAAAAAAAAAAAGATTTATTTATTTATTTGAAAGTCATAGTTGCAGAGAGGGGGGAGGAGAGAGAGAGAGAGAGAGAGAGAAAGAATCTTCCATCCACTGGTTCACTCCCCAGATAACAATTGCCAGCACTGGGCTGGGCTAAAGCCTGGAGCCAGGAGCTTCTTCCGGGTCTTCACGAGGGTAGCAGGGGCCCAAACACCTGAACCTTCTTTTGCTGTTTTTCCCAGCACATTAGCAGGGAGCTGGATCAGAAGTGGGACAACCGAGACACAAACTGGCACCCACATGGGATACCGGTGAAACAGGCAGTAGCTTTACCCACTACCCCACAGCGCCGGCCCCTGTTTTTCTTTTACATGGGAAATGTATGGTTGGGTGGAGCTGGCTAAAAGACAGGCATATTCCTACTTCTGCTTTTCTCGTGTTCACAAGACCTTTGCCAACCAGCCCCCTCCTTGGCAGGATGGAATCACTCTAATTGGTTTATTGCCATCGTCCGTGTTGCGCTTTATTTATCTTTTTTAAAAAATTATTTATTTGAAAGTCAGTTACAGAGAGAGAGAGAAACACACACACACACACACACACACACACACACACAGAGACAGATCTTCTATCTGCTGGTTCTTTTCCCAGATGGCTGCAACAGCCAGAGCTGGAACAAGCCAAAGCCAGGAGCCAGGAGCTTCATCCTGGTTTCCCACATGGGTGCAGCGGCCCAAGCATGTGGGCATCTTGCACTGCTTTCTCAGGCTATTAGCAGGGAGCTGGATCGGAAGAGGAGCAGCCAGGACACGAACCAGCACAGAGACGGGATGTGAGCCCTGCAGGCAACAGCTTTAGCCACTGCTCCACAATGCTGGCCTCTTCACTCTTTACTTAAAAGGGAATCTGAATCTGAAAGCTTCAGCTTACCCAGCAAAGTTAGACTGGAAAACCCTCGTGCCCTTTGTAGCAGCCTCAGTGCCGAAAATGTTGATTACTAAACCAGCTGCAAGGTCACCAGCTTGTGGCTTTAAGTCCTTGTGATCCATCCCATTGCCCAGCACACTTCTTAACGTGTAGTTTCCATGGTGACAGTCTCTCACAGGCCACCAGATCAGTTTCAGCTCAGGTCAGAAGGGCTATGCCATGGGGCTGAAAACTGAAGCGTGTAGATGGTTACTTTGGCCGTGTTCTTACATAAACAGATGAAGACAGCTGATAACATTGGCGACTTCTCTTGTCATCTTGTTTTTTTTAGGGCACTTGCTTCCCTGAGCATTATTTATGTTTGATATCTTAATCCATGGCAACCACTTAACACGGCTGGACCACATGTCCTTGCTGATCTGACCATTTGCTCATCCTCCTGGCCATGGTTCTATTTTGGGATCGGTGTGGACTTTGACAAAGTCCAGTTGAATTCCTGCCCCCAGCAGGATATGAATGGTGACTTGTAAAGCTGTTTGCCCTGGGGTTCTGGTATTTAGGAGGTATTTATCCAGATGACACAATGAGCCAGATTTAAAATCTGCATGATTGAAACTGTGGTGTGTGCTTGGTCTAGTGGTTATAAGTTAAGATGCCTCTATTGCACATAGGAGTACCGGCTTTGATACCCAGCTCTGGTCCCTGCCTTCCTGCTAATGCATATCTTGAGAGACGAAGTGGTGGGCCAAATAATTGGATTCTTCCCACCCTTGTGGAAGATCTGCATTGCATTGCTGGCTCCTGGTTTCAACCTGGCCTAACCCTAGCTGTTGTAAGAATTTGGGGAGTGAACCAGTGGCTGGAAGATCTCTCTCTCTCTCTCTCTCTCTCTCTTCCTCTTAAAAAAATAAATAATAAGATGTGGGGAGCAACTCGGACTAGACTAAGTTACTGGAATTAAGACTTATTCTATGCATCTGCTCTCCCACAATATGGCGCTGGGAGAGGAGTAAACAGCTTCTACGCAGCTGCCTCTCACCAACTTGACTGATAAGCTGCAGGTGCTGATCCTGCTCCTGATTGGAGGAGAGCAGCGTACTCAGCGTGTGGGTAGCAGGGTTGGGATTGGTGGAAGAGGACTATAAAGGAGGAGAGAGGCAACATGCACCAGGAACATCTAAAGGGAACACCTGAGCAGCCCCCGAGGGAGCCGCCGGCGGTGTGCCGCTCCCCCGCGGAAGTGGGGAAAGTGGCAGGGGGAGCCGGCCCTCCACGGAGGTGGAGGGGCTGGCAGCCAACCCGGGAAGGACCAGCAGCAAACCCTGGAAGGGCCGAGCAGACAAAAGAACAGCGCAGGGTCCTGTGTCGTTCCTCTGCGAAGAGGGGGAGCGACAATAAGACAGCAAGTGTTTTCCCTACTGCATCAAGAAATCTAAATGCTTAAGGAACTTTAATAATGGGGGCCGGCACTGTGGCATAGTGAGTAAAGCTGCCTCCTACAGTGCTGGCATCCCACATGGGTGCCAGTTCGGGTCCTGGCTGCTCCACTTCTGATCCAGCTTCCTGCTATTGCAGCTAGAAAAGCAGTGGAAGATGCCCACGTGTTTGGGCCCTGCACCCATGTGGGAGACACTGATGAAGCTCCTGGCTCCTGGCTTTGGCCTGGCCTAGCCCTGGCCCTTGTGGCCATTTGGTGACTAAAACAGCAGATGGAAGACCTTGCTCGCTCGCTCGCTCTCTGCCTCTGCCTCTCCCTCTCTGTAACTCTGACTTCCAAATAAAATAAATAAGTCTTTAAAAAAAGAAAAAGGAACTTTAATAATGGTTCACAGTACTAGGTGCACTGACAAAATAAAACTAGATAATTCACAAAAGCATTTTCTATTTTTATTCTTGTTGGTTGCCAAGGAAACTCCCAAGAATATCCTTTAATATCTATCTATTCTCTGACCTCTCAATTTTTTTATCAGTTCCTTTTTTTAAAAACACACCTTTATTGGTATATAATGTATGTACAGAAAAATTCACTTATGTGTGTGGTGAAGTGAATTTTAGTGTTTTGCATACTCACACAAGCATAGCCACAATCCAGTTTTAGAACATTTCTCACTCCAATAGGTATCTCTTGACTATTTTCAATCATTCCACATTTTCACTCCCAGCCCCAGGCAAGCCATGATTTTTTTCCCTGGCTTTATAGATTTATCTATTTTGGACATTTCTATGAAATGGAAAAATGATCAATTAATTTAGGACATATTTATTGAAACTTTGATACAAAATATAGATTTCTTTTACTTACAGAATTGCCTCTCATCATCCCTGTCTCTTACAATTTATTTATTTTTTGACAGGTAGAGTGGACAGTGAGAGAGAGAGACAGAGAGAAAGGTCTTCCTTTGCCGTTGGTTCACCCTCCAATGGCCGCCCTGGCTGGCACACTGTGGCCGGCGCACCGCGCTGAACTGATGGCAGGAGCCAGGTACTTATCCTGGTCTCCCATGGGGTGCAGGGCCCAAGCACTTGGGCCATCCTCCACTGCACTCCCTGGCCACAGCAGAGAGCTGGCCTGGAAGAGGGGCAACTGGGACAGAATCCGGGGCCCCGACCGGGACTAGAACCCAGTGTGCTGGCGCCGCAAGGCAGAAGATTAGCCTAGTGAGCTGCAGCGCCGGCTTGGTGATAAATTTTAACAAATGAGTCATATCAATGTCATTGCCAACTTCTTTCTTGATAAATTATGAAACATGCTACAGCAATCCCTGGAAATTGTTTATTCCAGCATCTTAGTGTTTTGTTTTTCCTTTTAATTTCATGTAACATTGAAAAACATGCTCTTATCCTTCATTGCATAGAGCTATGATATCATTTTAAGTGATATTCAAAAAGTTAGGAAGATTGATGGCCAATTCATACTTTTTTTTAAAGTTGGAACCAAAAAGGTTTCTCATCTTGTGGCTCATTTTTCAGTGCAAGCACTTTTAGCAGTTTTGTCTCTCTATAACCATAAAACCTCAACTGGCAGTAACAGTGATTCATAGTCAACTTTCACATTATCACATAAGAGAAAGAAAGCTGTCTCAAATTTAACACATCAGCTGTTACATAATTCAAAATGTTTCTCAGAACACAAAGCATGATTTGGTTGGTATTTATTAAGAAAAAATTATTTCTCTGGGAAATAAACAGCGTGAATTACTATAAATACCCTCAGGGGTGGGTGTCGAGGTGCAGCGGCCGCCAATCCAGCGCCAGTGTCCCACGTGGGAGTGCAGGTGGGAACTCTACCTGCTCTACTTCCCACCCAGCACCCTGCTAATGCGCCCAGGAAGCCCCTTCTACCCACGTTGGGAGACTCAGATAGAGTTTCAGGCTCCTAGCTTTGACCTGGCCCAGACCTGCTGTTGCAGCCATTTGGGAAGTGAACCTGTGGATGGGAGATCTCTCTGTGTCTTTCAAGTAAATAGATGATAGATAAATACATTTAACAATCATTATCTCTTCAATGGCCTAAAATGTTTTCCTCTTATTGCAGCTGAGCCTTCAAAATATATTGCCACACAAAACTGAAATGCAAAATCACATTTGTGGATGTTAAACGTGTCAACTTCTTAAAATGTGTTAGATTGTTACAAAATATCTGAACATTTTCAATGTCTATACTTATCGCATTTCGAACTAGTAACAAAGTCTGCAAATCAGAAGGAATCAGGGCCACCAAAGACACTTGGAGTAGCACTTCCCTAGGCAAAACCCTGTCACATCAATGAGCACCTGTCAAGGTGTGGAAGGAAATAGACCTTTTTAAGCAATGGCCAGGCAATCTCACACCAGCTGGCCAAAATAATCCCCTGCTTCAGGCATTCATTTATTCACTCACACGTGCAGTCAACAAATGAGAATTACCACTTGAAGCAAATCAAGAGAGCCAGACACAGTCAACAGCAAGTGGAGACTCAGGTGGGGTTTTGGGCTCTTGGTATCAGCCTTGGCTGCTGAGGAGGAGCAGTCTCTCTCTCTCTCTCTCTCTCTCTCTCTCTCTCTCTCTCTCTCTTCCCTTCAAATAATATTTTAAAAAATAAACTAAAAATTTAAGAAAAAAAAAAGAAAAGTATCAGGGAACAACCTCTTTAAAAAAGAAATCAAAAGGGCCTGGCTCTGTGGCATAGCAGGTTAAAACCACAGCCTGCAGCCGGCACCCCATAGGAGCGCTGATTCAAGTCCCAGCTGCTCCACTTTTTAAATTTTTTTTGACAGGCAGAGTGGACAGTGAGAGAGAGAGACAGAGAGACAGAGAGAAAGGTCTTCCTTTGCCGTTGGTTCACCCCCCAACGGCCACTGCGGCCAGAGCGCTGCGGCCGGCGCACCGCACTGATCCGAAGGCAGGAGCCAGGTACTTATCCTGGTCTCCCATGCAGGTGCAGGGCCCAAGCACTTGGTCTGTCCTCCACTGCACTCCCGAGCCACAGCAGAGAGCTGGATTGGAAGAGGGGCAACCGGGACTAGAACCCGGTGTGCCGGCACCGCAGCTGGAGGATTAGCCTATTGAGCCGCGGTGCCGGCCTCCACTTTTGATCCAGCTCCCTGCTGATGCACCTGGGAAGGCAGCAGAAGATGGCCCAAGTGCTTGGGCCCCTGAACTCACATGGGAGACCCAGAAGGAGCTCCTGGCTTCAGCCAGGCCCTGCCTAGTTGTTGCAGCCATCTGGGTAGTGAACTAATGGATGGAAGCTCTCTCTCTGAATTTCAAAAAAAATAGATAGATATTTTTTTAAAAAGGAGATTTTGAGTTAATAGTGTCAAAACTAAGAGAAATTACATAATTTTTCTTATTCAAATAATTTTCCATTTAAAATATTTTTAAAATAAGAATAGAATGTCTTGAAAAAGAAAGAGTGTGTGAAAATGAAAACTGCAATTGTTACCTCCATCAAAAAAAGGGGTAACAATTCTTTTTCAAAAGAAAGAATTTTTAAAGTTTACCAAAAAAATAACACATACAAAAGTTAAAAAAAATGAGTGAGATGAGAAACTTTTAAAACAGCTAGAAGGTAAAAGTAATGCAGGATATCCAGTATCCAAATAGCAGGAATTCTAAAAAGATGGAACAGAGAAATGAGAGCGGGAATCAGCTTACAAAAGTATGAGCAAGATAAAACTTCTCCCAGAACTGAAAGTGTTATGTCTTCAGATTGAATGGGGCCATTGACTGCCAAGCAGGATCAAAGAAATTAAGTGGTCTGAGCCGCATCTCTGTGAAATCTCAGAACATTAGGAACCGTAAGTAGAAGACCCTAAGAGTCTTCCACAGAGAAGCACCCGGCCGGCATCTAGAGCAAGGACTGGACTGGCGCCAGACTGTTCTCAACGGCAACACAAGATGTTAGAAAACACAGAAGCAATGCCTGCAAGCTGGGGAAGGGGGGGGGGGGGGGTTGCACGTTCAAAAACAGGCCCAGTGAAGGAGAACTGAGGACGTGGGCAAAATGGAACTAGTTAGGGAATGAGGACATTTAGGTGATCCTGGAAGTTTGTCTCTCACATACCTTTCCTCTCGCTCCCAGGAATTCACCACAGAGCCTACAGATGCTCCTGGACTTACAATGGGATGGTGCGCTGCTTAAAGCCGTCATAAATTGAAAATGACCAAGTGGGTAATGCAGGCAATCCACCCAACCTCCCTGTCCCCGCAGTCAGCAGTGCAGCACACGGCAGAGGCGGCAGTCCGGTCCCCCCAAGGCCACAGAGTGGACTGGAAGCCATGACCACTGCCAATGCCAGCAGCCAAGAGAGGATCTGACAGCACAGCACCAGCAGGAGAAAGATCAAGTTCAACATTGGAAGTTTGATTTCTATCTATCACATCACTATTACACCATTGTAAAGCCCCCAAATCCAATGTTGATACATTCTAAGTCAGGGACCATCTGCACCCCAAAGAAAGTGAAACCAAGAAAGAGCACCTAATGGCTAATAACGTGGGCTCCAGCGATGGGGGCAGAAGACTCCAGCTGACGGCTCCTGCATTCAGTCCAGGGAAAGCCCACTCACATTTAGAACCGTTAAGGACCCTGCAGAGGGAGAAGTTCATGCAGTGGTGTGGCCCAGGAGCAGATACATGTTAAGACCTAGAGAAATTACATTATTCCTTTTTCAACAGGAAGGATTTTTAAAAATCCCTTAAAAGCATGAAAAAATAAAAGAATTTAAAATGGATGGCTTAAGGGTGACATGACGCATGTGCTGTGCAACGACTTTCAGCATTTAATAACAGAAAGGGGCTTCGCTGGACTCTGATGTGAGCCACCTTGCCTTTGGTACTACGAGTTCAGCTGCCTTAGGTATGGAGAGAAGGAAACACCTCCCTGGCACACCGTCTGGCTCTGCCTGGGACAACATTAACAGGCCCACAAAGGCTGCTCTGAGTTTCCTTTTAGGATCGTCTAGAGGCGTGCAAAACTTAATTCCATTTTTAGAAAGAAAAGTAAAATAGTATCAGCTTTAATACTGAAGTCCTGATGATCAGAAGTTACTCGGTGAGCAAGGGTAAGGAAAAAGGGGAGAATACGATGAGGCAGCTTTTATGAGGGCAAGTGAGTGATCACAGTGTTTTCAACTTTGCAGTAAAGATATAAATGGATTACACACCATGCTTACAATATTACAGCATTCTGAATTTATCTGTATAGTTGCTCTTACCAGTGATTATCTATCTTCTGATATTCTATCTCTTTTTAAAAAGATTTATTTATTTGAAAGGCAGAGTTACAGAGAGGCAAAGGCAGAGAGAAATAGAGAGAGAGAGAGGGAGAGAGAGAGGGAGAGAGAGAGAGAGAGGTCTTCTATCCACTTGTTCACTCCCCAAATGGCTGTAACTGCCGGAGCCAGGAGCTTCTTCTGGGTCTCCCATGTGGGTGCAGGGGTCCAAGGACTTGGACCATCTTCCACTTCTTTCCCAGGCCATAGCAGAGAGCTGGATCGAAAGTGGAGCAGCCGGGACTTGAACTCGTGCCCGTACGGGATGTCGGCACTGCAGCCATTATGCCCCAGCGCTGGTAGACTTGATTTGAATATGACCTTTAACCTTCCTGTACCTGAATAGTTGTATCTTTCTCTAGGTTTGGGGAATTTTTGGTCTTTAGATATGCTTTGACATTCTTAAGTTCCTTTTGAATCCCAATAACCCAAATATTTGCTCTTTTTATACTATCCCATATTTCTCATATGCTTTCTTCATTCTTGTTGATTCTTATTTATTTTTTAAAGATTTATGTTATTTATTTAAAAGAGAAGTAGGTTCTCTTCAACCTCACTGATGCTTCCTTCTGTGTGCTGTATTCTACTACTGATACCTTCTTTCACATTTTAAATTTCACTTACTGCATTTTCAGTTGAAAGATTTCTGCTGGATTTTGTTTAATTACTTCCATCTCCATCAAACTCTCTTAGAATATGGATGATTTCTCCATGTTCTCTTAAATTTCATTGAGCTTCCTTAAAGCAGGTTTTTTTTTTGTTTTTTGTTTTTTTTTTTTTTTTTGACAGGCAGAGTGGACAGTGAGAGAGACAGAGAGAAAGGTCTTCCTTTGCCGTTGGTTCACCCTCCAATGGCCGCTGTGGCCGGCGCACCGTGCTGAACCGATGGCAGGAGCCAGGTGCTTCTCCTGGTCTCCCATGGGGTGCAGGGCCCCAGCACTTGGGCCATCCTCCACTGCACTCCCGGGCCAAAGCAGAGAGCTGGCCTGGAAGAGGGGCAACCGGGACAGAATCCGGCGCCCTGACCGGAACTAGAACCCGGTATGCCGGCGCCGCAAGGCGGAGGATTAGCCTAGTGAGCCGCGGTGCCGGCTCAGGTATTTTTCTACCTTCATCTGAGCAGGTGGAAATTCCAGTTCCTAGATTATTGCTTTCTGGGACCCTATTTTACTCTCAGGTGAGGCCGTGGTTCCCTGGAAGTTCTGGGTGCTTCTTGGTGCACAGCGTTGTCTGTGCATTGAAGGATTAGCGATGGTAAACTGGGTTTATTTATGGCTGCCTTTCTAGAAATTGTTCATTTTCCCTTAGCCTATGGATACTTCTACTGCAGCCCCAAATAGCATCCTAACTCATGGTTTTCTCTAGGCCTTATGTTGATGTTTTTACTGGTTTCTTTTTCTCTTCCTTTCTTTTCCTCCTCTCCTCTCCTCTCCTCTCCTCTCCTCTCCTCTCCTCTCCTCTCCTCTCCTCTCCTCTCCTCTCCTCTCCTCTCCTCTCCTCTCCTCTCCTCTCCTCTCCTCTCCCCTCCCCTCCCCTCCCCTCCCTTCCCCTCCCCTCCCCTCTCCTTTCCTTCCTCCCTTTCTCTCTCTCTCTTTCTCTCTTCTTCTTTTCTTCCTTCTCTTCCTCTTCCTCCTCTTACTTTTTACAGTTGTTAGGATTTAATAAAACAGGAGCAAACCACAACAGAGTGGACAGAAAACAAAAGCAGAAATTACTGGCCCAGAATCAGTCTCAGGGGAATGCCTGGCACTCTACAGTGAGAACATTTTCACTGATTTCAGTCTCACAGTGCTTCCCACACTCACATTTGTCCCCGACCTGAAGATGATGGCTTGTTCAGTATGAACTGGGGAGGTGACTGCAAAGAGGCAGTCCATCCCTACAAGCCCCTTTCTGGGCCCGTGGAGGCTCAGACTCCTTGTCCTGTGTCCTTGAATGCCACACTGTTAGAATACAGACAGAGCCCCCTGCCCACCACGACTCGTGCACCCTGGGGATGGGCCCCCAGCTTACCCTTCATGATCTGTGCACTGCTGAGGAGGGATGACTCCCCAACGCTGTACCCATCAGTCCCTGCAGGTGTTGGCTGGGGTGTAAGATGGCTCCACTGGGACCAGAGAGAAATCTTCCATTTGCTGGTTCCCTCCCCAGATGGCCACAATGGCTGGTGCTGGGCTAGGCCAAAATCAGGAGCCAGGAGCTTCTTCCTGGTTTCCCATGTGGGTGGCACCAGTGCAAGCACTTGGACCATCTTTCTCTGCTTTCCCAGGGCATTAACAGGGAGCTGGATCAAAAATGGGACAGCCAGGACATGAATCTGTGCCCACACGGGATGCTGGCATCGCACACAGTGGCTGTGCCACAATGTGCTCCTCCCCACTTTAAATATTATTTGGGGGCCAGCATTGTGGCTAGTGGATAAAGCTGCTGCCTGCGGTGCCAGCATCCCATAGGGGCACTGGCTCAAGGTCTCAGCTGCTCCACTTCCAATCCAGCTCTCTGCTACGGCCTGGGGAAGCAGTAGAAGATGGTCCAAGTGCTTGGGCCCTGCAGACCAGGAGGAAGCACCTGGCTCCTGGCTTCAGATTGGTGTAGCTCTGGCCGTGGCGGCCATTTGGGGGGTGAACCAACGGAAGGAAGACCTTTCCCTCTGTCTCTCTCACTGTCTAAAAAAAAAAAAAAAAAAAAGCCTGAGGAGGCTGAAGGTTGATGAGCATGCCTAAAAAAACCAGCTGACTATCAGACACAATTCTGATATCAGACATCTGTGTCAATGTGGATCCATTCTTGGTTGGCCTTATGGAGAAGCCGGTTCATTCTCATTTATTTGAAGATATTCCATTTCTTTGTAAAAACAAAGACTACTTAGTGAGCTATACAAGACCTGTTTGCTCCAGATTCCAATGCAGCTGGGAGGCCCTCGGGCATGGCAGACACAGAGCTGAGGGCTTGAGCGGGAGCCTTGGCTGTGCTGTGCTTGTTTCTTTGTCTAAGAGGCCTTGCCCATGCATCAGCTCTCAGGATCCTGTCCTGTCTTCATAATCGTGTGAACTGATCCTGGGTCAGACACTCAGCAATGCAAGTGGCCTTTGTTGGTGACTGGCGGCGGGAGGGGAGCTGAGCAGCCCCTCCAGGAAGACAAGGGAGCCCACAGGCCTTCATGAAGCCCAGGGGCCTGAGACATCTGCCCTCAGTTATGTTTTCTCATTTATACTGTGCCTTTATGCAAAATGGCATTGGTATAATTCACAACAAGTGATATGCCTAATGAAAGAATGGAAGTGGGAACTAAGGTTCAACTGGAAAAAAATATCATAAATATGGTAATGCAGCACGGTTTCTGCAATTGAGTGTAAAATGTGGCTCTGAGCTTCCTGGAGGCCAAGGCAAAATTGAAAACAAGAGAGGCATGTACTATTGGTAGCAGACAGAAGAGATAATATGGATTTTTAAATTTTTCTCAAACATCTAAAAATAATTGCTCTAATGACTTCTATGTATGGCTTTCTTTCTTTTTTAAAAAAAAGATTTATTTATTTATTTGAGAGGTAGAGTTACAGACAGTGAGAGGGAGAGACAGAGAGAAAGGTCTTCCTTCCGTTGGTTCACTCCCCAGATGGCCACAATGGCTGGAGCTGCACTGATCTGAAACTCAGGAGCCTCTTTCCGGTCTCCCATGTGGGTACAGGGGCCCAAGGACTTGGGCCATCTTCCACTGCTTTCCCAGGCCACAGCAGAGAGCTGCATTGGAAGAGGAGCAGCCAGGACTAGAACCCTCACCCACATGAGATGCCAGGGCCGCAGGCGGAGGATTAACCTACTGTGCCAAGGCACTGGCCCCGATATGTATGGCTTTCAGTGAATGGATAATATGAACGTTCCCCATGAGTTTTTGCCCACAAGTAAGAGGAGAAAAATTGAAACTAAGGCACAACCCAGGAAAGTTAATCCCGTGAGGGGCTCAGCCAACATGAGCGAACTTCTGAAATAAAAAATAAATACACAAAGCCTGGGATTCCAGCGAATGGGGCATGGAATGCCTATTCTACCTACATCATTGCGCCCGGGGCCAGGCCTGAATGATGAAGACAGCTCGTTCCAATGGAAGCGCAGATGGGATTGTTCCAAACAGGAGTCTGCCAGAACTCAGCATCTCTGGTTTGAAATGATGGATGTGTTTCATCGCCGTGTATGTGGTGCCTTGGCAACGCCGTGCACCAACAGCAGGCAGGCTGAGCGTGTCCTCGGGCAGGCTCTGTGCACGGACAGAGGACGACCGAACCGTGCCTGGGTAACAGCTTCAGCGCAGGATTGCAGCTCTGGATTGAATTTTGAGCACATGTGCATTGCTCACTTTTGAAACGCTAAAAGCAATGCAAGAGGCAGGACTTTGGAAAGTAAGTGAGCCCTCGAAACATCCCAGCTTTGTTTGCCTTTTTGTTTTGTTTTTTCCTGTCCTCTAAGGTTCTGCTCCTAGCAGCAAAATATCTGATTGAAAACTTCACATGCCCATTTTTCTCCTCAATCTTGTTAAAGCATAAAATCTGTGGGAAGTCTCCACCATCTGAAAGAGGGAGACATTCTTCACAGTTTGGTTTTATTTTAAAATAAAGCTATGACTTCAGTTTCTAAGCCTTTGTAATAAATTAACCAAATAACAACTGTGTATCAGCTTCTAACCAGCTTAGAACTGTACTGGGCTAAAAAGCATAATTATCTATTTTTGGTACTTATTAATTATTAATTATCTGTTTTATATTCCCTCAAATGATGCTCTTACAGCAGAAGAGAAACTAAGGCAGTGGATACAGTCAGAGAACTAATGAACACTACTCTGTGTCAAAGTCCAAGGCCAAGTTCAAAGAAGGCTGGGCCAACATGGGAAGGAGTGACCAGGGCTCAATCTGGGGCTGCACATTCATTCTTCAAGCCCAAGAGGAGGAGGAGCTACGTGTGACACTGCCCCCAGCTCTTCTCCAATCACAAACATTGAGCCAGATTCAAAGCGACTCCCCAGGTTTCAGTGTGGCTTCTTGCTTTCCAGCAGGTCCCTTTTAAAATCTTCGCTTAAAATGCCGGGCCTGAACGAGGAGCAAGGAAACTTCGCCCGTGCCCAAGAGCCCGATGCCTGCACACAACCAGCATCGTCAGCTCCCAAGCTCATCATCTCACGCTCGGAGTCTTCCAGCACATTCTCCCATTCTTGCTTTTAATCCCGCCTTGGCGACCTTCCACGCACACATCATCTTCCACGAGAAGAACCAGGCACGTTTCTCATCAGCAGTAATCCTGCTGTCAGCCAGGTGTGCAGCTGCAGAGTGCACAGACAGCGGGATGGGGCGAGTGGCCCAGGAGGTGAATGTGTGCAGAGAAATGACAGCGCAGCCTGTGACACAGCTCCGGCCACCTCATGAGTGCAAGGCCTGTTCGACTCAAAGCAGCCTTGCAAAGTGCGGGGTTTGTGTCCCTGCACGCAAACTCGCGAAGGCCCTCACCACAAGCACACACCCCTCGCAGACACAGCACACACCTGCTGGCTAGCCATGCCCGTGGTGAGGAAACAACAGCTGTAGTCCTTAGGACTATGGTCTTGGTTGAATTTGCACTTCGTCAAAGCCGGAACAATCAACCAAGAAAGAATTCCTACTATTTTTCCAAGTGAAATGCTACCGTTTACACAATATGTCATGATCACTTAAATTTTTTTTTCTAATTTTAAACTTGAGATTTGCAAAAAAGTTGCAAACCTAATAGAGTTCTCCAATATTCTTCATCCTGTCGCACGAAGGATCATAGTATAAGCATCAAGGTTAGGGAATTAACATTGGCACATTACTAAAATGACAGATCTTCCTGGAATTTCACCATTTTCCTTATTCACACCCCCTTTTCTGTTCTAGGATCCTACCCAGGACCCCCACGTTTCACTTAGGGGTCGTGGTTGCAACTGCTACAAGGAAACCAGCAAGCCCTGAGATTACCAAAACAACATGCAAGCAGTGCAGGGGCCGCCAGTGCCTCAGTCTCCCAGAACCACTGAGGCCCCTTGATGACCCAGGGGAAGAAACTGGACAACACCTGTGAGTTACAGAATGGGTAAGACCCTGGGTTCAACTGCCGGGTCTCCTGCAGTCCCTGACGCACCCCTGTCAGACACGGCCGTTCGCTTCACTGTGTATACACCACCCATTTCAGCTACAGAGAGTGGAGGCCAGGCTGCATGCATTTGATAAGCCTTTTATTAAACCCCACAGTGTTGCAGGCAGTAGGGATAGGATGATTAATCAGCAGTAGCTGTCCTTTGGGCAGTCCCGGTCTTGTAGGAAATTCTAGAAGCACCGAGGAAGGAAAGTCTGGGACGGGTTGGTGGGGGGAGGTGTGTGTGTGTGTGTGTGTGTCTGGGGGAGGTGGTCATGCTGAAACAGAATCAGACTTTAGAGATAAATGGGCCAACAGAGTCAGAGGAAGGAAGGGAAGGAAAACTCTGGAAGGCAGACCTTCTAGAAAGAGCAAGCAAATAACTTGAGCAGAGGCACAAAGAAAGCCAGAGGTTTGGAGCAAGGCGAGGCTTAGTGAGAGACTGGGGGAGGGAGTGGGAGTGGCCCTTTGAGAACCAGAGCTGGGGAGGCAAGAAGGGGCCAGATTCGTGTCACACAAAGAGCCTCTATGCCACACAAAGGAATTCGTTTTTTTTTTCCCCCTCCTTTAGGCATAAGGAAGCCATTGAAGGGTTTTAACCAGGAGCGATGTAATCAGATTTACCCTTTGGAAATAAGACCTCCCGATTAGTTAGAGAGCTCGGATTTCTTTTCTTGTACATTAACCATTGTTTTCCTGTTTGATCTTTCGACTCCGTTATTGATCGAAATACCAACGTGATGGAAGTCAAGAGGCTATGCCACTTAACCCCGCACAGCCTCAGCTTTCTTTGCTATGTAAGATAGCGATTATATTATCCACCGTACCTTATTGGTTTAGTGCAAGATTAAAGCAAGATAAAGTCTGAGAACCCAGCTCAGGGTGCTATTGCTGTTGATACATCTGCTGGACACCGTCCGTGCCCCGAAGATTACAGACGGGTCAATATTTACTATGGGACCAATTGTGGACAAACCCAGACGATATTAGGTCCAGCACGAACGTGACAAACCATTGAGCTTTCGGTTTATCTTGCTCTTTAGAATGTTGGTATCTGGTTGACAACCCAGAGATTCTGATTTCATTCACCAGAGATGTGGCCTGGGCCCTGGGATTTTAAAAGCTCTCCAGATCTTAATGTGCGGTTGGGTTTGAGAACCACAGTTCCAGTCTGATGTGGCTTTGCAGCCAAGGTCCTCAGAATTCCGCAGCGATGCATAATTCACAGGCTGTCTCGTCTGTACCGGGACACAGAGAAGGAAACAGAGCTTCTGTTCAGTTCATTTCCTGAAGCAAGAACAATCTTAACCAACCAAATAAAAACCTAAACTGAAACCCTGAAGCTGTAAATTAGCCTTTTGAAGAATGTACGTACAGAAACTATAAACTAGAACGAAAATATTTAAGCTGTATAGGAGAGCAGCCCAAAAGGTTCAAGGAAAGTGAAATTAATAGGTAACTCTACTGGGGATGGTGTTGTGGTGAAGCAAGTTAACCCAGTGCTTGCAACACCAGCATCCCTTGTCAGAGTGCCGGTTTGAGTCCCAGCTACTCCACTTCCCACCCAGCTTCCTGCTAATGCACCTGGGAAAATGCCAAATGATAGTTTCAGCATAATATCCAAGTGAAATATGTTTCTCCCTAGTAGCCAACATTCTGTGAAAATCAGAAACAAACACACACAAAATGCCCAAGGTGTTGTTTTATGACTTAATTGTTTTGCAATTTTTAACCAACAAGCAGGGAGAGGGTTGGGAAGCAAGGATATTATATAATAATTATGTGGGGGAACCCTCATAATTCTATCTTTAAAAAGTGAATCATCCTGGGGCCAGTGCTGTGGTGTAGTGGGTAAAGCCACCGCCTGCATTCCATATGGGCGCAGGTTTGAGTCCCAGCTGCTCCACTTCCCATCCAGCTCTCTGCTGTGGCCTGAGAAGGCAGTGGAAGATGGTTCAAGTACTTGGGCCCCTGCACCCACGTGGGAGACACGGAAGAAGCTCCTGGCTCCTGGCTTCGGATCGGCATAGCTCTGGCCGTTGTGGCCAATTAGGGAGTGAACCAGGGGATGAAAGACCTCTCTCTCTCTCTCTCTCTCTCTCTGCCTCTGCCTCTCTGTAACTCTGCCTTTAAAAGTAAAAAATTTTAAAAAATTAAAAATGAATCATCCTAAAACTATTAAAATTATTAATTTTCTAATTTTGAGAATAAAAGGGCAGCTAAGCGGTCCCAGCGACCACCTCCCCAGAGAGACAGCAACATGAACAGCTGTGCATGCACCAAATCTCCTTCACAAGCGCTGCGGACGCCAGGGCAGAGACGAAAGTGCCTGTCCTGCTGCAGTCATTAGGAAAGTCCCATCAAAGAACGCAGGAAGGAAGGAGCTGCCCCTCTCCAGCTCCAAGGGGCATGACATGGCGAGATGCCTCCCGCTTGGGAAAGTGAGAGCAAACTGAATCCCCGGGCCAGACCGTCCTTGAAGAATTCAGACAGACTGAGCCCTGCTGCCCCAGCCCCCAGGCCCCGACCTGTGAGTGATTCTTTGGAGCCAGGCAGCCCCAGCAATCCCTCCCCAAACCTTTGTTAACAGGAAGTGAAGCAACAGCCACACAGAGAGGCCTGAGGAAGGAGTCCAGGACCCTGCCCCGGAGCTCAGAGCCTGGCCTCCAGCATGGAGAGCCAGCCCCTGAGGAAGCCCAAAGGCCACCAGCCCCCGGCCAGCGCTCACACCAGCCCCCGGCCAGCGCTCACACCAGCCCCCGGCCAGCGCTCACAGACTGCACAGGCAGGGACCCGGCTCTGGTGCATGCCACAGCCAGCCTCTGCCAGGTGTGGCAACCACCCCCAGGGCATTGTAGGGACCTGTGGCTGTGGGGCCCAGATGTGACTAGCCGGGGACCAGTCTGTGCAGGCAGAGGGCTGCCTTTACCACGCTCTCCTCCAAGCCTGGCCAGACAGCAATGGGCCCTAGGACTACTTCTTGGGACCCAGAACTGGGCAGATCCTAAAGGCTTCATCCACAGGTGAAAACCCTAGGCTAGCGCTTTGCCTCAATACCAGGGACTTGCAGGCTGGTGAGACAGATTGACTTTGGTATAAATCACCACCAGCCTCCTGCAGGCCTGTTTGTGGGCGACTCAGCTTGCCTGGTGAAAACTGAGACCTATGTGTAACCCACTTGGGGCCTGCTGAGTAGTTGAGGGGCTGCCCCTGTCACTCTCTACAATCCTGAGCAGGCAGCAAGGAGTCACTGGACTGCTTCGAGACTCAGTGCCAGGCTGTCAGCATTGGACAGCTCGGCATTGGACAGATTCTCTCTCTCTTTCTGACTTTCAAAATAAATTAAGTACATCTTATATTTAAAAAAGAAGAAGGAGGAAATATAACAGCCCAAATAATCAGTGTTGAGGCTCCATGGGTGGGTCTACTGTGAGAGCTGCTAACATTACACTGATGGTTGCCCAGCGCGATGGTCCCCCACGAGTTCTTGGGTTGAAGACTTCACCCAGAGTCCTAAGTTAATGGTATTTGGTGGCGGCTCTTTGAGAGATGATCATGGGGAGGCCCTCGGGCATGGCAGACACAGAGCTGAGGGCTTGAGCGGGAGCCTTGGGTGTGCTGTGCTTGTTTCTTTGTCTAAGAGGCCTTGCCCATGCATCAGCTCTCAGGATCCTGTCCTGTCTTCATAATCATGTGTACTGATCCCGTGTCGGACACTCAGCAATGCAAGTGGCCTTTGTAGGTGACTGGCGGTGGGAGGGGAGCTGAGCAGCCCCTCCAGGAAGACAAGGGAGCCCACAGGCCTTCACACCCTGCTCGGCGACCTCAGCGGGCGCTGGAGACATCTGCCAGGATGCCCCTGGGCGCTCTGTGCCTTGCGTGGGACAGCTGCAATCGGTTAAGTACTTTTGAGCACCGCGTGTTCTGTGATGGGCTCTTCCTGCACTTTGTACTCATAAGTTCCCCATTACATCAAAGGTTCTCCAGCCCAGGAACAAAGCTGATCTTCCCGCCGCCTTCTCCATGGCACACAGTGGGGCTCCTCTCTTCCCGGAGCCCTTTCGTGTCCTTGCCGAGATGTGAGCCATCCTGCTCTCCTGCCAGAGCCTGCTGTGGCTCCCCCAGACACCATCAGCTTAGCTGCCCACCTCCTGTGCACCTCGGGCATCCGGAGTCTTGGAGCTCCCTGATCTTCGTTTTCTCATATGAAAAACGAGGGGACTGGAACCGGCTCTTGCTTTGAACAACCCATTTGCGTTTATATCAGAACAATCTGTTACAAAATGCAAAAAATATGTGGGTCTTTCCCTACACTCCGTGTCTTCGGCCGCAGCGTTGAGCGGTATAATCCCTTTTTTAGTGATACTGCTGCGCCCTCCTGTGGTTGAAAGTGAAGTTGTGATTTCACCTGCTAAAGGCCTGGGTTAAACAATCCAAGATAGGGATGGTGTGAAGATAGCCAGCCCTCCGGATGAAGGATTCCTTGTTTTGGATTCAACTAGCCTTGGATCAAAAAGACTTGGAGGAGGTTCGGCGCTGTGGCATAGTGGGTAAAATCGCCACCCGCAGCACCAGCATCCCATGTGAGCGCTGGTTTGAATCTCCGCTGCTCTCCGCTGATGAGCCTGGGAAAGCAGTGGAGGATAGCCCAAGTGTTTGGAACTCTGACACTCATGTAGGAGACCTGGAAGCAGCTCCCGGCTCTTGGCTTAAGACTGGATCAGCTCTGGCCATTGAGGTCATTTGGGGAGTGAGCTAGTGGATCTCTCTCTCTCTCTTTCAAATAGCTAAATAAAACTTTTAAAAAAGACTTGGGGAAAACATAACTGTACTGAACTCATGCAAGCTTTTTCATGCCATTATTTCCTAAACCACACAGTAAAGTAAGTACTAACAGCGTTTGCATTGTATTAGGTGTTCTGAGTCCTCTAGAGATGATTAGAGTATATGGGAAGATATGCATAGGTTCTTTTTTTAATTAAAGATTTATTTTAATGGCCAGTGTTATGGCATAGTGGGCTAAGCCTCTGCCTGCGGTGTTAGAATCCCATGTGGGCACTGGTTCGAGTCCCAGCTACTCCTGATCCGGCTCTGCTATGGCCTGGGAAAGCAGTGGAAGATGGACCAAGTGCTTGGGCCTCTGCACCTGTGTGGGAGACCTGGTAAAAGCTCCTGGCTCCTGGCTTTGGATTGGTGCAGCTCCAGCTGTTGTGGCCATCTGGGGAGTAAACCAGAGGATGGAAGACCTCTCTCTGGCTCTTTCTCTCTCTGACTGTGGCTCTACCTGTCAAATAAATGAAATAAAATATTTTAAAAAATTAAAAATAGTAAAAATATTTATTTTATTTATTTGAAAGGCAAGTCACAGAGATGGGGGAGGAGTGCAGAGAGAAAGAGAGAGAGAGAGGGGGATTGATTTTCCATCTGCTGGTTCATTCCCCAGATGGCCACAGAAGCCAGAAGCCTGGAACTGCATCTGGGTCTCCCACATGGGTGGCAGGGGTCCAAACACTTGGCCCAGCCTCTGCTGCTTTCCCAGGCACCTTAGCAGAGAGCTAGATTAGAAGTGGAGCAGCCGGGACTCAGATCGGCGCCCACAGGGAATGCCAGCGCTGCAGATGGTGGCTTTACCCGCTAAGCCACAGCGCCGGCCCCTGTACGTAGGTTTTGTGGGAAACACCGCACTGTCTTACATAAGGGACTTGGGCATCCTTGGATTGTGGTATCCTCAAGCGTCCTGGAACCAACCCCCTGCAGATAATGAAGGGTGACTATAAATCAGCTCTTCTAGAAGACACTGAATCACCATATAGCCTGACTGCCGGGAGGCCCCTGGGTGTCACAGCCTGGGAATTCCAGCCCTGAGCTGGGAGCCTTTAAGGCCTCTTCTCTCAGCTGGTAGGAAAATGACGGCGCCTGTTGCTTTGAGGGTCTTGCCACATGCTGTCGCTGCTGAGAGTCCTCTTTGCTGCCACCTTCCGTTCCTGGCAGGACCAGCACCGGACAAGCCCCTCCAGGCGTGGCCAGTGTGCTGCCCCTGGCTGCCCCCGCCTGTCTGTTGAGGGCTTCTCCTGCAGGGCCTGGTTCCTGGACAGGCTGCCTGCAGGGCCCTGAGTCACCAGGTTGTCAGCCTGAGCCGCCCCTCCTCGGTCTCACAGGAGCTGCTCCCCGCTGGGACCCCTGGGGCGTCCTGGGGGAAAGCACGGGCTCTGTGCCCCAGGGCTGCCCTGGGAGTAGGAAGCTGCTTACTCTCTGTGTCTTCCTTGTTGGCTCCTTTGTGAGCCTGGTGTCATCACTTTTGTTGCTGGAATGAAAATGCAAATTACAAATGCAAAGTTCCTGGAACTCTAGGTCTCCTCTCAAGTCTCAAGGTATTTGGAGTATTTCTGGACTCCTTTTTTTTTTTTTAAAGATTTATTTTATTTATTTGAAAGTCAGAGTTACACACCAAGAGAGAGAAGGAGGGGCAAAGAGAGAGAGAGATGTTCCATCCACTGGTTCACTCCCCAGTTGGCCACAATGGTTGGAGCTGTGCTGATCCGAAGCCAGGAGCCAGGAGCTTCTTCTGGGTCTCCCATGTGGGTGCAGGGGCCCAAGGTCTTGGGCCATCTTCTTCTGCTTTCCCAGGCCACAGCAGAGAGCTGGATGGGAAGTGGAACATCCAGCACTTGAACCGGTGCTCTGGACTCTTTTTCTGCATTCCACAGTTTACAGTTAATGAGAAGACGGGCTTGCCTAAGTTACAGAATGGAAACAAGACTGCAGGTGAAAAATTGGAGCTTTGGTTTCCAGTTAAAGTCTAAGTAACCTTGCTCCGGAATGGACCAGACAGACAGGTTCCTAGGCTGTGAGAAGAATGGCCCCGTGTGCATGTCCCCAGGAGCTGCCGTGAATAGAGAGAGAGAGGTGGAAGACCCCTGGGGGCCTTGTTCTCATCACAAAAGGGCTTTCGCTGAGCACTTACTGGCTGAGGGACCGGACCGTGGCAGCTACTGGGGAACATGCAGAGAACTAAGCAAGGCAAGCCCACCTACCGGGTTTTCACAGAGGGCCACGAGACCAATCGCTCTAACCCCATGTGCCACAATGCTTGTCCTAAAAAAAAATCCAAATTGTGGAAAAATATCCATAACATAAAATTTAGCATTTAACCATTTGTAAGTGTGCAATTTAGTAGTGCTGAGAACATTCCCATCTTTAGACTACTTTGCATCTTGCAAAACTGGGTCTCCCTAGCCACTCGGCATCTTCCCATTCCCTCTCTCAGCCCCGACACCTGTTACTCTGTGAGACCTGTTAGTCTGTGAGTTTGACTATTCTAGGCACCTCATGAAAGGGGAACTGTTTAATATTTGTCCTTTGTATCTGGCTTCTTTAACTGACCATAATATTCTTAAGGTCATCCATGTTGTAGCATGTGCCAGAATTTCCTTCTGTTTTAAAGCTGAATAATATTCCATTTTCTCTCTCTCTCTCTCTCTCTCTCTCTCTCTCTCACACATACACACACACACAGAGAGAGAGAGAGAGAGAGAGAGAGAGAGATCTTTTCCATCCACTGGTTCATACCTCAGATGCCTGCACAGCTCGCATCTGGGCCAGGCTGAAGCCCATAACTCCATCTGGGTCTCCTCCATGAGTGACAGCCCATAACTCCATCTGGGTCTCCTCCATGAGTGACAGCCCATAACTCCATCTGGGTCTCCTCCATGAGTGACAGGGACCCAAGTACGTGAGCTGTCATCTGCTGCCTTCCCAGGATGTGCACTAGCAGCCAGCTGGATGGGAAGCACAGTGGAGCTCCAATATAAGACGTGGTAGCCTCAACTGCTGTGCCCCAGTGCCCGCCCCATCCACATTTTCTTTATCCAGTCATCTTTTGACAGACACTTGAGCTGCTTCTAAAGCTGCTATGAGCACAGCTATGTACACATAGCTGAGTCCCTGTTTTCAGTTCTTTGGGGTATCTATTCAGATGTGTAATTGTGAGATCATATGATAATTCTATGTTTACTTTTTGAGAAGTTGTCATACTGTTTCCATAGCAGTTGCACCATTTTGCCTTCCTGCCAACAGGGCATAACGGTTGTCAAGATATCAGTTTTAACCTTAAAAAACGTGGTTTTGGGGCCAGCACTGTGGCGCAGAGGGTTAAGGCACTATCTACAGTGCCAGCATCCCGTATGGGTGCCAGTTCAAGTCCCAGCTGCTCCACTTCCCATCCATCTCCCTGCTAATGGCCTGGGAAAGCAGCAGAGGATGGCCCAGGTCCTTGGGCCCCTGCACCCACATGGGTGACCTGGAAGAAGCTCCTGGCTCCTGGCTGCAGTCTGCTGCAGCCCCGGCTGTTGAGGCCACCTGGGGAGTAAACCAGCGGATGGAAGATCTCATTCTGTGTGTGTGTGTGTGTGTGTGTGTATGTGTGTCTGCCTCCCTCTGTAACTCTGATTTTTTAAAAAAGTGGGAGGGGCTTCAAATCTACAGAAAAGCCCAGATTTCTCCACTGTCCGCATCCTAGCACACGTACCCGCCCGCCTTTGTCCTCAGATGCCAACGTGTTTGTCTTCTGACAGGTGTCCTTCATCCCTGAATACTTCCGCGTAGATCCCCCCAAACCCAGGGCTATCCTCACCTCACCGCAGAGAAACAAGAACTGGAAAGTGCGATGGCAGATGGGTCTGTGGCTGAGCCCCCAGGGCCAGGAAGGTCCCCAGACTGGCAAGATGCCCACATGTGACAGAGCCCTGGGCTTGAATGTCAGTGTAGACGCTGCTAGCCGGCATCTCTGAGCCTCACTCCCCACTTCCGTTCCAGCAATTGTCCCCGCCATATATTTGCATTTCCCCATTGCAGTCCAGGGCCAGGATCCCATTTGCGCTTTGATGTCCCGCCTGCTTAGAGTGTCTCAGTCTTACCCTCGCTTTCACAGCTGTCTTCCTTTATCCCCGTGTTCGTGGGGCTGGTGTCTCCCGAGGCCCCTGTTCTTGGCACACAGGTGGCTGCCTTCCCCTGTGTCCCTCTCCTAACTTCCTCTTGTCATAGGGGCACCTGTAATATTGGATAAGGGCCCACACCAATCAATGGCCTTAGCTTAACTTGGTCCAACTTAGTCACATTTTGGAAGATGATATCTCCAAAGACTACAGTAATATAAGGAGGTACCGGGGTTTATGACATCAACGTATGAATTTTTTTTTGTGGGGGGGAGGGCACGGTTCAGTCCGAAACAGTGTCTCTGATGGTCTTCACAGGTGCAGGTCTCCCCATCCCCAGAGTGCGACCCAGGTGATGCACCCCTGGGTGCTGGTGGTGTTTCCTCACGGCTCAGCTCAGCCCCCATGCTCTTGGCAGGTACACCTGAGATCAGGCTGTGTTCTTTTCAGAACTATGTCACCCTGAAGGTTCCCTGTGGTGCTAAAAGGATGCTTCAGGGTATCACGGCACAGAATGACCACGCTGCTGTTTGCCGGTTCCTCCGCAGTGACGTCACTCCGTTGCTCTCTGTCTGTGAGGCAGCCCCGGAGACGTGGCCGTGCAGGAATCCTGCAGCCTGCAGCCCCGGGTGCTGAGGTCACCACTAAATTTAGACTCAAAAATCACAGCGTGGTTTCCAAAATCAGAAAATGAGTTTTCCATCCCCCGTTCCGGTTAGAATTCTTGAAGTGGTTTTTTCTGGCGGGCGGGGGGTTGTTTTCCAGTTTCCGAATTTTGTTTTTCGGAGGAAGTTACGCTTTGGCTTCCATTCCCCCCGCCGGCTTCAGAGGAAGGCTGAATTCCTCCTCTCTGCGGAGTGAGTAATGAGCTGATCGTTCAGAACAAAAGTCGGCAGCGGCACAAACGGGCGGCAGGAAAGCAGCGGCTTCCTTACCATGAAGCATGGCTGGCCCCGCAGCCCGGGCCCGAGTACAGGTCCCAGGGTGTCCACACGCAGGGGCCAGGGGACCCGCCCAGCCTGAAGGGACGAGGAGAGCAAGTGTTTCTGTGAACCGGCTCCACGCTGTGGTAGGAGCTTTCCAGACTCTAAACCCCCAGGTGAAATGAACATTTCCTTTTCTGTTTCGGACTGATGGTGTGGCTCAGACACATGTCATATGGCTCATCAGGGCTGGTGCTCAGACTTAAGCCCCCGTTGGTTTGCCTGCCTCCAAATCTCCTGTTTTTCTTGTTGATGTCCTGGTGACTACTTTTAGGTGAGTGACATCCCCCTAAGACTCAAGAAATGTGTTTCTCCTGGTTGCCCCTCTTCCAGGCCAGCTCTCTGCTGTGGCCAGGGAGTGCAGTGGAGGATGGCCCAAGTGCTTGGGCCCTGAAACCCATGGGAGACCAGGAGAAGCACCTGGCTCCTGCCTTCAGATTGGCGCAGTGTGCCGGCCGTAGCGGCCATTTTGGGGGTGAGCCAATGGAAGGAAGACCTTTCTCTCTGTCTCTCTCTCTCACTGTCTACTCTGCCTATCAAAAAAAAAAAAAAAAAAAAAAAGAAATGTGTTTCTCTACTGCCCCAGAACCATTTTCCGTGATCTCCTATGATCTGGCCTTGATGTAGAGGGTTAGTGATGAGCGTCTGTAGGAGGAGGAGCCTAAAGGGTGCCCCTGCCAGGGCCAGAATCCAGACCCTGACTTTGTATGTTCCTTAACCTCTGGGTTCACTAGAAATAAGAGGATTCAATGAGATGATACATAAAACATGCTTAAGACAGGCCCTTGCGCATTGAAAGTGCTCAAGTTAGCTATTCTATAAATATTTATTGTAACTAATCGTCTGCTCAAAGAATACAGAGATGAAATTATCTGATTTGAACCTGTAAAACTGATCCTGAAGGGTTATAGAATACTGCCCTAAACTATAATATTCAGTGGCTTAAAAGGTGTGTGTGTGTGTGTGTGTGCGCGCGTGCGTGCGCAATGTATGTACTTTATCAAATTGAGGGCTAGGAGGAGTTGTGATAGAAGCTTTCTGAAAAGTCTGCCAACCTGGACAGCAGACTGTGTCTAGCTCTGCTAAAAAGCCACCAACAACTTGCTGGCCCTCACTTCTTTTCAGCTGACCACCCCTGCAGGCTGGGGCACTTGTCTGGGGCAGCTGTAGTCCATGGGTCCTTCGTCTTCCTCTTAGGACCAGTGGCCACCTGGAGACAGTCCTCTCGTCTCAACGGTGGAAGCACATGCCTACGAGTCCAGTCTCAGACATGCTTTGCAGTCTGTAGTTCTCAGATCTGTCAATTTCCCATTGGCCAAAGCAAGTCGCGTGGCTTCACTGAGCCCTGAAGAATTACACTAAGCCCACAGGTGTGGCCACTAAAAGATGCGTAGTAAAGAGTACAGAGAGCACAGAGGAACTGAAACCATCAGTGCAACCTTACACAGGTGAAAACACAAAATCGGAAATCTGAGAAGCTCCAAAATCTGAGGCCCCAAAATCTGACATAACGTCACAGGTGGAAAATTCCACTCCTGGCCACACTGATGACAGGTTACCATTGAAACACAGGTGTGCTAAAATCATTATGTGCAGTTACCTTCTGTCTGTGTGTATAAGGTGAATATGAAACTTTCATGAAATTTGTGTTTAGACTTGGGTTTCATCCCTAAGATAGCTCATTGTGTAGAAGGAAATTTTACAAAATCAAAGAAAACCCAGAATATAAAACACTCCGGTCCCTAACATTTCAGCTAAGGGCTATTCAACCTGTATGAGCTGAATCTAAGGACATGAATCTAGTGAGAAAGATACATTTAAGGTTTGGTTCCACTGGGGTGCAAATTTTATACTAAGCAAAAGCTACTGTAGTACAGACACAGTTAACACCATGCTCATTTAAAAAAATATATTCTATTTATTTATTTGAGACTTAGAGTTACAGACACAGAGAGAGGTCTTCCATCCACTGGTTCACTCCCCAAATGGCTGCAATAGCTGCAGCTGAGCTGATCTGAAGCCAGGAGCCAGGAGCCAGGAGCTTCATCGGGGTCTCCCACACGGGTGCAGGGGCCCAAGCATGTGGACCATCTTCTACTGCTTCCCCGGCCATAGAAGAGAGCTGGATCAGAAGTGGAGCATCCAGGACTCGAACCGGCACCCATATGGGATGCTGGCACTGCAGGCAGAGGTGTAGCCCACTATGCCACAGCGCGGGCCCCACACCATGCTCATTTAATACAGGTAAGCAGACCGTGACATTTGTCATCCAAAGCAGGACATTTGAGAGTAGAATGGAGCATTACTAGTCATTTAGGCCAGGATAATGAGCCTAACTGGGGAATGCCCTGGGCAACCTGGGGCCCATAATCACCCAACACTGAGCTCAACATGTTGCTTCAGAAGTCATAAAAGCTGCAGTGGCTTCGAATGCATTACTGGATGTGTCGTGCTTGGAAGGATGAAGAAGACAGCTCTGCTTCCCTTTGGGCCACTTGGCCACGCTGGCAAGATCATCTTCATGCCTGAACTTCAGAACTGCTTAACTGTGTGAGAAGAGAGGTGAGGACGGTGAGGAGTGGAGAGACTTTGTAAAACGAATCTTTTCTTTATAATTTTAAAAATGTTTATTTCTTTGTTTTTGTTTTATTTGAAAATGAGAGAGAAATCGCTCATCTACTGGTCTACTGGTTCACTCCCCAAATGCCCACAACAGCCAGGGCTGGACCAGGCAGGCTGAAGTCAGGAGCCTGGAAGTCAGTTAGCATCTCCTGCATGGGAGGCAGGGACCTAAGTACTGAACCTACCACCTGAGGCCTCCCAGGGTGCACATCAGCAGGAAGCTGGAGTCTAGAGTGGAGCTGGGAGGCAAACCCCAGACATGGGATGAACATCCAAGAGGCGTCTCCACCACTGTGCCAAATGCCTACCCCTCCAGTGAATCTTGACTGAAGGAATAGGGGATATGTAGCTAAAAATAGCAAATACTCATGGGCAGCTTGCTATCTCTTTCAAATATATGGACGTCTGTTATTAAAGAAAAAGAAATTGGGAACATTTAACATTTGCTCATCAGATAGTCCTTAGGCCAATAGCCCTAAGCAGAACATACTGGAATTGAAATGAGAACAAGCACATCTTCCTGCTGCTTACCAGTTGTGTGATCTTGGCTAAACCACACAGCTCCCTTGAGACTGAATTTCCTCCTTTATTAAGAAGTAATAATGTAAATGACTCAATCCTGCCATGTGGGTGAAAAGTAAGGTGTCCTTATTATCGGGGTTCTCCAGATAAGCAGAGCCAGTAGAATGTATACCGCGTGGAAGAGGGTTTGTTACAGGAATTGGCTCAGTAAGAAGGGAGGGCAAGCTGGAGGCTCAGGAGATGGTGTAGTTCCGGCTGTACCTGATGGTCTGAGGACCAGAGCAGCCGACGATGCAACTGTTGGCTGACGCTGAAGGTCTGACAGCAGGTATGGGGATGGACTCACATGGGGAGCTCATCAGTGGGAGCCCTGGAGGCCGAAGTCTCCAGAACCAGGAGCTCCAGTATCCCAGGCAAGGAGAAGATGGCTGTCTTAGCTCAAGTGGAGAGAGAGACCGGAAGGGAGGGAGGGATAGAGAGAGAGAGAGAGAGAGAGAGAGAGAGATGGGGGGGAGTTCGTTCTTCCCTATCTGGTTCACTCTGCAAATGGCCACAATGGCCTGGGCGGGGAGCTGGATCAAAAGTGGAACAGCTGGGACTTGAACCAGCACCCATATGGGATGCTGGCATTGCAAGTGGTGGCTTAACCCATTACGCCACAATGCTGGCCCCAAATTGTGCATATTTTCTGTTTTAAGTATTTATAATTCAAAGATATTAATGAAATAACAAATTGATTTTATGGTTCTTTTAAAATATGCTATTAAATAACTCATATTAACTTGTTTTATATTGAAGTCTTACTAAAAGGATAGAGGAGTACATTTAAAGTAGTTTAAGAAGCATCATATCCATAAGCTTATTAGATTTATGCTTTCTTAAGTCCTTGGGAAGATTTTGTTGTTAAATTATAGCTCTTAGAAGGAGAGTTGAGCCGGCGCCGTGGCTCACTAGGCTAATCCTCTGCCTTGCGGCGCCGGCATACCGGGTTCTAGTCCCAATTTGGGGCACCGGATTCTGTCCCAGTTGCCCCTCTTCCAGGCCAGCTCTCTGCTGTGGCCAGAGAGTGCAGTGGAGGATGGCCCAAGTACTTGGGCCCTGCACCCCATGGGAGACCAGGAAGAGCACCTGGCTCCTGGCTTTGGATCAGCGCAGTGCGCCGGCCACAGCGGCCATTGGAGGGTGAACCAAGGGCAAAGGAAGACCTTTCTCTCTGTCTCTCTGTCTCACTGTCCACTCTGCCTGTCAAAAAAAAAAAAAAAAAAAAAAAAGGAGAGTTGGATGTTTTACCTTTATAAGAAAGTCTGTACTGTGTATGGCCATCTAATTAGGTTGTAACTGTTTCCTTACTAAACACTGCTGGAATTTGCTGGAGTCTTGTGATTCATTTTATGAAATAATAAGATTTGTAAATTGCATTAAAAACTACAGGGAAAATTGTATTTAAAATTTGTAACTTAAATGAAGTGAGTATTCATTTTGAAAACAAAAATAACCATTGAGTAATATTTTGGTGCCGACAAGTCGCTCTTGGGAATGTCCAGCCATGGTTCGTGGAGTCGTCCCCCTCCCCCCTCCCCCCTCCCCTGCCCGGCCTCTTCTGCAGCTCTTGGGCGAGCTGACCAGTGGTGCACAGGATGGTCACTGTGTCCATCTGTGTGGTTTCCTTTCTCATGAGACTCTACACTCCGCTGGAGCAGGGACCATTCTTATTTCTCTTTCTAGCCCAGAACACAGCACAGGGCTTGGCACTGGGGAGTGAGGTGGCCTCAAGAAAAATTCACTTAAGGAATAAATAGTGAGGAGGGGGCTGGGGCGGGAGGCAGGAAGTAGCCCCGGGATGAACTCCGGGCAGGCGGGTGGGAGGGAGGCCAGGGGTGGGCCTCACGCTGACCTCCCTGACCTGGAGCTTTGCACGGCGTCTCTCTGAGTTCCACTTGACTCTGCAGCTGTTTGTGTGTTGCAGAGCTGGGCTCCATGGGTGGGTAAGTCGCCCTTTCTCACATTCTGAACACTCACGCCCTGTGAGGCTGTGCCAACTCTTGCCCGGGGTTTTCATCAGCCAATGGATTCACTGAATTAGGCCACCTGTGACCCAGCACACCTGCTCCTGGTCCATCAGAAGTCACTGTTTCCTTGACAAAGCAACCTCTGTGAAGCATGACCATGGCTGTCTTCATTGTTCCAGAGGGAGGAGCCCCAGGGGTCGGTCCTGGGTCATGAACAAATTTTTATTAGTAAATGGATTTGTTTTAGCTGACTTGCTCCCTCTCAGGATAAAAGAGAATCCAGAATCTCGGGTAGCTGTGTCTGTTTCATCTCTATGAATCCACCTTGGGGCCCTGTGCCTGGTACCGAAGGGATGTGTAATGAAATGTGTGTTGCATGAGCAAATAAGGAAACACAAGGACGAGGAAAGTGTGCCTTTAGGGAAGCAGTTCTTCTGTAGAAGATGGCAAAAAAAAAAAGTGGTAGCTGACAACTCTTCCATCTGCTTGCCAGACCGCCCTCTTCCTTGGGAGCTCCTGTACTTCCGGTGTGAGTAGGAGCCTCTACCTCCCACAAATCCCATGTCCTGCCCGTGGAGACCGCATGGAGCTGGGCCACGGTAGCTGCTCCCTGGCATCCTTCTCAGCTAGGGAGCCTCTGTCGTTGAGTGTCTCCAGCAAAGAGAATAAAGCTGGCCAAAGAGAAAAACATAAATTAAAGACAGGGAGAACCTAGGGTATTTTGAGCCCTATGTTTAAATAAATAGTTCTTGAGGCCCAATTTTTCCCTGCACCAGTTTGAGTTACTTGCCTGGAAATGGAGTGTGGGCTGCTGCAGCGATGAGGATGGTGTTGCTTGTGACAGCTTGTGCACGGAGTGCTTCCTGCATGCAAGGAGTTTTCTAAGTGCTTGATTCTTGTTAGCCCACCTAACTCCCCAGAAACCAGATGGAGAGAGTTTTATTATTAGCCACAATTTTGAGATGAAGAACCAGAACCTGTTGGACTTTCACACAGCTGAGAAGTGTCAGCTACTGGATTCAAACCCCAGCATGGGCTCTGGAGCAGGCTCCTCACCTACTTGTCTGTGCTCCAGCATTGACGGTGGCGATGAACTTGGAGACCTCCCCACACTGCACACGGAGAGCAGATTGTAGCCCATCTGAAGAGGATAATCCGGAGTCCTAGATGGAGGGGGTCAGGCTCACAGAGGCCTTGATGTTTGTATTAAACACTGTTTGCTGCTAAACTTGGAGGCATTCTTGGGTTGGTGAGATTTTTCTTGATCACTGCAGGGGGTTCAGCTGGATTAGGATAGGCTTGGGGAAAAGGAAGAAGAACACTTGTTTGGAATGAGCCAGAGACAAGGGGTGTTGGGGTGGGGGACAACTGAAGGGTCCTGAGCCTGGCCAAGTCCAGATGCTCACGGTTCCTAACTTGTGTGCTGATCCCAGTGGACAGGTGCGTCCTTTCTGAGCATTCTCGCTGTTGTCATGGTGAATTTCAGTGTGGCAGCTTGACCAGGCCATGGCATCCCCAGGTAGTTGGGAAAGCCTTACTTCTGGGTATGTCTGTGAGGGAGTTTCTGGAAGAGCCTAGCATTGGAGTCAGGGGACTGAGTGAAGAGACTTGCCCTCACCAGGGTGGGCGCCACCATCCACCATCCAATCCACTAAGGGCTCAGACAGAACAAAGATCCAAGGAGGAGAGAAGTCTTTCTCTCTCTCTGAGCTGGGACGGTCACTTTGTCTCATCTTCTGATACCATAGACCCTGGCTCTCAGGTGTTTGGACTCCAGAATCAATATCAGTTATTTCCCTTACTCCCCATCTCCCCACAAATTCTCAGACCTTTGGCCACAGATTGGTAATCATATCATCAGCTGTCCTGGTTCTCGGGCCTTTGGACTTGGACTGAATTATATCAATGGCTTTCCTGGGTCTCCAGCTTGCAGCCATAACCATGAAAATCAATTCCCTTTCTTTTTATCATCTAGGCATATCTATCTATCTATCTATCTATCTATCTTCATCATCATCTCCCATTGGTTCCATTTCTCTGGAAAATCCTAATGCAGTTCTCATACAAAAACGTTAATTAACATCTAAATGTTTTGCACATATGCCACACCAGGTACAGTACAAAACTGCTTGGAGACATAAAACACACTGATGTACCCTCGAAGACGCCAGAGGTGATGTAAAGATCCAGTTAACATATAACGGCTTTCTAGTTTGCAGATGGTGACTAGGCCCAAGTTCCTGGCAATGTGCACTTTAGGTAAAGAATTATGGAATACAAGGGACATGCCACTCCACAACTGTTCAAGTGACCACGCAAAATTTTGTTAGTCATCAAAAATCTACTTGTATTCCTGTTTGTTGAGCCCCTACTAAAAGCTAATCCTAGGCACTGGTGCCATGGTCTCTCGAGCCCTGTCGGTGTGGGAGATGGTAAGCAGAGGAGGACACTTGAGGAGCCCAAAAGCGAGGCCGGTACAGTCTTGGTGTAGATGGAGACCAGTGATCCCGAGAGACCCATTTGTTTCCATGGGACACGAGTGACAAGAACAAGAAGGGAAGGGTGACAGGGACAGTAGTGAAGACAGAGTGAGAGAAGGAGCCTGAGAGAGCTGGAGGGGGCGTTCTGGGCGGGGCTGAGCTCTGTGTGTCAAGGGGGATGCAGCCAGAGCAGGTGTAGCTGCAGCGCGTGCTGCCGAAGCACCTGGGCCAGGGCGCTTCCCAGGTGCACACGGCTGGCATGTAACTCAGGTGACAGGAAAGGAGGCGCTCCACCTGCAGCCGAAGGGTCAGCACATCTACTGACAGGCATACACTTCCCCAGGGAAGTTTCTCTGCCGCGCACAGGAAGTCAGTGCCGGTGCCTGCCTGCACTTCCGGGGCATTCTGGGGGCTCTACTGCATACCATTTTCACTGTAGAGGGTAACCTTGACAAGTCTGGCTTGTTTAGCAGGTGGTAATTTCTTGAGTGTATGGAGCCATTGCTTTTCTCTGTGGCCTCTGAGGCCTGGAACAGCTTCTGATGTTGGAGGGCCGTGGTGAACGTTTGGTGGGTGTTGTTGTTGCTGGATTTTCCGTAGTAAGTGTTGAAAAGAATTTTTTGCTTGCATTCCAAGAAAATGCTGCTCATCAGCTGGTCCCGTGCTTTCCAACACACTGGCATCTTCAAGCCTTGTTTTATTCTTTTGGAATAACAAAGCAATCGGTGCATCAGTTAAGGTTCTATCAACGCTTAAGCACAATGAGTCCTGGAGGTGATGACCATCATAGCCCCATTTGATTTGTACCCAGGATTTAATTTATAGATGAAACTGAAGGATAGCACAGACAGGTCAGTGTCATTAAAAGAAGAACTTAGTTTCTTTTTTAAAAAGATTTATTTATTTATTTGAAAGGCAGAGTTACAGAGAGGCAGAGAGAGAGAGAGAGAGAGAGAGGTCTTCCATCCGATGATTCACTCCCCAGATGGCCGCAATGGCCAGAGAGAAGCCTGGAGCTTCTTCCAGGTCTCCCACGCTGGTACAGGGGCCCAAGGACTTGGACCACCTTCTACTGCTTTCCCAGGCCATAGAAGAGAGCTGGATTGGAAGAAGAGCAGCTGGGACTCAAACTGGTGCCCATATGGGATGCAGGCACTGCAGGCGGCAGCTTTACCTGCTACGCCACAGCACTGGCCCCTTTAATAATTTTGTTAGACTCTGGGCTATAGGGGATATCCCTAGCTTGCCAGTACCTGGCCTTGGGGTGGTTTAAGGGGTGTGGGGTGTGGGGGTGTTAATTTTCTTGGAGTGTGAGTTAGATAAAGGCGGTTATTGGAGACGTTGATTTTGGATTGGTTGGTTTACATGTGAAAGGCATCCTTGAATCCCTAGGAATTAACCCTGGGAGAGGTGTTTCTTCCTTGGCCAGTGTTGCAGAAAAACTGGTGAGATGAGGCCAGATCGGTGTCCTGGTGTCCTTAATTTAGGAGACTGGATGCAAAAAAAACAGCAAAATTTTGCTTGAGTAGGAAACAGAGAAGCTCCCAGCAAAGGGAGGGGCAGGAGGTGGGGAGGAGGAGAAGTCTCTGAGGTCTCCTAGTCTAAGGGTATTTGTATGTCTTTAACATGTCATCTCCAAAGAGCAAATGTAGCGATTATACATTAGCTACTGTGAAGGTAGGGGCAGTCTTAATGGAGCCTTTTCTAACCTGTTTTTGTCAAAATCTAAGTCTCGTCCATTGGCAAATACTGCGTCCGGGTTTGTTCAGTGTCCACTTGCTGAAAAGGAGCTGCAGTTTGTACGTGCTCACAAGGAGCTGGCCTGCTTCTTGTCCTGGGCTTGCTCACCAGCGAGGCCCCCAGGATGTCAAAGCATTGTGAAATTTGGAAAATTACAAAACGAACCAGCAACCACATGACTAATATGCTCTCTCTTGACAGATAAGGAAATCCTGACGCAGAAATGGTAATCAAGTACAAGGCCAAGGCCGGAGAGTAAGTGACGAAGCTGTGAATTCAACCGAGGCGTGGTCTCCAGGCTTAGTAGCTGCTCCAGAGTGAAGCTGGTCTTTCTAACAGTGGTGAGGGGTGAGTTCAGTTATTATGGCAAAGCTTTACAAACAGCTGGAGTTTCATCAATGCACAAGAGAACGGGAGGCAGTTTTCCAAAGTTCACGTGAAGTTATTCGAGCCACTGTTCCGACTTGAGGAAACACATTTTACTTTTGTGATCAAAGGAAACATTCTGTCATCAGGCAGCAGGCAGCCTTCCAGAATCTGAGGGCACATTCGACTCCAGATGTCACTTCTGATTAACGAGGAGCAGGTGGCAGGAGAGGCTAGGCCAGCATACTTCTCCCATGGGTGGCTTAGAGTTGGGCTGGCCTGAAACTGAGAGATGGTCCTTGATGACCTTTCAAGGGTTGCTAGGGGCAGAAATCTAATTTTTGTAGCTTCCATATCCTATTGAGCCACAGTTTTCTTCTGGTTCACAGAAAATGAGCCAGCAAGTAAATGAACTGTTTGAAGTAACTTCTGCATTTTTCAAGTTAGATGGACTAGTGTGGCATTATGAATATATCTAAACATGCTTTATCTCCTTACAGTCTTTACAAATAGTAGTATTCTCTTTTTGTTAAAAAATTTAAGTGTATCAGTTTATCTGAATCAAAAAATAAATACTTTAATTTTGAATATATGTATTTTAAAGATTTATTTTATTTGAAAAGCAGAATGAGAGAGAAGAAGAGAAAGAGAGAAAGTGATTTTCCATCCGTTGGTTCACTTCCCAAATGACTGCACAGCTGGGGCTGGGGCTGGGGCAGGCTGGAGCCAGGAGCCTGGAGCTCCAAACAGGTCTCTCATATGGGTACAGGGGCCCAAATACTTGGGCCATCTGCTGCTGCTTTCCCAGATGCATTAGTAGGGAGCTGGACCAGAAGCAGGGCAGCTGGGGCTTGAACCAGCACTCTGATGTGGGTTGCCTGCATTGCAGTTCGTAGCTCAACATGCTGTACCAGTGTCAGCCCCTTGAATGTATTTTTATCAAGTTGTTCTTATGTTAGAAAAAGATTAATAACATGTCACAATTTACCAGTGCTTGTTGGGACATAATTCAGGGAAATTAAGCACACATTTCTATGGCTGTCCTGCCAGGTGTTGTGCTGGGCACTATATTAGAACCTCTTATTTTAGTTTCTTGTTTATAGAGACATTGCTTCATTTAATTCACATAACAGCCTGTGGAGGCAGGCGGGACAGACATTGTAGTAGGTATTGTTTTTGTCTGACCAGCCACATTTCTTATTCTCCAAATAACAGGAAACCCACAAAAACTGGCTTTATCCCAACAAAATCTCAGTGTTTTTCTTCCATAACTGCAAGTCAAGGGACTGGCAGTATTTGGTGTTAATTTGACTACTTGGAGATGCCATTTGGTACCCAAGTCTTTCGATCTTTCTCTTCTAGCTCCTTCAGTGGTTCATTCTTATTGCCATGCTTACTTCTTCCAGGTTGCAAAAATCCTTACAGAAACTGGCTACTTGACTGCTTCTGTCTGCACAACAGCTCTCTATTCTTAGCTCTGAAACACAAAAATAGTATGTTGTTCATGAAGAGAGAGAGGGAAAATGATCTTTTCATTCTGCAGTTGAAAAGTTGACTCTTATGGGGCCAGGGCTGTGGCGTAGTGGGTTAACACCCTGGCCTGAAGTGCCGGCAACCCACATGGGCGCCGGTTCAAGTCCCAGCTGCTCCTCTTCCGATCCAACTCTCTGCTATGGCCTGGGAAAGCAGTATGCACCCATGTGGGGGACCTGGAGGAAGCTTCTGGCTCCTGGCTTGGGATTAGCGCAGCTCCGGCCGTTGCGGCCAATTGGGGAGTGAACCATGAGATGGAAGACCTCTCTCTCTCTGCCTCTCCTCTCTCTGTGTAGCTCTGCCTTTCAAATAAATAAATAAATCTTTAAAAAAAGAAGTTGACTCTAATGCAGGAGAGAAAAGAAACAGGGCAAGTCCTTCATTCACCTTTTTTTTTTTTTTTTTTTTTTTTGACAGGCAGAGTGGACAGTGAGAAAGAGACAGAGAGAAAGGTCTTCCTTTGCCGTTGGTTCACCCTCCAATGGCCGCCGCGGCTGGCGCATCGCGCTGATCCGATGGCAGGAGCCAGGTGTTTCTCCTGGTCTCCCATGGGGTGCAGGGCCCAAGCACTTGGGCCATCCTCCACTGCACTCCCGGGCCACAGCAGAGAGCTGGCCTGGAAGAGGGGCAACCAGGACAGAATCTGGCACCCCGACTGGGACTAGAACCTGGTATGCCAGCACCGCAAGGCGGAGGATTAACCTAGTGAGCCACGGAGCCGGCCCTCATTCACCTTTTAATATACAGCTTTGTCCAGTTTTTCTCACTGTACCATCTTTCATTTACCCAAGCTGTGGTCCGTGTTGGATTCTAAGCCTTCTGCTTCCATGGGGCTGTTGAGTGACGAGGTAATGGCCAGAGCTGTTGGCAGGAGCAGTAACTTCTGAGTCAGATATCGGGAGGCAGCATGAAGGTCCAGACTTCTGGTGTGGCAGCAGTAAAACACCCCTTATAGGGCTGCGGGACATTTGGCCTATGGGAAACGTTGGGCTCTATGACGCCTGTGAAATCATTCGGTCTGGCTCTGCCAAGGCAGCTGCAGGTGGGACTCAATATTCAATAAATCTACAGCAGCCTCATTTTTAGGTTGATAATTTATATGGGCTGCAAATGATGTCATAGATACCCACATGGGTCTTGGCAGAAAAAAAGGTTTCCCACCCCTGCATAGTCCAGGGCAATCGTGGTGGTTTTTCTGATGTCCCCTTGGCAAAGCCCCCATCCCGTTATTCAATCTAACTTAGGTGTTGCTGTGAAGGTATTATGCTGATGGGAGTCAAGTCCAAAATCAAAAATTGACATTACGAAAGAGAGGTGATCATCAATTATCTGGATGAACCCGATTCAAACAGTTGCAAGGCCCTAAAAGCAGAGTTGAGCCTTCTCTGAAGAAGAAGAAAGTTTATTTGTGGACAGCAGGTAAGTTTACACCAAGAATTCTGGCTATGCTGCAGATTTCAGATTTGCCTTGTGAGGCCCACAATTGTGTAAGCCAATTCTTCCGACAAATAAATGCTTCACTATCTCTCTCCCTCTGGTCTGGTTGAACTCTGACTCATTCAGATGGTGTTACTCAATACCTTGAGAGCTGTTAAGAGCTTCAACCCATTACCAGATGTAGTTTTCAGTTTAGGGTAATTTCCTAGTGGGCCTGCAATTGTATGAAGAACTGAATCTGATCACCTATGACCTAATTGACCTGCCTGTTTTCATGAGTCATTACCTTCAAGATCACACATAGCATACACATGTATATAAGAATATATTTATCCTCCCCTACAAATCAGATTCTGGAATTAATGTGGAATACCCAGCACGCTCCCCCACCCCATATCCATCTGGTGGCCATATGGAACATGGAACATGAGCCTGTGTCAGTCTTTCATTCCACCTTAACGTAGGGTTTTTGAGAGATAATGGTTTAGGGTTGTCTGCTCTGGGTGATTTTGTCTTTGCTGCTGTTCTTCCCGTTAGAGTCTTCTCCGTCCACAGTCCTGGCTTACTTCAAGATGTCAGAGCCGGGTGGTGGATTGTGACCTGCAGTCTTCAGGTGTCCCTTGGGGGTCTCCTGGGGATCTTGCTGCTCGCTGCACAGGTGTTCACGGGCCTCACCGTCCCTCCCAGCCCTGCCACTTCCCTCCATGACATTCCCACCACGGCAGAGCGTGAGTCCATGGGTGTCGGACTTGACTGGCCTTCTGTTTTGTCAGCTTTCCCTCCGATGAGGAATTTACAGGTAAAGAAGAATTCCCAATGGATCTGGGCTTCCTTGAGGATCATCTCTGTTGTTGATTCATCTAAATGAAATTCAAGTCTCATTTCAAACGCCTTGGACAGTCATGTGGGATATTGCTGTAGGAAACCTTGAAACAGCTGATGCAGTACGTGTAACAGGAAAGTGTCTCTAAGTTCTGCTTTTCTGTCACTGCTCATATAGCTGCTCGAATCTCAAATTTGCTGCTTCCTGCTGTCTTACATTTCATGACCATCATATCTTCCCACCCCCACTGCCCACTGCCACACCTAAATCTTACACTTGTCACATCTTCATGTGGGATTACACAACTTTTTTCTTTCGAGACAGCACCTGTAAGTTAGTATTGAGTACCCTTTTATTTCATCAATTACTACTACCATTTATTGATCTTAAATATTTTATTCATTTGAAGGGGAGAAAGAAGCAAGGCGGCGGGGGGGAGGGGACTCCCATTGGCTGTTTTTTTCTCCAAATGTCTGAAATGCATAGAAGACTGGGCCATTGATCCAGTAATCCTACTCCTGCACAGTTAATCAAGAGAAATGAAGTCCATCTGTCAAAGAGACATCTACACTCCCCTCTTTATTCCAGAATCATTCACATTACTTACCAAATGGAAGCAATCTAAGTGTCCATCCACCAATGAATGGAGAGAGAAAATGTGATACCCATATACACAATGAAATGTTACCCACCCATAAAAATGATCAGATCTTGTCATTTCCAACAATGTAGATAGAACTAGAGGGCACTATGATAAGTGAAATAAGTTAATACAGAAAGGTAAGCATCATTTGATACATGTGGAGTCTTGAAAAATAGGTGATATCATAGAAGTTAAAAATGTAATGGTGGTTATAGAAACTGAGGAGGGAGAGGTGGGGAAACATTGATTGATAGGTACTGGGTTCTAGGTAAGTAGTAGTGAGAAGTTCTGGGGTATTATCACATGATAGGATGATTATGGGTAATGTTAATGTGTATTTCTCTATTTAAAAACTCTAGAAGACAGCCGGCGCCGTGGCTCAATAGGCTAATCCTCCACCTTGCGGCGCCGGCACACCGGGTTCTAGTCCCGGTTGGGGCGCCGGATTCTGTCCCGGTTGCCCCTCTTCCAGGCCAGCTCTCTGCTATGGCCAGGGAGTGCAGTGGAGGATGGCCCAGGTGCTTGGGCCCTGCACCCCATGGGAGACCAGGAAAAAGCACCTGGCTCCTGGCTCCTGCCAGGATCAGCGCGGTGCGCCGGCTGCAGCGGCGGCCATTGGAGGGTGAACCAACGGCAAAGGAAGACCTTTCTCTCTCTCTCTCTCTCACTGTCCACTCTGCCTGTCAAAAAAAAAAAAAAAAAAAAAAGAAAAAAAAAAAAAAAACTCTAGAAGATGGGGGGGGACCCACCAGACTAATTGCTTGCCCCTACTAGTTACTCATTTTTTCATACCTTCATTCGGCAATAATTGAGTACTTACCATGTGCCAGGCACCACGATCTCACAGGTCCTGAAGATACAAAACAAAGAACTCTTACAGAGCTGGCATTTAGGTGGGTTGGCAGTGGAGACGGTGGGGGAGTGGCAAAGACAATATACAAGTAAACAAGTGAGCAAGGTGATGTGACAGGAGGAGTGCTTTGAGGCATTTCGCTGTCCTGGACCAGTTCTGAGTAGAATATGATGCTGAGTGCTTAATATATTTGTATCTGTCAAGAGCATGTTCTTAAAATAAAATCTTAAAAAAAAAAAGGGGCCGGCGAGGTGGCGCAGTAGGTTAATCCTCCAACTGCGGCGTTGGCATCCCATATGGCTGCCGGTTCTAGTCCGGGCTGCTCCTCTTCCAATCCAGCTCTCTGCTGTAGCCTGGGAAAGCAGTGGAAGATGGTACTGGGTTCTAGGTAAGTAGTAGTGAAGATGGGGGGGAACCCACCAGACTAATTGTCCTTGGGCCCCTGCACCCAAGTGGGAGACTGGAAGAAGCTCCTGGATCCTGGCTTTGGATTGGCACAGCTCCGACCATTGTGGCCATTTGGGGAGTGATCCAATGGACAGAAGACCTTTCTCTCTGTCTCTCCCTCTCACTGTCTGTAACTCTATCTCTCAAATAAATAAAATAAAATCTTAAAAAAAAAAAAAAGAGCATGTCCTAAGCAAGAACAAGTGACCCTGGCCGACTGGCAGGAAAGGAAACTCTGGCAGGCTATTGGCAGCTTAACTGCACTATCTGGAAGGCTCAGGAAATAGACAGGAACAAGGTGGTGAGGGAGGGAGCAGAGCCTCGCTCTCACACGTGATGAGTGTGCAGAGCAGCACGTGTCTCCCACAGTGCTGCAGGCCAGGAAGATGGATGGGGCCGGCATCAATGAAAGCCCTCCACGCTCCCTCAATGATCTCTGAGTCTGTGACACAATCCCTGAAGGCTCAAAGTGCAACAGCAGACTTGAAAGAGCTGCTCCGGGGACAGGCCTGTGCCTGGCTGCCCTCCGGAGTGCTTGCATCCCCCCAGACCAGCCGTGTTGGTCAGGTGCTGGGTGCTTACAAGGAATGAAGCTGTGTCCAGACTGCCCAAGCCATACACCCTGTGATGGTGGTTCCAAAATGTAGCTACAGACTCTATGACATCCTTTCTTTCAAGAGGTAGAGCCACCCCAGGTGAGCGTGGGCTGCGTTTGGTGACTTGTGCTTGTTGAATGTCATGGGGCAGAGGGTGCACCATTTCTGAGAGGAAGAGATCAAAGACAGTGTGGCTTCCTCCTTGCACTTTCTCTGGGTTTGCTTGCTCTTGGAGAAGCCAGCTGCCTTGCTGAGAGGATGCCCAAGCAGCCTTGTCAACAGCACAGGAGGGGCACCCTGTAGGAGGAGGGTGTTTGGGCTCCGGTCACGGCTTCACGGGGCTGCGACTATAACCTTATGAGTGATCCTGAATCCCAAGCACCCAGACAAGCTGCGCTTGGATTCCTGGCTTTCAGAAATTGAGATGAGAGTTACCCTAAACTTGAGGGCAACTTCTTACTCAGCGGTAGATAACTGAAAAGTGTGCCCTTCTTTGCATAGCTACAGTTCCTTTAAAAACAGAAAAAAAAATGAATGTTCGCTGCTTATATAAAACAGCTGTTGATCATACAGCCAAAATGATGCTCCTGCTTTGTGTTAAGGAGGATGGCCGGAGTCTGTCATGGATCCACCCAGACACAGGTCCTGCTTCTTTGGCTGATAGCCTTTCCTCCTTCAGTTTTTCTGAACTCATTTTGTGAGCTGGAGCCTGTGAACTAAATTGTAAGTTCATTGCAATGAATATCCCGTATATTAATTTGAAATATGGGTGGAAGTTATAATCTCTGTTCCTGCAACTAGTCACAGCTATTTAAGAATTTCCTTCCTCACTGTTCATTCTGAACTCCCTTTATGTTTCACCAGCACCTCAACTTGGGGTGCTCCTTTCTTTGGAGTTGCCCAGGTCTTAGCTTTTGAGAGTTCTGAGCTGGCAGTGTGGCAGGAGGAGGTGCCCTTAAGCATCGTTAGATCTCAATCATTACGTCCACTGCTTTCCCTCCCCTGCATAGCATAGTGACTATTTTCTTTGAAGAATGTCAAGAAGGCAACAAGAGCTTATTTAGTCAGTTCTAACAGCTAATACTTTCACTTGCTACATTGAGAAATTTAGGCATATAAGGTTGGGCCATCTTCTACTGCTTTCCCAGGCCATAGCAGAGAGCCGGATCGGTAGTGGAGCAGCTGGGACTTGAACTGGTGCCTATATGGGATGCCGGCGCTGCGGGCGGCGGCTTTACTCACTATGTCATGGCACCACCCTCCCCCCAATTTGTTTTTGCATGTGCTTATATATTTTGTGTAATGATAGACATGGTGCACTTTCTTCATGCATTTGATTTCTTGTTGAACATATTATGTCCTATCAGGCTGGCTTCATGCAGTCACACAGGATCTCGTGCTCAGCAGGCCCCATGCCTGGCTTACTGCTCTGCTGTTACCATCTTGAAATTCTTAATCATGTCGAACAAGGACCCCGATGCTTTGATTTATCAGTGGGACCTGCAAATTATGTAACTGACCTGAGTTTCTATTTTCAGTTTTCAAAATTTTGATGACTACATTATTTTGTAATTTGTTCCATGCTCAGACATTTATATTCTATTGAAAATAACCAATGCTGCTAGAACGTTTTTTTAAAGATTTTATTTATTTATTTGAGAGGTAGAGTTACAGATAGCGAGAGGGAGAGGGAGAGAGAGAGAGAGAGAGAGAGAGAGAGGTCTTCCTTCCATTGGTTCACTCCCCAAATGGCCACAACGGCTGGAACTGCACTGATCCGAAGCCAGGAACTAGGTGCTTCTCCCTGGTCTCCCATGCAGGTGCAGGGGCCCAAGGACTCGGGCCATCTTCTACTGCTTTCCCAGGGAGCAGAGAGCTGGATTGGAAGAGGAGCCGCTGGGACTAGAACTGGTGCCCATATGGGATGCTGGCGCTGCAGATTGAGGATTAACCAAGTGAGCCACAGCGCCGGCCCCGCCAGAACGTTTTCATGTCTATAGAATTTTGTTTGAGATTATTCAGGGTAGATTCTAGCTGTGGGTTTTATGGATCAGAGTGAGTTCATGTCTCCATATTCTTTATTTTAAAAAGTATTACACATCTCACTTCTTTTAAGCCATAAAGCTGCAGTTTCCTTGAGGACAGCCCTCCCCTTCCTTCCTGCTCATCCAGCCCTGGGATAGGGGATGAGTGCAGGCCACATGCCCCGATGCCTGCTCCTCACACAGAGCGGGGTGAGGATTACAGACACCTGGCAGGGAATCACCCTGGATGTCAGCCTCTTCATGTAAAAGTGGGGGGGCAGTGTATGGATTAAGGAGAGAGTCAGGGGCAGGCATTTGGCCTTGTGGCTAAGATGCTTGCATCCCACATCAGAGCACCTCGGTTTGGTCCCCACCTCTGGCTCCTGACTCCAGCTCCCTGCTAATGCAGACCCTGGGAAGCCCACTGACAGTCAAGTAGTTCGATTCTTGCCACCTACCTGGGGCTCCTGGATTTGGCTTCTGGCTTTGGCCAGACATTTGGGGAGTGAACCAGAGGAAAGAAGCTGCCACTCTTTGTCTATCTTTCTCTCTTACTCCCTGCCTCTGAAATAAGTAAACTTAATTAAAAGAAGGAAGAGTGTTAGAGTGTCCAATATAGTGACCGGGATTCTGTAAATACAAAATAAATAGTTTTCAATTCTCCTTTAAATCAACTTTCTCCATTTACTTGCTCAGGTAACAAGAATGCAAAGGTCAAAGTTTCAAGCCCAATCTACAACTTTTTCTTATGATTTATTTATTTGAAAGGCAAAGTGATAGAGTTATATCCTTTGGTTTGCTCCTCAAATGGCCGCAATGGCCAGGGCTGGGTCAGGCCAAAGCCAGAAGCCAGGAATTCCGTCTGGGTCTACCTTGTAGAGAGCAGGTGTTCATGTACTTGGTCCAACTGCTGTTGCTCTCTCAGGGGCATTCGCAGGGAGTTGTATTGGAAGTGGAGCAGCTGGGACTCGAAACAGTGCTCCAATATGGGATGCTGGTATTGCAGCAGCAGCTTAACCTGCTGTGCCACAATGCCAGCCCTTCTCCTATTTTGCCTTTTGAAAATGTACATAATTACTTTTATTTTGAACTATACAAAAGTTGGTTCTGTCTCCTCTCATCTAGTATTCCCTGTGGTTTTCTAGCATTCTTGGCTTTTGGCGTTTTTAATGAAACATCCATGTTGGTTTAAATGACAAGATTCCTCATTCATCACTTAGAAGGTCCAGATGTTTAACTAAGTCCAATGATACTGAAATGGAAAGTGAAAGATTTATTAAAAGGAGAAGTAAATCAATATGCTGAATCTAATGGCCAATAGCATCGGTATTATTAGAATTGAGCAGTAACTTTTGCTTGAACCTTTTCAAAAATAAACACAAAAAGGCAAATACAGGTGCAGGTCTAGTTGCTATTGCTCACTAATGAAACACTTTGTTTAGTAGATTCTTTTGATCAATTCTCAAATAAATTTGGTATAGGAGCAAAAGTATTGCCTGCCTTATTTACCACAGAATCTGTTTCAAAGGAAGTATTCAATGAATAATTTGAACAGATGAATATTGGACATTTTACACTGACATCAAGCAGAGAAAACCACAGTGATATGAAAATTCTTTCTAGTGTTTATGGGACTGACCGCTGACCCAAGTGCTATGCAAAAAGCAGTGTGTTCGAAATCTCAATTATTTCACAGAGGCAATCTGTAGGGTGTTAGTATGATCCTCATTTATTTATTTATTTATTTTGACAGGCAGAGTTAGACAGTGAGAGAGAGAGAGAGAGAGAGAGAGAAAGGTCTTCCTTCCGTTGGTTCATCCCACAAATGGCCGCTAAGGTCGTCGCACTGCCAATCCAAAGCCAGGAGGCAGGTGCTTCTGACTCCAGCTCCCTGCTAATGCAGATCCTGGGAAGCCCACTGACAGTCAAGTAGTTCGATTCTTGCCACCTACCTGGGGCTCCTGGATTTGGTTTCTGGCTTTGGCCAGACATTTGGGGAAGAGGAGCAACCAGGACAGAACCGGCGCCCCAACCGGGACTAAAACCCGGAGTACCGGCACTGCAGGCAGAGGATTAGCCTAGTGAGCCATGGTGCCAGCCGTCCTCATTTATTTTTAAGATTTATTTTATTTCTTTGAAAGGCAGAATGACAGAGGGAGGGAGGGAGGAGAGGGAGAGGGAGAGGGAGAGGGAGAGGGAGAGGGAGAGGGAGAGGGAGCGGGAGCGGGAGAGAGAGCGAGAGCGAGAGCGAGAGCGAGAGCGAGAGAGAGGATCTTCTATCCTCTGCTTCATTCTTCAAATAACTGTATAAGATGGGGCTGAGCCAGGCTGAAGCTAGGAGTCCAGAAGAAACCCATTCCAGGTCTCCCACAAGGGTGGCAGGAACCCAAGCACTTGGTCCACCTTCTGCTGCTTTTATGGGCTTATCAGCAGGGAGCGGGACTGGAAGTGGAGAGGCCTGGACTCTAATTGGCACTCTGATATGGGATGCTGGTGTTGCAAGTGGCTGCTTAAACTGCTGTACCACAATGCTGTTCCCTCATCATTTTACATTTGAGAGAACTGAGGCCTGCAGACAAATAAGTGTCTCAGGGTGCCATAACGGGAAGTGGGGGACCAGGACTTGTGCACGGTTGGCAACCACCCAGCCTCCCTGCCATGCCAATGCTGAGCACATCGTGGTGCAGGGCCCCTTCCTCACAAAATCATCCACAATTTTCTCAGACTGGATAAACCCCGAGGAATACTATGGAACGTTCATCTGAAAATGAACATGGCCTCTCTCAGCCCCTGCTAATGGGAATCTCAATTGGAAAAGTCTTGGAGAGCTGTTTGGCAAACTCTTGAATGAAGGCTTTCAAGAAGTAAATAGGCAATCTGTGTTATGAAATGACTGTGCATGGATTTCGAAAGTTTTTTTTTTTTTGCAACAAAATAGACTTATCTTTTAATGCCATTTTAACATGATGTTTTTTTGAAGTACCCTCATATAAGATGACTTGAACTTTTCCATCCTTTTGGCCTAGTTTCAACTTTGAGGAAACAGCATAAGGAAATTACTTCCATACAAGCAAAGATTTATAGCTACGAATTGGATATATCTGAAATAGACATTGGCAAAGACTTGGTCTAAAACATGTAAGTATGGAGGTGGAATCATATACTCCATTAAAAATTATATTTTAAAATGAAACTTTAATACTCAGAAAAATGTTAGCAGTGTTTTGTTCAATGGGACAGAGCACAAGCTTTGACAGAAAGTACATTGTGGCTTAGTGCACTTGGTAAAGTGATAGGTATAAATACACAACTGATCAAAAAGATAGGGTATCTGTTGGTGAGATTTCACAAATAAGACCAGTGTAAGCAACTAATGAAGGATAGAATTAAAAGGGAGAGAATGATCCTGCAGGGGAAACAGGACACACAGCAGACTCATAGAATGGCAGCACTCCTGCCTCAGAATCAACCCTTGGGACATTCGGATCTGGCTAAAAGGTCCATGAGAGTCTCACAGGCATGGGAAGCCATGATACGGTGGCAAAAAACAATCTAAATGAAAGATCCTGGTGAACAAGACCCCAGCAGAAGGAACAGGCCATCAAGGAGAGAGGCGCCTTTCTCTGAAGGGAGGAAGGAACTTCCACTGTGATACGACCTTGACTAAACAAGTTCAGAGTCGGTGAACTCAAGGGGCTTCCATAGCCTAGACAGCTCATAGCAAGAGTCTCGGGTGATTGCTGATGTCATAAATAAGAGTGCCAATTGTTAAATCAACAACGGGAGTCACTGGGTACATGCTCCCCACGTAGGATCTCTGTCCTTAATGTGTTCTACTATGAAACTTAAAAAACAACACTACTAGTCGAACAATACCCTGTACCTTGTGCGGTTGTGTGAGTGCAGCCTGTTGAAATCCCTGCTTAGTATATACTAAGTTGATCTTCAGTATATGAAGGTAATTGAAAATGAAACTCGATGAAGGGCGGGATGGGAGAGGGAGTGGGAGAGGGGAGGGCCACGGGAGGGAGGGAGGGAGGTTGGGGGGGAGAGCCACAACAATACAAAAGTTGCACTTTGTAAATTCACATTTATTAAATAAAAAAATAACTATATAACAAACAAGAAAAAAGAGAACTTAATACTTTACCCTTTTAGTATTTTTTATGTTCTACTTAAAACTATTGGTTGAACTCTGTAATTAATACACAATTACTCTTAGGTGTTTAATTAATGCTATAACTAGTACTCAAATAGTATTTTACACTTTGTGTTTCTGTGTGGGTGCAAACTATTGAAATCTTTACTTAATATATGCTAAATTGATCTTCTGTATATAAAGATAATTGAAAATTAATCTTGATGTGAATGGAAGGGGAGAAGGAGTGGGAGAGGGGAGTGTTGTGGGTAGGAGGGAAGTTATGGGGGGGGGGAAGCTATTGTAATCCATAAGCTGTACTTTGGAAATTTATGTTCATTAAATAAAATAAAATATAAATATAAAAAAAGAAAGTATACTGTGGCTTTAATTTTAATTTTGCAAAGGATATGCTTCTGGTGGGACATTAAACTGAAACATACAAATGCTTTATGTTGATAGAGCCATTAGACAGTACGTGTTAGAATCCAATGGTCCATCAATTCCACCTCGTATGAACTGCCATAGAAAAGTAGGCACATGGACATGGAGAGGCAGGGACATGGATGGTATCATAGTATTTAAAATGTTTTTTATTAGAGGGGGAGAGAGAGAGAGATTAACAAAGACACACACACACACACACACACACAGCTACAATGGTTCGTTCCTCCAAATGCCTGTATCTGTCCTGGGCTGGACCAGGGGCTGAAGCCAGGAGCAGAGAACTCAATCTGAGTCTCCCACATGGGTGACAGGGACCCAATCACCTGAGCCATCACACGTTGCATCCCAAGATTTGCATTAGTGGGAAGTTGGAGTCAGGAGCGGGAGCCAGCAATCAAACCTAGGTATTCCAATGTGGGACATAAGTGTCTCTCTCTTTTTTTTTATTTACAGGCAGAGTGGACAGTGAGAGAGAGAGAGAGAGAGAGAAAGGTCTTCCTTTGCCGTTGGTTCACCCTCCAATGGCTGCTGTGGCCGGTGCGCTGTGGCCGGCGCACTGCGCTGATCCGAAGGGCAGGAGCCAGGTGCTTCTGGTCTCCCATGGGGTGCAGGGCCCAAGCACTTGGGCCATCCTCCACTGCACTCCCTGGCCACAGCAGAGAGCTGGCCTGGAAGAGGGGCAACAGGGACAGAATCCAGCGCCCCTACCGGGACTAGAACCCGGTGTGCCGGCGCCGCAAGGCGGAGGATTAGCCTATTGAGCCGCGGCGCCGGCCAGGACATAAGTGTCTTAACTGCTAGGCCAAATGCCCACCTTTTCTGAACTTTTGACAATGCAAACTGGAAGACACTTTAATGTGAATGTCTATCAAGAAAAGAAGCATTCGCTATAGGATGTGTTGTGAGTACAGAACAATATGCAACAGTTAGAGAGAATGAGGTACTAGCATGGAAATCTAGATTATTTCCTGAGATTATGAGGCACAGAAAGGAAGTTGCAGAAAGAAAAGTAGAGCTTACATTCTTTTAATGATTTGTATGATGTGCTGCTATGTTTTATGAATATGCATTATCGAAAGACTCAGACTGCCTTTAGAAGGAGAACGCTCTGTTCAAGTCACCATTTCTCATAGTGTCCATTTCACTTCAGGAGGTTTCCTTTTTGGTGTTCAGTCAGTTGAACTCTGTGATAATGGTTACCTATGATGAGACATGGGACATGTGCTTGCTGTATAAGATGGTTTGCTTAGCTGTAGGACTCAGGTTGTTTATACAAAGAATGCAGCTGTATGTTACTTGTGTAATAAAAATATTCTTTAATAATTTGTGAAAGAAATATACAAAAATACTAATAGCTGACTATCTTTGTATTTTTTATTACTGTTAACTTTAATCCCATCAAATGATTAATTTTAACTGTAGTTCTAGACTGGAAAATTCTGTATTTTATAAGCCTTGCATAGGATGAATATCCAGAAAATAATTTTTGACTTATCTTGCTCTCTAACATAGCACTTCCCTAACACCATCACTATCTCTTCTTATTCTATGTAATTTTCTTTTCTTTAAGTTTAAAAAATGATTTTAATTATTTTAAAGGCAAAGAGAGAAAGAAAGAGACAGATAGGGAGGTCTCCTAACTGCTGGTTTACTCCCCAAATGCCTGTAACAGCTAGGGCTGGGCCAGGCCCAAACCAGGAGTCTAGAACTCCATCCAGGTCTCCCACAAGGATAGTAGGGCCCCAACTACTTAAACCATCAGGTTGTGCATTAGCAGGGAGCTGGAATTGGGACTAAACCCAGCTATGAGATGCAGTCATTCCAAGTGGCATCTTAACCACTTATAGCCAATGCCGAATCCCTCTGCTTAATTTTCTTCTTAACATCTATTGTAACACTGGCATACATGTTGTATGTGTTGGAGCCGTGTCCCTTTGGTTTACTGCTTCAGTGGGTTGTTCATCTTGTCAATAGATGTGACCAGGACAGCTTCAAGCATCATCTTAAAAATGGACAGTAATTCTGCCTACGCTTCCTCGTGTAGCAGGACCGGTTCAGTAATTAAAGTGCACAGAGTCTGTAGCTCCGCACTGTGATATGCTTATACTACGATGCAGGCACAAAAGGAACATGATTGCAGCTTTGGATAAACAGCTGCTTACGTGGAAACTATGTGGCGATGGTGTCTGTACATTTACACAGCCCGCTTCAAGAGGCCTGGAACCACACACCTCTAGGATCCTGCAGGAAGTGTTAAGTCAGAGCCAAGATTCGGGATCGGACTTCTTAGAAACAGTTCAGGGGACCCGTAGCAGATTCGTAAAACAGTGCGACCACCTTGGTCTGAGGTGGAAGAGGGCGCTGTCCCAGGTGCCCTCTGTTCTGCATTCCCTGGCATACACCTTCCATGTGCACCCCCAGGGCTGGAAGCTTCGGGGATTCAGAGGGAATTTGTCATGGGGTTGGTGTATTTAAGGTGCTGTCTTATTTGAGGAGCCACATTGCTTCGGAGTTTTTTTTTTTTTTTTTTTTTTTTGTTCCATTTTGACCGTGATTGGAATTATTTTGCTGTTGTTGGAAATGAATGTAGTTGGGGGTTTTCCAAAAGCCTTAACCTAGAGCTTTTTGGTGATTTTAAGGGACTGTGTCTTGTCTCTCCCTTTAAAATGAAAAAGTGTCTCAGAGCAGGAAGAACAGCAATGCGTGCTCATCACCTCTATGATGAGAATACGTACGGGCCCTGCACAGTGAGCTCCTTTTTTGGAAGGTATTATTCCCACTTCACAGATGAAAAAGTTGAAAGTCAAAAAGCTCACGTGACTTGGCTGGCTATTTACTGGTTCATAGGAATCGAATCCCTATCTGCACTATTAAATACCAGGAACAGTTATGGTGGCAGCGAGCGGCACAGCCCTCAGGTGAGTTAATAGAACCCGTGGCAAAGAGAACAAGGCTGACTCCAGAATCATGAGTAGATGCTGAGCTTGAGCTGATACTGCTCAGGTTGAACCACAGAATTTTCTGGGTGGATAAGATCCATCATTCCTGAGACATCGTGCAAGAGTCCAAGCGAGCCACATGGTCACCAGGCCACAGGAGAACAGAGCTATGGCCACATGATGTAGCTGGAGAGGAAGATGGGGACCAGTGTGGACAGTGGTTGGAGGGCTCCAGGAGAAGGAGCAGAGCTGGTGGTGCCAACTGTTTGAGTGCTCTGGACATGCGGTAGACTCGTCCTCTGGCTGGGCCCTCGTGGCTCTTGGCAATGGTGGGCACCGGGCAATATTTTCTTACATCATGTTCTAGGGTAGGCTTAAGGTGAAATGAAGACATGGTACTCATTAGGGTTCTCCAGAGAAGCAAAACCAGTGGGAAAAATACAGCCACATAAGAGGGGACACGTTGTGGGAACTGGCTCCCACGATTACGGAGGCTGAGGGGTTCTCTGTTCTGCCATCCACAAGCTAGAGACCCAGGCAAGCTACTGGCAAGATCAGTCCACATCCAGTGGCCTGAGAACCAGGGAGTTGATGGAGAAAGTCCCAGAACAAGGACAAAAACTTGGGGGTGGGGATATGCGGTGCCAATATAATTCCTAGAGTCAAAAGCTCAGAGAAGCAGGAGCTCTGATGTCCAGGGTGTCCCAGCTCAGAGAGAGAGAGAGAGAGAGAGAGAGAGAGAGAGAGAGAAAGAGGGAAAGAATCCTCCTTCCTACATCTTTTTGTTCTAACCAGGTCCTTGATGGATTGGGTGGTGCCTGCCCATCCTGGGAAGGGTAGATCTTCCTTATTCAGGCTTCAAATTCTAATACTAAGCTCTTTGAGAATCATCCTCACAGACTCATCCAGAAATTATGTTTTATGATATGTGGGCATCCCTTAGCCCAGCCAAGTTGACATTCTAGCCTTTGCCTAGAATGGGAAAGATCTGTGATTTACTAATCATCCAGAAACCTTTGCCTTCTTAATATGTTTTGAAACAAAGTGTGAATTTTTTGATAGCAATGTTGCAAATACTATTAGTGGTACCATGAATTTAATTGGAATGGTTTGATAACTCTGCTGTTGTGTCTGGACGGGGGTGGGAGGAAGGACATTCAGTGGACATGAACCGACCTTCAGCCTGCACACAAAGCCGCATGTTAATAATGGCAGTCAGTGCTCAGTAGATGCCTGCTGAACTAACTGATGACAACTGAAACCATAGTCCTAGAAGTGAGGGGCAGCCACACAGCCTCGTGGTGACAACCCGATCAATGGGCCCCCTCAAGGCACCATGTCTCTTTCCCTAATAGAAACCTGTTTTACTTGTTGTTATATAGTGATTTTGTTAGCACGAGACATTTCCTTGTTATCTCCCAAGAAGTCATATTATCTAATCATCTCTCCATAACTCTGCATTCTGCACCCAGAAATTCAACCAACGGCAGGTGGAAGATAACAACACTGATCATGCACAGACATTTGCTTGTCACTGCTCCCTAAACGGTGTAGTACAACAGTTATTCACATGACATGTATGTACATGGCCTTGGGGAAGTACAAGTAATCTGGGCTGATAAAGGGTATGGGAGGGTGTGTGTAGGTTCTGTGCACTTGCTATGCCATTGTATTTTGGTAGCCACAGGGTCTTGGAACCAAGAATCAGTGAGTCTAGACTGTGCAGGAAATACTGTCAGCATTGGCATCTTAGGTGTCAGCTCAGTGTGGGGCCCCAGCAGAGAGAGAGGAGACAGGGCCCTGCTTCTGGAGTCAGGGCTGACATTTGGGACAGGCTTTTCCCCCAAGAGAGATCATCTGAGCCTGTTCAGATCCAGGGTTGATTGAGCTGAATGAAGCATTTTCCACAGGGGAAGAAAGCAACTGGGAGCTTCCAAACTCCAGCAGCCCCAGGTGGGCCTAAATCCTTGATTTGGGGGAACCCACTGGACAGTTCTGCTGGGAGACACAATGAGGAACAGGTGGTCCCGAAGGACAGGAGAGGAGGACTGTGTGTAAACACTGACACTGTTGAAATTTTGTGGGGGAGTCAAGAAAATAGAATTCTATTTGATTTATATTATATTATCCTCATCACTAAATTGACATAGCAATGAAAACTTAGAACATTGTGACTTTCTAGCAGTTCACAGTTTACAAAGCATTTTGAGTGAGTCCTTTTTAAGTTTGGAAACCTCATCCTCCAATGCAAATAAATAGCACAGGGCTATTTCTTGGTGAGTTAAGGCACACACCACAAACACACCGTGGTGCTGAATTTTTTCTGCCCGTTTGTTGCCAATGGCTTTGTACTTGTTTGCAGTCAAGAAGAGGGTTTCCAGACTGGTCCTTGCCTGGTCGCAATGTTACATTTCTCCTGTGCAGCTGAGCCCCACTTGTGGGGCGTCAGTTCCCACAGCTAGTCCTGGCTTAGCCCAGCCTGCCTCCTGAAAAACTAATCTTGATCTTGGCTGTGAGAAGGGAATACAAATGTGCTGACAGTTGCATTCGTTGAGCAACAATGCCGCATTTGCAGCATCATTGACACCTGAGGTCGATGTCAGTGCTATCTCTTTAAAAAGAAAAAAATCAGGCCGCTGGGTAGGGGGAGCTCCTGACTCTGCGGCAGTCATCGGCCAGGCCCCGGTGCGGCTGGCTGCGGTGGCAGTCACGCTGGAACCTGCTGATGGCACAGAAGGCAAACAAAGGCACGGAGACCAGGACGCCCTCAGCCACGGCCAGCGAGTGTCTGAGGCTCCAACTAGACAGCAAGTGGGAAGCCTAAAGGAAGCCGCAGCTTACAGAGGTCCGCAGGCTGCGCGGTCTGATTGGTCACTGGATCCTCCCAGAGCTGTGGAAACCAGGTCGGTCGGTCACTGCAGTTGTTTGCAGAAGCGGACGGAGTCGCTTTCCTGGAGGTAACTGGCCTTCGCTAGAGGATGGGGGATCTTGGTTAGCGTGCTGTACAGCTGTGAGTAATGAGTTCTTTTACCAACGTACGGTTCAGGCTGGCTGCCTGCGGATTTGTGGGTGAGGCGCCAGCTGCACTGTTACTAGAGAGTGGGGGGGGGGGGGGGCGAGCGCGGGAGCTCTACCCTGGGCAAGATGCTCAGTCCAGACGGCTTTGTCATTTTAATTCCCACCCTGGGTTGCAGTGTGTGGTCACAATGGGTCTATTGCAGTGGTACTAGGGTCTTGCTGAATACTAAAGTGGGATTCTCAAAGTAGCTTATTTAATTTGCTGGGATTGTCCTCATTTTAAACAGCCTGTCCATAAAGGATCCCATACATTGTAGTTATATAATAATACCCGAAAATCCTACTTTCAGTTAAAAATGTTTTATTTGTTTAATGTTATTCTAATAAGTAATCATTAGATTCTTAGAAAGAGTTTTCCAATTTTAGTAACAACCTCTCCCTCCTTCCCCCCTTCCTTCCTACGTTCTGTCTGTCTTCCTTTCTTTTGGCAAGGGTGATATCTTATAGAAGAGTGTTGGATTTGTTCCTAACATAATCATTTATTTGGACTCTAATTTTATTCTCTCTCTGAAGACGAGTAAAAGTCTGTTCTGTGTGAAAGGCAGAATGCAGGTGGGTTCCATGTGTTTTCCCAGTACAAGCTAACCCTGATGTTATATGGGAAGGGACCTTTTTAAATCTCCACCAATGCAGTTCCGAGTAATTGACACTTAATCCCATTTGATTTGCCACATGAGAAGTAAATTTCCTGCATTGTTTTGAAGGTCCCCATTGAAGGCCAGACACCTGCTAGGTGACTGCTTGGTTCTGGTGACCCCGAGGTTTTACTTATGACTGTCCAGCTTCCTCGCCTGCATTCTGCATCACTTATGGATGATGCCCAGTCCTCTTTCCCACTCCTTGGCTGCCCTCTTTGTCCTTTCTTTATCTGCCTTAGTTGTTTGGCTGACCAGTTTTCCCCTTCTTTCCTCTCTTCATCTTCAAGACTCCTTCAGTTTCCATCAAAAACAAACCAAGCAGATCTCCTGTATTCCCGTATTTTCCTTTTCCCTTGCTCAGACGGCAAGAACTTTTCCATGATGAGTAGGGCATTTTCTATTTTTCACATGGTAGGAAGAAAAGCCTGGTGGTGGCTTTTTGAGACTAAGGGTAGTTTATCTTAGAAGCATGTCACATATTGTTCTTTTATGTGGGGTTTCCCCTCTGGGGTCTTGAGTTCAAATTTTGTCTCTGCAGCCACTGACAGTTTGCTTCACTTGCTGTCCCTTTGCCTGTCGGAGAGGATGGTGCTCATCACTGGCAGGATTGTGATAGGGGTGCAGCCAGGTAATGCCTGTGAAGTTCTTGGCACAGTGTAGCTATTTAGTAAGTGTGCTTTCATTTTCTCATTCAGCTCACCCATCTGCCTGTCCATCCATCCATGGTGAAGCAGGCATAGTGGTTTAGTAGTGCATTATTCATTATATCATCCACTACTATTATATATTATTTGTTCCCCAAGTGGGTAAAATTGGAAATGAACTTTTGGTTGAGTATATCTTCATCAACTCTGATCAGTATGAAAATAGATGATTCTTGCTATGGGCTTAGCACCACTCACCTGTAGAAGCAAGGCTGACATTTCCATGTTGCTATGGGTGTATTCTGTTGGTGAATGGAAGGCAAGGCCAATTCCCTTTGTGTAACTCTTCCTGAATCTCCTGGCTGTCCTATGCTAGCAGCAGTGATGATGATGTTGACCACCAATGCTATGAGCCCGAGTGAGGACCGCAAGTGTGATTGATGGCGAGGGTGCCAGATGGGACAACAGAACGGTTCTTGTTGCTATTCTGCTCTCAGGCAGCCTGAGTGGTATGTGCTGTTCGTATTGCCCATCCTATTGCTATTTTCATTTCTGTTTTATATGTTATCTTCTTTTCTCCTTGACATCATTGCTTTCCTTAAACTCTGTACTTCGCAAATTGTGCCAGATTTCACTGTCCAGGATGGAGCCGCTGTGCCTCTGCCTAAGGAGAACATAGTGAAGTTACAAAAAGCACTGGACTGGGGACCAAGGAGTGTGGCTCTGGCTCTGCTGTGGCTTCTCTTTGTGCTAATGAGAAAGTACTGGCCTCTCATCTCTCAGATCCGAGGTATGGAGCAGAGAATCCTTGTAGTCCTGGGTATGTGATTCAGGTCACTCCCTTGGGGGACGTCTTCAGTTTAAAACAATTATTTGATCAACTCACAATCTTTCACCTATGTTGTCTCTTGACCCTCACGGTAGCCTTATGAGGTAGGCAGTCCCATTCTGCAGATTACAACATGCAAGACTCAGGAAGGGCAGAACCCTGACTCTTTTTGTGGGAAGAGAGCTCACCTGGATGGTATCCGGGTTTGCATGTCTGACTGATCTCTGTGAGTTCTCAGACTGCACCTGGGAGCTCTGTTCCTTACCCCAGGACCCTTCAGGGCACTCAGAGTCCATGGCAATGTGAAGCCAAGACGTGGTGGGGGTTTGCAGTGTGTGAGGAGAGATCTGAGGTGCACGTATGTCAACGTGACGTCTAGACAGTGTTTTCAACATTCAGATTGAGATCAGACCATGAATCTGCCATCTGGGCCAGAACTAAGGACAGTGCAGCCCCGCACAGCCTTTCATGGGTTCTGAAGCTGCAGTCTGCTAAACGAAGTCACACGCCCTCTAAGATCACTGTGGGCGATCATTTATGTCTCATAGACTCCATGTTTCATCAAGTACTTCATGCGATTAAGGAGGATGGGTCTGAATTTTATAGTTACCTGTAATTTTTTTCACATTTTTATATAATTGAGGTTTAGTCTTTTTCTTTGTTTTAATGAAGAGATAAATTTGACCATCAAAAAAATCCTGAGGATTATAAGAAAAATATCAGAAATAGAGCATAAGACATATACATACTAGCAAATTATCCATTGTATATCTGAAATACAAGCTTAACCAGGCATATTTATGTGTGTTCATAATTCTTACTAAATCTGGCAACACTATAAAAAAAGAATCTGAATTGATGAATTAAATAATAGTTATTTTGAGTTAAGAATAGTAACTTTGTTTGGTCTTCAAACTTAACACATAACAGATTACAACCAATCTTTGTCAGTTCTCCACAAGTTATGCCAAAGGTCCTACTAGTTTTATTTATTTATATTTTTATTAAATGTTTGTGAGAAGTGCCTATTCTAAGAAAACATCCTGATCCTGAAGAATTTATAATGTTTTCAACTTACCTTCATTTGCCTCTGAGACCCTGCTAACAATGAGAAAAGAAAAAAAAAAAAAAAAAGAAGTAAAGGAAGTATTTTAAAGGCATTTACTTGGAGCCAGTTAGACATTGTTTGAAACCTGGACCTGTATCATTCTATTTCTGATACTTAACCTCAGTTTATTCCTTCTTCTTCTTATTTCTTATGATTTATTTATTTAAATGACAGAGTTATATATAGAGATGGAGAGATCTCCCAATTACTGGTTCATTCTCCAGATGGCTGCAATGGCCAGGGCTAGGCCAAGCCAAAGCCAGGAGCCTTGAACTCTATAGCATCTCCTACATTGGGTGGCAGGCACTGGTACTTGGGCCATGCTCTGCTGCTCTCCCAGTGCATTAGCAGGGAGCTGGATGATTTAAATCAGCCCTCCTCTATAGGTTGCTGGTGTGTGATAGCTTGACCTGCTGCACCACGAGGCCGGCCCCTAGATTAAGCTTTAAAAGGCTAATCCAAGTCTCCTAGGAGCCAGTCCCTACAACCCGTGCCACGCATATTTAGCTCTGTAGACTGACATCTGAACCTAGATCATTTCAATACAAAATAAGCTACAAAAGTGCATGAGTAGTTTCATTACCTGGAAATTAGCCAGAGTGGTGTTTTTCACTCTTTATTGTGTACTCTCTGTCTCCATGGCCCTGAATCTGGTTGAGTGGGAGAGTAAAAGGAGACTCTGATGTGCTTGAGTAACTTTGAGCAGAGATTTGTACAACACAGAGGGATCTGAAACACTAGGGGATCATTTCTATATTTTTCTTATTAAATCTGAGACAGAGGATATAGTCTGTTACACAGTTCACGTGGAAATCTTTCTTACGCACACACACAAGGTAAGGAACACTCACTCTTAGCTTCACCATTGACCGTCTCTGAAGTGCATTGTGGGTAAATATCCAAGTACAGGGCTGTATAGTGAGATCAAGCCATGGTGATGATGACCACGGCCCTTTCTACCGCACAATTTGCCAGCACAGCTCTGCCATGAATGACGTCCGCGGCACTTGCTGTCTCGCGTTTTGGTCTAGCGATGTATAGGCTGAATTCCTGAAGAATTTTTTGCAAAACTTCCACTTTAAACCAGTTGGGTGTTTGCTGACTCATGTTTTCTGTTGACATAATGGAGGACAGGGTGGTTCCAGTCATTCCAGGCCTTCTGGGGGCCTTGAGTCTCTCTTGGGCTCCTTGTTCTGGTAGGGGCAATGGAGGGCAAGTTCTCACCATGTCCCAGCGGTGTTAGCCTCCTCTGATTTGATTTGTGTGGTCATACCTAATGTGAAGTAAGCTGGATTTTTCCATTCCCATTTTTCCATGAATGGGTGCCCTGTTCTCGGGAGATGGCCAAGGCCATTCTGCATCTGGCCTTTGGTGTAAATGGCTTAGATAGTCTAAGCCTATTCTGGTGGGTGGAGTTTCAGAAAGTGTGCCTGTGAGCTCTGCAGCACCAGGAAAGAGAGGCGGTCTTCCAGGCTGGCCTCCCTCCTCCCCACCCGGCCCCTGGAGGAGGGGGTTTCACCAAAGTCCATGCAGAAAGGCTACGGTTTGAAATTTAACAAGCACCCTTCAACAAACAGAACAGACGTCACGTTGACGAAGGTGATGTCTTAGGGTGGTTCCTGATTAGCTTTTCGTCCCATGCCCATGGCAAAGGCCTTTCTTGTCATTTCCTTGGGTGACAGCCTGGTGTTCGTGTGCTAGTTCCCCGAAGTTTGCTTGGTCCTCCTCCTTTCTGCCGAAGTTCGCTTTGTCTCACCTTAGGAGCTTCTTCATCTTCGCACACGCGCCTCCCTGTCCACCTCTGCCACAGGGCGGCTTTGAGTGAAGGGAACATTGCCAGTTATTTGTACCCTGGTCGTGAGTGAAGCCTGGAGTCTCCTGGCTGTTTCTGTTTCAAAGCTTCACATCCGTGAGAAGTGGAGCTCGCATGTTTGTCCTCCCACTCCTTAAATGAGACCATTTTTGGTGCCAAATCCTTGGCCCATGGGCAAGCCCAGGTTGCCAAAGTTGGATATTTTTGCTGGGAAAGCAATGAGGTCATTGAGTGCACACAGCGAGCTTCTGTGAGCCGTGAGTAGCAGCTGCAGGTGTCAGCCCCAAGTGATGATTCCCCAGCTGTTGAGGTTGGGTGTCCAAGCCCGTTCCCTCACAGCGATCACTGGAGCATGGATCCTGCTGGCCCTGATGCATGAGAGGGGGTCAGGGGTCGGCGGGTAGAGAGTTCATCACAAGCGCATTCCATGTCACATCAGGTGTTATACAATGTTATACAATGTAACACTCCAATATCTGCAAAACTTGTCTGCATTTTCCTAAGTACTTTCAGACAAAGTTCAAGTTGGTCTTTACCTTGCTGCTGTTCATGCTGAGAGCAACCTAGCAGGCTTTTTTTTTTTTTTTTTTTTTAAGATTTATTTATTTATTTGAAAGAGTTACACAGAGAGAGAAGGAGAGGCAGAGAGAGAGAGAGAGAGAGGTCTTCCTTCTGCTGGTTCACTCCCTGATTGGCTGCAACGGCCAGAGCTGTGCTGATCCGAAGCCAGGAACCAGGGGCTTCTTTCAGGTCTCCCATATGGGTGCAGGGGCCCAAGCACTTGGGCCATCTTCTACTGCTTTCCCAGGCCATAGCAGAGAGCTGGATTGGAAGTGGAGCTACTGGGACTTGAACTGGCGTCCATATGGGATGCCAGCGCTGCAGGCGGCGGATTTATCCACTATGCCACAGCACCAGCTCCCCAGCTGGCTTTACAGAGGAGGTAAGCTGGGTATGGAGGTACTTCGTGACCCTCAAGTCACAGTGGTAGAAAACACCGGCTGGCTCTGTCTTGTCTCACTGCGCCCTGTGTGGCAGGGTGAAAGCAGCTTCCTTCCCCCTCCCGCAGGAGAGAGGGCAGAGGAAATAATATTTGAATGTCTGATCTGTCATCCCCGGTATCAGTGGAAGATTGCTTCCAGGACTCCCTCAGATAAGAAACCCTGAGGGTGCTCAAGTCTTTTAGTAGAATTTGCAAAGAACCTATTTACATCCTTCTGTATACGTCAGATCATCTCTAGATGACTCATAATACCTAGTAGAATGTATGTGCTATGTAATAGCGGCTACCCTGTGCTGTTTAGTGAATGATGACAAGAAAGAAGAGTGTGTACACATCTTTTAGTACAGATGCAATATATGTTCAGTCCACAGCTGGATCTGTGGATGCTGAGCCTGTGGGTGTGGGGCCAGCAGTGCCCATGGCAGGCATTTGGTTGTTGGGAATGAATTAAGGGTTGAGAGTCAGGACAGCCTCTGGTGGGCTGTTGTTTGAGTCTTCTGGGTACCAGCTTGTCTATGAAGCGGGACTAACAATTCCTAACCAAATCACCAGGCTATTCAGAGGCTGAAGTAATGACTATGAAATCATGTAAACTAATCTAAATTCCAGGCTTCTCCAAGGTAATCTTATTATGCTGCATTTTACTTTTATTATCAATAACAATTTTAACTATATACAGTATTTAAGATATACTAATTTCCTTGGCTGTGTTAATGAATTACATAAAGACAAAATTATCATGAAAGCAGTTAAATAAATATCAGACCAATCATATCATGATTATTTTGATTGGGTTATTGAGGAAATGTCTTCAAGTCATTAGTAGGGAGAGCTTAAATGTTCTCGTTTCTTATTTTCTAAAAACTGCATTAGACTGCTGCTTAATTGCATTAAGAGTCATAAAGAAGGCTTTTATCTTCCATGCAATGTTATTATCAAGAGTTACAAAAGTAATTGTGTGATATATTGGAGCACTCAAAAATGGATGCGTTATCAGATGAGGGTGTATATACAAAGGAAATATTAGGCATGAACATAGAGAAGTCCTGTGCAGTCTGAAGTGTGTTATCAGGAAGGAACAAGGGACAATCCTGTAGTTTAAAATAATAAAATCAAAGTGGCACTAAATGTGTATTTCAGTACAAGCAGAGATATTCTTCATGTATATTCCCCCATATCTACCACATGTTTAAATGCCTAATTATGGCATATTAAGAAATGACTGTTGAATTGAAGTAAGGTATATGTGTGTATGTGTGTGAAATCATGAATTGGCAGTTTTAAAAATCTATATTTAAGGGGCCGGTGCCGCAGCTCACTAGGCTAATCCTCTGCCTGTGGTGTCAGCACCCCGGGTTCTAGTCCTGGTTGGGGCGCCTGTTCTGTCCTGGTTGCTCCTCTTCCAGTCCAGCTCTCTGCTGTGGCCCAGAAAGGCAGTGGAGGATGGCCCAGGTGCTTGGGCCCTGCACCCGCATGGGAGACCAGGAGAAGCACCTGGCTCCTGGCTTTGGATCAGTGCAGTGCGCCGGCCACAGTGGCCATTGGAGGGTGAACCAACGGAAAAGAAAGACCTTTCTCTCTCTCTCTCTCTCTCTCTCTCACTGTCCACTCTGCCTGTCAAAAAAAAAAATCTATATTTAAGTATTTCTTTGCCCATTCATTTTGGTCTAGCGATTTATAGGCTGAATTTTTGGTCTTGGATTAGTACTTGTAGTAATGAGAATGTTGATGTGTGCTACTCATTTCTTTCTTTATCCGGGAATCTATCTGCTTTATCGTAGAAAACCTCTCTCTGAAGCAGAGCCTGGATCTGGCGCTGGAGCTGTCACCTCCTCCGTGTGACCTTGCAGGGGTGTCCTGTGCCAAGAGGCACTGCGATGTGTGTGCATTTTCCCTCCCTAACCTCTACTGCAGAAGTGGATTTTGCAAACACCAACATCATGGTGGCACTCCTGTAGACTGGCCCCAGGGACATTTTTTTTTTTTACTAGGTCTTCTTCTTCTCCAGACCCTGATAGCCTGGGTGCATCCTTTAACCTCTTTGAGCTTCAATCTCTTACCCTGTAGTAAGGAAGCTATCTGGTCTACCTCTCTTGTAAAGCTGTCTTGAGGGTCACATGAGGCAATGTATATAATTGTGAAAGACTGCACAAATGCAAGGTCCTACAATTCAAAAATCATATGTATAATTTAACAGAGATTACGAAGTGTCTACCAGCATCATGTGGATCTTTGGACAACCAAAGAATAAGCTCATGGTTCTCACCACTAAGGAAGGAGTTTCACAGGTTTATGACACATGCTCCTGCCAGCAGTGGGAGGGTGGTTAGTGGTTCAGGGAAGACGTAGGTGCCACTCAGACGTAGGCTGCAAGTAAAATGGGTCATGCAGTGAGGAGGTGATCCCTTCTACCCATCCTTCTGCCCCTTGCCTGCTCTCCTCTCCCACCTCTCCCTCCCGCCTTTCCTCCCTCAAGTGTTATTACGTTGACTATTATTTCATGTTATTATTATTATTATTTTATTTTTTGACAGGCAGAGTGGACAGTGAGAGAGAGAGACAGAGAGAAAGGTCTTCCTTCCGTAGGTTCACCCCAATGGCCGCTGAAGCCAGTGCGCTGCTGCCGGCGCACCCCGCCAATCCAAAGCCAGGAGCCAGGTGCTTGTCCTGGTCTCCCATGGGGTGCAGGACCCAAGGACTTGGGCCATCCTCCACTGCACTCCTGGGCCATAGCAAAGAGCTGGACTGGAAGAGGGGTAACCAGGAGAGAATCTGGTACCCCGACCGGGACTAGAACCCGGGGTGCTGGCGCCGCAGGCAGAGGATTAGCCTAGTGAGCCGTGGCGCCATCCCATGTTATTATTTTTTAAAATCAACTGCTACTTTTGTAACAATTAGATTTTCATAATGAAGTTTTATTTCTTATTTTCGTTTTATTTGAAAGGGATAATGAGGAGGGAGGGGGGTGGGAGTGGGAGTGGGAGAGAGAGAGAGAGAGAATCATCTATCCGATGGTTCACGCGCTAAATGCTTGCAATAGTCAGAGCTGGGCCAGGCCCAAAACCAGGAGCCAGGAACTCCATCTGAGTCTCCCTTGCTGGTGGCAGCAACTCAAGCACTTGAGCCATTACCTGCTGCCTCCCAGGTGCAGATTAGCAGGAAGCCTGGATCAGAGGCAGAATGAGGACTGAAAACCAGGTACTCCAGTACAAAGTGCAGGGTTTCCAAGCAACAGCTATTAGGCTAATAAATGAAAGATATTAAAGTCACTATTTCAAAGATGCTACTATATATTCTGCACCATGTCATGAACAGATTTTCAATAATATCCAGTGTAGGGATACATTTATAGTACAAATGAAATACGATCCATATAAAAAGATTTGTAGAAATTGGACACTATTGCTCATTATTCTGTGAGGTTGTTTCTTTTATTTATTTATTTTATTTCCAAGAATTCTTTTTATACTCTGGACACAAAGCCTTTGTCAGTTATCTGTGGGGCAGACCTGTTCTGATTTATATAGCTTGCCTAAGGGGAACAGAGGGAACAGAATTTCTTAATTTTAATGTAGTTTGAATTTTATGTCTTTTCCATTATGTTTTTTAGTTTTTGTTTGTTGTTTAAGGACATCTTCTCTACAGAGGCCCTGAAGGTAGTACGCCACACTTCTTCCTAAAAGCTTACAGGTTTATATCCTTAATCTCCTGGAATTGATATTTGTGCACAGGGTAGGGTACAAATAAGTTTTTGTTTCCTTGCAGATAGCAACTTGTCCCAGCAGTGTTTTTAGCATGGTGCAGCTTTCCTTGCTCACTTATCAACTTTCCACTAATTCATGAATCTGATTCTGAAATTCTTACTGTCTGTGTCCCTGTGTGGATGCTGTACTGACTTAATTGTTATAGCCTTATATTCATTTTTTTTTTAATTTAAGAGGCAGAGAGAGAGAGAGAGAGAGATCAGAGAGACATCAGAGAGAGATCAGAGAGAGCACCTCTCTGCTGGTTCACTTCCCAAATGCCCACATGGTCTGGCTGAGCGTCGCAACCAGCATTTCACCCCCCCCCCCCACAGTTTTGTAATCAAGGCTGAGAGTCTAGTAAGGCGAGCCATCCCCCTGACTCTTTTTCCTAAGGAGTGTCTGGTTATTCTTGTCCCTTCATTCTTCCATAACACTTTTAGAAGCAGTTCACCAAGTTTAATTTTGTTTGAGATTTATTTTATTTATTTGAGAGAGAGAGAGAGAGAGAGAGGTCTTCCATTCGCTGGCTCGCTCCCCAAATGGCTGCAATGGCCATTGCTGGGCCAGACTGAAGCCAGGAGCCAGGAGCTTCTTCTGAGTCTCCCACATGGGTGCTTAGGCCAAGGGACTTGGATCCTCCTCTGCTGCTTTCCCACATGCATTAGCAGGGAGCTAGACTGGAACTGGAGCAGCTGGGATGCGAACCATCACCCAAATGTGATGCTGGTGTTGGAGGTGGTAGCCTTACCTGCTATGCCACAATGCCAGCCCACCAAGTTTCATTTTAAAAAATTATTGGAATTTTGATTGGATTGCTTTTAATTAAAAGTTCAATTTAACATGAATAACATGTCTGTGCTATGAGCCTTCTTGGCCATCATGCACAAAGCTGCATTTTTAAAAAGTACTTCTTTCTTGGTTATTCATTAAAATTTATAAATCCTTGTACAGATTCTTTTGTTATAGTTACTCCAAGATGCTTTACTTTTTATTGCTATTGTCATTTTATTGCCATCTTTTTTTAAATTTTTTGACAGGCAGAGTGGACAGTGAGAGAGAGAGACAGAGAGAAAGGTCTTCCTTTGCCGTTGGTTCACCCTCCAGTGGCCGCTGCGGCCCGCGTGCCACACTGATCCGAAGGCAGGAGCCAGGTGCTTCTCCTGGTCTCCCATGGGGTGCAGGGCCCAAGCACTTGGGCCATCCTCCACTGCACTCCCGGGCCACAGCAGAGAGCTGGCCTGGAAGAGGGGCAACCAGGACAGAATCTGGCGCCCCGACCAGGACTAGAACCCGGTGTGCTGACGCCGCAGGTGGAGAATTAGCCTATTGAGCTGTGGCGCCGGCCAAATGGCCATCTTTTAAAGAATACCCTTTAAGAAAACTTGTGGGTAGGTACTTGTATCAATGTGCTTGATAAACTCTATTATTAATTATGCTGGTTTGTCTGTATTTTATTTTTAACATCTGTGAGCAGTGACAGCTTTGTTTCCCTTCTTCTTTCTCTTCTTATTCCATTCCCCCTTTTCTGTCTTGTTTTGGTCTTGACTTCTAAGAAAACACTAAAAGAGGGGCCAATGCTGTGGCATAGCAGGTAAAGCCGCCGCTTGCAGTGCATCCCATATGGGTGCCGGTTCGCTTCCTATCCAGCTCTCTGCTATGGCCTGGGAAAGCAGTAGAAGATGGCCCAAGGACTTGGGCCCCTGCACCTGCATGGGAGACCTGGAGGAAGCTCCTGGCTCCTGGCTTTGGATTGGCACAGCTCCGGCCTTTGCGGCCATCTGGGGAGTGAATCAGCAGACGGAAGACCCCGCTCTCCCCCGCCCCCGCCCTGTGTAACTGTGACTTTCGAGTAAAATAAAATAAATATTTTTTTAAAGAAAACACTAAAAGAAATAGAGCTAGCAGTGTTCTTCCCACTGTGAAGCATGACCTTTAAAACAGTTCCCATCAGGGTGGGCATTTGGTGTAGCAGTTAAGATGTAGGTTAGGCTGCCTGCATCCGTAGGGGAGTGCCTGGCCCTGCTCTGCATCCCTGCTTCCTGCTGATGTGAACCCCAAGCAGCTGTGATAGCTCAGGAAGCTGAGTCCCTGCTCCCACCTGGAAGACCTGGAGCGCATTCTGTCTGGTGCAGCCCCAGCTGGGCATGTGGGGCGTGAACCAGTGGGTGGGGGATGGCTGTGTCTCCCTGTCTTTCTCTCTGTTTCTCTGCCTTTCATGTAAACAAATAAAGTTCCCCTGTACTTGTGTACTGGGAGTTTTTTGTTTTCTTTCTCTTTTTTTTGGTTGTGAAGGGATAGTGAATTTGTCATATGATAGATCCAGTTTGAACATACGATATTTATTCAACATTACTGAATTCAACATGCTAATATGTATTTTGAATTTTTACTTGTATAATTATGAGTGAGATTGGCAAATAATTTTCATTTTTCACACTATCGCAATCTGGTTTGTGTGTAATCTTAAAATTATATGGACCTATTGCCTGTTTTAATGTTCTCTGGTAGAATTTTTATGATATTAGAGTTATCTGTTTATTGTGCGTTTGATAGAACTTATTGGTAAATGTATCTAGTTTAATGTTTTTTTCTGTGAGGAGGCTAATATCAGTAGATAGAAACTATTTAGTAGGATTGACTTATTCTTTTTTTTTAAAAAAGATTTATTTATATTTATTTGAAAGGCAGAGTTACAGAGAGGCAGAGGCAGAGAGAGAGAGAGAGAGAGAAGAGAGAGAGAGAGAGGAATCCTCAATTTGCTGGTTCATTCCTCAAATGGCCACAATGGCTGGGGCTGGGCCGGTCTGAAGCCAGGAGCCAGGAGCTTCCTCCAGGTCTCCCATGCAGATGCAGAGGCCCAAGCACTTGGGCCATCTTCTACTGCTTTCCCAGGCCACAGCAGAGAGATGGATGGGAAGTGGATCAGCCGGGACTCAAACCAGCACCCATACAGGATGCTGGCACTGCAAGTGACAGCTTTACCCACAACATAGCCCAGGCCCCAGATTGACTTTTTCTTGGAAGACTTTTGGTACTTTATACTTTACAGGAATTTGCCTATTTTCAAAATATTCAAATTCGTTCCCTCAGAGTTGTTTATAGTATTTTCTTACTTTTTTTTTTTTTGGTTTAAAAATGATTATTTATTTGAGAGGCAGAAGACAGAGAGACAGCAAGCGAGCTCCCACCCACTGAGTCACTCCTCAGACCCCCAGAGTCTAAGTTCCCCACGTGGGTGGCATGAACTCGATCCCTTGGGCCAGCACTGCTGCCTCACAGGGGCCTATAAGCAAGAAGCTGGGATCAGAAGCGGAGCTGGGAATCAAACCCAGGCACTCGCATATAGGACACAGGAATCCTAACTGCCTTGCTTTGTGCCTGCCTCTTATCTTCTTAATTTCTAATGCACCCATGTTTTCATTCTCAACATTGTCTATGACTTACTTGCTTTCATCCTGATATTTCTTTCAGAAATTTGCCGATTTTAGCAAGTTTTAACAGAATTAACTTTGTTTTTGCTGATCTTTCCCTTGTGCCTTTACTTTCTTTCTCATGAATTCTGCTCTCATCTTTATTTTGGATTTTCTTTGGTTTTATTACCAAATTTCTCAATTTAACCTAGTGTTTCTTCTATCTGAATGAAATCATTCAAAACTGTAAATTTCCTCTTAAATTTATTGGTTCCCATTTTAATAAAGGGCAGGTCACAGACTCAGTATTTTTGGTGGACATTTGCATCCAATCAGAATTTAATAAGAGTCCTTCACTTATCATTAGAGTTACTGTTTGTGACTCATGGTATGGGGCTTCTTTTTATGGAAGGGATGGAAAGTTTTTTTTCCCTTTATTTAAGCAAAGAATTATTTTAAAGAAAAATATTAAGTAAATAACAGGTAGTACACAAATAAGCCAGAGATCCCCAAAGTGCTAATGAAGAAATGAGGGTCATTCATCAGGGATTGTAATTTGGGACACTAATGTTCTGAACAATATATTACTTTCTCTTATTCAGACACATCATCTCCCTGACATGTGGAATTACCGAATCGCAGTGGAGGATTGCTGACAATTATGGAGACTAAGGCAGGTCCTAGGGGCACTTAGTGTGTTCTAGTGTCCAAAAAGGAATGCTAATTGTGGGAATTCTGAATTATGGGTTAGATGTAATGGTAAAAGCTGTACTAAATGATTAGAATACTGAGAGAGATTGCATTCTGGAGGAATCAGACAAGGGCACAGTGATCCCTAAGACCCAGGATGAGTTCGTCAAGAACAAGTCCTCTCATGTTCACCTACTCCATCTGTACTGTTGGTCAAGGATGTGTGACTGGCAGACCTGTGTAATTCAGGAGGAAGACTGCAAAGTGATCATAGCCTGCTAAAAACTAGCATGAATGTAGTAAGAAGGCATTATTCAAATATTTTTTTTGTAAAGGAAATATATCATTTTTATGGGGAAAAAATTTAATAATTTGCCACGGGGCCTCTTTGCCATTTAGCGATTTCATCAGACACATCAGGTGATAGCTAATTAATATCACTGATTAAGAATGTGTATTTTAAAAGATGTCGACAAAGTGGAAGGAGAGGCCCAGTGAGGTTGACAAGCACAGAGGATCAGTGTTCCCCTGAGACTGATGCTTGAGTGTCCCCCTGAGGCTCCCACAGCAGCAGAGCGACTCCAGGAAGACATCCTATGAGGACTGGGGGAAGAGTACTGCAGGTGTAGCTGTCCGCTTGAATCTCAACTTCTGTCATAAAGATTCGTACAAACCTGTGTCTATTTTATAATGCTTTCTTTTTTTTAACTTTTACTTAGTAAATATAAATTTCCAAAGTACAGTTTATGGATTACAATGGCTTCTCCCCCCCCCCATAATTTCCCTCCCACTCATACCCCTCCCATCTCCTGCTCCCTCTCCCATTCCATTCACATCAAGATTCATTTTCAATTATCTTTATATACAGAAGATTGATTTAGTATCTATTAAGTAAAGATTTCATCAGTTTGCACCCACACAGAAACACAAAGTATAAAATACTGTTTCAGTACTAGTTATAGCATTACTTCACACTGGACAACACACTAAGGACAGATCCCACATGAGAAGTAAGTACAGTGACTCCTGTTGTTGACTTAACAATTTGACACTCTGTTTATGGCGTCAGTAATCTCCCTAGGCTCTAGTCATGAGTTGCCAAGGCTATGGAAGCCTTTTGAGTTTGCCGACTTTGATCTTATTCCGACAGGGTCATAGCCAAAGTGGAAGTTCTCTCCTCCCTTCAGAGAAAGGTACCTCCTTCTTTGATGGTCCTGTTCTTTCCACTGGGATCTCACTCGCAGTGATCTTTCATTTAGGTCTTCTTCTTCTTCTTTTTTTTTTTCTCAGGGTGTCTTGGCTTTCCATGCCTGAAATACTCTCATGGGCTTTTCAGCCAGATCGGAATGCCTTAAGGGCTGATTCTGAGGCCAGAGTGCTGTTTAGGACATCTGCCATTCTGAGTCTGCTGTGTATCCCACTTCCCATGTTGGATCGTTCTCTCCCTTTTTGATTCTATCAGTTAGTATTAGCAGACACTAGTCTTTTTTGTGTGGTCCCTTTGACTCTTTGACCTATGAGTGTGATCAATTGTGAACTGAAATTAATCACTTGGACTAGTGAGGTGGCATTGGTACATGCCACCTTGATAGGATTGTATTAGAAACGTGCCAGGGGATTCCAATATAATGCTTTCATACTTAATGGTTTTATTTAAATTGACAATTCTCATCAGTGAAGACTTTCATTTAAATTACATATTTGAAATCCTAGTCTCAGAATTCTTGATGAGCTTAAAATATGGATATACTTACGAATAATAGAATTTTAGAGCGACTGATCACTTGGAACTTATTCCAATCCTCTTATAGATAAAATTAATTGATCTGAATCTTCCACTATATTATATTTGACCACTGTAAACCTAAACACTTCAAACTGCTGCATTGAATTTAAAAAAATCTATTATTATACAAAATACTCTCATCCTCTTACTAATGTAATAGTTTAATTTCATCCTAATTTTTTTAAAGATTTGTTTCTTTATTTGAAAGGCAGAGTTATATAGACAGAGGGAAAGACAGAGAGAAAGACATCTTCCATCCATTGGTTCACTCTCCAAATGGCCACAATGGCCAGGGTTGGGTGAAACAGAAGTCAGGAACCAGGTGTTTCTTCTGGGTCTCCCACATGGTGACAGAGGCTCAAACATCTGAGCCATCTTCAGCTGCTTTTCCCAGGCCATTAGCAGGAAGCTGGATCAGAAGTGGAGCAGCTGAGACACGAACTAGCACCTTTTTGGGATGCCAGCATCTCAGGCAGTGACTTTACCTATACACCACAATGCTAGACCACATTCTAATTCTTAAATCCTAAATTTTAATGTAGGACTTCTCTAGTTTTTGATGCATAACAATCAAAATGTCATAATGTATTGCTTTATACGAAAGCATTATAAGTTTTTGGATTGGTTTGTTTCAATTAATTGCACTTAAATGCCTTGCAATATTTTTTAATTATACCAAGTTACTGGGAAAGTGTTTTAGGGGAAGTGTTTACAAGGAATTTTCAATTCTTTTTCTGGGCTTTGATGGAAATGCGAGAATCTGTGATAATATCAACACAGCTTAGATGATTATCCCAAATTGTCTCTGTCTACAATGAAACACTGTTGGATAATGAAAACAGAATAAGAGCTAGGAGCTGGTTTCTACTTCCCAGTCCTTCCCTTTCTAGTTGGGTGAGTTTAAACAAAGTCACGTACCTTCTCGCCTCAAGAGCCCTAGACACAGTAATAATGTTATCTCTGTCAGTCTATCTACTTCAAAGAACCATTAAATGTAATAATATCTAGGAGATATAATATCTGAAATTATGAAGTGTTTTGTAGCCATGGCATTTGCATAAACAGGCAAAACGTTCAGTCTCATTGTGTCCATATGGCTTGCTGTTGTTGAGAAATGTTGGTCATGTTGGTCTTCCATTTGTTACAATGCTAGACTGTTGCAGGCACCAGCGGCTACTAAGACTATTGCTAGTTAGTAGACTGACACCTTTTGATAGACAGATTTACTCCTTCTAAAGTAGATGTTTTGCTTTCAAACACAAGTTGTTGTGTGTTTAAAGGTATACATTCTGAAGCACGTGCTACCACTTGGGAGAAGCCAGGTAAATAGAGAGAATGTGAAACTAAGTTGTTCAGTAGATTTGCTTTTTATTTCTAAGTGTGCCACCTGTGCGGGTGCTGGGTACTTATCTTGTAGGGAGGTGAGTGATAAATGACATCTAGCTGGCAGGGCTGTCCAGCAACCCGCAGTTTATAATTAGAAAGTCAGTAGAGCTAAGAAGCATGGCTGTCGTCCACAGGGAGCTACACCTTCAGTGTGTTCCCCTCGGCTACTGTTCCTAACTCCTCTCTTTCCCCTTCCTTCATTTTTCCTTCAGGGTCACAGAAGCGAGGCCAAGATGCCCGTATCGAGAGAGCCAAGTGAGGCTGGCACCAGCAGCATCCTCCGTTTGCTGAGATGAGGGGGACAACGCCGAGTCCAGGGACTTTTCCAACAGAACAGCTTCCCCTGTCACCTTCCAAGAGAAACACAGAAGATTCTCAGATGAAAACATTCATTTTGCTCTGGGGAAAAGCCAAAAGCACTTAGGTAATCAATATTGCTTTCCCTTAAGAACTTGTGTGGGGTGCTGCATCCCACGCTCACTATTGGTGGACTAGAGAGTTCTCCTTTAAAGAACACGGATACAAAACACAGCCATGATGTCGGATATCAGATGATGAGCAGACACTGAGGGAAAAACAGGCTTTTCCCCGGCCGGGAAGAGCTGAACTGGGTGTGTCCATCTCAAGAAAACCCAAGCAAAAGACTTAAACACGACCGAGGGAAATACTTTCATGGTTTGCAAGGACGACTATTCCAGAAGAAGCAACAATGGAGACCAAGGAGAACAGGTAAATGAGTTCGTGGCTTCAATGACAGCAGTGTGTGCTGAGATTTCCAGAGCTTGTTGAGTTTTCTCGGATGAGTGTAGGTAGGCAAGACCAGATGATGGCTCTCTGGAGGGAGAGGTGCATCCATGACAGATACGTACTGCGGGCCTGTGAAATGGTGTGTGCAGCTTTTCAGGGGCTGAGAGCAGCCCTTTATGTTTGTCCACATAGTTTTGGATTTTCCATTTCCTGGTGCGGGTATGGAAGCAAACAGTTGACAAGACAGATGCCATTTTTTCTTTCCTGAAATGCATGTGTTGTTGTCCCTCACCTGCCATGTGATTATCCAGAAAAGTTAAAATAAACAGCCACTTAGAATTCTATCAAATGATCTGAGAAGGGAGAGAGGGAGGGAGAGAGAGAGAGAGAGTGAGAGAGAGAGAATGAGAGGGAAAGAGAGGGCAGCTCTGCTTCCCCTGTGTAAACTCTTAGGATAAAAGAAAATGCTTGCTCCTTTTTTCAAATATAGTCGCCGTTTTATAAGAATTATGCTTATTTTGCAGGCTTGAGGACTAATACAAAAATATATTATTTATGATTTTTCTAATTATTCCTTCCATGTACCTTTGTATTTTCTTAAGCTTACAGGAAAATACTCTTTCATTAATTTTCATGCTATATTCAAATACTGTGTTCAATAATCAAAATTTTACTACCATAGAGACTGGGAAAGTCTTGACATCTTGTAACTTAATGACATCAGTAGAATAAAAAGCCTTGTCAAATTTGACTTTCCAAACTTAAAGCATCGAGAAAAGAAGCACAACTTGTTTTTCTCTTTATCTTTCAAAAACCTTTACTCGTTAGAAAGATGACCTAAATCTTACTTTTCAGTAGAACTTGCCTCTTAGTATATCAGGATTAACTTTGTGATTGATGTTTTTTATTTATTTATTTATTTTTTGACAGGCAGAGTGGACAGTGAGAGAGAGAGACAGAGAGAAAGGTCCTCCTTTTGCCGTTGGTTCACCCTCCAATGGCCGCCGTGGCCGGCGTGCTGCGGCCGGCGCACCGCGCTGATCCGATGGCAGGAGCCAGGTGCTTATCCTGGTCTCCCATGGGGTACAGGGCCCAAGGACTTGGGCCATCCTCCACTGCACTCCCTGGCCACAGCAGAGAGCTGGCCTGGAAGAGGGGCAACTGGGACAGAATCCGGCACCCCGACCGGGACTAGAACCCGGTGTGCCAGCGCCGCAAGGTGGAGGATTAGCCTAGTGAGCCACGGTGCCGGCCTGATGTTATTTAAGTATGTGAAAACACAGAGTTAGTGAGCCAGTTTATTGGTGTAATTTTTATTGAAAAATGGAATATTTTATTATTTTCTGCATTTCCTAGGATTATGAGGATTCATCTGTAATTGTCTTACTAGTACTGATGCTAAATTGTTTAAACATGAGAGAAATCTATTTATCATCGTACACGTTATCTTACAGTGTTTATGTTGATTTTTAAAAACCTGCTAAAGTGCTTCTGTTTTGCTTCCTGCCCTCCCCTAGCCAAGTTTGGGAAGTAAATGCTTCTTCAAATGAAAGGCAAACTCATTTTCGTATAACCTACCAGTTCGCCAATTTGTTATAAGTTGTTTCCTTCATACGTATACTTAAAAAGAGCCATGATCATGCTCGGGCTGACTTGACCCAATTGGTAGAGTTGGAAACATACCAGGGGATTCCAGTTCAATCCCATCAAGGTGGCATGTGCCAATGGCATCTCACTATTCCAAGTGATCAATTTCAGTTCACAATTGATCATAATGAAAGGACTAAGAGTCAAAGGGAGCACATAAACAAGTCTAGTATCTGCTAACACCAACCGATAGAATAAATAAAGGGGAGAGTGATCCAACATGGGAAGTGAGATACTCAGCAGACTCATAGAATGGCGGATGTCCTAAATAGCACTCTGGCCTCAGAATCAGCCCTAAAGGCACTCGGATCTGGCTGAAAAGCCCATGAGAGTATTTCAGGCATGGAAAGCCAAGACACTCTGGCAAAAAGATCTCTGTGAGTGAGATCCCAGTGGAAAGAACAGGTCTTCAAAGAGGGAGGTGCCTTTCTCTGAAGGGAGGAGAGAACCTCCACTTTGACTATGAGCTTGTCTAAACAAGATAAGAGTCGGAGAACTCAAGGGGCTTCCATAGCCTTGGAAACTCATAACTGGTGCATAGGGAGATTACTGATGCCATAAACAGGAGTGTCAATTGGTAAAGTCAACAACAGGAGTCACTGTGCACTTACTCCTCATGTAGGATCTCGGTCCTTAACGTGCTGTACACTGAGGCTTAATGCTATAACGAGTACTCAAACAGTATATTTCACTTTGTGTTTCTATGGGGGTGCAAACGATTGAAATCTTTACTTAATGTACACTAAACTGATCTTCTGTAAAAAAAAAAAAAGAAAAAAAAGAAAAAAAAAAGAAATTATCAATTCCCAACTTGACTCTCACTGGGATTAAACATGACAATAGGTCTGATCTGATTTCATCATCATTTAAAAAAATCATCTATTATTTTTCACTTTATGTTTCTGTGTGGGAGCAAACTGTTGAAATACTTACTTAAGGTATACTAAGCTGATCTTCTGTATATTAAGATAATTGAAAATGAATCTTGATGTGAATGGAAGGGGAGAGGGAGTGGGAAAGGGGAGGGTTGTTGGTGGGAGGGACGGTATGGGGGGGGAAGCCATTGTAACCCATGAGTCGTACTTTGGAAATTTATATTCATTAAATAAAAGATAAAAAAAAAAAAGAGCCATGATGATATGTAGCCACTGATGCATACCTTATGTGTATATTGTCAATGATCAGGATTGATTTTTTTTAAAAGATTTTATTTATTTATTTGGGAGGTAGAGTTATAGACAGTGAGATGGAGAAACAGAGAGAAAGGTCTTCCATCTGCTGGTTCACTCCCCAATGGCTGCAACGGTCGGAGCTGCGCCAATCCGAAGCCAGGAGCCAGGAGCTTCTTCCAGGTCTCCCACGCGGGTGCAGGGGCCCAAGGACTTGGGCCATCTTCTACTGCTTTCCCAGGCCATAGCAGAGAGCTGGATTGGAAGAGGAGTAGCCGGGACTAGAACTGGCACCCATATGGGATGCCGGCGCCACAGGCAAAGGATTAACCTACTGTGCCACGGCGTCGGCCCCTCAGGATTGATTTGAAGCATCTAACACATAAAGAAACCAACAGATTGTATTGTCTTTGCCATTGCTAGGTGACAAGTTCTATTTATAGCTAGAAAAAAAGAAGCATGACTTTGAGCGTATTTTTGTAGAGATTGACATTATATAGGCGTTGAATACTTTGGAGTTTTCAATTTACTTCAACCAAAAATATCAATGACTGGGTATGGTAACCTTTATGAGAAGAGCATATGTGTTGAGAGTTAAAGCATCAATTATAAAGTTTGCTTTTTAATACGCACATTCTTATCAGGATACAGAAATTCTGTCTTACTAGGACCATAAATATGCAAAATATGATTTGCTAGTCTCCTTGTTTCTGGGGCAAGATAGTTTTTCAGATATTCATTTATTTACCTGAGAGAGCTCTCTTAGTATATCAGGATTAACTTTGTGATTGATGTTATTTAAGTATGTGAAAACACAGAGTGGTGAGCCAGTTTATAGGTATAATTTTTATTGAAAAATGGAATATTTGATTATTTCTGCATTTCCTAGGATTATGAAGATTCACCTGTAATTGTCTTACTAGTACTGATGCTAAATTGTTTAAACATGAGAGAAATGTATTTCTCTATCTGGCTTAATCTCCAAAAATCACCCACATTGGCCAGGGCTGGGCTGGACCCAAGCTGGGAGCTGGGAGCTGGGAGCTCAGTCCAGGCCTCCCACTTAGGTGGCAGGAAACCAACGACTTCAGCCATCAGCACTGCATCACCGGGTTTGCATTAGCAGGAAGCTGGAACTGAGAACCAAGCCGGGATTTGGAGCCAGGAGCTCTCACGGGGGTGTAGGCTTCCTAACTGGCATCTTAACCACTAGGCCAAAATCCACCTCCAAGATCATTTTTAAAGCTAAGAAGTGCTCTGTGTGGGCTCCTTGTGCTGTAGGGTTTTTGCATCTGAGATCACAGGTGTGTGTGTGTGTGTGTGTGTGTGTGTGTGAGTGACAGAGGCTTCCTCAGAGTTGGCTGAACACCCAGGACTTCCCAGGTGTTGAGTTTATGTAAATAGTTTTGGGGAACAAGTTAAATGGTCTATTTAATAAGCCTTACAAAATATGGTATATATGGTAAGATAAGAGCAGAAATATTATTGAGTATATTCATCTGAAATTTTAAGCTTAAAGTTATAATGTAAGGAATCTCACTTATTATGTATGTGTATTGATTTTTGTTTATTTGAAAAGCAGAGAGAGAGAGAGAGAGAGAGAGAGAGAGGAGATCTTCCATCTGCTGGTTCACTGCCTAAATGCCCAAAAGCTGAGGTTGGGCCAGGCCGAACCCAGGAGCCAGGAGTTTCTTCTCCCACTGGGTGTCAGGGGCCCAAGTACTTGGGCCATCCTCCGCTGCTTTCCCGGGTGCATTTGTAGGGATCTGGATTGGAAGTGAAGTGAGCAGCTGGAACTTGAACTGGCACCCACGTGGGATGTCGGTGTCGCAGGCAGTAGCTTTACCTGCTACAACACAGCGCCGGCCCCTATGATCTTTTCTCTGACCAGCATCAGTCCATTTTTCATGCTGCCATCTTTTCTTCCTCAAGGACCAGAGAAAACATCTGTGGAGATCTGAGACTAGAGGATATTTGCTAGACTGTTCAAGAAGTCAGGCGTTTAGCGAGGGGAGTTTCTATGAAAATGAAGAAATACCAATTAATGGTTGGAGCAGACAAGTGGGCAGTTTCTGAGTCTGGAGTGCAACTTGCTAAGGAGTTACAGGTGCTGGGCTTGAGCACCCTTGACAGTGGAGTGCGGGTGCTGCTGGCCTTGGAGTGAATGTCCTGGCTTGAACATCTTGGAGATGGCGTAGACATTGGTGTCACAGTCATGGTTATTTTGCAGAGTGGAGCTTGGAAGGTGCAGGTGAGGACTGGGAAGGGGCTGGCTGACAAAGTCCCCCTCTGATGAGCACAAGCAGTTTGACTGGTGGTGGACCGCAAATGTTTTGAGGGAGAATGAAAGTAAGACAAGGACTGTGTGGGTGACAAAATGGATATTGTTAACAAGCTGATGAGAATTCATTTAACAAGAAAATGTGGTTGTTTCTATGGCATACAACATTTTAACACAATAACTAGAAAATACGATGATAACCCAGTAGCAGAATGTGTCATGGACAGGGAAGTTATTGAGAAATTCCCTATGAATGTCTTATAATTTCTGCAAACTTTTTATTATTAATATCTGGCCACATGAGTTTAATCTAGGGAAAGTTAAGCATCTTTTTTTTTAATTATACAATGCTTTTCCATTCAGTTCAACATAGCAAATAAACCTAATCCATTTTTTCTTTTTTTTATTTTTTATTTTTATTTATTTATGTTTTTGACAGGCAGAGTGGACAGTGAGAGAGAGAGACAGAGAGAAAGGTCTTCCTTTGCCATTGATTCACCCTCCAATGGCTGCCGCGGCCGGTGCGCTGCGGCCGGCGCACCGTGCTGATCCGATGGCAGGAGCCAGGTACTTATCCTGGTCTCCCATGGGGTGCAGGGCCCAAGGACTTGGGCCATCCTCCACTGCACTCCCTGGCCACAGCAGAGAGCTGGCCTGGAAGAGGGGCAACCGGGACAGAATCCGGCGCCCCGACCGGGACTAGAACCCGGTGTGCCGGCACCGCAAGGCGGAGGATTAGCCTAGTGAGCCGCGGCGCCCTAATCCATTTTTAATATCACTGCTTTTTGTAAAAAGCAAACAAAAAGCAAAGCAAGAAAACAAATCCTTGAGGTCTCCTGATGAGGAGACTGTGGGGTGCAGAGGGGCTAGAGTGGAGTGGAAAGACCTGGCTAAAGGTTAGGGAGGGAAGGAGTTGAAGGAAAACTTATAAAGGACCCAGAGGAGTTGAAGCGAGACTAGGAGATAAAAAGCAGAAACAGGGGTGGAAGTGATGAGTGGGGAGAGGGCTTAGAGGGCAGGGTCTGGGGAAGCCCTCAACATTCCAAACTATTCTTAGTAAAATCAGGCCACAGGAGAGAAGGTGTCCAGAGCCAGTGCCATAGTGGAAGCAGTGTGTAGTCTTGGGGTTTGAGGGCAAGGGCTCAGTCGACTGAGAAAATGCTGTATTCTAAATCAATGGTACTTTGCAGAAGATGCAGCCTGTTTGCCTGGAGTGCCACCCCAGCTTCTAGAGCATACTCAGAACCTTAGGAGTCCAAACTGTCCTTCCCATGGTCCCTGTGGCCTGCGGTCTGCAGTGCTGGCTCAGGAGGTGGATTCCCCAAGGGACACTGAGAGCCACTAGGACTGAAGACAAGGGCTACAGGGTGTGGCTCTCGGGTCCTCAGGGCCGGGACTGGGGGTCTGATGATGAACCTGAGTCTACACAATTCAAAGCTCCATCAGAACAAAGTCTTCTGGTGCTAGTTGAAACAGCTAGGAATACTTTAGGATTATTGCGATGAGGGTCAAGACTACCACAATGGTGGACAGCGTGGGCTCTATTCCTGATACAGCAAGAACTGCAGGTGATTTCCAGTCACTTAACAGAGTGAGCAGTCAGTGGATGGAAAATTACTAAGAAGAGACATCAGGGATCAGGGATTCTTGCTTAATCAACTTGACAGGATTCTTACTGAAGGCAGGCCGAGGTGATCAGCGATTAAGGGTGGTCAAGGACAGAGTCCCAGTCAGGTTCAAACCCAGCTATTCTGGACCAGGCCGTCCCGTCTTCTTGCAGGCCCACTCACTATGGCTAGCTCTACATCCACCTGGAGGTTGTAGTTTCCTACTTCTAGTTAGGGTTCTCCAAACAAGCTTCTGCTCTTAAAACCATTCACTCCACCAACACATATTGAACATTTATTATGGAATTATCTTGGAAATATACTGGAATTATATTGGAACATTATATCAGAATATATGACCAGATGAAATTGATACAGAAACATACTTTTGCAAATTTTATATTCTAGCAGGGCAAGACAGAGAGACAAGTGATACGTGCGATTGTTAAGCTGTATGGTACATTATGTTATGGAACAAAAAGAAAGGTAGGCAAGGAGGAGGAAGTGGGAGTCCCATGAGCTTTGGTGGGACGTGTGCTGGTGTTTTTTATAGTAAGGTCAGGATGGACATTGTGGAGGTGAAACCTAATCACTTGGCGGAGGTGAGGGGATTGGTAATGAGCCAGTCAGGAAGAATGTTCCAGACAGGGGAGCATATCCAAGCCCCCTACAACCTCCAGGTAGATGTAGAGCCAGCCCCAGTTGCGGGGCCTGCACACAGAGGAGACGTCATGGCTGAAATGAAGTGAGTGAGGGCAGGGAAGTGGAAGATGCAGGAGAAGAAGGAGCCCTACACCAGGTCCCTGGGAGGAAAGGAGCCACTGTAGGGTTGCAAGGAGTGACATGGTGTGATTTACGTTTTCAAAGTGTCCCTCTGGCAGCTCTGTAGAGGAGCAGAGGTAGAAGAGGAGGAAACCCATTGTGGATTATGACAACCAGGTATGAGATGGTGGTGGCTGTGGCCAGGGTGGCAATGGAGGTACTCACTGGTGACTCTTTGCTGGCTTATGTGTCAGGCCCTCCAATGAGGGTGAGGCTATATCCTTTTCATCCAATGGGGTTGGAATGTTGAGTCCATTTGAGATGAATATCAATAACCAGATTGTTGTAGGTACTGTGCTATTTTTCTAATCACAAACAATTTCCAATTTTCTGATGTTTTTCAAGTGCTCAGCAATTCCATTCATTTCTGACATTAACTCTCCAGAGGTAGCACAGACTCCATAGGTTAAGGGCTCAGCACCAGAAGCATGTCCACATTTCAGACACTAACCGCAAATGAGGTTTTCAGGCCACTTTGCTCTACTTAGCCAACTGCAAATTCAAGGCTTCCCAAACTAAAATTATCTCCTCCAAGTCCGACAATTTGCTGGAATGACTCAGCCCTTAGGAAGTGATTTGCTTATGATTGCAGGTGATTATAAAGGTTACGATGCAGAAGCAATGAAGTGGAAGAGACACACAGGGCCAGGTGTGAGGGCAGGCAGATGCACCACCCTTTCAACACCCAGATGCGTTCCTTGTTTTGAAATTCCATTAAGGTTTCCTTACATCTAAACTATTGATTAAATTTTTGGCTGCTGGCAACTCAGCTCCGTCTTCATCCCCTCTCCCATCCCTGGAGATCAGGGAGTCAGGCTGAGAAGTTCAAGTTCTGATCACATGGTTGGTTTCTCTGCCCACCAGCTCCCATCTTGAAGCTGCCTGGGGGCCACAAACTCGGGTAACAACCAAAGGGGCTCTTTCCCAGTAACAAAAGACGCTCCTACCCCTCAGGAAATTTCAGACTTTAGGAGCTCTATGCCAGGAATTGGGGACAAAGATCAACTATGTATTTTCTGATGCTACAATGGAAATATCAAAAATTCAGAAGGAAGAACAGGCAGATCGACAGTCCATGTGTGTGAAAATAAACCCAGACAGGGAGGAGCAGGTGGGCAAGGGTAGACCAAGAACACCAGCCAGTCCAGCTGGTCTGAGCAGAGCCAAGAGTGGATTCAGACTTGGAGCCGCAGTCTTTGGCAGGAACCCAGAAACATTCAGGGGTGCAGGAGGAGCAAGTGGACTGGCAGTTATTCCACACCTCCTGGGTTTCAGGAGTTCATGAGTACAAATGAGGTCAATTAGTATTTACATGCATATCTCCATGGCTCCACAGCCTCACCTACCTCGACAAGACCTTAACCCCCAGGATTCTCTTGTCTGCTGTAATACTTCCCCAGCTATTTCTGAGTGTTCTTGGGGGTGGTGACATCTCCCAGGGGTGCAGGAATAGGTTTTCTCATGTTCTTTCCACTTGAGCCTGTTGGACTGGGTGCCTTGCCACGCCTCTGCAGCTGGTGCCTCTGTTGGACTTCGTTCCCATGCACCCAGCAGGCCCCTGGAGCCCACAGTGACTGCCACCTGTGGATGGGTGGTGAGGGGAAGTGAATGGCTGCTCCCCAAGCCTGGGCAGCCCTCAACAAACATCTTTTCATCTCCTTTAAGAGAAAACAGGTGGTGTCATGGAAAGAGCATATAAAACTGGAGCTGGACACCCTTGGGTTGCATCTCAGCTTTGCCATTTGCCAGTCATATGGCCTTGAATCAGTGACTTTTTCCACAACACAGGAAAAACAATATGTGCAATAATCTTGACTAAGAGATCATGAGTGTAAAATACTTGGCATAGAACCTGAAGCAGAGAGAAGGCCCAGAAGAGGCAACTGTCATTATCGTGACCCCAGAAACCAGTACCACACGTAGCCATCAAAGGCGCTGTGTCTTCTTTTTTCATTTTTTAAGATTTATTTTATTTATTTGAAAGAAATACACAGAGAGAGAAGTAGAGCTAGAGAAAGAGAGGTCTTCTATCCACTGGTTCACTCCCCAGATGGCCACAATGGCCAGAGCTGAGCTGATCCAAAGCCAGGAGCCAGGAGCCAGGAGCCAAAAGTTTCTTCCAGGAAACCCAAGCACTTGGACCATTTTCTGCTGCTTTTTCAGGTGCATTAGCTGGGAGTTGGATCTGAAGAGGTGCAGCTGGGACTCAAACTGGCACCCATACAGGATAGCAGCACTGCAGGCTGGGGCTTTAACCTGCTGTGCCACAGCGTTGCCCTGGCACTGTGTTTTCTAAAAGTCCCTCTGCAGCTGCTACTGGAAAGGGGATGCCCACCATTATTCCTGCCTAGTGAGAGCTGCATCAAATCTGTCTAATCGCTCTTGTTTTCATAGAGTTTCCTTCTTGCCACTACTGTCCCCTCAGTGTGTCTAAGAACTTGTTTTTGGGAAGGGGAATATTGAGTGTCTTTAGCCATCCAGTGGGAAGGAGAGGGCCTGGGTAGAATCCTGATGAACACCACACAGTATCCTTAGAAAATAACCATCAGGTACAGGATGGGGTCCAGCAGTTAAGACTCCTGTGTCAGACATCCAGCTCCAGCTCTGTATTATAGCTTCCTGCTAACGCAGACTCTAGGGGCAGCAGTGACAGCACAAGTGATTGGGTTCCTCCTACCCATGTGGGAGACTGCATTGAGATCCTGGCTCCCAGCCTTGGCCTCATCCAATTCTGGCCACTGTGGTCATTTAGGGGAATGAACCAGTGGGAGGGAGCTCTCTCTGTCTTTCTGCTTCTAAACTAACTTTAAAAATTGAAAACAATAAAGAACCCGCAAAAGATGGCAGGATGCTGCCTTACAGGTGCGGTCCTCAGAGTGGTGATGGAAAGAAGGATTCTGAAGACCTGGTTTCCTTGCAGGCTCCCCCTGGAGGCTCCCCCAGCCTTCCTTCTTACTGGCTTCTGGGGGAGAGAAATCTCACCCAGCTATGTGATCTGAGCTCTCCTTTTGAGTATTTGCAATTTGGGTTTGGTCTGCTGGTGGTGACGGGTTAGCTCTTCCAGCCTCATGGGGGAGAGGGATGGTGGTGCCGGAGATCTATTTTCAACGTGCAAGTGAAGGAACTTAGTGAGGGAAGGAGATACACACACAGCAGCACTGTTCTGTCACTCAGGCCTGCTGCTTCTTGCCATGAAAGTGAGTTTGGGGCTGGCGCAGTGGCTCACTAGGGTAATCCTCCGCCTGTGGCACTGGCATCCCGGGTTCTAGTCCCAGTTGGGGCGCCGGGTACTACTCCCGGTTGCTCCTCTTGCCGTCCAGCTCTCTGCTGTGGCCCGGGAAGGCAGTGGAGGATGACCCAAGTGCTTGGGTCCCTGCACCTACATGAGAGACTGGGAGGAAGTACCCGGCTCCTGGCTTCAGATCAGCGCAGCGCTGGCCGTGGTGGCCATTAGGGTAGTGAACCAACGGAAGGAAGACCTTTCTCTCTGTCTCTCTCTCTCACTGTCTAACTCTGACTGGCAAAAAAAAAAAAAAAAAAAAAAAAGTGAGTTTGGTTCTGTGTTCTTCCTGGGTAGGATGTGAGGTCATACTGTGTTAAGGGACTAGCAGTCAGGGTCCCAACAGTCAAATGAGGGTGGGTCCAGGCTTTATAAACACAGAGTGGACAGGGTAGAGAGCATTCTGGAGCCAGGAGGAGGGCAATAGCAGTGGCAAGTTACTACCTGGGGCCTGAGGGACTGGGCAGGAGCAAATACAGGTTAAGTATCTCTAATGCAAAAACCTGTAGTCAAAAGTGCATCCAAACCCAAAGCTTCTTGAGCACCAGTATGACACCACCAGTGGAAAATTCCACATCTGACCACATGAGATGGGTTGCAGTTAAAATGTGCCGACAGGGGCCGGGCCGGTGCTGTGGTGCAGCATGTTAAAGCCCCGGCCTGCAGCGCTGGTATCCCACATGGGTGCCAGTTCGGGTTCTGGCGGCTCCACTTCTGACCCAGCTCTCTGCTATGGCCTGAGGAAGCAGTAGAAGATGGCCCAAGTCCCTGGGCCCCTGCACGCATGGGAGACCCGGAAGAAGATCTTGGCTTCTGGCTTTGGATCAGCCTAGTTCTGGCCACTGTGGCCATTTGGGGAGTGAACCAGCAGATGGAAGACCTCTCTTTCTCTCTGGCTTGACCTCTCTCTGTAACTCTGTTACAAATAAATTAAATAAATCTTTAAGAAAAATGTACAGACATAAAATACTGTATAAAATTACCTTCAGGATGTGTGTAAGGTATACATGAAACACAAATGAATTTTGCATTCAGACAAACCAGTGAATGGGAGCTCTCGTTCTGTCTCTGTGTATCTTTGCTGCTTAAATAAGAAACTAAATAAAAAATAGGAAATAGGATTCCCACTGACAATAGTAGTCCTCATAGGAGATACTTTGCATATACATGCAAATATCCCCAAATCTGTAAAGGTCTAAATTCCAAAATCCTAAAAAAAAAAAAAAAATCCCAAATCCAGAACGTTTCTGATGCCAGGCATTTCAGGTAAGGACACTAAATCTGTACTTGAATTACAAAGGACAGGACTGACCCCTTGAGAAGGGCAGTGACCTTGGGATGAAGGACACAGCCTGACTGGGAGGCAGCAGGGTGGGTACTGGGGATGAATTCCCTGGACTCCTTCCCTTTCTTCCCCTCAGCTCCTGCCTTGGCTGCTCATGGGCCAATCTCACACATGGATGATGTGCCCAGGAGTGCCGCTGCCCACACCAGACAGTGTGGGCCAGGCAGCAGGGTGGAGAGAGCCCCGGGGCCAGAGGGAAGCTATTTGAGATGCGTGGGGAGATGCCCGAGACACTGTGCTTGGCCTTGATGCTTCATTATCTCTGTCCAAAGGTTTTATCAGCAAGTATTTCAGGCGTGTGCAGAAGCAGAGGAAAATGTTACAGGAGTATCCATGTACCCATTATACTGATTCAACAACTGTTGCTATACATTACTCTTTTACTTTGCTTCTGATTTAAAAGTTTTTTGCCAAAAATTTTATTGGAGAGGCAAAGAAACAGAGAGACACAGGGACAGAAAGAGCTCCCTTCTGCCGACTCACTTCCAGATAACCTTGATGGTTAGGGCTGAGCCTGGCCAAAGCCAGGTCTCCCACGTGGGTGGTAGGAATCCAATCACATGAGCTATCACCTGCTGCCTCAAAGAATGAGCATTAGCAGGAAACTGGAGTCAGGACCCAGAGCCAGGACTTGAACCTAGGCACAATGACATGGGAATGTCGGTGTCCCAACCCATGTCTTCACTGCTAGGACAAATGCTCACTCCTTTTTCATCATTCGAAAGCAAATCCTATGTTGTGCTGGCCCCCATGGCAAGGTCTTGTGATAGCATCTATGTGTAGGGGCACTTCTCACACAATGCACTGGACACTTGGAGGGGCCCTGAGAATAGCTCTCTGCTGGGTGGTGCAGCACTGGGGCAAATTCAGCACAGTGAGCTGATAAGGGACACTAATGGCCTGCCATTTAACATGCATATTAAATTTTATGCTATTTCAGATGGTTGTCTTCACTGAAAAAAATCAACCGACAGCTTTTTCAAGAGAAAAATATAGAATTAATGTATTGACCAGCATAAAACCCTAGGATTTTAAATTATCTCACTTACTGAATTTCCTAGAGGAAGCAATAAATAAATAAGAGTAAAACTGACTTAAGATTGCTTTTGAAATTAACTAATAGGAAAATTTACTTATATGTGAAAATTTAATGTGGATTATTCTCTTATTCACTATTTAAGATATAAAACAATAGCCATGAGAAAAATAGCACAGGCACATAAGGTGAATTCTTTTCAGAGGCACAATTTGAAGGCTACACAGCTCTTAGATCAGGTAAATAGATTCTGTAGAAAGAATAAGTTTTAAACTTTTATAAAGTAAATTGAACAAAAAAAATCCCTTGAAAAATTGTAGGAAATACAAAAGAAATCAGAAAAGCTGTACAACAGTAGCTGTGTGCTATTGTGACTTTTGCCATCTCTCTAGGCAAAGTCAACCACTGTGGGGTTTTGACATAAAACTGAAGTACCTCCTTCTCTACTACCTCCTTTCTTCCTAAAAAAAGAAAAACAGATGGAAAGAAGGGAATCAATCCTTCTCATATTGGAAGGACAAACATGACTAAATGCAGGATCCACAAAGAATGGATTTCAGACTTTATCATTGATTTGTTCTTTTGCTGGCATGGAGAAGAACTGAAGTCAATGTGTCCTTCCAAGAGAGTAACATGCTGCCCACCCCCATGGGTGTACACCTGCATGGTCCTCTGTTGTTTTTAATTAGGGAAGGCTTAGCTTAAACTTAGCTGAGTTACAGGATCAGCTCTTTTTAAATTTAGAGAGGGCAGAGTTTGGCAAAGAGGGCGTGTGCTTTGCAAATAGTGTGTGAAGTATGGAGGGAACTGGTTATTTCTTTCTGGCTACCCAACAGGGTCTCCAGAAAACATGAATACCACACAGCAGTCTGCCTATTCACTGTTTACTAATGGATAGTACCTCGTCATCAGATTCTTTTGGGTTATGTTATAATAAGAGATGCTTTATTTTATTTTTTTATTTATGTGTGTGTGTATGTGTATGTGTATGTTTGTGTGTGTGTGTGTGTGAGAGAGAGAGAGAGAGAGAGAGAGAGAGAGCGCGAGTGCATATGCACTTTGCTCTGCCACTTCACTCCCCAAATGCCCACAATGGGAGCTGGGTCAGGGGATGGGAGCTGGGTCATTTGTGAAGGCAGCACAGGGATCAGGTTAAGGCTCTTTGGCCCATCACTTTGCTTCATAAAGTGCATTTTCCATGGATTAAGTTGTCTTAGTCTCTTAACCCTCTGTGTCCAGGCCTAGATGTTGGTGGCTGTGTTCACCTTAAGTATTTTAAGATAGAGTAACCTACATTTCCTAGTTATACTCTTTTTTACAGGCTACTTCACATTACAAAAAGGTTAGCTTTTATAGCCATTACTTCTCATGGTTAAAAAGTCACTTAAGTGGACTTTACATTAGGGTACACATCAAGTACCAAGTTCACACTCAGAAATAGTACTCTTGGAACCATGTGGTCTACAGGTGAACTTGTTACCCTGCTCATAAGTTGTGTCACTTAAACCATTGCCTTCCACAGATAAATGATACCTTTTCAGAGAAATGGCTTAATACCAGCCATCGAAAAGAACTCCAAAGAAATGTGTAGGGTGACCAAAGGGACCCTCTGATCTCTAAGGGGCCCATGAATTTAAAAATATTTCCTGAGATATAGTCTCTTGCCAAAAATGTTCCTTTTTACTTTAAATTCCTTATGTAAATTCCTTAGTCATTTTAATATGTGAAGATTATAGAAATATATTTATTTATATTTAGGTTTGAGTGAGTTCCTAATGAAATATACTTTTGAATGTTATTTGCTTCCCTTATTAAAAAAATCCTGTCCTTAGTACTTCAGTAACATCCATTGTATAATCAGTGACTAAATAGACATCCTCTTTTCCCATTTTATAACTCTTTTTGTTTCTAATGAAATCCTACCAAGAAAATTTTAAATGGCTTGGAAAATGAGCAAACTATAGGATTTTAACAGATGAAGTTTCAGTTCAATTGTAGCAAACATGTAAAATCCAGTATTTTGTTTTTTTGTGGATCTGTTCCCAATTTCCCTTAAAAATCTCCCTTGGCCTATTTTTCTTACTGTGTTTTCTTTGTGTCCCTGTTGGTAGTGGATGCCTGCCAGCTACTAAAATTATTCTGCGTGGCAGCAAATGCATACTGCCATTTATAATCTCTTCTCCGTGAGGAAGACTGTAGCATGCTCCTCCTCTGATACAAGCAAAAAAAGAATATCGGGTTCTGCTCATCACAGACTCACAGATCTGTACTCTGTGGGCATGGTTCCTGTGCTTCATCTTTCCAAGTTACTGTGGCATTGGCTCTGCAGAGAAATAAAATAATGATCATTCTCTGAATGGTTTATTGACATTATTACTCCAAATCCAGATATTTAGAAATATTTAGAACATGGTTTTATTTTAAAAACTCTTTAACAAGGGGCTGGCATTAGGGCATAGCGGATTAAGCCTCCGCCTGCAATGCTGGCATCCCATATGGATGCTGGTTCAAGTCCCGGTTGCTCCAGTTCCCATCCAGCCCTATGTTACTGCACTTGGGAAAGCAATGGAGGATGATGGCTTGACCCTTGAATCCCGCACCCATGTGGGAAACTCAGAGGAAACTTGACTTGTGCCTGGCCCAGCCTTGGCTGATGTGGTATTTGGGGAGTGAACCAGGGGATGGACAATCTCTGTGTTTCTCTCTGTCTGTAATTTTGACCGTCAAATAAATAAAAAATAAATAAACAAATATGAGAACAAGATTTCTATGTATTTTTCATAAACAAACTCATGTTTCTCAATCAGTTATGACCAGAGGGTGTAATTTAATAAAATCCTATAGGGATTCTATTTGAGACAGCATTTCAAAAATAAATAAAGAGAAGTGTATTTTTAAACAAGTCACTCAGTGGACTGTAGTTAACTGAATAGAAGTAGATAATTGTAAGATCACACCCTTTTGGTAAATGCATATATCTCTGTTCTGTAATTCATATTTATTTATTTGCCCTGTGTTTTTAGTACATGTTAAGTATACCTAATAAAAAATCTAGAATTTAAAATGCTCTAAAAATCCAAATGTTTTATGCACTGATGTGATACCACAAGTGGAAAATTCCATACCTGACATGTGATGGGTTGCAGTCAAAATGCAGGAGCTATTGGTATAAGGTGAATATGAAACATCCATGAACTTAGTGTTTAAACTGGGGTCCCATCTCCAAGATATCTCATTATGTTTATGCAAATAGTCCACAGTCTGCAAAGATCCAACATCTGAAACACTTCTGGTCTCAAGCATTTTAGGTAAGGGCTACCGGACCTGGAGCAATGTTAGTTTTCAATGTGTGTGGGAGGGCTTTGTGCTGCCTACCACCCCGAGCCAGACTATGAAATTACCACCTGCTTGGGAATACAAGATTGTTATTAGCTCTTAGGAGGGAACTTAGGACACTTTTGTCCCTAGAGAATACAGGCCATGAGCTTCACAGTCTCCAGCCAAGTGCTGGTTTCAATCCCTTCACTTCACAGCTAAGAGGAGTGCAGCAGAAGGGAATTCAGGCAGAGGCCTGGGTTCCAGTCCTGGCACTTGCGCTTGCAAGGGAACTTGAGACACATTGCTGACCATCTCTGTGTCCTGAATCCTGACTGCTGACTGTGGATGGTGGTGCCTTAAATGAGATAGTATAGATGTAAAGGATTTGGCATACACATGAATACCATTCTAATTATTGGAATGTTTCTCCTTCCGTTGAGCCCCAAATTTGTCTGACTTTCAAGCCACAAAAACGTTCATACCCAAGAATCCTTCCCCTGTTTCAATAGTGTAAGGTATCCCGTGGACTCATCTTTCCTCTTGGATAACCATCTCCGGTTAATCAACAATAGGCCCACATGGGGGTCTATTCAGTGATGAAGAGCGCAGACTTTGGGCTCACTCAGGGCAAAGCTAAATCTCAGCCCTGTGTGAGGTCTTGGGCAGGGATAACCTTTCTGAGTCCCTCTTTTACCATTTGTGAAATAGAAATACAAATGTCCTAGTGAAGATTAAATATGATGATGTTTGTAGAAAATTTAAATCATCTGAAATGTTTGGTGCCTACTAAGTGCTCTATTAATGGAATATTTTATTATTGTTATTATTGGGCATGGTTTTGAGTTTCTCATCATCACAACTGGTCTTTGTGATGTGATTTCAGAGGCATTTGGATGACTAACCTTTCCAAGTGCGAATCCAATGCCCCAACCAGCAATAGAAATTAAGATTCCCCTGTTACAATACAGGTGCCATAGATGTGAGAGAGGTAAGCATTGGCTGTGATGAATGCTCTTAGCTGCATTCCTGTATGAAGCAGCAAGTGGTGATCAAAGGGCACCTCCTATGGCCACTGAGAATGAGCAATGCTGATGCCAGTTACCCAGTCTGCATCATCCTTGCTTAAAGTCTAAAGAGAGGGGAAGAAAAATCAATTGTTTGCAACTGTGCACACACATACACACACACACACCAGAAAGAACACCAGGGCCACTTTGGAGTACAATGTTTATTGTGAGCAGTGAGGATGTTGAGGGACTGAGGCCTGGCCTATGTGGGAAGTGGAACTGATGACATCCCATGATAGGGAGCTCTGGCTGGGAGCTGAGCTCAGCAGTATGCTTGGGAATTATGACATTGAGGGAAAAATAAACAGCCTGTTTCATTCCAGATGTCAATCAACCAGGAGGACACTTGCTGTCCTGACTGGGACATAAAGCCGTGGTGGGTAGTCCAGAAAAGCCCCGTTAATGGAAGACAATCATTGAGAATTTGGTAGCCAATAAAGATGTAGAGAAGCCTCCTTTATGTTGGTAGCCTCTCTTTTATCTTGCAATTGATTTTATATTTGCACATCTCCTTATTCTTCCAGCTCCTTACAGGTAGAAGTGTTTTATTCCTGTATCTCTGGTTTCTCAGCACCCTGCTGAATGCCTGTACATGGAATGCACACAGTTAATGCTTGCTGTACTCAGAAAAACCGGGGAGTGGATGGAGGACAGGGTGGGGCGCATCAAGAAGGGAGGCGGAGTTGAGACACAGAGGTTGAAGTACTCCAGCCACCCCTGGCCCCCTTCACATTTCCTCTGGCCTTGGCCTTGATTGTTCAGATGAGAAACCACGAGAAAAGGATTGCGAAGGGGCTGAGAGTGAGGAGAAAAGCACACGGAGCCACTATCCTGTCATCCCTGTTAGGTTGCTTTTCTGAGTGAGCAGGGGAGGTGATCACTGGGCATTGCAACTGTGGTCTTTGCTGTGGTACCAGTGCCCAGCTTCATGGTTTTCTTGTTTTTTTTTTTTTTTTTTTTTTTTTTTTTTTTAAGTTTATTTATTTATTTGAAAGGCAGAGTTACAAAGAGGCAAAGGCAGAGAGGGAGAGAGAGACCCTTCATGTGCTGGTTCACTTCCTAAATGGCCACAACGGCTGGGCCTGAGCTGATCCCGAGCCAGAATCCAGGAGCTTCTTCCAGGTCTCCCATGTGGGTGCAGGGGCCCAAGCATTTTGGGCCATCTTCTGCTGCTTTCCCAAGCTCATTAGCAGGGAACTGGATCGGAAGTGGAGCAGCTGGGACTTGCAGGCAGTGGTTTTACTCACTATACCACAGATCCGGCCTCAGCTTCATGGTTTTAATGTATGAATAAATGAGCATCTCCTGGGTCAGTAATGGCCCCATTCTACCTCACAATAGCCTTTGGAGGAAGGTGTCTCCAGTCCAGTTTTATGGGTGAGAAAGTGACCTTGGAGAGGTGACTTATCCACAGGTGTGAGAGCTGGGGACGCAGAGAGCTGGGGCAGAGAGCACAGGTCACTGATTCAGAAATATAAAGGACAAGGCTGAAGGAAAAATAACTGGAGGAAAGGCAATTGGGAGAAGACACAGAAAAAAGGAAAAGTACGAGTATTGTGTACGTGACAGCTTTCTTTGCTCGTACTATTTCCTTCCTTTGTGTTCAATGCTGTCAGTTTTATGATGGAAAGTATCATGGGGTCTGTGTTCCAACTTTCCCTGAGACATCATTCAAACATGCTAATTATTTGCTTTCTCTTATTTTAATATACTACCGCTAGAGCCAGTTTCACCCTATTCCCATATTTTCTGCAAAATATTTTTTAACTAAAGGCTGTCATAAATGCAAGAGGAATTCAGCAACAACATGTGGTTTGTGTTCTCCCTGGAGTGACTAACCCAGCTCATGATGTGTCGCTTTCCAACAGCCCAGGGCCTGAGTCACATTTTTTTTTTTTCCTTTCTAATGCAAAGTTCCCTTGGGTTACTCAGTTGATGTAGGAGTGTATGGACTATGTTTAAGGCCATTACTCATTGGTGTTCCTTTGTAAAGTTGTCTTTGAACAACCCTTGACTTTAGGCAATCAAGCAACCAGCTCCCATCTAATGGATTCAAAGCCACCACGTGGCGTCTGTACACTCTCATTTTCTGATCACTTTTACAGCACTCCAGGGAATTTGCAGTGCCTTCCTTGGAAGTAAAATAGTCAGAAATGCTAATTTAGAAACATGACATCACTTTCCAAAGGATGTCTAATGACACTAAAAATAGAAGCTAAGCAGTTGCGTTTACATTAGCACAAAGAGAAGGGAAGTTTTGTCTCTTGTCTGCCATACTGCCGACTGCTGGAGAAATCCCACCTGGGCCTGCAGCATTTCCTGGAGAGCTTCCAGGCTTTGCTGGAAGCAGCTGCTCTGCTCTAGGTGAGGACGGCAGAGCCAGGCACGGGGCTCCCTGTGGGAGAGGAGGCAGAGACAGGGCTCACAGCACAGGGTCTTCAAAACGCATCAGGCATTCCAGGATGGGCTTTCGGGTTGAATCTGGTGGAGGGGATGGATGTGCAGGAAGGAAGGGACATATTGCCTCTATGAAGGCCAGGGTTGAGAGCTTGGGGAGTTACAGGAGAGCCAGGCGCTTAGAGAGGGAGGCGAGGACAGTCAGGATAACAGCGAGAGCCAAGGGCGAAAAAAAGAATTTGGATTTTCTGGGATGTGCTTGTCTTGTCTTGCCTTTAAAAAGTATTTATTCATTCAAAACCAGAGAAAGAGAGACGGAGAGACAGACAGTGATTTCCCACCTGCTGGTTTAATCCCCAAATGCCCACAACAGCTGGGGCTGGGGTAGGCTGATGCCAGGAACCCTGAACTCAATCGGGATCTCTCATGTGGCTGATGGGAAACCCAAGTATTTGAGCCATCACCTGTTGCCTCTCAGAGTGCGCTTTAGCAGGAAGCTTGAATTAGCAGCAGAGCCAGGATTCAAACCTGTCAGAAGTGAACCAATGGTCTATTTTCATAAGAATTAGCTTAGCCTAAGTACAGCCATGATGCTGGGGCATAGTCCTCAGCTGCAAAGGGGGTTAAGTAAAACAAAACAAAACAAAACAAAACAAAACAACTGATGAACTTGCTTAGAAATGAGTAGAATAGGTTCTTATCTTAATGCAAGAAAGAATTCAGGCAGGAGACGGAGAGGAGTCGTCAGCAAGAAAGCAAGGTTTATGAAGTAGGGCATCTGTCACTACAGATGGGCCCCTCTCCGGACAGGATCTGAGACTGGCTCCTTTACATTAAGACAGGGGAGTTCTAAGGGAATGGGGTCCAGTTCTTCATGCCATTTCTCCTTCCCTCTCTATCTGCTCAAAGGCTTTGCGGAGTGTGAATTAGGTAAAATTCCTCTTGAGGTTTTACTACTGATTGTTATCAGCCCCACCTGGAGCTAAACGGAAGTGATCCTTTTGGGGGAAGACTGGGACCACCTATAGAGCTCTTGGTATATGGGCAGGAGTTTATAGTGTACAATACTGGGCTGCTTCTAGGGTTTCCTTTCCAAGGCTGTTACATTCTTTTTTTTGAAGGAATTTTGTTTTCAGGCCCTCACTCACAGGTAGGCTAATTTCTAATTTCCCAACAGTTTCAACTACATAGCCACAGAATAACCTCCCCTTCCCCTATGCTACCTGTCCAGCAATACTCAACTCCATTGGCTCACCCCCTTCCCTTCACTGTTGTGTGTGTTTAGATTGTGTTTCCTGAAGATGCTCACACTGGGGGAAGGGAAGTTTGCCTGAAAGATATAAAAGGAAGTAAACTTCTGAGAGCACTGCCTGCTTCCAGGGGCTGGTCACCACTCTCAAGACTATGCATTAAAACACGCCTCACTGTCTGCTTCCTTCGTGTTTCTGAGTCCATCCTTTGGTGGGTGGGTGGTCTCGGGTAAGCTTTGTTCCCACAAACCCAGACGATCTGATATTGGTTATGGGCATCCTAAGCAGCCTTTACCACCAGGCTAAACACCTGCCCTGTCTGTCTTGTGTATGTGTATATTGAGCAGCCATGATGTCAGTTCTGATGATTTAATGGACTGAAGGCACTGGAAGAAGACAGCAGTGAGCAAACCATTGGCCTCCCCAGAAAAGTCAAGCTAGCCATATTCAAATGTGCCCAGAGGGATGCTACATTGGATGGTCCAGGAAAAATTTATTTTGTGGTCACATCAGCCACAATGTTAACTTTTATTTAAAAAAATTCACACACCATTTAAATGAACACAATTTTGTGCATTTAAAATTCACCACTTGGGTCCGGCACTGTGGCGCAGTGGATTAACTCCCTGACCTGAAGTGCTGGCATCCCATATGGGTGCCAGTTCTAGTCCTGGCTGCTCCTCTTCCAATACAGCTCTCTGCTATGGCCTGGGAAAGCAGTAGAAGATGGCCCAGGTCCTTGGGCCCCTGCAGCCATGTTGGAGACCCAGACAAAGCTCCTGGCTCCTGGCTTCGGATCGGCACAGCTCTGGCCATTGCTGCCAATTGGGGGATGAACTATCGGATGTAAGACCTCTCTCTCTCTCTCTGCCTCTCCTCTATGTAACTCTGACTTTCAAATAAATAAATAAAATCTTTAAAAAAATATTCACCACTTAAATGGGTACAGTTCAGAGATTTTTAAGATAGAAACAAAGTTCTACAGCTTTGAAGACTATCTAATTCCAGAACAATTCTTTTCTTTTTAAATATATTTTTCTCCAGAAAAATCTCACAAATCTGCACTTTCTTACTGGAAAAGATTAAAAGGCTGGATATTCACTTTCTCTGCCTTCCCTGTGGTTGGAGTGGCTATGTGATAAAGTCTGGCCAGTGAGACAGAAATAAATCTACTGGGGGAAATTCTTATTTCCCCGATGAAACAAATAGTCGCAACCCGCATCTTTCTCTTTCCTTTCCTGCCTACAGCAAACACACTTATATTAGAGCTGGATTAGTCATTTTAGGAAAAGGAAAGAGACCCCAAACATCACCAGGGCCCTGGTTCTGACATTGTTGAGGAATGGCCTTCGTAGAGACTTATTGACAAGTCAGAAAAATAAACCTTTATGGGTTTAGCCATTGCTGGTCAGGTAATTAATTACTTGCAGCCAAAACACTCCCAATATAACCAAAGCCAAAATAGAATCTCATTGACTGACTTCGGGAGTGAAGGTGATACCCACCTATATGGGTTGTTCATTCAGCTTTCTAATATCTCAGGGAACATTTACAGAATATTACTGTGTGTGAGCCCTTACGACACAAAGAGAAATGTGAAGATGCTCCTATCACAATGAATAAAAGTGAATTATATTGAATAAAATGTGATAAATGCTCTGATGACAATGTGAAAATAAGTTATGTAGAAAGAAACAGCCTGGAAGCATTGAGGAAAAATGCAGGAAATAGAGGTTCTTGGGCTGGGACTGAGGGATTCCTACATGGGGAGTCGTAGAAAGGGGACAGGACTGAGGTGTGGACAATTCAGGTGCAATACTTGTGCACAGCCAGGCCAGAGGATGCAGTACTGTGTAGTTTAGCATTTACTGTTTCACAGTGCTTGGGCTCTGGAGCCGACTACCTGGGCTCAAAGCCTGGCTTTCCTATTTGTACCTGTGGGACTCTAGGTAAGATGTTCAATTTCATTTTCCTTATTGAAAATGAGGGTTTCACATTGGGAAGAGCACATGTATCCATCACAGGCCACAGAAGGCTTTTGGCCATTATCTGGCACACACTGAACACTCTGTAGCTGTTACATATGATTATCACCTGGATGTGGGGAGAGAATGGATCCTGAGTTCAGGGGCAGTCCTGAGAAAGTCGAATGGGGCTGACATCTGATGGACCATGGGTGCCAGGCAGGATAACTTGAACTTGACCCTACAGTCATTGAAGGTTCTGGAACACAGAACCCCATCAATAGTGGCCTTCTAGTTGTCAAATCTGATGGGCACTGCACCTCCATGACACTTGGCACTGCGGATTCCCTCCTTGAAGCTTTTCACTTAATCTCATGGATACGATTTTCGGGGGCTTGGTTTTGTTCCTATTTTAAGTCTTTTTGCCTTTGAAGTGATCCCCCTACTGCCTAAGGAGTCTTTGTGAAATACAATTATGATTGCCTAACTAGCTTAACTTCAAGAAAGTACCTCCCTGGGGCCGGCACTGTGGCACAGTGGGTTAACGCCCTGGCCTGAAGTGTTGGCATCCCATATGGGTGCTGGTTTGGGACCCAGCTGCTCCACTTCCAATCCAGCTCTCTGCTATGGCCTGGGAAAGCAGTGGAGGAGAGCCCAAGTTCTTGGGCCCCTGCACCAGTGTGGGAGACCCAGAAGAAGCTCCTGGCTCCTGGCTTTGGATCGGCACAGCTCAGGTTGTTGCAGCCAATTGGGGAGTGAACCATTGGATGGAAGACCTCTATCTCTCTCTCTCTCTGCCTCTCCTTTCTCTTGTAATTCTGACTTTCAAATAAATAAATAAATCTTTAAAAAAAGAAAGAAAGTACCTCCCTGTTCTGTTCAGGTAATTCCCCAGGTAACACAAAGGAGACCTGCCAACCATGCTTCTGCCGTTTCGCCAGGCTCACCATTTTCTTTGCCCTTGGGTGCATCTTGCTCTGTCCTCATGTGGAAGCAACAGCTGGAATTCCCTCAGCTTTATTGCTGACTTTTAACTCGGTGATCTTACAGGTGCCACTTCCTCTCCCGTATGATCTTTTGTGTTTGCCTTGTGGATTTTACTCCCTCTTTAGGACTTCCTGAAGGGTGTGTCCTCCGTGCCCTCACTTTTCTGTTTTCTGCTCTCAGCCTTGTGCTGATTCATTAAATAAAGTAGAAATAATGAATCCTACTTTTGTCTTTGCAGAACTGGCAAGCATTCTGCAGAAGGGTAAAATTGGTGGGCTCCCTCTGAGTGGAGGCATGCCATGGAGTCCATTCGACTCAGAAAATCACAAAGTGTTATTTCTGGGAGGTCCCCGTCAGCTTCACACTGTGCTTCTCCACTGCAGTGTGCCTATGGCCATGGCTGAGGATGGGCGGGGACCCCGGCTATCTAACCGTCTATACACTGGGCCACGCTGGCATTTCGATTATTATCCAGGATAGGATTTTCAGGTACTACAATGAATCCATTTGAGGGACTGTGAGAGACTTGCCATCCAGGAATGATGGGGAAACTATGGTTCCTGCTGGGTTCTTTATCCAGGGATAAGGAAAGAAGCCCAGAGGCAAGTTAAAATGGGCATCATGAGAAGCAGTGGTATGGCTTTATGCTATGATGGTTGGAGTCCAGCCTCTGCAGATAGGCAATGCGTGGTCCCGTGACTTCCCGTGGGTTGTTGACAGGGACTCACTCTCAAGGAGCGGCTAATGTTTTGGCTTCCTGCTGGGCTACAGCTGAGCGTGTGCTCTTGCAGGGTGAGTTCAGGCCCAGCCAAGCATGTTTCAGAATACATTAGTGTTACGTATTTCCTTTTCCTCATAAATAGTGGTAAAAGCTCATGAAAAAGTTAATTCTTGGAATTTTTATGCTTTTGAAAAATTAAAATACCTGTGTAAATACCAGAGTTAAGCAGCCTAAAATATTTCTTCTTAGTAGAATATAATGCAGAAATTTTACATGAAGTTTATACACTGATAAAAGGTTGAATATACTATGTATCCACAGTGTAATTATAATCATCTTGAAAATAGTTACATTAATGGCATTATAAAAATGGTGCTTGTATTGGGGTGTGTGAACTATGGATAATGTTTGCAGTTCTTTCTATTTTTCTGTGTTTTCCAAATGTTCTTTGCTCCCTCCCTCCTTTCCCCACCCAAACCCTCCTTCTCTTTCCTGTCTCCTCTCTTTCCTCCTTCAGCCATCCTTCCCTCCGTCCTTGCTTTCTTCATGTTTATCAAGCACCTCTTCTGTGTTAAACAGCTTTCAGATTGTGGGGAGCTGTCAGTACACAGTGTAGACACCAACTCCAAATCTGACCTGGGGGCAGGTTGGGTGGTGATTTGAAGAGGAGAAAACTGGAGGAGGCCAAGGGGTAGGAGGTGAATAGACTAAGCCAGGCCAAGGATGATGAACGTGTGAATTACACCTGCTACCCTGGGCCCCCTTCCTTCTCCCATAGGCTTTGTCTGAGGAAGATCAGCTTCCAGCAGTTCATTCAGGCCTTTGATGCAAGGTCACATCTCAGAAAATCATCCTATATCTACCCTGCCTTCTTGGCTCTGTTCTCTTGTCCGTGCCCTAACCCCCTGCGTCTTAAATAGTTCTTATCCCTACTGGAAATCATAGGAGGAATTTATACAGTGCTTGTTGATTTGCTATTGTCTTCCTTCGGTGAGATGTAAGCATGAGAGTAGGGACTTTTTTTTTTTTTAAAGACATTTATGGGGGCTGGTGTTGTGATGCAGCAGGTGAAAGCCACTGCCTGAGATGCCAAATTCCATATGGGTGTTAGTTCAAGTCCTGGTTGCTCTGCATCTCACCCAGCTCCCTGCTAATATGCCTGGAAAGGCAGCAGAAGATGGTCCAAGTACTTTGGGCCCCTGTCACTCACCGATGTGGGAGACCCTGATGGAGTTCCAGGCTCCTGGCCTAGACCCAGTTCTTACAACCATTTGGGGAGTGAACCAATAGCTGGAATAAATCTTTCTCTCTCCCTCTATTTCAAATAAATAAATATTTAAAAAATTATGCATTTGAAGGACTGCCATGAGTTCAGTGCAGACAGAAGCTGCTGTGTGGACAAAGTTCTGGGTCTCAGTCCTGGCCCTTTCACTTCCAGTTCTACCCAGCTGCATGACTTTGGGCAAATTATTTCACCCCTTAGCCCTTCAGGGTCCTCACCAAGGTTGGATTCTCTCCGTTTTTGGGAGGGAGGTGGAGGGACTCATATACTTGGTTTTCATTGGGATAATCCTGTCATTTATTCAGATAATGTATGTTAGAAACCATTATCATTCATTGAGAAATTAGAAAACAAAAGCTGCAGACACTGAAGTCTGTCTTTTTACCAATTCCAATTATGAATACCTTGCTAACAATATATTGTGACTTTCATCTTCTTCAACTGCTGGGCACCCAGCTTCTTTCTTGCTCTTTCTGGCCTTGCAGCCTTTGGCAGCTTGTCCTCGCCTGCCACCTGTACTGCAATAGTAAATCTCTCCTGTGGCCACAGTTGCTGATGTGTGTCTCAGCTGTACCACAACCTGCTTCCAGCTGCTGCCATTGGCTCCAACTCTTCTCATTCACTTCTTCAGCGTTTCTGAACTAGTTTAAAATTATTTTATTGAGACAAAATACATATAACATGCATACATATTTTCAGTATACACTCTATGCTATCAAATACATGCATAATGTTGTGCAAGCACCACCATCCATTTTCAGAATTGTTTGCATCTTGGACAACAGAAAGTCTGCAGGCATCAAGCAGCCACTTGTAGGATTTGTCTTGTTCAGGGCTGTACCCCTGTCATTGGGAAATGTGTTTCCCAGCTAGGGTACAACAAGGTTTCAGTGAATATTATCCAAATGGCTAAGTGATTATATGTTTAGCTTTGCTATCTCTTCTGAGTTCCATATCTGAATATCCCATGGTAACTAACCTCTTAAAATGTATCTGAAGGCATTGGTGTTATGGCACAGTGGGCTAAGTTGCTGCTTTCTTTTTTTTTAAAAAGATTTATTTATTTATTTAAAAGAGTTACAGAGAGAGGAGAGGCAGAGAGAGAGAGAGAGAGAGAGAGAGAGAGAGAAAGGGAGAGAGAGAGAGAGAAAGAGGGTCTTCCATCCGCTAGTTCACTCCCCAATTGGCTGCAATGGCTGGAGCTACACTGATTCAAAGCTAGGACCCAGGAGCCTCCTCCAGGTCTCCCATAGGGGTGCAGGGGCCCAAGGACTTGTGCCATCCAGCATTCCTTTCCCAGGCCATAGCAGAGAGCTGGATTGGAAGAGAAGCAGCCGGGTCTCGAACCAGTGCCCATATGGGATGCCGGCACTGCAGGCCAGGGTGTTAACTCGCTGTACCACAGTGCTGGCCCCAAGTTGCTGCTTTCAATGCAAGCATCCCATATGGGAGTGCTGGTTGGAGTCCAGGCTCCTCTGTTGCAGATTAAGCTCCCTGCCAGGGAAGGCAGCAGATGACAGCTCAAGTACTTGGGTCCCTGCCACCTATGTGAGAGACCCTGATGGAATTCTTGGCTCTTGGCCTCCACCTGGCCCAGTCTTGGCTCTTGCTGACATCTGGGGAGTGAACCAGAAGATGGAAGGTCTCTGTTTCTCTGTTGCTCTACCCTTAAAATAAATTAATAAATCTTTAAAAAAGAATTATCTCTAGGATGCTTTGAACTGTAGATAATCAAAGTTGCTTCTTGTTTTTCTTCTTATTTATTTATTTGACAGGTAGAGTTACAGACAGTGAGAGAGAGAGACAGAGAGAAAGGTCTTCCTTCCGTTGGTTCACTCCCCAAATGGCCATCATGGCCAGAGCTACAAGGATCCAAAGCCAGGAGCCAGGTGCCTCTTCCTGGTTTCCCATGCAGGTGCAGGGGCCCAAGCACTCAGGCCATCCTCCACTGCCTTCCTGGGCCACAGCAGAGAGTTGGACTGGAAGAGGAGCAACTGGGAGTAGAACCTGGCACCCATATGGGATGCTGGTGCTGCAGGAGGAGGATTAACCAAGTGAGCCACGGTGCCGGTCCCCTTCTTCTTCTTTTTCAAGATTTATTTTGAAAGGCAGAGTTATAGAGACAGTGGAAAGTATATATATATATATATATATATACACATACATACACATATATATGTATGTATGTATGTGTGTGTATATATATAAATATATATAAATATATATAAATATATATAAAATATATAAATATATATATATAAATATATAAATCTTCCATCCACTGGTTCACTTCCTGAATGGCCACAACAACCAGGTCTGGGCCAGGCTGAAGTCAGGCACCAGGATCCAGGAACCAGGAGCTTCATGCAGGTCTTCCAGGTGGGTGCAGGGGTCCAAGAAGTTGGGCTATCTTCTGCTGCTTTCCCAGGTGCATTAAGCAAGGAGCTGGATTAGAAGCAGAGCAGCCGGGACTCTAACTGGCACCTATATGGGATGGCAGGTGTCTCATGCAGCAGCTTTACATGCTACACCACAGCACCAGCCCCCATCAAAGCTTCTGTCCAGCCTCCTGTTCCAGCTGGATCCGCTTTACTTTTTGTGGTTTTGGACATTCCTGTGTCTTCAACAAATACCCAAGGTCCCATTGCCACCCCATCCTGTTTGCCTGTTTGCCTGGGTCTCCTGGAAAGAGCAGAAGGAAAGCTGGTAGAATCGGGTTTGCCATGGAGGCTTTTTGTTGGATGTAGATGTGCTTGCACACTCTAGCAGGAGCTGGGCTTCCAGCCTTGGCTACTGAGCACTGTGCCTGGGCCAGGGAGAGGTCATTGGAGAGAGGTTAACCCACATTCCTTCCATTTGTTGATCCTGGAATGGATCTGCTTCCACAGACTTGGCCATCAAAGGAGGATTAGAATCTTCTGTCTGGTCTTTATATAGAACTACCATATTTTCCTCTGATTTACCAAACATGCTTATCTCTTCCAAGTAGTAATAGGCAGGGAAGATTGACATCACCCTCCCTTTTAAGTAGGATAAGAAAGAGGATGGTTCAGCTGAGGGGGTATTCTGTGTCTCCACTACTGATGATGAGTCTGATTTAATATTTTTTGGGGGAGAGGGAGAAGTGGTAATTTAAGTAATATTGAGTCATTGTGAAAATTCCATTCTATTCAGGGTATTTAAAATAAGCATACACGTCTACACATTTGTTCACATTGTAGTTTTTTAAAAAAATGTTCATTTGCACTTATTTATTTTTATCTACTTGAAAGGCAGAGCGAGAGCCTGCAAGCTTGAGAGATCTTCCATCCCCTGGTTCACTCCCCAAATGTCAGCAACAGCAGTTAGGGCAGGTCCAGCAGAAGCTAGGAGTCTGACACTCAAGGAGGCTGGTCTCCCACCTGGGTGGCAGGGGTCGGAAGCACTAGAGCCATCACCTGCTGTCTCCCAGGATGCAACAGCAGGCAGCTGGATGGGAAGCAGATGAGCTGGACCCAAATTAGGCATTTGGATATGGGGTGTGGTTGTCCCAAGCACACCTGCCCCACCCCACAATGGAACTTTGGATGGACTTAATAGATGTTGCCATTTCTTTCTTTTTTGCAATGTGTCTCATGAATAAAATAGAGCCAAAAGAAGGGCTTGGTGTTGACTGAAGCCTTATCAGACACTCTGCACTTTCAAAAGACAACCTTAGTTACTGGTGTGGGCGACTCCACCAACTCTATGACTCGTGTTCCCGCCTTTAAGGAGCCTTAGGATCAGTTATAATGGGGAGACCTTGAGGCCACGATCAATAGACTATAATGGCGCCACAATAGGCTACACTTTTAACATGTCCCGGGCTGTATTTGTGCGACTCTCCACTCCTACGTTGCTACTGGCTCTCTCTGCTTGCAGCCAACAGCATCGCTCATCCTACTTCTATTCCTTCAAAACAAACACGAAACGACTCCATGGAAAACCTCTGTCCTCTGGAACCACCGCGCTCTCCTCATGAGTCAATACGAAAATCCCACTCTGTTCAGGGTATTTAAAATAAGCATTCATGTCTACAGATTTGTTCACACACCATCAAGCTTATTTGGAGAAGCCTCCTCCTCAGGGCAAACGTCATTGGAGCTGAGGAGACAGAAGCCCTAGAAACGTCAAATTTTGCAGTTCTAGGCACTGTGGAACACGGTCAGGGACCTACATTCCGCAAATACCGCTGCCTTGTGTTCGGGTCTGGCCAGAGGCGCCGCCGCAGGCGGGGCTGGGCTGGGGGCAGGGCTTGGCGGGGCGGCTCCTCGGCTAACGGTCCGGGGTTGGGCGGGGCCGGGCGGGGCCTGGCGGGAGTGGGGGGCGGGGCTGCTCATCTGCTAAAGGTAGTGTGGGGCAGGGCCCGGCGGGCGGGGCGGGGCGCCTCCTCGGCTAAAGATCCGGGTTGGGCGGGGCCTGGAGAGTGGGGCGGGGCGGGGCAGGCTCGGCTAAAGGCAGCGTGGGCGGGGCCCGGCGGACGGGGCGGGGCCACTCCCCGGCTAACGGTCCTCACAGACGGGCGGGCGCGTGCCCGCGGGCGCCGCCGGGAGCGCGCAGCCGCGCCGCCTCCTTCTGCTCCTCCTCCTCCGCCGCGGCTTCCTCTTGCGTTTCTACCTCGGCTCCGGCCGGCTTTGCTCACGCTGCTGCGGGCGGTGCCCGGCCGCGGGGGCGCCGGCCTGCGCCATGAGGCTCCCGCCCTCCGGGCCCGCGCCGGGACTCTCGGTGCCGCGGCGCTGGCCGTGACCGGGCGCCGGCGTGAGGGGGCGGCCACGAGCTGCGCGGCCGCGGATGCCCGCGATGGGGGACAGGTAACCCCGCCGGGCCGCGGGGGGTCCTCGCGCGGGAGAGGAGGGCGCGCGCTCGGCGGAGGCCGGGCCCGCGGTGCGGCCGGCCCGCAGGCTCCCTCTGAGGGTGCGTGTGGCTCTCGCGCAGGTGCGTCCGGGTGACCGTCCTCCCCGGCTGCGTGGGCTGCAGGACCGTGGCGGTGCCGGCGTCCGCGACGGCGCGGGACGTCAAGGAGCGCATCTTCGCCGAGACGGGCTTCCCGGTGTCGGAGCAGCGGCTGTGGCGCGGAGACAGGGAGGTAGGCCGGGGTCTGCGGGAGGGCGCGGGACCCCCTTAGCTGACGGCGGGGCCGGGCAGGGGTCCTTGGTGCCAAGATCGCCCCGCGCACGGTGCACGCCTGGAGCAGTGACCACGCGCGCGTGTGCCTGGCTTTAGTCGCTGGGTGTACCTTCCCTGCATTTGTATCCGTCACCCCCCTTTTGTCTGAGCCTTCACTTCCTGAAATTAAGGTAATTCTTTGATGCACGTTATAGCAAGAGGAGGATGTGTAGAGCCATCACCGAGGTGACCTTATCATTACTCATATATATATATATAATTTTTTTCTTCGTGTAATAATTTTAACTGGAGTACTGTTAAGTCTTCACCTTTTATGTCTTGGAAGTTTTTCTGCACTGCTGAGTCACAGAAATGCAGGACTGAAAGGCTCTGCTCGCATGACTTAATACACAAGGTATTATTTTTGAGGAGTAAAGTTGTGTTAAAACTTTTGAAATACTAACGAATACCGGATGGATCAAAACTTTGGAAACGAGGGATATTTCATTTTGTTCTGGGCACCCTTTATGATGGGTCAAACGTTCCAGCTTTCTTGAAGGGGGAGTTTTGGCTGAAGGCATTCACCACTAGTTCATACATTCTTTAATTCTTGTAAGTACAGGTGTCTTCACGTTTTTATGTGAGAAGAGCATCATTGGCGGGACAGAAAGAGGAGAGGTGCCTGAACAGTGCAGGGCAGTGTGTCCAGTGTTGGGTTTCCTTACCACCCAACATAAGCAATGCGAAGGACTTGCTGCCTCCGATTTTTAATCCTCTGTGCAGTTTTGACCTTCCGTGTCCCTGGGTCAGTTCTCTGGTGGTTGTTTTGTTGTTGTTGTTTTTTTTTTTTTTTTTGCCCAGGGAGACAGAGATTTCTGCTTAGTCTGTTCTTACCCTCTTCCCTCATGATGAATCTGTTCTTGTCGGTTCCCTGGGGTGTGTGTTGGCCACAGAGACAGGGGCTTGAGGACCCGGGACAGCATTGAAAAGGAACACAGTCTGTCCTTGCTGTCTCTTCTGTGCCTGCCCCCTTTTTTCATCCCCTCCTGCTTCCTGCTCCTGGTTCGCTGCCCACTTCTGTACTTATTCCCCTGGATCTACTTTAGGTGTGGCCACACCCAGTGGCTTCGCTGTGGCTCAGTCTTGCTGTTTCTGCAGGTGTCTGTGTGCAGCCTGGGAATCGGGTGGTGAGTGTGGCAGAGGCTTTGGGATGGGGTGGGCAGGTGGAAGGGAGTCCAGAGGGGACATCCTGTCCTGATGTGACTCACGTAGTGACGTTCTAGACCGTGGCTGCAAAGGGCGTGTGGTTCAGATGATGGTGAGACAAGAGAGGCATCGCGGAGAGTGCACAAGACAGGGAGAATGGTGACCTGGATTCTGCCTGCTGCATTGCCCATGTGTAGAAAACACAGGCTAAATTAGGACATGGGTCGGGTCTGCTTACCCTGTTTCTGATATGTACGGCAAACGTCTGATTCTAACCACTCTAAGGCCCCTGGGAGATAGAGATATTCAACAGGCGGCTGCAGAGCTGGGACTGAAGCTGCAGGGAGCAGGTCCTGGGCTGGAGATGGAGATTTTGGGCATTGACTCAGGGTAGCAAGTTTCCCTGAATGTGATGTGGACACTTTTGAAGCAGCTGTGTTCCAGACATTTGTCTAGGAACATTACCCATATTGTTTCATTTGGTGCTCAGAGATGCTCCTGGGCTCCTTATCATTAGTTGGTTTTGGGGAAGTGAACCAGCAAGATTCAGAGCGACGTGTCAGGTCGGGATTTGAGCCAGGTCTGTCTCCTTCAGTCTGGGGACTTTTTCCCATTTTACACCATAGAGAATCTGAAGTGTGTTGGTTGGGGATAAATTCAAGACAAATACAAATTAAAAGTTCTTTTTAGTAAAGGGGGAGGGCTGAAACCATGAAAAATAAACGTGGACAGTTAAGGATGAAGCTTGGGTGGCAGACAAGCAGAGGGCCGAGTCCTCTCCTGATTCGGAGAGGGTGGGCTTGTGTTGTCAGAAAGGGCCACCTGGATGCAGGCGAATCTGTCATGCAGGTGGCATGTTCTTTTTCTTTTAAATTCACCTGCGCAAAACCTTGTAGATTTGAGTTCTTGGTGAGAATTTGAGTATTTCCGGGTGACAGGAAACAGAAAGCTGTTGACAGCTCCTTGTCAACTAAGTCACTTACTTACTAAGTCGCTTCGTTGGTCACCTGCCATTTTCTTTCTCTTGGGTTTGCTTTTCCTGTCCTGGAAGTAGAGTAAGTGAATGCCCCATCTTACCTCTTGTCCCATGAAGATACTGAAGCTCTAAGTTACAGCTGTGCCACTTCTTGATCCTTTTTCTTCTTTCCTGAATGTGTTTGCCCCGCCAACTGGGAAGTTTGAAGTCTTGCCTAGCTTTTCTGTCTTCTGATTGATCCCCAGTGCCCTCCTCCTCCCTGCTCCCAGCTGTTGACTCTTGACCATCTCCCTGTGTCTTTGACAGCTGAACCAAGAGAGAAGTGCTGGGAGATCCATACTGAACTAATCTTGTCATGTTTGCTTAATACTTCGTAGAGAGTTACCGTTCCTTAGTAAATGAAGATGAGGGTCTCTGAGATTTACAAGGGAGAGTGATGCTGCATGAACAGAGATTCAGGCGTTCAAATTACTTTATAGACACTCTTTCAAAAGCAAGCAAGAGGGACTGAAATGGGCACTTTTAAGATTTCGTGGGCACATTGTAGGTGGGGATGAATAGGACCAGGTTCCATTGAATAGGACAGTGTTGGAGTGATTTGTGTTCCAGGAAAAGGAGCAACCCAAGCAAAAACTGCCCAGGGTTGCTTAGCCCAGGGGGAGGAAGCAGGTACTGAAGGCGGCTGTGCTGCTTGCTGGCTATGTGGAGGATCCTTCCCTGGGCCTGGGCCGCAGTTACAGTCCACCCACACGCTGGTCGTCAGGTCCCTGCCGCCTGTGTAGACCAGCCTGGTTCCGCTCAGTGTCGGCTTCTTCTCAAGTCCTCTTTAAGACCAGGGCACTTCTCTCTGCATTATAAAGTTTCTTCTTCCCTTTCTGCCCTGCTTTGTTGCAGTATACCTTAGCTATACTGAATTGGTCGTATAATCCTTGGCTCACGCATGGCTTTGTTTTAACAGTTATTTGGCTAATTAATTGATGAATGATAGAATAGTCATCTAAGATGACATCATCCAACCAGAAAACTAGAACACTGCGAGTAGGTTATATGTATCTTTGAATATCTTCTCCCCAGCCTGTGTGCCTGTCTTTCCTTATCCCTTTGTGTTTATTATTCTGTTTCATTTTTTGTAGTTTTAATAGTTTTGTAAGTATATGTATGTATATATATGTGTGTGTCTGTGTATGTGCAGCCCAGATATATAACCTAAGCAATATAGTATTTACTTTTCATTGTTTGTGAACTTTTTAAAAAGCCTATTACTCTATATGTAGTAACTTGGATCTAGTTTATTTCACTAAATACTGTGGTATTAGTATTCATCCAAATTTGTGTGAGATTGATTCATTTTTCATTGCTGCATAATATTTTACCATATGAATATGTCACCGAACTTGGGTTGTTTGTAAATTTTTGTTGTTTGTGATAGTTATGTTGTAAATATTCATCTATGTTTGCTGGAGCAAGGAGTGAACTAGATTTTGCAGGTTAGCTTTAAGATTCACTGTGTACAGGTACACGAGTGTGATTTATAACCTGGGAATGGTAACAACGTGCTCAGATTTGTGTCTGTAGCAGTGGGGACTAGAAAGAGGATGGCATACCGAAGGTAAAAAGACCAGGTGGGATGGTTATAAAAGTTCAAGAGATGTCTAGTGTGTACAACTGGAAATGGAGAAGGCGAGTACGATTTGAGAGAGGTTGGGGGATGGGCATGCTGGGACCTAGAAATCAGTTGGGTGTGGCCAGGGATGGGGTGGGGTGAGGGCAGAGAAAGACTTTCCAGCAGAAGTGACAGTAGTGTTAGATGGTGACACTGCTAGTTGAGATACAAAGTAAAATGAGAACTGAAACTGGAAGGAGAGCTACTGAATTCACCTTCTGACAGTGCAATTTCAGGAGCTTCGGGGGCCGTCAGTGTGAGATGCGTGGGAGAAATTGGTGGTGTCGGATGTTTGAAGCGGTGCGTGATGTCCTTCACACCTTGTCCATGGGATGTAAATTAGAAAGAGGCCCTTCAGCGGACACTTGAGTAGCATTGTGCATGCTTAGACTGTGAGAGGTGGTTATAAGAATCCAGGAGATGCTGAATGTCTGTATAACTGCAGATGGAGACAATAGAACAGGAGACTGTCAGTGTCCTGTATGATGACGTCATCCAACCAGAGAACTTTACCATTGCCAATGGTATTTACCTCTGGGCATCCTTTCCCCAGTCTGTGTGCCTGTCTTTCTCTTTATCCCTTTGTATTTACTATTCTGGGAAGACTCAGGAGTGGGCCTCAGTAGGGAAAGTTGGAACTGGGGGTGGATAACTTACCTTATTCTTCAAAAATGGCACTCTTTCAATCCACTCTTGTGCATCACAGTGATGCATGTTGTCCCCTGCCTGTATGATGCCAGAGGATAGTGGATCTCAAAGTATTTTTCTGGAACCTCAGATTCAGGGACATCGTGGACTACACCCACCCACTTCAGGGGTTGAAAGCATCATTTGTCCCTTCCTTCCATAGCACAGTAATTTCGGGAGAAACCTGTGCAGACATGCTTTCCAAGATGTGTTTCTAAAAACTCTATCCTACTTCTAGGAATACTAGGATGCTCTTTGAAAATAAGTGAAAAAAATTACTTACTGTTAACATTTGGGAAATACTTCTTGGTATAATCCTTTCTAAGAAAGTTATCATTGGTATTAATAAGTTAATGCCCTAAAAGCCAAATTAGTTCAACTAGTTATAAGTAGAATCATTTTTTTTTTTTATCCTCCAGTATCTGCGGAGGTCTCATGGTGTTTGGTTCTGAGTAATATGTTTGGCAGTGTTGATCAACAGAATGATTCTCTTTGTGTTGCAGATTCTGATTCATCATTTAAATATCTGAATGTTATAGCAGGAATATACATATCCCTATCTATATGTAATTACTTAAGGAAAAAATCCTGACATATTTTAAATCTAAGTCCTTTGTATATTTTAAGTTAACTTTCTCTTCTCTGGAATACTCACTTCTGAGGAACAGATTCCTTGCTGATAAAAAATCAAGCATTTCTTCTTAAGTACAAAAGAAAAATTGAAGTAAACTTTTAAATTTACAGCGTTAGAGATAAGAGATTATGTTGCTTTTCATGTTTTCTTTTCTTTCTTTTTTTTCAGTTAGCTGACTGGATCAAGATTGGAGATGTGGCTTCCAAAAGCTGTCATCTTTTTGTCAGCCTTCAGTCAAAAGGCTTGAGAGGGGGAGGTATGAATCTGACTTTTCCAGGGGTGAATGCCCGGCTCAGTTGTATGCCGATTGTGTTCTACCATAGCAGCATGGTTGCTGGGGGCTGGGGTAGAGAGCAGCGTGTGTGTGTGTGGGGTGTGTGTGTGTGTGTGTGTGTGTCTGTTCTTGGTCAGAGGGTACAGACTTCCAGGCATGCACAATCCCCAAGATTTGGAGCTTTGCTGTATGACAGAGGGCCTCTCATTAGCAGTCCTGTAGTGTACACCTACACATTTGCTAAGAGGGTGGATCTTTTACTAAGTGTGCTTCCACAGAAGAGGTGGGAGAAAACTTAGGGAGGTGATGGATGAACTTGTGGCGCTGGTGGTGGTGCTGGTTTGATGGTTTTCTGGCGGTGTACTCATCAGCAGGTGCTTCAGACTGTATACACTCAATATGTACAGCCTCTCTGTGTGTGAATTGTACCCAAATACAATGGTTTTTAAAATGATCCTATTTTAAAAGTGAAATGGAAGCATATAATGTTGGGATTAAATGAAGACAGTGAGGGTCAGAGGAATACAGGAAAATGGAGCTAGTTCTAAAGTGAGACAGAAGACTATGAGAAGCAGGGTTTTATTTGAGCATGGACTTTGTGGACAGTTGTACCAAAATAAATGTGTATAGCTTGAATATCCCTAATCCGAAAATCTGAAATGCTCCAAAATCTGAACCTTTCTGGGTGCTGGTGTGCTGCCACAAGTGGAAAATTCCACACTTCATCACATTGCCAGGCCTCAGTCACAGTGCAGGTACATTAAATATATTGAATAAAATTCAGGCTGTGGGTATGAAACAGTGAAATTTGTGTTTAAACAGAGATCGTATCCTCAGGATACCTTCTTTATGTATATGCAAGTATTTCCAAATCTAAAAATACCCAAAATCTTATACACTTCTTGTCCCTTGCATTTTGAAAAGGAGCACACAATCCATAGTGACGATTTGGATCTTTAAGCACAGCCGGCTTTTAACTTATTTACGGATTTTAAAAGTTCTGTGCATTTGAGGAGTTATTTCCCTATTCCCCATTCTCATACTACCTTCCTGTCACTTCTCGGAAGGTGTCCCCGTCGCTTATTGTAGGGTTATCTAATGTAGGCAGGGCTTCAGACTGCTTGAGCTGGATAACCACTGAGACAGTGACGGCCGCATTTCAGAACAGTCAGGACCTTGGCTCAGTTTGTGAGTGTTAGCCATGTGACGACAGGCGACAGGCGTGCTGCCACGTCTGGCTGGTTATTCAGCAGCAAAGCACCCACAGAGTAAATCACAAGGTAGCACCATTTATTTCATTGCTCTGGAAAAATAGCAACACCAATCCCCCACCCCCCCGCCCCGGGCTCTTTATTTTTGAATTAATAATCTTTTGAGATGGTTACTATATTTTGGAACATTCTTGGAAACACTATGCAGTTCAGTTAAAAATCTCAAGATTTGATAAGGTAGAATCTACTTTACTGAATTGCTTATGTAGATTTTGTACCAGGGTGCTGGAGTGAGGTGTATGACATTACTGTAACTTGTATAGTTATACTGTCTCCTAGAACCAAAGTACTCATTGGTGATAAGTCAATGGGATTTTTTTTTCTAAATTATTTGAAATATGTTCTATAATTTAGGTCGCTTTGGTCAAACAACACCACCACTTGTTGATTTTCTTAAGGACATTTTAAGAAGATACCCAGAAGGAGGACAGATCCTTAAGGTAAGGCATGTATGGTATTTATGTTTGATTTTCCTTTTCAGTAACAATTTGATAAAATTACTCAGGGGTCCTATTAGTGTTTATATTTCTAAAATCTTGCCTAGACTTGAGTGGTTGTATTTGTCTTCCTCTGTGATTACAGTACCTAGCTGCATGGGATGGGTTCTGAGGACCGAGAAGCACGCTGAGCCGCTGGCTGTGGTCATCCAGCAGTGTTGCTCCAGGAGGCTTTTACACAGACCCTGTGAAGGGGCGCTCCACAGCAAGCATGCGCACAGTCGGACGCAGCTTCTGCAGTCAGAGGCCACCAACATAGGCTCATTTGAACCCAGGATTTGGAGGCTTGCTTTTTTGGGAGGGTTTATTTATTAGGATAATTATTTTAGTGGTTTATTTCTGTTTATAAAATATTTGAATATACTCACTAAAAAAGGAAAACAAATTTGATTATTAAAGAAAGCAGTAACGAAAAGTTAGGTTTTGTATTTGAGCTTAATAAGAAACCTTCATGAACTGTAAAAGTAGATCAGTTATTACACATTTTCCTTCTCTTTTTTTTTGTAAATTTTCTTCCTCTGGGTTTTTGGGAAGGGTGCCTTTTTTTTTAAAAAAAAAAGATTTTATTTATTTATTAGAAAGTCAGAGAGTTACACAGAGAGAAGAGAGGCAGAGAGAGAGAGAGAGAGGTCTTCCATCCGATGGTTCACTCCCCAATTGTCTGCAACGGCCAGGGCTGCGCCGATCCGAAGCCAGGAGCCAGGAGCTTCTTCTGGGTCTCCCACGTGGGTGCAGGGGCCCAAGGACTTGGGTCATCTTCCACTGCTTTCCCAGACCGTAGCGGAGAGCTGGATTGGAAGAGGAGCAGCTGGGACTCAAACTAGCACCCATATGGGATGCCAGTGCTTCAGGCCAGGACGTTAACCAGCTGTGCCAAGCGCCGGCCCCACATTTTCCTTCTCATTAATGTTTAGTACCTTCAGTGTCTTATCCCCTATTATGTTTTCTAGGTTAGGTGGTATCTGTTTTATTTGTGAAAACACAGTCAGGCTCAGATAGGCACGGCCTGAGGATCATTTAATAAGATGGGATAGTGGAATGGTGACAGCCCATCTTTTAGAATAAGCACCAGTGGTTTACAGAAGGTTAATTTAAAAATTACTGTATTGATGTATTGGGCAAGTGAAAGGAAAGAATATGGTTGTGGGTTGTTATGGGCATAGAGAGAAGTGAAGGCAGTAAATTCAAAATGAAGACACAGTTGGTGGTTACAGGAGAGGGCGTTGTCAGTTCTGGGGGAGTATTGAGTCCTCACTGAGAAGTGAGCAGGGTCTGGCGAGGAGCTCAGCTGCTTCGTGTGTGTGTGTGTGTGTGTGTAGCCTGCTCAGTATCATCTTTATCCTCAGATAGTTTAGTTGCAGTTTCATAGGAATCTTACACAGCACCTAGACCTGTCACCATCTTTGGTGATGTTTACTGAGACAGGTTCAGAGTGACTTGCCCAAGAGCAAATGCAAATTTTATTGCTGCTGTTTCTCAGAATCGGTTTGAAAGTGATCCTCTGGGGAGTGCAGGGTGGGGGGCTTCCCATCCTGTTGCTTTTTCCACACGTGATGGATAGGTAACGCCTGGGTTTCATCTTCTACTCCAACTCTGCTTACTAAAATACACATAAATCACACATACATTCTGAATGAAAACTAGCTTCTACCTCTAACGTACTATCATTTTAAGTTTCATATTAATATTTTAATTAATTTATTTTAATGTTAACATTTTAATATTAATGTATACATACTAAGTTAATATTGTGTTTTGCTACCTATTTCATTCTTGTATCCTTTATATTCTCATAATATTCTAATGTAAGTAAAATGGGTAATTTGGGGGGATTCTATTAGATTGAATAAGGTAGAAAAAGGCCTTGAAAAAGTTAAAAATCCTTTGAGAAGTGGGCAGTTGTGTGAATAGGAGGTATTAGTAGCTGATCAGAAGGCGTGTTTGGGGTTGAACAGCTGGTGGGTGACACCCTAATCCATTGGAATGTGCTGGATGAATTGAATGCCTAACCTCAAACTCACTTTTTAACTCTGGCCTCTTCTGTTACTCTACTGATGGACTGATGATGGTTCTTTTGGGTCTTTTGGACACTGCTTCCCCTTTCTGCTCTGATCTGATACAAGCTTTACTGTTGGCATTGCTGTTGCATCAATATAAGCTCTTTTAATTTCTTGCCCATTCCAACTCCAAATTTAATGATCTCAAGTTTCTAGGGCAGTGAAAATGTAATTCTCCCCAAACTCAGAGGCTTATAAGTTTAATAATATGGAGTCAGTATTATATCGCCATCCATTTAAAACATAACACTTTCAGTGGATTTTGTCAGAATCTGACCTGATTCAGGAAATTATCATTTATTTATTTTTCCTTACCTTACTTAGGTATTTTATTTGAATGGCACAGAGTGAGAGAGAGAAAGAGAAAGAAACAGAGAGAGACTCTCTCTTCCACTAATTCACTCCTCAAATGCCTGCTACAGCTGTGGCTGGGTCAGGCTGGAGCTGGAGTCCAGAATTTATTCTCAGTCTCCCACGTGGGTGGCAGAGACCCAAGTACTTGCCCTAGCACCTGCTGCTTTCTAGGGTGCACATTAAAAGGAAGCTGGATACACGAGCAGAGTTAGGGCTCTTAGCCGTGCACTCTGAAAAGGGATACAGGTGTCCCACTGACATCTTCACCAGAGTTCCAAATGCCTGCTCCCGAATTTTCCTGGTTTTTATACAAGGTCCAGAATAAGTTAGAGATTGTATCTTTGGAGTTTATTTCAAATTTTGATGACTATGGGGTTGGTCAACATTGGAAATTTGGTTGAGGCTTAGATGAGTGGGTAGAGAGCCTGCAGACTGCACTTTCCTGTCTGTATTACAGGTTCTGGCCTCCCATCCGCTCACTCACCAAACAAATAATATTCACTCTGTTCCTTGTAAAAGAAATGAGTCTGTCCTGACCACGGAGAAGCTGGTAGCTTAGTACAGGAGAACAAACTGTGCGTGTCTCAGGCTCTCAGGCTTGCAGCCTGTTAAAGGGCACTTCTAGATTGATACTGTTTCGTAATTTGGTTTCATCTTTTTCTGAGAAGTTAGTTTGGTAAACAAATAATAAACGAAAGTCTGTTTTTGCCAACCTTTCATGGGAGAGATGCCTCTCAGAAAACAAACATGTACAGCTTTTGAAAGTGGAGTAATTTCTTTGAATGAAGGCATAAGTACATTTTCAGTGAATGGGAGAATTGTAAGTAGTTCCAAGACTTGTATTTAGAGGCTAAGTGGAAACAAAGTAAAAGATGAATTTCAGGCGAGTATAACTGGAAAAGGACTTTGCAACCATATGCTTATGTGAGATTCTTCAACAAGATGCACGTCATGAAAAAACAGCGTGAATTTCAAATTTCTTTTGCACAAAAATAAACTTTTTTGTTTTTAAAGATTTATTTATTCGAAAGATTACACAGAGAAGGAGAGGCAGAGAGAGAGAAAGAGAGAGAAAGAGAGAGAGAAAGAGAGGTCTTCCATCTGTTGGTTCATTTCCTAATTGACTGCAATGGCTGGAGCTGTACCGACCCGAAGCCAGGAGCCAGGAGCTTCTTCCGGGTCTCCATGTGGGTACAGGAGCCCAAGGACTTGGATCATCCTCCACTGCTTTCCCAGGCCATAGCAGAGAGCTGGATGGGAAGTGGAGCAGCCGGATCTTGAACTGGTGCCCACATGGCATGCTGGCTTCGCAGGCGGCGGCTTTACCTGTTACGCCACAGCGCCGGCCCCTAAACCCATTTTTAAATTCCATTTTTCATGTACTTTTTAAAGTCCCCTTTGTATGTGTGCAACAATTACTTTCAATGATAACTTCACCAGATTTTAAGGATAATGATCTAATAATTTCTTTAGGTATACTCCTGAAATATATTACGTAAATGCAAATATGAGCAGTAGATTATTATTAAACACAATTATCTTTTGGTATATTTTGTGGTTAGGAATTAATTCAGAATGCAGAAGATGCTGGGGCCACAGAAGTTAAATTTTTATATGATGAAACTCAATATGGAACGGAGACTCTTTGGTCAAAAGATATGGCGCAATATCAGGGTAAGAACCAATTGTTACTGAGAAGTAAGTATTGACAGGTGCTTTGTTATGGTTTCCAATACTTTGTTTCATGAACAGCCTATCATTTGGGCTTTGCTTCTTAGCATAAATTCCACTTCTTCAGATACTTTCTTATTTGTGGTGGGGAGGTGTCTCTGCTTATGCTATTTTTAGAGAATAAAGAATAAAAATCTCAAAATTCAAAATAAGAAACTAGATAATGGCATTGGCCTCTCATTCTGTTTGTCACTTGTGTTGTGTGCTATCAGTGAGATAAAGGGATGCTCTTTCCATATCCTAGCAGTTTCTTGCATCAGCAGAGAAGTTGTAAGAGGCTGCACTTCTGTGTGTGATTTTCTACTTTAAGTGTACCGTGGTAGAGGGGGAAGAGAGATTGAAGGAGAGGCAAGAGAAAGGCGAATGAAAGGGAAGGCGGTAAGACAGCCATGGTTAGTAGATTCTTGAGTGAAGCGTTGGGCTGAAAAGATCTTCATAACTCTTCGTGCAGCTCTGATGCCAGTAGGATGAGTGTGAAAGTCTGTAAGTGATGGAGAGGTACTGAGAAAAAAAGGGTCACTTCAGAGCATCTTAGATTTTTAAAGAGCTAGAAGTTATACATATATATATATATTTTGACAGGCAGAGTATACAGTGAGAGTGAGAGACAGGGAGAAAGGTCTTCCTTTTACTGTTGGTTCACCCTCCAATGGCTGCTGCGGCCGGTGTGCTGTACGCCAAGAGCCAGGTACTTCTCCTGGTCTCCCATGCAGGTGCAGGGCCCAAGCACTTGGGCCATCCTCCACTGCACTCCTGGGCCACAGCAGAGAGCTGGACTGGAAGAGGAACAACTGGGACAGAATCCGGCGCCCCGACCAGAACTAGAACCCGCTGTGCCTGCGCCGCAGGTGGAGGACTAGCCTATTGAGCCGCGGCGCCAGCCAGAAGTTATATGTTTTTAAAAAGATGTTTTGTGACTTAGGAAAGTACCAACATTATTGTTTATTAACTATTTAATATTTATGTAGCTAAGGTGGTCGTTTGTAGATTAAATTTGTGATCTAAAAGTTTCCTTTTTGAAAAATTTTTCTATAAAAGGAGATTAATGAGCTGTGGTACCATTAGAAGTGTTGGGCTATAGTCCTGCTGCTACCCCCTTGCTGATCCTGGGCCAGTCATTTCAGAGGCCAGATCATTCCTTTTTTTAAGATTTATTTATTTATTTATTTTTTGACAGGCAGAGTGGACAGTGAGAGAGAGAGAGGCAGAGAGAAAGGTCTTCCTTTTCCATTGGTTCACCCCTCATTGGCCGCTGTGGCTGATGCACTGCGCTGATCCAAAGCCAGGAGCCAGGTGCTTCTCCTGGTCTCCCATGCAGGTGCAGGGCCCAAGCACTTGGGCCATCCTCCACTGCACTCCTGGGCCACAGCAGAGAGCTGGACTGGAAGAGGACCAACTGGGACAGAATCTGGAGCCCTGACCATGACTAGAACCTGGTGTCCCGGAGCTGCAGGCGGACGATTAACCTATTGAGCTGTGGTGTAAGCCACTTATTTATTTGAAGGCCAGAGTTACAGAGAGGGAGAGATGGAGAGGTAGAGAGGTAGAGAGAGAGAAAGAAAGAGCTTCCATCCACTGGTTCACTCCCCAAATGGCTGTAACAACCAGGGTTGGACCAGCCTGAAGTCAGGAACCAGGAGCTTCATCTGAGTCTCCCACGTGACTGCAGGGTCCCAAGCACTTGGGCCATCTTCTGCTGCTTTCCCTGGAGCATTAACAGAGAGCTGGTTCAGAAGTGGAACAGCTGGGACTTGAACCAGTGCCCACATGGGATGCTGGCTCTGCAGGCATTGGCTTTACACTGTAAACCACAGCGCTGGCCCCCAGATCATTTTTATAATGAGGGGATTAGAATGTAAGATTTCTTGGCTCTTTGTGTCTATGATTGAATGTAACCGTGGTGGAAAGACATCCAGTATGGATTCAAGAGACTTCAGGTTAAGTTGTGATCCTCTGCAGCTATACCGTGTCCTACAGCTCTGCGACCCCTGGTGCAGCAGGCGGTGCCCCTGATTCTCCTGTTTACCCACCCTCAAGTGGTAATAAGAGCAAAATTTGCCTCTCAAGTTATTTTGAGGATTAAATGAGGTCATATACATGATAATGTTTTACATCTAGTGTCATACTGTTCTAAATTATCATATACGAGTATGTGCTATAGAACTGTAAAATTGAGAGTAAAGAGGTCCTAGAAGTACTTTGCTTCCAAATTCCATCTAATGTTTAGGATTTTTTTTTTGTTTCCAGCCTTGACTTCACCTCATTAAAAAAAAATTGAAACAAGGTTATTTAGTTGAGTTTGTGCATAAGTATATTTAGAGATAGACTTTTATAAAACGTGATATCATATTAAGCTAATTGAAGATAAGCATAGATGTGTAAAAGTAGGTTGCGATGATCTTGGATGCCCTTAAGCGAGGAACATTCCCTGAGGACCCTTTGTGTTCTTGCATGTTGGAGAATGTCTTCCTCTTGCATTCATGTAAATTGTCCCTTTCTCAGGTCACAGTATTTTTTGCTTTTCTGGTACTTGGTATTGCAAATGAGAACTCTTGAGTCCAACTTGTTTTATTCCTGTTTCTGTAATTAGATAACAAAAGGCTTAGATTGTCAAACTGTATGTACAACACAAGAGCTCTTACCCAGTATCACACTTCTCTAAGGAGTTCATGGATATGGTAAATGAAGACTCACAGGTGCACAGTGCATGGAGAAGTCTGGACTCCTGACAGCTCCCTGGAGTCCTTTTGTGTTACGCTGGGCACATCTTGGCCTGCATTTGGCAGAGGTGGTCTCTGGGTGGTACCTGCAGACCATCACCTCCACAAAGGGAACTATTTTGGTGACATGTTCCTATTTTTCTCTGATGATCACATAGCTTGTGACATTTTCAACGAATAATGCCTCATCAATGTATACATTCCAGGCTAATTTACAATAAACTACCTTCTGAAAGTATCCAATAGCGCAGGACTTTCCCCCTGACACAGAAGGAGAGTATGCCCAGAGATCTGTCATTAGCTTCATGAAGGGTGTGATTATGGCTTTTCATTCCTCCTTGGGTATTTCCTAGGTGAAGGGACAAACTGCACAGTTAGCTTTACCTTTCTAAGCAGCCTTTTGGTTTTCTCTGGATGTTTCCTTTCCTATCTCATTTTCAGGACCAAGAGCACTCTTTTGGTGAGGATAGATATGGGATGATTTTAAATTGATCCCACAGAGACAAAATGTACAGCTTCTCCTAATTGCAGGAAGAGTAGCAATGGATCTGTGCTTTGGTGGAAAACATGAGATGATGACTAGGGTCTTCTGACTAGAGGCTGCAGCTGGTTGAGAAGCAATGCATGGAGCCGACTTTTGCCAGTGCCCTGAGCCAGGGTGGTGCTGTCCTCGTGTGCTCCATCTGGGTCTGACACTGAGTAGTCAGAGCACGAAGCAGCTCCAGTTCCCAGGGGTTAGAGCGGCTCCAGTGCAGGATGCTTCTCACCTGTCCCTTCTTTCTAGCAGCTGCACTGATAACGTAGGATGGAGAATAGCAGTTCTGATCCCTTTATAAGCCTTGGAGAATTGGGATGTGAAGGGGGAGTTCACACTCACAGGAATTTGTCAAAACAAGGCTTTTTTATTCTGCAGTTGAACAAATCTTTTATCTAAAAAGTTGGGCAGTAAAGAGTCAACTACCAGCTTTCCTGCTGACAGAAGGAGGGAATGTAGAGCTCTCTGTAGGCTGTGGGGCTCTGGTGGCATTACAGTGTGTCCTCTGCTAAGTATTTTAATTCCCTTCCCTGGATGCTGTAGCTACATGAGCTATTTCTAGATTCCAGCAAGAAGTTAGCTCTTGGGGACCATGTGTTCTCTTGTTTCTGTGGTCCTTTTTTCTCTGTATTTGTAGGTATTTTTGGAGCAGGCAGAACCACACACTGCTTGCTAGATGTTATTTTAAGCCAGCTATCATTAGCTGATAAATAATAACAATATTATAATAACAATAATTATAATAACAATAATAACAATATTCTGTAACTATTCCTGTGATATTTATTCTGTACAGTTATATATTACATTTTACTATGTAGAGACTAGTAGCATCACTTTAAAGACTAATAGTTCATACACGGATACCAATCACATCAGGAGGGATGCCTGACATTTTTAGGAGTCTGCTGGGTGCTGTGCTGAGTCTCTTGTTTGTGGTGGCTCACTGGGCCCTTGGCTGGGCGTGTGTGCTCCGTTCCTCCTTGGGCCTCAGCTGAGAAACCTGGGCTGCCTTGGCTCTGGTTTGCCTGAGGTGCCACAGTTGGAAACATCGAGCTGGCCTGATGGGTCCTCTCACCAGCACAGGGTCCTCTCGCCACAAGGCTTGGCCTTTCGAGCAGCCTTTGCAGCCTTGACTGTGACTGTATCAAAAATAGTCACACTTCTGTGTAACACAGAGGCCAGCACCGCAGTCTTGCTTGCATTTGTAGGAGCTAAAGGAGAGACTTCTGGGGGTCCTGGGAATGCTTTTTACAGCACACATGATGGACGTTGCACATGTAGCTGTGCTTTTTAGGAATTCATCACACTGTACGTGTAACATCCCTCCTCTCGTGTGTGTGTTGTAGTAATTTTTAAGGTATGAATTAATATAGGTGAATATATTCAAAGCATGTTAGAGCTTCTAAAGATTTGTTTCAAAATAGAATTCCAAAAATATTTGTGCAGAATTATAAATGTAACTTAAAGAAAGATTTATTTATTTGAAAGGCAGAGAGAGGAAGAGGAGGAGAGGGGGAGAGGGGGAGAGAGAGCGCACGTGTGAGAGCGCTTCCATCTGCCGGCTCACTCTCCAAATGGCCTCAGAGATCAGGGCTGGGCCAGCCTGAAGCCAGGAGCCGAGCACTCCATACAGCTCTCCCAATTGAGTGGCAGGGAGCAAAGTACTTAGGCCGTCATCCTCTGCCTTCCCAGACACATTAGTAGAAAGCTGGATTGGAAGCCGTGTAGCTTGGACTTGAACCTGTACTCTCATGTGGGATGTGGATGTCTCAAGTGGTGACTTCACCTCTGCACTGCCACACCTGCCTCACAAATATCTCTATGAAGAAACTACTTTGGAGACAGGGTGGTGATATTGTGGAGAATTTATTTAAACATCTGTGACTTTAATTTTTTAAATGATGCAAGTAATATGTTTTATAGGAAAACCTAGAAGCTGGCCAAAAACATAAAACTCTAAACACAAGGTAACTTTACTTTACTAAAGAATTTTCACCTTATGAAATATTATATGTGAGTACTTTAAACAGTTCATGGAAAATGGAATTAAAATTATGAGTTAATTTTTATGCAGAAAGTTTTGAAATTCATACATAAAACTTTTCATAGTATACCTTATACATCATCTGAAAAAAATTTTTCTGTTCCCTAATCAACTCCATTAATTCTATTCTTCATAAGCTTCTTGAAGTACTCTTAAATCCACAAGGTTTCTATAGATAGCAAATCTCCTTAATACATTTTCAGGTAATTCCACATGCAAAAATAGTGATTTAAATATGCTATATAGAACAGTTTTCTTTTTTTAAAAAATATTTATTTTATTTATTTGAAAGAGTTACAGAGAGAGGTAGAGACAGAGAGAGAGGTCTTCCATCCACTGGTTCACTCCCTAGATGGCCGCAACGGCTGGAGCTGTGCCGATCCAAAGTCAGGAGCCAGGAGCTTCTTCTGGGCTCCCACATGGGTGCTATCCCAGGCCATAGCAGAGAGCTAGATTGGAAGAGGAGCAGCTGGGACTAGAACCGGCACCTGTATGGGGTAGCAGCACTTCAGGCTAGGGCTTTAACCTGCTGTGCCACAGTGCTCGCCCCAGAACTGTTTTTGTAACTTGCAGTACACTGTGATTGTTTTTCTGCTTGCTCCGTGTTTTAGATGTCTGCCATAATACTGTTGCTTTTCTCCTTTTGTACTTTTAGCCAACTATACTGTATTTCTGTTGTTACCGATTCCTACTTTTAACCTGTATTTTTATTTTTACTGTTAACATAATCAGAATTACAGTGCAGAATGCAGTTACTCTATTCACTTCTCTCCCTGTCCCATCAAGTAAGTAGTTTTGTGTAGCGGAAGCCCTTCAAACAGAGCTGAACTCTCTGGTCTGCTTCTTTCTGAATACCTACCTATGTGTGCTATCACCCAGGGGCCGCTCTCTATGTGTACAACAATGCAGTTTTCACCCCCGAGGACTGGCACGGCATTCAAGAAATAGCAAGAAGCAGGAAGAAGGATGACCCTTTGAAAGTCGGAAGATTTGGGATTGGGTTTAATTCTGTCTACCATATAACAGGTATGGTTCGCCTTTTATCGTTAATACTGGAGAATATTTTGGCTTATGCTCTGTGATGTGTGTGGTTAACTTCAGAGATGATACTGTTCTGACAGCATCTTTCCAAAATTTTTCTGGCAGTGGCATAAAATGAAATACGAAATATCAGTTTGTCTTGAGTTTTCTATAATTGCCACAGCAGCTCTTCCAAAGTTTTACTTCACTGAGTGGTGCTAAAAATTAAAGTTCAACACCCATAATTCAGTGGAGTCAGTATGATGTCTCACCATTTTATATGAGATTTGAAATATCCAAAATTGTTATTCTGAAAAATTTTACACTGGGAATCTTCACACAAGCTGATTATTACAGATTTTCTTGTGTGAGGTTACTTTAAGAAATTTGTGAAAAATGGAATTAAAAGACAAGTTTATTTTAGCATAAAATATTTTGAAATCCTTGCCTACTTGTACATAGTTCAGAATATCAGTAAGGCTTAAGAGGAAGATCTAATATCTAATGATATTGAATAAGGAAATGAAGATTGTTGATTGTGGTTCTGGTGTCTACATTTTTGTGGTTCTGTTGTCTACATTTTCCTCTCATGAACATTTTGCTTTTCTTAGGCTTACAAGTGTTTTAAAAATTACTTTAAAATCATGTTTTGAATCTAGAAAGAAAATGAGGTTTCTGGCTTGCAGTTACATAGGAAATACTTGCAAGGTTCCTGTAGGCATAAGTGTATATGGCTGTTCTTCCAGAATCAGAGCTGTTAGTACTTAACAGTTTTGTCATCGACATTTTTTTTGTGGAATTGGCTTCATTATGGTTTGCTTTCAAACTGTCTTTCCCAAGGGAAGACTGAATGTGCAGGACTAGAACTGTAGCTAGGGTAACCATCATATTTCTCATCCATGGTGGGATCCATTTCAAAGAAAAAGAGGTAGTCTTATTCTCAGACCATTGGCATAAACTGAGGCTGCCCTGGACAATGGGAAGTAGTGTTATCCTAACTCAATTTTAGTAAGCCTGTTGCATTTGCTTTAATATTAATTATTAAATAATACTGACTGTGTTATATAGTACATAATAAAACTGTATTAGATTATATTTGTTGAAGTACATGCTAAAATTATAACTATTATACATACTAAAATATAACTGTTATACATTATATAACTATTATACTATTATATAGTTATAAAATTATCACTATTATAACTTACGTGTCACATATTTGCATGTTACCCTTCAAGTCTGTGATGTGGTTATTTGTAAATGTCAGGGGAAGTGTCAGTGTGACTTGTACAAGTGAGGGGACTGTTGGGTAGGCATGAACAGTGCAGTTAGGGTGCAGCTGACTGCCCAGCATCAGCATCCTGGTGTGGTTTGTTCCCTGGTTGAAAAGGAGCACATTTATGTGAAACGTTAACTGGAGGCCTGTTCTCTAGCCTGAGGATTTGAGAAGGTTGTAGATCATGCTGGCCAATGTTGGGAGTCCCCTGACCTGATTTCAGTCATGGGGGTGTGGCACTGTGTAACAAGAGTGGAAACAGCCATGACCCAGATTGCATAGTCACTGGATTTTGCTAGGGAGTTGGTGGATATAACATCTGCTGCTTTAAAACATCCTAGGGCTTAGGGGTTCTTGACTGCACCAGCCAGCCAGTAGTTGGATAACCACAGATGTTAAATATGAGCCTGCCTGGAGTTGCATCTTACATGGAGGTTAGGTGCTAGAGTCAGCATGTGAGGCAAAACATACGTCAGAGTTAGACTCTTGTGACATTCTCAGAAATGCACTGTGTAAAAATTGTTCTCAGTACAGTAGGTCCAACACATCTAGTTTTTGTGCTAGCCAGATACACTCTTTCTTTGGTTGAGAAACAGGTGAAATAGTTGGTGTAAAGTTAGGGGTCATGTTGTTGAACAAGGATGCACCTGTAAGTACTACAATGAGACAGTGAGATGTTCCCAGTATGAGAAGCACTTCTACTCTGAGAGGCACAGGGCCACCATCCTACTCACTGTTGTGCATGTGCTTGTTGGGTGACAAGGTGGGCAGAATTGCCACATTGCATTCTCATCCCACTCTTCTCAGGGTCTGTAGTTGAATTTTAATTGTGAGCCATTCTGTTCTGTTAAATTGGGTTCACATGGCAGTGAGGTGGTAGGTGTATAGCAATCTAAATATTCTTTTCCTCTTTTGTTTAATGAGTATTTGCATATACATTCCAGGTGTTCATAAGAATCATGGAAAGTCTATGCCTGGCACGTATTATTAGATTGAATCAAAAGAGAAATCATTATTTTGCATGTTCAAAGAGTTAATTTCAAAAGCTAAATTAGCTTTCAGATGAATCTATTTTCAGGCCATTTGATGGCTCATGCTGTTCCATATGTAATATTCTGATGGTGGTTACAGCTGTTCATTATAACTTTAATTCTAACTGTCCCTTACATTTCAGTTGATCATGTCTTAAATGTTTCTTTCCAGATGTTCCTTGTATCTTCAGTGGTGACCAGATTGGGATGTTAGATCCTCATCAAACACTGTTTGGCCCCCACGAGTCTGGCCAGTGTTGGAATCTCAAAGATGACAGCAAAGAAATCAGTGAACTTTCAGACCAGTTTGCACCATTTATTGGCATTTTTGGAAGCACCAAGGATACATTTATAAATGGCAATTTTCCAGGAACGTTTTTCCGTTTCCCTCTCCGCTTACAGCCCTCACAGCTTAGTGGTAACCTGTACAATAAGCAGAAGGTTCTGGAGTTGTTTGACTCTTTTAAGGCAGATGCAGACACAGTGCTGCTGTTTCTGAAAAGCGTGCAGGATGTCTCCTTGTATGTCCGAGAGGCCGATGGGATGGAGAAACTGGTATTTAGAGTGACAGCGAGTGAGAATAAGGCCCTGAAACACGAACGGCCAAATTCTATAAAGATCCTGGAAACTGCTATAAGTAACTATTGTAAGAAGATTCCAAGCAATAGCATCACTTGTGTAACATATCATATAAATATAGTGTTAGAAGATGAGGGTACCAAGGATGCGCAAAAGACATCTTGGTTGGTGTGTAACAGTGTGGGTGGGCGAGGGATCAGTAGTAAACTTGACTCTTTAGCTGATGAACTGAAATTTGTACCTATCATTGGAATTGCCATGTCACTAGCAAGCAGAGATGAGGAGGAAAAAGGAGCTGTATCGGATTTCTCAGGAAAAGCATTTTGTTTTCTTCCTTTGCCACCTGGTGAGGAAAGCAGAACGGGGCTTCCGGTTCACATCAGTGGGTTCTTCGGCCTGACTGACAACCGCAGGAGCATAAAGTGGAGAGAGCTGGACCAGTGGAGGGACCCAGCTGCCTTGTGGAACGAGATTCTTGTTGTGAATGTTGTCCCCAAAGCTTATGCTACTCTGATCTTAGATTCCATAAAGCGCCTGGAGATGGAGAAGAGCTCTGATTTCCCCTTGTCCGTTGACATCATCTACAAGCTGTGGCCTGAAGCGAGCAAAGTCAAGGTGCACTGGCAGCCGGTGTTGGGGCCGCTGTTCAGCGAGCTGTTCCAGAATGCTGTGATTTACTCTATTAGCAACGACTGGGTCAAGTTGGAGCAGGTATACTTCTCAGAACTTGATGAAGGTTTGGAATACACACAGACTGTGCTCAACTACCTCCAGAGCTCAGGGAAGCACATCGCCAAGGTGCCAGTGAACCTGGCTGCTGCTGTTCAGCTCACCGCTGCCCCCGGCACGGCGTCCGCGAGGAAGGTGACGCCTGCTTGGGTGCGGCAGGTGCTGAGGAAGTGCGCACCCCTGGGCAGTGCTGAAGAAAAGCTCCACCTTCTCGAGTTTGTGCTTTCTGACCAGGCCTACAGTGAGCTGCTGGGGCTGGAGCTGCTACCATTACAAAATGGAAATTTTGTCCCCTTTTCCTCATCTGTATCAGATCAAGATGTTATTTATATTACCTCAGAAGAGTTTCCAAGGTACAGATCACGCTTCTAAAATGCTTGTTAACTCTGGGGCTCCCCGCCCCCGCTCACATTTAGAATTCTTTATCATGGCTTTCATCAGTCAACAGTGTAGTTTATGGTTAAGAGACTTTTGCAGAAATGTGTTGTTAAAATAAAAAAAGGTGTGTTTCATATTTTATTTTTATTCATTTTAAAATTTTATTTATTTGAGAAGTAGAAAGAGAGCGTGAGCGCTCCTGTCCACTGGTTCAGTCCCTTCAGACCTGCAACAGCAGGGTCTGGATTGGTTGCTGAAGCCAGTAGCCAGAAACTCAGTGTAGCTCTTCTGCTTGGGTAACAGGGAGCAATTGAGCTGTCACTGCTGCCTCGCAGGGTCCACATTGGCAGGCAGCTGGAGCCAGGAGCTGGAGCCAGAGCCAGGTGTCAGACCCAAGGGAGGCCGGCGCTGCGGCTCACTAGGCTAATCCTCCGCCTGCGGCGCTGGCACACCGGGTTCTAGTCCCAGTTGGGGCGCCGGATTCTGTCCCGGTTGCCCCTCTTCCAGGCCAGCTCTCTGCTGTGGCCAGGGAGTGCAGTGGAGGATGGCCCAAGTACTTGGGCCCTGCACCCGCATGGGACACCAGGAGAAGCACCTGGCTCCTGCCATCAGATCAGCATGGTGTGCCGGCTGCAGCGCACCGGCCGCAGCGGCCATTGGAGGGTGAACCAACGGCAAAGGAAGACCTTTCTCTCTGTCTGTCTCTCTCACTGTCCACTCTGCCTGTCAAAAAAAAAAAAAAAAAAAAAAAAAAAAAGACCCAAGGGAGATGAGTGTTTCCTAACTGGCATCTTGTCTCAATCACTAGGCTAAATGCCTACCCCTCCCATGAAAAAGCATTGAAAATTGTATAAGTTAAAGAGTTATCCAAGCAGTTCTTTCTCTTGGAAATTTCAATAACAGACACTGAAAACTGGCCATAAAGTGCTAATGATAACTAGGTCAAAATATTTAATGAATTATTTTTGATGAAATTTAATTTTCATTAGTGTATTTTTATAGCTGAGGGTATGCATTGACATTTCAGGAAATAAAGTGAATTTTATTCTTAGAGTATTTCTGAATTCATATGCTGCTCTCATGTTTTAAACCAAAGCCTAGACAATATTTGGACAAGAAATATTATAATTTGAAGTGTATTTTATAATGTACATAAAATGAAGTAGTAGGCTATTTACAGACTTGAAAATACATGATTATTTTAAAAAAATTTTAGAATACTTAGAAGATTATGATAATCGCTTGTGTACCTTTCACTGTTTAGGTCCCTTTTCCCAGGTCTTGAAGGAAGATTTATTTTGGATAACTTGAAGCCTCACCTACTAGCTGCTTTAAAGGAAGCTGCCCAGACCCGAGGTATTATAGTTGGCATTTTTTTTTTAAATAAGCCTCTTTGTAAAAAGATAAATAGTTTTCATAAGCTTTCTATTAATAGTTACTACTTTATATCTATAAATCAGCAATTTCATTGTGGTTTAACCTAATATAATTGTTGTATTTTAAGATGTCAGTAGCCTTTCTGGCATCTGAAAGAGCCTGGAGATTATGCTGTGTTTAGAGTTGCCTCCTGTCTTGGGCTGGTGGTGTGCAATTACTGCAGTTACATCTTACACTGCTTATGTTTTATAGTTTTTCCAGTGTTTTCCTATGACTTTTATCACTTGAGTCTCTCATCTCCCATCTGGCAGCCTGTATGGTAATGAGGACAGTGATTATTGAGTTTCGCAGATGAGGAAAGAAAGATTAAGTTCAGAGTCCTCAGCTCAGTGCCTGGAGGTGAGGTCTTCCCCTCTTGTTGTCCTTGCTGGCTTTAAGTTAGGCCTGATCGAAAATGTGGACAGGTAAAATTAATTCTGTAACGGTGTCAGCTAAAAGGTCCTGGCAGTCTTAGGGAAGCCACGGATGTCCTTTTTTGATAATTCTTATTAGGAAAAGACAGTAGCGTGGGAAAAGCAGTCACATGGTTCTGACTGTAAAACTGTTTTCTAGCTTTTGCTGGCACCCTTTCCCTTATGAAACTGTTGCCTGACCTTTTTCTAAGTTAGATACTGAGGTGAAAAATCGTAGATTTGTCCCATTGGTTAACGTTGTAAAGCATATTCACTGTGATGCGCCTTTTATAGTGCATGCTCCTTTCCTTTCAAAGGTAGTAACTCCAGGGAAAAGTGCTAATAATTGGGCATCTTTATTCATTACAGTACAAGTGAGAGGAATTGGCATGGGGCATCACGTTAGGTTGGAATTAAAGTGAGACTAAAAGAAATTGAGTATATAAATGTTGCTTAACATAGGGATCTGTAACTATGAGCTAGTTCCAGTGAGATTAATTTTGCCAGCATCTAGTTTACATATTTAATTGTGAATTATCCTTTCCAAAATAGCCTTTTGGGGAGTGTAAACATGGATTTCTATAACCCTACAATTCTCTGTTCCAAAGTTTTTGAACTCTTTTTATTTTCCTTTATTTAAAAAGTTTGCATTGGTCCATGTGGAAAAGTGCATGTATCATAGATGTAGGTTTAGTGAAGTCACAGGCTGAACCCTACATGTAGCCTAGATCAGAAAACAGGAGATTACCAGCACCAGAGCCTTTCTCTTGCCTTTTCTTGTCCTGCCACTCTAGAGGAACCGTGATTCTGGCTTTTAATAGCAGAGATGAACTTGTATGCTTATTGTACTTTCTATAAAAGCAATTATACGGTATGTAATCTTTGGATCTGGCTTCTGTTTATTTACTCATATTGTTTTGCCTGTGAGATTCAACTAGATGCATGTAGCTGTGAATGGTTCTTTTCCATTGCTGTAGTGTTTCATTGTGTCGTGTATTACTTTCTTTTGAAGAGGATATTTTTGTTGGTGGCAGAGTTTCTGAGGTGGTTATGGAGTTGTTACTCAGAGTCAAGTCAAGTGAAAAGAGTAGAAAGACCATCAGAATTATACTGCTTTTATTCAAAAATTTCCAGGTATCCTGTGATACAGTAAGACCACTCTTTGTTTCTCTTATCCTGGCTGGATAGGGGGATGAATCTCACATTATATTTTTAGGGATGAGTTAAATTTGTAAATTGATTTAAAATTGGATGTTTTTACTAAGTTGAGTCTTCTTACTTTTTATGTCTTTGTTTTCTTATGTACTGTAGATTCCTGTTTGTTATTTTGGGGTCATATGATGAGCGATAAATACTGTGTTTTGTCTCTGGTTCTTGGTTTCTTTGTACTGTTACTAGCAGTTGTTTCTCTAGTGTTTTTTGTCAACCATAATATGTGGCTCAGTCTTCCCAAAAGTTGTCTTTATGGTCACTTTTCTTTCTGATTTAGATGTTAGGTGCCCAATTCTTGCAGTGATTTAATAACCCGATCTCTAGGCTCTGCAGTGTTGCTAACTGGTCATATGGGTGATAAGTAACTTCTCCTGGGATTCTTCCTGGTTATTTTTATTTTGGACAAAAATTGTTTATTGTATTTCATTGATTTAAATTTTCAGCTCCAAGTTTGTTGATTCTTCTGTATAATTTCTTTTTTTTTAAGATTTTAGTTTTATTATTTATTTGACAGGTAGAGTTACAGACAGTGAGAGGGAGCAATAGAGAGAGATCTTCCATTCACTGGTTCACTCCCCAGATGGCCACAATGTCTGGAGCTGTGCCGATCCAAAGCCAGGAGCCAGGAGCTTCTTCCAGGTCTCCCACGCAGGTGCAGGGGCCCAAAGATTTGGGCCATCTTCTACTGCTTTCCCAGTGTGGGGAGCAACCCGGACTGGACTGAGTTACTGGAATTAAGACTTATTCTATGCATCTGCTCTCCCACAATATGGCGCTGGGAGAGAAGAAAACAGCTTCTACACAGCTGCCTCCAGTTCAGCCAATAAACTGTAGGACTTGCTCCTGATTGGAGGAGAGCAGCGTACTCGGCGTGTGGGCAGCCGAGTTAGGATTGGCGGAGGAGGACTATAAAGGAGGAGAGAGACGGCATGTACCAGGAACATCTAAGGGGAACATCTAAGGGAACACCTGTGCAGCCCCCGAGAGAGCCGGCCGGCGGTGTGCCGCTCCCCTGCGGAAGTGGGGAATGTGGCAGGGGGAACCGCCCTTCCACGGAGGTGGAAGGGATAGTAGCCAACCCGGGAAGAACCAGCAGCAAACCTGGGGAGGGCCGAGCAGACGAAAGAACAGCGCAGGGTCCTGTGTTGTTCCTCCATGAAGACGGGGAGCGACATAATGGTGCCGTGACTCGGATATGAAGCCTAGGCAGGGTTTAGTGTCGTTCCTCCATGAAGAGGGGGAGCGACATAATGGTGCCGTGACTCGGATAGGAAACCTAGGACGGATAGGAAACTTAGGAGGGAAGAAACGGGAAGAAGTGGAAAATATCGGAGAGAGAGACTAGCAAACAGCCTAGGGAAAAGCCGGACGAAAAAGGTGCCGGAAGAAGCTATTGAAAGCCTAGGCATAGAATCGGATACGGACTACGGGGGGAAGCTGGGAGAAATCTCTAAGGTCGAAAGCGAAAGTGAAAGCTAGAACAAACAGACTCGGATGCGGACTGTGGGGAGAGGCCAGGAGAAATGAGGGAGGAGTATTGTTGGAGGAAAGCTTGGGGAAACATACCGGGTAGAGAAAAATGTTAGGGAAATTGAAGCCGCGGGGGGCAGGCCAAGGCGGAGACAAAAGCCACTTTGGGATTCTCAAGTTAGCCCGGGAATAGGGGGCGAAAAGTTAAAACCAGAAGCGGAAACGTAAGCCCGGTTGGGATCCGTCTGATTAGCCCGGGGAGCAAAGGACGGGAAGCCAAATTGTGGGGCGGAGACGTGAGCTGGGTTGAATTCGCCAGGTTAGCCCGGGGAACTTGGATTGAATGCTAGTGGCGGAGACGTAAGCTACGCTGTGTGACTCGCGGAGGCTGCCGCGCGCAGAGAGAGCGTGCGGGGCACAAGTAGATAGGGAACGCGGGGCTAGTGAGAGACCGCGGAGTGTGCGCGCGAAGCCGAGCCGCGCAGAGCCGCGAAGCTGCGCAGATGAGAGAAGCGGGCTGAAGCGGCTCAGCCGGGAAGCCGCCGAGAAGCAGCCTCGGGGCGGGCGCCGGGAAGCCGCGGGGATAAGAGAAACAGAAGTTTAGAAGTAAAACGAGACCGGGAAGCCGCAGGGATAAGAGAAACAGAAATTTAGAAGTAAAATGAGAGAAATAGGAATGTTGGCAGACAGAAGTAAAATGGGAGAAATAGGAATGCCCGGAGATAGAGAAATAGAGAAATAGAAAGGCCTCCCCACAATACTGCAATGAGAAGGCTTGGATTCGGTCTGCCTGATTAGTGAGGCGATGAGCACCTGCGGGTGGCTAGCAGCTTATGCGCCGCAGGTCACCGAAGACAGGCACGTTATCAACACCAATAAGTCACCCCACAACATGGCAATGAGAAGGCTTGGATTTGGTCTGCCTGATTAGTAAGGCGGTAAGCACCAGTAGGCGGCTCGACCAGAGTATGAGCCGCAGGTCACCGAAGACAGGCACGCATCAGCGCCTAAAAACCTCCTCACAACATGGCGAAGAGAGGACCCGGATTCGGTTTGCCTGATTGATAGGACTTGTAAGAACCTGTGGCAACTCTAGCAAGTAGAGCAGAGTGTGTGCTGCGGGACACCGAAGACAGGCGCGTATCAACGCCAAAAAATAAAAAGAAAGGGGGATCTGTGGGGAGCAACCCGGACTGGACTGAGTTACTGGAATTAAGACTTATTCTATGCATCTGCTCTCCCACAATATGGTGCTGGGAGAGAAGAAAACAGCTTCTACACAGCTGCCTCCAGTTCAGCCAATAAACTGTAGGACTTGCTCCTGATTGGAGGAGAGCAGCGTACTCGGCATGTGGGCAGCCGAGTTAGGATTGGCGGAGGAGGACTATAAAGGAGGAGAGAGACGGCATGTACCAGGAACATCTAAGGGGAACATCTAAGGGAACACCTGTGCAGCCCCCGAGAGAGCCGGCCGGCGGTGTGCCGCTCCCCTGCGGAAGTGGGGAATGTGGCAGGGGGAACCGCCCTTCCACGGAGGTGGAAGGGATAGTAGCCAACCCGGGAAGAACCAGCAGCAAACCCGGGGAGGGCCGAGCAGACGAAAGAACAGCGCAGGGTCCTGTGTCGTTCCTCCACGAAGACGGGGAGCGACATAATGGTGCCGTGACTCGGATATGAAGCCTAGGCAGGGTTTAGTGTCGTTCCTCCATGAAGAGGGGGAGCGACACCCAGGCCTTAGCAGAGAGCTGGATTGGAAGAGGAGCAGCTGGGACTCGAACTGGCACTCATATGGGATGCCAGTGCTGCAGGTGGAGGATTTACCTACTGCGCCACGGTGTGGGCCCCCTTCTGTATAATTTCTGTCTCTTGAATTTCTCACATCATGAATTTTTTTCCTTATTTCTTTGCATTACCTATCTATATTCTCTTGCACATCTCATTGAGCTTCCATAGGATCATTGTTCTAAATTCTTTTTCAGGAACTTCATAAGTTTCCCTCAGTTGTGATCTGATTCTGGAGAATTATTGGGTTCCTCTGGTGGTGTCAGGCTTCCTTGCTGCTTCTTGTTTCTGAGTCTGTGTATCTGAGATAATGGTTGCTTCTTCCAATTTATGGAGTAGCTTTTTTTTTGGAAAAGTTTTTCTCATTTAGGTGGGCTGTAGTGTCAGTAGATGGCTGTGTTGCCTTTGGTTCTAGGTGAGCTCAGCAGCATAGGCTCTGGGTGATTTCTGTGGGTGCAGGCCACATCAATAGTGGCTGTGAGTGCCACAGTTGTGTTGTCTGCAGCAGTGTGTGGGGTTAGTGATATGACTTTTCCAGTGGACATGGACTCCCAAAGCTGTGTCCTCAGGCCCTGCAGAGTTACGTGCCAATGGCACTGGGGTTTGTGATGGTGGTAGGCATAGTCCTGGTACTGTGGGACCCAGATGGAACCATCCTGTGGTCAAGCAGAGCAAGTGCAGGTGATGCGAGGACTGTGACATATGCAGCTGTGGTCTCAGGTCTACAGGGAACTGGGGACCTTGCCCAGGTCCCACAGGGCAAGAAAGGGTGACTCCTGGCTTGTGTGCTGGCTACCGAGGACCCTGAGTTGTGAAGACAGGAGGTTTTCCCCAGATCTTGCAGCACTAGTGTGAGCAACTCTGGAGCTTATGCACCACCGTCCTGCAGCTGGGGACATTGAGAGGCCTGTCCTCTGCCCTGTGAGGGGTGTGCTGGTTCTGGGGCTTCTGGTGGTGTCTGGGGCCACCTGTTGGCCTAAGACAGTGGCTGTGCAGTTTGTAGCAGCTCGGGTCATAGGGGTGGGAGGAACACAAGCTAGGTTCCCTTTTTAAAGTAAAGCAATCTCCTGGAGAGACATGAAACGCTCACCCTGGAGAGTTTCAAGCCAGTGAGGACTGTGGATTTCTCCTGTGGTGGGGGCTGCTGGTTTGCAGTGATCAAGGTGACCCTGATCACTGAGTTTTCCTGTTTACCTTTTCCCAGCAACAAGGGGCTTCCGGGCTGGGAGCTGCAGTGTGCTCTGTTCCTCTCTATGCTGGCGTCTGAGACTGCTGTTCAGGTTCTGCCACTTGCTGTTTTTCCAGAGTTGTCCTGCAGTCAGTCTCCTCAAAATCCAACATTCTTTTATTGCCCTTTTCTTTGTCAGCGGAGAGTGCAGGGCACCTCTGTTTGGCTCGCTTGCGTCTGCCTGAAAAATTAGTTTTTGATACAACTTTATTGCCATTAACGCTTTCAGTGTTTGAGGTGCATAATGATGTTGGGACTCTAGGGGCCCAAGACATGACACCCTCTCTTGCCTAAGACCTTAGCCAGTGAAGAGGTCAGCAGAGGTGTGGGGCAGGTGGATGGTAGTCACCCCTGTTGCTGATAATGGCGACAGTGAGGATTATGGCTGGGAAGGCAGTGGCTTCCACTGCACTCCATAGGCAGCACTCAGAAGCAGCAGACCATCTGTTGGCTTGCCCCTGCAGACGTGGGGCATGAAGATTCCCTACAATGGCCAAGCAGAGGAGTCCTTCCATTGTTGGAGGTGTGGGCATAAGGTGGGTATCAGTAGGAGGGGAGAAGCCAGGAGTGCTGTGTCCGTGGAGTGCTGTTGGTGTGGTAGGGAACACCCAGGTGTGGCACAGAATTTGATGTTTCTTACTCTCAATAGTGGCTACTCCTATTGAGTTCCTGACATAAAGTACTTTGGACTTCTGTTTCCTAGTAAAAAATGAAAAGTTTATAGAAAAAAGGTACTTTAATGTACTACTGCATACAACTGAAATGTGATTTTTCTCTACAGATGTTTCTCTAATTCTATAGCTGTAACAAACTCTTACTATTCGATAATTTTATCTTCTAAGTCAAATATTGAATCATTGCTTTTATTTTCAGTGTATATGTTTTTAAGTTTTTACTTATTTGGGAGGCAGAGAGCGAGAGACAGAGAGAGAGGGAGGGAGGGAGGGAGGAAGAGAATCACACGCCCATCTGCTGGTTCACTTCTCAGTTGCTTGCAGTGGTCAGGGCTGGGCCAGGGCTGGGCCAGGGCTGAAACCAGGAGCCGGGAACTCAGTGTACATCTCCCATGTAGGTGGCAGGAACCTAATAACTTGAGCCAGCATCACTGCCTTCCCAGGGTGCTCGTTAGTTTGAAGCTGGAGTCTGGAGCCTGGAGCCTGAGTTGGAGCTAGGACTAGAACCCAGACACTCCCATGTGAGGCACAGGTGTCTTAACCATTGACTTAACCACTAGCCTTAACGCCCCTCAAGTGTCTGTCTACCTTTGCTGGTCTTTTTTAATTAGTGATGAAATGTGTTTCAGTGTCTCCCATTTGAAGGTCAGCCTTGTTATTGATTTCCTTTCTTGTGTTCTGTCATAGGCAAGCTTATAGTCTGACTTCCTTCATCATTCGTTATCACACCAAAAAACCTTTTGCTTCTGCTCTCATTCCATTGAAACTGTCTGGTTGCGCTCTGTGGTATTGTGTCCAGTGGACATTTTCTTTCTTTTACCTGTTCCCCCTGAAGCTCTGGGCCTCCTCATCACTCCCTCTTGGGAGCCTCAGCTTTCATGGTACTCCCTGGTGTCCTGCTATCACTTTGCCTCCTTCTCAGAATTGTTTGTGAATCTCTGTTCCTCAGTTCATTCCCTAAATATGGGTTGGTCTGGGGGCTCCTTCTTTGACTCTTTTATTTTGTCCCTTACTTAAGCTGAGTACACTCTGCGTGTGTTAAAGACTTCTGCATAGTCGCTTGCAACCCCAGATTCAATATGAATCTGAGCTCAGACTTCACTCTTGTATTTATTGTGTGATTTTGAACAAAGGAGCTGCCCCGTCCACGCCTCTGTGTCGTCTTCAGTAGCACAGTAATGCGGTGACATCCTTCTGTAAGGGGATACCTGAGATCCCCAGGATTCACTTACATATGGTGTGGGGTTGCTTTATTGCAGGGTGGCTGGAAGGTGGCAGCAGTCACAAGTTACTAACTGCATTTTGTCCACATGAGCATTATGGTAGAAGCAGCTCATTGGAAAGCCTTATTGTAATATTTGATTGATTGATTACAGCATTCCTCTAAAGATTAAAGGCTATAGCATAGTATATATACATCAACACAGCACATAAGTGGCAGGTATTATTAACATTTGATACTCGACGTTCCTAAGGTATTTCAAATCTGTGTTGTGAAACCTTAGTCCTCACTCTTCCTTTTGAGTGGTCTGCTGAAAATGGCTCAGCTGTCCACAGAGCTGCTTGAGTGGATCCTCAGTTTGTCATCTTTCCTAGTTTCCAGGGTCTGCTCATCAGTCCCTTGAAGCTTTTTGCATCCATCCCTACGTCTTACTCCACTGCCACTGTTGCAGTTCAGGCCTGTGCTTTCTTGTGACTTAGTTCTGTGTCAAGTGGACGTGCTTGCCTCCAGCGCTCGCTGTGCATCTGATCATGTCACTCGCCTGTGATGGGCAGCTTTCCCGGGGGATGCTGATTCTATCAGGAGAACCTAGTCTTGCGGTCAGGACGAGAGGGCTTCCTGTGATGGCAGTTTTGCTGCCATGGCAGTGAACTTCCTGGCTGTGAGTGCTGTCTCATTGGTGCTGCGTTCTTCCAGGCACAGCAGCACACAGAGGTTGATAACTGAATCCTCTAATTTCATGAGAACAGCGAGACCTGTCACATTTGTCCCCAACAGGTAGCGTGGTGCCTCCTTCAAGGTAGATGCCAAATTATTATTTTTTTTAACTCTAAGTAGGCGTTTTATCTGTGTTTTAGTGTATGCTGTTCCTTTTGCTTAGAAAAGCTCCTTTGCTTCCTCACTTTGCTCAACTAACTTCTGTCTGTCTCTTCCTACTGAGCTGAAGGGTCACCCCAGCTCATGGTTGTCTTCTGCATCTCTCCCTGTGCTCCACCCTGCTGTGCAGTCTGAGGCAGGTGGCTCCTTGATCTTCTTAGCCAGTGCACTGCTCATTTAATCCACTTGGCTTCATTGCAGTATTGTTACTGTGCTAAACTATGAAATTCCTGAAAGCGGGGACAGTCATTGTTTTAGTTTTGTATTCTGGACTCTGGCCAAGTCCTGGGTGGCGAATTTGGTTGGCATGTTGATGCTTTCATCTGCTGTGCTGGGACAGGATGGCATTGTGGGTTTGCAACTTGAACTTATTTCTACAAGTGTGAAAAGGCAGATTCTGGCATTGTGTCTGTGATTTAGTGTTTCTTTTCCAATTCGGTACCTTCTATTACAGTATTTGCTCTTTAAGCCACGAGATAATAGTGTGACATTGCAGTTCTAAAGAAACGGAAGGATTTAAACAGCCTGCTTGGGTGCAGAGTTGAAACTGCTAGTCTGGGCTTGTCTTCCCCACCCTCACATCCCTCCCACAGGGTCTAGATTATTTCTATATTAAGTTATTTCAGTAAATAAGAGAGTATCAGAAATTTGGTAGTAGCTAGGAGAGTAAGCAAATGGGCTTTGGATAAAGCAAATAGGAAAAAAGCAGTCGAGTGAGACAATGACTAATATATTAGTACCAGAATCCTGTGTGTATGTTTTTAAATTTGCATACATAGTTATTAGGTATGGTTACAGGCATTGTTCTTTGTCATGACAAAAGACTTCCGTAACATTTTGTTTTGGTTTCCCACATGTACCAGGCATCCTCTAGTCATCCAAATGGACTTAATGTAAAGCACACAGCTGAGGCAGCTCCTAGCTGGGTGAGGACACCAGTGTGAATCACTGGTGTCATTTAATGTGAGGGGCACTTTATCAAGTACTGAGACTAGAGGAGGCCTGCCCAGTGGGTGGCACGTCAGGGAGCACAGCCGCGTGTGCTGTGTGCGGGGGAGACTGCAGACCTCATGTCTGCAGGGAGAGTGTGATGCCCTGTCACAATCGCAGTATTTATGACAGATAATGAAGTTCTTAAGCATACCTGGAAATCTCGGGAAACAGCAGCATTTTTAGGGGCCAGCCTCAGGTGCACAGAGTTCCTGAGACCTTGGACCTTGGTGGCAGATTAGTGGTGTGAAGATGCTCCGGGCTGCCCCCCCCCCCCCCCCCCCCGCCCCATAGCGACTTCTTGGGTCAAAGAACCATGTTCTAGGAAGTCTCTTTCTCTCTCCCCACCCACCTCCAGCCTCAGTGAGGCAACAGTCATCCTCCTTGAAATGCAGAAACAACCTGGGCAGTCTCCCCATACCCGTCTTACCTGTCTTTCCTCTGGTGAGTTCCACATTGCACTGTCAGGAGTATTTCTCTGAAACAGTGTTTTCCCCTTCTTACCGAAAATCTTTTTTTTTTTTTTTTTTTTTTTTTTAAACAATGCAAAGGGCAGTCTTGAGCATTTCCTGTGGAGCTGCATTGCCTGGCTCCATTTTCTGGGTGTGGTAAAGATGCCTGATACACAGACAGGCTTTATAAAGTTTGCTGTTCTTTATCTTCTTCCTTAGTTTCCATTGCCTCCCTTTTTTAAAAAAAAATATATTTTTTAAAAAGTTATTTCCCCTGTACGTATTTATGGGATATAGTGTGATAATTTGTTACAGGGAGTCAGGGTGTGATGATCAAATCAGATTAGTTAGCATTTGCATCCCCTTAAACATCAAACTTTTTTTTTTTGCTTAAATACTTAAAAATAGTATATATTTTTGGGGTACAGTGTGATATTCCAGTAAGTGTATACATGTATTGATCAGGTTAGTGTAATTAATGTTTCCTTCTGCTTGTCGTAACTTTTCTTTAGGGCCTTTGCACTGCTTTCTGTTTGCTCATAGAAATACACTGTGTACTGTGAACTAGAGTCACTCCCCGCGCATTGGAGCTGAGGACTTTGGTCCCTGTTACTCAGCCCCCTGCCATCCTGCCTCCCCGTGCCCTTCCCAGCCTCTGGTAATCCTGGTCAGTGTTTAGGTACATGGTTTTAAATTTCCTCATATGAGGGAGACAATGGAGTATCTGTCTTTGTGTACCTGCTTTATTTCACTTAACCTGATATTTTCTTGTTCCGTCCATCTTGCTGCAAATGACAGGATTTCATTCTTTTATCTGGAGTTGGGCTTGGTCTCTTCCCCCTTGGATGAGGTTTCTTTTGGTTTCCTTTGCCAGCTCCCTCATCTCTGCCTCCTACTCATCTCCCGCAGCACTGGTTTGCCACAGCTCTCACCCCATGCCCACGCGTTGTTTGTAACAGTTGACCCAATACCAGCCTTCCTTGTTGGACTGTGGGCAATGTCTAGAGCTGTGTCGAGTTGCTCATTTCTTTATCTCTAGTACTTGCTCAGTATTACCTGGCTGTAAAATGCCTGCCTCTATAGCGTAATTGGGAGGATGTTAAGACTGAAGAGCTTACCTTCCTTTGGTTCGAACCGTGGCCCCAATGTCTAAAGCTGCCAGGTTGCGCCTCAGGCACCCAAGGAGACAGACATCTCACAGGGTGTAGGAGAAGTCTGCTTGACCAAATAAATGATTTAACAGTAGACAGGGAGTTAAGTGCTCATGGAGAGGTTCTTAGACACTGGTAATTATTGGTGGTTACCATAAGCAAGAAGTGGAAATGGGAGAATGTGATAAAGTCTCCTTTTTTTGGTCATAAAGTATGGCACAGTTACTTTGTATGGATCCTCCAACACTTTTAAAAAATCAGACTTTTCTTCTTTCTGAATGTTGTATCATGGTATCCTGTGTGAAAAGCCCCAGGGAAGCTTCTCACATGACTTTTGTGGTGCCCTGTGATTTATGTATGTAAAGTTTTCCTTCCTTCTTTACTTTTTGTTGAACTAAGACTCCTTTACGTAGTTCAAATTTAATTCACAATGAGATACATCTTTAAGTCTGAAATACATATTCTGCTATGTTTGGGGTTTTGTTTCCAGTGTTCTTTTATATGTGATGTGTAAAGGTTCTACAAACAGTGTTATCTTAAGATACAGAATAATTTCTGTAGCCATCATATGAAAATCATGACAATTCTGGCCTTTTCTAAGAACAGATTTGATTATATTCTAGCACAACAACTTCTCTGGGGATATTCAGGTAGGATAATTGACTGAATGTTGTGTTCATCTGAAGCCTGTTATTTTTGTTTATTTGGTTCTTTGAATCCTGTTTTTTTTTTTTTTTCATTTACCCACGTAGCTAGAAATTCTGTGAACAATTTTGTTTTCTGGTGGTAATAACTACTAAAGGAGAGAGGAAACTACAGATGTAGGTATTTGTTGTTCCAAATACCACAATAAAACCATGTTTAAATGACCCAGAAATACCCTTCACAAAATATTTAGTTTCAAGTGAAAGAATTGTGTACAGATTTCTATTTAAAGCTGCGGAATTTAATGGGAAGGTATGGTAGTGAATGTGTCTCTGTTTCTTGATACACAGATTCTCACAGGGAGTAGTAATCCCTGGGTGCTGTGAGAATGAAATTAGAACACTCAAGACCCCTTTGCGCTGAGGCTGGAGGCAGTAGGACGCCCTTATGCAGGCATACCAAGGGAGAGCAGAAAGGCCCACCCAGATTTCCTTGGGAATGGTAGCTCAGGGTTATCCCACTGTGTGCTGTGTCATTCTGCTGACTGCCTTTTTAAACAAGGATAAAACATTTTCTACTTGTGGTATTATTTTTCCCCAGATTCATATTTCACTTAGAAAGCTAGAGGATGTAAGATTTGCTCTACAGAAATCATTTTTATGATTATTTTTTGAAGTGGGCCATACATACACTAAAATTAACTTGGAAACCAAATGATTATTATGCTGATTGTTTATGTAAATATTTAATTTGGCTTCTGGCTTCTATCATTCATAACTACAATTGCTATACTTTTCCTAAATAATTATCAAAATATCTTACATTTTGTAGGGTATAGTGAGGTCAAAGAGGAAAGCCAAATGCACCTGCCCCGGGGACTGTCTGGGTTCTGTTAGTGATCATGCTCTATTGGTACATCTCCTATTCAAGATGAAAGCTAGGAAGTCACTAGGAGAGTGCCACTGCTGATTTTGGAGGAAGATGTGTTGTCACTGGGGCTAATTTTGAAATATCTTTTCCACATCAGAGAGGGCCATTTCCGCTCAGCCAAATGCATGCTGAGCTGCCCCTCAGCTGGCAGACTGGCTGCTTTTTTCCTTCCTTTTTTGGATTTCATTTCCTCCCCTCCCCTCCTCTCCTCTTCTTATTCTTTTTCTACTTTCTTTTCCTTTTTCCCTACTGTTTCTTGGAAGGTTATGTTAGACCTGATTGACAGCACACCACTGATTGGACCCTAACTATGTCACCTAAGTATTTACAAAGATTTGACCCTCACTGCACAGTGGAGCACTGTTAGGATTTATCAGTCAGCAAAGCTGCTGTGGCCACTTTGTGTTTCAGAAAACTGTACAGAACCCGCGCTGTGCCTGGAGTCTGGGATCACCACCGTGGCCAGCTTTTGTGATTGTGGATTGTGGTCCAGTGTAGTAAATTACAGTTAATGAAAACATTCAGGCCTGAGATATCTTGGTTGACTAAATTATTAAGTAGACTGTAATATTTCCATCTGTGTGGAATTCCATTTCAAAGTTTGCACTGAACATAAATGTAGAAGTAAATATAAACAATTAAATCATGCAATCTTTGATTTGTGATTCATTGTGTTGAAGCTATTCTGATCATATAAGGGATTAAACTGGTGTAATAGTAAACCAAAATCTACTTTTAAAATAAGAGTTTCTTCTAAGTTAAATGACCATGTTTGGTAATTTAAATAAAACCCTTATGTCTCTAGAAACAAGCTAAATGTCATAGATACAAAATAGATAAAACTCAGGACTTCAGATTGAATTAACTTAATGGACTTAGAATTATGTCTTACTACATTTTCTCTCTCCTTTATTTTCCATGTTTTTTTTTTTTTTCAGTTGAGCATGACTGGTGTGTTAGTTGCATGCTAAATGTGGGGTGTGTGTGTGTTTTGTTGACATTTATTCATAAGTATCAAATAATCTTCCTGAAGGTAGGTATATGTTTTATAAATCTGCTAAATTTCATGCAAACATATTGAGTAAGATTATTGGCAGAATGCATGCCATGTGGCAGTTATTAACAGAACATGAAGTGGTATATATTTACTTTTTGGTTTTCTGTGTGATTTGAATTTTAATCTCTAACTTTTTGGTATCCTTATATCCTTGCCTTACTTATAATTTATATTCTCTATTATAGTTCATACAATTCAGTAAATATTTTAAAAGGATATTGTATATTTTAGTGGAACTCATAGACTGCTATGAGACTACCTTAGGCTGCTGATAAATCTTATAATTTCTTAAATATTACTACTTGAATTAACCTAAATCACCCTATGTAGAAACTGAAATTGTTCCAAATTTGGGTATTGACACCCTCCTGAAGTTGGAAAAGTGTGTCTTTGCTTCAGTTTCCATAGCAGTAATTTAAAATTGTCTTAATGTAACATGAAAGATAATTTCTTATTAGAAGGTAAAATCTTCCTGTTGTGTAAGCCTCTGAAATAAAGGCTTCTTTCCTTGGTTAAAAAATAATTGTAGACACACATTTCAAAGACCTGACCTGTGCCACCCCTCATAATGTTTTGCAGACTTGCTCTTTTAAAGGTCTAGAAATTGGATGCCCACAGGAGAAGATTGCATGTTAGTTTCCACATGTCTGAATTTGAGGTGCTTTTAATTTTCCTAAATGGGTAAATGCATACCTATAGGTATATAGTGCTGTTTTTTCATTTTGTCCCTACTGCTATTATAAATATTATAAACATTCTAAAACAAAAATGCACTTAGAAGGAAAATGCTGATTTCTGGAGCAGTGGTTAAAATCAGCAAGACTTTCCACCTCAGCATCTTTTTAGTTTCCTTCTATATGAAATGTCCAGCAATAGAGCTAGTCTTGTGGGAGACCACCCTGCTTTTACAGCAGTGCCCCACTTGCTCCTTTTGCTTGCCCCCAAAGCATTTCTGCAGAATTCGAGGACTCTGCAGAACTCACTTAGCAAGCGATGAATAATGAATAGCTGGGAAAATGCGTCTTTGAGAAGTTGTAAATGTGTTTCATGTTTTGGCATGTGTACAGAGCAGTCTTTAGACCTAGAATGCCATTCCCCTTACTTTTCCAACTGAGCAAATTCCAGAAAGATTAAATGACACCCAAATTATACATGTGGGTAGTGGTTGAACCTATGGCAGTCTCCCCCTGCCTTGGCTCCAGAAAGTGTTGGTCGGCTGAGACCAAGACTCTCATCAATCACTGTGCTCTGATGTCAGGCCCTTCTTTCTACCCCCTGCAGCCACGCGGCTCCTGGGAACATGAAGTAACATACACAAAAATTCATGTTGGCTTTGCTTATCCATTTTTACCCTTAAATGAAAAGGTACTTAAACTTTATCTGCAATTTCTTTGGTGCTTTTATTTGTGACAAATAAGCACTAAATGTTGCTTTTCATACTGATTCCATTTGCTGACCTTTAATGGATATTTTTAAGAACACATGTAAATGCATTTTATATATTTACTTCATAAGGGTGAACTTCAAGTTGTTCATGGAAAATTAATAAAGATGTTTCTTCTGGTGCAGAAAAGTTCTTAAATCCATGCATAGCTTTTTTTGTATAATATACATTTTTCCATGAATTTTTTGAATAGCCCCTCATGTAAACACTCCAGAGAAAGTTATTTATTTCATAGGTTATCATAAATTCAGATTTATGCATAAATTTTCATTATTTAAAAATCATTTTAGCCAAGCTGTGCTGTTTTGGCATGTACTTAGAACTCTTCAAGCAGCTTTTGTAGTGCTTGTACTATCTTATCTGTGAGAATAGAAGGCTATTAAAGTAGAATTATATGTGTTTATAACATTTGTGTGTATGATTTACAGGAAGACCGTGTACTCAGCTACAGCTTCTGAATCCAGAACGATTTGCACGTCTTATCAAAGAAGTAATGAATGCATTTTGGCCTGGCAGAGACTTGATCGTTCAGTGGTATCCATCTGATGAAGACAGAAACCACCCATCTGTTTCATGGCTTAAGATGGTTTGGAAGAATCTCTATATACATTTTTCAGAGGATTTGACTTTATTTGATGAGATGCCACTTATTCCCAGAGCTACACTAGAGGAAGGTCAGGCATGTGTGGAACTCATTAGACTCAGGATTCCCTCATTAGTCATTTTAGATGATGAATCTGAAGCACAACTTCCAGAATTTTTAGCAGACATTGTCCAAAAACTTGGAGGGATTGTCCTTAAAAAGTTGGATGCCTCGATACAACATCCACTTCTTAAAAAATACATTCATTCACCATTACCAAGTGCTGTTTTGCAGATAATGGAGAAGATGCCATTGCAGAAATTATGTAATCAAATAGCTTCACTACTTCCAACCCACAAAGATGCTCTGAGGAAGTTCTTAGCTAGTCTTACTGATAGCAGTGAAAAAGAGAGAAGAATAATTCAAGAATTGACAATATTCAAGCGAATTAACCATTTACCTGGTCAGGGAATTTCTTCTTACACAAAACTGAAAGGTTGTAGGGTTTTGCACCATACTGCTAAACTTCCGCCAGACCTCCGGCTTTCTATTTCGGTGATAGACAGTAGTGATGAAGCTACTATTCGCTTGGCAAACATGTTGAAAGTAGAGAAGTTAAAGACCACTAGCTGCTTAAAACTTATCTTAAAAGACATTGAAAATGCGTTTTACTCAAACGAAGAAGTAACACACCTTATGTTATGGATCCTTGAGAATCTGTCTTCTCTTAAAAATGAGGATCCAAATGTGCTTGATTGGTTAATGCCATTAAAATTCATTCAGATTTCACAGGAACACATGGTGTCTGCTAGTGAACTCTTTGATCCTGATGTCGAAGTATTAAAGGATCTCTTTTATAATGAAGAAGAAACCTGTTTCCCACCCTCAGAGTTCACCTCACCAGACATCCTTCACTCTTTAAGACAGATTGGTTTGAAAAATGAAGCCAGCCTAAAAGAGAAAGATGTTGTGCAAGTGGCAAAAAAAATTGAAGCCCTACAGGCAAGTTCTTGTCCAAATCAAGATTTTCTTCTGAAGAAAGCCAGAACACTCCTACAGGTTTTAAATAAGAACCATGCACTGTTGCAGTCATCTGAAGGAAAGGTAACTTTGAAGAAAATCAAATGGGTTCCAGCCTGCAAGGAAAGGCCTCCCAATTATCCAGGCTCTTTGGTCTGGAAGGGAGATCTCTGTAATCTTTGTGCCCCGCCAGATATGTGTGATGTAGCCCATGCTATTCTTGTCGGCTCATCGCTTCCTCTTGTTGAAAGTATCCATGTAAACTTAGAAAAAGCATTAGGTATCTTCACAAAGCCTAGTATTAGTGCTGTCTTGAAACACTTTAAAACTGTTGTTGACTGGTACTCTTCCAAAACCTTTAGTGATGAAGACTACTATCAGTTCCAACATGTTTTGCTTGAAATTTACGGATTCATGCATGATCATTTAAATGAAGGGAAGGAGTCTTTCCGAGCCTTAAAATTTCCATGGGTTTGGACTGGCAAAAAATTTTGTCCCTTAGCCCAAGCTGTGATAAAACCAATCCATGATCTTGACCTTCAGCCTTATTTGCATAATGTCCCCAAAACTATGGCAAAATTCCATCAGCTGTTTAAGGTCTGTGGTTCAATAGAAGAGCTGACATCAGATCATATTTCCATGGTCATTCAGAAGGTGTATCTCAGAGGTGAACAAGATCTCAGTGAACAAGAAAGCAAACAAAATCTTCATCTGATGTTGAATATTATCAGATGGCTATATAGCAATCAGATTCCAGCAAGCCCCAACACACCAGTTCCTATACATATTAGCAAAAATCCTTCTAAGCTTATCATGAAGCCAATTCATGAATGCTGTTATTGTGACATCAAAGTTGATGACCTTAATGACTTACTTGAAGATTCAGTAGAACCAATCATTTTGGTGCATGAGGACATACCCATGAAAACTGCTGAATGGCTAAAAGTTCCATGCCTTAGTACAAGATTGATCAATCCTGAAAACATGGGGTTTGAGCAGTCAGGGCAAAGAGAACCACTTACTGTCAGAATTAAGAATATTCTGGAAGAGTATCCTTCTGTGTCAGATATTTTTAAAGAACTACTTCAAAATGCTGATGATGCAAATGCAACAGAATGCAGTTTCATGATTGATATGAGAAGGAACATGGACATAAGAGAGAATCTTCTTGACCCAGGAATGGCAGCTTGCCATGGGCCTGCTTTATGGTCATTCAATAATTCTGAATTCTCAGATTCAGATTTTGTGAACATAACGAGGTTAGGAGAATCTTTAAAAAGGGCAGAGGTTGACAAAGTTGGGAAATTTGGTCTTGGATTTAATTCTGTGTACCATCTCACTGACATTCCCATCATTATGAGTCGAGAATTCATGATAATGTTTGACCCAAACATAAACCATATCAGTAAACACATTAAAGACAAATCTAATCCTGGGATCAAAATTAATTGGAGTAAACAGCAGAAAAGACTTAGGAAATTTCCTAATCAGTTCAAACCTTTTATAGATGTGTTTGGTTGTCAGTTACCTTTGACTGTGGAAGCACCTTACAGCTACCACGGCACTCTGTTCCGACTGTCCTTTAGAACTCAGCAGGAAGCAAAAGTAAGTGAAATCAGTAGTACCTGCTATAATACCGCAGATATTTACTCTCTTGTGGATGAGTTTAGCCTCTGTGGCCACAGGCTTATCATTTTCACTCAGAGTGTACACTCAATGTATTTGAAGTACTTGAAAATCGAAGAAGCTAATCCCAGCTTAGCACAAGATACAGTAATAATTAAAAAAAAAGTTTGCTCTTCCAAGGCATTGGCTGTACCTGTCTTAAGTGTTTTGAAAGAAGCTGCTAAGCTCATGAAAACTTGCAGCAGCAGTAATAAAAAGCTCGCTGCTGAAGCCCCAAAGTCATCTTGCATTCTTCAGATCACAGTTGAAGAATTTCACCACGTGTTCAGAAGGATTGCTGATTTACAGTCGCCCCTTTTCAGAGGGCCAGATGATGACCCAGCGACTCTCTTTGAAATGGCCAAGTCTGGCCAAGCCAAGAAGCCTTCAGATGAGTTGCCACAAAAAACAGTCGAGTGTACCACGTGGCTTATAAGTTCCTGCATGGATACAGGAGAGGCCCTGAAGTTTTCCCTGAGTGAAAGTGGAAGAAGACTAGGACTGGTTCCTTGTGGAGCAGTAGGAGTTCTGCTGTCTGAAATTCAGGATCAGAAGTGGACTGTGAAGCCACACGTTGGAGAAGTGTTTTGTTATTTACCTTTAAGAATAAAAACAGGACTGCCTATTCACATCAATGGGTGCTTTGCTGTTACTTCGAATAGGAAAGAAATCTGGAAGACAGATACAAAGGGACGGTGGAATACCACATTCATGAGACACGTTATTGTGAAAGCTTACTTACAGGCCCTCAGTGTCTTACGAGACATGGCCACCAACGGGGAGCTAACTGATTATACTTATTATGCAGCATGGCCTGATCCTGATTTGGTTCACGATGATTTCTCTGTAATTTGTCAAGGATTTTATGAAGATATAGCTCATGGAAAAGGGAAAGAATTGACAAGAGTCTTCTCTGATGGATCTAGTTGGGTTTCCATGAAGAATGTGAGATTTCTGGATGATTCTATACTGAAAAGAAAAGATGTTGGCCCAGCAGCCTTCAAAATATTTTTGAAATACCTCAAGAAGACTGGGTCCAAAAACCTTTGCGCTGTTGAACTTCCTTCCTCAGTAAAATTGGGCTTTGAAGAAGCTGGCTGCAAACAGATATTACTAGAAAATACATTTTCAGAGAAGCAGTTTTTTTCGGAAGTGTTCTTTCCAAACATTCAAGAAATTGAAGCGGAACTTAGAGATCCTTTAATGAACTTTGTTCTAAATGAAAAAGTTGATGAGTTCTCAGGCATTCTTCGTGTCACTCCATGTATTCCTTGCTCCTTGGAAGGGCATCCATTGGTTTTACCATCAAGATTGATCCACCCTGAAGGACGGGTTGCAAAGTTATTTGATATTAAAGATGGACGATTTCCATATGGTTCAACTCAAGATTATCTCAATCCTATTATTCTGATTAAACTAGTGCAGTTAGGTATGGCAAAAGATGATATTTTATGGGATGACATGCTAGAACGGGCAGAGTCGGTAGCTGAAATCAATAAAAGTGATCATGTTGCTGCTTGTCTAAGAAGTAGCATCCTGTTAAGTCTTATTGATGAGAAATTAAAAATAAGGGACCCTAGAGCAAAGGATTTTGCTGCAAAATATCAAACAATCCCATTTCTGCCATTTCTAACAAAACCAGCAGGTTTTTCTTTGGAGTGGAAAGGTAACAGTTTTAAGCCTGAAACCATGTTTGCTGCAACTTCTCTTTATACAGCTGAGCATCAGGATATAGTTTGTCTTTTGCAACCAATTCTCAATGAAAATTCCCATTCCTTCAGAGGTTGTGGTTCAGTGTCTTTGGCTGTGAAAGAGTTTTTGGGGTTACTTAAGAAGCCAACAGTGGATCTGGTTGTAAACCAGTTGAAAGAAGTGGCAAAATCTGTTGATGATGGAGTCACCTTGTACCAGGAGAACATCACCAATGCTTGCTACAAGTACCTTCATGAGGCAATGATGCAAAATGAAGTCACTAAGATATCGATCGTTGAAAAGTTAAAAGCCTTTCGCTTCATTCTAGTTGAGAATGCTTATGTCGATTCAGAAAAAGTTTCTTTTCACTTGAATTTTGAGGCAGCTCCATACCTTTATCAATTACCTAATAAATATAAAAATAATTTCCGTGAACTCTTTGAAAGTGTGGGTGTGAGGCAGTCATTTACAGTGGAAGATTTTGCCCTTGTCTTGGAATCCATTGATCAAGAAAGAGGAACAAAGCAAATAACAGAAGAAAATTTCCAGCTTTGCCGACGAATAATCAGTGAAGGAATATGGAGTCTAATTAGAGAAAAGAAACAAGAATTTTGTGAGAAAAATTATGGCAAAATATTGTTGCCAGACACTAACCTTATGCTTCTCCCTGCCAAATCACTATGCTACAATGATTGTCCGTGGATAAAAGTAAAGGATACCACTGTAAAATATTGTCATGCTGATATACCCAGGGAAGTAGCAGTGAAACTGGGAGCAATACCAAAGCGACATAAAGCCTTGGAAAGGTATGCATCCAACATCTGTTTTACAACACTTGGCACAGAATTTGGACAGAAAGAAAAATTAACCAGCAGAATTAAAAGCATCCTTAATGCCTATCCTTCAGAAAAGGAAATGTTGAAAGAGCTGCTTCAAAATGCTGATGATGCCAAGGCTACAGAAATCTGTTTTGTGTTTGATCCTAGACAGCATCCGGTTGATAGAATATTTGATGATAAGTGGGCCCCCTTGCAAGGGCCAGCACTGTGTGTGTACAACAACCAACCTTTTACAGAAGATGATGTTAGAGGAATTCAGAATCTCGGAAAAGGCACCAAAGAAGGAAATCCTTGTAAAACTGGACAATATGGCATAGGATTCAATTCTGTGTATCATATTACAGACTGCCCTTCTTTTATTTCTGGCAACGACATTCTGTGTATTTTTGATCCTCATGCTAGGTACGCACCAGGAGCCACATCGGTTAGTCCTGGACGCATGTTTAGAGATTTGGATGCAGATTTTCGGACGCAGTTCTCAGATGTTCTGGATCTCTATTTGGGAACCCACTTTAAGCTAGATAATTGTACAATGTTCAGATTTCCTCTTCGTAATGCAGAAATGGCAAAAGTTTCAGAAATTTCCTCAGTTCCATCATCAGACCGGATGGTCCAGAATCTTTTGGACAAATTGCGCTCAGATGGGGCAGAACTTCTAATGTTTCTCAATCACATGGAAAAGATTTCAATTTGTGAAATAGATAAAGGTACCGGAGCTCTAAATGTGCTGTATTCAGTCAAGGGCAAAATCACTGATGGAGACAGATTGAAAAGGAAACAATTTCATGCATCAGTAATTGATAGCGTTACTAAAAGGAGGCAGCTCAAAGACATCCCAGTTCAACAGATAACTTATACTATGGATACCGAGGACTCCGAAGGAAATCTTACTACATGGCTAATTTGTAATAGAGCAGGTTTTTCCAGTATGGACAAAGTATCTAAGAGTGTTATATCTGCCCACAAAAACCAAGATATTACTCTCTTCCCTCGAGGTGGAGTCGCTGCCTGCATTACTCACAACTATAAAAAGCCTCACAGAGCCTTCTGTTTTTTGCCTCTCTCTTTGGAGACGGGGTTGCCCTTTCATGTGAACGGCCACTTTGCACTAGACTCAGCCAGGAGAAACCTGTGGCGTGATGATAACGGAGTTGGGGTCCGAAGCGACTGGAATAACAGCTTAATGACAGCGTTAATAGCGCCCGCATATGTTGAATTATTAATCCAGTTGAAGAAACGCTACTTCCCTGGGTCTGACCCAACGTTGTCAGTTTTACAGAACACACCCATTCATGTGGTAAAGGACACTTTAAAAAAGTTTTTATCATTCTTCCCAGTTAACAGGCTTGATCTACAGCCAGATTTATATTGCCTGGTTAAAGCACTTTACAGCTGTATTCATGAAGACATGAAGCGTCTTTTACCTGTTGTTCGGGCTCCAAATATTGATGGCTCTGATTTGCATTCTGCAGTTATAATTACTTGGATTAATATGTCTACTTCAAATAAAACTAGACCATTTTTTGACAATTTACTGCAAGATGAATTACAGCACCTTAAAAATGCAGATTACAATATTACAACACGGAAAACAGTAGCAGAGAATGTCTATAGACTGAAACACCTACTTTTAGAAATTGGTTTCAACTTGGTTTATAATTGTGATGAGACTGCTAATCTTTACCACTGTCTTATAGATGCAGATATTCCTGTTAGTTATGTGACTCCTGCTGATGTCAGATCTTTTTTAATGACATTTTCTTCTCCTGACACTAATTGCCACATCGGGAAGCTGCCTTGTCGTCTTCAGCAGACTAACCTGAAACTTTTTCATAGCTTAAAGCTTTTAGTTGATTATTGTTTTAAGGATGCAGAAGAAAATGAGATTGAAGTGGAAGGGCTGCCCCTTCTCATTACACTGGACAGTGTTCTGCAAACTTTTGATGCAAAACGATCCAAGTTCCTAACAACATACCATGAATTGATACCATCCCGCAAAGACTTATTTATGAATACATTATATTTGAAATACAGTAATATTTTATTGAACTGTAAAGTGGCAAAAGTGTTTGATATTTCCAGCTTTGCTGATTTGTTATCTTCTGTGTTGCCTCGTGAATATAAGACCAAAAACTGTACCAAGTGGAAAGACAACTTTGCGAGTGAATCTTGGCTTAAGAATGCATGGCATTTTATCAGTGAATCTGTAAGTGTGAAAGAAGATCAGGAGGACACAAAATCCACGTTTGACATTGTTGTTGAGACCCTGAAGGACTGGGCCTTGCTCCCAGGAACAAAGTTTACTGTTTCAGCCAATCAGCTTGTGGTCCCTGAAGGTGATGTTTTGCTTCCCCTCAGCCTTATGCACATTGCAGTGTTTCCAAATGCCCAGAGTGATAAAGTTTTCCATGCTCTAATGAAAGCTGGTTGTATTCAGCTTGCCTTGAACAAAATCTGCTCCAAAGACAGTGCATTTGTTCCTCTGCTGTCTTGTCACACAGCAAACATAGAGAGCCCCTCAAGCATTTTGAAGGCTCTGCATTACATGGTCCAGACATCAACATTTAGAACTGAAAAACTAGTAGAAAATGACTTTGAAGCACTTTTGATGTATTTCAACTGCAGTTTGAGTCACTTAATGTCCCAAGAGGATATAAAAATTTTAAAGTCACTTCCATGCTACAAATCCATCAGTGGCCGCTATATGAGCATTGCAAAATTCGGAACTTGCTACGTACTTACAAAAAGCATCCCTTCAGCTGAAGTGGAAAAATGGACACAGTCGTCATCATCTGCATTTCTTGAAGAAAAGGTGCACTTGAAAGAACTGTATGAGGTGCTTGGCTGTGTACCTGTAGACGATCTTGAGGTATACTTGAAACACCTCTTACCAAAAATTGAAAATCTCTCTTATGATGCAAAATTAGAGCACTTGATCTATCTTAAGAATAGATTATCCAACATTGAGGAATTATCAGAAATTAAAGAACAGCTTTTTGAGAAACTGGAAAGTTTGTTGATAATCCATGATGCTAACAGTCGACTAAAGCAAGCAAAACATTTCTATGACAGAACTGTAAGAGTTTTTGAAGTTATGCTTCCTGAAAAATTATTTATTCCTAAAGATTTCTTTAAAAAGTTGGAGCAAATTATAAAGCCCAAGAATCATGCTGCTTTTATGACATCCTGGGTGGAATTCTTAAGAAACATTGGACTGAAGTACATACTTTCTCAGCAGCAGTTGTTACAGTTTGCTAAGGAGATCAGTGTGAGAGCTAATACAGAAAACTGGACTAAAGAAACATTGCAAAATACAGTTGATATCCTTCTCCATCATATATTCCAAGAACGAATGGATTTGTTATCTGGAAATTTTCTGAAAGAACTGTCATTAATACCATTCTTATGTCCTGAGCGGGCCCCTGCTGAATACATTAGGTTTCATCCTCAATACCAAGAGGTGAATGGGACACTTCCTCTTATAAAGTTCAACGGAGCACAGGTAAATCCAAAATTCAAGCAGTGTGATGTGCTCCAGCTGTTATGGACATCCTGCCCGATTCTTCCAGAGAAAGCGACACCCTTGAGTATCAAAGAACAAGAAGGCAGTGAACTTGGTGCACAAGAGCAACTTGAACAAGTTTTAAGTATGCTTAATGTTAACCTGGACCCACCCCTTGATAAGGTCATTAATAACTGCAGAAACATCTGCAACATAACAACTTTGGATGAAGAAATGGTAAAAACTAGAGCGAAGGTCTTAAGGAGCATATATGAATTTCTCAGTGCAGAAAAAAGGGAATTCCGTTTTCAACTGCGGGGGGTTGCTTTTGTGATGGTTGAAGATGGTTGGAAACTTCTGAAGCCTGAGGAGGTAGTGATAAACCTAGAATACGAATCTGATTTTAAACCTTATTTGTACAAGCTACCATTAGAACTCGGCACATTTCATCAGTTGTTCAAACACTTAGGTACTGAAGATATTATTTCAACTAAGCAGTATGTTGAGGTATTGAGCCGCATATTTAAGAATTCTGAAGGAAAGCAGTTGGATCCTAATGAAATGCGTACAGTTAAGAGGGTGGTTTCTGGTCTGTTCAAGAGTCTACAGAATGATTCAGTCAAGGTGAGGAGCGATCTTGAGAATGTACGAGACCTTGCTCTCTACCTTCCAAGCCAGGACGGTAGGTTGGTGAAGTCAAGCATCCTAGTGTTTGATGACGCACCACACTATAAAAGTAGGATCCAGGGGAACATTGGTGTGCAGATGCTGGTTGATCTTAGTCAGTGCTACTTAGGGAAAGACCATGGCTTCCACACGAAGTTAATAATGCTCTTTCCTCAAAAACTAAGACCTCGTTTGCTGAGCAGTATACTCGAAGAACAGCTAGATGAGGAGACTCCAAAAGTTTGTCAGTTTGGAGCCTTGTGTTCTCTCCAGGGAAGGTTGCAGTTACTCTTGTCTTCTGAACAGTTCATTACGGGACTGATTAGGATTATGAAGCATGAAAATGATAATGCTTTCCTGGCCAATGAAGAAAAAGCCATAAAACTTTGCAAAGCCCTAAGAGAAGGATTGAAAGTGTCCTGTTTTGAAAAGCTTCAAACAACGTTAAGAGTTAAAGGTTTTAATCCTATTCCCCACAGCAGAAGTGAAACATTTGCTTTTTTGAAGAGATTTGGTAATGCAGTCATCCTTCTCTACATCCAACACTCAGACAGCAAAGACATTAACTTCCTACTAGCATTAGCGATGACACTGAAGTCAGCAACTGACAATTTGATTTCTGACACTTCATATTTAATCGCCATGCTAGGGTGCAATGATATTTATAGGATCAGTGAGAAGCTTGACAGCTTGGGAGTGAAATATGACTCTTCAGAACCATCAAAACTGGAACTTCCAATGCCTGGCACACCAATACCTGCTGAAATTCATTATACTCTGCTGATGGATCCCATGAATGTTTTCTACCCAGGAGAGTATGTTGGCTACCTTGTTGATGCTGAAGGTGGTGATATCTATGGGTCATACCAGCCAACGTATACGTATGCAATTATTGTACAAGAAGTTGAAAGAGAAGATGCTGATAACTCTAGTTTTCTGGGAAAGATATACCAGATTGATATTGGTTATAGTGAATATAAGATAGTTAGCTCTCTTGATTTGTATAAGTTCTCAAGGCCTGATGAAAGTTCACAAAGCAGAGACAGTGCTCCCTCAACACCCACCAGCCCTACGGAGTTCCTTGCCCCTGGCCTGCGGAGCGTCCCACCTCTTTTCTCCGGCAGAGAGAGCCACAAAACTCCATCTTCAAAGCATCAGTCTCCCAAGAAGCTTAAGGTTAATTCTTTACCAGAAATATTAAAAGAAGTGACATCAGTGGTGGAGCAAGCTTGGAAGCTTCCAGAATCGGAACGAAAAAAGATTATTAGACGATTGTATTTGAAATGGCACCCTGACAAGAACCCAGAGAATCATGACATTGCTAATGAAGTTTTTAAACATTTGCAGAATGAAATCAACAGATTAGAGAAACAGGCTTTTATGGATCAAAATGCAGACCGAGCTTCAAGACGAACATTTTCAACCTCAGCCTCCCGATTTCAATCTGACAAGTACTCATTTCAGAGATTTTACACTTCATGGAATCAGGAAGCAACGAGCCATAAGTCTGAAAGGCAACAACAGAATAAGGAAAAATGCCCTCCTTCAGCTGGGCAGACTTACTCCCAAAGGTTCTTTGTGCCCCCCACTTTCAAGTCGGTTGGTAACCCTGTTGAGGCACGGAGATGGTTAAGACAAGCCCGAGCAAATTTCTCAGCTGCCAGGAATGACCTGCACAAAAATGCTAATGAGTGGGTGTGTTTTAAATGTTACCTCTCTACTAAGTTAGCTTTGATTGCAGCTGACTATGCGGTGAGGGGAAAGTCTGATAAAGATGTAAAACCAACTGCACTTGCGCAAAAAATAGAGGAATATAGTCAGCAACTTGAAGGACTGACAAATGATGTTCACACATTGGAAGCTTATGGTGTAGACAGTTTAAAAACAAGATACCCTGATTTACTTCCTTTTCCACAGATCCCAAATGACAGGTTCACTTCTGAGGTTGCCATGAGGGTGATGGAATGTACTGCCTGTATCATAATAAAACTTGAAAATTTTATACAACAAAAAGTATGAGAGTATTGAAAGAGAAAAATTGCAGAGCCAGATCTTGAGTGTGTTGTAGCACAAATGCAAGTTGCTGTACTTTGTTTAAGCTTTGTTGTCACTTATCTAGGAATTGTGAAGCACATTGCGAATTGTTCTACAAGAATTTTGCAGTTACTAGCAGTATAAATGCCAAGAGAAGACCTTAATGAATCTAAAAGAAAGTTATTTTGAAGATGGTAAACTGCAGAATTGCTCAGTGTGTTGGAGGGATTGGGATGGCACATGGTTGAACCGCACTTTATATAACCAAAGCTTAGCGATCAGTTGAATCTGTGGCTCTGGCTAGGGTAAAGTTAATTTCATGTTTTGAACGTGTATTTTTGAAGAAGCTAATGAAACACTGGACATATCATTGGTTTAAACATGTAGGGGGGATTAAGTCTTCAGAGTTTTCATATGTTTTATGTGGATCTTCTTGGATGCATTATTTTCTTATCAGCTGGATCTGATTATGAATTTGTTGCAGTTTTGCATCTTAAATACCCAGTACATTTAAAATGGTACAGTATTTTAATCCTGAATATTACTTGATCAGAGTGGGAAGATAGAGTGCACTGGGTGCACTTTGCATCTTTATTTTAGGTGTTTTTTTTTTTTTTTTAATTTTATGTTTACAGGCTTCCTATTTGATGAAGATACCATATGGGAAACTCAGAATGGTGGCAGTTCTCATTACCAGATGTTGATATTGTTCCGGAAACTGCTTACCAAAACAGCATTTATCAACTGTCAGAAAGCTTGCTTTACATCTGCGTGTACATTTGCCAGAAGTGTCACAATTTGTACAGTGTGATTGGCCAAGATGCAATCTTTTGTTGTCTAAAGGTGCTGCAGTTAAAGTTTTGTCTTTCAATATGGCATTTCATAGAGGTTTTTTTTTTTTGAACTTTATGTTAAACACATTTAAGAAGTTGTTCATGTAATTGTGATGATACCCAATAGTTTATAAAAGGAGTTTTCAGCTTGTATTTCCCCCTTGAGTGATTCAGAACTGACATATGATTTTAATCATGTTCAGATGTCTTACCATGCTTATTTACTTTAACATATTTCTTTTGCAGAATGTAAAAAAGTAATGATAATTAGTTTATATAACTGTACTGGCTGTAAATGATGCTAAGTATAGTATTTTATGCAATTAAGGGCTTACAGAATATATTAAAACTTTTTTTACTTATATTGGTAATAAGGAATGTTTGCACCTCCACAATTGTGTTGCTTCTGGATGTGAAACCGTGTAATTATTCCTGCTATTATATTAAGTGCCATAATTTTAATAAAGCAAAATGTACATATTAATTCATTGTAACTGGTATTTCCTGAGAACTAGTACATTGGGAATCTAACTTAATGTCTTTATATATTAAGTATTGATTGATCAGTTGAGTTTGTGTGTGTGTGTGTGTGTGTGTGTACTTGGAGTTTTAGGATAGAATTTTGTGATGCATTTTCATGTTGGAATTCTAGTTAAATTTCTTTTTCATGATTAATTGGATGTAAAATACATATTATACACAAGGTTCATTAGTTGTTCATGATTTAGTTGAAAGTTTTTTTTTACCTTCTCTGGGAAAAAGATCAGTTGACATGTGGTAAATACACTTGTGTGTTTTGAAAGAGATTCCTTATGAATGCTTCTGTAGGCAGAGGCTGGATTCACATTCTGCTTGCCTCTCAGGGTGTTCCTGCCTGAGTTGTGGGTCTGCTTCTTGGTGCCTATAATGAAGAAACACAAGCAGGAGTTGTCATACAAAGTAACATCTTATCTGTGGCAAAATAAGGAGGCCATGGGCAGTCACTTCCAAAGCTGTGGTGCCTCCACCAGGGGAAAAGTTTCCTCTAGGTGGGCAGTGAAGAGGAAGTCGTGTCCCTGTATTGAAGTTAGCACAGGTGCAGTTTGGAAACAAGCTTCTCATATATGTACAGTGCATAAACAGTAGTGAGGCCTGAGCTCCCTCTAGGGTGGAGATTTTCACATTAAAATTAGGGAAATGGGCAGTTGTTGCAGCACAGCTGGTTAGGTCGCCTCTTGGGATGCCAGTGTCCCATATTGCAGTGCCGGGATCAAGTCCTGGCTACCCTGTGCTTCCTATACAGCTTCCTGCTACTGCTCCCGGGAGGCAGTGCATGATGGCCCAAGTACTTGGTTTGGGTTCCTGTCAACCACAAGGGAGGCCCAGATGGAGTTCCAGACTACTGACTTAGGCCTGGCCCAGCCCTGGCTGTTTGTGAGTGGGGAGTGAAGCAGAGGATGGAAAATTTCTCTGCCTCTCTCTCTCTCTCACTCTGCCTTTCAAATAAATAGATAAATCTTTAAAAAACAGTAAAATAAAATTAGGGGAAGGGTAACCTTCTCACACTTGCACATGCACGGTTGTCTTGGCTGTGGTCCTGTTTGCTTCCAGCTGGTTCTCAGGTCTGTTGAAGTCACCTGTTTCCTCCATCTGTGACTGAAAAATAACTTGCAGGAAATGTTAATCTTTTTCCTGGTTACCCAGGGGTGGAGCTCCTGTCATCCATTGCAGGGGACAGCCGTTGTGTGGGAAGCGAATTCATGCTAATTCCTGACTGATAGGAAGGCTTCATCTTTAGACCTGAGGCATGAGTCTTCAGTTAGGCTGCCCAAATTATGGGTTTTCAGCTTTTTTTTTTTTTTTAAAGAAGTGATTGTTACTCTGAACCTCGGATTCAGCACTTAGAATATATTTTATTGCTTTTGAATATTAAAATTTACACAGAAAATCTTGGCTGGCTTTGATAATAGTTGATTCTATTGGAGTTTTGTATTTTTATTGACTGAGTGTAGGGAACAGTGCTGAAAAACCAATGGTTTGGGTAAAATGTTGAAGAGTGTTCAACAAAGTAGAGAAGTGGCTCACCTGTCTAACCTGGGGATGGTGGGGTTTATTTCCATTAGTGCCAGTTGAAGTGTTTTGTAGGCCTCATGTATAACATTGGTAGTGCTAGTAGAAATCTGTAGTTATAGAAGATTTTAATTACTTGGGTGTCAGAGAGCTACCAGAGAAACAGAACACACACGTGAAGAGGTTGGTTGCCAGGATTGCGCCTCACGATTGTGGGGACTGCCTAGTCAAAATCCATCAGACGGGCCAACAGGTTAGATTTGCCCAGGCTAGAACTGAAGCTGCAGTCTGAAGGTGAAATTTCTTGAAACTTTGGTTTCTTAAGTTTTTCCCCCTATTTATCTTGCTTTGAGAGAGATGGCTTCAGATTATTGCTGTTCAACTATAAGCCTCGTGTGCACTCTCTCGTGTGCACTCATGTGTAGGCATTTGGTTAAGGTTGGAGTCAAACCACAGTCTGGGAGTGACTTTCCTGCCAATGCTGTGAAATCAGTCTCCTTATATCCTGAAGCCAGACCAGATATACTTTATTTAAAAATAAGAATTATGGGGGCCAGCACTGTGGCATAGCGGGTAAAGCCGCCGCCTACAGTGCCACCATCCCATATGGGCACCAGTTTGAATCCTGGCTACTTCACTTCCAATCCAGCTCTCTGCTATGGCCTGGGAAAGCAGTAGAAGATGGCCCAAGTCCTTGGGCATCTGCTCCCAGAGTGGGAGACCTGGAAGAAGCTCCTGGCTTCAGATCGGCGTAGCTCCGGCCATTGCGGCCATCTGGAGAGTGAACCAGTGGATGGAAGACTCTCTCTCTCTCTCCCTCCCTCCTTCCCTCCCTCTCCCCCCACCGCCTCTCTGTAACTCTGCCTTCAAATAAATAAATAAATCTTTAAAAAAATGAATAAGAATTACATGCTGTTAATGAGCAATGCTTCAGACCTACAGGCTCAATCTGTTTCTTAATGCTTGATGGAAAATTTATTGAGTTTGTAAACCACAGCAACTTATAAAATATGGAGAAAGCTGCTAAGAAGTGATATTATTTTGCAGTTTTATTTATTTTTATTTATTATTTTTTAGTTGTTGAGGGAAGAAACAGAGAAAGAGAGCATGCTTCCCCCAGCTGGTTGGCTACAATGTCCTCAATGGCCAGAACTGGGCCTGGCTGAAAGCAGAAGCCGAGAATTCAGGTCTCCCATGTAGTGGGTGGCAGGGGCCCAACTACCTGAGCCAAAACCTGCTGCCTTCAGCAGAAGGCTGGAGTCAGGAGCTGAGCCAGGAGTTGAACCCAGACACTGCTGTTGGATGAAGACTTAACCACTAGACTAAATGGCTGCTCCCAGAGGGCTGTTTTAAATCAGAGTAAGAAGGGGACAAGAAACTGAGAGAGCAGATGTACCCTGAAAACCTTAGCTTGGGGCCTCTGCCCTTTCAGAAGAGTTTCCACCCTCACTCACTACTCCCCAGAGGAGAGACTGGCTTGTTGGGTGTACTGGTCCCTTCTCCCTTCAGGAAGCTATGGGAGTTGGGAGCCTACAGTTAGGCTTCTGAGCAAAGAGGTTTGTGTTTTATCAGCTATGAAGCTTTAGAAGTTGATTTTGCTGCAAATAAAATGTCTTTATTATTTAAAGCTTATGCTTTAATTTTTCATGTTTTTTGATCTGATGGAACAAAGACATACACCTTAACCGTTCTCGCTCATTGACTAAAAGGTAGACACTGGAATTTATTGTTTGCCCTTGAATCTCAACTGGGTCTCCCACCCCACCCCCGCATTCTTCCCTGGGGTTCCAGAGGCCCCCACACAGGGTCACCTGAAAGACCAGCTCCAGGAATTCACCCTCCCCCTCCTGCCCTCTGCCCCCATCCTAGCCCTCCTAAAATATAAAAAAACCTGGCTCAGGGGTCGGGGCCTTCTGCCCAGTATTCTCTCAGTGTGCACACTGGCAGTTGGTCACCCACCTCTGCGAATTTATTTTCTCTGTATAAATTCGGTCTGGCTGTAGGTTTGTACACTGCCTCCTCTCTGTTCCGTGCCTCTTTTTCTAACATGATCCATGTCTGCTCAGTTCATTGATAAATTGAAACAATGTGCTGGTTTTAGATCCTTAAAATACCTGCGTTCAGTGATCTAAACCACTCAGTGTAACAGAGATCAGTCTCTGTACCTCATTTGGTGTGTTCATAATCATGACCTTGGGTCTTCCATGAGGATTTTTTTTTTATCTTTTATTTAATGAATATAAATTTCCAAAGTACGACTCATGGGTTACAATGGCTTCCCCCCCCATACCGTCCCTCCCACCCACAACCCTCCCCTTTCCCACTCCCTCTCCCCTTCCATTCACATCAAGATTCATTTTTGATTATCTTAATATACAGAAGATCAGCTTAGTATACCTTAAGTAAGGATTTCAACAGTTTGCTCCCACACAGAAACATAAAGTGAAAAATAATAGATGATTTTTTTAAAATGATGATGAAATCAGAGCAGACCTATTGTCATGTTTAATCCCAGTGAGAGTCAAGTTGGGAATTGATAATTTCTTTTTTTTTTTTTTTTTTTACAGAAGATCAGTTTAGTGTACATTAAGTAAAGATTTCAATCGTTTGCACCCCCATAGAAACACAAAGTGAAATATACTGTTTGAGTACTCGTTATAGCATTAAGCCTCAATGTACAGCACATTAAGGACAGAGATCCTACATGAGGAGTAAGTGCACAGTGACTCCTGTTGTTGACTTTACCAATTGACACTCCTGTTTATGGCATCAGTAATCTCCCTATGCACCAGTCATGAGTTTCCAAGGCTATGGAAGCCCCTTGAGTTCTCCGACTCTTATCTTGTTTAGACACGGTCATAGTCAAAGTGGAGGTTCTCTCCTCCCTTCAGAGAAAGGCACCTCCCTCTTTGAAGACCTGTTCTTTCCACTGGGATCTCACTCACAGAGATCTTTTTGCCAGAGTGTCTTGGCTTTCCATGCCTGAAATACTCTCATGGGCTTTTCAGCCAGATCCGAGTGCCTTTAGGGCTGATTCTGAGGCCAGAGTGCTATTTAGGACATCCGCCATTCTATGAGTCTGCTGAGTATCTCACTTCCCATGTTGGATCACTCTCCCCTTTATTTATTCTATCGGTTAGTGTTAGCAGGTACTAGACTTGTTTATGTGCTCCCTTTGACTCTTAGTCCTTTCATTATGATCAATTGTGAACTGAAATTGATCACTTGGAATAGTGAGATGGCATTGGCACATGCCACCTTGATGGGATTGAACTGGAATCCCCTGGTATGTTTCCAACTCTACCATTTGGGGCAAGTCAGCCCGAGCATGCCCCAAATTATACATCTCTTCCCTCTCTTATTCCCACTCTTATGTTTAACAGGGATCACATTTCAGTTAATTTTCAACACTTAAGAATAACTGTGTGATAATTACAGAATTAAACCAGTCATATTAAGTAGAACAGACAAAAAAAAAATACTAAGAGGGATAATGTATTAAGTTGTCCATTAGCAGTCAGGGCTATGCTGATCAAGTCACCATTTCTCATAGTGTCCATTTCACTTCAGGAGGTTTCCTTTTTGGTGTTCAGTCAGTTGTCACCGATCAGGGAGAACATATGGTATTTGTCCCTTTGGGACTGGCTTACTTCACTCAGCATGATGTGTTCCAGATTCCTCCATTTTGTTGCAAATGACTGGATTTCGTTGTTTCTTACTGCGGTATAGTATTCTAAAGAATACATATCCCGTAATTTCTTTATCCAGTCTACCGTTGATGGGCATTTAGGCTGGTTCCAGGTCTTGGCTATTGTGAATTGAGCTGCAATAAACATTAGGGTGCAGACCGCTTTTTTGTTTGTCAATTTAAACTCCTTTGGGTAAATTCCAAGGAGTGGGATGGCTGGGTCGAATGGTAGGGTTATATTCAGGTTTCTGAGGAATCTCCAGACTGATTTCCATAGTGGCTTGACCAGTTTGCATTCCCACCAACAGTGGGTTAGTGTCCCTTGTTCCCCACATCCTCGCCAGCATCTGTTGTTGGTAGATTTCTGTATGTGAGCCATTCTAACCGGGGTGAGGTGAAACCTCATTGTGGTTTTGATTTGCATTTCCCTGATTGCTAGTGACCTTGAACATTTTTTCATGTGCCTGTTGGCCATTTGGATTTCCTCTTTTGAAAAATGTCTATTGAGGTCCTTGGCCCATCTCTTAAGTGGGTTGTTGGTTTTGTTTTTGTGGAGTTTCTTGATCTCTTTGTAGATTCTGGTTATTAACCCTTTATCTGTTGCATAGTTTGCAAATATTTTTTCCCATTCTGTCGGTTGTCTCTTCACTCTCCTGACTGTTTCTTTTGCAGTACAGAAACTTCTCAATTTGATGCAATCCCAATAGTTGATTTTGGCTTTGACTGCCTGTGCCTCCTGGGTCTTTTCCAGAAATTCTTTGCCGGTGCCAATATGTTGTAGGGTTTCTCCAATGTTCTCTAATAACTTAATGGTGTCAGGATGTAGATTTAGGTCTTTAATCCACGTTGAGTGGATTTTTGTGTAAGGTGTAAGGTAGGGGTCTTGCTTCATGCTTCTGCACGTGGAAATCCAGTTTTCCCAGCACCATTTATTGAATAGACTGTCCTTGCTCCAGGAATTAGTTTTAGATCCTTGATCAAATATAAGTTGGCTGTAGATGTTTGGATTGATTTCTGGTGTTTCAATTCTGTTCCATTGGTCTATCCATCTGTTTCTGTACCAGTACCATGCTGTTTTGATTACAACTGCCCTGTAGTATGTCCTGAAATCTGGTATTGTGATGCCTCCGGCTTTGTTTTTGTTGTACAAGATTGCTTTAGCTATTCGAGGTCTCTTGTGCCTCCATATGAATTTCAGCATCATTTTTTCTAGATCTGCGAAGAATGTCTTTGGTATCCTGATTGGGATTGCATTGAATCTATAAATTGCTTTTGGGAGAATGGACATTTTGATGATGTTGATTCTTCCAATCCATGAGCATGGAAGATTTTTCCATTTTTTGGTATCCTCTTCTATTTCTTTCTTTAAGGTTTTGTAATTCTCATCGTAGAGATCTTTAACATCCTTGGTTAAGTTTATTCCAAGGTATTTGATTGTTTTTGTAGCTATTGTGAATGGGATTGATCTTAGCAGTTCTTTCTCAGTCATGGCATTGCTTGTGTATACAAAGGCTGTTGATTTTTGTGCATTGATTTTATATCCTGCCACTTTGCCAAACTCCTCTATGAGTTCCAATAGTCTCTTAGTAGAGTTCTTTGGATCCTCTAAGTAAAGAATCATATCGTCTGCAAAGAGGGATAGTTTGACTTCTTCCTTCTTGATTTGTATTCCTTTGATTTCTTTTTCTTGTCTGATGGCTCTGGCTAAAACTTCCAGAACTATGTTAAATAGCAGTGGTGAGAGTGGGCATCCCTGCCTGGTGCCAGATTTCAGTGGAAATGCTTCCAACTTTTCCCCATTCAATAGGATGCTGGCTGTGGGTTTTTTATAAATTGCTTTGATTATATTGAGGAATGTTCCTTCTATACCCAATTTGCTTAGAGTTTTCATCATGAAAGGATGTTGAATTTTATCAAATGCTTTCTCTGCATCAATTGAGATAATCATATGGTTTTTCTTTTGCAGTCTGTTAATGTGGTGAATCACATTGATTGATTTGCGAATGTTGAACCATCCCTGCATACCAGGGATGAATCCCACTTGGTCTGGGTGGATGATTTTCCTGATGTGTTGTTGTACTCTATTGGCCAGAATTTTATTGAGGATTTTTGCATCTATGTTCATCAGGGATATTGGTCTGTAGTTTTCTTTCAGTGCTGGATCTTTCTCTGGCTTAGGGATTAAGGTGATGCTGGCTTCATAGAAAGAATTTGGGAGGATTCCTTCTTTTTTGATTGTTCTGAATAGTTTGAGAAGAAATGGGATTAGTTCTTCTTTAAATGTCTGGTAGAATTCAGCAGTGAATCCATCTGGTCCTGGGCTTTTCTTTGTTGGGAGGGCCTTTATTACTGTTTCAATTTCTGTTTCAGTTATGGGTCTATTTAGGTTTTCTATGTCTTCATGGTTCAATTTTGGTAGATTGCATGTGTCCAGGAATCTATCCATTTCTGATAGGTTTTCCTGTTTGCTGGCATACAGGTCCTTGTAGTAATTTCTGATGATTCTTTTTATTTCTGTGGTGTCTGTTGTTACGTTTCCTTTTTCATCTCTGATGTTAATGATTTGGGTCTTTTCTCTTCTTTTTTTAGTTAGTTGGGCCAATGGGGTGTCAATTTTGTTTATTTTTTCAAAAAACCAGCTTTTCACTTGGGTGATTTTTTGTAGTGTTTTTTTGGATTCAATCCTGTTAATTTCTTCTCTGGTTTTAATTATTTCTATTCTCCTACTAGATTTGGGTTTGGTTTGCTGCAGTTTTTCTAGGTCCTTGAGGTGCGCTGAAAGCTCATTTATTTGGTACCTTTCCAATTTCTTGATATAGGCACCTATTGCTATAAATTTGCCTCTCAATACTGCTTTTGCTGTATCCCATAAGTTTTGATATGTTGTGTTGTTGTCTTCATTTACTTCCAGAAAGTTTTTGATTTCTCTTTTGATTTCTTGAATGACCCAGTGTTCATTCAGGAGCATGTTGTTCAGTCTCCATGTGTTTGCATACTTTCTGGGGTTTCCTGAGTTGCTAATTTCCAGCTTCATTCTGCTGTGGTCTGAGAAGCTGCATGGTATGATTCTAATTCTTTTAAATTTGCTGAGACTTGCTTTATGGCCTAGTATGTGATCAATCCTAGAGAAGGTTCCATGCACTGCTGAGAAGAATGTGAAGTCTGTAGATGTAGGGTTGAAAGTTCTGTAGATATCTGTTAGATCCATTTGGGCAATAGTGTCAATTAAATCTGCTGTTTCCTTGTTGATCTTCTGTCCGGATGATCTGTCTATTTCTGAGAGTGGAGTATTGAAGTCCCCCAGTACTATTGTATTGGAATCTAAATCTCCCTTTAAGTCCCTTAACATATCTTTTAAATAGACCGGTGCCCTGTAATTAGGTGCATATACATTTATAATAGTTACATCTTCCTGTTGAATTGAACCCTTAATCATTATATAGTGTCCCTCTTAACAGTTTTTGTATTAAAGTTTATTTTGTCTGATATTAATATGGCTACACCTGCTTTTTTTTGGTTTCTGTTCGCATGGAATATCTTTTTCCAACCTTTCACTTTCAGTCTGCATGCCTCTTTGTTAGAGAGATGTGTTTCTTGTAGGCAACAAATAGTTGGGTTGTGTTCTGTGAGCCAGTCAGCCAAACGGTGTCTTTTAACTGAAGAATTCAGACCATTAATGTTCAATGTGACTATTGATATGTAGTGACTTTGCCCTGCCATTTTCCCGGAAATATTTTCTAGTCTATGCTTTGAGCTTCCCATGCTCTTTTACTGGTAGGTGTTCTTCCTTTCCATTCTTTCATATTGATGGCCGTGTTTCTGTGTTTCTGAGTGTAGCACATCTTTAAGTATCTTTTGCAGGGCCGGACAAGTGGCCACAAAGTCTTTCAATTTCTGTTTGCTATGAAAGGTCTTTATTTCACCTTCATTCACAAATGAGAGCTTGGCAGGATATAATATTCTGGGCTGGCAATTTTTCTCTCTTAGCACCTGTGCTATGTCTCGCCATTCCCTCCTAGCCTGTAGTGTTTCTGATGAGAAGTCTGCTGTGAGTCTGATTGGAGATCCTCTGAGAGTAATCTGACGTTTCTCTCTTGCACATTTTAGGATCTTTTCTTTATGTTTCACTGTGGTAAGTTTAATTACCACGTGTCGTGGTGAGGATCTCTTTTGGTCATGTTTACTGGGGGTTCTATGAGCTTCCTGTACTAGGATATCTCTGTCCTTCTCCAAACCTGGAAAGTTCTCTGCTAGTATCTCACTAAAAAGGCCTTCCAATCCTTTCTCTCTCCCCATGCCTTCAGGAACTCCTAGAACTCGAATGTTGGTTTTTTTAATAGTATCCTGTAGATTCCCAACAATATTTTTTAGATTTCTAATTTCTTCTTCTTTTCTTTGGTTTGACTGTATGTTTTCCTGTGCTCTATCTTCTAAGTCCGATATTCTCTCTTCTGCTTCACCCATTCTGTTTTTAAGGCTTTCTAATGTGTTTGTCATTTGATCTATTGAGCTCTTCATTTCATTTTGATTTCTCTTCACTATCACACTTTCCTGTTCTACTAGTTTCTGAGTTTCATTTTGACTCTTCCTTAAAATTTCATTTTCACGAGAGAGATTTTCAATCTTGTCCATTAAGGATTTCTGTAGTTCAAGGATTTGCTTTTGAAAACTTCTAAATGTTCTTATCATAAATTTTTTGAAATCCATATCTTGCATTTCTTCTATCTCATCATCTTCATACTCTTGGCTTGGGGTGTTTTGCTTATTTGGAGGCATCATAGTGTCATCGTTGATCTTGCTCCCTCTATTTCTGTGTTTGTTACTTGGCATAGTTAATTCTTCTTGCGTCACTGTGCGTTTTTTTTTTTTTTTTTTTTTTATACTGTGTCCGTGTTAAGTGGACTGCCTGCTGTTGGAGGAGCCTTAGAGGCTTGAGATGGGTGCGGCCTGAGAGCTCTGCCTGGTTCTTCCTGGTTAAGGGTGTGCAAAGGTGACACCCTCAGGTTATGCGTGGTAAATCTCTCTCTTTTTATTTATTTATTTATTTTATTTATTCAGGGGGTAAGTAACACCGCAGGGCAGGGCTGTGCAGAATTGATGGTATTTCGTTTCCAGTCTTTGGCTCCTCTGGACTCCCACTGGGTTGCCTAGGCTACTGAATTGTAGTGACTCAGTTCCTTAGCTCTCCCCCATTGATATGTAAATCCAGAGAGGAGGCCTGCTCTTTGTCTCTTGGGAATTCTTCAAGCCTTGCAGCCTTGTAACCTTTGCAAGGTTAGGGGGAAGAGAAACCCCGAAGCTTTTTTTTCCTTCTTTCTGGTAGTGAGTTTGCTGCACTTTCCGGCCCCCCTCTAGATTCTGACCCCCGTTTCCCCACCAATGTCTCGGGTTATTGAGCTCACCTCCCCTTCCAGCGCCGATGTGTGGACTCGGAGCCCTGAGCGTCCCAAGTCTCCCCGCTGTTGTCTGTGTGGCATGCACTCCCCTTCGAGCACTGATGTGCAGACCCTGGGGCTTCTGCGGCTGGGTCCCGGGACTTTGCTTCCGTGTGGTGGGCGACCTTGTTCTCCCAGTAGGTCCTCCGATTCACGGCCACTCCATCCAGAAGGGTTTCCCCTGCAATATTTTCCTGGTTCTTTTTTCTGCGGCTACCGTAACTCCCCTTTTATTAAACTAAATTTTCCCGGACTATCGGTGCGCGCCCTCACTATTCTGCCATCTTGGCTCCGCCTCCATGAGGATTTAAATTACATTGTGCATTTAACACAGATTTATGTCATACATTTTAGAATACAGATCCAACTAAAAGCTTTGCTTGTAACAAAGGATCATTTCCCAATCATTCTGGAGATTGTAGCTGTCCAAAATAACTTCTTCCAAGATGATTTCGTATGGCTAAGAAGCTAATGAAATCAAATAAACCTTCTATTCAAAAGGTCCTATTATTCATACTCTCTTCTTGGTCCTTTTTCTTGACCTCATTTCATCACCTAAGCAGCCTCTCTCTGGCCATGTGCTTTGAGGACCAAAGCAACAGATGCTTGGCATTGCTGTGTTATGGCAACAGAGCTTGAAGAGGTTTGTTTTGCACAAATATAAGAGAGGAAACTACGTATGACAAAAGAGCAGAATGATTTACAATAGGATTGTCACAGGATGAAAGCAGTCTTGAATCTTAAAAATCAGGACTTAACTAAATGGAAAAGGTGAATGTCAGTTTATAACTAACACCACCCAATCCCCTGCAAAACTTAAGGAGCAACAAATCTATTAGAGTTGTACTCACTCCACCTCCTTGGGGCATGCTGAATTTTCATTTTGCTATTTTAAATGTTAATGCATACTAGCAATTGAAAAATCAAAGAGTTGTCCTAAGCTGTTCTACTATAAAATGACACTTATTATGACAGCTCTAGAAAGACAGTTCACTTTTCCATGTTCTGTTTATTCTGAGACTGTAGAAAATGACTTTGGACTTGTGTTTAGAGATGCAGATCCTATAGTTAGCAGTGCTGTTGGTCTCCATCTTGAGCTGTTTGGGGATTCTTCTAACAGTGGGTGAAAAACAGGAAGTCTACCACTTTTGTGATGGAGGGCATTTTACAAAGTGAGTGGCCTACACTGAAGCTGTTTCCATGGGTTTAGTGTGTCCTTTTAAATTTATGGCAGCTTATACAACCAATTGACACTGACCCACCGTCAGACCACGAGAGTGATTCTGTGGGATCACATACCACCTCCAATCTCTGCCATAGAGAGCAAGCACAGGAGCGGAACAGGCAAGAATCCCACCACCCACTTGCTGCTGGTTCTTGGTTGACATCACAACCCCATTGGGCTTCAGTTTTGTCATTTGCCAAATGAGTACCACCCCATCATCTCAACACAGCTGTGTGGATGGAACGAAACAGCATACCAAAGGTTTTCTTTTTTCTTTTTTTTTTTTTTTGGACAGGCAGAGTGGACAGTGAGAGACACAGAGAGAAAGGTCTTCTTTTGCTGTTGGTTCACCCTCCAATGGCCGCCGTGGCCAGAACGCTGCAGCCGGCGCACCGCGCTAATGCGAAGCCAGGAGCCAGGTGCTTCTCCTGGTCTCCCATGCAGGTGCAGGGCCCAAGCACTTGGGCCATCCTCCACTGCACTCCCAGGCCACAGCAGAGAGCTGGCCTGGAAGAGGGGCATCTGGGACAGAATCCGGTGTGCTGGCGCCGCTAGGTGGAGGATTAGCCTATTGAGCCATGGCGCCAGCAACACACCAAAGGTTTTCAAAGTTAAAATGGCTATGTTCAAGTTTCAGGTCATATTTTGTTTTGATTTCAGTAGTTAATGTACAACTTGTGACTCGTCCTATCTGAGTCTTTGTCACTGATAACTTGGGGAAAAATTATACATACCTGAAAAGGTTATTATGAGGATTAAAGAAAAGTAAGACACTCAACTGCCAGGTCCTTGAAAAATGTAGGTTGATTTTTATTGCTCACTGATGATATACAGAAAGCACGGCCAATTCTGTGTAACTTATTCTGTTGACTACATCTTGAAAGTCAGATCAACCTCAATCCCTTCCAAACCTTTTTCTTGCACAGTCTCAGCATCAAACTGAGTGGAAGGCCGGCGCCGCGGCTCACTAGGCTAATCCTCCGCCTAGTGGCGCCAGCACACCGGGTTCTAGTCCCGGTAGGGGCGCCGGATTCTGTCCCAGTTGCCCCTCTTCCAGGCCAGCCCTCTGCTGTGGCCAGGGGGTGCAGTGGAGGATGGCCCAGGTGCTTGGGCGCTGCACCCCATGGGAGACCAGGAAAAGCACCTGGCTCCTGGCTCCTGCCATCGGATCAGCGCGGTGCGCCGGCCGCAGTGCGCCGGCCGCGGCGGCCATTGGAGGGTGAACCAATGGCAAAGGAAGACCTTTCTCTCTGTCTCTCTCTCACTGTCCACTCTGCCTGTCAAAAAAAAAAACCAAAAAAAAAACAAAAAAAAACAAAAAAAAAACAACTGAGTGGAGAGTTTGAGGTTTGCATGATGTACACGAAACACTGAATAGAACTTTGGGGGCATCTAATACTGACTAGTGCTACTTTTATGGGGAGTCAGAAATCCAAAGTTGAATATGGTAAATTCATTCCTCACAGCAGTTCACGTACCTAATGTGGGGAGGGAGGTGAGGAAAAGAGCCTATTGTTTTCTTTCTTTTTTTCTTTCTTTTTGGACAGGCAGAGTTAGAGAGAGAGAGACAGAGAGAAAGGCCTTCCTTCCGTTGGTTCACCCCCCCAAATGGCTGCTATGGCTGGCGCTGAGCTGATCTGAAGCCAGGAGCCAGGTGCTTCCTCCTGGTCTCCCATGCGCGTGCAGGGCCCAAGCACTTGGGCCATTCTCCACTGCCTTCCTGGGCCACAGCAGAGAGCTGGACTGGAAGAGGAGCAACCGGGACCGAACCGGCGCCCCAACTGGGACTAGAACCCTGGGTGCCGGTGCCGCAGGAGGAGGATTAGCCTAGTGAGCCGTGGCGCCGGCCAAGAGCCTATTGTTTTGATGAAAATTAACAAATCCAGTGGAATACACACATTGTTTTAATGCTTCTTCAACCCACGTGCCAGTGAGACCCTGTCTTATCCAAACACCTTCCCCTCCCGGAGACATTTTTCTGAGTCCCTCTGGAAGGCACGCCCTCTTCCTGAGTCCCACCCCCCTCTCAGTCCTCCAAGGCATCATGGGGCTCCCAAGGCGGGAGGGCTTGAGGCCACACCTCCCAGGTCACTGAATCAGGCAGGTGCTCTGGAAGAGGCTGGCGGCGGTCAGAGACAGATGTGACTGTGCTCCTGGCATGTGGTGCCCGCGCCTGCCACAGACAGATACAGCTTCCCGTCTGGACACACGCAGATTTCATAGAGCCCCTGCGAGCTGCCGGAGGCGGCTTGAGTTCCCTGCAGCAACTTGGGCAGACACACGGTTTCAGCATCGAGCACAAGCTGGTGGGGAGAAAGAGATGAGATGTTAGAAGAGGGAGGAATCCATGCGCAGGAATCAGCTCATAAGCCACACCCTCAGATCGCTTCTAGAGTGCCTAAGTGTTTCTCTAAGACGCCTGGTTTTCCAGCAATTGTACTTTTTCTTTTGTAAGTAAATGGGATTCTAACAATTAATATTGAGTGGCATGTATTCTCTTGTCTCGTTATGACTTTGGTCTGTTTTGGTGATGTTTGATTTCTAGACTTGAGCTCCCAGATTTTGTCCTTATTATGGTTGACTTTTACAAAGTGTCCTTATTTTTCATTTAAATTTCATTCTGTGTAAGTAAGCACTGCGCTCTGTGGGCTAAGAGGGAACTCATGTCCTTAGCGAGTCAGACTGAGAGATGCTGCATTAGTAGGAAATGACTACACTGATGTTCTCTGTAAGCTCCAAAAGTCTGCAGTGTTTTTTTGAAGTTGAAGATAGGTGACTTTGTAGCATACAGGCCAGTTAAAAACAGCTGTCCAGATCTACTATAGAATAACATCAAACTTCCTAGGCCCTTCTTTCAACTCGAAATTGTCTTTTGTTTCCATTTCATGTTATACTCTATGACTTTCCCAAGGTTTTGTTACAAACTAACAGAAATTTGATACAACAAAACCTCAATGGACTCCATACCCAGCGATGCTGTCAAGACATACAATAGGCATTTGGATCCATTCAACTTACCGTTCCGTCGCTACTATGGAGAACGATGTCCATCTGAGAAAGGGCCTCGACTTCCCCAGCATGAGCTTCTATATGAACTCCCCTTGGGGCATCCATGCTTAGGCTCCGTGTGGGGGATTCCAACCTGAATGAGGAAGAGCGAAAAACTCAAAAGGCGCCACCCCAGCAATCCCTCCACCACAGGCTGAGCATAGGAAACATAATTGATAAGGTATGGAGAATCTTCAAGTCACTCCTGAATGCTAGCATAATGCACATTATTCATTGATAAACCGAAGAATAATGTGCAGTAGGAAATAAACTTCCTGGTAATGAGAGACAATGAAATTAGATTTCTACAAACAGACAAAAACACGGTAGTGCTCTAATCCTGTGCACTGGTTGACTACTGCACCCCACACCAGAAGAGAATACCATTTGTGAATGAATTTGTGAAGTTTCAAACTTAGTTAAGAAACAAGCTTGTTTGGGGAACAGAAAAGAGAGATTTAAGGACAACATAGACTTTTACTGCATGATCAGGAGTCAGTGAAAGTTTGGCCTCTTGGTTTTGTTTGCATTTTTACCCTTTCATTTGCTGTTTTTTTAGAAAGATTATGGGGAGCATGGGGAGATGACTTCTCAAAAGATCCTGAACTGAGAGTGCTGAGAGATGGTGGTTGGCCTCAGCACGCTTTGTTTTTGAAAAATTAATCAGAATCTCCTTGAGGTTAATTCAAGCTTGGGAAGAGAACTGGGGAGACAAGAGCAAAGTGTTCTCCATTGTTTCTGCCTGGAGAAGAATTCCAGCAGGTGGCACAACATGATCACCGGGACGATTTTTCAGCTGCTCGGCCCCAAAGTTTGGAAAGCTGATTTTGTTGAAATTTTTCAAGATCAGTTAAGAGGCAGAATGCATAGAAAAAGATACGTCATTCAGAGACCCAGCCCAGTGTAGGGCAGGAAATGGCTAGAAGGCGTGGGAAGGAGAGGGGAGGAGAAATGGTATGAGAGAGAAGTGCCTCGGTAATGGATTTGCCTTTAAAGCAAGCGTTGTGGAGCTGGCATTGTGGTACAGCAGGCAAAGCACTGGCTTCTCACTCCCACGTCCCATGTTGGAGTTCTAGTTTCATGTCCTAGCTGCTTTGCTTCTGATCCAGCTCCCTGCTAATGCATCTGGGAAGGCAGCAGAAGATGGCCCAAGTACTTGGGTGTCTGCCACCCATGTGGGAGACCTGGATGGAGTTCCTGGCTCCTGACTTTGGCCTGACCCAGCCCTGGTTAGTGTGACCATCTGGGGAGTGAGCCATCGGATGGAAGATTCTCTCTCTCTCTCTCTCTCTCTGCTTTTCAAATAAAAATAAATAAAATGAAGATTTGTTTCTGATTCTAATGTGTATATATATATATATATATGTTCACAGTAAAAATAATAGTTGTAAAAAGATACAAAAAAAAAAAAAAACCAAATAAATAAAGTGACTGCTATTTGTTCCATAGACTTGCAAACCAGATGGATTCCTGGCTTCAGTCAGCAAGTTTTTGTATCTTTGGCTATTTATTGGAGAAGACAAAGCTTCATTTTCTTATGCATGTCGGGGCATGTACACCATGATTTGCTACACATTTTGAAATCTTACCTTGAATATGAGAAAACTCTCACCGATGCAATTTATTGGCCCAATTAGGTTAGGCTTCACTAACGAGGAAGCGCTTTAGCCTGCCTGCCTGTCCAGTTTGCTCTTTTGAGTTCTCGGAGTTGCCTGTATTTTTCCTGGCTTGGGGGAAGGGAAGGAAGGAAGAACACAGAAGGAAGTTTCAGAGGCCCGGTCCCTGTCACCATGTGTGGGCCTGAAGATGCTGGCGAGATGATCTGTTCCCACCTTAGTTACTAACCCACCATGAACTAACCTCACCGTGATGACGTGCTGGTAGATGGGTGGACAGGTGTGATATGACGGTCATGGCCAACACTCCCATAACCAAAGGCAGGTTAATAAGACAGGAGCAGAACAGACTTATTTAAGTTGCATGTGACATGGGACTCTGACCCAAAGACCCAGGGAAACCGTCTCTTTCTAGGCCTAGGTTGGTGAACCGTGGTCAGCTTCACTGTCGAAAGGTGAGCTGGGAAGGGATACACTGGGGCTATGTGCCCCGATGCTTCTTGGTCTCTGTGAGGACTCCTTCCTCCCGGGGAGGGGACAAGGCCCCTCTGCAATGAGGATCTTCTGGGAGAAAGGAGAGTGTGAGCTCTCTAGGCTTCATGGCCAGCTTTGGGGGAGAAGGGAGTTCTAGTTTCTGTGACCCCACCTTGACAGTGACAGGTAAACGGCCTTTATCTGGGGAAAATGTTCATGCGGTTATCAGTGGCTAAAGAATGGACACTTGCATACCACTCTACAACTTCCAGTTTTCACAAACCTGGAATCTCATAAATACACTCAGCGCTGAAACTGAAACTGAGCATGGTTTTATATTTCTTTAGCAATTTCCTAAAATGACTCAGCAGGTGTTTTCAGGAGCCCTAGTTAATACAAAACAACAGCTCCACATTTACAAGTACAGCTAAAAAGATGGCATTCAAAAACGGAAACTGGTTAACACCTCCCTACCTGCTATGCATCTTTAAAATCTTACCTCATAACTTCAAGTGCAATTATCCTGACAAGTTTGTCCCTTTCTTTCTTTGAAAATATCAAAACCCACCAGCCTTCCTCTCTGGAAAGAGAATGCATCAGGGATTTTGGAGCCGAGCAATGAGCATCTTAAGGGTTTTTGTGAATTGGCCTTGAGAGCAATTCATGGTTAAGGACATAAAGGAGGACTCCGAGCTTACAGAGATTTCTCTCTGATAGGCAGTTGGGAGGGAATTTATGAATATGAAGTTAGTATCGATCCAGATGCTATGAAGCATTTGGCTCCTGGCTTTATTTGCAGGCAAAGAAGAAGCCAGTGTGCATTGAGACTTGGAAGGTGCTTAGCAGCCCAAGATTTCACAAGCAATGAGAGGGGATGAGATCAAGGGCTTATGCGGCAGGCACAGCCTCAGAAAACCTAAGGCTCACCTTTTCCTCCAAGATTGCATAAAAGGAAGAACACATGCAAACTTAGAGTAGATTTTAGAATTGGGAAGGAGAAAAGTTGAAAGGCGTTGTCAGCTGACTTCAGATGTCAGTCAATGATGAAGGGCATAGAGGTGGATTTGGAGGCAGAGAAGGAAGAAAAATAATTTCAATTTAAAAAACTTGTGTTCTCATATCAGAAATTGGAGACAACAGCAGCTGAAAATGCATGAAAAGATGACTGTGTATCATTTAGGAACTGTTTTTTTTTTTCTTTTTGAGAGGCAGAGCTAGACAGTGAGAGAGAGAGACAAAGGTCTTCCTTCCGTTGGTTCACCCCCCAAATGGCCACCACAGCCGGCGCTGTGCAGATCCAAAGCCAGGAGCCAGGTGCTTCCTCCTGGTCTCCCATGCGGGTGCAGGGCGCAAGCACTTGGGCCATCCTCCACTGCCTTCCTGGGCCACAGCAGAGAGTTGGACTGGAAGAGGGGCAACTGGGACAGAATCCGGCACCCCGACCGGGACTAGAACCTGGAGTATCGACGCCGCAGGTGGAGGATTAGCCTAGTGAGCCACGGCGCCGGCCTGTTGGGTTTCAATATGCATTTTTAGTAGCTTTCTGCTACTATGGAGGAGGGTAATGGACCAGATTTTTTGTTGAACACCTTGCCTTCAGGACTGGGTGTCAGCCCTGTTGTGCCCTGTTCTTACCCCTGGGCAGTGTGATGACAGCCAAGACCACTGCCTTGCACAAGGAGCTGGACACTCCCCAGGGGATGGATGGGGAAAAGCAACTTTTCCCTTCTCAGAAAGAGGAGCTGGGCAGCTACGCACCTCCCTCCTGGAAGGGCCTCCCTTACTTTAGCCCTCTGCTAAGTGAACACAGTGGCTTCAGGTAGCAGAACCAGCAGCTGGGCTTTAGGAGCCAGAGACATCTCCCAGCTCCTGGGCCTCCCTCTCCCTTGAAAGTCGACTCCCAGGGAAGTCAGCCCCTCCAGCCTCCTCACCCCTTGGACAGTACCCTAGGAACCTTAAACTGAGCGAGGGCGAGTGCACTGGGCCTCTCCAGGTGATTGAGAGCTTTTACTACACCTGCAGAGACAAATGCCTCCAGATTCCATTCTCACAGTCCCTGAATATGCCTCAGGACACAAAGGCTTTTCCCAGGAACATGGAGAAAGGCAGGGAAGCTTCTTACCCCAAAGGGATGAGCTGCACAGGGTTAATCTGTCAACAATTTGGCAGTAGAGTGGGAAGATGTGTGAAAGGCTGGGGAAGACTGAGTTGCAGGTGGGCACGTGCAAAAGCCTTGAGGTGGGAAAGGCCTTCATGTAGTCCAGAAATGAAGAGTCTAAAATGTCTAGAGCTTAGGGACAGTGGGAACATAGTGGTGGAGAGGCAGGCACTGGCCAAATCCATGCATAATTTTTTCATAATGCACATTTTTCATGGACTTTAGAAAGACCCCTCATATGCATGTATATCAGATTTTTTTTTGCACCAAGATTAGCTATGTTTAAATTCCATTTTCTCTCTTATAAGGATAAATTAACTTTCACATTAGACAAATGCACCCCCTCCCTGTCAATATCTATAAATGTGTGATTGACAAGTGAAGCGTTCGTGGTCTTTGGCCATCTGTTACTCCTGGACTTGACCACGTTTGATGTTTATATTCACAGATGGCTGGATACATGCAGTTGCTTTCATTTTCATTGCTACATCTATTTTTTTGTACATAAAACTTGTATTTTGGTTTATTTTCACTAATAAATTCAAAGCCATTTCACATATGTATTTGTATTTATTACATGTCTACCTTTTGATAGTTACACATTCATTTATGATATTCATTTTGACTTCTAATGCTTACGAGATTTGAAATTCAACTATTTCACTTGAATTTTTTATAAATTATTTTTCAATGCAGATATAGTTGGACACATCTTCAGAATTGTTTATTTTCATTTACCTTAACGGAGTGAGAGATGTAGACAGATACAGAGATCTTCCATCTGCTGATCCACTCCTCAAATGCCTGAAACAGTTAGGGCCGGGCTGGGTTGAAACCAAGAGCCCGCAGAACTCAATTTGAGTTTCCCATATGAGTGGGGGAGACCCAAGGACGTGGGCTGTCACTTGCCGTCTCCTACTGTGCACATGGGCAGGAAGCTGGTGAGAGTGGAGCCAGGACTCAGACCCAGGCACTCTGATATGGGACACAGGCATAACTAATGTGCCAATCACCTTGCCCCTAGCCTATCACCTTAATAATGAACATAACTTTGTGTCTTTTCCTAACATGCACCTTCCTAACCCCAAGTATTTTAATTTGAATTGGATGGCGTATTATTACAACTTAAAATGAAAAACAGAGCTCTGTAGAACATATCTCCTAAAAGATGCTCAACATGGCACAGGATTAAGCACTGTCTACAGTTGTCACTCCCGGGATTTCTGTATTTCTGGAGTCTGTGTCAGTCTTGAAAACGTATTGGATTCCTTTAATTCATGAAACATTAAATTATCTTGTAAACTCATTAAGGCAGCACTCTGCAAAGCGGTGGACTGTGCTTTGCAAGGAACGGGAATTGGGGAGGGACTGTGTTGGGTGTCACGATGACTCAAGTCACTCGCATATGATGCCTGTGATGAGACCTTCTGTGACATGCCCCATTACACTCTCACCGGAGCCCTGGCTTACTCACTGCAGAGGTCAGACTGAAAACGTGCACTTGTCCTTGAGACCCCCCACCCCTTTTCAGTACCTGTGTTTAGTACTCCATCTTATTTGTCAATCTTAAGGAGAACAAGACATTTTTTTTTTGCTAAAAAAAAAAAAAAAGTAAACCTGTAAGATTCCTTTTAGCTAAAAGAAAATGATAACCTATATATTCAGAAATCCATCTTGGAAGGATAGCTTTTTACTTGACTTTTGGAATATTAACTTTTTTTTAACCTCATGTATTTCACCTTCCTGATTTAAGAGTACCTTAAATATAGATATCAACAGAGAATTCAACTTTGCCAAACTCAGCCAAAATATGTCTCAAAGTAATTGCACTACTTTCTAGTCCTATGAGTAGTGTGAGAATTTGTCCTTCCTCAAATTTTTATGAATTTTTGACATTGTTAGACTTTATAACTTTTTTCATTATTGTGAGCGTTTTATTTATACAAAGTCACCCCAAAGAGTTTGTGGAAAATTGATTTAAAATATTATTTGTGTGCAAACAACTTTGCAATCCATGTGCACATTTTTCATAATTCTCGTTTCCATGAACTTTTGGATGAACTCTCACAGTTAAACTTCAAAAAGTTCATACAAAATGCATCTCATGAAAAAAAAAAAACTGGATTGTTTTGCACCCAAACAAATCTATCTCTAAAAAACTTTTTAGAAAGATTTATTAATTTATTTGAAAGGCAGAAGGATGGAGAGAGGGCAATATCTTCCATGCCTGGCTCGCTCCCCACATGGCAGCAACAGCCGGGTCTGGGCCAGCCCAAAGCCAGGAACTCCATCCTGGTTTCTCAAGTGGATGGCAGGGATCCAAGCATTTGGGCCATCTTCTGCTGCCTTCCCAGGTGCATTAGCAGGGAGCTGGATCAGAAACGAAGTAGCCAGACTCAAACTGGCCCTCTGATAAGGGACACTGGCACTGCAGGTGGTGGTTTAATCCACTGCACCAAAATGCCAACACTTAATGCTATCTTTTCATTTCATTTTTCTGCAAACTTTTTGAAGTCTCCTTGTATTATGGTGCTCTGTTTTTCATTTTCCTGAGGACTGGTGTGCTTAAGAATCTTCCATAATTTTGTTATTACACTGAGTTTCTCTGAATTGACTTTTCATCTTTTTTGCTTTGCTTTTAAAAATGGATTCATAGGTATTAAAAACAGTGTATAAGTGTTCCAATTATAAATGTTTTCTATTATATTTTCATTAATTTCATTTATAGTGTATTTCATTGCACAAAAACACAATGTTGATATAGGTAAATTAAAAATTGTTTCTTTAAATATATTTTCGCTGTTTTACTAAGCAATCCTCAGCATATAAAGATACTTTTCCACATTTAAAAAATTTTTAATTTTTTGTTTTTCACTTTGTCTTTAACAAAATGTGATTTTGTTATATTTAAAATTTTAGTTTTTTATTCATTAATTTATGCTATTTCTTCCATTCTTTCTTTGATTTCTTCATAGTTTTTCACTTTTTTTGAAGAATGTTGATTTTTGTTTTTTCCTTGTTTTAAATAAAATAAATGGAGAGAAGCCATATTTTGCTCTAAATAGTAGTTAATTTACATTTTGGCAAACTTATTGTCATTTAAATTATAAATATTTCAAAATCACCTTTATTATTTTCTCTTAAATCACAGATTAAGCTTATTTTAAATTTCTAAACCACATTCCTTTTTAAAATTTTTACTGGTGATACCTAATTTAATTGATTATTACTAGTGAACATCTTCTATAGCTTTTCCCTGCATTTGTTTTAGAATTTAGAATTTTTTTTTTTTGACAGGCAGAGTGGACACTGAGAGAGAGAGACAGAAAGAAAGGTCTTCCTTTGCCGTTGGTTCACCCTCCAATGGCCGCCGCGGCCGGCGCGCTGCGGCCGGCGCACCGTGCTGATCCGATGGCAGAAGCCAGGAGCCAGGTGCTTTTTCCTGGTCTCCCATGGGGTGCAGGGCCCAAGCAACTGGGCCATCCTCCACTGCACTCCCTGGCCACAGCAGAGGGCTGGCCTGGAAGAGGGGCAACCGGGACAGAATCCGGCGCCCCGACCCGGGACTAGAACCCGGTGTGCCGGCGCTGCTAGGCGGAGGATTAGCCTAGTGAGCCGCGGTGCCGGCCAGAATTTAGAATTTTTTAAGAAAAATTTATTTATTTGAAAGGCAGAGTTACAAAGGGAGAGACAGAAAGATCGTCTATTAGTTAGTTCACTCCATGTAAGGCCACAATTGTGAAGACTGGGCCAGACAGGAGCCAGGAGCAGGGAGGTTTATCTGGATCTCCCATGTGGGTGTAAGGGACCCAAGCACTTGGGCCATCTTCTGCTGTTTTCCCAGGCACATTAGCAGGGAGTTAGATCAGAAGTGGAGCAGCTGGGACGTGAACCAATGCCCCAAAGGGATGTCAGTGTTGTAGGCTTTACCCCTATGCCCCAGTGCCCCAGTGGAGTCCTTGGAATTTAGAATTCTGATTACAATCTGATTTGTATGATGTATTACTAGAATTCACTAGGTAATTTGGGAGTTTGATTATTGACTTAGTATTTGGCCAAGTTTTATGTTTTCTGTGTACCTGAAAAATAAGGTATGGTTTCTTTTCATGGTCTATATAATTCAATGTATACATTGAGTAGATAGGTAATATATTTCTATATCCTTATTGATATTTGTGTTGCTTGAACTAGCAGGCTCAAGAAAAATATGATAAATTATTCAACTATCACTATGGATTTGTCCATGTCTCCTTGTAATTCTAGTTTTCATTGTGTATATTTAAGTAAAAAGCCATGAAAGATAATCAATAATCAATGTTAATTTGACTTGGTAAATATTTCCTTTCATCATTAAATAGTATTTCTACTGATCCTTCTTAATGCCATTTTTTCTTAATTTCCATTTTGTTTGCTATAACTTCTTCTTTTTGGATGGCATTTCCCTAGAATATATTTTCCCATCATTAATACACAGTTACATGTGATTTTGATTTTTGGTGATTTTCTCATAAGCAACAATAATTTGGATTTAAAAAAAATCAGTGGGAGAATTCATCTTTAAAGACGTCTTTAACCTATTTAGAATGAGAATGATTATTGGCAGTTAAACTTACTTTGTATTTGCTAAGTATTTTTTCATGTATCCTTTTGATTAACTTTACTATTTACTCTGGAAATTATATAGTCTATTTTTCATGCAATTAAATTAAAAACATTAATGCCAATAACATAATCTAAAACTAATAGAGTTAGCATTGGGAGGTCCTCCAGTTGGCTCTTGTGTCCCTTTGACATTTCTCCATTGTTTTTTTTTTCTTCTTTGAGTGTTTGCCTTCTGTCTGGCACCACACACTGCTCCAGGCTCATCTACAGTCCCTGCTCCAGCCCTAGAATCAGGTGCTTGAGAAGGATATCAGAAACGAAGTTCTGGGTTCTACTGATTTTATTTATTTTTTAAAAAATATTTTATTTTTGAACGGCAGAGTTAGAGACATAGGGAGAGAAAGAAGAGAACTGACATCTGCTGGTTCACTCCCAGAAGGCCGCAACGCCTGCCACTGCACCGATCTGAAGCCAGGAGCCACGAGCATCTTCCTGGTCTCCCATGTGGGTGCAGGGCCCAAGCACTTGGGCCATCTTCCACTGCTTTCCCAGGCACATTAGCAGTAGGCTGGATTGGAAGTGGGGCAGCCGGAACGTGAACCAGTGCCCATATGGGATGCCAGCCATGCAGGTGGTGGCTTTACCTGCTACGCCACAAGGCTGGGCTCCTACTGATTTTATTTCAATGATTTGATGTCTTATTTCTATAATTTATGATGTGTGATTTTCCATATTTGCTAGTTTTCATATGCTCTTCCATTTTTATTATTTTTTTTTCTTTTTTGAGCATAATACTTTAAAGTCTCTTCACTTTGCTCTACTACTTACAGTTTTGGGGGTTACTTGTGGCTGCTTCTGGTTCTTACTCACGTGTATGAATCAGCTTTTCATTACTACAGCAAATATCTGATAGGAGCTACTGAGGAAGGAGAAGGCTTATTTAGGCTCATGGTTTTGGAGGTTCACAGTTCAAGATCAGGCAGCCCTGCCCCTGTTTAGGTGAAGCCAGAAGATGGCAAACTGTGATCGCATGGTGAGCAGGAAGTAGAGAGACAGGGGGCATGCTCTTCCTCTGTGTCCCTGTGTTTCTATAAAGCCATTATGACTTAATCATGGGGCCCATACCCTAGCAACCTAATTCAATCCAATCACTTCTCAAGGCTCCACCTTCAGACATAATCCATCAAGCTTTCACTCTTAATCCATCAGCGGTTAACATTGGTTTATTAACCATTAACATCAGACTTTGGGATTTAAATTTCCGCATGGCTTTAGGGAGCCAAATCCTGTTCAAACTGTAACACCACGGTAATTCAATTTCTTATTCATTTGTCTTTTTCTTTGTTTAGCAAACTTATCTTCAGTAGGGGTTATTCACATATATCTCTTTGTGTCATTGGCAATGGGATAATTTCTTCAATGGAGTTTCTCTTTTTTTAAATTGTCCTGTGGATTTCAGTCTTTGGTGATGTTTTATGCTAATTTTCCAATTTGGAGTTCCTATGAAATGGGGTGTAATGGATGTGGTCATCCAATTATTGGCCAGGCAAGTGTTTATAGTTTATGATTTCTTATTGGTGTTTTATAACACATGCCTAAAGACAGCAACTTTCTTATAACATCCTTGAGCTGCTGGCCACACTGCTTTAAGTACTTATTCCATGGGAGGCCAGGATTAGTATTTAAACATGCACACTGGGGTATAGCTTGAAATCTTGAGTCACCATATAAGCATTAAAGTCTTAGCCTCAATGGGATCCTGATTCTCTCTGAGTACCCTGGGTTAGTGATGGTTCTCTGCTCTGACTCTGAGCTTCCTCTTTGTTAGAGAATCTGGGAACTACTCTTTCTTGGTTTCTAGTTGAACTTAGAATTTCTAAGCTCTTACTAAGTAAGTCCCAGTATTTATAAATGTTTGCAACAGGAGCTAATGTTTCCATGTTTGTTCATTTTGCTTATCAAATGAAGACATACATGTATTACAGACTGTGTGCTAGGCATCATTCCCAGAAATTTGCAAACAATAAATTACTTAATCAATGCTACATCCTCATGGGGTTGCACAGGATTCAAATACTGGGATATCATCTCAGATTATCCTGGGAAGATTTTTATGCTCATTCTTATACCCCGACTGTAATTTATATTTGCATCCTAGTCATTAATTATATCAGTCTAGTTTGTCTGCACATTTTTTCCTAATGAACTGTAAATTCAATAAGGTCAAGACCATGACTTTAACACCATATACTAGCAATTTTCATAGACTGTAGTGTAACTTTTTTTTTTAAAGAATGAATTACACCATGTATGAATGAAGCTTGAAGGTGGTATATCAAAGTTCATACTTTTTTTTTTTGGTGACTAATTTTGAAATAGGTTATGCAAATATAGCTTTCGTATAAGTTATTTATTTTTGCCTTAAAGAAAATAATAACCATCTCCTTTCTCTATCAAAGTTCAAGTTCTGATAAACATATGTTTCATGGATATATTTATAAATGTAATGTGATCTTTATCTCCCAAGATCTTTATTACATACTTTCTTGGGTTAGTCAGGATATTCTAGAATACTTTTCACTTTCCTTGGGCCAGGAATGGTAACACTACTGGACCCAGGAATTAAAAGTGAAAATAATTTATGATAAGAAGTTGTGGAAGCAAGTATGACTATCATGTAATCAATTCATAAAATCTGATAGCAAATAAAAGACTATATCACTCAAAAATTCACTTAAGTATTAATAGGGATACCGTGTTTATTGCAGTTCAATTCACAATAACTAAGCTATAGAATCAACCCAGATGTCCATCAACTGATGAATGGATTAAAAAAGTGGTATTTATAAACTACAGAATGCTACTCAGTCATAAAAAAGAAATTCTGTCTTTTGCAAAAAATGGATGCAACTGTAAACCACTGCACTTTGGTCCCCCAAAGACAAGTACCATGTGTTTCTTTGATTTGTAGTATCAAAGAAATTAATGTTGAATATAAAAATGTATAGGAATGAAATGGACATCTTGTGATTTGATTGCTGTTTTTAGCCCTGTTTACACTCCTGTGGAACTGTGTCTTTCTACTTTTTACTTGTTGAATATTATGTCTAGTGGTGCATTAAGCCTAAGTGGAATGAAATTATGTTTTTGCAAAAATTAAAGAAAAAAGGGGGCTGATGCTGTTGTGTAGCAGGGAAAGCTTGCAGTGCTGGCATCCTTTATGGATGCCAATACGAGTTCTGGCTGCTCTACTTCCAATCCAGCTCTCTGCTAATGCGTGTGGGAAAGCAGTGAAGATGGCCCAAGTGCTTGGGCCCCTGCACTCATGTAGGAAACCTGGAAGAAGACTCCTGGCTTTGGATTGGCCCAGCTCTGGCTGTTGTGGACATTTGGGGAGTGAACCAGTGATGGAAGATCTCTCTCTGTTTCTTTCTGTCTCTCTGTCTCTGTAACTCTACCTTTCAAGTCAATAAATATATCTTTAAAAAAATTTAAAAAAAGAAGAAAGGAAGAAAGGAGGAGGATTGAGGGAGATATGAGAAGAGTGAGAGAAATATGGTTGTATGCTTAGAATTGTACCTATGAAGTATATGAAATTTGTTCTCATTATATTAGTAAAATTAAAAAGAAAGTGGGGACAGTGCATAGAATGTACATGGACTTTGAATTTGAATTATGAGTCAGCTACACTTTTAGCTTTGTAATGTAAAACCTGATATTATCCAGATCTCATTTTCCTCCTTCGTAAAATGATAAAATTGTTTACATTTAATGCTGTCTAGATGATTAAATGAGAAAATTTATATGAAAGCAACACAGTTCCTGGCAATCAAAGACCTTCAATAAATGTGATTTCAAATCTTCCATCCTTACTTTGTCCCTGAAATAATTCACAGTTTCATTATTTGCTTAATCTCTTTGGTGAAAACATTTGGGGTATCTAAACCTCCTTGTGTACATTTTAGAAGAAAGGAAATACTCTTGCAATTTCTTCTTCATCAAGAGCCTGCAGTATGAGAGAGCAGATTTATGCCCTCATAAGGCAACATAAGATGAATTATTTAATTTTAAGCTCTATATATTTTAAAATTTTGATGTTCACTTTATAAAGTGGCTTGACATCTATACAATTTATATTATTTTATCATTTCAAAATGGCTTTAGTGGGATTATTTTTAAAAGTTATTGGATCATTTTTCTATCTTAGGGGAGTAAAATGTTCTTCTTCTCTAGCTATAATAATTCTTTAATACTGCTCTTGTAATCCTCTATCAAAATTAATGAACATTGTTATAACTTGACTATAGCCACAATTTATTTTTATGATGCAAATGTTCTCTAAGTGGGTGAGATGAATTAAATTCCTGTTTTCTTTTAATATTTAATTAGCTATAAAAGATAAGAGAAATGATAAATTTCCTAACTCCTATTTAGTGTGACTATCTACTTAGTACAGAAACAATAATAAAGATTATTATTTGTATTTGATTTTTCAGTTTACAAACTACTTTAAATATTTCTTATTAAATCTTTCCTAGAATACTCTGAGGAAGGGGTTACTATTAGTATTTTAATATGAGAAAAATTAGTCTCAAAGGGTTAATTTGGCCAAGGACACCAGGCTTGTCGGTATTAAAATGAGATTCCAACTATGTTTTGTTTTCCTTATTATATATTACTTATTATAAAACATTAATTGCCCAGCATATACTTCAATTTCAAATTTTAAATGTGATTTTAAGTGATATCTTGGACTTTAAGGCCATTTGTTTAAAAATATTATTTGGTTTTGATAGAAGAAAATATATTATTATAGTAAACAGTTATAGCACTAAATGACCTTCAGTTGTCTAGGGACAAATTGAAATACACAAAAGTATGCAGACTATAAAAATTTTACATATGGAATTAGGAGATTTGTATATCGAGGATATTGTGTAGAGATATACCAAAGGTTGAGGACATTATGCTAAGTGAAGTGTACCAGTTACAACAGAATAACCACGTCACGGGCCCATTTACATGTGGTGCTCACTGTAGTTAAATTCATAGATGTGGAGTCAGAATGGCAATTACCAGGGGTGGGCAGGAGGGAAGAAAGAAAAGTTTAATGGGTATAGAGTTTCAGTTTTGCTAAGTGAAGAGTTCTGGAGATGGAGGACAGAGGGAATGATTGTAAAACAATGTGAATGTACTTAACACTGCTGAACTGTGTGCTGAAGATGGTTAAGATGGTGAATTTTATGCTGTTTGCTACAATGGATAAAAAGAGGTATACCAAAGATTTCTAACATTATTGAAGATATGAGTTCCTTATGTATTTGATATTGAAATATTCTGTTTTCTACTAATAGTGCATTTATTTTTAAAATTTTAAACTAAATTGACATGTCAAGAATGCCTTTTGCACATTTCAGGCACCATTCACTTCCCCTAAATGGTACAAAGGTATGAACTTGTTTGTAGACAGTGTAGAGATGGCTGGTATACCAAGAGGGGCACTGCAGTCGGATGCAACATCTTGTGTAAGATATGGGGTGGGAAGATATGACAGCCTCTCATGCCTGGGAGGCCGGTGAGGGTGGGGGCCATGAAAGGCCACGAGCATGTGGAGGGGGCCTTTGTGGCTAATGATCAACATAGAGTTTTAAATAACTGGCAGTTGGCAAAGTCACTAGCACAGGTGTGAAGGGCAGATTGGAGAGGAACAAACTGGAGGCAGAAGTAGGCTGCTGGTATGGCCCAGAGCCTGCAAGGAAGCACAGGGATATAGAGAGCAAAGGGGTATGGGACTCAGAGACAGCAAGACTACAGATTCCCTGGGACTTCTGCACCCCCTATAGATTTTAATACATGAAGACTTTTCTCAGTAGAATGTCATGAAAATAGATGATCAATTGAGTAAGAAGAAATCTGGTACTGATTGCAAACATATTATTTCAGCATATATTCAGTTGTCTTCTCTAGGAGGCTTTGTTTATAAAATTTTTGTTTATATTTTAACAAAAATTAATACCTGAGGTCTTGAAATGGATCAGCTGTGACCAGAGGTGTCTCCACTGAGTGTTCAAAAAGAGCTCCTTCAGGTCCTAAAGGAAAATGAAGCATACATCAGTACTGCAGATGGCATCAAACACATTAAACTCTTAGTCTAGACAGTCATCTCCCAGTATCTGTGGGGGGTTGGTTCCAGCAGCCCTGTGGATATCAAAGTCCATGGATGCCCAAGTCCCTTGTACAAAATGGAATAGTATTTGCCTATAGCATATGCATATCATCCTGTATGCTTTAAATTATCTCCAGATAACTTACAGTACCAAACACAGGGTAAATGCTGGGCAAATGGTTATCATTTAAGGAATAAAGGCAAGAAAAGAGGTTTGCACGTATTCAGTGGACATGGCAATTTTTCAAATACTTTTGTTCCATGGTTGAATTCATTTATGTAGAACCCATGGATATGGGTTGACTGCATTAAAGCACGAGTCGATTTTGTACTTTGTTGCCGAATTTGTGAACATGTTTAATTACAGGGAAAAAATCAGCACAATTCCTTCCCTTTTCTGAGGCTATCACAATATTCAATCAACAAAATATGATTTTCAAAGCAATTACAAAGCAGAAGACTTATTTTTAAAACTAGAGAGCAACATTAGCCCTCAAGTTCAAACATTCCTGTTGAACTTTGCATATGTCTACATACTTTTTAGGTAATAGTAAGTTCTAAGTTTTATGTGTGTAACTTGTGCCTTGTGCTATTTATTTCTAAAACACACAGAAAAACAAAAACTTTAAATATTTAAATATTTCTAGGAAGCAGAATGTTCCTAGTCTCAATAGTCTGGGAACTTAATTACATGCAAGGCCCAGTGTCAGGGGCAAGCGCCAGCGGTTTGTTCCATCCTAACTTGCTTAATACCCAGGTGCCTGTGCTGGAGGCACTATCATCCCATTTACTGACGAGGAAACTGACGAGCAGGAAGGTTAGTTAACTTGCCTAGGGTACCTTGAATTCAGAGTCCAGACTTTTATAAGATTTCTTATATGCTGTTAACAAACAAGACACAAGACAGAAAGCAGTGTGCCGGGAGAAAAGCGCAGCTCCATTATTGTGGAGTTGTCAGCAGGTAAGAGTTACTTTACCGCCGGAGGACTGTACAGTAAAATGCAGTGGGCCTGGACTTTAAAATGAGCAGACAGGCCAGCGCTGCGGCTCACTAGGCGCCGGCACCCCGGGTTCTAGTCCCGGTCAGGGCACCAGATTCTGTCCCGGTTGCTCCTCTTCCTGTCCAGCTCTCTGCTGTGGCCCGGGAAGGCAGTGCAGGATGGCCCAGGGCCTTGGGCCCTGCACCTGCATGGAAGACCAGGAGAAGCACCTGGCTCCTGCCATCAGATCAGCGCTGTGCACTGGCCGCAGCGGCCATTGTGGGGGTTAACCAACGGAAAAGAAGACCTTTCTCTCTGTCTCTCTCTCTCTCACTGTCCACTCTGCCTGTCAAAAAAAAAAAAAAAAAATGAGCAGACAAACATGAGCATAGGGAGTTTGTGGACAAGGATTTCAAGGACAGCATTACCTCATGGGCATCAAAATGTAATGTGCATGGGCACAAAGAAAGCAATCCGATCCACTGGAAACGTAATGGATTCAGCATGGAAATACAGGTTTATCATTTGCATTGCGCTCAGACTGTTTCTTGTCCACATATACCCATTATGATTTAGCCAGGTGCTGTGTTTCTGGCATGGTCCTAACTCTGCTGTAGGCTCTGACTCTGGCTTAGGACCGCTTTGGCTTTGGCCTGATAATCTTGTTTAGGCACTCTCCTGTTCTAGGACTGTGGTTACATCTTACAAATAATTTGTTTTTCTTTATCTTGGTTCCATAAGGATCTCAGGACTCCTCTTCACATTGTGTAGACTTTCCTTTTTAGGAAATAAATTTTTCATCTTTTAATCTGTGCTTGTACTAGTTTTGATGTTAGATATAGGAAAAATAATTGTTTGAGTGAAAGTTCCCAGACACTAGGTTAAGAAACCACCATTCTGGACAAAAGTCTTCTCAGCATCCCACATTGAGTAGACAAGTCACAATACCCTCACATCATCCATACAAATTACCAGCTCTGTTAGCTCCATTCCCGCCATCGTGGATTTCTTTAAACACGAAGCTATGACAAAAACCCATACTGACATCCTCATTCAAGAAATCATAGCTTGTGGTACATAAGAGACTTATATCAGTACAAAGTGAACTTTTAAAACTACAACCAGGTTTAGTAGCATGATTTACATAAACGCTATGACCAGCTAAAATAAATGAAGACATATAAATGAAGGTTAACATGTCATGAAAATTCTTATCATCATTCATGTAAGTAATATTCATATGAGAAACAGATTCTGGAATGGGTCACACTACCTGTAAGTGCCATGTAAGCAAACTTATTTGCTAAAAGGGAGTATTACATTAAGTAAGGCTATAAACATTGGTGTTTCCACAATAAAGTGTGCCAACCAAATATGATAGAATAATTTCTGGTTTGCTAGAAGCACAGATGACATTCCTATTTGGCCTAGAGTGGAAAATGTGTGCAATACTTGTATGCCCTGCATTCTTTTCTTTCCTCCTTCCTTCTCCTGATTTGTAAAATATCAAAGGAAAGTAAAGAAAAATCCTATGGGTGGGGGCTCTGGTGAAGTGGGCTAAGCCTCCACCTGTGGCGCCAGCATCCTAAATGGGCGCGGGTTTGAGTCCTGGCTGCTCCTCCTGCTAATGGCCTGGGAAAGCAGTGGAAGATGGCCCAAGTCCTTGGACCGCTGCACCTGTGCGGGAGACCTGGAAGAAGCTCTTGATTCCTGGCTTTGAATTGGCGCAGCTCTGGCTGTTGTGGTCTTTTGGGGAGTGACCCAGCAAATGGAAGATCTGTCCCTTCCTCTCTCTGTTTGTAATTCCACCTTTCAAATAAATAAAAAAATTTAAAAAAGAAAAAAATCCACTTGAAGTGATTAACTAAGACAAGTGAAGATATGCTCAATGTAATTTTACACAAATAGATCTACCGTGTTTCAAATAGCACTGCTTGAGTGGTGCTGTGCTGTGAGAAACTGAGAAGGGTCTTTACATATCATCAAACAACAATGGTTTCTTTCCATGACTAAGCCAAATGAAACAAAAGAAATGTGGATCATAAAATTTAATGTAATTATTTTTTCTGGTTCTATACAAAAGATATAATACTAGAAAAAAGTTTAAACAATTCTGTTCTCTATAAGCATATATCATATCCTTTTAAAAAATCAAGCTAGAAAAGGCAATGTAGTGTAGTTGCATATGCCATTTTTAAAAAGAGGTTTTATTTATTTGAAAGGCAGAGAGAGAGAGAGACTGACTGACTCTCCCATTTGCTGATTTACTCCCCAAATGCCCCCATTAGCCAAGACTGGGCTAGACCAAAGCCAGGAGCTAGGAGCTCAATCCGTCTTCTCTGTGGATGGCCGTGACCCAACACTTGAGCCATCAACTGCTGTGTCCCAGGGTATGTATTAGCAGGAAGCCGAGTCAGGACTCAAAAGCTGGGTACTGGCATATGGGATGCAGGCACCCCAAGGGGCATTTAACTGCTGTACTGAACGTTCACCCCAGCATTTTTAATTTGAGCACAGTTTCATTCTTTTTCCTCTAAGACCTGAAATCATCCACACTGTCAGTGGCACTATTTAATAGGCAAACACAACTCAAGTCTAAGTTCATGACAATTATCTTCTAAGATGAGCATAATTAGTGATATTACATTGGCATGTGATGATAGTACTGCACTTTTGGCAGATATAAACTGTTTTTTTTTTTTTTTTTTTTTTTTTTTTTTTTTTTTTTTTTTGACAGGCAGAGTGGATAGTGAGAGAGAGACAGGGAGAAAGGTCTTCCTTTTGCCGTTGGTTCACCCTCCAATGGCCGCCACGGCTGGCGCGCTGCAGCCAGTGCACCGCGCTGATCTGAAGGCAGGAGCCAGCTGCTTCTCCTGGTCTCCCATGGGGTGCAGGGCCCAAGTACTTGGGCCATCCTCCACTGCACTCCCGGGCCACAGCAGAGAGCTGGTCTGGAAGAGGGGCAACCGGGACAGAATCTGGTGCCCCGACCGGGACCAGAACCCGGTGTGCCGGCGCCGCAAGGCGGAGGATTAGCCTATTGAGCCGTGGTGCCACAGCAGTTTTTCTATCATTGCAATTCTAAGTACTCAAATTATATGATCTTGATTATATCATTAATATTCAACTCCAAAGTAAATACTCCTTGGAACCTATATAATTAAAAATTTTTTCCCTAAATGGTTTCATAAAATGACTCTTTGTAAATAGTTGCTGATTTTCAATGTACTTTTTTTCCCTTTCATGTTGGCACTCATATTTAAGTATTTCCAACCAAGATTATATGACAAAGTCATCGGTTTAACACTTTGTGTGTGTGTGAAAATAGAACGCATTATTTGCATTTGTTTAATCTAAGTTTTAGGCAGGGAAAGAAAGTTATATTATATCATATCATTATGTAAATCATGCATTAAAATAACCCTTTTTAGTATGCATTATTTATACAAGTAAGTATAGCCAAAAAGGAGGAAAAAAAAGGAAAATAGTCTTCTAGTGTTCACTTTTATTCTCCTGGTTTATAGTACATATCACTGAATTAGACAACGTATCTGCTCTGGCCGTATCTGCTCTGAAGTAGTAGTATTTGGACAACGCCCTGCTGTTCTGGACCCCAGAACATTTAATGATGAATGATACTCATGTGAGGAGCTGTGGTACAACATGGATTGAAATGGTGGAAAGAGTAGTTGAAGAATTCATGGATAAATTCGAGCAATATATACCCAAGTACATGTTAGGCTTTTCTATCTGTACTGGTAACTATAAGGCTAATTCCACTTATTCACTGAGCATTTGTGGACTGAGAGGGGCTTTTCAAGTGGTGCAAAACAATTCCGTTGCTTCGCTTCCCATCCTTGCCAAACTTGCACATCGTGTTTCTCCTGCCTCCCATTCTGCGCAGTCTGTAAGCACTTTGAACTGTTTTTGCTTTTAATACTCCAGTGAACATGCTCTCATATACGGAGCAATGGGCTCCATTATGGTGAATTTCCTTCCTGTCATCTGGATCCAAGCCATGGGAACTCAGTTTCTCCTGCAGCAGAATGGCTATCGTGTTATTCCTCTCGCCACGTTTCTGTGCCTTCCCACTCTCCTCTGGTCTTTTCTTAGCCTCTAATGTTGGCATTTTTCAGAGCTTAGCTGGATGATGATGCCCATGTTTGTGTCTCTAGCCTGGACTTCTGTCCTGGGAAATAGAGAGCTCACACCCAATAACTCACTTACCTTACCCACTTTTCTCCAGGTATCGTCAACTTCAGTATGTAAAGTGTGAGCTTTTGCTGCTTATTGCTATACAAATATAGTCTCCTGCTCAAGGCTTCTCTATTCCCCAGAGAAAAATGCCATCACTCAGCAACAAATACTGTCATTACCTAGACAGTAAGCCATTGCCCAGGAACAAATATCATATAAGTCTCTCCCTGGATGCCTGCCACCAGGGAATCTGCTGGCCAGTCTCTACATGTCAGACACTAATTTGGAGGAATTTACTTCCCTCTAGGACTAATGCTACCATCAAGTCCAGATATTTTAAACAAGTCCTCTAGCTGATTCAGATGTACCTGTGCAAGTTACCAACATAGCTGCTTATCAGTTTTTCTCACCTGGTTCTCTAATAGCAACATCATGGCCTAGAAGGAAGCCTGGGCTACAGAAAAGCTCATGGTTTCTGATTTCCTGAAGGATGGGTTAGGCATGAGGCAATCTTAGCCGTTGCTCAGACTTTTTCCTTACAGAGTGTATGGCCCTACAGTGCAATAATATTCTATTAGGAGTTGTGCAGTCCTTTGCAGACATTAACACTTAAGCGAGAGTACAGTAGACATTCTCATCCCATTTTTAGAAGTGAGGAAATAGTCAAGAAGACTGAGTTACGTGCTTGAGCTCATGCAGCTAGTACCTGTTGAGGTAGGAATACAATCGAGATATCTAAAGCCCACACTCTCAATACAGAAGCTTCTCCAATTACAGTGGGGTTGTGTCACTACACCACTATAACAAGCACCTGAGAGGATCCGCTTATGAAGGAAGGAGGTTTATTTCAGCTCACCGTTTTGGAGGCTCACAGTCCAATATCGGGTGGCCTCTGGTGTCTGATGAAGGTGGTGGATGGCAGACTGTGTGCAGAGAAACTATCCCACAGTGAGCCAAGAAATAGTGGGTCAAAGAGTGTGCTCATCCAACCATAGGACTCCTCTCTAGCAACTTAATCCACTCCAGTTACTTCTCAAAGGCTCCACCTTCAGACACCACAGTTGGATTAAGTTTTCCTCATGCCAGCTCCATTAACATAAGCCTTTGGGTTTTAAATATCTGTGTTAATTGGGCAACCACATCATGTTCAAACTAAAGCATCCCAATAAACTCATCACAAAAGACTACTGTAGTGTAAAACACATGGAATCCATCTACACATCTACCCTATTGCACACCCCAGCTCTGCTGCACAGTGCACCACAGAGCATCAGCTGTGTTTCCCTAGGCCTGCAAGGCTGGGTGGGAGCTGTGGCCACTGCTACCACCTAGCATCCCAAAGAGGATTGGGCTGCACAGCTCTTGCCTGGAATGAGCCAAATTCAACACTGAGTATAATTTGTTCTGAATTCAAAAGTTGAAAAATCTTAAGTTGAACTGTTGTGAGATGGATTTCTTTTCTTTTTTTTCTTTTATTTAATGAATACAAATTTCATATGTACAGCTTTTAGGGATATAGTGTTTCCTCCCCCTCATTCCTGCCCTCCCACCCCCCTTCCCATCCCACTCCCTATTCCCTCTCATTCCATTTTCCATTAAGATTCATTTTTAATTGACTTTATATACAGAATGACAACTCTATACTAAGTAGAGAGTTCAACTATTTTCACCCACACAGACACACAAAATATAAAGTACAGTTTGAAGACAAGTTTTACTGTTAATTCCCATAGTACACCTCATTAACATGGGGAGCAAGTGCACAGTGACTCCTGTTGTTGATTTAACAACTGACACTCTTACTTATGACGTCAGTAATCACCTGAGACTCTTGACATGAGCTGCCAACGCTATGGAAGCCTTTTGAGTCTACAAACTCCATCTGTTTTTAGACAGGGCAATATGCAAAGTAGAAGTTCTCTCCTCCAGAGAAAAGTACATCCTTCTTTGATGGCCCCTTCTTTCCACTGGAGTCTCACTCACATAGATCTTTCATGCAGAACCGTTTTTACCACTATGTCTTGGCTTTCCATGCCTGAAATGCTCTCATGGTATTTTCAGTCAGATCTGAATGCCTTAGGGGCTGATTCTGAGGTCAGAGTGCTGTTTAGAGCACTTGTCATTCTATGAGTCTACTCTGTGGACTGCTTCTCATGTTGAAACTTTCTCTCCTTTGTAATTCTATCTATTGTTATTACCAGACTCTTGGTCTTATTCATGTGATCCCTTTTACTTATGGCCCTATATACATGATCAATTCCATACTTAATATGATCACTTTATCACATAAGATGGGATTAGTGCCACCCAGATAAATGGGATTTGGAGTCCCCTGGCAAGTTTTAGCTTCACCCTTAGGGGTAAGTCTGTGGGAATGTGTGCCCATCTGTACAGCTCCTCCCTCTCTCATTCCCACTCTTATTTTTAACTGGGATCTATTTTCAATTGACTTACTACATGTGAGATGGATTTCTAATTGTACCAATGAACAGCGCATTTTTCATTTTTTTCCATTTGGCTCCACTTGAGAGATTTATGTACTATTTATTTACACAGGTCCAACAGTGCAGTCAATAAATTTCTGACAAAACATGGCACACTTATAAGCATTTAACATGACTTTGCAGAGTTCATTTACCCTAAAGAAACTTACTAACCCGGGAAATAGCTTTGAAGCCCGGGAACAAAGACTGTAAAGAAATTCCTAAATGTATTTGTCTGGTAAATTTTCACTCTTCATGTTGCATTTGAGCAACATCATAATCAATGAAGGACCACAAAAATTCTTTCATTATATGTATTACATGTTACACTTGGTACTTCAAAATTTCCAGTTCACTAGCTAAGGTTAGATGATACATAAATAAAAAGCATGAATGTTATTTATAAAATGCCCACTTTCTAGTTCAAGGTTTTTTTATAGAAGAGCTTTATTTAATAAATACAAATTTTGAAAGTACAGCTTTAGGATTATAGCCGTTCTTCCCCCCATAACCACCCTCCCACTCGCAAGCCATCCCATCTCCTACTCCCTCTCCCATCCCATTCTTTATTAAGATTCATTTTTATTTATGTTTATAGACAGAAGATCAGCTAGTCCAAGTTTTTGCTCAATAATTACACTATGAGTGCTTATGATGCTCCAGAATAACCTACATCTGTGGACATAAACATCTTTATTCCATCATAACATTCACAATATGTAATGGAGTTACTAATAGCTCACTTAAACACGGGCAAAAGATGTAAAAAAAAAACAAAAAATAGAGTGGGAAAGAAAAATAACACATTTATGCAGTCATTTACAAAGCTGAGACATGGAATTTCAGCAACTATAGTAGTATTTTGGTAAATGTAACTTTTAGCATTGTTGAGTTTCACACAGGTGCCAGCGAAGAGCTGGTCAAGGCCAAGAACTTGCAGCACTTTCTGGACTTTGGGGCTCATACCACTGATATCTCTGATCCTGATGGCAAAGGCCAGTTTGGGTTCTGCAGGCACATGGAGGTTGCCAGCTTCTCTCGCCATCCTTGCCATCTGAATTTCAGTTCCTGCATCTGCCTGTGTTCCTTGCGGTAGTGCTCAGCTTTTTCATAGATAAGTTTCCTCCTGGCCTTTCAAAGCATCTTTTTGGGCAGACTTCTTTCTCAGGCACTTGATCTGCAGCTCTGCAAAATTTTGCTTTTTTTTAAGGGGTTTCTGGCACAGCAGGAACCTTCTTCCTCTTTTAGCACCCTCCAGTCAGAAAACAGCTGATCAGTGCATTTCTAATGGCAACAGCACTTGGGCTACTTAGTCCCTTATTAATTAGACCATAGTCAATTTCCTCTCATTAGATTTCCTAGTGCCCTGTATGAGTATTTCAGTAAGAACCAGGATCACTACTGCTTTAGACTATGCAGCACTTACTTGATTATGATTTTTTATACTTTGTTTGGTCAGGAACTAAACATTGCATAAAATCATGTGTTAGGATTGTATTTCCCTTCTAGGTCAGGAAACATTGCTTCCTTTTCATTTGGGAGTGTTGGTAATATTGCGTGAGAGACTAGTGTTGCTATTGATGTTCAGAAAAGTGAAGTAAATTGATCCAACCAGTATCTGATTGCTTGTGTCTCCTGTTCTTTATAGAAACTCAGCCAGCAAATTCAAAATGTGTTTCAAATTTTTTTCTTTAAATTTCTTCTTTTTAGTACTCCCCAGTAAGTCTTGCGAGAACCCTATTCAAACTTCAGTTCAAGAAGAATTTTTGTTTTTCTAGAAATACAGGGCATTAAATACCTGATAGAATGGAATAGAAGAAGCTTGGAAAAGATTCTCGGACTGTTCAGATGACATAGGAATACATGATAAGCCCTTGGGTTACACTCACTAGAGAGAAGCAAAGGGTAAGAATATGGTGGAAGAAAAGATTGGTGAGGTTTTCATTCTTCTCGTAGAGTTCCAAAGAATGTCCAAAGAAATGCCATTAAGAAAAACCAAACACACACGCTACCTTTTCTTTTCTACCTGAAATATTGTGGCTTAAGCTCGCTACGTACAATCTGTTTTTGCAGAAGTGCACTCCATGAGAAATCAATTTTTTCAACAGCTACTACATACCAGTTACTCGAAGTCTGTCCGTGCCGACCACAACTTCCTCCTCATCAACCGTAAACAGGGACTTGCCCTCTCTGGAGTTGATCTGAAATTGCTGACTCTGAACTTCTACCATTTGGGGACCTGAAGAATTATAATAAAACAGTTTATTGTAAAGTATTTATTATAAGTAGTGTTTAAACCTCTATTTTATACATCATATCATCAAGCAACACCAAATAACTAGATATTTAATATTTTGTACCAATATTTTTATTTATTTCTACTTCGTGCATTTTAAACCTAAGTCTAGAATAGTATTGAAATTAATCATGTCAAGCATATGCTAATATAAATCAAATATATGTATGAATAAATTTAAAACTTACCAAAATAATATATTTATTTTAATCATAATCAAAGTTGTATTCATTTGGTTATTAACCACTAGGGAATTTGCATTCTGAAATGTGAGATTTATGAAAGACTATATTACAGAAAGCTTGCTTTAGGGATCCAAGTTCACCCAGAAGCTTAATCACACCCTGAGTCTCAGAAGAGCCCCTTTCCTCTTACCACATGGGAAAGCCTGGGCAACACTCTCCTGTTCTTCCCCTGAGAAATTTCCGATTGCTTCGTGACATTATTCTTTCTATTTCACTTTCATCTCTAAGTTTAATCTCTCCCCCTGGGCTGTAGACACATTGTCTGCCAACTCACAAATCTGTTCGGCACATGATTGTGTGTGCCCACTGTGTGCCAGGCCCTGGAGGTACTGTGCCCAGTGGGGCATGGAAGATCATGCTTGGCTTCTCACCCGCTCGCCCACTCATGCACACGGACACACACCCCAGGCAGTCATCCTTGTGTGACGTCCAGCTTCCCTTGTGCCTTACTTCCCTGTGTGTCCACTTAACCCGGCAGCTTTGAGACTCAAGCTCTCTAGAACACAGCTTTCACCATTGGCTTAAATAACTACCAGAATTTTCCAATGTGTAGTGTGTTTTATTTTCTCAGCTGTAAAAATGAGGTAATTGAGAAACAGGTCATGTGTTATAAGTTTTGTGTTTCTCATCGTACTCATTAAAATTGCTGGGTACCTGATAGAAATTTTAAAAAGCTTTTCAATTAATGTATAAATTACTTTTAAACATGGTCACCAAATAATTCCTGTTCTCATATAGATTTATTAATTTGTACTTCAAAACCTTCCAAGGATTCTTCAGTTATAAAAATAGATAAATAAATATATATTTTTGTTGAGAGAAGTAGGTATAAAGTTCACTTTTTCCATTTTTTTTCACTTTTTCTAGGTTAATTTTTTTTTAGAAAACATGGCTTTTTTTTGGATATTTGTGTGCATTTTCCTTTTAAATTTATGTTCACTGTTTACCTCTTCTCTTTTTTCCCTAAGGCTGAGGGACAGAGAGTGAGCGAGAGTGAGCAAGAGAGAGTGAGAGTGTTTCATCTCTTGGTTCACTCCTCAAATGTTGGTGATGACCTGGGCTGGGCCAGGCTGAAGCCCGGAGCCTAGAACTCTATCCACATCACCCATGTGGTTGTCGGGGCCCAAGCACTTGGGCCATCTTCCCCTGCTTTCCCAGGCATACCAGCTCAGATGCAAAGCAACCAGGACTCAAACTGCCGCTCATATGGGATACTGGTGTTTCATCTGGCAGCTTAACCTGCTGTGCCACAATGCTGGCCCCACTGGTTTACATATAATGATGGATATGAAGTTACCTGACTTTAAAATTAAGAAAAAGAAATTAGAATAATGTATCCAGTAAAAGTCCACTGTTCTGTTCATTGGAGGGTCATATAATTCTAGAAGGCCTTATTAAATGAAAAGCGCTAAACTTACATTTAATTGACTTCATATTTTTCTGCAACTATTATTTAATATACTCATATACTGATGGCATATTCAACAACTAGATTTAGTTGCACTTTACTTATCAAAGTATCAAAGCCATATAAATCCTTACTGAAAAGACATGTAGGAAAGTGAATCCCTTACATGCAAAACAAGTTGATTGAATGCTTTTTATGTGCAAGGTTCTGTGCTAAGAACCAAGGCTAAATAAATGAGTGACACACAGCTCACAGCTTGTTGAGGTTCATAGTCCATCAAAGAGAGACACACATAGACTTAGTTTCAGGTAATCCAATTAAATGCTGTGTTGAAGAAGCATGGACCAGCGTTCATGAAGAGTCCTGATAAGGAATGCATGGTCCATCCTTGGGGGTCAGGAACAGTATCAGGGGAAGACAATATCTGGGCTGACCTTGCAGAAAGAATTCACAGCTGCCTGATGAGGGCAGAGGGAGGCACTCCAGGTGAAAGGAACTGCCTGGACAAAGGCCTGGAGGGGACGTCCATCTCCAGTTTAGTCAAAGAGTATAGACACTAAATGTTTACGTTTAAATATGATTTTCATATCAAAGGAAACTCTTCTTCAAATGATAACACGCCCATAATTACTAAATTTGTAATGAATCCTTTAACTTTTATTAGTATTCTACTTTTTATAACCTCATGGGACACTGAAGCAGAGATCTTTAAGTAGAACTGAAATTCTACCTTTTTAATAAGAACAGAGCTATGTGGTACAATACCATGTGTAATGAAAGACTTCAGAACAAAGTAGCAAAAGTTAATGGTTTTATAATTTGATTAAGTTTATTAAATTGGCTTAGACTTTTAAGTGAAAATATCATTGAATTCTTCCTTACATACAATATGCCTTGTTAATAAATAGTTGTTTTACCCTTATGATAGCATTAATTTAAGAAAACAACATTTAAAAACAAATATTAGGAAATGAGTGTTTAGCCTAATGTTTAAGATGATGTCCCGCATCAGAGTACTGGGTTCAAATCCTGGCTCTGGCTCCCGGCTCCAGCTTTCTGCTCCTGCAGACCATGGGAGGGAGGTAGCAGTGATGGCTCAAATAGTTGGGTCCCTGTCACCTACATGGAAGACGCAGATTGAGTTCCCAGCTCTTGGTTTTGGCATAGCCTAGTCTTGGTCATTGCAGGCATCTGGGCAGTGAACCAGGAAATAGCTCTGTGTCTGCCTGTCTGCCTTTCAAATAAATACAAAATAATTGAAAAGAACTCACAGAATCCTGGGGCAGATGTTTGGTGCAGCGGTCAAGCCACCACTTGGAATGCTCACATCCCAGGGTGGGAGTCCTGGCTTTGCTTTCCATACAGCTTCCTGCTGGTGCACATCCTGGGTGACAGCAGGTGACGGCTCAGTTCGTTGGGTCCCTGACACCCACATGGGGGACGTCCTCTGGATTGAGTTCTAGGCTCCTGGCTTTGGCCTGGCACAGCCCTGGCTGTTGCATGTATTGGCCAACAAATATCTCTCAGTTTCTCTCTGCTCTTCAAATAAATAAAATAAAATTTAAAAATTTCAAAATCCTTTATGAAAGGTCCATGCATAATATGATTTGGCAAATGCCAGGAACTTCAAGGAGTTTGTGGAAAATTTGTATTATCTTTAATCCCATTTTTCTGCTTTTTGAAGCCCCCTCATGCAGTATTGTAGAGAAAGTACTGGACAGAAAGCAAAAATCATGATTAAGTTCACGCTACTGCTTTTACAGCATGACCTGTACTATTTGGCTGTACTTTACTAGCCTGACATTAATGAGCCTTATCTGTATTAAAAATTAATTAGAAAAAGATAGAATAGAATAGAATACAATAGAAAAGGTTAAAGACCAAGCTTGAAAGTTCCTTGAGCAAAGTCAGTGAATCCAAGCAAGTGAAACTTAGACGACTTCTTATAAATGCCTTTGATATTCATAGAGGAAACTTAAGTTGGCTTCCAAAAGGGTATAAAATACTTCTAACTAATTCTCTGCTGTCTGGAAGCTTCCACTTTTTGTTGTTGTTGTTGTTGTTTTATTTTTATTTTTTTAAACTTTTATTTAATGAATATAAATTTCCAAAGTATGGCTTATGGATTACAATGGCTTCCCCCCCATAATGTCCCTCCCACCCGCAACTCTCCCCTTTCCCACTCCCTCTCCCCTTCCATTCACATCAAGATTCATTTTCGTTTCTCTTTACATACAGAAGATCAGTTTAGCATACATTAAGTAAAGATTTCAACAGTTTGCTCCCACACAGAAACATAAAGTGAAAAATACTGTTTGAGTACTAGTTATAGCATTAAATCTCAATGTACAGCACACTAAAGACAAAGATCCTACATGAGGAGTAAGTGCACAGTGACTCCTGTTGTTGACTTAACAAATTGACACTCTTGTTTATGGCCTCAGTAATCAACCTAGGCTCTTGTCATGAGCTGCCAAGGCTGTGGAAGCCCACTGAGTTCACCGACTCTGATCATGTTTAGACATGGTCATAGAAAAGTGGAAGTTCTCTCCTCCCTTCAGAGAAAGGTACCTCCTTCTTTGATGACCTGTTCTTTCCACTGGGTTCTCACTCGAGGAGATCTTTCATTTAGGTTTTTTTCCCCCCCCCCAGAGTGTCTTGGCTTTCCATGCCTGAAATACTCTCATGGGCTTTTCAGCTGGATCCGCATGCCTTAAGGGCTGATTCTGAGGCCAGAGTGCTGTCTAGGACATCTGCCATTCTATGGGTCTGCTGTGTATCTCACTTCCCATGTTGGATCGTTCTCTCCCTTTTTTATTCTATCAGCTAGTATTTGCAGACACTATTCTTGCTTATGTGATCCCTTTGGTTCTTAGTCCTATCATTATGATCCATTGTGAACAGAAATTGATCACTGGGACTAGTGAGATGGCATTGGTACATGCCATCTTGATGGGATTGAATTGGAATCCCCTGGTATGTTTCTAACTCTACCGTTTGAGGGAAGCTTCCACTTTCTAATAACCAGTCATTGCAACACAGGCCTTATAGGAATATATGCATAATATGTAATTTTATATACTATTTATTATATACTGTATAGATATATTGTATACAATATATGCAATATATTCTACATTATTGTATTATATCATATAATGTATACTATATGAAAATATATAGTATATTATATATTATATACAACACATATTATATGCAATATACAATATATATAATACATTAACTTATATATGTACTCTATTATATTATATAATTAATGTATTAATATGCAATTCCACATTATGATTATATTATACTATATAATATATTATATACATAAATATATTATAGCATATGTATTACATAATATACAGCATATAATATATGTAGTATATAATATATTATATATAACATATAGCATACATAAAATATATGATTTTATATAATATCAGATAATATAGCTATAATATACATTATATGGTATTATATATTACATAATATATAGCATTATACTACATAATGCAGTGTATAGTACATAATATGAAATACACATGCATTATTTTATATAACATACCATATGTTATATGTACAACATATATAATATAGTATATATTATATAATATATTAGCTATTATATACTATATATTAGCTATATTATATTCTATGCTGTATCACATTATATCATGCATAATATACAATTATACAATATAATACATATATATTATTATAGTGCATTATATATATAGTGTATTATACACATAACATATTACATCATATGCATTATATAATATACAGCATATAATATATGTATTATAAAATACATCATAAATAATATATAGCATACATATATTTGTATTATGTATATATTATATATGAATTATAATGTATTTATAATTATAATGTATATATAATGTATATATAATTATAATGTATATTATTATATTAGAGATATTACACAGTATATATAAAATATATCACTGTTTATTATATAATATATGATATGTATTATATAATATATTATGGCATATATAATACTATATACTTCATATAGCTATATTATATGTCATATCATATAAAGCATTATATCATGCATTTTATATATACTATATAATAATATAATATAAATATATAATGTAATTATGCACTATAATACATAATGCATAATATACAATATATTATAGCATATAAACAATGTATAATGCAGTATATAAATTATATATAATAAATTGTATATATATCACATTATATCATATAATAAATAAATTATACACTATACAATATAATACATAATATAACATATTATCACATTATAATATAATATAACAGTGTATATTATATATTATATAATATACCATGATATTGTAGCTTATATATTATATATTGCATGTATTATATAATGTTACATTATATAGAATATCACATCTATATTATATAATATACATAATATAAAACATATACTATATATTTTATTACATGCAATATAATATATAATATATTATGCATTATTATATATTACATATCATACATATTATATAACATACAATATAATATATCATGAATATTATATAATAGATTATATAATATGATATATTGTATATGTAATACACTTTATATACTATATGTACCATATTATATATTACAGGTTATTATATACTATATCATATATTATATATTATATATTTAATATGTAATACATATTATATTGTACATATTATATATGCATACATAATGTATTATACATCATATATTATATATGACTATATAATATTATATAATATTACATATAATATATGCAATATATTGTATATGTAATATATTATATATTATATAATAGCATATCATATATACTATAGAATACATAATGTATTATCATACAATGTATAATGTTACATATTATATATGTGATATACTATATAATACATATATTATATATACTATATATGCAATATAATATACTATATCATATATTATTATAATATATAATATATAATATAGTATTTTGTAATATTATATTATAGTATATAATAAATTATATAGTATAATGTATTGTTATATAATAATGTATAATAATATAGATGTAATATATTATATAATATATAGTATGTTTTATATATTACTTATTTTACATGTGAGATTATATAGTATATGTAATATATTATATATTATATAATACAATACATAATATAATATAATCATATGATACAGTGTATTGTCTAGTGTAATAATTTATTTATTATATGATACAATGTGATAATATTATATACAATTTATTATATATAATTTATATATATTTATATATAAATATATTTATATCTATATATTTATATAGTATTATATACAATATATTGAAGATATTATATATTAGATATGAATTATATATTATACAATATACTATGTATTCTGTAATATATAATATGCTGTATAATTACATTTATAGTATATAATATATTATACATATATCACAATATATGATATAGTATATATAATTATAATGCATAATGCCTAATTATTACATTATACATTATACTATATAAATATATATTATATAAAAATACATATTAATATGATAATGTATAATGTGATAATTATGCATTATGTATTTTAATATATATGAATATGTATATTTATGATATATAGTATGTACAATATAATTATATGTATTATAATATATTTTTATTTATAATATGTATTATATAACATATATACAGCATATATATTATATATTATATAATTATATTATATATACAATATATAATATTATCATATGTCGTTTATTATATGTTATTTATTATATAATATATAATATATATAATATATATTATATAACATATATAATATATAATTATATAATATATAATGTATAATATATGTAATATATATTTATATATTATATATAAGATACAGATATATAATATACAGAATATACAGTATATAATGCAGAATATATATAATTGTATAAATATATGTAGCAGATATATTTATTTATTTAGGATGTAGAGTTATGGACAGAGAGAGGGAGACAGAGAGAGAGGTCTTCCATCTACTGTTTATCTCACTAAATGGCTGCAACTGCCAAAGCTGTGCTGATCCGAAGCCAGGAGTCAGGAGCTTCTTCCAGGTCTCCACATGGGTGGAGGGGCCCAAGGACTTGGGCCATCTTCCACTGCTTTCCCAGGCCATAAACAGAGAGCTGGATCAGAAGAGGAGGAGCCAGGACTAGAACTAGTATGCATATGGGATGCCAGTGCCACAGGCAGAGGCTTAGCCTACTGCGCCACAGCGCCAATCCCCTTATTTGGTTTTAGTATCAAGCTAATGCAGGCTTTCTAAAATGAATTTGGAAAAATTATCTCTTATTTTTTTGGAATAACAAGAATTTATGCTATTTTTTATTTAGCATTATGTAGAATTCAGCAATGAAGTCATCTGTTCCTAAGCTTTTTATTGATGGGAGTTTTTTTATTACTGATTAGAATGCTGCTACTCATTATTGGTGTGTTTAGCTATTTCATTTATTCATGGTTAATACTTGGTAAAGGTGTATGAGACCAGGTATTTGTCCATTTTTTTCTAGGTTATAATTATTGTTTATACTTGTTCATAAAATCGCTTTTATTTCTATATATATAATTTCTTTTATTTCTATAGCATCAGTTCTTACCTCTGAAATTATTTATTTAAATCTTCTGTTTTGTTCTTAGTTCATCTAGCTCATTTTCTTATGAGAGAGAGAGAGAGACAGAGAGGAGGGTCTTGCTTCCGTTGGTTCACTCCCCCAAATGGCTGCTATGGCTGGCACGCTGCACTGATCCAAAGCCAGGAGCCAGGTGCTTCCTCCTGGTCTTCCATGGGGTGCAGGGCCCAAGCACTTGGGCCATCCTCCACTGCCTTCCTGGGTCACAGCAGAGAGCTGGACTGGAAGAGGAGCAACCAGGACTAGAACCTGGAGTGCCAGTGCTGCAGGTGGAGGATTAGCCTAGTGAGCCATGGTGCCACCCTGCTTATGTTTTCAATGAAGATCCTTATCAAGAAACTCTGTTTCATTTTTTTGGTGTTGATTTTTATTTTCTATTTCACTTATTTCTACTTTGAGTTTTTTTCCTTATACTAACTTTGGGTTTCATTTGTCCTTATTTTTCTAATTCCTTAAAGTGCAGTGATAAATCATTTGAGATCTTTCTGATGTTTTGATGTAAGCACTGATTGTAATAAACTTTCCTCTTAGTACTGCTTTTGCTGTTTAGTATGCCATTTTCCATTTCCATTTCTTTAAAGAAATTTTAAAATCTTCTTAATTTCTTCCTTGATCCATTGGTTGTTGAGGTGTAAAGGCATTCAATTTCCATGTGTTTATGTTGTTTTCAAATTTTTTTTTGTTACTGATTTTTAGTAACAGATTGTGGTCAGAAAAGATACTCAGTATGCTTTCTATTCTTAAAAATTTGTTGAGACTTATTTTGTGAATGACCTATGATCCATCCTGAAGAATGGTCCATGTACTGTTAAGAATATGTATTCCGCAAATGTTGGACGGAATGTTCTGTAAGCGTCTATCACATTCAGTTGATCTAGGGTGCGATTTGACCCTGCTATTTCTTTATGTATTTTTCTGTTTGTATGATCTGTCCATTTCCGAAAATGGGAAGCTCAAGTTCCCTACTATTATTGTATTAGAGTCAATATCTCAATTTAAGTCTACTAACATTTGATTCATGTATTTGGGTGCTCTGATATTGGATATTTAAATTCCTCTTTCTAGTTTGAACGATTTATCACTAGGTTGTGATCTTCCTTGACTTTTTATATTGCAATTGATTTAAAGTCTATTTTATTTGACAGACGTATGAATACTCACGCTTTCTTTTGGGATGCATTTGCATGGACTATCTTATTCCATTCCTTCACTTCCAGTCTACCCATGTCCTTAGAAGGGAAGTGAGTTTCTTGTATCATATGGTTATGCTTTTTCTTCATTCAGCAACTGGATGTTTTTAAAAAAGATTTATTTGATGGAGCTTATGTTGAGAAATAAAGTGTTGTACTTGATCACTGATCATGAACTGCCTCTGTTGTAACTGTGGATCGAAGAGCTAGCAGAGAAATTTGTACTTTTATGCGTGTGCTCAGAGTTAACAGACTGTGGTAACAGAAATCTGAAACGTATTGTTGGAGGACTGGTGTTATTTAACTAAATCATGATAGCTGAAATTTGTGCTTATCAGAGACACACAGGACGAGGACTGCCTGTATTTTCCTCTCTGACATTAATAGTGAATACATCTTTACCTTGATGATAATGTAATTTTGTAAATACAGAAAAACATTTTGAAAATTCCTTGATATGACAGGTTCGACTACTTTCACTTCTATGTGGCTATTACGGATATCCAGAAACTTAACCATGGGTCAGAAAACCAGGACTTTACTTCTAATCCTAGCGCTAATGTACCACATAACATGAGAAATCACGTAAATTCCTTTGGACTTGGGGCCCATATTGAGGTGCAGCGGGGTAGGTCACTGCTTATGATATTGGAGTGCTGGTTCAAGTCTTGGCTGCTTCACTTCCAATCTAGCTTCCTGCTAATAATGTGCATGAGAAGGCAACACATGACGGGCCAAGTATATGGACCCTGGTCACTCGTGTAGGAGACCATGATGGAGTTCCTGACTCTTACTTCTGCCTGGCTCAGACCTGCCTGCTGCAGACATCTGGGGAGTGAACCAGCAGATGCAAGATCTTTCTCTGTCTCCCTCTCTCTCTATTGCTCTGCCTTTCAAATAAATAAATAAATCTTTAAAAAATAAAAAGCTCATGTTTTAATTTTTATCTTGTGATTCAATTTTTCCCATGGACTTTATTAAGTCTCCTCATAATTCTTTAATTAATAACTTTAATTAAAATATTTCAGGCTTTCCCTGTACTTTTCCATGGCGCCCTGTGGTGCTATTTTCTATGGTCAACATAACATAAGAATTAGAGAATTCATACCATAATGGTTCATAAATGTTTTGGAATTCTTGAGAAAAGGTAATTTATCTAATTAGCCTATTCATGGGCCAGGTGCACGCAAACACTGTGAAGCTGGACTCACCCACTTTCAACCTGCCTGTGACCTCCCCATCTGAGTTGCGAGCATTTACAGTCACATTCTGGGTCGACTGGAGGAGCAGAGATGAGTCCTAGGAAGGAAATCACAGAATTAGCAAAGGAGATGCTATTTTAATGATCATATCACTTATAGACTTAGGACTTAAATAAAATAAATTTCTGTATAGTCACAGACCCTGGGAGCCTATTAAATTTGTTGCTAAAACCATTAAAAATTTTGAGCTATGTTAAGGGAGTAAATGTATCAGCTTTTCCATAAACTATAACTTTATGGGCTTATTAAGATTTTGTGCACTGGTTACAACGTGCCAAGTCTGTTCTCAAGGTAAAGATCTAAAATGAACAAATTTTAATCAACGCTCTTTTTTTTTTTTTTTCCAAGGAATTGAAATTCCATTTCTGGTTATACCCAGGACACGACACATTTTAGAAACATAAATCAGAGAATGTTCGCTTCTCCTACAGGAAATATCATTCAGAGTGGGTTAAGCTGCTGCTTACCATGACAGCATCTGATATCAGAGAGCTGATTCCAGCCCTGGCTGCTCCACTTCCAATCCAACTTTCTGGCACCGTGTTTGGGAAAGTGGCAGAAGATGGCCCAAGTATCGGGGACCCTGCCTCCCATTTGGGAGACCAGGATGAAGTTCCTGGCTCCTGGCTTTCACCTGGTGCTCCAGACCTGGCTATTGTGCCCATTTGAGGAATGGACCAATGGGTGGAAGTTCTATCATTCTCTCCCCCTCTGACACCCTACATTTCAAATAAATAAAATCTTAAAACACAGAACTCAGTAATTTGGCTGTTGGAATCAGGTAAGTTTATGGCTCACTCAGTAGAAACTAAGTCTCTTCCAAAGTGGTGGGTAATTCTGTGATTTTTTTCAGAGGAAAAGAAGTTTAAGACTATATATAAGAGATCAGATTTTTTTCTAATTTGCAGTATGGAAACAGATGAATCTATCAGCAATTATTATTTAACAATGCGACCTTTTTATATTTTATTTATTTTATTTTTTCACTCTTTTTAAACTTTTATTTAATAAATATAAATTTCCAAAGTACAACTTTTGGATTATAGCGGCTTTTTCCCCCCATAACCTCCCTCCCACTCACAATCATCCCATCTCCCACTCCCTCTCCTATCCCATACATATCAAGATTCATTTTCAATTATCTTTATATACAGAAGATCAATTTAGTATATACTAAGTAAAGATTTCAACAGTTTGCGCCCACACAGAAACACATAGTATTTTTTTTAACTTTTATTTAATAAATATAAATTTCCAAAGTACAATTTTTGGATTATAGCGGCTTTTCCCCCCATAAACTTCCTCCTACCTGCAACCATCCCATCTTCCACTCCCTCTCCCATCCCATCACATCAAGATTCATTTTCTTTTTTTTCATAATACACATTTTTTAAATTTTTATTTAATAAATATAAATTTCCAAAGTACAGTTTATGGATTACAATGGCTTTTTCCCTCCCATATCTTCCCTCCCACCTGCAACACTCCCATCTGGAGTGTTGGACTGCAGACATGGGCCTGATAGAGCTGAGTGCTGAGTTGATGGTGAACTTGCCCACTCCATTTTGCTTTATGAGAATAAAAGTTCCCACAGTCTGAGGATACCTAATCTGAAATGCTTAGGACCAATAATATTACAGAACATTTTGGATTTTGGAACATTTGCATACACATAATGAAACATCTTAGGGACAGGACCCAAGTCTAGATGTGAAATTCATCCATATTTCATATACACTTTGTACATAGAGCCTGAAGATAATTTCATATGAGGGACTCCAAAAATTCATGGAAAATGGAACTAAAAGATGTTTATTTTGGGGCAGAAAATTGAAATATATTTATGGTTTTTTCATGCACATTTTCCATGAGCTTTTTGAAGTTTCCTTGAACAATATTTTAATAATTTTGTGCCAGAAACTAAGTTTTGTGGAGTTGAATTTCCCATTTGTGGTTCATGTTGATGTTCAAAAAGTTTTGGAGTTTGGGTTCTTGGGCTAGAGATGCTCAACATATATCAAATTATGGCACTCATCAAAGGAGGTAACTTTCTCTGAAGGGAGGAGAGAACTTCCACTTTGAATATAGCCTTGTCTAAATAAGATTGGAGTTTGTGAACTCAAGAGGCTTCCATAGCCTTGGCAGTTCATGACAAGAGCGTTGGGTGATTACTGACGTCATAAATAACAGTGTCAATTGTTAAATCAACAACGGGAGTCACTGTGCACCTACTCCCCATGTGGGATCTCTGTCCTTAATGTGTTGTACTATGTGAATTAACAGTAAAACTAGTATTCAAACAGCACTTTATACTTTGTGTGTCTGTGTGGGTGCAAAGTGTTGAAATCTTTACTTAGTATATACTAAGTTGATCTTCTCTATATAAAGATAATTGAAAATGAATCTTGAAGAATGAGATGGGAAAGGGAGTGGGAGATGGGATGGTTGTGGGTGGGAGGGAGGTTATGGGGGAAAAGCCATTATAATCCAAAAGTTTTACTTTGGAAATTTATATTTATGAAATAAAAGTTGAAAAAAAAAACAAATTATGGCACTAGTAGCTGGGTATTCTGCTTTTTTTTTTTTAAGATTTATTTATTGATTTGAAAGTCAGAGTTAGAGAGAGAGAGAGATCTTCCATCCACTGGTTTACTCCCTAAATGACTGCAATGGCCAGAGCTGGGCCAATCCAAAGCCAGGAGCAAGGAGTTTCTTCCAGGTTTCTTACCTGGGTGCACAGTTCTGCTGTTCTCTCTGGCACACTGGTAGGGATTTGGATCAGAAGTAGAGCAGCTGGGACTCGAACCAGTGCCCATATGGGATGCTGGCTCTACAGGCATAGGCTTTACCTGCTATGACACAGAGCTGACCCCATATTCTGTCATTTGTTGTAAAGCTCTCTTAATTGAAAAATTGGCAGGTCAGAAACTGCAGTGTATCTACATTAACAAGAAAACAATACATGTATTCTCTATTACTTAACAAATCTCATATTAAATTATACTTGTCCTGTAATCTACATTTTAAGAATCTACAGCAAAACAATCAAGAGGTACATTAAGGAACAATTGTAATTTTTTTTTTTTTCTGGGAAATACAGGAGCATTGTTTTCATTTTAGAAAAGGAAATCAAGAGCTACACAATGTGAATTATTTTTTCTATTTCGGTTTTCCTAATTAGCTAGTCATGCTATTTTTCTTTAAGAAACGATGTATTCATCTGTTTGAAAGGCAGAGTTACAAAGGGAGAGGGAGAAACAGACGAAGGAGAGAGACAGAGAAAGAGAGAGAGAGAGGGGGAGATATCTTCAATGTGCTGGTTCACTCCCTAATTGGCTGCAACAGCCAGGACTGGCCAGGCTGAAGCCAGGAACTTGGAACTGCATCTGGGTCTCCCACATGGGTAGCAGGGGCCTAAGCAGGGAGCAGCCAGGACTCAAAGCAGAGCCCATACGGGATACAGCTATCACAGCAGCGACAACCTGCTGTGCCCTGCTGGTGATGTCCTTTAAAAAATCTAGAGCATTTGCAGAATGACAGCAATATAGAAGAACACTTTGTTTTGAATTCTGAATGTATTTATTTGACATAGTGTGACACTCAGCACTATTTTAACTTTAGGGTGTAGATAAAAGAGGCAGAGGACATGGTGTCTTTTGTCAACAGTGTGTGGTCCACGTAAGGGACCATGGGAGAGAGCATGAAAGACAACTAACAATATAAGGTGTATTTGGTAGGGCCTCATATGGATCAAAATTGCCATAAGAGCTCTCAATAATCCTCTGTGACCACTTCATACACACACATAGTTAATTATTTCAAATGAACCTAACATGGGAAAGGTAGAGACTAATTTAGTCAATGAAGCAACATCCTTAAGAATTCTATCATATAGTATGTGAAAAGTTATATTAGCTGGCATGAAGATATTCATTATATTCTCTGACCATTCTTTGAATGGTGGTGGGATCCACAGGGGTGTCTCCAGTTAACAGTCTGTGTCCTCTGTTTATAAAATGATCTATCTGGTTGTATGCTTATGAATGTTTACTGGTCTTCTGAAAGATTGTCTTTGGGTTTCATTAATTTTCTCTATTGTTTCAACATTTTCTATTTTACTTTGGATCTCTATTCTTTCATACTTTCTCTTACTTTGCTCTTGTTTTTCTAGTTTTCAAGGAGGAAACGTAAGACATTTATTTTATTCTTTCCTGACATAGCCCTTTATGTCCATAAATTTCCCTCTAAGCATTGCTTTAGCAACGTCTCTCAAATTTGAAATACTGGTATTTTTTTCAATTTTATTCAGTTGGAAATACTCTTTAATTTCCTGTTTGTTTTCTTCTTTGATCCATGGGTTATTTATAAATACTTTACTTAATTTCCAAATATTTGGAAAATTTTCAGATCGTTACTGCTATTAAATTTATTGTGGTCAGATAACATGTTTTATGACTTAAATGCTTTTAAATATATTGATATTGTTTTATGACCCCAAACATAATGTGTATTGATAAACGTTCCTTGTGCAACTGACAATAATTGTGTTCTGCTCTTATTGAGTGGAGTGCTTTGTAAATGTTAATTAGGTCAGATTGATTTATAATATCCAGGTTTATTGTATGTCCATTTGTTCTACCAATTATTGAGAATATGGTGTTGAAATCTTTGTTGTGGATATTTCCAGTTTTTCCTATATTTCTATCTGTTTTGACTTCACGTATCTTGAAGTTCTGATATAGGTATATAAATGTTTAGTTACTCATAGATAAAGGTTGCCAAATGTACTCCATTACCATCTGAAATGACTTCTTTCTGTATCTATGAAACCTTTATCTATTTGCTTTAAATCCACCTTATTTATATAGCCACTCCAACTTTCCTTTGATTAGTGTTAGTATAGTACATCTTTGATTCTTTTCACTCTTAACCTATTTGTATTTTAATAATTAGGGTGTCTTTCTTGTAGGTGGCATATACTTGAGTTTTGCTTTTTCATTCAGTGTGACATTGTCTTTTAATTAGAATGTCTAGCCATGGATTTCATGTGATTGTTGCCAACTTGCTATTTATTTGATTCCTATTTATTCCCCCCTTCCTTTAGCTTCCTTTTGGATTGAGTGTAATTAATTATTTAACTTTTCATCTTTTTGGTTGATGTGCTAACTAAACTTTTTTAGTTATGGCTACTTCAGATTTATATTATACATCTTTAATTTATCATGACCCCTTTTTACCAGTTCATTTATTTTTTATTTTTTTAAAGATTTTATTTATTTATTTGAGAGGTAGAGTTACAGACAGTGAGAGGGAGAGACAGAGAGAAAGGTCTTCCTTCTGTTGGTTCACTCTCCAGATGGCCACAATGGCTGGAGCTGAGCCAATCTGAAGCCGGGAGCCAGGTGCTTCTTCCCGGTCTCCCATACGGGTGCAGGGGCACAAGGACTTGGGCCATCTTCTACTGCTTTCCCAGGCCATAGCAGAGAGCTGGATTGAAGTGGAGCAGCTGGGACTAGAACCAGCGCTCATATGGGCTACCAGCGTCACAGGCAGAGGATTAACCTACTGTGCCATGTAGCCGGCCCATATCAGTTCATTTATGATATAAGAACCTTACAATGATATTTTCATTTTCTTTCAGGGTCTTCTTTTTTTGCTATTGACATACGTTTTATTTTTATCCTTTTATAAACTCACAAATACGTTGTCATTATTTCTGCTTTAAGCAGTCATGTAGATTCTAAACTGTTTGAAAATTTCTTTTTGTTTAGCCACATACTCACCATTTCTGGCATTTTATTTTTTTGTGAAGATCAACACTTTTATCTGGAATCAGATTTTCTTAGTCTGAAAGACACCCTTTAAAATTTCTTGCAGTGCTGGTTTGCAGCGATATTTTCTTTCAGTTTTAGTAAGTCTGATTAAAGTAGTTATTTTGGCTTCATTTTTTGAAAGCTTTTTTTCTAGGTATAGAATTCTAGTTGAGTTGTTTCATTTTTCTTTTAATATTTTGAACTTGGTGCTTTGATGTCTTCCGGTTGGCTTGTTCCTTTTTAGCAGTTCAGTGTCATCCTTTTCTTTGTTCCTTTGTATATAACACACTGTTTATCCATGGTTGCTTTCAATATTTCCCTTCACCTCTGCTTTTAAGCAATTTGATCATGGTGCATCTTGATGTTGTTTTTTCTTGTTTCTTCTGTCTGGCGTTCATCAGACCATGTCTGATCTGTGAATTTAAAGTTTTCATCACACTTGGGACAAATGTCACACTTTTTTTTTTCAAATAATATTTTCCCTCCCATCTCTCTCTTTTCCATTGGAGATTCCACTTAGACATACACACAAGGTGCCTCAAGTCACTGATACACTGTTAATCTTTTTCCAGTCTTTTTTTTTTCCCTCCAGTTCCTGGGAGCAAGTTGCCATCTTGTTATTTTTATTTTTATTTTTTTTCAGTCGTTTTCTTCTGTGCTTCATTTTGGAGAATATCTGTTGCTATGCCTGCTATTATTCCTGCCCAGTGACATTTTTTTAAATTACAGATACTTTTCATCTCTAGACTAACTTGGGTCTTTTCTGTCTTTCCATCTTTCATGCCTCTCTTTAACGCAGTTGTATTTGATGTGTGCGTACAGTTGAAACATAGCTTCCTTGGACTTTGTAGACTTCTAGATGATTTGTCAGAATGAGCCAGGGCAGCATTTGTTCTACTGTTGGTTTTCTGCCACTCTTGCACCAATGTCCTTCTGTCTCGTGTTGCTGTCCCAGGACTTTGGAGTGTCTCCACTCTGGCTGGTGGGAACATGAATTGATCCCAATCTTGTGTGAACTCCAGGGGGGTGGGTCCTTCTGGTTCCCTTCTAGGAGTTATTTCCTCAGTCTCAAGGTGCTTCCTCACACACCTGCAGACATGGGGCAGTGGGCGAAGAGTGAAGGGAGCAACTCTGCTGTCTCTGGAGACCTGGGAACCCCAGCTGCCTTTGGTTCCAGGTTACTCTCAACTCTAGGGAGAGGATCTGCCTCTACTTGGTTCCCCTCCCTTGCTGTGGCTGGAAACTCTCTCAAGGCAGTGACCTGGGCAAGTCTTTCCTCAGGGACAACTGTCTCTTAAGCTGCCCACTGTCCAATATTTGAAAACCACTGATCATGTACTTCCCCCTCCCCTTTTATTAGTTGCTTTGTGCAGGAATAAATCTATTCCCTTTCATTTCTACCCTATAATGATTTGTTTTATTTTTACATTTTTTTGTTCTTTTAATGAAAACTTCTCAAAAATAGCTGTATCTCATTTCAAGGGAAGTTTTATTGCCACAAATTTCTGCTGCATTTCATTTTTGGTCACAGTTATAAATAACAGTTTGAGCATTCCAAAATCCAAAAATCTGAATCCTAAATTCTCCTGAATATGAAACTGTATGAGAACTGACATGACACTCTTGACCTCAGGTATTAGGCTGCAGTTGAAACACAGGTACATAAAGCATGGTATAAAATTACCTTTAGGCTATGTGTATAAAATGAATACAAAACATAGATATATTTCGTGTTTAGATTTGGGTCACATTCCTAAGATATCTCATGATGCAGATGCGAATATTCCAAAACTGAAAAAAAAAAAAACCCAAACGTGAAATACTTCTGGTTACAAACATTTCAGATAAGCAATAGTTAACCAGTAAAACCTTTTTGTTTCATCAGTGATCATGACTATGTGCTTGGGTTAATGAGCAGGCTAGACGGCTTTAAACCAGGAATTCCTTTTTGACTTTTTGAGTAATCAGATGTTGGAGGCCAGAGTACCATGTCGATTTATGTAGAATGAAAGAATTCTCTCAGTCCAGGAATACAGATAAAGGAACTACATGTCAAATTTTGCAATGTCATAAAGAAATTTCTTTTCTGTAGTTTCATGGAAAGTTGCTACATTGACTCATCTTTGGAAAGGAAACTGGTAACTAAAATATCAGTGCATACAGAAGTTTCGAGACAGTTTTGTTCTGGGACTGCTATTGTTGGTAAGCCATATTAGTTACAAAATACTGTTAAGCTCTGTTATCACATATCTTTCTCAATGTTACTATAACTGTATGCATTGATTGGCACACTCATTAATCCCTCATTGTGAGACTTTAATATGTGAGACTTTAATATGCGATTATCTGAGATATTTTGCATAATTTTTCTGTTTTTTTCAAAGCATCCTGGAGATGAAGAAGTCTGATATTATACAACTGAATGTTGTTATTAATTCTCGAATATTAAACTTGCTATCATCTAGCCACCTGATTTCAGTTGTCAGGACAGTCTGATGTTTTCTGAATTACTTCCCAGTGTGTGGGGAAATCAGCCAACACAATGCTGGAGGGACGAAGACTAAGTCCTAATATCTGAATCATTTACTCATGTCTGATTTCCCTGTCTACAAAAACTTGCATAGACTCCCCATGCTCCTGTCAGGCAGGGCTGACACACACCGACATGCCATCACGGCCAATGTGGTAGACCTCAATAAGCGGAATCAGGCTCATCCACGGATCAGCTGATATTTTAGGTCATTGCCTGCTCTTGTAGCCAGTAAGATATTCCTAACAGTAATCAAAACCGCCTATAACTACTTGCACCCTTGGCAAGTGCTTATGAGTAAGCTCCAGGTAAAGCTTGATGAATATTCTGATTTTTAGGTTAGCCCAAGAGTGTTTTAACCTCTAGCAAAACTTTTGTTCCCTTTCTAATTTCCCCATCAGATGTACAGCCCCTGAAGTTAGGAGACACTGAAATATCCTTCCGTATTCGGAAGTATGGACGGAAAATGAAGAAGGTACTCGTCAAATAACAGGTGATTTAAAGTTGGATGCAATTTTTACTTTTTGGGGGGACAATCCTATTTATCAATAAACTAGTTCAATGTTTATGTCTACTATAAAATTTATAGCATCACATAAAGGAAAAAAAGAAGATATTGCAAAAAATTGTCTGAACTAAATTGTATGAGGGTTCTTCAAGAAGCTCATGGAAAAATGCATATTATGAAAAGACCAGCATATATTTCAAAATTGTTTAATTTTTTGCACCAAAACAAAATTATTTTCAAGCTTATTTGTTTATTGGGGAAAGAGAGAGAGAGAGGGAGAGGGAGAGGGAGAGGGAGAAGGAGAGGGAGAGAGAGGGGAGAGAGAGAGAGAGAGAGAGAGAGAGAGAGAGAGGTCTGAAGGCCTGCAATAGCAGGAAGCTGGAGTCAGTAGCTAGAGCCAGGAATCAAACTCAGGAACTCCAATGCAGGAGCAAGCTTCTTAACTGCTAAGCAAATATCGACTTCCTAAATTCATCTTTTCCATAATTTTTTGAGATATCCTCACATTGGTTCTTGGCTACACTTCTCATAAATTCTATGGTGGTAAGTGAAAGTCATGATTTAAAAGTTTCACATCATTTGCTGGTGATTTGAGCCTATTTATGGAGAATCTTATAGGTAGGATAATAATCTGCAACTAGTAGAATTAATGCTGAAGATATTACTGTGAAACTAATTCAAACTTCTCAGATAATTTTATATGTCTTGCATTAAATGTATTGAAGTTAGTTACACAGATGGAAAACAGCACAAATTGATTTTGGTCAATACTTTTATTTTTAAAAGCTTTAGTTTATTATGGTCTAAATTACTGAGGGCACCAAATTTAAAGCATGACACAAGCGAAGTCTCTTTAAAATGTAAAATTAGAGATAAGTTTCACAAGCTAATATTCAGGCTATTAAAAAAGGGCTTATTGTAAATGTGGGCATATGAGCACACCCTAAGAATAGCCTTTGAAATATATTCAATTTCTCTGCTTAACTATTATTTTGATAATGAACCAATTACTTAAAAATGTCATCAGATTATTCAAGTCTTGTATTTTCTTACCACTCTGGAGTGTATTTCTTTGGCGTACAATGGGAATAAAAATTCTGATTCTCCTTCCAGGCGAAGTCCATCTTTTGTTACATGCAAGTGACCCATTCCTGTCTATTTAAAAAAAGAGAGAAAGAAAGATATAAAACAGATGTTTTTGGTTGCTTTCTTTTCCATGTCTCTTTGTACTGATTTAAATTTCTTCACATTCTCACTAGAACTTGTTATTTTATGGTCTTTGATTGTAGCTAACCCAATGGGAGACTCACCTGTTTTTATCTGTTTAGCTTCTTTAAGTTTCATACCCACATAAACAATTGTTCACCTGTACTCCCTTTTTGAATGTATTGGAAGCACATATATTCAACCAACTGAATGTTGATCTTCTCTCCCTTCCCCCAGGATAGAGGGTTTTGTCTATTTTTTAGAAAGGAGAGCAGAGCAGTGCAGAGAATGACACAGACACTTAAAAGCATTTTCTACAGTGACAGGTGAATTTCCAGGGCAGGGACAGGTGATTCTAAACAGAAGCACATTCTGTGTTGCAGACTTCTTAGGACTTTATCAACAAGTCGCATTCACAAGAATCAAATTAAATGTGTGATTCTTCTGCAAGGTCTCCTCTCCATGACCCACCACTGTAGTCCTCTTTCCAAGGAGGGAATGTCTGGCTAAGGAAGCTCTAAATGCCGGTGGGCGTGGCCACTTCCACCCAGGCATAGGAGGTCCTTGGAGTCCCTTTTTGGCTTGTGATTCAGAGGATGGCGTGATTTGAAGGCCAAGCTCACATTAGAAAAAGCTTAACTACTGTTTGAATTCACAGAATTCAACCATGCAATTGTAAATCAAGGTTTAAGAAATTAAACCAATAGTGTAAATATTATAAAATCCATCATGAAATGGGTAATTAGCAGCATTTTGTTTCTACCAGGAATCTTTTTTTCATCATAGAATTAATCAAAGTGAAACTTCAAGATTATAATTCTTATGTGAAAATCTGCTGCTGAATTTCTGGGTTCAAGTAAATAAATGCCAACAGTTTTGTCAGAAAAATAAGCCCAGGCTCTACGGCACAGTGTGCTAAGCATCCGCCTGTGGCACTGGTTGTGTCCCCGTTGCTCCTCTTCACTTCTGATCCAGCTCCCTGCTAATGTGCCTGGGAAAGCAGCAGAAGATGGCCCAAGTGCTTGGGCTCTAGCACCGGTGTGGGAGATCCGGAAGCAGCTCCTAGCTTTGGATGGCCCAGCTCCAGCCATTTGGAGAGTGAACCAGTGGATGAAAGACCTTTTATTCTTTCTTTCCCTCTGTCTGTAACTCTACCTCTCAAATAAACAAATAATATCTTAAAAAACAAGCAAACAAAATAAGGATGATGCTAATCTTAGCGTCTGACATAGCTAATTTCACCATCAGATTGCCAAAGCTAATTGTCTGTGCTTTCAAGTGGTTATTTTTTTTTATTTGAAAAAATGAGGGAATTGACATAAGATGACTTAGGTATCTTTTCACCATATTCTATGATTTCAATAAAATATAATCTTTTAAAAAATAAGTCATCATACAAATCTTGAAAATAAAATACTTTTTGCTCAGCTTTTTAAAAAGATCAAATATATTAAGGTGTAACTTACAAATACCCTAGATCAAACTTCATTAAATAAGCTTAAATGCAGAATTCAGGTTACCATCTGATGATTCTAAGTTACTATTGCATGTCTGAATTTACTATCCTTTATTAAATAATACTGAAAATAGAGTAACAGGTTATGGGACTTTATAATTTTGTGCCAAGTTTAAACCAAGCATTCAATTAAAATAATCATGAACAGTTCGTATGTGTGTGTGTGTATGCATGATCAAAGAATCACAGACTGAACACAATCCTGATTAAAACCACCATTCTTACCCAATCTGACTCTTAAACTAATGTTCTTCTCATTGCTTTATAGAAGCTTTAAAGTAGTTTTTTTTTTTAGACAGTGAGAGAAAGACAGAGAGAAAGGTCTTCCTTCCATTGGTTCACTCCCCAAATGGCTGCCACGGCCAGCACTGCGCTGACCCGAAGTCAGGAGCCAGGTGCTTCCTCTTGGTCTCCCATGTGGGTGCAGGGCCCAAGCACTTGGGTCATCCTCCACTGCCTTCCCTGGGCCACAGCAGAGAGCTGGACTGGAAGAGGAGCAGCAGGGACAGAACCAGCGCCCCAACCGGGTCTAGAACCCAGGGTGCCGGCACCACAGGCAGAGGATTAGCCAAGTGAGCCGCGGTGCTGGCCAAAGTCTTTGTTTTAAACAAATGAGATTGTTAGTATATAGTTTCAAGATACCACCTCCATTAGCATTCACATAAAAATAATTATGATCCCAGAAGACAGTAACAGCTTTATATTGCTGGTGGGAGAGCGGAAGTGGGTACATTGACATGAAAAAGCACATTAACATCGAGGGTAAAACTGCTCCACGTGATAGGAGCGTAATTCTGGTTCAAGCTGATGAATATCACTGCTCACAGGGAGAACCTGTGGCTTGTAAATGTCTATGTGGGCCTTGGCCGCCTTTATTTCTTGGTTGCTGTCGCTCCCCCTCTTCGTGGAGGAACGACACAGGACCCTGTGTTGTTCTTTCATCTGCTCGGCCCTCCCCGGGTTTGCTGCTGGTTCTTCCTGGGTTGGCTACTGACCCTTCCACCTCCGTGGAAGGGCGGTTCCCCCTGCCACTTTCCCCACTTCCGCGGGGGAGCGGCACACCGCCGGCCGGCTCTCTCGGGGGCTGCTCAGATGTTCCTCAGGTGTTCCTTCAGATAGATGTTCCTCTTAGATGTTCCTGGTGCATGTTGTCTCTCTCCTCCTTTATAGTCCTCTTCCACCAATCCCAACTCTGCTACCCACACACTGAGCACGCTGCTCTCCTCCAATCAGGAGCAGCTCCTGCAGCTTGTCAAGTTGGTGAGAGGCAGCTGGGTAGAAGCTGTTTGCTCCTCTCCCAGCGCCATATTGTGGGAGAGCAGCTGTATAGAATAAGTCTTAATTCCAGTAACAGTATAGTCCAAGTTGCTCCCAACAGATCCCCCTTTCTTTTTATTTTTGGCGTTGATACGCGCCTGTCTTCGGTGCCCCGCGGCACACACTCTGCTCTGCTTGCTAGAGTTGCCCACAGGTGCTTACAAGCCCTACCAATCAGGCAAACCGAATCCGGGTCCTCTCTTCGCCATGTTGTGAGGAGGTTTTTAGGCGCTGATACGTGCCTGTGTTCGGTGCCCTGCAGCGCATGCTCTGCTCTGCTAGAACTGCCTGCAGGTGCTTACAAGCCCTACCAATCAGGCGAACTGAATCCAAGCCCTCTCATTGCCGTATTGTGGGGAGACTTATTGATGTTGATAACGTGCCTGTCTTCGGTGACCTGCAGCCGCCCACAGGTGCTTATCGTCTTACTAATCAGGCAGACCGAATCCAAGCTCTCTCATTGCCATGCGTGTTGTGGGGAGGCCTTATTTTTCTCTATTTCTCTATCTCCGGGCATTCCTATTTCTCCTATTTTACTTCTATCTGCCAGCATTCCTATTTCTCTCATTTTACTTCTAAACTTCTGTTTCTCTTATCCCTGCGGTTTCCCGGCTGCTTCTCGGCGCCTCGCTGCCCCACGGCGGCTTCCCGGCTTTGTGCCGCTTCAGCTGGCGCTTCTCTCATCTGCGTGGCTTCCCAGCGCCTGCCCTGCGGTGGGCTCCCGGCTCTGCGCGGCTTGGCTTCGCGCGCTCCGCGGTCTCCACGCCCTTCGCGCCCGCACCACGGCCTTCGCGCTAGCCCCACGTTCCCTATCTATTCACGCCCCGCGTGCTCTCTCTGCACTCGGCGGCTTCTGCGAGTCACACAGCGTAGCTTACATTTCCGCCACCGGTATTCAATCTAAGTTCCCCGGGCTACCCTGGCGAATTCAACCTAGCTTACACGTCTCCGCCTTATGGTTTGGCTTCCCGTCTTTTGCTCCCCGGGCTAATCTGACGGATTCCAACCTGGCCCACGTGTCTCCGCCTCTGGTTTTAGATTTTCACCTTTTGCTCCCTGGGCTAACTTGATGAATCCCAAGCTGGCTTCCATCTCCGCCTCAGCCTGCCCCCGCGGCTTCATCCTCCCTAACATTTTTCTCTACCCGGTATGTTTCCCTAAGTTTTCTTCCAACAATATTCCCCTCTCACTTCTCCTGGCTTCTCCCCACAGTCCGTATCCGAGTCTAAGTTTCTTCTAGGTTTCACTTTCACTTTCAACCTGCAGTCCGTATCTAAGTTTCTACTTGCTTTCACTTTAAATCCTAGCTTTCTTTTTTTTTTTTTTTTTTTTTTTTTTTTTTTTTGACAGGCAGAGTGGACAGTGAGAGAGAGAGAGAGAGAAAGGTCTTCCTTTGCCGCTGGTTCACCCTCCAATGGCCGCCGCTGCAGCCGGCGCACCGCGCTGATCCTGGCAGGAGCCAGGAGCCAGGTGCTTTTCCTGGTCTCCCATGGGGTGCAGGGCCCAAGCACCTGGGCCATCCTCCACTGCACTCCCTGGCCATAGCAGAGAGCTGGCCTGGAAGAGGGGCAACCGGGACAGAATCCGGCGCCCCAACCGGGACTAGAACCCGGTGTGCCGGCGCCGCAAGGTGGAGGATTAGCCTATTGAGCCACGGCGCCGGCCTAAATCCTAGCTTTCAATCCTAACTTCTTTCCCACAGTCCGTATCCAAGTCTATGCCTAGGCTTTCGATAGCTTCTTCCGGCACCTTTTCCGTCCGGCTTTTCCCTAGGCTCTTTGCTAGTCTCTCCAGTATTTTCCCACTTCTTCCCACTTCTTCCCTCCTAGGTTTCCTATCCGAGTCACGGCACCATTATGTTGTTCCCCCTCTTCATGGAGGAACGACACTAAACCCTGCCTAGGCTTCATATCTGAGTCACGGCACCATTATGTCACTCCCCCTCTTCACGGAGGAACGACACAGGACCCTGTGTTGTTCTTTCATCTGCTCGGCCCTCCCTGGGTTTGCTGCTGGTTCTTCCCGGGTTGGCTACTGACCCTTCCACCTCCGTGGAAGGGCGGTTCCCCCTGCCACTTTCCCCACTTCCGCGGGGGAGCGGCACACCGCCGGCCGGCTCTCTCGGGGGCTGCTCAGATGTTCCTCAGGTGTTCCTTCAGATAGATGTTCCTCTTAGATGTTCCTGGTGCATGTTGTCTCTCTCCTCCTTTATAGTCCTCTTCCACCAATCCCAACTCTGCTACCCACACACTGAGCACGCTGCTCTCCTCCAATCAGGAGCAGCTCCTGCAGCTTGTCAAGTTGGTGAGAGGCAGCTGGGTAGAAGCTGTTCGCTCCTCTCCCAGCGCCACATTGTGGGAGAGCAGCTGTATAGAATAAGTCTTAATTCCAGTAACAGTATAGTCCGAGTTGCTCCCCACAGTTGCCATCCTATGCTTCAATCACCCATAGAAAAATTATAATAACAGGAAAAACTCAAGGCATATCCCTGGGATAAAAATTACAGCTACAGTGCTTTTTGTATCTCAGACTCCAGTAATCACAGGGCTCGGGGTGCTCACGGCAGTGATAATGAGACCCCTCTGCACCTAGGATAACTTCAGATTTATTGTTCTCCTGCAAATGCAGTCCTAATAACCTCTTGTCTTAGCACGAAAACACCACTAGGTTAGCACGCGTTTCTCCTGCTTGTGACCTCTGCTTCAGTCCTTCTCTGTTACAAGAAACATATACATCAAAGATTTCAATTTGGTTTCCAGACTGGAAAGCACTGGTGGAATATAATACCTTGCAGAAAGAAACGACTTGGAAAAATGCCAAGGTTAAAAAAGCCACAGCACCCTATTTTTCTTTTAATCATACTTTCCATCAGTTTGTAAAACAAATGGGAAGCCGAGGCAGGCAGTTTAAAGCATCTGTGTCAGATAAAGGAAAACCTAATGACCCCGTGGGCAGGGCAAGGGAGAGGCAGGGGTGGAGCCGACGAGAGGGGACCAAGCTCAGTCCTGGTGCAGTCAGACCCGTGGTGAATGTGACTGAACGGAGGCATCATATGTGTGTGTGTGTGTGTGTGTGTGTGAGATGTTCCCAGCCAAGAAGGAAAATCCTTTTCCTAGAAGCCAGACAATATTTGATTGCTTTCCCTTCTCACAGGTTGCTTTCTTGGGCGGAGATGTGTCCTTTTCACAACTGATTTCATGAGACATGGAGACTTGCAGGGGTGAGTCTCAGGTAGTCCAGCAAACCTGCCATCAAGCCGAGTGAGGGAGGTGTCCTCCTGGTGTGGGGTAGTGTCATGCCAGCCTCTTAGTGACGCAGGGAAGCAAAGCTGGCTGATGAACGCAGGCACCTTCAGTGCCCTCCTGAAGCAGTCAGGACAGAAACAGTGGGCATTGTGCTCGTTCATACGATCACTGCTACAAGGTACTTTTTATCAACCCTTCCTCCAGTCTGATATCCCTCATTTGTAAAATACGGAACATTTTGGCTGGGGCTCCATTTGATCTCTTACATTGAATGAGTGATCAAGGACTGACACAGGCAGACAGAATTTCAGTACAAGTCTCACATGCCTTCTTTTATGAAGAAATCTTACAAACTGCAACCCGATTCAACATGTGTGCTGCTGAGAGGTGGGTAACGAGATGGGCAGCTTCAAAGAGAGGCTCACATCTTGGGTGCAGGATCTCATTCAGACTCACTTCTTCTGCTTGTGTTTCCCCAGACAAGGAACGGAACCTCCCAATCCACATCCGGATGATATAGTACAAGAAAGAACGTGAAGTCTGGGAAAAGGACTCCAAGCAACTCCTGCTGTATTCTCCAGAGCGGCTGAACTTCCCATGACCCTGGGAAACGCGCCTGCAACCCCACCTGCACAGCAGACTTCCCTGCGGCATGAGAGATGCTTGGTACAGATCATCAGGTAAGTTCATTTAGGTAACTGAGGGGTTTTTTGGTTTTCTTTCTTGTGATTGATCACTCGGCAGCAAAAGCAATGTTAAGCCCGTCTTTGTGGAATGTAGTGACATTGTATTAGTTTTGTCTTGCCACGAGATTACTTTAAGAAGTTCCTGGAAGGAAAGGCAGTGGGGATTTGGCACGGTGGGTAAGCTGCCTAGGTACACCTGCCCCTGATTCCAGCTTCCTGCTCATGTGCACCTGGGAGGCAGCAGGGGCTGGCTCCAGGTGGCTGTGTCCCTGCCAAGCACGTGGGAGAACAGGATGCAGTTTCCAGCTCTCAGCTTTGGCCTGGCCCAGCCCATGTTGTTGTCCAACCGGGGAGTTTTTTCTCTACCTCTCGATGCCCAAATAAATAAACAAAAATATAAAAACACCCAAGTGGTTTGATCTTTTTAAAAAGTATGTGGAAAGTGGAATCAATACGTAGTACCTTGCTGCTGAAAAATTTTGAAATGCATGCAGTAGTTTTACATACTACACATTTCCGCGAACTTTCTGAACTCTCATTAGCGTCAGCAATGCGCTTTTCTTCTCCCCGTTTCTGAGGGTCCGTGTCGCCGAGCAGGCCGAGCCGAGGGCTCTGTTCAGGGCCTCACACGGCTGCAAAGTGTCGGCCCGACTGTGTCTGCTCCGGAGCTTGTGTGGGTGTGGGCACAATTCAGTGTCTTGCTGAGTGGGACTGATGTCTCTGTTTTCTTGCTGGCTATCAGTAGCTGTTCCTCTCGGGTGCCAGAGGCGGCCCCAGTTCTGCTACGGTCCCCGGTCCCCAGACCCTCTCCTAATACGGCAGATCCAGCTCCAGGGCGGGCTGGAAAACCTCTCACTAAAGGCTCAGTCTCTCGCCTAAGGCCCTCACACCTGTAACTAATCTCCCTTTCGATGAACTCACAGTCAACTGACCCAGAACCTTAATTACATCGCAAGAGTGCTTTACGGCACAATGGCAACCAAAGTTCCATCACTTTCCTTATATTTTATTGGCTGGAAGTAAATCAAACCCCGCCCACAGTTAAAGGGAGGGGCTACAGGGCTTAACTCCAACGGGTGGAGATCCTGAAGACGTCTTAGAATTGTACCAGATAGGTTTTTTTTTTTTTTAAAAGATATTTAAAAAATAAAGACACTTAACCACATGAAAGCATTTTCATGGATATCATTGTCACCATCAAATGACGTTTTTATAATACAGTCCAGATTATTGCAGAACTAAGTATGCCATACTACATTTGCACTTACCCAAAGCAACTAAAGCTTTATTTAGAGGGTGAATCTTGGTGCAGGAAAGTAAGACCTATCTAAAAATCCACGAGTAAAATATGCTAGGCATAAAAATCATCTGTTTTAAATCAGGTATTTTAAGGAAGAAAATAAAGACTATTGTGATAAATGTTATTAAAGTGCTCATATGCAGTTAGTAAACACATTTTCTCAGATTGTGAGAGCTTTTAAGATGCAGAAGATTTTAGAAAACAGCACAACAAAAGTGGTATTTTAATGACCTTCTCTGTCCCTTGTGCAGTCACAGAATGCAAATAGTCATTTGTACACCTGCATTCTTTTTCCACTGAGTGTTAAGAACCCTCTTCCATTGATTCTACAACCACAGGTCTGTAATAGACATCATTAAGATTTCCCCAGCTTCCTATAAATGATCACTGACTACTTAATGAAGAAATATATGTTCTAGGGGACTAGCATTGTGGCATAGAGGTAAAGCCGCCACCTAAAGTCGCAGCTGCTCCACTTCTCACCCAGCTCCCTGCTAATGTACCTGGGAAAGAAGCAGAAGATGGTTCAAGTCCTTGGGCCTCTGCACCCACATGAGAGACCCAGAAAAAGCTACTTGCTCCTGGCTTTGACCTAGCCCAGCCCTGGTCATTGCAACCATTTAGGGAGTGGGCCAGTAGATGGAAGATTTCTCTCTCTGCATCTCCCTCTCTCCATAGCTCTGTCTCAAATAAGTAGATATATCTTTTTTTAAAAAAGATCCATCGAAGGAAAAGATGATATCTAGTAAGGGTTTACATTCTTGGGATGTGAAAGACTCTTAATGAGAAGGTCTTTGATGGAAGATTTCTGACTGCTAGCTTCCAAAAAATTAATCTCAAATACTTCTAAAGGATAAAAGCACACAAGGTTTTTGACATCTTGAAAAGGGGAAGGTTACCTATTGCCACAGTAAATGAAAGCGAAATTTAACAACAAAGTATTTTACAGAATTATAAATTTAAAGATAATATTGGCGGAGCCAAGATGGCGGAATAGTGAGGGCGCGCGCCGATAGTCCGGGAAAACTTAGTTTAATAAAAGGGGAGTTACGGTAGCCTCAGAAAAAAAGAACCAGGAAAATATTGCAGAGGAAACTCTTCTGGATCGAGTGGCCGTGAATCGGAGGACCTACTGGGAGAACAAGGTTGCCCACCGCGTGGAAGCCGAGCCACGGGACTGAGCCGCAGAAGCCGCAGGGTCTGCGCGCCAGTGCTCAAAGGGGAGTGCGTGCCACACAGACAACAGCGGGGAGGCTTGGGACGTCCAGGGCTCCGAGTCCACACGTCGGTGCTGGAAGGGGAGCGGACCTGCGTGGAGAGCGTGGGAGCCCACAGTTCGGGACACCAGCGGCAGACTCAACACACCAGCGCTGGAACGCGAGGTGAGCCGAACCTCAATAGCCCGAGACACCGGCAGGCAAGCGGAGAGAGGAGACTAGAGGGAACAACCCCCCCGGGGTGGGGGAGTTCACCAGGCTAGCTGGAAGAGAGAGAGAGAAAAAAAAAAGGTGACTGGTACGGACACGGGTTTCTCTCTCTCCGCTCACCTCTCAAGGGCGAGCAAGACAAAGAGCAGGTGCCATCTTGGACATACGTCATAAGCAGAGCGACCTCAGGTCTGCACCGGCCCTGAGCCTAGCAGAAAAACCTGACTCTGGGCGGGGCGAATGAACAGGAGATTAGGACCTAGTAAATTTGTGGTGCTACTGAACTGAGACTGTGAAAAAAGAGACGGTGGGGGAGAGAACTCATGGAATTCACGTGAGCACTCTCCAGAGATGCTACAATTCCGTAACTTTGGCAACCCAGTGGGAGACTGAAGGAGAATTTGAGCCCACTCTGAGGGCCGAACAGATTCCCTGTGTGGTCCTTGGGAAAGAGCTTCTGATCTCTGGCTCCTGTGGGTATATCATTTGCCTGCTAACTACCTCCAACTTCGTTCAGCTGTGCAGAATAAATTCCCTTTTGAATCAAAAAAAAAAGAAAGAGAGAGAGAGAGAGAGAGGTTTACCACGCCTAACATGGGAGTGTCACCTTTGGCACACCAAACAGAGCTCTCAGGCCACACCCATCTCAAGCCCTAAGGCTCCATCAAAAACAGATAGTCCACTTAATCTAGAGTCATAGTATAACAAGAAAAAAGCACCACAGTGAAGAAACTAAATATCTCCAATATGCCAAATAACAAACGCAAAAACCAAGGTAATAAAAACAAGGAAGTCACCATGACGCCCTCAAATGAAAAAGACACCCCAATTCAAGATTATGAAGATGATGACATAGAAGAAATGCAAGAAGCAGATCTCAAAAAATTGATAAGAACATTAAGAAGTTCTCAAAAACAAATTCTTGAACTACAGAAATCCTTAATGGACAGGATAGAAAATCTCTCTCACGAAAATGAAATATTAAGGAGGAATCAAAATGAAATGAAACAACTAGTACAACAGGAAACTGTGATAGTGACTGAAGTGAAGAATTCAATATTTCAAATGAAAAACACAATAGAGAGCCTTACAAACAGAATGGGTGAAGCAGAAGAGAGAATATTGGACGTAGAAGACAGAGAAAAGGAAAGGAACATTCCTCAATACAATCAAAGCAATCTATAAAAAACCCACAGCCAGCATCCTATTGAATGGGGAAAAGTTGGAAGCATTTCCACTGAAATCTGGCACCAGGCAGGGATGCCCACTCTCACCACTGCTATTTAACATAGTTCTGGAAGTTTTAGCCAGAGCCATCAGACAAGAAAAAGAAATCAAAGGAATACAAATCAAGAAGGAAGAAGTCAAACTATCCCTCTTTGCAGACGATATGATTCTGTACTTAGAGGATCCAAAGAACTCTACTAAGAGACTATTGGAACTCATAGAGGAGTTTGGCAAAGTGGCAGGATATAAAATCAATGCACAAAAATCAACAGCCTTTGTATACACAGACAATGCCATGACTGAGAAAGAACTTCTAAGATCAATCCCGTTCACAATAGCTACAAAAACAATCAAATACCTTGGAATAAACTTAACCAAGGACGTTAAAGATCTCTACGATGAGAATTACAAAACCTTAAAGAAAGAAATAGAAGAGGATACCAAAAAATGGAAAAATCTTCCATGCTCATGGATTGGAAGAATCAACATCATCAAAATGTCCATTCTCCCAAAAGCAATTTATAGATTCAATGCAATCCAAATCAAGATACCAAAGACATTCTTCGCAGATCTAGAAAAAATGATGCTGAAATTCATATGGAGGCACAAGAGACCTCGAATAGCTAAAGCAATCTTGTACAACAAAAACAAAGCCGGAGGCATCACAATACCAGATTTCAGGACATACTACAGGGCAGTTGTAATCAAAACAGCATGGTACTGGTACAGAAACAGATGGATAGACCAATGGAACAGAATTGAAACACCAGAAATCAACCCAAACATCTACAGCCAACTTATATTTGATCAAGGATCTAAACCAATTCCTGGAGCAAGGACAGTCTATTCAATAAATGGTGCTGGGAAAACTGGATTTCCACGTGCAGAATCATGAAGCAAGACCCCTACCTTACACCTTACACAAAAATCCACTCAACGTGGATTAAAGACCTAAATCTACGACCTGACACCATTAAGTTATTAGAGAACATTGGAGAAACCCTTCAAGATATTGGCACAGGCAAAGAATTTCTGGAAAAGATCCGGGAGGCACAGGCAGTCAAAGCCAAAATCAACTATTGGGATTGCATCAAATTGAGAAGTTTCTGTACTGCAAAAGAAACAGTCAGGAGAGTGAAGAGACAACCGACAGAATGGGAAAAAATATTTGCAAACTATGCAACAGATAAAGGGTTAATAACCAGAATCTACAAAGAGATCAAGAAACTCCACAAAAACAAAACCAACAACCCACTTAAGAGATGGGCCAAGGACTTCAATAGACATTTTTCAAAAGAGGAAATCCAAATGGCCAACAGGCACATGAAAAAATGTTCAAGGTCACTAGCAATCAGGGAAATGCAAATCAAAAGCACAATGAGGTTTCACCTCACCCCGGTTAGAATGGCTCACATTCAGAAATCTACCAACAACAGATGCTGGCGAGGATGTGGGGAAAAAGGGACACTAACCCACTGTTGGTGGGAATGCAAACTGGTAAAGCCACTTTTGAAGTCAGTGTGGAGATTCCTCAGAAACCTGAAGATAACCCTACCGTTCGACCCAGCCATCCCACTCCTTGGAATTTACCCAAAGGAGTTTAAATTGATAAACAAAAAAGCGGTCTGCACCCTAATGTTTATTGCAGCACAATTCACAATAGCCAAGACCTGGAACCAACCTAAATGCCCATCAATGGTAGACTGGATAAAGAAATTATGGGATATGTATTCCTTAGAATACTATACCGCAGTAAGAAACAACGAAATCCAGTCATTTGCAACAAAATGGAGGAATCTGGAACACATCATGCTGAGTGAAGTAAGCCAGTCCCAAAGGGACAAATACCATATGTTCTCCCTGATTGGTGACAACTGACTGAACACCAAAAAGGAAACCTCCTGAAGTGAAATGGACACTATGAGAAATGGTGACTCGATCAGCATAGCCCTGACTGCTAATGGACAACTTAATACATTATCTCTCATAGTATTTTTTTTTGTCTGTTCTAATTAATATGACTGGTTTAATTCTGTAATTATCACACACTTATTCTTAAGTGTTGAAAATTAACTGAAATGTGATCCCTGTTAAACATAAGAGTGGGAATAAGAGAGGGAAGAGATGTATAATTTGGGGCATGCTCGTGCTGACTTGCCCCAATTGGTAGAGTTGGAAACATACCAGGGGATTCCAATTCAATCCCATCAAGGTGGCATGTGCCAATGCCATCTCACTATTCCAAGTGATCAATTTCAGTTCACAATTGATCATAATGAAAGGACTAAGAACCAAAGGGATCACATAAACAAGTCTAGTATCTGCTAACACCAACCGATAGAATAAATAAAGGGGAGAGTGATCCAACATGGGAAGTGAGATACTCAGCAGACTCATAGAATGGCAGATGTCCTAAATAGCACTCTGGCCTCAGAATCAGCCCTAAAGGCATTTGGATCTGGCTGAAAAGCCCATGAGAGTATTTCAGGCATGGAAAGCCAAGACATTCTGGCAAAAAGATCTCTGTGAGTGAGATCCCAGTGGAAAGAACAGGTCTTCAAAGAGGGAGGTGCCTTTCTCTGAAGGGCGGAGAGAACCTCCACTTTGACTATGACCTTGTCTAAACAAGATAAAAATCGGAGAACTCAAGGGGCTTCCATAGCCTTGGAAACTCATGACTGGTGCATAGGGAGATTACTGATGCCATAAACAGGAGTGTCAATTTGTAAAGTCAACAACAGGAGTCACTGTGCACTTACTCCTCATGTAGGATCTCTGTCCTTAATGTGCTGTGCATTGAGATTTAATGCTATAACGAGTACTCAAACAGTATATTTCACTTTGTGTTTCTATGGGGGAGCAAACGATTGAAATCTTTACTTAATGTACACTAAACTGATCTTCTGTCAAAAAAAAAAAAAAAGAAAGAAATTATCAATTCCCAACTTGACTCTCACTGGGATTAAACATGACAATAGGTCTGATCTGATTTCATCATCATTAAAAAAAAATCATCTATTATTTTTCACTTTATGTTTCTGTGTGGGAGCAAACTGTTGAAATCCTTACTTAAGGTATACTAAGCTGATCTTCTGTATATTAAGATAATTGAAAATGAATCTTGATGTGAATGGAAGGGGAGAGGGAGTGGGAAAGGGGAGGGTTGTGGGTGGGAGGGACGGTATGGGGGGGGAAGCCATTGTAACCCATGAGTCGTACTTTGGAAATTTATATTCATTAAATAAAAGATAAAAAAAAAAGAAAAGATCCTAAAATGTGCAAGAGAGAAATGTCAGATTACTCTCAGAGGATCTCCAATCAGACTCACAGCTGACTTCTCATCAGAAACCCTACAAGCTAGGAGGGAATGGCGAGATATAGCCCAGGTACTAAGAGAGAACAACTGCCAGCCCAGAATATTATATCCTGCAAAGCTATCATTTGTGAATGAAGGTGAAATAAAGACTTTTCATAGCAAACAGAAATTGAAAGAATTTGTCGCCACTCGTCCAGCCCTGCAAAAGATGCTTAAAGATGTGTTACACACAGAAACAAAGAAACACGGTCATCTATATGAAAGAAGGTAAAGGAAGGAAACCAAGGAAGGAAATCTCACAGCAAAAGATCACAGGGAATTCAAAGCATATATTAGAACTTATCTTTGGCAAATGGCAGGGCAAAGTTACCACTTATCATTAATCACATTGAACGTGAATGGACTGAACTGTCCAGTTAAAAGACACCGATTGGCTGATTGGGTTAAGGAACAAAACCCATCTATTTGCTGCTTACAAGAAACACATCTTTCCAACAAAGATCCATACAGACTGAAAGTGAAAGGCTGGAAAAAGATATTCCATGCCAACAGAAATGAAAAAAGAGCGGGCGTAGCCATCTTAATATCAGACAACATAAACTTTACCACAAAAACCTTTAAGAGAGACAAAGAGGGACACTACATAATGATTAAGGGATCAATTCAACAGGAAGATATAACAATTATCAATGTATATGCACCTAACTACAGGGCACCGGTTTATCTAAAAGATTTGTTAACGGACTTAAAGGGAGACTTAGACCCCAATACAATAGTACTGGGGGACTTCAATACTCCACTCTCAGAAATAGACAGATCAATAGGACAGAAGATCAACAAGGATACAGTAGATTTAAACGACACTATAGCCCAAATGGATCTAACAGATATATACAGAACTTTCAATCCTACAGCTAAAGATTTTACATTCTTCTCAGCAGTGCATGGAACCTTCTCTAAGATTGACCACATACTAGGCAATAAAGCAAGTCTCAGCAAATTTAAAAGAATTAGAATCATACCATGCAGCTTCTCAGACCACAGTGGAATGAAGGTGGAAATTAGCAACTCAGGAATCCCTAGAGCATATGCAAACACATGGAGATTGAACAACATGCTCCTGAATGAACAATGGGTCATAGAAAAAATTAAAAGAGAAATCAAAATTTTTCTGGAAGTAAATGAGGATAACAGCACAACATTCCAAAACTTATGGGATACGGCAAAAGCAGTGTTAAGAGGAAAGTTTATATCAATAGGTGCCTACATCAAGAAATTGGAAAGGCACCAAATAGATGAGCTTTCAACACATCTCAAGGATCTAGAAAAACTGCAGCAAACCAGACCCAAAAGTAGTAGGAGAAGAGAAATAATTAAAATCAGAGAAGAAATCAACAGGATTGAATCAAGAAAAACATTACAAAAAATCAGCCAAACGAGGAGCTGGTTTTTTGAAAAAATACACAAAATTGACACCCCATTGGCCCAACTAACTAAAAAAAGAAGAGAAAAGACCCAAATCAATAAAATCAGAGATGAAAAAGGAAATGTAACAACAGACACCACAGAAATGAAAAGAATCATCAGAAATTACTACAAGGACTTGTATGCCAGCAAACAGGGAAACCTATCAGAAATGGATAGATTCCTGGACACATGCAACCTACCTAAATTGAACCAGGAAGACATCGAAAACCTAAACAGACCCATAACTGAGACAGAAATTGAAACAGTACTAAAGGCCCTCCCAACAAAGAAAAGCCCAGGACCAGATGGATTCACTGCTGAATTCTACCAGACATTTAAAGAAGAACTAACTCCAATTCTTCTCAAACTATTCAGAACAATTGAAGAAGAGGGAATCCTCCCAAATTCTTTCTATGAAGCCAGCATCACCTTAATTCCTAAGCCTGAAAAAGATGCAGCATTGAAAGAAAATTACAGACCAATATCCCTGATGAACATAGATGCAAAAATCCTCAATAAAATTCTCGCCAATAGAATGCAACAACACATCAGAAAGATCATCCACCCAGACCAAGTGGGATTTATCCCTGGTATGCAGGGATGGTTTAATGTGCGCAAGACAATCAATGTGATACACCACATTAACAGACTGCAGAAGAAAAACCATATGATTATCTCAATAGATGCAGAGAAAGCATTTGATAAAATACAACACCCTTTCATGATGAAAACTCTAAGCAAACTGGGTATGGAAGGAACATTCCTCAATACAATCAAAGCAATTTATGAAAAAACGAACGGCCAGCATCCTCTAGAATGGGGAAAAGTTGGAAGCATTTCCACTGAGATCTGGTACCAGACAGGGATGTCCACTCTCACCACTGCTATTCAATATAGTTCTGGAGGTTCTAGACAGAGCTATTAGGCAAGAAAAAGAAATTAAAGGGCTACAAATTGGGAAGGAAGAACTCAAACTACCCCTCTTTGCAGATGACATGATTCTTTATTTAGGGGACCCAAAGAACTCTACTAAGAGACTATTGGAACTCATAGAAGATTTTGGCAAAGTAGCAGGGTATAAAATCAATGCACAAAAATCAACAGCCTTTGTATACACAGACAATGCCATGGCTGAGGAAGAACTTCTAAGAACAATCCCGTTCACAATAGCTACAAAAACAATCAAATACCTTTGAATAAACTTAACTAAGGACGTTAAAGATCTCTACGATGAAAATTACAAAACCTTAAAGAAAGAAATAGAAGAGGATACCAAAAAATGGAAAAATCTTCCATGCTCATGGATTGGAAGAATCAACATCATCAAAATGTCCATTCTCCCAAAAGCAATTTATAAATTCAATGCAATACCAATCAAGATACCGAAGACCTTCTTCTCAGATCTGGAAAAAATGGTGCTGAAATTTATATGGAGGCACAAGAGACCTAGAATAGCTAAAGCAATCTTGTACAACAAAAACAAAGCCGGAGGCATCACAATACCAGATTTCAGGACATACTACAGGGCAGTTGTAATCAAAACAGCATGGTACTGGTACAGAAACAGATGGATAGACCAATGGAACAGAATTGAAATACCAGAAATCAACCCAAACATCTACAGCCAACTTATATTTGATCAAGGATCTAAACCAATTCCTGGAGCAAGGACAGTCTATTCAATAAATGGTGCTGGGAAAACTGGATTTCCACGTGCAGAATCATGAAGCAAGACCCCTACCTTACACCTTACACAAAAATCCACTCAACGTGGATTAAAGACCTAAATCTACGACCTGACACCATTAAGTTATTAGAGAACATTGGAGAAACCCTTCAAGATATTGGCACAGGCAAAGAATTTCTGGAAAAGATCCGGGAGGCACAGGCAGTCAAAGCCAAAATCAACTATTGGGATTGCATCAAATTGAGAAGTTTCTGTACTGCAAAAGAAACAGTCAGGAGAGTGAAGAGACAACCGACAGAATGGGAAAAAATATTTGCAAACTATGCAACAGATAAAGGGTTAATAACCAGAATCTACAAAGAGAGCAAGAAACTCCACAAAAACAAAACCAACAACCCACTTAAGAGATGGGCCAAGGACCTCAATAGACATTTTTCAAAAGAGGAAATCCAAATGGCCAACAGGCACATGAAAAAATGTTCAAGGTCATTAGCAATCAGGGAAATGCAAATCAAAAGCACAATGAGGTTTCACCTCACCCCAGTTAGAATGGCTCACATTCAGAAATCTACCAACAACAGATGCTGGAGAACATGTGGGGAAAAAGGGACACTAACCCACTGTTGGTGGGAATGCAAACTGGTAAAGCCACTTTTGAAGTCAGTGTGGAGATTCCTCAGAAACCTGAAGATAACCCTACCGTTCGACCCAGCCATCCCACTCCTTGGAATTTACCCAAAGGAATTTAAATTGGCAAACAAAAAGCGGTCTGCAGCCTAATGTTTATCACAGCTCAATTCACAATAGCTAAGACCTGGAATCAACCTAAATGCCCATCAACAGTAGACTGGATAAAGAAATTATGGGATATGTATTCTTTAGAATACTATACCGCAGTAAGAAACAACGAAATCCAGTCATTTGCAACAAAATGGAGGAATCTGGAACACATCATGCTGAGTGAAATAAGCCAATCCCAAAGGGACAAATACCATATGTTCTCCCTGATTGGTGACAACTGACTGAACACCAAAAAGGAAACCTGTTGAAGTGAAATGGACACTATGGGAAATGGTGACTTGATCAGCATAGACCTGAGTGTTAATGAACAACTTAATACATTATCCTTCTTAGTAGTTTTTTTTGTCTGTTCTACTTTATATGACTGGTTTAATTCTGTAATTAATACACAGTTATTCTTAAGTGTTGAAAATTAACTGAAATGTGATCCCTGTTAAACATAAGAGTGGGAATAAGAGAGGGAAGAGATGTATAATTTGGGACATGCTCAAGCTGACTTGCCCCAAATGGTAGAGTTAGAAACATACCAGGGGATTCCAATTCAATCCCATCAAGGTGGCATGTACCAATGCCATCTCACTAGTCCAAGTGATCAATTTCAGTTCACAATTGATCATAATGAAAGGACTAAGAGTCAAAGGGATCACATAAACAAGTCTAGTACCTGCTAACACTAACCGATAGAATAAATAAAGGGGAGAGTGATCCAACATGGGAAGTGAGATACTCAGCAGACTCATAGAATGGCAGATGTCCTAAACAGCACTCTGGCCTCAGAATCAGCCCTAAAGGCATTTGGATCTGGCTGAAAAGCCCATGAGAGTATTTCAGGCATGGAAAGCCAAGACACTCTGGCAAAAGTTCTCTGTGAGTGAGATCCCAGTGGAAAGAACAGGTCTTCAAAGAAGGAGGTATCTTTCTCTGAAGGGAGGAGAGAACCTCCACTTTGACTATGACCTTGTCTAAACAAGATAAAAATCGGAGAACTCAGAGGGCTTCCATAGCCTTGGAAACTCATGACTGGTGCATAGGGAGATTACTGATGCCATAAACAGGAGTGTCAATTTGTAAAGTCAACAACAGGAGTCACTGTGCACTTACTCCTCATGTAGGATCTCTGTCCTTAATGTGCTGTGCATTGAGATTTAATGCTATAACGAGTACTCAAACAGTATATTTCACTTTGTGTTTCTATGGGGGAGCAAACGATTGAAATCTTTACTTAATGTACACTAAACTGATCTTCTGTCAAAAAAAAAAAAAAAAAAAAGAAAGAAATTATCAATTCCCAACTTGACTCTCACTGGGATTAAACATGACAATAGGTCTGATCTGATTTCATCATCATTAAAAAAAAATCATCTATTATTTTTCACTTTATGTTTCTGTGTGGGAGCAAACTGTTGAAATCCTTACTTAAGGTATACTAAGCTGATCTTCTGTATATTAAGATAATCGAAAATGAATCTTGATGTGAATGGAAGGGGAGAGGGAGTGGGAAAGGGGAGGGTTGTGGGTGGGAGGGACGGTATGGGGGGGGAAGCCATTGTAACCCATGAGTCGTACTTTGGAAATTTATATTCATTAAATAAAAGTTAAAAAAAAAAGATAATATTTAGTTTTATAACCAAACTTTGAATATCCTGAGGCCATCCAGTGGGGCTGGGGGTCTGTGGGCTCCTCAGATGTAGATAGAAGTCCTCCAAAAGCAGGCTGCAGGCTGTGGCTGGAAAGCTTGTCCCCAGACCGGCCAGCATCTCCCCCACTAACAGCTTCTTGTGCTGCATGTGTGGCCTTGTGGCTTTAAATCACACCTGCAGGGTGGGTGCCATCTCCCTTCCAGGCTAACAGAGGATGGGGCTGAGCCACTAAGGAGAATTGGGCTGTCTCTAAAAGAACCCTCTATCTCCCTGTCTCCATGAGCCCCAAGCCAATCAACATACAATATGCAAACAACTCCCCTCTCAACCTCCTGTCCAATAGGCACCTCCATAGAATGCCTTAAAAACCCTGGTTATTTCCTGAAAGCCAGCGTAGTCCTGTTTGTTCAGGAATTCTGCCTGGTCTCCTCTCAGACCAGACACTTTTTCTGTCACTTGCCAATCAAACAAGAGTTTCTGCTTCTTTGCAAATTGCTTCCACCTTTTTATTTCTATACTAAACTGAGGAGAAGAACCCATGAAACTTGCTCCAACAACTGCCCTCCCCTCTGAGAATGGTAACATATTTATATGTATTTTTCCCCAAATAAAAAATGTCCTCCCAAATTTAATTTCCATTGTTTATATAGTTAACTCAGAATCATTAATCTCACCTGGCAAAAGTTATTCATTACATGCAGTAAAATATTTTAAATACAAATATTGATAACTATAAAGGTTTTTAAAAGGTCTATGTCATTAAAAATTGGAGATGCCCTAATAATTAACTAGTTTATGGGAGAAGTATACAATAAGGAAAAAATAGAATAAACCATTACATTGCATTGATTTGATTTTTTTTACTTTTTTTTAAACTTTTATTTAATGAATATAAATTTCCAAAGTACAGCTTATGGATTACAATGGCTTTCCCCCCCATAACTTCCCTCCCACCCGCAATCCTCCCTTTTCCCGCTCCCTCTTCCCTTCCATTCACATCAAGGTTCATTTTCAATTCTCTTTATATACAGAAGATCAGTTTAGCATATATTAAGTAAAGATTTCAACAGCTTCCACCCACATAGAAACACAAAGTGAAAAATACTGTTTGAGTACTAGTTACAGCATTAAATCACAATGTGCAGCACATTAAGGATAGAGATCCTACATGATAAGTAAGTGCACAATGACTCCTGTTGTTGACTTAACAAATTGACACTCTTGTTTATGGCATCAGTAATCACTCTGGGCTCTTGTCATGAGTTGCCAAGGCTATGGATGCCTTTTGAGTTCACCGACTCTGATCATATTTAGACAAGGTCGTAGTCAAAGTGGAAGTTCTCTCCTCCCTTCAGAGAAAGGTACCTCCTTCTTTGATGACCTGTTCTTTCCACTGGGATCTCACTCACAGAGATCTTTCATTTAGGCTCCCCCCCCCCCCCAGAGTGTCTTGGCTTTCCATGCCTGAAATACTCTCATGGGCTTTTCAGCTGGATCCGCATGCCTTAAGGGCTGATTCTGAAGCCAGAGTGCTGTTTAGGACATCTGCCATTCTATGGGTCTGCTGTGTATCTCACTTCCCATGTTGGATCGTTCTCTCCCTTTTTTATTCTATCAGTTAGTATTTGCAGACACTAGTCTTGTTTATGTGATCCCTTTGGTTCTTAGTCCTATCATTATGATCAATTGTGAACTGAAATTGATCACTTGGACTAGTGAGATGGCATTGGTACATGCCATCTTGATGGGATTGAATTGGAATCCCCTGGTATGTTTCTAACTCTACCATTTGGGGCAAGTCCGTTTGAGCATGTCCCAAATTGTACATCTCCTCCCTCTCTTATTCCCACTCTTATATTTAACAGGGATCAGTTTTCAGTTAAGTTTCAACACTTAAGAATAACTGTGTATTAAATACAGAATTCAACCAATAGTATTTTTTTTTTGACAGGCAGAGTGGACAGTGAGAGAGAGAGACAGAGAGAAAGGTCTTCCTTTGCCGTTGGTTCACCCTCCAATGGCTGCCGCGGCTGGCGCGCTACGGCCGGCACATCGTGCTGATCTGATGGCAGGAGCCAGGTGCTTCTCCTGGTCTCCCATGGGGTGCAGGGCCCAAGGACCTGGGACATCCTCCACTGCACTCCCTGGCCACAGCAGAGAGCTGGCCTGAAAGAGGGGCAACTGGGACAGAATCCGGTGCCCTGACCGGGACTAGAACCTGGTGTGCCGGCGCCGCAAGGCAGAGGATTAGCCTAGTGAGCCGCAGCGCCGGCCCAACCAATAGTATTAAGTAGAACAAACACAAAAATACTGAGAGGGATAACGTATTAAGTTGTTCATCAACAGTCAGGGCAAGGGCTGATCAAGTCACCGTTTCTCATAGTGTCCCTTTCACTTTAAAAGGTTTGCTTTTTGGTGCTCGGTTAGTTGTCACTGATCAGGGAGAACATATGATATTTTTCCTTTTGGGACTGGCTTAATTCACTCAGCATAATGTTTTCCAGATTCCTCCATTTTGTTGCAAATGACTGGATTTCGTTTTTTTTTACTGCTGTATAGTATTCTATAGAGTACATATCCCATAATTTCCTTATCCAGTCTACTGTTGATGGGCATTCAGGTTGATTCCAGGTCTTAGCTATTGTGAATTGAGCTGTGATAAACATTAAGGTGCAGACCATTTTTTTGTTTGCCAATTTAAATTCCTTTGGGTAAATTCCAAGGAGTGGGATGGCTGGGTTGAATGGTAGGGTTATATTCAGGTTTCTGAGGAATCTCCACACTGACTTCAATAGTAGCTTTACCAGTTTGCATTCCCACCAACAGTGGGTTAGTGTCCCTTTTTCCCCACATGTTCTCCAGCATCTGTTGTTGGTAGATTTCTGAATGTGAGCCATTCTAACTGGGGTGAGGTGGAACCTCATTGTGGTTTTGCTTTGCATTTCCCTGATTGCTAGTGATCTTGAACATTTTTTCATGTGCCTATTGGCCATTTGGATTTCTTCTTTTGAAAAATGTCTATTGAGGTCCTTGGTCCATCTCTTAAGTGGGTTGTTTTGTTGTTGTGGAGTTTCTTGATCACTTTGTAGATTTTGGTTGTTAATCATTTATCTGTAGCATAGTTTGTGAATATTTTTTTCCATCCTGTCTGTTGCCTCTTCACTCTCCTGACTGTTTCTTTTGCAGTACAGAAACTTCTCAATTTGATGCAATCCCAAATGCTAATTTTGGCTTTGACTGCCTGTGCTTATGAGGTCTTTTTCAGGAAGTCTTTGCATGTGCCAATATCTTGCAGGGTTTCTCCAATGTTTTCTAATAATTTGATGGTGTCAGGTCGTAGATTTAGGTCTTTAATCCATGTTGAGTGGATTTTTGTGTAAGGTGTAAGGTAGGGGTCTTGCTTCATGCTTCTGCACGTGGAAATCCAGTTTTCCCAGCACCATTTATTGAATAGACTGTCCTTGCTCCAGGAATTAGTTTTAGATCCTTGATCAAATATAAGTTGGCTGTAGATGTTTGGATTGATTTCTGGTGTTTCTATTCTGTTCCATTGGTCTATCCATCTGTTTCTGTACCAGTACCATGCTGTTTTGATTACAACTGCCCTGTAGTATGTCCTGAAATCTGGTATTGTGATGCCTCCGGCTTTGTTTTTGTTGTACAAGATTGCTTTAGCTATTCTAGGTCTCTTGTGCCTCCATATAAATTTCAGCACCATTTTTTCCAGATCTGAGAAGAAGGTCTTCGGTATCTTGATTGGTATTGCATTGAATTTATAAATTGCTTTTGGGAGAATGGACATTTTGATGATGTTGATTCTTCCAATCCATGAGCATGGAAGATTTTTCCATTTCTTGGTATCCTCTTCTATTTCTTTCTTTAAGATTTTTTAATTCTCATTGTAGATCTCTTAACATCCTTGGTTAAATTTATTGCAAGGTATTTGATTGTTTTTGTAGCTATTGTGAATGGGATTGATCTTAGCAGTTCTTTCTCAGCTGTGGCATTTCCTGTGTATACAAAGGCTATTGATTTTTGTGCATTGATTTTATATCCTGCTACTTTTCCAAACTCTTCTGTGAGTTCCAATAGTCTCTTAGTAGAGTTCTTTGGATCCTCTAAATAAAGAATCATATCGTCTGCAAAGAGGGATAGTTTGAGTTCTTCCTTCCCAATTTGTAGCCCTTTAATTTCTTTTACTTGCCTGATGGCTCTGGCTAAAACTTCTAGAACTATGTTAAATAGCAGTGATGAGAGTGGACATCCCTGTCTGGTACCAGATCTCAGTGGAAATGCTTCCAACTTTTCCCCATTCTAGAGGATGCTGGCCGTTCGTTTTTTCATAAATTGCTTTGATTGTATTGAGGAATGTTCCTTCTATACCCAATTTGCTTAGAGTTTTCATCATGAAAGGATGTTGAATTTTATCAAATGCTTTCTCTGCATCTATTGAGATAATCATATGGTTTTTCTTCTGTAGTTTGTTAATGTGGTGTATTACATTGATTGATTTGCGAACACTGAACCGTCCCTGCATTCCAGGGATAAATCCCACTTGGTCTGGGTGGCGGACTTTTCTGATGTGTTGTTGTACTCTATTGGCCAGAATTTTATTGAGGATTTTTGCGTCTATGTTCATCAGGGGTATTGGTCTGTAATTTTCTTTCAATGCTGCATCTTTCTCTGGCTTAGGGATTAAGGTGATGCTGGCTTCATAGAAAGAATTTGGGAGGATTCCCTCTTCTTCGATTGTTCTGAATAGTTTGAGAAGAATTGGAGTTAGTTCTTCTTTAAATGTCTGGTAGAATTCAGCAGTGAATCCATCTGGTCCTGGGCTTTTCTTTGTTGGGAGGGCCTTTATTACTGTTTCAATTTCTTTCTCAGTTATGGGTCTATTAGGTTTTTTGTGTCTTCATGGTTCAATTTAGTTAGGTTGCATGTGTCCAGGAATCTACCCATTTCTGATAGGTTTCCCTGTTTGCTGGCATACAAGTCCTTGTAGTAATTTCTGATGATTCTTTTCATTTCTGTGGTGTCTGTTGTTACATTTCCTTTTTCATCTCTGATTTTATTGATTTGGGTCTTTTTTTAGTTAGTTGGGCCAATGGGGTGTCAATTTGTTTATTTTTTCTAAAAACCAGCTATTCACTTGGCTGATTTTTTGCAATTTTTTTTGATTAAATCCTGTTGATTTCTTCTGTGATTTTTTTTGACAGGCAGAGTGGAGAGAGAGAGAGAGAGAGAGAGAGAGAGAGAAAGGTCTTCCTTTTGCCGTTGGTTCACCCTCCAATGGCCACCGCGGCTGGTGTGCTGCGGCTGGCGCAACACGCTGATCCGATGGCAGGAGCCAGGTGCTTCTCCTGGTCTCCCATGGGGTGCAGGGCCCAAGTACTTGGGCCATCCTCCACTGCACTCCCTGGCCACAGCAGAGAGCTGGCCTGGAAGAGGGGCAACCGGGACAGAATCCGGTGCCCCGACTGGAACTAGAACCCGGTGTGCCGGTGCCATTAGGTGGAGGATTAGCGTATTTAGCCGCGGCGCCGGCCTCCTCTCTAATTTTAATTATTTCTCTTCTCCTACTACTTTTGGGTCTGGTTTGCTGCAGTTTTTCTAGATCTTTGAGATGCGTTAAAGCTTATTTATTTGGTGCCTTTCCAATTTCTTGATGTAGCCACCTATTGATATAAACTTTCCTCTTAACACTGCTTTTGCCGTATCCCATAAGTTTTGATGTGTTGTTATCCTCATTTACTTCCAGAAAGTTTTTGATTTCTCTTTTGATTTCTTCTATGACCCATTGTTCATTCAGGAGCATGTTGTTCAGTCTCCATGTGTTTGCATATGCTCTAGGGATTCCTGAGTTGCTAATTTCCACCTTCATTCCACTGTGGTCTGAGAAGCTGCATGGTATGATTCTAATTCTTTTAAATTTGCTGAGACTTGCTTTATTGCCTAGTATGTGGTCAATCTTAGAGAAGGTTCCATGCACTGCTGAGAAGAATGTAAAATCTTTAAATGCAGGATTGCAAGTTCTGTAGATATCTGTTAGATCCATTTGGGCAATAGTGTCGATTAAATCTACTGTTTCCTTGTTGATCTTCTGTCCGGTTGATCTGTCTATTTCTGAGAATGGTGTATTGAAGTCCCACAGTAGGTTTGTATTGGGGTCTAAGTCTCCCTTTAAGTCCCTTAACATACCTTTTAAATAAACCGGTGCCCTGTAATTAGGTGCATATACATTTATAATAGTTACATCTTCCTGTTGAATTGATCCCTTAATCATTATATAGTGTCCCTCTTTGTCTCTCTTAACAGTTTTTGTGTTAAAGTTTATTTTGTCTGATATGAATATGGTTACATCTTCTTTTTTTCATTTCTATTGGCATGGAATATCTTTTTCCAACTTTTCACTTCAGTCTGCATGCATCTTTTTGGAAAGACGTGTTTCTTGTAGGCAGCAAATAGATAGGTTTTGTTCCTTCAGCCAGTCTGTGCCTTTTAACTGTAGAATTAAGTCCATTAACTTTCAATGTGACTATTGATAAGTATTGACTTTGCCCTGCCATTTTCCGAAAGATATTTTCTAGTATATGCTTTGAGCTTCCTTTTACTTGTAGGTTTTCTTTCTTTACCTTCTTTCATATTGATGGCTGTGTTTCTGTGTGTAGCACATCTTTAAGCATTTTTTGCAGGGCTGGATGAGTGGCGACAAATTCTTTCAATTTCTGTTTGCTATGAAAGGTCTTTATTTCACCTTCATTCACAAATGAGAGATTTGCAGGATATAATATTCTGGCCTGGCAGTTTTTCTCTCTTAGTACCTGGGCTATATCTCGCCATTCCCTCCTAGCTTGTAGGGTTTCTGATGAGAAGTCAGCTGTGAGTCTAATTGGAGATCCTCTGAGAGTAATCTGACGTTTCCCTCTTGCACATTTTAGAATCTTTTCTTTATGTTTCACTCTGGTAAGTTTAATTACAACGTGTCGTGGTGAGGATCTCTTTTGGTCATGTTTATTAGGGGTTCTATGAGCTTCCTGTACTAGGATGTCTCTGTCCTTCTCCAAGCCTGGGAAATTCTCTGCTAGTATCTCACTAAAAAGGCCTTCTAATCCTTTCTCCCTCTCCATGCCTTCAGGAACTCCTAGAACCCGAATGTTGGGTTTTTACTAGTATCCTGTAGATTCCAAAAAATATGTTTTAGATTTCTAATTTCCTCTTCTTTTCTTTGGTTTGACTGTATCCTTTCCTGTTTTCTTTCTTCTAAGTCCGATATTCTCTCTTCTGCTTCACCCATTCTGTTTTTGAGGCTCTCTAATGTGTTTGTCATTTGATCTATTGAATTCTTCATTTCATTATGATTTCTCATCACTATCACAGTTTCATTTTCTACTAGTTGTTTCATTTCATTTTGATTCCTCCTTAATATTTCATTTTCATGAGAGAGATTTTCTATCCTGTCCATTAAGGATTTCTGTAGTTCAAGAATTTGTTTTTGAGAATTTCTTAATGTTCTTAACGATATTTTGAGATCCACTTCTTGTATTTCTTCTATCTCATCATCTTCATAATCTTGAATTGGGGTATCTTTTTCATTTGGGGGCATCATAGTGTCTTCCTTGTTCTTGTTACCTCGGTTTTTGCATTTGTTGTTTGGCATTGTGGAGATATTCTTTGGTTTCTTTGCTGTGGTGCTTTTTCTCATTATACTATGACTCTAGATTAAGTGGACTGTCTGCTTTTGATGGATCCTTAGAGCTGTGATGGGTGTGGCCAGGGAGCTCTGTTTGGTTCTTCAGGGTTAAGGGTGTGCCAAAGGTGACTCACCCAGATTGTTCGCTCGCTTCCTCTCTCTCTCTCTCTTTTTTTTTTTTTTTTGACTCAGTTGGGAAGTAATTCTGCACAGCTGCGTGGAATTGAGGGTAGCTGATGTATGAAATCTGGCCCCTGTGGGTATTCGTCTGCTCTAACCCTGGGACCACACAGAGTTTATACAGCCCTCAGTGCGGTCTCAAATTTCTCCGCAGTCTCTCACCGAGTTGCCAAGGTTACGGGGTTTGTGTACTCTGTGAGTTCTCCCCCGCCCCCGATTTTCACAGTCTCAGTTTGTTAGCTCCACACTTTCACTAGGTCCTAACCTCCTGTTATTTCTCCCCACCAGAGTCAGGTTTTTCTGCTTGGCTGATGGCGGGCGCTGCTTTATGTATGTCCAAAATTGCGCCTGCTCTTTGTCTTGCTCAGCTTTGTAAGGTGAGTGGAGACATGGGCTCATGTCCGTGCTGGTTCCCCTTATTTATTCGTTTTTTTCTCTCCTCCAGTCAGCCTGGTGAACTTTCCCCACGGCGCTTCAAGCCTCGTTCCCTCTAGGCTCTTTCTGCCTTTCCCCGCCAATGTCTTGGGCTACTGAGGTTTTTGTCTAACCTCCCCTTCCAGCGCTGGCGTGCAGACCCTGCGGCTGGGCTTCCACATGGTGGGCGACCTTGCTCTCCCCATAGGTCCTCCATGTCACATCCACTAGATCCAGAGGAGTTTCCTCTGCAATTTTTCTTGAGCCTTTTCCTGAGACTACAGTAACTCCACTTTTATTAAACTATCTTTTCCTGGACTATCAGTGCGTGCCCTCACTATTCCACCATCTTGGCTCTGCTCTCTCATTGATTTGATTTAATGTCCACTTTCCTGACTAATTAATTTAACTATTATAATGGCTAACAAAGAATATTCTAGAACATTTATGCCTAGCAATAGTTGATATCATTTCCTAAATATTACTTTATATTCAACAGATGTCTTTTATAAAAAGAATGTAAGTTTCTCTTATATGAAGCTTTTTTTTAAAGATTTTATTTATTTATTTGACAGGTAGGGTTACAGACAGCGAGAGAGAGAGAGACAGAGAGAAAGGTCTTCCTTCTGTTGGTTCACCCCTCAAATGGTTGCTACGGCCAACGTTGTGCCGATCTGAAGCCAGGAGCCAGGTGCTTCCTCCTGGTCTCCCATGCGGGTTCAGGGGCCCAAGCACTTGGGCCATCCTCCACTGCACTCCCGGGCCACAGCAGAGAGCTGGACTGGAAGAGGAGAAACCAGGACTAGAACCTGGTGCCCATATGGGATGCTGGTACCGCAGGTGGAGGATTAACCAAGTGAGCCACGGCACAGGGCCCCTCTTATATGAAGCTTTAATTCTAAGTGTGGGACTAGACTTGATAGATGATGCATGTGGTATCAGTTCTTTATAACCCCAGGTAGGTAGTTCAAATCAGGCTCAGCTTCATTTGAACTCAGAGTGGTTCTCCAATGTGGTACTCATGTGTCCAACGCTTTCATCTTGTTGCAACCACATCATTCTTTGGTGTCCTTGTGTTTTTATTTTGTAATGTTTTACTTGCTTTCTCTCCTTATTTTATCTTGGCACTATGGATTATATTTTCAGTACTAGCTTTATTGCATTGTATTGTGAAATATTAAAGCTTAATGAGGTGAAGAAAGTGGTTTGAAATGTTAGTACATATAAAGTAATTGAGGCAGGCTTCTCATAGTGCTTAAGATGCCACTTGGGACCTTTGTGTTCCATGTTGGAGTGGCTGGGTTGGAGTCCTGGCTTTGCTCCCAATTCCAACTTCCTGCTAATGGGCACCCTGGGAGACAGCAAGTGGTGGCTCAATGAGTTGAGTCCCTGCCACCCACATGGGAGACCAGGATTGTGTCCTGAGCTCCTGGCTTCTATCTGTCCTGGGCCTGGTTATTGTGGGCATTTGTGAATTGAAGGAGTAGATGGGAGACTCTGTGTGTCTGTCTCTGTCTGTCTTTCAAAAATAAATAAAAATAAACAAAACTAGTAATAAATATGATCTTGTTATACTTGTGGGGATCTAAGAAGAGAAAGCCATGTTAAATTTTGCTAATTTGCAAAATGAAAGTTTCTCCTATATCCTAACATCTGCCTGAGTTAAAGATAGGCTATTATACTGATTTTACCAAGAGAATTATACTCTAGCTGGCATATGTTGTTGTTGTTGTTGTTGTTCCTTTTTTTTTTTTTTTTTTTTGACAGGCAGAGTTAGATAGTGAGAGAACAAGACAGAGAGAAAGGTCTTCCTTCTGTTGGTTCACCCCCAATATGGCTGCTATGTCAGGCACGCTGTGCCCATCTGAAGCCAGAAGCCAGGTGCTTCCTCCTGGTCTCCCATGCAGGTGCAGGTCCCAAGTACTTGGGCCATCCTCCACTGTCTTTCTGGGCCACAGCAGAGAGCTGGACTGGAAGAGGGGCAACCTGGACAGAATCTGGTGCCCCAACCGGGACTAGATCCCGGGGTACCAGCGGCGCAGGCGGAGGATTAGCCTAGTGAGCCGCAGCACTGGCCTACTCTAGCTGGCATATGTTTCAAATTTAATAGTTCTCTGCAAATACTCAAAGCCCTATTTTATTTTATCATTCCAGAGTCAAAGTTTTCAGAAAGGTACTTCTGTAGTCATGCTACTTTCTTGGCATGTATGTAAGTATTCAAGAAAGGACACTGGTTTATATATAACTAAAAAAAGAAAATGGCTTCCTTTATTTGTATGAATACCCAGAAATGGGATTGCTGGATATTATGACATTAATTTTTAATTTCTGAAGGTTACTTCTTACTGTTTTCCACAGCAGCCATACCATTTTGCAAATAGATTTCCCATTCTGTAGGTTGTATTTTTACTTTATTATTTTCTTTACTGTGCAGAAGCTATGAAGTTTGATGTAGTCTTTTTTTTTTTTTTTTTTTTTTTGCTTCTATTGCTTGTGCTTTTGGTGTTGGACCCAAGAAATCATTGACAAGACCAATGTCATGAAGTTTTCTTCAAATGTTTCCTTCTAGGAGTTTCATAGGTCATGCCTTATGTTTAAGTCATTAACCCATTTTGAGTTGATTTTTGTGTAGAATGTAAGGGTTCAATTTTATTCTCTTCAGTTTCCCCAAAACCATTTGTTGAAGATACTGTTCTTTCTCCATTGTATATTCTTGTCATCTTTGTCAAAAATCAGTTGACCATTTATGCATGGATTTATTTTGAATTCTCTTTTCAGTTCCATTGGTCTATATAAGGGCAATTCCAAAAATTCAGAGAAAATGGAATCAAAACTATGAGTTCATTTTGGTGTAAATTTTTTAATAGTACATGAGAAATATGTATTAGGGAAAACCTATGCAATGATTTAATCTTTTTTGCATAAAAATAAACTCATACTTTTAATTCTACTTGTACATGAACTCTTCAAGTACACTCACGTCTATTTTTATGTATCATCCTGTTTTTCAATTACTTTAGCTTTATAATATATTTTGAAATCAGGAAGTGTGAGGCCTCCAACTTTGTTCTTTCTCAAGATTGACTTTACTGGATTTGTTTGTGCATTCATACGAATTTCTAGATTTTATTTTCTATATCTATAAAAATTGCCATTGAGATTTTCATAAAGACTGCATTGAATTTGCAGATCACTTTGGATAGTGTGGATATTTTAAGGGTATTAAGTCTTCCAATCTATGAACATAGGATGTCTTCCCATTTGTTTATATTTTCTTACCTTCTTTCATCAATGTTCTGTAGTTTTCAGTATTTAAGTCTTTCACCTACTTGAATTTTTCTAGTTATTTTTTTCTTTTTGGGACTATTGAAAATGGAATTGTTTTTCTAATTTCCTTTTCAGATAATTTATTTATACAAAAAAATGGAAATCAATATCTGGATGAGATATCTGGATTCTTATGTCCTTCATAGCATTATCCACATTAACAAAGATTTAGAAAGCAGCTAAATGTCTATGGAACATGAATGGATAAAGAAAATAGGATATATGTGTGTGTGTATATATATATATATAATATTCCATATATATATGTGTGTGTGTGTATATATATATGGAATATTATTTAATCCTAAAAAAGAAATTCTGCAATGTGGATGAATCTTGAGGACACTGCACTAAATGAAACATGCCAATCACAAAATGATAAACACTACATTATTCCACTTTCATGAAGTATCTAAAATAGTCAAATTCATAGACTCAAAGAATGCTGCCAGGGGCTGGGAACACACACTATATAAGGAATGTGAAGCTTCAGTCAAGCCAAGTGAATAAAGTTTTCAAGATCTACTGCACAAAATCATATATGTTATTAAAGATATTGTATTATATACTTAAAAATTTTTATTAGGAGGGCAGATCTCATGTTAAGTGTTCTTATCACAATAATATTAAGTTAAATTAAAAATAAATGAAAATAAAAATCTCATATTGAGATTTTCATGTCGGTAAAAAATTAAAGCATAAATTAATATATAATTCACAATTTTATGTGTATGGGATAATTACAAAAGCAAAGAACAAGGCTCACACCTATCTTAGGATTACATAATTTATGTCATTGTGCTCTGAGAATAATGACCTAAAGTCTATCCAACATCTTTCAGTTAAGGCTTGGAACTTTCCAGTGGTTAGAGCCTTTCAGTTTCTTGTCTTTTTATTCTATAAGTGTTGTTCTTATTCTGCAGTAGTTTTTCTTATTATTTTTATTATTGTTATTATTCATAGTTTTTCTTATTCTGTTAAAAGACAGCACTAAACAGCCCTGAGTGGTCACTCCCTAGTAGCAACATGTTCCTCTGGTTATAAAGAATGCCTTGCCCAGTGACGCATCTCACTGGAAAGTGTAGGCTGTGAACAGCTGCAGATGGAGCCAACCTCTGTGATCAGCTGTTCTAAACTGGTGGCTTGCATTTAGCTGCTAGAAAATTTAATGTGATATAAATTCATAAAACACCTAAAAGTTGTTTTAAATATTTTCGTGTATTATAAGAATATAAATTAAAAATATTTCCACTTAATATTCACATATGATTTACAAAATTAACTCACATCTCTCCAGAATAATGCACACCTTCATTCATTTAAAATGCAGTCTGAGGGTGAACCTTTGGCATAATGACTAAGATGCCACTTGGGACACCCATATCTTACACTGGAGTGAGAGGTTGGGCCCAGCTCCACTCCTGGTTTCAGCTTCCTGGTCATGTGTACCCTGGGAGGCAGTGGTGATGACTGAATTTCTTGGGCCTGTCACCCATTTGGGAAACTAGGATTGAATTCTTAGCTCCTGACTTCAGTCTGGCCCACCCCTGGCTGTTGCAGGAACTTGAGGTATTAACCAACTGATGGAAAACCTGATCTTTGTTCCTCTGTCTTTCTTTATAAATAAGAAAGAAGGGAGGGAGGGAGGGAGGAAGGAGGGGGGAAGAGAGCGAGGGAGGGAGGAAGGAGTGGCCTCACTTAGTCCTTGCTGCACTGTGGGATGGCTTCTTAGTCCAGGCACTTCTGGAATCTTCTTAGTAGTATTTTCTTAAATAGTCTGCATGATGGAGGGGCAGGTCAAGGCAGAGCCTTCTACCCAGTGGGTACCTGACAAATCCCACAATTTTCAATGTGTGAATCTCAGCCTTGATTCAGTCTCTAAAAAGTAAGGTGAAAAGTTCTTCAGTGGAGATGTTAAAGTGTATATATTGTGCAAAAACATGCATCCTGTATGTTGTGTTACTTTCCTGTCCAATGGAACTAAATACTATCATGATGGTATAGAATTACTGTTTTTATAAATTTTAACCAAGAAGTCACAACTTCAATTTGGCTAATTTAAATATATTTATGCATCTCTCTATATAATTTATATTAGCAATAATTTACATTGTATTATATATTTATATTACATATTTATATTAACATACCATATTTGTGATATAACAGACATCTCAAACTGTACTTTGATTAGGTTGGTACTTTATGTTTATTTTAAAAGGTTTATTTATTTGAAAGAATTACAAGAGAGGGAGACAGACAGACAAAGATATTCCATCCCCAAAAAGGCTCCATAGCCAAGGCTAGGATAGGCTGAAGTCAGGAGTCTGGAACTCCTCTGGGTCTGACATGTGGGTGGCAGGTATCCAAACACTTTGGGGCATCTTCCACTACTATTCCAGGAGCATTAATAGGGAGCTGGAGTGGAAGTGGAGGAGCAAGGACTTGAACAGCACTCATATGGGATATTGGTGTTGCAGGTAGTAATTTAACTAGACACACACCTGGTACTTTACCTCTTTTCATATGTAAAATTATAAATATTTATTTATTATGTCACCAAAATAATGTGCCTGCTGGCTAGACCTGCAGCGAGATAGGCGTATTTGTGCACTGAATGACTGGCGCTACTCGAGGGACAGGCTCTCAGGCTGGATGACGACAAGTGGTGTTGTTGGAAGAAGCCCTTGCTCCTTGCACGTGAGAACAGAATGGTCTACCTGTGGTGTTCCCCGTAGTACTTTTACCTCACCATAGTTCTCTTGTAAAATTAAGATGTGCTACATTAAATGATCATTTTTCAAAAAGTACACAAAATATTATCAGAAACTATAAAATCATGCACTTATCTCTGAAATATGAGGATGTTTAAAATAGCGTATTGCTACCTTAGGACTGCTGGCATTTTATTTGACAAATCTATTGTTGAATGTTAACGTGGTCTCATGAATTATTGCATATCAGAGTGGATTTTTTAAAACACGAGAGAGTGGCATCTAAATGGCAAATATTTGTGAATTAGTGAGATTAGAAAAACTGATGTTTTATAAGATTTTACAAGTGATTAATGGAATCTTAAATCTAATTAACCACAGTCTTGAGAGAACAATTTTCCCACCCTGTGAAGATAATGAGTAATGACAAAAATTAGAGTAAAAATAGGCGATTCCCATACACTATAATTCATAGTGAGGTTAAAAAAAGGGAAAAAAATAAGCACCACATATACATCTTGCTACTAAAAAGACTGTTCCAGACAGGAAAGACAAGACACTAAAGGAAACCTTTATCCATACCATGTAGATGAGTGCTATAGTGAACAACACCAGCACATATTTACCAGGAAAACACATCATACTTACTGGAGAAAACCACATCACTTTAAGAATCCAAATTGTAAGAGCAAGATTCACGACGAGGATGATGAGTAAAAGAAGAACAAGCAAGTAGAGACAGCGCTTTCGCCAGCCATAAATGCCAATTTTGTAGACACACTGATTCTCGGGCCTCTCTATGTGAGTGCCTTCTGTGGCCGTCAGGTACTGTTCACCAGCCATCTGCTGTAGGGGTGGGGGTGAGGGGTGGGGAAGAGAGAAAGAGAGGGAGAGAGAACAACTTGTTTATCATTACTGATTTCCTATGAGCCTAAGAAACATATTTCTTAGTTAAAAAAAATCCCCCAAAGTAATGCTTTTTAAAAAAGTAAGCTATTACTTTGAAATACCTCACTGTGTTTCAACCAGAGGAGAAAGTTAATTTGTCATGTAAAGTATTCTGCTTGAGATGTCCACATCCCACAGGAGACAGCCTGGGGATGAGTCCTGTTCTGGTCCTAATTCCTATTTCCTGCTAATGAGCTCCCTAAGGGCAGCAGGCCCAAAGACCCATGGATCATAGTGGGGTGAAACAGGGGGGGAAATAAATGTTACATACATATTTTGCTACTGAAATTGTGGGAGGCCTCTACTGAATTGCAGGCTCCTAGAGTCAGTCTTGCCCCATTCCAGCCGTTTAGGGCACTTGGGGATGAGAGATTTTTGTCTGTCTGTCTCTGTGCCTTTGAAATAAATAAAAGCTGGGGCTGGCACTGTGGCATAGTAGGTTAAGCCTCCACCTGTGTTGCGGGCATCCCATATGGGCACAAGTTAGAGTCCTGGCTGCTCTACTTCTATTCCAGATCCTTCCTGATGGCCTGGGAAGGCAGTGGAAGATGGCCCAAGTGCTTGGGCCCCTGCAACCACCTGGAGACTCAGAGGAAGATCCTGGCTCCTGGTTTCAGATTGGCCCAGCTCTGGCCATTGTATCCATTTGAGGAGTGAGCCAGCAGATGGAAGACCTCTCTCTCTCTGTCCTTTTCTCTGTACCTCTGCCTCTCAAATAAATAAATAAATCTTTCTTTTTTATTTTTACAAAAAAATTTGTAAAGATGTTTTTATTCATTTGAAAGACAGAGTTACAGAGAGAGAGAAGATCCAGAGAGAGAGAGAGAGAGAGGTCTTCCATCCGCTAGTTCACTCCCCAAGTGACCACAATGGCCGGAGCTGAGCTGATCTGAAGCCAGGAGCCAGGAGCTTCCTCTAGGTTGCTCATGCGGGTGCAGGGGCCCATGGAGTTGGGCCATCCTCCACTGCTTTCCCAGGCCACAGCAGAGAGCTAGATCAGAAAAGGAGCAGCTGGGACTTGAACTGGCACTCATATGGGATGCTGGTGCTGCAGGCTGGGGCTTTAACCCACTATGCCACAGCACTGGCCCCATAAATAAATCTTAAACAATATAAAAAAAAGTCAAAAGATAAAATGTTAGGTAAAGCATATGCATTTGGAATCTGATCATAACAAATTTTACACACACACACACACACACACACAGCTTTCTGCAGGGTTAAACTTGGAATTGGAGCTTCAACTAAAACAATCAAATTATCACATCTTTAAAAATTCAGTGGGAGAAAAACTGGTATCTATATATCTTTTTAAAAATTCAATTACTCAAGTTAATGCTGTGATTAAATTATATCTTTCTTCAGTAACTAGATCATTCAGAACTTAAAAGTTTCTTTAGGGGCTAGTGTTGAGGCATAGTGGGTTAAGTCGCCTCCTGCAATGCTGGTATTCCATATGGTTTGAGTCTAGGCTTTTCCACTTCTGATCCAGCTCTCTGCTAATGTGCTTTGGAAAGCAGCAGAAGACAGGCCAAGTTCTTGGGCCCCTGTACTCACATGGGAGACAAGGATGGAGTTCCAGGCTTCAACCTGGCCCACTCCTGGGCATTGGAGCCATTTGGAAAGTGAACCAGCAGATGGAAGATGTCTCTGTCTGTCTTTCCCTGTCTGTAACTCTGCATAACAAATACTTCACTAACATCTGACTATAGTGAAATTCTCAATATCAATCTGCTTTAAGAAAGATCAGAATATGTGTGTATACAAAATTCCTTGTTTTATGTAAACTAGAGTAAGAATTGTATTTAAAAATTTTAGTACTTTGAAATCTGAAAGTCATAGAGATAGACAAGGGAATACACGTTCAGGGAGATCTCCCATTTGCTGTTTCATTTCCCAGATGCCCACAACATTTTGGTGTGGGCCAGGCTGAAGCCAAGAGCCTTCAACTTGGGGACCCAGGTACTTGGGTCAGCGTCTGCTGTCTCTCCTGGTGTGTAGTAGCAGAAACCTGGGCTCAGGAGTGGACCTGGGACTTGAACCAGGCACTTTGATATGAGTTCGTGGGCATCCCAAGCGGCATCTTTGCCACCTCACCAAATGCCAGCCCTAGAGTATTTTAGCACAAATTTCAACTCTATAAAAATTATTCATCTTTCTCTGTATCCAAAGAAAAAAGAAAATGCTTTTTATCATCAAGTGGAGATCAGAGATTACGAAGACTTTTCTGACTGTAAAGGTAGTAAAATGATAAATTAGAATACATAATGTCCTTCTCTGGGATTTTTTTTAATGCAATGGTTTTAGACTTATTTTTAAGGCTGTTTTGGAGGTGTTCTTACTGAAAACAACTCACTGTCTAAAATATTTAAATCCAGTTTAGCTGTAGGCATCTCCCATATTCTAACTGGTTATATGAAATGGTGCTACCACACAGTATTTTCAAATATTCAGGACTGACAGTTGACATCATTCAACACCTAAATGTTTTATGACTTCATAAGGGCATGACCTATGTACTCATTTCTTTGAATCCTGTTGTTCTGCTGCACGTTAGAAAGTCACTGAACTGTACCCCATGTCTCAGGCCTGAGTCCCACAAGTCGTGCTTGCTTCCAGCCTCATTTGGGCAAGTCTTGTCAACTCTGCTGTCACATGCATCTCCAGCGTGTCTGCTGCTCTACATGTCCTTTGTTACTACACTGGTTCAATCCACCATGAACAACCTCCACACTGCTGCACATCTGCTCTTTGTCTTCTCAAGAAACCCTTCTCTACACAGCAGCTCCATGTGTGAAGTGTAGCAGGTTCCTGGCACTGTTTATAAACCTCTCAATGGCACAGAGAAGGTCCAAACTCCTCTACTGCGTGCAAGAGCCTACACTAGCTAGCCCTTGTTTACGTCCCTGACATCATCTGCTACTGTCCTCTGTGACAGGGCTGACTGTCGCTGCAGAGCCCTTGGCCTGGACTTGCTGTGCACCTGCTGGTTCCTTCTTGCCTTTCAACAGCAGCGCACATGTCATCTCCTCAAAGAAGCCTTCTCGGGACGCTGTCACTCAATGTCACATCACCCTATTATATTAATGTCACAGCTCTCATAATAGTGGCAACTCTGGAATTTCTGTGAAGGACCGACTAGGAGTGAAATTGAGGAGGGTGGGCAGAGGGCCTGAATTCAAAGCAATCACACTCTTTTACAGTATTGCTACAGATTAAGAAAACAAGCAACGTTTCATAAAAATGTATGTCTGTGTGTGTATATATTCTTATTTCTAAATATTCCTATAGATAGTGTCCTATTTTTGGTGTAATAAATTATCACAAGCTTAACCCAAGACAATAGTATCTTGTAGTTTTGGCATCAACTCCGCCCCCACCTCCTGCACTGGCATAATCGTTGTGTAGAACCCGCACATCTTATCTCATGTAACTTAAATCATCTCAAAATGACTCATAATAGCTAATACAATAGAAATTCTGTGTGAACAGTTGGTACTGTCCAGGAAATAACGACAAGCAAACACTCTGTGCATGTTCAGTACAGACTTGTTTTCCGGAATGTTGTTGATCCATGGTTAGTTACAACTACAATGTGGAGCCTGTGGATATGCAGGGTCGATTGTACTCACTGTCTTGAATTATGCGTCTTCTGTACTCTCTAGAATCCCCTTCCAGACCTACAACTCTGCCTCTCCTTTGAGCTTGCTCTTGAGTGTTCACCAACAACCTTTATGTTGCTCACCTCTGTGTGCATTCATGGAACCTAGAGTTGCTGATGCCTCTTTGAAGCACTTTTTCCACTTGGCTTCCAGAAACTCTCTGTGCCTTATTCTTACTCTACTGCTGCTTCTTCCCATCAAGTGCTTCCACCTCATCCCTCTGCCTGGTCTCAGTCCTAGAAGTTGTGTATGCATGTTCACCCCACTGTGGATGCGTGTTTACACCAGGATGCATCTTTTCCTAGCCTGGACTTGCCCTGGACTTGAGATTCTGGTATCCAATTGGGAATGGCAAACTTTGCAAAACTCTTCACCTTGCTTTGCTCCTTGGAAAACTTTCCTGCACTTTGGCAAATGATAACTTCATTCTTCATGCTGCTCAAGCCCAGCGTTTTAGCTTCATTCTTAGTTTCTTAATACGACACTCAGTCAACCAGCAAACCTTGTCGGTACTACCTTGAATCCAAAATCTGATCATTCCTACTATTGCCTCTCACTTGTTATTGCCACAGCCACCCTGACTCCACCATTTGGTCCCCTACAGTTAGTTTTCAACACAGAGCCTGGAGCAGTCCTTTTAAAACAGAATACCTAAAATGTAATACATTGGAGTGAAATGGACATTTTGAAATTCAGTGATTGTTTACAGCCCTTACTTCCTGGATAGAGCACACCAGCTACATGCTCACTTTTTATTTTTATTTTATTTTTTTTGACAGGCAGAGTGGACAGTGAGAGAGAGAGACAGAGAGAAAGGTCTTCCTTTTGCCATTGGTTCACCCTCCAATGGCCGCCGCAGCCGGCATGCTGTGGCCGGCGCACCGCGCTGATCTGATGGCAGGAGCCAGGTGCTTCTCCTGGTCTCCCATGGGGTGCAGGGCCCAAGCACTTGGGCCATCCTCCACTGCCTTCCCGGGCCACAGCAGAGAGCTGGCCTGGAAGAGGGGCAACAGGGACAGAATCCAGTGCCCTGACTGGGACTAGAACCCGGTGTGCCGGCGCCACAAGGCGGAGGATTAGCCTACTGAGCCGCGGCGCTGGCCACTTTTTATTTTTTAATAAGGAGAGGGGGAGTGAGGGAAAAGGGAAAGGCAAAGGGGTCTGGTGTGGGCGGGGGTAGAAGAAGATGAGATCTCATTTCATCCACTGGTTCATTCCCCAAATGCTCACAACAGCTGGGAGGGGGCCAGACCAAAGCTGGGAGCTAGGAACTCAATCCGGGTCTCCCAGGTGGGTGGCAGGGACCCAGTTACTTGAGCCTTTACCAAGAGTGTGCATTAGCAGGAAGCTGGAAACAAGGAGTGGAGCTGAAACTTGAACCCAGACATCCAATGCAGGGTACGGATGTCTTAACTGATATCTTATCTTGTAGGCCAAGTGAGCACCTCCTTTTGGAAGCATGTAACCTGCTTTCTAGACTTTCTATGTCTGATTTGTAGTCTCCAAACCCTGTCTATTTGGTCCCAAACCTAGGTTCATTTGTCTACTTATTTTTGCTGATTAAGCTTATTATCTCATGCTTTCTGATATATCTACTCTAATGTTTTTGGTTCATTTGCCATCTATCAGTGTTACCTCTGTTACTTAAAAAAGGCCTTTACAGTGGCCATTATTGTGGTGCAGCAAGTTAAGATGTTGGCCTCCTATATGAGCACCTGTTTGAGTCCTGGTTTCTCCACTTCCCATCCAGCTCTCTGCTAATGCACCTGGGAAAGCAACAGAAGGTGGCCCAAGAGAACCAGCAGATGGAAGATCTCTTTCTCTCTGTCTCTTCTTTTATCTCTGTAACTGTCTTTCAAAAAAATGAATTTCAGAAAAAAAGACCTTTACACTAGATAAGCATAAATTAGATGATTATGCAGAACAAGTGAATACATTTTTTTTTTTTTTGGACAGGCAGAGTTAGACAGAGAGAAAGGTCTTCCTTTTTTCCATTGGTTCACCCCCCCAAATGACCGCTATGGCCGGTACGCTGCACTGATCTGAAGCCAGGAGCCAGGTGCTTCCTCCTGGTCTCCCATGCGAGTGCAGGGCCCAAGCACTTGGGCCATCCTCCACTGCACTCCCTGGCCACAGCAGAGAGCTGGACTGGAAAAGGGGCAACCAGGACAGAACCGGCACCCCAACGGGGACTAGAACCTCAGGGTGCCGGCGCCACAGGCGGAGGATTAGCCAGGTGAGCTGCGGCACTGACCTGTGAATACATTTTTAAAAGTTGATTTTGTTATTAGTAAAATATTAGTTTATATTTCTCACAACTCAGAAGTGTCATTTTTATTAGACACTCTCTTAAATGTTTACTAGAAAAGGCCTACAGAGGCTCTTTGGTTCACCTAAACTTCTTTAGATAATTTTTATAATTGTGACTTGGAAGGATATTAATTCGTCAGTGCTTTGAGGTCAGAAAAATACAAAGTGGTTTTCATATTGGCAAGAATTGCACTGGAACAATGATAGCACTTTGTGACTTACTTGCAACCTTTTACAAAAGGTACTTGGTGAACTACATCTATGAGAACTGGATATCTATATTCCATGATAAAGAATTTTGAGTTTTAATATATCTTGAACAAAATTTGTTTTTATAGAATTTATTTTAAAAAGTAACAAAATTTCACCCTTTCCATTGTTATCCATCTTTTAAAGTGTGTTGATAATATAATTGATTTGGATTGACTTTAAATGCATCTCTCAAATATGGTTATCAATATTTTAATTGATAGTGCTCAGTATATGAAGTATTATAATATTTTTGTATGAATATCAGCTTTTATATGCTTTTGAATTTATGGTCTCTTGATTATTATTTAAAAATTAAACAACCTTAAGGATTGCTTGGCCTTCCATGCTCTTTGGCTCTTGTTTCAGCACTTAATACAATGAATTAAACACAGTGTCTATTACGGAAATGCTTCTTAACCATACTGTTTGCTTTACCTAATGTTTATCAACATCATTAGTTTGGCTAGGCCATGGCCAAGAGTTTGGAACAGGGAGCTGGTAAACCCATGAGTGATGTTCAAAAGGAGTTAATAAATTATGATTTTTAAAAGGTGATTTTGAAAAAAGAACTAAAGAGACCCTTAGAAATGAGAAATTCAATTGTATCTAAGAACTGAAAGAAGGAAGTAGAGTTTAAAGTTACAAAATATACAGTTTCCCCATCTGACTGATTACATATATGATGTACTTCAAAGACTTTGTGAAAAATGGAATTAAAAGATAAGCTTATTTTGGTGCAAAACTTTTGAAGTCCATGCATAGTTTTTTTTTTCTTTCATTTTTTCAGTGAACCTTTTGGAGAGTCCTCACAGCTGGAAAAGAATTAGTATGTTGGAAGGCAGATCTCAGATGACACTGTGGTGTGACAAAGATGGGGAAAATGTGAAGATAAGTTTAAAGAACATGGCTGATGAATGAGAAAGTCTAAATATATCTCAGTGAAGTTTCAGTGGGAATAACCCAAGAAAATAGGGGGGGACGGCATTTAAGCTAGTAGTTGAGATGCCTGTGTCCCACATTTGAGTGCCTGAGTTTGAGTCCCCACTCTGGCTCCTGACCCCAGCTTCCTGTTAATGTGGATCCTGGGAGGCAGCAGATGATGGCTCCAGTAGCTGGATCCTTGCCACCCATGTGAGAGTCTTGACTTGAATTCCTGGTTCCTGGCTTCAGTCTGGCCTAGTACTTACTGTTGGAGGCATGTGGGGAGTAAATAGCAGATGGGACTCTCTCTCTCTCTCTCCCTCTCTCTCTGATTCTTAACTAATGAATCAATTCACTAAGTAAATAAATGCTAAACAGAAATATAAGAATGATGATGATTTAAAAAGTAATGGTATGAATTTTCTATAACTGATGATAAGTTAGATTGAAAACAAATACTGATTCTGCAGCAGTATACATTAATTAAAATTTGTTATATAAAATCATTCTGAACTTACAGAATGCCACAAATAGAGACATTTAAAAGATCCAGTAAAAATGAATGGTGTAATGTTAACAAAAAGCTTTATACACACCTGTGAAGTGAGTGAATGAACTGGTGAAAGCATGGGGGTGGAAACAGGTCCTGGAAAAAATCACTACCAAAAATGCTGGACCAGAGGCAACTTTACGCAGGGCAAACTTCAAGGTCAAAGAGCAAAATAGAACCATTTGGTATAAAGGTGAATGAAGTCCAGCCTAACCCAATGGGCCTGGGCCCCAAGGGGCAGTGCTGTCCGGGAGGAGTGGTGCTGCACAGTTAGGGGAACCAGAGTGGTGAATGCAGCCAGGCCATCACTAAAAGTCCAGGCTCAGACAGAGTGCCCATCCACCCATCCTCCTCCCTGCCGGGACCACATGTCAGTGCACCGAGAATGGCCTTTGGCTGTAGGGCATGTATAGTGTTCTATAAGGAAGTGAAGGGGACCAGCATTTTGGTGCAGCAGATTAAGCCACTGCTTGAGACATCAGTATCCCATAACTGAGCTCTGGTTGAATCCTGGCTGCTCTGCTTCTGATCCAGCTCCATGCTAATTCACTGGGAAGGCAGCCAAAATTGGTCCAAGGGTTTTGGCCCTTGCCACCCATGTGGGAGACCAGAATGGAGTTCCTGGCTCCTGCTTTTGGACTGGCCTGGCCCTGGCCACTGTGGTCATTTGGGGAGGGAACCATCAGACAGAAGATTGATCTTGGGGCCGGTGCCGTGGTGCAGTAGGTTAATCCTCTGCCTGTGGCGCTGGCATCCCCTATGAGTCTAGATTATCAGTGGCAGGAACTCACTCATTTAGAAAAAATATTTGAGAAGAAGAGCGGGAGAGAAGGGGAGGGAGAGGGAGAGAGAGCACTGCCAATCACTGTTCACTACTGAGAAGGCTACAGTGGCTGAGACTGACCAGGCCAAACTGGGAACTAGGACCTCAAACCAGATCTCCCACATGGGTGGCAGTGACCCAATTACTTGAGATGTCACCTGCTGCATCACAGGGTCTGCATTAGCAAGAAGCTTGAGTCAGGAGCCGTGGCTGGTAGTCAAACCCAGGCACTGATGTGAGATGTCTGTGTCTTAACTACTAGGTTAAACACCTGTTCCCAGGGGCCCAGTCTTAACAGCCCGTGTACAGGGGCTTCTTGTTTCCAGCCTGTCACACTCACCACCACATACCACCACTCATTCTTTGCCTCAAAGAAGCCAAAGCTTTGGTCACTCCTTCTTTGACATTAAGACAGAAGCCATCTGTCATTTATGTCATGTCTTAATTCGTATAATTACAAGACACCTTGTGATTAAGAAGTACTATAATGCTGAAATAGAGAAATGCTCACATTTTCACGTATACTGCAACATTGACAAAAATCTAGGTCATAGAAAGCATGAAGAAATGCCAATGCAGCTATCTGGTAATAACAGAATAAAATTATAAACTCTTGACAGGCCTAAAAGTCTTTGGAGCCGATTCAGAAGATGGGTTGAGGCTTGGTGATTTGCTCAACCTGACCCATCGATCTGATTTATGTTTTCTGCCCTATGCTTCCTAATGAACTGTAGCGAGCGTACCCACTAGACCTGAGGTGGGAGAGGTGCACAGGGCAGACCTACTCCAGTTGCCTTCATTTCTCCAGGGGCGACCCACGCAAATATTATGGATGCAATTATGTCTACCTTGGGCAAGGTCATTCTAGGTCACGAGGCTTACTGACAGGGGGTTTCCCAAACTTCTTACAACACTTACAATGTCAGTCTAAAAACTGGGAAAACTGTCTTTCATAAGCCATATCACCTAGCTCTAATGCTGAGAAGGATAATTTCTTAGTATGGACTCAATACCATCATGTTGCATCATCCGTCAAAAATGACAAGGCCACCCATGTGAGAAGTCAATTATTGGTACATGACGGCATCACCATGGCCAGTGTGGCTATGTGTGCATAATGGACAATGAATAAATTTTTGTTGACCCAATCAATGTGCAGGCAGTGGGGCTTATCCTACGGCATGTGGTGGCATAGCTTTGTGCTATGAAATGAAAAATGAACGAGCAACAAAATGATACAGAAACTGACAACTAGATTATAGAAAGAAGCCCATACACATAAATGGTAAATAAGTACATGAAAAGTGAGAAATAAGACCCATCTTTGTAGTTAGGAGACAGGGAAGAAGCAGCTACTGTGTTTATTAAATGAAAGTTGACTAAGTCACTACACGAAGAAAGACCGCATATAGTTCTGTATTTAGGCTTCAGAGACGTCACTTCCCTGTTAATTAGCAGCAGTAATTCTCCAAGTACTTCTGACTTCTCAGTTGACACCACTCTGAATGAGTGCCAACATTTAACAAGAGCAATAGGGAGGTGCCCACCCTCATCAGGTGTGTGATAAAAAGAACATCATGGCAAGAAAAATTTAATAGAAGATAAATTGAGAGGAACTTTTGTTTTAGAGATGGGACACATTTAGTAAAATATAAACAATTTCAACCAGGAAAAAATGCAAAAAATTCAGTAGGACTTGAACAATAGTAAGCATATGCACCATAAAAGGCCAAATGAAGAATACATAGCGAACATATTCAGCTTCACCTTGAATCACAGAAATCCCAATTAACACAATTGCTACATCAGTATTCAAAGATTTCAGGGGGGGTTAAAAACCAATTATAGCCAGACTGGCAAAGTGTTTGAGGAATGAACATGCCACTCCCATGTTGTTGAAAGTGAAAGTTTACAAAATGCCTCCAGAAAGATATTTGGTATTCAGTTATAGGAATACTCCAATTATAGGAACGTTTCTCAAAAAAAACAACTAGGAATAAAAACTAGGATTTGTGCTTAAAAAACATTTATTTTAACATTATTCTAATGGTGAAAAATTAGAAACTAAAAGATGAAGGGTTAAATATTAGAGTAATTAATTCATTAATTATTACAGTATTAGAAAATTAACATTTTGTATGTGAAAAGTCTTCAAAAAGTTACTAGAAAGTGAGTATTATGAAAAAACATACATGAATTTCAAAACTGTGAAACTTATAAATTTTAATTCCATTTTCCATAAACTTTGAAATCCTCCTGTACATTAGGAAATGATATAATAACCTAGTAAATGTGATATAATATTACATGAAAAGATAGACTATATGAATACATTTAAAAATATATGCCCACAGAAAAAAATAAGGTAAAGAAATAAAGCTAATAGTTTCCCACATTCTTCTACCTTTTAAAATAGCATATCCCAATTATTTTCAGATTTATAGAATTGATATATACAAAGGGCTTCAAAATGTCTGTGGAAAAATGGAATTAAAAGGTAAGGTGCATTTTCACTAACTTTTGAAAGCCTTCTGTAATGTATTTCTTTTTAATAGCAAAATTAGCAATAGATTTTCACATTTATCCCAACTTACATTTAGGTTGATCAAATAAATTTAAGAATAACTGGTTTTATTTAGTAAAATTGCTCAGCCTGGTAGCTCTAAATATAATAAAGTAAGAGGATCATAACTATTGATTTCATTCAAAGCATAATTCTTGAAAGCACAGATGACCTTATTATAAATGCATGCACATATGTGTGCAGGCAAGCATACACATGTTCACACACACACACATACATTTTACCGTAGTAAGAGGTCATCAGACCATTCTCTTCTTCACAAGGTTGACTTATAAAATGGCAAACAGCCATTTTCAGAAGTTATTTACAAAATATGCCAACAAAATAAATGCCCTTAAAGTTGCTGAATGGGGAAGAAAGCTTTATTTAAATAAAAAAGTGCCTGAAAGGAAAATAAAAACAAGCCAAATCCAAACCAAGGGACATGCAGATATTAGCTTATAAAACAGTAATCTTTTGTTTTTTCCTAGTGATGTGAGCTCATTTTTAAACATTGTGTTATCCTTACAAAGGGAGATAGGCAACTCAAATATTCATTTCTCAGTTTTTTTCCATTAAATACACCCCAGAAATATGAAGATTTTCTGGTATCATTAGATCATTAGAAGAGGATAGAACTTGACTAAGGATTCGTATAAATACCTTGAAACTGAGTTATCAGAAATGACACAGTGGGGCCGGCACTGTGGTGCCTACCACCGCAGCATCCCATGTGAGTGCCACTTTGAGTCCTGGCTGCTCTGCCTCATCTCTAACTCCCTACTAACACACTTGTGGAGACAAGGGAAGATGGCTCAAGTTCTGGTGCCCCTGCTACCCACATGGGGAATCTATGGAGTTCCAGGCTTCTGGCTTTGGTCTGGCCCAGCACTGGCCATTGTGGTCATTTGGGGAGTGAACCAGTGGATGAAAGATCTCCATCTCTCTCTTTCTATGTCTCTCTCTCTCCCTTTCTCCCTTTCCTTCTCTCTCTCTCTTTCTCTCTCTCTAACTCTGTATGGCACAGAACATCAGCCCAGCAAGAACAGCATTTTTGTCCAAACAAGTATTCTAGCAAAGACAGTCACTCTTGTACACCTAATCTCCTAACCAGAACTAGGTGTTATGCACTACCAAACTCGCTCCAGTTCCTGGCATGGTTTATATCTACTATTAAGTATCCACATGTCAAACAGAGAGAGAGATTGAATAGTTGGCTGTAGCAAGTGCTCAGCTAGTGTTAACCAAGCACTATATTGAAGGGCAGGTACAACTCTGGCTCCTGTAACTCAGAGAACAAGAGTGGAAGGAACCTGTTCCCATGGGTGACCAGGCAGAAAAGTCTTTCAGGTCCAGACTATGGAAACACGCGACTTCACCCAACTTGAGATGCTGGCTTGAATCAGTCATGACCACAGCCTGGAAAACGGATCATGTGCAAACGTCCAAGAAGGAACCTTTCCCTAACTTGAATGCTAAGATCTCTACTACAGAGGAGCTTGTATGAGAAGAAAGGAGGCAGAATGAAAGAGAGGGGAGAGAGTGTGAGAATAAGACTGGTGTCCTACCAGTACCAACAGCCTACTGGAGAAGCACTGGCTTCTTTTATGGATTATTAAGATCCATTTTGGCTTGAACTTCTTGGGCTTGAGTTTGCATCACTTGTACCTGGGAGCGTTCTGAATGATACTCCTATGTGCACCAGGAGATACAAAGGCAGGGGAGCTTACAAAAATAAACCGTGGAGGAAGAATGCATTTTACAGACTTGGTAAACGACATCGTTGGACTATTTTTGGACTCATTTTCTTTCTGGGTCAAAAAGATCTTTCTAAAGAAGAAGTAAGTTGTTAACATTAGCAGAAAGCTGCAGTCAGGAGGCTCATGTGGGGACTGAGCCCAGGTACTCTGATATGCATCTTAACTGCTAGGCTAAATGCTCTTCCCTGTGACTTAATTTTCTATGACTATCCTTCCTCCAAAACCTCTTCTTTCCTCACTTCCCACCTCAGTAAATGACCCCAGCGGACCGTCTCAGATCAAGAGTGCCATCCACAATTCCTCTCTCTACCAGCCCTGTGTCTGTTCTTCAGCAAGTCCTATCACGTGTGCATACTGAACAAAGCTGTCCTCCCCTCTCCACCCCCTCTTTCTCCTGCCACAGAGCTCTTCACTGGTCTTCTGCACCCACTCTGCCCCTCTTGATCCACTTCTCCCCATGGCAGCTCAACAACAGCACCACAGCCTTTCCAGCCGCTTAGCAGCTTCCCACGGTAGCCAGGGGCAGCCCCTCCCTGTCGGGCACAACCCGCCTCCCCAGCTCCATCCCGTTCCAGTGGGCCCTTGCCAACAGTGGCTGCCTTCCACTCCCTCATCAGAGTCAGCCTGCTCCTGTCCCACACCCTTTGCACAGGTTGTTCCGTCTGTCTGGACTATGGGTCCATACCTGTGGCTGCCACTTCAGTCCTGCTGGCCTCATTCTTTCTTGAACACCTTTCCTATGGGCTTCATATCCTGTATAATCTACAACCGGGTCCAGTTTAATTCCTCCTTATTTCTTTACAGGACTTAGATTGATTTATTTACTTTTTCCTGCCTGTTCTGTATTAGATTCTTATCTCCGTAAGGACAGGAAGTGTGTCAATTTTGTTCATGGTATAACTGGCACCTAGAATGGTGCCTGGCACACGGCAGAAGCTCAATGATATGCTTTTGTTAAAGAAAGGCAGAATAAAATATAGTCTTGCTTACAATGTGTTTGTGGAATAGATTCCACATCTGCGCTCTAGCGGTATGATTATAAAGCTACATCATTCCACGTTGACTTGTAATTTATTTATCTGTCTTATCTGTCCTTTCATAGACACCCTACCAACCTTGACAGAAATCCCACGAAGAGCTGGGAAAAAGTTGGAACCCACTGAACAAAAGGGGAATTGAGAGATTTATGGATGATTTTCCAGACCCTTTTATTGCTTTAATGTTATGACTGATGCATGTGTCAGGATTCACAGACGGAAGCTCCCCATATTTTACATCCCAGTGCTCAGGCATACCACTGTTTTCCAGCATGGAGGCTTATCCAGGAGCACTCCTTGGCTTCCAACGGTGCATTTTATGGCTCAAGAGCATATCAAGTTCTACCCTCCTAAGATGAAGGTGATAGGTCTGGGGGGAGCTTTAGTGTCTGAGAAGCAGTAGTGTTCCTGCTTCTGCATTTCAATTCCACTGGCATAGGTAACTCCCTTTCCTCTCTTACTAGTCAGACTGAGTTGTAAAGACAAGACTTACGATGAAAGTTTTTTGACAATTTTGTCAGCTGAGCAGCTGTCCATTGATGAGTGAATGTACTTAAAAGGCCTGGCAGGCTTGCCCTGACTGCCCCAGCCCCAGGGTGTGTCCTGACATTGGTAGAATTCTTTGGAAAGGCTCTACTGCAGGACTCTGCAGTTCTAACATCTGTCTTGAGCCTTAGGAAGTGGATCACAGAATCTCCTTTCTTTCTGATACCTGTTTCTGGTTCCTGAACAACTGGACTTTGCCTTGCTGTTTTCCCTCATCCTCTCCCAATTCAGACTGGTATTCCTCCCCAAACTCCACTCCAGTCTGATGTTTGTTTACTAAAGCACTGGGGGAAAAAGGTGGAGCAGATTTGCTTGGAAGCTGCAGTTTCCTATTTTATTTATTATGTAGCTATTGGAAATGGAATTGTTTGCTTGGTTTCTTTTTCAGATGAATCATGATTTTTGTACAAAAATTGTTACTGGCTTTTGTGCATTGACTTTGTATCCTGAAACTGTGCTGCATTTGTCTCTTTGGTGGACTTTCTGGTATTTCCAATACATATGATCATGTAATCTGCAAACAGTAATAATTTGCCTTCCTCCCTTCCAATATAAATGCCCTGTATTTCTTTCCCTTGCCTAATTGTTCTGGCTAGGACCTTTAGTATGATGTTGAACAAAAGTGTTGAAAGTGGCATCCTTGTCTTGTTACTGATTAGAAAGTCTCAGCTTTTCCCCATTCAATATGATGTTACCTGTTGGCCTGATATTTATGGCCTTTATTAATTTGGGGAATATTCTTTCTATACCCAATTTTGCCAGTTTTGGTTATGAAGTGATGTTGAATTTTATCAACTGTTTTCTGCACTTATTGAGCTGATCATGTGATTTTTACCCTTCATTCCATTGCTGTGAGGTATCCCATTTATTGATTTACATATGCTGAACCAGCCTTGCATCCCTGGGATGAATCCCATTTGACCATTGTGAGGGATCTCTTTGATGTGCTGTTGTATTTGATTTGCTAGCATTTTGTTGAGGATTTTTGTATCTATGTTCATCACCGATAACCTGTAAGGTTTTGCTGTTGCTTCTATTATTGTTGTGTCCTTCTCTGCTTTGGGTATCAAGGTAATTGGAAGATTTCCCTCCTTTCTTAAATTTTTTGAAGTAACAAGAAGGATTTATGTTAACTATTCTTTAAGTATTTAATAGACTTCAGCAACGAAACCACCTGGTTCTGGGCTTTTCTTTGATGGGAGATTTTTAAAAATTACTAACTCAGTGTTACTCCTTATTGTTACTTGTTTTAGGTATTCTATTTCCTCATGATTCAATCTAGCTAAGGTGCATGTGTGCAAAGATTTGTCCATTTCTTCTGGTTTACAGAATTTATTGCCATGTAGTTGTTCATAGCAATCTTTGACAATCCTTTGTATTTCTGTGGAATCAGAAATAATGTGTCTATTTCCATCTCTATTTTTTTGCTTGATTAATTTATCAGTTTTGTTTATCTTTCCAAGGAAGCAGATCTATTTTATTGCTTTTTTATTTCAATGTAATTTACATATATTCATTTTTAAAAATTTTTAAAGGTTTATTTACTTGAAAATCAGAATTACAGGTAGAGAGAGAGAGAGAGAGAGAGAATGAGAGAGAGAGACACATCTTCCATCTGCTGGTTTAATTCCCAAATGGCCACAACAGCTGGAGCTGGGCTTATCCAAAGTCAGGAGTCAGGAGCTTCTTCTTGGTCTCCCATGTGGGTGCTGGGGTCCAGGCACTTGGGCCATCCTCTGCTGCTTTCCCAGGTGCATTGTTAGCAGGGAGCTGGATTGGAAGTGGAACAGCCAGGACTCAAACTGGTGCTCATATGGGATGTTAGTGTCACAGGCAGAGGCTTTACTGGCTATGCCACAGTGCCAGTCCCTCTCTTTATTATTTCTTTCCTTCTATCGATTTTTTATTTGATTTGTTTGTTTTATCCCCTATTTCTTTGAGGGACAGTGATAAGTTGTCTGAGATCTTCTGTATTTCTGACATAGGCATTGATCACTAAAACACTTCCCTCTCAGTACTTCTGTGGTTTATTCCACAGGTTGTGGTATGTTGTATTTATATTTTCATTCATTTTAAGAAATTTTTAAATTTCCTCCTTGATTTGTCCTTTGATTCTTTGATTGTTCTGGAATATTCTGTTTAGTGTCCTGTACTTGTGTCATTTACAACATTTTTCTCATTGATTTCCAGTTTATTGCATTAAATTTTGGTCAGAGAAGATACCTGATACGATATCTGTTCTTTTACATTTGTTGCGACTAGTTTTGTGCCCTACCATTTGATCTATCCTGGCAAATGTATTCCATGTGCTTTTCAGGAAAATGTGCATTTTGCAGTTGTTGGATGGAACATTTTGTACATGTTTGTGAGATCCAACTGATATAGTGTGCAATTTACTCCCTCTGTTTCTTTGTTGATTTTCTGTCTAGATGATCTGTGCATTCCTGAAAGTGGGATGATAAGGTCCTAGACTATTTAGTTTGAAGATTTTTATTTATTTATTTGAGAGGCATAGCTATAGACAGAGAGAAGGAGAGACTGACAGAGATGTCTTCCATCTACTGGTTCACTCCCCAAATGGTCGCAATGGCTGGAGCTGAGCAGATCCAAAGCCAGCAGCCAGGAGCTTCTTCTGAGTCTCCAACATGGGTGCAGTAGCCCAAGGATTTGGGCCATTCTCTGCTGCTTTCCAGGCCATCAACAGGGAGCTGGAGCAGAAGTGGAGCAGCTGGGACTTGAACCGGTGCCCATTTGGGATGCTGGCACTGCTGGTAGAGGCTTAGCCTACTACACCACAGCACCGGCCCTCGTGGTCCTCTACTATTATTATATTGAAGTCTATCTCTCCTTTTTGGTTTATTATATAAATATTTGACATTTAAGGTAATTATTGATAGGTAAGATCTTACTACTTCCATTTTGATATGTTTTGTATTTTTATCATATTTGTTTGTTTCTCCCTCTCTTAAATGTTCTTTTGTGGATAAGAGATTTTCTCTAGTGATACACTTTGATTACCCCCACCCCCCATTTTTTTTTAAAGTAAGTCTGTTATAAGTTCTTGTTTTGTGATTACCATGAGGCTTAAAAAAAAACCTCCTTTTTCTTATAACAAGCTATATTGAAATGGTAACAACCTAATGCTGATTATAAAGAGAGGGGAAAACCGAGAGAAAAAAAAACAAAGAGATGTGAAATCCCAATAAACAACTCCACAATTGTGTTCCACGTCTCCCACATTTTGAACTTTTCACGTGACATTGGACCTTTTCGATATTGCCTGTCTCTTAACATTTAAATATAGAGATTGTAAATTTTTTGTTTTCACAGTTAAGATACACATTGACATACTGCATTTACAATATTAGAGAATTCAGGATTTGTTTCTATAGTTACTCTTACCAGTGAGTTTTCTACCTTCTGATAATTTCTTTGCATTTGTTAACACGTCTTTCTTTCTGTTGGAAGAATTCCTATTAGCATTTTTTTGTAACTCAGGTCTGGTAGTAATAAATTCTCCCAGCTTTGGCTTGTCTGGGAATGTCTTTATGTCTGCTTCTAAACTGAAAGACAGCTTTTCTAGTACAGTATTCTTGGCTGGCATGTTTTTCCCTTCTGTGCTGTAAAAGTCTCATCCCATTCCTTGCTGACTTCTAAGGCTTCCGCTGAGAAGTCAGGTGAGTTAGGAGCTCTTTAGATGATATTTGCTTTTCCTCTGGAAGCTTTGAGAACATTGCTTTTATCTTTAACCTCGGAGAGCTTGACTATAATATGTCTTGGGGTAGATTTGGTTTGCTTGAATCTGACTGGGGACATTTGACCTTTCTGTATGAGGATAGTTGTACCCTTCTCTGGGTTTGGGAAGTTTTCTGTCATTATCTCTTTGAATATGCTTTCTATTATGTCTTTGAATATGCTTTGGCTTCTCAACTCCTTTCTGCACCCCAATAACTTTATTTGAACTTTTCCTGCTATTCCATATTTTTCCATAAGCTTTATTCCTCTTGATAGGTTTCCTTTTTTCTCCTCCAACTGCTGTTTTCTTTTTTAAAGATTTTTGATTTCAAAGACAGAGATACAGAGAGGAGGGCAAAAGAGAGAGAGAGAGAGAGAGAGAGAGAGATCTTCCATCTGCTGGTTCACTTCCCAAATGGCTGCAATGGTCAGCGCTGGGTCAGGCTGAAACCAGAAACCAAGAGCTTCCTCTGGGTCTCCCCAGAGGAAGACCCAAGCACTTGAGCGATCCTCCGCTGCCTTTCCAGGCCCTTCAGCAGGGAGCTGGATCAGAAGTGGAGCAGCAGGGACTCGAACCAGCACCCACAGGGGTTGCTGACATCACAGGCAGAAGCTTAACTTTCTATTCCACAGTGCTGGATTCCAACTGCTATTTTTAAATAGTCCTTGAGCTCATCGATTCTTATTGTGTTTGATTTACTCTGCTATTGATGCCTTCTATCACATCAGTATCACTTAGTGTATTTTTCAGTTGAAGGATTTCTGCTTGATTTTAGTTCATTACTTCCATCTCTATCAAATTTATTAGACTATTGAACATTTTTATGCCCCTTAAATTTCATTGTGTTTCTTTAAAACAGTTATTTTGAAATTTTCATTTGCACATTTTGAAGTTCTAGTTCCAATGGAGTTAGTTTCTGACCTCTTTGTTGGTCTTTAAAGGATGAGGACAAGTTTCCCTGGAAGTTACTGACACTGCTGGTATATGAAGCTATCTGTGCAGTGAAGGGTTGGTTTTAGTAATCTGACTTCATTTGCAGTTATATCCCTACAGATTCCAATTCGTCTGTTCTATTGAGGTAAGCTTTGGTCTGTCTGCTTCTGAGGTGGGCTCTCTGGCCAATGTTGCACCTATCAACCACTGGTGATGTTGGCTTAGGTATAAGACTGCTCATTCAGGATCACAGAATACCTTACTGTCTGCCCCAGGTTGCAGGAGAACTGATAGAGGCAGCTCCCCAGCTCCCTAGGCAAGCCCTAGGTCAGTCACACCTGGATTTCACAGTCACTAGGTCTTGGGCAATCTTGGGGATGCAAACTAGTTCAATGGGAGGCTTGTGTTGCTACCTAGTCTATCTTACTGGGGTGCAGGTCTCTGGACTTGTTCTGCGCACAGACACTGGCCTAGGAATGGAATCCCTTAGGATCTGCCCAGCACTGGGCTTTACCAGCTCAGCACTGATTTCCAAGACGGAGTCTCTTGGCCCTTTGCTGTCTGCTCAGAGTTGGAGGAGAGTGATAAAGGCAGCCCCCCGATCACCCAGATTAGGCCCAGGCTGGTCATACCAGGGTCCCAGAGTTATCTAAGTCCCACAAAGTCCTGAAGGTGCCCTCTGGACTTACCCAAGGCTGGCAGTATTACTTGTCAAAATGAGTCCAACCCACTGGAGCACAGTGTCTGCCTGACGCTGCACAATTCTAGATGCTTACTCCGTGAGCAGTGGCTGCAAGGTAGAGGATTTGGGCTTTATAAGATACCAGGTTTTGGTGCAGTAGGCCCAGCTTTGAGCTCCAAGGCGTGGTCCTAAGTTGCTTCTCTGCAGGAATAGAGTCTGCTGTCTCCTGGCCATTGGGGGAGTGATGCCAGAGGCCACCCGGCTATGGAAGCTCCCAGTATTCACTAAACAGGTAATAGGCTAAGGGCAGGGCCAGGTAGGCTCAGCCCAGCTGAAATTTTCCCAGTGGCACGGGGATTCTGCTTATCCTCTCGCAAACAGGAGGCATCTCTACACTCTGTACTCCTTGGGACTGCAGGAGAGCTGACTGGGACAAATCTTTCCTTATTTGCTTCATCCATGCCTTTTATTATGATTACAACAAGATGACATGCTGGGGTCTCTCATCTGGCTTCCACAGCTCTTATGAAGGTGACCTAGCTCTTAGCGTGTGTGCACAGCTGGTCTAGTTGGTGTCTCTGAGGGGAAGTGGTCACCAGAGTCTCTTAGTCACCATCTTGGCTTGCTGCCCTGTTGCTCCCCCTCTTCATGGAGGAACGACACTAAACCCTGCCTAGGCTTCATATCTGAGTCACGGCACCATTATGTCGCTCCCCCTCTTCGTGGAGGAACAACACAGGACCCTGCGCTGTTCTTTCGTCTGCTCGGCCCTCCCCGGGTTTGCTGCTGGTTCTTCCCGGGTTAGCTACCATCCCTTCCACCTCCGTGGAAGGGCGGTTCCCCCTGCCACTTTCCCCACTTCCGCGGGGGAGCGGCACACCGCCGGCTGGCTCTCTTGGGGGCTGCACAGGTGTTCCTCTTAGATGTTCCCTCAGATAGATGTTCCCTGTGCATGTTGTCTCTCTCCTCTATAGTCCTTTTCCACCAATCCCAACTCTGCTACCCACACACCGAGTACGCTGCTCTTCTCCAATCAGGAGCAGGTCCTACAGTTTATTGGTTGAACTGGAGGCAGCTGTGTAGAAGCTGTTACTCCCTTCTCAGTGCCATATTGTGGGAAAGTAGATGCATAGAATAAGTCTTAATTCCAGTAACAGTCTAGTCCGAGTTGCTCCCCACACTGCCCTCCCCCCACTGCCTCTCCAGGTGATATATGCTTATAAAGTCTTTATTGATTCTGTATTTTGTTCCTCAGAAAGTCCCTGCAGATTACTCAGAAAGTAACTAAAGGTGTGTGATATTTCATTGCATAGGATTTCCTGAAATCTATGCTTCTTCAAAAGTAGTTTTCAATTGCTCATTCATTTTTTTTTAAAAAACACATCAAGGTTTCAAGGGGATGTTTAGTGGCATCTGAAGTTTTTTCTAGTATCTCAAGGAACGTAATAATTTTCCTCTAAGTCCCATGAACCTAGGAATGGACTTACAACAGGGATTCCTAGAGTTCTTAAGCTCCTGTACCTGCTGCATGTCTTTCTCCCAACAGGTGGATTATAAATCCAGCTGGTGAAAAACAAGACTTTAACATCATGAGAAGTGCAAGTTTTATAAAGGTCATCATGCCTCTGATTACTATAATTATTTCAAAGCCATTTGTTTCAACTACACTGACAACCAATCCACCTAACCTTACAAATGCTGTTGAGGTATCATCCAGTGTATTTTGGCAACACATCTGGAGGCCTGTACTTCCCTAAAATATGTCATCACAGCTCCACTTGGAAAAGGCAATGTACTAGAATAATTTTGGTCATAGAGGAAGCATTATGTTTGTTATTATTATATAGTAAGTATAAAATTCATGATCTATGAATTCATATCATCTTGGTATTCCAAAGATTATATATTTATAGAATATGAATATTGAGAAATTTTTGGAAATGATTACTATAGATAAAACTCACATTAAATATGAAGAATTCTACAATGGCAGTAACATAGACAAGGCCCTGGACATTAGTCTTTTGGATAAGATCTCAAAGCCATGGGCAACAACAGCAAAAATATACGGCAGTTGCTACATCAAAATATATAGCAAAGGAAACAATAGAATGAAGAGGCAACAGACAAAATGGGAGAAATATTTGCAAACTATACATCTGACAAGAGGTCACTAATTGGACTTTGTAAGGAATTCAGCAAACTCAATAACAAAGCAAATAAATAACTCAGTTATCACTTGGAAAATGCAAGTCAAAATCATTCCAGTTATAATGGCTATTATCAAAAAGACAAAACATAAACATGTACAACTAACATATGTCAATAAAAATTCAAATATCAGTTTTCTAAAATTATTATCTCAAGGATTTATGTAATGCTTACATAGTTTCCATGTACAGTCATATTAAAATACTTAAAATAGAACCATTATATTGAAATCCTTTTCATGATTAATTCCCCCTGATATATTATAAATCAAACATTTTAATTTTTTATCCTGTTGAGCTTTTTGATGTAAGAATATGACTTAATCAAAGTCATTACCAAAATAATAATGAGCCTCTAGTTCTTTGTGGAGAATAAAAAGACAATTATTTAGATGTCTTTTGACACAGCCTGTTGGGTGTAACCACTATTTCTTTTTTTTTGACAGGCAGGATTAGACAGAGAGAGAGAAACAGAGAGAAAGGTCTTCCTTTTCTGTTGGTTCACCCCCCAAATGGCTGCTATGGCCGGCGTGCTGCGCCGATCTGAAGTCAGGAGTCAGGGGCTTCCTCCTGGTCTCCCCTGCGGATGCAGAGCCCAAACACTTGGGCCATCCTCCACTGCACTCCTGGGCCACAGCAGAGAGCTGGACTGGAAGAGGGGCAACCGGGACAGAATCCGGTGCCCCACCCGGGACTAGAACCTGGGGTGCAAGCGCCGCAGGCAGAGGATTAGACAAGTGAGCCGTGGCGCTGGCCGTAACCACTATTTAAGATGGAATTTTTGCAAGGCTGAGCTAGGAATGGGGTGGTCTCAGGTCTGCTGATGACATTAACCTATTTCCCCACTTCTGAATCCAAGGAGATCAATCTTAAATCCAAGTTTATTTCCTCTGTCTCCTGTTTCCTATCTCACTGACATCCAAAAAGTATTGCATCTTTGTTCCCATATTTGTCCACCTCCATGAGGCAAAATGATTTTCTTTTTTCTCTGTTGGGCCAGTCTCAATGCCTATAACTCCTCTTAATATGTGTTGATTGATGTGCGGATATGACACAACAATGGAATGTCTGTTAGACACTATTTGTGGTGGTTGTTCCACAGAAGTAAAATCAGGAAAGAAATTTTCAAAAACATTCAGGAAAAATAAAATATTCGTAAATATAGAAAAATGTTAAAGGTTGCTGTTCATTGCATTTGCTATAATGTGCTTTCTAGTTCTTCCCTCACCTCCAAGGAGCTCATTGTCCCAGCTTCTAGGTCTGTTTCCTCTTAGAATTCACATCTGAGTTCTTGCCCTGGAAGTACTTTGGCTGATGAGAGCTGAGGACCACCCCTCCCAACCGCAAGTGGAGCTCCCTGAGCATGCAGTGGCTGCAGAGGCTGGGTTCAAGGGCTTGGTCTTAATTCAGAACATCTCTGAACGGCCAAGATCATCTCAGAGAGTGCCTCCAGTCAGACCTCAAGGGTCAGCTGAGGCCACTGTTGTCACTGCAACACAGTTCAACTCCTTCCTCTGTCCAATCCAGTTTCCACTGCCTTAAAGTTGCCCTTCCTAAGAGCATTCCTCAGTATGCTTCTAGCATACAAGTCCCAGTCTCCTAGTGTATCCTGGAGAAACTGATACAATACACTTGGTGGCCAGCAGTCTGGGAAAGCAAATCTAAAATGATGTCATCTTTGTACAGATTCAGTGTGGCATAACCAGAACCTTTGAATGGTCATCCCAAGCCCTATGAGACAAACAAAATTGCTTAGATAACTTGCTACTCTTGTGTGATGCCTGGAAGACCTCTTATGAGTATTAATGTTTCTTTTAAACTTTCTTTTTTTGAAAAGTCCAGTTATATTTTAATTAGCCATGACCACCTCTGTCTACAAATCCCGTGTCTTCCTGTTTCATGGCATATGACCCATGTCTCACTGTCACCTTGAGAACACATTTCTATCTGTAAATCTCACTCAAAAAATTACATTCTCTAAACAAGGGAGAGAACTATCCAACATGGGAAGTGGGATACACAGCAGACTCATAGAATGGCAGATGTCCTAAACAGCACTCTGGCCTCAGAATCAGCCCTTAAGGCATTCGGATCTGGCTGAAGAGCCCATGAGAGTATTTTAGCCATGGAAAGCCAAGACACTCTGGGAAAAAAACAAACAAACAAACCTAAATGAAAGATCTCTTTGAGTGAGATCCCAGTAGAAAGAACAGGCCATCAAAGGAGGAGGTACCTTTCTTTGAAGGGAGGAGAGAACTGGAGAGAACTTCCACTTTGACTATGACCTAGTCTAAATAAGATTGAAGTCAGCGAAGTCAAGAGGCTTCCATAGCCTTGGCAACTCATGACTAGAGCCTAGGGAGATTTCTGATGCCATAAACAAGAGTGTCAAATTGTTAAGTCAACAACAGGAGTCACTGTGTATTTACCCCTCATGTGGGATCTCTGTCCTTAATGTGTTATCCAATGTGAATTAATGCTGTAACTAGTACTCAAACAGTATTTTACACTTTATGTTCTGTGTGGTGCAAACTGATGAAATCTTTACTTAATATATACTATATAGGTCTTCTGTATATAAAGATAATTGAAAATGAATCTTGATGTGAATGGAATGGGAGCGGGAGTGGGAGATGGGAGCGGTGCGGGTGGGAGGGAAGTTATTGGGGGAAAAAGCCATTGTAATCCATAAACTGTACTTTGGAAAATTATATTTACTAAATAAAAGTGTTTATAATAAAAAAAAACTTAAGACAGTACCTATTAGCTTTGTATAAATGCAATTGTTATCTGTTTTATATAATAAATAAAAATATAAAAAAATTACATTCTCTGTAATTCTGGACTTACTCATCCCTTTCTTCAGCAACACCTCACCTTCTCCCTTCCATGTCCAGTTCCGTATAACAGGCTTTTCCTAACCCACCCATCTTGGGGAGGCCCCCGAATATTTCAGTTGCCATCATTCACATCAGCAGCTCTCACCAAGGTAGCACTGGGAAGACCAGGACACATCATTCTTACACTAACTGTTTAGGGAGAATATGTTCGTCACCCAGGTAGACCTCCAGGACCTGCTTTAGTATTTCTGACCATTGTGACAGTCAATGGACAAATGTTCTGCCACGCAAGAGCCACAGGTGCCTTGGGGCTGATGACCAAGAGAATCTGAGGGATGCAGGAGTGGGCTCTAGCAGTGTGCCACCCTGGTTGCTATTGAGAAGCAAGACACTCACTCCTCGGATGCCAGCAGCAAAGGCTGGAGATGAGCATAGCTTTAGATGGCACTGAGCTGCCTCGCCCACAGCTGCGACCTCTCCATGAGAAGCACATCTCGTGTTAGGTTAAGTGCTGAGCTGCAGAAGTCCAGCCGTGCCCTCCCTTTGGGAAGCAGTCTGCAGACCCATCAGAGCTCGGCCACAATGTTGTCACTCTTCAGTACCTCCTTCTGCCCCCTCTCCTGCACCTGTGTTTATTGAAGTTGCACTCCAATAAGCCGGCATGTTGGTCTCCAGCCCAGAGCCTGTTTTCTGGATATCTGTCTCAGCAACTGTTGTTGGGAAAATTGGGATTTGAAAATGCAGTTGGGAGACTGATGGATTTCTCAGTAGGACACTGTTTACCTTTATCTGTCTTAGGTCAGGTTCCCTGGAAGCAGAGCCTGAAATGAGGCTTCTTTTACAAGGCATTTAGCCAGGGCATGGTCTCAAGAGGGAGGTATTAGGCGCAGAGGGAAGCAGGCTAGGGTAGGATGTGGACTGAGGCCAGGGATTCCAGAAAACCCTCTCAACTGGCCATTTATTAGCCAGTGAATGTAGGAGCTCCAGGCCAGAAAGCAGCTTATTGCAGTTTTTGCATATATTGCATATATTCCAATTTAGCCTGTATAGAATTGACCTTAATTACAAAAGTAATACGGAGTTTAGAATATTCTTAAATTAAAATTCCACATGAAACTCATGTTTAACCAAATAGAGAATGAAGTAAACTGTCATCTGTTTGTGAAATCTTTTGATTTTTTTAATTAAGGTTGAAATTTACAGGCAAACCAACTCTAACTCCACTTCAAAAAAAAAATCACAAATAATCTTCAATTTGCCCAGTCTCTAAAAATAGCATTTAACTAAATTCTAACTCTGAAAAATATTCACACAAGTTAAGGACAAATTTTAAGAAAAGGAAAGTATTTAAATTTATCAGCTAAACTGAGTTTCTTTTTAGTTGCAACAGTCTAAATGATTCACAGCAAAAAGAAAGTCTTGCCATAAACATAATTAAGGTTCTTATCAAATGTGTTTATGCAATTTTCCGATTGCCTTGAGCAGTTCATTAAAATCATTCAGAGGACTTTGGGACCATGATTCACTTCCACTCTGTGGTCACCTTTTCTTCAGGATTGGAATGGGATGATTGAAAGTGAATTTCAAATATGGCCAGGAAATGCACATTCAAATGCATTACAGAATGCAAACAGCAATGTTCTTACATTTCATCAAAGCTACCATTGGAGAATATTTCCCATAAAGTTTTCATTCAGGACTAAAATGTTTAATGAAAAACCAAATCAGTCATTTGGCTTTCCTTCCTTCCTAAATCCGCCAGTGGAGATGTCGGTCACCAGGAGTCAGGCCAGGTACATTGCTTGCCTCCTGGAATGCACCTGCCGGTCCTCTGCAGCCATGACTGCATGTGGTTGACATTCTCTGTTGGAGCGGAAGCAGCCTTAGCCTGGACTCTCCTGCCTGAGGGGGGCTCATGGGGAATCCTAGGGAGTCAGGAGAAGCAGGTTGGAGATCCGGCCAACTCACAACCTTCCTCCTGGGGTGGCGGCCCCTGATTTCTCCATCCGTGGTGGTCAACCTAGCGGGTTATTTGAGGGCACTTCAAGAAGGTCATGGGAAAATGGAATGACAAGATAAGTTTATTTTAGTGCAAATCTTTTTTGAACTCCCTGCATAGTTTTTTCATATGATGCATTTTTTCATGCACTGTTTTGAAGTCCACGTAACTGAGGGATCTTCAAAATGCTCATGGAAAATGCCTGGCATGAAAAATCTAGGCATGAACTTCAAAATATCCTGCTCCAAAACAGACTTATCTTGTCCTTCTGTTTTCCACAAACTTTTTGAAGTGCTTCACATGCTTTCTTGTTGCAGCTGATAAAGAAGAAAGTTACTCCGTATTAAGAAGTCAGAAGCTTTCTAAGTGCCTTAGATGAGTTGAATTTGATATTCACCATACCAGGGAGACGGATGCCATGGATTACCTCCTCCTATACATCAGGGAGGTTGAGTGATATGGATATTCAGTGATGCACACAAGTGGGGTTGCCAGAAAGAGTGGTTCTGATTCCACAGCCTAAACTTTGTAATCACTGCCTCTTCCTTGATGTTATTCTTTACAAGGATGTTCTACAAACAAAACTAACTGAGAACTTAGGGGAAAAAGAGTTAAAATAGTCACAAGGTGAAGCTAAGTTTTAAGGCCTCCTGCACTGCCCTTACTCTATTCTTAATGGCACTAGGAGGGATCCTTCCAAAGAATAAATGTGATTGCCCTGCTCTTCTATTTTACTTTATTATTACTTTTAATTCATTTATTTGAGACTTAGAGGAAGAGAGAGACCCCCATCTGCTGGTTTATTCCCCAAATGCTCTCAGCTGTGCTGGGGTGGGGGATAAGGCCAAGGTCTGTGAACTCAATCCAGGTCTCCCACATGGGTAGCAGGCACCCAATCACTGAAGCCACCAGTATGCCTCCCAGGGTGTGGAATCAGCCAGAATGTGGAGTTGGGAGCCAGAACCAGGGCGCTTTGATGTGGGATTCTCATCATTTTTTTTAAAGATTTATTTATTTATTTGAAAGTCAGAATTACACAGCAGAGAGAGGAGAGGCAGAGAGAGAGAGAGAGGTCTTCCATCTGATAGTTCACCCCCCCAATTGGAAGCAACGGCCGGAGCTGTGCCGATCCAAAGCCAGGAGCCAGGAGCTTCCTCCAGGTCTCCCACGTGGGTACAGGGGCCCAAGGACTGCTTTCCCATGCCATAGCAGAGAGCTGGATCGGAAGTGGATTAGCCGGGTCTCGAACAGGTGCCCATATGGGATGCCGGCGCCTCAGGCCAGGGCGTTAACCCACTATGCCACAGCGCCGGCCCTGGGATGGGCATCTTAACAGCTCAACCAAATGCTTGCCTCTGCTCTTCTGCTTGTTCTGCGGGCTCTGTGCTGTTTTAGAATACAGCCCAAATGCCTTTGGCCATAAGCAGGTCCTTCCTAGTTCCCAGCCTCCTGTTTCCGCAGTGGAGCACTACACAATGGTCATACAAAGTCAGGTACACTTTACCACTTGGAGGGAATCTGAGCGGAATCTCAAGACCTTTGCAAATCCGCCAAAGACTAAATATTCTCATTATCAGTTTTCCCAGAAAGTCCTGTGGAGCATTACATACAGAATTACATGTGAAGTTGGAATCCTAAACAGCAAATACAGTAGGGGACAGATTCTATACTTACAAGTACATCACAGAACCATCTGACCTTGCAACAGGTGCAGAGAAAAAAGAGCCAGCAGGGGCTAATGAGGCTGAGGAAGAGGAGAGGAGGGTAGGAAGGCATGTTTTGTGAGGATTGGTCAGGTTCTGAGGGAAGGAGAAACAGCAGAGTCAACTTAAAGGATCTAAAGTTTTCTCTTCCCACTGGGAAACCACAGCAGTGGTGGGTGTGGCTGGGAAGCAGCAAGGTGCTACCAGGAACCACAGAATAGGAATAAAGAGTGTTACAGGCCCTACAAAGCATGCAAAGGTAAACTCACTGGACACTCACTCACTCATAATTTAGAACCAATCTTTAATTTTCTGTTTTAAACCTTCCCCCCTTTTAAAGAGTATTTATTTGAGAGTCAGACAAAGCACCCATCTCCTGGTTCACTCTTGAAACCCAAGCTGGGAACTCAATCCAAGTCTCCCACGTAAGTGGCAGGGACACAATTCCATGAGCCATCTCTGTTGCCTCCCAGGGTCTGCATTAGCAGGAAGCTGTCAAGAATCAAGAGGCTAATCCTCCGCCTGCGGCACTGGCACCCCAGGTTCTAGTCCCAGGGGGCACCGGATTCTGTCCTGGTTACCCCTCTTCCAGGCCAGCTCTCTGCTATGGCCCGGGAGTGCAGTGGAGGATGGCCCAAGTGCTTGGGCCCTGCACCCCATGGGAGACCAGGATAAGATAAGCACCTGGCTCCTGGCTTCGGATCAGCACGGTGCGCCGGCCGCGGTGGCCATTGGAGGGTGAACCAATGGCAAAGGAAGACCTTTCCCTCTGTCTCTCTCTCTCTCACTGTCCACTCTGCCTGAAAAAAAAAAAAAAAAAAAAAAAAAAAGCCGGTGCCGGCAGTGCAACCTAAGTACTCCAATGTAGGACATGGGCATCCCAACTGGTGCCTTGCCTTCTAAGCTAAACATTTGCTCCTAGTCTTTAATTTTCCTATTCAATTCAATAGCAATTTAATGACTAGAGAAAGTATGTGTTTTAAAGGACAATGTGGAGCAACTTCATTTTCAGCACTTTAATTGCATGATCAGTTGCATCTTTTGGAAACTTGGGTTTGCTAGTCTTTGGTCTATCTTACTACACTAAAGTACTATTTTCCATTTGTCCTTGAGAGAAAATCTTAAATGAATTCTAGAACTTATAAAACTAATCCCAAATTGAACTGTTGGCTTTGAACCTCTTTGTATCTAGCTCTACAAAGTATTTCTAAGAAAATGAGAAGAAAAAAAAAAAGTACTTTTTGTAGTTTATCCTGTAATAGTGAGTTACTCTGCCCTGCTGGCAAATCTTTCAATCATTGGAGTTATATTTTCCCTTACTATTTTTCTATAAGCCTTTCCATAAAAACTTATGTTTTCCAATTGCCATATATTAATTTTGGAAATACAAAGTACCCACAACTTTTCGTAATCCAAAGCATTAACATATATTTATTTTACTATTTGAAAAAACAGTTTAGTTTTTTCCATATTTTGGGAGACAAAGATTCTTCCCTTTTTCACTAAAGAATAGTTACAAAGCCAGCGAGGTTGCTATTTTGCTCTTGTTTTGCTTATTCCCTATTTAGAAAATGACTTGACTTTTGTTCTCATTAATTTTAGTCTGCTTCTTCATGTCTAAAACAAAGCTATCAACAGAATCTAAAGCAACTGTAACTCTACCTCAAAAGTTTCAGAGTAGAATTATGAATCAACAATGTTAAAGATAATGCTTTGTCTGGATTAATTACAGTGCCCAATTTAATGCCCAGTATACAGAAATACTGCCATGGCATTCTACAAGTTGTAAATACCAGAAATTCATGAATATGCCAAAAATACAGAGCATATTACTAGTTAGAGTAACAGTTGAAATAAGAAGTTGACTGAATTTTGTTAATAATTAATCTATAATTATTTTGATACAATCAGTTTATTCAACATTATTTTTAACTTCTTAGTCACTGTTCTGCTTATGCAGGAGAAAGACCAAGAAATCTATGGCAGTCTTCAAATTGTGCATTTAATTACACAAAATCCAAGTTAAAACTGATTACTCACCTTAGACGTTCTGAAAAGTGTGCTGGTGAAGTCACTGCGACTGGCCTGAGCGCGAGGCGACACAGAAGGTTTCGAACTTCTCCATAACTCACAGAACTGGAGGAAAGGGTTTCAGCTTCAGCAGCTACGCCTGGAAGAAAGGGCTGTCACGTGTTTGGCCTTGTATCATGTTTCATCCCCTCGTATTAGCAACAGGCACATCTAATTTTACTCGGTGACATAAACAGTTCATACCACACTCAAAATTGTTAAGGAACCAACTCCAGGACACAGCTCTCAGTGTTCCAAAAAACAAAATGAAGCAAAACCAGAAAAGTCCAAACCGTTCTTACAAAACCAACATTCCACCATTTAAAGCCTGAGTCATGAGTCTTGTACAATTAGAACTTTCTAAAATTAACTTCACCTCAAATGAATAGCAAAATACTTCTGAGACCGGTTTCTGGTAGCGTCTAATGTAGATATAACCTCATGAAAAATAATTTCAAATTGAAATACAAGCTTTAGAATTTGTGACTTGTAATACGACATGTTTACTATTCTCATATAAATAAATTGTACACTATAAAATAATCACTATTTAAAAATCAGTTCCTTCAGCCTCTTTTTAAGGAGAAAAGCCTTAAATGCTGAATATGATAATAAATGGAAAGCAAACCAGCTCTCCATGTTAAAATTATCACAGTGCTTCTGAGCAAACCAGTTTACATTATGTTTAGCAAATTATATGAATGTAATCATGTAGCTCTAAGTAATTTTTATTTAAAAATAATTAGACCCAAGAAAAATATTATGTACATGTACGTAAGTAAAAATCTACATATGAAGTATGACAAAATGATAAAAATTGTTAAATTTTAAAAATAAGATTAAAAATAAGCAAATAAAAAATCTTGAATGTTCAGTTTTTTATAAGATGAAAGAATAATAAATATTAAAGCTTTGAATGATCTTAATCGTTTTGCCATGTTTTTAGGTAGCCTCGTTTGCAGCATGAATTAAAACTGACAAACTATATATCTGAAATTTTAATTTTAGTACTAAAACTTGAATATAAGAACCAATCCAATGATACTCCATATGCTTGATTTTAATTAATTTTTTCTCAGGAGACCTTTTCTCTTCATTCTGCTTATTCATATTGTAACTTCTTTTGAAATTCGATGCTCCTATCACACTAACAGCTGCAGGTCTTAAATTAAAAGCCGATGCAGCTTCAACTGATCATGCTTCATAAGACATTTAAAAATCTTTCAAGAATCCTTCAACACAGTCAGACATAGAATTACAGCACAAAAATCAGTCCTTAACAAAAACACCTAGGATATTTAGCAACAATGGTTTGGAAGATATTTTAGGATCAGTGACTATCTGAAAAGTCAAAATGTGAAACTCCTAACTCATACGCTGACTGAAATGGCACATTTAAAGGTTACATGTCGGGGACCTTCCCATCAAATCAGTAAGTGGGCTTTGTTGCAACGAACATCGTAATATTTTGGGGACTTTTTTTAAAAACAGCAGTCAGGTTGTGTGTGATCTTCACTCTGAGTTACAGGCTTATTTAGTACCACCCACCTCGGCTTTCAGTACTTCAGAGGAGGACTTAAAGAAGGTTTTGACGGTATAGATGAACTGAACGCACTAACACTGACCTTGACAGTGGTTCATGGAGGTCTAGCCACAGTTGGTAACTCGCATGCACAGATCTGCTATGCGCCCAGTGGAATCAGCATTCCCAAGCTGAAGAGACCTTTGATGAAGTTTTGCTCTAAGGCTCTCCCAGCTGGACGCCATGTGCTCCAGGTTGCACAGCTAACGCGCGTGGGTTGCGTGGGTTCAGCAGACTCTGCTGTTACCTCGACTGTTGCCCTGAGTTCCCAGGACGTAATCCCCTAGACGTCCCCCTACTCCCAACTCACCATCTCCTCAAGCCTGCTCTGTCGTCCCGCCCTGCTTTCTTGGTTTCTGCCTGGATTCCCCGACAAGGTCAGGCAGATGTGGGAGGGACCCTCCGCCGCCGGCCAGTCACAGGGTGCCGTGGAGCCCCTTCCCATTCCCTCCACCTGTGCTCCCCTCACCTCCGTGGCCCTGCGCACCTGTGGGGACCACCTGTGGCCTCCCTGTGGCTCCTCTGCTTCCAGGCCCTGTGTACCCCATCTTACACTCGCGCGACTGCCAGGGAAGGGCAGGGGACAGAGAATTCTGTCGTCTCGCGCCTCTGCGTCACAAAGACCCCTCGGTGAGCCCGTGTGAGTCCTCACCACAACAAGACTCCAGGATGGTCCTCCAGGTCCCCTAAGAACCCAGGAAAGTCACCAGGTGAAGGTGGTGGGGGTACCTGGCTGTATCTCTGACTAGGGCCACCTCCCATCTCTTTCTGGCTCTCATATCATCATCAGCTTTCTCTGGATGATTTCCAACTTATGACATAGGTATCTGTATTTACCTTGCCACCACTTATTTATTTATTACCTGGCCTCCCTAATAAGGAACTCCAAAAAGTTTGTTTAAAGGGGAATTTATTTATTATTTTTTACTTGACAGAGTTAGTGAGAGAGAAAGAGAGAAAGGTCTTTCATCTGTTGGTTCACTTCCCAAATGGCTGCTATGGCCGGCATGCTGCGCCGATCCGAAGCCAGAAGCCAGAAGCCAGGTGCCTCCTCCTGGTCTCCCAGGCGGGTGCAGGGCCCAAGCACTTGGGCCATCCTCCACTGCCTTCCTGGGCCACAGCAGAGAGCTGGACTGGAAGAGAAGCAACCGGGACTAGAACCCGGCACCCATATGGGATGCTGGTGCTGCAGGCGGAGGATTAACCAAGTGAGCCACGGCACTGGCCCCTAAAGGGGAATTTAAAGATGTTTACTTTGGTGTAAAAATTTTGAAATTCATGCATAACTTTTACATAATACACATTTCATGATCTTCTAAAGACCCCTGAGTATGGTGGATTTCAAAAAATGTTTGTGGCAAAATAAACATCTTTTAAAGCCCTTTAAAAAACATGGACTTCTCATACTAGACTGTGAACTCCTTGCTTAATGTCTTCATACAACGAGCTTGAAATGAGCTAAACTCTGAACGTAGAAAAAAAAAAAAAAAAACAGAGCTAACATAGGATTTGGATAATGTTATAGGAATTACCCAGAAGAGGTCAGTATAACAGTGATAAGAGTATGGTTTGGGGCCGGCGCCGCGGCTCACTAGGCTAATCCTCCGCCTAGCGGCGCCGGCACACCGGGTTTTAGTCCCGGTCGGGGCACCGGATTCTGTCCCGGTTGTCCCTCTTCCAGGCCAGCCCTCTGCTGTGGCCTGGGAGTGCAGTGGAGGATGGCCCAGGTGCTTGGGCCCTGCACCCCATGGGAGACCAGGAAAAGCACCTGGCTCCTGGCTCCTGCCATCGGATCAGCGCGGTGCGCCGGCCGCAGCGCGCCGGCCGCGGCGGCCATTGGAGGGTGAACCAACGGCAAAGGAAGACCTTTCTCTCTGTCTCTCTCTCTCACTGTCCACTCTGCCTGTCAAAAAAAAAAAAAAAGTATGGTTTGGAGGGCGGTTTAAATGTGATGTGAAGTTAAATTACTCTGTAAGTGATAGACTTTAGAGTCTGAATGTATCATGTTAATTATTTGCCTCTTCAATTAAAGTTACAGTTCTGCCAAGTAGATGGCTGTAGACCTTTCATAAGCAAAAGAAGAGATCCAATGATTCTAGACATAATTGCAAACTAAGGGTGCTCACTTGGATCAAAATTACCTGGATGATTCTCACCCTGATTCTCTGATTAGATTTCAACAGAATTCGCCCAAATACATACATTTTAACAAAGATAATTCATATTACCTTTGAAGTTGCCATAATAAAATAATCAGACTAATAATAGACTACTAAATGTATTTTTTTTCTTGGCTCTTTTGTGGGAATTTAGGAGTTGATACTTAGTATAGATAGCTAATTCAGTATAGTTATGGAAAACAAAGGGAAAATAAACCACGTATAATAAAGAAGGAATCTTTGGGCTAACAGACAAATTTGAGGTATAAAAAGGACTAAAAGAAAAAGAAAAATTACATTTCAGAAGAGAAAGAAGAAGTCCTACCTGAAATCTCAGTATCATGGCTTATCTACTAGTAAGTACTGAATCGGGTCATAATATGCTGAAAAAACGATGATTCCATGGACATAGGCCTTTGCAAACCCATAGGAACACGTGAGTCAACTCCTTTCCATGTAGACTTCTTGGGCACAGAATGGACATGCAGTGTTTCACACCAGAAACACAGGAAATTCAATAAAAATAATTATGACAATGGGATTTGTACACGCTCAAGAGGGATCAGAAAAGAAGGGCTTACAGTAAAAATCCCACTGTCACTAGTTTCTTTATGCTCCATCTCCTGTCCACTTCTCTGAAGTCTTGACTTAGATCTTCCTTTTCATACTTAGTCAAGGTGACATTCTTGAGCATTTAAGTGACATCTGGTGTATGTCAGTGTTGTAGGTTTAGTTCTTGCACACTGTCACCTGGCCATCGTCTTCACCCTTTTCCTAGTGCTGTAGTTTGGATTTTAGTTTTGGTATCCCTCAGAGATGCATGTGCTAAGGACGTGACCCAGGGAAGTGCTGTTGAGGGAGAGCAGGGACTTGCTCCGATTACAGCATCTGGGAGGCGTGCCCTCAGAAGGTCGTCCTTGTGAAAGGGCTGGTTAAAAGAGCTCAGTGTGGCCCAGCCTCTGCTTCCTGGCTCACCGTGTGATCTTCCCTGTATACATGCTCTGCCATCCACTGCCCTCATCAGATGCTAGACTGACGGAATGCCCGATCTTAGACTGTGAACCTCAAAAACCGCGAGTCGAAATGCACCTTTCTCTTTCACAAGCAGCTTCTCTCAGGCATTTGCTGCAGTGAGCAAAGGTGACTAATAGGCTGTGGCAGGGCGGTCATTCCTTGCAGCTCCTTCTGTGGTCACATCAGCAGTTTCAATGGTTTACAGCAGCATTCATTTCTTTTTGCGAATCACAGAGTATCTCTGACTCTTAGGCTCTAGAACTAAGGACCCCATCACTCAGCCCACTCTGCTTCCACAGGTCCTGCAGGGCCTGCCACTGCCTCTTTTACACCATCTGAGCTGATCCCAGTCACCTTCCATTGTGAAACGACACCATCTCCTGTGATTGGATCAAGTTGATTAAAAAAATAAAAATGTGGAGCCAGTGCTGTGATCCAGGGGGTTAAAGCCCCAGCCTGCAGCTCCAGCATCCCATATGGCTGCTGGTTAGAGTCCCGGCTGCTCCGTTTCCAATCCAGCTTCTTGTTAATGTGTCTGGGAAAGTAGCCAGAGTCTGGCCTAAGTCCCTGGGCCCCTGCACCCATGTGGGAGACCCAGAAGAAGCTCTTGCTTCCTGGCTTCGAACCGGCTCAATTCTGGCTGTTGCAGCCATTTGGGGAATGAACCAGTGGAAGGAAGACCTCTCTCTATGTCTTTCCTCTCTCTGTAACTCTGTCTTTCAAATACATAAAATAAAAAATTAAAAAGTGCAGTAAACAGTGCTCTCATTTTTCTAACGACCTATGTTTCCTTTCAGAGACCAATACTGATTTCCCAACCCCTGTGCTAACCAACATTTATATTGCCAGCTGCAGACAGCAACACTTTATTAAATATCCCTCCGAATATATGAATTATTTTATGCTGACACTAGGCCTTTCTCATACAGTTTTTACTGTTGGAATTTCTGAGTATGTTTCTTCTTTGCTATGAGAAGAAACTGTACTAAATATGCCTTCCTCAGTCTAGCCTAGCTGTCTCCTGGCTTTTATTAGTTTAATCTGCTATTTGGGATTGATTCCATTTTCCTTCCTGAATGCACTCGCCTTCATTTCCTAATGGAAACAGTTTCTGTCTGTTGAATTGTGACTTTCTTGTGTGACTGACCTCCATTTCCTGTATTTTCCAACTGTCTTCCTTTTTATGTCTTGCAGTCTCTGTTTCTAGCACATTCTGCTGCTTCTGCCAAGTGTCCAGTAGTAACATGCATCAGGCACAGTCTCCTTTTCCTCCTTGGCACAGGCTCTCCCTCCTCCTTTCTGGTCTGGTAGGCTGAGCCTCCGCATGAGTGCGGTTTTGATTGGGTGTCACTGCTTTCCTGTTTCCTCAACCTTCTCTCATGTCCTTTCTGCACATACCCCCTTGCTGGGATGGATCAGAGCCTCAAGTAATTATTCAGAAAGAGTATTTGGGAAGTAGACGGTCTGAGTCTTTTTATGTCTGAAAATTTATCTGGTCTGGCCTAAAAGCAGTTAATAGCTAGTCTCATCTGGCACAGAATCTGGATTCAAATAACTTCCTACTGAACTTCAAAGTCAATGCTCTACTGCTATCCATCAGTAAGAGTTCTTTCAGAGAAGTGTGATTCTAATCTATTCGCATTTCTAGTTTACATTGGGTAAGATACATTACTGTTCAAGGGTACCTATGCCTGTCTTTTGGCAAAAACTATATTCTCCCCAATCTGTTTCCTTTTGCATTTATTTACTATTTTATATATCTGATGTGATCAAGGAGAAGATAACATTAATGTATAAAATGTAAATGTATTTGTTCTTATTGCAAAGCAATAATTATCAAGTAAGTATACCCAGAAACTCACATATTTGATGGATGTTCTAAACTTTATTTAAGTTGATGATGAATTTTGGATTAAAGATTAGAAAATAGATGACTGTCAGAGTTATGAAAGAAATAAAAGATCATATAAAATAAATTTGGAGGGAAAGGGCAAAATTGAAAAACAGAATACTGGAAGCCTAGAAATAGAGGAATAGGGAGATCTGTGTGCATGGATTTATATTTAAAAAAAAGTATTGATTTGAGAGGCAGACAGAGAGACAGAGAGGGTGAAGTTGCATCTACTGCTTTACTCCCCAATTGCCTGTAGTAGCTAGGACAGATATGAGGGCCAGGAACTCAACCCAGGAAGATCCAATTGCTTGAACTATCATTGATGCCTCCCAGGGTCTCCAGTAGCAGGAAGCTGGAATCAGAAGCAAATCTGATATTTGAACTCAGGTGATTGTAACCTCTAGGCCAAATGCCTGCTCCTGTGCCCAGCAACTTTGAAACTATATTAATCACTGAAAATTTGTGAAAGTGCTCCTTTATATAAGGAACACTTACTCCTTCTCTGAGCTTGTTCCTTTCATTGTCCTCACATTCCTGGACAGTGTTTACTCATTTTTCTCCAGGGAAAGTGGATTTATGCATCTCATAGATGAGCTGGAAAAGAAGTGAGTATGCATGGTGCAGCTCCGTCTTTTTTAGGCACCTGGCTTCAGGCCTGCAGAGGGTACACTTATTTGCACTGACCCTTCATGTTGGAAGCTTAACAAGCAGCCTTCCCAGTGGGGACCTGTGACCATTCAGAGCTACCTGAAGGGTGAGAGGGTGAGTCCTTGCCAAAAATGTATCACTGGAAGCCCACTGTCGTTGTACACCTAGGAGACATCCCCTAGCAATACCTGTCACAGAAATGACAGTTCCTTTACTTCATTCCTTTGTCTGTCTCCCAGTTGGTTCAGAATGTGGGCAAAAGAATGGACGTGTGATATTTTCTCAGTTCTCTTAAACTAAAAGAAAAAGTCAGTATTTAACAGCCACACATCTTTGCTGAGGTTCTACTACTTATTAAGGCCTATTTTGCTTTAAGATTTAGCATTCCTCAGTTGTTTGCTCCCAAATTCTTCCTTATTTGCAAGATCAGTGTCCTCTAAGCACCTGCATAGTGCTCATGACACTTGGCACAGACCAACATGTAACTGTTCATTTACTCGTCTATGCACTGTTCATCTATCACTTGATCTTAAATTTGACAGCAAAGGTTGAGTTTTGATAGCTAAATTTCCTTAGCTTCTAGATTCTCATTAAATACTAAATGAGTGAATGGATAAGTAAACCACGCCTTCTATGCTAAAGCAACTCTCTTTCCAGCTGAGGAGGCAGAGAGCTAAACAATCACTCAATACTAGGGTTAACGCTATAACTTGGACATGAACCCAGCGCTGTTGAGGCACATAATGGAAAACTAGTTTTATTTGAGTTCTGGCAGCGGTTGATTCAACAATAGCACAAATCATCATTGACTCATCTTTTCAAATTGTCCAATATTTGCATATGTTTTAAATGTACTTAATCTACTGATAAAAACACATGAATATAATTTCTGAAAGTATAAAAGTCAATACATATTGAGACATGTGTCATGCCAGTCATTCCCTATATGCTATATGTTTTTTAAAATATTTACTTATTTGAAAAGCAGAGAGGAGAAAGGGGTGGGGAGAGAAAGAGAGAGAAAGCACACTCAGGTGCTGGTTAATTTCCCAAGTGCCCCCAGTAGTCAGGGCTGGGCCAAGTCAGAGCCAGGAACCTGGAAACCTGGAACTCAATCCAATTTTTAGCAGGGACTCAAATATTTGGGTCATTACCATTGCCTCCCAGAAGGCACATTAGCAGAAAGCTGGAATTGAGAGTGGAGTTAATACTTGAACTTAGGCATCCAGATATGGGTTATGGGCATCCCGAGTGACTTCTTAACCACTACACAAAATGTCTGTCCTGATGCTGTGTTTTTCTTTAATTAGCTCATAAATAAGTTTGGAGATTGACTGCCAACCTAAACCTAAACCTTGGAGCAGCCCCCAACGTTTCTCCTTGAAAAGGAGAGAAAAAGAGGTGGAACAAGCTCACAGACTTTTTAGACACCTCCTCGGGAGACTCCCAAGAATTCAGATATGAAATGATGCAGAACTGCAAATGCTTCAGGGATTGGGGGTGGAGAGGAGATGGGTAAGGTTGGAGAGATGCCCTGTGACCAGATATTCAAGTTCAAAGGTGATCTCTTCTCTGCAGGAACTCTGTTCCCTTCAGCTTCATGGTATGAGCCTTAACCTTGACCTTCCTCCTTCTGAATCTGATCTTCAGTGTCTGTGACTTTGGCTCATCCTCCTAGATCTGCAAAAAGGAGATTCAGACTCCTGACAGCCTCTTTGGTTTGACAGCTTGGCTGATATCCTGTACTCTGGTACTGATGAGTACTACATGGGTGTTAGTTTTGAAATCTCCCTTACTTCCTCTTTCCCTGTAGATAATAAGAACAAATGGGTAAACATCCCAGAACTGGGACTCAGCAGCTGAGCTTGAAGTTCAGCTTCTTTACGTATTAGCTGGGTACTGTCAGATAAGGTCACTATCTTCCTTAATGGCCAATTTTCTCCTATTTATGTTGGGGATAACAGCATCTCTTGCTTAAGGTCAGTAAAATAATTGGGGAAATATACAAAAGGTGCTTGGCATGTGGCAAAACCTACATTACATGGTTAGCTGTATTACAACTACTTCATAATGCCAAGGGAGTTTTCCAAAGATAAATAAGATACATGTATTACAGATTATAGCTGCAGCCTGTATTATCAATGTGTTTTGGTTTACTTAATGATATACCCAAGGTGATAAAGGCATTTTCACATAATATTATGTCTCATCATTAGTGTGCTCAATTAGTAATTAAATCACATAGGCAGACCATAGAATAGCCATTTTACACAATCAGATTATCTTGTTTTCCCTTATAGTTTAGCTTTCCAATCAACACCATTTGTCAACAAATTGCCTTTATAAGATGTATGCAAGCAGAAAGCCAAGACACTGTGGCAAAAAATGACCTAAATGAAAGATCTCTGTGAGTGAGATCCCAGTGGAAAGAACGGGCCATCAAAAAAGGAGGTACCTTTCTCTGAAGGGAGGAGAGAACTTCCACTTTGATTATGGCCTTGTCTAAATAAGGTTGGCGTTTGTGAATTCAAGAGGCTTCCATAGCCTTCACAGCTCATGACAAGAGCCTCGGGTGATTACTGATGTCATCAATGAGTGTCAATTGTTAAATCAACAACAGGAGTCACTGTGCACTTACTCCCCATGTAGGATCTCTGTCCTTAATGTATCGTACTATGGGAATTAATGGTAAAACTAGTATTCAAACAGTACTCTATACTTTGTGTGTCTGTGTGGGTGCAATCTGTTGAAATCTTTACTTACTATATACTAAGTTGATCTTCTGTATATAAAGGTAATTATTGAATCTTAATGAAGAATGGGATGGGAGAGGGAGTAGGAGATAGGGTGGTTTGTGGGTAGGAGGGTGGTTTTAGGAGGGGGAACCGCTATAATCCAAAAGTTGTATTTTTGAAATTTATATTTATTAAATAAAAGTTTTCAAAAAAAGATGTGTGCAGGTTAGCTGCTTTGATAAACACACAGGGAGACTATCATAGTCTGAGAGGTAAAGGCGCTGGAATTACATGCGGCAGAAACCCTATCTAGTTCTGAACATTGTGCAACTCATGTCCCTGGGAGTCCCTGTGCTCCTCACTTCTCATCTGTATCTACTGAGAAGTCTTCCAAATTCTGCTCTCTCAAAAAATAATGTTCACATGCCAGCTGGTTCCCAGGACAATGGGTTGCTATGAGTAAAGCTGACCAATGAACCTCTCTCTGGCTTCCTGTTTCACCATAAGGTCTCTTCTGCACACACTTCTGTAATTGCGACATTATCCACCATGAGGCCTTCACCAGAGGTAGACAGATGGGGCTGGCAAATCTCACAGTTTTAGCCTCCCAAATTCCTTTCCTCCCTCTGTCTCTGTCCTTCCCTCTCCCCCTTCCTTCCAAGAGACAGAAAGCTCCTATTCATTGGTTCACTCCCCAGATGCCTGCAACAGTAGGGTTGGGTCAGGTTGAAACCAGGGGCCTGTAATTCAATCCAGGCCTTGTACATGGGTGGCAGGGACGCAACTACTTGTTGCCTCCCAAGGTGCACAGGAAGCTGGAACTGGGAGCAAAGCTGGGACTTGAATCCAGGCTATCTGATATGTGATATGTGCATCACAAGTGACATTTTTAACTGCTGCGCCAAACACCCATTCCCAAACTTATTTTCTTTATAAAGCACCCAGTTTCAAGTATTTTATTATTACAACAAAAAATGGACTAAGAAACCAAGCATGTACTTGGATACTAGAGGAATCCTGCCAACAGAAATGCTGTATCATGGGGTCATAAGGGTGACAGAAAGGTAATTATGTGGGGACATGGGGAAAAAGGCAACTGGTATAGAGATTGACAATTGCACAATAAGAAAAAAAAATAATGTTGGCTTTGGATCCTTAATATTTGAGGATCTATAAGCATGGACATTTCAGTCACCATGTTGCAAACTTTATATAATTCTATCATCCCTCCTACTTCTCTGCAAACTTCTTTATCTTTTTTTCTCCTTCGGCTAATGACACTGCCATTTGCCAGTTGACCATGCTAAATATTTTACTTAAATTAAATCACTTCAATTAATGTGTGCATCCTTTCTTCAATAAGCAAATGATTACAAAGCCCATTTTTGTTTTTATTTGTTTTTAATTTGGAAAGGAAGGGTTGTAATTGAAGGAAGAAATGATGAATGTTGGTTCAAGGACACTATATACATGATCTAGTCTAACTCCTTAATACAAAATAAAACTGTTGGATATCAAATATCAGATTTTGTATTATTTCAGCAACAAGAATAAACTTTTTTACTTCCACACAAATTTCTCCACAATGGTACAAGAATTCTACTTGTTTACTGACATTTAAAAGGAGATTATTTAAATTATAGGATGGGCATTTGGTACACTATTTAAGATGCTGTTGGGATGTCTGCATCCCATCCCTGAGTTCCTGGGTTCAAATCCCAGCTTTGCTTCTGATTTTGGCTTTCTGCTAATGTGCACCCTGGGAGGCAACTGGTGATGGCCCAAGTGTTTGGGTTCCTGCCACCCATATGGGAGACCTGGATTGATTTCTGGGTTCCGGCCTAGGCCTGGCTCATCCCCAGATATTGTGAGCATTTGGGGAGTGAATTATCTCTCTCTTCCTGATAAAATGAAAATAAATTAAAATAATGTAAATAAATAAATAAATAAATGAGATGTTAAAAACTTTAAAACGCATTAAAAATGAAGAGTTTGGTTTATAAAGCTTTTATAGGCACATGCTTGTTCACTATTTCCCAATATAATTAATGTCACTTTTGGTAGTGATACTTGGATTTTCTTTTTGGGGAATCACCTCTCCCCTACTCTTGTTCCATGCATTTTGATCAAGACAATTCAACACTATTCCCAGGTGCATGGGAGGTCATGTGATTTAGAGCAGGCCAATCAGAACATGACATTCCCTTGGCCACAGAGTTCCTGCAGAAGGGCTCAGTCCACACCAGAAAGGCTCAGTCAGAGCAAGCCCATTTTGTTTCAGTGACTGGGAAAATACACTTTCCCCTCTGACTGACTGACATGCAATAGTGCTTTAAGCCTGGCTTAGTGACAGCCATGAGAACAAGCCAGCACAGTAGAAGGCAGAGCTGATGGTGATGTCTGAGTTGGCAGATCAAGACACACCTAAACCAGCCCTAATCTTGTACTTTTCATTGATGACAGTCATTATATATATTTTTTGTTTAAAACTATGTGGTTAGTGTTTGATCATTTTCAACAGAAGTAATCTAACACAAGTTTTAGTTAAACCAATGAAATAGTCTAAGGAATTTGCCTTTAAAATATTTTGCATATAGTTGTGGGGTAGCATAAGAGTGAACTTAGTTCTGATGAATGGGAGAGTGAAGAGTAAGGTAACTGAGAGTAGAAAGAGGTAGTGAAAATGAAAGAGAGGTGGTGAACACGAATATGAGTGACTCCCATTGTTAATTATGCAAACAGAACTTGTGGGTTATGGAAATCTACATCCTCTACACTGGCACTCATGGATGAGGGGAACTACGTTCAGTGTTATCACTTGCTCTGGGGTGGTCAGAGATGAGAGTTGCAAAAGACCACTTTATACGGCGAGAGAAGACCAGAAGGAAATTTTAAGATAATAGTTTAAATAAAACAAATTTGAGAGGTATTGATGACTCAGGAAACCTCATGGAAAAATTCTTGATATTCTCACATACCAAACCCCATTAAATGATGATTTGTAAGAAAACCATCATTTTTCTTCTACTAAGAAAGGAAATACCTCCTCAAATTAAACTATAATATAACACCGATTACAATATGCATCCCAATTTCAGAGCTATTACAATGTGAGAAAAATGGACATCTGAGATTTGGTGAAATGGAATAATAGCACAATGGAGTGCATTTATTAGCAGTTGCCTGTCAATCATGTTTATTTGGATAACCTTCAGGAATGATATTCTCTGTCATATACATGAGCTAGCTTTGTTATTTTTTTTTTTTTTTGCTATTTATCAGATAGATGATAAATTCAGTTTTTGTTTAAGGCAGGAAAGTGATGCCTTTTTAGGCAGTTGTATAGAAATGTCCACATTATATGGAAAGAACATGAATAGAACCAATGACCAACTTTCCCTAAAGTTTGTCTGGGGTGCTGGGTTGTTTTGCGTTCTATGAGTCAGATGCATGGCAATGCCACCAGGACCCTGCTGGGGCTGCTCCTGCTGCTTGTGACCCAGAGAGCACCTACTAGGTGCAGACACTGTTCCAGGTGCTGACAATACCAACATGAACAAGACAAGGGAGGTTCCTCCTTCTTAGACTTTATAGTCTAGTTAAGGGGACACAGTCAACAAATAGGAGAATTTCTCATATTTATGAAAAAATAAGACAACCTCTCAAAGTGACAATTAGGAGAATATTATAAATAAAATGGTCAAGGGATGTCTTTCTGATGACACATGAGCAAACATCCAGACAATGAGAAAGAACCAATCACAGAAAGGGCAGGGCAGACATCCAGTTTTCCATTGGGCACACCGGGAATTTGGAAGCCACCATTCTAACAAGGAGTGGCTGAACAACAGGAAAGTCAACAACTCGTAGAACAATAAGAGGAATGAGGTCACAGGAATGTGCTACCCCTTCACTGGAGAAGTAGCCAGGCAAACACAGAGGGTCACAGAGAACTAAGGCAGAGAACCATGAGCAGAAACCACTACAGGAACCAGTGCTGGGCGGGAAGATGAGATGCAATCAGGGCTTTGTTAGACTCCGTGCAGACAACCCTGAGTGCCAACTCCTCTGGGATGCAGTCATAAGGAGCATCTCCACTCCCGCTTCACCTTCAGGAGCTCGGCCAGGATCTGGCACAGAACTGGGGAGAAAAATCCGCCCCCCCATGCCTCTGCAACGAGCGGAGGAAAAATAGCCCCTTTGACATAGGCCAGAGCACTCTACTGTTCTTAAAGAGGCCTACCCTGCACAGAAAGTAGCTAGGCAGAACCTAAACTGCTGGGGTATTGTCAGAGCCCAGCTGACCCAAGGAAGAGACATTTCCAGTTCTAGCCCATGCTAGCCATCCTGTCGCACCTAAGTTGAGAGGTGGAGGAGGCATTGAGAAACACTTGAGAAGTTCACATGCCAGAAGCATAAACTCATCTGAAGACTGAGACCTAATCATAAGACCACGGAAATCAGTCCCTCCACACACCTTACCATCACATTATTAAACCTATTTGTAACAGTTCCCTTTACAGAGTACATTAGATCCAGCTATAAAAAACGTTAGAAGCATGCTAAAATCCAATAAAACTGTTTGAAGAGACAAAGCAAGCATTGGAATCAGACACGGAGAGAATGTTGAATTGTCAGACCAGGAATTTAAAACAACTATGATTGCTACCCTAAAGACAGAATTAAGGATGAATAGGTTAGTGAGTAAAATAGAAAGCATGCAAGAACAAATGGGCACTGCAAGAAGAGAGATGAAATCCAAGGAAATAGCAAAAGCATGCTCAAGGTAACACTATAATCGAAATGAACAGTATCTTTGACGGACTTATTTATGTTAGACAAGGCTGAGGAAAGTATCTCTGAGCTTGAGGGTATCTTAATAGAAACCTCTAAAATTAAAAAAGCAAAGAGAAAAATGACAAAAATCTCCCACAGAATATGCAAGAACTGTGGGTCAACTACAAAAAGCATAATATATGAATGACAGGAGTGATGGGAATACTAGAGAAGAAAGAAAGGAACAGAAGAAATATTTGAAGAAATAATGACTGAAAATTTTCTCAAATTAACTTCAGACACCAAATCACAGATTCAGGAAGCTCACAGAACACCAAGCAGCGTAAATGGCAAAACACCTACATAGTACTATAGTCAAATTACAGAGAATTAAAAAAAAGAAAAAGTCTGGAAAGAAGCCAGAGAAAAAACATCTTATTAATAGAAGAGCGAAGATAAGAATTACATCTTCCTTCTCAGAAACTGTACAAGAATAAGGAGAATGGAGCAAAACGTTGAAGCATTGAAAGAGAAAAAGAACACCAACTTTAGAATTCTGTACTATGCAAAGTTATCATTTAAAAGTGAAAGACAAACAAAGGCTTCAAGCAAACAAAAATAATGGACTTTGTTGATGGTAGATCTCCCTTCCAATAAAGCTTAAAAGAAGTTTTTCAGAAAGAACATACATAGCTAAGAAACAGATCAGAAGAAAATCCACACATACACAGCCAACTTATCTTTGACAAAGTGCTGAGGATATGCACTGGAAAAAGGATAGTCTTGTCAATAAATGGTGTTGGGAAAATTAAATATCCACATTCAGAAGAATGAAATTAGACCTCTCTCTGTCACCATGTACACACCTCAAAATAGATAAACAACCTGCATATAGTAACTGAAACTTTGAAACTAAGAGAAGAAAACATAGTGGGCATGCTTCAGGGCATTGGAAGGACCAAGTATTTTTTTAAATTACAGCCCCAGAGTACAGGAAACAAAAGCAAGAAATTGACGAATTGGATTTCATCAAATGAAAGAGCTTCTGCATAGCAAAGAAAACAATCAACAGAGTGAAGAGACAACCTGTAGAATGAAAAACAAATTTGTGAGCAATACGTTTGACATGGGTTAATCACTAGAATGTATAAGGAACTCAAAAGCAAAAAAAAAAAAAAATCCAATAATCCAATTAAAAAATAGAGAGTAGACATTTTTCAAGGAAGACATTCAAATGGCCAAGAGGTACTTGGAAAAATGATCAACATCAGTCATCATCAGGGAAATGCAAATCAAAACCAAGAGGAGATATCCACTCACTCATGTTGGAATGGCTGTTATCAAAAAGGTAACAAGTGCTGGTAAAAAGACGTGGAGAAAAGGGAATGCTTTCATACTGCTGGCAAGAACGTAAACCAGCCATTGTGGAAAAGAGTATGGAAGTTCCTCAGGAATCCAGAAACAGAACTACCATATGATCCTGGAATCCCAATCCTGAGTCTATATCCAAGAGAAACAAAATCAGTCTGTCAAAGAGGCACCTACACTGCTATGTTTACCGTTTACCCCAGTGCTATTCACAGTAGCCAAGAAATGCAAACAATCTATGTGCCCATCCACTGATGAATGGATAAAGAAATGTGGTCCGTAACACACCATGGATTGTTACTCAGCCATAAAGATGCTGAAATCTTATCAGCTGGAATAAAATGAATGCAAGTGGAGGTCATTAAGTTAAGTGAAATGAACCAATCACAAAAAGATGAGTATTGCATGGTTTCACGGATATGTGTAGTATAAAAAATAAGGTAGCCTTAGAGCAGTTAAAACAGCGGCTACCAGAGGCTGAGGAGAGAAAGATAGGGAAGGCTGAGTAAAAAACACTAAAGGCATAGGAATAATAACTTCTGGGACTCTGTGGAACAGTAGGGTGATTACAGATAATGTTAATGTACTGTATATTTCTCTATTTTAAAAAACCTTCAAAGACAAATTTTTCAACATTTGCACTACAAAGAAACGTTCAAAATTTGAAGACATAAATGTATTTATCCTGAATGGACATGATGCAATGTATATGTGTATCTGAACATCCCATAATACTCATAAATAACAAGCAATTTTATGTGTCTGCTATAAAAATTAAAAAAAAATTTAAAAAAATTTGGATCTACATAAAGGGAAGAATATCAGAATAAGTGAAGGTAAACCAAACTTTTATTCTTTCTATTGTTAACTGATATGAATGGCAACAATTCATTCAAAACAACAACAGCAGCAGCACATCCCGCCATCAGCCAATATGTCTTCTGCTCACTGTGTGATGCTCACACCTTGCACCGTGCAGGAGAACCCTCTACCCTTGAGGAGCACCCACCGGGGTTTCGGAGTCAGTGGCTCTGAGGACCTGTCTCCGTCCCTCTCACACACACAGCTGCCCCATCCCTCTTCTTTTTTCACAGTGTGCTGCTCAGTTTGTAGTTCGGGATTTCAGTTATCTCCAGGTTTTGCCAAAAATAGAATTTGAATCAGCTTCTCCTTGTTGCTGCTAAACGATTTCAAGGCAACAGTGTGTGTAAATGCTAACGTCACTTAGCCACTTTTTTTTTTTTTTTTTTTTTTTTTTTTTTTTTTTTTTTTTACAGGCAGAGTGGACAGTGAGAGAGAGACAGAGAGAAAGGTCTTCCTTTGCTGTTGGTTCACCCTCTAATGGCCGCCGTGGCTGGCGCGCTGCGGCCGGTGCACCGTGCTGATCTGAAGGCAGGAGCCAGGTGCTTCCTCCTGGTCTCCCATGCGGGTGCAGGGCCCAAGCACTTGGGCCATCCTCCACTGCACTCCCGGGCCACAGCAGAGAGCTGGACTGGAAGAGGGGCAACCGGGACAGAATCTACACCACGACCAGGACTAGAACCTGGTGTGCCGGCGCCGCAAGGTGGAGGATTAGCCTTTTGAGCCGCGGCGCCGGCTCACTTAGCCACTTTCAAAGTGGAATCTGTCATCCCCAAGCTTCTTCCCAACAAGGGCTACTGAGATCCTGAGCTGACTGTGAAGTCTCTTGGTGAGCATTATACGTATCCTTCTCTGGATCCTTATTCCTGAAAGAATTTTGGGTTGGATAACAAAATGCATGTCTTGGTTCATAGTATCATGGATTGAGTGGTTTGTAAACAACAGACACTAACTTTTCAGAGTTCTGGAAACTGCAAGTCTGAGACTGGGGTGTGGCATGGTCAGGTTCCGGTGATAGCCCTCTTTGGGGGTAGAGACTGACTTCTCATTGTTCACCTTCTGACAGACCAAAGAGGGCAACAGAACTCCAATCCCACTCGTTATGGCTGCACCTTCATGATCTCATCACCTCTCAAAGCCCCACCTCCTAATGAAGCTTGAAGGGACAAAGACATTCAGTCCACTGGAGAGGGAAACAGGAACTTCAGCTCTATCTAGCAAAAGCTTAAATAGAGCACAGAACTGAGGGTGAAAATAAATGGAACAAGCCAGACTCTTAGGACTCCTGATTCCTCTAGATCTCATCATTTCAATGTCTGGCAATGCACCTGTTCTCTTTTGGAACACAATTCTCTTCAGTTCACCTTTATGTCTGGGAGCATGAGTACCTGCTTAGTCATCTCTCACAGTTTGTTTCAACCCAAGAAAAGGTAGTAATTGTTTTAGGTTTCAAAAGTGTGTTTGGGAGGACGGTGCTGTGGCATAGCGGGTAAAGATGCTGCCTGCAGTGCCAGCGTCTCATATGGGCGCCGGTTCATGTCCGGCTGCTCCACTTCCCATCCAGCCCTCTGCTATGGCTTGGGAAAGCAGGAGAAGATGGCCCAAGTGCTTGAGCCCCTGCACCCAAGTAGGGGACCCAGAGGAAGCTGTGGCCAATTGGGGAGTGAACCAGTGGATGGAAGATCTTTCTTTCTGTCTCTCCCTCTCACTGACTGTAACTCTACCTCTCAAATAAATAAATAAAAAAAATTTTTTTAAAAAAGAATACAGATCATCAGTTAAGTTAATTTATGCAACTGAAGAGATTTTTTGTTTCTTTTTTTGATTTTATTTATTTATTTGAAAGTCAGAAATACAGAGAGGATATACAGAGAGTGTACCTGTGCGTTCACACACACACACACACACAGATCCTCCATTTGCTGGTTCACTCCCTAGATGGCCTCAATCGCCAGGGCTGGCCCAAGCTGAAGCCAGGAGGCAGGAGCTTCATCCTGGTCTCCCACATGGGTGGCAGGGACCCAATCACTGGCTATCTTCCACTGCTTCTGCTGTTTTCCCAGGTGCATTAGCAGAAACGTGGATCCAAAGTGGAGCAGCCAGGACACAAATCAGCACCCATTTGGGTTGCTGGTGTCACAGGGGGCAGCTTTATTCCTTAATGCTGCAATGCCAAGCCCTTTTATGAATTTTAATTTTATCACATTTATCCTAAGCAAGTGATGATTCTAGCAATCTTCACATGTCATCATATTTTCCTATCACATTTCTGGCCTTTCTTCTTTTTTTCTTTCCTTTCTGATGTGTTTGTGAATGGGAAAGGGAGTTCTGGCATGCCTGAGCCTCTGCAGTAATAAGACACAGACACTCCTGTCTCCTCACGGGGCCTTTCCCGTGTGCAGGTAGCTGCTCTGTACTGCGAGTTTCCATCAGATCTAGCATGTTCTGCTTGGGGCGCGATGCTCTTCTTTCAGCTGAGAATAGTGTCCATGACGTTATTTCATGAGCGTTTGGAAGAACCTTCATTTTGTGTCTGTAAGATGTTATGAATATCCTGCATTCACTGAGTTTCCTAAGAACGTCAAAGGGAACACACCTAATTACAGGATGAAGTCATAGAAGGAGGCTTCGAAAGAGTTAAAAAAAAAAAAAAAAAAACCTTGTGATGTTGTAAGGATACCAAGGTTAATGGCTTCCATTCAGTATACTACTTTATTTCTAAGTGTGATAGGCTTCTTCCCCCTCCATTCAAATGTTCTACTAGCATGAGTCAGATGGGCTCGTCAGCTGGGGCAATCTGCCCTCGCAAGAAGAATGTAGCTGAAAGGCTGGGTTTGGCATCAGGTCTGCATTATTACCCACCTCTGCAACTTGAACACCTTGACAAATCACTGGCTCTCTGGGCCCAGCCTCCTTCCATGTTAAATGGAGTCTTAGCCACAGGGTGGGTGGGAAGACAGTGGGATGAAACATCCGTAGAGCCTGCCTTCCAGCAGGAGCATAAGCAGTGCAGTGAACAATGCGCTTTTCTTTTCAGAGCAACTGCTAGAACACACGGTGAAGGCACACAGTTATCAGTGCACACATCAGAAGCAATCTGGAGAATAATTTATTGGGAATTCACATCAAATCTTTTTGGATCAATGGGACTTCTAAACAAATGGAGTCAAGAATCTTAATGAGGGGCCGGCACTGTGGTGTAGCAGGTAAAGCCGCCACCTGCAGTGCCAGCATCCCATATGAGTGCCAGTTCGAGTCCCTGCTATTCCACTTCCCATCTAGCTCTCTGCTATGGCTTGGGAAAGCAGCAGAAGATGGCCCAAGTCCTTGGGCCCCTGCACCCATGTGGGAGACCCAGAAGAAGCTCCTGGCTCCTGGCTTCGGATAGGTCCAGCTCCAGCTGTTGAGGCTTCTGGGGAGTGAACCAGCGAATGGAAGATCTCTCTCCACCTCTGCCTTTGCCTCTTTGTAACTCTGCCTTTCAAATAAATAAATAAATTTTTTGGAAAAAAGAATGTTAATGGAGAAGGATATAGAGGAAGAAGACCCACGGTGACTAAGAGAAGCCATTGGTGAGGAGAACTCGCCCAGCATGAGGAGAGGATATAATGCAGCAATTCTTTCCATGTAGGGATATTTGCAACTTCAGTGCCACATATCACCACCCACTTAAAATGCGAGCAATCTCAACTGAAACAGCCCCCAGAACTTCACACACCTAACTCAATGATTCGCACAGGCATTGTTCATAAAAAGGTGACTTTTATATAGTCATAGCCTTTTTATATTGGGTTGCAACTTGGGCCTTTGCCTTCAACTATGACTTTAATTAAACTTTGCATGTTTCTTTATTTTCCTTGTTCTCATGAAGGCTACTTATTACTGTGTGTCTTATTTTTGAAAAATATACATAGCAGCAAATAATTGAATAATGTCTACTAGACAAAAAAATAAGTGTAATTTTGAAAATTAATGCCTGGTTCCTATGGCTTTTCAGAAAAGCTCTCATGGTTTCATTGTTAATGCAGCTATTAAGGCAGTTATACTCTGATATAATGGAATGACCCAGGGTTTTGTATATGCAGCAACCAGGCCCACTTACATGCTAGAGACTGAATTGAGGCGATTTCAGCTCTGGATCCAGAACTGGGCACCCCCCTCTCTTGACCTTGAATCCAAATTAAGTATTAACCTAATTGAAATTAAGTCCAAATTAGGTATTAGTTCCAGGAAGTATTTTGGATGGCAAATCTGTGCTTATCCCCAGAATTTCAAAGAGGTCCATGACCTTAAAGTAATGTGGAAGTATCAGTTTGCTATCTTCTTCCTTTTCCTGCTGTCTCCTATGCTGGTGCGTATATTTCCATCACATATAGAAAAATGACAGACTAAAAATACAGGTTGTTGATATAAAACATTTTATAATTTAGAAGATTTCTTTGTTCAGAAATGTCTGTGCAAATGTATTTCCAACAAGGGAATCTTATACAGGAAACATTGTACTTGTACCACTGTCAACACAGACCCAATTATGTTTACTTCCTATAAATTTAAAAACAGAAGACACAGGTAACGGACATTTGAAAAAAATTATAAAGCATCATTACTTAAATTTTTAGAGTATTAAATGTTTGGATTATTATGCCACTGTTATCTTGCCATCTAAATCACTTTCTAACAAGACAACTCTAGAAAAAGAAATCAAATAATCTCTACCCTACCTTTTTTTTTTTTCTTAACCATGGCATTTTCTGTAGTTACTTACACACAGTTTAATAACCTCTCTTGTAAGATACAGTCTTAAGTAGTAAACACCTCAGTGAGAGTCTTAAAAAAAATCATTCCCACAATAACCCAAGGAGGCTGATTAAAATGTAACTGTGTATATATGTTTAAAAAATGCTTGTAAATAGTAGTACAATACTTACTGAACAATAGAATGAGTTCATTATCTCAGAGATGTTTTAATAGTTTCAAAAAAGCAGATTACTTGTTAGATGTATAAGTTTGTGAACTTACAGTATGCTAGGTATGTCTGATCATTTTATTATTTTATTTCACCACTATTTTTTCTGCTATTACAAAAATTATCTGCTAAATGACAGTTGTGACACAGGACACCTTTACTTCTTAAGAAGCTCATATAATTGTGCTACAGGGATTAATGATTCATGCATAACTTCCTCTAAACAGTTTGTCTAATGTCTGGTTCAGCAAAAAATAAACATTCACGATGAAAAGAACACAGGACTTAGAGAACGTAGTAAAACACTTGGAAATATGCCTATTGCATAACTTTAAAGTGTCATGGTGAGATATTTCACACAGGTGAAGCAGATGCCTCCGTGAGAGGCACTGTGGTTGGAACCACACTTTGCTTCGTAGTCACCAAAGGAAGTTTCAATACCAGAGACACTGAAAGTGTTAATAAAATGTTCCGTCACCAAAAACCAAGACTTCAGCTTACCTATATTTTTGAATACTATTGAGCAATCTACTTTCTTTTTTTTTTACAGTCTTTGTAGAGTGCTCATATATCGGGAAGAAAAGCATGGGAAGAGCCGCATACAAAAGGTTTGCTTTTTCCAAAACAACAAGGACGACAAAAACCCGCACAGCATTCCATTGCTCAACAAACAAGGATTCAGGCGCGCCAGAGGCATTACTCGGAGGATGGCATTGCATACACAGGGCGCCAGCACTCGCAAACCTGCTTGTACGACATTATTACTTGATGAGTGGCTGTCTCCCAGCTGCACTGCCTGTGACTGCCCGGGTGTTTAGAGACGTCAGCATATTCAGCAGTGATTTAGAAATCAGTAACTCCCCAACTCTGATGTAACCAAGTGACAGCTTGCAAACAAATGAATACCAACTAGGGCAACTTCCTGGGGGGCCATGAACACTGCTTCTGAAGTTATAGTCCCGCTTTACAGGATAGGAGCCTCCCGTGTTTTTAGGGTTCTCCATTCTCTAACACGCCCCCAGTAAGCCCCATGCAACTTTGTGCCTGGCGCAGATACGCTGCGTACTCCCCAAATGCGTGAGCAGAGAACAAATCCACTCCCATTCCCTCAGGGTCACGCACACCAACTTATCCTTATCGAAGCCTTACTTTCAGAGTGCAGATCAGTTAGCAAAGTCTCCGGGACCGAGAGGCCAACTGTTCCAGCCGCGTTTCACAGCCGTCCCGGAGGGCAGGGGGCAGAGACCGCGGGGCGGGGATGGAGGCGGGCCGGGGACCCCCGGGGCAGCCGCGGGAGGGCCGGGGCGGGAACAGGGGAGGCGACTGAGAGGGAAGGGCCCCGGGAACCGGCAACTGGCGGCCAAGGGGCGGCTGTGGCCCCGATCTTTACCTGCGGTGCTTCATGGGGTACCGGAGCGCGGACTGCCGCTGCATTTCCCTTCATCCCAGGCCACAGGAGACCACCGGCGTCCCCGCGGGCAGCGCAAGCCTCGGCTCTGTCCTCCCTCTGCCACCGAAGCGACCACTCTGCTCCTGGGCGGGGGAGCAGATCCCCCGAGCCGCAGGCGCCCCCATCCATGCCAGCGCGCCGAGTGTTGGGGGCCGGGGCGGGAGAGGAGACTGGGGACGGACACCGTCCAGGCAACCGCGCCGCCCCCGGGTAGCCCCGCGCCGCCGGCGAGACACGCTTGGCGCCCACCGCGAGCGGCCACCGTGCCCAGTCCCACCGCGCACCCTGCTGCGCCCCTCGCAGCCCCTGCTGCGGCTGCCCCCAGCCACTGCACCACTTCCAGTGCCGCTCCACGTCCAGCACCGCGCGCCTCTCCGGGTCCCTACACCGCGTGGCCCTCCACATGCCTCTCCTGCGGCTGCCCCCACCTCAGGACCTTACAGGTGCCTCGACTCTCATTACCGCGCACCCCTCCAGGACCCTGCCGGGCCCCGCTCTTCCTGCGCCCCTCACGCACCCCTCCAGGTTGCGGTGCTTCCACGCCCTACCCCTGTCCCTGCGGCGCTCCAACCCCACCTCTCTTCTCTCCACTCGCCCCCTGTGATGGCGCACGCGCGTGGGTCGCTGGGCAGGGGGCACTTCTGGCTGCTGTGGGCTCCTAGCCGGCTGTTTTGGCCCCTTCCATCTTTCCCTCCAGTCCAGCTGCGACCTGGTAAGGCGCCTTGGGCTTGGAGCGCAGGTACGAAGCTGCGGCTCTTCCCACCTCGGATCCTGGTCCTTCAAGATCGCAGGAGTCCTCGCCTTCCCATTCTGGGCTGTTTTAGGGAGTTCCTGCTGGGCGAATGGCTTTCCACTCGCGACCCCCGAGGACTTCAGAAGCAGCACCCTTTGCTCTCTGAAGCTCCTGCAAGGCCAGGCCCTTGTCAGACCGCTAGGAGGCACTCCTCGGATTTTGCAGACAGCGCTCTCATAAAAGTCATGCTGAAATAGTGAGTGCTACTGATCCATTACTTGTTTGTTTTTTGAAATAGATATTTATTTTGTTTATTTGAAAGCCAAGCTTATAGAGTGAGAGAGGAGAGAGGGATATTCCATCCTTTAGTTCACAGCCTAAATGACACAGTGGCCAGGCTGAGTCCAGGAGCCAGGAGTTTCATCCTGATCCTTGAAGTGGCTGCAAGAGCTTGAGCACTTGGGCCATTTTCCACTGCTTTCCCAAGCCATTAGCAGGGAACCCTTTTTAAAAATAATTTTAAAAAATTATTTATTTATTTGAAAGGCAGAGTTACAGAGAGGCAGAGAGAGAGAGAGAGAGAGAGAGAGAGAGAGAGAGAAAGTCTTCCATCTGCTGATTGACTCCCCAATGGCCGGAGCTGTGCTGATCTGAAGCCAGGAGCCAGGAGCTTCCTTCAGGTCTCCCGCGCAGGAGCAGGGGCCCAAAGACTTGGGTCATCTTCTACTGCTTTCTCACGCCATAGCAGAGAGCTGGTTCAGAGGTGGAGCAGCCTGACACAAACCCGGATCCATATGGGATGCCGGCACTGCAGGCTGCGGCTTTACTGGCTGTGCAACAGCGCTGGCCACTTCCCGTTACATTTAAGAAGCTGATTTACTATGTTTTTTTTTTTTTCCAAGATCTGGTTAGATGCTTTCCTCTGCAATTACGTGAAACAGAGTTCTCTGACCAGTACTTGCGTAGTTCATTTATTTACTCCTTGACATTCTCAGAGACACATGCACACCCCTTCATTTACATAGCAGAGAGACTTGGGTTTAGCAGGTGGTGGATGGAGTGGGTATCTAAGATGTTTAATGAACGTGCACTAAGCAGGAAAATTATCAAACACTCATCTGATTTCAGAAAGGATCGTACTGATGCATGCTATGATTTTAACAATGGAAGTAAGCTACCATATTGAGACCCAGATAGAACCACAAAGTTGCTGGAGCATTTATAAATGCTTTTTTTTAATGTAACAAGATGCAAAATGCAAGGTAGAAATGTTTACAACTTTTATATGGCACTTTTTTCTTTTTAGAGAAAAACACAAGACCAGGTTTATTTCATACAATGTCATTCACACATTTTTCATTTTCTAATTCATATGTAATATACAAGGAAGTGAAGATGACATTTAATAGGAACCACTAAGAGCTAGGACTTAGACAAACTGGTCCAGAAACAAATCCATATCAAAAGGAGATACTCAAGAATGTGGTGGTTCTGCCCAATTTAATAGTTTTTTATTTTGAAACAGATTTGGCCAAAACTCCATGCCAACTTACTAAAAGGTGTTGGGGTAGGCACCAAAAATGACAGACCATATCATTTCCAAAGAACAGGTATTTTCTAGAGTAGGCCTAAAAGTCTTGGGAAGATTGGGTTGTCAGCTTCGGAACACATGGGAACATCAGGACCCCAAGAGGAGAGTTCGGTTTCCCAGTATAACGTTTCTGGGACTTGTCATTTCCTAAATGTGCAGTAACAACTGACTATGCCAGCAGAGGGTAAGGATGCAAACTGGGAATGCACTGTACAAACGCGCGGAAGTCATCACCCTTCTCCTGGGACAGCTTCGATCCTGAAACCAAGAGCTCATACTGGAAACGAAAGTGGAGCCAAGACACTCTGAAGCTGGCAAGTCAAGGTAGGTCAGGAAACAACAGTGTGTATGGGGGTGAGGGAGGGGAGTGGGGGGAGTGGACGGAGAAGCACTGCTGCTGTTGACAGGGCAGACCAGGGCGACTATGCAAAGCATTGGAACAAATGGTTGGATTTAATGGCCTCACCAAGGAATGTTGGGTTAGAAAACTAGGGTACTCAACAACAAATGTGAAAAAGTATGCCTGGTGCCCCAAACTTTATGCCATTCTTTCAGGTTCATGGCAAGAGCATCTAAGTGGTAAAATCTTTATATTCAACATTGTGCTAAGAAGATTGATATTCTTCTGCAGATCACTAGTAAAAAATCCCTTCCATGTTCAATTGACAAAGATTGCCTGTTCATTTCAGTTTCCAATTCTAAACATAAGTGGGTCAACATAAATGTTTATACAAAATATTGACTTCAACAAAATACAAAGCACTGGGGCCAGCACTGTGGCTCACTTGGCTAATCCTCCGCCTGCGGCACCAGCATCCCATATGGGCGCTGCGTTCTAGTCCTGGCTGCTCCTCTTCCAGTCCAGCTCTCTGCTGTGGCCCAGGAAGGCAGTGGAGGATGGCCCAGGTGATTGGGCACCTGCACCCATGTGGGAGACCAGGAGGAAGCACCTGGCTCCTGGCTTTGGATGGGTGCAGCGCTGGCCATGGCAGCCATTTGGGGGTGAACCAATGGAAGGAAGACCTTTCTCTCTGCCTCTCTCTCTCACTGTCTAACTCTGCCTGTCAAATAAGTAAAAAAAAAAAATACAAAGCACTTTCTTTATCTTTTAGAAACTGAATATACAAAGCAAGTTTTTCCCAAAATATTTTCATAGGCAAAGAATTAAAAATGATTTTAATCATACACATATGGTCACAATTTGGCCTTAAAAAGATTCTTGGGAAATGTACATAAACGTACATCATGTTTCCATTATAATGTCTTATGTCCAGAGGAAAAAGTGTTACCACACAGATTTGCTCTTACTTGGGAGTAGGCTATTCAAAAATACTGTACCCTTCTGTACAAAGAAAAAAGTTGTATCACATTTAATAAGATGAAAGAAACATTGGCCTCTGTGGTAACCAAATATCTCAGTCCAATACCTTCTAATATGCATAATACCTTGACTTCAGTTGAAAATGACCCAAATCCTCTCTTGTCCACATCAACCAAGTCAACAACTATGTTATAAAACAAAATGTTTCTCACAACAATGAAAAGAAGGCTGGTTCATACTTCTGAAGCCATATACAGGTGAAACATTTAAAAAAATCACTCGATTTGGTGAAATAGATTCACATTATACAACAATATATGATGGCATCTTTTTTAAAAGCAAACTTTTTTAAAGGTCATCAAAAGGTGAAATGTCAATTTCTCAGAAAAGTCCAGTGGAATATTTTAGTAATTATTTCTGTACCTTATAGACGGCCATAATGACCATTCCTCACAAATATTGCTCTCACACAGAGTAATGAGGTGGATGTGGAGATAGAGAGCTAAGGATATTTGATTGATTTTCTACATATTTCACAGGCAACACAGTGACAACAATTGTGAATTATTGGTCTAAGAGTGCCCATGATAGCCAGTAATGGCTGCAGTTTAAATGTCTCTGATAAAGAGTTTAAAAATCATTAATGTATTTTAAATTAGCAAAACAAACATCTCAGAGTCAGAAAATGTTTTGTTATTGTTGGCTTAGAAAGAAGTAACTGGCAAGTTTCATACCACAGATGGTGACAGCTCTGGGGATTGGGGGCATTTGCTAGGATTCCCCTGATGTTAAGCCAACTAAGCCCAAAATGGTATGTGGAAAAAACCAGATGTGTCTACAAGGTGTGCATTCTCCAGAGTGCTTTGACTGAACATCTTACCAGTAAAAAGGATTTTGAGCCACACAGTACTCATAATTGATGACTGTATGATATGCAGAATAGTAATCTATAGTTTCGTTATAAAACAGAGGGATAGCAATATCTCAAGGGGAAAAAAGAAAACAACTCGGTGTGACACCAACAGATGCAGATCAGCCAGAAGCTTAACAGGCACACCAGGGAAAAAGACAGTCAAGGAAGATGGAGAGAAAGCACACTTGTCTAAGGAGAAGGTGGTTGCAAAGATTGCATGCTTGCCCGGCGGTGTAGCTCATGAGAAGGGCACACCACAGGCCTGCACTTCTCTGAACATGTCCAGCCAATCACTAAGCAAAGAAGCCAGGAAACAAATGCCGACGATATGGGAGTGATCACAACCCAAGGTTGCCATAGCATGTTATTTAATACATGTAGTTTGCAATAAAAGTTATGAAATATTGAAAAATAGGCCAGTGTCACGGTTCAATAGGCTAATCCTCCACCTGCAGCGCCGGCACCCCGGATTCTGTGCCAGTTGCTCCTCTTCCAGTCCAGCTCTCTGGAGTCTCCACTCTCGGGAGTGCAGTGGAGGATGGCCCAGGTCCTTGGGCCCTGCACCCGCATGGGAGACCAGGAGAAAGCACCTGGCTCCTGGCTTTTGATCAGTGCAGCGTGCCGGCCACAACACACCAGCCATAGCAGCCACTTGGGGGGTGAACCAACAGAAAAAGGAAGACCTTTCTCTCTGTCTCTCTCTCTCTCTTCACTGTCTAACTCTGCCTGTCAAAAAAAAAAAAAAAAAAAAAAGAAATATTGAAAAATAAAAACAGTAGCAATGAAATCCGACAAGCAATCAACCAGGAAAAACCAACCAACCAACAACAACAAAAAAACCCAATAAAATATGACCCATATGCAGGAGATAAAGCATGCAATAGAAACTGATTTTGAGATGTTGGATTGAGCACATGAAGAGTTTGGAGCAGTTACTTTAAATGTGGTTAAAGGACTTGAAGGAAACTGTGCTTAAGAATTAAAGGAAGCTATAACAACAGTGTCACATCAAATAGAGAATACTGATAGATAGAAAATATAAAAAAGAACCAAATAGAAATTCTATAATTGAAAACTACAATAATCAAAACAATTTGCTTGGAAGCCTCAGCAGTATATTTGAGCCAACAGAGCAAAGAACAAATGAAATGAGGGATAGACTGACAGAGTTTATGCAATCAAAAACTGGAGAGAAAAGAATGAAGACAAAACGAACACAGTTGCTGAGGGCACAAATATATGCATAACAAAAATGTATAAAAGAAGGAGAGACAGAAACTAGAAGAAGTATTTTAAAAATTAATGACTGAGAGGCCAGCACTGTGGCTTGGCAGGTAAAGCCATCGCCTGCAGTGCCAGTATCCCATATGGGCGCCGGATCATGTCCTGGCTGCTCCACTTCTGATCCAGCTCTCTGCTTATACCCTGGGAAAGCAGTAGAGGATGGCCCAAGTCCCTGGGCCCCTGCACCTGAGTGGGAAGACCCAGAGGAAGATCCTGGCTCCTGGCTTCGGATTGGCACAGCTCCGGCCATTGCAGAGTGAATCAGCAGATGGAAAAACTCTCTCTCTCTCTCCTCTATCTGTGTAACTCTGACTTTCAAATAAATAAATAAATCTTAAAAAAATTAATGACTGAAAACTCTCCACATTTGATATAAATAATTAAACTACACATTCAAGCAGCCTAGCATTCTACAAGTATGATACACACTGGGAGACATGGTCACAATGTTGAAAGCCAAATACAAAGGGATCTTGATAACAGCAAGAGAAAAATCAAGTACACTAAGATTAACATCTCATCAGAAACAACAGGGTCCAGGGTGCAGTAGGGTGACATGCTGAGTGCTGAGAAGAAAAAAACACAAAACAAAGTAAAACTTCTGCCAACTAAGAGATCGAGCAAAATCCACTTTCAAAAATCACACAAAATAAAGATTTCTGAAGATAAATAAAAATTGTACACATGTTTTACAAGAAACACTAACAGTAGTTCTTTAGCCTGAAAGTAACACACACACACACAGCACCATGAATTAATTATGTAAGTATTTTAAAAAGAAAGTATAATTGTACCTTCTTTTGTTTTATTTTCCTAAATGATATACAAATCACTTGTGTAAAGCAAAATGTAAATAATTGCATTGGTATTCCTATAACACAGAGAAATGTTATATAATTGATAATAACAGCACAAATAATGTGGGTGAGACAGGAATACTTAGAGATAAATGAAAATAAAAACAATACAAAAATCTATGGGATGCAGTTAAAGCAGTGTTGAGAAGGAAATTTTTAGTTGTAAAAGCCTACATTACAAAGAAAAAAATCTTGAATGTATAATCTAAGCTTTAACCTTAAGAAATTTGAAAAAAAAAAAAAAGTGAACCAAACATAAAGCCAGTGGAAAGAAGGCAATAATAAGGTTAAATTGGAAACAATTGTAATAAAAATAGATGAACAACAGAGAAAATCAATAAAGTCCAGGTGATTCTTTGGAAAGATCAAATTGACAAACTCTTATGTATAGTCACACACGCACACACACACACACGCACACACACACACTCAAAAGATCAAACATCAAAGACATACAAAAAGATAGCAAATATCAAACTACTGAAATCAAGAATCATCAACCTTAAAGAAATGAATGGGTTATAAGGGAGTACTGTGAACAACTGTCTTCTTACAGAACAGATAACTTAGAGGAAATGGATAAACTTCTGTGTAGACACAAACCACTGAAACTGACGTAAGAAGTGAAAGTCTGAGTAGATATCTGAAAAACGAAGACATGGAGTTATTAGTTGAGCCAAATGCCTGTGCCCATATGACTCCAGTGGCGAACTCTAGCAAGCATTTAAAAAAGAATCAACATAAGATTTTCATAAGCTATTTCAAAATATGGAAGAGGAGAGACAGAAACCAATTCAGATGAGGCCATATTACCCTGATACCAATTCACACAAAGCCCTCATGAGAACCAGACAAAATCTTTAGAGTATTATAGATGCAAAAGTCCCCAAATTGCTAGCAAACAGAATCCAGCAGCATATAAAAAGCTATTATTTGCCATGATCAATGGGATTTACCCTAAGAATGCAAAATTGGTTTCACATTTGAAAACCATTGGTTTTAACACAGGATAGCAAGAAAATAAAAGAAAAAATTCACAATATCATCTTAATAGACACAGGAAAGCACTTGACAAAATAAAACAACTTTTCCAGATAAAAATACTCAAAAAACTAGGAATTAAAAAGGATCTGTCTCAATCTGATAAAGGGCACCTATGAAATATCCACGGCTTACATCTTATGACAACTTAATGGAGAAAAACTGAATGTTTTCTTCCAAAGATTGAAAAAAAAGACAAAGATGTTTACTCTCACAACTTCGAAAAACCAAGTTGTGGACCCACAGTTCCTAATTTTGAGACTTTCTGCAAGTTCCTTGTTTTGCTAGTGTAAGAATGGACATGTGGATTAATGAATGAGAGTTAAGAGTCCAGAAATAACTCTGCCATTGACAGATAATTGATTCTTCAGAGGGGTGCAAGAGCCTTCAAAGGGGCAGACCGGTTCTTTCAATAAATGATTTGGTGACACCTGGGTGGTCACGTGAGAAAGAGTGGCAATGGGCCTCTTCACACCACACACAGAAGTGAACTCAAAATGTATTACAGGCCTCCACATACGGTGCTAAATCTACACAATTGTCAGAAGAAAAAACGTGAGTAAATCTTTGTGCTTCAAGTCAGGCAAGTCTTCTTATGCATATATTAAAACTACAAGAAACAAATAAAAATAAACAAATTAGTCTTTATTAAAAGTGTTTCCCTTGCAATCAGATTATATAATCAAGAATGTGAAATGATGACAAAGCGATAGGGAATTAAAAAATTTGCATGTCCGAGAGCAACCCGCGCTACTGTGCGGATCCATAGCAGCTATTAAACTGTGGGTCATCTCAGGGGTCTGAATTCAGCTCCTTTCTGTCAGCTGACACCACTTGTCTTTCCACTCTTCAGAAAGAACTTGAAACCCCTTGTAATTGGTATTTATCTTTGGGTCTATTAAAAAAAATCAGGCTACTCTGTTTGGAACCAAATTGAGAGTCTGCAAGATGACATTTCACCAAGAAAAATAGGAGATCCAAGGTCTCTGGGCAGTAGCTTTGCTCCACATGATGGTGATTTTGAAAATATCTTGGTCAGCACCATGGCTCAATAGGCTAGTCCTCCGCCTGTGGCGACGGCACAGCGGGTTCTAGTCCCGGTTGGGCCACCAGATTCTGTCCGGGTTGCCCCTCTTCCAGTCCAGCTCTCTGCTGTGGCCAGGGAGTGCAGTGGAGGATGACCCAGGTGCTTGGGCCCTGCACCCGCATGGGAGACCAGGAGGAAGCACCTGGCTCCTGGCTTTGGATCAGTGTGGTGCACCAGCCACAGCAACCATTGGAGGGTGAACCAATGGCAAAGGAAGACCTTTCTCTCTGTCTCTCTCTCTCACTGTCCACTCTGCCTGTCAAAAAAAAAAAAATATCTTCTGTGGTTTGAACGCAGTTTGCTTCCTTTGAAACTCAGACTGAAGTTAGATGCCCCATTTCACGGTGGTGTGGGGAGCTGGTGGGAGCTCTCAGAGGTTAGTAGACCATTAACAGGGATTAGTACTTTTCTCTCAGGGGTGAGTGCTCACTGTGGCAGGGCTGGATTGGTCACCACTAGAGTGGGTTGTTATAAAGTAAGGTGGGCTTGGGTGGTCTGTCCTTCTGCACACATGCACCTGCTTGCCTTTCCACTTTCCACCATGTTATGACACAGCAGAGTGCTGTCAGCTGAAGTCAAGCAGAAGACACAGTATACTCAGATATCCCAGCTCCCAGAACTGTGAGCTAAACGAAGCTTCTTTTTTGTCAATTGCTGTCTTACATATTTAGTTATAGCAGCAGAACATGGGCTAAGAAAGTTGCTTTCACCTTAGTTTCTATTCAGATTTTCAGTATTTTATTCATGTGTTTGCATAGGAATACAAGGTAAAATTGCCAAGATATGTCTGACTTACAGGCCCAGAGACTGACACATTGTTACTTTTGACCCAGTAAACTAACCCAGTGTCCATTCTTCTTCATTCTAACTATCTCTTTTTTAATCTAACTACTTTTTTATCTATCTTTTTAAAAATCTTTATACAATTGGAAGGTATAGCAAGTTTTGCACTCCATAATTATATGGTTATTAAATGAAATACCTAATGTGAAAGTTGTCAGAACCAAAATGGAATCATTTTTATCAAGTCCTAACCAAACAAGAAATACATACATATGCACATATGTACACACATACACACATAAGTAAAGCTGGGAGACTGTGAAGGAAAGTATCTCAGGCATGATTGCTAATACAACAGCTGTTCACAGAAGAATCTTCCAGAACCATGAGCTCTCACGAAGGCCACTGCAACCTTTCACAAAAGAGGCTTCTGCAAAGACATTTGTCCCGTGGCTGTCTGCTCAACCTCAGACTGAAACCACCTTCCTTATTGCTCCTTGTGGCCAGTGATTATTGTCTTGAAATATTATATGTAATCCTCTTCATTTTGCCTTAAAAACTTTCCCCTGCTTTGACCTCCTTGAATGTGTGCATAGTTTGCTGTGGCTCTTGTGTTTGCATTGCAATGCTCTGCTATTGTCAAATAAGTATCGTGGTTCTTTGTAGCATCTCCACCTTAATAGTTATTTAGGTTGACGCTCCACAGATGTCCAGGGAAAGAACTGTAACAAATGGTTCTGTGAAAGTGGGGTGATGATTATATCCTGTATTCTCTCTTAGGTGATTAAATACTCTTTATTTCCCTCACAAATTTCTCAGAGTTGCATCAACGACGTTATGAGCTGGTGATGTTGCTGATGCTCTCTGACATGCCAAACTGGTTTCTGGCAGTGTTTTTACTTTAAAAGTTCATTTAAATAAAATTTTGAACCAAACTTGAACATTTTCAATTTGCAAATCAATTCAGCTATTCCTTTAAAAAGTACATTTTATGCCTTTCTGGTTTTCAGCTGGAAGCATCAGTAAAGAATACTAAAATTTTTACTGGAATTTTCTTTTGGATCTTGAAGTTCACTCCTGTTTACATCACAGAATGCCAAATTTAACTACGGTGAAAGTCATCATATAGGGTACCTTGACAACTGAAAAAAAGAAGCTACAATGGAAATTTTTTTTCAGTTTTACTTCTGAAAATACAGCCATCCTCTGGAATCTGATGAGAAATTTGTTCCAGAATCACCCCTAACCCTGTTAACTAACATCCACAGGTGCTTGAGTCTCTTTTGTGAAACAGCTTAGCATTTGCATATACACACCCTCCCATATACTTTAAATCATCTCCAGATGGCTTATAATATCCCATACACTGTCAATGCTATGAAGTAGCTGTTGTACTGTGTCATTTGGGAAATAATGGGCAAGAAAAAAGCCTCTACATGTTCAGTACAGGCAAACATTTTTGAATCACAGTCAGTTGATTCTGACAACACAGGCCACCATGTGAATACAAAAGGATGATTTATTAAACTCAAACCTGAATTTTTCAGGTTTTGTTCCCCATTCTTTACCTTTAATTTAAATAATTCTATAAGATAGCTAAAATAAGAGGGTGCTTCAGGCCTTAGTCTTATTTAAATGAAGGGCAATTTGTGTTTATTATGTAAAAGTGTTTTCCTAATACGCCTTTTTCATGAAATTTTTGAACACTTTCCAAGTACATGGGTTTCAATTTTTTTGCATTGATATAAATTTATCTTTTAATTCCATTTCCATGAACTTCTTGAAGTCTTTTTGTATGTGGCAGATTTTGAACTGATAATAGCTTATTTTTTAAGATTTCTTATTTACTTAGAAATGGGAGGAGAGAGAAAGAGGGACAGAAAGAGAGAGAGACTGAGAGATCTTCCATCTGCTCTTTTACTCCCCAGAAGGCTACAACAGCCTGGACTGGGTCAAGCCAAAGCCCGGAGCCAGGAACTCTATTCATGTCTTCCACATGGGTGGGCACCTGGCCATCATCCATTGGCTTTCCAGGTGCATTAGCAGGGAGCTGGATGGGAAACAGAGCAGTTGGGACCTGAATCGGCACTCTGATATGGGTCAACCTTTTCCTCCACAACAGAGTGATAGCAGCTTTTAAGTGGGGACTACAACACTTACTGCCCCTTATTGGATACTAATACTTAATCCCCAAATATCTTGCTTATATTACTGTGTAAAATGCCTTTCATTACCTTCATGATCTGAGAAAATTCTACTTATCCTTGAAAACACTCAATGAATGTATACATAGAGACTTGTAATGACAGTGGGAAAAAGAACCCTAGTTAATGCTTACTGATGAAGATAATGGTGGTAATGTTCTTGAAAAATTAAAAAGCACAGATAATCTAAACTACCCACCTAATCGAGTTGAATCCTGATTGATTTAAAGAATGTTAGCAAAAATATATAATTCACTAACATTTGCAAGATCTTGAATGATTTGCTCATTTGGAATCATCCTATAGATAATAGTCTTGGCTTCCTGAAAATAAAAATATAGGAATATTAAATACCTCTGCTTTATTCATCCTCCGTGAATTTCACCGTCTGAGATGGAACTGTGTTTCGGATTGCAGTTTGCCCAGAGGTGAAGCTGGCACTCCCAGGCTGTGGCACATCTGTGGTGTTGTGCTGCGCTGCTGCAGGGGAGAAGGGTGCCATGCGCAGGGTTTGGATACAGCTGTTCCTAGAGGAGAAATCAACTTGTCTCCTAATTAGTCCTTCCGACAGCCGATTGACAGGGGCAGACGTAAATCACCTGCAGAGGAAGGGAAGCAAAGATGCTTCACCTGGGGAGAGGCCAGGCCTGGGAGAGAAGGCGTGGCCGGGACTGAGCCGCCACAGCTGCGTGCCCCACACTGCTCATCTCGGGTTAGGATTTTAGTTTCTGTGTTGAGGTTTTTGGTTTCACAGTCAGAGTTCAGTGTGGACAGAGTCTAACGTTAAAAGATTGTTTAATTCAACTTCAAGCATTGCCTCTACTTTCTTTTATTATTCTTTGTTTTAGGGCTTGAATTATTACACTAAAAAAATTCAAGTGTCAAGATTATTTTTCTGTACATTTGTTTTATCCCAAACTTTGTTTTCTATTTGGAAAGCTTGCTAGAAGACACCAATTTCCACCTCAACGAACTTTTTAACTTATCTGATGACATTTTTAGTTTTAAGATTGCAATCCTTAATTGTATTAGAGCCAATCAGCTACTAAATCTATAAATTTAGCCCAGGTTTTAAATCAAATTGAATTCTGATTGCATCTGCCATCTTAGTCTAGTACGGCTTAATTAACTACGCAGATTTTGATGTAATATATTTTTGTTCTAGTTCCTCTAAAAATTGACTTTCACGATGTGTTAAGAATTAAATAATTGCTGTCAAGTTGCTGCAAAATTAATCATTATCATTTTAATATAACCATAGAAAACAGTGAAAAGTTAGTGAATTTCAAAATGTGTCTTTAAATTTTCAGTTATAAGAACCACCAATGCTGACATCTTAATTTTGCTCTGCTCTTCAACTGATGCACTTATTTTTATGTAATTATCAGCTGTCAAAGGTCCCTTTCATAACAACAGATTTTATTTGCTTCATTGAACTTAATGAAATCCATGTGCATGAGTGAATTTCACAGATATATTTAAAGCTGGTACCTGAAATTTCTGTTTCCAATGATATCTACTCTTTTTAAACATAAAGGCTATTGAAAAAAGCAAATTGCAAAATCATAAATACCATGAGTTAAAAGTTACTAAAGAAGATGGGTAGTAGGTTTAAAAACTTCAGTCCGTTTTGTACCCAAATTCATTTGATCTTATAGATGACTACTTTAGTCTTGACATTTTCATGGGAAAGACTATAATTTCTTCTGGATATATCAGTCTGTTGTCAGCAAGGGCTTTCTCAGAACCAACAGATATATTTTGGATCTTGTCATCACCCTAAAGGGAACATTTGGTCTATTTGCTGGTTTCCGTAAAGCAAATCTGGGAGCGTAAGAACCATCTCAGGACACGGGCGTTCTGAGGCCGAGAGGCTAGCCTCATGAAGCACGTGTCACCCCCCGGGCCTCCCTGGCTCCCTGCTCTCTTCCCCCCTTTCCCCTCACAGTTCCTCCCCTCTCCCAACTTAGAGTTCCACACACTGCTTCCTCTCTTGTGCAGAATGTCTACTTCTCTGTTCTGAAACGGAGCCCCAGGCAGTATCTGGGCTCTGCCCAGGGAAAGACACAACTGCCGAGGACTTCCCTCTGCAGACACATTAAGCTGCTCCTCTGAGCAATCTCCGTTTCACCGATAGTCAAAAAGCAAGCTGGGATATTATTCCTTCCTTTTATAATCACTTTAAGGCAGACCATCTTCACATTTGCACTTAATTCTATAGAGCAAGCAGTGTTCACCTGAACATGGCTTTGTAGACTAATACTCAGCTTCTCCCATTCTCTCCCTTAAACTGCCCTTCTCTTTCCTCTCTTCCGACGATCACCTTGTACTCATGACTCTCGCCTAGGTTGTGTAATTTACTTCTGCCACCTGTGTGTTGATGAGCACTTCCTCTTGCCTGTTCTGCTTTCCCACCACCAAATGTATTGTGTTTAGAATCTGTGGGGCCAGTGCCGTGGCTCACTTGGTTAATCCTCCGCCTGCAGTGCTGGCATGCCATGTGGGCGCTGGGTTCTAGTCCCAGTTGCTCCTCTTCCAGTCCAGCTCTCTGCTGTGGCCTGGGAAGGCAGTGGAGGATGGACCAAGTGCTTGGGCCCTGCACCCGCATGGGAGACCAGGAAGAAGCACCTGGCTCCTGGCTGTGGCAGCCATTTGGGGAGTGAACCAACAGAAGGAAGACCTTTCTCTCTGTCTCTCTCTCTCACTGTCTAACTCTATCTGTCATATAAAAATTAAAAAAAAAAAAATCTGTGTTAGCTTTGCAACCCAGGTTTGCAACCCCGAGTTTCACCTTTCTGATCACCTCTTTCAAGTTTGAGTGCGGTGCCTGAAAACAAGTACTGAACTGAGGCAACAGAGCTTTGGGTTCAGCTCAGTCATGGAAATGTTGAGGCCTGCCTTCTTGCAACGTGGTTCCCAGTTAAGGGGACTGAGCTAGTATAGGGTTCTAGGGCTTGGACTTTGGTATTTTTTGACATTGCTAAGCAAAACGTTTTGGAGTGGGCATTCATTTGGCAGGGTTTAACTTTCATAAGATTCTCAAAAACTTTCCTTTATTTTAAAGTAACTCCATGTCCAGTGTATCAGATTCTCTTTCAGATACCTTCCTGTTCTGACAGTCCCTTCTGAGGCCTTGGAGCTTCTGCACTGTGTTAGAATTCCTGGCAGTCAGATGAACACAGTGGATCAGATGTATAAATACTCAAAAATATTTAATGAATGCCTTAAAGTGTTATTACACTCACTCAGAAACTGGCACTGAATATGTTAAGAAACAAATGATTGCCACTCTTGCTATTTCAGTCTTTGTATATAAAAATATCTATCACATATGTACGTATTTATAAATTCATAACGTAAATCAACTTGAATGAGAAGTCACAAAGTTTCTTGGCTATGAAGTTTTAAGCTATGACTCTGCAAAATGAAACATGCAAATTTAATGAATCCAAAGAATCTTTATCGAACATAGTCACACAGTTTTCAAAAGTAATCTAATTTCATGATGAAACTACAGTGTAATGTTTAACTTTAATGATGAAATAAAATCTGAATTTGCTTAAATTCCTGATTTAGGTTTTTAACATTTTATCACTGATTAAGTGATATTTGTTAGGTTTGAAAAGATTTTTAATGCTTTAGAACAATTCATAACAGAATAATTAGGTATTTTTAGTTGGAAAAAATAGATGTGATAGTTTTTAAGTTTTAGTGATTAAAAATATCTTGGGGTTGCTATTGTGACACAGTAGTAGGTATACTCACATCCCATGTCTGAGTGGCTGAGTGCAAGTCCCATCTTTGCTTCCAATCTGGCTTCCTACTAATGAATACTTCAGGAAGCAGGGAGAGATGACACAAGGACTTGGGTTCTTGCTACCCATCTGAGAGATCTGGATGGTGTTCCTGGCTGCTGACTCTGGCCTGTCCCAACACTGACTTTTGTGGGGTATTTGAGGAGTGAACCAGAAGATGGGAAAATCTCTCTTTCTCTCTTTGGCACTCTGCCTTTCAAATAAATAAAAAAGAAACAAACAAAACTTTAATAAAGTCCCCTTAATTTGTTTTAACCTTAATTTTATACCTTTGATTAAATACAATTAGGCAAACAGTCAGATGGTACATAGGACTGCTGTCAAAAACCGCTAGCCAGGAGAGAATAAAACGAGGAATTCTTTAAAGCTGAGTTTAAGAGCTCACTTTGGAGCACTGGAAATAAGAAGTAGTGCTAGATTTCCTAAAAGGAGTTTTACAAGAATTTGGTAAGGATTTCATGTACTGAGAAAGATGAAGTAAGAATCATGTTGAGTCTGTTTAACTTAGGTAGTAGACAGGTTATAGTGGTAATGTGCTGTGAATTAGAGATAATTTGTGCTGTTCCTTGGGACATGGCCATGGAACAGCTTTTAAAATACTCAACTAGATCTTGTTAAATAAGCTAAAAATTTTGTACAGATGATACATTGATATTTAACTTTTTCTTTAGTGAAAATAATTAAAGATGAGATACAGCACTCTGGACTCACAGTCCCAGATAGAGGCTCTCATCATTACCTCCTTTGGAGCTGGCAGCATCCGTCCTGAGACAGGTCACTCATGCTCCTGACCATCTGCCGTGGAAGAAGAGGGGTCTGCTCTATAGCTTTCTTTAGTTTTGCTCATTAGGTTTAATAAGTCGGGTTTGCATTATGTTGTAAAGTGCGTGGTGTGGAATTTTCAATTTAATTGGATTACAAAGTTGACTTAGGAAAGCTGAAAGTAGAAAAACTTTAATTAGTTGTTTACCTAACTTGGATGTTAGCTGAAACATGCCTCTTAGTCTTAATTTGTTCATCCTATTTTAATAGTTGTTAACCTCTTGCTATGTCTAATGTATAAGCTAAAGTTTAATTTTATAATGGATAAGAACAAATATCATATATAGAGAATTCAATACTATGTAAGGTTTTAGGCATCCAATGGGGGGTCTTGGGAGTAGCTCCTGTGGGGGCCTACAATATAAGTACAATGTACTGTACCAAGTTTAAGGATACTGGTAGGAAACAGAGATGAATAACTAGTAAATTAAGTTTTAATAGAGATTGGCCTTTTGAAATGATTCTTGGAGAAATAATTGGAGTTGATAATGGGAGAAAGAGATGAATATCAAATCAGTAGTTTGTTAAATACCTTAGCCCTTTGATTCAAATCCCTGTCCCCTGACTTATTAGTAGTCATAAATTCATGAGCAAGATTAGAAGCAGGGTTGTAGGAAAGTTTTATTTTCATGCAGTGGTATTTTTTGCTCAGGTTAAACAATAAAGAAGATACTTAAACTCCAAAGCCATGCTGCTATTGAATTGTTTTTTTATTTTTTTGAGTTTACTCTATTTTTCTTTTTTCTATCTTCTTTTTTGAATCATTAGCTCATTGTTTTTCAGTTTTTATTTCTAAAACATATTTATTTAAGTGTATTCTCTAAATGACTAAAATTTGATTTGTATGGTTTATTTATTCTGATCTAGGCCATTCAGGTCCCAATAGTCTATCATTTCAATTGCAATATCTTCTTGGATTCATTAATTATTTAAAATTATATTATTAATTATTTGGGAAAAGTATTGAAATTTCCTATGCTTATTGTACTTTTGTGAGTTCTTGGCTAATGAGACTTTAATTTTATTGCATTTTAGTCAGATGCAAAGGTGTGTACAGTAAATTCTTCAAAATACTTTTTAAAATATTTATTTATTTATTGTGAAGGCAGAGTTACAGAGAGGCAGAGGTAGAGAGAGAGAAAGGTCCTTCACCCACTGGTTCACTCCCCAGATGGCTGCAATGGCTAGAGCTGAGCCAATCTGAAGTCAGGAGCCAGGAGCTTCTTCTGGATCTTCCATGTGGGTGCAGGGACCCAAGTACCTGGGCCGTTCTCCACTGCCCTCCAAGGTCATAGCAGAGAGCTGGATTGGAAGTGGAGCAGCCGACACTTGACCCAGTGCCCATATGGGATGCCAGCATTGCACGTGGCAGGTTTACCTGCTTGCCGCAACACCAGTCCCCAATTCTTCAATTTTTTTAAAAAAGATTTATTTATTTATTTGAGAGAGTTACACAGAGAGAGGAGAGGCATAGAAAGAGAGAGGTCTTCCATCCGATGGTTCACTCCTCAATTGGCCGCAATGGCCGGAGCTGCACTGATCCAAAGCCAGGAGATTCTTCCGGGTCTCCCACGTCAGTGCAGGAGCCCAAGGACTTGGGCCATCTTCTACTGCTTTCCCAGGCCATAGCAGAGAGCTGGATTGGAAGTGAAGCAGCTGGGTCTCGAACCAGTGCCCATATGGGATGCTGGTGCTTCATGCCTGGGCATTAACCCACTGCGCCACAGCACCAGCCCCAATTCTTCAATATTTGTAGGGCCTTCTTTTGTAGCTAGATATTGATCAATTTTTTAACAATATTCAATGTTTGCTTAAAATTTTTGGTTTCAAAAATCCCTATGTAAGTCCATCATGTTAAAATTATAGTAAAATGTTAAAATTATAGTATTATTTAAATATATATCCTTCCAAGTATCTAATTTTACTTTTTTTTTTCATTTGACAGGTATAGTTTTAGACAGTGAGAGAGAGAGAGACAAAGAGAAACGTCTTCCTTCTGTTCGTTTACTCCCCAAATGACCGCTATGGCTGGAACTGCGCCGATCCGAAGCCAGGAGCCAGGTGCTTCTTCCTGGTCTCCCATGCGGGTGCAGGGCCCAAAGACCTGGACCATCCTCCACTGCCCTCCTGGGCCACAGCAGAGAGCTGGATTGGAAGAGGAGCAACTGGGACTAGAACCCAGTACCCATGTGGGATGCTGGCACCACAGGCGGAGCCAAGTGAGCCATGGCACCGGCCCCTGATTTTACTTTTAAAATCCCTTTCCAATAAAGTTGAATTGAATTGATTTTGTTTTTTTCTTTACTGGTTTTGGTTGGTAGATTCAGGACTGCTTTGTCTTTTTTTTTTTTTTTTTTAAGTTGGAGAAACAGATACAGGTGAACGGGGTGAGAGAGAGAGAGGGGGAGGGAAAGAGAGAGGGAGGGAAAGAGAGAGGGTGTGAGAGAGAGAGAGAGAAGAGAGAAGCTCATATGCATTGGTTCACCCACCAAACCCCCAAAACAATAAAAACCCTGAAATAGGGCTGAGTTAATCTGAAGCTTGCGGCTGGGAGCGCAATCTAGGCTCCTCACATGGGTGGCAGGAAGCCCATTACCTGAGCCATCACCACTGGCTTCCGGGAACTATGTTGGCAGAAGTTGGAATTGGGAGGTGGAATTGGTATTTGAACCTGGCACTCTGGTGTGGAAAGTGGGTGCCTTAAACTGTAAGAAAAACAGCTACTCCTGCTTTATCTTTTTGGTAATTTTTTTTTCTCATATTACCAATCTCCTTATAACTAATAACATTTTTGCCTATGTGCTGTGTTAGTTGAAATTAAGTTGGGGGTGGTGGTGATATTTGCTGGTCAAATATTTTCAATTTTAACTCTTTAAACTTCTCTATATATTTCAGATTGTCTTTTGTAAACATTATTAACTAGATTTTTTAAAAATCCGATTTTACTGGAAAATTTAATCAATTGCTATACACCATGATTTTTAATACACTTGGATTTATTTTCACTATCATTTTGTGTTTTCCATTTATATTAATTTGATTTTTTTCTTGTTTTATGTTGAAATAGATGTGTTTCCTTCATTAGTATCATGTCTGTTTATGTTGTTAGTAACTGATTTTATTTTTTATTCATTTTATTTTATTTTAAATTTTTTATTAAATAAAGAGGACAGATTTCATGAATTTCATAAGTACAATTCTAAGAAGATAACCATAATCCCTTTCCTCCTTTCACCCTCCCTTAATCCCACACCTCAAGAAAAATTGAAGAAGAAAAAATGGAGGCTCACCAAACCAAAGATAAAGCCATAGTTGCTAAAACAGTGCTGCCTCACAGCAGATAGACTATAAATAGATTTCTACATATATGGAAACTTATGACAGAAAGGCATTTTAAGTTGGTGAAGAAATCTAGGATCTTCAACAGATTGTGGTGGGGCAATTGGCTGGTTACATGAAAACTAAATTAAAATAGATTCTATTCTTACCTCAAATTATGTACTAAAATAAGTACCAAATGTCTTATTACCCAAATATGGACACCAAAATTTAAAGTATTGGAATGAAAGCATAGAAAGCATAGAATAAGCTTCATGATTTTGGTATAGCAAAGAGTTTCTTTGAGATATAAAATCACAATTCATAAAAGAAAACAGCAATGAATTTGACCATTGAAAACTATAAAATATGAAAAAACCAGCTATATACTTGGAAGTTTTATTGCAATGCATAAATTGCAAAGAATCATTATCCGGAAGATGTAGATAATTCCTGTAAGATCAGCTAACATAAGTACAAATGAGAAGAGTATTGAGAAATTAGGCCGGCGCTGCAGCTCACTAGGCTAATCCTTTGCCTTGTGGCGCCGGCACACCGGGTTCTAGTCCCGGTCGGGGCGCCAGATTCTGTCCCGGTTGCCCCTCTTCCAGTCCAGCTCTCTGCTGTGGCCCAGGAGTGCAGTGGAGGATGGCCCAAGTACTTGGGCCCTGCACCCCATGGGAGACCAGGAGAAGCACCTGGCTCCTGACTTCGGATCAGCACGGGGCGCCGGCCGAGGCGGCCATTGGAGGGTGAAGCAATGGCAAAGGAAGACCTTTCTCTCTGTCTCACTGTCCACTCTGCCTGTCAAAAAAAAAAAAAAAAAGTATTGAGAAATGGCCAAAATGAGCTGAGGTAGATGATATTCAAAGATGGTTGCAGGAATTCCTGCCTTCTGCTTCCCTGAGAATCATGCTTCCTCATTTTACGTGGATCCTGTTTTTTTCTTTTCTTGAGCATACATTGATTTTATGGTTTGCTTTGTCCTACAAAATACGGCTCAAATGGTGGTGAATACGCAATTGGAAAAAAAGGAATCTGAAAGGCCAATGAAAAGAGAAGGCCTTCAGCTTCCCTCATACTCATGAAATGAAAATGGAGGAGCTTGTTTGACAACCATCAGTGAGGCACAGGTATACATCCTGACAATATCAGATCATGGTGAGGGTGTCACACACTGCTAGGGACAATGTAACCTGGGGTAGACATGCTAGCGAACAAACTTGCCACACTGGACAAAACAAAGATGAATGTTTTTCGAATTCAGCCATTACCCTAGACTAATGTTCACATAGAACTGAGGAAACATGCATAAAGATGTTTAGCTTGGCACTGTTTATTAAAGTGAAAGATTGGAAATCAATTACATATTTATCATCCAGAGGAAAAATATAGTGCTTTTGTACAAATATAAAGAGAAACTTAGAAAATAATTACTTACATTGACTGCTCTCTCAGGCTCTGGGCAAGATTCTAAGCTTTATATGTATTATTTCAATTTAATCCTCTTAGCATCTGTTTGAGTACCATGATCATTGTTGTTGTCATTGTCGCCATCATCATCGTTGTGACCATTATCATCATCCTCTCTCCATTTTATGAAGAAGGGCAAAGCATACAGCTAGTAAATGGGAGGACTGGGATTTGAACTCTGGAGTTCATGCTCTTAATGACTACCTTATGCAGATTTTGGAGAACTGTTGAGGACTTCAGCAAGTGGCTGAGGAACGTCATTGTAAGCCTCAGCTCCAGATGAGGACACACACTTGTTATTCCATTCCTGGGGTCCTGAATTTATCACGTCTCTGAGCTCCAGGCTGTGCCCAAGTGTCTTTATGTGAGAGAAAGCAGAGGTATGTACAGATAGGAGAATGGTAGCTTATTTGAGGAGATAAGATTTATTCTATTTATTTGACAGAGAGAGTGATACCTTCCATTTGTTGGCTCACTCCCCAAATGGCCTCAATTGCTAGAGTTGGCCCAGGAGCCTAGCATTCCATCCAGGCCTGCCATGCAGATGTTGTGGGGGCTCAGGCACTTGGATCATCTTCTGGTGCTTTCCCAGGTGCATTGGCAGGAAGTTGCATTAGAAGTGAAGCATTGGGACTCGAACTAGTGCTTATATGGGATGCCTGTGTTGACAGCAGCAGCTTAATCGGCTGTGCCACAATGCTGGCTCCCCCGTTATGTAACATTTTTAAGCATTGAAAATAAACTTTGCATACTTAGAAAAAAAAAAAGTACAGATTTTATTAAATTAAAATAGTAATGGAGGCTAGCTCCTGTTGCTTACGTGCAGCCCAGAGAGGTTCCCAGCGTGCACTGCGCATGCTGGAGACTCAGACCAACCAGAGTCGTCGCCATGTCTGGGGCTGGGGAAGCAGTGCTTGGAGCACATGGCAACCGTTCTCGCTGTGCAGGAGGCAGCGCTATGCTGGGATTTGGGCAGTGCCCGTACACAGCGGAGGAGTGCCAGGCCATCCCGAGTGCTCTCAAGGAGCGGCTGGGCCCCGAAGACAGCAGCAGCTGCAGGGCTAGAGGAGACCAGCAGGTGTGTTACGTTGAGGGTCACAGGGTTATTGGCCTGGCCAATGAGATGTTTGGGTACAATGTCTGGGCGCGCTCTGTCACGCGGCAGAATGCGACCTCAACAATGGCAAGTTCTACATGGGAGTCTGTGCGTTTGTGAGGGTGCAGTTGAAGGCTGGCTCCTATCATGGAGATGTCGGCTGCCGTGTTAGTGAGGGCAAGTCCAAGGCCTTGGCGTTGGAGAAGGCGAGCCAAGAAGCTGCGACCAATGGGCTGAAGCGAGCACTCAGGAGTTTTGGGGATGCACTTGGAAACTGTATCCTGGACAAAGACTGCCTGCGGTCCCTGAATAAGCTTCTATGCAGGTTGCCTCTTGAAGTAGATTTGAATAAAGCAAAGAGACAAGATTTTGAACCATCTGTGGCAAGCTATAACAGCTGCCAACTTGGCTCTGGGACTCCTACAACCTCAGGAGGTGACCTCCCCCTGCAGACCAAGTCACCCTGATAACCCCACCTTGTGACACGGGGGGATAAGGAGAGCCGCTCCGGAACTCCGGCCTGCTCCAGAAGGAGCAAGGCCACCTCGCAGCGGAAGCCCTGGCTAAAGCAGCTGCAGCGACATTTCCGGGAGCGAATGCAGAGACAGCAGCAAGTGCAGGCCCAGTTCCCAGTGGGAACGGAACCAGAGGAGGCACTCCCTGCCCCGCCCGCGATGCACAGCACTCCCAAACCTGCTGTTTCTGACCCGGGCATCGCGAAAGACTCCCTTGCAGAGAACCTCAAAGACAACCTGGACCTGTGGGATGAGACTGCAGACATCCTGGACAGCGTCGTCAAGGCCTCGTGGAGAGCAGCACCAGCCCAGACGTCTGCCACACCAGCCTGGAATGACCTGGAGCTGGAGACCTGGAACAAGACGCCCCCACGGCCTTTGCCACCAGAAACCACAAACAAAATCTGCACCCCGGCACCCCCAAATTTACAACACTAACCAGCATGTAATAGGAGACTGTGCATCTCATAGGAACAGCCGGGACATGAAGAAAAGGAAGCGGGACCTGTCCTCAGGCTCAGGCCACATGCCTGGACTTTGGTACCAAGGGGCTTTGGAAGCTACTTCTGAGTCATGAACTTGTTCGTCCCTGAGGAATGGACTGTCCACGGGTTCACACCGGGGTTCATCCTGAACCTTCCCAGGGGATCTGTCGGAGCCTGCTGCAGAGAAAGCCGAGTGCCTGAGGATGTCACACGCAGCAGTGGCGGGGGTGGTGGTGGGGAGGTGGGGGGGATGGAGTGGGGGTCTGGGACAGATGGAATGCCTTGCCTTTGGCCCTTGAGGCTTTTCAGTATTTATTCCTACGCAACTGTGTTAATAAAGACAGACAGACATTTTAGGACTGGCCCATGGCTGCTTGCCTCCAAGCAGGTAGGGCCACACTTAGTGCCAGCTTCAGCGGCCTTGATAAATTGTAGCAAGGAATCCCCCCCGCCTTTCTTTCTCTTTCCTCAGAACAAGGCAGGTGCTGCTGCCTCTTACTTTGTATCAAGCAGGTGGCCGAGTCCCTGTGCTACCCTGGTCTCCTGCATCCCTGAGGGATTTGTTCCAAGTTGCCCAGTGGATACCTGAACTCTCAGTGCCGAGCCCTGTCAGTGAGTGCCTCGTCCACCTTCACTAAGCATTTTGGCTGTAACTTTTGCAGCTTGTGGGGTGATAGAAAAGGACATTTTTCTTCTTCTCACAGAAGATTAGTTCTTTCTTTTTTGTTTTCTGTGAAAATTGTTGAACTCTTCAGTTAGTATAGAGTTGTTCTTCTGTGTATAAAGTTAATCGAAAATGGATCTTAGTGGAGAATAGAAGTTGGAATGGGAGAGGGAGGAGGAGGAGGGGTGGGAGAGTGGGTGGGAGGGTGGGTACGGTGGGAAGAATCACTGTATTCCTAAAGCTGTACTTATGAAATGCATGAAGTTTGTATTCCTTAAACAAAATGTTTCTTTGGGGGGAACAATAAATTAAAAAACACTAATAATGCATAGGCTTGTAGTAACAGTTAATGAAATAGGGTATTTATAAAGTACCTGGTGCGTGGGAGGTCCTCAATAAACGTTCACTTCTTTAATGTGAAATTTCTAACCATTTGCAGTAGCATTGTTTATGTTACCACCTCCATAAACCATGGGATCGCATAGAAAAGCCCTTAAGGTCTGAATTTACGAGTTTGTGTGTACTGATTTCAGCATGTTCTAAGTGTACAAGCAAAAAACCAAGAACTAATAATGATTTTGGATAGCTGTGCAAAGTCAGCAGCCAGAGGATATCTGAGAACTAGTAAGAGCTTATTGGTAAGTGGGGGGTGGGGGGCAGAAGTCACTTACTGTCCTAGACCAAATACATTTTGGAAATAGTTAATAATTCTTATCAGTAGAATGCTCTTGAATGCAGTCATGAATTTCTGTCCTGTTGATAGAAGAGTCTTTTTTTTTCTGTTTTAGATGATGGAGAACAGTATGGAACAAAATGAATCCTCAGTCACCATAAAGCTTTGTGACAGACAAAACAAAAATACTTGGAGCTGGTACGGTGGCGCAGTAGGTTAATCCTCTACCTGTGGCACCGGCATCCCATATGGGCGCCGGTTCTAGTCCCAGCTGCTCCTCTTCCGATCCAGCTCTCTGCTATGGCCTGGGAAAGCAGTAGAGGATGGCCCAAGTGCTTGGGCCCCTGCACCCCTGTGGGAGACTGGAAGATCCTGGCTCCTGGCTTTGGATTGGCGCAGCTCCAGCCATTGCAGCCATCTGGGGAGTGAACCAACAGACAGAAGACCTTTCTCTCTGTCTCTCCCTCTCACTGTCTGTAACTGTACCTCTCAAATAAAATAAATAAAAATCTTAAAAAAACACAAAAATATGTAAGATATAGGTTGCATCAATAATAGGAGTGGTAGAACTAGCAAGAAAGGGGTGTGGCAGGTGCAGATACACACCAGGAGTCCTAACTGCCTGTTAGGTAGGAAGGTCTCATGGAGCAGGAGCGTTTGAGTGAAGGTCTCAGGAATGTGTGAGAGTGAGGGAAAGACTATTCTAAGAAGAAAGAATGACTCACACAGAAGAATTCCTGTCAATTCCAGGAACAGCAAAGAGGCCAGATTGTTTGAATGCAGTAACCAAGGAAAGTTAGGAGGAGGATTTCTAGGTCATGACAAGACACTGGATGCTTCTGGGTGAGATAGAAAGTCATTGAACAATAACTATGTTGGAGCCAGCATTGTGGTGCAGCAGGTTAAGTCACCACCTGTGACACTGGCATACCTTATGGGTAAGCGTTTGAGTCCTGGCTGCTCTGCTTCCAATCCAGCTTCATAGTACTCTGCCTGTGAAAGCAGCAGAAGATAGGTCGAGTCCTTGGGCACCTGTACCCACGTGGGAGACCTGGATGGAGTTTCAGATTCCTGGCTGTTTCAGCTATTTTGGGAGTGTACCAGTGGATAGAAGAACGATCTCTCTCTCCCCCTCTCCCTCTCCCTCTCCCTCTCCTCCTCCCTCTCCCTCTTTCTCTCTCTCTCTCTCTCCCCTCTTCCCCCTACTCTCCGCTTCGTAATTCTGCCTTTCAAGTAAATAAATAGATGACATTTTTTTAAAAAAAAAAAGAATGATAATGTGTGCCTGGGACTGTGTTTCCCCTACTTTCACATTGTTGAAGACTTAGCCCTCATGTGAGTATATTTGGAGATCAATGCTTTAAGGTGTGATTAAGTTTAAATAAAGTCATAAGGTAGGACCCTGCCATGGCTTGAATGTGTCCCCCAAATTTCATGTGCTGGAAAGTGATTTCCTTGTGCATCAGTGCTGAGAGATTGGCTGTTTAAGAGGTCACTGGGTCGTGAGCGCTGGGCACTGAGTGGACTGATGTTGCTATTGTGGGAGTACTATCTTGCCCCTCTGCCTTCACCATACGGTGATGCAGCTGAAGGACTTTATCAGATGTGGGCCCCTTGGCCTTGGACTTCCTTGCTTCTAGAACTATAACAAATGTCTGGTTTTTTTTAAACTTAACTGATTTCAGGTATTACTTCAAAGCAGCACAAAATGGGCTAAGATAGGACCTACTCCAATATGTTTGGTGTTCCTATACGAAGAGATTTGGACATGTGACAGACACCAGGGATACTGTGCTCAGAGGAGATCATTTTAGGACATAATGTGAAGGTGGCCATTTCCAACCAAGGAAGATCCCTCAGGAAAAACCATACCAGTTCACACCATGTACTTGGACATCCAATCCCAGAGCTGTGAGGCAAAACATTTCTCTTGTTTAAGCCACATAATCTGTAGCATTTTGCTCTCATCCCCAGCTGATGAATACAGATACTGAGAGCTGAGTAACATAATTCAGTTAAACTTTTAGAAATTCACTCTGACAGTCTTGTGAGGAACAGGCCACAGTGACATGGGCAATGTGATAGAAGCTTATTGCAGTGGTCCAGATAGGAGTTGACAGTGGTCTGGGCAAAAACACCAGTCAGTTGGAGGAGGGAGTGGCTGAGGCTGTGTTTCACAGAGTAAGTGAAGTGTGGTGCTGGTTTGGATGCAAGATAAGGAGAAAACAGCAAAATTAAGGAGAATTGCAATGCTATGATCAACAAGTGATGAACCAGATTTGAGAGGCTGGAAATGAGATTAGAGTCACTTCCATATTTAGGGTTTGGGAAGATGAGGAAGAGCAAAGTGTCATGACAGGAGTAGCTGGTGATGTTGGGGGAGGATGAGGGAAGAGCAAGGGAAATTGTGTCCTAGAGGCTATGTGTTGTGTCTTGGGTGACTGTGGAAACTCAGGTTGCGAGATTGGGTGGATGATGGCTGGAAACTGACTAGTGGATTTAGCTTCATGGAAGTCACTCCGATTATTAGAGTGGTGAATGGGAGAAAACACACATAATCAAGTTTTCAGAGAAATTTGCTATAAATGGGAGGGGCAAGTATGATGGTAGAGGGAGAGGGAAGAAGACTCAAGAGGAATTATAAAACAGAAATACATTATTTTAGATACAAAATTGGCAAAGACTGATTATAGCAAAGGGTCCTTAGACTGAAGTGACTTACGTCTGCTAGAAAGAGATGTGCTCAGAAGATAGAAAGCTGAATTCAACAAGAATTGAGAGAATATGAAAGCACTGTATGATGAGAGACTGGATTATCAGAATTAAGCAGGCATGAAAATAGTTGCTTTTTCTTTTAAGCAAGTTTATTATTCTCTTTATGCCCCATTTTTCTCCTTTGTAAAAGGTTGTTATGAACACTGAATAAGAGAATCCATGTACCCCTCCAGAGTCCAGCATGTGGTAAGTGGGGCTTCTTGCCACATGAGATCAAAAGAGAAATGGCATCTGTTTCGGGAAGTTCTGCCCAATCACTCTCAGAAGGTAGGATCAGCATCAGTAGAAAGTCATAACCGAGAGACAGAAGACTTGAGTGCAGTGATTTCTGATGTCTCATTACCACAGAATGGAGCCACATCAGAATCTCCCCGGCAGCAATGCAAGCGGTAGAGCTAAAGGTGGCATAGGAGCGCTTCTGAGAGGGAAGGTGGAGGTTGCCAGTCGACCCTGGTGACAGAGGGGCTGCACTTGCACAACTGAAGTTCCTCACCACACATCCCAGGGGAAACAAGGGACCAGGGGCCCTGATTAACCCACCAGGGCGGACACTGCCTCCTGCCTTTCCCTGCAGGCTGATTGTCCGGTGATCTTAGCTGTTGAGAGTGGACTCTGTGCCTCTGAAGGAAGAATGCTCTTTTCTTTGAGGGTATTTCTGGGAAGAGCAAACTTTGAGGGTCAGCAATTTCGATCTTTGGGCAGTTTTTGTTCATAGATAGGATTTGAGTTCCATTGATATAATGTATAAATACACATAGAAGAGTATATATCCTTCAGATCTGAAAAATATGTGATACCTTCTTGTGTGTATCATGCACACTCCAGCGATATATATAATCATTTATATCCACATACAATCACCCTTCACTACCCACAGAGGACTGATTCCAGGACCCCTGTGGACACCAAACTCCCAGATGCTCCAGCCCCTGATATAAAAAGGCATAGTGTTGCATAGAACTTGTACACGGCCTCCCTTTTTGAAGGGAATTTCAAAAAGGTCATAGAAAATGGATTTCAAAAGATAAGCTTGTTTTCATGCCCAAAATTTTGAAGTCTGTGAATCTTGTTTTCATAATGCACATTTTCTCTGAACTTTTCTTGAAGATCTTTCATACTTTAAATCATCTCTATGAGTTATGATACCTCATACAATGCAAATGCTATGTAAACAGTTGTTATACTGGATTGTTTAGGGAGTAATGACAAGAAGAAAGTCTGTACGTGTTCAGTACAGGTACAGTTTTTTTTTTTTTTTTAAATATTCTGGAATCCTAGTTGGTTGAATCTGTAGCTGTTGGACCTGCAGCACCAACTATCTACATTCATCATAGGTCTCTCTGGAATCCCAATGTTGCATTCAATACTGCTCTTTCTATAAGTGAATAAAAGGTTTTTATTTGCAAGCAGATTGACACAGAGAGATGGAGGGACAGAGAGAGAAAGAGAGTTTCATCTACAGGCTCACTCCCCAAATGGCCTCAATGGATGCAGGGTTGGGCCCATCCAAAGGCAGGAACCTGGAGCTCCATCTGGGTTTCCCACATGGGTGGCCAGGGCCCAAGTACTTGGGCCATCTTCCTCCACTTCCTAGGTGCAACAGCAGGGAACTGGACTGGAAGCAGAGCAGCCAGGACTCAAACCAGCACTCCCATGCCTGGTCACAAATGGTGACGACCGTCTGTGCCACAATGCCAAACCCTCATGTCTTTTAGCTTTTACTATAAAGTAACTCACACAATAGAGGAAGAAAAGTTTTTCTGAAAAATGTCAACAAAACATTCTTCATAAATATGATACCATTGTATTGTGAGAGACTGGAGATTTCAAGCATGATGCGTTGAAATAGAATCCCCTCTGGGAGCTTGATGTCTGGGTCAGCATTTCCTGTACTGTTTAGAAGAGTGATAATTCTTTTTTTTTAAACTTTTATTTAGTAAATATGCTTTTCCAAAGTACAGTTTATGGATTACAATGGTTTTTCCCCCAATAACTTCCCTCCCACCAGCACCCCTCCCATCTCCCGCTCCCTCTCCCATTCCATTCACATCAAGATTCATTTTCAATTCTCTTTATATACAGAAGACCTATATAGTATATATTAAGTAAAGATTTCATCAGTTTGCACCACACAGAAAAACAAAGTGTAAAATACTGTTTGAGAACTAATTATAGCATTAATTCACATTGGACAACACATTAAGGACAGAGATCCCACATGAGGGGTAAGTACACAGTGACTCCTGTTGTTGCCTTAACAATTTGACACTCTTGTTTATGGCGTCAGAAATCTCCCTAGGCTCTAGTCATGAGTTGCCAAGGCTATGGAAGCCTCTTGAATATGCTGACTTCGATCATATTTAGACAAGGTCATAGTCAAAGTGGAAGTTCTCTCCTCCCTTCAGAGAAAGGTACCTCCTTCTTTGATGGCCCATTCTTTCTACTGGGATCTCACTCTCAGAGACCTTTCATTTAGGTTGTCTGTCTTTCTTTCTTTCTTTCTTTCTTTCTTTCTTTCTTTCTGGCAGTGTCTTGGCTTTCCATGCCTAAAATACTCTCATGGGCTCTTCAGCCAGATCTGAATGCCTTAAGGGCTGATTCTGAGGCCACAGTGCTGTTTAGGACATCTGCCATTCTATGAGTCTGCTGTGTATCCCACTTCCCATGTTGGATCATTCTCTCCCTTTTTTATTCTATCAGTTAGTATTTGCAGACACTAGTCTTGTTTGTGTGATCTCTTTAACTCTTAGACCTATCAGTGTGATCAATTGTGAACTGAAATTGATCACTTGGACTAGTGAGATGGCATTGGTACATGCCACCTGATGGGATTTATTGGAATCCCCTGGCATGTTTCTAACTCCACCATTTGGGGCAAGTCCGATTGAGCATGTCTCAAATTGTGCATCTCCTCCCTCTCTTATTCCCACTCTTATATTTAACAGGGATCACTTTTCAGTTAAATTTCAACACCTAAGAATAAATGTGTGTTAATTACAGAGTTCAACCAATAGTATTAACTAGAACAAAAAAAAAATACTAAAAGGGATAAAGTATTAAATTGTACATCAATTAAAGTATAATTAATTAAGTATTAAATTGTACCCGGTCATTTGCAACAAAATGAAAGAATCTGGAAAACATCATGCTGAGTGAATTAAGCCAGTCCCAAAGGGACAAATATCATATGCTCTCCCTGATCGGTGACAACTTACCAACCACAAAAAAGGAAACCTCTTGAAGTGAAAGGGACACTATGAGAAACAGTGACTTGATCAGCCCTTGTCCTGACTGTTGATGTACAATTTAATACTTTATCCCTTTTAGTATAAGAGTGATAATTCTAATCATTCAATTATTTAATTAGAGTTTTTGTGAGTTTCAAACTGCTTTAAGATTTTAAGATCATTTCCAAGGCAAATAGACTATTTAAAGCAATTTCCTTTTCTTTTCCCATAGAAATTCTTTCAGACATGAGAGTTTTGTTGAAGAAAGGCAATGAGCAGACACATGAAGGGCCCTTAGCAAGGCACAGTGGGTTAAGCCTCTGCTTGCAACACTGGTTCGAGTCCTGGCTGCTCCACTTCCAATCCAACTCCCTGCTAATGCTCCTGGAAAAGCAACAGAAGATGGCCCAAGTACGTGGGTCCCTGCTACCCATCTAGGAGACATGGATGGAGTTCTGGGTTCCTTGCTTTGGCCTGGGCCAGACCTGGCTGTTGCAGGCATTAGGGAAGTAAACAAGTGAGTAGAAGATCTTTCTCTCTGTCCCTCTCCCTTTCAAATAAATTGTAAAAAAAGAAAAGTCACATTAAGGGATCAAATGAGCAATCCATTTCCGAACAGCTCATTAGACAATTAAGTGAGTGCTGCTGAGGTCCAGAGAAAGTGATGTACAGGATGAGGAAGGTTAAGCCCCCAATGTCAGCTCATTCATTTAAGAAACCTAAATTTAACAACAGCCCTCTGCTTAATTAATAATGGGAAACTCACAATTGGTGGATTTTACTTATGCCGGCTGCAATGGGTTATTGGCAATTCAGCTGTAGGCAAGTTCTAAAGTTAGACATTATTCACTCCCCAGTCTCTTTCTAAAACTGTTTTGGAACTGCTGTAAATAGTCAGACACCATTCCTGTATAGCACCATTACGAGTTGTTTTTATTCTTGGCACTTCTCACACCAAATGTGTAGGTGTTTCCCATGCCCCCATACTAACCAACTTTCTGATTTTTTTTTTTTTTTTAACAGCAGCTGGGGTTTTTTCTTGATTCTGACGCTGGTCACCGGGAGTTAGAGTAGATCTCACAGACTGTGCCCATTTTCCATGCTTGTTGCAAGGTTGTAGTGCCTACACTTTTGACTTGGCTACAAAGATAAGGGTTCCCACCATCTCATTCTCAGGTTTGGGCCCTTCCTGGAGGGCCTCATGGGACTCAAGGAAAGACTTTGTGAGTCCTGAGAACCACCAATTTACTATAAACTTTTTTTTTTCAAGGATCAGGTGAACAGCCAGCTAGAAAGGCTGATAGGGTGAGGTCTGGGAGGGTCCCGAGCACAGTAGCTGTCTGTCTGCATGGAGTTGGGGTGCACCATTCTCCCACCAAGTGGATGTGTTCACCAACTCAGGAAGTCTGGGCTGAGTGATATTTTGGGGCAGTTTCATACAGGGGCATAATGCACTGAAACATTGATCTTTGGCAATTGTGCTCCATCTCCGGCTCTGCTCCTGCTCCCCGGGATTGAGGCTGGAAGCTCAAGCTTCTGTTCAGGCCTTGGTCTTTCTGGTGACCTGTCCCTATTCTGAAACTATCCAAAGGTCCACAGCCACCAGCCATCCCATCCCATCTCACACTCATATCTCTGGAGATTTCCAAGGGTTTTCAGAGCAGTGTGCAAGGAACAAGGGGCCAAGACTAGATGATTATTTCGTATTATGTCACAAGCAGACATTAGTGTGCTATCTGCTCCTGCCACCTTTGGCTCTAAGCTCTGTGACTATTAGGATCATTTGATTGTTATTATTATGATGATGATGATTACTATTATTGTTAGGGTCATGGTGATTAATATCAATGCCTCATCAGAGCCTGGCACACGTTAGTTGTGCAATAATTTTTGGTTAGTGTTTGAGCGTATGGATGATTCTATTACACCTGTTATTAAAAGCTGTCTGCTATTTAGGATGTGGCTATAATGTTATTTTTTACTTCATTGAAAAAATGTTGTCAAGCTCTTATTTCCAGATTTATCCATGGTCCAAAAAAAAATACCTAATCTAATTTGATCACTAATAAGTACTTTCCTGTAGGTGTTACTGTGTCTCCTTGCATGTGTTTGGCTATTTGGAAAGCTTTCTGTCATAATTCTGGTGGACATGAGGAGGTCCTCCGGTGCACCTGTATTATTTATTTAATAAAAGACCAGATGTGCTCAGATAGTTGAAAGAACATGTATTCTTCTACCAGATGTCCCTCTATTAAATCACCAGTTCAAGGTAATAAATATGCTGCTGTTGTATGTTCACTTTCATTAAAATCTATCTCTAGGCAATCCATCTTTATTAATTGTAGGTTTTGTCCCCTGAAAATGGCCAAAATATTCAGCCAAGAAATTCAGACTCCCTGCTGACAGTGCAATTATGCTCATTGTCCAGTAACTCTTTTGAAGGCAGTCTTCCTTCACCTTGCAGTGGAATAATGATTTTTGTCTTTGTATCTTTATCATTTTTAATATTTATTCTATTTATTACTGTGATATTAATTTAAATTCATTATAGTAATTTTGAAAAATAAAACATAAAGAAAAATTTTAAAAGTCATACCCAACAGCAGTAATATTTAAAAGTTCATTCATCTTACTTATTTGAAAGACAGAGTGACAGAGACAGAGAGAGAGAGATTGAGAGTGAGAGAGATCTTCCATCTGCTGGTTCACTCCCCAGATGCCTATAACAGCTAGGGCTGGGCCAGGCCCAAGCCAGGAGCCTGGTATTCCATACACGTTTCCCACATGGGTCGCAAGAACCCAAGTACTTGAGCCGTGACCTGCTGCCACTCAGGGTGCGCAATAGCAGGTAACTGGGTCCGAAGCAGAGACAAGACTCAGTTCCAGGAACTCTAATATGCGATGTGTGTGTCCCAAGTTGCAGCATAACCCACTGAGCCACAATGACTGCCCAGCGAAGCATTTTATATACTTTTATACCTCATTTTTTCTATGCATTTAAAGCGGTCTCTCTTAAGAGTTTTCTGTTCAGCATTCCATTCAGTCAAATGACCAAGGACTTATTGGAGAATGCTAAAAATCATTTACTGAAGTTAAATCCATAAACCATGAAATTCTTTTGTCTTATACCTGTTTTAAATTTTTCAGGGGCTGGCATCATGATACAGCAGGTTAAGCCACCACCTGCAACTCCAGCATCCCATGTGAGCATCAGTTGGAGTCGCGGCTGCTCCACTTCTGATGTAGCTCTCTGCTAATGCAGCTGGTAAGGCAGCGGAAGATGGCCCGAGTACTTGGGTCCCTGCCACCCATGTGAAAGACCCAGATGGAGCTCCAGACTCCTGGCTTTAGCCAGACCTAGCCCTTGGGCATTGCAGCCATTTGAAGAGTTTCTGTCTCTGTCTCTGTAGCTCTACCTTTGAAATAAATAAATAAATAAATATATAAATAAATAAATCTTAATTTCTTTTCTTCAAAGTTAGTTTTCAGAGTCACCCAGTGAATAATAACTTTAATGCTTCCATTGTGCCTTAGAAAACATGTAAAGCGATCATCTGAGTAAAATTTGATTTTATGTTTGTGCAGGTTGCTGTGTGTTAATAAGTTCCTTGGCTTTTATGAAGGTGGCCAGTCCTAGTCTAGCTCCACTGTTTCTGAAGATTGCAAGTCTTAGTCAACTGTCAACGCTCAATAGGCTCCTTCCAAAAACCTACTGGAAGGATGCTCCCAGCTCTTTGTCTCCGATATGTACCAGTTCTTGACTGTAAAAATGACACAGATCACCTTATGTGCTAGATATTCTAAAATATACCTCTGAACCATGTCAGATCATTAGAGAGCTTGTTATCTGTTCTGTGTTGGCTCTTACAAAATTGAATTTACTGAAATCAAGATTATTTGCTGCCATCAGAGTGTGAGAACTGTTATAAAGATAAGCACTCTATGAAAGCCCATCATTACATGCAATGTAATGACCCTGGGAGCATTGTTCCTTACATAACCATGTTGTCTTTATAAAGGCCTCAGAAATATTCCCATCTCTTAACAACTGTTTTTGTGAGGTCTATAAATTGTTTAACTGGAAGGGGTACTTTTCTAGGCTGGATACTAGAAGCTTAGCACAAACAGTTTTGGCATCTCCATTGTCTGTTTCTGTATTAGAAATGATGCCAGTCATTGTCTTAATATAATTTAGTCTAACCTCTGGACATCACTCTGCTTCATTTCATACTCACACTCTTATTTTTCCTTACTTCAGTTCATGTCACTTGGTGTTGTAGTACACCTTTTATTATGAACATTTTATATGTTTTCTTTAAAGCCTTTTTGAAGGGAGATTTTTAAGTAAACAAATAAAATAATCTAAGCCTTGATTTCTGTATTAGATTTTCTGCTTTTAAAATGACATTTATGCAATCTGAAATCAATAACTTCAGGAATTTGGCTTGGGAGTGCTGATTTTTAGCTTTATTCATTGCCTTTTTGATGTACCCTTTTAAGGAAGGATTTTTACAGAACAGATTTCAGTTGTGCAATCCCAATGGAGAGAGCTGAAATTTATTGCCTTGGTAAATGTTCGCACATGACCACCACCACCACCACTCACAAATAACATAATCTTAGAGTTTGAAGGGAGCTCCATGCATAAAAAACTGGAATGCAAATTTTAGGGCCCAGGTGATTTGACTAAGTTACATTGGTTTTGGGCAAGGCTGACGTTTGAAACTAGGTCATTTGATTTCAGTTTGCTCCATTTTTAATCATTTCATTTACCAGTAAGTATCAGTTCCATTCCAGAAAAATTTCATGAGCATTTATATAATGGTACACAAAATTTCATGGAATTAAATGTTTATTCATTTTTGAAATACATTCATAGCTTTTTTAAAAAATATTTATTTATTTTTTTATTTCCTTGAAAGGTAGAGTTACAGAGAGAAAGCTCTTCCACCTGCTGGTTCACTCCCCAAATGGCCACAAGTGCTGGAAATGGGCCAATCTGAAATCAGGAGCCAGGAGCTTCTTTGGGATCTCCCATGTGGGTGCAGAGGCCCAAGCACTTGGGTCATCTTCCCCTGCTTTCCCAGACCATTAGAAGCAAGCTGTATCAGAAGTGGAGCAGCTGAGACTCAAACCTGTGCCCACATGGGATGCCTGCAAGGCAGACAGAGGCTTAACCTGCTATGCCACAGTGCTGGCCCCTACACAGTATGCATTTCCTATGAATTTTTTGAAGATTCCTTGTATAACACACATTGTATAATGGTGGCATGGAGTGCTTTGGGATCTTGAAACTATAGATCATATCTATTCGAGGGGGAAGGAATGATCACAGTCAGGTAGGAGCCCACGTGTGCTTTATTTGTTCAATTATTTGTTAAAAGGTTTATTTATGTACTTGAAAGGCAGCGTTTAGAGAGAGAGAGGGAGAGGCAGAGATTTTCCACTATTGATTCCCAAATGGCTGTGCCCTGATGGAAACCAGGATTTAAGAACTCCAGTTAGGTCTCCTCTGTTTATGGCAGGGACCCAAGCACTTGGGCCATCTTCCACTGCCTTTCTAGGTGCACTGGCAGGGAGCTGGATGGGAAGTGGAGCAGCCAGGACTTCACTGGCACTCATATGGGATGCCAGTGACATAGACAGCTGCCCTCTGCCCCTGGCTCTGTCCTCCTATGTGTGTTTTAACCTGTTGGTAGTTTTCTGATTGGCAGAAGCTGAAGATGTGAAATAGGGCAGGAAGATAGTGAAGTAAGAGTGAGACCCTGTGACATGGCCTGAGCAGAAGGCACCCAGCACATCTGAGCAAAGAACATGGGAAATGAGCAACAAATGTTTGGCTGGTGGATGTCATTTGATCATCGATAAATGAAAATGGCAAAATGCTAAGAAAGAATCTGTGTTTCTGACATTTTACTGTGCGTGTGAATCACATCTTTAAAGGGCTACTTCCCATTCAGGCCTGGGATGGGGCTTCTGAGCTTCAGCATCTATAACATGCTCTCCACTCCTCCCAGAACCGCTGGTCAGTAGCAAGGTTCCATGTTCTAATTAGTAGTCATGGCATCTGTCCATGCTGTGCCAAGGAGTGCTTCTTGAAATCCTTTTTCCAGATCACTAAGGTCTGTGGGGCTGGGAGTAATTATTCTGCAAATAAATGGAATTGTAATTTGTTTTAGTCATGGGATGTATATGCCTAGGATTTTACTTGAAAAAGTGGGGTGAGTTGCAAACACAGCTTGCAAACCAATTATTTTGGTCTCAGGAAGCCTTTAAAAATTCAGAAATGAAAAAACAAGGCTAAGTATTCTAAGAAGACAGATCTTGTGCCATAAGTGGGGTGGATCTGAGAGTCTCAGACTGGAGTCTGGGACACACTTGTCATGCATTACAGGGCTGCTGGTGACTTTGGATAGGACCGTGCAAATGGAATTGAAAAGCAGGGCTTGATTGGAGAAATATGAGCAGAACTAGGTAGCTTATTAGATATAAGATATCAAATGAAAATAAGGAGTCTGAGTTATTTTGAGGATTTTAACTTAAATAAAGAAGTTTTGAATTTTATCCAGAACCTGATTATGGTGAACATTAATTTCTCTGATATCCAGCATTTTCACACAACTTCTGGGAGCAGGTGCATCCCCAGACCTGCTTCTACATCCTCCCTCCATACCTCATTATAACAGGGAAAGCTTTAGTTCCTTCTCTGCTCTTCCAAAGTCCTTCTTACAGAACCTCACGTGTAATCACACATTTTCTTTCTTCTTTTTTTAAAGATTTATTTATTTCTTTGAAAGGCAGAATTACAGAGAGAGAGAGAGAGAGAGAGAGAGAGAGAGAGAGAAAATCATCTATCTACTAGTTTACTCCCCAAGTGGTCAGGGCTGGGCCAGGCCGAAGCCAGAAGCCAGGAGATTCTTCTGTGTCTCCCACATGAGTGCAGGGGCCCAAGGACTTGGGCCATCTTCTGCTGCTTTCCCAGGCCATATCAGAGAGCTGGATCAGGGTGGAGCAGCTGGGACTCTACCTGGTGCTCATAAGGGATGCTGGCACTGCAGACGTGGCTTAACTCGCTGTGCTAAAGTGCCGACCCCTCTTCCTCGTTTTAAAATTCATATGATTTTGTCCTTAATTTGGCTAAACTCCTCAGATGAAGAGTATCTAATATTACAAGCATGGGGTCTAGCACCTGGCACTTGAAAATGCTATTGGAGTGAATAAACAAAGACACATTTCAATTCCTTATCTGCCCAAGCTCAGGCATACAGGAACACCAGTGCTGAAGGGTCAGTTGCTTCGCATTACTATGAATGGAGGCACTCGGATGTCAATGGGGAGACTGAGGGATGTCAATGGGAAGATGGGCCATTTACAAGTTACATGATCTTGGGTAAGTTATTTAACCTCTCATAAGCTCATAAGCTGATAAAAACTAGCATCTTTCTCTAAAGGCAGTCTTCATCTTGCTAGGTAATGCTGTACATTCTTCCGAACTGCCACACCAGGGATAAAAATGGAAGTAGATTTTGATACTTAAGTGAACCTTGAAAACAACGGCAAAACAACAGCAATTTCAGAAGGATATAATCATCCGCCACTGTTGACATTGTAGAGGAAAAATAGAGACAATTTATTTTTCATCATGACATGTAGGCGCCATCAAAACATGTATAAATCTACTTGGGAACGAAGGAAGACACATTCAGTGTTCTCACCATCCAAATCACCAAATCTGAATGTAATGGGGCAGAAGCTGAAGTCACCTAAAAGCAGTTGCCGTGAAAATCTGTAACAATAAAGGTCTGTCAAAATAACTCCTATCCATAGTTAGAAGCAGCTCTTTACCCAAGGTAAGAAACAGAGTTGTGTTATTCCAAGGAGACTTTCTCCCAGAATAAAATATCATAGTGGATATAGAAAGTATAAAATGCTTGTCTTTGAAACTTAACTTGTGGACTTAGAGGCATTCATTTCTTATCACATGGGATGGAATGGTTTTGAAGCCCAGGGTATTTGAAACCCCATTTATATTCAGAATAGTCAGCACTTTTAAGTTTTTAATAGGTACTTTCATTTCTAAAGAGAAAGATTCATATAGAATCCTTCACATAGTTGTCATTATAGCGCTCCCATTGAGTGTTTCAAGAAACAAGTCAGGAGAATCTTTCACATTTTTAGCTAATTGCCTTGGAGATAGCTTGATTTTTCTCTTGCCTCTGCATATACAATTAAGAGATGAAACTTTGAAATGTAAGAAAATCAGGATTCCTCTTAGTTTGTACATAATGCATGTAAAAATAGCATTGTTCAATGACCTTGGTCAGGGAACCTGAGATAGACTCGTGCCAAGGCTTTAATTACTCCCTGATGCTAAATCAAGCTCCTTAGGTTCACTGAAGTGCACCTGCAGCTGATACCATCACAGCTTCTCTCAGTGCTGCCCAGGGAGTGACACAGCTGCGCTAATATCCGTCCTCTGAAATATTATCAGGTGCCTACATCATTCTGTGTTTTTTCAATGGCCCATTTTCACAAGATCTCCAAAGTATTTGATAAAATGTTCTTTTAAAGTATCTTAAATGTTTGGCTATGGTCTGGTTCAGAATTTTGGTGGATTCACATTGCTCACAAGAAAGATTCTAAGCCCAAAACGGCCTTGTCACTTCTCTTTCAGTCTCACTTACACCCTTGCCCTGCAGTTTCTATATTCAGAAGGCAGTGAATCCCCCGCCTGCAGCTTGATTCCAGGTTTCTGAACACATGCTGATGCATCTGTTTTCTTTGCTTGCAAAGACTTTCCTTTTCTGTCCGTGGAACTCCTCTGTGATCCAACTCCAAGGTCACTTCTCCATGAAGGCTGCATGCTCTCTTCCAGGAAGGGTTATTTGCTCCTCTTGCTGTGTCCTCATATATCTTTAAACATGTCTCCAAGATAGCACCCCAGGGCCTGCATTTTCATGATTTACACATTGGGGCAGAAACCATGTTTTCTTTATCTCTTGGTCTCCAGTACATTATATAGAATCATCATACTGTAGCCTATTGGTAAATGCTTTTATAATTAACTGCAATTTCAGATGGATGTCTTCCAAGTTTTTCCAAATTTGAGTGGTAATAATTCTACCTCTGACATCATCATCCAATATACACAAAGTGTTTACCGTGTCCTAGCTACTATTCTAAGGCTTTACATGGGCTGTATTGTAAAAGTGAGCTACTAATGCTTCCTCTCTTTCAATTCTACCATCTTTATACTTATAGTTTCTTTCACAAGTATCTTTTAAATAATATTTCTACATATTTTACTCTATTACCAAATAAGTTTTTTTCACCAATGTGTTCTTTGATTTGTGTGTATGTATATTTGTGTATATACATATGTCTTTGTACATGCATGAGAGTACTTCTAAAACTTCTTGGAAAGTGGAGTTAAAAGATAAATTTAGGGGTCAGCATTTGGCATAGCAGTTAAGAAGCCACTTGGGATGCCAGCACCCCATATTGGAATGCCTGGGTTCAAGACCCAACCCCAAACCCTGCTCCCAGCTTCCTACTGATGTGCATCCTGGGAGGCTGGTGGTGATCGCTCAAGTAGTTTAGTCCCTGCCACCCGCATGGGAAACTCAAATTGAGTTCCTGGCTCCTTGCTTCAGCTTAACCCATCCAAGTGGTTGTGAGTATTTGGGAGTGAGCGAGCAGATGGAAGATGTCTATGTCTCTCTTTCAGATAAAAATAAACAAACAAATAAATAAATATATTTAAAAAGATACATTTATTCTGGTAACAAAAAACCTTGGAAATCAATGTATAAATATTTCATTACATGTTTGTCCATGAATATTTTGAAGATGCCACACAAATACACGTAATTACTAAAGATGTGTGTAATTATCAACCTAAGTTTCCTCTGGTCAATACTATTATGCCTTAGGTCCCTTTGACATCATTTTTACATTTGATGGTTAATCTTGAACTTTTATGAAAATAGAAAATTCACTTCCAAAATTGAAAATAGTGACATTGTTAATTCCTTTATTAATTTGCAAACATTTGTGTTTTCTTATTTATAATTTCTTTTTTACATTTCATAAGTTCATTATTTCTTTTTAGTTCAAAATTTAACCTTTTTTAAAATTTGACAGATAGAGTCAAATGGCCACTATGGCCAGAACTATGCCGATCCGAAGCCAGGAACCAGGTGCTTCCTCCTGGTCTCCCATGTGGGTGCAGGGACCCAAGCACTTGGGCCATCCTCCACTGCCTTCCCCCAGCCACAGCAGAGAGCTGGACTGGAAGAGGAGCAACCGGGACTAGAACCCGGCGTCCATATGGGATGCTGGCGCTGCAGGTGGAGGATTAACCAAGTGAGCCACGGCACCGGCCCCAAAAGTTAACCATTTTTAGCATTTTATCACATTTACTTCAAATGTAGACATTATATGCATACACATGGATAGTATTCTTTTCTTGAAAACATATTAATATCACAAAGTGAGGGATTCATGACAATTCATGTTGTAAAAGAGTATATTGTCATGTATGTAGTATGATTCAGTGGGCAATATTTATGACTATATACCAAATGATATGACATCCATACATGTTTTATACTCTATATATAATAACTTCCAGAAATAAGAGAAAACGTGATGTTTGTCTTTCAGGGCTGGCTTATTCCACTGCAAAAAATTTGTATTGGATAGCAGGATACACAATGAGTATTTATGGTCTCCATCTACCTGAACCCTGTGGTTTAGGACAGGGAGTAACGGCTAGGGTTAGAAAAGATTTAAGAGAAAGCACATCTTCGCCTGAGGGTTTGTCCCAGTATGAGAACCATGCTTCTTGATTTCTAGAATGGTCAGGTTCAAACATAAAGTTGCGAGCTAGGACATCTCTAACAATAGCCCATGGATTCTTCAATGTTCATTGTCTTTATTATTTGCTTACTTAAAGTCATTTCATAAACACATAGTCACACATCCTTTCAAGAGCACAAAAGAAATAGTAGAGAAAGGAAGTGTACTGACACTGGTTTTATAACTTGAAAATTTGCTCTTACCATAGGGCTGGTTCTAGACTTCCTAATCCTAGAAATGCAATAGGATCAGCTCAATCCAAGAGGCCTTGGGATGAGACAACTATACTATAGGCAACTGAGGAAGTTTTTCAAAGTAAAGTCATTTAGCACTAAATGTAATAATGTTTGATCTATGATAGTTAGAAAATTGTAATTATGGCCTCTGGTGCTATTTTCAGTCTAACCCTATCCAAACTTTGGTACACACGGGTGTGTCTATGTTGTCTTTACCCTTGAAATGCTTCCACCGTGGTCTCCCCTGCTTTTCCCCTTCACTCTGCCGGCCCTTTCCAGGATGCACACCTCTCCCTCAGGCTTTTACTCCCTCAGTCCCCTGCCACTTAGAAGCTATTTTCCACCAAGACCGCTAACTCCAGAGGCCGGCCTTTTATAAACAAATGGCAAAAAATGAAGGTGCTTCAGGAAGTTCATGGGATATGTACATTATGTAAAAACTAGGCATGGATGTCAAACATTTTTGGACCAAGAATAAGATAAGTATCTTTTAATTTCATTTTTCTACAGTCTTTTTGAAGTACCCATGTACATTGGAATCCAAAGACTATTCTAGCACACCAAGTTCCAACCTGAATTTCCTCTCCTCTTTCTAGCAGGGTCCCACACTGGAAACACAGTTTCTGATGGTCATTACTAGAATTCCAGAACTCCTGAGCACTTTTGCTAAAATGGTCTGCTCTCAGGGAGAACTCCGTGGAAGCCCTGAGGAGACTTCTGGGGGAGAACACAAGACACGTTTACGCTGTGGGTTAGTTGGGTTTGGCAGTGTTGCCTGGCAAGAAGCTCCCTGTGGGTGGACAGGTATGGTTGAAGGACCCTCAAGCACAAGGGTGCATCCTGGAATGATCCAGGCCCCTGAGCGTGACTGCGGTGTGTGCTGGGCCACACAGGACCACCTCACCATGCAGGAAGGAGAGGCCCAGAGACTGTTCAGGGCCTCTGTCTTCTCCTTGCTGAGGGAAACAGGGGCCCTGCCTCCTGGCTTTCTCCTAGGACAAAGGGCTGCTATGAGAAATACTTGAGGCTTAGGACCCCCAGAAGTACATGCAGTCAACTAAATGCCTTGCTCTATAGTAACTACAGTGTTTTCATGAAGGTAGGGAATGAAAAACCTAAAAGAAAATACAAGGAATCTTTGAGTAAATGTCAGCTTCCACTTGTGCCTTCTTTCACTTTTGCCATCCTCGGAAACTCAGATCAGAGAAACCTGCAGGATCCGCTGGCCCCTGAGAGGCACAGGCCTCCTCTGGATGTCTCCTAGTTGCATGGGCACATGGTGCTCACAGACCAATGGTGGCCTCAAAGAGGTAGCGTCGGGGCCCACAGGGGTAGATAACTGCTGTGCGTGGGTGGGCAGGGGAGGGGGCAATAGTGGTCACACCCACTGCCCCAGAGGTCCTGCCTTGCTAGGGCCACGGAACTGAAATGGCCTGCAGAACAGCTGGAGACCACTGTGTGGTCTTGGAGGGAGCTCAGTTCTGAGAGCAGGTGCAAGAGTCTTTGGTGATCCCCGGAGGTACTTCAGCAGGACAGGAAGGGTCTGGCAGCATCCTAACTTCCTCAGCAAGCAGGTGTGCTGGAGCCAGGAGTATTCAGCCTCTAACAAGGAGGGTGTCGTCAGGTGAGAGAAAGAGTGGGTTCTTAGCCTTCTCTGGAGTTTTGTGTGGGATCTATGAGTTGCTGGTGCTGAGAATCTGAGAAGCACCATGGTCCACGTAGGAGCTTTGAGAAGCCACCTTTGTGATTCTAAGCACCCCTCTTCTCTCTCTCTTTCTCTCTCCCTCCCCCCCCCCACACATACACACACACACACACACACACACAGCAAGAGCCATTTGTATCAAGAGGGAAAAGAGGGAAGAGCCCTAAGTGATACAAATCAGAGACGATTTCCCCCCTTTTCCTCCTAAGGAATCCCTGGGATTGTTACAGATCTGGGTGGTGCTAGTGATGGGATGGACAAAAACAGGAGGGAACTTGATAGGTCGTTAGTGATAGGGCGAGGGGTGTGAGTTGTTATTAATCCTGTGAGCGGAGCTCGAGACATCACCTTCCCTAACCCCCACAGTGTTGACATGCCTCAGTCTGTATCTGTGCTGTGCTATTCTGATCACCACTAAGGGAGAGGTGTTGGGGAGTGCCCTCTGCGATGATGGAATTGATGTCTAAATGCTCTGTTGCCCACCTTGCCTCACGTACTGTTCTTGAAAGCTGTGTTGTGGTGCAGCAGGTTAAGCCACCGCTTGCAATATTAGCATTCCATACCTGAGCACCACTTTGAGTCCTGGCTGCTCTGCTTCTGATCCAGCTCTCTACTAATGCACCTGGGAAGGCAGCAGAAGATGGCCCAAGTGGGAGAGCAGGATGGAGTTCCAGGCTTCTGGCTTTGGCCTGGCCCAGTCCTGGTCATTGTGGTCATTTGGGTAAGATTTCTCTCTCGCTCCCCCCACCCCGTCTCTCTGTGTGTGTGTGTTTCCTTCTCTCTCTCTGTCACTCTGACTTTCAAACAAATAAATCCTCAAAAAATATGAGGTGTCTTCAAAATGCTATGGGAAATACATATTATAAAAAAAAAACCTGTGGATGCATTTCAAGAATTTGTTTGCTCCGAAAGTAAACTCATCTTTTAATTTCTTTTTTTTTTTTTCAATGAGATTTTGAAGTTACCTGGAAGAAGCCAGTTAGAAAGACAATTAGGGTAAAGGGAGTCAGGAAACCTGGATTTCAGTTCGTAGTGGTGCCTTTAGGTCAGTGAGTGAGATTTCAGGCTCCATGGAGAGGCAGTGCGCCGTGTGAATACAGTGCTCACCAGATGGGACTTGAATGTAGCATGGGAGAGATGCGCACCCACCTTGTTGATCCTGTCATTTAGAACACAGCCTTGACTTTCTGCCCACATTTGTATGGGCAAGAAAAATCAACTGGTAGGTGACAGTAATTGGTGAATCATGGTCTTCTTTTATGTCTGGATGTAAAGAGTACTTGAACTTGGGGGAACTTAGAGGAGAGAAAGCAGATACCTTGACAAACAGTGAAACTGCTCCCATTCCCTTGGAATTAGCAATCCGTGATGGGAATAGCTCAGCCCCAAAGAGCTGTATTCATTCCTTGAAAGTTTTCTTGGCCAGAAACAACTGTGATTTGCCAACATTTTTCCAGAATTACTAATAAAAATTACTATTTTTCTGTATCTATAATTATAGACTCCTTATAAATATTGCCTCTACTAGTTACAGCATTTTGTTTAATCACTGATCATCCAAGACTAAGAAAGACTAAAGAAATTTTTCAAATTTACATTACTTATCAATAATAATACAAATGGATTACAACTCAGGTCAAAGAGTGATATGCCTGACTTTTTCTGCTCTCATGTGGTAGCTTTTACACAATGGAGCTATCTAGCAACCTCAAATATTTTCTCCTTTTGAGTTTTCTTATTTTGCTTTAGAAGAAGGACTTGGTAAATTCCAGTTTATTCCAGCATATAGAGACAGCACAAGTAACTCATGTAGTTAAAACAAAAATCTGTAATTGGTCAATTCCTTCAACTTTCCACCTACTTAATCATTCTTCAAAGAAAGTTTACCAGTTTAATTTGATTTCTATCTATTATTCCTGTTGTAATATGAATGAAATAGACCAAATTTAGCTACAGGAAATAGAAGACATAACATATTTGCATAATCCTTCTATAACACAACCCAGATAAATAAAAAAATGCTTCTGGAGCTGAAGTGTAAATTCTATAATTACTGGAAAGAAATGTTTATAAATTTCTGAAAACTGGAACTGCAAAAACATAGAATGTCCATCATGTATCTCTTTTAAAAAGCAATACTGCAGGTAAGTGATTCAAAGTAAAGCATGCCAATGTTTTTCCTTGAGTATAAAATCTCAGCACTTTAGGCAAAGATTTCTGAAACAACAGTGCAACCAGAATGTTGATGAACAACCTGAGATTTGTGGTCGGCACTTTCCCTGCAATTTGCTGAACTGCTGTGTTCAGAAAGACATCATCAATTTGTTTTAACTAGATTTACTCTCCCATCTTCTCTCCTCCTGGTTTTCACAGCTGATGCTTCAAAAAGAAGAGGATTTGTGAAAATAGGAAAATAGGGCTATCTTCTTAGACAGCTCTGTTCATGCAGAGTCACCTGTTTACCTGCTTGGGGTGGAAGAGCAGGGAGAATGCTAATGCTGGCTCAGGTTTAGGGATACAAGCAAGCACCTTCAACTTTCCAGTTGACATTAAAGGCCTTATTATATTCTGTTTTCATAGTAAAAGAGGGACGAGGAATGACGCTGTTTAGTCACGTTCTTTGGGGTAATAGATTGGCTTTTCCTTCATAGTTACAAATTTCCTCCTGTTTGTTGAAGGAGTGCCACAGTTTGAATCTGGTTTGTCTCTCAAAGTTTCATATGTTGGAGGTTTGGGTCCCAAGGTTGTGCTATTGGGACAGTTAAGAGATGAGCCTAGTGGGAGTTCCTTAGGTCACGAGAACATTGCCCTCCAAAAGGATTCAGGGAGCTCTCGTGCAACACCTTGGTGGTTCTCGTGAGAGGGCTACTGTAAAAACCGGAGCCTGACCCCTGGATAGCTCTCTGACTCTGTTCTAGATGTGATCTCCCCCTCCCATATGTACTCCAGCCATCACCTCTGCCAAGATGTGTCCTAGCTGAGAGGACCCTCAACGGAGCTGAGCCAGTGCCAGCGCCACACCCTTGATCCTCCCAAACTGACAGCTACATATACTTCTTTTCTTCCTAAGTAACTCCCCTTGGGTATTTCATCGTGGTAACGGAAAAGCTGACTCACACAAGGAGTCAATTTTTGGAGCTTTATCTTACATGTCCGTCTCTTCCCCTAGATTGACAGAATCATTCTCCTTTCTGTATCTCTCATATCCAGTGCAGAGGTTCACATGAAATTGTCACAGTATTTTTTTTAAATCAATTATACTAATGAAATGGAGTAAGATTTCACCAAAAGCATTTAGCCATTTATCTTTCCTTCTGAAGTCTTCCTCATCTCAATTAGTGACAAAGGCATCTCGGTCAGGACAACTTAGGAATAAATGACTTCTCCTCCCACCCTTACTGTGAAACTCAACTCTCCTTCACTTAGATTCTTGGAATCTCTTGCAGACTTGAAAGTCCACTCATTTACTCTTGACACAAAGCTGACCTCAGAATCCCAGCCTTCCCTCTCCTTGTTTGTCTTCTAGAATTGTTAATGCAGTAGGTATCTACCATACCTAGCATCACCCACGAAGATTTTTTTGAAGTTATTATTTTGTGGATTCTGTTTCTAATAAATGGCTCCTCCTCCATTGGGTACTGATTTTTATTTTTTAAAGATTTATTTTATTATTTGTTTAAAAGTCAGAGTTACACAGAGAGAGGAGAGGCAGAGAAAAAGAGAGAGAGAGAGAGAGAGAGAGAGGTCTTCCATCCTACAGTTCACTCCCTAAGTGGCCACAACGGCTGAAGCTGCTCCCATCCAAAGCCAGGAGCCAGGAGCTTCTTCCGGGTCTCCCATGTGGGTGCGGGGGCCCCATGCAGGACTTGGGCCATCTTCTACTGCTTTCCCAGGCCATAGCAGAGAGCTGGATCGGAAGTGGAGCAGCTGGGTCTCTAACTGGCATCCATATGGGATGCCAGTGCTTCAGGCCAGGGTGTTACCCTGCTGCTCCACAGTGCTGGCCCCAGGTCCTGATGTTTTTTGAAAACAGTGAGCAATCCACATTGGCCCAGGTGAAATACAGCCTCTGACTTATGATGATTCTCCTTACAGTTCTTTACAACTGTGCAAGAGCCACCTATATTCAGCAGACACTGCACTGGGGAGATGCATTTGGATATTTCTAAGCTAGCACTGTGCAATATGATTCTCTCTTGGATTCAGGGCACCGATAGCAGATACAGCTCTAAGTCAGCACCATATTTATGAGAAGCAACCTACATTCTGCAGTATGCTGGGTGCCAATGTTTTTTGGATGTTATGTTTTGAGTTTTTGCATCTCATCATGTCTACAAAATTCCCATCTATGTGTATGTGAGGTATCCAAAACTATTATACGGCAGGTTCTCTGTTGGATTATTTTGTCCAATTGTAAGCTCACGTAAGTATTCTAAGCATATTTAAAGTAGGCTAGACTAAGCTAGAATGGTAGGCAGCTTGGTGTGGTAAGTGCATTTTCAACTTACGATAGATTTGTTGGGATGTAATTCTCTTGTAAGTTGAGCATCTGTTTACGTAAAACTTACTTGTATGCATGGATTCCTTATTTTTATGTATTTAAAAAGTCATCAGTCTACCATTCCAAGAATCTATGCACTGAAAGAGATCTTTGCTTCTGCCTGTTTCAAAGACGATCAACATGTGGAATGCAGTCTGGTCATCATGTGAAATCCTGCCAATCCCTTCCCCATAAGGATGCATGTTTTTTTACACCCGGAGACAGAAGAGGATATTCATTCTGCAGTCCTATTCCTCTTGGGACACAAAAGTTAAGAGCCGTGAACACCTTATTTTAGCAGTTTAAAAGCAAGGCAGAAATTTCATGATAGAGGTCAGTATCTCCAACTTATGCATGCATTTGGATGGCCTTCTGTTCTGTTTGGCCCGATGTTGACCTTTCCTTTTCCATGCAGTCCATTCTGCCAACCATTCCTATTTGCATTTTTATATTAAGATCCCCAAGCTATTTTATCCACATACTGACCCTCTTAGAAATTCTCAGAAAGGGCATATCATGTGCCCATTTACTCTGTTTTGCTCAATATGCTAATATGACAATGCATGTGAAGGTTATTTTAAAAGCTTGTGGAAATGGAATTAAGAGATACACTTATTTTGATGCCAAAAATTGAAACACATGTATAATTTTTTGCATGATACACATTCTCCATGAATTTTATGAATATCCTTTGTGTATGTATGAGGTTTCCTTCCTGCCCATCACTGAGGAGCACATAGAAGAAATAAATGACAGGTAGGCTTTCCCTGAGATTGACACATAGAAAGTGACATTTATACTGAAGAGTGACCTTTGATACTTCCTGCCAGTGGAATTGTGGAACACTATATTTCTCTCTCTTGGGGCTGCTAACTTAAGAAGATGTGGTTTGACTCTTACCCAAAGACACCTTTCCTAACACATGATGGAGACACAAATAGAAATACCTACCCTCATGCTTCTGGGGAAGTTTCCGGTAGATCATGCAATAAAGATAGGTCTTAGACAGCAACAACAGATAGAGAAGAAACACCAAGCATATGAGACCCAGCACTGAGGCAGAAAGACTGGGCATTGATAGGATCAGGGAAGCTTCTTTTTCTTTATCAGGAGACAAACACATGAGTATAGATTAAGGTCAACAAAGAAGGATTTTCTAGTTGGTTGACTTCATTTTCTTAGTTGAGGCAAAGTAAATCCATCAAGTATAGGAGCAACACACCTGCCTGTGTGTATCTCTTGGGAAGCAGGTGACTTCTTTGTACCTCAATTTCTTAATCTGTAAAATGGGGTTACCACTGTCAATTCTAGTGAGGATTATTAACCTATATTTAAAAAACTTAGTTTGGTTCCTAGCACATGATCATGCAATAAATACTGGCAATAATAATTATTAGTATTTGTCTCATGAATAGATTCCTTCACCTTCACCATCATTCAGGAGGAAGCTTTGTGATTTCACACATTGATATAGGTAGGGATGCAGGAGGATGGGTATTATTGCTTCTAATATAGGAGAAACAGTTAACTGGGAAGATATGGTGGAAATTGAATCTGCTCAACATCCCTGATGTTAGAGTAGATAGGCAGCCATTACAGTTTCAGGAAGTCTTGGAATTACGTGTTATCACAGTCCATTTTCTGTTGCTATAACAAAATGCCTGAGGCTGGGTACTTCATAAAGAAAACAGACTTATTGAGCTCATGGTTTTGGATGTCTAAGAGTATGGTAACAGCATCTTCTTGATTCTGCTGTGGCCCTTATGTCTACATCACAACATGATAGATGGCATCATTGTGGGAGGCATGTAGGAGAGAGAGAGAGAGAGAGAGAAAGAGAGAGAGGTTTCATGATGAGATACGGAGAAAAGAAGTGCACCAAGGAAGCCAGACTTGCTCGTAACAACCTGTTCCACAGGAAATAGCCTACTCCTGAGATCAACATTTATCGCTTCAGAGGGTGATACCTATGACCCTCCCCACAAGGTCCCACTTCTTAAAGCCCCCATCTCCTCAACACTTCTACATGGAGGACCAAGCTTCCAGAATGAGAACTCATGGGGGACATACTCAAACCATCTCCATACCATAGCATGTATGAATAAAAAATCTGAAACATTTGCAGGAAACAGCTGCAGAGAAATTTAGCATCCTATTGTTGCTAGTTGACACCTATTAATCTAGAGGAGTAAAAAGTCAACATGTGTTTCAGGCTACCATGGGTATGTATTGGGTTCTGTTGAGGCTGTATACAGGATGGCAAACTTGCAATCTGGAAAGTCACTTGTTGAAATGAGAGTGTGTATCATGGGCAAGAACTCATGTGAGTCAAGCGAAGATTTTTGTATTTCCTTCCACTTTGAGAAGGGCTTCATTGCGAATAGTATGGATTGAACTATGGTTACAGTTCTCTGTATAATAAGATTTCTCTGCCCAATAACACTGAAAAGTAAACTTCTTGGGAATATTCTTGTCAAAGCAGTTGTTCTTGTTTTGGGTATGGCCTTACCGTGAGCGTGGAAAATGAACGCTATCTTGTCTCAAGAGTGTACCCTTCACCATCCAATTAAGCTGTTTTCAATGTTTGAAAAAAATACACTCAGCCATTTAAATTTATTTTGATATATGAAATAGATACCAAAAGTTTTACATGCCACAGTAAGGCATCTCAAAAATTGTTGATTCATTTATGTTTACTCTTCCAAGGAACTATTGTCAATTTCAAATTGTATTTTTATAGATTTGCTCATCCTCTTATCTCAGACATGACTTCGAATGCAGATGACCAGACTGAAGGATAAAGGAGTTGAAGTAATGTCAATACATTTTTTTAATCCAAGTTAATCAAAGTGAAAAGATCACAAACAAAACTTGTAGATATTGGCAGGACTATTCAAGGTATGGGGTGAATGTGAAATTACTGAGAAATTTAACACTCAGGTTTCCAAACTGTTTCTGTTAGCAAAACATTAAATATAAAAGACTTTAATTAGCCCTGTTTTATTGCCCTATTCTATTTTTTCCTTGCAAGGGACAAAACCTTGACTACATTATTCTATTTATCCAGATTTACATTTCAGAATATTTGCTTTAAAATTTAGGATAGTATTTACACTACTGTCAACCTAAATAGGAATCAGTGAGAGATTCTCCAAAATATAGTGATTTTGGGGGGGAGTAGCAGGGCACAGCAGTAGGACTACCCATGCTGTAGTAAAGTAGGTACATAGTCAATTAGGTTGAAGCAAGGAGCATTTTTTAAGGAAAAATGAGAAGGATTTCACAAGATATTTTGAAACAATAATCCATGGCTAAAATTTAATTACATGGTGTTCAAGAATCAATAAAAATAGTGGCATCTGTCTAGGATTCAGCACATAGTTGTTGGGCATACATACTCGCAAAAGCATTGTTGTGTAAACTTGTGGTTCTGGTAGAATTTTTGTGAATAATTCTTGTTATCAGGCATACAAGCGTGAAGTCCTGTCCTTTGTAACACTAGCTTCATTTATGTGGTTTTTGTTTCTTGGTTGTTATTTTTTCTAGTTAGGATATGATGAAAGTAACTCTGTTTTGATCCTGATGATTTTCATACTATCAATCAATACCACTGACATCAGTGACAAGTGCCCAAGCCTTGTAGACTTCACAGGGTGAATAATGGCTCTGGGGGGACATGATCACAGCCTCCTGCCTCTTTCATGCTCTGCCCTGGTCTGGGAGAAGAGACTTCTCATCAGCACCCATGGGAGACTGCCTTCTCCCTGCCCTGTGCGCCCTCACTTCCTGTGGCATCTGCACCACTGATTGTTTCTCTCTCTCTCCAGTCTTTGTCACATTAGTAATTACTTATGCTCAAGAATCTTAAAACATCTGTTGCTTTGTCTTTAATCTATTTCCTCTTTTGCTATCAAAGAGGGCCCAAAGCAGGTTTTTTCCTCCATCTCCTACAAAATGAGTTTAAAACCTTCTTCCTGTCTCTATACTCCCCACTCCGTCATGGCTGCTACCTGCTTCAGCCCTCACTTACCCACTGAGATTACCCCCATTCCTACTCATTGTTAAGTTCTATGTAGATGCCAGCGGGGATTTTCCAAATAAGGTCTACTGTTTCCTTTGAGAAAGAACCGTCTGAAGAAACCACGTGTAGGCTTGGGAAACCTCCTGTCCCTCAGCACTGGGTTATGAACTCCTGTTCCCTCTGCCAACAGGCACTGGGATTAGTAGTCAGGATTCCTGTTGGGGCATCTGCATCCCATGTGGTAGTACTTGGGTTCAAGTCCTGAATCTGGCTCCTGGACTTTAGTTTCCTGTGCATGAAGACACTGGGAGGCAGCAGGTGGTGGCTCAGTAGCTGGGTTCTGACATCCACCTGGAAGAACACTGAGACCACAACATGTGGGAGAGCCAGCTCCCAGCTGTAACCTGGCTGAGTCCTGGCTGGTGCCGTGCAGGCATACGGGGAGTGAATCAGTGCAGGGAAGTTCCCTCTGTCTCCTTCCTTCTCTCTTTTTCTCTCTCTGCCTCCCAAATAAATAATAAATTAAAAAAATAACCTGAGCTACCTTAACACTGGGCCTCTGCTATCCATGTAGAAGACCTGGCCCAGCTATTGTGGCCAATGGGGAGTGAACCAGCGGACAATCTCTCTGTCTCCCCACTCCCTTCTCTCTATAACTCTGCCTTTCAAATAAATAAAGTAAATCTTAAAAAAGAAAACAGCCTGAAGAGAGTCTTCCGTTTATTTTGGATCTTTATTTTCCTTCTCAAAATAAACAGCTGGAGCTTACGATTTAGGGAGCTCCTTTCTCTCTGCTCATGAAAGTCTCGCCTTTTACTGTAGTCAGGGGGCTGCAGTGAGCAGGGTCATGGTTGGTTAAGCAACCTGTCCTTTTTATGGGAAGACAGACTTCATGGACTCTGCTTGTTCATAGGTGCCTGAGACTCTCCGAATCCCCCTCCCCAGGTGGGCCAGGCAAAGAGAACAGTGATTCCATCTAGGCTCCAAGCTCTGGAACCAGCCACCCGTGGGGTTGGGCCCACTCCTTCTGCTTCCTGAAAGCACAGCCCTGACCACATTGCTGACCCCTCTGGGCCTCAGTTTCCTAACTGGTAAAATGGGGATGATAGTAGCAGGCTGTTGTTTGTGTTAAATAAAAATATCCACACGAACCACTGAGAAAAGAGCTTGGCATTAAGTAAACACTCAGTAAACCTCAGCTACTATTAGGATGAGGGTTAAAGTCAGAGTGAGAATGAGAGTAGTGCCAGTTTGATATTAGCATTATTACGGGGTGGTTTTAAGCCTAATGGTAAAAGAACACGTCTGATGTTAGGAGGGAAGGAAGGAAGGGTGAGATTGCCCAGGATAGCAGGGATGGCTGTAGCGATAGCAATGCCAACTATTCTTTTTTTTTTTTTTTTTTTTTTGAAAGGCAGAGTTAGACAGTGAGAGAGAGAGACAGTGAGAGACCCCTGAAATGGCCACTATGGCCGGTGCGCTGCGCCGATCGAAGCCAGGAGCCAGCTGCTTCTCCTGGTCTCCCATGTGGGTGCAGGGCCCAAGGACCTGGGTCATCCTCCACTGCACTCCCGGGCCACAGCAGAGAGCTGGCCTGGAAGAGGGGCAACCGGGACAGAATCCGGAGCCCCGACCGGGACTAGAACCCGGGGTGCTGGCGCCACAGGCGGAGGATTAGCCTAGTGAGTGGTGCTGGCCAATGTCAGCTATTCTTATGGGCAGCACCTCAATATGTACGCCAGGAGATACCTGCCTTTAAGTTAAAGGAGGTATTTCACCAATATCACTTGTCTTCATAATAAAGAAACTATAATCATTTTGAAAAACAAAAACTCCAGAGTGAACCTTTCCAATGTTTTTTGCTCTGCTTTGTAGAGTAACTCACCAGCTGACATTTAGAAAAGCAAACTCACAGCTATTTTTAAACTCTGACAAAGGCATTTTCTGTTTTTCTGGGTTTCTACAGTACACAGGGTTATGGGTAGCTCTTAACAACTTAGTTTTCATAGAGTATATTAAGTGGTTAGTTTTTGGTCACATAAGAATTGCTGTCTGTGTAAGAAGGAGCATAAATTTTTTTAAGAACTTCATTGTGTAGGAAGTCTTAGCCATGAGTCATTTTCTTATCTACAAAGAAAGGGGCTGCACTCATTAGTGACTGCACTGCTATTATCGGCCATCTGACACTGGTGCGCGGGGCGACAGCTGAGTTGACACATCTCCAAGTTACTCCTGAGTTACTGAAACTCCCAGGGTGCTGCGATCACATTATTTAGAGAAAAAAAATCATGACTTGGAGACATCGGAGGTTTGCTGTGGGGTTCAGCTGAAGGGCAGAGAGCAACTTTTCCTTCAAAATTTAAACTGCCCCTGGTTTAGTCATGGTTACAAACACTGGAAAGAGTAAAGAGAAAAAATATAACACAGTTATTTATATGAAGAGTCTTCAGAAGTTCATGGAAAATGCATATTATGAAAAACTATGCATGGACTTTAGAATTCTAGAATTTTTTGTGCCAAAATAAACATCTTTTAATGCCATTTTTCTGTGAACTTTTAAAAAAATGACCTATTTATTTAAAAGACAGAATTAGAGAGAGAGGAAGAGAGAGAGAGAGAGAGAGAATCTCCCATTTGCTAGTTCACTCCCCAAGTGAGCTGCAACAGCCAGGACTGTCCAGGCTGAAGCCAGGAGCCAGGAGCTTCCTCCAGATCTCCCACGTAAGGGGCAGGGGCCAAGCACTCGGTCATCCTTCATAGCTTTTCCTAGGCTCATTAGCAGGGAGCTGGATAGGAACTGGAGCAGCCAGGACAGGAGCCAGTGTCCATATGGGACGCTGGCATTGCAGGCGGCGGCTCAACACACTACACCACAATACCGGCCCTCTATGAGTTTTGTGAGGCCTCCTTGTATTAGTGACAGGAGCTGTAGCATCGAGCAACTAAGTCAGCCCCTTCACCTGACTCCCAGCAAGATGACGACCTGACTCAGACCTGCTTTACAGATTTGCATGAAATGAGGAAAGAAATGGGCAAAGAGGGAAACCAGAGAAATGAGAAGTTGCTATTGGAATTTTGCTGAATTTCTTCAAATCTAGGTCTAAATGGGATCCATGGAAAAAAAACAGCTAACCTAATCTATAACCTCAGGGAAAAAGTCACTTCTGTTCATAAAGGAACCTCAAAAGAATCTAGAAATCCCATTTCTGTACTCTAGCAATTTATACAAAAGTACAGTAAGCCGATCCCAAAGGGACAAATACCACTTGTTTTCCTTGATAGGTGACAACTAACTGAGCACCAAAAAGGAAACCTGTTAAAGTGAAATGAACACTATGAGAAACGGTGACTTGATCAGCCCTCACCCTGACTGTTGATGAGCAACCTGATATATTATCCCTCTTAGCATTTTTTTTTTGTTTGTTCTACCTAATACTTTTGGTTGAATACTGTAATCAATACACAATTCTTCTTAAGTGCTGAAACTTAACTGAAAAGTGATCGCTGTTAAATATAAGAGTGGGAATAAGAGAGGGAAGAGATGTGCAATTCGGGACATGCTCAAGCTGACTTACCTCAAACGGTAGAGTTAGAAACATACCAGGGGATTCCAATTCAATCCCATCAAGGTGGCATGTACCAATGCCATCTCACTAGTCCCAGTGATCAATTTCTGTTCACAATTGATCATAATGATAGGACTAAGAACCAAAGGGATCACATAAACAAGAATAGTGTCTGCAAATACTAGCTGATAGAATAAAAAAGGGAGAGAATGATCCAACATGGGAAGTGAGATACACAGCAGACCCATAGAATGGCAGATGTCCTAAACAGCACTCTGGCCTCAGAATCAGCCCTTAAGGCATGTGGATCCGGCTGAAAAGCCCATGAGACTATTTCAGGCATGGAAAGCCAAGACACTCTGGCAAAAAAAAAAAAAAAAAAAAAAAAACAAACCTAAATGAAAGATCTCCATGAGTGAGATCCCAGTGGAAAGAACGGGTCATCAAAGAAGGAGGTACCTTTCTCTGAAGGGAGGAGAGATATGGCCTTGTCTAAAAATTATCAGAGTCGGTGAACTCAGGGGGCTTCCATAGCCTTGGCAGCTCATGACAAGAGCCTAGGTTGATTACTGATGCCATAAACAAGAGTGTCAATTTGTTAAGTCAACAACAGGAGTCACTGTGCACTTACTCCTCATGTAGGATCTCTGTCCTTAGTGTGCTGTACATTGAGATTTAATGCTATAATTAGTACTCAAACAGTATTTTTCACTTTATGTTTCTGTGTGGGAGCAAACTGTTGAAATCTTTACTTATGTATGCTAAACTGATCTTCTGTATATAAAGAGAAACGAAAATGAATCTTGATGTGAATGGAAGGGGAGAGGGAGTGGGAAAGGGGAGGGTTGCGGGTGGGAGGGACGTTATGGGGGGGAAGCCATTGTAATCCATAAGCTGTACTTTGTAAATTTATATTCATTAAATAAAAGTTAAAAAAAAAGTACAGTCCCTTGGGATGTCCTCTATAAATAACTGCAGTATCTGTTGGTGAAAAATCGCCACAATTAGTTGTAATAAGGAAGATGAAGTGACAGCATTGCATGTAAGAAGTTACTGGAAAAATGAAAGCCAAACTGCGGTGGACACGCATAGCTGTGACTGTCTTCACTATTTCACAGGGAAAATGAAGGAAAAAGGCTTTTCCATTTTTTTTTACCACCTTATTAGCAAGTAACATGCTTACTACCACTCTGTCTTGAACCATGTGTCCCATAGTGAAGGGGGCATTGCTCTGCCCCTGTCCCTCCGGACCCCCGCAAGCCATCACAGGGCTGCACTTACCAGCCCCTCTCTCTTACCTCTCAGAACGGGAGACCCCCAGGGCTTGGTTCTGGGCTCCAACCTGGCGCCCACTCCAAACGGCCTTGCCTCATCCTCCACTTGAATCCTCTCTCACCTGTGACTGTGCTCACCACCGTATTCTTTTTTTTTTTTTGGACAGGCAGAGTGGACAGTGAGAGAGAGAGACAGAGAGAAAGGTCTTCCTTTTCCGTTGGTTCACACTCCAATGGCCGCTGCGGCAGGTGCACCACGCTGATCTGAAGCCAGGAGCCAGTTGCTTCCTCCTGGTCTCCCATGGGGTGCAGGGCCCAAGGATTTGGGCCATCCTCCACTGCACTCCCGGGCCACAGCAGAGAGCTGGCCTGGAAGAGGGGCAACCGGGACAGAATCCGGCCCCCCGACCAGGACAAGAACCCAGGGCGCTGATGCCGCAGGCAGAGGATTAGCCTACTGAACAGCGGCGCCGGCCTCTGCTGTATTCTGAAGAACCGTTCTTACATGTTCCAATGCTCTCTTCTGTCTGCTCCACTCTCACCAGCTTCACTCAAGTTGTCGTTTCTTATTCAAAGTAACCCTAGAATTATTCTCGGGCACCTACTTGAGTTACTCGGATTTGTTCTCCACTTCTCCATGATTAGTCAAAGTTATCTTTAAAAATATGCAAACACAATATGCCACCTCGCTACTTAAAGCTCTTCAATAGCTTCCTATGGCTTTTATGATAGAGGTCAAAGTCCTCACCATGGCCTGGAAGCCTATCCATGATCTTGCCCCTGCTGTGGTCTCTGGAGTCCTGTGTGGAGACCGCCTAGCCTGTTCCTTTTTGTGTCCTGGCTTTGGGAATGTGCCAGGTGGAACATGCCAGCCTCCGGGCACTTAAAAGTCTACAGCATATTACTTGCTCTTTTGTTATATGCATAGGACAAAGTTCTAAAAATTTATCAAAAGTCTAAAATATTGGATAGGATTTTTCTTATTTTATATATTATTATTTCCAAAGCCAGTCACTAGAGTTCATGCCCATGTGTACATATATTTGCTATCATGCTTTAAATAATGTTTTTTGCTTTGTAAATAGTTTATTACTTTGGTTACACATTACATTGATTGCTTAGAATTATGCACTTAGGACAGTATATAGATTTATACTTCTAATTTTGTAACTTCTATACAGAATAACTAGATTGAAGTAAAGCAATTTTATTCTTGATTGCTTTTAGTAGTCTATCTTACAATATGAATGCAGTAAATTCTTATTGTATTCCTCCAGATGCATATTAATGCCTTTACTTGAATTTGCAAACTCCGTTTTTTTTGGTTTTTTTTTTAGAGGAAAACTTACTCATTTGGTTGATTTAACAAGAATTGGCTTTGGTCACTAACTCATACGGTGAACACAATGAATACATCTTTTATCACCTTAGGAAGCTTATTTGCATCCAAGGCTATGACAAAATGTATATTTAAGATCATTGATAACAAAATTGTATCAAAAATACATACAAATGTATTTACTACTGCATTGCATTGTGGTGCCAAAAAGGGGGTTTGACCTTCAAAAAAGGAATGGCTGACCCCATTACAGAATATAATGTGCCCACCCCAGTGTTCTCAACTTGGGAGTATTTTGATTTCCTGGGCACTCTTGACAACATTGGTAGACTTTTTCATTGTCACTTCTGCATCTGTTGGGCAAAGGCCAGAGATGCTGCCCAACATCCTCTAAATTACTGGACAGCCCCACAATGAAGAATAATCATGCCCCAATTGTCAACAATGCTGATGTTGAGAAACCCTATCTAGCTCATGAATGAAACAAAGTTGTTCCAAAAGTAGAACTTCAAACTATACCCTGTATCTGGGAAATTTTTTCATAAGGTTCTGTGAAGTTGAAAGACTGACATGGAGAAAAGATACCAGGAAATGGTGTGAGTTTTGCAACACAATGTGCTGGTTATTCTAAGTGTCTGTAGGGATCAGACAAACCCAGTGGTAGTTCAGGGGTGGGGGAATCTTCCATGTGTTTTCCATGTTGGGCCCACCTGATGCAGGTGAGGGGAAGAAAGTCCAAAGAAACAGGAAAAAACTTTAAATACAATATGAGATATTGACATAAACCTTTTTGTGCTAAAGTATTCATGAAACTAAGACATACAAGCTTTTTCCATTTCAAGTCTACTTTCTACTGCTTTTCAAATACTGGTACTATATATATAGATTGATACATATAAACAGTTTATATACATAAACATATATATATGTGTGTGTGTGTGTGTGTGTGTGTGTGTATATATATATATATATATATTTGAAGTAAATAAGATAGTAGTGGGTCTTTGAGGATTTCCAGGTGACCAGAGTTAAGACTTCCACAAAGGAAGCTTGACACGCCAGCTCAGAAAGTGCATGGGGACAGAGACGCTGCCCCCAGGGTTCCAGGGAATTGATCCCTAAGGGGAAAGGCAGTCAGTGGAGGCCCAGCTGCCCCAGGAGAGGGTGCTGGGAGCCAGGACCTGGCTGTGCAAAGCAGCAGCATATGAACATTGGTCCAGATGAGAAGTGAGCACCAGGGAGGGAGAGAGTGAGACTCCCTGAAGTATGAAACTGAGTGGGGCCGGCGCTGTGGCGCAGTGCCCTGGCCTAAAGCGCCGGCATCACATATGGGTGCTGATTCTCCTGGCTGCTCCTCTTCCAATCCAGCTCTCTGCTATGGCCTGGGAAAGCAGTAGAAGATGGCCCAAGTCCTTGGGCCCCTGCACTCAGGCAGGAGATCCGGAAGAAGCACCTAGCTCCTGGCTTCAGATTGGCGCAGCTCTGGCCGTTGCAGCCAATTGGGGAGTGAACCATTGGCTGGAAGATCGATCTCTCTCTCTTTCTGCCTCTCCTCTCTCTGTGTAACTCTGACTTTCAAGTAAATAAATAAAGCTTTAAAAAAAAAAAAAAAAAAAAAACAGTTTCTCCATAGAGGATCTTTAAAAAGCCCTGCGGTTGGAGGAGGCAAGATGGCGGAATAGGAAGGGAGCACACTGATAGTCCGGGGAGAGATAGTTTAATAAAAGTGGAGATACTGCAGGTTCAAGGAAGAGTAGGGGAGGAAACAGCAGAAGAAACTCTTCCGGAACGCGTGATTCACAGCGGACCTGCGTGGAGAGCGTGGGAGCCCACAGTTCGGGACACCAGCGGCAGACTCAGCACACCAGTGCTGGAACACGAGGTGAGCCGAACCTCATGGAACCTACATGGAACCTTCTCTAGGATTGACCACATACTAGGCCATAAAGCAAGTCTCAGCAAATTCAAAAGAATTAGAATCATACCATGCAGCTTCTCAGACCATAAAGGAATGAAGTTGGAAATTAGCAACTCAGGAATCCCTAGAGCATACACAAACACATGGAGGTTGAACAACATGCTCCTGAATGAACAATGGGTCATAGAAGAAATTAAAAGAGAAATCAAAAATTTTCTGGAAGTAAATGAGGATAACAGCACAACATACCAAAACTTATGGGACGCAGCAAAAGCAGTGTTAAGAGGAAAGTTTATATCAATAGGTGCCTACATCAAGAAATTGGAAAGGCACCAAATAGATGAGCTTTCAATTCACCTCAAGGATCTAGAACACCTGCAGCAAACCAGACCCAAATCTAGTAGGAGAAGAGAAATAATTAAAATCAGAGAAGAAATCAACAGGATTGAATCAAGAAAAACATTACAAAAAATCAGCCAAACGAGGAGCTGGTTTTTTTTTGAAAAAATAAACAAAATTGACACCCCATTGGCCCAACTAACTAAAAAAAAGAAGAGAAAAGGCCCAAATCAATAAAATCAGAGATGAAAAAAGGAAATGTAACAACAGACACCACAGAAATAAAAAGAATCATCAGAAATTACTACAAGGACTTGTATGCCAGCAAACAGGGAAACCTATCAGAAATGGATAGATTCCTGGACACATGCAACCTACCTAAATTGAACCAGGAAGACATCGAAAACCTAAACAGACCCATAACTGAGACAGAAATTGAAACAGTAATAAAGGCCTTCCCAACAAAGAAAAGCCCAGGACCAGATGGATTCACTGCTGAATTCTACCAGACATTTAAAGAAGAACTAACTCCAATTCTTCTCAAACTATTCAGAACAATTGAAGAAGAGGGAATCCTCCCAAATTCTTTCTATGAAGCCAGCATCACCTTAATTCCTAAGCTGGAAAAAGATGCAGCACTGAAAGAGAATTACAGACCAATATCCCTGATGAACATAGATGCAAAAATCCTCAATAAAATTCTTGCCAATAGAATGCAACAACACATCAGAAAGATCATCCACCCAGACCAAGTGGGATTTATCCCTGGTATGCAGGGATGGTTTAATGTGCGCAAGACAATCAATGTGATACACCACATTAACAGACTGCAGAAGAAAAACAATATGATTATCTCAATAGATGCCGAGAAAGCATTTGATAAAATACAACACCCGTTCATGATGAAAACTCTAAGCAAACTGGGTTTGGAAGGAACATTCCTCAATACAATCAAAGCAATCTATGAAAAACCCACAGCCAACATCCTATTGAATGGGGAAAAGTTGGAAGCATTTCCACTGAGATCTGGTACCAGACAGGGATGCCCACTCTCACCACTGCTATTCAACATAGTTCTGGAGGTTCTAGCCAGAGCTATTAGGCAAGAAAAAGAAATTAAAGGGATACAAATTGGGAAGGAAGAAGTCAAACTATCCCTCTTTGCAGATGACATGATTCTTTATTTAGAGGACCCAAAGAACTCTACTAAGAGACTATTGGAACTCATAGAAGAGTTTGGCAAAGTAGCAGGGTATAAAATCAATGCACAAAAATCAACAGCCTTTGTATACACAGACAATGCCATGGCTGAGGAAGAACTTCTAAGATCAATCCCATTCACAATAGCTACAAAAACAATAAAATACCTTGGAATAAACTTAACCAAGGACGTTAAAGATCTCTACGATGAAAATTACAAAACCTTAAAGAAAGAAATAGAAGAGGATACCAAGAAATGGAAAAATCTTCCATGCTCATGGATTGGAAGAATCAATGTCATCAAAATGTCCATTCTCCCAAAAGCAATATATAGATTCAATGCAGTACCAATCAAGATACCGAAGACCTTCTTCTCAGATCTGGAAAAAATGGTGCTGAAATTCATATGGAGGCACAAGAGACCTCGAATAGCTAAAGCAATCTTGTACAACAAAAACAAAGCCGGAGGCATCACAATACCAGATTTCAGGACATACTACAGGGCAGTTGTAATCAAAACAGCATGGTACTGGTACAGAAACAGATGGATAGACCAATGGAACAGAATTGAAACACCAGAAATCAACCCAAACATCTACAGCCAACTTATATTTGATCAAGGATCTAAAACTAATTCCTGGAGCAAGGACAGTCTATTCAATAAATGGTGCTGGGAAAATTGGATTTCCACATGCAGAATCATGAAGCAAGACCCCTACCTTACACCTTACATAAAAATCCACTCAACATGGATTAAAGACCTAAATCTACGACCTGACACCATCAAGCTATTAGAGAACATTGGAGAAACCCTTCAAGATATTGGCACAGGCAAAGAATTTCTGGAAAAGACCCGGGAGGCACAGGCAGTCAAAGCCAAAATCAACTACTGGGATTGCATCAAATTGAGAAGTTTCTGTACTGCAAAAGAAACAGTCAGGAGAGTGAAGAGACAACCGACAGAATGGGAAAAAATATTTGCAAACTATGCAACAGATAAAGGGTTAATAACCAGAATCTACAAAGAGATCAAGAAACTCCACAAAAACAAAACCAACAACCCACTTAAGAGATGGGCCAAGGACCTCAATAGACATTTTTCAAAAGAGGAAATCCAAATGGCCAACAGGCACATGAAAAAATGTTCAAGGTCATTAGCAATCAGGGAAATGCAAATCAAAACCACAATGAGGTTTCACCTCACCCCGGTTAGAATGGCTCACATGCAGAAATCTACCAACAACAGATGCTGGCGAGGATGTGGGGAAAAAGGGACACTACCCCACTGTTGGTGGGAATGCAAACTGGTCAAACCACTATGGAAGTCAGTCTGGAGATTCCTCAGAAACCTGAAGATAACCCTACCGTTCGACCCAGCCATCCCACTCCTTGGAATTTACCCAAAGGAATTTAAATTGGCAAACAAAAAAGTGGTCTGCACCCTAATGTTTATTGCAGCTCAATTCACAATAGCTAAGACCTGGAACCAACCTAAATGCCCATCAACGGTAGACTGGATAAAGAAATTATGGGATATGTACTCTTTAGAATACTATACCGCAGTAAGAAACAATGAAATCCAGTCATTTGCAACAAAATGGAGGAATCTGGAACACATCATGCTGAGTGAAATAAGCCAGTCCCAAAGGGACAAATACCATATGTTCTCCCTGATCCGTGACAACTGACTGAACCCCAAAAAGGAAACCTGTTGAAGTGAAATGGACACTATGAGAAATGGTGACTTGATCAGCATAGCCCTGACTGTTAATGAACAACTTAATACATTATCCCTCTTAGTAGTTTTTTTTGTCTGTTCTACTTAATATGACTGGTTTAATTCTGTAATTAATACACAGTTATTCTTAAGTGTTGAAATTTAACTGAAATGTGATCCCTGTTAAACATAAGAGTAGGAATAAGAGAGGGAAGAGATGTACAATTTGGGACATGCTCAAGCTGACTTGCCCCAAATGGTAGAGTTAGAAACATACCAGGGGACTCCAATTTAATCCCATCAAGGTGGCATGTACCAATGCCATCTCACCAGTCCAAGTGATCAATTTCAGTTCACAATTGATCATAATGAAAGGACTAAGAGTCAAAGGGAGCACATAAACAAGTCTAGTACCTGCTAATACTAACTGATAGAATAAATAAAGGGGAGAGTGATCCAACATGGGAAGCGAGATACTCAGCAGACTCATAGAATGGCGGATGTCCTAAACAGCACTCTGGCCTCAGAATCAGCCCTTAAGGCATGTGGATCCGGCTGAAAAGCCCACGAGAGTATTTCAGGCATGGAAAGCCAAGACACTCTGGCAAAAAAAAAAAAAACAAAAAAACAAAAAAACAAAAACAAAACCAACCCTGCAGTTGGAGGTAATGTTTTGTTCTCGAATGGCTGTGTTTTTAAGGTTTGCCCATAGCAAAGTCCCACTTCTCACTATTGTTGGATCAGGCTAGGATGTCTTATTCTAGCTCCAGTTGCCTTCCAGATGAGAAACAAGCAGGCCTCTCAAGTGTTTGCTCCATGAAGGGGAAATGGACCATTAACAGGGACCAGACCACACCTCCAGAGTGTGCGTGGGTTCAGGGCAGAGAAGAGCAGAGATGGCTGGGAGTTTCAGCAGGGCTTATGGGTCAGGGCCTGGAATTCACAGACAGCACGGAAGTGATGACCTTCCATGCAGCAGACACCATGACACCTCCCTGGGGGCCAAACCCTGCCCCCTATGGACATTCAGTCAGGGCCTGCTCTGAACTCCACTCCTTATCCTATACAAAGGATGACCCCAACCTGGTGGAGGCAATTCTCCCTCATGAGACTGCCTGCATTCATATTTGAAAGTGTACTATCCTTTACCTTTCAATCAATTTTGCCATTCAATTCATCTCTTAAGAAAAAAAAAAAAGATTTGAAGAACAGAGTCAAGGGGTGTGGACTGTCCAGGGCCAGGAGTTGGAATAATCACTGACTTTCAAACGGAGGGAGGAAGGAATGTGACTGTTAAATAGCCTCAGTGCCTCCTTATGTTCCATTTTATTGAGGTTTTTACTTTGGTTTTCTCAAGAGCCGTGCTACGTGTCTAACCACATTTGTCAGGACAGGCGGCTGTGAGTTATGGGAGAGCATCATCCATAACGTGATTCATCGGCACTCCCTGACTCTGAAAATGTTTCTGAAGGGCTTGCATCAGTGAATTCCAGTTCCTTGGATGACCCCATGGAACACAGCGTAGCATTTGACAAATGTTTGCCGTGTTCCAGGTGCTCGGGCTGCAAAGTCCTCATCAAGCTTCTCTTTACGTCACTTTGCCATGTGAAGAAGGCACTGTGTGCACATCACTCCCTGTAAGGATGTGGCAGTGCCGGGAAAGACATGAAAAGAAAAATATTGAGATGCTTCCTTAAAATAAAAAGGGGTGTGGCCAGGTCCTGAGACTCTTGGAGGATCTCTATTTCCCCTGAATGGGGCCATTCAGTGTGGGAAATGCTGACCCCATAGAATCATTGATAGTATCTTATGATTTTCTTCTTGTCCAAGGGGATGTCCCTTACTATGTAAGCATTAGCCAGTGTAATTGCTTTATCTCCCAATTGTGAGGAAATAAATGAACAACTCGAGGGCGTTCATAGAACAGCATACCGCTCAGAGTTTGTGTGGAGTGGGGCCACCTTTTTTATTGAGCACAAATGGTGACCTTTGCTAGATCAAAGATAATTTTCTTTGCTCAGATTTATTTTCAGGGAGAGGCATTTGGCATAGCAGTTAAGATGCCACGTGAGACATCCTCATTCCACATCCGAGTACCTGGGTTCAAGTCCTGGCTCTGCTCCTAGGCCCGATGTCCCGCTATTGCACATCCTGGGAGGCAGCAGATGATGGCTAAGTACTTAGATCACTGCTGTTCTTGTGGCAATCACAGATTGAACTCTGGGTTCCTGGTTTTCGTGTGGCCAACCCTGGGCTGTTGTGGACATTTGAGAAGTGAACTAGTGGATTGACAATCTTTGTCTCTCTCTCCGTCTCTCTTCCTATCAAGTACAGTTGAAAGGAATTTTTCAAGTTGATTTCCATTCACTCTTATTACAGATCTATATGAAAACAATGTATTAACAGTTTCAAAAACTCCTTCAGCCTGAGTTGCTAGTTATCATCACTGCCCCTGTCTGTACCCCAGCCCCCGCATTTAGGAACATAACTGAGTTTTCCCTGAAAATTCAGGAAGAATCATACCTTTCTGAATTCATTCATGCAATTGTGTCCATATATCATTCCAGTTCATTTCTAGGAGGTTCATTTTTCAGAGTTTTGTGGATAACCATTATCAAATATACAATCAGAATAAATTAGCACTTTCGATAAAGATTTGTTTTATTATTTACTATTTTTTGTTATCAACCCCTTCCTAAAAGTTTTATGTGTAAAAGTTTTCCTGGTGGTTCAAATGTTTAACAATATTCATTATGATTGTCTGTAGTCCTATCTAATAGTTCATCAAGCTCTCATTGGGAAATTCTTTCCAGGTTATATAAAGTAAACAACATAAACTAACAATATAAATCTATTTAGAAACAAAACTTGACTATCACAACTCCTTTCAGAATGACTTAAAGAGTGGATGAGAACTCGGGGAACTAAATTCTTTGTAGATGTTCTAAAATATAAGAAACAAAAGCACACGGGCCTTCTTAATCTGACACATCTTTATTTTGTTAAAGTAGCAAGTGGGGAAGCAATCGAATCATTGCTACACTTAGGTGTGTGTATATATATATATATCTCATTATACATGAAGAGTTAAAATAAAATCAGTTATCTACAACATGTCTAAATGAAACCTTCTTTTATTAACAAGTGGATAGGTTAAACAAATCATGGAAAAAGTGGTGGAAAGGACTGTATTAATAAGAAAAAAGTAGAATTCTGAGCAAGAAATATTTCCAGGTAAGAACAGTGACATTTGAAAAAGACAAAAGGGCAATTCAACAAGAATACTTAGCAATTTTAAATGTGTGGCATCTAATAAGGCTGAAAAATACATGAAGGGAAAATCCATATATAGCTCTAGAGAGCAATAAACACTGGCATCTCAGAAATTAACGGAAAGAGAACAGAGATAATGAATAAGATATAAATTACTTGAACCACACAACCAACCATGTTGATCAAACTGTCATTTATAGATCCCTACAACTGATAGTTTAATGCATTCTCTTTACAAATACATTTGCACTTTTCGCAAAATATAGACTATTATATGCTGTGCTATGATACAAGACTTAATTTAAAATTGTTGAAGTTATAGAATATTTTCTCTGACTAAAATAGGGTCATATTATAAATCAAGCAATAAAAGGTATCTGAAAATTCTCTAATGTTTGAAAATCACATAGTCTGATTCTAAATAACCCATGGATCAAAGAAGAGTTCAAAGGGAAATGATGACTGAACAAAGTGACAATGATGAAACTCCTTTGGGAAAACAATAAATACCAATTTGTATCATTAAGGTAAAGATTAACTAAGAGGAAGTTTTATTGCTTTAAATTTGGAAGCAAAGATTTCAGGTTATGGCCCTAATGCCCCCAAAAGATAATGATGAATTGGACTTAAATAAAATTAAAAAAACTCTTCCTTTTATAAAGGCCTTGCCAACATTTTGACTTTAACCCTCCAAGTTTGGGACTCTGACTTCTAGAATTGTAACAGAAAAAATTTATGTTATCACTGAGTTTGTGGCAAGTTATTACAGCACTAATTAAAACATTAGATATACTCTAAGGATTAATATCCAAAATGTAAATAAATAATTTTGCAGCCAAATTATAAGAAGCAAAGTTAGCTATTTTAAAAATTGACGGAAGATTTGGATAGATAATACATAAAGAAGATACGTGGAAGATTCTCAAGCCATTGGTCATTAATAAAATGTGCAAAATGCTACTACACATCTATTAGAATGGCAAAAATTTAAAGTGCAGACAGCAACGGTGAATGGTGTGGTGAGTAAGCCCCCCTGGACAGTATGTGTGTCTTTGTGACAAAAGCCCCAGAAAGATGGAAGTTGGCCAGCTATGAACTAGGAAACAGGCCCCCAGCAGACACTGAATCTGCTGTCACCTTGGACTTGGACATCCAGACTCCAGAACTATGAGATATGAATTCCTGTTGTTTGTAACAACATCCAGTCTGTACTAGTCTGTTCTAGCAGCCCAAGAGGACCAAGACACATCTGTTACCAGCCGCCATCCATCCCACCTGGATTCATTTGGCACATTTCCCCCGTCTGATTTTACTTGAGGCAAGCCTCTGACAATCTTAATTTAGGGTCTGTTAGCGAGGACTGCACAGGTGTTCCTGTTCCTGTCATCTTAACAATTTCCCACCCCAGCTGACTAGCTTTGATGTGTTTACACAAAGACTGCTTAGAGTAAGAATCACAACATAATAGAGAAGGAATGGAATTTGTGTACAGAAACCAGAAATCAAACTAAAACAGGAGAGATACTCTCTCACTAGGGATGAAGAGAATTGGCACTCTCATTATTCTAAGGAATTATGCACGCGTGGTAAGGCAAAACAAAACAAAACAAATGAAAGCAAAACAAACAACCTTCCTTAGAAATGTATCTCTAGAATGGTGTGGGTCCACTGCTCCACTGCGCTTTGTTTATCAGTTTTGGAGTGGGGAATGCAGGGAGCTGTGTTTGAGTCTGCTTTGCAAACAGCTGCTCATTGGTGGGAGATTTTCCCATCTGTGCCTCAATGCCCTTAATTATGAGATACAACTTAGTTACATAGTCTATGGTTTTCTAATGGAGTGTTTGTATTTATTAAGTGAAACTCAACATCCCTTACCTAGAAGGGAGCACAAGAGTGTTGATACTGTATGTTAATATACATGGTGTAATTATTTTATTTTTAGCAATAGAGTTTAGCTAATATGTTAGTTTGTTGCTAGGAGATTCTTCTATTAGTTTCATAAACTTGCTATGCCTTTGCAAGTGTATTGGTGTAGTAGATCTCTGTTACATGAACTTCCCAGTGCGAGGTTCTGTGGGTATCACTTCCCACTATTCTTACGGTTTACCTTGCTGGAGCTTCCGTTATTACAGGATTATCATTGATGGGGCTATTGGCCCAATCTGCACCAGCAAGCCTGTTTCTTGGTAAGTTTTGGATTTGGGTCTAGAAGGCTGTTAGAGAAATGTCTCTGCTGATTGACGCCATACAATGTAAAACTTTGGATTGATTAGAATTCCTTTTTTTGTCCATGTGGCAGACAGGAGAGACACCAACACAGCCTTCAAAGTGGCTAGTGCCCCTGGCACTCTTTGTGCCCATGCATATTTCTATTCTGGGTATCCACAAGAAGTATTTAGTTAAATTAGTGAAATATGTGATTTTAATGGCAACACTGCCTTAATTAATACAAGTTGCCTTGCACTTAATTAAAAGCAGAATCATACCCTGACAACATCTCATGACTTTAAGTATTAATTGCACTTCTATGTGGTCTTAATCCACATTATTTTTTTCTCTTTTCTTCACAATAATTACACAAATCATTTAATCTATTTTTTCTGTCTGATCTAATACAAAGGAAACTCTGATTCTACAGCATGCAACAAATATGTTGACTGGAGGGATGGTTTTGAAATAGGTGTTTGACAGGGACAAATGTGTAAATCCATGCCACAGAGGTATATTATGGTATTGTGCCTGCAATTTCATGCCCTCATGTCTATCTATAATCTTTTTCTTCTCCTTAGTAACTGTCTCCATGAAAAAGTTAGCGGATTACTCTTAGACTAGTTTTTGATTTATGCATTTCCCTCAATGAAGATGTGTTTTGGCTTTGGCAATAGTTGTAATAAATCTTTAAAAACTTTTTGATTATTTATTTGAAAGAGAGAGAAAGAGAGAGCAAGTGAGTATTCCCATTTGTTGGTTCACTCGCCCTAAATACCTCTAAGATCTGGAGTTGGTCCAGGCTAAAGCCAGGAGTCAGGAATTAAATCATGTCTCCCCCATGGGTGAGAGGGACACATCTACTTGAGACATAACCGCTGCCTCCCAGGGCCTTCACTTGGGGGAAGTTGGAGTGAGTCAAGCCCACGTGGTTATAACTCTAATCTTTATCATTTTTTCTACTGGATGATTCTCAAATGATTCTGGGATATATCACAAACAAAGGCTCTTCATAATACTCCAAGGTGAGGGGTAATTGAGGAATGTTAGTGGAGTTCATTTGAGATATGGAAAGTAAGACTCCATGTATCAGCTTGAGAAAAAACAGTTGCCAGACAAGCAGTGTATTACTCTTTTCTGAGTAGAATACCCGAAAGATGCTCAACTTGTATTTCCAGATGTTAAATAGTGTCATTATACTGATAACTTTTTTAGAACACACTTGCATAGGCTGCATCCTCAAGAACAAATAAAACTCATAAACTTCACTGAATTATAAAAAAGCTTATGGAAAATTTCAGACAATTAAGTAATCTATTCCCAACCTCTCATCATAATAAACTCCTTTAACTTGATGAAATTATAGTCATTTTTAGAACTTGTAGGGATTTGGAGGTTACTTGGTTATATGTAGGCTACAAGGAAGTAGTTTAGAAAAGAACTTACAGATAGAGCAGACAGATTTAATGTACTCCAGAAGTTCAAGGAAGTCATATAGACAAAAAGAGAAGAGTAGAAGAATAATATATAAAAATATAAATTCAGGAAAGGCATTTTGGAGGAAGAAATTTTTATCAGGGCTAAAGGATAAAGAGAATGGAGGGTTGGTCCAGGGATGGCTGAGGTCTTCTAGGCAAAGGGAATATTAAAGCAGAGTTGCTATTAATAACAGCACAGCCAAGGTCAACTCATCTAATTTCTCTAAGCTTCAGGTCCTTCTTTTAAAAAATTATGAAATAATGGTACTTATGTCATGGAATTGTCATGATTAATAAGGTGATTATGTACACAGCACCTTTTATATGAACTATTTTCAGTAAAGATTATCTACAATGAGAAGAAATGAAAAGATATTAAGCAGGGAATGGCGTGATTCAAATTATATACATTTAAGGACCACTTTTTCATCATTGTTGGAGTGGAATTACATAAGAGCAAGAGGAAAAGCAATGAGATAAGTTAGAATAACTGTACATTAATCTGGATAAGGGGTGGTGATGGTGTGATCAAGAGAAGAACTAACAGGTGAAGTCAGCAGCAAGGCAGAGAAGGGAGTGTTGGACTCTACCCCTACAAAAATACTGATTCAGCAAAAAACTCATGGGCAAGTTACACTTGTGAGGAATCATGAACTGATTCAAAGGCTTTTATGTAACTAAGGAATGTGAAACCAGACTCACTAAAGACCCAGGAAACACTCTCCCCACTGCAGTACCATACAATCTGGGAGAGACCAGCTTCTAGCTTCATCCAGGGAACAAGAGTTTGTTTGCATATTTAAAGCGGCAACATTTCTGAATGGCACACTCAGAGATTTGGCTTCTGTCATGCCATTCTCAGTGTTCTGATGAGCCCATCCCAGTAGAGCTGTGGGGGAAGAATGGAGATGGTGTTTGGGCTGGTAGATGCCTCATTCCCCACTTCTGCCTAGCATACAGTGAGCAGGTGAAAATCCCAAATCTCAGCTTCCCCAGGGAACAGAAAGAGTCCACCTTCTCTAGGTCTTCCCAAAGAATGGGCAACTGTCTCGGCCTTTCTCTCCTTCCTTCCTTCCTTCCTTCCCTCCTTCCTTCCTTCCTTCCTTCCTTCCTTCCTTCCTTCCTTCCTTCCTTCCTTCCTTCTTCCTTCCTTCCTTCCTTCCTCTCTTTCTCTCTTTCTCTTCCTCCTCCTCTTCCTCCTCCTTCTTCTTCTCTATCTCCCTCTCCCTCCTCCTCTCCCATCCCCCTCCTTGGTTTTTATTAAAATTCAGTTATTTATTTGAAAAAAATAACAGAGATTGGAGTTGGGGGTGGTGAGTGATTGAGAGAGAGTGAGAGAGAGAGGTAGTTTCCATTTGCTGTGTCACCCATCAAATGACCTCAACAGCTAGGGCTGGATCAAGCCGAGCCAGGAACTCCATCCAGGTCTCCCATGTGGATGGCAGGGGCCCAATCACTTGGATCAGATTTCCTAGGTGCACAGCAGGGAGATGGACCAGAAGGAAGCATCTGGGACTTTGAACCACACCCAACATAGGATGTTTGCATTACAGGTTGTGGCTTAACCTGCTGTACCACAATGCAGCCCCTGCCCAGCTGCCAAGGGGAGGACAGAAGTAGTGGTATAGGATGGGAATGCCACAACTCCTCCTCCTCCTCTTCAGGCTCATCATAAGATAAGTAGTCAAAAACCTCGGCTGTCCGCCTCTCCCTGGGGTGAGGAAAAGTTGGTCCGAACCCCATGGTCTCTGGCCAGGCTGATTGGTGAGAATCTTTCTTGTACAAGACCAGACTGTGAAGACGTGGAGATGTGTCTGCTTCCGTAATGCACAGATGCCAGCAAAGTCAAAGAAAATTAAGACTCAAAGAAACCTCAAAAGAACAAGGTAATTCCTAGTTCCTAATGAAATAGAATCATGTGATTTATCTGACAAAGCATCTCTCATACATATATTCTCTGAAATAAGAGAATTATGCATAAACAAAGTGAGAGTTTCCACAAAGACATAGAACTAGGAAAGATTAGCAAACAAAAATCATGGAACTAAAGAATAAAACAACCAAACTGGGATTAATTAGGAACAAAATAAAATGACTTCAACACACATGATAAAGGTAAGGTATGAAAAGCCACAATCTACTATCATAGTATACTCAGTGGTGGAAAACACAAAGGTTTTCCTCTAAGATCAGGAACAATCAAGAATGACTATTCGGCCGGTGCCTCGGCTCACTAGGCTAATCCTCCGCCTTGCGGCGCCGGCATACCGGGTTCTAGTCCCAGTTGGGGCGCCGGATTCTGTCCCGGTTGCCCCTCTTCCAGGCCAGCTCTCTGCTGTGGCCCGGGAGTGCAGTGGAGGATGGCCCAAGTGCTTGGGCTCTGCACCCCATGGTAGACCAGGAGAAGTACCTGGCTCCTGCCATCGGATCAGCGCGGTGCGCCTGCCGCAGCGGCCATTGGAGGATGAACCAATGGCAAAGGAAGATCTTTCTCTCTGTCTCTCTCTCTCACTGTCCACTCTGCCTGTCAAAAAAAAAAAAAAAAATGACTATTCTCTCCACTTTCATTCAACAGAGTCCTATAAGCACTTGTCAGAGCAAGTAGGTAAGAAATAATACATACAAGGCAATGAAATTGGGAAAAAATGCATAAAATTGTTTCTATTTTCAAATGAAATGATACTGCATGTAGAAAACTCCAAGCATTTATTACACGCACACACACACACACATACACACCTGTTAGCATTCAATAAATAAATTTTTAAACATACGGAATATAAAGTCAATACATGCAACACAGCTGCATTTCTATATATTAACAGTAAGTTATCTGGGAAGAAAATCATCCCACATAAAACAACACCAAAAAACATGAATTAGCTAGACAAACACTTAACCAAGTAGGTGAGAGTTCTATTCTGAAAACTACCAAACACTGCTGAAAGGCATCCGTGTTTATGGATTGGAAGATTACTTTGTTAAAATGTTCAAGCTGCCCAAAGTGATCTATAGATTGAATGAAGTCCCTATTAAAATCTCAGTGTCATCTTTTACAGAAACAGAAAATATATTTCTAAAATTCCCATGGAACCACAGAAGACCTTGAACATTCAAATAAATCTTAAGAAAGAAAGCAAAGCTGAAAACATCACATCTCCTGATTTCAAAATACATTACAAAGTGACTGTAATCAATACTGTTTGGTACTGGTAAAAAGGCAGGTAAATAGACCAATGGAATAAAATAGAGTCCAGAAATAAATTTACACTAAGATGGTTATCTGACCTTTGACAAAGATATAAATAATACACGTTGTCTAAAGGATAGTCTTTAATAAACAGTGTTGGGAAAACTAGATATTCATACACAAATAAATGAAATTGGACCCTTGTCTTACTCTATTCATGAGCAACAACTCAAAATGCCCAAAGACTTAAATGTAAGATCCCAAACTTATAAACCTCCCAGAAAGAAAATAAACAGATAGAAATTACAACAGTTCAATGAGATCACTATTACAATAAACCGCTTTTTTGGTCAATATGTAAATATTTCAAAAATTAAATAATTTCAATTCTTTTTAGATAATTTTCATTCTCCAAAATGTCCCAGTTTGTGTATGCGCGTGCGCACACACACACACACACAGAGTAGCTCTATATATTCTATTTTATCTCTTTTCCAAGCCTCTCTGTTTTAATATTGGAAGAACAAATTCCACTCATAGCTCTTACTCTCCAAACAGGTAGGATAAAGACTGGTACTTGATGATGAAATGCTTCTCCTCTTCTCCTTAAGAGATAACAGATTTTGTTGAAACTGGGTTACATTTTGTAGCCTCTCTGGTGATTGGGTGTGCTCATGAGACCGAGTTCTATCAGCTGACCATGAACACAAGTGACAATAGCCTTGCAGAACATGATCCATGAAGATGCCTGTAGTAGCTCCTCACTCCTTTCCTTCTGCTGAGCATGACCTGGTGGACCTCGCCATTTAAGGTGACAGAGCTGCTTCCTGAAAAGTCTGTGCCTATGTATTTGCCCAGAGGGACTCCCCATCAGGAAAATACTCCACTGAGCAAGAAAAAAGAAAGCAGTAATTTAATTCTTAGAGTCCTTATGGAAGTTAGCACATTAGAATTAAACAGATATAGGAAAGGGTACCTTGTAGGTACTGCTGTAATTAAACCTCAATTATGTGGCCTTATAATTATGCAGCAGTTGGACAGAAGTTATTAAGGAAATAGATACCATGGGCCAGTGCTGTGGTGCAGCGGGTTAACACCCTGGCCTGAAATGCCGGATTCCCATATGGGCGCCGGTTCGAGACCCAGCTGCTCCACTTCCAATCCATTTCTCTGCTATGGCCTGGGATAGCAGTACAAGATGGCCCAAATCCTTGGGCCCCTGTGCCCATGTGGGAGACCTGGAAGAAGCTCCTGGCTTCAGATCAGCATAGCTCCGGTCGTTGTGGCCATCTGGGGAGTGAACCATAGGATGGAAGACCTCTCTCTGTAACTCTGTCTTTCAAAAAAATAAAATAAATCTTTTTTTAAAAAAAGAAAATGGATACCAAAGGCTGGAAAGATAGGAGCCCATGTCTTACAGATGTCAAATATTTGCAGAATTGTTGTTTACTATAACTTTGAAGACAGATCATGTGCCTATGGAAGGGCTGAATAATTACTACAGCCGGTGAGGCTGAGAGTTTCCCACTCTTTCTTTTCCCCAAGTGGAGGTCATGCCCCTGCTCCTTTGTGGTGTATTAAATGTTGGGGTGAGCAGTTACTCGACCTTTTTAGTTCATTGAGTCCATGAGGAACCACACTCGTAGTTGGTGAAGAAGCCCGTTTATCATTCAGGGGTCCTGTACTTTGAGTTGGGTGTAGTTACTAGAATGTTAGCTTTCTTTCTTGGAGGTTGATCTACCTTTAATCTTCCAGGAATAATTTTATTATGCCTTTTATCTTGATTGTCATATAACCTCCAAGATTTCTGGTCACCTTTCATTTCCCATGTTCAACCCCATTGTCCCTACCCTTCTCTGTTTCCATCTTCCACCCTTCCCAGTTTCCCAAACATTTCAGATCTTCTCTCCGGATTTCCTGGTTCACCATCAACAATATCTTCAATATCCTCAAGCCTTCTCCAAACTTTTCAAATTATTTTTTGCTCTAGAAAGAAGTCATTTCTTCCATAAGGACATTCTGTCAAGAGCTACTGTTTTCCTTCTATAGTCTCGGATCTCTGGGTCCAGAGATGGGATAAAAACCCCTTTCACCATTTTAGAGAACTTCAGTCCATTTCTCTGTAACGCATCCTGCTACGGTTTGGACATGGTTTGAGTGTGTCCTCCAGGGTTTCCTGTGCAGGAAGCCTGGTCCCCAGTGTGGTGACATTGAGGAGGTAGAACCTGAAGAGTTGGAACCCAGTGGGAAGTAATTAGGTCCTGGGGTCTCCACTGTGACAAACAAATCAGTATCATCTTATGAGTACAGATTGTTACAAAGCAAGAACACCCCACACACTTGCCTGTGCTGCTTGTTCCCTATCTGCTGCTCTGCCTTGTGACACATCCATGGGGGCTGGGCAGTCCAGGTCACCAGAGACAGATGCCAGAATACCAGTGTTGTGACGTTTGGACCCTCTGGCCATCTACTGTGTTGTAACATCAAGAAACACAGTATGACACATCTATACTTGAATATTGGATTTACATATTTTTAAAAAATTTATTTGACAGATAGAATTAGAGAGAGAGAGAGAGAGAGAGAGAGAGAGAAAGGTCTTCACTCCGTTGGTTCACCCCCCAAATGGCTGCTATGGCTGGCGCTGCACTGATCCGCAGCCAGGAGCCAGGTGCTTCCTCCTGGTCTCCCATGCGGGTGCAGGGCCCAAGCACTTGGGCCATCCTCCACTGCCCTCCTGGGCCACAGCAGAGAGCTGGACTGGAAGAGGAGCAACTGGGACTAGAACCCCGGCACCCACATGGGATGCTGGAGCCGCTGGCAGAGGATTAACCAAGCGAGCCAGGGTGTCCGTCTCGGATTTACAGATTGTATCACGTGCTATTTCTCAATGTTTCTGTCAAATTCTAATCCGTGGGTCATTGCCCTGGGATTTAGCTTTGGATCACTCTGGCTAGTTCTATCTATTACCTAATATCCCTCTTCACTTGTCAGCTGTTTTTCTCTCTCTTTAGATCGCTGCTGCATCAGTTTACAAATGTGCTGTTATCTCTCCCATTGAAAACAAAAGCAAAAACAATACCAAAAGAATTCACTTGGGGCTGACATTGTGGCTCAGAGGGTTAAGTCATCACCTGAGACTGGTTCTGGCTGCTCCATTTCTGATCCAGCTCCCTGCTAATGCATCTGGGAAATCAGTGAGGGATAGCCCAAGTGCTTGGGCTCCTGACACCCATGTGGGAGACCCAGATGGAATTCCAGGCTTCGGGCCTCAAATGAACCAGCAGATAGAAAATCTCTCTCTCTCTCAGTCTCTCTCTGTCTGTCTCTCTCTCTCTCTCTGTCTAACACTGTCTTTCAAATAAGTAAATAAATCTTTGTGAAAAAAAGAATTATCATGACTCCTCTGTTCATTTACTGTCCCTGTTTCTCCATTTCTTACACATGGCTTTATAATCAAACTGTCCCTGATTTGTGCTTTGTCCAAACCCTGTGTTTTGAAATATAGTGGCTTAATTCTCACTCATTTCTGAATAGTCTCTAATTTTAATTTCAAAGTTTTCTTTCTCCTGAGTTACTTAGGAGACTGAGTTAACATTTCTAAGCGGAAAGTTTCTTCTGGGCTGGCCTCTGGTTGTTTACTGTCTGGTTTCATGACATTGTAATCAGGCTGTATAATTTCTGCTTCGGGGGATTTAAAAACTTCTTTTTTTTTTTTTGGTAACTTAACATCTGGCTAATTATTGTAAATGTTCCATGGTGTTTGAATAGAATGTTCATTTTCGATTTGTTGGGTATACAATTCTATATATATCAAATCAAGCTGGATATTTGTGATATTTAAATTCTTTAAATTGATTTTGCCTATTTGATTTTCCATTTTCTGAAAGCTTTTATTTTCTGCCTGTTGGTTCTGGCTTTGCCAGTTTCTCTTTGTATTTTTGAAAATATTTTATATATATATATATACACATATAAATGTCAATGCTACATTGTTTAGTCCTTAAGTTTTCAACTTCCCAACAAAATATGCTTTTATCAACATAAAATAATTGTCCTCATCACATTAAATAAGTGAATGGCTTCAAAAAATTCATGAAAAGTGTGTTTGTGAAAATTGATATGTGGGTTTAAAGTTTTTGAGTTTATCTTTAAATTTCATTTTCCACAAACTTTTGAAAATACTCTTGCATTCAGTTTTGATCTTGCATTCAGTTTTGTCACTTATATGGTTTTCTAAGCTGATTTTATTTTATTTTCTCTTCATGATATTTGATACAACTCTCTATTATAGCACCTATACTCTGTATATTATTATTAGTATTAGTATTACCTGTGTCAGTGTCTCTCATCAAATTGTAAGTCCTTATACAGTGAGCAGTGTGCCTGAATCTCCTTAATGACCCTAGTGTATAATGTGATGCCTGGCACAACAGCATTCAATAATAATTTTTAAAAAAGATTTTATTATTTTTTTTTGAGAGGTAGTGTTACAGACAGAGAGGGAGAGGCAGATAGAGAGGTCTTCCATCTCCTGGTTCACTCCTCAAATGGCCACAATGGCCAGAGTTGAGCTGATCCGAAGCCAGGAGCCAGGAGCTTCTTCTGGGTCTCCCACGTGGGTGTGGGGCCCAAGGACTTGGGCCATCTTCTACTGCTTTCCCAGGCCATAGCAGAGAGCTGGATCGGAAGAGGAGCAACTGGGACTCAAACCAGTGCCCATCTGGGACGTTGGCACCACAGGTGGAAGATTAACCTACAGCACCACAGCACGGGCCCCTGTTCAACAATCTTGAATGAACTGTGTGTAATGGGTAACGTCTTCATGGAGACCTCCTATAGAGGTGCTATAAATAGAATGAGCTGGGGTTATTGTCTCTACCCTTGGCCTGCAGGAATCTATCCTCCATGTAACAACTGAAAAGCTTCTTTTAAACCTTAAGTCCCATCTGTCACTTCTCTGCTCAAAATCTGATTCTTAGGGATCTCCTACTTCAAAGTAATTCTAAAGCTTTTACCTTGGCCCGCGGCATCCAGTGTGAGGTGGCCTTGTCTGCCACCTGCTCTCCATGCACCCAGCTATTTCACATTATCCTCTCTATTTTTCTTTAAACAACCCAAGAAGACTGCAGCCTTCAGGGACTTCATACTTGGTCTCTTTCTCTCTGGCACACACTCCCCCTGCTCCACGTCCACCTGGGTTGTTCTCTCATCTCATGCAAAAACTCTTCCCAAATGCCACTTGCCTTTGATGATCTTGTCTAAACACAGTCTCTGTGCCTCTAGCTTTTCAACCACATTGATTTCTTCATATCCTGTGACATCACGGGACATTAAATATTTATTTATTCATGCCCTGCTGGAATGGAAACTTCATGGCAACGACATGCCTGGTTTTCCATTGCTGTTTTGCAAGTGTGTAGTGAATTTAGGATATCACTTGTGGAATGAATAAGTACAATTGTTTGTTTGATCTTGTTAGCTGTTGCTTGAAGCACAGACCCAGGAGACAGATGCTACAGAGCCTGTGCCCTGTCGGTTTTGTGCACCCGCCAGAATAACTTAGGATGTGGGCTGTGGGGACAAGCTAAGAAGGCATATGTGTACTAGGTGAGACCAAAGCTTGGGTATGCAAAGATGTATTTTATTTTGGTCTTTGTAGAATGTCCTCTTGCATTCTCAGTAAGAAGGTGAAAAATCACATTTGTGGTTAACTCTCATTTAAGTCTTCTAGTTCTTGAACAGAAGCAGGGTTGCACAAACCACATTTTCCCCTTCAATTTGCAGTACCAATGGAGAAGCTCATTATTCACAATACATGAATCCTTAATAAATGTTTAATTGAGCTGAATTAAAGTGCAAAGCCAGCACAGAATTATGTGAGGATAATAAAAACAATCTATTTCAGTTTTAAGATCTTATAATTTTGTCTTCCATACTTACTGACTGGAGCATTTGTTAAGATTTTTCAATACCTATAAACTGCATTTTGATTCATGAGCCAAATTTTCTCAGGCACTGAGAATCTGTAAAGACAACTGGAGTTCAAAGGATAGGGGAGGTAGCAATGATGAGGTTGGTGGTATGCCTTAAAGCAATGCTGCCAACTTTGCCCTGGCAATGGTGTCTCATCCTTATTAAAAACTTATAAGTGCCAAGTATCATAAAGGCTTTCAATGCACTTAAAGGTCTTATTTAATGAAGTACATTAATTAAATATGATTAAATGAATTATTAGTTAAGGGGATTAGGGCATTCTTAACTCCACAACTCAGAATTAGATGATGTTATTAATTCCATTTCACCACTAGGAAACCAAGGGTCAGAGAACAGCTTTCCTAAGGTTATAGACCTGGCTAGTGGGAGAGTTGGGTTTGTCATGTAAGTGATTTAAATGCTGAAAGTATACTTGATTAGGTGCTTCTCTTATACCAGGGTACTTCTGAATTTCATGGAATTAAACAATAAATTTATTTTGGAGAAGGAAGAGAGAATTGAAGCCCATGCATAGTTTTTTCATAGTATACATTTTCCATGAACCTGTTGAAGACCTTGGGCACAATCAGTAGGCCACATGAAACTCTGTTTTGCTTCTCAACTTTCAGGAGAAACCCACAGGGACCTGATTGCAGGACATGAAGCTTTTCCTGAGTTCTGGAGCAGAGCAGGTATGCGGAATTCCCTAAGTGGCAAGAGAGATGAATGGTCAAGCAGTGGATCTGTCAGACTGTCTGAAAAATGACGGATTTTCATCTCTAAGTAGTAACAGATGATTAAAGAGGACAGATCATATTCAAATCCCACAAACTCAAATCCTTACTTGTTTTCTAAAAGTAGTATAAAATGATTGTTTTCTTGTGCATGTTCCATAAAGATTCTGTATTAGCATTTAAAATAGACCTTTTCAAAGGGTCTCAAGCAATCTTCCTGCAGAATGAGAGAAATTTAAAGCTGAGTTATAGGGGCCAGCATTGTGGCTCAGCGGATTAAACCACTGCTTGCCGTGACAGTATCCCATGTGAGCACCAATTCGTGTCCCAGCTGCTCCACTTCCCATCTAGCTCCCTGCTAATGCACCTGGGAAAAGAGGAAAATGGCCCAAGTGCTTGGGCCCCTGCCACTCATGTGGGAGACCTGGAAGAAGCTCCTGCCTTCAGCCTGGCCCCAGGGATGGTGGTTGTGGCCATCTGGAGAGTGAATCAACAGGTGGAAGATGTCTCTATCAGTCTCTCCCTCTCCCTGTAACTCTTTCAAATAAGTAAATCGATAGAAAAATGAATTCTAGGAAAAAATTCTAGTCCACAGCAAGTATGATTTCTCCCTTAGAAAACAGACTTTTACTAGAATTTGCCCAAAAGGTAACTTAATATAGCTAAGCAGAATTATTTGCTTAGCTATACTATCTACAAATTGAAGGAGAACTTTAAGTTTTGTGCACAAAGCCTGAAAAAGCTTAAAAATTTTTATTTTCTATTTATTTTTATTTCTTATTTTTTGCCAGGAAGAGTTACACAGTAAAAGAGAGACAGAGAGAAAGGTCTATTTTCCATTGGTTCACTCCCCTAATGGCCGCCACGGCTGGCGCTGTGCCGATCTGAAGCCAGGAGCCAGGTGCTTCCTCCCTGTTTCCCATGTGGGTGCAGGGCCCAAGCACTTGGGCCATCCTCCACTGCCTTCCTGGGCCACAGCAGAGAGCTGGACTGGAAGAGGAGTGTTGCAGTTGATTTCTCAACAATGCTGCAGTGGATTCATTTCTGAGAGGAGGAGTGTGGTGGGGGCAAGAGGTGCAGAGTCACCACACAGACCCCGGGAGTCAGGTGAAAGCGGGCTTGAGGCAAGCAGCCCGCAACCAATGCCCCCAACCAATCACAGCCTGTTGCCAGGCAGGCTCCGTTTGCCATGTGGGTTCCAAAGCCATCCACTCACAGCCTGTTGCCAGGCAGGCTCCATTGCCAGGTGGGTTTCAAAGGCATTCCTGAGTAACTGACACTCGCTTGCAAGTGGCCATCTTGTCATGGTCTTCTCATTCCACCACAGAGGAGCAACCGGCACTAGTACCTGGTGCCCCAACCGGGACTAGAACCCCAGGGTGCCGGCACCGCAGGCAGAGGATTAGCCAAGTGAGCCACGGCGCCAGCTCTATTTTCTAATTTTTAAAAAGTAAAATCATAGCTTAAAAAAACTTAGTTGGCAAGTCACAAACTTTCCTAACTTCTTACTTATTATTTATACTTTGGTCCCTTTTACCTTTTGAAGCTTCTGCAAGATAACTGTTTCATTTCTCTTTTATTGGAGATTTTCCAATGCAATGTATTTGCAATCATAATTATTTTTATTAATGTATTAGGCTCCCTGACCAGGCTATGAATTACTCTCTGAAACTAGCATGAAAGGAGGCATCAACAGTCATCAGGATGTGTCTATTAAACAAATAAAAAAATTATATGCAGTATTTTGGCATCTATTTTCCCTATTGTTACTTATTTATTAGTAGTGTTTGTTAGCTCACTCAGCCATTCTTGGCAGTTCTGGGTGCTAACAGAAGAGAAGACAGTTTAGTGCATTACTGATTTCTGCAGCTGTATTTGGCCTAAGTGCCAAAGGAAACCCCACGACACATGCTCTGGTTTGCAGATGGGAGTGTGCGTCTTTGGCCTCTTGTTCTTCATAAGTGCTGGCTCAGCAATTGTGCTCAGTATGCCGGTAGTCTGTGAAGCACATTCACATTTATTCTCATTTATTCTGCACAACAAGGCCAAGGAAGGTGAATTGTTTCCATAGTTTAAGTGACTTGCTCGAGATTGGGCAGTAAATTTATGATAAGTTGGGATATGAACCAAGGCCCCTTAACCTTGCACTTTCAAACACAGCAGAAGATCTTAAAGTGATTCTTCTATGAGCTTAAATGGTGCTGATTGGATACAGCTGTGTGATGCTAAACTTTATTCTGTAGGGCCTATTTATTTAGAGGCAAGCCAATCATTATCATCAGGAATAAAACTTCAGTGGATATTTCAGTGCTTTTATTTAATTTGTAATTGAAGTATCTCACAAGCATATACATCTGTTGATTTTTTCAAATAATGATTAAGTCTTTTGAATTATTTGATTTGTCTTCGTACATTTTTAAAATAAATTTCATTTTTTCTGCTATTTCATTTTCTTGGAGATTGGCAACATTCAAAATGGGTTGATTAAGCCAAATCATCAGTGGAATCTTTCAGAATACTTGCATAAGGTAACATTAACAAAGCTTTCTTTCCACACGTGAGGTCCGTTGTTCACAAATACAATTGTCAGAGTGATGAGCTAACCAGTATATGCTTCCTTGAGATCCACATCAGGATGCAACAATGAGACTGCTGACTAATGGGGAAGGTCAGTGTAGCAAAAAGGTTTGCTCCTCCCTTTCACCTTCTTATATCACCTTTTTTTTCTGGTCTTTCTATTTCTGTCATGTGTTCTTCCTTTCTGCAATTCATTTTTCAAAACTTACAGTAATACCCCCCAATCCTGGCAAACTTCTTTTTCTTTTTTCGGTTAATTTATTTGAAAGGAAGAGTGACAGAGAGAGAGAAGAGAGAGGAGAAAGAGATCCTTCGTCTGCTGTTTCATTGCCCAGATGGTCTCAAGTGTTTACCAGCCAATAAGATGCTGTCTCTAAGATTAAGGCATACACATTTATGTTAAGAAAGCATCTGTTCATCTGTATTTTGTACATGTCCAATATAGACACAGTTTAAAATATTTTTGTTTATTGGAGGGAGAGAGAGAGAGAGAGAGAGAGAGAGAGAGAGAGAGAGATCCCATCTGCTGGTTTACTCCCCAAATGCCTGCACAGGAAGCAGGCTGAGGTTGAAGTAGGGAGCCTGGGGCCAGGGATCAAACTATTGGAGCTGTTATCTGCTGCTTCCCAGGGTGTGAATTAGCAGCAAGCTGGAAGCAGGAGTTGGAGCAGGGCATTAAGCTAGGTCCTTTGTTGTGGGACATGGACATCTTGACTGACAAAGTAACCACTTGGCCAAATGCTTACCCGCTGGGTTTTTACCAACAATGCATGCCCATTTTTTTTCAAAGGTTTTGTCAACATGTAAGAAGATAATCACATGTTCTTTACTAGATCTATCAATATGGGGTATGCTAATAGTAGTTTGACTAATTTTTTTAAAAAATTATTTTTATTTGAAAGGTAATGGCAGAGAGAAAGATAGAAAGAGAGGAGAGGAGAGAGGGAGAGACAGAGAGAGAAAAATATCTTCTATTTGCTGGTTCACTCTCCAAATGCCCGTATCAGCTATGGCTGGGGCATTTTCCTAACACTGGAGATTTTAGGTTATTTAATAACTTTATGTCTTCTAAGGAAATAGTCAGTTTAAGCTTTCTAATTATAATTTAATTAATTTTGGTAATCCAAGTATACATTCCCTGAGAAAATTACCCATTTCATCTAAATCTTTATTTTAATACTGTTCTATAGAATATGTTTTATAATTTAAATATTTCTCTAATGAATATTTCCCTTTCTTAAGAAAATTTGTATTTTTCTGCCAACTCCCCCTTTTAATGATCAATTTATTAAGTAGTTTGTACTTTAAATTTTTTTCAAAAAATTAAGATTTAAATTTATTCTACTATTTTTATATATTCTACCTCATTAATTTCAACCTTCATTATTTCTTTCTTCTGTTTTGTTTAGTTTTACTTTGTTTTATTTTTTAGTTTTTTGAAGATGAATATTTACTTTTATTTTCACTAAGTCTTTAGAATTATGGATTTTCTTCTGATTATTGCTGTAAGTGTATCTCACAATTGTGATAGTCAATGATTTTTAAAGGAATTTTGAATTTTCAGTTTGTATTTTCCCAGTATGTTTTGTATCCAGGGTAAAGGACCTTTTGTTTTTATCCTTATTAACAACATCTTTATTGCATTGTGGTCAGACTTGTTTCTTGAAGCATTTTCTGCTTCACACAACTTGCTAATTTATGATACATTTTTGTGACTCTTCCACAAGTGTAACTCTCACACACTCGCGCACACACTCAGCCGTGAGCAGCTGGCCTAGTAGCTGGGAGGCTCACAGCCCCTGACAGAGCCCTGGAGTCGACTCCCACTTCCTGCCTTTGCAGACTCTGAGTGGCAGTGGTGATGTCTCAACTGCGATACAGCCCCCTGGCCTTGGCCCTTGCCAGCTGTAGTACTCTGTTCTTTTTTTTTTTTTTTTTTTTTTTATGGTAGATAAACTTTTACTTTTTATTTTTTTTTTAACTTTTATTTAATGAATATACGTTTCCAAAGTACGAATAATGGATTACTATGGCTTCCCCCCCATACCGTCCCTCCCACCCACAACCCTCCCCTTTCCCACTCCCTCTCCCCTTCCATTCACATCAAGATTCATTTTCGATTATCTTAATATACAGAAGATCAGCTTAGTATACATTAAGTAAGGATTTCAACAGTTTGCTCCCACACAGAAACATAAAGTGAAAAATAATAGATGATTTTTTTTAATGATGATGAAATCAGATCAGACCTATTGTCATGTTTAATCCCAGTGAGAGTCAAGTTGGGAGTTGATAGTTTCTATTCTTTTTTTTTTTTTTTTTTTTACAGAGGATCAGTTTAGTATGCATTAAGTAAAGATTTCAACAGTTTGCACCCCCATAGAAACACAAAGTGAAATATAATGGCAGATGCCCTAAATAGCACTCTGGCCTCAGAATCAGCCCTAAAGGCATTCAGATCTGGCTGAAAAGCCCATGAGAGTATTTCAGGCATGGAAAGCCAAGACACTCTGGCAAAAGATCTCTGTGAGTGAGATCTCAGTGAAAAGAACAGGTCTTCAAAGAAGGAGGTACCTTTCTCTGAAGGGAGGAGAGAACCTCCACTTTGACTATGACCTTGTCTAAACAAGATAAGAGTCGGAGAACTCAAGGGGCTTCCATAGCCTTGGAAACTCATGACTGGAGCATAGGGAGATTACTGATGCCATAGACAGGAGTGTCAATTGGTAAAGTCAACAACAGGAGTCACTGTGCACTTACTCCTCATGTAGGATCTCTGTCCTTAATGTGCTGTGCATTGAGATTTAATGCTATAACGAGTACTCTGTTCTTTAAGAATCTTCTGTCCTTTGTTTTATTTTGTTTTTCTGATCCTGCTTGTGCTGAGAGTAATGTATGAGCTTGAGCTGTAACTAGTGCCGTGTTTCTGCGTCTTCTTGGCTCTCCTGTGCTTTCCTTAGTGTAAATGTGATTGCCATATTTTCTGGTTTATGGATTTTTCTAAGAGTTGTGTCTCCATTGTCAGTTGTGGATTTTAGCGTGAAATGTGTCTTTTTTTTTTTTTTTTGACAGGCAGAGTGGACAGTGAGAGAGAGAGAGACAGAGAGAAAGGTCTTCCTTTGCCGTTGGTTCACCCTCCAATGGCCGCTGCGGCTGGCATGCTGCAGCTGGCGTGCTGTGGCCGGCGCACCACGCTGATCCGAAGGCAGGAGCCAGGTACTTATCCTGGTCTCCCATGCGGGTGCAGGTCCCAGGGACTAGGGCCATCCTCCACTGCACTTCCGGGCCATAGCAGAGAGCTGGCCTGGAAGAGGGGCAACCGGGACAGAATCCAGCGCCCTGACTGGGACTAGAACCAGGTGTGCTGGCGCCGCAAGGCGGAGGATTAGCCTAGTGAGCCGCGGCGCCGGCCGGAAATGCGTCTTTCTTATCACAGTATTTTTCCTTTGAATTCTATTTTGTATCTGGAGCACTTACTTTTTTCTTATTGCTTCCATGTTCCCGGTATACCTTTAGCTAGCCTTTTATTATTTTTAAGATTTACTTGAAAGAGTTAGAGAGAGAGAGGAAGAGAAAGAGAGACAGACAGAGACAGAGACAGAGAAAGAGAGAGAGAGAGAGTGTTCCATCCACTGGTTCACTCCCCAGATGACCACAATGGCCAGTGCTGGGCCAGGCTGAAGCCAGTAGCCAGGAGCTTCATCTGTGTCACCAACATGGGTGGCAGGGGCCCAAACACTTGGGCCATCTTCTGCTGCTATTACCAGGCCATTTGTGGGGAGCTAGATTGATAGTGGAGCAGCTGGGACTTGAACCAGTGCTCATATGGTATGCTGGCATCCCAGGCAGCTGCTTTACCTGCTATACCACCAGGCCAGCCCCCTATCCCTTTATTGTTAACATTTCTGAAACTTTATTTTAGGTTGTTTCTTCTATATAGCATATGTTTGGATTTTATTTTGTCAGACAAATTAAAAATTGGTTTTGCTTTGAACCCATGCCCATGATGGTATTGATGCAACCTTTGTAATACACCTCCCAGGTCTCCTCCCCAGTCTGTGAAGTTACTATAGAATTCTGTCTCCTGAATGTGGCCCATGGGCCCTGGGGACAAAAAACCCTGCCCTGTTGTTTCTCTTGTCATGGATCCACACCCGGCTTTCTCTGGACACTGGATGGGAAGCAACAGAGGGCAGGGCGGCGGCAGCAGCTGCTGTTTCTTCTTCTTCTTCTTCCTCCTGCTCCTCTTCTGCTTCCTCTTGTTCTTCTTTTTTTAAAGATTTTTATTTATTTATTTGAAAGGCAGAGTTATAGAGAGGCGGAGGCAGAAAGAGAAAGAGAGGTTTTCCAACTCTGGTTCACTCCCCAAATGGCCACAATGGCTGGAAATGGGCCAATCCAAAACCAGGAGCTTCTTCTGGGTCTCCAGTGCAGGTGCAGGAACCCAAGTATTTGGGTCATCCTCCACTGCTTTCCCAGGCACATTAGCAGAGAGCTGGATCAGAAGTGGAGCAGCTGGGACTTGAACTGGTGCCCATATGGGATGCCGGCACTACAGGCAACAGCTACGATCAGGCAGGGCTTCTTTAGTGATCTTTAACCTCTCTTTTCATGTTGCCAAGGGAAACAGATCCCTGTGATCTATAGGCCTTTCCTATAAGGTTTCTCTTAGAACACCGAGTTGAAGGGAGTGATACGCAGGTTGCCCCACTTCCTCAGTCCCTGTGTCTTTCCTCTCACTCTGTCCCACAGCCCTGGGGACTGAAAGTCAGAAGGCAATGAGCTCTTCCCCAGCTCTCTTTATCTTAGCCTTGGGCAGCTGCTTCATGGTCTAGCTGTTGTAGGAGAGAGAAGTTAACTTCCTTATAGATTTGTAGATACCCTGTGACCTGATTCCTCCAGGCACTGGTTCTTTACATGCAAAATAATTCAAAAATTCCTCTTTCCACAAAGTCTGGTTGGCAACTCAATTACCCTGCTGCCAACTCAAGCAAAAATCTAATTTGACAGTTAAAGCTCAAAAATGACCTCATTGATGTAGGACCCAGGATCTGCTCTGAAATACTTGACTTCCAAGGACAGATTCGCCAGAACTTGAGAATGCATGTAACAAAACTATGAAGTTATCTCCTGTTGCTGTTGATTTCGTTTGAGAGGATTCACCGGGAGTTGGGTGAAAGCAGGCCTGAGGTGAGCAGCCCGCAGACTCGTTTATTTCAGTTGCTACAGCTGCTTACACAGCCAAGGCAGCCAATCCAGTCAAGGGGTGGTCTATGCCCTAACCAACCACAGCCTGTTGCCAGTCAGATTCTTGTTGCCAGGCAGTTTCTGAAACCATCCAATCACGGCCTGCTGTCAGTCAGACTCTGTTGTCATGTGGTTTCTGAAGCCATCCAATCATGGCCTGTTGCCAGGCAGTTTCTGTTGTCAGTGGTCATCTTGGCATGACCTTCTCACCTCATTCCACCACATTTCCCCCTTTTCGTTTATTTTTGAGCAACAGGAGGCATGATTCTTGGCCATACCATTGTTGACCCTGTTTCCATGTGGTCTCCATACAAAGCTGTGCCTGTCTTAGGTTGTCCCCCAGGGGATCTTACCTGTCATTGACTAACCAGTGCTCAAAACAGTAGACCACAGGAGTGCTTGCTCAGATAGGGGTAGGAATGAGGAACAATGGTAATCAGGAATGGCATGACCGCACACAGGCTGTGGGCCGTTTGAGTGGCTGACCCAGAGCTAGTGGGGTATAAAACAGTAGCGGATGTGGCTATGGGCAGTTTCTCAGGGTAGGATGATAGGGCAGGTGTGTCTGCTAACAAGGCAATCTCTCTCAGTCTTGTTCAGCTGGTTTTGCTTGACTCTCAGTTGCAGGCTTGATGTTTCTGGCTGGTACCCTAATGGGCTGTTCTGCATTCTCTGGAAAGACACAAGCATATCCTCAACCCTCGATTTGCAGAAGCCTTTCTACAGGCATTGGAATCCAGGGCCTGAATTTTGCATCTGCTCCTACATTAACGGCAAACATGCAGGTGGGATGGGGTCTAGCCGCTGCCCTGAGAGCCTGGGGTGTCCGAGTACTGCCACAAATGTGGGGATCCTCACTGGGTGCGGATGGGATGACCTGGCCTGAGTTACTGCCTAGAGCTCCTCTAAGTTCATCCCATAGGTATGTGGGGGGTGGCTGACTAGGCATTGCTACATTATTTGCTACCTTGTTTGCTACCTTGTTTGCTGCATTGTTTGTTACATTGTTTGCTACCTTGTTTGCTACATTGTCATTTTTACTGTGGGAGCTCTCTCTCCCTAAGTCATCAACTGTAGTCTGTGAGACAGGGACCTGGAGTGACAAGCTCTTATCACTCACAGATTCACTATGTTTGGTAATCTGCATGTGTTTCTGAGAGAGGGATATCTTTCCCACGTTTGAACACCTAAGAGCGGTGCGCTATGGCAATTCTAGCCAAAGGAAAGACACGTACAGCACTGCTGCCATAACAACGCAAATTCCTAGCACCTCAGTAGCTGATGGCATTCTGCAGGGGTTTCCCTACGTTAGACAGACAGTGGTGTCTCAGATCATACGTATGTCCTGTGCTTAGTGGGGGACTTCCTTGATTCATTAGGTCAAGTCCGTATGCCCACATGGTGTCTCCGGAGCGTCACCTCTCTCGAGTGATGGAAAATGACTTGGTTCCAAATTCTGGGATGATCAGTCTCTTATGTGAATTCGCTGGGAGAATCAAAAGTAAAAGGAGGAGCCGAGAAGCCGCGTACGCTTCTGGGTGGTGTGTGCCAAACCTGGGGTCACTTAGACTGAGGACAAGGACAAGGAAAGGGGCGTAGGAGGGGGTTCTGTGCTCACCCTCACAGAACCGAACAGCACACAAAACACTGAGGGGCCTACTTGCCAAAATCAAGGGGGGACCTTGCCGAGTCTGACACGCTGTCTCTATCACGTTGGCGCGCCAGATGTTGACATGACCTTCTCACCTCAGTGGTCATCTTGACATGAACTTTTCACCTCATCCCACCACAATCTCCACTCCAGGAGTAATTACAGAGAGTTGCACAGACTGCTGGTTTTGGTAGAACTGGTCAAATTATATGCACACAAATACATCTCTTTTAACCCTGCTGTGGTGTTTGAATTTCCTACCATTTTGGATAGTTTCTAGATAAGGCAATGTTTCTGGGGAAAAAAATATTGAAGGCCTCTTCTGGGGCCATTTAATATAAAGCTACACAACGTTGTGAGTGATTGACAGTCTCTGGTCTCTGAGTCCAGTTTGCATTGCCCTAACAGAATATTGCAGCCTGGGTAATTTAATGAGTCTAGACTTGTTTTTATAGTTCTGGAGACCAGGAAGTCCAAGTGCACACTCTTGGCATCTGTTCAGCACCTGGTAGGGGTCTTCTAGCTGCATCCTTCCATGGTGGAAGTGGAAGGGCAGGAGGGCAAAAACTGATCCTTTTCTCAGAAACTCACTGTTTCAAGACCTAACCCAGTCCCAGGATAACAGCATTAACCATATCACCAGGGCAGAGCCTCATAACCTAATCAGCTGCTAAAGGCCCCACCTCTCAACACTGTTGATTGGGAATTAGGTTCCCACACTTGAACTTCGGGAGATACATGTGCCTGGTTATCTCTGTATTTGCCACCAACTTATCCAGGAGAAGTGAGAATATGGTTATTGTTTCATTCATTACTAGCATGAGGCGATGGGGGCTCATCTCCAAGATGTAGAGGCTCTGCTCCAAGAAAGAAGTTGATTGATCCTGTGAATCACATCTAAGGCTGGAATCAAAAAGACAGTTTGCCATATTGAGTGACTGTGTCCTTTGTCCTTTACAAAGCTGAGCTCTGGCTCCCATACCACAAGATAAGGTGGAATTCTGATGTCTGTTGTATGGATGACAATGCACCATGTTTTATAAGCCACATTGGTAGCCTTCAGCAAAAATCAGCACAAGTTATTCATGCCCTTAACGGCACTCATGCAGAGATGATCAGAGTTTAGCAGGAGAATTGTTTATTATTATTATTATTTATTAGAGATCTATTTTTATTTATTTAAAAGGCAGAGTTACAGAGAAAGAAGGAGAGACAGAGACAGAGATCTTCCATCTACTGGTTCACGCCCCAAATAGTCACATAGGCTGCAGCTGGGAACTCCATCTGGGTCTCCCATGTCAGGGGTAGGGGCCCAAGCACAGGGGCCATCCTCCAGTGCTTTCCCAGGTATGTTACCAGGAAGCCAGATTGGAAGTGGAGTAGCTGGGACTTGAACTGGTGCTCACATATGGGATGCTGGCACAGTATGCAGTGGCTATACCTGCTGTGCCACTATGCCAGGCTCTAACAAGAGAATTAGAATCACCACATCATCTCTGATTTAACTTTTATGAGTTTAAAAGCTCCATTTTATTCCTAAAATTATCTACATTTATTTTAATCTAGGGAAAACCCATACCATTAATGAGTTAGCCAGTAAGTCATAACATGAAGTAAATATGAAAACCACACTTACTGGAGGGGAACCAGAAGTAAAGATTTAGTTAATATTGACATATTTTATATCCTAAAGAGGTTACCTCAGGACCCTAAGAGCATGACACTCCCAGATGAGCAGCTAAACTGACATTGATTTTTGTGTTTGTGTGAGTGTAATGGCTTGGTGCCGTGCCATTATTTACATGCCATTAAGGAGACTCCTCCAATTATACCCAGTTGTATTCAAGATAGAATTTTGTGAAGGCTGTTTTCATCTTAAAAAATATAGAGTACCAGGCGGTACATTTGCTTCTCCCTTGTGTTTTGGGATTGCCGCTGTGTTTGCGTTGATTTAGAAGATCTAACAAGTTCTTCATGTGCCTCCGGTCTATCAGCTGTTAGAAATCACAGGAGCAGGGAGGAAGAAAGCTGGGGGGTATTAGATTAACTAAGAAGTCAACAAACTTGTTTTTCATTGAGGAACAGACTAACACAGTTCTTAAGCCTGTTTGTGAGAGACTATCTGTAATATATATCAATCTATTTATATTAATATTTAACCACATGATTTAACATAGCTCTTAGACATCAAGTAGATTCTGGGGTGAGTGGTACAACAGTGAAGATGCTTTGGTGACACACACATGCCATATTGGAGTGCTTAGTTTGAGTCCTGGCCCACCTTTCAATTCCAGCTTCCTGCTAATGTGCACCCTGGGAGGCAGCAGATGATGGTTCAAGTATTTGCGTCCCTACTACCCACATAGGAGATTTTGATTGAGTTTTTGGTTCTTGGCTTCAGCTTGGCACAGTCTTGGCTGATGCAGGCTTTTGATGAGTGGACAAGTGGACTTTTAGTTCTTTCTCTGTATTTCAAAAATAACAAAAATTAAAAAGGAAACCCTAAAAATATGTTTATTGCTGATATTTGAGTAGAGTTGAGAGAATCAACTGAGTCAAGAAATAAGCCAAAATATTATTATGTCTCAATATCGAGAGGGAGAACAATTGTAAAAATACTTGAGGTTGTCTACAGTTCATGGTTTTCTCAAGGATTGTATCTTTTTTTTATTTTAATTTTTTTTGGCAGGCAGAGTTAGACAGTGAGGGAGAGAGACAGAGAGAAAGGTCTTCCTTTTTCCATTGGTTCACCCTTCAATGGCCGCTGCTGATCTGAAGCCTGGAGCCAGGTGCTTCTCCTGGTCTCCCATGCCAGTACAGGGCCCAAAGACTTGGGCCATCCTCCTCTGCACTCCTGGGCCACAGCAGAGAGCTGGACTGGAAGAGGAGCAACCGGGACAGAATCCGGCGCCCCGACAGGGAGTAGAACCTGGTGTGCCGGCGCCGCAGGTGGAGGATTAGCCTATTGAGCAGCGGTGCAGGCCCAAGTATTGTATCTTAATAAGGTGTATGTTTTGAAGGAATTCAAGGGAACCTGGTGCCTCTGTTCAGTAGAGTGTGGCAAAGAGATTACTGGATCATTTCTCCCTATTAAGTTTTTACTCATAAACTAGGCAATACTATTTAAACATATTTTTAAAGTACTGTCAACTCTGCTACTAACTTAATCAAAAACTGAGTTCAAAGGCTATATTTGTTATAGTATTCTATAAATATATATATGCATTAAACAGTGTGTCAGTTTCACTCAGAAATTTTGGACTTTATTAAATCACCTGTCAACTCAAAAGGAGGTATTTCTAAGGTAGCCTGTGAATGCTTTAGAAGGTTTAGGGATTTGGAGTAACCATTCATTCTGATTCCCAGTGCTTCAGAAGTAGTAATAACAATAAAATAATAAATGGGTTGATAAAGGCGATCTTTACTGAGTGCTCACTTGTTGCTAAGTTCTGGGCTGATAAATTCTTTACGCGTATCTTCATGTGATCTAAGTATCACCATATAAGGTAAACACTTTTGTTGACCATAATTTGCAGATGAGAAACTGGAACTTACATGAGTCTAATGATGGGAAAATATCACAAAAATATTAAATGGAGCAACTGGGAACCAAAATCATTCCACTCTGAAAACACACATTTTTAAACACTGGTCTAATTGGCTTTCTAGTCCTTCGTTAGTGAGAGTGATCTTTTGAAAACAAAAACCCTTTCTTACTGCTTCAGTGTAAGGCTCTCCATCTCTCTTGAAATCTATGTTTGTTAAAATGCTTCACAAGCCCTCTCTGTGAGCTCCCTCTTTGGAAGGCACTGCTCCCTGCCCCCCCACCCCATAGGAGAAGTGCAGCTTCCAGGTATTTCATCCCTTTTCTCCCCTCTTCACAGAATACTCCAAGCGATGTGACCCTTTCACTCTTAGTTAACTCTAATTCACCTGACCGTTCTCAGCTAAAACTCATTTTCTCCTACACCCCACTTTTAAAATCTCGAGTTGTAAGTATTTTTAATTTTTAAAAAATTGTATTGATTTTTAAAGATTTAACAATTTTCCACATTTTGTCATATTCACATCATATGTAGATATAAATATATACTGTTTTATCTTGGAAACAGGAATATTTATACCATATAACATGGGATTTGTGATTATGTTAATTAAGTGATGGAAGGAGGGTATATTATGGAGATGGCATAATTCAATGAAGACATTTATAATTATAAGCCAAATAATACAACATATACACATTTTAATGCTCTCTCTATATGTGTACTAACTCTCACAAATGAGAGAAAATGTGGTATTTATCTTTCTCTGTCCAGATTATTTCACTTAGTAGAGCAATTTCCAGTTCTGTCCACTTTGTTGCAAATGTCAGGATTTTATTTTTTTTATGGCTGAATAATGTTCCATTATGAATATATTCTACATTTTCCTTATCCATTCACCATTGATGGACATCTAGATTGATTCCATATCTTTGCAACTGTGAATAGTGCTGCAAGAAACTTGGGAATAGGTAGTTCTTTCACATGCTGACTTCATTTCTTTCCAATGTATTTCTAGAAATGGGATAGCTGGATCATGTGTAGATCTATTTTTGTTTTTTTGAGGAATCCTCATACTGATTTTATAGGTCTGTACTAATTTGCATACCCATCCACAGTGTATTAGGATATGCTTTTCTGCACAACCCCAACATTGTTAATTTTTATTTCTGGACAATAGCCATCCTAATTGAAGTGAGAGAATACTTCATTGTGGTTTTATTTGTATTTCTCTGATGGCAGTGATCCTAAGCGTATTTCATGTGTTTTTTGAGCATTTATATTTATTTATTTTGTAAAGTGTCCTATTAATACCCTTTGCACATTTCTTAACTGTATTGTTTATTTTGTTTTTGTCATAATTTCATGAGGTCCTTGAAAATTCTGGATAGTAAACCTTTATCAGATGTGTAGTTTGCAAATATTTTCTCCCTATTTGTATCCCTTTGGTCCCTTTGATTTTTTTTTTCTTGATTAATGGCTCCAGCTAAAACTTCTGGGGCTGGATTGAATAGCAATGGTGAGAGTAGGCATCCTTGTCTGGATTTGGATCTTAGTGGAAAGCTTCTAACTTTTACAAATTCAATAAGATGCTGGCTGTGGGGTTTGTCATAAATTGCCTCAATTGTGTTGAGGAATGTTCCTTCTATAGCCAATTTGCTTAATATTTGCATCATGAAATTACATCATGTTTTATCAAATGCTTTCTCAGCATCATTTGAGATAATCATAGTGTTTTTATTCTTCAGTTTGCTGATGCTATGTACCACATTTATTGATTTGCAAATATTGAAGCATTCCTAAATACTTGGGATAAACCCTCCTTGGTCTAGGTGAATGATCTTTCTGATGTATTATTGGGTTTGATTAGCTAGTAATTTGTTGAGGGTTTTTACATCTGTGTTCATCAGGTGTGGGTGATCCTAGCAGTTATCCTGAGCCTAGGCACATGTCTCCCCATCCCTACCTTCTACCAGTCAGGTAAACTGCTCCTGGGTGTGACCCAGGCCCACCTGGAAAGCTACCTTCAAGCTTATTGGAGAGGCATATTGGCACGTGTATTGGTTCTGTCCTATAGTTAGTGTTCCTCTGGGTTAGTTATCTCTCTTCTCTCTGCCCTTTAAAAGCATATGTAGCTGTTAATAAAGTCAGACATGTTTACCGAAACTTGTCTCCAGTGCTCCTTGTGGGAAGGACACTGTTGCTCGGCTCTCCCAGACAGTGTGGCTTTGAAGGATAAGCTGCAATCAAGGATATTGGTCTATAGTTCTCTTCACAGTTGTATGTTCTTCTGTTCATGGAACTAAGGTGATGCTGGGCTCAGAGAAGGAGTTTGGGAGGATTCTTTCCCTTTAAATAGTTTTGAATAGCTTGAGAAGTATTGGAATTAGTTCTTCCTTGAGAGTCTGATAGAGTTCAGCAGTGACACCGTTCAGTCGTTGGCTTTTCTTTATTGGGAGGGTCTTTATTACTGATCCAATTATTGACTTGGCTATTGGTCTGTTCAGGTTTTCTGTGTCTGAATGACTCAAATTTGATAGATTGTATGTTTCCAGGAATCTATCCATTTCTTTTGGATTTTCCAATTTGTTGGCATATAGCTCTTTGTTGTAATTCCTGATGATTCTTTTTATTTATTTGTTATCTGTAGTTACATTTATTTTTTTTTAAAAGATTTCATTATTTATTTGAGTGGTAGAGTTACAGACAGAGAGGGAGAGACTGAGAGAAAGGTCTTCCATCCACTGGTCCACTCCTAAAATGGCTGCAATGGCTGGATCTAGGCTGATCAGAAGCCAGGAACCAGGAGCTTCTTCCAGTTCTCCCATGCCTAGTGCAGAGGCCCACGCTCTGTGTGGGGAGCAATCCGGACTAGACTGAGTTACTGGAATTAAGACTTATTCTATGCATCTGCTCTCCCACAATATGGCGGTGGGAGAGAAGTAAACAGCTTCCGCACAGCTGCCTCCAGTTCAACCAATAAACTGTAGGACTTGCTACTGATTGGAGGAGAGCAGCGTACTCGGCGTGTGGGCAGCCGAGTTGGGATTGGCAGAGGAGGACTATAAAGGAGGAGAGAGACGGCATGCACCAGGAACATCTAAGGGGAACATCTATCCGAATAACACCTGTGCAGCCCCAGAGAGCCGGCCGGCGGTGTGCCGCTCCCCTGCGGAAGTGGGGAATGTGGCCAGGGGGAACTGCCCTTCCACGGAGGTGGAAGGGATAGTAGCCAACCCGGGAAGAACCAGCAGCAAACCCGGGGAGGGCCGAGCAGAGGAAAGAACAGCGCAGGGTCCTGTGTCGTTCCTCCATGAAGAGGGGGAGCGACATAATGGTGCCGTGACTCGGATATGAAGCCTAGGCAGGGTTCAGTGTCGCTCCTCCACGAAAACGGGGAGCGACACTCTGGATCCATCTTCTACTGCTTTCCCAGGACAGGGGAGAGAGCTGTATTGGAAGAGGAGCAGCTGGCACTAGGACCAGCACCCATAGGGGAGCTTGCGCCACAATCAGAGGCTTAGCCCACTACACCACAGTACCAGGCCCACGTTGTTACATATCCTTTCTCATCTTTGATTTTGGGTCTTCTCTCTCTCTCTCTCTCTTTCTCTCTTCTTGGTTAATTGGGTTTTTGGTATATCAATTTTGTATTTTTTAAAAAGAAACAGCTCTTCCTTTCACTGATCTTTTGCATTATTTTTCTTTGTTTCAGTTTATTTCTTCTCTAATTTTAATTATTTATTTCCCCCTACTAATTTTGGGTTTGCTTCATTGCTGTTTTTATATTTCCTTGAGATGCATTGATAGATCATTTATGATCATTTATTTGATGCCTTTCCAATTTCTTGATGTACACACAATTTTCTATAAACTTCATTCTTAACACTGCTTTTCTGTATTCCATAAGTTTTGATACATTGTATTGTCATCTTCATTTGTTTCCAGAATTTTTTGATTTCCCTTTTGATTTTTTTTTTTTTTTTTTTTTTTTTTGGACAGGCAGAGTTAGAAAGTGAGGGAGAGAGACGGAGAGAAAGGTCTTCCTTCCATTGGTTCACCCCCTAAATGGCCACCATGGCCGGTGTGCTGCGCTGATCTGAAGCCAGGATCCAGGTGTTTCCTCCTGGTCTCGCATGTGGGTGCAGGGCCCAAGCACTTGGGCCATCCTCCACTGCCTTCCTGGGCCACAGCAGAGAGCTGGACTGGAAGAGGGGCAACCGGGACAGAATCTGGGGTGCCAGTGCCGCAGGTGGAAGATTAGCCAAGTGAGCCGTGGCACCGGCCCCTTTTGATTTTTTCTATGATCCACTCTTCATTCAGTAGCATGTTGTTCAGTCTTCATGTGTTTGCATATATTCTCATGATTCTTGAGTTGTTAATTTCAAGTTTCTTTGCATTGTGGTCAGAAGATATGCGTGGTTTGATTTCATTTTTTTTTAATTTGCTGAGATTTGTTTTATAGCCAGCACATGGTCTATCCTAAAGAAAGTACCACACACTGATAAAACAATATATATTCTACAGCAGTGGGATAAAAGATTCTATAGTTTTCAGTTAGGTCCATTTGGTCCATAGTGTAGATTATCTCTGTGTTTTTTTGTTTGTTTGTTTGTTTATTTTCTTTCTAGTTGATTTGATGAAAGTTGGGTGTTGAAGTCCTCCATATCTATTGTATCAGAGTCTATGTTTCCCTTTAGATCCATTAATATTTTTAATAGCCAGTTGCCCTGGCATTGGGTGCATATACATTTATTACAGTCACATCTTCATGTTGAATTGATCCCTTAATCATTACATAGTGCCTTTCTTTGTCTCTTTTAATAATTTTTGCTTTATTGCCTGTGTTTTTTGGAGTTTTCATCAAAAGTCATTGCCTAGTCCAATTGCTTGCAGTTTTCCCATGCTTTTCTCTAGTTTGACAGTTTCAAAGCTCAGATTTGGATCCTTGATACTTTTTGAATTGACTTTTGTGAGAGTATAAGGTAGGGGTCTTGTTTCAAGCTTCTGAATGAGGAACTCTAATTTCCCCAACACCATTTACTGAAGATACTGCCTTTTCTCCAAGGAATGTTTTTATCATCTTTGTCAAAGGTAAGTTGTTTACAGATTCATGGATTCATTTCTGGAGTTTTTATTCTGTAGCATTGGTTAGAATTGATTTTAAAGATTCACATATCACTTATACTCCCTTTTTAATACATGTGCATATATTTGCATTATAATTATTTTACTTGCTTAATAACTTTGTGCTTTACAATACTGAAAATTTGCTTTGGGTCATGGCAATGTTTTTCTTGTTAATACTGTTTTCCATCTGCCTATTATGGTACCTGGCCACAAAAATACCTATTGAATGGGCTAATCATTCTGCCCAATGTTATTGTTAATTTGTGATGAATATGTGGGCCAGTGTAAAGATTAAATATGCCAAATAAATTTGAATCTCAGTGTGAGTACTGACAGTAAGATCATGTTCCACACAAGAATAATATACCAATAATGGATGGCAGATTAACTATTGGATGAATTTATAAACGTTTATAATTGAATGTAAAGGAACTTCAAAAAATTATAGAAGCATTGGAATTAACAATCCAAGATGATTGAATAGGGAAAAGTTGTGCTGATTCTGACCACAGGCTGATAATAGAAGAAAAGGGAAGGAACTGCATTCCCAAGGGAGGGACAGTTGGAGAGAAGTTTGCAGTGGAAATTCTACAAAAAGAAGAGACACTGTGGAGCATCAGTGAGCAGAAACCACTGATGGCTCCCACAGCCAATGGCTGGAGGGAACACTGTCGTCTAGGATTAAGGTACCTGGCAAACAGCAGGGAGGAAACATGATGTTAATAGGGTGAGTAGAGACTGCTGTGGCCCACATGCAACTGGCAGATTATATTGGAGGGATAAGTCTGCAGTCTCCATTGACTTGAGTCTGACCTGGAGGGTTGGCAGGGGGCAGGGCACCCACTTAGGCCTGTGAGGTGCTCCCCTCCTCTCACTGTATCACAGCATCCAATTTGCCAAGGAGGGGCACCGACTGACCCCCATCTGTTAGGCAGCTGGCTCTGGGAATGCTACCTCTCTTTCCGTGAATGGGGGAGGACTGTAGGGCTGAGAGTAAATCCTCTGCACTGTGTGACTATGGGAAATCTGTGACTATGTGATCGGGTGTGCAATAGGGTGGGGCAGGATCTTTGGGCAGTTACTCTGTCTGGCTTCAGAATTTCAAGTCTCTATGCCCAAAAGATCTTTTGTGTGGTTCTTGCACCTGAATGGCGGAGTTGGCTAGGCTTGTCGGCTTACCCTAAGTAGCTGGTCACGTTGGAAGAGAGGTGTGGATACTGTGATCATGCCAATAGAAGCAATCGTACCTCCATCCCTGTTGATGATAGAGGAGATCTACCATAGCCAACTTGGATATCATCCTGGACCCTTGAGCAACCCCCAAGCACTGTCTGATGTTCCCTGGCCCCGCCCAGCACATGCTTCTGTGTAGTCATAGAGCACCAGGGCATATTTCAAAGGCAAAGCCTTCAGAATAGAAAACCAGCAGTGTTTTCACAAATGTCTAGAAATAAATGTAGAAACATACAAAAAACTAGGAAGACAATATGATTCTGCAAAAAGAACAAAGAAGAGAAATCAAACTGAAATATTAGAAATGAAGAATTCCATATGTCAAATAGAAAATATATGGAAAGCCTTAACAACAGACTTAGTGAAGCAGAAGAAGGAATATCTGAGATATTAGACAAATACTTGGATATATCTCAGTCAGACAAAAGAAAAAAGAAAAAAGATAGAGAAACCAAAAGTAATGTTTGAGATTTATGAGATAATATAAAATGACCAAACATGTGTCTTAGGAGTTCCTGAAGGTATAGAAAGAGAGAATGGAATAGAAGAACTACACAATAAAATCACAGCTGAAAATTTCCCTCATTTGGAGAAAGATTGGGAAATACAAGTACAGGAAGCATATAGAACTCCTAGTAGACATGAATGGAAAAGATCTTCACCCTGATACTTTATAGTCAAACTTTCAAAGTATTTTAAAATGTGCATGAGAGAAATACCAGATTACCTTCAGATGATCTCCCGACTGTTGCTGATTTCTGATTAGAAACCCTACAGGCTTGGAGAGAATGGAGAGACATAGTCCAAGGCTTAAAAGAAAAAAAAAAAAAACTATCAACCCAGCATGCTGTACCTTGCTTCATCTGAGTCTTGCATGTGGCTGGCAGGGCCCCAGGAACCTAGGCCATCTCCTGCTGCTTTCCCAGGTGCATTTGTAGGGAGCTGGATTGGAAATGGAACAGCTGGGACTCGAACTGGTGCACATATAGTTTGCCGGCATGGCAGGAAGTGGCTTAACTTGCTACGCCACAACATTGGCCCCAGAAATTTAAATTTTATGTAGTCATTTCCACAGTTCTTTCCCTTATGAACTTTGACCTTGGTGTCATGCTCAGAATGATTGCTCTTATCCAAAGGTTATCAATTGTACTCCTGTATTTTCTTCCAGTGTTATTGGAAAAGGTAATACTCTCGCAGTACGGTGTGGCGCTGGGATGTGCATGTGCTGTCAGCTTCTCTTCCTGTAGTTCTTGATTTTGGCCCTCAATGACTCTAGTCACTGAGTCTCAAGCTTTAGAACTGTCATTGGCCTGGTTAGAGAAAATGTGTCTGTTTACTTTTCAGCACTGAAGCAGCTCGTGTGACAAGGGGGGCTGTGGCGGTTAATACTGTGCCAGCATTGTGTGGGAAAATCCTCTGCCTCCCAGTTCTTCCCCACAATTTCTCTTCTGCGTTTCAGTGCCCGGGGTCGTACAGTGATCCCTGCGTCCTTTTGGGATGCTTTGTTTTTCCACATTGCTGCAGGTGATTCCGATGGTTTTGTCAGTTCACACTCAGCTGAGTTTCCCCCGTTTCCAGTAGCTTCTTCATGGTCTTTCTAGCAGCTTCCTCTGAGCTTGTGCCATTGGCCTGATTCATGTGCCTGGTGTTGTGGTGGGGCTGTGTGGGAGCTGAGCTCTTGGAGGACCCCCTCATATAGTCTCAGGTCCTCTCTGTGGAATCTCTGTAGCAGGGTCTTTAGCCCTGTTACATGGTGGGTGGCTCAAGGTTGCAAGAGTGCCTGCTGCAATAGACCAAGGCAGAAGCCATGCGCTTCAACCTGCCTTGGATGTCATATAGCATCACTTCTACTGTATTCTGTTGGTCACACAAGAGCAAACTGAAGCCACCCTGGGAGGGAACTGTGCAGTACATGAATACTGGAAGTCACAAGAGAGGACCATACAGCCCAGCTGTATTGGGAGTCATGAGTCACTGGGTGATGATCCGTTCTCCAAACATCAATCACTCATGACCCTTGCACATGGAGACTATATTCACTTCCTTCCGTTGTTCCCAAAGTCTTATGTCATTGCTTAATTAGCTTAAAGTCCTGAATCTTGCCCTTTGAGTTCATCCCAGTGGCAGTTAAGTTAAGTGGGGTGGATTTCCTTGGGTACTGTTCATCAGGAACAATATCATTCACCTTGAAGAGTCAAACACTGAAGAGATGTTGTCCTGTCCTCTGTCCCCGCACACATCCAGTGTGCAATTGTGAGACAGAGATGGCAGAAGCACAGCAAACAGACATTCCCTTAAATTAAAGAAGTGGGAGAATGCAGAGAGATTCAGAGCAATCATGGGTCCACAGAAACTTTTTGTTAAAATTTTAGTTTTATTTATTTATTTAGTTAGAGATCTTCCACTGGCTGGTACATTCCCCAAATGGCCACAATATCCAGGTCTGGGCCAGGCAATGAACTCCACCCTGTTCTCCCATGTGGGTATCAGGAGCTTACGTACATGGATGATCATCTACTACTTTCCCAAGCATTAGCATGAAGCTGGATTGAAAGCAGAGTAGCTAGGACTCAAACCAGCACTCTGATATGGGATTCTGTCATTTCAAGTGGTGGCATAATCTTCTGTGCCACAGTGCTGGCCGCTGGATCATAGAAATTGTGAAATTCAAGTGGGCATACACACTAAACTCTAGGTGATGGGTTCCACTTTCTGAGTCACCCTTTTTTTACATAAGAAATAGCCCATGTTTGCTGCCAGGGACTTTCTTTGAGTTATTTCCTTCCTTGAGAGTTTGGAACACTAACAGTCTATTTGTGCTTTGTATCATTTCATCCTCTCTGTATCTTCTTTACAAACTGAAGTGCAATTCTGATATTACAAAATTAAGCTTGTAGGCCGGCGCTGTGGCTCACTAGGCTAATCCTCCGCCTTGCGGCGCCGGCACACCGGGTTCTAGTCCTGGTTGGGGCACCGGATTCTGTCCCGGTTGCCCCTCTTCCAGTCCAGCTCTCTGCTATGGCCAGGGAGTGCAGTGGAGGATGGCCCAATTCCTTGGGCCCTTCACCCCGTGGGAGACCAGGATAAGTACCTGGCTCCTGCCATCGGATCAGCGCGGTGCGCCAGCCGCAGCGCGGCGGCCACGGCGGCCACTGGAGGGTGAACCAACGGCAAAGGAAGACCTTTCTCTCTGTCTCTCTCTCTCACTATCCACTCTGCCTGTCAAAAAAAAAAAAAAAAAAAAATTAAGCTTGTTAAAGTCAGTGGCATTTAGTACATTTGCAATGTTTTGTAACTACCACCTCTACTCATTCTAAAGCACTTTCATCACCCCAAATAATATTCTGTCCCCATTAGGTAAGTATTACTTTCTCCTCTCCCATCTGTGCCTAACAATCATTAAGTTGCTTTCTGCCTCTCTGCATTTGCCTTTTTTGAATACTTCATGTAAAGGATATATACACTTTGTGATCTTTTGTGTCTGGCTTTTTTCCATTACTGTAATAGTTTTTTTTTTTTAAAAAAAGATTTATTTATTTATCTGAAAGGCATAGCTACAGAGAGGCAGAAGCAGAGAGAGAGAGAGAGAGAGAGAGAGAGAGGTTTTCCATCTGCTGATTTATTACCCAAGTGGTTGCAACATCCAGAGCTGGGCTGATTCAAAGCCAGGAGCCAGGAGCTTCTTCTGGGTCTCCCAGGTGGGTGCAGGGGCGCAAGGACCTGGGGCATCTTCTACTGCTTTCCCAGGCCATAGCAGAGAGCTGGATCGGAAATGGGGCAGCCAGGACTTGAACTGGCACACATATGGAATGCCAATACTACAGGCGGTGGCTCCACCTGCTATGTCACAGAGACAGCCCCAATCATAATATTTTCATTGTTCACAAATGTTCTTGCCTGTATCAATGCTTCATTCTGGTTCCCTGTTGAGTAATATTCACACACACACACACACACTCTAAATCATATATGAATATATATGTATATTCACTGTAACATGTGTATTCATTTATCCATTTAGGTTGTTTCCACCATTGGGATTTTGTATATAGTTTGCTACTATTTCTGTACATTTTAAAAATACAACTCCTGGACCAGGCGTTGTAGTGTAGGTTAAGCCCCTGCCTGTAACGCCAGCAACCCACACATACTTTGGTTTGTTTCCCAGATGCTCCGCTTCTGAACCCATTCTCTGCTAATGGCCTGGGAAAAGCAGCAAAGGATGGCCCAAGTGCTTGGGCCCTCCCAAGTGCTTCTGCCTGGCCCAACCCCAGCTGTTGTGGTCATTTGGAGAGTGAGCCAGCGAATGGAAAACTCTATCTATTTCCCCTTCTCTCTGTAACTTTGATTTCAAATAAATGAATAATTATATATATAATTTCCTTAAAAACATTGAGAGTTCATTAAGTATAATTATTATAATACATTCCATTAAACAAATCACATAACAATTTCTTTCTGAGAGGTTTTGTTAGGTCACCTGTGACATTGCTATGGGTCAAAAATTTTAAGATATTTGGAAGCCTTCTTGAATAGCCAAGTTGATACACAAAACAGAGTCTTAAGATTTGGAGAGGCTCCATATGTAATGTGGAGCCCTTTCTGCTTAACCTCCCATAACTCTTCCCTTTTTATTCTTCAAATTCTCTTCAGTGAGCCATTTAAGATCCTTTGGGCTTCTTTCCAAATTGATTGTTTAAAAACAATGTCACTTTTTAACTGCTTTCATTTAATTTGAGTATTATTGAAGATGAAAAACTTAAAGAGATTTTTTTACAGTCCCATAGAGTGATTTCCTCATGATTCTGTGTTTCTTAGCCTTGATTTCCTCACAAGATCCCCACTGCCTGCCTGCAGGTGGTTTATTTGGGAAGTGGTCCTTCCAGTGTTTACTACAGGGATCGTCTCTAGAAGCAGCTCGGGTTTTGATTCCCTTGAGACGCTCTGAGAAGTCATACAGAACAGGCTTTGCAACCGCATCCTTGGGAAATGGAAAGAGAGGCGCATGTATCCACCAGCCCCCTGCTCCATCAGCTGCGGATACAGCGATGGTGTGAGCCTCTCATGCTGCCGGGCGTGCCTGTGCGCTTCTTGTGATGATGCAGGATTCAGGAAATCTGTGTCGTGATGGAGGGAATCTGGTGTCATGCTGTGCCTGTGTGGACTGCTGCCTCAGTGGGCTTCCAAAAGAAGGCAGGCTGAGATCTCTCTCTCTGTCACTCTGTCTCTCTCTCCTCTTGCCTCCTTTCAAATCAATCAATCAATCAATCAATTTTTGTTTGTTTTAAAGATTTATTAATTTACTTGAAAGAGTTACAGAGAGAAAGAAAGAGGGAGAGAGAGAGAGAGGGAGAGAGAGAGAGAGGGAGAGAGAGAGGGAGAGAGAGAGAGAGAGATCTTTTATGCTCTGGTATAATCCCCAAATGGCTGCAACAGCCACAGCTGGGCTGATCTGAAGCCAGGAGCCAAGAGCTTTTTCCAGGTCTCCCCTGTAGGTGCAGGGGCCCAAGCACTTGGGTCATCTTCCACTGCTTTCCCAGGAGCATTGCATGGAGCTGGATTGGAAGTGGAACAGCTCATAGGTGATGCTGGTGCCACAGGAGGAGCTTTACCTGCGACAACACAGCGCCAGCCCCAAATATATAATCTGAAGAAAAGAGACCTTTATGTAGATCAATTTGCCATGAGAACTAAAACATTCAAATAAAATTAATTTTTTCCTCAAATATTGTTTCCCTGGCAGTTTTATCAAAAAATATATAGTTGGACATAGGATACATTAGAATTTGAATTCACCAGTAAATAAAAGAAATCAAAACCTCAAACTTAGTGTATTTATTTCACTATGCAAACCCAATTTTTTTTTTTTATTCTTTTTTTTTTTTTTTTTGATAGGCAGAGTGGACAGTGAGAGAGAGAGACAGAGAGAGAAAGGTCTTCCTTTGCCGCTGGTTCACCCTCCAATGGCCGCCGCTGCAGCCGGCGCACCGCGCTGATCCTGGCAGGAGCCAGGAGCCAGGTGCTTTTCCTGGTCTCCCATGGGGTGCAGGGCCCAAGCACCTGGGCCATCCTCCACTGCACTCCCTGGCCATAGCAGAGAGCTGGCCTGGAAGAGGGGCAACCGGGACAGAATCCGGCGCCCCGACCGGGACTAGAACCCGGTGTGCCGGCGCCGCAAGGTGGAGGATTAGCCTATTGAGCCACGGCGCCGGCCCAATTTTTAATAATAGAAATTTTGAAGAAATCTTCCAAAATTTTAATTTTTCTTCCAACAAATTAAATTTACCAGATAAAACTGTTCTCAAAAGATGGTCTTCTAAATTATTTTATCTTTGCCTGGGGAAGTTCCATCATTTTAGGTAATATTTTATTTACATTTAATCGAAAAATGTGTGTCATGCTATCTTTTGTTAAATTTTATTTTAAAGTAAATAAATAATACTTATAAGTAAATAATCATTAATCAAATGACAATTTATCAACTATATAAAAAAGAAGAAAGAGTAAATATTGATTAGTTTTTGCATTTTAGGGGAAGTAAAAATTAAGAATTCATAGATGAGTTTATGAAATTAAAAATATTTTCCTAGGTTTTGGACATGTTATAATGCAGTATTTTTTAAACAATATTGTATATTCATTTTGAAAGTCTGAGGTACAGAGAGAGATTGAGATTGAGATCTTCCATCAGCTGGTTCACTCCCCAGATAGCTGAAAAGGCCACTACTGGGACAGGCCGAAGCCACGAGCTTGGAGCTTCTTCTGAGTCTCCCATGTGAGTGCAGGGGCCCCAGCACTTGGGCCGTCCTCCACTGCTTTCCTAGGGCATTAGCAGGGAGCTGGGTAGGAAGTGGGAGCAGCTGGAACACAAACCAAAGTTCGTATGGGATGCCAGCATTGCAGGCAGTGGCTTAATCCACTACGCAGCAATGCCGGCCCCTGAAATGCAGTCTTAAGAGGTATATAACACATTTTATATACCTGTTATTTCTGCATCTAGAAAAAGATACAAAATAAATATAAAGATGATTTGACAAGAAAATAAACTTGAATTATTGTGCCACTCTTATGACTGAGAAAAATTACCATATTCCTTCATCAAAATAATTAATTGAATATCTTACTAAAATTTTGTTGCAGCTTTTATTTTTTATCTATTTCACTTTCAGTTCATGTCTCAGTATTTAGCAGGCTTGGTGGCAGTTGGGACAGGTGCTTTTAGATTGAATTGTCTGTGATTCGGATTCTGACCAGAACTAAGGCACATGTTTGCCCTGAATGGAAATGGGGTCTCTGACCACCTCACCACCTGTTCTGCAACAGTACAAGCACACTTTGGCCGGCGCTGTGGCTTATTTGGTTAATCCTCCACCTGCGGCGCTGGCACCCCAGGTTCTAGTCCCGGTTGGGGCACCAGGTACTAGTCCCGGTTGCCCCTCTTCCAGTCCAGCTCTCTGCTGTGGCCTGGGAGGGCAGTGGAGGATGGCCCAAGGGCTTGGGTCCCTGCACCAGCATGGGAGACCGGGAGGAAGCACCTGGCTCCTGGCTTTGGATCGGCGCAGCACCAGCTGTAGCAGCCGTTTGGGGAGTGAAGACCTTTCTCTGTCTCTCTATAACTCTGTCTCTCTCTCTCTCTCTGTCAAACTCTGCCTGTTAAAAAAAAAAAAAAAACAGTACAAGCACACTTCAAAATGCTCGTGGAAAATGGAATTTGTTTGTTAGTTAGGGACCTCAACCACCAGCCATCCCTTTAGCATATGAAACATACTCTTTACTCCAGAGATTGCCAGGGTATTAGAAATTCTTGTATCAGAAGCCAGTTGGGATTTAGACAAAAATTATAACAGAAGATGCCGTTATCACTCCTGCTAATTGGACGATGATCAGGTTTTTAGGAGCCTGAGTTAGGACCAAGGGCAGAGACCAGATAATGATTTACTGTCACATATTTTATGGTTAATTTGAAGGGACAGAAATGAGTCTTAAGGCTTCATTCATTCCCACTTGCTTCTCTTCTTTCTCCATAAATGCTTTCTTAGTGGGCCTACTGATGACTGATAGGCATGGCCACCAGCCAACCCAGAATCCCCCTTGCTGTTCTACCTTACTACACACCCCCAGGGAGAAGATATCACTGGTCAAAGAATCAAAAATTCTGAAATCTAGACATACAAGTTGTCCTCAAAGTTCAGGGAAAATGTCCGACATTTCTGTGCATGGAGTTCAATAAATTTTGCACCAAAAGAAACATATCTTTTAATTCCAATTTTCCACATTCTGTTTGAAGCATATTGTCGCTCCCCGTCTTCGTGGAGGAACGACACAGGACCCTGCGCTGTTCTTTCGTCTGCTCGGCCCTCCCCGGGTTTGCTGCTGGTTCTTCCCGGGTTGGCTACCGACCCTTCCACCTCCGTGGAAGGGCGGTTCCCCCTGGCCACATTCCCCACTTCCGCAGGGGAGTGGCACACCGCCGGCCGGCTCTCTCAGGGGCTGCACAGGTGTTCCTTCAGATAGATGTTCCTCTTAGATGTTCCTGGTGCATGCCGTCTCTCTCCTTTATAGTCCTCCTCCACCAATCTTAACTCGGCTGCCCACACGCCGAGTACGCTGCTCTTCTCCAATCAGGAGCAGCTCCTGCAGCTTGTCAAGTTGGTGAGAGGCAGCTGGGTAGAAGCTGTTGCCTCCTCTCCCAGCGCCATATTGTGGGAGAGCAGATGCATAGAATAAGTCTTAATTCCAGTAACTTAGTCTAGTCCGAGTTGCTCCCCACAGATCCCCCTTTCTTTTTATTTTTTGGCGTTGATACGCGCCTGTCTTCGGTGCCCCGCGGCACACACTCTGCTCTGCTTGCTAGAGTTGCCCACAGGTGCTTACAAGTCCTATCAATCAGGCAAACCGAATCCAAGCCCTCTCATTGCCGTCTTGTGGGGAGACTTATTAGTGTTGGTTCGTGCCTATCTTCGGTGACCTGCAGCTCATACTCTGGTCGAGCTGCCTGCTGGTGCTTACCGCCTTACTAATCAGGCAGACCGAATCCAAGCCTTCTCATTACGGTATTGTGGGGAGACTTATTGATGTTAATTCGTGCCTGTCTTCGGTGACCTGCGGTGCATAAGCTGCTAGCCGCCAGCAGGTGCTTATCGTCTTAATCAGGCAGACCGAATCCAAGCTCTCTCATTGCTGTGTTGTGGGGAGGACTTTCTCTATTTCTCTATCTCCGGGCATTCCTATTTCTCCTATTTTACTTCTATCTACCAGCATTCCTATTTCTCTCATTTTACTTCTAAACTTCTGTTTCTCTTATCCCTGCGGCTTCCCGGTGCCCGCCCCGAGGCTGCTTCTCGGCGGCTTCCCGGCTCTGAGCCGCTTCAGCCCGTGCCGGCGCCCACCCTGCGGCGGGCTCCCGGCTCTGCGAGGCTCGGCTTCGCACACACACTCCGCGGTCTCCACGCCCTTCGCGTCTGCACCACGGCCTCGCGCCAGCCCCGCGTTCCCTATCTATTCATGCCCCGTGCTCTCTCTGCACACGGCGGCTTCCGCGAGTCACACAGCCCCAGCTCACGTTTCCACCACTAGTATTCAATCTAAGTTCCCCGGACTAACCTGGCGAATTCCAACCTGGCGGCCCACGTCTCTGCCTCTGGTTCCAGATCTTCGCCTCTTGCTCCCTGGGGTGACTTGAAGAATTCCAAGGTGGCTTACGTCTCCGCCTCGGCCTGCACTCGTGGCTTCATCCTCCCTAACATTTTTCTCTACCCGGTATGTTTCCTTAAGTTTTCTTCCAACAATATTCCTCTCATTTCTCCTGGCTTCTCCCCACAGTCCATATCCGAGTCTAAGTTTCTTCTAGGTTTCACTTTCACTTTCAACCTGCAGTCCGTATCTGAGTCTAAGTTTCTTCTTGCTTTCACTTTAAATCCTAACTTCTTTCCCACAGTCCATATCCAAGTCTCTGCCTAGGCTTTCAATACCTTCTTCTGGCACCTTTTCTGTCCGGCTTTCCCCTAGGCTCTTTGCTAGTCTCTCTCTCTGGTATTTTTCCACTTCTTCCCGTTTCTTCCCTCCTAAGTTTCCGATCCGAGTCACGGCACCATTATGTCGCTCCCCGTCTTCATGGGGGAACGACACTAAACCCTGCCTAGGCTTCATATCCGAGTCACGGCACCATTATGTCGCTCCCCGTCTTCGTGGAGGAACGACACAGGACCCTGCGCTGTTCTTTCGTCTGCTCGGCCCTCCCCGGGTTTGCTGCTGGTTCTTCCCGGGTTGGCTACCGACCCTTCCACCTCCGTGGAAGGGCGGTTCCCCCTGGCCACATTCCCCACTTCCGCAGGGGAGTGGCACACCGCCGGCCGGCTCTCTCAGGGGCTGCACAGGTGTTCCTTCAGATAGATGTTCCTCTTAGATGTTCCTGGTGCATGCCGTCTCTCTCCTTTATAGTCCTCCTCCGCCAATCCTAACTCGGCTGCCCACACGCCGAGTACGCTGCTCTTCTCCAATCAGGAGCAGCTCCTGCAGCTTGTCAAGTTGGTGAGAGGCAGCTGGGTAGAAGCTGTTGCCTCCTCTCCCAGCGCCATATTGTGGGAGAGCAGATGCATAGAATAAGTCTTAATTCCAGTAACTTAGTCTAGTCCGAGTTGCTCCCCACACATATATATATATATATTATACTTCATATATATATGTTTAAAGTGTTATTCTATATATGTGTGTATAGGTAAATATATAAGCACAATTTCTTTTTTATATTCATGCTCAAAGAAATGAGCCATGTATTATCAAACGACACTTAAGGAACAAGATTGAAGGACTGCTAAGAAACAGAGCAAATTGCAGAGTAAGGAGGGAAGGAGCAACAGGGAGAAAGCATAGGTGAAAGCCAAGGTAGAGCCTTGGCAAAGGTGGTCTTGAGCACCTAACCAAACAGGCCCAGCCTACCTCTGAGCCCCTTCCCCATTCTCCCCTTTCCCTCGTATTCTGGCCATCAACGTCCCCTTGTAACACTCTCCTTCCTTCTACAATGTCATCCCACAGAGGTTTAAAAGTATATATGCTGTTACGAAAACTTTGGGAAGAAGACATCAGAATTAAGGAATGGAGGTGTGGAATGAAAAAGTAAGCGATTTTCTGATAGTCACCCAAGTGCCTGTGAGTGACAGGCTAGAATAGACTGAGAACCAGGTGTGGTGTTTAAAACTATGTAGTCATACAAGTTTATATATGGAAAATATATGCACGTGCCAATACATATCTGAAAACAACAAAGAAACTGCTAGTATGAAAACCAGGATGGTTAACTTTCAAATCAGTATGAAAAGAAAAGACAGAGCCGGCGCCGTGGCTCAATAGGCTAATCCTCCACCTTGCGGCGCCGGCACACCGGGTTCTAGTCCCGGTTGGGGCGCCGGATTCTGTCCCGGTTGCCCCTCTTCCAGGCCAGCTCTCTGCTATGGCCAGGGAGTGCAGTGGAGGATGGCCCAGGTGCTTGGGCCCTGCACCCCATGGGAGACCAGGAAAAAGCACCTGGCTCCTGGCTCCTGCCAGGATCAGCGCGGTGCGCCGGCTGCAGCGGCGGCCATTGGAGGGTGAACCAGCGGCAAAGGAAGACCTTTCTCTCTCTGTCTCTCTCTCACTGTCCACTCTGCCTGTCAAAAAAAAAAAAAAAAAAAGAAAAGACAAAGGAAACCTAGTATTGAACATTATCAATGAAACACGAAGAATCCAGAGTAAAATAAGATGAGAAAGGGTATAAAAGGAATAACCAGTATAACTCTAAAGTAATTTGCAATACAAGATACAATTGAGAATCACGTCCCTGAGGGGGAAAACTACACCGAATCTATTACTCCATTCTTGAAGGATGAGACAGAGAATCCTTAGTGATTCCTGAACTGGATATAAATTAAAAAGTCAACCCTGACAACAGCTCCTAGAACTGATTTATGGAAGCACAAGGAAGGATTGGCCTGGAACTTTCCTGTCTTGTATTACTATTTTCAGCCTTTGTCACTAAAGAGTAATATCACAAAGTGATGTTGGGAAGATGTGCCTCCTTTTCTGCTGTTTGGAAAAACGTGTGTAAGGGTGCAAGCATGCGTTCCTTGAAAGTTTAGAAATCTGTGGGAAAACTTGGGATATCACTGGGCTTTTGTGGGGGAAGGAGGTCTGTTCATAAAATAATTACATAATGAGATAAATTAATGAATTTAGAAATGTGCTAAAATCTCCCACTATGATTGGATATATAGTTTTATGTTTTGCTTTCAGTATTTGAAGTTGTGTAATTGGTATAAAAAATTGGAATTATTACAACTTCTCAAATCATCACAACTTTTTCAAATCATTGTTTAGTGACCTTAATACCTAATGTTACTTTTTAGAGTCTATGATTCACATATTTCTATTAAAATTATCATTTTTACTTATAAAATTATTTTGATAATTTAAGAGATATTTTAGTAAACTATCATTTTTAACTTAGAATTGTCTTTGAGAAAAAATAAAAATTATATTCCAATACCCAAAACATATACTTTAATGTATATATTTCCAGATATTTTTCTATACATAAATATAATGTCTATTTATAAAATGTAGACACAGTATATATAATTTAGTAAAATATTATAGCATAGGGACTGGCACCATGGTGCAGTATGTTAATCCTCCACCTGTGGCTCTGGCATCCTGTATGGACACTGGTTCTAGTCCCGGATGCTCTTTTCCCAATCCAGCTCTCTGCTATGGCCTGGAAAAGCAGTAGAAGATGGCCCAAGTCCTTGGGCCCCTGCACCCACCTGGGAGACCTGGAAGAAGCTCCTGGCTTCTGACTGGTACAGCTCCAGCAGTTGCAGCCATTTGGGGGAGTGAACTAATGGAAGGAAGACCTTTCTCTCTGTCTCTTCCTCTCACTGTATGTAATTCTACCTCTCAAATAAATAATTAAAAAATCTTTAAAAATATTATAGCATATATACTTTTAACATATATTGTGTAACATTTTTGTTTGTGTAACTTATGTATGCATATATAAAATTTTAACCAAAATGATAGCATACTCTACTTACTATTTTGCACCCGTCCTTTTTCACTTGACAATATTCATCTTTCCACGTTTATTTCCAAGATTCTGTGGTTTACAATTGACAACTAATCGAGGCTTACATTTTGTATTTGGTTAGATGCCTTGGAGAGAAGCAGCATAAAGTGAATAGTGCAATAAATCCTAATATTTGCATCATTTCACCTTAGAATATATTAAAAGAAGATTTTAAAATATGTGTCCAGGGTAGAGGAAAAGCAAATCACAAATAACATTTGAATTCCAAAACCTACTAGACTTTCACAAAGAAAAGTTTTCCAAATTAAGAAAAACATATAAGAAGCTGGAAATCTCTATGAGCTGAATATAGCTTCCCACATTACTTACACATCTCTAATTGAAACCTTGGGGGAAATTAGTTGTATAAATTCCTTAATCTACTTAGTATGCTCCTGTGACATTTCTAAAATTCCCCAAGCATATTTCCAACATCACTTGAAGCTCTTATTCTTGGACAACAAAATTTATGAGTTAAAACAGTGTTTGTCTTTACATTTACCTGTAGATGATGCTGCCTAAGTGGGGAGGGGGGTACACTCCCCTGCAATTAGAGGCATGGCCACAATTTCTAATCTCTGCCAAAATAGGCTGGGGGATGGGCACACCCGCTCCCAAAGCAATGTGGCAGGGGAGGCAGCAGGGGCTAATGGACATTAACTGGTACCTGAGGTGTTTCCCAGAATTTGTAAACTTGGATGAGCATTTGAATAGACCTATCTCTGAAGACTTACACCACAGTTCTGTTCTCTGTGTAGGATCACCAGACCGAATTCCTTTTTTCAATCCTTAAGTTGATGTATAACCATGTCTACATGCCTGCTGGCGTGTAGACTTGCTGTTGCCCTCTAAATGAAAGTGGGAGCACATAGCTATCCAGCAGTGCACTCTTAGAATGGGCGCTCCCATGTCTTGTCTTCTCATTTGAAAAACTCCATATTTACCTGAATATTTGGATCTTGCAAAAAGATTTCACTATCCTAACTGCATAATTTAAAATTTTTGTTTAGTTGAGAGGCAGAGAGAGAGAGAGAGAGAGAGAGAGAGAGAAAGAGAGCGAGAGAGCTGTCATCCACTGGTTCTCTTCCCAACTGCCTTTAACCAAGCCAGGAGTCACGCATTCATTCAGTTAGGTCTTCCACATAGGTGGCAGAAACCCTATTTGGGCCATCACCATTGCCTCCTAGAGTTCACATCAGCAGGAAGCTGGACCTGGGAGTGAGGTCAAGATTTGAACCCAGGAAGGAATCCCAAGTGGTAGCTTAACCCACTGAGCCACGAAATCCACTCTAAGAAAGCTGTGTTGTTAGTCCCCTGAATTGCAGCACTTCCCTCTTCACTTAAGTCCACTGCTCTCCAGCTGCTGTTGAGCTGTCCAGAAACCCTGCCGGCCTTTCACAGAGTATCCATTCAGCAGGATTCAGTTGGCGTTCGGACAGGATGTTTGTATATATTGGGATATACCAAAAGTTCATGGAAAATGCAGTTAAAAGAAATTTACTGTGATGCCAAAAATTTGAAATCCATGCATTTTTTTCATAATATATTTTCCATGAACCTTTTGATGACCCCCTCATACATAAAATTTCAACTTCTTTTACACCAAAAATAATCTTGTCTTCTAATTTCATTTTTTCATTGACTTTTTAAAGTACCCTTGCACATAAGCATCAGCATCAAGATGGAAATTATCCAACTGAAAATAAAGGATATTAATGTGAAAGCACTTTCCCTACATGTTGTGTTTATTTTTTTTTTCTTTTCACTCAGAAACAGTTTATTTAAAGTATACGAACTTCATGCATTTCATAAATACAACTTTAGGAACATAGTGTTTCTATAATCTAGATTATAAATCTGCTAGCTACTGAATTATTGCTTTGTCTATTGTTGGGTTTTTCCTGTCAGAGTATTTTAGTGTTTCATGGTTAAACCAATGATCCAGCCTTTGCTCCTCATGGTTCCTTTGCTCGCTGCTCTTTTGCCATTGCCTGCATCTTGGTCCTGAGCTTGGTCCATAGACATGAGAACAGGTGCTGTGAGATGTTGCACAAACAGCCTTTTACCAGTTTGCTGACTGCCTCCCACCAACTCCAAAGTCAATGCTTCCCTCACATAACCCTGTAGCCATGTACATACTCTGGGAAGCATTGTCTGGGTACCTGCTCCTGAGAAACAGTCTTGCCTGTTTGATCTTGCCTTCCCAAGAATCCTGGCATCTTAGTGAACTTAGTGTTGTCAATTCTAATACCTGTACAACTGATAGGGACGATGAGAATATGTCATCAGGAATTCCCATTTCATGTTAACATTCAAAATTGTTTATTTATTATCATTTTGTTTGAAATGCAGAGAGACAATGAGAGAGACAGAAACAGATGGAGAGAGATTGTCCACTCACTGATTCATTCCCAAGATGCTTGCAATAGCTGGAGCTGGGCCAGGCCAAAGCCAGGAGCATAGAACTCTATATGGGTCTCCCTTGTGAGAGGCAGGGTACATGAGCAAGTACATGAGCCTTCAGCTGCTGTCTCCTGGTGTGTGCATTGCCAAGAAGCTGGGTTAGAAGCAGAGGTGAGAATTGAACCCAGGTGCTTTGATTTTGGATAAATAACATTTTAACTACTGCACCAAATACCTTCCCCATTATGGCAACAGTTTGAAGTGAGTCCTAGTGGCCTGCATATTGTTGAGTGCTTGGGCAGTTTAAAACAAGGTAGGCTCTTGACCATACAGAATTTAAAACCATGACTAAAATCATCCTACTTTTTATTATTTTTTCAGTACTTCAAACAGTACTTCAAAACATGTGTGCAAAATGAAATTAAACATTAATTTTATTTTGATGCAAGAATTTTGAAATCCTTGCACAGTTTTTTTTTTTTAATTTGTAGTTTCTGGATAATCCAAGATGGCTAAATAGGGTATAGCCACACGAACTTTAGCTGTTCTGGGATATGAAAAGAACTAACAGAGGACCACGTTTCCAGGGACCTGACTTAGGAAAAATTTCAGCAGTGTACTAAGAAACACTGAAGGCTCCACAGGACAAGAGGAGAGAAGACAGAGACACTGCTGCAGCCAGCCATACAGTGCAGTCAGCTGCCAGCCGTGAGCTGCCACCATACCATGGCAAGCACAGGCCTCTGAATATCCACTGTAGGAGTAGACACACCACTAAGCCATAGGGGCATATTTCAAAGAAGAAAACTATCGGAGGAGAAAACCAACAGGCAGTTCCATAAATGCCTAAAAATAAAGGTAGAAACATGAGAAACACAAACAAGGAAGACAATATGACTGCCCCAAAAGAACACAACAACACTTCAACATCAGTGTGAAGATGCAGAGATGGACGAAATGCCTGAAAAGGAATTCAAAAGAATGGTACCAAGATTACTCAAAAGAAATGAGAAGCAAATTCATGAGTTTAAGATATGATTAAAATTTTTCTCATAAGATACAGATCTTGCAGAGAAATCCAACTGAAATATTAGAAATGAAGAATTCAATATGTTACATAGAAAATACAGTGGAAAGCTTTAACAACAGACTTGATGAAGCAGAAGAAAGAATATCTGAGCTAGAAGACAAATCTTTGGAAATATCTGTTAGATTAAAAAAAGAAGAAATTAGATAACCTAAAAACAGTCTTGGAGACTTATGGGATACTATCAAATATAGGTATTAGGAGTTCCTGAAGGTGTGGGAACAGAGAATGGATTAGAAGACCTATTTAGTGAAACATTAACAGAAATATTTGCTATTGGAGAAAGAAATGGACATCTAAGTACAGAAGCAGATAGAACTGCTAATAGACATGGTCAGAAATATCTTCACCATGGCACATTGTAGTCAAAATTTACAAAGCTAAACATAAAAAAGTTCTGGAATATGCATGAAAGAAATCCCAGATTACCATCAGAGGATCTCCAGTAAGACTAAGAATGATTTCTCATCAGAAAAGCTATGGAGAGACATAGTCCAAGTCTTAAAACAACTGTAACCCAGTATATTGTATCCAGCAAAGCTTTTGTTTATGAATGAAGGTGAAATAAAGACCTCCCATAACAAATATAAATTGAAAAAAATTGTTGGGGCTGGTGCTGTGGCTCAGCAGGTTAACATTCAGGCCTGAAGTGCCAGCATTCCAAATGGGTGCCGGTTCTAGCCCCAGCTGCTCCACTTCCAATCCAGCTCTCTGCTATGGCCTGGGAAAGCAGTGGAAGATGGATCAAGTCCTTGGGCCCCTGCACCCATGTGAGAGACCCAGAAGAAGCTCCCGGCTCCTGGTTTTGTATCGGCACAGCTACGGCCGTTGTGACCATCTCGGGAGTGAACCATCGGATGGAAGACCTCTCTTTCTCTGCCTCTCCTCCTTCTATGTTAATGGAAAACAAAAATAAGCAGGTGTAGCCATCCTAATATCAGAAAAAATAGACTTTAACACAAAGACTGTTAAGAAACAAAGAAAGGCTCTATGTAATGCTAAGAGATCTATTCATTGAGAAGACTGAATACAATAAATGTATATATACCCAATGCCAGATTGCCTGGCTATTTAAATGTTAATAAATTTAAATGGAAACATAGAGTCTAATACAATATGGGACTTCAACATCCCATTGCCATTCAGGAACAGATAAATGAGACAAAAAAAATCAGCAAAGAAACAACAGAACTAATCAACTTTACAGACCAAATAGACCTAACTGAAAGTGAAAGACTATAGTAAATGTATACATTCCCAATGCTAGGGTGTGTGGCTATTTAAAAGCAATGTCAGTGGATCTAAAGGGATACATAAACTCCAATACAATAATAATGGGGAATTTCAACACCTCGCTTTGATCAATGGACAGATCAACTAGACAAAAAAATCAACAGAGAAGCAACAGAGCTAATCTACACTATGAAGCAAAAGGACCTAATTTGATATCTACAGGACATTTCATCCCATAGATGAAGAACACATATTCTTTTCATTAGGGCATGGGACTTTATCTAGGATAGACCATATGCTGGGCCATAAAGTAAGTATCAACAAATTAAAAAAAAAAAAACTGAAATCATATCATGTATTTTTTCTGACCACAATGGAAGGAAGCTGGAAGTTAACAACTTAGGTAACTCTGGAAAATACGCACATATTATAGCCTGAACAACATGCTCCTGAATGAACAGGGAGCCATAGGAAAAAAATCAAAAGGGAAATAAAAAAATGCCAGAAAGCGAATGAAGACGGCAACAGACATATCAAAATCTATGGGATGCAGGAAAAGCAGTGTTAAGAGGGAAGTTTATAGCAATTAGTGCCTGCATCAAGAAATTGGAAAGGCATAGAATAAATGATCTAACAATGCATCTCCAGGACCTAGAAAAACAATAAACCAAACCCTAAATTAGTAGGATGAAAGAAATAATTAAAATTAGAGAAGTATAAACAAAATTGAGACAGAAAATATGCAAAAGATCAGTGAAATGAAGAACTATTTTTTTTGAAAAAATAAACATTTTCTAATAACTTTTTGAAGACCTCTCAATGAATGGATTTGAAAATTTTTGTAGCAAAATACTATCTTTTAAGCCCATTTTCCTGAACATTTTGAAGTACTCTTCTGTACAATGTACATTTAATAATAAAAATGCAGATTCAGTAAAAATACTCACCCCTCCTGGGGCTTACTACTCCTCCTTCTGTTGATTGTGGGTATTTTATTAACACAAGACAAAGTTAAAGAAATGGAAGGCGTGCAGAAGATATTACTTCCACCATCAAGTCTTACAGCTTGAAAAAAAGTATTTGTATTAGATATAGCTGACTAAAAATAGTACTTACCAAATATGCTATTTTGCCCATTTTTCTTTTTATTTGAGAGGAAGAGAAATAGATGTAGAACTCACCCCAGCTGAGGTTTGCAGAGGCTGAAGTCAGGAGCTGGAATCTGGGAACTCATTCAGGTTTCCAAATAGGTGGCAGGGACCCGACTACTTGTGACATCACTACTGCTTTTCAGGGTGCATATTAGCAGGAAGCTGGAGTCAGGAACAAGAGTTGGGACTTGAATCCAGGTACTTCAATATGGAATGTGTGTGTGTCCCAACCAGACAGGCCCAATGCCTGCCCCTGTGCTTGATTTTTGTTACCTAAGTCCTTTAATAAAAGCAGCCCTTGATTTTTGTCTATCCCTCAGTTAAGTGCCATTGACACATCATCACTAGAATACTAAAATCTGGTCAGAACTCTAAAAGATTGTCACAGTTGATGATAGTGCATCTGAATAATTTACTCAGAAAGTAATGCTAGTTTCAACTCATTACTGTCAAGGACTATTGACCAATTGGTTCCCATCCAGTCTGCATGGGTAATAGAGAAACTTAAGCCTTGCTAAATTCATAATGAGCTGTGATTTTTGCTAGATGACAGAAAAACAGGACATAGTTGGTTTTTCACAATAAGAAGCCAATTTCAAAATCCAAACAAAGACTTAAAACATAGCAGATGTCTGTGTTTTGGAAAAAAAAAAAGGAAGCTATTTGCCAAATACCAGTCTATAATCGTTGTTTCTGAAGGCAAAACATTTGTTCCATTTTAAGTGTTCTGCAAATTTTTCCACAAATGAAGTAGAAGTGTCTTAGAAAGAGGAGACAGTCCTGGGGGCAGTTCAATAAGTTCATGGAAAATGAAATTGAAAGGTTGGTTTACTGGGGTGGAAACAATTTGTGAAATTCATGCATTTTTCCATAATATGCATTTTCTGTGTTTTTGTAATCACTTTCATGTGTGAATTTCAAAACTAACAACTTCTTTTTAATTCCACACTCCATCAACTTTTTGAAGCCCGCTTGAATATATTACATGCTAAAAATTTAATCAAAGGATTGATTCTATTTTAGGGTGAGGGCAACACATAAAATTAACAGATTTTTGTCATTTGTGTTTTGCAAAACAGTGTGAGAGAGCACAGATCAAAACCACTTATATAAAACCATTTTGGAGCTGTGCATAGCAGGTAAAGCCACTACCTGTGATGCTGGCATCCCATATGTGTGCTGGTTCCTGTCCTGCCTGCTCCACTTCCCATCCAGCTCCCTGCTAACATGCTTGGGACAGCAGTGGAAGATGGCTCAAATGTTTAGATCCCTCCTACCATCCATGTGAGAGACCAGGATGGAGTTTCTGGCCCCTGGTTTCTGCTTGGCTCAAACCAGGCTGTCTTGGTCATTTGGGGAGTGAACCAGCAGGTGAAAGATCTCTGTCTCTCTCTGTCCTCTTCTCTCTGTAGGTATGCATTTTAATAAATAAATAAATGAATGAATAAATAAAATAATAAATAAATCTTTCAAAAAAGAAATTAATGAAAAATTTAAAAAATTTAACTCCCAGAAATGTTTTATGAAGTTTGGAGATGATACGTGATGTGAAATCATGTGTGGTGCATAGTAAGAACTTAACATTATCTTTATATCTTATAAATGTACTTATTATTGACATTTGAAATATTCTGCATTACAGTATTTGTGAGAATGATTAAGACATTATTAATTAGGCATAATCTTTACTAAATACAAAATTTGTGGCCTCCCCAAAAAATATAAAATAAAAATGGTTCTGTGTAAAAGACTATTTTGGAAATCTCACTGCTAAGAAATTTTTCCTTAAACAAAATACTTTTGTTTATTTGAACTATGATTAACTCTTCTGCCTCATTTGCTTTTATTGAGGAAGAAAAACATTAGAGTAAATTTTCCTTCTCAGTCAATAATTTAAATTTATTTAAACTATATATATTCTTTCAAATGAAAGTAATACTACATATTATTAGACTCTTAAATCACACCAGATTTCACAAATCTCCTTAAACATTTGTATTTGTCTATATATTTTGATTCTTTTGTTTCAATATAAGAAAATACTCACATCCCCAATTTACTACCACATTCCAATCCCTTTCCTTCCATGTCTTTACCTACTTACCGACAGTGGTGATTTTTACACAGGTCACCTGCTCATGGAGCTCTAGTGGCTGACATGAATTTAGGTTACAATGCATGCAAACTTTACTTATGTGTTCTTAAAACATAAATTGCTTTTTGAAATACATGTGTGCAGACCTATGCAGTAAGTACAGTTTTCCCTTGGTGTCTGTGGGGGATTGGTTCCAGGACCTGGTGAAGATACTTAAATCCATAAGGGCTCAAGTGCCTTCCATACAATAATGTGGTATTTGTGTGTAACTTACACAGTATTTCCTGACACTTTAAGTCAATTCTAGATTACTAATAATACCACATAGGATGTGACTGTTATGTAAATAGGTGCTAGGTGTTATCCTGTATTGTTTAGGGAACAATGACAAGAGAAAAGTCTGAGTATGTTCAGCACAGACACAATGTGTAATATATTTTCATTGTGTGTTGGTTGATTCTGCAGATGCAAAGCTGAGAATACATACATACATACATGCATACTTTTCCATTGTTTTGAGGACTCTAGCAACATTGGCTAACAGCAGCTACAGATAAATGGAAATGAGGCAAACAAATCAACTCAAATAAACATAGTTTAATCAACCAATCAATTGGCACAGTTAATTAGTTAATAGGCTACAGGGCCTCCTGCAGCCAACCAGAACTTGGTTACTGTAACTAAACTGTATTTATAAATGGGCAGGTTTGGTCTACTAAGCCTAGTGAGTACCTAATCCAAATTCATGAACTCTCACAAACTTTATATCCTAATTCCTCAATCATCAAGTGACAGCATGATCAAAATTTAGGGTATCAGTTTTATTGACATGTTGTCTTGAAGTATCATCCATAGAAAACACTATTCTCATATTCACACATTTCTATTTTTTAATTATTTATTTATTTATTTTGAAAGAATTGTAGAGAGAGGGAGACACACACACACACCTCGAGAGAGAGAGAGAGAGAGAGAGAGAGAGAGAGAAAGAGAGAGAGAGAGACCTTCCATCTGCTGGTTCACTCCCCAAATGGCTGCAACCATCAGTGCTGGACCAGGTTGAAGCCAGGAGCCAGAAGCTGCCATGTGGGTGACAGGGGCCTAAACACTTGGGTCACCCTCAGTGGCTGTTCCCAGGACATTATCAGAGAGTAAGAACAGGAGCTAGTGCCCATATGGAATATTGGCGCCATGAGTGGAGCCACGAGTGGTGCCACAAAGCAGTTCCATGCATTTCTTTAAATGCTTATCATTACAGCTGAAGAGAGACTAGTTAGCATTTAGCACATGGCTGCAGGTAGACATTTAAGACTCTGAAAGAATAAAGTACACCCGGAAGACCACTGTTAGGACATTTAGGATAACACCAACATTTTGGCAAATGCTCCTCCGCCAGATTGCCCAGGAACCAAACCAACCAAAAATCAAATGATCAAAGAATGAGCCAGAGCAGTTTAGGGTTTATCTTTTTCTTTATTTTTTTATTATTTGAGAGTGGGAAGTGGAGACAGAGAGAGAGAGAGAGAGAGAGAGAGATGCACTTGTGCACTACCCAATGCCTGCAACAGTGAGGGTGAGCCAAAGCTAATTAGCCAATAACTCAATCAATATCACCTTCCCAAATACTTCAGCCATTACCATTGCCTCCCAGAGTCAGTTTTAGCAGGAAGCTGGCATTAGGAATCATAGCCAGGAATTGAACCCAGGCACTCCAACATGGGTTGTGGATATTCTCATAACACTAAGCTAACTGCCTATTATACTATCATTTTAACTAATATCTTGTTCATTAATTTTCTTGTAACTGAGTCTCTATAATATGTGAAGTATAGGGCCAGCGCTGTGGCACAGTGGGTTAAAGTCCTGGCCTGAAGCGCCGGCATCCCAAATGAGCACCGGTTCTAGTCTCAGCTGCTCCTCTTCTGATCCAGCTCTCTGCCATGGCCTGGAAAATCAGTAGAAGATGGCTCAAGTCCTTGGGCCCCTGCACCCACGTGGGAGACCTGGAAGAAGCTCCTGGCTCCTGGCTTTGGATGGGCACAGCTCTGGCCATTGCGGCCACCTGGAGAGTGAACCAGTGGATGGAAGACCTCTCTGTCTCTACCTCTCTCTGTAACTCTTTCAAGTAAATAAAAATAAATCTTCAAAAAATGTGAAGTATTCACCCAGGGGCACAGACTCCTGCTACTCAGCTGGTAATCCCACACCTCATCACTAGATTGAATTAAGATGTGAAATGAGAAAAAGTGTCTTAGAAGGGTCTAAAATCTGATTGATTACAGCATTATCTATCAAGCCAGATAGATAGGAGATAGGTATAAACAAGGGAGGAAAATCAAGAGGGATAAAAAGATGAGGACTCTTGTTTTGAAGTCTTTGAAAAAGCAGTCCACAGGCAGATGTGATCTCCTTCTGGAGAAGTCTTACCTGTCTACCTGCACCATAAACTCTCCAAAAGGTGTACAGTTCCAGGGACTCCATCTGGGCTTCCCACACGATGGCAGGTGCCCACGCATTTGGGCCATCTAGTACTGCTTTTTCAGGCACGTTAGCTGGGAGCCGGATTGGAAGAAACCAGGAGGGACTGGAACTGATGCCCCAATATGGAATATCGGTGTTTCAGGTGGCAGCTTAACCTGCTGTGCTACTGCATTGGTCCTTCTGTGGCTTTATGTTCACTGAGATGTTCCTCTGTTTTCACTTTGTCTGGTTTCCAATTTCTGACATCTGTCTGCTCCTCACTGATTTTTTATTTCTCTCGCACTGATCTTAGAAGTCAGTAAGTTTCAGCAGTTTTCAAATTTTAGTGCAATTTTAGATCTTGCCACAACTCTGGCAAGATCTGACTGAAATGGATGGAGAAGTTCAGTTACATGGACCATGTATGTTTGGTCAATACAGATAATTTATAAATAACTGAATATTTAATGCAAATCCCTTTGGCTGCAATAGAAATCTTTGCCTGAACACACATTGCAGCACCCAGCTCATTTCTTCTTCTTTTTTATTTATTTGACAGGCAGAGTTATAGACAGTGAGAGAGAGAGACAGAGAAAGGTCTTCCTTCTGTTGGTTCACTCCCCAAATGGCCGCCATGGCCAGCACTGCACCGATCCGAAGCCAAGAGTTCTTTTTCTCTTTTTAAAGATTTATTTATTAATTTGAAAGTCAGAGTTACACAGAGAAAGAAGGAGAGAGAGGGAGAGCGAGAGAGAGAGAGACAGAGAGAGAGAGGTCTTCCATCCACTGGTTCACTCCCCAGGTGGCCACAACAGCCAGAGCTGTGCCCATCCGAAGCCAGGAGCCAGGAGATTCTTCCAGGTCTCCCATGTGGGTGCAGGGGCCCAAGGACTTGAGCCATCTTCTACTGATTTTCCAGACCATAGCAGAAAGCTGGGTCAGAAATGGAGGAGTCAGGACTCGAACTGGCACCCATATGGGATGCTGGCACTGCAGGCAGCAGCTTTACCCACTACGCCACAGCACTGGCTCCTACCCGGTTCATTTCTTTTTTCTCTTGACTGTATTAAATAAGTATTCATGAAATATTCCAAACATTCCCAAAGATTGTTAAATTAAAAACAAATGATTTTCTACTATTTCAATTATCCTGCAGCTTTTATTTTGAGTACTACTCCTTCATATATTCAGTCCCATCCAGATGCTGAACTTTGTCAGAAGTAGTAAGTTTAGATGATGGAATGTTTTGTAAGAAAAATATAGGAAGTGATTGAGATCCCTTTTAGTGCTTTAGTCAACTTACAGTATTTAATATTTAAATGAGAGCTTGTGCATCAATATTTACCAATGTCTGTTTTACAGTCCAATATTTCCGTTGTGTTTCCAGCACTTGTCCATATGAATAAAGACAATGAAGACTTGGAATGCAACATTTCAGCATTTGCCTTGCATCACTAAACCTGTCACATGTTAATGAGTAGTTGTAGTTTATTAAATTTCAATGAGATCCACAGCATGACTTCTTCTGGAATGCTCCTTTTAACCTTGAAAATGAAGAAAATTCTTTCATAATGTGTCCCCAGAACTTCCGAAAGTATAAAAACAGCTCCCTGTGTCTCCCTTCGGCTAGGCTGCATTTCATGTTCACAATGTCTCACTTCTTTTAGGTGGTCTGTGTTGGAAGAGTTGCAGATTGTGCCTCCTCACGTGGGGCACCAAAATATTAGGAAAAGAGGCACAGAATCGAGAGGAGGCTGTGTATGAATTTATAGCCAGACCGAATTTATTCAGAGAAGATAAATTCATAGAGATGGGTGACCAACTGCCTGTGTGCACACTGATGGAACTGACCCCCAGGGGCAGGGCCTTTTTATATTTTAGGAAGGATGGGGATGAGGGTAGCAGGGGGGTAATTCCTGGAACTGGTCTTTCAGGTGGCTGTAAGGGGTGAGGTATGAAGGCAATAGGGTGTGAGACCCAATTGAGTTTCAAGGGCAATAAGGGAGAATGGCTGAGGCTTATGTCATTGTTCCATCAGTCTATGTAAGTGTAAATCAGTAACCTAACCTGGATGAACTACTGGAAAGTCATCAACAACGAGCCAATGTTACAGATAGATGAGTTTGATTGATTAGCTGTGTATTGAAATGGTTTAACTGTTCTTTTCTTCACTCAGCAATCATTCATTGAAACTTGCATTGGTTATATGCAAGATGACTAAAAATAAGAAGAAAAATGATGGCTGGATGTGACACATGAATATGTCTCCTCTCACTCAATTATCTTAAGATACTAAGCTTGCATTGGAAAACCTAAGACAGCCAAAGATACATGTATTTCACTGCTTAGTAACAGCAAATGTGAGGCAAGCTTACACGATCTTACAATTTAGGATTGAAAAATCCTAAAATGATTTTAGTTGACCCAATGTGCAATTATATATCCTGTGTAGCAATGCCCATTGCTATTCTACACTAATTTTTCTGGCATGATGAGCATGTTTATAATTAATCAAGATAAAATATTTATGTTGTGCTTTTAGCTTGTTGACTCTAATGGATTTGTTTGCTTTTCCCATAGAAATGCTTATGAAACTAAGCAGGAGTTGCAGATGTGCAAAAACATTGGACAATTGGCATGTTTCCAATCTCTTAAATGAGCTATGCACCATTTAGGCTCATTAACAGCAAATAGAAATGAATAATAGTTGGGTGGTTTGTCATAGGCTGTAAGGACAAAAATAAAAACAGAAAGAGCGGAGGAGAGGGCTTCCGTTCACTCACTCTGTATCTCCCCACTAGAGACTTGGGAATTGGATCAACAACAACAAAAAATCCTTCTGTTCACTTCTTACGTGGATGATACACCGGAGGCTGGTAACTTCCCCGTGCCTGCTTCTTTATCACTTCTTTTCCTTTAGATCAGAATGTAGCAGCTCCCAGTCAAGTGAAGCAAGCAGCAGCACAGTGTACCCCAAAATGTGCAATGAAGAATGGCTGTAGATAGCCACAGGGAGAATGTTGGCTGCGGTATACAATGAAGATGGCACTTTCATTTATTGCCTGTAGCTTAAAGTCTTCTTAACCTCTTTCAAATTACTTAGAAAGAAATTAGGTGGAAGGAGAAAAGCCCATCACACTAGCAGAACTACACAAAGTATGTGCCTAAAAGATGTCAAAGATATTAGTACCACTCATCCTACAGCAGAAACGAGGTGGGAACAGACTATTGCTTCCCATGGTAGTGGACTAGGTAATTCAGACACCTTCATTCTACTGAGAAAAGTAGAAAAACTTTAACAAAAGCTGTTTGGAGCCACAGGAGAGCTGAAAACACATCGAAAAGCCATCTGCCAACATTGGAGTGAAGGCAGATATTCAGGAAAGATATCTTTGTTTCTTTGGGGTGCTTGCTGATTGTTGATCAGGGACATGTACCTATCAAATGTGGAGGAGGGCTTTTCCCAAACTCTCAAGGCTAGAGTAGAGGACTGAAATTGGAAGCCAGGGCCTATCAATATAATCAACCCTTGATACCTATGGGGGTTGGGACTAGAACCCTCCACAGATACCAAAATCCAAGGATGCTCAAATTTCTTACATATGGTATGTAAAACAGTATATTTGCCTAGAACTCATGCACATATACTTGTGGTCACCTTTAGATCACTTATAATACCCAGAGTGATATAAATGGCAAGCAAATCACTGAATTTGTATAGATTCCTGCTAAAGGGTATCGACAGCTACATGGATATCTATTGAGACAGTGGTGTAGATCACTGTTACACTGTGTTATTTAGGGGGGAAAGTACATACTCCTTCAGTACAGATGAATTATTTTTTCCAAATATCTTCTTTCTGTGATTGGTTAGACCTGCTAAAACCTCCAGGCTTTTGAGTTGAGATGCTAAGAGTTGCACTTTATGCAAAACAGGGGTAAGCAACTCTCCCAGGGATTGCAACCATGTTCTAGTGGTGACAGGGTCTGGAGGAGAGATCCTACCTTGACAGGACCCTGTCCCTGAAAGGAGAACCCGTAAATCCCCTCTGGAAGAAAATACCACAAATCAGATCTCATAGTAGCTCTACGAACAGCGTACACAAGGCAGTGTAAATTAGGACCCACTCAAAGACAGGATAAGTGACATCTGGAACACAGGAAGTCCAAAAGCTGCCCAAGAAAAGGTGAAAGAAAATTGAGTGCAAGCAATATTTAAAGTGAATATGGCTGAGGATATTTTGAAATTGGAGGAAGACAAGCAATCATAAACTGCAAAGGGTCTACAAATGGCAAGTACAATACATACAAGGCAAATCACATCTAGACACATCTCCAGGAAACTCCAGGAAAATGAAGACAAACAGGAATGTTAAAATCCATAGAAAACTACTCGTCTTCAGTGTAGCAAGATGTGTGGTGAGATGGCGCTGTTAGAGGATGGGCACATTGGACAGGGTTGGGACACCCAGGATTGGCAGGACTTGGGGACTGTTCAGATGGATTGGACAAGGGAGACGATGGAGATAAGGATGCTTCTTCAGTTTCAGACTTGTGAAACACAGGGAGAAAAATACCAGTCAATAAGCTAAAAGTACACAAGGGAAGAAGAGTTTTGGAGGAAGATGATTGGTCCAGTCTTGAAGATTTGGAATTCCAGGTACCTGTAGGTAAATATTCTTACAGATAGTCCTGACTTAGGATGATTTGACTTATGATTTTATGATGGTGTGAGACGGCGACCTGCATTCGGCAGATACCACAATTGGAAGGTTGGGTTTGGAGCTCTCTTGGCTTACTGCTGTGGAATCAGATCTTCTTTGGGATGTTGGGCAGTGGCAGTGGCCACAGCTCCCAATCATTCCCACTATCACAGGGGATATAATTGACAGCCTGCAGTGTGCCAAGTGGCTGAGCTGCAGTGTGCAGGAGGTTGGATGGGTGCCATGCATTTTCCACATACAATATTTTCAATTTATGTTGTGTTTATCGAGTCATAACCCTATTATAAGTTGGAGGAATATCTGCACATATTTGGAACTTGGGGAGAAGAAATTTGGGTTACAGATTAAAATTACTGTTGCATGGTCATGCATGTTAAGCCTGACAGTCTGGGGACTGGCTGAGCTCCCTGGGAGAGTCCAGAAGGCCAGAAGGGCCTTCCAAGCAGGGCTCTTTGAGAATCAGAGGGGAAACTTTCTTGAAATGTCTGGGTCAAGGACACAGCCCTCCGTGTTCAGATTAAGTTGGACTGTGGTGAGACCTGGGGTCTCTGATGCTCAAGTTCCTCCCTGGTGAGATTTCGATTGCATAGACTGAGACTAGAAGAGAAGCTGAGGAACATCAGCCATGAAGGGAGGAAGAAAGGAAGACGGAAGTAGTGGTGCTCGGAGAGAAAGGTGTCCACATGGCCATGAAAACATCGAGGAGGTGCTATTCCAGAAACCGGGGGAAGACAGCATTTCACCAAGAGGGTGGATGAGAGAAATAAGACAGAACAATTTTTTTAAACTTTACATACAAACTCCCTGAATGACATTTTTGAAGACAGTTTCGGATGGTGAATGAAAACCAAAGACAGATCTGTTTTAAAGTTAATTTTTTCCCATTTTATTTGAGAGGCAGAGAAACAGAGAGATATCTTCTATCGGCTGGTTCCCTCCCCAGATGCCCACAACAGACAGGGATGGGTCAGGCTGAAGCCAGGAGCCTGGAACTCAGTCCAGAGTTCCCATCCGAGTGGCAAGGACCTAACTACCTGAGCTGTCATCACTACACATTAGCAGGGATCTGGAATCAGGAGCCAAGCCTGGGCTCAGGACCCACCCACTCTGCTGTGAGAGGAGGGTGCCACAAGTGGCATCTTGACCACGGCAACAAACTCCCGTCCTTAAACACTGATCGTGTGTGTGCATGTGTGTGTGTGTGAAGAAGGAAGTTTGGGACAGGCCTTGTCACATAGTAGGTTAATCTGCCATGTAGGATATCTGCATCTCATATTGAAATCCCAGTTTGAGACCTGGCTATTCTGATTTAGATCCAGCTCCCTGCTAACGTGCATGGAAAGCAGCAGAGGATGGCCCAAGTATCTGAGTTCCCACCAGCCATTTCGAAGACTCAGATGCCTGGCTAGTTCAGCCTGGCCCAGATGGGAGTGACCCAGCAGATGGGAGATTCTCTCTCTCTCTCTCCCTCTCCCTCTCTCTCTCCCTCTCCCTCCATCCTGCCTGTCACTCTGCCATTCAAATAAATAATTTTTTTTTACAGGCACAGTTAGAGAGAGAGAGAGGCAGGGAGAAAGGTCTTCCTTTTCCGTTGGTTCACCCCCCAATTGGCCGCTATGGCTGGCACATTGCGCCGATCCAAAGCCAGGAGCCAGGTGCTTCCTCTTGGTCTCCCATGCGGGTGCAGGGCCCAAGCACTTGGGCCATCCTCCACTGCCTTCCCAGGCTACAGCAGAGAGCTGGACTGGAAGAGGAGCAACTGGGATAGAATCTGGCGCCCCAACTGGGACTAGAATCTGGGGTGCTGGAGCCGCAGGCGGAGGATTAGCCAAGTGAGCCGCAGCGCCGGCCCAGGTAAATAAATATTAAAAACAAGAGGTGGGTATTGGTGTAGAACGGCCACAGACCTTGGAAGTGGACATAGTGAATACCAACATTGCCACAGACACTGATGCTGGGAAAAAGCTTGATTCCTTCTGCCAAATTAATTTTTTCTTTCTTTTTTTCCTTCTGTCCCTACCTCCCTCCCTTCTTTCCTTCCTTCAATCTTTCTTCCCCTTTCTTCCTTCCTTCCTTCCTTCCTTCCTTCCTTCCTTCCTTCCTTCCTTCCTTCCTTCCTTCCTTCCTTTCTTCCTCTTAAAAATTTTTTTTAAAAGATTTATTCATTTTATTTGAAAGAGTTACAGAGAGGCAGAGGCAGAGAGAGAGAGAGAGAGAGAGAGAGAGAGAGAGAGAGAGAGACAGAAGTCTTCCATCTGCTGGTACACTTTCCAAATAACTGCAATGGTCAGAACTGAGCTGATCCGAAGCCAGGAGCCAGGAGCTTCCTCCAGGTCTCCCCTGTGGGTCCGGGGGCCCAAGGACTTTGGGCCATCTTCCACTGCTTTTCCAGGCTATAGCAGAGAGCTGGATTGGAAGTGTAGCATCCAGTACTCTAACTGGCACCTATAAGGAACGCTGGCACTGCAGGTGGTGGCTTTACTTACTACACCACAGCACCAGCCCTCCCTTCTCTTTCTTTTTGAAAGGAAGAGGAAGAGGGTAGAAGGAGAAAAATCCAACCATAGCTGCATCCAATCTATATAAAGTCCTGTGCATGCTAACAATGAAAAAAAAAACCTGTGACCTTATGTTTCAGATGATTTGGAGAAAAGTGATAATGCATGAGGTGCCTTACAGGGAGCAAAATGAACTGCAGAAGAGTAATGAGATCATGAGTGAAGAGAGAGGAGAGGCAGGCGCAGATGAGACAGAATGGAGGCCTGAGACTTTGGGTCGCTAACAGCTGACATAGAAACTGTAGCTTGGGCACTAAAGAACCATTTCGCTATCCTCATTGCCTTGCATAATTTACTTGACCTAGATCATAGGAATGATGGACAAACTATTAAAAATGATTCTGGGTACATAAGGAAGAAAGAAATGGGCCACTGCACTGTAATTATCTCTCAGTGTGTTTGCAACAGATGTTCAATGGGAAGCCCCAAATGCTTACTGCTAGTTGCTACGCAGGGCTCAGTATAGAACAGCTTGTGCGAGCTCCGGGCCCAGGACGCTGTGCTGTGAAAATGGGCCGCAGTCATCAGCTCCACTGTGATGATCGTGAACAGACCCTGTTGTAGCACCCTGGGGCTTGTGCATGAGGTAAGTTTTCTATTTCTAACCTAGGAATAAATTACTCTGTATGTCATTTTTGCATAATCAAAATGCAATGCCATGTGGGTTAGCCACAGACATTATCAATACAAAACAGTGTTTTAGGATGCATGCATATGTCAGGAACATACATTTTTTTTCATTGATTTATGAGAAATTTCTTTTTACAAAACATTTATGTATTCAAAATGCAGAGAGACACAGATACGCACGTGGAGAGCTTCCTTCTCTGGGTCACTACCCAAATGCCTGCATCAGCTTAGGCTGGGCCAGGCTGAAGTCAGGAGACAGGAATCCCATCCAGGACCCTGCATGGGTGGCCAGAACCCGAGCGCTTGAGCCATCAGCTGCTGCTTCCCAGGCTGCACGTTAGCAGGAAGCTGGAATCATAAGTACAGCCAGGACTTGAACCCAGGCACCTACCCCTCTATGGAATGCAAGTGAATGTCACAATGATTCATGGGAAATTCCTGCAGTGAAGACAGCTAATGTTTACTTACTAGCTAGTTTTTGAGGTTTTAGAGCAATGTGGACTAAGATTCATGCAAACAACCTTTATATTACAAATAGAAGTTACTGGGGCTGGTGCTGTGGCGTAGTGTGTTAAGCCGCTGCTTGCAGTGCCAGCACCCCATGTGGGTGCCGGTTTGAGTCCCAGCTGCTCCACTTTCAATCCAGCTCTCTGCTATGGCCTGGGAAAGCAGTAGATGCGTGGGAGACCAGGAACAAGCTCCTGGTTCCTGGCTTTGGATCTGGGGAATGAAGCAGCAGATGGAAGACCTTTCTCTCTCTCTGCCTCTGCCTCTCTGTAACTCTGCCTTTCAAATAAATAAACAAATCTTTAAAAAAAAAGAAGTTACTACTATTTGGTATTAATAAAATTCTCAATATATTTATTTTAACCAGAGAACACTAGTTTAGAAATTGAGTAAACATAAGTTTGGAGACACTAATAGGATAAAAGTGAATTTTTAAAAAATCTTTAAAATGGGAATCCTTAATGGAAAAACGTTTTAAAAATTGAAATAGCAAAAAATCAACTGATGAAAGCAAAATTCTTTTTTTCCCTAAGCTAGTATATAACGTGTAAAACAAGTATGTTCACAGACTTCCTAAATTAGTAACTGTGGGAAAGTTTGCTATGAAGCGTTAATTGATCTTAGCTCAATAAAGAACTGAATTTGGACTTAATGCAAAGAATACTTTAGTGATTTGTCATTAGGAATCTGAAGGACTAGCACGGAAGCAGGCTTTCTTGCTTTGAATACAGTGTTGAAACTGCAGTGAGATGTTCATGGCCAGTGTACAGATGGAAATGACATTTTCCTCACGCCACTCCACAGAAGTGAAAGACCTGGCACGGCATGGTTCCCAAGGTCTAGTCCACACGCCTAGATCCCGAGAGGAGACTTCCCTTGGATCTAGGCATTTACTCAGGAGACAAAACTTCCTAAGCAGCACACCCTCACTTGCTGCTGTGATCACATCTCGCAAGTGGATAGGAAATTCTACCTTTGTTAACCAGCTTGTCCTCAACGATCTCCTGTTTCCAACATGGGAAGTGAGATACTCAGCAGACTCATAGAATGGCAGATGTCCTAAATAGCACTCTGGCCTCAGAATCAGCCCTAAAGGCATTCGGATCTGGCTGAAAAGCCCATGAGAGTATTTCAGGCATGGAAAGCCAAGACACTCTGGCAAAAGATCTCTGTGAGTGAGATCCCAGTGGAAAGAACAGGTCTTCAAAGAAGGAGGTACCTTTCTCTGAAGGGAGGAGAGAACCTCCACTTTGACTATGACCTTGTCTAAACAAGATAAGAATTGGAGAATTCAGAGGGCTTCCATAGCCTTGGAAACTCATGACTGGAGCATAGGGTGATTACTGATGCCATAGACAGGAGTGTCAATTGGTAAAGTCAACAACAGGAGTCACTGTGCACTTACTCCTCATGTAGGATCTCTGTCCTTAATGTGCTGTGCATTGAGATTTAATGCTATAACGAGTACTCAAACAATATATTTCACTTTGTGTTTCTATGGGGGTGCAAACTGTTGAAATCTTTACTTAATGCATACTAAACTGATCCTCTGTAAAAAAAAAAAAAAAAAAAAAAAAAAGAAAAGAAACTATCAACTCCCAACTTGACTCTCACTGGGATTAAACATGACACTAGGTCTGATCTGATTTTATCATCATTAAAAAAAAATCATCTATTATTTTTCACTTTATGTTTCTGTGTGGGAGCAAACTGTTGAAATCCTTACTTAATGTATACTAAGCTGATCTTCTGTATATTAAGATAATCGAAAATGAATCTTGATGTGAATGGAAGGGGAGAGGGAGTGGGAAAGGGGAGGGTTGTGGGTGGGAGGGACGGTATGGGGGGAAGCCATAGTAATCCATTATTCGTACTTTGGAAACGTATATTCATTAAATAAAAGTTAAAAAAAAATGATGTAGTTTTATTGACATTTACAGCTCTTATCTATCAGCAAAACAAAAACAATTCCACAAACATTTTTAGTTTGTTATAAATGCAATCACTTAGGTCTTTTTAATTTTTAAAGTTTTGATTAATATGTAGCACTTGCACATTTTTAAGGTATATAGTGCAGCATTTCAACACATGTATATCGTGTAAACTGGTCATCTCTGTCATATAACCCAGATATCTCACCTCTGGATGTGTATCTAAGGAAATGAAATTACTATTCTTTTTGAAAGATTTATTTATTTATTTGAAAGGCAGAGTTAGAGAGAGAGAGATATCTTCCATCTGTTGGTTCACTCCCCCAGATGCCCACAATGGCCGGGACTGGGGCAGGCACATAGTCAGGGAGCTGGATCGGAAGTGCAGCAGCCAGGAATCGAACCGGTGCCTAAACGGGATGCCAGCATTGCAGGCAGTGATTAACTGCTACTCCACAACACCAGCTCTGAATTACTATATTTTTAAAATGTATTTTCCTTTATGTTCTCTTCCTTTTTCTATGTGTTTGCTCCCTCTTGCATAATTCTCCTTGGGGGACTAAAGACCTGGTGCTTGCAAGCCTGCATCTCACTGTGCCTTGGAGGAGTGGGGCAGTAATGATGATGTCACAGTCATGGCAAGGGTCGTGGCTTCCAAAGCTTTGCGACCCTCTCCTGCCCTGTGAGGTGACAGCACTTCTGCTGTCATATGGGGCCTAGGTTCCCAAGGGGCCTGCTGTCTCCTCTCATTTTTCCTAAGTCTTAGTCAAACATCGGAGGATGGGAGATCTCTCTTCCTCTCTCTCTCTTTTTCACTCTGCCATTCAAATAAGTAAGTAAAGCTTTAAGAATGTTTTCTTCCTATTTTTATTATATCTGGAACTTACTTTTAGGGCCTTCCTAATTCATCTGTTGTCATGATTAATAGACAATATTAATATTAATAGACAATATTAATTCATCAATAGACTCAGGTAAGATGTCCATGAGTGTAAACACTGCAAGTTAGCATGGGAAGAGTTACTGTGCTTTTAAGTGGAAGTTTTAATGGGAATAATGCCCAAAGATACAATAGGAGTTTCTTCTCTTAATACCTTAACAAAATTTAAATTTTTTAAAAAGAAGTGCCATGTTTTGATAATCAATGATTGTTTATAGCCCTCGTCTCTTCCATTGAGGAACAGTGTTTTTTTTTTTTTCTTTTCTTTTTTTCTCTTTATACTGTTTGTTGGACTCTTTTACTTAGAGTAGGGTTAACTATACGATCATTAAGCATTTTGAAAATGGATCATTGTAAAAATTGAGGGAATCCAAGAGGGAGGGGGAGGAAGGGTTGGAGTGTGGGCAGGAGAGGGTAGAGGGGAAGTGACCCTGTGTTCCTGAATCTGTATATATGAAATACATGAAACTTATATAACTTAAATACAATTTAAAAAATAGTCCTAAAAATAAAATACATAATCTAATTTCCTTTTGGTTTATATCTTGTAAAATAATCTAATTTTCTTCAGACCTTAATTACCCATTAGTTATATTTTCTCATTCTACTAATTTCCTTTTGGTAGTCTATTCATTCATAAAATTATGTTCTCAAATGTAATGACAACTTTGGTAAGAATGTTGTGTATGTATTTGCTGGAATTATAAAAGTACCATAAGTGTGATTGATGCAATAAAATCTATTCTTGAACGATATGCCCAATGTCATCATATTTTCTTTTATAGTCTCATCTTTTATCTTTTAATTTTCTGATAACCTTTCTAAATTATTAAATGTTTTTTCACTCATAAAATTAATATTACAGTTCAGCTGAATCAGTAAGTATTTCCCAAATGTGGACAAAGAAACACAGAGAGTATTTTGAAACCTGATATTCTTATTTTAGTAATTTATTGTGATTGTGGTTCATTGTCATTAAATGCCTTAAAATATTATTTTAAGTGAATTATTTAATTTTATGGAATATAAAATAATTTTTAACCAAAACCCTTCTTGGACAGAAGGATTGTCCCTTCCCCCAAAATTATAAACAATGGATAACATCCGTGCCAACTATATATAAATGTGGCTCCTTGTATGTCTACTCAGGATATATGCTACTTCAGGAAAAAATGTTCCAATAGCAACCCTGCAGAGTGTAGGACAGTACATGCACTCTAATGTCTTAATTTTGGCCATCATCTAAATACATATGTAGCATGTTTTACATCTTTGCATTTGTTGATTTGGAAAAAAATAGTCTCCAGTTACAATAAAATAACCTAGACCAGATCCAGATTTGAGCTCCTACAGTAACCAACTGGAAACAGGGAAAAACATAGCAAACAGCAGATTTCAGATACTGACCAACAGGCACTGCGGTCAGAGAGCCCTGAATGCACGCCTCTCTGCAGCATGAGGAGGGAGCAAAGGGAGCCCAGTGGGTTTAGCAGCCTGAGGATTCTGAGGTCAGAGGCAGGGGAGGCCAAGGGTGCAGGAATTAGCAGATCCAGATGCAAGGAAGGTGAGAGCTCACATCCACAGGGAAATAAACCTGGGGGTTTGTGAAAAGATCCCCTCTGGTCTTCGACTGATGAAAACTACTGAGATCCTAGGAAGAGCCACCAGGAAACAGCGACCAAACCATCTGCACAGCTCACATGGGGGCAGGAGTGAACACAGGAATAAGTTAGTCAATGTTCACACCAAACAGAGAGGTCAGACTTTAGATGAGTCACTTGAAGTTCAAACTCTACACCAGGTACAGGGAGTTTTAGAAATTAAAGGACAACAATGCCTGACAGGAGGGCGCCTCACAAAGTGTCAGGCTCTTTTTTTCAGGCTTACCTGAGATAACTCTTAAAGTATGCCAAGTCCTCATTTGGGCAACTCTATTGCCGTGGAACAGTACTGAATAAATATCTCACTCCAGCATAGAGACCACAGAGCAGATGTATTGCGGTACAGCTGGCCTACGAAATGAACGTATAGAAAAGATGGATGTTGTGTGGTATACTGATGGCAGTAGTTATGTGAAAGAAGGAGTTAGAAAGTCAAGTTCTACCATAGTGGATCTTACTCAGGTGATAGAAGCTCAGGGATTATCAACTAAGACTTCAGCTCAAATGACTGAACTTAGGGCTTCAATGAGAGCCTTGCAATTAGGAGAAGGTCAACCAGTTAATACTTATTCAGAGTCCAAATATCCTTTCCTTGTGTTCCATGCACATATAGCAAGTTGGAGAAAAAGAGGCCTACTGACCGCAAAGAATTGTTCCATTAAAATGGAAAAGAGACATTAACTCTCCTTCAGGCAGTACTAGAACCTTTAGAATCCTCATGCTGTCACTTCCAGTTGGCGAAACCAAAAGAAAGATAGCCAGGCTAGCAAGGGTAATGCACTAGCAGATAAGGAAGCAAGAAAGAGCTGCTGGATGGGAGGTTCTAGAAATGGCTGTAATACCTGAGCCTGTAGAGATAACTAAAAATCCTTACTGTACTGAGCCTGCGATAGAGTGGGCCCAACCACAAGGTCATACTAAAGATTCCAGTAGATGATAGACTTTAGATCATAAGGTTATACTCCCAGGGGTCCCTCAGTGGAAGATCATTAAGTACATACATGAGTTTATGCATTTGGGAAGAGGAGCTTTAATGAAAAAGTTTCTCAGGTATCTGGTTGGGGGAGGAATACATGCTGTCATAAGAGAAGTAACTCATTCCTCTCCCATCTGCAGAATAGCCCTGGTCATCACATCCAGCTACCTCCTTTGCTTGCCCCTGTACAAAGAAGAGGGACAGGGTGAAGGTCAGTGGCTAGACTTCATCAACCTGTCCTCAGCAACTAAGTATGAATACTGGTCTTTATTGACACTTTTACAGTCTGGTCCTGTCGCTCCCCCTCTTCATGGAGGAACGACACTAAGCCCTGCCTAGGCTTCATATCCGAGTCACGGCACCATTATGTCACTCCCCCTCTTCATGGAGGAACGACACAGGACCCTGCGCTGTTCTTTTGTCTGCTCGGCCCTCCCCGGGTTTGCTACTGGTTCTTCCCGGGTTGGCTACCGTCCCTTCCACCTCCGTGGAAGGGCGGTTCCCCATAGCCACTTTCCACACTTCCGCGGGGGAGCGGCACACCGCCGGCCGGCTCTCTCGGGGGCTGCACAGGTGTTCCTTCAGATAGATGTTCCCCTTAGATGTTCCTGGTGCATGTTGTCTCTCTCCTCCTTTATAGTCCTCTTCCGCCAATCCCAACTCTGCTACCCACACGCCGAGTACGCTGCTCTCCTCCAATCAGGAGCAGGTCCTGCTGTTTATTGGTTGAACTGGAGGCAGCTGTGTAGAAGCTGTTACTCCCTTCTCAGCGCCATATTGTGGGAAAGTAGATGCATAGAATAAGTCTTAATTCCAGTAACAGTCTAGTCCGAGTTGCTCCCCACACTGCCCTCCCCCCACTGCCTCGCCAGGTGATATATGCTTATAAAGTCTTTATTGATTCTGTGTTTTGTTACTCAGAAAGTCCCTGCAGATTACTCAGAAAGTAACTAAAGGTGTGTGATATTTCATTGCATAGGATTTCCTGAAATCTATGCTTCTTCAAAAGTAGTTTTCAATTGCTCATTCATTTTTTTTTAAAAAACACATCAAGGTTTCAAGGGGATGTTTAGTGGCATCTGAAGTTTTTTCTAGTATCTCAAGGAACGTAATAATTTTCCTCTAAGTCCCATGAACCTAGGAATGGACTTACAACAAGGATTCCTAGAGTTCTTAAGCTCCTGTACCTGCTGCATGTCTTTCTCCCAACAGGTGGATTATAAATCCAGCTGGTGAAAAACAAGACTTTAACATCATGAGAAGTGCAAGTTTTATAAAGGTCATCATGCCTCTGATTACTATAATTATTTCAAAGCCATTTGTTTCAACTACACTGACAACCAATCCACCTAACCTTACAAATGCTGTTGAGGTATCATCCAGTGTATTTTGGCAACACATCTGGAGGCCTGTACTTCCCTAAAATATGTCATCACAGCTCCACTTGGAAAAGGCAATGTACTAGAATAATTTTGGTCGTAGAGGAAGCATTATGTTTGTTATTATTATATAGTAAGTATAAAATTCATGATCTATGAATTCATATCATCTTGGTATTCCAAAGATTATATATTTATAGAATATGAATATTGAGAAATTTTTGGAAATGATTACTATAGATAAAACTCACATTAAATATGAAGTATACCCCTCAATCAATCCTACCTGGAAGGGACCCTACCAGGTGCTGCCGAGTACTCCTACCTCAGTAAAACTGCAGAGTATCCAAAAGTGGGCACACTCAGCACTCAGCATAGATGAAATTTCTGCCTTTTGAATCTTCATAGGTGCACACAGACAATAAATCTGCCTGCTCTTGTTAACCAACTGAAGATCTCAATACCTCTTCAAAAGGCAGAGAGATAAGTGAAACCTTTGCCTTTATCATATCAAAGCTGTAGTACTTTCTGGTAGAAATGTTTTACCTACCTTTTCTCCTGCTTCACTATGGGCAGGAACTCCCCTCAGTGAGTTCTTCAATTGTAACACTAAAAGATCTTACTACATCCCTTGAAGCTAATTTTAAAAATGTGTCCATTGTCTGGGGCAACCTAACCTACACTCCGGTTAGTTTTTATAGCAAGTACCCAAATTTGTGGATGGGGTGTCCAAGGTAGTTATGGATAACCAATAAGCCTTAGAAATGTACTGACAGAACAAGGGGGAGCATGTGCAATGATTAACAGAACCTGCTACTCTAACAGTAGTTTGCTCACTGAAAAAGACATTGCAGATCTTTATGGTTTAGATGGTTTTATAATCTACACAGAAACAACCATCTATTAGCACCCACTATTTGGGAAACAATAGAAAATATTCTTTCTTGTTCTCATACTAATAGATGAAGTTGCATGTTTCAGAATTTGACAGTTTCTCAAAATAATGATGAGCGGGCAAGGACCACAGCCATTGGCAATGACTGACAAAAATTCTCATGAGATGGTTCCATTAGATGGGACAAGAAGAGATTTCTAAACCCAATATTGGCAGGACCCTGCCCTTGATCAACAGGAGGTAGGTACAGAAGATGGTTCATCACCCTTTAGTGCCCTCTTAAGATTAAGGGTTGGAAATCTCTGGGAGTGAGAGTGATACAGGATGAGGTAGCCAGGCTCATGGAGCTGGAAGTCACGGGCCACAGGCCCCACCTCATACCATTCTGTCTGCCTATTTGCCATTCAAACCTCCCCCTTCCTTGTATGTCTCCTGTACCTGGAACCTGTGAGTGGGGCTCCATGTAGCCACTCCCCTTCCGATCCCATGAAAGAGGCCCACAATTGGGAGGGGACTCTTTTTTGTCAGAGGCCCAATGAGGGAGTGCTGCAGGAGCCCTCTTTCTACTTCCCCTCCCCCATCCCTTTTCTCCATCTGGCCCACTCCTCTCCTCAACTATGCCCGTGTGTGTGTGTGTGTGTGTGTGTGTGTGTGCTTTCTCACCTTTGAAATAAACTACCACTTTGTGTACCATATATATGCCCATGCTTAGAATGCTTCTCTGGGTAGAAGGCAAGGACCTGGAATAATTAAACACCACCTGTGCCACTAGAGTGCCAATGAATTCTAGAAATGTAACACATTACAAGAAAAGTTGTCAAATGACAATGATATAAAGGATAAAGAATGAAGTACAGGACAAAGATTATTCAAATATGCAGTTATTGATCTTATATAATGAGACAGCATAAAATTGGATCAAAGTAGTCAAAATCCTAATATAAAGGAAAATGCATATGCAGATAAGAAAGTCACACAGTATTCTAGACATTGAAGAGAAAAATAAAGGGGCTTTGTGGTTCTTGCTCAATAGGTAAGGAGGAGCAAAGCTGGACTGACGGAAAACCAACACTTTTCCCTGACTTGTCAGACTACTGAGGTTGCAGCATAAATTACACCTCAAAATCTGGGAGAGCAAATACAGACTCGCAGCAGAGAACAGCTCACCTGAAGCAGAAGCCCCGGAACACAAACTGCTGGAACGCAGAGCTGTAATTCTTTGTGATGTAGGCAGGCAGGTGGATAAAATCGGTTAGATTTGTGAGCTGGAAGACCACCTCCTCTGTGTGATCTCATGCCCCTACCTGATCCCACCTGGATGCCTACCTGCCAATCAGACTACGTAACCAATCCCCTTTGGGAGTGAATAAAAGGCCTGGAACACTGTGGGCCCTTCACTTGTTGCACCCTTGTTGCCCTGTGTTTTCAGGACACGGTCTCCTTCCTGCCTCTTCTTTCCTGCTTTCTGCCTGGTATGGACCCAACTTAGCTTCTAGACTTCTTTCTACCCTAATTAAAGCCCTCACTTTCCTGTGTATTTCTCTCACTGAATAAAATCCTTAAAAAACTTACCATGTTGTCTGGTCTATTTGAGCCAGTACTCAGAATTCTTTGAATAGATGGCAAGAACCCACAGGATTATTAACATCAAAAATTATTAATAAGCTGGATGATATCACTTGCAGTTGAATATGGACTAGCTTGAGAGTGAGAAATTCCTTGGTGATGCATTCTTAGAGAGCTCCCATACATTCATGGATTTTTCCTCCAGCACACAACCATGTTCTTAAAAGGAAGATTCCCCTCCTGGTTATAACAGGGAAAAAGGAAAAGTCAGCAAATTAAAGTAGACTCTTATCATTCTCTCTAGGAAAGTCTTGATTAGGGCCCCATTCCGAAGGGTGGAGGAGCAGTTAGTCAAGACCAGCCCTTCCTAGCCTTCTTGTTTCAACTAAGGGGAGAGAGAATCCCAGCCTAGAGACTCAGAGCTGCTATAACAGACCAAGGTTTAATCATCAGTTGTGGAACGCTTCCTTTCCCTGACATCTTGCTGTAGGATTGACAGGGCTCCAGGGTAACACAAAGGATTTCAGCAGAAAAAGCTGCAAGATGAAGACTTTATTTAAAAAAACAGTTTTTACAGAAGACCCAAAGAATAAAACAGGGAAATGGACGCATCCAGCACCCACAGCTCCTTACAAACGGCTCCCTCCTGATCAGATCAATGGAAAACTCACATGAGATGTTCATTTACCTCTTGTTGCTTACCTGACACTTCATGCCCTTCTTTCAGCAAACATCACAAGCATTGCATTCTAAAGACCAGAGGAAAACACTCTGAAGTGAGGGAGCAATCACCTGAGCCACACTCAGCTATGATGAAGAATGTGCAATTATCAGACTGAGTATTTTAAGCAATTGTTAATAGGCTAAGGGCTATAATGGAAAAAAGTGGACATTCAAGAACAGATGCGTAATGTTAACAGAGAGATGGAAACTCAGAATGAAAAGGAAATGCAAGAAATAAAAACACTAACAAAAAATCTTTGATTGAACACAGCTGAAGGGTCTGTGAGTTTGAGGAAATCTTAATGGAAATTTCATAAACTGAAATGCAAAGAGAAAAAGAATGAAAAAAAAAATAAAAAGAACAGAATATCCAAGAACTGTGGGACAATTACAAAAGGACTAAATATATGTTATTGGAATATCAGAAGAAGAAAAAGAAAAAGAATGGAAGTGATAATGACTGAGAATTTCTAAACCACAGATTCAGGAGACTCAGGGAACATCAAGTGGATAAATACCAAAGAATCTTTATATATATACCTTTAGGCATATCACATTCAAAGTACAGAAAGCCTTAAAACAAGCCAGAGGTGGGGACCAGCACTGTGGCACAGTAGGGTAAGCCCTGCCTGCTGTGTTGCCATCCCATACGAGCACTGGCTTGAGTCCCAGCTGCTCCCCTTCTGATCCATCTATCTGCTAATGTTCCTGGGCGAGCAGCAGAGGATGGCCCAACACCTTGGGCCCCTGAACCCACATGGGAGACCTGGAAGAAGTTCCTGGCTCCTGGCACAACCCTAGCTGTTGTGGCCATTTGGGGAGTGAAGCAGCAAATAGAAGATCTCTCTCTATCTCTCTGTCTCTCTGTTTTTCCTTCTGTTTCTCTGTAGCTCTATTTTTCAAATAAATAAATTTATCTTTAAAAAGAGCCAGAAGTAAACAATAACAACAACAAATAACACCTTATGTATAGAGTAAAAAGATTAAGAATTATGTCAGACTTCTCATTAAGAACTATCCAAGCAAAGAACATCACACAAATGGCAAGCCCCCATTCTCTACAATGACACTGACTTAACTACAGTTTCTGGCCCAAAATATTTTCTGAGAACTCCAGAACCCAATTAAGGAGTTGCGGTAATCTAAATGGGTACAAAGCCAAGAACAGCTGTGTTGAAAACTGTAAAAAGAACCATTTCTTTCTTTCTTTTTCTTTCTTTTTTTTTTTTTTTTTGACAGGCAGAGTTAGACAGTGAGAGAGGAGAGAGAGAGACAGAGAGAAAGGTCTGCTTTCCGTTGGTTCTTCCTCCTGGTCTCCCATGCGGGTGCAGGGCCCAAGGACTTGGGCCATCCTCCACTGCCCTCCCGGGCCACAGCAGAAAGCTGGACTGGAAGAGGGGCAACCAGGACAGAATCCAGCGCCTCAACCGGGACTAGAACCCGGGATGCCGACGCCTCAGGCCGAGGATTAGCCTAGTGAGCTGCGGCACAGGCCCAAGAAAAACCCTTTCAGTTTACCCTGATCACCCCACCAAGCTTGCATACCTCAGCTTGGGTCGCATCCTCTTCCTTAGGTGGGGAGCATGAAATATGAATCCAACTTTCTGGCTTTGCAAAGAGCTCCCCGCGTGACTGGTGTGTGTCTCACCTGACACAGAGCATTATCAGGACCATAGTCTGCGTGCCTGGGGTTATTGAGAACAATGGAAAAGTGGAGTGGTTTGCTGTGGCATAGGAAGGCATGCATCAAACGGCACACCGAGGCCCATTTGGTGCGAATGGGGAAACAAGCCCCTTTCATTCTCCACTGGGAGGGAGGAGAGAAGTAGAATATACACCTGTCATTCTGGCGTTTTAGAGGGCTGCCTCAGGGACTGCAGTTTGTCTTGCCTGCCTCTGGGTGCTGATAGGAAGTTCTCGCAGGTCAGACACCTGTACACCAGAGAACCTGCAGTACCAGAGATAGACACCAGAGGGAGGAAGACACTTTGAGCTCCCGAAAAACCAGTAAATCTCTCGCCTTAGGAAGTTACCTGGGAACATTCAGACACCGCAACTCCCAAAAGGTTTTAGAGGGCCCCATTTGCTCTAGTCAGGCTAACTGGAGAAAATCTTCCCTTTCATGAATTCAGTCGATAAACAGAGGGATAAATATGTCTTCCATTATGTACAACTCAACACCAAACCCCACCATAATAGCAGTAATAATAATAATAAATAGTAAGAAAGGGAAATATGGCCCAAACAAAGGAAAAAATAAATCTCTAAAAACAACCTGCAAAGAAATGGCGATGTACAAATTCAAAATTTGCACACACTTAGTGATCTATAAGAGAACAGAAAATCAGAAAAGCGATGCATGAGAATATTAACATTGGAAACTATTTTTAAAATACCAAAGAAATTCCAGAGCTTCAGAATACCATAACTGAATGAGAGATTCACTAGAGTTCAACAGCAGACTTGATCAAGCAGAAGAATCAGCAAACTTGAAATCAGTCGAAAGAGGAAAAATAATGAAAATGTGTTAAAAAAAAAAAAAAACCTACAGGATTCATAGGATATCATGACATGGACCAGTGTGTGTCTCCTGAGAAACCCCAAAGGAGCAGAGAATGAAAAAGAGACAGGCTGATTAAAGCTTAAGATTTGGGTTTAAAACTGAAGCAGGCATTCAAATTCAAGAATCTCAAAGGATTCCAACCAGGATGAACTCACAAGAATGCTAAAGGGCATTGAAGCGAATGCTAGAGTTTTTACAAAACCATGTGGGAATATAAAACCCACAGTAAATGTAAAGATATAGACAATGCAGTAATACAGTAATGATACTGCACATAGGAATTTTAATTATGGTGTGGAATTTGCAAGAAAAAAGGATAAACATTAACTATAATTATAAAACTATATGAAGGAATACACAATACCCAGTTATGCATTGATTGATGCTGTATTGGTCAGATGATCTCATATACAGCGGTGGCCCTGTAAGATCATAACGGAGATGAAAATTTCTGTTGTGTAGTGATGTTGTAAGCATCCTAACATCACAGTACAGCACACACTCTCATATTTGTGGGGTTGCTGGTGTAAAGAAACCTATTGTACTGCCAGTCATATAAAAGAACAGAACATATAATTATATACAGTGTATACTACTTGGTAATGATAATAAATGACTATGCCACTGGTTTCTGTCATTATTTTATTTAAAGGCTTATTTATTTATTTGGAAGTCAGAGTCACAGAGAGAGGGAGAGATCTTCCATCTACTTTTTTATCCTCAGATGGCCACAATGGCCATGGCTGGCCCAGGCCAAAGCCAGGAATCAGGAGCTTCCTCTGGGACTTTCACATGGGTGGCAGGAGACCAAACACTTGGACCATTCTCTGCTGCTTTTTCCAGGCCATTAGTAGGGAGCTGGATCAGAATGGGATCAGCTGGGACACAAACCAGCAGCCATATGGGAGGCTGCCACTGCAAGCAGCAGATCCACTCACTACAGCCACACATGGCCCCGACTGGGTTGGTTTTAATAGCAGTGAGTTAGTTATGAGAACTGGTTAGTTATACTGAGTGGGATGCTGTAAAAGATCTCTTGCTCTCGTGCTGTCTTGCCTTGTCACATGTGATGATGGAGCCAGACATGAGGCCCTTGAACTTGAACTTCCTAATTTCCAGAATCATAAGAAATACGTTCTTTTATCTGTAAAGTGCCAGATCTGTGATATTCCATTGCAGCAACACAAACAAACTGAGGTAGTGGTAGTGAAGAGACAAAATAAAAGTCAGTAATTAGGACCTTGGGACCAGCTTAAAACAGGTTATCAGTTGTCTGCTAAAAAGTCTTGTATAAGTTTTTTTCCCTACAATTATTAATGACTAAGTTTTTGAAGAAACCAATAAATGATGGCATACACTTTTTTTAATAAAAATGATTTATTTATTTGTCTATTTGAATGGCTGAATAAGAGAGAGAGAGAGAGAGAGAGAGAGAGAGAGAGAGAGATCTCCTGTCCATTGGTTCACTCCTCAAATGGCCACAATGGCTAGGGCTGGATCAGGTGGAAGCCAGGAGCCTGCAACTCCATTTGGGTCTCCCACATGCATGGCGAGGGCCCAAACACTTGGGCCATTGCTTTCCTAGGCACATCAGTAGGGAGCTGGATCAGAAGCTGAGTATACAGGACAAACTGGTACTCATAGGGGATGCTGTCATCACAGGAAGCAGTTTAACCCACTGCACCTTAACACCGGCCGCAGTTGGCATTCAGTTTACGTGAGAGGCAAATGGGTCTGAGCAGTGAAAGGGGTGGCCAGTACCAGACACTGTCAGCATCTTGTGATGGGTCTCTTGGGTCCTTTCCACAACTCCTATGTCCTTGGTCTCCAGTTTCCACGTGCCTCACAGCTCACACCTGGAAAACTTCTTTAGGAGGCTACCATTAGGTTTTTGGAGTTGATTTACCAGGTGTGTCCAGGGCTAAAGTGCCTGGCAGTTTTATTTCCTGCCAGGTAGACCAATATAATGACTGACTACCATGGGAGGAAGAGAGCCCAGCTCTCTTGCCCCCAGATGGGACGAATTCCCAGTGAAGTTTAGCTCCTAGGCTCCCCGTGGGATCAGGCGTGGCTGGAACTTCATCTTGCATGGCTTTTTCTACCTCCCTTTTTCTGCTTCTCCCACTCCCTGATGCTAGGAGTAATTTCTTAATAAATCACTAGCACAGGACTCCTTATCTCAGAACAGGCTTCTGACCTAAGGCTATGAGAATTTTCAGTAACATGTACGTCTGGCTGAATCTCCATTAAAATAAAATAATGTCTCCACCTTTCATTCTATGCAAGAACTAATTTCAAGAAGATTCGAGTTAATTGAATAATATATCTTAATACTAAGATATATGAAAATAATTCATGTGATTTTAAGATTAGGAGGCTTTTCTAAGTGTCAAACTAATTTAAAAAATACAAACTAGGGAATATAGTCATGAATTAATGAAAAGTTTTCTGATAAGCACAGGTATTTTATGTTAATAAGATGAAAACCTGTAAAGATATTTTCAACACAGATTAGAAAATGTTAATAAATTACATAAAAAGTACCTAAAACAAAAAGTATAAAACAAGTAACCAACAGAGAAAAATGAAAAAAGAGATGGACAAAAGAAATTCACAGTTGGAATGTATTTGACCATCCAAATAAAATGCAAGTAAAACTAAGTACCATTCTGTGGATGGGATATTGTAAAAAGTTCTGACTGGCAAGAGTGTGTGAAAGTGGGATGCTGGCATCACAGGTGGTAGCTTTACTAGTTACACCACAATGATGACCCCAAGAAAACAGATCCTCTTATTGCCTCTGTGTAGAGAGAATGTTGTTGGTCAATATCCAACTATATGTATTTAATTTTTATGTATTTATTTGAGAAGGAGACAGAGAGAGAGAGAGAGTCCTAAATACCCCAATATGAAATGGGGGAAGAGGGAGGAGAGGGAACTGCTTTACTGCTTAAGCACCAGCAACAGACAGGGCTCAGCCAGGCTGAAGTCGGGAGCAGGAAACTCAATCCAAGTCTCTTACACTTGATCCATCATCTGCTGCCTCCCAGGATGCATCAGCAGGAAGCTGGAATCAGGAGCTGGGGATGGAATGCAACTCAGATACTCCAATATAGGATGTGCATGTCCTAACTGATGTTTTAACTGCTAGGTCAAACACCCACTCCTCAATGGTATTCTACATGTGAAAACCTACACCTCATGTATACCTATTGTAAAAAAATTGCCCAACAGAAATATATGCAGGGTTGGAAAGATAATGTATAGATGCACAGAAGTTTTGCAACACCAAATTGAAATTAATTAAATGAAATATTGACCGAAGATGCTGAAAGGTTAATTAATAAAGAAAATTCAAAAAATCATAATGTAGTACGCTTTACAGAGGTCAAAGGAATGATGTGCTGACTTTTATCAGTTGAATAGTTTGCCAATAATTTCTCCCATTCTGTTGGTTGCCCCCTCACTTTCCTGAGTGTTTCTTTACAGTGTAGAAGCTTCTCAATTCGATGTAATTTCATTTGTCAAATTTGGCTTTGATTGCATGTGCTTCTGGGGTCTTTTCCAAGAACTCTGTGCTTATGGCAATGTCTTGCAAAGTTCCCTAAAGTTCTCTAATAATTGATGGTATAGATGTATACCATAGATGTAGATCTTTAATCCATTTTCAGTGGATTTTTGTGTAAGGTGTAAGGTAGTGGTCTTGTTTCATACTTCTGCATGTGGAAATCCAGTTTTTCCAGCACCATTTGTTGAAGAGACTATCCTTGCTCCAGGGATTGATTTTACCTCCTTTGTCAAGTAAGTTGGTTGCAGGCACATGAGCTTAATTTTGGCATTTCTATTCTGTTCCATCTCTTTTTGTGCCAGTACCAGGCTGTTTTGATTATAACTGCCAAGTAGTATATCTTTGAATCTGGTATTATGATGCCTCTGGCTTTGTTTTTGTTGTATAGGACTTTCTTTAAGTATTCAGGGTCTCCTTGTTTCCATATGAATTTCAGTGTCATTTTTCTATACCTGAAGAATGTCCTTGGTATTTTGATTGGTATCACATAGAATCTGTAAATTGCTTTTGATAGTATAGACATTTGGATGATACTGATTCTTCCAACATGGAAGATTTTTCCATTTTTTGTGTCTTCTTCTATTAGTTTTTCTTAATATTTTGTAATTCTCATCATAGAGATCTTTGACATTCTCGGTTAAATTTATTCTGAAATACTTGATTTTTTAATTTCTATTGTGAATGGTATTGATCTTAGAAATTCTTTCCCAGACATGGCATTGTCTATGTATACAAAGGCTATTGATTTTTTGTGTTGATTTTATATCCTGTCACTTTCAGTAGTTTCTTAGTGGAGTCTTTTAGATCCCCTATATATAGAATCATGTCATCTGCAAATATGGATAGTTTGGCTTTCTTCCCAATTTGTATCCCTTTCATTTCTTTTTCTTGCCTAATGGCTCTGGCTAAAACTTCCATGACTATATTGAGTAGCAACGGTGAGTGTAGGCATCCTTGTCTAGTTCCAGATCTCAGTGGAAATGCTTCCAACTTTTCCCCATTCTATAGGATGCTGGCCATGGGTAAGTCATAAGCTTACTTGATTTGTGTTGAGGAATCTTCCTTCTATATACCCAATTTGCTTAACATTTTCATCATTAAAAGGTGTTTTATTTTATCAAATGCTTTCTCTGAATCTATTGAGATAATATTATTTTTGTTCTTCAATTTGTTAATGTGAAGTATTATATTGATTGATTTGCTTATGTTGAACCATCCCTGTAAACCAGAGATAAATTCCATTTGTTCCAGGTGAATGATCTTTCTACTGTGTTCTTGGATTCAATCAGCTAGAATTTTGTTGAGGATTTTTGTGTCTATGTTCATCAGGGAAATTGGTCTGTAGTTTACCTTCTCAGCTGCATCTTTTTCAGGTTTAGGAATTAAGGTGATGCTGGCTTCAAAGAAGGAGTTTGGGGTTTTCAAATCCTGGAAATAAATAAAAAAAACTTGAAATATTCCAAGATGCACATAATTATGAAAAATGGCTGATCCTCCTTCTGTAAAATATTGAATTTTGTGGTGTTTTAACTTTCTATCTCCATTCCTTTATCTCCATGGAAATCCTGAACTCCAACAATCTGGAAACCAAGGTAACCATGACAATACACAGCCACACGGAAGGAGAGGGGCAGCAAAGGTCTCATCCAGAGAATGGCCCCTACGTGATGGCCTCAGGTCTTTCTTTATTGATTGGTGAGCGTTGAACCACCCTTACGTTTCTGGGATAAATCCCATTAGATCATGATCTTTTTGATGTGGTTTTGGATTCGATTTGCTAGGATTTTGTTGAGAATCTTTGTATGTACGTTCATTAAGGATAAAGGTCTATAGTTTCCTTCTTGTGTTGTGTCTTTGGTTTGAGTATCAAAGTAATGGTGTCCTCATCAAATGAGTTTGTCAGAGTTCCATCCTACTCAATATTTTGAAACAGTTTGAAGAGTATTGGAGTTACCTCCTCTGTGAATGTTTTGTAGAATTCAGTAGTAAAGCCATCATGTCCTGGACTTTTCCTTCATGGAAGACTTTAGATTACTGCTTCAACCTCATTGCTTGATATGGGTATATTTAGGTTGCATATATCTTTTTGATTTAATCATAGTAGGTTATAAAATCCAGGAATTAATCCATTTTGTCAAAGTTTTCCTGTTTATTAGCATACAGTTCTTCATACTAATTTCTTAAAGCCGTACTTCTGTTTTTAAGATTTATTTTATTTATTTGAAAGAAAGAGTTAGAAGGAGGGAGAGACAGAGATAGATAAAGGTCTTCCATCCAGTGGTTCACTCCCTAAATGACTGTGATGACTGGAGCTGAGCCGATCTGAAGCCAGGATCCAGGAACTTCTTCCAGGTCTCCCATGTGGGTGCAGAGGCCCAAGCACTTAGGCCACTTTCTACTGCTTTCCCAGACCATAACAGAGAGCTGGATCAGAAGAGCAGCAGCTGAGGTGAGACCCTGCATCCTAGCTAAACCGTAAACTATTCTACAATAAAATCTAATCCATAAAGAAGAGGGGATGAGTACACTAGATGGACAGACATTAATCTATGGACACAAGAAACATGAAGAAGCAAAGTAGCATGACACCTTTTTTTTTTTTTTAAAGATTATTTATTTGAAAGGCAGAGTCAAAGAGATGCAGAAGCAAAGGCAGACAGAGGGAAGGGGAGAGGGAGAGGGAGAGGGAGAGGAGGAGAGAAAATCTTCCATTTGCTGGTTCACTCCCCAGATGGCTGCAATGGCTGTAGCTGCACCAATCTGAAGCCTGGATCCATGAACCTCTTCTGGGTCTTTTATGCAGGTGCAGGGACCCAAAGACTTGGGGACATCTTCCACCGCTTCCCCAGACCATAGCAGAGAGCTGGATCAGAAATGTAGTAGCAGTGATTCAAGCAAGCACCCATATGGGACATCAGCACTGCAGGCAGTGACTTTACCCACTACGCAACAGTGCTGGCCCCTAGCATGCTGCCTGCAAAAGAACGCAATGATCCTTGAGAATTAGATCCTGAACTGAAGGAAATATATAAAATGACAGATATGGAATTCAAAATAATGTTTGTAAAGAAACTCAATGAGATGCAAGAGAATACAGATAGATTAAAGAAATGAGATCAATGACTGATACGAATGAAAATATTTCTAAGGAGATAGAATTCATGAAGAAGAACCAAATAGAAATTTTGGAGATGAAACCACAGTCAGTGAAATAAAAAATAAAATTGAGAGCTTCAACAGCAGATATGAGATACCATTAAATGACTAAATATTCATATCATAGGTATTCCTGAAGGAGAAGAAAAGGAAAAGGGTGTTGATAACCTGTTAAATGAAATGCTAGTTGAAAATCTCCAAGGTCTTGAAAGAGACATGAACATCCAGATACAAGAAGCTCAAAAAATCCTGAGCCAGCTCAACCAAAAACAGTCTTCTCCAAGGTGTATTGTCATCAAATTTTCAAAAGCAAAAGATGAAAAAGGAATCTTAAAGACAATTAGAGAAAAGCATCAAGTTGCATACAAAGGAAAACCAATTAGGTTGACATCAGACTTCTCACTGGAAATCTACAGGCCAGAAAAGAATAGGATGATATGTGCAAGGTCTTAAAAGAAAAAAAAATCCAATTGAGAATATTATATTTAGATAAGTTAGCCTTTAAAAAAGAAAGTATTTTCCAGATAAGCAATCACCACACCAACCTGACAAGATAATCTTAAGGGTGTCCTGCTTTAGAATTGAACATGAAGCACATGTCACATTCAGTTTCACTAACAGAGCAGGTAGGATCATTATCCAATCAACACAATTACAGGTCTTAGTTCTTATCTATTAATGCTAACTTTGAATGAATATGGATTAAATTACCTAACCAAAAGACTCAGGTTGGCTGAATGGATAAAAATCCAAGAACCCACTATATGCTGCCTACAAGCAGCTTACTTCACAAATAAAGATACACACAGACTGAAAGTGAAGGGTTGGAAAAAGATACAACAGACCAATGATAAAGCAAACTTTAAATCAAAAACCTGAAAAGAGATCAAGAAGGACATTATTTTGATAAATGTTTATATTCTGGAAGAAGACATAACAATCATAAATATATATATATGCAGATATATACAGCAAATACTATTAGACCTAAAAGGAGAGATAGACTCCAATACAATAAAAATAGGTGACTTCAACACCCCACAATATAGTCAATGCACTGATCTTTCAGACAGAAAATCAATATAAACACATCAGAATTGAAACCTACTACCAAGAAAATGGACCTAACACAAATTTATAGGACATTTCACTCAACAGTTATGAATATATATTCTTCTCATCAGCATGTCAGACATTTTCTAGGATAGACCAGAAACCAAGTCTCGGCAAATTTAAAAAAGACTGAAATCATATCATGTATCTTCTCAGACCATAAAGGAAAAAAGAAACTAGAAATCAACAATAAAAAGAACAAGGGAATACTCATAAATACTTGGGAATTAAACAACATGCTCTGAATGATTAATGTTTCACTGAAGAAAGTAAAAAAGAAATAAAAAACTTTCTTGAAATAAGTGAAAATGAAAACATAACATATCAAAATCTATAGGATACAGCAAAAGCAGTATTAAAAGGGAATTTCATTTTTTTCAGAAGGTAGTAATGAATATAATAATCTTTCACAGGATATTTTAATTATTTATGAAAGAAAATTCCCCATGGATCTCATTTTTCAATATCATAAAATAAGAATTAAACTCACTAAATGCTTGAGAAAAAAATTAATGAGATAGATTTTTAAAAATTACTCTGAAGTACTAGAATAATTGTATTTTATAACATTGTATACTTGTTTCAGAAAGTGCTTACCATGATTGTGTAAAGCATATATGTCCTAAAAAGCAAAATCTCAACAAATTAATTCTTATGCTCTAATTGTTTTTTATAGAGGGATTTTATTTAATAAACATAAATTTCATAAGTACAATTTTTGGATTATAGCAGTTCATCCCCCCATTCCCTCCATGTCACCCCCAAACCATCCCATCTCCCTCTCCCTCTCCCATCCTATTCTTCATTAAGGTTTATTTTTAATTATCTTTATATACAGAAGATCAACACTATACTAAGTAAAGATTTCAACAGTTTGCACCCACACAGACACAAAAAGCATAAAGTGCTGTTTGAAGACTAGTTTTACCATTAATTCTCATAGTACAATTCATTAAGGGCAGAGTTCCTACATGGGGAGAAGAACTCAGTGACTCTTACTGATTTAACAATTGACACTCTTATTTATGATGTCAGTGATCACCCAAGGCTCTTGTCATGAGCTGCCAAGGCTCTGGAAGCCACTTGAATTCACAAACTCCAACCTTATTTAGACAAAGCCATAGTCAAAGTGAAAGTTCTCTCCTTCCTTCAGAGAAAGGTACCTCCCTCTTTAATGGCCCCTTCTTTCCACCGGTATCTCACTCACAGAGATCTTTCATTTAGGTAATTTTTTTTGCCACAGTGTCTTGGCTTTCCATGCCTGAAATGCTCTCATGGGCTTAAAAGGGAATTTTATAGCATTAAGTGCTTATATTAAAAAAAGAGAGAAATGTCTAAAATTAAAGACCAGTGTCTAAAATGTCTAAAATTAAAGACCTAATGATGCATCTTGAAGACAAAAAAATGAAAAAGGCAACAATAACAAACCAAACCCAAAATAGACAGGAGGTGAAAATAATAAGTATTGGAATAGAAATAAATGAAATTAAAACTAAAAAAAATACAAAAGGTCAACAAAACAAAAAGTTGGTTTTTTGAGAAGATAAACAAAAGATAAACCTCTAGCCAGACTAACAAAGAAAAAAGAGAAAAAACTCAAATGATTAAAATTAGAGATGAAAAGGAGGCATCACAACTGACATCTGACGTAAGTGAATACAAAGGAGGAAAATTACCAGGTTTTTTTTTTTTTTTTTTTTTTTTTTTTTTTTTTTTTGACAGGCAGAGTTAGACAGTGAGAGAGACAGAGAGACAGAGAGAAAGGTCTTCCTTTTCCGTTGGTTCACTCCCCAATGGCTGCTGCGGCCGGAGAGCTGCAGCCGGTGCACCGCGCTGATCAGAAGGCAGGAGCCAGGTGCTTCTCCTGGTCTCCCATGGGGTGCAGGGCCCAAGCACTTGGGCCATCCTCCACTGCACTCCCGGGCCACAGCAGAGAGCTGGCCTGGAAGGGGGGCAACCGGGACAGAATTCGGTGCCCCAACTTGGACTAGAATCTGGAGTGCTGGCGCCGCAGGCGGAGGATTAGCCTAGTGAGCCACGGCGCCTGCCAATTACTGGTTTTTAAAAAAATATTTATTAATTTATTTGGAAGACTGACAAAGAGATGCAGAGACAAATACCCAGAGAGATCTTTATTCTTCAAATGTGCAGAATGACCCAGGGTGGGCCAGGCTGGAGCCAGGCGCCAGGAACTCCATCTTGGTCTGCCTCATAGCCATCAGGAGCCCATGTACTTGGGTCATCTTCAGCTGCTGTCTTAAGCACATTAGCAGGCAGCTGGATCTAAAGCAGAGCAACCAGGACTGGAACTGGTGCCTGTGCCACAACCCCGGCCCCTAATTAGTGATTTTAACATTTCTCACAACAAATAGCCTAGGCCTATTGGTCTTTGCTGCTTTATTTTTGCAAATATTTTGGGAAGAAACAGTGGCAATTCTGTCCCCCCTCACTCTACCCCCAAATAGGAAGGAATGCTTCCCTACTCATTCTGAGCTGTGTTTTCCTGATACCAAAGCTAACCAAATAAATCACAAAAAAGAAAACCACTGACTAACATCACTTGTGAATGTAGTTTAAACCAATCCTCAAAATGTAATAATTAAAGTTAAATTTCCCAATAGGAATCCTAAGGTGCTCTTTTCCCAATCCAAGCACTGTTTTTCTGTGGCAGTAGTCTACATAGCACTCACTATTCACTCAACCTGCTGGCTTTGAAATGATACATTTATTTAGAAACACTTAGGGGGATTTTGCTACTTCACATTTTATGCATAAAATATGAACATTTTTATGTATCATACTTCAATAAACAAAACTTATATTGGCATAAAATGTAAAAACATTGCATGCCTTTTATGCCAATATAAAAACTATTCATGTCCTATCTTGTTAATGTGAATAATCTATGCAAATATTAGTTTCACAGTAGTATGCAGCAAAGCAAAGGCTGTTTCCTTTTTGGTAGATTGAATGTGTGTGAGACTGTCTCTGTATATCTTAGAACATAAATTAATAATTTAGTGGTGTTCTTTCATCACCTGGCTGATCCTTGCATCATTTGTCATTCTTTTTGTACCCCTCATAAATCCATACCTGCTCATGCCAAAGAGCGCTTTCATTGTAAAGACTCTATTAGGGAAATTGTAGAAAATGATTGTGTCTATCTTGAATTACTATTAGTTCAGACTTTGAGGTACAGCATCAATATTAACTCTATTTCTATAACTTTACCCAGAAGTTTCTATTACTGTGTCTATTTGGCACCATATCATTCTGTACAAATGATGAAAGCAGCCACAGACTATCTGGCTTTTCTTTTACACCCGTTCAAGACAAACTTTGAAAGTGTTTCATTTCTGATGTTGCATTGTTTGAGGGGTGAGGCTGAGGGGATATTGGGAAGAGGAAAGAAAATTAAGAACAGAAAATGTAAACTGTTATAATAATTTAAATATTTTTTATATGTTCCTATATTTAAAATAGGAAAACTTCCATGGTAAAAGTAACTACACAGTTTCCTCTTGTGTATAGACATAGGAAATCAGTAGGAAGGTAGGTAGCTTGTTAACAACAACAAAAAACGGATGAGTCACAAAATTAGAGTTTTCTTCGCCCATCAGAGAGCTGAGGTCTTCAGGACACGTGCAGCCACCAAGGACAGCCATGCGCTGAACAATCCCTTCAGCCAAGGACTAAGTGAATACGGAATGGCTGTTCCATGAAGTTATAATGGACATAACCCATGAGGTTATGACATCAGCAACTGCCAGTGATGTATAGTCATCGTGACACCCTTGTTTACTGCATTCCTCATACATGTATGTGGTGATGCTGTCGTAAATCAACTACAGAGCTATCAGTTGTGTAAAGTACAGCTCCTAGCAGTGATGCACAGAATATTATTGATAGTGATCATTAATGATTCTTACAGGCTAATATATTTGCTACTATATATTATACCTCGTATTATTATTTTAGATTCTCCTCCTTCCAACTATTTAAAAAAGGGTTGTTATAAAACCATCTGCTGTGTTATGCTAGCGGCAGCCTCATACTGCTTGTGCCTACCATGACTCTTGGTTAGATCAGTAGGTGATGATGAGTGAGTGACTGTTCTGGGGTTGTGAAAGTGTACTTGAGGATGTTTGCACAACAATGAGACTGCCTAAAGATGCAGTTCTCAGAACATGTCCCAGTCAGTGATACAGACTCCAAAATGGGCCATCTCCTTCCCCTCAAGTAGAGTTGGCCATAAAACCCCTGGTCCCTGGAGGAGGAGATTTACAAAAGAGAAAGAAGAAATCAGCTGAACTGTTCAGGAGTTATTAGAGGCAACACAGCCTGGACTGCTTGGCATACACAAGCAGAGGTCGCACAAACTTGGGGTCTTGGCCTTCTGGCACCTTGTATGAAGTCCTCTAGTTTCTCACTGTGTGTTTGAAAGTAACTGAATTAACATGGAATCCAAATGACTTAATTGCACTCGAGAGCCTTCCTGTTGTGCAGTCTGTGTTATGCGGCTGCCTGGTAGTGTTTTGGAGGCTACCAAACACTGCATGTCCTTCTACAGTAGAGGTGCATAGAGCAGAATCCAGAGCCCATATATTCTGACAATGCACAAATAAAACAACTAATCAAATACAAATGAAAGAGGCAGGCATTGGAAAGTAGGATAAGCATGTCAATGCTTCATGTATTATAGCTGGGAGCCAAAGGGAACCCTCTAAACCTATGTAATCAAGTAATAGAATTTCAACATAAGACCACAAAGGTAATGGTGTAGGGGAGAATCTATGACTATCTGATTTTATTGTTGCTGTTAATAAAGAACAAATATATTATATCCAATGAAATTAGAAATGTAGGGTATTACTTAAAGGTGTAAAAGTAAGTCACAAGAACAAAAATTAGAAACCTTTCTAAATTAGAACAAAAAATAAAAAGAAGACAACACAGGGAAAGACCTTTTTAGTATATAAAACCAATGACCAATGCAGGTAGTACTAAGTAGTACATTTATGGACAAGTAAATCTGCCATATCAAGGCATGCAAATGGCCTTAATTTAACCCATGAAAAGAATCAGACAGGATCACAAAGCAAAATTACACTCTGTTGTACTTTAAGATGCACATCTAAAACCAGGTGATTCAGAATGTTTGAAAATAGATGTATGAGTGTGTGTGTGTGTATGTGTGTGCACACAAGGAAAATGAAAATTAAGGGAGAGAATATATTGGAATTTTATAAGTCAAGGTATAATTCAGAGAAAAAAGTAATTAAAGAAATGAGGTATTATACCAACATGTACAATTCATATAATGAAGATCCAACAGTTTTGAATATTGTGCAGCAAATAACAGTATTGTATTTTATATAGTGATATTTATAGAATCAAAAATTTTTTGCAAGTAGCTGAAAAAGAGGTAATAATATAGAAGATATAATTAAACTTATATTAGAACATTGGCCAGAGCCGCGGCTCACTAGGCTAATCCTCCGCCTTGCGGCGCCGGCACACCGGGTTCTAGTCCTGGTCGCGGTGCCAGATTCTGTCCCGGTTGCCCCTCTTCTAGGCCAGCTCTCTGCTGTGGCCAGGGAGTGCAGTGGAGGATGGCCCAAGTCCTTGGGCCCTGCACCCCATGGGAGACCAGGAGAAGCACCTGGCTCCTGCCTTCGGATCCGGCCGCAGCGCACTGGCCGCGGCGGCTACTGGAGGGTGAAGCAACGGCAAAGGAAGACCTTTCTCTCTTTCTCTCTCACTGTCCACTCTGCCTGTCAAAAAAAAAAAAAACGTATATTAGAACATGAAAACATCTTTATTCATTGTAAAACAAACTAGAAAAAATATGGTCTGCATTCTGTTATGTCAATAATGAAGCTGAATTTAATTATTAAATTTTTAAAATGTCATTTTGGCTAAAATTTGAAAAAATTATAGTAAGTTATACTTGTGTCAAATGGAACCAAAAAATAAATATAAAAAAAAAAATAAAAAAGTAAACACTGAACTTTTAGAAAATGACAGTAACTAAAACATCTAACAAACCCATGGTGAAGATTAAAGTGACATTCAAAAAATTTTCTTAAATACTTATGTATTTTTAAGAAAATAACCTAGGCACTTGATTAAATATATTACTAAAATACGGTAATGTAAATACATGCAAGAGAAAAATAATTTTTGAAAAATAAAAAAGAAATTCATTGTTCACAGCACAAACATTAAAAACAATCAATCAACACTTGAGATGAGAAGGTATTTGCTTATTCGCTTGAGAGGCAGAGACAGAGAGAAAGAAAGAGAACTTCCCTCTGAGTCACTCTTTTTTTTTTTTTTTTTTTTTGACAGGCAGAGTGGACAGCGAGAGAGAGAGAGAAAGGTCTTCCTTTGCCTTTGGTTCACACTCCAATGGCCACTGTGGCCTGTGCGCTGCGGCCGGCGCACCGCGCTGATCCGATGGCAGGAGCCAGGTACTTATCCTGGTCTCCCATTGGGTACAGGGCCCAAGTACTTGGGCCATCCTCCACCGCACTCCCTAGCCACAGAGGAGAGCTGGTCTGGAAGAGGGGCAACCAGGACAGAATCCGGTGCCCCGACTGGGACTAGAACCCGGTGTGCCGGTGCCGCAAGGCGGAGGATTAGCCTAGTGAGCTGTGGCGTTGGCCTGATTCACTCTTCAAATGCCTGCAACAGCCAAGGCCAAAGCTGGAAGCCAAGAAGCAATTTAGACCTCTCACATGAGAGTCAGGAACCACCACTGCTACTTCCAAAGATGGGCACTAGCAGGAATCAGGAGTCAGGAGACAGAGCTGGGAATCCTACCCAAGTACTCTCCTGGGGGGCTCAGGTGTCTGAACTGCAAGGTCAAATGCCAACTCCCAAAGCTGAAATTGTGGAAAAAGTTAAATAAAAATTTATATACCATCATCAAATCTGATCAGTGCAAAAAGTCTAAGTTCACAAAACAAGAAATTACACTCAAGATAATCACAGAAACACAGGAAAATATTTTTTAAAAATCACAAAGCCATTTTGCATAGCCATGAAATAGATTTGAAATTCTAAATTAAAAATAGTGAATTTCCATGGAAATAGAAAAAGTTAAGACTTTTTTCATAAGATGTAAAAATGAAAGTTTTCAGAGATACTCCCTCTGTCCTGAAGCAAAAATTGGACTAAGATTTTCACAAGTGATAAATACCAAAATTTTCAAAGAAGATAATTCCAACGCTATTTAAGATGTTCTAGAGATTTACAAAAGGAAACTCTTTTTTTTTTTAGTGTTTTCAGTTTTTAAATTTTCTTTGGAGAACTCATTTTACTATGCATTATAGTCAAAGGCTTAGTGGCTCTACTGAATAGAGTCCAACAAATAAAAAGTAAAAGGCCAATAGACCAGTAGAATAATAGGCAAGGGCTGTAAACAATAATCTAATGAAAAGGTTTTCAACTTCACTCATATAAAGCAAATTTTAAAATAGTCACAAAATGATTAATACTATAATAGTATGTAATTCCTATTAATTTTTTGAGAAATGTTTCAAGTGAAGTTTAAAGTAGATAAATTTGAAAAATATTCTACAGTAAAGAGAATTATATATCACTTTTTGAAATAGCATTTCAAAAGTCCCTGTTTAAAAAAGGAAAGAAAATCCTTTGCACAAATCATGATATATTACGATCCAGTAGATTTTATTCCAGTATTACTACAATCATTCTTCACAGGAAATCCATAATATAATTAAATTATATGAATCATTGAATAGTTCCATGGGGAGAACAATTTAAATCACTGGCTCTATAGAAAAACCAAAAGCATTTTCATAGTTAAGGCACCATTTTAAAATTATTGACTGATGGATATTTAACTTGGTAATTTAACCTCCAAATCAACATTTTTGAGAGGCAAAGAGAGCCCTCCTAGCTGTTGGTTCACTCCCCAAATGTCAGCAATGACAGGGATGCGCTTTGGCCAAAGCCAGGATCTGAGAAAGCAATCTATGTCTCCCGTGTGGGTGGCAGGAGCCTAAATACTTGAGCCATCACCACTACCTGCCACAGTCTGAATCAGCAGGGAGTTGGAATCAGGAGTCAAAGCCAGGTATTGAATTCTCCAATGTGGGACACAGGCATTTTTTTTAAAATGTTTGCTCAACCTAGAGCTAAGAGTATTTTTTTGTTTAAAGATTTATTTATTCGAAAGCAGAGTTACATCTCAGTCTCAGTGAGACTTCCATCCACTGGTTAACTCCCCAAATATCCACAACAGCTAGAGTTGGGCCAATCTGAAGCCAAGAGCCAGGTGCTTCTTCCAGGTTTCCCACGTGGGTGCAGGGCCCAAGGACTTAGGCTATCTTCCACTGCTTTCCCAAGCGCATTAGAAGGGAGCTGAATTTTAAGTGGAACAGAGGGGACTCAAACCGGCTCCCATATGGTGCCAGCCTTGACGTGGGCATCTTAACCATTAGACTAAACATGGCCTCCTCAGCATTTTCTTTGTAGGGGAAATATCTGTTAAGAATAAGACAGGAATGCAACTAATGCAATCTAATTTTAAGTCGTCAATGAAATATATAATAAGAAAAATCAGAAAATATCTGAAAATATAGAGCATTGGGAGGGGCCATCTTTGGCACACAAAAATATTCAAAGATGGAACAGAATGGCAGTTACCCATGCATAGCCAGGTCATGGGGACACAAGAAAAGGTCAGGAACAGAAGCTTAACACGTAGGGATCTAGAATGTGGTGCTGATAGCTTTCTCAAGTCAGATATGCAGAAATATGAAATTATAAAAATACCAATAGCACACTAATGAATCATTGGTACCTTGGAATATTAGGAGGTCTTTCTAGCTCTGGTCGCAACTTCAGAAGTTATAAAAGCAAAGGCCAAGTTTGTCAATTTGTGAATTTGCAATTACACACTATGCAAACTTTCTCTCACAGATGGACAGATGGGCTGCATATAGACAACAGCCCCATAAGATTATATTGTCTGGTGATGTGGTGGCCTTAGTTTGTGTAAGTCTAGTCTATGGTGCTTGCACAATGACAAAATCATTGCATGTGTCAGAATATACTCCTGCCACTAAGTGATGTGCTACTTTATATTGCTTTGATTTTTAAATTATATGCTATTACCTATTCAAAAATATAATTATATTAACAATATTATAGGTCTAGCTTTCAAAGTTTCTTTCTCTCTCTCTCTCTCTCTCTGTTTATTCATTTCATGCCTCTTCACAAGTGGCTCAGAAATTAAAGAAGAGGCCGATGCTGTAGCATAGCGGGTAAAGCTGCTGCCTGCAGTGCTGGCATCCCAAATGGTTTGAGACCTGACTGCTCCACTTCTGATCCAGTTCTCTGCTGTGGCCTGGGAAAGCAGTGCAGGATGGCCCAAGTCCTTGGGCCCCTGCACCAGGGTGGAAGACCCAGAGGAAGCTCCTGGCTCTTGGCTTTGGATTGGCACAGCTCCACCCATCACGGCCAGTTGGGGAGTGAACCAGAGGATGGAAGACTTCTCTCTTCTCTCTCTCTCTGCCTCTTCTTCAATCTCTGTGTAACTCTTTCAAAAAAATGAATAAATCTTTTAAAAAAAAGAAATTACAGGAGATATTTCTGTGACCAGTTCGCCCCTCTCACAGAAGTGTTCTGTAATGCAATTTCACAGAAACATCAGGTTCCTTCAGGAAAACGCACATGACATGAACTCTCCCTCTAACATCCACAGGAGAGTGGCCAGCACTGTCCCAGACAGGAACTGGATGATTTTTCCAACTCCATCACCCAAGAATGGTGTGGTTAGCTGGGTAGACCTGGACCTTCTCTTGGCCATTTCCTTGTTTCTATGAGATGAGGTGGACGAATCATACCAGCCCTTGGGTTCTTCCGGTCTGGGCAAAGATGCACTCTGTGAGCCGTGCTCAATCAGACTCCATGTCACAGGCACTTTTCAAGCAACTTCTCAAATTTGTCTTGGAAGGAACTGTCTCACTTTCCATGTATGCAACCAGTTTATAGGTTAAGTAGAATTTAAAAAATTCCCTGTGCTGTCTGCATCTCCATTAGCCTAAGGTCTCTCTTCTTATGCCTTTTGAAAAATTATTTTTGATTTGTGCACTCATGCAGAAAAGCAGTGAATTCAAAGCTATTATCAAACAAAGAGGACAAGGAATGGATACAAACCTGGAAGGGTGACAGTGACTCTGGTGACCCTCTTGTTATTGCTGAAAAAAAGAAGTAACAAGAATCCGTTGCATTCTAGAAATGCAGAGCAGTCATGTAAAAGCCCCATAAATTTCTTAGAGTAAATTTCTTAGAGTAAATCTGGGATTACCACCTGCCTAGTTAGTATTTTCTTATTTTATTTTTTTAAAGATTTATTTATTTATTTGAAAGTCAGTATGCTCTCTCTCAGTATTTTTTTGTTTGTTCTACTTAATACTATTAGCTGAATTCTGTAATTAATACACAGTTATTCTTAAGTGTTGAAACTTAACTGAAAAGTGATCCCTGTTAAATATAAAAGTGGGAATAAGAGAGGGAGGAGATGTACAATTTGGGACATGCTCAAGCTGACTTACCTCAAACGGTAGAGTTAGAAACATACCAGGGGATTCCAATTCAATCCCATCAAGGTGGCATGTACCAATGCCATCTCACTAGTCCAAGTGATCAATTTCTGTTCACAATTGATCATAATGATAGGACTAAGAACCAAAGGGATCACATAAACAAAAATAGTGTCTGCAAATACTAACCAATAGAATAAAAAAGGGAGAGAACAATCCAACATGGGAAGCGAGATACACAGCAGATGTCCTAAACAGCACTCTAGCCTCAGAATCAGCCCTTAAGGCATGCGGATCCGGCTGAAAAGCCCATGAGAGTATTTCAGGCATGGAAAGCCAAGACACTCTGGCAAAAAACAAAAAAAACAAAAAAACAAACAAACAAAAAAAACACAACAACAACAAAACCTAAATGAAAGATCTCCGCGAGTGAGATCCCAGTGGAAAGAACAGGTCATCAAAGAAGGAGGTACCTTTCTCTGAAGGGAGGAGAGAACTTCCACTTTGACCATGGCCTTGTCTAAATATGATCAGAGTCGGTGAACTCAAAAGGCTTCCATAGCCTTGGCAACTCATTGCTAGAGCCTAGGGTGATTGCTGATGCCATAAACAAGAGTGTCAATTTGTTAAGTCAACAACAGGAGTCACTGTGCACTTACTCCTCATGTAGGATCTCTGTCCTTAATGTGCTGTACATTGTGATTTAATGCTATAACTAGTACTCAAACAGTATGTTTCACTTTGTGTTTCTATGTGGGTGCAAACTGTTGAAATCTTTACTTAATATATGCTAAATTGATCTCTGCATATGAAGAGAATTGAAAATGAATCTTGATGTGAATGGAAGGGGAGAGGGAGCGGGAAAGGGGAGGGTTGCGGGTGGGAGGGAAGTTATGGGAGGGGAAGCCATTGTAATCCATAAGCTGTACTTTGGAAATTTATATTCATTAAATAAAAGTTAAAAAAAAAGTAGTGGCTTTACCAGCTGCACCACAGCACTGGCCCCCAATCTTACTTTAAAATAGATAGCATAATTGGTTTTTCAGATCTAAATCTAAATGAACGTTTATTTTGTCACTCTTAAACAATTAAAGTCCACATTTGTTTTCCAAGTGGCAACTGACTTTAGTAATTATAATTTTATTGCCCTTATCGCAATGATGCAATTTTCATTTGGAGGTGACTACTGAATCCTTTCTCAGCATACTGCATTTAAATAATCTACTATACTTCACTCTGGTAAGCATTAAAAACTAAAAAATTCCAGGGCAGGCATTGTGGCACAGTGGGTAAAGCTGCTGCCTGCAATGCCGGCTTCTCATATAAGCATGTTTTTTTGTCCCAGCTGTTCCATTTCAGATTCAGCTCCCTGTTAATGGCCTGGGGAAAGCAGCAGAAGATGGACCAAGTGTTTGGGCCCCTGCCACCCATGTGGGAGACCCAGATGAAACTCCTAGCTCCTGATTTCAGCCTGGCTCAGCCCTGACTGTTGTGACCACCTGGGGAGTGAACCAGCAGATGGAAAATATCTCCCTCTGTATCTCTTTCAAGTAAAATAAATAAATCTCAAGAAAAGTTAAATGCTGTTATACTCTTAGTGTTATTCAATCAATCTAGGAAGACTGATACAGCTTGTGTGAAATGATTGAGAAGTCATGGGGCCAGTGCTGTGGTGAAGTAGATTAAGCCTCCACCTGCAGCACCAGCATCCCATATGGGTGCCAGTTCAAGTCCTGGCTACTCCATTTCTGATCCAGCTCCCCGCTAATGGCCTGGGAAAGCAGTAAAAGATGGCCCAAGTGCTTGGGCCCCTGCACCCGCATGGGAGACCTGGAAGAAGATCTGTAACTCTGCCTTTCAAATAAATAAATAAATAAATAAAACTTAAAAAAAAACTACTTTCCCTTACTTAGCCCTAATTCTTTCAAATTTACATGCATTTACAGATGAAAGATTTTAGCAAATTAGATATATTTGTAAGTTTGACCATTGAACTGATTTAGTGATATCACACAGTTTTCTGATCCAAGATTATTATTTATAAATAATTGTAATAAAATCATGGAATATTAGGTATCACAGCAGGGTCATAAGTTACATAAGGAGCTTCTTAATGGTTGCAAAATACATTATAGGTAACTATAAAGAAGTAATGGTGGTTAAGAATCAGAGACCATTGAAATAGTCTACATATAAGACATGTTTAAGTGAATTTTTACTTGGAGAGATCATGCATTAGATAATAATAATTCTCCCATTGCCTGAAGAAATGATATTTAAATGTTCCAATCAATTTCTTACACTATTTGTTGTCTGAGCACCCTGATCTCAGATTTCTCTAGCCTTCTTACAGCAGTGGGTGAGCGTACACAGGAAACACACCCGCTTGCTTGAGGCCACCAACAAGCTAGGTCCACACCCAGCTCTGTCCTCAATTTCTCACAGGCTTTACAGACAGCAGTGGCAGGCACTGTACCAAGGAGGTACAGAGCAGAGTTGTATCAGTTTCTGGGCCCACTGAGGAGCTGAAAATGTAGCAGTCTTTGGGCAGCCTGACCAGCAGAAAAAGCTATCAGCCAGGGGTCTGCCCTGTTGTCATCACATCAGTTGCCATAGAGACACAGATAAGGGTGCATAACAGTGTGGAGACTTGATATCTTACATGTCACTGTGGAGGTGCAAAATATCCACTCTTATTGGTAGTGGCATTTCCTTGGTGCCCCCCAGCAGGCTGGACAAACTCCTGGGGTGCTGTGTTGTCCTCCTGGGAGACATCCAGCTCACACAGCGGTTCTGTTGATTCAGGAGCAATAACCGCTGGCTTGCAGAAGCTTAATAGAAGGGCTGGCGAAGAGAGTGCAGGCATTTGTCCACTTCCTGGTTTTAAAGTCTTCCTTATACTTAACGGTCCCGGTCGTGGTCTGAAAGCGTCCTCTTTATATTCCAGATGTTACTAACGTGGTGGTGTTCAGAAGTGGTAATGCAGCCATGAGCACTGCTTTTTAAAAAGAGACTTCGAGGACTTGGCTTGTTCCCCTTGCCTTTCCACCTACTGCCATGTGAGCATGGAGCAAGAAAGCCCCCACCAGATGTCAGTGCCTTGACCTTGTACTTGTCAGCTTCCAGAATGGCGAGACTAAACTTCTGTTCTTTGTAAATTATCCAGTTGATAGTATTCTCTGAGAGTCACATAAAACGGAGCAAGACATCTCTCATGCTATGCAAACTTTGTTATATGCAACATCTTTTCAGCAAGTAGATTTATCTCATGGTATTCCACTACTTCCTCTCTCACATATTTCTGTTCATTTCTGTAGTTCATTGAATCCTGCTGGTCTTCTTCCATCACTGGGAGTCAGGGTAACTCATGACTGCTTAGACTCTGCCCAAGAACCATCTAGTCTCCAAAAAGACTTATCAGAGTTCTCCTTCCCAGAAAACCTAGAATAACTCATGTCTGTTGATGAATTGTGTCCAATGTCTTGCCTGGAAAGCTGTCAGACAGAATAGGCTGTAACAGAACTCAACTCACCTCTGCTGGAAGCAAAAGTACTACAAATGGCATAACTCATTTCAGTCTCGAGAGCTTGCTGATGTACTACAGAGGAGGGGAGGTGCGCTTCTGGGGTTACAGTTTTGGTGTTTTTGGGAAAAAAACAAATATTTCTTTATGAACCTCAATAATGAAAGGCAAAAGATGGAAACAGCACTTTGGTTCTCTAACGTTCTCTAAGAAGGTAGCACTTAAACAACAGAATCTTAAACAGAGAAGAGGCACCACAGAGGCTAACGTACCTTCTCTGACTCGGCGTCATGCTGGGTGGTGGTCTCCAAGGATTCTAGATTCACAGCATCTAGATGTGTTCAAAGAGGTTTGTGATCAAATGCCAGCAACTGACTCCAGAATTAAAAACAAATATGTGTGGAGAAAAATCTGGCTTCAAATATCAGGAGCAAAATTCAGGTACTTTTCAAGATGATGGCTTGGTGGTACCAGAGAATGTCAACTGCAACTTTATTATATTTCTGAAAATTTTACTTATTTATTTTCAAGATATGCACATGCACACACACATACATACAGAGTCAGAAAGAAAGAGTGAGAGACAGAGACACAGAGAAAGAGAGACAATTAAAGAGAGAAAGATCTTCTATCCACTGGTTCACTCCTTCAAGGGCCTGGGCTGGGCTAGGCCAAAGCAAGGAACCAGGAGTTTCTTCTGGGTCTCCCACAAGGCTGGCAGGGTCCCAAACACTTGGGCCTCCTCCACTGCTTTTCCCAGGTTATTAGCAGGGCACTGGATCAGAAGTGGAGCAGCTGGGACATGAACCAATGCCTACATAGGATTCTGGCATTGCAGGCAGCAGGCTTAATGCACTGTGCCACAATGCCAGCCACAGAGTAATACTTTTAAGTTTCATCCATGGTGTAGGATGCATTAATGCTTCCTTCCTCTTTATAGCTTGATTTTATTACAATTTATGGTTGCATACTACATTTCATTTGTCCATTCATCAGAGAACAATTAAGTTGTTTCCACTTTGGGGCTGTTATGAAAAATAGCTGACTTAGGAACAAGTTTTGGTGTGACCATACATTTTGATTTCTCTTAGAATACTAAGATATATCCCTAGGAGTGGAACTGATAGATAATATAAAAGCTTTATATTTTACATTTTGAACAACTAACACCATTCTCATCAGCAGTGTATGAGTTCCAGTTTCTCTACATTTTTGCCAACACTTGTTTATATTTGAGACTTTTATAATCATATCAGTGAGTATGAAGTGGTACCTTTCTGTGATTTTAATTCAAACTCGATTGATGGATAATGATGTTGTGCTTACTGGCCATTTGTCTGTCTTCTTTGAAAAATATCTAATCATATAATTGGCACATTTTTTAAAAATTTAGTCATAAGAAATTTTTGTATATTCTAGGTAAATATCCCTTGGCACATTTTAAAAATATTTTCCTCATACTCTGGATTCTTTTCATTTTCTTTAAGCATCCTTTAAAGCACAATTTTTTTTGAAAAATTTTGATGATTTTATCTTATTTTTTCTTTCATGATTTGTGATTCTGGTGTAATAAGGTTTGGGGAAAGCTTTGCTTAACCCAATGTCATAAAAAATCTACTCCAATGTTTTAATGTAAGTGTTCATAATTGGAAATATTATTTCATTCTTTTTCTAAACCAAAAATGTGTGTATAGTGTGATGAAGTGGTTCATTTGGCTACTCAGGCTACAGCCATTACTGAAAAGAATATCTTCTTCACTGATTTGTCTTGATACCCTTGTCAAAATCAACTGGCCTTACATGTGAGGAATTCTTTCTGGAATGTCAATCCCATTCAATTGTCTAGATGTCTATCCTGTGCTACTACTACACTGTCTTGATTTCTGCAGCTTGGTTATAAGTTTTAATATCAGGAAGTATGAGTCATCTAACTTTGTTCTTTTATAAGACTGTTTTGGCTATAATGTGTCTCCTGCATTTCCACAGAAATTTAGGCTCAGCTTCAGTTTCTTCAAATTAGCCATTTGTTTTGTCAATGGTGATCAGAAAATCAAAAATTTACAACTCAATTTGAGAAGGATTACCATGTTAGGAATAATAAAGTTGTCTGATTCTTGAACATGAACTCTGTCTCCATTTCTTTAGTTCTCCTTCCATTATTTCAGTGATGTCTTTGAGTTTGGGGAGTATATTTTTTCAATTTATTTTATTGGATTTACCCCTATGTATTTTATTCTTTTGATGCTATTGTGAATGGAACTGTCTTCTTAACTTCATTTTTAGATTGTTGATTGCTGGTATATGGAAGCAAAACTGACTTTTGTATACTGATCACGTGTTCATGTATTTCTTTTTCACTGGAGTTACAATAACTTACCAAAAACTTCAAGCTTAAAGCTATACAAATTTTAGTCTTTTACAGTTCTGGAAGTTGGACGTCTGAGATGGATCTGTCTTGTAGTTTTGCAGTGCGTTCTCTCTGGAAGCTCTAGAGAGGATCTCTTTCCCCACCTCTTCCAGATTCTAGAGGCCACCTATATTCCTTAGCTCATGGTCCCTTTCTCCAAATTTTCCATTAGCAACATAGCATCTTCTCTTCTGTAAGATTTTGCTCCTGTCCTCACATCTTCCCTCTAACTGACCCCCTTACGTTACTCACATAAAGACCCTTGTGATGACACCGGACCCATCTGGATAATCCAGGGTAATAGTCCATCTCCAAACTCTCCACATAATCACAGATGCACATCTCTTTTATCATGCAGATAATACATCCACACGGTCTGAGGACATAGGCACCCTGGGGGAGGGGACTTTACTTAGTCTACCAGCGCACCTTGCAATCTTGCTCAAACTACTTAATTTTGATACTGTTTAAGTGGACAGGACCATGTCACCTACATATAGATACAGCTTTATTTTTATTATGGCATACTTCTTATTTTAAAATAGTTACCAAATTTCCCAGACCAAAACATCCAGCACGTTGTTGAACAGACATGAAGAGAGTGAGCATCTTTGTCTAGGACCTGATCCCAGGAGAAAGCTGTCAACTTTCCACCATAACCTGGGATGTTAGCTGTGGTGTTTTTGAAGCTGTACTTTATCAAGATTGAGGAAGTTCCTTTCTATTCCTAGTTTGTTTAGTTTGTTTTTTTCCCCTGTTGTTAAGTGATGGTAGATTTTTGTCAAATAATTTTTCTGCATCAATTCAAATTATCACATGATTTTTGTATTTTCTTATATCAATTGCTTTCCAATGAATACATGAGAAATAGAATACATGGAGGTATTTATCCCAATCTTGAATTCTTGGAGAAATTTCCACTTGGAATATAGTATAATTATTGTTATATGGTATTGGATTTGTTCTGGAAGTATTTTTTGAGAACTTCTTGAGAACTTTTGCACGTACATTCATAGAAGATATTGTTCCATAGTTTTTTTGTGATTTCTTTGATTTTGGTGTTAAGATAATACTTGCTTCATAGAATGAATTTGAAAGTGTTTGCTCCTCTACTTTTTGTGGATGACTGGCACTGATTCTCCTGTAAATATTTGATGTAATTGAGCAATAAAGCCAACTGAATCTGAGTTTATGTGTGTGAGAAGTTTTAAAATTACAAATTTAATTTCTTTGTTATAGGCATATTCAGATATTTTATTTCTTCTCTGTCACCTTGAGGAGTTGCACCTTTCTCGGAATTTGTCCATTTCATCTTAGTTATCTGACATGTTGCTTGCCGTCCCTTTGTAGTACTGCCCCCTGATTCTTTTGGTTTCTATAGGTTTAGTTGCTCTTCTTGCAGTGTCGTAGAGCAGAATTTAGGTTGTTGATATGCTCCATTACTTCTCCATAACTGTACTGGTCACTTTTTGTTACAACAGGGAAATATGTAAGACATGCTACCAAGAAGTTGGCAGGTTTACTTTGGCTTATGATTTTAGAGGTTCAAGTCTAAGAGAGGGTGGCCCCCATTGGTTGGGTACCTGTCTGGTGAGGCTGGAGGATGGCAATGTGGAGTGTGCAGAGAAGAATCACATGGCAAGCCAGCAGTCAGAGAGAACAGCTAGTGCCAACTCCAGGTTGTGTAAACAACCCTCTTGGGAGAATTACCTGGTGAAGTCACACCCACATAACCCAAGGACCTCCCACTAGGCTCATCTCCCAAGCACTATCATCAGATTAGCTTTCCACCCTCCTAGTACCATCAACTTCTGACTTTGAGAAAGAATGTCTGCATGGACTTAGAAGCCATATCCCATTCAAACCATACTTTTAATGCAGGTACTTACGCTACAAACTCCCATTTGAAGTGTGATTTCATTTCAGCCAATACATTTTGGTACCCTTTGTTTTCATGCTAAATCATTTCAAGGTTTCTCTAATTTCCTTTGTAATTTCTTCTTCAAGTCAATGGTCATTTGGCAGTGTGCTGTTTCCTTGTGTTGTTTTGAGGGTCCAGATTGTTAATAACAATATTTGTTACCTCCAAGGTCTGTACTTCAAATGTTTTTTGCCCTCAGTTACTCTTTAAAATGATGTCAAGGCTCGCACTGTGGTGTAGCAGGTAAAGCTGCCTCCTGCAGTACTGGCATCCCATATGGGCACTGGTTTGAGTCCTGGCTGCTCTGCTTCCAATGCAGCTCTCTACTATGGCCTGGGAAAGCAGTAGAAGATGGACCAAGTCCTTGGACCCCTGCACCCACATGGGAAATCCAGAAGAAGCTCCTGGCTCCTGGCTTCAGATCGGCACAACTCTGGATGTTGTGGACAACTGGGGGAGTGAACCAGTGGATGGAAGACCTCTCTCTCTCTCTCTCTCTCTCTCTCTCTCTCTGTCTCTCTCTCTCTTTATCTCTCCTTCTCCCTCTGTGTAAGTCTGACTTTCAAATAAATAAATAAATAAATCTTTAAAAAAAGAAATAATGTCAATACAGATCTACAATTTGCTTATGATTTGGCAAAAACATATTGTAAGCTGACGGTTGGATTTGTGCAGTTTTCTTAGGAGTCTACCCACCTTACTTTAGAAACCCTTGCATGAAACAGACGATTTCATGAGGTAAGTGGACAGAATCTCCATGAAACATTTTAGGTGGCAAACTTTATCTCAGGGCAGAATCCAAAACCCAGATCTTTTCATCAAATTGCAGCTAGCAAGGGAGGTTCTCATCTCCACTCATATAACTCCCAGGGACCTTTGGTAAGAAATAGCACTAGCCAAATTTTCCCAGGAAAAGTTTGGAAAAGGCAATGGAATGGCTGGTTCATATTTTGAAGATCTATGGTCAAATACCTCTCATCACCATAATGGGTTACTCATGCCAGCAAACAGTTCCCTTCTCACAAAAACAGTGAACTAATCAAGGTTTACTTTGAGACGTCTGCTTACTTATGTTCATCAATTGTAAAATATTAATCACAGAATCTTCCTCACATAATCAGATAGTTTCTTTAAAATAGCATCATGACCCTAAAAATTCCTTCCCTTTCTCTGAGACATTAAGTGTCTTCTGTCAAGGTGACATTTTTTCCCCCTTCTGAAGTAGGCTTAATAAAGTTACAGATACTTAATTGAAAGGTTATTCTGATGGTCTTCTTGGAAACCAAAAGCCATAATCAGAAAAGCAAACAGATAGACTTAACATTGCATTAATCTTACAGCCACTTTTAATATTACCTTAGAACATAATGGCAATATGGGAACACTTTCACTTAAAAATCAGATGCTGACTTTATGCAAAATTTCATGAAAAATATTTCTAAATTGTATTTGTTTTTACAGTATTTAGAATGAGCCAAATCATTTTGGATTGAGTGAATTTTGCTAAATAAATCATTTGTCTAAATAAAATATTGCTAATGTTTGTATCCTATATTTTCCCTTTTTAAAAAATCATGATAATATGATATAAATAGTATGTGTAATTGTAATATTTTTCTACAGCTATAGCCAATAAATGTAAAATGTGTAATGCTGTTAGGGTTTACTTTTGGCATTACCTCTGCCCTTTTTTTTTCATTTGTTTCATGTCTTCTCTTGTTTGAGATCTAGGACAATCATATTTCCCCATGTCTTTCTTAGCATGAAAAAAAATACATTGACACTTTGATAATGCAGGAATTTTCACTTATAAAAACATTTGAAAAAAGTATAAATACTTGTGTCATTTCAGGAATCAGGGATTAGAAATACATTTTCCAAAGAGCAATGCCTTCCTAATGGTAATTATACATGAATGGACCCATATTTTAGTCATAAATTTTGAATTTTTTTCTATAACAAAACTTCTCAACATTTTTTATTTCCCGTAATAAATATTTGTTGAAAGTTTAATGAAGGGGTAGGTCATTGCGGTGCAGCTGGTTGAAGCGCTACCTGAGATGCTCGCATACCATATCACAGAGCTGGTTTGAGTCCTGGCTCCTCCACTTTGTATTCAGATGCCTGGTTATGTGCCTGGGAAGGCAGCAAATACTTGAGTTCTCACCACCCAAGTGGGAGACCTGGATGGAGTTCTGGACTCCTGTTTTTGGCCTAATCTAGTCCCTGTCGCAGGCATTTGAGAAGTGAACTAGTGGAGAGTAGATGGATGGATCTCTCCGTTTCTCATTGTGCCTTTCAAGTAAATGTGTTTTTTTAAATAAAAGATTATTGACGTGCAAAATGACCAAAAGTCATTAAAAATATGACTTTGCTGAGATGCAGTTGGACAAGTGTCACCTGAGAGAAAGTGTAGTGTATGCCTTTTCTGAAACTCGCCTTGGTGAGCCTGACATGTTCTTAACACCTTTCTCTAAACAACAAGTGACGGGTCACAGGGTTATGATGGGTCTTTGAGAATGTTCTCAAATAATCCCTGAGACAATCCCGACACCACATGGTCATCGCTCACCCTTATCATAAGACAAAACTATAATAAGCTTAGTTATAGATCCAGCTGGCCTTTATCTGTGATTCATGAAGCTGTGAAGACTCCATTCTATAGAACGACAAAAGTCCACAGTGGGTAATAGCAAAACAGTGGATTTTTAGGGTGTGGACCAGGAGAAAGAACATTAGAAAGAGAGCTAAAGGGTTAGCCTCAGGGTAGTTTGGGTACCATAGACTGGGAGGTTTAAACAACAAGCATTTACTACTCACGTTTCTAGAGGATGGGATGTCCAGCATCAAAGTCCCAGCAACCTGGAGATGTGATGAGGGCTCTCTTCCTGGTTCAACAATGGCTGCCTTCTTGCTGGGTCCTCACATGGAAAACAGAGGAGAGGAGAGAGAGGAGAGTGAGAGGAGAGACAGAGATAGATCGAGAGAGAGAGAGAGAGAGAGAGAGAGAGAGAGAGAATATGAAGGGGGAGGGAGGCTCTGGGGTCCCTTCTTTAAGGGCTCAGTTCCACTTGTGAAGGTTCTACTCTTATGACATCACTGAAACCTAGTTACATCCCAAGGGCCCCACCTCCACATAGCGTTAGGTAGGAGATTCAGGCTTCAGCGTATGAATTTGGGGATGCCTAAACATTCAGTCTGTAGCAGTATCTAAGAGGGCTAATGGTGCCAGAGCTTTCTCTAGTGCTAGAGTTACACTAGTGAATTGTGTGAGGTTGGAGCAAGGAGGTAAATACTGGAGATAGCTGCCCAAGCCTGGAACTTGAGGAAGCTGGGCCATGGGTGGCCCTGAGAATAGATTTTGGGGGTCATGGGTGCTTGGAGATCAAGGGAGTAATCCTGGCCCATGACTCAGCAGCCATTTGGAGGAGCAAGGAGCTTGCATTTCAACCCAAATCAAAGCTGCTTTTGCTGTGCTGTGGAGACAGGTGTGCACATCTACAGTGTGGAGCCATTGCTGGAGAAGGGGCAGCCGCACCAGGAGCACACGGGCAGCATGGGCTTGCTGGGGATGCTGCACCCGTCTAACCCGCTGGCCTTGGTGGGTGGGGGTAGCAGCCTTGAGTTCTCAGGGATCTCAGTAGTGCTGCCCTACAATGCCAGGAGGCCGAGAGCTCCTAGGAGAATCTGCTGGCGCTCACCTTCCCCCAGCCAGCGCTGGCTGTGCAGGTGTGCCATGGCAAGATCGTGACCAAGCTGAGGAGCCACACCCTCTCTGATAGTCCTCTCCCTGACCTCTGCTCCAGCCTGGAGAAACAGCTGCTGTTGTTCCCAGGGCACAAGCCTGGGCCTGGCGAACACAGAGCCTGGCACCCCATCCACTCCATTCACCAGCAACACAGCTTAGAGAGACACGGCATGAGTGTACCTTAACCAGCCAGCCACCGAAGTGGCTGTAGCCTGCCAGGAGGACACCGTTATTATTTTTTTTTTTTTTTGACACAAGATCCAAAGACAAATTGGTGACTGACCCAGCCACTCTTCAATGCATTAACATCACCCAATGCACATCCAATGATAAGGGTCCTGTCCATGTCTTTGTGCTCAGGGGTACCCGCTGCAACTGATCCCTCATCTGTATAGCTGGGAACTTCCTCAAATATTTCTCCCTCTTGATGAAAACTGTAGCCAAGAGGCCTTTGACATGCAACTTGACATCTATGATGAAGATGACTTTTAAAACCCTGGGGGTATTACTGAGAGCTCTGTCTCTGTTTCCACTGCCAGATTAAAACAACGAGAACAGGGTTTGAGGGTCAAGGCAAGAGAAGTTCACTCTACTGATAGATGAGGAGGCAGCAGGCTGACATCTTAAAAACTGAGGTCTGGGGTTGTTGAGAGTGGTCTGGTTTTTTTGAGACTGCATTGGGGCTGGCACTGTGGCATAGTGTGTACAGCTGCCACCTGCAGTGTCAGCATCCCAGGTGGGTTTGATTTCTGGCTGCTCCACTTCCCATCCAGTTAATGGCCTTGGAAAAGCCATGGGACATTGTCACACCCCTCCCCCTTCCCCAGTCACTACAAGGTTGACTCTGTGACTTGTGTTGCTAAAGGCAACAGCTGTGTCCCAAACAAGCCCCTACAAAGCCACGGCACCTTTTGATCTCCTCTCTCACTCCTTTGTTGTTGCCATGAGCAGTCAGAGCTTTAACAGTTGACAGTTCCATGGCATTGTTGTCCAATAGATAGCTGGTACCACTGAGAAGCTACCAACAGCCCTAAGTTAGAAGAAACATGCATTAACAAATTTTGCCTTTTTCCTTCTTTCTTTTGTCCTAAGCATTTAGAATAACTTCTGTTTTGATTATCTTGTGATGTGTAAAGTTTATAGAAGTTGGAGTTTTTTAAAGTAGTGATGACTTTGTGAATCTTAGACTCTAACTGATGTGTTAGGTCCTGGACAAGTTGATTTTTGGTCACCTTCTTTAAGTGGAGTGCCACAGCACTGGACATAGGGCCAGCACAAGGAAAAGAAGACATATTTGTAGCATTGGGGCATTCAATTTACTTTAAATACAAAATTCCCTGAGACAGGAATGTGAACATTTTCTTTCCTTGACCTTCTAAATTTTATACAACCGATGAAATCTCCCAAGTTGCTTCATGCTAAAAATCTCTTTTCTATTTCAATTGCCTCAAAACTCCCAAGAGTTGAGAAGCTTGTGGTCATAACATAATCCATCAGATTTGTTCTAAAATTCATCCATGCAAACTATAGCTGAGTTAGAAGCCTGTTTGGTATGTAGAACGTAAGAAGTTAACTTAGAGTAAATTACTCAGAATAAATTCAAAAGAGATTTGTAAAAGATGCCAGAATGTTTATGGAGAAAATATGTTTTAAATAAGGTTGTGGATTTTGATGGAACATACACTTAAAAATTTTGTTATTAGGTTGATAATGAACTCATAAAGTTCATAAATTACCTCAACTTTGATAATTTCCCTATCAATGAATCGTAAGGTGATTTCTGTGTTTTGAAGAGTGACAGACTTAAGCACAACTCTGACTGTGAACCACCCAGCAGCCACCAAACCAAAGGGCACCAGAGCCGTGTGCAAAAACAGTTCTGGCAAAAAGTCCCCAAGTTCCCTCATACCTGGCTGTCTTTCTTGCGAAAGGGCAAGCTCTGAATACCCTTCCTCTTGCTCTTCTATCTTTCTCTTTTTCACTTTGGAGCTCGTGTTTTGAAGCCTGAGAAAAAGGCTGGGGTGTATACTCTAACTTTCTTGTCTGTCCCAGAACCAGGAGTTCAAGGTAAAGAGAGTCCTGGGGAGGGTGTTTCCTGGGGAGGTCCCTTTTGTCAACCTGGGAGTGAGATTTCATGTAAGACATTGCTTGTGTCTTACAAGGTACAGCCCTTCCAGACTTGTTTGTAACCAGCATGATGTGATGGAACCTTGCCAATCAGGTCATTCCGCGTGATCCTTGATGCACTGCCCTTTATTTTCTGAGTGATCAATGGAATCAATGGAATTTCTCTCATCTCCTGTCTGCGGCTGTGGAAAATCAGAGTTCTATCCCTGTCCCCCAGGATGAGGGACGCCTTCTGGTTTTCTTTCTATATCCGTGTTCCACCCACAACCCTCAGTATTCATCTGCTGCTATTCCTGACCGTCTCTTGGCATCCTTCACTCTGGAGGGACCCTAAACTCCAGCACCGCAGCCTGCCATACCTGCTCTAAGGGGCTGCCCCTGTGTCCCACACTGTGGTGTTCTTGGCTCCACCCCAGCATTGCTCCCCTTCCATTGACTATCCCAGACCACCTGAGAGCTTTCTGGTTGTAATGATAGTATAACCATCTCTCCTAAGGTTGTTTCTATCAGGACTGCTCTGTTTTTCCATTATTCCCTTCATTGTCAAAGTCCGAGGCATAAAACCAAGAAGCTATGAGAAGATCTTAGAAGATTCTTAAGCCTCCAATTGGCAGTAACTCTGCTGAAAGTAATAGTTTTCAGTAAAATCTTAGAAATTTGATTCCTAAGAAAACTATATTCGTATGCATTACCATGTGGCTATATAGCATTCAAATACCAGGGCAGGGGCTAATGTTTGGCTTAGTGTAAAGATGCCTGCATGGCAATTGGAGAGCTTGGATACTTGCCTCTGGTTCCTGATTCCAGCTTCATGCTAATTCAGACTTTAGGAAGCAGCAATATTGGCTCAAGAAGTTGGGTTCTTCTTTTTTTAAAAGATTTATTTATTTATTTGAAATCCAGAGTTAGAGAGAGAGAAAGAGAGAGAGAGAGTGAGAGAGAGAGAGATTTTCCATCCACTGGTTCAATGCCAAATGGCAGCAATGGCCTGAGTTGGACCCATCTGAAGCTGGGAGACAGGAGCTTCTTCTTCTTTTTTTTTTTTATGGGCAGAGTGGACAGTGAAAGAGAGAGAGAGAGAGAGGTCTTCCTTTGCCATTGCTTCACACTCCAATGGCAGCCGCAGCTGGCGCGCAGTGGGCGGTGCATCGCGCTGATCTGAAGCCTGGAGCCAGGTGCTTCTCCTGGTCTCTCCCATGGGGTGCAGGGCACAAGCACTTGGGCCATCCTCCACTGCACTCCCGGGCCATAGCAGAGAGCTGGCCTGGAAGAGGGGCAACTGGGACAGAATCCGGCACCCCAACCGGGACTAGAACCCCGTGTGCTGGCGCCGCAGGCGGAGGATTAGCCTAGTGAGCCACGGCGCAGGCCAGGAGCCAGGAGCTTCTTCCGTGTCTCCCACATGGGTGCAGGACCCAAGGACTTGGGCCATCTTCTACTGCTTTCTCAGGCCATAGCAGAGAGCTGGATTGGAAGTGGAGCAGCCAGGTCTTAAACTGGCTCCCATAACGGATGCTGGCACTACAGATGGTGGCTTTACCCGCTACACCACAGTGCCAGCCCCAGTTGGGTTCTTGACCCCCACAAGAGAGATCTGGATAGCATTTCAGGCTCCTAGGTTTGGCCCCAGCCTAATCCCAGCTCTTGTGAGCATTTGGGGAGTGAACTAGTGGATGGCAGCAATCTCTCTCTCTCTTTCTCTCGGTGTGTTTGTCTATCTCTGTGTGTGTCTCAAATAAGCAAAGTAAATGAAAATATTTAAAAACATAAAAACCTAAGTCCCCTTTAAGAAAACAGAAGTTCTTTCTCAGCAAATCCATTACAGCAGCTCCCTGTCTATATGGGGGTCATTGTTTACGTGGTGGTCCATTCCCCTTGTTAATTTGACTCTAGTCACCATAGTTTCCAACTTGCAGTTCCCTCTCCTACTCAAGGCTACTTACCGTGCTGCGCTCTCTTCTTGGAGTCACCAGGATGGCACCCTCCTTCTCTGCATTTAGCACTCGTCTCAAATGTCTCATTGCAGGGTGGCACCTCTTGTCCTCAATTAAAAGCAACAAATACTTATCCAGTGCGGTGACTGTTCCTCGCCACCACCGGAGAATTAGGCAGGCTGCCTGCAGCTTGCCTTGGCAGAGGAGGGGAAGTGCGCCACCTGCCACTCAGCTTTCCCCGAACCCCAGGGAACAGTCAAATGGCTTGGTGAGCCCAGTCGAAGCAGGATCTCACTTTATTGTAAAAGGGAGATGTTTATATAGCTGCGCTACAGAGCGGATGTGGGCAAGGGGTGGGGTGATGTGATACAAAATGGTTTTAGCCACTGCTATTATACCAACCTTAATGATCATTAGGCAAAAGCGCCCTGGAGCTGGGTTGTTTACCTCCAGGGATTTAAAACAGGTTTTCAAATTTGAGGCAAGCTCAGGAAGTTTCCTCTAGGCCTCTCTGTATTCAGCCTCCCCCACAATCCAGTATGCTTTGTTCCTTTATTTTTTGCTTTTCATTCACTTCAGCCCTAATGACTTTCATATTTTGTTATTTTATTTACTGTCTTTCCCCAGAATATAAGTGCCATAGATGTTGTCTGTTTTGTTCATGCTATATCCCTGGTATCTATAAGTGTGCCTGGTGTGTGGTAAGCATCTAGTTCATATTGGCAAACAAATGAGTTACTATTGATTAGTCCTACCCTAGCATACATTATTCCATCATTTAAAATTTTCTCCCTAGTTCTTTGGTTTTGTCAACATTTTCTTAATTTTTATTTCTTTCAAATATTTTAAGCCTCAAATCATTTAGAACTTAATTATTAATTAATTAATTAATTAATATTTGAAAGAGATACAGAGACAGAGAGAGATCTCCCATCCAGTGGTTCACTTCCCGAATGCTCACAACAGCTGGGGTTGGGCCAGGCTGAAGCCAGGAGCCTGGAACTCAATCCAGTTCTCTCACATGAGTATTAGGGACCCAAGTATTTGACCCATCACCTGCTGCCTCCCAGGGCAGGAAGTTGGGATTGGAAACAGAGTTAGGACTCAAACCCAGGCACTCTAATATGGGGTGTGGGTGTCTCAAGAGGAGTCTTAACCAGTATGCCAAATCCTTGCCCCTGGATTTTTTTTAAAAGATATATTTATTTGAAAGTCATAGTTACAATAAGAGAGGGAGACACACACACACATGGAGGAGAGAGATTTGCCATCTGCTTGTTCACTCCCCAAATGGCTGCAATGGCTGAAGCTGGACCAGGACAAAGCCAGGAGCCAGACTCTTCTTTTGGATCTCCCAGTTGGGTGCAGGGGCCCATGCACTTGGGCCATCCTCTGCTGCTTTCCCAGGTGCATTAGCAGAAACCTGGATCAGAACTAGCACAACTGGGATTCAAACTGGCGTTCATATGGGATGTTGATACTACTGGAGGCTTAATCTGCTAAGGCACGGCACCAGCCCCTTGCCACTAGATTTTAATTTTGCATATGACATGCAGTAAGTGATTGACATTTTCACTGATAGATGGTCAATTCTGTCAGCAAAAAGAGGTCTACATAATGTTTTTTTTGTATATTAGCCAGATTTGCATTACTACAACAAATTACTGAGAAGACTTCTCAGAAAGGAAGGAAGTATATTTCAACTTACAGTTTTGGAGGTTCACAGTCTATCGCTCCCCCTCTTCGTGGAGGAACGACACAGGACCCTGCGCTGTTCTTTTGTCTGCTCGGCCCTCCCCGGGTTTGCTGCTGGTTCTTCCCGGGTTGGCTACCGTCCCTCCCACCTCCGTGGAAGGGCAGTTCCCCCTGCCACTTTCCCCACTTCCGCGGGGGAGCGGCACACCGCCGGCCGGCTCTCTCGGGGGCTGCTCAGGTGTTCCCTTTAGATGTTCCTGGTGCATGTTGTCTCTCTCCTCCTTTATAGTCCTCTTCCGCCAATCCCAACTCTGCTACCCACACGCCGAGTACGCTGCTCTCCTCCAATCAGGAGCAGGATCAGCTCCTGGAGGTCATCACTCAAGTTGGCAAGAGGCAGCTGCGTAGAAGCTGTTTCCTCCTCTCCCAGCGCCATATTGTGGGAGAGCAGATGCATAGAATAAGTCTTAATTCGAGTAACTTAGTCTAGTCCGAGTTGCTCCCCACAACAGTCCAAGAACATGGGGTGTCATTAGTCCGGCATCTAATGCAGGTGGTGTATGGTGGTATGCAAGAGCAGGGAGATCACATGGTGAGCTAAGAAGCCAAGAGAGAGCTAGGTTCAACTCAAGGCAAGATCCCCAGTGTCTTGAAGATCTCCCACTCACCTTCCAGATACCATGACTGGATCAAGTTTCCATCCTTAATACATTAACCATAAGTAGAAGCCTTAAGCCTTAACCACTACTATAAACCCTTGCCACACGGGTCTTTTTTTGTTTGTTTGTTTGTTTGTTTGTTTTTTTGACAGGCAGAGTTAGACAGTGAGAGAGAGAGAGACAGAGAGAAAGGTTTCCTTCAGTTGGTTCACCCCACCAAATGGCCGTTATGGCCGGTGTGCTGCGACCGGTGCACTGCACTGATCTGAAGGCAGGAGCCAGGTGCTTATCCTGGTCTCCCATGGGGTGCAGGGCCCAAGGACCTGGGCCATCCTCCACTGCCCTCCGGGGCCACAGCAGAGAGCTAGACTGGAAGAGGAGCAACTGGGACAGAATCCGGTACCCCAACCGGGACTAGAACCCCAGGGTGCTGGCGCCGCAGGCGGAGGATTAGCCTACAAATTTATTTTCTAACAATTATATATGGTTGTCAGGTAAACTGCTGTTATGGTTTCCTTTTTTTTTTTTTTTTAAATAGAAGATAATGATATATGTTACTTATTTCTAACTCAGTAATTAGTGTTTTGGTCAAAGGTACCTGCTTGAATTAGACAGATTTGGGTGTGAATTGCAGTTCTACTGCTTCCTAGTCATGTCAACATTACCTCTCTTGCCTCAACATTATCATTTGTTAAAAAGTGCTTCAAAAATCTCCATTTCAACTTTTTTGGGCATAATCCTGAGTGGAATTGCAATATCACCTAGTAGTTCTGTTTTTAATTTTTAAAATTTTAAATTTTTGTATAAATGTAACAGATTTAATGTATTTCATATACACAGTTTTAAGAAAACAATGATACTTCGCTCCCTCCCTCTCTCCCAGCATTCTCTCCTCTATGCTCTCTTAGTTTTCTGTCAATTTTAGTGATGACATATTTTCAATTTTCTTTATGATCACAAGCTTAATTCTCTACTAAATAAATAATTCAACAACTTGTAAGTATACAAACCCTCTTCCTCATGAGTATAGACAAGGGCTGTAAACAATAATCAAATCTCAAAATGTCCATTTCACTCATACATGTAACATTTTTGTACTTATAAATTAATTACTACAAATCAGAAAAAACATATGATATTTGTCTTTTTGGGACTGGCTTATTTCACTAAGCATAATGGTCTCCAATTGCATCCATTTTGTTGCAAATGATAGGATTTCATTTTTTTATGACTGAGTAGTATTCCAGAGTGTATATATACCATATTTTCATTATCCAATCAATCATCAGTTGATGAACATCTGGTATGATTCCATATCTTAGCTTTTATGAATTGAGCTACTTAAACATGGAGTTACAGAAAATTCTTTCATATGCTGATTTCATTTTCTTTGTGTAAATCCCCAGGAGTGGGATGGCTAGGTAATGTGGCAAAACTATTTTCATATTTCTGAGGAATCTCCGTACTGTCTTTCCTAAAGGTTGTATTAGTTTATGTTCTCACCAACAGTGTATTAGGGTACCTTTTTTTTCCATATCCTTGCCAGCATTTGTTATGTTTTGATTTTTGGATGAAGGCCATTCTAACTGGGGTGAAGTGAAACCTCATTGCTTTTTTTTTTTTTTTTTTTTTTTGCATTTCCAGATACCTAGTGATCCTGAGCTTCTTTTCATATGTTTGCTGGCCATTTGCATTTCATCCCTTGAAAAATGCCTACTCATATCCTTAACACTTTTCTTAACTGGAATTTTTTTCTTGTTGTTGAGTTTCTTGAACATTTTATATATTCTGGGTATTAATCTTTTATCATATGTATAATTTGTAAATATTTTCTCTCATTCTGTTGGTCTTTCTCTTCACTTTGTTGAGTGATGTAATCCCACTTGTCTATTTTTGCTTGTATTGCTTGTGCTTTTGGGGTCTTATCCAAGAATTCTTTGCCATGCCAATGTCTTGCAGTGTTTCCCTATATTTCTCCTGCAATGGGATGGTTTCACTTCTTTTTCTTAGATCCTGGGTCCTTTCTTGTGATTCTTGTGTAATTCTTCTGTGTAATTCTTGTGAATTAATTTTTATGTAGGGTGTGAGGTAGGGTTCTTGTTTCATACTTCTGCATGTGGAGATCAATTTTCTCAACACCATTTGTTGAAGAGACTGTTATTTCTCCAGGGAGGGATTTTAGCTCATTAATCAAAGATTAATTGGAGGCTGGCGCCACGGCTCACTAGGCTAATCCTCTGCCTTGCGGCGCCGGCACACCGTGTTCTAGTCCCGGTCGGGGCGCCGGATTCTGTCCCGGTTGCCCCTCTTCCAGGCCAGCTCTCTGCTGTGGCCCAGGAGTGCAGTGGAGGATGGCCCAAGTGCTTGGGCCCTGCACCCGCATGGGAGACCAGGAGAAGCACCTGGCTCCTGGCTTCAGATCAGCGTGGTGCGCTGGCCGCAGCGGTCATTGGAGTGTGAACCAATGGCAAAGGAAGACCTTTCTCTCTGTCTCTCTCTCTCTCTCACTGTCCACTATGCCTGTCAAAAAAAAAAAAAAAAGATTAATTGGTTATAGATGTGTGGATTAATGCTAATGTGTTCCATTGGTCCACGTGCCTATTTTTGTGCCAGTACCACACTGTTTTGATTATAACAGCCCTGTAGTGTATTTAAATATGATATTGTGAAGTCTCTGGCTTTGTTTTTGTTTTGCTTTGCTTTTGATTGTTTTAGCTATTTGATTGCTTTAGCTATTATTATATTATATAATATATAATATATTATATTATATTATATTATATATTATTATATTATATTATATTATTATTATTTAGCTTTTTGATTGTTTTAGCTATTCAGAGTCTCTATTGTTTCCATATGAATTTTAGGGTTTTTTTTTCTAGATCTGTGAAGAATGTCTCCAGGATTTTGATCGGGATTGCATCGAATCTGTAACTCGCTTTGGGTAATACAGACCTTTTGATGATATTCGTTCTTCCAGTCCATGAACATGGATGATTTTTTCATTTATTTGTTTCCCTAATGATTTTAATTTTTGAAGAACCGTCCCATGTCCACGGAAGCATGTTTCATAGCAGTCAAGATGTGAAACTAATCGAAGTGCCCTGTGAATGATGAACAGATAATGAGAATGCAGTATAGGCTTACTAGGGAATGTTATTCAGTCTTATAAAGAAGACAATCCTGTCATATGCTACCACAGGAATCAATGTAGGGGAGGGACATGGCACTAGGTTAAAGTTTCCAGTTACATAATGATTGCTACATAATTTCACTTCTGTGGGGTTTCTAACATGCTCAGGAGCTTCCCTAGAGTCTCCCATGTAGGTACAGTGGCCCATGCACTTGGGTCATTGGCTTCTGCTTTTCCAGCACTTTAGCAGGGAGCTGGCCAGCAAATAGAACAGCCAATACTCTAACCGCACCATATGGGATGCCATTATTGAAGGGAGTGGCTTTACCAATTAAGCCACAACATGGCCCCAACACGGGATGATTCTTAACCTAATTTCAGTCACCTGTAAGAAAAGTCCTATAAAATACAACCAGATTTCGTAAACTCAGCACTCCATATCCACTGATTACATACAGCCTTTTTTCCATGTTAACATTCCCTAAACAATACAGTACAACACCTATCGACATAGCATTTATGTTTTCTTAGCTATTAGTTAGAGATGATTTAAAATACCTGGGCAGGTATGTATAAATTATATGCAAATACTATCCCATTTTATATAAGAAATTTCAGCATGGGAGGAATTAGGTATCTACAGGGTTTTGGAACTGATCCCTCATGGGAATTGAGGGTCAACTAACTGTCTCTTGTTCAGCAGATCTTGTGGCTGTTACTGCTATTACATAAAAAGTACTACTTAACTGGTATTTATGTATAGCTGTTCCAAACAAGGTCCATTTCTCTGCAATTGATTTTGCATGTTGGTAACAGATTTTAGCTTTGAAAAATAGACAAGAAGTAAACTTTGATAAGATTTGACCATGAACAAATGAATTATTGATAAGGAATTTATTCTTGAAAAGTCTCAGATTCGCATAGGATCTCAAGACATAACGAAGATAGTTTTCTTTTGTGGGTCATTAAGTAATTTTAAGGGCTCCTTAATGAAATTTGTAGAAAATGAGTTTTTGCATAGCAGCAGAGTCACTGTTTTGAAAAAGTGGCATTTTTGTCATTTAATTAGTCCCCTCATTTGTTTGTGACCCTTATGGGTTCTTTTATTCTTTCCATGATTTATCTCTCATCTGTATAAGAGTTATTTCTCCCACCTCTTCACATAGCTGGCATTACATTTAAACACCTGTTTAATTAGTTAGTCTTTACTACAATATTTTCATTGGAAGCCAAGGCACCTAAAAGATTCTAGCAAGGTTTTAATTACTTTTTGTATTGCTTTAATTCCTTCATCATCTCGTTTCACTTTATTTTGCTTTTGAAGATACTAGTGAGATAATAACCCCTTATATGTTATTTTAATTACCTTTTGGCTTCTTCCTCTTCCTGGAAATTGAAAGAACATTATGTTATAAAACAAAACAAAAAGCCAAAACCTTCCCCTGACAAAGCCTTTTGTATATTACCTTAAAATAATTAAAATTCTAAAGCATTTTTTAAAGAGGTCATAATTATACAAGAAGCTGTGTTGTCTAAGTGTTTTTAAGCAAATGAGATTGTGCTGTCTGATAATTCTTTTACGGACAATATTTATTATTTAAGGTCATTTGAAAGTTGGAACTAAACATGTACTGGAATAAAAAACTCCATACCTGATTACATTAGTTTAATCTGGCATTAAACTTCTCTTTTTAAAATGACATATTCATTTTTATTTACTTGAAAGGTAGAGTTACAGAGAGAGAGAGACAGAGACAGAGACAGAGAGACAGAGAGATATAGTGATTGAACTTCAATCTTGAGCCAGCGCCACGGCTCACTAGGCTAATCCTCTGCCTTGAGGCGCCGGCACACCGTGTTCTAGTCCTGGTTGGGGCGCCGGATTCTGTCCCGGTTGCCCCTCTTCCAGGCCAGCTCTCTGCTGTGGCCCGGGAGTGCAGTGAAGGATGGCCCAAGTGCTTGGGCCCTGCACCCCATGGGAGACCAGGATAAGTACCTGGCTACTGCCATTGGATCAGCGCGGTGTGCCAGCCGCAGTGCGCCAGCCGTGGTGGCCATTGGAGTGTGAACCAACGGCAAAGGAAGACCTTTCTCTCTGTCTCTCTCTCTCTCTCACTGTCCACTCTGCCTGTCAAAAACAAAAACAAAAACAAAAACAAAAAACAAAACAAAAAAAAACAACTTCAATCTGCTGGTTCACTCCCTGAATGTGCACAATGGCTGGACTGGGTCAGGCCAACACCAGGAGCCTGCAGCTCCATCCAGGTCTCCCACATGGTGACAGTTCACCACAACATCCACTTGGACCTAGATGGAGTTCCAGGATTTGGCTTCCACCTAAGCCAACTCTGGCCATTGTGGCTATTCGGGGAGTGTATCAGTGGACAGAAGATTTCTCTCTCTCTCTCTCTCTCTCTCTCTCTCTCTCTCTCTGTCACTTACCCCCTTCTCTGTAACTCTTTCAAATAAATACATGAAATTTTTAAAAAGAATCCATGTTTACTGTTCTTTTTCACTGAGACTGGACTTTTGGGACATTTTTGCTTCCTAAGTCATTTATCGAACACAAAGATTGCCTTGATGGATGTGCCCATCCCATGAAGGTTTTAATTAGACTGATGAATGGCAAAAGGAAAATGAAATCATAGATGGGAATGTGTGTCCTTTCTGTCGTTTTGTTTTATTTGATTATCTATCCATGTTGGTTTTTAAAAAATGTTAGTCAAAAGAATTTTTTTAAGATTTATTTATTTTATTTGAAAGTGTTACACAGAGAGAGGAGAGGTAGAGAGAGGAAGAGAGAGAGAGAGAGAGAGAGGTCTTCCATCCGATGGTTCACACCCCCCCCCCCCTCCACTGGCTGCAACAGCCAGAACTGCGCCGATCTGAAGCCAGGAGCCAGGAGCTTCTTCCAGGTCTCCCGTGTGGGTGCAGGGGCCCAAGGACTCGGGCCATCTTCTACTGCTTTCCCAGGCCACAGCAGAGAGCTGGATGGGAAGTGGAGCAGCGGGGTCTTGAACCAGCACCCATATGGGATGCCGGCACCTCAGGCCAGGGCGTTAACCTGCTACGCCTCAACGATGGCCCTGAAAGAATTTTTTAAGGATTCCTGGAATGTGCCACTTTTGTCTCATGAAAATATCTGAATCTTATCAATAAAAGAAAAGCAGTCTTTTATGTCATAGTTTGACAACATCCAGGGGGCTTCTTACCATCCTCAGTTGGGTTGGTTTTACTAATTTTTAGTTGCAATGACCACTCTGTATCCTGAGGGATCAGGAATATGTCCAGTGCCGCTCTAGCAGAGCACTTGTCAATCTCTGCCCCTTGGGAACCTCACTGTGTGTGTCCCTATATGTGTGTGTTTGCCTACATGTGAGCATGTGTGTGTGTACACATGTGTGTATGTGTGTGTGTGTGTGTGTATGTGTATGTTTAGCTTAGTTTACAATCTGAAATGAAGCAACTTAGGTCAGGGACCATTGAAATGTTGTTGTAGAGTTCCAGACAGTTAAGTGGTGAGATACTGTGCTATATATTCTTGGTATGAAATAAGCAAAACCAGCAATGACAGGGAAAGGCATATGGCTGAAGTGCTAGAAACTTGGTCTCTAACACTCATATGCTACCTCTGTTACTGCAGTAAAGGTCCTAAGAGGTTAAGATAGATGTTCTCTGTGGTGCCTTCTGGATCTAGCATCCTATGCAAAAGAAGAAGGAAAGACAGAAAGAAAGACAGGAGGGAAGGAAGGAAGGAAGGAAGGAAGGAAGGAAGGAAGGAAGGAAGGAAGGAAAAAAACAACAGAAGACCCTGGGAAGGCAGCCTCCTTGTGGTGCCTGTGAACCTGACGTTGAACAGGAGGGCCTGTCAGCACAGAAACCTCCACAAAGCGATGGGCTGCAGAGACAGCCGTGCAGACGCCTCCTCTCTGTTTCACAGGGAGTCTGTGTCTTTGACAAGATCATGAATCTTTATGATCAACGGCTAGTGTTTCTTTGCTTCCCCCTTTCTTCCAGCAAAGACAGGAAAATGAGACACATAACTACAGAGAGCATTCAGGTGGAAAATAATTACATGATCTTATCTAAACCTGACAGCCTGTTTTATGTGGCTCCTGGACTGTTGCTGCTGTACATGAATAGTATTTTTTTCTTACATATTTGTTCAAATTTTACTTAATGCTTTGTCAACTTTTAATACCAGAATGAGTGATGAAGAAAATTAAGCTAACATACTTAAAGGGAAGCGGTTTATAAATGCCTTTCGAAACGGTGAGGTAACTATTATTAGTTATAGGAAGTTTTCTATCGTCCTTGTCATTGAACAAAATAATAGCAAACAACATGAGGAAAGAGATAAAATAGACTAGGGAGGAACTACAAACTCTGAAAAAAGAAAATAAAATGACAGAAGCGAGATCATATTGAAAATGCTATCCTTGGGGCCAGCACTGTGATACCTGTGACACTGGCACTCCATATGAATACCGGTTTGAGTCCCAGAGTCTCCACTTCCAATCCAGCGAACCACTAATGCACCTGGGAAAGCCCTGGATGATGGCCCAAGTACTGGGGTTGCCGCCACCCATGTGGTAGACTCAGGTGGAATTCCAGGCTTCCGGCTTTGGCCTGGCCCAGTCCTGACTGCTGCAGCCATTTGGGGGTGAACCAGCAGACAGAAGATCTCTCTCTCTCTCTCTTGTGCAGAATGAGGGCAGACTTCCAGGATTTGGCACCAATTGTCTGGCAAGAAATATTGCATCCCTGTCTGACTTTCTGTCAAAGTCAAAATCAAGCTTATAACACAGTCTTCATAAATTACAGGGAAAATAATAAATCTAGAAATACATTGCAATCTGATAAATAATATCTCAATTTTAAACCTAACAATATTCTAAAATAAGAAATCTTTAGAGGACTATTTTAAAGTCAGGGATAAGTATTATTTAACATGGAGTAAATAGTGAGAAATAAAAACAGTTTTGAAAGATTATTATTTGAAATAATGACACAGAGGGGAGAGAGAGAGAGTGAGGGAGAGAGAGAGATCTTCCATCCTCTCGCTCACTCCCTAAGTGGTTGCAACACTTAGGACAGGAACAGATAAAAGCCAGAGGCCAGAAACTTCACCTGGGTCTCCCACATGAGTGATAATGGTCCAAGAACTTGGGCTGTCTTCTGTTGCTTCCCAGGTGCAATAGCAGGGAGCTGGATCAGAAGCCAGGCAGCAGGGACTCAGAATGGCACTGGGATTTGGAATAACGTTGTTATGAATGGCAGCTTAACCTGGTGTGCTGCAAGGCCAGCCCCAGGAAATGAAAATTTAAAGTTTATTGTTTTATTGTTATTTGAAAAGCAGAATTGGAGGGAGAGGGAAGGGGAGAGGGAGCGGGGGAGGGGGAAAATTTGGGAGAGGAGGAGGGGTGGGGGAGGGGGAGGGAGGGGAGGGGGAGGGGGAGGTGGAGAGGGATCTTTCATCTGCTGATTCACTCCCAAATCCTCACAACATCTGAGGCTGGCCAAGCTGAAACGAGGAGCCAAGAACTCCATCCAGGTGTCTCACATGGATGTGCGGTGACAGGAAGCTGGAGTGGAAGTGAAAACAGGTCTCCATCCCAGGACCTCCAGTGTGGGATGGGAGCGCCCCAAGCAGTGACTAAACCTGTGGTGCCACAACGCCAGCCACAGAAAATAGAAATGTGTAAAGGCTATCTAGATAGTACCTTGAAAAAAATAGTACTTAAAATATTAGAATCCAAACAAAATTTTAATACATGTCTCAATTTCTGAATAAATGCATATAGGCAATATTTTTATAATCTAGTAGTAATCAACTAGAATCCATCCTTGTAGTAAAATATTCTATTTGTTATAGCAAAATTCCAAATCTAGGAAGTCAGCAAATTACTTGCATCAAAGATGAAGGAAAATTTGTTTAATTTCCTTGAATATAAAAAAATATTGTTAACACAATAGACGAAAGTTGTACAGTTTACCAAAGTGTGAACAAATTGATTAGCTACTTAAAAAAAAAGTTTTCTCACACAAATGTGGTTTTATTTTTGTGTAAAAGAGTGAAGAGTTTTTTGAAAAATGATGTTAAAACCGCATCAGCAATGATGATGGAGACAGATCCTGAGTGCACCTTACTGAGGGAGTGTGAACAGTCCCACTCTTTGGAATGTACTTTGGGCTGAGGTTTAAAGAGCATGGAGACAGCGCCAGCACTGTGGTGTAGTGGGTAAGAGCCGCCGTCTGCTGTGCTGGCATCCCGTATGGGAGCCGGTTCAAGTCCCCACTGCTCTACTTCCAATCCAGCTCTCTGCTATGGCCTAGGAAAGCAGTAGAAGATGGCCCAAGTGCTTGGGCCCCTACACTCATATGGGAGACTGGGAGGAAACTCCTGGCTCCTGGCTTTGGGTTGGCACAGCTCCAGCTATTGCGGTCATCTGGGGAATGAACCAGTGGATGGGAGATCTCTCTCTCTCTCTCTCTCTCTGCCTCTCTTTATCTCTTTGTGAAAATTTGACTTTCGAATAAATAAATAAATCTTAAAAAAAAAAAAAGTCTAGTTCTTTCCGCCATCTTGGAGCCTGTGGAGGCCTGCAGGGAGCAGGACTTCTAGAAGGCAGCTATGTCTGGAAGACTGTGGTGCAAGGCCATTTTTGCTGGCTATAAGCGAGGTCTCCAGAACCAAAGGGAACACACGGCACTGCTTAAAATTGAAGGTGTTTATTCTCGGGATGAAACTGAATTCTACTTGGGCAAGAGGTGTGCTTATGTGTACAAAGCAAAGAACAACACAGTGACTCCTGGCGGCAAACCTAACAAAACCAGAGTAATCTGGGGAAAGGTAACTCGTGCTCACGGAAACAGTGGCATGGTTCGTGCCAAATTCCAAAGCAACCTTCTTGCGAAGGCCATTGGACACAGAATCCGTGTGATGCTGTACTCCTCAAGGATTTAAACTATTGAAAAGTAAATAAATAAAAATGGATTTGTTCTCTTGTAAAAAAAAAGTCTATGGAAACACCCACAATTACAGTGCTGCGTTCCAAAGCTGCTGTAGAAAATTCACAGAAGATTTTGAGGATTTAAAGCTCATCTTTCTTATTATTTAAGAGGCCATGGAGCCACTCAGAGACATGGTGATTCACAACTGAACAGCTAGGTGCGCTTTGCTGTCCAGCCCCCAATGGAACAGACATGAGGGGGGCGTGTGGTGCGGCAGTTAGGATGCCTTCTGGGATGCCCCACCCCATGACTGACTGCCGGGGTTTGTGTTCAGGCTCTGCTTCCGACTCCAGCTTCTTGCTAACGCACACTGGCAGGCAGCAGACTATGGCTGCCACCCATGTGGGAGACCTGTATTGAGGTGTAGCTCTGGATTTTGTCCAGGCCTAGCCCCGGCTGCTGCAGGCATTTGGGGAGTAAACCAGTGGCTGGAAGATATTTTCTCTCTCTCTCTCGCTCAAATAAATAAGAATGGATAAAATGTGTCGAATGATGCTGACAACCTGGTATATCCTGGTCCACTGCACTGGGCATGGAGGACAGCGTCATGAGCCAGTAACCATGGAAACATTCCAGGACTGAGTTCTCAGGGTGTAGCTACAGAAATATGCAAGAACTGGGTGAAACAGATCTGCTAAGATAGCTCATTCCCAACTGTTCACCTCCGACCTCTGGTGAAGTTGTCTATGATGTTACCATGTATGGCATTATTAAGTCTACATGTAGTATATCATTTATTGATAAGGCAAAACAGTAATAGTAAGGCAAATACTTTCAGTATTTGTAGAAGCCAATGAGGAGGAGTGAGTGCAGATAGACTTACAGAAACAGCTTGTCCACTCCAAAATTCTACAACAAAGTCCCTTTTATTATTATATCAACTCAATTATACATGTCCCCCTTATTTACTTTTTTTAAAATTTTTATTTATTTTTATTTTTTAGTTTTTTGACAGGCAGAGTGGACAGTGAGAGAGAGAGACAGAAAGAAAGGTCTTCCTTTGCCCTTGGTTCACCCTCCAATGGCCACCGCGGCTGGCGCACTGTGGTCGGCGCACCGTGCTGATCCGATGGCAGGAGTCAGGTGCTTATCCTGGTCTCCCATGGGGTGCAGGGCCCAAGGAATTGGGCCATCCTCCACTGCACTCCCGGGCCACAGCAGAGAGCTAGCCTGGAAGAGGGGCAACCGGGACAGAATCCAGCGCCCCGACCGGGACTAGAACCCGGTGTGCCGGCGCCGCAAGGCGGAGGATTAGCCTAGTGAGCCGTGGTGCCGGCCCTGTCCCCCTTATTTACAAATGTAAGCACTTAATGATAAACCTCTGCAAACATATTTATTACAGTGATTAATTAGTGACTAGCTAAACCTTGTTCTTCAGGGCTGGCGCAGCGGCTCACTTGGTTAATCCTCCGCTTGCAACGCCAGCATCCCATATGGGAGCCGGGTTCTAGTCCCAGTTGCTCCTCTTCCAGTCCAGCTCTCTGCTGTGGCCCGGGAGGGCAGTGGAGGATGGTCCAAGTGCTTGGGCCCTGCACCCCATGGGAGACCAGGAAGAAGCACGTGGCTCCTGGCTTTGGATCGGCACAGCACTGACCGTAGTGGCCATTTGGGGAGTGAACCAATGGAAGGAAGACCTTTCTCTCTGTCTCTCTCTCTCTCTCACTGTCTATATTTCTAACTGTCAAATAAATTAAAAAATACTTTAAAAATAAATAAAAAAATAAACCTTATTCTTCTTCAAGCCGATCAGTCTCTGTTGGTATTACACCTGAGGAAGTTATTTCAATTTGTCAATTAACTTGATCAATATAAACACCATTCCCAAATTTTGCATATAAGACTAGTAGATACCTTATTGTTGTGTTATTATGCTATTCTTTAACCTTAGTAGAGAATAATTTATTGAAAATTATAGCATTCTTAAAATCTTGTTATTAGAATTTATCCTTGTATATATACCAGATATGATTACGAAGTGAGATTGCTACTAGCGGCCACAATTCTTTTGTTTCTGAATCCCCATCTAAGTGGGACAAAGCCCACTACTTTTCTTCAATCAGTAACTGTGACAGCTTAATGTTTCCATCTGATGTATGTGACAAAGTCCTTCTTTTATCTCCAAGAAGCCCATATATGCCACTTATGTTAGTCTTGATACGTGCTATATCTTGGTTTATTCTTGGGGTGAGAGCATTGGGACAATAATGGTTAAACTATATTTCCCCCCTCCCCAGAATTTCAATAAATACAGGAGACATGGTATGTTTCAGAAATGTACTTCTGGAACATTGATAGTGGAAATGGAAAGTCATTTTCCCATTTTTAATTTTTGCTTTGATTTCTGGAAGTGTGAGTAGAAGATTTGTTGTGTTAGGATGTTGTCATTTCCTAATGTATGGCCCAATGTATTAAAGCATCATTATGTTTTTTCCAAATGGGTTCTTAGTCCTGCTCCTTGAAGAGAATTTCTTCCAATTTGTGTATTTTAGCTATCAGATCTTTCTCTTTCAAATGTCACTTTACATAAAAGAAAACTTAGAATGTGCTACTATGCCTACACTGTTTCACCCAGGTTCATTTTTGTTTTGTTGCTCAATGTTGAATAACTCATCATAAAGCTATTGTATTGAGTGTTAATTGTCTGGGAACAATTAGGTAGCTATACAGGGACACTTCAAAAAGTTGATGGAAAATGGACTTTAAAAATAAGTTTATATTGGTGCAAAATTTTTTGAAATCCATGCATATGAAGTGTCTTTACAAAGTTCATGGAAAATATGTGTTATTTTTTAAAAATTAGCACCACTTGATGAAATGGAGGATGCTCAAAACTAAGACACAACAGTCTCACTCCCGGGAACATACGGAGAAATCCCCACCTAGATTTACAAGGGAACATGCATAAGAATAACACTAATAAGAATCTGTGATATAAAGCAAATTACATGGATTTTTTTTTTTGACAGGCAGAGTTAGACAGTGAGAGAGAGAGACAGAGAGAAAGGTCTTCCTTCCATTGGTTCATCCCCAAAATGGCCGCTGCGGCCAGCGCACTGTGCTGATCCGAAGCCAGGAGCCAGGTGCTTATCCTGGTCTCCCATGCGGGTGCAGGGCCCAAGGACCTGGGCCATCCTCCACTGCCTTCCCGGGCCACAGCAGAGAGCTGGCCTGGAAGAGGAGCAACCGGGACAGAATCCATTGCCCCTACCAGGACTACAACCCAGGGTGCTGGTGCCGCAGGAGGAGGATTAGCCTAGTGAGCCACAGCACTGGCCAGAATACATGGATTTTAAAATTTTTGTGCACCAAAATAAAGTTGATTTTTCCACTTTCCATGAATTTTTTAAGTACTTTTGTGTTATACCTCAAATTACTGCAACCCCCCAAATTAAGGCCAAAAGTCATAGTATGCACTCCTAAAGGTAATTCAGTTTCAGTTTGTCACAAAGCCTGCCATAATTGTGCTTGTCTCATGGTAGAACCACTTCCAGCTGTGAGGTGGGCACTCCATCTGAGACTAATGCTTTCTCAGCATCTGAAATCATTGTTTCTTTCACCTTGTGTGATAACCTTGTCCCACAGACAAGCGTTTAAGTACTTTTATGCATTGCAGTATGACGTGGCTGTCATTCTGTTTCCCAGTGTATTCAGGAAACTGCCTAAGCATTTGATTGTCAAAATTAATGACACATTGATCAATCAATCTGCTTGACATTACATATCATGCACGTTGTGACTGCTCATGAAGGAGAAATACTAAAATTCCTCCTCTATTCCAGACCATAGTAATAAATATACCCTGTATATTATAAATTTACCCTGTATATTATATATTTACCATGTAAAATAACTAAAAGACATAGGGGTATTGCAAAGAGCTCCAGAGAGTCATCAGCAATTGCTCCTGTTCTTCATAACACAGGACATGTGTGTTCCCTGGAGCAAAGTTACTTAAGTTTGCTGGTTGCCTTTCGACTCAGCAAAGGTTCCCAAAGTAGAGGCAACTTGGCAAACATATTAATTCATCCTCTAGGCATCTGGAATTTAACTTGAGGGAGAATATTATTCTCTTGTTTTGAGCACCTCTCAAGGGAACAAAGCAGTGCTGAGTATTCCCATCAGCATTCTTCCTATATTTAATCCTTTGCCTTCAGTTATTGTCTCTTCCTGTTTTCATTTATCATCAGTTTTGACCCAAACCCTTCCATCTGCAGAAGGAACACTAGGTGCAGCTACTATTCCATCCAGATCGCTGGTGGCCTTAATGAGTCTCTCTCAGTCCATTCACATGTGGTAGGGTTACATGGGTGCAAAATTATGGGAATATTGCAGCCACTAGGCAAATTTACAAAATCCAACTTTGATTCTTTGTTAATGTTTTATTTCACAATGCTATTAAATTTACAAAACCAAAATCATGAGATAGTAATACAAAGAGTTGACACATACCACATGTCATTCATCCCATTTCCCCTGTTAACATGGCACATTAGCATCTTTGCCACAATTATTGAGCCATACTGTTTCCAGATTGAGGTTTTTTTTTTTTTTTTTTTTTTTTTTTTTTTTTTTTTTTTTGCCAGGCAGAGTTAGACAGTGAGAGAGAGACAGAGAGAAAGGTCTTCCTTCCGTTGGTTCATCCCCAAAATGGCCGCTCACTGCACCAATCCAAAGCCAGGAGTCAGGTGCTTCCTCTTGGTCTCCCACGCGGGTGCAGGGCCCAAGCACCTGGGACATCCTCCACTGCCTTCCCGGGCCACAGCAGAGAGCTGGCCTGGAAGAGGAGCAACCAGGACAGAATCCGGTGCCCCAACCGGGACTAGAACCTGGAGTGCCGGTGTTGCAGGCAGACGATTAACCAAGTGAGCCGGCCCAGATTGAGTTTTGTTTTTCAAATTTTAACTACCCCACATAAGTGAGAATATGATATTTTTTATGTCTCTAGCTAATTTCACTCAACATGATGTTTCCAGTTGCATCCATCTTGCTACAAATGACAATATTTCATCCTTTTTTTTTTTATAGCTGATTAGTATGTAATTGTGTACATATCCTAGATTTTCTTTATCCATTCATCTGGTAAGGGACACTTTGGTTGAGTCCATCTTTTTTTTTATTGTGAACGAGCTGCTATGAATATTGTAGGAACAGATATCTCTTTGATACAAAGAATTCGTGTTTTTTGGGTACATACTGGTAGTGAGATTGCTGGATCAGATGGCAGGCTTATTTCTAGTTTTTAAAGAAATCTCCATCTGATTTTCCATCGTGGCTGCATTAATTTACATTCCCACCAACAGTGTGTAAGAGTTCGCCTTTCTTCACGTCCATGTCAGCACTTGTTATCCTCCATGTTATTGATAAGTGCCATTCTAACAAGGCTGAGGGCATATTTCATTGCAGTTTTGAGTTGCACTTCCCCAGTGGCTACTGATGTTGTGCATTTTTTCATATATTTGTTGACAATTTGTATTTCTTCTTTTAAAAATTATCTAGCCAGATGCTTTGCCTGTTTCTTGAACTAGATTGATTGCCTTCTTCTTGTAGTTGAATGTTTAAATTGTTGATATATTCTGGATATTCATGCTTTGTCATATATGTACTTTACAGAGATTTTTCTCCCACTACATCAGATGTTTCTTTACTCTTCTGATTTTTTTCTTTGTTGTTCAGAAGCTTCTGAGTTTGATATAATTCTATTTGTCTAGTTTTGTTTTTGTTACCTGTGATTTTTGGGTTTTATATGAGAATCATCACCTTAACCAATGTCTCAAAGTGTTTCCCTTATCTTCTGGCAATTTCATAGTTTTCAATTTTATATTTATATCTTTGATCCATCTTGAGTTGATTTTTGTATATGGTGAGGTGTAAGCAACTCATTTCATTCTTCTACACATGTATGTCTGGATTCGACAGCCTGTTTACTGAAATGGCTATCATATCTTATGCTTTCTCCAAAATTTGTTCTTGGCATCTTTGGCAAAAATCAGCAAGTTCATGTACATGGGTTAGTTTTCGGGATCTCTGTTTTGGTCCATTCATCTAGGTGCCAGTTTTTATGCTAGTGCCATAGTCTTTTAACTACTATATCTTTGTAATACGCTTAGAAATTGAGCATTATGATGCCTCCAACCTTATTTATTTACCTCAGGGTTGGTTTGTAGTTCCACACAAATTTTAGCATTGTTTTTCCTATCTAATTCTGTAACGAATGTCATTGATATTTTGGTAGGTATTGCATTGAATCTGAAGGTTGCTTTAGACAGTAGAGACATTTTAATAATGTTAATTCTTCCCGTGCATGAAGAGGGAATATCTTTCCTTTTTTGTATCCTTAATTATTTCTTTCATCTATGTGTTGTCATATTCATTGTAAAGATTATTCACTTCTTTATACATTTTAATCCTAAATATTTAATTTTTATAACTATTGTGAATTAGGTTTCATTATTGATTTCCCTTTCAGCAACATCATTATTGGTGTAAAATACCAGTTTCTTTGAATTTTTATTTTGTATTCTGTGAATTTTTTGATTTTGATATCTGTTATAACAACTTTAGATGGGCTGGCACTGTGACTCACTTGGCTAATCTTCCGCCTGTGGCGCTGGCACCCCAGGATCTAGTCCCTGTTGCGGTGCCGGGTACTAGTCCCAGTTGCTCCTCCTCCAGTCCAACTCTCTGCTGTGGCCCGGGAAAGCAGTGGAGCATGGCCCAGGTGCTTGGGTCCCTGCATCCACATGGGAGACCAGGAGGAAGCACCTGACTCCTGGCTTTGGATTGGTGCAGTGAGCGGCCATTTTGGGGATGAACCAACGGAAGGAAGACCTTTCTCTCTGTCTCTCTCTCACTGTCTATAACTCTCTCTTTCTCTCAATGTCTAACTCTGCCTGGCCAAATAAATAAATAATAACAAGTTTAGGTGGAGTATTTAGATTTTTGAATGTAAAAAATCATTATCTTCAAACATGGATATTTTTGTTTCCTCCTTTCCTATTGCGATGCCCTTTTTTGTCCCTAATTGCTCTTGCTAACACTTGTAATACCAAACTGAATCAGAGTGGTGGAGGTGGGCATCATTGTCTTGTTACACACATGAGGGGAAATGCTTTCAGCTTGATATTTCAGTATGACACTGTATATTGGTTTGTTGTATTTACCCTTTATAATTTTGAAGCATATTCCTTATTTACCTAATTTGTTGAGGGTTTTTTATGTAATAAATGAATCTTTAAATTTATCAAATGCTCTTTCTGCATCTATTGACATATTATATTTGTTTTGTTCTTCATCTTGTTGATGCTTATTGATTTGTGAATGTTGAACAACACTTGGGTCTCTCGGATGAATTCTACTTGATCATGATGTTTGATCCTTTTGGTGTAGTGTTGGATTCAGTTTACCAATATTTTGTTGAGAATTTTTGCATCTACATTAATCAAGGACATGGGTGTGTAGTTTTCTTTTTTTGTTCCATGTGATGATGGAAGAATATGTGTTCTGTAGCTGTTGGATGAAATATTCTGTAGATGTCTGTTAGGTCCATTTGTTCTATAGTATGCTTCAACCCTAATATATATTTTTTTGACAGGCAGAGTGGACAGTTGTGGGGAGCAACCCGGACTAGACTAAGTTACTGGAATTAAGACTTATTCTATGCATCTGCTCTCCCACAATATGGCGCTGAGAAGGGAGAAACAGCTTCTACGCAGCTGCCTCCAGTTCAACCAATAAACTGTAGGACCTGCTCCTGATTGGAGGAGGGCAGCGTACTCGGCGTGTGGGTAGCAGAGTTGGGATTGGTGGAAGAGGACTATAAAGGAGGAGAGAGACAACATGCACCAGGAACATCTAAGGGGAACATCTAAGAGGAACACCTGTGCAGCCCCCGAGAGAGCCGGCCGGCGGTGTGCCGCTCCCCCGCGGAAGTGGGGAATGTGGCAGGGGGAACCGCCCTTCCACGGAGGTGGAAGGGACGGTAGCCAACCCGAGAAGAACCAGCAGCAAACCCGGGGAGGGCCGAGCAGATGAAAGAACAGCGCAGGGTCCTGTGTCGTTCCTCCACAAAGACGGGGAGCGACAGACAGTGAGAGAGAGAGGCAAAGAGAAAGGTCTTCCTTTGCTGTTGGGTCATCCTCCAATGGCCACTGCAGCCGGCGCGCCATGCTGATCCGAAGCCAGGAGCCAGGTGCTTATCCTGGTCTCCCATGGGGTGCAGGGCCCAAGCACTTGGGCCATCCTCCACTGCACTCCTGGGCCACAGCAGAGAGCTGGCCTGGAAGAGGGGCAACTGAGATAGAATCCAGTGCCCCTACCGGGACTAGAACCCAGGGTGCCGGCTCCGCAGGCGGAGGATTAGCCTATTGAGCCGCGGCACCGGCCAACCCTAATATATTTTTACAATATTTTTGGTCTGCATAATCTGTCCATTGATGACAGTGAGTGTTGAAATATGCTACTATAATTAAATTAGAGTCAAACTCTTCCTTAAGGTCTAACTATATTTGCTTTATTTAATTGGGGGATCTTGTGTTGTATATCTATTTTTGACCGTTACATTTTCTTGCTGAAATAATCCTCTTACTAATATACATTGTCCTTCTTTATCTCTTTTGCAGTTTTTATTTCAAGTTGGTTTATCTGATATGAGTATATTTACCCCAGTTCATTTTTGGTTTCCATTTACATGATGTATCATTTTCCTGCTTGACAATTTCAGTCTACATGTATCTTTATCTGTGAAGTGAGTGTCTCTGATTTAGCAAGTAGTTCAGTATTCTTTTACATTTTTTAAAAATTTATATAAAGGGAACAGATTTCACCTATACACTTTTAAGAGCATAATTATACTTCTCACCTTGCCCTCACTCCACCCCCCTCACTTCCACCCTACTCATTTTTCTTATGATACTTTTAATTTTTACAATGACGTTTTCATTTACTTTATAATCACACATTTAACTCTCCAATAAATAAGGAATTCAAAAACTGGTAAGTAGAAAACCACCATTCCTCAAGGGTATGGAAAAGGGCTATAAATAATCTCAAAATGTCAATTTTGCTCATATTCATTTCTTTTTTTGGAACTCTGTATATTAGTTATCACAAATCAGGGAAAACATAAGAGAATTGTTTTTTGGGGCTGCCTTATTTCACTAAACATAATGACCACCAGTTGCATCCATTTTGTTCCTAAAGATAGGATTTCATTATTTTTTATGTCTGAGTAGTATTTCATCGTGTGTGTGTGTGTGTGTGTGTGTGTATTTATGGCAATTTTTTATCCAGTTATCAGTTGATGTACATCTAGGTTGATCTCATATCTTAGTTATTGTGAATTTAACTGCAATAAACATGGGAGTACAGATAACTCTTTCATATGATGATTTAATTTCCTTTGGGTGAATTTAATTAGTCTTTAGCAGATTGAATGTGCTCTGCAGATACCAGAATTCTAAGAACATAATGATATTCCCTTCTTTACTCCCCATCTCTCCCTACCACCCCCTTTCCTTCTCCTTTTATTTTCTTTTGTTTTAGGTTTTCAGATAACATGTTTTGAATTTACATTACAGTAAAAAGGCTTAATACTTCACCAAATAAGACGTTTAAAAAGTAAAAAGTCAAAAGACCATAGTTTAGTGGGAATACAAACAACAGCCAAAACAATAATTTGTTGGAAAAATGAGCATTTCACCCATAGACAGTAAATTTTAAAGTAATCACAGTGCACTAAAACTATAGTAGTACAACTTTCTTAACCATTGGTTTCACAAATATATACAACAAATTTTTACCAAACTATATTTGTAACAATACTGATACACACAGACATTTACTACTCTTTTATTTCTTTTTTTGTAGTTTGTTTTGTGAATTTTAATTACCACATATAAGGGAAAACATGCAGTATTTGCCTTTCCAGGTCAGCTTATTTTACTCAACTAGTAATGTCCACTGTTGTGTCCATTTTGCTTCAAATGGTAGAATTTCATTCTTTTTTATAGCTGAGTAATATTCTATTGTGTATGCATAATACGTTTTGTTTATTCTTTCATCTGATGATGGACACCTTGTTCGGTTCAAAACTTTGGGTATTGTGAACAGTGCTGCTATGAACATGGTGGTGCAGGTATTTCTTTGATACATTGTGTTCAAGTCTTTTGAGTAAATACAGGGTTCATCATTAGCATACAAAAAAGATACTTTTTTGTGTTTATTTTGTAACCTGCTACTTCACTGAATTGGTTTTTTAATTCTAATAGCTGACAGGGATGTATGATTTTTTTTATGTGGTTTTGGAATCAATTTGCTAGTATTCTGTTGAGAATCTGTGCATCTGTGTTCATTAAGGATATAGGTCTGTAGTTTCCTTTTCATGTTGTTATGTCTTTGGTTTTGGTACCAAAGTAATGCTGACCTCATAAGAAGAGTTTGGCAAAGTTCCATCCTGTTCAACATTTTGGAATAGTTTGGAGAGTATTGGGTTACTTCCCCTTTGAATGTTTTGCAGCACTCGGTAGTACAGCCATCAGTTCCTGGACTTCTCCTTGATGGGAGACTTACAGAAATCCTAAAGCAAGTCACACATTGCAAGTAACAAAAATATAAATACATGACAGTAAAACATTCATTAAGAGAATAAATACCACCAATAACCAATCAAAAAAATGACAGGGACTTGTTCTTTACTAACAATCAACATTCAATGTAAATGGACTAATTCCTCAGTCACAAGATATGGGTTGTCAAAATGAATTTTTAAAAAAGGAGGAAATCCAAGATGGCTGAATAGGGAAACTATGTGCTGATTTTGTCCATGGGAAGATATCAGAAGAAAATGGGGAGGAACTGCAATCCCAGGACAGAGCTGAAGTGAAGTTTTTAGTGGAAGTTCTACAGAAAAAAGAGAGGAGCCATGGAGCAGCAGGAATGGTACGTAACACAGCAGCAAGCCGTACACGGCTGGTAGCTCCTGCAGCCAGTGGCTGAAGGGGTGCAAACTTCTTAACGCCAGGTGAAAGGAACCTGCAGGAGCCCATGCCACTGGTGAGAGTGCCTAAGGGAGAACCTCAAGGACCCTGCTGATTTTGAGTCCAACCTGACGCACTTGCAGGGGGCAGGGTGCTCACCCAGCCCCATGAAGGAAGACATCTGTCTTTCTTCTCCCCCTCCTATAGACACACGGCAACTAGCAAGGAGGAAGTGCCATCTCAACAAGGCAAGTAGAGGCTGCTGCATTCTGCGTATGACTGGGAGATTTTGTCAGAGGGATAAATCCACAGTCCTCACTGACTTTGACTACAGCCTGGAGGGTTGGTGGGGATTCAGGTGCTCAAATAGGCCTGTGCAGTACTGCCCCTCACTCTACTAAGGCGCCTGACTCAACTTATAAGGTGGAGCACCAACTTCTATCTGGCAAGAGGCTGGCTCAGGAACACTGCCGCTCTCTCGGCAGATGGGGAAGGCTCATGTGGCTGAGAGTGGATCCCTGGTAACACCAGTGTTGATGAATTCTCTCGGTTTTTGCTTGTCTGGAAATACTTCATTGCTTCTTCACTGCTAAAAGATAGCTTCACTGGATATAAGATTCTTGATTGGATAGTTTTTTGTTTGTTTGTTTTTTGGTGAGGAACTTAAGCAAATCATCCCACTGTCTTCTGGCCTGTATGGTTTTGGCTGAGAAGTCTGCTGTTAGTCTATTGGGTTTTCCTCTACATGTAATATCACATTTACCTCTTGGTGTCTTAAGGATTCTGTCGTTGTCTTTAACTGCTGACAATTTTACTACAATACGCCTTTGGTTAAGTCCATTTGGGGTCCTTTAAGCTTTCTGTATATGGATGTCCACATCTCTCTTTGAGACATTGAATGTTTTCAAGTATTATTTCATTTAATAGGTTCTCTTACCTTTTCTCCTTTCATTTCCCCCAGGTATCCCTACAATATGAATATTTGTTCACTTAACAGTGACCCATATTCTAGTAGGCTTTCTTTATTCTTTTCAATTCTGTTCTGTTTATTTTTGTCTGACTGGGTTATTTCAAAAAATGTTGTCCTCCACATGGATAATCCTGTCTTTCACTTGGTCTATACTGCTGTAGAAATAAAATTTTAAAAAATTATTGTTTATTTCATTGATAAATAGTAGTTTTACACTCCAAAATTTCTGATTTTTTAATGATTTATTTATTTGAATGGTGAGTTACAGAGAGAAATGGAGAGAGAGAGAGAGAGAGAGAGACAGAGAGAAAGAGAGAGGGAGAGAGATTTCTTCCATTCACCAATTCATTCTGCAAATGGTTGCAAAGGCCAAGGCTGAACTGAAGCCAGGAGCCTGGAATTCCTTCCAGGTCTCCCACATGGGTGGCAAGAGCCAAGCACTTGGGCTATCTTCTGCTGCTTTCCCAGACATATTAACAAGGAGCTAGATTGAAAGTGGAGCAGCCAGGATTGAACCAGTGTTCATACAGGATGCTGGCATCACAGGTGGTGGCTTAACCCACCCTGAGCCACAATGCCAGCCCTGAATTTATTTATGATTTTTTTAAAGATTTAAAAATGATTCTTTAAAAAAAGATTTAAAATTACTTTTTTAAAGATTTATTTTATTTATTTGAAAGACAGAGTTACAGAGAGAGATAGAGACAAGAAAGGGGTCTTCCATCCGCTGGTTCACTCCCCAGATGGCTGCAATGGCCAGAGCTGTACCTATTTGAAGCCAGGAGCCAGGAGCTTCTTCCAGGTCTCCAATGTGAGTACAGAGACCCAAGGACTTGGGCCATCTTCCACTGCTTTTCCAGGCCATAGCAGAGAGCTGGATTGGAAGAAGAGCCGCTGGGACTAGAACCAGCACCATATGAGATGCCGGTGCTTCAGGCCAGGGTGTTAACCCACTGTGCCATAGTGCCAGCCCCTAGAAATGATTTTTATCTCTGTATTGAAATTCTAATTTTATTATGTATTGTTTTTCTCATCTCATTAAACTGTCCATATTTTCTTGCATCTCACTGAGTTTCCTGAAGATCATTATTTTGAATTCTTCTTTCAGGCACTTAATCGATTTCCTTTAAATCAGGATCTATTTCTTGAGAACTATTATGTTCTTAGGGAGGTGCCTTGCTTCCTTGCTTCTTCATAGTTTCACACATTTATGTCTGCTCATCTACAATAATATTCATTGTTTTAAAGATTTCTTTATTTATTTGAAAGTCAGAGTTACACAGAGAGAGGAGAAACAGAGAGAGAGAGAGAGAGAGAGACAGAGAGAGAGAGGTCTTCCATCACCTGGTTCACTCCCCAGATGGCCGCAATGGCCGCAGCTGCACCGATCTGAAGCCAGGAGCCAGGAGCTTCTTTCGGGTCTCCCACATGGATGCAGGGGCCCAAGGACTTGAGACATCTTCTACTGCTTTCCAAGGCCATAGCAGAGAGCTGGATGGGAAGTAGAGCAGCCGGGTTTCAAACCAGTGCCCATATGGAATGCCAGCGCTTCAGGCCAGGGCATTAACCCAGTGCAGCACAGTGCCGGCCCCTAGTTATTCATTTTTATTTAACTAGAATGAGTGGCGAGTGATTTCTTAAGCTAATTTGAGAATGGCAACAGTGTCCACGAGTACCAAAATTTCTGGTCTACAGTAGTTCATATAGGTAATAGTATGTGGGCTTCCACAGGCATGTGACTTTAGTCCCTAGAAAGTTGAATGTCAGTCACACTAGGGCTTCTGAGTCTATAGCCACATGTCAGGGAAGACTGAGTGGTGCTGAGGCTTAGGACACCAACATCTCTGGACTGTGTGATGTGGATGAGATCTTTCCCAGGTCCTTCTGAGTGGGCATAACTGATACTGGGGCTTCTAGCACCAAAGGCCTTGTCCCAGCACTGGGAGATGTGACAAGGACCTCGCCTCAGTCTTGAGGGCTGAATACAGGTGGTTATTTAGGTGACAGTGCGCTAGCAGGTGTGGCTATGTAGTGTAGCCTGGAGCAGTGATAGGTTATTCCTTATGTCCTACAGGGTAGAGGTTGATGACACTGAGCAATCTAATGCTAGTAGTTACAGTCCTTGAGCTGTGGAATGCAGTCGGGTACTACCCCAGGTCTCACAGAATGAGTGCCAGTTATTGTAGGACTGTGGACTGGAAGCTGCCATGCTGATACAGAGGAATGCAGATAGGGCTATCCAGGTATCACAGGTGAAAGAAACTCACTACTGTATCCAGAGGGTAACTCCAGGGTTTAGAGCAGACACAGTACCAGCGCTGCAGGGCACAGAGGCAATTGTTCCCAGTTCCCACAGGGCGTGCAAAGAATGACTCTGGTACTCGTGTTTGGTGATTTTTCATGGGCTGCTGCAGGTTCTGAGCCCTAGGGAGCCGAGAACTTCCCTGCGTGGTGGAGAGCAGGTGAGCACGGCGCTGGGGCTCGTGCCCAGAAAGCCTCAGTTGCAGAGTGCAGGAGGTCTGCTTTCTACCCCAGAAAACATCCCGGCTCTCGCTGTGGTGCTTCTGGTGGTGGCTGGGCTGCTTTCATTGTCTTTTTTTTTTTTTTTTTTGACAGGCAGAGTGGACAGTGAGAGAGAGAGAGACAGAGAGAAAGGTCTTCCTTTGCTGTTGGTTCACCCTCCAAAGGCCGCCGCAGCCGGCGTGCTGCGGCTGGCGCACTGCGCTAATCCGATGGCAGGAGCCAGGTGCTTCTCCTGGTCTCCCATGGGGTGCAGGGCCCAAGCACTTGGGCCATCCTCCACTGCACTCCCTGGCCACAGCAGAGAGCTGGCCTGGAAGAGGGGCTACCGGGACAGAATCCGGCGCCCCGACCGGGACTAGAACCCGGTGTGCCGGCGCCGCAGGCGGAGGATTAGCCTAGTGAGCCCTGGCGCCGGCAGTCATTATCTTTTATTATTCTGAATTTTGATTACTGAAAAGATTGAAAGACTTAACAGGAAACACTCTTTTGCTGGCCTTGAAGAAGCAAGTAACCATCCTGTGAGAAGGATGTGGCAAGATGTTCTGTGTGGCCTCTGGGAGCTCACAGCACTTGTCAGTCAACAGCTTGCGAGGCCTCTGTTATGCTTCCACCAAGAGATGACTCCTCCCAACCATCAGAAAGCTCCCAGAAGGACATGGGTCTTCAGAAGAAATCACAGCTTCAGCCATCTCTTTTATTTCAGCCTGGTGAGATGTTGAGTAGAAAATCCAGCTAACCAAGGCCCAAATTCTTGAACCACATGTGTTTGTCTGTTTTCTGTTCCTCCAACAAAACAGCTGAGAGTGGGTACTTTGTAAATCAAATATTTAGTGTATGATTTAGGAGGCAGAAGGTCCATACATCATGACATTGGGGCCCTGTGGCATCTCCTCCGCTCAAGCACAACGTGGCAGAGGGGTGGAAAGGGAAAGAACCTTGTGCAGAAGGAGTACATCTCTGAGCAAGGAGCAAGAAGTCTTAGTGTAACAACCAGCTCTCTTGAGAATTAATCTATTCCTACTAGGCCTGGCCCACTCTCCCAAGGCAGCGTTATTCCACTCTTGAAAGTAGCACTCTATGACCTAATTATCTCACATTGGACCTCACCTATATCAGAGTCCACCACCTCAACACCACTCTGCTGGAGACCAAGCTTCCAGCACCTGAACATGTGCACACAAACACCCAGACTGGAGCACCATGGAAAATCTGAGGCAGTAGCCTTGTGTTGCTTTACGCTGCTAAGTTTGTGATAATTTTTTAATGAAATGTAATACAGAAACAATCATTTCGGTAAAAAACAAAAGTCACTCTACCAACCGATTGGAAGACACACTCATTTATTGCAGCTAGAAACCAAAAAGATGATGCAGTTAGGAAACTCAGGGACAAAGTTGGAGCAAAGCCAGTGTTGAGGTTTATTTACAACAGAGCCAATAATTCCACCGGGGCTTCCTACATGTGCCTTTTCAAGAATTGTCTCCAACTTTGTGATGAGACCACTACGACTCTCATGTCTGAAATCAAATTAACTCTGGCTTGATTTAGGTAAAAGTAGGAAGTAAGTCAACAGGGTAAAATGGGAAAATGTCCTGTGACTGATACCAGTATTTCATAGTGAGCGGCAGCAATTTCCTGCAGGGCGGAAAGTACCGTTCCCTCAGGCACGGGCGCATCTCTGCCTAGAGACTGGAAATTTAAATTAGACAGCGAGCGAAAGCACAGAAAGCAGAAACGTTCCAGCAAAGTGCAGTGAGGCCTGAACTTGCCTGTCACAGAACAACGCAGAGCAGTACTGTACTCCAGACACTCAGTATATTTTGAATTATCTCTTGTGGCTTGCAGGCGTGATCTCTTTACAGATTCATTTTTATTTATTTAATTTTATACTTATTAGCAATAATTATATACATTTATGGGCTATGGTGTGACGTTTTAATACATGTATCCCATGTGTACTGGTCAAATCAAGGTGATGAACATTTCCATTCTTGGACTTGACTTTATGATTGGATGCTTGGAGCTCCTTTTTCTCTACTGGCTCATAAAATACATACTAGGCTATTGGGAACTATAATCACCCAACTATGCTGTGTAACACTGGGAATGTATTTTTTCCATTTAAATCTGATTTGGTACCTATTATCCAAACTCCCTCTTTCCTGCTCTGCCCCTCTGAGCTTCTAGTAACCACTACTTACTTGTCTGACAAAGCATTCACATCCAGAATATATCAGGAACTCAAAAAACTCAACAACAGAGAAAAAACCCAGTGCAGTTAAAAAATGGACAAAAAGATGTGAACAGATGATTCTCAAAGAAGAAATACAAATGATCAACAAATATATGAAAAAATGCAAATCAAAACCATAGTGAGCTATCACCTCATTCCTGTGAGAATGGTTATTATAAAACATACAGAAAGTAACAAATGCAAAGGAGAAGGTGGAGAAAGAACTCTTACACACTGTTAGGAATGTAAATTAGCTCAGCCACTGTGGAAAACAGTGTAGAGATTTCCTTTAAAAAAAAAAAAAGAAAACTAACTAGAGATAAATCTTCCATATGGTCCAGCAATCTCTATCCAAAATATATGAATTCATTATATCAGAGATAACTGCTCCACCATATTTATTGCACTACTGTTCATAATAGGTGAAGTATGGACTCAATGAAGGTGTCCATCATCAGATGAATGGATAATGAAAGTCTGGCATATGTACACAGTGGAATATTGTCCAGCTATTAAAAAAAGAATGAAATCCGGTAATTTTAAGAAAGATGAATGGGACTAACACTGTATCATAGTAGGGTAGGCTTCCCCTTGAGGCACCAGCATCCCATATGAGTGCCAGTTTGAGTACCGGTTGCTTCACTTCCAATTCAGTTCCCTGCTAATAGTCTGTGAAAGAAGTGGAAGATGGTCCAAGCCTTTGGGCCACTGTATTCATGTGGGAGACTTGGAAGAAGCTCTTGGCTTTGGCCTGGCTCATCCTTGGCCATTGCAGCCATTTGGGAAGTGAACCAGCAGGTGAAAGACTTTCTCTCTGTGTCTCTTCCTCTCTCTGTCTATAACTCTGCCTCTCAAATGAATACATAAATAAATCTTTAGAAAAGAAAAATAGGTTGAACTGGAGGATATGTTAAGTGAATAAGTCAGACACGGAAAGAGAAATACTCGATATATTTTCTTCATATGTATGAGTAGTCTTTATTAAAAAAGTTTTTCTGAAGATACCCTAATACACCATTGGTAAAATGTAAACTAGTACAACCATTATGGAAGACAGTTTGGAGATTCCCCAGAAATTTGAAAATACGTCTATCATAAGACCTAGCCATTCCACTCCTGGGAATTAATCAAAGGAAATGAAATCAGCATATGAAAGATTTATGTTTATTATAGCTTGATTCGCAAGAGCTAAGAGGTGGAATCAATCCAGATGTTCCATCAATTGTTGACTGGATGAAGAAAATATATAGATACACAATGGAATACTCCTCAGTCATAAAAAAGAATGAAATCCTATTTTTGGCAACAAAATGGATGCAACTAGAGACCATTATGCTTAGTAAAATAAGCCAGTCCCAACAAGAGAAATATCATACGCTTTCCTGATACATGGTAAATATAGAATACAAAAAAAGTATAGGAATTAAACTGACATCTTATGATCTGATTGCTTTTAGCCCTTTATATATTTCTGTGGGACAGTGGTCTTTCTACTTTTTACTTGTTTAACATTAAGGTTAATGGTGCCTTAAACCTGTGATTATAAAGTATATTGAAATTATGTTATTGCAAAAATTAAAGTAAAAAAAGAAAGGAAAGAAAGAAGGGGAGATTGAGGGAGGGAGGGAGGGAAGCTTGGTGGTCTTCTTAGAATTATACCTATGATACATGAAATGTTCTGTTTATATTAATAAAGTTTTTAAAAATGCTTGTCTTTATTTGTGATCGAATAATCGAATAATCTTAATAGATAGTATAAAATTTAGGGGAGGAGGGAAGTTGGTTCATTTCTGGCATATCTGGGCGTTGGGTGCCATCTAAAGTGCAGGTGGAACACACAGTCGATCGGCATTCTCTCAGAGGTGGCATTTGCTAGTCATCTGACTTTTGTTTTCTGAGTTCATCAAACATCACTTGAAAGTCTACAAATTAATCGTAAATACATTAATTTTTAAATGAAGTTATTCTTCTTTCATGGCTGGAATGAATCTCCACCTACCCATAGTACATCTCTCTGCTTCAAAACCTGAGGGGACTTCAAAAAGATCATGGAAATAGAGTTAAAAATAAGCTTGTTGTGGGGGGGGGGGGGACAAAGAATTTGAAATCCATGCATAGTTTTTTTTTTAAAAAAGACTTATTTATGTATTTGAAAGTCAGAATTATATAAAGAGAGGGAGAGATTTTTCAACCACTAGTTCACTCCTCAAATGGCCACAATGGCCCATGCTGGACCAGCTGAAGCTGGAGCCAGGAGCTTCTTCCAGGTCTCCCATGTGGCTGCAGGGGCCCAAACACTTAGTCCATCTTCTGCTGCTTTCCCAGGCCATTAGCATGGAGCTGGGTGAGAAGCAGAGCAGCCAAGACACAAACCAGTACCCATCTGGGATGTCAGCATTGCAGGCTTTATCTGCTATGCCATGATGCTGGCCCCATATATATATATATATATATATATATTAATTTTTTATTTATTTATTTATTTTTGACAGGCAGAGTGGACAGTGAGAGAGAGAGACAGAGACAGAGAGAAAGGTCTTCCTTTGCCGTTGCTTCACACTCCAATGGCCACTGCGGCTGGCGCATCGCGCTGATCCGATGGCAGGAGCCAGGTACTTATCCTGGTCTCCCATGCGGGTGCAGGGCCCAAGCACTTGGGCCATCCTCCACTGCACTCCTGGACCATAGCAGAGAGCTGGCCTGGAAGAGGGGCAACCGAGACAGAATCCAGCGCCCCGACCAGGACTAGAACCCGGTGTGCCGGCGCCGCAAGGCGGAGGATTAGCCTAGTGAGCCACGGTGCCGGCCTCCATATATTTTTAATAATACCCTTTTCCATGAACATTTTTCAGACCCATTCAATGGTGATTCTCTTTCTGTGAGAGGAATTCTTACTGAAAACATTGTATCATCATAATTGGAGAATTCAAGAGTAATTTTTACAGAGAGGTAAATGCTAGGTATAATACTTCCAAAGAATTAAAAAACTACTGAAATAAAACATAAGAGAATATTATGGAGTTTATTTGCAGCAATTTTTCATTCTTTTGCCTAACATGCAGTGATTTCACTAACATCAAAATATGCTTCTTAAATGCTGCCCTAAAAAACACTTTGAGAGTGTTATCTCCAACATTAACTGACAAGTATTTTTTTTTTTTAATACTTATATCACTAAGGGCCATTGATTTGGAAATCTTTTTTCTCTACTCTCATATTGGTATTCCTGTTTAGTGAATTTATTTGGATGACATCATTGTTGTATGTAAATTATTTTAGACTTTATTTGTAGTGAATGATAAGATAGGAAACACTTCCTGGTCCCTAAATCATTCTCACTGAATTTTAGTGCTTGTGAAAAGCACCAGAGACCTATACCATTTATGTTTCTCTCTCAGGTAGTTTTGTCTACATTTAATTAAATTTCTCTACCATTAACTATTTTCAAGTTTTGCATACCAGTTTGAATTTTACAAAGAAAACCTTCACTGTTTGTATGTACTTAATTTGCACTTAGCACAATGGTCCTAAACTGTGGACTATTTCCTGGTAATTCAGAATATTGCATGATGATTGTACAAGCATAATTAGAAAAAAAAATAGAAGTCAGTTCATGGAGATCTGTTTCACTAGATGATGAATTAAACAAGATGAACCACTCTTTTTTTTTTTTTTTTTTTTTTAAAGATTTATTTATTTATTTGAAAATCAGAGTTACACAGAGAGAGGAGAGGCAGAGAGAGAGACCGGTCTTCCACGCTCTGGTTCACTCTCCAATTGGCCACAAGGGCCAGAGCATGCCGATCTGAAGCCAGGAGCCACGAGCTCCTTCTGGGTCTCCCACGTGGGTGCAGGGACCCAAGGACTTGGGCCATCTTCCGCTTATTTCCCAGGCCATAGCAGAGAGCTGGATTGGAATTGGAGCAGCCAGGACTTGAACAGGTGCCTATATGGGATGCCAGCACTACAGGTGGCGGTTTTACCTGCTATGCCACAGTGCCAGCAGATGAACCACTCCTGTTTCCTAACAGAGGACACTTCTTCATGGGCCAGAAATTTCTGATCCCGTGGTTGATATGTGTCTTCTTTGAACACCGTCTACATCCCATGTAGAGGGTGTTCTTTCTGTGCTCGTAGGTGATAATCCTCCTTCTACTCATAGTTTTCCTCTGTGGATAAGACAGTGTAGGTTATGTTTCCATCATAAATGAGGGTACTTCAAAACATTTATGAAAAAATATGATTAAAAGCTTATTTGGATGCAAAAAAGTTTTTAAAATATATGCACTTTTTTTTCCATAGCACACATGTCCCATGAAATTTTGGAAAATCTCTTATACCTTACAGGCACTTGCTGGGACTTCCATTTTTCCCACTGCTCACTTAGGATCTGAGGTTTCCCCAGCAATCTGGTGACATACCCACATCCAACACAGCCTTGGCGCAATAGCAAAAACTTTAAGATTTGATAACCTACGTTTGACTCTTTGCTACTTAACAGCTGTGGGATTTAGCCAATGTTTCTCTTTACTCTAGACTTTATTTTCCTTTGTGAAATTTAATTAACAAAATGTATCTTGTAAGATCGTCCTGAAGATTGAATGAGGTAAGACTGTGAAGAAATTGTCAAGTGTCTGGCCAGGCCATAACAGGAGGTTAACAAACAGTGGCCAACGTTGCTAGAGCCATGTTCACTCCTCGCAAGAGTGCTTCCTCACCCATTCCTTGGTGAGTTTGCTCATTTAACTCCTATTAAATCATGTGGATTTTCTTACTTCCAAATCATCCTGTCCAAATACTCTGTTTTCATTTAGAGGAGAGAATACCTCTTTGTTTGTGGAGTTAAATAAAACCCCACTTCAGGCTGGTGCCATGGCTCACTAGGCTAATCCTTTGCCTGTGGTGCCGGCACACCGGGTTCTAGTCCCGGTCGGGGTGCTGGATTCTGTCCCGGTTGCTCCTCTTCCAGTCCAGCTCTCTGCTGTGGCCCGGGAAGGCAGTGGAGGATGGCCCAGGTGCTTGGGCCCTGCACCCGCATGGGAGACCAGGAGGAAGCACCTGGCTCCTGGCTTCGCATTGGGGCAGTGCGGCGGCTGTAGCAGCCATTTGGGGGGTGAACCAATGGAAGGAAGACCTTTCTCTCTCTCTTTCTCTCTCTCTCTCTCTCTGCCTGTCCAAAAAAAAAAAAAAAAAAAAAACCTAAAAAACAAAAAAACAAAAACAAAAACAAAAAAAATACACAACAACAACAACAAAATGCTTCATAGGTGACTTTCCTGATTTTAGCCAGAGCATTCCATCTTCAAGCAATTCTGTCTGGAATTTCCATGGATAATACCCAGGTCCTTGGACCCCCCTCACTGCCTGACCTCACCAACTCAGGCCAAGAGAAGACCTTGGAGTTAAAGAATTAGGGAAGTTATGCAACACTTTTTAAAAATATGTTACCCCAAGGAAAGTGTCCAACAATCATTGTATCTTTTGAAGAGTGCGTAGTGCCACAGGGCTTGAGTCCAGGTTCTGATATGCAACTGCAGACACTTCAGAGTCTCTACTCTGTCCCCACAATATCTGTGCACTTAACTTCCCTGAGTCTGCTGAGACATGGATAAAGGAAGAGAGAGTATGATCACTGATGTGTCCCACGGTTGTTAGGAGAAATAGTCATCTATGCCACAGTGCTCACCTGATGGGATTTCCCCGTGCTTTCTCTTCTCCTAAGTAGGTACTCCTATGCAGATTCTGTGAGTGACCACAGATATTACTGGCTCTGTAACAAATTAAGCAAAACAAAGCACAAGGATGTGTCTTCACTGTCTGCTCACTGCTCCTCCACGGTCTTTGTTTTCCCATCTGGATGAGGGTAACTGGGAACGATTGAGATGTACATGGCTTCCCACCACATTAGGCTCTGCCTCAAGGCATGAAGCCATAGCATAGTGTTTACCCAACACTGTCCATCCCAGATTTCATGTTTTATGGCCTATCATCTCACAGGCTTCAGGCTGCCAAGGACATCCTATCACTCAGATCTGAATCCAAGTAAATGATGTATGACACAAATTTTCTCTCACAGGGAAAAATATGTAAGTCAAAAGGTTGCATTCTCACAGTGTCAGTGTGAATTCTACACTCATTTTCTTGCAAACCTGCAAAACCAGTTATAGCCACAGGGTGAAAATAAAGGGCTTTCTCAGACTGAAAATTGAAACAAACTGACAATTGTATTTGTGAATAGCCCTTTCCTGTATTTTGTCATGTGCAATAAGAAGCCAATTCTTCCTATCTTTGGTAGCTGTAGAACAGCTCTGTGCACCAGAGTGCTCTTAATGGTAACATGCGGAGTTAGGACGTTTAAAATCAATTTCAATGCACAGGAAGATTTGCATTGTAGGTTGGCTGTTATTTTAATAGAGGAAAGTGTTGATCTTATATATTTAGCCACCTGGTTTTTTTTTTCTTTTTTTAAACTACATTTTTATTTATTTGAAAGGTAGGCTTTCAAAAAGAGGGAGAGACAGAGAGATCTTCCATCCTCTGGTTCATTCCCCAGGTGGCAGTAACAGCCAGAGCAGGAGCAGATTGAAGCCAGGAACTTCTTACAGGTCTCCCACGTGGGTAGAGGGGCCCAAACACTTGGACCATCCTCCGCTGTTTTTCTAGGCACGTTACCAGGGGGCCAGATGGGAAGTGGAGTAGCTGGGTCTTGAACGGGCACCGTACGGAATGCCAGCTTCGCAGGCAGAGACTTAACCTGCTATGCCATAATGCTGGCCCCAACTTTTAATTAAAAAATATTTTTTTTGACAGTTATTGAGAGTTATTGAGAGAGAGAGACAGAGAAAAAGGTCTTCCTTCCATTGGTTCACTCCCCAAATGGCCGCTTCGGCCAGCACGCTGTGCCGAACCGAAGCTAGGAGCCAGGTGCTTTCTCTTTGTCTCCCACGTGGGTGCAGGGCTCAAGCACCTGGGCCATCCTCCACTGCCTTCCCGGGCTACAGTAGAGAGCTGGACTGGAAGAGGAGCAACCAGGACAGAACTGGAGCCCCAACCGGGTCTAGAACCCAGGGTTCCGGTCCCGCAGGCAGAGGAATAACCTAGTGAGCCGTGGCGCCAGCCAACCCAACTTTTTATTTTATATAGTTCCCAGCATAAGAAAAATTTTAAGATAGCATAAGGAACATGGGTATATATACTGACATATTTTAAAAAAAAAAGATTTATTTATTTATTTGAAAGGCAGAGTTACAGAGAGGGAAAGAAAGGGATCTCCCGTTGGCTGGCTCACTCTCCAGATAGCCGCAATGGCTAGGGCTGGACCCGATTGGAGCTCAGAGCTAATTATGGTCTCCCGTGTGAGTAGCCGGCACCCAAGTATTTGCACTACCCTCTGCTGCTTTCCCAGGCACATGGGTAGGGAACTGGATCTGAAGTGGAGCAACTTGTGCCCATTTAGAATGCCAGGGTTGCAGGCAGGAGCTACAGCCGCTGCCCCACAATGCCAGTCCCATTGTGACATAATTATTTTATCATCTCCCTCTATAGATAATATATAATAAATATAGTACAGTTAAATTATGAGAGTATTTCAAAAAGCTCTTGGAAGATGAAATTAAAAGATAACTTTTTTGGTGTAAAACACTTCAAAATTCATGCATATGAGGGATCTTTAAAAAGTTAATTAAAAATGTGTATTATGAAGAAGCTATGCATTGGTTTCAAAATTTTTGCACCAAAAGTACTTACCTTTTAATTCTATTTTAATGAACTTTCTGAAGCACCCTCACATAATATACAGTTAAATATTTATTTTTCCTGAACTGTATCAGTCAACTGAAGAGAGTATAACCCCTTAGTCATTAAATATTGTAGTGTTTATTTCTAAGAGCAAGGGCATCATTTACATAATCAAATTACACTTGAAAAAATCAGGACTTTCAGGGGCTGTAATTGTGGCACAAAAGGTTATACACCACTTGGGAAGCCAGCATTCCACATCAGGGTGCCAGTTTGAGTCTTGGATATTCTGTTTCTTTTTTCACATTTTTACATTTGATTTTATTATTTATTTAATTAAAAGGTAGAATGGAGGGGCAGAGAGAGAGATTTTCCATCTTTGATTCACTCCCAAAATGGCCACAATGCCAGGAGTTGTGCCAGATGCATTAGCAGGGAGCTAGATTGGAAGTGGAGCAGCCAGGACTCGAACCAATGCCCATCCAGAATACTGGCGTCATGGGCTGTGGCTTCACCCACTACACTACAGTGTTAGCTCTGATGCTCTGCTTCTGGTCTGAACCCAATCTGAGTTTCCACTTGCTGGCTAAGATCCAAGCAGAAAAAGGTCGTATTATGAGCTACTTTGGTATTGCGTAGTAGTCAAGCCAAGAGCCTGGAACCAAATCTGGGGCTCACGTTGGGGGCAAGGATCCAAGTACTTCAACCATTGCCTTCTGCCTCCCGGGAGGCACATTAGCAGAAAACTAGAAATGAAACTTGAATCAGGCACTGTAATAGAGGATGCAGCCATCCTAAATGGTGTCTTACTTAGGCACTTTGCCATAGGCCTGCACCTGATTTTCTTTTTACATTTTTTCATTCCATTTTCCTTACATGATTTTTACTAAAGGGCAGCCAGTTTTTGCTTGATATCACTTTGATTTATTCAGCTCTTCACACTGCTCTGACAAAATCCTCTGAATATAATTTTAAAATAATTTATATTTTATTTCAAACAGCCATACAGCCCTGTGTATTTCTTTCTGAATTTAATTGCTATTATAATTACTGGTAACAACTAATTCTCATATTGCATTCTTTTGAATAAATAATTAGTAAACAATAGAAGTGTATTTATTAGAAAAATGCCTTCTGAAGCTGAGTTGAACTATTTATAATTTGTTCTGGTACCAAAAATAAACCTTAATTATTGCTGGAATGAAAGAGTGTTCAACACTGATTCTTGTTTTTTGTTTTTAATAGAAAAACGTTATCTGAACAGATGAGAATAAACTAATTTTGTTCTGGTAGTACGACTTAAGTCTTTGAACTCCTTATTAGCTATGTGCCAAAAATCACATAGTAATCTCTCATCAAAAATTATTTGTACTGACTCAGGAATTGAACCCTCCATACTTAAGGTCTTTTTCTTCAGATTTGCTGAAAGGGAAGAATTTAAAACATTTTGTAAACAGAAGACTTATTATCCATTCACTGCAGACTTCTTTCTCAACACCAGCACTAATATTTCAAAATGTCCTTTTGATTGACATCAGGGATGGAGCCAGGACGTGTCCTTCTTATAACGTGGGAAAGACCCAATGAGGGTGTGGCCACTGAGGCAGCTGGCTGAGCTGGCTTGCTAATCTCCTGCTGTCCCTTCTATCACCGCCAGGTGCCGCTCTTAGCTCTAGCCGTCAGCAGAGTCATGCCATTCCATTCCCTACTAAAGACATCCACACTGTAACCCCTGGAGCCTGGGGTCCTGTGGCCTTACATGGCAAAGGGAGAACTGAACCTGCAGATGGAATGAGGCTTGTTAATCACCCGGCCTTCCACTAGGGAGAGGAGTGTGTTGTGTCGTGGTGGAGAGCAGAGGAGCTGGGGTCCGAGAAGTGACGTGTGAAGGACTGAATCTGCCACTGCTGGCTTTGCAAACGAGGAAGGAGCCATGAGCCGAAGAATGTGGGCAGCCTCTGGCAGCTGGACAGGGCACAGCAACAGAATCTTCCAGAGGTCCACAGACCGTGGACTCTGGGCTGTGAGCCCCATGAGGGGTGTTGTGTAGACGTCTACCCTGAACTGCTAAGAAACATTTGTGTTGTGTTAACTAACTAGGTTTTTAGTAATTTTTCATAGCCACAGTGAAAAACTAAAGAAAAATGGAAATGTGTCTATGAGTACTTTTATTAGAATTCTCCAGAGAAACAGAACTCATAGAATAGATGCTGTATATATATTGAAATCCACATATGGGTTTTTCATAGTTCCCATTTTCCATGAGCTGTTTGAAGACTCCTTGTATAATACAGAGAAAAGAATCACCAAGGCAAGTTTGGGCTACAGGTGGAAGTGTTAGAATAGATCAGGGTAAGCCATAGAAAGAGCCAACACAGACCAGATGAGGCCAGGACATGGTATGTTTTTGTTTTTTCCCACAATAGACTTCAACATTTCTAAGCCCATACATTGTATTTTCTTCTTTGTTGTGCTCAGCATACTGAAAACATATTTTTAGATGACATTTTATTGATTTGAACTTTTGAAGTCTACAATATGCCCTGATCAACAATATACCCTCATCAAAAAAGACTAAAGTTCTAGAACTGAAATGGTGAACTTGTGTCATTCACATTGTATGTCATTCACATATCTATGTATTTGCAGTGTATTGTTGATAACAGCCTAGAACTGTTCTAGGACTTCCTTAGGCTGGGGATAAAAGATCATACATTGACCACTGGTGTTTGCCATGGGTATGGAACTGGGCCATCCCCTTGTCAACCTGTGGCAAGAATGGCATTGCCAAAGCTGGGTTTGTAGAGCATAGATTACAAGAAGTCTACTTTTGTAACTTAACCCATCAGGGGTGATGTATACCTTGGAACTTTTCTCTATATTGTTTGGGGATTAAACTCAAAACATTTATATTGCAACCCTTTACTAAACAGTGAAATCGGGCTGTCTCAGGACCTGGGTTAGGTTTATACCATCTGCTGAGCTGGGCAAGAGAAAGAAATCTGGCAACAAGCAATAAAATTGTGCTCCAGAGGACAGAATGAAGCGTGTGTGGCGCAAGAGATGGAGCGACAGATTAAAGTCATGAGTTTAGACCAAACTGCAATACACTCACTGCCTTGCTCCAATCTGAACCCAGGTCAGCCCACCCGTGCTTCAAGATGACAGCAGCAACAGCCAGCGACATTCCAGGATCTGGTGAAAATTGACTTAGTAAGCCCCATGCTGTAACTGCTTTTGCATTCTGCTTCTGTCCTGTTTCACTTTCTACTTGGGTCCCGGAGCTGAATCATTTTTTAAACTCATCACCGGAGGCTATGACTGCTTTCTGAATGATGACATATGGACTCCTGAACTATCTTCAGCGATTCTACTTCTTGATAGCTGCAGTTTTACCCAAAGTATCACAGCTATCAAAGTTATCCTAGTCATAGATATGGCATGCTATATTCAGACTAAATTTACTATCTGGAAGTATCACATAATGCAATTAGAACTATGAAAATATTTGACAACCTATAGCATCCTTTATTTTGCAATTTTTATTTATTTGAGAGAGATGGAGCGGGAGAGGGAGGGGAAGAGGGGGAAAGGGAGAGAAGGGGAGAGGGGGAGAGGAGGAGAGGGAGAGAGGGGAGAGGGGGAGAGGGAGAGGGAGAGGGGGAGAGGGAGAGAGGGGGAGAGGGGAGAGGGGGAGGGGGGAGGGGGAAGAGGGGGAGAGGGATAGAGGGAGAGGGGGAGAGGGGGAGAGGGGGAGAGGGGGAGAGGGGGAGGGGGGAGAGGGGGAGGGGGGAGAGAGAGAGATCATGTCTTTGATTTAGTCCACAACTTCTACAATGGCTTCTGGCTGGATCCAAATCTAGGAACTGGAACTCAATCCAGATTCCCTATGCGGTAGTAGGTACCCAATTGCTTGAGCCATTATCACTGCCTCCCAGGGTCTTCATTAGCTAAAAGGTAGAGTAAGGAGCCAGTGGCAGGCATTCTGATGTGAGATGTGGGTATCTTAACAGCTAGGCAAACCACTCATTCCCATTCTTTACCCTTAAATACTTTCCCAGAATCCTTAGAATGTCCTAAGCAACAGGTTTAGGTACAATGATAATTTTGTAAATGAAGAAGGTGATGGACGAGAAATCTAAGATATTGTCTAAGATGATATACTTTGCAAACAGAAATTGGGTAACAACTCAGGGCTTATAGAACACAAAGCAGTTCTAAAAATGTGCATTTGGCTGGATAGAGGGGAGGGTTAATGAGGATGTTTGCGTAATGACATAAGTCTTCAGTGGTTCTGAGAGTCATTGCAGCCACTTCTGATTTGGTCCAGAATATGTGCCTAACTTGGTTAGAGATTCCCAGCTCATTAGAGGAACTTGCTTTGGCTCTTTAAGGGCAGCATCACTATTTACAGAAATTATGTATTAGAATAAGCTGCTAAAGGAGATTTTCCCTAATCAAATTTATCAGAATTCCTGATCTTAGTACAGTCAATTTTATGTCACATATAATTTATTACCAGGGTGATATGAAAAATGTGCCTAAGTTCAAATGAGTTCTCAGCTTTGCCCGAGAGTTCCACCTCTGGAGAGTGAGTTATTGCAATGCCATGTCTGATGGGCAATATATCCATCCTGACCTCTGAGTGGGTTCCACTGAGGATAATGTCACTCCAAAGCTTTGTCCTTGACTGTGTCACATAGAGGAATTATGTCGTATCCGCCAAGGAAACATCCACTCCTAATGTGCTTAATGGAATCTGACCTGAAGTTCAGTCCATGAAGAATGAGCTCTTGTTGAGGTAGGAGTCCTGAGTTATGGCTCCATTACTCCCCAGTTAGAGTATTAGTGAAGGTACAGTGGTGTGAAAACCAGAGACGAAGGCAAACTCATCCTTCTGTGACTGACTCCAATAACATTTCATGTACAGAGTTTGAGGAGTCTGAGATTCGAGACAGGAAAGGATTGGGCAAAATATTCCAATGCTGAATTCCCATTAAAAATAGAAATTTTCACTCCTTCCTGTAAATGTAGTATGGCTGTCAATAAACAAAATTGATTTATGTTAACAACAATATTTCAGAGAAGAAATACATGTGCTCATATATAGTGTAAAGATAATTCAAATAGTTTGTGAAGAACGGAATTAAAAGATAATTTTATTTTGGTGCAAAGGATTTTGAAATTCATTCATAGTTTTTACATGATACACTCTTTCCATTAACTTTTTAAAAAATATTTGTTTTATTTAATTGAAAAGCAGAGTTAGAGAGAGAGAGGGAGGGAAGAGGAGAGAGAGAGAGAAAGAGAGAGATAGAGAGAGAGAGAGAGAGGGAGAGAGAGAGAGAATCTTCCATCTGCTGGTTGACTCCCTAAATGGCCTGATTGACCAGGCTGGGCCAGGTAGAAGCCAGGAGCTTCTTCAGGTCTCCCTCACTGGGGCAGAGGCCCAAGGACTCAGGACATCTCTGGCTGCTTTCCTAGGTACATTAGTAGAGAGTTGGATTGGAAGTGGAGTAGCCAGGACTGGAACTGATGTGCCTGTGGGATGTCATCATTGCAGATGGTGGCTTTACCTGCTATGCCACAATGCTGGACCCTCTATGAACTTTTTGAAGATCTCTCATATGCATGGATTTCAGAAAATTTTCTGCACTAAAATAAACATTGAGGTTTGCATTTAGTGTAGTGGTTGAAACACCTGCATCCTTTATCCAGACACTGGGTTTGAGTCTCAGCTCCATTTCTTATTCCATCTTCCTGCTAATGGGCACCTTGGGAGGCAACAGCTGATGGTTCATATATCTGGGCCCATGCTACATGTGTGAGAGAGCCAGGCTGATTTCCTGGCTCCTAATTTCAGCCTGGCCTAGCATGATTTGTTGCAGGCATTTGGAGAATGAACCATCAGATGAGACATCTGTCTAGTTTCTCTCTCTCTCTCTCTCTCTCTCTCTCTCTCTCTTTCTCTCTCTCTCCCTCTCAGACATTCAAATAATTAAAATAAATAAAATCTATAAATAAATAAATAAAATGTACCTTTAATTTCATTTCCCACTAATTTTTTAAGTGACCTCCTATATACGTATGCAGTTGTATTTCTGTATCCATGTGTCTGTGACTGTGTTTTCAATAACCCCAGATTAAAAATCCTCTGCATAAATCAAACATCATAACAATAAAAAGTGAACAAAAAATTCAGTACAACTATTCATATAGCATTTACATTGTGTCAGGTATTAAAACTATTCTAGATGTGATTTAAAGTGTACAGGAAGATGTGTGCAAGTTTTGTGAAAATAATGTATCATTTTATAGAAGGGACTTGAGCATCTACAAATTGTGGTATCCATGGGCCTTCTGGAATCCCAAACCCCTGTGGATACTGAGGGATGAATGTGTAATATGTGCACACATATTTATCTTGTATATAATATCTTAATAACTTACATATAATTGTTTTATAAATCATATCATCATAGAGATCTGATAAACATATGTGTTGTTGCAGGTTGGTGAATATATTCATATATATATTTCTACAAGTCTTGTTACTTTTCTCAATATTTTGCCACTCCAATATAAGTTTCAGAGATGCAGGCATTGGTATTTTATTATTTTCTGATATCTACAACTTTGAGGGTACCTGGTGTCCGATAGACATATGAATAATGTAATTCAATGAATGATCAGCACTTCAATTTCATTGGTTCAAATCCTGTATCAATCATCTACCTATCATCTATCTATCCATATCTTTTTTTACATGGTCTTTGAATATCACCAACATGCCATCGCTGTTTTTGTGGGCCCACTTTGTATTATCCTATAGAAGGTGAGTTCGTTACACATCAGGGTAAATAACAACTATAGTGTGATGACCTGGAATCATGGTTTTCCTCTGGAATTTGATTCACAAAAATTGTGATGACTAGAAATTTCTCAAACTCTAACGAATTTTGAACATACTGATTTGATTGGAAAATAATTTTAAGTGTGGCCTCCTTAGGGTACAGAAACATATGAACTGCATTGCTGACCACAACAATAGGTTGGGCCACCTAGCATTATTTCCAAGAGCCTCCATTTCTCCAGTTAAATATCAGTTTATGTTGGTGAAAGGATTCTACTTAAACCAGAAAGATGATAATAAAAGCCATAATAGAAAGACAACTGTAAAATAGATGTTCACATACATATAACCAAGTGATCTTAGAAATGTTAGTTCAAATCTTTGACTTGTGTGAACAATAAGTTTTGTAATTCACATAATGCTAAATATATATAAGAGATTTGGAATAATTATTAGTTCCCTTTCCTGCCCTCATGAGTATGATTTTCAATCTTCTAGCTCTACACAAAATGTATCCGTGATTGTCAACTTGGTTAAGAATCAATATTCCTATTTCATTAAAATAATTTACTTCTGTGCATTGACATCCATGGTGGACACTTGATGTTTATGACTACCTGGCACCCTTCTCATGTTTCAAAAATTATGTTGATTTATTTTTTAGGCATCAACCTTTCTATAATATGACCTATGCATTTCCAGGGACATTTTACTATCTCAAGCTTAGTGATTGGGTATATTTATGTTTGAGAAAAGATTTGAATATGTTCCCCAAACATTTTATGTTGGCAATTTATTCAAAATTCGTATGGCAATGGCTTTGGAAGTGGGGCTTTTGGAAATCATTTGGGTTAGACGAGTTCATGAGGGTGAGGTCCCAATGATGTCACTAGCGGCTTTATAAGAAGAAGAAGAGAGGCCTGAGGTAGCACACCTGCTCTACCTCATCATGTGGCTCCCTCTGCCCTGTTAGGATACAGCAAAATGATATTGAGAAGATATTGAAAAGATGCCATTACTATGCTCTTGGACTTCTCCACTTCCAGAATCATGAGCCAAGTAAACCACTTTTTTTTTTTTTTTTTTAATAAATTAACCTGCCTCAGGTATTTTATTATGGCAGCAGAAAGCAAACTAAGACAGGTAATGACCCAAACAAGATCACCGTGATTCTGGAGAGCACAGTTATGGGTACTTCCTACCCAGTGGCCATAACAAATGCTCTCCCAGGTAGGATATTCTCTATCTCTTCCAATTCTAAACCCTGCTCCTGTAGGCTTTCTGCCATGAATGCTGTCTACTGTGAATTAGTTCATGGACCTCATGATCCTCTTATTTTTGGTTGATTGAGCTAAAGGAATGTCAGAATAGACTATCAAGCCACAGAGAAATTAAATAACAGCGTAGTTTTTTTTTTTTCAATCTGCTGCTTAGTAATGGTTGTCTCATCATTCTTTCCCCTCCATGTCATTTTATAGGCCAACATTGCTGTTTTTCTGTAGAGCCTCAGAATTTTCAAGTCAATAAAACAGAAGAAAAATCAGCATGGCAGATTCAAAATTCCCAAGTATTTTGGGGCAAAGGAAAGTCTTAGAACCCTGCTATATTAACAATTTTTTGTTCATCACATGAATAAATGAATAAGAGCATACAAATAGAGAATAAATAAATAAACACATACATAAATCAATAATAAAATAATAAGAGCCCAAGAACAGAGAATTACAGGTGCTGTGATCATGTCATACTGCAGAGGTTGTGAAAGGACACACAGGTGAGGTGCGGACAGCTTCACCAGGACAGAGACAGAGATGTTCAGAAAAGAAATGCCATAAAGGAGATTGGAATTAAGCTGATGCTTTAGGGATAACCATTCTTAATGAAGAGAACACAGAAAGAAAATTATAGGCACCCACATGGAAGACACAGATGGAGTTCCAGGCTCCTGGTGTTGGTCTGGCCCCAACCCTGGCTGTTGTGACTTTTTGGGGACTGACCCAGTAGATAGCAGATCTCTCTCTCTCTCTCTCTCTCTCTCTCTCTTTGCATCCTCTTTCTCTGCAGTTCTGTCATTCAAAGAAATAAATCCTTAAGCAATTTTCTGTATGTAAGTTCAGTATGATTACACACATGGAACTGATATGCACTGATGACTGATTTTAACCTTTGCCAGTTATGTGAGTCCATTGCTGTTTCTGCAACTCCATTAAAATTGTTATTGGCAGTATAGGGATGATAATTATTCTATTATGCTCCTCTTTATACAATACATTTCCCAAAGGTGTTCTTTGTGATGATTGTTCTTTAATGTACTCAGAGTTATGGACATATAGATTGGGGATATTTTATTTAAAAATTCTGGCAGGTCTGTTCAGTGCAGAATTTCTCATAGGACTTAAATAATAACATTCATTGTGAATCTTTAGGAAGGAGATATGTTATGCAGACCTTCCAAAACTTATCTGATCACAGAACCATTTGTTTCTACTAAACATAAAAGTCCCAAACAGTTGAATATCACTGACAATATAAGGGCTGATCTACATTTTCTGTGTCCCATTCACATTTTGATCTACTTCACCAAAAAGAAAAACAAAAAAGGCCAAACACAGAAAGGTTTTGGATTTTTACAGGAATTTCTGTTAGAAAATAATTAATAGATTATTTGGATTGTTTTTTACAGAACTACCCTAAAAGAGGTGTAGTAGAGAATATTTTCAAAGAATTTTTATTTCAAGTCATGATTTTCAAAATCAGTCATGGATTATTTTGCATATCTTCGGGGGTGCCTTATGTTTACCATATGAAGCTATAATTTCCTTTTACATATGCTAAATGTTACTTAGGTCATGCCTTGTGAATAATCTTAGCAAGCACACTGATAATGCGATTTTTGATCAAATACAAATTTGATGATTAAAAGCACACTATTTTGTCATTCATTTCACAAACTGGAGTAACAAGCATTTACTAAACAATGGAGTCATTGACTCAGGCATAGCTGGTCTTGTTGTGAACATTTAGAGGATGAAGAAACTAGTTTACAAAAACTGTATTCTATTTAACAACCTAACTAACTTGACTCTGAGCTCTTATCCCAAATACTGAGGGGATTTGTGTTCCTCTAAGTTGTCCCTCCACTAGTATAAAAGGCCACCATGGTCAAGGTTAGCTGCCCTAGGCATCCTCTGTGTCACTTGCTCAGATCCAAGAACCCTTCTGTTCTGGAAGAAACATCTCCCTAAGGAAGTCTCCTGGGCTCAAACTCTCAGACCATTTTCCCGAGCTGTTTTATTCCTAATGAGCATTCTACGGCATGCAATTGTGATCAGAGTGGGCATTCTTTCCACCCTTGTAAGAAGTGCAGCCTTCTGAGAGTTCCCTGAAGCAATGTGGATCTGCACACAAAGCAATGAAAATCATCAACCAAGAGCCCAAAGCTGCAATATCCCCAAATGTCAGCATGTGAGCCAACCAGAGAAAAAAGAAGTTCCTCTTTACAGAAACCCAACCACACATACTTCATTCAACAAACACAAGCAGGATCAGGAAGGAGTACATAACTACATGGGTCTGACTCACGGCAAGCATGGTTCATGCTGTGATCATGGAAGCAACATTCTCTGGCCTGCACGTGTCAGCTGTGTAAGTCATAGAACATCAGAGCTGAAAGTTTCCTTAGAGGTTATTCACGGACTTTGCAGATGATGAAAAGGGAACGAGACACATAAAGGATTATGCAATAAAGGAACAACATAATTCTAAAACAATATTCAAAGACACACCAGCAATGCTCTAATCTATATATGACTATCCTTGACTTTCATGCTAATAAGACCCAAGAATCATTAGTACCAACATTTCATGACAATAAGGAAATAGATGCTCTACAAACTTACCTAAGAGGGCAGATGTGACTAACATTGAATCAGCAAGATCAATGTTAAGCAAGATTAATTTAAAACTATGTTTTGATTTTTAAAAAACGTACTTGAAATGTCTCAACATAATTTTTAAAAATGAAATTTCAAACCCTGTGGATATTTTTAATAAAGATAAGAAATAGGTTGAAAGACCTTTCCAAATTCAGTTGAAATTATCCTCGCCATTATTTAACATCTCTAAAATGAGAAATCAATAACAGTCACATATAAAACCTAAGAAAGTACTATGGTGCTCTCTGGTGGTAACATCTTTGTATCTGCTTAAAAAATAAGTAAAAACAACAATCTTCCAGAAGTGAAATATGCAGTAAGTAAAGATTTTTAAATGGCTCTTCCATTCAGCTATATTTGCCAATCATTAGATTGTATTTTTTTATTTAGTAAATATAAATTTTCAAAGTACAGTTAATGGATTACATTGGCTCCCCCCCCATAATTTCCCTCCCACTCACATCCCTCCCATCTCCCACTCCCTCTCCCATTCCATTCACATCAAGATTCATTTTCAATTATCTATATATACAGAAGATCAATTCAGTATGTATTAAGTAAAGATTTCATCAGTTTGCTCCCACATAGAAACACAAAGTGTAAAATACTGTTTCATTACTAGTTATAGCATTACTTCGCATTGGACAACACATTAAGGACAGGTCCCACATGAGAAGTAAGTACATAGTGACTCCTGTTGTTGACTTAACAATTTGACACTCTTGTTTATGGCATCAGTAATCTCCCTAGGCTCTAGTAATGAGTTGCCAAGGCTATGGAAGCCTTTTGAGTTCGCCTACTTTGATCTTATTCTGACAGGGTCATAGTCAAAGTGGAAGTTAGTTTCTCCCTTCAGAGAAAGGTACCTCCTTCTTTGATGGCCCTGTTCTTTCCACTGGGATCTCACTCACAGAGATCTTCCATTTAGGTCTTCTTCTTCTTCTTCTTTTTTTTTTTTTCCAGGGTGTCTTGGCTTTCTATGCCTAAAATACTCTCATGGGCTTTTCAGCCAGATCCGAATGCCTTAAGGGCTGATTCTGAGGCCAGAGTGCTATTTAGGACATCTGCCATTCTATGAGTCTACTGTGTATCCCACTTCCCATGATGGATCGTTCTCTCCCTTTTTGATTCTATCAGCTAGTATTAGCAGACACTAGTTTTGTTTGTGTGATCCCTTTGACTCTTAGACCTATCAGTGTGATCAATTGTGAACTGAAATTGATCACTTGGACTTCAAGATCACTAGCAATCAGGGAAATGCAAATCAAAACCACAACGAGGTTTCACCTCACCTCTGTTAGAATGGCTCACATTCAGAAATCTGCCAACAATAGATGCTGGCGAGGATGTGGGGAAAAAGGGACACTAACCCACTGTTGGTGGGAATGCAAATTGGTCAAGCCACTATGGAACTCAGTCTGGAGATTCCTCAGAAACCTGAATATAACCCTACCATTCAACCCAGCCATCCCACTCCTTGGAATTTACCCAAAGGAAATGAAATTGGCAAACAAACAAGCTGTCTGCACATTAATGTTTATTGCAGCTCAATTCACAATAGCTAAGACCTGGAACCAACCCAAATGCCCATCAACAGTAGACTGGATAAAGAAATTATGGGACATGTACTCTATAGAATACTATACAGCAGTCAAAAATAACAAAATCCAGTCATTTGCAACAAGATGGAGGAATCTGGAACACATCATGCTGAGTGAATTAAGCCAGTCCCAAAGGGACAAATATCATATGTTCTCCCTGATTGGCGACAACTAACTGAGCAGCAAAGGGGAAACCTGTTGAAGTGAAATGGACACTATGAGAAACAGTGACTTGATCAGCTCTTGTCCTGACTGTTGATGTACAATGTAATACTTCATCCATTTTAGTATTTTCTCTTTGTTTTGTTCTAGTACTAATGGTTGAACTTTGTGATTAACACACAATTATTCTTAGGTGTTTAAATTTTAACTGAAAAGTGATCCCTGTTAAATATAAGAGTGGGAATAAGAGAGGGAGGAGATGTACAATTTGGGACATGCGCAATCAGACTTGCCCCAAATGGTGGAGTTAGAATCATGCCAGGGGATCCCAATACAATCCCATCAAGGTGGCATGTACCAATGCCATCTCACTAGATTGTATTTTTTTAATGTAAACTCATTATTAGAGTCCATGATACAGATATAAACTGAGAGCAATTTTCTCTTGGAGCTACAACTGGAATTCTCCATGCTTCTGTGTCTTCTGATGCGTGTGAAAGTGGCGTATGAGGGCATCTGTTGGTAGAAGCTGAAGGACAAGTAAAACCGTTGGGTGATTAAATGAGAGCATTGGAGCTATGACCATTCCTCAATCTAGGCACCGTCCAGAAGTTAAATGGCATTTATGAGGTTACTTGAAGGGGAAATATCTCTTTAGAGTGAAAGGAAATAAGAGATGATTTCAAAGCACTTCTACCTCCATAGGGCCCCTGCCTGAAAATACACATTCCAAGCTTATCAGAAAGTTGATACAAACAATTGAGTAGCAAGACCAAATTTGAAAAGGGACAAAAAGACCCAAATCCACATTTCACAAAAGAAGACATATACATGACCAACAGGTGTATAAAAAATGCCCAGCACTTATCATCAGGGAAAAACCAATTTAAAGCACAATGAGGTAACACTTCACATCTGTTAGAATGGCTAAGACCAAAAGATGAAAGTAAGAAGTATTGGTGAGGGTGTGGGGAAAACGGAACACTTGCACCCTGTTAGTGGGAAGGTGGGTTAGTAAAATGATTTTGGAAAATGGTATAAAGGCTCTTCAGTTGGTTACAAGTAGAGCAACCATATGATCTAGCAATCCCACTACTGGGTATGCGTCCAAACAAAACGAAGTCTGCTGTAGCAGCATCTGCACTCCCATGTTTGTCACACACAGCACTGTTCACCGTAGCCAAGACACGGAATAAACCTCCCAAGCAGCCATCCACAGGTAAGTAGGAAAATCAATGTGATTTGCATGCACAGCAGAGTACTACTCAGCTTTTAAAGAGAAGGAAATTCTGTCATTTGCAACAACATGGGAGAACCTGAAGAGCACTGTCCTATTGAAATAAGGCAGACAGGAAAGGTATGTGGAACCTAAAGAGGGGAATTCATAGAAGCAGAAAACAGGGAAGAGGTGGATCAGGGCTGAGGGTGGGGGTGGAAGGGGAAAGGCAAGGTGTTGGTCCAAGCTTATGAAGTTGCTGTTAGCCAAGAAGAAATAGGTCCTAGTGATCCATTGCACAGTATGATGCCTATTGTCAATAATCATGTATTTTGTATTCTAAAATTGCTTGAAAATGTAGGCATTAAATGTTCTCACCACACACACACACACACACACTCAAAGAAAAACAGTTGAGGTGTTGAGTATATTAGTTAACACTAGTTAATGATTGTACAATCTGTGGATATGTCAAAACATCATGTTGTATCCAATAAATGTAAACAGTCATTGTCAGTTGAGAATACACTAAAATAAAGAAGAAAGAAAATTTCCTCTCTAAAAAATAGGGACAGATTAATGCCTTAATTAGGCATCGAGATCCAAGAGATGAAAAAGAAAGTGTGATGCCGCATGTTGAAGGGATGGAACAAGTGTTTAACACAGACCCTGCGCTGTGACCAATCCTGAGCTGGGTAAACAGGAAGGCAGACAATGATGTCCAAAGTAAAAGGACCCAGTAAGGTATCAGTTAAAAACCCAAGGTTGTTTTTAACCCCAGCAGATCTTAAACCCCTTCCTTATAACATGATTGATTTTTTAAAATGACTTAGCTGGGGGCTGGAGTTGTGTTGCAGCAGGTTAATCTGTTGCCTGTGAAGCCATCATCCCATAAGAGTGTGTTTAGTTCCAACTGCTCCACTTTCCATCCAGCTCCCTGATAGTGTGTCTGGGAAAGCAGTGGAAGATGGTCTAAGTTCTTGGGCTTCTGCACACACATGTGGGAGACCCAGATGGAGTTCCAGGTTCCTGGCTTCAGCCTGGCCCAGCCCAGATCACTGGGGCTATTTGCAAAGTGAACCAGTAGATGAAAGATGTCTCTCTCTCTCTCTCTCTCTCTCTCTCTCTCTCTCTCTCTCTCCAATCTCCCTACTCCCCCTTGTAACTTCAACTTTCAAATAAATAAAATAAATATATTTTAAAAAATGATCTAGCTAATATTTGCAAGAATTTAATAACTTTTGTCATAATAACCTGAAAAGTTTTAAAATGTCTCTGCAATAACCTCCATTATTTTAAATGGAAATCAAAGATAACAGTCTACTTACACAGACAAATTTTAGCAGAACCATAGACCTCCCTCCTCAAAAACTAAAATTTAGGGCTGGCAGTGTGGCGTGGTGGGTAAAACTGCCACCTGTGATGCTGGTATCCCATGTGGATGCCAGTTTGAAGTCCGGCTGCTTCACTTCCAATCCAGCTCCCTACTAATGCACCCAGGAAAGCAGTAGAGGGTAGCTCAAGTGATTGGGACCATGCCACCCATGTGGAAGACCAGATGAATCTCCTGGCTCCGGGCTTCAGCTTGGCTCAGTCCTGGCTATGGCAGCAGCCATGTTGGGGAGTACACCAGCAAATGGAAGATCTCTCTCTCTCTCTCTCTCTCTCTCTCTCTCTCTCCTTGTAACTCTGACTTCAAATAAATAATCTTTAAAAATATATTTAAAAATGTAAAAAAGTCTAAAAGTTAAAATTGGCCATAAAACAATGACAAAGAAGCCAAGAAAATTTTAGAATATTATATTCCAAATGCTGAGGGGCCGATGCTGTGGCTCACTTGGTTAATCCTCCGCCTGCGGCGCCAGCAAATGGGCACCGGGTTCTAGTCCTGGTTGCTCCTCTTCCAGTCCAGCTCTCTGCTGTGGCCAGGGAGGGCAGTGGAGGATGGCCCAAGTGCTTGGGCCCCTGCACCTGGATGGGAGACCAGGAGGAAGCACCTGGCTCCTGCCTTCGGATCAGTGCAGTGCCGGCCGTAGCGGCCATTTGGGGAGTGAACCAACGGAAGAAAAGACCTTTCTCTCTGTCTCTCTCTCTCACGGTCTATAACTCTACCTGACAAATAAAAAAAAAAAATGCTGGAGGAAAAGCCTGTGAATCCGGGGATTTATATTTGGTTAATCTGTCCGCTTTGGATTAATACTACATTAATGTGAAAGCAATAAAGGATCAGAAAAAAAAGAATGGCACATTTAAAAAAAACCAGTAAAGACTGTATTTGAGAACAAGGAAGATAAATATCTTTTCTAAAATAAAATATTAAAAGAAAGAAAATTGGCTGTTGGTGTACAATAATGCTGCTCATTTTTTACATTAACCTCGTTGCCTGCAACTTTGCTGGATTTGTTAGTTCTAACATCTTTGTTTCTAACATCATTTTTCAACACTCCTTTATACAAATTGTGTCACCTGCAAAATGACAGTTTGACTTCCTCCTTTGCAGTGTGGATGTCTTTTATTTCTTTCTCTTGCCTAATTGCTCTGCCTAGGACTTCAAATACTAAGGTAAATACAAGTGGTGAAAACGTGTATCCTTCTGTTCTCCCAGACCTTAGAAGGTGTGCCTGTAGCTTTTTCCTTTGTAGTATGATGTTAGTGGTTGGCTTGTTATTATGTTGTTGTGCTTACCTATTTTGGTCAGAGTATTTGCTGTGAAGAGATGTTGAATATTGTGGAATGCCTTTTCTGTCTTTAAATTATAAAAAAATTGCTTTTCATTTTGTTGGTGTGGTTTATCACACTTACTGTCTTGCATATGTTGAACGATTCTTATTTCCTCGGGATGAATCCCAGTGATCATGGTGAATAATCTTTCTAAGGTGCTTTTGAATTTGATTTCCTAGTGTTTTGTTGGGGATTTTTGAATCTATGTTCTTCAAAGATATTGGCCTGTAGCTTTCTTTTTAAATAGTGTCCTTGTCAAGATAATGCTGACCTCATAAAATTAATTTGGAGGAGTTCCTCCTGTTTAGTTTCGAAGTGATTTAAGAACAATTGGTTTGGGGTTGGCTCTGTGGCATAGCGGGTAAAGCTGCCACCTGCAGTTCCAGCATCCCATATGGGTGCTGCTTGGAGTCCTGGCTGCTCCACTTCCAACCCAGCTCCTTGCTATGTCCTAGGAAAGCAGTGGAAGATGGCCCAAGGCCTTGGGCCCCTGTACCCATATGGGAGAGCGGGAAGAAGCTGCTGGCTCCTGGCTTCCGATCAGTGCAGCTCTGGCCGTTGCAGCCATCTGGGGAGTGAACCAGTGGATGGAAGACATCTCTCTCTGTCTCTACCTCACTCTGTAACTCCCTCTCTCATTCGCTCTCTCTCTCTCTCCTTCTCTGTAACTTTGCCTTTCAAATAAATAAATAAATAAATAAATAAATCTTGAAAGAAAAAAAGAATAATTTGTGTTAATTCTTCTTTAAATGTTTGGTAGAATTCAGCATGAGGCCAGCAGGTCCTGGGCTTTCCCTTGTCAGAGACTTTTTGTTAATGTCAATCTTGTTATTTGTTTTAGGTCAGTTTAGGTGTTTACTTCTTCACCTGACAATCTTGGTGATGTGCATGTTTCTGAGAATTTGTTCCTTTCTTCTAGGTTGTCAAATTTTGCCATGTAATCATTTAAAATTAATCTCTAGCAATTTTGTATTTTTGTGATGTCAACGGTAATGTATCCATTATCGTCTTTAACTGTATATTTCAATCTTCTCTTTTTTCTTAGTCTAGCTAAGTGTTTATAAATTTGTTTGTTTTTTGAAAGAATCAGATCTTTGTGTAATTGATTTTTGTATGGATATTTTAGTCTCAATGTCATTTATTTATGCTCTGGATTTTATTTTTTTCCCTTTGAACAAATTTTGGATTGGATTTGTTCTTGATTCTCTAGTTCCTTAAGTTGTAGTGATAAATTATTGGAGATCTTTCCTCTTTTATTGATGCAGGTATTGATTGCTATCAGCTTTCTTCTTAGAATTGCTTTTCACATAGCTAGGATTTGATATTTTGTATTTCCATGCTTTTTTCATTTCAAGAAATCTTTAATTTCCTTCTGCTTTCTTCCTTTATCGATTGGTTGTTCAGGAGTTGATTAATTTTCATTTATCTATGTAGTTTTCAGGGTTTTTCTTGCTCCTGTTTTCCAATTTTGTTGCATTGTGGTTGGAAAATATAGTCAATATTATATCCACTTTTAAAATGTGTTCAGACTTATTTTCTGACCAAATGTGTGATCTATTCTGGAGAATGGTCCATGTGTTGCTGAGTAGAATGTATATTTTGCAGCCTTTGGATGGAATGTTCTGATAGGTCCAATTAATCTATTGTACAATTTAGTTCTGCTGCTTTTTTGTTGATTTTTTGACTGTATGATCTGTCCTCTTCAGAAAATAGGGTATTAAAATCCTTACTATTGTAAAGGGGAGAACGATCCAACATGGGAAGCGAGATACACAGCAGACTCATAGAATGGTGGATGTCCTAAACAGCATTCTGCCCTCAGAATCAGCCCTAAAGGCATTCGGATCCAGCTGAAAAGCCCATGAGAGTATTTCAGGCATGGAAAGCCAAGACACTCTGGCAAAAAAAAAAACCCAAAAAACAAAAAACAAAAAAAACCCACAAAAACAAACAAACAAAAAAAACAAACACAAACCACCACAAAACCTAAATGAAAGATCTCTGTGAGTGAGATCCCAGTGGAAAGAACAAGTCTTCAAAGAAGGAGGTACCTTTCTCTGAAGGGAGGAGAGAACTTCCACTTTGACTATGACCTTGTCTAAATAAGATAAGAGTCGGTGAACTCAAAAGGCTTCCATAGCCTTGGAAACTCATGACTGGAGCATAGGGAGATTACTGATGCCATAAACAGGAGTGTCAATTTGTAAAGTCAACAACAGGAGTCACTGTGCACTTACTCCTCATGTAGGATCTCTGTTCTTAATATGCTGTACATTGAGATTTAATGCTATAACGAGTACTCAAACAGTATGTTTCACTTTGTGTTTCTATGTGGGTGCAAACTGTTGAAATCTTTACTTAATGTATACTAAACTGATCTTCTGTTTATATAGAAAATTGAAAATGAATCTTGCTACGAATGGAAGGGGAGAGAGCGTGGGAAAGGGGAGGGTTGCGGGTGGGAGGGAAGTCATTGGGACGGGGGAGCCAATGTAATCCATAAGCTGTACTTTGGAAATCTATATTCATTAAATAAAAGTTAAAAAAATCCTTACTATTGTTACACTGAATTCTATCTGTGTCTTTAGGTCTATAATATTTGCATTATGTGTTTGGGTACTCGGACATCGCATGCATACATATTTGCAGTTGCTTGATTGAACCTTTTATCATTATATAGTCACCTTCCTGATCTCTTTATACTGCTCCTTATTTAAAGCATATTTTTGATGGCTACTGCTACTTTCTTTTGATTCCCATTTTTGTGGGATATCTCATTCCATTCTTTAGCTTTCAAGTCTTTGGAGATAAAGTCAGTTTCTCTTGTTTTTAAGTTTAATTTAGTTATTTATTTGCGAGGTGAAATGATGAGAAGAGACACAGAGAAAGAGAGAGAGAGAGAGAGAGAGAGAGAGAGATCTTCATCCACTGATTTAATGCTCAAATTTCCCCAACAGCTGGGACTGGCCCAGATTGAAACCTATATTGAAAAAAATCCATGTGGGTCTCCAAATGGATGGTAGGAAATCAAGTATTTGGGCCATGATCTGGTGTCTCTCAGGTGTATTAGCAAGAAATTGGATCAGAAGAAGAGGCAGGACTTGATCTCAGGCACTTTTTTTTATATTTATTTATTGAATTGAAAGGCAGAGTTACAGAGAGGCAGAGAGAGAGAGAGAGAGAGAGAGCAGCTGGTTCATTCCGCAGAAGGTTGCAAAGGCCAGAGCTGGACCAATCTGAAGCCAGGAGCCAGGAGCTTTTTCTGGGTCTCCCACGAAGGTACAGGGACCCAAGGACTAGGGTCATCTTCCACTGCCTTCCCAGGCCATGGCAGAGAGCTAGATTGGAAATGGAGCAGCCAAGATTGAAACCTTTGCCCATATGGGATGCCGGCACTGCAGGTTGCAACTTTACCCGCTATGCCACAGCGCTGGCCCCCTTAGGCACTCTTATATGGGATATTGGTGTCTCAAGCAGAAGTACAACCCACTGTGCCAAAATATCCACTCTGGAGTGAGTTTCTTGTAGGCAGTATATACTTAGATTGTGTGTGTGTATGTGTGTGTGTGTGTATGTGTGTGTTTTAATCCATTTGGTAATTCTATATCTTTCAATTGGAGAATTTAGTTCATTAACATTTATAGTAAATATTGAAAGATAAAATATTACTATTTCCATTTTGATACTTGTTTTGCAATTTTTTTGTAGTTGCATTCTTTCTACCTTTTTAAAGTCTTCATTTATGTTTATGTAGTTTTTCTTTCCTGGTGTGGTTTACTTTTATTCTTTGCTTAATATTTTGCATAAGTTTATTATGGGTTTTTGCCAGGTTGTTATCATGAGGCTTACTGAAAACTTCTTTTGGGTATAACAAGTCATCTTGAAATGATAACTTATCATTGATTGTAAGCTAGAGAAAGAAACAAACAAAAAATGAAAATACAAGAGGCCCGGCACCGCAGCTCACTAGGCTAATCCTCTGCCTTGCGGCGCTGGCACACCAGGTTCTAGTCCCAGTCACGGCGCCGGATTCTGTCCCTGTTGCCCCTCTTCCAGGCCAGCTCTCTGCTGTGGCCAGGGAGTGCAGTGGAGGATGGCCCAAGTGCTTGGGCCCTGCACCCCATGGGAGACCAGGATAAGTACCTGGCTCCTGCCGTTGGATCAGCGCGGTGTGCCGGCTGCAGCAGCCATTGGAGGGTGAACCAACGGCAATGGACGACCTTTCTCTCTCTCTCACTGTCCACTGTGCCTGTCAATAAAATAAAATAAAATAAAATAATACAAGAAATGCTAATAAAGAACTCTAATTTTTGCTTTATTTCTCCTCATATTTTTAGTTTTTGATATTTTGTCTTCTTTCTATACCCTCTTTCTTTAACAGCTTAATGTAGTAATTATAATTATTTTAGATTATATGCTGAAGATATAAATGCTGTATGAACTGTTTATAACATTGAAGCATTCTAAATGTGTATAGTTTCTCTTACCTGTGAGTTTTCCAACTTCTGATATTTTCTTCTTACTTGTTGGCCTCTCTTTCAGCCTGAAGAATTCTCTATAGTTTTTTTGTTTTTTATTGCATATTGGGTAGTGATACCTTCTCTTAACTTTTCTTTGTCTGGGAATGTCTTTGTAGCAGATACAGTATTCTGGGCTGGCACTTTTTTCTCTTTAGCGCTGTGAAAGTTTCATCTCACTCCCTCCTGGCCAGTTAGCTTTCTGCTGAGAAGTCTGCAATTGGTTGAACTGGGACCCCTTTAAGTGCTATTGCCTTTTGCCTTGTATATTTGAAAAGCTTGTCTTTGTTTTTAACCTTGGGTAATTTAATTTTAATCTTTCTTGGGGTAGGTTGCGTGGATTTGATCTGATTGCTTACCATCGACCTTCCTGGAACTGATAGTGGGTTCTCTCTAGGTTTGCTAAGTTTTCTGTTTTGTCTTTGAATATACCTTCTACCCCTTTAACATTTTCAAGTCTCTCTTGCACCCAGCTATGAGGATAGTTGCTTTTTTTATGTTATCCCAAATTTCCTGTAACTTCTCTGTATTCTCTTTTTCTTTTTTCTCCTCCAACTCTTTATTTTCACATCACCTGTCTTCAAGCTCACTGATTCTTTCTTGTGTTTGAACTATTCTGCTATTGATGCCTTTTATTTTTATTTCACTTAGCAGGCTTTGCAGTTGAAAGATTTTTGTCTGCTTTTAATTACTTCCATCTGTCTGTTGAATCTCTCTACTGAGTCTCTCTCTTAGAATATTAAATCATTTCTCCATGTTGACTTGAAGTTTACTGAATTTCTTTAAACAGCTATTTTGAAATCTTCATTGGCCATTTAATAACTTCAATTCCTAGGTGTATCTGGCTTTATTGCTTTGTTTTATTGGGTTTTTATTTTTTATTTTTATTTTTTTGCTTTGTTGTTTTGCTTTTTAGGTGAGAAAATTGTTTGCTGGAAGTTCCTGGGCATTTAAAGATTAGTTATACTAATCTGGCTTTGTGTGTGAATGTCCTTCTATGAATTCTAGGCATCTGACTATTTTCTCTCCATCTGTGGGTACCTCTGCTGTTTCAACACTGGATGGCACTCTGTGTCAAGGTTTGTTGCAGGCCTGGCTGTTGACATATTTTATTGATTGAGTTTTACAATATACTCCCCAAACATAAATTTGTCCTAAATATGCAGGTACATATTTATTTTTTTAAATGAAATAGGAAATTGCTTAAAAAGGAATGATCCGTGCGTACAAGTATCTTTTGGACCTCTGGTAGACTTAGATTCCTGTCTTGTGTCTACCGATGCCACCCTGCTAGGTCACACCTGGAGCTCATAAACATGGAGACCAGTCCAGCCTGGGGTGGAACCAAAGCCTCCCTTTCTGTGTGTGCAGCTGAGGCAGGCATTACTGCCTGCAGTGGAGTGAGAGAGGCAGCCCTTGAGCTGCACAGGCAGGCACTAGGTGGGTCTTAGATCTCACTGTCACTGGGCCTTACGCAATATTGGGGGTACACACCAGGCACACATGAGGCTGGTGGCAACACACTTCAATGCAAGTCCATCTCACCATGGTACAGGTCTCTGCCTGATCCTGGAGCAAGTCCCGAGACTCCATTCCCAGATGTTGCCTAAGGGGGAAACCGTTAAGATTGCCCAACTTAAGGCATTACCAGCTCATAACTAGGCTCCAAGACACAGTCCTGTGGCTCCTTGATGTCCGCCCAAAGTTGGAGGAAGGTGATGAAGGCAGCCACCCTACTGGCACCACATTGATTCAACCTTGTAGTTGATGTGTCAGGCGGCATAGGAAGACTTTAGTAAAACAGACAAGAGGGTTAAATTAGGAAAGCAATTTTATAGAAAAATTTTAGCCCTAGAGAAACTCCCACACTGACATTGAGAGAAGGCCCTTTGCCGTGCTGCTTGTTATAGTGAGTCCACTTAATTGTCCTGTAGAAGGAAGTGAATTCACAGTGTACTACGGTGACTAAGAAGGAACAGTACAAATACAAACATAGATAAAGCTCCAAAGCCTACCTTTGAGTGAAAACATTCCCTTTCAGCTTCATTTTTTACTCAAAGTTAGGATTTAGAACTTTATGTATGTATCTGTATACATGAAAACACATACAAATATAGAAGTCATATATATACATATACATACAAATATACATATACACATATATGATTATTCCATAAGTGTTTTAATGCTTCAACAAAGGAATGGTTTCTAGTCACTGTCAATATGCCATTGTGAACATGTACATGTTTAGATATGAAACAACTCCTAATACAGATAAGCAATTTTTACTGAGATGGAAGGGGCAGGGGATTAATATCTGTACATACACTAGGATTATTTTTTAAGTAACAAAACGATTTGAGGTATTTTAAAATACTGAATGCATAAGCATCCCTATATTATTTCTGTACTTTGTTTAACACTCGATATAGCTCATAATTTAAAATAGGATTAAAAATAAAATGACTTTCTATACATGACCACATGATGGCGCCATAACTGCACTAATGTCCCTATTATGCCTTAGGAATGAGTAAGAGTATGTATTTATTGCATTGATTTATATGAAAGACAACAAAAAGTGTACAGTTCTCTGAACACAGGTAACATGTGGGTAGGCTTGCATGTGCATGCAAATGTGTATGTGTTTGTGTGAGAAAAACAGAGACCAAAGTGAGAATTTTACTTGAAATAGTCCTCTCCTGGGAACTTAGAACTGGAAAGAAATCACAACTCAACAAGATAAAACCTCAGAAACACTGACATGATATATTATGAATTTAGAACCTAATAAATTTGAATTCCGATGATTTGGAAAGGAAGTTATCCCTTGCAGTAGTATTTATGGCTTTGCTGATGGCTTCTTAGCTCAATAGCAGAAATAGGATGACATGGCTAACTTGGATATAGACGGCTGTAACTGTGTCCCTTACAAGCTTTGGACTATGACACTCAGTTCCATTATTGAGAAAATGGATCAAACAATGTGGATATTTAAAGTGTTGCTTGGGGCCGGCGCCGCGGCTCACTAGGCTAATCCTCCGCCTTGTGGCACTGGCACACCGGGTTCTAGTCCCGCTCGGGGCGCCGGATTCTGTCCCGGTTGCCCCACTTCCAGGCCAGCTCTCTGCTGTGGCCAGGGAGTGCAGTGGAGGATGGCCCAAGTGCTTGGGCCCTGCACCTCATGGGAGACCAGGATAAGTACCTGGCTCCCGCCATCGGATCAGCGCAGCGCGCCGGCCGCACCAGCCATTGGAGGGTGAACCAACGGCAAAGGAAGACCTTTCTCTCTGTCTCTCTCTCTCTCACTGTCCACTCTGCCTGTTAAAAAAAATAATAATAAAGTAATGCTTGGAGATAAATATCTCATGACCTTTTCACCAATAAAGGACTGTTATTTAATATCCTGTCCAACTTCCCCTCAGATGGACTATTCTTGCCTTGTGCAGATGGCCTCGATCTAATACAGTAACACATGCTTTTTTGACTTTATGATGATGTGAGAGTGACCCATGTTTGGTTGATACCACACTTAGAAGATGGGAGTTGGATCTTTTCTAGGTAGCACTGCGTGGTCCAATCCTCTCCTCTCCTCTGTCAGATGCAAGGCAGTGGCAGCAGCCACAGTCCCCAGCCAGCTTTGTGGTCACAGGAGACTCAATTGATACTTTGCAGGGTTACCAGACTTTTTTGGATACTGTATTTTGTGTTTGTGCATAAGGTATCTAAAAACACCCATCTGTGTGAGCACATGAAATTTTTAACACTTTGTTATAAAATACAAAGCAACTTGAAAAAATTCATGGAAAATGGATTTAAAAGATAAGTTTATTTTGAGGCATAAAAATGTTGAAACCATACATTTAAGAAGTCATCAAAAAGTTCATGGAAAAATGCATATTATGAAAACTGTGCTTAATTTCAAGCATTTTTGAACCAAATAATCTAATTGTTAACTCTCCTTTTCAATGAACCTTTGAAGTCCCCTAGTAGGCTTTGTGTGAGCTGATATTGCCTAACCATTGACAAAGTTAAGTTCTCTGAGCATGATTGAGTTAGGCTGAACTGAGCTAATCGGTAGGTTAATTGTATTAAGTACATTTTCCACTTAGCTGGATTTTATGTGGGCAAGTCAGGGTATCAAGAAGATATAAGGAGCTAAGGATTGCCAACACTGTAGCCATGTTCACCACCAAACCCCATGGTTTTACTTGCTGATTCAAATGGAAGTCAGCTATGCTCACCACTATACCACCAATGCCTCTGGTCATGGCTGATTCATTATGGCTGAAGACCTAGCACACCCACTTCCTCATTGTGCAGCTAAGCTTCACCTTACATCAGGCACCCAAGCAAGCCAGGACGTCTTCTTGGAGATCTCTACAGTGCACTGCAGCCCCCACCCACCCCCATCACTTGTCTGCTTGCAACCTCCAATCAGGCCCTGTCCTGAGCACCACCTGTCCTATAAAAAAGGAGGACCCCAACCTGGGAGGTGGACAGTTCTCTCTCTCCTGAGGTCCCCACACTCACGTCTTGAGTGTATGTTATCTCTGTGCTTTTGAAGAAATCCTTATCTTCCAGTCACCTCTACCTATGTCCCATTTTTTTAAAAATTTTATTTGAAAATCAGAGTTATAGAGAAAGAGAGAGTGAGAGTGAGTGAGAGAAAGAGAGAGAGATCATCTATCTGCTGGTTCATTCCCTAGTTGGCCGTAACTTCCAAGACTGAGCCAGGCTAAAGCCAGGAGCTTCATCCAGGTCTCCCATGTCTGCGGCAGCGGCCCAGGCATCTTCTGCTGCTTTTCCCGGGCCAATAGCAGGGAGCTGGATCAAAACAGAAGTGGAGCAGCCAGAACATGAACTGGCACCCACATGTGATGCCAGCATCACAGGCGGTGGCTTTGCCTGCTATGCCACACTCTGGCCCCTGGTTGTATTCTTACATGCAGGAAGACAAGAACTTGGACTAATTCCAGCTGAGGGTGTCTCCAAGGCCAGTCAAGACTCTTGATCTCTACAACATAATTTGGGGATCTCCATCCCCACAACAGATTTATCAGGATGCTACCTTAATGTAAGTCAAAAATCCCCGATACTTTAAGAATTACATGCTGCTCCATATGAGAATATTTCAACCATCTCTTAAAGGGCCATTTCTTATTAACTGAAACTCTTGTGATATGTATATCTATATCTGCCTATATAGATATAGATATATTTAAGCACTATTAAAAAACAGTGTTCTCTGGTGTGAACTATACTTTCACATGATCAATGGACAATGTATTTTTATAAGAGCCTGCATCATGCTTCATGGATGAAAGATACTGTTTACTATTTCAGTTTTAAAATAAAAGATTTAAATTCCTTCTCAGAGCTGAGATTAGGACAAACTTAACCTTTTTTTCCTCTTACATTACTAATGGTAGGAAGTAATATTCCAATATTGTTTGACTTCATAGCACCTATTTTTTTAAAATTAATTTTGCTTTTTCGCAGCTATAATAATGACAGAAACAAGTGAGAAATGCTACTCCTAGATGCATTCCTTGAACCAACTTACTGGTTGCTATCTTCTCTAAACAATATGCACCATAATTTTTCCCAAACGGGTTTGGGATAAAATTCAGATTTTAAGGCCGGCTCACAACACCATTGTATGGTGCAGGGATGTGGGTTTCTGGGTATGAGCAACAGCTTTAAAATAAGAATACAAGTAGAGTTTCCTTTGTTCAGGATACCAGTTGGTTGTTTTTGAAAGAAATTGAGTTTTTTAATAAAATTTTATTTATTTATTTATTGAAAATTAAAGTTATGGGGGGGGGGAGAGAGAGAGAGAGAGAGAGTGTTCTTCCATCTGCTAGTTTACTCCCCAGATGGATGCAATGACTGAAGCTGTGCTGATCCGAAGCCAGGAGCCAGGAGCTTCTTCCAGGTCTCCCATGCAGGTGCAGGAGCCCATCTTGGGCCATCTTCTGCTACTTTCTTAGGCCATAAACAGAGAACTGGATTGGAAGAGGAGCAGCCGGAATACAAACCAGTGCCCATATGGTATGCCGGGGCCACAGGCCGTGGCTTAATCAGCTTTGTCATAGCAGTGTTGACCATGAGTTAGACTACTGTAATTAGAGATGGAGAGGATGCAAACACAGTTGATGAATAATCGTGATAACAGAGAAAGAGAAGTAGAAGGTGAAGTAAAAATAAGATAGGCTTGTGAATGGGGAGATTAATAAAACACTTTATGCTGTACTCTAGAGGGCTGAAATCAGAGAACGATTATGATTATGGTCTTCTAAATGTGATTTTGTAAATCATCAAGGCTAACATCAAGTCATGGTACCTGCTGAAGCTTTAAGCTGATGGCTATAGGAAAAAGGAAAACTAGTATATGTGACAGTTATGAGATTTTTGTATTTAAGAAGCTTTCTATGAAGAATGGTCAGTCAGCCTAGGGGTTAAGATTCCCACATCCCACATCGGAGTTCTTGGGCTCCTGTTTCCAGCTTCCTGCTAATGCAGGCCCTTACAGATTGTTGTTAGGGTGCAAGTAATTGGCTTCCTGCCACCCACATGGGAGACCTAGATTGAGTTACCAGCTCCTGGCTTTGGCCTGTCACAGCCAAGCCAGCCTAAAATCCTTCAGACATTTGCATGAACGAGGTGATGGAGCACACTCTCTCTAAGAGAGGTTTAAACACAAACTTGCTTACAAAACAAATCTTGGGGATCTCTTAATGTCACAGTAAGGTTCCTATCTTTGCTCAGGTGAAAGCACTGGAATCAGGACCTGATTAATCCAGGACCTATTGGCATGTCACAGGGCACCACTCAGGTGCAGACGCCTCCAAGAGCACCCAGCCTGGCTCCCCTTCCTCAACCCTGCCCTAAGGAATTCCTGCCCCAGGGAAAGGGTTCTCAGCTGCTGGTGCTCCCTTCACCCTGCTCTCTGTCTCTCAGTGTCAGTCAACCTCCTTTATGGCTCTTGAGCGCCACCTCCTGGTCTGGAATCCGGTGCTTTTGTCCAAGAGATGACCCTTTGTCTTTGTCCACTTCATCCTCAACCCTGAGATCAGAAAATTCTTTCGGAAACTGAACTCCAGCCACCTCTATTTTAATCCAAAGATGTGCAGTTTTCTCCTCACTTACAAGTTCAGTAGCTTTAAAAACACTTACGGCCACATTGCTGCCTGCCTGCCTGTGTGGCATTAGTCTATTCACCTGTGGATACAGGAGGGAATGACACTAAAAACTGGATGCAATTTTTCCAGTTGGGAGTGCTTATTAAGTTTTATATCCCAAGTCCTTAAGAAAGTCCTATAAATCTGCACTCCCTAAGCAGGCAAAACAGAGGCTTGGGATGATCTGATTAGGAAAGGCATAACAGGGTCCAGTGCTGTGCTGCAGCGGGTTAAAGCCCTGGCCTGAAGTGCCGGCATCCCATATGGGTGCTGGTTCGAGTCCCGGCTGCTCCTCTTCCAATCCAGCTCTCTGCTATGGCCTGGGAAAGCAGTAGAAGATGGCCCAAGGCCTTGGGCCCCTGCACCCACATGGGAGACCTGGAAGAAGCTCCTGGCTTCAGATTGGCACAGCTCTGGCTGTTGCGGCCATCTGGGGAGTGAACCAGTGGATGGAAGACCTCTTTCTCTGTCTCTACCTCCCTCTGTAACCCTGTCTTTCAAATAAATAAAATAAATCTTTTTTTTAAGAAAAGGAATGGCATAACACTTTCATGAATCAAGCCAGTGAAACTTACTCTTTGGCTTCCTCCTTCCCTGCATTTCTGTCTCTGACTACTCTAGCAAAGCAGGGTTGTTTACAGTCTCCTACACTCAACTCTTGTCCCTTTTCCTCACCCTGAGTCAGGAACACCCAGACCTTAAGGTAGAAATACGAGGAAAGCATAGTCATTAAAATAGCAATCTTTAATAAAAAGCATGAAACCTGGCTCAAGTAACTCACAAATGGAAGGTGGAGTCATGGCTGTGAGAAATCAAGTGAAAACAAACAAAAAAAGAGATGAAACACCTTTTAGAGCTCTTAGATGTCTGTAACACTTGCAGACTTAGTACCAGAGTACTAAAATTAAGGGGGTATTATCTGAAAATAAGGATTTGGGCTGTGGTTAATATATCAAAGACAAAGGGTCACTGAAGTCATGAGTACTTATTCTCTTGTCATAGTTAATCGTCTTTCTGCTTTAACATGACTTGACACATCCTTTTAGGAAAATAGAAATTCTGTTTTGCTGATGCTTCCAAGATGATATTTCAAATCAAAATAGCCACAAACATGAAAATAGTTGTCTGTTTCCCCAGGAAACTGGTAAGTTAAACCAGGTGATGTCATCATACTGTCCCTCTCCAAAGCTTTCCTGAAACATATTCAGTCACATGGATGCTTGATATATTGATTAGAATTTAGACATACCAATTTTTAATTGGAGATATGTGTAAAATAAATCTGGGTTAATATGCAGGACATTGCTATAAACAACCAAGCGCATGGTTTTATGTGGGCAAATGTTGCCACTTGTCTTCATTTACAGCTTAGAGTAGAGTCCTATGGTAATTGATGGTTAGTACTTTGTGCAGCTACCAAGCTGTCTTACTAAGTGGCTGCACATTCCTGCCAGCAAAGTTCAAGGAGTCTAATGTGCGAGCATCTTCCTAGGACTTGCTCTGGTCTGTCTTCTTTAATATGGCATCTAGTGGACATGAAGTTTTATCTCATTGTGGCTTTGATTTCCAGGTCTCCAATGACTACAGTCCCCATCAATTGATGAGTGAATAGACACAGGGTGATGTACCCACACCATGGCATGTTATTTGGCCAGAAAAGAAATGAAGTACTGATACAGTTGCACCATCAATGAAACTTTCCCGTCATGCTAGGTGAAAGAAGTCACTCAAAAAAGACCACGCATTGTATGAATCCATTCCCATGGGACACACAGAAAGAGGAAAATCTTTAGAGACAGAAAGTAGGTTAGTTATTGCCTAGTGCTAGAATCAGGGAGAATGAAATGGTAGATGAAAATGTTTTATGATTGTGGTGATGGTTTGTGATTATGTAAATAGACTAATGCTCATTAACTTTAATACTTAAATGGGTAGACTTTTATGATATGTAAGTTTTATCTCAAGAAAGTTGTTAAAAAATACATTTTTGTGTGATCAAAACTGTGGTCCTTCACTAAAGTGCAAAACTTTTTTTTTTTTAAGATTTATTTTATTTATTTGAAAGAGTTACAGAGAGAAGTGGAGACAGACAGAGATCTTCCATCCACTGGTTCACTCCCCTGATGACCACAATGGCCAGAGCTGAACTGATCTGAAGCCAGGAGCCAGGAGCTTCTTCTGGATCTCCTAAGAGGGTGCAGGAGCCCAAGGATCTGAGCCATCCTCTGCTTTTCCAGGCACATTAGCAGGGAGCCAGATCAGAGGTGGGGCAGCTGGGACTCGAACTAGCACCCATGTGGGATGCTGGCATTGCAGGTTGGAGCATTAACCCATTGCGCCACAGCGCTAGCCCAGAAAGTGTAAACATTTTGTGATATGGACAAACATCCTGTAATTTCCTTTTAAAAATGTGTATGTTCAGAAATTCTTAGTTTTCTTAAATTAGAGCTTTGATCGTCTTACAAAGTCTACGTACTTTGCAAGAGTTAATAGCACACCAGTCATATTCTATTTGGAACTGAGCCCCAGCTTTAAACTTAAATTATACAGATGCCTACTGATTTGGTCAAATATTTTGGTCTCAATAATAAATTGCTCCAGTTCAAAAGCTTCTACATCAAATGATGACAATCCAGTGCAGAACGTCCTGAGGAATCAGCTTTTTTCTTCTCTCATGCAGTTAATAATCCAGCGATTTCTTTGTTGAAGAAATCAAAGTTGGTAATAGAACGGAGGACAAAATTTCAGATTGAATTTACATTCCATATCACTGAGATACGCTCTAGAATTAACCCAAAGATGAGTTCATCATATTACTTCAGATTTCTTTTCCAAACCAGTTTCACATGCATTTAACTTCATTGGTCCTGAAAAATAAGAAAACTGTGTGGCAGGCACAAAGGTATTTACTATCAACTTTTGACCTTGGAGAGCTTTAATAACAAGACCTAGTACGTAATTTGGTATTGGGTGGTGGAACTGAGATTGGAAACTGGAGTCTCTGATATCCTGCCATTTTCATCACACCCCAGCATCTGCCCTCAATTGAGACTGAGATTATAAATAGAAAGAAATCAAACCTTTGAAACTGAAACTAATAGTTTGCCCAGGGTGGCAAGCAAGAAAGAATTCCTTCTTGGAATCAAAACATGTTTTAGGAACAAAAAGCCTTCAACCTCAGCTCCTTTGACCAACTGATCATTTCGGGTTTTTCAGTACAACTTTGTTAACCTTTGGCATTCCTGTCCTCAAACCGTTGACCTTCAAGAAGTGACTTGTAGAACCTTTCCATTTTCGTTCAAAAGGGTATTGTTGGACTCCACCGGGGAGCCTTATCTTGGTTCTGTGGGATGCTTGGTTCCACAGCTTGTGAATACTATCTCTGCGATTTGCTTTCTGCTGGCTGGGCCGCGTCTTGCAGCACAGAGAGGCCTATTTTTAAAGCTTGCAATTTAATAAGGCTAAACTAATAAAACAACTCGAAATACAAGACAAACCCCTCAACTTCAGGCATTGTTCGCTTTTAATCCTGTCTCCTTATGGGGGCCCCGCATGGTACAGGAGTTTGCAGAAACTGCTGAGGCTCCCTTCAAAGTTAAACACCGATTTGACAAAACTCTCCTCCTCTCCCCTCCTCCCACCCCAGTCACATGACCAGGCAATGTGCTTGAGTCATAGAGACAGGTAATCCACCAGGCTGCACTCCAGACAGCTAAGTGGCTTTAACATAAACTCCCACGGCAAGGGGGGAGTATGCAAGATAAAAGCACCATTTGTCTTTTGAGCACTTGCTGAAAATCTACCCATTATACAGTGCAGACCTGGATGAAGGGGGCTGGTGCCCTTTTGATGTAGATTTTGCTTCATCCTGTGAAGAGTCACTGCCCAGCTTTTCTCCTGTTTGGCAGAATGTGGGTATTTACGTGCTGCGCATTCCAGCGCTTTGATAGATGGCTGGGCTGAACTTGGCCTGCACTGAGCCAAGGAGATCAAAACTTGGACAGAGTCTTTGTTCTGTCCCGTGGTGTCCGCGACCTGGAGTAGCCAGCCTGTCCGCTCAGGGGCCCCTCTATGGGAAGACAGAGCCTTGAGTTTGCAGATAGAGCAACAAAGGTTTGCTTATGGTGTGGTGGCCTCCCCTAAAAAATAGCTTTTTTGTGTCAGGCTATTTATCATGCGCTCATGTCACCGACTCAGGGTTTGCTGTGGCAGTCCCGGCTCAGACCGCGCGCGGAGCTTGTTATCTGTGAATGTGAGTACTGCTTTGAAGCCCAGGCAAGCAGTCTTTTACAAGGTTGGTGATAGAGATGCTCAAATAGTTGAGGGAGAAGTGAGAGAGGGTGGAGAAAGATACAAAACGGCTAATGGCAAAACAGAAAAAAGAATAATCTACTCATTCTTTAGTTAGAGAAACCAGTTCTTTGTTTCCTCACCTTATTAAAAAATCTCAACTATTTAGGGTCATGTCAGTGTGGGTTCATCGTATTGCTCATCTAGGGTTGATTTGCAATAAAGGAAATATTTCAAGGCATTAACGTTAATTAGATTATTTTATGCTCCTGGAAGGTTAGAATGAGAGTACCTCCAGCAAACACACAGAGATGATCTCCTCAATACTCATTTGTGGAAGCCAGGCTTCCCTAATTCACATTTAAATTTCCTCATTCAGAAAGGCCAGGAGGCAGATTGTCTAGGAGACCTATTTTTTATCAGAATGAGGTTTTCTTGTGTTTGCTTACTTTTTACCTTTAAAAATAACCTGAGAGAACTACATTTATTTTTTCTGTGTATTATAAAAACAAAGCAGTCAATCAAGTAATCATAGAGTTATAAATGTGGGCATAAATGCTAATGATGTTAAAATGCCTATGGCAGAATTTTAAGTGAAGATGTTTAACAACTATACACTTGGAGGTGGTGGATGAGATTTAGAAAAATAAAAGATCTCATTGCACTGTTAAGTTTTGAGTGAAAATCAAATAAAGCCTCTGGGAGAGAAACAGGCTGCTGGCATAGCAGGAACGATTTGCTGTTGAGTGCAGTTAAATATTTGGTGATTTTAATCCACAGAAAATCACGACAAAACTTGTTGGAACTGCATCTTTCAATTATATTGAAGAAAGCAAACTTTCACTAATAAACACTATACGAAGGTACTTGAAAAAGTTTATAGGAAAATGAAATTACACACAAATTTATTTTGGTGCAAAAGAATTGAATTCCAACTATACAAGGAGTCTTTAAAATGTTCATAGAAAATGTGTCTTAAGGAAATATTATGCATGAATTTCAAAACATTTTCTGCCAAGTTAGACTTGTCTTTCAATTCCAGTTTCCACAAACTTTTTGAACTTCTCATACATGGTTGCTTAAAGATAGCGTGAAGTAAACCAAGCTCCTGGTTGTGTGCTATGATTTTAGGAGAGAGGCATAGTTGGCAATTTTTAAAATGTAGCTTAAATTGTAGATATCTAATGAGAAACAGGACATGACTTTTCTTGCCTTAACACACACTGACATTACTTTCTGCTTTGATTATCTTCCTCTTCCAAACATGAATCATGGCCCATCATGGGAACCAGAGACCCTGGGTTAAAACCCACAGCAAATGCACACTTATGTGCACATATTTTTTATATACATCCTTAAAGTGATCATTTCTGTCTATATAGCTTCTTTGTCTATTTGTATCTTTTTCATATCTTATTGTGTATATGTAAAAATCTTAACTTATTCTTTTGAATGAACCAAATTCAAAATCAACTAGTCATTTTACAGAATACTATGATTATAGAAGGAAAGATGTTCTGTTAAACCTACAAATTCATATTATAGTCCATCTCAAAACTAAGAGGAAAGTGCTGATACTGAAAGTGTGTTCAAGTGTGAATTCAATATTGTGCTCCCAATACCATAAAAATATAGTGGAATGTGTTGTATTGCTTTCAATGTGATCAATTCCAAGAAATAAAGAACAAGAACAATGAGTATTATTTATCCAGCAAATGTTCTGGAAATGGCCATCTTGAAATTTTGTTTTGTTTTTCTTTGGTTGTTTTCTTCTTTTAAAAGATGTTGAATCTGATTTTTACACCTATACTTCCTTTCTTTTTGTATAGAAGAAAGTAAGTGTAAGGAAATGTTCAACACAATCTCATCACCTAGATTCAACAAGTAACACAATTTTGTTCATGTATTCTGTTCCCTTTTCTTTTTCTCTCATTTTGCTGAATTGTTTCAAAAAACAAACCTGAAGCTTCAGTATGTATAACCAAAAATTTTGGAAAAAAATTGAGAAGCAATGATTTGTTTGTTTCATCTAATACCCAACCCAAATTCAGATTCTCTGAAACAAAGACGCGGGAGGCACGAATTATCTGTCTCACGTATCCAGGTCTAGTGAAGCTACACGTCTTTGTCTAAGAGTTCTCCCTTGTGAGATTCCTATGGGCTAAGTCTGCACCTGTAAGAATTTAGCAAAAAATTCTGCAAAAGAGCTAGTAAGTTTCAAGAGGTATTAGTGATGAGAAGGAATTTAGTCATTCATTTAACTAACAAGTACTTAATTTGTTTTTATTCTGAGCAAAGATCATTTGCTTATAGATTCTTCTTGTATTTATTTCAGTTTTCCACTCATATCCAATTAAGTTCAATGCGAGAAAAACTTAATAGCTTGGTGTCTGTTTAATAGTAGCATCAAAATCTTGCTTAATCTGGCTCACTTGTCTTGGGATATTCATCTGATGATGAGTAATTAGCTTGTTTTCATATCTTGGTTATTGTGGATAATGGTGCGATGAACATGAGGGTGTAGATATCTATTTGACATACTGATTTCATCTCGAGTGGGTACATATTCAGTGGGTACATGCTAAATCATGTGGTACATACATTTTTAATTTTTGAGGAGCCTCCATACTTTTCTTCATAATGATTGTACTAATTTCACTTCCCTCCAACACTGTACGGGGTTTCCTTCTCTCCACATCATCACTAATACTTTTTGCTATCCTTTGTCTTTTTTGGGCAGTAGTCATTCTAACAGGCATGAGGTACACCTCTTGTAGTTTTAATTTGCATTTCCCTGATGTTTAACAATGTTGAAAAAAATTTTAAATTTCTTTATGTAGTACCATAGTTTTAATGGTATGTGATTATTTTAAAATTTACTGTTTATGAGTGAAATTGACATGTTTTCATGTGATTATTTTTCCAAAAACCCTCACCTATTTTCTTGTTGAACTATTTTTTTTCCTTTTTACTTCTTGATCTCTTTATTTATTATTTCATCAAGCCTTGAACTATACTGTAAATTAGAAAATGTTATCTCAAAAATAGAAGGAAAGAGAGGGGAGAGGGATGAAGGGAAGTATTATATTCTAAGAATTGTATCTAGGCACTCCATTAAATCTGTTCTCTTTATATTAATATCACTATAATTTTTTTTTTTAATTTATATGAGAGGCAGAGACAGAAACAGAAAGATACACTGAAAGATAGCCATCCATCCAAAGATTACCCCATCCATGGGTTCCCTCTGCAAATGCCTGCAATGGCCAAGGTTGAGCCAGAGCCAGAGTTAGGAGCCAGGAACTCAATCCAGGTTTTCATTCATGGATGACAGGAATTCAGCTGCTTGAACCATCATTGCTGTCTCCCAGTGTTTTCAGTGGTATGAAGTGGGAGTCAGGAGCGAAGCCATGAATCAATCCGAGACAATCCAATGATCCAATGTGGGACATGGGCATCCTGATCACTAGACTAACTGCCTAATTCTTGGGGTTTCATTTTAATGAACTCATGAGCCATTTGTATGTCTTTTTTTGAGAAGTGTGTATTCAGGTCCTTTATTCATTTTTTCAATCAGATTATTATTCAATCAGATTGATTTTGCTATTGAGCTATTTGAGTTTCTTATAAATTCTGAATATCAATCCCTCATGTGTCAATTAAAGCCAAATGAGGAAGAAGAATACACTTCTGGGGCCAACTTTGGCCCCTACCCATCCTCGCTCCCCTCTGCCAAATGTTACCAAGCTCTTTGACTGAACCTTCAGAATATTTCTCTTATTTGTCCTTGGCTTTCACTTTCCTCACCTAGGACTGTAGTTACAGAAATCTACCTCTGTACTGAGTGACCGTATGCTCCTATTTGGAAATCCTGTACCCACTCTATAGTTTTCACTCCCCTTTCTATCAACTCCCACTTGATTTTTGTTTTTCTTTACTCTTTGTAATAATCATACCACTGACTTTTATTAATAAAATAGTATGCAGAAAGCATTGAGCTCTAATAATATTTCCATGTTCTATCCCATGTAATCTTCACAATAACATCATAAGAAGCACTTTTTTCCTTTATTTATTTATTTATTTATTTATGTTTTAAAATGGACAGAATGGTATGTATTTTAAAATTTACTGTTTATGAGTGAAATTGACATGTTTTCATTCGATTATTGTTCCAAAAACCCTCGCCTATATTCTTGTTGAACTATGTTTTTTTCCCTTTTTACTTCTTGATCTCTTTATTTATTAGATCATTAAGCCTTGAATTATACTGTAAATTAGAAAATGTTATCCAAAATTTAGAAAGAAAGAAAGACAGAGAGGGAGAGAGGGATGAAGGGAAGTATTATATTCTAAGAATTGTATCTAGGTACTCCATTAAATCTGTTCTCTTTATATTAATATCACTATAATTTTTTTAACTTATATGAGAGGCAGAGACAGAAACAGAAAGATACACTGAAAGATAGCCATCCATACAATATGATGTTTTGCATTATGTATACATTGTGCAGTGACTAAGTCTATCTAATCAGTGTATGAATTACTTCACATACTTATCATTTTTATGGTGAGCATACTTTATATCCACTCTTTCAAAATTTTCCAAGAGTGTATCAAAAACTGTAGTCACTGGGTTTTGCCTTAGATCTCATGACCTTATTGATTCACTTTGGTTGAAATTCTATATTCTTTGCCCAACATCTCCTCAACCTTCTCCATCTCCTGGCCCCTGGTAACCACCATTATGCTTCCTGCTTATATAACTCAACTTCTTAGTATTCCACATAAGAGATCATGTGAATTTGTCTTTTACCGTATGTGTTCCCTGATCTGAGGTAACCAACAGAGTACCTAAAATGTAATTTATAGGAGTGAAACTGACATTTTGAGATCTGATAATTGTTTACAGCCCTTGTCTTGACTGTTGAGGAACAGTGTTTTATTTCTTCATACTACCTGTAGAACTCTTTACTTAGTGTAGGGTTAATCTTATGACTATAAGTAAACTTGAAATAGATATTAGTAAAAATTAAGAGTGAGAATAGGAGAGGGAGGAGGAAGAAGGATGGGAGTGTGGGCAGGCGGGAGGGTAAGGTGGGAAATATCACCATGTTCCTGGATCAATATATACGAAGTTCATGAAATTTGTATACCTTAAATAAAATTTAAAAAACTTAAAAAAATTTTTTTAAAAAAGTTCAAACTAATTTTCATTTTTTATTGAAAGAGAGAGAGAGATAGAATAAGAGAGAGATATCTTCCATCCGTTTACTCCTCAGGTGCTTGAAATAGGCCAGGCTAAAACCAGGAGCCAGGAACTCAATTTGAGTCTCCCACATGGATTGCAGGGACCCACATACTGGGGACATCATCTGCTACCTCCCAGGGTGCTCATTAGCAGGAAAATGGACTCAAAAGTAGGCACTCCAGAGTGGGATGTGGTTGTCCCAAGCAGTGTCTTAACCATGGCACCAAGTATCCACCCTGGTGCCTGTCTTTCTGTTCTGGCTTAGCCACGTAGTTGCAGGCAACAGAATTTCCTTTAAAAAAATAGATGGTACCCCATTATGTATGTATGCCATATTTTCTTTATTTATTCATTCATCTTATGATGGACACTTAGATCAATGGTATTTCTTGGCTATTGTGAATAAAGCAACAATAAACATGGGACTGCAAGAAACTTTTTGATTTGCTGATTTCATTACATTACAAACATATAGCACCCAGATGTGGGATTGCTGGGTAAAATGACAGTTTTGTTTTTAAATTTTTGAGGAACCTCCAAGCTGTTCTCCATAATGGTGATACTGATTTCCATTTCCACAGTCGATGAAGGAGGATGTCCTTTTCTCTCCATCCTTACCAGCACTTGATATCTTTTGTCTGTTTGATAACAGTCATCCTAATAAGTGTGAAATGGCATCTTATTGTGGCTTTAATTGACATTTCTCTGATTAGTGATATTGAACATTTTTATATATCTTTTGAGCATTTTTATATTTGTGGTTTGGGAAATATCTATTTAGGAACTGAGTCTATTTTTTAATCAGATACTTTGATTGTTTTTTGCTGTTGAGTTGTGTGAATTTTTAAATGTCTTTGGATACTAACCTTTGACTTTATGTATAAGGCTTTAGTCTGTTGTCAGTTGATTTTTGTTAGATAAGGAGCGAACTTCACTTTTTTTGCACGTGAGTATCCAGTTTCCCAAACACCATTTACTGAACAGGCTCTCCTTTCCTCATTGTGAGTACTTGAAGACTTCATCAAAAGGAAGTACTTTTATTACCCCATTTTACTCATAAGTAAATCATATTTTAGAGATTTAATTAAGAGCTAATAGTCATGGCTTATTATCTCAACCTAATTTCCCCGCTTCCCAAGTCCATGCTGTTAGTTAAGATCCTAAAAATGGGGACTGGCATTGTGGCATAGTAGGCAAAGCTGCAGCCTGTGATACCAGCATCCCATATGGGTGCCAGTCCATGTCCTGGCTGCTCCATTTCTGATCTAGCTCCCTGCTAATGATCCTGGAAAAGCAGCCGAAAATGGCTCAAGTGTTTGGGCCCCTGTCACCCACCTCGGGGAACTGATAAAAAACTCCTGGCTCCTGGCTTCAACATGAGTAAACTAGAGGATGGAATACTTTGTGTGTGTGTGTGTGTAACTCTGGATTTCAAATAAATAAATGAATATTTTTAAAACTCCACAAAATGAAAATTTATTTTATTTTTTTAAGATTCATTCATTTAGTTGAAAGGAAGAGTTACAGAAAGAGAAAGAGAGAGAGAGGGAAAGAGACATAGAGAAGTCTTCCATCTGATGGTTCACTCCCCAATGGCTCAATCACTGGTCTGGGCCAGCTAAGAGCCAAAAGTTTGGTCTCCCACATGGGTGCAGGGGCCCAGAGACTTGGGCCATCTTCTATTGCTTTCCCAGGCATAATAGCAGGAAGTTGGATCATAGGTGGAGCAGCCAGGACTCAAACTGGTGCCCATATGGATGCCAGCACTGCAGCGGGCAGCTTAGCTTGCTGCTCCACAGCGCCAGCCCTTAAAAAGGAAAATTTAAATGATGCCTCCAGAAAAGTCAATATTTTCCTAAACTGTCCGCATGTGCATCTGACATTGCATATACATCTGACATTGGTGTCCCTGTGTGTGTTGAGGGGTTGAGATCATTGACCTAAATTAATAGCTTAGGCACTTATAGATAAGAAGAACAAAGTAAGTTATCATTGTATCCCCTCTAAATCAAATAAGCAGTATTTAGTACATACTGTGTCAAAATTCATCTTGACCATATTGAACAGTCATATGGTTCCCGCAACTGTAAGGGAAGTAATTGCACAAATTGGACCAAAGCCCCCGTGATAGAATCCATTCTTACACTGTGGAGAGCCACCAGGGGAGGTGACGAGAATTCTATTTAGCTTTTATCATTAATTGGCCTGACAACTTGTCTATAAAAAATGAGGTATCAGCAAAATTTTATTGTGAGGTTCAAATGAGAAAACATAAGTAAGAGTGAACAATCTAATATTTAATGTACTGCATAACTATAAATGGCTTCTTTTTAAAGAGTAATGCAATGGATTTAAGCATATCCTTAAAATTGTGCAGCTATCACCACCATCATATGAAATATTACAACGTCTCATGACCTCAAAAAGAAACCCTGTGTCTAAATACTAAATTACTCCCCATTTTACTCCTCAGTCTGACCTTGGGCAATCACTTTCTGTTTCTATGGATTTGCCTAATCCGATGATTTCATGTAAATCTTTACACGCATTATGTGGTCTTTGTGTTTGACTTCTTTCATTTTACCTAAGGTTTTCAAGGTTCATCCATGTGGTAACATGCAATAGTACTGCTTTCTTTTTGGTCACTAATTAATGTTCCATTATTTGGATCTACCACATTTGTTTATCCATTCATCAATAAATACTTGTGTTATTTCATTCATCAATGAATACTTGTGTTATCAATGAACACTTGTTGGCTCTGATGCATGATATGGCTATGATGGTTCATGCTGACTCAGAGTTAGATTTCTTTTTTCCTTTTTATTTTTCAGTTTAGTTACTAATGTGCTGTGTATTTCACAATCTAAAATATTTGATTTTACTTATCTTTTAAAACATTGATTTTTTTATTAGTAGTAATTGTACATATTTATGGATACAGTGTTTGCTTCCTATCCAGCTTCCTTTTAATGAGCTTGGGAAAGCAACAGAAGCTCACCCAAGGGTTTAGGACCCTACCGCCCATGTAAAAGACATGGATAGAGTTCCAGGCTCTTGGGTTTAACTTAGACAGCCCTGGCTATTGTGGCCATTTAGGGAGTGAACCAGCAGTGGAAGATTTCTCTCTCTTGCTCTTTGTCTCTCTCCCTCCCTCCTTTCAAAAACATAAATAAACCTTTGAAATATAAAAATAATTAAATTTCCTATTCTTTATCATCATCAGCATTGGAGCCTGGGAGCTCCTCTTTTCTACTTGCCCAGGAGACAAGAGTGCAGACTACAGTTACCCCACTATGCTATGTAATGCTGGGAGCTTATTTCTTCTAACTAATTATGATTTGGCTTTGGATATCTACCCAAGAACTGGTTTTCAATTTAGCAGATAGAGCAAGAACCACTTGGCAGAATTCCTTTTGGATTCAAATAAAGCTACAAGGGTTGGCATTGGAGCTAGTGGTTAGGATGCCCACTTCCCATATCAGAGTTCCTGAGTTTGAGTCTGGTTCTAACTCCTCATTCCAGCTTCCTGCTGGTGCGACCCTGAGAAGCAGCAGTAATGGCTCAAGCAGTTGGATTTCTTTTCTCAAATGGGACATCTGAATTGTGTTCCTGGCTCCTGGTTTTGACCTGGCCCAGCTTGGCCATGGCAGGTTATTTGGAAAGTGAACAAGCAGATGAGAATTTGCTCTTTTAATCTCTGTCTCTCAAAAAAATTTTAAAAAAAGACTAAAAGTGTAGCTTTTGCACCTTTAAAGGAATGTCTGTAAATTTGTATGTCCTGTTCTTTACAGATTCCCCTGAAGTGGTGATGTAGAAATTCTGATGAATGATTCTGGTAGGCTACAGCACACGCCCCAACCCACTACTGCAGTGACCCAGCACAGATACCACATTCTCCCTCTTCTTGCTTTCCTCGCCCTTTTCTTTTCTCAGTTTTAAGTGTGAGATTTGAAAGCACACGAGGAAAGTATTCAAAAGATGGAAAAAGTAATCACGGAGCTCTCAGTAATTTAGTAGTGCACAAAAGAAGCCGTGCGTGCATATTTGTTTGGTTGGTTGGTTTGGCGTACTTCATACAGATTGGTGCTCCCTGTTCTTTCCTTTCTTCCAGACAGCACCCTGTGCAAGTTGCTTTTCTGGAGCTCTGAGGCTGGGAGTTTGTGCAGAGAATGGGGGAGGGAGTCATGCACGGCACAATGAAGCAAACTTGTTTAGCAGAAGCCTTTCCTGTCTGAAGGCCTGTTGAAAGGCTCATGGGAAATAAGCTAATGGCCTTGGTGGCATGTCATGTGGATATTTATAGCAAAGAGAATGATCACTTCAAGTTGCCAGTGTCACTTCTGACACGGGAACATAGATCATAGAAATGAGATTTCTGTGCCAAGTATACCTGGAGTCAGCAGGTGCCTGCCTATGGCACTGGTTCAAGTTCCTTTTATTTGATTTTCCCCATGGTATGTTAATTTTTCCCTTTTTCAAGTTTACAGGGAATGGAAATATCCATAGTGTTTCCCTTTAATTTAATGTTTTATATTATGCAATCCTCTGACTCCTCTGTCCTCACCACATCTACTGTCTGCATTCCCATTCGCATCTTTCTGGTTTCCCAGTTCCTGGTCTCAGGTTAGGCTTCTTCTCCAGGCATCCACATGGCTCCTGCACTCACTCTCTTCAGATCTTCCCTCAGAGCCACCTCTCACAGAGCTCTCTCCACCCATCCTGTTTAAAACACCAATTCTCCACCACCGCACATTCTCTTCCCCATTACACTAATTTAGCTTTTTAATCACTTGCCCACATTTTTATACATTTGTTTATTGGTTGGCTATTGTTTGCCTCTGTCTGTGCCAGAAGCCTCATTGGGCAGAGATTCTCTGTTTAACTCACTGCAGTGTCCCTGAAGCCTAGAAGTACACCCAGCTACAGGAGCACTTAGTGATTATATGTTGACTGTGTTAAGACCACTAACACTGGAGAAATAGTATGACACAAAATGAGCTTTGAAAACATGTAATGCATGAATTAAATGATTTGAAAAATGTCAAGATAGATTGTCAGGTGTGTTTGGTTTGCTTTGGGAGAGTGAGGAAAGCTTTCAAGTCACTACAGTTTGCACTGCCTGCATACCTACAGATGGGATGTCCATGTACAAGAATATGCGGGTTGCTGCACTTCCCTTACCCCTCCCTCTATGGAAATTCTGACAAGTTTTCCTCCACAAATCTTCTAGGATGGGACTACAATCTTTATGTGCAGACCATCAACCTCAACTGAGTTTAATCATCTATGTTTAGTTAAACATGGCTAAAACTGTGGCCATTTCATAGATTTTTGAATCGAACCACAACTTCTTTTGGATCTAGCAAAGAGAGATTTGGTGAATTTTCTCAGAGATTGAATTTTTGCTCATATTGTATTCAAATCAGTCATGATACAGAGTTGAGTAAGATGGATTATTCTCCTGCACTTCAAAGAAGAATGAACTCTGTGTATGATAATGGAATTATTTTTAGGCATATGAAGGTCATCTATAAAAAATTCTCATTGACTTAAGAGATGTCCTGTTCCTCTAACTTGAATATGAATAAAATATGTGCAATCATGCTATTGCATGTGAGCTCCTATATTTAGTCCTGTGCAGAGATTGTCTTGCTTTTAGACTAGAACAGATGCTCTTTTGTAAAAATTTCAGAGCAGGTAGTTATGTGCCCTCATTTGTTCCCATAAAAGGAAATTTATATAGGTTAAGGATGCAACGGGAGAAGCTGCTTCTTCCTACCGTCCCTTTCCACATGTGTTACCTCCTGTCCCCCCGCCCCCAGCCCCTTCCTCACCTACACACTGTGACCACGCCCATTCCTCTCATGAAAAGTGGACATCTTTTTGCTGTTGCTAATTGATTGGCAACACGTCCGCATTTCATGCTGAGAAGACAACAGAGCTTGCCTTTACTGCCTTAGCTGAAGAAGACCAAACTGCCTCCTCTCTGCTGCTCTCAGCTACCCGGAAATTGTTGTCACTCAGAGATTCTGGCCAAGTAGACGCTCCCTAACAAGAGTACAGGGAATGTAAATGTCAGAAAGTCAAAGCACAGGATGGGAACAACTCTGTGTTGCATTTAATTAACTGCTGACCATGACTAGACTTCACCAATCTAGACTTGGCGGCTGTATCAGCTGCCATTTCATTCAGCTATTCTTGGTTTTATAACATTTGTGTTATGGGAAATTAGAGCAATTTCTACAATGCTTTTGATATTCCCCCCATCAACAAAGCACAGTTTTCAGAGGAGACAATGCTCTTTTGTTGCCCTCTAATGTTGGCTGCCTTTTCCTTAGACCCTTAGCCTGGATCAAGAATCTCTCGACTTCCCCATCACAACAGCCATTTGTTTCCGACTCTCCGCTTGTTCCATTGTGTATTGTCCAATATCCTATATGTCCCTTTCAGGGTTTGGTGGTTGGGGTTGGCTGAGGGGATGCCCGCATGCTATGTGAAAGACCTTTGGAAAGTTAACCTAGATAAGAGGAATATATTAAACTAAACCGGATTCAGGCAGTCTTGAATGGGAGATTCTTTCTCTTTGTAATCAACACTTGAGTTGTAATTGATAGGAGACGTCTTTAAGGAATGCTGATTTTTAAAAAACATTCCAACAGCAGAACTATGTATTTCCTTCATGCAAGGCACTCTCTTTGAGGCCTGCAACTTCTCTGGGACAGGAGAGGCCAGTGCCGAAGTATAAAGCACACAAACTCTTCAGGCAGACCAACTCAACTGTGCGGGAATTAATCTTTATTTTAGAAGATCTGAGTTTGTATTTGGGTTCTTTTCATTTCTTCTTTATTTCTGTCTTTGATTGGGCTGATTTTGACAGCCCAAGTGGATCTCAGAGAAGTGATGGCTTTTACAAATGCATGAAGAAATATACGGCCTTACTGTTAAACTCTCTAATTTATGTTTGAGATTCTGTAGAATCCAGAACCAGCTTTTGCATAATTATTAGAAGGATTTTTGTGTCTGTTTCTAGAAATTGGAATGTATTATTTCTTTTTGGATGGGCAATTTTTTTAAAAAAAATTATTTATTTATTTGAAGGGCAGAGTTACTGAGAGAGAGAGGAGAGACAGAGATTAAGAAAGATCTTCCATCTGCTGGTTCACCCCCCAAATGGCCACAGGAGCCAGTGCTGGGCTGGTCTGAAGCCAGGAGCTTCTTCCAGGTCTCCCACGTGGGTGCAGTGGTCCAAGGACTTGGTACATTCTCTGCTGCTTTCCCAGGCACATTAGCAGGAAGCTGAGGGGCTGGCGCTGTGGTACAGTGGGTTAACGCCCTGGTCTGAAGCGCCAGCATCCCAAATGGGTGCCAGTTTGAGATCTGGCTGCTCCACTTCCTGTCCAGCTCTCTGCTGTGGCCTGGGAAAGCAGTAGAAGATGGCCCAAGTCCTTGGGCCCCTGCACCCACGTGGAAGACTGGGAAGAAGCTCCTGGCTTCGGATCGGCACAGCTCCGGCCATTGCGGCCATCTGGGGAGTGAAACATTGGATGGAAGACCTCTCTCTCTCTCTCTCTCTGACTCTCCTCTCTCTGATTAACTCTGACTTTCCAATAAATAAATTTTTCCTTAAAAAAAAAAAAAAGGAAGTTGAATAGGAGGTGGAGCAGCCAGGACTCAGACTGGCACCCAGTGAGATGCTGCCATCTTAGATCGAGGCTTTTCCTGCTACACCACAGTGCTGGCCTCCATATAATACTTTTATAGTCTGAATTTTCAATTTGCACTTTACCTGATGGTGCTTCAAACAGTTTGTGGAAATGTGGAATTAAATGATACATTTTTTAATTTTTTATTTGTGTTTTCTTTCTTTATTTTTGAAAGGCAGAGATACAGAGAGAGAAGGACAGAGTGAGATAGATCTTCCATCAACTGATTCAATCCCCAAGTGGCTGCACCACCAGACTGGGCCAGACTGAGCCAGAAGCCAGGAGCCAGGAGCCTCTTCCCCATCTTTCATGTGGGTACAAGGGCCCAAACAGTTGAGCCATCTTCCACTGCTTTTTACTGGAGCATTAGCAGTGAGTTGGATCAGAAGTGGAGCAGCTGGGACTTGAACCAGCATGCATATGAGATGCTGACACTGCAGGCAGAGGCTTAATCTTCTATGCCACTGAGCCATCCCTGATACATTTGTTTTGGTGCAAAATTTTGAAATCTATTCATAATTCTTTCTTAATATATATTTTCATAATTAGTTGAAGACCTGTTGCATGCATGGATTTCAAATTGTTTAGCATCAAAACTTACCCTTTAAATCCATTTTAAATGAACATTTTGAACACATTTTAATATTTGTTCAATATATGAACATAAGTATTCATAAATTAACATAAATATATAAATATCATCCATACATAAATATATATCAATGAATTTGTCTAATATATGAAGATAAATGTTTGAAAATGGACATATATACCAATATGTGAGCATATTTGTGTATAAATGATCATATTTACTGTTATATTCCTCAATTTATTCTCTAGTTCCTTTCAATAACTTAATTCATCAGGAAATATAAGACCAAGTGTATTTTCTTTCTGAAACCTTGATGCCATTTATCAGTGTTCTGGAAGAGGAGTTATTTACTTTTATACTATACCATAAGCTGTGATACATGTAATTTTTTAAGTATTTACAGCAACCATCAGTGAATTGTTAATAATCATCACTTTAAAATAAGATGATTTGGGAAGTCACTTGACCAAGCTATTAAGATGTCCAAGTCCCATATCAAAGTACTGGGGTTTAGTACCTGGCGCTAGCTCCTAACTCCAGCTTTGGGTTTCTGCCCAAATCAGGTGCCAGGATCTTCTTCCAAGTCTCCAATGTAGGTAGCAGGGACCCTAGCTCTTTGGTCATCTTCTGCTACTTTCCCAGTCACATAAACAGAGCTGGATCAGCGCCTAAGTAGCATGCCAGAGGCTCAGCCTACTACGCCACAGCATTGTCCCCTTGAAGGATTTTTTGCACATCATTATGTTGTTACAATAAACTTTCTTTTTTAAAGATGTATGATGAGATATTTGTGGACAAAAAGGAAAATAGCAAATAAATGAGGAGCAAAAGAAAGCAGTTATTAACCATTAGTGACAGAGATGGTATATGGGAGCAAAGAGAGTCAATTCATAAATTGTAACTTGAATTAAAGAATCTGTTTTTAAGATTATGAATTTAAAAGGGTGAAATTAGGCCGGCGCCGCGGCTCACTAGGCTAATCCTCCGCCTAGCGGCGCCGGCACACCGGGTTCTAGTCCCGGTCGGGGCGCCGGATTCTGTCCCGGTTGCCCCTCTTCCAGGCCAGCCCTCTGCTGTGGCCAGGGAGTGCAGTGGAGGATGGCCCAGGTGCTTGGGCCCTGCACCCCATGGGAGACCAGGAAAAGCACCTGGCTCCTGGCTCCTGCCATCGGATCAGCGTGGTGCGCCGGCCACAGCGCGCTGGCCGCGGCGGCCATTGGAGGGTGAACCAACGGCAAAGGAAGACCTTTCTCTCTGTCTCTCTCTCACTGTCCACTCTGCCTGTCAAAAAAAAAAAAAAAAAAAAAAAAAAGGGTGAAATTAAAAACTTAAAAATGTGTCGGCCAGCGCCGCGGCTCACTAGGCTAATCCTCCGCCTTGCAGTGTCGGCACACCGGGTTCTAGTCCCGGTCGGGGCACCGGATTCTGTCCCGGTTGCCCCTCTTCCAGGCCAGCTCTCTGCTGTGGCCCGGGAGTGCAGAGGAGGATGGCCCAAGTGCTTGGGCCCTGCACCCCATGGGAGACCAGGAGAAGTACCTGGCTTCTGCCATCGGATCAGCGCGGTGCACCGGCTGCAGCGCACCAGCCCCGGCGGCCATTGGAGGGTGAACCAACGGCAAAGGAAGACCTTTCTCTCTGTCTCTCTCTCTCACTGTCCACTCTGCCTGTCAAAAAAAAAAAAAAAGTGTCAAATCTGCCATCTTTTCTAGGGAGTAGGATATTAAAACATATTTTAACTTCAAATAAAAGATAGAGATAATTTATTTCAAATACTTTTTTTATTTATTTGACAGGTAGAGTTATAAGCAATGAGAGAGAGAGAGAGAGAAGAGAGAAAGAAAGGTCTTCCTTCTGTTGGTTCACTCCCCAAATGGCAGCTATGGCCAACGCTGTGCCGATCTGAAGCCAGGAGTCAGGTGCTTCCTCCTGGTCTCCCCTGCGGGTGCAGGGCCCAAGCACTTGGGCCATCCTCTACTACCTTCCCGGGCCACAGCAGAGAGCTGGACTGGAAGAGGAGCAACTGAAACTAGAACCCAGTGCCCATATGGGATGCCAGCGCTGCAGGCAGAGGATTAACCAAGTGAGCCACAGTGCCGGCCCCATCAAATACATTTAAAAAAAAAAACTTAAAATAAAAATATGAATTTATAGAATTGATTTAGCATTTAATATAATTTGATACATGGCAAACAATTTTATATTGATTAAAAGTGTAAGGCCAAATTGAGTTGTTCTAGAAGTTTCATGCCAAATTGTAAAATCAATATTAGAAAACTCAGAAGAAATATTAATTTCTATTAATTCTTTGATAGATGATATTAAAAACACAAGCCATTTCAATAAAATGAATAATATGCTTACAGGTAATTAAACTTTACATTCAACAAAACATTTTTTAAAGATTTTTTTATTTATTTGAAAGTCAGAGTTATACAGAGCAATGAGAGGCAGAGAGAGAGAGAGAGAGAGAGAGAGAGATCTTCCATCCACTGGTTCACTCCCCAGATGGCTGCAACAGCCAAAGCTGGGCAGATCCAAAGCCAGGAGCCAGGAGCTTCTTCCAGGTCTCCCATGTGGGTGCAGGGGCCCAAGGACTTGGGCCATCTTCCACTGCTTTCCCAGGCCAAAGCAGAGAGCTGGATTGGAAGTAGAGCATCCAGGACTCAAACCAGTGCCCATGTGGGATGCCAGCACTGCAGGCGGTGGCTTTACCCACTAAGTGCTGCCCCAGCATACATATTAATTTCAAGAGAATTTAAGGAATTCATAAACACTGTATAAAGGCCAGATAGGGGCTGGTTTTGAGGTATAGTAGATAAAGCTGCCTCCTCCAATGCTGGCATCCCATATGGACAATAGTTTGAGTTCTGGCTGCTCTACTTCCTATCTCCCTGCTGATGGCTCCTGCACCCACCTGAGAGATCTGGCCCAGTCTCTGCCATTACGGCCATTTGGAGAATGAACCAAGGATGGAAGATCTTTCTTTCTTTCCCTCTCTCTCTCTCTGCCTTTCAAATAAATAAATCTTTTTAAAATGCTAGGACATAAAAAACAGTAACTTATAAAACTCAAAAATTACATTTTACTTTCCTGATAGCTTTTCATAAAAGTGTATATTACATTTTGTACTCTATTATTTGAAAATTAGAAATAAGAAAAACATTTAGATATCTATTTTTAAGAAATAAAATTAAAAAAGGAAATTATAGACTATTTAAAGAAGATAAAATTAATGGGTACATAAAAGAAGATATGGAAAATGCATACATTTCAAAAACATCTGTCTATTTATTTGAAAGGCAAAATTAGACAGAGAGATCATCTATCCATCTTCTATTCACTCCCCAGATGGCCTCAACAGTCTGGGCTGGGCCCAGTCGAATCCAGGAGCCTGGAACTCCAAACAGGTCTTCTGTATGGTGGCTGGGATCCAAGTGCTTGGTCTTCTGCTGCTTTCTCAGGCACGTTATTGACAGGGAGCTGGATCATAAGCGGATCAGCTGGGGCTGTAACTGGTGCTCCTAAGGGGGGCTACCTTTGTAGGTGGTGGCCTAACCCACTGAGCCACAACACCAGCTCCAGGAAAACTCATATTGTTAAATGCTGGACTCCACAGGTGAAGAAAATGTATGATTTGAGCATTTTCCCAGAAAGTCAGATGAGAAACATTGGAATAGGAGCAAGTGCTGGTATAGTGGTTAAATTGGTCTTTTGATGCCTACACCCTGTATCAGAGTACTTGGGTTCGAGTCTTGAAACTGCTGCTGATTTCAACTTCCTGTCAATACATACTATAGGCCAGCACCGCGGCTCACTAGGCTATTCCTCCACTTGGGGCACCGGCACCCTGGGTTCTAGTCCCGGTCAGGGCGCTGGATTCTGTCCCGGTTGCTCTTCTTCCAGTCCAGCTCACTGCTGTGGCCCAGGAGTGCAGTGAAGGATAGCCCAAGTACTTGGGCCCTGCACCCCATGGGAGACCAGGAGGAAGCACCTGGTTCCTGGCTCCTGGCTTCGGATTGGCGCAGCGCGATCGGTAGTGGCCACTTGGGGGGGTGAACCATCGGAAAAGGAAGACATTTCTCTCTGTCTCAGTCTCTCACTGTCTAACTCTGCCTGTCCAAAAAAATAAATAAATAAATAAATAAAAGCACAACAGTAGGATCACAAAATAAGTGTAGTGGGTAATTATTTGTTCCCTGAATTCTGTCCTGAAGTCAGCTCTTGGAAACTTCCTGTATGAGTGTGTGCTACGCTGTTTTCCCTGAGAGAATATGGGAGGAGCCAGGATGATATGTGAAGCCTGGAGAGGAAAAGGTGTGAATCAAGTGTGAGAGGCACACACACAGCCTAATGCGCAAATAATCTAAACGCAACCACATAGAGGTTCTGCATTTAAGTAAGCTTTGGTGTATTTTGCGCCGAACTGTTTTGGTAATTAAATGTTAATGATTGAAATGCAGTATAATCTGCTTTCTGAAACTTAATAAAAGTTTTCTTTAAATAATAGCATAACATTATTTTCAAATATGCAGGGGAGAACTTCCCACAAACTTTAATTTTCATCTTATCCCTGTGTTAGGATCTCACTGTAGACAGCTACTTGAAATTTAGAGCTGTTGCTGAGTTTTCTTCCCATGTGCTCCTCTTTCTCTATTTTTTTATGAATGGACATGTCGTGTGTGTATATATATATATATATATATGCAAATTTTTCATAGTTTTTATTCTGAACATATTTATGTCCCTATGGGGAGGCACTGTCTCAAATATTAACCATCCTTAAGCATTCACAAGGAAGATTGCTAAAAATCTTTGCTAAATAAAACCAGCTATCAGAACAAATATCTCCCAACTCAGTCCTAGACAAATGGTGAATTAGTGCCTGAATACCATAACACGTTAAGAACTAGGCAGCAACATTTGGTTACGGAAGGTCATCTAAACAAATGGAAGAATAATTCTCTGATAAGATAACATCCCTTGTTGTAGATACCAAGACTGTGGTGGGTTGAGGTCATCTTCCTGGACTATCATTGAGTTGAATGTTTTCATAACAGGTCAGAAGACTGTGGAAAAAAATGCATATGAGTAGATGGAGTTGGATGACTTCAGAACTAGTTTAAAATGAATCTTTCCTGACAATGTTAGTGTCTGGGAAGAACATTTCTGTATACCTCTTTGATATCCACAAGGGTACTTCAAAAAAGTTAGTGGAAAATGGAATTCCAAGTTTATTTTGGTGAATTAAGTCTTGAAATATATCAAAGTTTTGCCATAACCCAAATTTTCCATGATCTTTTCTGCCTTGGAATATTACTGTCCAAAAGAATAGAAGTTAGCACAGCAATACCATTTCCAGGCTATCCAAATTAAGGTGGATAGAGCAAACACTTTCAAATTAGTTTCAAGGAAAGACATTTAAATATGTTTTAAAAGGAAAGCAAATACCAAGGTGAAATGGAAATGCAAGGTAAATCAAGAGTTAAATTTTAAGCTGTAAAACATTAAGGTGTTTCCACAATGAAGTGCTTCGCTGAATGTATAAAACTTGGATGAACTGTAAAGATCAAAAATTTGCTGATAAAATGACTTCAAAGAAAGTGAAAAATTGTATGAAAGTAGAAATGTCTGGAACTCGTTGAGCTAATTCAGGCAGGAGGAAAGATAACGAAAGTGGATAATGGGCTGTAATTAGTGTTCAGACCTCCTGCAAACTTGTGAGAGTCAACAGTTACTTCAGTTCAAGATAGAGACACTAAAGCTTTGGCAGCAAAATCTCATAACTCTTTTCAAAGAAAAAATACACTGATGCATTTCTAAAGGAAGAAAATCAGTAGAAGACCCGTGAGCCTGAGACGTCCTTATTCGTCAAAGTTCCACACATGTAAGGAGACCATTGATCATGCTAGCTGCAGCCAAATTGAATTCTGGGAATGTTATCTGCTTTCTCTGAGGTGGGGCAGAATGTTGACAGAGAGACATCTTTGATGGAAAAATAAGAACAAATTGTTTTACACTTCTGCAGAGATTGTTATCAACGACTTAGAAAAATCTCCAACCTGATAACCATCCATTTGCTGAGTGGGTGATACCTCTGTGGTGTGATTTGAATGACATGATGGGTCTCCGCCCGAGAGCATTTCAGATGAGGTAGCCATGGTGCCTACAACACCAGTAATAATTGCTGTCTCTGTGAGGATGCCTTTTGTTGGCAAACCGACACAGTTCATATGTATAGGGGAGATGAGAATGAACACATTAAGGTTAATTAATTTTCAAGAGGGTGTTATTTGGTATGATGGAAAGAACCATAAGTCTTAAAATTGAAACCAAAAACATTAAAAAAAAATAGTTTTGAAAGCCAGTGTCACCCATAACCTTTTCATCTGATGAAATGGACACTTCATGCTCATTAAACAATAACTCTATTTCCCCTTCCCCAGTCCCTTATGACCACCGTTCAGTGGTCCATCTCTATGACTGGCTGCTCTGAGTACCTCAAATAAATGCAAATGGAATCATACTTGTTTTTTTTCTTGGTGACTGGCTTATTTCACTTAGCATAAAGTCCTTGGGGTTCATTCCTGTTGTAGCATATGCCAGGATTTCCTTCCTTCTCAAGGATGAAGCCTGGTCCATTGTTTGCCTGTTTATCCCTTCCCCTGTCAGTTGCCACTGGGACCGCTTCCACATTGCAGCTACCTATTGTGAATAACGATACTATGAACATGGATGGGCAATTATCTGTTTGAGAATTTGTTTTCAGTCTTCTTGGGTGTATCCCCAGAAGGGGGATTGCTGAGGCATATGGTAACTCTATTTTTAATTTCTGGAGGAAACGGCATACTGCTTTGGGCAAAGCCTGTACCATTTTATGTTCCCACCAACAGTGCACCGGGGTTCTAATATCTTCACATCCTCACTAATCTGCGCTATTTTCTACCTTTTTGAAAATAGCCATTCTAATTGGTATGAGGTGATATCTTGCTGTATTTTTTTAATTTCATATATACATTTTTAAGAGCATAACAATACTTCCCACCATCCTTTCCCTCCCTCCTCATTCTTTTCTTATTTTTACTTTAATTTTTACAATGACATATTTTCAATTGTCTTTATCATCCTAAGTTCAATCCTCCATTAAATAAAGAATTCTGCAAGTAGTAAGTAGAAAAACCACTGTTCCTCAAGAGTATAGACAAGGGCTATAAGCAATCATCAAATCTCAGAAAGTCAATTTTGCTCATATAGATTACATTTTTTTGGTACTCTGTATATTAGTTACCACAAATCAGGGAAAACATATGACATCTGTCTTTTGGGGCCTGGCTTAGTTCACTAAGCATAATGGTCTTCAGTTGGAGTTTTGATTTGCATTTTCCTAATGATTAATGATGTTTGGCAATGCTGAGCATCTTTTCATAAGCATATTGGTGATCTATGTGTCTTTGGATTTAGTTCTTTTGTTATTGGGTTTTAGAAGCTGTCTGTATATTGTCAAATAATGTGTCTTTCACCCCATTCTGTGGGGTGATTTTATACTATGCTGACACTGTTTTTTGAAAATTTTATTCATTTGTTTCAATTTTATTTGAAAGGCAGAGAGATTTACTCATAGGGAGAAAGAGAGAGAGAGAGAATCTCTCATGATTGTTTCATTCTTCAAATGTCCCCAAAAGCCCAAAAGCCAGGGCTGGGCCAAGCTGGAGCCAGGAGCTGGGAGCTCAACGTGGGTCTCCCACGTGGGTGGCAGAGACCAAGTTCTTGAGCAATGATTATCTGTTGCCTCCCAGGGTGCATATTAGCAGAAAGCTGGAATGAAAGAGAGAAACCAGAGTTTGAACCTGGTCCTCTTATATAAGATGTAAGCTTCCCAATAACCACTGTGCCAAATTCACAATGATAGTGTTTTTTGGTGCACACAAAAAATTAAATTTTCTCAAGTCCAGTTTTTTTTTCTTTTATTGCGTTCCTTTATTGTCCTATTGAAGAGATCATTGACAAGTCTGATGTCATGGCACTTTTGCCTTTTATTTTTTTCTAAGAGTTTTATAACTTTAGTTCTTATTCTTAGATCTTTAATCTATTTTGAGTTAATTTTTATATGTGGTATTAGGTAATAATCCAAGTTCATTTTTGCACACATAGATGCTGATGTTTTCTGACACATGTGTTGCAAATACTTTCCTTTCTCTATTGAATGGCTCTGTCACCCTTTTCAAAGATAGTTTGACTATATGCGACAGTTTCTGGATTGTCTATAACATTGCTTTGTTCCATATGCCTGTTTTTATGACAGTACCATATTATCTGATCACTGTGTCTTTCAAGTGAATGTTGAAGTCAGGGAGTATGAGTCCTTCAGTTTTGTTCTTCTTTTTCAGTTGTTTTTCCTATTTGGGGTGCTTTGAAATTCTGTGTAAATCTTAGTTTTTTTTTTTAATAGGAATTGCATAAAATCTTTAGGTTGCTTTAGATAGTTTTGACATCTTTACACTATTAAATATTCCTACCCATAAACATTGTATGTGTTTCCACTTATTTATATATATTTTTAGATTTTATTTATTTATTTAAGTGGTAGAGTTACAGACAGTGAGAGAGAGAGAGAGAGAGAGAAAGAGAGAGAGGTCTTCTATACACTGGTTCACTCCCCAAATGGCTGCAATGGCCAGAGTTGAGGCGATCCAAAGCCAGGAGCCAGGAGCTTCTTCCAAGTCTCCCACGTGGGTGCACGAGCCCAAGGACCTGAGCCATCTTTCCTGGTTTCCAGGCCATAGCAGAGAGCTACATTGGAAGTGAAATATTCAAGACTACAACTGGCACCCATATGGGATGCCAGCTCTGCAGTTGGATGATTAACCTACTGTGCCACAGAGCCAGCCCCTATTTATATCTTATTTGATTTCTTTCAGAAATGTTTTGTAGTTTTCACATTTTTCTCCCTTGGCTAAGTTATGTTAAATCATAAATCTTAAATGTTACTGTAAATAGAATTGTTTCTATAATTTCATCTTTATATTGCTCATTATAGTGTATAAAAATGTGATTTTTGTGTACTGTCTTTTTATCCTGCTACTTGTAGCTTTTAGGCTTTCTCTGTTGACTATGATGCTTAATGTGGGCTTTTCACTGCGGCTTTTTCTGGGTTGAAGTAGTTTTATTCCAGGTCGCCGTTGTGGCATAGCAGGTTAAGCCACTGCTCACAATGCCACCAGCAACCCTTATTGGAGTGCTGGTTCAAGTCCAGGCTGCTCTGCTTCAGCTCCCTGCTAATGCACCTGGGAAAGCAACTGAAGATGGCCCAGGAAACTGGGCCCCTATCATCCATGTGGGAGACACAGATGGAGTTCTGGATTCCTGGCTTCAATCTGGCCCAGTGCTGGCAGCTGCTACTATTTAGAAAGTCAACCAGTGGCTGGAAGATTTGTTTCTTTACCTTTCTCTTTCATTGTGCCTTTCAAATAAATAAAATAAATCCTAAAATGTTGTTACCTTCTCTTCTTAATTTTTGAGTAATTTTATTATGAAAAAGTGTTGAATTTTATCAAAGGCATTTTCTGCATTGAGATGATGACATATGAATTTTCCCTCTTCCTTTGTTAGTGTGATGTATCATATTGATCAGTGTTTGTTATTTTGAACTATTTTTATATGTCAGGAGTAAATCCCAGTTGATTGCAGTATATAATCCCTTTAATATGCTGCTAAATTTGGCTCCTGGTATTGTTTAGAGTTTTTCATTGATGTTCATCATGGATGTTGGTTTGTAGTTTTCTTGTAGTGTCTTTGTCCAGCTTAGGTATCAGGGTAATACAGGCTTCAAAGAACAAGTTGAGAGTTTTTTCTCTCTTTGAGTTTTTTGGAAAACTTTGATAAGGATAGGTGTTGGTTCTTCCAATGTTTGGAAAGAGTCTCAGAGTCAAGTCAAAAATCTCTTTCAGGGCTTTTCCTCACTGGGAGATTTTTGATTACCTACTCAACCTCTTTTCTTGTTCTATGTCTATTCAGATTTTCTACTTCTTTGTGATTTACCTGTAGTAGGTTTCATATTTCTAGGAATTTATTGATTTCATCTAAGCTTTCCAATTTAATGACATACAATTGTTCATAGCCTTCTCTTCCATCTGGTTGATTTATCTCTATTGCTTTTCTATCTTCTATTTTACATACTCTGGTCTTTATTGTCCCCTTCCTTCTGGCTTTCAGATTAATTTGTTCTTCTTTTTCTAGTTCCTTAAGTTGTGAAGTTGGGTTGTTGATTTGGGATACTTCTTGTTTTTGTAAGTTTTTTTGTTATCCATTTTTTAACTTATTTTAAAGGAAGAATGGGGGAAGGGAGAGAGATGAAAACAAAGAAGAAAAACAGAAAGAAGGGATGGAAAAAGGTCTTCCAGTTGCTTGTTCAATCCTCAAATGCCCACAATAGGGGCTGGGCCAGGCTGAAACCAGGATCCAGGGACTCAATTCAGGTCTTAAATATGGGTATCAGGACCCAAACACCAGAGCCGTCACCTGCTACCACCCAGAGTGTGCATTAGGAAGAAACTGGGGTCAGAAGCGGAACTGGGACAAGGACCTAGGCACTCAGATGTGGAATGCAGATGTCTTAAACACTATGTCAAATGCTCACTCCAATTCTTGTTTTTTGATTAAAAAAAGATTTTTTTTTATTTGGAAGGCAGAGCATCAGAGAGAGAGGAAGAGACAGAAATAGAGGGCTTCCATCTGCTGATTCATTCCTCAAATGCCTGCATCTTGGGCTAAATCAGGCCAAGGTAGAATCCAAGAACTCCATCCAGGTCTCCCAAGTGGATGGCAGAGGGCCAAGTACTTGGGCTGTCTTCCACTGCCTTTGCAGGCACATTAGCACAGAGCTGGATTGGAAGTAGGGCAGCTGGTACTCAAACTGGCTCGCTGGTGTGGGATTTTGACATCACAAGCAGTGATTTAACCCATGGCTCCACAATGCCAAACTCTCATCCTTATTTTCTGATGCAAGAATTTATAGTTATAATTTTCATATTGACACCATTTCCATGGGGTCCCGTGAGTTTTTCTTCATCCTTCATCTCTAGGTATTTTCTAATTTGCTTTGTGACTTCTTTGATTCATCGGTTGACTGTGTTTTATAATTTTCTCAAGTCTTCCTTTCCAGATTGACTTTTATTAACGATTTATAACCATATCTGTTGTGATCAGAGAAGACACTTGTTTTCCATCTTTCTTTTATCAGGTATTGAGGCTTCATTTGGGGTAATGTGTGGTCCCATGTGCAATTGAGAAGAGTGTTTATGCTGAGTGTGCCTGCTAGGTTTGCTTGATTTACTGTGTTGTATGATGAATATGCTATTGTAGGGAAATGTATCCTTGTGTGGGCTCCAAAGCTGGATTGGCAGGATTTAAATCCCTGCCAGATTCCCCTGTTACCAGCCAGCCTACTGATGGTAACAGGTAATACCTTTCAAGGGTACTGCTGTAAAAATGTGTTTAATATAGAACACATATTCTCATTCCTTCCTTTAACACCTGGTAGGATGTGACCGAATGCTTTATAACTGCCGTTTCTTTCCATTAAACTAGTTATTTCTGTGATCTACCCACAGAGAAAGACCAACTTCACATTGAGAAGTTTGTGATTCTCCTACTTTGCCCAATTTGTCATCTAAGTTCTATAAATATAAACTTTTTGTTTGTTTGTTTTTGACAGGCAGAGTGGACAGTGAGAGAGAGAGAGACAGAGAGAAAGGTCTTCCTTTGCCGTTGGTTCACCCTCCAATGGCTGTCGCGGCCCATGCACCACGGCCAGCGCACCGTGTTGATCCAATGGCAGGAGCCAGGTGCTTCTCCTGGTCTCCCATGGGGTGCAGGGCCCAAGCACTTGGGCCATCCTCCACTACACTCCCGGGCCACAACAAAGAGCTGGCCTGGCAGAGGGGCAACCGGAACAGAATCCGGCGCCCCGAGCGGGACTAGAACCCGGTGTGCCGCTGCCGCAAGGCGGAGGATTAGCCTAGTGAGTCACGGCGCCGGCCTTAAATATAAACTTTTACATCAAGCTGTTGGGCTAGAAATGTTCAACTGGTTAATAACAGTTTTCTTTTGGATGATTTCGGTAATGAGTTGGAACGAGGTAGGACTGGAAGTGATACCGGACTTTAACTCGCTCACCGCCTTCCAGGCTTCCTTTGTGCTCTGTTTCAGATCCACAACGCCTGGACACGGGGACACTTCAGAGCTTGCCTGCCCACTGATCACCCTTTTGGTGTCTGTGTGCAACTGTGGCTCTGACTCTGCCTGCTTAGCACTGAAGCAGGTATCCGAGAGCAGCTCAGTCACAGCTCCTACAGGTCAGAACCGACAGGCCCAGAAACACCAGGGCTCACTTCTGGGCCATGACGCAGGAACCTAGAACCCCGGAGCACCCATCTGCACGTGTCTTCCCAGTGTAGTCATCAACTCCTCCACTGGCTGTGTGAGACTCTAAATGCCCTCCAAAGATTCACCTTCCTGTGATTAAGAGGCTTAGCTTTGGATTTTGCAACTCTCAAGAGTAGTTTTGTGAAGTTTATTTAAGATACACTTATAGGCTCAAATTTAAGGAAACAGATCAAAGGAGGAGGAGACAGAATGTTTAATTACTGGGATTTGGGCCACATTAGATTTTAGCGACTGTTGCCCCAAAACTAACAAACAACAGAGTCAGTGTGTGAGATGATGGACAGGATCATTTGCTTAGCTTCGGTAACCTTTGTACTGCCTGTGTGTATCCATCACATGTTGCATGCCTTAAATAAATATAATAAAATTTATTTAAACAAATAAATATGTGATAAAAAACTAACTAAACAAATATTACTCAAAATTTACAAAAAATATAACCGGGGACCGTTAGAGACCATTGGGTAGGCCTGGGTTCAAGTCATGCTTCCACTGCTGATTCCACCTTCCTGCCTATGGATGCCCTGGGAGACAGAGGTGATGGTTCAAGTCCTTGGGCCCTGCCACTTACATGGAAGACCTGGATTGAGTTCCCAACTCAATGAATGATGGCAATACGTTCTTCTATCTTCTTATAGTTTTGAAATATGATTTGCATGGAGATACAAAGTTATTACATAAAGTAAATAACCAAAGTATTTTATAAATGCATTCTGTTCTATTTCAGTGGATATACTGACATTGTAGGCTTTAAAAAAGTGTTGTAAACATTCTGCGTGTGTTAAGGTTTAAAAATCTAAGGTTAGTTTACCTTAGTATATGTTTTTCCAGGAAAAACACAGTATCTTCTCTGTTAAACTTAGAATAAGATAAAGAGATGCACACTCATCCCTCATCAGTGTTGGGTGTTTTTTTCACTCCAATGCTTGCTATAGGTCACTCAATTCACTATTCAGTATCTTTAAATATTTGGTAAGAATTTCCCCCCTGAATACAAAGTGTAAAATCTCACAAGGCCATATGGTGGAGCTGGTGGTCAAAGGTTGATCCATTACTTTGAATTATTTTACTGGTTGCTGTATGTGTGATTGTATTTCTCACATATATTGCTATCTTAAGTCTGATCAATTTTTTATGAAACTTACTATCTGCTTTTGTATTTATATTTAAAATTCTTGTACTTAGTAGTTTTATTCCTAAAGAGTTAAAAAAAATTAAAGGTAGCCAGAATAGTTTTGCAATCAGAGGTAATATCATTCAAAGAAGTCATTATGGGGTATGATGTCCATATCATCCCGTCAATTACCATACAGAGATATGTGTAAAAGTACTACAGTATTTATAAGGCATAGTATAGCATCATTGCTTAAGTGAATATGGATACTCAGGGTTTAGACTCTCAGAGACTGTTAGTCATGCATATATTGCACTCACAGATTTTTTTTTCTTAAAGAAAATAAACAGCATTACTCTAAAACCCACACATTTATAATATGAAATTAAGAAACATTTACTTAGTTATCCTGTGGGACAGGGCTTATGTGGACTTGATCAGAGTGTTGTTAACTCTAATTTATATTACATTAATATGGTATGATGAGAAAATCATGAAACCAGTCTACCATGGCCAGAACTATCCCAGGCTGTACGAGATTAGCAACATGAGTAAAATAACCCCGTTTTATGCATAGAGCTTATAATTTAGTTTACAAATCGTTATTTGTAAGATTATAAAAATTAATTAACATCAAAAATTAAAATAAACCCTTAAGAATTAAAGAGCTGCCATAAGAAAATATATATTTAGAGTCTGAATAAATTTAAGAACATGGTTTGGAGTAAACATGGGAGTTTGTGTTGTGCAGAAAAATAAGTAAAAGACACTAATTTAACAGCTGTCTATATATTTCTGATTTAAAATGAAAAGTGGAAAAATCCCTCACTTTAAAATGTTTATTGATAATATCATTAGCAAAGTTACTGACCATCAAAAGTTGTATAAAATGTTTGGATGCATTTAAGAGACAGTAGGCCAGAACATACTGGAGTTTTTCTAACACATGCAAAGGTATAAGCCAGATAAATATTTCCCTTATATGAACAAACATAAGGTTTTCAAAAATGCTCACATCCAATTAAATAGTATTGATTATGCACTAATTCTAGGCTATAAAATTTAGTCCAATGGACTATTCCTGAGTGTTCAATAGAGACTGTGTGTCTCTGAGAAGGATTTAGCTTGCATTAAAGTTTCCAGGCATATCATGTGTTGAGGACAAAGGGAATCAGGTATCTTAAGCACAAACCAATAAAATCCAAAGGGGAAATGAGTTTTAGCAAGAATTCTGCTAAGATCATGCCACGAGGAATGTTAGAAAGATGACAATCATAGAGGGCAGGAGGGGCCAGCACTGAGTTGCAGCAGTTTACGCCACTGCCTCTGATGAAGGTAACCCATTTCAGAGTGCAGATCCGAGTCCCAGCTGCCCTGCTCCCAATGCAGCTTCCTGCTAATGTGCCTGGAAAGCAGCCAAAGATGGCCCCAGTGTGTGGGCCCTGCCAACCGCAGGGGAGACTCAGATGGGGTTCTTAGTCTTGACTTTGACCTTGCCCACACCTGGCTATTTGGCATGTGTGAATCAACATATGAAAGGGCTTGCCTCTCTCTCTTTCTCTCTCTCCCCGGTCGGTCTCTCATTCTACCTATTTCTATTTCATTCATTCTATTTCAAATAAAGTAAGTAAATAAATATTTAAGAAAACTAGGTGACAAGAACCAATTGTAGAAAGTCAGCTACTCATTCAAAACGCAGGACGTATTTAAGGTCCACAGAAACCTTAGACCATACGTATTTTAATTCTCACTCATTTTGCAGAGGTGGAAACTGAGTCCTAGGAAGATTAATCATGCACCCAAGATCTCACACTGAGTCAAGTGGCAGAACTGGGCTTACTAGTCGTATCTTTCGGACTCAGTTTTTATTTTATTCTCTCTTTCTCTCTCTCTCTCTCTCTCTTTTTTTTTTTTTTTTTTGGACAGGCAGATTTAGACAATGAGAGAGAGGAGAGAGAGAGACAGAGAGAAAGGTCTTTCTTTTTCCGTTGGTTCATCCCCCAAGTGGCCGCTACAGCCTGCGCGCTGTGGCCAGCGTGCTGCGCTGATCTGAAGCCAGGAGCCAGGTGCTTCCTCCTGGTCTCCTATGCGGGTGCAGGGCCCAAGCACTTGGGCCATCCTCCACTGCACTCCCGGGCCACAGCAGAGAGCTGGACTGGAAGGGGGGCAACCGGGACAGAATCCGGCGCCCCGACCGGGACTAGAACCTGGTGTGCCAGCACTGCAGGCCGAGGATTAGCCTAGCGAGCCATGGTGCCAGCCTCAATTTTTATTCTCTTAACCACATATAGATACATTTAATGTTGACTGTAGGTGCCCTTATCAAGAATATATTTGAATAAAGGTAGGTGAATTTTGCTTAAGTCATACAATTGAAGCAACATTTTTTTAAATTAAAAAAAAAACAACAGAAGGAACATACAGGGCATTATGTTGCACAAACATTTAATAGGCAACAATGAGCACAAATTACACAGCAGCTACTTCAACAGACATTGAGGCTTTAAAGAGAAATCTCAAAGCCAAGGAAGGCAGACAGACGCATTGAACACGATGCCTGCATGAGCGAAGATTTAGTGGAAGAAAAGACATTTGAACTGGGTCTAAAAAAGAAATATGAATTTTGCATCCCCATAAGGGAGTAAAAGAGAGGGAGAAGCATGTAGGGAAAACAACAACAACAACAAAAAACCTCAATGTGACAGTTTTGGATACTGAGGCCCAAAGAAATGAAATGATTCCACTAAGATAAAACAGATACTTAATGCAAAATACAAGGCACAGGTCCAATTTCTAGATCCAGGTTGGCAAACTATACCTCAGGGTTAAAAATGGGGTTTTCTGTCTGTGTTGCAAATAGATTTTGATCAGAATGTAGCCATCTCCTTTCATTTATGAATTCTCTGTGTCTATGACCCTAGCACAATAGCACATTGGAGTACTTGTACCAAAAAACATACATAGCACAAAACCTGAACTATTCAATATCTGGTCCTATACAGAGAAAGTTTGCTGACATCTATTCTATGAATATGGTTTAGTTTCATCTTCAATATTCTACACTGGTAGCAAGATTGGTGGAAGTATGGAACTACTTATAATATGTAAGACCAAAGATATATTTTGAAAGTAGCAATCACAGTGGTTACATTGGGTGTTCTAAAATTAAGTAAGACCTTTTAGGATATTAGTATCACAAAGTATAGGAAAGCATCCAGGGTGGACAGATTTCAAAGGCATTTTCATATTTAGGAAGCAAGGACACCATGAAAAGGCCAATCAAAATTACAGAAGAGAAGAACTCTAATATTATGGGAAACGTAAGAGAAAATTCAGAAGCTGCTGGGGTGGTGAATTTCAATCTGAAGAAAGATTCAGGAGAACAGCAACAACAACAACAACAAAACCCAAAGTATTAGGTTTGGGATTAGCAGCTCGCTAGAGATTCCTTTAGTTTATAAGGATAAGACAGCAAATTCTGGTAGCATTCTTGGTAAACTAGAAAAAAATAACAATTTATTGTGGTATAAAATTTCAGTTTACTATTTCAATGCAAGTTATTCTGTTGTAACACACATTTAACCAATAAGTAACAGAAAAAAAATTTTGGTCAATTTTCATATGACTAGCAAATCCTGAAAAGGAGGGAGGAATGCTTGATATGAACCAAGAGTTAGATAATTCAAAAACTCCAAAAGTATCGACAGGTTTGAAAAAAATAGATCATCAAAAAATGGCGGATTGCAAGAATGCCGTTGGATTTCTGAAGAGCAGCACCATGAGCTGAAAGACAATGGGAGGAAACCTTCAACATGCTGAGGGATTTATAGTTTTATATCCAGCCAAACACAGATCAGCAGTGAGTATAATGAAGACATTTTCAGACATGTGAGTTCTCAAAAAATTGACCTGCCAAGGACCATTTCTCAGGGAACTCTGGAAAAGTCTTCCCCTACACTGAAAAGTAATCCTAGAGAGAGGAAGTCACGGGACCTGGGGAATGGAGTCCAAATCAAAACAGAAGTAAAGGGAATTCTCTTGGCAAAGGTAAAAGGAAATTTTGCAGTGACTGTTGAAAGAACTAGAAAAACATCTGAGCTTTTGGAAACAATAACAACAACCTTATGAATCTGCAATTCAGCAGTTACTGAGAGCCTAATGTAATCAATGGCCTGGTGATAAAATGTTTGCGTGAAAGAATACATTTGAGCTTGTCCCATTGTTTAAAGAACTTCAGCATTGGTGTGATGCCACTATCCTAATTTTATATATTTTCTTCTGTGCTGACACAACATCTTAACATTATAGGAATTAGGATTAAGTACTGTGGGTGTATTTTTAAGTTACATTTATATTTATGTATTTCTTAATACCACATAATGAGAAAATAAAATGATATGTAGGTTGAGCATCTCTAATGAGAACACTAAAAAAATCTGAAATTGCTCTAAAATCGGAAATCTGGAGTCGGCATTTGTGGCTTTGGACATGTGCATCCTGTTTCAGGGTACCTGGGTTTGAGTGCTATCTCTGCTTCCAATCCAGCTTCCTGATAATGTTCACCCTGGGAGGCAGCCAACGATGCTTCAAGTGCTTGCGTTCCTGTCACTCACGTGGGGACCCAGATGGAGTTCCTGGTTCCCGGCTTCTACCTGGCCCAGCCCCAGCTCTTGTGGGAATTTAGGGAGTAAACCAGCAGATGGAAGTCCACCCCCCTTTGCCTCAAATAAAATTAATAAAATAAAATAAACAAGTTTTTGGGAACTGTCATGATGCCACAAATAGGAAAGTCCATGCCTGACCTCACATGACAAATCGAACAAGAATATGGCATCAAATTGCCTTCACTCTATTTCTAAAAAATATATGAAAAAAATCATTTTCTTTTTTAGACAATGTAGATGCCATCACATTGCTATCTATATGAGATCTTTCAAAATCTCCAAATATTGAAATATTTCTGGTCATAGGCATTTTGGATAAGAGATACAGAACCTGTAATTAGCATGAATTTGGGAATAAGGTTTTGAGCTTTTTTGTGTAGGTTTCAGTACCTATCACTAAGGAGCTTCTTTGGGCTTGTTCACCTTTTTTTAAAGAAAAAAGTTGTATTTATATATTTTATTTGGTAGAAAGGCAGAGAGACAGAAACAGAGAGATTCAAAGACACATAGAGAGATATCATGCATCAGTTGGTTCACTTCCCAAATGTCCACAAGAACTAGGGCTGAGCTAGAGCCAAGCCAGGAGACAGAACATTAATCCAGGTCTCCCACATATGTGGCAACTACCTGATTGTGTCATCACCTGCTACCTCCCAGGTTGCACATCTGAAAAGTGCTAGAATCAACAGTGAAGAGGAGCTTTGAACCCAGCCTCCCAGGCAGAGTTTCAACTGCTCTACCAAACGACTGCCCCACCTTTTAAAAAATATTTATTTATTTTTACTTATTTTAAAGATGGAACAACAGAGAGAAAAGGAGTTATGCTCCATTTATCAGTATAGACACTAGAAAGCCACTTAGCAAAGTGCTAAAATTAACCAACATGTTTGCATTAAATAAATTGAGTATTTTAAAACACAGTACAGACTTGTGAACTGTCTATGTAAAGGAAACGTTTTCAAGATGTGAACATCTCTGAGCACATATCTGTCATCAGACGCACTCAGAGCAAAACTTGAGCACAACCCAGAAAAAAAACAACTTCTTACAAGACCCTAAACAGACACTGAAATGCAGGAGTTCCCAGCATGCTCTGCTAGCTTGCCAGAGACACAGCTGTGACACTGCTTCTTTACTCAGGCTTATGTTTCCCTCAAGCTAATCAAGCCTTGCCCTTTTCAGAAATTTATTTATTTTTTCTTAATTGCAACGACTCAAAGACCAGAGCTGTATTCATCAATAGTTAAGGAAGTCCTCTACACTCTCCCAATAGTGGAGACGGACCTATACTCTGTCCCCATACATTTTTTCCCCTGACACTATTGCATTTTTGTAATCACTCAAAGTTTTCTGCTTTTTAGAGGAAGTTATTTGCTCATGGAAAAGACTTAATGAGGGAGAATATTCGACCTAGTGTTTAAAACTCGGGTTAAGATGCCTACATCCCATGTTGCTGGGATCAATACTTGATTCCAGCTCCTGTCTCTACCTTCCTACAAATGTAGGACCCTGGGGCGGGGGGTAGGAGACAGTGGCTCAGTTAACTGGTCTCTTGCATTCATGTTGGAGAACTGGATTGAGTTCCTGACTTCCAGCTTCAGCCCAGTCGAGGCATTTGGGGAGTGAACCAGGGGATGAAAGTTCTCTTTCTCTGTCTGTCTCTATTTCTCTATGTCTATTTGACCCTAAAATTTAAAAATAAGTAATTTAAAATATTCAATTTCTTCATAGTTTTTGCAGTTGAAGGTTAGACTAGTTGAATTCTTGAAGTGTCTTCCCATGCTAGAGTTCTATTGAGTTACACACAAGGGCTAAGAAATGGGCACCAACTGTCCATTGCCACAGAAACATTCAAAGAACTAAGAACTAAAAAAGCATTTGACACTAGGCATTCTGATTAGGCCACAGAAGCAGATCAACTTCTGTTTTGCTGTTTATTTTTTTCCCTCTTTTAAAAGCCCCAACACCAAGGGAACTATCAGCTGTCCTTACAAAAACAAAACACAAAAATTAGATAAATTCATGTTGGCTTTTTATTATTTGAGTCATACTTTGAATATCAGTCCTAGGTCACACCCACTCTGGAAGTCTAGGCAGACATTTTAAAAGGGAGAGATTTTTGCTACATTAAGTAAGACTTAAGATATTCATCTCTGCTCACTGTCTAGACGTGGGACACATCTGGGAAATGCACCAGAATTTTCATATGAATTTCCTCCCATGCTTTCCCTAGACTGCTCTCAGGAAACAGCTCCACTGCTGGTCTCTGATAAAATTCCTTGCACGCACAGACTCCTTTTTCAGCTCCTGCCTTCAGTTACCCCCATAATAAATAAAAAAAGAATATGAATCATCTTTTCTCAAATTAATAATCTGTGCACATGCTTCCCTTTGGGCTTTTGTATATAATCTGAATTTCAAAGCACCATCACTTCTTTATATAAATATCCTTTGCTCTAACTTCTTCTGCATATGCTAGCTCAAGAAAGAGATGTTTGCTGCCCTGAAAAACCACTTTGAATCTACTCTCTGGACAGAGTTGACTCATCTAGAATGGTAGGTTCCTTCTCAGTCCCTCCAATCACAGCTACCTTTGGTAATGATTAGAGACTGCCTTGTCCTTGATCCTGATGGGCCAAAAGCAAGTCTGCTTCTTCAGGACTCAACAATTACTGTGTTAATTTGTTGTGCTCTGTTGTGAGACTTGTTAAAGAGTCAATATAGTAAGTATTCTCAAAATGTTATTGGGGGAACGACATTGCTGTGTATGTAACTTTGTACATTCCTCAGTCTGCAAAAGTGATTGGTTCTTAGTATGTTGTGCCCCACAGAGAGGCATGTTCTTCCATGTAGGTTGCTGGCTCCTTCTTTGGACATTCAGTAGAATAATGCAGCAGTGAGCCTATGGAAAGGACAAACTACTTGAAAAGTCTGCATTGGATCCTTGCTACAGCTGTTGGCAGGGCCCAAGTATTTTTCATCTTTACAGTTGACACAGCAGGGTTATAGCTTGATGATGTAATGATGCCTGATCAAGTTAGTTGTGAGTGATTGAATATTTGAGAATTTAAGGCATCATTGGCTGAACAAATTCCCAGCACAGAATTGGAAGAGGGTCTGTGAGCTGTCAGTGCTCAGGTGGCTCAGACTACCTAAAATACCAGAATTTTGCTTTTCACTAAAAGTATAAAATCAAGAATGATGTTGATGATTTCATCTTCATAGGAAAACCTCATTAACTAGCTAGGTAGTTAGACATATGTCTATTGTTGATTAATCAAAATGTATCTTTATAATTAGTAAGCCTTTAAGCACAAAATATTTTTTAAAAGCTATTAATGTGGGGACTGGTGCTGTGTTGTTGCAGGTTCGAGTCTGGGTTACTCTGCTTCTGATCCTGCTCCTGCCAATGGGCTGGGCAAGCAGAAGATGGGCCAAGTCCTTGGGTCCCTGCCACCCACATGGGAGACCTGGATGAAGCTCTTAGCTCCTGGCTTAAGACTGGTCTGGCTCTTGCCATTTCAGACATTTGAGGCGTGAACCAGCAGATGGAAGACATCTCTCTCTCTCTCTTCTTTTGTCTCTCTGTATCTATGACTTTCAAATAAATAAGTAAATCTAAGAAAAAGCTATTAATCTGGAAGAAAAAGTGTTAGTTGTAGATGCTGAAAAAGCTGTCAATTATGCATGTGATCCAACTCCATTAGATAGACAGCATAGGACATTTGAAATTCCACAAAATTTATTAGGGCACAGAAATGAAACTGCTACAATATATTTGTGTAACTAAAAAGCCAATTCTATTGAATTTCTTTTTCTACAGTCTTTTAGGAATGAGCCAATGACCTAATAAAAATGAGAAAGGGTGCTTGGCATCCTTTTAGACATTGAAAATGTGTGAGAATGGGGTAAAAGTAGTTGTGCTATAAAAAAACTACCAGCAATAAATATTACTCAATGAGCCCAAAGTATAATTCATGATAAACTATTTGTCAATGTGGTGAATTATATTTGTCTTCATAATAAGGTTTTGCTTATTCTATGGAAAAGTTAATAATTTTTAAAATCGTGTGGGAATGATTGGTGAGGAATACAGCATTGATGTATGGTGACAGGGACTGTGGTCAAATGTCGAGAGATTTCTTTATGAAAGACAGAAAGGATGAAATTCAGGAAAAGTGAATGAAGAAGAAAACACTCCACTCTTCTCCTCTTATTTAACTTCCTCTACATGTTGCCTATGAGCTGCATGCATTCTGTTCCATGAAGTCACTCAACTGCCATTGCCTTCTAGAGAACTTATAGTTCTGGATACAATTCTCAAGAAATTAGTTACAGTTATTATATAAGTGAAAATCATTTTCTCTGGTAGCAAATGATGGCTTCTAAAGACTTGGTAATTCTGGATATATTTTTAGAAAAAGAAAAGCTATTTTCTCACTTAAAGAAGTCTACAGACTTGCACAGAAGATATATGAGGGAATTTCAGAAAGTTTGGAAAATGTGGGGTTACAAGGTAAGCTTATTTTGGTGTAAACTTTTGTGAAATAATTGCCTATGTTTTCATAATATGCACTTTCCATGAACATTTTGAAGACTTCCTCGTATGCATGGATTTAATTTTTTGCACCAAAGTAAACTTATATTTTAATTTAATTTTTACACAAACATCTTATATACAAAAATAAAGCCAGATTAATGTTTATACTTCATACAGCTTAGAAAAGAATATCAGAATGGAGCTATGTTAAAGTGAGACAAAAATGAGTAAATTTACAAATTAAGTTAAAATGTCACCATTTCATTTTCAAACCACAACTTGTACTTATTTCTTCAGGAAATGTTTTCCTGCTAAGTATAAGATTCAGCTAAAATTGATTATCAGAGTAAGGGTCTAAATCACTGTTTAGAATATGTAGAAGTGTAAGTGCATCTAGAAAGCAAGGCCATTCGACATGAATTGATTTTAAAAGGTTGAAATAATTGTTTACTTTTAGAAGAAATAAATATTTTAAAGGTAAATTTAAAAGCTCTAATGGTATGCTATTTTAAAGATTACTTTTGCTGGTTAGAGAATATTTTAATATGTTTCCAGAAAAAAGTCTCATTTTATTTTTAGCATCTTTCAAGCAAGACATCAAATTAAGTTTTTAAGAGCTCTTTTATTTATAAGTCATTCTTTGTGATTCAGATCTTCCAGTCAACACCTAATTTCCTATGTCCATGATGGAAGCAGTAATGTAATTAAATAAAATCTACAGACAGACTCTGAATTTTATTTTAGCCTTAGTTCAATATTGTACCACACCCAAGTCTTTTACCAGAAATGTTAACAACCAGTATAATGAGATTATTTAATTGAATGTTTTTATAATCCTCCCCAAACTCAGGTTAGGCCTAACAAGTAGAGGAAATAGGACACGCTGGGGTAAAGACAATTTGTGACTTCATTAGAACATACACTAGGTAATTCTTTAAAGACAGAGTTGAATATGGTATATGGAAAATAACAATCACAAAAAATGATAAATAGATTTAAAGATTGGCAGTCTGATAAATAAATAGCTATGAAGATATATTGATAAGCAGAAGCAAATGAAATCAATAGTTGTAGTGTTTATACAATGAACCCTTCCGTTAATTATAACTTGAGGTCATAAATGAATGTGGAAGTGTTTTTACTTCATCTTGTTTCATTGTGCTTTGATGAAAATCTTCCTAGTATATGCCAGTTGAAGTGCTTCTTGCAGCTAAGTTTAGCAAACATTATTTAAATATGCTGAATGACTGGGATTTAACATTTCATTGATAAATTTACAGAACCAAGGAACTAAAAGGTACAAGGCAATAGGTGATAAGGACAAAGTTGCATGGATACTACTGTTGAAATGGGTTCCAGTGGGAGCTCAGGTTCATGCAGGGAAGGGGAGGTGTGCCCTCATTACCAAGGCTGGTCACGGAACGATGGGATGAAGTTCAGGCTGAGCTCAACTCTGCCAAAATCCCACCACAGTAATAAAACAATGACAGTTACTGAATGCTGATATTTGCTGTAAGCATGTTAAGTTCATTTCAACATTTAATCATCACAAAAACTCTGTAAAACAGATTCTGGTTTCCCAAACGAAGAGGAAAAGAGGGCACAGAGAGGTTATTAAATCTGTGAATGATGACACAGCTACTATTGACACAGTGCTGGGATTTGTTCAAATCTGAGAGTCAAGCTTAGGAGTTTGGACTCAACCACCATAATTTATTAGTAAAGGAACCAGTTTTCTATTGTATGGACATAAGTATTCTCTTCTCTTTGTGTGCGCATTATCTATAAAAGTGAAATCTCCTTTTCTGATTTCATCCTATTTCTACACAAACAGGATATTTTATTTTCTTTCATGAGATGAAAAATGTTGACATCTCTGTTTCCTACATTCAGGGTACAGTTATACTATTTATCAAGGTTTATTTTTATCAAACTCACATTATCTTAAGTAAATATGGGGATTTATTATGAGACTGTTGGGGTATCTCACGGAACACAAGAGGAGAAAGTAAATTTAAGGACAACAGGATCATGACTTGCACTAGTTAGGATAATGTTTGCAAATCTTGTTGCTCTCCCTTTCAACATTGTAAGCTGTGTCTGCCTGCCTCACTCTCCATGTGGGTTTTCTCTGCTTTACCTAGCACAGAATAGAAAATAGAAAAGAAAAAAAAAGCTATCCATTGAATACAAAATAAATTATAGACTCATAAGGCATTCTCAGCTTTATAATGACATATTGGAAAATTATTTAACTATGAAGTTGGTTCTTCTTGTGTTTTTTTTCCTTCCCTTTTTCTACGTAGGTAGAATTTATTCATATATCCCAATTTTTCTAAATGATGTGATTTGACTCTGAGTTATATAATGGCTATAGTGGGCTCAACATTGAAATTTAAAAGACCAAAACTGCCAAATATGTCTTTTAAAATAAACTTCAGAACCAAGAATGAAATCAATACTCAATGAGAATCTACTGTATTACTAAGGCTATCCTTGGAATGCACAGAACATTAATTTTGGTCTTTTCCTTAATAATGTCTAATTTGTAAGAGGAACAGCCTCATAGATACATAGATTTCCTTCAGGTGAAGTGATTCACAACAACTCATCTGGTTAGACGTTTGGAGCTCATGATTTCTCGATCTAAATCTAGTGTCATTTTTCCTGATACTATGATACCATGACCCCTTAAATAATTTGAACATCAGGACATAGGAGGACTTTTTTGAAAAATATGAATAAATTAATGGAACTAGGAATTGAAGAATCTATTAGTTTAGACATTGAAAGTGACAGAGAATGAACTAAAAGTAAATTAGGCAAAAGAAGACAGAGAGGGGGAGGGAAACAAAGAGAGAGACTCTTCAGAGAACAATTTGTACATTTTTTGGTCATACTGGTGTGTTTCCAGAATGGTGCCATCACATGGGACACCAGTAAGTAATCAGATTGGATGCAGTTTTAGGGGTAGTGTGCATGGGTTTCTTTTTTTCTTTAAGATTTATTTTATTTATTTATTTTTTTTTATTTGGAAGTCAGAGTTATACAGAGAAAAGAGAGGCACAGAGAGAGAGGTCTTCCATCCTGTGGTTCACTCCCCAATTGGCCGCAACGGCCGGAGCTGCGCCGATCCGAAGCCACGAGCCAGGAGTTTCTTCCGGGTCTCCCATGCGGGTGCAGGGGCCCAAGGAGTTGGACCATCTTCTACTGCTTTCCCAGGCCATAGCAGAGAGCTGGATTGGAAGTGGAGCAGCTGAGTCTCGAACCGGTGCCCATATGGGATGCCAGCGCTCCAGGCCAGGGCATTAACCTACTGCGCCAAAGCTCCAGCCCCGTGCATGGGTTTCTTAGAAATCAAGGCAAAGAGGACAAATTGAGGGATCAGAGTGACAGAGACAATGCAGCCTAATGAAGTCAGCCAAGTTCCAGAATCAGCCTAAAAAAATGAAGCTGTTGATCAGAGAGATGCAATAACAACATTGTAAAGAGGCATGAGAATTTGGAAACTGAGGAGTTGAGTGATCTGGCAGATTGGGAAAATCAGAATTTAAGAGGCAGCGTGAGGGAAGAAGTATCCGGGTATCCTGACTATCCAAGGACCACCCTGCTATGCCTGAAAGGTAAGGACTGACTAGGGTGGAGTCCATGACCCAGACTACCCCAGGATTTGGCTGGGGTGATAGGGGCACAGGAAGCATGGACAGTGCCACCATACTCGTGGCACTCTTGTTGGAATTATCCTTGTAACAGAACATGTCTTTTTGGCAAAAGCAACAAACAAAAATCATTTTGTGTTTGAGACACTTGATCTCTTTCCTTTTTATCCATAGGAGTGCCCAGGCAATATTAGCCCTGCTTGTCGTAGTAATACATACCTGGCTGCAGAGATTAAGTCAACGATGAGCACAAGACTCGATTGGACAGAAAACAACCTTCCTAAGGTTTTTGCTAGAACTTCCTAGAAACTTCTAGAACTGCCAATGGCAACCTTGATCCCCCCTGGAGAATACCTACCTGACAAGGAAACCAAGAAAGCTGAAACCTTGGCCTAGAGAAGGAGGAGAAATCCCTGAGGAAATTGTTTGCATTTCTGGATGCCTTCATGCTCAAAACAGCTTTGTCTCCCCTTCATTAAGGAACCAAATACTTTCCTTTGCTTGAGGTGGTTTGAATTGAGTTTCTGTCACTTGAGGCTGTTGTGTCTACTACCACAATCAATAAATGTTGACGGTTACTCTAACCAGGTTGAGTTTGATTCTGTTTGCTAGGTAATTGTGAGCAACTGAAAATTCTAGAGGTGAATTAAATTACGATTAAAAATTATGATTTAGGGGTAGGCATTGTGGCATGATAGGTTAAGCCACCTCGCAGGATTTCCACATCCCATAGCAGAGTGCCAGTTTTAGTCTTAGCTGCTTTGCTTCCAATCCAACTTGCTGCTAATGTGCCTGGGAAGGCAGCAAATAAGAAAGTACTTGGGTTGCTACCACTCACGTGGGAGAGTAGAATGGAATTCAGGCTCCTGGCTTCAACCTGGCCCACTGTTGGATGTTGCAGGTGTTTGGGGAGTAAACCTGCAGATCGTAGATCTCTTTATCTCTTACTTTCTTTCATTTTCTGTCTCTCCCTCTCTTTGTCACTCTGTTCTTTACATAAATAGATAAATAAATAAGTAAATATTTAAAGCAAGTAAATGAGGATTTATTTAACTAGCTTTTATGGAATTTAATAAATAATATTTTGTATATAAAATGAATGTGTACTGAAGAAGGAAAATAAATTAAAAGCTTGATGAACATGAAGGGACATCCTTAAAGGAATTGCTTGTTTACTATATTTTGTAGCTATTTGGTTATTACTGCCACTTAATGATGTTTTAATATTCCCAACAACACAAAGTATGTTGAAATGAAATAGATGGGATTTAATCTAAGTAGCTGTTACAATGCAAGAGAAAGGAAAATGACATTGATGTTTTCCAATTCTGTCACTTTTGTCACAATCCATCAGGGAAGACTTTTTTCTCTCCATTTTACAGATAAGGAAATTAAAGATGAGGTGGGGAACGTGACTATCATCAACGTTTGCAGAAGCGGGATCTCAGCCTATGCCTTTTAATCCTCTGTTACGTGATACTCCCTCTGTGCCCCCAGCCCCTAGTTACTTGGAGATTCTGACATGAAGGCCATCACATGTGATAGAATCCTTACTGCCGTATCTAAATGATGTGAAGTTATCTCTGATGGATTAACATTATTGGTGGTCCTCACTGAGAAGTAAAACACCCTCATTGGAAAAAAACAAAAACAAAAACAAAAAAACGAGTTTTTCAAGTTTCCTCTCTGTTCAGAAAACCCCAGTGCTTTTCTCTCCCTCTTCTGGTGTGAGAACCAGAAGATGCACAAATAGCTAAGGTGCCTCAGGTATGTGTTACTTTATAGCCGCTTTAAATAAGAGGCCATTCCAACTGACAGTAGCTTCCAAGAAAAAAAAAAATCTTTCTGGTACATGAAAGGAGGCCACTGATCACGGAAGGCAAACAGGTGATGAAATCCTTCATTCGTACCTCATTCGTAATTCATCTCCCCGGAGCAGTTGACACGCAATCCTGACTGCAGTCGTGGGTGCTCAGAAGTGCAGGCTCCGGGGTCACTGGAGCAGATTCATTACCGCCCAGTGGAAAGCACAGCCTGTCTCTGTGTCAATTACCGGGGTTTGATAACGGATATTATGTCAAGGTCTGTTCTTTCTCAAGATGCAGCCACACGTTTTAAAATCATTACGGGGTGAGCGTGAACTGTCTAGCCTCAGGGCCGTACAGTCCACGCTCGTGTCCCATTAAGGTCTAGCTTCAGGGCTGCTGTCCACTCTGGCCTCCCATTAAGACTTCAGGACACCTGCCCAATGCAACAAAGAGGGTGGGGAGCCCCAGAGAGGGAGTCCAGGCAAGCCAAACACTGGATGCCTCTCTTGCTGTAGAGTGATGTCAGCTGAAGTTTATTTTCCCAAGTAGCTGTTGAGGACGGGCCTGATATAGGGGCACCCAGGACCCCAGTAATGCCTCCTGCTGCGGAACGCTGACAGGTGTCTCTGGAGAAGCCACCCGACCGAGATGTCTGATGGAAACGAAGGACTTGCTGTTAGGGTCTTCCTCTCCTGAGCCACTGAAATGCTCTCTTTCTTTCCCTTCTTTCACAAACCTCACCTGTGCTTTCCAACAGTCTTTTCAAAGGCCTTTGCAGGAGCACTTTGTGACACGGATTTGAGCCACACCTGATCCATCATCAGGCAGCCTCTGCTGTAGTCCTGTGCAGACGCTATGTAGAGACGAGGGACACCAGAACTCACCATAAATATGTCAAAATGCACACACACACACAAATCATGAAATATTCCTGAGTGGGCTTCGTTTTCCTGTGTGGAACTGTGTTTTAAGCTGTCTGTGTCCTGCTTGAGCCTTGCACCCAACCCTCCCCTTCCCATCAGTAGGAGTGCTCCTGGTGGACCCGGTTCAGAATACGTAATTCCTCTTTCAACCTTCTGGTAAGGAAGCCCAGTAGGCACTTTCCCCCAAGCACCCTGGCCGGTCTGTGCTCTGATCTGCTGCAAGCTTCCCCCCACGAGAAGGCGGGCAGCCAGGTGGAGCTGGCACTGCACGCCACGCATGCATCCCCGCTGGAGTTTCCCAAGGAGCCCCCTGCCCAGCCCCCGCCTGTTTGCCGTAAATCTTCTCCAGGGGGCTGCAGCGTTGCGGAATGCGCGCTGAACCCACGCTTATCTCAGATTTATCGCTAAGGAGAAAGATCCATTTCAGGATTAATCCTATGTTGGGAAGGTATTGAATTAAGTACAAATTTTGCTTTCTCAAGGCATCTTCAAAGCTACTTTTTCACAAATCTAAGCACAGGGAAGATTTAACACAATTCGACTCCCTACCGCAAAGTCTAAGAAATCCAAACAATCCATAAATGATGAATTACTCCTTCGGGTCAACACTTAGGCTCCCTGATTTATTCACTTGGTTGATAGCTTTCTCAACATCCCCGATGGGGCTCCATTACTTGTGACACACATGCACTAACACAGGACACACACAGGCATAATTCCATCAGATTACATAGAAAAGCATATTCTTCAAATGAAAGAAAACGGCAGAGCTCTCATTCCTTTGAATTTTGAGAGTAGAATGTTAAAACTGCACATCATTAATTCATTCACAGATATGATAGGTATTTGTTAAAACGCGAGAGCGAGAGCGAGAGCGAGAGCGAGAGGCAGCGCTTTTGGAAACGAATCATTTTGAAGATGAATCACAGTTAAGAAACTCAGAAATGTTCTTGTCATTTTTGATTCACGTAATTGCTCAGTTAGTAGGACGCTGTGTCCTAAAAAGCTGTCCCTGGCTCATTTATGACCTTGTTAAGCCATCTACATTTCTCAGCCAGGTTCCCCCTTTCACCTAGAATGGTGTGATTTTCCCCCATTATCAACTACTGAATATAATGGCGTATTATTCATAATGAGCTATTTCCACAGTGTGCCGCTCCCGGAGAGGAGAACATTTTGTATGACTTCCTAAATTTGATCGTTAATTGTTTTTTGTTAGCCACTCACACTGTTTTACCATTTTGTTAATTTTGTCAACTCATTTTTACTCAAATGCTTCAACAATCACATGGCAAGAATCATAGGATTTTCTAAACTGCCACTTTCTAAAATGAAATGTAGGAGCTATTTGTCAGAAGTTCACTTTGCTTTTTGATGACGATGCATAAAAATTTCAGATTAATTACAGCGCACTAAAATATTTCATCTCTGTCAAAGTAACTCGGTTAGCAGAAGGTGGTTTTAATGCACTTCTTACTTTAGAATAGATTTAGATTCCTAAAAGAGTTTCGAAGGTGGCACGAGAGTTGCAATATATCCTATAGTCTGTTTCCCATTATTAACATTTTACATTACCATGGTCCATTTATCAGAGTTAATGAACCGACGCTGATCGTTATTAACCGAAGTCTACAGTTCATTCAGATTTACTTCTCTTTAGCAAATACTCTTTTTTTCGATTCCAGGGCCCCATCAGGCTCCTGCCTTACCTTCACTCATCCTGCCTCAATGCTCTCTAGAATGCAAAGGTTTCTTAGACTTGAGGATGAGATCCTAAATGCTTAGTTTTGCTTCTCCTTTTTGTTAACAGTATGCATTTAGGTTGTTTTGTTTATAGAAGTCGACTTGATGGGGAACAGAGAAAAGAAAAGCTAATTAACTTTTCATTGTCAAATCAGCCCGACGGATTCACCAACACCTTTATGGGAAAAAATATTAAAAAATCTGTATCAGGAACCTATTTCGAATTTAAGAATACTCTTGATGAAGAATTCCCAGCGTCAGAGGGGCTATCACCTTGCACCTCCATATCGATTTGGCTCTCCATTACATGATGAAGATAAGAATGTTTATTCACTTATGCACTGACGTATTTTCAAGGTAGAGTCTTGCATGTCATTTTTCTGCCTTACAAGATAAAAAGAAACAGTTTGTGACCATTTGCTATTTAAACAGAGTAGCCTCAGATATAACATAAACAAATGTATCAAGGGAATGTCTATCTCCAAATGCATTCATTTAAGTGCTGAAGGCAATTTTGAGCCATCTAAACTAGTATCATTCCTTTTACTTTTCAAGTAAGAGCCGTTAGAGAAAAGGTACTGATTAAAGTGGGTTTGCTTTATCTTTACAGTCCTGTCATTCATTTGTAACGTTTTAGCTATTGGAAATGATAAAACCTAACCAAGACCTTTGCCTTTATATATCAATCTTAGTTTTCAGTTAACAAAAAGTACTGGTATGTCAATTATGCACGACATATAAATTTCAATAAAGATGTAATACTGAAGCACCTAGGAGCAAACCTTTTCTTGCTTTTATTTATAATTTTGAGTTTAAGATAATATCAACTAAATGTGGTTATTTACTGAGTTAGATTCCTTTCCTGTAGGTGGTTCAAATTTACAAGCAATGTTGAATAAACAATTAAAATAATATAAAAATATTTGGACAGTCCTTTAATTTCACTCCAGGGAAATTTATTCTTGACTTTGCTTTCTCTTTAAGTCACACAGAATTGTGATTTTTGGGAGTTTGCTGTTTCTGAAGAGGGGAAGTTACTCTCTCTTACTTGTTTTGGAAATCTTAATGATGAGTACTGTTGTTTCTCCAAATCTAGTTTCTGGACCCCAGTGGATCCTCAGATCCCAGGATTCTCAAGTCCCTTAAATAAAGCGGCATGATATTTATATATAACATATGCACATCCTCCAATATGCTATAGGTCATCTCGATTTTTTAAAATACCTAATAAGATATAAATAGTTGTCATACTGTGTTGTTGAGGGAATATTGACAAGAAAAAAAGTAAGTGTATAGTACAGATGTAATATTTTCTTCCAAGTATTTTTGCTCTGTGGTTGGATCTACCGACATGGGACCTCTGGCTGTGGAGTGTCCCTTGCACACTGGATGGAGAAATGGGTGCAGGCACAGCCTGTGTATCCACTCAGTCCTTCAAGGAGTAACAGACTAGTGAACAAGTGCTGTGTGTTGGACACTACACTTGATACTGAGGAAATGACCGTCAGAGTTGCAATCTGTGCCTACATGGGGCACACTCCACATTCTGGGAGGTATGGAGCCACACCCATGCTGACAAAGGGATGGGCAAACGGCAAGTTTTATAGTAACACTAAAACCAAAGTGCTGTCGTGGCAAGAGCACACACCATGTAACATTTGCGTTCTCAATAGGTACTTTATTTTTTTTTTAACTTTTATTTAATAAATATAAATTTCCAAAGTACAGCTTTTGCATTACAGTGGCTTCCCACCCCCCCATAACCTGCCTCCCACCTGCAACCATCCCATCTCCCACTCCCTCTCCCATCCCATTCTTCATCAAAATTCATTTTCATTATCTTTATATACAGAAGATCAATTTAGTATGTACTAAGTAAAGATTTCAACAGTTTGCACCCACACAGAAACACAAAGTGTAAAGTACTGTTTGAGTACTAGTTATACCGTTAATTCACATAGTGCAACACATTAAGGACAGAGATCCTACATGGGGAGTAAGTGCACAGTGACTCCTGTTGCTGATTTAACAATTGACACTCTTGTTTATGGTGTCAGTAATCTCCCTAGGCTCTTGTCATGAGTTGCCAAGGCTATGGAAGCCTTTTGAGTTTGCCAACTCTTGTCTTATTTAGACAAGGTCATAGTCAAAGTGGAAGTTCTCTGCTTCCTTCAGAGAAAGGTACCTCCTTCTTTGATGGCCCGTTCTTTCCACTGGGATCTCACTCAAGAGATCTTTCATTATGTGTTTTTTTTTTTTTTTCCACAGTGTCTTGGATTTCCATGACTAAAATACTCTCATGGGCTTTTTAGCCAGATATGAATGCCTTAAGGGCTGATTCTGAGGACAGAGTTCTGTTTAGGACATCTGCCATTCTATGATTCTGCTGTGTATCCCGCTTGCCATGTAGGATCATTCTCTCCTTTTTAATTCTATCAGTCAGTATTTGCAGACACTAGTCTTGTTTATGAGATCCCTTTGACTCTTAGTCCTATCATTATGATCAATTGTGAACTGAAACTGGTCACTTTGACTAGTGAGATGGCATTGGTACATGCCACCTTGATGGGATTGAATTGGAATCCCTTGGCACGTTTCTAACTCTACCATTAGGGGTAAGTCCAATTAAGCATGTGCTGAACTGTACATCTCCTCACTCTCTTATTCCCACTCTTATATTTAACAGGGATCACTTTTCAGTTAAATTTAAACACCTAAGAATACTTGTGTGTTAATTAAAGAGTTCAAGCAATAGTATTAAGTAGAATAAAAAAATACTAAAAGGAATAAAGTAGTAAGTTGTTCCTTGACAGTGAGGAGAAGGGCTGATCAACTCATTGTTTTCATAGTGTCCATTTCACTTCAACAGGTTTCCTTTTTGGTGCTTGGTTAGTTGTCACTGATCAGGGAGAACATAGCTACAAAAACAATCAAATACCTTGGAATAAACTTAACCAAGGACTTTAAAGATCTCTAAGATGAGAATTGCAAATCTTAAAGAAAGAAATAGAAGAGGATACCAAAAAATGAAAAAATCTTCCAAGCTCATGGAGTGGAAGAATCAATATCATCAAAATGGCCATTCTCCCAAAGCAACTTACAGATTCAATGTGATACCAATCAAAATACTAAAGACATTCTCAGACCTGGAAAAAATGATGCTGAAATTCAAATGGAGGCACAGGAAACCGCGAATAGCTAAAGCAATCTTGTACAACAAAAACAAAGCCGGAGGCATCACAATACCAGATTTCAGGACATACTACAGGGCAGTTATAATAAAAATAGCATGGTACTGGTACAGAAACAGATGGATGGACCAATGGAACAGAATAGAAACACCAGAAATCAATCCAAACATCTACAGCCAATCTATATCTGATCAAGGATCTAAAACCAATCCCTGGAGCAAGGACAGTCTATCAAACAAATGGTGCTGGGAAAAGTGGATTTCCACGTGCAGAAGCATGAACAAGACCCCTACCTTACACCTTACCCAAAAATCCACTTGGCAGGCGCCATGGCTCACTAGGCTAATCCTCTGCCTGTGGCGCCGGCACACCGGGTTCTAGTCCTGGTTGGGGCGCCGGATTCTGTCCCGGTTGCTCCTCTTCCAGTCCAGCTCTCTGCTGTGGCCTGGGAGTGCAGTGGAGGGTGGCCCAAGTCCTTGGGCCCTGCACCCACATTGGAGACCAGGAGAAGCACCTGGCTCCTGGTTTTGGATCAGCGTGGTGTGCTGGCTGCAGTGGCCACTGAGGGGTGAACCAACAGAAAAGGAAGACCTTTCTCTCTGTCTCTATCACTGTCCTCTCTGCCTGTCAAAAAAAAAATCCACTCAACACGGATTAAAGAGCTAAATCTATGATCCGACATCATCAAATTATTAGAGAACATCGGACAAACCCTGCAAGATACAGGCATAGGGAAAGACTTCTTGGAAAAGACCCCAGAGGCACTGCAGTCAAAGCCAAAATTAACAATTGGAATTACATCAAATTGAGAAGTTTCTGTACTGCAAAAGAAACAGCAAAGTGAAGAGGCAATCGACAGAATGGGAAAAAATATTTGCAAATTATGCAACTGATAAAGGATTAATAACTAGAATCTACAAAGAGATCAAGAAACTCCACAACAACAAAACAAACAAACCACTTAAGAGATGGGCCAAGGACCTCAACAAACACTTTTCAAAAGAGGATATCCAAATGGCCAACAGACACACGAGAAAATGTTCAGGATCGCTAGCAATCAGGAAAATGCAAATCAAAACTGCAATGAGGTTTCACCTCACCCTAGAATTTCACATACAGACATCTACAACAGATGCTGGTGAGGAGGTGGGGGAAAAGGGACACTAACCCACTGTTGGTGGGAATGCAAGCTAGTAAAGCCACTATGGAAGTCAGTCTGAAGATTCCTCAGAAACCTGAATATAATCCTACCATATAACCCAGCCATCCCACTCCTTGGAATTTATCCAAAGGAAATTAAATTGGCAAATAAAACAGCTGTCTGCACTTCAATGTTTATTGCAGCTCAATTCATAATAGCTAAGACCTGGAATCAACCCAAATGCTCACCAACAGTGGACTGGATAAAGAAATTATGGGACATGTACGCTATAGAATACTATACAGCAGTAAAAAAAAAAAAAAACAATGAAATCTGGTCATTTGCAACACAATGGAGGAATCTGTAAGCATCATGCTGAGTGAATTAAGCCAGTCCAAAAGGGACAAATATCATATGTTCTCCCTGATTGGTGACAACTAACTGAGCACCAATAGGTACTTTCAATATTGGCTGATTTGGGAACTGGTAACAGAAACCATCAGCAGGGATCGGGGCACAGCCCATGCATTAGCACCAGGCCAGTGACTAAAGGTAACCCTGAAAGAGACAGACTCTCATCTGTGCTCCAGGTGCACAGGTGAAGGGCTTCAGAGAGTTCATGGAAAATGAGCATGACGAAAGGCGACATTAACACAGAGAGAGCAACAGGGAGAGAGGTCCTCTATCTGCTGGTTCACTCCCCAAATCACTTCGCTTGTCTGGGGTGGGCCAAGCTGAAGCCAGGAGAATGGAACTCCATCTGTGTCTCCCACATGGGTGGCGGGGGCCCAAGTACTTGGGTCTTCTTCCACTGCTTTCCCAGGCGCATCCACAGGGAGCTGGATCACTCCGTCTAGCACTCTGATACAGGATGCTGCTGTAGTAAGTGGCAGCTTAACTTCCGCTCCATGACCCCCCACCCTTCAATTTTTTTGTGTGCTAAAATAAATTTAAGTTATCCATTTTCCATGAACTTTGTTACAGGACTTCCAATTTCATCAGCAGATAAAATAGAACATGAGGAAATGATTCAATGGCCAAAGAAAAACATTCAGGGAGGCAAGTTGATAGTTTTGTTAGACTTCACTTCCTATGTGCAGAAAGGATCCTGCTCATGCAAAAAGCTAGGATGAAGTGATCTTTTTTCTTGAAGATTGAGTATTATATTGATTGATTTTTTTGAGAAGTAGGGCTGGTGAGGACAGAGTGAGCAAGATACAGAAAGAGCACCTGTCTTCCGGTTCACTCCCCAAATGTCTGTGAAGGTTGATTGAGAGCAGAGACGTAATAAGGGTCTCTCACTGCTGAAGCTGTCACAGTTGCCTCCTTTAGTGCAGCTTTTCAGCAGACTGGAGTCAGGGGCTGGAGCTGAGTATTGAACCCAAGCACCCCAGCACTCTGGCGTAAATGCTCATCTCTAGTGATTATGTCTATGCTATTCTAATCCCACTAGTGTTTCAAAGAGAAGAGTACAACAGTATGTTTAAAATGGTAATGATGGGGCCAGCACTGTGGCATAGCAGGTAAAGTCACCATCTGCAGTGCTGGCATCCCACATGGGGGCCGGTTTGAGTCCTGGCTGCTCCACTTCTGATTCAGCTCTCTGCTATCGCCTGGGAAAGCAGTAGAAGATGGCCCAAATCTTTGGGCCCCGCACCCATGTGAGAGACCTGGAAGAAACTCCTGGATCCTGGCTTCGGATCGGCACAGCTCCAGCTATTGTGGCCAACTGGGGAGTGAACCAGCGGATGGAAGACCTCTCTCTTTCTCTCTGCTTCTCTGTCTTTCTCTGTGTAACTCTGACTTTCAAATAAGCAAGGAAATCTTTTAAAAAAGTTAAAAAAATAAAATCGTAGTGGTTTAATTATTTTAAAGATTTTTCTATCAATAATAAGTTATATATTTCAAAAGTTTATATAACTTGACAACAGATTTTTTATTTCTTTGAATAGACTTGTATTATAGATTAAAATCAGCATACAACCATAACTCGAGATGAGTTGATTTCTGAATCAGATTCCTGTAACAGAGTCTGTAAATGATGGACACCTAATTTCTGAGCAGACCAATATTTACAGTGTCAGATTCTGAAAAAGTTGTTTGTTGGATTTGAAAGCAAACCTTGCAATGTGATGGTAGGGTCTGAAAACTTGCTGCCAGAGTAACTGTGGATCACCAACAGCCTGGAGCTCCAAGTCTGTGAGGTTTCAACAGCGGCATCAAATCTGGGAAACACTGTGAGGGCTGGAGAGGCTGTGGCCGCCGTGCAGTGGTGTGATGATGTGATGACTGGTGATGATGAATCAAAGGCTGATGATCCTGGGAATGACTAAGCTGGACATGACCGAGTACCAGTGTCACAGGCAACAGAGTTATGAGGGCAATAATAAATGGGTTAAAAATCACTTCACTTGAAATTATCCAATCAATCTTGAGGAATGTAGATACTTGTCATCAAGAAGAAGATTCCCTACATAGACAAGGAAAATATGAATTGGGAAGAGAGAGGAATAGTTGTAGGAAGCTGGTGGCATAGACAAATCTTCCAAAGAGATCTTTTTTTTACTTTTTTCGGTTTCTGAAGGTTCCAGTCCTGATGATTCAATTTGTCATGCCCTCCAGGTATACAAATTGAAAAATCCATTTCTACGAATAAATGTACTCATTTAAAAATTATTGCATGGCCGGCGCCGTGGCTCAATAGGCTAATCCTCCGCCTTGCGGCACCGGCACACCGGGTTCTAGTCCCGGTCAGGGCACCGGATTCTTTCCCAGTTGCCCCTCTTCCAGGCCAGCTCTCTGCTGTGGCCCGGGAAGGCAGTGGAGGATGGCCCAAGTGCTTGGGCCCTGCACCCCATGGGAGACCAGGAGAAGTACCTGGCTCCTGCCTTCGGATCAGTGCTGTACGCTGGCTGCAGCGCGCCAGCCGTGTCGGCCATTGGAGGGTGAACCAACGGCAAAAGGAAGACCTTTCTCTCTGTCTCTCTCACTATCTACTCTGCCTGTCAAAAAAATTATTGCATGATAATTTGTTACTGAAATTGGTGTCCAATGCACCAAGTATGATTCCAGTGCAACCACTGGCAATTAAAACACTGGTTGTGTATAATCTGAATTTAGTGTTAGTTTCTCATGTTAGATAAGACAAGATATCTTCAAATGATTGGCACTTAATACATATACCTAGTCCTGTGATATATTTCTGTAGAATTAAGGGTCTTCTAACTACGCGATTTTAAATGTTACTTTCTATGAAATTTAAATTGTGATTTGTACTACACCTCACCAGATAATTGTGCTTTATTTTTGGGGGAGCTATGAAGCTTGATGTATTCTAAATCTGGGAAAGTTTAAATTCAGAAAATAGTAGGCCTTAACTATTCTGTATCTATAGTCCATCAGCAGCTATTTGCACTTCACGTCAGGGCCGAAGGAAAACAGGACACGTGACTGGTGCATTGCAGGCCTTCCTTGATAGAAATCCTGTGTCCCAGAACTCACCCTCCAGGTTAATTTGATTGCTGTCACTGAAACAAAAAGGCAGATAAACCCCTTGAATATCAATATGGTAGCGTGTACACTGACATTCAAGTCTTCTTTCAGTTCAATCAGGATGTAGATCCAGGAGAAACTCGAGCTTTGCCAGGTCTGCTTGGACCCAAGCCCTGACAGTAGTTCCTGGAGGTCGGCCAGCTGGCCCCACATGGGCCCTGCTTCTTCCCATCTTCCCTCAGCTCTTTTCTTACTTCCACCTCACTGGCCCCTTGTCCTATGGCTTTTCCCTTTGGAGTTCAAAATTCAAGCTGTCATATCCAATAATGACATCTGCCTACTGTGTGTACAAAGGCAAAATGCCACTGGGGACTGCCATTTCAGGTCACCACCATGTCCCTGCTCTCGGAATCTGCAGACCACGGTGTGATGTAGCAGAAAAGGAAAACCACAGCGTTCACTTCCCATTACAATAATTTACTGTGTAGCTGCATGGCGATCTGTCTCAGCTTTCAGAAAGAGGTAAAATAGCTAATATCTCCAACTAAAGTATGTTATGGGCTCACTTCTTTATAGATGTTTAAGCTATACTTAATTCTTTGAATTATTAAGTAGATCTTTAAAAGGCATTAGCTGATCAAAAGGATGAATTCATCCAGGATGAACCACTTTAATATAAAACAGGAACAAAGATGATAAGACAGCTCTTTAATGACCTGCAAATAAATCTAAGAAGAAGAAATATTAATGTAATGAATAGAAAATATACTGAAATTAAACTTGAGCTGTAGAGATGTAGGGTGACGATATCTGGGTAGAGTGAACTTGACCCTGAAGGGACATAAGTCAAATGAAATATGACAAAATGCCTCTGGAAAGCTTTTTGAGAACACTTTGAGTGTTAGTCTTTGTCCCATGTATTTAGTGACGGTTTCTTTCACACAGCTGACATGCTGTGAAGAATGGGCATAGGCTTTGCTGATGGGATTGGCAGGTACAGCTTTGTACTGGCAGCTCCTGTTGCCGGTGATCATCCTTCCTGTACCACTTCTAATAGCCTGCAAGAGCCATACTTCACAGCAGATGGTTTTCGTATTTTTCCACTTTAATATCTCCTACTCAAAAATTTAGAAAGGAAAAATATGGATATTTCTTTCACTAGGACGTTTGAAGCTATTGTTAAATCGTTGTAAAAAAATTTTCTGGGAGAAAATTTTTATAACCTTGTGGAGAGTAGTTCAATGAAATCGTAAACTAGACCCAATGGGCAGCTGGTAAGATTCCACTGCCTTGTAGTCTATATAATGCATGCGCCAAGCAGGCTGCAGGCAGGCACACACCTGCCATAATGGTTTGTTTTATGGATAAAGTGCAAAGCAGAGTGATTCTGAGTGGCGATCTCTTTCAGATGCCCACATGAAACTCAGGTACTTCCAGCTCTGTGTTTAACACTTTGAATATTGTGTTGAGTCTCAGAATAAGATATTTCATATCAGTTTTAATCTCTTCTATCGTCTTTGTTGTTTATTCTAATCAAGCCACAATTTAAAACTGTTGAAAGTTTCTAGTGTGCTTGAATATATTCTACTTCTTGGGCCTTGGTACTCCATCCAGAGACTGAAGGCAATCGCTAAGGTCTTTTTTAATCCTGATATTGCATGCCCTGCATCCTGTGACATCAATGGAAGGTACAAGCAAAAATGTCTAGTGTCTCACTTCATGTCAGTGATCTCACATACCCAACAGGTAGGCCCATTTGAAAAACACGTTCAAATGCTTGGGGAAACCTTCTCACACTGGAGAATTGCTCTTAAGAGGCATCACAGCTGGCGCCGCGGCTCACTAGGCTAATCCTCCGCCTTGCGGCGCCGGCACACCGGGTTCTAGTCCCAGTTGGGGCGCCGGATTCTGTCCTGGTTGCCCCTCTTCCAGGCCAGCTCTCTGCTGTGGCCAGGGAATGCAGCAGAGGATGGCCCAAGTGCTTGGGCCCTGCACCCCATGGGAGACCAGGAGAAGCACCTGGCTCCTGCCATCAGATCAGCACGGTGAGCCGGCCGCAGCAAGCCAGCCGCGGCGGCCATTGGAGGGTGAACCAACGGCAAAGGAAGACCTTTCTCTCTGTCTCTCTCTCTCACTATCCATTCTGACTGTCAAAAAAAAAAAAAAAAAGGCATCACTATTATTCTATAGCAGGGGTTGGTAACTGTTTTCCATATCGTACCACAATAGTAAATATTTTAGTTTTGTGGGCTGTGAAAACTACACAACTCTGAGAGTGAGAGTGTAGTCTAGCAATTAAGATGCCCACGCCCCATCTCAAAGCGCTCTTGGCTCCATCTTTCTGCTAATGTAAACCCTGATAGAGAGCAAGTGTTGGCTCAAGTGACTGGATTTCTGTCATTCACTCAAGAGACCTCAATTGATTTTGTAGCTCCTGGCTCCAGCCCTGGCCCAAACCCGGACACTGTAGGCAGTTGGGGAGTAAAGCAGCAGATGGGATCTCTCTTTCTGAAACAGAGACAGAGACAGGGAGCGAGAAAGTTGGATATTTTTCTGGAGAGTATATGTGCCCCGAAATCCAAATTCTGACTGTCTAATTCCAAAGAGGATTAAGAAATTAAAACACAATTCCATGGTACCGACTCAGAATTTGTCCCAAAAAAGACAAAATTTTTTGAAAATGTGAAAGAGCAGTTAAGAAAAGTGGAAGTTAGGTCATGAAGCTCCGGGATACTTCCAATTCTAGAATAAAGGAAAGCAGAATGCAAGATGTGGAACCAAAGCAGTACTTAAATCTTCAGGAAATGAGAGCTGAGTATGTCAAATAAAGAAAGGTATGGGGTGATGCTTAAATTGATGAGCTGCTGGGAGTTCTATGTAAGATTTTAAAAATGTTAAACTAGGCTGGCGCCATGGCTCACTTAGCTAATCCTCCGCCTGCGGCACCAGCATCCCATATGGGCACCGGGTTCCAGTTTGGGCTGCTCCTCTTCCAGTCCAGCTCTCTGCTGTGGCCTGGGAAGGCAGTGGAGGATGGCCCAATTTTACTTATGAATTTTTTTTTTTTGACAGACAGAGTGGATAGTGAGAGAGAGAGAGAGAGAGAGAGAGAGAGAGAAAGGTCTTCCTTTTGCCATTGGTTCACCCTCCAATGGCCGACACAGCTGGCGCGCTGCAGCCAGTGCACAGCGCTGATCCGAAGGCAGGAGCCAGGTGCTTCTCCTGGTCTCCCATGGGGTGCAGGGCCCAAGCACTTGGGCCATCCTCCACTGCCTTCCCGGGCCACAGCAGAGAGCTGGCCTGGCAGAGGGGCAACCGGGACAGAATCCGGTGCCCCGAGCGGGACTAGAACCCGGTGTGCCGGCGCCGCAGGCGGAGGATTAGCCTATTGAGCCGTGGCACCGGCCGAGAATCTCACATTTTTAAAGATTATTTATTTGAGAGGCGGAGATACACAGAGAAGGGGAAAGAGAGAGCAAGAGAGCGAGAGCGAGAGAGAGAGAGAGAGAGAAAATTTTCTATCCATTGGTTCATTCCCCAAATGACTGCAACCACTGGGGATGGACCAGGCCAAAGCCAGGAGCCAGGAGCTTTTTCTGGGTCTCTCTTGTGGGTAGCATGGGCCCTAATACTTGGACCACCTTCCACTGGTTTCCCAGGTACATTCCCAGGGAGCTGGATCAGAAGTGGAGCAGCTGGACTCAAAGCAGAGCCCATATGGGATGCCAAAATTGCAGATGGAGGCTTTACATTTATGCCACACTGCCAACCCCTAAAAATCTCACATTCTTAGTAATAATCTTCAGCGAATACAAAGGACTTCACAAAGTGTGTGCAATATCGGATTCAGAGATAAGTTTATTTTGGTGTAAATTTTTTGGAATTTATGCATAATTTATTCCTAATGCATGTTTTCCATGAATGCTTTGAAGATACCCTCTTAGGAGACTTTCTTATAACTTTAAAATAATGCCTACTACAAGTAGCTATTTCATGGGAAGTTCACAAATTCTCATTCCAGCTAGGGATCATCCTTATTATTTAATACTGCATTGAAGATTTTAGCCCAAAGGTGAAACTTTTAAATTGGAAAGAAAGTTACAAAACTTTTGGTATTTTAAAATAGTAGAGAATTGCCATAGGCCAAGAAAAAAGACCGTGGGCTCCTAGATACAGAAAACATGTTCAAAAAAGCTATGTGGTAGTTGGGAATACATTAAAAGGTGCTCAAGATCTTTGTCCAAAAACAATCTATAAAAAGTTACTGGACATCAAAAATCAGAATAAATGGAAGATACACATCATTTTACTAAGTGGGGAGAACAAATGTTGTGACAGTGTCATTTGTACTCAGATTAATGTACCAATTCAATAAATTCCAATCAAATTATTCATGGGCAGTTTTAAATGACAATTTATCAGATTAGAAATATCCAAGAGGATGTTAAGATGAGAAAGGAGGAAGAGAAAAAAAGAAAGAAGATGCCTTATAAGACACAAAATAGTTATTAGAAAAAGCTAATGGATAAAAAAAGTTAATAGATAAAGCTAATAAATAAAGTTTCCAGGAACAGAAAATTGGTAACTATAGAATCAGAAACAATTTAAATATGAGCACAATAAATGATATGACCGACATTATTAATCAATGGGAAAATAATAGACTAATAAATAAGATTTTACATCAGGACCTTATAAATTTAAAGTCTAACATAAAAGAGACAAATCTTTAAACAGTTAAATGATAATGTGTGAGGTTTTGTCTATGACTTGGTGTTGGAGAAAGTTGTTTTGTGTTGCTTATTTTTTGATCTTTAAAATGAGGCAAAAAAAAATGCCAAGAAAAAAAAGGTAGCAATTTTTTCATTGATAAAATAAGTTTTAAAAAGTGTGTACTACTGCATAACACTCTAAACAAAGTGTAAGATAACAACCAGATGAATTATTGGCCATTCATATACTTGAAAAACATGTCTATATATGGAATTATATAACATACATGTAACTGAAAAAGAACATATAGAATTCCTGTAAGTACATAAGTAGAAAATAATAGGAAATGGATATAGGATAAATCTGAATTTGTTAGTAAGTATATGATGTATGAAAGTTACCCAGCTTCAGTAGCAAAGAAATGTAAAATGACACAAAATGCTAAATCATGTACATCCATTTGCTTGGTGAAGAAATGAGCCGCACCATTTCTCCCATATGGCTGGTGGGAATGTAAATTGGCCCAGCCTCTGTGAAAGCAGTTCCACTCTGAAGTAAACTTGAAACTGTTCAAACTCCTTTATCCAGCAGTTCCCACTAGAAGAAATTTTGTATGTAATACATAAGGATATGTTTATTATAACATATCCACAATAGTAAATATTGGGAAACGTTGAGTGTCAATCATAAGGAAAACATATTTTACTGCGTTTGTATGATGTGATACCATATCACAGTTAGAAAGTGTGAAACAGAGTTACTTATTTTACATCAGCTGCAAGAAATATTTGTCTCTGCTGGATAAAAGTGTTAAAAATGCTGTGGTTTGCCTTTCATGAACTAACATGACAGATAGCTTCAAAGTTTCCTGCTTCTATTTTATTTCTCATAATCAAATTCGAAGAGAGGACAATTAGAAACAGGGGTCAAGGTAAAACATTGCTACTGTGACCTTGTTTAATAAGGAAGGAGCCAATCAGAGGGGCAGCGGGAGGCAGGATCAGCACGACTTTGAATGTATGCCATGTAGGCAAGCTTGATTTGCATAATACATACATAAACTGCAGACCTCTCTGCGAAAAGGAAAATGTGAAGCCTCTTGTTCACGAATGAATCATTTCAAAATGGCAGTTGCAGAGCCTTAACCCAAGCATTGAACCTTGTAAGCAAGGGGTGCTGTGGGACTATGCATGACATATGCTCATGAAGCCAGCCCTTGGTATAGGAGACATGGAAACAATGATTGTACTTTCTGGGTCCTGGAAAGTAGAGCTTGTGGTGCAAACATTCCTCTGAATTAGAGGGGGAAAAGCAGAAAGCCTAAAATGGACAATTCTGAGGAGCATCAACATTTCAGACACTGTTAGAGTAAGCTAATCTGCAAGGGGACAAGTACTCATCATCACTGTGGGAGGAGCACAACTGAGAGAGCATGCAAGCCCAGGGAATAGACGCTTCTGTAAGGGAGGACTGATCACAGTGCACAGAGGTGGCCAAGTCACACACTGGGTGGCGTATTTCCAGTAGATGGGCAACTAAAAGAAAGGTATGAGATAGCCTTGGCGAAGCACTGGAAGCAGAAGCACAATTGTGTTGGGTTGAGGAATACAACCCAAGAATGTGGGCAAGAATGTGGGGAAACACCACTGGAATCTCTTTAACTTGGTTTGACTGTGGAAAGAGGGACAGAGATAGGACAATGGCTGAAGGAGAATGTTGCCTCCAAGATGATGACAGAGACATAACAGAAACTCACCTGTACACAGGGCATGCTCAGTAGAGAAGGGGAGGGAAAAGCTAGAGAAGTTGAAGGTAACCATTGTGGGAGAAGGAGCCATGAAAGAGGCAGAAGAGGGTCTGTTGGAGAGGAGGTAGAGGAGTTGTACTAAGACAAAGAAGACTCATTCCTTCCTTATTTAAAGAAAGCACCATGAGGATGAGGTCCATTTGTTAGTTTAGTGACAGGAAGCTGCAAGAATTTTTATCAGAGGGTTTCTATTTTCCCCATGAAGTGGTCATGCCTCCTGCGAGGAATAAGGGAATTGGGATAGTTCCAAGTGTAGATAGCTACACAATCCTACCTAAAATCAGGAAGAAGTGAGGCTGGGAGTTCCCAATAGAATCAAGGACTCAGTGGCTGAAAGCTCCTGGAGTGACATCTTCCTGAATATCTCTGTGGTTTTGCTTCAGCAGCGTCCCAGTGCCAAACGTGTGCAGAGAGGATGTATGGCTTATCTGATCCAAGTGAGGGATTTAGCATGTAGGAGGGAAAGGGTAGACATTGGGTAAAAGCTTTGAGAAACTGGCATGAGTGTGGCTGAAGTAACAAGACAGGGAGCTTGACCTGAAAAGGGGGAAGAGGTGAATGTGGTAGGTACCACATCGAAGAAAAGCATAGGAGTAATGAGAGACAGAATGAGTTTCACTGAATCAAAGACTCCATTTGAAGAAGCAATCGAAGTAACAGAGAGAGTTGGGGGAGAGGAGAATGTTGTCAGGAAATTATTGGATGGATGTAATTTTTTTAAACTTTTATTTAGTAAATATAAGTTTCCAAAGTATAGTTTATGGATTACAATGGCTTTTTCCCTCCGTAACTTCCCTCCCACCTGCAACCCTCCTATTCCATTCACATCAAGATTCATTTTCAATTCTCTTTATATACAGAAGATCAATTTAGCATATATTAAGTAAAGATTTCATCAGTTTTCCTCCACACAGAACACAAAGTGCAAAATACTGTTTGAGCACTAGTCATAGCATTAATTCACATTGAACTACACATTAAGGACAGAGATCCTACATGAGGAGTAAGTGCACAGTGACTCCTGTTGTTGACTTAACAAATTGACACTCTTGTTTAAGGCATCAGCAATCTCCCCAGGCTCTAGTCATGAGTTGACAAGTCCATGGAAGCCCCCTGAGCTTGCCAACTTTGATCTTATTTCAACAAGGCCATAGTCAAAGTGGAAGTTCTCTCCTCCCTTCGGAGAAAGGTACCTCCTTCTTTGATGGCCCATTCTTTCTACTGGGATCTCACTCACAGAGATCTTTTATTTAGGTGTTTTGTTTTGTTTTGTTTTGTTTTTTTCCTCATGGGCTCTTCAGCCAGATCCGAATGCCTTAAGGGCTGATTCTGAGGCCAGAGTGCTGTTTAGCACATCTGCCATTTTATGAGTCTGCTGTGTTGGATGGATGTAATTTTGCTGGTTGTGGGTGACTGCTGCATCTGTGCCAGGGTAGGGATTCAATAAGAATAGATGTAAGGCCAGGATGCTCAAGGCACTCATGGAAGACTTGTGAGAGGGAAAGACCATGAACCAGGGGGCCACATTGTTGAAGAATGAAGGAAGCAGGCAGAAACTGGTCACTCACAGAGACAAGGTGAGGGAGCTGATGGGACAGTTGAATAATAGATGCATCAAAGAAGAAGTTATTTGTCCAAGAGAGTGGGGACCGAAAGCTTGGAAACCAATGCTAAGGTTTTTCATCCTGAGGGGAGTACCCATGGCAGAATAGGCAGCCTGTTGGAAAGAATGGTGGGGGCATGACAACTATGGACCATTTTAGAGAAGAAACATTGCACTCACCAGCATTGTTATAATGTGCACTAAAATGAAGAAGAGCAATTTGAGGGATGATCCCTTTCCATGAGAGTCTGGCTTAATGTAAACTTCAACTGTAAAGGGTCCTCAGGAATCTAAACAATGCTGCCAACATCAGTCGTATTTTTCTAAATGAGACTCTGATATCTACAATGGTTTTGATATTCCACACAAGCTCTGAAATTTTGGTATAGGGGTTACAATTTGAGTTACTTAAGCAGCTGCCAAATTCTTTGCTAGCGTGGCTGTACCACACTCCTCTCCCACTGGAAATGTTTGAGTGGCCCAGCTTCTCTGCATCCTCATGAGAATTTTGGCAATTTCCATATTTTTTATTTTAGTCATTCTAATAAGTATGTCATGCAAAGTCAAAGGAACTAGAAGAACTAAACTAATTTTTTTAAAAAGGAAAAACAAAGTGAAAGAAATAAGTAAATTTGTTTCAAGAATTATTACACAGGTACAGCAATCAAAACTGTGATATTGGCAGAGGGTTAGACATATAGATTAATAGGACAGAATAAAGAATTCAGAAATAGTTACATACGCCTAGTTGATTTTCTACAAAGGTGCAAATGTAATTCTATGATGGAAAGATAGTTTTTTCCATCAAATGGTGCTAGAACAACTAGAAATTCATAGGTAAAAATATTAATTGTGACAAAAACTGCATGCATTATAGTCAAAAAAAGTTCAAAATGGATCCTTTCATTTTAAACTTTCAGAAAAAAATAACGAGAAAAATTTGGGAAACTAATGGTAAGTGCAGAATAATTAGACTTGGCAGATAAAGCACAATTCATAAATGGAAAAACTGACAAACTAGACTGCATTAAAATCAGAAAGATTTGGGGCCAGTATTGTGGCACAATGGTTTTAGCCACCACTTGTGACACCAACATCCCATATCAGAGGGCTGATTCAAGTCCTGGCTACTCTGCTTCTGATCCAGCTCCCTGAGTGTGCCTGGGAAACTAGTAGAAGATGGCCCAAGAACTCAGGACTCATTCATCCTTATGGGAGATCAGGATGGAGTCCCAGGCTCCTCGATTCAGCTTGGCTCAGCCTTGGCTACTGTGGGCATCTGGGGAGTGAACCAGTGGATAGACAATCCTCTCTGTGTCTCTCCCCCTCTCTCTGTCACTGTGACTTTGGAATAAATAAATATTTTTTTAAAAAATTGAAAAGTTTTGCTTTGCAAAGGATTCTTTAAGAGGATGAAAAGACCAGTTACAGATTAGGAGAAAAAAATTGCAAGCTATATATTAAACAAAGGACTAAGGTCTACAACAAATAAAGGAACCTCAAAAATTCAGCAGCAAAAACTAGCAACTCAATTAGACAATAGTTAAAATACACGAACGAATTTCTCATTGAAAAGGATTTACAAGTGACAAATATAGAACAATAAAACATGAACGACGTTATTAATCATGACAGAAACACAAAATAAAGACATAACAAGGTCCTATTGCACACCTATTAAAATTACTAAAATAAAATGATGACATCATCAGAAGCTGGCAAGGATGCAGAAAAACTGGGTCACCCAAATATTGCTGGTGGCAACGTAAAATGTTACAGGCACTCTGGAAAGTCGTTTGGCGGTTGTTTAAGAAAGCGAAACATGCAACTACCAGAACTTGAATAGACGCTCTGATATGGGATGGTTGGCATCACAAGCAGTGGTCCAACCTGCTGGGCCACAACGCCAGCCCCTCTGCTCATTCTTACAGCTGCATACGAACCTATACTTTTCTCAAAGTGGAAAGGTTAATTAAAAAAGAGTCTAGGCCTTATAGAACAGTCAAAGATTAGAGCAATTTGGTAAGTCCATCTTCTTTGCCCCAGGGGGATTAATCCTTTTCTTTGGAATTACTAGAACACTTCCTATCTAATAGCCCTCAGATATAAGTGCATTTTTGAAAAGGGATAAGACTCTGCTTACATAGGTGTGGGCATAGAATCTCCCCAGGTTGTTAGAGGATTAGGAAAGTGAGAGTTTTACTTGCTGGCTGAAGCCCCAGGAAGCAGCAACATCACAGCAGGGCCTGTGTCCCTGCAGGTGGAGGGAGTACTGAGTGACAATGTCTGCCTGTGTGGTTGGGAACAATGAGGGCCTGGGGTAGCCTGCAGAGCTGGTTATGGGAAAGACTTTAAGGAACACCTTTAGGAAGCCCAGAGTTGGTTGGGGGTCCAGGAAATTCTTCAGGGAAGAAGTCCTCAGCTGCTTGGTGCCACTGGGAAGTATGTCAGGGAATGTCCTCATGCGGCCCTCAGATAACTGGGAATTGCTTTAGGGAATGCCTTCAGCAAAACCACAGGTGCCTGGGCTTACCAGGAAGTGTTTAACGTCTTCCCGTTTGGTTGAATCTGAGCATGCCAGGAGATAGTTGGTTCATTAAAAAAAATAAAAAATAAAAATCACCTACAGAGGTTTATTTATGTCCCAGACCTTACCTGGCAGCGTATAGACCAAAAAGGAAAGTCTATAACACAGAACGATAGGGAAACTGGGATAGGAAAGATAACCTGTGTGGGGGAGGTGCCTTGTGGGAACGGATCTGAAGCGTGGAGTAGACTCTATCAAAAGGCTGAAGCTGAGTGTGGCCCATATTTTGGATTCCGAATTTCTCAGAGGATTCCGGTGTCTTCTCGGGGTCAGAGTGTGGTGCTATCTGCCCACCCCCGACTCAGACAAGGGGCTCTTTCATTCACGCATTATTCTATTATAAATGTAACCTGCAGCACCTGCAGAGAAACTGTTTAGGAGGGAAATATAGAGGCACCAAAAGAATTCCAGTGTGAGGGGGCACAAGTGGTGAATTAATCAGGACAGGTCCCGAGAGAGTGAAGGGAACACAAAAGCCTGATCGTTGTTCTGCCCTTGGGAGGCCCTGCGCGTTTCTGGGCATTGCAGGAGCTAAGGAAACCGGAAAACTCAGAGGACACCCAAGGGGCCGCAACCACACCTGAGCTACATCTCAGTTGTCCCCGTTTTCCATTTTCCTGGTGTGCAGCTGTGAGCTGTGGATTGTCACTTGTGTATCCTAGTTGAGTTTTATGTGTAGTGTGTTATAAAGCAGGATTTGTGAGTATTCTTAGACATGATGAACAGCAGCACAGCCTTTGTCCAGTTTCCATTAATCCTCATACCTTGACAGTTCTTCACAGGTAAGGAGTGTTTGTCAGCTTCATAGAATAGAAGCCTGGCTGTAAAACCCAAACTCCCCAACTCTGGACATAGTTCCAAAGTCTCCTGAAGGGGGATGGCCACACATGGCTCCAGTATGACGTCATTCTCGCACGTCCCTGTCACCAGGACAGCACGTTTATGGGTGCATCTCTGAAACACTTTGCTTGATTTTTCAGCCAAGACCATACTGCTCATCCTAATGTTCTGCCTCAGTTCTTGGTTCCATTGCTAGCAGGTAAATACATTTTAGTGTCACAGACTAACATACTGATTGCTAAATGCTGATCGGGTAGGAGGAGGTCTTGGATTTTGCTTTTCAACCTCACCTTTTTGTTGGTTTTGATCGCACTATTATACATTTAAAATATCTGCACCGTGAGTATGTGGTCTTATTTGAAAGTAGAATGACTTTTTGAAAAACAAAAAATAACCCTCCTAACTAATGACAAAGCCACTCATCTAACCAAGGTGAAAATCCAGAAGAAAATAGGTATTTTAAAGTAATTCAAAAAGTAATCAAAAAGGTTGTTTTATATGGTTAGCTTCAGGAGAGAAACTATATTAATGGATGCGGTGGAAGTTTCCAGCTTCTGAAATACAACCCATCCCATTCATCCTATGCAGGGGGCTACTTAAAAGTTCTTGATAATGTGGAATGAAACCTTCATGCACATTTTCCATGAACTTTTGCAGACCCCTCCTATGTCTATGTTTTGCAGAATATATCTTGTTGGTGTTAAGTGTTGGCAGTCCTAGAGTTGTGCTGTTGTCAGCTTCTTTGGTCTTCCTGGAAGGAGTCGGTAATTAGAAAACCCAGAAAATGCCTCTGCTGGCTGGGATTCTCATGAAGAGATGACAAGGCAGCAGCTGGAGCAAATGAAGTGGTAACTTAATGAGACCAGGATCTCACAACAGGTTTAGAAATGAACGATCTTGAGAGGAAAAGTAGCTCAAGTCTGATAGGAATCCTCCAATTAGTAATTTAAACTGAGGAGCTCAGTTAATTATAGTATATTAGTAAAACAATGAGGTCATTAATCTTTAAATTCTGAACCCACTTCCCTGCAATATGATGGAAGAATGTGTCTTACCCTTTCTTGTGTGTTTTCATAAGAACAAGTTATGACTAATCTTGTGCTGAAAATCTACCTCCATCAGAAAATCAAGATTCTTTCTCTTGGGGAACATATCAGATTTCTGACAATTAATCCGTTGTTCAAGATAGAAAACATTTTCAAAATAAAACCTGCAAGAAGCATTCAAGATGTATAAACTTGTTCATATACACCAGAACAAAGTTATCTTTTATCAGTAGTTGTGTGAGGACTATTACACATTTAGAAAATCTAAAAAAAAAAAAAAAATCTGCATTGTGCTCAGACCACACTTGCTTGTCTAATTATGTCAGGTGTAGATAATTTTTTAAAAAGTTCTTTACATTGTTAAATTTGTGCATTTCATTTTCCAAGAGGGATGCTGTAGAAATTAAGTTCATCTGAAGGATTATAACCTCTGCATTTGTTAGTAAAAATTGATCAAATTGGAGCAATTTGGGTCTACCATTCCAATTAAAAACAAAAGGATAGTCTAAATGAGCATTGCATAATTTCAGGAAATATGTTTAAAATCCAGGTAGATAGTCTTATTTATTGTGTCCAGATCTAATTATTGAACGGGGGCAGACACTTTAGTTATCACGTCAATTATTTATTCAACTGCTCAGCGTAGTGATCATTCATTCACAAGCCACTTACTGAGTCCTTTGAGGGACAGTGATGCCTAGGGCAGTAGCAAGCAGAGAGTGAAACTTAAGGGCCTGGAGTATTTTGCTTGAGGAAGCACAGGGAAGAACTTGCATTGGAACTGAAAGAATGTAATTAACCCAGTTAGGAAGGTTGTGGAGAGAGGTCTCAGAGGAAAGATGGCTACATACAAGTGGATGACAGTGCTTAACATGTGGAACCGAAGCATTTGGAGATTCCTATGATAAACGGTGTCTCGGTGTGAATCTGAAGAGATTCGTGTGACCTGGGTGATTGAACAACTGAGAAGCAGTGCCACATCTTGTTCATCTTGGAGTCTTCAGCTCGCAGAATTCTGCTGAAATAATTAATCCATAAATAAAAGCCTTGCGCATTTTGCTGCTTTTTCAAAATATGCCTAATTAGATAATGCAGATTTTAAAAATTATCAATAAAATTACCAATAGATGAGTAGGACATGTTGATGAATAATTTGAATGTTAATTACTGCTTGCTGAAAAATGCATTAAAGAACTTGGCTTTGGAAAACTCATATTTTTATATTTCATTTTGCATTTCGCTTGTAATGTTCTAGCTTTATTGAAATTATGTTTGTAGACTGTTCTGTATCTCTACAAATTAGTTAGATCTTGATATAAACAATTTTGCTACTAATTTTAGGCATCATTGGTTGGATCTAGGAAAATATACATTTACTTAGTTTCTAGAATTGCCTGAACTAATTTTTAATCCTAAAGTTCTTCTAAGCCTTTATATAATCCTTTTCATGACTGTGTTACTTATTTTCATCATGATTCTTATTTTTTACTCTTAACTTGCTAAGCACAAAATAATTCAAAATTTCTTTCATCTTATAAAAGAAGTCAAAGAGTTCGCCTTTTTATGTTTCCCTTGTTCCCTCCAATATTACCATCTGTTCCCAGTGATGCTCACAGTGAAATCTCCATCCACATTCTCTGCTGATTTATGCTCGGCTGTGTTTATTTCTGGCATTGCTAACTTTCTTGATACGTCTGGGACGGGGCTTTTTACACTAACTCTTGGTTCAGATTTCCTTCTCACAACATTTACTCCACACCTACTTTGAACTTTACTGATGATGAGAGCTTAAATTACCAAATATATTTTGTTCCCACTACAGAGTTAAAGGTGGTTGGAAAAGAAACAAGTACAGAAGAGGAAGGGAGTTAAGGGCGTTCAAAAGTACCCGTTGTTTTTAAAACTTGATAGCAGAGACAAGCATCTTGCCCCAATTTAGCTTCAGACAGATCAGTCCCCCTGGGAGTGGTCACCTTGGAGCATGATCCTTGCATCCACTGGCCTGGTTTACATTTGAATTTGTGATGTAAAAGGGGCGGGGAAGGACTTCCAAAAGTTCAGGGACAAATGGAATTAAAAAAATAATTGTGTGTTGATGCTGGCAATTATGAAGTTCCTGCATATGAGCTTCAAAAAGTTCATGGGAAATGCATATGATGAGAACATTATGCATGGATTTCAAATATGCTTAACACCAAAAGAAGTTTATCTTCGAATTTCATTTCCTGCGTGAACTTTTTGACATTATCTCCGTGTTTCTTTCCAGACCCTCTCTCATGGACACTTGAAGCCTATATGGACTCCTGGATGGCAAGTCCTGAAAGTATCGTGAGAAATCAGTTTGCCTGAGTGGGAAAGAGGATCTGCTCCTTTGTAGACAAGGCTAGTCTGCAACAAATTCCTGCGCTGGGGTTTTCAGCAGTCCACCACGACTCACTTTGTGCCTGATCATTGATGAAATGTGATCGCAAGGGTAGAACTTTCTTCTGAAACCCAGCTGTTCTTCAGCTTACATCCTGAAGGATAAGGGTGGCTCACCCTGGTCACATTATCCTCCCTGGTGTGACTGCAGATGTTATTGTAATTCATAGGCAACGAGTCGTCCTCCAATTTTAGAGCTAATTGTCTCCATAGATGTTATCTGCAAGTGAAAATATCATGGACAGGGCTCAGATGAACACCTGCTGCAGCTCCTGGTTGCAACTCCAGACTTTTGCCGCATGGGAACATCAGCTATAAATGGACAAGTCCACTTATGCCTCAAGAGAACTCTGGGATTTATAAGGAAAATGACTTCTTTAATGACAAATGTCAAAGGAAATCAACGACTTGACTTTAAAAATCCTTATAATATCTGTATGAAATATAAAACTGTGGGTATTGCCCCCTTTATACTGATCAAGACAAATGAGGTGTGTTATGAAATGATGCGAATAAATATTACGTGGAGCAGCAGCAGTAACAACAAGACATTGGCACTGGAAAGAGCTACAGGTTTGATATTTTGTGTTTGTTCAACTGGACGTGTCATACCACACAGTAAATCTATCAGTTCCAGGTGCCAAATTAATAGAAGTGTATATTTAGCAAGGAATTTACAAAATGAGAAGGAGGCAATTGACACAGAAAATGAATCACCATGTATCTTTCCATAAATCCAGTAAGGAGACGCAAAACGCAAGAAATAAATCACTATAATGGAACAAGGGACAGATGATGAATACGTACGTGCACGTGGAGGTGTATATCATACTTTGCACAGGGCAGGGCTGGAAGTGGAACAAGGAGGTGGCAGCTACAGTGGATTTTGTATGTAAAGGAGAATGACCCAAAGTGTGGAACATTTTCATCATCAGTCTTCATATTTAAAGATTTTCTTTATGGCCATAGATTTCCAAAACTGAAGGGGAAAGGGAAATAAGAGGAAGAGGGAGGAAAGAGGAGAGGAAAGGAGAGGGAGTGGGAGAGGGAGGAGGGTGGAATCTTTTTCTTTTCTTTGTATACTTTTTTCATAACTCTATGGGGGAAATGTCACATTGAGAGAAAACAGAACTATGTATTATTATTGATAGAATAACACTTACTCCAACTACACCTATTTTGGATTTGAAGGTACTACTGACCCAAGTTACTTGCAGAATGGGACAAATTTTATGATAGCCATGTAACTTTTCAGGTCCAAGTTTTCTTCCTTTGTTCTGTACATCGGCTTCAAGTTCTGTCATTTGCCCTTCCTGGATCTGTTCCAGGATCTGGAGAAATGGACAAGACACAATCCTTGCCTTCAACAGACTACGGTTTCTGGTGTACAAGATTTCCTGTACAAGCCTAGCCTTGGCAGAATCCCAAGGTTAGTGGGCACCTGGGGGATGATGGTAAAGAACGCAGTCCGGAGGAGGTCAGGTTCACTCATTCCCCATGCAGTTCCTGCTCTTCTCCCTGGCCTTCCCAGACCACGGTGCCCTGGCCTCTTCTCTTGGCCATCTTCCCCTTTCTATGTACCCTTTCCTAAGCCCGAATTGTGTCCATCCATATGGAAAACTCACATCGTGGTTCTGCCGCTGCCCTTGGTACTCGGATTTGTCACCTGCTCACATCCTTTTGCAGGTGTTTGCAGGTGACGCAAACTGAGCAGATGCCAAAGAGACTTACTTATTTTCTGTTTGTTTGCTTTTTACTCCCCAAACTTGCTCTTTATCTTGTCTTCCCAGCTTCATGTAATTTACACTGATTCCCAGGTTATAAGAACCTGGAAAATACTCTGGATTCTTCAGTGTGCTTGTGTCTGACACTTGGCCACAATGTCCACCAGTGACTCCCTAATTCAGACCACTTCATTGCTGGAGTGCAATACTTGAATAACCTCTGATAGTTCTGTTGCTTTGTACTCTGGCCTCCAACATTCAGTCCTCTGCATGTTATCCCGAATGACATTTCAAATTCAAACCAAATCCTATCACCATGCTGCACAGAGTCATGCAAAGGCTTTCCACACATTCGACTTAAATTTCCAATGTTTTAGCACCGTCTATGAAGGAAGAGACCCCCTGCCCTTCTTCTCACACTCTACATTTGAGTTTAAAAATTTGTTTCATTTACTCCTCCTAATCTACTATTATATCTTCACTCTAGAAAGACTCAGAAGAGCCAAGTGCTTTTCCTCAAATCCCATGGCTGGTGGAATTTGGATACAGTCTTCATGAAGACAATTGGATGTTTGAATTTCTAGCCAGAGTCCTTTCTAATATGTCACAGTGAAGTGTGAAATACAAAAATAAAAATGCCATGCAGAATTTTCTTAAAAAACAGCAAGAGTAATACCGTCCAATTAAGCTTTGATAAGAAAACAATTTCAAACACTTAGACACTCAATGTGTATTTCATTCGTTATTAGTACAGTGAACAAAAACCTGGTTTGCCCACATTCATCTCCAGTATCATGACCTCATGGAAAAAGACATCATTTTCTTTCCAGTCCCATCATGAATCCGTTGTGGCATTCATCTGAGAGCAGAGGCTCTGCAAGGGGTTTGGCATAAACCACTGGCTGCAGAAATTTCTCTCTCTTTACAAAATATCTCACTGTCTCTGTGCATATCTGTCAATATCCTCTCTACACTCTTTTGTCATCATCTCCACAATGATCCCATGCGCCTCACTGAAGTAGAACTCCAAGCCTGAACCTGCAGTGTGTTTGCTAAGCAGTTCTCCATATCCATAAACTTCTACAAGGGAAAAACCAAAAGGAGGAACCTAAGTGGCATTCCTTGTCTCACAGCTGGCTTATTTCCATGGTCTGGAATAGATTCGCTTACAACGGAGAGTTTAGTTACTCCACCTCGAGACTTTCAATCCTGAGTATCCCAGAAACACCTGGATGGCCACCAGCCATGGGGGACTTGGCTGGGGCTGCCAGCTCGCCACAAGGTCACCTCTGGCTGTGGTCATGGGGTCCTGGCTTTACCCTCTGACGCCTTCAGCCATCTTGCCCAGATTCGACGGCATTCTCTACCCACAGGTGTGGCTGTTACCTTGTGAACTGCCGCCTCTGGACCAAAGCCTGGGCTGCTGACAGCACGTGAGGGTGGCCCTGGGAGACGCTCCCATGGACAGCAGCAACATGCCGAGGAATCTCGTCTGCTCCATCCCTGTGCCAACTTCTCAGTTCAGTTCTGTCTTTTATTAGCTGGTAATCCTTATCCCAGCTATAAACAACCAACTCCCAGATGAAAACATCTATTTCAAAGACCTCTCCTCTTTCCCCTTGGTATGAGAGATTTTAAGAGAGGTGAGGAAAGTTTGTTTTGATTGTCCTAAGAAAAAAGGCAATCTCTTTTGGTTTGCTCAAATTTACAGGGATATTACATCACTTTTCCATTTGAAATGGGTCTTTTTGTATTAATACAGCCACTTAATCCATGTCTACAAAAATATCAAACATCTGGATGAGAAGAAAAATTCAGTCAAAAATAGATATTTCCAAATAGCTGGGTATTTGGCCCACAATGAAGCGAATAGCCTTTTTTTTGTTGTTATGTTTTTCAGACTTAAATAGAATGTTCTGTACTTGTTAGATTCAACCATTAGAATCTTCAAAGAAAGAAACAAAGAAAACAAGGGCACACATGTAGCCTGTAAAGTAAGACACTCACATCCCACATCTGCTTCAGTTCCTGGCTCTAGCTTCCTGCTAATGCAGACCCTGGAGGGGGCAACAGTGAATGATCAATCAAGTGATTCCCGCCACCCACATGGGAGACACGGATGGAATTCTGGGATCCTGGCTTCAACCTGGCTCAGCCCTGGCTAAGCAGACTTAGGTGACAAAGGACACATGAGGTGAGAAACAGAGAGTGCCCTCCCCATGAGGAGGACCTCGCTGTTGCTCTGCAGGCTGAGAAAACTTGAAGAAGCCTGGGAGGTTTGCAAGGTTTGCCCACCCAGCTCCCTAAGCCTCTGACAGGTGCAGGATTACTCTTCCCTGCTCATTTATTGGGGCACACATAATAGTCCGAGTTTCATCTTTTTTAATCAGTGAGGAAAAAGCACCTACAAAGGGAGCCTGAGTTCAAGCCGGAAGGCACAGAGGAACAAAAGGGTCTTGTTGTACTCGGGATGGTGTTGTGCTTTTGCCCATGTGTGTTAATTAATACCGAGGGCAAAGGCAGTGCTGCCTTTGTCAGAAGGTTTTATTGTAAACAAGCTGGCTTCTGAGTTGAGTGATTTACAGCGAGCAGAGCTGCCCTGTGACCAATATCTAGGGCATGGTATGTGATTAGATTATAAAATTTGGTTATGTGGCTGTGTGTGTGTGTGTGGTTTCTATAACTAAAACAGAAATTTGACCTGCCTTGTGTACAGATTTGAGGAAGTAAAAAAAAAATCACTTATTCTGATAGTGTTGGTTCAGGAAGCACAGATTTGATTGTCCTGCCACTAAAATTTGAAAGAGCAGGAATAGATTGTTGGTTTGCTCAATTGTGGATTTTGTTGTTCTTTTGTTGTTCTTCAGGAAATGAATAAAAAGTATACTCAATAGCTAACTGCTATTATGCTAAATGTTAATATGCTGATGATAAAATGATAACATCCTAAATGTTCTCACTGGATGGCACATATGAGCATGTAAGCGCTTTTGTAAAAAAATTGTTTCCTTTTCTTTATTGTTAAAACACATATCTAAGAAATATGATTATTTACATCAAAGGTAATCCCAAAATCTCCCGGGAAAGTACAATCAAAACACAAGTTTATTTAGGTGCAATATTTTTTTGAAATCAAGTATAATTTTCCTCATAATTTGCATTTTCTACTTTCGGAAGACACCTCTGTGCGCAGATTGCACACAACGCTCCTGCTGAGTAAGCGCATCCTTTACTTCCATTTCCATGAAGTCCCCTTGTGCGTGTGATGTTCCAAACGAGCATCTGGATGTTCTGTCTTTGGGGTTTTATTGGCATCCCGGAAGCCCTAACCCATCCTTTCTCAAAGTGAACTGGCGCCAGGAGGTGGAGAGAAGCCATTCCCAGGAACGCAGCATTTTCAGTGCATGGTGCTGCTGAATGAAGTTCCCAAATCACCCTCATCTGTCACATGAGGGGGAAGAGGCAGAAGCTCAGGCCCTGGTCGCCTTGAGGCTGTGCTAGTCTGCTTTGAAGGGTAAACTTAACCTGGCATCTTCTTGCACTTGACTTAGGGCAGCCAGTGCTAACCCCTGAAGTGCTGTTAAATTCAAGAGGGCTTTACACTGTGCCTTAGCCTCTTTCTTATCCTTTTTAAAAATTATTTAGTTGAATGTCTGAAACAGAGAGAGAGAGAGAGAGGGAGAGACACAGAGATTTTTCATCTACTGGTTCACCCCCAAGATGACTGCAACAGCCAGAGCTGGGCCAGGCCAAAACCGGGAGCCAAGAGCTTCATTTGTGGCTGCTTTGTGGATTCAGGGACCCAAGCACCTAAGTCATCCTCCACTGCTTTTACTAGGCCATTAGCAGGGAGCTGATTGAAAATGGAGAAGTGGGGACATGAACAGGCACCCATATGGGATGCTGCCATTGAAGGTGGCAGCTTTACCCACTACACCACAACTCCAGCCCCCACCTCTTCTTTTTTTTAAGATTTATTTTATTTATTTGAAAGACAGAGTTACAGAGAGAGGCAGAGTAGAGAGAGAGGTCTTCCATCCGCTTCTTCACTCCCCAGATGGCCACAAAGGCCAGAGCTGTGCTGATCTGGAGCCAGGAGCCAGGAGCCAGGAGCCAGGAGCTTCTTCTGGGTCTCCCACGTAGGTGCAGGGGCCCAAAAACTTGGGCCATCTTCTACTGCTTTCCCAGGCCATAGCAGAGAGCTGAATGGGAAGAAGAGCGGCTGGGACTAGAACCAGACCCATATGGGATGCCAGGGCTTCGTGCCAGGGTGTTAACCTGATGCACCACAGTGCTGGCCCCCCTTCTTAATAATGGCTTCAATTGATATTTATAAAGTACCATCTATTCATGGAGGTAATCCAGCCTGACAGTTACTCAGACCTTGTACTTCAGCTTCCCTTAAATCTCAGAGTGTACCCTTTTGGTTGACAAGTTAGGACTGATGGGGAAGACCCCCGTGCATATTTTTCCTGCCTATGTAGAGAAAGTAGCTGATGACAGCTCCTCAAGGTGTGGAAGCCCCTTTCCCCACCTGTAGGAAGAGCTGTGGAGCGAGAGCTTTGCAAGTCCTTCCATGCGAAGTGCCCATTCTTGCATTCTGTAACTGAGGACTACGGGGCCAATGAGCTGTGCTTTGGGATGGAGCAGAGCACAGCTTCTGCGTTTCACTGAGCAACTATTCTTTCCTGACAGACTTAGTTTCTGTAACCGATTCTTGTGTTTTACTAGGATCCCAGTAATGTACATTGTGGATTGAGCTTGAATGTTACCTGCAGCAAGGTCATGTAAAATCCCTGCAACCAAACGGGGTTCTTTCAAAGTTAGCCAAAAAGGACACGTGAAAGAAAATATGATTTGGTGTATTGCTTCAGACAAAATACATCTCACCATGAAATTCCTGAAGGAGGAGTGGTGTTATAAACTTGGTGCATTATGTGCATATCGGCACCAGAACCCAAATAAAATTACAAGGTGGAAAAAAAAAACAACTTAACTACAATGGTTGAAAATAATAGCCAAAGAAAAATCATATTCCTGGCAAGCAGAATGACTCTGTTTCAAAAGAGTCCCTTTGTCCCCTGGCCTCCCAAAACGGTCACTCTTTGGGAAGACAAAATCCCCACAGAGAACCACATATTCTAATAGTTGAACCTCCAGGAAGGCAAACAGCAATTGGTTAAATAAAACACTTTTCTGCTCTAAGCAAATAGGGAAGGGAAAAACTAACCACCTTTCTTTGGAAGGGCCTTTTGGAATTGACTTTGCTTTTATTAATTTGGGCTTGGGCTTGAGTTCAGGCAACTAAAAGTAGTTGTTATTCTCCTGCTGTTTCTACATGGAGCTCTAGCAGAATAAAACTAGGCACAAATTAATTAAAACAACTGCAAAGGCACTTAATGCAGGTGGTTCACAACACATACTGAGTGGCTTTGCAACCAACTGATTTGGGCCATATGCATGTACAGAGGCTCTGGTCAGTCCAGCCCTAAAAGAACAACAGTGCAGATGAAAATCATCAGTGTATGTGGGGAATCTGAAGACCACCTTCTTTGCTGGCTGTGGCTGAAAGCAGCAGTAACTATAATCACTTTTTATTGCCTAGAGATTTTATATAAGCGGGCTCAAGCCATAAGCCTTGAAAGTGGGATTGTTTTCTCAGTCTTTTCTCCAACCACCCTGGACCACTTATTATTATGCGTTTTGGCCTAGTTTTCACGGGTTTCAGTAGTTTGGTCTTTGCAGCACAGCAACTGGCATTAGGGAAATGCCCTTTGCCTTGTAGTGTGGTCTCTGTTGATTACGATTTGGGTAGCAAGGGAGACAATGAACGTGTATTAACAAATAATAAAAGTGCATGTCTCAAGTTCATTTGTACTCTAAAGATCAGATTATGAAAGGTGAAACTGTCAAGTGAATGGGAATGCATCGTGATAGCTGGACCTTGTCCAACAGTACCTGTAGCAGCTGTCAACCTAATTAAGCCAGATGTGCATTCAATGTACATGGACCTCCCAAGAGGAACAATAACAGAATTCAGGCTCTAGAGAAAGACTAAAAGTGGTGGTGGGGGGGCTGGATATAAGAGGGGCCAGGTTAAAGCCCATCAAATGTTTCTGATGTCAATGTCACTCTTACCTGGCATATTCTCGGCTCATTAGCATCACCTTGATTGAAGTGGCCCCAACAGTCTTGTAGGTGGGTGAGAAGATTGGTTTGTTTTAAGTGAAGTCTGAGTTAATTTTCATACCCAATAGGAGGATATTTGCTAAACTCTTTCATCTTCCACGCGCACACACACATGTACACACACAAAACCTCAGCCTGACTTTAAGTCCTAAGTTATTTAAAAAATGACATTTAAGTCATGCCAACTTTGACAGCCCTTCAAGTGAGTATGCAAACCATGAGCCAAGAAAAGGACACCAACAGACTTTCAGATGTTCTCAGATTGCATGCGATTCACAAATGAGGATGCACATTTGGGTGTACTCTTTGCAACCCTGATGACTATTTAAAACAAACATTCTACAAACTATAAAATGTAAGGTACAATAGTGAGTGTTATGTTAAAAAAGAAAACCACTATAACTTCTAGGCAATTTTTTCCATTCATGCTATAAAATGTCATATCTCCAAAACAGAAGTGTTTGAGAGGCAGACCTTTAAGCTTAGCCAGGAAAATGCTTCTCAGAAAATTTTCCTTCATGTTGCTGAATTTAGTAACTACCTTGATGAAATTAGTTCTGTGTTGCTACGTCTCTAAGAAAATTGTATGAAATAGCCAACACCTTTTGGGCACTTGATGACTGCTTAATAATTCGTTAACAGAGAAAATCCATCAATTTTGAGTGATTGGCATTAATGCTATTTATTGACCAAACATTGCTAGAGCATTTCCTGTGTGCCATACAGTTTTAAGCACTTTATAAATGGTAATCATAAATAATTCTTACAGGAACAGTGTACTGTAGGTAATGTTGTTAATCCCAGTTTACAAATAGAGAAACAGAGGTTAAATGGCTCAACATCACAGAGTTGCATTCCTAATATACAAAAATACTTAGAGTGTAGTAGGATCCTCTCTTGCATGAGGCACTGGAATAAAGGATGTAATGAGAATTTGACTGGAAAAGAATGGATTCAAACACCAATGGCCCACATCCATCACAGGGATGTGATGTTCTTCTCAAACAAATATTCTTCTCAAACAAGCTTATTTGGGGAAAATCAAAGAAGTAAGTTTACAGGAGGCCACTGTATGAAGAGCATACTTGGCAAGCAGGAGTCTTGAAAATCAAGGCTGAACTTAAAATCTTGCTCAAATAAAGGGACTATTATTTAATAGATGTGTGTAAACATTGAGATATAACCAGACTCTATTGGATAGTTAATGATTGAGGACATTTGCTTATTCATTCATTCATTCAAAATGCCAGATGCTGTTAACTTCTGGAACTACAGATATGAATCACATACACTTTAGAACTTAAAGAGCACAGAACCTGCAAACTTCGTTAGATAATGTCTTGTCCCAAATTCATATCTACCTGGAACCTCACAATGTGACCTTATTGGGAAATGTGGTCTTTGCAGCTCCAATTATTTAAGATGAAGTCATACTGGATTAGGGGGCCTGACAATCATTGACAGGTGCCCTTATAAGAGACATATACAAAGCAAAGACACACAGGGAAGGAGGCCATGGAGGCAGAAGCTGGAGGGAGACATTTGCAAACCAAGGAATGCCTTGGAACAGATGCATTTGTCACCTATGAGGCATGTAACGGCTTCTCCCTCAGAGCCTCCAGATGGAAAATGACTCTGCCAACACCCTGATTTTGGTCTTCTGGCCCCTAGAACTATGAAAGAGTAAGTTTCTGTTGTTTTAAGTTACCAAGTTTAGAGCCCTTAGTTCTCAAAGTTCCAAGAAATTAGTACAGGTTTTGGAAGCATAAAGTGGGGTGCTACTTCACAAATATCCAAAAATGTGGAAGTGGCTTTAAGATGAGTAATAGGGAGAAGATGGAAGAGTTTTGAGGTTCCTTACAGAGAAAACTTGGATTGCTTTGAAGAGAGGATTGGCTCTACAGTGTGAACACTAAAGGCAATTCTGGTAAAGGCTCAGTAGGTATAAGAAGCATGGTAAAGTCTCAGATAATATACAGAGCATCATGAATAGATATTTAGGGAATTGAGCATTAAACATGTTCCTGGACAGGTCCAAGAAGGAAATGTGAACCCTTTGTTGGACTCACATGGAAAAGCCTTTCTTATGGCAGCAAATTTGGCTCAATTAGAGATCTTGAACCAAGGATCCTATCTTGATCATTGCTAATCACAGAAATGAGTACACAGCAGGAAATTTGAACTTAATACTAAAATATAACAAAATTATACACATTATTATGTTCAGATTTCAATCTTTCCCTCATCATAAATGAGAGAAAAAAATCAATGTTTAATGCTCCACAGAAATATTTTAAATAGTTACATGAAAAAGGAAAGCAGATTTGCCTTTATATCATATTGCTGAAACTTGGAAAACTCCAAAACTCCAAGTTTCAGCAATATGATATAAAGGCAAATTTGGAGTTAATAGAAATATTAGAAGCTTCCTAGATTATTCCTTGTAAGATGTGTTTATTCCCTTGAGTCCACACTCAAGAATTCATTAAATATCTTTAATTAAATATTCATTAAATATCTTTAATATTGTATATGTTTTTACTTCTTGGATGAATATATCTGTGGCAATGAAATTCCAATTATTAAAAAGTTCTTCTACATGTAGAATTGAGATCAAGCTCATTCATACTTTCACTCTGTGAGACATTATCTTGCACAGTGGCTCAGATCGTCTCTTAAGCCTACAGGTTTCTAAATATTGGAAAATTTGTCTGTTGACAAGTCTTGGCTTCTCAGTGCTATGAACTATTCCAGATCAACATGGTTTAAGAGGGTTCTTTATTAAATATTTATTGATTTATTTGAAAGGAAGAGTTACATAGAAAGAAGGAGACACACACACAAACATACATATACACACATTCACAGATCTTCTATGCATTGGTTCACTTCCCAAATTGCTTCAATGGCCAGGGATGGACCAAGCTGAAGCCAGGAGTCAGGAGCCTTATTCTGTTCTTCCATGAGCATCCAGAAGCCCAAGGACATGGGCCATCTTATACTGTTTTCTAGGCACATTAGCAGGGAGCGGGATCTGAAGTGGAACAGCTGTGACTTGAACAGGTGCTCATATGGGATGCCAGTGTCGCAGGTGGCTGCTTAACTCTCTTGACCATATTCTAGCTCCAGTTTAAGAGTATTTCACTATCCTAGTGAGTGTTTGAGTACCATGTTGTGAGGGATCTTTCCTTTAATGTTATGATGCTTGAAACAGAATACTGAAATCAAAGTGAGTCAAAACTAGAACAGAATGAAGCAAGATTTGCCCTCTCTTATTGTGACACTCTGCTTCCATTCATTGGTCCTAAAATCATGTTATACTAAGCCAGCCACATCACATAACTTCATCATAATAGAGTTTAAAGCAATTGAATTCACTCAATGGTACTTACAAAAATTCCCCAAACGACAAAAGCTTATTGTAACCTTTAAAGTGTTTAACATTATGTGAATATACATGTTATGTAAGATATAATATGGAAAATATTTTCCTTTTATACTGTATGTGTTAATCACTGATGAAATAGAACTATTTTTACACCTCCAAATCTTTTGACACTTGAAATAAAGGCCAAAAAGTTCCTTCCAGATGTCTGTGGGGAAGTACTACCTATAAATAAATTCATTTGAGGAGTATGAGATTAGAATTTTTGTTTGAAAACTGTTTCTGGTAATCACTATTCTATATTTAGATTGACTTTATTTTCCTTTTTTTGCTTGTGGAGGCCTGTGCCCTAGTGACACAGATTAGATTTTTATTTTTATTTATTAGAAATGCAGAGTTAGAGAGAGACAGAGACAGGGAGACAGATGGATAAAGAGGTCTTCCCGCACCTCCCCCTCCCCCTCCAGTGACTGCAATGGCCAAGGTTGGAACAGGCCAAAGCCAGGAGCCTAGAACTCCATCCGTGTCTCAAAAATGGGTGGGAAGGGTCCAAGAATTTGGACCATCTTCTGCTGCTTTCCAAGGTGCATTAGCAGAGAGCTTGATTGGAAGTGGGGTAACAGGGACTAGAGTTGATATTCATATGAGATGGTGACATCACAGGCAGCAGCTTATCTCACTATACTACAATGTAATGCTGGCTCTGATACAGACTTGTTTTGTTGTGTATAATCACCAGCAAGCCTGGTGAGCATTCTTAAGATGGCACAGAGCCTGATGACTGTGAGATCCAGAAGTGGCCAATCTGGGGCCTTTCTGAGTGGCTGAGGAGCTGCCTATATTACTAGTCCTGCAGTCCTGGGCAGGAAGAAAGGATTCACAGTACTTTTTGTGGACTCAGTTCCAGGCTAATAAAACCAGCTTTGAGCAGATCCCTGTCTCCATATTAATACCTGCAGACAAAGCCTGTGGATCTGCTTCAGTGCTTTGGCTCTGATTGAACAGTCTTATACCCCAGCCAGCATCACCAATGACTGATAAGTCAGTGAGCTCTCCATAGCAACAGACAGACCATAGCAAGATGAACTTTAGTTCTACCCCTGGACTATGCTGGTCTTGGTGGACCAAAGGCTTTAGATGTGATCTAGACACAAAACAATAAATCTGAGCCTACTACAGGCCCAGGGAGAGGCTTGTAGGGGCAGACTATACCTTTAGGCAATAATCCAGTGCATACTTAAGAACATATTGTTTATAGATTTATAGATATTTGAGTTTGGGAAATATTATAAGATTGAATAAGCAAAAGCATATCAACAGCAAATCTGGGGAAAATCAGAACTTAGGATACTAACTAGTGCTGAAATAGCAGAAGTACCCAAGTACTCTAGTACAGTCTGCTTAGAATTTCTAATACAGACATAAACAAAGCTAGAGTAGTATTACTAAGTGTTTTTGTGAAGATGACATTGTCCATCAGCAAGTTTCAATAACTCCCAAGGAATCACATCAACTAAAGAGCAAAATAAGGCATCAGGAATCAACCATATAGAAACTGAAATTCACAAATACTTAGTGAAGATCTCAAAATAGTTGTTTTAAGAAAACTCAACAAAATTCAAGAAAACATTGAGAAATGATTTAATTTTCTAACAGATTTGATAGAGAGGTGTAATTAATTGATAGAGAGGAAGTGATTAAACAAAAACAGACATTCTTTGACTGGAAAAGTGCATTATGTGAAGTTAAAAATGTGATAGAAGGCATCAGCATTGGAATAGATCAGATAGAAGAAAGAATCAGTGACCTTGAAGACAGGTTGTTTGAAAATACACAGTTGAAGGAGAAAAAAGATTCAAGAGGAAAGATGAAAGGTTACAGAAAATGTAGGGTAGCATGAAAGAGCAGCTATTTAGATTATTTGGATTCAGGAGAGACTTGAGAAAGTCAAAAGGGCAGAAATTATATTCGAAGAGATGATGATGGAAAACTAACCAAACTGGTTGGTGCCGCGGATCACTAGGCTAATCCTCCACCTGCAGCACCGGCACCCCAGGTTCTAGTCCCAGTTGGGGCACTGGTTCTGTCCCGGTTGCCCCTCTTGCAGTCCAGCTCTCTTCTGTGGCCAGGAAAGGCAGTGGAGGATGGCCCAAGTGCTTGGGCCCCACACCCACATGGGAGACCAGGAGGAAGCACCTGGCTCCTGGCTTCAGATCGGTGCAGCGCTGACCGTAGCAGCCATGGGGGGTGAACCAATGGAAGGAAGACCTTTCTCTCTGTCTCTCTCTCTCACTGTCTAACTCTGCCTGTAAAAAAACAACACAAAACAAAACAAAACACACACACACACACACACAAAAAAAAAAAACAACAAAAAACTTACCAAACCTAGAGAAAGATACAACTGTCCTGATACAGAAAGATCAATGTTCACCAATTAGATTCAACCCAATCAAGTCTACCCCAAGATACATTACAGTCAAATTCTCCAGGGTTAAATATAAAGAGGACTATCAAAACTACAAGAGAAAAGAAGCAAATAACACATATATAGGTCCCAATTAAGCTGATTCTAAATGTTGTAGCAGAAACCTAATATGGCAAGAAGGAATGGAATGAAACTTTGACAACACTAGAGGCAAAATGTTGGCAGCCAAGGATACTGTCATCAACAAAACTGCCCTTCATATACGAGAGAGAAGGGAAGACATTCCTAGGAAAGCAGAAGTTGAGAGATTTCATTACCTCCAGACCTGAGTTACAAGAAATACTAACGGGAGCTCTTCAATTTTAAAGAAAGGAGTGCTAACGAGTAAGAAGAAAATATCAGAAGGCTTTCACATATGAGAAATAACGTGTTATTTTTCTATTTGAGAATAACTCATTTCACTTAACATGATAATTTAATTCTACCTATTTTGCTGTAAATAACATTTTTTATTTATAGCTCAATAATATTCTACTGATTATATGTACCACATTTTCTTATGTACTTACGTACTGTTGGGCATCTTGATCAATTCCATTGTTTAGCTATTGTGAATAGAGCAGCAATTCATATGGGAGTGTGAATATCTTATTGATATGCCAATTTCCAGAAGTTGGATAAATGGAACATATAGTAGATTTATTTTTAATTTTTTTTGAGGAAGATACTCTTCTCCATATTGGCTGGACTAATTTGCATTCACTCTGTGTATAACTGTTCTCTTTTGCCACATACTAGCCAACATTTTTTATTTTTTATCTTCTGGTAATAACCATTCTAACCAGAATGAGATGATACTTCATTGTGATTTTGATCTATAAACTAGATCATTAGTATTTTGTCACTGAGTGTTTTGAGTCCCTTATATATTCTGGCTATTAATCATTTGTCAGATGAATACTTTGCTAGCGACTGAGAAGGATGAAGGGGTGGGAGGCATGAGGGAGGTTAGACAAGAGGTACCAAAACTTGGTACCAAGATGTACCAAATGTTCAATAGAAGGAATAAGATCATGTGTTTAGTAGTAGAGTAGCTTGACTATAATTTAGGATAATCTATCATACATTTTATGGATAAATAGAAAAGAAGAGCTAAGAAACTCCAAACATAAAGTAATGACAAGGAGAAGAAATGTCATTTGCTCTGATGAGTACACATTGTATACATTTGTTGAACTATTATCCTGTGCCCCAGAAATAGATATAATTATTAATCATTAATCAAAAAGTCTTTTAGAAGTTTAAGGATATGGAAAAACGAACTGGTTTTATCATCACTCATTAAGTATATGTATCAAATTAGAATGGTATATCCCATAAATATGTATAATTTTAAAATTAAAACTTCAAAAAAATAAAATAAAAATATGTACTTCATATTTATAAGTACACTATATAATGTATTTGTGATGTGCAAGTTTCTTTTTTTGAAGATTTATTTACTTATTTGAAAGACAGAGTTACAGAGAGAGAGAGAGGGAGAGACACACTGAGAGATCTTCCATCCATTGGTTCACTCTCCAAATGGCTAGATCTGGGAACTTTTTCCTGGTCTCCCACAAGGATGCAGAGGCCCACGCACTTGGGCCTTCCTCTTCTGCTTTCCCAGGCACATTATTGGGAAGCTGGATTGGAAGTAGATTGGAACCCATGCCTATAAGAGATACTGGTGCAACAGGCAGTGGCTTTATCCATTACACAAGCTGGCCCTTAGATCTGCAAGGTTTATACATCTGACTTTTACAGATTATTAATTATTCATTATGAAAAGAGGAACAAAAAATCCACATTTTTTAGATTTCATCACAGCTCTAGTAACTGGAAATGAAGTAATGAGGAAATTATTGTATTTGAAATATATTGCAGGCTCTACTAAGAATTAATGTCTGACCTCAAATACAAAAACATTGGTATGAGATGAGGATTTTCTGCTTCTGGTAGTCAATTACTACTTATTCTTGCTTAATGAAAGCAATGAAGAGTTTTAATTTTTTTTTAACTAAAACTAAAATTAACCTATTAGTAACAGTAATGGATGGAAAGAGTAAACATTAAAAATATTCCTTGGTACTTCTGCTTCCATTTATTAAAGAGTCAGAAGACAGTGAGTCAACTTGAGAACAAATAGAATTGGATTAAGCCATTGGTTTGAACATTTAGCTGCCATGGAAATGGATTGAAACATCAAGGTCTTGGAGACAAGGGAAACTCAGGGATCAATAAAGTCATTCTAGGAGCTACTTTACTCTGTGTGATTTCCGATTTGTCCACAAAGTGAGAAGCCAGGTTGTAGGTAGAGAAAAACAATGAGGCAGCATTTGCTAAATTCTTAAAAGGAGAAGATAATTATAATGGGATTTTTCTGGAAATATTTGGAGGCAAATAATATTTTTCAAATATCACAAAGAAGAGAGGGTTTTGTTCAATGCTCCAGGCTTTCAAGTGGGTTAACTGGAAGGCAATATCTTAGAAATATATGAACTACAGAGAGACAGGAACTACAGTACAATCCAGATTCTAATCAGTCTAGTTTTACAGTAGATTAAGATGATACCTTCTGTTTGAATTGCAAAACCAGAGGATATATTGTAACATTTCTGGGGATAATGTTTCTGAATTTTTAGTGTAATATTCAATGCTTCATTAAAATTTCAGAAACAACCACAAAGATTAAATGTAAATACTGTCTAATCTCCATGATTATTAATGAAAGGTAGTAAAAGTAATGCAGGTCTATATTAGAAAAATGTTAAATGTGAATATTAACAATGGATAATTAAACAAGTTAAAATAATCAATTATGTATGAGAGAACTTCAAAAGTTCTGGGAAAGTGAAAGTTATGATTAAAAGTTTTGCGCAGATTTCAGACATTTTTGCACCAAAGAATTTTATCTTTTAATTGCATTTTTCATAAAAATTTTAAAGCACTTTCCTATATATACAAGGAGATAATGTCCAGGCTTTAAAAAGAAGGAAAATATGTCATTTGAAGCAACATGGACAAATCTGGAAGACATTATGTTAAGAGAAACAAACCAAGCAGAGAAAGACAAATATTGTGTGACCTCACATATATACAGAATCTTAAAAACTGAACTTACAGAAGCAAACAGTAGGATGGTGGTCACCAGGGGCTGCTGGGAGCAAGGATTGGGAAGCTGTTTGTCAAAGGGTACAAAATATCCATAATGTTAGAGGAATAAATTTAAGAAAATGTAAAGTATTTAAAAATATAATTGATGGTTATTTTAATGATAATCACTATATTTTTGAAAATTAAGAGAGTAGATTTTAAGTGCTGTCACCATAAGAAATAATAGGTATTTGAGATCACACACACAGTAGCTAATTCAATTTAGCTATTCCACAATGCATACATATTTGAAAGCAGCATGTTATACAGGACAAATATATACAATTTTTACTTGTTAACTATAATTAATTAATTAATGTTTAACTACCAGATATTCTAAAACAATCTAAGAAGAAAGAATAAAATAGAAAACACATGGGAAAATATGAATCAAATAGTAAAATGAGAGACATAAACTTAAATATATTAGTATCACATTAAATGTAAATGGTGTAAATTCTCTTATTAAAAATAAGGATTGACAGTTTGAATAGAACCAATAGCAACAACTTTGCTTTGCTTTGATAAAATTAGGTCTTTAAGTATGTAGATGCTATATAAAAGGGTATTTCAAAAGGCTCATTTAAAATAGTTAAAAGATGACATTGTTTTGGCTCAAAATTATTGAAATTCATGCATAGCTTTTACATAACACACATTTCCATGAACATTCTGAAAACTCCTTGCATGACTAAGGAAAATAGGAGGATAGGTAAGATGTACTGTATATTGCTAATTTTTAAAAATTGGTATACTCTTATCATATCATGTAATGCTGATAATAAAGTCAGAAGTGCAAGTTTTATGATACAGAATGAACACAAAAATAGATTTTTTGAACACAATGTCATCAAGTAAGTTTAATCTTTTATTTAAATTACGATTATTGAAAATTCAAAATAATCTACAGACTATAAGAATTAAATTTAGTAATATCTCTATATACAGGGCAAATATAAAAATGAATTGCATCTTTTTATACCAGTAGAAAACAAGTAGAATTTAAAGCTTTCAAGTACAACTTGTAAAAACATAAAAACCAAATTTCTACGAATAAATTTATTAAATGCATTTTTACATCATGTTTGTAATTAATATTTTCAATATTGTAGAGTTTTAATTTTTCCTGAAATTTACCTATAAAACCAAAATTATTGGAGTACTAGTAGAATTCCCATGTCAATGCCAGCCAGGTTTTTCTTGTGGAAAATAATAAGAGGTTTCAAAAGCTTATGAGGTATTGTAGAATGACTCCAAGTAGCAAAATCTAATCTTGAAGAAGTAAAACATAATTTGAAGACTGACACCATCAAATACAAAGACTTGCTCTGAAACCTCTGGAAGCCATGTGAATACTGATGCAAGAACAGATCATAGGCTAATAGAATATTACAAAGTTTAGACATGCATCAATCTAAACATGATCAATTGGTTTAAGACATGCTATACAATAGAGAAAGAATGATAGTTTTGATAGACATAATTAGGTGGATTGAATATCTATATGGAATAAAATGATGTTCACTCTTACTATAGCACATATAAAATCAGAATAGTAAATATTGCACATTATGCAAAACATAATTTCAGGTAGACTATAATTACATGTGAAAAAATTATAGCAGGAGGGGCCTACTCTGTGGTGTAGTAGGCTGAATCTCTCCCTGTGGTGCCAGCATCCCATGTAGGCACTGGTTCATGTCCCGGCTGCTCCTCTTCCAAGCCAGCTTTCTGCTATGGCCTGGGAAAACAGTGAAGTTGGCTCAAATGCTTGGGCTCCTATACCCATGTGGAAGACCCAGAGGAAGCTCCTGGCTTCGGAGCAGCCCAGCCCTGGCCACTATGGCCATTTGGGGAGTGAATCAACAGATGAAAGGCCTTTCTTTCTGTCTTTCCCTCTCTCTGTCTGTAACTCTACCTCTCAAATAAATAAATAACAGTCTTAACAACAGCAGTACAACAGGAGCAAACATGTGGCCTAGTGTTTAAGTTGCTAGTTGAGACATTTGTATTTCCTATTGGAGTACTGGGGTTTGAATTCCGGCTATGCTCCCAATTCCAGCTTTCCACTGAGCCTCACTCAAGTGGTTGAACACCTGCCACGCATGTGGGAGACCTGGATTGAATTCCTGGTTCTTGACTTTGTCTTGGGCCTGCCCTGGCTATTGTAGGCTTTTGGGTATTTGGGGAGTGAATAAGTATATGGAAGATATTTCTCTCCTAAATTACTAAATAACTGGAGTTGTTAAGTCTTCTTAAATTGCTTATCTGATCAATCATGTTATTTGCTTATATTGTTTATGATAGTTTTCTGTCACTTGCCATTGGAGAGACTCTTAAGTAATACTGTGACTGACACTGGCAGAAATACTAGCAGAGATCCCCCCCCCCCAGCTATTCTGTAACAATCTTGCTCAGCCTAGGGGTTCATATGTTGTACAGAAGGCTCGCTCCAAATTTTGTTCAAGCCAGTGGGATAGGTACTGTATTTTCTATCTATGAGAGGTCCAAAGGTCTTAAAGCTTCCTAGTACACAGGGAACAAAAGCTGAGATGAGAAAGGAAGAGAGATGGGCATAGTCCTGGATTTAGTCAACAAAATCAACCCCTAGATTATAAATATAATTTTAAAAACATCAGCTTTTTGCCCTACCAATAACAGATTTTCCAGAACTGTCTTGGTGTAAGCTTAAAATTACTGAGCTTTCTGGAGGAATTTTCAAAGATAAGTTATTCAGCTTCTTAAACAATTATGAGTTCTCATAATTTGATCAGTCTCTTGTGCAGTGGAGTTAGGTAGTATTTGCCATGAGGAACTATGATATCTATGACTACAAAGCTAGAGGGAGATTGCAGTTACTAAGTGTTTATTTGATGTTGCTGCTTCACTAAATCACTAACCATGGTGCTGGTCATGTTTTGTATCACCTTCAGAGCAAGGCTTTCCCCCAACAGCAAATGAAAAGCTAAGGTTACAGTGTTAGTCCAGTTGTTACCTTACTAAATGCAGCTGTTTTCTGATATTTGATAGCAATGACCAATCATTGAATAATTCTCAAAAGTGTGTGTGTGTATGTGTGTGTGTGTGTGTGTGTGTGTGTGAGAGAGAGAGAGAGAGAGAGAGAGAGAGAGAGAGACATCCCCAAGTGCATGAATTTGGGCTTTTAAGTCTGCAATTATTTCCTGATTTAATATCCTTGATGATTTTTTACCTAACAGTCTCTGAAGTTGCTTTTGTAATCAATTAAAGTAAGCAAAACAATTTTGATGAATCCAACATTATGGTGCCAGATAATGAGTTAAGCTTCCCAAGCTCAGCTCCACTTACAGTTTTATCAAAAATAAGAATGATAGCTTCATAAAGAAGCACAACAAAATTCAATTGCCACATCTCATGGAAATATTTAATTCAGCAATACCCTCTTCTCCATATAGAACTTCCACTTCACTCAGTGGAGTGAGTATTAACAGTTGAACTCAATTTGTGTTTCTATAATAAAAATTATTTCCTCAGTTCATGAGCATATGAGCCCTCATTGTCCTGTCTTGGTAGGTGATATCTATCTATATTTCTGTTGATAGATATGCAGGGAGGGAGGGGGGAGAGAGAGAGAGAAAGAAAGAGAGAGAGAGAGAGCGGACTAACCCTCAGCTGTCTGAGTAAATGTTCAATTACCTAAATACACCACATTTATCTTGAAACAAATAAAGACATGCATGCATGGAATAGTGAAAAAAATCACATGGATTTTTAATGGAATGCATTAACAGTTGATACTGTGATGTTGGAGAAATGCTTACATAAACAGCTTCAGCTCAGGAGTTCTTTGGAATAAAACCCCATGCCATAGGAAAACAGACACATAAATGTTCCTTTATGTTGGCTTTGGCTCCCTTGGTATGTAATCTCATATCCTTCCACAAAGCCCAACAATAACTATATATTTATTTAAGCTCTTACCAATGTGTATGAGTTACGATGCTGATCTCTTGAGTTGGCAATAAGATGTTTAATAAAATTATAAGATTAGAAGGAATTCAAGGAGGAGATCAGATCCATTGCCCAGTCTTAACATAATCCTATTCCAAAAAAACAAGACAAAGCAAAAAAAAAAAAAAAAAAAAAAAAAAAAGGAAAAATGCAAACAATGAATTATTTGACAGCTGGAATTTTTGCTTGTTCCTCTCTGAGAACTAGGTGCCTAGAATAGTATTTATCCTCAATAAATATTTGTAGAATGAGTAATTACCTGAAAATTAAATGTGCAATAAGGAGGGTGATTAAATTTGATGTAATTAAAATCCACTTTCTTTTCACTGGAATAAGTGATTTTCTGCATTTGTATCTTAGCAAATTTTTTTGACAGACAGAGTTAGACAGTGAGAGAGAGAGACAGAGAGAAAGGTCTTCCTTTTCCGTTGGTTCACCCCCCAAATGGCCGCTATGGCCAGCGCGCAGTGCCGATCTGAAACCAGGAGCCAGGTGCTTCCTCCTGGTCTCCCAGGTGGGTGCAGGGCCCAAGCCCTTGGGCCATCCTCCACTGCCTTCTGGGGCCACAGCAGAGAACTGGCCTGGAAGAGGAGCAACCAGGACAGAATCTGACACCCCGACCGGGACTAGAACCCAGGGTGCCAGTGCCGCAGGCAGAGGATTAGCCAAGTGAGCCGCAGTGCTGACCATCTTAGCAATTTTTAAAATCTATAATCTTCAATGACTGGCTCTTGCTTTAATAATTAAATATTTAGTTTCACCATTATATTTTATAGTTAAGACTTTTTATTTGGAGGGAGGAAAAGAGAGAGAGAGAGAGAGAGAGAGAGAGAGAGAGAGAGAGAGAGAGAACACTTCCATCCTCTGGTTCATCCCTAAATGTCTCCAAAAGCCAGGGTTAGGCCAGGGTGAATACAAAGGCCAAGATTTCTTCCAGGTCACCCATGTAGGTGGCAAGAACCCAAGTACTTGGGCCAGGAGCATTAGCCGAAGCTGGACTGGAAGCATGGAGCAGCCCAGACTCTAACCATGCACTCCAACGTGGGATGTGGGCTTCCAAAGTGGCAGTTCAACCCACTGCTCCACAATGCAGCCCTCATCATTTTAACATTCACTGATAGAGGTTTAATGGTCTATGAACCTCCAACTCCCAGTTCTGAACATACAGTTCTAGAATTAATATAACTTCTCAGAAAAAAAAAAAAAAAAACATTTGTAGAAAAGTCCCGATCCTTTCTTTCTCAAAAAATCAAACATATAAAGTCAAGTTCCTATTTATTCTTTTATAGACACTTTTGGGGTCTCTGTAAGATACATTTCCTACCCAAAGCTCCTTGAGAAATTGAATCCCAGAGATAAGTAGCTTTTCTGAGAACTACAATTTGTTAGGCAAATTAGATTTTTTGTATTCCAATAGAAAGAAGCTTTTTATGATGTTTTGTTTTTTCTGCTTTATAATTTTATTTATTCTCAGAAAGTTTCATTCTTTACCGTTTAATTGCCTTCTCTGTTCTCTTACTAACTTTCCAGAGATTTTCTCAAATGACAGAAGATGAAATGTAGCCACTTACTCCCTAGATAAATAATCTTGTGAGAATTATGCCTTGTTTTTAAAAAATATTTATTTTTGTTTTTATGTTAATTTAAAGTTTTTAACAGTTTTGTAGGGACAATTCTAAGAACATAATGTTCTTCTCTCTCTTCCTCCTTCACTCCTTCCTCCCTCTCTCCCTTTCCAGCCCTCCTTCCTTCTCCCTTTCTTATTTCATTTTTGAGATAACATATTGTAAATTCACATTACAGTAGAAAGGATTAATACTTCACTGACTAATAAGTTTAACAAGCAAAAAGACTCTAATAAGAATATAGAAAATGGCTATAAACAATAATTGAATGGAACAAAAGACCATTTCACCCATATACAGTAAGTTTTAAAGTAATCACAGATCACCGAAACTGTAGTAATATCATATTCTTGACCATTGATATCAAGAAGGAATAAAGTTTTACAAAGCTGTATTTGCAGCAATACTGATATACACCTGCAGGCTCATCCCTGGAGGCCCGCGTGCTGTGGCGACGACGCTCTTTAACAAGAAGCACCAGAGACAAGTTTTGGTGACCATGTCTGCTTTATTAATGACCACGCACACCTTTTAAAGGGCAGGCAGAGGGCGCGTAGCTAATTCAGGCAGCACTAATTCTATAGGATAGAACCGATATTGGCACTGCTAGGCTTCTCCAATCAGCTTGAAGGTCACCTAGCCAGGATAGCTTTCCAGGTGGTCCTAATGGGCCTGGACCACACTCCAGAGCTGTTTACCTGATTGGCAGTTACAGGGCTCTTTAATAGGATCAGGGGTGGGGGTGGGGGAAAACTGCCTGGGGCTCCTGCTGCCTGCCAGCAGGCAGGTTGTGAGGTCCTTCCCAGGAGGCATGTGTGCCATGCCTTCTCAACCTCCTACATGGGCAGGGCAGGCAGACTCCCCGCCAGGTACAGGACCACCCCACACACAGACATTTCGTTCTGCTTTGGTATTGTTAGTTTTTTAAATTTTAGTTCCCATATATAAAGGAGAACATGCAATATTTTTCTTATAGGTCCAGTTTATTTTTTTCTAAAGATTTTATTTAATTTTTTGAGAGGTAGAGTTACAGACAGTGAGAGGGGGAAACAGAGAGAGAGGTCTTCCTTCCATTGGTTCACTCCCCAAATGGCCGCAAAGGCAGGAGCCACGTGCTTCTTTCTAGTCTCCCATGTGGGTGCAGGGGCCCAAGGACTTGGGCCATTTTCTACTGCCTTTCTAGGCCACAGCAGAGAGCTGGATTAGAAGAGGAACAGAAGGGACTAGAACCGGCACCCATATGGGATGCCAGTGCCACAAGTGGAGGATTAGCCTACTGCACCAAGGCGCCGGCCCCTAGGTCCAGTTTATTTCACTCAACATGAACTCCAACAGCTGCATCCATTTTGCTGCAAATGGTAGAATTGCATTCTTTATTTTTATAGCTGATTGATATTTCATTTTGTATATATACTATGTTTTGTATATGTGTTTTCTTTGTATATATACTATGTTTTCTTTCTTTCATCTGATGATGGACACCTTGGTTATGGTGAACAGTGCTTTTATGAATATGGAGGTACAGTATCTCTTTGATGCATTGTGATCAAGTCTTTTGGATACAAACCCAGTGATGGCAATTCTGGATCATATGGCAAGTCTGTTTTTAGTTTTTAAAGAAATCATACTGTTTTCTGCAGTAGATACACTAATTCATATTCATACCCACAGTGTGAAACTGTACCCCTTTCTGCACATCTTCAGCAGCATTTGTTACTCCTTGTCTTTCAGATCTTAGCCGTTTTGATTGGGGTGTGGTGAAATCTCATTGTGGTTTTGATTTGCATTTCCATGATGGCAAGCGGTATTCAGCACTTTTTCATTTATGTATTGGCTATTTGTAGTTCTTATTTTGAGAACTGTCCATTAAAGTCCTTTGTCCATTTCTCAACCGGATTGGTTGGTTTTTGTTGTTGAGTTTTTTAAGTTGCTGATTGTCGCTCCCCTCTTCGTGGAGGAACGACACAGGACCCTGCGCTGTTCTTTAGTCTGCTCGGCCCTCCCCGGGTTTGCTGCTGGTCCTTCCCGGGTTGGCTGCCGATCCTTCCACCTCCGTGGAAGGGCGGCTCCCCCTGCCACTTTCCCCACTTCCGCGGGGGAGCGGCACACCTCCGGCCGGCTCTCTCGGGGGCTGCTCAGATGTTATCCGGATGTTCCCTTTAGATGTTCCTGGTGCATGTTGTCTCTTTCCTCCTTTATAGTCCTCTTCCACCCAACTCTGCTACCCACACACCGAGTACGCTGCTCTCCTCCAATCAGGAGCAGGATCAGCTCCTGCAGGTTATTGGTCGAACTGGAGGCAGCTGTGTAGAAGTTGTTTACTCCTCTCCCAGCGCCATATTGTGGGAGAGCAGATGCATAGAATAAGTCTTAATTCCAGTAACTTAGTCTAGTCCGAGTTGCTCCCCACAGCTGATATGTTAATCCTTTGTCAGATAGGTGGCTTGGAAATATTTTTTCCCATTATGCTGAATGTCTTTTGTTCTATTGATCATTTCCTTTGCTGTGCAAAAGCTTATGAGCTTGATATAGTCCCATTTATTTAGTCTGGCTTTTGTTGTCTATACTGTGGGGGTCTTGTCCAAGAAGTCATCCCATACACCAATGTCTTGGAGTGTTTCCCCTATGTTTTCTTCCAGCAGTTTTGTAGTTTCAGGTCTTAAACTCAGGTCTTTAATATATTTTGAGTTGGTTTTTGTATATGGTGAGAGGAATGAATCTAATTTCATTCTTCTATATATGTGAATACAATTTTGCCAGCATCATTTGTTGAAGACACTATCCTAACTCCACTGTATGGTCTGAGCACTTTTGTCAAAAATCAATGTATGTATGTGGATTAATTTCTATGTTCTCTCTTCTGTTCTGTGCATCTAAGTGTTGGTTTTTATGTTAGTACCATGCTTTTCTAAATACTGCTCCTTTGTAGTCAGGTATTGTGATGCCTCCACCTTGACTTTTCTTGTTCAGGATTATTTTGTCTATTCTGGGTCTTTTGTGATTCTACATGAATTTTAGGATTGCTTTTTCTAAGTTCTGTAAAGAATGTCATTTGGTAGAAATTACATTGAACATGTAGATTGCTTTGGGTAGTATAAACATTTTAATGATATTGATTCTTCTGATTCATGAGCAAGGAATATCTTTCCAGTGTTTTGTCCTTGAAGATTTCTCTCATCAGTGTTTGATAATTTTCATTGTAGAGATGTTTCACTTTTTTGGTTAAATTTAATCTTAAATATTTGATTATTTGTGGCTATTGTGAATGGCACTTCTTTATTGATTTCTTTTTTTGTGGGTCCATCATTAGCATACAAAAAAGCTAATGTTTTTGTATATTTATTTCTTAACCTGCGAATTTACTGAATTGGTTTATCAATTCTAGAAACTTTTTGCTGGAATGTTTAGGTTTTTCCATGTATACCATCATATCATCTGCAAAAATGAATAATTTGACTTCATCTTTTACAATTTTCTTGTACTTTAATTCTTTCTCCTCTCTAATTATTCTTGCTAAAACTTCCAAAGTGATGCTGAATAAGAGTGGTGAAAGTGGACATCCTTGTCTTGTTCCAGGTCTGAGGGGAAATGCTTTCAGCTTTTCTTCATTCAGTATGATATTGGCTGATGGTTTATCACATATAGCCTTTATAATTTTGAAGAATGTTTCTTCTACATCTAATTTGTAGAGAGTTTTTTTTTTTTTTAATCATGAAGGGGTGTTGAATCTTATCAAATGCTTTCTCTGCATCTATTGAGATGACCATTTTCTTGTTCTTCATTCTATTGGTGTGATTTATGACATTTTTTGATTTGCAAATATTAACCCACCCTTGCATTTCTGAAATAAATCCCACTTGATCATGAAGTATGAACTGTTTGATGTGGTTTTGGATTCAATTTCCATGAATTTTGTTGAGAATCTTTCCATCTATATTAATTGAGGATAAATGTCTGTAGTTTTCTTTTCATGTCATGTCTTTCTTTGATTTTTCTATCAAAGTAATAGAGGCCTCATAAAAAGAGTTTGGCAGAGTTCCATCCTGCTCAATATTTTGGAATAGTTTGAAGAGTTTTGGAGTTACTTTCTCTTTGAGTGTTTTGAAGGATTCTGTAGTAAGACCATCATGTCCAGGCTTTATTTGATGGAAGATTTTTTTTATTATTACTTCAATCTCATAGGTTATTATGGGTCTGTTTAAGTCATCTATATATTCTTGATTTAATCTTGGTAAGTTATATGAACCCAGGAATTTATTAATTCTTTAAGATTTTCCAGTTTATTAGCATTTAATTCTTCATAGTGATTTCTTTTTTTTTTTTTTTTTTATTTTTTGACAGGCAGAGTGGACAGTGAGAGAGAGAGAGAGAGAGAGAGAGAAAGGTCTTCCTTTGCCGTTGGTTCACCCTCCAATGGCCACCGCGGCCGGTGCGCTGCGGCCGGTGCACCGCGCTGATCCAATGGCAGGAGCCAGGAGCCAGGTGCTTTTCCTGGTCTCCCATGGGGTGCAGGGCCCAAGCACCTGGGCCATCCTCCACTGCACTCCCTGGCCACAGCAGAGAGCTGGCCTGGAAGAGGGGCAACCGGGACAGAATCCGACGCCCCAACCGGGACTAGAACCCGGTGTGCCGGCGCCGCTAGGTGGAGGATTAGCCTAGTGAGCCGCGGCACCGGCCTCATAGTGATTTCTTATGATTCTTTGTAGCTCAGTGGTATCAGTTGTATTGCCTCCTATTTAATCTCTAATTTTGTTATTTGAGCTTTTCTCTTTTTTTATTTGCTAGTCTGGCTAGAGGCTTATCTAATTATCTTCTCAAAAAATCATTTGTAGTTTTTTTTTAGTTTCACTTTTATTTATTTATGTTTTATGCTTATTATTTCTTGTCTCCTGCTGATTTGGAGTTTGATTTGTTCTTGTTTTTCTAAGTCTTCAAGATGCATCATTAGATCTTTAATTTAAGACATTTCTCTTTTTTAATGTAAGTGGTTCATGCTATAAACTTCCCTCTTAATACTGCCTTTTCTGTGTCTCACAAGTTTTGACATATTGTGATTGCATTTTAATTTGTTTCAGGAAAGTTTTTGATTTCCATTTTAATTTCTTCAATGGCCCATTGATCATTCAGTAGCATCTTGTTTAATTTCTGAGTATTTCTGAATGTTCTATCGTTCTTTTTGTTGTTGGTTTCTAGTTTTATTCCTTTATGGTCTGAGAAGATACAGGGTATGATTTCAATCTTTTTAAATTTGCTAAGACTTGATTTGTGGCACAATACATTCATGGACAACAGATTAGACCACTCTGTCACTTATAGATTAGATGACGTTGATTAAGACAAAAGAAATCATTAAGAGATTACATTTTCTGGCTCACGTAGAATAAAATCCAAAGCAAGAAGTCCAGTGATACCCTATAACCCAGCTGAACAATAAACTCTTTTCCAATATGGCATATTCCACAAAGAAGAAGGGATGCATACTCCAGGTGGGTAGACGTCAACATAGGGGCACAGGAGACATGAGAAGCAAGGTAACATGACACCTCAAAAAGAACATAATTATACTGCAGAATTAGATACTGAACTGAAGGAATTATGAAATGACAGATATAGAATTCAAATTAATGATTGTAAGGAAACTCAATGATCTGTAAGAGGATACAGACAGATTAAAGAAATGAGGAAATAAATGAGTGACATGAATGAATCTATTACTAAAGAGATAGAAGTCATTAAGAAGAACCAAATAGAAAATAGAATTCTTCAATCAGTGAAATAAAAAATATTATTGAGAGCTTTAACAGTAGAATAAATCACATGAAGGGAAGAATTTCTCACCTCGAGAACAAGAATTTTGAAATAATCCAATCAGACAAAAGTAGAGAAAATAATTAAAAAGTATGGTGAAATTCTCTATGAAATGTGGGATACCATCAAATGACCAAATATTTGTATTATGGTTATTTCTGAGGAAGAAGAAAAAGAAATGTCTTTGAAAACTTGTTAAATGAAATGCTAGCTGAAAATTTCTCAGGTCTTGAAAGATACACAGACATCCAGATACAGGAAGTTCAAAGAATCCCGAACAGGTACAGCCAAAAAAATATTCTCCAAAGCATATTTCATCAAATTGTCAAACATTAAAGACAAGGAAAGAATCCTGAAGACAGTAAGAAAAAGGCATCCAGTTACATATACAGGAAAACCAGTTGGATTGACATCAGACTTCTCAGAAGAAACCCTATGGGCCAGAAGAGGGTGGGATGATATTTTCAAGTTCTTGAAAAAACTTCCATTCAATAATATTATATCCAATGGGGCTATCCTTTAAAAGTGAAGGGAAAATAAAATATTTTCCAGATAAGGAAAAACTGAGAGAACTCACCAGCACCAGACTAGTCTTACAAGCAATTCTGAGGGGTGTCCCTGCATTAGGAGTAAACATGAAACATGTCACCACCAGATTCACCAACAGAGCAGGTAGAATCGTTATCTCATCAAGAAAATGGCAGGTCTTAGTTCTTACCTATCAGTACTAACCTTGGATATAAAAGGGTTACATTCACCAACCAAAAGATTTAAGTTGGCTGAGTAAATTTAAAAAAAACGAAGACTTCACTATATGCTCCCTAAAAGAATCTCACTTCACAAAGATACACACAGATTTAAAGTGAATGATTGGGGGCCGGCACTGTGGCTCAGCGGGTTAACACCCTGGCCTAAAGCGCTGGCATCTCATATGGGTGCCAGTTCGAGTCCTGGCTGCTCCACTTCCCATCCAGCTCTCTGCTGTGGCCTGGGAAAGCAGTAGAAGATGGCCAAGTCCTTGGGCCCTTGCACCTGCCTGGGAGACTGTGAAGAAGCTCCTGGCTCCTGGCTTCAAATCAGCGCAGCTCTGGCCATTGCAGCCAGCTGAGGAGTGAACCATCAGATGGAAGACCTCTCTCTCTCTGTGCCTCTCCTCTCTCTGTGTAACTCTGACTTTCAAATAAATAAATAAATAAATCTTTAAAAAAATAAACTAAATGATTAGAAAAACATACACCATCTGAATGGAAACCAAAAGTGAGTTCGGGTAGCTATTCTGATATCAGATAAAGCAGTCTTTAAATAAAAATCTGTAAAAAGAGATGAAGGACATTATATTTTGATAAAAGGTTCTATTTAGTAAGAAGACATAAAATCATAAATATACATGCACCCAATGCAAGACAACCCAGATATACACAGCAAATAATATTAGACCTAAAGGGAGAGTTAGACTCCAATACAATAATAGTGGGTGACTTCAATACCCCACTCTCATCAATAGACAGGTCATCCATACAGAAAATCAATAATGATATATCAGAGTGGAAACATACTATCAACCAAGTGGATCTAACAGAAATTTACAGGAAATTTTATACAATGGTTCCAGAATGTACAGCCTTCTCATCAACACACAGAATATTTTCTTGGAATTATTATCTATTCCTGATGTAAATACATCATTTCGTGTGTTGTCATGTTGTTGAAATTCAGCTATAATGTTCCTTGTATTGGTAGTGCTTTTTGGTTCCTTTCTTTCTTTTTCTCTTTTTATTTTTGAGCATTTCATTGTATTAAAACACCAGCATTTACTTCACCTTCAAGGAAGTGCAGTGTGATTTCCCACTTCTCACGTGTGCACTATGCAGAGTGACTTCCTTCCAAAGATCGCCATATGGAAAGGGGAAACCAAGAACATCCTTACAGTGGAGAAAGCTGGTCAAAGTCACTTTCAACAGTGGCAAATCATGCTGATAGTCTGTACCCTTGAGGAAACACCACCACCATGGGTCTTTAACTTCTGTGTTCTTACTTCCCCAAAACCACACACTAAGTATAGTCTTGAGAAACAATGCATCAGATGAATTCCTACTAGGGGATATTCTACTGAACTTCTAGCCAATGTTCTTCAGTCATAGAAAACAAGGAAAGACTGAGGGATTGATTCAGCCACAAGATGCTAAGGAGAAATGATGACTAAAAATAAAGATTTTCTGGATGGAACCCAGAAGCAGAAAAGAAAGTTAGATAAAAACTAAGCTCTAAGTAAGCTATGGCTTTCCTTAGCTGTAACAAATGTACCACACCAATGTCAAATGTTCATAGAGGACACTGCTGGTTGAGTATATGGGGATTCTCTTTACAATATCATTAGTTTTTCTGAAAATCTAAAGCTGTTAAAATTTCCAAAATAATAAACAAAAATACATGAAAAAGTATAACAATTTGATGACACATCCTGTTGCTGAGATTTGAGGTTATTTCCAGATTTTAACTATTAAGAATGTAACTTCATTTTTGTGAAGATTTTCATTTATTTCTCTTGGAGGGTTAATTAGGAGTGAGATTGTTTAGTACTAAGGCAGGTGTACAATTAACTTTAAAGAAATTGTCAAAGAGTTTTATAAAAAGATTTTATCATGTCACACAATCATTAACCATTTGTCAGAACTTTATTTTAGAATACTTATCAAGTCTAACCATTCCAGTGCCTCTGAAACAGACATCATTATAACTTAATTTGCATTCTCTAGATGACTAATGTTAATTAACTTTTCAGCTGCTTATTCTTGACTTGTTTCATATTTTGCCCATTTTTAAATTTGTTATTATTATTGTTACTACCATTGAATTGAACAGATTCTTGGTCCTGGGTCTTTGTCAAATACAGAAATGTCAAATATTTTACCCTGCCTAAGACCTGTCTGCTCATTTTGTATCTGTATTTTTTGATTAGTAGCTTTAACTAGAAAAAAGCCTAATTTCTTAATATTAAAAATAATGATATGACATATACTGACTAATTTTAGGTATGGCATGACATATGATCAGGATCAGTTTTTTTCATAGGGATATACGCTATTATTCTAAGACCAAATTTGAAGACTATGCTTGGGATCAACATTGCGGTACAGTGGGCTAAGCTGCCATGATGCCAGCATCCTATATGAGCACTGGATTGAGTGCTGGCTGCTCTACTTCCAACCAAGCTCCCTGTTAATGCACCTGGGAAAGTGGCAGAAGATGGCCCAATTACTTGGGTTCCTGCCTAAGAAGTAGTTCCGTGCCCCTGGGTTTGGTGCCGTCCACTTTTGGCTCTTGTGATCATTTGAGAAATGAACCACAAGATTAAGATCTCTCTTATCTCTCCATCCCTCAGTAACTCTGCCTTTCAAATATATAAATCCTAAATTTAAAAAAAAGTAGAAAACACTATCTTTCCCCCACTAAGTGACTTTGTTAAATTGGTGGAAGCAGATTGTCTATGTAAGTTTGTGTGTATGGGCTGAGGGGTTGGGGTTTCTATTTCCAGACTCCCATTCTTTTCCATTGGAAATTTTGCCTATCTTTATGCCAATACCACTCTGCTTGATTATGGTAGCCTTCCAGAAAGTCTCAAATGAATTAGTATAATCCAATTTTAAAACATCTTTGGCTGTTTTTACTTCTTTTCATTTTGTTGTGCGTAGTCATCTTTTTGATTTCTCCACACACACAAAAAGATTGGGTAGGATTCTGATCCAGACTGGATTAAATTTGGATACAGATTGATACAGGAAGATGTGAAATAATTTTGAGTGCTCAAAACCATGCTAAGCTATGAAGTGCTCCATTAAGTTGTATCTTCTTTGATTTCTCTCAATTGATATCTCTGACACATTCTTTCTCACATATTCTGAAAGTAAATTCATTCCTAAGAATTCATTCCTAAGAATTTATTTTTAATGTTATTATAATTAGTATTAATCCTATTTTACTTAAATATTTTATTACTATTATATGGAGAAACACTTGATATTTCTATATTGATATGGATTCTGTTGACAATCAAAATTCACCTTTTATTTATACTCATTTCAATTGTTGAGATTACTTTGGATTTTTAACATACTAAATTACATTATCCTAAAATATATTTTCTTTTTTCTCACTACTTTTTTTCTCTTGATTTATTGCTTTGGACTCACTATCATGTTCAATAGAAATTTCAAGAGAAGACATTCTGACTGTGTTCTTAATCACAGAGAAAATATTTATTAATTTATAATTTGATATGAAGTTAGCCCTAGGACTTTTTGTAGTTGTCCATAACTATTTTTATCCATATTTTCTTAACAGTTTTATCTTGAATGTTAAATTCTACATAGTAAGAATTATTTTGTTTTAGTTTGAATAATGCTTCAAGATTAAATGCAAATTCCTTAAGTCTTGAGAGGAATTATTAGTGTCACAGACACCCTGGGTAGTGCAACAGTCACAGGTGTTTCCTCAAGAAGCGGACTGGGGAGAGGGCAGGACCTCAGGAAACCTTTACCTCAGCTGACGTGGTTGTGATTATGGTCAAAAGCAGCTGAGCTATGATAGCTAGAATAATATTTTTCCGATAATAAATAATCAATACAAATTTGCTAACAATTAAATTATTAAGTACCCTTTTGAGGCATCGTATCAACCACCTGATGCATAAAGACAAAACAGCATGAGCTACTGCTAATACATTAGGGTTACTTTCTTTCAATGAAGGTTAAAATGGACCTTAAATTAACTATAAATATTTTCAACTCAATTTATATACAGACCCTGTTATTATTCATGTGTAATTCTTTCTACATCTGCAGCATCTGTATGGTATAAAGTGTTTAGCTAAAGCTTATTGGTAGAATCATCGCATTGCTACAAAATTAACTGAATCATCACATTCCTACAAAATTAACTAACTAGAGCCCTGTGACTCCCTTTATCACTAGTTTCAGAATGTTTTATAAAATCCAATAAGGGTTTTGGTAAACTTTTTCTACTTTTTATTCTTCACACTTATATGTTCACATTGTGGGGAGCAACCTGGACTAGACTAAGTTACTGGAATTAAGACTTATTCTATGCATCTGCTCTCCCACAATATGGCGCTGGGAGAGGAGGAAACAGCTTCTACTCAGCTGCCTCCAGTTCAACCAATAAACTGTAGGACCTGCTCCTGATTGGAGGAGAGCAGCGTACTCGGCGTGTGGGCAGCCGAGTTGGGATTGGTGGAAGATGACTATAAAGGAGGAGAGAGACAACATGCACCAGGAACATCTAAGGGGAACATCTATCTGAAGGAACACCTGTGCAGCCCCCGAGAGAGCCGGCCGGCGGTGTGCCGCTCCCCCGCGGAAGTGGGGAATGTGGCAGGGGGAACCGCCCTTCCACGGAGGTGGAAGGGACAGTAGCCAACCCGGGAAGAACCAGCAGCAAACCCGGGGAGGGCCGAGCAGACGAAAGAACAGCGCAGGGTCCTGTGTCGTTCCTCCACGAAGAGGGGGAGCGACACACATTCCCATTGTCACTTATCTAAGGAGTAGCTTGTACCCTTTTTCAGCTAAAATCTTCCTTTGGTGTCATTGCAATGTGAATAGGTCACTGTATCTGAGGTTTTAATATGAAAAGAAAGTGGTTAATGTTGGTGATGCTCTTCACTGTTGGAGGTATATTTTTCTGTAGGGATGAAATTAATCAATGCTAAAAGTCTTGTTTCATTTTTTTATTCCAGTAGAGGGAATGTGACAAAATAATATTAATCTAATAAAAAAACACAAAATGTAGAATGAAGACTAAAGCAAACTCAGTGCCAATCTCAATGAATCTTCAGTTAGGCACTGTGTCTGCAAACACTTGAAAATTCACATGTTAGCACTCTATCTGAATTACTGAAAATACCATTAAATCACTGTCCACAGAGTTTAAATTTGAAAGGTCTGCCCTTGAGAAGAAAATATAACCCAAAGCTCATGTTATCTAAAAATAAAATCCTTTGAAAAAGCCCACTTATATATTTTTTTTTGACAGGCGGAGTTAGAACAGTGAGAGAGAGAGACAGAGGTCTTCCTTCTGTTGGTTCACCCCCCAGATGGCCGCTACGGCTGGTGTGCTGTGCCGATCTGAAGCCAGGAGCCAGGTGCTTCCTCCTGGTCTCCTGTGCAGGTGCAGGGCCCAAGCACTTGGGCCATCCTCACTGCCTTCCCGGGCCACAGCAGAGAGCTGGACTGGAAGAGGGGCAACCGGGACAGAATCCGGCACCCCAAACGGGACTAGAACCTGGGGTGCCGGTGTCGCAGGTGGAGGATTATCCTAGTGAGCCGTGGCACCAGCCATAACCCACTTGTATTTCCCTTTATGATTAAATGGACAGGAACATAGTTATAGTAATTTGTCAAATACCTTAAAATGTGCTCCAGAGATCTTTAAGAATAATATATGGATGTGTTTGAAAATAAAGTATACATCTGATGATCTGTTAGCATATAATAACAAGTATATTTCCTATGTGGAAATTAGTAAGAAAAGCATACTAAGTCCTTGATTAGACAAAGTTTCTCCATTCATTCAAACAAATTTCGACTGATTGATACATTATCTTATTCAAAACAATCTGCAAGCCCATGATTTATCAACTGGATAAAATCATTTCCATAATGACACCTTTTGGAGATTCTCCTCAAATTTTCCGTCATTTCTCATCCTTCACTGATGACATTTTTGCAGGTAATTCAGAATCCACTGCTCTATATGCTGTCCAAACATGTAGATTTTAAAGTTTTTAAGATTTTCTTTAAGGTATACAAATTTCATGCATTTCATGTATACAGATTTGGGAACATAGTGATACTTCCCACTCTACCTCCCCTCCTGCCAATACTACCACTCTTCCTCCTCCTTGCTCTCCTATTCCCTCTTTTTTTTTTTTTTTTTTGGACAGGCAGAGTGGACAGTGAGAGAGAGAGACAGAGAGAAGGGTCTTCCTTTGCTGTTGGTTCACCCTCCAATGGCTGCTGCAGCTGGCGCACCGCGCTGATCCGATGGCAGGAGCCCAGGTCCTTCTCCTGGTCTCCCATGGGGTGCAGGACCCAAGCACCTGGGCCATCCTCCACTGCACTCCCGGGCCACAGCAGAGAGCTGGCCTGGAAGAGGGGCAACCAGGACAGAATCCAGTGCCCTGACTGGGACTAGAACCCAGTGTGCCGGCGCCACAAGGCGGAGGATTAGCCTAGTGAGCTGTGGCGCCGGCCTCCTATTCCCTCTTAATTTTTACAATGATCTACTTTCAGTTTACTTTATACCATAAGATTAACCCTACACTAATTCAAGAGATCAACAAATAGAAAGAAGAAAAACTGCAGTTGTTCCTTAGTAGTAGAGACAAGGACTGTAAACAATCTTCGAAAACATAAGGATTAATATACAATAAATATCTAAATTATACCAATAATTTATTTTTCTCTTGATATCATGGAGTCTGAAAGTCTTAGCCTTAAACTGAGAATGGTAGGTATTGTTTAATTTTTACTCTGTAGTTTTTATGTAATTATAATCATCTATGAAGATATTAATTTTATTCTCTTTATTTCATGTGTGTTGGTGAATGAGGGAAAATAATATTCCCTTTGTGAGCATTATGAAGAGGCAAGTCCTTTGTTATGGTTTGAATAACAGTCTTGATGCCCCCGAAAATCCTGTGTATTCGGGGCATGGTCCCCAAAATCTTGCATTAATTGTTAATGGATTAATGTTAATGGTTAAAGAATAAAGATGGAAATTTGACATAATCATGGCACACTGGAGGTGGGTCCAGTGGGAGGTCATTAGGTTTTTGGAGTGTGCCCTTGGATGGTAATTACCTGGAGACAGCTGGTTTTAAAAGCTGTTGGGTCTAGCGTCTCTTTGCTTCTTGTCTCGCCATGAGATCCTCTCTTTACATTCGTGTAGTCTTCCATCATCCTCATCAGATGCTAGACTTATGGAACAGCTCCATGTTGGGCTGTGAACTCCCAGACCATGAGCAAGCCAAAATAAACTCCTTCCGTGTGAAGTAGTTCGTCTCAGGTATTTGTTATGTAGTAATGAAAAGCTCCCTTACAGATGCATATAGCTGGGAGGCAGTTTCTTTCTGAAACTCTGTCTTTGCCCTGTCTCCTTAGTTTCCTCTGACCAACTCTCACTTGAGGCTGATTATTTAGTGACACCAAAGCAGACAGACCCCTTTTATCTGGCAACAGTGGTGACGGTTATGTAGCGGTGGTGGTGGCGGTGGTCAAAACACAATGTGTGTTTTAATTTAGGAAGGGCATTTTGTGCCAGTCCAGACACACCTCCTTCTGCAATGCCAGGTCTTCTCGCATAGATTATAATACTATGGGGGCCAAGAAATTTGTTTTAAGCCACTTGAATTCTTTTTTTTTTTTTTTTTTTTTGACAGGCAGAGTGGACAGTGAGAGAGAGAGACAGAGAGAAATGTCTTCCTTTGCCGTTCGTTCACCCTCCAATGGCCGCCGCAGCCAGTGCACTGCACCCGGCGCACCACGCTGATCCGATGGCAGGAGCCAGGTGCTTCTCCTGGTCTCCCATGGGGTGCAGGGCCCAAGCACTTGGGCCATCCTCCACTGCACTCTCCGGCCACAGCAGAGAGCTGGCCTGGAAGAGGGGCAACCGGGACAGAATCCGGCGCCCCGACCAGGACTAGAACCTGGTGTGCTGGCTCTGCAAGGCGGAGGATTAGCCTAGTGAGCCGCAGCGCCGGCTGCCACTTGAATTCTTATATCTAGGATGCTACTCTACATCTAAAGAGACATTGAGTATGTATTATTGATTATGAATCTTCAGCCAAGGTTTCTTCACAACCAGAGGCCTAGCATTTCAGCCAGGCTAGGAAACGAGATTTATAGTGGGTTGTCGCTCCCCCTCTTCATGGAGGAACGACACAGGACCCTGCGTTGTTCTTTCATCTGCTCGGCCCTTCCCGGGTTTGCTGCTGGTCCTTCCTGGGTTGGCTGCCGATCCTTCCACCTCCGTGGAAGGGTGGCTCCCCCTGCCACTTTCCCCACTTCTGCGGGGGAGCGGCACACCGCCGGCTGGCTCTCTCAGGGGCTGCTCAGATGTTCCTCAGGTGTTCCCTTTAGATGTTCCTGGTGCATGTTGTCTCTCTCCTCCTTTATAGTCCTCTTCCACCAATCCCAACTCTGCTACCCACACACCGAGTACGCTGCTCTCCTCCAATCAGGAGCAGGATCAGCTCCTGCAGGTCATCACTCAAGTTGGTGAGAGGCAGCTGCGTAGAAGTTGTTTACTCCCTTCTCAGCGCCATATTGTGGGAGAGCAGATGCATAGAATAAGTCTTAATTCCAGTAACAGTCTAGTCCGAGTTGCTCCCCACAGTGGGTGCTTTGAGACTAAAGCATAAGGCCCATCATGTTGAAATGGGAGGTTCATTGGGACTTTTTGAGCATTCATTCAATTTTTTTTTTTGTTACCGAACCTTTACTAGATGCCACTATGGAAACATCAGTGTATACGCAGACAAGGGACCCAGCCCTCCTGAAGCTATTGTTGTAGCATGAGAAGACAGATGGTTAATAATGGACATAATGGGTATGTAAAATATAATAAATAGACACATCTTCAAAAATAAAATAAATACAATGTAATACTCATATTTTAAATCATATTAGGTTGTAGAAAAGAAAACAACACACCAAAATAGGGAGAGGGCATGTGAGAAAAGTAGGGGTTGAGGTTGCAATTTTGAGTAGAGCAGTTAGGGTAGGCCACACTGCGAGGGTGACGTTTCACTAATGGTAAATGAATGAAGGGATTCAGGCATCTGAGCACGGAGTGAAGATCGTTCTTGGCAGGGTCCACAGCCAATGGAAAACCTTGAGCTGGGAGTAGACCAGGGTAGGGCAGGGGAGCGCTCAGAACAGGAAGGAGGCCCGCGTGGCTGAAGGGGGTTTCTGGTTGGTTATTGGAATGGCATGAAATTGAAGCAGAAAGGTTTGAGCAGGGGAGATCATGCTATCTAGGGCTCAGAGGTCATTGCAGGAATTCAGGATCTTACTCGGAATAAAATGGTGGTCATTGAGAGGTTCTGAATTGGGAACTGACACTCTCAGGCTAAATGTTTCCAAATAACTACTCGGGTTGCAGGACCACACCATGAAGTGTGTAAAAGTTAGAATCAGGGAGGGCAGTGAGGCCTGTTGGGAAATCATTCAACTTAAACAGGAAAGAAAGGTAGCTGTGGAGGTTGTGATGAATGGTCAGATTTTGGATATATGTGAACAGCAGGGCCAATTGATCTCCTAACATTGTGGCTGTGGAGTTTGGTACTCAGTCTATCCTGTCATTAGACAAAATTAAGAGAGTTCTATGTGATTTTTTTTAAAAAAAAACAAGATTATGAATAATTCTTAATTTTAATTAGAAATTGAATAATAAATTATAAACTAAAATAAGATAAGAAAAATGGGCATAATTAGCTTTTAAAAGTATAAATAAAGAAAAATACGCATAGTAAAATAAAGGTGAGGCCTCAAGAAGCTAGGACATTTTAACTGTTAAAATAGCTACATTTATGGGGCCAGTGTGGTGGCCCAGAAGCTGCCACTTGTCACACCACATCCCACATCCAAGTATCAGTTTGAGTTATGGCAGCTTTGCCTCCCATCCAGCTCTCTACTAATTGTCTGGGAAGGCAGCAGAATACAGGGACTTTGACCCTTAAAGCCCATGTAGGAGATCCAGATGATGTATCTGGCTTCTAGTTTTGGCCTGGCCCAGCCTTGACCATCACAGCCATTTGGAAAATAAACCAGCATATGGAAGATCTCTTTCTATCTCTCTCCCTCTCTATGTAACTCTACCTTTCGAATAAATAAAATAAGTGCTTTTTATAAAACACATTATGTGGTCATCCAACAAAAGTATATAGTTAATGAAAGTACTGTCTTTCTTCCCACAATGGGATAGAGGAAGGAACAAGGATCTAGAAAGTGGGGATAATGGTCAAAGACATTTTTCCATAAGAAGAGGGGTGTTTCCTAAATGAATGACAAAGTTAGAGTGGTGGTAGGAGTACAAAGATACTAAGTTTAGTGAAAATGTTCTTTGCCAGAGTTCAAGGGTTTGAGATTTGGTAGTGAGATCTAGTATACTTTTTCTTTTCACCCTTAAGAAAAGAGAGTGTCAGGAAGCCATATGAAGCCAGAAGAAGAAATGTAAAAACAGAAAGGTTGATAGGAACCAAATACCTGCTTGACACGAATGTGCACTTGCTACTCTGAGACCCACCAAGTCCTGTGTAACTTATCCCAGCAGCTGAGGTTGCCTGCAGTAAGGAGAAAAAAATGACTTATGCTGCAAAGGAAAGTTGACATTAGCGTCTAACAGGGAGTCCTCCTGACTAGAGGGTGTTAGAGGATGGCTGAGGGAGAGGTGGTCATGAACTAGGGAAGGTGGTGAGGCAGACTTACAAAGCCTAAGGCAGGATAGCAATTTCTAAGTACATTTTTATAGTTAGAAATGGAGTGCACCTGTATCATTTTCTTTTTCAAAGCTTGTTTGGAAAGTTTTATTTATTTATTTATTTAAAAGAAATAATTACAGAGAGAGAGAGGGAGAGAGAGAGAGAGAAAGGGAGAGAGAGAGGATCTTCTATCCATTGAGTTATTACCAAAATACCCAATACCCAATACACCAGCCAGGGCTGGACAAAGTGGAACTCTATCTTGGTCTCCCCTGTGGGCAGCAGGGATCCAAGGACTTGGGTTCCCCTTTCCCGTCTAACCAGTTGTATTAGCTGAAAGCTGAGTGGAAGCAAAGTAGCTGGGATAGCACTAATAGTCCCAAATGGGATGCAGGTTACCAAGGGGCAGCTATACTTGCTATTCCCGTCTCTCCACCTGTATATTTTTAAGTTTCATTTTTATTTATTTGAAAGGCAGAGTGACAAAGACAGAAAGAGATCTTTCATCTGTTGGTTCACTTCCCCAATGCCACAGCAGCTGAGGCTGGAGCCTGAAAATCCATTCAGGTCTCCCACATGAGTGGCAGGAGTCCCAGCATTTGGATTGCCTTCCATTGCTTTCCCAGGAGCAGGGAGCTGAATGGGAAGTGCAGCAGCTGGGGTTCCAACTGGCCACCATATGGCATGCCAGAACCACAGGTGGCAGCTTAAATCACTGCCAGAACATCTACTACATTCTTTATCATTTTCAAAACATTGAGAAATAAGTAAATAAAAAGGTCAACTTATAAGTACATAATAAGATCGATTGATGTATTAGCTTTTTCCTTTTCTTTTTTTTTGAAAAATCTGAGATAGCCTAACTTTATAAAGAAAAGAGGTTTATTTCAGCTCACAGTTCTGGAGGTGTGAGTTCTAGTGGCCTCATCTGGCCATGGTCTCCTTAATGACAGTGTTCCAAGGTAGGGCGGAGCCTCACGTGGCAGGAGATGGCCATGTGTATGTGTCTCTGTCAGTGTGGTGCTCCTTGCTCTCACTCTAACACCACTAGGATTCAGTTATGGGGTCTCCGCCCTAATGACCCTATGTGATTCTAATCAATTCCCAATGCTTCACTCCTACACATCATGTGCAGACAAAATTTCCACGCATTTACTTTTTTAAGATTTATTTAATTTACTTGAGAGTGGCAAAGAGAGAGAGAAGGAGAGAGAGGAAATCTTTCATCAGCTGATGCACTCCCAAATGCTGCAAAAGCTGGGGTTGGTCCAGGCAAAAGCCAGAAGCCTGGAACTCCGTTCGGATTTCCCAGGTGGGTGACAGTCTCAAACATTTTGGACCATCTTCTGACACTTTCTCAGGTGCCAGATCAGAAGCACAGAGGCTATGACTTGAAGTGGTGCTCCAGTATGGAATACCGGCTTCACAAACAGTGGCTAACCCTCTGTGACCCCAAGTTAGCCCCAACTCCTACCCTTTTAATACCATACTACATGAAATCAGGGGTTAAACTCCTCCAGAAATTCGGAGGTAGAGGAGAAAATCCTATTCAAACTATAGCAATTCATCTATCACAAAAAATGGGGATTTTTAAAGTCAAATTGAAGGTATTTCTAAGTCCCATTTAATGAGTTGCTCACAAATATTTCCTTAATATGATCCACTGCAGTGAGTGTTCTATTTTGGCCACATTAATTGCTCAGTGAAGTGCCTACATAGCAGTGGAAACCACATTCACTTTTCAGCACGCTTTTTCCTGTTGACTTCTACAGTATTAACCTGTACTTTATTATGCCAGAGGACAGTCCAATTTGGTCTTCTCGACCTCTATTCTTCCATGGAATATCTACAAATAGACACAATGTACGTAAGCACCATAATTTTGCATCTGGATTTCTGATTTAGTGAAAGATGTGTAAAAATGTGTGGAACCACATCTGAAGAAGAAAAAGAACACTTTTTTTTTTTCCAACCATCAGTGTGATTTATGATCACTAAACCATTTCCCGATCCCTTATTTGAAAATTGGCCATGGCAAAAATGGAAGACATGCAGATCTAAAGATTTGGAGTACTTGGAAAATGCGTATTAGTGGATCAAATGGTTGGCATGGGATTTGCTGTCGACACCTCAGGTGCATAATGCATTTCAAATTTTAAAGAGATGACTTTGATTTTGACATAATTCACACTCAAGTATTTCTTTAGGTAGTTCTGAGTAATGGTTATACAAAAATAAAGATATTACCTGGACTGTGTTACCACACATTTTTCCAACCAAAACTAATAGGAATATAATTTTTCCATGACTCTGATAAATAAAGACTTGAACAAAAAGTTTTTGATGATCTTATCCATCACAGGTGCCAGATGACAAGTGGAGCCATAAATTGCAATAACACGTAACCATGTTTTAAAAACTGGCAGCGAAAAGTTGAATGTTTCTGGTAAACTTCCTTCAAATGCAATGTGTTTTAAGTGCTGCTTTATTAGATGTACAGACTCTGAGCACACTCCAACTGACAGATCTACCACAAATGAAAACACCCGCCCGTACTTCAGTCAGAAAATTTTTCTCTAACAAACAAAATATATGCTCTAAATCTCACAAGGTACCTGTAAATGAGGCTGAATAGCTGTCATTCACTGTGGCCATTCCTTCCTAGACAAGATGGCAGAAGAGCTGTGTTGTCAGCCATCTACGCTAAGCTGGAGAAGACTGCGTGTATTCCTGGCATGTTTACCAAAGCCCTGAAGAGGCCAGATATTTGGAACTCCAGTTCATTTGTCCATGGAAGAGCTGTTCACAGGTTCCAGGCTTCACAAAAGCTTAAACCAGTGATGGTTGTGTCTCTTGTCTGGTAGATGAGTTTGCGTGCCTCTGAGAAAAGGGAACAGTGAGCTCTCTAAGAGCAGTGAGAAGAACACAGCTCAGCTTTTCACAGAAACCCCCTGTTTTCTTGTCACTCCCCTGAACACACTCTCTTCTCAGAATCCAGAATCCTTTCTTATGTTTATGTCTCTCTACGGATCTCTTATGATATGCTGGACTATTAGACTGAGGGAAAACAGGAAAACCACCAAGAGAGTTGAAAACCAAAGAAAAAAACAAGAAAAGCTGAGATTAGGCATCTTTACGCTCTGATATAAACACATATCCTTGGTACTTACCACCACCAATCCGATTTTCTCCTCCCTAGCCCCCTGAATTAACGTCTGTGCCTTTAACCTTAATTCTGCCATCTACTCGTTGTCTATCCTGCTAAAACTTCAGCCTGGGCACCTCAGATCTTCTTTCTTTACTCAACATGTCTTTGTGCTTGGAAATCCCTTCTATCCTTCCAGAGCTTAACACTTTCCTCAGATTTTTCAGCTGAAAATAAACATAGATTGGTGAGAATTCAGTCACTGAGCACCCAAAACAGCTGAAGTAGGTCCTTATACCATCCTTCGCACACACATACCCAAAATGTAGTCACCACTTTTTAATCTCCTAGAATCTCCCATCAGCCATTTTAGTTTGTTTTTTCAAGCATCACTCTGTTATGATTTGAATGCTTGTGTTCCTTCAAAACTCCTGTTGAATCTTAATCCCTGATACAATAAATATTGAGTTGACATTTTCATAGGTAATGAAAGCCAAAATTGAGAAATGGGATTACATAAAGCTGAGACACTTCTATAAAGCAAAAGGAACATTGAGGAAAGTGAAGAGGCAGCCAACAGAATGGGAGAAAATATTTGCAAACTATGCAACTGTTAAGGATTACTATCCAGGATTTATAAAGAGCTCAAGAAACTCAACAACAACAAAATAATCCAGATAAGAAATGGGCCGGCCAGTGCCGTGGCTCACTAGGATAATCCTCTGCCTATGGCACTGGTACCTCAGGTTCTAGTCCCGGTTGCTCCTCTTCCAGTCCAGCTCTCTGCTGTGGCCCGGGAAGGCAGTGGAGGATGGCCCAAGTGCTTGGGCCCTGCACCCACAGGGGAGACCAGGAGGAAGCACCTGGCTCCTGGCTTCGGATCGGCCCAGTGTGCCGGCCATAGCAGCCATTTGGGGGGTGAACCAATGGAAGGAAGACCTCTCTCTCTCTCTCTCTCTCTCTCTCTCTTACTCTGCCTGTTAAAAAGAAATGGGCCAAGGACTTGAACAGACATTTTTCAAAAGAGAAAATTTAAATCGATTGACATCTGAGAAATGCTCAGAATCACTAGCCATCAGGGACATGCAAATCAAAACAACAAGGAGGTTTCCCTTCACCCTAGTTAGATTAGCTGTCATATGCAAATCATCAAACAACACATGCTGGTGAGGATGTGGGGGAAAATGTACCCTAATCTACTGTTTATGGGAATATAAACTGTTGTAGCCACTGTGGAAGACAGCATGGAGATACCTCAGAAATCTGAATATTGACCTACCATATGACCCAACCATCCCACTTCCGGAAATTTACTGAAACAAAAGAAGTTAGCTTTGAAAGAGTGATCTTCATATCCATGTTTATTGCAGCTCAATTCACAATAGCTAAAATGTGGAATCAACCCAGATTTCCATCAATTGAAGATTGGATAAAGAAACTATGGTATATATACACTATGGAATACTTCACAGCAGTAAAAAAGAAATCCTGTCATTTGCAACAAAATGGATGCAACTGGAAGCCATTATGCTTCACAAAATAAGCCAGTCCCAAGAAGACAAATACCATATTTCTTCCTGATCAGTGGTAGCTAGTAGACTCTGTAAAAGGAAATTTGTAGAAGTGAAATTTGCACTTTGAGATTCAATGATTTTGAATAACCCTTGTCTCAACTGTTAAGGAACAGTGTTTTTTGGGTTTGTTTGTTTCTTCATACTATTTGTGGAACTATTTACTTAGCAAAGGGTTAATGTTATGAATAGAAAGACAACTAAATATAGATCTTTGTAAAAATAAGAATGGGAATACAAGAGGGAGTAGGAAGAAAGGTATGAGTGTGAGCAGGAGAGAGGGTAGGGTAGGAAGAATTACTGTGTTCCTAAATTTGTATATATGAAATGCATGAGGTTTGTATACCTTAAATAAAAGGTTTCTAAGTTAAAAAAAAGTTAAAAAAAGAAAAGAGTTGGGCCTTTGAGAGGAATGATTAAGTTATGCTCTTGTGAATGGATTTGTATCCTTATAAATGGATGTGAGGAAGCCCAGTTCCTTCCCTTTACCCTTCCCAGCTCATGCACAGACACAGGAGCTGCTATCGTTGAGGAGTAGGCCTTCACAAGACACTGGATCTGTTCATACCCTGATCTTGGACTTTCCAGCCTCTAGACTATGAGAAACAAATTTCTGTTTTTTATAAATCATCCAGTCTAAGGCATTTTACTATAGAAGTAATAATAACCTATGCACTAAACTCATCCATTCGCTTTCCTTTACCTGAAAAGGAAAACGTCCATGAATACTTCCTTTTATTTGGAAGTTATCTGGATCCTACAGAGATCAACTAAAGATGCCTCGCAATTAAGTGTTTGGTAATATTGATAGATAGAATTAAAAAAGGAGTGAATGCTCCAACAAGGGATGCAGTCCATACAACAGACTCATAGAATGACAATCACTTTAAGTAGTAGTCTGGCCTTAGAATCAGACCTTAAGGCATTCTGGTCTGGCTGAAAAGTCCATGAGAGCATTTCAGGCATGGGAAGCCAGGAAACTGCTGCAAAAAGTGTACTACATGAAGGACCTCAGTGGGTGAGACCCTAATGGTAAGATGTGGTCATCAGTGAAGGATATATTTTCTCTGAAGGGAGGAGAAAACTTTCTTTACTTCTGGCATTTTCTATATACTGAAGGCATTTGTGGATTCAAAAGGCTTTCATAGCCTAGGCAGCTCATGTTAAGAGCCTTGGGTGATCACTGATGTCATACATAACAGTGTTAATTATTGGGGCCAGCGCTGTGGCACAGCGGGTTAATGCCCAGGTCTGAAGCGCTGGCATCCCATATGAGCACTGGTTTGAGACGTGGCTGCTCCACTTTGGATCCAGCTGTCTGCTGTGGCCTGGGAAAGCAGTGGGAGATAGCCCAAATCCTTGGGCCCCTGCACCCGCATGGGAGATCTGGAAGAAGCTCCTGGCTCCTGGCTTCAGATCAGTGCAGCTCCAGCCATTGTGGCCAATTGGGGAGTGAACCATCGGATGAAAGACCTCTCTCTCTTTTTCTCTGCCTCTCCTCTCTGTGTAACTCTGACTTTCAAATAAATAAATCTTTTAAAAAAAGAGGGTTAATTGTTAAATTAGCAATAGGAGTCACTGTGCACTAACTTCCCATGCAGGACTTCTGTCCTCAAAGAATTGTATTATGAGAATTAATAGTAAAACTTGTTCTCAAAGATTTACTCCATTTTAGTGTATTCAGTGGAGGATATCTCATAAGTTATGGCTATGTCTAATGGCTCACAAAATATGCATTATTCTTGGGTACTTTAAAATGAATTAATTTTAATCAAAAAAAGAGAATGCTTAAAAAAAGTGAAATCAACTTCAAGTGCATTGACTTTGAACAGCCCTTGTCTTGACTATTGAGGAATAGTTTTTTTTTCATACATTTTGTTGAACTCTTTACTTTATATAGAGTTAATCTTCTGTGTATAAAGTTAACTGATCAATAAGACTGGGAATAGGAGAGGTAAGAGGAAGAGGGGTGAGAGTGTGGGTGCGAGGGTGGGTACAGTATGAAGCATCACTGTGTTCCTAAAGTTGTATTTATGAAATACATAAAATTTGTATTCCTTAAATAAAAGGTTTCTCTGGAAAAAGAATAAATTAGGGTAAGAAATTTCCATAAGAAAAGGTACCTTGGTATTTTTATGACATTGTTATTAAAGATGTTTTCCACAAAAAAAAAAGATGGCCTTGAATTACTATGCCTTAATTGTTGTCTATGAACCATAAGTGAAAAGCAAAACTGAAGACTAGCCAACTGAATGTGCAGTCATAAATTTAAATTCACATAAAAGACAGGCTTTTCGCAGACATTGAATCAATTCACATTACAAATTTCCCTGACTAGAAGCAAAAAAAAATTATAATTAGTCAGTATATAACTTCAGGTGTGTCAATTATTTCAATGTGGTTTACAAACCAAGAGATGACCTTTGCCTGTCTCAAAACCTCTATAAAATATGCAATAAATTAAAAAACCTGGAACTGTTTTGTGGTTTCTAAGAGGATGTCTATAACAAAAGCAGAGTTTAGACAAGAAATTTCACCATATTTAGTCGCAAGTGCACAGACGAATGTCCTAACATGAGGGCACTAATTTTAAGAAGCAGTGAGGCTGATGTTTCCAAAGTCATGGGTGTGGTTTGGATGTGGTTTGAGTATCTCCCAAAGCTTCACCTGTTGAAAGCTTGACTTGTGGTGAGTTGGGAGGTGGTGGAATGTCTAAGGAAGGGTACCTAGTGGAAGGTGGTTATGTCACTGGGACTCTGCCCTTGGAAGGAATTAATGCTGATCTCAAGGAGTGAGTTAAATCTTATGAGAGTGAGTTGCTTAAAGGAGCAAGCCTGTCTCATTGTAACTCTTGACTTCCTGTCTCTTCATGTGATCTCTGCCTCACACATAGGCTGCACTGCAGGAACACTGCAGGAACCCATGCACCAGATGACGCAGCCAATGGGGCCTGCATTGGAGCTGAGCAGAGATGCCAGTGCCATGCTTGGGAGCCTCCGAAATTGTGAATTAAGCAACATCTCTTTTTTTTCCAATATACCCAGTCTCCGATTCTTTTCTACAGCAGTGGAAAATGAACTATAGCTGATGTAATCCTGGCAAGTCTGTGAAAGTTTCAGAGAAAGATAGCCTGTAAACATCAACAGAAAAGACTTTGCAAGGTACTGTAGGTACCTGACATATGAGTCAAATTTGAAGTGTGGATGCCTGGATTATATTTATTTAAAAGACTTATGTCCCTTCTTCCTGATAATTACATATCATTATTTTGAAAAATCCTAAACGGAGGATTCTTTGACATCTTCTGTGGTTTGTTTGTGGTTTGCCCCCCAAGGGTTCACGTATTGGAAGTTTGCTGCACAGTGTGACAGTGGAGAGAGGTGGTGAAGCCTTCAAGAGTTGGGGCCTACTGGGAGGTAATTAGAAGTGGTTGGGAGACCACCTTTATGAATGGATTAGTGCTTTCTCAAGAGAATTCTAACTCTCATGGGACTAAATTAGAGGGCTACAGGGTAGGTTGTTGTGATTGAACCTGGCCTCCCTCATATCTCTCCTCTGCATACAGTGCTGCCCACTTTTAGAGGGAATCTCACCATCATGATGTCATCCTCTATGTGACCCTCACCAAAGCCAGGCAGAAGATGTACCATGTCCTTGAACCTCTGGAAGTGTGGCTTTAACCTGCCTCTTTTCATTGGGCAGTCCCCTACCTCAGATATTTGTTATTGCAGCATTAAACAAAGACAATGACAGAATCTTCTGGACTCTCTGCAGAAGCAGACCCTTTCCACCTAAGATAATGGAAAAATGATTAATTTCTGGTTTGCCCACACTTCCCTGTCCCTTTGCTCTATGGCTGATCTTACCTATTATTATAGTTTAGCCACCTTTAGAAGTTCACTAACATTATCTTTATTTTCTTGCCATTACTTTTGCTTCCTAAAAGTCTTTTTCATATAATAAATTACAAGACCCCTGTAAAAAATTTTTCCCAGCCCACTGATACTGTTCATATTAACTGTTTCCTAGATATGATGCTTCCCTTTCCTAAACAGGTACCCTTCCAACCAGATAGCAGATTCCATTCATTTTTACATGGCTGTCTGATACCTAAACTTCTCTCCAATTAAGAACATCAACCTTGAGTCTTCGAAAAAGTGACCCTTAGCTTCCTGCAATCATACCATTTCTGCTGAGGTCATGACGATCCTGTCAAAAAAATTGGATGATCCTGGAAACATAAATTTGGGTCTATCATGACTATGGTGTTGAATTTGTTCTTTTCAGAGACACTTTAAGTCTGTTCTAAATTGATTTAAGGCCAGCACCGTGGCTCAACAGGCTAATCCTCCGCCTAGCGGCGTCGGCACACCGGGTTCTAGTCCCGGTCGGGGCGCCGGATTCTGTCCCAGTTGCCCCTCTTCCAGGCCAGCTCTCTGCTATGGCCCGGGAGTGCAGTAGAGGATGGCCCAAGTGCTTGGGCCCTGCACCCCATGGGAAACCAGGAGAAGCACCTGGCTCCTGACATCGGATCAGCGCGATGCGCCAGCCGCAGCGCGCCGGCCGTGGCGGCCGTTGGAGGGTGAAGCAATGGCAAAGGAAGACCGTTCTCTCTGTCTATCTCTCACTGTCCACTCTGCCTGTCAAAAAAATAAAATAAAATAAATTGACTTTAAAAAGTTGTGTCCATATAAAGGGATACAAAACCAGCCCCTTCTTGTTGCGAGGAACTGTGCTTTCTCAGTGCAGCCTACACACTGCCTAACCCTTCTTTCCTAGTTAGACAATAGGTCTACATTTGCTTACCACACATGCACTTCGAGACTATTGCTAGAGACCTGAAAATATTTAAAGCTATCACTCACATCAAGGTGATCATCTCTGCATTGAGAAAAATACAAACAAAGCCACAAAATGAGGAAAATACAAACTTGTTTATAAAAATGCTAGAAGAGACAACTGGGGTGAATTTTTTTTTAAGATTTATTACTTGAATGGCGGAGTTACAGAGAGACAGAAAGAGCCAGAGAGAGCGAGGGGTCTTCCATCTGCTGGTTCACTCCTCAAATGACGGTAATGGCTGGAGCTGAGCTGAACTGAAGCCAGGAGCTAGGAGCTTATTCTAAGTCTCCCACACGGGTGCAGGAGCTCAAGCACTTGGGCCATCTTCTACTGCTCACCCAGGCCATAGCAGAGAGCTGGATCGGAAGTGAAGCAGCCGGGACTCGAACCAGTGCCCATATGGGATGCCAGCATGGCAGACGGCGGCTTTACCCACTACGCTACAGCTCCGACCCCATAAAGCCTTTCTGACAATTCCCTAGGGTGTGCCTTCTTCATCTTAGCAACTCATGTGCAACCAACTTGTGAACCGTGTGTGTGTTTCTGGTGTCTGGACTAAGACAGCGAGGAAGCGCCCTCTCTTCCTGGAGCCTCTCCAGGAAGGCAGAACCTTTTTGGATTTTTCAAAGGAGAAGATTTGGTCAGGATCCTGAGTTCATGGTGGGATAGGGCCACTGGGAGGCCTGGAAACACCTGGAACAAGAGACCATGGGGGAAATGGGAGGCCCCTCTGAGGGGATGGGTGCTCCTTAAGGATGTCTTGCTTCTTCCTTGCTCATCTTTCTGCAGATTCCTGCTTGTCCAGGAAGATTCTGTGTTTTTCCTGGACTATTTCTGAACGGAGAAACTAGCTGTACTAGAACCAGGTGGTTAAATCAGAGAACTGACTGTGGAGGCTTCCTGGTCCCCAAGGTGACAAGGGCTGGGGACAATGGAGTGAACATTCTAAGGTTCTTGCAGCTGTTCTGCAGAGATGCTGAACCTGTAGGAAGGCACTAGATCAGAACTTAGATTGGATCAATTTTGCTGGGAAGCAATTTCTACACTTTTTAGGCAAACCACAATTAAATCGATAATTCCAGTTAGGAGAAGTTCAGTTTTCAATTGTTTTACTGGCAGGCAAAGGTACTCCAGAAAAGATACCTCTGAGAAAACTTAAATGACAACTATTTGCTTTCTGAAAGATGCACCTGTGAGGCAAAAGCATCAGAACCAGCTGCAGCTGTCTGCGGTCTCCCGGACATGACATGCCAATCTTGTGCGTCCTCTCTACTGCGGTGAACACTTACAATGGGGGAGTCTCCACTGCACCTCCTACGTCACCTAATCTGAGTACATTGTCATTAGCTTTGGTTTCATAGCATACTGCCATGTTCTAGAATAACAGTACCTAAGGGGAAACATTTTGTGATTTCTGTATCAAGTAGTCAATTGGGCACACTGTTGTCTGAGAAATCAACTGTGGGGAATAGTGTATGCAAGCGTACTGCAGCCACCTAACATAGATCCCTCTTGGCTTTCTGGGAGAGAAGCTTGGATCCAAGCTAAGCTGTTCTAGGGGCATTTGACCAGCAAAACAGGGACTTCATTCCATGTGGAGAGAACTCTTCAGTGGCCCCAGGAAAGCAGTGTAGACAGTGGATGTGTAGACAGCGTGGAAAGGAGGGGATGCTGAAAAATGTCAGATAAATCCATGTCCCACCGACCTTGCTAATGAGATCCGGGAATTGGCTTTCCAGCTGACACCCGAAGGTCCCAAGAAAGGGTGAGGGTAAAAGCCAAACAACTGCATTCCCATTCAGAAGAATTTGTTTATCTGAATATTTATATATGTAAATGCATGTAATTAGACGTATACAAGCATAACAAGATGCACAGAGATCATGCCAGTCACATACTGGAGAAATAAACATAATGATGGTGCAATTTAATACCGAATTCTGAATTCCTGTAGAAGTAATTTTAGGATTAGTGTCCCAAAATCAAAATCAATTAACTTGTTGATTGCATATGACAGTGTATAGTGCTCTATCCAGTGTAGGAGTATTATGTTGTACATTGATGGAATAAATACATGTTTAAATCCACACCTTGACTGTACTGTACATCACAGGATACCTCACAGTAAGGAAAGTGAAAGAGGAACAATGTTGTTGATGGTCCTGTGTCATTTCATTAATTGAATCTAACATCTGGGACCTTAAAATTAACCATAATGGTTTTCATTAAATATTTGTAAAATTGGATTTCTGTTTTGGAAAGTTCTCTGAGGAAACATGTGTAGTGTTGGCAGACCCGGGTATTTAAATTCTAACATGTCTGGTTTGGGAAGTGCGAAGCATATGTTGATACAGCCAGTGGATGCCCAAAGCACAAAGATACCACTCTCAGCTTTTATATTCTATATTGTATTTTAATTTCTGAAAAAAATTATTTACAAAATGCAAAATCTCCAGTTGAGATGACATTTGCTTATGTGTGTATATGTGTGTGTGAGGGGGGGAATTTTTTATCTGAAAGATAATAGTCTCAATATTTAATGTTTCTACTGTAAAATCAGTTTATGAAAATACACTAATTCTTGGAGCCTGTGCTGTGGCATAGTAGGGTAAGCCTCCACCTGTGGCGTTGGCATTCCATATGGTGCTGGTTCTGTGTCCTGGATGCGCCTCTTCCAATTCAGCTCTCTGCTATGGCCTGGGAAAGCAGTGGAAGATGGCTCAAGTGCTTGGGTCCCTGCACCCATGTGGGAGACCCAGAAGATGCTCCTGCCATTGTGGCCATTTGGGGAGTGAACCAGCGGATGGAAGACCTTTCCCTCTGTCTCTCCCTCTCTCTGTCTGTAACTTTACCTCTAAAATAAATAAAACCCTTTAAAAAGAATTTAAAAATACTGGGGTGTTGGGCAAACACATTATTTTACAAAAAGAAGAAGAAAACCCATTCCTTTTGCTTATTTTTTCTAAGCAAAGGAAGCGGGGCTTGCTGTAAGAAGCAGGAGCAGTTGGACGTGGTATTCTGTCACTACAACAATCGGGGCCTGCCCAAGCTCTGGAAAGAAAGCTTGTGGGCTCTGCACTTGTTTGTGCTGTCCTCCCAGAAGCCATCAAGAATGAGTTTAACTGCCAGGGGAGATTAACCTGGGCAGCCCTCCTATTTCCTATGAAGACGCATGAGGGGCAGGTATTAGGAAAAATACTGTAGGAACAAAGGAAGAGAGAAATAACCATGGTTTTATTCCTATTGATCCAGGGTGAGGGGAAATCCACCTTGCTACCCTCACCGGAGAAAAGGTAGCGAGTCTGTCAGCAAAGCTCTAGGTAATAGGATCCTTCACCCGGGTGCCTCATGGACTTTTATGTGAAAGTGTTGATTGAAAAGCTTACTCCTTGTTAGTTCAAGGGTTTCCTAGGAAGAGAGGGAGGGCCTTGAAGTCTCTCTGAAACACTAAGTAAAAAAAAGGAACAATTAAAAAAAGAAAGAAAGAAAAAAGGCAAACAAGGAAAAGTATCTGTTAGGCAGAGAGAAAACAGATATTTGATTTGACAGGAGTCTACCATAACCTGCCTATTGTGCCTAAAAACAAGAACTCTGTGTTCAAATACCATCTACCTCTCCCTCTGCCTTGAGGCTTGCTGGGGATGAGGCTGATCCAACAAGTGTTAAGACGAAGAGTGTGTTGTTACCGAGAGCTCTTCTCCATTTGAAGGAGAGGACGAATCACTACTGTATATCAGAACACAATGAAATAAGTTGTTAGTAAATTGTGTTAGAGATGGGAGACATGACTCAGGTCTTCCCTGTCTTCAGGAGGCAGAAGTTATTATAGCTTAGAAAATATTGGAAAGAAACAGCCCCACTCTGGGACAGCAGCTCCCTGCTCATCATCTCCCTAACCTGTGTCAGTGCAGGTGCTGCTTATCATGTTCTCTCTCCCTCTCTCTTTTTAAAGATCTATTTATTTATTTGAAAATCAGAGTAACACAGAGAAGCAGAGGCGAGAGAGAGAGAGAGAGAGAGAGAGAGAGAGAGAGAGAGAGGTCAGTCTTCCATCTGCTGTCACTCCCCAGATGGCTGCAACCGTTGGAGCTGCGCTGCTCTGAAGCCAGGAACCAGGAGCTTCTTCTACGTTTCGTTTGCAGGTGCAGGGGCCCAAGGACTTGGGCCATCTTCTACTGCTTTCCAAGGCAATCGCAGAGAGCTGGATCAGAAGTGGTGCAGCCGGGACTCGAACCGGTGATCATATGGGATGCCGGCACTGCAGGCAGAGGCTTAACCCACTGCACCACAGCTCTGCCCCTGATGTTTTCTTTCCTTTCATCTGCCAGTCTTCTAACTGTATGCTGTAATGGGACCATAAGATTCCCTTCCACCATAAAATTCATGGGGGGAAAATCATAACCAAGGCTTTAGTTATTTTTATGATTTATTGAAAAAAATAAAAGAAAATGAGCATTGCACTGGCCTCAAAAGGAATTGGGGCCATCTGGTATTTAAACATATTAGTGAATCAATGGGCAGCCTCAGCAATTCTGTCATCAGTTCGGAAGTTCTCAGGACTGTCCTTGTCAACTTCAAGATAGAGATCGTTAACTCACTCTAGCAATCTAGAAGAACTAGTGTGCTTGTCTCTGTGAAATAAAATTGAGCTGATACATTTGAAGTGCGTGCATGGAAGACATGCATAGATTTCTATGGAATTTCTGAGTAGATAACAAATTAGATGATGTGTAATATAATGGTTCTGATAGTTTTCAAAGTACTTCTGAATTTTCTAAACAAGCCTTCCATTGAAATATGTACCCTAACTGGTTACTTTTATTGACTTTTAGTATTATTTCTGGAAAACAGGCCAAATGAGTTTTTGAATGCACATGTACAATGTAAACAAAGGATATTATAAATAAAAATCATTCTCTATAGAAAAACGTTTATAGTGGTTCTCCAGCATTCTCACTTCATACACATAAATATGACAGCAGTTTACTTGTTACTTTCAAAGAAACCTTTAGAAAGAAAAGATGATTTTTGAAACACTAATGCAGAAAGTGATTTTAGATATACTGAAATCTACACTTCTATTATCCAGTGCACCTGGGCCATTGGAAACCGGTTAAAAAGCCTCAGAAGCTGGGCAGTTTTATGGCCTACACTGCACTTTGGAATGAATCCATCCTATTTTTTCTGATGGATCCACAGCATTTTATCTATAATGAAAGACGTAATTAAAAGGTATTTGTTTCTTTATGTTCTATTACTGTTGCTCATGGAGATGGAGCTTCCAGAAACACACTCCCTGCCTCTCACCCACATGCCACCTCCACCACCACCTCCACAAGACATCTACTCATAGACGAGCTTAAAGAAGAGATAAACTGTAGAAAACATCCTTTACTCTCCAGCTCAGGTGTTTTCCTTCCATTTTCCTATTGTTAAAACAGAGTTGGAAGGACACTGAAGGTAACCAGAGAGAGCTAAAGTCTTTGTAGCAAAGCAAAATAACCTTTATTTTTATTTTGGTAAGTTTTTTCTCATGAAAGCTGAAATCAACATTTTGAAAAAGAGGTGAAAACACCGTTTGGAATGCATTTCTGTATAAATATCCTGCTCCCCACAAGCAGAAGGACCCGGTCCTTCCCGCACATTTGTTGACTTTTAGGCTCTGTGGAAGCAACATCCAATCATGTCATTATGTTTCTCAATGAGGGATCAAAAATGGCACAGTGAGGCCCAGTATTCACTGATTTCACATATAGAATATTCCAAGTTTTGAACTAATGGATGACATTGAAATAATCACAGTCTTTCAAAGCCTTTCCAAAGAAAACAGTTTTTGAGCTGGGGTAGACATAGCTCAGGCTGGGTCAAGGTCAGTATATTCCACATACCGCTTCATGTCTGTCTGTGAGGTCAGTCATTCTGTTTAATAATGAAATAAATGTTATCTACATGGCTTCATTCTTTGCATTGAGTTATCCATACCAGTTGTCATTGAGTCTTTTTGGCTTCAGAAATAGATACAGATAATTAACTCTTCTAGGCAACAATAACAACAATGACATGTGCACTATACCTGAATATGATGCAAGAGTTAACATTGTACAATTGGAAATATCCATCTGTGTAAGAAAAATAGCTGAATTAATACCAAACAATGTGGTTCAGCACAAATCTGATGCTACAGAATCAATTTCACTTGGCATGACAAATAGATAACATTTCACTTTTTATAATAAAAAGAGAGAAATTAAGTTGGTATCATTTGTATTTAAATTTCTATAACTATTTAAGCTAAAATATTTAAAAATAGGGACTGGCTCTGTGTTGTAGCACATAAAGCTGCTGCCTGCAGTGCCGGCATCTCATAGGGGCACTGGTTCGAGTCCTGGTTGCCCCACTTCCGATACAGCTCTCTGCTATGGCCTGAGAAAGCAGTGGAAGATGGCTTGGGCCCCTGCACCCATGTGAGAGACCTGGAAGAAGCTCCTGGCTGTTGGCTTCATTTCAGCCCAGCTCTGGCTGTTGTGGCCATTTGGGGAGTGAACCAGCGGGTAGAAGACCTCTTACTCTCTCTCTCGGCTCTGCCTTTCTGTAACGCTGCCTTACAAATAAATAAAGAAATATTTTAAAAGTAAATAAAAGTTTTTAAAAAATATTTTAAATAGCAAAAAATAGGTAAACTAGTGTACCTAAAATAAATTCATTATGCAGTTTTATATTTGCTTAGTGGCCATTTGTATATTTTTTCAAGAAAATATATGTTCAAGCTTTTGCCCCTGTTATCTAAACTATATGAAATAAGTTTTCAGTTTGTTCTTACTTGAAATGCAAGTGATGCCTGTAAAAAAGAAAAAAGAAAACATTTATGGACTGATTTGCAGAACAGATTTATAACAAGAGCATCTTCCACTTGCTGGCCCACGTAATTGCTGGTCATCAGCTGTGAGGTAAGCATAGGCTGGAACTCTGAGAAATCTCTGTGGCTTATCATTTGTCTGCAGTGGAAAAAAGGACCAGTTGCTTGTCACTTGAGGGGACACTTAGAAGCCTGGAGGTTTGTCTGGCTTACTGTCCAGGGACGAAACAGGTGGCGAGGAAGGAAAGGAGCTTTGATGCTGAAATATCCAGAGAGGGTTGCATTAGAGAAATTAAAGGTGAATTCTTCCACACACAAAGAGGCTTCTAAGAAGGCTTTGTAAATTATCATGCTTAAACATCTCCAGTTTTTCTTATTTATAATAACTGAAAATTAAATTGGCTTAGACAAGTGATTTAAGATTCACATAAATGTGAAGAAACATAAAGTTCACAAAAACGCAGTGAAAACATAAATTCATTTTAAAAATTTATTTTAGGGGGAGAGAGACAAAGAGGGAGAGAGAGGGAAAGAAGGAAAGAGAGGGGGGAGAGAGAGAAAGGGAGAGAAAGGGAGAGCAAGGGAGAAAGATATAAACAGAGAAGTAGGGGAAAGCGATGCCATCTCTTGGTTCACCCCAAATGCCCTCAAAAGTGTGGGCCAAAGCATAGAATCCAGGTCTGCTATACAAGAGGCAGAGACCTGGTACTGGGTGCACCACCTGCTGCCTCCCAGATTCTTCATTGGCAGAAAGCTAGAATCAGGGGCTGGAACTGGGTATAGAATCTAGGTACTTGGATAAAAGATACAGGCATCTTAAATGGTGTCTTAATTGCTAGGCTATCTCTCTGTTAAGCACATGCTAGTGCAGAACATTTTTGAAGTTTATATATACAAGGGATCTTCAAGAAGTTCATGAGAAATACTTATTACCAAAAAACTATTCATAGATTTCACATTTTTTGAACAAAATAAATTTGCCTTTTAGTTCCATTTTCCACAAACATTTTAAAGTCCCTTGTATGTTCTTCTTACAGATTTTCTTCAATATCAATGATTCAGAACTCTTGGGAAGGTGTTCCTAATAGAAATGTTCTTTCTTAGTTTCCTACACAATAAGATACATAAATTATAAATGCTGATTTCAATGAGATTTAACAGTTGCCTGTGCATGTAAGCATCATTCAAAACAAGATTCTAAACATTTCTATCCCTTATCAAGTGTGCTGGGGGCCTCCCAAGTTTTCCCCAGTGGCAACCACTGTTATGATTTCTAAGACCACAGATGAGTTTTTGCCTGCTCTAGAACTTGATATAAATCACATCATACAAATACATATTCTATTGTGTCTGCCTTAAGTTTGATGTTTATGAGATGCATCCATTTTATTGAAGCTTACAATAGTTTCTTTCTTGAGTTACTAAGTATTATTTCACTGTAAGAATGTACCACAATTTCCCTATCCATTTTCCCACTACTGAATTTTGATTATTAGGAATACAGCTTCTATGAAAGTTATTAGGAAAATCTTTGTGTGGGGATATATTTTAAGTCTTTTTAGGTAAATGTCCCAGAATGGAATTTCTGGATCCAAGGTAGAAGTGTTTCTTAGGGACTCCAGCCTTGAATAGACTTATTAGCTCTGTGTGAAGATGGAGGGAGAGATCTGAATGGTGCAGCTACAAGCTAAAGAATGCCAAAGACTGCAGGCAATTCTCAGAAAGCTAGCAGAGGCGAGGAGGGATTCTCCCTGCAGGGAGAGCTTGAACCTGCTGATATCTGGATTTCAGACTTCTAGGCTCCAAAGTGAGAGAGAATAAATTCTTATTGTTTAAAACCACCCGTCTTTTGGTAATTTGTGATGGGGCTCTGGAAAATTATTACCGATTTTGATACTAGGAAGTGGGGTGCTGGAGTAATAAGTACCTAAAAAAGGGAAGTGAATTTGGAATTGGATAACAGGTAGAAGTTGTTAAGAATTCTGTTACATATTATAGAAAAAGCCTAGGATGACTAGAAGTTGCTGGTAGAAATCTGCACATTAAAGTAAACTGCGGCGAGGGCTCAATAATAAGTGAGAAATGCAGAGAAAGTCTCTATGGACTTATGGAGTGCCTTTCAGTATTTATACAGGTTACTTCCCATACATAACAATCTAAAGGAAGAACAGAAACATTACTCTGCTTCACTACAGTAGGTGTATTTTACTGAACCCAACTGTTAGCCCCATCTCTTGGCCCAAGATGGCATTGCACTTGTTATATTGCCAACATCCCTGAAAGAACCTCTGTAGACATTCTATAGAAAGTGTATAGAGAGGAAGTGCCTTTAAGGAAATAAGCCAATATTGCTAACATCCTGTAGGCCTGAAACTAGCTGTAGGGCCTAATTTCAACAAAAACTTTGTAAGAGTCTGTTTTGAGGCTATGACCAACTAAAACATGGAGGATTCTACTACTAAAAGTTCAAGGTTGATAATAGATTCTAGAATAAGTTTTCAGAATCTACCAAAATCTCCAGAGATACATCAGGAAGACATTCAATAAAATGTAGTATTAAATCTGATCAAAATACTTTTAAAAAGCAAGGAATAGAAGGATATACTTATTTAAATTCACAATATCTAAAATGTCAGAGTTTCATTAAATTATAAAACATTAGATTTTGGTACTTAACATTCTTTTCTCTAAAGATTATTTTATCTGACAGAGAGAGAGAGGGAGAGACACAGAGAGATCTTCTATCAGTTGATTTACTCCCCAAATGGTAGCATCAGTTAGGGTTAAGTTGAAGCCAGGAGCCAGGTACTCCATCCTGGTCAGCCATATGGAAACTCCCATATAGCCAACTACTTGGGCCATCCTCTGCTGCCTTACCTTGTCCACTAGCAGGAAAGCAGAATTGGAAGCAGGCAAGTTGGGGGCTTGAACTGGCATTCTAATGTGGGAAGCCAGCATCACAAACAGCAGTTTAAATTACACCACAATGCCAACCCCGCCTCCCCCCCCCCCCCCAAAAAAAAAAAAAACTTGTAGTAAAACCAGAAAGAAAAGGTAGGAACAAATTGGTAATTATTTTAATCTATTTGGACTAACAAAAACTGTTAGAATCTGTTAAAACAAATTAGAATGGTCCTGTTTATAAATTAAATAGTACATGTACAGTATATAATAAGTTTATTTGGGATAAACACTTAGAAAATATTGAAGGATCAGATCAAATATCTCCTGGCAATGAGGGATACATTTAATAGAAACCTTATGGCTAGACTGAAAAGCATGCATACTATCATTAAAAAATCACACAAAGGCACATAGGAGAAAATTGGAATCAAAAAATATTGTAAATCCTTCCAAAAATATCTATACATTGGTCAATAGTCCAGTCGAATCTCAGAGATATTTATAGCTACTGGCTGATCTTAACATTCACTTGAAATAATAGACGTATTGACAAACTGCATGTAGAAATTCAATGTATCATCAATGCCAACAAATTAATGGGGAAATGTATCATACTTAATAAAAAATGTTCTTCTGAAGATTATTTATTTGAAAGGCAGAATTACAAATCAAGGGAGACAGAAAGCAAGAGCTATGCCATCCGTTGGTTCACTCCCCAGATGGTCACAACGACCAGGGTAGAGCCTGGCCATATCTAGGAGACAGGAGCTTCTTCTGTATCTCCCATGTGGGCGGCAGGGGCCTGAGGACTTGGGTAATTTTCTGCTGCTTTCCTGGGTGCACTGGCAGGAACTGGATTGGAAGTGGAGCAGTTGGGTTGCAGGCATTGGCTTAACCAGCTGTGCCACAATGCAGGCTCTAATAAAAGATATTGAGGCAGTGAAACTATTAAACTTTTTTAAAGTTAAGGCCTCTGTCTCTTATTAAAAGAAATTCCATATGGATTTTATGCATAGGAAGATATAAGAAATTATTGCTACATTTTTGGAGTTAGAGAAAACTTTGCCAGTATGTTATCCAAGGTAAAAGTCCCAGGAAAATATTTGTGCATATTAAATTATGAATGTTTTATTTAACCTTTTGTGTTTCTAGGTTCATCAATAAAATTTAAATGAAAACATTCATGACTAAGGGTTAATCACTTAATATTTACTGAACTTGTATAAATAAATTGGAAAATGCTATCTATGCAGTTAAAATAAGAAAAAAAATAATAAGCAAATTGGAGAATACAACTAAACATTTTCAGATTTTAAAACTGTATCACTTTTTTTCTATGGAATTTCCAGTGCCGAGAGATGATCATTTAAAGGGTTATCAAGGTGCAAAGGAGAATACATACTCATTTCTGGTGTTTTTTGTTAATCATTCTCTGCAAACTTTGTAGAGGGTGAATTTGCATTATGTTATCAATACTTATAGAACACTAGAAACTTTTAGATGTAATTATTTTGCTTTCTAGGGATTTACTTTCTTTTTTCTTTTTTCTTTTTTTCTTTTCTTTTTTTTTTTTTTTTTTTTGACAGGCAGAGTGGACAGAGAGAGAGAGAGACAGAGAGAAAGGTCTTCCTTTGCTGTTGGTTCACCCTCCAATGGCCGCCGCGGCCAGCGCGCTGCGGCCGGCGCACCGCGCTGATCTGAAGGCAGGAGCCAGGTGCTTCTCCTGGTCTCCCATGGGGTGCAGGACCCAAGGACTTGGGCCATCCTCCACTGCCTTCCCAGGCCACAGCAGAGAGCTGGCCTGGAAGAGGGTAACTGGGACAGAATCCGGCGCCCCGACCAGGACTAGAACCCAGTGTGTAGGCGTGGCAGGCGGAGGATTAGCCTAGTGAGCCGTGGCGCCAGCCGGGATTTACTTTTAATAACATCAAGTATTAAGTAGACTATTAAATGTTTTCTTTAATCTACATAAACAATTGAATATCCCAGAGCTGTGGTGCAGCAAATGAAACTGTTGCTAATGATACACACATACCACATAGTGCTGGTTTGAGTCCTGGATGCTGTGTTTTTAATCTAGTTTCCTGCTTCTGCACCTGAGAAGATAAAGGCTCAAGTATTTCCTTGGGTCCCTCCCACCCGCATGGGAGGTTAAGATGGATTTCTAGGCTTCTGGGCTTAGCCTGGCCCATCTCTGGCTGGCATGGCCACTTGGGGAGTGAATAAGAGAATAGAGGATCTTTTTCTCTCTTTATGCCTCTCCTTCCCTCACTCTGTCCCTCTGCATTTCAAATAAATAAATATTTTAAAAATAACCTAAAATTTCCCCTACTGGATAGTAAAAGAGAGAGAGAGAGAGAGAGAGAGAGAGAGAGAGAGAGAGAGAGAAGGAAGGAAGGAAAGAAGGAAGGAAGGAAGGAAGGAAGGAAGGAAGGAAGGAAGGAAGGAAGGAAGGAAGGAAGGAAGGAAGAAGGAAAGAGAGAAAGAAAGAAGAAAAGAAAGAGAGAGAGAAAGAGAAAGAGGAAGGAAGGGAGGAAGAAAGAAAGAGAAAGAGAGAGAAAGAAAGAAAAAAGAAAAAAACAGTATAGTCATGGCAGGCCAATTTCATAATCAATTAAAATAGTAGAGAAAAATATCATAAAACAACAAAATACTGTTATATTTTTGTGCTAAAATGTATGCTATATATATATATAAAATGTATGTATATCTATAATAAGTTACTAATGCTTCTTTTTTGTTCAGTTTAATTCTTTTATGTAGTAAACATGTTTAGCTTTGGAATATGAAAGAATTTTGTAAAAATCTCTCCATGTAAAAGAAAAATGCAGTGATGCATACTTTGTTCATTCCATATAGGAAAAACCTGCCATATGTAGTTTGGAACCCATTGAATCCGTTAATAACAGGCCTGTCAGTTGAACTTTTCCATGAGTCTAGTTTAAAATAGCAAGAGAGTTCATACATGCAGACAAAACCTATGTTGTGTCTGTTGAACTCGGACTTCTTACCTTTCCAGAAATTTCTACCCCCCTGCTTTGCTCTTTCCACAAAATTCCGAATTGAAGCCAGTTATTCCTAGACATTACCTAAAAGGGGCCCCTTCCCCTTTGCATGCCTGTGCGCTGAGCCCACGCGTTCCAATGCAATGAGAAGCCCTCCAGGTCTTGCAGTCCCTGCCTGTCCTGTCTCCAGGCAGTGAAGCCACCGACATCACTGGCATGCCAGTGCTTACAATTAAACTGCACGCGTAGCACCTCATTCACGCAGAGAAATCAGGATGCTCCTGCCTCCTTTGGTGCTGTCCTGAATGGCTCGGCCTTCAGCAGGAGACCGGTGTAGGTTATCAACCCAGCCAGAAGGGGCAAGGATGTTGCTTTATTAATAAAAGTGTAAATTAGATTCAACAGAGGCAAGGGGTCAGAAGATAAGCCCTGGAGAGGAGGATGCCTGGGGTGTGAACTGGGTCTTTTCTGTGACTCCCCTCAGGCTCCCCTACATGTGCCACTACCCGTAGTCTGTCTGGCTTTCCCTGAAACTGAAAGGGTAGTCCCCACAAACAGCATTGCCTGGCTGATACTACTTCTGTATTTTCATTTCATGTCATCTCTCTTTTCCTTAGCTATAGTTTTTCCCTTCAAGACTGAAGGGGATGAAATCACGCACTTTGAAGCATTATAGAGTAAATAGCTTCTTCTTGTAGGTTGATACACATTTTTGACAAATATTATAGGAAAAGGTCAATGCTTACCTTCCGGGAGGGAGTGGCTAACATGAAAATTTCTGGCAGCAGTGTGCTGGTACCAAAGAAGTACGTGGCCAGGAGGGGCTGGCATCGTGGCCCAGTGAGTTAAGCTGCTGCCCAAGACACCAACTACTCCACTTCAGATCCAGCTCCCTGCTGATGCATCTGGGAAAGCAGTGGAAGATGACGCAAGTACTTGGGACCCTGCCACACTTGTGGGAGACCCAGATGGAGTTCCTGACTCCTGGCCATTGCAGATGTTTGGGGAATGGATCAGCGGATGGAAGATCTCTCCCTCTCTCACTCTCTCTCTTTCACTCTCACTCTCTCTTTCTCTGATTTTCAAATAAACAAATAAATATTTAAAAAAGCAAAAGAAACATGTAGCCAGGAAATTCAGGGAACTCACAGTTAGTCGTTTCCCACAGACGCAAATAGGACCCCAAGACTAGAATATGCTGGCTGCTAATGTTAGCATACTGTTCATCACTATATATACCCTTTGTGCGATGGTGAAATGTGTTGTGGGGGCCATTATCCTGTGCCAAGGGACACTACTGGGACAATGGCCCAGTCTGTGATCTTCCTCTGGCCTCAATTTCCTCAGCTACTAAATAGAACAGAGGCCTTCAAAAAGTTCCTGGAAAATGCTCTTTTTTTAAAAAATTATTTATCTATTTATGTGAAAAGTGGAGGGAGGGAGAGAAAGATAGATATGGGGAACTTTCATCTGTTGGTTTACTCCCTAACTGGCTACCACTGCTAAGTCTGGGCCAGCTCAAACCCAGGAGGCAGAAAATCCATACTAGTCTCCCACATGGGAGTCAGAAGCCCAAGTACATGTGGCCATCTTCTGCTGTCTTCCTAGGCATTGGAGCTGTATTGGAAGCAGAGCAGCTGGGACTTGAACCTGCACTCCAATATGGGATGTAAGCATCCCACAGTTTTTGAAGCTGCTCTTAGTTATTACCTAACCTGCCAGCGAGAAGACAAAATGGTTTCATGTTATGTGAGACAGCCTGAAATATCCTATAGGAAAGTATAAAAAGTGTAGATGTTACGTTTCTGCTTTTCTGCAAAGTAGCGTTACTTTCCCAACCTGTATTTATAGCCATATGATTTGAGCACTATTTCCTGGTTGGCGGATGAGAAAACTGATGCTAACAGAGGTGATGCCACTTTAAATGCTCAGTGTTTTCTAATTCTTCAGTGGTGAGGCCAGGACTTAGGTGTATTGTCGCTCCCCCTCTTCGTGGAGGAACGACACTAAGCCCTGCCTAGGCTTCATATCCGAGTCATGGCACCATTATGTCGCTCCCCCTCTTCGTGGAGGAACGACACAGGACCCTGCGCTGTTCTTTCGTCTGCTCGGCCCTCCCCGGGTTTGCTGCTGGTTCTTCCCGGGTTGGCTACTATCCCTTCCACCTCCGTGGAAGGGCAGTTCCCCCTGGCCACATTCCCCACTTTTGCAAGGGAGCGGCACACCGCCGGCTGGTTCTCTGGGGGGCTGCACAGGTGTTCCTTCAGCTAGATGTTCCCCTTAGATGTTCCCCATAGATGTTCCTGGTGCATGCCGTCTCTCTCCTCCTTTATAGTCCTCCTCCGCCAATCCCAACTCGGCTGCCCACACGCCGAGTACGCTGCTCTCCAATCAGGAGCAAGTCCTACAGTTTATTGGTTGAACTGGAGGCAGCTGTGCGGAAGCTGTTTACTTCTCTCCCAGCGCCATATTGTGGGAGAGCAGATGCATAGAATAAGTCTTAATTCCAGTAACTCAGTCCAGTCTGGATTGCTCCCCACAGATCCCCCTTTCTTTTTATTTTTTGGCGTTGATACGCACCTGTCTTCGGTGTCCCGCGGCACACACTCTGCTCTACTTGCTAGAGTTGCCACAGGCTCTTACAAGTCCTATCAATCAGGCAAACCGAATCCGGGTCCTCTCTTGGCCATGTTGTGAGGAGGTTTTTAGGCGCTGATGCGTGCCTGTGTTCGGTGCCCTGCAGCGCATGCTCTGCTCTGCCTGCAGGGGCTTACAAGCCCTATCAGGCAAACCGAATCCAAGCCTTCTCATTGCCTTTTTGTGGGGAGGCCTTACTGATGTTAATTCGTGCCTGTCTTCGGTGACCTGCGGTGCATAAGCTGCTAGCCGCCGCAGGTGCTCATCGTGCTCATCGCCTCACTTAATCAGGCAGACCGAATCCAAGCTTTCTTATTGCCATGTTGAGGGGAGGCCTTTCTATTTCTCTATTTCTCTATCTCCGGGCATTCCTATTTCTCCCATTCCACTTCTATCTTCCAGCATTCCTATTTCTCTCACTTTACTTCTAAAACTTCTGTTTCTCTTATCCCCGCAGCTTCCCGGCGCCTCGCCCTGCTGGCAGGCTCCGCCCCGAGGCTATTTCTCCGCGGCTTTCCGGCTGAGCCGCTTCAGCCCGCGCCTCATCTGCGCGGCTCGGCTTTGCGCGCACACACTCCGCGGTCTCGCACTTAACCCTTTCGCGTCTGAACCACGGCCTCGTGCCAGCCCCATTCCCTATGTACTTGAGCCCCGCACACGGCAGCCTCCACGAGTCACACAGCGTAGCTTACGTGTCCGCCACTAGCATTCAATCTAAGTTCCCCGGGCTAGCCTGGCGAATTCAACCCAGCTTACGTCTCCGCCCCACGATTTGGCTTCCCGTCCTTTGCTCCCCGGGCTAATCAGACGGATCCCAATCTGGCTTACGTTTCAGCTTCTGGTTTCAACTTTTCGCCCCCTATTCCCGGGCTAACTTGAGAATCCCAAAGTGGCTTTCGTGTCTGCCTTGGCCTGCCCCCCACGGCTTCAATTTCCCTAACATTTTTCTCTACCCGGTATGTTTCCCCAAGCTTTCCTCCAACAATATTCCTCCCTCATTTCTCCTGGCCTCTCCCCACAGTCCGTATCCGAGTCTGTTTGTTCTAGCTTTCACTTTCGCTTTCGACCTTAGAGATTTCTCCCAGCTTCCCCCCGTAGTCCGTATCTGAGTCTATGCCTAGGCTTTCAATAGCTTCTTCCGGCACCTTTTTCGTCCGGCTTTTCCCTAGGCTGTTTGCTAGTCTCTCTCTCCGATATTTTCCCAGTTCTTCCCGTTTCTTCCCTCCTAAGTTTGCTATCCATCCTAAGTTTCCTATCCGAGTCACGTTTCCTATCCGAGTCAGGTTTCCTATCCGTCCTGGGTTTCCTATCCGAGTCACGGCACCATTATGTCGCTCCCCCTCTTCGTGGAGGAACGACACTAAGCCCTGCCTAGGCTTCATATCCGAGTCACGGCACCATTATGTCGCTCCCCCTCTTCGTGGAGGAACGACACTAAGCCCTGCCTAGGCTTCATATCTGAGTCACGGCACCATTATGTCGCTCCCCCTCTTCGTGGAGGAACGACACAGGACCCTGCGCTGTTCTTTCATCTGCTCGGCCCTCCCCGGGTTTGCTACTGGTTCTTCCCGGGTTGGCTACTATCCCTTCCACCTCCGTGGAAGGGCAGTTCCCCCTGGCCACATTCCCCACTTCCGCAAGGGAGCGGCACACCGCCGGCCGGTTCTCTGGGGGGCTGCACAGGTGTTCCTTCAGCTAGATGTTCCCCTTAGATGTTCCCCATAGATGTTCCTGGTGCATGCCGTCTCTCTCCTCCTTTATAGTCCTCCTCCGCCAATCCCAACTCGGCTGCCCACACGCCGAGTACGCTGCTCTCCAATCAGGAGCAAGTCCTACAGTTTATTGGTTGAACTGGAGGCAGCTGTGCGGAAGCTGTTTACTTCTCTCCCAGCGCCATATTGTGGGAGAGCAGATGCATAGAATAAGTCTTAATTCCAGTAACTCAGTCCAGTCCGGATTGCTCCCCACAGTGTATGGCTTTTTTCTTGGTGGCTTTCAAAATATAGTGGTTGTGTCAGCCCAAAAGGCAATAAATATCTCCTTCTCAAGTGGAAGAATGAACAAGAAACGGAGCAAAGAGGCTCAGTCCCCGCCACACCTGCTCTGGAGCCAAAGGTCTTCAGAGAGAGAAATGGGCATCAGGAAGTTGCCAAAGAGCCCAGAGAAACTCTGAGGGAAGAGTTCACGGCTTCAGTCTACTAGGAGCAGTAGGTTGTTTTAATTTTGCTGATTTAACTTGATATCCTGTAAGGCACATAGCTGATTAGTGACATCAGGCGATATGAAGTTTGCATCTCTCATTAAGCACTGGAGTGTGAAAGGCCACTGTAGCCAGTAGTGAAAATTGTGTTCTCCATTGGGATAAAGGATGTTCTAATAACCTTTTTTTTAATGAAAAAATATGTATTTAAAATCAGCCAATTGGACTCAGTTTAGATTATCCCAGTTTTGTCAGTGACACCCAAAGCATTGTAACCAGGAGCCAATTGAACATATGCTACCTTCTCTCTGTCAGGGCTGATGGGGTGTTGACCTTGGCTGCATCAAGGTCATGGAGCTTCTGACAGGTGTGTGATCTGGTGTTGTTGGTCTTGATATCCACAGTGAACCTGAGCATGTTGTTGTCTTTTTCATGGCAGACTCGGTGGTCAGAAGGACTTGGTGATGGCAAGGGGTCTTGCTTGTTGGTCCTGGGGGCAGTCTTCAGAGGGTATTTGTGCTACTGCTGGAGCAGCAGTGTCGTGGGCCACCAGCACATGGGTGACGGTTCAGATCTTTTTATGTAGGTGGCTGTGGATGACTTTCTGCATTGTCAAAACCTTTACTTTGGCTTTGGATTGGGGAAGGGCAGGAGCTTCCTTCGCCTTCATCATCATCTTCCTTCTTCTCTGCAATAAGAGTATAAAAATGAAAAGCTTAGCAGCGCTTGCAAACGCAAAAGGGAGGGAATCTTTAAGTCACTGAACTGATTAAAACACCCTGGGCTCTCGTATTCCTCAACAACCATATTTACATCAGAAGAAGCTAAATGATTAGCTAGGATCTTCTAAAAACAGATAGCAGTGACATAAAATTTGAAGAGTATAAAGTTGGTTTCATGAATGTTCTCACTAGGGATATGTGTAGGCATTTGTTGAATAAAATAATTTATACACAAAATGTAATTAGAAACACAGTTTCATTTTAACTCATTAAAAGAATGTTTTACAAAGAGCACATGTACTACTACCCAGGGCTGGGGGCAGGGAGGGCCCTCTGAATCTGTGAAGTGTATATGCCTGGGAAAAATGAGACGCAGCCATAAAAGTGAGGACTTACTTGACTTGTCAGATAAAATTTATTGTATGAAAGGCTCTAACTCAAAACTTTCCTACCCAGAATTCCTGGTGGATTGCCAAAAGTGGGCTTGAAGTCTTAGGAAATCAAAAATATGTAGGTCAGTAGGAGCCAATAGGCCCTGATGGGCAGCTCTTCTTCAAAGGAAGGTATTTTTGTAAAATGTAAAGGATTGTTGCAAAAGGATCATGTTGACATCTGCAATAATTCCTTTACATGGCATCATTATTAAGTTTCTCAAATTCCAGAGCAGATTCAGGGTGGCTGAGAAATTGATGAAAAATTCCAGGGACCGAGAGTGAGCACAGACTACAAACGCCTTTCCTCTTTAGTCCCCCGGGTCTGAACTGCATACCCACCCACTCCTCCTCCTGGCTCCTGGCAGCCCCCACCCCAGGCCCAGCCCAGAGCCGCAGCACAAAAGGTGCGACGAGGGTTATTTACGATGGAGGGCCAACTCAGGTGACATCTGCTGTGTGCTGCCTGCCATCTAATCAGAGATGGCTCCGTAATAATTAAATCAACCGCTCACAAAGCAGCAGATGACCTGCTAGAGCCTGCTCAAGTCTGAGTGACGCTAAGATTAATGGCGCCGTTATCAGGGGCCCGCACAGCACTGTTAAAACGTCTCATCAGCCATTTTCATAGCCAAGAGCTGTCGTTTTTGGCATGGAAACGAAAAAGTCCTACATCGCAATTTGAATTTCTCTGTGGAAGCAACATCTTGTCTACTGAGGGGCTCACGTTGAATCTAAGTGATCCTTATCTTGAGGGGCACCACCCAGACTCAGGAGGAACTAGGAAATAGACCTGCGTGTGGGAGAGGAGAGACTCTTTGCTTTGCTTTGCAGAGCTGGGCGGAGCACAGAAGGAAAGCAGTGGAGATGCCAAGCAAGAACTCACTCACTCTTCCCACTCCTTGTCAGAGTGTCTGCACAGGCCAATAAGTCTAAGGCTTAATGTCTAATTGCAAAAGTCATTTTTTAGTATTCAAATAAATTTTGGAGCAACATGGTTGAGGCACCAATGAAAGTGTTGCTCAATAAGGTTGATGCTGTTGCATTTAGATGTGAGTTGCCCAAACGTTATGATCAGCTGTGTGTGTGTGTCAGTACCTATGCAGACACACACACATCGTATACGTGGGCAAGTTTGAGGCAGACTGGAAGAACAGTGGCCAAAACTATTAGAAAAATGTTTTCAAAGTAGGCTCTGGTTCTAGATATTTTAATGTCAAAAACTAGACTAATAAGAGAAACAGAGCAAACTTCCAGCTCTGGTTTGGGCTGGAAAGCAGATTTCCTCTGGGGGCCTCAAGTATTCTCTGTACGCTAAGTGGTGCATGGCTAAGGCTCCAGGTTGGGGGGCAGAACACTTCATGGAGCAGGGCACACAGCATCTGGTAGCTACATGCTGACATCTGTCAAATAAATGCCAGCTTTTAATTGGTCAAAGGATTGGTGCACAGGGAGTGTTTGAAATTCTTTTTAAGGATCTGTTTATTACAGGCAATGCCCTGTGGCCACTCCAGATTTTGGAGTTTTGTGTCTGCAAAGCACACGAGCATGTGTCAGTTTGGACAAGCTGTGCTGGAAATCACTCTCTTTTTCTGTTTGTGTTCCCTGTACCTCCCTTCCTTCTGGTAAGCCCATCAAGCATGTTATAATATCTCAAGTTAAAGAGAGAGAGAGAGAGAGAGAGAGAGAGAGAGAGAGAGAAAGTGAGCTGTAAATTATCCTGCTGTCTCATCTCTACATTGTTTTTTCTTTATTTAAAATAAATTAAAAAATATCCCCCGACTTGCTCAGACTGGCTTTGGGACAAGCCCCCCACCCTGTGCTTTCATAGCAACCTCTTCACATGTCCATGACTCTGTTCTCTATCTTCACACCTCACTGTCCCATTAGACGGTTGGTTCCCCAGTCTTCATGGCAGTAGGCTCCGCCATCTTTGTATTTCCAGCAAAATGTTTTCCTTGCCCTAAGAGAACACAAGGAATCATTGTTAAATTAACTGAAGAGAGGAAAGTAAAAGTGCTAACCATGTAAGAGGCAGTCAGTCCTTGCTGAGTGTGACATTATTTGTCCCACACGTGCACGAGACGTGTACAGTAGCTGATACTTCTTAGAGGGAATTTTAAGTGTGAGGCCAATTCACTCAGTTTACCCAAAGCTGACTGCCTGAGGACAGTGCACTGGGTGAAGAAGGACCAAAGGGTCCATCTGTGTCTTCCCTTTATCTTAGCACTAGAAGTCTTCACAATTGCACCAAAAAGTATGCAGCGACTTCAAAAGGTGTGTGACAAAAAAAATTGCATTGAAAGATAATTTTATTGGGTGCTAATATTTTGAAATCTATGAATATTTTTTTCATCACATGCATTTTTTTCACAGATTTTTTGAAAACTCCCCTGCTGCCTACAAAATTCCCACTGTGTGTATATCTGGCAGTGGGCAGAGAAGGAGGGAAGGGGCCCAGTGAGTTAGCTGAGAACTTTGTCTCTAAAACAGCCGCTTGGACTGCACATCTGTGCTGTTCTGCAGCTCCCGCAGCTCCTCAGGCCCCAGTGGCCAGGCGGCATCTTCCCTCACCCGTCCACCCCACGGAATTACTCTCCTTGAACTTCACCTACCCTCCCTACAGTCACACAGTCCATGTTCAACAGCCTGCCCTTCTCGCATAGCGGCCCCTGCCTCTAACACAAGGAATGACAATTGAGAAATTATGCCCCAACCCCAAAAGTGCCATGAACCAAGCTTAGGACACCCCCCATATCATTACCGTGTGTGTACCCATGCGAAGGGTCCTCACCCTCAAATGTCTGTAAGGATAATCTAAAGCTACCACTTACTGGGTGCTTATGCTATGCCAGACACACTGTGTCGCTTTAAGTGCATTATCATATATAATCTAAGCGGTCATCTTTTGGAAGGTGAGAAAATGGAAACTTAAAGAGGCTGCATAAACTTTCCCAAGGATATCTCCGTAATGAGAAATCCAAATCCAGTGCTGCGGATCCAAAGCTTGTGAGTTTTGCAATAGGCAAGAGATATTTTTCTTTATAATTTTAGACACTCTTTTCTTACCACATATTAAATTCTTGGCTGATTAGTGAATATTCCACTTAGTTATGTATACTACAAGGATAATTAAAAAGTTCATGGAAAAATGGAATTGAAATATAAATTTATTTTTAGTGCAACAAATTTTTGAAATCTGTGAGTAGTTTTTTCATAACAGGCGGTTTTTCCATGAACTCTTTGAAGTAGACTCATGCCGCTCTGATTCACACATAATCAGTAAAAGTTTAATAGGAATGCTAATATTAAACAACTTGCATTGTCAAATTTATATTAAAGAGACTAAAAGTCCAAGCATATCTATTTAAAAGAATACCGTATTACCCAATCAGCTTTAGTAAATAGTTCACTTTGGTTTTCTTCCCCAAAATTCTCACAATTTAAAATATTTTAATCTTCAGACCGGCACTGTGGCATAGAAGGTTAAATCTCTGCCTGCAGTACTGGCATCCCATATGGATGCTGGTTCAAGCCCCGATTGTTCCACTTTGATCTGGCTCAGTGCTAAAGCACCTGGGAAAGCAGCAGAGGATGGCCCAGGTACTTGGGACCCTGCACCCACATGGGAGAAGTGTATGGAGCACCTGGCTCCTGGCTTTGGCCTGGCCCAGCCCTGGCTGTGGCAGTCATTTAGGGAGTGAACCAGTGGGTGGATTCTCTCTCTCTGTTTATATATATATATATATATATATATATATCTTTTAAGATATATCTCTTTTAAGATATATATATATATCTTCATATATCCTTCTCTCTCTGTATTTCTGACTTTCAAATAAATAAATAAAATCTTAAAATCAATATTTTCACCTTTTGTTGGCTTGGAGTTTCCCCACTGCAGAAGAGCAATGTTGAAACTGGGGAGCTAATGAACTGGAGAGGGTGGTCAATGTCAAGGAGGATGTCAGAAACTGTGTACACCGTTCATTTGCCTGAGACAGGTGGAATCATCTTCTTCACACAATACCCACTGAAATAATTATTCTGCTGGATGTAGTAGCAATAATTCCTGGAGTTTTACTAGTCAGTGTATTGCTAGCAGCCAACAGGCTTGGTGCAGTTGCTGTTTGCCAAATGCTCCATGATGGATTTTGTACGTATTGTGTCAGCTTGGGTTACAGAATGAGATAAGTGGTCAAGCAGAAGGTGAGCTGCTTGTTCACCATGAGATCTGGCCTCTGGACTCCAGTGTCTTCGTTTGCCTTCCAGGGCTGTTGTGTAGATCAAGTGGCTTACATCTAATGCCAGCTCCATCTAAATGGATGCCTGTTATTACATGAATCACAAAGGCAAAACATGAATTGGTCATTCTGTGCTCATTCTGGTTATGAATTTGGGGATATATAAATTTAAAAGACACCACTGGACCTCCAAAATCAGTATTCTTAACTAATGATCAGAAATAAAGGCATACTATGTTCCCTATGCAGGTAGCTGATTTGTTTGAATGTAAAGTTTGGTTAATTATTCTTTCTTGCTAGATGCATGCGTGTGTGTGTGTGTGTGTGTGTAGAAGTTCTCAAGCCATTTGGTTGGTCTCCTGGGTGAAATGTGACTCTACCAGACAGTGAGTTGCAGGAGAGGAACGTGTTTCACGCCTTGCGATCCAGGTTGGCCTGTCTGTTTCAGGTGACCGGGAGGGAGCCCTCTGCCTCTCTGAGCCACAGCCGGAGCTGAATGGAAGGCAGCCCCGCGTTGGAGGCATGGGGCCGGGGTTGCTGGTGACTTCCCGAGGCCACCCACAGCCAGAAAAGCACTGGGAGTGGATGTAATTTAAGAATCTGGAATAAGCCAAGTAGCATTAAAAACACTTAGCTGAAGGGGCTTACTGAATGATTCCAACCTATGGTTTATTCCCAGTTCTTCCCTGAACCTGAAACTTCATAGCCAAAGGTGGACTACTGGCAAGGGCTGGTGTGAGAGGAATGTTACAGGACCCTGGCCAAAGGTGAAATTAGGCACAGAGCGCAGGGGAGTGTGCTAGGCTGGGCAGGGGTCTGGGGTTGAGCTGAGGGAATCGGACTGAGAAAACTGTGCCGTTCAAATATCTCAACTGCTTGTGTGTTGAGCAAAAATGATTCCATAGCTCATCTCAGCCTGTTGGTTGCAGCAGCAATTTTTAAAAGCAATTCAGTAGAATTACCACTCTAAACAGGGAGGAATAATTGCCAAGGGCTTTGTGCTTTCATGAACCAAAACTGAGCTCAGGGCATTCATCTGAAATCTGAAACATAGGTATATTGTCAGATTTTTCTCCGTTTCTCCTTTTTTTTTTTTTTTTTGGTCAAATTTAAATTGTACCACATGATGTGTTGCTATAGAAAGAAAACTAAGTGTAATCTCACTCCTGTGTAGAATCTAAAGGAATAAAAGGTAAATCCATAGAAACGGGAATGAATGATGGTTACCAGGAGGGAGTTATAGGTTAAAGGGCATCAACATGCAGTTCAGAGAGCTAATGTGTGGAAAAGGACTAGACTTAATGTACTGTGCATTGAATAAAAATGCCAGGGTCCTCTTAGTTGCCCAAGAAAAAAGTTTTCTTTGTGAGGCATGAAAACAAAGCAAAGCAAAACAAAACAGGAATTTTAAGAAATAATTTTGGCTAATTTTTTTTCTAACCGGAAATTTCTTTGATTTATCTTTCTAACCAACTCCTTTTGAAGGTATTACAGCACTACTCTTTTGGAGAAAATGGTAGTGGTCATCAAGAAGTAGTTTTGGAAAAGGAAATTGGTGCTGACATCCATAGATAGCAGCTGTTGCAAGCCAGCACTCGAATGGATTTTCACGCGTATCCACAGGAGTGCTTTATTTCGAATGAAATCAGGAGAAGAGGTTCACTTGTGTATTTTAGGGAACATGCGCTTTAGGGAATGGTTAATTTTTTTTGTTGTTAAAATTCTAGGCCTTATGGGCTTATTTGGCCATTCATTGCAGGTATCAAAGCAAAAACTAAACTCTGCTGTATTGTGCAGTTTGGCCCATTGGATTGGAAAAAATCTTAATGATCAAGAAACCATGTGTTTTTACTCAGATATGTTTTATGACATGCCTGTAAAATCTTGTCTCCAATAGACCTACCACAGCTTCGCATTGTTTTACAGACAGAACGGGGCTCACTGCTGAAATGCCTTTGTATTCAGTGAAAAACACTGATGAAAACTAGACTGCTTCACACAGGAATTATTTATGACTCCTTTATTACTAACACCATGGATCTTACAAAAAAAAAAAAAAACCACACTGGGCAAGCATAAGTGTTAGCTTCAAGTTCATAGAAACTAGAACAATGGGTGTGTGAGGGAAGTTCAAAGACGGCCTTCCTGGGTCACCAATGACAACTGTGTTTAAAGGCTTTGTGCTTGGCACAAGTGGAGTCCCAGAAGGACTAAAGGGCAAGCCATCGGCTGTCAATCTCCAAAGAGTGTTTTCCATAACATTTAAAGGGGAAAAAGAACTAAATCGCTGTTTTGACTCAGACTGTGTTCCAGAGAGAAAAAAAATTAAAGATTTATCATGAAATTTGCAGATTTTTTTTGCCTTAAAAGGAACAACTCTACAAATTATGACCAAGTAAATATATTAATCAATAAAAGATTAGCATTAAATCAAGCTTAAAAGATTATTAAATGACAAAAAGTTAGCATGAAATCAAGCTACATATATTATTTTTTAATGTGATGTAATCTTGTAACTCTGCCTCTTAGTGTCTCTATGCATTTTCCAAAGTTGATTTTCTCAAAGATGTTCTCAAAAATGTTCCACAAGGCAAAGAACTGAAATGACTATGCATGGATGGACTTTAGCTACTGAGTTTCATTATTGTTAACGATGTATTCTATTTATTTGAAAGGCATAGTGAAAGAGAAAGAGAGAGAAAAAAAGAGAGAGAGATTGCTCATCTGCTGTTTCACTCCCCAAATGGCCTCAATGGCCCAGGCTTGGACATTCTGAACACAGGAGCCTGAACTCTATCCAGGTCTTCCATGTTGGGTGGCAGGGGTCCAAAGACTTGAACCATCTTCTGCTGTTTTCCCAGGTGCATTAGCAGAGAGCTGGATCAGAAGTAGAGTAGCTGGGACTCGAACCCACACTCATATGGGATGCCAGCATTGCAGGTGATGGTTTAATGTATGGTGCCACAACACTATCCTAAGTCTTTACCTTTGATTACTGTCAGACATCGCACTTCTGCATTCCGAAAGCCTCAGTTGCCACAGGAGAATGCCATGGAGACATGTTCTGGAATGTGGTACTTCACTTTTGTCATCTTCAGACACCTAAAACAGATGTTGCAAACATCATTTTATGCATAAAATATCTATTCAAAACACATAGTAAATACCTAGTATATGACAGTCAGAGTTCTAAATGCTTATATATTTTGGCACTTATCACATCCAATCAGATAATCCCATTAGTTATCAATGATAATTTTTTTAAAGATTTATTTTATTTATTTGAAGGACAGAGTTACAGAGAGAGGTAGCGACATAGAGAGAGGTCTTTCATCCATTGGTTCACTCTCCAAATGGTCACAACAGCTGGAGCTGTGCTGATCCGAAGCCAGGAGCTGGGAGCTTCCTCCAGGTCTCCCACAAAGGTGCAGGGGCCCAAGAAGCTGGGCCATCTTCCGCGGCTTTCCCAGGCCACTGCAGAGAGCTGGATCGGAAGAGGAGCAGCCGGGACTAGAACCAGTGCCTATATGGGATGCCGGCGTTTCAGGCCAGAGCTTTAACCTGCTGCGCCACAGCGCCGGTCCCAATGATGATTTGAAATAGTGTTGGAAATGGGACTGTGCCTTAGAAAAAAAAATCCTTAGAAAAAAATCTTAGACATCCTGGAATTCTCAACTACTCATAACAGAGCAAGCAGCATCTTGTATATAATGAATGCTAAATTGTTAGATTGAGAGTTAGAAAATAAAAACAAATGAAAGTCTCTGCTCCAGAGAGTATTATCCAAAGTCAAATCAGTCATATTTTGAAACTCAACAGCTGAACTGTGCATCCCATACCCGCAATAGACTCCTAGACACTATCAGAACTTGTGTCGCAGGAAGCGCAGTTAGCCGAGAGCTGTGCTCCTCCCAATTCACGTGTTGTGATTTCTCACTTCCAGGACCTCCGAGTGTGACTGTGTTTTGGAGGTAGGTCTGTAAAGAGGTAGTTAACGTGTGATGGATGTCCTTATACAAAGAGGCAAGGAGGACACAGACACTTGCAGAGAGAAGGTCATCCAAGGACGCAGCGAGAATGTGCCTACCTACAGGCCGAAAGGAGAGGCCCGAGCAGAAACCAGTCATGAAGACACCTTGACCCCAGATTCTGCAGGACTGTGGGGGAAGTAGCTTTCTGTTCTTTAAGCTTCCCAGTCTGTGGCACTGCGTATGGCAGCCCTGGGAAAATAATACACGAATACTAGATTCCACTTGAGTTTTTTGGTACCTGTGTAAAACTATTTTAAAAACAGTAATAATGTATTATTTCTTCCTTTTTCCCTCCGTTAATCCTATCTCTATTTGAGAGAGTTTCAAAAATTTCATGGGAAATGGAATTAAAATATAGCAAATCTAAATTTTATTTCTTAACATAGGATCCATCAAGCTCAAGAAGTTTGAAGGTATGTTGTCAGCTATGTAGTCCACGGCCCCACTTGCTATCTGGGACATGGTTTATTCTGACTCCTCAGTGGTCTCCGGTAGTCTCTTGTATCCAGTCTCAGTTCCCCTCTGTGGTTTTCATGTCTGTGCATCAAAGGCCCCTTAGACAACGGCCTTCTCTTCTCTCCTGCCCATTTCCCTTTTTGCTCGTGATAGGTCTGTCCGTGAACTTGTATCTCACTACAGCAACCCCTGCCCCTTGCCCTTAAGAACCATAAGTCTCTGCCGAAGGAAGCCTTCTCTTCCACCTGTCTTTCGTTCAGATCCTTGGCCATGTCTTGCCCCAAGTACCATCCTCCCAGGACTCACACCATTCCCTGGCATTTGGTCTGCAGGCACCTAGTGCATACCGGTATGGAAGTCATACTACTCTTAGGGACTGTGCCCAGCCACAGTGTCATGGTGCTGCAGACCTGTGGGAAAGAGAGACACACATAGGCCTAGAATCTGTCAGTGGGATGGATACCCAGCAGGCAATGGCAGACTGGGGCACTTGAGAGGGTCCACACTTGCCCAGTGATTGTTCTTGTCCATGGAAGAGGGTGACATCAAATAATAGAACACCATAAATGGCTGGAAGCTCGTGGAAGAAGGACACAAGTTTGTACTTTCAGATCATCAAATAAGGAAATTTCCCCTGCGATTTTTAAAGGCTTAGTTTTTTATTTGAAAGACAAAGTGACAGAAAGAGGGGGAGAGACAGATAAGGAGAAAGAGATCTTCAATCTACTGATCCATTCCCCACATGACCACAATTACCTGGGCAGGGCCAGAGTTTCAACTGGACCTCCCCATATGAATGACAAGGGCCCCAAGTACTTGGGTCATCTTCTGCTGCCTTCCTAGGTGCATTATCAGGGAATAGGGGCCGGCGCAGAGGCTCACTAGGCTAATCCTCCACCTGCGGTGCCGGCACCCAGGGTTCTAGTCCCGGTTGGGGCGCCGGTTCTGTCCCGGTTGCTCCTCTTCCAGTCCAGCTCTCTGCTGTGGCCCAGGAAAGCAGTCAAGGATGGCCCAAGTGTTTGGGCCCTGTACTCGCATGGGAGACCAGGAGGAAGCACCTGGCTCCTGGCTTCGGATCGGCACAGCGTGCCCACCGTAGCAGTCTTTTGGGGGGTGAACCAACAGAGGGAAGACCTTTCTGTCTCTCTCTCTCACTATCTAACTCTGCCTGTCAAAAAAAAAAAAAAAAGTCCTTAAAAAATCAGGGAGTAGGATCAGAAGCAGAGCAGCCAGGACTCAAACAGGCTCTCCCAAACAGGATCCTGGCATAGCAATCCGAGGCTTAACCCACTGCACCACAGTGCTGCACAATGCTGGCCCCTTCATGTGTGTGTGTGTGTGGGGGGGGGGTGGGTGTGGGTATGTGGGTAGGTGGGTGGTTTTTGTTGTTTGTTTCTTTTTATGAAATCTCATCCAAATTTGCATCTTGATCTTGCCTGGAAATTATGTAGCAGGTCCTGCACAGAGTTGTTTTAGAAGTAAATGAAATAATACAGGCTAAGCACTTGGGTAGTTCTTGGCGAACGGTAATTCTTGTTTTTACAAGTGAACGTGTATTCTCCTCAGTGATACTGTGATTTCTGACAGGGTTATAAATACTTGTATTTCTGCTTCTTATTTGGGCCAAAGCTGTGCCTAAAATGCTGTTAATTGTAGGATAAAATGCTTCTTCAAAAGTTGTTAAACTAAAGGCAGGACAGCTTCATGAGACCTAGGGATGGCCTAAAATAGTAAGCAAAATTGAATGGAATTTAGTAGAATTTTTTTTCTTTCACAGTCTATAAATTTTATATTATCTGAGAGGGACTTACGGCCCCAAACTATTAAAGATCACTGCATTTAAGCTTTAAGAAGTGGAGAGTAGAATAGTGGGTACCAGAGGCAGCAGAGGGTGGCGAGGTAAGGAGGGGGACAGGTTGACCAATAGGTACAAGGTTCCAGTTGCACAGATACTTGGGTGTCCCATTGCACAGGACGGTGACCATAGTTAGAAACTCTATATTGACTATTGCAAAATTTGCAGATTTTGAATGTTGCCATCATAAAGAAATGAGAAGTGTTTAAGGTGGTGGATATGGTAATTAACCTGATTGATGATTACACCTTGCATGCATGTATTGAAACATCTCTTTTTGGGGCCAGCACTGTGGTGTAGAGGGTGAAGCTGCCATCTGCAGTGCCAGCATCCCATATGGTGCCAGTTCGAGTCCTGGCTGCTCCACTTCCGATCCAGCTCTCTGTTATGGCCTGGGAAAGCAGTAGAAGATGGCCCAAGTCCTTGGACCCCTGCATCTGTATGGGAGACCTGGAAGAAACTCCTGGCTCCTGGCTTCAGATCAGCACAGTTCTGGCCATGGTGGCCATGTGGAGAGTGAACCAGTGAATGGAAGGCCTCTTTCTCTCTCTGTCTGCCTGCCTCTCTGTAATCCTGCCTTTCGAATAAATAAATAAATAAATATTTTTTTTAAAAAAGGGACATCTCCTTTTACCCTCAAAATATGCACAGCTGTTATGCATCAAAAGTAAAAATGATAAAATACATATAAATAAAAAGAATAGGGAGAGAAAAGAATGCCTGCCAGATCATTGGAAGTGAAGGGAGAGAGGTCATGAGAATTTCAGTTCTCCTTGCTGGGGCAGACTGAGAAATGGAGCTTCAGCAAATAGGTTCCCTTAATTGTCCAGAAACAAGCTAGAGCCGGAATTCATCATTTCTCAGATACTCACACAATTCATATTTTACCAAAAAATATTTTTCTTTATCTCATGATTTTTTTATAAAAAGAAAATCTTCACGGCCGGCGCCGTGGCTCACTAGGCTAATCCTCCGCCTTGCGGCGCCAGCACACCAGGTTCTAGTCCCAGTCGGGGTGCTGGATTCTGTCCCGGTTGCCCCTCTTCCAGGACAGCTCTCTACTGTGGCCAGGGAGTGCAGTGGAGGATGGCCCAAGTGCTTGGGCCCTGCACCCCATGGGAGACCAGGAGAAGTACCTGGCTCCTGCCTTTGGATAGGCGCGGTGAGCCAGGTGCAGCGCGCTGGCTGCGGCAGCCATTGGAGGGTGAACCAACGGCAAAGGAAGACCTTTCTCTCTGTCTCTCTCTCTCTCACTGTCCACTCTGCCTGTCAAAAAAAAAAAAAAAAAAGAAATAAATAAAGAAAGAAAAGAAAATCTTCCATTGCTCTGTAAGATATCACATGTAAAACATCAATTCCAGCAGCTTTAGGTACAGAGAAGAAAATGGAGTTATTTGCCTGGTGTCAACCAAATTTCTTTCCAATGCTTGAGAAGCTGTAATGAGAGATCTGTGGGCATGAGCAGTGCTTGTAAATATCATCAAGGTTGAAATGAACTTTTCAGCAGCCATGCACACATCTCTTTCCCTTTACTAGAAACTATATGCATTTTTATACATTAAAAAGCAAACATAGCATCCTTTAGGAAGCTTGATGATTTTAATACCATCACCCAAAACCATAAAGCAGCCCTGTCTAAAGTCAATTTTTTTTTTATTTTTTATTTTTGACAGGCAGAGTGGACAGTGAGAGAGAGAGACAGAGAAAAAGGTCCTCCTTTGCTGTTGGTTCACCCTCCAATGGCCGCCGCGGCCGGCGCACTGCGGCCGGCGCACCGCGCTGATCCGATGGCAGGAGCCAGGAGCCAGGTGCTTTTCCTGGTCTCCCATGGGGTGCAGGGTCCAAGCACCTGGGCCATCCTCCACTGCATTCCCTGGCCACAGCAGAGGGCTGGCCTGGAAGAGGGGCAACCGGGACAGAATCCGGTGCCCCGACCGGGACTAGAACCCGGTGTGCCAGCGCTGCTAGGCGGAGGATTAGCCTAGTGAGCCGCGGCGCCGGCCGTCAAAGTTTCTTTTTTAAAAGATTTCAAAAACCCATGTCTATGAGGGAATCTTCAAATGATTCATGGAAAATGTATCTTCTGGAAAAAAAAAACTGTATGAGGATCTCAAGAAAATTTTGACCTCAAATAAACTTATCTTCTAATTCCATTATTCCAAGAATTTTTGGAAGTATCCTTGTATGGGATTTGTTTTCTTTTGTCATTAAATTGCACTAATAGACTTGTTACTTATCAAGGGCCATACCTTGTTTCCTGTGCTGTTGGCAGTCTCATGACATTTCCAACATGGCCAGAATTCTCTTCATTTCTGGGATATTTGGAAATTAGGTGGGAAATGGATGTTTGCTCTCATCCACCACATTTTTATACTATGCTTTGTCCGAGGGGAAATCAAGTAGTTTTGCAGTCCTCGAGTAGATAACCACATGGGGTGAAAGTCTGAAGAGTAGAACGGTAGGTGGTTCAGTCTGTCCTCACCTGCTTGCTCCCTTGAGAGCCTTCGCACATCAGATGAGTCATCGATTCCCGGATGCCATCCCTGGGTTCAGAACCGAATTCATGGTTTCATGGTTTCTTGTGTTTCTCTCCAGATCATCCTGTGACCCTGAGATCAAGCTACAACACCAACAAAAATTTTAAAAAAGTTAATGAAAAGTAACATATTTAGCTTTGAAAAAAAAAAAAAGCGTATCATCCAGGATAGATTCATAAGATTAGCCTCAAAATTTTGCAGGATTAGAGATAATACAATTGCAATTTTCATTCATATAACTCTTGAATCAATAGCCTAACATATATTTTAATGTTTTTATTTTGAAATAAATTTAGATTTACAGAAACGTTACATAAACTCTTCACCAGCCTTCTTCTTCTTCTTTTTTTAAGATTTCTTTTATTATTTATTTTAAAGAGTTACAAAGACAGAGAGAGATCTTCCATCCACTGGTTCACTACACAAATGGCCTCAACTGCCGGGGCTGGGCCAGGCCAAAGCCAGGAGCCATCCTCCACTGCTTTCCCAAGCACATCAATAGGGAACTGGATCAGAATTGGAGCAGCCAGGGCTTGAACTGGTGTCCAAATGGGATGCCAGCATTGTAGAAGGTGGCTTAATCCATTACACCACAATGCTGGCCCCCTTCACCAGCCATATCAAATATCAACATCTTCCATACCACAGCACTTGTATTCACGGATTTAAAACATTCTTGCACCAAAATAAGCTTACTTTTCATTTTATTTTCCTTGAATTTTTTGAAATATCTTTGTGCAGCTATAAAACCTAATTATTTACCATTGATAGCATATTATTAACCAAACTAAAGATTTTGCTCATTTTCCCTGTTCTTCTTCTATTGTCTCTTTTTTTTTCTTTTCCTGAATTCCCATTGAATGTAGTAGTCACCTCTCTCTCTCTCTCTCTCTCTCTCTTTTTGACAGGCAGAGTTAGTGAGAGAGAGAGAGAGAGAAAAGTCTTCCTTCCTTTGGTTTACCCTCGAAATGGCACTAAGGTCGGCACACTACACTGATCCGAAGCCAGGAGCCAGGTGCTTCCTCCTACTCTCCCATGTGGGTGCGGGGCCCAAGCACTTGGGCCATCCTCCACTGCCTTCCCGGGCCACAGCAGAGAGCTGGACTGGAAGAAGAGCAACCGAGACAGAATCTGCCGCCCCAATTGGGACTAGAACCCGGAGTGCCAGCACTGCAGGTGGAGGATTAGCCTAGTGAGCCATGGTGCCGGCCACCTTTCCTCTCTGTATTGTTCACATGACTTGATACTCAGAGTATACTGCTCAGTTATTTAATAGGAAGTTTTCCAGTTTGGGTGTTTTCCTATCTTTATTGCTTATTAGATAGAAGTTGTGAGCTACTTGGCAGGAAGTTCATGGGAGTGGTGTGTATTCCTCAGTACACCACACTGGGACTAGAGGGCGCCGCCACGTCAGTGGTGATACTGAACTCACTCACTTAGCTCAGGCATGGCTTGCTCCTGTTTTCCCTTCAAAGATACCCTTTTCCATTTGCTAATAATTGATAAGTACCTTGGGGGATATATTTTGAAACTATATCTTCTGTTTCTCCTCAGACCCTTTGGAGGGTCTTGCTTGAGTAATACTGTGTGTTCAAATGTTAATTTTGTATTTTCCACATTCTTTCTACATTTATCAATTGAGATTCTATAAAGAAAAGTCCTCTCTAGTAATTGGTTCAATCATTTACTTATACCACTGTGTTAGACTCATGGGCATTTATTTTATTCTGTGGGCTGGGATCCAGTACTATATTTATTTTGTTGCTCAAATTACCCCAGTTTTAGTTATTGCAAAGTCTTTCAGTTTGGCACCTGTGACTTCTTAACACATCCCTGTCCTCTCTTGAATACTATCTCATTTTCCGGTACTAAAAGTGACTTCTGATTCATTTTGTACTCTTTATTTTCCCTGCCTGCATCCTGGAGTCAACCACTTCTTCAAATATCCCTGACAAGTATTGTTATAATGAACCAAAATAACTGGGTTCTGAAACCGCAGGTACTATGCTACTGGCAGATGGATAGGCCTCTGTACCCTTTGTGACACAAAGGCCTCATTTTTTTTAAGCCTCCAAACATCACAAGAAATCCCTGTAGTCAGTATGACTACTGGCATCTGGCTGATGAGAAACCAGGCTAAGAAAAAGAACAGGTAATTGCCCAAAATGAAGGAGAGTGAATTGTTGTGGAAATATTTCAGGCTTCAAAGCCTGGCTCTTCTTACCTCGCCAGAACCAAAACAAAGTCTTGAGAACATCCATGATTAATTTTCTGGCCCGCTAATATTTAACTGAAACAAAAAGCAGTTGCAGTAAAATAGTTTTTGCTGAAACCAGTGTGTTAGTCCTCTTGAATGGAAAAAAAAATTACAATGTTGACCAAAACATACCATATCTTCACTTGTGATAGAAGACCATGAAGACTGAGTTTGAGCTCAGAACTATGAAGCCATCAGAAGGAAAGATACTTGAATCACCAGAGAAATATTTCTGATGACAGAATGCACCCAACACAGATTGTAAATCAGAGCAATATTTTTATATTGAGCTTAAGAAGAAGAAAGGGAGAGGGATATTTGGAATTTTCCCATTCAGTGCTACCATTTTTGAAAACTCAAAGTTTCGTTCGTCAGCCTACATGCTATTAAAGTTGGTAAATTCGTGCAAAAAGGAATGTTCCTTGGACTGCCATAAGCTTTTATTACCCATTTTCCTTTGATTGGGAAACAGATGACAGTTTGTAACAGAATAGCAAGCTATGGTAACACGGAAAAAAACATAAAATTTAACATTTATGTATTTCCAACTCCTGGTCACATGTCAGAGGGATTTAAAAAGGATTAAGTGAGAAATTTATAGCTTTGTGCAATCACATTTACAGCAATAATATTAAAACGTTCAAAAGGATGAAAAGTGGAAAATTATAATGTCAGGTTTTTAGGTCCGTACTCTACTCTAGTGAAGAGCCTCCTTTAACACACACATGCCTGTGCCCAGCCAGTTTCTGGGTAACCAGGCATGGGAGCGATGCTTGAAGACAAGCCTGCTTTCCCACTTCTCAGAAATGGACACAGTGTTCTATATTGTGAAGAACCAATCACAGGGGTTCCACGTGTATAGCTGCACGTCCCAGCTTCATTTCTGAGTTACATATATGATCTTGAAAAACTCTGGTACTTTCCACCATTTTCTTCAATGACTTTGAAGCCAGCAGCCAAAGTAAACACACCAGTAGGTGACGGACATCTACCGAGTAGCGACTGGATACATCCTGGCTTCCTGTATGAACAGGCAAGGTGAATTTCCTGCCATCAGGCACCTTGTAGCAGAGAGAACCTGGAGGAAAGAGGTAAATTGCACATAGATCTGATCAAGTAATAAACTCATGCAGATATACATCATGCACATATACATTTATAAATGCATATAAAATTTAATACATTGGTGAATATGTGTATATGTATGTATACTTTTACAAATACGCACTTACATTGTGTTTTGTGCATACTGTTATTAATTAGCTTTGGTGGATAATAACATACAATATATATGTATTATATTGACATACAAGTAATATATTTATATCATCCATATGAATGTACTGATTTATGTAGATAAACATTTTATTTTATGCAACCACCTGTATGTGAAGGTTAATTTGATAGCCAACATCTAAATGTACAGTTTTCTAGAAGGCAATTATGTTTTTATATAGTACTGAAAGATGAATATTTAATTTTATGCTTCTACTAAAATGGAAAAGAAACAACCAGCAATTCATGTGATCTGAGAACATCTTAATGGATATTTCTGGTTTTCTTGGCACAAATGCTACATATGTTTCTGCCCCTTTGCTGAGGCACTCTGATATGAGATGGCAGCATGGAAGTGTCAGCTTAATCCACTATGCCACAATGCTGGGTCCTGATATCCCATATGGCCATTGGCTCAAGTTTCGGCTGCTCCATTTCCAATCCAGCTCTCTACTATGGCCTGAAAAAGCAGTAGAAGATGGCCCAAGTCCTTGGGCCCCTGCACCCAGGAGATCTACAAGTAGCTCCAGGCTCCTGGCTTCAGTTTGGCCCAGCTCCCGGTCGTTGCAGGCATTTGGGAAGTGAACCAGCAGATGGGAGACCTCTCTCTCTCTCTCTCTCCACCTCTGCCTCTCTATAATTCTGTCTTTCAAATAAATAAATAAAACTTTTTTGAAAAAAGACCGATATTCCTAGTTTTGCGATCTTAAAACTAATTACTTACAAGTTCTACAGCTCAGTATCTCCATCTATACAATGAAAGATGATTTTTTATGTGCTGAGTTTGAAGTAAACCTGAAAGCCCATTGACAGGAAAGCCATGAGGCAGACGTGGGGTGCAGTGTGAAGTCACCGCTCAGGACTCCTGCAGCCTATAGCAGAATGCTTGGTTTGAGTCCTGGCCGTTTTGTTTCCAGTTCACCTTCCTGCTAACTGTCCTCTGGAAGGCAGCAGATGATGGTCAAGTACTTGGATCCCTAACACCCATGGGAAAGACCCGGACTGAGCTCTGGGATCCTGGCTTTGACCTGGGCCAGTTCTAGCTGTTATGGGCATTTGGGGAATGACACAGGGACTGGAAGATCTCTGTCTGTCTCTCCTCTGCCTTTAAAATAAAATTTAAAAAAACAATGAAAACTTTAAAAAATTGTAAAGAAACTGAAGGCAAAACCACTTGTTTATTTGGCTGTGTGTACCTGTTTTTTTTTTTTTTTTTTTTTTTTTTTTTTTTTTTTTGACAGGCAGCATGGACAGTGAGAGAGAGAGACAGAGAGAAAGGTCTTCCTTTGCCGTTGGTTCACCCTCCAATGGCTGCCGCAGCCAGCGCACTGCAGCCAGCGCAGCACGCTGATCCGATGGCAGGAGCCAGGTGCTTCTCCTGGTCTCCCATGGGGTGCAGGGCCCAAGCACTTGGGCCATCCTCCACTGCACTCCCTGGCCACAGCAGAGAGCTGGCCTGGAAGAGGGGCAACCGGGACAGAATCCGGTGCCCCGACCGGGACTAGAACCCGGTGTGCCAGCGCTGCAAGGCGGAGGATTAGCCTAGTGAGCCGCAGCGTCGGCCCTGTACCTGTGTGTTTTTTTACAAAACTGCCCAGAACACGCATTAGCGAAAGAATATTCTCTTCAATAAATGATGTTGGCAAAAGTGTATATATACATATATATAATTTCATATATATACATAAAAAGTGTGTATATATATATATATATATATATGAATTTAGAACCCTACTTCTTCCCAAAGACAAAAAATAAACTCAGTGGATCAAAGAGCTTATTTGCAGTCCAGGAGTTTGGACTTTTTTGTAATAAAGAAATCATTGGATGTTTGTTTTTGTTTGCTTTAGCACAATAGTACATCTAAAGCATTTACCATGATGTCCTGCACATATGCTCTAAGCGGTTTTTAGATGATGATGGCGATGATGATGATGCCTGGGCATGAGAAGAACCTAAATTAAGCTTCTAGAACCAAAGAAAGATTTCACCATTTTGGGAAGTTAACTAGAAAATGAAAAATCTCTCTCTTTCTTTCTCTCTCCTTTCCCCAACCCCTACCTGTACTTCTCACTGTGTCATTGTGCCTTTCAAATCAGTCAATCAATCTAACCAAAATGAAAAATCTCTATTTTTAATATATTTACAATAGTAGTATGAGCAACCAAAACTACATGAAAACTGGAAGCTTTCCAGTAGTAAGATAACAGTTAAGGAGGAATTAGCTCAGCATCCTAATGGAAGTTTATGTAGCCATCACAATTATTATTCGGTCATCCTTTGAACCAATTCTTTTACAAACTTTTATGATGTGTCAAACTCAGTGTTCAGAGCTAAAGATCTAATGGAGACCAAAATAGAAACAAGCCCGGCTCCAAAGAGTTTAAAGTCGATTATCAGATGCAAGAAGCTATTGACTGAATAAAAATACACAAAATGTTATTCTGTTATGTAGCAGCTGTTAATGAGGAAATACAAAGGATGTGACAGAGGTTAGATGGCAAAGGGGTAATCAGGTTTACAAAACGGTAACTAGGGGATGTTTGCGGAGGGAAGCTGGGAGCTGAGAGGACACAGGAGTGTGTGATGGCGGCTGCATATTCGGAAGCCAGAAAGTGGATTATGAGCAGAAGATGGCCCGTGTACTTGGCTCCCTGCACCCACGTGGGAAACCGGGAAGAAGCTCCAGGCTCCTGGCTTCGGATCAGCCCAACTCTGGCCTTTGCCATTTGGGGAGTGAACCAACAGATGGAAGATCTCTCTCTCTCTCTCTCTTTCTCTCTCTCTCTCTCTGTGTAACTCTGCCTTTCAATTAAATAAATGGTTTATAAATTTAGACATGGAGAGAGAAAAATGTATGTCTATTCTTTGGTTTTAACTTTGAACCAAAGAAAAACCAACATTTATTAAATTTGAGTATATGCCAGGCACCATAGTAGGCACTTTGTATTATTATTACATCATTTAACCTTGAAATAATGCAGTCTTTTGGATGTTTTTGTAACTAAGTCAGTTAATTAACTTGCTCTGAGTGACCTAATGAGATGTAAAACCAAGATTCAAACCAAAATTGTCTGACTCAAAACCTTCAGTCTTGGTCAACATATTACAGCTGTGTGCTAGTTCAGACAGGAAGATGAAGAGAATTTCATTTACTAGGGAAGTGAGACTCGGGGAGACCTCCCTCAGTTTTGACTTTCTCATTACTGTACTCGCTTCGGCAGCACACATACTAAAATTGATCTTTCTTATTGCTGTTAAATTTTGACAAGAAATAGGAGTTTTTGTTAATTAGCATTTCCATTTTTCTCCATGAACTTTGGAGAAATACTGAAGTGGTCTTTCCCTCCACCACAAAAAATGCTATTTTATAAAATAGGGTTTCATTTCTTACAAAATTTGCTTTCAGTGTTAATTTTATAGCATTAATAATGTTCATCTATGAATAATACACATATATGTGTATGTTCAAAAAGTACCATCATGATGGTGATTAAACACAAATGATAATTAAAAACAAAATTGTCCAGGAAAAATAATTGTCCCTGAGCATTCTCCTAATTTTGTTCCTCCTCTTTTGTATGTTTTAGTTTTTTCTCATCTTACTTTATTTCCACATTTACAAATAAAATGTTTTTTGAAGTTTTTTTTTTTACAAAAGTGACCAGAACATGCATTAGAGAAAGAATATTCTCTTCAATAAATGATGTTGGCAAAAGTGTATATATACATATATATATATATAATTTCATATTTATACATACAAAGTGTATATATATATTTATATATATATGAAATTAGAACCCTACCTCTTCCCATAGACAAAAATAAACTCAGTGGATCAAAGAGCTTATTTGCAGTCCAGGAACTATGAAGTTGCCAGAAGAAAATGTAGGGAAATACTTCAAAACATTGGTGAAGGTTATGACTTCTTGGAAAATATGTTCAAAGCATAGGCAACAAAACTAAATCCAGATAAGTGGGTTTATATTAAACTCAGAAGCTTCTGCACAGCAAAGGGAACAATCCAAAGAGTGAAGAGACAACTGACAGAATGGATGAATATATTTGCAAGCTAATTATTTAACAAAGGATTAATATTCAGAATATATTAGCAACTCAAAAGACTCAACAATAACAGAACAACCACTCCAGATAAAAAATAGATAAAGGAGAGGAATAGACAGTTATCAAAAGATGAAATAAAAATGGCCAGCAAATATAAGAAAAAAATTTTCAATATCCCTAGCCATCAGGGGCATGTAAATCAAAACCACAATGAAATACTACCTCACCCCTCAGAGAATACCTATTACCCAACAACCAAAGAGCAGCAAAAGCTGGCAAGGATGTGCAGAAAGGGGAACTCAGACACAGTGGATGGGCACGTACACTAGTGCAGCCACTGAGGAAAACAACATGGACATTTCTTTTCAAAATAGAAATGCATTTACCAGATGATCCAGCAATTCTACTCCTGGGCAAATACCCCAAACATGTGATCACATTCTATCAAAGTGATACTTGCTGTACCATGCTTATAGCAGCACTGTTCACAATAGCCAAGATATGGAATCAACTGAGGGATCCCCATCAGATGAATGTTTAAAGATACACACACACACACACACATGCAGAGGAATATCATTTAATCACAAAAAGAATGAAGTTCTGTCATCCACAGCAAAATGGAACAGGAGGATATGATTTTGAGTGAAATAAGCCAGGTATCAAAAAACAAATACCGCTTGTTCTCTCTTATATGTGGGAGCTAAAATGAAAGGAAGGAAGGAAGGAAGGAAGGAAGGAAGGAAGGAAGGAAGGAAGGAAAGAAATACCTGAGTACATCTGTTTTGCTGCAAATAGAGTGTTTTTATCCAACTGTTTTAAATATTCATCAAATAACTTGATAGGAATTATATACCACTCTAATTTGAATGATTTTGTGAGTATTTTAAAATTAGTTTCTTTAAGTGAAGTTTAACATATTTTCCTTTGATTATTGTTTACAGTCTCTTCCTATTTTCCTACTGGACTGTGGTCTTTTCTTATTTGCTGAACTCTTTATTTAGTGGAGCCAAAAAGACTTTGACTATGTTGTAAATTTAAAAATTACCTAAAAAATTATAAATAAAATATTTTAAAAATATTTATTTATTTATTTACTTAGTTATTTGAGAAACAGACAGAGGTGGATGGGTAGGAGAGAGAGAGAGAGAAATGTTACATGCACTGCAAGAGTCAGGTCTGGGCCAAGCCAAGGCCAGCATCGAGGAACTCCACCCTGGTCTCCTGCATGGGTGCAGAGGCCCAAAAGCCTGGGCCATGTCCTGCTGCCTCCCCAGCCTCATCAGCAGGAAGCTGAATCGGAAACAAAGTAGCAGGGAAGAGTAGCAGCGCTCTGAAATTCCATGCTGCACTGCGAGCTGCAACTTAACCCTCTGCACCACAATAACAGCCCTGATTTTTAAATTTTAGATGATATCAATTAATTTCCCTATACTGAAGAGAGAATTAATCTATTTTATATAATCTCTTCTAGCAATAAATTCGCACACACTGTTCCATGCCATTCTCCAGGTATTTTTATTTTAACACCCTTTTTGGTTGATCAATAGCATTTACATTGTTATGGCCATGCAAATATTACTTAGCATTAAGTTAGATTATTGCACAGCACCTCTCCTTTTGTTGCATGACCAAAAAAAAAAAAAAAAACCTTCATTATATCTTATAAAGAATACAAAATTCTGTTTATTCAACAGTGCTGTAAAAGAACAGTCAAACCTTCTTTTTTTAAAAAAAAAAAAGATTTATTTTTATTTATTTGAGAATTACAGTGAGAGGTAGAGACACAGAGAGAGGTCTTCCATCCGCTGGTTCACTCCCCAGATGGCCGCAGCAGCCAATGCTGAGCTGATCTGAAGCCAGGAGCCAGGAGCTTCTTCCAGATCTTCCATGGGCCATCTTTTACACCCTTCCCAGGCCACAGCAGAGAGCTGGATCAAAAGTGGAGTAGCCAGGAATAGAACTGGCATGCATATGGGATGCCAGCGATCAGGCCAGGGATTTAACCCACTGTGTCACAGCGACGGCCCCTATGTATGGTCTTAGTTTTCATACTTTCAGTTACCTACAGAAACATTAGTTTGAATCATCACATGGAAAATTCCAGAAATAAACAATTCCTTAGCGTCAATAACTTTTTTTTAAATTTTTATTTATTTATTTATTTTTGACAGGCAGAGTGGACAGTGAGAGAGAGAGACAGAGAGAAAGGTCTTCCTTTGCCGTTGGTTCACCTGCCAATGGCCGCCGCGGCCGCTACGCTGCGGCTGGCACACCGCACTGATCCGAAGGCAGGAGCCAGGTGCTTCTCCTGGTCTCCCATGGGGTACAAGGCCCAAGCACTTGGGCCATCCTCCACTGCACTCCCTGGCCACAGCAGAGAGCTGGCCTGGAAGAGGGGCAACCAGGACAGAATCCGGCACCCAAACCGGGACTAGAACCCGGTGAGCTGGCGCCGCAAGGCGGGGGATTAGCCTATTGAGCCACGGCGCCGGCTGCGTTAATAACTTTTTGAATTTTTTTTATAATTTATTTGACAGGTAGAGCTACAGACAGAGAGACAGAGAGAAAGGTCTTCCTTCTGTTGGTTCACCCCCTAAATGGCCGCCATGGCCGGCGCTGTGCCGATCCAAAGCCAAGGTGCCTCCCCCTGGTCTCCCATGCGGGTGCAGGGCCCAAGCACTTGGGCCATCCTCCACTGACTTCCTGGGCCACAGCAGAGAGCTGGACTGGAGGAGGAGCAACAGGGACTAGAACCCAGTGCCCATATGGGATGCTGGTGCCGCAGGTGGAGGATTAGCCAAGTGAACCACAGTGCCGGCCCCAGCATTAATAATTTTTTATAAATTATTATAACTGCTCTATTTTATTTTTTACTACTGCTAATCTCTTACTATGCCTAGTTTATAAATTAAATTTTACCATAAATGTGTGGATCTAGGAAAAACAGCACACTTAGGTTTCGGTACTATCTGAGGTTTCAGGCAGCCGCAAAGGGTCTTGGAACATGTTCCCTGTGGATAAGGGGGAACTGCTGTGTTTTAGCAGCCTTAAAATTAACTTTCCAAGATGTCTACTGTTACCTTTCACATTATTCTTAAATGTTTCTCCATTTATGAAAACCTTCATTTGTGTATTTTTTGTATTTCACTTAAAGATATGCTTAAGTATGCTTATACATCTCCAGAAAAAATCTATATTTTGTATAGGCCTTTGTCTAAGACCTGTTTGTATTTGATGTTTCTTGTATTTCTATTTAGTATATGTGCTGCCGAAGCGAGCACTCTTGTATTTCTATTTAAAAATGTGTTAATCCAAGTTTAATCTTATGTTTATTAAAGTTATCTGAATAATGCATCATTGCCTTGTTTTATAATCTACAACCACCTGGAAGTTTCTTAGGCAAACACAAGCAGCCGTAAATTCAGACAAAAAAGCTGATCAGGACAGCTGAGTGTGGGTTCCATGCTCACCCCAATCAGTGACTGGTAGTGAACTGGGGGGAGGGGGCGGGCAAAGACACCAAGCCTTTTTTCAAAGCAGCATCTGCAACCAATCACATAAAAGACACAAAGACAGGGACATTTAGTGATGGGATTGTTTCTCTGCCAACATTTTACTTAGAAAGGTCTTTCAAGATTCCACTTAGAAATACAAACAGCACAATGGGTATACCATTTCTGGGAGATGTAACACCCGGATACTCTAAGTTATGTGAAGAATGTATTTAAGTATCTGCTTGAAATCTGGGACCATTACCCAACCACCCAGCGCTACTGACACTGTGGCCTGATCTCTTCTTTCAGCCTTTTCCACCCACGAAAATTCTTTGCATTACTTGTGCATTGAATTTGTGCGGATTGAATGTACATCAAGATGGTAATTTATGAAGTGAAAAAGCCTCCGCTCTGGACCCCATTCCTTCTTGCATTGATTTGTCTTATTTCCTTCTTTCCTGGTCTCCCACCCTTTGTCTTCGGGTCGTTTTGATCGATTATGGAGAGTGTCCTAAAAGTAATAAGCTTGTTAAAAATGTTTGACTCTAAAACAATCAACTATGGAATTTAATACCTCTAATAAATATCTTTGTTCCCTACGCTTTATACATGGTGATGATGAAGTTTTACTACCCATTCTGTTGTTCATGTGACTAATATAACATGTGCAAAACTAATTTCTCCCTCCGTGTTTTTCATAATGGCAAAGTTGGCCTCAAGATAAATGTTTCTCAGAAATTGAAAGCCAGCAGACTATGTACAAGACATTAACAAAATGTGATAGAAAAGGCTAAAAAATGTGTGATACAGGGAGTGAAATCAATAGGTTTGAGTACTGAAAGCTGTCTGCATTTTTCTGGTTTCTGGATGCAACTTTAGCCAACTGATTTGAAACACCACAATGTAAGTTTCATACACATTTTTAAGTTGATTCTATTACCTTTGACAATATATGAGTTTGGATGTACTCTATGTACTTTATCAACCTATAAAATTCAGATAATTCTGGCCTATTCCTTTTATTGCTGTTGAAAATTTTATGGAGATTGAAGTTCTGAAAAAATATTAAATCCCAAATTGCCATGAGTCTCATCTGGGCATAGTTAGAAGAGACTTTTCTTGGTAGTTGCTTTGTTTCTCAACACCTGTGCTTCTCCAGGCTATTGGTAGGTCCCCAGCTTAGAGGTGCTCAGTGTGTTTCTGGCCCCCAACTCACTCTGCAGAACAATTGTTCACTTCTTACTCCCACAGCACATTAAGTAACAGCCCTTGTGTTCAAAGGTATTTTGATCATGTATCATGGGATAAGAAGAAAAGAGGGAATATGCTAAGGCAATCTTTGGTTACCAATTCTTAAATCATAGAATATTTATTTAAATCATTTTACCCCATGAGCACAAGAAAAGTGAGCATCTACGGGTACAACAAGAATATTTCAGAAAAGTTTCTGGAAAATGGAATCTAAAGGTACTTTTATTATTCTGCAAAAAGTGTTGAAATCTACAGTTTTTTCATACTAGGGATTTCTATGACTTTTCAGAACACTTCTTATATGTGCAGTTTCAAAAGTTTTTGTGCCAAAATAAACTTGAATTTTAATTCATTCCCTGTGAAGCTTTTGAAGTACCCTCATATACACATGTACAATACTTAAATATTTATAATACATAAAAGGTAGACTTCCATATGTAAAGAAAGCTGTATTTGAATACAATTTCAAATACTTTCATTATAAAAACAGAAAGTAACTAAAATATTGATAGATGGAGTAGACTTTAATAACTTTTACTACAAAAGGAAAGGAAACCATATAATGAAATGGATGTGTTAATTTGCTGGACTTGTAGTCATTCTATCACCATGTATATCAAAATATCATGCTGTATATCTTAAATATTTACAGTAAAATAATAAATGACATGCATATAAAATATTAACAAGTATTTGAAGTTCACACCTGAGAAGTTTCCCTGAGAAGGGATTGGGCACGGGGAAGCCCCAAATCAGGGATCGACAGAAGCTTCAGAGGAAAGCCAGCCAAAGAGAAACACCTTTGAATGGAGATGTGTAGGTTTTCGACCTCTGATGACTGTGGCGATATTTGTCTCGGTGAGTACAGACGTATTTGTGTGTTGCGTGTATCTGAGTAGAGAGACAGATATATTAATAGTTACTCTCATATCAATACTATTTTCAAATCACAAAATGAAATAGCAGCTTTCTCTTGGAAAAACAAAAGGATTCATCAATAGCGCTTCATTCAGTTATATTAAATTTCAAATGATAATCAAATTAAACTATGTTTGAAAGAAAGCCATTGTATGGCTGGCATACTTCATTTTTTCCCATTCCTAATATTTAAATTTAAATTATTTTTCCCATTGCTTGATAAATGGGAAATTCCCCTCCCAGGGCTGAGGTGAGAGAGAGGCACTGGCATAGGGTGTAAAATTTAAGGAAGTATCAAAAAAGTCAACAACTAAGATTTTCCTGTTTACCTTAGGCTTCAGTATGGCTCTGTCTAGGATGGTTTCTGCTTCTGTTTTTATACATTTTGAGATTTTGTTCATCATGAATTTTTCCATTAATTTCCATTTTCGAAATCTATTGCCTTAAAGTATCATTCATCTTGATTACTAACTTTTTTGGACTCTCTTAAGTATTGAGCTCTAGAGAAGCACCTTACTTGTCTAACAATAGTTCCAGCCCTGTTCGTCAAAAGATAAGACAATGAAACCACATCTCAGTTTACTCTATTAATGGAAAAACAGTTTGTTCATATGATATATTTCTTTTTAACTGCACCTTCATCTGCTGGCATAATAAAATTGCCTATAGCAAAGGGGATTTATGACACCTCCCCCAGCCCCAATTGCTAACGGGATTTTTATCCATGGAACACTTGTTCATGTGTGCAAAGTTTTATGGGTTGATCTCTCAGCCTTGTACTTTAAAAATATTTTCCTAACCACAAAATTTTAATCTAGTAACCAGATGTTACCCACAGTATCAGTTCTTTTGAAATAGGCTATGCTGGATTTTTTTTTCTTTTGTTAATGCAGAGAACTTCTAGTTTCAGCACCAACATCCAAAGTACTTAGAGATGGTCACTCTTATCTTTATGACAAGAGAAAAGCTGAACAATTGAAAATCATAGCTTCTCTTAGACTCATCAGAGCACTGTGGTAGCAGGACAAACTGTCATCTTGAAAACTGGAGAGGCATGGAGATGCAGAGAAAGCCCAGATTTCCTTACCTGGTGCAGGAGTTCCTGGAGACATGAACTGGTAGGCACACTTACATGGGAATTTGAGCAATTGCTGGAAGCTGAGGGCGGATGAGATTGGCCGTGCATAGTTCCTGGGAGCTGCAGTCTTTATGAAGCCCCAGACATCCATGGATTCCCAAGGATGCCCGAGGTTCTCATGATAGGACCTTGTGTTTTTGGTGTGAGGAAGACAAAACTATTTTTAAATATGCTCTACATGTTCTCCATGATAAAGACTTACTCTCCAATGAAAATGACTTCACCACAGCCCTATCCTACATAGGTAGAAGGGCCATAATTTAATTCCCAACCCATTCTAAACTTCCTGTTTCAACTACAAAGAGGAGGAAAAATAGTCAATAAATACTCATGAAAATCACAACTGAGAGACCCGAAAAGATTGAAACTGAATCATTAGACTAAGGAATGCTCCCCTCCTCCACTCCTTACCACTGTATGAAGATTCCTGTAATATAAGAGTGGATTAAAGTTGAAAGAACTGCCAATGTCAGACTCTATTTAGTAAGAGATCACTAGGGAAACTCAAAGACAAGCAGAAAGAACAAAAATATGCAGATAAACTCTTCAGACACCTGTAAGTACAGCAGTTAGTGAATGTAGCCTAACTCCTAGCCGCATACAAATAAGATATCTTCTTAAAGGCTTTTTTGCCTCATTTCCTTCTACTCAATGCACTATATCTAGTTTTGAGCAAAAAAATCAGTAGCCATACTCGAAAGCCAAAAAGAATCTATAGTGTCAGAGCCACTCTCAGAAATGGCGGATAGCAGCTGCCGAAGGCTCCCACTCTCATAGCCATTGCAGTGCATTGAGCCCCAAGAGGCAGATCTGGTACATGGGAGAGCTGGACCTGCACTGGGCGACTCCATGCCTCCCTGAGGAAAAGTAACTAAACTTGGGTAAAGGAGACACGAAGAAGCCAAGAGGCAAACTATCACCAGACACATCCTTTGGGCAAACTTGCTGGGAGAAGTACCCAGAGGCCTTTATCAGCCTCTCAGTTTTCTAAGTAGGGGTCAGGGAGTGGGAGACCCCATCTGCTAAAGGGAAAGGAAAATCTGACGACACAGTGAAAGCAGACAAGGTCGTTATGAAAGAGAAGTGAAAACTTCCCCTCCTAAAGGGGAAACAGCAGGAGTGCAGGGATCTTACTGCACCCAGGAGGCCGCTCTTGTCCCTTTCCTGTTCTGTTCAAAGGAGAGCATCTTGGCCTATGCATGGGTGATGTTTTAAAGGACCCGGGAGAGATGTGGAATAAACAGTGCTGCAGACGACAAGCAGCCTTATGCAGAGAAGGCTCCTAAGCTGAAGGGGAAATGGGAAAAGGATATTTGCACTGAGCTAAAAGAAAGTCTGCTGCAGCAAATAAAAGGGGGGAGGGGATTGACAGGGCTGAAAAGAGTAAGAAAAAGAAGAGGAGGAAGGAGAGGAAGACCAAGAGGATGAGGAAGAGCTGAAGAAGATGATGGTGAACAAGTTGGCTATAGCCGGTTCCTTTTCTTGTCCATAAAGCACTCAATCCCTCTGTACAGAACTCATGCTTTTTAAAGAAAAAATTGAAATACAAGGCTGTGGGAGATTTGCGTTTAAACCACACTGTGTATTTTTCTGGTACAGTTATCATGCCTGCTGAATGTGCATTTAGACAGCTGAGTCCTAATGGTGTTTCCAGCAGCCTCTAAGCTTGCCTGGTGCAGTGTAAGTGTGAGGGTTGTACATTTGCAGGGAAATGTAGAGCAGGCACCGACAGGTGCATGTCAAAATTCAGCCATACAGGGGGACGAGAGTTTCCTCGTCTTCAGTTGTCTCTGGCAGGGGCAGCTTACACAAAATACTTGTTCTGTTAACTGGATTATACTCCATAATAGCAAAAAAAATAGTTATAGCTGTTTTCTTGACATTCTGAATGCTTTTAAGTGAATATAATTTTTGATTTCAAAATGATAAAGATTTTGCAATTTTCAGACCAGGGTGTAACAATAACTGTAATTAACATGTTGATGGTTCTAGTGGAAAGAGTGGAAAATATGCAAGAACAAATTGTTAATGTAAAGAGAGGGAGAGGAAAACTCTAATAAAGAATCACCAGAAAGTTCAACTCAAAATCACAGTAACAGAAATGAAGAATGCCTTTGAAGGGCTCACCATTAGCTGAGAAAAGAATCCACAAACTTGGAGTGATGGTCTTAGAAAATTCCCAAAGCTCAATGTAAATAGAAAAAAGAATAAAGCCACATAATCTGTTATCCAAGAACTTTGGGGCATTTTTCATAAGGTATGAGATACAGAGAATTCTAAAAGGAGTAGAAATATTTAAAGTAATATTGATTGAGAACTTTTCAAGATTAATGGTAGATACCAAACAATAGATGCTGGAAGCACAGGGCACAACAAATGGGATAAATATCAAAAAATGTACAACTGCACTAACCAAAATCAAGCAAAAGAAAACCAAAGACAGGAAAAAAACTTCAAAGAAAGCACATTGTCCAGAGAGAAACACATAAGTCTCATATCTCATCAGAAACCACCTGAGCAAGATGAGAATGAGGTGAAATATTTAAAGTGTCAGAAAAATTCACCAAACTTGAATTCTATAACAAGAGAAATTAATCTTCAAACATGAGCAGAAGGTAGAGACTTACCCAAAGACAGCAGTAGACCTCATCAGTAGCAGACATGCCAATCAAGAAGAGTAAAATAGATACCTTTGGGACCAGTGTGGTAACACAGTGGGTTAAGCCACTGCCTGCAGTGCTGGCATCCCATATGAGTGCTGATTTGAGCCCTGGCTGCTCCACTTCCAATCAAGCTCCCTGCTAACGTGCCTGGGAAAGCTCTAGAGGATGCCCCAAGTGCTTGGGCCCTTATCACCCATGTGGGAGACCTGCATATAGTTCCAGGCCTTTGGCTCAGCCCTGGCTATTGTGACCATTGGGGGATTGAACCAGCTGGATGGGAGATTCTCTCTCTCTCTCTCTCTCTCTCTCTCTCTCTCTCTCATCTCTATTCTTCTCTCTCTGTATATCTCTCTTTCAAATAAATAAATAAATCATAAAAACAAAATAGATGCCCATCAAAGAGAAGGGCAATGGTATAGATCAGAAACTTGAGTCTATACAAACTGGAAAATATTTGGAGAAGAAATAAATGAAGAAAAGGTAAACTATTGGGGCTGGTGCTGTGGCACAGTGGCTTAAGCCTCGGCCTGCAGCACTGGCATCCCATATGTACAAAAATCTGAGTCCTGGCTGTTTCACTTGTGATCTAGCTCCCTGCTAGTGCCCCTGGAAAAGCAGCTGACCACGGCCCTCATGCCTGGGCTCACATGGGAGACCTACAGGAAGCTCCTGGCTCCTGGCTACAGCCTGACCCAGCCCTAGTCATGAGGCCATTTGGGTAGTGAGCCAGAGGATGGAAGATCTCTCTCTCTGTCTCTGTCTCTCCTTCTCTTTCATTGTATGTCTGCCTTTCAAAAAGATAACTTAATCTTAAAAGTAGAAAAAAGGTAAAATCTTTTATTTATTTATACTTAAATTCGTGTAATAGAATGACAACAAAAATATATTTTGTACCTATAGCATATGGCAAAATGAAATTAATGAGAACAATTTTAATGACAACAACAATTTCTAAGTGATAGAAGAGGGGATTTGGGGATACTCTGCTATAGGACAGTAGCCAAAAGGTGGTGCTATTTGAAAATAAACTGATTAATTGCAAATGTTTATTATAAACTTTAGAGTGACTACTAAAATGCTTTCTCGAAAGAAGCTTAACTGATATACTAAGAGAAAGAAGAAAATAAACTTTTGTAAAATGCTAAGTGAGAGCTGAGAAGACAGACAAAAAAGTGGAATTCAGGAAACAAAGAAAAAGAGCAATTAGTATAAGAGTTATGAATGCAGTAAATATTAACTTCAGATGTGAATGATCTTAATACATCAATTAAAGACAGGCTATTAGATTTATTTTTAGATGTATTTTTAAAAATTTAAATTAAAAAAATTTAAACTCTAAATTGCCAAAAAGTAATCCTCTTTATGTTTTATTTAAATATTTTATTGAAATATAGTATGCATACCAAGAAGTAAATATACTTTTTCAATGAAAATGTGCAAGTTAAAAATAAAGAAGAGCAGAAAGTTTTATATTGTTAACATTAATCAAAGCAAAATTGATATAAGTGTCTGAATTTCAGATGACCAAAAAATTATCAGAAAAAAGGGAAATTATACAGTGATAAAGAGGTCAATTCTCCAAAAACATAAATCCTAATTATGTATGAACCTAAAATATCAAAGCACATGAGGCGAAAGCTGATAGAACTGCAAGAAAACTAAAAAGGAAAAAAAAAATTATAGCTGGAGGCAACAACATCCTGCTTTCCTCAATAAAATAACTGGCAGACAGAGATCAGTGGGATACAGTAGTTCTGAACATTATTATAATCAATTTGATTTAACTGATAATTAGAGAATTCTCCATCCAACAACTGCATGAGACACATTTTTTAAGTTCATGTAGAATATTCAACAAGAAAGGTCCCATTTGAGCTCATAAGTATATCATATTCAATTTAAAAGAAAACAAATCGTACAGAATATATTGCCTGATCAAAAAGGAATAATTCCTTATGTGGCCAAAAAATAAGCTTTCTAAAATTAATGCATAATTATATCAAAGTTGCAGGAGGCCTGTTAATATACAAGTGGCAATTGCCTTCCTACATGCCATAGTGTAGACTTAGATCTGGCATTTCAAACACAACACAATTTATAGTAGCACCAAGAAAATAGTTAGATATACATCTAATAAGATAATGCACAACATCTATAGGAGAAACATTACAAAGTTCTAAGGTGAGAAATCAAATAACTAAATGGATAGAGTAGAAGCCCATGTTCATGGTTATAAAGACTCAATATTGTTAGGAGTCAGTTCTTCCCAGCCTGATGTGCTGATTCAGCAGTCTCAGAGTACTAATGAATTAACTTTGTGCAATTTGACAAACTTCATCTAAAATTTGTAAGAACGATTGAAAGACCTGGAAGAGTCAACACACAAATAAAGGACAAAGTTCAATGACTGGCAGTATGAACTGCTATAAAGCTATAGTAATGAAGACAGTACATTGATGGTGAAAGAATAGACAGATCAATGGGATGGAATAAAATGCCATAAATAAAATAAAATTAATCTTCAAAAGATTCATGGAAAAATGTCCATTAGCTTTTAATTCCATTCTTGACACACTTTTGGAAGTATACACTCATAGCCAACTATTTTTTGATCAAGGAACAAATATATTAAAGGGTGAAAGGATTTTTTTCACCAACAAATTGTGTGAAAACAATTGAACACACATATGCAAAAAATGAATAAAATCTACACATGTATCTTACCTTTCACAAAAATTTCTTCAAGGGGCCAGCACTGCGGTGCAGTGGGTTAAAACCCTGTCCTGCAGCGCCCATATCCCATATGGGTGCTGGTTTGAGTCATGGCTGCTCCAATTCTGATCTAGCTCTCTGCTAGTGCTCCTGGGAAAGCAGCAGAGGATGGCCCAAGTGCTTTGGCCCCTGCACCCAGGTAGGGAGACCTGGAAGATGCTCCTGGCTCCTGGCTTCAGATTGGCTCAGTTCCAGCTGTTGCAGCCATCTGGGGAGTGGACCAGCAGATGGAGGACTTCTCTCTGTGTCTCTACCTCTGTTTGTAACTCTGTCTTTCAAATGAATAAAATAAATCTTAAAAAAAATCCAAGTGGTTAAAGGAAATACAGTGTTTCGTTTTCTTGAAACAATAGAGCTTACGTTTTCTTACTTAGAGATCTTGTGATACACGGAGAATACCAGCTGTGCATTGGTTGTGGAGCCATGAAACTCAGAGTGTGCAAAACGATGATCCTCAGTGTCCCTCAGCAGGAAGTAGGGGTAAAAGAGAGCCCCAAAGCTGATCAATGAGACACTCATGTCCTGTGTTAATGGCATATTTTACAGCAAAAGCAGATTCTATTTATTGTGATAGAGTGTATCCTACCCAGAATTTGAATTGATCAGAGTTCAGAGTTGTTTCCAGATTATTCTTCTCCTACCCTTCTGTGTATTTCTTTACTTGCCTGGTGAATATTTACTGAAGCCCTCTCCACCTCCTTGGTGATGGTACATAGAGCAGGACACAGTACCCACCTCTGAAGTTGAGCTTCTTACGCACTATGCACAGATCCAAAACCTGAGTGCTTAAAATCAAATTTAAATACACGTGGTGATGATAGTAAATTTCATGTTATGCTGGGTTGTTGTGAACCACAATTAAAAAATTAAAGTTAAACGTTCCAAGGTACAATATTAGGTGGTGTTAGGAAAAAGTTAACATTATTTTCTTCCCACATTATCTATTATATACTTTATGAAGTGCATTATGTTGTGTCAGTCATTGTATCTCCCTTTTCTTTATTCTCAGAATGGAGCTTTATGTGAAATGTGATTGCTAAAATGCCTTCCAGCTCTGTCTATGACAGATGAATGTGGGCAGTATTTTTTCGTGTGTGTTATTTTTTGAATTTAAAAGTTTTTGACAACGTGAATTTGGGGTACTGTATATTTATAACCTTTTTTTTTTTTTTGGACAGGCAGACTGGACAGTGAGAGAGAGAGACAGAGAGAAAGGTCTTCTTTTTGCCGTTGGTTCACCCTCCAATGGCCGCCGCGCTGATCTGATGGCAGGAGCCACGTAGTTATCCAGGTACTTATCCTGGTCTCCCATGGGGTGCAGGGCCCAAGTACTTGGGCCATCCTCCACTGCACTCCCGGGCCACAGCAGAGAGCTGGCCTGGAAGAAGGGCAACCGGGACAGAATCCGGCGCCCCGACTGGGACTAGAACCTGGTGTGCCGGCGCCGCTAGGCGGAGGATTAGCCTAGTGAGCCGCGGCGCCGGCCTATTTATAACCTTTTTTAAAAAAGATTTATTTTTTTCTTTGAAAGTCAGAGTTACACATAGAGGAAAGGCAGAGAGAGAGAGAGAGAGGTCTTCCATCTGCTGGTTCACTCCTCAATTGGCTGCAACGGCTGGAGCTGCGCCGATCCAAAGCCAGGAGCCAGGAGCATCTTCCGGGTCTCCCAAGCGAGTGCAGGGACCCAAGGATTTGGACCATCTTCTACTGCTTTCCCAGGCCATAGCAGAGAGCTGGATTGGAAGTGGAGCAGCCAGCACTGGAACTGGTGCCCACATGGGATGCCTGCATTGCAGGCGTCAGCTTTACATGCTAGGTGGTTTTACATGCTATGCCACAGCGCCGACCACTATTTATATTTGTTTTAAAATTTTTTCCCTAATGTTTTATTTATTATTTTTGAGGTAACACATTTCAATTTACATGTCACTCAAAGGCTCTATACTCCAATAAATAAAGAGTTCATCAAATATTGTTATAACACTTTACTAAACACAAAATTTAACTCAAATGACTTGATACTTCTCTCTAGTAACCAAGAGTTTGGTTTTAGCACTAATGCCATACTTGTATATAAAATTGCAACTGCTCAATTAATAAAACAAAGTTTTGCATTATTCTTTGCTATTATTGCATGCAAAAACATCAAACGTGCCAAAGTTAATGAAAAACACAGAAAACATCAGAAATCTATGAAAATCTTTAGCTATGCCAAAAGAAAATATTCATTCATGGCTCGATATTCACTGGAAATCTAGCAGTGGCTCTATGTTTCATGGAAGAGACAAAGTTAGACTATATAAAAATACACAAATCTATCTTTGAATATCATATCTTAAAAGGAAGATGATTATGTAGGGATTGTTATTATTTTAGTTCCCTGAAAAATACAACCCCTTTGTGACTTTCAAGTCTGTATTTCAAATTTCCTACATCTGATTTGAAATTTAAGTTTTAGGAATGTATTATTCAACAAAGTGCAACACTGATTGATGTGACAAACACGATAATGTTTCTCAGATTAAATGACATATAAATCACAGTGCTCTGTACTTTTATCCAATCTCTTTCCTTCATAGTTTTCTACTTATCTCTTATGTATTTATCTCACATAAGAGGTATGCACATAGTAACATTTTTATGTGTTAGTTACTCAAAGTATCACATTCTCACAAGGCAGTCATCAAGATAGGATGGAGTAAAAACATAAACATTCATAAAGGCCTGCAAATACAATTGCAGTGATCTTTCCAAATGGGAAAAACAAAGCTGCAGAATCAAAGGGGAGGAGTTAGGGGAAGAGATGTATTGGCAGATTTGGATGGAGCAGTGGAATGCTGGAAAGTGGCCAGATGAGGCAGATTTAGATGGGATGGTAAAAAATCACATCGAATCCGAGTGGGATCCCAAGTGGGAAGAGTGAGAGAGGAGAATTAGTAACTTCAAATTATGAGTGGACTAGTATGGAAAATGTGGAGGCTTATTGTTAAACAAAATTACATATGATGTGGAAGATGAAAGATGACAGACAGGGATATGAATAGAGAATTTTTTAAAGTAGCAACTGGAAAGGAATTTCAGCAGGTTAAATTCTGCCAAATCTTTCTGCTTCTCCTTCAATGACATCTTTACTTCTGCTTTGTTGCATCTACTCCGATCAGATGTTTCTTACCTCCTGCAACTACTCTCTCAGGAGCCTTCTAAATGACTTCACTTCCAAAAACTGTTCCTTGCTCCAGTCCATTTATTAAGGCTACAAGATTAATCATCTGGGGCACAACACTCACAGAGTCAGTTTTCTCCTAAGAATGCATCACTCCCATGAATGTAAAACATCTACTCCAACATGCAAATGATCACTATTTGTGTCCCAACTTCTTCTGTTCGGTTTTACATTCCTAAATTTCTCTATTGAAATCTGTTGCTTTGCCTTCCTATGCTTCCCACTGGGAAAAATCACCCTTAGAATGGAGGTGTATTTATTTACTTGTTCGTTTTTGGTGTATTTGTCAGAGTGTGATTGATTCTTCTTTGAGATTCTTCAAAAGTGGTAACTTCTGCCATGATATCTTCTCCGTTGCTCCATACAGAAAGAATCCTCTTGATAATACTGAATTCACACTGCAGGTATTCCACTGTCACATACCAGCTGAATACACCATTGCTGCACACGACGTGGAAGGTCTACAAGAACAGAAATTAAGCCTGCTCAAATTCGAATTACCCACAATGCCTACATGATACTTGGCTGAAAAAGTCTCTTAACTGCAGTAATGAAGTAGATGAATCTCTTTACAGAGGTAAATTTTTTTGTGAAGAGAATAGTACTGATTGAATGAAAGAACAAGAGATAAAGAAAAGCCCTTTCAAAGCTGGAGAGTTGTAACATCAAAACCCAAACTACCCCCACCACAATTTCATCTGTGTCAGCTCTACTTTGGAAGCATGTTTTGTCTTTCAACACCTGAGATCAAAAATGTTAATATTAGGTTATTAATGATTTTAGTCTATTTCATCATTTTCTCTGAATTTACTTTTCAAATATATTAATAATATGCTTGTATAATTTACCTTTAATACTCGGGTTTAATTTTTTTTCTTTAAGACAATTTTTTAACAGAAAGAAATTTCATAACATGATAAAATATCAATATATATTCTATGAACTTTTTTGGGTTATATGTTTTAATCTGTTTATAGTTAGTAAACTTGATTTAAGAGCAAAGAGTTTTCAAAAAATCATGAAAGTCCCCTAAGAACAACATCACGTTTGGACCAGAACGGGGCCAAGTTGTAGTGAGTTATATCGCATCATCATGTCAAAAACTACTTGAGAACTTTCCATTTCCCTGTAATGGTTAGCGAAATTTCTTAGGATGATTCTCAACAAATATTCCTTTATAAGTATCTTCCCACTTTTTAATTCCTTTTACTCATAAATATGTTAAGAGCATATATTGCTTTCTCATTTGGTAAAGAATACACTCCTATTTCCTGTGCCTCACTGAGCATTGTGGAATATGCTAATATCTGGGGGAGGTGTTTGGCCTACCAGTTAAGAGGCACGCCTACATCCTCCATTAGAGCGCCTGGGTTCAGCTCCCAGCTCTAGCTCCTGACTCCAGCTTTATGTTAGTGCAGACCTTTGGAGACAGCCATGATGGCTCAAGCAGCTGGATCTCTGCCTCCCATATGGAGACCTGGGTTTCCAGCTTCCAACATTAACCCCAGTCATTCTGGGAGTCAACCAGAAGGTGGGAGCTCTGTCTGTCTGTTTCTTCCTGTCAAATGAACAAACAAAAATTTTAAAAATAAATTAGTATCTAAAGTAGTACTTCATATATAAAAACATTCAACATTTTAGTCTTATTATAACATGTCTTCTTATAAATTTCTAATCTATTTTCATTTCTCCACATTTTAAATTCTATTATTTTACTTTTAGTTCTGTTAGAAAGTGATGAGTAGGTAGGTACTCAATATAAGAAATTCATACATTAGAAATAAAATAGACATTCCTTAGATCCCCACCAACCCAGTCCTTGCAGTGAAAGCAATATCAGTTGAACTTTCCATGTATAATTACATAATACTATATAGTATTAATATATGCTATTTATTATTTTTCATTTTTTAAGGTTTTTTTATTTAGTAAATATAAATTTCCAAAGTACAATTTATGAATTACAATGGCTCCCCCCCGCCGTAATTTCCCTCCCACTCGCACCCTCCCATCTCCCGCTCCCTCTCCCATTCCATTCACATCAAGATTCATTTTCAATTATCTTTATATACAGAAGATCGACTTAGTATATATTAACTAAAGATTTCATCAGTTTGCACCCACACAGAAACACAAAGTGTAAAACACTGTTATGCACAGTTCTGCATCTTGTATATAATTTTTCCTATTCATAAACACCAATAATGTAAAATTCAGTTTATAAATGAGGCACTATGAGAGGTTAACTTTATAATCAATAATTAAATAGGACAATTATAATAATATGATATGAAAAAATTATTTAAAACTTCAGTTGTTTATTTCTGGGATTTTCCATTCAATATTTTCAGATTGTGGTTGAAAGTAAGTAATTGAAACCACAGAAAGCAAAACAGTGGAAAGTGAGACAATTACATTTTTAAAAGTCCCATTTAGCTTCTTTCCCACAATCACTTTTTCCCACTGGTTGTAAGACCAGATTAATGACATGGTTGTGAAAGAGAACTCAGTTGTCAAGTGCTGTTTAATGAGATAACACATAGTGTGTTAGGCAGGAGTAAAAGCACCAGACTTGGAGTTAGACAGACATGGGTGAAAGCTTGACCCTGCCTCTGTTTAGTTACATGACCTGAATCAGTTCATTGGAAGTCATTCCTGTAATGCATTGCTTATAAAACCCTTAGTGTCCTGATGAAACTGTTGTTGAGTGGCTACATGAAATTCTTCTTGAGTTATTAATTGTTTGGGGGATTAAATGAGATAATATGTCAAAACATTAGGGAAAATTCCCGACACTGTCAGCACTGATTATATGATAGTCATTATTAGTGCTAGTGTTTTCATAGAAAGAAGGAACATTATCAATAGGAAATAGGACTGTTCTTGATAAATAGAATGCTTTCAATTCATTTTCATATATTCTAAATTTATTCACTATAACCTTAGTAATAATATTGTCCATATATAGGTAATCATTTCCAACAAATTCACAACATCTTAAGGTGTTATTGGGTCTGATATGTATGTATGCCTATCAGAAAACAATTTAAAATATTGATAATGAGTACAAGTAAGATAGTGCAATGGTTTGAATTTCCACTCTAAAACTCACGTTGAAATTCCATTTCCATTCTAAGAGTATTAAGATAGGCAGCTTTAAGGGGTGTTTAGGTTAAAGGGCCCAGCCTCATGAATGGGGTCACACCATCTGACGATTCTAGCCCAGTCCTGTCTCATGAACAAGCTTGCTTTCCCTTCTGTTGAGCAATAATGCAGCACAGAGATCCACACCAGCTACCAGTATCATGTTCTTGGATGTCTCAACCTCTAGAATTGTGAGAAAAAGTTTTTTTTCTTTATAAAATTACCCAGTTGGTGTTACTTCATCATAGCAGCAAAAATGGACTAACAGAAATGGGATTTTTGTGTGTGGTTGTCAGTGAAGATGGAACTAATGAAATCTGGGTGTACTCCAGCTTTGACACCTGCTGGCTGACCTGCAGCAGAGGAGCCACTCCAATTTGGTACAATGTGGGTGACTACACATGGACAGCATCTCACTTGGGATGATAAATAACAGCTCATGATTAGGCCTCAGAGGGCTTATGCATTCTGAATTTGTGGGTATTATTTTTTAAAAGATGTATTTATTTTAAAGGCAGAGTTACAGAGAAACAGAGGCAGAGAGAGAGAGAAAGAGAGAGAGAGAGAGAGAGAGAGAGAGAGAGAAAGTGAAAGAGAGAGAGAGAGAGAGAGATGGAGAGAGAGAGAGGTCTTCTATTCACTTGTTCACTCCCCAAATGGCTACAACTGCTGGAGCTGGGCCAGTCCAAAGCCAGAGCCAAGAGCTTCTTCCAGGTCTCCCACACGGGTGCAGGGGAACAAGGACCTGGGACATCTTCCACTGCTTTCCCAGACCATAGAAGAGAGCTGGATCAGAAGTAGAGTACCTGAGACTAGAACCAATGCCCATATGGAATGCTGGCACTGCAGGTGGAGGATTAGCCTACTGCACCAGAGCGCTGGCCCCTGCATTTTCCTTTGATCATCTGTTAATGTGCATTATTTCTGTACCTTTTAACTTTGTTAATTTTTAAATTTTGTTAAAAGTTTTATTTATTTGAAAGGCTGAGCTACAGAGCTATTGTGGGTAATTGGGGGAATGAATTAATAGATGGAGGATCGTTCTCTCTCTCTCTCTCTCTCTCTCTCTCTCTCTTCCAGGCTCTCCTTATCTCTATTGCTCTGCCTTTCATGGAAATAAATAAATAATAAACAAATCTGTAATAAAAGACTTATGAGAGCCCAAACCTAGCAGCCTGAGGGAGATAACACATTTTAGTTACTATCGGGCATTGTGATTTCAAGTACTGAAAAATATCAATAGACACAAACATTTGAACACCATCTAAAATTTCTGACAACAACAACAAATAAAATGGAGAGAACTTATAAAAATTGGAAACTGTTTAAGTATGTTCACTTAGAAGTGCTAAGAAAAGTTTGAAATCATATCATTGTTTCAAAGAAGAAGGGCAACTGGGTGTGAGGTTGAAAGAATTAATTGTCAGGAAAAAGAGAGCTTTTCCCTAGAAAAGATAGCTTGAAAATTTACATGACATCATTCTTATCGCTTTATGTTTTTAGAAGTTCATAACAGAACAGTATTTCTACAACAAGGATATAAGAGTCTCTGCAGTGAAAAAGCTGTGTGTTTCATTTTCACACATCGAGGGTTGGGAGATCAATTAATAAACCTAACTAGCACTTTCAGGTGTACAGAAAAAGCATAGAGTAGGTGACTATAATAGTGCCAAAAAGAAAGAGAAATAACAGAGAGAAGAGAGGGGAGGAAAGGAGAGAAAAAGAATTACAATTGATTCTGGATTTTTTTTTTTTTTTAGTTTATGGGTGTGTCTGTTAATTGAACTTGACAATGTACTTTTTTAAATTATAAATTCCAGCAAAATAATTAGAAAAACCCCAGTCTAGAGAACAGCACAATAAACTCTTATTTACCAAAGACTTATGAAGTTTGTTCTGAGTACAATTAACAAATAATGAGTGTATTAGGACAAATTAGGTAATCTTTCCTTCTAATGCTTTTTCATTCATAAAATGAATGTTATACAGTCTGTTCTAGCAAACAAAGACAATGTGAACCTCGTAGTTTGGTCTTTAAAGGGTAAAATGAATATGAAATCTATTTATAAGCTTCAGACAGCTTGAATTTCTGCCATTTATGACAGTTGGCATCATGGGCTGCTAAACTTCTCACCCTTGATCAGTCCCAGTCTTCAGCTGGGATTTAGAATCAACACTCATTGCCTTGATGATTTATTACAATAGCTTCCTTATTTCTCTCTTGCATCAAAATGGAAATTCTCAGACCAGGTATTTTTCATCTGTATTATTCACTATAATTAATGTCTTTGGGTTTTCCTCCAGACATAAAAAGTTGGAAAAATAGTAAGTGAAATATTGACAAAATACATTCTGATATGTAAAGCAAATTATCTGACAGGAAATTTTCCCAGGAGTGCAGTAACAAAAACTCTAGAGAATGATCTTAAACCTGCAGCAGGCTTGAGTGGAAGACAGTGAACTTGAGAAGCGTGGGTTGTGAGCAATCCAAGAGCTCAGAGGTTTTCGCTCTTGTTCCTCCGAGCCAGCCTTGCTTTTCCTCCAAGCCCTTACAAGCTGCTCCAGAGAAAAATGCTTTAACAAGTCCATCCCTTTTATTTGCTTATTCCAAATGGTACAATTTTACTTTACAAAGCGTTTACTCAACTGAAAAACAGAAAAAAAAAAGTCTACGGCCAAGCCAGTCGAATCTCCTTGCTTTCACTGTGATAAAAGTGAGTGTTGGAGAGGCAAAGGCTATCCAGTGAGGTAATTCCTGAGCCCAAAGTAAACTCACATCTACCACCCATTGCTCACAGATGCCCTTAATTTAGGATGGAAAGAGAAAAGCATGTTTCTTTCTTGTTCTTTAGACCAAATCTATACAATGATGACACAACCAAAATGCATCATTTAAAATTAGATACCCTGCAATCAATGTGGAAAGAGCCAGGAAGGGCAAATTCTCTCTCAGAAGGTTTGATTAGAGGATTGAAGGCTTTGAATTCAATGTGACTGTGACCATGGCTGTGGCCACGGTCACCCAAATGCTCTGTGAAGTCTCCTAAAGTAGTTTGAGTCCGAGATGTCAAGATTTTGGCTTTCATGTCCTCTTATCTTCAGAGGCATTTGCACCAAGAATTTCCACCTCAAATTTTGGAATTCTTGTAAATATCTCATCTACTCCTGCCCTTTGCTTTGGTAACTTGGGATATACTTGTGCCAATAACAATCTCACAAAATATCAAGGAGGCAAACAGGAGATTATTTTCCGTCCAAATTCTGTGTGTTGGAAAGCCGTTTGTTCACTCCGAAAGTAGCCAAGACTAAAGCAATGCCTGATAAAAGTTGTCATCCTGGGAACACTTCAGAAGGATCATGGCCTTTAAAACCATAAAGCTTGTGTGACTGAGAGATGTGCAGACAGGTTGTTATTTGCATCTGCTAGTGACCAGAACTGCACTGGCTCCTCCTTGTGAGCTGAAGTTCACCAGCGCCTAAATCCTAGCTCTTAAATGGCAAAAGTTTTTAATTCTCTTTTTGTTCAGCGATTCAAGGCACACATTTGGTAAAAGTTTGAAAGGAGAAAATAGAACAAAAAAGCAGCATCACCACCAACAGAGGAAGGAATGGAAGCATCTGCCTAGGTTGCTATCTGGTTTGACCTCAGAGATGAGAAAACACTGATGTTCCTCTGACAGGGGTCATCCATCTCTCTTACCCAACCTCTGTCTATCATTTATCATAATAACCTCTGGGTGACACATGGTTTCTTCAGCTTGTTATATTTGATTTTCTTCTTCCTTTCTTTCTGATGATGTTACAATAAATCAGCAAGAGATGCAAGAGATACAAACACATGCATAATTCAAAAGATTTTTTAAAAGCTTCTCTTACCTCCTTGCTCTCCAAGGTGCAGAAATTGCACATAGGTAAAAGCTCACATTCTTAATGCATGAGCCTACGTACCATCTATGTTGTAAATAAGACTGCACTTTATCTATTTTTACTGTAAAATTTTTAAAATTCAACAATATCTCACATTTTCCCATGTGGGCTTGTCTGCGTTAAATGAATATAAAGTTTCAATTCACTCATGTATAAAAATGGGAATCTTATCTCTGGTGCACAATGACTGGGTGGAATAAGCCTAGCACATATTAGGCTTTCGAACTTGTGAGTATATTTATTATTACTGGCAAGAAATTAGTGTAGTGCAGCTATAATAACAATTACCTGTCTCATTTCTGACATTCTCGCCTATGTGGTTATATCTGGCACAAACATAGGTACCACTTGCATTTCATGAAAGATAATCTGTGCAAACCATTAGTTGAGTGTCACTAATTGTCTTCTAGGACAGTACTTGCAACAGTTCGCCAACAATGTGTGTTATCAGAAAATGACTGAATGGGTTCAGCCACAGCTTGGGTTCCCCTCCTTTGTGGGCTGGAATCTTGCCTCCACTTCCCAGGCACATTCCTGCTCATGGGCACCTCAGGAGACAGCAGATGAGGGTCCCGGCCACTCACAGCAGTGGATGGATATTCTCTCTCTAACGTGGGTGTGCCTTTTAGATAAATAAAAATAAACTTTTTAAAAGAAGAAAACTGCATACATTTCAAACAATTTTTTCCATGAACTTTCTAAAGCACCCTCCTAACGGCACCATAGGAATACACTGTGATTTAAGCTTCTTTTAAAGTAACGATTGAGTATCCCATATCTGATTTCCAGAATTTGAACTTCTTCAGAGTTTGGGATATTAACAGATAAGCAATATGCTTGGGATAGGAACTCTGTGTACATGTGAGATTCATTTATACTTTGTAAAAACCTCATACACATAGTCTGGAGGTAGATTTCATTTTTAAGATCTATTTATTTGAAAGTCAGAGTTACAGAGAAAGACAGAGGGACAGAGAGAGAGAGCTCCTCCATCTGCTGGTTCAATCCCCAAGTGGCTACAATGGCCAGGGGGGAGCCAGGCCAAAAGAGGCCAGGAGCTTCATCCAGGCTTCCCATGTGGGTGGTAAGGGCACAAACACGTGGGCCAGCTTCTGCTGCTTTTCACAGGCCGTTAGCAGGGCACTCGATTGGAAGCAGAGCAGTCAGTACTTGAAATAGGTTGCCATGTCAAGCTGTGGTTTTTCCCGATATAGCACAACGCTGGTCCCTGAATGTAGTTTTACACAACCTTTTTAGTGCACCTGTATTTTGTTTGCAACCTGTCACATAAAGTCAGGTGTATTTGTCATGTCAGTGCCCAAACAGTTTAGAATTTGGGGACATATCAGACTTCGAATATTTGGATTAGGGCTGCTCAACCTGCAACAGTTCAATTTCAAAATAGAACAGTGTACAGATTGCTGCCTACCTAGATTTTTAATTTCTCTTCAATTTGGGTTTTATTTTCCTGTTCTTTGCTTCTTTTTTTTTTAACCATCATTCTGGCTAATATAATAATTACTTACCTAACACAATCTAGCAAAGATAAGACACAGAAAGAAATTGCTGATTGTAAACATCTAAACATCCACTAAGCGTACTGCTTTATAAAAAGGCAGCTCTTCAATGCCGGTGGCATAGAAACCTGTAGGGGGGAAGAAATCCAAAGACCTCGCTCTCTGCTGGCCCCAAGTCCTGGCAAGAGTCGATGTCTCTGGGAGCTGCTGAGGCCAGAGGACGGCTGTCTTAGCAGCTCCCCGCTCCCGCCCACTGACCCCATGCCGGCAGACAAGTCCCTTGAACAGATTGCGCCAGTCTGGTGCCAGGTAATTGCCTCTCAATTCCTGTTTCTGCAGATCCCCTGCTTCCTGCGGGACTGCGGGCTGTGCACTTTCCTGCCCAAGCTCAAGTACAAGCTCCAGGTTGTCGGGAAGCCTTCCACGGCCTGCAGCCCCACCGAGTAGATTCCCGACGAGCTCAAGCTGCAGGCTGCCCTGGTTCAGTAAGGATCGGTTAAACGAAGAATTAAACAGAAGGAAGTCAACTATCTCACAAGGAAAACTAACGTTTTTAGCTCAATCCACATGTCAGCTCTGGATCATTTCCAACACTTGTGAGTATTATTGATGTCCTTCACAACATCCAATGCACGCGCATTTAGGCTTCTGGGTAATTTTTAAGTTTTGTATCATTTTGCTTGGTTTTGTTTTGTTCTCCTGAAAAATGAATACAGCTTGGTGACTGGGGCAAAAATATTGCCGGGCTGATATTCCCCTATTACCAGAGGAAGCAGCTCAGGGAGCCCACTTTTGACTCTTCCTTGAGACACCCACCATGGCCCCTCTCCAATGCAAGGGGATTAAAAAAGATTGCTGGTCCCCATGAGTAGCAGGGGTGCAGTTAGCAAGCCAGTTATGCAAAAAACGGATGCACGGCATGAGGTGGCACCTGCTGGTTTACAAAGACAAGATTGACACTCCCGGAGCAGCTTTTCCAACGTGCCAGCTACCAGCCCATGAGGGCGTGAGTGGCTCAGAGAGGACCTGCTCTAAAGTGAGGCTCCTGCCCCGCAGGCCACGTGCAGGGTGCTAATCCACTCTGCGCCGCTGGGGACGCTGTGGAGCTTAGAGCACTGGGCTCCCCACTAGGACGATTCCGAGTGTTCCTCTGTGGGCCGTGGCCGGAGCGAGATAGGAACGACCTGAGGACGGCGGATCCTTGCAGACTCAGGCTGTGCTGTGCCCCACTTTGCCAACAAGTCCCCGGCGGGAATACTTCAGCAGGAAGGGGAGTCTCTGCTTCTGAGCACCGGCTTCCCATGAGCTGGAACCCTGAGGCGCACCCGAGGGGAACACCTGCTCCGAAAACACACCGTGGGCTTCTGTGGCGCTGGTGCTGACCTTGAGCACACAGCAGATGCCGCTGTCTCTCAGAACCGGCTGACACTGCAAAGGGCCCCCAGCCATCTTAGGCCGACCCTGGCTCCAATGACCTATGCGGTGTCTCTACGATGACGGCCTTGTGGGTGTCATGATTTGTGTTCTTCCGGTTCTTTCTCCTCCTTTGGGTCATCAGTCCAGGCATTAAGACCCACAAAGTCTGTGATTGCAGTGGTTGCTTTGAGATTCTCAGTGAAAAAAAAAAAAAAAAGAGAGAGAGAGAGAGAGAGACCATTATTTTTTCAAATGTGCTATTTCTCTTTCCTCCTACTCCAGGGAATTGTGATTCATAGCAATTAATGTTTCAAGGATTAAGTGTTTTTTTCCCCAAAAGCATGATGCAATCCTGATTCACAGTACTTTGGAAAGGGAAGGACAGAGATAGGTTTCAGGGAGGCTATCAGCAATGGGCATTTGATTCTCAACAACAGAATATAATGAGGTGTAAAGGGTTCAGTTTGTCTCTGTCACTTTCTCTTAGACTTCTGATCAGCCTCGGCGACCCTCAGGTTAATTAAAACACTGCTCCAACATTGCTGGTCTTGGGTATCGATGGACTGTAAACCAAACACTCAGATACCATCGTTCTGAATAATTTAAAAAATCCATGCATCTATGCTTTCTATGTAGAACATTCTTTTTCTGGAGCATAAAAACATTTAAAAAAAAAAACTAAAGTAAGATTTTTTTGTGTTACAGAAATCAGTAACTTCACAACTCACTTTGGTAAGCTCGCCTGATTCTTCCGTGTGATTGATTACTATGGGCTGAGTCAGTATTTTCCTTGACATTTATTTGCTAAAGGTTACCAAAACTCTTTTGAACCTATGAGGACACTATTTTTATTTCACTTTTCTCTTACTTATTAGGAAGTTATTTTTCAGTTCTTAAATATGTATAATTTCACTACAATTTTATTAAGTTTTACATAAGAGCTTGTAGGTAAAACACCATATAATGATGAATGTTGGACAAAAACCTCACACATGCATAAATATTCATTTATTTTCATAGATGACACTTTTTGCTGTGCACAATTTTAAGATGGAATACTCAACGTATGAGTTACCAGGACTTTGAAGTAAGATGGTTACCATTAAATTTTATAGACATTAGGCAACAATCAGAAGGAAACATTGGAAGCAGTTCCTTTGCCTCCAAGCCTTGCAAATAAGGAGTATTTTTTTTTGGTCACTCAGACACAGTAGGAAGTTTTAACCCCTGGACTTTCTTTTTTATCTCTGATGGTAGGCACTTAATTCAGCAGACTGAACCCTCCACTGTTTTTGAGCAAGGATATGGTCTGGACGCAGATATAATCAAACCAGTTCCACTTCCTACACTGAACATCGCCGTGCTACACTTGACAACCGAAAGCATTCATTTGGACTTGCCCTTTCAATGCACCCCTACTGCTACACATTGCACACTGTTTCTTTGCGGCCTTCTTTCAGAACTCCTGAATCCATTCCTGACTTTGTCAAAAGAATCCTTCTCTTGGTACCCAGACTGATTGCTGTGTGCCCCCTTACTTGGGAAACATTTCAGGGGTTAACCTCGCACCATAGGACAAAGTCTCAACGTCTCTAAATAGAAGACAAGTCAGCCATGGACTGTCCCTTGCCATCTCTCCATTCACAACTACCACTCTTTTTACCTCATTTTGATAGTAGGCAATGAAACTGAAAGATAGAGAAAACTACAGGAAACATCTATGTAACCACCACAAAGATGGAAGAGATGTTAAGGTTTTCCTCTATTTGCTGTAAACCTACTGTAAACTTTATCTTCCATTCTTTCTTCTCTTAACTTCTCCCAACCATTCATAGTATTGAAGGTTAGAGGCTTGCTTTAATACTTCTATGTTGCATGTCTATGAATAAATAAAAAAATAAACTATACAAAATGTATAATATGGTATATGATACCTTTTAAAAATATTTTCCTCTTTGTATTTTAGATTCAAAGATTAAGTCATTGATATTCCACAATTTAACATGTGCTATTTGCATCAGCTGACTTGAAGTTCCCCTCTCATCTTGTTTTAATATTTTCCCTTTCATCCCCCATCTTCACAAAAGTCTTCACTTAGATGCCTGTACCATGAAGTAGGGTTTCAAATAGCATAGTTAGGAAAGGTCTCTTTGAAAAAGAAATGTATAGGTAAAGGATTAATGGAGACAAGGAGTTTGCCCATCAGGATATCTTGAAAAAGAATCCTTGTAAAGATCAAAGCTCAAACACCCTGCCCCTAGAATCACATCTGAGGAACTTCCTGGACCTGTGTCCAATGAGCGTAATGTTGAGGGACTGGACTACTCTGATGTTCAATGGAACACCTGGGTGACCAAAGACCCATCAGATTGCATTAGGGCAGGGACCTGGGGATGGGACTGTGGATGCATTGTACTCACAGAGAACTGGACTTGTGCTGAGATTCCACTCCCACAGGGGAGCCACTGTGGCTCTGAGGGTCTCCAGAAGTTTGTGTCCCTTCAAGTCCCATGATACACAACAGTGACCTCCAGAAAGATTAGATATTCCTTTCACCAGTGCACCCTTTAAAATGGTGTGGATGTCTCCAGGAAGCTTCAGAATACACATACCTGATGGCTAAGTGTTATTGAGCATTGTTTCATATGAATGCACATCGAAACCACAAGGAGGTATCACTTCATCCCTGTCAAAATGACTATTTTTTTTCTTTTTGACAGGTAGAGTTAGACAGTGAGAGAGAGAGAGAAAGCTCTTCCTTTTTCCGTTGGTTCATCCCCAAGTGGCCACTACGGTCTGCGCTGTGCCAATCCGAAGCCAGGTGCTTCCTCCCGGTTTCCCATGCGGGTGCAGGAGCCCAGGCACTTGGGCCATCCTTCACTGCCTTACTGGGCCACAGCAGAGAGCTGGACTGGAAGAGGAGCAACCGGACAGAATCCGGCGCCCCAACTGGGACTAGAAACCAGGGTGCCGGTGCCGCAGGTGGAGGATTAGCCTAGTGAGCCGTGGTGCCGGCCCAGAATGGCTATTATCAAAAAGACAGAAAGTAACAAATGCTGGTGAGGGTTTGGGGAAAGGAAGATTCTTAAACATTGTTGGTGGGAGTATAAATTGGTGCAGCCACTGTTGAAGACAGTATGCATATTTCTTTAAAAAATAGAAATAGAATTGCCGTATGATCCAGCAATCCCACTACTGGGTGTATATCCAAAAAATATCATCTCATTTTATCAAAGAGATACCTATTGTACCATGTTGCAATACTGTTCACAATAGCCAGGATAGGGAATTAACCAAGGGCCCATCATCAGTTGAATGGATCAATAAAATGTGGTATAGATGCAAAATAAAGTACTATTCAGCCATACAAAGAATTAAATCTTGCCATTTGCAGCAAAATGGATGGAACGAGTTAAGTGAAATAAGCCAGACACAGAAAGGCAATGCCACATGTTCTCCCTCATGTGTGGAAGCTAAAAAAATTATAAAATCCAATCTGAACATATAATGGTAAATTACTAGATCCTAGGAGTGGTAAGGAATATTGGGAATTTGGGTAAGAAAAAAATATGGGAAAACTAGGTGTTGCTTGTCAACTTTGACAAATGTACAATACTCATGTAAGACATTAATAAAAAGTAAATTTTATAAGAATGTTAAAATCACTTAAATTTATAATATTCACATTAAAAAATAATATATGTACCTGTATCTGTGCTGATGTGCTTTTCATCCGGGAGACCTGACATCTTCCCCATTCAAGGTGCTCTGTATTTAAACTGTGTTCACTCAGGACAGGATAAGATGATGTGAACTTTTTCCAAGCACTGGAAAATTCTCTTTTGGCTCATCACATTCCCAAAATAAAGACAGTCATCCCTGAGTATCAAAGGGGAATTGCTTCCAGGACCTCCCTGTCTGTATCAAAATCCTCAGACACAGATTTTCCCTTATAGAAAACAGCACATTGCTTGCACATCACCTGTCCACATCCTCCTGTACTATTGAAGCCATCTCTAGATGACTTAGAATATCTAGTACAATGTGCATGGTATGGAAATAGATGCTAACCTGTATTGTTTAAGAAATAATGACCAGAAAAGAAATTTGCAAATGTTCACTACAGATGCTATTTTTTCCTCATTATTTTTGGGCCATGCTTTGAATCTGGAAAATGGCCCCTACGGTTAGGGAAAGCTGATTGTATACATTAAGCAACAGCTCTGCAGGTTCTCAACTACAGACCCTGTATAGCAAAAGGTCTGATTATAACCCATCCCTGGGGCTTACTTACTGTGGTGCCAGCAAAACTTCATTTCTGATTTCTTCTACTCCAGGATCCACTACTCCCACAGAGGTCACAGTGTATTCCTGCTTGATCCTTTCCAGCCTGCAGAGGGCCGCCACTACAGAGCATTTCATGGCCACCCCCTTGATATATTTCTTAACAGAGGGCAGAAAGGTGTGTTCACCCTTTTCAGAAAAGAGAAGTGGAAAAGCACGTTGCACACAAACCATTCAATCCAGTGTTCCCCACTACCTGAGCTTTGGCACAGCCCCTTCTGCTGCTAGGGTAGTCCCAGCCTTGTATCTCAATGATCATAAGCCACTTTTGAGTCCAAGCAACCATGAGCCAGCTCAACCTGTCTTGTGTTTCACACAACACATTCAATCCCCAGTCCTAGGTAAGCCAATTTACATCAATCAATTTAGCCAGATCAAAGCTTAGTGTTCAACTGCCTTGGTCCAGTACCTAAGAATCTATACCCTTGTTAATGTTCCAGATTCCCATGGGTACAACTTGGAAATTTCTGCCATTATTAACAGGACCAGGTTCCCATGCTCAGCTTAGGTTCTTCCAGAAGAGTCTGTGAAACTGCAGCCAGTGGCATGGTGGGGATGAGTTATGGAGACAGTGCAACCCTTGGGAAGCAGTCCTGTTGTGAATTGTTACTGAAGGATGTCTGTCTGGGAGAAACGTTTGCCTTCAGATCAGGTGGAAGCACTATTTTAACCTGCAAGATAATTACAGCGGCCAGGAAGTTCAACATGCTCAACTCTTCTGTGTCCATTTCAAGTCTCTCCACCCATTTCTGAGGATCCCTACTTTGCTCCACCTGTTCCTGGACTGTCACTTAAGACCCCTGACGGGGTTGAGCCACAGGACCTTGCAACCCTGAACCCAAGTGTGACACACAGTCCTTCTGAGGTTCATGGGGTGTGATTCCCTCCCACCAGCACAAGCTGTCAATATGTCTTCTTCCCTGAGTACAGTCTTAGCCCCTGACAGCCTCCTGCTCTGTCCTACCATTGTAATTACCAGTATGGCCAAAACAACCTACTGCTGTGGCCACTCCAGCTCTGAATGCCTTGACTTTTACTAGCACTTCTTCCTATGGAAGCACTTTACATGAATAATCAAGGTCACAGCAAGCTGCCAATTAGCAGGGACTCACTTCAGGCAGCAGTGAGATCATCCCTATTGTCTTTGAAAGTATAAGCGATTCAGTTCCAGAATCCCATTTGGAGGGTCCCTTTATTAAAATCCTTCTTCCTGCAAAGTACTAACCAAAGACAAATATGGAATCATATGAGATAATTGAAGGAAGCTGAAAGAAAGTACCATTTACAAAAATGTGGGCAGATTTAAGGGAAGCAGATACAGGACAGAGCAGTATCCTGAGGCTAGCAAAAGTAGGTGCCAAGCATCTCAGAGAGACAGGGATACCAGAACAATGAGAGAGTGGCTGATGAGAGCACCAGCAACAGTGACAGGAGCTGTGGCTTTCAATTGAGGGACAAAACCAAGCCCCAGCCACACAGCAGGAAGGGAGCTGGGAGAACAAATACCCCAAGCTCCTGTCTGCTTACACTCAATAGGAGCTTCACATTGGTCAAACCCAATGGAAACCATACTCAAGGAAGCCCTTTGATGCGATCCATTGATGAAAATGTTGAGCAGCACAGACAGTGGGAAACCAGCAGGTAACACTGTGAATTCTCTGCTACCTCAGATGGGTCCTCTGGCAGTCAGAGCTGGCTGGGCATTTATTCAACTATAGGTCACATTGATTTGCTTCCCAGCGTTTGCTTGTAAAATTTCACTTTAGATATTTTATGTGGGCCACTCTCTTCAGCTTCTCCCTGTACCCTTCACTGCTGATTGCTTTAAACCCCACTGCTACTTACCATGTTGCCTGTCCATAGAGAGCTGGACATTTGCCATTACAGATCGCTCTTGTAGCTATCTGTACTTCAGAGACCAATGCCTCGTGTTATTACAGTTGCACGGCTGTTCCTCCTCCTGATCTCTGATAAATAGATCACGTAGCCTTTAGGATCCAGCCAGGGGGTACGTAATCCCACCCCTCATTTGTGGTGGCACGAGCTAGAAATCACAGGGATGTTCTGACAGGGTTTCTTCTTCCCTGTGAGATAAGACAGTACCCATGAGGACAGCTATGTCCTTCTACGTAAGATCAAACATCATGACCACCTCACCCAACCTTCCTATACATTTTGAAGTCATTAATAAAACTTTTTATCTCTCCCTTAGTTTGGTTTAAGAAGTATGTTTTTGGTGGGTTGCCTGTTTACTATGCCTATTGCAAAATAAATGTAACTATAAAATCACATCATAATTTAAACTCTTTATATTTGGTTGTGCTATGTGGTTTTCTATAAGTGTCCATGCATTATTACAAAAAAGTTTAGTCATCCCTTTGCTAGTCTAGGGATAAAACTGTACATCCCAGTGCACCATCCTCTTGAAAGTCAATTTTCCATCTAGAAGAGAAAAGAAGAGAAATGAAGCAAACAAATCAGCGCTGCCAGATTGCTCGCTACCTCTCTGGGCTTCCACACATAACCTGTGCTCATCCCATGGCCAGTGGGTTATAGTCCTGAGTTGTTGGGCCTAATTAGTACCCATGTAAGCCATCTGCAACTGCTCTAAGTATCTTTGAGGACTCTTTTTTTTTTCCTCTTTTGGTTAGACCTCCCTTTTTGATTTGGCTTAATTTATTTTGAATATATGATAAAATAGTTAACAGGCAACCATGCCCAAAAACCCTGTTTTTTTTTTTTTTTTTTTTTTTTTTTTCTGGGGGTTTACATCACTGACTCCATTTTGATTTTTATTATTCCCCTATGATCAAAATCCTTTTTGAGCACATCATCTTCTGGCTAGTCTTTAGTAGTCCCTCATTGCCAGGTCAGATTTGACCTGGTTGTTGATCTGGTTCCCTATTGGGAGAGAAATATTTAATGTGCAGGAGTCAGTGTCAACAACCCTTTTTGTCACATTTAAGCATCAAAGAGGTTTTAGGAGAAGTGATCCTTAAGAGTCCATTGTTAAACTTAGCTTTATCTGTTTGCAGAGCTGTCCCAAAGTACTGGATACAATAGCCATCACAGAGAAACATCCTTTGGAAACTCTGACACACAGAACCAACAATGTTTTTAATTTCCATGTGCAGTTTTTCTTTCAGAATTTTGAAATCACTTACCTAGTCCATTGATTTTAGAGTTGTCAGAAAAATCTGCATTTAAGAATATCTGTTACTCATTTTTATACATCTGATTGTCAGTGTTTTTAGAGAATACAAAACTGAGGGAAACAAAAGACTTTAAGTAGCCATGGAAAATTATGAAACTTGAGCCGGCGCCGTGGCTCAATAGGCTAATCCTCCACCTTGCGGCGCCGGCACACCGGGTTCTAGTCCCGGTCGGGGCGCCGGATTCTGTCCCGGTTGCCCCTCTTCCAGGCCAGCTCTCTGCTATGGCCAGGGAGTGCAGTGGAGGATGGCCCAGGTGCTTGGGCCCTGCACCCCATGGGAGACCAGGAAAAGCACCTGGCTCCTGGCTCCTGCCAGGATCAGCGCGGTGCGCCGGCTGCAGCGGCGGCCATTGGAGGGTGAACCAACGGCAAAGGAAGACCTTTCTCTCTCTGTCTCTCTCTCTCTCACTGTCCACTCTGCCTGTCAAAAAAAAAAAAAAAAAAAAAAAAAAAATTATGAAACTCATTAATCAATGAGAAGAGGCAGGTATTTACTCCTATAGGATTTTATGAACATTTATCCCTTTTAGGTCTCTGGGCCTTTTTCATTTACATAATAATCATGACCAATAACAACACAACAATGTCATAAGACTTTTTTTAATTTTTTGAAGATTTATATCAGTACCGTTTTATATTATCAGAACTTAAAGTTTAGCACCACTTCACATCTTGAGAGTTACTTTTACTATAATCCAAATGCCTACTTGGTTAGTATCTCTACAAGATGAGAGATATAGCCTTTGACATTTCCAGGGGCCCAGTTGGAAATATCAAAGTCCTAAGTATTTAGAACATTGATTTTTAAAGGCCTGTGAGTGATGCCAAGAGGGCTTAAAATATTATTTGAAATAGGATCCCTTAACATCATGAAATAATATCTATTTACTTAATTAGAGTGATCTATCCAGTTATAGACCAGATTTAATCACGATTACAAAATGATCACTTAAATATTTTAAAATAAGTACATATTTAAACAAGCCGTAACTCTTTTAGAACTCAAGTGTTTTTTTAAACAATCACAACTTAATGAAACACAGAGGACACAAAAGATTACCTCAATAGAATACAAAATCCGTGTGACTTTTGTCTATCTCCAAAATAGAAATGAAAACTTTGAATATAAGAGTTAGCACATGGAACCATCCCATAACTTGGAATAATTTAGCAGAGTCTGGTGCATGGGTTGGGAATCGAATCCCCGGCCTCCTGCATGGAAGGCGAGGAGTCTACCACTGAACCAGAATCATTGCCCTGGGCTGAGAGGTAACTGATTTTGCCCTTCCCCACCCCATGCCAATCAGGCAAAGGGGTGGAGTAAACATACCATAAACCAAAGAGAAAAAAAAAGTTAAACAGCTATTTTTTTTTCAAAGACTGCAGCTAAGGGGTGGGGGTGGGAAATCAGGTGGTATATTGGGGATGCGGCAGTAGGTGGGGGCTCCGGGGGCCCAGGGGGTGAAAAGGTGGAGGGATGGTGGAGGGTCCTCAGCCAGGTGAGGATGGCAAAGGGGGTGCAAGGAGGAAGGAAACGGTGGGCTGGAGGGTTTGATGGGAGTTTCTCCTCTGTGAAGAGAACAAGACCCAGGCCATGGGGTAGGGGTTGCGAGGAGGAGGGGGTGGGGGAGGGGCATCTAAGTCTGCCCAGGGAGGGAGGGCGGGAAGAGGAAGACCTGCGGTAGGGGGAGCAGGGCAAGCAGGGAGCTGTGTTCCTGGGGCAGCAGTCGCAGCCTCTCAGGAGGAGGATGAAGAGGGTGGGGAGGTGGGCTGAGCGCTTTACGCAGTCTTAGGGCTTCTTCCCCCATGAGCCACAGAGAGAGGGGTGCTCTTGGAGGAGGAAAAAAGCCTGGCCATATGGGGCCTCTGACCACTTGCCATTTCACTCTGTAAAAGGTGTCCAAGTTGCTAAGAATTTGGAGATCAAAAGTACCAAATTTTGGCCACTGGTAAGCATTATCCAGTTTACATGTGGCCAAGATGTAGTAGAGAAGAAAAGTAATTGCTTTGGTTTACCTCTCCTTCAGGCCCGAGGCCCGCAGGTGTTGTAGGAGACGGGCCAGTGGTAGAGACTGGAGAAACTCAAGAAACCTTGGGAGCTCTGGAGCAGACAGAATGAGGCTGAGAGTGGGGCCGGGACATGGGCCTGGGAGGAGCTCCTGCCGCTGAAATCTCCCAAGGAGGAGTCCTAAGCATCAGGACAGGCAGTCCTGGCCCTCGAGGTGTGGTTGCTCCCCCAAACCTCCTGAAGCTTTCTGTCTTGTTCCTGGAACTGAGGAAGGCAGAGGGGCTGAAGACCTTGGAGCCTCCCAGGGCAGGGCCAAGGGCCCCAGTCTATCCCAGCGTGCTGGGGAGATGCAGGCTGAAAACCGAGACAGGTGTGGTGTGTGAGCTCCGGCACCAGGTTTCTGGCTGGAGTTCCCGTGAAAGAATGAAAGGGTGAGGATGGTTTAATAGGGTCGGTGGGGGAGGAGGAGGCAGAATTTAGGAAAAAGGAAACAGAGGGTGAGAGATCATGGGTGGGAGGGGTTCAGCCATGCTGGGGAAAGCATGGCTGGGGGTCACCCCAGGGGATGGAGGGCCCTCACCCCAGTCTGCCACAGAGAGGAAGAAAAATTCAGGACAGTGGGGGAGTCATGGTCCTCACCCACAAGGCATTGGCGCTCTTAGCATAGGGCAGGTGGGTGTAAGTCCCCTGCCAGGTGGTGGGAGAGTAGCGAGCTCTTGTGAGAGCAGGTTCTCCCACAGCTGCCTATGAGCTTCAGAGGCAACATAGTGGGCTAGGGGACCGATATCTTGCACCTGCCCCGGGTTTCGGCACCAACCTTTTGTTTTATTAGAAGAGTAAGACAAAAGGTAGACAGGACAAGACAGAGATTGACAAGGATTCTACAGCCAGAACAGGTTTATTCAGAGACAAACTGAGAGGGACCCACTACCAAGGAGGTAGGGAGCTCCGCCCTCACACAGACTGGTGTTTCTGTAGCCAGGGCTGCTTTGGGTTCTGGGTGGGTGGGCATTAGGCAGGGATGAGTGGGCTTGTGCAGGCTTTTGCATGGACCCAGGCCTTTTCAAAGTTGGTGGGCTGGGCTGACGACTAAGGTAGGGTTGAGCTGGTTAAGGAAGAATGCAGTGGGTTGGGAAGTTGCTCAACCAAGTGGGGTTGGGGCCTGCTCTCAGACGTGTAGGCAAGGAACTGACAGGCAGTGGGGAGTTTCAGACCTGCTTTTCCTTCTTGCTCCATCAGACACGTTCCATGATTCTTGAAAATTATGATGTTAAATGAGTACCTTATATGTTATGTGCTCAGGATCACTTATAACTTGGAAGATTCATTGAAATCAACTATAAAACTTTCAGAGTTGTCGTCATCTGTTTTCTGTTGCTAATAACACACTATCACAGACTGGGTATGTTAGAAAGAAAAGAGATAGGGGTGGGGCGGGGAAGGGGGGAGCTGCTCCTTGGTGTAGTGTAACAGTTACGACATCGCTTGGAACATCCACAGCCCATATCTGAGTGCCTGGGTGTCAGCCACGGCTCTGCATACAATTCCAGCTTCCTGCTAAAGTGCTCTCAGAGAGGCAAAGATGAGGTTCAGGTGCTCAATTCCTCGCCACTCATGTGGGAGACCCAGATTGAGTTCCGGGCTTCTGGCTTTGGCCTGACAAAACCCTAGCAGTTGTGGGCCTTGAGGGAGAGAATCTCTGCTGTCTCTGTTTTTTCCTTCTTTGCTCTCTTTTCAATACAGTTAAAACAAATATGATTTTGGAAAAAAAGTCCTCAACAATTTATTTATTTATTTATCTATTTATTTATTAGGAGAGGGAAACAAACCAGCTCATAAAAGCAAACCTACTCTCAGGGCCAGAGCCGTGGCACATGAGGTAAATCCTCCGCCTGCGGTGCTGGCATCCCATATGGGCACCGGTTCTAGTCCCGGTTGCTCCTCTTCCAGTCCAGCTCTCTGCTGTGGCCTGGGAAAGCAGTAGAAGATGGTCCAAGTCCTTGGGCCCCTGCACCCACATGGGCGACCTTGAAGAAGCTCCCGGCTCCTGGCTTCAGGTTGGTGCAATTCGGGCCGTTGCGGCCTTCTGCGGAGTGAACCAGTGGATGGAAGACCTCTCTCTCTGTCTCTACCTCTCTCTCTGTCTTTCAAATGAATGAAATAAATCTTAAAAAAAAAAAAAAAGAAAGCAAAATGCCATTGAATCATTCACTGTAAAATGATTCATTCTGTCTATGTCAATTTTACTTCAATGAAAAGCACTCTAACTGGATGGTTTAAAATTATTTTTATTTCCAAATTTAATTTCTCAGCCATACACTCAGAAATATATCTAATACATTTCTAATATATATATATTAGAAATATATCTAATACATTTGAACTTAAGATTTAATTTATTGCAGTACTTATATCTACTTTTTGTATTCCTCTTCCTAAAGGTTTTACAGTCCTTTTTCTGACATACATTCTCTAATATGTATTTCAGAAAAGTCATATAGCTGATTAAGTTTTTGTTCTGTGTGTGTATAAAATTATTCTTTTTTTCTCAAAATTGAAACAGGTTGTAGTGGAATGTTTAGTTTAAAATTCTGTATTCTGAATTATTTTCCCTCGGAATATGGAAGGTATCAGCCATTGTCTTCTAGTAGTTAGTATTTCCAAGAGTCAGCTTAATGTCCACTTGTTTCTCCTTTCTTTATAAATAATTGATTCCTTCCTTCTGGAATTTTTTTTTTGTTTTGTTTTGTTTTTTGACAGGCAGAGTTAGACAGTGAGAGAGAGAGAGAGACAGAGAGAAAGGTCTTCCTTTTTCCGTTGGTTCACCCCCCAAGTGGCCGCTATGGCCGGCACACTGCAACCGGCGCGCTGCGCTGAACCGAAGCCAGGAGCCAGGTGCTTCTCCTGGTCTCCCATGGGGTGCAGGGCCCAAGGACCTGGGCCATCCTCCACTGCACTCCCGGGCCACAGCAGAGAGCTGGCCTGGAAGAGGGGCAACCAGGACAGAATCCGGCGCCCCGTCCAGGACTAGAACCCGGTGTGCTGGCGCCGCAGGCGGAGGATTAGCCTAGTGAGCCGAGGTGCCAGCCTCCCTCTGGAAATTTTAAAATATTTTCCTTTACCCTGATTTCTGTTGTTTGTGTGATTGATTGGTTTGTTTGCTTTATAAATTCAACCCAGCATTTAATTGATCTTTTCAGTTTCAAAGTTGATCTCTTCCATTCTAAAAGTAGTCTTCTACTGATTCTTGAAATATTACTTTCCTTCATTTTCCATATTCTCTCCTAATGAAATGGGTGTTAATTAGATGTTGGAAATTCTGGTGTTATTCTCCATATCTTTTATATTTTTCTCTCATTATGAATTTGTACAATATTCTGGGAAAATTCTCTTAATTCTTTAATTCACTAAATCTTTTCTTTAAAGTATATATTTCTTTGGTACACTTTTATTGATATCATCTCCCATTTTTCAGAAACATTTGATGGGGATGGGCACTGTGGCACAGCAGGTAAAGCTGCCATCTGCAGCACTTGTATCCCATAGGGACACAAGTTTGAGTCCTGGCTGCTCCACTTTTGATCCTGAGAAAGCAGCGGAGAATGGCCCAAGTGTTGGGGCCCCTGCACCCATAAGGGAGACCTGGAAGAAGCTCCTGGCTCCTGGCTTCAGCCTGGCCCACCACTGGTCATTGTGGCCATTTGGGGAGTGAACTAGGTGATGGATGATCTCTCCTCTCTCTCTCTCTCTCTCTCTCTCTCTCTCTCTCTCTCTCTCTCTCTCCCGTCAAATAAGTAAATACATTTTTTTAAAGAAAAGAAACATTTTATGGGTGAGCCATTTAGCCTACAGGCCTTATGAGTTCGTTGCTATTAAAATCCAGGTTTGTGGATAAGGAAACAGAGGCATGGAAAATACAGATAAATGGTTGAGTAAATATTTTACAATATTTTACCAGAGCCTTGGTCATATTTAAAAGCACTCGGGTATGCCCAAACAGTATTATGCCTTGGTTTGTTTTGCCGTGTTTTTGTGTACTTAACCTTTAATTTGAAAAATGTTTCAAAGGGTGGGTACATCTCATACACAGAACCTAGAGATGCTGACAGTGCTCAGTAGACTCCAGGATAAGAAATACAAGGGGCAAGAGGGCACATGGGAGGAGCAGAGTTTTGGGAATTTGAATGATGAGGTAGGCAGGACATGCATCAAGCAACATCTTACAGGCAGTTATAAACATGTTGTTTTTCGTCCTAAGTGCAACTGGCAGCCAATCAAGATAGTGATGAGACATCAATTCATTGTTTCCAACTATGGACCTACTTTTTGACATTTAGAGTTCTGTCATAAATAACCCATTTGGCGCACTTCAATCATTCTAATAAATATCATATTACTAAAAAATTATTTCTATTTATTCCTATCATTGAACCATCAAGTTTTCCCAACTAATTCCACATTCATGACATTTAGATATTTTCCACCAACTTACTGTTGCTAGTCATTTTTTTTTCTGGTATTTGCCTTATAAACCTAGAAAGTATGGCAAATATTTGAAAATGTTAATGATGTTAAAAATCACAAATAGGCCGGCGCTGTGGCTCAATAGGCTAATCCTCCACCTTGCGGCGCCGGCACACCGGGTTCTAGTCCCGGTCAGGGCGCCGGATTCTGTCCTGGTTGCCCCTCTTCCAGGCCAGCTCTCTGCTGTGGCCAGGGAGTGCAGTGGAGGATGGCCCAAGTCCTTGGGCCCTGCACCCACATGGGAGACCAGGAAAAGCACCTGGCTCTTGGCTTCGGATCAGCGCAATGCACCGGCCGCAGCCATTGGAGGGTGAACCAATGGCAAAAGGAAGACCTTTCTCTCTCTCTCTCTCTCTCACTGTCCACTCTGCCTGTCAAAAATAAAAAAAAAAATTAAAAAAAAAAATCAAGAATAAAGGGCTCGTGCTGTGGTGCAGGTTAAAGCCCCAGCCTGCAGCACCGGTATCTCATATGGGTGTCAGTTCCAGTCCTGACAGTTCTACTTCTAATTCAGCCCTCTGCTAATGCACCTGGGAAAGCAGTAAAGATGGCCCAAGTTTTTGGGCCCCTGCACCCACGTGGAGATGCAGGAGAAGCTCCTGGCTCCTGACTTCGGATTGGCTCAGCTCTGGCAGTTGTGGCCATTTGGGTAGTGAACCAGCTGATGGAAGACCTGTATCTCTCTCTCTCTCTCTCTCTGTCTCTACCTCTCTCTGTAATTCCTTCAAATAAATAAAATATATATTAAAAAAATTAAGAATAAGTTTTTTAGAAAAATGAATAAAATTATCATCTCACAAGAAGCTATTTATGCTTCAAGTCTCAAATAATGATCATATATTAAATGTGACAAAATTCCTTGAGTTTCAGATAAAGAAAAATAAGAACCCAACAAGCAGCAATACTCATTTTGGCCAAATGATTGTATTACTAAAAGAAATCTTATTAATCATTTTCTTTCCACAACTGGGTGTTCAGTGGTTGCAGTGATGAGTGGGGATAGTTAGCCATGCTGCCTTTGAGCCATTTCTCATTGGGAATTTGCAGCTCCTGGGAGCCAGCCTATTTCCCCTTTAGTTTTGTCATATGGGGATTTTGCTGGTGGTCTGTCTTCAGTGGGTCTATTTGTGGAACTGATCAGGTAGGAAGAGGATGCCTGAAAAACAGAAGCAGCAGCTATACCTCATGCCCCCAGGAACTTCCCAACCGCTTGAAAACAGGCAGAGGAAAGGTCTGATTTTTTTCCTGAATGAATACTGAAATTATGATCGCGACATCTGAGTTACAGCCTTTAAAAGACAAACTTTTGTTTTCTCCACTACAGAGAAATATGGACTATTTGATGGTTTGATGACTTCCACTGCTCTTGGTAATTTTAAAACTTAAATTTATCTTACAGTTTCAGGGAACACTTTTTATTTGTTGTATCAAGAATGAGCCAGTGCACTTGCAATTCAATTTCTATTTGGTCCTCAATTCCAAGTCCAACGGTGAGAAGAATAAATTGACCCAGAGAGAAACAGAAGTAAAAATGCTAATAATAAAACAGGGAAAGAATCAGGAGGCCTGGCCAGAATTTTATTTTTAGTTAGAACCATCAGGCAAGGCTCTACTGCAAAAGTGACGTGTGAGTTAAGAATTGAAGGATCTCTTTAGGCAAGAAAACAAAAAGTGGGACAGTCTTGGGGCAGAAGCTTGCTTGATGTGTCGGAAGAAAGGCAAAGACCAGCCTGGCTGAAATCAAGCAAGTGACCAAGTGAGAGGACATGAAGTCAGAGTTAAGAGATGTCTGGGTGGTTGTGAATAGGCATTTCTCTAAAACTGATGTCTACTCAGAACCTTAGAATGTGATGCTATTTGGAATGACACAATATTTGTCCTTTGGTCTCTGCCTTATTTTACATCAATAACATTCCCAAGGTTCATCAATACTATAGCATGTAGTGGCATTTCATTCCTTTTTAGTTTATTTTCTGTTAATAGACTTTATTTTTAGAGCAGTTTTAAGTTCAGAGAAAGATTGAGATACAGGTAGGCAGAGTTCCCATATCCACTCTGTCCCCTTATATACTCAGCCTCTCCCTCATTGTTAACCAGACCAGTGCACTTGTTACAGTGGATGATGCCACACTTTATCACCCAAAGTCCATAGTCGACATTACAGTTCAATCTTGGTGTTGTACATCATTCTGTGGGATTGGACAAATGAATGACAAGGAGGCACCACTGCAGTATCATACACAATAGTTTCATTGCCCTGAATATCCTCTGTGCTCTGCGCATTTATTCTTCCTCTGTTCATACCATCATTAGTGATGGATAATATTCCATTGTATGCATACCCTGCACTTTGTTTATCCATTCATCACTTGATGGACATTTGCATTTGTTTCCTTTTTTGCATATTATGAATAATTCTGGGAAGAACATTTGTGTACAAGCTTTATGTGGACACACATTTTCATCTCTCTTGGGTATATACCATGGAGTAGAATTTCCAGGTCACATGGTGACTCCATGATAAAACTGCCAGACTATTTTCCAAATTGACTATACAAGTAATGTATAAGGATTCCAGGTTTTCCACATTTTCATCAACACTTGCCTGTCTTTTTAAATTTTAGCTGTCCTAGAGTGAAGTGGTATCTTACTGTGGTTTTCAGTGCATTTCCCTGAAGACTAACGAGGTTGAACATGTTTTTATGAGTTTATAGCCATTCATGTGTCTTCTTCAGAGAAAGTCTATTAAATAAGTTCTATTTGTTTCTGTTTTTAATGTTATTAATTCAATTTTCTCTTGGGTCAGTTCTGATTTTAATGTTATTAATTTGATTTTCTCTTGGGTCAGTTTTATTCTGTATTGACAGTTTATCCTTTTTCTATAATTGTGTCATTTGGGTAGAGTGTGCCAGTTCTCATTCATGATTATCCTAGAGTTTTATGTCAGAGAGTTAAATTTTTTTCTGTAATTTCCATGAATGATAATTGTGCAATCAAAAGTATATTTTGGGCAATAAAAATAACATTCTATTTTTGCTTACTGTGTTCAAAAGCAGTTATTTGTGGAGGGCATTGTGGTCTCTGCTTCCAATCCAGCTTCCTGCTACTACACATGCAAGGAACCAGATAATGGCAGATAATGGCTCAAGTACTTTATTCTCTCTCCCTCAGATTCCTGGCTTCTGACTAGCACAGCCCTGTCTGTTTTGCAGGCATTTGGGAAGAGAACCAGTTGGTGAAAGGTATGTTTCTCTCTCTCTCCCTCTCTGTCTCTGTCTCTGTCTCTCCCTCCCTCTTCTCTCTCTTTCTGTCTTTCAGACAGTTTAAAAAACAGTTATTTGACATGCTGCTAATGTTCTTCCTCAACGTCGTTCAAATTCTACAATGAACAATGATTTTTGAGTTTGAGGTATGAACTTGGCTCTTACCCTAATTCTAGTGCAGATAAGAAATCTCCATTTGTGTTTCCTTTATTTCTTCTCAAGTGATTTAGTAGTGTGACGTGTGCAGGGATGAAATATGTATGATTCTGCCTTTTCTGTCTGAACCTGCTATATTTTTGGACTGAACAACAGCTACACAAATATACCACAGTATAGACCATGTTATGAAGTTGGTCAGGGTAAGATAAAGTAGATGGATCCTTTTTCTAAAACAAATGGGTCTTCTAGATTCCCTTTTTTCTTTCTGCCGCGCAAGAGTACATGGAGGCCAACCAGATAATGTGCTTTTTGCTTACCCCAGGTCATATTCTCTTAAATATTTTAAAAAAAATTTACTTATTTAGTTCAGAGAGAGACAGAGAGAGAGAGAGAGAGAGAGAGAGAAAATGTGCTTCCATGTGCCACCCCACCCCCCAAATGCCGGACCAGGGTTGGGATGAAAGCTGAAAGCCAGGAACTTAATCCAATTCTTCCATATAGGTGATAGGAACCCAATCACATGAGCCATCGTCACTGCCTACCACTGTCTGCATTAGCAGCAAACTGGAATCAGAAGCATCAATTAACTTGATGTGGGAAGTGGGTTTTACCTCTAAGCTAAAAACCACCCATTCCTAAGTCACATTCTCTTAGTAGCCACCCTCAAAATCTATTGATTGTTAAATCTCAAAAGAAATTACAGCTATCCAAGACATTTACATAATGGCATTATTCTGTGAAACACTAGACTTCTCAGCTCTGGCGAAGAATGTTTTTAAACTCTGCATTTGGCCTAACTGCTAAGGCACTGGCTGGGGTGCCCCTGTCCCAAATCAACGTATCCAGGTTTAATACTCAGATTTAGTTCCTGATTCCAGGTTCCTGCTAATGCAGACCCAGGAAGCAACAGATAGCTTACCTTACCTGCCACCCACATGGGAGACCTAGATTGAGTTCCTGTTTCATAAACTTGGCCCAATCTATCCTCAACCATTGCAGACATTTGCAGGGTAGACAAAGATGGGGATGTTCTCTCCCTTTCTGTTTGTCTCTATCTGTCTCTATTTTCCTGTGTGTCACTCTACCTCTCAAAATGGAAAAACAAGACCTCCAAATTTACAGGAGTTCAAGGGTTAACCCAATGACGTAAAGTCAGGTCAAGGAGTAGGAGTAATAAGACCATGTTCTTGAATTCCTAGGCAAAGTCTCTAACCACTAAACCACATCACCATTCCCTCTAATTACCTCTTAGGTAATAGGTGCAAAAATATATTTTTGAGGTGATGAGATAAAATTAGAAGTTAGGTAATTGGGCTGGTCTTCACATCCATCTCAGCCAGTGAAACAAAAACCCACAATGAATATGTGGGGCCAAGAGTTTCTTAGCAAAATAAAGTTAATGGAGCTCCTAAATAAATTCCCACCACAAAACCAGAGGCATTTAGGAATTTCCCAAAGACCCCCAAAGTAGGATGTTTTCTAGTACTTACTGGAAAATGATACAATTGAGAAGATGGAGATGTTTTTCATACAAAAGAATTCTCTTTCCAAACATTCTTGGCAATGGTCCCTTTAGGGAGTATATCTATGCTATTTGGTTTTGTTATTTTGAAATGTAAGACTAAAATAATAAATTAGAAAGATGATTTTTTTTTATTTCTCCTCCATAGTCAGAGTGCTATAAAGATTAAACTCTAAAGAAGTCTGGAAAACTTTTTCCCAAATGAGAAACACAGACATTTTTGCGACATGATAGACGTTAAAGATGTAGGAGCAGTTTCAGTAGCCTTGTCTTGTGGAAACTTCTACTATAACTATCATGAAACAAAGAACCTTGCTGCTGACAACACTCTTGTGAGTTCTCATCACATTATTTATTAATATAGCTGATACAGGTATGCCAAGTAGTATTTAAACCTTGGCTTCAATATTTGTAAATAAGATTATGAATTCCTGTCCTATCTATTAGCATTACAACAGCAACACATTTTGTAAATAGGTCAAACTTTGAAAGTTTTAAGTTGTTAATCTCTTAAAATTGAAGTAATTCTCTTAAAGGAAACTGAGGTAATCAAATGCTACTGTTGCTTTCCACTGAAGACAAAAGGACACTCAATTTAGCTAATTGACAGGACTCTTTACCCCACTAGGGGGTGATCTAGTCACCTTAAATGCAGAAGTGAAAACATAGGATGTGGAAAACCACTTGGATCATTAAGTATTTGTGTTGTTTTAAGTCTTTTACTTGCCGACCCTATCTGTTTCTCTAATGTTCTTTCCCTTTCCTTCCTATACCTCACTGTGTTTTCCTTCTGTAATGATGACTCCTTATTAAATCTGTATGTGCAATGCATATACAGATGGAAAAAAAAAAAGATGTATGAAAAGGTAATGATATACAACTTTAACTTTAACCTGGTTCTTAATCCCAAATGAATATTGTGCCAAACCAATATAAGTAACATGGGGCATTGCTATGATTACCAAAGCATAATATTATTTTCAAAAATACAGATGAAAATATATGGATGGAGATTGATCTTTTTGTGGTTTTGGAATAACAGTTTTATTACCTCAAATAGGACTCCAGTAAGTTCCAGTAAAGATGAAGTAAGGCAGGTTAGATTTAGCAACTCCTCCTCACCACATACGTACATACTCACGGCTTAAACAAGTATTGGATGGGGCTAAAAGGGAAACAAGGAAAGAAAGGCATCGTTGCATTAGCTAAATGCCTATAAATAGTTTCCATCCAGCAAAAGAGAAAGAACTCAAATGCAGACTGCTATTCTCTCTGAAATGAGAAAACTGAAGTGAAAGTTCAGGCAGGCTACGCCACCTATAATTTGCAGGGCAGGAGACAGTGAAGGGAGGAGCCGCCAAGAGAGAAATCCAGAGAGCTGCAAAGAGGCATCCTGGAATCTCTGACTGAGGGCTGAGCTGTGCGTGCATGAGATAAACCATCCTTGGCCAGAGAAAAAACCACCAGGGAAAAATGATAGAAGCATTTTCAGTATTCGTATTAAGTTAGGAGTAGTTTTATGCTTCCACTGGAGTGGTAAGACATTGCAACATACAGGACAAGGAGTTGACTTCATGGAAGAATCACATCTCAGCAGTGTGGCCAAAATAATTATTGATTAACCTAATCCTAACTTTAAAAAATATCCAGCAAATTGTAAAATAATCTGATTCCAAAAGGTTTAATTATGTGCCTGGAAAAAATGCAGTATTATTTAAAGGAATACAACAAAATCCAGCAAGCAAAAATACTTAAAATTCAATCAAAAACTACCAAGCACATGTAAAAGCAGGAATACATGACTGGTAGCCAGAATACTGACTCACTAGGCTATACACCAAAATAACATAGAAGGGGAAGTAGCAGATGACAATACAAAAGCCACTTTTATGACTTACTAGCTCTCATAATTAGAAAAAATGAAGTGGAGAAGACAAAAGTGGAGGGAATCAAGGATGTGATGAAAAAATAAATGAAAGATATATAAAACAAAGAATCTAGACAAGAAAATACATCAGACATACAATCATACTTGATTAGTTTAATAGCAGAAGTAAACATCCATCAGTGACCTTACGATATAGAAATAGAAACAGGGTGAAATGAAGTCTAGAAGGAATAAGGACTGAGAGCAATTATCAGATACCTGTGGTACTACATCGAGAAGCATAAGTTATATGTAATTTGAGTACGTAAAGATGAGGTCATTAACAAAATATAGGAGGGCTTAACTCTGACATTTTCAAAATTGCAAGTGTCAATAAAATGCATTTGTCATTTTTTAAATTTATTAACATGAAAATTTATGGTGTAAAGCAAATGTAGGAACCCTGTAGTGTTTGATTTAGAGCATAAATGGAAGTACAATGTAGTACAAAAACCATTCTTGGGAGAACTCAGAAAAAAATATCATTGCAAGATTTCTACACCATATATGAAGTGTTATAATATTATTTGAACAGAGGCAGTTACCAATTGAAAGCTATATATTGTAAACTGCAGCACTGCACAATAAAACAAAAAGATATAGTGTATAAACTATTACTAGAAATAAAACAATAGCAACTTTTAAATATTCAATTTAAAAGAAGTGAGGACATGTTCAAAGCAATGTGATACATTTTACAAAAACAAATCACTAATTCCATTTATTTTAAATGGTCTAAGCAATCAAGTAAAACACACATTATCCTATTAGATAAAAAGTAGCATGATGAACTGTGAATCATCTACAAGAATCCAATCAAAATGTGAAAACACAAAAGGATAAAAGGAAAATGTTTGGAAAAAGATATATCATGAAGGCACTAACTAAAATGAAGCATAAGTAGATTAACTGACAACAGAGAATGTAGATTTTAGAACTAGTTATGAGGCCAACGCTGGCAGAGTGGGTAAAGCCACTGCCAGTGGTGCCAGCATCCCATATGGGTGCCAGTTCAAGTCCTGGCTGCTGCACTTCCGATCCAGCTCTCTGCTGTGGCCTGGAAAAGCAGTAGGAGATGGCCCAAGTCTTTGAGCCCCTGTACCCACATGAGAAGACCCAGAGGAAGCTCCTGGCTCCTGACTGCTGGCTTCAGGTTGGCTCAGCTCTGGCCATTGCGGTCATTCAGGGAGTGAACCAGCAGATGGAAGACCTCTCTCTATCTCTTGCTCCCTATCTCCCTCTCTCCCTCTCCTTCTCTCTCTGTGTAACTCTTTCAAATAAATCATTAAATCTTAAAAAAAAAAAAAAACAGTTGCAATGTAAGAGATAAAGGAGATGTAGACAAACACAAACTGTACTTTGGATATTCCAAAACACTTTTTTCTTAATCTTAAAACAGTTCTAAAGGATATCAGTAATGTTGAAGAAAACTTGAATAACACTGTCAGTCATCTAAAAAGAATTGCTATTTTAGGAATGTTGCTTGTAGCAATAGCAAATACACATTCTTTCTAAATACACAAGGAATGTTCACAAAATACATGACATTCTGGAACATAAAATCAGTCTCCATGGATAAAAGAGGATTTAAAGCATAAGGAGAGAGCAAATTGGCATATAGGAAAAACACGTGATGATACTGACCAGGGGAAGACAGTAGAAGAAAAGCAGAGGAAGTGTATTCCCAAGAGGAGAGCTGGAAAGGAGTTTACTTTTTATTTTTTTGAAGATTTATTTATTCTATTTGAAAGTTAGAGTTATGCAGAGAGAGGAGAGGCAGAGAGAGAGAGAGAGGTCTTCCATCTGCTGGTTCATTCCCCTATGGCCGCAATGGCCGGAGCTGCACCAAACCGAAGCCAGGAGCCAGGAGCTTCTTTCAGGTCTCCCAAGGACTTGGGCCATCTTCTGCTATCCCAGGCCATAGCGAAGAGCTGGATCAGAAGAGGGGAAGCTGGGACTAGAAGTGGCGCCCATATGGGATGCCGGTGCTTCAGGCCAGGGCTTTAACCCACTGCGCCACAGCGCCAACCCCGGAAAGATATTTAGAGTGGAAATTCTACAGAAAGAAGAGGAATGCCATGGAGCATCATGGAAAGTGTGGACACACAGCAACGGGTGGGGATGCCATCTATGAGTCCCACATTGGGGGTTGGAGGAGACATCAGGTTCTGAGACCAAGGTGAGGGGAGACTGTGGCAGACCAAGCTACTGGTGATATTGTGTGAGGGAGAACTCTGTGGACTGTTCTGAGTTTGAGTCCAGCCTGAAACCCTAAGGGAGAAGCAAGGTACCCAACTAATCCAATGAAGGAAAATCACATTGCTGTCTCCCCATCTGCCTACAAGATGCCCAGCAACCAGCAGGGATATGAACCGGGCTGCAGCAGCTGTTGTACACCCGGCCAAAAGATTTTACTAGAGGGAAAAATCTGTGTTTTTCAAGTCTGCTGGGAAGGTTGGCTGGGGGCTGGGTAACAAGTTATTATTGTGAGGTGCCCCCATCTTCTCAACAGGTTCCAAGGACTCAAACTACCAAGGTGGAATACCAATGGACAGCTGGCTCTGAAAGACTCTGACCTCTCCTTGGATGTGGGAGAATCCACTTGGATGTGAGGGAATCCTCTGCACCCTGTGACTATGGGATTTCTGTGACCTCACAATAGGACTTAGGGTGTAGCAGGGGCTCTGGAGAATCACTGTGTCTGACATCAGTGGCTCAGAGCTCCCCGATTGCCTATGGTGGGGCATTGCTGAGGGTTCTATGCTCCACAGGCAACTGCACAAACCCTTTGAGCAGTTCATGTGCCAGGGTGGGTGAGGCTTGTAACCATTATGGGCTAACCTCCAGCAATGACCACATGGGGAGAGAGGAGGTGAGGGTGTGATTATGCCAGCAAGCATGATCATACCCTCCCCCTGGTGACAATAGAGATCTACAACACTCTACTGACTGTCACCCTCAATTTTCACCCCACCCTTGAGCAATGACCAGAGCTCCCTGGACCTACCTAGCACCTGCCTCTGGCTATTCACTGAAGAAGCAGACACTCCACTAAGCCACAGAAGATTAGTTCAGAGATAAAATTCATAAAATTGGAGAAAACCAAAAGTATTTCCACAAATGCCTAAAAACAAATGCAGAATTACCAGAAATAAGAACAAGGAAGACAACATGATTCTGCCAAAAGAACACAGCAACACTTCACTATTAGAATGTGAAGTTTAAGATAGTGATGAAATGCCTGAAAAGAAATTCAAAAGAATGATCATGAAACTATTCAGAAGCAGTGAGAAGCAAATTTATGAGTTAAAGAAATGCATATGTGACATGGATGAGAAAATCTTTCTATGAGATGAAGATTTTCAAGAGAAATCAAATTGAAATATTAAAAATGAATAATTCAATATGTCAAATAAAAACACGGTGGAAAACCTTACCAACAGATGGGGTAAGTCACAAGAAAGAACAACCGAACTAAAAGACAAGAAAGAGAGAATGGAGTTTAGAAAGCATATTCAGTGAAATAATAGCAGGAAACTTCCCTAATTTGGAGAAAGAAAGGGACATCAAAATAAGGGAAGCACATAGAACTCCTAATAGACAAGACCAGAAAAAAATATTCACAACAGATTGTAGTCAAACTTTCAACTATAAACTATAAATAAATGATTCTAAAATGTGCATGAGAGAAACATCAGGTTACCTTCAGAGAATCTCCAATTAGACTCACAGCTGATTTCTCATCCGAAAGCTCATAGTTAGGAGAGAATGGAGAGACATAGTCCAAATCTTAAAGGAAAAAAATAAAAGTCAACCAGAATACTGTACCTTGCAAAGCTCTCATTTAAAAATAAAGGTGAAATAAATACTTTGCATAATAAACAGAAATTGAAGAAATTTATTACCATTCATCCAGAATTACAAATGATGCTTAAATATGTGGTACACACAGAAACACAAAAAGAGAGCCATCATTATGAAAGAATGTAAAAGCAGAAAATCTCATAGTAAAGGTACAAAAGAAATTCAAAGTAAACAGCAGGAATATTTGTGGGAAAATGGCAAGGCCAAGTCGTTACTTAGCAATATAAATTGAATATAAATTATCAGTATAAATGGAATATAAATTGCCTAAATTCTCCAATTAAAAGATAAAAGACTAACCTATCAATTTGCTGCCTATAAGAAACATACCTTCCCAAAAAAGATGCAAGCAGACTGAAGGTGAAAGGATGGAAAATGATATTCCATGCTAATGGAAGACAAAAAATGAGCAGATGTAGTCATCCTAATATCAGAAAAAACTAGACTTTAACATTAAAACTGTTAAAAGAAAGAAGGATGTTACATATTTATTAAGGTATCAATTCAACATGAAGTTGTGACTATAGTAAATGTATATGCACCCAATAACAGGGTACCTGGATCTTTAAAGCAAATGTTAATGGATATAAATGAGACATATGCAGCAATGTAATAATAATAGGAGACTTCAACATTCTACTTTCATCAATGGACTTATCAACTAGATAGAAAATGAACATAGAAATAACAGAGCTTATCTACATTATGGATCAAATGGACCTGATATCTACAGAGCATCTCACCCCACAGTTGCTGAATATGCATTCTTTTCATCAGTGCATGGGAAGTTCTCTAGGATAAACCATATGCTAGTCCATGAAGCAACTTTCAGCAAATTAAAAAAAATTAAAATCATATTATGTATCTTTTCTGACTACATGGAATGAAGCTGGAAATTAACAACTAAAGAATCTTTAGAAAATATGCAAACACATGGAGACTGAACAACATGCTTTGAATGAACAGTGAGTCATAGAAGAAATCAGAAGGGAAAATAAAAATTCCCAGAAACAAATGAAGATGACAGTGCAACATACAAAACTTACAGGATACAGCAAAAGCAGTGTGAAGTTGATAGCAATTGTTACCTACATCAAGAAATTGAAAATGTATCAAATAAATGAGCTATCAATGCATCTCAAGGACCTAGAAAAACAACAACCAAGCCCCAAATCAGTAGGAGAAAATAAATAATTAAAATTAGAGAAGAAATAAACAAAATTGAAACAACACAAAAGATCAGTGAAATGTCAAACTGTTTTTTTTAAAAAAATAAATAAAACTGATACACTACTGTCCAAATAAATAAATAAATAACTCAAAAGGAGAAGAAAAAAATCAATGAAATATTGGAGATGAAAAAAGGAGATGTAACAAGTGATATCACAAAATAAATCATCAGGAATTGCCACAAACAGCTATATGCCAACATTCAGTTATTGTTTATATTGTCCATATTCCCACTAAACTGGGGCCATTTTGCTTTTTACTTGTTAAACTTCTTATTCATTGAAGTTTTGAGCCTTTTTACTGTGATGTAAATTTAAAATATATTAGTTCAAAAACTGAAAAAAAATGGCTGTAAAGAAAGGTAGAAAGAAGGAGGGTTGGAAGGACGAGGGAATATCATTATGCTCTTAGACTCATATGCATAAATCACATTGAATCTGTTAAACTAAAATGAAAAATATAAAAACTCAACCATATAAATCATGGAGCAGCCATTGTAGCTCAGCAGGTTAAGCTTCTAGTTGTGATGCCTACATTCAGAATCGGAATGCCAGGATTGAGTTTCAGCTACCCTGGTTCTGAACCAGCTTCCTGATAATACGCACCCTGGGAAGCAGCAGATACCTAAAGAACTTGAACCTCTGACACCCATGAGGGATACATGGATAGAGTTCCAGGCTCCTGGCTTCAACCAGGCAAAACTCCAGGTATTCTGGGCATTTGGGAGTAAATTAAGTAGAGGGAAGGTCTCTCTCTCTTTCTCTCTCTCTTTCTCTCTCTCTCTCTCTCTGCCTTTTTTCTCTCTCAGTTTTTCTGCCCTTCAAATAAATAAAAACACATAAACATTTAGATTATACAAAATATACCACCATATCACAACAGATTTAAGATAGAATTAATAACAGAAAAATACTTGGAATATTTCCAAATATTTGGAAATTAAACAATACATTCATTTCTAAATAAATAATGAGTTGAAAATAAATCACAAATACTTTATAAAATATTTTAGTTCAATGAAAATTGAAAATGCAGCTAACACAGTAATACAACTAACATGGTACTTAGAGGAAACTTTTAATATTAATTATACTGGTTCTATTGTAACAGATGAAAGTCTCAAATAAGTGATTTGAGATTCCACCTAAGAAATTGGAAAGACTAAACTATATCTCAAATAGTGAGGAAACAGTAAGCAATAAAACTTGAAGAAAAATTAAAATCAGAAACATCAAGCACAACAAATGCTGATTCTTTATAAGGTCCTAAAAACAGGGGTTGGCGTTATAGCATAGTGGCTTAAGCTGCTACCTATGATGGCTTCCAATCCACCTTCCTGCTAATGTACCAGGAAAATAGTGGAAAATGGCACTTGTTCTTGGTCTCCTGCTATCCACTGTGGGGATGCAGATGGAGTTCCAAGCTCCTGGATTCTATTTGCCTCTGTCTTGACTATTGCAGCCATATTGCGAATGAACCAGTAGATGGAACATCACTTCCATCTTTATTTATTTATTTATTTTTGACAGGCAGAGTGGACAGTGAGAGAGAGAGACAGAGAGAAAGGTCTTCCTTTGCCGTTAGTTCACTCTCCAATGGCCGCCGCGGCCGGTGTGCTGCGGCCAGTGCACCATGCTGATCCGAAGCCAGGAGCCAGGTGCTTCTCCTGGTCTCCCATGCAGGTGCAGGGCCCAAGCACTTGGGCCATCCTCTACTGCACTCCTGGGCCAAAGCAGAGAGCTAGACAGGAAGAGGAGCGACCGGGACAGAATCCGGCGCCCCGCCTGGGACTAGAACCCGGGGTGCCGGCGTCACAGGCAGAGGATTAGCCTATTGAGCTATGGCACCAGCCAGAACATCAGTTTTTCTCTCTGTCTCTCTCATTCTCTCTGTAGCTCTGTCTTTCAAATAAATAAATAATTTTTTAAAAAAGAAAATAGTCTCATGGATAGACTGGTTAGAAAAAAAATACAATGAAATAAAAAATAAGTATATCAACATGAAATAAAGTCATCATTATCGATTCTACAGAGAAGAAATAATATGGACATGTTGTAAACAACTTTATGCCAACAAATAAAATAACTTAGATTAAACAGTTTCTTTGAAAGATGCCATGTGCAAAGTTTGATAAAAAAGAAAGAGAAACAAGATGGCTGAACAGTGAGAAGCTGCATTGACCTCAGGCACAGAAAGATATCAGAAAAACAAAGGGAGGACCATGCTTCCAGGGGACTGATTGAGAGAAATTTCCAGTGGAGAATGGAGACTGCAGAGCAGAGACTCCATGGGGAAGCCAGAAGTGAGGACAGGCGTACATCCATCTGCCGTGCTGCTAGTCACTCCTGCATTCACACAGCCAGCTGCCAGTTGGGAAGGGTCATGTTGCCAGGTTAAGGTCAGAGGAGGCTGCTGGAGCCCCAGTCACTAGTGGCATTGACTGACGGGGAATTCTCCACCAGCTTCAAGCCCAGACTAAGGAGCTTGTGGGGTCTGAGTGACTGCTTCACTCTGTGAAGGGAGGCTACTTTTCTTCCTTTCCAACCCCACACCAAACCGCCAGACTCAATTTTCTCAGGGACCATCGGACTGTTCTACTACTGCCAGAGGCTCCAAGGGCCAGGGCCAGGGCAGTTTGAAGGATAGAGAGTGGTTCCCTTGTACCCTATACCTGTGGGAGTTCCTGACACAGGCCACATTGTGGAAATGGTGTTACATTGTTGCTGGGTTCCAATGACATGGCCTGGTCTGACTCTGGAGACAGAGCTCCCAGCATATATTCTGGGAATGGATCTCACAGAGGGGTTGGGGCACACACTGCAGAGTGGGTTGGGGCTCTAAATGGTGCCTGTGCCTAGGTGGGTGAAGTACATAGGCACCGTGAACTCAACTCTAGGCTGTGAATCAGGTGACATAGACAGGGCTAGGACTCTGAATACACTAGCTGTCTCCAACATTCTCTCCTTCTACTGACTGTAGTCAGAGGTACACCACCGTGTCCATCTTGGGTGTCACTCTGGAATTTTGCTCCAACAACAAACTGTGGCAAAGCTCCCCAGCTCCACCCAGAACACAGCTCTAGAACTGAAGCGTAAGCCTCAGGCACTCCACCAAGTCCCAAAGGTACATATCCAAGAATAAAGCTTCAATTAAAAAATACTCTCATAAGATATAGAAATAAGAGATTCCCCAGATGCACAAAAATCAACGTAGAAATACATGATACATGAACAAGGAAGGCAATGTGACTCCAAAAAGAATACAATAATACATTAATATTGGACTGAGAGGAAGGGAAGATTGATGATATGTATGAAAAAGAATTCAAAAGGATGATTGCAAGTTTACTGAAAGACACAGAGAAGCAATTAGATGAAATAAAGAAATCATTACATGACATGGTAAGAAATTATGCAAAAAAAAAACTAATTGCAAAGAGATATTAAAGAAAAACCTAAACAGAAATGTTGGAAATGAAACATTCAATATGTCAATTAGAAAATACAGTGGAAAGCCTTAACCACAGACTTGGTGAGGCAAAACAAAGAGTATCTGATCTGGAAGACAGGTCTTTTGAAATATCCTCATCAGACATAAGAAAAAAAAAGAAAATGAATTAGAAAGACCAAAACCAGTGGGGGATCTATGGGATACAATCAAACAACCAAATAAATGAAACTTTGAAGTTCCTAATGGTATTGAACTAAAGAATGGCATAGAAAAGCTATTCAATGAAATAATGGCAGAAAATATCCCCAAACTGGAGAAAGATATGGAAATCCCAATACAAAAGCTCATGGAACCCCAAATAGGCATGATCAGAAATGATCCTTACCAGGACATGTTAGTCAAACTTCCATAATAAAAATAAGGAGAATGTCCTTAAATGTGAGAGAAGGAAATATCAGATCACTTTTAATGGAACTCCCACCAGACTGACTATAGATTTCTCAACAGAAATCCTACAGGCCATGAGAGAATGGAGAGATATAGTCCAAGTCCTAAAAGATAAAAACTACTGGCCCAGAAGACTACCCAGTGATGCTCTTATTCGATGAAGGTGAAATAAAGACCTTTAAAGACAATCAAAAATGGAAAAAAATTTTCACTACTCAACCAGACTTACAAAAGATACTTAAGGATGTACTACACACAGAAACACAAAAAGACAATCAGCACCCTTCAAAGAATGTAAAAGTAGAATACCTCCTTTTAAGATAACAGAGATAATTCAAAAGCAAATAGAAATATTTATGGAGAAACTGGTAGGACCAAGTCATTACTTATTAATAATTTGTTTGAATATAAGTAGAATAAATTTTCCAATTAAAAAATACAGACTGGCTGAATGGATGGAAAAACAAGAGCTATCTATATGCTGCCTACAAGAAACACACTAAGCCAATAAAAATACACATAGATTGAAAGTGAAAAGATGGGAAAAGATACTTCATGCAAATGGAAATCAAAGGTGATCAAGAATCATTATATTCATGTGAGACAAAACAGACTTTCAGTTGAAAATAATTAAAAGATACAAAGGTCATTATATAATGACTAAGGAATACATTCAACAGGAAGATGCGACTATAGTAAATGTATATGCACCTGATGCTAGAGCACCCAGTTTTATTAAACAACTTTTAATGGATCTAAAGGGAGACATAAATTCAAATACAATAAAAATCGGGTACTTCAACATCCCATTTTCATTAATGGATATATCATCCAGACCAAAAAGCAATATAGAAATAATAGAGTTAATCTACACTATAGATAAAATGGACCTAACAGATACCTGCAGAACATTGCATCCAACGGCTGTAAACTACACATTCTTTACATCAGTGCATGGAACAGTCTCTAGGGTAAACCATACACTAGGCCTTAAAAAATGTCTCAACAAATTTTAAAAAATGAAATCCTATCATGTATTTTTTATGATCAGAATGGAAGTTGGAAAATAACAACAAAAGAAATTCTAGAAAATATACAACCACATGAAGACTGAACAACATGCTAGTTAATGAAGGTGGATCACAGATGAAATCAAAAGGGGGAAAATTTCCTGAGATGAATGAAAATGAAAACACAATATATCAAAACTTATGGGATACAGAAGATGGCGGAATAGGAAGGGAGCACACTGATAGTCTGGGGAGAGATAGTTTAATAAAAGTGGAGATACTGCAGGTTCAAGGAAGAGTAGGGGAGGAAACAGCAGAAGAAACTCTTCCGGAACGCGTGATTCACAGCGGACCTGCGTGGAGAGCATGGGAGCCCACAGTTCTGGACACCAGCGGCAGACTCAACACACCAGTGCTGGAACGCGAGGTGAGCCGAACCTCAATAGCCCGAGACACCGGCAGGCAAGCAGAGAGAGGAGACTAGAGGGAACGACCCCCCGGGGGGGAAAAGTTCACCAGGCTAACTGGAAGAGAGAGAGAGAGAGAAAAAAAAAGGTGACTGGTACGGACATGGGTTTCTCTCTCTCTGCTCACCTCTCAAGGGCGAGCAAGACAAAGAGCAGGCGCCATCTTAGACATATGTCATAAGCAGAGCGACCTCAGGTCTGCACCGGCCCTGAGCCTAGCAGAAAAACCTGACTCTGGGCGGGGCGAATTAACAGGAGATTAGGACCTAGTAAATTTGTGGTGCTACTGAACTGAGACTGTGAAAAAACGGAATTCACGTGAACACTCTCCAGAGATGCTACAATTCTGTAACTTTGGCAACCCAGTGGGAGACTGAAGGAGAATTTGAGCCCACTCTGAGGGCCGAACAGATTCCCTTGTGGTCCTTGGGAAAGAGCTTCTGATCTCTGGCTCCTGTGGGTATATCATTTGCCTGCTAACTACCTCCAACTTCGTTCAGCTGTGCGGAATTACTTCCCTTTTGAATCAAAAAAAGAAAGAGAGAGAGAGAGAGAGAGAGAGAGAGATTTACCATGCCTAACCTGGGAGTGTCACCTTTGGCACACCAAACAGAGCTCTCAGGCCACACCCATCTCAAACCCTAAGGCTCCATCAAAAACAGATAGTCCACTTAATCTAGAGTCATAGTATAACAAGAAAAAGCACCACAGTGAAGAAACCAAATATCTCCAATATGCCAAATAACAAACGCGAAAACCGAGGTAATAAAAACAAGGAAGTCACCATGACGCCCTCAAATGAAAAAGACACCCCAATTCAAGATTATGAAGATGATGAGATAGAAGAAATGCAAGAAGCAAAATCTCAAAAAATTGATAAGAACATTAAGAAGTTCTCAAAAACAAATTCTTGAACTACAGAAATCCTTAATGGACAAGATAGAAAATCTCTCTCGTGAAAATGAAATATTAGGGAGGAATCAAAATGAAACAAAACAACTAGTACAACAGGAAACTGTGACAGTGACTGAAGTGAAGAATTCAATAGATCAAATGAAAAACACAATAGAGAGCCTTACAAACAGAATGGGTGAAGCAGAAGACAGAGAACAGGAGAGGATACAGTCAGACCAAAGAAAAGAAGAGGAAATTAGAAATCTAAAACATATTGTCAGGAATCTTCAGGATACTTTTAAAAAACCCAACATTCGGGTTCTAGGAGTTCCTGAAGGCATGGAGAGGGAGAAAGGATTAGAAGGCCTTTTTAGTGAGATATTAGCAGAAAATTTCCCAGGTTTGGAGAAGGACGGAGAAATCCTAGTACAGGAAGCTCACAGAACCCCTAATAAACACGACCAAAAGAGATCCTCACCATGACACGTTGTAATTAAACTCTCCACAGTGAAACATAAAGAAAAGATCCTAATATGTGCAAGAGAGAAACATCAGATTACTCTCAGAGGATCTCCAATCAGGCTCACAGCTGACTTCTCATCAGAAACTCTACAAGCTAGGAGGGAATGGCGAGATATAGCCCAGGTACTAAAAGAGAACAAGTGCCAGCCCAGAATATTATATCCTGCAAAGCTATCATTTGTGAATGAAGGTGAAATAAAGACTTTCCATAGCAAACAGAAATTGAAAGAATTTGTTGCCACTCATCCAGCCCTGCAACAGATGCTTAAAGATGTATTACACACAGAAACACAGAAACACGGTCATCAATATGAAAGAAGCTAAAGGAAGGAAACCTCACAGCAAAAGATCACAGGGAATTCAAAGCATATATTAGAACTTATCTTTGGCAAATGGCAGGGCAAAGTTACCACTTTTCATTAGTCACATTTAACGTTAATGGCCTGAACTGTCCAGTTAAAAGACACCGATTGGCTGATTGGGTTAAGGAACAAAACCCATCTATTTGCTGCTTACAAGAAACACATCTTTCCAACAAAGATCCATACAGACTGAAAGTGAAAGGCTGGAAAAAGATATACCATGCCAACAGAAATGAAAAAAGAGCGGGCATAGCATCTTAATATCAGACACCATAAACTTTACCACAAAAACTATTAAGAGAGACAAAGAGGGACACTATATAATGATTAAGGGATCAATACAACAAGAAGATATAACAATTATCAATGTATATGCACCTAACTACAGGGCACCAGTTTATCTAAAAGATTTGTTAACGGACTTAAAGGGAGACTTAGACCCCAATACAATAGTACTGGGGGACTTCAATACTCCACTCTCAGAAATAGACAGATCAATAGGACAGAAGATCAACAAGGATACAGTAGGTTTAAACGACACTATAGCCCAAATGGATCTAACAGATATATACAGAACTTTCAATCCTACAGCTAAAGATTTTACATTCTTCTCAGCAGTACATGGAACCTTCTCTAGGATTGACCACATACTAGGCCATAAAGCAAGTCTCAGCAAATTCAAAAGAATTAGAATCATACCATGCAGCTTCTCAGACCATAAAGGAATGAAGTTGGAAATTAGCAACTCAGGAATCCCTAGAGCATACGCAAACACATGGAGATTGAACAACATGCTCCTGAATGAACAATGGGTCATAGAAGAAATTAAAAGAGAAATCAAAAATTTTCTGGAAGTAAATGAGGATAACAGCACAACATACCAAAACTTATGGGACGCAGCAAAAGCAGTGTTAAGAGGAAAGTTTATATCAATAGGTGCCTACATCAAGAAATTGGAAAGGCACCAAATAGATGAGCTTTCAATTCACCTCAAGGATCTAGAAAACCTACAGCAAACCAGACCCAAATCTAGTAGGAGAAGAGAAATAATTAAAATCAGAGAAGAAATCAACAGGATTGAATCCAAAAAATCATTACAAAAAATCAGCCAAACGAGGAGCTGGTTTTTTGAAAAAATAAACAAAATTGAAACCCCATTGGCCCAACTAACTAAAAAAAGAAGAGAAAAGACCCAAATCAATAAAATCAGAGATGAAAAAGGAAACATAACAACAGACACCACAGAAATGAAAAGAATCATCAGAAATTACTACAAGGACTTGTATGCCAGCAAACAGGGAAACCTATCAGAAATGGATAGATTCCTGGACACATGCAACCTACCTAAATTGAACCAGGAAGACATCGAAAACCATAACTGAGACAGAAATTGAAACAGTAATAAAGGCCCTCCCAACAAAGAAAAGCCCAGGACCAGATGGATTCACTGCTGAATTCTACCAGACATTTAAAGAAGAACTGACTCCAATTCTTCTCAAACTATTCAAAACAATCTAAGAAGAGGAAATCCTCCCAAATTCTTTCTATGAAGCCAGCATCACCGTAATTCCTAAGCTTAAAAAGATGCAGCACTGAAAGAGAATTACAGACCAATATCCCTGATGAACATAGATGCAAAAAATCAATAAAATTCTCGCCAAAAGAATGCAACAGCACATCAGAAAGATCATCCACCCAGACCAAGTGGGATTTATCCCTGGTATGCAGGGATGGTTTAATGTGCGCAAGACAATCAATGTGATACACCACATTAACAGACTGCAGAAGAAAAACCATATGATTATCTCAATAGATGCCGATAAAGCATTTGATAAAATACAACACCCGTTCATGATGAAAACTCTAAGCAAACTGGGTTTGGAAGGAACATTCCTCAATACAATCAAAGCAATCTATGAAAAACCCACAGCCAACATCCTATTGAATGGGGGAAAGTTGGAAGCATTTCCACTGAGATCTGGTACCAGACAGGGATGCCCACTCTCACCACTGCTATTCAATATAGTTCTGGAGGTTCTAGCCAGAGCTATTAGGCAAGAAAAAGAAATTAAAGGGATACAAATTGGGAAGGAAGAGCTCAAACTATCCCTCTTTGCAGATGACATGATTCTTTATTTAGGGGACCCAAAGAACTCTACTAAGAGACTATTGGAACTCATAGAAGAGTTTGGCAAAGTAGCAGGGTATAAAATCAATGCACAAAAATCAACAGCCTTTGTATACACAGACAATGCCATGGCTGAGGAAGAACTTCTAAGATCAATCCCATTCACAATAGCTACAAAAACAATCAAATACCTTGGAATAAACTTAACCAAGGACGTTAAAGATCTCTACGATGAAAATTACAAAACCTTAAAGAAAGAAATAGAAGAGGATACCAAAAAATGGAAACATCTTCCATGCTCATGGATTGGAAGAATCAATATCATCAAAATGTCCATTCTCCCAAAAGCAATTTATAGATTCAATGCAATACCAATCAAGATACCGAAGACCTTCTTCTCAGATCTGGAAAAATTGGTGCTGAAATTTATATGGAGGCACAAGAGACCTCGAAGAGCTAAAGCAATCTTGTACAACAAAAACAAAGCCGGAGGCATCACAATACCAGATTTCAGGACATACTACAGGGCAGTTGTAATCAAAACAGCATGGTACTGGTACAGAAACAGATGGATAGACCAATGGAACAGAATTGAAACACCAGAAATCAACCCAAACATCTACAGCCAACTTATATTTGATCAAGGATCTAAAACCAATTCCTGGAGCAAGGACAATCTATTCAATAAATGGTGCTGGGAAAACTGGATTTCCACGTGCAGAATCATGAAGCAAGACCCCTACCTTACACCTTACACAAAAATCCACTCAACATGGATTAAAGACCTAAATCTACGACCTGACACCATCAAGTTACTAGAGAACATTGGAGAAACCCTTCAAGATATTGGCACAGGCAAAGAATTTCTGGAAAAACCCGGGAGGCACAGGCAGTCAAAGCCAAAATCAACTATCAGGATTGCATCAAATTGAGAAGTTTCTGTACTGCAAAAGAAACAGTCAGGAGAGTGAAGAGACAACCGACAGAATGGGAAAAAATATTTGCAAACTATGCAACAGATAAAGGGTTAACAACCAGAATCTACAAAGAGATCAAGAAACTCCACAAAAACAAAACCAACAACCCACTTAAGATATGGGCCAAGGACCTCAATAGACATTTTTCAAAAGAGGAAATCCAAATGGCCAACAGGCACATGAAAAAATGTTCAAGGTCATTAGCAATCAGGGAAATGCAAATCAAAACCACAATGAGGTTTCACCTCACCCCGGTTAGAATGGCTCACATTCAGAAATCTACCAACAACAGATGCTGGCGAGGATGTGGGGAAAAAGGGACACTAACCCACTGTTGGTGGGAATGCAAACTGGTCAAGCCACTATGGAAGTCAGTTTGGAGATTCCTCAGAAACCTGAAGATAACCCTACCGTTAGACCCAGCCATCCCACTCCTTGGAATTTACCCAAAGGAATTTAAATTGGCAAACAAAAAAGCGGTCTGCACCCTAATGTTTATTGCAGCTCAATTAACAATAGCTAAGACGTGGAACCAACCTAAATGCCCATCAACGGTAGACTGGACAAAGAAATTATGGGATATGTACTCTTTAGAATACTATACCGCAGTAAGAAACAACGAAATCCAGTCATGTGCAACAAAATGGAGGAATCTGGAACACATCATGCTGAGTGAAATAAGCCAGTCCCAAAGGGACAAATACCATATGTTCTCCCTGATCGGTGACAACTGACTGAACACCAAAAAGGAAACCTCCTGAAGTGAAATGGACACTATGGGAAACGGTGACTTGATCAGCATAGCCCTGACTGTTAATGAACAACTTAATACCATTATCCCTCTTAGTAGTTTTTTTGTCTGTTCTACTTAATATGACTGGTTTAATTCTGTAATTAATACACAGTTATTCTTAAGTGTTGAAAATTAACTGAAATGTGATCCCTGTTAAACATAAGAGTAGGAATAAAAAAGGGAAGAGATGTACAATTTGGGGCATGCTCAAGCTGACTTGCCCCAAATGGTAGAGTTAGAAACATACCAGGGGACTCCAATTCAATCCCATCAAGGTGGCATGTACCAATGCCATCTCACCAGTCCAAGTGATCAATTTCAGTTCACAATTGATCATAATGAAAGGACTAAGAGTCAAAGGAAGCACATAAACAAGTCTAGTACCTGCTAATACTAACTGATAGAATAAATAAAGGGGAGAGTGATCCAACATGGGAAGCGAGATACTCAGCAGACTCATAGAATGGTGGATGTTCTAAACAGCACTCTGGCCTCAGAATCAGCCCTAAAGGCATTCGGATCTGGCTGAAAAGCCCATGAGAGTATTTCAGGCATGGAAAGCCAAGACACTCTGGGGAAAAAAAAAAAAAAAAAAAAAAACCCTAAATGAAAGATCTCTGTGAGTGAGATCCCAGTGGAATCCCAGTGTAAAGAACAGGTCTTCAAAGAAGGAGGTACCTTTCTCTGAAGGGAGGAGAGAAGCTCCACTTTGAATATGACCTTGTCTAAACAAGATAAGAGTCGGTGAACTCAAAAGGCTTCCATAGCCTTGGAAACTCATGACTGGTGCATAGGGAGATTACTGATGCCATAAACAGGAGTGTCAATTTGTAAAGTCAACAACAGGAGTCACTGTGCACTTACTCCTCATGTAGGATCTCTGTCCTTAATGTGCTGTACATTGAGACTTAATGCTATAACGAGTACTCAAACAGTATATTTCACTTTGTGTTTCTATGGGGGTGCAAACTGTTGAAATCTTTACTTAATGTATACTAAACTGATCTTCTGTAAAAAAAAAAAAAAGAAGAAATTATCAACTCCCAACTTGACTCTCACTGGGATTAAACATGACAATAGGTCTGATCTGATTTCATCATCATTTAAAAAATCATCTATTATTTTTCACTTTATGTTTGTGTGGGAGCAAACTGTTGAAATCTTTCCTTAATGTATGCTAAACTGATCTTCTGTATATAAAGAGAATCGAAAATGAATCCTCATGTGAATGGAAGGGGAGAGGGAGTGGGAAAGGGAAGGGATGCGGGTGGGAGAGACAATATGGGGGGGGGGAAGCCATTGTAATCCATAAGCTGTACTTTGGAAATTTATATTCATTAAATAAAAGTTAAAAAAAAAACTTATGGGATACAGTAAAGCAATGTTAAGGAAAGTCTGTAACAAAAAGTGTCAACATCAAAAAACTGGGAAAATATCAAATAAATGTCTAGCATTGCATCTCAATGATCAAGAAAAGGAAGAACCATCAAAATTGAAAATTACAGATGGAAATAATAAAAACAATGAAAAAATACAAAATAAAAACAAAAATCATATAAATAGTTGGTGAAATGAAAGGCTGGTTCTTTGAAAACAAACAAAATTATAAACCATTGGCTCAACTAACCAAAATCATGGGAGGAGACCCAAATTAATAAAATCAGAGGTGAAGAAGGAGATACAACTGATACCAGAGAAACACAAAGAATCATTAGGAATTATTACAAACAAATATATGGCAACAATTGGAAAATCTAAACAAAAATGGAGAGATTTTCTGAACACAAATAATTTACCAACATTGAGGCATTAAGACACAGAAAATCTGAAAGGACTAATAAACAAGACTGAGATTGAATCAGTAACAAAGAACCTCCCAACAAAGTAAAGTGATGACTTTTCTGCTTAATTCTACCAATCCTTGAAGCAATAACTTATACCAATTCTTATTAAACTGTTCAACAAAACTGAAAGATGGGAAACTATTTCAAATCCATTTTATGAGACCAGCATTACCTTAATTTCACAACCAGAGAAAAAATATAACAATAAAATAGAACTATTGATCAATACCCCTGATGAACATAGATGCAAAAATTCTCAAGAAAATGCTACCAAATTGAATCCACCAACACATCAAAAAATCATTCTCCGAGACCAAGTGGGCTTTATCTCAGGGTTTCAGGAATGATTTAATGTATGCAAAGTAACAACCATGATATATCACATCAACAAAATGTAAGATAAAAACCAAGTAATTATCAATAGATACAGATAAATCATTTGATAAATTATAATATCCTTTTATGGTTAAAAAAGAAACTTTAAAAATTGGTATAGAAGAAACATAGCTCAACACAATCAAAGAAATATATGACAAAATCACGGCTAACATAATACTGAACAATAAAAAGGCAATGGGCCATCCTCCATTGCACTTCTGAGCCACAGCAGAGAGCTGGACTGGAAGAGAAGCAACAAGGACAGAATCCGGTGCCCCGACCGGGACTAGAACCTAGTGTGACGGTGTCGCAGGCAGAGGATTAGCCTATTGAGCCGTGGCACCAGCTCAACATTACTATCCAATATAATTCTGTGAGTCTTACCCAGAACCACAGAAATCAAAGGGATACACATAGGAAATGAGGAAGTCAAATTATCTCTGTTTGCAGATGACATAGATGACATAGTGCTTTTTTTTTTTTTTTTTTTTTTTTGACAGAGTGGACAGTGAGAGAGAGAGACAGAGAGAAAGGTCTTCCTTTGCCGTTGGTTCACCCTCCAATGGCCACCACGGCTGATGCGCTGCGGCCGGCACACCACGCTGATCCGAAGGCAGGAGCCAGGTGCTTCTCCTGGTCTCCCATGGGGTGCAGGGCCCAAGCACCTGGGCCATCCTCCACTGTACTCCCTGGCCACAGCAGAGAGCTGGCCTGGAAGAGGGGCAACCGGGACAGAATCCGGTGCCCCGACCGGGACTAGAAGCCGGTGTGCCGGCGCTGCTAGGTGGAGGATTAGCCTATTGAGTCACAGCGCCGGCCGACATAGTGCTTTATAAGCAGGGGAAACAAAATATTCTATTAAGGCAATATTAGAACTCACAAAAGAATTCAACAAATTGGCAAGATCTGGAATCAACATACAAAAATCATTAGCATTCTTATACATCAACAATTCTCTGGCTGTGAAGGAACTTATAAGATAAGTTCCATTCACAATAGCTACCAAAAACTTAAAGAATGAAATCCATTAGTCCACAGTGAATGAATTCATCTGGAGAGCGTTATGCTAAGTGAAATAAGCCAGACCCAAAAGAAAAATACTACAAGGATTTTCTCCTTTGTAGTAATTAATACATAGAGTATAAAAATTGTGTGCATTTCATACCATTCAGCATATAGTTATAAATACTGCTTCACTGAGTCACACTACATAAATGACAATATACTCTTCTTTCCTATGTTTAAAGAGAAATAGAGGGTGGAATAGTGAGGACTCTTGGGGTACTAGCAATATATTCTTCTTTTTTTTTTTTTTTTTTTTTTACAGAGTGGACAGTGAGAGAGAGAGACAGAGAGAAAGGTCTTCCTTTGCCGTTGGTTCACCCTCCAATGGCCGCCACGGCTGATGCGCTGCTGCCGGCACACCACGCTGATCCGAAGGCAGGAGCCAGGTGCTTCTCCTGGTCTCCCATGGGGTGCAGGGCCCAAGCACCTGGGCCATCCTCCACTGTACTCCCTGGCCACAGCAGAGAGCTGGCCTGGAAGAGGGGCAACCGGGACAGAATCCGGCGCCCCAACCGGGACTAGAAGCCGTTGTGCCGGCGCCGCTAGGCGGAGGATTAGCCTGTTGAGCCGCGGCGCTGCTAATATATTATTCTTAATTTGAAGGTCAGTTTTGAGTGTGATCAGAGGACCAAAATTCATTTATCTATACTCTTATATGCATTTCTTAGCTTATTTGCTATATTTCAATAAAAATTTTAAAAATTAAAGTTAAAAATAAGGAATTAATATGAATATGTCTAAAACTAAATTTGTTGAACAAATAATTTTTAAAAGTTCAGAAAGAAATCACAAGGTCCAGATGAATTTATGAATAATTCTAAAAAAAGTTAAGAAGAAATTATACCAATTTTACAAAACCCTCTCCTGAATTGAAATAAAAGAACTTATCACAATCCATTTTCAGAGGCCAGCCTTATCCTAATTATCAGAAGTAGACAAAGATAATATAAGTAAAGAACCCACAAATCAATATTGCTCTTAAATGTAGAGTTATACATTTTAGCACAATTCTAGCTAATCAAATTTGACAATGATTTAAAAAGAAAATATAGCATGAAAATATGAGGTTTACCTCAGGAATGAAAGATTGGTTTAACACAAAAATTTGTCAAGTTAACTCGCAATATTAATAGACAAAAGTTAACGAAAACACTGTAACCACTTCAACAGATGTAGGAAAAGTTGACAGATATCCATGATAACAGCTGTCTGCACACAAGGAACAGAAGGGTACTTTCACCTGGTGCTGAGTTCTTCTGTAACGATGAAAGATAGGACACAGCTCCCTGAAGGTTACTCATACTCATCATTTTAGTTCAAAGTAAGTCCTACTTAGTTAAATAAGCTAAGGAAAGGAATTTAAAATAAATATGCAAAGGACTGTCAAAATGACTAAATAAAGCTTTTTATTCAACAATGACATGATCATGTATGTGGAAAGTTCTGTGAGATTTAAAAAAATGCTACTAGAATAAATTGGTTCTACAAGATTGGAAAGTCAATTTCAATAAGCGAAAAAGGAATAGTATTTCTTTAATTTCTCATAATAAAGTATGTTTTATTTTTAGTTTTTATTTGTATAAAAGAAACAAATATAGTGTATTTCACATATAGAGTATAAAGAGCATAATGATACTTCCCATCCTACCCTCCTTATCTTCCTCCTACCTTCCTTCTCATTCTTTTCTTATATTTCTTTTCATTTAAATTGAAAGTATGCCATTGAATTTATTTTTTATTAAGACTTTACTTATTTATTTGAGCGGTAGAGTTACAGACAGTCAGAGGGAGAGACAGGAGAAAGGTCTTTCATCTGCTTGTTCACTCCCCAAATGGCCGCAATGGCTTGCAGCTGAGCTGACCTGAAGCCAGGTGACAGGAGCTTCTTCTGAGTCACTCATATGGGTGCAGGGGCCCAAGCACTTGGACCATCTTCCACTGGATTGGAAGTGGAAGAGCAGGAAATTGATCCTGTGCCCATATGGGATGCCAGTGCCACAAGTGGAGACTTAACCTACTATGCCAGAGTGCTGCCCTCCAGCATTTTATCTTGCTGAGTGTTCCCTGCTACCTTGACAGTCCATGTAGGCTGTTCTTGTTGTTGCTCTGTGGTCTCTATGGTCTTACAAATGTCACTGAATCAGATTAAGTTGGTTGATTATAAAATCTTCTATATGTTTCCTAATTTTGTATTTTTATTGATTACAAATGTGTGAAAATCTACCTATATTTTGGATTGTCTGCACATACTTGATATTCCAGGTATTCTAATATCTATTACATTTGTTTTCAGTGCTTGGAATTTATTTTTAGTTTCATTCACATTTACTTCCTCTCATGAATTGACCTTTCTATACTTGAAAAATCACTTTTATCCCTGGTAGTATTTCTTGTTTTATCAATGATGCTTTCCATATTTATATAGTCACCTTAGCTTTCTTTCAGTTAGTTTTTGGCATTATTATCTTTTGGCATTATTTTACTAGTAAGCAATTTAGGATTTTAGATTAAAAATGTGTTTCTTACAGACGTCATACAGCTAAAAAATTTTTAATGTGTCTACCATCGTTATTTAATTGCAGTTTGACCACTTACATTTAATGTGTTTATCAATTTTGTTAAGTTGAAAGCTTACAATCTTGCTATGTTTTTTTCTTTTTCTTTTTTCTTTTTTTTTGACAGGCAGAGTGGACAGTGAGACAGAGAGACAGAGAGAAAGGTCTTCCTTTGCCGTTGGTTCACCCTCCAATGGCCGCCGCGGCCGGCGCACTGCGCTGATCCGATGGCAGGAGCCAGGTGCTTCTCCTGGTCTCCCATGGGTGCAGTGCCCAAGCACCTGGGCCATCCTCCACTGCACTGCCTGGCCACAGCAGAGAGCTGGCCTGGAAGAGGGGCAACTGGGACAGAATCCGGCGCCCCAACCGGGACTAGAACCCGGTGTGCCGGCGCCGCTAGGCGGAGGATTAGCCTAGTGAGCCGCGGCGCTGGCCGCTATGTTTTTTTCTATTAGTCTGTTATGCACTCCTTTTTTTCCTTGGATATTTAGCGTTCTGTCTTATCAGCTTCTTAGATCTTTTTCATAATTATTTAAACAGTAGACTGTCAGTTTTATTGTTATTTGAACGGTGGACAGAGAGACGCAGAGACTGACAGAGACAGTTCTATCTGCTGGTTCACTTCTCAAATATCTGCAGCAGCTGGGGCTTGACCAGGCTGAAACCTGGAGCCTGGAATTTAACCTGGGTCTCTCTTGCAGATGGCAGGTACCTAGGTACTTAGCCATCAACCTCTGGCTCTCAGGGTACACACTGGTTAGAAGTTGGAATCGGAAGTGGAGGCAAGACATGAACTCAAGAACTTAGATATGGGATGCAGGTGGCTCAAGCATCATCTTAACTGCTGTGCCAAACACCTACCCCAGCTTCTTAGATCTTCATATTATTTTCTGGGATTGTATTCTCTAAATGTTACCTTCACATACTGTTTTACTGTATCACATCTGATTAACTTCTACATAATGTAGAAAACACACATTGTATTATTATCCTTGCTTTAAATAATAATATATAATTTACAGATTTTTAAATTTCAAAATTGGATTTTACATGTCCCCAATTGCAGTTTTTAACTCTATTCTTTGAGTATATCCATGTTTTAGTTGTCAGTTTAATTTAAACTTAGTGTAAGAAATCTAGCTTACTTTATCCAGAATTCTTTATAAGCATATATATGAGGGTATTTTCTCCTTAGCTTAATTTTCCTTTTTTTTTTTTTTTTTTTGACAGGCAGAGTGGATAGTGAGAGAGAGAGACAGAGAGAAAGGTCTTCCTTTGCCATTGGTTCACCCTCCAATGGCCGCCACGGCTGGCATACCACGCTGATCCGAAGGCAGGAGCCAGGTACTTATCCTGGTCTCCCATGGGGTGCAGGGCCCAAGCACTTGGGCCATCCTCCACTGCACTCCCGGGCCATAGCAGAGCTCTGGCCTGGAAGAGGGGCAACAGGGACAGAATCCAGTGCCCCGACTGGGACTAGAACCCAGTGTGCCGGCGCCGCAAGGTGGAGGATTAGCCTAGTGAGCCGTGGCGCCGGCCTTCCTTAGCTTAATTTTCAAAAATATCATTTATGTGAATTTCTCACAAAGAAGTAGTGAGTAACTTATTACCTTTATTACAGTTGCAAGCAAACGGAATCCTCACTATGCAGAAAGGGGTCTAAGAACCATCGTGTTACGTGTTGAGTCAGTTATCTTAGAATTCATTTCAGATGATTTCTAATCAGTTTTACCTACTTTGCATGACTCTGACAACAAAAAGTCATCAACATTAAGGATCTCAGTGGTCAATATGCAGAATCAAAAGAAATGTCCACTGAGAAATACTGGTTATAACTGATAACTAAATTATTGTGAATTCCACCCTGACTTTAGTATAATTGCAATCCAGACATCAGTTTTTACAATTCACCCAAGCTTTCTATTTTAACAGGCATATATGTTACTTTTTTAAAAGTTTGTCATCATGCAACATGGATCAAATAATGAGCCCAGTCCTATGTTACCAACAGTAGATGTTTTTCTTCTTGCTGGTTGGAGAGGACAGATTGTGAATGTCAGTAAGCGGTCAGCATTATGCTTAAATATTAGGAGAAGCTGGTAGAACTGTCCTTCACAATTCCTTTAAACATCTGGCTACCACGGTGAAGCAGGCTAAGGAAGAACATATGGTTCTCATTTAGAACACTGAAAATATCATGCTAGAGACCCAAGTTTTGAGAGAGACTGATAATGTTTTGATTATAAACCCAGACAGACAAAACAAACAAACAAAACAATCCCTTGTGAAGCTAAGAATTCCAGGGTTTTATTTCAGAAATTTCTATTATATGTAGTGTTATTTTGCTTGTGCTTTCAAGTACAAGCGATTAGTACAGAAGGGTCCACTATTGTCTTCTATCTGATTCCCAAATGAAATCATAGCCAAATATTAAAAAGGAAAATAATATTAAATAAAATGATGAAATTACACACTTTACTTTGAATAACAACTTTCATTTAGCATTTCCAAGTTACATGTTTGTGCTGAAATCCCATTGATCAGGAACATGTGTGTATTTGTTTTCCAATTAGATTGTAATTACAAAGCAGGTCCCTATCTGTGCAAAACAGATGAAAGGGCTCTGGTGAGAGCTGTTAGGTTAATCCAGCTGCTCAAAATGTGTGCTGTATTTGACCATATGCCAAAAAAATCTATGGATACATGAGCCAGCTGGCGTGAAGCGGCAGGGTGGGAATCTCTCAGCTGATAGGAACTAGGGCTGAAGACGTTTTCATTACTCTACTCTCAAAACGACTAACACAAAAAGCTTTAACTTGGTTGCCCTAACATTTTGATAAGCAACAATATCTTTGGAAAATTTCTTCCTGACATACCGGATTCATGTTAGTTGAACTCCTAAAACATATCCTTTGCTTTCATTTAGAGGATAAAAAAGTATATGAGTTTTTTTTTTTTTTTTTTTTTTTTTAAATCAGGAGTTTGGGATTGCAATGATGTCATGCCTCCTATCTTAGAAAATGGAAGAAATAAATGCAGATAATGAAGCAAAAACATATTTCAAATAGTCATTGTGTTAATTTTGCTATATTGTTTAAAGAAAATAGAGCTCATAGCTTTCTGAATGACTAATTTTTCATGTTCCCTATTACTTGGATTGATACATTTATTACATATTAGAAAAGGAACCCATGTTTCTAACCATCAAGAAAATCTTGAAAATCTTGAAGTACTTTGATACCTTGGATTGTTGGCACATGTATTTGTGTGTGTGTGTGAGAGAGAGAGACACAGAGAGTCCAGCAGGTGTCGATGTGAGGCCCGCCACCCTAACAAATGCCATGTCACACTCTTCCTTTGATTTTTCCCCACCTGGTGCTCGCTCCGGCTACATGTCTGACTGGCCATTGGAGTTATCTGAGAAGCTGTCAGAAGGCTGAGAAGACTTGGGAAGATTTCAAAAACCTGGCTGAGCCTGCCTTCTCACGAATAATACTTCATGACACTTTTATTCTCTACCCCAAACCTCAGATGTTTGGTTTTTTGATTTTTTTTCTCACTGCTAAAATGAGGGCAGCAAGAAGCCTGGGAAGCGTTAGAGTCCCTTGGAAACGTAAGCAGCACAGAATGTTTCAGCTTCCCCTGAATTGTGGATGCTTCTATTTTCAAATTATAAGGTGATAGATGGGGCCTGGTTTCACTATAAACAGAATATAAAAGAAATCTTAATGAATGACATATGGTGTCTAGTTGTCCTCTTTCATGAATACCTAAGGTTATCTATTCATATTGGTTTTCCTTTCTATTGTTTTAATGTGATGGAGTTACGTGGTTTAACAATGGACAACTTGAGCTGTGTGAAGGAAAAGTCACTGCCCAGACCTGCCTTGTGTTTGTCCGGGAAGACTCACCTCTCTCCCCCAACATCCACACACCATTTTCACTTACTTACCTAGCCTGCACTGTTAAATTTAGCAAACTAAAGTCTTAATTAAATTTAAATTTCAGATAAACATAATATTTTTGGTATAAGGATATTCCACAGGATGTATGGGTAAAAATGTACTACAAAAAACATTATTCCTTGCCTAAGAAGTTTAACTTACCTGTAATTTGCCTAATCGTTCCTGAAATTTTTATCACATAAGAAAATATGTACACTTTCTTGTCTTCTATCTCTCTTTTTGAATCTAAATGACAGTGCACAGTTTTGTACTATATTGCATCTGTTTTTTTTTTTAACCAGTAACAGTTTTAGAGAGCATTCTACATTATAACTGAGAGATATTCTCTCTGTTTACTATAATATTAAACCAACTAATAAATTTATTTAACCTCTTCAAATACTGGTAGCCTAATTCCCCCTGTTTTACTTCTATAAAAGATGATGTACAGGGGGCCAGCGCTGTGGCACAGCAGATCAATCCTCCACCTGTATCCACCGGCATACCATGTAAGTGCCTATTCTAGTCTCAGCTGCTCTTCTTCCAATCCAGCTCTCGGCTATGGTCTGGGAAGGTAGTTGAAGATGGTCCAAGTCCTTGGGCCCCTGTACCCCTATGGGAGACCTGGAAGAAGCTCCTGGCTCCTGGCTCCTGGCTCCTGGCTCTGGGCTCCTAGCTTCAGATCGGCCCAGCTCTGTCCACTGCGACCACGTGGAGAGTGAACCAGCAGATGTAAGACCTTTTTGTCTCTCCCTCTCACTGTCTGTAATTCTACCTGTCAAATAAATAAATAAAATCTTTAAAAAAATTATACAATGAATAATCTCTTACATAATATATGTCACAAATATGTCTAGAGCATTTCTAGAAGTGGCATTATTGGTCCAATATGGAGATATATATATATATATATATATCTACAATTCTGGTAGATCCTGTAAAGTGTTCTTCATAATGTTTAAAGCAACTTACAAACAAATTAGCAATGCGTGAGAGCACTTGTGGCTGTCACAGTCTCCGCCACACCATATCTTACCAAATCTTGAATTTCGTTGTCATCTCAGTGATGGAAAATGGTATTTTCCTGTAGTTTTATTTTGCACATCTCTTTCTGAGTAAAGTTGAGAATTATTTTCATATGATTATAAGCCGTGCTTTTTCTTGGGTTTTCTAGTCCATTTCCCGTGGTTCTGCTGTGGTTAGCCTAATCCCTCTGAGCTTCTTTGTGTTCTTTGGATAGCAAGGATTGGTAAAAGGTAAATAAGACTGGTTCAACTTAATGTTTACTTGAGCAAAAAGAAAGCTATCCAAATAGACAACATCCCAAATCAAAAATGGTTCTAAACGCTCTCTTACCATCTAGTGAGCTACTTTTATAATAGAAAGACAGGAAATGAGGAGAGATTCCCTGATTGGTGACATCCGCTGTTGGCTTTATGGGAGCGTAATTTGGTAGCCTTTCATCCAGGATTGGCCAAGGGGTCAGCTGATGTGATTGGCTCAAGTTCAGTTACTTAGTTACAGGCCTACACTCTTGGAGAAATGCTTGCATATCAAACCAGGCTGCAGCTCCCTGTGCACAGATGCCCCTTTGGGGTAACCCTTTGTTCAAGTAGTTCTGGCAGATTCATTCTGATTCAACAAGATGATTGGCCCTGAACTATGAAACAAGTGGCAGACGGTTCTCCTGTTTTTAAAAATCTGTTTTTTCACTTTAATTTTGAATTTTTAATGGACTCAGTTTTATCGCTGTTTTAGCTTATGGCTTTCGCATTTGGAATCATAGTGAGCAAAGCATTTTCCTCTCAAAGACTAGAAAGGGATTCACTCTTTCTGACTCTTCATATTTTGATATTTTGGATTTTTAAATGTATTTACAATCTTCTTCTGTCAGAGTTCACCTTGCCAATTTCTGTGGTCTGTGGGTGCAGCTTTAAGATTTTTCAGATGCATTACCAGTTGTTTTGATACCACATTGTGGGGAGCAACTCGGACTAGACTAAGTTACTGGAATTAAGACTTATTCTATGCATCTGCTCTCCCACAATATGGCGCTGGGAGAGGAGTAAACAACTTCTACACAGCTGCCTCTCGCCAATTTGACTGATGAGCTGCAGGAGCTGATCCTGCTCCTGATTGGAGGAGAGCAGCATGCTCGGCATGTGGGTAGCAGAGTTGGGATTGGTGGAAGAGGACTATAAAGGAGGAGAGAGACAACATGCACCAGGAACATCCGGATAACATCTGAGCAGCCCCCGAGAGAGCCGGCCGGCGGTGTGCCACTCCTCCACGGAAGTGGGGAAAGTGGCAGGGGGAGCCGCCCCTCCACAGAGGTGGAGGGGTCGGCAGCCAACCCGGGAAGGACCAGCAGCTAACCTGGGAAGGGCTGAGCAGACAAAAGGACAACGCAGGGTCTAGTGTCGTTCCTCCACGAAGAGGGGGAGCGGCACCACATATTTGAACATCAGTTACTGTTGCTACTGGTTGAGTTCTTGCCTTGAATGTGTATTAAATTTCTTGTACATTGTGGTCTATTTTGAAACTCTCAACTGTTCCCTTAGTGTTTCTCTGCCTATGACATAACAATATCATAGCATTAATCCTGAAGTCTCTGGAAATCCAAATATTGAGGGTCAAAATCTCCCCTTGCCACTCCTTTCTTTTTCAAAGCTTACCTGGTGGTTATTATTTGTTGATTTTTCTACATGAACTTTAGAATTGGCTTGTCAATTGTAGAGCCATCACTAGTGGAACTTTTTGGAAAACTATCTTAAACTTAAATATTTAGAGAACTAGCATGTTTATGATGTTGAACTTTCCTATCCAAACCACAATGTAGCTTTCTGTTTATCCAGATTATATTTTAAGAGCATTTAAAAGATTCATTCATAAAGATTTTGCAAATTTTTCTGGTAACTAAATTACTATATAGTATGAGGGCTTGTTGTTAATATAAAAGGAATCTTATTTTCCAATATCTTCTATATAGGTAGAAATTTTATGCATGAAAAGATTGTATTTCTGTAACACCAGCTTCACAGCCTGCTATCATTTGAGTTGTTTTCTTGATTATAATAATATTTTAATTTATTCTATTAAGTTAGATGTATAGTTATATCATTTTCAATCTCTTCTTTCAACCTTCTTACCTCTAGTTATTTTCTTTTGTACAATTGAGAAATGCAGCCAGTGCACAGTGAAATTGTAGTGGAGAAAGTCTATATTCTTGTTTTTTTGTTGTTGTAGTTAACTTTACCATTAAATAAATTTACCGTAAAATAAAATGCCAAGCCAGTTCTGGCTGGGTTAAGTGTATTTCACTATGTTAAGTATCTATGGCTACCTACTTTGTTACTATTTTTACAAAATAAGAAATGAGTACAAAATTGTGTCAAATACCCTTTCAGAATCTCTGAAGGTGATTATAGTTTTTCATACCACTGCCAAATGCTACATCTTATTAATATATTTCCTAACATTGAATCACACTTGAACCTTGAAATAAATTTCAGTTGCTCATTTAAAAAAAATGTAATTTATTTTGCATTTCAGAAACTTTTCTTTTTATAATTTTTAATTTATGAGAGGTACAGCTCTTGGTTTTCATATTTGTAATTTCTATCTTTATTGAATTGTGATTGAATAATTGTTTCAACATTTTTTATTTTAAAATATTTTTAACATTCTCATTCATATCACCATGAGGAGCATTAGGATCAATAGAAAGCGTTGGTTCTGTTCCTAAGCTACATCCTACAACGCACACAAACACACATGTGTGTTTATATGTTTGTATCAGTACCGCACTGTTATTCCATAATCCCACCACTTATTGTGGGGTATTCACTTAAAGCTGGAGACTTTCTTTTAGATAGAAAATACAGACAGAAGCTAAATGCAGTGATGGTTAGAGAACCTGGGGACAAGTTGGTCATGGAGGCAAGAGGAAGGACCCAAGTCCAGCCTCATCAGATGCAATGCTGGGGGTGTCCATGGACGTGAACCAGGAGGACGGTGCATAGAGTGCCACACAGTTGATATTTGGTCCTTTAGGAGACAGCTTTGCCTCAGGAAGGAAGGCTGCCTGGGACTTTGCCAGCTGCTAGGAGACTAGGAGTGTCTCAAAGGAGTTGATCATGGAGTTTGGGAGTCCTTGACTCTCCGAATCACTTCAGTTTGCTCCACTATGGAAATCCTTTCAAAGTCATTTTTGATCCACCCAAGAGTCTCACTTAATAATCTCTGTTTGGACTTTTTGGAATTATTATTATACATGATAGTGGCTGCATATATATGTTAGAAATATTTATGACCATTCTGCTGCTGCATAAGACACTAATACAGGTTTAGTGGCTTCAAATAACTCACATTTCTCATCTTACTGCCTCTATGACTCAGGAGTTCTCTGTTCAGGTTATTGCAAGGCTGCAAGCATCATGTAATCCAAGCTGTGTTCTGGCTGGGAGCCTTGTCCTGGGGAAGAATCCACTTCCGGATCGGCTTAGTTTGTTAGCAGAATTCATCTCCACCTTGGGAGCTAGCTGAGTGGGACATTTCCCCAGGCCTCCAGTAGGTCCTGGAGGGTACCTACCCCAGGTCCATGATTCTGGCCAGGTCCTAGAGCCACTCCAGGTCCTACAGCACACTCCCCACCCCAAGGTTTTTGAGGCCTTTGCAATTATAGGTGCCACAGCCTCACTCTCCCCTGGTAGAAGAGGAACTCATGTCCTAGCAACTCTCTTCCGAAGGTGATGGAACCCCCTCACTGGTCCCAGCGCTCCCCTCTCCAGGCTCAGAGTTCCCCCATCCCCAAGACCAAGACTCCTATTCAGGTTCCAGAGACGATCTCAGGCCCTAGGGTGTGTGTCAGGTTCTTGTCACCCGGATTTCTTTAACATGGACAATTATTTTAAGCCAACAATGAAAATCGCTGTCGCCAGTTGGCCAAGCCAGTCTTATATATATTGTGATGTCATCAAGAAAGTGTCATCCTATCACCTATGGCCGATCCTGTTGGTTAGAAATATTCTTGTGGGCTGGCATTGAGGGGCAGTGGCTTAAGCTGTCCTTTGGGATGCCCACAAGACACATGGTGGCACCAGTTGGAGTCTTTGCTGTTCTACTTCCAGTCCAGCTCCCTGCTAACTCATGTGCCTGGGAAAGCAGCAAAAGATGGCCTATATGGGAGACCCAAATGGAGTTCATGGTTCCTGATTTAGGCCTGGCCCAGACCTCATTCTTGGAGCCATTTGGGGAGTGAAACAGAGAATGGAAGATCTCTCTGTGTGTGTGTGTGTGTGTGTGTGTGTCTCCCTATCTCTGTGTCACTCTGCTTTTAAAATATCAGTAAATAAATCTTCTAAGAAAGATTTTTCCTACATATTTTCTTGGTTGCCTGAACCTCTAACAGTTGTGGAACCCTCATCCCCAGTTTCACCAAGGGTTTGTGGGTTCTTTTTTGTTCGACCCAGTGTGTGTAGCTTTTATGCTTGAAGAACACTTCAAGAGTAACCTGCTCAACCTGAGGTTACACAGAGCTTCCTCTGAAGTGCCTTGGGCCCAATTGGTTGGAGAGCTCCTGTCTGGCAGGGGTGGCCCCGGGTATATAACCCTGGAAAAAGGAAGGAGAGGAGAAGTCACAGTGCACACTGGACACCTCCTGCTCGGGCTGACACTTCCAATTGTGTCCTCATTTCTTAGGTCATTGCTTTCTACTTCTTTGCTAAAATTATTGTGGATTATATTTGTTTAAGCTTAATTCAGGTTTTCTAAATATTTAGTTATTAGCTATACCTGGCTTCATATCAGCAGAGCAGAAACCACACTTCATGGGGTCTGAATGTGTACCCTGAGAGGCAGCAGATGGTGGCTCAGGTATGTGGGTCCCTGTCACCCATGTGAAAAACCCAGATTGATTTCCCAACTTTCGGCTTCCAAATGGCCTAGCCAGGTCACTGTGGGCACTTGGAGTGTGAACCAGTGCAGAAACAGAGATCTCTCCCCGCCTTTTTTCCTGCCTTTAAATAAATAATAAAGTTTCTTAAATTGTGAGTTCCTTCTTATAATGGAAGTATTTACGGATATAGCTGACATTAAATCTATGCAGTATTTACTATTTATCTTCCTCGATTCCTTTTATTCTTCCTGAATTAGTTAACTTTAATCCAATATTTATGCTATTTTTATTTCATTTTCTTCTCCCTCAGCTTATTAGAAATCTTGTTCATTGTTTTTATCAAGCACCCTAGAAAATTTTCAACATAAATGCCAGACTCATTGAGTCTACTCTAAATACCAAGCACTTTGTAACCACTTCTTCACCATGCAAGGATTGCATTCCACTTTGCCCGCATTTTATATCATCAGGGTTACGTACTTTAATTCTACCTTGTTTTCAAGCACGTTTCAGTCACATGTGACTGTCGTTATAAACAAAACAGCCTTTGAGCTGCACACAGAGTCACTTTTGTCATTCTTCTTTATTCCTTTCTGTGTGATTTCATGTTTCCACCGTTCTTCTACTGCCTGAAGAACACTGATAGTTTTTTTTCATTGCATAGTTTGCTGCCAACAAAGCCTCCTCACTTCTGTTTATCTCTGAATGTATTTTTCACAGGATTGTTAAAGGATTTTTTTTTTTTTTTTGCAATGTAAAAGATTCTGGATTGGCAATTATGTTGTTATTTCACTTTCTTTGTGCTTAGATAATTTCTGTTGAGAGTTGAGTTCTGAGAATCATTGTTGCTCTTTTTAAGGAAATATGAGTATTTTGCCTTTGATGTATGGAAAAATTTCCTTTTTTGTCTTTGTAGTTTAGTTATGCTGCCAAATGTGCAGATGCGTGGAATTTTTTTTCTTCTTAATTTAATTTGATTGTGGTATATGGTGTTTCTTTAATCTCTGACTTGGTTCTGTTGTCAGTTTTCATGATTCTCCATCGTTATGTCCTTAATTACAGCTTCTGTTCCTTGCTTCTGTCCTCTTATCTGGACCTCAAATGATACACATCTTAGATCTTTTAAAAGGTATTTTAATTTCCATACTGTTTTTTCTCCTTTTGTTAATGTTTCTGTTTTTATTTCAGATAGAATTTAAGGAGATTTCAAAAATTTGTAGACACATAAAGATAAGCTCATGTTGTTATTAAAAAGTTTTTGAAATCCATGCGTATGAGTTTTCAACAGTTCATAGAAAAATGTATCCCGTGAAAAGAATAGTTGGGTTTCAAATAATTTTTGCACACAAATACACAGCTTGATTCCATTTGCCATTAACTTCTTTTTTAAAAAAATATTTATTTATTTGAAAGGAAGAGTTACAGAGAGGCAGAGGTAGAGAGAGAGAGAGAGAGAGAGAGAGTCAGAGAGGTCTTCCATCCACTGGTTCACTCCCCCAGATGGCTGCAACTTCTGGGGCTTCTGAAGCCAGGAGCCAGGAGCCAGGAGCCAGGACTTTCCATTGGTTCTTCCATGCTGGTTCAGGGACCCAATGCCTTGAGTCATCTTCTATTGCTTTCTCAGGCCATAGCAGAGAGATGGATCAGAAGTGCAGCAGCTGAGACGGGAACCGGCCCCCATATGGGGTGGTGGCTCCACAGGCAGTGGTCCCACCTGCTAAGCCACAGCTCTGGCCCTTCCGTGAACTTTGACGTCCTGTAGTTCTGTCTTCCACCTTACCAAGATCTTCGTTTATGTTTGACATGCTCTTTAAACTGTTTACTGACTTCCTGATTCAGGTTATTTTATAGCTTTAGAATTTCTATTTAATTCTTTAAAGTAGAGTCCTATTTTTAGGTGAAAACTTCCCTCTTTCCATTTATTGAGTTGAACATGTGAATCTAATCACTTCTTATCAGTTACTGAGTTGTTGGAGTTACTGCCAGTTCCTATTTTTTCTCTTGACTTTTGGTGACCTGGTTCTGTCTCCTAAACTGTTGATAAACTCCTCAGTGAAAGACATAGTGAGTTAAATATTATAGTCTCTGAAAGATGTTATCTTCATCTAGTGATTATTTCCTTATTTTCTGGAAGAGTACTAAAATAAGGATAGATCAACTTCATCTATTCTGGGATGAAGAGGTTTTAAATGGAGTTTCGGGCTTAGTAAATATAGTATTTTCCAGTTTGCCTTTTCTCCTAGAAAACAGTATCTAAGGTGTCTTACCTGAAATCTCCCAGTGTTTGCAGTTCCCTTCCTTCTTCTCTTTCCCTAAATTACCATGTTTGTGTTTCCAGCCTGCCTAATGCTGGACAACCTGCTTCAATTTGTCTAGAATCTTCAAGGCAGTTTTCTTGAGGTCTTTGCCTCTTATCTCCACCAGATTCCCCCCACACCCTCCCAACTTGGGACTTGGGAAATGTGCTTGAGAGAAACAGCAGGCTCGCCTGGCTGCGTTTGCCGTTTCTCCAGACTCTTTTGTCAAAACCAAGTTGTCTTTGCAGCTCTGGTATCACCTCTGCCTCCCCTCATCTGTGAAGCTGCTTGGATTTTGGCCACTGCTTTCATCTGTCCCATTAGCCACATCCTCTTTACAAATCAGCACAAGTCTGGATGAGACAAGTAATGAGTGACGGTAGGCTCACCTCAATGATGATTCCCTCCCTAAACATTTTGGCCAATGAAGTCTTGGATCTTGTCTAGTATCTTCAGAAAATTGTTGTTGGAGATCCTCTGACAGCAACCTGGCCTTTCTCTCATGCATATTTTAGATTTTTTTCTTCATGTTTTACTGTGGAAAGTTTGAGTACAATGTGTTGTGTTGAAAGTCTTTTCTGGTTGTGTCCAGCGCTGTGGCGCAATGGGTTAACGTCATAGCCTGAAGCGCTGGCATCCCATATGGGCACTGGTTCAAGACCCGGCTGCCCAACTTCTGATCCTTCTCACTGCCTGAGAAACTAGTAGAAGATGGCCCAAATCTTTGGGCCCCTGCGCCTGCATGGGAGACCCAAAAGAATCTCCTGGCTTCAGATCAGTGCAGCTCCATTCGTTGTGGCCATCTGGGGAGTGAATCATCAGATGGAAGACCTCTCTCTCTCTCTCTCTCTCTATCTCTCTCTCTCTCTGTGCCTCTCCTCTCTCTGTGTAACTCTGGCTTTCAAATAAATAAATCCTAAAAAAAAAAAGAAACAAAGTCATTTCTGGTCAAGACTGTTAGGGGTTCTATGTGCTTCCTGTACTTGGACATCCATTTCTTTCTCTGAATCGGGGAAGATTTCTGTAATTATTTCATTAAATAAGCCTTCTAGTCCATTCTCTCTCTCCACACCTTCAGGAACCCCTAAGATCCGTATGTTAGGTCACTTGATAGTATCCCATAAATCTCCAACACTGTATTTTTTAACTTTTATTTAACAAATATAAATTCCCAAAGTACAGCTTATGGATTACAGTGGCTTTTTCCCTTCCATAACTTCCCTCCCACCCGCAACCCTCCCATCTCTCGCTCCTTCTCCCATTCCATTCACATCAAGATTCATTTTCAATTATCTTTACTCTAGGATTGACCACATAATAGGCCATAAAGCAAGTCTCCGAAAATTCAAAAGAATTAGAATCAGACCATGCAGCTTCTCAGACCACAGTGGAATGAAGCTGGAAATTAGCAACTGAGGAATCCCTAGAGTGTATGCAAACACATGGAGACTGAACAACACACTCCTGAATGAACACTGGGTCATAGAAGAAATCAAAAGAGAAATCAAAAACTTTCTCGAAGTAAATGAGGATAACAACACAGCATATTGAAACTTATGGGATACAGCAAAAGCAGCATTAAGAGGAAAGTTTATATCAATAGATGCCTACATCAAGAAATTGGAAAGGCACCAAATAAATGAGCTTTCAATGCATCTCAAGGATCTAGAAAAACTGCAGCAAACCAGAATCAAATTTAATAGGAGAAGGAGAAATAATTAAAATCAGAGAAGAAATCAACAGGATTGAATCCAAAAAATCATTACAAAAAATCAGCCAAACGAAGAGCTGGTTTTTTTTGAAAAAATAAACAAAATTGACACACCATTGGCCCAACTAACTAAAAAAAGAAAAGACCCAAATCAATAAAATCAGAGATGAAAAAGGAAATGTAACGACAGACACCACAGAAATAAAAAGAATCATCAGAAATTACTACAAGGACTTGTATGCCAGCTAACAGGGAAATCTATCAGAAATGGATAGATTCCTGGAAACATGCAACCTACCTATATTGAACCATGAAGACATAGAAAACTTAAACAGACCCATAACTGAGACAGAAATTGAAACAGTAATAAAGTCCCTCCCAACAACAACAAAAAAAAGCCCAGGACCAGATGGATTCACTGCTGAATTCTACCAGACAGTTAAAGAAATGACTCCAATTCTTCTCAAACTATTCAGAACAATTGAAAAAGAAGGAATTCTCCCAAACTATTTCTATGAAGCTAGCATCACATTAATCCCTAAGCTGGAAAAAGATGCAGCATTGAAAGAAAATTACAGACCAATATCCCTGATGAACATAGATGCAAAAATCCTCAATAAAATTCCCGCCAATAGAAAGATCATCCACCCAGACCAAATGGGATTTATCCCTGGGATGCAGGGATGGTTCAATGTTCCCAAATCAATCAATGTGCTACACCACATTAGCAAACTGCAGAAGAAAGGCCATATGATTATCTCCAACACTGTTTTTAAGTTTTCTAATTTTTCTTGTTTTTTGTTGGTCTGACTGAAAAAGATTTCCAATGATTTGTTTTCTAGCTTGGGTGTTTTTTTTCTGCTTCATCAACTCTGCTGTTAAAGCTTTCCACCACGTTTTTAATATGATCTATTGAACTCTTCATTTCTAATATTTCATTTTGATTTCTCTTTAAAATCTCAATGTGATGGGAAAAGTTTTCATTTATGTCATTTATTATTTTTTTTTAGGTCATGGATTTCCTTCTGATTGCTTTTGAGTAATCCTATGATTAATTTTTGAATTCTGTTTCTGGCATTTCCTCAATCTTCATCTCCACATCCTAAATTGAAATTTGTTGTGTTCCTTGGGAGTAGGGAGTCATGACGTCTTCCTTATTCTGGGTTCTTGAATTTCTGTTTTTATTTTTTGGCATTTGTGGAGTTCACTGTTGTTTTTTTTCCTCTGATGGTTTTTACCTTTGAGCTATGCCCCTGTTGTTTAGGGGAATGTCTACACTTTCGGTGAATAACAAGAAGTTGCTCTGGGTGTGGCCAGGGAGCTCTGGTCATTGCTCCAGGGTGGGCAATTATGCAGGGTAACATCCAAGTCAGACATGATAGATCTCCTGTTGTTAACAGAATCGTGGCAATGGCCACCTCTGCTGGTGTGATCACCCCCTCGCCTCCTCTCCTCCAGGTTGAGCAGTGCCTGGGTGTTAGCCCTCAGCAGATAGAACATTCATCTACACCACCACATGAACTGCACAAATGATCTGCATAGGCCTCACTGTGAACATAGTTGCCACTGCAGTGACCTGTTCTAGGCAACCAAGGAGCTCTGAGACTGTGAGACCGCACCCAGTGATTGCTCAGAGATCCAGCTACACCCTGCACTCTCTCATGTAACCACCATGTCACTCCTCCCATCCAGGCTCAAAGTCAGTGAGGACTGGAATCTTTGGATCACATGCATGTGAAAGAACCACTGGCCAGATGTTGCTCTCTCCCTGCCTCTGCCGCCAGTATTGTCAAGAAGATGGCATTCTATCTCAGCCAGTTATGTGCACACACAAGGGCTTCTGTAGGTGCTATCCAAACCCAAAATGGCACCTACATTTTTCTCAGCTGGGTAGCAGGCATTGTTGCAGAGAGGTTTGGGTGACATGAATGTGCCCCCCTCTACTTCCACTGGCTAGCAACTGGTAGTCCCCAGGGCTACAGCCCAGATTCACACCATGCTCTCCCTCCAGCTATATCACCATGGGTTGTGGCAATCAGATCTCATCTCTGTTTCCAAGCTGCCACTTAGTCCAGCTCTTAGCTGCTGCAGTCAGGTGTGGTATCCATGTTCATACTGTGCGTGCATGCCTGCAACATAGGTCCACGGCATTCCTCTTCTTCTTGTAGGATTTCCAGTCCATTTTTCTCTCCAATTCTCCATGAGAGTGTACTTCTTACACCTTTCCTTTTCCTTTTTTTTTTTTTTACTATTTAATGCACTATGTTGTTCCCTAATCCACCATCTTGTAATCTCCTCTCACCTTTGATATCTCAATGATGCAGAGAAAGCACTTGATAAAATACAACATTTTTAATGTTGAAAACCTTAAGCAAATTGGGTATAGAATGAAAATTCCTCAAGGCTACTTATGACAAATCCATGGCCAGCATCCTTCTGAGTGGGGAAATCTGGTAGCATTCCCTCTAAGATCCTGAACCAGAGAAGGATGCCCACTCTCACCATTGCTATTTAATATAATTCTGTAAGTTTTATACAGAGCTATTAGGCATGAAAAGGAAATCAAAGGGATATAAGTTGGAAAGGAGGAAGTAACTATCCCAATTTGCAGATGACATGATTCTATATACAGGAGATACAAAAGACTCCACTGAGACTGTTGAAACTCATAAAAAGAGTTTGGTAAAGTGAAAGGATATAAAATCAGCACAGAAAAATCAATAGCCTTTCTATACACAGACAATGCCAAGGCTTAGAAAGAATTTCTAAGATCAACCCTATTCACAATAGCTCCAAAAGAGTTAAATATTTTAGAATAAATTTAACCAAGGATGTCAAATATCTCTACAATTAAAATTAAAAACATTAAACAAAGAAATAGAAGAGGAAATTAAATGGAAATATTCTATGTTTATGGATAGGAAGAATCAACATTATCAAAATGCCTATACTACCTAAAGCAATTACAGATTCAGTGTGATCCCAATCAAAATACCAATGACATTATTTGCATATCTAGAAAAAAATGATACTAAAATTCATATGGAAACACAAGAGACCATGAATAGCTAAAGCAACCTTATACAACAAAAACAAATCAAGAGGCAACACAATGCCAGATTTTACAACATACTATAGGGCAATTATAATCAAAACAGCCTGGTACTGGCACAAAAATAGGATTGTAGACCAAGGGAACAGAATAGAAACTATAGAAATTAACTCAAACGCCTACAACCAACTTATCTTTGACTAAGGAGTTAAAATCAATCCCTGTAGCAATGACAATCTCTTCAGCAAATGGTGCTGGTAAAACTGTATCTCCACATGCAAAAGTATGAAAGTAGATCATTACCTTACACTTTACACAAAAATCCATTCAAAATGGATCAAAGACCTAAATATATGATGGAAAACATCAAATAACTAGAGAACATTGAGAAAACTCTGCAAGATATTTGCACAGGCAGAGACTTCTTGGAAAATACCCCAGAAGCCCAGGAAATCAATATCAAATTGACAAATCAGATAGCCTCAAGCTGAGAAGCTTCTGTACTGCAAAAGAAACACTCAGCAAAGTGAAAAGGCAACTGACAGAATTGGAGAAAATATTTACAAACAGTGCCACTGATAAAGGGTTAGCATCCAGAATCTACAAACAGCTCAAGAAATTGAACTACAACAACCATAACAAAACAATCCAGTTAAGAAATGGACTAATGATTTGAACAGCATTTTTAAAGAGAGGAAATTCAAATGGCCAACAGACACTTGAGAAGATGCTCAGGGTAACTAGCCATCAGGGAAATGCAACCCAAATCTTGATGAGATTTCACCACTCCAATTAGAATGACTCTCATAGAGAAATCAATGACAAATGCTGGTGAGGAAGTCGGAAAAAATGTACCCCAGTCTACTGTTGGTGGGATGTAAACTGGTGCAGCCACTGTGGAAGACAGTATAGAGATACCTCAGAAATCTGAATATCGACCTACCATATGATCCAGCCAGTCCACTCCTGGGAATTTACCCAAATCAAAAGAAATCAGTATCTGAAAGTTATCTGTGCCTCAATGTTCATTGAAGCTTGATTAATAATAGCTAATATATGGAATTAACCTAGATGCCTATCAATTGCTTACTGTATAAAGAAATTATGGTATATATACACTATGGAGTACTATTCAGCTGTAAAAAAATGAAATCTTGTCCTTTGCAGCAAGATGGACACACCTGGAACCATTATTCTTAGTGAAATAAGCCAGCTCCCAAAAGACAGATAACATATGTTTTCCCTGATCCAAGGTAGCTAATACAGTACCCTAAATGTAATACATTGGAGTGAAATGAACATTTTGAGATTTGATGACTTTTTACATCCCTTGTCTCTTCTACTGACAGTTTTTTTTTCTTCATACTGTTGAACATTTTACTTAGTGTAGGGTTAGTTTTACTATAATTAAGTAAACTTTTTTTTAACTTTTATTTAATGAATATGAATTTCCAAAGTACGACTTATGGATTACAATGGCTTCCCCCCCATACCATCCCTCCCACCCACAACCCTCCCCCCTCCCACTCCCTCTCCCCTTCCATTCACATCAAGATCCATTTTCAATTATCTTAACATACAGAAGATCAAACTAGCACACATTAAGTAAGGATTTCAACAGTTTGCTCCCACACAGAAACATAAAGTGAAAAATAATAGATGATTTTTTTAAATGATGATGAAATCAGATCAGACCTATTGTCATGTTTAATCCCAGTGAGAATCAAGTTGGGAATTGATATATTTTTTTTTTTACAGAAGATCAGTTTAGTATGCATTAAGTAAAGATTTCAACAGTCTGCACCCACATAGAAACACAAAGTGAAATATATTGTTTGAGTACTCGTTATAGCATTAAATCCCAATGTACAGCACATTAAGGACAGAGATCCTACATGAGGAGTAAGTGCACAGTGACTCCTGTTGTTGACTTTACCAATTGACACTCCTGTCTATGGCATCAGTAATCTCCCTAGGCTCCAGTCATGAGTTTCCAAGGAATTAAGTAAACTTAAAGTAGATATTTATAAAAATTAAGAATGGGTATGGGAGAAGGAGGAAGCAGAGAGGTTGGAGCATGGGCTGTAGGGAAGGTAGGGTGAGAAGTATCACTATATTCCTAAATCTATTTATATGAAATGCATGAAACTTTATAACTTATATAATTTTAAAAAATTATTTTGAAGTGTTTATTTAAGAGGTAGACTTACAGAAAGAGAGGGAGAGACAAAGAGAAAGGTCTTCCATCTGCTGGTTCACTCCCCAGATGCCCCCAATGGCAGAGCTGAGCCAATCTGAAGCTGGGAGTCTGGAGCATCTTTCGGGTCTCCCACGTGAGTGCAGGGGCCCAAGCACTTGGCTATCATCTAATGCCTTCCCAGGCCATAGCAGAGAGCTGGATCAGAAGAGAAGAGCTGGGTTGGAAACCAGCACCCATATGGGATGCTGGTGTTGCAAGTGGAGGCTTAGCCCGCTACACCACACCATCAGCCCTCATTTTTTATTACTTTAATAAAAATGGCTACCATAAATGAGCAATAAGTATATTTCTAGAACAGTGCTTAATTTTTTTTAACTTTTATTTAATGAATATAAATTTCCAAAGTACAGCTTATGGATTACAATGGCTCCCCCCACCCATAACTTCCCTCCCACCCTCAACCCTCCCCTTTCCCTCTCCCTCTCCCATTCCATTCACATCAAGATTCATTTTCAATTCTCTTTATATACAGAAGATCAGTTTAGCATACATTAAGTAAAGATTTCAACAGTTTGCACCCACATAGAAACACAAAGTGAAAAATACTGTTTCAGTACTAGTTATAGTATTAAATCACAATGTACAGCACATTAAGGACAGAGATCCTACATGAGGAGTAAGTGCACAGTGACTCCTGTTGTTGACTTAACAAATTGACACTCTTGTTTATGGCATCAGTAATCACCCTAGGCTCTTGTCATGAGTTGCCAAGGCTATGGAAGCCTTTTGAGTTCACCGCCTCTGATCATATTTAGACAAGGTCGTAGTCAAAGTGGAAGTTCTCTCCTCCCTTCAGAGAAAGGTACCTCCTTCTTTGATGACCTAGATCAGTGCTTTAGATATGCAATTCATGACCTAATGAATAGTCATATAGGGTCTTTAAACAGTCCATATAAATACGAATTATGAAAACACTAGGCATAGATTTCATTTTTTTCCTATCAGAATAAATTTATCCTTTAATTACATTTACATTTTTTCTGCTAGCTTTTTAGTACCCTTGTATTCTTGTGTTTTTACATATTTTCCCAATGTTCTAGAACTTTCTAACATATACAACTATGAATGAATGTACTTCAGAAAGCTTACTGAGAAATGGAGTTAGAAGATATGGTTTTTGAAATCCATGCCTGTTTTTTCATAATACACATATTTCATGAAATTTCTCAAGACCCCTCAAACATGTCCCATGAGGATCTGACTAAAGCTTGAAATCCCTCATGTGAATTTGCTCATTCTCACACAATCTTAACTTGTAACTCTTTGACAGCTCTCCACCAATAAGACAAAAGAGGAGGGGAAATGTCATCCCCAATTTCTTTTTTCTCCTATGAGCCTCCTGCAAGGAGGACAGAGCTGAGTGTCACAGCAGGAAATCCTAAGTAATTATGTTAAAAAAATGGCTATGAAAACCACTGCCTTGAACACACCCCACACAGTCAAATTTAAAGCTGAGTGTGTCCCCTGGCGCACAGTTTCTGAAGTTTTTAAAATAACCGATCTTCAGACTTGCCTAATTGGAAACATGCTTGTGTTACTTGCTGTGTAACGCAGACCAACTAGCAAGAAGACAACTCCAGAATATTCAGAGGTGCCAGCACAGGAATAAGGGTCTGAAATCTGCAGGTCTTCGGGAAAGTGGGATCTCCTTACACAGCCGAGGCATGAGGCATCATGGTGCTCCTACTTTTACAGTTGCAAACTCCGAAGGCAGGCAGAAAGATACAAGCATGACTCGTGCTACTGACCAACATGGTGGCCATGTTCTTTAATTGTGACCCACAGATGAAATTGCCTCTTTATTATGATTTTGTTAAAATTGCAATGTCCTGTGATTCATTCTAGGCATTGAATTAGATTCCCTAGAGGTGGGTTCAAGGAATCTTTAATTTAGGAAGCCCACCAGGTGACTGTTAACACAAACTAAGGCTTGGAAACCAGGACTGATGGAGATTAAAAAACAACCACAATGACCTCTCACAACATCTGTTGGCGGTGAGTGGCGTTGACTCACTCTTCCTCTGTTCGATTTTAAGTTGAGTTTTTGTAAATAAAGTTGCCTTTGTTTATACTATATCTTTTCATTTTTGCTTGGTGTTCTGGGAATCAGTCTGAAGGAAAACCCTTGGATGCTCCGTAGATATATTTTGGAAGAAAATACTCAGCTATGTTTATCCAAGTGAAATTAGAAGGAGCTGAAGATTGAGATGCCAGGGAGTAAAAGAGAAGAAACATTAACATTTATGTTTAGGGCCAAAACATATGCTAGAGAGCAAGAAGCATTTTGACAGTGTTTATAACATAGCTGAAGGTAACAGGAGAGGTTCCAAAGTCTTTGTACAAATTGGAATCTCCCTACTGTTAGGGAGTAGTCATCGTCTTCATTAATATTTGTATTTTGTGCCATGTTTTATTAGGCCCCCTTGCAGGCAGCATCTCATCAAATTCTCAAAAGAGTCTAACTGGCTTCTGGAAAGAGCTTCTTTCTCTCACTATGATTTTCCTTGTCTTTTTTCAGTGTTCCAGTTCCCGTAAGTGTCATAGTCATCCACTCAATTGCTTTTGCCAGCACCGCAGGAGGGATCCCCACCACTCCCCTCCTGTCCCTTCCCGTCCCTACCCTCCAACATGTACATGTCTGATGTATTCAATTTGTTGACTCAGAAGATTTTCTGGATGCTCACAAACATACCTGGGAGAGGAAAACAAGAAATCCAGCATAGTGCCTCATGTGGATACAGACTTGTTAGCATCAGAGTGACTGAAACTAAACACCTGGCATTCTTTACAAAAAATGACTGGAGGTGCTTTAGCAATAATAACACCGGGTTATCCTGCTGCTACCATAGGGAGTATGTTGGTATGCCAGCTCTTACTAACCTCCACGAACACTGCCTGGCAGCCCTCCATCCACTGTTCTCCCAGGTGCATCCTGTTGGATATCTACTGCTTTGATAAACACCTCTTCCCACTGTTCTCTATTGAGATCAACACACACCTACTGCAGTTACCTGGGCATTCAGCTGTTTCTCCAAAGTTTGTCATTTATAAATTTTTGGTTTATAGATTACTTGTCCCTCAGTGATTTTGCTACCTTGATTCTTGGCTGTTTTCCTGATTTTGGTGTGTGGTAATAACTCACCATAAATAGTTTTGTTTCTGTGCTACCTCAGTGTCTAATGATATCTAGCTTATTCTGAGTATTGCTTGACAACTTGACATTGCTGTTTCTAGGTTAACAGACATCGAAACGATTTATTGGAAGTACATACCTTGTTGGAAATACTTTCAGCAGCTTTTTATGTTGAAAGCAATTGACTCCAGGTAATAATTAAATCTACATGAAATTAAAGAGCAGTAATTATGGTAATTATAAAAGACAGTATAGTTGCATAGTCTTGTTTCTTCTGCTAACTTAGTTGAAACCAATGATGTAAAATAATATGTATGTAATTGGACTTCTAACATATAGATATGTAGTATTTTTAACAATCATGGAAGAAAAGATATGAGTGGGAGCAAAACTGTATTAGAGAAGGACATGAAAATAAGGGACAAAACTCGTATTACTAAAATCAAGAATTAAATAAAAGACATCAACAGAGATCTTGCAGACTTTATATACATATATGATATATCAACAAGTTATATTAAATGGACATACAACTAAAAAAAACATACAATAAAAACTATTTAGAGGCTGGAGCTTTGTACAGTGGGTTAAAGCCCCGGCCTACACTTCTGGCATGACATATGGACACCCGTTCAAGTCCTGGCTACTTTTCCAATCCAGATAATTGCTAATGCATTGGAAAAGCAGTGGAGGGCAGTGGCAGCCATTTGGGGAGTGAACCAGTGGATGGAAGACTTCTGCCTCTCTCTTTGCATCTGCCTCTCTGTAACTTTGCCTTTCAAATATATAAATATATCTTAAAAAATAAAAATTAAAGACTTCCCCAAAGAAAATTTTTTATATAAATTGGTGTCATTGGTGGATTCTACCAATCATTTCAAGAATTAATATTGATTCCTCAGAGACTTATAAATACTTTACAACTTATTCTGTGAGAATATTACCCCAATATCTAAATCAGACTAATGCATCACAAAAAAGAAAATTATAAATTAATATCTCTTATAAATATAAATGTCAAGAAAAAAACTCCCCAAAATACAAATAAATTTATCAACACACATAAGAGTATTTTTCACCAGGAAGAAGGCTCATTAAGCCCAGAAATACCTAGTTTTAACTACTGAAAATAAATTAATTTAATCCACCATATTAATAGCACAATAACAAAAAACATATTATTACTTCAATAGACACATACATAGCAGCTGACAAATACAAAACTCTTTCATGGTTAAAAAATATGAGTGAGGGGCCGGCACCATGGCTCACTTCGTTAATCTTCCGCCTGCAGCTCCGGCATCCCATATGGGTGCTGGTTCTAGTCCCAGTTGCTCCTCTTCAAGTTCAGCTCTCTGCTGTGGCCCAGGAAGGCAGTGGAGGATGGCCCAAGTGCTTGGCCCCTGCACCCCATGGGATACCAGGAGAAGCACCTGGTTCCTGGCTTCAGATCGGCGCTGCTGTGCCGGTTGTAGCAGCCATTTGGGGGGTAAACCAATGGAAGGAAGACTTTTCTCTCTGTCTCTCTCACTGTATAACTCTATCTGTCAAATAAAAAAAATGAGTGATAGTAGTGGAAGTGAATATGACCTGACAAAGCACATCTATGAAAAATCCACACCTAACTTTCCACTGAAGGATACAATACTTTCTATCTATGGTAAAGAATGAGACAACGATGTCTGTTCTTAACACTTCATTTTTTTTTTTTGTATTTTTTTTCCAAATTGCTACTTAATTGTACTTATTTATAGGGTTTAATGTAAAAATTCAATACATAGATCCAATGTTCCATGATCAAATCAAGATAATCACTATTCCATTTCTTAGGGCTTGGAGACTTTGAAGTATTCATTTCTAGTTCTTCGTAAAATACTCACATGTAACAGGTTGTTGTAAACTATAGATACACTGTGTACACTAGAAATCTTTCCTCCTATCTAACTGTATTTGGTGTTCATTATCATATCTACCTCTATTCCCCCATCCCCACCTTCCCTAGACTCTAGTAATCACTGTTAATTTTTTATAGATTTATTTGCTTACTTCAGAGGTAAAGTTACAGACAGAGAGAGGGAGAGACAGTGGCAGAGAGAGAGAGAGAGAGAGGAGAGAGAGAATCTTCCATCTGCTGGTTCACTCCCCAAATGGCCACAATAGTCTGGAGTTGGGCTGATCTGAAGTCAGGAGCCAAGAGCTTGTTCAGGGTCTCCCAAGTGGGGTCCAGGGTCCCAAGCACTTGGGTCATCTTCCACTGCTTTCTCATACCATAGCAGAGATTATAAGAGGAGCAGCTGGGAAAGAAACCAGCGCCCATATGGGATGCCAGCACTGCAGGTGGAGGCTTAGCCCACCGAGCCACAGCACTAACCCCATTATTCTATTCTCTTCTTTGTTATCGTTACTTCTCTTCAGTTTTGTGTTGAAGATTCTAGCCAGAGACATTAAACAAGAAAATAAAATAAAATGTATGCAGATTGGAAAGGAAGAAGCCGAAGTATCTCTATTCACAGTTGAAATGATCTTGCATGTAGAAAATACTAAGGAATCCACAAAAAACATAGCACTAAAAACAAAGTTGCAGGAGCAAAGATCAATATATAAGATCAGTTTAATATTTCTGAGATAACAATGGATATTCTGAAAATTAAATCAAATACAATTATATTTACAATAGCAATAATTAGGAATAAATGCATCAAAAGAAATGAAGACACCTAAAAACTATACAATATTTCTGAAAAAATAAAAGAAGATCTAAATAAATGGAAAACTATCCCATGTTCATGGACCTGAAGACTCAGTATTGATATGTCAATACTTCCCTAACTACAGATTCAATGAGATTCCTAGAAAAATTCCAGCCAATGTTTTTTCAGAAGAAGAGAAACAGAGCCTAGAAACTATGATGAAAATGAAGAAATTCACAATAGTCAAAATAATTCTGAAATGAAGATTAAAAAATAAGACTCAGACTTCTTGATTTCAAAAACTATGGCAAAGTAACAGTAATGAATAGTGTGTGGTATTGGTTGTGAGGCTAGAATATAGATCAATGAAATAAAACAATGTCAACAAATAAATCTTATCGTTACCTTGATTTTTAGCAATGTTCTAAGATCTAATTTAGTGGTAGGAAAGAATAGTTTTACCAAATACTGGTGCTAGAAGAACTCCATATTCATAAGGAAAGAAGGAAGTTGGGCCCCCACTTCACCTTATATACAAAATTAACCAAAACAGGAATATTGGCTTAAATGCAAAAGTTAAAACTATTAAATTCTTTTTAAAAATTTTGTAACCTTGAGTTAGACAAAGTTTTCTTAATTAGAATACCAAAAGGCTCTGTGACAGAGCAAGTTAAAGCCCTGGCCTGAAGCGCAGGCATCCCATATGAGTGCCAGTTCTAGTCCTGGCTGCTCCTCTTTCAATCCAGCTCTCTGCCATGACCTGGGAAAGCAGTAGAGGATGGCCCAAGTCCTTGAGCCCCTGTATCCACTTGGGAGACCCGGAGGAAGCTATCTGGGGAGTGAACCAGAGGATGGAAGACTTCTTTTTCTGTCTCTACCTCTCTGTAACTCTGTCTTTCAAATAAATAAAATAAATTTTTAGAACAAAGGTAGAACACCAAAATACAAGTGACAAAAGAAACATTAGATAAATTGGACTTAGTGAAAATTTAAAAAAAGTTGTGCTTCAAGGAATGCCATTAACTCACTGAAAATATCAGTCACAGAATGAAAGAAAATATTTACAAATTATAATTATATTTGTTATATAAGAATTGTATCTAGATAGAGAACTCTCATAATGAAGTTTAGAAAAATGAAACTAGACAAATGAACTGAATAGCTCTTTCTATAAAATATATAAAAATGGAATATAAACATATGAAAAGAGATTTAACAACATTAGCCAATAGGGAATGGAAATCAAAACCACAGTGAGATAACTTCACGCCTACTTTCAAGGCTGTAATTAAGATGTAGAGAAATTGGAACTTTCATATATGTGCGAATGCAAAATCTTATAACTACTTTGTAAAACAGTCTGGTAGTTCTTTTATGTGTTAAACACAGAGTTACCATATGATCTAGCAATTCTGCTGCTAAATAGAATTGAAAACATATGTCCCAAGAGAAGTGAAAACTATATTCATGACAAAACGTGTACACAAATATTCCTAGTAGTATTATATATCACTGCCTTGATGAAAAACAACTCAAATGTCCACCTGCCCACCAATGCAAGAATGGATAAATAAATGTAAGGTACCTATTCACTGGAATATTATTTGATCATAAAAAAGAATAAATTGCTGACAGGTACTGCCACATGTGTGGACCTTGAAAACATGAGGTAAGTGAAAGAAGTCAGTCACAAAAGAGCATATACTGAACTCTGTTTATATTTAAAATCCAGAATAAATAAATCCATAGTAATAGAAAAGATACTAGAGTTTTTCCAGGTTTGTGTTTTGGGGGACTAAGGACTACCTGCTAGATGAACATTGTATGTCATTACTGTTAATTAGATATCTTGCAATATCTTTCATTGGTGATTTTAGTTTTAAAGAGTGCAGATCTTGATAAAAGTTTTTGAAAATTTTCCTGTATATTTTTTGAGTTATTACTGATCATTTTTAATATTTTGAACTTCCTATTAACGGCACTAAGTTTCAAATTCAATGATCTGCCTATGATATGACTTGAAGTGTTCTCAATAAATTCCTTTGGCAGAGAAGATCAGATTTCAATTGTATAATTTCATTTCCTCACAAGGAGGTGGAATAGAATGACTATATCTTTTTAGAAATGATTTAAAGCAGGCCTCATTACACACCTGAATGATGAGCAGGCATATGCCTCTGAACTATCAGCTTCTCTAATCCACAGACTTCATTGAGGCAAACAGTACAACTGTTGATAAAACCAAAGTTTGGTTCTGGAGGCTATCCCATACCAAAATTACCAATTTAAGTGTACACTGCACTTTAAAATGTCTCTGATGTATTTGAATAAAATATTCTACAGAGTAACAAGAGGGTAGTATGAGAATCCAGCTAGGACGTCAATGCATTCAGAAAAGATGTAATGCTGCTTGGCCTAGTGCATTGTAAAGGAGATCCAGAAAATCAAGGTGGGGGTCAGATGTATCATATATAAAATAATTTGGAATGGATAGGATCTTCTGATCAATTAGATGTGTACTAGAGATGGATGATTGACAGAAGGAAAAATATTCTTACGTATTTGGCCTGAAAAACCAAGTAATTGTTATGTACAAAAACAAGATAAAAATGGGAGAAGCAAGTTTAGGGGGAAGAGCAAGATTAGTATTAGAAAAGATAAGTGAAATGATGAGCTGATTTTTTGAAAAAAAAAAAAATGACAGACGGATGGCCCAACTACCCAAAAACAAAGCAAAAAGTGGAAGAAGATTCAAATCAATAAAATTAGAGATGAAAAAGGAAATGTAAAAACAGATACCAGAGAAATAAAAATAGTCATCAGTAATTACTGAAAAAAAGCTGTATGCTGGGGCCAGCACTGTGGCGTAGTGGGTAAAGCCACAGCCTGCAGTGCCGGCATCCCATAGGAGCGCTGGTTCGATTCCCGGCTGCTCCACTTCCAATCCAGCTCTCTGCTATGGCCTGGGAAAGCAGTAGAAGATGGCCCAAGTCCTTGGGCCCCTGCACCCACATGGAAAATCTGGAGGAAGCTCCTGGCTCCCAGCTTCAGATCTCCTTAACTCCAGCCATTGCAGCCATCTGGGGAGTGAACCAGCAGATGGAAGACTTCTCTCTCTCTCTCTCTCTCTTTCTGCTTCTCTGGAGTTCTGACTTTCAAGTAAAACAAATAAAAATCTTTAAGTAAAAAAAAAAGCTGTATGCCAGCACATCAGGAAACTTAGCAGAAATGGATAGATTATTGGACACAAACAATCTTCCAAATTGAGTCATGAGGACACAGAACAACTAAGTAGACCCATAACTAAGATCTGGAACCAGGCAATGATGCCACTTTCAGCATTGCTATTCAATATACTCCTGGAAGTTTTAGCCTGAGCCATTGCCAAGAAATAGAAATCAAGAGGATACAAATTCAGAAGGAAGAAGCCAAATTATCCCTATTTGCTGCTGACATGATCCTATATTTAAGGGATCTAAAAGACTCCACCAAGAGACTATTGGAACTCACAAAAGAGTGCTGTAAAGTAGCAGGATATAAAATGAAAACAGAAAAATCAGTAGCATTTGTATACATGGACAATGCCAAAACTGGGAAAGACCTTCTAAGATCAATCTCATTCACAGTATCTCCAAAAACAATTAAATAACTTGGAATAAATTTAACCAAGAATATCAAGTTCTCTATGATGAAAACTATAAAACATTAGAGAAAGAAATAGAAACAGACATAAAAAAGTAGAAAAATCTTCCATGTTCACAGATCACAAGAAAAATATGATCAATATACCCATACCACCAAAAGCAATTTATAGATTCAATGTTATCCCAATGAAATACCAACAGCATTCTTCTCAGATCTAGAAAAAAATGATACTAAAATTCATATGGAAACACAACAGACCATGAATAGCTACAGCAATCTTAAATAACAAAAACAAAGCCAGAGGCATCACAATACCAGATCTCAAGACATACTACAAGGCAGTTACAATCCAAACAGCCTGATACTAGCACAAAAACAGGCTTGTAGACCAATGTAACAGAATAGAAACTCCAGAAATCATTCCATTCATCTACAACCAACTTTTATTTGACAAATGAACTAAGATCAATCCCTGGAGCAATGATAGTCTCTGCAGCAAATGGTGCTGGGAAAACTGGATCTCCACATGCAGAAGTATGAAACAAGAGCCCCACCTTACATCTTATGCAAAAATTTACTCAAAATGGATCAAAGACCTAAATCTATGACCTGATACTCTGATATCCAGAACATTGGGGAACCCTATAAGACATCAGCATATGGAAATACTTCTTGGAAGAAAAATGCCAAAAGCACAGACGATCAAAGCCAAAATTGACAAATAGGATTACATCAAACTGAGAAGATTCTGCACTACAAAAGAAACACTCACCAAAGTGAAGAGGCAACTGACAGAATGGGAGAAAATATGCAACTGAGAAAGATTAATTTCCAGAATCTATAAAGAACTCAAGAAACTCAAAAATAACAAAACAATCAATCCAGTTAAGAAATGGGCAAAGGACCTGAACAGACATTTTTCAAGAGAAGAAATTCAAATGGCCAACAGACACATGAAAAAAATGCTCATCATCAGTAGCCATCAGGGAAACGAAACAAAGCTTTCACCTCACCCCAGTTTAGATGGTTCTCATACAGAAAGCAGCAAACAACAAATGCTGATGAAGATGTGGACAAAAGGGTACAATTGTCTGCTGCTGGTGGGAATGTAAACTGGTGCAGCCACTGTGGTAGAGAGTATGTAAATATCTCAGAAAGCTGAATATAGACCTACCCTATGACCAGCCATCCTACTCCTGATAATTTAAACAAAGGAAATGAAATCAGCATCTGAAAGAGTTACCTGTACTCCCATGTGTATTGCAGCTCAATTCATTATAGCTAAGATATGGAATCAACCCAGATGTCCATCAGCTGAAGACTGGATAAAGAAATTGTGGTGTATATTAAAAAAATGATTTGAAAAATGGAATCCTGTTATTTGCAACAAAACAGATGCAACTGGAAACCATTATACCTAGTGAAACAAGCCAGTCACAAAAAGACAAAAACAAAAACAAACAAAAAAAACCAAACAGATGTTCTCTTTGGTCTGTGTTAATTAACAGAGTACATAAAAGGTAATCTATAGGATTGAAATTGATGCTTTCAATGTGTCAATGATTTTGAATAGCCCTTTTCTTGACTGTTATGGAACAGTGTTTTTTTTTGTTTTTCTTTGTATTTTTTTCATATTTTCATCATACTATCTGTTGAACTCTCTACTTAACTTAGAGAGTTATAAGTATAAAGTTATGAGTATAAAGTTAACTAAAAACAGATCTTTTAAAAAAAATAAAAGTGGGAATGGGAGAGGGAGGAGGAAGAAGTGTAGAAAATGGGCAGGAGGAAGGTAGGGTGGGATGAATCATTATTTTCCTAAATTTGTGTATATGAAATGCATGAAGTTTGTATTCCTTAAATAAAATTTGAAAAACAAATAAATAAATCCTGATATTGAAGTATGACTCACAAGTGAAAAAATAGAAAAAGAATTAGTGTTATATGTATTAAATTTGAAACATCTAAGTGGATCTTAAAAATAAAGTTGGATATTGGAGAGTGGAACTCAGATTCTAGATTAAATCTAGGCAGAAACATCTAAGAATCATCCGTGAATAGGTGATATTTTACCATGAAATTGTATGAGGTCACCTGCAGAATAAATTTGTGGAGTAAAAGATAATTGGTGAGGAGGCCTGAGCTCTGGAGCGTTCTTTCATTTGGAGGTCAAGATGGGACACAGCTAAAGGAATTGAGAAGGAAAACCAAGGAGAATGGCATCTCATAAACTTAGTCATCATATTTTCAAAGAAGGTATAGTCAGTTTGGAAAATGCTGCTGAGGGCACCAGTAATGAGTATTCATTTTTACCTTTGAATTTACCACAAGAAGATCTGGGGGCCTTTGATAGCTTCAGTGGATTGAAATTCATAATTGGAGGGTCTTCAAGAAGGCTCAGACCCACCAGTGTCTACTGCAGCATAGTATGGCAGACATCTCCTGCTGCAAAGTTTTCTCTCTGGCCTTTTTATCCACCAGTTGTGCCCCAAAGGGACATCCACTTGTCTATGCACTGTCACATTTGCAGAGCCAAACCATGTAGAAAGTCCATAGGCAAGATGAAAAACTCAGATAATCTATTTCATATGGAAAGCTATGACAATATAATCATCAGTTGGGGTGGGCATTTGGCCTAGCAGTAAACATAGCTGCATCCCTATCAGAGTTCCAGACTTCAATATGTGTGCCCCATTGTAGCTTCCTGGGAATGTGGACCCTGGGAAGCAGCAGGTGAAGGTAGAAGTGATCGCATTCCTGAACCCACATGGGAGACTTGGGTTGAGTTTCCAGCTCCTGATGTTGGCTATCACATTGGAAGGTATTTAGGCTAAAATCATGTCAAGTCCCTGCAATTCAGTGGTATTTCAAGTATCCAATACCCCAGTGTGAAGATGTGTAAAACTGTGGTTGGAATGAGTGAATGCAGACAAGAATGTCAGGAAATAATAACCCAGGATGCAGTAGCAGAAGAGACTCCATGTTATAATGTCTGTGGAGGGGGAAAGAAAAGTGAACTTAAACTGGCCAAGAGAATGTAAATGTCACTGGAATTCAGTAGGACATCTGCAGCTCGAATTTGCCCTGTATCAATTTTATAGCCTGTAAGAGGCTCTTAGCCCAGAGCTCAGAAACAGAAGTGGAAAGATGCAAGCTATTTGTTATTAGGACATTTTTGTCTCTTTAGATGTAACTACAAAGTTTGTTTATTCAAAACAAAACATTTTTACTTCAAATATAACAAAACTAAAAAAGACTGTATAATGGTGAGTACTAGGCAAACTTTGAAGATTCTTTTCTGTTATCTGTGGTTACTAAAATCCAAAGTTGATTCAAAAAGCATATGGAAAATGGAATTAAAAGAAAGTTTATTTTGGTGTAAAAATTTCTATTATAAATGCATGATATTTTCATAGTATGCCCTTTCTGTGAACCTTCTGCAGCCCCTGATGTAAAAGTGAAAATAATTCGATTGTGTCCAGTCATTTGTGGGGACGTAGCAAAGTTTGAAACACTTTGTATCTTCCTCATTTGTTTTCTTTTTAAAATATGCACTATAAATTGGTGTTAATCAAACTTCACTTTTATTTTCTCAACTACTTATGGTTTTTTTAAATTTTTATTTATTTATTTGGAAAGCAGAGAGACAGAGAGAGATCTTCCCTTTGCAGATTCACTCCCATGATGCCCCACAACAGCAGGAAAATCAGGAGCCTAGAGCTATGCCAAACACAAACACTTCCTTAACTGAACTACATATGAAGAAAGATGGTGGACCTGACTTACCCCAACTGGCAGCCACTAGCTTTGTGTGGCTACTGGACACTTGGATTGCATCTGGAATTGGCACTTTAGTTTATTAATTTTCATTTATATTTACAAACTGACAAGTGGTTGAAAATATTATGTACACTTGAAACAAGTTGATTCTGTGAAATTTTTTGTACAATAAGTAATATAGAATCTAAAGATCAAGGATTTCCAATAGAAAGCTAGCATTCAAATTGAGATGTTTTATACATGTAAAATACATGCTCTCAAAAATTCAGTATGAAAACAAACAGTAAATGATCTCATTAAATTATTTTTATGTTTATTTTTGTGCTGTAATTGTATTTTGGATATGTTGGATTAAATAAAATATATTAAAATTGATTTCACCTGTTTCTTTTTACTAGTCTTTTTAAATATGTAAACTAGAAAATTAAAATTTTTATTTGTGGCTTATTCTGTGTTTACATTAGATATTGCCCTAGTCTTCAAGAACATACAGATTTTTGAGAGGATAAGAAATTGTGACTAGGGCTTTATTTTACTATTAATCCATTGAGTGGAATTCCTCTAAAACAGAAACCAAATGCACACATGATTTGGGCTGAGAATTTAACTCCTTCACTTTTCATGGAGTATGGGACTCGTAGGTCTTACCAGCTAACATGAGTCTCCTAAGGGAATTTAGAAGTAAACTCACTTTGCTTTATTTCAGTATCAATGAGTTGCTTAATTTCTGAATATATAAGTTGTAATTCAGCTTTAGAGTGGTTTAATGAGCAATGTTTTTTAGATATTTTTAGAAATAATACTCGTTATGTAACTGTTGTTGTCAAGTGAAAATTCTGTTTTATAAACAATCATCCTTGGCCGGCGCCGCGGCTCACTAAGCTAATCCTCCGCCTAGCGGCGCCGGCACACCAGGTTCTAGTCCCAGTCGGGGCGCCGGATTCTGTCCTGGTTGCCCCTCTTCCAGGCCAGCCCTCTGCTGTGGCCAGGGAGTGCAGTGGAGGATGGCCCAGGTGCTTGGGCCCTGCACCCCATGGGAGACCAGGAGAAGCACCTGGCTCCTGGCTCCTGCCATCGGATCAGCGCGGTGCGCCGGCTGCAGCGCGCTGGCCGCGGCGGCCATTGGAGGGTGAACCAACGGCAAAGGAAGACCTTTCTCTCTGTCTCTCTCTCTCACTGTCCACTCTGCCCATCAAAAAAAAAATAAAAATAAAAATAAATAAATAAACAATCATCCTTTAGGTGTAAACTTGTGACACCATGTACAATTGTCTATGAAATGTTACGTTATCTATAACTTAAAGTTGATTTAGAATGTACTTTACTTAATATACTAAATGATTTTGTAACTAAATCAGATGTCATTTACTTTTCCTAGTCTTTATTTTTATTGTGTATATTATACTGAATAATGTACAACAACACAACTTCCTTACAAAGTCAAGAATCGTGTTACTTTAGGGGCTAATTACTAACTGCCATATATAAAATTAGCTACTCATTATTGAGACTAAAAAATTTTATTTATATATAATCTATGCAGAAAAAATAACTGAAATCTTGATTTTTCTTGTGTTATTTTTATTTTACTTTTTATTATGAAAATTTCCAAACATTTAACAGGGTGTAGGATAGTGACTTCTTGTACATTCATTAACATGATCCCTCAAATATTACTGTTTTTCTTATCTTATTTACCCATGCCTCTAAATAGTCTTTTTCTAGAGTTTGTAAAGCATTATTTTATTGACTTATAAGTGTTCTAAGAATATTTAGTTTTTTTTAATAATTACCATATCATTATAAAACTTAATAAAATTAGAACTCCATATACAAATGTTAATTTAATGTTGGTTTGTTTGAATCCAGGATGCAAATGCTAGCTACTCTTCTGTGGCTTTGAGTTCATCCTTGACACCGGCTGTCACCTGTTCCACACTCCCAGCTGTGCACATTGCACATATGTGTGTATTCTGTCTCTATCGTGTGGTAGCTATGCCAGAGCTGGACCTCATCTCTCCTAATAGCGGGACTTGTACATACATGCAATAATTTGTAAAGTTTTACAAAACAAATAGTTAGCTTTGAAAGTGACTAAAATAACATTCGTATGACTTAGTAAAGAAAAAATTACAGTGTAAAAGAGAAGAAATTGGAGGTAGAAAAGGAAAGACAATGATTTTAAGGACTTAAAATGTCTACTATTTATGTATGCAATATTCATACATTTATTTTTCTAGGAAAGGGAAGGGTCTGAATGGAGACTTAACTGGAAGAAAAATAGATTTAATGGAGTTTTTTAAGAGTTGTTTTTGATTTTGTTGTACAAGATTGCTTTAGCTATTCAAGGGCTCTTGCGTCTCCATATGAATTTCAGCATCATTTTCTCCAGATCTGTGAAGAAAAAGTATAAGTCAATAAAGAGTAAGAATTGACAGCAAATGGGTCCAGCTGTAAAGCTGTTTATCTTGTCACTCCGGAATGTTCCCCTCTACAACACAGCTGCCTCCTTCCCCTGCTCTCTCCAGTGAGGACCCATGTGATACTGTGCTGATTAATCTAAAGACTGAAGAGTTTTATTGATGAGAATCTTTCATTTATGCACTTCTTTTTCTTTTTTCATATTTGAAAAGCACAGACACACACAAACACACACAAACACACACACACACAGAGAAAGAGGTTGAGAGAAAGGGATCTCCCATTGTGGGTTCACTCCCCAGATGCCTGCAATAACTGGGGCACGGCAGGCTGAAGTCAGGAGTCTGGAACTTAATCTGGGTCTCCTAGGAGCGTGGTGGGAACCCGAGTACTTCAGTCATCATCTGATGCCTCCTAGGATGTGCATTAGCGGGAAACTCGATCAGAAGCCGTGGAAGGTCTCTAAATAAAGCGCTCTGACACAGAATGTGGACATCCCAAGAGGCGACTTAACTGCTGCCCCAAACACTCACCCCTTGGTGGGGATCCTTCTATTGAGACAGGCTTATGATACCTGTCACAGCCTCATACATTGTTCTCCAGCCAAAGGAGGAAATGACAACTTCTCAGAGCCTGGTCGTCTGCCAACCTAATTTGTGCCATAGTTAGAGTTGTTTTTGGAATGTCAAAGTCAAATGTCAAATTTCTCCCTGTATTGCCCATCCTATTCTGTTGGGGCACATTGTACCTGTGTGGATATTGTGGATGCCTGTGTGCATACTGTGCACATACTATGCTTCATATACTATGTCTCTTTGTAACTCATAGGAAAAGAATCCCTGCAGAGAATTTGAAGCCGGGTGCCCCTGTTTCAGAAAGTTTCCTGGCGCTGGCTAATCCTGCACCTGGTGACAGATATCTGTCTGCACGTCTAAAGGAAATTTGCTGAAGTCTAATCTGAGGATCAAAAGGCCTTCAGAATCAGAGCTATAGTGAAAAACAATGACAGAATTATTAAACATGACTGCATTTCATCATAAAAGATTAATTATTTACTGTAGAATCAAGGGACTATAATGAAACTAAAATCCATCAACCATCTTCATTTAACCAAAGCAAAATGTAAACCTAAGAGTATCCTAGTGACAAAGAACTATTTTATCCATTCTTCAGATTTTTCTTACTTTTGTGTTATCATTATTAATATTTCATTCACACTGCAAAAAGATTAAAAATTACTAAAACTTTTGTCACAGGAAGATATTGTTATTGGATAGTTTGCTGGAATTCGAAGCAAATTAACATGGGTATGAGTACTAGCTTATACTTACAAAATGAAAGGCAATGTCAATATATCTACAACCATAGGAAACTTGCATTAGTGCCAAATTTTATATACATATACACATGAATTCATGTACAAATTGCTAATCAGAATAGTTTCCCTCAAATATCTACAGTCAATGCTTTATGTCATGGATTATAGAGGTCATAAATATCTCATTAGAAATTAAGCAGATTCTTCAAGAAGTAGTATTATAATTAGTTGTCTAAAACACTTTAAATAAAATAAAGTTGTCAAAAAAGATGCTTATAGTATTTGAATTTTACATAATGGGGTGGTTCCCCAATACTCTTTTGTTTATTATTTTCAAAAATCAAATATATTTGGGTATGATTTACCTCCAGTATCATAAACCTGTTGTTAGGATTTGGAAAGGGATTTCTTAGAATCTAAGTCATACTGAGAAGTATGCACATTTTCATGGTATTGGTATTTCCATTTATTTCTATATATTCTTCAATTTCAGTCATCAATTGTTTGTAATTTTCCTTATAGAGATCTGTCACCTCTTTGGTTAAGTTTATTCTCAGGTATATAGCTATTGGAAATGAGATTACTTTCATAATTTCTTTTTCAGGTGCTTCACTGTTGGTATATAACAATGCTACTGATTTTTGTCTTGCTACTTTGCTGATTTTTTTTATTCATGTAGCAGCTGATGAAGTTTGAGTTTTTGTACATATAAGGTCATATCATCTGCAAACAGTGACAGTTTGGTTTTCTCCTTAAAATTTGAACGTCTTTTATTGCTTTCTCTTGGTTGATTGCTCTAACTAGGACCTTCAGTAATATATTGAATAAAGTGAAGAAAGTGGGCATCTTTGTGTTGTTCCAGATCTTAGAGATACAGTTTTCAGCTTTTCCCAATTCAATATGGTATTTGCTATTGACTTGTTTGTTATATATAAGTCTTTATTATGATGAGATATGTTCCTCCTATGAATAATTTGGTCAGTTTTTAATAATGAAGGGATGCTGAATTTTATCAAATGCCTTTTCCATATGTATTGAGATTATACCATGATTTCCAATCTGTTGATATGGTATATTACAGTTATTGATTTTCATATGTGAAGACATCTTGCATCCCTTGGATGAAATCCACTTGATCTTGATGAATGAGCTTTTTAATGTGCTATTGGATTCAACTTGCTAGTATTTTGTTGAAGATTTCTACATCTGTGTTCATCCAGGATATTGGCCTGTAGCTTGATTTTTCTTGTTGCTATTGTGTTATCATAAGGGTTTGTTATCAAGATAATAAAGGCCTCATAGAATAAGATTGGGAGAGTTCCTCCTCTTCTAGATTTTGTAACAATTTAAGAAGAATTGATGTGATTCTTTTTTTAATGTTTGGTAGAATGTAGGAGTGAGTTCTTCTGGTCCTGGACTTTTTGCTGATGGAAGAATTTTTTTTATCGTTTATTATTTAGATAATCTGTCCTTATGATCCAATCTTGGTAGCATGTATGTATCCAAGAGCTTGTCATCTTTACTAGGTTATAAAACTTTTTGCCATATTATTGTTTAGAGTAATCTCTAAAAATCCTTTTTCCATCTGTGGTGTCAGTAATAATGTTTCCATTCATCTTATATGTATTTAAAACCTCTTTTTCTTTCTTAGTTTAGCTAAGGGATAAATTTTGTTTGTTCAAAAAAACTTTCTTTCTTTGATTTTTGTATTAATAATTTTAGTCTGCATGTTATTTATTTGTGCTGTGTTATGATTTCTTCCCTTATAACAATTTTTTTTGGACAGGCAGAGTTAGAGAGAGACAGAGAGAAAGTTCTTCCTTCCGTTGGTTCACTCCCCAATTGGCCACAATGGCTGGAGATGTGCTGATCCGAAGCCAGGAGCTTCCTCTGGGTCTCCCATGCGGGTGCAGGACCCAAGCACTTGGGCCATCCTCCACTGCCTTCCTGAGCCACAGCAGAGAGCTGGACTGGAAGAGGAGCAACTGGGACAGAATCTGGCGCCCCAACCAGGACTAGAACCCGGGGTACTGGTGCCGCAGGTGGAGGATTAGCCTAGTAAGCCACGGCGCTGGCCCCCTTATAACAATTTTGGGTTTGATTTGTTATCATTTTTCTTTTCTTAAGGTTTATTTTATTTAGGCCGGCGCCGTGGCTCACTTGGCTAATCCTCTGCCTGTGGTGCCGGCACTCCTGGTTCTAGTCCCGTTCGGGGTGCCAGATTCTGTCCCAGTTGCTCCTCTTCCAGTCCAGCTCTCTGCTGTGGCTTGGGAAGGCAGTGGAGGATGGCCCAGGTGCTTGGGCCCTGCACCCCATGGGAGACCAGGAGGAAGCACCTGGCTCCTGGCTTCGCTCAGCAAAGTGCAAGGGCTGCAGCGCGCCAGCCATGGTTGCCATTTGCGGGGTGAACCAATGGAAAAGGAAGACCTTTCTCTCTCTCTCTCATTCACTGTCTAACTCTGCCTGTCAAAAAAAAAGGTTTATTTTATTTAGAAAAGCAGAATTACAGGGGGGAAGATACATAAAGGGAGAGAGGGGGGAAAGGAAGCGGAAGGTTGTGGAGAGAGAGAGAAAGAGAGAAGAGAGAGAGAGAATCTTCCATCCAGTGCTTCATTTCCTAAATGGCTGCAACAGCCGTGGCTGGTCCAGCCCAAAGCCAGGAGCCTGGGACTTCCTCTGGGTCTCCCACATGGCTGACAGGGGCCCAAGCACTTGCGCCGTCTTCTGCTGCTTTTCCTGACCATCAGCAGGGAGCTTGGTGAGAATGAGAGCAGCTGGAACATAACTGGTGCCCTTGTGGGATGCCAGCATTGCAGGTGGCAGCTTAACCCACTGCATCACAATATTGGCCTCAATTTGTTCTTGTTTGTTTTAGATCTTTCTGTTTTATTGATACAGGCATTAATTGCTGTCAGCTTCCCTGTTTGTACTGTTTTTTTCTGTAATTCATAGGTTTTGGTGTATTTTGTTTCCTTTTTAATTTATTTGTTTAGTAGTATGCTGCATGATTTCCATGGGTTTCCAAAGCTCACCTTGTTTTTCTTATTGTTGATTTCTGTTTGTATTGCGTTATGGTCAGAAAAGTCACTCAATATGTTTCCAATCTCTTAAATTTTTTGAGACTTGTTTTGTGATTTATCATATGGTCTATCCTGGAAAATGTTCTCTGTGCTGCTCAGAAGAGTGTATATGCTTCAGCTGTTGTATGGAAAATTCTGGAGATAGCTGTCAGGTACAACTGTTTAAAGTAAAATTTAACTCTGCTGTTTCTTTGTTCATATCCTGTCTGTCTGGTCTCTCCAATTCTGAAAGTGTGGTGCTTAAGTCCCCTATTAGAGTCTATCTTGACCTTTACTTCCATTAGTATTAGTTTATATATTTGATTGCTCCAATATTGTGTGCATATGTATTTACAAGTGTTATCTGATCTTGCTTGATTGAACTCTTTGTTGTTATATTATGACCTTATTGGTCTCTTTTGCTTTTGATATAAAAATTATTTTTACCTGATAGAAGTAAGGTTACTTCTGCTATGTTTTGAGGTAAATTTGCAAGGAATATCTTGTTCTATCCTGTACTCTCAGTCTGTGTGTGTCCTTAGAGGTGAAGTGAGTTTCTTGTAGGTAGTTTTTACCTGGATCCTGTTTTTTAATGCATTTGATCACTATACATATTTTAATTGGAGAATTTAGTCCATTGATATTTAAAGTAATTCTTCATAGGTAAGGTCTTACTGCTATCATATTTATAATTGTTTTTGCATTTTTATGATAAACTCCTATTCATTCTACCCCTCTTAAAATCTTTATTTAGGGATAGCAACTTTCTCTAATGGTGTACTTTGCTATCTTGCTTATTATTTTTGGTAAGTCTGGGTATAGATATGTTTTGTGGTTACTTTGAGGCTTACAGAAAGCCTCTTTTGACAATGGTAAGCTATCTTGGTAACAACATTAATTCTAAATATAGGAAATGAGACAAACAGAAAAAAGAAATAAGAAATATAAATATAGTACCCTACATTTGTGCTCCATTCCTCTCCACACTTTGATGTTGGACATTATGCTTTACCTCTTTCCAATTGACTTTCTCTTAGCATTTCTGTGTATAAAATTGCCTTTAGTCTTCAAAGTAAAGATACCAAGGATTTACCTACCAGGTTTACAATTCCAGTGAGTTTTCTATTTTCTGATTTTTTCCCTCTTGTTAGCATCTTCCAGTTTGAGGAATTCCTTTTGTCTTTTCTTGTAAGGCAGGTTTGGAAGTGATAAATTCTCTAAGCTCTGATTTGTCTGGGGGTGATTTTTTCTTTCTCTCCTATCTGAAAGATAGCTTTACTAGATACAGTATTGTTGGCTAGAAATCCTTTCCTTCAATACCATAAATGTCTCATCCCACTTCCTCCCATTCTGCAAGGTTTCTGCTGAGAAGTCTGCAGTCAAACCAACTGGGACCATTGTATGTGCTATTTGCTTCTGTTCTTTTACAGCTTTGTGAATCCTCTTTATCTTTAAGATAAAGAAGACCTTGAAGACCTGGGCAGTGACCCTTGACCTTCTTGTTTCTAGGTAATTGCTTCTTTCCCCAGGCTTGGTGAGCTTCCTGTCATTATATCTTTGAATATGCTTTTGACCTCTGTAGCATTCTCATGTTCCTCTTGATTCCCAGTCAACTCAATTATTTGCTCTTTACATGCTAGCCCATTTTTCTCCTAAGTTTTAATTTATCTTGATTCTGAATTTGTCTTTTGGATAGATAATTTGTGGTATATAGATTGCCATTGATATTTCTATATTGATTTTTATAAACTGCAAGTTTATTCCACTTTTTATTCTTATATATTTCCTTCTTCCATAGATGTTGTCTGAACTCTGGTTGCTATTTTGTGATTTCTTAAATATGGAGTTCTACTATGTGACTAGAGAGTAAGAATAACTAGCTGTGCTAGTTATGTCCACATGGTTTGTTCACAGTTTTTATTTAAAAAAGTATTACTAAACTTAGAATAAAATGAACTAAAGTATATAGCTTGAGGACTTTTTATGCTGTGTGCATATGACATTCATGGCAGTCACGTACAAATTAAGATTTCCAAAATGTATTTTAGCAAATTCCTTAGTTGTTCTCATGCTGTAACAATTTCCAGATGTAACTAACAGTTTAGCCTCAATTACAATGTATTTGTCTTGTCTGGACTTGAACTTTCTGTAAATAGAATCATTCATGGGGCTGGCATTGTGCAGCAGGTGAGGCCCCTGCTTGTGACACTGGCATCCCAAGTTGGAATACTGGCTTGTGTCCCAAATGCTCTGCTTCTGATCCAGCTCCATTGTAAAGCACCTAGGAAGGCAGAATATGAGTTACTGGGCCCCTATCATTCACAAGGGAAACCAGAATGGAGCTCCAGCTGGTTCCTCGTTTCAGCCTAATCCCTCCTTGGTTGTAGTAGTCACTAGAGGAGTGAATCAGCAGATGAAAGATCTCTCTCTCCCTCTCTCCCTCTCTCTCCCTGCCTCTCTCTTTCTCTGTTACTCTACTTTTCAAATAAATATTTAACAAAAAGAATTTAGTATGAATACTTTTGTTTCTGGATTCTTTCACTGATTTTTATTTCATTATCTTCATCCATGTTTTAACTTTTTTTTTTTTGCTACTTTAATTGCTTTGTGTTATTGCATAATACAAATATGGTGCAGTTAGTTTTCTCTTTTTATGTTGAAATTCATTTTTCAGCTTTTGGATGTTAGGAACTAAGTTATTAAGATAACGAGTACTATGAGAAATCTTGTAGGTATTTTTGGCAGATTTACATACTTGTTACTTTAATCTGTTGAAGATTTATTTATCTATATATGAGAGGTAGAGTTACAGTTAAAGACAGAGAGAAAGGTCTTCCATCAGCTGGTTCACTCCCCTAAATGGCCACAATGGCCAGAGCTGGGCCAATCCCAAGCCAGAAGCCAAGAGCTTCTTGCATGTCTCCCATGCCAGTGCAGGGGCCCAAGGACTTGGGTCATCTTTTACTGCTTTCTGAGGCCATAGCAAAGAGTTTGATTGGAAAAGGAACAGCTGTTGGGGCTGGCGCTGTGGCGTAGCAGGTAAAGCCGCCACGGGCAGTGCCGGCATCCTATATGGGTATCGGTTCAAACCCCAGATGCTCCACTTCTGATCCAGCTCTCTGCTGTGGCCTGGGAAAGCAGTAGAAGATGATCCAAGTCCTTGGGCCCCTACACCCATGTGGGAAGACTTGGAGAAACCTCCTGGATCTTGGCTTCAGATTGGCGCATCTTGGGCCATTGCAGCCAATTGGAGAGTAAACCAGAGGATGGAAGACCTCTCTCTCTCTTTCTGTCTCTGCCTTTCTGTAACTCTGCCTTTCCAATAAATAAATAAATCTTTTAAAAAAAGAAAAGAAAAGGAACAGCTGGAACATGAACCGGCACCCATGTGGGATGCTGGGGCTGCAGGCAGAAGCTTAGCCTACTATGCCACAGTTTCAGCCCAATCATTACTCCATTACTCTTTTTTTTTTTTTTTTAATTTTTTTGACAGGCAGAGTGGACAGTGAGAGAGAGAGACAGAGAGAAAGGTCTTCCTTTGCCGTTGGTTCACCCTCCAATGGCCGCCGCGGCCAGCGCGCTGCAGCCGGCGCAGCACGCTGATCCAATGGCAGGAGCCAGGAGCCAGGTGCTTCTCCTGGTCTCCCATGGGGTGCAGGGCCCAAGCACCTGGGCCATCCTCCACTGCACTCCCTGGCCACAGCAGAGGGCTGGCCTGGAAGAGGGGCAACCGGGACAGAATCCGGTGCCCCGACCGGGACTAGAACCCGGTGTGCCGGTGCCACTAGGCGGAGGATTAGCCTAGTGAGCCGCGGCGCCGGCCATCCATTACTCTTTATGTATTTAAATTTTAATCGTTGGATAAGAAATACATATTTAGCATTATTAAATACTGTAATTATCAAAAATGATTATACTAATTTATATTCTCAACAGCAGAGTGTTAGAATTCCAGTTGTTCTCTATTTCTATGCTCAAAAATACTCAATGTCTTTTTCAGAATGTGTCTTTGTGATTTAGAATAAATTGGAATGCATACAATTTACTGAACAAGTGAAGAATCTTCCAATATTTTAATTCTAGCTGCATCCCTCCAGCCTTCCATACCTGGCACACATTTTCACTTCTCTTATTGTTATAAGTGTGTCCAAATATTATCATTGCTATTGCCTTAGGCAATAATTGGCTTTCATTTCAATGTCAGACTTACCTTTTCTGGTACACTTTATTCTTCCTAGGAGGCCTATGTTACCATCTTTTGCATTATTTTCTTTCAATTTGATGACTGTCCTTAGTATATTTTAACACACAGTTTTTGATAATAAATTATCTCAATTTTTAATTTCCTATGTTTAATATTCTTTTAAGAGCTATTTTTATTTGGCATACAATTTTCCTTTTACTACTTTAGTCCATTGTCTTCTGACTTCCATAGTTTTATCTGAGAAGTTAGGGAATTTCTAGGGTATTTATAACAACTTGCATAGAATTTACTTACTCCAATATCTGAGTTATCTCTCATTTTATCTCTTAAAAAAATAAATTCTTGACCTCATTTTCCTGTGTGCTTGCATGTCTCATACATGTTATCATATTTCTGGTGTTGTATAAAATAACTTTACATACTAATGTTATGCTATTTTCATCCCAAATAAATATACCCTTCATTTGTTAAATAGACAGAGAATCATCACTTAATTCACTCAGAAACTGGGTTGGATTAGGCTAGGTTACAGTTAGATTTAGATTTAGTACATTTCTGTTTTTCTGTTTTCCTTTTTAATTAGGTGTGGCTCTCAGACTTTTGATGGGGAGAATGCCATATCTCATTTGTTCAGTCCTTTGAGGGATTTAAGCCCAACACTTTAGTTTTCGTGTAATAAATTGCTGAAAATATCTTGTAGGCTGATATAAGTTGTGATTATTGCAGGCCATTTACTGAAATGAGTTGTTGCCTCCACAGTCATGTAAGGCTGTGAGATATTTTACTCTGCATTTCTAATCAGCACACCCCAAATTTTGTCTCACTCAGCAAATATCATGTAGGTAAAACAAGGCATGCAAGTAGGAATTTTTCAGTGTTGCAAACCTTCATTCCAGCCATATGACTGTAAAATGGTCCATTTCTCTTTTCCCCAGGAGAGTTCTTCTTTAATATGTCCAGTCGTCAGCCTTTTCCAGAATCAAAATGGTCTCAAGGAAATAAAATAACTCATAACTGTCAGTGAGCCTCAACTGGGTTTTCACACTCTGGAATTTTAGATATTTTTACTTTTGCAGGGCTCTGATTCCTTTTTTAAAAATATAAGTTACATCATTTACCTAATTTTTTCTAGATATCGTCTATCTGCTCCATCTTGCTCAGACATGGAAGTCCTTTTTCTTTCCAACTGGTTTTTTTAAATGATATGACGAACATCTCATGTTATATTGAGAGTGTTGAATGGTTTCCTGCTTATCTTGCTTATTGGTATTCTTTATGCATCATTATGGATGATAAAATCTCTGAGGACTGAAATTTGTCAGTAGCCCCACTGTGGGGCTTGTCTTGCCTGGACTTGCCTTTTCCTTTTGTTCAGTGGTTAAGCACATAACTTTCAGAACAAATTATTATATTATGCATTTTAAATTGTATTTACATTCCTATGACTACTTCTTCTTCCAACACAAAACTCCAGGCTGGCTAATATTGGTGGACAGTAATCTAACCACTTGCTTACATGCTGTGTGCTTCAGTCATTTTCTGATTCTAGTAACAAGATAATGCATACCATAAAATTTATAAATAAAAAAGTCCATTTTGGTTCATAATTCTGGTCCCATGTTAAAGGACTGCACGTTGTGGTAACTATGTGGCAGGCAGAGTACCAAGTAATACAGGACATCACCTAGTGAGAGTCAGCTATACTCTGGGCTCTTTTCTCTTTTCTTATAAAGCCATGAATATTCAATTCTGGGTGACCCACTCTGATGATCATAACTAATACTAATACTCTCCCAAAGGCCCTAATGAAAAATATTGTAGTTGGATTAAGTTGCCAGCCTCTTTGATACTTTGCAATAGGGATTAAATTTCATCATGAGTTTCATAGGGAACAAACCTTTCAAGCTATAGCCCTCTCAATACCATTTTCAATACAGAGGATCCATATGGATAGATGATGCTGCGCCTTCCCTTCCTGTTCAGTCCATTTCCATATACCACTCAAGGAAGTAGCTGAACCAATAAATCTGTTGGACTCAAAATCTTACTTTATTTTTGGATCCCATTTTGATTGGCACAGAGCTCATTATTAAGTGCCTGTGTTATTGTAGGATGAGATATGCAGCATGGTCATCAAACAACCAGAATTTGTGCAGCTCCTTGTTCTGGTATGTTCTCTTCCACCTATCCTTTCTCTTATCCACCATCTTGGCTAAGGTCTTTTTTGTTTTCTAAGTATTTCCACTTAACTACTACTCTTGAAAGTGACCTAAAATTCTGATTTGCAAGAAATAAATTCAGGTAAGATGACATTAGGCACAAGGGAGAACTTTTCACGCATACTGATGATTTAATTAGTAAACTTGGATTAGGTGTATATGTACTATAGTAGGTTCTTGGGATAGATAGGAGCTCGAGTTGTTGTCTTTTTATGAGGGATTCAGATACTAAACATATACTCCTAATGCGATATCAGGAAGAGATAGATAAGTTCCATGAAGAAAAAGTAAAGCAAGGTAAGCAGATTTTGAAATTGTCTTAGACTGTCAGATAATCACTCTTTGAGCATTGCAAAGCTTGTGGGGCAGTCTGACAAACAAGACAAGGATATAACCAGTCCTCAAAACAAACAGGGCAGAGTCTCATCAAAAACTCAGATGCTCTATCTGGGTCAAATACTCTGCTTTGTCATTATTGGACAGGCAACCTTAGTCAAGTTGCTTTACCTTCCTGTTTCTCATCCCCCAGAAAGCACAGTGATGGTAGTACTATGATATTAGATCTGTGGAAACGTGTGCAGTGCATAATGTAGTACGGAACCAACACCAAAGGTTTTAACACTGCAGGACTCTTAATGCATGAGTTACCATCAGAAAGCACCCCTGCTGTCATGCTGGGTGAAGTTCAAATTAGTAACTACCCAGACCACTACATGTTCAAATTTCATTGATTTATGATTTGGAGCTACAGAATAGTTCTATTACCTTCCCAAGGAAAAGGCCAAGTATACAAAATTAAGACAAGGAGACCAATAATAACCACCCACTGTGTAAGGTCAAAATGAAAGGATGCTGGCACAAATCTTAAAGTATGCCAGATTCTTCCAATTGTACCCATGGTTATTCTAAGTGAGCATTTGCTAGTAAGTTGTCTCTCTTCACAAGTTTCGCATCGCTTCCCACCAGTACCAATACTAAAGAAAATAAGATTTAAAGTCTTTTGATTGGCACAGAGCTCATTATTAAGTGCCTGTGTTATTGTAGGATGAGATATGCAGCATGGGGCTGACATTTGGTGCAGCAGTTTAGATGTCACTTGGGATGCCTGTATCCCCTATCTGAGCACCAGGGTTCAAGTCCCTGCTCCACTCTCCATTCCAGCTTCCTGATAATAAGTACCCTGGAAGGCAGCAGTGATGACTTAAGTTGTTTGGTCCCGGCCCTCCAGTGTGAGAGATCTGGATGAAGTTCCTGGCTTCTAGCTTTGAGTATGACACAGGTGCTCTGGGAGAACTGTCACTGTCTTTTGGTTCTTGGTAGATATTTTTTTTGTACAGGGTGGAGTCTTCAGCATGTTCTCTTTGGTTTTGCTTTTTAAAATAAAGCACTTCTCATGTACAAGCCAAATTAAGTTTCTCATGCCTCATGCTTTCTCTGTACACAGAGCTCCAACTGGGTAACCCAAAGCACATGTCAGTGTCTTAGATCAGAAACCAAGAAAAATAACACAAAACAAACCAGTAGATGATCAAATGCTCATGAAAACTCAAAAATGCTACTGAATTATATGAACTGTGCAATTATTTTCCCAAGAGACAGCTGTTATTTTTTAAGGGACTGATGATTTTGAAAGAAAAGGTACTGGCACATCTGCCTTGCTGAGAAAGAAGAAAAACAAATCATGTTTTTCCATCACATATTTTTAAAAAACTAACCCAGATAAAGAATATTTACAAAACTGAGCTTCTTTTTTAAGATCGATTTATTTATTTGAAAGGTAGACCTGCAGAGAGGCAGAGGCAGCAGCAGAGAGAGAGAATGGTCTTCCATTCGATGGTTCACTCCCTATATGGAAGCAATGGCCGGAGTTGAGCCACTCAGAAGCCAGGAGCCAGGAGCTTCTTCCGGGTCTCCCACAGGGGTGCAGGGGCTCAAAGACTTGGGCCATCTTCTACTGCTTTCCAAGGCCATAACAGAGAGATGGATTGGAGGTGAAGCAACCAGGACTTCAACCAGCATCCATATGGAATGCCAGCACAGCAGGTAGCGGCTTTACTCACTACACCACAGCACAGGCCCCAGATCTGAGCTTCTTAAATTGATAGTTAATATATGCAAGCAGTCTAGGACTTAGCATATTGATAATGCTTAAAGAGAGGTATTCACTTGTATCATAAAAAGAAAAGCATTAAAGATAAGTATTTTCTATGTATCAGAAAAGCATGAAGTCCAGAAAAAAGGAATCTAATACGTTAGTTATATTTGTATAAGTCATGATCATTTATGAGCAGAGCTATGGCAATGTCTGAAAATAGCTTCTTGGAGGCCAGTGCCGTGGCTCACTTGGCTAATCCTCTGCCTGCGGTGCCGGCACTAGCACCCCGGGTTCTAGTCCCGGTTGGGGCGCGGGGACTAGTCCCTGTTGCTCTTCTTCCAGTCCAGCTCTCTGCTGTGGCCCGGGAGGGCAGTGGAGGATGGCCCAAGTGCTTGGGTCCCTGCACCCGCACAGGAGACCGGGAGGAGGCACCTGGCTCTTGGCTTCGGAATGGCGCAGCGCCGGCCGTAGCAGCCATTTGTGGGGTGAACCAATGGAAGGAAGACCTTTCTCTCTGTCTCTCTCACTGCCTAACTCTGCCTGTAAAAAAAAAGAAAATAGCTTCTTGGATACTTCAGTTATTCCTTCCTTCCTTCCTTCCTTCCTTCCTTCCTTCCTTCCTTCCTTCCTTCCCTCATTGGCAATGGTATATGGTGAATAAGGAGTAGGAGTATATGCCCTTACTCTGATTTACACACATGCACAGGTTCTTGAGAATAATTTATATTCAATAAAATACACTCATTTTGAATGTATAGTATAAGTTTTAGAAATAGATTTTTGGATAACGATCATTCTTTTCCCCAATCTCTCACTTTGTGATATTAGCATCTCTATTTTCAAGAAAAAAATACTATTTATGTGCATGAATGTAGGTTTTATATTTGAAGTCAATGCAGTAAAATATTAAAAATTGTTAAATTTTAAAACTAAAAATGTTTTAAATAAAATAAGTTTCAGAAATTTTTGCAGGGGTGGACTTTTGGTCTAATGGTTAAGACTTCAGGTCCATATCTGTGTGCCTAAGTTCAAGCCCAGCAGATTCTGGGAGGCAGTAAGTGATGGCTCAAGTACTTGGATTCCAGCCACTCACTGGACTGAGTTCTAAGCTCCTAGAATTTGGGACCTTGCCCAGCCCAAGGTATTGCAGGCATCAAGCAAATGGATCTCACTCTCTTTTTCTCAATAAGTAGATAAAGAAAGAAATAAGAAATCAATGCAAACTCATCCTTAAAACCTAACACCAGATATGGACAGATGGCAAATTTACAATTATGAGTTAAGATTTTGGACTTCACAATGGTGCAAGAGCAAACTGAACTCAGTAGACACTACACTTGGAAAGCTGGGTTCAGGTCTTTCTTGGCTAGCACTGTGCTATCCTACCCTCTTAAATTCTGGGCAGTGACAGTGGGCACAGCTCTTTCAGCCCCATGGCTATGAGAGGGCACATAACACCGTGCAGTTCCTTATGTTGTTGAACTGGAATGTGCTGTAGGTTAGGTGAATCACACACATTTTCAGTTTATGATATTTTCAATATACGATGGGTTTACTGGAAAGTTGAGGAGCATACTTATGAATGGGAGATACCGCTTCCAAACCCTGGGATTTGTCATAGTCAATTCTTCCTGCTGAGGCAGCCACTGCTCTGATTCCCAGTGAAATGTATTTTGGGAAACCCCACATAAAAGACAACATGCAGAATTTCCTCTTTTGGCTCTTGCCTCTGTTCTTCACTTAAGAAAATGTTCTTGAGATTCACATAGCTACATGCATCAGTAGTGCACTACTACTTTGTGCTGAGCAATATCCCTCTGTGAGTAGCATGCATAAATTAATGTTTACCTGCTCACATTTTAAAAAAAGATTTATTTATTTACTTGAAAGGCAGAATTAAGAGAGGTAGAGGCAGAGAGAGAGAGAGAGAGAGAGAGAGAGATAGTCTTCCATCCACAGGTTCACCCCAGATGGCTGTAATGGCCAGTGCTGCACGGCTACGAAGCCAGGAGCCAGGAGGTTCTTCCAGGTCTCCCACTCAGTGCAGGAGCCTAAGGACTTGGGCCACCTTCTACTGCTTTTCCAGGCCAGAGCAGAAAACACAATGGAAAGTGGAGCATCCAGGACTCCAACTACCACCCATTTGGGATGCCGGCACTGCAGGTGGTGGCTCTACCCACTGTGCCACAGCAGGCCCCTACCTGCTCACATTTTAATGAACATTTTTATTGCTTCCAGTACAAGTGTTCTGGTATGATGTTTTGTTCTGGTATGATGTGTAGGCTACTTTTCTTTCTTTCTTTCTTTTTTTTTTTTTTTTTTTTTTTGACAGGCAGAGTGGACAGTGAGAGAGAGAGAGAGAGAGAGAGAAAGGTCTTCCTTTTGCCGATGGTTCACCCCCCAATGGCCGCTGCTGCCAGCACGCTGCGGCAGGCGCATCGCACTGATCCGAAGCCAGGAGCCAGGTGCTTCTCCTGGTCTCCCATGCGGGTGCAGGGCCCAAGTACTTGGGCCATCCTCCACTGCACTCCTGGGCCATAGCAGAGAGCTGGCCTGGAAGAGGGGCAACCGGGACAGAATCCGGCACCCCGACTGGGACTAGAACCCGGTGTGCCAGCACCGCAAAAGGAGGATTCGCCTAGTGAGTCACGGCGCCGGCCCACTTTTATTTTCATTTGGGTTAAATTTAAGGGGGTAAATTGCTGTTAAAGGTAACTGGAAGATTCCAAAATGGTGGATTAGGGAATGACATTCTTACTAGCCTAGGAATAAACAGCAAAAACAAAAAGTGTAGGAAGTGCATTTTCAGAGGAAAAAACACTGGAAGTCCTGCAAGAGGAAGAGGAATACCATGGATCCATGTGGAGGTACGCATGTGCAGCACACACATGAACACAACTGCACAGCCGAGAGCTAGGGCAGGTGGCAGTTTGGAGATGGAGATGAGACCAGACTGCAGCAAGCCGTGATGATACAGCCAGAAGAAGAGCCTTGCATGAGTCCAGTCTGGAGCCCTGGGGGTAAGCGGTTGCCAGCAGTTGCCCATAGATCGAGTAGAGGGAGGGGGCATTTATCTCACCCCAACTTCCCCACAACAGCACCCGCTGCCTGGTTGAGAAAGGGCAAGTGTCAATTTGGGTCTGGGTGGCAGCTGCGGAAGACTATGTACACTCACACTGTAACTGGTTGAGACCGGATGCCTTCTCAGCAGTACTGGCAGCAGTGGCAGGACGGGAGCAACATTCAGCCAGTGGCTCTTGGGTACTTGTGTGATCCCGAGATTCCAGTGGAGGGAACAATCCACAGTCCCCACTGATTTTGAATCCGGCTAGGAGGTAGCTGGGCAACTATGTAGGATGATGAGGTATCCAGAGCCTCCCAGGATCAAGACATCTACACAGAGGTATCTTGGGGATCATCTCCCTCTCTGCTGACTGCATAGGCTTGCACGGCAGAGAGAAATCTCTGGACTCAGTGACTATGGGAACCTTCTGTGCTGAGACTGTGGGACTCAGTGATGACAAGAAAAGGTGCAGGATATTCCTGGGTATTGAGATACACCACTTCCAACTTGGATGTTGCCCTGGGTACTCACCCCGCCCTGGAGCACTGACCACAGCTCCCTGGTCACCCTCAACACATACCTCTTGGTATTCTCTGAAAGTCCAGACATTCCACTAAGCCATAGAGGTATAGCTCAAAGATAAAAGCCATCAGAAGAAAAAAAATCCACAAATGCCTAAAAACAAACACAGAAGTTCAAGAAACAAGAATAAAGAAGACACCATGACCCCACCCAAAGGAACATAACAATATTTCAATATTAGAATGTGAAGATGAAGAGATTGAAATGGAATTCAAAAAATTAATCATAATTACTCAAAAGCAATCAGAAGTGAATCCATGAACTAAAGAAAACAATACATAACATGAATGAAAATTTTCTTGTAAAATTGAGATTTTAAAGTGAAATCAAAATGAAATATTAGAAATGAACAATTAAATGTATCAAATAAAAAATGCAGTGGAAAGCTTTAACAACAGACTAGGCGAAGCAGAAGAAAGAATATCTGAACTAGAAAACAAATCTTTGGAAATCTTACAGTCAGGCAAAAAAAAAAAAAAAAACAAACAAACAAAAAAACAAAAAAAAAAAAAAAACAAGAAGAAAACAGAAATCTTAAAAACAGTTGGAGATTTATGGATTATTATCAAACAACCCAACATACAGGTCTTAGAAGTTCCTGAAGGACTGGAAAGAGAGAATGGATCAGGAGGCCTATTTAGTGAAATAATTACAGAACTCTTCTACAACTTAAAGAAAGAGACATTCAAGTAGGGAAAGCGCATAGATCTTCTAACAGACATGACCAGAAAATATCTTCACCATGACACATTCTAGTCCAGCTTTCTACAGTAAAACATAAATAAAAGATTATAAAATGTGCATGAGAGAAATTCCAGATTACTTTCAGGATCTCCAATTAGACTCAGAGCTGATTTCTCATCATCTAACCTACAGGTTAGAAGGGAATGGTGGGCTGGTGCCATGGCTCACTAGGCTAATCCTCTGCCTGTGGTACAGGCACACCAGGTTCTAGTCCCAGTTGGGGTGCTAGATTCTGTCCCAGTTGCTCCTCTTCCAGTCTGGCTCTCTGTTGTGGCCCAGGAAGGCAGTGGAGGACAGCCCAAGTCCTTGGGCCCTGCACCCATATGGGAGACCAGGAGAAGCACCTGGATCTTGGCTTCGGATTGGCGCAGCATGCCGGCCATAGCGGCCATTTGGGGGGTGAACCAATGGAAGGAAGACCTCTCTCTCTCTCTCTCTCTCTCTCTCTCACTGTCTAACTCTGCCTGTCAAAAAAGAAGAAGAAGAAGGAGGAGGAGGAGGAGGAGGAGGAGGAGGAGGGAATGGTGAGATATAGTCCAAGTTTTAAAAGAAAAAAAACTGTCAATCCAGAATACTGTACCCTGCAAAGTTCCAATTTATGAATAAAGGTGAGATAAAGACCTTCAATAACAAACAGATATTGAGTTTATCACCAATCACTCAGGTTTACAGAAGATGCTTAAGGATGTGCAATACACAGAAACACAGAAAGATACTCATAAATATGAAAGAATGTGAAGGCAGAAAATCCCCCAGTAAAAGTACAAAAGGAATCCAAAGTAAACAACAGGAATATTTATGGAAAAATGGCAGGGCCAAGACTACTCATCAATAGTCAACTTGAATGTAAATGGCCTCAATACTCCAGGTAAAAGATACAGATTGGTTGAATAGATTAAAAAACAAGACCCATCTATTTGCTGCCTACAAGAAACACATCTCACCAACAAAGATACACACAGACATAAAGTAAAAGAAGGGGAGATGATATTCCATGCTAATGGAAAACAAAAAAGAGTTGGTGTTGCTATCTTAATCATAGACAAAATAGACTTTAACATAAAAACTCTTAAAAGAGACAAAGGGCACACTGTAATGATTAAGGGATCAATTCAACAGGAAGATGTGACTATAATAAATATATATGCACCAAATCACAGGGTACCTGCCTATTTAAAAGAAATGTTAATGGGTCTAAAGGGAAACACAGACTCCAATACAATAGTAACAGAGGACTTCAATACCCACTGTCAGCAATGGACATATCAACCAGACAGAAAATCAGCACGGAAACAACAGAGTTAATTGACACTGTAGACAAAATGGACCTAACGGATATCTACAGAACTTTTTGCACCACAGTTGCAGAATACACATTCTTCTCATCAGCACATGGAACTTTCTCTAGGATAGACCATATGCTAGGCCATAAAGCAAGTCTCAGCATATTAAAAAAATCAAAATCATGCCATGCATCTTCTCTGACTACAATGGAATGAACAACTCAAGAAACTTTAAATCATATGAAAACACATAGATATTGAACAACATGCTCCCAAATGAACAGGGGATTATAAAAAAAATCAAAAGAGAAATAAAAAAATTTCTGGAAACTAATGGAGATGACAATATGTCATATCAAAACTTATGGGATACAACAAAAGCAGTGTTAAGAAGGAAGTTTATATCAATTGATACCTACATGAAGAAATTGGCAAGGTACCAAATATATGAGCTATAAATGTACCTCAAGTATGTAGGAAAACAATAAACCAAACCCAAAATTAGTAAGAGGAAAGAAATAATTGAAATTAGATAAGTAAACAAGATTGAAACAAAAAAAATTACAAAAGATCTAAACAAGATGGAAATTAAATCAGTAATAAAAGCCCTCCTAACAAAGAAAAGCCCAGGACTGGATGGCTTCAATACTGAATTCTACCAGACATTGAAATAAGAATTAATTCCTATTCTTGTGAAGTTATTCAAAACACTTGAAAGGGAGGAAGTCCTTCCAAACTCCTTCCTTGAGGCCTGCATCACCTTAATTCCTAAACCAGAAACTGACACAACAGAGAAAGAGAGCTATAGACGAATACCCTTATAAACATAGATGCAAAAATCCTCAACAGAATATTAGCTAATTGAATCCAACAACACATCAGAAAGATTAATCACCCAGAACAAATGTGATTTATCCCTGGTATGCAGGAATGGCTCAACATTCACAAATCAATACATGTGATATATCACATTAACAAACTGAATAACAAAAACCATATGGTTATCTCAATAGATGTAGAGAAACATTTCATAAAATACAAAACCATTTTATGATAAAAGCATTAAGCAAATTGGGTATACAAGGAACATGCCTTAACAGAGTCAAGGCAATTTATGGCAAACCCATGGCCAGCATCATGTTGAATGGGGAAAAGTTGGAAAAATTCTAAGATCCAGAACTAAACCAAGATTCCCACTCTCACCATTGCTATTTAATATACTCCTGGAAGTTTTATCCCAAACCATTAGGCAAGAAAAAGAAATCAAAAGGATATAAATTGGAAAGAAGGAAATCAAAATACCCCTATTTGAAGATGACATGATTTTTATATAGAGGCATTACAAAAGACTCCACTGAGAGACTATTGGAACTCATAAAAGAGTTTGTTAAAGTGGCTAGACATAAGAATCAACATGGTAAAATCAATAGCCTTTGTATACATGGACAATGTGATGGCTGAGAAAGAACTTTTAAGATCAGTCCCATTCACAATAGCCCCAAAAAGAATTAAATATATTGGAAAAAATTTGACCAAGGATGTCAAAGATCTCTAAATGAAAATTAAAAAATTTCATTAAAGAAATATAAGACATTAAAAAAATGGAAAAATCGTCCATGTTCCTTAGTGGAAGAATCAACATCATCAAATTGTCCATACTACCAAAAGCAATTTACAGATTCAATGAGATCCCAATCAAAATACAAATGACATCGTTTGCAGATATAGAAAATATAATGGTAAAATTCATATGGAAACAAAAGAGACCGTGAATAGCTAAAGCAATCTTATTCAACAACAATAAAGCCAGAGGCATCACAACACCAAATTTCAAGACATATTATAGGGCAGTTATAATCAAAACAGCCTGATACTGGCATTAAAAAAAAACTTGTAGACCAATGGAACAGAATAGAAACTCTCAAAAGCAATCCACACATCTACAACCAACTTATCTTTGACTAAGGAGTTAAAATCAATCCCTGTAGCAAGGACAATCTCTTCAAATGGTGCTGAGAAAACTGGATCTCCATGTAGAAGTATGAAACTAGACCCATACTTTACACCTTACCTAAAAATCTACTCAAAATGGATCTAAGACCTAAAACTATGACCTGATACCATCAAATCATTAGATAACATTATGAAAACTCTGCCAGACATTGCATAGGTAAAGACTTCTAGGAAAATACCCCCGAAGCATAGGCAATCAAAGCCAAAATTGACAAATGGGATTTCAACAATCTGAAGCTTCTGCACTACAAAATACTCATCAAAGTGAAGAAGCAACCAACAGAATGGAAGAAAATACTTTCAAACTATACAACTGATAAAGGGTTAACGACCAGAATCTATAAAGAGCTCAAGAAATGCGACAAAAACAAAACAAACAATCCAATTAAGAAATGGGCAAAGGACTTGAGCAAGCATTTTTCAAGAGAGGAAATTCAAATGGCTAACAGACACTTGAGAGAAGGCTCAGGATTGCTAGCCATCAGGGAAATGCAAATCAAAGCTACAATTAGGTATCCCCTTACTTCAGTTAGAATGGCTCTCATACAGAAATAAACAAATTACAAATGCTAGCGAAGATGTGGGTAAATATACCCTGATCCACTGTTGGTGGGAATGTAAACTGGTGCAAGCACTTTGGAAAACAGTAGAGAGATATCTCAGAAATCTGAATTTCAACCTACCAAATTATCCAGCCATCCCACTCCTGGGAATTTACTGAAACCAAAATAAATCAGCATCTGAAAGAGTTATCTGTACTCCTATGTTCACTGAAGCACAACTAACAATAGCTGAGATATGGAATCAACCCAGATGTACATCAAAGAAATTATGTATATATATATATATATATATATATATATACACACACAGTATGGAGTACCCCTCAGCTGGAAGGAAGGAAGGAAGGAAGGAAGGAAGGAAGGAAGGAAGGAAGGAAGGAAGGAAGGAAGGAAGGAAGGAGAGAGAGAAAGGGAGAAAGAGAGAAGGGAGAAAGGGAGAGAGAAAGAAGGGAGAAAAAGAGAAAGAGAAGGAGAGAAGTCCTGTTTTTTGCAACAAGATGTATGCAACTAGAAACCATTTACTCAGTGAAATAAGCCAGTCACAAGAAGACATCATATTTTTCCCTGATCTAAGGTTTCTGATAGAGTGCCTGAAATGTAATGTTTTGGAGTGAAATAGACATTTTGAGATATGATGTTTGTTTATAGCCCTTGTCTCTTCTGTTGAGGAACTTTTTTTTCTCTTCATATTATTTGTTGAACTCTTTTACTTAGAGTAAGGTTAACTATTAAGCTATTTGTAAAAATTAAGAGTGGGAATGCAGGGGCCGGCGCTGTGGCACAGCGGGTTAACACGCTGGCCTGAAGCACCAGCATCCCATATGGATGTGCCAGTTCGAGACCTGGCTGCTTCACTTCCGATCCAGCTCTCTGTTATGGTCTGGAAAAGCAGTAGAAGATGGCCAAAGTCCTTGGACCCCTGCACCCGCGTGGGAGACCCTGAGGAAGCTCCTGGCTCCTGGCTTCGGATCGGCGCAGCTCTGGCTGTTGCAGCCAATTGGGGAGTAAACCATCTGATGGAAGACATCTCTCTCTCTCTGTCTCTCTCTCTCTCTCTATCTCTCTCTGTCTCTCCTCTCTCTGTGTAACTCTGACTTTCAAATAAATAAATAAATCTATCTTCAAAAAAAAAAAAAGAGTGGGACTGCAAAGGGGGGACAAGGAGGGAGGGTGGGGGAGAAGTATCTCTCTGTTCTTAAATCTGTATATATGAAATATATGAAACTTGTATAACTTAAATACAATGTAGAAAAGAAGAATAAAAAACCTGGAAAATTGGTTCACAAGTAGTTGCACCATTTTGCATCCTTTATCAGCTCTTCAAAGAATTCTAGGAGCTCCAACATCCTCGTCCACTGAACTGTCTTTTAATTTCAATCATTCTAATTCATGTTTATCTGTTGTGAAGACAGTACTCTCAAGCCTCTTTCTGTATGGTTGGTTACAAAATATCCATAGAATCCTATATTTTCTTTTATGAAAGTTTCCCATGTCTTTTTTCTCTCCTTTTGTTTGGTTGTTTCTCTTTATTGCTGAGTTGAAAACTGTATTATATATGCTGGATTCAGCTTCTTTGTCAAATAAATGGATTTACAATATTCCCTTCCAATCTGTTATTTTCATTTTCATATTTTAATAGAATGCTTTGCGGAATAGAGGGTTATAACTTTGATGATGCCTAACTTAGCATTTTGGGGATGAAAATTAGTATTTTTCTTGTACTTTTTACTATGCTGTTTACAAACATTTTTGCTTTTTTCTGAGATTTCTAGTTTTAAGTGTGTATTTCAGCTCTGTCATCCCTTTCAAGTTAATTTGTAATGTGGAGTGAATAAAGATTGATTTGATTTTTTTGAACCGCAGGTATCCAATTGTTCCACATCATTTATTGAAAACTGTTTCTCTCCAATAGCACATATTGGTAATTTTTTTGGAAATCAATCAGAGTTTTGGCTTTATATTCTTGCATACTTTTGTTCATAAATGTAGTTTTATGCTTTCCTTAGGCACACAGAAAGGTAAAAATGCACAGATAAAATTAAGTTTGCTAGCATATTTTATTTAACCTAGCATGTACAAAATATATCATTTCAACATACAATTAATATAAAAATAATCAACAATATATATTTTATACTATAACTAAAATATTATATGTATTTACAGCAGTTGTTACATAGATCTGAATTTAATCTGGGTGCATTACCAGTGCTCAAAAGTAGCCATAGAGCATTAATGGTTACTATATAGACAAGCATGCCTGAATTCTTATCCATTGATCTCTATGCCCATTTTTATGCCTGCTTCACAGTCTCAGTTTCTTTGGGTTTTATTAATATTTATTTATTTATTTGAAATGCAGAGAAAGAAAGAGAGAGAGAGAGAGAGAGATCTTCCATCTGCCGGTTCACTCCCCAGATGGCCACAACAGCAAGGGCTGAGCCAGGCCAAAGCCAGGAGCTTCACCAGGGTCTCCTACATGGGCAGCAGGGCCCTAAACACTTGCGCCATTCACCAAGGCTTTTCTCAGGCCATTAGCATGGAGCTTGGTTTGAAGTGGAGCAGCTGGGACTTGAACAGGCACCCATATTGGATGCCAGCATCACAGGCAGTGGCTTGACTCACTAGCCACAATACCAACCCCTGTTTTGTAGGGTTACATTAAGTATGAAATCATGCAGTTTAGTTATTTGAACTTTGTTTTTCTTTTCAGATTTATTTTTGGCTACTTTAGTTCCTGTACATTTTTTTGCATACATTTTATCATCAATGAGTCAAAGAAAGCCATTGGTATATAATTGAAGTTATACTGAATCTGTATATCAAATTAGGACAAATTACTATTTTCCAATGTTTAATATTTAAAATTAAGTGTATATCTACTTACTTAAGTTTTCTTTAATATAGCTCTATAGTATTATTTAATTTTTCTTATAGAAGTTTTAAGTATATTGAATTAAAATTACTATGAAGTATTTCATCTTTGAAGCTATTACAAATTAAAAATTTTTTAAAGTTATCTGTCAGGGCCAGTGTTGTGGTGTAGCAGTTTAAGCTGCCACCTGCAACGCCAGCATCCCATATCAGTGCTGGTCCTAGTCCCAGCTGCTCCACTTTCAATCCAGCTCCCCTCTAATGCACCTGGGAAAGCAGCAGAAGATGGCCCAAGTATTTGGGTTACTGCATTCATGTGGAAGACCTGGATGAATCTCCTAGTTCTTGGCTATGGCAGCAATTTAGAGGGTGAACCATCAGAGAGAGACCTCTCTCTCTCTCTCTTTCTCTTTCTCTCCCCCTTTTCCCTCTCCATCTCTCCCTCTTTCTGTAACACTGTCTTTCAAATAAATAAATCTTAAAAAAACATATCTGTCAAAATTTTATCACTACTGTATTTAACTGATTTTGTCAAATTTAATTTTGTCATTGATCTTGATTCCTATATACATGTCTAAGCTACCAGAATTTAAATATATTAATATAAATATATGTATTTCTTAATTCTTTCTATTTAGACATCACTGTCTTTTAAAACTAGATCAGTTTTTCTTCTGCTTTACCATTCTTCATATCGTTCATTTCTTTTTCTTGTTTTATTGCAAAGGTTAGGGTTGAAAGTAAAGCATGAATGTTTCTCTTCAAAGTGAAAGGAATCCATTTAGTGTTTATGTTCCATGCTTATAGGCTTCCTAAGGGTGCCCTTTAGCAGTGGTATGACATTGTCTCTGAGTCTCAGTGTCCTAAGAGTGAGTGTTGAAGTTTGTCTGATTTTTCTTCTGCATCTATCAGTTTGATCATGTAATTGATAATTCAGTGCAGAACCAATAACTCTGCTTGGTCTGGATGTAGCATGCTTTTTACATAACCTTTATAAGATTTGCTAATATCATGGTCATGATGAGAATTGCTTTTGTCTTCAATTTTGTTTTTTTGCTATGTTTTTTAAACATTTTATGGAAATACAGTATATACACCAAGAAAAGTACATAGATATACAGATAAATGAGTTTTTTGTCTTCTGATCACACTCATAATCCACACCCAAATTAAGAAAAAAAACATTACTAGTATCCCATGAATCCTCACTATTTGCCCCTCAGGTTTTCAATTTTGTTTTAATATCTTATTCTGGTCTTGCTATCAGGGTAACGAATGGGAATGAGCTTGCATCAGTTTGGTGTAATTTATTCCTTAACTTTTAAAAGTTTACTGGTGAAGTCATGCAGATTTGAAATATTCTTTATGGCACTTTTTGGAGTATTCCTTCGATTTCTTTAATAGAAGGCTGTTCAGAACTTTTGTTTCTTTTTGAGTCAGTTGCGGCACGTTTTGTCTTTCTACACAAACTGTCTCTTTTGCTCAAGTTACTGATTTTATTGACTTAAAGATTTTTAAAATATACTATTTTCAGAATTTAGTGTTGACAGAATCCCCATTTAATTTTTTATTCCTAGAAATTTTAAATTTTCTTTATTTAGAAAATTAGCTTCTATAAGGACTTAATCCACTTTACTGATTTTCAACAATATGTAATTTGAATTTAATTCCTCTGTATTTTTACTTCATTGATTTCTTTTCTGATTGCTATAATTTCTTTCCTTTTTACATTCTTTACATTTATGTTGCTCTTCTTTTCTTTAGCTTCTTAAATTAGAAACTGGGATGTCATTGATTTTAAAATTTTTATCTTTTCTAATGTAGGCACTTAAAGTTACACATTTTCCCATAAGGATTAACTTAGCTGCATCTCACCAGTTATGCTGTGACCTGTTTTCATTACCAGTTTGAACTATTTTTGAAAACTTCTGGAATGCACTCCTCTTTAAACAACAAATTTTTTAGAAATATATTATTTAATTTCTAAACATGTGAAAATCCTATAGATATCTTACATGATTTGACTGCCCATCTAATGCTCCATCTAGTAACAGAATATATTTCATAAGTTTTCAAGCTTTGAGATTTATCTATGTCCCTGCATATGGTCCCCTTTCATCATTACCTTTTTGAAATACGAAAAGAATGTGTGTTCTGTAGTTTGGAGATATAATACTCTATAAATATTAATAAGATCAAGTTTGAGTATAGTTTTTTTTCATATTCTCTTTCCCGACTACTGATTATTTGTGTGCTCCAGTTAACATTAAATCTCTCATTTAAAACTTAGCAAGTTACTCAGAGTCCTTATGCACCACAAATTGTTACTAATCATAAGGAATACCAAAATAGCAAAATGTTACCCCAAAAGAAGTCTTTTTTTTCCTTTCCTGCCTAATAGATCTAAAAGGCTGTAAAGGTAGTTTTTTACTTTTCTATTTAATGCAAAAGGAATAAACTCTGTGAATAAAATAAATTTATGAATGAATGCTGTCATGGAGTGAACATACAAGCCTTTGAAAAAAAGTCCTATGTTGAAATTCCAATCCCAGTGTGACTCTTATTTGAGCAGGAAACTAAGGTTAAATGACGTCATATGGCTGGGGCCCTGATAGGGCAGTATTAGTATCCATCTAAGTTCAGACAGCAGAGGGCTCACTTTCCCTTTTTCTCTTTATGCACAGCAAGAATGCAGCTGTGTGCAACTGGAGAGGAGAGTCCTCACCAGACAGCAACCCAGCTGACACCTTGCTTGTGGACATCCAGTCTCCAGAGCTGAAAAAGATTAATTTTTGTTATTCAAGACGCCTGGTCTGTGGTATTTTGTTCTGGCAACCTGAGCAGACCAATACAAATGCTTCTGATTCTTGTTTCCTTAAACGATCACGGCACCAAGTTGAAGATGAAAAATCGCCCAGCACCAAGCCTGATACATGTGTTTAGTACACATTAATTCAGCCTGATTTCTAAAACCTAAGGACTGCATACAACACTGTGTGGGTCATTAACCATTTTGATATCAATGAAAGTTATTTTATATTAAAATAGCCATAATTGTATGATGTATATGACTTACACAGACAGTGAAACTGAAACAAATTTCCTTCCTCTTAGGATGTAATCCTAATTCTCTGATCTCACCACCTATACCAAGCCTCAGACAAACATGACACATTGTGGCCTCAGAGAAATTATTAACTTTAGGGAGAGAAAAAAAAGTAACAAAAACATTTTAAAAACATACAAGAAAAGCATTGCAAAACAAATACTGAACTGTTTGGGTAATTTGCATTTTTAGTTGCGTATTGATGACCTCACTGCATCCGACCATTCATCTATTCAACAAATAGTTCTTGATTGTCTATTATTTACTAGACTTGGCAATAAGCAATATCGGTCATTGTATAAAGATAAAAATCTGGGAGCCAGTGCTGTGGTGCAGTGGGTTAAGCATCACTTGCAACGTTGGCATCCCATCCGAGTGCCAATCAGAGTCCTGGCTGCTCTGCGGCTGGCCAGCTTCTTGCTAATGAGTCATGGAAAGCAGCAGACGATGGCCTGAACAGTTGAGTCTAGTCAACAGCCTAGGAGATCTGATAGACTTCATGGAACCTGGTTTAGGCCTGGCCAAGTCCTTACTACTGCAGTCATTTGGGGAGTAGACCCCTGGCAGAAAATCTCTATCTCTGTCTCTCCTTCTCTGTGTGTCACATTCACTCTTTCTCTGCCTCTCTCCCTTTGAATAAATAAATCTGAAAAAATAGATTAAAATCTGCTTATTGTAGGGCTCTCCTCTCAATTAGAATCTGAACACACTGAAAACGGAGGCCCTGTCTTTTCTTTTGAATGTCCAGTATTTAGTCTGGTGTGTGACCTATGCGAAATACTTAATAAATAAGACTGACTGAATGAACATCTCCCTTGTAGTTATCTGTATGAGAGTACTTTGAAAATGTGGTAGAAAAGTGGAATTAAAAAATAAAATAAGTTGATTTTGCTCCAAAGCTACTGAAACCCATGTGGTGTTTTCACATTGTGCATTTTCCATGAACATTTTGAATACTCCCTATATTGTCACCAAGTCCCCGGCATCGCTTCACTTTTTGTACCCTTGGTGGCTCTCTATTGGGCATCACCTTGCAAACTCTCCCCTTCCTGTATCTTTGCCCCAAACCTAAATTAGTGGGTCCACTGATTAAATCGTGGGGAAAATATAGTCACCAGCACAAATATACATATAAACAAAATTACATTTTTAATAAATCCTGCAAAACAGTCTGAAAATGTGAAATGTGTTGGAAATCCCCCGCTTGCCTAATATCACTACCAAATTTCTCAAACCACCCTTGCAGTTCCAGGCACAGCTCAATGCCTTGTCCATCTGCCCAGGCACATCTTGGTGTAATTCAGGAAGCTGTCTTTGCTCCTCTCCAGGTCATCGCCCCACAACTCCGTCGCCTTTACGTCCTTGTCCATTGCCGAATTCATTTCACTACTCCGGGTGCCTGAGTACAGAGGCAACCAATACGCGTGCGCATTTTTTTATTTCTTGAGAGCCCCGCCACTTGCGAGTGAATATTTCACGCAGACCACTTTCTTGACAGCTCCTTCAGCAAAGAAAACAGGTCCTCCAGCAGCGCAAGTGAAGCGGGAGGGAGGAGGTCAGAGGACGCTGGCTGCTGCTCTCGCAGGGTCAGCCCAGTTTGGTCTTGCTTTGTTTTTAAAATAATCAGCCGCCTCTGCGTCTTTGAAGCCTGCGAAGAGCAAGATGAAGTGGAGAATACTTGAGGACTCTGTGGGGAATGCGTCTGGATCTCTTCCTCACGGCTTCGCTGGGTGTGCAACAGAAGGTCACTGGATGCGAAATGAGTTCTGCCCTGGGTGGTCCCTACCTATTGCCTCCCAGACGATGATCCGTGTTTCTTTCTGTTTCCATAGAAGGGGCAAGTGGGGAAAATTCAAAAGAACTGGCGATGTGTCCTCTGGCTACAGTGACCTTTCTAAATAAGCATTCAGCCTTTGGAACTGCAGCGTAGGAGCATTTTTCCCTTTGTTGTGGGTCTTTTGAAAAAGCCACACACAGAAGTAAAAGTGGAGACAAATTTGAAAATGCTTTCCTTTTGCTTCTTTGCAGTGAAGTCTAATGCTAGGCCGTCCAAACTGGGCATGCTTATATTAATTAATGGTATGACTAAAAGCTGTTTAAAAAAAAAACACATAAGCATACAAACACTGCTTTTATTTACTAAATTTTTCAAAAATGTGCCCTTAGTCAAACTCTCAATTGAAATGAGGGACAAACGTGATTAACATATTTTGAGTATATGTGTGCATGTTTGTACCTATCTGTGTCATCACGGGTGGATATTTGCATAAACATTTGTGTTTCATACTTTTTTTTTCCAAGTTAAAGCAACCAATTAATTACCTGGTGTTGTTTACACCTGCAGAGAACACACGATGCTCCGTGACAGCCTACTTGCGAGTTGAGAAAAGCAAACCTTCTGTTTGAACTCCAGAGAGCATTCCATGCAGGCTCCACAGTTGTAAACTGGCTAGGATAAATCACTCGTACATTGCTGCATTGTTATTGTGGTATTGGGAAAAAATAGTTGGCAGGCATTTCAAAGTAAATGCTTCGATCGAATGACGGCAGCGAGAGAGGAAGATGCCAGGACTCAAGCAAGTGCATATTTTGCTGTGAAAGAAAATGTTTTTTAAAGGGAATACTTAATAAAAGGAATTGCAGTCATACCTTAATTTCATTAGAAAGATGGCATCTTAAAGGAATAAGTGCACAGGTCAATTTTCACATGAAATCTTTCTCATTAGTTTACTAACTTTAAAAATCGCAAATGTAAACATGCAGAAAATCTCCGAAGTCAAATGAGAAGAGGTTGTCAGTCCAGTTCGGTCATGATAAATACCCAGTTCTACTTTGGAATTCCTCCCTGGAAATATAAATTGATTTTCCTCACAGCAAGAATGTGGTATGAGGTTGAATATAGGAAAACCAGATTTATTATTATTGTTATTATTGTTGAATCACGTTGCCTTACCAGAGCTTAAGTGGGTCAGAATTTCCATTATAAGTTGCTGTTTTCATAAGGACTTTATAACTTGGACATGACAGCTGGCTTTAGCCTCTAGCTTGGTAAATAACATCTCAGTCTGGAACAGGCTTTTTTCCCCTCCTTTTAATAAGATCAGAGGCAAAAATCAGGCTAAGTTGCTTTTTTTTTTCCTCTTGTTAGCTTTGAAGTAAAAGTAAGTGAGATATACTCACTTATCAATGTCAAATGAAGATTTATATGTTTTGCTTGTTTTTAATCCAGAAAGCTACTAATTGAATTATTAAGTGTTTTAGTGTTTTTTTGTTTGCTTGCCTGTTTGTTTTAGTGTTGGGAAAAATCTAAGATTAAGTTACCCAAATGATGAGCTCAAATGTGATATGATTTATCTTCATCACAATTTACATTTTTATTCCAATCTACATCATCATGATTCCACATAAAGTATCTTCCTTTTTCATACCATATCTTATGGAAAAGCAAAATTAAATAAATTAAAAGACATAAAACTCTAGAAATATCCAGTAACTCCTTGATTTGATTATGCCAGTGGTGTCATTCAATACTACATAATCTTCTGAAAACAGAAAAAAAATTAGTACAGTTTGGAATCTAAATGTCTTCTTCATTTTTCATATCTGCATATTAAAAACAAATTCTCACTTCTTGTTTGAATGTGGTTTTGCCATTGCTCAACCTTGCAGACGCAAGCAGATGTTTGGGCAGGGGTCATGATGGGCTTTGGGCTGGATCAGAGCAGAGCCATGCTGACAGCCACTGGGCTCACCCTTCAGAGCCCACTTGGCCTTCATTTCCATGGCTACTATCTGATTCAACTCCTCTGGATTCTCACCCATGGCCTTGTCTCCCTGTGAACTCACTTCGAATATGATTCCGTGACCGGACCTCGGCATTTCAGCCTTGGCCATCATTCCGTTTCTTGCTCCAAATAAGGAAACCAGGATCCAGGCAAGATGACTGCCAGTCTTCCTGTGAGAGCCAGGCACGAAGCAGAAACTCTCCTGATTCTACACCCTGGCTATCAGCCTGCATGAGCAGGGTTGCTATGCCTTTGTGTGTGTGTGTGTTTTGAATCTTGTCTGGGTCATGAACCCACTGTATAACCTTAGGAGAGTTAGAAACTCCTTATAGGAAAAGAAAATGCATATTTGATGAAAATCACTCATGGAAGTGTAGGGGATCCATGGATATTCTGAAACACATCCATAAACTATACAATCTATGAAACCCACATAAGAATCTCTGAGCAAAATACTGCACAATCATCATAATATGTGGTTATTTGTTTCTTCTCTCCTACAACTTCAAACACCCATTGTCACTTTTGGCTGCAAAGAAAATTGAAATAACTGACGAGAACGTCTACAAACTTCCCCCAGTATATAAACCCTTCTATGCCTCTCTGTTTCCTCCAGCTGCTCTCCTGTGCCTCTGGAAGGGCTCCCTGTGCTCCCGGCTGAGGCTAACTCCAGGGTCTCTACAATGGTTACTCACCCGAAGAACAGCTCTGAGTTATCAAATATAGCAATGATCTGCTTGCCTCTACTGCACCAATTTTCCCCTTCATATTGGATCTTTCTCACCAACATATTAAGAAGTAGTTAGTTCACTTGTAGTGAAAAGTACTTTAAAAAAGTAGGTAAACTACGTAAAAGAAGTAATTAAAAACAAGCAAACAATGCTCTCAATCACACTGACTAGCCCAAACCCACCCTCCGACACCCAGTTATTGGTGCATTTTTGCACTGGCTTCACAGGAAAAGTCAATTAAAGGGATATCTCTACTTCTTTCCAATGCTTGTTTCTGTTTATTTTCTCTGGAACTGTTCAGGCTTTGTGACGCTGTCCCACACCCACATCATTCTATCAAAATTGCCAAGGTAACCGTGTTACTGGATCCATCAGTCTCTGCTCTTGCTTCATCTTGTAAAACCAAATAGGAGATCACCATGGAGAAGATCTCCCTCTCCCATTGGTCACTGAGTTTTTAACACTGGCTCCCCAAAGAGCGTGCTCGCCTGGTCTTCCTCCTACTCCTCCGTCTCTTGGGGTATTTCTTCCTTATCTCTCTGACAGCTAGGGAATAGAGTGTCTCAGTGCTCCAACCTCAGACCTTTCATTTACGATCCACTCACTCTCTTGATGGTCTCATAAAGTCATAGTTTGAAATTCCATCTACATGCCGATGACTGCAAAGTTTAAAACCACAGTCTAAATCTTCCCCTGCGACTCCTTCCCTGATTCGTTTTCCAGCATTTATCATTACCTCACATGCTATAAATTTTACCTCTTTATCTTATTAGTGTGTTTCTCTTTCTGCTACCATGTAAACACTAGAAGGGCAGGAAATTTGTGTTCTATGCACTGTAGCATCTGCCTGACTTTAAAAGACAACATGCATTTTCTGAGTAAATTAATTGTAATGATCCTTTTAACTTTTAAATTGAAAAAAAAAAAAAAAAAACACTGTGTTTCTACTCTGAGGCTAGAACTAGGTGAAGCAGTTCCTCGATTTTACACCATGCACAACTAAACACTAAGACACAATTTTCATGAGTTGAATTTTAAAGATGAGTCAATGAAAGAGAATTTCAACCAGGGCTCAGCAAATTATTGTTTTGGGGCTAAATCTTGCCCACTGCTTTTTTTTTTTCTTTGATAGTCCAAAAACTAAAAGGTTTATACGCAAGTGATTGGAAAAAAGTTTTTTTTTTTTAAATAATACATAATGAACCATTAAATTCAAATTTCAGCATCCATTAAAAAAGCTTTATTGGAATATAGCACATTCACTTAATTTTTTAAATGCTTATTTATTTGAGAGGCAGACAAAACAAGGGAGAGATACAGAAAGAGGAAAAGAGAGTAACCGTCCCCATCTGCTGGTTTATTCCCCCAAGTTCTTACAAGAGCTGAGGGGTGAAGGTGAAAGCCAGGGACTCAATCCAGATGTCCCAGGTCATGGCAGGGATGCAGTTAAGTGAGCCCAGGAAGCTGGAGTCAGGAGATGGAGCTGGAAGTCAAACCTGGTTACTCCAATGTGGAATATAGGCATCTCAACCAATGGCTTTATCAGTAAACTAAAGGGCTAACACACGGCACACTCATTTTTCAATGTATCTTTCTACAGTTGCTTTCACACCATAGCAGCAAAATTAAGTCGTGACAGAGAACATGTAGTACGCAAATCCTAACCTATTGCAAAGTGTGATAACCATTGATGTGGATTCGATGTCCAAAGTCATAGCAGGAAGAACTTAACTTCCTTTTAACTTAGGATTCTAAACTGTAGCAAATTGGCTTTGTGCTTCCTGCTCTTTCACATCCACATTAAATTTGACTGTCTTCTGTAAAGTTGCAAAAATTTTAAAATTATTTCTCCAAATAAGACCTATGCCCTTCTTTCCAAGTAGTGTGTCTGCCGCAGAGGATATCAGAATACAGCAGAGCTGGTGCAATTTCAAATCCAGGCTGAGGGAACAGTGCCTTGATCCCAGTGCTGAGCATCCAGTCTTGGGAGCAAGTAGAGCTCCCTAAGAGCAGGGTGGGCAGTGCCCATCCCAGGCAGTGCTCCCTGGTTTTGGTCCAGGGCTTGGTCTCCTAATTGAATACCCGCTGCTGACCCTAAGACGAAGTAGTGTTTCCAGTGAACACAGAACTGTCTTGTACGGCTCTTGTGAAAGAGGAGAAAAAGTCATCTTCTCAGGAGCAAAGTCAGTCCTCTAGTTCACCAGTGGACCAATCGCTGCTTTTCACGTTCAAAGTTGAACACAGAATGAGAACACAGTTGGCACCAGCTCAGTCCCTTTCTAATAAAGTAGTGAAAGCATGAACTGTTAGGACTGGCTTGCATCTTTATGGTCTAATCAAGGGCAGGATCTCAGGAAATATGCATACTTAACATCTCCATTATACAAGAGTTCTTCAAAAAGTTCATGGAAATGGATTTAAAGATAAGTTTGTGGTGGGCATTTGACTTAGTAGTTATGCAACCAATTAGGATGTCCATGTCTTGTACTCTTATGTTGGCATCCCTGGGTTAATATCTGCCTTTGGCTCCTGGCTCCAGCCTTCTGATGCAGATCCTGGGAATCAGCAGGTGAAGATTCAAGTAATTTGGTTTCTGCTGACCATATGGAAAACACAGAGTTTCATGCTCCTAACTCCAACATCAGCTCAGCTATAGTCACTGCGAACATTTGTGGAGTGAACCAGGAAATGGGAGAACTCTCTGTGTGCATGTGTGTGTGCATGTATGTGTGTGTGTGTGTATGTATGTTGCTTTCTGTCACTCAAACGAATGGATGAATAAATCAGTAAAAAGAGAAATAAGTTTATTTTATTACAAAAAATTATAATCCACATATACTTAAGGTTTGTAAAAAGTGCATGAAAGATGTGCATTGTGAAAAAAATATGTGTGGATTTCAAAAAAATTTGCAATAAAATAAGGTAATCTTGATAATTTATTTTCCATGAGCTTTTGAAGAACTACCATTTATAAAACATTCATTTACCATTTTGTAGCTGCCTTTAACTTTCCTAGATTATATGAATATTTTACCCAATCAACAAGTTCATTGTGATCAAATGAATATTAATTCCCTGATGTGTTACCTAACATATACTGACCCAAAATGATAATTTGTACTTACTCTCATTTTTTTTAACATTAGGGAAAAGAAATTATGGGGGATTTTTCTTGACAGTTGGTGTAGAGCTACGACAACACTGATACAGGGAAAAATGTTCAACAAGTGAAGCTGGAAAAGTTGGTTATTCATATGGAAACAAATGAAAATGGATTTCCTACTTCTTACCATACACAAGAATGAAATCCAGATGGATTAAGAATTTAAACGTCAAAAGTAAAACTTTGAAACTTTTCAAATAAAATATAAGGGAATGGCTTTATGACCCCAGGGTGGGAAAATATTTCTTAAACATGAAATAATAAGTACCAAACATAACACATAAGAATTATTCATTTGATTGTATTTTTTTAAATCATTCACTGAAATCATCTTAAATAATGCAAAAACTGGAGGGAGGACATTTCAGCACTTAACAACTGTTAAAGGGGTAGTATTAAGAATATATAGAAAACACACTATGCCAAATTGTGCATTTTTTCAAAGGAAAAAAGAAGGCATGTAAGAGAAAATTGAACAAAACACAAGAACAGGCATTTCACATAAGAGGAAACTTTAATGGGTAACAAGCATGGAACGACATGGTCACTAACTAAAGAAGTTCAAATCAAAATAAAATAAAATGACAACTTAGACTCCTATAATTGATGAAGATCAACAATTTTGACAATACCAAACTATTGGAAAGCATGTGAACCAATAAATGCTTCATACAATCCTAATATGAGTTACACAATCCTATGGAAAATATTCTGTATTATTTTGAGATAATAAACATCTGCACACTCCAAAAATTCCATGCCCATAACACTATCCAGATACATGTCTTTTAAAGCTGCTCAAATATCTATTTATAGAAAAATGGTGATAAATTTAGATATATAAGATACATACTCACTATAGGAACAGATATTTGGCACAGCAGTTAAGATGCTAATTGGGATGTCCACATCTCATATCAGAGTGCCTGAATTCAAATATTGCTTCTAATCCCAATTCCTGCTATGCACATCTTAGAAGGCAGCAGGGGATTTCTCAAATATTTCCTCCCCTGCTACCCATGTGGGAGACCTAGAATGAGTTCCAGCCTCCTGGCTTCAGCCTGGCCCAGGCCTCGCTTATCTAGGAGTTTGGGGAATGGACTACCTGATGGAAGATCTCTTTCTGCTTGTTTGCTTCTCTGTATACTACTCTACCTTTCAAATAAAACTAAATATTTTTCAAAGAAATATATACCCAGGGCCGGCACTGTGGTGAAGTGGGTAAAGCTGCCACCTGAAGTGCCATCATCCCATATAGGCACTGGTTCAAGTCTTGGCTGCTCTACTTCCAATCCAGCTCTCTGCTATAGCCTGGGAAAGCAGTAGAACATGGCCCAAGTCCTTGAGCCCCTGCACCTGCGTGGGAGACCCAGAAGAAGCTCCTGACTTCTGGCTTTGGATCTGCACAGCCCCAGCTGTTGCTGGCCGTTGCCAGATGTCTGGGGAATGAATCAGTGGATAGAAGGTCTCTCTCCCTCTCTCTCTCTGCCTCTGCCTCTCTGTAACTCTGCTTTTCAAATAAATAAATAAGTAAATATTTTAAAATAGAGGGGTTGGCTCTGTGGCACAGCCGGTTAATGCCCTGGCTTGAAGGACCGGCATCCCATATGGGTGCCGTTTCAAGACTCGACTGCTCCACTTCTGATGCAGCTCTCTGCTATGGCCTGGGAAAGCAGTGGAAGATGGGCCAAGTCCTTGGGCCCTGCACTGAGTGGGAGACCTGGAAGAAGCTCCTGGTTCCTGCCTTTGGATCAGCGCAGCTCCAGCTGTTGAGGCCAACTGGGGAGTGAACTATCAGATGGAAGAACTCTCTCTCTCTCTCTCTCTCTCCCTCTCCTCTTTCTGTGTAACTCTGACTTTCAAATAAATAAATAAATCTTTAAAATAAAAGAAATATATGTCAACCATGGTATATTATGAACAGTACAAATGAAAGAATGAAAGCTCACGTAGCAACATAAGTTAATCTTTTAAAAGTCACTTTGAGCTAAAAGAAAATATCAGAAGGAACATTCAGGTGATTATTCTGTGGTATGTGCATGTAAATGAATAATATATCCTGTAGGCCAATGTGTGATGGGATGGGAAGGAGCATGTAAGAAAATGGACTGGTAAAAGGTCTCCAGTGAGACTGTGTTCACAGCAGGTTAATACTTTATTAATTCATTGGATGAATGCAAGTAAAGAAATAGACAAACGGAAGAGGATCATGTGTGTATGCAGCTTACAGTGAGATGGTGTGTGGTTAACCTTTGCTTAGGGATGATTAAATACTGGGCATTTGAGATCCAAAAGAAATAGAGAAAGACTAGATAAAAATGAGGAAACTCAAGTGACTTTTGGCACTGACAGCACCATAGAAAAACTACTCAAAGAATTAGCATAGAAAAAATGATCTACACTCATGGAATTTTCCTTCCAAAGAAAGAAAATAACCATGGAACAAGGGAATAACCAGATACCTGTAAAAATTAACCTAGGAGTCAAATCAAGCTGTAGCCCAGAGTAAACAGATTTGGATGGTGGAGGTGATGCCGTCGGCGGCATTTCTCTGCTACCTCCTTCCCAATTTCACTGTTATTGGAGTTCAAAAGAGCTGAAAGTCACATTTCCTGCCATCTTTCTAACCTTGGTATTCATCAGGCAGTCTCTAAGAAAATATTTGCCTCCAAGTTTGAGCCTCCTAATTCAGTTTTCAAGCCATTTCAAGTCAGAACAACTTTTTGCACCTGAGTAGCAAAATTCTAGGAACAGGAATTTGTAACAAAAACACAATAGCCTTAGGATTTTATGGTTCGTTACCCTTGGGTTGCTCCATAAAAAAATGTAAATTGGAGACAAAAGTTAGAGATGAACTGATAGACTGAATCCACTCAACTACACTGAAAAATGACCTCTATAGTGCAAGCAACTCAAACCATCCATTTCTAAGTGTATACACTACAACACTATTCATTCCATCCACCCACATCTCCTCCAAAAGGCTATTCCAAACCAGACTGGGTTTCTTCCCCTTTACCTTCCTCTCCTACTGAATAAGGCAAAGTTGACAAAATGATCTTTTGTGCTAGGGAGAGACATTTACAAGTGACAGTGTGTCCAAGAGACCACCAACAAAAACGTGTACAGAAGAAAAAGTTTTTTCCCTGGATAAGCAGATTCAATAAACAGGTGAACAATTTATTTCCCATACAAAAGTATGTGGAGACTTTAAAGGCAGGCTGTGTTTCTATATAAGGTGACTGTATAATTTATAGTCTAAATTGGCATACCCTTGAGCAAGAGACGAGTCTATTAACAAGCTGAGACAAGTGTCAATACTCAGTCTTATTCTGTTAGTACCCAAGCAAATGTGTCTCTGTCATCAGTTTCTTCACCCTAGCTCTTGCTCTGAGGGAGATTCATGCAAGAAAACAAGAAGATATCAAAAATGTGACTCAAGATTTAACAGGATTGTGATTTTTTTATTCAAAGCTGTAATGCTGTAGAAATCAGTCTTTCTAGGGCTAAAATAATTTAAAGTTTTCAAATGCATATAAGAGTATAAGGCACTGAATGTTCTGCATCAAGATTTTTCTGAATTATCCTTAAAAATCAGTACTGACTGTCATTCTGGTATCAGGTTATATTGGAGAAAACTTTTGGGGAAATGATTTTTCTGTGTAACCAAACTTGTGCAAAGATGTGCGGATTATTTTTAAGGCTGGAAAGAAATGCACCCAGTGTCACTAGTGTGAGTATTTGGCTATGGGATTGTGGATCATTGTATTACTGACAAGAAGACAATCTTGTCACTGCAAGTGGTTTATCTCTTTATCGCATTTTATCTATAAATGTTTTCATAAGTTAAATTGCTTGAAAACATATCAAGCATGCCCTTCTTACAATATCTTAAAGACAATGAAGCTTGCATTCCTCTTCCTTTGGGGGGAAAACACTGGTTAGAACCCTGCACAATGAGAGCTGGAGGACTGGGTCCTTTTTGCACAGATTGTCACATCAAGTCTGTACAGGTACTCACTTGTTCTGGCATAAGTATGACTAGCGGTATATTCCATTTCCTTGAAGAGTTCAGTAATTGAGTCCCATGTTGATCAGACCAACATGTCCCATCAGGGAGTGATGAGATGCCTCTGATAGAATAATTTTTCTAAGCAGAGCCCATAAGGAAGGAGTTGAGAATAAACACTCGCAAAGTTCTATGAGCAGAGATATGAAAATCACTTGTGACCCCTGTACGAAGGAAGAGGCTGACACAGCAGTAGGCTGTAAGATAAGATGGAACATTCTGAAACCAAAAGGAAGACAATTTATCTGACCTTGAAATTGATGCTTTTCATTGAAATGATTTGAAAATACCACTTTTCCTTAAGCAAAAGCTAAAATGGGACAATGGATGTTGTGGTTTTCCTGTGTGTATTTTTAGTGTGCACATCTGGAGAGATGCGCCACTATAACCATCTCCATGCTGTGCATGCCGGGCAGATGGTGGCAAGGGTAGACTACCCGAGCCACAGTCCCCAGACTTGGCCACCAGGTGCTGTCATCAGGGCGGGGCCCTATTTTTGTACTGCAAAGTAGAGCCACACAAAAGACTGAAAAATCTCCCTACAGATTATGTCGTCTGGAAAAAGAAAATCAAAGCTACAATCCTGTGGAAATCAGTCTTTCTGGGGATATAATAATTTCAGGTTTCGAATGCATATGAGAGCATAAGATACTGACTGTTCTACAACATGATTTCTCTGAATATCCTCAAACATTGGGTGGTGGGCCAGTGTTGTGGTGCAGTGAGTTAAGCCACCACCTGTGAGTCTGGCATCCATGTAGGAGAGTCCCAGCTGCTCCACTTCTGATCCAGCTCCCTCTAATGCAATTCGCAAACAGTACATAATATAATGGCTTGGACCCCTGCCACCCACATGGGAGACCTGGATGGACTTCCAGGCCCCTGGCTTCGACCTGGCCCAGCCCTGGCTGTTGTAGCCACTTGGAAATAAGCCAGCCAATGAAAAACATCTTTCACCCTGTCTGTCTCCTTCTCCCTGTCACTCTGCCTTTCAAATAAATAAAATATATGATTTTAAATCTGTTTGCTTGTTCTGCCTCTAATTAATAGGGCCTTCTAGTGGTTTCTGAAAGATTAAAACACCTCTATCCAGTTTGCTCCAAGAACTCAAATATGAGTTACTAAATATCTGTCACTGTAATGGTGATAACAGATCAATCAGTTAAAGCAAAAATGCAGTTGAAAAAATGTATTTTGAGGAAACAGAGCAGGAAATGAGAGGCCAAGAACCCCGTACAGGACAATCTCTGCCCTTTCCAAACTCCAGCTTCCTGGAGAGGAATCTGAATCTGAATAGTGACTTACTGAGCAAGAAATCCTCACCTCCATTTCTTTCTCTCTTAACCAACTTTGACATAGAATGACCTTTGCTTTCAGTGATCTGACCCAAAACATCAAACATGTAAAAAATAAATAAAATTCAAATTGAGAATCTATTTCATTTCCGAAAGTCTCTGACGGTCACAGCAGGCATCCGAAGTCTACCTCTTGCTTTTTGGAGAATAAGCAGGACAGCAGGAGGCCACTCCTTCCCAGGCTTTCCATAAAACCCTCTGGGGATGCTGAGACCCCAGGAGGACCAGGACGAGGCTCCTCTGCCTCTTGCCCTACTCTCTAGAAACCCTTACTTTGAGGCCATCTCGGGCTACAATGATAGATGACCCTGACTCCCACAATGACAGCAGGCTCATCCCGATTGTCAGAGCTCCATCTGGGGCTGTTGAACTTAGTAACGTTTCCTTTGAAACAGGAGGTGGACATGTCAGAGGCTGGGAGGTTTAAAGTAGGTGGTCTGTCTGATGAACTAGAACAGATGCCTCTTTTATTTCCACCCTAATTGTATCAGGCCTTCTTGGTGGGAGATTCACACTTAAAAAAAATCTTGTGTGTGTGTGTTGGGGGGGGTAGTGGCTCATTCTTTTCTTTCTTTCTTTCTTTCTTTTTTTTTTTTTTTTGTCCCCTTAAACCTTATACACAATATGTCCTAGATTGAAGGTCTGGCCTGGATTTGCTTCTCCTCATCCCCTTTGGAGCCAGAGTTCAGTGCATTTCTACCTTTTGCACCACGGTTTGTTCTTTACCTATTATCCTCCCGTGATAAGACAAGCAGAGACAGGCCACTGGGTCATTTGCATCTCTTCCTTGCAAGAGTCAAGCTTCACAAAAAGCTGGAAGGGAGAGATGGCAAGTGGGCAATACCATAATGTTGTCATCCGGGGAAAGCCATGAAGAGCAGGAACAACTTTCTTTCTGTTTTCGATTACATCAGATTTGGCTGATGTTTCAGGCAGGGTCCCCAACTTGCACAGAGATGGCTGTGTTGAGCCCTGGGCAGACTTGTATCAGACTAGTAGGAGATCTGGAGCCACTAAGACAATGGAAACAAAAATCCATTTCCAGGAATGATTAAAAAGCAACACACCACAAACAAAAACCCAGCAGCTTAGGGTTTATCTCCTGTCCTTTCAAGATGGCTAAAAACTAAACGCGAGAAGGCAAGCACACAAACAAGATATGTTTCTTCAGATTTCTGTTTCTTCAACTTCATTCCAGAAGCTCTTTTCTCTTCTTCTGTAAGGTTTCCACCTTAAGATGCTCTTTCCTCTCATACACGCACCTGCTGTGGCTTCATCCAGTTAAATATGCGCTCACCTTGGATTTTTTACTCTCTAATTTTTTCAGAATGGTTTTTTCTCCTGGATTCACCTGTGTCTGCAAACTCCATCCTTCTTCTCACCAGCAAATACATCCTCAGCCACAGTGAATGTCAATTCAACGCTCCCTAACCCAAAGGAGGCTGTTGTGAGGGGCCTTGTGTTACCTGGCTGACTGCCATTGACCTTCCCTGCATGCGCAGGTGCCCCAGGGGTCTCCTGTGTGGGGGTTCTGCTTCCTTGAGAAGAACTGATCATCCTCAAGGGCATGTGGATTGCATCTTCTTCAAGGGCAGGGGTTCCTTTTCTCCTTTATTCCTGCAAAGCTACTACAGAGTATGCACTGAGCATATGACACATTAGCATTAAAGCTATCCAAAGAGCATTTGTGTTTTATTAAAAAATAGATGCTACATTGCAATAAAGTTAATAGGCAAAGTAAAATTATTGATCATAGTGAAAGGTTTGGAAGTATGTAAAAAAAAGAAAACAAATTTGCCCCCTGTAATCTACAATTTATATTTTGTTATATATGCTTCGAATCTGTATTTGAAGTTAAATATATGAGGATATTGCAAAGCATTCATGGAAATTGAATTAAAAGATAAATTTATATTGTTGCAATTTTTTAAAAGCCCATGCAAATTAGGGGACTTCAAAAAGTTAAAGAAAAATGTGTATTATGAAAAAATTACATAGATTTAAAATATTTTTACACCAAAATAAAATGATATTTTAATTCCAATTGTCCACGAACTTTTGAAATACCTATGTATATTAAACACACATAATTTATAATCTATCTACCTTTCTGTCATCAGTCTTCAAATGAGATTGCTTTTATATTTCCCTTCAAAACTATGGACTTTTATTGCACCTGATATTCTGAAACTTGTTTTATCCAACATCATATAAATAATTTACACTGGTATTATTCTACAATTTTTTCTTTTCTTACTATTGTCATTTTCATTAACATTACAGCATAATTCATTAATGTGTGGTATTGCATCACTGGGCAATCCCCTCTTACTGCATTTAGATTTCTATGTGGTAGATCATTTCATTAATGGAGTCCGGTGAATCCTATATCCTGACTTTCAGGTCCTTGGATGATCCCTCTCAATGATGATTCTGGAACTAGAAATGTGATTTGTATGTTAGTTTCCTATTACTGCTGCAACAAATTATCACACAAACATAGTGGCTTAAAATGGAAGTATATGACTTTTGTATGACTTTTTATTAATAACACAAGGGTTTTTTTAGTTTTAAAATTTAACATGTTTTAACATTTTACCACAATCACTTCATATGTAAACATTATATAGAGTACACAATTATTCTATCTTTTCTTGAAACAGATATAATAATATCACAGAGATTCATGACAATGATTGTAATATGGGGAAAGAAATGTATATTTTTGTGTATGTATTTGATTCAGTAAAGCAATATTTTTTATAACTATATACCAACTGATACAATATTCATACAAATTTTATACTCTATATATTCACTTCCACAGATCAGATAAAACATGTAATATTTGTCTTCTGGCTCTGGCTTATTTCACTTTACAAAATGATCTTCAGTTCTTAAGGTCAGAAGTCCAAATTGGTCTTCCACTTTTGGAATCTGATGTCTGCAGAGCTGCATTCCCTTCAGAAGCTCTGGGGAAAGCTCTTTTCCGTGTGTTCTCCAACTAGAGACCACTTAAACCTCTGCTCTGTTCATCAAGCTCCTCTGACTTCCACATTTCTCCTGTCTCAATAAAGACGCCTGTGATTATACTTGGCCCTGTCAGACAATGCAGCAAAATATTCCAATTCTGAAATCCTCAACTTAATTGCATCTGCAAAGCCCCTTCATGGTGTGGGATAATGAATTCTCAAATTTGGGAAGTAGAAAATGGACATCTTTGTGAAGATTGTTATTCTGTTTACCATGAAGAGCTTTGGTTAATGAGGCACCAAGAAACAGAACCAAGCTTAGAAAGGATAAGACACTGTCTTCTTACAATCATGTTGCTACCACCTCCAATATCTGTGCTAATCTGATGGAGAGATCATTTTTATAGGAATTGGACTGTCCATGACCTCTGCAAACGGCCAGACCTATGAGCAAGGTTCCCTTGGATCACTCAGTCATAACCAAGTTGTCAGAATATATAGCCACATGAGTAGCCCCAGGAGAGACCAGCAGTAAACTGCCCAGCCCAGTGGAGCCCAGTTTAAAGGGAAGACTCTTAAATAAGTAAATCATTGGAATTTCAAGACACTGTGTTCGAGATGACTTGTGAAGCAGCAACATGTAACTATTTTAACCAAATTGTGATGAATAACTGCATGCACATCTTTGGGTAACATAGCAGTTAGATGAGACCAGTCTTAAAGATTAGAGTGACCCGTAGGGACCAAGACTCCAGTGACAAAATTGTCAGCAGCTCAGTTAGAAGTGCAATCATTTTCTTCTCATGGAAACGCCCTCAGATCAGTAGCAATGCACTCAGGTGGAAAAAAAAGAAAAACAACACTGACCTTGACATTTGCGGATTCTCATTTGAGTCCCTGCCCTTTCTGAATAATTCACAACTGACCATGTTACTTAGCGGCTTCAAGCCTTCATTTTCGCAGCAGTAAAATCGAGAGGAAATAAGGAGAATCTGTTGTTCCTCCCCTTTGCGGGTGGTTGCTATCAATTAGTCAATTCGCCTTTATTAAAAGTACTTAACCAACTGCAGAGTGCTGAATCATGACAGCTGTCCCTTGGGTTGCCAAGAGGCATTTTCATGCACCAGAATGAGAATGGGTCTTGTCAGGAAGCACAGAGCACCAATTCCAATATGACCTTGACTGGTGGCTTCTTCTCTTTGAACCTTGGTTTGGTTTTCTGTGAAACTCTCAGGTTTCCTACTTCTAAGAGCTGTTGTGAGCACTGAAGGAAGTGACATATGTCAAACCCCACTAAAGTGGCACTAGATGAATTTCTCCTTTGCTGTTCACTCAACTCCCTCTGCCTAACCACACTGGACATTTTCATTAGTTGTGTTGAATTCACGTAATTTGGGCCATGACAACTAAAAGATTTAGGAATGGTGGACATGCTAACTATTCATATTAGCCAGAAGCATTGGTAAATAGTTTTTATTTCTTAAATTATTCAACCATTAAATAAGGGTGGCCGGTTAAGGATTAAAGATGTTTTATTTGTTATTTATTTGAAAGGCAGAGTAAGAGAGAGAAGGGGGCCGACGCTGCAGCTCACTAGGCTAATCCTCTGCCTTGCGGCGCTGGCACACCGGGTTCTAATCCTGGTCGGGGCACCGGATTAAGTCCCGGTTGCCCCTCTTCCAGGCCAGCTCTCTGCTGTGACCAGGGAGTGCAGTGGAGGATGGCCCAAGTCCTTGGGCCCTGCACCCCATGGGAGACCAGGAGAAGCACCTGGCTCCTGCCATCGGATCAGTGTGGTGTGCCGGCCGCAGCGGCCATTGGAGGGTGAACCAACGGCAAAGGAAGACCTTTCTCTCTGTCTCTCTCTCTCACTGTCCACTCTGCCTGTCCAAAAAAAAAAAAAAAAAAAAAAAAAGAGAAAGAGAGAGAGAGAGAGAGAGAAGGAGAGACAGAGAAAGAGTTCTTTCATGCTCTGGTTCACTCCTCAAATGGTCATAATAGACAGGGCTTGGCCAAGCTAAAGTTAGGAGCCAGGAATTCCACCTGGGCGTTCCACATGGGTGGCAGGGGTCCAGTCACTTGGGCCATCTTCTGCTTTTCCAGGCGTGTTAGCAAGAAGCTGGATTGAAAGCAGAACAGGCTGGCGCCCCAGTTCACTAGGCTAATCCTCCACCTGCGGCGCCAGCACACCAGGTTCCCAGTTGGGGCACTGGATTCTGTCCCGGTTGCCCCTCTTCTAGGCCAGCTCTCTGCTGTGGCCAGGGAGTGCAGTGGAGGATGGCCCAAGTGCTTGGGCCCTGCACCCGCATGGGAGACCAGGTGGAAGCGCCTGGCTCCTGGCTTTGGATCCTCCGCCTGTCAAAAAAAAAAAAAAAAATAGCAGAACAGCCAAGACTTGAACTGCCACTCCCACATGGGATTCTGGCATTGCAGGGAGCATTGTCGGGATTCACTGTGCAACAACGCCACCCCCAGGACCACAAGATTTAAGAGATAGGTAGTGGGCAGCAAAATGTCTAAAGATGAGAGTGAGCTCAGATGATGGAAAAGGATACAGGATTTAGCCATCCAGGAATTTCTGGTCATTAGCAAAAAGTAGGTGAATCCATATTTCACACATTAATAATATAAAAAATTATATGATGATAGAGGAGGTAAATTAATTAAAGATGCTATCATGGAGCATATTTTAAAATTAATATTTCGGGTTCTTGTCTCAAGCTTACATAACAATTCTAAACTTGGACATAAGCAATACAGGCAACATGGCAAACCTCATAATTTATTTGGGGAAGTAAGAGAAATACACATGAACACAAGGACTTTATTTAAAGGACAGGGGGTTCAGAAAGATGAGCTGGGAGTTCCATACAGGGAGAGGGAAGATCGAAGGCTTTGTGAGGGAGTCTACAGACGAGGAGCTGCCAGGGAGGCCCTGTGGCAGGAGTGGCTGCAAAACAGATGATGCAGGGTGGGGCCCAGGTGCTCCACATCTCTTATTCACATCCAGAAGAGGAGTGTTCATGTAGTCTGATTGACAGGTGGGCATTTACAGGTGAGATTGGGGTGGGGAGGGCATGGTCTCTGGCTCATGAATTTAATCAATCTAACCTTTCTGTCTGCACATATCAAAAAGATGGCTAGGAACCCACTCATAGATTCAAGTCAGCTGACTGATTTGAGATTTACATTTGTATTCAATGAATGCACACAATAAAAGCTAAAGTAAATCAGTTGGCATCTCCGCTTCCTCCTTCTTCACGAAGATTTCCTCAATAACCCAACTTCTACTCATCGTTGCTGATATATGGACTTCTTATGAGATGTAACCTCTATTATGAAAAAATTTAGTCATAACTACCTTTTAATAATTATATTTGCCATTGTAAATTACCCGAAATTATTTGACATTGGTGATTTATCTCGTGTTAAAAAAGAATCCTTGAAAAAAGAATCCATTCTTTATATTTTCTTACACTTTTTGGTTAGCTTCTACATGCTCTTACATCCAATATTGGGGAATTACAAAATATTTTAGAACTTATTAGCTAGTATCACAGTAATAGCATTGTTTCACAACCAAGCTGGAGGCCAACTCCAAGATTTGCAGATGGGGGGGCGGCAGAGCTTATTTTCTGAATACTCTTTGCCCTACCCACAAGTTAATTGGAATGCAAACATCAGAACTAACAGTACCATTTCAATACACACCTACATAGGATTGAAGTTTTCTTTTGAATGGATTTCTCACCACAGATTTCCAAGTTCTTATCTAACCAACATGAATTTACTCAATGGAACCCAGTGGGTAAACTAGCTTAAAAAATATGAAGAGAATCAGAATGTACATACAAAGCCTAGTAAAACGTTATCCTTATGGTCTATGTTATAATAATACTCTAAATAAGAGTGGGATTTCAGTGTATTGTAGGCATTCCTTGAATGTAGTACAGAGTTAACCTAAATGAGGAAGAAATCTCTCTTGCAGAATTATATTCTATTGTGTGGACATAGTCTGCCTTCCTCTGACAATTCAAAAACCAGAAAATTGCTTATATTGAGATTCTGTTTTTTTTTTTTTTTTTTAAATTATAGTGTCAGCATTATACCACTTACACCAGATTCAACTGGGACACATTTTAAAAATAGAATCCTAACTCCAAACCAGATCTACACATTCAGAATATGTGGTTGCATGACAGGGAATCCATATTCTTAAACAATCTTCCCAGGAATTTTGTATCTTACCGTTTGAAAACCATTATGTTATTTAAAATCGTAGTTTGTTTCCTAGGAACCCATAAGTATTTTACATCCCCTTTCTCATCTCCCCTTCTTTGGCTCAGAATCATCTTCAATCTATTCACTGAAGTGTATGTGTGTGTGTCTGTGTGTGTTTTGTCTTTTTTTTTTTAATAAATGATGCACTGCTGAGCTTATAAGACCTTGGAGTATTTGTAGTTGTTCTCAAACTCTACTTGCATCACCATCATCACAGAAACTTAATACCCAATGCCCAGGCTCTATCCTGGACCACTGAGCCACACTCCTGCTAACCAAGGCTGAGGTAAACATTGGATTTAAAAGCTTAATAGTTGACTCAAGAGACAGAGACAAAATCCTGACCTCCACATGGGAGACCAATTGTTTAGAGCCCCTCATGGTGCATGTACAGCCTGGGTGGCAGTGGGTCGCTCTTCTGCCAGCTGGGAAATCCATTTGGTCTTTTAGTATCCATATATATATCCATAGAGCACTCACATTCAGTGAATGGGTTCCTGACTTCTCAATGCTTTTCCCAATACAGAGCAACGCTGCAGTCAGTGGGAAGTCAGTATCCCCAAAGACGCTCTCAACTGCACTGCCAAGCTGATGGTCCTGCTTCCCAGTGGCCCAGGAGCAGTACTTGTGCTAAAACCCCTAGAAGTAATTACAAAACCCCTCAGCAATCACAGGAAATTGGAGCCAGTATACACATGGATCCTAAAATCCATAGCTGCTCAAGTCACTTTGTAGAATGTTATACTGTATTATTTAGGGAATAATAAGAAGACAGGTTTGTGTATGTTCAATATAGGCACATTTTCTTTTTCAAATATTTTTGGACCATGAATGTAGAACCTGCAGACGTATGTGTCCAACTGTATAAAAATTTACAGCTTGTTCAAGAGAAAATTATCTCTGGGATATGCCACAGAACACTCTAGAGTCACCACAAAAAATCAGATTGCCAGACCCATGTCTCTACCAGGCAGAAGATAGGGCAGAAACCCATAAATCTCCACTGGCCTAAAGCTATGACTTACCTTCCAAATTGCCCCTCCTCAATGGAGCAAGAAAAATGCCCTTCCCGATATTGTCCAAAGACAGATACCAAAGGCATTTGCCATAATCTTCTAAAGCTCCACCATAGGCCAAGAGATGCCTGTAAATCCAATTTTAGAAAAAATCATACCATTCTGATAGCATTCTTAGTAAATATGCAATGAAATGTTAACAATAAACCAAAGATCCAGTGAATGCATTTCCCTATTCAGACCAGGCAAAGGCTGGACAGGTGATCTGAGTGCACATGGGGATCACACCCACATTGATAAGTTTAATGCCATTGCTCTCTCTTGAACTTGGGGGCTGGGGAATAATGCAGCGAACGGTTTTAGAGAGAACAAAAGCTATGGCCCTTATTCAGGGACCTCCTGTATTTTGAATTTTTGTTGGCTTAGGTCAGTCCATGAACTACAGTGCTGCTTTAAAATGTAATAATAAGTACAAGGGTACACACTGGAATTCTTGCATTGTTCAGCATTTGATGATTAAAGCTGACATTCGTTGGGCTGAGCTGGAGTTTTAGAATTGATAGACCTCGACTAATCCCAGCAATAAAAATGGTCACAAATGAATGCTGTGACAGGTTTTGAAACAAGAAAAATCATCACTGAGCTCACTAGAAAAGATTAAGAGACTGTCAAGCTAAAAAACTATTGGCCCCATTCACACTTGCTTTGAGTAGTGAATGCTGTTTTATTCATTTGTACTTGTTCAATCACCTCTTTCATCTGTCTTGTTATAATAATTTCCAAAGTCATCAACAAAGAAAATAAGACATCATCTCATATAAAATGGCATAGGATTTAATACAAGCAAAAAACCTTAACTACGGAACAACCTGGCCTCAGAGAACAAAAGAGCTTAAAAGTCACCTCATTTTACAGTTTTAGAGTGCTTTACATTATATATAGATTTTCTTCTTGATTATATTGTTACACATTCCACTGTTCCCATGCCATCAGCCTTGAAGACCTTATATTTATGTAATTCCATGATCCGATGCAGAGCAAATGCATCTGATCTCAATGAATGGCATAGGATTAAAAAAATTATCAGTAGATTTCAGGGGAGAGAAAAAGACCATTTTAATTCTCTTGCAAGACTATTGATTAGTAACAGATGTTGCTTTTCTGATTGAATTATTTTTGATTCATTTTTCAAATAAAAATATAGGTCTGTCAGAGTATTTTAAATCATCTGGAGATAGAGGTTATTTAAACAAGATTCTTTTATTTCTCTTTTTAGGGAGCGCTTCCACCTTTGAGTGTTCCAGGCTTCATGGGCATGGGAAATTCTGACGGACACATGCTGGAATAGGTGGCAGTGCCAGCATCGTTGGGCAGGGGGAGCTCCTCATCTGCAGAGGAAAGTGATGGGTCCATTTTGTTGTTTAGGACCTTTGAACTGCAGGATAAGCATTGGGGAGAAAGTTGGGTTAGAGGAGGCTTCAATAGGCAACTTATCTCCTTGCTAGGCTTCATCAAGAATTCAGGAATTCAAGCAACAGAACTTCCCGAGAGCAAATGCTCTCTCCTCCCAGCAAAAATGCCTTCGGAGAAACTGGTTCATCCCTAGGTGACCCCAGGCTCTCCTCTAAGTAGGGGATCTCACCTCCACAGAGAGAGATGGAGTCCGAGTTTGAAAGAGGAGCAGAGTTTCCAAGTGGATTTGGATCCCATAATCAGAAAGAACTGACAAGCAGTCTCCTTCTCATTTTCAAAATGGAGATCACTCATTCTTTAGAGATACCCAAAAAGTCCAGCAATGGGAGGTGAGGAGAGGAGGGAAACCTAGGAGAAGAATGTATTTGTTTCTTATTGTTGTCATGGAATGTCTGAGACTGGATAACTTTCTAAAGCATAGAGATTTACTTAGCTCACAGATCTGGAGATGCTAGGCCATGGCGCTAACATCAGCACAGCTCTGGTGCAGGCCTTCTGGCAGAGGCGAGCACAGCGGTGGGAATGAGAGGTCCCAGCATGAGACAGCAAGCCAAAGAGCTGGAAGGGGCCCAGCTTCCTGTCCTCTTAAAAACCTTCTTGCCAGAACTATTTCGAGAGTCCCACGAGGACTACTTTAATCCCTTCCTGGGTATAAGGACCTCCCAATAGGCTTCACCTCCTGAAGTTTCTACCAGCACTACACTGGGGACCAAGCTTCTAACACATGAACTCTGGGGAGGAGAAAGGGGAGACACACTAAAACCTTATCCATATCATGGCAAAGACCGTCAAGTTCCAAAAAAAAAAAAAAAAAAAAAAAAATTCAAAACAATTGGAGTAAAGAAAATAAAAACGTATTCATCTATAAAGATGTTTCTTTATGACATTTGGCAAGAGTTAACCCAGTAGATAGATGAGGCTTTCAAAGAATCTCAAAAATCAGTAAGCATAAAAATGAAGACCTGTATCCCTGGCTTCTCATACAAAATAAACTATGACATCTCAGCTCTGGGCCAGTATCCCCATTGGGCACTGTTTGTGGGAGCACAATAGATGTGCAACCTCAGATGGGGTCACCTCCTTGTGTTTCCCACTCCACGTTTTCTCTCCTACACTCAACTTCCATTTTTGAAAAATACATTCTTAGGCCATCTAGGCACTGGGGTTTGCAGTCTCTGCCCTATGCCTTCCAAGAAGGAAAAATCGATCAGTGTGAATGCATAGTTCTCTCCACCCATTTGGGGTAAAATCTCCATTGAACTTATTCAAACAAAGATGGTTGGGCTTCAACTTTTGAATTTCTTATTCAGAACTCAGAAATATTATTTAGAGTTTTTCTAAAACCCGGGCTTTCTCAACAGCAGTCTTGGTGGCCTGGAATGGACATCCACAGTTTGGTATATGTATTGGAGGAAGGCATTGGGGAGTGCTCTTGAGAAAAAAAGTCTTGCAGTCCCCAGATTCAATGTTGCAGTCCCTCATTTAGAAAATGGAATAAGAGATCTGAGGGAGAAAATGAAATTTTGCACTTTACTACTCTATGAGTTCCTATTGTGCACCAGTGTGGGTGATGATTTAGAAGAAAGAAAATGAAGAAACAGGTGGAGATTTCCTGGCTTCTGGTCTGCATCTTCCATTATAAGAAGACAAGTTGGCTCCACGGTAGAACACATAAACTTTTTAAATGGAATTGAGAAAATACACTAAGTGAAAACCCAGCATTGGAAGTAGAAAAAGGGAGGTAACCAAACTGTCCAGGAATGCCCCAGACTAGCCACACCTCTTGGGCTTTCTCTGCTGCCTCCAAGATCTACTCATGACTTTTTATTGAGATGTGTCCAACTGTTCTCTCTAGGATGAGTGGCCAACATTTTCTTGTTTAAAAGCAATAATTCAGACAAGATGAGGTAGTGATTCATTTCTTCAAAGCCATGCCAGGTGCGAAAATAGAAAACCCTGTATGTAGAATATATCAATCTCTATAAGTTGCTAGAGCTAGGTAAGCAAATAGGAATTTTCAAGTTGATGCATACCAGCCCAAAGCTGTTACTGTAATCAGAACCTACAATGGAGGGCAGTTGTCTCTTGCATCATGGGGAAACAGCAATACAGATAGTCTACAAAATCTAACACAGATAAGGATCGACTGATTGCATCTTTCATCTGTGGGTCAGATCAAACACTCCACAGAGCCAAAGTTTATCCTGTGCATAAAAATGTAGGTAAATTGCCAATTTGGACAGGTTTTTGTGGATCCATGGAAGTTTGGCATTGATTCCCTGTTGACTCTAATCAGACTCCTGGTGCATTTCAGGCATTTGTGGTTCTCCCCAGTCATACTGATCCAAGTCTGGCTGAAGATAATTGGCCATTGCCTTCAATACGGTGCACCTAGTGCAGACTGACAGGCTGGAAATGATCCTTATGGCCACCCTTTTGTAGTTCATAGTGCTGACACACATAACATTTCTCCTCTTCTCAAACATGTTCGTTCAATACAGTCTCAAGGTATTCATTTCTTTCTTTGGATTCTGTCCTGAAGCAAGAATAGTGTTGGTTTGAGTGTCTGGGATTTTAAGAATGTTAAAATGATCACCACTATCAGTGGAATAGGAGCACCCAGAGAATGCTTCTAAGCTGAGCTGAGACAGAGCGAATGTTCAGTGGTCTTGCAATTTAGTGCAGTGGAAGGCAATTCTTCCAAAGTGTCAGACATAAGACAACTGGCATAATATCGGGCTAAAGGAAATTATGTTTAAAATTGAGATTTTTTCATGAGGAAAAGGATGACAAGCACAGATGGGGGTAGGGCATGGATTGTGAATGCAAGCGAGCACTAAAGGGACATAAAATCAGAGCCAAGGTCAACTCAACCTCAGACTCACAGAAACGAAGACAGAATGAAAGCTATAGGGCCGTGGGGATGTCTGAGATGACAGGAAAATTCTCTAACACAGTTATCTCAGAAACAGGATTCTTTAAAAATACTCCTTGAGTGGCATGATGCACAGGCTTTGCAGCTGGTTGTGGGATTGGCAGGTGCACATGAGACATGGATTTCAGAGCCTGTGTTTTAGAAGAAAGAAACTGTAGGAAGCAAAGAGTGGAGTAATGGTATATTTAAAAGTCAACAAGACAGGGTTCAGACTAAAATGGATCTAGGGAAGGCTCTCCGTCCTGAGTGCCACTTCCTGCAAAAGAGAGGAGGTGAAGGAACAGCTTTGTTTTCCATTCCCAGATGCATGGTTTCTAATCCCTTTATGGCATGTTTAAGAGCAACCACAACAGCAACAAAACAAAATCAAAATTATTACAAAATTTAAAATGACTTAAAATAAAATATACTACAAGAAGAGACCTAGCTTGGATCTGATCAGAGCCCTGGCTCCGCCTTCGCTGATGGGGGCTTGGCAGAGGCCAGATCTCCCGCTGAACTGGAGTTTCCTCTGAGTTGTGCAGCCACATCCACTTCAGGAGACAGCTGAGAGGATCAAGTGAGGGAATCGTGTGTGAAAATAAGTTTACAAGCGATAAAAAAAAAGTGGAAAATACTATTTTAAGCATTTGCAATTACTAAATCATAATCAAGCAAAGAAAATTGTCATATTCTTTAATGTTACTTCTGTTCGATTGAGAAGCCAGAAGACATCCTCCTGTCTAAGAACCCAGGACGTGATGCGCGAGTGTCCTAGGGCTTCTTGTTTCCTCACTCACGTAAACCTCCCTGGATTTTGGTCTCCACTTTCTCCATTGCCGACTTGGGGCATCCTCTTTGGGAAAAGAGAACTATAAACTGCAAAAGAAAGAAGAGGGAGGAACCAGAACTAGGTTAACCCCTGAAAGTTGCGGGTGGGAGGGACGTTATGGGGGGGAAGCCATTGTAATCCATAAGCCCATAAGCTGTACTTTGGAAATTTATATTCATTAAATAAAAGTTAAAAAAAAAAGAAAGTTAAAAGTAAAGCAAATGAGAAAATTTTGGATAGAAATTATTAGGTCCTCATGTGGAAAAACTGAAAAAGGGGGGAGTCTTTGTTAAGATGACATACATATGACATCTACTCTTGGGAAACAAGTATAAAAAATAGGTATGATGGTAATTTTTTTCAGGAAAAAATAGTCTTTTAATTCTGTTTTTATATGATTTTTGTGCATGACTCTAACATGGTCTCATCTGTATTATCTATAATTCCCAGAGTGCTCCATTAGAAGCCCTAGATTAAAAAATAAATCATAGGCTGGCTCCGCGGCTCAATAGGCTAATCCTCCACCTGCGTCGCCAGCACACCGGGTTCTAGTCCTGGTTGGGGCGCCGGATTCCGCCCGGTTGCCCCTCTTCCAGGCCAGCTCTCTGCTGTGGCCAGGGAGTGCAGTGGAGGATGGCCCAAGTGCTTGGGACCTGCACCCCATGAGAGACCAGGAGAAACACCTGGCTCCTGCCTTCGGATCAGCGCAATGTGCTGGCCGCAGTGCACAGGCCGCGGCAGCCATTGGAGGGTGAAACAACAGCAAAGGAAGACCTTTCTCTCTGTCTCTCTCTCTCACTGTCCACTCTGCCTGTCAATAAATAAAAAAAAAAATCACAATCAAAAGGGCCAGCATTATGGTGTAGTGGGTAAAGCCACTGCCTGTGATGCCTGCATTCTATATGGATGGTAGTTCCTATCCTTGCTGCTCCACTTCCAATCCAGCTCCCTCATAGTGTGCCTTGGAAAACAGTAAAGGAAAGCCCAAGTGGTGGGGCCCCTGAAACCTTGTGGGAGACTCAGAAGAAGTTCTTTGGCTCCTGGGTTTGGCTTGACCTAACCACAACCACAGCCATTGTGGGTATTTGGGGAGTGAACCAATGGATGGAGGATCTCTCTCTCTGTCTCTTCCTATCTCTCTTTCAAATAAATAAAATAAATATCTTAATAACAATACTAATTTGCTAGCCCAAAGTATTATCCATCATAGAATGTCAGCTTACTCCTCAAAATTAAAGATTAAACTCCAACTTGCTTTTCAAAAGATGATTATGCACCTGTTATTTTGATGGTCTAGCATACTCCTCAGTACATTGAGCCATTTTTATTAATTAGAGATCACTCATCACTGCTGAAGCTCCCCAGTGCTGTTCTTGTATCTCTAGCTTCTTGTACCTCCTCACCCAGTTCTAACCCCCGGAACCATTCAGCTATTTCCTGTGACTATAGTTTTGTTTTTTAAAGAATATTCTGTAAATGGAATCTAACATTTTTCACTGGGCATAATTTCTTTGAAGTCCATCTGAGTTTTTTCATGTATCAATAGTTGATTCATTTTTGTTGTTGAGTAGTATTCTACAAGATGGGATAGACAACAGTTACTGAACTATTCACCCAATAAGTGACATTCTTCTTTTTTCCAGATTTTATTGGGAATAGAGTGGCTGCCAACACTGTAGAGCAGTTTTGTGTAAACATTAAGTTTTCAATTCTTTGAGAGGATTTTTGGATTTTTAAGTAAGAATGTATTTAATATCATAGGAAAGTGCTAAATCATTTTTCAGCAAAGTTATACCATTTTGCTTTCCCACAGCAATGTATGTACCAAATTTCTCCGAACCTTTTCCATCATTTGGTGCTACTCTGAGGAAGCAGATGGACTGCTAGGCAGGGAGGTTGGAACCAAGGGTGATGAGGAATGCTGAGTCCCTTTAAGAGGGTCAAAATGCTTGCTTCTCCCCAAAAGCTACCTTTAGCAAGATAAAAGTGTGGAACCCCACTCCTGAGTTTCCAGTTTTATCACATGAATAGCAAGGAAGTAGTGGTTTATCCTGCGAATAGAAAGGAGAAGTTACCAATCACAGCTTTCTGATGGCTTTTTGTTTTATCAACAGCAAGCTAAGATTACAAATCCCTGCTTTTGATGGGTTTTACCCCCACTCCTCTGATTGATTGTTAGCTGCTTCCCCCCTCCCCCCTACAATTGTGCTTCAAAGGTTCCACTTCCACAGGTTTCTCTGGTCTGCCTCTCTTGGAAGCCCCCTCCTGGCTGTTGCAGCAGTGTGGGGAGCAACTGAGACTAGACTAAGTTATGGAATTAAGACTTATTCTATGCATCTGCTCTCCCACAATATGGCGCTGAGAGAGACCAAACAACTTCTACGCAGATGCCTCTCGCCAATTTGATTGATAAGCTGCAGGAGCTGATCCTGCTCCTGATTGGAGGAGAGCAGCGTGCTCAGCATGTGGGTAGCAGAGTTGGGATTGGTGGAAGAGGACTATAAAGGAGGAGAGAGACAACATGCACCAGGAACATCTGAGGAACACCTGAGGAACATCTGAGCAACATCTGAGCAGCCCCCGAGAGAGCCGGCTGGCGGTGTGCCGCTCCTCCACGGAAGCAGGGAAAGTGGCAGGGGGTGCTGCCCCTCCACGGAGGTGGAGAGGCCGGCAGCTAACCCGGGACAGCGTCGTTCCTCCGTGAGTGAGGGACCGGCAGCTAACCCGGGAAGAGCCGGGCAGAAAGAACAGCGCAGGGTCCTGTGTTGTTCCTCTGCAAATAGGGGAGCGACACAGCAGGAGGTTCCTGACTTAAATAAATCTTGTTTTGCTCACTGCGTGGTCTGTGTGGAAATTCTTCTTCCATGTGAGACAGGAACCAAGGTTGCCTTTCTTTGCCACCATGTTACCGTTACCAGTAACACTATTATCACTTTCAGCTTTAGCCATTGTGATAGGTAAACTAATAAGACAGTACTACATTTGTGGTTTTGATTCATATTTGCCTAATGGCCAATGATGTTGAACATCTTTTGTTATGCTAATTTGTCAAAGTTATGCTTAACATCTTAATGCAGTAACAGTGCATAAACTTCTATTATTACCAAATGGGCTTGGAGTTTTTCAGTGAAGTTTTTAGCATTTATTCAGTGAGAGAAATGCACAGGAAAGGGAGGGCTTTACTTAGTGGAGAAAGAAGTCAGGAAACGTAAGTTGGGTCCTGACCAGGCAGAGAGCAGGCTGGGACCCACTGGGAGCAAAGCATGCAGCCAGGTTCAACCACAGGTAGCATAGCACAGGCAGGAAAGCAGAGTCAGAGAGGTCGCAGGCGAAAGGGAGAGCACTGGAAGGCAACAAGGGAGGGGGCCCAGGTGCCCCAGGCCTTGTATTCACTCCCAAAGGGGAGTGGTTACACAGTCTGTTTGGCAGGTGGACATTCGGGTGGGGTCAGGTAGGGGTGTGAGATCAGGAAAGGGAGCAGGACACAGGTGTGGTCTCCAGCTCACAAATCTAATCAGTTTAATCCTATCTGCCTGCCCGTATCAGAGTGGCTCTTTCCTGGAGGGCAAAAGCAGTAAATAAATGAGTATTTTAATTAATTCATTTGGTTTTTAACATAACACTTCAAAATAATTATATATATAAAATATAACATATATTTCATATAATACATATAAAGCATAGCTTATTGTTTCTCTTCAAATATTCCAGATGCAACATTTTGGTGACTGTTGTTTACAGATATTTTCTCATAGTCTGTCATTTATCTTTTATCCTCTTCATAAGGTCCTCCAATCTTTAATTTTGCAGAACTCCAATTTTTCTTTTCTGTTTGTTTCTAGCTATCCTTTGGTGTCATTAGTTACTTTTTTTCATTAGAAAGCATCACAGTTTTTCCCACTGGAAAGTCCAGACTCCCATGTCCACTTGTTCATTTTTTCAAAGGGAGGGAATCAAACAGGAGTTACCCCTGTGAGCAGCAATCTAGTTTTTGCTATTTGATTAAACAGAAGTGGCTTGGTTTCTGGTTTGAGAGAAGAGCTCAGATACTATTGGGATGTCATATGGTGGGATCTAGGACTCATTCTGGAAAGACTTTAATTCTCGATTAAAAGATTTAATATGATAGACATGCTCACCCTGATTTGAACATTACATGGTGTATATCTGTGTTGACACATCACATGGCAACCCATAAATATGCACAATTTTTGTATGTCAAAAATAAAATAAATAAAAAATGTAAAATTGCAAATACAAAAAATAAATGAAAGGAGAATGCATTTAGTACACCTAACTTATCAAGCAACATTGCTTAGCCTAGCCCACCTTACATGGGTTCAGAACACTTAAGTAAACCTATGGTTGTGCAAAATGATCCAACATAAAACAAGTGAAGTGTTCAATATCTTTAAAACAGTTTACAGTGAATTAACCTTACTTAAAGCAAAAATATAACCAGAGTTCTACTAAGTAGTAGTAAATGTTCTTTAAGACTAAATTAAATTATCTCATTGGAGGAGTGCATGCATTGTCATTTAAATCTTGATTTGATTTTCACTAATCTAAATGTATTAAGAAAATATATTAATAGCTGCTTTACTGCTTTCTTTTAAAATGTAGCTTTAGTATTTTAGAAATATAATCCAAAGGAAAATAACAGTGCATTCTTCCTTGAACATATATGGCTGTTTAGATCATTTGTCCTAATCACAGGTGTTTTTCTATCAGAAAAACACTTCCTCAACTAATATGAAATCCAAAGGAAACATTACTCTGTAATTCAGGACTTTTCTCACTGCTTTTCTGTATATAAACCTTCCTCCTCACTAGCTACAGCCTGTAGACTAAAATTTAAAACAACTTTTACCTTTAGCATCCATCTGTTGCTAAAGTGAACAGTTTGACTTAGCAGAAAGCTTAACTCTAGCCATAATTAACATACAATTATTAGAAATTTCCAGTTAGCCTAGAATCATTTAGAGACTTCACTGAATTCCATACCATGCAAAGATATTTATAAAACACATTAAAATAAAATCCCATAATGGTAGAGTAATCTGATTTCTGTAGCAATCTCTATGAAATGACTGTTTTGTTTTTCAATTCTATATTTCCCTGTACATACACAAATAAAAAAGTCTCATTTTATCAATCTATTTGATTTGCTATAGGATAGTTGAACTGTGTTCTTATAAATTAGTACCATTTTACAGTAGATGGCTAAGTAAAATATTTTAGTGTTTACATATGTAGAAATGAACTATTTTCAGTTGTGGATGTATGTTTTGTTTCTTTTTTCATATTCTCTTAAGGATCATTATAACTCTCTTGTAACTCAGAGAGATCATTGCTAACGTGTTAAACAGGGAGACCAAACTCTCTTAAAGAACACACCACTGTTGTGGCCTCTACATTTCTTGTTGCTAAAAATACACTTGTACTTCCTTGCAGTTTTCTGGCTAAAAACTAATCTAGTTAGCTCACTCATTTACTGGCCATATTTTATCAGCACCATTTTCAAATCTTAAAAGTTAAAGTGACAAGTTACAGAAGAGATAAAGACCACGACTGAGACAAATAAGCAGACATGTGAATGTTTCTGAGAGTGATTTCACACTGAATCCAGAAGCACTGTTAATTTCTGAAGGAAGTCACCTTCTGTCAGAAAATCATTGAAGTTCTTTGTACTTGGTTGCATGCAGGTAGTCTTTTTCATTGTTGTTTTGAGACTGCAAATTGCTGCTATTGTGTGGATATAAAGATGTGTTGATTGATTTGGGATGAGTAAGGACAAAATCAATTTTCCTTCTAAATCTTTATGTTTTTCTTAAATTTAATTTTATTTGAAAGACAGGATTAGAGAGAGGAAGAGACAGAAAAGGAGATCTCCTATCCACTGATTCACTCCCCAAATGGCTGCAGGCTAAAGCCAAGAGTCTAGATCTTCATCTGGATCTCCCACAGGAGTAGCAGGGGCCCAGGTATTTGGGCCAGCTTCCACTTTGTTTCCAGGCACATTCGCAGGGAACTGGATTGGAACTGGAGCAGCCAAGACTTCAACTGGCACTCATATGGGATGCCAGCATCGGAAGCAACAGCTTAACCTGCTGGACCTCAAGGTCAGACCCTCTATCGCTGTCTATTATATGTATATGTATATATATATAATCATTTTTCTCATTTTATTTCATAATAAACTAAAAACGTGTGAGAATAACACAGTTTCCATATTCCACTCACCCCTTTTCCCTTATTAACATCTATTATTACTATATTTGTAACAAAAAATGAACAACACCCAACTGCCTATTTTGTTTTATCAAAAAAAAAAAGAGAGACTGTATTCACAATGTAGACCACAGAGATAAATGGGAAAGTATTCTCTTCCCATTGCTTTGTTCATTAAACATAGAGTACCTGGCATGTACAGCCCGACACTCTGTGCCTGTGGTCTGCACACTGCATGCACACACGGACGCCTTAGGAGTCCAGCCTTACACAGCATCAATGTGGATGCCAAGAACCTAATGAGTGCACAGCACAGCTCTGAAGCACAATCAGCTAACAGAGGTCAGAGGAAGCTTGCCTCCTGCACTCAGGAGCAGCAGCAGTAGAGGCCCTCTCACCTTTGTCTCCATCCAGACAGACACTGGGAACAGGCCAGCTATGCCCAGGATGGAACTGAGCCTGGAGACTTCTGGAATACATCAGGACAACAGGACAACTGGAATCACAATTTGTTCCCAAAGAGGCCCAACATATCCCAGGATATTCAGAAGGAAAAGGTGTTTGAAATCAAGCAAAGGACTTGCCCAGATCTCAGAGGAACATCCTGGACATAGTATCTCTGGCTAGATCAAGGATAGCTTAAGGAAGTGGGCGATGCTGGTGTGGCTTTCTGGGTCCTATTCTCATTGACCTATTACCTGCATATTATGTATGGTGCAGAGGCTGAGAGTATTAGAGTTACCGGCTGATGCTGCCTGAGAAAACAATAGCACACACAGTCAGGGTGAGGTGTCTCCCATGCTGTTGACTCACAAGAGGGACCAAAGCGGGTGCCATGGGAAGTCTGATGGGTTTTTAACACTGTGCCCGGCCTCCCATTTCACACCCCATCCTTACTACCCCAGCATTCTCCTGTCACTCACACATAGAATTTGGGTCACCATCAACGCTAGCCCCATGACCTGCATCTGTCATCACCCCAACTATTTGTATGCTCCTTTGGGGACAGCAACATCCCAAAGATGAGCTTGTTTCACTTCTGATGCCTTGGACAAGACCAAAGGGCCCTAGCCCCCGAGAGTAGACTCCTTACTGAGGTGTGAGTCTAGCACGGGTCTAGCCTCTCTGGTGGCACATGGGAAAGTGTCTCTCAGAGCACTTACTACCCAGGAGATGCTCAGGACCTCGTAGTATCCTCAGCACCAAACTGTGCCCACTTCCCTTTCAGAGTCTGCCTCTTACCATGTCCTGTGGATTTCCTCACTCTCATTCCTTCATGATCAGAAGGGACAATGACTGTGCTCTCTGGATCATGTGGAGAAGAAGGGCTGCAATTTGAAGTCTTAGGGTGAAGCTAAAAACAGTAGGGTGTAGGGATCAGAAGCGCACTACAGTGGTTGGGGCATAGTGGCTCAACCTAAACCAGAGCCTGGCAGCAGGAGCAGAAGAGAGAGTAGTATTTAGGGGCTGCTCTGGTTTGAATGTCTGTGTCCCCTAAATTCATATGTTGAAATGCTCACTCTTAAGTATTAGCAGATGAGAGTCTTTGAGGGTGATTAAATCAGAGAGGCAGAGCCTCACAAATGGGATTAGTGCCAGTATCAAAGAGAACCAAGGGACCTTGTTTGCCCCTTCTGTTGGAGGACATGCAAAGGCACTTCCAAAAATCAGGGGGAAATGGAATTAAAAGACAACTTTAGTCGACCACCAAAAATTGTTAAAAGCCTTGCATAGCTTTTTTTCGTAATATACATTCTTCACAAAATTTTTGAAGACCTCTCATACACATGGATATCAAAAAAAAAAAAAATGTACCTAGGGGTTGATGTTGTGGTGTAGTGGGTAAAGCTGCCCCATTTGGGCTCCAATTGGTTGCTCCACTTCTGATTCAGCTCCCTGCTGATGCTCCTGGTCAGGCAGTGGAGAATGGCCCAATTGCTTGGGCCCCTGCTCCTGTGTAGGAGACCTGAAGAACTCTAGGCTCCTGGCTTCAGCCTGGCAGAGCCGCACCATGTGGCCATTTGGGAGTGAACCAGCCAATGGAAGACGTCTCTCTCTCTCTCCCTCTCTATCTCCCACTCTCTGTGGCTCTGCCTTTCAAATAAATAAATCTTTTAAAAATGCATGAAAAAATCAATTTTGTACAAATGAAGTATCCTTGTAGAGATAAGCAGCCCTTAAAACGCAGAAATCAGGCCCTTTCCAAATCCCAAATTTGGCAGGAACTCGGCTCCCAGTTACACAGAGCAACAGGCACACGTTTCTGTTTCTTGTAACTTACCTGGTTTATGGCCCTTGATGATTGCAGGTGCAAAAGAGCACCATGCGGATTTCAATGACATTTCTTCCAGAAAGACTTCCCTGGCCATCCCCTGCTCTTAGCTCTGTTCACTGCCATGTGGCTCTGGGAGGTGCCAGATTACACACACTGTGGGGTGTCCTGGGTCAGTTTCTGTGCCCTGATGGACAGCCTTGGAACAGCCACCAGAGCAGCCACACCTTTGCTTCCCTTGTGCTGACACCTTGGGCTGAGAAGTAGGGAACTAGAGCCCACAAATGCGTTTACATTGCCACAAGCCCCTCATTTTCTTTTATCCTCTCTACTCCCTCTGTGCTAACTTCAAGTTTTCACTAATAAACTACGTGAACACTAGCAATAAATATTGGCTGAAGATTTAATTAAAGATTGTACCTCAATCAGACTGCTCTGAGAACTGTTCAACTGTCACTGGGTTGAGTTCATTATATGAGAACATATCAGAAAGTTTATGGAAAATAAATTTAAAAGAGAAGTTCCTGTTGGTGAATTCCATGCATATTTTTTCATAATTCCCATGTACTTTCTGAAGACTCAGTCATTTACATGGAGTTCAAATTTTTCACAAAAAATAAATTTACTTTTTAATTCTATTTGCTTGTGAACCTTTTAAAGTACCCTCCCAGGTGCAAAGGAGGTCAAAGAAAAGAAGGAACAAAATGGCATCATAAATCAAGACAATAGCAACAGTTTTGTCTTTATTCTGTGTTTGATTTTGTTTACCACATAGGTCTGTTCTAGGAATTTACTTGGCAAAAATTATTTAGATATAAAGGTTGAGCCTTTATAATCCAAAAACCCTGAAATCTGCAATGCTCCCAAATCTGAAACTTTTTGATTACTGACATGGTGCCACAAGTGGCACAGCCCACACCTGATTTCGTGTGATAGTTCACACTCAAAATACAAGCTCACTCAAAAGGTGTATAAATTACCTGCAGTCTACGTGCGTATGGTGTGTATGAAACATAAATGAATTTCGTGCTTCAATCGGGGCCCTAGACCCAGCCCCTCTCATTATGTACATGAGAATATTCCAGAATTCCTATCTGCCCTAGAAACACTTCTGTTCCCAAGTATTTTGAATATGAGATACTCAGCCTGTTTAAGCAGACTGAAAGCTAACTTAATTTTGGCTTTTTGAGCTAGGTTTAGTTCTTTGAGTAAACAGTGCATTAAAATCTTTGCCAGAAATAAAGAATCAGACGAGCTGGCTTGCCGTTTTGACTCTGAAACAATGGAAGGCAGTTCTCTCCCCCAGACATCACTGGGTTTAAGTTTTGCTGCCCAGGACTGGATTTTGCACACCACGACCCTGACCTCTAAGGGACCCTGGTCCTCACTGGACCCAGTGCTAGTGTCAGCCAACGGCAGGCGGCAACCACAAATTAACAAAATTAAAAACACAATGAAAAGAAGAAGAAAAAGAAAAATCATGGAACACAGAAACCATCTGGGTCTCTGTTCCATGCAGACTTATTTTTCCAATACCTCACATACTTCAAATACCTCTGTGCAACTCCTACGTTGGAGTAGAAGAAAAGAAAAATAACAAAATTCAATATTTTATTAAGCAGATTATCTATATTGACATGAAAAATTGGATACTCTTTTCAAAAGACAAATATAACTTTTGTTTGTTTTTGGAAGCTCCTTGCGTCTGCTTCTTTGGCCAGATGGGAATCTTTCCCACGTTATTCTCCTGAGCACAGACTGAACTCAGGTAGCCCAGGGGGCTTCTTCTAGGCTGTGTATTTCATGAGCTATTCCAGTTCCGTCAGGCAGCTACCATAAAACACCAGAGGATGGGTCGTTTATCAGTAGCATTTATTTTTCATGGTTTTGGAGCCTGGGAGGTCCAAGATCAAGCGAGATTCCGTGTCTGGTGAGAAGCCACTTTCTGGCGTGTACGTGGGAACTTCTGGCTGTGTTCTCAGAAGGTGAGGGAGGGTAAAGAATTCCCTCAGGCCTCTCTCATAAGGGCCCTGATCCCATTCACGGTGCCTCCGTCTGCTGACCCGGTCACTTCACAATTTCCACCTTAGGGGTTAGGATTTCAACATACGAGTTTGGAGGGGACAGAACATTCAGACCACACAACACAGCCTAAGACTGCAAAAAGCAAAAGTATTAAGAGAAGAAAAATTGCTAGTAAACCTTTTTTAAAAATCCTTTAAGTGCATATAAATCATAGAGCTGGGAGGACATTATAATTATAATTATATATATAGATAGATAGATAGAGAGAGAGAGAGAGTGTCAGAGTTATAGACAGAGAGAGGGAGAGACAGAGAGAACGGTCTTCCATCCACTGATTCACGCCTCAAATGGCCACAAAGGCCAGTGCGGATCCAATCTGAAGCCAGGAGTCAGGAGTTTCTTCTGGGTCTCCTCTGTGGGCTTGGGGGCCCAAGCATATGAGCCATCCTCCACTGCTTTCCCAGGCCATAGCAGAGAGCTGGGTTGGAAGTGGAGCAGCTGAGACTTGGACGGGTGCCCACACAGGATGCCAGCACTGCAGGTGGCAGCTTTACCAACTACACCACAGCGTGGGGCTCCCCAAATCTTTTGCCTCTTCAGAAATACCTCTTTACTCTTCAAATGCCTCTTGTGTTGGGTATGTTTTTGTTAATTATTATAAATCTTCAGAAAATTTTCGTTTGCTCGCAGAGTTGAGAGATGAGAAGCAGAGCAGGCTGATGGAGATGTGCTATCGTATCTTTGTGTACAGCTTTGTGCAAACTCTTGTTCTCCACACTTCCATCAGAATGTGCTTTTAGGGGCACTGAAAATTTTTGGAATGATGGTTTGTTTCAGAGTAGGTATACTTGTAAAACTTTCCCAAAAGTTTTTTAATACTCTTATTCTTCATTAATATTGGTTTCTCTAGGAAATTTTACTTGAAAACTTGTGGTTCTGAGTAGAAACTCGTCCTGAGCAAGCAATGTTTGTCCTGGGCAAACACTCATGACCTTCATTCCAAAACAGTCCTTGACCTTCTCACAGTTTCCACCAGATCAAAGAGAAGCAGCAGTGTCAACGCACTGCAGTGTCTGTGTTCCTCCAGAAGCACGTGGAACTAAGACACCACAAATTCCAAATCCAGTTCTAGAGTTTTAGCAGCCCTGATGTTTGAAGCTGTCCTGCTTCGCTTCACTGAGGAACCTGTAGCCACTAGAGTGAATCTGACAGAGCCCTACACAGGAAGCCTCGGCGAGAGCAGGTGGAGAAACCTCCCCTACTCAAGGGGAATTATTCAACTCTCCTTACATAATCTTTCACCTAGGAATATAATGGAAATTAGAGCTGTGTAAGTAATGTGCTATTTGGATCTTACTTTTTAGGTTTGAATAAAGTCGCTATTGTCACCATTTACCTACCATTGCTAGATTTTCTGTTTCTCTCTCTGACAACGTCTTTGATACCTTGGATCCCTGAGAACCATTCTATCTTTGGCTGCTGCCGTTAAGACCGTGTTTACACCTGTTCTTTAAATTCCATCCCCTTACCTGGGTTCTAAGTTTCGGTTTCCAAGCATCCTAATGATGTTGCTTTTCTTTCTATGAATAGTTTTCATTACCCAATGTTCTAAAACAAACAAGCAAACAAAAAACCAACAAACTCTTTTTACTCTGAAGCTAACAGAGTGTTTCTCCACTGTATCCTACTATCTCATGACAACCAGGGGTCCCCACTGCCAGCTCAGAAATCAAACTAAGAGAGTGGGTCATATCAAAATCTATAGTTACTTCATATATACCTGTATCATGTACATGGAGCCCAAGTCATCAGTACTATTCAGCAAACCTATGTTCTCTGCATACACACATTTTTTTTAGTCCTTGTTGTGAAAAATACCATATTTGAATACTTGTACTCCTAAATTCATTAATTCCCAAGTTTTCCATTCTAAAATATTTCAACAAAAATGATACACGTACATTAAAATAGATTGGAAACATAATGTAGGGCTTAAATGTCCTTTGTTATCATCAAAAGTGAGAATACAAATCATGCACAAATAGGACCCTGGACAATATAGTAATTTTACAAATATAAACCATCCTGCAAATAGGACATTAGGCCAATATTATATCATTATACAATATGCAAAGAAGTGATTTTTGGGGTCAGTTGCTGTGTTGCAGCAGGTTAAAGCCCCAGCCTGCAATGCTGGCATCCCATATGGGTGCTGGTTCGAGTCTTATCTGCTCTACTTATGATCCAGCTCTCTACTATAGCCTGGGAAAGCAGTGGAAGATGACCCAAATCCTTGGGCCCCTACACCTGCATGGGAGACCCAGAAGAAGCTCATGGCTCCTGGCTTCAGATCAGCTCAGCTCTGGCCATTGTAGTCATTTGGGGAATGAACCAACAGATGGAAGACCTCTCTTTCTCTCTCTCTGGCTCCACCTCTCTGTAACTCCATCTTTCAAATAAATAAAATAAATATTTTTTTTGACAGGCAGAGTGGACAGTGAGAGAGACAGAGAGAAAGGTCTTCCTTTTGCCATTGGTTCACCCTCCAATGGCCACTGCGGCTGGCGCACCGCACTGATCCGATGGCAGGAGCCAGGTACTTATCCTGGTCTCTCATGGGGTGCAGGGCCCAAGCACTTGGGCCATCCTCCACTGCCCTCCCTGGCCACAGCAGAAAGCTGGCCTGAAAGAGGGGCAACCGGGACAGAATCCAGCGCCCCGACCGGGACTAGAACCCGGTGTGCTGGTGCCGCAAGGCGGAGGATCAGCCTAGTGAGCCATGGTGCCGGCAATAAAATAAATCTAAAAAAAAAGAAGTGACTTTCAGGATATGTTCAAAAATTACTTTTGGTAGAAAAGATCAAAATACTTTGTAGAAAGGGCTACCTTATATTTTTTACAACATTTTATTGGTTTTACAGGATATGAGTTGCTTCGGCATTGTCATTGTTCTTGCCATTAAGCATAACATGGATTCTCCTGGACAGTGTGTCTGGGAATATTATACTTTCTTTTTCCCTGCTGCATCATTTTAGATGTGCCTAGTGATTGTCTCATTTGCAACCCAGAAAATTTATGAAATATTTTGGCTTCACAAATTTGTGGATAAACCATACATAATACACATATCAATTATTCTAGCGAAAAAAGACCAACACCATTTTTTTTCCCTAATAGACACACACAATATTTGGAAACCAATCAACTGTGTTTATCTACACCACAATTAAAACTCTTCTAAGTATCATTGAGGCACATTGGCTCTACTCTTTATTTCTTCTATTGTTGAACTTTGTCACAGTTCCATTGTCTAGTAGTTCATCCCAACAATGATACATCTATTACCTAACCATTTTACGGTAAGAATTTCATTATTTGTATCACTCCTCTAAACATAGCAATGTTGTTGGTTTCAGAAGACACTTGTTCAGTAAGTTTTCCTTTCTGGAGCCTGTAGCCTAGAATCCAACATTTCAGTGGTATAGCAACAGGTCACAAGCAGTGAATAGATTGTGGAAAAAAAGTGTAATTGTGGATGCTGTACCATTCAAGCATTTGTAGAATTACCTTACTCCCAAGCATACAGGTTACAACTTGTCAACAATAATCACAAGCAGCAAACTGTTAGAGTCTGTGTGGCAGCAGCATGGCAGAGCACTACGTGACATGATGCAGTGTATGTATTCCCACTGTCTATTTATAGGAGAGCTATTTTATAACATTGACAAGCTGAATTCAGTGCATTCCTCAAAATAAAATGGCAACCTGGTTCGAGAAAATATGTTCATGAATGCATTAAGTTACATATCAATTATTCATATAATCTGTGTTCAACTGAACAAAAAGCCTTTTGCACTAAAGATTATACTGATTATAAAGACAATAAATTTAGTCTTTTCAAAGACTCTAATCATGCAGCTATTACTTTTCTCAAAAAACCTGAACTCTAAAAACATATTTGTTTCAAAACTATCATTATTTGTGCACTTACTTTTCAATTTAATTGAAATTGATAATTTTCAATTATCCTATTGATAGGATGGGCCATAATAGATTAATCTACAAGTGTTCCACTCCCTTTGTTCAACTCCTATATGCTAGTTTCCCAATGTTTACCTAAACTAACTATTCTGACCTGTAACAATATGAAACACAAAAAAGAGGAATAGTTACTTCTTTTTAGAATGTTTTGCTTTAATTTATCACCTTCCTATAAAGAAGGGTGATAATTTGAATTTATATTCTACTCATAGGTGTTGGCCATGAGTACTTGGCATGTGAAGTTCATTACTCTTTGTAAAAGATATAACCCAATGTCATCATGTATGTAGAAGGAGGTAGAAAGTGGCAGATCATTTGCAGGTAACAGAGTCACTGGCTTTGTCAGGATACTGAGCTTTTTGGTAGGTTGAGAATCAGTTGAAGTATATTGAGATTCAAGTATCATTAATTCTTGGCAAAATTCTCCTTACTAATTCAAAGAACAAAGGTTTCATAAAAAGAATTCTTAAATTTCAAATAGCTTTTAGAAACATTTAATGAGCCAAGAGTAATTGAATCAGGAACATATGGATTAAATTTTCCTTGAAATTCACAAAGGTATAATATTAAGGGAGAAGTCTTCCAGAACACCCCAAAGACAAGTAAATCAAAAATTTTAAGACCCTAGTAATGCTTTCTAACTTTTCATTGTCACTCATTTTTTCTGTCAAGGGTTTTGTGATTCAGGAGATATTGTGTTGGCTGTAATGCAACCAAAAGATAATGTATTTGTCAAAAGAAGAATTCAATACAGCATTCACTTATATCTTCACATGATCCATACACTTATTTACCTATATGTAACCTAACTATATAACAATCTTATCCATCAAGACGTGGGTTTTCACATTTTAAACCAATATGAACTGTTTTCATAGATCTGGTGGCATGCAGATCCACAAATAGTTGGAAGAAGGCAACATGGAGTCCTTCCCTTACTATCTGTGGTGGCTTTGGAATAAATCTATGGAATTGTGGATCCCAATACATTACCTTCAATTTAAAATCTAGCTTAGAATGAAGAAATGTAAAACATAAAAGGGAAGGATGAAAAGGGAAAACATGAATGCTACATGATTAGAAATTCTTTGATAATAATCGATTTTTACTTTATAAATAGTTCTAATAAGCTTGATATTTACTACTCACATCCACAGATTAGGAGCATTAGCACACTTGGAGACCTCTACAAATTTGAGAAAGATTAATGGAAAGGAAAGAGAAAGTGTGTGTGTGTGTGTGTGTGTGTGTGTGTAAAATCCAGGCAACTTTTGAAAGTTGTAACAAAGTGCTCTCTTTAAGTTTAGGGAAATACCTTACATTAGATTTTCAAAGTACCATTGCATCAAATGCAATGTGAGGGGCAAATAGCATTAACACCTCAATATTTACATTCATAAATATTCTAGAGAAACAGAGAACAGTGTTATTAGTTTTGTACTACTATCCCTTATTCAAAATGCATGGAATGTATCAAAATCTTGATCGTGGGCTCCTAGGATACAGTCATTGTGCAACATACAATTTATGCTCTTTCTGTGGACCAGCTCAGTGAATAGGATATAGCTAAGAGCCCTAGAGAGTAGGGGCAGAAACATCTTGATATGTGTGGTTGGGTGAGACTGTGATAAGAACTAGTAATCCTATAGGATAACATATTCATTTCAATCACTAGACAATCCACATCCACAGACCTTACACAGAACAAAACTACACCTACAGTTTTCAGGCATGGTGAATCCTCTTTAGAAATGTGGCAGCAATATGTTAGACATAGTCCTAGCTGGAGGCAATGTAAGACTCAGAATAAAATAAAATGTGGTTGCAGAAAGAAATAAAAAATTCCCTAGGAGAAAAATAGTGAATATATTATCTAGGCCTGGAATCAAGTCTAGGTGGAGGCATCAAAGACTTGTGGGAATTACTCACAGTAATAATTCAGATTTCTATGAATTACACATCAGAATATAATAATATTTCATGTCTTTCTTAATTTTTCAGTTTATTATTTATTTTTTCTTGTTTCAAACAGCAGTATACTGGACTAAGCTAGGGTTAAATAGTAAAGAAAAAACAGTGTAGGAAGTATACTTTCAGGAAAGAATTGGAGAGTAAGCAAAACTGGAAATCTTACAAGAGGCAGAGGAACTCTATGGAACCGTGTGGATGGTGTGGACACACAGCATGAACGAGAACACAACACACAACTGCAGCTGCTGAGAGCCAGAGTGGGCTGAAGGTTGAAGCTTGCAGATGGAGATGAGACCGGACTGCAGCCAACCATGGTGATCCAGCCAGAGGGAGAGCGTGGCATGACTCTAGACTAGAGTCCTGGGGACTAGCAGTTGCTGGTGGTTGTCCATGGACCCAGTGGAAGTAGAGAGGGCACGTTAATCTTGTGCCCCAACTTCCCCACAACAGTGTCTGCTTCCCGGCTGAGAAAGGGTGGATGCCATTGTGGGTTTGGGTAGGAGCTGTAGAAGTCATTGTGCATGTGCACAGCAACTGCCTGAGGGGCGACATCTCAGCAGCGCTGGTGGCAGTGGCAGGGAGAGAGCAACACTGAGCCAGCAGCTCTGTGTGCACATGTGATCCAGGGATTCTACCAGAGGGAACAATCCATAGTCCCCACTAACTTTGAGCCTGACTGGGGATTGGCTGGGTACCCATATAGGACCGTGAGTCACCCCTGGTCTCCCAAGATTGAGATTCCTAGGCAGAGATGGCTCGGGGAACATCTGCCTCTCTGTTGACTGGACAGGCTGACAGGGCAGCGAAACCTCTGCACCGAGCAATGGTGGGAACCTTGTGTGCTGAGACCATGGGGACTCGGTGGTTACATGAGAGGGTACAGGGAGTAGCTGGGTCTCTGGGCAATCACTGGGTGTAGCTCCATATGCTTGGGCCTTCTTGTTTGCCTAAGGCAGGTCATTGCAACAGGAACTGTTCTCACAGTGAGGACTGCACAGATCATTTGTGCAGACGGTGGTGCGGATGAGTGTTGAACACACTAGGAGCTAACACCTGGGCATTGCTCAACTTGAAGGAGAGTTGAGGGGGTGATCACACCAATAGAGGTGACCACTCCTCCCCCTTCTGTTAACAAGAGGACATCTACCAGGCCCAACTTGGGTGTTACCCTGACCAGAGTTCCCTGGCCATATATACTACATACACCTGTTGGTATTCACTGAAACGCAGGCATTCCATTAAGCCACAGGGACAAAACTCAAAGATAAAAGCCACCATAAAAAAAAAAAAAAACAACAATCAACTCCATAAGTGCCTAGAAATAAATACAGAGATTCAAGAAACAAGAATAAGGAAGACACCATAAACTGCTTCCCTCAAAGAAACAGCGTTTCTCTATTAGAATGTAAAGATGAAGAGATGGAAGAAATGCAGGAAACAGAATTAAAAAAAAAAAAAAACTTAGTCATAGGATTACTCAAAAGCCATCAGAAGCAAATTCTCTAACTAATGGAAACCATACATGACATGAATGAAAAATTTTCCATGAAATTGAGGTTTTAAAGAAAGACAGATTGACAAAGAAAAAGAGTGAGGGAGCAAGAGAGAGTAAGAGCTTCCATCCCCTGGTTCACTCCCCAGTTGCCTGCTATAGCCAGACATACTGAACCCATGCTTCAGCATGCTGATACCAGAAGCAAGGAAATCTATCTAGATTTCCCTGGGCCATCATCAGCTGCCTGTCAGAGACAACATTAGCAGGAAACTAGATAAAAAGCAGAGGCAAGACTCAATCCCAGCCACTCAGGTATGGCACACAAGTATCCCAAATGTATCTTAACCTACTAGAGCACAATGCCCACCCACTTCCTTCTTAATTCCATGAGGTAGAATTTTTTTCTGCCAAAAAAAAAAAAAAAAAAAACACTAAAATTGTTTTTGGGATCTCCTCATTTAGAAGTGTAGAAATGAGTCTCTTAGAGCTTAAATGTTTTAGATAAAGAATAGTCTTTAGAATACGTACACCCTGATGATGAATGTGACCAAGAAAGGCTGTCCATATTAGAAAGAAATTTCAAGGTACCAATGACTCTGAAAGTTGTTCACCATGGATTTGATCTTTCTCAATCATATATAACAAAAATAAGAAACCCAACTGGGGACAAATGGGAAAAATAAACAAACAAAGGCCACAAATTTCAAAGTAATGCAAAGTAACACATTCCTGTCCAACATCTATTTTGTAGTATCAATAATGCTATGTCTGTGGAATGAAGATTTTGCAAAAATAACTATAGTGAACATAATGCCACTCTCTCATCACCCTTAAAATCCTAAAATCCATCAAAAAGCATTGTCATTTTCCACTTGAAAATGTGAAGACCTTACTTTACACGAAGCTAATCAAAGATCTGGTCTTCTGACATTGTGCATCTGCATTGGCCACACCTAACAAGCACCTTGAACCTGGGACATCCCCAGTCTCTCCTGGCTGCTTTGGAAGGGCACTCAGAAGACCATGAGAGGAGACATGGAGTTCAAGGACCACGAGCCTTGATCTAGCAGAGATCTGTGTGCAGAAATATATTATTGTGAGGCCGGCGCTGCAGCTCACTTGGTAATCCTCTGCCTGCGGCACCGGCACCCCGGGTTCTAGTCCCAGTTGGAGTGCCGGATTCTGTCCCGGTTGCCCCTCTTCTAGTTTAGCTCTCTGCTGTGGCCCGGGAAGGCAGTGGAGGATGGCCCAAGTTTCTCCCTGCACCCACATGGGAAACCAGGAGGAAGCACCTGGCTCCTGGCTTCGGATCGGGGCAGCGCCACCTGTAGTGGCCATTTGGGGGGTGAACCAACGGAAGGAAGACCTTTCTCTCTGTCTCTCTCTCTCTCTCACTGTCTGATTCTGCCTGTCAAAAAAAAAGAGAAATATATTATTGTGCTACAGTTTACCTTCAGTTTGGCAATAATAGAAAAAAACTGTGATTCTGAGGCAAAAAGAAAAAGGTTGATTTGTGACTCACATAATACAAAAGAAAGAAGGCTTAAGGGAAATGGTTTGGAAGACACAATGTACTGACATTTTTAACTACCATGGGGAGGCTGAGCAAGAGGTTTTGTGGAGTTAAAAGAAAAATTTATTTATTTTTCTTTGGTTTTTAATGTCAACTAGTTCTAGAGAAAAATACCAGATACTCATAAGTAGGAGGTTTACTTGAACTCTGACCAGCTCACTGTCTTCTGGTGAGCACTATTATTGACAAATGGTTTCTAACAGTCAGCATTGTTCCTTTTTTGGAGTAAAATGCTAGACTGCAACAAATTTTTTTTAAAAATGTATATATACATTTTTTAAAAAAAATCTGTTAAGCTCAATTTTTATTTAGTAGAAAACTAAAAATTCTGAAAGTTCCAATAACTTTCAATGGCAAAACCCAAGAACAGTATGTGAGGCAAAGAATTTGGGTAAAAGTCTGGAGGAAGAGCTGGGTTAAGGGGGAGTCCTTCCACGTCCTCTCTCAATCAGAGAGGGAACAGATCAAAGTCATTGTAATTTTCTGTACTATTGGAAATGTTGTAGATTCTGGGTAGAAATCCATCCATTATATATTGGTGCCCCATCTGCAAAGAGCTTTGCTAACTCATCCACATTTCAAAAAATCATTTAGCAACACTCAGAATGGGAGCCAGAGCCACATGTGTTGTGTGTGTGTGTGTGTGTGTGTGTAGGTCGGGGGGAGGTGCACATTTGTGTCTATTTTTACTAAAGTAACACATGCTCATATTTCAAAACAAAATCATAATTTCTTAAAATTGAAAGCAGGAATGTTCTGTTTTCTGCACACCTCCATGATAACATTCCTAAGTAGGCATCTACTGCTCACTATGTTGGAAGTTTCTTCTGGCAATATCTTTCAGTTCTCTACAAAGATGGATTTTTAATTCCTTATTCTGGACTATGCAATTCTACTCATCACTTACTGACTGATTTTAATGGCAGGTGATAAGTTAACTTACCTAAATTTCTAACAAAGCCCTATTTTCATTTTGATTCCTCTCCTTTCATATCATTAGGTGATACATCTCACATCCTGTTCTTTTTCTTCATTTCTCTGCGCTACAGCATCAGCAATCACTTGAATTTGTGACAATGCAATGGTAGAGGACGCTGTATCTGCAGGTGACAAGCGACTCAAAAGTGACCATGATGTCCCTCCCAGACCTTAAGGATCTGCCTTCCGAATCATGAAAACCCTGCAGTGTGTCACAATTATGTTAATTAAATATAGTTTTGAATCTTTAGCAGATCTTTTTATCTTTTTTTTTTTTTAACAGGCAGAGTGGACAGTGAGAGAGACAGAGAGAAAGGTTTTCCTTTGCCATTGGTTCACCCTCCAATGGCCGCCGCGCCAGTGTGCTGCGGCTGGCGCACCGCGCTGATCTGAAGCCAGGAGCCAGGTTTTTCCTGGTCTCCCATGGGGTGCAGGGCCCAAGCACTTGGGCCATCCTCTACTGCACTCCCGGGCCATAGCAGAGAGCTGGCCTGGAAGAGGAGCAACCGGGACAGAATTCGGCGCCCCGACCCGGACTAGAACCCGGTGTGCCGGCAGAGGATTAGCCTATTGAGCCGCTGTGCCGGCCTTAGCGAATCTTTATAAAGAATTAATTATTGTGTAAATTTAGAAGTAGCAGTCTGTACCTTACTGCTCAAGGAGTGGGACAAGGTCATTTCCATCTGGAGGGACACATTTCAACTAAAGATCATGGCATTTACTTATGAAGATGGGAAAAAAGACACCAGGGAGCAATTAGAAGTCTTAAGCTCCTTTCCTTTCCACTACCTGAGTCACCTTAGACCATCTTTATATATTTCTTCACATCAGAAAATCCTTCCTCACATCCTGAAAGAAAACCAAGAGTGAGCTTCACCGATCTGTGTAGTGTTCATCACAGCTAACCCCAAGTCTTACCTTTATTCCCCATGACAGCTTCAGTGGGTAACAATATCACGCACGCCCCCTCACAGAGATCTCTGGTTCTTTAGCCATGAGTCACTTGGAAGTAACTGATTCTGTCTTAGCCACCCACGCCTCTGTCCTCTGCACACATTGTAGTCTGTCTAGATCCTCTCCCATGTGCAGGGCATGGAGTGATTTCCTGACAAAACTACCATCCTCCAAGTGGCTGGCCTCCGGATGTCCTTCCAGCTGTCGGAGTTGTAGTTTCTTTGTATATGTTAAGGCTTTTTTTTTTTTTTTAATGTCCAAGAGCAACACAAAAATAAGAGAACTATAGAGTTTTAAATGTAGAAAAATTCTCAAACGTCTTAAAATTCCATCTTTTTCCAAATGCACAATTGTTCCCCAGTACCTCTGAAATGTGTCAGTTGGTGCCTGAATTCTTGGAGTAATAGGGAACTGAAAACAATGCTTCCACTGTGGTCTGACCTGAACAGAGAACAGTGGGGATTATTAACACCTTTAATCTCAATACTGTTTTTCTACTTTAGGAAAAAAACTAAGTTTGCATTATATTCATATGTATTTTTTGGCTGCTATGTTTTTGGCTCATTTAGTACTTGTGGCCACAGAAAATAATGTGAGTCACACACACATACACACATACAAGCGTACACACACACACACACACACACACACACTTTTTACTACATTAAGATCTAATTCTTTCTCTCCAAATGCAACTGCTTGATTGTTATTTTCTAAATTGTTTCTTGCTTTGGTTGTCAGCTTTCTTCAATCAAGTAATTCAGGCTCATTGAGAAACAAATTTTGATATATGTAAATGTTAAGTGAAAAACTATAAAATATACCTTCTACCAAGAATGTTATATTCACTGTTATATCCCAATCAGTGTTGCCTCAGATATTTCTCTCCACTGTGTGTGTCTCTCTTGATGTGCCAATGTGCTTGTACTCTCTCTCTCACACACGTGTGTTTTTACACATGCACTACAAATTATGGCACATTTGACTGCAACTAAGACACAAATCCATCTAAATTAAATAGTGAACTGGACTTGGCTCTTGTAGATCTGAAGCCAGAAGCAGGTGGGTTTAAGGTTCAACTGTTTGATGCAGTGGCTCAGCAGGACCAAGGATCTACCTGTGTTAAGTTTCCTCACTCATTTTCTGAGCCCTGGGCTTCACCCAAAGCTGTCCCTTTCTCTCATGGCTTCAGGATGTCTCTCCACTACTAATGGTGATATACATGTGAGCGTCCACACCCAAGGAGATGTGCATTTATGGAAGTACTTTAAGGAGAGTCAAGAATTGTTGCTACAAGGAATTTGTAGCAAGCATATCTTTAGCTTCTCCTAAAACCCACAGGTGTGAGTGGACAAATGGTAAACATCTGAACACAATGCTCTATAGAAAGTAACATGGGTTTTGTTGAAGCAGCCACAATGTTGACTTGGTAAATGTCATCCTTTTACATATATGGTGAGATGGATGAAGAGAATAAAGGAAGAATGAATGGATAGATGACAGATTGATAGATACCAAAAGGCTAAATTAGCCTGTTATTTTATAATCTGATTTTAGTGACCATATTCCATATAAATTTTATGTATCAATTTTATCTTATCATTTTATATAATAAATAATATCTCAATGTGATCATGACTAATGCTTTTAATTAGCTTCCTATGATCAAGCAAGAAGAATATTTTCAGTTCTTTCTAGTGCATGCATAATGGTGTAATAACACCTTTGTTTATGCATTATAAAAATGCTCTGTTTGTTTCTTTTGGTAAATTTTTGTAAAGATGATTTCTGAGTCAAAAATAGAAACAGACATATCAAGACATTTGGCCAGATTGTTTTCCAAAAAGGTTATATACATTTATCCTACTTTCAATGTCATACAAAACTGCCCATTTAGACAAGTATTTTATGCAAAATATATTTTAATAACTTTATGTAAATTTTACCCTGCAAGTATTATAGGGGAGGAAGTGGCAATACTGGGCTTTCATAATGCAATTTGTTGTTAATAGTGCAGTCAAATATTTGACCATATATGGTTTCCAGTCACTTCTTTTCCCTATTATGGGTGTATTTATATTTTGTATAAATTTGTAAATGCCTGGTAAATGTTTAACTTCTGCTACATTTGTTGCTCATTAATTATTCTAAGTTTGTCCTTAAACTTTATTTATGCAGTTTTTGCCTTATGGAGTTAAAATACTGCAATTATAACCAAGGCTGTTTTTCTTCTCATATTTTGAGGTTTTTTTAGTCTGTTTTAAGTAGAAACTCAAATATTTTTAAACATCTACTTAGTGTTCCTAATATATTTATCTACAAATTTAAAATGTCATCCATTCATTTCAAGTCACTGAAAAATATTTCTTTTGAAAACTAGTGATGAGTATCTAGAAAAAAAGTGGGTTTTTACAATAATGTTTACATCAGAATACATTTTAGAAAAATAAAATATTTAAACGTTAAAAAAGTAAGACTAGAAAACTCAGAAGATATTTTTATAATTTTAACATTGGCATTTGAATCAAAAGGCATTGGAAGGTCTCACACACAAAGTCTCTCTCATCTCCTGCCCTCTGCCTCTCACTCCTCTTTCTGCTTTGAACAAGTCAGAGACACAACAATTCCTCTGTGATGTCTAGAAGGGCCACTCTCTCCCTTCTCCCTGAAGGCCTTCATTCCAGAGGTGTCCCGTCCTGTTCCTGGGAGGAACAAATGGCTCACAGAGACCAAGAAGCATCTGAGCACGGAGCCTCGCTGGGTGCCCCAGTAGTGCACCCCCATTGGATCTCTCCTTCTGTCAGTCACATTTCTACACTTCCGTCCAAGCTCCATTAAAACTTAGCTATAAAAAGAGATGGTTTCCCTGGGTCTTCAAGTCTTCCTTTATGAAGATTCTCATGTCACTGAACACTGCTGGAGTAAATGTGCTGTCCTTTTGCTTATTAAACCGCGTCATCCATGAGCCTTGCAATGGGTAAAAAAGCTATATCACACTTTTCTGCCCCTACATTTAACTGGGGGAGTTTTTCAAATATCATACAAAATCTTAAAGCCAAAAACAAGGATAGTTTGATAATTTTAAAAAAACTAATTTAGTAATTAAAAATATATTTTCCTTAAAATTGCAGTAGGTTGGGGCTGGCTTTCTGGCAAATCAGGTTCAGTCTTGCCTGTGACAGTGGCATCCCATATTCCTGTACTGGTTCAAGCCCAGGCTGCTCTACTTCCAACCCAGCTTGCTGCGAAAGCACCTGGGAAGGCAGCAGAAGATGGCCCAAGTACTTGAGATCTTGCACCTACATGGGAAACCCAAATGGAATTCCTGGCTCCTGGCTTTGGCCTGGCCCAGCCCTGGTTGATGTGGATATTTGGGGAGTGAACCAGTGGATGGAAGATCTCTTTATTTCTGTCTTTCCCACTACCTATCTCTTTGTCATTATGCCTTTGAAATAAATAAAAATAAATCTTTCAAAATGCACTAGGACAAAAAGCTGGCCTGAATAATAATTTGTAAGCTGTGAATAACAAATGACGGAAAGATCCCCTTAGCATAGAAAGAATGACTGAAACCCATCAGGAAAATATATGTTTAAAGGGAACACAAATGCTTTGTAAAAATCGGATATGTGCATAACTTCACCCATGTTAAGAGAAATGCACAATGAAAATATAAGAGTATTATTTTTTAACCTATCAGACTAAGTAAGTTCAGAAAGTTTACATGGCAAAGTAGATATTCTATATTGTGGTTAGGAATATAAATCTCTGGTGAAAATAACTTGGCAATAGTTATATTAATCTATGTCAATAAAACTGAAGACTCACAAAAGGTATAGAGAGCTATAGAGATGTATATGTAGAAATATAGATTAGATGTAGACTTGTAGATTAGATGTAGACATGTAAACATATACATGTAGAGATAACCAGTTGCCCCTGTATCCAAAAGTTCTGCATCTTCAGATCCAAACAACCACAGATGGCAAACATTAGTAAGAAGAAAATTGCACATTTCCTAAACATTGGCAAATTTTTCTTGGTCATTATTCCCTAAACAAAACAGTGTAATATTCATTTATGTAGCACTTACAATATATTAGGTATTATAAATCATCGGGAAATTATTTAAATCAAAAGGGAGGATTGTCTCAGTAACATGCAAATGCCATCTCATTTTCTGGGAGGAACTGTGGCATCCCCAAAGTTAGGTATCTGAGGGCTTCCTGAAACAGATCCCCATGGGCACCAAGGAATGGCGTGGGTGAATAGGAGGCATTCTCAGTGGTTCTGAATGCGCCTCACCAGATCAGCTCTGCTCCAACCCAACTCTCCGGAGTTCGGTGGGGATCACTGCTTTTGCATAAAACCGTTTCCAGAGGCTGGACACTTGCCTTGTGCGCTCTATGGATCTGTCCAACCTCCTAGTGTCCAAATCCACCAGGAAGGAGAACACACCCCTCAGGCTGGGCTAGCAAAGAGACTCAGTTGTGCACTTAATTCAGCAGTTGGTGCAAGCAGAGGCAGCCCGAGACCAGTAAGCAGGTACTCAAGGAGAAAATCAGACAGTGCGTAGGTTGTGAGCCTCTGCTAGTGGGGAGGAAGCTGGTGATTCACTCCACAGCTGCTCCTTGACCTTGGCTAACCTTCAGGCTGGCTCAGTGGGCAGAGACCCTGACTCAGAGACATTCCATTTTAGGGTTTATCCTTGGGTTGCCACAGCTTATACGGATGGTGGCATTGGTACTTGACAGCAGCAACCTGAAATTTTCTAAATGTTCATTGTTTGTCTAAGTGTGGACAAAGATGATATGTCTTTCCTACTTTTGCTCTATTTTTATGACTATCCCCATGACACCATTGTGTACACTCATACAGAGAAAAGGATGATTTTCAAAACAAGTCTTGCTTTAAAAAAAATCATCCCCTTTCCTTGGTGAGAGTGAGCATATTTCATTCTATATGGAGTAGTTGCAGAGTAATCACTCCAGTAACACAGCATCCCAGTGCGTGGCAAATGACTGCTCCGCCTTCACTACTCTGTCCTCCTGGGAATCCCCACCTCCTTGCCCACTGTGGTGCAGCCAAGAGCCCTCACCATAGCTAAATGCCCTGCACACAGAGGCACCTAGTCTCTATTTGCCCTCAGCCCCCTTTCCTCTCACTATGCTCCTGGCCAGAAGCACACGTTGCGCAGCCCACACATGGGCCTGAGGAGTTAGGTGGAGCCTAAGTTTTGCAAACATTCTTTGTAATGATTCTGTACCGAGCATGATTCTATTCTCCTTCGCGCATTCATGTATGTATTCAATCATTAATGCCTATCGATAAGCACACACGGACATTTATCCCAAACTTAGCGTCACAATCCAATACTGCTAGTTCTTAGTTGCTCAAATTGCTCCAGATTCGGAGCTCTTCCAGCTGACTCTTGTGTCCTTTGGACATAAGCCCCGTGACTGTCACGTGGGCTTCTTTTTTTTTGCTTTTTTGTTTGTTTTCTATTTTAAGCACGTCCTGGCACTGCAAGATGCGCAAGTTTATCACCTTTTTTTTCTGCTTCAGCTACCCTATAATTGCATGGACTTGAGCTCTTTTCTTAAGGATGGAATTAGAAAGCCAGGATGTGTCGCCACAGGCAATGGTTGCTACTGGTCTGGTATTGCTTCTGGACTCTTTCAGCTCAGCAAGCAAGGAAACCTGCACAGAAGGTCCCCGACGTACAAGGTCTGAGCTAAGATGTTGACTTTGTCGTGATGGGAGAGTGGCCCACATTCAGCAGAAACCACACTTGACAGGTCGGATTTGGATTTGTACCAGCTACTGCTGTTTGGTCCAGCCCCCTCGGAGATGCTCAGTGATGTCAGTGGCCACAGCTACCAGTCAGCCCTGCACTCCCAGCAGTCACCACCAGCACTCCACTGTGCACCATGGGGCGGAAATGAGTTGTACAGTAGGGTAGGTGGATGACATGCAGTTGCTGCTTACATTGTTTTCAATGTATGATGAGTTGATCAGAACATAACCCCACAGGAAGACCATGGGCATCTGTACTCACCTCTACACTCTTTCAGGGTCACTCTTCATTGTACCGTACTGCCTTCCTGTCTGTCAAGTTTTCTCTATCCTGATGAGAATGCCACGGGGTGGGAAAGAAAGCTATGGACAAGCCAACATAGTGGGAATGGTGAAATATTTTGCTATTCAGAACCCATGCTTAGTTTTGCAACCCAAAATGTACAAATCCTCAGTGGCTTCATGAACTGAAACATTTAAGATTAAGGCTCCCCAGGAAGACTGATATTGCAAAGCTTTTATCCCAGGGCTGGGTTGGCCAAGTAACTTCCTTAGCTTCCCATACATATGGTAGCTAGAATATAATCATAAGAGTATATTTACGATGTCTTTTATGAGATTTTACCCCAATGACTGTGAATGAATGGAACTCACACCCCAGGAATACGTCTTATTTTCTGTGCCAGACACATTTCCATAATCAGTAGACATTAGATGAATAAATGATGTGTAAATTAACTGTTGCATTATATCTGAGCCAGGGGGGGCTCTGCCATCATGCAGGGTGGGCATGAAGTGCAGGAGGTAAAACTGCAGAGTGGGATGCCCCTGTCTCACGTTGGAGCACCTGGGATGGCATCTCCCTCTGCTTCCAATCCAACCTCCTGCTAATGCACCTGGGAGACAGCAGGTGATGGCCCAAGTAATTGGGTTCCTGCCACCTGCATGGGAGTCTCAGATGGAATTCCTTGCTCTTGGCTAAGCACAACCTGGTTTGGCTTGGCCCAACCCTGACTGATGTGCGCATTTCGGAGGTCAATCAGTAGATGGAGGTCTCTCTCTGCCTCTGTCTGTCTCTTTCTCACATACTCTTTTAAATAAAGAAAGAAATCTTAAAGAGAGAGAGATAGCATTGGCTTTGGTTAATGGTACTTGGATGTATGTCTGTAACCTTTAAATGCCTTCAAAAACTTATTGCAGTTTTAAGAGGCTGTGGAAAGGAGACTCAGACTATGGCTTCCCAGCCTCAGAGCTCACTTATGGGCATATGAAGAACAGACGGCATTACACTGAGGCCATGCATGTGCCAAATGTCATGGGTTGGTTCCACAGCTGCTCTATGAAAACCTGGGGGCACCTCATCCTTCCCCTCCGTGTCCCTCCAACACTGTCTCAAGTGATGGCAATTTTAAAATTGTGTCAAACTGAAGTAGAGACCTGCGTTGCACAAAGTTCACTTGTCTTCTCTATCGCTAGTCCCTTCCTATCCAGGGTGTCCTCTCCACTTGTCAGCATGAGGCACTGAATGTTTTCTCAGTCTGGGCGCTATGTGGATGCTCACAGCTCCAGTGGGCAGCTCCATGGCTGTGTTCTGAGATGCTTGGATAGGTTCTTTCCACTTCCCTCGGGTCCCTCTTGTTGCCATATAACACACTGCTTTATTCCGTCATCCTAGCAGTCAACATGCAAGGCTTTGGAAGAAAGCTGGCAGTGTAAGGTCTTAAGATACTAATCCAAATATGTGTTTACTCAAGGGCACTGCTGTGCGACCTTTGTGCCCTGAGAAACCCCGAACGGTCTGGTCATCTAAAAATGGCCCGACGTGTCCTCATTTCTCACTGGGCTACAGAGTTCATTTGGCTCCTTACCACCCTCTCTCCCAACCCAGTCCGTAGCCTTTCCTAGGGCTGGGTTGCAGCTGCAAAGAGTGTTTTTGTCTACCATGCGCTCCTGAAAATAGTTGTCTTTGTTGTGACTCAGATATTTAATTCTTTTTCCAGTAGCACCTTCATCTGATTGACTGATGGGCCTGTAAGTTATTTTTAAAATCTGGGTTATGTCTATTTCTGATGCAAGCCGCTGAAGGCTGCATACATTCTCCCCCAACTCTTTTGATTTGATAATCTCTACCAGCAAGTAAACTCTTTTGTTGTAAAGTCTGTTTTTGTTTGTTTGTTTCTCCAGAAATATTAAAGGTTAGGACCCAAGCTGAGTGTTTCCCCCAAGCTTTAAATTACATTGCTCCAAGGGCCCACTATGTCTACACATCCATGTCAGTGTTCTCAAGGGAATCTTTTTGGGATTCTTTCTTGGGAAGGGAAAAACAAACAAACAAAACAAAAAACACCCCAAGTTCCTCACGTTGTGAATGGTCCACAAAAGATGAAAGGAAGCTGCTTAGCAATAAAGATGTTATCTAGAGGGATTTAAATCAGTGTCTCCCCCAGTGTGGGGAGTTGGTTTTCACAATGTCTAGAGTTTGATTGGTTGGCTTATTGACATGACAAAGAAATTTAATTAGGTGACATCTTAAACTGAAACCATAAGAAGACAAATTTCCCTGAGTGTTAGAGAGAAGTGACTACAAAGTTGTAAAGATTAGATTTGTCCGAATTTACACTGCAATAAAAATCATGTCTTCCTTGATTTTTAAAGGTCAAATATTTACTTTGATTTTAAGTAGTTTTATAGTCATTCTTAAAATGACATCTTAAAATTTAAAAAAAAAAGAATAAAAATCGAATCGGGCAAGGAAATGATCTGAAGAGTAGTGGAATAAGCGATTGGACTAGGAACGATGTTGCTGAAATTTCACTGATGATGAAATTGTCATCCCAGAGAACACTGGAGACAAATGCTTAATTAAAAGCAAGATTATTTTAGTGTGGGTGTTTGGAACAGCTTTTACGATGTCATTTAGAGGGGCCAGTGCCATGGCTCACTTGGTTAATCCTCCGCCTGCGGCGCCGGCATCCCATATGGGCACCAGTTCTAGTCCTAGTTGTTCCTCTTCCAGTCCAGCTCTCTGCTGTGGCCCAGGAAGGCAGTGGAGGATGGCCCAAGTGCACCCCATGGGAGACCAGGAGAAAGCACCTGGCTCCTGGCTTTGGATCGGTGTAGTTCCAGCCGTAGTGGCAATTTGGGGGGTGAACCAACGAAAGGAAGACCTTTCTGTCTCTCTCACTGTCTATAACTCTACCTGTCAAAAAAAAAAAAAAAAAAAAAAGATGTCATTTAGAATATCCAAGTTCCAACCAAAGGGTCTGCTTCTGACTCCAACTTCCTGCTAGTATGCACCCTGGAAGGTAGCTGGTGAGAGCTCAAGAACTTGGGTCTTTGACACCCATGTGCAACCTGGATGCAGTTCTAGACCTTTGGCTTTGTCCTGACCCAACCCTGACTCTTTTGGACATTTGAGCAGTGAACCAGCAGGTGAGAGAGCGCTCTGTGTCTGGTTTTTAAATCTCTTTTTGTCTTTAAAATAAAATTGAAAATAAAAATATTGTTCTTTTAACAAGAGAATGTAAAGTCATTCCAAAGCTCAGAGTTTGCCACTGGAAAACAGAGTCTTCAAAAGTTCATGGAAAATGAATATTATGAAGGAATATGCATGCATCTCAAAAATTTTTATACCAAAATAAGTGTATTTTTTAATTTAATCTTATGCAAAATTTGAAGTCCCTTTGTACAATATATACTTGTAAAGACAATGTAGAGGTTTTATATGTCTATATATAAAATGAATGTGTATATACGTATTCATGTATACATCAACATATACACATATATAAATATACACACACATTTTGAATACCTAACATCAAATTATGAATAGGTGATTCTATGGAGGGAAGAAGAATTGCTGAACTAGAAGTAACATGTAGCTAGCACTTCATTAAAAATGTTTGTGTACTTAATATATTTCAATAACTTTCCCACAACCCATGGATCACTTTCATCTAATTGTCGCAGAGCAAATGGATGAAGCCTTTTCAGTAAAATTACATGTTACATTTATAGTACAAATAAACTTTGTTTGGCTTTGTTTTTTTTGAAGTTTATGTGAATATAATTTATTCAGCTTTGCTGACAAGTAGAAAAATATGAAGTCAATATGTAATGAAAAACTCACTGAGCCCCAGCAACCGTAATTTATGCCAGACAGAGTACATGAGGAACAGAAAAAAACAGGCATGGCATTACATTTTTCAGTTACCCCCTTCAAAAGGTAAGACAAATAGGACTGCTTTAAGTAAACTTTAAAGAATAATTTGGCATATCTCTACCTCTTTAAGCAGTGAATAAAGTATTTCACATTTTTCTACACATGAGATTTATTTATTTATACTCAGTTATCCATGTTAGTATGGACTCATGGATATTCATTCCATATTTTGAAATAATAGGCAATACTATGTTATTCGTATTATTGTTCAAGTGCAAATGTAGGTATTTATTTGATAACTACCACTTTGTTTTCATTTACAGTCCAATTCTGTAACCTTAATCAAAAGGTACAGAAAATATTATGAGTCTAATTAAGATTCATTGTTTTTTCCTTATGTTACAATTAAGTCTTCCAGAATTTATATACATTATTCTTTGAAAATTGCAAGATTGGGGACACAATCTGTTTAGTGTTCAAATTTCAATTAACACCATTTAGACATTGATTACTCCAAATATTTAAAATTCATGACTTTCTTAAACGTGCTTCATTCTTAGTTGTTCATCTGCTGATTATTTATGTGAATAAACTTCTTAAGGAATATTTGTTGTTAAACTGAAGGCATGTCATTAAAATAAATTTTTTGAGATGGGAAGAGGAGAGAAACAGACATTTGGTCCACTGCTGGTTCACCTCCCAAATGTGGAATATGTCCAGGATTCAGCTGGGTCAAAGATGGAAGCCAAGAACTCATTGCAAGTCTCCTACATAGGTCTCAACTACTCAGACCATCACCTGTTTCCCAGGGGCTGCATTGGCAGAAAGCTGGAATTGAAAATGTAGCCCGGAATTGAATCCCTGTGCTTCCATATTGGGTGTGGGATCTTAACTGGTATCTTTACCATTAAGCCAACTATTAATCCCAACATGTCTTTTAAAATAAATTTATATACAATAAAGAAAAAATAACTTATGCATTTGTATAATAAGGCATACTGATGAAACTAAGAAGAAATTCCACTGTCAGAAATAATATAGTAACCTGGGGGAAGATCGCCACCGCTTAAAAGCAAAACAAAATTTGAAAATTTAAACTAAGTGCACACAGAGAAATCTATTTAAAGCCTTTGAAGAGCTAGCAACTCACATATGATTAGGGGAATTTAGTTCCCAACGATGAGGACGCTACTGAGAGGTGGGTCAACTGAAATTCTGCAACAATATTATTCTGAAGGATTTGCTTACTCTTGGCAAAGGGACAGAGGTGAAAAAGCAGAATTTTCCCTGGCCAAGGCCTGCCACTGAGTTTAAGGTCTTGGGTGGTCCAAGAAAGCCGGAGAAACAAATTTGGAAACTTGAAGGGCCACTACATCAGTGAGAAAAGGAATGACAAACTGAGTCTGATCCAGTGTCCTCTTTTTAAACTATGCCTTTTTTTAATAATAGTTTTAGGTTCACATCAAAATGAACTAGAATGTGTAAAGATTTTCCAACAGATCCTCTGTGTGTATGTGTGTGTATGTGTGTGTGTGTGTGTGTGTATGTGTGTGGTGTTTCCCCAAAGGCATTTTAGGAATTCTGTAACAGCCAGGACAAAGAAGCAGAGAAGTGCAATAGGGATCTCAGTAACTCAGGCCTAGGGACTACATCAGAGGGCTCACCAGGAGAAGAGGCCCATGATACAATCTCCAGGCCCTGTGTTAGAACCAATAGGAAGTTCGTCTGTCCCAGTAGTTGGATCAAATCAGAAGTAACCCTACAGGTCTGCAGTCTAGGTGGTAGTCAATTTAATCCCAAGTTAAATAAAAATGACTGAGACAGGTGTTTTTGCTGGGCAATTAAGATGCCAGCACTTCACATTCAAATGCCTAGGTTCAAGTCTCAGCTCCAGCTCCTCATTCTAACTTCCTGTTAAACCCTGGGAGGCAGCAGTGATAGGTCATCTCTCTCCCTCTCTCTCTCTCCCCCTCCCTGTCTCCTTCTCCTTCTCCCTCGAGCCTTCCCAGCCACAAAGAAATCATCTCTTCCTCAAACTACCTAACAGAGGAAAGAGTGACTGCCCTCTGAGGAGGAAATGTCACCAGGAGGCTATCACAGTTGAAAAATAGAAGGGGACAGAGGCAGGGAGAGAACACTGAATCCAGGAGGTATAAAACGCCAAGGGGACATCATGAGGGAGGCAGCATCAATCTTTGTGAATAGTCAGTGACAACTTGATAGAGGGCAAAGGAAAAGCAATAAATGCTGAAACAAGAAGGGGGGGGGTCAAAATGAATATGAAAAATAATCTGAGTCAAACAGGAAGTTGAAAGCTAAATTGATACACATCAACCCAGATATATCAGTGATTGGATTAAACTTGAATGATTAAATGTTGCAGTTAGAAGTTCAAAATTCTTGGAGACTATAAGAGCAAAATCTAATTATATTTTCTGAAGGAGAGTGACTGTGATAGAAGCACACAAAAATTTGAAAGTAAAATAATGCAAAAAAGGATACATTGCATAATCACTAACTAAAGAAAAGCTGACACACCAGTACAACATCAGGCAAGGTAGAGTTTCAGGCAAAGAGCATTAACAGATGATAAACAGAGATAAAGAGGAATGTTTTATTAGAGTAAACAGGAAAACCTACAGTTTTAGATATCTATGTACCAAATAATATTTTAAATATATAAAAGAAATAAAATGATAAAATATTTAAATAAATAAATATGAAGTAAACATAGATGTAAATGAAAAGAGATGCAAATCCACATTCATAAAATTTAACACACTTTTCTCAATAGGTAACAAAAACTTACAAAATAAATCTAAATTGTAGCATATAAATCCTACAACTAATAATGCTGGAAAAAAACTTTTCAAAGCATGCATAAATTTATCCAGATTAAGTTGCAAAGTATTGAAATTCAAAGAATGTTCTCCTCCTACACTGTAATTAAAATAGATGTGAATAATAAAATGATAATCATGTCTGACCGGTTGGCAAATATGAAGAAGCTTTCAGACCATCGCAATGACAAGGTAGAATTCAAAATGGAAAATAGAAAATATTTTAAACTGATGTCATACATACGAAAACATGAGAATACAAATAAAGGAATATCCAAATGGAAATATATAGTCCTGAATGAATAAAGTGGAAAAAGATGAATGACTGAAAATCAATAACCCAAGCTCTCATTTTAAGAACCCAGAAAGAGAATATTAAATCACTCCAAAGAAAGTGAGAAGACACACATGTAAAAGAATAAATTATCAATTAAATAATAGCAAATGGGTACTGGAGAAAGCAACAGGGATAATTAATGGTTTCTTTATACAAATGATAGCAACAGATAAATCTTAGTTAAACTTAGTTTAAGAAGCAAGAAAGAGCAAATCATAGCCACCAGAAGTAAGACACAAGTGGGACTGCTACATATCCCAAATATATTAAAAATGATAAGAGCATTTTCAGAGAAATAAACAATCCCCTTGAAAAATACAACCAATAACAATAATTATGGAAGAATCAAAACACCTGAGGATTCCTGAAGAAATTTAATCAGTTATTAAAAATCTTCTCAAAAGGAAAACTCCTGAGGTACTATGCTAAATGATAAGCCAGCTACATAATGATAAGTACCATATGATCTCAATTATGTATAGAATCTAAAACGTCAGACTCAGGGAACAGAAGGCAGAGTGGTGTTTAGCAGGGACTGGAGATGGGGAAATGAGCAGTGTTGGTCCAGAGGTAGAAGCTTTCACTTGTAAAAGGCATTGAGTTCTGCAGATCTAACATACAGCATGATGACCATAGCTAATAATAATGTATAATATCCTTGATATTTGACGAGAAAATAGATCTCAAATGTTCTCAAAACAGTCAATTGTGTGAAATGATTATATGTTTTTTTTATTTTTTATATTTATTTATTTATTTATTTATTTTGACAGGCAGAGGGGACAGTGAGAGAGACAGAGAGAAAGGTCTTCCTTTGCCGTTGGTTCACCCTCCAATGGCCGCCGCGGCCAGCGCGCTTCAGCCGGCACACCGCGCCGATCCGATGGCAGGAGCCAGGTACTTATCCTGGTCTCCCATGGGGTGCAGGGCCCAAGCACTTGGGCCATCCTCCACTGCACTCCCTGGCCACAGCAGAGAGCTGGCCTGGAAGAGGGGCAACCGGGACAGAATCCAGCGCCCCTACCGGCACTAGAACCCGGTGTGCCGGCGCCGCAAGGCGGAGGATTAGCCTTGTGAGCCACGGCGCTGGCTATATGGTTTTTTTTTTTTATTTTAATTTTTTTTTTTTATTTTTTGACAGGCAGAATGGACAGTGAGAGAGAGAGTCAGAGAGAAAGGTCTTCCTTTTCTGTTGGTTCACCCTCCAATGGCCGCTGCGGCCAGCGCACCGTGCTGATCCGATGGCAGGAGCCCGGTGCTTCCTCCTGGGCTCCCATGGGGTGCAGGGCCCAAGCACTTGGGCCATCCTCCACTGCACTCCCTGGCCACAGCAGAGAGCTGGCCTGGAAGAGGGGCAACCGGGATAGAATTCGGTGCCCCTGCCGGGACAAGAACCCAGTGTGCCGGTGCCGCAAGGCAGAGGATTAGCCTAGTGAGCCGCAGCGCGGGCCATGATTATATGTTAATAGGCCTGGTCGTGGTAGTCATTTCAGAAAGTATCTGTATATCAAACATTTTGATGTACAATCTATATACGGTTTTTAGTTAATCATACCCCAGTAAAGCTGAGGGATAAAAAACAAAGTCCTGACACACACAAAAAATTTATTAATGATTCTTCCATGAAAATAATAGTGATATTATACAAACTCTTCTAGAAAATAAGAGAGAATGAATATTTGTCATTTTGTTCTACAAGGTTAGCTTAATCTTTATATGAAATCCAAAAAAGGTATATAAGAAAATAAAATTATGAAACAACCTCTCTCAAGAAAACAGAAATGAAAGTCCTAAGTAAAATATTAGTAAAACTAATTCAGTCATATTTTAAAACTTACATTTCATTGCAACCATAATGAAGTTTATACTAAAAGAGAAGAAATATTCACACATTGTTCAGTCACTGTTTTTCACGAAATTATCAGAAAACAAGAAGAAAGAGAATAACACATTTGATTAAAGTCAACAGACACATATCATAAAACTAACATTAGAAAGAAATGTCCTTGATATTTAAAACAGGAAATAGTGAAAGGCATCTAAAATGAACATTACAAATAATTAATGAAAGAAGAAGACACCAAAAAAGGGGAGAAGGAGGAATCTTCCATGTTCAGGAATTGGAAGAATTAATATCATCAAAATATCCATACTAACCAAAGTAATTACAAATTCAATTGTGATCCCAATCAAAACACCAAGGACATTCTTCACAGATCTTTAAAAAAATATCATGAAGTTCATACAGAAATATAAAAAACCCTGAATAGTCAAAGCAAGGTTAAACAATGAAAACCAAGCCAGAGGCATCACAATAGCAGATTTCAAGACACACTACCAGGCTGTTATAATCAAAACTGAGTCATTTTGGCATAAAAACAGATAATGTAGATCAATGGAACAGAATAAACACCCCAGAAATTAATCCACACAGCTACAGCCAACTAATCTTTGACAAAGAAGCTAAAAGTACTTCTTGGAAAAAGGACAGTCTCTTCAACAAGTGTTGGGAAAATTGGACTTAAACATGCAGAAATCTGAAACAAGACCTTATCACACTCTACACAAAAATTAACTCACAATGGATCAAGGTCTGAAACTTAAGACCAGAAACCATCAGACCACTAGAGGAAAAGGCAAGAGAAAATGCTTTAAGACATTGGCTTCAGCAAACACTTGAGTTAGCAGCATAGGCAATAAAAATAAAATTAGACAAATGGGATTACACCAACCTAAGCAGCTTCTGAACAGCAAAGGAAGCATACATCAAAGTGAAGAGAAAACTGACAGAATAGGAGAAAATATTTGCAACCTATGCAGCTGACAAAGGATTAATATCCAAAATATGTAAGGAGCTCAAAAAACTCAACAACAACAAAACAAGCAATCCAGTTAATAATGGGCAAAGGATATGAACAAGCATTTTTCAAAAGATGAAATACAAATGGCCAATGGATTCAGGGAAAAATATTCAGGATCACTAACCATCCTGGAAATGCAAATAAAAACTGCAATGAGGTGTCACCTCATTGGTTATTGTCCAAAAGTTAAAAAAATGTTGGTGAGGATGTGGAAAAAAGGTACTCTAATACACTGTTAGCGGGAATGCAAATTAATATAATCTTTATGGAAAAAAAAAGTATGGTTATTCCTCAGAAAGCTAGAAATAGCTCTCCCATATGATCCGGCTATCCTACTCCTTGGAATATATTCAAAGGAAATGAAATCTACATATGAAAGTTATATGTATTTGTAGCAGTTCAATTCACAAGAGCTAAGATGTGGTATCAACCTAGATGTCCAGCAATTGAAGATTGAATATCTACATGATGGAATATTATTCAGCAATAAAAATGATGTGTTGATATTTGCAGCAAAAAATGGATACAATTAGAGATCACTAGGCAGAGTGAAATAAGCCAGTCCCCAAAAGACAACTATCTCATGTTTTCTGTTATTTGTGGTAGTTAATACAGATTCACAAACATACATACAGAGAGCATAAAAACTGAATGGATGTCACATCATTTAGTATCTAGATATAAATATTGCTTTCCTCAATCATACAATGTAAATAACAATAAACTCTTTTTTCCCATATTAAAAAAAAACATGGGTGGCATAGGGAGGACTCTTGAGGTGATAGTCATATTTTGTTCTTAATTTAGATGTTGGTTTTGAGTGTGATCAGGGGACAAAAGACTTTTGTCTCTGTGTACACTTACATGCATTTCTTGGTATGTATACTTTAGCTCCATAATTAAAAAAAAAAAACAGTATCTAAAAGAAATCTGAATGATTGAAAGCATTCCTCCTGAAATGGGAATATGGTAAGAATTTTCCCATTACCACTTCCTTTATTCATGATATGGGAGAGAGAGTACGGTAACAAGAATTGAAGGATTTAAAAGGAAGAATAAATGCTATCTTTATTCAGAGCTAAGATAAGAAATTCTCTTCAAAATATATGGACATAGTTTTATAACTAGTAAATAAATTTGGAAAAATTACTGTAGAATAAATCAACAAAAAGTCAATCGTATTTTTATATATTAATCACAAAGAATAAAATTTTGGAATACAGTTTATCTAATATCACAATGAATACTTATAAATGAATTTAACAAAAGACCTGCAGGACCTATACAATGAAAAAGAGAAAGCATTATTATAAGAGTACTTTTAAAAGATCTAAATGTATTTATGTTTGTGAATTGAAAGACCCACTATTGTAAAGATGTTACCTCTCTCCAAATTGGTATCCTGATTCAGTGGCATTCCGATTTATGTCTCAGCAGACTTTCAGAAAATCTGCAAACTCATTATAAAATTCATGTGGAAATGCAGATCTAAGGCAGTTTTGAGGGTGAAAAACAACTGAAAGATTTGCACGGCTCACATGAATAAAAGAGAGACAGTGACAGGAGCTGGCAAGGATTTAAATGATGGGAAACCAACTCTGCTGTTGGGAGTGCGAAGTGTCACAGACTCTTCACAAAACTGATGTTATCTATTTTCTGAAAATATTCAATCCTTCTGTCTCAAGAATTCCAGTTCTAGAAGATATTCTAGACTATGAATAATTGAAAGGCATATGTGTTCATGGGAGATATTTTTAAAACAAATTTGTAGTGGTGCTTTGCATAGCATCTTGGACCTGGGATCTCAGTGTTCATTAATAACTTATCAGTTAACTAAACTGTGGTATATTCATGGAATAGAATACAAAATGCCATTATTAATCATAAGAGTGATTACTTTAGAGAGGAGCAGGAAGAACACAGTGTAAGGAAGGCTTCTGTTGGGAAGCTAATGTCTATTTTATTTCTTGATCTTGCCATTGATATACATAAACACCTTCCTTCTCCTGGCTTAATCAAGTTCTACATCTATTCATTGAAATTTTTCAAATGGATTATTTCACTCAGCACGATGTGTTCCAGATTCCTCCATTTTGTTGCAAATGGAAATGGTGAAAGAGGTGGCCATCCTGAAGTGAAACAGACTATTTTGAACCATGAAACACAAAGGCATTGAGAGTGAATACAATTAGAAGTATCCTTCTAGTTGACCAAGTCTGACTCCATCCAGCCATAATAAATAATGTTTCCTAGCAGAGGTTGACCATAAGTACTTTCACAGGCTTAGTGCCAAACCCAGATAAGCCTCAGTAGGACTTTGTCCAAATTCTTAATTCAAAAATTCAATATTCATTTTAAGGCTAATTCTAGCCATCCCGTTGAGGCTTTGTTGCACAGAGCTGTTCTATTCACTTTTCTTAGTGTTTACTAATCCTCAAATATAATTAAAAGCAATTTAACAGAAGCATGAAATGAGTTTTCATGGGTTTTCTTCTTATGAAGTGGGTTTCAAAATTATATTTGATCCAGAGTAGATTAACTGCTTATATTTTTCAACATCTCTTATTACTTCATTGCCACTTTACTAAATCTCATATGTTGTTCCCAAAATGTTTTAAGAAGCAATTGTTAAGCTACCAACAAATGGCACAATTTTCCATTAATTGTCATCTAAAATGTACATGATTGTGCTTATCCTGAAAAACTCCTTTCATCCCTTGATAGACTATTAGAAATTATATTATCCATTTTATCACATTTAAGCTATTTTTATTATATGTAAATCATAGATATTTTTGTGCCAAGATACATATAATATAGAAATATATATACACATGTTCATACATACATATTCACACACATACATATGTAATAATCCCCTTCCTTCATCTGTAATCCCACTCCCTTCCCTATGGATCTTTCTGTGGGATGAATGACTATAAAATGATTTTTGAAAGGGATGATCTTTGAAAACTTGTACAATCTTCACATTCCAAACTTTATTTGACTGCATCATTTTCTATTTCTTCCATGAAAAAGAAATCTCTTTAAAGAAAAAAACTTGCATTTTCCACTTGCTTCCTGGTCATAAGAACAAGAAACACTCACTGTGTCTCCCTAAGCACCATCTCCAAGTAGGCTCCTAACACCTTGTCTGTTAGGTATACACTGTTTTCAATATGGAAATCCCTTCAGGGAGAGAAAGTTGGCACTGGGAGTCTCAGTTATTACATGGCAGATCAGAATTTCGAGTTCATAGAATCTAACTCCAAAGTCTTGATGAACCCAGGGCTCCATTAACTGGGTTTGGTGAGCCTCAGTGACTTCCTCACGTGACCGTAACATTGAAAGAATAAATAAAAAATGTAGGTGTCCTCTGGGACATGTGAGCTGCTGTGTACAAGTTAGGAAGGGGGCCGGCGCTGTGGCGCAGCGGGATGAAGCCCGGCCTGCAGTGCCGGCATCCCATATGGGCACCAGTTCTAGTCCTGGCTGCTCCATTTTCCATTCAGCTCTTTGCTGTAGTCTGGGAAAGCAGTAGAAGATGGCCCAAGTCCTTGTGCCCCTGCACCCACGTGGGAGACCTGGAGGAGGCTCTTGGTTCCTGGCTTTGGATGGATTCAGCTCCGGCAATTGCGGCCATTTGGAGAGTGGGCCAATGGGTGGAAGACCTCTTTCTCTCTCTGGCTCTGCCTCTCTATATAACTCTTTCAAATAAATAAAATAAATCTTAAAAAAATATTAGGGATGTACCAGCACTTCTCCTGATTGTTTATTGATCAGTTGATTGCAATTTGGAAAAAGTTGTCTACAGATGTCATGAGTTACACTTTGTTGTGGTTGAGTAATTAGAACACTTATGAGAGCCTGAGACTACCTATCCTAGAGAAAGCCCATGTAATAATTAGGGAGCTTAAAAAAAATTAGGGAAGACGTTCCTAATCATCACAAAAATGTCCATACTTCTCGGCCCACTCCCACCATCCACAGTGGCAAAGCCTTGTTTCCTAACACCTGAGAGTCAGGGGTGAGAGCGTGACTGGGTTTTTCTGCTAGTGCTGTGTGAGCACGCGTGCTGAGCCAGTTGTGTAAGCCACTTTCCTTTGCGGGTTATTTGCACCCGCTAACTACATCAGCTGCCTTGCCTGGAAAATTAGAAAAACAAACAAACAGAAACATGCTCTGGCGGAGTTTGTATGTGCTGTATCTTACAGCCTCACAATTCTATAAGTTAGACATTACCCATAATCTGCTTATAATAGTAATGGCTAACACATACATAATGCTATTGTATACCAAGCCCTACTGTAGGTCTCTCAACAACACCAGGAAGTAAGGTGGGATTATTATTGCCATTTTATCAAAGAGGAAATAGTTTCTAGCTCTTACAGCTAGCAAGTGGCAGAGGTGGTATAGGAATCCAAGCAGTCGGTATACACAGACATATGAAGAACATTTATGAGAAAAAAATAAGCTTCAGTATGCTAGGTGAGTTCCAAAGAGTGCATAGCTAGAATGTGACTACAGAGAGACTTTGATGAATGATCTGACTTCAGGTTCCCTGAGACATTGTGAAGCTTTGCTGTTAAAGGTCTCAAAAAAGGGCCTTGAGGGATCATTTTTAAAAAGAGAGTAAACAGGTGCTTGTGTAACTTAAACATCATTATTTGTCTCAGCCTCTTCTTTCAAGAGTAGATTGGGGGCCTTCATTTTACACGGAGAAAAGCCCATTAATCTTCTATTAAAAGCTTTTACAAAAAAGTGACTCACAGGCACTTTACAAAGCAGAAAATATCCGCTCTGTTGTCCATGCTGCTCAAATACTGGCCAAGATTTTAGCTACTCACAGGTCCATCCATTAGATAACTATCAAGATGGAGCCGGCACTGTGGTTTAGCGGATTAAGCCGCTGCCTGCAGAGCCATCATCCCATATGGGCACCAAATCAAGACCCAGCCACCCCACTTCCAGTCCAGCTCCCTGCTCATGCACTGGGGAAAGTAGCAGGAGATGGCCTGAGTCGTTGGATCCCTGCACCCACTTGGAAGATCGGGAAGAAGCTCCTGGCTCCTGGCTTGGACTGGCCCAGCTCCAGCATCACAAACAGTTAGAGAATGAACCAATGGATGGAAGATCTCTCTATCTCTCTCTCTCTCTCTCTCTCTCTCTCTCTCTCTCTTTCTGCCTCTACCTCTCCCTTTCTGTAACTCAGCTTTTCAAATAAATAAATCATAAAATAAATAAGAGAACTATCAAGACACCAGCTGAAGTCTATGCATCAAACTATTGCCTTTCACCTGGCCTTCACTACTCCCCTGGCTTTATGCTTTGTCACAGAGCAATCACCATCTGACTTTCTTATTAGTTATTGAAGGCCTCTCCCTACTGCCTTCTACATGCCTCCTCAACAGGGTGTGATGAGCTGAACTGTTCTTCCCTCAGTGTTCATATGCTGAAGTCCTAACCTCGGTATCCTATGAGATGAGTAACTGCAAAATATGATATTTTGAAATGAGTTGTCTTTGAAAACTTACACAGTCTTTTCATTCCAAAAGTCATTTGATTGCAGACTTTTTCAGAAGTAATGGAGTTAAAAAGGCCATTCCTATATGCCTTAACCCACTATGACTGCAGTCATTATAAGGAGAGGAATTTGAACAAGGATATACCCCAAAGGAGGATAATGAGATGATGACCATCTATAAGCCAGGAAGAGAAGCCTGCACCGTGTCTTCCCTTCTCAGATTTCAAAAGGAGACAACCCTGATCCCAGACTTGCAGCCTGCAGAGCTAAAATCTGGAATTTCTGTCTTTAAAGCTACTCAGTTTGTAGCACTTTGTTGTTCAAGCTCTAGTAGATGGCAGAGTGCTCTCTCTCTGTCTCTGTCTCTCTCTCTCTCTCTCTCACTTCGTGTTTTATCATAGACTTGTTATGTGTTTATTTGGATATTTTATGGCATCTGCCGCTAGAATATGAGTTCTTTGTGACAGCAAAGGTTAGAACATAAATATTGCTAACTATTGGAAAAATATTCTTCATGAAAGACACGTATTTGTTATCTGATATGTTTAAAAATTGAACTTATGTCCAATAGAGATATTTTGGAACTCTTGATTAAAACTGCTTTGGAATCAGCATATTTAACAGGTTTCATCAAAAAGGCAAAGACTTTAGTTTCCTTAATTTTATAAAATTTTGCATTTTTAAAATATTTTTAATTTCATACCATCCTAATTTTATACATACAACCACCCAAACACACACACACACACACACACACAGAGAGAGAAACATAACCCTCACACGATATTGTTAAATGCATTGCTTCTTTCATGTGACCTAAAATTAACTTTTCAAAGAAGAATACAGATGCTCTTCAACTTACACTGGGGTTAGGTCTAGAATAAATCCATGGTAAATTGGACAGAACACAAGGCAAGCACGCACTGAGTCTACATACCCTACTGTGCATTTCAGCTCTGCCACACAGCACTCTGCAGAGTGTTAAGACTTCCTGGGGGCCGGCGCCGCAGCTCACTAGGATAATCCTCCGCCTGCGGCGCCAGCACACGGCGGGGTTCTAGTCCTGGTTGGGGCACCGAATTCTGTCCCGGTTGCCCCTCTTCCAGTTCAGCTCTCTGCTATGGCCCGGGAGTGCAGTGGAGGCTGGCCCAAATCCTTGGGCCCTGCACCCACATGGGAGACCAGGAGAAGCACCTGGCTCCTGGCTTTGGATCAGCACAACGCGCCAGCAGCAGCGGCCATTGGAGGGTGAACCAACGGTAAAGGAAGACTTTTCTCTCTGTCTCTCTCTCTCTCACTGTCCACTCTGCCTGTCAAAAAAAAAAAAAAAAAAAAAAAAAGACTTCCTGGGAACTGTGGTCACTGGCATGGCCCGGCATCTGAGAGAGGAGCAGAACACACAGCACTGGCCAAGATCTGAGTCCAGCCTTGCAGCTCTGCTAAGTGCTTGTGGCTCTTGTACCACCTGAAAATCAGAAAACTGTAAATCCAAAGTGTTGCTCCCCCTCTTCGTGGAGGAACGACACAGGACCCTGCGCTGTTCTTTCGTCTGCTCGGCCCTCCCCGGGTTTGCTGCTGGTTCTTCCCGGGTTGGCTACTATCCCTTCCACCTCCGTGGAAGGGCGGTTCCCCCTGCCACATTCCCCACTTCCGCGGGGGAGCAGCACACCGCCGGCCGGCTCTCTCGGGGGCTGCACAGGTGTTCCTTCAGGTAGATGTTCCCCTTAGATGTTCCTGGTGCATGCCGTCTCTCTCCTCCTTTATAGTCCTCCTCCGCCAATCCCAACTCGGCTGCCCACAGGCCGAGTACGCTGCTCTCCTCCAATCAGGAGCAGGATCAGCTCCTGGAGGTCATCACTCAAGTTGGCAAGAGGCAGCTGCGTAGAAGCTGTTTTCTCCTCTCCCAGCGCCATATTGTGGGAGAGCAGATGCAAAGAATAAGTCTTAATTCCAGTAACTCAGTCCAGTCCGGGTTGCTCCCCACACCAAAGAAGCCAGGGGTATCTGCGTGGATGGAAATGTTCAGTTGCCCCAGGAAGGTTTCTCTAGGGACCATCTGCAGGTGCCTGCAGATCCCTAGGGGATGAGTCCATGGAGAACTTACAACAAAGTTTTGAAAGCTTTTTATAGCTCTCCTTTAAAAAGTATTCTTTACTTATTTTGAAAAGCAGAGTTACACAGACAGAGGGGGAGAAAGAAGGAGGGAGAGAGAGAGAGAGAAAGAGAATCTTGCAACCATTGGTTCACTCCCCCAATGACCACAAGGGCTGGGGCTGGGCTAGTCTAAAGCCAGGAACCAGGAACTCCATCTGAATCTCCCACATGGGTGGCAGGGGCCCAAGCACTTGGGCCACCTTCTGCTGCTTCCTCGGGTGTATTCATAGAGAACTGGAGAGGAAATGGAACTTCTGGTACTCAAACTGGCAGCCATATTGGAGACCTGGGTCCTAGGCAGTGGTGTAACCCACTGCTCCATAACACTGGCCCCTCATAAACCTCTTTGGGAAACATCACACCTACAACTCTGACCTCTGCTTTGCAAAAGGCTCTTTTCTTTCCCTGAAATGGAGCTTTGGGCAGCTTCTTGTTATTTGCATGATTCTTTTGAGAGACTGTCTTACTTTAATTGACTAAGCTGAACGCCACAGTACAGTTCATGAACTGCTTTCTTCCTGAAAAACAGTATTTTGCTCTTTCAATAGAGTGGTCTCCTTACAACCAGAGTCCCCAGGCTAGGCCTCTGCCCTGCCCCAGCCACATGCTTACATTTTCCTGGAGATCTAAAGCTGCAATGAACCGGCCAATTCTCTCTCCCAGCTTATTCCTGTCCAAGGAATGTGTCAGTGACCATCTGCTAAACTGGTGAACCTCAGCACAGCACATCTGGCCATGCGTAAAAGTAGTTTCAAAGTCACTTGTCCCAACTAGAGGCTCTCTTCTGCCTCAAGTGTGGCCCAAAGACATTTATATGAATCTGTAGGTGGGTGGACTTGACCTTAATCAGGCAGACGTCCAAGATTCCTAGAACTCGGCACGTCACATCCAGTTAGAAATAACACAGAAACAGCTGTGCAAAGGCCATGTGGTCCTCTCCCAGCTGAAAACCCTTCAAGCCAGCAAACAGAGTAAATGACTGTGGTATTTATTTATGATGTTTACTGCACTGGTCATGGGCACTAGGCTAGTAGCCCGGGAGATTAGCTTGTGGTAATGATATAATTGGGGTGCAGTGCTGTACTGCTGATAAGGTGGCCTGCAATATCTTCTCTAAGATATTTGGGCTTTGAGAAGGTCAAGGGCAGTATGTTGTGATCATTGACTCCCAGGGTGATGTGAAAAATCCCCAACCCACTGCCACTGCCACATGCCAGTTCTCAGATGGTGCTGGTCCCTGCTTCAAACATTGGTTGGTAATGTTCTGAAGGATGTGATTTTTTACACAGTAAACGTGGACTTTCTCATAAGGAGTGACAGGGCTAGCACTTGGGTAGAGGAGCCATAAGGAAGCCACAGGACAGAGTAAAGCCAGAGCACCCAGGAGCTTTCTCTGACTTGATGAGCAAATCACGACACACCTCAGTCCAGGTGGCCTCACTAGAAGGATTGAACAGAAATTTATTTCTAAATCTTGAAATTAATTCATCAGTTATTGGAAGTGCTTGACTCTGTATTTCTCTTTCCTCCTTGACCCTCAAACTACCATCAGTGACAAACATTGACAGCCTTGCTGATACTCTCCCTTGTCCATTTTCACTGTTATCCTCCTGCTTCAGATCCTCACTGTTTATTACCCAGAATGCTTGCAATAGTTTAGTCATTGGGTTTTTGAAGTCTAGGTACTTTCCTGTCTAATTCATGCTAAACACCACAGCACGATTGATTTTCCCGGGGCCGGCGCTAAGACATAGTGGGCTAAACCTCCGCCTGTCGTTCCAGCATCCCATATGATCGCTGGTTTGAGTTCCAGCTGCTCCACTTCTGATTTAACTCTCTGTGATGGCCTGGGAAAGCAGTGGGGCTTACCCAAGTGCTTGGACCCCTGCACGTGCGTAGGAGACAAGGAAGAATCTCCTGGCTCCTGGTTTCAGATTGGCGCAGCTCCAGCCATTGCGGCTATTTGGGGAGTGAACCAGTAGATGGAAGACCTATCTCTTTCTCTCTCTATGCCTCTTTCTGTCTATAATTCTGCCTCTTAAATAAATAAATGTATAATTTTCCTACAGAATATCATTGTTCTAAAATAAGCAAACAAACATGAAAAATTGCAGCTGTGGGAGCTGCAGATTACAGTGCGGTTATGGTCAAGGTCAAGAGCCACACCACAGACAACCAATCCTCAGAATGGCACAGAAATAGTATCAAGAAGCCCTGTTTGCAAAGACAGGAATCTCTTATGGCAATAGATCCCATTTTCCTGTATGCATTTTCCTATAAGTACAACACCCAGGCCCTGAAGATGATGCAGGTCAAGCCCCAAGGCCATGAGTGCACCTGCAAGTGCTGTCAACACTGTCTTCACATCCAAGGAGCTCAAGCCCAACATCCCCAAGGCTATCAGCTGCAAGCCCAGTTGAGCTGTCTACATGGCCCACCCTCGGGAAGCATGCTGTGCCTGCACCGCCCAAGAGTCGCAGGTTCCGCTGGCCAGAGACTGTGGCCAAATACTCAGGCCCAGGTCCAAGGCCCAAGCAGCCACTATGAATCTAGCTCCAGCTCAGGTACCCAGTAGTGCCCAAGCTCACCATAAAACCTCCATAATCAAGGCCTCTGCCTGCCAATGTGAAGATGGAATGACTGGAGTGACCCTTGGGCTGTTGTCTGCATGGGACTGGTATCCTGTTGTGCTGTTTGGGCAAATAACCCTGAGGCTAGAAAACAACCAAGGGAAACCTTCTGATATCTGTTCACTGCCTACCAAACTGAGTAAAATGCTTTAGGTGTGCATTTTAGACTTAAAGCAGCAAATCTCCCAGCCCTAATCATACCCATTATTCTTTTCCTATATTTCAGTCTGAGCTTCAACTTGGGGAGAAGCCCATGGTTTTGATCCAGCTTAGAGTCAAGCATTGGACTGCAATAAACAAAACAAAACAAAAAAAACTGTAAAGATTTTAAGCAAGAGAATGGCATGGTTATGGAAATATGTCAGGTGGGCCTGTACTTACAGCTTGGAAGATAAATGAGCAGTTTCAAAGCCACTATGTCCATATGGGCAGATAAGAGTGAGAATTTAAATCTGAAAGAAGTAAAGATGAATAAAAAAGAAAATAAGAGTTGCACTTGACCCTCAAGAGAAAGGATTTCTAAAAATAGCACTTGATGAGAAAGGATGAATTAAAAATAAGAGAAATGGACAACTTCTGGAGTTCTGCCTTTCTTTTGAGCTATCTTTTTTTAAGACTTATTTATTTATTTGAAAGTCAGAGCTACACAGAGAGAGAAGGAGAGGCAGACAGAGAGAGAGAGAGAGAAAGAGGTCTTCCATCCGCTGGTTCACTCCCCAGTTGGCCACAATGGCTAGAGCTGCGCCAATCCGAAGCCAGGAGCCAGGAGCTTCTTCCGGGTCTCCCACAAGGGTGCAGGGGCCCAAGGACTTGGGCCATCTTCTACTGCTTTCCCAGGCCACGGCAGAGAGCTGGATTGGAAGTGGAGCAGCCGGGACTCGAACCGGCACCCATATGGGATGCCAGTACTGGAGGCTACGGCTTTATCCACTATGCCACAGCACTGGCCCAATTGAGCTATCTTTTAAGAATATTTCTAAGACAAGTCTTTTAAATAAAGCATGTTATGGTACATCATACAACTTACAGTTTACAAATAGCATGAATATTAATTCATTTTAAATACCACTCATGGAGCTGATATTGTGGAATAGTGGGTTAAGTCTTTGCCTATGACACTGGCTTCCACCTGGCTTAATTCCTGGATACTCCACTTATGACCCATCTGGCTGCTAATGTGCCTGGGAAGGAAGCAGAAGATGGCCCCAGGACTTGGGTGCCTGTCATCCACATGGGAGGCCAGGATGGAGTGCTACACTCCTGGCTGTGGTCTGCCCTAGCCCTGGCCATTGTGACCACTTGGGGAATGAACCAGCAGATGGAAAATCTGTTTCTCTTTCTGCCTCTCTCTTCTTCTCTGTCACCCTGCCTTTCACATAAATAAAAATAAAAATAAAGATTACCATGACTTCATTTTTCCACTAATCACCTTCCTTCAACATTCAATATCTCTTAAACACAGGTATATCAGATAATCTGATTGAAGTCCTGAAATGTTTTTAGCATCTGAGTGAATACAAGCCAAATAATCAACATGGTGGATTCATAGGCAAGCATAACTTGAGTCATTAGGCGTCATCCAGCTATTAAGCACAGATAGAAAGACATTCACTGTGATGTCACTAAAAGCAATACTGTGAATACAGAATCCCTTATATTTATGTCTGCTTTAACAGGCAGAGAATGATTTCGAGGATCTGCATGAACACTGCACATGATACACATGTGCTCCCAGACATCACGAGAAGAGTCAGTTACAGAATCCGTGCTCAGGGAAGGTTTGTCCGCCAATTGGAATGAAATGGACATCTTGTGATTTGATTGTTGTTTTTAGCCCTTGTTTACACTCCTGTGGAACTGTGGTCTTTCTACTTTTCACTTGTTGAATATTATGGTTAGTGGTGAATTAAGCTGGTAATTAGAGAGGGGTTTGAAATTATGTCTTTGCAAACATTAAAGAAAAACGGAAAGGAAGGAAGGAGAAGGATTGAGGGAAGAGAAGGGAAAGGTGGAAAGTATGGTTGTCATCTCAGAACTGTACTTATGAATTACATGAAATCTATAGTCTTTATATTAATAAAATTTTTTTAAAAAGATATACTTCAAAGTCTTAAAGTTGAAAATGCCAATTGTACTATTACAGAAAAACAGGTGCAATGACTAACACTTTCATTCCAGAAAGAGCAATGGATAAAATAATTTCTAGCTTGTTTGGACCATTGTTTTATATATAAAAATAGTCTAGGTGTGAGTGGTTTGTTGTTATATTCTTTAAAACTTTACATTTAAAAAATGGTATAGAAGCATTGACTTGTTTGGAAATATAAATGTTAGAAGAATGTTAGGCTTTGACATACTCCCTGAGTGAATGTGGTTCTGATTAACTCGTAGGAATTAGAAAATAAAGAACACTAGAGGCCAGGAATTCTAGAGTGAAAATTCTAAATATCTGATGAAATGTGTCTTACAAATTAAATCCCAGACCCTTTTCAGAGCACTTAATACATTCTCAAGGGTGAAATGCGTTTGTTTTTAGCAAAGTAGATTAGCTTACATCTTGTGATGGGAAAAGTCTATGTAATACATTATGTCCTTTAGCTCTCATTTCGGAGCAGTGCTTTGGGGTTGTATCTTTTGGCCATAGTTGTGGATCTCAATTTTCTACCCTGTCTGAGTGTTAAATCGCTTTCTGTCGGCTGTCAAGCTGTCTCTTCTGGTTCCCAGGCCCCCTCCTCTTTTTGTAAGCTACTCACTTATTTCCAAGGTCAGGTTGATTCCATCTTTAGTTTTCTTTCTTCAGCGTACACTTCAAAATCTAACATTGCCTCATGGAACTGACTTCTAAGTATGGCCATTTGTAACCAGAAGATAAATTAATGGACTATAATCAATCAAGATCAAATTTTGCACAGAACCATATGCTCAGTGGGCAAGCCTGGGTCTTTTAGAGTTGAGACAAAACAGAACAGGTTTTCCCACATAAGATAGTTTTTCAAAATGATATATTTGAAAGGCAGAGTTACAGAATGAGAAAGAGAAAGAGTGAGAAAAAGAGGCAGAGAGATACCTTCCATCTGCTGGTTCACTCCTAAATGGGCACAAGCTCTGGGGCTGGGCCTGGCTGAAGTCAGGGGTCTGGAACTCTGTCTGGGTCTCCCATGTGGGTAACAGGACCCAAGACTTGGGCCATCTTCTGCTACTTACCCAGGTGCATTAGCAGGGAGCTAGATCAGAAGTAGAGCAGCCAGGAGTCAAACCGGTGCCCATATGGGATGCTGGCTTTGAAAGTGTTAGCTTAATCCACTGTACCACAACACAAGCTCAAAAGATAAATTGTGACTCATATCTATTCCCAGAGATTGATTTGCAGGATAAGTTAACATGAAACACCTCTATTCTTGTAACACCTTGCATGTCACTTCTATGCCTTCTAAATTCTGGAGAAAGTATCACTCTCGAGCCAGTATAATGCCTCCATCAACCCTCCTGGACTAAGCTGGTACCAACCCAGGGACCTCAGGCCTCCTTTCGTTCTTTCTCATGGCAAATGGTCCCACAGATGTTTCCTCAAGTGTTGTGGTGGCTGGAAGATTGATTTCCTGGCTTACTGGGGTGTTAACAGAGTATGTTGGAAATTATGTCATGTGGATTGCTTGTCTAAAAGAAACTTTATGCTTGTTTGGAAGAGGATACATGTCTATATGGAATTACTTTGGCAATGACCTTTATTCTTGCTTCCAAATCAAGGAGGGCAACTTCAAATACCAGAAGACATACTTCAACATGATTCAGTCCCCCAAGTTCAAGGTCTCCATCACAACGCAATGCCATGCAGCTCATCACGGATGTGTACTATAATGAACTCCGGCAAGCAAACTGTTAGTGTCTCCTGATGAAAAGTATGATGGTTTATCAAAGCTATTTTGAATTCTAATCCTATTCCCTGCCCATCTCCCCAGCTTCCAAATGTAGATAATATAGCTAACATTGATATAGCAGTTTATTATGTATCAGGCACACTTGAAAACCTTTTATATATGTTAACTAATGAAATTCACTTCTCACACCACCCTCTGACACACATATATAAGTTCTACATTAAGGAAGAGAGCAGGTGCACAGAAAGGTTAAGTAACTTATCCCAATCCAACAGCTAGTGTTGGAGTCAGGATATGAATCCTTTAGTCTCACTCTAAGACTTAACTACCTCATTCTATTCTGCAAGTTTTCTTCAGCCCAATTCAAACATTTGTAAATCATCAACCAAATAAAAGTTTGTTTGAAAGTTTCAGGATTAATCTCAACAAAACCATCGTTATTTCTATTCCGGACACTCATAGCTTTTAAACAGGTGGAGCTCAATTAATATTTGTAAAGATTTATTTATTTATTTGAAAGTCAGAGTTACTTAGAGAGAGAAGGAGAGGCAGAGAGAGAGAGAGAGAAAGAGAGGTCTTCCATCTGCTGTTTAACTCCCCAATTGACCGCAACAGCTGGAGCTTTGCCTGGTCTCCTACATGGGCACAGGGGCTCAAGGACTTGGGCCATCCTCCACTGCTTACCCAGGCCATAGCAAAGAGCTGGATCGGAAGTGGAGCAGCTGGGACTCGAACCAGTGCTCATGTGGGTTGGTGGCACTGCAGGTGGCAGTCTTACCCACTATGCCATAGCACCGGCCCCTCAATTAATATTTTTGATAGGCCAATTTATGAGAGAAACTTCACAGAATAAGAATCTGAGGAGTACATGGCCAGAGACAGCTGAGCCATTGAGGGACTATGACAACTGAGAGGAGAGTCATCAAGGGCCTGGAATAAGACAGTTTTACATACTGGAAAACTCATGATGTGATTGTATCTCAACCAGCATGTCGTGCTTTGTGTCGCTCCTCTACTTACCAGCAGCGTCTCCTTCTTTGAGCCTCAATGTCTATGTCCGGGAAATGGTGGTAAGAACAATCTCTAATTCATGGGATCGTTGTGAACATTAAATAGATTAACATATAGAAATCTCTTAGAACAGTGTTTGGCAGATAGTAGTCATGCAGTAATTGAATATTAGTACCGCTATCATTAAGTATATATGGGCAAGAAATGTAAAACGTTGCATAATGGTTCCTAATTTCTTTCTTTCTTTTTTTTTTTTTTTTTTTTTGACAGGCAGAGTGGACAGTGACAGAGAGTCAGAGAGAAAGGTCTTCCTTTGCCGTTGGTTCACCCTCCAATGGCCGCAGTGGCTGGCGTGCTGCGGCTGGCACACCACGCTGATCCGATGGCAGGAGCCAGGTGCTTCTCCTGGTCTCCCATGGGGTGCAGGGCCCCAAGCACCTGGGCCATCCTCCACTGCACTCCCTGGCCACAGCAGAGAGCTGGCCTGGAAGAGGGGCAACCGGGACAGAATCCGGCGCCCTGACCAGGACTAGAACCCGGTGTGCTGGCGCTGCAAGGCGGAGGATTAGCCTAGTGAGCTGCGGCGCCGGCCCCTAATTTCTAAGTTGAGTGGCTCTGGAGACAGTGGCATCATTGACTGGAGAAACCATGATAGAGACGGAAAAGGGAGCTGAAAAGGGAAGATTAAACATAGAGTAGAAAAGACACCTAATTGATGGAAGAAGATCCCGCAAGATGCCAGAGGGAAGAGTATAAAATCACAGAAGGATGGAATGGGCTTGATATGAGAAAAGATAAATGAGATCATAATGATGCAACCATAACTATTTTTGTTTGAGAGAAAGGTGGGATAGTAAATAGTTTGTATCAGGAGGTCTCAGCTCTCTGGATGAATTTTCCAGAAAAGAACAAAGTATTGGCAAAGTATTCACTCATCAGCTATACTGGAGGAAAGTAGTGATTGAGGCTAGTGGGTATGCGAATCATCCATTGTGATGACACAAAATGAGTTACAGAGGATGATTATGGCCTAGGTACTAACCTCTCCACTAGTTATGGGAAAATGACTAAAATGGAGATAGTTTCGTTGCACCAACAGAGATGATTTAAGCCTAGAAGTTGGGTGGCGTGCAGTGAGAGGAAAGCCCTTAAAAAAATCTAAGAACCATTCTTTGTAACTGGCATTGAGGAGCTCAGGGAATAACAACTCATCTTATAAACTATGCAAACCAGAAAACTCTCCCTTCAGAAAGTATCAGAAAAGAGAAAACTTCAGGGCAGAGCCACAGAAAAGGCTATGAAAGGTAAGAGGTGTAAGATAGGAATTTATCTGAAAAGGGGCTCTTGGAGGACACAGGTGGAAGATGAAAAATTAAAAAGAATGCGGAAGGAAGATGAGAAGTATCAAAGCAACGTGAGAAAAAATATGCAGGTGGACCTGGTGGAGTAGGGGGTAGCAGATGGGGCACTTCAGATAAAAGTCAGAATGTGCAAAGCATGTTCAAAGACTTGCAGAGACCAACACTGGTCAGAGTGGAGAACAAGACCAGAGAAGCAGTAGAACATATGACTACAGAGTGTGTAATTAATATGATTATTTATGTTACTTGCAGTTGCATAGATGAGCAGAATGAGTCAGCGTATCCGTTAGTCTTACTTGTAGTTAGCTATGGTCTCTCTTCTTCAAGTACTAAAGGAATACTTAAGCCCATTTATCAAGTGTGTTCAAATACACTATGGTTATTATTAAGGATCAATTAGGTTTTTCTTAGAATTCATTGCTAACATCTGGTATCTGCATTTTAATATAGTGTCAAAAGTCTTGGAACACTGGAGCAGGACTAATGGTAAATCAATTTAGGTCATTGAATTTGGAATATGAACTTGAACAAGTCAGCTAGAGATACTGGAAATTGATAATAAAATCTTAATGGAAAAAGAACAAGACATGCATTACTTTGCCATTTCAATAGTTTGCATGGATACTGTTTATTTTTTCCCTATTTTGCCATTTGGCATAGTTTACTACATCAATAAGAAATTAGGCTGTTATTAATTACTATTTTAAACAGAAAGAATGCTTTGGCTTTGTAGTATTTTAGAATGATAAGAATGTAAATACTCAGGGTTTTGATAATGTCTAAATGTTAAATTTCCAGTCTCATCTTTTTATTTAGTCAGGAAAAAAAAAAGCTAAACTGGTACCTTCTTCCAGAAACACATTTTTCATAGCTCAAAAACACTTGCTGTATGTGTGCAAAAAGCTGTTTGAATTAGGCATAAAGTTAAAGCTTCATGTCTCAAATTCTACTTATTAAATAGTCATATTCAAATATATTTGCAATAATATCCTTTTTAATTAAATAGTAGAGCTACTATTTTTTCATGAAGAATTTCTCTTCTTAATAGTATAATACTCATCAGCGCATGGGATTTGAGAAAACTATGCCTAGAATTGTGGTTTAAATTGAACAACATTTTACAAGATTAAAACGCAATACTTTGGGGAAAATGAACTTACAAGAAAGAAACCAGGAAATTTATAGTTGGCTGCCATGATCAGAAAGGGGATCTGGTAACATTTTTTCTTTGCTTTTACCACTAAATCCCTTGGGGAGGTATTTGATGTTTTGGATTTGTAGACATGATCTCAATTTTAAACTATTCTAGAACCCATTCTACTGATCATAAACTTACAGGAGTAAGAACGCTTCACATTTACCTAGTAATGAGAGAATTTATCTTCAAATTGTCATGGGCTTGGAAAACTGAATTTTTTCCCATTCTATGACCCTATATGTGGTATATTATGAGCCACAAGAGATGACTCAAAGTTAATAGTATTCCCCCCACTAATGTCTTAAGACTACTATTATCTTTCTTTAATCTTTGAAAGGAGTGAGTATAGAAATTATCGTCTATACACAACTCACATTGATCAAATAACAATATTTCTTCCAAATTTTGTAATTTATTTATCATAAAATTAACTGTGTACCATGATATAAAGATAACAAAACAATACCTTCTAACTTTATTCTTCTATGTGATAGGCAACAATATAGACTTTGTCTCAAATGAAGATTTTCCACTGGAATTTGGCATGAAGGGAGATAGATTGTAGAATTTAAAAGTAGAGTGAATAGGAAAGTTTCAAGTCAAGGATCAATCTAAATTGTTTCATTACGTGTGATGGATGAATATGATTATAGAAATTGTTGCATTGGATTCCAAGTCACATTTTGAAATATGGATGTAATGAAGAAAGTATATCTCTCCCACCATAAGAGGATCATGATACATAAATGAAAGAGAACTTGTCAAATGTCATCAACTTCCTCCACAAAACTGGAGTAAATTGCTCAGTACTGAGCCTTTCACTCTCTGATTTGCTCTCAGCTGGCCTCACCATTTCTCAACTTTCCCAGTCACCAGACTCCAGCCTTCCTGAATTTGTCTCTCCCAGGCCTTTACCCCTGGCTCCGCAAACACATCTGTAACTATCATTTGCATGGAGAATTCATTCTATTTTCTGCAGTCCTCTGCATCAACCACCATAAGGGAATTCTCTAAAGTTAATTTGCATTAATCTTACCATACCAATGTCTCTAGGAGTACCAGTATTCTAACAATATGAAAAATAAATTATAAAGCTTCTGTACATATGTAAGAGTTTTAAAAAGTATTTATTTACTTGAAAGGCAGAGTGATAGAGAGAGAAAGAGAGAGGGAGGGGGAGGGGGGAGAGAGAGAGAGAGAAACTATATCTTCAGTCCTCTGGTATAACTCCCTAAATGTCCACAACAAGCCAGGACTGGGCCAGCCTGAAGTCAGGAGACAGAAAGTCCATCCTGGCTTCCCACATGGGTGACAGGGGACTGAGTTTTCGTGCCTAAACAGCTTTCTCAGGTACGTTAGCAGGCTGCTGGATCAGAAGCAGAGCAGCCAGTTCTTATTGAAGAACTGCACAAGTTACAGGGATGGCCTGCACCAGCTTCATTTGCAGTGACACAATGTTAGCTCTTGAGAATTGTTTTTATTAAAATATGTGGATATTTCATAAAGTACATGGAAAATTAGAATTACATGATAGGTTTATTTTGTGCAAAAAAAAATTGAAATCCATTCACAGTGTTCTAATACTTTGTTTTCTACGACCTTTTTGAAGACACCTTGTACACTTAACACTTTGGTAGGTTTCATTCATTCCAACTGTAGTACATTCTCATAGTGTGTGGGGATATCTGTATCCTCAGATTCACCAAAGCCCAGTGCTGTGTTATTATACTGAAAGTCCTAGAATTGTGCTACTCCAGGCCATACCATTTCAGGTATGAAATGATATTCATCACTTCAAGACAAATGAGCCAAATCCTTGGGACACACTTTCACAATGAGCGACCTCAATGGAACATTATGACATAACTCATAAGGGCTCTCATTTCTTTTCAGCACTTACTGACTTGTGATCTAGAGCACCAGCCCTCACTCCCTCCCCTCACAGTAGTAATGCAACTTTAGAAACTACCTTGCCAGGTCTACCATCTACATACACCTTTGTCTTAGAGTTCTCATTGGTCTTGACTGAACTGAATTCAGCCTTTCTCTGAAGAAACCATTTGCGTGAATCTCAGTGAAGCACATCAGTTTATCCCGGCACATATTAACAGTCAAAGAAGAAAAGGTTTGGTGGGTTTTGTCTTCATTGTCCACTAAGGTACTCAGCTGTTTTCCCACTACTCACATTCTATGGGAATTTATAACACTTGACCCAACCACACTCATCTCCCTCCTCACTAATGCTGTTTACCAAATTCTGAGACTTTCTTTTCATTCATCAAGTACTAGAAAATGACTCATAGCCTTATTCTCCACCATTAATTCTTCTAATATCCTGGTTAGGGCTCCTGTGTAGCTCATCAAGTGTCATTTCCATCAATCACAATCTTCACCTCTTATCTATATTAGTTAGCTACTTGCTCTCTATACTGTCTTTGAATACATTTACATATTCATCCTGTATTGGATAAAATAGTTTGACAATTTAGTTGAAAGCATAAGCTTTGTAGTTAGAGAGACTTGGTTTGGAATCCTGACACCATGATCGCTTGTTTAATTCAGACAAATTACGTAACCTTTCTAAATTCCTTCTCCCCACTTATGTTTTGGAAAGATGTTACTTATCTAAAATGAATGAGAGTAACATGATTGAAAGAGATATATAAACTTTCTTGATATGTCATTCTCTCTTTTATCCTTTCAGTGTCCCCAAATTTACTGGGTACATAGTATATACTGCATTAAGCAGAAGGAAAGCAGCAGGCAGGAAATATGAGGTACACTCTTTTCTTAAAATCTTATCAAGTAATGTACATATTATTCAATCGAATGACTAGTGAGTTAACAAAAACTATTTAAGGGAGCTAAAAAAAGGTGGGGGTACAAGATGTATTAATCAGATAGATGGCAAAGGAAGGTGACCTATGCCGTTTATCCACAAGGGCTTACCTGAAGAGATGTTTGAGCCAAAATCCGAATACGTAATAGGCATTAATGAGATAAAGGGAAGGAGAGATGGAAGTATTATATTCTTAGAATTTCTTATAATTGTATCTATGAACTACTTGAAATCGGTTCTCTTTATATTAATAAAAATTAATTTAAAATAACAAAATAAATTTACTTTTTAATTTCTTTCTCTCTTTTTTAAAAGATTTTACTTCTTGGAGCAGATTTAGATTAACAGCAACATGGAAAGAAAGGCACAGAGATTCCTACTGTACTCCCTGTTACCAACCATACATATCTTCTTCCATTGTCAACATGCTGCATGAGAGTGGGACATTCGTTATAACTGATGAACATGTGTTGACACACCCTAACCCTCAATGTCCAAGTTTACATTAAGGTTCACTCATGGTGTTCAACAGTCTATGGATCTAGGCAAATGTATAATGTATGACATATATCTATGACTATGATATATATATATATACACATATATATATATATGTAGTGTTTTCATGCCCTAAAAATCTCCATGTTTTGCCTATTCATCATGTTCCGCCAACATGCCTAACCCATGGCAACCATTAAATTTCTTACTGTCAACACATTTTAATGTCTTCTGGAATGTCACACAGCTGGAAACATACCATATATAGTTGCTTCATTTGAAAGGCAGAGCTACAGAGAAGGAAAGTCAGAGAGAGAGAACCATCTACTGGTTCACTCTCTAAATGGCTACAACAGTCGGATCTGAGCCAGGACAAAACCAAGAGCCAGGAACTTCACCTGTGTCTCCTGTGTATAGTTTTTTTAGGCTGACTTCTTTCTCTTACCAATATGTATTTAAGGTTCTTCCAATTTTTCATGGTTTGATGGCTCATATCTATTTAGTAATGGATGATATTCCATTGTCTGCACATTCCAGAGTTCATTTACCCACTGACCTTTTAAAGTACACCCTGATCGCATCTAAGTATTTGCAATTATAAATAAGAACTCTTGTGAATGCCTATGTACAAGATTTCGTGTAGACAAAATTTTTCAGTTCCTTTGAATAAATAACAAGGACCAAGGACTGTGATAGCTGGATCCTATGGTTAGGGAACATCTAACTTTGTAAAAAAATGCCCAATTGTCTTCAAAAGTGGTTATAGCATTTTTGTGTTCACACTAACAATGGATGAGAGTTTCTGCTATTCCACATCCTCACCATTTATTGTTGATGTTCTGAATTTTGACATTCTTATAGGTATTTCATTTTTTATTTGTATTTTCTGACAATATATGATACAGAACATATTTTATATGCTTATCTGCCATTTGTTTATCTTTAGAACTTTGCCTCTGCATATAAACTTTAGAAAAACTTGTCAATATTTACAAAGTAATGTGTTGGGATTTTTGATATGGATTATATTGAATCCATAGAACAGGTTTGGAAGAATTTATATCTTGACAAATGTTAGTCTTCCCATCCTTGAACATGGACTCTCCATTTATTAACTTTATTGAAGTTTTATAGCTTTTTAATTTAGATTTTATTTTGGTATGTGGTACTGAAAGATACTGTGTTGACAATTAACCTTTGTATATTAACTCTGTACACTGCAAATTTACTGTAATTTCCCATTAATTCAGAAGTTGGGATTCTTTTTTCTGATTCTTTCAGATTTTCTACATAGATGATTATACCATCTGTGAACAAACACAATTTTACTATTTTTCTTCCTAGTCTGTATACTTTTTCTTACCCTTCTCACAAAGGTTTCCAGTATGATGTTTAAAGGAGTAGGGAGTGGTGATTTTAATAGGAAAATATTGAGTTTCTCACCAGTAAGTATTAAGTTAGCTGTAGACATTGTGTATATGTTTTTGATGCAGTTCAGAAAGTTCTCAAGTTCTAGTTTGCTGATATTTTTATAATAAATGAGCATTGAGTTTTTTAAATGTTTTTTTCTTTGCCTACAGGTATTATTATGTGATTTTTCTTCTTTTATCTTTGATGTGGTAAATTACATTAATTGGTGTTGAACTAGCCTAGCATACTTGAGATAAATTCCACCTGGTTATGGTATATAGCTGGTATTTTTCTTGTAATTTCTTTTCTAAATCATTTGTTATTTAGAAATGGGAATAAGAGAGGGAAGAGATGTACAATTTGGGACATACTCAATTGGACTTGCCCCAAATGGTGGAGTTAGAAACGTGCCAGGGGATTCCAATACAATCCCATCAAGGTAACATGTACCAATGCCATCTCACTAGTCCAAGTGATCAATTTCAGTTCACAACTGATCACACTGATAGGTCTAAGAGTCAAAGGGATCACACAAACAAGACTAGTGTCTGCTAATACTAACTGATAGAATCAAAAAGGGAGAGAACGATCCATCATGGGAAGCAGGATACACAGCAGACTCATAGAATGGCAGATGTCCTAAATAGCACTCTGGCCTCAGAATCAGCCCTTAAGGCATTCAGATCCTGCTAAAAAGCCCATGAGAGTATTTTAAGCATGGAAAGCCAAAACACTCTGGAAAAAAATAAAAAGAAGACCTAAATGAAAGATCTCTGCAAGTGAGATCCCAGTGGAAAGAACGGGGCCATCAAAGAAGGAGGTACCTTTCTCTGAAGGGAGGAGAGAACTTCCACTTTGACTATGACCCTGTCAGAATAAGATCAAAGTCAGCAAACTCAAAAGGCTTCCATAGCCTTGGCAACTCATGACTAGAGCCTAGGGAGATTAATGATGCCATAAACAAGAGTGTCAAATTGTTAAGTCAACAACAGGAGTCACTGTGTACTTACTCCTCATGTGGGATCTGTCCTTAATGTGTTGTCCAACGTGAAGTAATGCTATAACTAGTATTGAAACAGTATTTTGCACTTAGTGATTCTGTGTGGGTGCAAACTGATGAAATCTTTACTTAATATATACTAAATCGATCTTCTGTATATAAAGATAATTGAAAATGAATCTTGATGTGAATGGAATGGGAGAAGGAGTGGGGGATGGGAGGGGTGCGAGTGGGAGGGAAATTATGGGGGAAGCCATTGTAATCCATAAACTGTACTTTGGAAATTCATATTTACTAAATAAAAGAAAGAAATGGGTCATCTAATCCATAATATTTGGGGGTTTTCCAGCTATCTTCCTTTAATTAATACCAGATTAAATTGGTTGTGGTCTAAGAACAAGCTGTGTAAAATTTCTATTCTTTTTAACTCGATAAAATGCATTTTATGGCACCAAATGTAATATAATTTGGTGAATATTTCACATGAGGTTGAGAAGCATGTGTATTCTGTTGTCAGGTGAAGTGGTCTATAGATGTCAATGGTGTTGTTCAGTTCAACTGTGTCCTTACTGATCTTCTGCTTGATTTAAATGTCCATTTCTGACATAAGAGTACTGAATCCTCCAAATAAGATAGTGGATCCATCTATTTCTCCTTGTCGTTCTATCAGTTTTTGTCTGGCTGCTTGACACTTATTGTTAGGTTTACATATGAGTATCCTTTGAACTATTATGTCTTCATGGAATACTTAACCATCAGTCATAATGTAATCCTTCTTTCTGAAATTAGTATGGCAACCTCCTGCTTTCTTCAATTAGTATTACCATAGTCTATTTTTCTCCATCCATTTGCTTACAATCCATAAGTGTGTTTATATTTAGAGTGTGCTTCTTTCAGACAATTTATAGTCAGCTTTTTAAAAATTTAAATCCAATCAATGTATGGCTTTTAATTGGTACATTTAGAGCTCTGACATACAATATTATTATTTACATAGTTAATTTAGCCTACCATGTTTATTACTGTTTTCTATTTTATGCCATTGCTCTTTGTTCCTATTTTTGTTTTCTACTCTTTTTCTGCCTTTTGTGGTTTCAATATAATATTGTAGTGACTCTATTTTCTTCTCCTTTCTTAGCATATCCAATTGACTTCTTTTTAAGTTGTTATAGTGTTTTTCCTAGAATTTGGAATACTAATCCATATTCACCTTAAAATAATATTATAGAATTTCATGGGTAGTATGAGCAGTTTATAATAACAATGGTCCTAATTCCTCCCCCTCTTCCTTTTTAGCACTGCTTTCTTGTACTTATGTATCAACACACATAAACACACTACATACATAATTAAACATTTTGCTTCTGTTATTGTTTTCAATAATGTGTTATCTGTTAGATCAATTAAGAATGAAAAGATAAAAGTTTATTCTATTTTTGATTATTTTTCAATGATTTTTCTTTAAGTATACAGCCTATATTACTTTCCTTCTGCTCTTTTAACATTTCTTGCAAGGAATATCTACTGGCAACAAATTTCCTCTCTCCCTTCCACCCATCTCTGGCATGAGAAAGTCTGCATTTCACTTGCCTTTTAATTTTATAATGTGCAGAACTCTAGATTGGTGGTTATTTTCTCTACACATTCAAATATTTCACTCTACTCACTTCTTGCATGCATGATTTCTGAGAAGTTAGAGGGAATTCTTATCTTTTCCTCTTTAGGTAAAGTGTTCCTGATACCCACTCCTGATTCTGTCAACATTGCTTCTTTGTCTTTATGTTAGTGTACTTTGGATGCCATATTCAAGGTATAGTTTTGTGTTGTTGTTTTATTTGCTTGGTGTCCTCTTGAACTTCTCGGATCTGTGATTTGGGATCAGTTGTTAATTTGCAGAAAATTCTATTGATTGTGTTTTAAACATTGCTTCTGTTCATTTCTCCCTTTCTTTTCACATTTCATTCCTGTGTCTCCTTTCATGTTATCTATAACTTTTTGTAGTTCTCCTACAATCCTTGGATATCCCAGTCTGTTTTTCTGCATCTTTGTTGGGTTTACTTTTCTATTTTAGAAGCTTCTATTGGCATATTCTCTGTCTCAGAAATTCTATCCTTGGTTATATCCAGGGTACTAATAATCCCAACATAGACATTCATCAACTTTGTTTTTTATCTCCAATATTTATTATTTCTTCCTTCTTAAGTCCAGAACTCATATTAATCATATTTTTAAAGATTTGTTATAATCATTTCAGCATTTCTGCCATATCTGGTTTTGATGCTTGTTGTGTGTCTTCAAGTTGTATATTTTTATTATGTCATATAATGCTTTAATGAATTCCAAATATGGTGTTCTGGGTAAAAGAAATTATTTCAAATAGCCCTTTACTAACACGTGGTGGTGGGGGGATGTGTTCTACAGTCTTACAATTAAATGAGTCTTCTTTTTAAAGGATTTTATTTATTTATTTGAGAGGTAGAGTTACAAACAGGGAGACGGAAAGACAGAGAGAAAGATATTCCATCTACTGGTTCACTCCCCAGATGGCTGCAACAGCCAAAGCTGGGCAGATCTATAGCCAGGAGCTTCTTCTGGGTCTCCACAAGGGTGCAAGGGTCTAAGCTCTTAAGACATCTTCCGCTGCTTCCCCAGGCCATACTCAGAGAGCTGGATGGGAAGAAGAGCAGCCAGACACAAAACAGTGCTCATGTAGATGCCAGCGCCTATATGGGATGCCAGATGCCATAGGCCAGAGGCTTAGCCTACTATGCCACTGTATCAGCCCCTCAACAGGTGTTTTAGAAGCCTATGCTTCCAGATTATGAACTTTACAAATGTTTCTCAGTGGTTTTCTGCCCTTTCAGGCAAGACAGGATGGCTAGAGTGGGAAACATCAGACATCTTCCTTTTCCTATGTAGAAATCTAGAGTTGACTATATCTGGGTAATACTCTTCCCTCAGATAATTTAGGAGTTAATGATATTTCAGAAGGTTGGATTTTGTTAGCAAATACCTCCTGAAGGCAGCCCTTAGTAAGAAAAAACAGAGGGGTTGGTGCTCTGGCCTGGTGGGCAAAGACTCCACCTGAGACACCAGTATCCCATGTGTACACCAATTGTCCCAGCTGCTCCTCTTCTGATCCAGCTGTCTGCTACAGCCTGGGAAAGCAGTAGAAGATAGCCCAAGTGATTTGGCCCATGTACCAGTGGGGAAACACGGCAGAAGCTCCTATATAATTTAGGAGCACCTAGATTCGACCTGGTCCAGCTGTGGACCAGCCATTTGGAGAGTGGACTACCAGAAAGAAGATTTCTCAATTTCTCTTTCTCTCTTTTTCCCTCTATGTCTGTAACTCTGATTTTAAATAAATAAATGCATGTTTGTTTGTTTTTTTTCATTGTATAAAATTCCTTTAATGTGTTTTTTTTTATATTTTTTTTATCTTTTATTTAATGAATATAAATTTCCAAAGTACGACTCATGGGTTACAATGGCTTTCCCCCCCATACCGTCCCTCCCACCCACAACCCTCCCCTTTCCCACTCCCTCTCCCCTTCCATTCACATCAAGATTCATTTTCGATTATCTTAATATACAGAAGATCAGCTTAGTATACCTTAAGTAAGGATTTCAACAGTTTGTTTCCACACAGAAACATAAAGTGAAAAATAATAGATGATTTTTTTTTTAAATCATGATGAAATCAGATCAGAACTATTGTCATGTTTAATCCCAGTGAGAGTCAAGTTGGGAATTGAAAATTTCTTTTTTTTTTTTTTTTTACAGAAGATCAGTTTAGTGTACATTAAATAAAGATTTCAATCGTTTGCACCCCCATAGAAACACAAAGTGAAATACACTGTTTGAGTACTCGTTATAGCATTAAGCCTCAGTGTACAGCACATTAAGGACAGAGATCCTACATGAGGAGTAAGTGCACAGTGACTCCTGTTGTTGACTTTACAAATTGACACTCCTGTTTATGGCATCAATAATCTCCCTATGCACCAGTCATGAGTTTCCAAGGCTATGGAAGCCCCTTGAGTTCTCCGACTCTTATCTTGTTTAGACAAGGTCATAGTCAAAGTGGAGGTTCTCTCCTCCCTTCAGAGAAAGGTACCTCCCTCTTTGAAGACCTGTTCTTTCCACTGGGATCTCACTCACAGAGATCTTTTTGCCAGAGTGCCTTGGCTTTCCATGCCTGAAATACTCTCATGGGCTTTTCAGCCAGATCTGAGTGCCTTTAGGGCTGATTCTGAGGCCAGAGTGCTATTTAGGACATCCGCCATTCTATGAGTCTGCTGAGTATCTCACTTCCCATGTTGGATCACTCTCCCCTTTATTTATTCTATCGGTTAGTGTTAGCAGATACTAGACTTGTTTATGTGCTCCCTTTGACTCTTAGTCCTTTCATTATGATCAATTGTGAACTGAAATCGATCACTTGGAATAGTGAGATGGCATTGGCACATGCCACCTTGATGGGATTGAATTGGAATCCCCTGGTATGTTTCCAACTCTACCATTTCGGGCAAGTCAGCTTGAGCATGTCCCAAATTATACATCTCTTCCCTCTCTTATTCCCACTCTTATGTTTAACAGGGATCATATTTCAGTTAATTTTCAACACTTAAGAATAACTGTGTATTAATTACAGAATTAAACCAGTCATATTAAGTAGAACAGACAAAAAAACTACTAAGAGGGATAATGTATTAAGTTGTTCATTAACAGTCAGGGCTATGCTGATCAAGTCACCGTTTCCCATAGTGTCCATTTCACTTCAGGAAGTTTCCTTTTTGGTGTTCAGTCAGTTGTCACCGATCAGGGAGAACATATGGTATTTGTCCCTTTGGGACTGGCTTATTTCACTCAGCATGATGTGTTCCAGATTCCTCCATTTTGTTGCAAATGACTGGATTTCGTTGTTTCTTACTGTGGTATAGTATTCTAAAGAGTACATATCCCATAATTTCTTTATCCAGTCTACCGTTGATGGGCATTTAGGTTGGTTCCAGGTCTTAGCTATTGTGAATTGAGCTGCAATAAACATTAGGGTGCAGACCGCTTTTTTGTTTGCCAATTTAAATTCCTTTGGGTAAATTCCAAGGAGTGGGATGGCTGGGTCGAACGGTAGGGTTATCTTCAGGTTTCTGAGGAATCTCCAGACTGCCTTCCATAGTGGCTTGACCAGTTTGCATTCCCACCAACAGTGGGTTAGTGTCCCTTTTTCCCCACATCCTCGCCAGCATCTGTTGTTGGTAGATTTCTGAATGTGAGCCATTCTAACCGGGGTGAGGTGAAACCTCATTGTGCTTTTGATTTGCATTTCCCTGATTGCTAATGACCTTGAACATTTTTTCATGTGCCTGTTGGCCATTTGGATTTCCTCTTTTGAAAAATGTCTATTGAGGTCCTTGGCCCATCTCTTAAGTGGGTTGTTGGTTTTGTTTTTGTGGAGTGTCTTGATCTCTTTGTAGATTATGGTTATTAACCCTTTATCTGTTGCATAGTTTGCAAATATTTTTTCCCATTCTGTCGGTTGTCTCTTCACTCTCCTGACTGTTTCTTTTGCAGTACAGAAACTTCTCAATTTGATGCAATCCCAATAGTTAATTTTGGCTTTGACTGCCTGTGCCTCCTGGGTCTTTTCCAGAAACTCTTTGCCTGTGCCAATATCTTGAAGGGTTTCTCCAATGTTCTCTAGTAACTTGATGGTGTCAGGTCGTAGATTTAGGTCTTTAATCCATGTTGAGTGGATTTTTGTGTAAGGTGTAAGGTAGGGGTCTTGCTTCATGATTCTGCACGTGGAAATCCAATTTTCCCAGCACCATTTATTGAATAGACTGTCCTTGCTCCAGGAATTAGTTTTAGATCCTTGATCAAATATAAGTTGGCTGTAGATGTTTGGGTTGATTTCTGGTGTTTCAATTCTGTTCCATTGGTCTATCCATCTGTTTCTGTACCAGTACCATGCTGTTTTGATTACAACTGCCCTGTAGTATGTCCTGAAATCTGGTATTGTGATGCCTCCGGCTTTGTTTTTGTTGTACAAGATTGCTTTAGCTCTTCGAGGTCTCTTGTGCCTCCATATAAATTTCAGCACCAATTTTTCCAGATCTGAGAAGAAGGTCTTCGGTATCTTGATTGGTATTGCATTGAATTTATAAATTGCTTTTGGGAGAATGGACATTTTGATGATATTGATTCTTCCAATCCATGAGCATGGAAGATTTTTCCATTTCTTGGTATCCTCTTCTATTTCTTTCTTTAAGGTTTTGTAATTTTCATCGTAGAGATCTTTAACGTCCTTGGTTAAGTTTATTCCAAGGTATTTGATTGTTTTTGTAGCTATTGTGAATGGGATTGATCTTAGAAGTTCTTCCTCAGCCATGGCATTGTTTGTGTATACAAAGGCTGTTGATTTTTGTGCATTGATTTTATACCCTGCTACTTTGCCAAACTCTTCTATGAGTTCCAATAGTCTCTTAGTAGAGTTCTTTGGGTCCCCTAAATAAAGAATCATGTCATCTGCAAAGAGGGATAGTTTGAGTTCTTCCTCCCCAATTTGTATCTCTTTAATTTCTTTTTCTTGCCTAATAGCTCTGGCTAGAACCTCCAGAACTATATTGAATAGCAGTGGTGAGAGTGGACATCCCTGTCTGGTCCCAGATCTCAGTGGAAATGCTTCCAACTTTTCCCCATTCAATAGGATGTTGGCTGTGGGTTTCTCATAGATTGCTTTGATTGTATTGAGGAATGTTCCTTCCAAACCCAGTTTGCTTAGAGTTTTCATCATGAACGGGTGTTGTATTTTATCAAATGCTTTCTCGGCATCTATTGAGATAATCATGTGGTTTTTCTTCTGCAGTCTGTTAATGTGGTGTATCACATTGATTGTCTTGCGCACATTAAACCATCCCTGCATACCAGGGATAAATCCCACTTGGTCTGGGTGGATGATCTTTCTGATGTGTTGTTGCATTCTATTGGCCAGAATTTTATTGAGGATTTTTGCATCTATGTTCATCAGGGATATTGGTCTGTAATTCTCTTTCAGTGCTGCATCTTTTTCCGGCTTAGGAATTAAGGTGATGCTGGCTTCATAGAAAGAATTTGGGAGGATTCCCTCTTCTTCGATTGTTCTGAATAGTTTGAGAAGAATTGGAGTTAGTTCTTCTTTAAATGTCTGGTAGAATTCAGCAGTGAATCCATCTGGTCCTGGGCTTTTCTTTGTTGGGAGGGCCTTTATTACTGTTTCAATTTCTGTCTCAGTTATGGGTCTGTTTAGGTTTTCGATGTCTTCCTGGTTCAATTTAGGTAGGTTGCATGTGTCCAGGAATCTATCCATTTCTGATAGGTTTCCCTGTTTGCTGCCATACAAGTCCTTGTAGTAATTTCTGATGATTCTTTTTATTTCTGTGGTGTCTGTTGTTACGTTTCCTTTTTCATCTCTGATTTTATTGATTTGGGTCTTTTCTCTTCTTTTTTTAGTTAGTTGGGCCAATGGGGTGTCAATTTTGTTTATTTTTTCAAAAAACCAGCTCCTCGTTTGGCTGATTTTTTGTAATGTTTTTCTTGATTCAATCCTGTTGATTTCTTCTCTGATTTTAATTATTTCTCTTCTCCTACTAGATTTGAGTCTGGTTAGCTGTAGGTTTTCTAGATCCTTGAGATGAATTGAAAGCTCAACTATTTGGTGCCTTTCCAATTTCTTGATGTAGGCACCTATTGATATAAACTTCCCTCTTAACACTGCTTTTGCTGCGTCCCATAAGTTTTGGTATGTTGTGCTGTTATCCTCATTTACTTCCAGAAAGTTTTTGATTTCTCTTTTGATTTCTTCTATGACCCATTGTTCATTCAGGAGCATGTTGTTCAATCTCCATGTGTTTGTGTATGCTCTAGGGATTCCTGAGTTGCTAATTTCCAACTTCATTCCTTTATGGTCTGAGAAGCTGCATGGTATGATTCTAATTCTTTTGAATTTGCTGAGACTCGCTTTATGGCCTAGTATGTGGTCAATCCTAGAGAAGGTTCCATGTACTGCTGAGAAGAATGTAAAATCTTTAGCTGTAGGATTGAAAGTTCTGTATATATCTGTTAGATCCATTTGGGCTATAGTGTCGTTTAAATCTACTGTATCCTTCTTGATCTTCTGTCCTATTGATCTGTCTATTTCTGAGAGTGGAGTATTGAAGTCCCCCAGTACTATTGTATTGGGGTCTAAGTCTCCCTTTAAGTCCGTTAACAAATCTTTTAGATAAACCGGTGCCCTATAGTTAGGTGCATATACATTGATAATTGTTATATCTTCCTGTTGAATTGATCCCTTAATCATTATGTAGTGTCCCTCTTTGTCTCTCTTAACAGTTTTTGTGGTAAAGTTTATGGTGTCTGATATTAAGATGGCTACGCCCGCTCTTTTTTCATTTCTGTTGGCATGGTATATCTTTTTCCAGCCTTTCACTTTCAGTCTGTATGAATCTTTGTTGGAAAGATGTGTTTCTTGTAAGCAGCAAATAGATGGGTTTTGTTCCTTAACCCAATCAGCCAATCGGTGTCTTTTAACTGGACAGTTCAGGCCATTCACGTTCAATGTGACTAATGAAAAGTGGTAACTTTGCCCTGCCATTTGCCAAAGATAAGTTCTAATATATGCTTTGAATTCCCTGTGATCTTTTGCTGTGAGCTTTCCTTCCCTGGTTTCCTTCCTTTACCTTCTTTCATATTGATGACCGTGTTTCTTTGTTTCTGTGTGTAACACATCTTTAAGCATCTTTTGCAGGGCTGGACGAGTGGCAACAAATTCTTTCAATTTCTGTTTGTTATGAAAAGTCTTTATTTCACCTTCATTCACAAATGATAGCTTTGCAGGATATAATATTCTGGGCTGGCAGTTGTTCTCTCTTAGTACCTGGGCTATATCTCGCCATTCCCTCCTAGCTTGTAGAGTTTCTGATGAGAAGTCAGCTGTGAGTCTGATTGGAGATCCTCTGAGAGTAATCTGACGTTTCTCTCTTGCACATTTTAGGATCTTTTCTTTATGTTTCACTGTGGAGAGTTTAATTACAACGTGTCGTGGTGAGGATCTCTTTTGGTCGTGTTTATTAGGGGTTCTGTGAGCTTCCTGTACTAGGATTTCTCTGTCCTTCTCCAAACCTGGGAAATTTTCTGCTAATATCTCACTAAAAAGGCCTTCTAATCCTTTCTCCCTCTCCATGCCTTCAGGAACTCCTAGAACCCGAATGTTGGTTTTTTTAATAGTATCCTGAAGATTCCTGACAATATGTTTTAGATTTCTAATTTCCTCTTCTTTTCTTTGGTCTGACTGTATCCTTTCCTGTTCTTTGTCTTCTAAGTCCGATATTCTCTCTTCTGCTTCACCCATTCTGTTTGTAAGGCTCTCTATTGTGTTTTTCATTTGATCTATTGAATTCTTCACTTCAGTCACTATCCCAGTTTCCTGTTGTACTAGTTGTTTCGTTTCATTTTGATTCCTCCTTAATATTTCATTTTCACGAGAGAGATTTTCTATCTTGTCCATTAAGGATTTCTGTAGTTCAAGAATTTGTTTTTGAGAACTTCTTAATGTTCTTATCAATTTTTTGAGATCTGCTTCTTGCATTTCTTCTATGTCATCATCCTCATAATCTTGAATTGGGGTGTCTTTTTCATTTGAGGGCTTCATGGTGACTTCCTTGTTTTTATTACCTTGGTTTTTGCATTTGTTATTTGGCATATTGGAGATATTTGGTTTCTTCACTGTGGTGCTTTTTCTTGTTATACTATGGCTCTAGATTAAGTGGACTATCTGTTTTTGATGGAGCCTTAGGGCTTGAGATGGGTGTGGCCTGAGAGCTCTGTTTGGTGTGCCAAAGGTGACACTCCCAGGTTAGGCGTGGTAAACCTCTCTCTCTCTCTCTTTTTTTTTTTTTTTTTGATTCAAAAGGGAAGTTATTCTGCACAGCTGAACGAAGTTGGAGGTAGTTAGCAGGCAAATGATATACCCGCAGGAGCCAGAGATCGGAAGCTCTTTCCCAAGGACCACACAGGGAATCTGTTCGGCCCTCAGAGTGGGCTCAAATTCTCCTTCAGTCTCCCACTGGGTTGCCAAAGTTATGGAATTGTAGTGTCTCTGGAGAATGCTCACGTGAATTCTGTGAGTTCTCTCCCCCACCGTCTCTTTTTTCACAGTCTCAGTTCAGTAGCACCACAAATTTACTAGGTCCTAATCTCCTGTTAATTCGCCCCGCCCAGAGTCAGGTTTTTCTGCTAGGCTCAGGGCCGGTGCAGACCTGAGGTCGCTCTGCTTATGACATATGTCCAAGATGGCGCCTGCTCTTTGTCTTGCTCGCCCTTGAGAGGTGAGCGGAGAGAGAGAAACCCGTGTCTGTACCAGTCACCTTTTTTTTTTTTCTCTCTTCCAGTTAGCCTGGTGAAGTCCCCCCCCCCCCCGGGGGGTCATTCCCTCTAGTCTCCTCTCTCGGCTTGCCTGCCGGTGTCTCGGGCTATTGAGGTTCGGCTCACCTCGCATTCCAGCGCTGGTGTGTTGAGTCTGCCGCTGGTGTCCCGAACTGTGGGCTCCCACGCTCTCCACGCAGGTCCGCTCCCCTTCCAGTGCCGATGTGTGGACTCGGAGCCCTGGACGTCCAAAGTCTCCCCGCTGTTGTCTGTGTGGCACGCACTCCTCTTCAAGCACTGGCGCGGACCCTGCAGCTTGCGCAGCTCGGTCCCGCGGCTCGGCTTCCGCGGCTCGGTCCCGCGGCTCGGTCCCGCGGCTCGGCTTCCGCGCGGTGGGCGACCTTGTTCTCCCAGTAGGTCCTCCGATTCACGGCCACTGGATCCAGAAGAGTTTCCTCTGCAATATTTTCCTGGTTCTTTTTTCTGAGGCTACCGTAACTCCCCTTTTATTAAACTAAATTTTCCCGGACTATCTGTGCGCGCCCTCACTATTCTGCCATCTTGACTCTGCCCAGTAATTTGCCAAAACTTAGTATTAATATATTTTTGGTTTGTCACTTCCTTGCTTTTATATGATTTAAAAGACAATCGCATAAATAATTATAAGCCTAATTTGATGAGCACTCCACGATTGAATATGTTGTTAATTTAATCTAGATTGATAAAGTTATGGTTCTTGACATTAAGAAAATAACTGAAGCTATACGATGAAAGAAATGTTAATGCAGGGATGAGTTTTGTGACACATGATTGAAACCACCACCACTGATGATGCTGGCATCCCATATCACACAGTCAGTTCATGTCCTGGTTGCTCTGCTTTTGATCCAGTTTCTTATTAATGTGCTCAGAATGCCATGGAGATGCCTGAAGCCCTTGTGCCACTGCCACCCACATCAGGATGGATTTTCTTGTTCCTGGCTTTCAACTTCGCCTAGACTTGGATGTTGTAGCATTTGGGGAGTGAACCAGCAGATGGAAGATTTCAATCTCTCTTTCTCTCTTTCTCTCTCTCCCACCCTCCCTTCCTCTCTTCCTCTCTTTCTGTTATTCTGCCTTTCAAATAAATAAATAAATAAATAAATCTTCAAAAAAGGAAATGAAAAGAGTATCAAAATGGCATTCTTCGCACTGAGAAAAACCTGTTTGACACAAAACAAGCCAATAGTAGAGTAATTGAGAAAAAAAATAGTATGAAATGTATAGAAAATCACTCTTTAACATCAAGTATATTAAATATAAATGAATTAAATTCTTCAATAAAAAGACATAGATTGGAAGAATGCACAAAAATAATTCATCTAAATGCTGTCTATAAGAGACTTAGTTTAGATCCAAAAAATCAACAAGATAATGTAAAATGATGTAAATAAATGTTTTATGCAGACAGAAATAGAAAGTGAGCTTAAGTGGCTACATTAATATCAAGCAAACTAGAATTCAATACAAAAATTTATGACAGAGGACTGGCATTGCAGAGTAGCAGGTAAGCTGCTGCCTATGTTGCCAGCTTCCTATATGGGCAATGTTTCAAGACCTGGCTAGTCTATTTTCAATATATCTCCCTACTAATGGTCTGCCTGGGAAAAGCAGCAGAAAACATGGCTGAAGCGTTTGGGTCCCTGCCACCCACATGAGAGACCCAGACAAAACTCCCAGCTTCTGGCTTTTGTTTTTCTTGTCTAATGGCTCTGGCAAAAACATCCAGAACTATACTAAATAGTAGTGCTAAGAGTAGGCATTCCTGTCTAGTACCAAACTTTAGTGGAAATGTTTCCAGCTTTTCCACATTCAGTGTGATGCTGACTGTAGGTTTGTCACATATTGCCTTTTTCAGTGTTGAGTATATTCTTTCTATACCAAATTTGCTTAAGATTTATATCATGAAAGCATGTTGTATTTTATCAAATGCTTTCTCCTTATCTACTGAGATAGTCACATGGTTTGATCAGAAAAGATCATCATTACATGTAATAGCCAAACTTTCAAAAATAAAACATAAAGAAAGCTCTTCAAATGTGCATGAGAGAAAATCTAAATTACTTTCAAAGGATCTGTCAATTAGATTGACAGCTTATTTCTCATTAGAACACTACAGGCAAGGAGAAAATGGAGTAATCAGTCCAAATTAATTCTAAAAAAAAAAAAATGGCAATCCAGAAAACAATACCCAGTGGAGCTCTCATTTACAAATGAAGGTGAGATAAAGACCTTCCAAAACAAACAGAAATTGACAGAATTTATCACCTTTCATCCATTACTACAAATAATATTTAAGGATGTGTTACATACAGAAACAGAGAATGATAATAGCATCACAAACGAATGCAAAGGAAGAAAATCTCCTAGTAAAAATACAAAGCAATTCCAAAAAAGCAATAGATTGTTTATGAGAAAATGGTAGGACCAAGACATTATTTATCAATAATAACCTTAACAGTAAATGGGCTAAATTCTCCAGTTAAAAGAAACAGACTAGGCTGAATGGATTAAAAAATAAGACCCATTTATTTGCTGCCTACAAGAAATATACCTTGCCCACAAAGATACACACCAACTAAAAGTTAAAGGATGGAAAGATATTCCATACTAATGGAAATAAAAAATGAGCAGGAGTTGCCATCCTAATATAATATAAAAGAGGCTTTAAGATGAAAACTTCTCAAAAAGACAAATAGGACATTATGTAATGATTAAGAGATCAATTCAACAGGAATATGTGACAATAGTAAATGTAATATGTGCCTAATGCCAGGGTGCTTGCCTATTTAAAACAAATGTATCTGAATCTAAAGAGAGACATGGGCTCTGAATAGATTTCTTTCTTTCTTTCTTTCTTTCTTTCTTTCTTTCTTTCTTTCTTTCTTTCTTTCTTTCTTTCTTTCTTTCTTTCTTTCTTTCTTTCCCAGAAATATAGAGAGAGGAGAAGAAGGGGTAGAGAGAGAGAAAGATATCTTCCATCTGCAGATTCACTTCTCAAATGACTACATTAGCTGGGGCTGGGCCAGGCGAAACCAGGACTCAGGAGCTTCTTCTGGGTCTTCCACATGGGTGTAGGGGCCCAAGGAGGATCAGAAGTATAGCAGCTGAGAATTGAACTGGCATCTATATGGGATGCAGGCACTGCAAGCAGAGGCCTAACCTATACAACAGCACCAGCCTGGTTACTTTCTTAAGATTGCTTGTATTAAAGATAAGAGTTTAGTACATATTGTAAGTTCACAATTAAAATATATCTAAGATATATGAATGGATAAATAAAATCAACCAGTTCTAGAAATTAAATCAAAGGGGAAGCAATCCTTCCGAACAGGTGCATACACATTGTCCTCAGCTGGAATGTTCTGGAAGTATGGTGGTTCAGACAACGCTGCCTTCACAGCATCTGGCTTGATTGTGTATTCTACAGTGGGAGGTTTTGTTATTTCAGAGTTAGTATGGCCATAAAGAGGTTACCCATGTTCCATGACTTAGGATGATGGGCTAGAACAACTCCAGGAAAGAGAGCAACCATGATCTGTTACATAGGTGTTTGTTGACCTTTTCATCCATTCATTCATTCAAAATAAAGGAGCATACATGGTGAAGCTATGTAAAAATTATCTTTACCTCTGAAAGTCTTCATTCTTTTCTTTCTTGCCTCATTTCTTACCCCCAATAAGCATCTTTTTACTTCTTTTGATCAATATCTAATGCCCTCCAAATTCATCTTCATTTCCAAGAAGTTTTAGAAAAATGAGAGCTGAAAGACAGCTAGGGAAAGTTCCTATCATATTACTAAAACAAAGCCATAACCTACAAAAAATTAAACATTGAAAACAATATTTTAGACACTAAGAGAGTATGATATATTCATCTATTGATTCTACGAATATAAATTGTCTACTGAGCTCTAGAATTAGGCAAGGTGAAAAAAGTGAATCAGACACATGTTCTCTGCCCTCATGTAGTTTGGTTATAAATATGGGCACTTCTTATTTATAAAGGTGTAATCCTGGGCTGGCGCTGTGGCTCACTTGGGTAATCCTCTGCTTGTGGCTCCAGCATCCCACATGGGCACCGGTTCTAGCCAGGGTTGCTCTTCTTTCAATCCAGCTCTCTGCTCTGGCCAGGAGGACACTGGAGAATGACCCAGGTGCTTGGGACCCTGCACCCGCGTGGGAGACCAGGAGGAAGCGCCTGGCTCCTGGCTCCAGATTGGTGCAGTGCCAGCCATGGCAGCCATTTGGGGAGTGAACCAATGGAAGGAAGACCTTTCTCTCTGTCTCTCTCTCTCACTGTCTGTAACTCTACCTGTCAAATAAAAAAAAAGTATAATCTTGTAATGTGGAGCAAAGAATATTTTCATGTGCCAAATTATTCTAGTATCTAATACATTTTAGAAAATGAAAATAATATAATAAGTTTCAAATTTTGCTTATATCCTATTTAAGTCATATTAAATCTATGTGCTATGGAAAAGAAATAGCTGTGAAGAACCCCGGCTTCTCCAAAATGGACAATAGACCAGAATAACATGGTAGAAAACATAAGAAATTTGACCTGAGTGTGGGAGACCTGAGATCAAAGGACCCAAACCAAGAAGATGAACACAACTCTGAACTTGATAATTCTCATCAACATGCAGAAGATTACAACAAATCCTTGGACATCAGTATACTATTTTACATCCACAATAGTTTACAGATATTTTCCCAGGGAATTCACATACTGTCTGAAACCCCAGCTTCTCTTTGAGTGGTGGTGGTCTATTTATTAAAAAACAGCTTCTCGACCCCAAAGCCTTCACATTTCAGACATCAGACTACAGGTAACACTAGCGTCTGTGGCACTGGAGAGCCATGTTTCATGGAAAAGGACGCAAGTTCAAAGCTTTTCCTAAGAAGATACAACCATTAAATTTCTTTTTTTTTTTTTTTTTTTTTTTTTTTGACAGGCAGAGTGGACAGTGAGAGAGAGACAGTGAGAAAGGTCTTCCTTTGCCGTTGGTTCACCCTCCAATGGCCGCCACGGCCGGCACGCTGCGGCCGGCACACCGCACTGATCCAAAGGCAGGAGCCAGGTGCTTCTCCTGGTCTCCCATGCGGGTGCAGGGCCCAAGCACTTGGGCCATCCTCCACTGCACTCCCTGGCCACAGCAGAGAGCTGGCCTGGAAGAGGGGCAACCGGGACAGAATTCGGCGCCCCGACCAGGACTAGAACCCGGTGTGCTGGTGCTGCAAGGTGGAGGATTACCCTAGTGAGCCGCAGTGCCGGCCTATTAAATTTCAATTGCTGTCGTGGTGGTCAGGACCAATGTATTCACCCTTTTTTCGTAATCTTTCCATGACCTCATACTATTCCTTGCTGTTCCTGTGTTTCCCTACTGCTGCACACCTTGTCAAAAATATGCTGTGCATCTAAATGACCTCACCTTTTCCTCTCTTTCGTAATAAACTTGGTCCCTCAGTGTGATGATTTAAACTGACCATTAAAAACTAATTGATCGGGGGTTGGAGCTGCAGCATAGCAAGTAAAGCCAATGCCTGCAGTGCCAGCATCCCATGGGGCACCAGTTCAATTTTCAACCGCTCTGCTTCTGATCTAGCTCCCTGATAATGTGCCTGGGAAAGCAGCAGAAGATTATCTAAGTGTTTGGGCTCCTGTACCCATGTGGGAGACCAGGAATTAGCTCCTGGCCCCTGGCTTCAAATCAGCCCAGCTCCAACTATTGTGGCCATTTGAGGAGTGAATCAGCAGATGAAAGACACCTCTCTCTTTAACAAAAAACTAAATGATCTAATGAAATGGAAATCTTTGAAATTAGGAAATACCTAAAACCAAAGATTTTCAAAGAAGGAGATTGTACATTAAAATATCACCAAAATGTAACCCAATGGATTCTCTGAGGGGATTTCTTTAGGGAATTATTTTCATTGAAAACACATAAGAATCTTCTACTTTAATAAGTTCAGCTCTGCATATTGCTACAAAATTAGATGCCCTTTTAGCAAAGATTTATTTATGCATTTGAAAGTGAGAATCACAGAAAGAGGGAGATACAGACCGAGATCTCCCATCAGCTGATTTGCACCCCAGAAGTCTGCAACAGGCATGGCTCGGCCAGGCCGATGCCAGGAACCAGGAGCTTCTTCCCGATCTCCCATGTGGGTGGCAGGGGCTCAAACAGTTGGGCCATGTACCGCTGCTTCCCCAGGCCAATCGTAGGGTGCTGGATCAGTAGAGGAACAGCCAGGACTCGAACCAGCACCCAAATGGGATGTCAGCATTGAAAACCACATTTTTATTCACTAGGTCACAATGCCCTACTCCAAATTGGATGTCTTAAAGTTCTCATTTTATGAACAGAATTATACATAATCCTCCATAACAAGATAATACATTATAACAGATTGAATATAAGCAAAAATGTGTCAGGACAAATTTGTGAAGGTCAGTCTGTTGGATATTTTATCATTGAACTCAAGTGTTTTGGCCATCACATCCAGTAAAAAGCTAAATCAAGTACTGAAACACTGTTAATCATCTTCGAGACACAATTCTTCTCTGCTTTCCAAGGCAACACTCAGTACCCTGGAGTTCTAGAATGAGTTCAAATAAGACCAAACATGTCATCATTACATGGTAAGTTATTCACGGAAAAGTGAGCAAGTACAGAATGACATGAGGCATCGGATTGCCGGGTGCCATTGAAATAAATATCTGTCAGTCACTGGCAGTGGCTTTTTCAAACAAGCAGCATTTTACATCTCTGTGTGCAATAAAGATCACATCACAGCCAACATTATTATCAAAGTTCAAAAACAAATAAATGTGCAGCGCACTTGCCAAGGCCTTTTCTCAGGTTTTATTATTGCTGACAATAGAGCCAGTGTTGTGAGAAGCACGTTTGTTGGCCAAGTCACACATGCCATGCTTTGTTCTCTGCCTGAACCTGCTTCTGCATGACTTTAGGACTAATACTATTTATTTTTGTTGTTATTATTAAACACAATTTGGCAGAAACTCACACGTTCTGCAATCATTTACCTAGTCTCTTAAATGCTTGTGAAATTCTTACAGGATGGCAAGAAAAAATAACATTTCTGTGCAAAGATTAAGACACCTAAGTGACACAAAGTTGACCTTGACAGTTTCTACAGTGCAAAGAGTAGTTGGAGATACTCCAGAGACAGGAAATCTTGCCTAGACACAGTACAGAAGCAAACAAAGGAGTATGAGATTTTGGAGGTCAGGAAAGGCTCCTGATAGATCTCCAACACTCAGCAACTATTGTTTCTGCAAGCAATGTGACTGGTTCTGTGAGAGTGCAACACAGATGCACAAGACAAAGGGCCTCTCCTTGAGGATTGCACCAGAAATAGATGAGACCCAGCCACTTCTTGCTGCCTCCCCCCCAAAACAAGCACAACTCAGTAAACTTTATGATCAGTGGCCCATAAATGTCTGACATTGGTAAGGGTGTAATTCCAAGGCTTCTACTCCATTCCTAGGCCTGCATCACGTGGTAGAGAGAGGTAGGATGTGAACAGGAAATGTGGGTCTGACTCAGGAGTATGTTTATACTGTGTTTAGCAGCTCTGTTCCCAACTTCCCTGGTAGACAGTTTGAGAGACATACCATAGATACATATTTCTGACTCTCCTGCCTAGGAATGAGGGCCTTGAATCCAATGACATGCTATTTCTAAGAGAGATTCATGACAACTAAAAGATAAATGGTGCTCAAAGGCTTTGGTGTCAGAAACCAGGAGAGTCTTGAAGCCAAAATGTGGGTTGTGAGCTCCATGGTTCAAAACTATCAGGGAGATGCTGAGATGTTCCTTTGTTGTGGGTTGTAAATCTGGCACTAGGAGAGAGGATGTGGCCAGAGAAATACCAAAATCCTTCCACTTCCGGTAGTACTTTTCCATGTATATCCAAGACTGTGGCTTGCAGAAAGCAGTTGAGGGGATAAGAAGTAGATTCATGGTGTGACATTGCATTTGGGAAGTGTAGTCTCTAACATGTGATACCACATACAAAAGTATAGCAGACTCAGGAAGAGCCCTAAGGGTTGTACATTCTACCTTTTTAGCCTTTACAGAAAATGTTTGCCATCTGGTGGACCTTAGAGTCAACTAGGATATGAGATGGGGTCCCTGCAGAATGAAGAGGTGGGTTAGAGGTAGTAAGACAGGAAGCGCTGCAAATGCAAGCTAGGAGATTTAGGGCCCCAAGGACAATAAAACAAATTTTGTAATTTTGCCATGAGTCAATAAACCCAATTTGCAAATACAGATCATCTGATCTTATGTTTATAATACTTGTAATACCTTTATCTGATTCACTTTCATTTTAAGATATAAAACAAATACTGTATTATTCTATTTTCCAAATGCTGAAATCATTTTTATTTAGTTGGTGGCCCAGGCAAGTGTCTTCATGCAAGTGTCACATAGAATGGAAACTCAGAAAGGTCATTTTCATACTTTCCTTCAGTTCCAGGAAATGCTTAACCCAGAGAAAGTAAGTATGACTAACCATCACAAATCATACAGGAGAACACTACGCTTGGTATATTTGTTTTCCTCTTCAGTTGAAAGAAAGGTCACTCACAATTCTTTTCCAACATGAGTGAAATTGTTTCAAATAATCAGGCCATGTTAAAAAGATGATATTGAGACAAATAAAATATTTAAGCCATAAGGTTGGAATGTAAAACAATATCACCAAGATAAAAGAAAATGCCTGTTTATATAGAAAACAGACTTGATGTTCTCAATGAGACAAAGACAACAGTATTCAAAAGGATTTTAATATGTCTCCAAAGGCAATGTACCAAAAAAAGTGTTTTGGGTTTTTTTTTTCCCCTTTCAAGTGTTCTTCTCATCATCCAAGCACTAGGCTCCCAAAGATCACACACAACCTGATTAAGTAGAAGCAAATAAAGAGAAAAAAAAAATCAACTACAGGGTTGGTGGAACATTTCTGTGCTAAGCTCATCCCGAGAGCCAAGAAGCCTTGTTGCAAGGGCTGCCCAGTTTTCATCCATTATAAGTGCTATCTTTGAGATCTCAAAATCTGTTAGTCCCATCAAAGTCATTGCATGCTCAAGGATCTCCGTGGTAGGACTCTGATGATGCTGAACCAGCACAGGGTGATAATAGTGAGCATGTTCAAGACATCAGTCCTCCACACCCAGAAACCATGATGGTGTGGTGATTTCGTGGATTTCACAGCAAGTGTAAATATTTTTGGCCAACATGTAAGGGCATACCAGAAGTAAGAGGCAAAGACAGCAGTAACTTTCAAGCTTGTTTTCTTTTTTTTCAAGTAAAATATTATAGAAGACTATAATCGTCCTTTCATTCAATCTGACAAATATTTACTAACCCTCTACCCTGCAGACAATGGGGTGGTACATCAGTATGATACCTGTCTTTATAAATATATGCAAATAGAAACACATGAGTTACTACGAAATAAAGAGAGGCAGGAGATCTCCTTACTTGCTGTGTGGCCAAGATAGACTTTTCAGTATATCTGACAACACTTGGGCTTCATGCCATACTTAGAATAGAAAGATATGGATAGCTATAGCTATAAATAGGGCTACAGATATAGCCAAGACAAGGCCATGAATGCTACACTACTGTTTAAGAAAAAACAACTCAAAATGATTACTAAGAGTGACAGAAACTAGCATCATGAGCATGGAAAAGGGGAACATGTTCTGCATGTTTACTTTGTAATTATTTACATGCAATTCTGGAAATAAAGACTTCAAGATCCAGCAAAGACCCAGCGATAATAATGAAGTTAGGGTAGTCAGTGAGCTAGCAAATGGAGAGGGCATTTGAACGTTCCACCACATAGATGGTATTTCCTTTATAATTCACTCAGGCTTAAGCTTCAAAGCCGAGTGTGTTTTTAAAATGTCCAAGACAGTGCACGAAGGTGTTGGACTGAATTCCAATTCTAACATTCCATTGCTTTGTGAGCTTCTAACATTCCGTTACTTTTGTGATCTGTGTTCCTGGTTTCCACTCTCCGAGTGGGCAAGACAGGTTTTTATTTGGATTCATCTGGACAATGTGTGTGCTTTCAAATTTCCATACTTTAACCACTACTTGTGAAATGTGAAGTGTCTGGAAGCTCGAGCAGTATCTGCATCTAAGGAAGAGCTGTGCTTTTAGGTGGAGGTGAAGAAAATGTTTCCAATAACGATCAGAGGGTAAATTGGGTGATTTTGAAATGTAACAGGTCATCTTATTACAAAGTCCTTCACAACGAGAAAGGGATACAGAAGAGGAAAAATGAGGGAAGGGCAGACACATGGCATGGATAGGGAGAAAAATCAAAAATGTTCAAATTCTACAAGATCAGAATGTATAAAAACCTAGCCACTGCTGGCGTTGCTCAAATTCCTCTCTTAGTCACTAAGATTCAGCATTTTCTGTGATTATTTTATAGACATGATGTCAATGTTTCAGAGTCGGACTACTCACCAGTGACAGCACTTCCAGAGAGACCAGTCAGAATGTTGTGATGTTATGAGTGGAAAATCTGAATTATGGTGGTCACCAGAGAGAGAAGAGAGTCAGACAAAGGCCAAGGCAGTTGGCTAGAATTTTTGGGGGGTGAACCCAATCTAGACTTTTGGGGAGGATCTACATCCTAGAACCATATTTAAGAGCTCTCCATTTTATTGTTTTTAAAATGCCCATAAAATTTAAAGCTCCTGAAATGGGAATCTTGGGGAAACTGAATAAAACCTCAGACATTCCAGTAAAAATAACCTTCTTTTTGGCCACTCCAGGTTTAGACATTCCTTAAGTTTATGATCACAAGGCAGACCCCGCTGGCACATGGGCTGGCAGCTCCTGGTCCCTCTGTGTAGTGTCCTTCGCAGCTGCTCCCACGAGCATGTTTCTGTGGAGGTGATGGATGTGCCCTCTGCATAGGGAAGAGCCAGAAAGAGGCAGCTGTTTCTCCCTGAAGAGGTGACATGCCTTTGTGATCTGAGGCTCAAAGTGGAGCTGCCAGCACCCCTATGATGAATGGAGGCAGAATCTGTGAACATTCTTGGCTGGGCCATCAAGAAAGGGACCTGGGGTGTGTAAATCTCAGGCTGTTGATATTGATTTCTGCCTGATTATTGTTCTTTTCTATTCTTTGTCCAAAACCCCAGTTCTGCTTTCAACTTATCATCTACTCACCTTATTCCATCGCCTGCCTTAGCCGATACCATTATAAGCTTGATCAAGGACAGATGTTTTATTTCTCTCTGGCAGAAAAGGCAATTTGGGCACTCAGTCAGTCCTCTGCACGTTTCCCGATGGGACTTCTTTAACTTAATTTAAATTTGCAGCAGTTGGAAACCAACATAAAACCACAGAGCCTAAAGAAACATGGACACTCTGAACTATTGCCTGAAATGAACCGCATAGACCCATAGCCCTATTCTTTTTTCCCATAGAGATCATGAGCATATTTAATTACACTGATGTTCTGTGAATTCTTCAGCAGAAAGAGAACATATGCAAGGGTATTACTGATTGAGAGGGAGAAGTAGCTAAAAAATACCAGGGTGCTGGAGCTGGCACTGTGGTGTAGCAGGTAAAACCACCGCCTGCAGTGCCAGCATCCCATGTGGGCACCAGTTAGAGACTCTGCTGCTCCACTTCCAATCCAGCTCTCTACTGTGGCCAGTAGAAGACGGCTCCAGTCCTTGGACCCCTGCACCCACATGGGAGACCTAGAAGAAGCTCCTGGCTCCTGGCTTTGGATCAGCGCAGATCCGGCTGTTGAAGCCAATTGGGGAGTGAACCAGTGGATGGAAGACCTCTCTCTCTCTTTCTCTCTCTCTCTTTCTGCTTCTCTGGCTTCTCTGTAACTCTGCCTTTCAAATAAATAAATAAATCTTAAAAAAATACCAAGGTGCTTCAAAGGGTACTCTAGTTTTCCTGGGGAGGAAAAAAATGGAACTAAAAGATATCTTTATTCTGGTACAAAAAAAAAGTTGAAATCCTTGTATATTTTTGTTGTAGTGCATATTTTCCATGAACTTTTGGAAGACCCATAGTATATATTATAATTTCTGGATTTCAAAGATTTTTTTATGTATTCTTTGAGAGAGAATGAGAGAAATATCCCATCTGTTGATTCATTCCCCAAATGCCCATAGATAACATGTACTGGGTCAGACCAAAGCCAAGAACCAGGCCCTCAACCTAGGTCTCCCAAGTGGAAGGCAGGGACCCATGTATTTGACCCATCACCTCTGTCTCCCCAGGTTTGCATTAGTAGGAAGTTGGAGTCAGAAGCCACATCTGGGACTCAAACTCAGGTACTCTGATGTGGGGAGGTGGGTACCCTTACCTGTTAGCTAAACACCTGCCTGTGGTTTTGATATTTTTGTGTGTCAAAATAAACTTATCTTGTAATTCAGTTTCATCTAGGAAATTTTTCGGGTACTTTGTTAGGATTTTCTAAAGCACTGACTATCCCTCTTATTAGCAAAATTTGCACAGTAATTACTGAAAGAAATTCTCTGAAATAAGACAAACTCCAAATACAGAGACTAATGAGTCAAGAAACTCCTCTTTTCCCGATGTGTGTCATTGTGATCACAGGTATACGGTGCTATGTTGGGTGTGATGTGTAATTGGAAATGGAATTGTTTAACCCCCCTCAGCCTGGTAGTCATACCACCAAGTAAACCTACTGTGAAGAGGTATAAAAATACACAGTGTAAAATCTCTGATAACTAACTAAGCAGAATTGATAGGAATAATACTATTCACTCCTCAGACTTCACACAGTTAACAAGAAAATAGCTTTAGGTTATTCATGGGCATTTTGAAACAAATGTGATGAAAAGATGTCAAGATGTGATTCTGAAAAGTAATGAAGCAATTAGACAATCCTAGAACAGGGATAATGGATGTACAATAAAGAAGTCATTTTTAATAAAAATTCAAATCCCACATTTCATTAAAAGGGGAAAATCAAATAAGATTATTTTCTTATTCTCTAACACACAAGTAGAAAGATCATGAAACCTGTTAAGAAGCACCAGATGAATGCAAATGTAACTGTTGGTTAAACAGTTGTCAATAGAACTTCATTTTGCTACCCCTCTCCAAATCCAGAATGTTTTTTTGTGGAATTTGTTTTCTCTTTCTTTATTCCTGTTACCTTCCTACATATGGCTCACAAGTTTAATTTCTGCATTGAAATTTTCATAATTTTTAAACTCACTGCACTTAAGTATGTAAAGGAATTTGTCAGACGAACTGCTAACAGAGATGCCCTAAAGTAAAACAATGAAAGGTTAAAATTTAACAAGCATTAAAAAGCTCAGTATTTGAGATACATGTTTTAATGCAATATTTTGAAAAATCAAAATTACTGAAAAAAAATCCCTGATGAACCAAATACTCCAATTTTCAGTAGAGACAGGATCCACGTCCTGCACTACAACTCTGCCTCCACACCTGGGCCCTCATTCAGGTCCTGTCGGTTCACAACATTCTTGGTCCTTGTCAGTTGACCTGGATACCCCTAGAACTATCATATGGAAACACAAACGTCAATATTCTTTACGTTATACAAATGCTTATGCTATGAGGAGTTAGAAGGAAGCAGTGAAGGAAGGAGGCAAGAAAGGTGGAGGAGATTGAAGATCACTAAAACATGCTTCAAAAGAAAGAAAAAAGTTACAACTTCATTTTATCAGCATTATTTGCCAGTCTCCATTGCATCAATAAAACTATTAAGTAAACAATAAACCAATAAATGCATCTTATTCAAGACAGAAGAGTTTACCTTTAGCCTGGACCCTGAGTCAGTTCAGGAGGGAGAACAGAAAATATGAATGACAGCCAAGGAAAATTTGGTTCTTTTGTTACTTAGTGCCTTTCTCTGTGTGGCTCATTTGTTAGATAGTCTTGGTCTTAATGGAACCGAGTGTCCTTCATACTACTCTGAGAAATGAGCTTGGAAATGGACTTCTTTCATAATAACTGCCATTTCCAAATCAGAGCATCCAGGAAACTCTAAGAGTTCGGCATAGTCATAAATGGCTGTGGAAACTTTCTCATTGGATAATAATGCTCTAAACATCAACGGGTTTCGATTACTCAACAGTTAACTTTCAAATATTTTGACTTTGCCGTTTACAGCTCAGACACATGAATTTATCAGCAATGAAACTGTCAATTGAGCGTAAAGTGGCAAGAAACGGTCCAAGGAGGCAAACTGAAAACAAAAGGCATCTCTGTGTTTGAAAACACATTGGCTGTTGGCTTACATCAGAGACCCAAGGACCCATCTGCTTTCTTCCTGTGCCTCTCAGGCCTACATTATATCCCTAGCTTTGCGTGCAGCCTGTGGAATGAGTTCTCCAAAGCTGGTTCAGACAAAGGATCATTTTTCAAATACCATGTACATTTGAAACATGTGCGGCAAATGCCAGCTCGATAAGCTAAGATCAGCAGGAGATGGCAATCTGCACTGAGGAGACAGATAAAGGGATTGAAGAGGAACCAAACCTTATCTGCAAGCTTCGCTTCCAAGAATCACGTTAGGTGCACGTGGGAATTGGAAAATGTTTCCCCCACTCAGGCCAAAGTGCCTCTCACAGGTGAAAGGGAGCGCCGCCTGTGGCTATAGTTTTTGTTCTGGTGCAGAGCTCTGGATAATTATAAGAAAATGCATTTCCTGGGAACGTTAAGTAGAAAAACCTCAGTGGTTGCTGTGAAAGGTCAGCATATTACCCAGACTCTCAGCAGCAGGCCACATGCCATGGATGACTTCCGGTAGAACAGGAAATGTCATCAGAATTCTAACTACATCTGCTACTTACAATACATTTCAGTTTTCTGGATCTTTTTCTCCCTCATTTTTTAAAAGAATTTTTTTTTTTAATTTGAAAGTCAGAGAGAGAGAGAGATCTTCCATCCTCTGGTTCACTCCCTAGATGGCTGCAACAGCCAAAGTTGGGCCAAGTTGAAGCCAGGAGCTGGGAGTCTCCCACATGGGTGCCAGGGACCCAGGACATCGGCCATCCTCTGCTGCTTTTCCACGCACATTAGCTGAAGCTGGATCAGAAGTGGAGCTGCTGAGACACGAATCAGTGCCCATAAGGGATGCTGACATCAGCTTTACCTGCTATGCCACAACGTCAGCCCATTTCTCCCTCATTTAAAGCCATACTTGTATTGCAAGAGTTTAACTAAGCCTAACAGAAAGGATCATGTGAAATTGCCTGATTTTCTTTGCTATGCGGCGAACTCTCACACTGGTCAAAATAAATTCAGGGACTTGACAGAGCTAAGCCTTTCATTTGTTCCTCTGCTTTAGTAAAAGCAACAAAAAAAAAAAACCTGGTTAATATTGAATATTAGGTATTCTCATTAGGTAAACAAAGAAATTAAATTCAGGAAGAAACCTGCTTTTTCACTGATAAATTAGAAGTACCTTGAAGATGTTGTTGAATGCTGATGGGAGGTCTGATGAAATAAGGGTCTCATTCATACATCATCGAAGCTGCATATGTCCCAAACTTCTGGAAACAGTCTAAATGGAAGTCTCAGGCAACAGAAAATCTCCTTACAATTTTTCATTACTAAGTAAGATTACATTCTGCAGTTTAAATCTGAATTTACAATACACAATGTTCAGATGAAATAGCTTACAATATAAAACATGTTCTGCCTTTCAAATAAATAAATTTAGCTGAAAAAAAAATGAGGGTCTGGCATTGTGGTCCTGTGGGCTAAACCACCACTTGTGCTACTGTCATCTCATGTTGGGGCGCCAGTTCCAGTCCTGGCTGCCCTGCTTCCAACCCAGCTCCCTGCTAATGTGCCTGGGAAGACAACAGAAGTACTTAGGTCCCTACCTAAGTTCCTGGCTTCCAGGTTTGGTGGGATCCAGCCCTGGCTGTTGCTGCCATTTGAGGAATGAACTTCAAATGAACGAACTCTCTCTCTCTCTCTCTGTCTCTGTGTGTCTTTCTCTCTTTCTCCCTTTCAAATAAGTAAATCTAAAAAAAAAAGTAAAAAAAAAAAGAATTTTATGTAAAAAGGGGAAGATGGAAATTACTCTCTGTTCAATATCAAAAACGGTAGTTACAGGGCTGGTGCCATGGCCCACTTTGCTAATCCTCCGCCTGCGGTGCCGGCATCCCATATGGGCACCAGGTTCTAGTCCCAGTTGCTCCTCTTCCAGTCCAGCTCTCTGCTATGGCCCAGGAGGGCAGTGGAGGATGGCCCAGGTGATTGAGCGCCTGCACCCGCATGGAAGACCAGGAAAAGCACCTGGCTCCTGGCTTTGCATCGGTGCAGCGCCGGCCATAGCGGCCATTTGGGGGGTGAACCAATGGAAGGAAGACCTTTCTCTCTGTCTCTCTCTCTCATTGTCTAATTCTACCTGTCAAATAAAGTAAAAAAAAAGGGGGGGGGGAGTTACATAAAGTGCATCATTTCTGATATGGAATAATGTTTTCCATTAGTTAAAAAATGCAAGCTTTATATACCAATTTATCTATTCTTGGTACATAAAATTCCATGAGCAATATATTCACTATAATTTTAAATAGTGAAACAAATCTGTGAAGAAATACATCAAAATATTTACAATTATCCTCTGGATATTAAAATATGCAGAACATTTCTGTTTCTCATGATTATAAAAGTTACAATTTTGTAAACTTAAATTTTAAAAGAATATCGAGGCCGACGCCACGGCTCAATAGGCTAATCCTCCACCTAGCAGCGCCGGCACACCGGGTTCTAGTCCCGGTTGGGGCGCCGGATTCTGTCCCAGTTGCCCCCCTTCCAGGCCAGCTCTCTGCTATGGCCCAGGAATGCAGTGGAGGATGGCCCAAGTGCTTGGGCCCTGCACCCCATGGTAGACCAAGATAAGCACCTGGCTCCTGCCATCGGATCGGCCACAGCGCGCCGGCCATGGCAGCCACTGGAGGGTGAACCAACGGCAAAGGAAGACCTTTATCTCTCTCTCATTGTCCACTCTGCCTGTAAAAAAAAAAGAAAAAGAAAAAGAAAAAAAAGAATATCGAGAAACAGACATTTGAAGCTCCAACAATAATATCCAATTGGAATAGAAATGAAATATTTATAAGAGTGAAAAATAAAAATATTTTTTCCTATTTTTTAAAGGTATTTTATATATGTCTTTCTGAAATGATGATTAAATGAGTTTTTGGTGACGTCTGGCAGACAACTTCACATTAGAGTCATCTTAAGATCATGAAAATATAACTTTAGTGCTGTCAAAGAAAAAAATCTCAAGAAATGTAAAGACCTCCTTGTCTTACACTATTGACTCATGATCGAGCACACCGAGACTCTGAGGAGCTCTGACAAGCTTCGCAGACGCAGGTGCTGTTACCGGCAGAAAAGTGCTGAAGCGAGCAGAAAAAAGGAACAGAAAATAGACTAATGGTTTCAAAATCACTTTCTTCATAGGGTTAAACCAGAGGAGGCTTTTCCCGTCTGCTCAGGTAGACTGCGCCCCTTGTGACTGGTTGTTGAGAACACTCCATTTTGGGGAAAACTGGCCTGTTTGGCAGTGCAGCTTGATTACATGGCATCTCATCCGCATGACTCCGTTCTCTACTCTGGCTTGATCTGATCTGTTAGGCTGGTGCTAGAGCTTGGTTCAAAGCAATGGCCTCCAGGAAATTCCAGTTAGCAGCACCCATCACTCCCGGGAAAGCAAACTCCTGATGGAGCATGAAAAGCTCTTCACTCTATCTCCATAATAGGCTATAGCTGACTCTGGAGAGGCCCATGCTTTCATAGGCCTAATATAAATTTATTCCAAATAGATGCTCGCTTTATCATTTAGACAGAAGCTGATTAGGAAACACAAATCATGTCATCTGTTTTGGGTTTGAATCCCATAGCCTGTCACCCACACAGCAGGTGTGTATCGTGTCTTCAGTGGGAAATCATAAGGTGAGAACCACATCTCAACGAAAGGGAGCAAGGAAGTCTCTCATAAGTGTACAATCCCCACTCTCAGAGACCACAGCCTGGATCCCGGACATCTCCAGCCTCAATCTCACAGCTTCTCTGTCTTTCTCCTGATCACACACTCCTTTTAGCCTTCTCCCAGGCATCCCACTACATCCGGCTTTTCCAGATCAAGAAAAACACTAAGGTGGGCGTTCGGCCTACCAGTTAAGATGCGGATGTTCCATGAGATGCCTGTCTTCCATATCCCAGTCCTTGGTTTCAATTCCCAGCTCTGGCCCCTGACCCCAGCTTCCTGATAATGCAGACCCTAGGGAGCAGCAAGTGCTGCCTCACGTAATAGTAATTGGGCTGCTGTTACCCTCTGGGAGACGTGGATCAGTTTCTGGTCCCCAGATACGGCACCTACAAGCATCTGAGTAATGATCCAGTGGATAGAAGCCATCTCTCTTTCTCTCCCTCCCTCCCCTCTCCCCACCCCCTTCATAAATGAAAAAGGAAGGAGTGGAGGGAGGAATAAAGGAAAGAGAGAAATACAGAGACAGAGAGGGAGAGAGGGAGAGAGAAGTGAGAGACACAGAAAGAAAAAGCTTTAAAGTATGGAAACAGCATTCTTCCAAACTTGTTTGCAGAGATGCTTGAAATGCAGTATTTTAAGATGCATATTTTACGTTCATGTTGTGTCTATATAAAATTACTTTAAAGATCTGGAATGGATTTGCTAACATCCAAATTTATATATTGATACTTATTTTTAGTAGCTGTTAAATGCACCCCCTAGGAGTATTATGATTGTAGCCACACTTGCCTCTTTCTGCAAGAAGACACACCAGGTGCTGGGGATAAATCCTGAGGGCCAGGGCCAGGCTTTCTACTTTTCTCATACCCTAATCCCCCTCCTATATTTAGTCGTATCTCAGTAAGTTAGGCATAGTCATTCATTCCTTCACAAAATTTCCACTGATATTCCAAGTACTGGGGCACCACAAGGAACAAGACAGTGTTTGTGTTCTTTTGGAGTTTCTTGCTATTTGAGAGGAGACTGATAAAAATTAGGAAGTGTAGTCGATTGGGGGTGGGGAGTTACACTGAGATTTAAAGGAAAGTGAAGTGCAAGAGTGATTGTGTGACTGACCACTCTGGATTTGAAGAATATGTGGAGGAGGCAATATTTAAGATAAAATAGTGAAGAGTCACCCCTGGCAGGTGTGGGGAACATTTTTTTTTTCTACAATGGTCATCTGGATATTTTTAACATCATTCACAGGCCATACAAAATTATCAGCTGCAAAATTAGCCCGTTTTGATTTCTTGAATTTCGAGTCCCCTATGTGTGATTGCCTTGGCAGGGCCAGACCAAATGAGATGTTACTTTCGCCTGGTAAAATGGGACAGGCAGACTGGGAGTCAATGCAAAATACTTAAGAAGAGCAAGAAGTCAGAGTGTTTGAGAAACAGAAATAAAATCATCACGCCCGGTGCTGGACTTGTGTCACAGCAGGTTAAACCATCACCTGTGATGCTGGTGTCCGGTATGGGCGGTGGTTCCAGTCTCAGCTACTACATGTTAGGTCCATCTCCCTGCTAATGCCCCTGGGAAAGCAGCAGTAGAAGCTGGCCCAAATGCTTGAGCACCTGCCACACACATGGAAGACCAGAATGGCTTTGATCAGCAGAGCCCCAGCCATTGCCACGTTTTGCACAGTCAACCAGCAGATGGAAGATCTCTCTGTCTCTCACTCTCTCTCTTTAACTCTGCCTTCTGAAAGAATGAATGAATAAATAACTAAATCTGGGTAAGTGAACCCCAGTTTCCATAGTGCTTGGTAAAGATGTATTCAGAGCCACCTAGATGTCTTTCTCCAACATTCATTAGCTATTGGACTTTGGGGTGTGCAGTTACTCTCTCTAAGACTCCATTTTTCCATCTTAAAGTAGTGATACCTAATACACAATTTTACAAGTTCAACAATTGAAAATATAGAAAAGTGTCACATAGCCCTTTCTATCTGATAGCGGTTCAGTGAATTTAACCTGAATATAGGTATTTTGGGAGGATGGCAGCAAGTTATTTTCTAGTAGCTGTAAGGTTAGCTGAAAAGGATGACCCTAATATGAGAAGAAAAGAAGGAGAATATCATTCAAAGATGAACTACATATCTCTGAAACATAGCATAGTGATAAAAATAGAGAAAGAGGTAGACCTGTTGGACTTGGGTCACCTGGAAATGAGGTGAATAAATTTCTTTCTTCCATTTAAGAGCCTATGGCAATGAACCAAAAGAATATTTGTATGCACAATGTAGGAAAACGGCCATTACTTGTCAAATTATTTGTTAGTGGAATGACTCAGAAAGTTTAAGTCCTTTGTAACCATAGTCCATATTCTTTTTTTTAAGATTTATATATTTATTTGAAAGTCAGAGTTACACAGAGAGAGGAGAGGCAGAGAGAGAGAGAGAGAGAGATAGAGAGAGAGGTCTTGCTGGTTCACTCCTCAATTGGCCGCAATGGCCGGAGCTGCGCTGATCCAAAGCCAGGAGCCAGGAGCTTCTTTCAGGTCTCCCAGATGGATGCAAGGACTTGGGCCATCCTCTACTGCTTTCCCAGGCCATTGCACAGAGTTGGACTGGAAGTGGAGCAGCCAGGTCTTGAACCAGTGCCCGTATGGGTTGCTGGCGTTTCAGGCCAGGGTGCTAATATTCTGCACCACTGCACCAGCCCCATAGTCCATATTCTTAGGCTAATACATTCACTTTTTTTTTTTTTTGGACAGGCATAGTGGACAGTGAGAAAAAGACAGAGAGAAAGGTCTTCCTTTTGCCGTTGGTTCACCCTCCAATGGCCGCCACAGCTGGTGCGCTGCGGCCGGCGCACCGTGCTGATCTGATGGCAGGAGCCAGGTGTTTCTCCTGGTCTCCCATGGGGTGCAGGGCCCAAGCACTTGGGCCATCCTCCACTGCACTCCCTGACCACAGCAGAGAGCTGGCCTGGAAGAGGAGCAACTGGGACAGAATCCGGCGCCCCCCGACCGGGACTAGAACCTGGTGTGCCGGCACCGCTAGGTGGAGGATTAGCCTAGTGAGCCGCGGCACTGGTCGAAATTCTCTTTTGAACTGAGGAGGGACTATTCTTAAACCGTGTTCAGTGACTAGTTGAAATTCATTCTATATTTTAATGATTTCTTGTGTCAGTAAAACAAAACAATTTCCCCAAATCTTGATGTTTCCTATATTTCCAGGGCCACACCAGTCCAGGGAACTCCTCAATGCTGTGGATCCCAAGCTGCTGTGGAGAGCCAAATTCAACATGTGTCTTTAATGATTTACTTACGTCAGTTTATTTGAGAAGCAGAGAGACAGGTATACAGAGACAGAGAGAAGGAGGAAGAGAGCTCCTGTCCGTTGGTTCATTCCTCAAATGCCCACAACACCCAGAGCTAAGCTGAGCTGAAGCCAGAAGCCAGAACTGAACCCAAGTCTCCCACATGGGTAGCAGCAAGCCAAGTACTGGAGCCATCACCACTGCTCCCAGGGTCTGCATTAGTAGGAAGCTGGAGTCAGGAGTTGAAGGTGAGTATTGACCCCAGGTATGCCCAAGTGAGAGACACAGGTGTCTTAATTGATATCTTAACCACCAGGCCCAGTGAGAATGGCACCAGCATGTGTGCCTGACTGAGCCATCCGGCCCGAGTGTTTATAGGTATGGGACCATAAGTGTAGTGGTGGAGTTAACACGGACGCCGCCTGACCTTGAACATTCAGAGGACACAGAAGGCAGCCTCTACAGATACCCTGCAGGCTCAACATGCAAACTCACTCTGAGAAATAACAGCAAGGAAAATTCTGGAAAGGGAGATAAGTAGGCTATCCCAACAAGATGTTAAACTGTATTACAAAGTTAGAGAAACCAAAAGGTCCTCATCCATGGCGATCACTTCTTTTTCTGGATCTCAGCTTTCTCATTTGCAAAGTGAGCAGGTTGTGCCTTCAATGGGACTCCTTCTAGCTATGTGCCCTCCATTTATTCGAAATGAGGCAGAGACCCACATGGAGGTAGTTCTGACAGGTGTCAGCCAAGCAGTTTTATTTCTGTGCTTATTTAGAACTAAAGAGGCATCGAAGAACATTCATCCACAGCATGTGTTCAGAGCCTCTGATGAGCATTATGACATAAAAACCACTGTTGTTACAGTCAAAATGGAAAATCTTAGGGGCGGACGTTGTGGCGTAACATCTGCCTGAGATGCCTACACCAATATAGGCGCTAGTTCTTGTCCCAGCTGCTCTACTTCTGCTCCAGCTTCCTGCTGATGACCAGAGAAAGCAGTGGAAGATGGCCCAAGTGTTTGGTCCCCTGCACCTGCATGGGAGACCCGGAAGGAGTTTCTGTATCCTGGCTTCAGACTGGCCCAGCTCCTGCAGTTGTGGTCATTTGGGGAGTGAACCAGTGGATGGAAGATCTCTCTCTCTCTCTCTCTCTCTCTCTCTCTCTCCATCTCTTTCTTTGTAACTCTGCCTGTGAAATAAATAAATATCTTAAAAAATTGAACTAAATAGATTATTTTATAATACATAAAAATTATTTTATAAAATATAAGTTCTCTATAAATGTTTAATATTAATACAATAGAAATCCTTTGTTTAGATAGCAGTTGACTTCATATTTAACGCATTTGGGATGCATTATACTTGTGTATCACAGCAAAGATCTTCTCAAAGTAAAAGTATCAATGATTCTTTCTCCAAGTTACTACAATTATAAAAATTTTAAGAAACTCATAGTTTTATAGTTTGTAAATCTTCATATTTTACACATGTGGTGTGAATTTATTAGATACATGAGAAACTCAAGAAAAAACATCAAAAACACCTCATATTTTATTTATATTTAGGGAGAAAAAGATACTTCCATTGCATCCCAATTCTTGTAGTTCTTCCAATTGACATTATGAAATTTGGAGTTTGGTGGATATCATTTCAAACAAAGTTTCTGTTTATGTGCAAAATGTGCATGTGTATGAGTTAATCTTATACATGCATTATAATATCACCCTTTAATCTCCTTTTGCATTCAATGTGTCATGCAACTTTGCCTTGATTCATGGTCTTTTCTAATGGCTGCATTGAAACACATTACATGGATATATTATGATTATTTAGAAGTTACTCTATTATTACTGGTGCCTGTGATGTGGCACAGCTGGTAAGGTTGCCCTCTGTGATGCTAGCATCTTACATGGGTTCTAGTTCACGTCCCAGCTACTCCACTTCTGATCCAGCTCCCTGCTAATGGCCAGGGAAAAGCAGGTGGAAAAGTTGGTTCAAGTGCTTTGGCCCTTGTCACCCATGTGGGAGGCCCAGATGAAGATCCTGGCTCTTAACTTCAGCCTAGCCAGGGCTGGAGCAGGCCAAGTCAGGAGCCATAAGCTTCATCTGGGTCTCCTACATGGGTGCAAGGGTACAAAGAATTGGTTCATTTTCTGTTGCTTTCCTAGATTCATTAGCAGGGAGCTGGATCAGAAGTGGAGCAGCCGGGACTCGAACTGGCATCCATATGGAATCCTGGCAATGCAGATGATGGTATAATCAGCTGTGCCACTGTGCTGGCCTCTCTGTGTTTGTTTTTACAATGCAGTGAATAAAAAATGGCATCCCACTGTTATTTCATCTCCTACTATAATTGGCAATTTTACACCTTAATTAATTTTATATTTTTTGTGAATTAGTTACTTGTGCATATCTTGTACCCTTTTTCAGTTGTTATCTTTCTCACTGCTTTGTAGCAGCTATTTGCATACTAGAGATATGAATCATATGCCTATTCTGTGTTGCAAATATTATTTTCTAGAGTAGCTCTTATGGTTTAATGGTATTTATGGTCTTTTCCTCCAACCATGTTTTTACATTTGGTGTCTTTTCCTTGAAGTTTTCTGAATTTTAAGCCTGCTTTGAGAAGACTTTCCACAGCCCAGAATCATCATATTCTTCTGCATTTTCTTATCATATTTCAAAGATCAAATGACTTATAAATCAAAGACCCAGAAAACAGAAACATCATTTGTGAATTCTATTTTAGCATTAATGCCTCTGCGTACAATCACAAGATCCCCAACTACCACTGTCAAAATACAGCAAGCTGGAGATGTTTCCCAATCAGCTCTTCCACTCAGTGGAGTTCATGTGTGTATTTCAGAATCTGTCCAGGAATTACAGGCTCTTCCTTCAGGGTGGTGGTTAACCAGTGTCCCTCTTGCCAGAGGAAAGACCAAAGGAGTTGGCTGGAAAACTGACAGTGACGACTGATGCATGCTGGCATGTACTCTCAAGGTCAAAGATGGAATCTCCTTCTGCTTTAGATTCTGAGATGGTTATCACTCTGCTGTCAGTAATGGTCTCCCTCACTTTGCCTAACAATACCTAATAGAGAAGATGTCAGAGCCAAATGAAGGTGGAATAACTGACCTCATGTATGTGGAGCACAAATCTCTTCCTTCAAAAGAGTTTACAAAGAAACAGTATTTCCATTTTCTTTCTTTTTTTTTTGATTTTAACTTTTATTTAATGAATATAAATTTCCAAAGTACAGCTTATGGATTACAATGGCTTCTCCCCCCATAACTTTCCTCCCACCCGCAACCCTCCCCTTTCCCACTCCCTCTGCCCTTCCATTCACATCAAGATTCATTTTCAATTCCCTTTATATACAGAAGATCAGTTTAGCATATATTAAGTAAAGATTTCAACAGTTTGCACCCACATAGAAACACAAAGTGAAAAATACTGTTTCAGTACTAGTTATAGCATTAAATCACAATGTACAGCACTTTAAGGACAGAGATCCTACATGAGGAGTAAGTGCACAGTGACTCCTGTTGTTGACTTTCAAAACGTATCTACAGTCCATCTGCTTTCAGTCATAATGCATGGAACCACCATGGCTGTTTTAACTAGATGGGAGGTGACACGTGCACTGTGTCTTTTCTCATGATTCTTCTCTCCAATGATTCTCACATGCCATCAAATACTATGGAGAGCATGCTGTATTTTCTATTTCTCCCCTCTCCCTTGGCAATTGCTCAGCATCACACACATTGTCAGCAAGCTAGTCACATTTCAGAGCCTCAGCTCCACTCTGAGGCTAATTTAAAGTCCCGCCAGATCTGCAGCAGCTGCCAGGGAATTGCCCTCGTTGCTATTCTGGGGCAGGCTTGGGTGTTTCTCCTCAATCCTTATTATCTGGAAAATCTCTAAATAAGTTCTATAAATGTAACTTTCAGCTGCTTTTGCCCAGAGTGTCTTGGATTAGAAGGTTTTAAGGTCATAAATTTTTATTTGGAACTAACTCATATTACCACACTTATGATTCAACCATCATACATCACCTATTTAAAAAGAAAAGAAGGAAGGAAGCTCAACATTCCACTCTTCTGACTTCTGAATATTGTATTGTTAGATCCAGGAGGCAGAACGGTGAGCTTGCTGTCTTCTTTCCTTCCTTCCATAGATTAAATGCTATATCTGTATTTTGGGAAGTGAGGTGAGAGAGAGAGAGAGAGAGAGAGAGAGAGAGAGACATATATATGAATACATACAGGTGATTCAAAAATCTCATGGAAAAATGGAATTAAAAGATAAGTTTATTTTGTCACAAAACAGCATAAAACCATGCAGAGGTTTTTCATATTATGCATTTTTCTTGAACTTTAAAAAAATTTATCTCATATACATATGTATGGACATATTTCTATATAATTTTATGTATTTATTCTACAAAATCCTACTTCCATTGATATTTTAAGTTAGAACAAGCTGAAAAATGAAAGCTATTAACTTCTTTGCTCCTCATATTTTTCTTTTCCCACTAGAATATGACCTTTTCAGTTTAACTCAGAAGAAATACAGAGGTTTCCAAAAGCAGACATTTTATTTTAGTTGATAACAACAATAAATTTTTATTGCAGGAGCTATGCTGATCATTAACCTGTTCATTTTTATTTAATGATAACCTTAATCTTAATCTGTTCTAGCTACTACCATTTTACATTCCAATGAGGAAACTGAGGCACAGAAAGCTAAAGTTACACAACCAAGGATGGCAGTTTATAAATGAAGAGGCAGTCTGACTCCAGGGACTAGGCCCACAGGTGCCACCACTTTGAGGGTGCAGACTCAAGAGGAATGGATAAGTTAGACGGCGAGAGCCATGAATAGCAGGGAACCCAAGGGTTCCAGGAATCACAGGACAGGAAGAATCCTGACATGCTCAGAGATCTTAGACACAGCCTCCAATGCGAAGCAGGAAGCAAAAAGACTCTTGACAACAGAAAGCAAGCATACGTTTATAAAAGTATGAAAAGCATAAAGCTAGGGTAACATGATAATTAGCCATAAGCAGAAACCTGGGCAAAGGGTGTTTAATAATAGGAACTCTCTTGATAGAACACGGTAGAGGACATGAGATACATGAACTGCACGAAATCTAAGACTGACCTCATTTTGCGGTATTGGAGTTCATGGTCATGGGTCCAATCCGTGTTTGCAGACAAGGCAAACATTGCGGCATGCCAGGTAAATAATCAGAACAGGGACTCAGCTGGAAGGAGCAGGTGGGCCTGGGAGAGATTGATATTAGGAAGACAAGCGAGAATCCAGTTCCCATGGTAATAATCATAACACAGCGGTTTATTTAGCCGTAGTTTATAGAACTCTTTTGCATCAACATCAGAGTGACCCTTTGCATCGTGCCTTTTGAAGCAGAGGCTATTACTTTCTTTCTGCGAATGCGAAAATTGAATCTCAAAGAGATTACGCCAAATTTTCCCAGAGCACACCGTTAGGAAACGGTAAAACCAAGCTGCAAAATCAAGGTTTCTGAATCACCTGTCTTAAACAACATTTGTGTACAATCTTTCATTCTACCCATCAGAAAAGATTTTTACACTAAATTTTAGCATGATAACCTGGAAGAGTACCTGATGCAGGGTGGGGGTACCCAACAGAAACATCCCTTCTCTACCCACATCGAAGAGAGGTAAGCAAGTCAGACAAATGGACATTAAAAATATCACCTTCACTGATGACCTGGACTAAGCTAAAGAGCGCTGGTTGTCATCTCCTGGAGCCAGTTAGTATTGTTCCTAGGAGCTGAGTTAGCCCACCTAGTCACACCCCTGAGTAATCACTCTTTCCCAACAGGACAAACAGAGTGCAGGGAAGAAGAAGAAAAGCTGAGGCAGGCAGGCAGGTAAATCATCAAGTAAGTAGGAGAGAGACATAGGTCATAAATAACTCTAATGAAAGTCTGTACTGGTAAAAAGCAAAGAGAATGGAAAAGAATTCTCTCTCCACAAAGTGCATCATTGTCAACCGGCATTCCCAGTCTGTTGACCACATAATGAATGAATAGAGGAATGTACCCCACACACTATTATAATAATTTATAATACTCCCTATCAGCCTCAGGGTTCTTTTATCCTGTTGTCAATGCTTTCAAACAAAATCTTTCTTTTTATTTTACTTTCAAATTTTATTGTTTTGTAGTTTTGTTTAAATAATCAGAAAGTGGAAAGTCAGAAGTAGTAGCTTCCATTGTGTATTAGAAGGAATAAATGAAATTGTCAAGGATTTGAGACAAGGCAAATATGAAAAACAGCTACCATTTTTGTTTTACCAAATACAAAGAATTTCTACTTTTAATAAATAATCCAACCTTCACATTCATTTTGGGAATTTGTTATTACAAATCATCTTTTTTTTAAGATTTATTTATTTTATTTGAAAGAGTTACACAGAGAGAGAAGGCAATGCAGAGAGAGAGAGAGAGGTCTTCCATCCAATGGTTCACTCGCCAATTGGCCGCAACAGCCAGAGCTGGGTCGATACGAAGCCAGGAGCCAGGAGTTTCCTCCGGGTCTCCCACGGGTGCAGGGGCCCAAGCACTTGGGCTATCTTCCACTGCTTTCCCAGGCCACAGCAGAGAGCTGGATTGGAAGAGGAACAGCTAGTACTCAAACCAGTGCCCATATGAGATGCCAGTACTGCAGGCAGCAGCTTTATCCACTTGCCACGGCGCCAGCCCCACAAAATCATCTTTACAGATAAAGATGAACTTGGTCTATGTGTGGTGTGTAGATACATACAACTATTAATTAGTGGAGAGGCTGAGACATTGAATTCATGTCCTGTGGTCTCTACCTGGTGTGTGGTCCACCTAGGCATCATGTGGAGAGCTTTTCATAAAACACTGTGGAAGTGCACCAACCTCAGTGGCTTCACTGCCTCTTTGAGAAAATGAAAATTACACAGTTGGGCTTCTGTAACCTGCCCCTCAGCACACTCAAGAACTTCCCAGTTAGACTTCATTTGTCCCTCCCAGTTTATGGAAGAGGATGGAAGGAGTCTGCATACACTGAGATTTATAAGAAAAAGGAAAACAGCAACAGGGGCAGAGCAAGGTATAAAACATAAAGTTCTACTGTTGCAAAGTGATAGTGTAGAAGTGTTACACACAATGCAAGAGTACCCTCAAAATGTTTGTGGAGATAGTTATTTTGATACTAAAATAAGCTTGTTTTCATACAAGGTTGTTTGAAATTCATACATCGTTGTCTCATGATATGAATTTTCCTCAAACTTTTTGAACTACCCTCCTATAAAGTGGTACATAGAGAAAACTGATGTGGAAGGGAGAGCGAAGGGAACATGATGTAAGGAAAGTCTGCATCGATGAGAATGCTTTGTTTGTCTTCTCTGCTTTAGGAGAATGAATTTGAGAGCCAAGAAATAGGGAGATCAAAAAAAAAGTTAATAGTGAGTTTTGGGCTTTCAGGGAGTATTTACATTGACCCCATAAATTATTTGAAGACAACACAAGTAGAGACTGAATTCTGGTTTGGCCTGAGTTTCCTTCACCGTGACATTGCCCCAGTACCGACTTGCATGGGTCACTGCTCTGTAAGCAGCTCGCTGTTCCCTCCCCCAATCCTCAGACTCATTTTAGTGAATTCCCAGATCAAAGGTCACAGTGCCTGATATATCATCTTCCTCCCATTTTGTACTATCATTCTCACATGTATTATAGGCTCTGCAATTAGTACCAATTCTACTATCTTAAACATACCTTTATCTTTCCATGTTTAGCTGAATATACTCAGGAATGGCTTTTATTTGTGTCTCCCAGACTCAAGCCAACTCCCTGCCTGACACTGGCACTTGTCTTCCTCTAATAACTCCACAGGGAGCTCTCCAACTCTGATTAGTGCTCAGAGAAGGTGGATTGGAAACAGACTCCCCGTGATGCCTGCTGCCTCACCACCACACTGCAATCTTGGCTCACAGTTTCTGTAAAAGACATTCCAGTTTTTTTTCAAATTTCTCCAATTTTTCTAGAACATTTCCTCATATATTCAATTGTATAGTAAATAGCGGGTACACTTTTGTTTGCAATTTTCTTGACTCCTATTTATTTGTGCAAATAAATTTGCAGTGATAGTTTTTATAAGCTCATGGATGAAATTTTTATAATTTTATAATGCCTCATAGAAATATCACTATGCTTTATCACAAAGGGGCAATTTAATAAAATATTGCCTCACAGAGATTTATTTTGTTATAAAGAAAATGTTAGGAAACTTAAACAAAAGAACATATGCCCATCACAAAATAGTTAGAAACATTTTATTATAATTATCCAGAGTGACTTGAATCCATTCGAGGGAATAATTATTTTTAATTTGTAAATGTAGTTGCCAATTATTTAGTAACAAATTAACTGTAAATATTTTGCTAATTACACAAGTAAGTACATAAAATTTTAAACCATTGTTCCTGAGTGAGAAGAAAACTCCCTAGTTACCTCCTCCTGAAGGACAGGAATACCTTCTAAACCATTCTAGAAAGTTAGCCACCCAGGCCTGTTCGACATAGAAGCACTGCAAATGGGAAATTTCCATTTCTGCTTAAGAGAGTTTCCTGTTTTGTAACTTTTGGTAATTGTTCGCAGTTGCAATGCACAAGAAGTCAAGCACACATGATGACAGAACCTGAGATGGTTAAATAAGACCTAACTCTTGCATGTTTGTCTATGTGGCATTTGCAGTTTCCAGACTTCTCACATTTGTTTCTGCACAGTTCTTTGAAAAGGCACTGCCCACTGACTACCATGTCCCAAATGTGACCAGCAGCGGAAACTGTACTGTGAGATCTTTCTTTTTGTGGAGCTCACGGTCTATCAACACAGTCAGAGGTGATAACCATGAAAGAAATGGCGTCTCACAAGTTCCTTGGAGAAAACTCCAAGCTGATGATCACCTTCTCCCCCACCTCTCCCCAATACACACACACACACACACACACACACACGAACTGCTCAAACGAAATTCAGGATGTTAAATATAGCTTATTATTTGGATCCAGTGACCTCTTAGGTATGCAATCTGCCCTTCATACTCATAGGTTTCACATTTTCAGATTCAATCAATTGCAGATACAGAAAATATTAGGAAAAGAAAAATCGTGTCTGTACTGAACTTTTAAATCTTGTCATTGTTCCTAAATAATACAGTACAACAACAGTTCGCACTGCATTTAGGGTATATGGGTTGTTACGTATGCTCTAAAGATGATTTAAAGTACCTGGGAGGATTGTGTAGGGCCTACGCAAATACAACACTATTTTATCTAAGGGACTTGAGCATTCACGATTGTTGTCTTGAATGAGTCCCTGGATACCCAATGAGGTCTGCTCTTGTTTCTATTCCCTATGGTAGCTATTACCCAGGTATGTGAAGTAAAGCAATAGAAATTCTTTACATACACTCACTGAGATCAAATATTAATAAGGACATGACCAGAAATGGGGCTACCATAAAGGACTCCCCAATTAACCTGCTCTACAAGTATGATTTAAACATATAGCTCTCTAAGGAGATAAAAACTATAGCAATATCTATGAAATTTTAGATCAACAAGATGGGTACATTTTTATATCCACAATTCCTTTAGTTTCATTTCTATTTTCCATATTACAAAAGATGTTGTGGATTTCATACTGTCTTTTTTTTTAAGACTTATTTTATTTGGAAGCCACAGTTACTGGGGTAAGGGGAAGAGGGAAGTTAGAGAGAGAGATCGCCTGGTTCACTCCCGAAGGCTTCAAAAACCAGGGCTGGCCCAGGCCAAAGCCAAGAGCCAGGAGCTTCATCCAAGCCTTCCATGTAAGTGCAGGGTTCAAAGCATTTGGGTCATCCTCCCTTGCTTTCCCAGGTGTATTAGCTTGGAGATGGATCGGAATTGGAGCAGCCAGGACTCAAACCAATGTCCAAATGGTATGCTGGCATTGTAGGAGGCAGGAGGAACCTGCTACACCACAATGCTGACCCCCATGTTTACACAATTTCCGTGATTACATGAAAGGGCCTGCCTCTTCCCACTGTGTTTTTTTCCTGCTCTTCCAACCTTTATGAATAATTTCCTCCAGTCCTTTCCAACTTCCTCTGTCACGTGTTCTCAAACCAGTTTCACATACTTCAGACGTTTGTTGTGGCAGCACCCAGGATCTGGGTACTGATTTCTGTTTCGGCTCTTGAATGCTGTGTAGCAAACTACCCCACAACTTAATGGCTTAAAACAACAAGCATCTTATTCTGCTTCCTGATCATACTGGTTGACTGGGGACTAGCTGATCAAGTTAATCTGCTGATTAACTCTTGGGGTCTCTTACAGGATTACATTTAAATGAATGAAGGTTGAGTTATTGAAGACGGGTATGTTAGCCTCCTACCTGAGGCCTCAGCCGTTGTCCACATGGCCCCACCTCCATATGGTGTCTCTGCACATGGCTTTTTTCTCAACGAGCATCTTATGTGGTAGTCCAGAACTCCAAGAAGGTAATGGAGGATGCAGGCAGGCCTGTATAAAGCTGATCCAGCAGTCTTACTTCCAGGAATGCATCCCAAGAAAATGAAATCACTATGTTCAACAGATACTTGCACTCTCCCCATGTTTACTGCAGCATTATTTTTTATTTTTTTAAGATTTATTTATTTATTTGTGTGGGGAGCAACTGAGACTAGGCTAAGTTACTGGAATTAAGATTTATTCTATGCATCTGCTCTCCCACGATATGGTGCTGGGGAGGAGTAAACTTCTACACAGCTGCCTCTCACCAACTTGACAAACTGCAGGAGCTGATCCTGCTCCTGATTGGAGGAGAGCAGCGTGCTCAGCGTGTGGGTAGCAGAGTTGGGATTGGTGGAAGAGGACTATAAAGGAGGAGAGAGACAACATGCACCAGGAACATCTAAGGGGAACACCTGAGGAACATCTGAGCAGCCCCCGAGAGAGCCGGCCGGCGGTGTGCCGCTCCCCCGCAGAAGTGGGGAAAGTGGCCAGGGGGAACCGCCCTTCCACGGAGGTGGAAGGGACGGTAGCCAACCCGGGAAGAACCAGCAGCAAACCCGGGGAGGGCCGAGCAGACAAAAGAACAATGCAGGGTCCTGTGTCGTTCCTCCACGAAGAGGGGGAGTGACATAATGGTGCCGTGACTCGGATAGGAAACCTACGCAACAATTTGAAAGGCAGAATTACAGAGAAAAGAGAGAGGGAGAGACAGAAAGATAGGGAGAGATATTCCATCCACTGATTCACTTTCCAAATGGCCTCAATGGGCCAGAGCTGGGCAGATCCAACACCAGGAGCCAGGAGTTTCTTCTGGGTCTCCCACGTGGGTATAGGGGTCCAAGTGTTTGGGCCATCTTCTGCTGTTTTCCCAGGCACATTATGGGGAGCTAGATGAGAAGTGGAGCAGCCAGAACTCGAACATGTGCCTGTATGGGATGCCGGTGCTGCAGATGGCAGCTTAACCTTCTGTGCCACAGCACCAGCCCCGCTGCAGCATTGTTCATCATAGGCAGCATACAGTCAACCAAGGCGTTCATCCATGGTTGAGTGGTGAAGACAATGTGGTCTATATACACAGTGGATGTTACTCTGCCTTCCAACAAAGATTAAAATCTGTCATTTGCTTCCAAATGGATGAAACTGGAAGACATCAAGTGAAATCATTCAAGCACAGAAAGAGACAAATCCCTCAAGTTCTCATACATTGTGGAAAACTTAAAAAAAAAAATAGACCTAATAGAAGAGTGGAACAAGGGTTCCCAGACAAGAGGAAAAGTAGAGTGGAAAGAGAGTGGAATGAGCTTGGGCAAGGGGCACCAAAATAATTAGATAGGAAGACTTAGTACTAGTATTTTATAATAACAACCAGGTAACTATAGTTTATATCGATCTCTGGTATATTTGAGAATAACTGGAAAAAAAGAATCCAACTGTTCCCAATGGATAAAACAGCATGTGCTAGTCAGCTTTATCTTATCATTGCACATTATCTACAGATATCCAATTATCATACTGTATTCCAGAAATATGTATAAATATAAAAGTCAGTCTATAATAAAGCACTAGACCTGAAAATGACACCAACATTTTGTGTGCCCTATTTGTAAAGGAATGAGATTTCAGAAGGTCTACAACACTGAAAAATCTAACTTTGGCAAGACGTGCAAAGACACAATAAACACAATCTATTTTGGATGAAATTTTGCCTCAGAAAATGTTTTGTTGCACATCAGTGTTCTGAACTGAAGAAAAACACAGAACTTGTGAAATTATGTGCACTAAATATTTCAATTGCAAAATTTAAAAAAAATAGGAATATACTATTCTTTGTAGCAGAATTTGTCTGGAGTTTATCACATTATCTCAGCACATACAGGGAGATGATGTTCTCAGTTCAGCACATGGTCTACGGTTGAAGGTGTCAACAGTTTCAGAGTTCTTAGCCATGAAATGCAATGCTAAAAATGATAAGCAACATTACTGTAAATATAAACGCATTCATCAGAAACATACCAGTGACAAAGACATGGTTATAAAACTTGGCGCCACAAAAGTGATGAAATGTGAGGAAATATTTATGTTCACTAGCGAGAGTTAACCATTCACAATGAATATATATTTCAAAGCATCGTGTTGTACATGATAAATACAATTGTATGTGTCAAATTAGAAAAATAAACAACATAGAAAAATGAAAAAATACAAATAGGCAAATTGTATGAGAAAGAAAGAAAACTTGTAAAATAGCTCATGAATTATGTAACGGGAATAATTGTTCATTTTATGCTGTTTCTTAAAATATACCATGTTTATAATAGGGTGCATGGAAACTCTTAGCCCTACTTTACAATTTTTGTTTTATAAATTTAAAATGGTTCTTTTTTTTTTTTTTTTTTTTTTTGACAGGAAGGGTGGGCAGTGAGAGAGAGAGAGAGAAAGGTCTTCCTTTTCCAATGGTTCACCCCCCAATGGCCGCTGTGGCGGGCGCACTGCGCCGATCCGAAGCCAGGAGCCAGGTGCTTCCTCCTGGTCTCCCATGCGGGTGTAGGACCCAAGCACTTGCGCCATCCTCCACTGCCCTCCCGGGCCACAGCAGAGAGCTGGACTGGAAGAGGGGCAACTGGGACAGAATCTGGCGCCCCGACCGGGACTAGAACCCGCTGTGCCGGCGCCACAGGCGGAGGATTAGCCTATTGAGCTGTGGCGCTGGCATAAGATGGTTCTTAAACACAATGTTAAAAAAATAAGTATTTAAGTAGACAGTAGACGTTCAGTATGTTTTTATCTTGTGTCAATGTAGAAAATGTGTATAGTTTTGTTTCAGCAAAAATCTGTAGTTTCAAAAGCAGACTTAATATAAATAACTTAAGGTCAATGTTATAAACTCACTTTACCAGTAATTAAAATATTTAGTTGTACATAATTTGTATTCTATATGCACACAACACATGTGTATACATGCACATTGTATGTGCATATGTCTGTTTACATATATATATATAAAGTTATATCAGTGACTTCATTCACTCTCAATGTTATACTAGTTTGGATGTCAAATTTTTTTTTGCCTTTAATAACAGAAAACACATTGACTTCTAGGAAGGAACGATTCAATAAAAAATAAATTTCACATTTTGGTGCCTGTAATTTGCAGCTTTCATTTTTTAAATTTTTTAAAAGATTTTTTAGTTTTTTGAAAGGCACAGTTAGAGTGGGGAGTGGAGAGACAGAGATCTTCCGTCTGCTGGTTGATTCCCCAGATGGCCTCAACAGCCAGGGCTGGGCCAGGTTGAAGGCAGGAGCTAGGACCTCCTTTCTTCTCCCACGTGGGTGCAGGGGCCCAACCACTTGGGCCATCTTTGCCGTTTTTCCCAGGCTAGTAGCAGGAAGCTGAATCAGAAGTGGAGCAGCCAGGACTCCAATTGGCCCCCATTTGGAATGCTGGGATCACAGGTGGTGGCTCTGCCTTGTACACCACAATGCCAGCCCCTTAGTTCTCGTTTTTTACCTATTTTTTCAAAGCATATCACTGGTGAATTTAGGTCCATAAGGAGTCACATCCTGTATTTCTACTAGAATCCTCTGGTTTGTTTCCACGGGATGGTGTTTCTTTGGTCCTGCCTGGGAGCTCTTCCCCTTGCCGTGCCCTCTGTCAATACACTTTCCTGGCCATTGCCATCGTCGACTCTTTCTTGCCATCCAGGTTGCAGTCTTCCTGAGGAGACCCTTTGTCTCCTCATCCTAGAGTAGCTCTTGAACCCATCAGCACCGGTCAATCCACAACCAACAGCGTTAAGAAACAAGGAACTAAACACAACCCTGAGCTGACCTTGCAAAGTAGCAGGAAACTTGAGATTCTCAGACAACTCCCACTGAAAACAGAATCACTGGACAGCAAAATGACACCTGCCTGACTGCTGGATGAGTTGATGACGTTTAGAGCCAAAACATGACCTTCGCGGAGTACTCAGAGCCCACCATTCGTTGAAGCTGCCCACGCCTGCGCAGAAAGACCCAGAACGCCTTTTAGCTCCCGTTGCTGGCTCCGCCCTGCGCTCCCTTCCCGGTAAATACCTTGTGTAAAATCTGTGTGGGGACTCAGATTTGAGCATTACTCCGATTGCTTGCTGGATGGCCTTAAGAAACTTTATCCTAAAGACCATAGGTTTGATGTTTGTCTGCCTGAAGCGCACTGATGAATGGACTCATCTTGGTTTGATGAAAAAGATTGATATTTTCCATAAGTTTGTAAGTTAAAAGCCATCTCAGGGCCGTGCCTCCAGGGCATAAAAATGTGACCTGCATGAAATAGACACTTAGAAAGCATTTGTTTAAAAATAATTTGCATGTTACAGTTGACAATTTTGAGCCATTGATTCATATTACTAAATGAGGCAAAAGTATAGACATATATATAATTATTATATATAATAACATAATATATACTATTATATTATATATTATATATAATAATATAATTTTGCTATGATATATATATGCCATAGTAAAATTTTTAAAAATTTGTCTGTAAACAGTATTAGAGAAAATGTAAAGAAAGTACACAAGGCATTTGGATGTGGTAACTACCTCTGCCTAATTGCTTATTCGCTAACCCTGTGCAGAGGGACTTGGATGGCACAGGTTTTTTTTTTAAAAAATGATGTGATGTTCACAAACATAATGCATTTTGAAAAATAAATGAAGTAGATGTGAAAATCATAATCATTTCTTTCTTTCTCTTCTCAAACTATCTAAAGACTGCTTCACAGAGAATCAGGAATCACCCGTGAGGTGTAGGAGACATTTTTAAAAAAATGTGAATCCAGACAATATGGTTGAAGGATGTGTTTAGCCCTTACTTACCTGTGCTTTTCTCTCCATGATCTTGCCCTCCGGTCACTCATCCCTCTGTTGCCTTCGCACAATTCTTATCTTCATTTTGCTCCCTCCTGCCATTTTACCTTTTTCTCTCACATATACAATGTCCCATTCTAGTCTAAGCAGAAATTCTCTTCCGAATAGAGAACCCAACACACTCGACACATCCATCGTAGGCTAGGAACAAGACCAGCAAGGATACCAGCATGTGGGTATCATATCACACTTCTTACTTGAAACATCAGCATAGAACAAACTTTTTCTATGGATTTTACCTGTCTTCCTTTCTAAGTTACTTCCCAGCAACCAACCTTAGTACCTTCATTCCTTTGACTTCTTTTTTCTAGATGCAAATCGAATCACCTCTGAACAAGACACTCAATTTGCACTTCTTGGTGACTAACTTTATCTGCAAGTGTCCCTGGTGACTAGAAACCACAGTTTAACTGAAATCACCCAGAAGGGCCAAAGGATTTTTTTTTTCCCTGCAGAAATTCAGATGAAGTCCCAGATGGCCATGACAAAGAGTGCTTTGAATGACATTTTCTCTTGCTTTCTTCTCCCATCAGCAGAACAGAATGCCAGCTACAAAATGAGAAAAATAGACTTCCAGAGGGAGCCTCCCTGCTCTGGTTTGATGTTGGCTTAAGAAGCTGGAGAGAAATTATATGTTACATTGTGCTGGAAACTTTCATTCTTTTGTCAAACGTGACATGGAAAGAAGGACTTCTCACCCTCTTCATAAGTATTTTAAGTTGACATCTTTTGTGGTGAGAGCGAAAAAAAAGGTAGATATAGGAACTCTACCCCATAATTTTGTACTAACAAGTAGAAAGGGACATGCAGCCACTTAATAGCTGCATTTTTCAGCAGATTACCTAGTAATATTTTTTAAATTATCAAGTTACTTTAAGCATAATTACCATGTTACCTGACATTCTCAGATCTCCTTATAGTTCTCCAGAAAATAAAATAATGTAATCTCTCTGTCATTAAAATTCAGTTGTTATTGTGTTGGTATCTGGCAGAGAGCTAGAGTGTGTTCATATGCCAACTGTGCTATCTACAGCACTATCAGGAAATAGCATAAGTTTACACTGTAATTAATGGGTGAATTCCTGTGTGGTAACTAAGTTTTGAGAAAGAAAAACATGTTCATCATTAGAAAAACCCCCGGAGCCTTCACAGTATCATAGTCTTTACCCCTGCAGTGTACAATTTCACCTAGAAAATACTGGAAAATACTACATCCCCATTCATTCTGCTGTGCTTGCCGCCTGGTACAACCCTTCCATAGTCACAAAGAACCTGACAAAAATATTATACAATGAAGAAGGCTTCCAAATTGAAAACTTGCTTTTCTCCATGTGATTACAAAGTTTAGCATACAAGATTTAAATGTGAGGTTCTACTCAAATTACCACAATCAGCAAAGACGGCTGTAATCCAATTTCACATATATTATGGTCCTCTAATCCAGTAGAATAGCATGATTTTTTTTTAAGATTCAGCATGCATTTTCTTTTTGTGCAAGCCTACAGGAAATTTGACATCTCAAATTTTCTTTCTATTAAAGAGTATCCATTGTTCCTTCTTCAGGAAATTATATTATCACCATGGAGAGTTTCTAGGTGTTCGGTTCAGACAGGTTACTTCTTGCTAGCTCACTCAATTACTGAGCTCAGAACCTTGTATACAAACCATATCTGGATATGTCACATCCTTGCTGCTGCCTGGCCACTGGCTGCAAACAGAAATCTCAAGCTTAAGTGCAAGGTCATTTGAACAGGAAAATGAAACGAATCTGTTCAAATATATTGCTGGGAAGACAGAAATTAGCCCGTGTGTGAGAGAGGAGCCTAAGGGAAACCAAGCACCTGGGAAAAGAACTGAAGCAGCCTCTAGCAGCCTCAGAAGCACACGTTGGAAGCAGCCCAGTATTTTCTACTACAAGGTCCTGCACATTCCCCAGTACCTGTATAGGTGGTCCCAGCCTTTCTCCCCAAGGAAAGCACCCCAGGAGAATCATCTCTGCCTGGTGCCAAGAGGATCACCCAGTCTGATATCACTGGATAATAAGTCTTCGGGGAAAATTTTACATGTTTCACACCCAGCTAACCCTTCATCCAGAAGAGGGTGGGTAGAAGGAGAAATGGTGGGGAGACCTGGCCCCCAGTCCCTGAATGCAGACTGCAAGTTCAGCTCTCTCCTCAGATGCCCTCCTGGTCTATCAGGTGCATTTCCCTCAGCTCCCTGCTCCCAGTTCTTTGCTGACATCTGCATGACCTCTCATGTGTATTTTCTCTACTAAATTTTGTAACCTTGCTTAGTTAGCCCAGTCAGAATAGCTGGGCACACTCTCTTAGCTCCCCTTGGAGAGGTGCACATTCACCATGATGGATGCTCTACCCAATTAAACCTTGCTGCTTCACCTACCATGGCTCTCTGTGTCATGTGTGAATTATTTTTTGTCTGAAGACAAGAACCTCTGAGCAGCCATCTCCACTAACAACATCACCTATACTAGAGAAAATATTCCACGCAGTTTATTACTGTCAGGATGTGGCTATCATCCATCTAGGCAAAAGAGCATTATAAAGATTTGAATAATGTAAAGGTGAGATGTGTTTCCAGGGTGAAGTCAATAGTTCAGCCCTCTGATCTAACACTCAACATAAAAGCAGCAGTGAAAACATTAACATGCATTCTCCTCCTTTCAGAGAAAAGTACTTCCTTGTTTGATGGCCCCTTCTTTCCACTGGGGTCTCACTCACAGAGATTCTTCATGTAGGTCATTTTTGCCACAGTGTCTGCCAGACTTCATACTGTTGTGTATCTAAATAATAAATTAAAATAGAATTACAATACAAAATGGTTGCTGAGATGTGTGGATACATTGAATATTTAGGCAGGGAAATCACTATCAGAGTTTCTTTTTTTAGCTTTTATTTAATAAATACAAATTTCATAAGTATAGCTTTAGGAACATAGCAGTTCTTCTCCCCATACCTGTCCTCCCATCCCTACTCCTGTCCCACCTTCTCCCTCTCCCATCCCATTTTTCATTAAGATTCATTTTTAATATTTTTATATACAGAAGATCAATTCTATACTAAGTAAAGATTTCAACAGACACACAAAGTATAAAGCACTGTTTGAAGACAAATTTTACCATTAATTCTCATAATAAAATACATTAAGGACAGAGGTCCTACATGGGGAGCAAGTGTGCACAGTGATTCCTGTTGTCAATTTAATAATTGACACTCTTATTTATAATGTCAGTGGTCACCCGAGGCTCTTGTCATGAGCTACCAAGGCAATGGAAGTCTTTTGAGTCCACAAACTCTGCCAGTATTTAGACAGGTCATTAGCAAAGTGGAATTTCTCTCCTCCTTTCAGAGAAAAGTATCTCCTTCTTTGATGGCCCCTTCTTTCCACTGGAGTCTCACTCGCAGAGATCCTCATATAGATCATTTTTTGCCACAGTGTCTTGCCTTTCCATGCTTGAGTTGCTTTCATGGGCTTTTCAACCAGATTTGAATGACTTACAGGCTGATTCTGAGGCCAGAGTGCTGTTTAGGGTGTTTCTCATTCTGAGTCTGCTATGTATCTGGCTTCTCATGTTGGAGTTTTGATCAGTGTCAGCAGTTATTACTCCTGGAAAGCTCACTGGCCATGGACTCCTCTTGGAGAAAAGGATTGATAGCAAGACAGATGCATTTCTACATACTCTAGAAGCAGGCGTGCATGGGGATGTCATCTTTGTCCAGATGGCCTTGTGGTGACTTGTGGATGAAGATTGTTATTATCTTGAGGGCAAGTCAAACCGTAAAGTAGGCGCCTTTGAACTTGGTGTTCTCCACTGCTTTCTTCACACCCTCTTCCCCTTGAAAGAGACAGAGTGGGGACCCTCGGGTTACTTCTGCCTGTACTGCACTGTTTTCCCCTGTAGTGGGGGCTATATCACAATTTAAACAATGCTACAACATCCTCTTCAGCTTATCTTTGTGAATGCATGTTAATGTTTCACTGCTGCTTTTATAGTTGATAAATGTCAGAAATTTATTTCTCACAGTTCTTAAGACTGGAAGTTCAAGACTATGGCTCCAGCAGATTCAGCTCCCAGGGAGGGCTGCTTCCTCATACATGATGACTTTCCCCATGCTGTACCCTTACACGACAAAGACAAAGACAAACAATTGTCTTGGCTAACACCTTTTTGATGATATTTTGAGGAATTTATTCATTTATATATTAATAAACAGTGCCTCATTGCACAAAAAGGCCATACTACAGTTTTACCAAAAATGTATGCAGATAACTTGTTTCTCTGAGCCTTGCCAATACTGGACATCTGAACTGATATTTTAATTTGGTGGATAAAATCTATGCATTCTTTTCACTTCAATACGTATTTCTTTTACTCATGAATTGGACACAACATATGTTTGTTTATTATGTGTATTTCCCTTAGATTATTTCTAGTACTCTTTGCTTTGCTTTGAATTTTCTAGAAAGATTCTGCTTTCCCTTTCCAAGGAAAATAGAGGCCCAAAGTAAACTTTAAACAAGTTTCCTACTTTTTGTTATGATTTCTTATGTGTTACTTTATTGATCTTCAATTATAAATAAAAAGTAATCCTTTCTCTTTCATATATTTTTCAACTCTTTCTTACCATCTTTTAAAAAAATATTTGCTTCATTGGAGAGACATAGACACAAGGAGAGGTAGAGACACAGAGGTAGAGTTTTATCCCCACTGGTTCACTCCCCAGATGCCCACAAGAGCTGTGATTGATCCAAGGAAATCCTGGAGCTGTGAACTCAATCCAAGTCTTCCACAACACTTGGTAGGAACCCAACTACTTGAGTCTTTCCTACTGTCTCCCACTAGCTGCAGTGGGGACTCGAACCCAGGTACACCAAAAGGACACTCTGGATGTCATAACTGGGCTGCGAGGCTAAACAAGCACCCTTCTCACCATCTGTTTTTGTTTGCTTTTGAATGTACATTTTGTATGATACTGCATATTTTATATTTGTAGCACCAGTTTTTCAGTCCTTTTCCTCTCCTTTGTGTCATTTTCATATTGAAGAGAAATCATTCCATTTTTCCATTGATTGGTTATTTACTCTTTTGTTATATTCTTTTAACGATCATGTTAGAAATTATAGCATGTGGCCATTGTGGGGTGAACCAACGGAAAAAGGAAGACCTTTCTCTTTGTCTCTCTCTCTCTCACTGTCCACTCGGCCTGTCCAAAAAAAAAAAAAAAAAAAAAAAAAAAAAAAGAAAGAAAAGAAAAGAAAAAGAAATTATAGCATGTGTTCTTGGCTTACTAAAATAAAATGTTAATAATTACTTTTAGCAAACAACGCGATGACTTAGAATCATTTTTTTCCTTTTATTTTTTAATTGATTAAGGTCCAGTGTTGTGACATAGTGGATTAATCTGCCACCTGCAGTGCCAGCATCTCATATGGGCACTGGTTCAATCTTAGCTGTTCCACTTCAAATCCAGCTCTCTGCTAATGTGCCTGGTAAAGCAGTGGAAGATGGGCCAAGTGCTTGGGGCCCTGCGTACATGTGGGAGACCCAGATGAATTTCCTGGCTCCTGGCTTCTGCCTGGCCATTTGGGGAGTAAACCAGCAGATGAATGATATCTCTCTTTGTCTCTTCAAGTGAATTAATATTTTTAAAAATTGCTTATCATTTGTATTTATTTGAAAGAGAGAGAGAGAGAGACAGAGACACAGAGAGAGAGAGAGACCTTCTACCAGCCAGCTCACTCCTCAAATGCACAGAAGAGCCAGGACTGGCCCAGGCTGATACCAGAAGTCAGGAACTCTAGGCATGTCTCACACGTGGAAGACAGGGACCCAAGTACTTGAGCCACCATCTGCTGCCTCCAGTGATGAGCATTAGCAGAAAGCTGGATCTGAACTGAGGAAGTGGGTCTTGGACCTCGGCACACTATATGTGATGCTAGCATCCCAAGCACTGGCTTAACTTACTGCATCACAACACCTGCCCCCAGAACATGTCAAATATCTTTCTCAACAAGTCAAAATAAATTCTATTTTGTGTTTATTTTATATAAACATTAAACAGTTGATATTCCTTTGATCTTATGTTTACTGTTTTCATTGATATTCATATTCTTCTACATCTGGACTTCCATCAGCAATTATTTTGTTTCTGCCTAAAGAAAACCTTTAACATTTTCCTCAGCATGAATCTGCTGGTGGCAAACTCTTACTTTTTACTTGTAAAACAATATATTTAGGGTCATGTACCGTGTAACATTTTGGTAAGTAACAAATCGCATGTATGATGGTAGTCCCATAACATTAGATGGCCTGGTGATGACACAGTCATCACAGTTTGTATCAATGCACTCTGCATCATTCATACAATGATGGAATCCCCTAATGATGCGTTTCACAGAAGGTAGCCCTATTGTTAAGTGAATGTAGTTCTTTTTCACGGGTAAAGATGCTTATGTTTGTTACATAATTACAGGTTGAAATGCATTCCTTTTGGATTTTGACAAAATATACATTATTGGTCTAGATCTAAACACATAAGTAGATGCAAAGTCGGATAGACAGAGATGGCTACCCTGTCAGTTCTCAGGTTAAATTTTCTTCTTTAAATGTTATATTTCTTCTTCTCCTGGCTGCTACTAAGAGTTTTTGCTTTAATTTTATTTTTTGCAGGTTGATTATGATATACCTAGATCTGTATTTCTTAACATTTGTCTTTTTGAGCTTTCCAAATCTGGGTGTTGGTGTATTTAAGTATTTCTAGAAAATTTTTAGCCATTATTGTTTCAAACATTTTCTTTCATTTATTTCTCTTCCTCCCTTTTCTTATACTTTGAATAAATTGTGTTAAATTTATTTAATATCCTCTTTATTTCTTACTTTCTCTTTTATATTTTTCATCTTTATTTTCTTCCATGCTTCATCCTACATATTTCTTCTAAGCTCCAACTTAATAATACATCTTTAGTAATTAACTTTTTATTTTAAATACTGTATTTTCAGTTATAGAATACCTTTAATTTTTGTAGCTTTCAATCCTACGTTGAAATTCTCATATATGTCTCATTTTGTTAAATATATCCATAATTTTCTTTAACACATTTATAAAGCTCTTTTTAGCTGATTGTGACATTTACATATGTGTCTTTATTGTCTGTCTTTATTTCTGATTGTTGATCACATTTGTTTGCCTGATTCTATGCTGGGCTCTGGTTTCTGTGTTTACTCTTGATCACCAATCACATGTTCTTACTCCTTGGCATCTGTCAAGTTCTTATTATATCTTGGACACTGTATATAAAATAATTACAAAGATCTGTTAGGAGATTATATTCCTCTAGAGAGTGTTTACTCAGTCCTCTGTTAGGCAGATAATGTGAAGGTCTGATCAAAAGGCAGTCGGAATGTACATGGAGTAGTGATTCAGTTTCAGCTGTATTAGAATCTTTCTGCCACTTTCTTCAAATGCCTCAGGTCCAAGACATCACTTTGCTTTTCCCATCTGGGATGGGTCCTCCTGTACTTTTAAGAATCTGATGGTTCTGCCCTTATTTAACTATGAAATCTCAACTCTCTGGAGCTTCAGAATTTAGTCTTCGCATCCTGGTCAACACAGATTTTAAATACAACTGTCTTGAAGGGTAAACTTACCTTGTGCTTCTTATAGAGCCCTTCCTTTACAGCAACTTTGTGTGCACAACACTTCAGGTTTGAGGCTTCCTGCCTTGGCACCTGAAGTCTCACTTGGTGTCAGTACATGGCTACCTGAAAAACTGGCCATGTGTTAGGAACTTATCTAGATTTTGATCTTTAAGTATAAGTATGTTTGACTGTCCAAGTCTCCGTTGATATCTCTGAGCACTAAGAGAGCCTTAATTTCTTAGAAAAGCCTGATTTTCAGCCCAGGTACAGAATTAGTAAATGTCCCTAGAGGATAAAGGAGAGTCCATCTCATCTCACAAAATAAAAACTCCACCTTCTCTGAAATTGTTGGCTGCATAGCCAACTTTGTTTCCACATCTCTCCACTGTATTTCAAAGTATAGTGGTGATCATTCGTAACTTTTTAAAAAAGATTTATTTATTCATTTGAAAGTGGAGTTACAGAGAGGCAGAGGCAGAGAGAGAGACAGACAGAAAGAGACAGAGACAGAGATACCTTCCACATCCTAGTTTACTCCTCAAATGGCTATAACTGGCAGAGATGGGCCAATCCAAAGTCAGGAGCTTCCTCCGGGTCTCCCACATGGGTGCAGGGACCCAAGCACTTGGGCCATCTTCCACTGCTTTCCCAGGCCACAGCAGAGAGCTACATCAGAAATGGAGCAGCTGGGTCTCAAACTGATGTCCATATGGGATACCGGCAATGCAGACGGTGGCTTTACCCACTACGTCACAGTGTCGGCCAATTCATAATTTTTTACTTCTTGTTGTGAGAATGACAGCTTATGATCACTTGCCATGTTCTTCTTTGAGTAGGAGTCACTAAAAGGTGAATATTGGAAATTCATATCAGGCAATCTCTTGGGTAAGGGACCATCAGGAGACAGGAGAAACTACTTTGTTGCTTTGCAAATCATTCCATATCCTGCTGTGGAATGAATTTTACTTTTAAGGTACTTAAAAGTACCTTAAAATGCACCTTTGAGTACTTAGTCCATTTTCTAATGCTACCAGAGAATGTCAAAAACTTGGTAATTTACAAAGAAAAGAGGCTCTGGGAGATCAGGTAGTTCAAGGACACGCCACCTCATATGGTGAGGAACATTTTCCTCTCATGCATTGTGACACTGTGGAAGGTATTTATCTGCATGGTAAGAGGGCAACAAAGGGTGCATCAATTACAACAAAGTCACTCCTGCAAGAACTAACCTGCTCTTTCTAGAACGGCCAAAACTACTTATGAGAGTGGAAGCCACGTGATCTGAACACTCGCATTAGATCCCACCACCCAACACGGTCACATGAAGATTCAAGGTTTCAATTCATGGAACATCCAAACCTAGCACTCCCCGCCCCCCAACACATGTGCACAATGTAAAGGAATTATGATGACATGTGTGTTGAGGACTCAACAAGACATTTAAAAATAACTATAAACCCTTCAGTTTAAGGTTTTAAGGGCTCACTTTACTCAGACCCTAGACTCATGGTCGTTCTTTGAATGTTGCTGGATCGTAAGTTCTGTAATTTATCAATGCATATAATTTTCCTGACCTGGGAATGTCATCCTACAAAAGGAATGGCAAGGGCATATAGTACACAATTATATTCACTCAGAGAAGAGCGTGATGTCAATGACGTAGTCAAGTGGGAGTCCTTGAGCCACCTGAAATGTCGAATGGGCTCCAAACATTTGGAGATGGGGGTGTTTAAAGCAAACCCTCTCTTACCTACTCATTAATAATTTAGAAGTATCTGTGAACTACATTGTATGTGTTCTATTTGTATTCATATTAAATTAACACACACAAAAAGTAGGAGCCAGTGTTGTGGCATAGTAGGTAAAGCTGACACCTGCAATTCTGGCATCCTATGTGGACACCAGTTTATATCCTAGCTGCTCCACTTCTGATCTGGCTCTCTGCTAATGACCTTGCTAAAGCAGTAGAAGGTGATCCAAGTGCTTGGGCCCCTACTACGCCATGGGAGACCTGGAACAAGCTCCTGGCTTTGGCCTGGCCATCTGGGGAGTAGACCAGTGGATGGAATATCTCTCTCTGTGTCTGCCCTTCTCTCTCTGTAACTCTGACTTTCAAATAAATAAATCTTTAACAAACAAACAAAAAATGAAGTATTGTGGAAAAAATAAAAACAACACTTAGGCAATAAGACTGTAGTGAATTTAAAAACCCTAAATTTATAGGATAACATTTCAATAGTATATAACAGCAAAATAATATATAAAATAAGAATACAAAAGGATAAATTCAAGACATTTTATGGAGGAATAGTAAATGGATGATTAGGGAAGTTTTCCTCCTATTGAATTTAGAAAGCAAAGCTGTTATAAGATTATCTTACTCAGTATAAATAATTTTAAGCATTAGCAAGCAATTTTTTGGTGTTCCTCTTAAAAATGTGAATATTGGGGCCAGTGTTGTGGTGCAATAGCTTAAGCCACTACCTCTGACAGCAGCATTCTAGGTGAGCACTGGTTCAAACCCCATTGCTCCACTTCCAATCCAGCTCTCTGCTAATGCACCTAGGAGAGCAGCAGAATATGGTCCAACTGCTTGGGCCCCTGACACCCACGAAGGAGACTTGGATGTAGTTCTCAGGCCCCTGGCTTCTGCCTGGCCCAGCTCCAACTATGGTGGTCATTTGAGGAGTGAACCAGCAGACAGAAGATCCTACTCTCTGTTTCTCCCTCTGTCTCTGTAACTCAGTCCTTCAAAGAAGTAAAGCTTTAAAAATAAAATAAAAATTGTACTCAAAAATAATAAAAATGTAAATGTTAGCTAAAAGAAAATCTTCAGTGTATGTAGTATAAATTCTAAATTAGAATTAGGTTTCAAAATATACATAAATCCTTCTCAAAGTCATTTTCTTATCTTTTGATCTGATCCTTGGATTCAGGTATGAGCTTTGGATTCCACCAATGGACTGAAAGTAAGCAACCATTTTATTTTTTTTTCTTTCTTTCTTCTTTTTTTTTAGATTTATCTATTCATTTATTGGAAAGGCAGAGCAACAGAGAGACAGAGGCAGGGGGGTGGGAAGGTGGTTTCCATATGCTGGTTCACTCCCCAAGGAGTTACAATGGCTGGAGCTGGGCCAATCTGAAGCCAGGAGCCAGAAGCTTCTTCTGGGTCTCCCATGCAGGTGCAGTGGCCCAAGGATTTGGACCATCTTCTACTGCTTTCCCAGGCCATAGAAGAGAGCTGGATCAGAAGTGGAGCAGCTGGGACTAGTAGCGGTGCCCATATGGGATGTCAGCACTGCAAAGACAGCAGCTTTACCCACTATGCCACAGCACTGGCCCTACAATCATTTTCTTTCAGAGAGAGAGAATTCTATCAGGCAAAAGATAAGAAATGAAAATCACACGTAGACAATGCTTAATTCCTACCAAACCTATAGTCCTATTCTATGTCTGATCAAATATACTGGCTACTTTTATGAATTGCATATTACATTCACATACATGTAATTTACCCAGTACCTATATCCAAAAAGTGCTGGCAATATAAAATGCTGTAGAGGGTTGATTCTGTCCCCTGTGACCATGGGACAGAATAGGGACTGCATCCACTGCCACTGCCCAGTACTAGAGACAACAGACCACAAAGTGCCAGCGAGGAATGAGCTGAATCCAACCTTCTAAGTGCAGTGCCTACCAAATGCAGGTCACTATTGCACTGTCATAGTGCAGGAAAATCGTACGTGGAACCATCCTAAATCATCATATTAAGTTAGAGATCAACTGCTTCAGATAATGTACAATTACTATATTTGAGAGATATCTTGAGTAGACAGAAACATAGTTTGAAGAAACAGTTGAGGGATTTATTTTATTTTATTTTTTATTTATTAAACAGATAGAGTTACAGACAGTGAGAAAGAGAGAGAGAGACAGAGAGAAAGGTCTTCCTTCCGTTGGTTCACTCCCCAAATGTCCACTACGGCCAGCGCTGCACTGACCCGAAGCCAGGAGCCAGGTGCTTCCTCCTGGTCTCCCATGTGGGTGCAGGGCCTGAGTACCTGGGCCATCCTCCACTGCCTTCCCGGGCCACAGCAGAGAGCTAGACTGGAAGAGGAGCAACCGTAACTAGAACCTGGCACCCTGGAGGATTAGCCATGTGAGCCACAGTGCCGGCCCCTAGGAATTTATTTTTAAATATTTATTTATTTGAAAAGAAGACTGAGAAGGAGGGAGAGGGGTGGGGAGACAGAGATAAAGATAGGCACGCGAGAGAAGAGAGAAAGATCTTTCATTCAGTGGCTCCTTCTCCAAATACCCACAAAGCCTGAGCTGGGCCAGGCCAAAACCATGAGCCAGGAACTCCATCTGGATGTTCCAAGTGGATGACAGAAAACCAAGTACTTGGACCATCATCTGTGGAACATGAGCCGGAAGCTGAATCAGAATCATAGAGCATCAGAGACTCAATGAGGCTCTCCAGTAGAGAATTTGGGTGTCCCACGAGGAGGCTTAACCCATGCACCATGAGGCACGCTCTGGTTTAGTGATTAAAATAAGAGACAGAAGAGAAGAGACACAACTCTTGATATCCAATTAGATCTGAGTATTTTTGCTTGAATATCTCTGTAGACACCCCTGATTGAGCAGCAGCATGATATACCTTCAACAAAAGCCAACAGTGGCAAACTGGCCTGTCTTATACCCCTGGCCATCCTTGGAGAAGGCTCAAATACTGAGACTGAAAGATTACAGCAGCAGCATTCATTACCTACCTGTTCATGTCATCCATTCATCCCCACTATACCCATGTCATCCATTCATCCCCACTATACCCATGTCATCCATTCATCCCCACTATACCCACGTCATCCATTCATCCCCACTATTCATTTCAATCAAAATCTTCTTCCCTAGCCCAGGTTGCCCTAATGGATTCAGGGAGCATAAATCACAAAGAAACTTCAGCAAGGAGTCTCAATTTTGCTGTTAAGAATGCCACACTTGCAGTTAATCAGCGTTAGTGTCTACTTCTTGAGATGGGCCATTCTCCCCACAGATAGAGTGAGCCAATCACTAGCACCCAATACAGAAGTCTTTCCCCAAATATACTTTTGTTTACCACCACAAGACATCGTAGAATTGAAGTATTTAAAAATACATGAACTCTCACTTGCTGTGAAACACTTTGGACAACTTATTGTCTTCTGGGTTCTGCCACTATTGTGTTAAGTATGGGTGACAGATGCCAGGATGTTTGAGAACTTTATTAGGTTGCTTTCTTTAATTAACTCAAGTGGTCACCATGCCACTTTCTGGGTAGTCCAAGATTCTGGCCAGCTATGGAACTGGAGGGAGAAGAGAAGCAATCTCTTTGTGTAATAAGTTTGGCAACTGCGGATCATCCTGTGCCAGTGCACAGACTGCTGCTTTGAAAATAATTGATCATGTCATCCAACTGGGACTCTTATTTTTGCACCTTATGCTCCTTTGATTTCGGAGTGTTTAGGCATAGCTGTGATTTAACTTAAGTGTCAAGCGAAAATCTGTGTCTTAATTTTCTAAGTTCAGCCTTTTCAAAGTTGATGAGCAAGATCAGAAAAAAAGCTCTAAGACTGGGTGCCTGGTGTTAAGGAAAGATATACAGGGGCTGGTGCTGTGGCACGGGTATCCCATACAGGTGCTGGTTCATGTCTCAGCTGCTCCTCTTCCCTTCCAGCTTTCTGCTATGGGCTGGGAAAGCAGTAGAGAATGGCGCAAGTGCTTGAGTCCCTCCACCCACGTGGGAGACAGGAGGAAGCTCAGTTCTGGCCATTGCAACTAGTTGCAGAATGAATTGGTAGATGGAAGACCTTTCTCTCTCTCTCTCTCTCTCTCTCTCTCTCTGCTTCTCTCTGTGTCTCTACCTCTCAAGTAAATAAATGTTGAAAGAAAGAATGAGAGAGAGAGAGAGAGAGAGGGAGAGAGGGAGGGAGGGAGGAAGGAAGATATACATACACATGCTGTCTGTCCATTTCATTCATTCATTCCATTTGAGGTACAAATGGAATGATTGAAAGCTTCTTCCCAGAGTTGACCCATTCTTTTTAAGTATTTCAGGACTTCAGAAAGGAATTGCTCGTTTTGTATGTGTTCGCCCCTGTAACAAACACACCCAATACCACCACGGTTTAACACGGGAATAACTGACTTCTCTGTCACACCATCTGGTGAGGATGATTCTGTTTGAGCATTCTTGGACAGCTTCCACAAGGAACTGACCCCAGAATTCAAGCTCATCCTGCTGTGGTTCTGCCACCCCTGGGACCTGGGAGTCCTGAGGGACTCCTACCAAAGATCGCCAGCATCAGGATGTCCCCTAGGCAAAGGAAAGAAGTATGGAAATTCCAGGAGAAACCAGCACTGAAAATTACATCCACTGCGATTGGCTAGAAGTCAGTCACATGATCCTGGGAGACTGGAAATGTAGTTTGGTTATGTGTCCCGACAAAAGGGAAAGATTTGGTGAACAAATAACACAGATTTTAGCACTGATAGTTTAATGTTCTTCCATCACCAGTGACTCTACTCCCAGTGCTGCTTTTCTAACTAGTACTCTTGATGCCAGCTTTCTGTTTGTCTGTCTACTTGATGTTCTACACATAATCAAGCTGAAGAGAAAATGGAGAGTTAATTTTTGGCTATATATTTCTATGAGGCTGAAGAACAAAGGGAAACTACCTTAGCACATCAAGGTGAATCATCACATAGTAGGCAAGAAATCTGTGTGTTTTGACAAGTCATTTGCGTGAGAATCAACTCCATGGTCACATATCAATATGTTTTTCAGTGTGTTCCTAATATTGGACTACTCTCCTGTGTTGATAAGTGTGTCATTCCTTTATGTTCACTTTGTTGATTCGGATTTTTTCCAATTTTAGTAGATTTACTCCCTTTGCTACTAGATACAGACAATTCAAAGAAATATAAAATATAATGCAATGATTTCAAAATTCTTTGAAGTTGAACATTATCATAATAAGTTGAAAGCTCTGGTTACAGGTTAATTTTAAATGCCATACTTTTCTAAACTTGGATTTAAGAAAGATAATGTATTATTGATGATTACCTTTCTGTATGTAAACACTAGGCCAAAGCAATTCCCTAGAGAATTGATCTAACCTTGCTTTTCTTCGTTTTTCTTTTTCTCCTTTTTGAGAACTCCTAAAGGGTGCGACTTATGTGAGTGTAACTGAAAATATGACTATTATTTTTCATTTCCATCAACCGTTCATATCCTATGACAATGAAATTCATGGAAATCAACCAGCAATTGTAGTAAACCATTATTTTATTTGTCATCCTCTTTAAAAATGTCCTTATTACATCATAAATAGATCAAACATTTTCAAGTAAAAGGGTACTTCAAAGAGTTTATGAAAAAGGAATTATAAGTTTATTTTGTGATAAAATATTTCAAAACCCACACATATGAAGGATTTTGAAAAAGTTTGTGGAAAATGCATGTCATGAAAGAACTATGCATGGATTCCAAAATGTTTTGCACCAAAGTAAACTTATCTTTCAATTCTATTTTTCCATGTACTTTTTGACATATCTTCATATTTTCAGAAGATTTGGGAAATGACAGGTAAGTTATCAAAAACAACTATACAACAGGGTTGAGTGCCAAGAATAATTATAAACTCACAAGTAAATAAAGCAATTGTATTTCATTTAAGGAAATATTTCCTGCTTCTTACATTGTAAATAAAAAGAGATTGTTTGGAAGCAATAAACCAAAATTATCTGGAAGTACTTTTAATGGTAGCTTAAAATATTAAATTTCTCTGGCCGGCACCACGGCTCAATAGGCTAATCTTCCGCCTGCGGCGCCCGCACCCGGGGGGTTCTAGTCCCGGTTGGGGCGCTGGATTCTGTCCCAGTTGCTCCTCTTCCAGTCCAGCTCTCTGCTGTGACCTGGGAAGGCAGTGGAGGATGGCCCAAGTGCTTGGGCCCTGCACCCACATGGGAGACCAGGAGAAGTACCTGGCTCCAGGCTTCGGATCAGCGTGGTGCACCAGCCACAGTGGCTGTTGGAGGGTGAACCAACGGATAAGGAAGACCTTTCTCTCTGTCTCTCTCTCTCACTGTCCTACTCTGCTACTCTGCCTGTCAAAAAAAAATATTAAATTTCTCTAAACATTAAGTATTTGGGATAAATTAACAAAATAAAAATCAAATTGTTTTTGATGAAATTTTATCAGTTAAATTGAATTTATATCAATCAATGATTAAAATGAAAACAAGGGAGTGGATATTTAGCCCAGCTTTTATGACAGCCTTGTCCCACGTTGAGTGTCTGGCTATGCTTTTTCCCAGCTCCAGTTCCTGACTCCTGCTTCCCACCAGTGCAAAGCCTGGGGCACAGAGGCAATGGATCAGATCAAAGGGCTTCTTTCAACCATATGGAAATCTCAGATTGTGTCCTGGGTCCCTGCTCTGACCTAGGCCCAGCATCATCTGTTGGGTGCATTTGGAGAGTGAATCAGCAAATGGAAAAAATCTCTCTCTCTCTCCCTCTGCCCCTATCCATTCCTCTTTCTCTGTCTCAAACAAAATAAAAATTAGAAAATGAAAAACTGAAAACAGGCTTTAGCAGAAGTCCAGAGTTAACTCTGCAGAATTAAAAAAAAAAAGTAGTTAACAATTTGTCAATTAACAAAGCATTGTGAGGTCAAGTATCTTAGATGCATGCTATGTCATTAGTGGGCTTCTAAAACACAATATAGTGAAAAATAATGGTAACTTTGGCTTCCCAATATGACGATTCACCAGCAGTATTTGTTGAATACTTGCTTTGAAATAATCATCCCCTGAATTAAATGTGATTCTAAGATCCACACCCACGTCTCACATTCTGAAAATGACAATCAGCCTGTCCTCAACAGCAAATAATATGACTCTTTTAAGATGCACTTATATGAGGTCCATCTATGCTCTTCTTTTTGAACTCCTTTCCCTATTATGTTTTATAAAAAAGATATACATTTCATGTAATGATAGTGCAATTTCTGCTACTCAAAAATTTTAGTTAACCTAACAATGACCGGCAAAGCTATATTTGGAATGCAATATTTATGAAGAAATTTGTGTGTACTACAGAGGCATCTTATTTTCATTTAAGCTCATTGACACAGTTATAGTGTAATATGGGGGGCATTTTCACATTATAGATGTTTCCTTGACATATTTGTGAATGCATGTGAGAATTAATATGGATTATAATTTTTGGAGACAAAATTGGGTTGAGACCAACAAATTCATTCTTGTTTTAGCTTCAGTTGTAATACTTGAGATAAGCTAGAATTTGTCTCATACTGTTTTTATTACAAGAGTTAACAAGTGATTTTTCTTGTTACTGAATGGGAGAGGAGATGGGGCCCTTCATGTACCTCAGGTAGTAACTCGGTAAGAAACTTGCTTTCTTTTGTCAAGAAGTGATTCTACACTGGTGATTTTCTGCTTAAACAAAAATCATGAAAGAGATTGCTTTATTTAGACCCCTGGAATTTTGATTTCACACACACACATTCATACTTACATTCTAATAAAAGGAAATCTTAAACACATTTAAACTTTAAAGAGCTTATTTGAGCATTCAACAACTCATGAATTAAGCCACAAGGGGCTGGCCCTCCTCCAAGGAGGGCAAGAAGGGAAACTTTTATGAAGTATTCACAGAAGTAAGACAAGAAAAACACTTTTAAATGATTAGAAGTTAGTTGGTGGTTTCTGATTGGTGCAACTTCTAGTTTCAATTTTCTATTTACTTTGGACATAGACTTGTCAGAATAGACCCCATCAATGTCCTCCCAATCAGAAGCTGTTTTTAATAGCACATACCAGGGCTGTTCAAAAAGTTTGTGGAACATGCAATTAAAAAATAAGCTTATTTGATGCAATAAAAAATTAAAGTTCATGCATACTTGTATAATATTTATATATATATATTCTTATATATACATGCATACTTGTATAATATATATATTATTCTTATATATATTCTTATATATATACATGCATACTTGTATAATATATATATTATTCTTATATATATATTCTTATATATATATTATATATATATAAGAAAATTGCTGAGAAACCAAGGTACAAATTCATAAAATCCAGACCAGCTTACAAACTTTTTAAGAAATATGGGAAATCAAGTCTTCTGTAGCCAAGAGAAGGACTTGGGGAGAGGGCTACTATGGCAATGGGTCTTCTCCCTGCAATTCAGTAGGCTCTTTTCAGGAGGATTTTAGGTGAGCCCTTCCTGGGCCTGCCCCTGCCTGGGAATCTAAAGAAAAACAAGGGCTGGGCACAGAGAGCGTAGAAGTAGGGCTGGCCACACCAGGTCAGTTTTGACCTGGCCCAGCTCCAGCCATTTCAACAGCCATTTGGGGATTGAATCAGCAGATGCAAGAGTCCTCCCCTCCCTCGATCTGTCACTCTGACTTTAGAACAAACATTTTTTTAAAAATAAAAATTCTCCCTACCCATATCCTGTAGCTTGAAGCTTTCTACTGTAGTCATCACCACACTGGTTGTGAGTTTCTGGAAAACTCACAACTCAGAGGCCTGATATAGCCACAGTTCATCAGCATATTCCATTTTAATGTCTGCTTATTTCCTGCACTTGAAACAAACCACAGTAACTTCCCCAGCCTCCTCTTTCCCTGGGAAGGAGAGAGAGGGTCAATGGCTCTCCGGATACTCTCCTCTCCTGCAGGCCCAGTATGCCCACCTTCAATTGGCATCCCCCTTTACTCCTTCTGGTGGGTATTTGTCAACTGTTCAACACTACAACAAAATAGCCAAGATAAGCTACGGATAAAAGAAGGAACTGTATTTTGGTTCACAGGCTTGGAGTTTCACAGTCCAAGGTCTGGTAGGCCTTTTTGTGGTAGAGGTCTCTCCAAGGTCAGACAGAAAAAAAGAAACTCGCCCTGAAAGTGGAATGTGGTCATTTTCTGATTGCCTATGAATAATTGTAGTTCCTATTGGCGTCTATGTAACCACTTCCGGCTCTGCTTGCTAGTGCAGACCAGTGGTGTTAACCCTTGCCAGACAGTGTGCGATGCTGTGTGTGATTATAAAGTTGGAAGCATGTCATTGCAAAATTAAAAGATAATGACAAAGGAAGGAGGAGGGAGGGTGGGAGAGAGTGAGGAATTATTTTGTTTTGAAAACTCTATGCATGAAATGAATGTGATCTGTTCTGTTTATATGGGAAAATACTGAGGGCACTTGAGGAGTGAATCAGTGTTAGGGAGCTCTCTGTCTATTTCTCTCCATTTCTTGATACTTTGAAGACATAAATAAAATGTTTAAAAGTCACTTTCAGGGGCAAGCGGTGTCGTGGCTTGCTTGGTTAATCCTCTGCCTATGACGCCAGCATCCTATATGGGTGCCGGGTTCTAGTCCCAGTTGCTCCTCTTCCAGTCTAGCTCTCTGCTGTGGCCCAGGAAGGCAGTGGAGGATGGCCCAAGTGCTTGGGCCCCTGCACTCACATGGGAGACCAGGAGGAAGCACCTGGCTCCTAGCTTCAGATCGGTGTAGCTCCAGCCATAATGGCCATTTGGGGAGTGAACCAATGGAAGGAAGACCTTTCTCTTTGTCTTTCTCACTAACTCTGCCTGTCAAATAAAAAAAAAAAAAGTCATCACTTTCTTTCATAATGACAGGGCAATTCAGTTTATCTATTTCTATTTCAATGAGTTTTGGTAGTTTACTTTTTGCCAAACAATTATCCATTTAACCTAGCTTTTCGAACTAATTGGAAGAAAGCTGTCCTTCATATTCTTTTATTTTCCCATAAAGTGTTTAAAATTTTTTATGGATTTAAACCTGCTTATTCCTGAAACTGGTAATCTGTATCCTGTTTCTTCTTTTGATAAATTTGTCTATCAGTTCGTTAATTTTACTGGCCTTCAAAAATGTTTCATTTTATATGCTCTTTATCACAATTCATTTCAAACCATTTTTGGGGTCAACAATGTGACAAAGCAGGTAAAACTACTGCCTGAGATGCTGGCATCCTGTGTGGGCTCTGGTTTGCGTCCAGGTTGTTCCACTTCGAGACCAGGTCCCTGCTAAATGGCCTGTGAAAAGCAATAGAGGGGTGGCCCAGGCTTCAGCCTGGCTCATCTCCATGCAATTACAGTCAGTCATCTGGGGAGTGAACCAGCAGATGGAAGACCTCTCTCTCTCTCTGTCTCTCTGTCTCTCTCTCTCTCTGTCTCTCTGTCTCTCTCTCTCACGCTCTCTAAATAACTCTAATTCACAAATAAACATTTGTTTTAAAAAAAAATTTCTAGTTTCCCTATTTTTAATAATTAATTTTAAGTTAAATTTCATTTTCAAAATATTTGAGGAAATTCTAGAGATGACTCTTACTGACATGTGTCACTGCATACATGTCAAAGAATATGTTTGGCATGTAATGAATTCTCTGAAATGTGATCAGATTTATTTTATGTCACAAGCTATGGCCCATCTGGTAATTAGTTCATGTTTATTTGAAAGTAATGTGTATTCCACTATGTTTTCTGGAACACTCTATAAAGGTTAATTCACATATCTACATATGTTTTTACTTATTTCTAATTTTTTTTTGATTTTTATTGAAGTATATGAATTTCATGTATTTGCTAATTACAGATTCAGGAACACAGTAATATTTCCAACTCCTGGAAATTCTGAAATGAAATCAGCATATGGAAGAGTGATCTGTAACCCCATGTTTATTGCAGCTCAATTCATAATCACTAAGATATGGAATCAACCCAGATGTCCACCAACTGAAGCTTGGATAAAGAAATTATGGTACATATACACTATGGAATATTACTCAGTGGTAAAAAAAAGATAAAATCCTGCCTTTTGAAACAAAATGGATGCAACTGGAAACTAGTATTTAATTTTTTGTAGCTATTATGATTGGAATTGATCTTAGAAGTTCTTTTTCAGCCATGGAATTATCTGTTTATACAAAGGCTACTGATTTTTGTGTGCTAATTTTATATCCAGAACTTTACCAAAGTCTTTTATGATTTCCAATTATCTCTTTATGGAATTTTTTGGTTCCCCAATATATTGAATAGTGTCAAATGCAATTAGGAATACTTTGAATTCCTCCTTTCCAATTTTATCCCTTTGATTTATTTTTCTTGCCTGATGGCCCTGGCTATAATTTCCAGCACTATATTGAATAGCAATGGTGAGAATAGGCAAATTTGTCTGGTTCCAGATCTTAATGGGAATGCTTCCAACATTTCCCCATTCAATAAGATGCTGATTGTGGGTTTTTCATAAATAGCCTTGATTGTCTTGAGGAATTTTTTTTCTATACACACGACTTGTTTAAGGTCTTCATCATGAAAGGATGTTGTATTTTATCAGATGCTTTATCTCCGTCTATTGAGATAATCATATGATTTTTATTCTTCTGTTTGTTAATGTGATGCATCACATTGATTTTGTTAATGTGATGCATCACATTGATTGATTTGCTTATGTTGAACCATCCTTGCTTAAGTAGGGATAAGTCCCACTTGGTCTAGGTGAATGATCTTTCTGATTTGTTGTGGGATTTCATTGGCTAGAATTTTTTTTGAGAATATCTGCATCTATGTTCATCATGGATATTGGTGTACAGTTCCATTTCTCTATTCTATCTTTTTCTGGTTTAGGAATTAAGGTTATGCTGGCTTCATACAGGGAGTTTGGGGGGATTCTCTCCCTTTAAATTGCTTTGAGTAGCTTGAGAAGACTGAATTAGTCCTTGAAATGTCTGGTAGAATTCATCAGTGAAGAGATCCGGTCCTAGGTTTTTCTTTGTTGGGAGTTGTCTTTATTGTTGATTCAATTTCCATCTTGGTTATTGGTATGTTTAGGTTTTCTGTGTTGCTATGGCTCAATTTATGTAGGTTTATGTGTCCAGGAATCTATCCATTGCTTCCAGGTTTCCCTATTTGTTGGCATACAGCTCATTTCTGTTGATTCTTTTTATTTCTGTGGTATCCGTTGTTATATTTCCTTTTTCATCTCTAATTTTATTGATTCAGGTCTTTTTTTTCATTAGTTAGTCAGGCCAATGGTGTGTCAATTTTGTTTATTTTTTTAAAAAATAGCTTTTCATTCTTTTTGGGTTTTTTGTTTCAATTTTGTTTTTTTCTTTTCTAATTTTAATTATCTTCTCTCCTACTAGTTTTGAGTTTGGTTTCTTGTTGATTTTCTAGGTCAATGCACTGATAGCTCATTTATTTAGTACCTTTCCAATTTCTTGATGTTGGCACCAGTTGTTATAATCTTCCCTCTCAACACTGCTTTTGCTGTATCCCATAGATTTTGACATGTATATAGTAATTCTCATTCATTTCCAGGAATTTTTTGATTTCTCCTTTGAATTCTTCTATGACTCACTGTTCATTCAGGAACATGTTGTTCAGTCTGCATGTGTTTGCATATGTTCTCTAGATTCTCAAGAGAATATGTTTGCATATGTTCTCAAGAACTCTAGATTCCTGAGTTCTTGACTTCTAGCTTCACTCCATTGTGGTCAGAGAAGATGCATGGTATGATTTCAATATTTTTTAATTTGCTGAGACTTCTTTATGGCATAGCTTATAATCTATCCTAGACAAAGTTCCAGGTGCTGATGAGAAGAACATTATTCTGCAACTTGTGGGATAAAAAGTTCTGTAAATATCAGTTAGATACATTTGGTCCACTGTGTTTATTAGCTCTATTGTTTCTTTGTTGATTTTGTCTATTTGATCTTTCCATTGATGAAAGTGTACTTTTGAAGTCTTCCGTTACTATTATATTAGAATCTATGTCTCTTTTAGATCCATTAACATTTCTTTTAAATAGCTTAAATAGCGAGGCACTCTGTGATTGGATACATATACATTTATTATAGTCACATCTTCCTGTTGAATTGATCCCTTAAGCATTACATAGTGCCATTATTTGTCTCTTAACAGTTTTGTGTTAAAGTCTATTTTGTTATTAGGATATTAGGATGTTTACACCTGCTCTATTTTTGCTTTCCATTAGCATGGAATATCTTTTTTTCCATACTTTCAGTCTGTGTGTATCTTTGTTGGTAAGGTGTGTTTCTTTTTTTAAGATTTGTTTATTTATTTATTTGAAAGAGTTACAGAGAGGCAGAGGCAGAGGGAGAGAGAGTAGTTTTCCATACGCTGGTTCACTCCCCAAATGCCCACAATGGTCAGAACTGAGCTGATCTGAAGCCAGGAGCCAGGAGCTTCCTCTCGGTCTCCCATGTGGGTGCAGGGGCCCAAGAACTTGAGCCACTTTTCCCAGGCCATAGTCGAGAGCTGGATTGGAAGTGGAGCAGCTGGGACTCAAACAAGTGCCCAAATGGGATGCCGTCACAGCAGGCGGCAGCTTTACCCTCTATACAACAGCACTGGCCCCCAAGGTGTGTTTCTTGTAGGTAACAAATAGACGGGTCTGTTTTTTAATCTATTTGATCAGTCTGTATCTTTTAACTGAGGATGGCATTCCAGATTACTATTACATTCCATATTACTATTGATAAGCAATGACTTGGCCCTGCCATTTTTCCATAAATATTCCTATTATTTTCTTTGAATTTCCTTTATACTTTTGTATAAAGTTTGAGTTTGGCTTGTTGTTGATTTTCTAGGTCCTTGAGATGTACTGATAGCTCATTTATTTAGTACCTTTCCAATTTCTTGATGTTGGCACCAGTTGCTATAATCTTCCCTCTCAACACTGCTTTTGCTATATCCCATAGATTTTGATATGTTGTATTGTAATTCTCATTCATTTCCAGGAATTTTTTGATTTCTCCTTTGAATTCTTCTATGACTCACTGTTCATTCAGGAACATGTTGTTCAGTCTGCATGTGTTTGCATATGTTCTCTAGATTCCTGAGTTCTTGACTTCTAGAAACTAGAAGTGGGAGATTTTCTGCCTTCACCTTCTTTCGTAATGATGACTATCTTTCTGTGTATATCACATCCTTAAGCATCTTTTGTAAGGCTGGATGAGTGGTGACAAATTCCTTCATTTTCTGTTTCTTTTGCAAGGTCTTTATTTAAACTTCACTCATGAATAAGAGCTTTTCAGAGTACAGTACTCTGGGTTGACAGGTTTTTTTTTTTTCTCTTAAAACTTGGAATATATCTCACCATTCTCTCCTAGCCTGTAAGGTTTCTGCTGATAAGTCAACTGAGAGTCTAATTAGAGATTCTCTGAAAGAAATCTGGTGTTCCTCTAGTGCACATTTTAGAATCTTTTCTTTAGGTTTTACTCCAGAGAACTTGACTACAACATGTCGTGATGAAGATATTTGGTTTTTGTTTGTTTGTTTGTTTGTTTTTTTATTTGACGGATATGGTTAGACAGTGAGAGAGAGAGAAAGGTCTTCCTTCCATAGGTTGACCTCCCAAATGGCTGCTACGGCCAGCGCTGCACTGGCCCGAAGCCGGGAACCAGGTGCTTCCTCCTGGTCTCCCATGCGGGTGCAGGGGCCCAAGCACTTGGGCCATCCTCCACTGCCTTCCCAGGCCACAGCAGAGAGCTGGACTGGAAGAGGAGTAACCGGGACTAGAACCCGGTGCCCATATAGAATGCCTGAGCTGCAGGCGGAGGATTAACCAAGTGAGCCACGGCGCCAGCCCATGATGAAGATCTTTTATGGTTACATCTATTAATAGTTCTATGTGCTTTCTGCAGTTGGATGTACCTTTCCTTCTCCAAATTGGGGAAGTTTTCTATAATTATTTCACTAAAAAGGCCTTCTAATCCATTCTCTCTTTCCACACTTTCAAGAACTCCTAAGATCTGTATTTGGGGTTAATAGTAACCTATAAATCTCCAATACTATTTTGAATTTTTATAATTTTTTCATCTTTCTTTTTTTCTGACTGTAAAATTTCCAAAGATTTGTCTTCTAGCTTGGATATTCCTTCTTTTGCCTCATCATGTCTGTTGGTAAGGCTTTCCACTGTATTTTTATTTGACCTATTAAATTCTTCATTTCTAATATTTCATTTTTATTTCTCTTCAATATCTCAAAAAGAGAAAGTTATTTATCTTTGCAAAGTATGGATTTCTTTAATTCATGAATTTGTTTCTCATTGCTTCTGAGTAATCCTAAGATTAATCTGTTGAATTCTGTATCAGACATTCCATCAATCTCTTCATCTTCACATTTTAATATTGAAGTGTTATTGTGTTCTTTTGTGTGGGTCATGTTGTCTTTCTTATCCTTGTTTCTTGAATTTCTGCATTTATTTTTAGGCATTTGTGTAGATAACTTTTTTTTCCTCTGATGGATTTATGTTCAAACTATTCCTCTGTGGTTTAGTGGAGTGTCTACTTTTTCAGTGAATACCCAAAGGTGTAATATATGTAATTTCTATTGCTCCATGGTGAGTTGGGCTTTTTCTATTATCAAATAGATTATTTTTTCTTTTTCTCAAACTTTCTATGCAATTTTTATTATTTTTATCATTTTTTCTTACTTTTAAGGATGTAGCAAACACCATGAACAAGGATCTGTTTTATCCAGTTTTACAATCTAAATGATTTTATCTTATTGGTACTTTTTGATATATTTGAAAGAATTTAAATTATTTAGTTTGCTTTATCATTTTATAGAAGCTTTTTCCTATTTTTCTTCTTTCATACCTTTTGATATAATTCCATTACCTATATTCTCTGATCTAAAGTTATTTTGAAAATTATGCACTGCTTTAACTTTTTAGTGATTATTATTAACATTTAAGGTATGTGTATCAATTACTTAATTAAAAGTTATTAAGAATTTTTATTCTATTCCTAAAAATAACAGACAACTTAGTAATATAAAATCAGCCATGGATCATCTTTCCTTCCCTTCCTTATATTATTATTGTCATTGAGATTATCAATTTGCTCCTTAAATTCACACTGAATAATATATAATATACTTAATAGCCAACATCAATTCTTATCATCTGTCTTTCTTGTTTCCTGTAGCCTCTATTTGGGTTCACCTTCCTTCTGAATCTCTCATATTTTAAAATTTTAAATTATCATTGTAGAGTGAGTTGGCTTTGTTTCTCTATTTTTCAATTCCATTGCTAAACACTGCTTTTTTTTCTTTGTAACTGATATCTTGTTTGCTGATAACTGCTACGATTTTCTCTGTAGCCCTGATGGTCCTGAAGCTACTTTTGGTGTGTCCAACCATGAGTTAACCCTCATCTATCCTGCCTATGAATTTGGTAAGGTATTTTGATCTAAGCATCGATTCCTTTTTCAATTCTGTAAAATAGTGAATTACTATCCTCGAATATTTCAGTCTGTACTCTGTATCTCAGATTTTCCATTGAATTATATGAGAATGTTTTAACATTGTTATGATTTTTGTTATTTTTTTACTATTTTCTATTTTTTCATGTTTTTTCTATGCTGCATTTGAGTAAAGTATTTTAAAAGTTATTCCTGTGAATAGATTTATCTAATTTATATAGAAATTGTTTTTAGTACTAACTATTTCATTTTTAAGATTTATAATTTACTTTTTCTGTTCATTTTGTTTTCTCTTTGTTTTTTGTTTGGGCTCTATTGTTATTTTTAATGGCAATTAATGCCTTCCTTTTTAATATTCTTAAGTATGACTTAATGAAAGCCTTTTTCACACTCTTTATTAAATCAATTTAATCTGGCATGGATTTAATATTCCAGTCATTTGAGTTTGCTGTATGTCAGGACTTGCATTCCGACCAACCATTTTAAGACAAAAACATCCCAAGTCAAACCCTACTGAACCTCATAGTTTAGGAAGTACAATTTCAGGTATAGACAAAAGACTTCTGTTTCTCTCATTAATTACTTTACAACGTTGTGTAAATAAATCATCCCATAGAGACTCAGTGATTGGTTTTGTTTGTTTTTAATCTGTTGAAATTAGGAAACCATACTCCAAACTCCAGAAATTCTACTGGCATACCAAAAACTACACAGAAATTCAGCAAACTACTTCTAGTATCATTTCGCTGTATGCAAGTCTAAGAATCCTTTGGAAAAAAGAATAATAACACCTGACTATATCTACCATTGTTTGAAATTATATTTGCACCAAGAGTTTTAAAATTAAGTGTACTTAAAAGTTGATAACATGAATATGAAGTAAATACATGTCAAAATACTTAACTCATTATTGAGGGGAGCATCAAACTGTTAGAACCAGTTCCATGTAGAATGACAGAGATTCTTTCTATAATTATCTACTGATAGATCTATTATTTATCATCTGCGTTGAAAGAGAAGAATGAAAAAATTAAAAATGAAATTAAAATCTGGTAAGCATTCTATAGGATAGCAAAATCATAGCATTTAATTTTGTACTTCCATTTTTTAGGCAGAAGCTATTTACAGCTATTGAAATAAAATGTACCAGGTAGTAGATACCCTCACAGAGTCTGGGACTAAGCAGTTGTGAAGAGTAATCCAATCAAAAGCCAATTCTCCTAGTGAAGTAAGGAATCCTTGGGCAGGCGTATTAGAAAATATTCCTGGGCCACCTTGTGGTATAATGGGTTAAGCTGCCACTGGAGCTGTCTGCATCTCATATGAGCACTGGTTGACTCCCCTTTGATGTCCTGCTTCTTACCAGCTCCCCTAGGAAAGCAACAGATGATGACCCAAATACCTGGGCTCCTGCCACCCACATGGGAGGCCCAGAGGGAGTTCCTGGCTCCTGGCTTTGACCTCTCAGTCACAGCCACTTGGGGAGTGAATGAGGGGATGGGAGATCTCTCTCTCTTTCTCTCTCACTCTGCCTTTCAAACAAGTAAAATCTTACTAGAAAGAAAGAAAAAAAGGAAGGAAAGAAAGGAAGAAAGAGAGAAGACAAGACAAGACTCCAGGACATACTCTCAATTATTTACCTTAAGTTCAAGTTTCATATATTTTAATAGTAATTTCCTTAGCTCTCTATAAGAGTGTCAACATCATTCATAATCACCCAAAATGCAACTTCCCAGTAACCGAATTTAAAACAATTGATTAAACTATTGCCTTGATCTTTAGTAATGTATTTCCCAGTCTTTTGTATATTAAATGACATCAATGTATTGCTATGTAACAAATTTGTAATTCTCTTTTTTTACTGTATCTAGGTCTTATTTTGACTGCTGTGATATTTGAATGGTGTTTCTCTTTAGTACCCTACATATTAAACCTTGAGTTCAAACTAGAGAACTCTGTGCCCTAATTCAGATATTTTGTTTAAATTTGAAAACTTGTACATTATTTGAAGTACTTTACAATTAGCTAAATTTTAAGCACTTACCGTTGAATGATTCTCATAACCACTTTGGCTGATCCAGTGAGTCTCATGGTGAAACAAGTGCACATAGGTCAGTATTTGAAAACTGATTCACTGTTTAAAATGATGAAATTGGGGTTGTCATTCTGTCTTAGAAAAAATCTCATAGTAATAGGCTTTCCGAATGGCAGCTAATTCCCTCAACGGTTCTGCACTTAAGAAAGGTCGAGAGAGGTGATGTCTTATAATAGAACATCCTCTTGCTTTTCCAGACTCACTGTCCTTGATCTGGCTAGCACACTAAAAAATATCATTGTTGCAAACTAATGAGTTTTTAACAGGCGAACCATTGATTTCATGGAAATCTAATTAAAACTTGAAGAGAATCAATAGTGTCTGAAAAATATGGAGGAAAATAGGTAGTTACAAAAATATAGTTATACATCCATTTTCAAACAGTACATATACTAACAGTTCTGGGGTAGAAATAATCATTGTGCTTATGTGTTTAGGTATAAAGGTATGGGAGTGAGAGTCAAAGGCATGGAAACAAGCGCTGTTGTTCAAGGTGAGTCCAAAAATAACGATTATGCCAGAGGACAACATTGGAGGCACCGACAGAGGATCAGGACGGGTATATCACTGCAGTGATCAAAACGCAGTGAGAGGGTAAGCAAGCGAATTGAATTCCACCTTGAGTTTCAAAACAACACGTTCGAATTTAAGGATGGGCTCTTCAGTATGGTAAGATAGGATTAGTCCTTTAGCTGTTGCTAAAACAAAGTATCTGAGGCTTGGTACTTTACAAAGAGAACAGGTTGACCCAGACCACAGTTTCAGGAGCTGAACGTCAACAATCAGTAACCCCATCTGTTTGCCTCTGGTGAGGGCCCACACCCTTGGCTGTGTCACCACACTGTGGGTGACATCATCTTGTGAGCATGTACGAAGGAGAGATCATAGGGTAAGACAGGAAGCCTGAGAGGGCTTCCTCTTGAGAGGGCCAGGCTTGTGCTTCCATAACAACTCTCTTTCCTGAGAGCTGGCTCACTCTCACTCCATGGGACCAGCAGTAATCCCTTCTGGGGTCAGTGCCCCAGTGACCTAATCTCCTTGCACTAGGTCTCACCTCGTAATGGTTCTACCGCCTCAGCACTACCACATGGAATACCAAACTTCCAACCCACAAAACCTTCGGGGACACATTGAAATTGCATTCAAACCATGGAAGCATGAAAATTGACAGAAGCAGGGCCAGTGTTGTTGTTGAGCAGGTAAAACAGCCACCTATGAGGCCAGCATCCCATATGGGCAAGGTTTGAGCCCCAGCCGCTCCACTATTGACCCAGCTCCCTGTTAATGGCCTGGGAAAGCAGCAGATAATTACCCAAGTACTTGGGTCCCTGTACCCATGTGGGGAGACCCAAAAGTAACTTCTGGCTCCTGGCTTTGGCTTAGCCCATGCCTGACCATTGCACCTATCTACAGAGTAAAACCATTGGATGGAACAATCTCTCTCTCCTCTCTCTCTCTCTCTCTCTCTTTCTGAAACTCTGACTTTATAAAAAAGGAAAATTAACAGAAGGACATCGCAGCCCTCCAATACAGCAGTGAAAGAAACCAAGGGTGCTGAAGAAGTAAATCAATGTGAACAGTGCTGCAATGGTATGTAAGATTTCAGGGAACCTGGCCACCAGTACAGGATGGGTGAAAATGGAAGTATGGCTTAAATGGTGAATATATACAACAGGACATTGCTTTAATTTTTTTGTTTGTTCCTCAGAAACAGGAAAAACAAGTATGTGTGTTCACTGATGATAAAAAGCAGTGGAGAGAAAGAAGACAGGTATACAGGAAGTAAGAGATGCTAGAGAGATAAGAGACTCTGAAAATAATATGAGCAGCAAGAATTGCCATTGTTTGTGTCCATGGTTGGTTAGTCATGTTTCACCCCCAACTCCCAGATGGAGCAACAAAGAATCAGAGATACCACGAACTGGTCTGACAGGAAGCAACCAGAAATGAACAACTCTGGGGTCAAAGAGAATTTGGGAAGTATCCTTACCCAAGTTCTTCCATACCAAAATTAGGGTGGAGGGATTGCCAAGGCACAGGACTGGGACCGTGGCTTCATTTTAATGACTTGAAAATAGTTAAGTCTTGTAAGGAGAGAGATGCATGAAATGTGAAATGAAAGGGTGAGAACTGAGAGAGTGCCCATCTAATGGACCTATGTTTTCCTGCTGCAGCTTGAAGGCGAAAATCATCTTTGGTAAGTGTGTTGGGAAAATTTGGTACCATGACTTGCAGAACTTTAGGGAAGTAATGTAATCTTGGAATATCCTTGGGAACTATTCAACTTTATCAGCAGTTCTGGCTGCAGGCCTGTAACAACACGGTGTACTATTTCATTGCTTTTAATTGTACCACAGGTAAAATGATGCCCTACCAATAAGGACAGCTCCTAGGACTCATGTTCAATCACAAATTTTAAAAGAATTTCACACTTTATGAAATATATATGGCAGACCTATCTCACAAGGCTGAGATATTATTTGGGGTCATAATAAGTTGCACTATAGAATGTTCATATACTGGAAAGAAAAGTTTACTTCTGAGAGTATTAAGGATTCTATAAGGTGCCTAGTTTAATTCATATCCACTGAAATTTACCTTTATGAAAAAAGTACTGTTGGAAAGATATTTTAAGCATTATTCATTTAAAACAGTTGAAAGTAGAAAATTTGTCACCAACTGGCTTCCAATTTGGGTTGTAAGAAGCTTCAATGAACAGTTTGAATCCAAGGAGCTCATCTACTAAAATTGCATAAAATGGGAAAAAGAAAGGCTAACTAGATCTTTAATGAAGGTATCAAAAGCCACCTACCTGTGCTCTACAGCAAGGAGCATGAGCGAGCAGTTGTGCAGATGTTACTGATTTAGAAACCAGCGGTCTGCAGCTCGCCTCTCCCATTCCCACCCTGCACACTGGCAGAGACTGGCATCCAGGAGAGGCAGGGCCACTCACTCACGAGGCTGAGGAAGCAGTGGTGCTACTTCTCACAGCCTTGTGAAAAGTCATCTGGAATATATTTGGCAGTTCTAATCCCCACTGGGTAAAAAGAATATGGGAAAAGCTCAAAAAATATTCAAGCAGAATTTTTCAAAAATGACATGGAGCTTAGACTGTTAGGGCTATTGTTAGACCCTCCGAGTGAGGATGCTAACACGTTGAGAGGCACACCCCAGAGACTCAGACTCCAGACCAGCTGATGCAAAAGCAAGAGGATTTATTCGGTGTCTGCGCAGAAGGGCCTCCTGAACTCGGGAGTCCAGAGAGCGCCCCCAGCACAAAGCCACACAGTTTATATACCCTCAGCGACCAATCAAAAGCACTATAGAGTCCATGCACACAGCAGTCCAATCCGCGAGTTGATCATGTGAAAGACATGTGTCTTCTATCCAATCAGCTACGGGATCACATGGGAGGCATGCACCTCGTCGCCATTTTGTTGTTTACTTCTTTAGTAGTTCCTTTCCCTGCAAGCACCATCTTGTTCACCCTGAGGGGGACGACGTTTCGCTCCCTTTGTTCCCCTTGTGGGAGAGCGGCGTCCCGCTTCCCACACCGTTATTTGAGTATTAGGAGGCATACAAACTGGGTTAGGTCTTAGCACAGCCAGGCACAAGTGTCGCAGCTAGCTAAGCATAGGGTCCCTTATTTTTATAGCTGCACCTAATTTTAGCTTTGGGGGAAAAAGTTTAGGGCTATAATTCTTAAACTTTAATTTTATTTGGGGCAAAGGTAACTTCTTGTTTTTAATGGTATTGGCTTAGGTCACTCCATCTTGGTTTGATTTTTAAGGTTCTTCACTATCTGATGATAATGTGGACATGAATAGCATATTAGTATGGAAACAAATTCTGGAGATGATCTCAGACTGCTGCACCCTCAAATGGAAAGCAAATGGTACAAGGAAAAGCAAAGCACTTCGAAAGCACCTGGCCTTGACAATGTACCTCTTTTAGCCCTGAAGCAGTAGCAGTATTTGTGTATCCTTGTTGTATTGTTTTTATTGCTATCGTGTGCTAATAATCAAGGACTGACAACATACGTGGCATTGCACTGAGCCAAGAAAACAATGCTGTTTCAATTCCTTGGGATTATTCCTTAAAGGAGATAAAGGAATTAAAATACATCAAGGAAGAGGAAAGAAATAATGTAAATAAGTGACTTCTGCCTATTCTGAGTGTATGTTTCCTTGCTGTTTCCTTTTATGCCTCTTGACCAATTGCTTTCAACTTGGGAGGTGAACCTTCACTGCGAGAATCCTTGCTAAGAACACTGCTATCTTGAAATAACTGAGAGGATGAAAGAAGGCGAGCTCAGTGGGTTACAAGGAGAAGAGTAATTTCAGAGCAAAATGGGAGAATACTGGGGGGCTGGACGGACCAAAAAAAGGTGGCGACATCCATCCCAACAGATGTGTCCTTTTAAGAGGACATAAAGGAAACTCCACACAGATGAGAAAGGCAACCCTCCCTAATGTGAACTCATATACAGATGAGCGAATGTTTTTAATTATGTGACTAAAATATACATTGATTGAGGGCAGAGAATCCCCAATACTCTAAAAACAGCATGAGATGGGGTTATCAGGATAAAGAATTATGCCAGAGAGGCTATAAGTATGTTACTAAAGTGAAAATTGCAATTTATACCTTGCATGGATAGACTGTGATATAGGCATTTTTAAATTCGCTATATCTGTTTGGGATGAGAATCACGTTCATTGCACACTTCCATATGAAACAGCAGAACATTTAAGGGGATTAATTCAATCAGGACTGATTCTGTATGATCAAGATTTGACTTTGGACAGTCTTAGGTATGAGTCAGCTTTTCCTTACCATCATGAAACACCTGAGGCAAGCTAGCATTATAAAGAAAAGAGGCTTATTTAGCTTCATGATTCCGGGGGTGCAAAGTCTAGGGGTCTTATCTTGGCAGTGACCTTCTAGCTAACAGAGTCCCAGGACAGCACAGAAGACCACATAGTAAGGGACAGGAAAAGTGTGTGTCTGTATATGTCTTTATCAGACTGTGGTCTCTGCCTCTCTGCTTATAAAGCCATCAGGATTCTATCATCAGGCTCCACCTTAATAACTTCAGCTAATCTTAATTATTTTCTGAACACCCCACCTCAAACCACTTCAGTTGCATTAAGTTTCTACCTGTTTAATAGTGTTAACTTATGAATTTGGAGTTTAAATTCCTCCATGAATTTAGGGCCCCGATTAATACAAACCATACCACTTTGTAAGGATAAATATTTACTGAGCACACAACATGTGTTAGGCAACAGTGCTAAGCACATTTTATTTTATTCTTATTCTTTCTAAATATCCTACATTACAGGCAATAGTATTCTTCTCACTTAAGAGATGGGGCCAATAGCCAGCATGTTTTGTAGTCTAGTAGAATTCAGACTTTCTCTCAAGTGGCAATAGTCATTAAAAATCTCTGATTTTGTTCAACAATTTATTTATTTGAAATGCAGAGGTATAGAGCAAGTTACAGAGACAGAGAGGGGTCTTCCACCTGCTGGTTCACTCCCCAAATGGCCACAATGGTCAAGTCTGGGCCAGGCCAAAGCCAGGAACCTGGAATTCCATCTGGGTCTCCCACATGGGTGCAGGGGTCCAAACACATATTCCGCTGCTTTCCCAGGCTATGAGCAGGAAGCTAGATCAAAACAGAGCAGCTGGAACTCGAACTGGAGCCTATATGAGATGCCAGCCTCACAGATAACCCACTTCACCATCGTACTGTCCCCTCTTCTTTGTAAGTGAAAACATCGGCTCACTTGCAAAAAGCACCAGGGGTTTGACGAGTGACTTAAAGCACCCCAGAAACATCAATTACTGTGGAACAAAGACCAAAGAGCAAGGGTGGATTGGTTCCACCCACCAACCTGTAGCCCACAGGCAAGCCTCACAAACAGCTGGAAAAATCATTTGCCCTTCACACAGCAGTGAGCTGCACTCCTCTAGCGCAGGCTTGTTCCAAAGCTGATGTTTTTCTCTGGTCTTCCTGCCAAGAGGTGGGGAAGCACAAGAGAAGCCCCGGCCAGCGCCAGCGGAGGTTCAGCCCCGACCAGCCAAGGATACATTGGGCTCCTGTCCCGCAGTGCTCAGCTGCGTGGTGGAGAGAGGGTGGGACACTAAGCCCCAGACTTCCGGCTCTACATCGCCACCATGGGAGAGGTCAGCGGACCCACACACATCCCTGTCTTCTCTGCAGTGACTTTCCTTGTTCTCAGAACCTAGAAGCAGACTGATAGGAGCTGAGGTTCAACATTCAGTGCGGCAAGTCCATGATAAACTTCCCAGATCAATATTTCATCTTCCTCTGTCCATGGCAGGGTTCATTTCAATGTAGGATTCTCTTGGCCACCTGAGTTCAACTTCCGTATCAGTCCCACCCATGGAAAAGGAAAATGACTGGGGAGTCTGGAAATGTTCTGAAACTCTTTCAATGACAAAGAACCACATTCTTTCCTCACTATCTTCCAGGAAACCATTTATCTTTCTGCTGTTGGGAAAGCAGTTTCCTATGTGTTTAGAAATGGCTCCAAGTGCCTGAGCGCACACACACACACCCCATGATCCGTTGGCTGGCAAGACCTGCATCTGTGCTGCTTGGGCTTCCTGGAATCTCTTTAGAATTTAGCCCAAGAGAGACATGAAAATAAAGTTTATGTATTGGGTTTCAACATGTATTTGTTACCCGGGACTATCAAAACAAATCACCGTGAACTTGGCCAAGTCTTAAGTCTGGGTATCTGCAGGGTCCTGTTTGCAGACTCTGGAGAGAATTCTTGATTGACTCTTACAGCTTCTGGTGGCTCCAGACACTGTTTTCCACATCACTCCAATCTCTGCCTTCTTGGGCACCTGCATTTCTCCCCCTCTCTCTGTCTTCCCCTTTTCTGTCTCTTGTAGGGACATTTACCATTGGTTTTAAGATCCACCCTAATCCAAGATGATCTTATTTTAGGATGTTTACTCTAATCACATCTGTAAAGAACCTTGTTGCAAATAAGGTCATTTTATGAGGTTCTGGGTTGATATATTTTAGGGGAGATATCACTCCAGTCACGACAACCCCTTATTCCCATGACATGATAAAGACAGAATTTTTCATTAAAAATGTAATTATTTGAAGCTAAATATTTCAAAGATTAAAACAATTTGGCATTTTTGTAGCCCAAATCCAAATTAAAGAAATGGTAGTATTTGCCATATTTATTATTTTATTTACTTTTTAGAAAATAGACTGCTACAGATACAACATGCCTAATCTTATTCCTTGCCAACTCATTCCAAATAGAGTCACCATCCCTAAATACGCTTTTACCGTTCATTTATATAATTTTAGGAACATAAAGGTCTATTAAAAGGTTGATAAGGAAATTGAATTGAATGATAAGTTTATTTATGCTAAATGTATTTTGAAATCCAGACAGTTTTTCCAGAATGCCTACTTTCTTTGAAGTTTTTGAAGACCTCTTATATAAGCAAGATGATACAAGAAAACCTACTTAACTTATTTTAGGCTATTGGATCTGAAACTTGAGAGTCAGAATATTTTCTCTCAGCATTAGAATTTTATGGAATATTGTGCCATAGTAATCTTACAATATTGTGATATCGAAGGGGGTAATTGTGTGAATGGTCCACATACACCTTACAGCATATGTGATTATGAGGCAGAATATTCCTTAATTTTCTTCCAAAATAGTTCCTCTACTGCTGTGCTGTGATTCTGAATATGCCTATGCCCACTGTTTCTAAATTAAGACTGTGTTTCAATAATCATCACTGTATTTTCTTTTCTAGAAGAGAATGTATAAATAACTTTTTTATGGGCCTCATATTAGTATTTGTATGGTCTTACTTGAGCTTACTATGCTGAAGAAACTTATGTATCCCATTCTATCATTATACCCAAATGACCACCAAAAAAAAAAAAAAAAGTAGCTTCTGATATATGACTAATTTTCCTTGGACCAGAGATGATGGCACAGGCAAATGGCCTTTGTCATGCAATAGCAAACATTTCAGCACAGCTCCTTTATCTTGTCCCATGATACAATGCAACCAAGGAGGCAGCTAAGCCCTTTAAAAATTGCATTATTCAGGAGTTCAAGTTTTCATAGCCTGTGTAGTCCATATTCCATACAACATGAAGTTCATATAAACCAGAAATGCTCATTATATTTTACCATAATCCTGAAGACTTTTGGCATTTCTCTGGACTCTTGATATAAAGGCCCTGTGCTGCTGAACAGATATTTATTATGTATAAACTTGCCTAAGCTTAGGTCACTAAATATAAATGTATCAAACTAAATAAGAGTGTACCAATAAATGTAAAATAACAAGAACCAAGGGAAAGAAAAGGGATTGGGAAGGCGTGTAAAGAGTAGGGTCGAGTGAATTTCACCAGAAATGCTGGTTTATATAAAATCATTGCCGTTGAGCCACCAAAGTAATTTTGAGCTTCTTGTCAGCAAATGCAGGCAAAGAATGCACTACATGGTGTGAATTATCTGATAACTGACAGCTCACTAATTCTTGACAAGATGCATTTTCTTTTCCTTGACATATAAATGCTCAATAAAAATGTCTCAGATAAATATGAAGTAATTTATTCTGGTTATTCTAGAACCAGCTGTGCCTTCAGGAATAAGAAATAATTTTGTCAAGCTCTTTCTTTTTTACACTGACCTTCAGTGGAAAGGAATAACAGAGAATGATGGCTCTGTAAAGGATACTCTATGGAAAACTAAGGGACTAAACTACAAGCAAGTGATTTTCTGAAACCCCAATTGAAGCAGTAATAAAGATTTTGAAATCTAAAAGAATATTTAATATATGACATGCTTTTATCTTGGAATTTTAATTTCCTCACATGGATTTTTAGCAAAAGCTGAAAAATGATTGTAATATAAATATTCCATGTTTTTGACCAAAAGAAAAGGCAAAGTTTGAGATGCCAGGAGTCAGATGACAAGCTGTTAAACAAGAAGACTGTCTTGTATTCCAATCACCTTGTACATACTTGTGCAGCAAACGCTCCCATAGGCAGAGTCATACTTCTCCAAAAGAATAACTTTAGATCAACTCAAATTGCACCAATAGGACACCTCCTTATCAACTCCTAAATTGGGTAGACATTTCACACAGCAGCTAGCCCACCACATGGGGCCTGCCTACATCCCAGATGGAAGTGCCTGGGTTCGAGCCCCAGCTCTGCTTCTCATTCAAGCTTCCTGTTAAGCTTTATGAAAGGCAGTGGGGACAGCTCAAGCATTTGGGAACCTGTCAAACACATGCCAGAACTAGACTGAGTCCCCAGAACTTGACATCAGTCTGGCTCAGCCCCAGTTGTCACAGGCATTGGAGGAGTGAATCAGTGGTTGGAAGAGCTCTCTCTCTCCCTCTCCCACCCTCCCTCTCTGCCTTTCAAATATAATGAAAATAAATCAAAATTGGAAAAAATAAATTATGGCTAGTGATGTTGAATGAGAGGCTAGGTCAGAGAAACATAGACATGGGAATTACTAATTGTTCTTTTCTACTAAAATCACCTCTGGTTTTTGGCAAGAACAGCGTGCAGAGAGCTCCACTGGGTTGATGAAGCTGCACATTCCATCACCCCCACGTAACTGGATGAGTGCTGTTGAACATGCTGTGTAGTATCAACCATTTGGATAATGCTGAAAATTTTCTGCCAATATCAACTATTTTGGTTTGGGCAGCAATTTGTTTTTAATCTGTTCTTAATGATAAATATGTTCAATTTTCCTTTGCAATCAGACCTGAAATGTGATGTAAGATCAAGTCATCAGCAAAGAACAGAGTGTTTTTTAATATAGCTTTTGGTAATCTTGTGCATCTATTCATATATTCAGCAAGCACTTATGTCTGATATGTATATACTAAGGGTCATCCTCCGTTCTGGGGACACAAAGACAGAGTGTCTGCCCTCAGCAGAGTTTCAGATGATTGCAATACAATGTCAAAACTGTTGAAACAGATAATTTGACAACAAGAAAACAACAAATAGGGAAAAAATTCAGCATGAGTGAAAGGCTGCAGAAACAACATAAAAGCAAATCAGACTAACACAGTTGGCCAGAATCTGAATTATGACATACAACAACAAAGTATGCTCAAGGATATATAAGAAGAACTAGAAAGACTGAGGAAGGAATTAGTCAATATTATATTAACAAGATGCACATTAAGCCTTGTGGGAGACGAGATGAAGATCCTGTCTCCTGGCTTTGGCCTGACACAACCCTGGCCATTGCAGCCATTTGGGGAGTAAACCAGTGGAAGGAAGATCTCCTTCTCTCTCCATCTCCCTATCCCCTCCCTCTTTTTGTGTAACTCTGCCTTTCAAATAAATAAATAAATCTTAAGCAAAAAAAAGAAGAAAGAAAGAAAGAAAGAAAGAAAGAAAGAAAGAAAGAAAGAAAGAAAGAAAGAAAGAAAGAAAGAAAGAGGAAGGGGGGAGGAAGGAGGGAGGGAGGAAGGAAAAGAAAAAAGACACTGGCCAGGATACTTGGGCTTAATACCTGATTCCAGCTCCTGTCTTCAACTTCCTGCAGATACAGACCTTGGGAGGCAGTGGAGATGGCTTTCGTATTTGGGTTTCTGCCAGTCAGCCATGTGGGAAACGGGTTGTGAGCCTGGCTCTTGGCCTTGGCTCTGCCTGGCCTTAATTATTGCAGGTATGTGGGGACTGAACTTGCAGATAAGAGCTCTCTTTCCTCTTTCTCTATCTATCTCTCAAAACTTTTTAAAAATATTTAAACAAACATAGCAAGCAGAAAAATATAATATCTATAAAATTAGAAACTCAAAATTACCATGTCTAATCTAGAAATTAAATAGGACTGAAGAAAGAGTGAACTGAAAAATCATTTTAAAAGAGCTCCCCAGAATGTATTGTAAAATGTGTAAATGAAAAATTTATAGAACTGGAAGACAAAATAATATATTTGACATATACAGAGAGTTCCAGGAAAAAATGGAAAATGTGAGTGAATAGTTAAAGAGATATCTGATGAGGATATTTAGAGTACAGATATTAATGTCAGATAGCCTTTCAAACAAAAAAATCATTTAATATGAAAAAAAGCTTCAACTCAGCAAAAATATATAAATTTCTATTTTTTTTTTTTTTTTACAGGCAGAGTGGACCGTGAGAGAGTGACAGAGAGAAAGGTCTTCCTTTTCCGTTAGTTCCCCTCCAATGGCCGCCGCGCCCATATGGCATGCCGACGCTACAGCCTGAGGATTAACCTACTATGATACCATGCCAGCCCCAAATAATTGGTATCTTGCATATCACATCCTCTTCTGAAAAAACAGTGGGTTAGAAATCAATGAAACAGCAAATAGCTTACAAAGCAAACAAGAACACATTTGGAAATTTCAAAAATCAGTGTAGATGGCAAAATCACAAAGAAAAAATGTACATGTGTAAAACTGAATGATAATGAAAATTTCATGTACCAAAATCTTTTTACTTTTAAGTATCTCATAAATTTGTATGTTGGAAGAAATACAGAGATTTAAATTTTATGAAGAATACAGTCTCAGAGGAGATAAAAATTGAGAAAAACACCAAGGGCCTTCAACGAATTTGGTACATGGGTTTTCAGATTATTCTTTAGATTCTTTTTTCTTATCATTTATTTTTATTATTAATGAGAACAGATTTCATGTATTTCATAGAATTCTAAGAACATGATACTTCCCTTCTTCTTTCTTCCTCTGTCTCTCCTTTCTTTCTTTTATGTTTTAATTTGTGCAATAATATACTTTCAATTATAATTAATTTTATACCATCTTTTTAATAAATGGTATAGTACATCACTAAAAATTAAAAACAGACAAGGATCTAATCTTACGTTATGACATTTTAAGCCATAATGTTCTCTATCAAAGGACTCTACCCATCAGCAGCTCTCAGTGTAATACACACTGTACCTGTTCTGAAGTTTCTGTCTTGTCGACCAAAAATCAAAGACAGAAAACCAATTGATGAGCACTAGATTGTCAATAATTTAATCAGGCCCTCTCTGTCTGACTCTGGCTTTCTCCTCATCATCAAGGCCACACTGCTGTGGCTCAGCTCTCAGACCCTTGCCTTGCAAATGATCTCACTGCGTTTCAGGGCACTACCCATTCTCCATAAGAGTCATCGTCCCCAAAACAACAATAAGACATCTGATTGGGCACGTTCTTTGCCTGAAATCATTTCTTGGCTCCTGTCTTATTTTCCTATGACTGATGTAACAAATTACTCAAACATACTGAAACAAGCAAAAATGAACAAGTTAAAAGAAGATAAATTCACTTTCTTTCATGAGTAATCATGAGTCTCATTGGGCTACAATCCAGGTCTCAGCAGAACTGCGTTCCTTCAGGAGACTCTAGGGGAGGATCTGTTCCTTTGACTTCTCCAGCATCCTTGGGCCACCCACATTTCTTGGTGCCTGGCCCTCTTTGTCCATTTTCAAAGCAAGCAGTAATAAGGTCAAGCCCATTCATCTCCCTCTGCTACTTGATGAGACCATTGTGATTATATTGAATTACCTAGAAAATCTAAGATTATAGTCTTAAACTAAAGTCAGTAGATTAGCAACATTCTTCTATATAATGGAACCAGATATATTTATAGATTTAATAAATTAGGATATGGTTATCATAGGGTGCTATTATTTTGCCAACTGCAGCTCCTTTTTGTCAAGATCAGCTCATATATTTGTAAGATTAAGAAGAGTGTATAATGATTCATTAGTGTGCAGTAAAATATTAGAACTTTAGTTATGAAATTTTACATTTTTGTCACATGAATAATTAAAATTAATTAATTTTATTTGTATTTAACCCTAATTTTTAAAATCATAATTAACATATACTCGGGTATAATATGTATGTATGTGGGAACACTTGTTAATAGATGTTTCAGGGTGGAAGTTGTGGCACACGAGTTAAGCTGCCACTTAGGATGCTTTATCTGATTGCATGGGTTCGAATCCCACCTCTGCTTCTTATCTGGCTTCCTACTAATACACAGCCTGGGAGAAAGCTAATGATGACACAAGTACTTGAATCACTACCCCATCTGGGAGTCCTGGTTGGAGTTCCTGGCTCTGGGCTTTAGCCTGGTGCAACCCTGGCTGTTGCAGGCATTTGGGAGAGAGAACTAGTGAATGGAAGTTCTATCATATACCAATCTATCTATTTTTGTCTATCTATATTTATCTTTCATCTACCTGTATCTCTATCTTTGTCACTTTGCATTTCAAATAGATAAATAATTAAATATTTTTAAAAGATACTGATTCGATATATTTCAGAAATTAACATAAAGGATAAAACTTAAACCCACTTTTGAGTCTAATTACTCAAGAAACTGAATTTGTGATAGCAATTTGTGTGTGTAGAGCATACATTGGACAATTTTTGCATTAAATACATGTTGGAGAGTGAAGAGAGTAGAATTGGGTAAGAGCAGTTCATCTGCAATGCACTCACAACAAAAGTGTCAACCGATGCCAGGGGAGCTCTGTGTGGGGAGCAACTGGGAGCAACTCGGACTAGACTAAGTTACTGGAATTAAGACTTATTCTATGCATCTGCTCTCCCACAATATGGCGCTGAGAAGGGAGAAACAGCTTCTACACAGCTGCCTCCAGTTCAACCAATAAACTGTAGGACCTACTCCTGATTGGAGGAGAGCAGCGTACTCGGCGTGTGGGTAGCAGAGTTGGGATTGGTGGAAGAGGACTATAAAGGAGGAGAGAGACAGCATGCACCAGGAACATCTATCTAAAGGAACACCTGAGCAGCCCCTGAGAGAGCCGGCCGGCGGTGTGCCGCTCCCCCGCGGAAGTGGGGAAAGTGGCTAGGGGGAACCGCCCTTCCACGGAGGTGAAGGGACGGTAGCCAACCCAGGAAGAACCAGCAGCAAACCCGGGGAGGGCCGAGCAGACAAAAGAACAGCGCAGGGTCCTGTGTCGTTCCTCCACGAAGAGGGGGAGCGACACTCTGGAGTTGGAATGGCCTCACATAGCTAACAGACCTTAAAAGAAGAGGGTGGTGTCTTGAAACAGCCATGAAGCAGGCACTGAATGCAGATACAGTCGTGGAAGGGGTATGGGCTTAGACAGGGCATTCTATTCTACTCAGGCAAAGCTATCCACATTCCAACTGCTGTCACATATGTGAGTGTCCCATTCCTAAAGAGCAATCCAGAGTGTACAACAGCCACTACAGTGCTCAGCTGGATTTATGATCAGAGCAAACAACAACTCTCCTAACTGGGCCACCTGATCTCTTCACTTCCTCCCTCCTCACTGCCTTCTTTAGCACCTTCCCGAATCACAAAGAAGGAGAGGCCATCCCAGCTCTACAGACTGCTCTTGTTGCTTCCCGGGCAGCACGCTTTCCTCTGCTCAACTGCCCTTGCTTCATCTGTAAACTCAACAGTTCATCTTTCCTGAACCAACTAAAATGCTATTTCCGGATCTTTCCAAGACTTCTCCAGGAAGAATGAATTGGCCAGTCTTCTGTCTTCCTGCAGTATTTGGTTCATACAGAAAGTATGGTACTCACCAATCATACGAACTCCTCTGATCTAAAATAGCTGTTCTCCCAAGCTGGCTGCAATATGCTTTTGTGCAGTGGCTTTGACTTATTTATCTTCACATTTCTACTGCTTAGCAAAGTGCATGGGATATATAGTGTTCGATAAATACGTGCTGACTCACAGCAAAAGAAGAAAATACTGAAAGATGCTAACACCAAAATGTCTAGACTTCTGCCTAGGTGTTCCTGAGATTTTCATGTGAGATAAACCTTATCCTGTGCACTGCACTATCATGAGGGCAGGCATTGGCAGCAATTCAGGGGCATGTTTGAATGAAAAACAAAGCACTATCAAATAGTGAAACACTAGACTTGAGTTTAAGGTACTCAATCTTAGTTCTACCCCTTAATATGTATGTAATATTGGCCAAGTGATTCAGCCTCTCTAGATTGCACTGTTTATTCTGTAAAAGCTGTTAAATCTGATGAATCAGATGTGTTTACAGTCACTTTTTTTTTTTTTTTTTTGACAGGCAGAGTGGACAGTGAGAGAGAGAGACAGAGAGAAAGGTCTTCCTTTGCCGTTGGTTCACCCTCCAATGGCCACCGCAGCCGGCGCACCGCACTGACCCGAAGCCAGGAGTCAGGTGCTTCTCCTGGTCTCCCATGGGGTGCAGGGCCCAAGCACTTGGGCCATCCTCCACTGCACTCCCTGGCCACAGCAGAGAGCTGGCCTGGAAGAGGAGCAACCGGGACAGAATCCGGCACCCCGACCGGGACTAGGACCTGGTATGCCGGCGCCGCAAGGCGGAGGATGAGCCTTTTGTGCCGCGGCGCCAGCCGACAATCACTTCTAACTCTAAACTTCTGTAGTTATCTTCTTTCTTCAGTGACTCATCTCTCTTTAGAATGTTTTCATATTGAACTTACTCTAAATTGCCTGATTTGTTTATTCATTATTTTATCCTATTAAAATAACTCTACCTTTATAATACACTCTAGTAATTAAATGAAAAATTTTATTATAATTTTTGAATTTTCATATCTGTGAACAACTTTATTTTGTTATATTTTCATACCTTTTTAAAAATATCTCAGCTTCTGGTGTTTTCAGTTTTTATTTTGTCATATTTCTGAATTATTACTCATTTTACATTATAGTAATTTCCAAAAAAGGTTATTTCTACCATAATTGCTATAAAAGTGAATTCTAGGAGATTATACTATTAAGTATAATTCTATTTATTGCAAGGTACAGGGCTACTGTATTTTATCTTTCAAAATAAGAAAATATATTCTACATACATTATGATAATATAATTCTGAGTTAAAATATTGAACAAATAAACATAATACCCAGGATATACCTGTCCAAGATAACTTTTTGACTATTATTCATCGGTTTGAAATGCAGAGTCACAGAGAGAAAGAGAGAGAGGAAGAGAGACAATTTCCATCCACTGGTTCATTCCCCAAATATCTGTAACAGCTGGGTGTGGGTCAGGCCAAAGCCAGGAACTTTATCCAGGTCCCCCATGTGAATGGCAGAGACCCAAGTACTTGAGCCATTATCTGTCTGCCTCCCAGGACGTGCATTCTCAGGAAGCTGGATTGGAAGTGGAGGAGGGACTCCATCCCAAGCACTCTGACATGGGATGTGGGCATTCGAAACAGCGGCTTAATGAGCTGCACCATGACATCCACCCCTAAAACACAATTCAAAATATGATTATAGAGTGACATCTGTAAAAAATAGTAAAACATTTTGAAAGTCCCCTTTTCCATAAAAACCAAGAAGCACTGGGAAAAATTTTCAGAAATCAACTTTTCAGAACTATGGAATTTAAAGACTTGCATCAATTTAAGAAAACATAGAATCAAGAAAAAGTGACTGGCACATCTCAGTAATAACACTATAACCCTATCCTTCTTCTCCAACTCCATGACAACCTTGAAAACTAAACTCTGGATTCATACTAAAAACCAGTAGCCTGGCATCTACTGGAGGGTACAAAATTAGATTTGGGATCCTTCAGAGAGAACACCCAGAGAACTATCATTACTTTAACTTTCTTATGACTCTCGAGAAGACCTTGCAAAGTGTTTTCACTTGATCTGACTCAGAGTTTTCCCACTGTGACAAAATCTTCCCTCTATAGAATTTGTTGAAAACAATCATTAGTAGCTGGTGTACATTTTGGCTTCCTGAAGCAGTGGATAGTCATTGCGGCAAACAATCTGCTATACAATGAAACTTAAAGGGACAACTAGGAAATAGGGTTTTATAAGCAAATTTTAAGTGCTCTGACATATTGCTAGGACCACAGAAGCCTGCATGCATATGTAAGACTGTGTGAATATTAAGGACAAATGTGAAAAGGCACTAAGCCTTCATTTCTGGCTAACCTGGAGGATTTACATGAACACCAAGTAAGGTTATGGCCCGCATGAACAACAGCCTCTCAGCAAAGACAGGAAGATTTTTGTTTCAGTTATTAAAAAGCAGATCTATCCAACCATCAGCTCACCAATAAGCTAACTTGACATAGATTCCACTGTACAAACACACAAGAATACAGACTTTATGGAATTAACCAAGAGCTAATCATGAACAACAATAAATAATGAGGGAGAAGAATCTCATCCTCACAGTTGCTAAATTAAATTTTTTAAAAGTCCAACTTTTACAAAAAAATTGCAAGATAGGCAAAGAAACAACAAAGTAAAATAACAAAGTATAGCAGAAGGTAAAAATTAGTGAATAAAATTGTTCTTGAGAAAACCGACATATTGGACTTACTAGATGAACTTCTAAATCAGCTATCTTTATATAGTCAGAAAACTAGAGGAATTCATGTCTAACACTACAAAAAAGTACAACAAATGGTTCACCAAACAGAGGAAATAGAAGTGATATGCACTACTTGAATAAAAATTCCTTAGGTAAAAAGTATAATAACTAAAATGAAAAATTCACTAGAGAGACGCAAGCAGATCTGAATAAATAGGGTCAAGAATCAACAAACCTGGAGCCGGTTTAATTGCATAGTGTGCAGTGCCGGCATCCCATAAGGGCAACAGTCAAGTTCTTGCTGTTCCACTTACAATCCAGCTCTCTGCTATGGGCTGGGAAAGCAGCAGAGGATGGCCCAAGTCCTTGGGCCCCTGCACCCGCATGAGAGACCTGAAAGAAGCTCCTGGCTCCTGGCTTCAGATCAGCACAGCTCCAGAACTTGTGGCCAACTGGGTAGTGAGCCAGCAGATGGAAGACCTCTCTGTCTCTTTCTCTCTGCTTGTCCTTTAAATAAATCTTTAAAAAATTTAAAAAATAAACAAACCTAAAAAAATTGATTGAGATTATTCTCTCAGAAAGTTAAAAAAAAAAACACATAAAACAGTGTCAGAGACTTATGGAACACTATCAAATGTGTCAACAGATATAAAATAGAATTTTTGGAAAGAGAGGAGTAGCAAACATATATAAAAATAATGGCCAGAAACTTCCTAGATTTGCTTTATTAATCTACACATCCAGACAATTCAATGAATCTCAAGCCTGATAAAGACAGACAGATTCATGCTGAGACATTTCACAGTCAAAATGTCAAAACCCGAAACAAGCAGCATTTTAAAAGAATTATTTATGTATTTAAAAGTTAAAGTTACAGAGAGTGAAGCAGAGACAGAGAGAGATCTTCTGTCTGCTGGTTTACTCCCCAGATGGCTGCAAAGGTCAGGACTGAGCCAGACTGAAGGCTGGGTCTAGGAGCCAGGAGCCTCATCTGGGATGCCCATGGTGTTGGCAGGAAACCAAACTTGGGCCATTTTTTGTTGCTTTTCCCAGACAATTAGCAGGGAGTTGGATCACAAGTGAAGCAGCTGTGACACGAACCAGAATTCACATGGGATTCCAGCATTGTAGAGGGCAACTTTACACACTCTGTCACAATGCCGGCCTCCAAACATTATCTTGAAAGTCACAATAGTAAACTGATTCATCACATACAAGAGATCCTCAGTAAGATTGGTAGCAGACTTACCAGAAACCACTGAGGCTAAGAGACAGCATGATAAAATATTCAATGTGATAAAAGGAAAAATTTGTCAAGCAAGAATTTTATATACAGCAAAGATTTCTTTCAAATAATCATGAGAAACCAAGGTATTTTCAGAAAAATGAAAACTGAGAATTTGTTGCTGGCAAGAAACAGGAGTTACTTGCACAGAATTGAAAGATACTTGGCAGTAACCACATGAAGAAACAAAGAACATCAATAAAAATGAAACTATAGGTAAGACAGCATAAATTAACTTTCAGATTGTAACTGTTATTCTCTTGGCATAAAAGATAAAGGTATAAGCAATAGTTATAAATCCGTATTGATGGACAGTCAATGGATCCACATGTTATTTGTGCATGATTAAGAATATAAAGGAAGGCCGACACCACAGCTAAATAGGCTAATCCTCCGCCTAGCGGCGCCGGCACACCGGCTTCTAGTCCCGGTTGGGGCGCCGGATTCTGTCCCGGTTGCCCCTCTTCCAGGCCAGCTCTCTGCTGTGGCCAGGGAGTGCAGTGGAGGATGGCCCAAGTGCTTAGGCCCTGCACCCACGTGGGAGACCAGGAGGAGCACCTGGCTCCTGGCTTCGGATCAGCGCGGTGCGCCGGCAGCGGCACACCTGCCACAGCGGCCATTGGAGGGTGAACCACCGGCAAAGGAAGACCTTTCTCTCTGTCTCTCTCACTGTCCACTCTCCCTGTCAAAAAAAAAAAAAAAAAAAAAAAGAATATAAAGGAAGAGATAATTTTGTCATATAGAAGCATGAAATTTTTTACTGTTGAAATGAAGTTGTTATTAATGAGAAATAAATTGTTATAAATTAATATTTTACTTTATAATCCTTGGTACAACCAATAAGAAATAAAATATTCAAATAAATTATAAATAAATCAAATAAGCCACTAGAAAATATCTATTAACCACAAAGGGAAATAGTAATAGAAGAATAAAGGAGGGAAAAGACATAAAACATGCAGAAAACAAAAATCACAATAGCAGACATAAAATCCTTTTTATCATTAACTGTAATTTTTTTTAATTTTTATCATTAAATCATTTAATTTTTATCATTAAATGTAAATAGGTTTTAAATAATTAAAAAGCAGAGATTATAAAAAATTTGATTTAAAGCATAAATCAACTACACACTTTCTATGAGACACACATTAGAGTCAAAGGCACAATCAGGTTGAAATTAAACATATCCAAAAAGATACATCATGAAAAAAACAAATGAGATTTTGAAATACTAATATCAGACAGAATCAAATTTGAGAAAAAAATTTGTTATTAGAGACAGGAGGAACACAATGACTGAAATAAGTTGCTATAAAAATAGACATTAAAATTGTAAGTATATATGACCCTAACAACAGAGCTTGAAAGAAATGTTTAAATCAAAACCAACAGAACAAAAGTGAGAAACATATATTTTTACAATTTTAATTTAAGATGTCAATACCATATTTTCAAAATGAAATATGTTGGAGACAACCAACAAACACAATATGAACAAGAAATGAAAGGTTAAGAACTCTGGTATGGGCTGAATTGTACCCTGCTGAAATATTTGTGTTGACATCTTAAACTCCATTACCTCAGAATATGACTGTATTTGGGGAACAACCTTTAAAAATTATTATGGTAAAATAAACTTATTGCGATGACCATGGGGTTCTTCTCTTTCCCTTTTATTGATTTGTTGTTTTATATTCATTGATTTTCTTATATTAACCACCTTAGCATTCCTGGAAAAAATAATCTTATATAGTTCTGATGTCTATATTTTCATAGGTTGTTTGACCTCAGTTTGCTAGTATTTTATAAAGGACTCATTTGTGTCTACGTTCATTATGAATACTGGTTTTCAGTTTCTCTCTCTCTCTCTCTCTCTCTTTCTTTGTGTGTGTGTGTGTGTGTGTATTTATGTGAAGTCTAGCTTGGACTTCAGGACAATACCATTCTATAATGAATTGGGAAGTGTTTCATTCTCTTTGCATTATTTTTTTCTTTTTTTTATTTGAATGACAGGGAGAGGAAGAGGAGGATAGAGAGAATCTCCCACCCATTGTTTCTCTCCCTGAATGCCTGAAACAGCCAGTGCTGGGCCACACCAAGGCCAGGAACCTAGAACAGATTCCAAGTTTTCTATCTTTTTTTGTGTGTGTATTTTTTTTGACAGGCAGAGACAGTGAGAGAGAGAGACAGAGAGAAAGGTCTTCCTTTTCCGTTGGTTCACCCTCCAATGGCCGCCGCGGCCGGCGCATCGCGATGATCCGAAGCCAGGAGCCAGGTGCTTCTCCTGGTCTCCCATGTGGGTGCAGGGCCTAAGGACTTGGGCCATCTTCCACTGCACTCCCTGGCCACAGCAGAGAGCTGGCCTGGAAGAGGGGCAACCGGGACAGAATCCAGTGCCCCAACCGGAACTAGAACCTGGTGTGCTGGTGCCACAAGGCAGAGGATTAGCCTAGTGAGCCGGGGCACCAGCCCAAGTTTTCCACATGGGTGATAGGGACTCTAGAATTTGAGCCATCAGTTGGATCAGTTTTACTGCAAATACAATGTTTTGTGAAACTTTGTTTTAAACTTTTGTCAAACAAATTGTAATTATTTAATACTGTAGTTTTAATGACTTTGTGACTAAGAATTTACGTGAGTGAAATTGAATATCTTTTCATTTGATTATTGTTTATAGACTTTACCTATTTTCCTGCTGGACTATTGTCTTTTACTTTTTATTTATTGATCTTTTTTTTTTTTAGTACAGCCATTGAGCTTTTAATTATAATATAAATTAAAAACATGTTATCTTGGAAAAATTAAGATAAAAATGATCAGTATAGAATCTTTTTTTAAAGATTTATTTATTTATTTGAAAGAGTTACACAGAGAAGAGAGGAAGAGAGAGGTCTTTCATCCACTGATTCACTCCCCAATTGGCCACAATGGCTGGAGCTGTGCCGATCCAAAGCCAGGAGCAGGAGCTTCTTCCAGGTCTCCCACGTGGGTGCAGGCGCCCAAGGACTTGGACCATCTTCTACTGCTTTCCCAGTCTAGCAGAAAGCTGGATTGGAAGAGGAGCAGCCAGGACTAGAACTGGCACCCATATGGGATGCCAGAGCTTCAGGCCAGGGCGTTAACCCACTGAACCACAGCACCGGCCCCAGTATAGAATCTTATATCAGGTGAAAGTATTTTCAAAATTGTAAGTATATAAAGATATTTTCATTTAAAAAAAAAATGAGATCATTCACCCAGACCAAGTGAGGTTTATCTCTGGTATGCAGGGATGGTTCAATATATGCAAAATAATAAATTTGATACATAACATTAACAAACTGAAGAATAAAAACTATATGATTATCTCAATGGATGCAGAAGAAGCATTTGATAAAATGCCACATCCTTTCATGATGAAAACCTTAAGCAAATTGGATATAGAAAGAACATTCCTCAACATAACCAAAGCAATATGTGACAAACCCACAGCCAGCATCTTGCTAAAAGGGAAAATTTGAAAGTCTTTCCACTACAATCCAGAACCAGACAAGAATGCCCACCATTGCTATTAAATATAGTTCCTCTTAACAATGTTTTTGCTGAATTCAGTAAAGTTTGATATGTTTTATGGTCACCTTGATTCATTTCAAGGAATTTGTTGATTTCCATTTTGATGACTTCTGTTATCCACTGTTCATTTGGGTACATACATGTTGTTTAGTCTCCATGTGTTCACATATTTACTACATTTTCTTAATTTGTTCATTTCCATTTTATTGTGCTCAGAAAAGGCCACATTGTATGATTTCAAATTTTTTCAATTTGCTGAGTTTTGTTTTATGGCCTAGCATATAGTCTATCCTAGAAAAAGCTCCATGCACTGATGAAAAGAATGTACATTATGAAGCTGTGGGATCAAAAGATTTGCAAATATCAATTAAATCCATTTGGTCAGTATCGTAGATTAGCTGTGGTGTTGTTTCATTGTTGATTTTTTTAATCTAGTGGCTCTATCAATGAAAGTGGGATGTTGATGTCCCCTATTATTATTGTATTGCTGCATGTCTCCCCTTAGAACCATTAATATTTGTTTTAAATAGCCAGGTGCCCAAGTGTTGGGTGCACTGTTGCTGTTCGCAAGAAACACACCTCAACAACAATTCATACAGACTAAAAGTGATAACCCACTAACCTATTAATTCATTAATCCACATATGTATTGATCCATTCATGAAGGCATATTCCTCCAAATTACCTTCCAAAGGTTCTACACGCTAACGTATGATTTGGGAGATTGAGTTTCCAGAAAATGAAATTTGGAGAAAACATTCAAACAATAGCACCAAGTAAGATTTATGAGATAGACTCACAGTGGTTTGCATTCTCTGAAGACAAGTTTCTGTTCAAGTAGAATAAGGATTAATCTGAGTGGTAAATGCCCAATTAATTCTTCCCAATTTAAGTAGCCAACATTGTTATAGTAACTGAGTTAATGAAATGTTCTCTTAATTATGAACATGTACCTGATCACAACACAATTGTTGAAATGAATTGCAAATGGATTTTCCAAATAACTACATCTCAGAGAGTTAGTCATATTCCCTGGAGCTTTAAGCTTCCCACTACACAATAGAGAACACCTTGTTACTCTCATTTCAGAACTGACAAGCCTGCTCTATAAGATATTTCAAATTAAGGTAGTTTTGAAATCAGGAAAAATATTTGAAGCAAATAAAAATGAGATAAACTTAGAATGTGTCTCTACTGCCTTGAAGTCTTGTAGTGAGTTGAGTAAAATGGGTGAGATGAAGCTGGTATTTGATAATGGAAGATCAAAGATTAGTGTGTAAGGGAGAAAAAGAATGAAAATACCTGTTAATGAAGAGGGTCTCCACAGGGCTCAGGAGCTCTCTGGAAAATGAAATGGTGTCCACACTCTGATGCCCATGGGTCCTCCTGGCCTGTGTAAACTCTGATAGTGAAGACAGGGGGCATTAGAGGACTTTTCTTAACTGCTTCTGGAGTAGGGTAAACTTGCCCAGAGAAGACAAGTACAAAAAGCAAGAGACAAGGGAGGAAATAAATCAAGGCAACTGGAAGTCCAAGACACAAATGACTCATTTACAGAAGACGGGACAAGTTAAGTGTTTCCTCTAAGCAAGAAGAAGCTCTAAAATAGAAGTGGGATACTGGCCAAGTGATGAAGGGGAGGAGGGAAAGAATTAAGTGAAATTCAAATGCTCCTGTTGGAGTAGCAGTGCGCTTGTGATCTCAGAATCAGTGGTCTGGGTAGGCTACATCTGTGTGAAAAGAAGGGTCTCTGATTGTGGGAGGAAGATATTGAAGCAATTTTTAAGAATAAGTTTTTAATTCAGAGTTTCAGTTTGCCTTGTCCAAATGTGTTTACCATTTCAAAATGCATTCCTTAGTAACTATATAACAAATTTTAAATGTCTATAATGTACGATAACAAAGTCCCTTGAGCCTGATTGTTTTGTTTATTTAATTTATGTTTTAAGGAATACAAATTTCATACAACTTGAGGAATATAGTGATTCTTCCCACCATACCTGGCCTTCCACCCACACTCTCATCCTTCCTCCTCCTCCCTTTCCCATTCCCAGTCCCATTCTCCATTAAGATTCATTTTCAATTAACTTTGTACAGAAAAGACCAACTCTATCCTAAGTAAATATTTCAACAATTTGCACACACACACAATTTAAAAAACTGTTTGAAAACTGGTTTTACAGCTAACTCACTTGAACCTGATATAAAGAAAGAAATTCCATCTTTAAGTTCAGTTTTGTCTCTTGTTCTTTCTCATGTTACTTTTTTATCTTTCTCTCTTTTTCAGACAATTTGTCAATAAATGAGTGCTCGTGTATGGAAACTTAAATAAAGTAGTGTTGTATGTTACTTCCCAGGATTTTAAGTTAAGTGATTTTACAAGTAAATGAAATCTTCTTTTCTATACAATAGTGGTGAAAGTAACAAAATGTAGGGTAAAGGGGATATGTTTAAAGAAGACTTGTAGTAATTTTAACAACTTTTGCTGAATGACAGGAAATTTATCTTCGATGACATGACTCAAAGAAACTCAAACAAAGATGATAAAATTAAATGTGAGGATCAGAGACTTCAATATCTAAAAGGAATATTGATATTCCCACTCTTTAGCTTTGGTTAGCTCTTTACAGAATAAGCTCAGCTGCATGGAGCTATATGCTATATCCTGCACCCCAGCGCAGTCCTGGGACAGAGAACTCTTACAGTGTTTCCTAAGATAATCATGCTTTTTCAAGCTCTGACAGGATATAGTATGTTCCTGTTTGTCAGATGAACCCAAACGTACACTGGGTGTCTAAGGCCACCACAAAACACACCAAATCCCAGAGTTAAGGGAAAGAGTTTATTGACTGGGAAATCCAACAGGCTGGAGGGAAGGGGTGAAGAAGAAAGAAAGAGGGGTGCAGAAAGAGAGAGGCCAAGAGAGAGAGATAGCATGAGTTCAGGAAGCAGATCCTATTATATCTTTGCAGGAGGCAGAGAAATAGGACTAGCCAATGCTGTTAGGGTGGGAGTGGAGCTGACACCTGTTAGTGTCATGGTTGGGCCATTTGTTCACCCGGCTTCTAGCAATGGCGGTAGGGGCTAGAGCCAAGGATGGTGTCCAGGGCATAGATCGTGCCATAGAAAAGACTGTGCCATTTTACTAACAGGGTGAGCCTCTTCCAGAAAACAGAAATTAAAGGATTCAAATACTGAAATTGCAAGACATTGTAGTGAAGTCACCATCACTATGGAAAGCATGTCCACCTAATCTGAAAGATTATCTATAAATTCCTCAATAGCAGATGAGATTGCTTTGGTTTTTATTTCTGTCTTTCATGAGTGGGAGGAATCATAGTTTCTAAATGTCAGTTAAACTCAATGACTGGGTCTTCCTAACATGTGAGTGTTTCAATCTACAAACCCTTTGAAGGAATTCCTAAAATATGAATCCATGAGGTCAATAGAGACACAAGAAAAATGGAATGCACAATAAGAAAATACAACCACACAATACCCTCCCAGTGGGTTTGGAATGCAGAGTACTGGGAAAGTGCAGATCACTGGAATGTGACAGGCAATGTCTCTGTACCATGGATGTGGACAGTATGCTCCGGAACTCTCTTCTCCTCCTCTATGCTCCGAACCTGCCTGCTGCCTTGTACCTCGGCTGCCCCAGTGTGATAGGTTACTTATCGGGTTCAAAGTGCCATTTGAATATGTGGGGTAAGATAGTCCATCATGCAGTAACCACTTCTGACATCGATCCAGTTCCTAACCTGTCTGGCAGACAGACCCTCATGATTTTTGGCTCTTTGCTAATTCCCCTGAGTCATTATCCTTTCATTTAAGCAAGGTGCAAAACCAAACTCCAGAGAAACTAGGTTCTGTCTTAAATCCTCCTATTAATACTGTTAAATCCTGCTACTAAAACAATGACAAAGTTTGGAACATTTGTACCACTCATACCTCATAACCTCCCTGTAGTGACGAATAATTGGTTATTTCTACAAGTCATTTTCAACTCAACCTCTTAATTAGATGTGGCACCATCACTTCCTTTCTTATTCTTAGTAGCTACAGTTTAGAAGCACATTAACAGAGTCAGATTTCTCTAGGTAAGCTTCCCATCAGTTTCGTTCCCATCTACCTGGATGTATACATATCCTTCCTCCTATCCTCCTATACTTCCTGTTTGCAGTCCATCCCCTTCTGTCTCCTAATGGATTTTACTCCATAAATCAATGCTTTATATCCATTGGTCTTCAAACTTCAAATCACTGGTTCAGAAATCAAGAGCTCTGGACTTATACAGGTCTGGGTTTTGCTGAAGGCTTTCTACAGATTAAAAAGTTGACTTATCCAGGGGAAATTGATGGGCATCCGGATGTGAGCCATGGTACCAATGCTTATTCAGAAAGCAGGCAGTGGAGTAGCATTCACAGAAACTATGCAGTATGGGCGAAGAGGCATAGAGAAAGCAAGGCAAGCAAGGAGGGGCATGGTCACCATGATTGGAAGAAAAAAGAATTTTAAGACTAATGGGGAGGCCGGCGCCATGGCTCACTAGGCTAATCCTCCGCCTTGCAGCGCCGACACACCGGGTTCTAGTCCCAGTCGGGGCACCGGATTCTGCCCCAGTTGCCCCTCTTCCAGGCCAGCTCTCTGCTGTGGCCAGGGAGTGCAGTTGAGGATGGCCCAAGTGCTTAGGCCCTGCACCCCATGGGAGACCAGGAGAAGTACCTGGCTCCTGCCATCGGATCAGCGCAGTGAGCCGGCCGCAGCCTGCTGGCCGCGGCGGCCATTGGAGGGTGAACCAATGGCAAAGGAAGACCTTTCTCTCTGTCTCTCTCTCTCACTGTCCACTCTGCCTGTCAAAAAAAAAAAAGACTAATGGGGAGAGAGAAGAGAGGGAATATGAGGGTAGGAGTTACATGTAAAGATGATTTTTAGATAGTTTTGATGAATAATGGGTGATTTCTCTATCTCTATCAGTAACAATCTGTTAGGCATCATTTCATTAAAGTCAGATCTGCTTTGACTATTATAACATTTAGGACTGAGAGAGGCATGTATAGAAGCCCAATAGAAACCCAATTAACCCAAATTATTTGGGGTTATGGAAGCATTTGTTTATAATTGTCATATGTGAAGCATAGAACAAGTAATAGTAATGTGCAGTGTATAATGTGAATAACAGGTGCCTAAAATCCAGACCAGGAGTCAGGGATGGGGTCCCATAGGCTCCAGCATTTAACCTGGAAAAGAAAGAATGAGTGGGACTCCACAAAGCACATTCTCTATACAAGCTCATCATTGATTGCTAGCAACAAACTACCATAGACTTGGTAAATTACACACACACACACACACACACACACACACACAAAAACAAAAAAAAAAAAAACAAAAAAAAAAAAACAAGAGATTTATTTTGGACTACAGTTCTGGTCCAAGCTGAGATGGGGCTGCATCCCATGACGGCCTTGTAGGTGGCGCATATCATGTCATGGCAAGAGACGATGGTTGCATGTGTGTGCTGGACTCTCCCTTTTCATACGAAGTGACCAGCATTCAGTCACTGGGGCAGGACTTCCACTCAGGTGCCCTTTTCTCACCTTGATCACTTTACTCTGAACACCATACTCAAACTCTGTTTCCCCTGTAAGGCCTCACAGTGGAGATTCTATTTCAGCATGAGGGTTTGGATAGGACAAATAGCTATCAACACATAGAACTCTGTAAGCCTAACCCATAAAATGGAGATAATCTTCTTTATTTCCTTTTAAATTTTCTTGTGAGAGCCAATAAGAAGCTGACATAAAAAGTACTTGGTTCACATTTCTGGAACATTAGGTTATTGTGAATTATACTGATATGAATATTAATGTATAAATATTTGTTAAAGTCACTGTTTTCGATTCTTTGAGTATATATTTCTGAATTATAAGATTAACTTTTTGAATTTAAGACTCATTTCCACAGACACTGAACCATTTTACATGTTCTCCATAGTGTATGAGGGTTCCTACATCTCCAGACCCCATTAGCATATTTATGTAAATTTTTCAGTTTATACTCATTCTTGTAAGTTTGAAGCAATATCTCAATGCAGTTTTTTACTCACATTTCTTCAACAACATGATGTCTTGGATCTAGTCTAGCCAACTAGTGTGGCTAGTTTATATTTTCTTTGGAGAAATGTTTACTGAAGTCCTTTGCCCAACATTTTAAAGATTTATTTATTTATTTGAGAGGCTGAGTTACAGACAGAGAGAGGGTAAGACAGAGAGAGAGATCGTTCTTCTGCTGGTTCACTCCCCAGATGGCTGCAACAGCTGGAGCTGGATCGATCCGAAGCAGGAGCCAGGGGGCAGGGGCCCAAGCACTTGGGCCATGTTCTACTGCTTTCCCAGGCCATAAGCAGAGAGCTGGATCAGAAAAGGAGTATCCAGTACAATACCCGGCGCCCATATGGGATGCCAGTGCCATAGGCAGAGGCTTAACCTATTATGTCACAGTGTCAGCCCCATTTTGCCCATTTTAAACTGAGGTATATCTTTCTGATGCTGATTTGTGAGAACTTTTCATGTATTATAGATACTAAATTCTCATCAGATATGATTTAAAGATTAGTCCCAATCTAATATTGCCTTTTCACTTTCTTAAGAACATCATTATAGGAAAGTGGTTATTTTTGATGAAATTCAGTTTATCTCCTTTTTCTTCGATTGATAATAATCCATTGACAAAAATATGACTAAAAAAATTTTCCCTTATTTTTTCTTCTAAGAGTTTGTGGTTTTTGAGTCTGGGTTATGGCACAGCAGATTAAACCAATGTCTGCGATGCGAGCATCCTGTATGGGACCTAGTTTGTGTCCCAACTTCTCTGCTTTCAATCCTACTCCTGGATAAGGCACCCAAGAAAGCAGTGGAAGATGGCCCAACTGCTTGGGCACCTGCACCCATGTAGGAGACCTAGATGAAGCTCCTGGCTCCCGGCTTTGGCCTGGCCTAGCCAGGGCTGTTGCAGCCAACTGAGGCGTCAACCTGTGGATGGAAGATCTCTCTCTCTCTGCCTCTCCCTCTCTCTCCATAACTCTACATTTCAAATAAATAAATAAATATTAAAAATAAAACAATAAAAAATTTAAAATGAAGTTTTGTTATGAATCATGTTGAATAAATAGATCACTATGAGCAATAGTGCTAGATTTACATTAAACCTTCTAGTCCAGGATACATTCTCATCTATTTATGTCTTCATATTTCAGTCTTAGGTTTGCAACTCGTTTGTTCACTTGGTTACATTCATCCCTAACTATTTTATACTTTGGAATGCTGTAGTAAATGCAACTGTTTTCTTAGTTTCTTTTTTTTCCAGAGTATTCACTGATAGTAAATACAAATACTGATTTTTTTGTCTGTTGTTCTTAAGTCCTACAATTTGCTGAGGTTGTTTAATTAGTGCTAGTCATTTTTTTCTGTATTTGTTGGAGTTTTTCCATATATAATAGAATCACAGTATCAGTGAATATAGCTTACTTCTTCTGTTTCAGTTTAGATACCTTTTATTTTTCTTTTCTTTATCTAACTTTTCTGAATAAAGCTTCCAGTACATTACTGATTAACAATGACAAAAGTGACATTCTTATATTGGTTCTGGTCATTGAGTAATATTTTCTATCTTTAACAATGAGAAAATTTTCTATCAGTTTTTAATAGATGTACTTGCTCAGGTTGAGTATGTTTCTTTCCATTCCCAGTTTTCTGGGTATTTATGAAAGAATGTTAGGTTTCTGTTAAATTCTTTTTAATTTTAATTCACCATAATCTGGCTCACAACCCTCAATGCCACATTGAAACAATATTTTTATGATGTGTGAATGGGTTTCATAAAGGAACACAGAATTCTGAAAACTTGGAGTTTTATGAAAAATATTTTCCACAAGATATGAGTAAAATGGCTTTAATGAGTTAGCAGCATCAATTGGAAACCTGAAAATATAACACTATGGTATCAAAACAGAAATCCATGAGGAAAGATTAGCTGAGGTAAAAAGTTGCAAGATAAAATGAAAAAAATTGAATATATTAAGAAAAAAATTCGATACAAAAAGGAAAAATACAAAGGCAGGATCAGAATTAAAATAGAAATCAAAATACCTAAAGGTGGCCATTGTTGTGATGCAGTGGGTTAAAGCCCTGGCCTGAAGCATCGGCATCCCATATGGGCACCAGTTCTAGTCCCAGCTGCTCCTCTTCCAATCCAGCTCCCTGCTATGGCCTGGGAAAGTGGTACAAGATGGCCCAAGTCCTTGGGCCCCTGCACCCACGTGGGAGACCAGGAAGAAGCTCCTGGCTCCTGGCTTCAGATCGGCGCAGCACCGCCCATTGAAGTCATCCAGGGAGTGAACCAGTAGATGGAAGACCTCTCTCTCTCACTACCTCTCTCTGTAACTCTGTCTTTCAAATAAGTAAAATAAATTACAAAAAAAAAAATACTTAAAAGCAGAAGTCCATGTCCAAACATTGAAATATTGATATAATCAAAATACTTTTTCTTTTTTTAAAAAAATATTTATTTATTTGAAAGAGTTACACACAGAGAGAAGGAGAGGCAGAGAGAGAAAGAGAGAGAGAGAGAGAGAGAGAGAGAGAGAGAGAGAGAAGTCTTCCATCCGCTGGTTCATTCCCCAACTGGCTGCAACAGCTGGAGCTGTGCCAATCCGAAGCCAGGAACCAGAGCTTCTTCCAGGTCCCTGACATGGGTGCAGGGGCACAAGGACTTGGACCATCTTCTACTGCCTTCCCTTGCCTTATCAGGGAGCTGGATCAGAAGTGGAGCAGTCAGGACTTGAACAGGTGCCATATGGGATGCCGGCACTGCAGGCAGCGGCTTTAACCACTATGCCACAGTGCCAGCACCATGAAATAGTGTTTTCAAAATGAAGAAGGAAAGAAAAAAATGGCAATAATAATAATATAGTGGCTAAACAATGGATATTCAACATGAATGTTATAGTTTTTTATAATGTAGAACAATTGACACACAAAATATTTTTATTATTTGGAAAAATGTCAGAGTTATATAGCTTTTTTTTTTAAACCTGGAAACCTTTTGTTTAAGGCATACACACTTCATGCATTTCATATTACTTTTTAGGAACATATAGTTTTAAAAGTTGATTGGGGGGCTAGCATTGTAGCATAGCAGGTTAAACAGTGACCTATAGACAAATATGAAATGACTGTTGGTATAATCAGATTAAGAAATTTTTGAATTGTCATTAATATTTTATGGAGTTTAGATAACAAACCACATATCCAGGAAGCTTGGAAAACACAAAGCAAGATAAATGCCAAAGGAAACTAAATCTATGTATAACATATCCAACCCTCATTAAGTCAAAGATAAAGAAAATGTCCTGGAAGAAGCAGGAGGAAGAGAACATCTCATTTACGGAAGAGGGAAAGTAAGAATTACATTGACAATCTCATCAGAAACAGTGCAAACAAGAAGAGAAAGGAAATAAATAATTAGTCTTGAAATGAAATAGTCATCAGCCCAGAATCTTGTTCCCTATGAAATTATCTTTCAGTAGAAAAGTATTAAAGACTTTTTCAGTGAAAGAAAAATGGAAGGAATTTGTTATCAGTAGATTTACCTGGTAAGAGATGTTGGAAGTTCTTCAGAGATTAAAAAAAAATCATATAGGTCAGAAACTCAGATCTACAGAAACAAAGGAAAAGCATTAGTGAATGAATAAGTGAAGATAAAATAGAAATCTATTTTAATTGCTAATTGATCTACCACATAAGAGTTTATTCAAATTAATTATATCAATATGTATGATTATATGTATTTGAGGTTTTACTCACTTTATATATATATATATATATATACATATGATACAAGAGATGGAAAGATGGAAATTGGAATATATAGTTCTTTTAAGTATTCACACTAATTGTAAAGCAAGTTATTTATTGTTTGAAAGGGGACATGGATTATTTGTAAATATATATTATAACATTAAGGAAGCCACCAAATAAAGTAGAAATAAAGAAATCTAATTGAAAGGCTACATAAAGGTAGTAATTGGAAATATTTTTTAAAATGATCTAATAAAACCCAAAAAGGCTGAGAACAGTGTAGAAAAGCATAGGAATGAATAACAAAAAAAAAGTAGCAAATAAAGTGGTATTAATTCTAACTGTACCAGTAGTTATTTAAAGCCAACTATCTAAATATGCTAAGTAAAGAGGTTTCAAAGAGCCTGGAGCTGCAGCACGGTGGGTTAAGCCTCTGGCTGTGCTGCGGCATACCACATGGGTACCAGTTCATATCACAGATGCTCCTCTACTGATCCAGCTCTTATAGCCTGGGAGGGCAGTAGACAATGGCCCATGTGCTTGGGCCCTGGCACCTATGTGGGAGACTAAAAGGAAACTCCTGGCTCCTGGCTTCCAATCAGCCCAGTTCCGGTTATTGTGACCATGTGGGGAGTGAACCAATGGATGGAATATCTCTTTCTCTGTCACCTCCCTCACTGTATCTCTGCCTCTCAAATAAATAAATAAATCTTTAAAAAACAAACAAACAAACAAACAAACAGGTTTCCGGCCGGCGCCTTGGCTCACTTGGCTAATCCTCCGCCTGCGGCGCCAGCACCCCAGGTTCTAGTCCCGGTTGGGGTGCCAGATTCTGTCCCAGTTGCTCCTCTTCCAGTCCAGCTCTCTGCTGTGACCCAGGAAGGCAGTGGAGGATAGCCCAAGTGCTTGGACCCTGCATCCGCACAGGAAACCAGGAGGAAGCACCTGGCTCCTGGCTTCAGATCAGCACAGCGCGCGGGCCATAGCAGCCATTTGGGGGGGTGAACCAACAGAAAAGGAAGACCTTTCTCTCTGTCTCTCTCTCTCTAACTGTCTAACTCTGTCTGTCCAAAAAAAAAAAAAAAAGGGTTTCCAAAATTGCTCAAAAATAAGATCCAATTATACTCATATTTTGTCTAAAGGAAGTCCATTTAAAACATAAAATACACAGGTAAATAAAAAGTAAAGTAATGGAAGGTAGCATTGTGATGTAGCAGGTTAAGCTGAAGCTGCGATGCCGACATCCCAATCAGAGTCCCAATTCATGACCTTTCATGACCTGTTGATCTGCTTCCAATCATGCTCCCTCTTAAAGTGCTTAAGAAAGCAACAGAAGATCACTCAAATTCTTGGGCCCCTGCCATCCACGTGGGAAACCCAGATGGTGTTACATGCTCCTGGCCTCAGCCAGACCCATACCTAACCATTGTAGCATCTGAGGAGTGATCCAGCAGATGTTCTCCTCTCTCTCTCTCTCTCACTCTCTCTTTCTCTCCCCCCTTTTCAAATAAATAGATTTTTTCAAACAAGTAAATGGAAACTATATAACAATAAACACTAGATAGCCAATAGTCTAAAATATAAAGTCAAAATTGACTTATAAACTATAGGAAATATAATAAATATTTTTTGAGAAAATAGTTACTGAGATTTAAAATAACCTAAGAAATAAGGAAAAATCTACTCCAAAATCATACAAAAATTCATTCTTCCTAAATCAACTTTTTAAATACAATGCAATTACAAGAGAAACTATGCAAGATTTAGAACTTGATTATATATAATGCCAAAACTCATATTAGAATTTGGTTTATGATGGAGCTGATATTAGTATGAATAAAGATGAAGAGTCTAAAAAATATAATTAAAGGGATGGAGAAAGATATACCATGCTAACATTAATCCGAAGAAAGTGGTAGTAGCTATGCTAATTTCATATAGAGTTTATTTCTGAATAAGAAAAGTTATGCAAAGTAAAGAAGGACATTTAATAATGATAAAGGGATCAGTACTCCAAGAAGAAATAGCAATCCTTAATGTATGTGTATTTAGCAACAGAGCATCCAAATGAAGTAAAAACTAACAGAACTGCAAGGAGACATGGGAGAATTCACTATACTACATTACAGAAGGAGTCTTCTACATCCCTCAATCAGAAAAGATCTGAGTTACTTTGGGAGCTTTGGAGTCTGCTGTACCCAGATCAAGAATAGCTGCACTCAAAGCTTTCTGTCATCTAAAATTTAACATTTAACTGATGCAGATTTTAGTAAGAATGTAAAATGTCCAATCCAATAACATCTTTGAATAATTTAGAATGCTATTATAGTTTCCTGAGAAGACACATACTAGCAAAAAATAGTGGCTTTTAATCTCTTTTATTGTAGATGAGGCAACTTAGATAAAGTGACTTAATCATATAACTGAGTAGCAATAAATTCTTTGCAATAGCATCTGACAATTTCTGGGAACATTTTTTATTTAATATTTCAATTTAGAAAATTGAAAAATTAAAATATTCTTGTTCCTCTTAACTATATAATTCAAACGTTATCAAAATTCCTCATTAGAGACCTTCAAACTTTAGACCTAAAAGATACACAAAGAAAAGAAATAGATTTAGAGGGCAGATGTCTAGCAAAGACACAGCTGAACTGAACAGCACAATCAACTGCAAATAATTAACAATTATATAATACCTTACCCCAAAATAGCAAGTTAGTTGTTCTTACTAAGATCATATGGAATATCCACCAAGAAATAACACTCTGGGCAAAAAAAAAACTCATCTTAAAATTTTTTGAGACTAGAAATCTTAAAATATCTGCTGTCAACAATAGAATGTAACTAAACTAATAACAGAATGATAGCTATGACATTTAATCTACATGTAGATTAAACGACATCATTCTAAATAATACATAGATCAAAATATCAGAGAGAATTTAAAAATATATGAGGTGTATGAAAATAAAAAGAAACTTATGAAAACTATGGAGTGTGGTAAAAGCAGTGCTTAGAGGAAAATCTATAGCATTGAATGAATTTATTAGAAAATATGGAGTGAGGGTCTTTGTTGTGGTCAGTGAGTTAAGCTGCCACCTGTGATGCTGGCATCTCATTTTGGAGCACTGATTCAAGTCCTAGCTACTCTGCTTCTGGTCAAGCTCCCTGCTAATGCATATAGAAAATGAGCAGAAGATGGTCCAAGTGATTGGGCCCCTGTCACCCAAATGGGAGACCCAGATAGAGTTCCAGGCTCCTAGCTTTAGCCTGGTCCAACTCTAGCCATTGTGGCCATTTGGACAGTAAAATAACAGAACAGCAGATGAAAGATATTTCTCTCTCTCTCTCTCTCTCTCTCTCTCTCTCTCTGTATGTGTGTGTGTGTGTGTCTGTGTATCTATCACTCTACCTTTCAAATAATAAAATAAATCTTAAAGGCCTGGGCAAGCACTTGACACAGTGATTAAGTTACCATTTAGGATGTCCACATCTCATAACAGAGTGCCTGAATTCAAGTCTCAGTGACTCTACTTTTCTTTCAGCCTCTTGCTAATGCACACTCAAGAAGCCACAGATGATGGCTCAAGCACTCAAATTTCTGACACTCAGTTGGAAGATCTGGATGTAATTTGGATTTCCTGACCTGAGGTTGCCCCAGCTCTGGATTTTGAGGGATGTTTGGGATTGAACCAGTGGAAGGAAGATTATATCTCTCTTGCTCTTTCCCACTCACTCGCTTTCTTGCTCTTTTCATTCCAAATATAATGGAAATAAGTGAATCTTTAATTTAAAAAAGACTTAAATGCAATAGTATAAACTATCATAGAAAACTAGAAAAAGAGCAAATTATATCAATTTAAGCAAAAGGAAAAATATAATAAAAAAATTAGTACCAAAATCCATGAAATTGAATCCAGTAAACTAATAGAGAGCATCAAAATCAAAAGCCTATTACTTGAAAACACAAGTTAAATTAATATCCCTTAGTTAGGCTAAGAAAATGAAGACACCAGTTACTAATATCATAAATGAAAAAAGAACCATCACTTCAGGTCTTATAGATGTTAAAACGATAATGAATGAATATTATGAACAACTCCATGCCCACAATTTGATAATCTGGATAAAACAGAGCAATCTCTTAAAAGATATACTTTGCTACTATCATACAAAAAGAAATAAACACGTTGAGTAATATTCTATCTATTAAAGACATTGAAAAATAAGTAACCACCTAAGACAGAAAGTAGTAACTCCAGAAGAACTCACTGGTAGAAATTCTACTAAACATTGAAAAAATTATGCCAATTCTTCACATTCTCTTTAAGAAGATTAAAACATCAGGAACATGTCCTAACGCATTCAATAAGATCAACATTACCCTTTACCAAATCTAGGCCAAGATATTACAAGAAAACTGTAAGGCAATAACTTATGAAAAATCCTCAACAAAATATTAACAAATCAAATCTAATAACATGTAAAGTAATTATACACTATAACCAAATTAGACTTATCTTAGATTTGCAAAACTAGTTCAAAATTCAAAAATCAATTAATATAATTTATTACATCAGGAGAAGGTATAAACCATATAATCATATTAATAGATGAAAAAACAGAATTCAACAAAATCCAACACCATCCACAAGAAAAAAAAAAACTCTCAGTCAATGACAAACATGAACTTCATCAACTTGGTAAACACCACCTACAATAAAATCCACAGCTGACATCATATTTGATGGTAACAAACCAGAATCTTTCCCACTTAAATCAGGAAAAAGGCAAGGATGTTCCCTGCACACAACTGCTTCTCAACATTTTACAAGAAATTCTAGAAAATACTAAAACAAGAAAAGGAAATAAAGGGTATACAGATAGGGAAGAAAGAACAAAAACTCTAATAAATGATCTGATTATATTTGTATTTTTTTTTTATTTATTTGACAGGTAGAGTATCGACAGTGAGAGAGAGAGACAGAGAGAAAGGTCTTCCTTCCATTGGTTCATTCCCCAAATGGCTGCCACGGCTGGCGCTGCACTGATCCAAAGCCAGGAGCCAGGTGCTTCTCCTGGTCTCCCATGTGGGTGCAGGGCCAAGCACTTGGGCCATCCTCCACTGCCTTCCCCGGGCCACAGCAGAGAGCTGGACTGGAAGAGGAGCAGCCTGGACTAGAACCGGCACCCATATGGGATGCCAGCAACACAGGCGGAGGATTAACCAAGTGAGCCACGGCACCAACCACGTATTTGTATGAAATTAACAAGAATAAAAAGAACATCTGAAAATAATTAGCAATTGCAGAATACAAGGTTAACATGTAAAAGCTGATTACATTTCTACATAATAGCAATGAACAAGCAGAATTTGAAAGTAAAAATGTAGGACTATGTACATCTGTGCTATTGAATTTAATATTTCAGTATAATTCTAACAGAAAACAACTAAACGCTCACTAAAGACATGAAATAACTACTAAATAAATAAGTAAATAAATAGATATTTCATGTTCATGGATAGAAAAACTTAACATTATCAACATATCAGTTCTTCCTTTCATGATCTATTGATACAACATCATCACCATCAAAATCCCAGTAAGTTGGTTTACAGACATTGAAAAACTGATTCTAAACCTAACACAGAGATACAAAACTCCCAAACATCCAATTCAACACTTCAGAAGAACAAGTTAGAGTACTACCTACTGCGACTAGAATTATCAAGAAAGTGTAATATAGATGAAAGTGTAGACAGATAGATAGAATTGAATTGAGGCCTCAGAAACAGACCCATGTAAATACATAAAAATATTAGTCAACTAAATTTTAAATAAAGGAGCAAAGGTAGTATAATGGAGAAAACATATGATGTTCAATGATATTCATGAAACAATTGGACATACACAGGCAAAGAATTGAATCTATACAATGATCCTACACTTTTCATAAAAATTAACCCAACAGGAATCACAAACCAAAATATAAAGCACAAAACTATAAAAGTCTTAGATGATAATAGGAAAAAACCTAGAGGCCCTTGGGTACGACAATGCCATTTTTTTAATTTATTTGACAGGTAGAGTTATAGACAGTGAGAGAGACATAGAGAAAGGTCGTCCCTCCGTTTAGGTTCACACTTAAATGGCCATCACGGCTGGCGCTGCTCCTATCTGAAGCCAGGAGCCAGGTGTTTCTCCCTGGTCTCCCACACAGATGCAGGGGCCCAAGGACCTGGGCCATCCTCCACTGCCCTCCTGGGCCACAGCAGAGAGTCGGACCAGAAGAGGAGCAGCCAGGACTAAAACCGGCGCCCATATGGGAAGCCAGCACCGCAAGCAGAGGACTAACCAAGTAAGCCACAGCACCATCCCCAGACAATGCCATTTTGTACACAACACCAAAGGCACAAGTTGTGAAAGAAATCATTTGTAGATTGGACTTCATTGTAATCAAAGTGTTCTGTTCTGTTCTGCAAAAGATGGTGTGAAGAAAATGGAAAGAAAACTCAGATGGTGGAAAAAATTTTTATAAAAGACATATTTGATAAAATATACAAAAAAATCCTAAAATCAACAATAAGGAAATAACCTAATTAAAATATGGGTCAAGGGGCTAGCACTGTGGCACAGTGGGTTAAAGCCCTGGCCTGAAGCACCGGCATCCCACATGGGCACCTGTTCTAGTCCCGGCTGCTCCTCTTCCGATTCCAACTCTCTGCTATGGCCTGGGAAAGCAGTAAAAGATGGCCAAATCCTTGGGTCCCTGGACCCACGTGGAGGACTAGGAGGAAGCTCCTGGCTCCTGGCTCGGATTGGCACAGCTCCATCCGTTGTGACCATCTGAGGAGTGAACTAACTGTTGGAAGACCTCTGTCTCTGCCTCTCCTCTCTCTGTGTAACTCTAACTTTCAAATAAATAAAAAATAAAATGAAATATGGACAGAAGACCTTAAAAAGATACTTCTACAAGAAGATATATAAGTGTCAAATAGGCATTTGGGAAGATGTTCCACATCAGATATCATCCAGGAAAGGCAATTAGAATGACCAAAATCCAGACCATTAACAACTTCCAATACTGGCAATGATGTGGAGTAATAGGAACCCTCACTTATCACTGCTTGAAATACAAAATGGTATAGCCTCTTTGAAATTCAGTTTGGCAGCTGTATTTTAATGGCCAGGATGTAGAAGTAAGCAACAAAATCATCCATAAATGAATGGATAAAATTGGTAAATCCATATTATGGATTTTTTTTTATTTTATTTTTTGACAGGTAGAGTTAGACAGTGAGAGAGAGACAGAGAGAGAGTTATAGAGAGACAGAGAGAAAGGTCTTCCTTTTGTTGGTTTACTCCCCTAATGGCTGCTAAGGCCAGCGCTGCATCAATCCAAAACCAGGAGCCAGGTGCTTCCTCCTGGTCCCATGCAGGTACAGGGACCCAAGCACTTGGGGCCATCCTCCACTGCCCTCCCGGGCCACAGCAGAGAGCTGGACTGGAAGAGGACTAATACCCAGTGCCCCTACCAGGACTAGAACCCGGGATGCCAGCGCTGCAGGCAGAGGATTAGCCAAATGAGCCATCGTGCTGGCCTGTATTATGGAATATTATTCAGTAGAAACAGTCAGGAGAGTGAAGAGACAACCGACAGAATGGGAAAAAATATTTGCAAACTATGCAACAGATAAAGGGTTAATAACCAGAATCTACAAAGAGATCAAGAAACTCCACAAAAACAAAACCAACAACCCACTTAAGAGATGGGCCAAGGACCTCAATAGACATTTTTCAAAAGAGGAAATCCAAATGGCCAACAGGCACATGAAAAAATGTTCAAGGTCATTAGCAATCAGGGAAATGCAAATCAAAACCACAATGAGGTTTCACCTCACCCCGGTTAGAATGGCTCACATGCAGAAATCTACCAACAACAGATGCTGGCGAGGATGTGGGGAAAAAGGGACACTAACCCACTGTTGGTGGGAATGCAAACTGGTCAAGCCACTATGGAAGTCAGTCTGGAGATTCCTCAGAAACCTGAAGATAACCCTACCGTTCGACCCAGCCATCCCACTCCTTGGAATTTACCCAAAGGAATTTAAATTGGCAAACAAAAAAGCGGTCTGCACCCTAATGTTTATTGCAGCTCAATTCACAATAGCTAAGACCTGGAACCAACCTAAATGCCCATCAACGGTAGACTGGATAAAGAAATTATGGGATATGTACTCTTTAGAATACTATACCGCAGTAAGAAACAACGAAATCCAGTCATTTGCAACAAAATGGAGGAATCTGGAACACATCATGCTGAGTGAAATAAGCCAGTCCCAAAGGGACAAATACCATATGTTCTCCCTGATCGGTGACAACTGACTGAACACCAAGAGGGAAACCTGTTGGAGTGAGGTGGACAGTATGGGAAGCGGTGGCTTGATCAGCATAGCCCTGACTGTTAATGAACAACTTAATACATTATCCCTCTTAGTAGTTTTTTTATCTGTTCTACTTAATATGACTGGTTTAGTTCTGTAATTGATGCACAGTTATTCTTAAGTGTTGAAAATTAACTGAAATGTGATCCCTGTTGAACATGGGAGTGGGAATGGGAGAGGGAAGAGATGTATAATTTGGGACATGCTCAGGCTGACTTGCCCCAAGTGGTGGAGTTGGAAGCATACCAGGGGATTCCAATTCAATCCCATCGAGGTGGCATGTACCAATGCCATCTCACTGTTCCAGGTGATCAATTTCAGTTCACAGTTGGTCATGGTGGAGGGACTGGGAGTCAAAGGGAGCACATAGACAAGTCTAGCACCTGCTAACGCTAACCGATGGAGTAAATAAAGGGGAGAGTGATCCAACATGGGAAGCGAGATACTCAGCAGACTCATAGAATGGCAGATGTCCTAAATAGCACTCTGGCCTCAGAATCAGCCCTAAAGGCATTCGGATCTGGCTGAAAAGCCCATGAGAGTATTTCAGGCATGGAAAGCCAAGACACTCTGGCAAAAGATCTCTGTGAGTGAGATCCCAGTGGAAAGAACAGGTCTTCAAAGAAGGAGGTACCTTTCTCTGAAGGGAGGAGAGAACCTCCACTTTGACTATGGCCTTGTCTAAACAAGGTAAGAGTCAGAGAACTCAGAGGGCTTCCATAGCCTTGGAAACTCATGACTGGTGCATAGGGAGATTACTGATGCCATAGACAGGAGTGTCAATTGATAAAGTCAACAACAGGAGTCACTGTGCACTTACTCCTCATGTAGGATCTCTGTCCTTAATGTGCTGTACATTGAGATTTAATGCTATAACGAGTACTCAAACAATATATTTCACTTTGTGTTTCTATGGGGGTGCAAACTGTTGAAATCCTTACTTAATGCATACTAAACTGATCCTCTGTAAAAAAAAAAAAAAAAGAAATTATCAATTCCCAACTTGACTCTTAAACATGACAATAGGTCTGCTCTGATTTCATCATCATTTTAAAAAAAATCATCTATTATTTTTCACTTTATGTTTCTGTGTGGGAGCAAACTGTTGAAATCCATACTTAATGTATACTAAGCTGATCTTCTGTATATTAAGATAATCAAAAATGAATCTTGATGTGAATGGAAGGGGAGAGGGAGTGGGAAAGGGGAGGGTTGTGGGTGGGAGGGACGGTATGGGGGGAAGCCATTGTAATCCATAAGTCGTACTTTGGAAATTTATATTCATTAAATAAAAGTTTAAAAAAAAACACCTCTAATAATTCTGATTTACATTCATTTGGTACCTGAAAAATCACCCCAAATAAAATCACTACCCTCAAAAAGAATACAAAAAAAAAAAAAAAAGATCCTACATGAGGAGTAAGTGCAATTGGTAAAGTCAACAACAGGAGTCACTGTGCACTTACTCCTCATGTAGGATCTCTGTCCTTAACGTGCTGTGCATTGAGGCTTAATGCTATAACGAGTACTCAAACAGTATATTTCACTTTGTGTTTCTATGGGGGTGCAAACGACTGAAATCTTTACTTAATGTACACTAAACTGATCTTCTGTAAAAAAAAAAAAAAAAAAAAAAAGAAAGAAATTATCAATTCCCAACTTGACTCTCACTGGGATTAAACATGACAATAGGTCTGATCTGATTTCATCATCATTTAAAAAAAATCATCTATTATTTTTCACTTTATGTTTCTGTGTGGGAGCAAACTGTTGAAATACTTACTTAAGATATACTAAGCTGATCTTCTGTATATTAAGATAATCGAAAATGAATCTTGATGTGAATGGAAGGGGAGAGGGAGTGGGAAAGGGGAGGGTTGTGGGTGGGAGGGACGGTATGGGGGGGAAGCCATTGTAACACATGAGTCGTACTTTGGAAATTTATATTCATTAAATAAAAGATTAAAAAAAAAAAAAAAAGAAAGCGCTTATCAAGCCATGAAAAAACATGAAAGAAGAAATGCATATTGCTACATAAAAGAAACCATACTTAAAAGACTAAATTCTGTAACTCCAACTATGACATTCTGAAAAATGCACAACAATGGAGATGGTAAAATGGTTTGTGATTGTCAAACAGTTCAGGGGGAGGTTTAATTGAACAGACAGAGTGTAGAGGATCCTTCAGGCAGGGAAACTTCTGTATAACACTACTATGGTGGGTACAAGTTACTCTACACTTATCAAACCCATATAGTGAACAACAGGAGTGACCCATAATGTAAACTCTGCAGTCTGGGGAATAATAACATGTTGACACAGGTTCTTCAGTTATAACAAATGTACCATTGTGGTATAGGATGCTGGTGATGGCAGTCTGTACAGCAGAGGTTATACAGAAGCTCTCTGTACTTATCTCTCAATTTTTCTGTGAGTCTAAAACTGATAGGAAAAATAAATCTTAATTGTTTAAAAAATTTTGTGAGCAAAAACAGATTTAGAAAGCCCCTTTGGCTGACAAGCCATAGACTACAAAATAAATATTATGACTTAACTTTTGAAACCAAAGACTGCATTAAATATAATGTTAAAAAGGTTGGTATAAAATGTGTGTCATCAATTATTCTTTTTCCATTTTTTAAATTTTATTACAGTTAGACAAGTTTCATGTATTTCATATATACAGATTTAGGAACATGGTGATACTTTCCACTCTACCCTCTCTCCTACCCACACTCTCACCCTTCTCCCTACTCCCTCTACTATTCCCACTTTTACTTTTTACAAAGATCTATTTTCATGTTACTTAATGATCACAAGGGAAACACTTAACTAAATAAAGAGTTCAACAAATAGTATGGAAAAAAAAAACACTGTTTAACAGAGAGTCATCAAATCTAAAAATGTTCATTTCACTCCAATACATTACATTTTAGGTACTCTCTTAGTTACCTCAGATCAGTGAAAACATATGATATCTCTCTGTTTGAAACTGACTAATTCCACTAAGTATAATTGTTTCTAGTTGCATCCAGTTTGTTTTAAAAGACAGGATTTCATTTTCTTTACAGCTGAGTAGTACTTCATAGTGTACATATACTATAATTTCTTTATGCAGTCAACAGTTGATTGACATCTGGGTTGATTCTATATCCTCACTGTTGTGAACTGACTTGCAAAGAACATGGTGGGGTACATATAACTCTTTCATATACTGGTTTCTTTTTGTTTGGGTAAATTCCCAGGAGTGGGATGCCTGGACCATAAGGTAGGACTATATTCAGATTTGTGAGGAATCACCATACTGTCTTTCACAGTGGCAGCACCAGTTTACATTCCCACCAACAGTAGATTAAGGTAACTTCCCCCCAATATTCTCGCCAGCATTTGTTGCTTGTTGATTTCAGGATGAAAGTCATTTTAACAGGGGTGAGGTGAAACATATTTGTGGTTTTGACTTACATTTCCCTGATGTCTAGTGATCCTGAGTATTTTTTCAAGTGTCTGGCCATTTGAATTTCTTCCTTCGAAAAATGCCTGTTCAAGTCCTTTGCCCATTTCTTAACTAAACTGTTTTCCTGTTGTTGAATTTCTTGAGCTCTTTATAGATTTTGGATTTTAACCTTTTATCAGCTGTGTAGTTAGCAAATATTTTCTCCCATTCTGTTGGTTGTACCAGCTTTGCTGAGTTTCATTTGCAATGCAGAAGCTTCATTACTTGATGTAATCTCACTTGTCAATTTTGGATTTGATGTGCTTCTTTGGTCTTTTCCAAGAACTCTTTGCCTATGCCAATGTCTTGCAGAATTTACCCAATGTTCTCTAGTAATTTGATGCTATCAGGTCATAGAGTTAGGCCTTTGATCCATTTTGAGTGAATTTTTGCATGTGGTATAAAGTAGCGGTCTAGTTTCATACTTCTGCATGTGGAGACTCAGTTTTCCCAGCACCATTTGTCAAACAGACTGTCCTTGCTCCAGGAGTTCATTTTAGCTCCTTAGTCAAAAATAAGTTGGTTGTAGATGAATAGGTTGATTTATGGAGTTTCTATTCTGATCCATTGGTCTACGTGTAAGTTTTTAGGACAGTACCAGACTTCTTTGATTAAAACTGCCCTGTAGTATGAGTATGTCTTGAAATCTGGTATTATAATACCTCTAGCTTTCTTTTTGCTGTATGAGATTGTTTTATCTGTTTAGGGTCCCTTGTGTTTCCAAAAGAATTTTAGTATCATTTTTTCTAGATCTGAGAGAATGTCATTGGTATTTTATCTGGGATTGCATTGAATCTATAAACTGCTTTTGGTAATATGGACATTCTGATAATACTGATTCTTCCAATCCAGGAACATGAAAGATTTCTACATTATTTATGTCTTCTTCTATTTCTTCTTTTAATTAATGTTTTGTAATTTTCATCATAGATATCTTTGACATCATTGATGAGATTTATTTCGAGGTATTTAAATTTTTATAGCTATTGTGAATGGGACCGATCTAAAAAGTATTTTCTCAGCCATGGCATTGTCTGTATATACAAAGGCTATTGGTTTTTGTATGTTAACTTTATATCCTGCCACTTTACCAAACCCTTTTATGAGTTCCAATAGTCTCTCAGTGGAGTGTATTGGATCTGCCATCTATAGATTCATGTCATCTGCAAATAGGGAAAATTTGACTTCCTCCTTTCCAATTCTTATCCCTTTTATTTCTTATCCTTTTTTTTCCTAATGGCTCACCTTTAAATTTATGGGATTATATTGAATAGCAATGGTGAGAATGGACATCCTTGTCTAGTTCTGGATCTTAGGGGGAATGCTTTCATCTTTTCCCTATTCAATAGGATGCTGGCCATGGGTTTGTCATAAATTGCCTTGATTGTGCTGAGGATTATTCTTTCTATACCCAATTTGCTGAAAGTTTTTGTCAAGAAAGGATGTTATATTTTATCAGAAGCTTTCTCTGCATCTATTGAGGCAACCATATGGTTTTTGTTCTTCAATTTGTTATTGTGATGTATCAAATTTATTGATTTGTGAATGTTGAGCTATCTCTGCCTCCCTGCATACTAGGAATAAGTCTTACTTGGTTCTGGTGAATGATCTTTCTGATGTGTTGTTGGATTCAATTAGCTAATATTCTGTTGAGGATTTTTGATCTTTTTTCATTAGGGATATTGATCTATAGTTCTATTTATCTATTGTATCTTTTCTGGTTTAGGAAATAAGGTAATGTGGGCTTCATAGAAGGAGTTTGGAAGGATTACTTCCCTTTCAATTGTTTTCAATAGCTTGAGAAGAATTAGAATTAGTTGTTCATTAAGCGTCTGGTAGGGTTCAACAGTGAAGAGATCTGGTCATAGTCTTTTCTTTGATGTGAGGTCTTTATTACTTATTCAGTTTATGTCTTGGTAATTGGTCTATTTAAGTTTTGTATGTCTTCATGCCTCAATTTTGATAGATTATATGTGTCCAATAACCTATCCATTTCTTTTAGATTTCCCAATTGTTGGCATACAGCTCTTTGGGATAATTCATGATGATTCTTTTGATTTCTGTGGTACTTCTTTTTACATTTCCTTTTCTGATTTAATTGATTTGGGTCTTCTCTCTCCCTCTATGTCTCTTTTTTTTGTTAGTTGTGCCAGTGTTGTAACAATTTTGTTTATTTTTTTTCAAAAAAACAATTTTTCATTTCACTGATCTTTTGTATTTTTTTGTTTCAGTTGTGTTTATTTCTTCTCTAATTTTAAGTATTTCTTCCCACCCACTGACTGGAGTTTGGTTCGTTGGTGTTTTTCTAGGTCCTTGAGATGCATTTATAGCTCATTTATTTGAAAACTTTCCATTTCTTCATGTAGGCACTAGTTATTATAAGCTCTCTGCTTAACACTGCTTTTGCTGTGAACCACAAGTTTTGCTATGATGTATTGTCTTCTTCATTTGTTTCCAGAAATGTTTTTGATTTCTGTTTTGATTTTTTCTATGACCATTGTTCATTCAGGAGCATGTGGGACTTTAAACATAACTGTGGAAGATATAGCAGACAAGAATACACTATGTATGCATGAATGCATATGTATGAACATTCACAAGTAAAACGTAAGGAGTAAGCAAGGCAATGTAAGGAGAATCTAATGACACGCAAAAATAGTTACAACATCTTTAAATAAGATGAGAGGTAAAGCTATATATACAGCATTAATGCAATGTTGTAAAGTATATGGATATGAAATGCATAGTTATACATATAAAAACTTTAACAAAAACTTTTTTAAGTGAACTGGCTTTTTTCTAGATGATTGATTCCAATTTTCTCCCATAATTCATTTCTACATTTTATCAATTTCCTTTAACATGTGTATATTTATACATAAAACATAAAAATACACACCTATGTGAAACTCTCATATTTGAAACCCTATTTATGCTACTATTGGTAATAATAATTCAAAACTATTTGACCATCACTATTATGCTGTAAAAACAAGTAAGGGAATTTGCTAGGAAAAAAAAGCAGGGGCCGGCACTGTGGTATAACAAGTAAAGCCTTTGTCTGCAGTGCAGGCATCCCATATGAGTACTGGTTCAAGTCCCAGCTGCTCCACTTCCAATCCAGCTCTTTGCTATGGCGGAGAAAAGCAGTAGCAAATGGCCCAAGTCCTTGGGTCCCTGCACCTCTGTGAGAGGCCCAGAAGAAGCTCTTGGCTCCTAGCTGCAGATTGGCTCAGTTTCAACTGTTGTGGCCTTTTGGGAAGAGAACCAATGGATGGAAGACCTCTCTGCCTTTCTAAGCCTCTGCCTCTAACTCAGCCTTTGCTTTTCAAATAAATAAATAAATCTTATTTAAAAAAACAAAAACAAAAAACCTGAAATCACTACCTCAGCTGAACTTGTACAGAGCAGGGAACACTGAACTAATGGGAGCCAGGGTTCCGTAATGCCAGGATAAAATATTAAAAAGTTGTTAAAAGTGTTCTGCCAGGTTGAAAGACTTAAACACTATTGCAACAACTGGAGCATGATTCATGGAAAACCTCCCCTTCCCTCCGTATAATGGACACAGGGAATTGCTCTCAAGTCTCCCCAGCTCTTTTGTATGCATAGATCTAGGAATTTGGTGCTGCACACAACGCTGTTGAGCACCATTAATATTTTGGTGATGAATACTTTCCTCTTGAGTCCCCCCAATATGTCTCAGCAAGGAAAATTAAATTCCCCTTCTTTCTCAGCAAACAGAAAATGGGCAGCTGGATTTTGATGAATAGAAAAAGCTGGTAGCTTCGTCATGAATAGACCAACTTTGTTAGACATGACTTGTTTCCAGGCGGGCCTGAGGCCATCTCCAAGCCTCTTCCTGTCTACCACTTACAATGATATACATAGACCTCACTGGGTGGTTAAGCTTTCTCATTAATTTCTATTCCAACGGAATAGTTTAATACTAAAATATAATGATCACCAATAAACTTAAATGATGTACTAAGAAAACTCATCCACTGTTGTGCTTTCTCTCTTTTTTAAGCTTTCTTAGATTTAGACAGCCTGTTATGCCCAAAATAGGCTAAAGGGACAATAACAGCACATTCCTCTGATTTCCCACAAAGATGGAATGAAAAATCTTCTAAGACCACATCATCCTCTGCAAAAAATTCAGTATCAATCACTAATTAGACAAAATAATACCTCTAAAAATGACTATACAGAAAAAAAAAATTCCTTCTAAAATGTGACTAATTACTTTACCATAAGAATTAATCTAGAGGATTTTTTTAAGTCTGGACTCCATATGACATTCCTGGTTAGTAAAACCATCCAATACACACATTTATTTTGCTCCTAAAAAAGCAGTAACCAAAATAGATGCTAAAAATTACATGTAAAATTAATAGAAAACAAATCATCCCAGAACTTTTGTTGTATTTAGGAAGACACTTTCAAATAACACTAACTGATACAAAATGGGTGATACATGAGACATTGGCAATAAATCAGTACCATTTAGTACATTAACAATGTTACTCACCCACAACTTTTATCTAGTGGCAAAATACTTCATTGCTCCAAAATAAAACCTTGTCCCAATTAATCAAATACTCTTTATTTCCTAAGTCTCTAATTCTTGGTAACCAGCAAACTGTCTTCTGTTTTTCCGAATTTATTGATCAGATATTTTGCAAAAATTAAACTCTGAATTTTTTGTCTAGCTTCTTTAACTTGGTATAACATTTTTGAGTTTCATTCACATTAAGGCATGTATCCATACTTCTTTCCTTTTAATGACTGAATAATATTCTATTGTATGGATAGACCACAATTTGTTTATCCATTCAGCGTGTTGATTGGCATTTGGACTATTTCTACCTTTTAGCTATTGTGTATAGTACTTCTATGAACACTCATACACAGCTATTTATTAAGTATCTGTTTTCAGTTCTTTGGGGTATATACCTATGAGTGGAAATACAGGGTCAAATGTTGAATATATGTTTAATTTTTGAAGAACCACCAAATTTTGCTCCAATGGCTTAACCATATTAAGTTCCCACCAGCCATGATTAAGAAGTTAATGTTTCCACATGTTAGTCAACACTTGCTGTTTGGTATTTTCTTTTCTTTTTTGATTCAGGTTATCACCACGGGATAAAGTGGTATCTCACTGTGCATTTGGTTTGCCTTGCCCTAATTAATGACAACTGATTTTTAGCATATTTTCATATGCTTTCTTATTAGTCATTTTCACATCTTGTCTTGAGAAATGTCTTTTGTAGTTCTCTGCCCGTTTTTCGGTTTGGTTGTTGTTTATTTGCTTCCTTTTCTGTTATTGAGGGTTTTTTTTTTTTAAAGATCTATTTATTTATATGAGAGGCAGAGTTACACATCTGCTGGTTCAATTCCCAAATGGTCACAACAGTAGGAGCTGGGCCAATCTGAAGCCAGGAGCCAAGCACTTGAGCTATATTCTACTGCTTTCCCAGGCCATAGCACAGAGCTGGATCAGAAGAGGAGCAGCCGGGACTTGAACCGGCACCCATGTGGGATGTCCGCACTAGAGCTAGAGCCTTAACCTACTATGCCACAGTGCAAGCCCTGTTGTTAAGTTCTGAGAGCTTTTTTATTTAAAATTGTATTTAGTTCTGAGAGCTTTTTATTTAAAATTGTGTTGAAGGCATACAAGTTTCATGTATTTCATATGCCCAGATTTAGGAACATAGTGATGTTGCTGTGGATTTGTTCTTAGAGGAGAAGCACGATGGGAGCAAGAGGTGCAGAGTCACGACACAGACACCAGGAGTCGGGTGAAAGTGGGCTAGAGGCAAGCAGCTCACAGACTCATTTATTTCAGTTGGTGCAGCAGCTTATATAGCTGAGGCAGCCAATCCGGTCAAGGGGTGGTTTATGCCATAACTAATAGCAGCCTGTTGCCAGTCAGGCTCCATTGCCAGCTGGGTTCCAAAGCCAATTCCTGAGTAACTGACACTCACTTGTCAGGGCCATCTTGACATGGGCTTCTCATTCCACCACATAGTGATACCTCCCATCTCACCCTCCCTCCTGCCTTTATGTATACTGGTTAAAGGCCCTTTTCAGATTCATGGTTTTCAAATATTTGATTCCATTCTGAGGACTTTCTTTTCACTGTCCTGATAATATTCTTTGATATACAAACGTTTAGAATGTAGGGGAGCTTTCCCATAAGAAAATCCTATCTATGAAATTATGCTCATTATTATAACAGGGAAAATAATAATCATTTTTTGACACATGTAGAAAATTATGACATATATAGAAAAGACACTTTATAAAGTAAAATATCCTCTCATGGTAAAGACACTAACCATCCAGGAATAAAGGAGAAATTCAATATGATAAAAAGCACTGATGACAGATTTAGAGATTACATCACACTCATGATGAGAGACTGACAGCATCCATCTACAAGTTTTTTTTTTAATTTGTATTTATTTTTTTTTTGAAAGTCAGTTACAGAAAGAGAGGAAGAGAAGTAGATAGATCTTCAATCCACTGATTCACTCCCCTGAATGGCTGCAATGGCCAGCACTGGGCCAGACCAAAGCCAGGAGCCAGGAACTTCATTCTGGTCTTCCATGTGGGTTGCAGGGGCCCAAGCACTTGTACCATCTTCCACTGCTTTTCCCATGCCATTAGCAGGGAACTGAATCTGAAGTGGAACAGACAGGACATGAAAGAGCACCCATATGGGATGCTAACATTGCAAGCAGCCACTTAACCTCCTATGCCATAACGTCTGCACCAGCTTCCCTTTAATATCAGTAATAATATAAGGATCCCTGCTTTGGTTAGAACTATTAAACATTTCATTGAAAATATATCCAGTGCAATGAGGCAAGAAAAATGATATCCAAATTGGAAAAGAAGTAAAGCAATCTTAATTCATAGATGACTAACTTTATTCTATATATAGAAAATCCCAATGATTCCACACAAAAGCTAGAATAAAATATTGCTGAAAAAAACTAAAAGAAACCTACAGAATTGGAAAAATGGCTCATGAGTTGGGATAGTTAATATTGTTAGGACAAAAATACTTCCCAGATAATCTACAGATTCAATGCCAGCCCTATTGAAATTCCAGTAGTCTTTTTGAGAAATAGTCAATCAAGTTTTCAACTTCACAGGGAATTACAAGGAGTCACAAAGAATCAAAACAACCTTTAACAGAACAAAACTGTAGAATTCTCTCTTTCCTATTGCTTTCAGCCCTTGTCTGTACTGTTGAGGAACAGTGGTTTCTTTCCTTCTTACTATTTGTTGAATTATTTACTTAGTGGATGGTTAAGCTTAGATTATAAAATAAACCAAAAATTCATCATGCAAAAATTAAAAGGAAAAAATAAGAAAAGAAGGAGGAGGGACAGTAAGTAGAAAATATCATTACACTCCTAAATCTGTAATATGAAATACATGAAATTTGTTCACCTTATATAAATAAAATAAATATATGAAATAAAAACTGAAAACTTTTACAAAGTCACAGCAATCAAAATTGACATAGCATTAAACATACAGACTAATGTAAAAGTCCAGAAGTCAACCATAGATTTATGGCCAATTGACTTTCCACAGGCATACCAAGACCACTTAATAGGAAAGAATGGTCTCATCAACTAGTGGTGCTTGGCAACTGAATAGCCTAGATGCAAAAGAAAACTTGCACCCTACCTCACACCAAGCACAAAATTTAACTCAAAATTAAATAACAGTATAAATAAGAGCTAAAATCATAGAAGAAACCGTGGGCAATATATTCATGAGAAGATTTGGCCACGTAGTCTCAGAAAGGCACCAAAAATTTGAGGAAAACCTAGAAAGTAGAATTCATCAAAATAGCATTAATTTTTATATTACTGAAATGACGGTGATAAAAAATGTCAGTGGTACCCTTAAAACTGCAACTAGGGGAATTAGAATAACCAGCTACTACTTTCCTCCAAGAAAAATGAACTTGAACAGATGTTTCCAATGCCCTGCTTCTGTGTCACTTGAACTGCATTGGACTCTGCACGACTGGTGGACTTCTAAATTCTTGTATCTGCATCTCAGTGCCTGGGGGCACTGAGAAAGGCAGGGTGGGAGATACAGGTAATAAAAACCCCTGGGAGTAGACTTCAATCCTCTTTTGGAAGTTGGCATTTCAACCTCCTAGCTCTAATATTTCTTATGTGGGAATATTCTAAGGATTGTGTTTTGCAATGTGCTCCAGAGTTTCTTTGTGAGAGTAAGTTCCAGTTGCCTAATGTAGATTGAATAACACACATTTTATTGGTTACCTCCCCTTCTCTATATCATTTCTCCCCTCCTCTTATCATGACTTTGGATCTCCCCTAAAAACTACATGCATTCACATCTTTGTCTCAGCAACTAATTCTGAGGAAGCCTAAAGTCATAGACTAAACAACAAAAGGAACAATTACTTTTATTGAGTCATAAAAGGTTCCATTCTAAATATTAAAAATGCAGTAATGAATAAAACACTCATTGCTCTTGAATCGCAATGTATTTTAATGCTATTATAGTCACTGATGTTATTAAAACATAATTTTAAAGTTGTAGAATGCATAATACAAGGGTACTTCAAAATGTTCATGGAAAAGTGAAGTTAAAAGTTAAGTTTATTTTGGTGAAAAAAATTTTGAAATTCATGCACAGCATTTTCATAATATGCATTCTCAATGGCTTTTTAAGTCCCCTCATAGTCCTGGACTCCTGCATACTTTTTAGAGAATTACATGCTGAACACCTACACTCACGATGTTAGATAACTGATAGTAGAACAAACACCTAGAATCCATAAGATGACACACGTCTGCACAGCAACCCTGCCTTCTTTCTCTAGACTCACTTGAGAAAGAACTAGTGTGAAACAAACAAACAGCACAAAAGCATACAAATTAAACACAAGCCCTTATTGAATTGAAGAGTGAGTGCAACTGTTATGTGACTTAGACAAAAGTGAGTATGGGCTTCTTGATTTTATTTCATGCCCCATCAAATTATATCACACTCCCCCCAAAATTAGCAAAGTATACCTATACCAATAACCAGACTTATATATGTAAAAGTAGAGGTAGAAATTTGTAGACGTAAATATTGACATAGCACATGACTTTGCAAGTGCAGCCTTCACACTGCAACTTCAATTGCCCAAGGTCAAATACAGATGCATCACACAGCACCATGGCCTTTTTCATGCACTTAGAAACAATTCTTTTTTTTTTTTTTTTGACAGGCAGAGTGGACAGTGAGAGAGAGAGAGACAGAGAGAAAGGTCTTCCTTTGCCGTTGGTTCACCCTCCAATGGCTGCCGCGGCCAGCGCGCTGCGGCCGGCGCACCACGCTGATCCGAAGGCAGGAGCCAGGTACTTATCCTGGTCTCCCATGGGGTGCAGGGCCCAAGCACTTGGGCCATCCTCCATTGCCGTGCAGTGGGTTAAGATGCCCCTTGGGACACCCACATCCACATCCCATATTGGAGTGCTGAATCAAGTCTCAGCTCAGCTGCTTATGACCCAGGTTTTTGCTAATGGACCCTGGGAGGCAGCAAATGAGGGCTGAGGTGCTTGGGTCCCTGCCACTCATACGGGAGAAATGGAGGGAGTTCTGAGTTTCTGGTTTGGATCTGGCCTAGTCCTGGCTGTTGCAGACATTTGGGGAGTGAATCAGCAGATGCAAGATGTATGTCTTTCTCTGTCTGCCACTATTCCTTTCACGTAGGTAGAAAATAAAAGTAAATAGACATTTAAAACAACAGTTCCTGAAATCTTCAACTGCTTCCTCTTTCCAATAATCAAAGATACAGAAGATGGGGGCCAAAAGCAATCATTAGCAGCCTACGGAAAATTCCAAAAGCCCCAATTCCTGACCCATCTGAAGAACCAGGCTCCTTCCTGCTGCCGAATGCATTTGCTCTGACAGTGCCATTTCCCTTCTGACAAACTCAGGAAGTAGAGGGACTTTTTCTGGAGCAGAAATTGTGGCACAGAAGTTAAGCTGGTGCTAGGATATTCACATCTCTTATCAGAGTACTGGGTTTGAGTCCTGGTTCCACTTGCAATGCAGTTTCCTGCTAATGTACACTCTGAGAGGCAATAGATAATGGCGCAAGTACTTAAATCCTTACCACCATGTGGCAGACTCAGATTCAGTTCTTAGCTCATAGTTTCATTCTGGCCTGGCCCCAGGTGTTGTGAGCATTTGGGGAGTGAACCAGTGGATAGAGGGTCTCTCTCTCTCTCTCTGCCACTCTCTCTCTTTTCAAATAAATTTTAAAAAGTAAATAAAACTTTCCAAAAATAATTATTTTTGTTTTAGGCAAGACCTGAGAAACAAAGAAAACTCTAAAAATAAAAAGATGCACCCTGACCAAAGAATAAAGATTGGGAGGAAGTCAGACATTCCTTTCAAAACCATCATTCTTATTCCACTTATTCAAAGAACCAATTTCACAAAAACAGTCTCCCTTTCTCCAACAAAACCTATAGTTTTCATCCCCTTGTAAAAATCTGATCAGTCACACAGACATAATGACTATAAAGAGACATAATAAAATGTTTAAGTATTTCTTTGGTTTCAAGTTCTAATGGAAGAAGTAGTAGCAGAAAGTTTATACACTATTCTTCATATGAATTCTCAGGTCATAAGAAAGTCCTGGGCTTGAGCCAAAGTAAAATGTGTTGAGCTACCCAAAAATGGTTTGGCTAGTCAGGGGGTGGGGTAAGAAAGTCTGGGATTAAAGCAGTTTTCATAAAGTCTTCATTGACTCGGTTCAAATAGTTGCCTTCCTGTTGGCAAAGAAGTCAGAGCGAAGCAAAATGTGAAGACCTGCTGTTTCTCTCCCCCATGGCTGTCTGTCTTCCATTCATTTATTTTGTAAGCCCAGCGGAGCTTTCCAAATGGAAGCAGGGGACAGAGTCTAGACGTCATTTATAGGCCACTGACCAGTGGAAACAAGTCTGTAGCACTCACTAGGTTTCCCATTCTGGAATCCCTGCCCCCATTCACCACATGCTCAACATTGCACTCTGCAAGCTTAAATGATCCTGACGCTGAGAATTACTCAAAAGCTAAAAAGATATTCCCAACTGTGTCAGCAATCGCTGTTCCTTTTTCTTGAGACAGTGACTCCGCCGATTGTTCCTTCGGAGAAGGCTGCAATTGCTCTCATTGCTGTGCGTTTGTGTTCTTGGGACTTCAGGATGTTCTGTTTTAGCAAGTGGTGAATGAACCAGCAATAGATCACAGTACAGCCAAGAGCAACTATTCCTGAACTAGCAATGTTTCTCAAAGATTCTTCTGATCTTGAATTTATTTTACTCCATCCATCTCACAAAACTTTACCAAATTTTTGTTAGACACCAGGTAATATAGTAAGTCCTAGATATTCAGCATCAGCCATACAAAGCATCCTTAATGAATATACTTTGGGGTTAGTAGGACAGTTAAACAAGTGAACAATTTCAGGTCCCTTATGTGTGACTTGTCATTGTTACCACTGTGTCCTAATAACACACCAGTTTTCTCTCATACTCTGGGCTCCACCACCTTGGAATCCTCCAGTGCTCCTGATACACTTGCTACTTCTTCTGTCTGGCTCTATCTTTATGATCTGTGTCTGTAATACTCTTCCCCAGCTCTTCACCTAGCCAGCATCCATTTAATCTTCATCAGAGTTCTTTTGCAGGCCCCCAAGACTGGGTTAAAGACTCTTGCAAATAGTTCCCATACGACAAGGTTTTACTCATGCCATATCATATACACTTAGGGTCTACAAGAGTAAGGATTGTTCCAATCATTGTATCTCTAGGATATTGGGTCACATCTGTACCCAAGAGCTCTAAAGGGGCATCTTTCAATGTGCCTTTACTATTATTCCTTACCAACACAGTTTCATAGAGTTGTGTAGACTTCCTTTAGTGTTAAAAATCCTATTACTATAAAAGTTGCTATGAATATTTCCAAGATGACACTTAGTGATACTTTTACAAAAGGCAGAGTTTCTGCAATTAAATACATCATTTAAATTCCAGGGTAAGCAGAAAGTCTCAGAATCTTCAGTATACTAAAGCTTGCTTTGGCTGTGGTATCATCTAAGCTTGCTTGGCCAAAGAATGCTCTCATAACAAATATACCCATTCAGTAGCTATTTATTGATTGCTGATTCTGTTCCAGTCAATGTTTGTGGCCCTGAGGAAAAACAGGATGGGTCCCTGTCTTTAAAACGTGATAGTTCAGTCAAGGGGAACAGACAGTAAACATCCAAATAAGTGCATGATGAAGTAAGCAAATACACAATATATGTTTAGAAATCCCTCCATTGGTGCTAGTAAGAAAATAAAATGTTCAATTATAAACTTAAACTGATCACTTTAACTAGTAAGATTGCATTGGTACCTGCCAGCTTAATGGAATTTGGAGTTCATAATTGATCATAAAGATAGGATTAAGTGTCAAAGGGATCACATAAATAAGACCAGTGTCTGCTAATAATAATTGATAGCATTAAAAAGCAGAAAACAATCCAACGTGGGAAGCGGGATACACAGCAGACTCATGGAATGGCAAATGCCCTAAACAGCACTCTGGCCTCAGAATCAGCCCTAAAGGCATTCAGATCTGGCTAAAAAATTCATGAGAGTTTCTCAGGCATGGAAAGCCAAGAAACTGTGGCAAAAAATGACCTAAATAAAAGATCTCTGTGAGTGAGATCCCAGTGGAAAGAATGGGCCATCAAAGATGGAGGTACCTTTCTCTGAAGGGAGGAGAGAACTTCCACTTTGATTATGGCCTTGCCTAAATAAGGTCAGAGTCTGTGAACTCAAGAGGTTTCCATAGCCTAGGCAGCTCATGACAAGAGCCTTGGGTGATTACTGACGTCATAAATAAGCAGTCAATTGTTAAATGAACAACCGAAATCACTGTGCACTTACTCCCCATGTGGGATCTCTGTCCTTAATGTGTTATACAATGCAAATTAATGGTAAAACTAGTATTCAAACAGTACTTTATGCTTTGTATGTCTGGGTGGGTGCAATCTGTTGAAATCTTTACTTAGTATATACTAAGTTGATCTTCTGTATGTAAAGATAATTAAAAATGAATCTTAATAAAGAATGGGATGGGAGATGGAGTAGGAGATGGGATGGTTTGTGGTTGGGTGGAAGGTTATGAGGGGAGGGAAACTGCTAAAATCCAAAAGTTGTACTTTCGAAATTTATATTTATTAAATAAAAATTTTCTAAAAAAAAGAAAGAAAATGTTCAAAGAAACCATGCCTGGAATTCTTTGGGTGGATTCTTTAGGGAGCGTGATCAGGAATAGGTCATTTAATAGACACAAAACCATGAGAAGTCTTACAGCAAAAGAGTGTTGTAGGAGTAAATAAGAGAAGGTGCTCTATTAATTACCATGGAGCAGGGAAAATATGGTATCTGTCTTTTTGAGACTGGCTTATTTCACTAAGTATAATGGTTCCATCCATTTTGTTGCAAAAGACAGGATTTCATTCTTTTTTATGGCTGAGTAGTATTTCTAGTAGGGTATCAAAAATGTAATATATAGGAGTGAAGTTGATATTTTGAGATTTGATGATTATTTATAGCCCTATCTCTACTGTTGAGGAACAGTGGTTTTTTTCTTCTTATTGTTTTTGAGCACTTTACTTAATGTATTGTCAACCTTATAAGTATAGACTGAAAGTAGATCATTGTAAAAATTAAAAGAATAATAAAGGAAGGAGAGAGGGTGGGAGTGTGGGCTGGAGAGACGGTAGGGTGGGAAGTATCACTATGTTCCTAAATCTGTATCTATTAAATACATGAAATTTATCTATCTTAATAAATTTTTTAAAGAAGTTGCAACAGCCCTGATGTGAAACAAGCTCTGTATAGATGAGAATACAAACGAAATTCAAATGTTCTGAAGGACAGGAAAAGTTATGGTCAGAGGCAAGGTCTGACGGTCAGATCTTACCAGGTATTACAGAGACCTGTGGACAGAATTTAATACTGATAAAAACAAGAAGACATCAAAGGATCTTAAGGAGGGTTATGATCTTTGTAGTGGCTTTTTGTTTGTTTTTAATTTATTTTAGAAGGAGGGGGGAGGGAGAGGGAGAAGGAGAGAGAGAGAGAATTTCCCATCCCCTGTTTAATTTCTGGAAGCAGGATCCAGGAACTCATTTCATTTCATGTCTCCCATGTAGGTGGAAGGCTCCCAACTGCTGGGCCATCATCATTCCCTCCCAGGGTGCAGATCAGCAGGAAGCTGGAATTGGGAACAGAGCTGGACATAAAATCCTGACACTCCAATATGGGATGCAGGTGTTCCAAACAGCGCCTTAACCAATATGCCAAGACCCTATCCATTTTTTTTAATTCATACATAATATTTGTCATATTTATGGAGCACAGTACAATAATCTGATACATGTCTTCAACATATCATCACTAAGTGTACTTAATATTTCTACTTCTTCAAATATTTATCATTTATTTGTGTTCAGAATATTCATTTTCTTCCTAGTTATTTTGAAATACACTATAAATTGTTGTGTACCACAATCAAACTGCTATACAACATAGAACTAATTTCTTCTAACTGCATTTTAATTTTTTTCATTTTTAATCGACTAATAGGGATTTTCCATATTGATGGAATCTGTGTGACATTTAAATGCATGTGTACAGGGTTCAATGATGAGATCAGGGTGGGCACATCTATCTCCTCAGACATTTAGCGCTTGCTTGTGTTGACACTGAGTAGTACTTTTTAAAGATCCTCTGGTGCCTATTTTTGTTTTCTTAAAATTTCTTATGAAAGAATTGAGAGAAATTTCAATTGATGAAATACAAGCAAACATAGTAAAGATTAGAAATGAAGTCAATAAAAATTATTTATACATTAAGAAGCAAATTATAATATTGAAAATTGAGACAGTATCAAAAGCTGTGGTTCACTTAGAAAAGGTGACAAATGTTAAAACGAATTGTACCACTTAATAAGCAGAGTAAGTTTTAAGAACACATTGGGAAAAGATTTAAATTTCTTGCTGACTTTGAAAAATATAGTGAAAACTCGTAATATATTATATCCATGAGTAAATGGCTTTTGTCAGTTCAAAGGCTTTATATGATCTGTCATGGCCCCAAAATGCTTGGAATGGCTTTAACTCTTACAGTTCATATATGAAAGAAACTAGAGGATTACCCAAACTTGACAACAGTCCTAAAAATTTACATGTTACCCACGGACATGGTGTGAAGCTAACTTTCCTAAATTATTTTAATCAACAGTGCTGAGAAAAAATGCTGAGCTAACTTTTCTCATTTTCCCTTTAGAAATTGTTTTTGCATTGTTGTAAGAGAAGTAAAAGACCATATAACCAAAAAATTAAGGGAAAAATTATTTCAAAGATGTGTTGACCTAATGAGTCTTACTTTTCTGAAATTTATTATATTCATAGCTTTTGTTAAGTTTCCAGAATTCATTGTGTTTTTTATCTACCTAAACAAACATTTTCTTCTATAATAAGTCTACATTTATTACTTCATATTTATTAAAGATTTTTATTTATTTGAGAAAGAAAGAAAGAAAGAAAGGCAGAAAGAGGGCTACCACTGGCTAGTTCACTCCCCAAATGACTGCAATGGCCAGAGCTGAACTGATTGAAAACCAGGAGCCAAAAGCTTTCTCCACGTCTCCCACATGGGTGCAGGGGCCCAAGGACTTGGGTTATCTTCTACTGCTTTCCCAGGCCATAGCACAATGCTGGATCAGAAGTGGAGGAACTGGGACTCAAACCAATGGTCAAATGGGATGCGGGTACTGCAAGCAGAGGCTTAGCCCACTACGCCATAGTAACAACCCAATTCCTTCATATTTTTAAAGAACACAGCTGAAACTTGTTCTACCCTAGCCTGGAAGAGTAAGATAACTTGGCATGGTCAAGGATCACAAAGAATCGTATGTGGGTGGGGGCTGCATGGGTGGAGGGACTAGTTCAGAAGCAGTCAGAAAGCAAAAAGGCTGAATCTCAAACCCGAGCTTTTACAGTTCTCCTTTCAAGATGTAAGAGTTAGTTCTAAACTAAAGACAACATAAGGTTGGATGGCTTAGCAAGAAATTCATGACTGGTCTGCAAAGACCATCAACATTTCCCTGCATGGCCAAAATGTCAAGACATCTTTCAGGCATTGTGATACTAACCTCCATGATAGATGTTACATAGTGTACCATGAGAAGAGTACCCATCTGATTATTTAAAAGAATATATTATGCTTTGATGGTGTCTAGTAAAATTCAGTTAATGACACATACTAAATTTAATTTAGTAAAGTAAAATGTAATAGAATACTGGAGATAGTAAGTTCTTAAGTTCAGTGAGTGCTTAAACATTTGTATGCCATTTTCCCTAAAAAATGCCAAAATGTCAAGCAATCCTTCCCATGCACAATGGAATTAAAAGCATTTAATACAGAAATATTTAAAAGGCATCTTTGAGGATTCAAACATGGAGATTAGGATCAGACTTAAAATTTTATTTATTTTTAATAAATAATATCTTCATATTTCATAAATCAATAGAAATAAAACTTTGTACAATGAAAATCTCCCTTTTGTCCCTACTTCCCAGTTGTCAGTTCCCCTTTTCTGAAGACCAATATTATCATCTTTTCACAAATAATTTCAGAAATACTTTATTCATTTTAAAATATGCATCCATTTTTAAAGATTTGTTATTTTTATTTATTTGAAAGACAGAGTTACAGAGATGGAGGGAGAGGGGGAGAGAAAGAGAGAGATACCGTCCCATCAGCTGGTTCACTCCCCAGGTGGCTGCAACGGCCAGCCAACAATGGGCGAGTCCAAAGCCAGGAGCCCAGAGCCAGGAGCTTCTTCCAGGTCTTTCACATGGGTGTAGGAACCCAAGCACTTGGACCAAATTCTGTTGCTTTCCCCAAGCTATTACCAGGAGTTAGATCAAAAGTAGAACAGCTGGGTCCTGAACAGGAGCCCATTGGGTATGCCAGCGTCACAGGCATTGGCTTTACCATATATACATTATGGCTGTTTCTGCACAACAGCTTGAAACTTTCTGCACCTTATTTACTGAACAATCTTGTATGATTTTATATCAGGAATTTAAATTTTCAAATTGGTTTTTATGGATGCAGTACACAATATAGATAAGCAAGTTTCTGTTTTTTTAAAGTTCATTTACTTATTTTTATCTATTTTAATGGGCAAGGGAAAAAGAGTGAGAAAGAAAAGGGGAAAAAGAGAGAGATCGATCTTCCATGACTGATTCATTTCCTAAATGCCCATGACAGCCACAGCCTGACCAGGCTGAAGCCAGGAAACCCATTCTAATTTCTTGTGTGGGTAGCAGGGACCTAAATACTTGAGCCATCACCTGCTACTCCCCATTTTGTGTATTAGCAAAAAGTTGGATTAGAAATTAATCTGGGGGCCGGCGCTGTGGCTTAGCAGGTAAAGCCTCTACCTACAGTGCCAGCATCCCATCTGGGCACCTGTTCAGATCCTGGCTACTCTGCTTCTGATCCAGCTCCCTGCTGTGGCCTGGGAAAGCAGTGGAAGATGGCCCAAGTCCTTGGGCCCCTGCACCCGCGTCAGAAACCTGGAAGAAGCTTCTGGCTCCTGGTTTCAGATCTGCAAAGTTCAGGCCATTGTGACCAGTTGGGAGTGAACCAGCAGATGGAAAATCTCTCTCTCTCTCTCTCTCTCTCTCTCTCTCTCGGCCGGTACCGTGGCTCACTTGCCTAATCCTCCAGCTGCAGCACCGGCGTCCCATATGGGTTCCAGTTCTAGTCCCGGCTGCTCCTCTTCCAGTCAAGCTCTCTGCTGTGGCCCAGGAGGGCAGTGGAGAATGGCCCAGGTGCTTGGGCTCTGCACCTGCATGGGAGACCAGAAAGAGGCACCTGGCTCCTGGCTTTGGATCAGCGCAGCGCTGGCCATTGCAGCCAATTGGGGAGTGAGCCAACAGAAGGAAGACCTTTCTCTCTGTCTCTCTCACTGTCTATAACTCTACCTGTCAAATAAATAAAAAACAACCTCCCCCCACCCGCCTCTCCTTCTATCTCTGTGTAACTGACTTTCAAATAAATACATAAATCTTTAAAAATAAATGTGAATCTAGAACTTGAACCAAACACTCCAATATGGAATGTGGGTGTCCCAAGTAGAGGCTTAACCCACTAAGCCACAACACATGCCCCCAAAATTTCATACTGATGCGTATTTAGGAAAAGTAGGTTTATTAAATATTAAAACAAATTATAAGCTTGTAATAAGTAATGCGTATTTTTCCAGTCAGTTTAGGCAGTGCTTAGAATGCCTATGTCCCACACTGTAGTCACTGGGTTCAACGTCCAACTCTTGCTTCTGACTCCAGCTTCCTGCTAATGCAAACCCTGGGAAGCAGCAAGGATGCTTCAAGTCACTGGGTTCCTGGTACCCATGTGGGAGAACAGAACTCAGTTCTGTTCCTTAAGAACTAAGTTCCCAGCTCCTGTCTTGGCTTCCCCCCAGACCTTTGCAGGCTTTTGAAGACTGACCCAATGGACGAGAATGCGATAGATAGATAGATAGATAGATAGATAGATAGATATCTCTATCTCTACCTCTATCTATATCTGTATGTCCCATCTCTAGCCTTATATCCTTTCTTAAATAAATAAAATAAATGTTTAAAAGTTATAATGATTGAAAATGCATAGCAATTGTTTAAGGGACCAATGGAACAGAATAAAAAACTCAGAAATAAAACCTTACTATTTTCAGTACATTTATATTTACTCCAAAATATTTATCTTCTGTGTGATTCCATAAGTTAGATTTTCCTATATAGATTCTGTATGTATATATATATATATATATATATTATATGTATATTATATATATATATATAATCTTGCTTATCAGCCATTTGGCTAAGATCAAGTGTAGATTCTGTATAAATTCCGTATATCAATTTTGAATGCCATTTTCTTATGCCATTTCTTTTCAGTTAATTCTCTAAGATATATCTTGATATGCTACTATACAATCTGTCAACAAATAAAAATTGTTCCTTCTATTTTACCACATTTAATTTATTTAACTTCCTTCTCCTTTTATTTAATTTACTTTATTATTAATCTGTTTTAAGTTAATTCTGTTGCTTAGGTTTCTGAATCCAGAAAAATGCTATATAATTCTAAGAGCAAATACCCTGGTCCTTTCCCTTACTTCAATGTGAATTTTTCTAAACACAGGTTCTCCTCAACTTACGACTTACAGCAAACTCATCATAAATTGGAAATACCAGAAGTCAAAGATGCATTGAGTCCTAACGTACAGCATACTACAGCTCAGCCACACAGGGCACTGTAGCGTGTCTGTCACATCTCCTGTGATGGTGAGACTAAGAGCAAGCTGTGCCCACCCGGCTGTGGTTGCCCAGTACCACAGTACCAAACCACCCAGCACTAGCCAGGAGAGACCTTCATCTAGCCTTCCAAGTGCAGTGTCTATCGAGTGTGGATCACTCTTACTTCATTGCAAAGTCAGAAAGTCGTTAAGTCAAACCACCTGAAGTTGGGGACAGTCTACATGTTGTTGATCATAATGCTAACTTTACAGTTACTATAAATATATCTTATCATGTCAATAAAAAAATCCACCTGTATTTGTTGTATAACAAATTTCCATACCAAGATCAGACATCGAATTGACTTACTTTTTATAATATCTAGAGAGATTATCATATGAATCTTATGCTTATATTTATCTTGTGGATGTGAAGTTAATAGATTTATGTATCTTAAATGAGCTTTCTTTTTGGAAAACAATCAATTTATTGCTGTATATTATGCTTTGTAAGTGCTCCTGGATCCCATTAGTTAACAGTCTGTTTTTGCATTGATATCCATAAATCATGTACATCTCTTGCCCATTTTTGATTCTTGTTGGTTTTGTGGATCAATGCAAAGAGGACGTCCTGGGAAGGGGACTTCCTGTGATAGGTCCCCTTCTTGCATCCATGCCTCTCTAGGCAGGGAGGAGAGTCCCTCCACTCCTGCAGAGATAGCAGCAGCATCCTGACACTGGCCGCTTGCCCTCAGAGGGGCTCTTGCTCCACTCCCCCTCCTTGGTAACCTTAATTTTCCTTGATCCAAGGGAGTACCAAGCCTACCTTGGAAGACTTCTGCCCAGGTTGGGTGTGAAGAAATGCCACTTTGGGCTACCTTCAGTTGCAGGATAAGACATCCCAATAAAACAGAGGACACCGGCCCTGTGTGGTTTCTCAACCCGTGGGCTCCCAAGAAAGCCCACCTTCTTCTTTCCTCCTTTCGCTATTCTTTGATTATCTCTTCAGTTAATTCCAGAGTCTGTAGAAGTCTTTAGTAGGGAGGAGCAGGAAGGATGAAGTCTACTTCAACTTATTCACAACAGAAGCCCAAAACTTAGGTGTTTCTGTACCATTCTTTGGTTGGCTTCATGAATATTAGAAGGGATTGCAGCATTCACAAGAGAGATGTCATTAATCATGAAAAAAGAATTTAAGCAGGAGAATGTTTTCCTTGTCTATCCCATTTTTCAGGTGGGCCTCTATTCTGTACAGCTGGCATCAACAGAATGATCAGAAATGTGCACAGGTTCCCCTTGTTCCCACACATCAGCAAATTTGGCTTCTTATTTCTTCCAATAACCCCTGTGTCATGACAGTGAGCAAATTTGACATTTTAATTTTTCTTTTTTTACTGTATAGCTAAGCACGTATCATCTCCTATTTCTTTTCCCTGCATGGCTATATTCTTTCTGTTAACATGATGCCCCACAATAATTTCACTAACAAAATGACATAATGACCTCCTCATCTCTTAAGTTCCTAAAAACTCAGTGAAGTTAAATGCCAGAGTAGACGAGAACCTTCCTTAACATGTAGATCTCAGCAGCATTAAGATGCTTTGACAGTTGATAATACTTACAATAATTGGGCCAGGAGGGGGAATGTGGGCATTTTTTGGGTACAATTTTTGAGCTCTTTAGAAAGGTCACATATTTATGGAATAATCACAAGGTTCATGGAAAATGTATGTTATAAAATAGGTATGCATGGATTTCAAAAACATGACACCAAAATATACTTTTTTCTTATTTCCATTTTCCCATGAACTTTCTGATGCACCGTCACTGACATGAGGGCTTCTTTTATTCTTGAGGCCAATCCAGCTTCTCAATCAGGTGACTTAATATTTGAACATTTGTTTAGGTAAATTCATTGTTGCATATTTTCTGTTTCTTCCTAATACAGCATCCAGACCTTTAGGGTGGGTCTTGGGCTGAGCATCCAAAGTACAGGGTCCCACAAATACAAAATCCTCCCCAGACTCTACCAGAGGTGGGTTATCTGGTCTACTTGGGCCCACTGTCATTGCGATGGGCCTGATTCCATGACACTCTCAGCCTTGAGATGGTTCTCTGTACCCAGGTACTCAGTCACCTCCCTCATACCCAAAGGTTTAGCAAATGTCACCCTTGGTCTCCAGCCCAGGATTATTTACTCTTTCGCCTTTTTCTTTTGTTTTTTTTTTTTTTTTTTACTCTAGTATGTAACACACATGGCAATCAGGAGCCTTGCCTCAACCCCGTCAGTTTGGGGTCCACATTTCCACAAATAATGCATCATCATGCTAGGTGCCCACCGAGAGTCGAGCTTCTCCTGAGACAAGCAGCCTCCAGGGACAGTGTTCTCTCCTAGACTGTCTTCAGGTATTTGTGCTGCTTCTGTCTGCAAACTGCTCCCCTCCCCTCAGGAGGTCAAGAAAGCAAAGGTGAGGACTCATGTAGACTTTGCTCCCATAATTCTGTCTCTTTTCGTTTTCCCATCAGCTTCTGGACATAAAGAGAGGGAACTCTGCTTTCTCTTTCTGTCAGGAGGGGTCCTTCTAAGTTTTGTACTTTCCTCCTTCTTCAAATGGAATTCGTCCTTTGGAACTTTATTCTTTGGGACTCATTCTCATGTAGGGCAAATTACCCTTTAGTAAAGAAGCACAAATCCAAGGGTGCTTCTGAAGTAAGGCACCTGTTATTCATATATGCTCCTGTTGACTTATTTTGTTCTCTGTGTTTGAAGCACCTCTCTCTCTCAACACTCCATGTACTAAAAAAATTATCAGCAAAATTTTTACACAATACCCATTGAGGTGAGTAAAGTCATATGTGTGCATTTCAACTTAAGAGCAGTGAGAATTCATAATGAGATGAAGTTAACAACATTAGGCTTAGTAACAATACTTCCCACATTGCATTTTCCTGCCATAGGAACACTGAAGGCATGTCCAAACATTTATCACTATTTAGTATCCAGTTTTCATAAAGTATTTTACTGTCATCCCTAATTAATTCTACCTTTCAACAAGAAACTTAGTATTGGCTGCTATAGTTATCCCAATCTGACATGTCAGGGAACAGAAGCAGAGAGGTTAATTAAATGCATTACCCTGATACCCGAAGGCTGTGTTGGCAAGTCTGTGTCTTAACAGTGTTGCTGGCACAGATGTCCCAAAAGGTGGAAATGTGAGCAGCCCTGTTCCAGCAGGGGGCACCAGCTCCATGATGAATTCGGGTATACCCTAGCTTTCTGCTGGTGCAAAAATCTTGCAAGATGGTATACCCAAGAAGAAAATAGACTCCAAGTATCGCAGGTAAGAGCCTTTCCCTACATTTATGACACAGAATACTGTTCTTGGGGTTTTAAAAAGACTTGAGCAAATCCACAGTCACCTTCCTAGCATGATTTAAAGAACTCAAGACGAAAATCCTTACCCCCCAATCTTTAATCCATTAGGATGCCTAGGATCTCACAGTCATACTTTCATTCCTTTGGGTCTTTAGAATTTGAAGTTCTCACTTATTGAAAGTCTGTAATAAAATCTCTGGGAATGGTAACTCCAAGAGTGGATATGCCGCTGTCAGAGCTTAAGGAACTCTTAAATGAGAAAGAAACAGAAGGAAGAAGAGTCTGTAGTTATGGAGAAGGCAAGAGGATCTGCACAAAGGTTATGCAGAGACACCATAAACAAACCAATTGTTTAATGTTCTTGTGTAGTGTTCTGTCTTCTAGGTTTATTGAGTTCTAAACTCTTGCCACTTAGATGATATGACTTAGAGAAAAATTCCTAGGCAAGGCTGACTTCAAATTCTGAAGCTATAGGAAGTACTCCATCATATTTTCCCTTCTTCTGTTAAAAGCATTGCTCATTCAAACAGCCTAGGAAAACCCTATTTAATTCATCACAAGGAGGTAAACAGAGATGGACTCATCCAGGGACAAAAACAAATGCCAAATCAGTGCAGTACCAATTTTGCTGCGAGTTCAAATCACTCAAGAATTTCTTTTTTAAATGCAGATTCAGATTTTATATTTGAAAGAGGGGTTGGAGATTCTGCATTTCTGATTGGTTCCCACGTGTGGCCAATGTTTCTGGATCCCGTAGAACATGTACCAAGAAGCAAGATGCCAGATAGCAGAACCTCTTAAAACAAAACAGTACCATAGGCCGGCGCCACGGCTCACTAGGCTAATCCTCCACCTTGAGGCGCCGGCACACCAGTTCTAGTCCTGGTCGGGGTGCCAGATTCTGTCCCAGTTGTCCCTCTTCCACAGCTCTCTGCTGTGGCCAGGGAGTGCAGTGGAGGGTGGCCCAAGTACTTGGGCCCTGCACCCCATGGGAGACCAGGATAAGTACCTGGTTCCTGCCATCGGATCAGCGCGGTGCGCCAGCCGCAGCGTGCCGGCCGCGGCGGCCATTGAAGGGTGAACCAAGGGCAAAAGGAAGACCTTTTTCTCTGTCTCTCTCTCTCACTGTCCACTCTGCCTGTTAAAAAAAAAAAAAAAACACACACAGTACCATAATCTCCACTTTAAGAGGGGCATTGTGCTGAAAGCCTTCACCAAGATAGGTCTCCTTTTTCCCATCAGAAGACAAATTCAAAAAATGTGGTCTCATATGGGCAAGTGATTTAATGCTTTCAACTCCAGGTAAAAAATGATGTCCAATAAATGAGTTACTCCTGGTTTTTGAGAAAATAGGGAATGCACAAAAAGTCCTAGAGACATTCAGAGAATCTACCTTTAAAATCCCTGTGTATTCCTTCCACTGAGTTCAAGGGATTATTGTTTATTTATTTGAGAGACAGAATCAGACACGCAGATAGGCAGAGCTCCCTTCCTTTAGTTCACTCCCCAAATGCCTGCAATGGTTGGGACCAGGCCAGGGCTGAAATTGGGAGCTGGAAACTCAACCCAAGTCTCCCACCTAGGTGGTGGGGACCCAGATACTTAAGCCATCAACAGCAGCTTCCCCGGCTCTACATGGGCAGCAACCTGAAGCCAAGAGCCACAACTGGGAATCAAATCTGATATGGGATGCAAGCATCTTAACAACTAAACTAAACATCCATTCCAAGGGGAGGCCAATTGTTTTTAATTTGGAACATGTTTACAGTTTATTTTATTTTAAAGGCATACTAGGCCGGCACCTTGGCTCACTAGGCTAATCCTCTGCCTTGCGGCGCCGGCACACCGGGTTCTAGTTCCGGTCGGGGCGCCGGATTCTGTCCCGGTTGCTCCTCTTCCAGTCCAGCTCTCTGCTGTGGCCTAGGAGTGCAGTGGAGGATGGCCCAAGTGCTTGGGCCCTGCACCCCATGGGAGACCAAGATAAGTACCTGGCTCCTACCTCCGGATCAGCGCGGTGCGCCAGCCGCAGCATGCCGGCCGCGGCGGCCATTGGAGGGTGAACCAACGGCAAAGGAAGACCTTTCTCTCTGTCTCTCTCTCTCACTGTCCACTCTGCCTGTCAAAAAAAAAAAAAAAAAAAAGCATACTAAAAGAAAGTAGTCCCCAAATATTGCATTGTAAAAACTGATTCAAGAGCTATATTAGAAAGTAAATGTTGGAATAGCATTATATATTGTTCTAAGGGCTAACAGCATGGAGAAGAAGGAAAAATATTCTGAATAGGGAATGAGGAAGAAAACATACTTATTGAACAATACCTACCATATGTCTAGCAAAGTATTAAGCTTGATCTTCCTGAATCATGAGTAGATAATATTAACTTCATTTTACAGAAGAAACACACTGAGGCTTAAGAAAGGTAATCAGAATTTTAAATTTGAACTACTGTAAGCTGTGGAGCTGGTTCAAGCCAAGTTCTTCAGGTTCTAAAACCCATGCCTCTCTTACTCTCCTCAAAGCATTTCCTTGGAAACCAACAGTCACAAATATTCAAGGTGCCCCCATTTATCAAGATGAGACCACTCAGAGGACATTTGTCATATTTATATTTGAAGAGTTCTTCTAGTATTTTCTATGCATCTCCACACATTTGAAACACAACCCATATTTTTGGTATAGTTTTTTTTAATTATTGCACTGACTTTGAGAATATTTACATACATAACCGTGCAATAGTCCAACAAATATATTTATTTAAGTGTATGTGTTGAACTAGGCCATGTAATAAGTGCCCAAAGCTGGAAGTAAGTAAGGGATATTCAGCCTAATCATCATTCTACATGGAACAAATCATGATTCTTAGAAGCCTACAGTGATGCCAAAAGGATAGGGTAGCTTCCTCTCAATCTACCCAAGAGATCAAGAGGATATGCACTCAACATTTCTTGGTTTAAAAAATGGAAGCTGCTGCATCCCAGATCCAACATTTCCCCAAGACAATAGTTCTCAAACTTTAGGGTGCACTGACACTCCACCCCTCAAAGTTTCCAATACCTTTCTTTTTTTGTTTGTTTGTTTTGGACAGGTAGAGTCATAGACAGTGAGAGAGAGACAGAAAGGTTCCAATACCTTTCATCCAATCTCTTATCACGCTAACCTAAGGACCACATTAAGGATGACAAATCTAGGCTACATGGCTTTGGGGATGAGATCCAGCTTTTTATATCCCAGTAAACTAATTTTTTAGTATATTTATACAATTTTCTAGAAAAAGAATCCACAACTTGGCTTATATTTTCAAAAGGGCTTTTGATCCAATAGTTAAAACTAATGCAATGTGTAGAACATTGTAAAAATCCAACCCTAAAGATGCAAGGATCCATGTTAAGCCACCAGGCTTGCTATTGTATTTGAACCCATTATTTCTTTTTATATATTCTAAGAGAACAGAGGAGAAGAAAAATTAGAAAAGTTTCTTTGGCATTTTTCTTTGTTATCTATGTTTTTATTCTGGATATATAAAGAAAACCAAGCAATATATGCTTATGAAACGCACACCATAGGAAACACATATATTTGGGAGGAGCTGATAGTTTTAATTTTTTATGTGAAAAACAAGGTATATTCCACTTCTTCAGCTTGATCTGCAACAAGCAACCTCTTTTTATTTTCCTACAGAGCAAAGATAACACAAATTTTATGAGGCATAATCTACGCCAGAAGGCACTCTTTTCCATACTGTTAACAAGCATTCTATGGTGATGAAGAGAATCCTTTTCTATGGTTCTATATGGTAGAATGTGAAATCAGTCTATTTGATAAGTCTATGGGATGAACTCTGCAGCAGAGCCACCATTACATCTGTGTGTGTGTGTGTGTGTGTGTGTGTGTGTGTGTCAACTGCAGTAATAGCAGAAGGCAGTATGTGCAAATGGACTGTTATCAAGTCAGTCAGATACCTTTGTCAAGAGGGCCAAAAGAATCAAACTGCAACACCATCCAATATTGTGATGTATCCTTTGGAATCATTCCAAGCTTATCAACCACAGAGCCATTCAATATATGATGCAGGGGTTGCCGCCATGAGAAAAACAAGAGAACCAAAAACACAAGTGTAGAGTAAGATCATGCTCTATTAAAAACTGTATCTCCTTATTTTTTTAAATATTTATTTTTTTGAAAGGCAGAGTTACAGAGAGAGAGAGAGAGAGAGAGAGAGAGAGAGAGAGAGAGTTCTACCATTTGCTGGTTCACTCTCCAGATGGTTGTAATGGCTGGAGCTGAGTCTGTCCAAAGCTAGGAGCCAGGAGCTTCTTTCAGGTCTCCCACATGGGTGCAGGGACCCAAGAATTTGGGCCATCTTCCACCACTTTCCCAGGCCATAGCAGAGAGCTGGATCAGAAGTGGAGCAGCTGGGACTCAAACCAACGCCCATATGGGATGCAGGCACTACAGGTGACAGCTTTACCCACTATACCACAGCACTGGCCCCTCTCCTGATTTAATAATAATTTCTACCTCAACAAAATCTTATCTATGTGTATCTTTTAACATGTGATGATTTCTTCTGAGTAATAAGCAATATATTTTAAGATCATAAACTCATTGATAACAGCCATTTCTTATATAATATGGTCCCCTCTTCCTTTTGAAACTTGGCCCTGACGGATTAGAGAGGCAAAATAGAGGAAAAATACATCCTTGGATTTTTCATACACTTCAAGTCCCCTACAGCTACTTCAACTGTTCTATGCCTGCTCACAAGGTCTTTTCTGGGGACTGCTTTTACCTATGCAGAAGCTTTGGTGTTGACTCTACCTAGGATTACCTAGGCATTGTCTCCAGCTTCCTTTCCTGGTCAAAAGCTATGAGCAGATCTGTCCACTGAGGAACCTTGCTAGGCCCCTAGGACCCTGGTTCTGGTCCTGCCACTTCCCCTGTTGGTCCAAATGGAAGTGTAGGCAGGAGGAGTAGGCATTGTGTCACAGCAGTTAAGTCCAGACTTCGCCCACAGCTCGTAGTGAAGTGCCTTGGTTGCGTCTTGGCTTTGCTTCTGATTTAGGCTAATAAGACAGCAGATGATGACTCTAGTTCTTGTGTGCCTGCTGCTTCCATGGGAGACATGCTGAGTTCCAGCTCCTGGCTTTGATCTAGCCCAGCCTTGGTTGTTTCAGGCATTTGGAGAATTAACCAGAGGATACAGAATCTCTCTGTTTCTCTCTCCCTCTCTCTCTCTCTCCCTTCCTTCCCTCCGTCCCTCTCTCCTTCACAAATAAATAGAAAACAAATGAATAGTGAACAAGGGGAAAATATAGCCACTCTCACATTATCTGGTTACTAACTGTTCATTAAGGGTTTTAAAAAGGAGGGAGGAAGGAAGGAGAGAGGAAACTGGGCACATGGCACAAGAAGAGGAAATCCAGTGCACCTGGGCAAATCACCAAAGAGCGCTTACAGAAGGCCCAGGAAGAGGTGGAAGTGCAAGGCCCTGGAACTGATGTCCATGCTTTTCTTTATTCTATTTCCATCTGTGCTCCAGATTCCATTTCTGCGCAGATTTGTAAACTAGGCTTTAAAAAGAATATTAGAGGCCAGCGCTGTGGTGTAGTGGCTTAAGCCGCCGGCTGCAGTATTGGCATCCCATATGGGCTCTGGTTCTAGTCCTGGCTGCTCCATTTCCGATCCAGCTCTCTGCTATGGCCTGGGAAAGCTGTAGAAGATGGCTCAAGTCTTTGGGCCCCTGCACCCACGTGGGAGCTGCGGAAGAAGCTCCTGGCTCTTGGTTTCGGATCAGCGCAGCTGGGAGTGAACCAGCAGATGGAAGACCTCTCTTTCTCTCTCTGCCTCTCCTTTCTCTGTGTAACTTTGACTTTCAAATAAATAAACCTTAAAAAAAATAAAAAGAATAACAAAATCATACTTTCATATCTCCTAAGATGCCTCTTATTCAATTCTATCTCAAGAAAGTCATTATATCTTGCTCATGTAAGTCTTAATGAAGATAATTTCTTTTCCTTGAATAAGGCCTAATGAAGTTAAGTAGTTTTATTCATGGAAACCCCTTCTCAAAGCTTTTTTGTTCTCTTTTCTCCCTTCATCCACAGCCACACTGAGATAAAAAGAAAAAAGAAAAGAAAACCCATGTGGATTATTCTCCCAATTCTCCTGCTTGCTCTCAAATATCCAGAGTTCCCAGCTCTTATTGCAGCTCCAGTCCTCATTTATGGGTCGCAGGTGCATCACTGCATGGCTAGATTGCCTAGGGCCACCCTCGTGACTCAAAGAGAAGCTTCCTCTGTGGATAGAAAAATGGGAAATTTTAATTCATCAACCAGCTTATAGGAAATAGCACAAAATGAAATGTGTGAGTCCACTACGGTGGGATGGAATGCGTAACTTCATTCTTGGCACTCCAAATCTGTCGATTCCTATGGAATCTATGGGACAAGATAAGATCACTCGGCATGCTACAAAGGGTTTTGGAAATAAAATTTTAACATGAGTTTTGACACTTACCACACATGCACCTTGAAAAAGTTGCATTACATGATGTTACGGTTAAAAACAAAACATCAAATCATGTTGCCACATGCAAATATAAAACAATGGGCAGTGTCTTACAGCATCTGCTTGAAGTTAACTGCAGATGTGAAATGCTGATAGAAATTACTATCATTGCTGGGTGTTTCGTACTTTCCATTATATCACAATTTACTTAATTGGTTCAGACACATTCTAATAAATTTGATCTTAATCCAATCAGGCAGAATAGTTCTGAAAAATGTATGCAATTGTTACTAGAATACCTGAATACTCTCAAGTAAAATGTTTGTAATAGTGTACTTTGAAATCTGAGGGTTGATTTGCAGAGAGTCTATGAAAACGCTATAGATGTTACAACATGAAGTTCTTATTCAATTTGAAGAAATTTTTGCTTGTTTAATGTAAAAATCAGAAATAACTTTTCAAAAAGCCAAAAAAGAGAGATTGGGACACAGAAAGTCCCCCTTATTAGCATATTTCCCATGAAATCCTATGCTCTGTGTTATTGAGTCTGCACCTAGAACTCACTCATATTTGATGTGATGGAGGCATATCACAATGAAAAGGCCCAGTGGCTGAGGACATATTGCTGGAAGAATCTTGGTGTCGCAGGTGGAAGTTCCAAGAAGCAGCAGCCTCAGGCCTCTCTGACATCAAAGATCGTTTCCTGTGGGGTTCAGTAGCCAGAATTCTGAACCAAATAAAATAATATGAATTAGTAAGCATCCTTGTTGGAGGAAATTGCACAGTCCTGGGAACATAATAAGCACTGAATAAAGTGCAGGCGATAGCGAGGTGGGTAAGACACCTGCATCCCACATCAGAATGCCTACGTCCAAGTCCCAGCTCTGCCCCTGAGTCCAGCTTTCTGGTCATGCGTACTCTGGGAGGCAGCAGGTGACGACTGAAGAAAATGGGTTCCTGGCACTCATGTGGGATAACAGGACTGAGTTCCCAGCTCCTGGCTTCAGCCTGGCCTGTCCCTGGATACTGTGAGCCTGTGGGGTGAACCAGCACATAGGAGATATTCCTCTCTCTCTCTCTCTCCCCCGTCTCTCTATGCCTTTCAAATCAGTAAAATAATTTAAAAAATAAACACTCAATAAAATGAAATAAAATAAGATAAAATACCAACAAACTATCGATATTTAAACTGAAAAAAGTACTTCTTTTAAATGCATCTACATTTGAAATAAAGCGTGGATTTTTTCACTTGGTATCTAGACTATACCACCCATTATACTTGTAGTAGCCACAGATATTTAACCCATTTTGCGTAACTTTAGCTAAAATACCTGTACCAGAGGAGCTTCCTCTAGAGGAAAAGGCTCCCTTCATCTTGCAGGTTGAAGGGGCACAGTCCAGACTGGACAGCACCATTCAGTCTGGTGAGGCTGGAGCCAGGAAGCTGGGACAGGGGGCACACTCTGTATGTGAAGAATTGTCTCCTGAGAAGTTCCTCTGTTGACTTCAAGACCTTCCCCTGGGCACAGGGGAATTAGATCAAGTCTCCCCTGAGTCCATCAGTGTTAACGTTAAACTACCACTGTGACCACTAGATGTGGGGTTTAAATGTCTAAAGCAGTTTTCCAAGTCAAATCCTATACCAAGCATAACATCACATGTGACCATCTACATTTTAGCTAATCGAAATTTGATGAAATTTAGAAGTTCAGTGCAGTGGAGTAAACCGCCAACTAAAATGCAAGCATCTCATATCAGAGCACCAGTTCAAGTCCCCAGTGCTCCACTATGATTTTTTAGAATTGATTTATTTATTTAAGAAGCAGAGTTATAGAGAAAGACAGAGAATTAGAGAGAGAGAGATTCTTTCATCTGCTGGTTCACTCCCCAAATGGCTGCAATGACCAGGGCTGGACCAGGCTGAAACTAGAGGCCAGGAGCTTCTTCTGACTCTCTCACATGTGTGCAGAGGTCCAAGAACTTGGGCCACCATCCACTGTTCTCTCAGGTACATTAGCAGGGAGCGGGATAGGAAGTGGTGCAGACAGGACTTGAACTGGTGGTCATATGGGATGCTGGTGCTTCAACCCAGCCACAGCACTGGCCCCTGCTCTGCTTCTGATCCAGCTCACTCCTACTGTGCCTAGGAAGACAATAGATGATGATCAAGTACTGGGACCCCTGTCACCTACGTGGGAGATTAAGATGGAGTTCAGTCTCCTGGCTTTGACTTCACCCAGCCCTGGTCATTGCAGCCAATCAGGGAGTGAACACGTGGATGAAAGATCTCTCTCTCTCTCTCTCTCTCTCTTTCTCTTTCTCCCTCTTTCTCTGTGTGTGTGTGTCACTCTGCCTTTCAAATAAATAAATACTGATTGGAAGAAGTTCTGCTTGATAGCTGAACCTTAAGCAATTGACTGGAAGGCATCCAAGGGCATGAAAACCAGGTCTGACATTATTAGTGAAGGGAATTGAGACAACAGATCCAGAACCAATGGTGCTGTCTAGAAAACCTAATTCACCTTAGGTGCCAAAACTGACAGAAAAAAAAAAATATTCCTATGGGGACAAAGAGGATCCATTTTGAAAATTTTGAAAAACAAATCCCAGGGGGAAAAAAACCTCGATACCATCTCAGTCCACCTGCTTCTTTTTGTGTTGTAAAATATAAAGAGAGAAACTCATCCTTCAAAACCATGGGTTAAGGAGACTCTATGATTGCTGTCGATTTTAGTGTTCGGCGTAGGCTTACGGTCAACACATCTCATGATGAAATGATCTTCTTTGATACTTGGTGACAGGCAGAAGTACATGGCAATAAAAAATTTATGACCCAAGGCATTATTTCAAATTTGGTTCTTCATATTTTTCTTGCAGCGAGAAGATAGCGAGACTCATCACTTACAGCTTTTTTGTATGACTTACGATGACAACCCACCTTAGTGGTTCAATGCACCATTAAATTTTATCTTCAGTATATTCCCCGCATGAAACCTAAATCTCTATTAAGCCTCTGCAATATAATGCAGTAAATTTCTCCGGAGTAGGGATAACCATTACATTTCTGTAGAAAAAAATATCATTTTTTCCACATATGAAAATGGTTAAACTAAAAATTTAATGACTGAATCTAGCAAAGCTCCTTTAGGCCATAGAAAATGAGTTTAATCTGTGAATGTGATTTATAACCATCGGGGCAGCAAACTTCATCATGCAGCCATAGCTCACAATAAAATGTGCTGCGATACTTGGCCTTCTTAATGATGCCTTTCTTTGTGGTGGGGGTGGTGTTTAGTACCTTGGTGATTCTCACTAAGCTACAAGAATGTCTGTATCTATCCTGGTAGAGGAGGCAAACGCCAACATCAGCTATCAAGGTTATTGACCTGTGACTGAAAAATTGCACAGAAGTAATGTTTTTCTATCCTCAGAATTGGAGCATTCTATTGCATCCTGGAGGTAATTTAAAATATAGAGAGGGAGGGTGAAAGTATTAACCTAATGAATTAAACAAGACAGCTACTTAAATTAAGTCACATGCAGACATAATTAGCCAATGTACTGAGAACTGCAGTCACTTGCCATGGTGTTGAGTATGTGAAATTATAACATAAATTTCCACTGGAAGAACCGATACTGTGCATATAATTTGGAGCATTTTTATTACACAGGAAATGCTAATATAAGGTAAGGGCAAGGGACATTGCTTTGATTATTTATAGCTACCTGCCAAATAAGTGAGGTTTGATTTAACCACATATTCTTATGATATTATGATTAATCAAAATTAATGCAATTTCTTAACCATTTAAATGTATATTTGTAATTTTCACATAACCATATTAAGAATGAAAGAAGCCATTGAAGAAAAATACTGTTGGCACACCAAATGTGTATAAAAGTTAAAATATGCCATTTTTAATACTCCTGTATTAAGAGGGATTCAAAATACTATCACTAAGAATTTCTCTAACTAGTATTAAAAAATTCCAAAGGTGAAAATCCATACATTTTAACATGATATTATTTTAGTATTTTTTACTCCCTGCTTGAGTTATCTATAAGTGTGCAACAAATTAGTATCTAGAAGCTAAATACTCCAAAATAACACACATTAATTGTCTGTTTCCCAGTTTTTGCGGATCAGAAATTGGGGCCTGGCTTAGCTGGGGCCTGTGATCAGAGTTTCTAACAAAGCTGTGTTCATGGTGCCATCCAGAGCCATGGTCATCCTGGGACTCAGCTGAGGAGGAATTGGCTCCCAAGCTCTCTTAATGTCAGAGGCAGAATTCTTATGACCACAGGCAGTTGAACCAATGGCTGCAGTTCCTCGCTGACAGTTGGTCATAAGCCACCCCTACTCCACACCTAATGGCCCTCTCTCATTAAAGCAAATCCAGGGGACAGGGACAGCATGGGATTCTGGCAAGAGACAGTCACAGTTGTTCATAACCTAATCTTTTTCTTTTTCTATTTGTTGGAAGCAATTCGTTAAATCCACACCTCAATTCAGGGAACTGAGAAGTATTTAAGAAGATTGGGTAACTGCCTCAACGGAGGAGGATGAGCAAACAGCAGTCACCAACCTCTTAGGGAATAAGGAAGAAAGCATAGTTTTGCAGGAGGAGGTTTGAACGAATCCAGCTCTGTTTAGCTAGAAGCTTCTATGACAGGCTTTGTGAGAAGTCAGGCTAACCACATGGATGTAAATTTGATTATCACAGGGTAGGTTTGGGAGTAAGGCTGAAGGTAGAAAATATAGGAACAAAGGACAGGGACAGAAGACCAAGGACCTTCAGCATGTGGGTAGCAGGCAAAGAAAAAGGATCCAGAAAAGGAAGTTAGAAGAAATAGTCATAAAGGAAAAATCATTGTCGTCATCATCATTATCATCATCATCATCATCATCATCACTCAAAAGAAAAGGCAAAGCCACAAGCCAAGAACGGAGGGTACAATCAGGACAAAAACAAAGTTCAATTTGTGTGGTGCTACAAAGAGGTAGAATAAGACAAGGAATTAAATGTGTCCATTTGATTTGATAACTAAGAAGCCATTAGAGACCATTAAGAAGTGCATTTTCATTTGCTTAATGGAGTGGGAGATAGATTGAAATAGGCTTGGAAGCGGGTGAAGGTGGCAAAGTGATGAAAGCACATGCAAGCTACACTCCAAGCTTTGTCAGGTAGGATATTTTTTCTCTTTGATTAATTTGGCAAGCTTTTCTAAAGTGTGCCCACGATGGCATAAAAATATGGTACCATCATACCATCTTGGTAGAAATAATTGTAAACTGAGATATTGTTTCTGAAAGGCAATAGGTACTGATGGTTACTCATAATCCACAAATTTCACACTAGGAACATGTTCTTAATAACCAGGGAGGAATACAAAATCCATAGATTAATATTATTTTAATAGTAGAAGCCCAAAATCATCTAAAATGCCTAACCATAGACGAAATTTCAAATAAATTAGGAAACATCTTATACGGGGTATATGGGTTAAGCTAAAACTTTCTATTGCCTAACAGATAAACCTTTCATGCTGAACGGCTTACCAAGATACAAGTTCATTTCTCCATCCAGTCATTAAAGGATCCGATCGGAAAGAGGTTCTACATATGCAACATTCAGAACTGAAAGTCACCTTGGATGCAGACATCAAGTTGAAGATGCAGGAAGAGAGAGAGAATGGAGGAGGCTTACTCACTATTTAACCAGGTGGAAGCCAAACATTTCCCTTCCATTCCTGCTCAAACCCAAGTGGAATCAAAATGTCAGTTCCTGAAAACAGAGCCACTTCCTAGTAAGGGTTTTAGGTAACAGAAAGAAAACAAAACTGCTTATGAACAGCCATTCATCCATGCCACAACCCACCCTACAAGCTAAAAATTATTCATAGATATGCTACAGATAGAATCTATTCTCTACACCCAGTGATCTTGGTAGCCACATGTTAAATATGTTCATCCGTCTCCCTAAAGGGCCTAATAGGACTTCACCATTGTTTTCCAGTATCTGAGATTCTAAATATCTGTTCTATATCTATTCCCTTTAATTTTTGCCTACAAACCAGCAAAAATGAATTATGTTTCCCAAAAAAAGTATGTTGAAGTCCTGATCTCTGGTACCTACAAATGTGACCTGATTTGGAAATGGTACATTGGCAGATGTGATCAAGATAGGGTCATGCTGAATGTGGATGGGCCCTAATTCCAAGGGCATGTGTCTTGATAAAGAGAGATTACACACACGCACACATACACACAGAGTATGTGACAAACATGGAAAGACACAGCTAGAAATTGGAGTGGTGTCTATAAGCCAAGGAAAGTGAATACATGCCAACAACAACCAGATGTTAAGAAAAGGCATTGAAAGATCATTCCTAGAGCCTTTTGGGGGAGCACAGCCCTGCCAACATCTTGATTTTGGTCTTCTTCAGAACTGTGAGATTTAATTTCTTGTGTTTTAAGAACACAATATGTGGCAGCCCTAGGAAACGAATATCTGCTTTCAAACAATATATCCTTCCTATGTTCTATTTTAAACCTCTTCCCCTAGACCTATAAGCAAATTGTTAAACTTATTCTTGGAGAGAGTTTAGCCCAGTGCTTTCTCACTCCATACTTTGGGCTTCCATTTTCCAAAGCTTCAATTCCAAGTTCTACTCATCTGCCTGGTGTCTAAAACATCATATACTATGAAATACATATTAAGGCAGCACTCACTCGAATGACTAGTTTCTTTATTAGTGTAACCCTACTCAATATAATAGACAGATGTCATATCCCAAAGGTTTAATCTCATGAAATGTTATTTATCAGTATGTTAAAATCGAACTGGAAGTAGGAGTGGATGGCATGATTTTCTACTCTGTGAAGTAATACATGACCTTAGTTTAATAAAGGCTCTGCCAATCTTCAACACATGGTTTCCAAGGTAACCTTGATCATTGACATTCAGTCAGTAAATGAGATACGTAATAAAATTTGGAGAACAAATGCGTAGTTTTTAATTGCTTTGGCTTAAAAGTAACACACACCATTATTAAAGATAAGTAGAGAGGCTGGTGCTGTGGCATAGCTGGGGAGGCCACCGTCTGTGATGCTGGCATCCCATATTGGCACCACTTAGAGACCCGACTGTTCCACTTCCAATCCAGCTTCTTGCTAATGTGCCTAGGAAAGCAGCAGAGGATGGCCTAAGTTCTTAGGCCCTTGCACCCATATGGAAGACCCAGAAGAAACTCCTGGCTCCTGGTTTTGGCCTGGCCTAAATAAATAAATAGTCACATGGCTTAGTACTTTGACTAAGGTGGACTAGGACATATACTCTTGGATAGCCTCATCTCAGAAACAGCTTGCAGAATGGAATAAGAGTATTGCAATGGACTGGATATTACTTTCCTTCCAAAATGCATGTGTTGAAATCCTAATTGCAATTGTGATGGTATTAGGAAGTTGGGTTTTTGGGAGATAATTAACTTATGAGGGTGGAGCCTTAAAGTATGGAATTAGTGTCCTTATAAAAGGAACCACTCTTTCTGTCACGTGAGGGCACAGTGAGAAGGCAGCAGTCTCAACCCAGAACTATCAGCTATCATAAACTGTTCTTTCCAAGACTATTCAAAAGAGGCCAGTATTGTGACACAGCAGATTGTGTTGCTACCTGCTCTACCGGAATCCCATATGGATGCTAGTTTAAGTTCCAGCTGCTCCACTTCTGATCCAGCTCCCTGCTACTGCACCTGGGAGGGCAGAGGATGATGGTTCAAGTATTTGGGTCCCTGCCACCCTTGTGGGAGATCCAGATGGGGTTTTAGACACCTGGTGTTGGCCAGGCCCTGCCCTGGCCAAAGCAGCCATTTGAGGGGTGAAACAAGGGACAGGTCTCTTTTTCTCTCTGTGTTTTCCTGTAGCTCTGCCATTCAAATATATGTATAGATCTTTCAAAAAAAAAAAAAAAGGCTATCCAAGAGTATGAGAAACATATCATAATATAAACTTTAGAAATCACATTTACAGGGCTGGCCCTGTGGCTTAGTAGACTAAGCATGCACTTACAGTGTTGGCATCCCATATGGGCACTGGTTTGTGTCCCAGCTGCTCTTCTTCTGACCCAGGTCTCTGCTATGGCCTGGGAAAGTAGTAAATGATGGCCCATGGGCTTGGGCCGCTGCACCCACGTGGGAGACCTCAAAGAAGCTCCTGGCTCCTGACTCCAGATAGGCTCAGCCCTGGCCATTGCAGCCATCTGAGGAGTGAACCAGCAGATGGAAGACATTTCTGTATGTCTCTCCTTCTTTGTAACTCTGCTTCACAAATAAATGAATAAAATATTATTTTTAATAAAAGAAATCAAATCTACATTGTAAGCCATGTTTTGTATTTCTCTCTGGAAATATCTAAAGCACATCATTACCCATAAGTAGTATTACATATATGGGTGGCTATTTATTAGATATTCACAATGTTTCATATATGAGTAGGTCATTTTGCAATTTTTATTCTTTGTTCTTTCATATTTTTGTGAGTGGTGGCCCCAGGTTAATATATTCAAGTACTTAAAAAAATCATGGAAAACAGAATTAAAGGATAAATTTGTTTTGGTGCTAAAAATTGTGAATTCAACACATATTTTTCAGGAATTCTTTGCAGATACATCACATACATGGATTGATTTTTTGCACTAAAGTAAATGAATTTAACTTCATTTCCATGAATTTTTAGAGGTTCTCTTGTATGATAACGGATGCAAAAACTCAGAGCCATCCACATAAGTTTTAAAGAGATTCAGATGCTATAAGAAGTGTGACTGAAGTGTTATTTTTCTATTTGAAAGTAGACTTTGTTCTTTCTTATATGTAAAAGAATAATTACTACTTTTAACACAAAATAAAAAACTTTGCAGAGTGCCTGGCACATATCAGATGTTCAATAATGTTCTGTCAAATGAATTATGACACTGGATGAAAAAGAAAAGAAAGAAGCAATACTAAGAGAACGATTCAGGATTGAGGAAGAATTTCTCTAAGGATAGCCTATGTGAGCCAATTTGAGGTTGAGGAAAAGAAATTGTTAAAAGAAATAATAATAAGTAAATTGTAAGTACACAGTGATGGAACAGAAGTTTCTGAGGTCAGAGGTCCTGAGGAGAGACAGGGCTTTGGCAGAGACTAAAGAGAAGACATGTGACTGAGCAGGCACAGCATAAGGGCAAGAGGACGCTGAACTGGTTCTTACGTGCCTGATGTGTCTCAGTGACTCAGTACAGCTAATTTCCATCTACAGAGAATGGAGGGATGAGAGCTTAATGGAAGGCTCTGCCAGAGTTTTAGGGAGCAGAGCACAGAGCTAGTGCTCACTGGGTTTAAACTAGAAGGAAAAGAGGATTTGGTTACTATGCTGTGTAATAACTTTCTTGGTATTTTGCCTCAGGTTACATACACTTGCTATTTGTGACTGTAATGATCTAACACTATTTTCTCTGCATATGGATGTGCGCAGTAGTCCACATCTTGGCTCTAGGATCTATAAAGTATACTCAGGTTTTCTGATTAGTTATCTTCCTCCTGGAGACCATTCTCATGTCATTATGCAGCCCAGACACTAGGGACAGGTGGATCTTCATGGAGTTTTTTCTCAGTCTATGTGGAGAAAGAGACTGGTAAGGTTTGGACACGTGGAATGAAATATATATGAAGTAGTTGGTAATGCTAACATTTAGAAAAGAGAATATTTGACCTGATGGGGAAAAATGCTCTCTGTAACTTCACATAAACCCCATCCCATTTCTTGTGCCATTGGGTGAGTCTTGGCCTTAGATATGCATACCTGACTTACCTACTTCTCACCATGGATGAGAATCACTTTTTGTCAGATGCACTCAAATCTTCTAGTTTCCATAGTAAGAGCTCTACCTCCTCCTTTTAATCTGCTTGGAAATGACAGTTCCACTTGTTTCCACTTTGAATATAGAGTATCTGCCTGTGCACCTGAAATACAAAGTAAATGCTAAGTAGTTGTTAGATACTACTAAGAGAAACACTGTGGTCTTAGCACATTGCTAAGCAACACCAGGAGTCCATCAATCCTCTTCCTAACTCTCTAATCTCTAGAACTCTCTTCCATATGACAGTTGAGTTTCAGAAAAGCTTCAACACAATCTTTGGAGAAATTTCTTATGTTAAAGGCGTTGGGCAGGCAGCAAATCTATTATTCAAGAACAAACAGTCCTCTGGCTATTAATCCAGGACCGAAGTATGATATTTACGATCACCAAACTGGCTAACTTCCTTCAGTAATCTCCTGCTGTGTTGTAGTTTGTGCATGAAGAGTTATAAACACCATAAGAAGGAAGAAATCCAAGCTGTGCCAAGACTACTTTGAAGAGAATTATGATGGAAGTGTTTATTAAGATTCCTGATAAATAAAATACCATGCATGTTATGGCTTATTTATGAATTTGATCTGTTTCAGGCCAATTTTCTTTCTAATCCCACATGTGCTCACCATCTGACTCATATCTTGGTATCATCTGCTGGACGTCAGTGAGATAGTAAGAATCTTCTCCCAGGATGGGAGTGGGGATACAAATCAGTTTTCTGAAAGTAATGTCAGTATGTGTGAAATTTACCGTAACGAGGGGTTGTCAGATACACATCACTACATGACCATTGGCAAATCCGATTTTTAGAGCAAGTATGGGATAAAAAGGCTTAGTGTATTTGTAACTACCAGAGATTGGAAAAAAGACATTAAAAATGACCTGAAAATACGTTACTGATACCGAAATTCAAAGACAACACAGAAATAAATTCTGAAAATTTAGAGTTTCAGACACTGGAGATATCACAGTCCAAGTTTTATGGGTAGAGATACACCAATTATTCCTAATTAGTACAAGAGTACTGCAGAACATGCATGAAAAATATCATTAAAAGATAGCTTTATTTTGGTGCAAAAATATTTTGGAAGCCAGGCAATTTTTTTCATAACTCACATTTTTCATGAACTTTGTGGAGACCTAGCTGATATGCATGGACGTCAAAAAATTTTAACATAAAAATAAATAAGCTTATCTTTTAATTCCATCTTCCATGAAATTTTTTAAAGATTTATTTATTTATTTTGAAAGTCAAAGTTACAAAGAAAGAAGGAGACACAGATAGAGAGAGGTCTTACATCTGCTGATTCACTCCCCAAATAACCACAACAGTGAGGGCTGGGACAGGACAAAGTCAGGAGCTTCTTCCGGGTCACCCTATGTGGGTGCGGGGGGCCCAAGCGCTTGGACCATCTCCAGAGTTTTTCCCAAGCACATTAACAGGGAGCTGGATAGGAAGTGGAGAAGCAAGGACTTGAACCAGGAACCACATAGCGCCCAATCCATTACGTCACAATGCTGATCCCTTCCATGAACTTTTTGAAATGTTCTCTTAACAGTAGGATTAAGATGGAGGAACATTAAAGTCCCATTGATATCACTTTCAATTCAGCATGATGCAAGTTTTTTAAAATGCATTTTTAAAATTTCTATATCTTTCATTTATTTCAGAGAGAGAGACAGAGAGAGTGCTTAGAACCACCAACTGATTCTCACTCCCCATATGCCCACAACATCCATTGCTGGGTCAGGCCAAAAATAAAAAGCCAGGAACTCAAACTGGGTCTCCCATGTAGATGACAGGAACCCAACTACTTGAGCCATCATCTGCTACCTCCAAGGGTGCACATTATCAGGAAACCAGATTCAGGAACAATGCCACGACTCAAACTCAAGCATTTCAACATGAGATGCAGGCGTCCCAGGCAGCATCTTAACCATGGAGTGGAAAATGTCCACTTCCAGGATGCAATTTTTACTGCTATTTAAGTAATCTGTATTAAATAAAATCTCCTTCCTCATTGACTGTGTTCAGTCATATCCTATAGGTTATGGCAAGTTCTTGTTTTACAAAAATAAGAAATAAATCAGTACTTCATGTAGGCCCTATTTACATACACTAGTATTTTTCCTTATGTAATATTCAGATGAAGATAAATCAGAGCCTTGAATCTCGCAGGCAGAGCTTCAATGTTTTGACTTATTTTGTTTGGTTGGACACAGACATTATAGTAAAGAAAAGATAAGCATAATTTCCTGCTAGTCATTGAAGGACAATTCAGACTTAATCCATGGAAGCAACATTTTTTAAACAATCATTAACGAGCTAATTGCTCCATGAAAAGGTTATTGACATCTTATAATTGCCAGTGTGTTCTTCCTTCTCTTGGACTGGCCCCTGTTTCTGAGCCAAAGAGGGGAAGCAATCCCCGTGCCTGTTTCATGTGCTGCAGCCCTGAGTGTCCTGTGTGCTTAACGGCAGCTGGATTTGAAACCCAAGAGGCTCCAACTTACAAAGATAAGGAAACTAATACCGGCTGTGCCAACAGCATTGATCCACCTTTCTAGGTCAACAGCTGCTCGGCTGCTGGGCTAACAGATTAAAGCGTGGGCGCATGGGAACGTGACCATGAACATACCATGCCTTGTTCTTCTCACTGTCACCACCCTCAACACCATAGCTTGTTAAAGGAATGAACTGCTACCTAATTATATATTTATTTGAGGACCAAGACACTCTTTCATGTCACTGAGAAAGTCCAAACTCAGGATGGTAACAAAGATCAGAATTTTACCTAAAGAATCCATTTGAATATTTTGTAAAACATTTTGCTCCAGACTCCTTCAATCTGCTAGAAAGCAGAGGAATCCATAGATTTCATTCAGGAAAACATCATGATGAACAGTATCTCGTAAGGGAAGTCTGTGATAGAACAACGATATGCCATCGTCACTGAACGAACATTTCATCACATTCATTTGACAATATTAATACAACTGTAAATGGACCTCTTCGTGAGGCCAATTTACAGTTTCTGCTGGCCTCTTAAATGTAAAAGATGTGTTATGTTCAAACCTACTTCAGACACTGGTAAATTACTCTTGACATAGTGCAATTTTACTTGATAAATCCAGAGAATGATTAGCAAGCTGAGTATGGCCATTTATGAAAAAATCTCTACTTTCAAATAGAAAAGAAAAGCTAAGTTGCACTTCTCCTTACAACGGGATGTCATTAAAGCTTACGTGCTTACACATGAATATATGACTGTAAATTTTTATGTCTATATAATGCAAGTGTGTTTCCAAAAGTTCATAGAGAAAAACATTACAAAATAGTTTGTTTTGCTGCAGAAAGTTTCAAAGTCTATGCAAAATTTTTTCTCACATTTCTATGAATTTTTGAAGCGCCTTAAGTATGCACAGATTTCAATTTTTTGCAGCAAGTTAAACATCTTTTAATTCCACTTTCCATAACTCTAACTTCCCTCATACATACCCCACTTGAAATGTAATCTTTTTAAGGCCTAGAATCACTAGATTTTGGTGGCTTCAGAAATTTCTTTAAAAGCGTTCTGTCTCAAGTTGGTATTCTCTGTAGTGTTTTTTACTGACAGACAAGCCACTTTGTGTGATTTTAACATCTTACATCCTCTAGCCCATTCACTCCACTCAATATCTGCTTTCTTCACAGCCCAGAGACATAGCTTTAAGCAAGTCTAACCACAGAAGGAAATTTTAATTTTTAAGCAGTTGATGAGATGGCAATCTGTCTTGGTTGCTGCCATAATCTTCCATTTACAGCTGACATGTTTATTCTTGGACATTTAAACTGTGGCCCAGAAAGCCACGAAGGAAGGTTGGTTATAAATGTTAGATGTGATTGGAAATGACATTCCAAAATAAACATGCCAACGTGCAGCAGAGCATTCATCTATGCGTCTACACTGCGGCTCACTCAGGCACACAAGCCCAGGGACCCACAAACACACAGAGCATTCTCTTTTACAGCTACACCACACTCAGACACAGAAACGCGTGGGGACATGTGCACGACTGCTATCCAACTCAGTAAGAGGAAATAGATTGAAGCGAGCGCTGGGGAAAAGAAATGTCACTTCTCCCAGCATCAAAATGTTCAAGAAAAGTGCAAAGCCCTAGCTTCCAACATGACAAAAAGGATATTTTTAGAGATACAGAAAGGAAAGAGTCTCACTGCAAGATCAGTTGAGAAGTCTCCTTTTACACATCACTCTGTTCTCTGATAAGAAAGTGAATGGATGAGAAGAACAATTATAAAGGAAAGAAGCATTTTGAAAAAGAGTATGGACACAAAAAGAAACACAAACCAGGCTGGGCTTCCTGCCCAGAAAATCAGGCAAACAAAGACAAAAACAGGAGGGAAAATAAAAAGAAATTGCAAGAAAAGAAAATATTTAGACGGCATTGTTTTTGCACAATATGAAAGTAAAGAAAGAAAACAGCCAACCTAGGCAAGTGGGTTTGGAAAATGGAATGGCCAGGACAGGAAAGAACAGAAGGAAGGAGCAAGCAGAACACAAAATGCTCACATAACCACTCTTTCTGCACAGCACTCTGCCTTGAGGAATTAACCTACTCCTGACAAATAGGAGGCGGAAACCCTTCACCGGAAGTCTTTCCTCTCCAGACCTGTTCTCATCTCTGCTTTGTCTGCAGTGCTAGAAGTACACCCAGCCTGGCTTTCAGTTAGGAGAAGACACAGTTTCTCCTTTTCACCTTCTTGTCTGTGTGAAACATCTTGGAGTGTGTGTTTGTGTGTGCGCGTACATGTGTGTATGACTGTGTATGTGTGTGTGACGGTGGGATTACTCAAAGGCACAACGATGGGAGAGAGATGTTTCTTGCTAATTTACTAATATTGCCCAACAGTTCTCAACCTTACTCCAAGGTGTCATCCGATCATTCCTACTCTTCTTGCTTCCTCCAGTGGTCCCTTTTCAGATAATACACACATTACCCTTTACATAGTTACTGCTACTAGTTGCCTTCCACAAAAGGGTGACCATGTGTTCTGCAGAATATGTCTTATGTTATGATTCAGACATGACTGCCTGCATTGGGGTATCTTATTATCGTCATTGCTTCTAACATTTACCATTCCTTGTTAATAATGGAGATGCTAACCTAGATGAATGCAGCCAGGGCTGTGTCACATGCAGGTCAAGAGTCCATCATTTAGATGAGCATGGAGAAGGTTAGGACTTGGGATGAGAAAAACACAAACTCAAGTCAAATCAAAGCAAGCATTGCCTCCATTATGTGTAGAGTGATGACTCTAGTTGTGGTGCACTTCTGCTTCGCCTCATTTCTTTATCACTTTCTGAAACATCGTCTTCTCCCAAATGTAAGTCTCCTTTTCATCACATTTTCCCAACATGCCTTCATTTATTTACTTTTTACTTGACCCAAAAATCCACATGTTATGAGCCTGAATCTATCTGGTAGTCTCCAGTGTAGTTGTTGGAGGTGATATCATAGAAAAACCAATTGCTAAGTGGTCTTTGTGTCTTTAGGCATACAATGAGGAAATGGTGAAATGCTAAACTGCTGTGACCAGGGGGGATTTCTAGTGATGTTCCATGACAGAATCAGAGGTCTTGCCACTGAACGGCAAATTAATTCTTTTCTGCCTAGACTCAAATACTAACGTATGGCTGAATACCCACAGCTCTCAGATTAGGAAGAAATAGTGAACCCACATCATGGTCAAAACAGGGCAGGGTCTGTTTTCCCTTTCCTGCCTGCTAACCGTCTACCACAGTTTCATAGATGTCCTAGAAGATATGAGATTTCTGAGTCAGAGACAAAGTTCAGTTATTACTCACAGCCAAAGCATTGACATCAGCATATTTGCATCAATTTCCTGAGCCCCAAGTCTCCCTACAGTATGGAGATACCAAAGGCACCTGCATCCACCATGGGTGGCACTGCGAGAGAGAAACCCTGATTTTGAGTTATTTGCTGATTTCATAGTTAGCAGAAGCATAAATGCTCTGGGTTTTTTTTTTTATTTTTTTTTATTTTTTTTTATTTTTTATTATTTTTTTTTTTTTTTTTGAGGAACGATAGTACCTCATCCGTCAAGATCGCTCTCTGCACAAACAAAACCCCAAGCAACAGCCCAGGTAAAGCGCAGTCAGCAACTTTCATTCTTGGAACACAGCAAGACATGGAAGAGCAAGCAAATCCCAGAGGCATCATCCCAACGAAAGAGTCATTTGTAGCACTCATTGGTGGTAGACACCTTTAACAAACCAAAACTGTTTTAGGTATAGCTACTATAATGTTTCAAGATTGAACCTGAAGGTTTCATTGAAAGGATTAGAAAGGGTTCTCTGAAATGCTCACTAAATGCTTTGAGATGGGGAAGTGACCGCATCTGCCTAAACTCAAGCCCTTGCTGTGTCACTGACTGAGACCTTGGTCAAGTTGCTCCAACTCCCTATGTATCAACTTCTCAACTAGACTAAGAGAATAATAGTGACAAATAAATATTGGGTCATGTGAGAATTAAACAATGTAATTTAGGTAGAAAATCATCCATACAGGCATTAGCTGCATATGACTGTTAGAAACTATCCTCATACTAGCATACACTGAAAGGGGACTGACTCTTTGGAGGACATATTTAACAGGCTGAGGACAATGAAAGAAGATAAATACACACTGAAATTAGAGTAGAGACTGTTACCTTAAGGATTCCAACAATTTCTGACAAGGTAGAATTAAAAGTTAATACCAGAATCTAGTGTTTAATAGATGTAGTATGGCATCTGTAATTCTACTTAAATTTTCCAATAACACATGAAATACCTCTCCTATTACAACATTTAGTTATTTTATCTGATTAGAGAAATATTGTGGTCACAACAAAATAAATGGAAGTCCCAGACACGGACATGGTGCAGTGTGATAGTCTGATCATGTGGTCCTGCCTGGCTGCTGTATTGTCATCCAACGCAGGTCACTCGATGTATGATACCCACAGAACACTGTTGTACTAAGGTTGCCTTGTTTTCTGGGGTATTCAATAAATCACACCAATAGAACTTACTCCTCATCATGGAACTGGCTCCAAGTGATTAAAAAATCAACCAACTCAAACGTCTACTTCCAGTGAGGTGGAAAAAATCCTTTTTCTCATTTCTCCCAGTAAGTACAGCTAAAAAGCCTGGATATTATCCACAAAGCAAACACAAAAAGCTTCTGAGAGGTGGCAGGGAAATGGCTGGAGACTGTAGGGTGAGTTATTGGGGCAGCTTTGGGCTTTGATTTTGTTGTTTGTTTTTGGTTTTTCTTTTCTTGATACATCCTACATCTGAGGCTAGAGAGGCTGCCTACTCTTAAATGCCAATAGGAGAAGACAAAAATAAGTCCTACTGAAAATGCCTGCTGTCCTGAACCAAAGATGCAGAAAAGGGGCAGTTGTGCAAGACAGGAACCTTTAAACACACCATTCCATCTAAAGAAAACACTGTAGCCCTATTCACTCAAGGTAGAGTGTGGAGCCAAGATCCCCCACTTCCTCCAGGGAGAAATGAGGCACCTCAACCCCAACGTGGGCCTTGGTATGGTAGAGAAGGCAGAGTAGGGAGCTGGGACTTACTCTGTCATATGGGAATGAGGCTGCCCTACTGCACTGCCCGTGGGACTTTGTGGGGAATCTAGACCTCGACTCATTAAGAATGGGATACGCTCTCTCATTGCTGTGGTGTCTTGTGGACAGTTGAGTCTTCCTCCATCACTCACTTCCAGGAAATCACTTCCCGTGGTGGTGTTGGTGGAGGCCATGCTGGAAGCAGGAATGAGACACCCCAGCCCCTCCTATCCAGGAGTCGGATGAAAAAAAGGGGCCCACTGTGGAGTGAGAAATCCCCAACAATAACAAGGAGCCCACCCAACCTTGGTATCAACGCAAGCCAACAAAGTGGATTTCTACCTTCATTTGGCAATAATGAGGCAACAGCTCTCCTGTTTTCCTGCCAGAGAAATGTCAGAAATAGACAGCTAAAACAGATTTCAGTTTTAAATGAGACCCAGAGTCTCATAACAGAATACCTAAAAACTCCTGGTTTCAATAAAAAATCACTCATCGTACCACAAGCAAGGAAAATCCCAGCATGAATAAAAAAAAAGACCATCAATAGGAACAGGCTTTTGGCTTAGTAGCTAAGATTCCTATTAAAATACCTGCATCCTATATCCCATATCAGAGTGCTTGGGTTCCACTCTTGGCTCTTCTGGTTCCTGCTTCCAACTAATGCACATTCTGGGAGACATAAAATAACGGTTCAAGTACTTGGGTCCCTGTCATCCATGTGGGAGACCTGCATTGACTTCTTAGCTCCTAGTTTTGGTCTAACTTGGCTCTGGCAGCTGCAGGAATATGGGGAGTGAATCCAGGGATGGAAATGTTCTCTCTCTCTCTCTTTCTCTCTCTTCCTCTCTGTAACTCTTAATTTCAAGTAAATAAATAATCTTTAAAAAAGAAAAGAAACAATTCATTAGGAAAAATTCATTAAAAAATAACAATTGAAAAATAGAAACTCTCAATAAGTAGAACACGTATCAAATCAATTGAAAATTTTAGAGATAAAAATAGTTTTTAAAAACATTTCAGTGTGTGACTCAACAGTGAAAGGAAGGGGACAAAGAAAATAATAAGTGGGCTGGAAGACAGAACAGCACAAATTACCCAATACTAAGAACAGAAAGGGGGCTAGCTGCCACCTGCAGAGCTGGTATCCCACATAGGTGCCAGTTCATGTCCTGGCATCTCCTCTTCCAATCCAGCTCCCTACTGGTGGCCTGGGAAAGCAGTGGAAGATGGTCTAAGTGCTTGGGCCCCTGCATCCACGTGGGAGACTTAGAAGAAGCTCCTGACTCCTGGTTTCAGATCGGCCCAGTTCCAGCAACTACAGCCATTTGGGGAGTAAACCAATGGATGGAAGATATCTCTTTCCCTCTCCTTCTCCTTCTCCCTCTCCCTCTCCTTCTCCTTCTCCCTCTCCCTCTCTCACTCTTTGCCTCTACCTTTCTATAACTCTGCCTTTCAAATAAATAAATAAATATTTAAAAAAAATAGAAAGAAAATAGACTGAAAAAATATGATCAGAGCCTCAAGGACCTATGGGCCAATAAAAAAGGATCTAACATTCTTGTTGTGGGGATCTTGGAAGGGGAGTGGAAAAAGTGAAACTGAAAATATGTTCAAAGAAGTAATGGCTGAAAAAAATCTACATGGTCAAGAATCTAAGAGAACATCACAGGATCAACTCTAATAAATCCACTACAAGACACAGACTAGTCAAATTTCTGAAAACTGAAGAGTGAGAAAAAGTCTTTAAGAAAACATAAGTGTTGGGTCAGTGCTGTGGTTTAGCTGGTAAAGCCAATGCAGTGCCAGCATCCCATATGGACTTCATTTCAAATGCCAGCTACTCCACTTCTGATCTGGCTCCCTGCTAATGCACCTGGGAAAGTAGTGAAAGATGGTCCAAGTCCGTAGGCTCCTGCACTCACATGGGAGACCCAGAGGGAGCTCCTGGCTCCTGGTTTCAGATCAGCCCAGCACCTGCAGTTGCAGCCACTGGGGGAATGAACCAGTGGCTGGAGGACCTCTCTCTCTCTCTCTCTCTTTCTCTCTCTCACTTTCTCTCCCTCGCCCTCTCTTTCTCTCTCTCTCACTTTCTCTCCCTCTCCCTCTCCCTCTCCCTCTCCCTCTCCCTCTCCCCCTCCCTCTCTGCAACTCTGCCTTTCAAGTAAATAACTTAAAAAAAAAAGGCAAGAGTGAACACAGTAATCTCTGCACTTCTAGGAAAAAGCTAATTTGGATGATACCAAATTTATCACTAGAAATCATGGAGACCTGAAGGAAGTAATGTACATTTCAAACACTAAAAGGGAATTACCCACCCTGTAATTTAGGCCCACTGAGAAATGTCCTTCAGAAATGAACAGGAAACCAAAATACTTGCAGATGGAGAAAAACTAAGTGAATTTTCCACCAGTAAATGTTCCTGAGAAATAATATTGCTAACTAAGTTCTCTAAACTGAAAGAATGATTAATATACAAAAGTCATCTTGGAGTGCACACTGTGGCATAGAAGGTTAAACACTGCTTAGAAAAGAGTATCAGAGTGCCGGGTTCAAGTCCTGGCTCCTCTGCCTACAATCCAATTTCCTTCTAGTGCAGATGATGGCACAGGTGCTTGGGCCTCTGCCACAGACATACGAAGCTCAAACTGAGTTCCAGCTTTTAGCCTGGCTCAGATCTGGCTGTTTTGGGCATTTGCTGAGTAAACCAGCAGATGGAATAGCTTGCTTGCTCTCTCTCTCTCTCTCTCTCTTTTTCTCCAAGACTTAAATTTCCTCTTTCTGTTTTCAAGTAGATGAAAATAAATAAACATTGTATAAAAAGCAATTATAGGACTTTGAATCAGAGAAAAGAACATAATAAAAAGTAAAAATATGAATAAATACATTTTCTATCTGCCTTTGCGTTTCTAAATTGTTATAGACTTGAGAAAAACATCATAACACTCTCACGTGTGGCCCTAAACATCTATAGAGAAATATGACATTTATATGTGGGAGAAAGAGGCCTAAAAAGAACTCAGGGTTTTTTATTATTATTTAATGAATGTGAATTTAAGAAGTGCAACTTTTGTATTGTTGTGGCTTTCCCCACCCAACCTTCCTCCCTCCCATGGCCCTCCCCTCTCCCATTCCCTCTCCCATCCTGCCTTTCATCGAGTTTCATTTTTTTTTTTTTTTTTTTTTACTAAGAGGGATAATGTATTAAGTTGTTCATTAACAGTCAGGGCTATGCTGTTCAAGTCACCGTTTCCCATAGTGTCCCTTTCACTTCAACAAGTTTCCTTTTTGGTGTTCAGTCAGTTGTCACCGATCAGGGAGAACATATGGTATTTGTCCCTTTGGGACTGGCTTATTTCACTCAGCATGATGTGTTCCAGATTCCTCCATTTTGTTGCAAATGACTGGATTTCGTTGATTCTTACTGCAGTATAGTATTCTAAAGAGTACATATCCCATAATTTCTTTATCCAGTCTACCGTTGATGGGCATTTAGGTTGGTTCCAGGTCTTAGCTATTGTGAATTGTGCTGCAATAAACATTAGGCTGCAGACCGCTTTTTTGTTTGCCAATTTAAATTCCTTTGGGTAAATTCCAAGGAGTGGGATGGTTGGGTCGAACGGTAGGGTTATCTTCAGGTTTCTGAGGAATCTCCAGACTGACTTCCATAGTGGCTTGACCAGTTTGCATTCCCACCAACAGTGGGTTAGTGTCCCTTTTTCCCCACATCCTCGCCAGCATCTGTTGTTGGTAGATTTCTGAATGTGAGCCATTCTAACCGGGGTGAGGTGGAACCTCATTGTGGTTTTGATTTGCATTTCTCTGATTGCTAATGACCTTGAACATTTTTTCATGTGCCTGTTGGCCATTTGGATTTCCTCTTTTGAAAAATGTCTATTGAGGTCCTTGGCCCATCTCTTAATTGGGTTGTTGGTTTTGTTTTTGTGGAGTTTCTTGATCTCTTTGTAGATTCTGGTTATTAACCCTTTATCTGTTGCATAGTTTGCAAATATTTTTTCCCATTCTGACGGTTGTCTCTTCACTCTCCTGACTGTTTCTTTTGCAGTACAGAAACTTCTCAATTTGATGCAATCCCAATAGTTAATTTTGGCTTTGACTGCCTGTGCCTCCCGGGTCTTTTCCAGAAACTCTTTGCCTGTGCCAATATCTTGAAGGGTTTCTCCAATGTTCTCTAGTAACTTGATGGTGTCAGGTCGTAGATGTAGGTCTTTAATCCATGTTGAGTGGATTTTTGTGTATGGTGTAAGGTAGGGGTCTTGCTTCATGATTCTGCACGTGGAAATCCAATTTTCCCAGCACCATTTATTGAATAGACTGTCCTTGCTCCAGGAATTAGTTTTAGATCCTTGATCAAATATAAGTTGGCTGTAGATGTTTGGGTTGATTTCTGGTATTTCAATTCTGTTCCATTGGTCTATCCTTCTGTTTCTGTACCAGTACCATGCTGTTTTGATTACAACTGCCCTGTAGTATGTCCTGAAATCTGGTATTGTGATGCCTCCGGCTTTGTTTTTGTTGTACAAGATTGCTTTAGCTATTCGAGGTCTCTTGTGCCTCCATATAAATTTCAGCACCAATTTTTCCAGATCTGAGAAGAAGGTCTTCGGTATCTTGATTGGTATTGCATTGAATCTATAAATTGCTTTTGGGAGAATGGACATTTTGATGATATTGATTCTTCCAATCCATGAGCATGGAAGATTTTTCCATTTCTTGGTATCCTCTTCTATTTCTTTCTTTAAGGTTTTGTAATTTTCATCGTAGAGATCTTTAACGTCCTTGCTTAAGTTTATTCCAAGGTATTTGATTGTTTTTGTAGCTATTGTGAATGGGATTGATCTTAGAATTTCTTCCTCAGCCATGGCGTTGTCTGTGTATACAAAGGCTGTTGATTTTTGTGCATTGATTTTATACCCTGCTACTTTGCCAAACTCTTCTATGAGTTCCAATAGTCTCTTGGTAGAGTTCTTTGGGTCCCCTAAATAAAGAACCATGTCATCTGCAAAGAGGGATAGTTTGAGTTCTTCCTTCCCAATTTGTATCCCTTTAATTTCTTTTTCTTGCCTAATAGCTCTGGCTAGAACCTCCAGAACTATATTGAATAGCAGTGGTGAGAGTGGACATCCCTGTCTGGTCCCAGATCTCAGTGGAAATGCTTCCAACTTTTCCCCATTCAATAGGATGTTGGCTGTGGGTTTTTCATAGATTGCTTTGATTGTATTGAGGAATGTTCCTTCCAAACCCAGTTTGCTTAGAGTTTTCATCATGAACGGGTGTTGTATTTTATCAAATGCTTTCTCGGCATCTATTGAGAGAATCATATGGTTTTTCTTCTGCAGTCTGTTAATGTGGTGTATCACATTGATTGTCTTGCGCACATTAAACCATCCCTGCATACCAGGGATAAATCCCACTTGGTCTGGGTGGATGATCTTTCTGATGTGTTGTTGCATTCTATTGGCGAGAATTTTATTGAGGATTTTTGCATCTATGTTCATCAGGGATATTGGTCTGTAATTCTCTTTCAGTGCTGCATCTTTCTCTGGCTTAGGAATTAAGGTGATGCTGGCTTCATAGAAAGAATTTGGGAGGATTCCCTCTTCTTCAATTGTTCTGAATAGTTTGAGAAGAATTGGAGTTAGTTCTTCTTTAAATGTCTGGTAGAATTCAGCAGTGAATCCATCTGGTCCTGGGCTTTTCTTTGTTGGGAGGGCCTTTATTACTGTTTCAATTTCTGTCTCAGTTATGGGTCTGTTTAGGTTTTCGATGTCTTCCTGGTTCAATTTAGGTAGGTTGCATGTGTCCAGGAATCTATCCATTTCTGATAGGTTTCCCTGTTTGCTGCCATACAAGTCCTTGTAGTAATTTCTGATGATTCTTTTTATTTCTGTGGTGTCTGTTGTTACATTTCCTTTTTCATCTCTGATTTTATTGATTTGGGTCTTTTCTCTTCTTTTTTTAGTTAGTTGGGCCAATGGGGTGTCAATTTTGTTTATTTTTTCAAAAAACCAGCTCCTCGTTTGGCTGATTTTTTGTAATGTTTTTCTTGATTCAATCCTGTTGATTTCTTCTCTGATTTTAATTATTTCTCTTCTCCTACTAGATTTGGGTCTGGTTTGCTGTAGGTTTTCTAGATCCTTGAGGTGAATAGAAAGCTCATCTATTTGGTGCCTTTCCAATTTCTTGATGTAGGCACCTATTGATATAAACTTTCCTCTTAACACTGTTTTTGCTGCGTCCCATAAGTTTTGGTATGTTGTGCTGTTATCCTCATTTACTTCCAGAAAGTTTTTGATTTCTCTTTTGATTTCTTCTATGACCCATTGTTCATTCAGGAGCATGTTGTTCAATCTCCATGTGTTTGCGTATGCTCTAGGGATTCCTGAGTTGTTCATTTCCAACTTCATTCCTTTATGGTCTGAGAAGCTGCATGGTATGATTCTAATTCTTTTGAATTTGCTGAGACTTGCTTTATGGCCTAGTATGTGGTCAATCCTAGAGAAGGTTCCATGTACTGCTGAGAAGAATGTATAATCTTTAGCTGTAGGATTGAAAGTTCTGTATATATCTGTTAGATCCATTTGGGCTATAGTGTCGTTTAAATCTACTGTATCCTTGTTGATCTTCTGTCCTATTGATCTGTCTATTTCTGAGAGTGGAGTATTGAAGTCCCCCAGTACTATTGTATTGGGGTCTAAGTCTCCCTTTAAGTCCGTTAACAAATCTTTTAGATAAACCGGTGCCCTGTAGTTAGGTGCATATACATTGATAATTGTTATATCTTCCTGTTGAATTGATCCCTTAATCATTATGTAGTGTCCCTCTTTGTCTCTCTTAATGGTTTTTGTGGTAAAGTTTATGGTGTCTGATATTAAGATGGCTACGCCTGCTCTTTTTTCATTTCTGTTGGCATGGTATATCTTTTTCCAGCCTTTCACTTTCAGTCTGTGTGGATCTTTGTTGGAAAGATGTGTTTCTTGTAAGCAGCAAATAGATGGGTTTTGTTTTTTAACCCAATCAGCCAAACGGTGTCTTTTAACTGGACAGTTCAGGCCATTCACGTTCAATGTGACTAATGATAAGTGGTAACTTTGCCCTGCCATTTGCCAAAGATAAGTTCTAATATATGCTTTGAATTCCCTGTGATCTTTTGCTGTGAGCTTTCCTTCCTTGGTTTCCTTCCTTTACCTTCTTTCATATTGATGACCGTGTTTCTTTGTTTCTGTGTGTAACACATCTTTAAGCATCTTTTGCAGGGCTGGACGAGTGGCAACAAATTCTTTCAATTTCTGTTTGTTATGAAAAGTCTTTATTTCACCTTCATTCACAAATGATAGCTTTGCAGGATATAATATTCTGGGCTGGCAGTTGTTCTCTCTTAGTACCTGGGCTATATCTTGCCATTCCCTCCTAGCTTGTAGAGTTTCTGATGAGAAGTCAGCTGTGAGTCTGATTGGAGATCCTCTGAGAGTAATCTGACGTTTCTCTCTTGCACATTTTAGGATCTTTTCTTTATGTTTCACTGTGGAGAGTTTAATTACAACGTGCCGTGGTGAGGGTCTCTTTTGGTCGTGTTTATTAGGGGTTCTGTGAGCTTCCTGTACTAGGATTTCTCTGTCCTTCTCCAAACCTGGGAAATTTTCTGCTAATATCTCACTAAAAAGGCCTTCTAATCCTTTCTCCCTCTCCATGCCTTCAGGAACTCCTAGAACCCGAATGTTGGGTTTTTTAATAGTATCCTGAAGATTCCCGACAATATGTTTTAGATTCCTAATTTCCTCTTCTTTTCTTTGGTCTGACTGTATCCTTTCCTGTTCTCTGTCTTCTAAGTCCGATATTCTCTCTTCTGCTTCACTCATTCTGTTTGTAAGGCTCTCTATTGTGTTTTTCATTTGATCTATTGAATTCTTCACTTCAGTCACTATCCCAGTTTCCTGTTGTACTAGTTGTTTCGTTTCATTTTGATTCCTCCTTAATATTTCATTTTCACGAGAGAGATTTTCTATCTTGTCCATTAAGGATTTCTGTAGTTCAAGAATTTGTTTTTGAGAACTTCTTAATGTTCTTATCAATTTTTTGAGATCTGCTTCTTGCATTTCTTCTATGTCATCATCCTCATAATCTTGAATTGGGGTGTCTTTTTCATTTGAGGGCTTCATGGTGACTTCCTTGTTTTTATTACCTTGGTTTTTGCGTTTGTTATTTGTCATATTGGAGATATTTGGTTTCTTCACTGTGGTGCTTTTTCTTGTTATACTATGACTCTAGATTAAGTGGACTATCTGTTTTTGATGGAGCCTTAGGGCTTGAGATGGGTGTGGCCTGAGAGCTCTGTTTGGTGTGCCAAAGGTGACACTCCCAGGTTAGGCGTGGTAAACCTCTCTCTCTCTCTCTCTCTCTCTCTTTTTTTTTTTGATTCAACAGGGAAGTTATTCTGCACAGCTGAACAAAGTTGGAGGTAGTTAGCAGGCAAATGATATACCCACAGGAGCCAGAGATCAGAAGCTCTTCCCCAAGGACCACACAGGGAATCTGTTCGGCCCTTAGAGTGGGCTCAAATTCTCCTTCAGTCTCCCACTGGGTTGCCAAGGTTACGGAATTGTAGCGTCTCTGGAGAGTGCTCACGTGAATTCCGTGAGTTCTCTCCCCCACCGTCTCTTTTTTCACAGTCTCAGTTCAGTAGCACCATAAATTTACTAAGTCCTAATCTCCTGTTAATTCGCCCCACCCAGAGTCAGGTTTTACTGCTAGGCTCAGGGCCGGTGCAGACCTGAGGTCGCTCTGCTTATGACGTATGTCCAAGATGGCGCCTGCTCTTTGTCTTGCTCGCCCTTGAGAGGTGAGCGGAGAGAGAGAAACCCGTGTCCATACCAGTCACCTTTTTTTTTTTTCCCTCTCTCTCTCTTCCAGTTAGCTTGGTGAAGTCCCCCCCGCCCCGGGGGTCGTTCCCTCTAGTCTCCTCTCTCCACTTGCCTGCCGGTGTCTCGGGTTATTGAGGTTCGGCTCACCTCGCGTTCCAGCGCTGGTGTGTTGAGTCTGCCGCTGATGTCCCGAACTGTGGGCTCCCACGCTCTCCACGCAGGTCTGCTCCCCTTCCAGCGCCGATGTGTGGACTCGGAGCCCTGGACTTCCCAAGTCTCCCCGCTGTTGCACTCCCCTTCGAGCACTTGTGCGCAGACCCTGCAGCTTGCGCAGCTCAGTCCCGCGGCTCGGCTTCCGCGGCTCAGTCCCGCGGCTCGGTCCTGCGGTTCGGCTTTCGCGCGCGGTGGGCGACCTTGTTCTCCCAGTAGGTCCTCCGATTCACGCCCACTGGATCCAGAAGAGTTTTGTCTGCAATATTTTCCTGGTTCTTTTTTCTGAGGCTACCGTAACTCCCCTTTTATTAAACTAAATTTTCCCGGACTATCGGTGCGCGCCCTCACTATTCCGCCATCTTGGCTCCGCCCCGAGTTTCATTTTCAATTACCTTCATATACAGAAGATCAACTTAGTATACACTAAGCAAGGATTTCAACAGGCTGCACTCATACAACCGCACAAGGTATAGGGTATTGTTTGACTAGTGGTGTTGTCTTTAAGTTTCATAGTAAAACACATTAAGGACAGAGATCCTACATGGGGAGCATGTACCCGGTGACTCCCATTGTTGATTTAACAATTGGCACTCTTATTTATGGCGTCAGCAATCATCTGAGGCTCTTGCCATGAGCTGTCTAGGCTATGGAAGCCCCTTGAGTTCACCAACTCTGAACTTGTTTAGTCAAGGCCATATCACAGTGGAGGTTCCTTCCTCCCTTTGAAGAAAGGCGCCTCCTTCCCTGATGACCTGTTCCTTCCACTGGGGTCTTGTTCACCAGGATCTTTCATTTAGGTTGTTTTTGCCACCATGTCGTGGCTCTCCATGCCTGTGAGACTCTCATGGGCCTTTTAGCCAGATCCAAATGCCCCAAGGGTTGATTCTGAGGCAGGAGTGCTGTTTTGGGCATTTGCCATTCTATGAGTCTGCTGTGTGTCCTGTTTCCCCTGCAGGATCATTCTCTCCCTTTTGATTCTATCCTTCATTATTTGCTTACACTGATCTTGTTTGTAAAATCTCTTCAACACTTACCCTATCTTTTTGATCAGTTGTGTACTTATACTTATCAGTTTAGCAAGAGCACTGGCATTGGTACATGCCTCCTTGATAAGATTGAGTTGAAATCCCCTGGCATATTTCTAGCTCCACCATTGGAGGTAAGTCGGAGAACTCAGGTGTTTATAGTTCACTTGAACTGGTAAAATGTCAACTGGTAGGCTGCAATATCATACAGAAAGTGTTCAAGTCACTCACAGGATGGCAAAAAAGAAAACAGATAATCTACAAAGAGAAAGAAAAAGCAGAAGACAAAAACAAAATGCCAGACTTAAAACTCTAACATTAAGAATTACATTAAATATAAATGGTCCAAACACATCAATCTAATGCCAGAGATACACAGAGTACTTTTGAAACCATGACCAAACTATATTTCCTCTCTAAACTCAATTCCAATATAATGATACTGGTAGGTGGCAAATAAAAGGATGGTTAAAATATATTATGGAACCATTGACCAAAATAAAACAGGAATGGAAATATTGAAGTAAAATAAAGCAAATAAAATTACCTGAGAAATGGAGGAACATTATTGTGATAATGACAATGATAATGATAACAGGGTCAACCCACACAAGATAAAGTAATCCTACTTATGTATAAACTAAAAGACAAAAAAAAAAAAAACACAAAATAGTCAAAGAAAAAACTGAAAGAACTGGAAGGAAAACTTGACAAACTCACAATTAAAGTTGAATATTTCAATATCCCTATATCAACAATTGATTTTAAAAGCTAGAGAGGAAATCAGTCAAGATCTATAAGAATTCAAAAACATGTATGCTATCAAAACTTATTTAAAAAACTCCTCCAAACTCACTCTTTACAAACACTCACAGAACACACACCATGATAGCCTACCTCTTGGCCTTCTCAATGAAACCCAAAAAAGTTAAACTAAAATCATATAGACTGTCTTATGACTACAATGTAACCAAAGAGAAATTAATAACAGAAAATCTTCAAAAATTTAAATTAAACAACATATTTTTTACAATCCATGAATCACAGAGGAAACCACAAGCATAATTTTTAAAGATATTCATTTATCTGGATGAAAATAAACATGCAATATAGCAAAATTTGTGAGACATAGTTCAAGTAGTGCTGAGAAGAAGCTGTGTGAAATTAAATACTTACGTTAGCAAAAAAAAACTTTGCCATAAATCACCTAAGCTTCTACTTCAAGAACCTGAAAATAAATAGGAAAGTAAACTCAAAGCAAGAAGAAGGAAGAAAACAATAATAATAAGAGAAGAAATCAATGAAATTTAAAGCAGAAATTGAATCAAGATAAAATCCAGGAGACATAGTTCCTGGAGTGAATTGGACTCAGTGACTATAAATAGAACTGTGCAATCAGATCTGCATTCTGCATTAGCAGTATGGAAAATAAAGGGACAAAAAAGAGGCATGTTGTACTTTTCTAAATAATGGTTTTTAGGATCTTTCACTTAACATATAAACAAGTTTCATCCACGTATCATATGGAAAAATATAACTGGAACTGTATTTATTCCTTGAATGGATTTTTTTTTTTTTGACAGGCAGAGTGGACAGTGAGAGAGAGAGAGAGAGACAGAGAGAACGGTCTTCCTTTTGCTGTTGGTTCACCCTCCAATGGCCGCCGCGTCTGGCGCATTGCGCTGATCCGAAGGCAAGAGCCAGGTGCTTCTCCTGGTCTCCCATGCGGGTACAGGGCCCAAGCACTTGGGCCATTCTCCAGTGCACTCCCGGGCCACAGCAGAGAGCTGGCCTGGAAGAGGGCCAACCGGGACAGAATCCGGCGCCCCGACCGGGACTAGAACCCCGTGTGCCGGCGCTGCAAGGCAGAGGATTAGCCTATTGAGCTGTGGCGTCGGCCTCTTCAATGGATCTTTGCAGTACAGAATATCCATGGACAACCTATCAGAAGGAATCAGCAACAGAAATCTGAAAATGACCCTACATCATCCAAGGGGAGAGGGGAACATCACATTGTGGTGGCTTGTGATAACATCAACACAGGATTCCTCCCTTTAAAGCTTAGCAGAAATTCTGGGTGCCTTGATGTCTTGGTTGGAGCTATGAGGTGCATGTTTAAATGAAAGAAGAAAAAGAAGATGTATGTTTCAGGAGCACAGGAAATTTTGCAGCATGAGGTGCATACCCTGTGGCTGACAATCCTACCATTCTATCTTGGCAAACAGGTTTTCCCTTATTAACATGCTCATTTCAATGATGACAGCACAGGGAATAACAGAGACTTCTTTTGTTTGTTCCGCTTTTGCTGTGTCAGCATTCTTTAAATATTAGTTTTACTACTCAGTTATAATACCACATTCTTCAAATGGTTCCAAAACTAATAAAACCAAAGATAGTATCGCTCGTGCAGCTGGTAGCAAAGGGAACTTTGTATGTCTTAGTGGATCAGCATTTACATATCTGAATCATAACATAGGATTTTCAAAACCCAATCTGTTATCAGCTAATGGGATGATTTATTAGACATGTTGTTTAAATACAACACAAAATTATGTCACTTAACTAAAGCTAAACTTGCTAGACATACTTGCAGTAGAAGTGTGCACAAATGAAGTGTAATCTAAAATTAGAAAGTGAATATTTTTATTGTTAGATATTATTGTGGTTAGGGTTGAAAGCTTTAAAGATGTATATTTGATATACAAATATATCCTTACTATACAAAGACTATTATTAAATAAAATATGTGAAGTGTAAGTAGAACACAAGTGTTGAAAATGATCGATCTGGGTTGAATCAGCCCTGAATTCACTTGCCTGTGGTATTTGGAAACTTACATAAACTCTCAAAAACAAGATTTCTCCATCAATTAAAAAATAGCACACAATGCTAATGTTAATTCACCATGCTAAGTGTGTTAATTCATTTTTCTCATAACTCCCACTTAGTAAGTAAGTCATTATATTATCCCCAAGAAAAACACAAAACTTTGAGTTGTTACTAACTAGCATATGGTTACAAAGGTAACTTGGATGGACCCAAGGTTCCAACTCACTTTTTTTTTCATGAATTACAAGGTTTCCCTGACATGAGCTTTTGTTTCCAGATCAAGTGTAATCAAGTGCAATTAGTCCATAAAACACACTACAGTTACCTGGCACATAAGTGGTGCCCAATATTAATAGTTACATAAAAGTATATCTCCCAAATACTTTCTGGAATGAACCCATGTCTGTTCTTATAATCAAGTGATAGCAGTTTCTATAATCCTTCTCTAATACACTTATGCAGTCATACCATGCATTCAGCTTGCAACTTCCCTTGCCAGAATTTGTACCCATCATTTTAACTCTAGCCCTAACCATTGTTTCCACTTCCCCTTTCTCCTACCTCATTTGTAGGCTTATCACAATTCAGTTCTGGAGGGAGTCTTTTTCTCCCATTAGACACTAAGTTAGTGAGTCAGGAACAATGCTTGACTCATCAAGTTTCTCCAAACCTGTAATAGCACTGCTCAGAGTCATCACACGATGAAGACATGAGGAAGGAAGGGATGACTGCTTCCACTCCAATTCCCATTTTTACACTATGAAGGAATAAAAAGCCTAATGAAAAAACAAGTGTTTGGGGATATCAAGAACTTCTACCACATTTGATATTTTTTAGCAAAGAAGACAGATTCAAAGAAATACTTCAAAAATAAGAAAGCAGATTTGTGTATAGAATTTGGTGGACTTATTCACACCTTTGAAACAGCATAGAATCTATCACAAGAAAGAAAACACAGTGGTGTAAAAATGCCAGGCTCTTCTACATGCAGAGTAATAAAAAGATAGTAAAACCTCCCCCTGTGCTGTATGATGCTTTGATGAAAGTTTCAAGAAGTACACCATCTACACAACTTGGTGCATGAAATGAAATGATTAAGGCCAACAAGCTTGATCAAAATGTAGAGTGGATCAACCCATTGAAACATTCCATAGCTCCCCATGTCTGGAAATGTTCAAAGGAATTGAAGTCCATATTAATACCATTATATGGTCATGCATGTATATTACTGAATGAACCTACAGCTATAATTCAAAGATTGGAAGCCAAAATAAGAGATGAAATCCAAGCGCCATTCATAAAAAATGTTGGCTTTATGTGAGTAGAACTTAGATTTCAACTTCCTAGTAAATTCTTAATTCAGAAGTTAGTGATTTAAAGATATTCTGTGATTATAGGTTCTAGTATGACATAATAAAAGCAATGACATTCTTAGCCCCCAAAGGCCTCTGGTTACATTTCTTGGCATGCACTAGAGAGAACATTGTAAAGACCAAAAATAGAGATGAAGAGTTCTGCACATAGGGCATAATTACAAAGCATTTCTATATTTAAAGGCACAAAAAATCACCTGAATGTTGCAAGCAGTAATGCAGCAGAAATCAATGTATTGTAGCCACAAAACTTAAGTAGGTCCAACTTGAACCCAGGGGCTCGCTGAGTCAAAAACAGTACACAAGGTGTCAGAAAATTAGCTGTGCATGAGTGATTCGATAATTCTAATTATCCCACTGATCCATTTTGTCCCATTTGTCATGCATACCGATATGCCCCTTCATCTTCAAAGCACCTCTCTGCTCCGTGCCTTACTCTCCACTATCTCCATCTCTGTTATCTCAGTCTTAGCTCATGATGACAGATTCTCAACTGTCATCGACGAGTCTGCGTTGAGGACCATCCCTCCTCCAAAAGGATACTCTGTGGTCACGTGACTTTTCCAAAAGGCAAACTCATCATTTTACCCCATACTTAAAACACTCCAGTAGTTCCTTCATTTTCAGAATCCATTCCATGTTCCTTATATAAGTTATCAATTCCTGCATTTATTATTATTATTATTTATTCCTGTATTTATTATTTATTAACGTGACCTCTGAGTTCCTCCCATGTTTGCCAATTCCTCACTTCACTACATGGCCAATGTTCCAATGGTAGGGAGCTAACTCATTACTATATTCTTGCATTTCTCAGGTTGGTGCTCTCCTTTTCTCACACTTGACTCATGAACACCTAGTCATCTTTTAAGGCTGAGTTCAGCATATTAGCTCTGCTAAAAAATCTTTCTGAGCCCTCCTGCTTCCAGGTAGAATAAGTACTCTCAGCCCTGAATCTTCTCTGGGTCTTGTATCTACTTCTCCTGTAGCTTACCGTAATGCTTAATATTGTTTTTTTTTACTTTTGCGCCTCTTAGTATATCTATTGTGCTGTAAACTACCTGATGGCAAGAATTAGGTTGTTCATTTACATTTACGGTGCATGTAAGAAGGGCATAGTTCTGATTAGCTGACTGAAGAGATTCAACAGTATATTGTCAAACATCTAAATCTATTTTCATGAAATCTTTTCTTGATATATCTAATTTAGAAGTTCCTACTAAATAAACATCACATCTATTCAAATCAACATTGAGTTTCCAGGATGCTATCACAGAGTTGCAGAATTTTGGGGGTAGGGATAGTTCTTATTATCTTAGGAGTGAATCCAAATCCAACAAGAAGTATGGATTCTATCTTTCATAGGAAGTCACATAGGCACTACAGTTCCTTTAAATCAGTAGAAAACCATGCAATCTGTAGAGGTTACCACTAATGTGATGATCTGTAGAGGTTACCACTAATGTGAGTATGAGAAAGGAACCAAAGCAATGCACATCAGTGTTAAATCTTTCTGAACAGTACTCTGCAAACTGCTATGGTGATGTTGCTCAGTATGGTCTTATCAAGGGGACTGAAAGATAAAAATTGTGCTTATATTAGCAGGGTACCATGCCTTTTTTTACTGTAATAAAATTGGCACCAATAGTACAAAACACTAGCAGATGCAACTTCTGATTATTTAGCACAAATAGAAGCAGTGGCTTGGGAGGTTGGCCCATGGGAGGATGACTGAATGAATTCCATGCACTTCCCAGAGATGATGATAGGGGGCTGGTTGTCTTACTGAAGATTAAGGTGCAAGGAAGGGAGACACTCAAATCCCAAACATGAGCCATGTGTGCGGGGGGACCAATATTTATGCTACCTCTATGAATTAGAGACAAAAGTATAAGAAAATAACGTAAAAATAAGAAACTTCTAGTATCTAGATCAAAAAAAAATTAATGCAAAACTGATCTTATATAAAGAGACTTAATACGGACAGGACTTTAGGAAAAACTACCTCCACTTGGGATGGGTTTGCAACAAAAACGCACATACCAGAAAAAGAAATGAAACTCTGTGAGAGTCGAAGAACAAAGACAGTAATAACACCAGAGAACTTCAGATAATAGAACAATCCTAAAAGTGACTGTAGATTAACATGTGAAAGGGTTCACTTCAGTGAGTTAGAAGATTGATCCCAGAAGAAAGTATAAGGATTTAAGAAGCAAAAATACACAAAATAATGACAGTGAAACAAAGAAAACCAATGTTCATATACCAAGATAAGTTAATATAATTAGTAATTATACTAGGACTATAGAGTGGGTTTGAGGAAGCTCAAAAAATTATATGCATCTCCTGCACTTGAGTACTGGGTTAGTTAACAAACAAGACAAAGGAGTAGGCAGTTGGAAATTGAGAAAGTAAGATGGCAACAACAATGGGCTTCTTTGCTACAAACAAGAATTTTACTTATCTACTGTCCTGAGCACTGCTTCCCCTGTAGTACATACAGGAAGGAACAGCAAAATGGTGCTGATGGTGGGAGGCCAGATCCCAAGATATAGAAGATAGGGAGACAGAGCTCCTCTTCTGCACTCAACAGTAAGGGGGGCATGGCTTGCTCACCTGGGGTGCCCTGATAGACAATGATAGGCCAAAGGGGTAACAATTAGAAGCACCTGCCATAGAAGAAAACATTAGGAATGCAAATTATGTATGTCACCCTGCAAATGACTAAATTAAAGACACTTTTCAAAAAAAGATTTTATTTATTTATTTGAGAGGTAAAGCTATAGATGGAGAAAGGGAAAGAAAGAGAGAAAGGTCTTCTCTCCGCTGGTTCACTCCCCAAAAGGCTGCAGCTTCCAGAGCTGGGCCAATCTGAAGCCAGGAGCCAGGAGCTTCTTCTGGGTCTCCCACATGGGTGCAGGGGCCCAGCACATGGGTCATCTTTTACTGCTTTCTCGGGCCATAGCAAAGAGCTGGATGGGAAGAGGAGCAGCCAGCCGGGACACAAACCAGCACCCATATGGGATGCTGGCGCAGCAGGCAGAGGCTTAGCCTCTTAGGCCACAGAGCCAACCCCAAAGACTCTTTAAATTAACAAAAGAAAAAAGGACTTTCAACTTTTTAAAAAACTTTATTTAAGATATACAAATTATATGTATTTCATATATGCAGATTTAGAAACAGTGATACTTCCCACCCTACCCTCCCTCCAGCCCACACTCCCACCCTTCTTCCTCTTCCCTCTCATATCCCCATTCTTAATTTTTACAAAGATCTACTTCAATTTACTTTATACTCAGAATATTAACTCTACACTAAGTAAAACGTTCAACAAATGGAATGAAGAAAAAAACACTGTTCAACACTAGAGACAAGCATTGTAAATGATCACTGAATCTCAAAATTAAAGATAGTTTAAAAAGGAACAACACTGAACTGCAATATTAACGTATTAATTATTTAAGTCACACATATAATGAAATATTGAAGGCAACTATTAAAATTAAACAAAAAGATGCTGATAAGTATATGTTTTATAATTCCATTTGAATCAATTAATTTTTGAGATGTAGAAAGACAAATGGAGGTCTCCTATCCATTATAATTCCCTTTGAATATAATTCCATTTGAATCAATTATTTTTTATTTTTCATTTTTTATTTGAGAGGCAGAGAGACAAACAGAGGTCTCCCACCCATTATTTCACTCTCTCAAAACACCAGCAACTTCTGGAACTGGCACCTTAAACCGGGTCTCCCATGAGAGTCACAGAGACTCAATTACATGAGTCATCACTGCTATCTCTCAACATATGCATTGGCAAGAAGCTGGATTCAGGAACCAGAGCTGAGTACTAAACACACAATCTAATGTGGAACTCAAGCAGCTTAACTGCTAGACTATAGGCACGCTCCTCAATCAATATTTTTAAAGATGTATAAGATAAAAGAGATGTGTCTCCACCACAATATGACATATTAACTGCCCCACATTTGCCAAATCCTGCTGCAAAATGCCATTAACCAAGTGAAAATATACTGAGCAAACTTAAAGTACTATGTATGCTTCTAAGAATGATGATGATTAAAAGATGGATGTACACAGCATCTCTGTACATAGTTGATACAGTTGGCGCTCTCTATCCATAGATTCTCCATCTATGGATTCTATCAACTATGAGTCAAAATATTAAAAAACTATTGTGCTGTATTAAAACATAAAGACTTTCTGCATCATTATTCCTTAAGCAATATAACAGCTTTTTCCATAGTATTTCCATTGTATTAGGTGTGATAAGAAATCTAGAGGTGATTTAAAGTATAGGGGAAAGTGTATGCAGGTAATATGCAAATACTATGCCATTTTATATAAAGGACTTGAACATCCCCAGAACTGGGTATCCATGGGGATCCTGAAATAAATTCCCTTCGGGTTTGGAGGAGCAAGTATACTCCAGTAAAAGGCTTGGACAAGGTACTCAAATAACAATTGATAATCTTAGGAGACCCTCCCAATGAGTTGTGCTGAAATTTCAATTATGGTGAGGAAAAGGTTCTAACATGTAAGCAACTGTGGTATAAGGAAGACAAATCCGGCTGAAGAAAACAGGCAATAGGATACCCCAAGGGAAATGATGACATAAAATTTGATTTTGGTGAGATCAACATCACAAATGTAAGTGTCAAAAGGAAGCAAAATAAAATAGCAGATTGTATCAATAGTAGTTCCAAAACAAAACATACACTCAAAGGAGTGACTGAGAAGCATTACAGAACTGTAGGATTTTCATAGTACAGGAAGCATTGATGGTAGGGAAAAGGCCCAGGGGCAATGACATTGCTAAGTCATCTCCTTTAGGACTGCAGTGGCAGGGGAGAAGGCATTATTAGTGGAATCTAGCAAAAGCTGTAGCCCTGCAGAAGGAGTTGCCCAAAGGAGCTTTTAGTCCTAGAGGCTGGAAGTCCAAGAATATGGTTCTGTTACCTAAAGAGACACTTGTTGCTGCATCACAACATGGTGGGGGTCATCACACAGCAAGGAGGTGGGAGTATGCAAATTCAGATCTCTCTTCCTCTTCATAGGAAGACACTGATGACATCACAGGGACACTATCTCTACCTTCAAATGCCATCAATCTTTGTTTTTTTTTTTTTTTTCTGCAAGTAACAGTTTATTTTTACTTAAAAATATAAAAAAAACATAGCTATTAATCTCTAGTGTTATTAAGGATAATGCACTAGACATCAGTTCATTGTCCCTGGAAGACTCTATTTCTGAGTAATGGATATCAATCAGTGTGCAGTGTCCTAAAGGCTCCTGCTCTACATCTGATTTTTGTATTTTCTTGGTCATCAATTTTCTTTCTGTAATTCTGTGTCTACCATAAATTTTAGGTTATATTCATTTTCAAGATTTTTTTGTTGTGTTTGTTTTTTTTAAACTTTTATTTAGTGAATATAATTTTCCAAAGTACAGATTATCGATTACAATGGCTTTTTCCCCCAATAACTTCCCTCCCACCCGCACCCCTCCCACCTCCCACTCCCTCTCCCATTCCATTCACATTAAGATTCATTTTCAATTATCATTATACACAGAATCTCGATTTAGCATATATTAAGTAAAGATTTCATCAGTTTGCACCCACACAGAACATAAAGTGAAAAATACTGTTTGAGTATTAGTTATAGCATTACTTCACATTGGACCACACATTAAGGACAGAGATCCCACATAAGGAGTGAGTACACAGTGACTCCTGTTGTTGACTTAACAATTTGACACTCTTGTTTATGGCATCAGTAATCTCCCTAGGCTCTAGTCATGAGTTGCCAAGGCTATGGAAGCCTCTTGAGTTCGCTGACTTCGATCTTATTTAGACAAGGTCATAGTCAAAGTGGGAGTTCTCCCTTCAGAGAAAGGTACCTCCTTCTTTGATGGGCTCTTCAGCCAGATCCGAATGCCTTAAGGGCTGATTCTGAGGCCAGAGTGCTGTTTAGGACATCTGCCATTCTATGAGTCTGCTGTGTATCCCACTTCCCATGTTGTATCATTCTCTCCCTTTTTTATCCTATCAGTTAGTATTAGCAGACTCTAGTCTTGTTTGTGTGATCCCTTTGACTCTTAGACCTATCAGTATGCTCAACTGTGAACTGAAATTGATCACTTGGACTAGTGAGATCAAATGCCATCAATCTTTGAATTTGGAAATTCAGTGTCCAGAACATGGATTTTTAGAAGGCATATTCCAACTATAGCAAGGGGTCCATGGTAAGTGACCAGTATACAGATGTCAACTGAAATCAAGGCTCAATACAAAAGTTACAGGCAATCAACTGATTTGTCATTTCCGGATGACTATTCCAAAATGGTTGGGACAAGAGAGGTAAGAGCCAATGGCTGGTGTTGTCATAGGCTAGTTAGCTTTTTTTATTAGATGATAGATGCTATAAAATCACTGATTTCTATTTCGTATAAATAACAGATGACAAAAAATTATAGCACTACCATTGATGGCTGTGCAGACTATGCAGTGAGCAGTTTATCAGTTGGTAGAGTTTTCATTGATGTCTATATATGATGGTGTTCCCTAGATTTGTGCAGTGCATGTGTAATGGTACATGGGAGACTTAACTCTCACATTGCCTTAACTGTGAGAGCTTAGAAGGTACAACAAAAAGTTAGAGAATCACTTAGTGAGAGAGGTTTGCTGATTTGCAATCCTCACCTGTAATCTTAATGCAGAAACAGTCTTACAGATTGATAGCCTGCCCTCTGCATTATGAATAATTCCGTAAGGTGGCATATAAAAATGATCATCTAGCATACATGTCATAAATTCTAGTGAGACTAGAATCTGGCTGCAGCATGTGACATGAGGAATTATTCTTTCATAGGCAGAGGAATAGTCTTCTAGGGGAGAAATATCTCTAATTCTCTCTAGCTAAATATCCCCAAGTAGAGCATCTAATAATTAATAGGTCCTTACTAACACCATTTATCTGAAGCAAAAAGTATTTTAAAGATACTATTGTCAGTTTCCTAAAAATTTATATAGGAAGACTCTAAGATGGTGGATTAGGAAACGACATACTCTGCTGGGCTAGGGATAAATAGAAAGAGTGGAGAGAGAGAGAGAGAGAGAGAGGAAGGAAGGAAGGAAGGAAGGAAGGAAGGAAGGAAGGAAGGAAGAGAAAGAAAAGAAAAGAAAAGAAAAGAAAAGAAAAGAAAAGAAAAGAAAAGAAAAGAAAAGAAAAGAAGAGGAATGTCAGACCTATGTGAAGGGTGCAGTCGCACAGCACAACATGGACACAACACACAATGATAGCAGCCAAGAGCCAGGGGGGTGGCAGCTTGGAGATGGAAGTGAGACCAGATTATCAATAATTGAACCCATGGTGATATTAGCCAGAGGGAGAGCAATGTTGTGAATCCAGACTGGAGCCCTGGGGCTAGCAGTTCTAGAGGTTGCCCGCTGACCCAGTGGAAGCAGAATGGGCACATTTATCTCTCCCCCAACTTCCCCATAACAGCACCCACTACTCAGCGGAGAAAGGTAAGCACCATTTGGAGTTTGCGCAGGAGAATTGCAAAAGCATTTGTGCACACCCAGAGCAGCTGGCTAAAACATCTTCCTGGCAGCACTGGCGGCAGCGGCAGGGAGAGAGCAACACTTGGTCAGTGGGTCTTGTGTAGGTGTGTGATCCAGGGATTCCAGCGAGTAGAAAAATCCCCAGCCCCCACCGACTTTGAGCCTGGCTGGGAGGTGGCTGGGCACCCATGTAGGACTGTGAGATATCCCCAACCTCCCAGGAGCTGGCTCAGGGAACATTTGCCTCTGTTGATTGGATGGACCAGCAGGGCAGAGCAAAACCTCTGCACCAATGGGAACTTTATGTCCTGAGACGGTGGGGACTCGGTGGTTACATGAAAGGGTGCAGGGATAACTGGGTCTCTGAGTAATCACTGGGTGTAGCTCCAAACACTTGGAGCTTCTTGGTTGCCTGGGGCAGATCATCATAGTGGGAACCACATTCATAGTGAGGACTTGGCACAGATGAGTGTTGAACACACTGGGGGCTAACATCTGTCATTGCTCAGCTTGGAGGAGAGGAGGTAAGGGGGTGATCATGTCCATTCCTCAAAGTCCATTAAAAAAGAGAACCACCAAGCCCAATTTGGGTGGTACCCTGGGTATTTGCCCCACCCTGGAGCACTGACCAGAGCTCCCTGGCCACACCCACCACATATCTGCTGGTACTCATTGAAAGTACAGACACTCCACTAAGCTACAGAGGCATACCTCAAAGATACAAACCATCAGAGGAAAAACAAACAAACAAATAACTCCATAAATGCCTAAAAATAAGTGCAGAGATTCAAGAAACAAGAATAAGACAGATCATAACCCCACCAAAGGAACACAACAACATTTCAATATTAGCATGTGAAGAGGAAGAGATTGAGGAAATACCAGAACAGAATTCAAAAATTAATCATAGATTGCTCTAAAGCAATCAGAATAAATCCACAAACTAAATAAAGCCATACAATGAAAATGAAAATTTTTTCCTATGGAATTTTTATTTTAAAGAGAAATCAAAATGAAATATTAGAAATAAAGAATTCAATAGATCAAATAAAAAGAGTGATAGAAAGCCTTAACAGCAGACTTGCTGAAACAAAAGAAAGAATATATGAACTAGAAGACAAACCTTAAAAAACCTTTCAGTCAGACCCTCCCCCCCAAAAAAAGAAGAAATTAGAAAACTTAAAAACAGTGTTGAAGGGGCCGGTGCTGTGGTATAGCAGGTAAAGCTGCCAGCTGCAGTGCCAACATCCCATATGTGCACTGGTTAGAGTCCTGGCTGCTCCTCTTCTGATCCAGCTCCCTGCTAATGTGCCTGGGAAAGCAGAAAGATGGTGGTACGAGCCCTACACCTTGATAACCCTTCAGGAGTACTTTATTCCTCTACCTGGATGAGAACAGCCAAGTCCTGCGTATCAGTCCATCCAGGACTTGTCCTCCAGAGCACATCCCTTCCACCTAATACGCCTGAAATGAGTGACACCTGCCCCTCATTCTGTCTCATAGCTTCTTTATGGAAAAACAAAAAATGACCCAGGATGTCTCTCTAGCTTTTTTTCCACCAAGTGAAGATACATTAAGAAGAAATCAGTCTACAACACTGAAGAGGACCCTCACCAGAACTCATGCATGCTGGAACCCTGGTCTTGCTCCTGAAGCCTCCAGAACTAAGAGAAATGGATTTTGTTGCTTGATACACCCAATGTGTGGTGCTTTGTTATAGCAGTCCCAACTGATGAAGACTGCTAGAAGTCACAGTCTTTAAGCAGAGAAAGGGTTCTGAACCCTGTCACACCCTGACTCCCTTCCATAAATGTATTCCTTTATTATTGAACACATACTAATTGTCAGGCCTCATTTACGCTGGTAGGGTCAGAAACCTACCCTGATGGACACTATGCTTAGAGAATTGACTGCTAGAGGCAGTATAGGTGTGAACCAAAATTGTCTGTGCTGTTCCAGTGTGCAAAGGAGGGAGAAACAATATCTATTTGGGGCAACACAGGGGAGACAAAGAAAGGACAAGGAGGGGCTGGTATTGTGGCACAGCAGTTAACGCCCTGGCCTGCAGTGTCGGCATCCCATGTGGGCACCGGTCCTAGTCCCAGCTGTTCACCTTCCAATCCATCTCTCTGCTATGGTCTGGGAAAGCAGTAAAAGATGGCCCAAGTGCTTGGGCCCCTGCACCCGCATGGGAGACCTGGAAGAAGCTCCTGACTCCTGACTTCAAATCCGTACAACTCCGGCCGGAGCAGCCATCTGGGGAGTGAACCAAAGGACAAAGGACAGAAGACCTCTCTCTCTCTCTCTCTCTCTCTGCCTCTCCTCCCTCTGTGTAATTCTGACTTTCAAATAAATAAATATATTGTAGAAAAAAAAAAAGGACAGGGAAGACCGTGAGGCTGAATTGAGGGTTACAGGCGAGGAAGAACTGTGGGATGGATGAATAAGAGCGTGAATGCCCTGTGAAAGAGTCCTCACCATGTAAAAACAGAGGTCCGAGAGCTGGGCAATGTTTTTAAAGATTTATTTGGTAAATTTGAAGGCGAATAAGAGAGAGAGAGATTTCATCTTCTAGGGCATTCCTCAAGTAACTGCAATGTCTGGGACTCATTCAGGCTGAAGCCAGGAGTCTGGAACTAGATCCTGGTCTCCCATGTAGTTACAGGGGCCCAAGCACTTGGGTCATTCTCCACCACTTTCCCAGGTATATTAGCAGGAAGCTGGATCAGAGCAGAGCAGCCAGACCCAAACTGGCCCTGCAGCATGGGATGCCAGTGGCCCTGAGAGCCGGGCTATTTGAAGGAACGTGAATGTAAGGTAGGCAAGGAGCCTGTGTGTCCTGGAGTGAACAGAGAGTGATGAAGTGACAATGTCTTCTACATCAACTGTTGTCCCCTTCAGTAAACATTCCAACCCAAGATGTCCACCAGTGAATTATAAAAAGAGCCATCAACTTTGGAACTTACGATCTAAGTCATACATTCATAGGTTCTGAGAGAGCATTGTGAGTCTTTGAGATTGTCTTCCTTATGGTGGCATTATTTCAGTCAACAGCTGTTTGTAAAGAGGATGGCATATATACACATATATATGTATGTAACTATTATATAAACATATATAGTATGTATATATATACACATACATTTGTACATACTATATATGTCTATAATATAGATGTTCACTATTTTCTGAAGCTGTATCTATTTTTCAAATGTTAGAATTCCAAATATTACATAATAAAACTCGTAAATCGGCCAGCGCCACGGCTTACTAGGCTAATCCTCCGCCTATGGCGCTGGTACACCAGGTTCTAGTCCCAGTCGGGGTGCCGGATTCTGTCCCGGTTGCCCCTCTTCCAGGCCAGCTCTCTGCTGTGGCCTGGGGAAGGCAGTGGAGGATGGCCCAAGTGCTTGGGCCCTGCACCCCATGGGAGACCAGGAGAAGCACCTGGCTCCTGGCTTTGGATCAGCGCGGTGTGCCAGCCGCAGCGCGCCAGCTGCCTCGGCCATTGCGGGGTGAACCAACGGAAAAGGAAGACCTTCTGTCTCTCTATCTCACTGTCTAACTCTGCCTATCAAAAAAAAAAAAAAAAAAAACTCATAAATTACTCCTCATTATAAGTGAGTCCAAATTTTTTTAAAGATTTATTTTGTTTATTTGAGAGGCAGAGTTACAGAGAAAGAGAGAGAGGCACGCACACACACACACAGAGAGATCTTCCGTGTACTGTTTCACTCCTCAAATGGCTGCAATGGCTAGGGCTAGGCCAGGATCCTGAAGCTTCATCCGGGTCTCCCATGGGGTGCAGGGGCCCAAGCACTTGGGCCATCTCCACTGCCCTCACAGGCACATGAGCAGGGAGATGGACTGGAAGTGGAGCAGCTGATATTTGAATCGGTGCCTGTATGGGATGCTGGTGCTGCAGGTGGTGGCCTATCTTTCTGTGCAACAAAGCCGGAGCCAGCTATGTCCAAGGTTTTATAAAATGAAACAATTTTCTCTTCTAGGTTCCCAAATCAATTGGTCTCAAAATTTGCAGCTGCTCTATAGGAGATACTGGGACCTCCTTCTGCCCCTGCTGAATTGGACTAAGCCCAGACTGCACATGTCAAGGAGACTAAACTTTCTGAGTCTGCTCTTACGCCTGAAACCCGTGAGAGGGGCTCAGAGAGTGGGTAACCCCAAAGGCTTCCATCAAGAGGGAGCTGCTCACCCCACCCTGTGCTTCTGCTTCCTGCTCCCTTCTCCCCTCCCCCCTGCAACCAACTCCAGGGAATTACACACATGGGTGTGGCCCTAACTGCAGAATGGCATGCAGGTCTGCAGGTGGCCTTCAGATCTCTGCACAGGAAAAGGCACCACATTGTTTCTGCTGGTTTCAAAGTATTTCAAAGTCCTCACCCAGTTACAGTTGTCCTTGGGGACTACAGAAGTGTAAGGAAGTTAGAATCACAGATATATCAAACCAGAAGCAATCGTGTGAGCATGCATACACACACACATCTACGTGCATGCACACACGCACATCCCCATGTGTGTTCGCATGTGTACACATACACACTGCTACACACATGCACAAACATGTACCTCACATGCTTGCACATATGCACACATGCACACACACCTACATACTCCTATATATGTAGAGATACAACACACCTACCCAGTTACATACATACACATGTACGTGCACATGTGCGTATAAGCACACATACATAGAGATGTGCCCAAGTACACACATACACACAAACACTTTTTCGTGAACTCTTGGCTAAGAAACAGAAATTTCATGAAATCACCATTTCATTTTCTAAAATGTTTCAGGGTTTTGTATTCAGAGGTAAAAACAACTCAGCCTGCCTCAATGATAAAAATTCAAGTTCAATGCTTGTTAAAACTCTGGAGATTAAGACTAGATGATTGACTGGAGGATCTTGCACCAAGATCAACAGCATGGTGAGAAAATGCCTTAAGGAAAATGGCAGTACAGGGAGAGAGGTTAAGGCCCTCAGGTAAGAAAGAAGAGCAATAAAAAAAAAAAAAAAAAAAAAAAAAAAACAGGTTAGCATGGAACCCAGGAAACTACTGCTTAGGTTGCTTAACCCCAAAACAGAAATAGCTATGAGAATAATAAGACTTGGAACTGGGGCGTGGGTGCATGGAGTTAGGGAATGAGTGGTCAGGTAGAACAGAAAGGACATGGAGAAACTCCACCTGAGTTAATAAAGGACATGGGTGACTTCACTCAGCTGCACCAGCTAGGCTGTTCTGTCCCCTAGTGGAAGGACATCCCTGCTAAGGGGTGGAGGGCTGACAGGGAGAGGAACTGATGTAGTGTAATTAGGTAGCTACATACGTCTGTGTGAGCCCGAAGCTTCTGAAAGCCCCAAATACAATATCCTCCTGCTTGTCAAAGTGCCCCCTTTTCCGGGATGCACCTGCTTCACCCAGGATCGAACGAGTGACACCGTGACAACACAGATACTGAGCTGTACGTGGTTTGGAGACACCACATAATTCCCAAGTGGCTTCATGCCTATAGAGGCACCACCCACTGCCTCGTGAAAAAGGCCGACACGGGGCTTGGGGAGCATGCGTGCTCTCGCGTTTCCTACGGCTAGAGGTGCCACACGGGTCTTCTCTGCCTGCTCCCTTACCTCTGCTGCATTAAGGCAAATCCTCTGACTCGCTCTTCATGGGTATTTCTCTGTGTGAGACAGCCCAGACTCATTTATAAATGTATTTTTCCTCTCTCACTGTTAAATAAATCCTCTTCCTATTTGTGTAGCTTACAAATGTCTGCACTCAGACATCTTGTCTTGGTGCGAGACAAGGACTTGGAGTAAAATTAATTCAACCATGCCCACATCAGAACGGGTAAGGAAGCTGCGCGGGGTACAGGAAGCAGGAGGGGGACTGTGGCCACCACTGGAAAGCTGGGAACCCACCCAGCAGCTTAAAACCCTCCCCTTCAAACTGCGTGCAATTGGCGCAGAAACACAGCCTCAGGGGGAAGCTAGAGGTGTAAGAACTGAGACAGGGCGGCCTAATTAAGCAGATCGAAATCTGTTCCTGCCTGGGGTCACCTGTAGGCCACTGCTACCCTTTCTGTTAGGAGAGGCTGGGGAACTGGGGAGGAGGGGAGGAGGGGAGGAGGGGAGGAAGGCAAGAGCCCGCAACTTCAAATAGCCCTGCCTGCTCAAGTTCTCAATTAACACATCAATTAGGAAACCACTGGAATGGTGGGCTTTGCCAGGTCTACACTCAGTCTTCCCAAACTTGGAAGTTCCTGAAACCCTGCACCAGCGCCCAGAGATGGAAAGGCATTTCATGGGGCAGCCGGCCGCGCAAGTGTTCGGATGCAAGAACCGTCAAGTGGTGAAGATTTATATAAATGAAGGCATTGTGTGTTCAAAAGGAGATTGGTATGTTTGATCTTGGAGGTTATTGATTTACCTTTTCCACATGATAACATTCATTAAGCAAAGATAAGTGAATGTTGATGTGTTCCCTTTCAGTTGTCAACAGGCAAAACACAGGGGCGGCCATCCCACCAGGTGTAACTTCCATCCATTATCAAGGGGCTGAGACAAAAACCATTTTCCTACCATTCCATTACCTGAGATGACTTATGACTTCCCAAGCACAAAACCGCTCTTAGTTTCATTGGCTTTGTGTGTGTGTGTGGATTTGCATTGCAGTTCAAAGGACTAAAAGCAATTGAGGGAGGAAGCAACCAAGTGGCAGTTTCTTCAGATGTTTAATGCTTGACTCTAAGGTCAAATTAAAATCTACAGTGACCTACAGTGAGGTTACTCTGAAGCCAGCCCTCATGTATTTAAATCCCTGGACCTGTGGACCCTCCATTATTTGTATGCCCAGTAACATTTTTTAACAACTCTATGCTTAAAGTAATTTCTTTTTTTTTTTTTTTTTTTGACAGGCAGAGTGGACAGTGAGAGAGAGAGAGAGACAGAGAGAAAGGTCTTCCTTTTGCCGTTGGTTCACCCTCCAATGGCCGCCGCGTCTGGCGCACTGCGCTGATCCGATGGCAGGAGCCAGGTACTTATCCTGGTCTCCCATGGGGTGCAGGACCCAAGTACTTAGGCCATCCTCCACTGTACTCCCGGGCCACAGCAGAGAGCTAGCCTGGAAGAGGGGCAACCGGGACAGAATCCGGCACCCCGATGGGGACTAGAACCCGGTGTGCCGGCGCCACAAGGCAGAGGATTAGCCTAGTGAGCCGCAGTGCTGGCTACTTGGAAAATTTTTAATCAAGCTGAGATTTTCTTTTTCATGAGACACTAGCATTTTCCATGAAGTGCACAAGTAAATGCTCATTGATGATTTAAATTAGGACAGCCATAGCTTGACAACTCCCTAAGAAGGTGTTTACAAATGGTTGACAGCTACATTCAGGAATATCTGGTCTACTATCTGATTACAGACACTGAAAGAAGAGCAAGGAGGAGGAGGTATGCCATGGAACCTCCGTCTTTTGGCCTTCATTTTTCATCAATACTATTCACCTGAGAGATGAAAAAACAACTAAGTCGATACATTGGTGGCCACCTAAATTAGTGTCTCTTAAAGAATGTTCCTCCACCATATGCTGAGTTCTCTACCGGACTCTACAGCTTTAGAACTTTCCTTTGCCATTTCACTTGCCTCTGTTATGTTGATATTATGGTTTTGTGGGTCAATTTTCCCAGGATACTGTGGTTTTCTTAACATAAGGGATCTTGTGTTACTAATCTTTGGGTCTCCAGTACTTACAGTAGCACCTGGAATCAGTATTTGCTGAAGTGGAGAGTAAGCTAGAACAAAAAACAGGTCTTCCGATAGTATGGGAATCACAAAAAGGAGAAGAAATGCCCCCAGGGCTGCATCTTCACTGAGATTACTCTGACCACAGCAGCAACCCAGTGTTGCCCACCTTTCCTGAAGGGAACAGATCTTCTAAGAGAGAAATGGATTCTGAGAAGAGACTATGAGAGTAGGTGGAGCTGCCAGCAGTTAGCTCAGCTCTCTGTATTCTATTTCAACCTTGCAAATTGCAATTTGCAATCCAGAAACAATCTAGAAACTTCCTCTTAGGTCTTAGACTTTGTAAGGTGAACCAAAAAATGGTTTTGGGAATAGAACTGAATTCCAAGATTTAAGTTCTGTATTCGGTTCTGCTGTGTGACTCCAAGAAAACCCTTCCTTAAGTCCTCAATGTCTTTAAAAGCATATAAGGAAGAGTTTGGATTATACCGTTCACTTCACACGTGCCTACATGGGTGCACACTGGGCATCTACCGTGCAGCAGTCCCCTGTGAGATGTTGGTATACAAGAATGGCCAAATCATAGCCCCTGTCCTCAGAAGCATCACTTGTTGGGAAAACATAAAATATCAAATAAATACCTAGGATTTTGAGAAATGATGAAAGCTTTGAAGATAAATAATTATAATATTACAAATATTACAATTAACTATTACAAATAAACTAAGCTTCCTCAATTAAACCATGAGCCAAGTGTTTTAATGAAATAAAATATCAAGAGTGCAATCACAAAAAATGTTAGAATTGGAACACACTTTATCAATTATCTGGTTCCACACTTCATTTTATAGCTAAGAACAATGAGGTAGATAGGTAATTAGGTGAATGAGCAGGTGGGTGAATGGACAGGCAGATGGACAGATGATGGATGAACGGATAGACAGGTTAGACAGATGAATAAAGTGACAGTTAAAGTCATACTAAGCATATAGGTTTATGTCCGATTTCTCCCTGTCCACAATGGCTCATGAGCATTCCCTACCACTCTTAGATGGCCAGCAGTGGAATCCTGAGTTGGCTTGTACCTTTAGCACTTCCTCCCCACATCACAAGCAGTAGACTAGTGACTTCATGACAGTGGCTTGCAATCAACCATAGTCATCTATTTATTCCATGGAAATCAGTAAATGCTGCACATCAGCGATTTTTTTTTTCTTTCATGTTTTTGAAGAGCCAGTTGTTGAATATTTACCAACATACCACCTATCCTAAGATCCCTTTCTCTGTATTTGCAAAATTTGGCATTTTTTGGTTCTATCAAGATAGTTAATATCTCTTCTGAGACTATCATGGCTGTAGTGACGAGAATGTCCACCAGAAAAATAAACACAAAACCCTTTATCCTAAAAGGTGTGCCAGCAGAAGCTGCTCCTCTGTCCTGGGCTAACCTGAGGCTTGGTCCACTTCAAAGCCTTCTCAGTCTCTAGAACTTGTCTAGTCGTTTGAGTGTGAGAATCTTTTTTTAGTTTTTTATTTAATTGCCTCCAGCTGTAGGAATCCCTTTTGCCTCCAATCTATTGAAACCAGCCCTTTGGTTAACCTCCCTGTTTATTTAAACTCCAAACCCACAGACTGTTTTCCCTTCTTTTGTTTTATCTTCTGTTTCGGAGACTGGGAAGCTGGGAGGGAGGAGGTGCTCAAAGGCTGTGGAGACAGCACTGGGAGCTCAGGGGACCCAGTCTTACTAGTGCCAGAGCTCATTTTGCTGAGGAAGAGGCCAGAATGTTGTACATCCCAGTCTTGTGGAAGATTGCAGATCCAGCATCTCCAGCAAGACAGAAAAGCTCAGGAATTGGAGGTCATGGTCATATTGGCACTTTGGTCCTTCATGATCTTGACTACGTCACCTACTCCATTTTTAACCTTGGATTTCTCATGTGGAGGTGAAGGAGGTGGAATTAGATACCTCTTGGGGACATTTGGCTCTAGAATTATTTCATTCTCAAGAGAGCAATGCAGCTCTCCTAATTCATGAGAGACAATGACCAAGCTCCACCATGGTATGGTCATGGAATCAGCACAATAATGCTCCACTAACTCAAAAAGCCATTGTCCTGGATATGGTGGAACTGAAAAGAAAACCAGAAGTGAGTGGTTCTTAGTTCTTAGTCAGAAAGTCATTAGTTCTTAGTCAGAAAAACAGCAGAACTGACTCCCTAGACAGTTGTGTCACAATCCTCTCTTTTTTTTTTTTTTTCTTTTGACAGGCAGAGTGGACAGTGAGAGAGAGACAGAGAGAAAGGTCTTCCTTTTCCGTTGGTTCACCCCCACAATGGCTGCTGCGGCTGGCGCTGATACGAAACCAGGACCCAGGTGCTTCTCCTGGTCTCCCATGCGGGTGCAGGGCCCAAGACTTTGGCCATCCTCCACTGCACTCTCGGGCCACAGCAGAGAGCTGGACAGGAATAGGGCTCGTGCCCTCACTCAAGTTCATGGACACTGTATGACGTCCAGATAAAGAGCTGACATGAGCTGTGCTTCCCAAGTTCACTGTCGGTGGGTAGTGACTTCCTGTTGGTAGATCACAGCCAGCCATAGTAAGAGGCAGGTGTTCGAACTACAGGTTAAGGCACTGATGAAGCCACCCACATTTCATTCCCAGCTCTGGTCCCAATTCCAGTTTCCTGCTAACGCAAATCTTAGGAGGCAACAGTGATGGTTCAAGCAGGTGCATCCAAATAAAGATTGTTCCTGCCCCATCCCTTTGTGACAGCCTGCAGCCCCCTTCTCTGCCTCCATCATGAGACTGTCTTCCTCCCAGCTCTAGTCTCCTTAGCTAACTCATATGCACTCATTGTGTACCATGCATTGTCAGAGGAACTTGCCCTCTAACTCATTTAATTCTCGGAGCAACCCTAGAAAGTCAGTTGCTGTGCTTATGTCCATTTGATAGATGAGGAAACTGAGGCACAAAAACATTAAGGAACTTGCCCAAGATCAAACAGCATGCCAGTGGAAAGATCTCAGATGTGAAGGCAGACTTACTCCAGAATGTGTTCTCCACTGCAAAACCACAGCGTGCACCTGCACATACATCTCTTTCCCTGTGCCATCGTGTCTTGCCACTGCTCATTTTAGTTATTGCTTACTGTCTGTCTCTGGCATGCTAGCTCTAGGAAGACAGGGACCAGGCTTGGTTTGTTCACAAACACACCTTGTGTGACTGGGCTAGCATGAATTCATGAACATGCACCCATGAGCAGCCAGCCCAGGCCAACCAAGTGGCTCCCAAGCCTACAGACAGCATCTGTTTGTCGGAGGCTAGCTTTCCTACTTGTTAGAGGTTGTTTGCTTGTGCGGATATAGCTTTCATGAGACAAATTATAAGTAAAAGCAAAAGAGAATCTACCTTGGCAAATACACAGACAACTGACAAATCCCTCCTGGGGCTTAGGGGCCATGGATTTCATTTACGAACCAGAAGAGTAAGGGAGATGCTGCAAGTATTTTCAGGTTCCCAAATCCACTGAGTGACTATCAGGGGGATGCAGTTCTCAGTTATGCTTCTCTGACTCTTGTGTTACTCAAAATTAATCTTGGTTCTCAGTAGACTGAGAAAAAAGGGAGTGAAGGAAATGTACTGACTTCTCTTATGTAGATGTAGTCTTGAAAGATCTAGGCTTTTCCGAAATGTGGCCGGTATTTCAATTTGAAACATACACCTGACGTTTTTGGCATGTGTGTTCAGCCAAGCAGAAAGGTGAGCAGGGAGAACCTCAGCCTGGGAGTCAGGAGAGCCTGTGTTCCATGCTGGCTACAGCATTTACCAGCTCTGAAATCCATTCTCCTCTGGTGGGTTACGGAACTGCTGATACTACTTACCTGACACAGCCGGGATGATTAAGAATATATTGGCCGGCGCCGCGGCTCACTAGGCTAATCCTCCGCCTTGCGGCGCCTGCACTCCAGGTTCTAGTCCCGGTCGGGGCGCCGGATTCTGTCCCAGTTGCCCCTCTTCCAGGCCAGCTCTCTGCTGTGGCCAGGGAGTGCAGTGGAGGATGGCCCAAGTACTTGGGCCCTGCACCCCATGGGAGACCAGGAGAAGTACCTGGCTCCTGCCATCGGATCAGCACGGTGTGCTGGCCGCAGCACGCCGGCTGTGGCGGTCATTGGAGGGTGAACCAACGGCAAAGGAAGACCTTTCTTTTTCTCTGTCTCTCTCTCTCTCTCACTATCCACTCTGCCTGTCAAAAAAAAAAAGAATATATTATTATTATCATTTTTCACATCCTTGGGACATTACAGGCCTTGGATAAATGTGGTTCTACCGGCTTCTAGACGCAGTGCATTTTATAGCTGATGACAAACCTTTCAAGAAAATCCCTGTTGGTGAATAAACTTGTAAGCTTTTATTTTCAAAGTCATTTAAAGTGTAAAAGTCCATGAACCTTATTTTTGGAGAATGCAAAACTATTGGCTGGGAGACTTCTGTTTGGAGAGCTGTCGGATGCCCCCAGACCTGGAGATCCAGGCTGGGAATGGGCCCTGGGCACACCTTCCTGGAATAGGGGGCAGTATCCAGGCTGGATCTGCAACTCTGGAGGGAACCAGCTGCATCACACATGCTCAGTGCTCAGAGTCATTAGCGATCAGGAAAGCACCGTTCCCTGCCTCCGTGGCAAACGTGTCTTTCACATGCCAGCAGTCACCCTGAGAAATCTTCCTCTACTCTCTTACCCAGTCTTCAGGGTGAGCCCCAGAGAAAACCAGGGACATAAAAGTGACATAATTCCTCCCAATGCCTCCATTTGTTTACACCACTATGGATTTTACATCCGTTTTTGCCCAGGGCCCCTATCCTAATCTCAAGATCCTGTCCTATCTTCTCTGCTTTAAAAATGAGGCTCCTTTACATTCTCCATGAAGCTGACACTTGTCACTTGATATTATAGAGAGCTTTTCATTAGACCAGTTGACTCCAAGGTATCAACGGATTTTAGCAACATAAGAGGAGTCATGTTAACCATAAAGAGAATCTTTTATTAACCAGATTATGAATGATAGAAATTCTAGCAGTGAAAAGTGAAATTCAAAGCGTTCTGCACAGAGGCAGGCATTGGCCTAGCAGTTAAGAAGCCGTGTCCCACGTTGTAGTACCTGGATTTGATGCTGGCTTCTGGCTCCTGACTCCAGCTTCCTGCTAATGCAGATTCTAGGAGGCAGTGAGTGAGTTCCTGACACCCGTGTGGGAAGTAAGGATGAAGTTTCTGGTCCCTTGCCCAGCACTGGCTATTGTGAGCATTAGGAAAATGAATCAGCAATGGAAACTCTATCTCTATGTCTCTCTCACTCTCTATCCTTGTCTCTCTGCATCTCGAATAAGTAAACATTTATTTTTTAAGTAAAAAGAATTTGTGGACAACCTGGAATGGATAATTGTGTAGGGAGCCATCTTGGACGTCTTAACCATTCCACGCAAAGGTCAGTCCTCTCTTGGCACCCCACTTTCAGCAGATGCAAACACATAGTAGCACATACATATGTATGCACAATCATGCACACTTAGTATGTGCACACATGCACGTGCATACAACACATGTGCACGCTTGCATACACACATATGCACAGATGGGTGTGCATTCCCTCGTAGACATCCAGCCACAGACACACTCTCACGCAGGCGGTCTGTGCCGCAGAGCAGGAAGCAGGTAGCTCCCATGAAGGCATCGCCTCCTACACATGGTGCCATGAGTGAGAATAAGCATTCTTTGATACCCAAGCAAAGCATTTCTTCCCCTCATACCGCCTGACTGGGAAGGAAAGCCTGAGTCAGCTGCTGGGGCTCTGTGTGGCACGGGTCCTCCATATGCAAACAGAGAGCTGGGGACGCCCCGCCCCTCCCTCACCTGCAGGACAAGGTCCTTCCTGCCTTGCCTCCTGCCCACCTCCCACCTCTCTTGATTGTATTTCCCCAAGATCAAAAGCCACAGGATCCCTCCCGAAAACACTCTGGGCATCTGGGCTGTTTTGGCCACCTCTTCTGACCCAAGCGCTTCCCTTAGTCAGGTCTACTATTTGGAGACCAGGAGGTGGCTGTTGCTCCCGGTGTTGCTAGTGAAGGTGTGGCCACCCCTGCAGTGACCCGCTGGCATCCGGGAGGAGGAAGCCCACGTCCTTTGGGTGGCCTGGCCTTGTGTCAATCACAGGGCAGAGACACTGTGTCTGCAGAGCTGCTGTGGAACCCACCCCCCTCTGCAGCCTCTCCCACACCCCCTCCAGCAGTCAGCCCTAACAAGGGTCTGTCCTGTCAGGGCCTCCCTGGAAAGGAAGCCCCCAGTGTGTGGAGCAGCTTGGGTTTGGGAAACTATCACCCAGCTGAGTGAGTCAAAAAGAAAAGCATCTGTTGTGGGTGGTTTTCCTCCCTCTTTTCAAGAGAAGAAGAGAAAGAGCTGAGTAATGCGATCCTTCCCTGGACCCCACCCTGCTCTCGGGTAATCAGGTACTATCCATTACACAAAGCATTTCAAAGGTTCCTTTCTGGGACTCCCAGCCACAATGCTCCCCATTGTTTACACTTTAATTAACTTCTGTTTTACTGATTTATTAAAAAAAAAAAAAAGATGAATTAGCCTTATGCTTGGAGTGGAATTATTGCAATTTGAAACTCCTCAAACCTTTCTTGAGAACTTCAAAGAGCTGCAAAAGTTGTTTATGTGCAGGAAATCAAATTAGCAAAACTATTACAGTGGCTTAATGGCTTAGGGCAGTCAGCTTGATGAGAAACAGTAATTGCAAAGCCCCCTTCACACCCGCAGCCCCAGTCCTTGCAAAGCAATTCTCTCCTAGACGTAGGTAGGTCCGCTGGCTTCTGATTGAGGGTCTACAAGGAGAGACAGCGGGCTGTTTGCAAATGTAAAACCCCATCTACTTCATGTGGGAATGTTCAAATGGGAGCAAAGGAAGAGGAGAACAGAGGTAGAATTTGGGAGGCAAAGTGACAGCAAAAATATGTTGGGCATGAAGATAATAAGCTGGAAAACAAGACACATATTGGAATGCATAATGAGAACTGAATCACACAGCTCAACACAAACAAACGCGGGTCCATTCAGAAATAAAACAGCCCACAGCCTGTGGAATCTGCCCTGAAAATCTAAAGGCGGCTCCTGACCCCATTTTAGGTAAACCCGGGAGAGGAATAATTACATTCTGCTGTCAGCACATCCTCTTTCCACAATGGCAGCACGCACAGAAAGGAAAAGAGATGGTTATTTTGGACTGTTGTGCAGCTAAGAGGAGACAGAACAGGTGGAAGACTTAGAATCTCCTCTTGGAAATCATAGGCTCTGATTGATAGCCTTCTTGGAAAGCGTGAGTCCATAAGCAGTGAAAAGAAAAAAAAAAAATAAAAGGATGTATTCTTATGAGCCACGATGACGCCAGGTAAGGATTCTGCATGGTCTAATAAAATCATCAAATGTTCAAAAGCCTTTAGCTCTTTATGACCAGAGAAGGGCTGCAGTCAGGGCAAAGTCCATACAGTGACGGCCAAACCAAACCTCCAGGAACATGGGCGCGATTCTCCCAAACCCTCAGGTGGCAGGCTTTAAAAGGGAGTAAACCAGAACAGAAAATAAACTTTCTAAGCACCCAAGCATAAATTACCACGCTGTAATCCTTAGTTGTTAAAACGAACAGATCCTCCGGAACAAGCCTCTTCCTGTAGCACCAAAATACGTAATTCGGTGTCTTCAGCTTCTATAAAGAGTGGTCAAGACTGAAGCCTGAATAGAAGTGGTAGGACAGCCTTGTTCCGGCATCTCATACATGCCTTAAAAAGATTAAGCCAGATAGGGCGGTTTCTGAATGACTTGGAATCATTTACCACCTGCCTAGAAATCGGAGTGAGCCTGAAGGATTCTTTCCAATGCTGAAGGAAATTCCATAAGATGTGTCTAGATGGGTCTATAAGAAAAGGAATGTCAGAACCGAAGATGTGTATTTGGGTTCAAGTCCTGGCTTCCCTCCACTTAGCTATGTGACCTTGAATAAGCTTATAGAAGCCTCATTATCTTCATCTATAAAATGGGTATAAAAAAGAACAAATCTAAGTTGTGGAAATCAAGTGGAAAGACACTGTAATCTAAAAGCATGTTGTAAATATCCGATTTTTGTGTTTATAAGAATTTTTGGGTTTGTAAAGGTATTTTTGAATTGTTGTGCCACTGGAAGTTGCATTTTCAAAGCTTACTTATATTAGGAATAGAGAAAAATGTATTTTTAATCAGGAAATTTTTTTAATAGGGCCAAATGTTTTGGGGTTATAAAGGCTAAACTTTTTAATATCAATATTTGAACAGCAATTGTGATCAGGAACCACAGTGCATGACAGGAAATGACAACTTGTGTCAAGGAGCTGTACTTGTTCATGCTGTTCTTTTTGTGTTTAAACCTGAATACAGTCATGTGTTCTCAGATAATTTAGAGGAAGCGGAAGTGGAGACCAGGGGTAGCATTTACAAATGACCACTTAGTTCTGAATAACATACTTTAAACTCACTGGAAAAAATGACAAGTATATGTTTCTTTTTTAAAAAAGGATTTACATATTTATGTATTTGAGAGACAGCCTCCATCTGCTGGTTCACTCCTCAAATGCCAACCATAGCTGGGGCTAGACCAGGCCAAAGCCAGGCATCCAAAGCTCCATCCAGTTCTCCCACACCAGTGGCAGGAACCTAAGCATTGGAGCCATCATTCACTGCCTCCCCAGGAGCACTAGCAGGAAGCAGCATCAGAAGCCTACTATGGCTGCAACTCCAATATGGGGTATGGGCATCCCAAGCAGAGGCTTAACACACTGTGCCACAACATCCCCTCCAAGTATATGTTTTAAAAAGAAGCATTAGCTTGCATAATACATTTAGTACAGCAGACAACTACGTTCCTGATTTAGCATGCAAGTTATGATCAATCCCACAGAAAAGTTTAATTGTATGCTTTAACAAATAATAAAATCAACAGTGGGGTCACGTTGGTACTTTGTTAAGTACTGTGATAGCGTTGTTTGTTTGTTTGTTTGTTTGCCAAACAGTACTTCATTGAATAGTTGGATCTGATGTCATCTCCATGACATGGGAAACAGAGATATAACCAGTCTGAGAAATTTGCCCTGAGCCATACACTTAGCAGAGATTTTGAGTCCAAAGTGTGTGTGTGTGTGTGTGTGTGTGTGTGTGTTTATATACCTATGCTGCCTTTTCAGCTATCAATTTTCAAATGGAAAGAAATGAAACCATTATTATATAATTCAAGTTTTCCCAGCTAGTTCAAAAAGAATGCATTTTTAAAAATAACTCAGACCACAATGAAACTATCATATGCAAAGTAATCTGGAGAAATTGGGGTGCAGTGCCCTTTCATTCAAGTATGTAAAGGTTACCTGAAAGATTTGTGAGTGTGAGTATTTCTCCTGGATCCCAGCAGCTGCGGCTGCACAGGAACATTCTCTAGGCAAGAGAAAGGCAACAGACAAGGAATTTTAGTTGCAAGCCAAATGGTGTGGACCAGTCACCATCCACAAAGGGCAACAGGCCCAGCCTCAGCTGATCACAGAGGCCAGCCACTCTGGACAAAGCACATCTCCTGAAGGCAAAGCCAAAGTCCAGGCCAAGAACCAGTAGCTGTCAGGAGGCTGGACATTTAGCAGAACTAAGAGACTTTGCCAGGTAGTTCCTGAACAGAGTGTACTAGCTCTGACACGAAATGAAGTCTGAACCACATGAGACAAAGGGTGGAGGTAGAAGCAACGCTCAGCATTAAGGGGATGTGACTGTGTCCCTTGGGAGGGGCCCTAGCACCCGCGTTTGAGTCCTACTGAGGATCAATCCACTTCAGCCCAGGCACTGTCCAGGAAGTCACTGTTTCGATGAAAACGTTAATGAGAGCAGGGAGACAGGGAATCCTTCTCCTGCTTCTCAGGATAGCAAACACACAGAGTCCTGACGCCTGCATATGCCAGATGCAGGGCGCTGGAAGGCGAGACAGATAACACAGCGTCAGGTGCTTCACTGCATGAAGTAGGAGGAAAAACCATTTGCAAGGGACACTGTTGATAGATATTTGCGATCTAAGTGAGCTTAGAGAAATTAAAGACAATCCACAAACAGTGCAGAGAGTATTGAACAACAATCAGAACCTCCTAGTAGTATAGCTTTGGCCAATTCAGAAGGAAGTCAAATTTCCTTAACCGAACTTGACTGTGTGTTTTCACAATGCCTTTGGTGAGGCTAAACAAATCAATATTACTATTTAAACCTTTAGCTGTAATACACAAATTAATTGTATAGGTGTTCTATTTTGTTTTCTTATTTCCTTCAGTTAGTTCATCTAGATTTAATCATATAGTATCTAGTAAGAGAATCTGTTTGGTTATTGATACAGACAGATGTTTGAACTATTTCAGTCAAGATCAGACAAAACAAGATCAACAACATATAGGGAGGGGGGCATATTACATGTTATAAAATCCAACTCTTCTCTATGCTGTAGACCTCTTTATGACAAGTAGAAATGCATGGGTGAACGGAAGGGAGGGAGGGAGGGAGAGAGGGAGGAGAGAGGAGAGACAGGTAGGTGATAGGAATTAAGAGATCAGCGAAACAGCTAAGATGAGGGACCAGGAGCAGGGTACACTGTTCTATTTCTGCCTGCACTTCAGGCCCTGACTTATTCTATAGGTTTTTTTAGTATAATATACGCACATATTTTATATATTTAATATGTTTCCTTCCTATCACTTTCCAACTATAAACTTTCAGGTGGCAGGTCTAGCTCTCTATGAATTTTCTCCATATAGGAACTAGTACAAAACCACATGTAGGCAACAGATTGCTTTATTAATTGGAGGCTGGACCGGATGATAAATCTAGCAATAATGAAGTCACTGGGAGACACTTTGGCACAAGGTTTTATCACAAAGGGCAGGGACATAAATGGTAAAGTAAAATTTCAAGGTGAAATTACTACTAGAGGGCAGATTTATAGAAGCAAGGATATCAGTATTTAGGAACTAGAGAAATAAATAACCTGAAAATATTCAACTAGAGTATGGTGACAAGAGCTTACCTCCATATTCCCTCAAACAGCCCCTCTTGAAATGAAACCATATAAAATAAGAAATTCAGCACAACCAAAATAATAACAGATGTACTTTAAGTGTTCCCAGACCTAAACACCTTGGAAATCTGAGGTCGCATTCATTAAAACTGATCCCTCTCTTAAACAAGTTTGACACATCATCTTGGCTTTAGTGGTGAGCAAAAGGGGTCTTTGAAGAAATCTATACCAGGCCAGCTAAGCTCTGTCATACACAGTTCTTCTGACCTTTTATTTTTATATCACTTGTTCCAATTTTGTCAAAATCGTGGAGGTTTTCAAGTGATGGTTCATTGTAATGACATCTGAAAGCAAAGGAGATCTGTGTGTGAGCCTGCACTAAAGTAAAAGAAAAAAAAAAAGGCTATATTGTGGGTTTAAATAAGACCTGCTTCTACCTGGGATTCCTCTTGGGTTGGGGAGGGCCGTCAGATGCCAGTGTGCTCACTCTTAGCAGTGAACCGCTTCCTCTCTCGACACCATTGCAAGTTGCTTTATTACAATCAGAAGGTCAATTCCACCTTTTATCACATCCTGAGATGGTGAGCACTCAGTCCCCATTATTTACTGACTTTCGTGCACCTGACGGCTTAGGCCATGTCTTGAAATCCACTTTAGAATGCTGCTGAAATGATTTCAGTGCTGAGGGAAGAGGAAGGGGGAGAGCTGGGGGCAATTGGAGACTTGGAGACGGGGGATGGAGAGCCACACCTGGGAAGGACCCCTGAGGAGACTAGGGGTTCTATTCACGTGGGAGCAGGAATAATTTAATCAGAAGTAGTTGAATTGATGTTGGGCATGATAGCACCGTGGGTGGAGCCGCCACTTGTGACACCAGCATTGGAGCACTGGTTCGGGTCCTGGTTGCTGCACTTTCTGATCCAGATCCCTGCCGATGCACCTGCTTCTCGGCAGAGGGTGATGCAAAGTCCTTAGTCCCCTACGAACTACGTTGGAGACCCAAATGGAGTTCCAGGTCCTGCCTTCAGCCTGGACCAGCCCTGGCTATTGTAGCTATTTGGGAAGTGAACCAGCAGATGGAAACTCTCTTTTTTTTTCAGTCTCTGCCCCTTTTTTCTGTTCACTCTGTCTTTAAATAAATTAATATATGAATAAATAAGCATTTTTCTTAAAAAGTTAAATCACTTAGCCATATAATGAAGCAATCATGTCATAAGGACTTAAAAAAATCGAGGTACATATACATGAGTTGTACTGGCACACGCAAAAGCCTTTTTTTTTTTTTTTACAGGCAGAGTTAGTGAGAAAGAAAGATCTTTCTTTTCCATTGGCTTACCCCCTAAATGGCTGCTACGGCCAGCGCACTGCACCAGAAGCCAGGAGCCTCCTCCTGGTCTTCCATGTGGGTGCAGGGCCCAAGCACTTGGGCCATCCTCCACTGCCTTCCTGGGCTGGACTGGAAGAGGAGCAACCCGGACAGAATCCAGCACCCCAACCGGGACTAGAACCTGGAGTGCTGGCGCCACAGGCAGAGGATTAGCCAAGTGAGCCACGGAGCTGGCCATGCAAAAGCCTTCTATTTACTAGATCTTTAAAGTGGATGCTGCTCTCCCTGTGACCAGGCCTTTCCTATGACTGTGACAGCTATATATCACTGAACTTAGTGGGTGCTGAGAGTTGGCCTGGGGTGTGGTAGGGTCCAGGAGACAATCAGAGAGTGCATCATGTGTGAGTGCGCAAGCCAACACACAGCTTCAACACTGCAAATAGCTGTAACGGGTGTCAGTACTGACGTCAGCTTGCACCATCAAGCTGTGCCACCAATTCTCTCACTGTGCTGGGTGGGGTTTCTGATGCAGATCTCAAACACAGGCTGCCTTTGATCCCCACTTCCCTGGCTTCCATTGTTCCAGTTCTTGTGTGGCCTGGGGTTTCCCCAGCATCAGTGCCACCCAGGAAATTGCTAGAGCTGCAGGATTGAAGGTTGCACCTCAGAGCTGCTGGAACCAGTCCACATGGCAGGAAGAGCTTCAGGGCATCCGTGTGTCCGTGGAAGTTTGGAATTGTTCCCTAAGGCAGACGCTAGGACGCAGAAGTTGGGAGCCACCTGGCGTATCCTGCAGACTACTCCACCTGTCACTCTGGAGCTGGAGACTGATGGAAACGTGGGAGTTCCTTCACTATCTCCTCTACATTCTCCGTTGCTGGTCTTACTTTGCAAAGAACAAATCCCCCCTCCCCCACCATGTTCCAGGATTTTCCACAGGACATAATGACTTAACCTGGACTGGGAGTAGAACGAGAGGATGACATGTGGCCCTCATAAAGTTTGCAGAGGCCCTTCTCAGACTGAGCAATAAGGTTTTTGGGGTCTCATTAACCCCACAGTATCATCTGCAAACTTCACACACAGATGAGAGTTAATAGAAACAAACCTACAGAAATGTCCATGAGATCTGTTCAGGCCCATGTACCTGAACATCATCTGTTAAGTCACCACCCATTCATTCAGCAGTACCCAGCCAGCTACTCCATGCTAGGCCATGTTTCAGGCACTGTTGCGCTGGCACCATCTATGATACAAGGACTGGCATCCACCACACATCAGCAGGGGCCCCAGAGCCACCTGCTGTCACCTGGAGTTTCCTTCCTGGTCAGAATCCTTTCAGGGGAGAGTAGGCCAAGGAAAATTGGCCATTTGCCCCCAACAAGGCCAAGAAGTCATTTAGGGTAACAGGTTTTCAAAGGAAGACCTTCATCTATGTACCTGTGGGGGGTGGGGACAGTGGTGAGAAATATCCTTGGTTTTTGTGGCTGTCTGTTTAGAGGGTGGCCTTTAAGGAGTTAATGTCAGCCTCCAAACCATTCTCAGATCCTAAGCTGAAAGCATATTTAAAACGCATCCCCAGGCCGGCGCCGCGGCTCAGTAGGCTAATCCTCCACCTAGCGGTGCCGGCACACCAGGTTCTAGTCCCGGTCGGGGCGCCGGATTCTGTCCCGGTTGCCCCTCTTCTAGGCCAGCTCTCTGCTGTGGCCAGGGAGTGCAGTGGAGGATGGCCCAAGTGCTTGGGCCGTGCACCCCATGGGAGACCAGGATAAGTACCTGGCTCCTACCTCCGGATCAGCGCGGTGCGCCAGCCGTGGCGGCCATTGGAGGGTGAACCAACGGCAAAGGAAGATCTTTCTCTCTGTCTCTCTCTCTCACTGTCCACTCTGCCTGTCCAAAAAAAATAAATAAATAAATAAAAAAATCCCCAATCAATGGCTATTTTAGCCACCCCAGCCTAGTCAGTCCTACTGCAGTCTGTTAATGAAACAAATGGCAATTTCAAGTTCTCCTGCACAAGCAGAAGCAAGCCCCTTGGCTCTCCAGATTCTTTTAAAGCAGGCACCTGTCTGAGCCTCCAGTCTGCCTGTCGGGTTTTTTCCTGTTCATTATTTCGTACTTTAGGGAATTAATTTATTTCATGAGGCCAGAAAAATCCCTGGCACTTTCTCTCTTTATTAAGAAGGAATTCTTTTTAGTCCTTAATCCCAAGACCCAAACCCCGAGTCTCCAATTGCAGGAGATAATACGTGCGCATGTGCATACCTGAGATAAGGGCCAGCCCTCCTGGTCTTCTTATTAGGATGTTATTTTAGATGTTTCTTCCCCCATCAGTGCTCCAGCAGAATTTCATCTCAAGTTAATAGGAGAAGTTTTCCAGAAAACCCAGTCCTGGGGAGAAACAGGCTCAGAGGGCTTGTGGGACGGGTCTGAATGCAGCTCACACCCTCTTCACCCGTGAGCCCCTGGGGCAGGGAGGAATTCAAGGGCAGCCTTTGCAGAGACATGGCTTTGCTGTGTGTCTCTTAAGTAACGACAGGGCTGAGGAATCCCAAGGACTCTTCATAATAGGATCCCTCCCCGATTCTAATAGATTAATATTTGCAATACATCATGGAAATTAAAGAGCTATCAAATTATTTTCATTGGTTGATGGCAGCTCCTTATAGTAGAGTACTTTCAAAAATTCCTGAAAAAATGGAATTAAGTTGAGTTTAGTACAAAAATTTTTTTGAAATCCATGCATACGAAGGATACCCAAAAATTTCCCAAAAATATATATTATGAAAACTCAGTGAATGTAGTTCAAAATTATTTGCACCAAAATAAACATACCTGTTAATTCCTTTCTTCCATGAACTTTTTCAAGTTCCCTCATGCAATCCTTCCTATAACATCTACAACAGAAAGCTCCTATTTGGACTGTGACAAGTAAAAATTCATTTTTTTTTTCCATTCAGCCTCTCGAAACTAAAGGTACTTTTTCTCTCCTATATAAAATGATTTTTATAATCATTTCAATGCAAACAATTTGGATAACAAGAGCCAAAATTTTTAAAACTTTTTAAAATTTAATTAATTGTTTTTGAAAGGTAGAGGGACAGAAACAGACAAATGTCTCCCAACTACTGGTTCACTCCCTAGAGGCCCCCAACAGCCAAGGCTGGCCAGGCCAAAGCAAGACGCAGAGAACTCAGACCAAGTCTCTCATACGGGAGGGAGGGACCCAAGGACACATTAGCAGGAAGCTGGACTAGGGAGTGGAGCCAGGACTCAAATCTAGGTGCTGTAATATGTATGTGGGCATCTTAACCAGGGCACCAAGTAATCACTCCCAAAGTACTCATTTAATTACTGTGTCTGTGTAGCTGTATCCTGGTGTAGATTGAGTCTATGTGCCTTTAAGGTATCTGTAACTCTGTGGTTCTGTATGTGAGTGGACAAGGCTGAGTTGGAGACTAGAAGCAGCATTTTCCAGAAGGTGCTGCATATAAATGTGGAAGTGTGTGTGTATAAAACTCCTCATTAAAACTGGTAAATTTTGTGACTATGTCTCTATGTGCAAATTAGTTTATTTTAAAGTGTTACTCTATTATCTACATCAGGCACTTGGAGTGGAGATGAGTCTCAAGACTAATTAAAAAGAATCAACTATTTAAGAAAGTAAAATACATGTGTCTAATTTGGAGAAAGATTAGCTAAGCAGCAGATAGAACGTGGAACCCTGGCTCTCCGCCTGCAAGTCTTTAGGGTGTGAGGACTGCTGGGAAAAAAGGCTGGGACTGGGAGGAAAGGATGAGATTAACACATTAAGAGTCTGAGATAAACCTTCAACTGTGAGAATGCTTCCTAGAGATCCCTGTAGGCTAAATAAAGCGGTCCAGAGCCAGGATACTCCAACAAGCTGTAGAAGGCAAAAAAGAAGACCGCACTCATAGATCAGGGTGCTTCAAAAATCTCATGAGGAAGCAGAATTAATATCTTTATTGGTGCCAAAAAAACCCTAGAGTTTTTTTTTTTTTACTTAAAAAATTTATTTTATTTATTGGAAAGCAGAGAGAGAGAGGGAGAGAGAAGCGATATCTCCCATCCAATGGTTCACTCCCCAAATAGCTGAAACAGCCAGGGCTGGACCAGGCCTGAGCCAGGAGCCTGGAACTCCATTCAGGTCTCCAACCTGGGTGCAGGAGCTTAAGTACCTGGGCCGTCTCCTGCTGCTTTCCCAGGTGCAATAGAAGGGAGCTGGATCGAAAGTGGATCAGCCAGGACTCGAGCTGGCCATTCTTCATGGGATGCCAGCATCACTGCACCGCTACACTGTCCCTGTGCATAGATTTTTTTAAATACATTTTCTATACAATTTTTGAAGATCCCTCGGATGCATAAATTTCAAAAAATTTTTCAGCAAAACGAACTTAGCTTTTGATTCCATTTTCCATGAACTTTTGAAGTCCTCTTATATCTCAACGGAAAGACTAGATGTTCTGGCAAGACTGGTATCGCCCAGAGTTTCTGTATTCTGCCTAACATGGGGCCCTCGGACATAGGAGAGGATCTTGAACTCCCTCACCTCCTACCCCAGCGTAAAATAAAATGGTCCAAACGCCACTCCAGCGTTCTTACAGCTGTGCCCTCAGAGCTGTATAGCATCTGAGCTTGAGCACTGGAAGCCAAGCCCCATGGGCTCCACCATCGAGGGATGTTTCCTGGGCCATGCACCCACCCAAGACAACTATGGGAAGATACTTTCTCAAACTAGTGGGGACTGCCCATTGCATCCCGTCTGTCTGTGAGGGAACAGTGTTCCCTTACTCTGGAGCTTGCATGGGCAGGGGCAGCACAGGCCCCTGTCATGGGTTGTGTGACAGCTGTGAAAACCCTGCAGCCTCGTGGGTTCTACTCGTAGCAGCTGGGAGCAGAGCCGAACTCTGCAAGGGGCTGAGTCGAGCAAAGCAAACATCACCAGCCTAGGCGGCTGCTGCCTCTGCTCACATCTCCCATTCGGGCCAGCCCTACTGTTCTAAGGGCAAAGGGGTCCTGATTCCCCACAAATTTTTCAGTGCTGCTTCTCCCACCTGGACCTGCCATAGAGCCCTGCAAGAAGCGCCCAACACACAACCTTTCTCCAGTGACCCCCTCACAGGGCGTGGGATCTGCAGACTCATACATATTGTGCAGGCTAGGAGCTGGGGTGACCCTTAACTCATGGAGAAGTTCACATCCAACCCCCCACTCCACCACACACACACACACACACACACACACACACATATAAACCGCCTGAGTCCACTCTAGTGTCTCTAGAAACATGTTTCTAGTGTCTCTAGAAAGTGTGGCCCAGGACCCTGGCTGAGCTGTTGTCTCAGCATCCCAGGTGTACAGTTCTCAAGAGGTCCCAGGAGCCTTTCCAAAGATGAACATAAAATCACTCACTAAATTATCCCCACAACCTATGAGCTAAGTCGTGCTGGGGGTGGATATGATTTCAGTTTGTCCCCTAAAGGTTTATTCACTTGGAGCTTGGTGCCCAGCCTAGTGGTATTGAGTTGGTAGAACCTGCTAAGACGTAGGTCCTAGTCGGAAGCAATTAGGTCCTCAGGAGGGATCAGTGCTTTCCTGATGAGGGGCAGGTTGCTAGAAGGCAGCTTAGCACCTCTGACAATCTTCTGCCTCCTGTCTTGCCATGTCCTCTCTCTCTCGCTCTTGTGTGTGTTCCTGCTGTTGCAATGTCATCCACCATGAGGCCTTCTTGAGAGCCAAGTGTATATTGGTGACACGCTCTTGAACCTCCAGAGCTGTGATCTCAATAAACCTCTTTTCTTTATAGAGCAAGCAGCCTTGGGTATTTTGTTAGAGAAATTCAAAATAGGCTAACGGAGTTGGGTTCTTTTCTTATCTACTGATTCTCACATTAGAGACGCAGGCACGGAGGCATAGAGTGCTTGGAACGGGGTTCCACTGCTCATAACTGGCAGTGCTGTGTTGGATACCCAGCCCATCTGGTACCATTGCCCTGGCTGGCACTTCCTGCCACAACACAGTCTTCCCCAACAGAGCAGAACAGTCATCTTTCTTCTTCAAGGTACAACTGCCTATTAATGAAGGCACAGCCCATCCTAGAATGACAATGAATGATTTTTTTTAAAGATAGACCCAAGGACAAATCTCAGTTCTTATAATTTGCTACATCTCAGCTAAGAGATTTTCCCATATGAGCCACAGGTACCTTACGTGCAAGAGGGTGATAGCACCCATTCTTCAATGGGTCAGGAAAAGTGAAGAATAAGATGCATATAAGATGCTCACCCGGGGCCGGCACCGTGGCTCACTTGGCTAATCCTCCGCCTGTGGCGCCAGCATCCCATATGGGCGCCAGGTTCTAGTCCCGGTTGCTCCTCTTACAGTCCAGCTCCTGGCTTCGGATCGGCGCAGTTCCAGCTGGCCGTTGTGGCCATTTGGGGAGTGTACCAATGGAAGGAAGACCTTTCTCTCCCTCTCTCTCTCTCTCTCTCTCTCTTTCTCTCTCTCTCTCTGTCACTGTCTATAACTCTACCTGTCAAATAAATTTTAAAAAAAAAAGAACAGATGAAAGTAAAATTAAAAAAAAAAGATGCTCACCCTGTGCATGGTCCTCTGTAAGGACACCCGCATTACTGTGAGAAGCAATGAGAAGACCCAGGCGGAGACCCCACCTCAGTTGCTGGGGCACAACAGTAGCTGCTCAGTAAACACTGGGCCACTTCTGTTTCACTCTTCTGTTTTTTTTTTTGTTTTTTTTTTTAACTGATTTTTTATTTGAAAAGCAGAGCAACACACACAGAAAGAGGGAGGTGTTCCATCTACAGGTTCACTCTCCAGAAAAGTTCTCAATGGCCTGGGCTGGGCCGAGCGTAACTCGGGAGTCTGGAGCTTCACTTGGGTCTCCCACATGTGAGGCAGGAGCCATCGTCTGCTGCCTTCCTAGGTGCAACAGTGGGGAGCTGGATCAGGAGCAGAGCAGCCAGGATTCTGACATGGGATGCCACGCAAACGGAAGCTTAGCCTTCACTTCTCCTTCACTCTTGATTAACTCGTCCAGTAGTCTTTTATCAAGTGGGGTGCTGCGGAACATTTGCCCCATGGAGTAATCAAGCATTTCTATTTTAGGGTCTAAGTTTAGGTCTGTGTTTTTGTTCCATTTTTTTCCCTCTCCAGAGACCATCACTCCAACGGCTATACTACTCAGATACTCATTCATTCATCTAGCATAAAAATGCACTTTCAACTTCATGCTCATAGCTTTCTTTATGTAAAAAATTATTTTAAAACCATTATAAAGATATTATTCCATGTTAAATAACAGTATACAGCATATGAGGGCACTTCAAATGGTTCACAGAAATGTATATTATGAAAAAGAAACTATACATGGGTATTCAACAATTTTTTGCACCCAAATAAGCTCATCTTTCAATTCCACCTCTCCAAAATGTTTTTAAAGTTTTATTTATTTTTACTTTATTTGAATGGTAAAAACATAAAGACATAAAGACAGAGAGAACTTTCGTCTCCTGGTTCACTCCCCAAATGTCTATAACAGTCAGGGCTGGGTCAGTCCAAAGCTAGGAACCAGGAACATCAAGGTCTCTCATGTGGGTGGCAGGGACACAAGTCCTTGAGCCATTACCTGCTGCCTCCCAGGGTACACATTGGCAGGAAGCTGGATTGGAAACGGAATAGTCAGGATTCGAACCAGGGACTTTAATATGGAATGTGGGCATCCAAAGCAGTCCCAAGCTACACCAAATATCCTCCTTCGCATGCTTCTGAGAAATACCCTCCTCCCTCATTTCCAACAAATATAAAGCTGACTTTTCTCAATAATGGGTTACATTTGCCTGGTGAAGTATCTAGTTCCTCAATTAGATCATGAACTCCCGGAAGCCACAGTGAAGTCTGCATACATTCTTTGCTTCCACAAAGCAGGATTTGCAAACTGTCTTCCCATTGAGGTATCACCAATTTGCTCACAACAGTGGCTCTCAGCTTCTCCAGTGATGTTCCCTCCCCTGCTTGTGTTTCTGTAAGAATTCTGTTTACAACTTGCTCCTGAAATACCCAGATGCCACGGACCACAAACACAGGGCTTGTTTCCAGCTAATGTCATGGCAATCTGATCGGCCAGGATATTTGTCTTACCTACTCATCCGTTAATAAGCAGTCACTTCACCCTGGGAGCTGTTTTTGCAAAAGCAAACTGCCACTTCCACAAAATGTTTACCAGTTCTCACTTGTCTGACACTTGCTCTCCAGGATAGTTTTAAAATCTAAGTCATTCTGGCTGAAAGGCTACAGATAGATAGATTGATAATTTTTAAGCAAATCACTATGACTCAGTCTCTCTTCTCATTTCTGCCATGACGTAGGTGGCAAGGCTGTTGCAGTAGGTTTGTGCCACTCAGTCGCTCACGTGAAAAACAAGTTGGATCCACGGTTCTGGAGCCATGGCTTTGGGACTAAGGAGGCAGCGTGAGCACCGCGGAAGTCCCTGGGACACTGATGGAAACCAAGGCAGGCAGCATTCACATCTCTGCGATCTCTGCGGGAAACAGACACAGTGGTTCTGCCTCTCCTCACCAAAGTTAAAGATCCTTTGTATTTTCTGTTCTTTTTTTTTTTTTTTTTTTTGACAGGCAGAGTGGACAGTGAGAGAGAGAGACAGAGAGAAAGGTCTTCCTTTGCCGTTGGTTCACCCTCCAATGGCCGCTGCGGCTGGCGCACCGCGCTGATCCGATGGCAGGAGCCAGGTACTTATCCTGGTCTCCCATGGGGTGCAGGGCCCAAGCACCTGGGCCATCCTCCACTGCACTCCCGGGCCACAGCAGAGAGCTGGCCTGGAAGAGGGGCAACCGGGACAGAATCCGGCGCCCCGACCGGGACTAGAACCCGGTGTGCCGGCACCGCTAGGCGGAGGATTAGCCTAGTGAGCCGCGGCGCCGGCCCTGTATTTTCTGTTCTGATAAGGCCCGGTTTCAACACCTGGTGGATGATTTCCAAGGAGCCATTACCTGTTGAAAATAGAGTTCAGAAAATGGAAACCTTGACACAATCTCAATTATTCTGAGGATCCAGATGACGTTGCTCCCATTTTTGACACAGAACTTCTCCTGCTGGAGGTGGTGATGACAAGAACATCTTTTGCTCCAGTTGAGTTCCAATAGGAACTGTGGGTATCAGAGGAACTGGGAGACAGAAGGCAAAGGGTCTGAGCACACACCTTCGAATACCTATTGCTATTTGAAGTGGATGCCCGGCCCATCAGCCCATTTAGAAGCCCCCTACCCATTCTCCTTTTAATTAATAGACTTGTGAATAACCACAACTGCCTTCTGGGACACGCCAAACACTAAACAGATGACGAGGTTGCAGTGAGCACTCTGCTACACACAGGGTGCCTTAATTCAAGCCATACGTCAGCCTAAGCCAAGGCAGGGCAAGCAAGCCGCTCCCGGGATAGCTTTGGTCTGTTTCAAGTTAAACACGCCCCTGGTGTGCAGAAAGTAACATTCATAAAAGTGAAAGCCACGGTTCTGATTTATCGCCACCTGTTAGCATAACTCGGACCTGCTGGAGCGGGCAGGCAGCAAGGGCCAGGAAGGCAGGGCTCAGAATTGGGCAGGAGCTGAAGGGGCTAGCAAAGAGGCAGTGTCTCTGCTGGACAGGAGCCCCTGCGAAGGCCTCTGACTGCAAGCCGGCGAACAGGTAATCACAGATGCCTGTCCTGGGGTGGGCAGCTCTGAAGGTGCTGCCACTGTCATCTGGCCCAGTTTATGGACAAAATCCATCTCCTGGGGGCGGCGGGGAGGGGCAGGGGTGGCAGGTCGTTCATTAGAACCTGGCTGGGGGGCAGCTCAGACGTGTAAGGGACAGCTGTCTAATTGGATTTGCTTGTGTGTCCTGTCTTGGCTTTCACAATAGGAATAGGCTACCCAGCCTTTCTAATTAGATTGTTAAACATAATAGCCGAACGGCACAGAAGTAAAGAATGTGCCCTTCTCTTTGTAAGCATAAAATAGGGCTCAGGAAAGATTCGGGATTTTTCCAGCCCATTTCCCCCATCATTGTATCTGATGGTAATGAGACGAAGTTTATTTCTTTTTAAAAGCTCCCAGAGGAGCACAGGCCAGGTTGAAGTTCAAACGGAATGTCAAAACACACACAGGCCATACAGTAGCAAACTTCTGTTTTCCCTCCGCCTCTTGTTTGCCCTAATTGGGGCCTTGTTGGTCGTCTCTACTGAGAGAGACCAACTGAGAGCGGGACAGGGCTGGAAATTGAATTACCCGGTCGCCCCGCAAGGTGGTCTCCAGACCTGGGGTGATGAAAATGAGTGGAACGGTGTGGGAGAAGCTGGCGTCTGGAGCTCAGGGTCCAGGCCCCTGGGTCTCCCAGAAAGCAGCAGGGTGTGGAAGGAAAATAGGGGACAAAGGAGAGCTAAAAGAGGAGAGAGGAGAAAGCAAAGGGCAAGGGGGCAAGGGAGTGAGCTCAATGACGTCATTGCCCAAGCTCCTGGTGCCTGCAGCTTTACAAAGTCCCCCTCCCATGGGAACCTTCCCCTGCATTCAGCATCTTCTGCCTTGACTGTCGACCCATCCCTCATCCAGGGAACATTTTTTTTAATTTATTTCATTTATTTGAAGGTCAGAGCAACACACATACACACACACACACACACACAGAGAGAGAGAGAGAGAGAGAGAGAGAGAGAGAGAAAGGACACTTTAATTTGCTGGTTCACTCCCCAAATAGCCACAGTGGCCCTGGGGTTGGGCCAGGTGGTACCCAGGAGCCTGGAACTCCAGCTAGGTCTCCCACTTGGGTGAAAAGGACCCAAGCCCTTGGGCCATCCTCCATTGCCTTTTTATTCTATTTTGACATCATCTCAGGGAGACACAGGCCATTGCCATGGCAAAGTGGCTTCAGCCTCCACCTGCAAGGCTGCCATCCCATATGAGCACTGCTTTGGTGTCATGACCATTCCACTTTAAATCCAGCTCGCTGCTAATGCACTTGGGAAAGCAATGGGGGATGGATGGCCTAAGGGCTTAGGTACCAGGGTCCTGCCTTTGGCTTGTCCCAACTCCGGCTGTTGTGGCAATTTGGGAAGAGAACCAATGAATGCAAGTCCTATCTCACTTCTTCTCTCACTGCAATTCTACCTTTCAAGTAAATATTTTTTTTTATAAAAAGAGTTGACCACTTGATTTTTGGGAATATAAATCATACAAGCAGTCAATATGACAAATATGTGACTCAAACCACTTTCTTCTTTAAAAAAAAAAGGAATGAATGACTGAATGCATAAATGTGCAATTGCCTTTGTTTTTGGAGCACTAGAACTTTTATGAGGGGACTTCAAAGGTATTTCAAGCAGCGGGCATTTGGAGCTGTGATCTGCTTGGGATGCCTGCATTTCATAGAGGAGTGCCTCACTTCTAGGCCCAGCTACTCTGCCTCAGCTCCAGCTTCCTGCTATTGTGCACCTGAGCGGCAGCAGGTCATGTTTCAAGAGCCTGGGCTCCTGCCAGCCACACAGGACACCTGGGTTGAATTTCAAGTTCCATGCTTTAAACTGGTCCAGCCCCCACCATTGCTTGCAAATGCTCTTTCACATAAAATAAATAAAAATTAAACATGTTAAAAAGCACTTCAAAATGTCATGGAAAATGGAGTCAAAGATAAGTTTATTTTGGTCCCCAAAATTTTGAAATCCATGCATATGAGGATTCTTCAAAAAGTTCCTGGAAATGTATGTTATGAAAACATTATGCATCAATTTCAGAATTTTTTGCACCAATTAGGCTTATCACTTTTTTCAATTTGTTTAATTTATTTGAAAGGCAGAGTTACAGAGAGAGGGAGAGAGGGAGAGACAGAGACAGGTGTCTCATCCACTGGTTCACTCTCCAGATGGCTGCCATGGCCAGGGCTGGGCCAGACTGAAGCCAGGAGCTTCTTCTAGGTCACATACACGGAGGCAGGAGCCCAAGTATTTTGGCCTTGCTCTGTTGCTTTCCCAGACACATTAGCAGGGAGCTGGATTGGAAGTGGAGCAGCTAGAACTCAAACAGGAAGCCATATGGGATGCTGGCATTGCAGGTGGCGGCTTAACCTGCTGCGCCACAGCACCAGCCCCAGTAAACTTATCTTTTAATTCCATTTTCCACAAACTTTTTGAATTATCCTCATATTTCTTTCCTCCCTCTATGGCCGATTGGATTCTCTCCTCTGATTATGATCATGAGATGTCTTTGCAAAGACTGACAATGACTCCAGCCCTCAGCTCTATGTATAGCCCTTTGTTCCGCACAGGAGTGCAAACATCCTGCCTGTGGGCCTGTTTTTCTGTTTCCAGGACACACCCTAACCCCAGTAGTCCATTTACAGGTCTTAAACTCATAGCCCAGGAGCCCAGGCTTGTCAGGTCTGCACTGACATTCTTTAAAAATCAGATGACTCCCCAGTCTCCATTTCCCGCAGTGTGAGTTCTGCCCTTCCCACAACGGGCTGACCCGTGCACAGCCTGAGAGCTCCCTTCTCTGTCTCAGTCACTGCTCCTGGGGGCCTCTGCAGATGTTGCAGGAGTGTACCCTCAAAACTCAAGTGATTCTCCAAGAACAGTTACACTATCAGTCCTCGCAATTGTTGCATAACTAACGCTCCTCAATATCACCTTCTTTGAAATGGTGCTTGGACTTAATGTCCTGTGTTCTGGCTATTGAAAAGGATTTTAAGGAAGAAAGACGAGTTAAGGAATCCCCTGAGACAGATGGGGCCAGACAAAGCTGTGCCACAGCAGGGCTGCTATCCAGTGTCTCGCTGCATTCCTGTGTATGTGTGTTGTCCAGACCACGGGTGCCTGGGCTGAGCAGGATGGGACCTACTTAGCTGATTTTCTGCGATGCCCACCTAGAACAAACAATTGCCAGGAAGTACATTGTTCTAAAGTGATGAGAGCAAATCGCACCGTATGGAAATTGCTTCAAGGATCCAGAATGATCTCCTAGGTAGAGCTTACAGATTTTGGACAATGGAACCACAAAAACCAGTACAGCCCTTGACCCCTGCTCTAGACCTTTTAATTAAGAGCCTTGTGCTGCCAGGAAGACACTTGTGCCAAAGCGCAGTTGTGCAGTCAAGGCAAACCCAAATACTGGTTTTGTTTTGAAATGAGAACCCCTTCTGCTTTCCAATACCGTGTGATGTTTCTCATTCCATTCTTCATTCTGCACACATGGGTGACTTTAAACCGGCACTCGTGGACACAGTTTAAAGAAGTCCTGAAACTGAGAAGTGGATTATGTCAAGGACTACAGTGACTCCAGGACTTTTTGATCATACAGATTTAGGAGTATGATCAATTTGACACATGTGTCCATAACGATATGAATATGCGTGCGGCTGTATTCCTGCGATAGCACGTGAGATTTGAGCAGAGTGAGGCCGCTCCACATGTTCTCTGTAATGTTTTATTTAGTTTGCAACAGGTGTTGCAAATCGTGTCTCAGATATTGCTAGAAACCCTCCATCCCGCTCACATTCCTCGCAATCCTTTACTTTCCTATTGACAGCTGATTTTGCTCCTTGAATTTCTAAGAAAATAACTTTCCATCTATTTGTGAATGCATCATTCTTATTTTTCAAGCATGAGTCTCAGATAATGTGGCTCTGTGTGACAAATTGGGAGCTGGAAACAGAGCTCTTACCAAAAAGAGGTGCAGAGCCAGTGGGGGGTGGGGGATGCAGATAAATCTTTCCTTAGGCCGACTCCATGTCTTTGTCCATTCTTGGAATGAATTCCAGAAAAAAAATTCTTGAAATTAAAACGTCATGGGATGAAGTTGGGTTTCACTGTATTTTCCCTGTATCTCATTTCATCTCACAAGGAAGTAAAAAGAAACAAAGAAGCAAATTGGAGGCCAAAGTCCTAAGGATTGCTGTCTTAAAAACCCTCAGCCGGAATGATGTCCAGAATTTTAGCTAGACTCATGATAAAGGGATTGGGATATGTGAATTGTTTCACTCACTAACTTTTCCATCAGAAAAATGATGTTATGGGAAACATTCTACCCCTTTCCCCTTCTCTTTCTACTATAAATAACGTTTCCAAGACCCAACCTGGGTACTGGAAAAGACCTGTATGTGTGCAGATGAATACTGTGCCACCGAAGAAGCTGGAGGAAAACCCAGAAAGTCCTGGACAGGCAGCCGGTGGTGCCTGGGCTCCGCCTTCCAACAGCCCTGTTCGGGTCTCTCGATGGTGAAGATGCTACAAGGATTTGGATAAAGTCTGAGTGTGCTCACCCAAGGGATCATGCTTTGGGAGTTTGGTCCCCAGGGTTGCTGTGTGAGAGGCGGAGGGACCTTTAAAAGTGGGTGCTAGTGGGAGTTGGCTGGGTTACTGGGTGCACCCTCTGAAGGCACTGAGGTAGCTCTCAGGGGAGTGGGCCCCTGAGTTCTCAGGAGCATGAGCTGCTACAAGAGGGAGCCTGACCCCTGGATATCCCTCTGCTCCCTACCTGGTGATGTGATCTCTGCTCCCATAGGCACTGTGGTGGCCCTGTCCATCAAGAAGCCCTCCCCAGAGCTAAGACAATGCCAGCAGCATGCCCTTGAACCCTGAGAACCATGAGCTATATAAACCTCTCTTCTTGACAAAGCATCCAGCGTCAGGTAGTTTGTTATAATAACATAAGACGGAAGACTGCAGATGCCAGAGAATACTTGTTCCTAATCCCAAGGCATCTCTTCTCCGTAGCCAATCCAGCAGGGAAGAAGTCAGGACTTACTCTCAGAGAACAAGGGTGCTGGCAGGAAAGCAGCTCCTGTGCAGAGGATGTGGTCTTTTACAAAGCCTACAGACTCAGAGACCAGGAGCTGTTGGGAGAACCACCGTGAGCTTATTTGAAGGCAAGCGAAAGGAAGCGCTCGTTGAGCAGTGACGCTGCCTTTTCTTGCAAAATGATTTCCTCCCGTAGGGATTTTGCTGTCTTTATCCTGCTCCACCTCCTCCCAGGTTCCACCAAGGTCCCCCAGGCTATCTTAGGTATGGGTTTTCCAGGTGTTCTAAAGGCTAGCAATGGGCAGCCCAAGAACACAGAATACCTTTTCCGTTTGTAGATGACTGGGGGGAAGGAGATCAAAAGAAGAAGCTGTGACGCGGACGATTACAAGAAATTCAAATTTCAGACTGATGGGAACACACAGCCATGCCTATTGGCATATGGGTCCTTGGTGTCTGCTTTTGGGCTGCACTGACAGAGCCGAGGGGTTGTGAGAAAGACCCACAAAGGCACGACGTCTGAAATAATGCAGTCCCTTGTTTCCTACAGAGATTTGCAACTCTCCAGCACTTGACTGCCAGGCACTGGTGAGGGTTCCAGCAGGGCCTCACTGCTAGGATGGTGCCAAGTGGCCTGCTCAGAACTCCACACGGGCCCTCGGCAGCAGTGGGGGACCCCTACTCACCTGGAGGGCACAGAACACACAGACAGAACACACAGACAGTCTGGCCCTGGCAAACAATTCTGCCAGCGTATAGCAAGAGTTGAAGAACTGAGATAAATACACACAAGACATGCAAATACTTGTGATAAAGTAACTGGGAGGGTTTAAACTTTGGATATTGATGCCTTGCAGAAAACTATGCAACGCCAGCTAGAAGCGTTTGAGCGCCTTGTCAATCATGGAACACTGGGATGTATGGGTCAGATTCAGGGTGGAAATTTTTAAAAAGTATTTGTATTTATTTACTTGTTTGGTTGGTTATCTGAAAAACAGAGTTACGGAAAGAAAAGGAGAAACAGAGAAGGAGATCTTCCATCTGCTGGTTCACTCCCTAAACGGCTGCAACAGGCCAGGCGTGGCCTGATTGAAACCAGGAGCCTGGAACTCCATTCTGGTCCTCCACTTGGGTGGCAGGGGCCCAAGTACTGGGGGCATCATCTGCTGCTTTCCCGGATGCATTACCAGGGAGGGGGACAGGAAGCAGAGCAGCCTGGACAGGAAGCCACACTCTGATACGGATGCCTGCGTTGTGGTGGTAACTTACCCCACTGTGCCACAACACCAGCCCCCAGCCTGGCAGTCCTTGTGTCAAAATATCTTTTCTTCAGTGAAAAGAATATGCAGATTTTCTTCTGAGGCTTTGGACTGGGATGTCTCGGTGGGAACTCCAATGCTATTAGCTAAGTCCCTGAAGATAAACGCATTTTAATATGCACGAAAGTGTTTATTTACTCATTCATTCAGCAAATACTTATTAAACACAAGTGATAGAAAGATGAAATTGTAAGGGTCCTACCAGCAAGCAGCTTAGAATCAAAGGCAGGAAGCATAAAATGGAAATATTCCTAAATAGGAAAGAACACAGTATAAACCGGCAGAATCCATTCCCTGTTCCTTGCCTAATAGTGAGCTCCCACTGCCGGCCTTCTTTAAGCCGGAGACACCCCCAGTCCCTACAACCTAAGAATGATGCATCTGAGAATCCCGCAACTCCACGAGGGGCTCAGAACCTAAGGGGAAGGAATCCAGAGAGGGAGAGGTGGGGAGTGGTATGGAGGACAGTGCTTTCTCCTTCCACCACTCCAGCCCCGAGGCCAAGTTCCCCTTCTACCACCTCCAGGAAATACACACTTTTCTCTGTAGCTGCCGTTTGAGTGCAGACTGTGCAGGCCAGACCAGGCCTCCAGAGAAAAGTTATGCTGGATCTTTATTCATGGTATGTGGTTAAACATGTTTTCATGTTGTCAAAGATTAAATAATTAGGAGAACATGGGCGAGATCAAAAGGCAGCACCATGTCACAAGCAATTAGGAGGCTCCTGCAGCTGTGACAACGAGGGATTCCTGCTGGTGTGGTACCTGCCTCGGCAAACCATGTGGGCTCAATATGAAGCTGGGGTGGGGACCTCAGGACTTTTCATTTAAATCTCATTAAGAGGGTTGCAATCCCATCAAGACAAAAATAACAGCTAAAACGGGCTTTAAGTTAAGCACAAAATAAGAGGGGGAAATAGCAAAAGCGAGTCACGGGCTTACAAAATGGAAATCCGTTCTTGCAGAAGTCTAAATGGAAATATTTCAAGTATCTTAAAACAGATCTCTCGGGGCTGGTGTTGTAGCTTAGCAGGTTAAGCTATGGCTTGCAATGCTGGCATCCCATCTGGGCTCTGGTTCAAGTCCCAGATGCTCCATTTCTGATCCAGCTCCCTACTAATGTGCCTGGGAAGGCAGCGAAAGATGGCCCAAGGGCTTGGGCCCCTGCACCCACGTGGGTGACCCAGAAGACGCTCTTAGCTCCTGACTTCTGCCTGGCCCAGTCCTGGCCATTGCAGCCATTTGGGTAGTAAACAAGCAGATGGAAAAATCCCTCTGTCTGCCTCTGCTCCTCTCTCTGTAACTTTGCCTTTCAAATACATAAGTAAATCTTTAAAAAATGAAAAAAAAACAGATCTCAGCCCCAGATATTTGTAAAATCTTTTTTTAAAAACATGTCTATACATTCTCCAAAAGAGAGAAGGATATGGATGATTGAACTGGATTCCCCATGGACACCTAATTATCAGAGCAGCACTCAGTCGATATCTCTGTGGCGACCGTATCTGTGGTCTGGTTTTACAGACTGCAGTGTCAAAGCAGGAACCAGAGAAACCTCTCCTGAGACTGTCCCCCGCTTTGCGTCCTCATGAAATTAAATTAGATGATAGGGAAATGGCACCAGTAAGTTTAAAATTAAACTGATAAAGATGGCTTTGATTCTCTTAAGGTTTAAACTGAGGCTTAAATGTCCCCGGGTGGCCTGATCTGGCCACTGCACACCTCCAATCTCCAAGTTTGGGAATGCGGATTCTCTTCCAGGGTGCCCGGGGCCCAGGGAGGGCTGGGGCTGGAACCCAGGGTCTGCAGCTGACAGGACACAGTCGGAACCTCCTAGATCTCACACACGGGCTGTCCTGTGCCCGGCCTGGCTTGTGAAGGCCCAGAACAACATGGTTATTTTATTCTGCCTTCCTTCTCAACACAAAGTCCCTATATAGAGAGCCAAGGCCCCAAGGGTTCACTGAAAACGTTTCGGGATGTGAGAAAATGCCTATGGCTCCCAGACCCGGTTAGCGATGGACACCACCAGGGTGCCACCCGCTGACCCCACAGCTCTCCGAGGCCCTGGGCAGGGCTGCTCTTCTCTGTTCTGAGTCCTCGCATCTTGGCAGCAGCTTCCTGGGAGCCGCAGAGCTGTCTTGCTTGCCAGCGCCAGCGTCAGTGTAGCCATCCCTGCACCTCCAGGATGGCGGTGGTCCAGGGGCTTGCTCTGCCATTCCTCTCAGGCCATCAAAGATGAAGAGGGCCCTCTGCCCCGGGGCCATGGCCTGTGTCCTGTGGACCTCACCACCCAGATGTGCCATGTAGCCAGGGGGCTCTGATTGCCTTCCTGGGGACCGCGCGGTCCCTGTTCCCACACAGCTGCTGACCCTGTGTCCCTGTTAGGCTCCAGATGGTCGCCACATCCCCTCATTCAGCAACAGTGACCCTGTCCCCTCTCCCCACCCCGACTCCCGCGCCCACACTTGCTGTCCTCTCCAGCACTCGGCAGTGAGAGACTGGCAGCCTCAGACCTTGCCCGGCCTGGCTGGCTTCCCGCGCATGCGGGCTGGGTTCTAGCACCTGCCCACCTGCTCAGTGCAGGGAGGCTGGAACCCCTGCTGGTAGAACACTTACAGCGCTCCTCCCTCAAGAGTGTGCATCTGTCTGGAGGGGAACTAGCTTTGCAAGGAATCTCCTAACAGGCACGGCTGAGGATCGCACGCCCCTCGGCTCTCAGGCCCTACTCTTCGGGGGGCGAGGGGGCTCCTCCCCTGGCTCCTCTCCCAAGATCCAGGGTCGTGTAGGGTGGCTGCCCTCAATTCACCCGATTCCCTGCCTCTGCATCTCCAGCACAGACACAGGCAAGCCCTCCCTCCCCCCGCCCCCTTTCTGATTCTTTCGCGCGATGAGTTTTCGATATTCAAGCAGGGATGTGAGATAACAAGTTTGAGGCACAGGAGCAGTGTGAAGTAACCAGCAGCAATGCTGACGCTGATGTGAGCAGCAAGCCCGGGCGTCTGGCCTCCAGATGCAGAGAACGGACGGTTCTGCGAAGCTCAGTGCTGCTCACCCCCAGGGCAGGGCCCTGTGCTGGGCTTCAGGCAACGCGCTTAGAACAATCTGCCTCTGGCTGGTCTACAAGGACTAGATGAGGGGCTGAAGGAATGCTCACCTGAGGAAGAAAGGAAAGAACTTAGGGTTGTTTAGAAGAGTAAAACCAAGAGGAAACGTGACTCAGTTTTCCGAAGGAAAGTATCTCCAGGCGAATAAGAGGAGGCTGGGTTGTGCCCCAGTAAAGTGGGAGCCCTGGTCAAACACGCAGAGATCCCCAGGAAGCTGAATTCCACCGGGTACCCCTGTTCTGTATCTGACCCTCCACCTGCTCTCCTCCCACACCCTTTCAGGGAATGCCTGGCCTGGGCAGGCTGTGATCCCCTGCGGCACGCAATGTTTAGGCAGGGAGGAGCGCCACCCTCAGGTGGGGGCAGGGTAATACACACTGGAAAACCTAGGTTTCTTCCCAAACACAGATTTCATAACCAGAACTGCTTGAGCAGTGACGGTACCCAAAGCCAGTGCAGCCCAGTGACTTCTAATACGCTTGCTTCCCTACGGTTCTAAGTATGTCTTCCTCAAAGAGATGAGAGACACCACGAGAAGAATTCAAACTTCTAATAAATTGATGAGGAAGAAACACTGTTGGACATATAAAAGGGTACCTCAAAAAGTTCATGAAAAAATGGAATTAAAAGAAAAGTTTACCTTGGTGCAGAAAAATTGGAATCTATGAATAAATTTCTCATAATATGCATTTTCCATGAACTTTTTGAAGACTCAATTACTATGGGATTCAACAGTTTTTTTTTTTTAATCAAAATAAACTTGTTCTTTCTTAAAGATTTGTTTTCTTTATTTGTAAGGCAGAGTGACAGAGAGAGAGGGAGAAAGCTGACAGAAAGAGATTTTCCATCCACCAGTTCACTCCCAAAATGACCACAAGTGTCAGGGCTGAGCCAGGGTGAAGCCAGTAGCCTGGAGCTCCAACCAAGCCTCCAGTGTGGGGAGCAGGGGCCCAAGCACTTGAGCCATCTTCTGTTGCTTTCCCAGGTGCATCAGCAGGGAATTGGATCAGAAGCAGAGTAGGCCGGTGCCATGGCTCAATAGGCTAATCCTCCGCCTTGCAGCACCGGCACACGGGGTTCTAGTCCCAGTCGGGGCGCCCGGATTCTGTCCCGGTTGCCCCTCTTCCAGGCCAGCTCTCTGCTGTGGCCAGGGAGTGCAGTGGAGGATGGCCCAAGTGCTTGCGCCCTGCACCCCATGGGAGACCAGGAGAAGCACCTGGCTCCTGCCATCGGATCAGCGTGGTGTGCCAGCTGCAGCGCATCAGCCGTGGCGGCCATTGGAGGGTGAACCAATGGCAAAAGGAAGACCTTTCTCTCTGCCTCTCTCTCTCTCACTGTCCACTCTACTGTCAAAAAAAAAAAAAAAAAAAAAAAAAAAAAAAAAAAAAAAAGAAAGAAAGAAAGCAGAGTAGCCAGGACTTGAAGCAGCACTCAGAGATGGTGTGCTGGCTTCACAGGCAGGAGCTTAACCTGTTGCACCTCAAAGCCAGCCCCAATAAACTTGTCTTTTAATTCCATGTCCTGTGAACTTTCTGAAGTAACCTTATTTATTTATCTTGTATACTATATGTATATATATATATATATATATATATACTCACAAATGTGTGTGTATGAGCAGACAAAAATATATCTGTGTCTATATAGATATAGATATAGATATGTATTTCCTTGGTTTTCCATGCACTATAAATTTTGATATTGGTGATCTCCGAGCCCTGAGAAGTTTTGTTTATCACATGTGTGTATTGGAAGCTGTTGTGCTGAGCATTCTATTTCAGTCGGGTACCCCTTGGGCGATTCAGAGCAGAGAGAGGGAGTGCTCTCCAGGCAGGAAGGCGCACAAGGCTTTCCAAACCCAGTCTCGAAGCCTCTGCCTTCCATGTGGTCCTGGGTCCTGAGACTCGGCCATCTATGCGGGAAAGGAGACAGTGTCACCACCACCTTATGTACTTGAGTAGTAACAGTAACAAAATAGAATAGCTCGGATCCCCAAAACCCGAAATCTTACATCCAGGATGGGGTTGGGGGGATTCACGTGGAAGAGAGAAAAAACCAGCTAATCCAAGAGAAGGCACTTAGCTTGGTCAGTTGGGCAGGCTGGACTCTGACGTGGCTTCAGGTGCATCATGGAAAACCAGTAGTGCTGTAGTGGCAGGGGCGTGGGCACTCTGTTGCCAGCCCTGCTGGTGTTTCCTCCCGCCTCCTGGACAGAGGAGTGTGACAGCAGAGACTAAGAAAGGAAAGAAAACTCCATGCAGAGGCATGAGGAGAGAGGGGAGGCCCCTTATGCCAACTGTCTCCTGTCCCTCTGCCCCAGCCCCCCAGGCCTATTGTGAAGCACATAGAAGATCAGCATCCTGTAGCCACGTGGAGGTACTGGGGGCTGCATCAAGCCCTGGACACTTCCCTGCTGAGAACTGGGGGAGGGGAGGATGCCTAAAAGCTCATTCCAAGACCTGCACCAAATTCTTAGATTCGGCAGCTTCTTTGTGACACAAAACAAATTGCACGCGAGGCAGGTTTGGCGAGAGAAGCAGAGAAGCCCTGGCCCCCTGGAGGGCTGTCTCTTTCTGGCTGGAGACAGGCCCCGGGCTGGGCCTGCCTGGCCCCTGTGGGATTTTCAAGGGGGCTTGCTGGGGCACTGGCTTTCAACTGGCTTCTGAAGTTAGTTGAACAATGGAAACAATTCCTTTCCATGATTAAAATCTTCCACCCTCTAAAATTAGTCCCAGGAAATTAGAACACCAGTAATTGTAGGAGGCCACACAATCCCAGCAATTTAAAGTGGAGTCATTTACGGAAATCAGCAAGGCAAAGTCCTTAGAAGATATTTCCTCAGTCGTTTTTGTCCTATAAGGGGAGGCCAGTAAAGGGTCATCAAATCTCAATGGCTCTCAGTCTCTCTGTTATTAAATCCATTCAGAGAAGAGATAACACGGAGTTGTGAGCAAAGAGCAGTTGTGACATGCTGGCCTTCCTCACACAAAGGGATGTGGTTTAATGGGTGCAGTGTGACTGTGTGTGTCCGTGTGCATGTGTGTGTGTATGTGTGTGTGTGTGTGTGTGTAATTAGAGTTAAGAATTCAGGACAGTCCCCTTTAAGTTGTCTTTATCATGACTTTCATTACCTTTCTATTTTTTTTTTTTAAATCACAAATACAAAAGTCAGGATCACTTTTTTTTCCTCTTTTCACACATCCATGTTTCAAACTTAATAGCAGAAGAGTTATATAGCAATGTAAATGCATATGGCAGATTCTATTAATACACAATTCTTTTTTTAAGATTTATTTATTTATTTATTTGAAAGTCAGAGTAACAAAGAGAAGTAGAAACACACACTCTAATATATATATAGAGAGAGAATTCTTTCATCTGTTGATTCACGCCACAAATGGCCACAAAAGCCAGAGCTGGGTCCATCCAAAAGCAGGAGCCAGGAACTTCTTCCAGATTTCCCACATGAGTGTAGGGACCCAAATACTTGGGCCATCTTTTGTGGCTTTCTCAGACACATTAGCAGGGAGCTGGATCGAAGTGGAGTAACCGGGACTCGAACCAGTGCACATATGGGATGCTGGTGTCACAGGTGGCAAATTTACCTGCTATACTACAATGCCAGCCACTGAACACTCACAGTTCTACAAAAATACTCTCATAATTAGCTCAGCCTTACAAATGAGCCATACATTCACCAGCTCAATAAAAAAAAAGTTTCTAAATTGTATTTGTTATGAGGGAACTTCAAAAAGTTCATGGAAAACAGAATTAAGAGATAAGTTTATTTTGGTGCAAACATTTTTTTAAATCCATGCATAGTTTTGGATAGCATTCATGTTACATAAAAGTTTTTGAAGACCCCTTGTATTTTTTTATTTAAAAATATTTATTTATTTATTTATTTATTTGAAAGGCAGAGCTACAGAAAGGGAGAGAGAGAAAGAGCAAGAGATCTTCCATAAACTGTTTCACATCCCAGATGGCTGCAACAGGGTGGACCAGGCTGAAGCCAAGATCCAGGAGCTTCTCCCAGGTCTTCCACACGGGTGCAGGGGCCCAAGGACTTGGGCAACCGTCTACTGCTTTCCCAGGCCACAACAGAGAGCTGGGTCAAAAGTAGAGCAGCTGGGACTTGAACCGGTACCCATATGGGATGCCAGCGCTGCAGGTGGCAGCTTTACCCGCTACACCACAGTGTCAGTCCCTGCTCACATCCTTTGAATCTATTCATTCTCTCCCTCCACCGCTGTGACAACCACCTCACCACCGGTCTCAGCAAACAGCCACAATTCTTACAGGTTGGCATGTTGTTCTCATACTCGTATTCATTTTTCTTTTAGAAGCCTGCTTTTTGGGGCAGGCCTAGTGGTTCAGATGTGCTGTTCCACAGCAGAGTGCCTGGGATCAAGGCCCAGTTCTGCTTCTGATTCCACCCTGGGCAGCAGCAGGTGGCGGCTCATGTGTATGGTCCCAGCCACTCCCATGAGAGATGTGGGTTGAGTTCCAGCTCCTCCTGACGTCAGCCTGGCCCTGGCACAGTCGTTGCAGGCATTTGGGGAGCTAATCAACAGAGTGCAGTTGTCTCTATGTCTTTCAAATAAAATGAACATATATAAACACATTTTTTTTTTAAGAAAAAAGAACTGTGATAAATATTTTCAATTCAGTTCCCTTTAAAAGTGTTTTAAAGCAAAGCTGCTCAGGATAGTTCTTTTTTTTTTTTTTAAAGATTTGTTTTTTTATTTGAAAAGCAGAGTTACAGAGAGCCGGGGGTGGGGAGGGGTCTTCCATTCGCTTGTTTACTCCCCAGATGGCCGCAACAGCCAGAGCTGCGCCAATCCGAAGCCAGGAGCCAGTAGCTTCTTCCAGGTCTCCCACACAGGTGCAGGAGCCCAAGGACTTGGGCCATCCTCCACTGCTTTCCCAGGCCATAGCAGAGAGCTGGATCAGAAGTTGAGCAGCTGGGACTTGAACCTGCAACCATATGGGATGCCTGCACTGCAAGCGGCGGCTTTACCTGCTACACTGCAGTGCCAGCACCCCCGGGTAGTTCTTAAGGAAGCAGGGATGACAATATCAATTCTACCTGAAAAAGAACTGGATCAATTTCACCTGCTTGTCCTCCTCAAAAAAATAAAATCTTTTTTGGATTAAGATGAAGCATGGAAAATTTCTTTGAAGTGCTTTTCACTTCAATAGGTGGGAAAGAAATATATTTATAGACAAAGTACAAAGTGTACAGTGAAACTTTAGGGGTACAAGCTGGCAAAACACGATTTTCATTTTTAAGAAGCAAGCACTCAGCCAGCGCTGCGGCTCACTAGGCTAATCCTCCGCCTTGTGGCGCCGGCACACAGGGTTCTAGTCCCAGTTGGGGCGCCGGATTCTGTCCCGGTTGCCCCTCTTCCAGGCCAGCTCTCTGCTGTGGCCAGGGAGTGCAGTGGAGGATAGCCCAAGTGCTTGGGCCCTGCACCCCATGGGAGACCAGGATAAGTACCTGGCTCCTGCCATTGGATCAGCACGGTGTGCCGGCCGCGGTGGCCATTGGAGGGTGAACCAACAGCAAAGGAAGACCTTCCTCTCTGTCTCTCTCTCTCTCACTGTCCACTCTGCCTGTCAAAAGAAAAAAAAAAAAGAAGAAGCAAGCACTCATTGGACTCTTTAAGGAAAACTTTAAAGATGGCGAGTAAGGCACTTCTGTTTTCGAAAGAGAAAAATTCACCTCCATATGCCCATTACTGTTTGGGCTGTGTCCCCCTAAACTCCTATGTTGAAGCCCCGGCCTGGTGATCTCAGAACAGCACTGCACTGGGAGCAGAGGAGATTAAGATTAAGTGAGGCCGTAGGAGGGAGCCTCGTCCTGTCTGACTGCTGTGCTTACGGGGAGAGAAGACACGCCGAGCAGGTGCATGCGCTCACAGGAAGCGTCATGTGGGGACGCGGGAGAAGGCAGCCGTCCACAGTCCAAGGAGAGAGGCTGCAGGACACCTTGACCTTGGACTTCCAGCCTCCAGAACCACGAGAAACAAGTGCCTCCTGCTTTAGCCAGGCAGGTCGTGGCACTTTTTACGGCAGCCGTAGCCAACTAAGAGCCTACCTTGTTGTGTTTTGTGCTTTCCCACTCCATCCAGGCAAGACCCTGAAGCAGAGGTGGGAAGAGCTCTCCTCTTTAGCAGAATTTCCACTGAGGCATTTGTCTAGTCAGGCCTGCTGTCCATGCTGCACAGGGGCTCAGCAGTTTTCTTCCTCTCTCCCCCAGCAGCATCAGCTGTCGCCTACTTTGAGAGAACTCTTGCAGCCATGACACAGGGACTCCCACTATCTCCACGTACCGTGCCAACAACACCATCACTGCTGCGTCCCATTTGGGAATCCTGCTCCTTCCCTCCAGGGAAGCTCTGGCTCTTCCAGGCTCAGGTCGTTGACTTCTGTGTCTTCGGTATTTACCCCATGCTATGAAAAGGCTGCACCTCTCTCCTTTGGCCATGTTTCCCTCTAATTGTCTCCCTTCCTCATACCCAATATTTCTTAAAGCTCTCTCTCTGCATATGATGTTTTTATTTTCTAGCTTCTTACTTCTCAACCTACTCCAATTTGGGTCTTGTCTTTTTTTAAAGAGTTATTTCTTTCTTTAAAAGCCAGAGTTACAGAGACAGATGGAGAGAGAGACAGAGAGAAAGAGAGAGAGAGCAAGCCAGCTCTTCCATCTTCTGGTTCATTCCCCAAATGACTGTAATCGCTAGGGCTGGGCCAGGCCGTTGCCAGGAGCCTAGAATTCTCTCTTGGTTTCTCATGTGGGTGGCAGGAGCCCAAGCAATTGGGCCATATTCCCTTTCTTTCCTGGGAACATTAGCAGAGAGGTGGATCAGAAATGGAGCATCTGGGACTTGAACTGGCACTCATAAGGGATTGCTGGTGTTACAGGCAGCGGCTTAACCCACCGTTTCACAATGCTGGCCATGGCCCTTGTTTTCATTGCTGTAATGTAACAAGTCTCCAAAATGCTAAAACAAGCTGCATGTTGTTGGACCCAATGTGGTCGCCCTCATCCTGGGGCACACTCACCGTGATATATAATATTCTTTCTCCTTTCTTGGGTGCAGATTTTCTGGTGTTACTCCTGTGTTCCTGAAGGCTCCTTTTATGAGTTATCTGTAAGTCCATCAGCATCAATCTGGAGATTTAACTCTGAAGTTCCTCAAAGGCCAAATCTCTACTTCCCTATACCCAGATCAATGTCAAGTGTTTACCTACAGCCTAGCCCGCTCCTAGGGCATATCGTCAGGTGAGTACAGGGTAACTTCAAGGACATCATAAATCACACCACACTCATGATTTCTTCTTCCGCCCCAAGCGACACCCCAGACTCCAGACTCTCTCGCAGGCCCTTCTGTTGTCAGTGGCTTCCCAGTCTGCAATATTTATTTTAAAGCTTTTTTTTTTTTTTTTTTGAGAGGCACAATTACAGAGAGAGGGAAAGACAAATAGAAAAGTCTTCCACCCGCTAGGTCACTTCCCAAATGGCTGCAGCGGCTGGAGCTTGGTTGAGTTGAAGCAAGGAGCCTGGAGCCTCTTCTGGGTCTCTCATGTCTCTCCAGCCATTAGCAGGGAGCTGGATTGGAAGAGAGCAGCCAGAGGCTGGCGCCGTGGCTCACTAGGCTAATCCTCCGCCTTGCGGCGCCGGCACACGGGGTTCTAGTCCCGGTCAGGGCACCAGATTCTGTCCCGGTTGCCCCTCTTCCAGGCCAGCTCTCTGCTGTGGCCAGGGAGTGCAATGGAGGATGGCCCAAGTGCTTGGGCCCTGCACCCCATGGGAGACCAGGAGAAGCACCTGGCAACTGCCATCGGATCAGCACGGTATGCCGGCCGCGGCAGCCATTGGAGGGTGAACCAACGGCAAAGGAAGACCTTTCTGTCTGTTTCTCTCTCTCACTGTCCACTCTGCCTGTCAAAAAAAAAAAAAAAAAAAAAAGGAAGAGAGCAGCCGGGACAGGAAGTGGCACCCAACTGGGATGCTGGCGCTGCAGCAGGTGGAGGCTTAGCCCACTACGCCACAGCTCTGGCCCCTGTAATATCTTTTTCTTATCTAGTCAGAAACTTACAAGGCAGACACTGTCAGCAGACCCAATGGGTCCAGTCACTTGGGGTGTCACCAAATAACCAGCCCCAAGTGAGAGCTAGGCAGAGGAAAGTTTTATGTCCTTATGACAAGTAAAGCTAACAATGGAATGGTAGAATTTCCTAAGGAAATTGCCTCTCCGAGAAGTAGTTTACCAAGGATGCTTAGAACGAAGCTTGGAAAATATCTAGGCTATCGGAGAGGGCGAACTGGAAGGTCCTTCTACTTGCAGCATCTGTCTTCACTGTGTGTTCAGAAGCCTGACTCATGCTGCTCTCCGGCAGCTCTCCTAGCTTCTGGCGCTCTGGGCCCCCCGAGCACTACGTCACCAGGTAGGCTTTCTAGGAATATCCTCCTGCAAACAAGCTCCCTGAGGGAACCATCTCAGAGTCCCTGTCCTTGCTCCTGTGCTTCCCTGTGGCCCCAAACCTGCACTTCCGCTTACACGTTGCAATTTCCTCTTCCATTTCCATACCAAGACTATCACCAAGTCCATCGGGTTTTTCCTCTGGAAAAAATTCACTGAGTCTATTCATTTTCTTCCAATGGCAGAAATTCCAGGCTTTCTCTGATCTGCTCCTGGGACCCTTCTGATTTTTTCCTAGACGAGCTGTCATCTCAGCCTCTTCAATCTGCTCTTACGGAAGAGGGATTTTTTGCAAAGCGACAATAGTCATATCCCACTCTCCCCATCCATTCCCAGAACCCCTCCAAAACCTTCACTCCATTTTTCACTGCCCTTAGAATGAAGTTGAAAGGCCTCAGCACACCCCAGGAGAAACAACACAAACTGGCCCCAGCTTGTCTCTGCCTTCCTGTCCCACAGGTCCTGGCAGTGTGGACCCAACACACAAAAACTTCATTAGAGTCTCGCAGGTATGTTTATATTTTGTTGATTTTTTAGAAATGGCACTCACTTTCCGTTACACTTGTTACAGATATTTCCCAGATTTGGGCTTGTAGGACTGCTTGGTCATCTGGACTTGTAGGACTGCTTGGTCTTCACAGAAGACCCCAAACAAGCCCCAGCACTTACCTGCTCAGCAAGATGGAAGTGCTGCACCTGCTGTACCTGGTGAGCTCACCTGGGAAGGACCACACCTTGAGTTAAAGGCATCTCACATCCAACAACCTGAAACACTACAGCTTAGAAATAGCCACCTCCTAGAGATAGGCAATAGAAGGCATGGCGTTTTGATGAAGGCACTGGTATTTCAGGAAAGCAGCCTTCCAGGATCTCTTAACTGAAGCTTTGTGAATGTTATTCAAAGCAGACTCTCACAATATTGCTCCTGATCGCCTCCAATCCTATTTTTAAAGCGAGCACATTCAAAGCAGCTGAATAGGCACATTTCTCATTATTGCTCTTCCCCACGAGCAGTTTTGTTTGACCAGGGAGAACTGTTCTATGTCTGTATTTCATGTAGAAGGTGGGCCTGGTGGCATGAGCCATTGTCCTGCTGCATCACACGGTTTCCCATTATTTCCATTTCCTTGTCCAGACTGAAATTTAGTCCAGGGAGTGGGCAGATAAAGGGCCCGGGAAGGTGAGAATTAGTGACAAAAGAATGGGTGGGTGAGCAGCTTTTATCCTCCGCAGCAGAATAAAACCAGATACAAGTGGGTGGCTGATGGGGGTGTTTCTTCAACTTCTTTTAGTATCTTAGCTTTTTCACTGCAGATGTTCAAAGAGCAGAGGTCAGCTTCTTGCATCCCCTCACCAGCAGGTCCTCCACCAAGGACAGGGGCACAATAGGCACCCTGAGATCTTGCACCGCAGAGGTGCACTCTGCTGTGTGCTGAAGTCCTTGCGTTGCAGCAGGTAAGATACTTGTGTTGAGAGACAGCTGTCTTCACCCTGGACTGCCCACAATCAGACCTAATATAATGGCTGGTTTATATCACTGCCATTGCTCAAGATAGCCCCAGCAAAACCAGCAGGCTGAATGCTACAACTGAGTCTGAAATGCATTCATGGCTTTGGGTCTAGTCATGCAACATGCACAGATTTCAACAGTTTTTGCCCTTATCTTTTAGCTCCATTTTGCTATGATACTTTTGAAGCATCCACATGTGTCCTCCCACATGTCTCCCAACAGAGAATGAGGAAAGATTGACTGTGGAACTGGGAATTCCTGGAGTCTGCTCTTCAAGCCGCATCAGAGCTGAAGAAGGACGGTGGAACTCTGCATGACTGTGGTGGTTAAACAGGCCTGACCTTGTATGACTCAGGTGCCCTCCTGCTCATTATGGTGAGCCTGTGTCATTTCATGACCAATCAGCAGCTTGAAATTCATCCAGACTTGGGTTTGAATGTGAACTCTTCCCTTGATGGTACAATGACATTTTACTACACTGAAATTCCACATCCACTCCCTTAAATGAGAATAATTCCCACACTGTGTAGGATTGTATGGAGATGAAAAGAAGTCAAGTGTGAAAAGCCACTTGCCTGATGCCCCCTGGATAGTGCATTGAATTGGGAAGGAAAGTCATTGCAGAATTCTAAACTTAGATATCTTAAGGGCATTGTTTATTTTACTAGAGTAAACTTTACTTCAAGATTTAAATACATCAAAAATGTTCATTTATTCATTCAATAAATATTTGTTGGGTATCGACTATATGAGGATACTTCAAAATGTCTGTGAGAGAAGTGAACATTTAGCCTAGTAGTTGAGACACCTGTGTCCCACTTCAGAGTATCTGGGTTCAATTCCCGACTCCGGTTCCTAACTCCTGGTTCCTGCTAATACTGAGAGGAGGCAGGGGTGATATCTCAAGTAATTAGGCTCCTACCACACACTTGGGAAGCCTGGATTATGTACCCAGCTCCCAGCATTGGCCCTAGCCCAGCGTCAGCTGTCATGGGCGCTTGGAGACTGAACCAACAAATGAGTGTTCTGTATTACTCTCTGTCTGTCTTTGTCTCTTTGCCTTTCAAATAAAAAGAAAGATTCATGGGAATAGGTAATTCTCTTTTAAAAAAATTTTAAGTATATATATGGAGAGGGGGGAGATTTTCTAATCTCCATTTTGCTGGTTTACTCTCCAAATGGCCACAATGATGATGGCTTATCCAGACCAAAGCTGGGAGCCCAGAACTCTATATGGGTCCCACATGGGTGTCAAAGTCTTCAGCACTTGGGCCATCCTCTGCTGCTCTCCCAGGCGCATTAACAGGGACCTGGCTTAGAAGTATAGCAGCCAGGACTTGAACTGGCACTTTGACATAGGATGCCAGCATTGCAGGCCTTGACTTAGCCGACTAAACAATAACATCAGCCAGCCCTGATCATTATCTTTTGACTCCATTTTCACAAAATTTTTGAGGTACAGTCTTGTGCTAATCACTATTCCAGACACTTGGGTTAGATTAAGTGATATGCTAGTAAATATTTAGCAACCAACTGGCACTCTGGGGAGAGGTGAAGAGGAATGATCTGTAGCATGCCAGGGACAGCCAGCCTCTACCCATACACAGCACACATGATCAGCTATGGCTCCGGAACACCGGTCTGTCACCTATCATATCCCTGCCCTTTCCAGAGCTTCCTTTCTGACATAACCTTTGGAGTTGAAATGCTGCCCAGTAACCATACCACCAGCTTACCCAGCCTCTTAAAAGGAAGTTTCTAGGGACATGGTGTCTTTTTTTTTTGACAGGCAGAGTGGACAGTGAGAGAGAGACAGAGAGAAAGCTCTTCCTTTTGCTGTTGGTTCACCCTCCGATGGCCGCCGCGGCTGGCACGTTGCGGCCAGCGCACCGCACTGATCCAAAGCCAGGAGCCAGGTACTTCTCCTGGTCTCCCATGGGGTGCAGGGCCCAAGCACTTGGGCCATCCTCCACTGCACTCCCTGGCCACAGCAGAGAGCTGGCCTGGAAGAGGGGCAACCAGGACAGAATCCAGCGCCCCGACTGGGACTAGAACCCAGTGTGCTGGCGCCGCAAGGCGGAGGATTAGCCTAGTGAGCCGTGGCACCAGCTTGGGACATGGTGTCTTTAAAAAAGAAATACAATCTACAGTGGCAAAGCACAAAGATAAAACCACCACAGTGAAAAAAAAAACAAAGAAGCAATGAATATCTCCACAAATGCCAAAAGACAAGAGCACCAATTCAAGAAACAAGAGCATGGATAACAACATGACACCCCCAAAAGAATACAACACTTCAATACTGGATCATGCAGATGATGAGATGAAAGAAATGCAAGAAGTGGAATTTGAAAAATTGATCTTAAGATTACACAGAAGTAATTAGAAGCAAATGCAAAAACTACTGAAATCCATACAAGACATGAAAGTTTCTCCTGTGAAATTGAGATCTTAAAGAGAAATCTAAATGAAATGAAAAATTCAATAGAGCAAATAAAAAATGCGGTGGAAAGCCTTAACAACATAACCAGTGAAGCAGAAGAAAGAATATCTGATTTAGAAGATGAAGCACTGGAAATTATACAGACAGACCAAAAAAAGAAATTAGAAAACTAAAAACACTGTTGGGAATCTACAGGATGCTTTAAAATGACCCAACATACGGGTTCCAGGAGTTCCTGAAGGTGTGAAAAGAGAGAAAGGATTAGAAGGGCTTTTTAGTGAAGTAGTAACAGAAAATTTCCCTAATTTGGAGAAAGAAAGGGACATCCAAGTACAGGAAGCACATAGAACTCCTAATAGACATGACCAGATGGATCTTCACCGTAACACATTGTAATCAGACTAACCACAGTAAAACATAAAGAGAAGATTTTAAAATGTGCATGAGAAAAATGCCAGATTATTTTCAGAGGCTCTCCAGTTAGACTCATAGTGAACTTCTCATCAGAAACCCTATGGGCTAGGAGAGGATGGTGAAATATATTCCAAGTCTTAAGAGAAAAAAAAGCTGTCAACCCAGAGCATTATACCCTGAAAAGCTCTCATTTATGAATGAAAGTGAAGTAAAGACCTTCCTTAACGAATAGAAATTGAAAGAATTTGTCACCAGCCCTCCAGCCCTAAAAAAGATGCTTAAGGATGTGTTGCACACAGAAACACAGAAACATGGTCATGACTATGAAAGAAAGTAAAGGAAGAAAATCAAAGAAAATTCAAAGTAAAAAATAGGAATATTTTTGGAAAAATGGCAGTGCGAAGTCGTTACTTATCCATAGTCACCTTGAATGTAAATGGCCTCAACTTTCCAGTTAAAAGACTCAGAATGGCTAAATAGATTCAAAAACAAAACCCATCTATTTGCTGCCTACAAGAAACACATCTCATTAAAAAAGATGCATGCAGACTGAAAGTGAAAGGATAGAAAAAGATATTCCATGCTAGCATAAACCAAAAAAGAGCTGAGGTAGCCTTCCTAATATCAGAAAAAATAGACATTAATGCAAAAACTGTTAGAAGAGACAAAGATGGACACTATGCAATGATTAAGGGATCAATTCAACAGAAAGATGTAACTATTATACACATATATGCACCTAATTACAGGGCACCTGGCTATTTAAAAGAAATGTAGCATGATCTAAAGGGAGACTTAGACCCCAATACAATAATATTGGGGGACACTGAATAAGGGTTGTCCCCAGGATAAGCCTCCCCCTTGCCGAGGTACGTGATGATGAGAGAGAGAGACCTCCAAGCCAAGGATGACAAGGTCGTACATAGCCAGGGCACAGCTCCACAGCTGCACTAAATATTTCCTGGACTTTCTCTTTTAATGTGAAGCAGTAAAACAGGGGGAAGGGGGGGGGGCGGGGGGAGAATGAATAGGACAGACTGTCTGCCAGCCTGGGAATTTGCGGCGCTTGCACTTGCCATGCTCCACTTTATGAAACTAGGCCTCCACCCTTGTGGATAAAGGGGCAGGCCAGGCCTTCTCTGTACGGGAGCAGAACAGGCTCACAGCCTCACTCAAGGCTCTTCTGGGCCTGCGCGTACATTGTCTGTCCCAAAGCGAACACGTTGGACCCATATTTGGCCCAAATCCTCTTGCTACTTGGACTTGAAACAGACAACTATCGAGCTGCAATTGCTTGATTCTACTCAACCTGTAATGAAGGAGTCAGGGCAGAACCATTGCTTGTGCATCAGAGCCTGTGACTGTGTAAATCATGGTGAGGTCAAACATGCTGTCCTGGGTGCAGATTTGATGAATGAACAAAGGAAAATCAGAAAGCTTAATGTACCCATTGCTACTGCCAAAGGCTCAGGGAGCATCTGTACAGCTCCAATTGCCTGTCTTTCCCTCATGACCTCTGTTGCTAACTGAAGTCCACTAGTACAGTGGTTTCTGTCCCAGGCTTTTGGTGCAAGCTGATTACACCATCCTCAGGCCATTTTGCAGAGTCAGTAAGAACTTGGGGATGGTGGACTGGGCAGGCTAGGTCCAAATCCTGGCTCGTTACTGAAATTATTTATATTATGAGCATTAAATGATTTAGTTTCAATTGTTTATTTTGATAGTTATCATCATAAAGGCTAGACAAATGATTGTGCAAAGTTTATAATCAAGGAGAAGAAAGGCCCATAAGATGCACCATATCCAAGTTAGCTGTTGTCAAAAAGATCATACAAGATTTTGAAATGGGCCCAAGGGATTGTTGGATAACCTTCAACAGCTTATTGATATTACAGGGAGTATTTGACTCCAGCGCACATTTATTTCTCTGTGGCAAGGGTTTCTATTTATTTTTTACAATGCCATGGCCATACAAATTAATTTATAGAAAACTGATAGAAACACAAATAATTCCCACAGAGATGCAAACTATGTCTCCTGGAAGACAACTGATTATCACCGTGTGGATGCAGACTAGCTTTGTGTTTATACCCATTTGTAAATTTATTTCAGCATTCTAAGTGACTATGAAAGTGTGATTCTTTTAGTTTCCTTGTGAATTGGTAATAATAATGTCTTCCTGATTACTTCACTCACATATTGCATGCATTTTCTGATTTCTGCTGATTTGCATCAACGTCATGATCTTATTTTCTTTAGAAGTTTTCCTTTAACACCATCATAGCCACCCCCATAAGTTTTCATTCATTTATTCAAAAAACACTGTTGCGTAAGCAGTGTGCACCATGTGTCACAGGTTCCTTCAATTTCACTGCGTACAATGCAGCTGAGCAGAAGTTGGCATTTGGTATTAAAAACCCACAATTTGTCTTGTGTTATTTAAGCCATAAATGTTTTCTTACAGACCTGATACCACCTACATGGTTCAGCTCTAGGCATGGCCCCTGAGCCTTCTAACAGTCAGAAGGGGCGCTTCTCCATTCCTTATAATTTTCAAGCTATACAAAGACTATAGACATATACAATGTACTTCAGCATTGTTCCCCTTGTTCCACTGCAGCCAATTTTATTAACTGAATGCCCATGTGTGCAGCCTCCATGGGAAGATGCCTCTCAACTGTGTACAGATCTTCTAAAAGCACTAGCACCCAAGTCAATATATTGAGACATTAAATTGTTTCTAGATAAGAGTCATCCCAAGGGCTACTAGTCTATTTGCTCTCCTAAGATGTCAAACATGTAAGTTAAAAGAAAAAGCATGCCCATGCCACAGAAAGCCCAGTGCCAGCAGACTCAGTTCTAGCCTTGATACCTTTGTCACTCAGATTTCACAGGCTAGTCAAAACTAGCCCTAACATGCATTTACTTTAATGCCTGAGTTCATGGTCTTGGAAAAACCCAGGGAAAAAGCGAGGCACTGGCCTGAAAGTGAGTCTTCTACCCCTTATCTTACTGCTCAACCCTCCAAGTTGTGGTTTGCCATCATCCAGAAGGAGCTCACTGGCCTATCAGTTTCCCAGAGGCAAAGACCATGTCACATAGGGGAGACAGAGGGCCCCTGGATGCTGGCAGTGCAGCCTGAGAAACTTCAGGTGGGACTTGTTTGCAGACATCATCTTAAACGCATCTTGACCTTCAGAGACTTAGAGACTGGTACTGGTAGGGTTATTTTAAATCAAAGGCCAGCATGCCCACAGCTGCACAAGGAAGGAACGCCTAAGAAAACAAATACCAGTTAGAGGGTGATTTAATGCAGTTAACTGCACTGGGTGGAGGCTGGAGGCAGTAGCTTTTAACAAGTTTTATTTGAAAGACTAACTCGGTGTGGTTGTCACGACAGTTGTGTTTGTGGCTGGGGTTGTATTGCTAACAGATGGAAACCTGGCAGCCCTTGCTACTTCATGCAGACGATCTGCAGAAGGAGTGACCAGGGTAAGTGATTCCAACACTAACCTTACACAAACCCTTCTCCCCCATGTTAATAAACAGAACATTTTAGGGCTGCTCTGGTCAAAACACTAGCAGAAATATTCAGCTGTTCCTCCCTTTTCATCTCTGTTCACCCTCTGAGAGCTCATTTTAAAAAAATGAGAATTCTTCTGCAGAGAATCACTGCTCAAAAAACAGAAAAGGGAATGTTTTGCAATTATGTCCATCTACTAATATCCTCGCCAGTCACTGTCATCTACCACGTTAGGTTCCAAGGGGCAATAGTTGACCAGATGCTTATTTGGTATCAGGGAAGCCAGTGTCAGAAAGGACTCTGCTCTCTCACCATTGATTTGGAGAGATGAAATTTAGACAGGTGCTTTGTAGTTCAAAAACAAAGCAAGACAAAACAAGCAAACAAAACCACCCTGAGATGAGAAGCCTAATATTTCCTATGGAAGCATCCAGAAATTTGCTTTTAAAGCAGCGAAACTTCTTTGCTGACTTTAAGACAGCACATTGTGACACATGAAGACAAACACCCAAACAGAATCCAATGGCCAGCCATGGAAAGAATGGAAGGGAACACCCAGAAACGAGTTCTGGGAACTCCTGGGATACCCATATGCCAATCATTGAGCAGTCCTGCAGGCTGAGTTCCCAGAGAAAGTAAGTTCCATTTCTGGAGCCATCTTTCTTCACACCAAGGTAATTGGCCACATGGCTGTGATCTTTGGACTGCAGATGCACGTGAGGTCAGATCTCCCTCAATCCTCTGCTGCAATGGGGGAGCCATTGTGGAACACTGGGCATAGATGTATGCTCAATGAATCTCCCTGGGTGGATAATCATTGTTCTTTTTTCTTTGTAGATACTTTTGGGTATTTTTCAGATTGCCAATACAAACCATCAGATCAAATGACTTTTCAAATAGTTCCCAAGTACTCCAATTATATTGTCAAAGACCAAATAGCTGCATCTGAAGAATTCGGTGGATTTAACCATTTCTCAAGATGCAACTTATAAAGAGCATTTCTCTTTCAGCACAGATGCCAGCTAACCTGCAAACAAGATTTCCTGAGAAATCTGTCAGGGAGTATTGTTTTATGAATGAGTTACAACAAAAAATTATTCTAGCAAAAAGGGAAAAAAACGATTACTCTAATTCCACGCGTGGCCTAAACTGTTGTGAGATATTTTTCAAGAACAATGAAGGCTGGGTTCAGGAGTCAAATGTTTTCACTCGTATCATCTATGGGTGGCTGTTTATCCACTTCAACGCTGCCTTCTAATGATGTTCCTGATGGACAGCCTGCAAGGCTCAGGACATCAGCCAGCGTGGCGTGGAAAGGCTGGGACTGACTCTGACTCCAGAACACGAGAATTGTGGTGACCTAAATGGATGTACATGTTTTCCAGCTTGTTGCTCTGTGGCATCTCTGCAGAATCCAGTCGACCTGGACAGAGAGAGATTAGGGTGTGCATGCTGCTGCCTCCCTCTCTGAGAGGATTGCTTGGGGATGACCAGTCTCCAAGACTGAGTGACTCTTCTGGAGGTAACGCCTCTCCCAGGTTATACCAGCCACTCCTCCCTCTGTTTCTAGGACTGACAATACCTCTGTATGTTGCTGGGAATATACATTTCACTGCTCTGCACAGTGTCCCTCCACCTTGTCCATGCTTTGTAAGTTTCCATCCACTAGAGCATGCCCTTTATTTCCTGCAGGAACCCTCGTGGATACACAGCTGTGTTTAACCCCAGCTCTTAACCTGGGCTCCATGAACTTCCTTCTAGCAAGTGATCAACTGGTAGAAGTCTATTTCAATAGAAATGATTTTCTTTGTTATTCTTTTTTATTTCATGCATTTCGGAAGAGTATTTTGTGGAGGGTCCTTAATGGCAAAGGAGTCCATGGCATTAAAATAAACAAGATAGAGCAGAGTGGTCTCTCAACTGCTCTTTCTGGAAAGTAGTCTATGATGGAATTCACTGTGATCCATAGAGAGGAAGTTGAAACTCATTTCCCTTTCACATCTTCTTCTTAGCATGCTGCTAGGGAGAAATTGCTAGAAGGAACTGTCAAATTGGTTGAAAGGATAAAGACATGAGGATATTTTCCCAATATCAAGAGAAGTAAGTACATTCTACTTCCCTTGGGAGAAAGCCCCATATCTATTTTTACTTCTCCTTCTCTCTCCCTCTCTCTGTCTCTGTCTCCATGAATGCGTTTGGATAAGGAAGTACAAAGTCTGGGCTGGACCATTCCTACAGAGAGGCGAGCCTGGTGAGTCTTCATCGCTCTTCTATTTGAAACTGTCCATCCAAGGAGCATAGGCCCCACAGCCCTGATGAATCTCCCCCCGGGGGAGGCCCAGCCATCGTTTTCTTCTTTTCTGAAGCTCTCTTCTCTAATATGGCCAAGTGACAAAGGCCCGGAAAGCAATCCCTTGGCTTCCCAAGTCTTTGTCCCAGTCAAGAGGGCTCTTAATAAATCTTTCAAGCCATTTTCATTTTCTTATTGGGCCTAAGTGCCTGGAAGGCTGCTCTCCTCTGGCTTTTCTCATGGGCAGGTCTGCTCCAGCCTTTTCAGGCATTGCACTAGAAAGAGGCAGGGCTGGTTCATGGAGGGGGGCAGATGACAGGTCAGTACCTGGCTTCTGTTTCTGGTCATTCTGAGAGACTGGTGAGCTGATTCTCCATGGAATTCCACCCAGCCCTCTAGAATGTGTAACTTGCAGGCTGAAATCACCATTCACATGAGGAACTGTTTAGCCTTTTCTCCTGTATTGAGATCTGGTTTGATGAAGTAACTTATCAATGGGAGTGTCCAAGCTTTCAGGATCTTCTCAAATATCACTAAAATATTACACTTTTTAATTTTTTGCAATTGATTAATTAATTTTGAGAGGCCAGAAGACGCAGAGAGAAGGACAGAGAAAGGCAGACAGACAAATAGAAAGAGATATGGAGAGAGGGCGCTCTCATCCATTGATTTACTCCTCAGATGTTCACAACGGATGGTACTGGGCTGGGTTGAAGCCAGCACCTGGGGACACGTCTCCCAGATGGTGGCAGGAGCCCAATCAGTTGAGCTGTTGCTGCTGCCTCCCAGGGTCTGCAGGAGCAGGAAGCTGGAGTCAGGACCTGGAATGAGCCCAGAACCCAGCTACTCTGATTTGGGACACGGGTGTCTTAACCACTACAACAAATGTTTTCTTCCTATGCTCATGGTTTTTCCCTTTATAAGCAACTGTTTCAAGATGGTTTCCCTTTAAATTGTTAACAAATTGATCATCTTTTATCTACTAATTAATACTAAAGGCAAGCTAAATTCTATAGCACACAAAGTAACTATACTTGCAAATCAGGACGAGAAAGTTTTTATAGACAAGATAATGTGGAAACAAAGAAATAAGTCTCATAAGATGTTACAGAATTATGACTGAGTGTTTATCTGAGTCTGTTCTCTGTCATCTGAATCTGTTCTGTGTCACTAGTAATACAATACCACACACTGTATAGGATTTAAAGGAAAGAGGCTTATTTGGCATATGGTTCTGGAGGTGCAAGGTCTAGTGGCCTCATCTGTAGGTGGTCTTCTTGCAGATGGAGTTCCAAGCCAAAGGACGGCATCACATGCTGAGAGACAAGGAGCATCCGTGTGTCTGCATGTCTCTCCCTCTTGCTTTATAAAGCTACCAGCATTCAATTACAAGGGCTTCACCACGATAACCATATCTTTTGTAATCACCTCCCAAGGACTTCTCTAAACATCAAAGTCAAATTAAGTTTCCACCATTTTAAGACTTCACAATGGGGGTTAAATTTCAACACACTTGAGTTTTTAGTTGGAAATGAAAGAATGAGAGTACAGAATACACTAGATGATGAATGGTTAATTATAAACCAACCTACCACGGCACAAAGTTAACCAAAGACATGAAAGATCTCTGCAATAACAGGACCAGCCCTGTGGTGTAGTATGTAAAGCATCTGCCTATGTCGCTGGTATCCCATATGGGCACCAGTTCAAGTCCCGGCTGCTCCACTTACAATCCTGCATCCCTGTTGATAGCCTAGGAGAGCATAGAAGATGGCCCAAGTGCTTGGGCTCCTGCTTGGGAGACCTGGAAGAAGCTACTGGTTCCTGGCTTCAACCTGCCTCAGCACTGGCTGTTGCAGCCAATTGAAGTGAACCAAGGGGCTGGTGCTGTGGCACAGTGGGTTAATACCCTGACCTTTAGCACCGGCATCCCATATGGGTGCCGGTTCGAGACCTGGCTGCTCCACTTCTGATCCAGCTCTCTGCTATGGCCTGGGAAAGCAGTGGAAGACGGCCCAAATGCTTGGGCCCTTGCGCTCACGTGGGAGACCCGGAAGAGGCTTCTGGCTCCTGGTTTCAGATTGGTGCAGCTCCAGCTATTGCGGCCAATTGGGGAGTGAACCATCAGATGGAAGATTTCTCTCTCTCTCTCTTTCTCTCTCTCCCTCCCTCCCTCCCTCTCTTTTTTCTCTGTAGCTATGCCTTTCAAGTAAATAAAATCAATCTTAAAAAAGAGAAAGATCTCTACAATGAAAACTAAACCTAAATCAATTGATGAACCATCAGTCTAAATTATTGATGAAAAAAAATTGAAGAGGACACAAAGAAAGACTATGTTGGTGGATTAAAAAAATCTTTTAAATGTACATGCTATCCAAAATGATTTACAGATTCAATGCAATCCCTATTAAAATCCCAGTGACATTTTTTATAGATCTAGAAAAATGACCAAAATTTGAATGGAACCACAAAAGACCATGATACACAAAGAAAGCTTGAGCAAAAAGAAAAAAGCAGGAGGTATTACACTACCAAACTTTAAAATACTGGTACAAAGCTATAGTGATTAAAACTGCATGGTATTGGCAGAAAAGCAAATGCACAGACATTTGACACTCAATAGCAAAAAATAAAAAAATCAAATAAAAAATAGAAAGTAGATCTAAACAGATATGTCTCCAGGGAAGACATACAAATGGGTGATAAGCACATGGAAATATATTCAGCATCACTAATCATCAGGGAGATGCAAATAAAAGCCACAATGGGATATTGCGTTACTCCATTACGGTTGACTATTAACAAAAAGCCAAAAGGTAATAAGTGTTGGTGAGGATGTGGAGAAAGACAATGTGAACTGGTACAGCCACTGTGTAAAATAGTATGGTGTTTCTTCAAAAAAAAACTAAAAATTGCAATACCATCTGATGCAGAATTCTCATTCCTGTGTATATATATCCAAGGGAAATAAAATCCATCTGTCAAAGAGACATCTGTACTCCCATGGGTATTGCCACACCATTCATGATAGTCAGGAAATGGGAACAACCTAAGTGTTCATCCACTGATGACTAGATTTTTAAAAAGTGTGGTATACATGCATAATGGAATATTACTCATCCATAACAACAGATGGAATTTTGTCATTTGCAGCAGTGTGGGTGGAACGGGAAGTGCTCGTATTAAATGAAGCACACCTAGCACAGAAAGACAACCACCACATGATCTCCCTCCCTTGTGAAGTCTGAAAACAGGTGATCCAAATAGAAGTGAAAATATGTTGGTGATTACCAGAGGCTGGGGATGAAAGCAGGGAAGGAGGGATGGGAAAAGATTGACTGAAAGGTCCTGGTTTATAATGGGATACAGTAAGACGTTCTGGGATTCTGTTGCACAGTAGGGTGACTCTAGATAAAGTTAATGTACTGTGTATTTCTCTATTTTTAAAAAAACCTAGAAGATAGGCTTTTAATGTTTTCACCATAAAGAGATATGAAATATTTGAAAGGGTAAATGAGCATTTCTCTTATTGGATAATATACTATATATATATATATATATATGTATATATATATAAACATCAATCACTCAGTACCCCATAAATATGCACAATTTTTATGTCTGGTAGTTATTTTAAAAATAGAAAAATAGATTAATTAATTAATTAATGGAAAAGAAAAACCCTGAATTTATGGATAGCATGAGTTTGAAAGAAAAAAACATCCAAAAAAAACTTAAAAAGACTCAAATGAGCTGTATAAACTCTACAACTCTCACAGAAGCAACAGACAGGCTAAGCATATAATACACAGTCTAGGCGAGGCGAAAACTGACAGCTGAGGACCAACTAGAAGAAGGAGTAGGAGACAGCTCTTGGCATCAGAAGAGCAAACACTCCAGAGAGCCTGCATTTACAGGTTCAGTCTGCACACAAGAAGTGTGGCCCAAGTTAATTATAATTTTTGACAAAAATAATTGCCCATATTCCTTATATTTGGCTTCTGTAGTACTCAAGTATGTGCTAAAGACAAAGGATTTTGCAAGGAGTAACCACTGCAAATTATAAGGACTTGTGCACAAATAAATAGGACAAACCCATAAATGAGTCAATATTTTAATAATGTTGTTATTGAAAGGAATCAGTTTCTCATCTAATAAATGACTATTTGCATCCCTGTACTTGAGAGAATTTTTTTAAATATTTCTCTGTGATTGGACAGATCAGGAGAGGGCCCTCAGGCGGGCAGCCTCCTTGTGCTTCCTCCTAGGCTCTGCTGTCTTGTCCTGTAAGTGGGACCCAGACTGGGCCCAGGGAGCTGCCACTTGCGTGTTTCCATCACCCGTTCATCCTCCTAATACCAGCAAGCCTATGCGAGCAACTATTCTTGGCTAGGCAAGGTACTGAATCTCGTGAGTGCAGAACGGTTACTCTTCTGCGACTGCCTTTGTCTTTTATTTGGAGCGTGGCCTCTTTTTCATGTTTAGTTCTGTTGGTAGCTTCGGTTACCCAAGTCTAATCCCATCAGCTCATGGTATTCCCCTGATCAAAATGATAGGCTCAAGGGTAAGCATGCAAGTGCTATGGGAGCCGATGGATTTCCTGCTTTGTCTAAGCCAATAAGAATTTGGGTTTCTGTCACTTGCAACAGGGAATCTGGTTCTATTGCTTGAAAAGGTTAAGCAGCATGTCATGTGCCTGCTTAGGACAGCTTGTGTCTAAGGATATACTCATGAAGTGACAGCTATTTCTACTATTCCTGAGGGTCGATGGCTGATCATTTCCTCCTTTGAGTGACACACCAGTATAACACACGTGCCTCCGTGCTACCTCCTGCGCCATTTCTGCTCCTTGGTTCTCTGGATGAAGATGACCTTCCGGAATCTTCCGAACCTCAGCCCTTGAAGTGCGGAGTTCAGAACCTCTTCTTTCACTCCCTACTGAGAGCTCTCTGGTTAAGGCCCTCGCCATGATTCCCCTGTATTCGTGTTTTGTTAAGACTGGTTCTACTTTCCAAAGGTTAAATTTAATATCTGGACTGTCTTACCAGAAGCTGGGTAGCTTCAAGCCCCAGGAAGTCACCTGAGGAGACTTGGCACACTTGGCATCCACCAGCCATGACCCGAGTGCTGCTTACTGTGAGTCTAGCTACGCCCTTGAAGTATAGTCCCTGATACTATTTTTCTCCAAGGAGCTGACTGCTAAATTGCAGAAACAAATCAAAAAAGAATTTACACTTAAAAAGACAGCAAATGCAGTCATGGCTCTCATTCCACGGCTACCTATTAGACTGTCCCAGGGAGCTCTAAAGAAAAAGGCCTGAGCAAACCCTACCTTAGGTCAGTGAAGGCAGCGTCGCTAGCCCCAGGGCTCCCCGGGGATTCTAATGTGCAGCCATAGAGAATCAGTGCACAGGGGCACAGCCACTGTGGGAGTCAGAAAATCACTTCCACACAGACTGCTGTATGCCCACCGAGTGCCACTCAAAGTACAGTTGCAAATTTGGGTAAAATGTCTGAACTATTCACCATGAGCCCTTTGTAAATGACATTATTTAATAATTCAAGCATTTTCTTTTGTTTGTATTTACTTGAGTGATCATCCAAGTGATCAATTCATTTCAGTGGTTCAATTTGTGTAATTGATTTGAATTTTTTTTTAACTCTCCCAGTAACAACCTCATCCATCTGGCATCTATTGAAAATCTAATTCATTAAGAAGCCTTCTATGTAGACTCATGATTTAATATCTGCGATGCAACCTGCCCATCCTACCACAGAAATGAGTAAGTCTAACTTAATTTATTGAAAAGAAGCTGTAACTAAATGTTACACTGTTACATTTATACAGACTTTTTCATAGACCCGGGGTATTGCAAATTTAATTTTTTTCCTCTTTTTACATGTGTTTAGGACATATTTTCCCCAAACGAGGATTCATTTTATGGTCAGTTTTATAAAGCCATTTAAAACTTATTTCTATCACATTTAATGAAAACAATTATATCTAACGGCACCAAAGGGATTAAAAAAACAATAGAGGGAACATTGTAATAATAAAAAGCCTGAACTGATGTCTGAAATCAGCTTGAAATAAGAAAATGCTAGTGTCCTATATTTTAAAACCTGTTACAGTAGCAGAAAATTTTCAAATCTAATTTAACACAGATGCACAACCACATTCTAAGTACTCCAGAGAAAGGTCAACATGACTGCATTTATGAGTTTGAGAACTCTAAGAGAACAGTCCCTTTCCATTGAAAGTTATCCTTTGTCTCCTGCATATGAAAACCTGTCTACGTACATTAAAGTGACTACACATAACCATGGCCCGCAAAGTCACACTTCTGTGAAATGCTGGGTAAGAAATGTATTTTCTTCACACCTTGGGTTGAAAGGCTCCAAGAGCCCAAGCCCTCTTACTTGATTTCCATCATATAAAAAGCCAAAGTAACTAAAAAGACAAAAAACTTTACATCCAGACGATGTGGCCATTTATGTATTTGCCTATCAAATCTCCTTACTTTCAGCAATGTGCTCAACTCTTGCATCAACTCTGTACAAGGCTGCCACACCATGTCTCTCTCTGTGGACTGTCTGGAAGTCTGACTTCTCGTAATAAAAGATTTTCTCTTTTTGATTCACAAATATAGGAATGTAAATATATGCAGAAACTTCAGAAACTGTGGAAAAATGAATATAAAAAGAAGCTTATTTTGGCGCAAAAAAATCCTGAAATCCACGCACAGTTTTTCCATAATATATATTTTTCATGAATGTTTTTAAGATGATTTATTTTATTTATCTGCTAGGCAGTGACAGAAAAAGAGAGGGTGGGGGAAGCCATCTTCCATCCACTGGTTCACTCCATAAATGGCCACAACAGCTAGGGCTGGGACAGCCTGAAACTAGGAGTCTGAAACTCCATCTGGGTCTCCGACATGGGTAGCAGTGGCCCAATCACTTGGTCAACTACCACTGCTTTCCCAGGCACATTAGCAGGGAGCCAGATCGGAAGCAGAGCAGCCAGGACCTGAATGGGCACTCTGATATGGGGTGCCGGTGTTACAATAGCAGCTTAACCTGTCGTGCCACAACACCTGCCTCTCCATGAACTTTTTGAAGTCTCTTCCTATATATGGTTTTAGCATTACTCATATAACTTAGCTATGGATATGTAAAATTTTTAGTTTTGTATAATTTTAAACACTTATCTATTACAACTTTTTAATGTATTTATTTAGTTGAAAGGCAGAGTTACAGACAGACAGGGAGGGAGGGAAAGAAAGAGAGAGAGATCTTTCATCCACTGATTCACCCCCTCCCCAAATGGCTGTAATAGTCAAGGCTGGGCCAAGCTAAAGCCAGGAGCCTGGGATTCTATCTTGGTCTCCCACATGAACAGCATAGACCCAAACACTCGGGCCATCTTCTGCTGCCTTCCCAGGTGCATTAGATGAGAAGTGGAGCAAAGACTAACGGGCATCCAAGTGGGATGCCAGCCTTGCAGCACACATTGGCCCTGATAACATAGTATTTTGAATGATGACTGAATCAGCCTAATTCTCCCCACCAAGCATGAATGGAGAACATTTGCACCCCCAGGAATATTTCCAGGACATTATGCAGACTTGGGAATGATTCTGCTTTCCATCTGCAAAGACATGAGTGTTGGAATGGGGCTTTGGCGCAGTATTTAAGACACTGGTTAGAATGTCCACACTCCTCATCCCAGTGCCTGGGTTCAATCCTCAACTCCAGCCCCTGACCCCCTCCTGCGAATGTGCACCCTGTAAGGCAGTGGTGATGGCTCAAGGAGCTGGGTCCCCGCCCCTCACATAGGAGACTTGGAATGGGTTCCTGGTCACAGCTTTGCCCCCCACCCCGCCCCGCTAAGAGCAATTGGGGAGGGAACAAGTGGATAGGAGCTTTCTGTCTGTCTCTCTGTCTCACAAATAAATGTTTTTACAAAAAATGTTTTTAATCAACGGATGATTTCTTTCTGAAAAAGGAAAGAAATGTTAGAAATCAAGCCTCCACCAGCCCTTCCATATTGCATTACTATAACATATAAAATTAACTTAAATCAACAAAAACTTTTATCCTAATAATAAAGCATCCACAGAGCCTCAATTCATGGGCTTATTATTGCTCTTCCATGAATATCAGCCTCCATTAGGCCTCAGCTGAAAATTGCTAGAAGGAGATTCTGCAGGAATGGAAGATTTTAGCAAGCCAGGAAAAGCTTTTTTAAAATCAAGCTTGCATTGAAACCCTTTCTGCAACTTTCGCTCTATCTCAAGGGATGTGGAAATATTTATCTTTTATAAAGGCATGTGAATAACCAACGAACTTGGTAGAGAATAGGTTAGTTCCCAGTAAAATCTATTCTTTCTTTGTACCTCTTACAAATCAAACATGATGCAAAATGGGTTCTGTTTTATGTGTACTTTTATTTGAAGTAAGTGTTTAAACTGTATCCATCCAACTAACAATCGGTAATTCAATATCTTTGGCTCTAGGGAGAACAGATATTTTGATGCTCACGGCTGCTTTTACCAGTCTTTTAAGAGGCCACAATTAGTCCAATACATGTGTGCTTTCTATAAGGCATTACTTGACACGCACTACATACCATAAGGGTTAACAATGTGATGTGTCAAGGGATATAAAATAATTTCGCATGATTTTATCCAGAGAGAAATACAAACGCACCACATTGCTCTTTTGAAAAAAAAAAAAAAAAAACAAGAAAATAAAATAAAATAAACATTACACTATGTTCTCAACATTATCAAATACCTGAAAAGAGCCCTTATCCTGGAAAATAAAGCTGAGGAGTTGTCAGACCACTTCACTTCTCTGTTTGAAAAATACAGCACGGGAGAAAGGCAGAAAGAAGCCGCCCCCCTCCCCGCCCTACACCGCTAGAGCTGATACATGAATGACTGAGACTTCCCCGGCTCAGGCTGACTTATATAAAGGTCAATGACCAGACTGCTGGCTGTGAATGCAGACTGAGCTAGTGCTGAGCAGAAGGAGCAAAGCGAGAAGCTGCAGACACATGCTCACACCCAAATCTCTTTACCAAACACAGCTTGCAAAGCTCGCAGCCCTGCCCTGTGTGTGTGGTGTTCTTTTTTTTTTTTTTTTGGTCTCTTTTAAGTTTGGGTTGGACTATTGGAAACAAGAAAAAGCAAACAGCTACCTTCTTACGTTTTCTGAAACTCTTTGTGACTCAACACCTATAAAGCAATGGGTAAGCATTTTATTTTTCTCGGCGAAGTTTTCATCCTTTGCACTTCCCTAAACACAGACAACGTGGGGTATGCTTTTCTCTGCTCACGCTTAAGCAGCTATAACCAATATGCAGCACTTTTGTGTCTCCTGTTTCCCAGTTCAGGGTCAGAGTTCTCAGGCAAGGTTCTCATTCCTGGCTACTTTCCTTGTCTCTTCCATCCTCTCCAGTGGCTGGGCAGACAGCCAAGATCTCTGCCATTTAAATGGCTCAAAGAGTCTACCAGATAATGTTCAGACTGGAGAGATGACCTCACAAGGAATTTATTTTTCCTTTTGTGTCTAAATTTCCTGAGTTGGACACAGACTGATGTATTTTCTAAGCCGGGCCACTGGATCTGGAGCTACTGAGCCAACGGGGAAATCACTGACCACTTTCTGTACCTGCAGAAAAGGTGTGAAAGGGAAAAATGTTTAAAGTTAGACTGACAGTGACCTGAAAATGAGACGAGAATTCGGCTCTGCGTACCTTCATCGAACACACCGACACCGCAGGTGAAACCTTACACACACCAATAAACTCGAAGTTATGGTCATCGCAGCAGCTGTAACTCATGTGCCAGTAGCATTTTGCATTCTGGCAGGAGGCGTTAAGTTTCAAGTGCAATGCAAATGCAGGATGGCCAAGCCAGCTAATGAGTTCTGTGACGTTGCTTGACTTCATCCATCGATATAGTCACCATGTAAATGACACTTGCCAAGTTACCCTCCATCCAAAGGAACTCCACAGGGCACGTGACTTTAGCCAAAAAGAAGCACAAGCTAACCTTTCCTGGGTAATGTTGGAACGCATGACTCTCCACCCCCATTAGAAGATCAGAACGCTCCACAACCACACACACACTTTGCTTCCAAGCCCTGTGTGTGGTTAGAGTTTTCTTTCTCGCTAAACATGTGGGAAAGCTGAAGTACAAATGCGAGGTGTGCTGGGACATTTGACGTAGTGGAGTTCTCTTATTTATAGATGGTTGAACTTTCACAGACTTTCCAGGTAGCGTCTCAGGCACTGGATTCAGTTTCACAGACACACCAAATACCAGTAATAGGAAAGATCTGTTTGTGGCCTCATACTTCAGCTGCTTAAGAAAAATGATAGTCTTTTTTGTTTACTAGTACCAAATTGCTAGCTGATACCGTTTTCAATATGTTCTGTAATTTCTTCATTAAATTGTGGAATCTCAAGCCTAGATATTGATTTCCATCTGAACAAAGACACTACACTATTTCCAAAGAGATATTCATGTAGATTTTCCTGTAAAGTAGCTGAAGAATTATAATAAAATAATTTTGAAATTTCTAGACTCCTCCTCATAAGCCCCATTTGTATCCAGGTTCATTTAACATTTGGGTTGGATCAGGCAGAAAGATTGCTGAGCCCAGTGTAGCAGCATATAGGAGTGACCTTGACAGGCTCACAGCACATTCTGCACCTGTGAAGGAGGCAGGAACGCACCCTTCAACAAGCCAGATAGAAGTGTCCCCACCAGATTTTCCAGCTTAAGTTGTTCCTGCGTGTTGACCGCTTCTAGTCATGGCCCTTGGGTCTGATGAGTCCAGCCAACGAACCTGAGGCTGAATTTAGCACCTTAGCGCTCAAATTGAGGTGTCTTTTGTGCAAGGCATTGCCTGAGCTACCAAAAACAGCTCTGAAGTACAAGCATGCTTCAAACACTCATCAAACAGGTGGAAGGAAAAGATGTTTAGCGGCAGACACTTGGCCTAATGGTTAAGATGCCAGAGTTCCTTATGGGAGTACCTGGAGTCAAGTCTCATCTCCAGTTCCTGATTCCAGCTCTGCTAATGCACACTCTGGGAGGCAATGGTGATGGCTTAAGTAATTGGGTTCCTGCCACCTACATGTGAGGCCTCGATTGAGTTTTCAGCTCCCTGCTTTGGCCCCAACCCAGCTCAAGTCAGTGTGGACAAATGGGGAGTGAACTAGCAAATGGGAATGCTCCCGTCCACCCAACCCCACCTGCACATGTTGGCCTCTCAAATTAATGAAAAAAAATCTTTCCATTGGTACAAAAGTTTTGAAAGCTATGCATGTTTTTCATTACATACATTTTCTGTGAAATTACTGAAAACTTTTCTTATGCATACATTTTAAAACCTTTTGTCCCGATCAGGGAGAACATATGGTATTTGTCCCTTTGGGACTGGCTTATTTCACTCAGCATGATGTGAGGTGGACACTATGGGAAATGGTGGCTTGATCAGCATAGCCCTGACTGTTAATGAACAACTAAATACATTATCCCTCTTAGTAGTTTTTTTTATCTGTTCTACTTAATATGACTGGTTTAGATCTGTAATTGATGCACAGTTATTCTTAAGTGTTGAAAATTAACTGAAATGTGATCCCTGTTGAACATGGTGGTGGGAATGGGAGAGGGAAGAGATGTATAATTTGGGACATGCTCAGGCTGACTTGCCCCAAGTGGTGGAGTTGGAAGCACACCAGGGGATTCCAATTCAATCCCATCGAGGTGGCATGTACCAATGCCATCTCACTGTTCCAGGTGATCAGTTTCAGTTCACAGTTGGTCATGGTGAAGGGACTGGGAGTCAAAGGGAGCACATAGACAAGTCTAGTACCTGCTAACGCTAACTGATGGAGTAAATAAAGGGGAGAGTGATCCAACATGGGAAGTGAGATACTCAGCAGACTCATAGAATGGCAGATGTCCTAAATAGCACTCTGGCCTCAGAATCAGCCCTAAAGGCATTCGGAGCTGGCTGAAAAGCTCATGAGAGTATTTCAGGCATGGAAAGCCAAGACACTCTGGCAAAAGATCTCTGCGAGTGAGATCCCAGTGGAAAGAACAGGCCATCAAAGAAGGAGGTACCTTTCTCTGAAGGGAGGAGAGAACCTCCACTTTGACTATGAGCTTGTCTAAACAAGATAAGAATCAGAGAACTCAGAGGGCTTCCATAGCCTTGGAAACTCATGACTGGAGCATAGGGAGATTACTGATGCCATAGACAGGAGTGTCAATTGGTAAAGTCAACAACAGGAGTCACTGTGCACTTACTCCTCATGTAGGATCTCTATCCTTAATGTGCTGTACATTGAGATTTAATGCTATAACGAGTACTCAAACAATATATTTCACTTTGTGTTTCTATGGGGGTGCAAACTGTTGAAATCCTTACTTAATGCATACTAAACTGATCCTCTGTAAAAAAAAAAAAAAAAAAAAGAAAAAAAAAAAAAAAAAGAAATTATCAATTCCCAACTTGACTCTCACTGGGATTAAACATGACAATAGGTCTGCTCTGATTTCATCATCATTTTAAAAAATCATCTATTATTTTTCACTTTATGTTTCTGTGTGGGAGCAAACTGTTGAAATCCATACTTAATGTATACTAAGCTGATCTTCTGTATATTAAGATAATCGAAAATGAATCTTGATGTGAATGGAAGGGGAGAGGGAGTGGGAAAGGGGAGGGTTGTGGGTGGGAGGGACGGTACGGGGGGAAAGCCATTGTAATCCATAAGTCGTACTTTGGAAATTTATATGCATTAAATAAAAGTTTAAAAAAAAAAAAAAAACAAAAAAAAAAAAAACCTTTTGTCCCCCAATGAACTTATCTCTGAATTCCATTTTTCACAAACTTTGGAAGTGTTCACACTATGTTGTAACATGGCCAAATTTGGATCCATAATGTTGAGATATAAACCAGTTCTATAATTTATTATTGTATCCCCTAGAAAAGGTGGCTTTGTGTCTCTAGGCCTCAGTCCTCTCACAGGTGAAATTGGCTTTGAAATAACATTTCCATTTTTTTTAAAAGATTTGTTTATTTATTTGAAGTTACAGAAAGAGAGGGAGAAAAAGAGAAGAAGAGAGAGAGAAAGAGAGAGAGAGATCTTCCATTGCCTTGTTCATTCCCCATGTGGTCACAATGGCTGGGGATGGGCAAGGTTGAAGTCAAGAGCCTGAAATCCCATCCAGGTTTCCATGTGGGTTACAGGACCCAAGAACTCATGCCATCTTCCACTGCTTTCTCAAGCACCTTAGCAGAGAGCTGCATTGGAAGTGGAGCAGCTGGGACGCCAATCTCACACATACAGGGTGCTGGTGTTGCAAGTGAATGCTTAAACTCTGTGGCACAACACCAGCCCTCAAATAACATTGTCAAATTATTATGAGTTAATATATACAAAGTCTTTTGTATTACAGCTGTCACACATTATATGTCCACAACTTTGCAGTCCAACAGAGTCGACCTGGTTGAGGAGACATGAAACCTAGACTCCATCTCTGCACATGTGTGATCTTAGCAATCATCTTGTTATGCTTCAATATCTTGACCTTCACCTCGTTGAGTGTGAAATAATCGGAAGTACTTGCAAAACAAGCATCTCTACCATTGTGGTCTCTTGGAAAGTAGTTTGGCACACTTGAAATGAGAACATCCATAAGTATGGTTTGGTGTATAGACTCACTATGTAAGCACAAGAGAATCAGGACAAAATGATGCTAATAATTTCAGTCATTTCTCAGGAAGAAACAGCGTGGCTCATCCAGGCAAGGGCAGTGATTTCTTAAGACAAAAATGGCACTGTCCAACCAATCCACTGCAATTAGCAGGCTGTTTCTCAGGTATGCTTTATTGCACTGGGAGAGAAAGTTCTCACCAGAAAAAGCTGATGAATACAGGCTGGAGTCCAGGAATGCTCATGCTTGATCTTGTTAGGCTTTTAAAAATGAATCATTCACTTTACTGAAGTAAGTTGATATATAAATTGCACCAAAAGACCCATTTCCTTGAGTTTTAAAAATATTTAATTGACACAAAATATTTGTACATGTTTATGAGGTACAAGATGATAATTCAATACACGTGCACAATGTATAATGATCAAATCAGAATTCTTATCAGTTTCACCTACTCCAATGTTTGCCATTTCTATATGTTGGGAAACTCTTCCTTTGCAGTTATTATGAAATATATCATAAATTGTCATAACCTATAGTTACCATATATAACACAAGTGGATGAGGCATTTTACATGGTTCATTCACAGCTATAAAACATTTCCAGTGACAACAGTATGATCGCAACAACTCAGACTCACAGGAAGGAACTTCTAGAAACACCGCCAAGATCCTTGGCTGGGTCAAGGGTTTTACAACATACATTTTCATTTGAAAGTAGAAATGATCAGATGTCCCCCTAAATTCCCGACTTAACATATTGGAATGAAAGAGGCCTCAATTCTCACTTCTTTATTGTTATTATTTCATAGAAACTCTTTTTTAACAGAGCTTTTTTATTTATTTATTACTAGTGCCCTGATTGATTCCACAGACTTCAGATGGTGCTACTTATTTTAGGCCTCTCTCATCTCGGGCTGCCATACAAAATACGTTCTCCTTATTTTTCTTCTTGGCCATAAGATAGTAAAGGACAGGTTAAAAATGGGGTAGGAGAGACTGACCTCAGAGCAAAGAGAGGGCCATTGCAGCAACCTGGAAATATTGTGCAATGTCAGCATGTTTACAGAGCAATACACACATCTAATCCGTATCTCTGTTGGCCCAGACAAGTGATAAAGTCACGGTAACACATTTGCTGCCCTTCCTAGTCTTCTGGGGTCCAAAGGTCGGAAATCTGTAGCTGCATTACTGATAAAATCCACCAGCTTATTAATTTAAAATGTCACTAAAATAAATGGGGGTTCTTTTGTATGTGTCATCACCAGCACTAGGTTGATGTTGCTAAATATTTCAGCATTCTGCTCTCTGGCTTTGGAACATGATCTATGTCAGGGACATGATGAAATTTTTCCCATCAACAAAATTTCATGAATAAATACATGTGTCAATAGAGGACTGAGCATTAAAATGGAAAGAATGGCAAGGAAAACAATCATTAAAAAATAACACTTTTGGAACTCCGGTTAAAAAGAGAAATAATAATTTAAAAACCCATCAGTTCTGCCCACACATGCTCTCAACAGTGGTTCTAGAACTTAATTCACTTAAAACACAATAATAAAGATGGAAGCAAAGTTTTGCAAGAGTCCTGTCAAGTAGTAATCAGTTAACTCCCTAGGGGTTCAGGCAGGACTTTACACAGGAGGTGATGTAAGATGACATTCATTTTCAGATATAGAGAAGAGCATTATACACCAAAACCAAAGGGGACTTGTTCTAAATGTGAAAGTCTGATCTAATATTTGAAAATCAATTAGGGTAATCCATTTCATCTACAGACTAAATAAAAATCACATGAGTATATCAATAGATGCAGAAGGAGCATTTGATAAAATCTTACAGCCATTGGTGATAAAGTCTTTCAGTAAAACTAGGAATAAAGAGGCTCTTTATCACCTTGGAAAAGAACATCTACAAAGCTCTACAGCTGCCTCCACACTTCATGATGAGAATCTGGGTGCTTTTTCTTAAGATCAAGAATAAGGCAAAGATACCTCCTCTCATCACTTCTTTTAGCATCATACTAGAAGTCTTCCCTAGTGAATAAGACAATAAAAGGAAATAAAAGGTGTATAGATTGGGGTGGGGGGGGATTTGTATTTTTCTCTGTTCTCAAATGCATGGTTATCTATGTAGAAAAAATCCCAAAAATTTGATTAAAAAAAATAACTCCTACATGATTGCAAAGTATTAGGAAATAGAATTGTTAGAGAAAAGTGTGTTGTTTTCCCATGTGTCAAAAATGAAGAAGTGTAATTTGAAATTAAAAATGTAATACTATCTATATCAGCACCAAAAGAAAAAACTGAAGTGCTTAGTAAAAAAACAAACAAATTATCTATCAGGTCTCTGTGCAGAAAACTACAAAACTTTGGTGAAAGAAATCAAAGAAGGTATATACCAATGGAGAAGTATTCCATGTTCATGAATAGGAAGACTTGATATTATCAACATATCAGTTCTTTTCCAACTTGATCTATCCATTAAGTGCAATCTCAATCAAAGCCCCACAAGCAAACTGGTTCAAAAATTTATATGTAAAGGCAAAACACCTAGAATAGCAAATAAAATACTGAAGAATGAAGTTGTAGCTGGACACTCCCTAACTTCAATACTTAACATAGAGCTATAATAAGTAAGACACTTGTTATTGGCGAAAATATAGAGACAGATTCTTTCAAAAGGCACAAACCTACTTCAATAGCACAAGAATTATCTTTCAACATATAGTGCTGGAATAAATGGATATCCATATGCCAAGAAAAAAAGAAACCACCCTATCTAGACTTAGACCTTGTATATTTCACAAAAATTAATTCAAAATGGATCATAGATGCATGAGAAATTATAAAACTTATCAAAGATAATATTATCAGAAAGCATTTAACTGATTTTAGGGGCTAGCAATGAGCTTTTCAGATACACCAAAAACATGACCCAGGATGGCAGACAATAACTAAATTGGACTTTTGTAAAATTAAAAACTCCTCTGCAAAGGACACTACTGAGAGAATAAAAAGACAGGTCCTGGAGTAAAAGATATTTGCAAAGGATAAAAGATGTGTATTCAAAATATACAGAGAACTTTTAAAGTTTGGTAATAAGAAAGTAAACAATCCAATTAAATGTGGGGAAAAGACTTGAATAACCACTTCAACAAAGAACATATAGAGATGTCAAATACACATATTAAAATGTGCCCAATGTCACCTGTCATTTGGAAGTTGGAAATTAAATCAATAATGAAATATTATTACACACCCATTTGAATGGCTAAATTTTAAAATTAAAATGACAGTTCCATATACTGGAGAAGAAGCCAGGCAACAGGAACTCTCATTCGACATTGGTAAAAATGCAGAAGAGTGTACAGTCCTTTGGGAAGATCTTTCAAGTTTTTCACAAACTGTGTAGAAAGAATAAGTGGTTCAGCACTCTTTTGATTTTGGAATCCAGTTTGGTGGTTTCTCAGTGAGTAAAGCATATGCCTATCACTTCACTTACCCATTCAACTTCTAGCTATTCATCCAAAAGAAATGAAAGCATATGTCTACACAATGATTTGTCCTTAGATATTAATAGCAGCTCTATTTGTAATAACTCAAAACTAGAAACAACCTTCATGTCTACCAACAGATGAGTAAATAAAGTATTGTGAAATGACCACACAGTACAATACCACACTGCAGTAAAAATGGATCAATCTTTTAATATTTTCAACAATGTGGATACCTCAAAATAATTATGTTGAGTAAAAGGAAACCACCCCCAAAGAATGCACATGATGATGGTTTCACTCATGTAAAATTCTAGAAAAGTGCTTGGGCCCTGCACCCCATGGGAGACCAGGAAAAGCACCTGGCTCCTGGCTCCTGCCATCGGATCAGCGCGGTGCGCCGGCCACAGCGTGCCGGCCTTGGCGGCCATTGGAGGGTGAACCAACGGCAAAGGAAGACCTTTCTCTCTGTCTCTCTCTCACTGTCCACTCTGCCTGTCAAAAAAAAAAAAAAAATTCTAGAAAATGCAAACTATTATGTAGTGGCAGAAAATAGGTCAGGACTGTGATCTGGATGTTTGTGTAATCCTAAATTGCTATGTTCAAATCCCAATTCCCAACATGATGGTTTTAGGAAGGTACAGCCTTTAAAAGTAATGAGGATTAGACCAGGAGGAAGCACCTGGCTCCTGGCTTCGGGTCGGCACAGCACCTGCTGTAGCGGCCATTTGGTGGGGGTGAATCAACGGAAGGAAGACATTTCTCTCTGTCTCTCTCTCTCTCTCGCTAACTCTATCTGTCAAATTAAAAAAAAAAAGAGTAATGAGGATTTGAAGAGGCCATGGGAGTCACTCCCTCATGAATGGATAGGATTCCCAAGAGACTTGCTTCCTCAAGGAAACAAAGAGCAGGTTCCACTCATGAACGAGGAGGTGGGTCCTCACTGGACACTGAATGTTCTGGCACCTTGATCTTGGACTTTTCAACTTCTAGAACAGTTAGAAACAAATTTCCAGTGTTTGGTAGTTTGTTATAGCAGCTGGAACTATGACAGTCAGTTTTTGCTTGAGATGGGGGTGGATAGAGCAGAATCTGAATGAGTGAGGGATAACAGAGCTGTGAAAGCACTTTTGAGGTGAGGAATGTATGTTAAGTATCTTGATTGTGTCGATGATTTCATGGAAGAAAACTATGTCAAAAGCTATAAAATTTTAATAAGTGCAGTTCTGTGTGTATCAATTATATATCAATAAATTCAAAAGTACATGGTAAGTCCATCCAATGTCCTAACTTTATTTGACTTCCTTTAGGTAACCCCTCCAATGGAAACACCCTAAACTTGGCCAGTGCCTCCATCTCCTCCTGAGGTTTCAAACTTAACACATTGCTTTATTCACATGGCTTGTCATTCCAATTGACTCACTCTCTCAAGACTTCTAACTCTCAACCACTTCAATATTTGTATTGCATGATTCAGATATTTTGCAGATTTTCTAATCTTTGTTGTTTCCTGTTCTAACCCAACCCTCTTAATTCTCTCCACAAGTGCAGACACTACTCTATGAAGATGCCCACCTCAGACTTGAAGGAATATCTATAGACACTATTACTTTCCTTGAATTTTAATTTTTTCCTTTGAAGATTATACTCCATGATATATTATTTCAATCAGTTGTATTATTTCCCATTTTCTTGCGTCTTATTTTACTCTGAAATATCTTACCCTTAGTCCTTCCTTTGCAGTTACTTTATGAATTTCCAATCTTTGACTTTTGTCCTCTCCAGTTCTACCCTCACATGTACCCAAGAGGTGCCAAATTCTGATAGAGAAAAAAAATCGCACAATGTGGAAGATTGGTATGAACACCTGTTTGTCCCTCATACCCACACCCTCCATTCCCATTGCAGTGACAGCAATTCCATTTATAGTTGCTTTGGCCCAAAAACTCCTGGCGAATCATTTTGTATTCTCTTCATTTCACTGCACTCCACTTGTCATGCGTGAAGAAATTCTGTTGGCTTTATCTTTGAAGTTAATTCGGTATTCAGCAACCTCTCAGTAATTCTAATACTACTCTTTTGTTCTCAGTTCCTGTCTCCTCTAACCATGGATCTTGATCATGGTCTCCCTCTGCTTATTCAATTACCCTCTCTATCTTCTACTCACAACACATCATGCAGAATTATCTTTTCAGTGTAAAGGACACTTGTGTCACTTCTCTGCTCACAACCATTCCATGCCTCCCAATGCACGCAGAGTAAATGTCAAAGTTCCTGCATGGCCTACACACCCCACGAGGATCTTCTTTGACCTAACCTTCCGATCCTCCTCCTTGCTCCTTGCCACACTGCCCTCCTTCAGTATGGCAAGTACAGTCCTGCTTTAGGCTGGAATATCCTTCTCTTAGTTGTCTACATAGCTGACTCACCCTCTATGTCAAGTCTTTGCCCAAATATTAGCACTACTTATGAGTCAGCTCCTACTTATCAGCTCTCCGTATCAGTGGGTATCTATAGATTCAATCACCAGTGGATCACAAATATTGGGGAGATCTAGCTTCAATCAGGACTGGTTGCTTCATAAATATGAGGGAGGGGTCTTCAAAATGTTCATAGAAATTGCATATTATGACAAAACTATAAAAAATGTTTTGCACCAAAATAACTTTATGTTTTAATTCTATTTTCCACAAATGTTAATTACCTTCATATACTAGCACATAACAGCACAGGCTGTGGAGTCAAAATGTGGAATTTAAGCCCTGCTCTGTTAAAGTATTTAATCTCTGCATCTCAGTTTCTTTATCTGTAAAATGAGAGTGATTATTTTATCTGATTTACAGAGTTCTTGTGAGGATTAAAAAGAACTAATACATTCAAAGTAAGTAGAGTTTCGGCTAGAACACACTAGTCATTCAGTAAATGTTAGCTATTTCCTCTCCCCCCTCTTTTTTTAAAGATTTATTTATTTATTTGAAAGTCAGAGTTACACAGAGAAAGGAGAGGCAGAGAGAGAGGTCTTCCACCTGCTGGTTCACTCCCCAATTAGCCACAATGGCCAGAGCTGCGCTGATCCGAAGCCAGGAACCAGGAGTCAGGAGCTTCCTCTGGGTCTCCCATGCAGGCACAGGGACCCAAGAACTTGGGCCATCCTCCACTGCTATGCTAGGCCACAGCAGAGAGCTGGATCGGAAGAGGAGCAGCCGGGACTAGAACCAGTGCCCATATGGGATGCCAGTGCTTCAGGCCAGGGTGTTAACCTGCTGTGCCACAGTGACCCCCCCTTCCCTTCTTTTTTTTTTTTATTTTTTTATTTTTTGACAGGCAGAGTGGACAGTGAGAGAGAGAGAAGCAGAGAGAAAGGTCTTCCTTTGCCGTTGGTTCACCCTCCAATGGCCGCCGCGGCCGGCGCGCTGCGGCCAGCGCACCGCGCTGATCCGATGGCAGGAGCCAGGAGCCAGGTGCTTTTCCTGGTCTCCCATGGGGTGCAGGGCCCAAGCACCTGGGCCATCCTCCACTGCACTCCCTGGCCACAGCAGAGAGCTGGCCTGGAAGAGGGGCAACCGGGACAGAATCCGGCGCCCCGACCAGGACTAGAACCCGGTGTGCCGGTGCCGTAAGGTGGAGGATTAGCCTAGTGAGCCACGGCACCGGCCCTCCTCTTCCCTTCTTAAGATCTTATAAAATGTTACACAAAGGAACTTTAAAAAGCTCATGGAAAATGGAATTAAAAGAGTTAATTTTGGGTGCAAAAATTTTGAAATCCATGCATATCTTTCCATAATGTGTGGTTTCCATGAACTTTTGAAGACCCCTATATTCTCAGATTTCAAAAATTGTTCTCACTAAAATGAAATTTTCTTCCAATTCCATTTCTCATAGATGCAATAAAGTATTTTGGTATCTATCCTCAAGCGTACTTGCTCCACATTCTCAATAAATTAACTTGTCCAAATTCAGCAGAAACAAATAGAGTGCATCACACAAGGACTCTTCTTCCTCCTTAAAAGTCAGGTCTGTCTTCACTCTCTTTTGTCTCAGTGGAGGAGGTGACCCTTCTTTCCAGGGCCCATGAAGTCCTTGTGTTCTGCAAACCTTATGTTCTCGTATTGTTGAAAATAATGTTCATCACCTATTAGTCACTCCCTCCCTATGTATCTTCAATCTTTCTACTTCTATGAGATTTCTCTTTCAACGCATATACACAGTGTCCTCTCTCAAGCCACTTTCTTCAAATTCAAGTCTTTTTCTAAGTTTTATTCCTCCATCCCCTTTTCATTGCAAAGTTTCTTGTAGCAGTAGAATATGTTGGATTTCTACCCCATCTCATGTACTGTGTTCTTTCAGTGCCCAGCATTCTTTTTTTTTTAACTTTTATTTAATGAATATAAATTTCCAAAGTACAGCTTATGGATTACAATGGCTTCCCCCCCATAACGTCCCTCCCACCTGCAACCCTCCCCTTTCCCACTCCCTCTCCCCTTCCATTCACATCAAGATTCATTTTCGATTATCTTTATATACAGAAGATCAGTTTAGCATACATTAAGTAAAGATTTGAACAGTTTGCTCCCACACAGAAACATAAAGTGAAAAATACTGTTTGAGTACTAGTTATAGCATTAAATCTCAATGTACAACACACTAAGGACAAAGATCCTACATGAGAAATAAGTACACAGTGACTCCTGTTGTTGACTTAACAAATTGACACTCTTGTTTATGGCATCAGTAATCACCCTAGGCTCCTGTCATGAGCTGCCAAGACTATGGAAGCCCCCTGAGTTCACCAACTCTGATAATATTTAGACAAGGCCATGGTCAAAGTGGAAGTTCTCTCCTCCCTTCAGAGAAAGGTACCTCCTTCTTTGATGACCTGTTCTTTCCACTGGGATCTCACTTGCGGAGATCTTTCATTTAGTTTTTTTTTTTTTTTTCCCCAGAGTGTCTTGGCTTTCCATGCCTGAAATACTCTCATGGGCTTTTCAGCCGGATCCACATGCCTTAAGGGCTGATTCTGAGGCCAGAGTGCTGTTTAGGACATCTGCCATTCTATGGGTCTGCTGTGTATCTCACTTCCCATGTTGGATCGTTCTCTCCCTTTTTTATTCTATCAGCTAGTATTTGCAGACACTATTCTTGTTTATGTGATCCCTTTGGTTCTTAGTCCTATCACTATGATCAATTGTGAACAGAAATTGATCACTGGGACTAGTAAGATGGCATTGGTACATGCCACCTTGATGGGATTGAATTGGAATCCCCTGGTATGTTTCTGACTCTACCGTTTGAGGTAAGTCAGCTTGAGCATGTCCCCAATTGCACATCTCTTCCCTCTCTTATTCCCACTCTTATATTTAACAGCGATCACTTTTCAGTTAAGTTTCAGCACTTAAGAATTGTGTATTGATTACAGTATTCAACCAAAAGTATTAAGTAGAACAAACAAAAAAAATACTAAGAGGGATAACATATTAAGTTGCTCATCAACAGTCAGGGGAGTGCCCAGCATTCTGGCATTCCTTCCACAGCTCCAGAGAAATTGCTCTCATGAAGATCATGAATGGCCTCTGTGTTTTCCCACTCAGTGGTCTACTTGAGAGTTTATGGCCTAGACTGCATGAATCTCTCTCTCTGTTACCTTTGATGAGATTTTCTGGTTCTCTTCTGAGCTTCATGACTTGTCTGTCTAGGCTACAGAATTGTTTCTTTCCTTTAAATGTCCATGTTCTTAGTCTTCAGCTCTTCTCACTCAACACTGAAGCTTGTTCATGCGAGCACACTAAACCACGTATCACCTCCTGGATGATGATTCCCCACATGTGGGAAAAAGTCCACACATCCTTAATTAAGTGAATCTAAAAAAAAAAAAAAAACTCATTGGTTCCCATATGTGGCCTGTTATCAAAATATCTGGGTCTTTCAATCTTTGTATCTCACTGAATGATGCTACCATCCGTCCATCCATCCATTTGCCCCCAGCAGAAATCTGGCAGGCATCCCAGATTCTTTTTTTCTCATTTAGTGCTCATATCAAATTACCAAGTCCTACAGATTCTATGTTTTAATATCCACTCATATCCATGCCATTCTCTCTATCCCCAAAGCCATTACTTTAATCCAAGCCCTCATCCCTTCTTGCCTGGATTACTGCAACTGCCTCCTAACTGCTCTCTCTGTCTGCAGCCTGGCACAACTCCAATCCCTACTCCAGTCCGTTGCCAATGTGTTCTTGCTAAAAGACAAATCTGATCATGTCATTGGCCTGCTTACGTTCCTTCAATGGCTCCCCATAGCTTCCAGGATAAAGTTGAAACTGTTTAGCTTAACACACATGGTACGTCATGATGTGATGCCTGTATAATTTCTTTTTTTTTCTTTTTCTTTTTTTTGACAGACAGAGTGGACAGTGAGAGAGAGAGACAGAGAGAAAGGTCTTCCTTTGCCGTTGGTTCACCCTCCAATGGCCGCTGCGGCCGGCGCGCTGCGGCAGGCACACCGCGCTGATCCGATGGCAGGAGCCAGGTACTTATCCTGGTCTCCCATGGGGTGCAGGGCCCAAGGACTTGGGCCATCCTCCACTGCACTCCCTGGCCACAGCAGAGAGCTGGCCTGGAAGAGGGGCAACCGGGACAGAATCCGGCGCCCCGACCAGGACTAGAACCCGGTGTGCCGGTGCCGTAAGGTGGAGGATTAGCCTAGTGAGCTACGGTGCCGGCTGTATAATTTCTATTGCATATCTCTTCATTCATCGTCACAGACTCTTCACTCACACTCGTACATTATTTGACATTCAGCAAATGTTCCATGCTGTTTCCCTATACTGTCACAACTGGAGAGTGGGATGCCTTTCCTTCTTCCCACCTGACTGACTGCTTCTCACCTCAACACCACTGTCACTATGGAATGCACCAAGGTAGAAGCTGGGCAACTCCATATTAATTTTACACATCCCTTTCCCAACCACTAATATGTATTGACATCAATGATATGCATTGTTTATGTACTTTTCAAACAGTATCACACTTAAGTCTTGCAATCATACTTCAAGACAGCAATCTTATCACCCATCTCCTAATTATGGTGAATAAATTGTGGTTTTGAGAAGTTCTATAACTGAATAAATTCATGCAGCTTAAAAATGACCCAACTTTCCTGTCTCCAATGCCTGTGTCCTAAAATTATACCAAAACTGCTTTATTATGGAGCAAATGAATGGTTGAATCCAGCACATGTCAGGTTAATGAGAAGAAAATACGTGAGTAAGTTTGACTTGGGAAATACTAAATTTGAGGCACTCCCAGGGTCTCCCAGTTGGAGGTTGGCTTGGGAGCAAATGATCTAAGCTAGAGGAGAGGACATGTGACTCCTCAGTGAGAGCGAGTTCTGTGGCATGGCAGGTATTGCCACAAACACGTGATTGAGGGAAAAGCCACAAGAACCAAGTATGACCTTGGAGAAAGACAAGGCAAAGGAATTCCAAAGCAGAGACCAGTGTGGGAGTGGGAAGCTCCAAAGAAGAAAACCCTAAAAGCATCTCCATTGTTAATGGCATGGGGCTGTCAAAAGAAGGATGAAACAGTAGCAAGCTCATCCCCAGCCTGTGGCTGGCCCTTGACTGCATGGCCCAGGCTACCTCCTGGACCCCCTCTGTCAGTTGCAAGACAACTTTGCCTCCTTCATGGGGAGGAGTACCCTGTGCTCCCCTGTGAGAGGGGGTCTTCAGCACCCTCTATGGTCCAGGGAGATGGAATTCTAATTCTGCCTTCCTAATTGCCATAGAGCCTATTGAGGTTGATAGACTGATAGACAATGCCTAAAGTTAATTGTATTTAAACATTGAGAAAACAAATAGCATTTAAAAATGTCTTTCTTGGGCACATTTAGCTTAACATGGTAAGGAGACATAAATTTGCCATTATATTGTTGTCCTGGGTAAAAGTACCAGAGAAGGCATTCTGCAAAACACACTGGCTCCTTCAGCCTTCTCCTCCAGTTTCCTCGGCCTTGTTCTTGCTCTTTCAGACATGTGAGTTGTTTACGCCCAAATGTTTCAGGCCTCACACGTGCTCTCTGGCAGAGAGCTGTACTTCTGTGGAAAATTCTCTCCTTCTCACACGTCCCTTTTTTGACATCCCAAATGTTATTCCTTCTGAAGTGCTTGAAGTTGTCAAAATTGGGAGGGGGCATCGCGGAGTGTGAGCCACCCTCCAGGGGGAGCATCTTACAGGGACTGGGAGTGCAACTTGCCCAAGAGCAGAGGGACTCGCCAATCGCCTGGTTTTCTCACATGTCGCTCTCATTTTAACTAGGAAATGGAAAGCCAATACCAAAGGATCTTTCCAGCATTTAAAGAAAATGAAAAAAGCACACGAGCTTTAGCAAATAAGAACAAGAGATTACAAAGCGTTTCCCCGCAGCCCACGGCAGTCTGCCAGTGCACCGGCACTTGTCCTTGAGGCCATGGAAAGGCTCAGTGTGGAGAGATCCTACCTGGTAATGACTCAGCTTGCAGCATTGCAGGATTTCTTGTTAAGCATGCCAAGTTTCCCTGCGCAACTTCAATGCATCCTGATAGACCCCTCTTTCCTTTAGCCAGGCTTAGCGATGCAGCAATGGATGTGGTATCACTCCATCTCCCAGTGCAGGTGAGAGAGAGAGAAGGAGAGAAGCAGCTGGAGTCATGGACCATTTCTCACAGCTCGGACTGTTCCATAAGTGTAGGTTTTGTCTTTTTGGTTCTTTCTTTTTAGAATATAGGACTTACCCAATGTGGCAGCCCAGTGGTCCTGTAATAGTTTGAAAAGAACCACTCAGAAGCATGCAGACTCCATAGCCAGTTCCTCCAGGTAGCTGAGGTCAGCTCAGGAAAGAAATGCCAGCAAAGACACTGGTGCCATGAAGAGAATTTGCTCCTGCAGAGTCAGGCTGATTTCTCTTTGTTTCAAGGTCAGTGGTCAGTTGTCAGGTATTCCTCTTCTCTAGCTTTATTGCAGTCTTACTCAAACAATAGAATCCAAAGCTATGTTTACCAAAAAGCCTGAACTGTGACAGTTTGTCTGAGATGCTGTGTCAAGTCTGCATTCATCACAGTTGTTGTCGACTCCCAGTGACAGCCCCCTTCCCACCATGAGCTTAGCTGGAAGCACCCCTTCAATACTCTGGTGGTGGATGCTTTATAAGGCAGCTGGAAGAATGTACTGTTCTGTAAAGTCATACACACACACACACACACACACACACACACACACCTGTTGGCTCTGTTGGCCTAAATATCTTGCTAATGGAACTAACATCACAGATCCAATCCATGTGTTCCCAAACAACACACCAAGACCCACAGGCTCAAGCTGTTTGTACCTTTAATTCCCCCCAAAATCCTTCATGTAATATCTTAATATCCCCGTACACTTCTCAGGAAATATTTGTTGACTTGAATATAACCAGTCAAGAGCATGGGTGACACATCAGAAACACATCTTCAGTCTTGGGAAAAACAACTCCAGTTGCATTCCCTGCTACGAGTGGATCAAACACAGACTCTGGGCCTCACACCACAGTTGCTCATATTCTTCACTGTCCTTTTCACTACTAAATCAACAATTCTGTGATGTTATTCCTAGTTCAATGGTAAGTACTACAAAATGGTTACTAACTACTGTTACTATCTCTTCTCTGGACAATAATAACTTCTAATAGCACTGTTAACTCTAATAACATTATGCCTGAATCTAGGCCATGTGTTTATTCTGTGTAATTGCCTAATAAATGGCCCTTAATTTTATTAGAACATTTAGTAGCACAAGATTGGAATTGTTTTCTCATAGTAAAAAGGATCTAGATAGGCAGGAAGAAATTACTTCACAAGCAAATGACTATTTTTGCTTTTCAACTTGGTATCAAAACTAGCAAAGAAGTTCAAGAAAACCCATGTAATGAATTGTACATGATAAACAGTGACCCAAGCTCTCTCTTGAAAATTGAATAGTGGTCTTCCTTACTAACTGGTTTGACTATTATTCACATATTTAAAACATCCTTGAGGTGATAAACTAGTTGGTTTTAGGAAAGAACAAAAAAGTAAGGAAAATAAAAAACAGTCGTTGAGATGTCCAGAATGGTAACTATTACCAGATTGCAAGTAAGTGCTATAAATTCCACTCCTTGTAGTCACACGCAAGCAGTTCTCTCTTTGTTTAATTGATCAGGTTGTTAGAACTTGGGGTAGTGGAGAAGGTTTATTAACTTAAAAGCTTTCATCTACTAACCAGAAGAAAACCAAGCTTGTTGGATATAAAGCCATTTTTTTCCTTCTATATTTATCACCTTTTCGTCTGGGCTCACTATTGGCACTTCATTCCCTCCTAGAAATCATGCTAGGCTTACTCTAGGCAAAAATCAAGCATCCAGACCCCTGTGGATTTTCGTGCTGGTGAGCTAGAGAATTGTGGTACTGTGTGTGGAGAGATGAGCTAAGAATCCTAAAGGCACTGCCAGGGGCCAGCCCTGTGGCGTAGTAAGTCAAGCATCCACCTGCAGTGCTGGCATTCCATATGGGCACCGGTTCAAGTCTCAGCAGCTCCACTTTATATCTGTCTCTCTCCTGATGGCCTTGGGAAACAGTAGAAGATAGCCCAAATATTTGGGCCTCTGCACCCACATTGAACCCCAGAAGAAGCTCCTGGCTCCTGGTTTTGGATCGGCCCAGCTCTGGCCATTGTGGCTCTTTGGGGAGTGAAACAGTGGATAGAAGACCTCTTTCCCTCTTTCTGTCTGTAACTATATCTCTCAAACAAATAAATAAATCTGTAAAAATAAATAAATCTTTTAAAAAAGGCATTTCCATAGGAAAATAAATGTCTCAACATGGCAAAGATACGATAACCTTTAAAACATTCAAAAGCTGCCTATTCCTAAAACTCCCCAAGTCATCTTGCTTTCATTAAAACATACGGTTATCACACACAATACATGAGTTCTTGACTATTTAAAAGGAGATTCAATATGAACATTCGTAATCATGTTTTAAAATGGTTTATTTTTATTTGAAATGGGGTGGGGGGAGAGAGAGAGATTCCATCCACTTGTTCACTTCTCCAGCCAAACAGCATCAGCTGGGCCAGGCTGAAATCAAGAGCATGGATCCCCATCAGGATCTTCCACAGGGGTGGCAGAGAGCCAAGTACTTGAGTTAACATCTGCTGCTTTCCAGGATGTGCATAGAAGGAAGCTCTATCTGAAGCAGAGTAGCAGGAGTTCTAACAAGACACTATGATGTGGGATGTAGGCACCCTAAGCAGGGTCTTACCACTGTGCCACAGTACCCACTCCACATGAGCATTTTTAAAAGGCACCAGGATAGCATTCACCCAGGAGATATTTCTGATCAGAAACCTTGGGCTGATGACACAACTAAAAAACAAGAAACGTGTATCCACCCTTAGAGAGTTTCCAATCTTGTAGGAAAGACAGACAAGAAACAAGTAACTCAACAAAAGGAGTTAAGGCACAGGACTTGTGGTGCAGCAAGTTAAGCTGCTGTTTGGGATGCTGGCTTTCTATACTGGAGTTGTCTGGTTCTAGTCCTGCCTACACTGTGCTTTGTGCTAACTCCCCATTAACACATCTGGAGTCAATGAATAATGGCCCAAGTATTTGGGTTTGTGCCACTCATGTGAGAGATGCAGATGGATTTCCTGGCTCTTGTCTTCATCTTGGTCTAGCCTGGCTGCTGCAGGCATTTGAGGCATGAAGCAGTAGATGAATGGCTGCTGTAGGGTTTTGAGGTTTGAATCAGTGGATGGAAGAGTTTTCCCTCCCCCTCTCTCCTCTATCACTTAGTCCTTCAGATAAATAAGTAAATATTAAAAAGGAGTAGGAAAGTGAGGAACATTCCATGAGAGAGGTGTACTGAACCATGCAGGGAGAGCTAACCCACTGATACAAGACAGCTTCCATAAGAAAGAGAGACATTTACACTGAGAGGTACAGAGTCAGCTAAGGGAAAGTAGGAGGAGAAATTCCTAGTAGGAAGACCTACCTGATGTATGAGCTCTCAACCAAAAGGAAAATCTGAGAACCACCAGGAGGGCTACAGGTTGGAGAGGGAAGAGGAGGGTGTTGAGATCCCTTGAGACAGGTTGAGTATCCCTTCTCTAAAATACTTGGGAGCAGGGTGTTTGCAAAGACGTGTTTTAGAATTATACCTTTTCTCAGATTTTGGAAAGTTTGCATATACATAATGATACATCCTTGGGATAGGAATTGTATTCATCCATTTTCCGTTATTGTAATAGAGTAACTGAGGCTGGGTACTTTAGAATACACAGAGATTTACTATTTAGCTCACAGTTGTGGAGGCTGAAAGTCTAAGATCTGGCACCCCACCTGTGGGGCCTCTAGTGAGTACCCCCTTGGCTACATAACAACATGCTGGATAGAATCACATTGAGAGCCATTGTGGAAGGGAAAGACCACATCGTAGGACAGGAAGCCAGGGAGATGCAGGGGTTAGGCTCATTCTCTATAACAACCCACTTTATAGGAACCTACCAGAGTCCCGGAAGAACCACACTGATCTCTTCAAAGGATGAGGCCTCCAGTGGCCAACCGACCTCCTTGTAGACCCACCTCTTTCAGGTCCCACCACATCAACACCACAACGCTGAGGCCAAGCTTCCAGTACATGAGCTCTCAGGAGCCAAGGCACTTCCAAATCATAATGGAACCCCGATCTAAACACAACATTTATTTATGATTCATATACACAGACAAATCTGGAAGGAGGTTTTACACAACACTGTTCGTAAGTTTGTGAATGACGGATGGTTTTCTTGGAGCGGAATTTTATGCTTGTGGCATGATGTGAGCACTGACAAGGGGCAGATTTTGAATCATGCTGAATTTTAGATCTTGGGTTGCAGAATGCCCTGCTCGTATGGAATGAATGTGGAGCTGCAGGTGGCGTGGTCTCTGAGGTCCTTGTAAGCCATGTTGAAGCTTGTCTGTTTGCTGTTGTGGCTGATAATGCTAAATCAAACTGCCTCTTTGTGTAAAGTGTAGATTTTTCTGTCCAAGAACACAGAAACTTACAGTTGAAATTTCCTTTAGACGAGATCTAATCCAATAGTTTTGGACTAATCGGTGCAGAAATTCTTCCCTTAAACACACCCTGTGGTGCTGTAGAACACATTGTTTGTTTTCATCTGTAGCTCAAATTGTTAGAAATTTCTTTCAACCCGCCCAGCTTCCTTGAAACTTCCACCCCTAGTTATGCCCTCTGGACTTTCACAGAAACAGTCTAATCCTTTTCCCACCTGACAGCTTTTCAAATGTTTGAAGACAGCTATCTTGTCCTGATTATGTCTTCTCAACCTGAGGCTAAAACCCCTAATTCTCTCACCTGCTTTTCAAAGCACAAGATTCTAGACCTGCTCCCCACGCTGATGGTGCTCCTCAGGACAGGCCTTAGTTTGTCGAGCAAAAGCAAACCACAGCTGCTCTTGAGAATAAATCTCAATACATAAACCTAGACTATTTTCCTTACCTAATCACCGTTGCACACATTGTGAAAAATGCATCACTAGGCAATTTGATCATTGTGTGCACATGATAGAATATACTTACCCAAACCTACTACACACCGAGGCTTTATGGCTAGCCTATTGCTCTTAGCCTATGAACCTGTACAGCATATTACTATACTGAATACTCTAGCAAGTCTAATACAATGATAACTACTTGTGTATCTGAACATATTTTTTTTAATTTTTAAAAAAAGATTTATTTATTTATTTGAAAGAAGTGGAGAGAGAGGGGTCTTCCATCCACTGGTTCACTCCCCTGTTGGCCACAATGGCCGGAGCTGTGCTGATCCAATACCAGGAGCCAGGAGCTTCTTCTGCGTCTCCCAAGTGGGTGCAGGGGCCCAAAGACTTGGGTCATCTTCTACTGCTTTCCCAGGGCATAGCAGAGAGCTGGATTGGAAGTGGAGCAGCTGGGACTCGAACTAGCACCCATATGGGATGCCGACACTGCAGGTGGTGGTGGCTTTATCTGCTATGCCACAGCACCAACCCCTCTAAACACATTTAAACACAGGAAAGGTACAGCAAAAACACGAGGCGACAGGAATTTTTGCTCCATTGTAATCTCATGAGCTGCTATAGTATATGCTATCCATAACTGACTGGAACAACTTTAAGAGGTGCATGACCGTATATATTTTCCTTGCCTTAGACTACAACATCTGGCATACCTGTTATTGAGAGACCACAAATTGTCTCTGTAGATGCAGTGAATCTTCAAGGGCTTGGTACAGTGTCCTGAAAAGCAAGCATTGCATAAATATCATTGGTGGACTGGATGACCCTTTCTATGTTTATTCCTGGACAAATGACATGGTTGAGCAGAGTCTGCAGGATCTGAAAGAGCTTGCATTTCAGGAAGATGGGTGTGACACACCTGCTGACTTCAGGGACCAGCACAAGTCTGATGGGTTCTGCACAGCTAGCCTGCAACAATGCAATCAGCAACGGCGGACAAAGGCACCCTTGCCGAAATCATCCACGTGTTCCATTCACCTCTGTTGGAAAATTTTATTCTTACTTTCAAATTCTGCCAGCCCAGGTGCCAGCAGGTAGCCCAAGGCTGAGGTTTCAGGGCACCCGGGTAACCAATGTTTTGATCCCAGTGCTTCAGTATAGGGTGACAGATAGGAGGTACAAGAGCAAGGAGGTTGAGATATTTTTTGTTTTGTGATTATGTCACCCACCTCACTTAAAATTGATACCAGGCAACATGTTTATCATGATAAAAAAAAACCACGGTGTTACTAACTGTTCAGTCTCATGGAAAAGATGTGCATACACATTAACAACTGAGATACAGCAAAGCAAGATGCACACATGACAAGTTGATGCAGGCTGAAAAAAAAAAAGAATCCAAAATGCTTCCTGTCCCTGTGATAAACAATGCTGAGAAGAAGCAAAAATAACTAAGCTACTCGCTTCTGGAAGATAAGACAGGAACCAAGTAAAACAGCTTATTTATCAAGACTAACAGCTTGCTTGTGAAGATTTGCTTCAAGACCCTCAACCCACAGTAGCATCATTCCAAAGCCATTATGTCATCAACCCTGGCTGAACCCAAGCAGCTCTCCACCTTGCGTGACCTGCTGTGAAATCACCCAGCCGGCGGAGCTCTGACTACTCCACTGTCACGGTGCTGTTCTTCCCGATTCGTGGACACAGCACGTGAGACGCCACCCGTCCCTCAAATGCCTACTCTCTTTCTTAGATCTAGATCCTCCCTCTGAGCTCAATTTGCCTTTGAAAAACTACTTCATGACCACTAATGTTTTATGGTTCATAAACACCACTCGATTCTCTTATGAAGTAGAAAGCATGGCTCTTGTTAAAAATTATTTATCTATTTTTTTTCTTTATTTAGAAAGGCAGAGAGGCATAGGCAAGGGGAGGGGATGGGGAGAGATTGAGCTCCCATTGGGTGGTTCACTACTAGTAAGCCTGCAACAATCAGGGTTGGGTCAGGTGAAAACCAGAAGCCAGGAACTCCATCTGGTCTCCCATGTGAGTGGCAGAAACCCAAATACTTGAGCCATCACCTGCTGCCTCCCTGGGTGTGTTTTTACACAAAAGGGGCCAGGACTCCAACCCAGGCACTCTGGTAGGGAATACGAATGTCTCAAGTGGCAGCGTAACTTCTGTGGCAAACGCCTGCCATGCACGATTCTTCTTTAAGTGCAACTTTAGCGCAATCTTCCTGCCAAGGTGTTTTGTCAGAAAATGTGGTTGGTTCTTTAATGCATAAGAACAAAAATGTAACACAAAATCTTTGGAAGGCGCCCACAGGTCCATAAGGGGAGAGGGATCAGAAAATAAACAGGCTTCTGTGTCTAATTGTAGGAGAAAAGAGAGACAATGAGGAGAAAGAGGAACCAAGAGAAAGCAGGAGAGTGAATGAAAAGGCAAAGCCAAGACTGAAAGACAAAGAGGCACAACAAAAGACAGGGCAGATTTCACCTCATTTGCATACACCAGCTCTTGTCCTGAGTCCCCACTGTGCTGTGCCTTCCATACAAACTCCTCTGTCCTTTTATAAAGTTGCAAGACTTCTAACACTCATTTAGAATCTACACTTCTCAGGCAAAATTACTCCACACTGAACCCAGGAAGCTGTGACAAAAACAATAACACAGACTCCTTTTTGGCACCTCACAGTGCCTATGAGTTGAAAATACACCCTTCTGTCACATTAAAGCAAGCGGAGCAGTCACAGCACGGTACGTTTGAAGATAAGGGAGAAAGCTCCCATGGTTTTAATTGGATTAGGTCATCGGTTTTCACCTGTTTTTTCTCCCCCTATAAGTTTTCCTTCAAGCAGTATTAGTTTCTGGCTGAAATATTTTGTGTGTTTGCTGGATCACACGAATGAGCAACTGCAAAATCCCCTCTGCCCCGTGGCCCAGGTCTCTGCAGCTGTGCGCATTCCAGAGAGAGAGTCTTAGCTGAGGCTGCCATCTTGGACGTCAACACGCCGAGAGAGGGAATTCACAGGGTCGTTTCAATAAATGGCTGATCAGCAAGAGAAGCATGGAACAAAAACGTTTCCAAAAAATGCTGTTAACCCACACAGGAAGTTGAAAGCTGTGAGAGGAGCTTTGAGAATCCTATTCACCTCTTAAGCGAACCAGACAGAGGTGGAATCTCTAGGAATTCCAAGGAAGTCCAGTGAGCTCCACAAATTTGTTAAGCCTGGCCCTGCCTCTTGCTTGGCTTATCTAAAGTGAAGATGAAATCTGGCGTGCAGTAACTAGACAATGAGTGTCTAAGCTGAGAATCACAGTATCCCAGTTAAGCAGTATCTGCCTCTCAGCACCATCACAACCAGTTTGGCATGTAAGCACAAGCCCATGCCGCATACTGGTGGAAAGGCATCAGCCACATTAGCCAGCCACATCTTCAAAGAGCCTCCAAGAGCCATCGAATAATTGCAGTTTTCTTTAAGCAAAGCAAATATATCCCATATTCCATGAAAAGCAAATGGGAATTATATACATACACACACACATTCTCTCTTCATAAAATATTGCAAACATGACCAGAAATGGCTCAGAATGCTGTGTGAATAACTAATGTGTTTTCATATTATATTTTTTATAGATTTTTTTTTTTGACAGGCAGTTAGACAGTGAGAGAGAGAGAGAGAGAAAGGTCTTCCTTCCTTTGGTTCACTCCCCAAATGGCCGCTATGGCCGGCATGCTGCGCCGATCTGAAGCCAGGAGCCAGGTGCTTCCTCCTGGTCTCCCCTGCGGGAGCAGGGCCCAAGCACTTGGGCCATCCTCCACTGCCTTCCCGGGCCACAGCAGAGAGCTGGACTGGAAGAGAAGCAACCGGGACAGAACCAGTGCCCCAACCGGGATTAGAACCTGGAGTGCTGGTGCTGCAGGCGGAGGATTAGCCTAGTGAGCCACGGCGCCAGCCTTTCATATTATATTTTAATCCTCTGTAGTCATACAGTTTTTTAGCAAGTTGTATTAAATATTTCAAATTATGAGATTAATCTAGACACTCACATATCAGATGCACACATGCCCAAGAAACATCTTTCTTTGAGTGAAGTATTTGCTTCCCCAAAGGGCTAATGAATATAGGAGTTCCTTTTTTTACAACAGGTCTTTCGTCAAAATGTCTTCCTTCTAAAATACTGCTAAGATTATGAAAATTCAATAAAATTATCCACTTATTTATAGTTAGTGATATTTTTCATGGTATTATATATCTCGAAAACTGATCTCCCCTGTGTCAGCAAAACCTAAATTTGCCATTATTCTTTTTGCTTTCCCTTATTTTTCTTACCATCACTGCTTTTAAACCATAATCTGCTGTATTATTTTGGATGTTCCACGGGGGTTTATAAGATCTACAGATAAATGTAGTGATTGGGAAGAAAGAGCTAAATTGAGGCATCGTTTCAGATATACAGGAATTTTACACAAAATACTTATGATTGCAATTTATAAAAATATGCAGTGTGCTTCATGATTATATCTAGAATGACCTAAAAAATTAGTTGTTCTTAGTTTAAAAAACATGAAATTGGATCATTGTTCAATTAGCATTCTGTGTTCTCATTATAAAAAGAGAATCCAATTAAATTATTTCTATATTCCCTTATTTCAAGCAATTTTTAAATTCATGTTCTGCTAGACTTTAATCAGGAACTGACCTCACGAAGCCCTGTTAATAATAAGAAACTAACATTAGTATTTTACCTCTTGTAAGTATTATATAGTAAAAATGTTTTTATTTGTGAATATAAAAACATTGGTGAATACTCCAAAAGAACTCATGTTTCAGCTGTTGTTTCTAGAGATAGGACTTTCTAAATAATGGGTGAATTCTAATAGAGACATTTAAATTTCACTTGTGCGATAGGACCACTTCCTGTCAAGAAGCTTGATAACTTGGACAAGTGAACTAGGAGAGATTAATTCTTTGGAGCAGAAAAGCCTCATGCTTTTCTACATTGTATTAAATATTAAATACAAATCATCACTTGTATTTTCCTAAACTTCCAAGATAACTTTCTTGGGCTACTCTAAGATATATTTTATAACAGTAGATTGCTCATATTATACATTTATTTCCAACATATTACTCATGGATTTTATATATATTTACGTATATATATAATATATATATATAATATATATAATATATAATACGTAAATATATATAAATTTTCCTCTCTTTTGATAATATATACTGTTTTATAGTAATGGAGTGTTCTACTACAATTTGATATGCTAATTAATATAAACACATCACCCACATTCTTCAAAATTATCTTTTCTCTACTGCCTCCAGGAGGTTCTGGAGTATAAACAGATTCATTTATCCACATTGGGTGACTTAAAAACCAGATATATTTTTCAGATCCTTACTTGTTACTCTTTGGTCCACAGCAACAAAATAGGAAAATTGTTGAATGAGTCATTTTTACCAAGGTTAAGAATCTAAACATTGCTTTGAATTCTTTATAAAAAACAAAATTAGCAAGTTCCAGGGATCAGTCCTTCCACCAAAAAAATCTTACCAAAACAGAGCAAAGCAATTGAGCTAAGCAGAACTGTCTGAAGCAACAATCAATGATTTTGAAGTCCTAGAGTCTAAGAAAATACTTTTCAACATCTAGGAGAACACTTGATGAAAATGAAGCTGATACATTTCATTGAATTTTTTTAAAAGATTTATTTATTTATTATTGAAAGGCAGAGTTACAGAGAGGCAGAGAGAGAGAGTGAAGTCCTCCATCCACTGGCTCACTCCCCATATGGCCACACCATCTGGAGTTGGGTCGATTTGATCCTGGTTCTTGGATTCTGGGTCTCCCATGTGGGTGCAGGGGCCCAAGCACTTTGGCTATCTTCTACTGCTTTCCCATGCCATAGCAGAGAGCTGGATCAGAAGTGGAACAGCCAGGACTTGAACCTGTACCCATATGGGATGCAGGCACAGCAGGCGACAGCCCTACCCATTATGCCACAGCGCCAGCCCCGCATTTCACTGAAGCTTAGTGATTTGCTTAGCAACAATGTCACTCCACATACCCAAGCCCCACATCGCGCAGCCATGGGAGCTGACTCCATGATCCTGGTGTGAGTAGCTGGAGTCAGATTAGGCAGTCATCTACCCTGCCACCAAAATAGGAATTATGCATTTTGATACTTGTTTTTAATCACTGACGAACCAGCACAGTGACTAGACATTATATTAACCCATTCTAATTGAAATATATTCTCCCATTGCATAGAACATTTTAAAAACCAGATTGTTTTTCCTTTTTATTGGATTCAACCATTTAAGGTAAACTTTGCCAGGCCCCTGGTTGACTTTAGAAATGTATCATGGGTAATCCAGAGAGCACATGTGACAAGAAATGGTGTCTTTCAAAGAACAGTCTTGGTAAGTCACAAAATAAGAAGACAACTGAAAGCTTCATTGAACAATACTGGGGAGGGTGGAGAATCATATTTCTAGAATTTCCACATTACAAGAGCCAAAATTTTCAGTTCTCAACAACAAAGTATAAAGCATACAAAAAATTAGGAGAGTGTGGCCATTCACAAGATAAAGAGAAATTAACAGAAGCATCACAGATTTTGAACTTAATAGACTAAATTCTTTGTCTTAAATATGCTTAAAGAAATGAAAAGAAATGACATAAAACAAAGGAAATCAAGATAACAAAGTATAAATAAGAAAAGAACATCAATCAAGAGATGGATATTATTTTATATGAATCAAATAGAAATATGGAGCCAAAAGTAAAAAATATACTGGAGAGGAGCATGGGGGATCAACAGCTTATTCAAGCACACAAGAGAATCAGTGAACTTAAAAGCAGTACAATTAAAAATACTGTCCAAGAACAGAAATAAAAAGATTTTAAAAACCTGAAGAAGTTAAGATCCCTTTGGCACATTATCAAATAAGCTAGGAGTAGAGGACTTTTTTTCTGCCAAGGACCATTGAGATATTAATAACATAATTCATGGGCCATACAAAATTATCAACTGAAAATTTAGCCTGCTATAGATTTATTGAATTTTGAGCCCCATCTGCAATTGCCTTGGCAAGACCAGACCAAATGATTTTACAGGCCTTATGTGCCCCATGATTCTATGTTCTCCACCCCTGATAAACCAACATACACATCATAGAAGTCCTAAAAGAAAAGAAAATGGCAAAAAAATTGAAGAAATCAGTGCCAATCTCCCCAAATTTGATGAAAGATGTGAATATACAGAGAGAAGGAAGTCAACCTTGAACAGGGTCAACTCAAAGGGATCCACAGAGACAAATTGTACTCAAACTCCTGGAAGTCACAGCAAATAGAAAACTTTGAAAACAGTAAAGGAAAAGTAACTTGTCACGTACAAAGGATCCTCAACAAGGTTAATGGCTGGTTTTTCACCGGAAGCCAAAGAGGCCAAAAAGTTGAAAACTGAAATTTTAAAAGATAACATCCAAGACTTCTATATCCAGCAAAACTACCCATGTAAACGAGGACTAAATTAAGACATTCCAAGATAAACTCCAAGTTAAGGTGTTTCTTTCTTTTAAACTGGTATACTTATCATGAAAGAAATGCTATGAGGAGTCCTTGAAGCTGAAACTTCAAAACCATGTGAAGATATAAAGACCACTGCTAAACGTAACTACACAGGTAAATATAAAAACTAGTATTATTGTGCTTTTGGTATATAACTATTCTTTTTGTTTCCCATGTGATTTAAAAGACAAATGTTTAAAATTGTGAATAAAATTGTGATGTTGGCAACCCATAGGGGCTCTGGTTCAAGTCCCAGCTGCTCTACTTCCTATCTAGCTCCCTATTAATGGCCTGAGAGGAACAGCAGAGGATGTCCCAAGTGTTTGGGCCCCTGATACACATGTGGGAGACTTGGATGGAGTTCCTAGTTCCTGACCTCAGCTTGGCTCATCCCTGGCCATTGTAGCCATCTGGAGAGTGAACCAGCAGATGGAAGACATCTCTCTCTCTCTCTCTGTCTCCCCGACTCTCTCTCTGTAACTCTGATTTCAAATAAAACAATTTTTTAGAAAAGAAAATAAATAAAATGCAGAAAATGAAATAAAAACAGATTAAAAAACTAAAATGATATACTGAAAAAAAACATTCAAACACAAAGGAAGACAACATCAGAGGAATTAAAACTCCAAATTTATATGACATATAGATAGCAAATTGCATTGCTAGAAGTGAGTTATACATTATCAATCATCCATTTAAATGTAAACAGATTAAAACCTCCAATTAAAACACAGAAATTGCATAATGGAAAACAAAACTTGATCTGACTATGTACTGCTTACAATTCATTCACTTTAGACTCCAAAACACAAATAAGTTGCAAGTAAAAAAAAAATAAGTATGAAAGAAGCAAACAAAAAAGAACTAGATGGTTATATTAATATCATAAAAACAAATTTTAAATAAAAAATTTTTACAAGAGACAAAGGCATTTTATATCAGCAGAAGGATCAATTAATCAAAGATATGTATGCACCAAACTACAGAGACCCTAAATATATGAAGCAAATATTGAAAGACTTGAAGGGATAAGTATACATTTATATAAAAACGACTGGGGTTCTTAACACATCACTTCTCCTAAAAGGTAGAACACCTACAAAGAAGGAAATAAAAAAATTGAACAATACTAACAAGTCAACTAGACCAAACTTATACAGAATGCTTCATCAAATAACAGATTATACATTTTTCTCAAATGTAGATGAAACATTCTCCAGGATATACATATATATATCCATATATTATATATCTATTATAATATTATAATATCCATATATTACATATGAGGTTCTAAAACAAATCTACATAACATTTAAAAGATTGAAACCATGCAAAATACCTTCTCAAACCATAATGGAATGCAACTACAAACCAATAATGGAAGGAAAATTGGAAATTTTACAAATATATGGAATTTAAATAGCACTCTTCAACAACCACTGGGTCAAAGAAGAAATAACTATGGAACTTTGAAAATACTTTGAAATAAATGAAAACCAATACTCAATATACCAAAGCATATGGAATACAGTGAAGAAAATTTATACCTGTAAGTATATGTTAGAAAAAAAGAAAGATTTAAAATTTAAAAAAATTACTTTACACCTTAAGTAATTAGAAAAAGGAGAGATTACTAAAATCAAGGCCAGCAGTGCAAAGGTAAATATAATGATTAAATCAGAGATAAAATAGAGAACAGAAAAACAGGAGCATCAACAAAACCATAGGTTCATCCTTTGAAGCACCTTATAGAGTTAGCTGCTCTATCTTTGGTAGATAGAGCCTTCAGATGTTAATTTATTTCCCTCATTACTCAACATCCATTTTGTTCTAATGCCTAACCTTAAATGCAAAACATTTTATTAATGACATTGTGATATTAACAGTTTACCTTTCACACTCCCTACTTTTTAAATTTTTTATGTTTCATTAGTTTTATTTCACTTAATATTATTTTTCATTGCTTTATTATCTTCTCCACAACCTTATTTTCAAGTGATCTTTATTTATATATTAGGGGGACTATTACATAATATATAACCAGATTTCATTTTATAATGTAACATGACAGTCATCTTTAATAAGAGCATTCAATCCATTTGCATATACTATCACAGCTAACATACTCTATTATAAATTTTTTACTTTGTATCTGCTAAATACTTCAAATTGTTCTTTTCTTTTTCTTTTATTTTTCTTAGTTTTGTCAGTTTGCTCAAGTCTCTGTTTTCCTCTTGTTCGTTTTCAAGGTCTACCACACACTTGCCATTACATCATAATTAGACATAAATTCCCTGCAATTTTTTTAAATCAAATCACCAAATATGTACTTCTCTCCCCTTGAAGATGTTGTATCTCACTATTAAAGGTGATAATTCCGCCAACAAAACGCCTTTCTCCTCACTATATGCATCTCTTTATAATCATGATCTTTTTTGAGATGCTTTGTCCCCTTGAATGTCTCATTTTTTTCCTTTTTTTTTTAAAGATTTATTTTATTTATTTGAAAGACAAAATTACAGAGTGAGGTAGAGCGAGAGAGAGAGAGAGATCTTCCATCCACTGGTTCACTCCCCAAATGACCACAACGGCCAGAGCTGAGCTGATCCGGAGCCAGGAGCTTCTTCTGGGTCTCTCACGGTGGGTGCAGGTGCCCACGGACATGGGCCATCTTCTACTGCTTCTCCAGGCCACAGCAGAGAGCTGGATCAGAAGTTGAGCATTTGGGACATGAACCGGCGCCCATATGGGATGCCAGCGCTGCAGGCTGTGGCTTTAACCCATTGCACCACAGCGCCAGCCCCAGAATCTTTCATTTTCAAAGCTGAATCTCATGTATGACCATCTCATCGTTAATTTGTTAATCAATTATTTGGTTGGGAAACCATGTTGTCAGCTTTAGAAAGTTGAGTTTTCTTTTCGATTGAATATTCAACTTCTATATCTCCAAGCATTTTGCTTTTATTTTCCTGCTGGGCTTGCGCTGTGCTTCTTCTGAACACTTTTCCTCTCTGGATGCTGAAAGGGGTTCATATTGGGATGGGAATGTGGTTCAATGGAGTAGAGAGGGAACACAGTACCTTTGCACACGATGAAGGGGAAAGGAACCCATTCCCTCATAAAGTCACAATTGTGGAAGGAGAAAGCCTGACAGGCCATGCTGAGGCCTCGTAGACAGTGAGGACTGCCACCTGTTCAGGGCTTTCTTGTCTCTTGGAAACCAAGAGGACCCAGCACACTCATGGGGCTGTGGTTGACACTAAAATCCTTATATTTCTATCAAACTCTTTCAAGGATCTGCTGTTTTCTGGCCCTCATCTCAGGGTCTCTGTATTCCATATACCGGAACAAAGTCTTGCAATATTCCCTCCAGCAAGAGTCACAGAAACCAAGGCTTCCACTGTGCCCTGCCTCCAAAGGGACCCTGCGGCCACCAGAAAGGTCCTTGAAAGAGGCTCAGGCCCAGAAGAAGGATCTGACCTCAAGGCTACCACCTTTTCCTTGCTATACCCACTACCTATGAGACAAGCGTTTTTAATATTAGCTATAAAAACTCAGTGCTTTCAAATTAGTTCTTTCAATTCCAGTCATCTCCTTCTAATGCAACAGTTGCCCAGCTTGGCTATACTTTGCAATTCTTTGGCCACTTTTTCAACATACTGATTTTTGCCACTCAGCCTTCACTGGAAGCACCAGAAGCCCTAGGTACTGTGGAGATGATGCCATTCATCACTGCTTCCCAAGTCAAAATATAAAGCTTCCTCGGTCCCAGAACACTTCAGACAGTCTCCATTTTACCTTCTCCAGCCAAGCCCCATGCTGAAAACAGACATGAGCCTTGGTAGGCTATGGGGCATACTTAGGACTAAACCCTTAAGAAACATCCGGGAACGTGAGAGACGCATCAATGAGGGCTGGTACAAAGAGCATCTCAGTGGAGGCATGCAGAAGCTGAGAGCTGGCTGGGAGGAAGGTGCCGACCTGGTGCAAGTGCGTTGGGGAAGACTGCCAGGGAAGGGGGCAGGCCAGCGCCAGGAGAATGAAAGGAGCGTTTTCTAGATGGACAACACTTTTTTTTTCTGCACCGATACAAAGTGTTACCCTAAGTATTTTGATGTTAAAAGGGCCTTGTTATCACAGAGATCATGATTTGTAATCACCAGATTTTTAAAATATTCACATTATTAAAATTACAAATGCCAAAGCCCAATTTAACATAAGCATTTAGTCCAACTTATTAATCTTACTTACAAACCACAACCAGTACTTTAAAACTTAAATTTTTCAGGGGCCAGTGTCTTGGCTCAATGAACTGAGCTGCCACCTGCAACACCAGCGTCCCCTGTCGGAGCACAGGTTCAAGTCCCTGAAGCTCTGCTTGTGATCCACCTCCCTGCTAATGCTCCTGGAAAAGCACTGGAAGATGGTCCAAGTGCCTGGGCCCCTGCCACCCACACGGGAGACTGATGGAGCTCTGAGCTCTGGCTTCAGCCTGGCTCAAACTGGCCAGTGGCTATTGTTGCCATTTGGGGGAGTGAACCAACAGATGATTAATTCTCTCTCTCTCTCTCTCTCTCTCTCTCTCTCTCTTCCCCCCCCCCGTCCTTCAAATAAGTGAATATATCTTTTTTTAAAAAAAAAACTTAAATTCCTATTTCTAGTTTAATATTTCAAGTCTAAATCTAATTGCTTAGTCACAGATTGTAAATTTCATATAACTTTTAAAGATTTATTTATTTGAAAGGCAGAGTGACAAAGAAAGAGAGACAGAGATCCTTAATCTGCTGGTTCACTCCCTAAATGTTTGCAACAACCAGGGCTTGGCTACACTGAAGCTAGGAGCCCAGAATTCTGTCTGGGTCTCCTACATGAGTTTCAGGGGCCCAAGCACATGGGCCATAATCCAATGTTTTCCCGGATATAATAGTAGGGAGCTGGATCAGAAGCATAGTAGCTGGGACTTGAACTGGCACTCAGATGTGGGATGTTGGCATCACAAGCAGTGGCTTAACTTGCTGCACCACAACGTAGGCTCCTTTCAAATTTTAACAGGTGGTAGTTGATCAAATTCTCTTATATATCACATTCTCTTGGGTATTACTTATACTGTAAATAACAGAAATACACAGGTTACCCAGTCATAAGAAACTGATCTTTGTTCAAGGTAAAAATGTGAATTTGCAAAAATTGATGCGTTTTTAAAAGTTAAAACCTCCCAAGAATATGAAATTGACAAACCTTCCATGGGAAGAGTTCGACCACTGCAAGTTCATGTGGGCGTATCCTACAGATGAGGCTCCTAGCAAAGGACTGGGACTTGTAAACTCAAAATGATTTTATCAGATCCCCATACAGAGGTCTCTGCAGACCCCAAACAAGCCCCTTGATTTCAGTCTGCAGCTCCTTCTTGGTTACTGCAAGTTTCCTTCGATGAATCTCTTTTACCGCCAGAAGGAAATTGTATGCTTTTTATATGTTTATCACCTGACAAGGAGATATCTCTCATCTCATCGATCTTGCCCAACACCATTGCATTACCCAGTTCTGAGGTCGCATTATTAAATCAGGTGCATGACGAAAATGATATATGTGGCTCCTGCTCCTATGAGCTGAGCCTGAGGAGCATGAAAGAGACCCAGGCTGTCCATTGGGGCTCTAACCCCCAACCTGCCTGGGAATGCTTCCTAGCAGGTGACTTGGAGTGAGAAGTCATATGACAGGGTGGCTTGTCTTGTTCTTTTATTCAAAACAAAAAGTCAGGGCCACCCTCACTCCCAGTGAGGCAAAATGCATGGGGAATTGTATTATAGCAATAAAGAAAGTATTTTGAATGATGTCTATTGTTGAGATCAAATATGAGTACATTTAGTTCCAAGGAATCTCTGAGATAGTGGAGTTTAAAAAACCAATTGCTATAAAATTAGTTTCCCCGCTTACATACAACACCAAAAGAATATGCTACCTTCCTTGGGACATTTGTAAATTGTGCGGGTTTTGAACCATCCACAGGATGCTAACTGCCTGTGGAAGGTTTACTTTCATAGATTGAAATGAACTCAACATTCAGTTCTCACAAAGCCATTGAATTTCTTTCCTTTAAAATGCTTCACAGAAAGCTACAGTTAGAAATGTTTTCATATATTGGCTTAACTATCAGATACAACTATGTAAAGTTTGCCAAGTCTCAAATTATTATTCTCATACCACAAATAAACAAAAACCAGAGAAATAATGAGGATGTGAATGTCTTCACCAAACAATTACCCGAGTGTTGCTACGTTAGAGTAGGCCAAACTACTGCTCCTACATATGTAGCTTATTAACCAGCTCTAGAGGTGAGACTGGATTTTAGCAACGAACATTTTATCTTATACTGCACTGAAATATCAATGCAACACATGAGGGTTTTGCGCTATGGTTATCGATGTGGGATTTTTGTTGTTTCTTTTTGTTTGGTTTTTATTTCTTCAATAGGCACTAAAGATTCCAGGTGGAGTTCTTCTGCTTCAAGTCAATTGACCTACTATTTCATTATGGAGAGATAACCAGAGTCAAAAATTTAATACTTCTGGAGTCTCTGTTGTAATATTTAAAGATCAGGCCAGAATATCTCAAACTTGATAATAATGATTATTAAGATAATTGTAACTTAGAAAAGTAACTACATTTGCTAGACATAGTGAATTCCTTATATATGATATTCCTTTAATATACCATCCTGTGGGGAAAAGAACCAAAGGAATGTCTTAGAAATGAGAAGCGAGTATCAAGTACAAAGTGGTAGAGAAGAAAGCAAGCATCCAATGATCTGAGGAGAGTGATGAGAATGTACTTCTTCAATCCTTCTGAATAAGCAATTTTAATCAACCCTACTTCTGCTATCATGCATTAGATAAAGCTGGTGCCAACCAGAGCCTGGGCTCCCTAGCTATTTTCTTATCCTTCTAAGTGGGATAGCCTCCCCTGATGTCCTCACCTCACATAACCTGAAGCCCATTGAATTTCCTTTGTTATCTGTTGGAAAAGAAAGCATTTTCATTTAAAAAGAGAGAAGAGCTTTGTGACCCAGTGAAATGACTCTTTGGGAACACTTCGCAATTAGGAAAAACAAGTTACCTTGACACCCACTTTTCTTCATAAAATTGTATCAAGAAATACATGTTCCAATCCTTTTTCTGAAATGTGATAAATTACTTCAGTTGCTTCTCTGTTGGGTGGGACAAAACAGAGATTGGGACCTCATCTATGAGCAGAGCTCCATCACACCAGAATAAGTACTGAACTATTGTTTATAATTTTAGATGGGAATTGCCTCTTCTATGGCGTTCCAGTAATGTTGAGTGAATCAAGATGGATGAACAAATAGTATCACTAACAGAGGCAGCCAGTCTGTAGAAGTCCACATTAATGTCTTGCCAACTTTTCATTGTTATCTGTAGATACACAGAAACACACATTAGTAGGGGGAGTGCATTTGAGATATAGGAGCGCTGAGACCACGTCTGCCTAGTCAGAAAAAAACCTGTGAGACACAAGGTAGATTTTGCTCCATGGGAAAAAGTGTGTGGCAGGAGGGCAGATGTTCATGACACCAGGGATGGTCCTGGTCTACCCCGTTCTGCTATCTAGCAGATCTTTGTTGTTGAACGTTCACAATCCTCTTCCATCACTCACCCAGCAGAACTCCTAGTACACAGCCAGTGCCCTGGACCGATGACGTGAGGACTGACATAGGAATAATAGAGAACTCATTTAATGAGTGGTTTCAGTCCTGTGAGTGTCGACATGTTTTAGAAATCGGTTACTAACAAAACACATATGCACATGAAAAATGCTAGTTAGGACTTGCTGACCAGTGATCCATGTTGCAAGGGAAGGCTTTGTGGCTGTTTCCATGACTCAGGTTGCACAGGCTTCGTCAGTAAGTCTAATGGGCTTAGAGGACTTTCTCCAGCCATGTGGCCCTCGTACTACATCTTGAGATACTATCCCAACAGCAGGAGATTCTTTCTTTTTTTCTAATCTACCATATGACCAATGCCTTGCATATGGTCTTCAACTGAACCCTCTGAAGCTGTCATTTCTCAAGTTTAAGAGAGCTTAAATGTTGGCAATTTCATTGTTGGAAGCAGGGTCAGTGATGCTGTAGGGGTAAGAGGTAATCATGAGTGCAGAAAAGAGCAATCTCTTTTTAAAAAAAGATTTATTTATTTATTTGAAATGTAGACTTACAGTGAAAGACATACATACAGAGAGAGAGAGAGGGAATCTTCCAACCACTACTTCACTATCCAAATGGTCACAATGGCCGGACCAAAGCCAGGAGTCTGGAATCCAACCGTGTCTTCCCAGTGGGTGACAGTTATCCTAGTACTTGAGCCATTTCTAGTAGCAGAGAGCTGGAGCGGAAGTGCAGCAACCAGGACTGGAACTGGTGTTTGTATGCTATCACAGTTTGTGGCTTAACCCATTGAGCCACAATGCTGGCTCCAAGAACATTTTCCCAGATGTGGAATTATTTCTGCTTAAATAGGGTGAATATGTCACTTTCAACATGGGTCTAGATCTTGCCTGTTGGCTCTCCTGGCCACTGATTGTCAGGATCAAGAAGAAAAGCCTGTGGTTCCTAAATTTCTCTCTTGATTATAACTCATCATTCAAAAGCATTGTCTCAGGAATCTAATAGGCTTAGTTTCCAATGAATCTTACTCTTGCTGCTATTTTCTACTTTACCACCTGCCACAAAACTTTGGTATTGTTCAATCTTGAAGAATTGTGGGAAACATAAATTTGAAAAGAACTGGAGATGGATAAATGCTGCAGTGTTTGGAAAGAGAGAGAAAGTCAACGGTACAAACTGTTCAGCAGACAAGTTGGATTTCAGCTGAGGAAATGCATAGAACAAATTAGTAAACAGATTGTATGTTAAAATGTAACTTTGGAATAGGAAAAACTTGCAGGATTCACAATAATCATATCATAAAAGTTCTCTGCTCCTCCTCCCTCTCCTCTTCCTCCTGCTTCTTCCCTTCCTCTTCCTCCTCCTCTGTTGCTCGCTCCGCAGGCTCGTGGAGGAGCAGTAATGGATTTGCTGTTGTTTCTTCCCCCGGTCCTCCCCGGATTAGCTGCCACCCCCCACCCCGCCTCCGCAGAGGGGCGGCACCCCCGCCGCTTCCCCCACTTCCACGGAGTAGTGGCACACCGCCGGCCGGCTCTCTCGGGGTTCCTCAGATGTTCCTCCTGCATGTTGTCTCTCTCCTCCTTTATAGTCCTCTTCCACCAATCCCAACTCTGCTGGTGTTCTCTCCCCACGCGCTGAGCACGCTGCTCTCCTCCAATCAGGGGCAGGATCAGCTCCTGCAGCTTGTTAGTCGAATTGGTGAGGCAGCTGTGTGGAAGTTGTTTACTCCCTCTCAGCGCCATATGGTGGGAGATCAGATGCATAGAGTTAGTCTTAATAATCTCAGTGGTCTAGTCCAGTCTTGGTAGTTTCATTACTTATTTGTCCATAGTACTTATTTGTCAGTACTTATTTGTCTCCCGGGCGACAGGCCCTGCCATGTTACAGGAGACGGGCCCTGCTCCCCACACTCCTCTTCCTTCTTTTGAAATTTACCTAGCATATTAAAGAGAATGCTGTAGACAGAACAAATTTATATTTAAGGGTCATTTTACAGAAATTTTTATTATATATTCATGATGGCATAAAAACTGTTTCCTGAGTTTTAATGAATTTAGACAGTTGTATTTTGTTGGATGATCACACCTGGACTACTGATTCAAGGATCTATGGTCTTCATAGTCGTATGATTCTTGTTCTTTTTTAAAAAAAGATTTTTTTATTTATCTGAAAGAATTAGAGAGAGAGAGGGAGACACACACACACCGAGAGAGAGAGAGAGAGAGAGAGAGAGAGAGAGGAAGAGAGAGAGACTCTATCTTCTATCCATCCATTGGTTCACTCCCCAGATGGCCACAGTGGCCTAACTAGGACAGACCAAAGCCAGTTTCCAGGAGCTTCATCAGGATATGGGCCTTATTCCACTGCTTTCTCAGGTGTGTTATCAAGAGTTGGATCAGAAGTGGAGCAGCTGGAACAGGAACTGGCACCCATATAGGACAGTGGTGCTGCAGACAATGGCTTAAACCACTGCCCCACAGTGCCAGCCCCATGACTCTTATTCATTGTTAAGAACAATGTTCAGTCCACTTCAACATCATTACCAGTGTTTCAAATGAAAATATGATTGCAACTGATCAAATTTGGTTGTATTCTTTCTTGTTTTCTGGAAATAAAATGAATTTAAAGCTCTAAATTTCCCTCAAAGAACTGGGTTGGCTCAGTGTGGCATATGTTCTATTCTGAAATTCCCCTTATGACTTCTTCAAGTATTCTGATTTTTTTAAATTTCCAAATATATGTGATTCCTTAGTTTTTATAATTGATCTTTTTATTTCACTATATTTGTGGATTGACTATTTGTTATGTACAATCTTGGTTCTCTATAGGTTGAAATTTCCTTTACAACCTAGAACATGATGACTTTTTCTGTTCCATGTATGTTCTAAAATAATGTATTTTCTCTATTTTTAAAAAATAACATTATTTAGATCTGTTAGATATTCAGCTCAGATCAATGTTTACTTTTTCTGTTTGATACATTAAAGCCTGTTGATTTAGCTACTTTCCCCATAGAACTTTCAGTTTATTTTTAAAGACATGCATATTTTTGCTTATTAAACTTCTTTAAGAATGAATTTTATTGATATATATAAAATCCTTCTTTTTAGTTATATTTGTCTAGCTGATTGTTTCCAACCATTTTAGCCTTAAAGAATTTATTTGTATAAGTATAAAATTTTGGTTTTCTCTGGAACTGAAAGTTAAAGTTGTTGGACCTCCTAGTTCCTGTTTCAGTTTGCTCATTTTCCTTTCAAGTTCTTATGCTTCTCAACATGAAAAACCTCCCTTCCTGCCCCAGACCCATTTCCTTGACAAGACAGTTCTATAATAGCACAGTTCTGCCCTTGGTTCAGCAATAATGCCCCTCATACTCCCAGCTCAGTCCTTTCACACACCCAGTCATATTGGTATCAGCTGAAAAATTATTATGACTATATCAATTTTGAGTGACTGGTTATTTTCTCAAAATAATCTTGAGTGTTCCCATTTATAGTGCCTACCTGGACATGTAATTCTTTTTTGCAGTATTTCCTCAAAGAGGATTCTCCCAAAGCATGTTTAGTAAAATTTCTGGGGCCTTGTTCCCTAAGACTGTATTTATCCCTGCATTGAAGTTGATTGTTTAGCTTAGTTAGTACAAAACTCTAGTTAGACATTGAGAATGTTTTCCCTTTAATACCAGAAAATACCACTCCACTGTGTTCCTCACAAGAAGTTTTAAAGCAATCTGATCCATGTTTCTTTGTATAGAAGTTGTTTTTAAGCTCTGAAAGTTTACAAATATTTCTTTTATCTTTTGTATTCTCACATTTCATTACAGTATATAGGTATTTGGATTTCTGTGAGTTTATGGCAGTCTAGCATTCTTTCATTCATTCATTCATTCATCTTAGGTCTTCTATCCTCTTGTGGTAGGAAATAATGTTATTATAATTTCTATTTTTTACCTGTCTTTTATTTTGCTATTTCTATATCTAGCTTCCATTTTTCCACAATTTTATGTTTTTCCTCTCTTTATCCTTTCCTGAAACTCACTGGAAGATTTCCTTGACAAAAATTCGAGCCAATTAAATCATTTTTAAACTTTATTCTCTCCAGCATTTGGTTCATTGCCATGTTCTTTCTTTCAACTCCTGCATTGTCACGTTTAATAGCTCTAAATGATTCCTATTTGGGATTTTTAAATATTCTTACTTCCTATTTTTCATATCATCTCATTTCTTTTAAGATACTTATTATTCTAGGCTTTATTCTTATTCTGAGTTGCTAATTCTACTTAGTGATCATAGTATATTCTATTGATTATCCTTATCCCATAGATGTTCTAATTCTCAGACATTTCTCTTTTTTTAAGGATTTATTTATTTATTCGAGAGACAGAGTTACAGAGAGAGATTGAGAGAGCCTGAGAGGTTGTCCATCCACTGGTTCACTCCCCAAATAGCTGTAATGGCCAGAGCTGGGCGGATCCAAAGCCAGGAGTCAAGAGCTTCTTCCAGGTCTCCTACATGAGTGCAGGGGCTTAAGCAGTTGGGCTATCCTCCATCGCTTTCCCAGGAAATAGTAGAGAGCTGGATTGGCAGAGGATCAGCCAGGACATGGACTGGTGCCCATATGGGATGCCAGTGCTGCAGGCAGAGGCTTAGCCTACTACACCACTTAGTGCCAGCCCTAAGATATTCCTTCACTACATTTGTGGGGTATTAGACACCTTTCAGGTAACAGGTGCCTGGGGGAAGGTGATACATTCCAGGCTGCTGCTTGTGAACTGATAGCTTAGGGGAAGAAGAAATTTCCCCAAAACGGGAGTCTCTCATGTTTTACTTGTAATCTGCATTTTAACACTGTTCCCTTTAAGCCCAATGTCTGAAGCTCTGGATCACTGCCAACCAGCAGGGCATGGTTGGGCAAGAAGAGAGGAACCTAGGGGTTAGGCAGCCTGCTCAGGGCGATGCTCCCTCCACCACCCTGATATCAGGCCTCCCTTACAATTGCACATCCAGCTGTGGGGGGTTCCATTTACCAATGCTGTAAGTGGGCAGGGCTTACCCAGAGAAAATGCAAATGTGACCCCTAACCTCTCTTGCATCCATAAGACCACTTCCTTTTCTGCTTTGTACTCCACATACCAGGGCTCAGATTTTGTCACGTTTCCAAAGTTATTTGGCAGAGGCAACAGATTTCCCCTTACCCATAATAATTCCAGAGTCAGGGTCTTATATGTATGTCAGTAGCCCACGATCATTTGCTCTTTTCTCTTTTTTCTCTTTCCTTCTTTCCTTCTTTCTTTGAAGGCAAAGTTAGACAGCAAGAGAAAGACAGAGAAAGGTCTTCCTTTTTCCATTGGTTTACCCCCCCCACACAAGTGGCTGCTACAATTGGCTGCGCCAATCCGAAGCCAGGAGGCAGGTGCTTCTCCTGGTCTCCCATGTGGATGCAGGGCCCAAGTACCTGGGCCATCCTCCACTGCACTCGCGGGCCATAGCAGAGAGCTGGACTGGAACAGCAGCAACCGGGACAAAATCCGGCGCCCCAACCAGGACTAGAACCCAGGGTGCCGGCACCGCAGGCAAAGGATTAGCCTAGTGAGCCGCGGCGCCAGCCAGATCATTTGCTCTTGAGTAGGAAACACATTAATCTGATTTGCAAAGTCTGGGTAGGCACAGCCAAGTAGAAAGGCTATCAGAGAGGCCGGCGCTGCGGCTCACTAGGCTAATCCTCCGCCTAGCGGCGCCGGCACACAGGGTTCTAGTCCCGGTTGGGGCGCCGGATTCTGTCCCGGTTGCCCCTCTTCCAGGCCAGCTCTCTGCTGAGGCCAGGGAGTGCAGTGGAGGATGACCCAAGTGCTTGGGCCCTGCACCCCATGGGAGACCAGGAAAAGCACCTGGCTCCTGGCTCCTGCCATCGCGGCGGCCATTGGAGGGTGAACCAACAGCAAAGGAAGACCTTTCTCTGTCTCTCTCTCTCTCACTGTCCACTCTGCCTGTCAAAAAAAAAAAAAAAAAAAAAGAAGAAAGGCTATAAGAGATCAAATCCTTAATAATCTTTACAGTCTGATAAAATGGGCAAATCAAACTTGATGAATTGTAATAGAGGTATACACTGCCTAGTACTTAGCTTCATCAAGCAAGATAAAGTGAGTGTGGCATTGTGGGCATGGCAGGTTAAGTGGCCTATGATGCTTGCATCCCATATGAGAGTGCTGGGTCATTTCCAGGCTTTTTTGCTTCCTATCCAGCTCTTTGCTAATGTACCTAGAAAAGCATCAAACAAATGGCCAAGTGCTTGGGCCTCTGCCACCCATGTGGGAAACCTAGATGGAGTTCCTGGCTTCTGGATTCAGCTTGGCCCAGCCCCAGCCATGGGAGGCCATTTGGGAAGTGAATCAACAGATGGAAGATACCTCTCAGTCTATTTCTATCTCTCTGCCTGTCAATAAATAAAATAAATCTTTAAAAAAAGAAAAGAAATAGTCAGTGCTGTGGTGTGGGCTAAGACACCGCCTGCGGTGTCAGCATCCCATATGGGCACCAGTTTGTTTCCCAGCTGTTCGTCTTCTAATCCAGCTCTCTGCTGTGGCCTGGGAAAGTAGCAGAAGATGGCCCAGGTCCTTGGGCCCCTGCACCCATGTGGGAGACCTGGAAGAAGCTCCTGGCTCCTGGTTCCTGGCTTCAAATTGGCTCATTTCTGGCCATTGTGGCCATTTGGGGAGTGAACCAGCAGATGGAAGACCTTACTCTCTGTCTCTCCCTCTCTCTGTCTGTAACTCTACCTCTCAAATAAATAAATAAATTAAAAAAAAAAACAAGAAGAAGTAGAGGGAAAGATAAAGGAGGGGGAAGAAGGTGAGGAGAGGAAATCAAAACAAATGACACAAATGTTGGACCATAAAGAGACCTGACCAATCATTAAAAAAAACTTAAAGTATTATAATTGTCATTAACTTCAACAAAAGTCAACAGTTGAAAAATCAGCCAACAAGATCTTTAAGCAATATGTTCTGTAGTGAACAGAATGTTTAGCACTTTGGCCTTATCAGCAGAGGCCACACTGAGAACTACTCATATTCAATTCATAGAAGATAGACATCCAAAGGGATGCCCCCTGCAAACATGGATCATTTGGCTTCCTCTTTTCCAATTCTGACACCCTTTCTTTTCTAGCATTATTCCTTTATAGTCTCAGATATATAGTATTATTTCAATCTTTTTAAATTTGCTGAGACCTGATTTATTGCCCAATAGGTGTTGTAGTCTAGGAAATGTTCCATGTGTGGATGAGAACAACGTGTATTCTGTAGTTGTTGGGTGAAATGTCTTACAAATGTCTGTTAGGCCCAATTGTTCCATAGTATGTTTCTCTGCTGTATCTTTATTGAATTTTTTGTCTGGATGATCTGTCCATTGATGAGAGAGGAGTGTTGAAGTCAACCACTATTATTGTACTAGAGCCTATCTCTCTTTAGGTTTAATAGTATTTGGTATGTATATCTGAGTGGTGTTGTGTTCAATGGATATATAATTATTGTTTTACATCTTCTTGTTGAATTGAACATTTTATCAACATATGATGCTCTTCTTTTTCTTTATTTGCAGTTTTGATTTAAAGTCTGTTTTATCTGATAACAGGATAACTATTCCTGCTTGCTTTCCATTTTCCTGATATATCTTTTTCCAACCCTTCATGTTCAGTCTCTATGTATCTTTGGGAAATGAGCTTCCTGTAGGCAGCACATAGTGGAGCCCTGATTTTTTATCCATTCAGCCAGCCTAAGTCTTTTGGTTGGTGAATTTAATACATTTACATTCACGATTAGCATTGACAGATAAGAACTAACACCTGTCATTGTGTTGATTGGATAATGATTCTATCTGCTCCATTAGTAAATTTGGTGGTGACCTGTGTTTCATGTTTGTAGATCGCATAATGTTGTTTGTGGAAAATCCTAAACACTCCACCAAAAATCTGTTAGAATTGATAAACCAATTCAGTAAAGTTGTAGGTTACAAAATAAACATACAAAAACAGCCTTTTTGTATACTAATGATGAATTCACAGAAAGAGAAATCAAGAAAGAAACCCCACTCATAATAGCCACGAAAGGAATCAAATATTCAGGAATTAGTATAGTCTAAGAAGTGAAAGATTTCTACAATGAAAATGGTTATCAATGAAAGAAATCATCAAGGTCACAAAAAATGGAAAGATACTTCTTGCTCATGTGTTAGAAGAATCAACGTCATCAAAATGTCTAAACTACCTAAAGAAACCTGGAGATTCAAAGCAATCTCTATCAAAACACCAATGGCATTCTTTACAGATTAAAAAAAAAAGTTATCCTAAAATTCATATGGAATCTCAAAAGTCTTAGAACAGCCAAAGTAATCCTGTAGAAGAAAAACCAAGCTGAAGGCAACACAACACCTGATCTCAAGCATACTACAAAGCTGTAGTAATCAAAATATTGTAGTACTGACATAAAAAATGATAAATAGATCAGTGGGGAGAGTAGAGAGCCCAGAAATTAATCCACATGCATACAACCAACTGATTTTTGACAAAAGTATTCAGATCGTACAGTGGATTAAGGATAGTCTCTTCAACAAATGGTGCTATTCAAACTGGATGCATATGTGTAGAAGAATGAAATTAGATCCATACCTCTCACCATATACAAAAATCAACTATAGATGGACTTAAATTTAGACTGAGATTATGAAGTTGTTAGAAGAACCAAGACCTTGGTTTGGAGAATGACTTCTTGAATAAGACTCCCAGAGCACAGGCAACAAAAGCAAAACTAAACTAATGGGACTCAATCAAACTCAGAAGATTTAGCACAGCAAAGGAAATGATCAATAGAATGGAGAGACATCCAACAGAGTGGAAAAAAATATTTGCAAACCACCTATCTGACAAAGGATTAATATCCCAAATATATCAGCAACTTAAAAAACTAAACAAGAAAAAAAATCAACCAATACAGATGAGAAATGGTCAAAGGAACTCAATAGACAGTTCTCAAAAGAAGAAACACAAATGGCCAACAAATATATGAAAAAAATGCTCAAAATCACTAGCTATCAGGGAAATGCAAATCAAAACCACAGTGAGATATCATCTGACCCCTGTCAGAATGGCTAAAATTCAAAACACAGAGAATAACACTCTGGGGAGGATGTGGAGAAAGGTGAACACTTATACACTGCTGATGGGGATGTAAATTAATGTAGCTACTGTGGAAAACAGTGCAGAGATTTTGTTTAAAACTGAAAATAGTCTTGTCATACAATCCAGCAATCCTACCAATGGGTATATACCCAAAAAACTTGAACACAGAATATCAAAGAGATACCTATACCACCATGTTCATAGCAGCACTGTTCCCAGTAGTCAAAATTTGAAGTCAACCAAGGTGTCCATCATCAGAGGAATGGATAAACACAATGAAATACTATTCAGATGTAGGAAAGAAGGAAATTGTACCATCTGTAGCAAAATGGCTGCAATTGTAGGACACCATATTTAGTGAAATAAGCCAAATCCAGAAAGACAATATCATGTTCTCCCTTATATGTAGGAGCTAAAATTTTAAAAAAGCAAGAAAAAAGAAAGCAATATTTGTGTGTATCAGTATTGTAGCAAATATAGTTTTGTAAAACTGTGTTTTATAAATTTGTAAAGACAAAGGTTAAGAATGTTATACTACTATAGTTTTAATGATCTGTGATTACTTTAAAATTACTGTCTAGAATAAAATAGTCATTTTATATTCAATTATTGTTTATAGCCATTGTCTGTATTCCCACTAAACTAGGCTTTTTTTTTTTTTTTTGCTTCCTGCTGGTTAAATTTCTTACTCAATGAGGTATTAAGCCCTTTTACCATAAAGTAATTTTAAAATATGTTATCTCCAAAACTAAAGAGAGGGAGAGAGAGAAAGGGAGTAGGGAGTAAGGAGTATCATTTTTTTAGAATTCTATCTACAAATCACATGAATCTGTTAAAAATTAATCAAATTTAAAATTAAAACATGGGAGAAGAAAAGGATGTCAACACGTTGAGAAGCACATAGTCATCTCTTCTTGTAAGATCCTCAAAACCAGAAAGCTGTAGATGGGCACAAAACATCAATCTAAAGAAAAGTTTCAGGGAACATTCTTGGGAAAATAAGAAAGAGATACTGGAAATGAAATATGGCTTCATGGGGTTGAAATAAGAAAGAAGGAAGCAAGTTATTAAAAATATTTTCCTCAATCTAGCCATTAAGCCTTCTGAAACTGTACTTTTATGTGTGCAAAGTAAGTTTTTCTAGAGATGGTAAAGATGAGGTTAGAAAAGAAAAACTAGGTACATGCACAAGTAGAGAGTTGAGCCAAAGAGTATTTGAGATTGTCTCTGGCTTTCATAATCTATTATTCTTTTGTCCCAACCATTTATCACAAATAGTTGGTATTTCAGGACCTGAAGGTGTGGGGAGCAACTCGGACTAGACTAAGTTACTGGAATTAAGACTTATTCTATGCATCTGCTCTCCCACAATATGGCGCTGAGAAGGGAGCAACAACTTCTATGCAGCTGCCTCTCACCAACTTGATTGACTGAGCTGCAGGAGCTGATCTTGCTCCTGATTGGAGGAGAGCAGCGTACTCGGCGTGTGGGTAGCAGAGTTGGGATTGGTGGAAGAGGACTATAAAGGAGGAGAGAGACAACATGCACCAGGAACATCTAAGGGGAACATCTATCTGAGGGAACACCTGTGCAGCCCCCGAGAGAGCCGGCCGGCGGTGTGCCACTCTCCTGTGGAAGTGGGGAAAGTGGCAGGGGGAACCGCCCTTCCACGGAGGTGGAAGGGACGGTAGCCAACCCGGGAAGAACCAGCAGCAAACCTGGGGAGGGCCGAGCAGACAAAAGAACAGCGCAGGGTCCTGTGTCGTCCCTCCACGAAGACGGGGAGCGACATAATGGTGCTGTGACTCGGATATGAAGCCTAGGCAGGGCTTAGTGTCGTTCCTTCGCGAAGAGGGGGAGCGACAGAAGGAAATTTCCATCACATTTATAATCTTATGGTATAAAAACTCTTCCAGGTCACTTTATGTAAGGAAACCTTGGAGATAAACTCTGAGCAGATTGAGTTAAGTCACACAGTTTGGTTTCTTAGCAGATTACGATGACCCATGCTGATCTTACGTTTGCTGAGAACTCCTACTTTCAATAACTCTCTTACACGGAAATCCTCACTCTAAATGGGATCAACGGTTTAACTTCAGGTGATCCAACCAACAATTGCTGATCATTAGCTTTCAGATTTTGGCTCTGACCTCAATGTGTTTACCCACCATATCTGTCTCCATGTCATCTTTTTTAAAAGCTTATAAAAGTAAAAATGGATAGATTGGGGTGTTAAAAATGAGAAATGCAAATCAAAACCACAATGAGATATCACCTGACCCCTCAGAATGGCTAAAATACAAAACACAGAGAGTAACAAATGCTGGGGAGGATGTGGAGAAAGGTGAACACTTATACACTGTTGGTGAAAGTATAAATTAGTGCAACCACTGTGGAAGACAATGTGGAGATTTCTTTCAAAACTAAAAACAGACTTGCTATATAATCCAGCAATCCCACCAATGGGTATATACCTGAAAGACTTGAACACAGTAAATCAAAGAGATACCTGCATCTTCATATTTACAGCAGCACTGTTCACAATAGCCACACTCTGGAACCAACCCAGGTGTCCATCATACAAAGAATCAACAAAGAAGATGTTTAGATATAGATACAGATATGTATATATATATATATATGCACACACATATATAATATACAATGGGATTTTATTCAGCTATAGAAAGGAATAGAATTCTACCATTCACAGCAAAATGGACACAACTGAAGGACATCCTGTTGAGTGAAGTAAGCTGGACCCAGAAAGATAAATACTGAATGTTCTCCCTTATATGCAGGAGTTAAATTTTTTTAAAAGATTTATTTATTTGAAAGTCAGAGTTACACAGAGAGAGGAGAGGCAGAGAGAGAGAGAGGTCTTCCATCTGATGGTTCACTCCCCAGTTGGCTGCAATAGCCAGAGCTGCGCTGATCTGAAGCCAGGAGCCAGGAGCTTCTTCCAAGTCTCCCACTCAGGTGCAGGGGCCCAAGGACTTGGGCCATCTTCTACTGCTTTCCCGGGCCCTAGCAGAGAGCTGGATCAGAAGAGGAGCAGCCGGGTCTTGAACCAGTGCCCATAAGGGATGCCAGTGCTTCAGGCCAGGGAGTTAACCCACTGCGCCACAGCGCAGGCCCCTAGGAGCTAAAATTTTTTAAAATACCAATTTAAAAAAAAGAGAAACAGTAAAGGAAAAAAGAGACATCTCTGTGTGTCAGTATTGCTGTACATATAGTTTTGGCAAACTTAGTTTTATAAATTTGTCAAACTGAAGGTTAAGAATGTTACACTACTAGGCCGGCACCGCGGCTCACTAAGCTACTCCTCAGCCTGTGGTGCTGGCACCTGAGTTCTAGTCCCAGTTGGCATGCCGGATTCTGTCCCTGTTGCCCCTCTTCCAGTCCAGCTCTCTGCTGTGGCCTGGGAGTGCAGTGGAGGATGGCCCAAGTGCTTGGGTCCCTGCACCCACATGGGAGACCAGGAGGAGGCATCTGGCTCCTGGCTTCAGATTGGCGCAGCGCATCGGCCGTAGTGGCCATTTGGGGGGTGAACCAACAGAAAAGGAAGACCTTTCTATCTGGCTCTCTCTCTCTCTCTGTCTAATTCTGCCTGTCAAAAAAAAAAAAAAAAAAAAAAAGAAAGAAAGAAAGAAAGTTGCACTTGCTAAACTTCTTATTTGGTGACATATTAAGCCTTTTTAGTGTAAAGTAATTTAAAAATATGCTATCTCAAAAACTGAAAAAAAGAAAGGGAGAAGGAAAGAGAAGGGAAGGGAGAGAAGAGGAGGAGTGGAGAGAGGGAAGAAGGGACGATCATTATCTGAGAATTGTATCTACAAATCGCATTGAATCTCCTAAAAACTGATTAAAAAATTTTTTTTTGGACAGGCAGAGTGGATAGTGAGAGAGAGAGAGACAGAGAAAGGTCTTCCTTTTGCCGTTGGTTCACCCTCCAATAGCCGCCAAGGCTGGCGCACTGCGACCGGCGCACCGCTGATCCGAAGGCAGGAGCCAGGTGCTTCTCCTGGTCTCCCATGGGTTGCAGGGCCCAAGCACTTGGGCCATCCTCCACTGCACTCCCTGGCCACAGCAGAGAGCTGGCCTGGAAGAGGGGCAACCAGGACAGACTCCAGCGCCCCGACCAGGACTAGAACCCGGTGTGCCAGTGCCGCCAGGTGGAGGATTAGCCTATTGAGCCACGGCGCTGGCCCCTGATTAAAAATTAAAAACAAAACAAAAACAGAGCACTCCTGTCTTCTAGTTAGTTAATAAAATGCAAATGTCAAAGATTTTCAGAATTTAAAGCCCAAATGATTCTTTTCCATGACTAAGAGGAAACAAGACTTGGGGGAAATCTGATTGTACCTTGATTACTAAACATTTCAACTAAGGAGCAAGCAGTGAGCCTAATGATCAGGATACACATAACCTACATCAACACACCTGGGTTTGTTTCCTATCTCTGGCTTCTGACTCCAGCTTCCTGCTATTGCACCCCTGCAGAGGCTGCAGACGATGGCTCAAGTCCATCAGAACGATCAAGTCCATGCCACTCCAAGAGGGAGACATGGAGCAAGCTCCGGGGCCCCGGCTTTAGTCACACAGGACCTATCACACAAGGTCCTGAAGCACATTTCCCCACCCTGACAGTTGTGGGCATCTGGGGACTGAAACAGCAGATGGGCTCACTCTCTCTTTCTCTTTCTCTCTCAAATAAACATAAAAGCTTCACCTAAATTGATTGCTCAGTGGCTCATTCTGTTGCACATATCCCTTTGTGTATTTTCCCATCGCTGTTCTTTTTCTGTGTACGTCGTTCATTATGACTAAGGGAAAATAAAATAACTATGATGAAAATACAAGCCGGACAGCTGACATGAGGGATATTTGAGGATGTCATCAAAGGACTCAAAATACATGAATTCTCAATTTGCACTCCCTCTCTCCAGGTCTATCTCTTCATTCTCTTTGCAGGATTTCCTCACCATGGTCTGAAGCCGTCCAAAAGTGTCCTCAAAACACCGACAATACAATAGGTCATGTCAAATGGTGTTGATTTCTGATTTTTACAGTCAAGGTGCTTAAAGGAGGAATTGCTTCTGCGTGTCACCCGGCACATGGCCTCCTTGTCCTCTGCAGTTCTCCGTGGTGGTGTTTTATCACACCATCTCTTGTCCTCAACCTCTGCTTCAGAGCCCACCACTAGATTATTCCAGCAAACCCCATCCGTTTATCTACCCAAGTGTGTCTGCTCGTTCTTCAAGAAGCTAGTGGCCTGCGTCTTCACTTCCTTCAGCTCTCCCTGTGAATGCCAGCTCTTTGGTGGGGCTCTCCCTGGTTATACTTGTGAGTCTGCTGGCGCTGCTATAACTACCTCAGATGTGATAATTCATAAGCAATAGACACGTATTTATCACAGTTCTGGGGGCTGGAGAGTCCAAAATCCAGATGTCAGCAGGTGTAGTGTCTCATGAGGACCCATCTAGGGCAGGAGGAGTGAGCAAGCTCTCCCAGGTTCCTTTTATAAAGGCTTTTTCATGAAAGCATCACTCTCATGATCTCATCATCATCTCCCAATAAGCCCCATCTCTTCATACCAACACACTGGGGACCAGCTTTTAGCCATGGAGTTCAGGAAACACAAACATTCAGATCATATCTCTACCTAACATTGCAATGTCCTCCCCCACCCAAGCTTTCTACCTCTCTTTCCTGCTTGATTTTACTCCTTGGTACATATCACCACCTGTCATATTACAGCCTTGACTCATTCATCTTTTTTTTTTTTTTTTTGACAGGCAGAGTGGACAGTGAGAGAGAGAGAGACAGAGAGAAAGGTCTTCCTTTGCCGTTGGTTCACCCTCCAATGGCCGCCGTGGCTGGTGCACCACACTGATCCGAAGGCAGGAGCCAGGTGCTTCTCCTGGTCTCCCATGGGGTGCAGGGCCCAGGTACTTGGGCCATCCTCCACTGCACTCCCTGGCCACAGCAGAGAGCTGGCCTGGAAGAGGGGCAACCGGGACAGAATCCAGCGCCCCGACCGGGACTAGAACCCAGCGTGCCGGCGCCGCTAGGCGGAGGATTAGCCGTGTGAGCCACGGCGCCGGCTTGACTCATTCATCTTGTTTATTGCCTATCTCTCCCCAAGCTTTATGAGGACAAAGATGTCTTATACTTGGATCACTGATAGGAGCCCAGCACCAAGACCTGTTCCTGATGCATGGGAGACATTCAATTCATATCTTTGTAACAATTCTTTACTTAGCGCATTTAATGAACATTCATTTAGCATTTGCTTTGTGCCAGAGAGAATACAGGAATCATGCAGAGTACCTGTCTTCACAAACAGCTCACTGCTGAACCCCTCAAGTTAGAAAAACAATCGTGTGTGCCCTCGCGCATGTGTGTGTATGTGTGTGTGCGCATATATGTATGGCATATGCATGTTTTTTGAAGAAATGATAGCATAGTAGTTTGTACTAGTTTCTCCAAAACAGCTACAAATGCAAACACAGCCAGGCCCACTGGAACACTCCCTTCCATGTAGCTTCTGCGCTCTCAAGCAAATAGGATGAGGGCTCCTGTGTAACAAAGTTCATCTGCTGGAAACCCAAACTTCTCTCAGTGCCCTGCTCTATCACATGAGGTCCTGAATCACGTTTTCTCTGGCTATATGCCCCAGGGTGTTGGGAAGATGTCAGTCATTTTAAACCTATTCCACCTAAGCAAAAACCTTAGCCTACTCTAAAAATCTTCTGAACTTACTGTTGGCCTTGGCACAATCCAAACGTTTCATCCTCATATTCTCTTAATCCAATCTTTGTCAACCAGCTGTGGGTATATTTTCTCCCAGTTAACTATATCACATGCATTATAGTTGCTTCCATGCTCCATCTCGGAAGGAGAATGCCAAACTGACATTTACTATCAATAGATATGCTCAATACTGGTAACAACAGCTACTATGTAATCTAAACACAGACCAAACTCTACAGTCTTTTCCCAAAAACAGTCTATTGTATGTGGCAGAAACTTGTGAAACTATTCAGATAACTGAGGCTAATAATTGCATACTTTGAAGCCTCAAAATTTGCCACCAAAACACAAATTTCATCACATTATTTTTGACTCAGCTCTCCAACTATTCAAAGATAGCGTTGTATCCAAAAACAACTGGAGGAAGAAGTGGATTTTAGTGATACTTTTTTCTTCTGATCTCCATTTCCAGATCTTCTTCCTCCTGCTCCTTTTGTACTGAAACCTGATGCTCTAGAGGTCACAGGATGTCACAAACTCCTCCAGAGGCAAAGAGTGAGGCTTGGGTTCCACACACTTCCCCAAATATCTCAGCATCATATCAGCCAGTCCAGACTCCCACCGTTGGGACTACCTTTCTGTGCTGATTCGTGCAATGAGGAGGAAAAACACTTTTGCTTTCAGCAATGGAGAACAGACACTGGGGATTCCAACTAGTTCATAGTCCTTACCTCAAAAGAAAGTTCTACAAGATGCTTTATTTTTTTAAGATTTTTTTATTCATTTGAAAGTTAGAGTTACACACAGAGAGAAGCAGAGACAGAGAGAGAGAGAGACAGAGAAAGAGAGAGAGAGGTGTCTTCCATCCAGTGATTCACTCCCCAACTGGCTGCAACTGCTGGAGCCTCGCTGATCCAAAGCCAGGAGCCAGGAGCTTCTTCTGGGTCTCCCACATGAGTGCAGGGGCCCAAGGGCTTGGACCATCTTCCACTGCTTTCCCAGGCCACAGTAGAGAGCTGGATCGGAAGTGGAGCAGCCCATATGGGATGCCGGCACTGCAGGTAGCGGCTTCACCCGCTATGCCACGGCGCTGGCCCCCAAGATGCTTTCTTTCCATTAGCTAAAATCCTGCCCTATGCACTTTCCAGGGCTCCTCTCGTTTCTTTACTAAGACACTTTAATTTTTGTTCACATGCAGAAAACACCCTTTGCTTGTAAGCCCGTCAGCTTTGACAAGATCCTTTGTACACAAATTCTAAGGGTTCTTGAAGAACTCTGGCACCTGCCCAGGACTTCCTGGCATTCCTGCATCAGTGTGTCAGCTTTAAGGGCCCATCTCAGAGTGGCGCCACCCCAGCGGCTGCTCAGGGAAGGGCATCTGAAAGACTGGGAAAATCTGAAAAATTCCAAGGGGAAAGCTAATCAATAGATGTCCAGATGTTGGAATCATCACACAGGTGTTGAAGCAGCTATTATGATCATCTCCAGGAGGTAAAAGGGAACAATCTTGGATGAAGAAGCAGAAGTAGAAGACTTTAGATGAAAGCAGAAACTATTAAAAAAATGAAAATTCTAAACTAAAAACAAAATATTTTAGATAAAAAATTATTGGATGAACTCAATCACAGAATGGAGAGGACAGGGGAACATAGCAAACTTGAAAACTGATGAACAGAAATAAAGCACAAAGAAAACATTTCTAGAAAAACCAATGATCAGAGCATGAGATCCTGGGAGACCTCCTGCCAGCTATGTTCTCCATGGAAAATGAAAATCTATAATCGCACAAAACCGTATATGCTGAAATATAAAGCAGCCATATTCATAACTACCAGCACTCAGAAATAACCCAGGTGTGCCTCCACATGGGAGTGGTTCAACAGACTGTAGTCCATCCATACAGTAAAATATTACTCAGCAATGACAGAAGAACCACCGATCCATTTCTAAGCACCGATCAGGTTCAAGTGCACTGGTCTGAGTGAAAGAAGGCTGTGTCCCATGTGACTCCACTGCCATGACCTGTGCACACATGAGATTGTAGGAACAGAGAAGAGATCAGTAAGTGGCAGGGATTTGGGATGGGAGGACCAAAGGGGACCCCAGCGAATCTTGGGGGTGAGGTGAGAGAACTGTTCTGCATCTTGAATGTAGTAGTAGCTACGTAGCTCTATGCATTGTCAACACTAATAGAACTGTGCACTAAAATACTGCATTTTACTATACACTCATTTAAAACAACAAATTATAACAGCAGAATGAGCTCACAGTCCTGGATTGGTTTCCTTTTGTGGAGGATGAAATTAGCTGATGCAGTCTCGGTGATGAGCTTGCCATTGTTTTCACAAAGCTTAACATTGCCTGAAGGATCAGAAACAGATGCACCTCACTATAGTATGCAAACTAGTATGCAAACCAGGGCTAACAGGGACCATCATCACAAGCCACTGTCTTGTCTCCAGCACTCTGCACCAGGTAAGGTATGAAAGACAAGTGAATTCTCTTCTGGGATTCCATTTCCTTGCTGAAACAAAGATAAGAATCACAAAGGCAAGGTGAAGAGTAAAAGCATGCAAGGACCTAGGACAATATTTGGCTCCTGCGTTAAAATTCCATAGCTCGTCATGGTTTGGGTGACATCCTCATTTCCCCACCATGGGCTCTCTGAGACTGCTTCCTCCAAAATGCCAGAGGAGCCTTGACTTACTACACACAGCTCAGAATGGTCTGAGGAGTGGTAGATTACAGACTTCCTGGCCCAGAGAACCTCTAAGAGGTGAAAATAGTTCTGAAGACCTGGCCTCCCCTGATCTGATCAGATCCCAGTGAGGTCTTGAAGACAGGGACAGCACCTAAATTGGCCTAAATTTGTTTACAGGGATCCCGTGAACAGTAAATTGCACACATGTAAAGCATACAATTTGATGAATTTCACACATCTGAAATTATCATCACATCAAGTCACTATCCCTCAGCTTCACAAACCCCTTCATGCCTGGTGCAACTCACCCATCTCCATGCTAATCTCCTTTCTCTCCCTCTACATGAAGATTAGCCTGCACTTTCTAGAATATTAGCTGAGTGGAGTTTTATCTTAGGCACTCTTACTGTCTGGCTTTTATGTTTTGCGTCTGGCTGACATATGCCAATAACTTTTATTGCTGAATGGCAAGATATGTTGGTTTTCTGTATATTTGCCTGGTATAAATCAGGCTGCCACAAACACTCATGTACTAGTCTTTGTGCTAGCATATTCTTCCCTGTCCTTAGGAGAATCTCCCAGACTGCAATGCCTGGGTCATTTGCTAGGAATAGGCTTAACGTTTGAAGAAACAGTCTACTTGTTTTTCAAAGTAGTTGTACCATTTTACATTCCTGTCAGCAGTTTAAGAGTATCCCAGTTGCTCCACAGCCTTGCAACAAATGGTATGATGAGCCGTTTCATTTTTAGCCATTTATGTGGGTATGTAGTGATATCTCATTGTGCATGTAATTTGCAACACAATAAGCAAGGATGCAAAGCCTCACTCCTTCAGTAAAGTATTTGTTCAGATCTCTAATCCATTTCCATTTAGGTTCTTCATATTCTTTTTGAGTTGAAAGAGTTTACCTACTTTCAAACCAAGTCTTCTGCGACACTACATATTTTGCAATATTTTCCCACCAGTCTTTGGCTTGACTTGTCACTGTGTTTTTTTTTTTTTTAAGAGGGACAGAGAGAGAGGAAGGAAGAGAGAGCTCTCATCTACTGGTTCACTCCCCAAATGCCCAGAATGGCTGTGACATGGCCAGGGTCAGAACTAGAAGCTGGGAATGCAATCCAGGTCTCCAATGTGAGTACCAGAGACTTAACTACTTGAACCATCACCTGCTGCCTTCCAGGGTGTGCATTAGCAGGGGGCTGGAAGTCCAAGCTGAGTCAGGACTCAAACCCAGCTACTCTGATGTGGGATGCGGGCATATGAACTGTTAAGCCAGTCATCCATACTTTCATGTTATCAGTGTCTTTGAAGAGCAAAAGTGTTGCTATTTATTATGAAGTCCTATACAGGTACAGACATGTGTCAAAAAGGACATGAATGGCATTGATATTGGGGTACAGTGGGTTAAGCTCCTACCTACAATGCGGGCATCCCATATTGGAGAGCCAGTTCCAGTCCTGGTTTCTTCACTTCCAATCCAACTTCCTGCCAATGTGCCTAGGAAAGCAGCAGAGAATAGCCCAAATTATTGGGTCCCTGCTACCCACTTGGAATACCCAGATGGGGCTCTGGGCATCTGTCTTGGCCTGGACCAGCCGCAATCATTGTGGCTAGTTGGGGTGGGAACCTCTCTCTCTCTCTCTCTCTCTGTGTGTAATTCTTCCTTTCAAATAAATAAAATAAGTCTTGTTTTTAAAAGTTAATATGAATGGAATTAAAGGATAAATTTATTTTGGTGTAAAAACATTTCAAATCTATGCATATGAAAGTTCTTCAAAAATTTTTGAGAAAAATGATGACAAAAAGCTACACCTGGATTTCAAAAAATTTTTGCACCAAGATTGCCATATATTTAACTCCATTTTCCCATGAACTTTTTAAAGTGCCCTAGCTTGTTTGATTTTACTTTGTGCTGTTTGTGCCCCAAGCAAGGAAGTTTGGCCCAACTCTTGTTCACAACCATTTTCTTCCAGGTTTTGTTTGAGTAATTTGATAGTTTTAGCTGTTACATTCAGATCTCTTATATGTATTTTGTCTCTACATCTTCCCATCATTAAGTATGCTTGATAGCCAGCAAAAATGTCATGAAATGGAAAGAAATGGGTAAGGGTCATTTAAGTTTATTATATAAAAGCAATGAAAGGTAGGATGGAGCAATTAGGCGAGGCTAAGAGGTAAGGGGGAATGTTTGCTGCCTCTCAAGAGTTAGTTTGAAAGTTAGTGATTGTATATCGCAAGTGTATAACGTAGTAGATTTTAGGTGCTCTTAATAAAAAATTGCACAGTAGCTATGTGACAAAATTGATGTTAATTCGCTTGACTCTAGCAATTATTTATAAGTGTATTAAAACTTCATGTTAAACATCTTTATATTTACCACCAAAATGAATTTAAAACTCAACAAAAAGGCCAATTTGGGACTAGACTGACCTCCTGGCAGACTTTGAGCCCAGGAGCTGGAGTTGGCTCTAACCAAGAAGAGGCACCAGGACTTGGCACTGTGGCACCAGCCTGTTTATTTAGGCATCTAAACCTCAAGGGCCAGAATTCAGATGTGAATGCTGAATACCAGTGTGATGCAAGGCCTCAGGACACAAAACTCGTGGCCCATGACCTCGTGTGTTCCAGGAGCATCCTTGAGTTCCCCACCCTTCCTTATCATTGGATTTCCATCAGTACCAAGACATTGTCCAGGAAAAACAAGGTAACACCAGGCCCCAATTCTGACAGCCAGGGAGACCAGAGATGGATTTCTTTTTGCTCATAGAATGAAGATGAAAATCCTTACTTTGGCCCCTGGGGCTCTAATAATTCTGGATTCTACCTTCCCTGTCTACATCCCACCCACACAGCCTCCTACAGGTCCCTCTGCTCCCAGTCCTTGCCTTGCCCCCCCAACCCTTCCCTCACCTGTCAATCGCAGACACCTTTCTGATCTCAGCCCCAAGGCCTCTCCCCCATGGAAACCCCTCCAGAAGGCCCCTTGAACTCCACTGTGCCCCAGCGCCATGCTCTTCCAGCACCTGGCTTGTGACCATGGTGTGGGATGCTGTCTGCTTGTCGTCTCCTGCTTCAGACCTCCAGCTCCAGAGAGGAAGAAAGAATGCTGGCTGAGACACCACTCACACTCTGTGGGACAAGGTCTTGGCCAAATGTTTGTTGAATACAGAACCTAAATAGTCCCACCCAGCTAACAGGAACTACTCCAAGAGTCTCCTACAATAATCTACATTCTTTAAAAGACATTTACTATATTTGTCACTGGTCTTAAAATTCAATTTCTTGAACTTTGCTAAATACAAAGATGGATGTCCTGGGATCCTTGGGTTTCCCAGTTGTGCTGCAAAGCCCAGTCATGCTGAATTGGTGAAATCAACCAATAAGACAGCCTAGGACATCCCAGGGAACCTGGAGGAGAGTGTATGAGGCTGAATGAAAATTACGTGTAGGCAGCTATGTTAAGAGAAACAGGAAAAGGAATCTGTGAGCCCAGAACTCACCTCAGGGTGATGTCAGAGTTCAGAAGAATGTGGATATCACTAGCTGATTTTTTAAAAAGATTTGTTTATTTGAAAGTCAGAGTTAGAGAGAGAGAGAAAGAGAGAGATCTTCCATCCACTGGTTCACTTCCACAATGGCCAGGGCTAGTACATGCCATAGCCAGGAGCCAGGAGCTTCTTCCAGGTCTCCCATGTGGGCCATTTCCAGTGCTTTTCCCAGGTCATTAGCAGGGAGCTGGCTAAGCTTTACCCAGCATGCCACAACACCAGCCCCAATTATCTACTTCTTAAAAGAAATCACTCTGTCCCTTTGTGAGCATATGAGAGCACAGAAATATTGTGCTCTCAAAATTGCCCCTCATTGTGTGGTTATGAAACCAAAGGGGAAGAAAACAAACTTTAGACCATACTGAAACTAGTACTATTTGCTTAGACTTTAATTTCTTCACCACTCAATCCAGGAACAAGGAATTTCACCTGAGTATCTTTAGTGATCTAAGCCTTGAGTTGTAAACATGAAAGGCAGATGGGGGAGGGGGTGTGAGAAGTGCTTGCTTTGCTCTATCCCAGGATTATTTAATGGGGGGGGGGGAGCAGTTCTTCTTGGCCCTTTCATCACTGAACAGAAAAAGTGTGCTACCTAATTGAATGTTTAGTGTTTTCTCTTGAGCGAATGCTGAGCCTGCTGCCTACGAGCTGAGAATAAAGCCGGCTCTCCCAAGATCAAGTCAAGAGGGTGCAACCCCAAAGAGACAGGAAGGTCGTTGTGAGAGAGGGGAGTGGGCAGTGGCTGGCATCCATGCTGCAGAGAGGAGATATCCTCTGGGGATGAAAGGGGAACAGTGGGGCTTTTGCACAGGGGAGGGAAAGGAATTCAGCCTGCGTGTAATCACCTCCCCTGTGTGGTCCCATATCTCTTGGGGGAGATTAACCTCAAAACAACGTCAGGCTTGTTACTCCTCTGCTGGCGCAACTTCCAGCTGCCACCCCATGTCATGGAAAAATTATAAGCCTTTCATGGATACTTTTTTCTTATACAAGTTGCATGGCAATTTGTCAAAGGTGATCTCTTACCCTGCAGAAAATAGTAAAATGTCCTCTAAGAGCTTCACAGTTTTACAGCTTTTAACACATGGATCCCAAGTTTGCTGCCTGGAGCCGCCACCAAGGAGACCAGCCCAGAAACATAACCTGCAGCCATAGTTGGGTAGACCCTGAGCAGATTGACACATAGTACAAGGATGGGGTTCAAACAAATCCAAGGGCAATCACAATGCATTTCTACAGTGGACAAAGTACAGTGCCAGAGGAGAAAGTGGGTCATGTGTGAGTTTTCCAGATGAGTGAAAAGCACGCTCCTATTGCAAACACCAATGCCCTTTCACGACATACAAGGTGGAAAGTTTTGATCTGCATCACGTACTTCCTAGAAGGAAGGCTTAAAAATAGACCAGCAGAGGCACCATGAGGGAAATTGGAAGCCGGTGTGAGCTTCACCTGGCCCTGGCTGGATGGGTTTGGGTAATTCACCACCATGACTCTGTGGTAACATGTGCTGGGTGGTCTTATCTGGCAAGAAAAATGAGCGTGCTTGCATGAAGCACTGAGTTGAGTGTCGAATGCTCTGTGCAGTGAGTGCCTCACCTGTTGCTCCTTACAACAATGATGGACTTGGTGAAGCCACCAACTGCAGCCAAAGGAATGAACTGACCTCAATGATCTCCATGCACCAGCCTCAGGTAGAGTAAGTGGCCACAGCCTACGGAATATATCTAAGGCCTGCATTTTTTCACATGCAAATTGGACATGCAGTTGACCCCATGCTATTAGAAGAATTTAATGAGTTTTGATTACCATCAACCATGCACTAGAAGGCAGTCAGTCCACACTACCCACTTGGCCCCTTTCCTGTGGGGTTAGGAATCCTGGTGTTGATCCCAGCAACACACATTCACCAACCTCAGCCTCGGTCATTTGAGGCATGAGGTGGGTTGTGTGTGGGCATGATTAATAGCACACAAAAGCGGCGTCATGAGTTTTGGATAATGAAAATTCATTCCCATTACTTACTAGACATCTGCAGGCTGCACTTGAAGATTCTGGTGTCCCAAATCGAACTCAGGGTTTTCGCCCAACGCTTCATCTTTCCTCCTGACAGCACCATTCTCCGCCTGCAAAACTAGAAAGCTGACTTTGCAGTTTTCCAAGGGAGCCCCTTCCACGCGTTCCTCAGCTGTCACAGCCGGTCCACCCTACCAGGCTTTCTCCGAGGCTCTCATCCTTCAAAACCTTCCGCGCTGCATTTCCTAAAGCAACTTCCTGCTTGGATATTCGTCTACCTCAATCCATCCCTCAGATGACTTCTTTTGTTCTTTCTACAGCCCCAATACTTTTACTTATAAGCCTGTTAGGACTCTGTGCTGCCTGGGAGATAAAGCCCCGGAGATCCAGAAGCTCAGCACAGAGTATCAGGATGCCGGGTAACCCGGCCCAAACCAGATCCTCTCGCGCGCATTCCTGCAATTGCCTACCAATGCGACCCTCCCACGAGAGGTTCTGCTCCTTCCTCACGCTGTGCCATTATTCTTTTACCACCAGATCAAGAATAATTTATTCTCCAACAGGCAGCCCAACTGTGAAATCCTTCCCTATCCATGCCAATACATATGGAATTTTCATTTCCGATATATGGTGCTGTGAAATGTCTCACATAAACATGAGGAAGTAGCGTTAACACATACACTTTTATTCCATGCCCAGATTTAAGAGATAACAGTTTATAGTTGTAGCTATCAATCGCTTTTCAGCATTAAAATATTGCAGATCATGACCAAAGTTCTCCCCATCCATTCCTTCCCTTCTCCCTCAATATGCACTGTTCTGAAGAGTGTTTGTTTCTTTTTTTTAAAGATTTTATTTATTTATTTGAAAGTCAGAGAGAAGAGAAGAAGAAGAAGAGAGAAGGAGAGGCAGAGAGAGAGAGAGGTCTTCCATCTGCTGGTTCACCTCCCTTGGCTGCAACAGCCAGAATTGCTCCAATCGTAAGCCAGGAGCCAGGAGCTTCTTCTAGGTCTCCCAGGTGGGTGCAGGGGCCCAAGGACTTGGGCCATCTTCTACTGCTTCCCCAGGTCCTAGCAGAGAGCTGGATTGGAAGTAGAGTAGCCAGGACTGCAGGCAATGGCTTTACCTGCTATGCCACAGCGCCGGCTCGAGTGTCTGTTTCAAATGTTGTTTTTTTTTTTTTTTTTATGTACCCTCTGTCAAATGTTAGTTTGACATAAATAAGCCCACATAAATCAATAAAACCATTATTTTCCACTTTGGAGAGAGATTGGCCATGCCTCTTAAATTGAAGATATCTGTCCTCTGAGACTTCAAAATCTCTTGCCTGATATTTACCCAGAATACCTCTCCTTTGTGTGTGAAAATATGTACAACAGTTATTTGCAATAGCTAAAAATTAGAAAAGGCTTAACTGGCTGCAGTTGAGGGGATGAAATGTGATCTATTAATGAAAAATACAACTGAGAACAATTAATACAGCTAACCTAAGGAGCTGGGAACTCCATCCAGGACTCCCATGTGAGAGGCAGGAGTCTACACGAACAATCACTGGTTCATCACCTCCAGGATCTGCATTAGCAGGATGCTGGGAGTGGGAGCTGGATGCAGGCATCAAACTCAGTAAGATGAGAGTCACAGGTGTCTTACACACTAGATTAAATGCCTGCTCCTGGTGCTATATTTATTGTTCTCCAGAATCAGTGGTAAGTTGGATGCTCATCTGATTTTCTTTAGCTTTTAGTTACCTGATGTGTAGAATTTGCAAGCTGGCTTTCTGTCTGGTGCTTGTAGTCTCAGCAGACAGCTGTGTGTTTGCTTCACTCATCTTTCTTGGATCCGGTCTCTTCCATCTTAAGAGTCATGTGCTTCTTCAGTTTTTGGAAATTCTTCATTTGGTTTGTTCTCTTCTTCTGGGATCCACAGTGGGGTATTTAAATTCTCAATCCACCTTCCATATCCTTTTGCTTTTTTCCCTTTCTATTCTGCAGACCTCTAGCCTTTTGCAGTGTGTAATTCTAAGGGTCAATGCCCGTTGAACAATTTTATCTCTAGCTGCATGTATTTTGCATCCTATGTAGGTCATGATTTTTTTTTTATTTTGATGATATTTTAAATTTCTAAGACACTCAGGCTATTCATTTAGTGAATGTACGGTCACTCTCAAACCTCTTGAGGGCTATATTTCAAGTTTTTACTGTTGATTCTTTTAACTCTGTTCCCATGGTAGTCCCATGAGGGGGTTACGATGTGTGCGTGTGGCGGGTGGGGGGGGGTATGATGCTTTTTATTTGATTAACAGTCAAATACTGGTGATTATTGTCTGCATGTGTTCACAGCTGACAGTGCCTCCTGATGACAGCACCCGTGAGAATATCTGTCCTGTTATCGCTGGGTGCCCTGGTGCCTGGGGAGAGGACACTTGAGTGCCCTGCCTGTTCCTGCAGTCTCTGCTCAGCTTCTCTGGGCCTGGTGCCCAGTGCAAAACCAACTTCCTCTCTGGATTTCCATTTTGAAGAAAAGCATTCTCAACGGTATCTGTGAACAGATGTTGGAGTCAGCTATTACAATTCCTTTTCTTTCTTCTTTGCATTTTTCTTACGTAACTATTAAGGAGACCCAACATTCCCGCAGACTTGAATCGCTTTCTTGTTTCCATCCCCTGGCTTATTTAAATTCCAGGTGTTCTCCTGGATGGAAACGCTGCTCCTGCTTCTTCTAGACCCTCAGCACAGGACAGAAGGCGAATGGCACTCACTAGGCACATCTGTTACACGTGAAGGGACTCAATTGCCAGATGGACAAAGTGGGACCTGCACGCATTTCCATCTTCCTATCAACCTACTGGATGCACTTTTTGTGGGCTTTCTGGAGGAGTATTTTCTGAACATGACCTAAGCAATAGCTCTGTCTCCAACTGTTCCTCCACAAACTTTCCATTCTTAATATAGAGGCTGAATCACTTTCTGCTTCCTTTGAACCTAGATAGGATTTGCATTCAGCTCAGTATAGAACCCAGAAAGCATAATACTCTGTGGCTCCCAAGGCTCGTTCAGCAAACAGTGAGGTTTCCTCTGTCTCAGGACACTTGCCCTTGGAACTCAGCTGCCATGTTGCAAGGAAGCCCACACTACACAAAGAACCACATGTGGGTGCCCTGGCCAATACAGCCAGCCAGCATCACTACCAGCACACAGGTGAAGGGTGAAGGGTGACTTCTACCCCAGCCTTTGAACAACCCCTGCTGATGCCAAGGGGAGCAGAAATGGCGTGTTGCTGTAGAGTGTTTCCAAACTTGTGGGTTTTTCCAAACTTGTGGGTCCAGGAACCAAATCAACACTGCTATTACAGAATAACTCCCTATACAGACATAGTGAATGGAACAAGCTTGTTGGGTTCTCTCTGCTTTATTTCTAGCTATTAAAAGCACTCGGGTCTTCAAACATTCTCCAAATACCTGTCCATTATACATTCCATGAGTAAACCTGATCCCTGCCTTGGGATCAAAATACCCACTTCTGAAACCTCTGGTAAGGCGTGAGGCAAGACTCAATGGGCAGAGAAGTCTTTAACTCTGGGTCCCAGCTAGCGCTTCCTTCTGTCCTCCCTCCTTTCACCACAACCAGAAAGAGAGGCCACAAATTCACCCTCAGTATCTGCCAAGTTAATCCCCTCTGACCTCACGTCCCAAATTCATGCATGGCCCAAATCATCGATTATAAGAATCCATGCCCATCCTCAAGCCCTGAAGGGAACCCTTCACCTGCCACTTTTCGGCAGACGCCTCCAAGGCCTCAGCGTTGAGAAAGAAATAAGCCATTCCTGCCAACAGAAGCTGTCCATCCATGTGTGCATGTGTGCTATGTGTGGTAGATGTGTATGTGTGTGTGACATATGTCTGTTCATGGCGTGTGTGGTGTGTGTAGTGCATACCTGGGTGTGATATGTGTGGTATGTGGTGCTGAGAGCCAGCACAACCTTCCTCCTGATACATTACTGACTAGAGCCATGAGTGCTGAGTGCCCCTGGGGGAGGGGGAAGGACCTGCAATTTTCCAGCAAGTGAGTCCACTCTGGTTTCCAAAATTTTAGAGACTTGGGCCTGGAGCACCTGTGATCTTTAAGATCTTGACAGATTCTTCAGAGGGAGAAAGGAGATGAAGTCGGGAGACCGCTTTTGAGAATTAGAGACAAAAGGAAGGGGACAGACATGCCGGTTCTCAGGTCAGCTGTCCCACAGATGTGTCTGTAAACTCGGAACTTGCTTCTGATTTGAAATTCTTTTCTTCCTCTTACAACTTAAAGATAATACCATGCATAATATTACATATAATATTATAGACAATATATTATATTATACAGTATTCTATATATTACATACAATGTTATATAAGTATGCACAATATTACATACACTATTACAATGTTATATGTAACATATTACAGCATATAATGGATAGTATGTACAATGTTACATACAATATTATGTATAACACATTATATATTATATACAAAAATATACATTATGCAAATATATGCAATAATACATAATGTTATATAACAAACATGAAATTATATACAACACATTATAATCTTATATGATAGCATATAAAATATTATATATAGCTTACTATGATATACTTTATATTAATAGATACATTAGAATATTATATTATACAATATTATACACAATATTTCATAGAATATTATACACAACATATTATATTATTACATCACACAATATTACATACAATGTTATACAAATTTCATACAGAACATTAGATACAATATTATAAAATACCAATACAATACACTATTGTATATAGGGAAGCTGAAAACATATTAATGATAATCATCACCCATTGCAATTTATATATGCAAACAGCAGTTAACTGTATACTTGAAATTGACAGTTTCCTTTGTGTGAAAACTCAATCTCTTCAAATATCCAAATTTCACTTCCTTTTTACTTTTGGTAGAAGTGTTAGATTTGATTAACAGCATTCCTAGACCGTATATAATGCTGAGGAGGAGCCAAGCCTTTAAGAAGCATCTCAGATCCTCACATCCCTTTGGGAAGCTTCCCTGCCCACCATGTTGTCATTCCTGCTTGCTTCTTCTCCAAGGGACTCCCCATTGTTCTCCTTCCCGGTGGCAGCTCCTTAACAGATCACGTACCTTCTTCACTGCTGTCTCCCAATAGCTGCACGCCTCCCCTGATAAACATTACTCCCCAGAGGCAAGTAGATGCCAGCTTTGTCCGTCATGTCTAGCATGGGTCCATTGCATAGTAAGTGCTTCACTAATGGCTGTGGAATACATGAATGAATGCACACTAATTAAGTGTTTGAATAGTGACGTTGATCATTGAGAGTCAAAGCAAGTGCTAAGAGGGTGTGTTCTTTGCTCCACCTTGAGGAACTACTCCGGCTTGAGCAGTTTTCAGAGCCATATTGGCATTCGTGAGTAGAGCAGATTTCTTGGCGCCATAACACCTTCCTAGTCATGACTGCTGAGAACCAACCACACTATCCGCAGCAGCTAAAGGATGTGTGTGGAGAAGACATGAAGTTCCTCTTCCTCGAGAACAGACGAGTTCCGTCAGCTGCATCTGGGCATGGCAAGGACTGGACTACTACACTATGGTAATTCTTTCCAGGAGCAACTATAATTGGTAAACACCAATTTGCAATGCAATACAAATACTAAAAGCTTGGAGCTAAAATCACTATCTGTTCTAAGTCAAGTTTCTTCCCTCCATTTTAGAGTCTTCTAAACTCTAGATCTTCACCTCAACCTGTCTGCGGGCTGCCTTGTAGGATCTGAGTGATGTGCGTCAGTGGGTTCTGTTTACCTCTGTTTTTCCATGCCTTTGCCTCCTTACAGTTGAATGCTCTATGGTTTTTTGGTTACAGAACTGTTAACCACATCTGTGGATTGAATGTTTGTGTTCTCCCAAATGCTACATGCTGAAGCCTAAATCCCCAATATGATGGCTTCCAGATTGTGTTGCTCAGGTCCTCAATGCGGAGTTCTCGTGAATGGAATTAGTGCCCTTAGTAAAGACAGGAGAGAGGTAATTGCTCTCTGTCCCTCTGCCTCGTGATGCTACAAGAATAAGATTCATCTGCAAACCACGAAGCAGCTCACCAGATGCGGTATCTGCCAGCACCCTCATCTTGAACTTCTTCTTCTTCTTTTTTTTTTTTTTTTTTTTTTGACAGGCAGAATGGACGGTGAGAGAGAGAGAGACAGAGAGAAAGGTCTTCCTTTGCCGTTGGTTCACCCTCCAATGGCCGCCGCGGCCGGTGCACCGCACTGATCCGAAGGCAGGAGCCAGGTGCTTCTCCTGGTCTCCCATGGGGTGCAGGGCCCAAGTACCTGGACCATCCTCCACTGCACTCCCTGGCCACAGCAGAGAGCTGGCCTGGAAGAGGGGCAACCGGCACAGAATCCGGTGCCCCGACTGGGACTAGAACCCGGTGTGCCAGCGCCGCAAGGCAGAGGAGTAGCCTAGTGAGCCGCAGCGCCAGCTCTTGAACTTCTCTTTTCTAATGCTGCTTTATTCTTTTATTGATTTGAAAGGCAGAGCAACAAACAGAGACTGAAAAGTAGAGAAAGAGAGCTTTTGTATGTTGGTTCACTCCCTATGTGCTCACAAGAGCCAGGGCCAGGCCAAGTGGAAGCTAAGAACCAGGAACTCTATCGGTGTCTCCCATGTGGGTAGCAGGGACTCAGTACTTGAGCCATTGCCTGTGGCCTCCCAGGTGCATTAGCAGGAGGTTAGATCAGAAGCAGAGGCAGAACAGGAGCTGGATGGGATTCCACACACATGGGAGGCAAACATCCCAAATTTGCTGCAGCACAACACCCATCCCAAGTTCTTGACTTCTTGTGAGAAATAGATGTTGCTCTGTAAGCCAGCCAGACTATAGTAATATGCCATAGCAGTTGGAGCTAAATAGACAACCATGATTCCTCTGCCAGAGTTCATTTCAGAAACTAAACCATCTCTCTTAGAGATCTGTTTATTTGTGCTAATGGTTTAAATCTTAGGATAGTAGTGTGGTGAACGGCTGATACCAAGATGAAACCATTCTTGTCAGACCCAGACAACATTAAAACCAGGGAGCAATGAAGGAGGAGGGCTCATGCCCACCTGTTAGAGATAAATACTGATTCAAGGACTTTCTGAAGGCCACAAGAGTTTCTTTCTCATTCTATATGCAGCCCAGGCATTGCCCACCTCCCACACAATGCATATTCCTGTAACAAAGGTTATCTTTAACATTCTTTAAGACTGCAACAATTCAGGCAAGATGCCGGGCACAAAACACTTGTCCTGAAAAGGCACCTCCACCTGTGAGATGAGGTCAGCTCTTACCTGGGGTCTCCGAAACCAACTGACCTTGTATTCAGTGCTTTTGTACATTTCTTGGAGTGTTATCTTTAGGACTCCCCTTCACCTTATCCTCTTTGAAAGCAACAGTAGTTCACTATGACCTGATTGTTTCCGTTACAATGTTCTGCTAGTCCGAAAAACTATCATTAATCTTTGGGGAATGCCTCTCTGACTGTTATTTAGGTTGACAGGTGCAATGATTTTTTTTTGTACCCAACACATAAAAAACAACAAACACTGAAATAATCACCCACTTGGGGAAAATTTCATTCAGAACAATGACTTTCAACAAAGCTTTTTACATTCCACCAAGCATCTTCTTGGTCTCCTATTGTTATCTAGTACTGCAGCTATTGAAAGTTAAAACCCATTATTTTACAAGCTCATAATCAAATCCATCACTAAAGTTGCAAGTCCTCCGTTTTTTCAGAAAGCACAGTAGGTGCTAGCTTATGTGTCACATCCCATGTGTTTTCTGAATACCAGGTTTCTGAGATGTCTGTTCCGTGATAGCAACGATTTTGGAATCAAAGTGGCCTGGTGTTCAGCCCCAACTCTGTTACTAGTCAAAATGTCATCAACATGCTTAGAAACTTTGAATGGATCTCACGGAAACCGGTCATCGATGGTCTTGATAACTGAGGCAAGATTCAGGAAAGTTAGGTTGCAAAGAAAATCACTTCAAGCAAAACTGCAGAGTCCCTACAGTACAGAGAAATGCAGTTTAGCCAGCAGTTCATTACTTAGGCACACCCTTCTTAGCTTCGCTAAAGCTCTTATTATTATTTTTTTTTTTTTGACAGGCAGAGTAGACAGTGAGAGAGAGAGACAGAGAGAAAGGTCTTCCTTTGCCGTTGGCTCACCCTCCAATGGCCACCACGGCTGCGCGCTGCGGCCGGTACACCGCATTGATCTGAAGGCAGGAGCCAGGTGCTTCTCCTGGTCTCCCATGGGGTGCAGGGCCCAAGCACTTGGGCCATCCTCCACTGCACTCCCAGGCCACAGCAGAGAGCTGGCCTGGAAGAGGGGCAACCGGGACAGAATCCAGCTCCCCGACCGGGACTAGAACCCAGTGTGCTGGCGCTGCAAGGTGGAGGATTAGCCTAGTGAGCTGCGGCGCCGGCTCGCTAAAGCTCTTATGCTGCGTCCTCCACGTGCCCAGTGGTACACACTCCTAAAATCTGTCACTCACATCAAAAGTAACCAAGCTTCAGCTGCCCTGGCCAGGCTGCCAGATTTAGCAGATGAAAACATCATTGAATGGAATTTTGAATAGATAATTTTAGTATAAATATGTTCCATGGATTCTTTTGAACATAAAAGTGTACTTCAAAATTTTCTTTTGAAAAAATAGAATTAAAAGATAAGGTTTTTTTATGGAAAAATTTTGGAATCAGGGGCCACGTTGTGGTATAGCAGTTAAAGCTACCGCCTGTGATGCCAATTCATGTCTCAACTCCTTCACTTCTGATCCAGTTCTCTACTAATGTGCCTGGGAAAGCAGTGGAAGATGGCTCAACTCCTTGGGTTCCTCTGGGTGGGAACCCAGAGGAAGCTCCCAGTTCTTGACTTCAGTCTGGCCCAGCCCTGGCCATTGTGGCCATTTGAGGAGCGAACCAGCAAATGGAAGATTCTCTCCCTGTGTAACTCTGCCTTTTAAATAAATTTTAAAAATATTTTAAAACATTTTTGAAATACATGCAAAGTGTTTCACAATACTAATTTTCCATAAACTTTTTAAAGACTTCTCATACTTACACTAAAAAAGAAGGTTGTCATTTATTTAAAATTCAAATTTCACTAGATGTCTTGTATTTTTTAATCTCACAGTCACAAACTGGATACTTAGAATTGCTTATTATACATTCAATGCTCAAAACAAGCTGGGTGCATGAGGAGGTATAAGTTAAAGGGTACCAAGTTGCAGTTATGCGAGATATGTTAGTTCTTGGGGCTGGTGCTGTGACATAGCAGGTAAAGCTGCCGTTTATGGCACCGGCATCCCATATGGGTGCCAGTTCGAGTTCCAGCTGCTCCACTTTCAGTCCAGCTTTCTGCTGTGGCTTGGGAAAGCAGTGGAGGATGGCCCAAGTTCTTGGGCCCCTATATCTGTATGGGAGACCTGGAAGAAGCTCCTGGCTTCTGGCTTCAGATCGGCGTAGCTCCAATTGAGGGGTGAACCAGCAGATGGAAGACCTCTCTCTCTCTCTGTCTCTGCTTCTCTGTAACTCTGCCTTTAAATAGATAAATAAAAAGATAAATTAGCACTGGAAATACACTCTACAGCATATTAAAATGCACTACAAGGTAAACCTTCTTTCAAGGGCTTTGACCACTGGAGTAAACAATGAACAGTAACAATAAAGGAGTGGGAGGCCGTTTTGAGAGGTGGTGGCTATGCTTGTGATGGATGTGTCACAGGTGTATACTTATCTTCATATTCATCCAGAATCAGTAGGTACTGCTTTTTATCTGTCAATCACATCTCAATGAAGTGGTTTGAAAGAAAACAAGCTAGATGCCTCTCAAACACCGAAGTCTCGTCATAGCAACACAAATCTACTCGAACATTAAAGCTGGTGTGACGATGCTCTCGTCTGAAGAAGGCTGAATGCAAACAGTAACCGTTGCTGCTGTTAATTCTGTACTTCCGTGTATTTTTTTTTTCCGCCATCTTTATTGAAAGCGAGTCTTCCATCCATCCATGCTCTCTAGACTCCGGGTAAAACACTGAGCTTTGAAACCCAGGACCTGCGCAGCCATGCAGCTTGGCAGGCATTCTGGAAACAAGGCAATAGTTCCTTGGGTTCTGGTGTCTCTGTGTTGACCATCGCGGATGATCCCACCTCTAGTCTAAAGGGAGACAGCGCTGTGATTATTAAATATGTCTCAAGCCACTGCTTCTACAAGCGTCTGCACGTGTAGCATCTCATATCTTCCAAACCTCAGACAATTGCATGAATTTCTATTTTTCTCTCTGATTCTCTCAGAAGCCTCCAATCCAGCCCAGGAGAGTGAAGCAAGCCACACTCACGGCTTGTGCTGCTCCTGGATACATGTGCCTCTTTTGCTCTGAGAGTAAGGTGGACTTCTGAGAAATCAAAGGAAAAAATTTCTCCCCCCAAATGACCTATGCCTGGCTGCAATGCAAAGAATTCCCCATGTCCATTGCCTTTCCCCTTTCAGTATAGGAAAGTCATCCCAGAGAGATGATGCTGGCCAAACACAGGGCATCTTTCCCCAGGAGTGCCTGGTATTGAGTCCATCCAGCCAGGCCTGGGGAAACTGGCAGAGGAGAATGACCCAGCATCTGTCAATCAAACGCCACCACCCCTGGTTCCCCCTATACTCTCCAAAGTAAGTGCCAAGGTCAAGAGCTGGCTCCTTCACCTCCCGTCTGGGTTGCTCGGGCCACTCGACAGGCGGGGATAAATTTAGAAGCTATTTGTGTCCTTCAACTTGGAGAGCTCTGTGCCTTCCGAGAAACCGCTGGCGGCAGAGCCACCCACCCACCGCAGTAAACACTGCACTGTACCCTCAGCCTGACCTGCCCCTGCCATGGCTGTGTCACACAGTTTGGCCTCTTTCACAGGAGGGGACGTTGCCGGATGAAGTGACATCTTTTCACAACACCTGAAGGCTTCGCACTGGCCCGAGCACAGGCCAGGCTCTGGCCAGCCTGGCTTTCTGTGGGTGCATGGTTGTCTAAAAGGAGAAGCGGGAAATTACAGAGGAGAGGCCAGCAGGCAGCTAAAAAAGAACTAGAAAGAGGCGAAATCGCATCTCCCTGTTTACAGCGCACGTTCTTAGAGTCACAGGTGGCGCAGCTTAAAACTCTGCCACCTCCAAAGGAGCAGGCAGCGGGGAAGGAAGTGCTTTTGTAACCCCTGACACAGAGATCGCCGATGGCTGAGGAGGCTGGAAATTTGTTAGGAGGGAGAGAGGTCACCAGGGAGCTTGTCAGCCTGACTCTTTATCGGAGCCCGCTTAATGGGATTTTACATTTGGCCACGTGGACTTTGAAACGCTCAAGTTCAACTTCCACCTGCAGAAGTGCCACCTGTTTCTATTTCATCCTGGGAATTTCCATCTGCTCTCCTCTCGGGCTGTCTAACGGGGTGCCTCACTGGGCTCCACAACTCCCCAACACTGACGTCTTGAAATTTTATGACATTAAAACACAATTAAAATGTTGGTCCTCCTATTACACATCAAGTTTACTGCACTGTATAGTGGCATTGGTTGTATGCACTTTCCCAGAATTCTGGGCACGCATGCCCATTCTTTATTGCTCTACTTGGTGACATCATTGGGAGCTATGATAAGTAAGGGAGCCAGGCAAAGGGTGCTGCTTCCCATGTGACCACCCAGAGCCCCCTTCTTCCAAGGTCAAAACCACAGATCAGACCCCAAGTAACAGGAACTTCCGCCTCATCTCAGGTGTTCAGTTTGATGGGTTTCTGGGGGTACAGAGTACTTGAATTATTTTTTTCAGGAGGTGGTGATCCAAGAAGAGGCAGCACAGTCCCCTGAAGGCATGAGATGGCAGCTCGTGGGAAGACGGCCAGAGCTGGCCTTCTAGTGTTCGAGTCAGGTTTGTGTCTGTGACTCATTCTTCTTATTTCAGATCCTCCAGAAGAATGTCCCAGAGGAAGAGCGGGGGCATTCCATGTAAAGGCAGAGGTGAAGAACGCTGGGTAATACAGGGGAGAGGAACAGAGGAGTGAACTAATTAGGCCATCGTAACAGACTTGAAGGTTTGCAGACAAACGTTTTCATACCAAAGGGAGTTATGGACTACTCAGCAAAGTGTCCATGTTGGCCCACTGGCCTGTGCGACATGGGCTCCAGATACCAACTCACTTAGCATGCAAGGCTTTAATGTCAGTCAAGCTGTAAACAGATTGATAGGGTCACAGGTCACCAATGTAGAGGGAGCAAAGGAGGCTGCCCCGAAGTCTGCTTTAGAGAGACTTCACAGAGACCCAGAGGGTCCCCTCCCTGCTCATACGCCTGCTGGAGACTGGCTGTGTGTGTTCCCAGCTGGTGGGGTTGCAGCATTCCACCTGCTATGCACTGAAATGCAAATGTGCCAGAAAGTGCAACCTGCTGTTATTAATTAGCCTGGCCTCTCAGTCACATAGGCGATCTGCAACCTCTTTTGAATTAGAACACCTAGTCTCCATACACTGCCCCTTGCCACTTTCTTTTTTTCCCTGAGACATAGCCCGGTAGAAGAGGTGGGACATGACCAACACCTCTCTTCCGACACCTTATGTGGTTGTTAACTATGTGCTGGCAATGCCCACTGGTCTGCAAGGTGCTGGTTCCTGTCCCAGCCAGGTCCAACATGCCTGGTGAACATGGGAACTCCTAGTGGGTCTTGGGCACCAGCCCTGCTCCCAGGAACTTGAGTCCTGTTTTCTCTGTTTTTGTTGTTTGTTGTTATTTTTTGATACTGCCTCCAACCCTCAGTGCCTGGGAACCTGTACCACTGTCAGGCCAGAGCTGACGTCCTGGGCCACCTTTTTCCTCCCTTGCACCCCTCTCATCTTCCACCACAGCCCTGTGTGCCCTCCCCCCTCCACTGAAGGGCCTTCTTCCCTGCCCTACAGCCACGGGTGGGAGGGACCCCCATTCCTCTCGGAGCTCAGGGCTCTAAGCTGGCCCATAGACTTGTAGGGGAGGGGAGAAAGAATTCAGTCCAAGTCTTTTTCAGGTCTCAAAAAGATGCGGAGTTTGGGAACGCCTTAAGCAGTCAGCCAGAGTAACAGGAGAGAAGCCAGCTCCCAGGAGTAAAGACGCTAGAGGTATCACTTTATTTTTCTATTTTTATTTTTTGACAGGCAGAGTGGACAGTGGGAGAGAGAGAGAGACAGAGAGAAAGGTCTTCCTATGCCATTGGTTCACCCTCCAATGGCTGCCGCGGCTGGCGCGCTGCAGCTGGCACACCACGCTGATCCAAAGGCAGGAGCCAGGTGCTTCTCCTGGTCTCCCATGGGGTGCAGGTCCCAAGCACTTGGGCCATCCTCCACTGCACTCCCTGGCCACAGCAGAGAGCTGGTCTGGAAGAGGGGCAACCGGGACAGAATCCGGAGCCCCAACCGGGACTAGAACCCAGTGTGCCAGCACCCTCAGGTGGAGGATTAGCCTAGTGAGCCATGGCGCCAGCCATAGAGGTATCACTTTAGTTTTCCTTCCTTAGTCCATCATGAAAAAAACAATTTCCTCTGCATTTTCTGCCTGTCTACTGCCTTAGCTGTGTCTGTTTTCCCTTTCTGCAGTACAGGAGATGGTATGCGGTCAGGGCTAGGGAGTTTCTGGGCTGAGGCCCACATTCATTTCTGGACCAGTGGGCTCTCCTCTGCCAGAGATGCTCCAATGCATTTTTTGTGAAAGGCACCCTTGAAGGTTTCTCTCTCTTAACCTCAGGGTGTGGTGGGAAAATAACAGTAATGGAACCAAGATGCAAATCAAAGCAGATCATGATCATTTGATGACACTGGAGCCGCACACGCAGTCGCCCTGACATCGGAAAACGCTCGGCCTCAGGACAGCATCGCAGCACTGCACACAGCACGCGGCTACCAAGTCTCCCCGGTTGTCCCCTTGCTGACAAGGTGCAAAAAGGGGAAGTCCCAGGGCCAGTGCCAATGACCTTCCAATAGGTCAGGGTAGACGTGGACGAGAGAGCTGGCGTGAGCTTCTGATGGTAACGTTGCAAATGTTTCCTCCAGAAGAATATTCTAGATGGGTAACCCAGGTGTCTGTGAGCCCCATAAAGAGAAAATCTTCAGTAGCTGAAGAGGTGTTAAGGCGGAAAATGCTGAAATGTTAATGTCTTCATGGCTCATTACTTTATTACTTCACTACTCCAGGAAAAACCTATGTCCTAGAGCATAGTTGGAGAAAGCTAAGAGCTTTGATAAGAGAAAGCATAGTCTAGCTCTCAATTTAAAGTAAGATGATTTTGGATGTAGATTTCCTCCACTACCTGTGCTACAGTCACACACTAGCTTTGTGGCTCACACACTAGCTTTGTGGCCAGAGCTGTAGCAGTCTCAATCAGTACCTGCTTCATAGGCTTACTGCAAAGATTAAATAAAATATTTTTAAAGTACTTTAACACATGTCTTAAATATGATATGCCTGACTCTTAGAATGTGGAGGAAAACAAGTATCTCTTATTCTATTATCATTATAAACCTGTAATTTTTTTTTTTTTATTTGAGAGAGTGAGAGCGAGAGCCCTATTCAAAGGATTAATGTTCCTTAATGTCTGCAAGTGCCTAAGGCTGGGTCAGGCTGAAGTTGGGGCCCAGGAGCCTGGCACTCACTCCAGATCTCTCACATGGCAGCAGATTCAAGTACTTGAACCATCATCTGCTGCCTCCCAGGGTACACGTTAGCAGGCAGCTGGACTCAGAAGCAGAACCAGGACTCCAGGCCAGGCACTCCAATATGGCATGCAGGCACCCTCAAAGGGGATCTTAACTGCCAGGCCAAGTGCTTTCCATAAGAATCTGTATTTCACATCAGAATCCAGTTCTTCTTCATTGGCCTAGTTTATGCAAAAGGAATTAAGAGATTGGTGCCTTCAGTGCTAAATGAGGTCGTGGTTTCCTAGGATGCCCCTGACCTCCAGCAGGGTGAAGTGGCTTGCTTTGGTTCCCAGGGCCCTCTGCTAAGCGTCTCACTTAGAACTGACACTCAGATCAAGGTCCGACCCAGGACTCATCTCAAATATCAATGCTGACAGTTACGGATAAGAATGAAAGGGTTCAAACTGCCTTTTTCTTTTTTTCTCTCTACTAAGAAAATGAATCCTTCCAGAAGGTTCTGGTCGCACGTCCCATGGTACCTGTTCACAAAGGACCAGGCATGCAAGGGTTTCTGGCCCATCTTGTCCTTGGATGTACTAGAGGCAGCCAAGCTCCAGGAACCATTCGCAATGCAGGAAGTGGTGAGAGGAGAGCTGGGCGAGGGAGGGGGCCACTTGAGCCACTGTATGCACGTGGTCAGGGTGTCTGCTGTCAGTTAGGACGGAGTCATCAATTACTCTCAAATACATGGTGAGATGCCACGTGTCCACTAAGAGCTCCACTCAGTGGAACACACCCACACCCTAAAACCCACCCCGAAACTGCCACAGAGAAGCCATCCCAGCTGACAACGCTGAGGTCTCACCAGCCAGCAGGTGGGGGATTTTCAGGGTAGCATCCAAAGCTGTCATCCCCAACATCCAGGACTACAGACCTCTACACACGGGCCTTGTTAGAGAGGCACCAGTTTGCTCACGCCGCTCTTTTCCACATGGCTTCTCAAAGTGCTGTCTGACTTGACGACCTCTTCTAGAGGCTGGGTCAAGGTTTGCCTTGCACAGGTGAGAGGCAAGCTGGCCAAATATGTACATAAATGACTCCTTCACTGTGTACTCCCCGAGACTCCCTCATCTTGCTGATGAAACGGGAGGAAGAGGTTTCCACAGCCCCCAGCCCTGCCCCAGGCACCCTGCTCTGTCACCAAAGAGCTCAGCTGTGCTCCGTGTCTAAGTCAGCTCTACTGCCTTCCAACCCATGTGTCGTTTTTTTTTTCTAACTGCATAATGATCTTTTCAGGAGGCGCTCCCCCTTTGCAGAATTAGTTCCTGTACAGTCCTGGCTTTTACTCCCCCGCCTACCTTTCTGGAGTCCTTCAAGCCTGGTGCTTTTACTGCATTAGGTTCTATTCCCACTCCATTCCCAATCCATTTCCCACAATGCACCATAGGCCAAATGTCTCCTGGTCTAGACAAATGCTCCCATTCTGAGACTCTCACAGAGAAGACCCAATTCCCACAAGTGTGTTAATGTATTACTCAGCATCAGGCTTAGTTTCCTTGATCCAAGCCATTTGGATTATGGTATCACAAAAACAGAGGAATTGATTTTCTGATTTTCCTTAATGCGCTCAGTTTGTACTAGGTTTTGTATTATGATCTAGAATGCACGCTTTCTCTATGAGGCACTGAAGTTGGATGCCACTGTCACAAAGATTGTAGACAAGCCACCAACCAGGAAATGGCAGTCAGATGAGGAGGGTGTTGAAAGATTGTCATTGTTAAAATTTTATGGTGACCTTCGGTGGCTACCAAATGCTGAGAAACATAGCCTGATGTTATTTGCAACAACAATATAGTAATTTCATTGGAAATAAAAACTGAAGCTGGGGCCAGTGCTGTGGCATAGCAGGGAAGGCTGCCTGCCGCCTGCAGTGTCAGCATCCCACATGGGCGCTGGTTTGAGTCCTGGCTGCTCCACTTCCGATCCAGCTCTCTGCTATGGCCTGGGAAAGCGGTGGAAGATGGCCCAAGTCCTTGGGCCCCGTACCTGAGTGGGAGACCTGGAAGAGGCTCTTGGCTCCTGGCTTTGGATCAGCCCAGCTGCGGCCGTTGTAGCCATTTGGGGAGTGAACAGGTGGATGGAAGACCTCTCTCTCTCTGAATCTACCTCTGCCTCTTTGTAACTCTTTCTTTTTTTTTTTTTAATTTATTTTATTTTTTTTTAATTTTTTTTGACAGGCAGAGTGGACAGTGGGAGAGAGAGAGAGACAGAGAGAAAGGTCTTCCTTTGCCGTTAGTTCACCCTCCAATGGCCGCCACAGCCGGCGCGCTGCGGCCGGCGCACCACGCTGATCTGATGGTAGGAGCCAGGTGCTTCTCCTGGTCTCCCATGGGGTGCAGGGCCCAAGCACTTGGGCCATCCTCCACTGCACTCCCTGGCCACAGCAGAGAGCTGGCCTGGAAGAGGGGCAACCAGGACAGAATCCGGCACCCCAACCGGGACTAGAACCTGGTGTGCCAGCGCCACAAGGTGGAGGATTAACCTAGTGAGCCGCGGTGCCGGCTGTAACTCTGCCTTTCAAACAAACAAATTAAAAAACAAACAAACAAACAAACAAAAAAAAACCCTGAAGCTGCAAATAATTACCCTCCAGCAGAGGAGGAATAGATCTTAAATCCATTTCATTGAGGATATTACAACACCCAGTCTTGCAGTCAAATAACAGATCACCAAATTTCTGTGAGCCAAATCAGAAAGAATCTTTAACTATTCCTCTTCCAAAATTCCTCAACTATGTTAAAAAATCATGACTCCCAAAATATACTTCGAAAGCATGGGAGCTCAGTGTCTCCCTTTTGTTCCTGGATAAAAAAAAAAAAAGTTGAATGAGCCCATCCCTCTTCCAGAATCACTACTGCAGTGGCCAAAGCAACACAAAGTCTACCACTACTACCACATGAGTCTGACCATAAAAAGAATGCTCCATTGACAATGTCCATAACCCACCAAGCCTTATCCACATGCCGACTTTCTTTATACCCCATAAAAATTATGCAAAATAAGTATTATTCTCCCTACTTCATAGATGATGGAAACCGTGAATAGTGAAGGCTACCTAAGCTGCCCCAGTTAATGCAGAGGGGAACAGATTTGATTCCAAGGTTTTGTACCTTGCACTAACATTTTCCAAGTAAGCAAATGACTTAGTACAAAAACCTCAGGGAAAATGTGTTACATAGGCTAAACACATCATCCTTTTCCCTGGTGTGGAACCAGAAATAATAGAAAATTTGTCTTAATAACACTTTTTTTTACACATTTCTCAAATGAAATCCATTTTTTCAGCCACAGAGCAGTTCCTTGGCAAAGGGCAGAAAATATCACGTGTAATGGATGTGGTGGTTCAACTTTCATATGCACAGCCACTGGAAGTTAAATTCACATAATAAAAGAACAGTTTCAGGTTATCTCTATAAGCCCAAAATATCACTTCATTCACTTGTAGCAAAGAAATCACCTTTAAATATCTTTAAAATACCCGCTCCCACCTCCAGGAAAAACACATTCCCAATGGTTGAACTCAACTGTTCACTTTTGCACGCACTGCAGTACCGTCTTGTGAAAATCAGATGACTCTTTAAACAAACAAAGCACGCTGGAGAGCCCTCTTCTGAAGCTGAGGCTGTGCCTGTGTTTGGATATGGTGCTGGTTTGGGTAATGAAACAGGGAGAGGTCAAACACTCACACGCCAAGAGTGGTGACCTTTTGAAATAACAGGACATGAAAACAACCGCAGCGTCAGCACAGAGGACCCTTGAACACAGGGAAATCAGGGGCCTCAAGGAGCCTGGAGGGCCAGACTCGGATATGCAGTCCAGCCCGAGTTTGGCTCTGATTTCATCACCTTGCCATCTGCCCCTCTTGATGGATTCTGATTGATTCCCAAGGATGGGAAAACTCACACTTACTTCCAGTGCCTGGGGACAGCTCTCTGCCTGTTTTATGGGAGCTGTTGTTAGAACGGCCACAATTCTTTGCAATGGCCAAGGAGCTAGTGACTTGCACAATAGTTTTTCTGGTGGCCTCAGAAGGGAAAGACGGTTTCTGGTCTTGCACTCAGGGTGGAATTACCACCGCCACACAAATTTCCTTCCATGTTCTCATGCAGTAGCAGGTCGCTTTGTTCTTCAATTCTCTTTCACTTACCCAAAATCAGTACCTTATTTCTCTGGAACTTATCTCCTGGTTTACCTGCCATTTTCTAAAAGCTTTATGCTTCCTTTTCTAGATGAATGTGGCTTTGTTTAACCTGAGCTGGCCAGTCTTTCCTCAAACCTAAGAAAAAAGTGGCGTGACCTGTGAATTCTTGAGTTTACACCTTTCTCACCCACCCATCTACCAAAGGGAGAAAAGCAGCAACCTCAATGACACATATTTTGCAAAGCTCATGTATTGGATGGGAGGGGTGTTTATAATCATCTAGGAAAACAGTTTAACAGTTGCGTAAGGAATCTGTATCTACGTAAACTCACCGACAGAGGAAGTTTCTAATAACCCCTTTTAATTTAGCTCAGTTTTAAACTCAAGCAAGGAACAATTCAGAATCCCACATTTAAATTAAAACATCCAGGGATTTATTGGAGTCAGTTTCTTGTATAAGAACCTGAATCAAACGGGGAGCTTAAATGTGTGAAGATGTGTACCAAACCAATCATAACAAACACAAAGCAGAAATGTACTTAGGAAAATAACTCAAAAGAATAAAGAACTGTTAGCAGAGGGGGACAAGCATTTGGCACAGTGGGTAAGCCTTCTCTTGGGGTGCCCACCCCCAGAGTCTCTGTTCCCCTTCTGATCCCAGCTTCCTACTAATGCACACCCTGGGAGGCAGCAGGCGGTGGCTCGAGCAGTTGGGTCTCCACCACCATCTGGGAGCGCTGGATTGAGGTACTAGCTTCTAGCTTCACCCCAAACTTGGCCCCAGCTGTTGTGGGCATTTGGGGAGTGAACCAGCAGATGGAAGATCTCCTATCTGTTTCTCTCCAGCCCTATCTTCTTTTAAAGTAAGTGAAATTAATAAGAAAAATGTTAGAAGAAAATAATGAGTAAAGCCGCCACCTGCAGTGCCGGCATTCCACAGGGGTGCCAGCTTGAGGCCTGGCTGCTCCATTTCAAATCCAGCTCTCTGCTATGGCCTGGGAAAGTAGTAGAAGATGGCTCAAGCCCTTGGGCCCCTGCACACCCTGCACACCCAGAAGAAGCTCCTGGCTCCTGACTTCAGATTGGCTTGCGGACATCTAGGAAATAAACCAGCGGATGGAACATCTCTGCCTCTCTCTCTCTCTCTCTCTCTCTGCCTCTGCCTCTCTATAACTCTGCCTTTCAAATAAAATAAATAAATTTAAAAAAAAGGTTTAAAAAAAGAGTTTAGATTTTCGGGGTCCTTTCATACTTGCCCACGGGTAGCCCACGTCCCAAGTTAGGAAGCACTTATGACCAGAGTTTTGTAGAATCTGTGAGATAAATGATGATGTTACTTAGTCTCTTCCCTGAGAGAGTCTGTATTTAAAAAATGACTCATCTTCATGGCTGCACCTAAGATAGGCTGGTCTTGGAACATCCACATGTTTTATCCATGTCTTTCTCTCCATGCCCAGGATGGCCATCCTACGAAGTGGACACAGAGAGTGAAAATGTATGCTTGCAATTTAGTCCGTCAAATCAACAAATTACTGGCAAACTCCATAGCACAAGCCCTGTGCTAGCTGCTGAAGAACGACCCAGAACACAGTCCAGCTCACAGAGAGGCTCACGGTGGATTTTGGCTGGGGCCACAGCTGGAGCCAATGGGATCTATGAGCACAGAGGATCTGAAAGCACAGACTTCACCTGGGTCAGGGAGGAGCTCCGTGGGGTCACAAACAGAGCTTTACCCATGCCAGGGCCATGGGGACTGCTTCCCACCTGATCCACAGCCGAAACATAAAATCTCACAGCACAGTGAAGCTGAATTGTCCATGTTGACTACAGAGTGAGGGAGAGCAGAAAAGCGATCAAGTGTTCCTAACGCAAGAACTCAGGTAAATTCATTTCTTGGAGACATAAATGAATCCTGTAGAATATATTCCCTAATTGTTTGCTCAGTTAATTAATTAAATAATTTATTTATTTATCTTTTGCTTTTGCTTTCTTGCTTGTTTTGTTTGGTTGACCATTGAATAACAAAGTATTCTGAACATTAACAATACTAAGCAAGTGCTTACCTGTGCTTGCGCTGCGTGTGGAAACAATTTCCGGAAGAGACCATGGAGGAGGGTTGGTTGAACCGTCATGCCTTTCTTCCTCCCACACCACAGAGGGCTCAGAGAAAGGTTTTCAAAGACACTCCTCTGGCAGGTGATCTGGCTTCACAGCCTCCTCGTGCAAACCTCCCATCCGGTTCTCACTGAGGCCCCCCAGGGGCCGGGGGCAGAGTCGCATGTTCTCATCTTGCACATCTCCCTCCTAGCCCAGTCTCCACAAAAGAGCATGCGTTGTAGACGATCACCGACTCAGTCACAGAGGAATGGCCCCATCGCGTCGACTGGAGCTTCATCCTGGAAGGGGAGAGTGAACACCTATGCAGCGCCATCTCTTCCGGCACTGCTTTCCATCAGACACCCATACCTCTCGCTAGAATCACTTTATCAGGCTCCTGGACAGATCCCAAACACCAATCTCCCACCCCTCGATTCCTGCTCCCCTAATATGCATGTTATGCTTTCTGCTGATGTCTCCTCCTCCTCTTTGGACTCTTGATACTGTAGAAAAAAATCCCTTCTTTTTGCAGAGAAGTGCCTACAGCAGTATTCGTGGTGAGATAACACATTCACCTGACATCCAATAAGAGGAAGGGAGGCTGCACCGTGACCACCAGCTGCATGGCAGGCATCCAGCCACAGAAAGGGTGACCAATAAGAACCCTCAGGTACATATCTGACAGTTGCCAAACTGGTCCTTGCAGCAGGAGCAGAAGAGCAGAGAGAGGGGAGGCAGAACACGCAAAAGTGACTCTTGTCTGTCGCCTATACTGCAGACCAGGTGTCAGCCCAAGGCTGTAGGTCTGAAGGTCACAGACAAGAAGCTAAGCAGCACCTCACTTTGGTATGTTCAGAAATGACCTCAGAGACAGCCATGCTGATGTGGAGTACCAGCAAGGTGACATCTGTAGTATCGAAGCTGTGCTTCCTCTTAGGTCATGATGCTGTGAGCTGCTGGTCCCTTCCATTGCACAAACTGTGCAAGCATGAACATGGCTCAGTTATTTGTGGCGACTTCCAAAGTATCCTCTCTCTCCCTCTCTGCCACCCCTTCCTGACAGGTACTGGGAAAATCCAGTTCAGATACTGCCAGGGATGGGGGGCGGATTTCCTCCAGCTGCAAACTGGAGAGAGGCCCCCCGCCCTCTGCCTGCTCTTCCTGCTGCTTCACGCTGGTTGGCTGTCTGCATCTCCACACTGTCTGTCCCTGCGTGGGTGGAGAGCCCACCACCACCACCTCTAACCTCCATTCCCCCCATTCCCTTGAATGCATGTGGGAAAAATAATGGTCCAGACATGGCTTAGAACGTGCTGAGACAAGTGGATGGTCAAGCTACGGGGGCAGCAATTCTACCCTAGCTGTCCTGCTCAGACTCTCGCCTACTCTAACAATGCCATGGGGTATTGTCTATATCTTTCTATTGGTAAACGATAGCACCAGCCCATTGAGAGGAATTCATTGCTGTGTCATGAATTCCCCCCAACACACAGCAGCTTAAAACAGACATGAAGCAGGTGTTTGGCCCAATGGTTAAGCCACCAGATAAGACACCCACATCCTATATCAGAGTGGCTAAATTCTATACCTGGCTCCAGCTCCTGACTCAAACTTCCTACTAACACAGACTCTGAGAGGCAGAGGTAATGGCTCAAATCAATGGAATCCTGCCACTCACGTGGGAGACGTGAACTGAGTTTCCAGCTCCTGCCTTTGGCCCTTTTTGCCACTGTGGGCCATTGGAGGGAACAAACCCAACCCCACTGTCACTGCCATTTCTCTGGCTCTCCGATAAATTTTGAAAAAGAACCGATGTTCATTATTTCACCATTTCTGTGTCTTTCCTGGGGTGTTTCTAGCTCAGGATTCCATGTGAGATTGCAATCAGGATGGCAGCAGGGGCTACGTGACACAAAGGTTCAGGGAATCCTGCACTGGGGGGCGGGTTGGGCTAGAAAGGCCCTCCCCACAAGACAATGCTGCTCCAATAACAGACACTGGAGTCCATGCTGTTGGCAATGGAGGACACCTCTGGAAGTAGCCTCACGTCTTGGTCCATTTCCTGTTACTACAACAGAGTACCTGAGGCTGGGTACTTATGAAGCAGAGACGTTTACTTTGGCCCATGGTTCTGGAGAATAGGAGGTCCTTGATCAAGCAGCCACATCTTGTGAGGGCCTTATGCTGCTGACAGAAAGCAGGCTTCCATGAAAATGGGGTCCAAACTCCCCCAGCAGTCAGCCCATTCCCAACAGAAAGGTAGTCATCCATTCATAAGGGCTCTGTCCCACTCAGCACAGCCTACCTCCCAGCACCACTGCACTGAGGACCAAGCCTCAACTTGAGTTTTGGTGGCAACAAATTATATTCTACCCAAAACACACCACCATGCTGCACCTGCAGAACATAAATGAGTGGCTGGCACTTGTTAAACAAAACGTATGGACACCCATGGACTTGGACTGAGCTCCTGCATGAGGCTCCAACATACCAACCTAAAATGGGGTCACTCGGGGCCCACATTGTGGCACAGCCGGTTAAGCTGTTGCTTGAGATGCCAGCATCTCTTATCAGAGTGCTGGTTTGACGAGTCTCGACTGTTCCTCTCTTCCAAAGGAGATCCCTGCTAATGCACCTGGGAAAACAGCAGAATTTGGGCCCCCACCACCCAAGTGGGAGACCAAGATGGAATTCCTGACTCCTGACTTTAGTCTGGACCAGCCCCGGCCATTGCAACTGCTTTCCAAGATAGATAGATAGATACATACATACATACATACATACCTACATATATACATACCTACATACATACATAGATAAATCTTTTAAGATAGGGATTTATTAATGCTCAAGATTCATACCACCAAACTGAAACACATTTTTTAACTTTAATAAATATAAATTTTGAAAATACAACTTTTGGATTATAGCAATTCCCCCCCCCATAGCCACCCTCCCACCCACAAACCATCCTATCTCCTACTCACTCTCCCATCCCATTCTTCATTAAGATTCACTTTTAATTGTCTTTATATACAGAAGATCAACTTAGTATATACTAAGTAAAGATTTCAAGTTTGCACCCAGACAGTTTTTTTATGTTGACTTTCTGAGAAATCAGGGGTGATGATAGCCAAATCCCGAAACAAGCCAATTTCACTTGGCATGATAAGGAAGGCCCTTTGGCTTTGACCCTCACAAGGAGAGTAACCTACCTGTGTTAACAGATTCTCTCTTTTTAAAAAATATTTAGTAATTTTGAAAGGTAGAGTTACAGAGAGATGGAAAGACAGAAAGAGATCTCCCATGCACTGGTTCACTCCCCTAATGGCTGCAGCAGCCCAAGCTGGGCCAATCTGAAGCCAGGAGCCAGGAGCTTCTTCTGGATCTCCCACGTGGGTGCAGGGGACCAAGCACTTGGGCCATCTTCTACTGCTTTCCCAGGCCACAGCAGAGAGCCGGATTAGAAGAGGAGCAGCTGGGACTTGAACCAGCGCCCATCTGGGATGCTGGCACCACAGGTGGAGGCTTTAGCCCACTACGCCACAGCACCAGTGCCACCAGTGCTCTTTTTGTTTCCTGCCATTTCCTCCAGGTTCCTGTTCAATCTGCCTCATAAAAACCAAGTGTTCTGCCACACCCCACGGGGCTCCCGTCTGTCTCAGGCTGGATGCCGCATGATTTACCAATGGTGAATAAAAACCAATTCAATCTTTAACTCAATTTGTTGAAATTTTGTCTTTTGAGACACTGTAGAAATGCAGAAGAGAGTGGATTAGATTAAACAAAAATACTGGAGAAGGGGCCATTGACAGTGTTCTGGGATCGGCCAGGAGGGAAAGGCTAGGCATCCAAAGCAGAGCTGGGCAATCAGAAAGAGTCATAAGGCTCCAAGTATTCTAAGACAGCACAGCAGTTTCTCCCAGGGCCTGCTCAGGGATGGTGTTTGCAGGGGTGAGGCTTCTGCTGCTCCTCCAGAGAGAGTGACTTGCAGGCTCACGTCTCCAGCTGCCCGGAACCCCACCCCCACGAAGCCTCGTGCTGGAGTAGTATCTTAGTGATCAGTCAAAACATTTCTTCAGAATGTCCTCATAAAAGTACATTTGTCTACGGGCAAAATAATTTTAAATTAGTAAAGTCAATATTTAATTTGGACCTCGTTGGGAAATGTGGAATTTTCCATGGAGAATCAGAGCTGTCACCAGCATAGGGTGAGTGGGAACAACAGCCCTGGTTCCTGCATTTTGAGAAGACAGAATTGCTGGGCTCACGGAGTGATTCAGGGCAGGGAAAGGCGATGGCTTCACCAGCCAAGGCCTTGAGCCAAGACCTTGGCCAGACAATCATTCTATAAATGTCACCCCTCCACTGGCATTTTCCTCCTCGTTTTACTAAAGCTGGGCTCTACCCGCCAGCCTCCACCCCAGCCCCGGGCTGCTCTTTTCCACTGTGAGATTGCAGTCAATGTTCCTCTTTTTTTTCATGGAGGAATCTGAGAGCGCATTAACAAGTTCATGGAAAATGGAATTAAAAGATGAATTTATTTTGGAGACAAAAGTTACACAACCCATGCACGGATTCTTGATAATATGCATTTTCATGAACTTTTTGAGGACACCCCGTATGGATGAATTTCAACTTTGTTTTGCAGCAAAATAAATTTATCTTTTTTAAAAAGAGTTCTTGATTGATTTGGAAGACAGGGTGACAAAGAGGAGAGAGATCTTCCATCTGCTGGTTCACATCCCAAATGACTGCAACAGCCAGGGCTGGGCCACACCAAAGCCAGCAACCAGGAACTCCATCCAGGTCTCCCTTGTGGGTGCAGAGGTTAGTTTAGCAGGGAGCTAGAATATGAACAGAGTATCTGGGACTCGAACTGGCACTAATGTGGGATGTGGGCATCCCAGCTGGCAACTTTACCTGCTACACCACAATGCTGACTCCTAATCTTATCTTTTAATTCCATCTTCCATATCTTAAGATGTTTTGAAGTACCTTCTCACTCAGTGTGTAGAAAATAGTTTCAGTTGACCCGTATCACATGGCCTTCCAGGAGAGAACTTGGATCCTCTGTGAACTGTTCATCATCCAAGTCAGTGCTGCAAAGACTTACAGAGCCTAAGAGCAAGGAGGCCAGTCTAACACCAGCAAGCTCCTGGAAAGGAAAGAACAAGCCCACCATGGCTGAGCTCTCTTCTAGCTAAAAGATTGTCAACCGTGCGCATCCTGCCAAATATCCGACTTTTGTTCTTACTAACTTTCTCTACTATTTTTCTGTTCTCTATCTTATTAACCTCTGGTGTAATGTGTGTTATTTTCTCCCCTTTGCTGATTTGGGGTTTAATTTTCTCTTCTTTCTCTAGTTCCTCAATGCCTACAGTTACATTATTAAATTGAGGTCTTTCTTTTTTTCAATGGATGTACTGACAGCTATCCATCTCCCTGTAAGCGCTGCTTTTGCCGTACCCCATGATTTATGACATGTTTTAGCGACTCCCTTATTCCAGTCACAAAAATAATCACACTGGATGGGAGACCACAGAAACTGTAAGGCCATACAAGTGATCATCAACTTTTGATTTGCCAACCAGATCTTGTAAATGAAGTTCCTTTGCCTAAAGGAGAAGCAATTCTTGCTGATAAAATTTTGGTCTGAAAAAAAAAAAAAAAGACTCTTTTTCTGTTCTCATTTGAGATCCTGTAGGAATAGATCAATATGAAACATGATCTAGGCTCAAGCTTGAGGAATTGTGAGCAACATTTCTTTTTTTTTTTTTAATTTGAGTTAGACAGTGAAAGAGAGACATAGAGAAAGGAGAAGGTCTTCCTTTCGTTGGTTCACCCCTCAAATGGCCGCCACAGCCTGAGCTATGCTGATCCAAAGCCAGGAGCCAGGTGCTTCTTCCTGGTCTGCCATGCAGGTGCAGGGACCCAAGCAGTTGGGCCATCCTCCCCTGCCTTCGTGGGCCACAGCAGAGAGCTGGACTGGAAGAGGACCAGCTGGGACTAAAACCCGGCACCCATATGGGATGCCGGCAAGAAAGGCAGAGGATTAACCAAGTGAGCCATGGCACCAGCCCTGAGCAACATTTCTGCCACTGGAAAACAAACTTTAGAGTAACCACAAGGAAGAGATGACTTTCCGCATTCCATCACCCAGAGCCACTCCCACTTCCAATACTGTTGCAGGGGCCAGGCCACCATGGCTGTCAGTCAAGGCCCCCTCCATGCTGCCCTGTTCTCCTGTGTCAGTTGGTGTAGAAAGCTGGCCACACTTCAGAGGTCCATCCATCAGCTTGCGGTCTGGGATCTGGATGATTTAGCAGGTGACGGGGAGCCAGTGCTGAACAGAACGGAGCTGGCCTTCCTAGGAAGACATAAAACTGATGTCCGAGCTTCTTGCGGTTACAACTAAGCTCCTTCCCCAACACCACTGGGCCCAGGAAACTTCCCAGGTGATTTGAGTTGGATGCAAGTCTGCCCCTCTCTTCCAGGCCTCAACTGTTTTGGAATGTTGCTATGCATTATTAAACAGCTGCCGCATTTCGTCCAAGAAGTGGCCACATTTCAATGGCCAGTGAAGTAATTCCTGTTTATCTGTGCAGTTGCAAAGGGTTTTGGAACCCTTTTGCGTGCAAAGCATCTTATAAGACATCGTTAGCTATTTCTAACAATGGGGAGAAAGGAGCGCTCTCTCACACACGTTTATATTTTGAAAGATAATGAGCAATCAGGAACAACTTCTGATGGGTTTTTTGCTTTATCCCGATGATTGGAGAGTAGATGAGAATGTCACTTTAATGTTGAAACAAATCTTAAGATTATTTCTTATAATGCATATCTGATGAGACAAGACTCCCCCCCCCCCAAAAAAAAAAAAGTGAGGTTAAACAACCATCTACATATTTAGCAGCCTGGAACAATGAGAGCTGGCAGGCTGGAGAAGAATTTGTATTTTATTCATACACATAGCAGCTGTGGTCATCATGGGCTGGTTAGCCCAAGTGATTGTGAAAATCAAATTATTTCTTCAGAACGTTGGCCAAAAATTATTGCTAAACTTGGCACCTGAGGACAAATCAAAAGCTGTGTGTTGCCTAATCACATATTGTATTTTGATAGCTCATTTCTTCTGAGGGGATAAAATGATTTCACAGGCAGCAGTCCCAGGTATTATTAAAACTGCTTTACAAATAGGGAAGCCAAAGCGAGGAGACATGGAGTCATTTGCTCAGTGTCTCAGCTGAGTCATGGCAAACCCTGGGAGAGAAGCACTTTCTCCTCTCACCCCCAAGCAAAGAGGTCCTCATTTTGAATGAATTCTCAAGTCTAGCTAAATTCAAAATCCCATCAAGTAGGACGAAGAAAAAAACAATAATACAGCAACAACAATAGGCTTATTAAGCTTTGGAGGAAATGCAACTGAAATATCTTCTAAAAACAAACGAAAACATTACAAAAAGAGGCATGTCTTTTGCTGTTAGAATAAGTCACTTGGCCTACCAGTAAGTCCTAACTCTGCACAAATGACTGACTTCAGATTTTCACAAATTCATTCATCTGTAGTGATTTCCTTCAAAGTATAATGTACCTGCAGAATGTTTCCAACAAATTTAAGAAGCACACTGCTGAAACCATTCAAAACTAAGAACAGACACTTGCATCCCCTTTATAAAGGCAATGGAAAAAAGGCATTAAGAAAACACATCAGTGCACATTTTTCCATGTAATTAACACGTGGCTGGTTTTGCATAGAGCCGACACGCCCCTTCCTTATCACATCTCAGTATCTCTCACTCTCTTCCACTGCCTGAAAGCTGCAACTTGAGAGTTCTCAAACTGAACACTGGGTTCACGCCAACATACAAACTTTGTATTTGCTTAGCAAACAACCAGGGGTGAATAATGTGTTGTCATTCCCTGACCTTACAAGAAGGTTGAATATAAAGTGACAACTTTACTCATCACGGAGAAGAGCAATACTGGAGCAGTTTTCCCCTTGACCTGAGCTCTTTCCTTCTTCATCCAAAAGGGAGCAGCCTGTCACCTTGCACAAGGTGGATGGGTGCTCAATACGTGTTTATTATTTTGTTCCCTGAGCAAGGCAGGCAGCAAAGACAGGACTTGGAATTCAGAAAGCCAGGTTCAAGAGCCAGCCCTATTCGTGGCGAACCAGTTGGTGGCCAGAGACTTGGCACCTCACCTTTCCAATCCTGAATCTGTTAAGGAAAGGACAGATGACATCCCAAGTTCTCCCAGGACATCTAGGATTCAAAAGATAGTAAAGAATTTCTTTGTTCCATGAGCAGCACATGGTAGCCCCTTCAATTGAGGTCCCATCAGCCCTCTTTCAGGTTCCAGGCACCCTGCTGCCCACCTGGCATTTCTCACCAGGTTCATTCAAACCTACATCCTACCCCCTCCTGAAATTGTCGTTCCTATACTTAGCAGGCTGCACTATCCCTTCAGCACAGGTCCAGTCATCATCCCCTTATTATGACACTGCCATATCCCTGACCACGACGTCATAATAAAGGGAGGTTCCATCTTCCCCTTGCTCCCACAGCACCCATGGCGCCCTGCTCGAAGCCTCAAGTACTCTGCCCAGAAGGTCAAATGCTCCTTCTGGCCAGTTAGCAGTTGGTGCCCCTTGCTGAAAAAGAGTACTGACTTTAGTGACCACTTACTTAAACCTCGTGCTCTAATTCATCGCCATGCCAGGAGGTGGCTACAAGGTGGACAAGGACCCAAGGCAGAAGCAAGTCAACATGCCCAAGGTCTCCAGGACTCAACAGGACAGAGCTAGGGTCTGAATTCAGGAATGTTCTTTGGAAGGTAGGCTCATGCTGTGTACTCCTCTGCTGGACCCACAGTGGGTATCTTCAGTGTCCTAAACTCCTTTTTCTACAGCAGGGTGGGTCACTCTGAGTACCAGTGCCACTTAGTGGCCTTCTAGACTCCACTTTGCCTGGCCATCTCCACCCTTTCAGATGACAAAGGCTCCTAAGAATCCTGGCCTCCACTGGTATCTTGCACATAATAAACATTAAACATTAGTTAATGAATGAATCAAAGTATGAGTGAGACATTAGTGTTTAATTAATCTTGGGGAAAATATAAGACACATCTCAAAGATGCAATAAAATTATCCAGGAGAATACAAACAGGCTATATATTATGAACAAAAGTACTTATAGATTTAAATGATTTTTTGGAAAGCATTAACACTACTCAAACTAAACTGAATATAATTACAAATAATATCAGAAATAAAATATTTGAATTGAATACTTGCTGTATAGTTTATGCAAAGGGTGATTACATTCCTCCAGGGGAACCACAAATAAGGAATTGTATATAGATTTTAGCCCAGGGGACCCAAATTCATTGTTCCAAGAGATTTTTTCCTATCGTGGTCCAACTGACTGCCACAATTTACACTCAACTTTAGTCATGTTTTTGGATTAACTGTGTTGATCATTCCATCCTTTTTGAATTTGTACTATTCTACATGTTTTCTCTTTTCTCTTTTAAGTAGTACTCCATTTTCCCCAGAACTCACTATATTCCTCCATCATCATTATTAAAATATTTTATTTATTTACTTGAGAGGTAGAGTTACAGGGAAAGGGAGAGGCAGAGAGAAAGGTCTTCCATCCACTGGCTCACTCCACAGACGGCTGCAATAGCTAGAGCTAAGCCAATCCAAATCCAGGAGCCAGGAGTTTCTTTCAGGCCTCCCATGCAGGTGCAGGAGCCCAAGCACTTGGGCCATCTTCCACTGCTTTCCCAGGCCATAGCAGAGAGCTGTACCAGAAGAGGAGCAGTAAGGACTTGAACTGACACCCATATGGGATTCCGGTGCCACAGGTAGAGGCTTAGCCTACTACGCCACAGTGTCAGCCCCCCCCCCCCATCATCTTTTTCTCTTAAGTTCTTCCTCAACCCAGTGACACTCCTTGTAAGTTCCCATTACAAAACACTTATAACATTGCTTTATCTGTGCTATGAGTTAGGCATTATATTGTGTCCCTGCAAAGGCCTGTATGTTGAAGATTTGGTCCCCAAAGTCTTATGTCAATGATTAATTCATTAATGTTGATGGTTAATGGGTTGAGGGTAAAGATTTGATCCAACTATGGTGTTTAGGATATGGGCCTCGTGGGTAGTCCTTAGGACACTGGGTCATGCCTTCGGCAAGTAGCTCTTCAGAGAGGGGTGTTTATAAAAGTTGGGTTGGACATAGCTGTTCTCGTTGCTTCCTGTGACGATCCCCCCTGCACAAGTACTCTGCCATCCACTGCCCTAAATAGACACCAATAGGATTACCCAGTCTTGGACTGTGAACTTCCAAAACTGTAAGGTTAAATAAACCCCCTTCCTTCAGAGGTAGGCTGTGTCAGCTATTTAGTTATAGTAACTGAAAGCTGACTAATACGATCTGCAATTCATTCTTTCTGTGTTTCTCTCATCCACACCTACTTTGTGTAGCTTAAAGGCAGAGTCACCTTCAAATACTACCATTATGATGGATTCACTCTGCCAAATCGCTGTTAAATAGATCAGCTGTTTTGTTAAAAAAAAAAAAAAAAGAACTATTTGTCTGAGTGGAAATTACGCAACAGGAGATTGGCTGTGAGTATTTTATTGACATTGTTGAATGATAGGGACACGGGGCTCTGTTGGTCTATTCTCTCAGGTTTTGTAATGCTTGAAAATCCTCCATAATGAGAAGTTAGAAATGAAATCATGAATGATAATTTTAAAAAAATCTGCGCCATAACTAGAAGCCTAGGTATCTCTAAACATCTCTCACATCTCTCACATGAGATTGAAAGTGTCTTTCCCTTGGTATCAGAGGTTTGTTACAAGTGCTAACACTGAACACTTTACTCTGTCTGGGGAGTTTCCTTCGCACAGTTCACTGTGAAAGCTTGCAGAGAGTGTTGTAAGTAAACGCAGTAGTTGATGATGGCTGCTCTCCAAGCCAAGCAGCCGGGAGACAGATGGCAGGCCAGAAAGTCTCCCCAGCTGCTGCGGGAGAGCCTGGTGGCTGCTGAAGCTGCAACAAGGCTAATGAGAGAAAGTTAGCAGAGCCAGTGGCGCTGTTCTCACCCCTGCTGCTTGGTGTGCTTGGTGGCCACCCTCTCCAAGGATGCACAGTCCTAGGAACAGGCCACTACCCACAAACTCCAGGTCTCCGTATCGAATCATTCATAGGACTCACTTCATGAATTAATCCTTTTGGTAACATAAGTATTCAGTTCACTAAAAATTCTTACAAAAGCTACCTGTATTCCTGTGTATACATATCCTTGTGTATAATTTCATACAATACTTCTAAAAGGGGCTTCTATAAGACTTGCATTGTGTTGTGGCAGGTAGATCCACCACCGGTGAGGTCAGCATCCTGTTTGTGTCCCAGCTGCTCTACTTCCAAGTCAGCTCCCCGCTATGGCCTGGGAAAAGTAGCAGGTGATGGCCCAAGTGTTTGAGACCCTGTACCCATGTAAGAGACCCGGATGAAGCCCCTAGCTCCTGGTTTGACTATGGCCCAGCCCTGTCAGTTGTGGCCATTTGGGGAGTGAATCAGCAATGGACGATCTCTCTCTCTTTGTATGTGTGTCGCTTATCACTCTCTCTAAATATATATATATATATAGAGAGAGAGAGAGAGAGAGATGATAGATAGATAGATAGATAGATCAATCTGTTAAAAAAAAAAAAGGTCCCTGTGGACAAATACACCACTTGGACATTGTTGACAACTTTCAGAGCACCTTGTATTTCAATAGAGATGTATGAAAGCATATTTTTTACTAAAAAATTTTTTTTAAAGTTTATTTGAAATGCAGAGTGTTAGAAAAGAGGTAGGGAGGGAGGGAGGAAAGAAAAGAGGGAAAGAGGGAGAGAGAGAGAGAGAGAGAGAGAATATCTTCGGCCGGTGCCGTGGCTCACTAGGCTAATCCTCTGCCTTGTGGCGCCGGAACACCGGGTTCTAGTCCTGGTCAGGGCGCCGGATTCTGTCCAGGTTGCCCCTCTTCCAGGCCAGCTCTCTGCTGTGGCCAGGGAGTGCAGTGGAGGATGGCCCAAGTGCTTGGGACCTGCACCCCATGGGAGACCAGGAGAAGCACCTGGCTCCTGCCTTCAGATCAGCGCGGTGCGCTGGCCGCAACGGCCATTGGAGGGTGAACCAACAGCAAAGGAAGATCTTTCTCTCTGTCTCTCTCTCTCTCACTGTCCACTCTGCCTGTCAAAAAAAATTTAAAAAAAAAAAAAGAGAGAATATCTTCCATCCACTGGTTCACTTCCCCAAATTGGTACAACAGTTTGGTCTGGGCCAGGCCGAAGCCAGGAGCCAGGAGCTCCATTCTAGTCTCCTAGATGGCTTGCAAAGGCTGAAGTACTCTGCCTCCCCAGGCTCATTAGCAGGAAGCTAGATCAGAAGCAGAGCAGCCAGGATTTGAACCTGCATGCTAAGATGGCCATGTCACAATTAGAGACTTAACTTGCTGCAGCACAACACTAGCCCCACGGAAAAGCTTTTCACAATGGAACTCAAAACTCACTCTTAGAGAAATCCTAAGATAAACCATAACATTATTACTGATTGCTTTTGCTTTTATCCTCTGCAGAAATTAAAGCATAAATAGGTATTAACTAGACAACTTCCTGATGTTAGTACAGTGACCTGATTGATCTGTTGGGAACCAAGAACAGGAATAACTGGTGAAATTATATGATCATCACCTGGAACCATGTGGGACCCAGGTATATTTCTGGTGCTGGTGTCTGCAGTTGAAGTCAACGCCACAGCTCTGTTGCTGCTGTTGGCACATAGCTAATAGTGAGTGCACCTGCATGGCCATCAAGCTTGCTGGGATCCAGTGAGACCTCATGAGGGAGATTATCAAGTCCTTTGAGCAAAAGGGATTCACCTTGTTTGAAATTCATACGGCTTCCCAAGAAGGACAACCATGGAGGATTGATGGGGCAAGTTCTCAAAGCCAGACTGAGCGACCAGCAATCAAATGGAAGAAGAGGACTGTCTCTTGCCTATTCTATACCTTCACTGCCTTTTCCCTTCCCAAACTCTTCCCAGGAGTGGGATCTGAGTGCTCAGATGACCAATGCTGTCCCACACGTTGTGGGGAGAAGCCTCAAGAACCCATTACTGAGATTTCATGTAAGGGGTTACTTAGGGAGGTCTGAAGCTTCTACTGCCTAAACGGGGTGGGGAATACTCAGCCCACAGACCCTTATAGGCATTATACGCCCACAGAATCATTTGGGCTCATCCTGCCAAGGCAACTGTGTGTAGAACTCGCAATTCAATAAACTTACTGCAGGCTAATGTTTAAGTTGATAATTTTGTATGGCCCACAATTGATGCTATAAAAATCCAAGTAGCTCTTGACAGAAAGAAGGTTCCCCAGCCCTGGTCTAACGGAAGAAATCACACAATTATAGATATGCTGAAAAATGTCCAACATACCTACAGAAAAAATACAAAGAGCCAGATTAACGCCAAAAAGCAGGTTAAGTTTGTTTCCATCTTTAGCTCCTCCAGCTGGTGTGCTAAAATGGGCCGTGGTAGAGCCAGACTCCATCTCACACAGCTGTGGTTGCTGACAGCCACGTCAGGCAGAAAACACCTGCCGACCACAGGTTCCTTGTGCCTACCGACAGAGAGCTGAGCTGGAGAAGGCAGCATTAACATCTGTAATTCGTATTCACTTAAAAGTAGTTTCACTGCCCTTTGTACAGTAGCTTCCAAAACATGGGTCATTAACACTGAACATGGGCTTACCCTCATTAAAACAAGAGAATAGAGTGTAAGTCAACATCAAGTATAAAAGACTCAACAAGAATTTCAGCCTTATAAACCACAAAGAAGGGGCTGCCCATAACCTCATCATCTGTCACAATAATGTATGAAGAACTGTCTACAATATTTTTAAAATGCTGTTAAGTGGAATTTCCCATCCTAGCTGGGATGACAGACACTAATATTACCACGACAATAAAAACAGATACAAGTCTTTGATCATGACATAAAATCAGGAAGTAGTCAGTGAGTCCAAAGACAGAGGATATGGAATTGAGGGCTGTACTAATTTAGCTGCAAAGTCTAATGCCCTGTATCCAAAATATTGCATTTAAAATTTTTGGATTATTTGAAAATCAGAGAGAGAGAATGTTTCTAACTGCTGGTTCATTCCTCAAATAATATTATAGTAGCTAAAGCTAGGAACCAGAAGCAATCCAGGTCTCCCTCCTCATGGGAGGCAGGAACCCCACTGCTTGAGCCATAAGTGCTGCCTTCCAGGGTCTGCACTGGTGGGAAGTTGGAGTCAAGAACCAGAGCCCAGAGTCAAATCCAGGCACTGCGATGTTACACACAGGCATCTTAACCTCTACACTGAGTGTTCACTCTGCAAAATACTACTCCATTTTGCTTGAAGGTTGGTGGCAGTGACTCTTTCTTCCATATCCTGACACTTAAGCTTTTGCTCATGAGGGGGAAAACAAAGCCATAACAAAAGACAGTCTTGAACTGGTCTGTACTTACACATATGCAAAGCAAAGAATCTACTGATTTAGTGGATTTCAGGAAATAAACTGGAGATTTAAAAATATTCTGTCACTCCCATTGTCCTTAGTCCAATGGACTGCTCAAAGGCACTATATAATACTTTTAGCCTTATGAACCAAATAATGTTTTTAAGCAAATACTTCAAACTATCTATAGATAGATAGATAGTAATACATTGCCTAATGATGAGACAGTCTGAGAAATGTGGTGTTACATGATTTCATAGTTGTGTAGACATCATGCTATACACTTACACAAGTTGAAATATCACTTACACTCAGTTGAAATATCACTAGATCATATGATCTTATGGGACCACCATCATATATGTGATCCATGTTGACCAAAACATCATTAAGCAGTGCAGGACTACAGTTGCAAAAGTATCGTTGAGATTTTCTGGAGAGTAAATGTTGATGGAAAAGCAGACACACATGACCGCATCACTCACTTTCAGAGGTGAGTTTGAGTCATTGCAGGAAAAAGGAAAAAATGTATGGGCTATGCTCCAGGCCTCTGCATGTATTTTACTCTAATTTGTGGGGCCACTGACTATAGACCTGGGATATCCAAAAAATGTTGATAGCATCATATTAAATACAGAATTTATTCCATTTATATCTTACTATTGAAGACTTTTTAAAAAAATCATTTATCTTAAAGGCAAAGTTACAGAGAGAGAGAGAAAGACAGAAAGAGAGAGATGGAGAGAGACAGAGAGAGAGAGAACCTTCCATCAGCTGGTTTACTCTTCAAATGGCCACAATGGCCAGGGCTGCGCCAGGGCAGGCTGAATCCCAGATCCTGGAACTCCATCCAAGTCTCCCATGTGAGTCACAGGGACCCAAGCACCTAGGCCATCTTTGGGTGCATCCCCAGGAACGTTAGCAGGGAGCTGAATTGGAAGTGGAGCAGCCAGGACAAAAACCAGTGCTCATGTGGGATGCCGGCACTGCAGGCTGAGGCTTAACCTGTTATGCCACAATGCCAGCCCTGACAGCAAGACTCTTAATTACATAGTTGCTTGGTCACAAAAAATAGCTCCAAAACAACTGGGCAAGTTATGACATTAGAACAAATATGAAAACAGCCAGATGGCAGAGTTCAGCCAGTTTTCTTGGGATACTGCATGTCTGTGAGCATTTGCAGCAGTTGGATGTTGCGTGCTGGACACAGTTCCTGAAGCCTGTCCCCTCCTCTGCATGTCTCGGGCGGGAGAGCCCCTGTTGCTCATGCTGCAAGTTTGCTTCTCCGTGTGTTGCATCAGCAGAGGACTCTTCAGGGCCCTGTGGTGTCGCTGGTGGTGCAATCAGATCTAAGAGGCACGACAGACACAGGAGAACTCTCTCAGCTGGTGAAGTTTGAAAATATTGTGTCCTTGCTATAAAGGAGCCCTCTCTCCAGAGCCCAAAGAACAAGTGCCCCTTCTTGATCCCAAACACACAGCTCAGGGCAGGGTTTAGCCTTTTGTTCACTCCCCAGATGGCCACAACGGCCAGAGCTGGGCCGATCTGAAGCCAGGAGCCAGGAGCTTCTTCCCGGTCTCCCACATGGGTGCAGGGGCCCAAGGACTTGGGCCATCTTCTACTGCTATCCCAGACCATAGCAGAGAGCTGGATTGGAAGAGGAGAAGCCGGGACTAGAACCAATGCCCATATGGCACGCCAGTGCTTCAGGCCAGAGCTTTAACCCGCTGTGCCACAGGACTGGCCCCTAGCCTTTTGTTCTTACATTTCACTTTTAAAGTTGCCTTTGGTGTTCATTTTAAATGCATTTTTGTGCGAAGAAAATATTGTGAAGGCGGAGGTGGTATGGATGATTCATCCCAGCCCTTTTCATTCCTCTGGCTGGCCTGAATCCCAAGCTCCCTAGGACAGACACGGCTCAATTCGACAATTGTTGATGGAACACTTCTCACGAGCAGTGCGTGAAGAAGCCCAGAAAATGCAAGGTGAGATGTGATGTGGTCCCACCAGCAATCTGCGGTTGCCGTGAGAACGTGTATACCACTATCAAAGCAGTGACAGGTTGGCACAGACGGCTCCAGTGCTGGGATCAGGGAGGTCTGTGTGGGGGCAACGGGCTACAGTAAGTCCTGCAGTTGAAAGCAGATTAATCTGGTCAAGTACAATGACAAATCCTCCCCAAAGTCCCTGTGTCCTCCTTCCAGGGTTTCACGATGCATGATTCCTTTCTCCATACATGCAAACGGCCTATGGCACATCTCATGGAACCCTACCCATCTGCCCATCACCGACCCCCACTAGACATCCACACTTGGCTCACTTACCCTAGTAAGGGAGAAAAGAAGCATCTATTTTTTTCCCCACCACATTTGTCTCAAGTTAATATCCCTGCTACACTCACAGCAGAAAATCTCGTTAAGGATTGCCAGGGTGTGCAATTCTACCCACTGGCATTTTTGTTGAGATAATTCTTCAATAACAAGGGTACTTCAAAAGCTTGTGAGAAAATGGAATTCCAAGATAAGTTGATTCTGGTGCAAAAAGGTTTTGGAATCCATACATAATTTTTTTCATAGTACACATTTCCAGGACTTTTTAAAGATTCCTCATATACATGGATTTTAAAAATGCACCAAAATAAACATTTTTCCATCAACATTTTTAAGTTCCTTGATATTACTGTGTCCAAAAACAGGGGTCATGGGCAACACCTTTTTGATTTCCAAGGCTGAAATTGCTATTGTTTTTTAGCTTAGATATAGAATGATACTAATTTTCATGTTTGATAAGCCCTTGAGCAGTTTGGATGGCCCACATCATTTAAAGTACAATCTAACTAGTGGTGAAAATCATTTCAAATTAATCCAAAGTTAGCATGTTAATAATAGAATCTCTACACATGAAAGTTTTCAATTGTCCTGTGTTACAGGATCCCCGGTGAAGACCAGCATGTCTGAACCAACAGCACCTTCTGTGTACAAGCAAGGGATATGGGTGTGGTTTTGCTCTTCAGATCCCGATCCCTCCCTTTTGTCTTGTCCGTCCCAGCAAGAAAATTTTCATAGCAAGAGAAACTAAAACCTCAACATGCCCATAGACCCCAAAGAGAGTAAAGAACAAGTAGTTTATTTTTTTTCTTTCTTTTTTCTTTTTTTTTTAACTTTTATTTAATGAATATAAATTTCCAAAGTATGGCTTATGGATTACAATGGCTTCCCCCCCATAACGTCCCTCCCACCCGCAACCCTCCCCTTTCCCATTCCCTCTCCCATTCCATTCACATCAAGATTCATTTTCGATTCTCTTTATATACAGAAGATCAGTTTAGCATACATTAAGTAAAGATTTCAACAGTTTGCTCCCACACAGAAACATAAAGTGAAAAATAATAGATGATTTTTTAAATGATGATGAAATCAGATCAGACCTATTGTCATGTTTAATCCCAGCGAGAGTCAAGTTGGGAATTGATAATTTCTTCTTTTTTTTTTTTTTACAGAAGATCAGTTTAGTATACATTAAGTAAAGATTTCAACAGTTTGCTCCCCCATAGAAACACAAAGTGAAATATACTATTTGAGTACTCGTTATAGCATTAAGCCTCAATGTACAGCACATTAAGGACAGAGATCCTACATGAGGAGTAAGTGCACAGTGACTCCTGTTGTTGACTTTACCAATTGACACTCCTGTCTATGGCATCAGTAATCTCCCTATGCACCAGTCATGAGTTTCCAAGGCTATGGAAGCCCCTTGAGTTCTCCGACTCTTATCTTCTTTAGACAAGGTCATAGTCAAAGTGGAGGTTCTCTCCTCCCTTCAGAGAAAGGTACCTCCTTTGAAGACCTGTTCTTTCCACTGGGATCTCACTCACAGAGATCTTTCATTTAGTGTGTTTTTTTTTTTTTTTCCCCAGAGTGTCTTGGCTTTCCATGCCTGAAATACTCTCATGGGCTTTTCAGACAGATCCGAATGCCTTTAGGGCTGATTCTGAGGCCAGAGTGCTGTTTAGGACATCCACCATTCTATGAGTCTGCTGAGTATCTTGCTTCCCATGTTGGATCACTATCCCCTTTATTTATTCTATCGGTTAGTATTAGCAGGTACTAGACTTGTTTATGTGCTCCCTTTGACTCTTAGTCCTTTCATTATGATCAATTGTGAACTGAAATTGATCACTTGGAATAGTGAGATGGCATTGGTACATGCCACCTTGATGGGATTAAATTGGAGTCCCCTGGTATGTTTCTAACTCTACCATTTGGGGCAAGTCAGCTTGAGCATGTCCCAAATTGTACATCTCTTCCCTCTCTTATCCCCACTCTTATGTTTAACAGGGATCACATTTCAGTTAAATTTCAGCACTTAAGAATAACTGTGTATTAATTACAGAATTAAACCAGTCATATTAAGTAGAAGAGACAAAAAAACTACTAAGAGGGATAATGTATTAAGTTGTTCATTAACAGTCAGGGCTATGCTGATCAAGTCACCGTTTCCCATAGTGTCCATTTCACTTTAGGAGGTTTCCTTTTTGGTGTTCAGTCAGTTGTCACCGATCAGGGAGAACATATGGTATTTGTCCCTTTGGGACTGGCTTACTTCACTCAGCATGATGTGTTCCAGATTCCTCCATCTTGTTGCAAATGACTAGATTTCGTTGTTTCTTACTGTGGTATAGTATTCTAAAGAGTACATATCCCATGATTTCTTTATCCAGTCTATCGTTGATGGGCATTTAGGTTGGTTCAAGGTCTTGGCTACTGTGAATTGTGCTGCAATAAACATTAGGGTGCAGACAGCTTGTTTGTTTGCCAATTTCATTTCCTTTGGGTAAATTCCAAGGAGTGGGATGGCTGGGTCGAACGGTAGGGTTATCTTCAGGTTTCTGAGGAATCTCCAGACTGACTTCCATAGTAGCTTGACCAGTTTGCATTCCCACTAACAGTGGGTTAGTGTCCCTTTTTCCCCACATCCTCGCCAGCATCTGTTGTTGGTAGATTTCTGTATGTGAGCCATTCTAACTGGGGTGAGGTGAAACCTCATTGTGGTTTTGATTTGCATTTCCCTGATTGCTAGTGACCTTGAACATTTTTTCATGCACCTGTTGGCCATTTGGATTTCCTCTTTTGATAAATGTCTATTGAGGTCCTTGGCCCATCTCTTAAGTGGGTTGTTGGTTTTGTTTTTGTGGAGTTTCTTGATCTCTTTGTAGATTCTGGTTATTAACCCTTTATCTGTTGCATAGTTTGCAAATATTTTTTCCCATTCTGTCGGTTGTCTCTTCACTCTCCTGACTGTTTCTTTGCAGTACAGAAACTTCTCAATTTGATGCAATCCCAATAGTTGATTTTGGCTTTGACTGCCTGTGCCTCCCGGGTCTTTTCCAGAAATTCTTTGCCTGTGCCAATATCTTGAAGGGTTTCTCCAATGTTCTCTAATAACTTGATGGTGTCAGGTCGTAGATTTAGGTCTTTAATCCATGTTGAGTGGATTTTTGTGTAAGGTGTAAGGTAGGGGTCTTGCTTCATGCTTCTGCACGTGGAAATCCAGTTTTCCCAGCACCATTTATTGAATAGACTGTCCTTGCTCCAGGAATTGGTTTTAGATCCTTGATCAAATATAAGTTGGCTATAGATGTTTGGGTTGATTTCTGGTGTTTCAATTCTGTTCCATTGGTCTATCCATCTGTTTCTGTACCAGTACCATGCTGTTTTGATTACAACTGCCCTGTAGTATGTCCTGAAATCTGGTATTGTGATGCCTCCGGCTTTGTTTTTGTTGTACAAGATTGCTTTAGCTATTCGAGGTCTCTTGTGCCTCCATATGAATTTCAGCACCATTTTTTCCAGATCTGAGAAGAAGGTCTTCGGTATCTTGATTGGGATTGCATTGAATCTATAAATTGCTTTTGGGAGAATGGACATTTTGATGATGTTGATTCTTCCAATCCATGAGCATGGAAGATTTTTCCATTTTTTGGTATCCTCTTCTATTTCTTTCTTTAAGGTTTTGTAATTTTCATCGTAGAGATCTTTAACGTCCTTGGTTAAGTTTATTCCAAGGTATTTGATTGTTTTTTGTAGCTATTGTGAATGGGATTGATCTTAGAAGTTCTTCCTCAGCCATGGCATTTTCTGTGTATACAAAGGCTGTTGATTTTTGTGCATTGATTTTATACCCTGCTACTTTGCCAAACTCTTCTATGAGTTCCAATAGTCTCTTAGTAGAGTTCTTTGGGTCCCCTAAATAAAGAATCATATCATCTGCAAAGAGGGAGAGTTTGAGTTCTTCCTTCCCAATTTGTATCCCTTTAATTTTTTTTTCTTGCCTAATTGCTCTGGCTACAACTTCCAGAACTATATTGAATAGCAGTGGTGAGAGTGGGCATCCCTGTCTGGTACCAGATCTCAGTGGAAATGCTTCCAACTTTTCCCCATTCAATAGGATGTTGGCTGTGGGTTTTTCATAGATTGCTTTGATTATATTGAGGAATGTTCCTTCCAAACACAGTTTGCTTAGAGTTTTCATCATGAACGGGTGTTGTATTTTATCAAATGCTTTCTTGGTGTCTATTGAGATAATCATATGGTTTTTCTTCTGCAGTCTGTTAATGTGGTGTATCACATTGATTGTTTTGCACACATGGTGGAGATTTGGGACAGAGTCATCAGGGCTGACCGATCTATCAGCATAAGATTCAGAACTCAAGCACCTGCAGGGTCATGCACATAAGCAGAGCTCACCGTGTTTCAGTCAATCATAGCAATGGACTAATGGAGTCGGAGTACTCAATGCCTTGTGCAAAGCTCTAGTTAGCTTAATGTTTGCACCATATATTGATATAATTTTGTAATTTCAGTACCCCCACGGCCTTAAGAACAGTCAGGATATGGCTACCTTTGTATGACAGAAACCAATCACCGTGCTCAAAAAGGAACTTTGAGTTGACCCCAGAGAGACACCTTTTCCTGTACCTTACAAGGCATCTGCTACATTGTTTTACAAAGGAATTGAAGAACTGAAGAGCCTGATACCAAGTGTCCAGAAAGGGGCAAAGCTGGGCCAAGGTTCCAGGTCCATACCAGGTTTATAATATTTTTACCAAAGTGACATGAGAAAAACCAGTCTTGAGAGAAGTTACACAAGTATTTAAGCAAAGTCATCAATTGATGAGAATCTTTCATTAAGCTGATTTGTGTGTGGAGCAACATCTCAATTATGATGGTCCTGTTGTATCCTCTAGTAACTGAAAGCAAATAACGACAACAGCAATAATGAGTAATAATAACACCATTGGATGGGAGCAAGTTGCTTCAACTCTGTCTGAAAAAAATCTCCTGGACCCATTCTTTGCTCCTTAGACCATGATGGAGGCATTTGAACGCTCACTGGTGAATCAAGAGCAGATTCCTCTGAATAAAAATCCAGAATATTTTCCTGCAACCCTGCCCTCAACTAATTCTACAAGTTTCTCCCAGTTGACAATGGCTCTGCCTGGAGGAGCTCTGGGGGCGTGACTTTCCAAGTTCTTTATTGAAAGCACCACCTGGAAGGAGTGATTACCTAACAATTTACCAAAAGGGAGGGCTGCAGAATCTTCGGCATTTTTGAATTGCAACTGTTTTCTGTCATCGTAAAGAAAAAGCTAATCATTTTTTCCAACAAATCACCGCCCCCTCTGTCTCCTGCACAGACTATTACGAAATTGCTGAAGACCACACACTTGGCTTTCTCTGTTTTCACAGTTTTTAAAGCCATCATCAAAAGGAAAAAGGAGTGCAAGATGAGGATTTCTTTCCAGCAGAGCATCTGCGGTGGAATTCCATGGGTAGAATGCTATTCTCTTCTGGCTGCTGTCCATGAGTTCCATCTTCTTATTAAGTGTTTATCATCTTGCTTAAAGAAAAAGGAGACCAAAAATTTCTCGAACCGTGTCCAGTTGGGAAACTGCCATGCAGCCTTTAGATTCGTGCTATTGAATATTTTCGAAATGAATTTTAAAGACCAAGAAATTTAGCTCATAATATAAAAGTTCAAATTTATGATAACATTTATCTCCACGTTAATAAGGAATTTGCAAACAAAGATGATTATCCAGGTCTTTGAAGATGTACAACCATGAATCCATCCAGTACATATTAGTGATACAAGGCAGTTGGTGTTAGCTGAGTTGGCCCAATGTAAGATGTTTCTTTTTTATGTGAAATTATGTTGAGAGAATCTTGAAATGCACACCATCTGAGTCATAGGCTCTGGCTTGGAGGCAGGAATTTAGCACAAACATTTTTTAGCGGCAGATCAATGATGTAAAGTTTGTTTTCAAGGAAGAATAAAATAAATGTCTCACTTCCAAAACCAACCTGACCCATGAGCCAAGGAAAAAAATGTCATCGGAGCCGACATCGAGAAAAGCCACCAGATGTGCCTATCAATTCATCACACGTGGCCTTGGTTCTGGGCTGCATTCCCTGTGCCAGGCTGTGTTGCCCCAACTGAGAATTCCCTCTGCATGCTCATGGCACCTTCTCTCCAAACATGTGTCCCAGCAGGTGACACACAATTCCTTGGGGGTTTCAAAGTGTGACTAGGCTCCTCTGGTCATGCTTTGGTGATGTTGCTCATCCCCACGACAGATTTTATTTCCCTCTAGCCTTCTACACAACAGTGGACAACTCAGACCCCCCCCCCCTCTCTCTCTCTCTCTCTCTCTCTTTCACACACACACACACACACACACACACTTGTGGATTGATATAGGTGAGATATTCTTAACTTCTGCTTACCTTCTCGTTAGTATTTGTTAACAGCACAGAAAGTTCCTTACTATTAAAAAGATTAGCCTCGGGTAGCGCCTTCAGCTTTCTTTGGGAGAGTGTGCCTTTGCTTAATGAATGAAGAGGGGGTAGGACTGTCTCAGGAAGGCTGAGCATGGAGGATCAGCCAAGTTTTGGGTGGCCATGGTAGAGCTTTGGTGAGGGATTGGCAAGACTGAGATGCGATTGTTGAAGACACAGGCAGGGACCTTGTATACCCAACTCAGGAATGTCTTCTTCTGGGCAGTGGAGTCATATTTAAAAAGGCACTTATAAAAAAGACTGTGATGGAGCTGAAAAATTCCTATGGCTTAGTGATGCGGTAGCCACCATGACCTCATGGCACAACACAGTACTTATGCACGCATGGTGATGCTGGTATAAAAATATACCTACTCCACTGACAGGAACAAAGAAGTGGAGCATAGGGGTGGATGCTGTGGCACAGTGGGTTAATCTACCACTTGAGAAGCCCACATCCAGAAAGAATTGAATTACAGTTGTTCTGCTTTTGATCCAGCTTTCTGCTAATGCATCGTGTGAGGCAGTGGATGATGGCTTAAGTGCTTGGGTCCCTGCCACCCATGTGGGAGACCAGAATGGAGTCCCTGGATCCTGGATTCAGCTTAACCTGGCCCCAGCTATTGCAGGCATTTGAGTATTTGAGGAGTGAATCAGCAGATGGAATATCCCTCCCACCACCACCTCTTTCTCTCTCTCTCTCATTAGTCCACTTTAAATCCATGTGGTTAGTCAAGATAGGATTCTGGCCTTGCATTTTCTTAACCTTTTCAAAGTCAGCAACCACCTTGGTTTCTCTTGAACTCATATCTTTCTAGTGGAAAGAACTTACTGTAAACTTTACATCCGCTACTGCCTGGAGCGACATGATCAGCTGCAGAGCGGCAAGAGACCATAACCCTAAAACAAACAGTTTCTAAGGAAAAGCACAACTATTTCTGGCTCCAAGGGAAAGGAAAATCCTCCTACACATCCTCATAAAAAAACAAAGTAAAAAAAAAAGAGCCACAGTCTTAATATTTGTGTGACCAACGCTGAGGTTCATCATTGTGTTTCGTAAGCTTCTATGGGTATAATCCAAGAGCATGACTCCAAAGCAGACTTCTATAAAACCAACTTTGGGGGCCCAAATTACTTCTCCTATCTGCCCTACCCCCAAAAAAGAGTTCCTTGGTCAAACGTTTGCAAAGTGGTGGGCTCCATTTATTGCAAAAGAAAAAAAAATCTCATAATGCATTCTAGGGAAGGGTGGTTATGTCGCTCCCCCTCTTCATGGAGGAACGACACTAAACCTGCCTAGGCTTCATATCCGAGTCACGGCACCATTATGTCGCTCCCCCTCTTCATGGAGGAACGACACTAAACCCTGCCTAGGTTTCCTATCTGAGTCACGGCACCATTATGTCGCTCCCCCTCTTCATGGAGGAACGACACAGGACCCTGCGCTGTTCTTTCGTCTGCTCGGCCCTCCCCAGGTTTGCTGCTGGTTCTTCCCGGGTTGGCTACTGTCCCTTCCACCTCCGTGGAAGGGCGGTTCCCCCTGGCCACTTTCCCCACTTCCACAGGGGAGCGGCACACCGCCGGCCGGCTCTCTCGGGGGCTGCACAGGTGTTCCTTCAGATAGAGGTTCCTGGTGCATGTTGTCTCTCTCCTCCTTTATAGTCCTCTTCCGCCAATCCCAACTCAGCTGCCCACACGCCGAGTATGCTGCTCTCCTCCAATCAGGAGCAGGATCAGCTCCTGGAGGTCATCACTCAAGTTGGCAAGAGGCAGCTGCGTAGAAGCTGTTTTCTCCTCTCCCAGCGCCATATTGTGGGAGAGCAGATGCATAGAATAAGTCTTAATTCCAGTAACTCAGTCCAGTCCGGGTTGCTCCCCACATGGTTACAAGAATAGGGATCATTTTCTCTGCCAAGGGCCATCTGGGTATTTATAACATCGTTCGCAGGTCATACAAAATTATCAGCTTAAAAATTAGCCTGCTATAGATTTATTGAATTTCAAATTCCACCTGCTTGTGCCTTGGCAAGACAGAACCAAGTGATTTTTTAGCCGTTATATGGCTCTCAAGCACTACATTCTCTACCTCAGTAGAGAATATAGCCCTGTGCTAATATTTTTAGGAGAACCAAAGCTTATTTCATGTTCTTATCCATGGTAATCAGCTTTCCAAACCTAGTATATATATATGATATTTTTTTCATTTATTTGGGAGGCAGAAGGAAAGAGAGTCAGAGCTCCCATCTGCTAGTTTATTCCCTAAATACCCGCAATGGTCAGGACTGGGGAGAAGCCAGGAGCTGAGAAGTCAGTACATGACTCCCAGGTGGGTGGCAGGGATCCAGATATTTAACCCATCACTTGCTATCTCCCAGAGTCTGCATTAGCAGGAAGCTAGATTCAGGAGCTAGAGTCAGGCTTCACACCCAGGTACTCTGATATAAGACATGGGCATCGTAACCACCAGGCGAAATGCCTGCTTCCTAAGTATATGGTTCTGAATCAGAGCATTTGGAGTTTTCTTCCCTGATGAGCATCTGCTCAGAGGTATCCCCTGCTGTTGGCCATACTGGGATGGAAGTACTCGCAAATGAAAGCAGCTTGTGACATCTGTGTTTTCTGCTGTGACAGTCATTTTTCTTTTCAGCAAGGAGCCCAGCATGGAAGTGCACCTCAACAGAGGCTTCAGTAAATGGAGCTATGCTTCTCCTCAAGATGTGGTTGGAATGTGTCTCTGCACAAGGACACAAGTCCCCAACCAACCCCATCTACCCATCCACCCAGGCTCTCCTTCACAGAGGAGGCTCTGCTGGTTTTCATCTGAGAAATAATAAATATCCCCGTATCTATCAAAGAAGATGAAAAAAGCCTCAGTTAATGGACAGCAACACATTTCATCTTGTCTTCTACTTCAAAATGATAAGCTGATTTCCTTCATTTGCTATAGGGGGTCCTGATCCCAAAGCAGAGGAATGTTGAAGGCTTCTGACAAAGACAATGACTTGATTTGGCAATGGTTAGTTAACAGAATGTGTCCTCTGTCACCATTATTGCTGTTTCATCACAGTGAACTTCCTGCTGCTCCCCAGTGCTGTACAAAGCCATCTAAACCAACAGGTTGATCTGACTGGAAGATAAACGCACAGGCAGAGCCAAGACAATAGTCAACTGCAGCAGTAAATGAGTAATACTAGCAAGTGCATTTGCTAACCATAACTGAGTATACTGCCAATCTTCTACAGGCTAAACTCGCACACACTTGGAAAGTTCTTCAAGGATGAGCAAACGCACAGTTTGGGCCTGGTATTGTATCTACCAAGGTAGTAACTCTCCCACTGTTTTGTCTCTGCTTCCTTCCTTTCTTTCCTTGTATTTCCTGTTTTTTTTTCTTTGCTTCCTCTCCTTTTTTTCTGTCCTCCCTTCCTCTCCTTTCTCACCTTCCTTCCTTCTTCTTCTCTCCTTTCCATACTATGTAGTGAGCACTGATAACGTGTAAGCCACTATGGACAGCACTGAGGGCAGACATAAGAGAAAGCATTCTCTGCCCTTGAGGAGCCGGCAGTCTGACCTTGAACTCAAAATAATCACTCTGGTTGTTAGTTATTTGTCTGTGATCATCAAAGATGGAAAACTGGGGAAGTCAATTACTTATCACTTACAATTGGAAAGAAAATCTTGCTAATAAGGCAAAAAATACTTAATGAACTTTATCAGTGAAAATGTTAGAAACCAATGTGACCATTTGGAAATCAAACACATGCCTAATAATTAATTATCTGGTCAATGATTATTCAAAATTTTTACCTGTCATTTTAGTGATAACATAGGATTCAAATTATTTGTACTGTGAAAAATGTGTGCATGTAAGTACACACTTTTAAAAAACAGGTTGTATTACTGAGGTATATTTCAATGAACAATTAAGAAATATGTCATTAAATACTAAAATGCAAAGAATGCTTATTAATAGCTCTGTGTGAACATAGACAATTGTTTCTCCATAACGTCTTTCCAGAAGCAGTTTTGTGAAGCTTCCCTGACCAGCTGGCAGACAAGACCCCTCTCCTCTCTCAGGGGCAAGACCAGGGAGGATCTGCTGCTCCTTGAGCAGCCTCTGTGGGCTGACACCCCTTGGTCACAGTTGGGGTCTACTCAGGAGGGAGGCCATATCCAGGTTCATGGCCAAGTTCAGCACAGTGCATCAGCTCAGAAGTTTTCAGAAATGTTTTTAAATTATCCTCCTTTTGTGTACAATGAAAGAAGCACATCTGTCTAACAAGCAAGCCACTTAGTGAAACAGCATGGGACAGAAGCAAGAACATCCTGTTTGACCAAAATTGCAGGAGTAATTTAAGAAGTCAGAAAGTCATTACTCTACTTGGAATCTGACCAGGAAACTGGGATTAACACTCCAAAGCCTTTAGGTAAAATGCCAAGTACTCTTTAATGACCTAATGGCTTAGGGTGTTAGGGAACTGATTACTAGAACATCCTTTGGGATAAAGCTAAATGTAAATTACTGCCACTACTTGTGAATAATTGTGTGAATAATTTTGACATTTAATTCCTTAATTGTTTATATGGAGTCCATTTGTGAAACATATGAACATTTCATCATCATAAATTTAATAGGTAAGTAAAAATTAACCTCAAGAGAAAATCGCTTAAATAAAGGGAAAACTCATTTCCTTCAGTCCAGCTTCATTGAACAGCAACTCAGTTGAAAGAGAAAGTATGAATGATACACGACACAGTGGGAAATCATTAATTGCACTAACTATGAAGACCAGAACTCATTGTAGATAAATGTCCAAGAATTTTATTTGGCTTTATATGCACCAATACTTCTGAATCTCGGAAGCTGAATTTACTTGGGGTTTCTCCAAAATTGGATAAGTAGCCACAGGAAAACAGATGTACTGTGACAGATTGTATTATGGAGAGTCTTCAAAAAGTTCCTGGAAAAATGTGTGTTATGAAAAAACTGGATTTCAAAAAAAAATTTGCACCAGGATTCTAATATTTAATTCCAGTTTTAGGAACTTTTTTTTTTTTTCAAAAAAAATCTACTTGTTTATAAAAGGCAGAGAGACAAAGAGAGAAGGAGAGATGGAGAAAGAGATCTTCCATCTACTAGTTTACTCCCCAGATGGCCACAGTGGCCAGGACAGGTCCAGGCTGAAGCCAGGAGCCAGAAGCTCCACCTGTCACATGACTGGCAGGGGCCCAAGCACGTGGGCCATCAGCCACTGCCTTCCTAGGAGCATCAGCCAGGAGCTGGATTCGAAGTGGAGCAGTCAGGACCAGAACTGGCATCCACAGGGGTGCTGATGTCACAGCCAGCTGCATATTCCATTGTGTCACAATGCCAATGAACTTTTTGAAGTAGCCTCATGATGTTTCCAACTGCTCATTCCTTTCCCTCTAAGAGGAAACACAACCTGTCCATTGTTCTGAAGCGCACAGTGCCTCCTTGCAGCAGAGTACGACTCCCCATGCTGCTGGACAGACTGGCCATGGAGCCTTCTTGGACTAATGGAATGGAAGCAGCGCTGACTGGTTGCTGCACAACTCCCCCAGATTTCTTACATTTTTCTTCTTCCGTGAGGGATGGCTTGCCAAGCAGACATTGCTCCTTCAGCCTCCGTTCAAGAATGGAAAGGTACTTGGGGCAGTGCACACAGAGCCGTGTGGACTATGGCAGCCACCATCAACTGTAGTCAACAGCATGGAATGTCAAGAGAAAATAAACACTGTTGGAAACCATGGAGACTTGGAGATTGTTTGTTACCACAGTAAAGCTGCCTAATACATAGTTCCCTGATAGAGCATCAATAAAAATAATTTCATAGAAAACATTCTTGAAGTAAAACTCGCTCATAAAGATTTAGTGAGAACATGTGTATCATTCCTTGTTCAGCAGGTAACACACATTCTTCCAAGTTAGCTTACACAGTGCTGTTTGATAAAGCAGCTTCCCCAACAGCTAGGAGTTGTGGAACATAGAAATCAAGCTTCATTTTAATGCTTTTTCAATTGTCCTATACTTGTTTTCAAACCTCCTTCCAGTACAACCCCCCCCAACCACAAAGTTTCCAGGACCCTTCAGATTGCCCTGGGGTCTGCATTAGAATATTTTACAGACTGCAAAAAGCATCCTCACTTCCTGTGTCCTACATCCTCAGTATCCACATGAAAATATGCAGGAAACAACCAGTGTCCCTGCAGCATCGAGGGAATAGTAAAAAGCGAAGGCAGTTTCAGGAGGGAGTGATTTTTTGCTGAGGTGGGAAAGACCTCTCTCTGGCATCCGTACAATGAAACCGAAGACCACAGAGATTACTGGCTACCAGTTTTAAACATCAAACAAGCCTGGCTGAAAGACTCAAAACGCAAGGGCAATTCCATAGAGAATCTGAGAACCATAGAAAGAATCCGAAAGTCAAGGAAACCCAATAGCCAGGTGGAGAGCTCCCCCAAGCCTTTGAAGAAGTTGGTGGGGGAAGGAAGGGAATGAAGACATTCTTCCCTTCCTCTATTCATGTAAACATTTGCAGTGGTTTTCTGAACAAAGAAGAGCAGCTGCTTTGCAGCCAGTGGATCAAAGTGCAAGCAGGTGACAATGACTGCTTCCTAAGAGGAGCACATCAAGCACCAAAGTGCAAAGGTGAAAATTAGAACGCATGGGGCGAGTAGGTGTTGAAATATCCACACAATATTTCCAAAAGTTCAGAGAAGATTACTGTAGGTTATGTCCTGGAGCTGGGAAAATGTTTGACTTGGGACGAGTTTTCATTTTTGCCTGAAGCCATTCTCCAACTTCAAATTTATACCTTTACAACTATGACATTTTTGTAAAACAAAAGATGTCATTGTTCCTCCTTTCATCTGTGAACTCTTATTTCATTCCCGTAGCACACTGGAGTCCTTTCATTTTTATTTTTTTTCCCTCTGGGTTCCAACACAAAACTTTCTGGCATCTTCCTAACTGACAGCCAAATGTTTATAAGCCTACCTTTCCAGGACAGGTACTTTTTATTTGAAACGCCATTGATAGATTTAATTATGTTCAACCTTCTCAAGAAAACAATCCCATTGGCACAATGAAATATATTGAGTTTGATGTGTTTGGCTGCAAAAACTTTCATTTGGCCAAGGCTACATAGTCTGAAGCCTCCAAGTGTAAATTATAATGTTATTTGAGATGAGGGATAGAGTCATTTGTGGTGCTTAGGCACGACACATGAGGTAATCCTACACTCTACCTGCAGGTGTGATATTGGATTCTGCTAGGACAGGCACCTGGTATCAATGTTCAGTCTGGCATAGTTTCAGCACACCAACCATGGCTGAAGATGACTAAAATAAAATAGCACCCAGCTCCAGCAGATTTTTTTAAGAGAAGTGATGAGCAACAATTACCAGTGAACTAAATGGTGTCTGATTCCTCTCTTTCCCTGAGCATGTGAAATCCCTTGTTCTTTATAGGAATAACCTCAGTGCTCTGAAAAGATAGAATTGAAACCTTGCCCCATGAATAATAAATATAATAATAGCATGTGAATTTTTATATATGAAAATGATGTAGACATTGATGGCCTTTCTTCAAATATGGGTGATGGATGTATCCTGGCCATGTGTGTTCTTTTCATAACATTCATCATACTAGGAATTACTTAAGAAGTATCTGTTTCTACCTCAAGTCTCTAAACCAAATTAGGAAAGGGACCTCTAAGAGTACATGGCATATAAGAGTATTCAATGCAGATTTGCTGAATAAATGATCAAATCACATTTTCCTTTTTATGGCCTAGGTTTTTGCAGGAACATTCACTTACAAAGTACATAGCTACTTGGTTGGGGTTCAGGGTATAGACCCTAATCATTATGGGAAGAAAATTAACTGAATTTACAGTCTTAATCTCATTGAAATATCTGCCTAGCATATAAGTATCCTCACAGGCATCACCAGTACCAGATGTATCAGCAGAGGAAAGATTATCTTTTCAGCTTATGGGGAGAAATGCAATTTCCCCAAGTGATCTCTTACAACTGAAACATCTTAACATCTTTATGTACTAGGAAATTATCAAAGGGATTTTGTTAAGTTAATGGGAATTCAAATTATCAAAGGCTTTGATTGACATTATTCCAGACATTGGATGGATTGTAATGGCACTTTTGATGGGCAGTTATGTAAGAAATAAATTGGAGCACAGGATCAGAAAGACAGTAGTGAGATCTTAGGCCCTTTTATTTTTTTTGTTTTACTGTTCTAAGAAAATGAAAACCATTCATCTATTCATTTAGTCCCCTCCTTAAAGAAAGAAACCAGGTTATTTTGTTTACTTAAAATAAAAAACTCTCACAGCAATTTTAAAGTCATTTTCTTATTTGATTCTCATGTCATCCTCCAAAGGCCTGTAGGAGTTCTGACTCACCTCTTCTAGATTAAGAAGAAGACACAGCCTGGGTGGGGCTGTCGGGTTGGCCTCCGTGTCCTGTGTTCCTTCCATCCCATCAGGCTGCCTCTCCTGAAAGGTTTAAAGTCACCCAATTTGCCACTGGATCCTAACACATTAGGGTGTGCACACTTAAATGTGAAGTGATTTCCAATCTGGTGGTCTGTAGCCCCACGCCCTGCTCTCCTCTCCCTCACCATTCTGCATGTGAGATGGCTCAAGTATATGCAACCTGTGAACATCAAGGAAGCTAATTTTTTCCGTAAGCCCAAGCTTGTGATCAAAGCTGGCATCTCATCCACACTAATTCATATGCCAGTGGCAAACAGAAATGTCAAGGTCTTCTCTTTGAACAGGCTGCTTTGGCACACAGCAGCCTCCTTGTGGCAATTTGCAAAAGACCATCCAATAGTTCCAGTGGACTAAAAGCCATTTCAGCCAATCAGGGCTTCTTAGTGAGACTTTCCTGAAGTGCTGGTATCACAGAACATCTCAGAGCACTGTTTTTAAATATCAGGAAAGTGTTGTCTCTGTCTATATTTGAATTCACACCCTGTTGCTTAGCAAATCCAACCCTAGAAAAGCTTTCAACAACTTTCAAGAAATAACCTCAAAGTTGTTTTACACATGTTTATTGTTTCTTTTTTTAAATTGTAACTTGCCCAGAGGAATAGAAAAACAACATGATCCATAGAGAAAAAAATATTTAATTCATTCACCACAGTCAGAAATTTGCAATTTCATAATTCTGCATGTTAAAAAAATATTGAAAATGGGGGGAAGACAGACAGGAAAGGAGAGATGAGGGAATTTCTATTTCTTTCCAGTAAAATCCATGCAAGGAAAGTCTAAGACCCAGACATGCAGTAGGCTAACTCTGCTGCATTAGAACCACTGGGAGAGAGAAAATGGTCAAGAGGCATGTGAAGGAATAGCAAGAGGCCACTAAACACATTTAGCCAACTCTCCAGACTGGGCCAGCCATGTCCAAAAGACTGAAGGGACGTGGTCAAAACAAGAGGCCAATGAGAATCGCAAATAGAGACCAGAAGGATCCAAATTTCCTAAAAAGGGAAAGTCACACTTATAACACTATAGAATATCGAGCATGTTATCAACCCTCTTGAGAACTGAAGAGCATCAGTAATAGGATGATTAACAAATAATTGGTGAAAACTTTATAGAACAAGGGTTTGTTAGGAGCGTTTAATGGTTGACCCAATAACAGTTATTATAAATGGTATTTACCTTTATGAACAGTCACTTGGATCTTGTATTTAAATTTTCAAAACAACACATTTCCTGAGTTTCATATATTATTCATTTCTATTTGAGGAACAAAAACTGGTTCAATCATGGAATTAGCCACAGTGGATTATCTTCTCTAAAAGTCAACTCTCAAAATACAATTGCTAGATAAAACAGAGACATACGAGTATTTCCCCCACATACTACAATCCAACGAGGGATAGTGGAGAGATTTTAATTGATGCCACCATTGTTCGCTTCAGGCCCCTTCCATTTTGGGGCTGTTCCTCCTGTGGGTACCCAGAAGTCAGCAGATGGGGAGATGGAGAGGAATGAGAGAGTTCTTGTGCCCTATGCCTACAAGTAGCTCACATCTATGCCACCAACTCACATTCCACAGCCCAGAACTCAGTCATGGAGCTGCGAGGGAGGCTGAGAAATGAGGTCCAACCATAAACAGAAGCAGAAAAACGTGGATAAATGTGAGTAGTTTGTGCACATTGAAGGTACCGTGATGACTGTATCTACAATGCTTGTATTACTAACTCTCATATCTGTTTCTTAGCCCCAGTGCCCAATACTTCTACAGGCAACATAATTAGAAGCATTGCAGAACAGTTTCCCTCATTTTCAGATAACCAAAAACTGGAAGAAATAGCTAATAATTTTGTTCACAAAAAGAGATGTCTACCTAGATTTTGTCCACAGGCTGGAATTTGCCAGCCTCTGAACTAAATGATAGAATCTGGAATCGCAATAAACAGAATAACAGACCCAATACAAATGTATGCTATTTGATCAGTTACACTGTAAATTCTTTCTATGACTAGGTTTTTGTGTAAAATACCTTTACACAAGCTCTGCTTTACTGCAAGGTCAAAGAGAATGAACAATGCAGCATGGCTGCCTAGAAAGTCATGATCAGGGGCGTGGTAATTTGAAAGTTCCAATTATACAAAGAGGCGGTCACACATAGGCGGTAACAAGGCTAGTGGTTATGTCTCTCTGGGGGACACAAACAAACTGTCTCCTGAGATATCATTAACTTGGTGAATTTGCAAAGGACGCAGGTTGGACCCTTGATCCCAGAAATCTGATTTGTTCCAAAGGAATAGGAAAGCTCATGTGTTTTCACCTAATATATAGTTGATCCTTTGTGCGTTCACCTACATTCGTGGATCCAACCAATCAAAAACCAAAGGCATTTGAAAAATGAAAAAAATTTGTGACTATACTGAACATGTGTAGGCTTTTTTCGTGTATTATTGTCTAAACAATATGCACTAGCCACCACGTATAAAGAATTTACATTGTGTTATATGGTATATATCATTTAGAGATGATTAAAAAATACTACACCATTTTATATTATGGCCTTGTGCTTCACAAATTTTTAATATTAATGGGAGCTCCTGGAACCAATTCTTGAAGAGACCAAAGAATAACTCATTGAATAATTGGGGGGAAATCTTTATAAATATAGACTTTCTTTATAAAGAAAGACAGAGTTACAGAGAGAGGTAGAGACAGAGAGAGGGGTATTCCATCTGCTGGTTCACTCCCCAGATGGCTGCAACAGCTGGAGCTGCACTGAACCGAAGTCAGGAGCCAGGAGCCAGAAGCCTCCTGTGTTTCTCCCACGTGGGTGCAGGGGCCCAAGGACTTGGGCCATCTTCTACTGCTTTCCCAGGCCACAGCAGAGAGCTGGATCGGAAGTGGAACAGCCGGGACTTGAACTGGCGCCTATATGGAATACTGGTACTGCAGGCTGGGGCTTTAACCCGTTGCTTCACAACGCCAGCCTTTGTATTGAATATTATAAGTCATCTAAGGATGCTTTAAATTTTAAATGAGAATGTGCATAGATTTATCTGCAAATATTTGTATAATAGAATTGAGGATACTCGGATTTTCATATACACATCATGGCGGGGTGTGGTGTCTTGGGACCAAGGATCCATGGACATGGGGGGACAACTGAACTTTGCTACCAAAGGTACTCTCTAAAGGTGATATTTCTCACAGTGAGGATATGAGGAGTCCTTTAAACATTTAAGGAAAAGATATATTATGAGAAAACTATGCATGGATTTAAAAAATTCCCTGCATCAAAATAACTCAATCTTTTAATTCCATTTTTCCATGAACTTTCTGAAGTAACCTCATATTTGGGTGTGCAGAATATGTTATTTTTCCATTACTATTAGGTGTGACAGTGTCTGTCATCTATGAAGTACTTAGTGCTACACAGACAGGCAATGGGTAAATAGTTTATCTGTGTTATCACCAGTCCTCACAACCACCACACAGCATGTGTCATATCCAGTTACAGTGGAATAAACTGAGACTTTGCACATTTTAATGACTTTCTGAGGGGTAAACAAATAATAAATAGTAGACCAGGATTTGGAAACAAGTGAATTGGTCTCCAAAGCATTTGACACTGCAGGTTATTTGCTTTACCTGTCCAGGCGAACTGTGTTTTTAGCATATTTAATGGTTTATCTTCACCCTTTTTGAAAGTCATGACATCGTATTGTAGCCCAGGCTTTCAGAAAACCAGCGACTTCTACTCAGCCAAATAATAAGCAAAGATAAATATAATGAATGCCCTACCAGCTCTCTCTACCTGAGCTGAGAAGGGAATTCTGGATTGCATTAAAGAAAGCAAGTGAAAGTACAGAGCTCACGAGAGAATGTACACGGGTCTACTTTTGCAGAGCTCCAGTTTGGGGGCATGCCGTTACATATCCTAGACCTCGGGAAAAACAGAATTTTAAGTTTATTTTGGTGCAGAAATGATTTTGAAATCCATGCATAGTTTTTTATAATACATATTTTCCGTACGTTCTGAGAAACAAAATCTTGGTACACTAAAATAAACTCATACATGAACTCCATCTTCCATGAACTTGTTGAAGCGGTCTCATATGTATGGTTTCAAGATATACCTATGAACATAGTCACCCCCCCCCCAATTCACTAAAATCGAAGAAAACAAGCCCATGAAGCAGAGGCTGATGACGTGCCAAAGAGTTGAATCAAATGACTGATGATGCTCAAAGTGTTGAAAGAAACATTTCTGTCTGAACTGTTAACCAGTGCCACCCACACAGGAAGTTCAACAGACATATTAATTATACCTAGCGAGTAATCCAAAAGATCCAGAGAATGCGCTTTATTTATTTTTTCTTTGGGGATGGGAGGAGGGTAAAAGAAGATGATATCTACAGATGATGTTGAGATCTGGGTGTGCTGTTTTCATCTGAAAAATCTGAAGTCACCGTGGTTCTTCCCCAAAATTGTTATCTCCCTCTGTAAATAAACCTGAACCTTCATTTTACACAACTGATCCAATGCAAAGAATTATCAAACTCAGCTCTGATAGGGCTCTGATGGCTCAACTAGGGACAGACTTCCTACATGACCCTGCTGTTCAGAGGTTTTTATGTTTGGGATTTTCCCCTCCCCCACCCCCACTCCCACCTCACCCCTGCCACGAATTTACTCTTAAACACTGATTTACACTTTTGTTTATTGCCTTTTCCACCTCCTGAAAGGACATGTGCGTCATACCTGGACTCTTTCCAACCTCTGTCTATAAAGCTTGAGCAATCTCAAAACACCTGGTTTGCTCAAAGAACTAAAGGAGGGGAGGGACAAACTAAGACTGCAACCTAGACCGCTTTAAAAAAGTCTGCAAACACTGGAATCCTGAGCCAGAAACCAGAGGCTAGTGTTTCACTAACATGGGTTTTATTTGGATACATGGTTGTAAAACTAACTAAAAAGCTTTGAGGTAGAACACCAAATCCCTTGATGTCCTGAGTGCAGGCTGAGCTACCTGGAGCCTTTGTGTTTGGGATCTGTGGAACTGTTTGCTCGGGTAGTGCATGCTGCAAGCAACTGATGATGGTGACACTAATCTGGAAACTCAGTAGAGTCGAGAGGAAACAGCCATGTGGTGCTTTCATAGCAGGCATGAATGGGCACTAGTCTCTCTCTCTCTCTCTCTCTCTCTCTCTCTCTCTCTCTCTCTCTCTCCCCTCTCTATTTACTGGGCACACCTGGTTTTCCAGCTTTCTTGGATGGACCTGCACTTTCCCAAGCTCACTTCCCTAGTACAAGCTGTTCCCTGTGCCTGGAACATTCTGTCTCTCTTTTACACACACACACACACACACACACACACACCCCAGATTCTGAGTTAGAACCTGGATGTAACTCCTACTTCAGAAATCAGCTTAAATAATTCTCCTTTAGTGCACCCTGCTCTCACTCCCCCAACAAGACTGAGTTCCCTACGCCAACCGAGAGAGCCACGTTCTCCTGTACCCGAGTTCAGTGCTGGCTTCTCTGTCCTGAGCTTCCTTAGAGCCTAGACTATGCCTGGCTCGCTCCCAGCTGTGTCCCCAGAGCCCAGTACAGATGGATGCCTAGACCAAATCTATTATAGGATGGACGATTGATTACTGGAGCTCCTTCCATCTTCTGCTCTTTCATGCCAGAGTAGGGACTATGTGCAACTGTTTGTTTCTCACATATGTAGCATGATTTCTAACACACAGTATCTTGTAATTTTTGGTGAAATAAATTAGTAAAAAGGGTAAATGAGAATACTTCAAAAAGAAACCAGTGGAAAATGGAATTAAAAATAAATTTACTTTGGTGCAAAAAATTCATGCATAGCTTTTTCACAATATGCATGTTCCATGAACTTTTTTTTTTTTTTTTTTTTTTTTTTTGGACAGGCAGAGTAGGACAGTGAAAGTGAGAGACAGACAGAGAGAGAAAGTTCTTCCTTCTGTTGGTTCACCCCCCAAATGGCCGCTACGGCTGGCGCACTATGCCAATCCAAAGCCAGGAGCCAGGTGCTTCCTCCTGGTCTCCCATGCAGGTGCAGGGCCCAAGGACTTGGGCCATCCTCCACTGCATTCCCAGGCCACAGCAGAGAGCTGGACTGGAAGAGAACAACCAGGACAGAATCCGGCGCCCCAAGCGGGACTAGAATCCTGGGTGCCGGCGCCGCAGGTGGAGGATTAGCCTAGTGAGCCTCAGTGAACTTTTAAAAACTCTTCATATACTTCCAGTTTGTAACGTAATATGATGACAGAGAATCCAGTAAGGAACTGTGTTTTGTCCCTAAAAAATACTCTTGCTTTTAAACAAAATGTTTGCAATAATAAATGATTCAAAGTGTACACTGTCAATTCCCACTCCTCAACCCCCAACTCTTTTAACAAAGCAACTGTAGCACAAAAACATTCGATTAGCCAATTATTTGAGATTGGATAGATTTTTAGAGCTTTTCCTAAAAAAAAAACCTCTCAATCCAAACTTTTATAGAATCTACTTTGATTTGAGAAGACCCTCAAAAGATCACTGGATATATTTATTCTTAAATGAAATCAATTTTAGGCTTGTATTCTGCTCATAAATCTTGAGGCATTCAAATTAGTAAAAATCATTAAAATCTGGGTATAAATATTTTATAATAGCCTACGTAAAATGTTATCTTTCAAAATATGAAAGTAGGTATCATTCCTTAGGCTTCTTACTCTAGAGAGAGGAAAAAAAATCGAGCCAGAGTGGGGATGGGTGACCTGGAGTTGAGAAAGGAAAGTATCCCTGGCTCTATTTGTGTTTTTAAAAGAAGGAAACGCTGACAACTTGATCATGACCAGGTTGCTTTCTCATCATTACTACAATGCATAAAATTTACTTAGTCAATACTTACGAGTGAGAGTTTTAAAAAATGTGTTTAATTTAAACTGGTCGTTGAAACGTAGGATCTGTAATTGAAGTGCTCAGATGTTCATGATCATAAAAATCAGAAATATTCTGGAAAGGATAAAGGACGTTTTCCCAAGCTGTTTGCAATTGTTTCTTTCTGTTTCCTTTTTGCATTTAATCACCCTGCAAATCAGCAAATTAATGGCAACCTTAGTCCACCTTGGGTAAATGCACACACTTTCCCTGGTTAGAAACTCCACAGAGTTTTAACTTTGTAAATACACACTGTGGCCCAACTGCAAGGAAGACAAGCATGCTGTTTCTGCCCACAGATGGAAATTCTACCATACCTGAGGAAAACAGTAACACAACTAGGCTTTCCAATATTTCCCTGTATTCCATTATTCCATAAAAGCTCTGGCAGCAATGATGGCAAAGCCTTCCACATCTTTACACTACATACTTACACAGAGGTCACCAGCTACAAGAAAAAAAAAAAGCCATTCAAACATGTTACAAATTCATTATGTGCTATCATTCTCACCTCAGTAACCAATAAAAGTCCAGAATTCTCAGAATGTGGGAAGAGCAATGCCTCCTGATACTCAAGAGATCCCGGGCTCAGCTGTGCAGCACCTGCTCAGTTGCGCAGGTTGACAGATAGAATCCGCTGGACGAAATTTTCTCATTGTGCTGAGTTGCTTTTTCTTCAAGAAATAAACAAGAAGGGAGTAGAAATAGAGAGAAGAGACCAATGCACAATAATGTGCACTGAGTGGAAGACTAATGCAGCCTGCACACTTTCCCACGTCTCCCCAACTCCGCGAGACTCAATTACTTCACCTGCAGAGCCCTGAAAGATTGATTCTTCATAATTCATAACTCATCAAGATGTCATAATTATAAATCTGCATATATAAAATATATGAAAGTTGTATAACTTCAATAAAATTTAAAATGACTTCATAATTCTAAATTTTCAAGACACAGCTTTCTTGCCCAATGAGAGAATCCTGAAGTCTCCACCTTTGAATGGCTTTGTTTTTTTCAGTTGAACCCACTGGTGGACTCTAAGGTACTTTTTGACTCAGCTCTGACATTTGTTTAATAATTCTTTTCTGACTAATTTTGTACTTCTACCTTCCCGAACATTCTTGAATTTTACTTTGGAGTATCTTTGATGACCACATTTCAGTTATAGTCAGGATAGGAGTGAGAAAAAGAGGATCTGAAAAATTTCTTCTTGGCATTTTGAGTAACTCCCTTTATTTCAGTTGTCACATCTTCTTTAGCATGCTGGGATATTGGTACTCAAATCGTATCCACTTAACAAAATCAATTTGGTAATTAGCAAACAAACAAACAAAAAGTCAAAACATTTCTGAATGTAAAATGAATGTTTCATCTCATCACCCTACCTCATTTCCATGACCTTCAATCACAAAAGGGAAGAAGGTTTGAACATTTAATTCTAGGGAACATCACACCCCACCATAGGATAGATATGACAAGTCTCTAGACTTTGCTATACAATTATCATGGAAATTCTTGGAACTTCATTGGTTAGCTCAAGAAACATTATGGAAGGTTTACTATCCAACAAGTACTTTGTACCTCTGAGAAATACTGAGAAAGCAGCTTTGGGGCACCATGACTTAAGCTGCTGCTTTATAATGCCAGCACCCCCACATCACTTGGAAGGTTCAAGTCCTGGCTGCTTCACTTCCCATCCCTCTTTCTGCTGTGGAAGATAGCTCAAACACTTTGGATCCTGCAACAGGAGCCAAACAGGATGAGCAAACAGGATGGAGTTCTTGGCTCCTGGCTTCAGCCTGGCCTAGTCCTGGCTATTGCAGCCATTTAGCGAGTGAACCAACAGATAGAAGATCTCTCTCTCTCTCTTTCCCTCTCTCTCTCTCTCTCTCTCTCTCTCTTTTATCTCTATCTTTATCTCTATCTCTATCTCTCTCTATCTCTATTCCTATCCCTATCCCTACCTCTACCTCTACCTCTACCTCTACCTCTATCTTTACTTCTGTCACTCTGTCTTTCAAATAAATAAATCTGTAAAGAAAGAAGTATAAATGAAAGAGTAAGGAAAGCACATTCCATAAAGTATGTGTTCTCCCATAAACCAGCTTAAACAGAGACATGTGATGCTTGTGATATTTGTCAACCACTTTCGGATAATGTGAACTAGCTCAAATGATGAGGCCTAATTTTGTTATTGGTACAATGGTCATAAAATACCTATTTCATAGGATTTCTTGGAAAACAAAGTGATATAAATAATGTACAATTCACAGTAAAGTGCCGGATGCATAGAATGTGCTCCATACAGAATTATTTGGAAGTACTATCACCATCAACACAATGAGTGTCGCTCTTCAGAAAGGCTGCTTTTGTGATAAAAGAATAACAAGAGAGCTCCCGAGAGACTGCGTTTGCTTGCTGACAAAGGATGGGGACATGACCTTGCATAAAGTCAAAGACGTGTCTGTCAGCAGAAAGTTTCAGAAGCATTCTATATTTCTCTGAAGTCAATTGTTGGCTCCTTAATCAAGCAGACTTAATGTTTACAAGGAAAATGTTGTTAGGTAAAATTCAAGGAAAATCTTCATTCTAGGAGTGAGATAAGCAAATCCAAAATGCATTTCCTTTCTAGCCACTGTCTCCAGGTGTGATCTCACCACCCATTTCAACTTTATATGGAACACAGGGGCACTTCAAAGTGTTGTTCATGGAAAATGGAATTAAAAGATAAATTTAGTTTTGTCAAAAATTTTTGACATCTGTGAATACATACAAAATTTCGTTAAAGGTTCGTATTATGAAAAAACATAGACCAGTGATGTGGGCATGGCAGGTTAAGTCACAGCCTGCAACACCAGCATCCCATAAGTGCACTGCTTCAAGTCCAAGCTATTCCACTTCCCAGCCAGCTCCCTGCTAATACACCTGGGACAAGCTGTGGAAGAAAAAACTATGCATGGACTTCATTTGTCTTTGCACCAAAATTCAATTTTAGATGAAATTTTTGCATTCAGGGTCTGGATAGCCTGGGGCAGCATTATATGCGCCCTAGAACTTCTTCCAATCCAATTCCCTGATGTAACCAAGATATAGAAGGAAGCAGACCTTAAGAGTGTGTGGCCATGCTGAGAGGCCAGAGGACAGGAGACAAAGTTTCTTGACATTTCTTTGGCTTTTTTTCTTTTTCATTTGCCTTTTTTTTTTTTTTTTTTAATTTTAGCTCCCACAGATAAGGAAGAACATGCAGTATTTGTCTTTCTGGATCCAGCTTAGTTCACTCAACATGGTGTCCTCTGGTTGAGCTCATTTTGCTCCAAATGGTAGAATTCCATTTTTCAGGTGAGTAATATTCCATTATGTACCTATTTGTCTGATGATGGACACCTCAGTTGGTTCCAAATTTTGGCTATTGTGAACAGGATTGCTATAAATATGGTGTTGCAGTTATCTCTCCAATACATTGTGCTCAAGTGTTTTGCGTACATACCCAGAAGAAGGATTTCTGGATCATATGGCAAGCCTATTTCTAGCGTTTTAAGAACTCCCCATACTGTTTTCCACAGTGGCTCCACTCATTTACTTTCACACCAGCAGTGGATAAGAGTTCTCCTTTCCCTGCATCCTTGCCAGCATTTGTTACTGTCTGGGTTTGGGGTTTTAGCTATTCTGAGAGTGGGGAGCTGGTGTCTCATTTGTGATTTTTATTTGCGTTTCCCTGATGGATGGTGATCCTGTGCGTTTTTTCATATATTTGTTGGTCATTCAAGAACTGTCTATTGAAATCCTTTGCCCATTGCTCAACTGGATTGATTGGTTTTTTGTTGTTGAGTTTTTGAAGTTGCTGATATATTTGGCATAGTAATCCTTTGTCAGGTGGTTTGCAAGTATTTTTCCCATTCTGTTGGCTGTCTTTTCACTCTATTGATTGTTTTCTTTGCTTTTGTTGCCTGTGCTTTGGGGTCTTGCACAAGAAGTTGTTCCCTACATCTTGGAGTATTTCCTCTTTGTATTCTTCCAGCAACTTAATAGTCTCAGCTCTTAAATTTAGGTTTTTGGTTAACCTTGAGCTGATTTTTATATATGGTGGGAGGTATGGATCTAATTTCATTCTTCAACACATATGCATCCAGTTTTGCCAGCACCATTTGTTGATGAGATTATCTTTACTCCACTGTACCGTCTGAGCATTTTTTTCAAAAATCAGTTGGCTGAATGCATGTGGATTAATTTCTGGGCTCTCTGTTCTGTTCCATTGATCTATGCATCATTTTTTATGCCACTATCATGCTATTTTGGTTACTATAGCTTTGTGATATGCTTTGAAGGCAGCTACTATGAAACCTCCCACTTTTGTTCAGGATTGCTTTGGCTAAACCGGGTCTTTCATGAATCCATATGAATTTTAGGATTACTTTTTCTGGTTCTGTAAAGAATGTAATTGTTATTTTGATAGAGATTATATCAAATATATAGACTGCTTTTGATAGTATTGACATTTTAATGATATTGATTCTTCAAATACATGAGCAAGAAATATTTTTTCATTTTTTGTGTCCTTGATGATTTCTTTCTTTGATTAATGTTTGATCATTTTCAATGTAGAGCTCTTTCACTTTTTTGGTTAAATTTATTCTAAATACTTGTTTTGTGTGTGTGTGTGTGTGTGTGTGTGTGTATGTGGCTATTGTGGATGGAATTTCTTTCATGATTTCTCTGTGAGTTCATCATTAGCATATAAAAAAGCTGCTGTTTGAGGGGCCAGTGCTGTGGCATAGGGTAGTAAGAAGACTTATGCGGCATGCTGGGATGCAACAGTGATAGCTTGAGTAGTTCATTTCTGCCACTCTTCTAGGGGACCCAGATTGAGTTCCTGGCTCCCTAATTCTGCCTGCCCCAGTCCCAGCTGTTATGGGCATTTCGGGAGGAAACCAATAGATGGGGGCTCGCTCATTTTCTCAAACAATTAAATAAATAAAAATATCTGGATAGAAATGGGAAATTGAATTACTGTAAATCTGAAATGTATTGAAAACAGATAACTTCTATGAGCAAACATAAAACAAACAACTCCAGGAAAAAGAACTGCAATGCTGATGGAATAAGGGACTTAGTAACCATTGTGTTGCAATCTTCAGCCTGTGTTTTCTTTTCTATATAGAATTTTGGTTTTTTGGTTTTTGTTTCTGTTTCTTTTGTTTTGATTTGTTTGCTTTTGGGTTTCTTTTTTTTTTTTTTTTTTTTTTTTTTTTTTTTTTTTTACAAGATATTAGGTCTGCATGTTGCTAATAGCTTTCCTTGCGGGTACCCACCTGTTATGGCTTTCCTTTTCTTCACAAATGTGTTATTTTTAAATAAAAATAAGAATATTACATATGTCTATTGTAAGTCTTGCCTTCCCATAATTCAATGATTCATCTGCAGCCTGATTTCTTTGTAGCAGTTTACAAAACATGTATTTTCTGTCTTCCCAACCCAGAATGTAGAAGATACAACCTGATGTTAATGGCCTAGCTAAAGTCTGAACAAAACCCATTGTCTTACCTCCCACCTCCTACTTCTGCAAGAAGTGCTTTCCCTAAGTGCTCTATGCTGGGACCAGAGTCATTTTCTCACCAAAACTATTGGCCGTATTAATCCTATTACAGCTCCCCTTCAGCTAAGCCCTTCACGTCTGCTTCCACTCTGTATACAGGCTTCAAGTCAAAGTATGAAGGCACTTTAAAAAGTTCAAGAGCAAGTTAAATTAAAAAGTAAGTTTATTTTGATGCAAAAAAAAATTGAAATTCATGAACAATCTTTTCATAAAGTACATTTCATGAACTTTTGGAGGACCCTCTTGTATGCATGGATCTCTCAAGTTTTTGAAACAAAATAAACTTATTGGGGTGTTTACCCCGGCAGTTAAGATGGTGCTTGACACCCGTGTTTCCCATGGTAGTGCCTGGGATCTGTGCCCATGCTGGCTGCCAGCTCCAGCTTCTCCCTAAGGCAGAGCCTGAGGGGCAGTTGCAATGGCTCAGGTGATTGGGTTTCTGCAACCCTCAAGCCAGACCTGGATTGAGTTCTAGGCTCTCAGCACCAGTAGGCATCAGGATAGGGACCAGAAGATGGGGACCCTCTCACTCTCTTTTTTCTTCTCAAATTAAGTAATTAATTAAATTTAAAAGTTTTTTCAATTCATTTTCCACGAACTTTTTGAAGTAGCCTCATATTTCACTGTATATTTTTATGTACCAATTGCTCTTAGTTTCTAGCATTGCCAACTACTACACAAGTAAGCTGCTTCAAAGCTCAGAAATGTTTCATTAAGAAACTCCTGACACCTGATGAGGAAATAAAAAGAAGCAAACTTTTGCTTTGTTCCCAAGAGGCATCTCTGATTTTCAATGTAGAGTGAGTTTACCCAATAAATCATGTTTTGACAATGATTAGAAAGCTCTCTAGATTATTCCACCAGGAAATCTATGGTCCACCTGAAACTCACCTGCAGTTAAGAGAATCTTGTTTTCTCCCAATTTTGACTGAAGATAAAACAATTCAGGGCCATGAAAGCAAGGATGCCCATGGTTCTTTGTGGAGCAAGAGGAATTCAAGAGGTGTGGTGAAAAATCGCAAAACTCCCATCTCTGATACGTTTCTTTTGCTCCGAGGCAAAATTGTTTGTAAAAACTTTTCTTTTGATTTCTGTTATCCAAATAATTCCAGCTTAAATTGAAACTCAAATATTAATCTGATAATGACACCGTTGAGACACATTCTCTGACGATTGATCTCAAATGACTTACAAGGCTTTACTTTACCCCATTTTCTGCATTCCTTTCCAGCCAGGGGTTTTGCTGGTCTTTAACAGGGGCCCCACCCCCACCTCCTAACCCCCACCCCCCAATCACAGTCAGCACCATCGCCATCCTCAGGGAGGAAGAAAGGCCTGAAATGTGTGTATTAAGATGATTACCATGTGCTTGGGAATATCCTTTAATTTAAATTTTGTTTTATTTTATTTTTAGCTTCAAAGCTTTTGCAGGAATGAACACCTGTCTTTCCGGGCATTATAAGAAATTGTCAGGTACCTGACGTACTTTGTTTTGTCAAGTTCTCCCAAAGTGACACTGTGGGTAGAAGTCACATTTTAATTAATGATCAAAGCACAGGACACCTGTAAGGCTGGGTTAGACTTCTGCAGTCTTTGATATTAGGCTTACACATCGGAAAGAGCCCTTTGATTCTCACATGTGTGTGTCCTTTCCTGGAGATCAATGTAATTCTTTTTTTTTTTTTTTCAAAGGCAACATATTTAGCCAATCTGAGCACTGAATTTATGAGGGATAATGTCCACTCACAACAACTCATAACACCTTGTAAAAGTCATTCTTTTCTCCAAAAAGCTTACAAAGGCACTGTCCAAAAGGCCTGGTTGCACTGGAAGTCTGTTGCAGTGTGTGCTGTTTAAAGCACTCGAGCCATGGAAGTAGATCTCGGAAATCCTTGGGGTGACATCAGCTCCAAAAATTGTACCTGGGGTGTTTACATAAACAGAAGGACCGTGTAGGACCCACTGAACAACTCTGAATTAAGTTCAAATGCAAGTGTAAGTAGTCCTTTTTATAGGCAGAAATCCATCATTCTCCATAAGTTACACAAATGCATAAATATTGATTTGTTGGCATTATGTAGTAGCATACATCAACATATTAATATTGCTTCTATGTAATATTAATACACATGGAACTTTACTGGGCTGTGTAATTTTGTATTCTTTTCAAAATTAACAAGAATATGTTCCTTTATTGTTTAAACCATATCATTTAATGACTGCACAATTATATATTTTTACTCATAATAATTTTGGTGATCATTTAATTATTTCCAATTTTCTGCAAGCATAAAAACATGGTAAAGAATGTGTTTATGCCCATCCTTGCCAGTGATTCATGTTCCTTTTGATTATTTGATATGCTTAGTTTTTTTTTAATTTTTGGATTTTTTATGACTAAAACAGTTGAATTTTTTATTTTCTTTCTTCATATTAATATAGTCTGACTGACTGTATTCAAATTCCTGATTTGCAAGAGTAATATAATATATAGTATATATTATATATTGTAATATATATTATATATTAAGAAGAGAATATATAATATATAATATATATTAAGGAGAGAATCCCCTCTTAGGGTTAGGGTGTTAGGGTTAGAGAACCATTAGATATTTTGCAAATACTTTTCTTGTTTTTTCTTTTGTCTTAATAATGTAAATAAAGTTTTTAATGTATAAACTATATAAAGATTTTTAAAGTCATATGCAAGCAACTTAACCAGTCTTCTTCTGTGTGACTCCTCTTGCTTCTTGTTACTTTAGGAAGTCTTTACTCACAGAGAAATTTGATAAATATTTGCATGTTTTCTTATTGCTTGTTTTATGTTAGCTCTACCTAAACTCGTATTTTCTTAAATAAAGCTAAGTTTCCACTCTCTATCACAATATATTTTGCAAATGGTCTTATTATTTTTCAGAAAATATCCAAGAAAAAATCCAGGTTGTTCCCAAGCCAAGCAATCATATGGAAGCATTGAACTACACTTGATTGAGTTTTTAGGGGTTTCCAACTCCCTTCTGCCCCAGGCTCCTAAAGAACTCATGTAATGGTTTAAGTCACAATCTGTCACATAAGGAATTGTCATTTCTGATGGAGCAATAATCTGAGCATAGTTTTTCACTTTGTAAAGGAGATGGTAATTGTGATGGGCTCTGTTTTTCTGATGGGGCGATCCTCTGGTGTGGAGTGACAATTTGAATAAAGTAAAGTTTTGAAGAGTTGCACATGTTCCTTGAAGAGGAAATTTGATGAAAAGTAGCAGCTTAGTATTTGCTATGAGGTCACTCAACTTCAAGCAGCTTTCAACATCTTTTGAAGAAATCACCCTTTAAAGTTTAACTGATCAAAGTGATATAATGTAGAGGAATTGGAATCCCTCATTGGCCTATCCATTACAGAGTGGCAAGATACAAAGCTTTGAGAGCTGCAGGTCAGTGTAGAATCCCAAAGTGAAGAAGTTGTCCACCCGGTGCTTACCCAGACAAAAGAAAAAGACACACAACAAGGCTCCAAATGGAATGGAAGAACCTATGTTAAGTCATAGCAAATCAAATTCCAAGAAAACTGCTTTCCCTCCAACACCAGAGACACCAGAAATGGTTGCTTCTCTTTGTTCGCCATCTCTGATTCCACAGAGAAACATTACTCCTCCAAACTTGTTACTGACTTTGAGAACAATCGTTAGGGTCTGCTTTTTTTTTTTTTTTTTTTTTTTTTCAGGAGGAAAAAAACACAACTATTGATTTCAACCCACCAGAAGAAAGAGAATCTGGTTATAATTCTGAGAGATTTGAGAAAATTTAAGGTCTCAAGGTGGAAGTCTAGTGAAAAGAAATGTCACTAGGAGAACCAGTAAGTCTCATTTAAAAAAACTACGGGGCACCTGGAGGCAGAAGAGAAAAGAGGAGAGGAGACGCTGAGGGTTTTACCACTGTCTGTCTCACTCATCAACATAGCACTCAGTCTAGTTCTCGGTAAATGTGAAGAAAAATAAGGTTGGATGGATTATGACCATTTTGCTGCATAGTGTTTGCATAAGGGGGTGCCAGTGTGAAATATAATGTATCAGACCCTAGGCAAAGAACAGGGAAAAAAAGAATAATGGAGTTTAAAGATAAGTTGGGGCCAGGATTGTGGTGTAGCAGGAAAAGCCACTGTATGTGACACCAGCATTCCATATGGATGCTGGTTCCTGTTCCAGGTATTCCACTTCCAAACCAGCTCACTATTAATGGCCTGAGAAAAGCTGCAGAAGATGGCCCAAATGCATGGGCCTCTGCCACCCCTGTGGGAAACACGGATGAAACCCCTGGCTCCTGGCTTCAGTCTGGCCCAGCTCTGGCTGTCGTGACCACTTGGGAAGTGGCCCAGAAATAGAACATCTCTCTCTGTCTCTCCCTTCTCTGTAACTCTGACTTTCAAATAAATATTTTTTAAAAATAATAATTTTATGTTGGTGTAAGCATTTTTTAAAACTTTTAATGTAATTTTCCAAAGTACAGTTTATGGATCACAATGGCTTTTTCCCCCCATAACTTCCCTCCCACCCGCAACCCTCCCATCTCCTGCTCCCTCTCCCATTCCATTCACATAAAGATTCGTTTTCAACTATCTTTATATACAGAAGATCAATTCAGTATACATTAAGTAAAGATTTCATCAGTTTGCTCCCACACAGAACATAAAGTGTAAAATACTGTTTCAGTACTAGTTATAGCATTAATTCACATTGGACAACACATTAAGGACAGAGATCCCACATGAGGAGTAAGGACACAGTGACTCCTGTTGTTGACTTAATAATTTGACACTCTTGTTTATGGCATCAGTAATCTCCCTAGGCTCTAGTCATGAGTTGCCAAGGCTATGGAAGCCTCTTGAGTTTGCTGACTTCGATCTTATTTAGACAAGGTCATAGTCAAAGTGGAAGTTCTCTCCTCCCTTCAGAGAAAGGTACCTCCTTCTTTGATGGCCCGTTCTTTCTACTGGGATCTCACTCGCAGAGATCTTTCATTTAGGTCCTTTTTTTTTTTTTTTCCAGAGTGTCTTGGCTTTCCATGCCTAAAATACTCTCATGGGCTCTTCAGCCAGATCCGAGTGCCTTAAGGGCTGATTCTGAGGCCAGAGTGCTGTTTAGGACATCTGCCATTCTATGAGTCTGCTGTGTAGAGTCAAAGGGATCACACAAACAACACTAGTGTCTGCGAATACTAACTGATAGAATAAAAAAGGTGCAAGCCTTTTTGAAACACATTTTTCATAATACACATTTTCTACAAGCTTTTTGAAAACCCACTTAAATAATATGAAATTGCATTGACCTACATTGCCCAAAATATTCTTTAAGAGGGACCATAAAATCTGAGTATATTGGAATATTCCTATGTCACATGCTTATCTACACAGACTAATGCTGTTACTTCTCATTATCTAGAAAAGAACCTATTTGTTTTATTTGGAAAACAAGATCATTGCATTACATTGTCTCACACTTAGAAAACAATATTAGCATGAGCAAAGCAACTTTACTCAGAGTTAGAACCTTGGTTATTTCTTGGGAGAACCAAGGAAGAGAATCACAAATTACTAGGGGAATTTCTGTCCTGTGTCTACAATCAGATTCAATCTGGTGTCTCTTCCCTCTGGCTCCAACCCCTAACCTGTAACCCCTTAGGCTCACAACTAATTTCTTTGTAATTTAAGCAGAGGTTTTCTTGTTGTTGTTGTTGTTTTATATTTTAAGGAAAGTGAAGTGAAAGCAGATATGTAGGCATGATCATCCTGCTCAGCCTCTTGAGCCAAAAACACAGCAGAAATATTTCACCTACAAAACAGGGCATTGTAGACCCAGATGGGACTAGCAAAGACAATGCAACAAAGTCAAGTCTTTGAAAGCATGTCACCTAGTTACAGCTGCTGGAGGAGAGCTCCAGTCTCGGGATGCAGCCCTATTCTTAACACATCTTCAAAGAAAGAGGATCAAATCTGGCACTGTCCAAAGATTTGTGCTTATTTTTCTCTTGATCTTCCCCCTCAAAATCTCCCTTTGAACAGGATTTGCACATGCAGAATGAATAGAGATTAAGGGCAATTATGGTTTTTGTTTTGCTTTTAATGGCCCGTGCAACCCTGAAATTTGCTCGTGAAATCTACAGCTCCTACTGCAGCATTGCCTGTCTCAACTGTGGAGTGCCATATTTCATTGCTTCCAAATGCCATTTCTGGTATTTTCTTTCAACTTCAATCTAAAGCTTTACTTTTCATGTGCTTTAAGTGCCGGGCACCAAGGATAAAAATTAAAATATCCCAGGGCTTTAAGGGAGAGCAAGCAGAGCGATTCCCCCAGTCAGATCCCTTGCCCACCCAAGATCCTTCTCCTTCGAAAACACAGAGGCGAGCGGTGAGCGGTCGAGAGGGAGGAGTTGGGCGCGCATTCCTGGGATTTAATAGCGAGGCCTCACATAGTGGATGGAGTCCTGGCAGGGTGTTATCTTTGTCTGCCTTGTCAGACTCTGGAAGGGAAAGGCCCCAAAGAATCTATTGCACTGACATGGAAATGGCAGCTGGCGCTATTTCACCTTAAATAAATGTTTGGTGCTTAGTGCTGTCTATGTAATCTCCCCTACAGCTAAAAACTCGCCAGAACAAAAGGCATGACAAAAAAATTAGGTGAGTGCCAGAGTGTTCTGAAAGTGGGAAGGTGTGAGACATTTCCTGGTCCAGCTTTCAGCCCCCAGCACCCCCGCTGCAGCTCACGCTGCTCCTTCCCCCAAGGGGGATGTGCTCAGGTCAATTGGCCACCTTGTTTCTTAAGGAACAAATGAGGACTGTTCTCTCTGCTCCGAGTCAGCACGTGGGCCTCCTTTCATGCATGGGTTTTGTAGCACAGGAACAAGTAAGCAACAGGGGAGCGAGTCATAAACAACCTCTGTCGAGGAGGAGCGTGGGTGTGACAGTAGGCGCACTCACTGAAAATCTGCAATGCCAGGGGCCCGGGGAATGTGCCTAGTCCCTAAGATAGGGGACCTGAGGTTCTCTCATAATTTACATGAAGATCTTGTCCCACCTCCTCATCCACAGAACCTGAGTAACGCGACTTCTCAAATTATTAACTTGTTGGAGACTAGGGACTGATAAAAATAGCAGGTGAGGTCTGAATTGCACACAGCAATTTATCATACCAAGCCATGTATATGCGTTTGGTTCTAGTGTTAGTAATATATACACATAAGGGACATACTTGAAAAGGATTGTGGAAAAATTGAATTAAAAGATAAGTTTATTTTTCCAAATACCTTGAAACCTATCCATGGTTTTTTCATAACATGTGTTTTCATAAACTTTCAAGAAGACCTCTCCTGTGCATGGAATTACACAAAATTTTGCATGAAAATAAGCTTATAGTTTTTAAAAAATATGCATTTATTTATTTGAGAGGCAAACAGACAAAGAAAGAGAGCTACCGTCCACCGAGTCACACTCTAAATGCCTGGGACAGCCAGGGTTAAGCCAAGGCTGAAGCTGGGAACCAAGAACTCACTCTGGGACTCCCATGTTGGTGGCAGGGATCCAAGTACTTGGGTCATCATCTGTTGCCTCCTGGAGTCTGCACTGGAAGGAAGCTGGAGTCAAGAGCAAACCAGGACTTGAACCCAGGTAGTCAGATGTGGGATGTAGGCATCTTATCTGCTAAGTAAAACATCCATCCCTCAATTTATTTTCTTTTTTTTTAACTTTTATTTAATGAATATAAATTTCCAAAGTACAGCTTATGGATTACAATGGATTCCCCCCAATACTGTCCCTCCCACCCGCAACCCTCCCCTTTCCCACTCCCTCTCCCCTTTCCCACTCCCTCTCCCCTTCCATTCACATCAAGATTCATTTTTGATTCTCTTTATATACAGAAGATCAGTTTAGCATATATTAAGTAAAGATTTCAACAGTTTGCTCCCACACAGAAACATAAAGTGAAAAATACTGTTTGAGTACTAGTTATAGCATTAAATCTCAATGTACAGCACACTAAGGACAGAGATCCTACATGAGGAGTAAGTGCACAGTGACTCCTGTTGTTGACTTAACAAATTGACACTCTTGTTTATGGCATCAGTAATCACCCTAGGCTCTTGTCATGAGCTGCCAAGGCTATGGAAGCCCCCTGAGTTCACCGACTCTGATCATATTTAGGCAAGGCCATGGTCAAATTGGAGGTTCTAGCCTCCCTTCAGAGAAAGGTACCTTCTTCTTTGATGACCCGTTCTTTCCACTGGGATCTCACTCACGGAGATCTTCCATTTAGTTTTTTTTTTTTTTTTTTTTTTTTTTTTTTTTTTTTTTTTTTTTTTTTTTTTTTCCCAGAGTGTCTTGGCTTTCCATGCCTGAAATACTCTCATGGGCTTTTCAGCCAGATCCGCATGCCTTAAGGGCTGATTCTGAGGCCAGAGTGCTGTTTAGGACATCTGCCATTCTATGGGTCTGCTGTGTATCTTACTTCCCATGTTGGATCATTCTCTCCCTTTTTTTTTTATTCTATCAGCTAGTATTTGCAGACACTATTCTTGTTTATGTGATCCCTTTGGCTCTTTGTCCTATCATTATGATCAATTGTGAACAGAAATTGATCACTGGGACTTAACATTGGTACATGCCACCTTGATGGGATTGAATTCGAATCCCCTGATATGTTTCTAACTCTACTGTTTGAGGTAAGTCCGCTTGAACATGTCCCGAATTGCACATCTCTTCCCTCTCTTATTCTCACTCTTTTTTCAAATTCTATTTTTCATGATTTTTTTGAAGATCCATAGCATATATACATATAAACATACATATACAGGACCGGTGCTGTGGCATAGTGGGTAAAGTCACTGCTTGAGGTGCTGGCATCCCATAGGAGTGCCAGTTTGAGGCTCAGCTGCTCTACTACTGATCCAGCTCCATGCCAATGCACCTAGGAAACAGCAGAAGATGGCTCAAGTACTGGGGCCCCTGCAGCCGTGCAGGAGACCTGGAAGAAGCTCCCAGCTCCTGGTTTCAGATCAGCCCATCTCCGGCCATTGTGGCCACTTGAGGAGTGAACCAGCAGATGGGAGATCTCTAACTCTTTCAAAAAAATAAATAAATCTTAAAACCCACATATACACATCTTTGTATTCCTAACGTTAGGGACATTGATCAAATGTCTAGGAGGAATATGAAGGTAATAGAAAACTAACCAAATAGTCTCTGTTCTCAAAAAGCACACAGCCTGTCAGATATATCTAATATGCTTAAATGTATCCACCAATAATTGTAACAGCAAGAATAATAGTAGCTACCAGTCTGGGTCAGACATCATGCTAACCTCCTTTAGATCTATTCTTCATACCAAACCTCCGAGGAGACTGTTACTTCCAGTGTCTACAGAATGAAGAAAGGAAATAGTAAAAATTAGCTACACGAGGGCCTGGCCTTCAAGGGCTCACAGCTGATCAGTGTCGAGTCCACCTGTTTGCCTGTGAAATCTAGATTCCTTTTACTCCCAGATGATCGTGGTACAGAGTGAAGCATGACAGGGTTATGAGGATGTCACGTGGTGCTACAGAGGGTGGAGTTCTACCCGGACAGAGAACTGCTTGGAAGACATCATTGGAACTACGCTTAGTTTGGTGACTGATAGCCACCGGCCATCATAGCCCAGAAAGCTAGACTTCCGTCAATAAATAAGCCAGAATTAAATGATCACGTAAACAGTGAAACATTTCACCAAAACCTTTGCTCCCACTCCAGGTGCTCTCACTGCAAGCCAGGCCACTCTGGACAAGGCATTTCTTTCATTAAGGCGTGGACCCCGCTTCAACCCCACCCAACACCTTGGTGCCTGTCCATGGCCAAGACAAGCAAATACAGGGGGATATGGCCTTGTCAGGCAGCCTCCTGTGCTCCCTTTCCAGATTGGGTTTCATTCATGTTCACATAACCCAGACTGCAAGCATGTGAAAAATTCTGTGAATCACAGCTGACTTCTCATCAGAAACTCTAAAAGCTAGGAGGGAATGGCGAGATATAGCCCAGGTACTAAGAGAGAACAACTGCCAGCCCAGAATATTATATCCTGCAAAGCTATCATTTGTGAATGAAGGTGAAATAAAGACTTTTCATTGCAAACAGAAATTGAAAGAATTTGTTGCCACTCGTCCAGCCCTGCAAAAGATGCTTAAAGATGTGTTACACACAGAAACACAGAAACACGGTCATCAATATGAAAGAAGGTAAAGGAAGGAAACCAAGGAAGGAAACCTCACAGCAAAAGATCACAGGGAATTCAAAGCATATATTAGAACTTATCTTTGGCAAATGGCAGGGCAAAGTTACCACTTATCATTAGTCACTTTGAACGTGAATGGCCTGAACTGTCCAGTTAAAAGACACCGATTGGCTGATTGGGTTAAGGAACAAAACCCATCTATTTGCTGCTTACAAGAAACACATCTTTCCAACAAAGATCCATACAGACTGAAAGTGAAAGGCTGGAAAAAGATATACCATGCCAACAGAAATGAAAAAAGAGCGGGCGTAGCCATCTTAATATCGGACAACATAAACTTTACCACAAAAACTGTTAAGAGAGACAAAGAGGGACACTATATCATGATTAAGGGATCACTTCAACAGGAAGATATAACAATTATCAATGTATATGCACCTAACTACAGGGCACCAGTTTATCTAAAAGATTTATTAACGGACTTAAAGGGAGACTTAGACCCCAATACAGTAGTACTGGGGGACTTCAATACTCCACTCTCAGAAATAGACAGATCATCCGGTCAGAAGATCAACAAGGATACAGTAGATTTAAACGACACTATAGCCCAAATGGATCTAACAGATATCTACAGAACTTTCAATCCTACAGCTAAAGATTTTACATTCTTCTCAGCAGTACATGGAAGCTTCTCTAGGATTGACCACATACTAGGCCATAAAGCGAGTCTCAGCAAATTCAAAAGAATTAGAATCATACCATGCAGCCTCTCAGACCATAAAGGAATGAAGTTGGAAATTACCAACTCAGGAATCCCTAGAGCATACGCAAACACATGGAGATTGAACAACATGCTCCTGAATGAACAATGGGTCATAGAAGAAATCAAAAGAGAAATCAAAAACTTTCTGGAAGTAAATGAGGATAACAGCACAACATACCAAAACTTATGGGACACAGCAAAAGCAGTGTTAAGAGGAAAGTTTATATCAATAGGTGCCTACATAAAGAAATTGGAAAGACACCAAATAGATGAGCTTTCAATTCACCTCAAGGATCTAGAAAACCTACAGCAAATCAGACCCAAATCTAGTAGGAGAAGAGAAATAATTAAAATCAGAGAAGAAATCAACAGGATTGAATCAAGAAAAACATTACAAAAAATCAGCCAAACGAAGAGCTGGTTTTTTGAAAAAATAAACAAAATTGACACCCCATTGGCCCAACTAACTAAAAAAAGAAGAGAAAAGACCCAAATCAATAAAATCAGAGATGAAAAAGGAAATGTAACAACAGACACCACAGAAATAAAAAGAATCATCAGAAATTACTACAAGGACTTGTATGCCAGCAAACAGGGAAACCTATCAGAAATGGATAGATTCCTGGACACATGCAACCTGCCTAAATTGAACCAGGAAGACATCGAAAACCTAAACAGACCCATAAGTGAGACAGAAATTGAAACAGTAATAAAGGCCCTCCCAACAAAGAAAAGCCCAGGACCAGATGGATTCACTGCTGAATTTAAAGAAGAACTAACTCCAATTCTTCTCAAACTATTCAGAACAATCGAAGAAGAGGGAGTCCTCCCAAATTCTTTCTATGAAGCCAGCATCACCTTAATTCCTAAGCCGGAAAAAGATGCAGCACTGAAAGAGAATTACAGACCAATATCCCTGATGAACATAGATGCAAAAATCCTCAATAAAATTCTCGCCAATAGAATGCAACAACACATCAGAAAGATCATCCACCCAGACCAAGTGGGATTCATCCCTGGTATGCAGGGATGGTTTAATGTGCGCAAGACAATCAATGTGATACACCACATTAATAGACTGCAGAAGAAAAACCATATGATTATCTCAATAGATGCCGAGAAAGCATTTGATAAAATACAACACCCGTTCATGATGAAAACTCTAAGCAAACTGGGTTTGGAAGGAACATTCCTCAATATAATCAAAGCAATCTATGAAAAACCCACAGCCAACATCCTATTGAATGGGGAAAAGTTGGAAGCATTTCCACTGAGATCTGGAACCAGACAGGGATGCCCACTCTCACCACTGCTATTCAATATAGTTCTGGAGGTTCTAGCCAGAGCTATTAGGCAAGAAAAAGAAATTAAAGGGATACAAATTGGGAAGGAAGAGCTCAAACTATCCCTCTTTGCAGATGACATGATTCTTTATTTAGAGGACCCAAAGAACTCTACTAAGAGACTATTGGAACTCATAGAAGAGTTTGGCAAAGTAGCAGGGTATAAAATCAATGCACAAAAATCAACAGCCTTTGTATACACAGACAATGCCATGGCTGAGGAAGAACTTCTAAGATCAATCCCATTCACAATAGCTACAAAAACAATCAAATACCTTGGAATAAACTTAACCAAAGACGTTAAAGATCTCTACGATGAAAATTACAAAACCTTAAAGAAAGAAATAGAAGAGGATACCAAGAAATGGAAAAATCTTCCATGCTCATGGATTGGAAGAATCAATATCATCAAAATGTCCATTCTCCCAAAAGCAATTTACAGATTCAATGCAATACCAATCAAGATACCGAAGACCTTCTTCTCAGATCTGGAAAAAATGGTGCTGAAATTTATATGGAGGCACAAGAGACCTCGAATAGCTAAAGCAATCTTGTACAACAAAAACAAAGCCGGAGGCATCACAATACCAGATTTCAGGACATACTACAGGGCAGTTGTAATTAAAACAGCATGGTACTGGTACAGAAACAGATGGATAGACCAATGGAACAGAATTGAAACACCAGAAATCAACCCAAACATCTACAGCCAACTTATATTTGATCAAGGATCTAAAACTAATTCCTGGAGCAAGGACAGTCTATTCAATAAATGGTGCTGGGAAAATTGGATTTCCACGTGCAGAATCATGAAGCAAGACCCCTACCTTACACCTTACACAAAAATCCACTCCACATGGATTAAAGACCTAAATCTACGACCTGACACCATCAAGTTACTAGAGAACATTGGAGAAACCCTTCAAGATATTGGCACAGGCAAAGAATTTCTGGAAAAGTCCCGGGAGGCACAGGCAGTCAAAGCCAAAATCAACTATTGGGATTGCATCAAATTGAGAAGTTTCTGTACTGCAAAAGAAACAGTGAGGAGAGTGAAAAGACAACCGACAGAATGGGAAAAAATATTTGCAAACTATGCAACAGACAAAGGGTTAATAACCAGAATCTACAAAGAGATCAAGAAACTCCACAAAAACAAAACCAACAACCCACTTAAGAGATGGGCCAAGGACCTCAATAGACATTTTTCAAAAGAGGAAATCCAAATGGCCAACAGGCACATGAAAAAATGTTCAAGGTCATTAGCAATCAGGGAAATGCAAATCAAAACCACAATGAGGTTTCACCTCACCCCGGTTAGAATGGCTCACATGCAGAAATCTACCAACAACAGATGCTGGCGAGGATGTGGGGAAAAAGGGACACTAACCCACTGTTGGTGGGAATGCAAACTGGTAAAGCCACTATGGAAGTCAGTCTGGAGATTCCTCAGAAACCTGAAGATAACCCTACCGTTCGACCCAGCCATCCCACTCCTTGGAATTTACCCAAAGGAATTTAAATTGGCAAACAAAAAAGAGGTCTGCACCCTAATGTTTATTGCAGCTCAATTCACAATAGCTAAGACCTGGAACCAACCTAAATGCCCATCAACGATAGACTGGATAAAGAAATTATGGGATATGTACTCTTTAGAATACTATACAGCAGTAAGAAACAACGAAATCCAGTCATTTGCAACAAAATGGAGGAATCTGGAACACATCATGCTGAGTGAAATAAGCCAGTCCCAAAGGGACAAATACCATATGTTCTCCCTGATCGGTGACGACTGACTGAACACCAAGAGGGAAACCTGTTGGAGTGAGGTGGACACTATGGGAAATGGTGGCTTGATCAGCATAGCCCTGACTGTTAATGAACAACTAAATACATTATCCCTCTTAGTAGTTTTTTTTATCTGTTCTACTTAATATGACTGGTTTAATTCTGTAATTGATGCACAGTTATTCTTAAGTGTTGAAAATTAACTGAAATGTGATCCCTGTTGAACATGGTGGTGGGAATGGGAGAGGGAAGAGATGTATAATTTGGGACATGCTCAGGCTGACTTGCCCCAAGTGGTGGAGTTGGAAGCATACCAGGGGATTCCAATTCAATCCCATCGAGGTGGCATGTACCAATGCCATCTCACTGTTCCAGGTGATCAGTTTCAGTTCACAGTTGGTCATGGTGAAGGGACTGGGAGTCAAAGGGAGCACATAGACAAGTCTAGTACCTGCTAACGCTAACTGATGGAGTAAATAAAGGGGAGAGTGATCCAACATGGGAAGTGACAATCTCAGCAGACTCATAGAATGGCAGATGTCCTAAATAGCACTCTGGCCTCAGAATCAGCCCTAAAGGCATTCGGAGCTGGCTGAAAAGCTCATGAGAGTATTTCAGGCATGGAAAGCCAAGACACTCTGGCAAAAGATCTCTGCGAGTGAGATCCCAGTGGAAAGAACAGGCCATCAAAGAAGGAGGTACCTTTCTCTGAAGGGAGGAGAGAACCTCCACTTTGACTATGAGCTTGTCTAAACAAGATAAGAATCGGAGAACTCAGAGGGCTTCCATAGCCTTGGAAACTCATGACTGGAGCATAGGGAGATTACTGATGCCATAGACAGGAGTGTCAATTGGTAAAGTCGACAACAGGAGTCACTGTGCACTTACTCCTCATGTAGGATCTCTATCCTTAATGTGCTGTACATTGAGATTTAATGCTATAACGAGTACTCAAACAATATATTTCACTTTGTGTTTCTATGGGGGTGCAAACTGTTGAAATCCTTACTTAATGCATACTAAACTGATCCTCTGTTAAAAAAAAAAAAAAAAAGAAATTATCAATTCCCAACTTGACTCTCACTGGGATTAAACATGACAATAGGTCTGCTCTGATTTCATCATCATTTTAAAAAATCATCTATTATTTTTCACTTTATGTTTCTGTGTGGGAGCAAACTGTTGAAATCCATACTTAATGTATACTAAGCTGATCTTCTGTATATTAAGATAATCGAAAATGAATCTTGATGTGAATGGAAGGGGAGAGGGAGTGGGAAAGGGGAGGGTTGTGGGTGGGAGGGACGGTATGGGGGGAAAGCCATTGTAATCCATAAGTCGTACTTTGGAAATTTATATGCATTAAATAAAAGTTTAAAAAAAAAATTCTGTGAATCAATGGGTTATTTCTTTTTTTTTTCTTTCTTTTTTCTTTTTTTTTTTTTTTTTTTTTTTTTTTTTGACAGGCAAAGTGGATAGTGAGAGAGACAGAGAGAAAGGTCTTCCTTTGCCATTGGTTTACCCTCCAATGGCCGCCGCGGCCGGCGCGCTGCGGCCAGTGCACCGTGCTGATCCGATGGCAGGAGCCAGATACTTATCCTGGTCTCCCATGGGGTGCAGGGCCCAAGTGCTTGGGCCATCCTCCACTGCACTCCCTGGCCACAGCAGAGAGCTGGCCTGGAAGAGGGCCAACGGGGACAGAATCTGGAGCCCCAACCGGGACTAGAACCCGGTGTGCCGGCGCCTCAAGGTGGAGGATTAGCCTAGTGAGCCGTGGCACCAGCCTAATGGATTATTTCTGAGTTAAAAAAAAAATCTACTGGTCTTGAGCAACCTGAGCCTCTGCACCATACCTTCAAAGTTCTGGCCTCTCAGTGAGGCAGCCACAGCCAAGGGCGGGCAGTGGGCTCCTGGTGACACCACCAGCCACGTGGACTTGAGCAACTAGGTTAACCTCTTTAAAATCTAGTTTCCCTAAATGTAAAGCAGAGACCATAACAGTCCTGACCCCAAAGATTTGTGAGGCTTGAATGAGACACGAGTACACAAAAGCTTGCCAAGAGTAAGGACTGGGCAGACCTTGTCACTACTTGAAAGCAGGCTGAGGGTGGGAGGGATTTGGTACTCCTTATCCAGCCTCCCCCATCTGCCCTCTTCCGCTCCTCCCAGCCTCTAGCCATCACCGTTCTGAATTCAGATGGACTGTGCATTTTTTAAACTTCTACATATGAGAGAGATTGTGTGGTATTTGTCTTTCTGTGTCAGGCCTATTTTACTTAATGTATTGACCCTAAGTTCCATCCAATCAAATACCATGATTTCATTCTTTTTTTGATGACTGAATAAGGGTCCATTGTGTATGTGTACCACATCTTCTTGATCTACTCATCCACTGTTGGAAGGGAGGTGCAGGAAGACTCCAAAGAGAAAGCATAAATCTGGACGTGGAAAGACCACTTGCCTGATTCGATCAATTTGTGCTGTGTACATGTGTTGAAATATTGCACTATACCCCATAAAAGTGTACAGGTATTACTTATTAATCAAAAAGCTCAAAATAAAAGAAATTTAACTTTTAAATAATGGATTAAGATGAGAAAATACCGTAATGTACTTAAGTCTCATATTACAAAATGAACTGTTATATACACAGTTGAAATGCAAAAAGCTGAGGCTTTCCTATTTAGCTGAGAGAGTTTCCTACGTCTCCCCAGGATGGTGGCATTCTCTTATGAACAACATTTTGGAATGTGCAGAAATAAGAATAGTCTAAGAAAAAAATTAAGTTGTGTAACTAAAACACTTGTATTTCAACTTTGAATCACTATCCAGACTTGACTTTATTTGGCAGTATCTCTTCTCAGAACCTGCCCTGTGTCCATGCCAGCCCACATCTGCCCTGAATAAAGGCCCTGTTGCAAACAGGCAAAAGAGGATCTTGATAGCAAAGTTGACAACCACAGATGGCCAACACCTTGGAAAATTATGCCACTCCTTGGTCTGGCAGAAAACTTGACCAACTACATGTAGTCCCCTGGGCCTGAGAATCCCTATTGGTAAAAAGATGCAGAACTGGAAGCTGTCTATGGAATTGTCAGTGTCAAAATGTAGTATACATGTATCCTGTGCATAGGAGAAGTCTTCAAAATGATTCACAGGAAATGCATAGCATGAGCAGAGTATGCATGGTTTGGGCACCAAAATAGTCAGACCTTTTAATTTCTCAAACTTTGTGAAATGCCTTTACATTTTCACGGGGCTTGGCTACAAAAGAAAACAAAAATTCTCCGCTCTTGTTCCAACCTGGAGTAAATAAGTGAGTGCATGCAATACTGGTATTCTAGACTATTGCCTCCATTTTGGAAATACTAGTGAAGGAGAAACTGAGGCACCACAAGATGTCAGCTGTCTGTGGTGACTTGGAGTTGGCTAAACAATCAAGGGATTGAAGCAGTTCCACTTCAGTGTCCTCCTCCTGTTCTTTCCTTTCTCCTCTCAAATGAGGAAGGTCTTGTTTCAAAGCGCAATTTGGGCCCATTCTGGCCAATTCTTCACAAACCATTGAGGTAGTGTTTATTCAACCTCACACTTTAGTGACTATTTATGAGCAGTGTTTACAAGTTCCAGAGATTGCCCCAGGAGTTATTAATGCTACCCAAACCCAAAGCCGTCGAAATTTGTTAATCTAGACAAAACACAGGGACAACTCCAAACCAATGTGTGATATTCTGTGTCTGGGTTTATTCAAATGTAATGCACCTTTAATGTCAACTTAGATTTTTCAACTCTCTTCACATGCTTCCCGGTAATTACAGTCAACAGTCAGGTTGAGCCCAGCCAAAGAGGCAGCGCAACAGGAAATTGTGGGAAAATTTCAAAAACAAAACCAAAACAGAGACAAAAATCCCTGTCAATTTGAAAAAAAAAAGTTTTGGAAAAACATAAAATTTACCTCCATGTGGTGGAACGTGAAGGACAAGAGGCCCTGTATTAGGTGCAGTTGCCAAATCTCCTGTGGTTAAAGGATCAGTACCATCCTGGGCTGGAAGCCGCTCTAGGGAGAGACAGGCCACGCTCTCTCCTCCCAGCAGAGCCTGCGTGATCCAATCATCAGCCTATTTTTGGCTACACAGTTAATGATCTGTTGGTGCCCACACTTTTCACTTTGTCACAACAGCTCGGTCCTGCAGCTGAAGCACAGCTGGCCGCTCATTCTTCCAGCCCTATAATTTAGGTTAACAGCTTTGGGACAAGAGGAAATGGCCGAGCGCCCTGGAGCCTCCACACTTGCTTCAAAAATTAGTTCCTTATATATACTCACAAGTATTTTAGGCGAATAGTGTAGGCGGGTCACTCTCACATGGGGGCACAGCACTGCTTGCTGGGTGCTTCTGGCCAGGCAGGTTAGTTAGAAGAGGGAAAGAAGAAGTATGGTGAGGACATACCTCTGTGTGTGTGTGTGTGTGAGAGAGAGAGAGAGAGAGAGAGCAAGAGAAAGGGAGGGAGGGAGGGAGGGAGCACTTTTGTACAAACATCCAAAAGTTCTGCCCTCAAACCAAAGATCAGAAAACACCACTACCCCCTATTTCAGTAGATGTGTTGAAAACAATTGTGGTTGCCTGGTATAAGAGACCCAGCCCAGCAAGTGAGCTAGCTTGGCTCCCCAGCCGCACAATGGAGCTCTGTCATTTCTTCATGGCAGTTGGCAGTGTGAAAGGGGCTGGTGTGGAATGGTGATGCATTTCCCGGAGCTTCTGATTCCATCCCAGAAAGTGTCTCTGCTGAAAACCCATCCACGCAACCAAGAAGTTCTAGTGTTAGGGTTTTCTGTCTACTCAACACACAGGAGATGGATGGAGGCTGTTCCCTCTCCTAAGGCTGAGAAGCAAAGGACAGTGAAAACAGAAGTGATGGAGTGGGAAGAGCCCGTTGGCTAAGGACAGAGAGAGTGTGGGAATTGGCAGCTGGGGGGTGAGCACATGAAGTCACAGCTGCCCCACAGAGAGGAGATCTTCAAGGGCTTTGGGAAGTGCCACTATGTCATATGCCATGTGACATACTTCTTTGTTACCTCTCAGTGATTCTTGGTAGCTTGGGAGTTGGGTCTTGCGGGGGAGATGGGCAGGAGTCATCATGCAGGGTGAGAGCAGAGAGTTGAGTGTGCAGGTGGCCATGGTACAGGAAGGTGTGGAGTGTGCAGGCACCAGGAATTCTACTTGCAGCTCTGTGAGCACTGAGGTGGGGCAAGTGGAGACCATGGAATGTGGAACTAGGAGATGTTGCCATCTGTTTATACTGACATTAAGCAATTCAGACAGGTCTGAATTACAAATACAAATTACAGTTTGTAATTACAAATGTAATTATAGTTACAAATATACAATGAAGTTTCTTCTTGAAAGCACCATTTTGTTTTTCGTAAGGACTATTTCATCCCCATCAACCTACAAATATACTATAATTTCTCCCATATTAAAAACAAATTCCTAGTGCTGGCTTTGTAATACAGCAGATCAAGCCTCTTCTTGCAGTGCCAACATCCAATAGCAAAGTATCGGTTCAAGTCCCACTTGTTCCACTTCTGACCCAGCTCCCAGCTAATGCACCTGGGAAAGCAGTGAGAGATGGCCCAAGTGCTGGAGCCCCTGCACCCATGTAGGAGATCTGGATGGAATTCCAGCTCCTGGCTTTGTCCTGGTCCAGCGCCAGTTGTTGCAGCCATTTGGGGGAGTAAACCAGCAGATGGAGAATCTCTTTCTGTCTCTGTCTCGCCCTCTCTCTCTGTCAAGTAAATAAATATGTAATTTTTATAAAAGATTCTTCTTCCATCCCACCTCCCCTGACAACAGTCCTAACATTTCTCAGCTCCCTCCACCACCCCATGCAGCTGCACTGTTCACAGGAGTTGTCTGCATTTTCAGTCTTCAAAGTCTGCCATCCTGTCCTCATCAGCTCCATCCGATCCTTCTTTCTCCTCCACAACTCTCTTGAAGCTGCCCTTTGGAGACCACAAAGGATATCTACATGGTTTCATCTGATGGATTACTCTCAGTCTTGAGCTTATCCCCTGCAGCACTTGGGGAAGCATGGTATAGTGGCAAGATGAAGAACTCTGACCTCAGATGATCTGAGTTCAAATCGCAGCTCCAGTGCTTGTGAGCTATGTGATGCGGGCTAGGTTATTCTCCTCTAGATGTCACTTTCCACCTGCAAAAGAGATGATAAAAGAAGATACCTTATAGGTACATCACAAGGATGCAATGAATTCATGCATGTAAAGGTTCAGGAAAACCACTGGCCTCTTGTGAACCCTGTATAAATAATATCGTCAGTAGTAGCAATTGTTAGTATTGGCCACTCCATCCCTTTTCATTTGGCTTCTTGGATACTAAATCCAACTGGCTTTCCTCCTAGCCATTCCTCAGTCTTCTTTGCTAATAATCTATCATCTTCCCAATCCGGAGAAGTTGGGGGCCCCAGAACTCAGTCATTGAGTACCTTTCCTCCTGAAGTTTGTCTAGTCTCATTTCTTCAGATGCCAGCTACATACCAACAACTCCCAATTCTCAACCTAAAAAATTCCCAACCAACCCTAACTTTAAAGCCTCCAGTCAACATCTAGACTTCTTTTAGGTGGGCATCTCAAACCCCACCTTCTTGCTGTTTTGGAACTCACCAGACTTGCTCTAACCTGAAAGCCTCCCCCTGAAATGTTCTTCCTCTAGACACCTGCACAAGTTTATTCCTTCTCCTCTGTCAAGCCTTTGCTTCTGTCTCAATGATGATCTCTCCACTTGTTCTATTTACATGGAAAATTCTCCCAGTTCCATGCACGCCCTAGTGACTTACATATTTACAAAATATTCTGACTTCCCCTTCATACTATAAGCTCCAGGTGGAGGAAATTTTGTCACATTTCTACTACCAAGTGCTAAGTAAAGACTTATTAAATACATTTTTAAAAAGCAAGAATGAGCACATGAACAAATTGAGATTATGGTCCCCAAGGAACGTAGAGAGTATTGTGAGAATCTTTGTTGGGGAATTTACTTGACTGTGGGGCAAACAAGTCCTCCCAAGTGACAGCAAATCAAACATGAAAAGAAGTTACTCATACATAGTGGATAGGTGAGATGAAAGCATTCAGGCAAGGGACATTCATACCCAAGACCCCACTGCCAGACTTGTTTGAGGAGCCAATCAAAGACATAGCTGTGGGATCTCCAAGTACAAAGACAGTGAGTCGGGTCTAGTGAGGTTAAGCAGGGGATGAATCACACAGCCCACCTGCCAGCCTCATAGGGATTTACCAGGAATGCAACGGGAAACTCAGTGATCCTGAGCAGGGTACATGGCTTACCCAGGTGTGCTAAGGTTGCTTAGGGATGCTGGGGGTTGAAAGGGTTGCTGAAGGAAAAACCTGACCAGGAGATGTGGCTCTGAACAAGTGGAATACAGATCATGAAATTATCAAGAGGAAGAATTGAGAAAAAAAAGTCTCAGTGATTGGACAAATGTAGAGTGAAAGTGGGAGGAAAGACAGTTCTCAGATCTTCTGCATTAGTAAATGGGAAGCAGGTGAATCTATTGCACTGAGACAAAGAAAAATGAAACAAGAAATGGGCTTGGGAATGGGAGATTACCATTCACTTTAGACCCACAGCCCAAAAGGGTTCTTTTTCCCCAGTGGAAACCCTTTGATCTAACTGTATGCCTTTCTCTACAGATAATTTTTCATCATTCTCAGGAAATTTACTTATTCCAAGCTTTCTATTCCAAATGCCATTCCTGTTCCTCTCCATTGTCCACTATCCTTTAAACCCTACACATTCAATGCCCAGAGCTTTGTTCCTCATACAATTTTCTAGTAAATGAAACCACAACTACTTAAAGAAATGCCCAATTCTAATGCATGAGCAAGGAACATTAAATGTGAGCCTGGGGCATCGTCTGGTGACAGCAAGGAAAGGAGCACCCAGAAAGACACACAGGGATTGGAGCCAGCATCACAGGGAATCAGAAGCTCACTAAGAGTCCCAAGGGGCCAAAGCTAGGACAAACGATGACACAGCACTAGACCATGATCCAGAGTATAATATGAAATATTTATCTTCAGAAGTCCAGACTACCATAAATGATGGAAGAAACAAACAGATCAATGGGAAAGAGACAAATCTCCTATGCAAAGGAATTTGACAGTTCATGGGGTTACCCTATTCTCTTCAAAGTGGAACATCACTTCCCAACATTTAAACGTGGGCCATACAGAATGACTTCCTTCCAAAAAGCACCTCTGGAAAGAAGGAGAAATTAGATCAACCTTCAACAGAGAAGGCTGGAAACACACGACAGCCTGCTGATCCAAGTCAGCACCAACAGTGATAAGTCCTCTATGTACTCCTGACAGCATGTGATGGGGAGGGCACTGCACCTCTGTGACCTCCCTTCCCAGAACCCCAGTGTCCTCATGGGAAAAGCTTCAGACATATCCAAGTTCAGAGACATCCTGCCACACGCCTGACCGGAACTCTTCAAAACTTCACGACTGAAGGATGTCTGAGAAACTGTCACAGTGCAGAAGAGCTTACAGAGATGTAATGACTCAATGTAATGTGGATCCTGCATGGAATTCTGGAACGGGAAAAGGACATTAGAAAAAAACCAATGATGTCCAAGTTAATATCACCCTAGCTCCTTACTTCTGACAAAAGTACCCATGTAACACACAATGTTAATAATAGCAATGTTTGAGGGCATACGGGAACACTCTACTTTCTTTGCAACTTTTATAATCACCTAAAACTATTCTGAAATTAAAGCTATTTATTTACAAAGATTTATTCTGTTTATTTGAAAGGCACGGTCACAGAGATAGAGGGATAGACAGAGAGATAAAGAGATCTTTCAACCACTGGCTTATCCTCTAAATTGTCACAGTAACTGGAATAGGGACAGACAGAAGCCAGGAGCCTGGAACTCTACCAGGTCTCCCACGTGGGTGGCAGAGGCCCAGGCACTTCAGTCATCACCTGCTGCCTTCCCAGGTGCATTAGCAGGAAGCTGGATCTAAAGCAGAACAAATGAAACTTGAACCAGCACTCTGATATGGGATGCCAACCTAACAGGTGGTGGCTTAACCCCACCATGTCACAATGCCTGTTCCCAAAACTGTATTTGACAGAGGAGACAAAGCTTGGTTTACATGCCATTTTTGCAGAAAGCATTCCCCTCATCGCACTTCTCAGAGTGAGCTGATGCCTCCACCAGCACTTGCTAGATCTTAGAACAGCAAACAAACCCAAACCTCATTCTCATTGTGTTCACTTAAATCACACAGCACTATTTGCAGTCAATGGGAATCTATCCATCCTATTAAGGGACATGCACTTCTTAAAAGCAGTGGTGCTGCTCGCTCTGCCCTGTGTTTGCCTCTTGGACCATAGGTGTCATGTGCAATGGGCACTTGGAATCAACCTGGAGCAAACCACTTTGTCTCTTTGCTTCTTGCTCCTCAGAAGTAAATATAAATGACCCTGATTTACATCAGGAAGTTATTTTCTAAGAAGTGCTCAAGCACAGAATGGTTGAACAGATTATATATTATTGCACCTGTGCAACTGACCACAGGACAAGAGGACATGGGAAACCTGCTGCCTGTGGCTCCTACTACACTATATATGGCTTTTTTTTATCTCCTCTTTGTTTCCTGCAAAACACAGAGTCCCATGATTCAACTGCACCTCATCCTTGCATTCAGTCAATTGTCAAGTCCCCTCAGCTCTGCTTCTCAAGCGTCCCTTGCGCACGTCCTCTTCTTCCCACCCCCTGGTCACCATGCTCACCCAGGCAGTGTCAGCTTCACCAACTCATGATCACGTCAGGCTGCAATTTTTCTTCTTGTGAATGTTCTCACTCTGTCCACGCTGATTCCTACACAATCTTTTCAGAAGTTACCTTATGTCATTCTCCTGCTAAAACCCATCTGTGTCTGAACCAAGTTTCAAACCCTTTTCAAGGCCACAGGTCTCTGTGTCTGCCCAGCCTCTGCTGCATCTACCCATCCACTTCTCAATCACTGATGGACTGTTTTTCACCTCTGCTATCTTTTGTCTCCAGCCTCAGCATTTGCATCTGTGTCTCTGAGTCTGTGGGCTGGAGGCTCTGTCCGCAGTGTGGCAATCTTGGGTTGGTTGGGAACTTTAAGACAAGGAGCCTAGTGGAAGGTGGTTAGATCATGGAAGGCTGTGCCCTCATGCATAAATTAATGCTGGTATCATGAAGTGGGTTAGATCTTTCAGGAATGAGCTAGTTCTCATGAGAGAGGATTATTATAAAGTGAGGCTACACCATGCACTTGGCCTTCTACATACAACAAATTCCCTTTCCTTTTCTCCACCACAATGTGTCTGGAAGCAGCCCAGGGGGCCCTCACCAAGAGATCAGCATCCTGCTGTTTGGATCTTCCTGCTTTCAGAATCACAAGACAAATAAAAGCTTTTTCTTTATAGGTTACCCAGCATAAGCAACACAAAACAGACCAGTAAGCATATAGGACTACTGTAGACATAGTTTTGTTTTTTTTTTTTTTTTTTTTCTGTCCAGAAATCCTTCCTCTCTCTTGTCCTCCTCCTTGTTTTTGCCAGTATGGTTCTGACTCCATTCACAGACACAAGAATACAGTGACTTCCTTGGGGAGTTATTTCCTCAGGATGTGACATGTAGTCACCTGCACATGTTTCACACTCCATGACATCCCATAAGGCCATGTTTTGGTAAGGGAAGATCCATTCCACATGTGTCTAATATGAATCCATAGATGACAGAGAGATCCAAGCCAGTGAGACCTGGTTATCTGTCCCTAGAACTCAGCACAGTGGCTGGCATGCAACAGGGACGCCATAAATTTGAGCAGGCTGTTGTATTAACTCAATGGTCCACTGATAGACTCTTCTATCACATTCTAAGCCCAGTGCTACATTCCTGGTCCACCTCCTGGTTCTCCTCTTTCATAATATTTCTGTGTCCTACTTTGAAATGAACAAGTTACATAAATATCAGAGATCCATATGCAGAATACATGGAGGAGTCTCTGAGGATATTTGATCCGTCCCATTTGTCTTTATTAAATTTTTACTGGGTGGGATTATTATTTTCCATCTTTATCATAGCAATTTGTTCACCGCCATACACATTATAATGGTAGGTAACCAAATTAAACACGAGCCTGTTAGAGGGAATAAAATACATTTTGTGCAGCTACTTGATTAGCATGGAAGTCAAACAGTATTCATATTTACAGTCACAATATTCATAAAGCTTTATGCTAGTCCATTTAGAGATAACACAGTTTCTGGGTTAGAACAAACATTAGGAAAGACGATCATATGACGCTTGCATGAAAATATCCTTTGTTTCATCCTCAGCCTTTCCAAACTCCCATGGTTCACTGCAGAAACTGCCTTATTAAGGGAACAATAGGTTATGTACTCCCCTCAGCCAAGAAACTGTGCTTAATTAATCTTTTGGAGCCTCTGACCTATTTGAATTTGGCCAAAATGCCTGGATAGGGGGTTTTCTTCACACATCTGACCCGGCCGCGGTGAAGAACTGGACCCTTCTCAAATCAGATGTCCTCCCGACAACTTTTGCCGTCCTTATTGTGATGTGTCACATTCAGTAAAATGAGAAGGCCGTGCTTCTCTCTGTATCTAATGCTGAGCGAGGACTTCTCTGAAATTCAGCCAGTGCAAGAAATGAGGGAGTGTGAGCAGTGCCCACTGTGTGTGTGTGTGTGTGTATGTGTGTGTGTGTGATTTACACTGATCACACATTTGATTTCAAAGAACAAAGTGACCCACCTCACATGAGACCTCACCTTTGCTTCCAAGCTTTATATGAATTCCACCTTTCTCAGCTCTTAGTCAAAACACAGTTTTCTCTATCTAAGCAAGACTCATGTAATTTCTCTTGGGGACCTTCAGCCTGTCTTTCATGAATGGCTTTTAAAATATCCATGAATTCCCTAGCATCATCTGAAGATGTGTATACATTGTGATACATCATTCAGGAAAGATGGTCAGAAGCTTACATCAGATTCTCAAAAAGTCCAAAACCTGTCTCAAGTTAAGATTTACTAATTTAATGAAAAAGGAAGAGAAAGTGGTGGTGGTTGAGAGTCCAACCTCTGGAGGTAGACTGACTAAGATTTCTAGTCTCTCTAAACCTCCTACCAGGGAATAGCAATACCTATCCCTGGACACTTACAGGCATAAAACACATGATGCCTGTACAACACCATGAAGATGCAGAGGCACAGCTGGAGAGTTTTCCAAACAGCACACATTGGTTAAGATTAGATTTATGGCCAGCACCGCGGCTCAATAGGCTAATCCTCCACCTGCGGCGCCCACACCCTGGGTTCTAGTCCCGGTCGGGGCGCCGGATTCTGTCCTGGTTGCCCCTCTTCCGGGCCAACTCTCTGCTATTGCCTGGGAAGGCAGTGGAGGATGGCCCAAGTGCTTGGGCCCTGCACCCACGTGGGAGACCAGGAGGAAGCACCTGGCTCCTGGCTTCGGATCAGCACAGTGTGCTGGCCACAGCGATCACTGGAGGGTGAACCAACGGTAAAGGAAGACCTTTCTCTCTGTCTTTCTCTCTCACTGTCCATTCTGTCTGTCAAAAAAAAATTTTTTTAATTAGATTTATACTTCAGTCTGCCCCTTAGGTACCTCCCCTCCTCTGATTGGTGATGATGCCAGAAATGCAATTTTCCCAACCATAGCTCAGGTTCAGGACACTTAGTTTGCTGCTCTCTATTGCCTGTGCATGCATCATCTGCTCTTAGTTTGGAACAAGATGTGAATTCCTAGCACCTTCCTTTCAGGGGAGTGGGTATGAGGAGAAGGTTCTCCAGTGATTAATCAAAGTGGTAGAAGAAACTTCAGTAAGAGTACTCTAACCCTGACATCCCCTAACCTCTCATGGGTTGTTACCATTACAACAACCACAATGAACATGTTGTCTTTGGAAATTACTGGGGACTAATGGTTCCTCAATTACTACATTCCTTTGGAGGCATATTTGGTAACAACCTATTTCCAAGATACCATGTGGTGAGTGGTAGGGACCTCAGTTCTCAGCTAATCAGTGCTCTGCTATGTGTCTCCCTTACCAGAGTGTGAGTGCCTTGAAGGCCAGGGACTGTCCTCCTAGGCAGTTTGCCCCATCTCCAGGTAGACAAGATAGATGATGGCTTTTTGTTATAAACCTTCTGAGCACTTTGTAAAGGCTGATGGATTTGCTGTGATTCAGATTTTGACTGAGAATAGCACATGAAAATCACTGTGGCATGCAGAATAACCTTTGCAATCCTTTCCTTGAAGACTTCTACAATATAGTCCAACACTTATCGGTTAACATTCCCGTTTGAAAATGATCTGTGCTAGACTTCCATATCCTTGCTATTACTCTTCCCTCCTCCCCTTGCCATGGTCCACGGTTCATGAAAGGCAAACAGACATCCCTGTTCCCTTGGTGTTGAGTTTGGTCATATGGTCTTCTTTGGTGAGGAATGCTGAGTCACTTTGCCATTGCCAATCCAAAGTCTTAAAAACCATACACTGTTGCTGCTAATTACATGACTGACCACACCTTGAAAAAAACTCACCTGTGTCTTGCTGCCTCCAAATCAATGTAGTAAATTGAGCAACCATTAGTACCCCATAATTTCCATCCTTTGTGTGGTGCTGCTTCTTCAGCCAAAGCCCTGAGAATCTGAACCCATGCAGGCATGACCTGAACTGACAGCTAGACCCTGGACAATAGCCATGTACATGAGGCTTGTGATGGACCCATAAGACCAACCCCAAGTAGCAGATATTTATTGTTTCCAGTCAACAAGATGTTGGGTTGAACGTTACAGAGCATTGCTTGACAGAAATCAAGCTCCCTAATTCAAGTGCTGCCTCAAGTGATTTCCTGCCTCACCTGACATCCCAGACTACTCATGAAGGACTCCGTCATACACTGGTCTGGTTTAGACATGGTCTGAGTGATTCCCCAAAAGAGCGCCCATGTTGGAGGCCTGGTCCTCAGTGTGTAGTGGGAAGTCAAAGTCAGAGTCTACTGGAAGATCCTTGGGGCATCTGGGGGCACTGCCTTTGGAAAGCGTTCTGGAGCCCCAGCCTCTCTCTGGCTTCCTGTAGGAGACAGGATCTCTTCCCTCATGTGCTCCCACCGTTGCCATCTACCACAATGTAATGAAGCCAACAGGGCTTCTGCTAGAGAGAACTCAATGTCACGACCAAACCCTTTATCATTTTTCTTAAGTTAGCTTGTCCCAGGCATTTCCTGATAGTTAACACAAAATAGGCAAATTCACTATTTAGTAACATAAAATGGACCAATACACACATACACACACTGTTAGCAACTGTCTATTATTTGATGCATCATCATTTCTTCCATGCCAGACTTCTAGCCCCATGAATTTAGGGAATGTGTCCTCTGTTTGTTTATACCTCCTACTCATCCCACCTTATTTTATTGTCTATAATATGTGATGGATCTCAAAATAATTCACAGAAAATGCACATTATGAAAAAGCTATGTTATAAATTTCAAAAAGCTTATTGCATCAAAATAAACTTACATTTTAATTCCATTTTTTCATGAACTATTTAAAGTACACTTGTATGGTTACTTGACATTTTTCACTAATAACAATATTTCTTAAGCATCCTATAATAATTATCCATTACTAACCTCTGTAACATGTCATCTCAGTTTAATCTCAAACAAATGGAGTTGGAAGGGCTCCTCAATAATAATTACTAACATTCATTGCTGACTTGCTCAGAATTATTCTAAGCACTTTACATTTACCCATTTAATACTCCCAGTTGTTAAATGAAACAGAGATAGTTAGTTTATCAAAGTTGACACAAGCAGCCAGTGGTGCAGTAGCCAAGATTAGAACTGAAGTCACCTGTATATGGATCACATGCCCTTTGCTAAAGACAATATGAGACATTAACCCTGTTCTTTCCCCTCCTTGCTCTCACTGACCATCCTAGGCAGGGAGCTCCCAATGCCATAAGGCAGACCATTCCAGTTGTCAAAAGATCTCATTATGCAAAATCTGGTGTTTCTATGCTTTGGGGTGAATACTGCACAAGTGTCCCTCCTCCAGCGGTCCATCAATGTGGGGAGGCTACTAGAGCACCCCTGGTAAGTGCAGTTCTCTCTTTAAGTCAGCAAACATGACCAGCCTCTCCATATTTTGGCAAGGAGTTATGTCTTTCTCATCTTTGGTCTCCCCAGTTCAGAGCCTTGCCCACTCCTGATTCCTTGCCTGTCGCTCCCCCTCTTCGCGGAGGAACGACACAGGACCCTGCGCTGTTCTTTTGTCTGCTCTGCCCTCCCCGGGTTTGCTGCTGGTTCTTCCCGGGTTGGCTACCGACCCTTCCACCTCCGTGGAAGGGCAGTTCCCCCTGCCACTTTCCCCACTTCTGCGGGGGAGCGGCACACCGCCGGCCGGCTCTCTCGGGGGCTGCTCAGATGTTCCTCAGGTGTTCCCCTTAGATGTTCCTGGTGCATGTTGTCTCTCTCCTCCTTTATAGTCCTCTTCCACCAATCCCAACTCTGCTACCCACACGCCGAGTACGCTGCTCTCCTCCAATCAGGAGCAGGATCAGCTCCTGCAGGTTACTGGTTGAACTGGAGGCAGCTGTGTAAAAGTTGTTTTTACTCCTCTCCCAGCGCCATATTGTGGGAGAGCAGATGCATAGAATAAGTCTTAATTCCAGTAACTTAGTCTAGTCCGAGTTGCTCCCCACACTTGCCTTCTCTGCTTATGAAAGTGTTGTGGTTATTAATGGACTGGCCATACAACAAATGTTGATTGAACTGCCCACTATTTCTAAGGGAAATTTTTCTTAAATATTTTACTTCTTCACTGAATTTTGGGAAAGAAATTGGTAGACAATTTCTCTTGATCATCTGTGAGTCTGAGGTGTTCAGAGGAAATCTGAAAACTGTTACTTAAAAATCAGTATATGAAAGAGCAAGCGTCAGACTCCAAGAACATACATCACATGAGATGACCTGTGAGAGGAATCTACTTCCAAGAGAGTCCAGGACAAATCCTTCAACAGAAACAGAGTCAAGGAATCACTGCAACCAGAGACTATCGCTCTGGATACACATCCTTGCCATAGGTTGGCCATGACTTAACACCAGCGAGTTAACTAACTTCATGCTCTGCTTTTAGAAGCTAAACAAATGGAAAAGTGGTCTTGATATGAAAACTTGCATTCTCAATTTCACACCTATCCTGCTGTCCACCCTCCATATCCACAGATTCTACCAACCTTGGATTGCAGATTTTTTTTAAAAAAATTGCATCTCTACTGAATATGTATAGAATTATTTTCTTGTCCTAACTCCTAAATCAAATTGTAGTTTAACAACTATTTCCTAGCAATTACATTGCCTCAGGTATTATAGGTCATCTTATGATGCTTTAAAGTCTACAGGAGGATATGTGAAGGTTCTATGCAAATACACCGTTGTACACAAAGGACATGAACAGCCATGGATGGTGTCATCTTCAAGGGGTACCAGCAGTTTCCACACTCATACCAATGCATACTATACCTTCTCTGGGTGAGGTGACCATCCTGGGGCAAGCTATTAAAATGCCTTTAGTTAAAGGTACCTCAATGTTAAAAAGGAGATAATAACAACACTTCTATCTTAGGATTATTTTGAGGATTACATGAAATAAGACAACATAATATACAACCATGTGTATTAAGCTATCATTACACCAATGCACTTAAATCAGATCAATAGGTGATGAAGTTGGACCCTTACATCCAAAGTATTTTTTAGCACTAAACCATAGTTGATTATGCCATATAGCTTATTTCCAATGTAATACACGTGGGCACGCACACACCTTTTCTTCTGCACACAATGAGTAGACTATGGGATGTCAGTACTCTTAGGGCCTGATCTGTTATTGAAAACCTAAGTTGTCTGCTGGCAAATTTTCAAGCTCCATCTCTTCATGCTCCATAGGCTACAGACGGGCTTACTTCTTACTTCTGGGAAGAAGCTATAATTGACAGCATAGTCAAAATACTCCGTGCTTAGCAGGCCATGCTCGTATCTTACTGGAAGAAGACGTGATCCTGCAGGAAGAATGTGATTTACTGATGGGGCATCACACAGCAGGGCTGAAGAAAGTGTAGGAAAACACAGTCAATGTGAAAACTCAGGAACCAGCAACTGGGTTAATCTCATTTTCTTTGCCGTCCTCTATGCCGCCACTCTTCTTTCCTTAAACTCATCTTTTCCTTCTAACATTTCAGCCTTTATTTATATAATATTTATATAATGCCCTGGCCTTGTCCCCAAGAAGGTCACATTGCACTGGGAAAAACAGATGCTCGGAGAAAATCCCAAAGCCAGGGGGAAGTTCAGCCATAAAGATTTAAAGATACAGTGTAGGAGAGTCGCTGGGGAGCAGAGATGTTGACAACATCAGTGAGATGAGAAGGAAGCAGAGTCTTCAAGAATGACATTACAGTCATGTGTGCTGTGTACCAATATTCCAGTCAACAATAGACCAAATATAGGCTGGTGGTCCCATGAGATTGCTATAATGGAGCCAGAAAATTCCTGTGGCCTAGTGACATCATAGCCATTGTGACGTCATGGTGCAATGTACTTGTGTGGTGATGCTGCTGTAAACACACCTGCTGTTTGCCAGTCATGTGAAAGTATAGATAATTATGTTCTCTTTTACTTTGGAGAAAAAGCTGGCTATAAAGCAGTCGGCTACGTTATACTAGGAGCTGCCTCACTCCTCTCATGTGTAACGCATCTGTCGATTGCGTCAAGAGGCCATAGGGACCCACACCCACTTTGTACAAGTCACCATTTGCACAATGACAGAATTGCCTAATGATGCATTTTCCAGATCATGGCCCTGTTCAGTGGCATGTGACGGTATTTGTTTCCATCTTTGTTGGATTAAAATTTTAAAACTATACACAGGATTGCATGCCTAACTTAACTTCCCTAAAGTATAACAAACATAATACAAGGGAGTTTTCATACAATGACTGAGACTCATTTAACAAAAATAAAATTTTATTTTATAACATCAGAATGGCAGAAGTTTGGGCAGACTCTTTGTCTTCAATGTTAATCTAAAAAACTTATTTTATCCAATATGGTTTCTCTATTTTCTTTAAGTTTGAGGGGGAGGGGTCATTTGAGTTGAAAGTTTCGTTAACCAAATTTTTTTTTTTTTTGTCAGACAGAGTTAGTGAGAGAGAGAGAGAGAGTGAGACAGAGAGAAAGGTCTTCCTTCCATTGGTTCACCCTCAAACGGTTGCTATGGCCATCCTGCTGCGCGGATCTGAAGCCAGGAGCCAGGTGCTTCCTCCTGGTCTCCCATGTGGGTGCAGGGCCCAAGCACTTGGGCCATCCTCCACTGCCTTCCTGGGCCACAGCAGAGAGCTGCCCTGGAAGAGGAGCAACCGGGACAGAATCCGGTGCCCAGACCGGGGGACTAGAACCCAGGGTGCCGGCGCCACAGGCGGAGGATTAGCCTAGTGAGCCACGGCGCCGGCCTCATTAACTAAATTTTAGCTAGTTACCTTATCCAGGTCACATACTGCATATGCTGTTGTGGAGATGGTCCATTTATGAGCAGACAGCTTATTTATACCTTGGGTGCACCCTATCCATCTCTAACACTGTTTTGGGTAAAACAGATTACTATTCATAGCATGGGTAGGCTTCATCCAATTAGTTGAAGGTCTTAAGATTGAGGAGCCTCAAGACCGCAACAAAGAAATCCTGCCTCGGTTTACAACCTGACAGCCTTCCCTATGAATTTCAGACTTGCCAGCCCCTATGATTGCATGAGCTGCTTCCTTAAAATAACATCTCTCTCCTCTTCTCTCAGATAATTTATTGATAGAGAGATGACAAACAGGTTACAGATGATAGAAAGAAGTAGATGATAGAAGGATAGATAGGTAAATAGATGATAACCAGATAAAATAGAGTAGTTTCTTAAGATTATAATGGAGCTGAAACATTCTTAATACTTAGTGGTTTCATTGTGACAACATAGTGCAACCCATTGCTCTCATGTGTATGGTGATACATACATAGATTAGATAGATACATACATACATACAAATAGATTGATAGATAAATATTATTTGGTAGGTAAATAAATGAACTACACAAAAATGTATAAAAGATAATGGTTGATAAGTGACATAAATGGGGCCGGCTCTGTGGCTCACTTGGCTAATCCTCCACCTGCGGCGCCGGCACCCGGTTGGGGCGCCGGATTCTGTCCTGGTTGCTCCTCTTCTAGTCCAGCTCTCTGCTGTGGCCTGGGAAGTGCAGTGGAGGATGGCCCAAGTGCTTGGGCCCTGCACCCCATGGGAGACCAGGAGAAGCACCTGGCTCCTGGCTTCGGATTGGCGCAGCACGCTGGCTGTAGCAGCCATTTGGGGGGTGAACCAATGGAAGGAAGACCTTTCTATGTCTCTCTCCCTCTCACTGTCTAACTCTGCCTGTCAAAAAACAAAAAGATAAGTGACATAAATGACAGATGATAGAGATAGAAAATAACAGATAGATGATAGAGGTGATAGATGATTGGCTGATTGATTGACATAGACGATAGACAGACATAGAGGCTTTACTGGTTCTGTTTCTGTGAACTCTGAAAGCTGAGTTCAGAGGTGTTAACTGAAGAAAACCATGTGACAAGTGTGGAGTTGAAGCACATGAGCATGCCATATTGGAGCACCTGCTAAATTCATTGCGGAGGTACCAGAGTTTCACTGGGAGGTCAAGAATAAATAAGAAAACAGATTTGAAATGCACCCTCATGGATGCAGCATTTGAAGCAAAGAAAATATAGGTCAATTGTGAGGTGCTCTGATTCTGGCCCATGGCAGCACTTTCATTTCAGTTGTGACAGGACAAAGGGAGGAGAGATGGGAGCTGCACACAGAGGAAATGAGGACACAGTGGAAACCAGGGGAGGGAGGAGGACACAGAGAGGCCTTGAGACTAGGAAGCCCCAGGACTGAGGAGCTGTGGTCAGGTGGCTGGCAGATGGTGGGTGGGAAGTCCAGGAGAATATGAACATGGCTGCTGTTTCGTACAGTAGCTGAGCTGCCACTAGGGAAGCCCACATCCCGTATCAGAGAGCCTGGGTTCAAGCTTTGTCTCTCTCTCTGTGACCTAGCTTCCTACTATTGCACATACCGGAAACCAGTAGGTGATAGCTCAAGTATTTGGGTCCCTGTCACCCATCTAGGAATCTTTGATTGAGTTCTCAGCTCCTGGCTTCAACCTGGCCCAGTCCATTATTGTGAGCATTTGGAGAGTGAACCAATGGATGGAAGACATCTCTCTCTCTTTCCCTCCTCCTCTCCTTCCCCCTCTCCCTCTCCCTCTCAATCTCCCTCTCCCTCTCCCCCTCTCTCTCCCTCTTTGCCTCCCCATCTCACTCTCTCCCTCTCCTTCCCCCTCTCCCTCTCCCTCTCTGCGTCTCCCTCTTTCCCTCTCCCTTTCTCCCTCCCCCTCCCTCTCCCCCTCTCCCTCTCCCCCTTCCCCATCCCCCCCCCTCCCTTTCTCCTTCTCTCTCTGTTCCTCTCCCCCTCTCCCCATCCCCCTCTCCCTCTCCCTCCCTCTTTCTCTTTCCCTCTGCCACCCTCATGCTGCCTTTGAAATAAAATAAAAAAGAACTAGGAGCATCTGGAAGAAGACTTGTAACACCACCAGTAAAGGGGTGAATGAGGAGAGAGGCAGGGGGAGATTGTTCTAATACCCAATAAGAAGAATTATAATAACATGAAGCATGGTGCCTTTTTCCAGTACTGGCAGCTGCACATCCAGTCCATTTGTAACAAAATTATGAAGATGCAACTCTTGCCAGCTCCTTATCAGGATGCCTGGTTGCCTCCTGGTTCCCCACCATGACACCACCCTTGGACTCTCCTTGCTGGTGCCCTGGGTTCCTGGCAAGCCTCTGCCTCTGCCTCTGCCTCTGCCTCTGAGTCTCGTGAATATTTGCACCCATTCCCTTGGCGCATCCCTTTCTCTTAGGGCATCCTCCAGTTGATGCAAATAACTTCCTCCCAGGTGAGAAGCTGAAAAGTCTTCCTGGGCTTAAGGCTTGCATTCCAGTCTTCCCTGTCTTTGGAGCGTGGGCAAATGGGCAAATGGCCCACAGCGAACAAATCAGTCACTGCCTTTGATCTGGAGTCAGAGAGGCAGGGACCACACAGCAGCCATTGCAGAGGGAGCCTGGTTACAACAGCCATAACAACTACCCAAGCCAGTGGTCTTGGCAGCAGTCCCTCAGCAGGGTAGGGCTATTGGTATGGTCAACCACAAGTCTGGACAAGCTTTGTGGCATGACTGGGCTTCCTGTGTTTTGGCTGAGTCATCTACAAGCCCATGTCTCTAGCCCTTAAAGAAAACTCTGTAAGCTACTCAATATCTTTATTATTATATCATTGTGGTAAGAACGTTAAACATGATATCTACCCTTTTAAATTTTTAGTGCACAATACAGCATTGTTAGCTATAAACACAAAGTTGCACAGCAATTCTCTAGAATTTATTCATGTTGCAAAACTGACTTTTTTTTTTTGAGGAACCCCCCATCTGTTTTCCATAATAGCTACACCATTTTGCATTTCCTCCAACAGTGTGTAAGTGCCCAATTTGTCTGCATTTGCTAAAATTAGCTGCCTTTTCTTTATCAAATTGCTAAATCAATTTTGAGAAGCACAAACCTGGAGGTATTATACTTCCTGATTTCAAGATATATTATAAAACAACAGTCATTAAAATAGTGTCTTACCAGCAAAGTCAGACATATAGACTACCACAGTAGGATATAGAGTCCAAAAGTAAATCCACTATCTTTTAAATAAATCCCCTAAATCAAACAGCATTTACTTCTATTGCATGACACCAGGCCCCTTCTCCAGCCCAGCAGCCAATGTCCCTCAAGAAGCTCCAAGCCGGCATCCAGCAGCGCTTTCTCCACACTGCTATCCTCTGTTAACCTGACTACCCATCAAGGAGTTTCCTGTTCTCCATCGGTAAGGGCCAGGTATTTCCCTATAGCCACCACCGAGATTAGGATATAATTTTAACAGCATAGTTCTAAAAGCTGTGGTCAACTAGAGAGATAGCTACGCAAACACTGTTAATGCTGATGCAATAATCTGCTCTAATCCTCTGGGAAAACCTGAGCCAAGAGTTTGATTAATACCCAGAAGCAGGGCTCTCTACCCAGCTTTTGACTACCCTCCACAATGCAGGGCCCAGTGGCACTTTCTAAGTATCTTCACACCTTGAACAAGAGGATGTCTACTTGAGTATTTGTTTTGGAGTGTCTAAGGCTTACCTTTTTTACCCAAACAGTCAATTTCCAAATTGCAGTTTCTGCTCATTCTCTTCTGACTTAACCAAAACACATTAGTGTTTTTATTCTTCATTTACAAAATGCTAATACCTTCCTTCTCCTTTTTACCAATACCCCCTAGGTTATTCTAAACCACCCTGCGAACTTGTCTCCATGTCACCAAACTTGCCCAGAATCAACGTCTTTAATTTCTGCCATGGAAACCTAGATTTTTCCCCACTTGTCTCCACTGAGTTTCAGAATCTCTTCATCTTCCTTGGAAGGAACAGCATCCTAGATCTTCATAGATTGACTACTTCAAGTGAAGCTGACCAGAGCCACCTCTCTGATTATTTATGTGCTGCACACACACACACACACACACATTTATTTCAAAACACACCAGATAGTTAACTCAGCTCTTTCCCTAGGTGGGACTGAATCATTTCTTGTTCTCCTGCTCACTCATTTCATCTCATCTCCTGTCCTACAGTACAGCAGGATATCTCCAAAAGTCTCTCTCGAGAATCTGGTTGCTTCACCACACTGTGTGCACTAAAGGTCACGCCACTACTGTGTCAACAACTCTGTCGGAGAGACAGAATTTGGGACAATCTCCAGAAGAGTCAGGTAGTAAGAAGTCATTACAGAAACAACAGCACCCATGCAAACATTGTTCTTTTCACAGCAATTTTTGATACGCTCCTAAGAGTTAGCACAAAGGACATGATATTAGGTAACGGGGTTAGAGAAACCTATTTCCCAGGACCTATATTATCTGGTGAGTGGACAAATTCACTTTGAGCAACAAATTTTGGTTTTTTGATGACATTGTTTCAATGACGTTTGAAACATATGATTTCAAATTAGATAATAGCTAATGGTTTAAAGTGAAAAATCAGAATAATTCCTGGGCATTATACAAGCACCATCAAACTATGTTTTCCCAAAGAGTCATTAAAAGTGAAAACATACTCCTAAGTTTCAAATCAACAAAATCTTAATGGAGAAGTTCCATTGAGCCATTATTATACCCTAATATTCTTCATTCCAAGTCTCTGAAAAATCAACTCTCCCAAGCAATGTTAGCAAGCAGTCAGTGAATGAGCTTCAGAAACTGTTATTCAGTTGTCTGACATAACACAAAGACATTTTCAAATACGAGGGGAATTAAAAGATAAATTTGGGGGCCGGCGCTGTGGCACAGTGGTTTAAAGTCCGAGCCTGCAGCGTCAGTATCCCATAAGGGCCCCGGTTCAGGTCCCAGGCTGCTCTGCTTCTTTTCCAGCTCACTTTGATGAGCCTGGGAAAGCAGTGGAGGATGGTCCAAGTCCCTGGGCCCCTGCACCCACAGTGGGAGACTGTGGGTCTCAAAATCTTATAAGAATATATTTTTAGAATCCAGTTCATTAGCATTTATACTAAAAAATGACAAAGAAAATATTAACACTGTGGCCATCAAATGATGGCACACAAATCATAGAGCATTTTATATTTAAATAATGAATAAAGCTTTTCTATTTCCTTTAATATGGGCAACTAGATAACCTGAAAATACTTCTGCTATAATGACTTCCACCCAGATATTCTCTCACATGTACATATAATAATAATTAAATGGCATGTATAATAAAATAATAAATACCTAGGCAACAGAAATAAGAACACACTAAACACTGAAGAAGTAGACACACAAGAAGATGGATCCAGCAGCAGATATGAGTTAAATTGTCAGTTTTGGTAATTAAAGTAATTGGGTCTTAAGATTTTTGCCTATACAAGAATAGTAAACTTACTGCATCTGAGGGAGACAAGATGTTGGAGCCCAGAATGCTCCAGAATGGAGGCCCCTCAAAAGAAGAAAAAGAAGGAGAAGGGGAGAGGGGAAGAGAGAGAGAGAGAGAGAAAGGAAGGGGGAAGGGAGGGACGGAGGGAGGGAGGGAAGGAGGGAGGGAGGGGGGAAGGGGGAAGGGAAGAAGGAAGGAAGGAAGGAAGGAAGGAAGGAAGGAAGGAAGGAAGGAAGGAAGGGAAAGGAGGGAGGGAGGGAAGGAGGGAGCGAAGAAAGTAGAAGGAGAAGAAGAAAGAAGAAGAAGCAGAGGAAAAAAAAGAAGAAAATGAAGGGAAAATGTGTGCAACAGCATCAGAAGAAAACAAGGAAGTTCATCACTTAGAAGAAAAGACTTCCTTTGAGATTTGGTTATGAGCTTGCCCTTCCCTTTGATGTTGGGGTTACAATTTGCAATACTTGCATGGTAAGCAACTCCAGAGCAGAAAATTTAACATAAATGTGGCTGATTTATATTCTTGAATGGAATGGCAGAAGCAAATGGGGAAAAATTATCTTCTTGGAGAGAGCCGAGCATATTGCCTGTATAGATGAGTTCAAACTCTAAACCTGTGAGGATGTATAGAATCAGCTCACCATACTCAGCAGACACACAAAGCATGCTTAGATGTTTCTAAAAGTTCAGATAGCAGAACCGTCAGTAGAGATTGTGACGGAACTTACAAGGGAGTCCAGAATTAAAAGATAAGTTGATGTTGATGCCAAAAACTGCTGTAATCCATGCATACAAGTGGTCTTCAAAAAGCTCATGGAAATGCATTTTGTAAAAAAAAAAAAAAATTAAGCACAGATGCCAATATTTTTGCATCAAATTTAATTTTTTTAAAAGATTACTTATTTATTTGAAAGAGTTACAGAGAGAAGTAGAGACAAAGAAAGAGAGAGGTCTTCCATCTGCTGGTTCACTCCCCAAATAGCTACAATGGCTGGAGCTGAGCTGATCCTAAACCAGGAGCCAGCCAGGAGCTTCCTCTGGGTCTCCCACCATGGGTGCCAGGGCCTGGGGACTTGGCCCATCCTCTGCTGTTTCCCAGGCTCATTAGCAGAGAGCTGGATCAGAAGTAGAGCAGCCCCCTTATGGGATGCCCACACTGCAGCTTGGGGCTTTAACTCACTGTGCCGCGTGCCAGGCCCCAAATTTATCTTTTAATTCCCCTTGCATTTGAAATGTTAAAGAAGGAATTTAAACATGAAGATCTACTAGGATATTATAAGATAAAGAGGGAATGAATAAGACAAAGCAAATATGAAGAGACAATTGCTGAGGATTTTCCAAAACCGTTCAAAGATAATCAGATGGGATTTTTTTTCAAACTCCTGCTGTATCAGAATTTAAGATGAAAACATATCTAGATAGGACTGAGCATTATGGTGTAGCAGGTAAAGCCACTGCCTGTGATGCCAGCATCCCATATGGGTTCCTGTTTGAGTCCCAGTTGCTCCACTTCCCATCCAGCTCCCTGCTGATAGCCGTGGAAAAACAGTGGAGGATGGCCCAAGTTTTTTGGCCCAATTGGCCCAACTGACCCCCAGGAAGCTCCTGGCTCCTGGCTTTGGCTTGGCTCATCCCTAAAAATGGGCTTGACAAGACAAAAAACATCAGATTTGACTGGTTTAAAAATAGCTCTTTTGCAATAACTTATAGACTGGAGGATGTATTTGCCCTTTGACCCACCAATTGCACTGACATATATGCAAATGTGTTTATGTATGAGATTAATTACTGCATTGTTCATAACAGCAAACAAGAAAGGTCACCTAAATGTGCATCACCAGAGGCCCTGATTATACAACAATGCATTGGTTCACCCAATGGAATGCCATTCTACCATTGAAATGAATGAGCTAGCTAGAGCAACATTAATCAACAGACTGATTTTGCACAAAGCTTCCAGAGGAAAAATCAAATGGCAGAAGAATACAGAGAATATCACAGCATGGACAATTGTGCAAAACAATACTATGTATTATTTAAAAACACATTGAGGAACTCAGAGCCTAAAAACTCATGTGGGAATACTAAACATGTCATTCCCTGCCCCTCACGGGAATAAGGAAGTGAAATGGGAAGAGTACACAGGCCTTCAACTTTCTCCAAAATATTTGTCAAGTAGAATTGCAGGACTTATAAAATGTAGTTAAAATTCTGCTAAACCCTTTAGACTTAACAAAGCTTGATAGAAGGTAAGGTATCTTGTGTTTAATTGATTCATGCTTACTCTTATTTTGCATTAATTACTGTACCACATTTTTCTACATGATTTAAATTCTTATGCAGAAAAATATAGCTAACTAAATAATAATAGCATGAGAACTAAAGTTTACCCAAAAATTAACATTATTATTGAATATAGAGAAAAAAACTTAAGGACCTATCAGGTGTCACGGAATTACCATTTATCACAATAATATGATAAATGCAGAATTCCTCTTGGCCACAAGAGCCTGCTATAGTGGGAAAAATACAATATAATTTGATAGATGCAGTAAAAGAGGTAAGCAGAGGGTGGATGTTTAGTAAATATTGATGAATACATGAAAAATACTAGTTGAGAAAGAAACTGGAACAAGTCAATATAAAGTGAACTTTACACATCTCATATAAAATACAGTCATAAAATTCCTATACTAATGCTGAGAAATTTAAGTGGAGAATACTACCAAGAAAGATTAGGGGAGAATGATCACTTTCTGACATGGAAATATAGCAGGCAGATGGAATGATAGATGTGCCCAAGAGAAAGGAAGAAAAACATCATCAGGAGTAAAGACCATACATTGTAGCCTGTGGCCTGAGACCTACATGGTAAATGAATCAAAGAAAATGCACGACAGGAGAAAAGTAGGAAAGAGAAAAATGCAATGCCCCTCATAAATTATGAAATCATTCTCAAGGGCAGGATTAGCATTTTAGCTCATCAAACACCATCACATTCAATCTTCTTTCTGCCAAGTGACTAGCCAAGTGGCTGGTCCTCCAGGAACAGGATGTACATCCTGAGTGCATCTCACGGTGCCCAGCAGGTTCTACCACAAGGACTCTGAAGGCTGGAATGGATACAGTCAATGGCCTGAGAGCTCAGACCTAAAGTTATTCAACATCAGATCTAAGACACAGGCTCATATCATTTAAAAACTCGAGGGACAGGCATTTGACACATTTGTGAAGATGCCATTTGGGATGCCTATATCCCATATCACTGGGCCTTGGTTCAAGTCCCGGCTTTGCATCCAATTCCAGCTTCCTGCTACGGTACACCTTGGGAGGCAACAGGCTCAAGTACTTGGAACCCTGTCATTCATAAGGGAGATCTGGTTTGAGTGCCTGACTCCTAGCTTTGGCCTGGCTTAATGCTAGCTCTTGCAGGCATTTGGGGAGTGAATCAGGAGATGAAAGCTGTCTGTGTGTCTCATTTTCTATCTCTGTGCTCTCAAATAAAAAATAAAATAATTAAAATTTTAAAGCCCAATGTAATCTGTATTTCAAACGGTTTATAATTAGGAAATAAATTTTGTATATAGTTTGATGTTTACTGATTGTCTTATATCATTATTTTAAAATGTTGATGGTTCCTGCCACTTCTTTTTTTTACCTAGAAACCTTTCATTGAAGGTATACAAACTTCATGCATTTCATATATACAAATTTAGGGACATAGTGATTCTTCCTACTCTACTCTCTCCTCCCACCAGGAATCCCACCCTTATTCCTCCTCCCTCTCCTATTCCCATTCTTATTTTTTACTAAGATCTATTTTCAATTAACTTTATACACATAAGATTAACCCTACATTAAGAGTTCAAAAAATAGTATAAGAAGAAAAAAAAAAAAAAACCTGTTCCTCAACAGTTGAGACAAGGGCTTGATTCCTGCCATTTTATTCTGCTAAGAACGATGGATATTGGGACTGGCACTGTGGCCTGGCAGGCTAAGCCTCCACCTGTGGCACCTGCATCCTATGTGGGTGCTGATTCAAATTCCGGCTACTCCTCTTCCAATCCAGCTCTCTGCTAATGGCCTGGGAAAGCAGAAGAGGATGACCCAAACGTTTGGGCCCCTGCACCTGCATAGGAGACCTGGATAAAGGTCCTGGCTTCAGATCCGCCCAGCTCCGGCCTTTGCAGCCATTTGGGGAGTAAACCAGCAGATGGAAGACCGTCCTTTCATCTCTCCCTCTTTCTCAAATAAGTAAGTAAAATAAAGTGAAAGAGGTACCATGTACCTCTACTTCAATCAAAGTCTTCCTAGTATCTAAAGGTGTCTGATGGCCATCACCTGGCTGCAACTGTGGCCCACAGCTCAGATCCATCCCACTCCCATTTTTTCCTCTGCCTTGAAAAACCCAAGATCAGTAGTGGTGTCTGTAACATTTGATTGACTTCCCCTGGTGTGTTCTATAAAAGCTGTGTGCTATGGCTTGTCATGACTCAAATTTTCTCAATGAAGAAAACTGCTCCTTTAGGAAAAGCACCCATCTTCACAGGAGATGCTCATTCGCATTCATACATTCATTAACTTCACAGTCCTCCTTTTCCCCAGAAGGCCTGCTTTACATAACAATCAAAGATCAGCAATGACAGGTATCCCTGAGTTTAGTCTTTTCTTGCACTTCTAACCTATTCCCATCTCAGAAAAATTACTCAAATTTCTCTTTCCAATGGACATTTTATTTACCAAAAAAAAATGAAATTGCTTTTAAAAAAAGCTCAAAAATGTAAAACAAAGCACTGGACGGAGTAAAATATTTTACCAAATTAATTTCAGGTTCAATTCAAATGCCCCATAACAAGGAAGATCATTAGCAGAGGCTGAACTACTGTCTTATTCTCTCACACTGATTTGGCTCCCTGGAGTAAGCATTCTTCTCACAATGGATCCAGTGTATTTTCAGTGACCTAGTTGATTAAGATTCTGATTAGCTAGAACTCACTGACTCTCCTAGATCTACGGTAATCAGAGATTGAGGGCATTTCAGAGCTAAAAGATATCCGCAGACTATCTGATTGAACATCTTAATTTTACAGGCAAAGAAACTGAGGCTTGAGAAGTAAGGAGCTTTGTCAGTACCCTGTAGTTGGTTAGGGGCAGAGGAGATTGAGGGGACACTTAGCACAAGACTTGTTTTATGCACTTGAAGTCTGTGCTTCCCTTGTTCTTAGGTGCAGAGAGCTCTGTTGTCACTACACACAGAAGGAGTTGTGTGAATTTGGTTTGGAAATGTGAGGAGTTTAATTAATGACAAGAACTCCATTCTCTGGTTATTTTTCATCTTTCCTTATTTGTACCAAAAGAGTTCCTATATTAACAAGAAAAATTAAGAACACTCTCTATGAAACTATTTTGGCCTATAAAAAAAAGTAAAAGAGACAGATTAGTGGTTTAAAGAAAACACTGCCTTAAAGAGATGCAATTTAATGTTAGATCATTCAGGTCCAGTGAACAATGACACAGCAAAAAAATTAGGGCAACACAAGAAGCCTGCAGCAAAGAAGCATTTGTCCGGCGCGCGCGCACACACACACACACACACACGAACTTTAATAAAGACTTCCAAAGAAAAATAGAAAATGACCAGAAGTTGAAAGAATCCCAAGGACCGATGGAAATGCAGAATTAGCCACTGCAGGGCAGCCTGCTTGCATGGCAGTTAAGAAGCTGCTTGGAGACACTTTCACCCCCTACCACAATGCTTGGGTTTGAATCCTGGCTCCACTTCCAATCAGCTTTCTGCAGCGTGCAAGTGACAGCCCAAGTACTTGGGCCCCTGCTACTTGGGTCCTTACCACCCACCATGGAGACCCAGACTGGGCTCTCCACTCTTGGCCCCAGACGGAGCTGTTGTTGGCATTTGGGGAGTGAAGAAGCAGATGGAAGACCTCTCCCTCTCTGTCTGTCTCTGTGTTAAATTAAATATTTTAAAGAAGAAATTTCCAAAAAACAAATTTTGCTTGTTAATAAATTGTTCCTCTGTGCTCTGCTGAGTGCAGAACTCTCATAAAATCAGAAATTGGTTTAAAAATCTTTCCTGAGAATGCTTTCCATTTTAAATATCTGGAAAAGCTTCACTCTCCCCATGCTCAGTTGGGAAGAAATTAGAGTACATAACATTACATAATCTAACATAAAATAAGTGAAGTAGTGAGTGTTGTCTCCAGTTACCTGGAAGATATAACTCCTTGTTTAAGCATTTAAACATCTTTAAATATTACTTCAGGGGCTGACATTGGGGCACAGCAGGCGAAGCCACTGCCTGTGACAACAGCATTCTGTGTGAGAGCTGGTTCATGGCTGGGCTGCTCCACTTCTGATCCAGCTCCCTGCTAATTCCCTGGGAAAAACAGCAGAAGATAGCCCAAGTTTTTGAGTCCCTGCATCCATGTGGGAGACCCGGAAGAAGCTCCTGGCTTCTGGCTTGGGTCTGGACCAGTCCTGGTCATTGTGGCCATCTGAAGACTGAACCAGGAGATTGAAGATCTCTTTCTCTCCCCCCCCACCATCTCTGTAACTCTTTCAAAATAATTAAATCTTCAAAAAATTACTTCATAGGCTATGTTAACTTAATATGAATATTTTAAATGATCAATAGTTCTCTATGCATTTTTTTGACAGGCAGAGTGGACAGTGAGAGAGAGAGACAGAGAGAAAGGTGTTCCTTCCATTGGTTCACCCTCCAATGGCTGCTGCAGCCAGCGCACTGTGGCCAGCGCACCGCGCTGATCCGAAGCCAGGAGCCAGGTGCTTCTCCTGGTCTCCCATATGGGTGCAGGGCCCAAGCACTTGGGCCATCCTCCACTGCACTCTCGGGCCACAGCAGAGAGCTGGCCTGGAAGAGGAGCAACCAGGACAGAATCCGGCGCCCCCACCGACCGGGACTAGAACCCTGTGTGCCGGCACCGCAGGCAGAGGATTAGCCTATTGAGCCGTGGCACTGGCCATTCCTCCAATATCTTTTACAGTTAAATAATTCCACTCCTGAGTGTGTTCCCATGAAAAGTAAAATATTTGTCCATATAAAGACTTGTACAATCTCAAAAATACAAATACCATGTTTTCCCTGATCTATGGTAACTAACAGAGTACAAAAAATAATAATGTATATGAGAAAAATTGACATTTTGAGATTCAATGGTTATTTATAGTTCTTGTCTCTACTGTTGAGGAAAGTGTTTTTTGCTTCTTACTCTTTATTGAATTCTTTACTTAGTGTAGGGTTAATGTTACGAGTATAAAATAAACTGGAAGTAGATCTTGTAAAAATTGAAAGAAAAATAAGAAAGGAAGGAGGAGGAAGGATGGGAGCATGAGTAGGAGGGAGGTTGTGTTGGAAGTATCACCATACTCCTAAATCTGTATCTATGAAATACCGAAATTTGTTCTCCCTAAAAATAGATTAAAAAATAAAAATTCTTCACAGTTTTATTCACCTCTCCCTGGGGAAAAAAAAAAGCCATATGTCCAGAATAGAATGAACCAATTATGGAACATGCAGACAATGGAATACTACTTAGTAATATAAAGAAATGAACTCCTGGGGCTGGTGTTTTGGAGCAGCAGGTTAAGCCACCATCTGTGACTCAGGCATCCCATATGGGTCCTGGACCCAGTCCTTGCTGCTCCACTTCTGATCCAGCTTCCTGCTGGTGCAGCTGGGAAGGCAGTGGAAAATGGCCCGATGCATGGGTACCTGCACCTGCGTAGGAGACCTAGATGAGGCTCCTGGCTCTTGGCTTCAGTATGGCCCAGGCCAGCCCCGTTTGGGAAATGAACCAGCAGATGGAAATTCTCTCTCTCTCTCCCTCTCTACCTTTGTAACTGCCTCTCAAATAAACAAAATAATAACTCTTTTTAAAAATGAACTCCTGATAGCTACCACAAAGTGGATAAACCTCAAAAACATTCGGCTGAGCAAAAAAAGCCAGAAACAAAGCAATAATGACTATGATTCTACTTATATGATATTCTTAAAATTCAAAAGTCACTTATAGTTACATAAAGTAGGTCAGACATTTCCTGGGAATGAATGGAGAGCTATGGCAGCCAATGCAGAAGAAAATATACAGAGTGAAAGAGTATGAATCTTGATTACAGTAGTGCTTACTTAGTTGTATACCTCTAACTGTGCAGTACTATATTTAAATTGTAAAGTTCATTTTAAATGGTCAATCATGGAGGTGCAATGAAATAAAGGTATCTCACCATGAGAAAACGCAACAGGGGATTTGCTCTCTTCAGAGATGTCAAGAAAGGTCTTGCAGAATACTCACTGTGGGTGGGGGTGTGGCAGGGAGTCTACGGGTCTATGGTGAACACAGGAGGGCAAGTGAAGAAACACTTTCACTTGGGAGCACCTGAGGAAGATGGTAGGTTACACTGAAGTAGTCTTATGTGGGTGATGGAGATAGAGGCAATTGGGAACATCTGATGGTGTTTAGTAGTTAAAACCAACAGGTTGGGGCTGGCACTGTGGCGTAGCAGGTTAAGCTGCCGGCTATAGCACCAGCATCCCACATGGGCTCTGATTCAAGTCCCAGCTACACCACTTCTGATCCAGCTCTCTGCTAATGCACTGCAGTGGAGGATGGCCCAGTTGCTTGGGCCCCTGTACCCACGTGGGAGAACTGGAACAAATTCCCAGCTCCTGGCTTCAGACCTGCCCAGCTCTGGCCATTGCTGCCATTTGGGGAGTGAACCAGTGGATGGAAGACCTCTCTCGCTCTCTTTTTCTTCTTCTTCCTCTTCCTCTTCTTCCTCTTCCTCTTCCTCTTCCTCTTTATTTTTTGACAGGCAGAGTGGACAGTGAGAGAGAGAGACAGAGAGAAAGGTCTTCCTTTGCCGTTGGTTCACCCTCCAATGGCCGCCGCACCACGCTGATTCGATGGCAGGAGCCAGGTACTTATCCTGGTCTCCCATGGGGTGCAGGGCTCAAGCACTTGGGCCATCCTCCACTGCACTCCCTGGCCACAGCAGAGAGCTGGCCTGGAAGAGGGGCTACTAGGACAGACTCCGGCGCCCCGACTGGGACTAGAACCCGGTGTGCCGGCGCCACAAGGCGGAGGATTAGCCTAGTGAGCCACGGCGCCAGCTCCCCCTCCCCCTCCCCCCTCTCCTCCTCCTCCTCCCTCTCCTCCTCCCTCTCCTCCTCTTCTTCTTCTTCTTCTTCTTCTTCTTCTTCTTCTTCTTCTTCTTCTTCTTCTTTTCTGTGTGTATGCACAATTCTGCCTTTCAAATACATAATATGAATCTAAAAAAAAAAAGCTAACAGGTTTTGGTGATGGTGTGAAGGGGAGGGAGTATCAAAGATGACTCCTAGGAGATCAGTTGCCTGTCTGAGACAGGGCTGATCACGTTGCTGTTGACTGGAGAACAGGAGAGGGGACTGGGCCTGGAAGGTGAGCTGGAGGCTCCATGTTGAAATACTGAGTTTGAGGAACCATAAAACTTTGGAAAGAGATATGCAACAGATAGATTTAACCCATTTTCAGTCAAAATGGATCAAAACTCCACCTTGTTGCACTTTTCTTTTTTGGGGGGAACCCGTCAGGAGGGAAGATGTTTGAAGAAAGTGACCATACATTTCACCACACGAAGCATCATATGTCACAGAAAGCCCATAAGATAAAGTGTGTGACTGACAGCTCTAGCACAACAGAGAAGAGTTTACTATGTCTTCTGCAAAGCACTGGCACCTTACCATTCTTAGAAATGTGCTTATACCTTGGAGTCCTCATCTACCCCAAAATAAAACTCTGACAAGGAACTCTAAAGGCTGGGTTCTAACTCCTGTCAAGCTACTTTTGATCGAATTTGGGGCCTGTACTTTTTGTTTCACCGAGTTGTTCTTCGTGAGGCTAAAAACAGAAAGTATACTTTTCCTTGGCAGCTCATGACAAGAGCCTCAGGTGATCACTGATGTCATAAATAAGAGTTTCAATTGTTAAATCAACAACAGGAGTCACTGTGCACCTGCTCCCCATGTAGGACCTCTGTCCTTAATGTGTTGTACTATGCAAATTAACGGTAAAACTAGTCTTCAAACAGTACTTTATACTTTGCGTGTCTGTGTGGGTACAAACTGTTGAAATCATTATTTAGCATAGAGTTGATCTTCTGTATATAAAGATAATTAAAAATGAATCTTAATGAAGAATGGGATGGGAGAGGGAGTAGGAGGCGGGATAGGAGTGGGGGTGGGAGGGCAGGTATGGGGGGAAGAAGAGCTATATTTTAAAAGCTGTACCTATGAAATTTATATTTATTAAATAAAAGCTTTCAAAAAAGTATGTTTTTACTTCATTTTATTGTAGTTCACCATTTTCATTTTATTTGAAAGGCAGAAGGAAGGAGAGTGAGAGTGAGAAAGAGAAGTATCTTCCATCTGCTGGTTCACTCCCTGCATACTTGCAAGAGCCAGGGTTGGACTAGGCTGAAACCAAGGGCCCTAAACTCAATCAGGGTCAATGTGGGTGATAGGGATTCAAGTACTTTAACCTGCTGCCCCCCAGGGTGCACCAAAGCATGAATCTGGATGGGAAGTGGAAGAGCCAGGACTCCAGCCAAGTGTCCTAAGAGGTATCTTAACCATTGCACCGAATACCTGCCCCAGAAAGTTTTCTTTCAAAAAACCCATTCCTTGGGGCCAGCGCTGTGGTGCAGTGGTTTAATGCCCTGGTTTGCAGTGCCGGCATCCCATACAGGCGCTGGTTCAAGTCCCGGCTGCTCCTCTTCTGATTCAGCTTTCTGTTGTGGCCTAGGAAAACAGTAGAAGATGGTCCAAGTCCTTGGGCCCCTGCACCCACATGGGAGACCTGAAGAAGCTCCTGACTCCTGGCTTTGGATCGGCACAGCTCTGGCCATTATGGCCAATTGAGGAGTGAACCAGTGGAAGGAAGACCTCTCTCTCTCTCTCTCTCTACCTCTCTCTGTGTAACTCCAACTTTCAAATAAATAAATTTAAAAAAAAAATCCCATACCTTATACTATACACAAAAATGAACTCAAAAGTAATCAAAGACCTAAGTGTGAGATTTAGAACTATATAACCCTTAGAATAAAGCATAGAGGAAAAGCTTCATGATGTTGGATTTGGCAATGATTTCTTGGATCTGACACCCAAAGCATGGGCAATAGGAGAAAAATATAGATGAATCAGATTTCATATAAATTAAAAACTTTTGTGCATCAGAGGACACCAAGAGACAAGAAATATGGCCCACAGAGTGAGAGAAAATATTTGTAGATCACATGTCATATAATGGACTAATATCTAGAATATATAAAGAACTCATATAACTCAACAACAATAACAAAGCAAATAATTCAGTTAAAATTTGGGTCAAGAACTTAAATAGATCTTTCTCCAAAGAGGATATACAATGTCCAATAAAGACATGAAAAGACACTAGAGCCTCTAGCCATGTAGAGGTAGGGAAATCTTTTTCTGCCAAGGGCTAGTTGGATATTTATAACGTCATTTATTTGCAGGCCATACAAAATTATCAACTTAGAAATGAGCCTGCTATAGACTCATTGAATTTTTGAGCCCCACCTGTGGTTGCCTTGGCAGAACCAGACCAAATGATTTTGCAGGCAAAACCACCATGAAATCGCTTCTTACCCATTAGGATGACTTTTATTTAAAAAAACGGAAAATAAGGATGTGGAGAAACTGGAAACTTTTTGTATTGCTAGTGGGGATATAAAACGGTGAAGCCACCATAGAAAATAGTTTGGTAGTACTTAAAACTGCTATTTTAAGCAAATTCTAAATAAATGTTCTGTTATATACATTTTACCATTTTAAAAAAGTGTTCTCAATAGAGGAAGGTTAAAAAAAAAAAAAGAGTCCAGACCTCTATAGCAAAGAGGTGAGAGGGTGAGAGGACAAAGGGACAGTTGGCTGAGTCACCCTCATGCCTTCATCACAGCCACTCCCCAGCCCATGCTGTCACAGCAGGCTGGGGGCTGGGCCTGGGAACCAGCTCCTCCCAGGAGCCTCACTACCGGACTATGGCTGAAAGACTTGCCAGGAGCCCCAGAGATGGGAGGAGTAGCTTCCATCCAGTGCTCTGGGTATCAGTCACCCTGTGTTAAGCAGTGGGAAGGATAATGCCAGTTATTTTGAACAAAAACAGAAGCAATGCACTTAAATCCTGGATTGTACTTATCCTCATTTTGGATTTGCAATAGGCAGAAGCATGTTCTCTCCAGGATGGCCGTGTTCCGAGCCCGAGAGATTATGAATATGATGCCGCCGTGCATGGCCACGGGCTCATCAGGGCAGGTGAAATGGAGAGAGCATCCTGGAGGAAAGGCCACAATGATCACAGGGTCTTTAGAAGCGCAAGGGAGAGGTGGGAGAGGGGAGTTAGAGACAGGACGAGGGTTGAAAGACACAGAGAGGCGTCACAGTGAAGACAGAGGAAAGGGGTGCAGACGAGGAATGGGGGCTGCCTCCCGACGCCAGAAAAACAAGCAACGGAAGACCTCAAGGGGGAAAAGGCCCTGCCGATGATTTGATTTTCGCCCAGGGAGACCCGGCTCAGGCTTTCAGGCTGCAGAACTGCAACTCAATAAATACCAGGGGATTATGGGAGATCCAGATTGAATTCCAGGAATCTGGCTTCAGTCTGGCCCAGGTACACCTCTTGCAGGCATTTGGGGAGTGAGCCAGTGGATGACATTGATATTATTTAATTAATTTTATGTATTTATTATAATTACTTAAGTTATTTTCACAAAAATAACTAACATAAATATCAGGCACTGCCAAAAAACTCAAAGAACTTGGAATTAAAGGACCAGTTTATTTTGTTAAGAAGAATTTCCTGGCTGGCACCGTGGCTCACTAGGCTAATCCTCCGCCTGCGGTGCCAGCACCCCGGGTTCTAGTCCCGGTTGGGGCACCGGTTCTGTCCCGGTTGCTCCTCTTCCAGTCCAGTTCTCTGCTGTGGCCCGGGAAGGCAGTGGAGAATGGTCCAAGTGCTTGGGCCCTGCACCCACATGGGAGACCAGGAGGAAGCACCTGGCTCCTGGCTTCAGATCAGTGCGGTGCGCTGGCCGTAGTGGCCATTTGGGAGGTGAACCAACGGAAGGAAGACCTTTCTCTCTCTCTCTCTCTCTCTCTCTCTCTCACTGTCCACTCTGTCTGTCAAAAAAAAAAAAAAAAAAAGAAGAATTTCCTTTCCAAGCACAGATTTTCATAATCTGTATTTTGCATGAACTCTTAGAACACCTCTCTCATGCGCATGCTTTTTTTTTCTTTTGCACAAAAATTAACTTATCTTTTAATTCCATTTCCCTTGAACTTTGTGAAGTATACACTCATTTGTAGAGCGCTTACGACAGAAAAAGGAGTGAGCAAAACCCAGTGCGTTGTAGGTCAAGAGCCAGGAAGAGGCGCAAACCCTTTCACTCCCAGCCTTCTCATCTGTGTGTGCGACATTAACGCCGACCTCCGGGAGCTACTGTGAGGAGGAGGAGCAGGAAAGCCTCCGGTGAGAGCAGTGCCAGACAAAGCAGCGGCAGAGCCAGGAGTGGCCGTCTGAGGGCTCGCACGTGCGCCCGCTTTGCCTCTGCTCGGAAGATCCTGATCCCAGCCTTGGTATGGTTTTAGTGATTCTTTACTCATTGTGTCACAACTCAAGTACTCTTTCCTCTCCTCTGCCTTCTCCCATTCCCAAGTAAAGGCCGGCTCTGATTCTGCTGCAGCCTCTTCAGAACACAGACGACTTTATCCATGATTGTTTCAGCCGGGTTTCCCCACCACCCCCGCGCATCTGCAGTGCAGACCTGTGACATTCTACTGCCTGGTGCCTTCCTCATGTCTGCAGAAATGCAGTAGGCATGGGGGAAACGGAGTTGAAGCAAGCAATCTGACACACGGTTCCAGGGGACAGCTGAGTCCCTCCTGGCTACCCGGAGCTGACTGTCATCAAAGCCATCGCCGCTTGCACCTGGGCCTTCTTTCATTACAACTCATCCCCTGGATGGGAGGAATGAGGGCAGGGATTCTAGAACTGATTATCTTCTCCCAGCATTTCTATTGCTATAATATAGTGCATATATGTTACACTAGTTCCTTAAATAATCCTATTTCAACTGTTTCTTTCTCAGTAAGAAATGGATAGACATATCCCAGAATGTGTTCTCATAGGTGTTGTCAGGTAATGCCTTCTACATTTACATTATAAAGCCCTAAATTATTGAGCACTGGTTCAAGTGCCAAGCCACTCCGCTTCAAATCCAGCTCCCTGGTAACGTGCCTGGGGAAGCAGCAGAAGATGGACCAAGTGCTTGGGTCCCTGCCACCCGAGCAACAGACCAGGATGGAGTTCTGGGTTCCTGGCTTCGACCCCAGCTCTTCTGGCCATCTGGGGAGTGAACCACTGGATGCAAGATTTCTCTGTATCTCTTTCTCTTTCTGTCAATCTGCCTTTCAAGTAAATAGATGAATATTGAAAAAAAAAAGCTATAAGCTATTAGAAGAGGAACTGTGTCTTTCCAAAATGCCAGAATGTTGCAGAAGGGGATTCGAGGTTAACTGCAGTGTTCTCAAGCAGAGCTCCAAGTTTCTCCACAGGCTGAGTCAGTATGGGACTTTTACTTGTGATATGTGCACTCTTGCCCTAACCATGATGCTTGTTCTCTTTGACAACCATAAGGCCTCAGACACTGCCAACACAATTTCTCTTTTTATAAAGCAAACTGACATGTCCTGGCTTGCTGCCTTTCTGTCCCCCCCGCCCCCCGCACCTGTGTGTTGGTGCCTCTCAGGTGTTCAGTTGATGGATTCCTTCCCAGCATGCAGCCCTGACATTCTGAGGGCCACACAGGTCTTGGAGACTTAGCAGGGGCGATCCAGTGCCTTGCCCCAGACACTGGGAAGTGGTGTAGCACTGTTGAGAACGTATGCCAGCAGCCCTCTGTATTTGTGGGCTCCGCGTGCTCAAAATCAATCAGCTGCACATCCAGAAAAAGTTGTCTCTATACTGCACATTTCCAGACTTTTTCATGTCATTATTCCCTAAAATTCAGTATAACGATTACCATAGCATTTGCATTGTATTAGGTCCTATAAATAATCTAGAGATAATTTAAAGTACATGGGAGGATGTGCGTAGGGTACATCCAAATACCATGCATTTTATATAAAGGACTGCAGATTTTTGTATTTTCAAGAGTGGTGTGTGTGTGTGTGTTCTGGAACCAATCCCACCTGGAGACTGAAGAACAACAGTACTTTGAGGCAAGTTTCATAAAGATCTTACTTGAAATGAAAATGTGGTATAGGAATTATAAAAAATATATTATTTTAATAAGGATTTATTCATTTATTTAAAAAGCTGTGTTACAGAGAGAGAGAGACAGAGACAAAAGGACTTTGTATCTGCAGGTTCACTCTCCAAATGTTCACAACAGTTGGGGTCAGGCCATGTGGAAGCCTGGAGCCTGGAACTCTATCCTGGTCTCCTATGTTGGCAGCAAGGGACAAGCACTTAGGCAATTTTCCGCTGCTTTCTCAGGCTCATTTGTAGGGAGCTGGATCAGAAGCAGAGCAGCCAGGACTCTAACCAGTACTTATATGGGATGTGGTATAGGCAGGGACTTAATTTTGCTGCACCACAAAGTTGGCCCCATGCAGGCCATTTATTCCACTTCTTCACTTAATTTGCAGAAGAAGAAAATATGATTACCCTGAACATGGAGAAAGCACATAACTAAAGCTAGACAATGGTGACCTCTTTTTAATAAAAGGGTAAGTAGCTTTTCATACAAGGTTTCCATTTCCTGGTTAACTTCAGTAGTCTTCTTTCCAAGCTTTCAAAAAGGAATAACATCCAAAACCAGGAAATCACCCTCCTCCAGAGTTGGAAAAAATTCTGGCCTACATTCTACTGGGAATTGCTTGCCTTGATTTCCCCTGCTGTTCCAATCAGATGCCAGGAGAGTTTTAATTCCCAGTCCAAAACAGGGATGGAAATCCCCACTGTCACTGAGAACCAGTTGGCTCTCATCTTGGAGTGACAGTCCAACGTGCTCCTACCAAGCACATAATTGCGACAGTTAAGCAGTTTCACAAGCCTGAGGATGATGAAAGAGATGGCAGTGACCCTAGTCCTCCCAGATTCTTAGGAATCACCTCTGGGTGACGGCAGCTCAGCCCTATAGGGCAGCTGGACATTTGCTCTATGGGGAAAACAATATTTTCTTTGTCTTCTCTGGGGAGAAGGCAGGAAGAGCACTCCTCATGCTCCCCAGAGGGGGCTTGTGGTGGCATCTCCCTGGCCAGGGGTCCCTGGAATGTGCCATCACTGGGGTCACCAGCAGGACCTCTCCGGAAGTCCCCTCTTCTTGTGTCTCTTCCCTTATCCCTCCCCTGGTTTCCATCCCATCTTTACTTCTAATGGTCCCCAAAGAGTTAGAAGGTACAGCTTTGGAAGTCTAGAAGACTCTGGAAGACCTGGAGAGGACAGGATGAAGGTCCTGGCTGGGGGAAGCGACTCCTCCCCAAGCTTTCTCCCACATGATGGAGTTGTCACTCTGAATCCTATGGAAGAATGTGGAGGACAGATTCTGGAACCAACGAGGCCCATTACTTTCTGGGAGGCATTCTGGGGAGCATGTTGCCTGGGGAGTTCAGCACTATAGGCTGGGAAATGCTAGGGATCAACTGGAAAAGGAAGCTTTGCCCTAAAGAGCTCTCTGCAGGTCCATTTCCCCAGGGGAGCCACTCCCCAGGACTCTCACTGGACAGGTTTTTCAGGTGCAAGGAGCCTGAGAAGAAACTATCAACCTGCCAAGGGGCAACAGGAGGAGAAGTGGCAGTGCTTGGGGGCTTGAAGCAAGCTGATTGATGGCTGCACTTGATTCTAGAACACATAGACCAGATGAACGAGCAAGTGAGTGGAGTTTTCTGCAGGTCCAGGGGAGACAAGAAAACTGAAATACCTGGGAAGATCTAGAAAAGGAGCTATGAAGGGAAGAGGTGAAAATCCCGATACTCAACTACAGTGTAACGGGAAGCCCGACATTGTACGCCAAGGAGGAAGTGGCGTTGTCAAAAGGAGTGTAGGCTACTTGATTTCCTCCTGATTCTGAAACAGTGCAGGTTTCCAAGAAAGGAATAGCTCTCCAAAGTCGCACAGTTTTCTCTTTGGCAATTTATTCCGAGTTCATCTGACCAAACCTTATGGCAGTCATTCTGTGTTAAGCCACAATGTGATTGACATCTTGAGATGGATTGGATCCATGTGAGTTTTCCATCTGTCCCAGGTGAGTCAATTAAACCCTTAACCATGCTGGGGTTTCCACCTCTCAACCTCCGAAGAGCTCATTTGATTCACTCTAGTCACAGGATAGAGGCCGTCGGTCTGGGGACCACGGCTGCCTGCTGTGGGCAGGACAGAGGTTCTTGTAGCTCGAATAAGAACCACTGAGGAAATAAGAGCCTGAACTGAGGTGGTCGAGACTCTCGAATCTTTGACTCAAGGAAATCCTTGGCAGCTCTCTGGAGGTCTGCTGACCTGGATTCATCCTCCTAAGCCATTCCTTGGAGAGGCTAAGACAACTCGAAAGTTCCACTGTCAGTGTTGCTGCCAGCCCAGAGATTTCAGGCTTCCAGGGGTAAGCAGCAGCAGCAGCAGGTAAGCATGCTTCCCAGAGGCTCTCCTTCATGGGCTCACCTGTGGGTCTGTGTCACCGTGGGTCTGTTGGTGTCTCAGAAGGCAAAGGAGGCGGGGAGGAGGTCACACTGCAAACTGGAGTTGGCGTCATACCCTGCAGCTGCAACAATTCAACTCAACTAATTGAATGGAAGCGATTAAATTAATCCCTGCTAATTGAATTTAATGTAAGCAATTAAAATAATTCCTGCTAGGTGTAAAGCATTGCACAGGGCATGAAGATACACAGTCATGCAGTGCACAACAATATTTCAGTGAATGACAGCATATGCTAGGGTGATCCTATAATAGTTAATGGAACTGAAAAATTCATAATACCTAGTGACTTGGTGTTGTGGTAGCCCAATGGAGCTGGTGCTGTGGCGTAGTAGGTTTAAGCCTCTGCCTGCCTCACCAGAATCCTATGTGGGCACCGATTCATGTCCCAGCTGCTCCTCTTAGGATCCAGCTCCCTGCTGATGGCCTGGGAAAGCAGTGGAAGATGGTCCGAGTGCTTAGGCCACTACACCCACGTAGGAGACTGGGAAGAAGCTCCTGACTCCTGGCTTTGAACTGGCTGGGCTCCTGCCATTGTGGCCATTTAGGGAGAGAACCATTGGTTGGAAGACCTTTCTCTCTGTCTCTCCCTCTCTCTGTCTGTAATTCTACCTCTCAAATAAGTGAATAAATCTTAAAATAAATTGTATCATAACATAGTGTATGGGGGGGGTGATACCCATCGCACTGCCAATCATATAAAAATGCAGCATGGGAGACAGCATTGTGGTGCAGCAGGTTAAGCCATTGCTTGAGATACCACATTCCTTATCAGAGTGCCAATTCAAGTCCCAGCTCCTAAACTTCTGATGCAGCTTCCTGCTAATGCACCCCGGGAGGCACCAGCAGATGATTCAAATGCTTGATTCCTTGCCCACATGACAGACTTAGGTGTAGTTCCAGGCTCCTGGCTTCTGCCTGCCCCAGCCTTGACAGTTGTAGGCATTTAGGTACTGAATCAGAGGCTGAAAGATCTCTCTAACTCTATTTTCTTAAATAGATGAAAATAAATAAAAATAAGCATTTTTAATGTACAGTGTGTACAATTATGTAGAGAACAAAATACTTTATAATGACCCTAAATGGCTATGTTACTGACTTAGGTATTCACTATACTCTACTTTTTCTGGTTATTTTAGAGCACATTCTTTCTACTTATAAAAAAGAGTTGACTGTAAAACAGTATGCAGTGTGATGTAGGCAGCACCGCACACACCTCATGTCCATGGAGTCTCTTGATTACTTCCAGGGACCATGTCTGGTGAATGATCACACCATCTAGGTGTGTGGAAGTCTCTTAGGATGTTCGCACAACAGCAAAATCATCCAAGGATGCATTTCTCAAAGGGAACAGAAACAGAGTGCCTGCCCTCAATTTTCATTCAACTCAGCTGGGAAGCAGGTTGTCAGCACCAAGGATGACTGTACCAGCCGCTGTGTCAAATGCCAGAAGAGTGGTATGAATCCTATGAAACCACATCGCCTTTGAGAGGAAGGTGCAGGGGTCAGGTGCGAGGGTGTCTGGATTTTTAAAAGGGGCTCAAAACAAGTCAAGAAAGGAGAAGAGACACTTGGATGATTGTTTTTTAATTTATTTGAAAGGGAGGGAGTGAGAGAGAGAGAGAGAAAGGCAGGAAGACAGAGAGAGAGAGAGACAGAGAGAGAGAGAGACAGAGAGTCCGTCCACTGGCTCACTCCCCAAATGACCGCAATGGCCAGGCCTGAGCCAGGCTGAAGCCAGGAGCCTGGAACTTCCACTGGGTCTCCCATGGGGGTTCAAGGACCCAAGCACTTGGGCCATCTTCTGCTGCCTTTTTAGTCATGTTACCAGGGAGCCAGATCAGAAATGGAACAGCTGAGATTGGAACTAGTGCCCATATGGGATGCCAGCATCACAGGCAGAGTCTTAACCTGTTACACCACACACAGGCCCCTTGGATGATTCTTGCCATCAATCCAGGTGCTTGGGCAAGAAACAAAGATAAGTACCAAAGTGGGGAGGGATGGGCTCTCGGTGGCCCTGAGACCCCATGACTTCCTCAAAGCCCAATCCATGGCGAGGAATGGGCCAGGCTGTGGTCTCGAGCTGGGGCATTTGATCCTGGGCCTCCAAGTCAGGAGCCCCTGGAGGGTCTTCAGCAGATGCATGTTCTGAGCACAGTGGTGGACAGGGCAATTTGGAGGCAGGGCGTCATGTAGGCCTGCTTTGGGAGGAGGCCTGTGAGGCCATGATTCCAACGTTAGCCACAGTGTCATGGCCCAGCTGGTCGATGTGAAACTGGCTGTTCTGTTGAGGGCTGGCTTGGCACCCCACCCTCACCAGCCACTCCTGGGTCATATTTGAGATTTGGAGGTCTCAGCTGAGCCCTTAGCTCCCAGTTTCTGCCCTGTCCCCTACAATTCCCTTCTTACCTCTCCCTGCTCCCTGGATTCCAATTTCTCATAGGCTCCTTCAACATAGGTCTACTTTCTCCCAGCTGTTGGGTCCAAAGTCTCATGCCAGGGTACCCCATAGCCAGTAGAATTTCTAGTGTTTTACTTTCTCTTCTCCTTTAAGGCCCATGGTAGATTAGAAATTTTTAAGAGTTTCAAACATTGCTGAGATGAATAATGAGCACCAGTGGCGATTGTGAAATAAATGTCAAGCCTACTCTTTATAGTCTCTTCTCCCCTTCACTTGGAGGAATCTATTTGCATATACATATAACATATACATATATATGTAAATTGACCAGATCTGCTCTTATGTGCATTCACTTTAGATGTTTTTAAACAGACTATTGCTTGGCATTCGTTGTGCTCATCTTTAGAAGCATGTAGAACACTTATTTATAATGAAACTCCAATATAGCAGGCTTGCTGTGTTTTTTCATGATGGAAAGTGTCCTTTTGAAGCATTGATTTAAAATAAAACTTAGTCAACTCAAGGCAAATTATTAAGTAACAGTGCACGGAGCATGCTATTTGGGTAAGCCCCAAGTGTGGCAGACACGAGTGTCTGAAGTCTCTGAAGCATTGCTGTGGAGTAAGCAGGCTATGCCCTCTCTGGCCATCTGCTGTTGAAGTCAGTACAAGCTGACCTGCCCTCCATCCTGCTGGTGTTCTATATCAATACTCAGAAAACAACAGTAAGGGTCGGACAACTCTCTGCAACTGGTATCTCACCATCTGTGTCCTCTGTAAGCAGCTAAAGGGCAGGAACCAGGTCTTCTTAATATTTGTGTCTGACACACAGTCACTCAACATGAGGCCTATGTATGGCAAGCACTTTAGGGTATTTTTGCCAAAGGAGTAAATCAATAGATTTGCATTGTGTTAAGCACACCTCCAGAAAGGCTAACTTTTTGTTTGTTGACTGCAGATATGTCAGGCTGTGGTTTTACAAACATCACCAAGGATTCAGAAGAGTGAGGCAACTTGGACACATTTGGCAAGTTTGTGGGTTTGAATTGCCACATGCTCACTTGCTGGAGCAGGTGTGAGGAATCGTGAGTAAAAGGGCGAAATTAGAGCTACCTTGAGGATTGAGCCTGGCCAGATCCCATGTATCTAGCATAGTCTTTCTTCTTGTAGAATAAAAAGATTCTTGGAAAAGATCATAGCTGGTTCTTAGTAACTACTGGAAAAAATATCACACCAAGCCCTGGATGAGAGCCATTATTTCCAGTGGAAACACTGACTCGTGCATAGCTCCGTGGCCTATTGTAAAACCTAGCGAAACCGGCATAAAACCCTCGCATCTGGTTTGAGATTTACCTTTGCTACCAGTCAGTCTGTCTGTATTTTTGACTGCACCCTGGAATAGCTGTTCATCCAGGGGTGAGCGACTCCCTCAAGGGAGACTCAAAAGGAAAAGTATATTTGGAAGAAACATACAGCAAGCGGGTTTGCTTTGCCATCAGAATGGCTTCTTTTAGCAATGCCTTCTAAACAACGGGCAAGAGATAAGGTGCAGGTGAGCTTATTCCAATTATTTTCAGGTAGTAATGATTTTGAACAGCAGCACCTGGCCCCTTTACACTGCAATTCCTTCAATTAGGCATTGATGTAATGTGAGTAATTTGTAAGCAAGGCCTGCTGTAAGAAACAGTTTTTGCAAAACCCATGGCATTTGCTATTGTGACACCATTAAGTGTGTGCTGTACTATTTCCCTACAGGAGGGCACGTGGGAAAAAAGTCATTTTGAAGTGAGTGCTGGGAGGAGCTCCCTTCTCTTTAAGGAACAGATTTAGATTTTCTCCATTGAAAAAGTCTTTTACAATTGTGTTCTCCGACCCCAAATTATAACCCAGTTCGCCATCAATATAGGAGTTGATGGCCTGCACACAGTTTGCTTTCTCCCTGGTGTTAATACTCAGCTCTAATTGAAGTTTTGCAGTCTTGCTTTTGCATGGAGAATGGTTGTTTTTCCACTTTGTGGTGTGTGTTTCTAGTCAACTACTACGTATCATTTGTGGAACGGGGAGAGGTATCTGTCGTGCTTGGGTGTGGCATCCAGAGGCAAGGACCTTGGGACCAGTTAGCAACATGCACGCCGGCCTCTGATTTCAGTAACAATAGAGGATGTGTGGCAATGGCTTGACTTGCTTGTGAGGCTCATGAGAATGGCTTTGGAAAAAACCAGTCCAAATGCCAAGAAAAATGCCAATAAGATCTCCCAGCTCCATCACAGAAGCTAGAGTGATATGTGCGGAACTTCTACGCTGGCTGGGAGTAACCAGTTTGCAGGTCCTGGGGGTGTCAGCTATGGGATGAGGCACTCAGCAAGGTTCTGCTGGGCAGTCAGCAAGCAGACTAGGGGCTGCAGGTGACAGGGCATCCCGAGCCCTGGGGAAAGCATCCCATTATCCTACAGATTTGCATCATCTTCTCTCTTCCCCCTTATCCTTGTCCTCAGCCTTATCTCTATTTTTTTTCTTCCTCCCATCTAATATATTTTATATTTCTCTTCCACGTTGCAAACGTGCAATTCCTGGGTTACTTTTCCATTAGTGCTTTCACTGCTACCACTAGTGCAAAGGCTTAAAACAACACATACCAGGGGACCTCAAAGTGTCTGTGGAAAAATGGGACTAAAAGGTAGGTTTATTTGGTGCAAAACTTTTTGAAATCTGTGCAAAGATATTTCACAATACACATTTTCCCATGAATTTTCTATAAAAACTTCCTAAATAATAGATTACATAATAATAGAAAAATAGAGATGTTTAGCATATATATTGAGGTAGAGTTTACACAAAATAAAGTGTGCCAGTGTCAACTCAGGGAATATCAGGAGATGTACAGTAATCTTATCCAAGGAGGGTACATTCCCAGACCACAGGGTGGATAGTACCCAGTTCCATATATAATGTAGTTTTCTTATACATCCGTGCCTGTGGTTAAGTTAAATTTATAAATTCAGCATAGTAAGTGACTAACAATAACTGGCAATAAACTGGCACAATTGCAATTGTATAGTTTAATTAAAGTTCTTTAGTATTTCTGTATTTTTTATTTCTGGAATTTTTCCATTTGATATTTTCAGACTTGGGTGCAAAAAGTGAAACTATGGATAAAGGGGGGTCCTGTATACACCCCCAACAGTAACACCTACTGTAAGTACGACCCAAATGAGGGGACAGCACACTCCCATCACACCGACCCTTCCCTCTGCCCCTGCCTGCTCAGCTCTCCCCTGGGAGCAGTCTGCTGTCTTTCACTGCAGTCGCCTTGCCTGTGCCCAAGGACATGGAAACAGAATCACGCAGTATGTGCTTTCTGTTCCTGGCCCATCTTGCTCCACTCACCATTTCTGAGGCTCCTTCACGTCGCCAGACATTGAAAGTACTTTCCTTCCTACTAGAAGCCCTTCACTGTGTGGGTGCGCCGTGATTGGATGATCCATTCTCATGAGGATGGACATTAGGGTTGTGTCCACTGGGAAGGTTTTGTGAACAAGGCCACTATAAAGAGTTTTGTAAAGACTCTTGGTGGGCTTATGTTTTTGTTTCACTTGGGTAAATACCCAAGAATGGGATCGCTGGGCCACTTAGTTGATGGATGGTTAGCTTGGTAACCACCTGCTGGTTCCAATGTACTTTATCCTCTCAAAATCCCTCAAGCAATGTAAGAAAGTTTCTGGTTGATATTTTAGTCAACTTTGGTGTTGGATCTTGATTTTAGCCCTTGTGCTTGTGTGTGAAGCAGCTTCCCTTGTGCTTTGATTTGCATTTTCTTGATGACTTGTACCTAATGTCATTCCAGATTTCTTGCCCATTCTTATTGGCTTGCTTTTCTTTTCTGTCATCAGCTTATAAGAATTCTTTGTTTCTTCCAGATACAAGGTCTTTTTCAGATACTGTATATATATTGCAAACATTTCTCCTCAGCCTGTGACTTCAATAACCACTGTCTTCATGAGTTAGTCCTTTCTGTACTTTTTCTAGTTAATCCTTTCTGTACTTTTTTTAAGAAATATTTACTTATCCCAAAATCATGAAGAAATTCTCCTGTATTTTCACTTACAATATTGATCCATGATCCATCTTGAATTCATTTATGAGTGTACTGTAAAGGCTAAGCTTTTTTTCCATACAACTATCCACTTGTTCCAGAACCACTTGCTGAAACACTCCTTTCCCTTGGAATTGCTGTCACATCATTGTCAAAAACTAATTCACCAGGGACCAGCGCTATGGCACAGTGGGTTAAAGCCCTGGCCTACAGTGCCAGCATCCCATATGGGCACCAGTTCGAGTCCCGGGTGCTCCACTTCCAATCCAGCTCTCTGCTATGGCCTGGGGAAGCAGTAGAAGATGGCCCAAGACCTAGGGTCCCTGCACCCACGTGGGAGACATGGAGAAGGCTCCTGGCTCCTGGCTTCAGATCAGCTCAGCTCTGGCCATTTTGGTCATTTGGCAAGTGAACCAGCAGATGGAAGACCTCTCTCTCTCTCTCTCTGGCTCTACCTCTCTCTGTAACTCTGCCTTTCAAATAAATATAATAAATCTTAAAAAAAAAAAAAAAAACTAACTGATTCACCAAGGGCCAGCATTGTGGCACAGTAGGTTAAGCTACTGCTTGCAATGCCAGCATCCTATATCTGAGAGACTGTTCAAGTCCTAATTGTTCCACTTCCAATTCATCTTCCAGGCAATTACCCTGTTAAAGCAGCAGATGATGCCCTAAGTACTTGGATCCCTGCTATGCACATGGGAGACCCAGGTGGCCAGGTGGACTTCCCAGATACTGGTCTTGACCTAACCCAGGCTGGGGCTTGTTGCTGATATTTGGGGAATGAATAAGTAGATGGAAGATATCTTTTTCTCCCTCCCCCCACCTTTTTCTCCCTCTTTCTCATTATCTTTCTGCTTTTTGAAGAAAATAAATAATTTTTAAAAAATAATTTACCTCATGTATTTGGTTCTAATTCTAGTTTTTCTTTGCAAGTCCTCTGATGTATTTGTCTATCTCTTGTTCAATTATTTCTATTTATTTATTTATTGGAAAGGCAGAGAGGCAGATGGACAGAGAGCTCCCATCCACTGATTTACTCTCCAAACGCCCACAGTGGCTTTGTGCATTTGGGCTGGGACCAGAAGTAGGAGTCAGGAACTTGATCCAGATTAATCCAACTTAATCCATGAGTGGCAGGGACCCACTTAATTGAGCCAGGACTGCCTCCCAGGGTCCACATTAGCAGGTAGTTGGAGTCAGGACAGGAAGCTGGGCTTCAAACTCAGGCACTCAGTTGTGGAACACGGGTATCTTAACCACTGGGTCTAATGCCTGACCCTTGTTACCATGTTGACTTAGAAACTGGCTTCATGGTGTGTCTTGAGAACCAGAAATATAATATTTCTGACTTGGGTCTTCCTTTTCAAGAGTTTCTTGGCTGATTTAAATCCTCTGTATTTTCATAAAAATACAGCATCAAAATATCACTTTTTAACAAAAAATTAAAGCCTATATGAATTTTTATAGAATTATAAGAATTTGCAGAAAAATTATGAATTTTCTATTGCATGAACATTCTGATTTTGGGGGCTGAGCACTGTGGCACCTCTTGGGATGCCCACATGCCAGAGTGGAATTCCAGCTTGCGTCTGGACTCCCCCACATCCTATCCAGCTTTCTGATGGTGCACCTAGAGAGGCAGTAGATAATGGCCCAAGTTTTCGGGTACCTGCCACCAATCTGGGCTTTCCAAATGGAATTCAGGACTCCTGTCTTCAGCCTGGCCTCGCCTGCCTGTTATGGGCATTGGGGGAGCACTGCCTCCCTCTTTCTCTCTCCCTCTCTCTTCTCACTCTCTCTGACACTCTGCTTTTCAATAAAATAAATAAAACTTTAAAAAGATTTTATAGAAATTTTACTAAAATTGTATTCAGTCTACAGAGAGTTTGAAGAATATGAACATCTTAACAATATTGAATCTTCTAATCCATAAACATAGTATAGCTCTTCACTTACTTAGGTCATTTTGAACTTCTCTCCACTGTGTTTTGTAGTTTTCAAAGTACAAATCTTAACCACTTTTTATTACTTTTATTCCTAGAATTTAGTAATTTCTTTTTTTTTTCCTATGCATATTTTTTTTAACTTTTATTTAATGAATATAAATTTCCAAAGTACGACTTATGGATTACAATGGCTTCCCCCCCATACCGTCCCTCCCACCCGCAACCCTCCCCTTTCCCACTCCCTCTCCCCTTCCATTCACATCAAGATTCATTTTCGATTATCTTAATATACAGAAGATCAGCTTAGTATATTAAGTAAGGATTTCAACAGTTTGCTCCCACACAGAAACATAAAGTGAAAAATAATAGATGATTTTTTAAATGATGATGAAATCAGATCAGACCTATTGTCATGTTTAATCCCAGTGAGAGTCAAGTTGGGAATTGATAATTTCTTTTTTTCTTTTTCTTTTTTTTTTTTTTTTTTTACAGAAGATCAGTTTAGTAAGCATTAAGTAAAGATTTAAACAGTTTGCTCCCCCATAGAAACAAAAATTGAAATATACTGTTTGAGTACTTGTTATAGCATTAAATCTCAATGTACAGCACATTAATGACAGAGATCCTACATGAGGAATAAGTGCACAGTGACTCCTGTTGTTGACTTTACAAACTGACACTCCTGTCTATGGCATCAGTAGTCTCCCTATGCTCCAGTCATGAGTTTCCAAGGCTATGGAAGCCCTCTGAGTTCTCCGATTCTTATCTTGTTTAGACAAGGTCATAGTCAAAGTGGAGGCTCTCTCCTCCCTTCAGAGAAAGGTACCTCCTTCTTTGAAGACCTGTTCTTTCCACTGGGATCTCACTCACAGAGATCTTTTTGCCAGAGTGTCTTGGCTTTCCATGCCTGAAATACTCTCATGGGCTTTTCAGACAGATCCGAATGGCTTTAGGGCTGATTCTGAGGCCAGAGTGCTATTTAGGACATCTGCCATTCTATGAGTCTGCTGAGTATCTCGCTTCCCATGTTGGATCACTCTCCCCTTTATTTATTCTATCGGTTAGTGTTAGCAGGTACTAGACTTGTTAATGTGCTCCTTTTGACTCTTAGTCCTTTCATTATGATCAATTGTGAACTGAAATTGATCACTTGGAATAGTGAGATGGCATTGGTACATGCCACCTTGATGGGATTGAATTGGAATCCCCTGGTATGTTTCTAACTCTACCATTTGGGGCAAGTCAGCTTGAGCATGTCCCAAATTATACATCTCTTCCCTCTCTTATTCCCACTCTTATGTTTAACAGGGATCACATTTCAGTTAATTTTCAACACTTAAGAATAACTGTGTGATAATTATAGATTTAAACCAGTCATATTAAGTAGAACAGACAAAAAAAAATACTAAGAGGGATAATGTATTAAGTTGTTCATTAACAGGGCTATGCTGATCAAGTCACCGTTTCTCACAGTGTCCATTTCACTTCAGGAGGTTTTCTTTTTGGTGTTCAGTCAGTTGTCACCGATCAGGGAGGACATATGGTATTTGTCCCTTTGGGACTGGCTTACTTCACTCAGCATGATGTGTTCCAGATTCCTCCATCTTGTTGCAAATGACCGGAATTCGTTGTTTTTGACTGCTGTATAGCATTCTATAGAGTACATGTCCCATAATTTCTTTATCCAGTCTACTGTTGATGGGCATTTGGGTTGGTTCCAGGTCTTAGCTATTGTGAATTGAGCTGCCATAAACATTAATATGCAGACAGCTTGTTTGTTTGCCAATTTCATTTCCTTTGGGTAAATTCCAAAGAGTGGGATGGCTGGGTTGTATGGTAGGGTTATCTTCAGGTTTCTGAGGAATCTCCAGACTGCCTTCCATAGTGGCTTAACCAGTTTGCATTCCCACCAACAGTGGGTTAGTGTCCCTTTTTCCCCACATCCTCGCCAGCATCTGTTGTTGGTAGATTTCTGCATGTGAGCCATTCTAACCGGGGTGAGGTGAAACCTCATTGTGGTTTTGATTTGCATTTCCCTGATTGCTAGTGACCTTGAACATTTTTTCATGTGCCTGTTGGCCATTTGGATTTCCTCTTTTGAAAAATGTCTATTGAGATCCTTGGCCCATCTCTTAAGTGGGTTGTTGGTTTTGTTTTTGTGGAGTTTCTTGATCTCTTTGTAGATTCTGGTTATTAACCCTTTATCTGTTGCATAGTTTGCAAATATTTTTTCCCATTCTGTCGGTTGTCTCTTCACTCTCCTGACTGTTTCTTTTGCAGTACAGAAACTTCTCAATTTGATGCAATCCCAATAGTTAATTTTGGCTTTGACTGCCTGTGCCTCCCGGGTCTTTTCCAGAAATTCTTTGCCTGTGCCAATATTTTGAAGGGTTTCTCCAATGTTCTCTAATAACTTGATGGTGTCAGGATGTAGATTTAGGTCTTTAATCCACGTTGAGTGGATATTTGTGTAAGGTGTAAGGTAGGGGTCTTGCTTCTTGCTTCTGCACGTGGAAATCCAGTTTTCCCAGCACCATTTATTGAATAGACTGTCCTTGCTCCAGGAATTGGTTTTAGATCCTTGATCAAATATAAGTTGGCTGTAGATGTTTGGGATGATTTCTGGTGTTTCAATTCTGTTCCATTGGTCTATCCATCTGTTTCTGTACCAGTACCATGCTGTTTTGATTATAACTGCCCTGTAGTATGTCCTGAAATCTGGTATTGTGATGCCTCCGGCTTTGTTTTTGTTGTACAAGATTGCTTTAGCTATTCGAGGTCTCTTGTGCCTCCATATGAATTTCAGCATCATTTTTTCCAGATCTGAGAAGAATGTCTTTGGTATCTTGATTGGGATTGCATTGAATCTGTAAATTGCTTTTGGGAGAATGGACATTTTGATGATGTTGATTCTTCCAATCCATGAGCATGGAAGATTTTCCCATTTTTTGGTATCCTCTTCTATTTCTTTCTTTAAGATTTTGTAATTCTCATCGTAGAGATCTTTAACGTCCTTGGTTAAGTTTATTCCAAGGTATTTGATTGTTTTTGTAGCTATTGTGAATGGGATTGATCTTAGCAGTTCTTTCTCAGTCATGGTGTTGCTTGTGTATACAAAGGCTGTTGATTTTTGTGCATTGATTTTATATCCTGCCACTTTGCCAAACTCCTCTATGAGTTCCAATAGTCTCTTAGTAGAGTTCTTTGGATCCTCTAAGTAAAGAATCATATCGTCTGCAAAGAGGGATAGTTTGACTTCTTCCTTCTCAATTTGTATTCCTTTGATTTCTTTTTCTTGTCTGATGGCTCTGGCTAAAACTTCCAGAAATATATTGAATAGCAGTGGTGAGAGTGGGCATCCCTGCCTGGTGCCAGATCTCAGTGGAAATGCTTCCAACTTTTCCCCATTCAATAGGATGCTGGCTGTGGGTTTTTTATAAATTGCTTTGATTATATTGAGGAATGTTCCTTCTATACCCAATTTGCTTAGAGATTTCATCATGAAAGGGTGTTGAATTTTATCAAATGCTTTCTCTGCATCAATTGAGATAATCATATGGTTTTTCTTTTGCAGTCTGTTAATGTGGTGAATCACATTGATTGATTTGCGAATGTTGAATCATCCCTGCATACCAGGGATGAATCCCACTTGGTCTGGGTGGATGATTTTCCTGATGTGTTGTTGTACTCTATTGGCGAGAATTTTATTGAGGATTTTTGCGTCTATGTTCATCAGGGATATTGGTCTGTAATTTTCTTTCAGTGCTGCATCTTTCTCTGGCTTAGGGATTAAAGTGATGCTGGCTTCATAGAAAGAATTTGGGAGGATTCCCTCTTTTTCGATTGTTCTGAATAGTTTGAGAAGAAATGGGATTAGTTCTTTAAATGTCTGGTAGGATTCAGCAGTGAATCCATCTGGTCCTGGGCTTTTCTTTGTTGGGAGGGCCTTTATTACTGTTTCAATTTCTGTTTCAGTTATGGGTCTATTTAGGTTTTCTATGTCTTCATGGTTCAATTTAGGTAGATTGCATGTGTCCAGGAATCTATCCATTTCTGATAGATTTTCCTGTTTGCTGGCATATAGGTCCTTGTAGTAATTTCTGATGATTCTTTTTATTTTTGTGGTGTCTGTTGTTACGTTTCCTTTTTCATCTCTGATTTTATTGATTTGGGTCTTTTCTTTTTTTAGTTAGTTGGGCCAATGGGTGTCAATTTTGTTTATTTTTTCAAAAAACCAGCTTCTCGCTTGGCTGATTTTTTGTAGTGTTTTTTTTGGATTCAATCCTGTTAATTTATTCTCTGGTTTTAATTATTTCTCTTCTCCTACTAGATTTGGGTTTGGTTTGCTGCAGTTTTTCTAGGTCCTTGAGATACGCTGAAAGCTCATTTATTTGGTACCTTTCCAATTTCTTGATATAGGCACCTATTGCTATAAATTTGCCTCTCAATACTGCTTTTGCTGTATCCCATAAGTTTTGATATGTTGTGTTGTTGTCTTCATTTACTTCCAGAAAGTTTTTGATTTCTCTTTTGATTTCTTGAATGACCCATTGTTCATTCAGGAGCATGTTGTTCAATCTCCATGTGTTTGCGTATGCTCTAGGGATTCCTGAGTTGCTAATTTCCAGCTTCATTCCGCTGTGGTCTGAGAAGCTGCATGGTATGATTCTAATTCTTTTAAATTTGCTGAGACTTGCTTTATGGCCTAGTATGTGATCAATCCTAGAGAAGGTTCCATGCACTGCTGAGAAGAATGTGAAGTCTGTAGATGTAGGATTGAAAGTTCTGTAGATATCTGTTAGATCCATTTGGGCAATAGTGTCGTTTAAATCTACTGTATCCTTGTTGATCTTCTGTCTGGATGATCTGTCTATTTCTGAGAGTGGAGTATTGAAGTCCCCCAGTACTATTGTATTGGAATCTAAATCTCCCTTTAAGTCCCTTAACATATTTTTTAAATAGACCGGTGCCCTGTAATTAGGTGCATATACATTTATAATAGTTACATCTTCCTGTTGAATTGAACCCTTAATCATTATATAGTGCCCCTCTTTGTCTCTCTTAACAGTTTTTGTATTAAAGTTTATTTTGTCTGATATTAATATGGCTACACCTGCTTTTTTTGGTTTTTGTTGGCATGGAGTATCTTTTTCCAAACTTTCACTTTCAGTCTGCATGCCTCTTTGTTAGAGAGATGTGTTTCTTGTAGGCAACAAATAGTTGGGTTGTGTTCTTTGAGCCAATCAGCCAAACGGTGTCTTTTAACTGAAGAATTCAGACCATTAATGTTTAATGTGACTATTGATACGTAGTGACTTTGCCCTGCCATTTTCCCGGAGATATTTTCTAGTATATGCTTTGAGCTTCCCATGCTTTTTTACTGGTAGGTGTTCTTCCTTTACCTTCTTTCATATTGATGGCCGTGTTTCTGTGTTTCTGAGTGTAGTACATCTTTAAGTATCTTTTGCAGGGCCGGACGAGTGGCCACAAAGTCTTTCAATTTCTGTTTGCTATGAAAGGTCTTTATTTCACCTTCATTCACAAATGATAGCTTGGGAGGATATAATATTCTGGGCTGGCAATTTTTCTCTCTTAGCACCTGTGCTATGTCTCGCCATTCCCTCCTAGCCTGTAGTGTTTCTGATGAGAAGTCTGCTGTTAGTCTGATTGGAGATCCTCTGAAAGTAATCTGACATTTCTCTCTTGCACATTTTAGGATCTTTTCTTTATGTTTCACTGTGGTGAGTCTGATTACAACATGTCGTGGTGAGGATCTCTTTGGTCCTGTTTACTAGGGGTTCTATGAGCTTCCTGTACTAGGATGTCTCTGTCCTTCTCCAAACCTGGAAAGTTCTCTGCTAGTATCTCACTAAAAAGGCCTTCTAATCCTTTCTCTCTCTCCATGCCTTCAGGAACTCCTAGAACTCGAATGTTGGTTTTTTTAATAGTATCCTGTAGATTCCCAACAATATTTTTTAGATTTCTAATTTCCTCTTCTTTCCTTTGGTTTGACTGTATGTTTTCCTGTGCTTTATCTTCATAGTCCGATATTCTCTCTTCTGCTTCACCCATTCTGTTTTTAAGGCTTTCTAATGTGTTTGTCATTTGATCTATTGAGCTCTTCATTTCATTTTGATTTCTCTTCACTATCACGCTTTCCTGTTCTACTAGTTTGTGCATTTCATTTTGATTCTTCCTTAAAATTTCATTTTCACGAGAGAGATTTTCAATCCTGTCCAATAAGGATTTCTGTAGTTCAAGGATTTGCTTTTGAAAACTTCTAAATGTTCTTATCATAAATTTTTTGAAATCCGTGTCTTGCATTTCTTCTATCTCATCATCTTCATAATCTTGGTTTTGGGTGTTTTGTTTATTTGGAGGCATCATAGTGTCATCGTTGATCTTGTTCCCTCGATTTCTGTGTTTATTGCTTGGCATAGTTAATTCTTCTTTTGTCACTGTGCGTTTTTTTTTTTAAATTTTTTTTTATTTTATACTATGTCCGTGTTAAGTGGACTGCCTGCTGTTGGAGGAGCCTTGGAGGCTTGAGATGGGTGTGGCCTGAGAGCTCTGCTTGGTTCTTCCTGGTTATGGGTGTGCAAAGGTGACACCCTCAGGTTATGTGTGGTAAATCTCTCTCTTTTTATTTATTTATTTATTTATTTTATTTATTTATTCAGGGGGTAAGTAATACCGCACGGCACGGCTGTGCAGAATTGATGGTATTTAGCTTCCAGTCTCTGGCTTCTACCCAAAGAGTCTGTGTAGGCTCCTCTGGACTCCCACTGGGTTGCCTAGGCTACTGAATTGTAGTGACTCAGTTCCTTAGCTCTCCCCTGTTGATATGTAAATCCAGAGAGGGGGCCTGCTCTTTGTCTCTTGCGAATTCTTCAAGCCTTGCAGCCTTGCAACCTTTGCAAGGTTGGGGGAGAGAGAAATCCCCAAGCTTTTTTTTTTTTTCCTTCTTTCCGCTGGTGAGTCTGCTGCACTTTCCGGCCCCCCTCTAGATTCTGACCCCCGTTTCTCCGCCAATGTGTTGGGTTATTGAGCTCACCTCCCCTTCCAGCGCCGATGTGTGGACTCGGAGCCCTGGACGTCTCAACTCTCCCCGCTGGTGTCTGTGTGACATGCACTCCTCTTCCTGCACTGGCGCGCAGACCCTGCGGCTCCCGCGGCACCCACGGCTCCCGCGGCTCGGCTTCCGCGCGGTGGGTGACCTTGTTCTCCCAGTAGGTCCTCCGATTCACAGCCACTCGATCCAGAAGAGTTTCCTCTGCAATATTTTCCTGGTTCTTTTTTTCTGAGGCTACCGTAACTCCCCTTTTATTAAACTAAATTTTCCCGGACTCTCGGTGCGCGCCCTCACTATTCCGCCATCTTGGCTCCGCCCCCGAATTTAGTAATTTCTATGCTAATGTAAATGACACATTCTAAATTTTGCTGCTCATTGCTCGAATATGGAGATACAATTCATTTTTGCAAGTTGATCTCATACATTATGACTTTATTAAATTTATCTGTTTTAATAGGCTTGGTTTTGGTAAATTCCTCAGAGTTTTCTAACCCATAATCCTGTCATCTGCAAATAAAGACAGTTTTACTTCTTCTCCAAACTTTTTATCTATTTTATTGCGTTTTTGTACTGGATAGAACTTCCAGTACAAAGTTGGTTAGGAATGATGAAATCAATCATCCTTGTCATGATGCAAATCCTACAGAGACAGCACCCAGTATTTCATCATTAAGACAATGCTTACTGAGTGAGTTTTGTAGATACCATTGTGCAATTATAATTTATTGTTTTCCTAGTTTGCTAAAAGTTTGCTTTTTACTCATTAAACAAAGTTAAACACTTTCCCTATATCTACTACACTGATGATGTGACTTTTTTCTTTCGGTGTTGCAAATTATATTGACTAATTTTCAAATGTTATACCAACTTTGCCTCATGAGATAAATGCCACTTTTTCATTATGTTTTTTATTCTTTTTTTCCAATTTGCTTCCTATACTTTCCTAATTTTTGGTTGATGATTTTCATATCTACCTATGTTCATGACAAATGCTGGTCTACAATTTCTTCATCTCATGCTATCCATTAGGGCTTGCTATTGGGATTACCCTGACCTCACAAAATGAACTGGGCCATGCTCTTTACTCCTTTGTTTCCTGAAATTGTAAAAGATGTTAATTATTGTGTATTTTTTAATTATAAAATATATCTTAACACCTCTGCAGTTGGGATGCACAGTAAGACCATAGAGTATCAGAAGGGGATTTTCTTTGTCATACCCCAAATGATGTCATGCCATAAAATTGACAGATACAAAATGGTAGTGAAATGTATAATTCATTTATAACACCTGTCCCTTGAAGTAAAACCTTTTCTCAACTAGTCCTTATCTAGTAGATAATTGTTTGTTCTTCAAATTTTGCAATAGATAGTCAAAATAGGATATATATATAATATATATACAAATTATATAAAACTATATAAAGTATATATAAAGTATGAAATTTTGTATATGTAGTTGTACCTTTTCTTATGATTTATAGATTTCAACCATTCAAGAACCATTTAATAATATTTTCTGAATAAACAGATTTATGTTTATTATAGAATTTTCTAAAAATAAGACAGCAAAAATAAAAATTAGGGGCTGATGCTGTAGTGTAGCAGGTAAAGTTGCCACCTGCAGTTCCGGCATCCCATATGGGCACCAGTTTGAATCCTGGTTGCTCCACTTCTGATCCAGCTCTCTGTTATGGCCTGGGCAAGCAGTGGAAGATGGCCCAAGTTCTTGGGCCCCTGCACCCACGTGGGAGACCTGGAAGACGCTCCTGGCTCCTGGCTTCGGATCAGCACAGCTCTTGGCATTATGGCCATATGAGGAGTGAACCAGTGGATGAAAGACCTCTCTCTCTCTTTTCCCGTGCCTCTCTGTAACTCTGCCTTTCAAATAAATAAATAAGTCTTTAAATAGTAAAATAAAAATAAATAAAAATTACCATAACTTCTACACTCAGTATACTCTTTTTACTATTTTGCTCATATTTTCCAATGTTTTTGAGATGTTTATTATTTTGAGATGTTTATTATTATTATTATTATGTTTATTATTTGAGATGTTTATGTGTCTATATGAGCAAAAAGAGAGAGAAAGAGAACATGAGAGAGAGAAAGAGAGAGAGAGATGCCTGTATTTGTGCATAATAGTTAGAATTTCAGAGCCATGCCAAAAGTTAGGGCACTGAAATAGGAAGAAAGATACTTGAGAAAACTATATCAATTCAAGACTTTTTCTAAAATCATCCATTGCAGTAGGTGAGTGGTACGAACTTGCAAAGGCACAGCAAACCTCTGGACTAGATAGGACTGATAAACTGCAGTTACACCCACAGTATCGAAGGTCCGTTGGTGCTACAGTCTCACCAGCCTAGGGAGCTAACCAGGCTGGAGAACCTTGCTTCACGCACCTGGTTCTCAGTCCATGAAGTTCTCACCTCTGGATAAGCAGTGGCTGTGCTGACATCCATTCCTGAGAGGCATCTCTCAACTTTCACGTACCATGGGCACTGGCAAGAAACGCATTTTCTTGCTGACTGCTTAACCTATGAGGATGATTTAACAAAAATCCGTGGACAACTTGAATTAAAAGATGTTTATTTTAGTGAAAAGCAATTTTGAAATTCAAGCATAGTGTTTTCATAAAATGCATTTCCTCAAATTTTTGAGGATCCCTTCCTATGTGTGGATTTCCAAATTTTTGCACCAAAATAAACTTCTTTTCATTTCATTTTCCATGAACTTTTTACAAAAGGTTTATTTGTTTATCTGAAAAGCAGAGTACAGAAATAGGGAGAGAGAGAGAGAGAGAGAGAGAGAGAGATCTTCCATCTTCTGTTTCACCCCCAGATAGGCTAGGCCAGGACTAGGTCAGGCTTAAGTCAGTAGTCTGGAACTCCATCTGGGTCTCCCCCATGGGCAGCAGGGGCCCAAGCAAACACAAAAGTCATTTTTCACTGCTTCCCAAGGAGCATTAGCATGGAGCTGGATTGGAAGTGGAGCAGCCAGGACTTGAACCAGCGCTCAAATAGGATGCTGGCATCTCAGGCAGTAGCTTAACACCATCAGTCCTCGATCAACTGTTTAAAGTACTCTCATAGCATTTGTTTTGATGTTCCACTGTTGTAAATTTTCACATGTGTGAAATGAATACTCATGCCGTAAGAACGGGCAGATCTTGCTTAACATTGCAAATCTGGATAGGTTCTATGGGCTGAAAAATGCTTTGGGTGACAGGAGATCCCATGAGTAGGATCTGGAATACCCTATCAGCATGGCTTACCTGAAGAGAGGAAAGATTTGAAGAAAATACCACCTTAAGCACCTCACCAATAATGCCCAATGATTTCAAACCCATAAGCTCATAGGAAACACACTCAGCAAGGGAGGTTTATGTGACCATTTGCCCCATACTAAGGAAGGTACTGAGCATGAACAAGATGACACAACACTGAATGAGTGAGTGCTGGAGTAATTCCATCCATTTCTGAACCCCACTCAGATTCCTCATTTCCCTTGGGAATCATTTGCAGAGGTGGGAAGTATGCATCTGGACTTGGGGGAGAAGTAATCCGCAGGCACAAAGAATGCCTTCAGAATCATTTCTCTGGTCTGAGGAAGCCAGGGCTACTGCAGCTTCTCTGTTCTGGGTGCAAATCAGAGTTAGACATGGACAGTCCACAATCCAAGGTGGACATCTGATAGGCAGTCTAAGGAACTCTTTCTCCATCATCCCAGTGTGGCAAGCAGCCCAGGGGAGAGGAACTCACAGGGAAGCCCTACAGAAGACATGGGTTTGGATGAACTGTCCTAGAACCTCCTGACACTTGGGGGACTTTTCTTACAAAGCAGAACGTTGTATGCATGAGAAAACAAAGTGAGTCAAAAGTATCCATTCACATAGCATTTAGTGTCTTCCCAATGGTCTTGACAGTAAGCAAGGACACCAATATGTAGATAGAAGAAGACATGTTCTCTACCCTTAAGACTTTGTCAGTCTAGGGGGATTTTCAGAATTCTGGCCCAATGATCTGTGATTATTTGCACTTTTAATTTTTTTTTCAGATTTTAGAAATGTATAAATCCATGTCTGGTATAAAACATTAATGGGGTAACTTTAATGACAGATAATTATATCTGCCCTTAGTATCCACTTGATTATTTTTGCAGACATATCTCTATAATTGATCAAATGGGCCTCCCTATGTAGAATTAACAAATGAGTACCCTTTCATTTCATTTAGTCACTTTGGCATTCACTGATTAACAGCACAGGTGTTTACTTTGTTCGTGAGCTTTTGTGAGAGAATGAGACTGTAGTGGATATAGATACGGAGAGACAGGAAGTGCTCTGTGCACCCTTCCTGCACACACTCAACTACAAAGCAGAACTGATTTGCATACAAACTGGGTTCCTCAAAATGCTCAATTCATTGCTTAAAAAAAAAAGCTCTTGACATCTATAAAAGTAGAATTGTTTTATGTTCAGTGTTTCTGTCTATCTTGTCAACAACTGAAAACCTTGTATGTGGTCATTGGCTTCTGTGCACAGCAGGCTGAAATCACCGACCGAGAGAGAAGGGCACGTCTCTTCCACGTCACCAAGCACTGGGTCAGGCATACAGATTTTCACCATTTGACACAGAAAGCAGATCTCTTAGGCATCAAACACTTTTCAGCATCTCTGGAGTGTGTTCCGAACACGTCTGACTCCGCGTGTCCAGGAGTCTTGCAACACTGCATGGCAAGTCACGCTCCAGATAGCTAAAATCATGTACCAGGGGCCTCAAGAAATTCATGAGAAAATGGAGTTTTAAAATGTTTATATTGATGTGAAAATGTTTCGAAATATGTGCATAGTTTGTTCATAATAAGATTTTTCCATGTACTTTGTGAAGACCTCTCATTTTGAAACTTGTCATCCTGCAAAGTTAAATGCTTTTTCAACAAAGCCTTCCATCTGAATGATTCTAATATTAGCATATGCTACAAATTACTAGCATCAGAGGGATAGGATGTGCCTATTACCCTGACATCCATCCAACACAAACGACTTGGAATTCTGCGCAGAAAAATCAAGTCTGTTCCAGGGATGGACAAAATTGAACAGAACCTAGGAGCTACTTTCCGTCTGTAGTGCCCTTTAAACAAAGATTAAAAGAAAGATGCTATAAAAATGTTTTTGACATTTCCCATTTTTAAATATAAACACATTGATGTATTTTTAACACTGTAGTACAGATAAAAGAGAGAGTCCTTTTTAAAAGGGTGGAATACTTTATGCTGGAGTAAACAAAACAAAAGAGCTGTCCAGGGAGTCAGAAGTCATTATCCCTGAGAAGAAGCATGTTTTTTTCATTACAGAAACAAGCAGGTCCAATGCACCAGACACGTGACAGCCAGAGCCCAGGAAGGGGCTCAGCACCGCCCTCAGCCCTCCTCCACCAGCGCGCAGTCCAGCTTGGCAGGGAGCAGAGGGCTGATGGCCCATGAAGCCGGGCCAGCTGCTCTCCTTGGACTCCAGGTGGAAAAGAGAGTGTCTCCTTCCAGGCTTGCTCCCTCACTACGTCAAGCACATGCGCGTGCACACACACACACACACACACACACTCACACACTCGGGAGGGGGCTTCAGAAAGTTCATGGGAAAAGCCATTTTTTTTTAAATTCCATTTTCATGACCTTTTTGAAGCTCAGGACAAACACACAGGTTCACACATACACAGGTGCATACATACAGGTACACACTTCAATACACATATGAGCACATGCCCATATATACACAGATAAACACAGAGCCTCAGACACATGTGGGCACAGACACAGAAATACATGGATACACACTCAGAGGCAGACACACACACAAAGACACACAGTTGAACACACACAGCTAGACACAAAGACACAGATACATGGAAACACACACATACTCCTTCCCTGACACCTCCACAATGCACCAGTGCTCCCACTTAACATCCCATGCAAAGGACTGAGTGCTCCTCCACCTTGGGCCTCTCTCTCCTGGCCTGGTGGGTGGGAGCGGGATAATCCCACAGGCTGTCATGGTGGTGGTGATGGCAGTGGTGGGTGAAACTGGGGCCCTAGGGCGGCGGAGAGGAGAAAGTACCTGCTGATTTCCTTCTGGTGTTCTCCGCATGCAGGGATCTGACACGTGTCAGCAGCGGGGGGTGCATGTCATCACCAGTGGCCACAAAAGCCCCGGAGGCTGTGAAGCAGCTCGCCTCCCACAAGGACAGGGAGCTCCGGCAAAAGGAAGCAGGGAGTGCCGGGGGCAGCCCGGCGTCAGGGAGAGGCTTTTCTGCACTTGGGGTGAGCCTGAGGTGAGAACGCTGCTCACTCGGTAAAATTCATTGGATGCTGCCCTGACCAAGTGGAATTCCTGCCGACAGAGCCAGTACATGCTATACCATACACGACGTCCGTGGGGGAAGAAATATGTGTGCATGTGAAGCCCATTATGCGTTCTCTCGTGATGTAAGCCCATCACAATTCACTCGTTTCTCCATCCGCGCGGCACGCCAAGATCTCTGTTGGCATTGATTTCAGATCTGAGGCTTGCATGGGCTTTATGAGTGGTATGCTTCATAATCGATAGTCTGCCCTGAGAATTCTCCACATGGTTACACAGGATGGAATGTGTACACACACACACCACCACCACCACCACCACCACCCCACTCACACAGTCAGCCTGCAAAGATCGGTGACAGAAGTCTGTGTGTGGGGAAGCTGATTTGGGACACATGGTTAGGAGGGTATTTCCTCACCAGGTGAGGCCTCTGAAGCTGTGCTCGCTCTCTCTCTCTTTCTCTCTCTCATACAAACACACACGAAGGAAGGAAGGAAGGAAGGAAGGAAGGAAGGAAGGAAGGAAGGCAGGCAGGCCAGCCTAGGTCTTCAAAAGGGAAGCAGAGTGCGGCCAGAGTACAAGGAGAAAAGACTTATTTACTTCGTGATTCTGGAGGTTCAAAGTCCAAACAGCCTGATATAGGTTTTGGCTCTGGCAAAAGACACATGGCCGGTAGTGGATGGCAAATGGCTCATGACAAATTGTAGGGTATGCAGAGAAAGAGGGGTTCACATGGCATGCAGGAAAACAAAGGGGGTGGCTGGCCTAAACTCAAGCTTCTGTAGCCCTCTTGTACACACTCAAGATGTCACGCAGGAACTAGCTTCCAGAGCATACCCCCAGTGACCCTATCCATGTCCCCCTAGGCTCCGTCTCCTGAAGGTTCCATAGCCTCCCAGTGGCACCACTCTGGGAACCAAGCGTTTAACACCACCCTCCAAGCCACAGCATCCAATAATAGCTAAAGGTCAGAGATACCCACCAATGTCATGATCATCTCCTCACTAATGCAACACCAAGATCTGTAAAATGATGTAGACAAGAGCACACAAAGCCAAAAGGCACAGGTAAGGGACAGAGCAGCTACTTGGGTGTGGATGGTTAGACCCCCTTCGCAGAGCTCAGGTAGCAGGTCCAAAGCTAGACATTGTAATCAGGAGCTAAAGAAAATACAGCCCAGAATCAATCACCTATTTTAAGTTTGAGTACAAAAGGGACTTGTTTGGTAAGGTGGGGAATTCAAAAATTGCCTTTCTGAGAACATCTATAGTCAAAACTTTAAGCTTCCTTTTTCAGTTTCCTAGAGGATGCAGGGGGCTTACCCAGCTGCAGCCACACTGCGCATTGGGTTCCACCTGCATTGTCTGACTGAGCTTGTGAAGACTGCTGCTCAACACCAGCCATGGACTGATTCTCCCATGGCTCCCTGGTGCCTTCCACAGAGAGCCCTCCCTCTTGCACACCAGGGTCAGCCATCAGCAGCCAGCTGCCACCTACCCCTGACCCCTAGCCTCATCTCTCATTCCCTCCCCTCATTTGTTTTTAATCTTCTCTCTCCTTGACCCTCAATATGATTCTCTCTGGCCAGAAGGTTTTTTTTTTTTTTTTTTTTTTTTTTTTGGACAGGCAGAGTGGACAGTGTGAGAGAGAGACAGAGAGAAGGTCTTCCTTTGCCGTTGGTTCACCCTCCAATGGCCGCCACGGCTGGCGCACCGCGCTGATCCGGAGGTAGGAGCCAGGTACTTATCCTGGTCTCCCATGGGGTGCAGGGCCCAAGCGCTTGGGCCATCCTCCACTGCACTCCCGGGCCACAGCAGAGGGCTGGCCTGGAAGAGGGGCAACCGGGACAGAATCCGGTGCCCCCTGGGACTAGAACCTGGTGTGCTGGCACCGCAAGGCGGAGGATTAGCCTAGTGAGCCGCAGCACCGGCGCCAGAAGGTTTTTTAACCACACTTTGACCTGCCAAAACTATATCTTTCTTCAAGAACCAGCTCAAAGACCACTCTGTCTGACCTATGTCATCTCACTTCCTTTTTGATAAGGAACTACTTTAATCACAAGTCAACTGGCGAAGGAAGCCGAAAAGTCAACAAGCATCTTTCACTCTTAGCTGTAGTGCAGAACGCAGTGGCACAAAGTGGCCGGGCAGCCCAAGGTGAGAGGTCCCACTTAAACCACAGAGCACAGGGCTCCTATGAGAGAGCAACGACCAGGACTTTCCCCTGCACAATGGACAGAATGCATGTTTCCCCTCAAATTCATACATTGAAACGTAGTCTCTTGTGTGATGGTGTATTGGATTTCAGCCTTGGGAGGCGATGGGATTGGATTAGGCCCTGAAGATGGAGCCCTCATGATGATTAGGCTCCTAATAGAAAGAGACTCCTTAATGACTCCTTATATGTCTCATATATATGAGACATGAGTTCTTGCTCTCAGCTTGCGCACACCAAGGGAAGGCTACATGAGGGCATGGCCGGAAGTGAACCTGACCTCAGATTCCCAGCCCCTGTAACCATGAGAAATAAACGTTGTTTAAGCCATGCACTCTACACGGCTTTCCTATAGCAGCTGAGCTAAGATGTGTGCTCTTCTGTCAATGGTATGATGAAGTGAGTGACATGCTAACAACGTCTTTAGGTAAAGATGTATGATATGGAAAATTTACTCAATACATATCTACAGAGTTTCTGTTTATAAAAGATAATTATATCATAGATATGAAGATGAGTAAATAAGTCTTTCTTCTCCAAGAACTCTAGGTCTAACGAGGAGATAAACATGTAAGAAGATAACTATGCTCCAACAAGCCCAGGCCACCTTGCATGTGTAAAGAGTTTGTGACTCGAGCGGCAAGATGGCAGAATAGGAAGGGAGCACATTGATAGTCCAGGAAGAGACAGTATAATAAAAGTGGAGATACTGCAGGTTCAAGGAAGAGTAGGGGAAGAAACAGCAGAGGAAACTCTTCTGGAACTAGTGATCCACAGTGGACCTGCGTGGAGAGCGTGGGAGCCCACAGTTCGGGACACCAGCTGCAGAATCAACACACGTCAGCGCTGGAACGCGAGGTGAGCCATACCTCAATAGCCCGAGACACTGGTGGGCAAGCAGAAAGAGGAGACTAGAGCGAACAAGGCTTGAAACCCCATGGGGAAAAGTTCACCAGGCTAACTAGAAGAGAGAGGAAAAAAAAAAGTGACCGATACAGACACGAGTTTCTCTCTCTCCGCTCACCTCTCAAAGGCGAGCAAGACAAAGAGCAGGCACCATTTTGGACATACGTCATAAGCAGGGCAACCTCAGGTCTGTACTGGCCCTCAGCCTAGCAGAAAAACCTGACTCTGCGGGGAGGGGGTGAAATAACAGGAGACTAGGACCTAGTGAATGTGTGGTGCTAATGAACTGAGACTGTGAAAAAAGAGACGGTGGGGGAGAGAACTCACGGAATTCACGTGAGTACTCTCCAGAAACACTACAATTCGGTAACCTTGGCAACCCAGTGGGAGACTGCAGGAGAATTTGAGCCCACACTGAGGGCAGGACAGATTCCCTGTGTGGTCCTTGGGGAAGAACTTCTGATCTCGGGCTCCTGTGGGTATATCATTTGCCTGCTAACTACCTCCAATTCCATTCAGCTGTGTGGAATTACTTTCCTTTTGAATCGGAAAAAAAAAAAGAGAGAGAGAGAGAGAGAGAGAGATTTACCACGCCTAACCTGGGAGTGTCACCTTTGGCACACCCTTAACCCTGAGGAACCAAACAGAGCTCTCAGGCCACACCCATCTCAAGCCTCTAAGGTTCCATCAAAAGCAGACAGTCCACTTAATACAGTCATAGTATATAACAAGAAAAAAAAGCCACAGTGAGGGAAGAAGAATCCAAAGATATCTCCACAATGCCAAGCAACAAATAGAAAAACCGAGGAAACAAGAACAAGGAAGACATTATGACACCCCCAAATGAACAACACACCCCAAGCCAAGATTATGAAAATGATGAGATGGAAGAAATGCAAGATACGGATTTCAAAAAAATTTATGATAAGAACAATTAGAAGTTTTCAAAAACAAATGCTTGAGGTACAGAATTCCTTACTGGACAGGATAGAAAAACTCCTTCAAGCAAATGAAATCTTAAGGAGGAATCAAAATGAAATGAAACAACTAGTAGAAAAGGAAAGTGTAATAATGAAGAGAAATCAAAATGAAGTGAAGAACTCAATAGATCAAATGACAAACACATTAGAGAGCCTTAAAAACAGAATGGGTGAAGCAGAAGAGAGAATGTCAGACATAGAAGACAGAGCATAGGAAAGTATACAGTCAAACCAAAGAAAAGAAGAGGAAATTAGAAATATAAAAAATATGTTGAGAATCTACAGGATACTATTAAAAAAAAAACCAATGTTCGGGTTCTAGGAGTTCCTGAAGGCATAGAGAGAGAGAAAGGATTAGAAGGCCTTTTTAGTGAATACTAGCAGAGAATTGCCTGGGTTTGGAGAAGGACAGAGACATCCTAGTACTTGAAGCTCATAGAACCCCTGATAAACATGAACAAAAGAGATCCTCACCATGACACGTTGTAATCAAACTCACCACAGTGAAACATAAAGAAAAGATTCTAAAATGTGCAAGAGAGAAATATCAGATTACTCTCAGAAGATCTCCAATTAGACTCACAGCAGATTTCTCATCAGAAACCCTACAAGCTAGAAGGGAATGGTGAGACATAGCCCAGGTACTAAGAGAGAACAACTGCCAGCCCAGAATATTATATCCTGAAAATCTCTCATTTGTGAATGAAGGTGAAATAAAGACCTTTCATAGCAAACAGAAATTGAAAGAATTTGTCACCACTCGTCCAGCCCTGCAAAAGATGCTTAAAGATGTATTACACACAGAAACACAGAAACACGGTCATCAATATGAAAGAAGGTAAAGGAAGGAAACCTCACAGCAAAAGATCACAGGGAATTCAAAGCATATATTAGAAAATATCTTTGGCAAATGGCAGGGCAAAGTTACTACTTATCAATAGTCACATTGAACGTTAATGGCCTGAACAGTCCAGTTTAAAGACACAGATTCGCTAATTGGGTTAAGGTACAAAACCCATCTATTTGCTGCTTACAAGAAACACATCTTTCCAACAAAGATGCATACAGACTGAAAGTGAAAGGCTGGAAAAAGATATACCATGCCAACAGAAATGAAAAAAGAGCAGTCATAGCCATCTTAATATCGGACAACATAAACTATACCACAAAAACTGTTAAGAGAGACAAAGAGGGGCACTGTAAAATGATTAAAGGATCAATTCAACAGGAAGATATAATGATTATCAATGTATATGCACCTAATTACAGGGCACCGGTTTATTTAAAATATTTGTTAAGGGACTTAAAGGGAGACTTAGACTCCAATACAGTAGTACTGGGGGATTTCAATACTCCACTCTCAGAAACAGACAGATCAACAGGACAGAAGATCAACAAGGAGACAGTAGATTTAAACGACACTATAGCCCAAATGGATCTAACAGATATCTACAGAACTTTCAATCCTACAGCTAAAGATTTTACATTCTTCTCAGAAGTACATGGAACCTTCTCTAGGATTGACCACATACTAGGCCATAAAGCAAGTCTCAGCAAATTTAAAAGAATTAGAATCATATGACGCAGCATCTCAGACCATAAAGGAATGAAGTTGGAAATTAGCAACTCAGGAATCCCTAGAGCATATTCAAAAACATGGAGATTGAACAACATGCTCCTGAATGAACAATGGGTCATAGAAGAAATCAAAAGAAAAATCAAAATTTTTCTGGAAGTAAATGAGGATAACAGCACAACATACCAAAATGTATGGGACGCAGCAAAAGCAGTGTTAAGAGGAAAGTTTATATCAGTAGGTGCCTATATCAAGAAATTGGAAAGGCACCAAATAAATGAGCTTTCAATGCATCTCAAGGATCTAGAAAATCTGCAGAAAACCAGACCCAAATCTAGTAGGAGAAGAGAAATAATTAAAATCAGAGAAGAAATCAACAGGATTGAATCCAAAAAACATTAAAAAAAATCAGCCAAACAAGGAGCTGTTTTTTTAAAAAAAATAAACAAAATTGACACCCCATTGGCCCAACTAACTAAAAAAAGAAAAGACCCAAATCAATAAAATCAGAGATGAAAAAGGAAACGTAACAACAGACACTACAGAAATAAAAAGAATCATCAGAAATTACTACAAGGACCTGTATGCCAGCAAACAGGAAAATCTATCAGAAATGGATAGATTCCTGGACACATGCAACCTACCTAAATTGAACAAGAAAGACATAGAAAACATAAACAGACCCATAACTGAGACAGAAATTGAAACAGTAATAAAGGCACTCCCAACAAAGAAAAGCCCAGGACCAGATGGATTCATGGCTGAATTCTACCAGACATTTAAAGAAGAACTAACTCCAATTCTTCTCAAACTATTCAGAACAATCAAAAAAGAGGGAATCCTCCCAAATTCTTTTTATGAAGCCAGCATCACCTTAATTCCTAAGCCGGAAAAAGATGCAGCATTGAAAGAGAATTACAGACCAATATCCCTGATGAATATAGATGCAAAAATCCTCAATAAAAGTCTGGCCAATAGAATGCAAAAACAAATAAGAAAGATCATCCACCCAGACCAAGTGGGATTTATCCCTGGTATGCAGGGATGGTTCAATGTGTCCAAAACAATCAATGTGATACACCACATTAACAGACTGCAGAAGAAAAACCATATGATTATCTCAATAGACACAGAGAAAGCATTTGATAAAATACAACACCCTTTCATGATAAAAACTCTATGAAAACTGGGTATGGAAGGAACATTCTTCAATACAATCAAAGCAATTTATGAAAAACCCACAGCCAACATCCTATTGAATGGGGAAAAGTTGGAAGCATTTTCACTGAGATCTGGTACCAGACAGGGATGCCCACTCTCACCACTGCTATTCAATATAGTTCTCAAAGTTTTATCCAGAGCTATTAGGCAAGAAAAAGAAATTAAAGTGATACAAATTGGGAAGGAAGAACTCAAATTATCCCTCTTTTCAGATGATATGATTCTTTATTTAGGGGATCCAAAGAACTCTACTAAGAGACTTTTGGAACTCATAGAAGTTTGGCAAAGTAGCAGAATATAAAATCAATGCACAAAAATCAACAGCCTTTGTATACACAGGTAATGCCACAGCTGAGGAAGAACTTCTAAGATCAATCCCATTCACAATAGCTACAAAAACAATCAAATACCTTGGAATAAACTTAAGCAAGGACGTTACGTTAAAGATCTCTACGATGAAAGTTACAAAACCTTAATGAAAGAAATAGAAGAGGATACCAAAAAATGGGAAAATCTTCCATGCTCATGGATTGGAAGAATCAACATCATCAAAATGTCCATTCTCCCAAAAGCAATTTACAGATTCAATGCAATACAAATCAAAATACCGAAGACATTCTTTTCAGATCTGAATGATCTGAATGATGCTGAATTTCATATGGAGACATGGGAGACCTCGAATAGCTAAAGCAATCTTGTATAACAAAAACTAAGCCAGAGGCATTACAATACCAGATTTCAGGACATACTACAGGGCAGTTGTTATCAAAACAGCATGGTACTGGTACAGAAACAGATGGATAGACCAATGGAACAGAATAGAAAGTCCAGAATCAATCCAAACATCTATAGCCAACTTATATTTGATCAAGGATCTAAAACCAATCCCTGGACTAAGGACAGTCTATTCAATAAATGGTGCTGGGAAAATTGGATTTCCATGTGCAGAACCATGAAGCAAGACCCCTACCTTACACCTTACACAAAAATTCACTCAACATGGATTAAAGACTTAAATCTACAACTCGACACAATAAAATTATTAGAGAGCATTGGAGCAACCCTGCAAGATATAGGTACCAGCAAAGACTTCCTAGAAAAGCCCCTGGAGGTGCAGGCAGTCAAAGCCAAAATTAACTATTGGGATTGCATCAAATTGAGAAGTTTCTGTACTTCAAAAGAAACAGTCAGGAAAGTGAAGAGGCAACCGACAGAACGGGAGAAAATATTTGCAAACTACGCAACAGATAAAGGGTTGATAACCAGAATCTACAAAGAAATCAAGAAACTCCACAACATCAAAACAAACAACCCACTTAAGAGATGGGCCAAGGACCTCAATAGACATTTTTCAAAAGAGGAAATACAAAGGGCCAACAGACACATGAAAAAATGTTCAAGATCACTAGCAATCAGGGAAATGCAAATCAAAACCACAATGAGGTTTCCCCTCACCCCGGTTAGAATGGCTCACATTCAGAAATCTACCAACAATGCTGGAGAGGATGTGGGGAAAAGGGACACTAATCCACTGTTGGTGGGAATGCAAACTGGTTAAGCCACTATGGAAGGCAGTCTGGAGATTCCTCAGAAACCTGAATATAACCCTACCATACAACCCAGCCATACCACTCCTTGGAATTTACCCAAAGGAAATGAAATTGGCAAACAAACAAGCTGTCTAAAATTAATGTTTATTGCAGCTCAATTCACAATAGCTAAGACCTGGAACCAACCCAAATGCCCATCAACAGTAGACTGGATAAAGAAATTATGGGACATGTACTCTATAGAATACTATACAGCAGTCAAAAAAATGAAATCCAGTCATTTGCAACAAGATGGAGGAATTTGGAAAACATCATACTGAGTGAATTAAGCCAGTTCCAAAGGGACAAATATCATATGTTCTCCCTGATCAGAGACAACTAACTGAGCACCAAAGGGGAACCTTGTTGAAGTGAAATGGACACTATGAGAAACAGTGACTTGATCAGCTCTTGTCCTGACTGTTGATGTACAATGTAATACTTTATCCATTTTAGTATTTTTTTGTTCTAGTACTATTGGTTGAACTCTGTAATTAACACACAATTATTCTTAGGTGTTTAAATTTTAACTGAAAAGTGATCCCTGTTATGAATCTGGAAAGCATTATGCTGAGTGAATTAAGCCAGTCCCAAAGGGACAAATGTCATATGTTCTTCCTGATCAGAGACAACTAACTGAGCACCAAAGGGGAAACCTGTTGAAGTGAAATGGACACTATGAGAAACAATGACTTGATCAGCTCTTGTCCTGACTGTTGATGTACAATGTAATACTTTATCCATTTTAGTCATTTTTTTGTTTTGTTCTAGTACTATTGGTTGAACTCTCTAATTAACACACAATTGTTCTGAGGTGTTTAAATTTTAACTTAAAAGTGATCCCTGTTAAATATAAGAGTGGGAATAAGAGAGGGAGGAGATGTACAATTTGGGACATGCTCAATTGGACTTGCCCCAAATGGTGGAGTTAGAAACGTGCCAGGGGATTCCAATAGAATCCCATCAAGGTGGCATGTACCAATGCCATCTCACTAGTCCAAGTGATCATTTTCAGTTCAAAATTGATCACACTGATAGGTCTAAGAGTCAAAGGGATCACACAAACAAGACTAGTGTCTGCTAATACTAACTGATAGAATCAAAAAGGGAGAGAATGATCCATCATGGGAAGCGGGATACACAGAAGACTCATAGAATAGCAGATGTCCTAAATAGCACTCTGGCCTCAGAATCAGCCCTTAAGGCATTTGGATATGGCTGATGAGCCCATGAGAGTATTTTAGGCATGGAAAGCTAAGACACTCTGTAAAAAAAAAAAAATGAAATGACCTAAATGAAAGATCTCTGTGAGTGAGATCCCAGTGGAAAGGACAGGGCCTTCAAAGAAGGAGGTACCTTTCTCTGAAGGGAGGAGAGAGAACTTCTACTTTGATTATGACCCTGTTGGAATAAGATTGAAGTCAGCGAACTCGAAAGGCTTCCATAGCCTTGGCAACTCATGACTAGAGCCTAAGGAGATACTGACACCATAAACAAGAGTGTCAAATTGTTAAGTCAACAACAGGAGTCACTGTGTACTTACTTCTCATGTGGGATCTGTCCTTAAAGTGTTGTCCAATGTGAAGTAATGCTATAACCAGTACTGAAACAGTATTTTACACTTTTTGTTGCTGTGTGGGTGCAAACTGATGAAGTCTTTACTTAATATATACTAAATCGATCTTCTGTATGTAAAGATAATTGAAAATGAATCTTGATGTGAATGGAATGGGAGAGGGAGCAGGAGATGGGAAGGGTGTGAGTGAGAGGGAAGTTATGGGGGGGCATTGTAATCCATAAACTGTACTTTGGAAATTTATATTTACTAAATAAAAAATTAAAAAATAAAAAATAAGAGTTTTTGACTCAGTCCTAAGCTAGTGAAAGAAGATGTACAAAAGGCTTTGAGCAAAGTCTCCTAAGTGCTAGCAGGACAGTGCCACATGGATGGAAGTGGAAATGTCATTGTGAACAGCAAAAGGCAGGGAGACACAAGAGTGAGCTGTGCTTAAGGAGAAAGGGAAAATGACAGAAACTTGTGCATGGGGAGCACCCTGTTACAGCCAGATTGCAAAGGGCCATAAGCTCCTGTCCAAGAAAGAAAAGCTGCCACCTCAAGATGGGAAGGAGTCTCAATACACACACACACACCACACACACACACACACACACACACACGGTGAGCTCATTCTGCCTTGAGAAGAATCATTGAGAGTAGAGAAGAATGGGGCAGAATCAAAAGATTTTTAAGATATAAAAGGCACAATTCTTGGTATGGAGAATTAGGGTGAAGAAAGAATCATAAATAACTCTGAGGTTTCTAGATCAGGTTGCTGGGTGCCTGGTAATGTCATTGAACAAGACGTGGGGTTGAGGGGACACATGATGAGGTCTGGGTGGCAGGTGGCCTACAGGCAATCCAGGTGCAGGTGGTCTTAGGGAGTAGATGATGCATGATGAGTGCTGGGAACAGAGACGAGCACCAGAGAGTCAGACCTGGGGCTGATAGAAAACAGACAAGATGTGCAAGTGCAGGGCCGGCACTGTGGCTTAATAGGCTAAGCCTCTGCCTGCCATGCCAGCATCCTATACGGGTGCTGATTCATGTCTCAGCTGCTCATCTTCTGATCCAGCTCTCTGCTTCTGGCCTCAGAAAGCAATGGAAGATGACCCAAGGGCTTCAGCCTCTGCACCCTTGTGGGAGACCCTCAAGAAGCTCCTGGCTCCTGGCTTAAACATAGCCTAGCCCTGGCTGTTGCAGACATTTGGGGAGTGAACCAATGGGTAGAAGATTTCTCTCTCTCTCTCTCTCTCTCTCTCTCTCTGTTTCTCCCTCTCTGTAATTCTCTTTCAAGTAAGTAAAATAAATCTTTAAAATAACAAGAAAACAGAGAGAACAAGAAGTCTGAGGTGGCAGTTCTAACAGCAGGGACTGTCAACATTTTAGAAGGAATCCAAGAATCAGAAATCAGTACTGTCACCCTTCAATACCTAATACAACTAAACTGAAGTCTTGCAAATATTTGCAATAATTTTAAAACATTCAAACTTCACTAAGTACTTACTGTGTACAGAGCGACTTTAAGTGTGGTGAGATGGATGTGAAGATGTAGATAATTTGCTTGAAATGTCCTCAGAGCTGAAGGAGAACAGAAAGAAGTATGAATGCATGGAAAATGCAACAGTAAAAGCAGCTGAGGACTTTGGGGTGGGGGAAGAGGATGGAGGGGCAAGAGGGCGAGAGGGCGCATATACCACTTTGGTCAGTGTCCTCATTGGTGACCATCCACAAGTCAGCACCGAATCCAATTGCAGGGATCATTGCTAAAGAGAAGCAGTGGGATGGAACAATCCATGGCCATATCAGGAGGCCTGAATTACAGTTACACACTTTACCTGCCTCTCCTTCCACAGACACTGCCCTGAAGTTCATTTGCCTATCAAGAGCTAGGAGACAAGGAGGGCAGTGAGACACGACCATTAAACATCTGTGGAACATCCTGGGCCAACTGGAGATGCACTTTATTGGTACCAGCCAGATTTGCTTAGCAAAGAAAAGTGAGAGTTACCTAAAAGAAACTCATAAAGCATCACTCACCTTCTGAGGGCCATAGGGAATAATGTGTGTGTGGTGCCCATACACCTGTGCTCAGCCAGAGCTGGCCGGCCAGAGAGCTACAGTTGAAGAAAGATATGATGTTTCTGTCTTGCAAATTATACCATCCCATTTTCTCATACACACACAGTTTGTTTTAATGAGGCACTTGGTGTTCGGATAAAAACATTTTGCTAAATCAGACCCATCCTCAAGTGAACAGGGAAACAGCTGCGTGTTAAGATAAAGATGGAGAAGTATTTAGTTCCAGCCTGTGTTGTGTTGCAGGTTTTTTTTTTTTGTTTTTTCTTTTGGAACGAATATGGGAGAAGGTGTTTCGATAACAGGGTGGGCAGTGGGGGAGACATTGGTTGTTAGAGAGAATAAAGCTGCCAACCATGTTCTTGGGGACTGAATATTTGATAAAGTCAATATCGCCCTCATTTGTCCAAATGTCCAGAACAAAATTATACATATACTTGCCAGGAAATTCTTCTGGGTGCCTTCCGCAGGTCTCTTTGAGAACTGAGAAGAGAATTTTGGAATTGCATAGCACTGCAAGCATAGGCCACAAATGACAACTGTCATTTTAACCAAAAGCAAAGATGCAGGACCCCAACAGAATGCAAAAATCAGAGTTCCTGCAGACTTTTAAGTCTCCTTCAAGCCGAGAGCATAAAGCAATTTCAGAAACATAAATCATCTCCAAATTCTAAGTAATTACATCTCCACATTTCCCAGATGGAGTAAAGATAACTTCTTGTTTGATCCATTGGGCAGCAGCGGGCTGGATGCATTCAGAGATTTCCTTTCTCATACAATAGACACTCTGTCGTAGAACCGGGATGAGGCCTCAGGTTTACCCATTCCTCCCAGAGCATCTTAGCCAGAAACTTGCTATCTTCCAGATAAACGAGTAGTAAAAACTGGGAGAATTTATGTTCCTGACTTGTCGGAACAGAAATAAACAAACTGAGTCATGACATATTGGGGCATCTAAAGGGCAAGGCAGTTTAACTTTTGGATCAAAAAGATTGCATTTTTCAAATTTTCCAAATGTAGTGAAAAAACGTCCATTGGGAAAAATGAAGTAATGAATGCAGTAGGGAGCCCACACACAGCCTTGGTATTGAACTTGCCTCTGAATGAGTTTAGAACACGTTGCAGGTAGAAAGGGGTCTGTTATTCAAAGTATTGTAAGGTCCTGGATTTCCGTAAAGGAAGGGATTAGTGAGGGAGGAAGCAGGATTGGGGTGTTGGGCAGGAGAGAAGTTATCTAGAATCTTCACTTGAATAGAGGTTCATTGCATTACTTAGAATTTGGTGTTTGTTTAGGAGTGGATTGAAGGCCAAACAGAAGGAGGCTATGGGGTGGAGGCATTAAAACACTCAATTCTTCCATCTGCATCCTGTTGCCAGCACTGTGTGGTAGGAGCCTGGACCCCTATCGTTTACAAGGAGGGAGGTGGGGGCAAGAATCTAGGGATTTGTTTAAGAATTAGGCAAGGGGGCATTCATGCTGAATGTCAGAAGCAGTCTGGGAACACAACGTCCTAAAGCCAGCTGACAGCAGACAGAGGAGCACATCACGAATTCACAGGTTTACTGATGAGAACAGCAATGATGCATGAGCCCTGGTGCTTGCTGCAGGCTGAGAAGTTGCCACCTGGCCCACGGCTTCCACTCCAAAGGGACATGGGGCACCTGAGCGTTCAGTCTTTAAATGGTAGAAAAATCTGAGAACTTGACCCTTTAAGAACCAGTAAACTTTTGGCTCATCTTACCCAAACTGTCCCATCTTCATCATTAATCCCTGGCACCTTGGTGTATTATTTGGTATAATCTAGGTTTAGTTTTTGAGAAAAGAAAATTTTATGTAAGTGTCCATGTTGCAATGCACACTGCTGACCGCTGTTCAACTCCAACTGACAGGCAAGCCATGGGATCCAGAGAAAGGGCCAGTGTTGCCTGATACAGAATGAGACACAGGGACAAGTATGTGACCCTCTCCGCCTCACTGCTCCCTGAACATAACAATTATGCAAATTCTTTCTTGTGCAGGCTTAGGAATGTGCTATGTGGATTTTTGGTGGGCCTGGAAAAGCAGCCTTCTCAGGAATGATAGAAATACTATCATTAAATCATTTCAAGTGATTTGAATGGAACATGGTGTTAGCGTGTCCTCTTTGTAGTCAGCTACTACTGTCTTAAAGAAGGCATTAGACTTGTATCCTCCTTAAGATCTCTGGTTAGAGCTCCTTGTTGAAGAACAAAGGGAAGGTTGAACCTCTCATTAGAAGCAAAGTTATAATTCACTGCTCCTGCATTTCCTCCAGCGCGTTTGGTGCTAGCGACACAGGAGCGGACTCTCATCCCCGGAGATTCGATACAACCATCATTTCAGCAAAACACAACAAAACAAAAATTTGGCCTTAGGAAATAGTGAGTCATCCCTGTGATCCCCCAGCTGTGCTTTGCACTGGGGGTAATAAATCATGCATAAATAATAATCACCAAAATTAAATGTGTGGATGTTGGATAACCCTTTGTCATTGTTAGTCCCTAATAACAGTAATTTGGTTAAGTAAATTGTATTGATATCAAATGTTCCTCACATGCAGCTTTCAATTAGCAGGTCATGCATTCCATCTTCAAATGACACAACATGGCACTTGAGTTTCCTCCCTGGCCGGATTTGAGAGCATCCCCATTCCTGATTCTCTGGTGCCCTTTCTCCTTTCAGCTGTTGGTCCAGTTTCCACATTGACCTGAGCTGTGCCCCATTCAAGATCAAAGAGTTCGACTATCACTTCCAATGAAGGATGGACTGCGTGTTTCCCTGATGCCTAAGTCCTTCCCGCTGGCTTGTGGATCTCACAACAGAAGTCCAGGCAGGGTGTAGAATCTTTTACCTAATTTACAGGGTCCCCAGCCAACAGGTGTAGATGTAGGATTATCCCTCCTGAGCCTTGGTGGTTCTAGAGGAATCTACAGAGTTCCACATGATCACAGTGGCTCCCTTTTCCCAACCAAATTGGAACGTCCACTCCAAGAGGAACCATCTGGGAGAAGCTAGTTGTGGGGAACTGACAGAACCTGTCTCCTATCTGATATCTGGCTCTCACAGTGGCATCCATGACACTCTTTTCTCTTTATCTTTCTAGGAAAATAAAATGATCGAACTGGAGGTGAACAGATGTCACCACTGCAGTCGTTTGCCCAGGCCACTGAGCAGGTCAGTGATGGAGTGTGTGAGTGTGTGTGTGTGTGTGTGTGTGTGTTCTGTTCTCTCTCTCTTCTTTTTTTTTCTCTAAGTTTTGCCTGTTTGCAAGGCAGAGAGAAAAACGGACATCTTTCATCCACTGGTTCACCCCAGTGCCCAGGATTGATTGCACCAAAGCCAATAGCCCAGAACTCAGTCTGGGTCTCCCTTGTAGGTGGTAGGTGCCAATGTACTTGAGCCATCACCTGCTGCTTCCCACTGTGTGGGAATTAGCAAGAAGCTGGAATCGGAAACAGAGAAGGAACTTGAACCCAAGCACTCCAATGTTGGACATAAGTATCCCAAGTAACGTTTTAAGTGTTGAGTCAAACACACCCTCCCCTTCTTTTAAAGCTACCAGGCTTCAACCTTGAGCACTCCACCCTTATTACCTTGTCTAATCCTAATCACCTCTCAAGGGTCCCACATCTGGACACCATAGTCAGGTGGTCATAACTGTGATGCAGCAGGTTAAGCTGCCATCTGTGAGGCCAGCTCCCATGTTGGAGCTCAGATTTGAGTCCTGGCTGCTCCACCTCTGATCCAGCTCCCTGCTGATGCACCTGGGAAAGCAACAGAAGATGGCCCACCTACTTGTGTCCTTGCCATCCTTGTGGGAGATCCAGATGGAATTCTTGGCTCCTGGCTGTGACCTGGCCAAGTAAGTTTCAGACTGGAGACCACATTCAAACCAAAGCATTCCCTATTATCATTTGCTTCAATGCCCCCTCCCCACACACACACCCCAAGTGACACTGCAAAGAACATGTTAAGCTAGAAGTTGTCTTATGATGAGGCAGTGTTGTGGTGAAGCCTGCATCCCATATTGGAGTGCCAATTTAAGTCCTGGCTACTCTGCTTCCAGATCCAACTCCCTGCTAATGCATCTTGGAAACAGCAGATGATGCCTCAAGTACTTGAGTCCCTACCACCTATGTGGGAGACCTGGGTGGAGTTCCTGGCTCCTGGCTCTTGGTTTCAGCCTGTCCCAACCCCAGCTGTTGCAGTCATTTAGGGAGTGAAGCAGTGGGAGGAAAATCTCTCCATTTCTCCCTCTCTCTCTGTCACTCTGCCTGTCAAATAAATAAATAGAGAGATCTTTTAAAACGAATGTGTCTCATGGTGGTTTCTAAGACTTCTTCAAGTTCTAAGACAATGTAACAGTGATGGTGATTCTGAAACTGCTGGATGGATTGGTGTCTTGTAGAGTAGACACTGCCTTGCCCTAGGATTGCCCACAAAATAAACAGTGACCTCCATAGAGCATAAGGGCAAATTGTGTGGGCTACTAGGCAGGAAGCCAGACAGATCAGTAAGAGAATTACAGCCCTTAGTAACATCAGATGAATCTGAAGCCCGCTGAAAAACAACTTTCTCTAAATCTGAAATGATGCAGAAGTAGCAAAGATATTTCAAGTATTTTTGTTTCTTTTTAACCTACAGTGGAAAAATGTTCTTCATTCTCAAACTCCACAATGGAGAACCATAGGTCATCACATGGCAGGTGCAATCCACTACTGTCATCACTCAACCATTGAACAAACCCCATCCTAACTTTGTAAGACTACTTCCCACATACACAGTCAACATTACATTTCCTGCTTCAAGAAGAAAGCAAAGGGACTTGACATGAAGTAGCTGCAGTTATCTCAGACGAGCTCTCTAAGAACAACGCCTCAAATCCATTACATTGGCAGGAAAGGCACTGATGGTGTGTCGTGACACCATGCAAGTTAGGTCACCATCGGCAATCTTCTCCATGGAGAGGCAAGCTCTAGCCAAGGCTCTACAAATTACATTTCAGGAAACTATGTCCAGGAAAAAGGTCTAGGCTGAGCCTTCAGTCTTTACTCTTCCAACAGGCGTGTGTATGCACTGGCACCATGCAGAACAAAGGGATTTTGGGGAGGGTTAGTGCCTCACGAGAGAAAGCAAACTGTCCCTGTGGTCAGTTATGCTCCTGGAGCTTTGAAAGTCGTGGGCAGCAGCAGACAGGCCCCCACTGCTGGGCAGTGACCCAGAGCATCCTTAGCCCATCCATCTTTTCCTTAAATAGCTGGCAGTGGTTGAGGCTAGAATTAGATTGTTGGCATATTTTGTGCTATTTGCTTCAAGTTCATTAGCTCCTGACATCACCCACAGCAGCTGTGAGGTTGGCTTAATCAGACCAAGAGGGCAGGGGAAAGTGCAGCTAGGCTGGCCAGGGTAGAGCCTTGGGCCCCATCCACATCAGTCCCTGCAGCTCGCCCAGGCTTCTGGGCTATCAAAAGTCAAAATAGCAGGGTCAGGGGCTCTGAGGACCTCGAGAAAGGACATTCTGGCATGATCTCAGTGCCTCAGTAAGGGGATGAAGCAGCAAAGACCAGGGTTTGCTTCCTGTCTTGTCTTCAGCTCAGTCTGGCTCTTCCAGCATTAGGCTTCAATCATCCCTCAATCCATTGCAGAGTAAAGAGCAGGGGTTTTGATAATAGCTCACTGCTGCTCCATCACGTGTGTCCTCTTGAGCAAGTTCCATGATCATCTGACGTGAAATGTTTGGGGGAGCATTCAGTGAATGAACCCCAGTAGATTCTGGTGCCTAGAAGCACTCAATAAATGGAAGCTACCCGGGAAAATCTCACTCACAGAGAAACCTGTGAGACCACAGGTGGCACCCACTGTGGAAGCATTGGCAGAGATGGATACAAGCCACTAGAGCACAAACAAGTCACTCTGAACTCTCCTGGGGAGGAGGGGCAATGGAGAAGTTCCTCAGAACAGGCCTGAGACCCAGCTGAGCAGGACAGGTGAGCAGTGGGCGTGGCCCCAAAAAGGAGACCTCAAAGGAAGTCTCCTGCCTTTCTGGGTCCAGATTCTGAGCAGCCCATGTTCCATCCAGGGCTCCCATCCTTGGCCTACCCTCAGATGGTTCTCCCTTCTTCATCTGCCTCCTCCATTGGTCTCTGCCTTCAGAACAAATGCACCCCCTCCACATCTTACCTGCTGGTCCTGACTGAGCCTAGAACATTTTGAGTATTTTAGAGAGATTTTTTTTAAAGATTCCATTTGAAAGGCAGAGTGAGAGGGTGGGAGGGGACAGAAAAGATCTTCCATCTGCTGCTCACTCCCCACAACAGCCAGGTTTGGGCCAGCCTGAAACCAAGAGCCAGGAGTTCCATCAGGGTGGGTGCAGGGGCTCAAGTACTTGGACCATCACCTGCTGCCTTCCCAGGAGCATCAGCAGAGAGCTGCACTAGACACGGAGCAGCCATGGGTCTTGAACCAGTGCTCTGATGTGGGATGCCAGTGTCAGAAGCAGCGGCTTAACTCGCTGTGCCACATCACCCTGCAGAGAGAGTTTTTTGAACAAGTAACAACAGGAAAATGCATGAAGTTCTAAACACAAAGTCCAATGAATTCACAACCAGAAATGGAAATGCATAGCCCAGAATGTTCAAACACCCCAGAGACAAAGAGGCAGCCAGATGGTGGTCCGGGTTGCTGGATAGCTATGTGGGAGCCACGGTCCAGTTAAGCATAAACTCCTGCAAAGCCATGGTGCACTTCAGGTGCTCCCTTGATTGTTCTGGAGCCCAGGCGGGAGACGCACAAGGTCCCCTGGAGGTGGGAACAAAGCTCCCAGCAGCTCAGCCCCTCCTGGTGCAGTGAGCACAGCGCCATGCCTGGCTGCTTCCTGTGAAGGCCAGGAGCATCTCACCCAAGCTGGCCCACCTCGCAAGTGAGACTCTGCCAAGGACCCGGCTGTTGCACGGCCCTCCTGTGAGGTAGGAGAATGCTTCAGTCCCAAGATATATTTTCCTCTGTGCCTGCATTTCCCTTTGAAAGGCAGTCACTTCAGGAATGATGGCTCAGCTGTCATGGTGCTGGGTGTGCAGTCCACCATCAGGGAAGCACTTTCTGGGCTGGAAACCGGCTATCACCGCATCACCGCTTATAGCATTGCTTTTATGTTTTTTATTGAATTTTTATATTTTATGATCATTGCTTCTAGAGTTGCCTTTGTTTTCCCTCATTAACTTGTTCACAGTGGCTCACCTTGGGGGCTCCTGAGGGAAGCTGTAAAACGCAGATCAGAGGGACAGCTTCTGAGCACCGTGGCCCCTCCTGTCCGTCCACTTCTGTAGAACTCCATCGACGGCTCTTTTCGGTTCTCACTCCCACTTGAACAAACTCACAGGGTCACCCCATCTGCCTTTCAAACAAAGAGGGTGGGAGGAAGGCGCTCCTGAAACCCAGCAAGGGGTGGGCCTGAAGATGGCAAACAAGTCAAGGCAAGCAGAGAAGGGAGTGGCCCGTTACCCCTTCTGCCCAATGGAAGGCTTCTCTGTTCCCTCCATGACCGCCATAGCCATTCAAGTAAATCCTGGTTCCAGAAGTTTCCACAGTGATGGGAGCATCCTGGATTGGGTTTCTGTTCTTCTATGGGTGGCTCCTGGGTGTGGGCAGGGCTGTCCCTTATCCGTCAGTTAAGGGGATAGATAGAGTGGGTATGCTGGTCAGGGGACCTTGAGAGAGCCACCACTGGAAATGCATTGTCAGTTTCCTTCCTGAGCGTGCTGCATATACACACCTCTAGGGTCCCTTCCAACTTGCTGCCCACCCCCACCCCATCCCAGCTGTCCCCACTCCACCTCTCCCACCCTGTGATACACACACACACACACACACACACACCCCACAAGCAGTGGTCCCATGCCTCTCATCTTTCCTGTAGACTCAAATTTTGTTCCCAGGAAGTGACAAGAAAAACCAATTTGTAGGAAGTTATGCCCTGAAGGGAAGATTTGACCAGGTTAAACCTCAGCAGGGCATTGTCATGGAAACCATTGGTCAATCTTTCATCTAAAAATCTGAAGATGAAGAGCAAGGTGCTAGCATCGTGGCTCATCATTTGGCTTTGGGGAGAAAGAGGGAAATTGCCTTTCACTCTGGGAATTGTACCTCTGAGACATCAACAAGTCTCTCTAATTGAACATTCTCCTAGTTACAGGGTCACAGGAGTGAATAAGAAATAGCAAGCTCTATGCTTTCCCCATGCCACCAACTCTCTTCCCCACCAGACCTGCACCCCGGTTTGGGTCCCACATGGCTCTGGTCACCTGTGGAACCCATCTCATTCTGACTCTGGCTGTGAGGACTTCTGTTTTCCCTGAGGTGGGAGCAGTTCACCCACCATATTGGTCTCAGGAACCTCATAACTCCGAGTACAATGGTGGATCTCAGTGGGCAATTACAATTCTGCTGGCCTGATGAATTAATGATAAAGTGGGAAAAAGGCTGGATAAAGTTTGAATTTCCTTAAGTCTACTTTGGATTTGCCACAAGAATCTCATTAACATTAAACTCTTTCCTCCTTCTGAAAAGTGAAACTTGGTCCAAACTGATAATCAAATATTATTCAAAATCCCCACATTTTAAACCTGCTTCTTCCTTCTCAAAATTCCTATTGCACATAAAATGCTCCTGGTACCTACTTTCTCCTTTAGTCATCTTCTTATAAGAGATGACAGCTGTCTAACTCCAACTTTCTAGGAATAAGGTGGGAATTAGGAAAACGAGCTATGCTGTTTAAAAACAGATGTTTCTAAAGACTGGGGAATGTGTAAATGTGTGTATTTCTGGACTGTTACCACTCCAGAACCTCTATGGGTTCCTGAGAAGAAACCAGCATTCCCATCTGTACAAGTCGCATTCTGTTGGTGTGAGCAACGTGGAGTCAAGCAGAGATTCCAAGAACAACAGCAGTAGCAGCCATGTCTCCCAGGAAACTCAAAGAGCCTTCAGCAATACCGCTCAATTTGCTCAGGACATTTCAGGAAAGAAGTCAGGCAGGGCAGGCAAAGCTGAGTAGGTCGTGACTTCGGTACCTGTCAACACCCATGCATCTGTCTATTGTCTAATCATTCGTTCATTGAATTCTTCCTATTCATCCTGTGTGGGTTTTTAAGCATTTATTTCACTGGCAATAAATAATAATTCATGCAGGCACACATGATTGACTGCCAATTACCTGTCAGTCACTGCACTGGCACTAGGCTTACCAGGGTGATCAGAATTGTCATGGCCCTGTGTCATGGAGCTAGCCCAAAGTCCAGCAAGACATCCAGACACACAACGAAGAAATCAAATACAGCCACAAGCCAGGATACTTGCTTCCCAAGGACATAAGTACAGATCACAAGAGAGGAGCCTAATTTACATTCAGCATAGAGCAAGGCGATGTTTAAAATTATCGCATTTGAGTTCAGAACTGAAGACTAAGCAGAAATGAGCCAGACAAAGTTCTGGGGACATGAGGAGTGGGGGGCAGCATTGCGGTGCAGTGGGTTAACCATCCCTTTGCACGCCGTCATCCCGTGTTGGAATGCTGGTTCATATCAGTGTGCTGGTGCAAGTCTTGGCTACTCTGCTTCCAACCCTGCTCCCTGCTAATGTGCCTGGGAAAGCACCAGAAGATGGCCCAAGTGCTTGTGTTCCTCCACCCACATGAGGACCCAGGAGGAGCTCTAGGCTTCTGATTTCAGCCTGGCCGAGCACCGGCTATTGTAGGCATTTGGGGAATGAACCAGAAGATTGAAGATTTTCTCTCTTCCCCCACCCCATCTGCCTTTCAAACAAATAAAAAATCTTTTAAAAAAGACTACAAGGGCTCTTCCAGGTGTTCGTGAAAATGCAAATTATTTTAAAAACTATGCATGAATTTAAAGATTTTTTTACATCAAAATAAATTTATTGTTTAATTCCATTTTTCTACAATCTTTCTGAAGTGTCCTTGTAGAAGGGGGAAGCTTGCAGGCTGAGGGACGAGAGTGTATGAAGGCTTTAGGGTAGAGAAAGGAGAGAGCATAAGAAAGAAAGGAGAATAGGTGCACGACAAGGAAGGTGCCCACTAAGGACTTCTACACTCTCTGTAGTGCAGTGGGAAAGCACTGACATACACATGGTTTTTAGCAGTGAAGATGCTCTGGTATCCAATCCTGCATCCCTTCATGATGGGTACAGGCTCTGGAAAACATTTGGTTTGATTATTTTCTCATTGTGGCCACATCCTAGAATGACGTACACACACCTGGAAGGTCAGTCAATTAACATGGTCTCTGGATGCTGTCAAGAGACACAGACACGAGCATGAGACATGTGATTCTACAGTCAACTATTTTTGTAAGTAGAAGGGGTACAGTCTAAAATAAAAATGTAGTGTAGCAAATACATGACTGAGGGACACAGTCATTTATTACCAAGTGTATTTCAGCACATCATTGTGATGTATTTTTTTTTTTTTTGACAGGCAGAGTGGACAGTGAGAGAGAGAGACAGAGAGAAAGGTCTCCCTTTTCTGTTGGTTCACCCCCCAATGGACCCCTGCGGCCAGCGCGCTATAGCTGGCGCACTGCGCTGATCCGAAGCCAGGAGCCAGGTGCTTCTCCTGGTCTCCCATGCAGGTGCAGGGCCCAAGCACTTGGGCCATCCTCCACTGCCTTCCCGGGCCACAGCAGAGAGCTGGACTGGAAGAGGAGCAACCAGGACAGAATCCGGCGCCCCGACCAGGACTAGAACCTGGGGTGCTGGCGCCACAGGTGGAGGATTAGCCTAGTGAGCCGCGGCACCAGCCGTGATGTACTTTTATATGGCTGGCAAGCACAGTGATGCTTGCACCAGCATCACCACAAATGGGTGAGGAGTTTGTTGTTCTGGATATGCAGTGGCTTTGGTATCACCAGGCCATAGAGATTTTTCTGCTTCATGAAGATCTTCAGGGACCACGGCTGCATATGCGTAGATGTTGAGTTGGAAGCCATTATGTTATTATGTCATTATTGAGTAACTGCCGGACTCCTCCAAGCCCAACCCTCTAGATTCTGGTTTGTGACCCTGGGGCTGGGACTCTGCACAGCAAATTTCTCCTCTGCCAGGTGCTGCCCCCTCCCTACCAGGCTCTGCTAGAGAAATGAGAAGGCTACACTGTGTGGCGGGGGACAGCATGAATGGACTTTCTCAACTTCTTGCCAGCGTAGCCCAGAAACAGCGTTCAGCCAAAGCAGCAGGAGCTGGCTCCAGTTTTCTTGTAATTTTTGTTTTGGATGTTTTTTTTTTGTCGTTGTTGTTGTTATCTTTTGTTTTGTACGTCCCTAGAACTAGACTCACAGAGCCCATTCAGGAAATATGTGTACCAGCTGATCTGCCTCATATGTATTATGCACACAAAAATTTGCATCTTCCATGAATTTCTTGAAGTCCTCGTGTATGTATAATCCATATGATGTAAAATTTCCTCAAATACTCCAAGATATAAATTATCCTCTTCCAAAATTGTAGAACATTCATACAACACCAGTTATAGATATTCTTGTTCAAGGAATTAGAATATAGAAAGGTTAAAACAAATTAAAGAAGGATTTTGACCCAAAGCGATTTCAAAATCTGTGCGGGTAAGTTCTAAGTGCTTCAGGCTGAGAAACAGTTCTCCCTGTGCTGTGGTTTCAGCAGGATCACTCCCCAGCTCATGTAGATGTTTAAACCCCAAGGTCATGAGATAATAGGACGGGAGGATGTGGAGGCTTAATCCAGTTCTGGTGATTGTGATCGGAGGTGAGCCTAGTTGGGGGCCCTTGTGTCATTAAAGGTGTGCCCTTGGAATGTGGCTCCCGTGGGAGGGATGATTCCAGCAGCCATGTTCTGCCTACCCCCTCTCTGCTTCCTCGCTCTCCATGTGAGTGATCCTCCCTGTGCCTGCATCCCACCACCCATCACCCTCATCAGACACTCAATGACTACATCCACCTGAACTCGGTCTGTGAACCTCCAAAACCATGAGCCAAAATAAGCCTCCTCCCTCCACATGTGGCGTCTCTCAGGTATCTTAGTGAAAGTAACCAGAAGCTGATCACGTACTGTGGCTCAAGGCTTTGCCTCTGAGGCTTCCTTCCTTGTTCATGACATGCACAGTTGAACAGTTTTATCAACTTACTTCTTCCATATAGCATCTGGGGAATCCGACAGCCTTCTTCCGTCTCCTTTTTCCCAATTGCAACGTCTCCGCTGACACAACATTCTCAGTAACCTGTGGGTTTCCCAAGTACATCATGAGGATTCACTCTGTTAAATAAAGGCTCCTTCACAGGTCTTTCTAGATAACCTCTAGTTTTCTGGATTCTGCCAAGATGACTGAGGGAATCTGTGGGTCACATGTTTAATCTTAATGAACAACTTTTTGTGTCACTGAATAGTCTTTTGGTATCTCTGCGGTAATAGCAAAAGGTTGCTCAGCCATGCTCTCCATATTTTATCTCTAGATCCTGCTTTCCCGGCACGGAATCTCTTCCTTAGCATGTTTCCAATTTGGATGGACTGAGATTCCCCTGTTTGTTTAACAGTTCTTTCCTCAGCTTATTTCTTTCCTTTCTCATTGTTTTTAAAGATTTTTTATTTATTTATTTGAAGGACAGAGTTACAGAGAGGCAGAGGCAGAGAGTCTTCCATTCACTGGTCATTCTCCAAATGGTTATAATGGCTGAGGCTGTGCCCATCTGAAGCCAGGAGCCAGGAGCCAGGAGCTTCTTCCGGGTCTCCCACTCTGGGAGCAGATGCCCAAGGACTTGGGCCATCTTCTATTGCTTTCCCAGGCCACAGCAGAGAGCTGGATGGGAAGTGGAGCAGCCGGGACTCGAACTGGCACCCATTTGAGAAGCAGGCACTGGAGGCAGTGGCTTTAACCACTGTGCCACAGTGCTGGCCCCTCCTCTCACATTTCATTACAAGGAAAACCCAAACTTTACTTTCACCATTTTACTTGAGAATCTCCTCAAATAAACATTCAAGTTTAGTACTTAAAAATTATTTTTTCTGTTGTTGTGTAACAGAAATTGTCTTGGGGCCAGCACAGTGGCATAGCAGGTTAAGCCACCAGCAGTGCTGGCATCTCTCTCACATGAATGCTTCAAGTCCTAGCTGCTCTACTTCTTGTCCGGCTCCCTGCTAATGTGCCTAGGAAAGCAGCAGAAGATGGCCCTAGTATTTGGGCCCCTGCACCCATGCAGGAGACCAGGATGAAGCTCCTGGCTCCTGGCTTCAACCTGGCTCAGTGCTGGCTATTGTGGTCACCTGGGGGGTGAACCAACAGATGCTTCTCTCTCTCACTCTCGCTCTCTCTCTCTTTCTTTCTCTCTCTCTCTCTTTCTCTCCCTCTTTCTCGTTCTTTCTCTCTCCCTCTCCCTCTATAACTCTGCCTTTCAAACAAATAAATATTTTAAAAAAATAAAAATAAGAATTTTCTTTCTTCTAGTTTCCAATAAAATGTTTTTTTCATCTTTGAAGGCCTTTATTTTGCCTATGTAAGTGTAATTTCTGTTAAATATAAAATCCACTTATCTTAGAGAGCCATTTCAGTTGTTTAAATGAGAGGTGAGGTCATTAATTAAGAATTAAATAAAGGAGGGAGCAGAGCAGGGCTGTGGCACAGCAGGCTAAGCACTGCTTGCAATTCCATGAGTTTGAGTTCTGGATGTTCCACTGCTGGTCCAGCTCCATGCTAATGCACTTGCACTTGGGAAGGCAGAAGCAGATGGCCCAACTTCTTTGGCCTCTGCAACTCACATAGAAGACCCAGAATGGGGCTCCAGGCTCCTGGCTTCAGCCTAGAATAGCCCTGGCCCTTGCTGCCATTTCAGGAGTGAACCAGTATATGGAAGATCTCTTTTTGTTCCTCTCCACTCTCCCTCTTTGTCTTTGTCACTCTGCCTGTCAAAAAATAAATATTTATATAAAAAAATTAAAGAGTGGAAAAAGTAGGAGAGTGTTGGACATATTTTTAAGGCAAAACTCAACAGAAATTTTCTGCAATATTTATGAATGAGAGTGAGAGAAGGAGAAGTTAAAGATTATTCTAAGACTTCTGATTTTTAAAAAATTAAGTTGAAATTGTTGCTATTTCCTGAGGGGAAAACTAAAAAAGGCTCACATCTGAGGAAAAACAAATAAAGAATTGGACTTTGGAAATGTTAAATTTAAAATTCCAGAACTCAGTCAAAGCCAAAATTAACTATTGGGATTGCATCAAATTGAGAAGTTTCTGTACTGCAAAAGAAACAGTCAGGAGAGTGAAGAGACAACCGACAGAATGGGAAAAAATATTTGCAAACTATGCAACAGATAAAGGGTTAATAACCAGAATCTACAAAGAGATCAAGAAACTCCACAAAAACAAAACCAACAACCCAATTAAGAGATGCGCCAAGGACCTCAATAGACATTTTTCAAAAGAGGAAATCCAAATGGCCAACAGGCACATGAAAAAATGTTCAAGGTCATTAGCAATCAGGGAAATGCAAATCAAAACCACAATGAGGTTCCACCTCACCCCGGTTAGAATGGCTCACATTCAGAAATCTACCAACAACAGATGCTGGCGAGGATGTGGGGAAAAAGGGACACTAACCCACTGTTGGTGGGAATGCAAACTGGTCAAGCCACTATGGAAGTCAGTCTGGAGATTCCTCAGAAACCTGAAGATAACCCTACCGTTCGACCCAGCCATCCCACTCCTTGGAATTTACCCAAAGGAATTTAAATTGGCAAACAAAAAAGCGGTCTGCACCCTAATGTTTATTGCAGCTCAATTCACAATAGCTAAGACCTGGAACCAACCTAAATGCCCATCAACGGTAGACTGGATAAAGAAATTATGGGATATGTACTCTTTAGAATACTATACCGCAGTAAGAAACAACGAAATCCAGTCATTTGCAACAAAATGGAGGAATCTGGAACACATCATGCTGAGTGAAATAACCCAGTCCCAAAGGGACAAATACCATATGTTCTCCCTGATCGGTGACAACTGACTGAACACCAAAAAGGAAACCTGTTGAAGTGGAATGGACACTATGGGAAACGGTGACTTGATCAGCATAGCCCTGACTGTTAATGAACAACTTAATACATTATCCCTCTTAGTAGTTTTTTTGTCTGTTCTACTTAATATGACTGGTTTAATTCTGTAATTAATACACAGTTATTCTTAAGTGTTGAAAATTAACTGAAATGTGATCCCTGTTGAACATGAGAGTAGGAATAAGAGAGGGAAGAGATATATAATTTGGGACATGCTCAAGCTGACTTGCCCCAAATGGTAGAGTTAAAAACATACCAGGGGATTCCAATTCAATCCCATCAGGGTGGCATGTACCAATGCCATCTCACTATTCCAAGTGATCAATTTCAGTTCACAATTGATCATAATGAAAGGACTAAGAGTCAAAAGGAGCACATTAACAAGTCTAGTACCTGCTAACACTAACTGATAGAATAAATAAAGGAGAGAGTGATCCAACATGGGAAGCGAGATACTCAGCAGACTCATAGAATGGCAGATGTCCTAAATAGCACTCTGGCCTCAGAATCAGCCCTAAAGGCATTTGGATCTGGCTGAAAAGCCCATGAGAGTATTTCAGGCATGGAAAGCCAAGACACTCTGGCAAAAGATCTCTGTGAGTGAGATCCCAGTGGAAAGAACAGGTCTTCAAAGAAGGAGGTACCTTTCTCTGAAGGGAGGAGAGAACCTCCACTTTGACTATGACCTTGTCTAAACAAGATAAGAATTGGAGAACTCAGAGGGCTTCCATAGCCTTGGAAACTCATGACTGGAGCATAGGGAGACTACTGATGCCATAGACAGGAGTGTCAATTGGTAAAGTCAACAACAGGAGTCACTGTGCACTTACTCCTCATGTAGGATCTCTGTCCTTAATGTGCTGTGTATTGAGATTTAATGCTATAACGAGTACTCAAACAATATATTTCACTTTGTGTTTCTATGGGGGAGAAAACTGTTGAAATCTTTACTTAATGTATACTAAACTGATCCTCTGTAAAAAAAAAAAAAAAAAGAAATTATCAACTCCCAACTTGACTCTCACTGGGATTAAACATGACAATAGGTCTGATCTGATTTCATCATCATTTAAAAAAAATCATCTATTATTTTTCACTTTATGTTTCTGTGTGGGAGCAAACTGTTGAAATCCTTACTTAATGTATACTAAGCTGATCTTCTGTATATTAAGATAATCGAAAATGAATCTTGATGTGAATGGAAGGGGAGAGGGAGTGGGAAAGGGGAGGGTAGTGGGTGGGAGGGACGGTATGTGGGGGAAGCCACTGTAATCCATAAATCGTACTTTGGAAATTTATATTCATTAAATAAAAGTTAAAAAAAAAATTCCAGAACTTTCCCTGGCAGCCATGAGGCTGTTAGCTGAGATTGAATTTATTCACCATCTAAAAACATTCTTAAAAACCAGACAAAGCATATGAAGCCACGGTTGCCAGGACAAGAAGTTGTATAGAACAATGGCCCCTGAGAAATGGGAAATAAGTGGGGAAGGCCCAGAACTGCACCAGCTCACTGCCAGGAGAGAGGTTACGGGCTCCAGGGCTGCACAGGAATCCCACACAGATACTGCCATACTCACTGTGTGGGGGAGACAAAAAGGAGCTCAGAGAAACCAAGGAGGCTGGAATTTATAAACAGAGTTACAGGGTGGGGGTTGGGGGAAAACCAGGAGAGATTAGGATAACCTTAGAGAGTCCCTTCAGTCTTGGGTTTGAGAACTGTTTGATGCGTCCACGGAAAGAAAAATCCGAACACCAGCAAGGAGAAAGATGAGCAAGCACTGGGGCTTGCAGCGAGCTGGGTGGTTCACATTTTCATCAACTAGGATGAAGTCCTCGTAGGAACTGGGCAGGCGGTAGAGCACACAGAAGGGTGTCGTGTCAGTGATGGGCAAAATCAGTCTAGGCTGAAAGCTACTCTCAATCCATCCCGACAAACCTTAAATCCAAGCCCCAAAGGATCCAACTCATTGAGAGTAAATATGTGCCATCAGAAACGTAACACCATGTCTGAAATATAAAAGCATCCCTGCTAGTGGGTGTTCAATTCACCCTGCCAGCATACAATATACACTTACCACCACTCATGCAAAGAAGCCAGCACATATGACCCACAGTCAGGAGGAAAATCAATCCCTAGAATAGAACCAAACTGGAAATGCCAGTTACGATGAAACTGGAAGAGAAGTGTATGCAAAAGACATAGTTATCTTGGGGTCGGTGTTCAGCTTTGTGTGCTATAGTTGCCACTTGCAACCCTGCCATCCCACATCACGGTGATGGTTGAGACCGGAGGCTTTGGCTTCCCATATAGCTCCCTGCTAATGCTCCTGGGAAAGCAACAGAAGATGGCCCAAGTGCTTGCACATGTAGGAGACCCGGATGGAGTTCCTGGCTCCTGGCTTCAGCCTGGCCCATACCAGGCTGTTGCAGCCCCTTGAGGAGTGAACAAGCAGATGGAAAATCTCACTCTTGCTCTTACTCCTGTTTTTAAAATAAATAAATAAATCTTTAAAAAATAGCTAATGTAGCCGGCGCCGTGGCTCAATAGGCTAATCCTCCACCTTGCGGCGCCGGCACACCGGGTTCTAGTCCCGGTTGGGGCGCCGGATTCTGTCCCGGTTGCCCCTCTTCCAGGCCAGCTCTCTGCTATGGCCAGGGAGTGCAGTGGAGGATGGCCCAGGTGCTTGGGCCCTGCACCCCATGGGAGACCAGGAAAAGCACCTGGATCCTGGATCCTGCCATCGGATCAGCGCGGTGCGCCGGCTGCAGCGGCGGCCATTGGAGGGTGAACCAACGGCAAAAAGGAAGACCTTTCTCTCTCTGTCTCTCTCTCACTGTCCACTCTGCCTGTCCAAAAAAAAAAAAAAAATAGCTAATGTAACTATGTTTTATGTATATAGAAGATAGAAAAAATCAGGTCCATAATGAGGTAATAAATGCATGACATCACAAGGCCTCAAATGGACATTTTAGAGGTAAAAAATGCAATATTTAAAATTAAAAGTCGGGGCCAGTATTGTGGCATAGCTGTAACACCACCACCTGCAACATTGGCATCATGTATGAGTGCTTGTTCCTGTCCCTGCTGCTTCCTTTCCAAGCCAGCTCCCTGATAATGGCCTAGGAAAAGCAGCAGATGACAACCCAGGTGCTTGGGCCCCTGCTACCCATGTGAGAGACACAGGTGAAGCCCAGATCCAGGCTTTGGCCTAGCTCAGCACTGGCCAACGCAGCCATCTGGGGAGTGAACCAGCAAATGGAAGATCTCTCTCTCTCTCTCTCTCTCTCTCTCTCTCTCTCTGCCTCTCCCTCTCTTTTATAATTCTGGCTTCAAAATGAATAAATAAATACTTTTAAAGTATTGGAACTACACTAGATGAATTAAAATCAAACTGGTCACTGAAGAAAAAAATGATCGATGAACTGGAAGACCCAGACTCTATCCATAATAGGACATAAAGGGAAAAAATCTTTTTAAATGGGCTCAGTGACCTATGGGACAATAGAAAGTGACATAATATTCAGCCAATTGGATTTACGGAAGGAAAGGAGGGAGAAGTGAGGAAATAAAAATACTTAAAGGTCAGTTTCTTGTTGCAAAGCTACCCTTCAAATACAAAATAAAAATAAAAGCTTCAATAGCATTGTTGATGGTTCTAGCAAACAATTGAAGAATAAACCACGCCAATACTGCACACAATCTCTGAGAAAAACAGAGAGGAGGGACTACTTCCTGACTTGTTTGTGAAACTGATGTTATTAGCCGGCGCCGTGGCTCAATAGGCTAATCCTCCACCTTGCGGCGCCGGCACACCGGGTTCTAGTCCCGGTTGGGGCGCCGGATTCTGTCCCGGTTGCCCCTCTTCCAGGCCAGCTCTCTGCTGTGGCCAGGGAGTGCAGTGGAGGATGGCCCAGGTGCTTGGGCCCTGCACCCCATGGGAGACCAGGAAAAGCACCTGGATCCTGGCTCCTGCCATCGGATCAGCGCGGTGCGCCGGCTGCAGCGGCGGCCATTGGAGGGTGAACCAACGGCAAAGGAAGACCTTTCTCTCTGTCTGTCTCTCTCTCTCACTGTCCACTCTGCCTGTCAAAAATAAAAAAAAAAAAAAAAGAAGAAACTGATGTTATCCTGATTTCAAGTTCAAACAAAAAGTTACCCTCCCCCACAACAACACCAAATACACTAATACATAGGTAGGATAATATATCATAACTTGATACAAATATATCCAGTGGACTTAGGACAGGAATGTAGGATTGGTTTAATATCCAGCAGACTAAAACAGACATGCCATAAAACGATCCGGATAGATACAGAAGAGGCTTTCACAACATCCAGCGCTTGATTACTTAAACAATCAGCTCGCAGCAAGCCAGGAAAGGATGGAATTCCCCTCAAGCTGACAAAGGGCATCTACAAAAAACTCACAGCTAGCGTAGACATAAAATATGGAACTCTGTCCCTATAAGCTTGAGAACAAGGCAAGGATTTCTCTGTCCTCTCTTTTACTCATTATTTTACTGAACATTTTAGCGTATAAAGCAAGAAAGGAGACATATAAAAATTAAATGGTAAAAATGCATTTATTCACAAACAACATAAATATATATGTAAACAAAAGTGCTAAAAGTCTGTTTAAAAATCTACCAGAGGGGCCGGCGCTGTGGTGTAGTGGATAAAGCCACCACCTGCAGTGCCGGCATCCCATATGGGCACTGGTTCAAGTCCTGGCTGCTTCACTTCTGATCTAGCTCTCTGCTGTGGCCTAGGAAAGCAGTGTAAGATGGCCCAAGTCCTTGGGCGCCTGCACCCACGTGGGAGACCTGGAAGAAGTTCCTGGCTCCTGGCTTCAGATGAGCGCAGCTCTGGCTGTTGCGATCATTTGGGGAGTGATCCAGTGGATGGAAAACCTCTCTCTCTCTCTCTCTCTCTCTCTCTCTCTCTCTCTCTGCTTCTGCCTCTCTGTAACTCTGCCTTTCAAATAAATAATTAAATATTTTTTAAAAAATCTACTAGAATGAGTAAGTGTAATGTCACAGGATACAAGGTCACTGTAAAAATACCAGTAGCAATTATTCTACATCCCAGCAATGACTAATTGGAAAAGTTAATTAAAATACAATAGCAGTTAAAAATGACATTTAAACATGAAATTCTAGGGATAGAATTAACAAAATATAAACAAGACCTGTCCACTGATAATTATAAACTGTATATTAGAGAAATATAAAAAGAAAGACCTAAATAATTTAAATAAGAGACATGTTGCCATGTTTCTGAATTTGAACACTCAGCAAAAATTATTAAGATGCCAAATCTCTTCGAATTCGTCCACAGATTTGATTCACTCTCCATTAAAAGCCTAGCAAGTTTTATTTTTGGCAGAAATTGACAAATTATTTTTAAAAATATATATGACATGCCAAAAAACAATTAGAATAGCTAACACATAATTGGGGGAAAAACAAAGAAGAATTATATTTTCTGACTTTAATATTTGTTATAAAGCAACAGTAACAAGTCAATATGACTTTGAGATTGGAAACTAGACAAAACTGCACAAAAATCAACTCAAAATGTATTAAATATCTAAATGCAAGACCTAAAACTGAAAATACCTAGAACTATAGAGGAATGCCCTGTGAAAATAGCCTTGGCAATGATTTTTTGAATAAGCAAAATCTCAAGCAACAAGAGTAAAAATAAAGAAGTGAGGTGACATCAAACTAAAAATCTTCTGCACAGCAAAGGAAACAATCATCGAAATGGAAAAGGTAACCTACACATTAGGAGAAAATATTTTCAAATTCTAAAAAGATGCAAATATCCAAAATATATATGGTTAGGGAGGGTGCTGTGGTGTAGTGGGTAAGGCCACCGCCTGCAGTGCCAGCATCCCATACGGGTGCTGGTTGGAGTCCCAGCTACTCCACTTCTGATCCAGCTCTCTGCTATGGCCTGGGAAAGCAGTAGAAGATAGCCCAAATCCTTGGGCCCCTGCACCCCCATGGGAGACTTGGAAGAAGCACCTGGCTCCTGGCTTCGGATTGGCACAGTTCCTGCCATTGCAATAATTGGGGAGTGAGCCAGCGGATGGAAGACCTCTCTCTCTCTACCTCTCCTTCTCTCTCTATGTAACTCTGACTTTCAAATAAATAAATAAATCTCTTAAAAAAAAAAAAAGCCCTGGCCTGCAGTGCCAGCATCCCATGCGGGCACCAATTTGAGTCCTGGCTGCTCCACTTATGATCCAGCTCCCTGTTAATGCACCTGGGAAAGCAGTGGAGGTTAGCCCAATTTCTTGGGCCCCTGCCATCACATGGAAGACTCAAAGAAGCTCCCAGCACTTGGATTCGGCTCAGCTCCAGCCATTGTGGCCATTTAGGGAGTGAAACAGGAGACAGAAGACCTCACTTTCTGTAACTCTTTCAGATAAATAAAATAAATCTTTTTAAAAAAAGTTTTGCAATACATTAAAAAAAAGAACCTCAAAGAAATAGCATCACAGCCAAGTAATGGGTATATATATATATATATATACCTTCACAATAGCCGAGGATACAACATAAGTGTTCATCAATAGATGAGTAGATAAAGAAATTGTGGTGTGTGTGTATACATATATACACATATAAATACACACACTGCAATTTCTTTACATATACATATATATGTACATATATACATATATGTGCACACACACAGGGGGTTATTACTCAGCCTTTACAAAAGAAAGTAACATGGATGTTTGCAGTAACATGAATGAATCTGGAGGACATTATGTTCAGTGAAATAAGCCAGGCACAGAAAAACAAATACAGTATGATCTCATTGATATGGGGAATTTAAAAAATTAAATTAAAAATCAAATCAATAGAAACAGAGAGTAGAATGGATGTTATTAGGGGCTTCTTATGAGAGGAGGAATAGCGAGACAGAGGTCAAAGGCTACAAAGTTAAGTTTATCCAGGATGAATTATCTAGAATTCTAATAATGAACACTATAGTTAATAAGATTGTACTGTATACTCAAAACTTGCTAAGAGTGTGAATTTGGGGTATTCTTAACACAGAGAGAAAAGATAACTTTGGAGGTTGACAGATATATAAATTTCTTTAACTGTAGTGATCATTTGTCTATCTACATATTTATATATCAAAACATCATGGGGCCAGCACTGTGATGCAGTGGGTCAAAGCCCGGGCCTGTAGTGCAAGCATCCCATACAGGCGCAGGTTCAAGACCTGGCTGTTCCACTTCTGATCCAACTCCCTGCTGGTGTGCCTGGGAAGGCAGAGGAGGATGGCCCAAGCCCTTGGGCCCTTGCACCTTTGTGGGAGGCCCAGAAGAAGCTCCTGGCTCGTGGCTTCTGATGGCTCATCTCCAGCCATTGTGGCCATTTGGGAAGTGAACCAGCAAATGGAAGACCTCTCTCTCTCTTTCTCTCTCTCTCTCTCTCTCTTTCTCTCTCTACCTCTCCATAACTCTTTCAAATAAATAAACTAAATCTATAAAAAAATTAAAAAATCATCATGGCACACAGCTCAAATATATGCAATAAAATAAAATTGTAACAAAGAGAAATGCTGCAATTAAACATGGGCTAAAAACTTGATCAGACATCTCACAAACAAATGTATACATGTGAATGACCAATATGCAAATGAAAAAGTGTCCAACTTAAAGAGTTATCGGATAAACCACAGTAGAAACACAATGGGATGCTGCTATATATCCTCTAGAATGGCTAAAGTTAAAAGCACTGACAATATCAAAGTTTCTATACATCAGGACAACCAAGAGTCTTATACATTGCTGTCAGGAGTACAAAATAAGATGGTACAATCACTTTGGAAAATTGGGAATTTCTTGTAATGTTAAACACACCCTGTCTAATACTAAAACAGACATTGAAGAACAAAACAAAACAGAAACAAGCATGCAAAAATCTATATAAGGACACTTATAGCATTTTTATTACAAAAATTTCAAAACAACCAAAATGTCCATTGACAGGAAGTTGAATTTTAAAAATTGTGGTATATTGGCATATGTGCTAAAAAACCACTCAGCAATTACAAAAAATGAGTGAACTAGTGATACTTGCAACAACGCAGATGAATCTCAAAAATATAATGATAGGCCGGCGCTGCAGCTCACTAGGCTAATCCTCCGCCTGCGGCACTGGCACCCCGGGTTCTAGTCCCAGTTGGGCCTCTGGTTCTGTCCCGGTTGCTCCTCTTCCTGTCAAGCTCTCTGCTGTGGCCTGGGAAGGCAGTGGATGATGGCCCAAGTGCTTGGGCCCTACACCTGCATGGGAGACCAGGAGGAAGCACCTGGCTCCTGGCTTCGGATCAGCACAGCGCACCAGCCATAGTGGCCATTTGAGGGGTGAGCCAACAGAAGGAAGACCTTTCTCTCTGTCTCTCCCTCTCTCACTAACTCTGCCTGTCAATATATATATATATATATATATATATATATATATATATATGTAATGATGGAAGGAAGGAAGAATGCAAGAAGCAAAAAGCACATATTGTACGGCTCTATTGGGCAGAAGGTTTAGAACAGGCAAAAGTGAGCTTTGTTGGTAGAAATCAGACCTGTAGTTGCAACAAGAGAGCAATTTGAGGCGTGATTTAGAAAACATGTGGAGACTCCCTGTGGCAGTAGGAACAATGGGTGACTTGATTTTGCTTAAAAATATTTCTTAAAGTCATCAAATAGCACACTTAGGATATAAGTGCATTTCTTAATATGTAAACTACACCTCAAATAAATAATTCATTGAAACAATAATTTTAGAGACAAATTGTGCTTAGAAGATAGTTTCCCCAAGTCAACTTCCCATTGAAATGTCTATCCATAGAAAAATTTCCCCGAAACAGCTGAACAGCAATAAGGGATCAGGTAAGTCACATATGACATCCATCAAAAATGCTAAACTGTTACAAATGATGCTACAGGAAACATTTGTTCCCATGCAGTCTGATTCCCATTTTGGAAAAACCATTTCCTTATGTGTGTATATGTATAACAAAAAGGCTAAAGGAATTTATATCAAAATGTTCTCAATTTCTGGATAGTCAAATTAGATAGCATTTGGCCCCTGCCACCCATCTGGGGGACCCCATGAATTCCTGGCTTCAATTGCAGACATCTGGGGAGTAAACCAATAGATCAAAATTCTCTCTCTCTCGCTCTACTGTTATTTTTTATTGAACAACAACAATGTGTTTCTTCCACATTGTGCAGTGGAAGGCATGCACTCCTTGAACCCAAAGAGGTATAGGTACCAATCCTGACTTTTCCAGTTTTTAACAGTGTGCTCATGGGCAAATTACTCATGCTTCTTGGCCTCCATTGCCACATCTGAAAAATACAGGTAACAATATTTATCTAACAAATACAAGAGATATTAGATAGTGTACATGAAATGCTTTTGTTTATTTTTTATCTACAGTTTCATTATCTGAGTCACCATATTTGTTCTTTAAGCTCATGAGGCTTCCTTTGCAGTGTACAAGCTTCTTAGCTTGATGCAATCGCATTTCTCTAGTTTTGCTTTGATGGCGTGTGCTTCTGGGGTCTTTTCCAAGAAGTCTTTGCCTATGCCAATATCTTGCAGAGTTTCCCCAATGTTCTCCTCTGGTAAATTGATGGTATCAGCTCATAGATTGAGATCCTTGATCGATGTTGAATTGATTTTTCCATAAGGTGTGTGGTAGGGGTCTTGTTTCAAACTTCTGCCTGCAGAGATTCAATTTTACCAGCACCATTTGCTGAAGAGACTGTCCTTTTTCCACGGACTGATTTTTAGCTCCTTTGTCAAGGATTAGTTGGTTGGACATGCATGGATTGATTTCTGGAGTTTCTATTCTGTTCCATTGGTCTGCATGTCTATTTTTCTGCCAGTACCAGGCTGTTTTGATTATAACTGTCCTGTAATATGTCTTGAAATCTGGTATTGTGATGTCTCTGGCTTTGTTGTTATTGTATAAAATTTCTTTTGCTATTCAAGGTCCTCTTTTGGTTCCATTTGAATTTTAGCATCTTTTTTTCCAGATATGAGAAGAATGCAACTGGTATTTTGATTTGCATAGCATTGGATCTGTAAATTGCTCTCAGTAATATGAACATTTTATGATACTTATTCTTCCAATCCATGAACAAGGAAGATTTTTCCTTTGTTGTGTGTGTCTTCTTTTTCTTTTTTTTTTAACTTTTATTTAATGAATATACGTTTCCAAAGTACGAATAATGGATTACTATGGCTTCCCCCCATACCGTCCCTCCCACCCACAACCCTCCCCTTTCCCACTCCCTCTCCCCTTCCATTCACATCAAGATTCATTTTCGATTATCTTAATATACAGAAGATCAGCTTAGTATATTAAGTAAGGATTTCAACAGTTTGCTCCCACACAGAAACATAAAGTGAAAAATAATAGATGATTTTTTTTTAATGATGATGAAATCAGATCAGACCTATTGTCATGTTTAATCCCAGTGAGAGTCAAGTTGGGAGTTGATAGTTTCTTTTCTTTTTTTTTTCTATTTTTTTTTTTTTTTACAGAGGATCAGTTTAGTATGCATCAAGTAAAGATTTCAACAGTTTGCACCCCCATAGAAACACAAAGTGAAATATATTGTTTGAGTACTCGTTATAGCATTAAATCTCAATACACAGCACATTAAGGACAGAGATCCTACATGAGGAGTAAGTGCACAGTGACTCCTGTTGTTGACTTTACCAATTGACACTCCTGTCTATGGCATCAGTAATCACCCTATGCTCCAGTCATGAGTTTCCAAGGCTATGGAAGCCCTCTGAGTTCTCCGATTCTTATCTTGTTCAGACAAGGTCATAGTCAAAGTGGAGGTTCTCTCCTCCCTTCAGAGAAAGGTACCTCCTTCTTTGAAGACCTGTTCTTTCCACTGAGATCTCACTCACAGAGATCTTTTGCCAGAGTGTCTTGGCTTTCCATGCCTGAAATACTCTCATGGGCTTTTCAGCCAGATCCGAGTGCCTTTAGGGCTGATTCTGAGGCCAGAGTGCTATTTAGGACATCTGCCATTCTATGAGTCTGCTGAGTATCTCGCTTCCCATGTTGGATCACTCTCCCCTTTATTTATTCTATCAGTTAGTGTTAGCAGGTACTAGACTTGCTTATGTGCTCCCTTTGACTCTTAGTCCTTTCATTATGATCAGTTGTGAACTGAAATTGATCACTTGGACTGGTGAGATGGCATTGGTACATGCCACCTTGATGGGATTAAATTGGAGTCCCCTGGTATGTTTCTAGCTCTACCATTTGGGGCAAGTCAGCTTGAGCATGTCCCAAATTATATATCTCTTCCCTCTCTTATTCCTACTCTCATGTTCAACAGGGATCACATTTCAGTTAATTTTCAACACTTAAGAATAACTGTGTATTAATTACAGAATTAAACCAGTCATATTAAGTAGAACAGACAAAAAAACTACTAAGAGGGATAATGTATTAAGTTGTTCATTAACAGTCAGGGCTATGCTGATCAAGTCACCATTTCCCATAGTGTCCATTCCACTTCAACAGGTTTCCTTTTTGGTGTTCAGTCAGTTGTCACCGATCAGGGAGAACATATGGTATTTGTCCCTTTGGGACTGGGTTATTTCACTCAGCATGATGTGTTCCAGATTCCTCCATTTTGTTGCAAATGACTGGATTTCGTTGTTTCTTACTGCGGTATAGTATTCTAAAGAGTACATATCCCATAATTTCTTTATCCAGTCTACCGTTGATGGGCATTTAGGTTGGTTCCAGGTCTTAGCTATTGTGAATTGAGCTGCAATAAACATTAGGGTGCAGACCGCTTTTTTGTTTGCCAATTTAAATTCCTTTGGGTAAATTCCAAGGAGTGGGATGGCTGGGTCGAACGGTAGGGTTATCTTCAGGTTTCTGAGGAATCTCCAGACTGACTTCCATAGTGGCTTGACCAGTTTGCATTCCCACCAACAGTGGGTTAGTGTCCCTTTTTCCCCACATCCTCGCCAGCATCTGTTGTTGGTAGATTTCTGAATGTGAGCCATTCTAACCGGGGTGAGGTGGAACCTCATTGTGGTTTTGATTTGCATTTCCCTGATTGCTAATGACCTTGAACATTTTTTCATGTGCCTGTTGGCCATTTGGATTTCCTCTTTTGAAAAATGTCTATTGAGGTCCTTGGCGCATCTCTTAATTGGGTTGTTGGTTTTGTTTTTGTGGAGTTTCTTGATCTCTTTGTAGATTCTGGTTATTAACCCTTTATCTGTTGCATAGTTTGCAAATATTTTTTCCCATTCTGACGGTTGTCTCTTCACTCTCCTGACTGTTTCTTTTGCAGTACAGAAACTTCTCAATTTGATGCAATCCCAATAGTTAATTTTGGCTTTGACTGCCTGTGCCTCCCGGGTCTTTTCCAGAAACTCTTTGCCTGTGCCAATATCTTGAAGGGTTTCTCCAATGTTCTCTAATAACTTGATGGTGTCAGGTCGTAGATTTAGGTCTTTAATCCATGTTGAGTGGATTTTTGTGTAAGGTGTAAGGTAGGGGTCTTGCTTCATGATTCTGCATGTGGAAATCCAATTTTCCCAGCACCATTTATTGAATAGACTGTCCTTGCTCCAGGAAGTAGTTTTAGATCCTTGATCAAATATAAGTTGGCTGTAGATGTTTGGGTTGATTTCTGGTATTTCAATTCTGTTCCATTGGTCTATCCATCTGTTTCTGTACCAGTACCATGCTGTTTTGATTACAACTGCCCTGTAGTATGTCCTGAAATCTGGTATTGTGATGCCTCCGGCTTTGTTTTTGTTGTACAAGATTGCTTTAGCTATTCGAGGTCTCTTGTGCCTCCATATAAATTTCAGCACCAATTTTTCCAGATCTGAGAAGAAGGTCTTCGGTATCTTGATTGGTATTGCATTGAATCTATAAATTGCTTTTGGGAGAATGGACATTTTGATGATATTGATTCTTCCAATCCATGAGCATGGAAGATGTTTCCATTTTTTGGTATCCTCTTCTATTTCTTTCTTTAAGGTTTTGTAATTTTCATTGTAGAGATCTTTAACGTCCTTGGTTAAGTTTATTCCAAGGTGTTTGATTGTTTTTGTAGCTATTGTGAATGGGATTGATCTTAGAAGTTCTTCCTCAGCCATGGCATTGTCTGTGTATACAAAGGCTGTTGATTTTTGTGCATTGATTTTATACCCTGCTACTTTGCCAAACTCTTCTATGAGTTCCAATAGTCTCTTAGTAGAGTTCTTTGGGTCCCCTAAATACAGAATCATGTCATCTGCAAAGAGGGAGAGTTTGAGTTCTTCCTTCCCAATTTGTATCCCGTTAATTTCTTTTTCTTGCCTAATAGCTCTGGCTAGAACCTCCAGAACTATATTGAATAGCAGTGGTGAGAGTGGACATCCCTGTCTGGTCCCAGATCTCAGTGGAAATGCTTCCAACTTTTCCCCATTCAATAGGATGTTGGCTGTGGGTTTTTCATAGATTGCTTTGATTGTCTTGAGGAATGTTCCTTCCAAACCCAGTTTGCTTAGAGTTTTCATCATGAACGGGTGTTGTATTTTATCAAATGCTTTCTCGGCATCTATTGAGATAATCATATGGTTTTTCTTCTGCAGTCTGTTAATGTGGTATATCACATTGATTGTCTTGCGCACATTAAACCATCCCTGCATACCAGGGATAAATCCCACTTGGTCTGGGTGGATGATCTTTCTGATGTGTTGTTGCATTCTAGTGGCGAGAATTTTATTGAGGATTTTTGCATCTATGTTCATCAGGGATATTGGTCTGTAATTCTCTTTCAGTGCTGCATCTTTTTCCGGCTTAGGAATTAAGGTGATGCTGGCTTCATAGAAAGAATTTGGGAGGATTCCCTCTTCTTCGATTGTTCTGAATAGTTTGAGAAGAATTGGAGTTAGTTCTTCTTTAAATGTCTGGTAGAATTCAGCAGTGAATCCATCTGGTCCTGGGCTTTTCTTTGTTGGGAGGGCCTTTATTACTGTTTCAATTTCTGTCTCAGTTATGGGTCTGTTTAGGTTTTCGATGTCTTCCTGGTTCAATTTAGGTAGGTTGCATGTGTCCAGGAATCTATCCATTTCTGATAGGTTTCCCTGTTTGCTGTCATACAAGTCCTTGTAGTAATTTCTGATGATTCTTTTTATTTCTGTAGTGTCTGTTGTTACGTTTCCTTTTTCATCTCTGATTTTATTAATTTGGGTCTTTTCTCTTCTTTTTTTAGTTAGTTGGGCCAATGGGGTGTCAATTTTGTTTATTTTTTCAAAAAACCAGCTCCTCGTTTGGCTGATTTTTTGTAATGTTTTTCTTGATTCAATCCTGTTGATTTCTTCTCTGATTTTAATTATTTCTCTTCTCCTACTAGATTTGGGTCTGGTTTGCTGTAGGTTTTCTAGATCCTTGAGGTGAATAGAAAGCTCATCTATTTGGTGCCTTTCCAATTTCTTGATGTAGGCACCTATTGATATAAACTTTCCTCTTAACACTGCTTTTGCTGCGTCCCATAAGTTTTGGTATGTTGTGCTGTTATCCTCATTTACTTCCAGAAAGTTTTTGATTTCTCTTTTGATTTCTTCTATGACCCATTGTTCATTCAGGAGCATGTTGTTCAATCTCCATGTGTTTGCGTATGCTCTAGGGATTCCTGAGTTGTTCATTTCCAACTTCATTCCTTTATGGTCTGAGAAGCTGCATGGTATGATTCTAATTCTTTTGAATTTGCTGAGACTTGCTTTATGGCCTAGTATATGGTCAATCCTAGAGAAGGTTCCATGTACTGCTGAGAAGAATGTATAATCTTTAGCTGTAGGATTGAAAGTTCTGTATATATCTGTTAGATCCATTTGGGCTATGGTGTCGTTTAAATCTACTGTATCCTTGTTGATCTTCTGTCCTATTGATCTGTCTATTTCTGAGAGTGGAGTATTGAAGTCCCCCAGTACTATTGTATTGGGGTCTAAGTCTCCCTTTAAGTCCGTTAACAAATCTTTTAGATAAACCGGTGCCCTGTAGTTAGGTGCATATACATTGATAATTGTTATATCTTCCTGTTGAATTGATCCCTTAATCATTATGTAGTGTCCCTCTTTGTCTCTCTTAACGGTTTTTGTGGTAAAGTTTATGGTGTCTGATATTAAGATGGCTACGCCTGCTCTTTTTTCATTTCTGTTGGCATGGTATATCTTTTTCCAGCCTTTCACTTTCAGTCTGTATGGATCTTTGTTGGAAAGATGTGTTTCTTGTAAGCAGCAAATAGATGGGTTTTGTTCCTTAACCCAATCAGCCAAACGGTGTCTTTTAACTGGACAGTTCAGGCCATTCACGTTCAATGTGACTAATGATAAGTGGTAACTTTGCCCTGCCATTTGCCAAAGATAAGTTCTAATATATGCTTTGAATTCCCTGTGATCTTTTGCTGTGAGCTTTCCTTCCTTGGTTTCCTTCCTTTACCTTCTTTCATATTGATGACCGTGTTTCTTTGTTTCTGTGTGTAACACATCTTTAAGCATCTTTTGCAGGGCTGGACGAGTGGCAACAAATTCTTTCAATTTCTGTTTGTTATGAAAAGTCTTTATTTCACCTTCATTCACAAATGATAGCTTTGCAGGATATAATATTCTGGGCTGGCAGTTGTTCTCTCTTAGTACCTGGGCTATATCTCGCCATTCCCTCCTAGCTTGTAGAGTTTCTGATGAGAAGTCAGCTGTGAGTCTGATTGGAGATCCCCTGAGAGTAATCTGACGTTTCTCTCTTGCACATTTTAGGATCTTTTCTTTATGTTTCACTGTGGAGAGTTTGATTACGACGTGTCGTGGTGAGGATCTCTTTTGGTCGTGTTTAATAGGGGTTCTGTGAGCTTCCTGTACTAGGATTTCTCTGTCCTTCTCCAAACCTGGGAAATTTTCTGCTAATATCTCACTAAAAAGGCCTTCTAATCCTTTCTCCCTCTCCATGCCTTCAGGAACTCCTAGAACCCGAATGTTGGGTTTTTTAATAGTATCCTGAAGATTCCCGACAATATGTTTCAGATTTCTAATTTCCTCTTCTTTTCTTTGGTCTGACTGTATCCTTTCCTGTTCTCTGTCTTCTAAGTCCGATATTCTCTCTTCTGCTTCCCCCATTCTGTTTGTAAGGCTCTCTATTGTGTTTTTCATTTGATCTATTGAATTCTTCACTTCAGTCACTATCCCAGTTTCCTGTTGTACTAGTTGTTTCGTTTCATTTTGATTCCTCCTTAATATTTCATTTTCACGAGAGAGATTTTCTATCTTATCCATTAAGGATTTCTGTAGTTCAAGAATTTGTTTTTGAGAACTTCTTAATGTTCTTATCAATTTTTTGAGATCTGCTTCTTGCATTTCTTCTATGTCATCATCCTCATAATCTTGAATTGGGGTGTCTTTTTCATTTGAGGGCTTCATGGTGACTTCCTTGTTTTTATTACCTTGGTTTTTGCGTTTGTTATTTGTCATATTGGAGATATTTGGTTTCTTCACTGTGGTGCTTTTTCTTGTTATACTATGACTCTAGATTAAGTGGACTATCTGTTTTTGATGGAGCCTTAGGGCTTGAGATGGGTGTGGCCTGAGAGCTCTGTTTGGTGTGCCAAAGGTGACACTCCCAGGTTAGGCGTGGTAAACCTCTCTCTCTCTCTCTCTCTCTCTCTCTCTTTTTTTTTTGATTCAAAAGGGAAGTTATTCTGCACAGCTGAACGAAGTTGGAGGCAGTTAGCAGGCAAATGATATACCCACAGGAGCCAGAGATCGGAAGCTCTTTCCCAAGGACCACACAGGGAATCTGTTCGGCCCTCAGAGTGAGCTCAAATTCTCCTTCAGTCTCCCACTGGGTTGCCAAAGTTACGGAATTGTAGCGTCTCTGGAGAGTGCTCACGTGAATTCCGTGAGTTCTCTCCCCCACCGTCTCTTTTTTCACAGTCTCAGTTCAGTAGCACCACAAATTTACTAGGTCCTAATCTCCTGTTAATTCCCCCCGCCCAGAGTCAGGTTTTTCTGCTAGGCTCAGGGCCGGTGCAGACCTGAGGTCGCTCTGCTTATGACGTATGTCCAAGATGGCGCCTGCTCTTTGTCTTGCTCGCCCTTGAGAGGTGAGCGGAGAGAGAGAAACCCGTGTCCGTACCAGTCACCTTTTTTTTTTTTTCCCTCTCTCTCTCTTCCAGTAAGCTTGGTGAAGTCCCCCCCCTCCCTGGGGGTCGTTCCCTCTAGTCTCCTCTCTCCGCTTGCCTGCCGGTGTCTCAGGTTATTGAGGTTCGGCTCACCTCGCGTTCCAGTGCTGGTGTGTTGAGTCTGCCGCTGGTGTCCCGAACTGTGGGCTCCCACGCTCTCCACGCAGGTCTGCTCCCCTTCCAGCCCCGATCTGTGGACTCGGAGCCCTGGACGTCCCAAGTCTCCCCGCTGTTGCACTCCCCTTCGAGCACTTGCGCGCAGACCCTGCAGCTTGCGCAGCTCAGTCCCGCGGCTCGGCTTCCGCGGCTCGGTCCCGCGGCTCGGTCCTGCAGCTCGGCTTTCACGCGCACGGTGGGCGACCTTGTTCTCCCAGTAGGTCCTCCGATTCACGCCCACTGGATCCAGAAGAGTTTTGTCTGCAATATTTTCCTGGTTCTTTTTTCTGAGGCTACCGTAACTCCCCTTTTATTAAACTAAATTTTCCCGGACTATCGGTGCGCGCCCTCACTATTCCGCCATCTTGGCTCCGCCCCTGTGTCTTCTTTTTCTTTCCTTAATGTTTTATAATTTTCATCATAGAGATTTTTTTCACGTCATTGATTAAATTTATTCCAAGGTATTTAAATGTTTTTGAAGCTATTGTGAATGAGGTTGATGTTACAAGTTCTTTTTCAGCCATGGTATTATCTGTGTATGCAAAGGCTATTGATTTTTTGTGTTTATTTTATATCCTGCTACTTTACCAAACTCTTCTCTGAGTTCCAATAGTCTCTTGGTGCAGTCTTTTGGTTCTCCTATATATAGATTCATGTCATCTTCAAACAGGGATAATTTGACTTCCTCCTTTCCAATTTGTATCCCTTTGATTTCCTTTTCTTGCCTCTGGCTAAAACGTCCAGGACTGTATTGAATAGCAGTGGTGAAAGTGGGCATCTTATCTGATTTCAAATCTTAATGGAAATGCTTCCAACTTTTTCCCATTCAATATGATGTTGTCTGTGGGTTTGTTGTAAATTACCTTGATTGTGTTGAGGGATGGTCCTTCTATATCCAATTTGCTTACAGTCTTTATCATGAAAGGATGATATATTTTATCAAATGCTTTCTCTGCATCTATTGAGATAATCATACAGCTTCTATTCATCAATTTGTTAATATGATGTGTCACATATACTGATTTGTGAATATTGAACTGTCCCTGCATACCATGGATAAATCCCACTAGATTAGGTGAATGATCTTACTGATGTTGCTGGATTCACTTAGCTAGGAATTTTTTGAGGATTTTTGCGTCTATGTTCATCAGGGAAATTGGTTCATAGTTCTTTTTCTCTGTTGTATCTTTTTCTGGTTTAGGAATTAAGGTGATGCTGGCTTCCTAGAAGAATTTTTGGAGGATTGTTCCCCTCTCTGTTGTTTTGAATAGCTTTAGAAGAATTGGAATTAGTTCTTCTTTAAAAGTCTGGTAGAATTCAGCAGTGAAGCCATACAGTCCTGGGCTTTTCTTTGTTGGGAGGGTCTTTATTACTTATTCAATCTCTGTCTTGGCATAAAAATAGGCCTATAAACGAATGGAACAGAATAGAAACTCCAGAAAACAATCCATTCATCTCCAATCAACTAATCTTTGATAAAGGAGTTAAAACCAATCCCTGGAGAAAGGACAGTCTATTTAACAAATGGTGCTGGGAAAACTGGATCTCTGCATGCAGAAGTATGAAACAAGACCCTACAATGCACCTTATAGAAAATCAACTAAAATGTGTCAAGGATCTAAGTCTATGACCTGATACCATCAAGTTACTAGAGGAAAACATTGGGGAAACTTTATAAAACATTGGCATAGGCAAAGATCTTTTGGAAAAGACCCCAGAAGCACAGGTAATCAAAATCAGAATTGACAAATGGGATTGCAACAAGCTGAGAAGCTTCTATACTAAATTAAAAAAAAAAATTTCAGCAAAGTGGAGAGACAGAATAGGAAAAATATTTGCAATCTATGAAAATGATAGAAGATTAATACCCAGAATCTGAAGAACTCAAGAAACTCAATAACAAATAAAACAATCAGGTTATGAAAAATGCAAAGGAAAACTGTTGAAATCATTACTTAATATATTCTAAATTGATCTTCTATATATAAAGATAATTGAAAATGAATCTTGATGTGAATGGAATGGGAGAGGGAGCGGGAGACGGGAGGGTTGCAGGTGGGAGGGAAGTTATGGGGAGGAAAAAGCCATTGTAATCCATAAGCTGTACTTTGGAAATTTATATTTATTAAATAAAAGTTAAAAGAAAAAGAAAGATACAAAGGATTTAAACAGTCATTTTTCAAAAGAGGAAATTCAAATGGCCAACAGACACTTGAAAAAAAAAAAAAACGCTCAGGATCACTAGCCATCAGGGAAATGCAAATCTAGACCACAATGAGGTTTTCCCTCATCCCAGTGAGCATGGCTCTCATACAGAAATCAACAAATGCTGGTGAGGATGTGAGGGGAAAAGTTACCCTATCCGCTGTTGTTGGGGATGTAAACTAGTGCAGCCATTGTGGAAGACAGTATGGAGATAGCTCAGAAATCTGAAAATTAATATACCATATGACCCAGCAATTCCACTCCTGAGAATTTACCCCCCAAAAATGAAATTAGCAAAAGAAAGAATTCTTTGCATGTCCATGTTCATTGCAGCTCAATTCCCAATAGCTAAGATATGGAATTAACCTAAATGTCCCTCAGTTGATGTCTGGATAAACAAATTAGGGTATATATACACTATGGAATACTACTCAGTGGTTAAAAAAGAAAAGTAATCCTGTCTTTTGCACCAAAGTGAATGCAACTGGAAACCATTATACTTAATGAAATAAGTCAGTACAAAAAAGACAGATAACATATGTTTTCCCTGATCTGGGGTAACTAATAGAGTACCTAAAATGTAATATATTGGAGTGAAACGGAAATTTTGAGGTTTGATGATTGTTTACTGCCCTAGTCTGTACTATTGAGGAACAGTGTTTCTTTCTTCATAGTGGTCGTTGAACACTTTAGTTAGTGTAGGGTTAATCTTATGAGTATAAAATAAACTGAAAATAGATCTTTGTAAAAATTAAGAATAGGTATAGGAGAGGGAGGAGGAAGAAATTTGGGAGTGTGGTCAGGAGGGAGAGAAGGGTGGGAAGTATCTCTATGTTCCTAAATCTGTGTACATGAAATACATGAAATGTGTTCACCTTTAAATTTTTTTTTTAAATTAAAGAAGAAAAGGTTCATTAGGCTGGCATTTTGGGTTTTTGTTTGTTTTGTTTCTTCATAGTGGCCCCAGGGCCTAGAATAGCACCTGACGTTTAGGAGGATCTTGGTATTTATGAATAAATAAGTAAATTAAAAAGATACAAAATCAGGATGTGCATGTACATAAGCACCTTTCACTGAGGATTTTGAAAGCAGAACTGTTACTCCTGAGCATTGGCCACAGCTGCAGTTGTACATGTTGGTGCTGTTTCGCTGCTCTCCTCTTTCTGCTAAGTTATGGATGGGAAATGCCACGTGCTGTGCCCATTTTTGCTCTGCCTTGCATGGGCAGCATCCGACAGATTCCCTGAAATGAGTAAGCAATTAAAATAACTATTTATGAATAAGTAGAAGAATTTTCCATTTCCAACCAGAAATACTTTGTTCATTGGCATTTATAGACATTTTTAAATTATCTATTTTATTGTATTTGAAAGGCAGAGAGACAAAGATCTTGGCATCCACTGGTTTACTCCCCAAATACTGGAAACGCCCAGAGATGTGACAGACCGAAGCTAGGAGCCAGACACTCAATTCATTCTCCCATGTAGCTAGCAGGGATCCAACGACTTGAACCTGTTGTCTCCCAATGGGCACATTAGCAGGAAACTAGAATCAGGAACGAAGCTAAGACTCCATCCCAAACACTCAGATGTAGAATGTAGGGGTCCCAAGTGACATCTTAACCAATGCACCAAATACCCACACCTGTCCATTGGTATTCTGTTTCCCAGTAGATGTTATTACTCACTCCTCCGAAAATGTACATTTCCCTTTGTATTTATCAGGTTCAGCACTACCACCTCCAACATTACCTCCTCCCTGTACACCCCTCCCATGTCCAAGGGTTAGTGAATGCTTAAAGCTGAGAAGAGCCAGGAGCGGCATCCGCCGCTGGGTGTTGATGCTAATTTCCTGTGATAATTTTGGTAGTGATGGACGGGTGGAAGAGATCCCACTGTGGGATTTTTTTGAGTACCTGTACTAAAATGGTCTTGTATGTCCCACCTAACAGGAACAGCAGGTGCTTCCCTGCCAATCCCTTGATGCACACCTTTTTCTGCCTTGGCTCCTTCTGCATTGCCCCAAAGTCCAATGCCTCACTCATTTCCACACCCAGTCAGCAGCGGGCTTTTCCCTTTCCATAGCTTCCTTTCTGTTACAGCCTCTCAGGAGCAGCTTTTTGCCTCAACCCCAAGATGCTCTGTCATTTCTCTACAGCCTCCACCCCTCCCACCCCACCCCACCCAGGCCCCTCGGCACCTTGCTGTGAAGGCCAGTGTATAAGCACCTTTTCCTTTGCTATTACATACTATCTGAGGCTGGGTACTATACTTTATAAAGAAGAGAGGTTTATGGAGCTCACAGTTTTGGAAGCTGAAAGTCCATACAGCATTGATGCCAGCTCTGGCAAGGGCCCCCTTCACTATACTACATCATGGTGGTGTCATCACAGCAGGAGCACTGATGGGAGGGAGAGATCACGTAGAAAGACAGGAAACCAGAGAGCAACTCCGGGAACCGGCTTGCCTTTTTAAAACAACGCTGTGCTTATGGCCTAAGGACCTCCCACCAGGCCCCACCTCTTTTTTTATAAGATGTAATTATTTAAAAGGCAGAGTAACAAGAAAGAGGAAGGGTTGGCGCTGCAGCTCACTAGGCTAATCCACCACCTGTGGCACCGGCACCCCGGGTTCTAGTCCTGGTTGGGGCACTGGATTCTGTCCCAGTTGCTCCTCTTCCTGTCCAGCTCTCTGCTGTGGCCTGGGAAGGCAGTGGAGGATGGCCCAAGTGCTTGGGCCCTGCACCCACATGGGAGACCAGGAGGAAGCACCTGGCTCCTGGCTTCGGATTGGCGCAGCGCGCCAGCCGTAGCAGCCATTTGGGGGGTGAACGAACAGAAAAAGGAAGACCTTTCTCTCTGTCTCTCTCTCTCACTGTCTAACTCTACCTGTGCAAAAAAAAAAAAAAGTGAAGAAAAGAAACAGACAGATGGAAAAAGGCATTTTCCTTCCACTGGTTCACTGCCCAAATGACCACAACATCTGGCATCTGGAACTGGAATCAGGAGTCTGGAACTCCAACTAGGTCTCCTATGGGAACCATCTTCTGCTGCTTTCCCAGGAGCATTAGCAGGGATCTGGTTCATAAATGGAGTAACCAGGACTTGAACTAGTGCTGTGATAGAGGATGCTGTCAAGGCAGGTGGCAGTTAACCCACTCTTCTATAACACTGACCCCAGGCCCCGCCTCTCAAAAGTACGGCCCCTCAACTCTGCCACACTGAGGATACACTGAGATCTGGAGGTGGAAAGTGAAGTCTTTTTTTTTTCTCTCTACTTCAAGGTCAAAGTATTTATCAAAGTTCCTGTCTTGGTCTCCTTCTGGGAAATGTGCAGTCTCAAAAAGCGTTAAAGAGACTCACATCACTTGCCAAGCAGCGTGACAGAATTGAGACTGAATTTAAAAGACATTCTGGAGGAGATGCTGGCACCTTGAGTGAAAAAAAAAAGTCATAAAAAGAGAATCTGGAGTGTGCCTAACAATCACAGCTAAGATTTCCCAGTGACAGCACGCATCCTGGCATGATGTCTATCAAGAGAGGTTAAAAGACGCGATTTGAAAAGCTGGAAGGACTTGCCCTTCCTCGGAGACATTGGCTTCTCCGTGAGTCACAGGACAGCAAGAACGAGCTCACTCTATAGGATTAATTGCCAGACCACAACACCCAGAGAAAAAACACTGAGGCAATACTTCAACAGCAAAAGTTAGCTTTGGAAACCTAACTATATCTACCAAAGGTCATGTTAGCAGTGATGCAATATAGACATTTCTGAGACAGATCGGCCAAGTGGTGGCTGCTTCGTATCTTGTAAAAACTCCCATAGGGTCTGCAACATGTTGCAGAGGGTTAAGCTGTCACTCGCAAGGCCAGCATCGCATATCAGAGCGCCAGTTCAACGCCTGACTTCTCTTACTTCTGATCCAGCTCTTCATTAAAGCCCAAGGGAAGTTAGTAGACAATGGCCCAGGAAATTTGGGCCCCTGACATCTATGTGGGAAACCCACATACACACACACACACACAGAACGCTACCTTTCAAACAAATAAACTCCCACAGCCTTCTTTAAAATTTGAAGCAGTCTACTCTTTAGAGTTGTCTAAGAGTATCTTTGTAGCTGTTTCCTGTGCATGCTGAGTGTGTGAGTTTGTGTGTGTCATGTGTGTGGTATGGATGCCTACAGGCGTAGGAAGAGGAAGAATCTGTACATTTCTAGTTCCACTTCAAAATGTGGCCCTTGTGCAAAAAGGAGCAAGTCAGCAGATCTTGTGCCTTAAAAGGTGACCTAGGGATGGACGCTCAGCACGGTGGCTTAAGTTGCCACTTGGGGCATCAGCATCCCTTATCAGAGTGCCTGGGTTCAAGTCCCCGATGCTCAGCTTCTGACCCAGCTTCCTAGGAGGCAGCAGTGATGATTCAGGTACTTAGATCCCTGGCACCCACGTGGGAGATCTACATTGAGTTCCCAGCTCCTGGCTCTAGGCTGACCTATCCCTGGCCATTGTGAGCACTTAAAGTGTGAACCAGTGGATGCAACATCTCTCTCCATATGTCTCTCTAGCTCTGTATCTCGGTCTTTCAATTAAAAACATGTGAATGACTCCAGGTCCTGTTTGATGTATAATAAATGTCCAATAAATACTTGTTATATGGAATTGGGGGGATGTGGTCTTTTGAGGCATTACTTATCTCTCCTGTAAAAGGCAGACTTCCAAGCTGCAGAAGGGATCTCTGACAGATACATGAAGATCCTCCTTATGGAAAGAATAGAGCAGTGAATACCAAAGGGTAGAGGAGACAGAGGAACAGGGACAGATAGTTCAATGAGTACAGTGTTACAGTGAGATAGCAAGATCATGTTCAGTGTTCAGTCACACAGTAGAGCAACTATAATTAACAATGACATACATTTTTAAGTAATTAGAAGATTTTAGTGTCCGGACCACAAATAGATGATGGATATGATAATTACTCTATTTTTTTTTTTGTTAAGACTTTTTTATTTGTTTACTTGATAGAGTTACAGAGAGGCAGAGGCAGAAAGAGAGAGAGAGAGAGAGAGGTCTTCCATGCTCTGGCTCACTCCCCAGATGGCTGCAATGGCCAGAGCTGCACTGATCCGAAGCCAGGAGCCAGGAGCTTCCTCCAGGTCTTCCACATGGGTACAGGGGCCCAAGCACGTGGGCCATCTTCTACAGTTTTTCCAGGCCATAGCAGAGAGCTGGATCAGAAGTGGAGCAGCTGGGACCTGAACCAATTCCCATATGGGATGCCGGCACTGCAGGTGCCAGCCTCACCCACTACGCCACAGTGCCAGCCCATATGCTAATTACTCTAATTTAATCATTATACAGTATCTACATGTATCAAAACATCACATTGCATCCCATAAACCTGTATAAAAGTGTGACAATCCGAAAGTTAAAACAGAACACCCAAAATGAATGTGCTCACTCTCCAAAAAAACTCAAAAATGCAAAAAAAAAAAAATCCAACTTAGAAGTCATTTTGATGCACTTTCTCAGACTGTTGGGTTTTTGGCTGAACATAGTAAAAACATGTAAATTGTGAATATAACAATAAGGTGAGAAAGTTGTGAATGTGACAAAACTTCTGGATGGACCCTGAGGACCTTCTTGGTCTTCCTCACCCGCCACCTCCACGTCCGCCCTGAGTGGTTTGGTGGGCAAGGTCCAACAGTTGCTTGTGTGTTTTCCAAGTGAATTAGATACTGAAGTATCCCAGGCACTCAGAGATGTCCCCTCACATCAGGAGGTACTCAGGCAATGCACAAAATGTCCAGCCTGGCTTCCCTCGCGGAGCAATCGCTCATCTCCTGTCCACAGCAGGGCCTCTGGAAACTTCTCAGAAAGTCACAGCATCCCTCGGAGGAGGCCAGTCAACACCAGCACTGGAGGCGAGTGCTGATGCCCTGGGATCCAATCCACGTGCAAATGTGGTTTCTCTCTGACAGCACACAGCTGCATCTGCCTTCCAACCGCATCTCCAGGGAGCTCTTCTGGGTGTTCTCTGATGCCTGTCAGATCTTTGAAGCTCAATAAACAGCTTTCTTTTTGTGGAAGCGCATTTGGAGATTCTTGTTCGCACTCTCCCAGAACAGCTTCCTGCCTTCTCGCCTTGGCTGTCCCTGCGTTGGTCCAGATGTCTCCACTGGCTGCTGTTGGAACACAGCTGGGTCTTCCCTCTGGCGTTTCTCATTGAGAACCCGCTGCTCTTGGACCCTGGAGAAAGAAGGCCTTGGTCTCAGGGAGCTGACCACAAACTCGGGAGAGCAAAACACAAAGGGCATTGCCACCAGAAATTCCAATTCAACTTCTGATTTCCTAGCATTTACCTTTTAAAAAAAATTATTTATTTAATTGAAAGGCAGAGTTAGAGAGAGGCAGAGAGAGAGAGAGAGAGAGAGGTCTTCCATCTGCTGGTTCACTCCCCAGATGGCCTCAACAACTGGAGCTGGGCCAATCCGAAGCCAGGAGACAGGAGCTTCTCCTGGTCTCCCACATGGGTACAGGGGCTCAAGGACTTGGGCCATTCTCTTCTGCTTTCTCAGGCCATAGCAGAGAGCTGGATCAGAAGTGGAGCAACTGGGTCTTGAACTGGTGCCCGTTTGGGATGCTGGCACCGCAGGTGGTGGCTTTACCTGCTATGCCACAGTGCCGGCCCCGCATTTTCCTTTTTTTTATCAAAGTGATGCCACCGTGGAGAAAGAAGGTGCTTTCTCACAACATCTGACAAAGGACCTTGGTCACCCTGCACAGGTTGAGTATCCCTAAATTAGAAAATTAAACATCTGAAATGCTTCAAAATTCGAAACATTTTGAGCACTGACACGATGCCACAAGTGGAAACTTCCACACCTGACCACATGGGACTGCTCACAGCCCCACATGAAGGCTGTGTGCATAAGGTGTTCAAGAAACACACCTGAAATTCGTGTTTAGACTTGGGTCCCACACTCAAGATGTCTCAGTATGTAAAGTCATTAACGCAGCAATCTCGGCGGGGGCGGGGAGAGGTGGAAGTAGGATCTGAGACATTTCTGGTCCCCAGCAATTGGATAACGGGTGCTCAAGCCATGGCAGGATGGGAAATGAAAGGGAAACCAGGACACAGGCCCGTCTAGCAGGCTGGGTGGTGGGAAGCCGGAGAGCCACAGTCACAGTGCAGAGGTGACAGTGTGGGCTAGGGAGTCCTAGGGCGGACGGCCTGTGGGGAAAGCCAGGGCAGGAGGTGACACATGCTGTCCTGTGCTCCTCATACCAAAAAGCAAATGCTAAACACAGATGCAGCTTGCACCAAGTCAGAGCACCAGTGATTGTTATCCAGACAGAGGATCCCACACCCAAGATGCTTGGGACCAGAAGTGTTTCACATTGTTCTGGACTTCAGAATATTTGCAAATACATAATGAGAACTTTGGGGATGGGACCCAGGTCTAGATACAAAATTCAGTAATGTTCCATATACACCATAGGCAATAGAGCCTGAATGTAGCTCTATGGGGCACCTTTAATGATTTTGTTGTGGTGTGGAATTTTCCACTTGTGGTATCGAGTCCACGCTCAGAAGTTTTCAGGTTTTGGAGCACTTGGGTTTCAGATATGGGGGGTTAAGGGTATTCAACGTGTGTAAATAGTGCAAACTTTGGGAAATGCAAAGCCGTCCTGTGCAGTGCACTTTTTCACCTGCTCCCCTACTGTCCCACCCTCCTTCCCCACTGGAAAACAAGGGAACCCCAAATCAAGGCTGGGGAGGTAACTGCACCTGCAGTGCATGGCAGAATGGGGATCTGATCCCAGGCAGCTGAGTTCTAGAGCCTCTGTTTTCTGCTAAGGAAAATGGTCCCAAGAGAAGAATGGACAACTGCAGAATGGGAAGAAGAATCCATGGCCTTTCTTTGTCACCATGTCCTTTGAGGAGCCTCTGAAAAACTGCATGATGGCCTAGCAGTGAGGCCACCACCTGTGATGCCAGCATCCCATATGGGTACCAGTTTGAGTCCTGGAGGCTCCACTTCCAATCCAGCTCTCTGCTAATGCACCTGGGAAAGCAGTGGAAGATGGCCAAGTGCTTGGGTCCCTGTACCCACAGGGGAGACCCAGAGGAAGCCCTGAGCTCTTAGATTCGGCCTGGCCCAGCTCCAGACATTGTTGCCATTTGGGGAGTGAACCAGCAGATGAAAGATTTCTCTCTCTTTCCTTCTCTCTCAATCTCTCTCTCTCTGTGTAACCCTGCCTTTCAAATAAATAAATAGATAAAACTATTGACAGTCATTTTATTACTTAGTAGGAAGTCACTGATGTAAATACTTAAAAAAAAAAAAAAAAGAAAAGCTGCAGGTTGGGAGGGGGCATTTTGCACAGCAGTTAAACCACAACTTGGGAGGCCTCCATCCCATATGAGAATGCCTGGGTTCAAGTCCCACCTCCACTCTCCATTGCAGCTTCCTGTTAATGCACACCCTGGGAGACAGCAGGTAATGGCTCAAACACTTGAGTCCCTGCCACCCACATGGGAGACTCAGATTGAGTTCCTGGTTCCTGGCTTCAGGCTAGCCCAGCCCTTACTATTGGGGGCATTTGGGAAGTGAACCAGGAGATGGGACAACTCTGTCTCTGAATCGCTGCTTTCATATAAATAGGTATGATGACTTAATTAATGCCCTAGTAGAATTAGTTGCAGGGTGTTGGAAGTAAAGGATGTATCTTCTTAGTTTCATTTTCCTTCACACAGGGATGCAGGCACTGCAGGCGGCAGCTTTTCCTGCTACACCACAGTGCAGAGAGACCACTCCCCTGCTTTCAGCCTCTCTTATGAGGCAAGGGGTTGTACCTTAACCAAATGAACAAACATGGTAGGGTCTTTGCTTGGACTCCGGTCCCCATGAGTCAGGTACTTCCTAGGAAGGTGGGCGCATCAGGCTGACAGTTACAAACACTACTTTGCAGAGTTGTAAGAATTCCAGCTCACCTAAACTTTTACTAACTGCCTAGTCGCACCACGTCACCTTGGCCTTTGCAGCCCAGGAAGGTGGCGTGGCAGAGTAAGGCACTATGTGGGGCACCGGCATCCCATCTGGATGCCGGCTCAAGCCCCAGCTGCTCCACTTCCCATCCAGCTCCCTGGTAATGCAACCAGGAAAGCAGCCCACGTGCTTGGGCTCCTGCACCCATGGGAAACCTGGAAGTTCTTAATGGCCCCTGGCTTCAGCCTGGCTCATGCCCAGCCTCTGCGGTCATTTGGTGAATGACCCAGCAGATGGAAGATCTCTCCCTCTCCTCTGGGTCACTCTGTCCTTTCAAATTAATAAAATGAAGCTAGTTTTATTTTTTCTTAAGCCTGAACTTAAAAAAAAAGTCCAGAAAGGTCCAGTTCCCAAGCTTTCCTCTGGCGAGGGAGACACAGACACCAGCTTGCCTCAACCCTTAGCTCAGTGGTCTGAAATATAGGGGATGCGCCAGGCACACTCGGTTGTCACCAGTACATGTGGGTTCTGGGGGGGTGGCCTCTGGGACAAGAAATCTGAGTCTAACAATCCTGGGTTACAGCCTGTGAAGCAAGGACAAACATACACACACACACACGCACACACGCACAGAGGCTGATGCTTCTCCCTAGGAGCACACAGGTGTCCCTGTGTCAAACATGCAGCCGTTCAGAGCCCGCTCTCAGGAACAAGCCACCACCTGTTTTCACATCTGAGCATTACCAGTCTCCTGCCAAGGCTGCAGTCCACATGCCAAGAATGGCAGGTGACTGAGGCTTCAAGGAGCCTGAGGCTTGGCTTCTGGAAGCCCTGAGAGGCACCGCGCTGCAGAGGCGGAATGGAGGTTGGCTTCCTGTAAACATGGTCAGGGCGCAGGAACCTCGAACCTCGGTGGCTGGGATGCGGCCCCTTGCCTGGCCAAGCAAGCATGGTGTCCATCAGAACCGCATCCTAGGAAGCCAGCCACACTGCGTGGCTTGAGGTGGCAAGCACTGGGGGCTTGCTCCACAGCTCTGTTGCAGCAGGAGACATCCTCTTGATAAGAAATCTGGGGTTTGCATCGGGCAATAAATGAAAGGGCCATTTTGAGTCTTCTAAGACTCACGTAAAGGAAGGCCTCATCTGAGACCTGAGTGTTGTCTTTTGTAGGTAGCCCTCCTGGGACCACAAGAGGGGTCGAGAAACCCTTAATCATGGCTGTTTTCTCCAGATCATGGGACTCAAATAAGTCCAATGTGATCACCTACCTCACAGGGCTTTCTATTTTTTTAACTGAAATATGAAATTCCTATATCTTTTATGATGGTATTTCAAAAGTTTCCTGGAAAATGAACTTAAGAGATAAGCCTATCTTAGTGCAAAAAAGTTTTGAAGTCCATGCATAGTGTTTTCATAGCATTTTTCATGAACTTTTGGGAGACCTCTAGGACATGATGTTTGCCACAAGTCTGTGAGGCAGGATTTTGATGTAGATTCAGATCCTGCCTGGGACACTCATGCTCCATAGCAGAGTGCCTGGCTCCCAGCTCCACTTCTGATGCCAGCTTCCTGCTAACGCATCTCCGGGGAAGCAACAGGCGATGGCTCAAGTACTTGGGTTCCTGCACCCCATATGAGAGACCTGGATTGAGTTTCAGCTCCTGGCTTTGGCCTGACCCAGTCCCAGCTTTTGCAGGAAGCAGATGGGAGATCTCTCTCTCTCTCTTTCTCTCTCTCTTTTTTCTTGCTTCCTTTCAAATAAGTAATAAATTGTTTTTTAAAAAAGAACCACATATATATTGTTGAATGGCTAAGTTCAACTAATTCACATATGCTTATTTATTGTAGTGAGAACACCTAAAATCTACTTTCATCACAATTTTCTTTTTTTTTTTTTTTTGTGCATTATCTTTTGCCCAACTGCCTGTGGATCACTTTCTTTTTTTAACTTTTATTTAATAAATATACATTTCCAAAGTACTGCTTATGGATTACAGTGGCTTTCCCCCCCATAATTTCCCTCCCACTCGCACCCCTCCCATCCTCCACTCCCTCTCCCATTCCATTCACATCAAGATTCATTTCAATTCTCTTTATATACAGAAGATAAATTTAGTATATATTAAGTAAAGATTTCAACAGTTTGCATCCACACAGAAACACAAAGTGTAAAGTACTGTTTGAGTACTAGTTATAGCATTAATTCACATTGAAAACACATCCTACATGAGGAGTAAGTGCACAATGACTCCTGTTGTTGACTTAACAATTTGACACTCTTGTTTATGGTGTCAGTAATCACCCTAGGCTCTTGTCATGAGTTGCCAAGGCTATGGAAGCCTTTTGAGTTTGCCAACTCCAATCTTATTTAGACAAGATCATAGTCAAAGTGGAAATTCTCTCCTCCCTTCAGAGGTACCTCCTTCTTTGATGGCCCCATTCTTTCCACTGGAATCTCACTCGCAGAGATCTTTCATTTAGGTGTTTTTTTGTTTTGTTTTGTTTTGTTTTGTTTTTTGCCAGAGTGTCTTGTCTTTCCATGCTTAAAATACCCTCATGGGCTTTTCAGCCATATCCGAATGCCTTAAGGGCTGATTCTGAGGCCAGAGTGCTGTTTGGGACATCTGCCATTCTATGAGTCTGCTGTGTATCCTGCTTTCCATGTTGGATCATTCTCTCCTTAATTCTATCAGTTAGTATTAGCAGACACTAGTCTTGTTTGTGTGATCTCTTTGACTCTCAGTCCTATCATTGTGATCAATTGTGAACTGAAATTGATCACTTGGACTAGTGAGATAGCATTGGTACATGCCACCTTGATGGGATTGAATTGGAATCCCCTGGCACGTTTCTAAATCTACCATTTGGGGCAAGTCAAATCAAAAATACAGTAGACGGGGCCTGTGGTGTGGCACAGGGGTTAAGCTGCCACCTGAGACACAAGATCCCAAGTCAGAGCACCAGTTTGAGTTCCAGCTGCTCCACTTCCAATCCCACCCCCTGCTAATGTGCCTGGGAAAGTAGCAGAAGTGCTTGGATCCCCACACCCACGTGGGAGACATAGATGGAGCTCTTGGTTCCTGGTTTCAGCATAGTCCATCTCCAAATGTTATTTGGAGAGTTAACCACTAGATGGAAGATCTCTCTCTCTCTTTCTCTCTCCCTCTCTCTCTTTCTCTCTCTCTCTCTCTCTCTCTCTCTCTGTGTGTGTGTGTGTGTGTGTGTGTGTGTGACTCTAGTCACAATATGAAATGTAGCCTATTTAATGGACTTGTGTGTTTACAGTTCAGGAACTTGTGCTTTTATATGTTTTAGTGTTGAAATGGTGTTTGTATTATGAAAGATGCTTTTGAGTCAGGGAGAATGCTACTTGCTTTCATAGTTCTAATGCTCTTAACTTTATAACAAACCTAAAAATCAACAGACCTGGGGCCAGTGCTGTGGCATAGTGGGCTAAGCCTCCACCTGTGGCGCCAGCATTGCATACAGGTAACAGTTCATGTCTTGGCTGCTCCTCTTTTGATCCAGCTCTCTGCTATGGCCTGGGAAAGCAGCAGAGGATGGCCGAAGTGCTTGGGCCCCTGCACCCATGTGGAAGACCCAGAAGAAGCTCCTGGTTCCTGGCTATGGATTGGTTCAGCTCTGGCTGTTGTTCACCTAGGGAGTTCCTCATCTAGGGAGTGAACCAGTAGATGGAAGACCTTTCTCTCTGTCTCTCCCTTTCTCTGTCTGTAATGCTACCTCTCAAATAAATAAAAAAAATCTTTAAAAAAACTCAACAGAAATATCAACAAGTCTAATTATTGTAGGATGAGTAGGCAGGTATTTAGCTTAGGTCTGCTGAGCAGAAAGTTTCAAAAAGCCATATGTAATTCTATCTTCCTACTGTCAATCAAAATTCTCCCTTTCCCAGGATGCATCTGCTTCATCCAGGACCTAAGGGGGGGGGCTATAATTCTCAGATAGCCTCCTGCCTACAGAGTCACCACCCAAAAGAGGCCAACAATTGGAAAGGTTGTCTCTCAGTGCAGATGGCAGCTGGAGGTGCCGCTCAGGCGCCCTCTCTGCCTCTCCCCCTGCCCTCCTCCTCTGGCCCACCACCCACTCATAACAGGTACTGCTCCACGTGGGGCAATCCATGCTCACACCCACACGTGTGTTCACTTTCTCACCTTCTGAATAAATTCTGTCATCACTCTTTGTACCTTGTGCGTGTCTGCATTTAGAATGCACTTAGAGCTCAGCCGGAACAAAAGTTAATACAGGCTAGCTTGTGTGATGATGTTCTGGGAAAGCCTACCACTTCCTGAAAGTCTGACGTCAGAGAACTGCTCCTCCGCGGGGACAGGTGCACAACTGGGTGATGGTCAGGAAGGAAGCTGGGACTCCCACCCCTCACTGTGCCCAGTCCAGCTCAGACTGGCTCTCCCTCACACTTCCTGACTCTGGGAAAGGCTGCAGGGACCTGGGGAAGCAGAGACACTTCACCAAGTGTAAAATAGTGTTCTGTATTGATTAGGTGTTGATGGCATCACCGTCTATGGGTGTCTCATGACACCTCATTGTTTAGAGGGTCTCTTGGGACTGGTGCTGTGGCATAGTGGGCTAAGCCTCCTCCTGCCACGCCGGCATACTATATGGGCACCTGTTCAAGTCCCAGCTGATCCACTTCTGATCCAGCTCTCTGCTCTGGCCTGGGAAAGCAGAAGAAGATGGCCCAAGTCCTTGGGCCCCTGTACCCACATGGGAGACCTGGAGGAGGCTCCTGGCTCCTGGCTTTGGATCGGCACAGCTCCAGCTGTTGCAGCCATCTGGGGAGTGAACCAGCAGATGGAAGACATTTCTCTCTCTCTCTCTCTGCTTCTGCCTCTCCCTCTCTGTAACTCTGCCTTTCAAATAAATAAATCTTATTTAAAAAATAAAAATAAATAAATAAATAAGAAGTCTCTTTCCACTTCATGGAAAAAAGGCATAATTTCCAGGACATGGGATAGACTGCTTTGCAGGAGGCAGGCAGAGGAAATAAGCTCAAAAATATTTCAGGCCTTTTTTATCTTCAAAGTTTATAAATGAAGAGAGATTGAGAATTAGTGAATGCATGCACCAACACATGGCAATCACATCCAGCCATCTAAGGGAGAGCACGACAGACAGGGAGAACAGGCCAAGAGGATTAGTACACTTTTTATCCCCAGGGTAGGAACACAAGTCACAGACAGAGCTGCAGAAGGTAAGCCCCACATCCATGGGCCAGCATCAGTCTTTCAGAAAGCCTTTTGGAGCTTGGATCCATGGGCAAAATGTTCCTGCTGGACAAGACAAAACCAAGAAAGAGGGAGCAGATCAAATCGGTGACTGTGCTGCAGCGGGCTGGTGCTGCAGAAGGGGCAGCCACGGAAACGGATGGGGCCGCAGTGTGGACAAACGCAGGGACTAAGGGAGGAAATCACTCTGGGAGCATCACCCAGGAGGGCATTGCAAGTAAGAAGAGCCCCAGCTGTGAAGTGGCATGAGATAAACTCAGAGAAAACCTTAAATAATGACTCCTATTGCTATCAGTCAAGCGGAGCCACCATATTTTGCCAGTCATCTGGGATCTGTGGACAGAAGCAGAGAAAGACCCTGGTGAGGCCACAGATTGGTCCTGGTGATTGGTGTGGTGTCAGTCACTTAGAATTTCAGGTATCCCTAGAGGCCAGCGCTGTGGCGTAGTGGGTAAAGCTGCTGCCTGTAGTGGCAGCATCCCATGTGGGCGCTGGTTCGAGGCCCAGCTGCTCCACTTCAGATCCAGCTCTCTGCTATGGCCTGGGAAAAAAGAAGAAGATGACCCAAGTCCTTGGGCCCCTGCACACTCATGGGAGACTCAGAAGAAGCTCCTGGCTCCTCACTTCGGATCCACGCAGCTCCGGCCGTTATAGCCATCTGGGGAGTGAACCAGCGGATGGAAGATCTCTCTCTCTCTCTCTTTCCATTCTCTCTCTCTCTCTCTCTCTCTCTCTGCCTCTGCCTCTCTGCAACTCTGGCTTTCAAATAAATAAATAAATCTTGGGGAAAAAAAGAATTCACTTTAAAAAGGAAAAAGAATTTCAGGTACGCCATAGGTGACTTAGAGGGAGAAGCCATCGCAGATACAAACCCCAGCTTTGTGAGTGAGAAGCAGCAAGGAGGAAGGCCTGGCACCTGCCTGCTCACCACTTCACTGGTGCTTGCAAGACACCTGGCCCCATGCCTGCCACGGCCGCAGCTTTGCCGTTTTCCCCGGCTCACTCAGAAATGTCTGCCGTGGAGCCACGGGCAGGCACAGGCCAGGGGGACTGACCCTGCACCACACACCAGGAACTGGCTCTTCAAACGTGTTCCAGCTCTGACGTGGAGAGCGCATGGAGGGGGAGTGGGGCCCAAGCCATCCCCCCCCCCCGACAGCACCAGCGCTCTGATGACCCTGACCAAGGCCCCTCCTGTCTCAGGCCCAGAGAGCGCACTGTTTCTTCTTGGTCATCAGTTCTCATGCTGGTTTTTGGGAGCTCCCAGCGCTCATTTGCTGTTCTCCTTCTGGTCCCAGTCATAGACTGTCCACGTTCACCTAAAATTAAGTCCAAAAGTCCTGGTGACCTTGCCAAAGACCCAGCACCGATAGCCCTTTCGCTTGACTTTGACCTTGAAAAGCCACCTGTTTGCACCTGCTGCCCATCTCGAAACAGGCCCTGATGGGGCATAACTCCTGCCGCCCTGAGGGTGTTCAGGATTCACTGCCCCAACAGTTGGCACTGGAGGAAACAGCCAAGCGGGAGGGGCTTCTCCCCCGACACCAGAAGACCCCACAAAGGAAGATACAGGGCCACAAAGAATGCCCAGGCCTTGACCGGCTCTGTCGCCTCAGGCCCCTCATCCCATCACACTCCTGCACTCTCCTTCCTGCAACCTGTTCCTTTAGCACCTCACTGCCTCATGGAAGCACCTGGGCCACGTAAATGTATCTAAATATGTAAGCTTGTCCCTTGCTTACCTGTCTTAGATGGGCCTCAGCCGTGAGCCCAGGATGGGGAGAAAGCACCCGACTCCTTGTCCCCTGTTCCCTCATACCCTCTGCACATCCCTGGCTCCAGATCCCCGTGGAAGGCCAGGAACTGCGCTCCTGCAGACCCTGTAGCGCCCAGGGTCACCAAGTCTCCTGGCTGTCCTTGGGTGAGCACCAGATGCTGTGGTATAAGAGCTGCTTCTTGGCCGGCGCTGCGGCTCACTAGGCTAATCCTCCACCTGCAGCGCCCGCACCCTGGGTTCTAGTCCCGGTCGGGGCGCTGGATTCTGTCCCGGTTGCCCCTCTTCCAGGCCAGCTCTCTGCTGTGGCCAAGGAGTGCAGTGGAGGATGGCCCAAGTACTTGGGCCCTGCACCCCAAGAGAGACCAGGAGAAGCACCTGGCTCCTGCCTTCGGATCAGCACGGTGCGCTGGCTGCTGCGCGCCGGCGGCCATTGGACGGTGAACCAACAGAAAAGGAAGACCTTTCTCTCTGTCTCTGTGGGGAGCAACTGGGAGCAACTCGGACTAGACTAAGTTACTGGAATTAAGACTTATTCTATGCATCTGCTCTCCCACAATATGGCACTGAGAAGGGAGAAACAGCTTCTACACAGCTGCCTCCAGTTCAACCAATAAACTGTAGGACCTGCTCCTGACTGGAGGAGAGCAGCGTACTCGGCGTATGGGTAGCAGAGTTGGGATTGGTGGAAGAGGACTATAAAGGAGGAGAGAGACAACATGCACCAGGAACATCTAAAGGGAACACCTGTGCAGCCCCCAAGAGAGCCGGCCGGCGGTGTGCCGCTCCCCCGCGGAAGTGGGGAAAGTGGCCAGGGGGAACCGCCCTTCCACGGAGGTGGAAGGGACGGTAGCCAACCCGGGAAGAACCAGCAGCAAACCCGGGGAGGGCCGAGCAGACAAAAGAACAGTGCAGGGTCCTGTGTCGTTCCTCCATGAAGACGGGGAGCGACAGTCTCTCTCTATCTCACTGTCCACTCTGCCTGTCAAAAAAAAAAAAAGAAAGAAAGAAAGAGAGAGAGCTGTTTCTTGTCTCTCCCTCTTGTTTCTTGTCAGGCAGTATGAAATGCTAACATCACTGAGGATCCACCCTGGCGCCATTATAACCACCCCATGGAGTACACATGACATCACCCTCCTAGCGAACAATGCAGAAGCATATTGAAGTCCTGATCTTACCGAGGATTGCACAGCCCCCATCCTCGCTGCACATCTACAGCCCCGCTTGGGCTGACAATCCCACGTTCTCAGTTCTAGTCCCACGTGATCCTCTCTGCACAGCCTGATGAGGGAGTGGAAATAAGGCGCATGCGCAGAAGGCACCTCGCCCAGCCCAGATCTGTGAGCAGCAGGGACTATGACTCCCTTCCGGGTGGCGGCACTCAACACCCTAGTGCCTAGCCTGCTATCCCAGCGAGCGAGTCAAGCTGGCCTCCTTCCCAAGCCCTGCTTTGCATTCTTTGAGCTTCTACTTTGCCAGTTGGATCTCATTTAATTGTTGTCATTTCAGGCGTTCACCTCAAGGCCCCAGGGCACCTTAGGCACCTTAAACACATCAGGCGTGAAGCAAACGAAAATAAATTCCTCTGCAGCCCGTCCGCGTGGAGAAAAGCCGCCACCTCTAATCGAACCCTGATGTCCAAATCCCTCTGACGAGCACCTCTCGGGGGTGGTGGGGAACCAGTCCAAACTAAAGGAAAATGCAACAATTTCACCAGCGCAGGAGTTAGAAGGCAGGGGAAAGGCAGAGAAATGGGGGGTGGGGAGGAGAAGGAAGAAGAATGATGATCTTATTCTTCCTGGTTCATTGTCCTGCTGGGCTAATTTCAAATGATAGAGGCCATTTTGCCCCACATGTTGAGCCAAGCTCTACATGTCTTATGAAATAATCAAGAAAAAAAAAAGCAACTTTATTTCAGAATTCTTGTAAAGTCTAGTGCTGGGCGCCTCCATGCAGTCTTCCTGGATTTCCTTTGTCTCTGCATTTTCCAAAAGTCTACATTCAATGAAATCTAAGGGGAGCATCCTCTGAAAACAGAAATTTGGAAGTTTATATCGAAACAAAAACTGCGTTTCTATTGTCCTCCAAGTGACATGAGAATGTAAACATTCCGAGTGGACTTCCTCCAAGTATCTCTACGAGACTCCTCCCTCTGGCTTCGACTGGCCTGCAGGACCAGCTAAGAGGACAGCTCATCTGACCCCCACACCACTATTCCATTGGCAGTACCTTGAGACAGCTCCATGGCAGGTCCAGCCCCCACTGGAATCCTGGCAAAATACAACGGGACCAGAGCCTGCCACGAGGTCGAAGGGGTGGAATGATGTAGGCAGAGAATGCCAGAGACAGCTACACATGTCCCAGAGGGAGACGCTGCTGTGTTGGCACTGCCCTTGCAGGATCAGGTGGGACCCAAGAGTCCCCCGCTCTGTCCCCGACAGTGGGTTGGCTCCTTTCCATCCTGACTGCATGATTCCTGTCCTGAGCCTGGAGATAAACGTCTCCAATAAAGTCCCTGGATACAGATGAATCAGGATGTTGCATATTAATGTCTTTATATTCCTTATCTCTTCCTATGTAACAAAGGACTCCAACATTTAGAGGCTTACAAAAATAAACAGTGGGAGGCAGGCAATTAACACGGTGGTCCCACAGTCCACATCACTGGGCCTGGGTTCAAGTTTCAGCTCTGGCTCCTGGTTCCAACTTCCAGCTAATGCAAAACTGGGGGAGGGAGGCAGAAGTGATGGCTCAAGTCCTTGGGTCTCTGCCACCCACATGGGAGACCTGGATTGAATTCCAGGCTCTTGGCTTTGGCCCCAACCTAGCCCTAGCTGTTGCAAGCATTTGGGGAGTGATTTAGCAGATGGGAAATCTCTGCCTGCCTGTCTGCCTCTCAAATAAAAAATAAATTAATAAATAATTAGGGGAAAATTGTGCAGAGCCAGTTCAAATGACACTGGCTGTTCCAGCAGCATCATTCATGATACTTTCTTTTACTCCCCAAAGCACCCCAATCTGGAAAATCAGCAGGGTAACTATGCATGAGGGTACTTCAAGAATTTTATGCAAAAGTGGGATTAAATAAATTTTTGTAATGCACAAAAATGCTATTATTTTTTCCACAATACACACTTCCATGAACTTTTTGAATCCCCCTTGCATGTTTGGAATTCCACATTTTTTTGCATCAAAATCCACTTTGGATTGCAAGGAGAGGACCCTACTGATGGGACACTGCTTTGGACTGCTTTCCTGGGACAGGACCACAGACAGCTTCCCTTCCTATAGCACTTTTCCGAGTCCACTGTCCGTGCTAATCGGCAGTCACTGCCCTGGGCCACCAGAGCCCTGCTCTGAGCACCAGTCTCTCTCTTTCCTCATCTTAACTGTAGCCAGATTTTCTTCCATTTTCTTACTTAAAACAAAATCATCATTTGATTAATGCCCAACAGCCTTCTTTGTCCCAAACATGAATTAATTGCCTTCTATGGAGTGCCTATGACAGATTTACAGTGATTTCTAAATATTGGTGCATGTATCTTCTGAGATAATGACATTATTCATCTTTTATCATTTTTATTCCCCATAAACAATGTATGGATGGCACCCCACAGGACGTTCTGAAGACTTCCTAAATTTTTGGACATAAACAGACATATGCCACAACTGTAACTTTTTGCCTTTGCTATCTGAACAGTGTCTCAAAATCAATGGTGGGGCAATTAGTAAATAAAAGGGAAAGTGATTTTAATGGAAAACTATGCTCCTGTTATCTGAGTCATGTTACTATTATTTGAGTAACTGCCTATCTTTTCTTTCTTTTTTTTTTTTTCATAAACATTTCCTAAGGACAAAAGTATTTCTGAACATATGGGCCATGTCTCTGTCTTGGATGTAAAAACTCCTGGCATTTCTGTGACTTCATTTCATTCTGAGTCACCCTCTCGTTTGCTATAAACATCAGGGTATTTTGATCAATTAGGGATAACTGAGATGCTTTGGGCATAACACTGTATCACTCTGTCTTTCCTAAATGGGGAAGCGATTGCCCAATGTGCTGTCTCCCTAATTATTTTTAAATTTATATTTTCTGTTTATTTGGTTACTGAAACAGATGGTCTGAGGAGGGATTTTGTTGCACTCCAAATCCAATGCTGCTGAGTGCGGGGCTCACGGGAGAGTTGATGAAGACTGGCCAGGCCAGGCTTCCCGAAGTCGGGCCTGCTGTTGACTTCACCGCCCAGTCATTCCTCCCAACTCTCTGGGACGTGTAACTGAGAACTTGTGAGCCTTACGGGGTTGTGTCTACATGAGTCCCAGGAGTTCATGTGACAACCTTTGGATTTCATGGACCTTATCCAGATCTGCCAGGCCGTGCGACTGTACAGTCCACTGCTCCTCCAAGTGTGTGCTCAGGATCACATACTCACCATACACACACAGACACACACACACCCTCACACAGACAACTCACACATACACACAACCCACACACCCCTCACACACACGTACTCCACACACATACCCCCACAGACACACACACACATCCTCACACACACAACTCACACACATACACACCCACCCACCCCACACACACCCCTCATACACACATACCACTCACAGACACAACACACCCTTACACACATACCTTCACACACACTTACCTCTCATATACACACCCCACACACATACCCTAACAGACACACACACATCCTCACTCACACAACTCACACACACATACCCCTCACACACACACCCTTCACACACCCCTCACATACATACCCCACACACATATACCTACACATTCTCACACACACATCCTCACACACATACACACACACACCCCTCATACACACATACCACTCACAGACATAACACACCCTCATACACACACCCTTCACATACACTCACCCCTCATATACACACCCCATACACATACTTCAATAGACACATACCCTCATGCACACAACTCACACACACACACATATATACTCTCATACATGCACCCCACATGCACAGCCCTCACACATACACAGCCCTCACAAACACACAGATACCCTCAAACATACAGCCTTCACACACACAATCTCATATACCCCACATACACAACCCTCACATACACTCTCATACACACACTCCACACACACATACCCCTCACAGACACATACCCCACACTACATACACATCACCTCTCACAAACAAGCATCTTTTACAGACACACACATACCACACAGACCTCACACACATACACACCGTCACACACAGACACACCTCACACACATTAACTTCACACACACACCCCTCACAGATATACACACACCCTTACACACACACACCCTTCACATAAACACACCGCTCATATATATACCTCACACACACACACACCCCTCCCAGACACACACACACTCACACACAGACACACCTCATACACACCACCCACATACCTCACATACACACCACTCATAGACACATCACACACCTTCACACACACACACACACACACACACCCCTACCTCACACACATATGCTCTGCACCTGTACACAACACACATATCACATTCACATAGATACCACACACAGTGCCATGATCATAAACTAATGAAGGCACTGAGACACAAAACAAGCAATGTCCGACACAAGCAAAAGCTTTCCTCTCGTGACTCTGAAATTCTAATGAGAGAGGCAGGTGAAAACTATTTTAAGATCTGGAAGGTTTCTCTGAGAAGTTGCCTTAGGAGGCAACCAGTGATGCAAACACAGAGGAAAACTACACTCTGGGGCTGGTGGTGGATGCTCCAGTCCAGCCCCTTCCATCTGCAGATGAGCACCCCTGGGGCTGGCAGGTGGCCCTGCGGATGGGGAAACAAGACATGGATGGAAGGTAGTTGATCCTTAACCCCCAGGCCTCTGGGGCTGGCTCTTGCAAAATGGGCATGGCTATTTGGAATCTTTGGTTCTGACCACTTGGCTCCCCATTCTCTCGGGTTTTATTTCAGTAGCCTTGTTCTTACACCAAAGCCAATGGGCACCCAGCACTCTGTCACATCAAGGCCACGGTCAGACCAAGCCATGGTCAGCACCACCAGAGGCCTGGGGGCGAGGCCAGTAAAGGGCATCAGTTCCCCCAGCTACCAGGTATAGCCTCACTCCCAGTTCCTAACGTCTCGCACAAATTAGGCAGGGTCTCCCTTGGAACAGACATTTGAGACCAGAAGAACCTCTGCTCCATGCATCACAGGATGAGTCCTGAGTTTCCTGGCCTCCACCCCTGGGATGGCCATGACAGTCCACCGTGACAACCCACTGTGAGGCTGCCTCTCACTCCCAGATCCCAAGCTCTTCCTGCAGGTCAGCCCATGGAGACCTCCTCCGTGACCTCAGATCTGAGCTACCGCTCCCCTGGAGGGAGTGGCCTGTGGACCACCTGGGCGTGAGATATGGAATTTCATAAATCAAACTATCTTTTTTTTAATCTTGAAATCCAAAGTGATTTGCCAGATTCATATTTTTTCATATGTTACCAACATTAACCTGGAGCACCTCACATATCCGTTATGAATCTTTGTTTCCTTCTTTGCAATATAAGAGAGAAAAAAAATGACCTTCCTCCTGAGTGCCTTGTGAAGATTAAATAAGATAATGAATGTGAAGTTCCCAGCTGGACAGATTGACGACCTCAAAAAGTTTGTGGGAAAATGGGACTGAAGAATAAATTTATTTTGTAGCAAAAAAATGTTTTAAATCTGATTATAGGTTTTTTTCATCATGCACGTTTTCTGTAAACTTTTGGAAGACTCCCCCTCCCCCCATATAGGCAAGTTCCTGTTCTTCAATAGGCGTGATTGCAAAGCTACTTCTTTAAAGGCAGACCACGATTAGAAGCCTGGTCTCTCGAACAGCCCTCTGGGACTGTTTTTCCACAGTATCTGCAGATCATAAACAGAAAGCTACTTCCTTCTCTTGAACTGTTTTCCAGGGGGACATGTCTGAAATGGGGGAGGCAGCAAGAGATCTACATGGGTCCTCCCACTTCTTCTCCTGACTGTCGGAAACAGGCTTTGGGAGGTAAACTTCCCACAGGGAAGGAAAACTTCCCGAGACAAACTTAATTTTGCAAAGAAACTTTGCAAGCAACAAAAGCTTTTCATTTTTCTGAGATCATCTTCTTGACTTCCTGGGCTCCAGATCAAGACTGGAGTTTCACCAGAAGCCACGGTGGATGAGACAAGGTTGAGCTAGCGCTGTCCCTGTGGGGACACGTGTCTCATTTCTGGAACTGAGCTGCTTTGCCTTGGCTCAGCCTTTGGCTCAGTTGCCAGTACTTGGTGAATTCCTCTGGGAACAGAAGCAGGGGGCCCCTAAAATTTGCTCCCCCACCTGCATTTGTCAAGCCTTTCCAATGCCTCTCTGTTGCCGGTAACTTGGGGCACAGGCTCTCCGAGCATCAGGCTGCTAAAACCACTGCCCTTTCCTGGGGATTGGGGTAGTGCAACAGAAGGGAGAGCTCCCTTCACTTTCTTTGCATCCAGAAACCACCCATAACCATTAAAGGAGCCATGAGAGGGAATAAAGACCAACTGAAGGGTTTCAGAAGAATTCAGAATTAAGCATCAGCCCTTGATATCTTTGGTATTAACCCAAGGTCACCAAGAAAGAGATGGCCATGAACCTGGAGCCCCCAGCTTCTCACACTGGGTTTCCCTTGTCCAAGCACAGACCATTCTGCGGCCCCCACACCCAGCCTTTTGATCATCTTTGCCCAGGGAGGCTGATTGAACACAGACTCCACTCCATGGTGGTTTTGTTTTCCATGTGAGCCAAACAGCATGCTTTACAGGTGCATCAGCACTGAAATACACATTTTAGAATGTCACTATTAGCTTCTTTTTTTTTTTTTTTGAACAATTTCCTAGGACTGAAATGTAGGTTAATGAAAATAGATCCCAGTGCACACATTCTCTGCTCTGTTCCATTGAGGATGGAGAGCATTTTCATGAGCATGCCTGAGATTTATCTATAATTTTTTATATCCATACAAAGGAACTTCAAAATGGAATTAAAAATCAGTTTATTGTGGTATTAAAATCTTTGTTCTATCATATTACTCATTTTCCATCAACTTTCCAGGTAACATTCATGTGCATGTATTTCAAAAAGTTGTTGAACTTAAGATACTTATCTTTCAATTGCATTTTTCCAGGAAATTTCTGAAATAGCCACATTGAGCCCATCAGAATGGCAAGTGAGTGGGAAAGACCTGTCAAGTCTCATCTCACATTTTTGTTCATGTTCTGCTATTAGCTTAACCTCTGTACCAAATCCCCTCCCCACTAGCGTTCGTGTAGGAAAAACAATTCTCCCGCCACCCACCTACATTTGATAGCTGAGTCTATGAAACAAACTAACAACAGGCGGATTAATGGGAGAAAAGAATACAAACATATTAACTTTTAATATTACATGCACAGGCTCAGGAGAGGAAACAAACTGAAAACCCAAAAAGCATTAAGATCTGAGAAGAGGATGTTGGTCACTTAGGGAAGTGGCAGAAGTTTTAAGGAAAGGTGAGTGGGATCTCAGAAGAATAGAAAAGAGACAGGAGAGTTCGTGACAAAGTTTGCCTGGGTGGTGAGAGACCCTGTTTCCTGACTCCGTAAACGAATGAGTACATTTTGCTTAAAGTAATCAGAGTGGCTAATTCAGGAGTAGCGTATCTGGAATTCCTTCATATACCCCCCTACCCCGCACACATACACAATTTTGAAATTTTTATTTACTTAATTGTTTTTGTTCTAAAGGCAGAGAGACAGAGACAGAGAATTCGCTCCCATTTACTTGTTCATACACTAAATGCCCAAAATCAGTGTGCCATGTCAGACTATAGCTGGGTACTCAACCCGGGTCTCCCACATGGGTGGCAGGGACCCAAGTATTTGAACCATTAATTGCTGCCTCCCAGGATGCACATTAGCAGAAAGCAGGAATTGGGTATGAAGCTGGAACTCAAACCCAGGTACTCTGATATGAGACACAGGCACTGAGTCAAATTCCCACCCCAAAACCTGTTTCTGGAGCAAGCTTTTTTGAGTACTTCCCATGCATGTGATGCTGTCCTGGTCCCCATAGCAAAGCAGTGGTTGCCAGCCTCCCTGGTACCCTCAGTGATGACCATTTTCATGTTCAATGTCTCACACCCTCTTCCCAGCATCCCACAGAGAACACTTATTAACCCCATCTTATGGGGGAGAAAATCAAATTGTAAATAAATTAAATAACTCCCCAAGGTCACCAACTAGGAAACTTAAGAATCTGAATTTAAATCTCTGGATATGAGGACACAAAGCTTCCCAAACCTTGCCCGAGGCTCACTCCATTCCTAAGTCAACCCATGTGCCTGAAATTCCATGTAGAAAATTGTAAGATATTAAAACATGGGGGAAGTGCTATGAGAAATTAAGCAACTTTCTCAATTGCCAATTCTGAAACGCAGTTGTCCCTTTGTGTTGATGGGGGTTCGTTCCAGGACCCGCACAGATCCCAAAATCTTCCTATGCACCAGCCCCCCTGGGTGGAATGGCTGTGGCATTTGCAGAGCACCCTGGGCATGTACTCCCACACATTTTAAATAGTCTCTAAATGACTTACAATGCCCGATACAATGTAATTGCTGTCAACAACTGTTACACCTATTGTTTAGGGAATAGTGGTTAAGGAGAAAGTCTGTACAATTCTTTTGCCAACTATTTTCCATCTGCAGTTGGCTTAATCCAGGGATGCAGACCCTGTGGACACGGAGGGCTGACTGTATTCAGACACAATACTTTCAAGCCTTGAACTTCCCTTGTTTCTACTCCAATGTTTTACAATGGTCTCTAAGAAGACACCCACACACTGCTACCACGCACACATTCACTCACTCTGCGGCAGTAAAAATCTCATGATGAGTAAGGGACAGCAGGGAGCTGACTTTGTTCTGTTTATTTTTTCCCTTCAGATCTCTGTGAGAGGGAGAGGTGTTCTATATTTGTACCTGAGTGTGCATGGCAGTGCGGGAGTGATGTGCAATATTTTATTGCTAATCTCCTCGGTCCCCTGGCTTCAATAGCTAGAGATCAACCGCTGTGAAGAGTTTGGTTGTAGAGGTTCAGATGGCTCCCAGTGAGAGCTCTGTACAGCAGGGAATTGCTCCAGAATGACAACCAACTCCATGAGATTTCTGAGTTAGGGCAGTAAGAGGTCTGTGGCCAAAGACCCTTATGTACATGGGTGAGTTTCTGCCTGCAAGTTTAACCAAAACTATGGATGTTTTGCCCTTTCCTGTTTTTTTTTTTTATGTTTGTTTGCTTAAGCAGGGAGCCCTGACTCCAAATTAAGTCATATAGAGAAAAACCTGAAGATAAAGAGATCTAGGCAGAGTGATTCCAAGCTCTATAGAAGCCCAGCTCTTCCCAGGAGCTTCCTGAAATCGTGGGGGCTTCATGCCACCTTCAGCTGTGAAACACGCAGCTCTTCATGGACACCAGACGCTAGCAAACAATGATGTCACTATTAAGCGAGACCCAGAGCACTCCCAGGAAGGTGGCACTCTGCGGAGCAAGCCCACGGTGAGTAAAAGTCGAGGCGGGTGTGAGGGGGAACGTGAGCTGATCTACGCGGTCTTTTCTTTAATAACTTGAATAAACGTCCATCTTGTATTTTCAAATTTGCTTTTAATGGATAATGTCTGCAGCACAAATTATAGGAAGGCAAAAACATGCAGGATTAGAGGGACACAATATGTTCAATGTAATTTTCAACGGCCCTTTTTCGGTAAGGAATTACAGTAAATTTCCCTGAATACAAAGTGACTTTGAAGTCAGGGTTGCTGCTGGCCCTCAGATCTGTAATGCCAGAGGCAGAGCTATTATTACGCTGTCAGCAAGAACGCCTGAGGAGCACTCTTTTCTATACGTGTCTTCTACCTATTCACAGAGAATTCTGCCTCCAAAATACTTTAATAAGTCGCTAAAACTAAAAGAGGGTCATTATGCACTTTGAAAAGTCACGCTGTTCTATGGCCGGGGACTCTTTCACTACATAAATGAAATCTATTCGAGACCTTTTCTTTTCTTTGAAACTCTTTTTCCTACTTTGTCTAGCAGGAGCTCAGAATGAAATGTGTCACTTTCTGAAGATTAGTAAAGAGAAACACGGCCCCTCCGACTCCTTCAAACACAGAAGCCGCCTAACAGCCCAGTTTTGCGGAGACAACCCACGACGTCAAACGTGTAAGACAGTTATCAGATGGCATGCATGCTTCTATTTAGGGTTCAGGGCAGATCTGGGCACTAGCATTCTGGCTGCTGTAGAAAGACAGTGGACTGAGTTGGTGATGTTAAATTACAATTGCAGATGTCCCTGAGCTTATAGTGGGCTACTTCCTGAACACACCATCATAAGTTGAAAATAATCACCAATGCATTTACTACATCTAACCCCCCGCACAACCTGACTTGGCCTCGCCTGCCTTAAAAGTGTTCAGAACACGCACCGACATTGTGGTGTATGAATTAGGAGCCCGGCCAATGACACTGGCATCCCATACTGGTGCCAGTTTGAGTCTAGGCTGCTCCACTTCCTATCTAGGTCCCTGCTAATGTGCCTAGGAAAGTAGAAGAAGATGGTGGCCCAAGTGCTTGGGCCCCTGCCACCCACATGGGGAGACCCTGATTGAGCTCCTGGCTCCCAGCTTTGGCCTGATCCAGCCCTGGTGGTTGTGAACCAGAGGATGGAAAATCTGTCTCTGTAACTGTCTTTCATTTAAGTAAGTAGATCTAAAATAGACAAATAAGCATGCTCAAAACGCTTCCATTAGCCAATATTTGGGTGAAATCATCTAACATAAAGCTATTTTAGGGGCCGGTGCTGTGGCGTGATGGGTGGGGCCACTGCCTGCAGTGCCAGCATCCCATATGGGCTCCAGTTCGAGTCCCAGCTGCTCCTCTTTGATAAAACTCTCTGCTGTGGCCTGAGAAAGCAGTGGAAGATGACCCAAGTGCTTGGTTCCCTGCACCCCTCTGGGAGACCCAGAGGTAGCTCTTGGATCCTGGCTTCAGTTCAATGCAGCTCCAACCATCAAGGCCATCTGGGGAGTGAACCAGCCAAATATTTCACTAAACCATACAACCCAGCAACTAGGCTTCAGATCAGCTCAGCTCTGGCCATTGCTGCCATCTGGGGAGTGAACCAGTGGATGGAAGTCCTCTCTCTCTCTCTCTGCCTCTGCCTCTCTGTAACTCTACCTTTAAAATACATAAATAAATCTTTTTAAAAAAACTATTTTATCACCAAGTGTTGGGTATCACATGTGATTTATTTTACTGGATATTGTACTGACAGTGTATGGGTGAATTTTCATACCATAGTATGTCAGGGACCACCTGTGTCAGAAACATGCCCTACAGCTTGCCTGGTCCAATTGGTAATTTCCATCTGGATCTACACTGATCCAGCACTGTGCCAGACACCAAAGACACAAAGGCAAATTCAGTAAATCCCACCCCCTTTTGGTGACCTGCTATGGCATCCCAGTGGCCTGCTCCCTCTAGCTGTGCCCCTCCAACCACCTGTCCTCTGCTGTACAAGTCACTTCCCAAGGGCACAGGGATCGCACCACACCCCTTCTCCACAAGCCTGGCTTCCCTCCCTAGCATGGCAGGGGTGCCCCTTCACAAGAGTGCCCCATCTCTCCGACCTCCCCTGCACTCTGCACTCCAACAGAAGTGAGACCCTGAAGACCGCACCCTGACCCTGGACCTTCTCAAATGCTTCTTCCTTTACCCGAATGTCCTTGTGCCCTTGGTCACTGTGCTCACCCACTCTCACTTTTAGTGGCTCTGCTAAAGGGCTACCTCCTCAAAGATGTTCTTAACCACCTGTTTATCCCCTCTGCTCCCCCAGCAAGTCTAGGTGAGAGGCCACTTTGACATTACCATTTGCACTTGGCACTTTCCCTTGCCAAATGCCTCATCTCACCACATGATAGTCAACTGGAATTTCTTTTTCATATTAAATTTTACTTTGAGTGGTTTCTGGTTTACAGAAAAATGGAGCAGAAACACAGAGGGTTTCTATATTCCTCATCTTCTACCATGCACCATCACCAGCATCACCAGCTCCCCCATTATCAACATCTGACAGGAGTACAGTGCATTGCAATCGAGGAGAAGAAATTGACACACTATTACAATGAGAGTTCATCCTTTCCTTAGGGTTCACTCTTCCCCACACCCTGGTCTGACAACTATGATTCCATGTGTGCTTCTCCACAATGTCTCCTGGAAATCACTGAACTTGGGACTGCCTTCACATTTTTACCTTTTCTAGACTGTCCTCTGTTTGAAATCATACAGTATGTAGTGTGGCCTGTTAAGATTGGTTTCTTGGACTTAGCCTTACACATCTAAATTCTACGCACGTAGCTCATTTCTTTTCACCATAGCCTAATAGTCCACCGCCCGGATTCCTGCTGTTTGTTTACCATTCATCTACTGCAGGACATCTTGGGTTGCTTCCAAGTTTCGGCACATGTGAGTAAAACTGATGAAAACGTTTACATGCAGGTTTTTCTGTAGACGCAGAATGTCAATGTGTTTGGTTAAAGATCAAGAAGCCTAGTTGCTGGCTTGTATGGTTAAGTGTCTCATTCCACTCCAGTTGTAATGAACTGAATAGCACAGATCTGGTGGCTTACAACAGGAGGACTTTCTTTCTCATGGTTCTGGAGGCTGGAAGGCCAAGACACAGAGTCTGGGGAGGGTCCACGTCCTGGCTCACAGACAGAGGCCTTCTTGCTGTGACCTCGCGTGCTGGAAGAAGCTATGAAGCTCCCTGAACCTCCTTAATAAGAGCACTAATCCTAAGCATAAGGGCTCCACCCTCATGACCTAATCATCTCCTGAAGGCCCCGCCTCCCAGCACCATGTCCTGGGGGACTAGATTTCAACGTATGGATTTTGATGAGACATGAACATTCGGCTTATCACAGTAAGTTTGCTTGGTTTTGTAAGAAGCTGCTAAACTGTCTTCCAAAGTGACTACTGTTTTGTCTACCCACCAGCAATGAATGAGAATCTTGTTGGCATCGCAGCTCACTAGGCTAATCCACCACCTGTGGCGCTGGCACACCGGGTTCTAGTCCCTGTCAGGGTGCCGGATTCTGTCCCGGTTGCTCCTCTTCCAGTGCAGCTCTCTGCTGTGGCCCGGGAGTGCAGTGGAGGATGGCCCAAGTGCTTGGGCCCTGCACCCGCATGGGAGACCAAGAGAAGCACCTGGCTCCTGGCTTCATATCAGTGCAGCGCGCCAGCCACGGCCGCCATTGGAGGGTGAACCAATGGCAAAAGGAAAACCTTTTTCTCTGTCTCTCTCTCTCTCTCACTGTCCACTCTGTCAATAAAAAAAAAAGAGAGAGAGAGAGAGAATCTTGTTGCTCCAAAGGCGTACCAGCATTTGGTGGGGTCAGTGTTAGATTTGGGCCATTCTCTAGATACATAACGTTGTCTTCTTTTAATTTACATTTGCCTGAAGACATCCAAGTGGAGCGTCCTTTTCTATGCTTATCTGCCATCTGCAGATCTTCTCTAGTGAGGTTTTCTTTTTTCCAGAAATATCTTGCCCAATTTTTAAGTGGATTGTATTGTTTCTTACTGTTGAGTTTTGAGAGTTCTCTGTGTATTTTAGACATCAGCTCTTTGTCAGCTATGAATGTTGTCAATGTTTTCTCTCCGTCTGTGGCTTGCCTTTTCATTTCCTTATTTTTGGTATTTTTTAAATCTATCTCAGGCAGCAGGACAAAAGCTCCTAAGCTTTGTCTCACTTGTCTTAGTATAGTCTACCTCCCCTAGACTCTATACGCCAGTGTCATCTGCAGACATCATCCACAGATCTGATAATAAAGGTCTGTTGCTTACAGTTGGGTGGGGCACGTGGCCCTGCCATGGCTTTGCAGGTGTCTCAGAAAGACAAGAGCAAGGCAGGTTGTACTGGCACTTTAACATGGAGTCAAAGCAGTTTCTTCCGTAGGATCAGGAATGGAAGAGAATCATCATGAGACGGCATAAGATTTGGGTGGGCAGCAAAATGAAAGGGTTGACGTGGGGATAAGCTGTCCACCCTATCTCTGTGAAATATCTGGGCCTTTCTGGAAGTTCCTGAAATGAACAATCAAGTCATTTGCCTCAGTAATACTTCTAGTAATATCAGTGTTATGTGAAATCCTGTAGGTACAAATTTCATACTATGTGTGGTACTCTGGGCCCTGGTTGTAATTTGGTGTCTTTTTGGTTAGGGCTATGGACAGGCATGCAGAAAAATGCCCATTGAGTGAAGCGCAACAATCCCTTTGCATGGGCCCATTCCAGTGGTGCTGATCACCTTGCTTCCAAAGTCCAGCTTTCTTAGATGGTAAATGCTACCTGGTTAGAATATTGCAGAACGATTCCCAGGGCATTTGCTCATACTCTCCAGGATTTTACTTCTCACAGACTATTTGCTGTCTTCTCTTTTAAATGGCAACTGTAACAGAAATTTATAAAACATCACCCATGACTATGTTAGAACCTCAGGTATCAGCTTGTAGCACACTTATTCCCTTCCCAGGTTCACACCCCGCCCCCACGAAGCCCTGGAGGACTGGAACTAAACCTGAGTGTGCCCCATGTGGATCACAGCCATTGGGTGCTCCTCTAATACAGACACCCTGGTGGAGAGAGAGGCGATCCATGGGCGAGGGTCTCCATGCTGCTTTCCTTTCGAGAGTGTATCACTAGTCTGAATTCTCTGCCAGTTACAGAAGTATGAGTTATGTCTGTGGCTTTTCCACATTCCTTAAAGACAGAGTTTGCTTTTTTCAAGAACAATGCCAGCTCTGAGACTTGGCATGAGGAGCACCACAGTGGGCAATGTCCTGTAACAGCCATTAGTGTGCGTGTCCCCACTGTGGGGCAGCTGCTGTGGCTTCTCATGTTGACCCACGTGAACCAGCACCATGCACCTTCCTGAACTCACTGCCTCTCACCCCCCAGCAACTGCTGGTGTCCTGTCCAGTACTCAGACATCCCGGAGCCATCCCACGCCCCCATATGTGATGCTGGAGCATCGCTCAGCATCACCACCCTGAGCCTTCGTTGAGGGACACACTGACACAAACACCATTTATCTCCTCTGATGTGCCCTCCAGCCCAAGGCTCAGTGATACTGCAGCACAGTCCTCTATATCCACAGGCTCCTCTCCCCAGCATTCCACCACCCGTGGATTGAAAATATTTTAAAAATAATTTGCCTTGGTGCCGGCATGGTGGCATAGCAGGTAAAGTCTCCACCTGTGATACCAGCATCCCATGTGGGTGCTAGTTTGAGACCAGGTTGCTCCACTTCCAATCCAACTCTCTGCTAATGGCCTAGGAAACCAGCAGAGGATGGCCCAAGTGCTTGGACCCCAGCACCCATGTGGGAAACTCAGAAAAAGCTCCAGAATCCTGGCTTCGGGCTGGCCCAGCCCTGGCCAGTGTGGCCATTTGGGAAGTGAAATAGTGGATGGAAGATCTCTCTCTCCCCTTCTCTCTGTTAACTCCGCCTTTCAAATAAATAAAGAAATCATTAAAAGAAATAATTTGCCTCTGTACACTTTATGTACAGACTTTTTAATCACTTTATTCCCTAAACAAAATAATATAAACTATTTGTACTGCATTTACATTGTACTAAACATTATAAGATCATCTAGAGACAATTAAAAGTGTACAGGAGGGTCTATGCAAGTCTGTCATTTTATGGATCACTCCCCTGTGGATACTGAAGGACTGCTACTTATCTGTGCTTGAGCGCGTTTTCTGTCTTTCCCAGTAGTAAATGAGTGTGCCCTTACAGCAGGGACAGAGTCTTGTTCACACCCATATTCCTAGTCTTAGCCTAGTACCTGGCATACGGATAAACTCATTATTTGTCTATTGACTTAGTATAGAAGTGTGGATTAAAGGATTCCCTGCGTTCTTGACATTTATGATTTCGCTGCCATTTGATTCCTCTACCGTCTTGACATTTATGATTTCGCTGCCATTTGATTCCTCTACCGTCTAGTAAAGAACATGCACAAAGTTGCCGTGTGCCACGTTCATGTAGCACATCTTTCCATCACAAAGACTCTGCTGTAAAACAATGTATCCTGAAAGCTTCCTCACCGACATTGGACACACAGCCTGTAGGCTCAGTATCATCTCTGCTGCTGAATAAGGCATGAGGAAGAGACTGCCCAGGACTCAAGCCCTCGAGGGTGAGTCCCTCCCATGCATTTCGGGGACACTCTAAGTATTTCTCCATTGGATTCTTTGCCATAGCATGTCTAGGACGAGATGGTCTTACTAGATAAAAACAGACTCACAAGGAGAGTGTTGGAAGGGATGTACCTGGGTATCTCTGAAGCAGAAGGAAAAGCACAGGAGGGAGGAATAAATGCGGCAGATGGGGCTCCTTTGTTTCATTCAGCATCCTTAAATTTAGGTATTGAACCTGAGAGACCACCTAGTTCATATCCCGTCTTTAGGCAAATCCACACTGACTCCCTTCCCACCAATGAGAACCTCATTATGATCTTTAAAGCTGCCTCAGTGGCAAAGTCTTCCTCTGGGAAGTTTCCTACAAGTCATACCTCCAGACTCAAAATGATCTGATTTTTTAAACCTATTTCTAAATAAATGCCATGCATATCCTTTACTGGCTCATTACTAAATAATGGGACCTGCGAAAATATTTTTATTGCTAAGATCCTTCCAACATCAGGAGACCTTTCAGACCCAAAAGAACAGATGTCTAAAAATCAAAGTCTCTGCTTAAATAGAAGGTGGCAGGACTAAAAGCTTCCTTGCTTCATAAAGAGACTTTCTAAATCCTGCTTTTTCCACTTGCAGATAAAACTCTTGCAAAAAATCCAAAGGAGGTATTTTCTGTACTTTCCAATGCAATCACCTCCAAATTCTCTCTTCGTCTTTGTTCACTAGGTAATCGGACTTCACACTAAACGCAGAGCGCTTGGTCTTGTGGAGCCAACCACGAGTACTAGCAGGATTATGTGAAATCCCCGGTCTTCATGCCAGAGCACAGATTTTCCACAAAGGCCCAGCTAGCCACACCCAAGCAGGGGGACATCCACACTCTTTCAATCCAGCACTTATTTTTGGGAGGGAGAGGAGATGGGGGAATTGACCATTAAGCTGCCCAGAGTTGAAGAAACTTGAAGAAATTAAAGACTAAAATCATTTGCTTCAGTTATGCCTTTCTGATCCTCCTTCAGAAAAAAGAAAATTGGCTATCTCTTATTACATCTTTTTCTCTTTAAGAGAAATTCATAGCTGTTGTGAATTTCACTCAGAAAGCTGCCCATTTTCACGCTACTCTCTCTCTCTCTGTCTCTCTTGTTCTACCTTTCAAATAAGTATATAGATAAATAAATACATAGATAAATAAATCTTTTTTTTTTTAAAGTGGAGGTGTTTTGTGATTCCAGTATGGGCAGATGTAAGCACAATTTGGAAACATGCTCTCACATTGTAATGAGGCAGAGATTGCAGCATTAAAATTCAGCAAAGGATGACTTTTTAAGACTCTCTGCATAGACATCGTCCTTGCAGAGGGCTTCAGGATGGCTGTTGACTGCATCTCTCCCAGGAATGTGCCTGGGGCAGGCATTTGGCACCGCAACAAAGATGTTACTTGGGATACCTGCATCCCATGTTGGAGTGCTTAGGTTCAAGTCTCAGCCCCACTCCCAATTCCAGCCTCCTGCTAATGCATATCAAACAAGTAAAATCAATAAATAAAAATGGAAAACAACTTTGAAAGACATCTAGTGCTTTGGAAGCTTTAAGGCTTTGAAGTAAAAGTGAATCAAGATAAGATTTGTGAGCTCCTTGAGGCATTAGCAGGTAATAATTATACTTGAATACATTGGTTTAGATAAAATACATTTCTACAATCAGTTGCAGCCATTTCTATGCACTTTTTAAATGTGGCTCCTAGCAAATGTTGAATGGCATGTAGGGCTCACATGATATTTCTGTTGGACAGGGCCACTCTAAAGAAAGGTAGGTTAACTTTTTCAGAAAAGAACAGGATAGTCAATCATTTAGCTTAGCATGCTATGCTATCCCCTGCTGTGATGGGAAAAGCAGCCACAAACGTTACACAAACAAATAAGCAGCACTATTTGAGAAAGCAGGTGGCCAGCTGATTCCACCCTGATGATACCTGTTTTACAGCATTAACACACATTTTTAAGTTAATTTGCTATTTTGCAACCACCTGCTTTTACTCAACTGCCTTAATAAGCCAAGCGTAAATAATGAATAATGAGATCTTACTGTTCCCTTTGGGCAAAGACGAAACAACCAGTCAAAGCCTCACAGGCATGATTGAGGGTCCCAGGCCTATAGGAGAGACTGGCTTGTGAGCTCCCTGTGTTCATTTCAAGCCACTCCGGGAAAGCAATGACAAGGGAGCCTACTCTGGCACTCTCTGTGGTAACAAGCCTCCCCTGCTGGAAGGAAATCGCGTAAGAAAACTTGAACAGCAAGTTTCTCTTTCATGCCTGCCCCAGCAGTCGCCATTTTAAAACAACACATTCTTCCACCCTTGACACCGGGGGCTGCTAATCCAAATCCCCAATGCAAAGTGCATTTGCAGCATTGTGAAGACACTTAATTGGCAATATCTGAACCTGCTTTTGCGAACCTGCAGGAATTCCTGGGGCACAACTTGCCAAGTGCCTTTCAACAGCCCAAGCGATCGCGACAAAGATGCTCCAACCCTAAAATCAACTCTTCTTTCAAGACACCGCAGGAAGAAAGGAAATGATGTAGAGGACAGCATGCGGAGATCTTCAGGAGAATCCACCAATACTAAACATCCTACAAAATGCCTGCTATTGGTGGGTACTGCTGCTTCACACCGAAAAGCAAGAGCTTCGTTGTCTCACCCACACCCAACTCTCCAAATCTTTGCCTGTCTCCAAATCTGCTGCCATTCCTGATTCGCTCAGACAGGAAGGAAAAGGTGCCAACATGAAACACGGCTTAATGACTTCTTTCACAGGAGAGACTCCGTGAGTGACAGTGTCTGTCTAGAGATGCTAGGAAATCAACATCTCATTGTTAACATGTTAGTTTATACAAATACTCATCTTTAGTTTGGACATGTTTTTTACTAACATATTCATAACCCTATTTACACTTTTCTTGTTGGAGGAAAACTAATATTTGCACATTTAATCCCACAAAAAATGGAAAAGTTCCCAACTGCAGCGCAGGGACAAGTGAGAACAGACCCCTGGATGCCATAGCACTTCCTCACATCGTCTCTGCCGATCTTCAACAGACAAGATCAAGTTACTACTTTGGAAAATAAGCAAAACAAATCATTAGTAATATTAATCACTGTCAGTTTATTTTTTCTCCTCTTTTTTATTTAGTTAGGTGCTGACATTTATAAGCTCTAAGTAAATTGAATGTCCACTTGTGTTTTATTGCTCGTTACAAACCCTCTAACCACAGCAATAGTCACAGTTTATGTTGGAAACAGCACAATTGATGTGAACTCTGGAGTTGACAATGACAGATGGAAGCCCCTATGTAGAGGCGCTCACTGCCTCTCGGACTCAAGACGCTGGGGACTTTTGTGAGCCATTTGAGAGACGAGTGCTATGGATGACAGTGCACCCGGCAGCCACTTGCTATTTGCTCTCACCCACAGCATTGCCTCAGCTAGCTCATTTGCAATGCATGTCCAGATCTACTTCCTTTAAGAAGGAAATCCAGAAACAGAGATGTCTGTGGCTATGCACCAAATGCATGCCATGTTTTCCAAATCTGTCCTCTAACACAGAAGCCCCCATGGACTTAATAAGTGAGGTATGGCTGGGAACCAGAGCAGAAACCTCACACTGCTCCATATGGGACACTTGGATAAGTCACTTCTCCCTTTGGGGCTTGGTGTTCTGACCTCCAAATAGTGCTTCCAATGTGCATTTTAAGGTTTTCATGTCCAAAAAAGTTTTGTGGGCATTTTCAAGGGTTCCTTGTAAAGTTCATGGAAATGGAATTAAAATCATTTTATCTTGATGCAAAAACTTCTGAAATTCATTGCATATGAAGGAAGTTAAAGAAGTTCATGGAAAATATGTATGAGAAAAAATTATGCATGGATTTCAAATATTTTTGCACGCAAATAAATTTGTCTTTAAATTGCATTTTGCACAAACTTTTTGAGGTACCCTTGTTCTATTCTAGGTATAAGCCAATGTGGGGCCCAGAAAATCTCAAGGTGGGAGCTATCCCAGGATTTCCCTTCCAATTCCAATTCTCTTTTACTACCAGCCCTCTACATGTTCACATGTTTCCAGGTAATAAGGAATGTGGTGCTTTCCCCAGCTTTCTGTTAAACAAGGTGTCCCATGTGAGTCCCTGGTTTCCGTCCTTCCTTCCACAACATTCAAAGAGAACCTGCTCAGCTTCGCATGCTTTGTAGGCCTGGAAACACAAAACCTGTGAGACAAATATCTCCTCACTTAGATGTCACCTTGCAGTATGTTATGAAATAAATTGGTATCTGATACAATCATCTCTGATAACAAAATAATTGGTGGACATTGAAATTACTGAGTTTATTTGAAAAAGAAATCAAGAAAGTGTTCCCATTTCCATTAACTACAAAATAAAAAGTGACCTGGGAATCAATTTAACCACAGCGACAAAAGATCTCTACAATAAAAACTATAAATAATTAATGAAAGAAATTGAAGAAGACACAAAGAAATGGAGATATCGCATGTTGATGGATTGGAAAAATCAATACTGCTAAAATGTCCAAACTACCCAAAGCGATTTACAGAATGAATGCAATCCCTATCAAAATACCAACGACATTTTTCTCAGAACTAGAAAACATTCTACTAAATTTTATATAGAACCACAAAAGACTCAAAATTCCCTGGGGAATCTTGAAGAAAAAAAAAAAGCAGGCTGCATTATACTACCTGATTAAGCATACAATGAGTCTAGGAGGAGATAGTTTTAAAAAGTGGAGAGAGTGCAGTCTCAAGGAAGAGTTAGGGAGAAAATAGCAGAGGGAACTCTATACAAATTGGAGGAACACAGTGGACCTACATGGAGGGGGAGGATGCATACAACTTAGGACCCCAACAGCCGAGAACCTCCACATCAGGATTGGAGAGTGAGGTGAGACCAGACTGTAATAGCCCAAGCCACTGGTGAACAAGCTGCAGGAAAAGCCTAGAGGGAATGTGGCTTGGAGCCCCATAGTGGGTAGTGTACCAGCCAAAGTAGAGGATAAAAAATAAGGAGGGGCATGTTTTCTCTCCCTGATCACCCTGAAAAGGTGTCCTGTAACAAGCTGACAGAGAGGAGGTGCCATTTTGGACATATGTACATAACAGCTGCACCAGGTCATGTCCACGCCCAGCAACCAGCCAAGCTGAGACTCCTGAGTCTAGTGGGGAGAACAGACAGAGGGCTGGCTACTCATGATTGTGGGAGGCTTGTGTGCCAGGACTGTGAAAACACTGAGGCTGCATAGGAGGAATCAGTGTGTGGTTAGGACATGGGCAGTAACTGTGGGAGGCTCCACATGATCAAGGCTCCCTGGATACCTGGCAAGGGACATTGCTGGGGAATCGGATCTTACACTGAGGACTGCACAGATCCTTTGTGTGGTCCTTGTGGCAGAGTGGACAAATAATATACTCATGGGGGCTAGCACCCAGGCATGGGTCTCCTTCGAGGAGAGGAGCTCAGCTGAGTCTACACCAACAGACAAGAAGAAATTGCCCCTCTGATAAAAAAAAAAAAAAGATTACCATGCCAAACCTGGGTGTGTCACCTCAGGCATGACCTTCACTCTGTAGCACTGAACAGAACTCCCTAGCCACTCACACCACACACCTCTAGATATTTCCTGAAACCAGACACTCCACTAATCCACTCAAACATAGTCAAATATTAAAGCCTCCACAGCGAAAAAGCAAAGAAGAAACCAACAAGTATCTCCACAAATGCTGAATAACAAACACAACAATTCAAGAATTGGAAGAATAAGGAAGACATCATGACACCCCTAAAAGAGCACAACATTTCATACTAGATTGTAAAGATGATGAGTTTGAAAAAATGCCAGAAATGGAATTCAAAAAATTGATCATAGAATTACTTAGAAATAACCAGAAGCAAATGTACAAATTAATAAAATGCATACATGACATGAAAGAAAATTCCTCCCATGAAATTGAGATCTTAAAGAGAAATCAAAATGAAATTTTGGAAATGAAGAATTCAACAGAACAAATAAAAAATACAGCAGAAAGCCTTAACAACAGAATTGGTGAAGCAGAAGAAAGAATATCCGACTTAGAAGAAAAAGCACAGGAAATTATACAGTCAGACCACACACAAGAAGAAGAAATTAGAAAACTAAAAACACTTTTGGGAATCTACAGGATACTATCAAACAACCTAACATATGGATTCTAGGAGTTCTTGAAGGTGTGGAAAGAGAGAAAGGATTAAAAGTCTTTTTAGTGAAATAATGACAGAAAATATCCCCAATTTGGAGAAAGAAGGGGACATCCAAGTACAGGAAGCACATAGAATTCCTAATAGACATGATCAGATGGATCTTCACAACAGCACATTATAATCAAATTCTCCACAGTTAAAAATAAATAAAAGATTTTAAAATGTGCACCAGGAAAATGCCAGACTGCTTTCAGAAGATCTCCAATTAGAATCATAAGGGAGCTCTCATCAGAAACCCTACAGAACAGGGAAGAATGGTGAAATATATTCCAAGTCTTAAAAGAAAAAAAATGTCAACTCAGAATACTATACCCTGCAAAGCTGTCATTTATGAATAAAGGTGAAATAAAGACCTTCCATGACAAAAACTGAAAGACTTTGTTACCATCTATCCAGTCCTGCAGAAGATGCTTAAGGATGTGCTGCACACAGAAACAAAGAAACATGTTCAGCACTACAGAAGAAGGTAAAGGAGGAAATCTCCCAGGAAAAGCACAAAGGAAATCCAAAGTAACAAATTAGGAATATTTATGGAAAAATGGCAGGAAAAAGTCCTTATTTATCAATAGTCACCTTGAATGTAAATGGCCTTAGCTCTTCAGTTAAAAGACACAGACTGGCTGAATGGATTAAAAAACAAAACCCATCTATTTGCTGCCTACAAGAAACACATCTCACCAACAAAGATGCACGCAAACTGAAAGTGAAAGGATGGAAAAAGATATCCCATGCCAACAGAAACCAAAGAAGAGTTGGTGTAGCCATCCTAATATCAGACAAAATAGACTTTAACAAATAAAGAACTGTTAAAAGAGACAAAGTAGGGCACTATGTAATGATTAAGGGAACAATTCATCAGGAAGATGTAATTATTATAAACGAATATGCACCTAATTATAGAGCACCTGACTATTTAAAAGAAATGTTAAGAGATCTAAAGGGAGATGTATTCTCAAATAAAATAATAATGGGGAATTTCAATACTCCACTTTCAGCAATGGACAGATCAACAAGACAGAAAATCAGCAAGGAAACAACAAAGTTAATTGATACTATAGACCAAATGGACCTAACAGATATCTACAGAACTTTTGATCCTACAATTGCAGAATACACATTCTTCTAACTACTGAATGGAACATTCACTGGGATTGACCACATGTTGGGTCATAAAACAAGCCTCAGCAAATTAAAAAAAATCAAATCTTACCATGCATCTTCTTGGACCACAATGCAATGAAGCTGCATATCAGCAACTCAGGAATATCTAGAACATATGTAAACACATGGAGAATGAACAACATGCTCCTGAATGAACAGTGGGGTCATAGAAGAAATCAGAAGAGAAATCAAAAAATTTCTGGAAACAAATGAAGATGACAATACAACATATCAAAACTTATGTGATACAGCAAAAGCAGTGCTAATAGGAAAGTTTATAGCAATTGGTGCCTACATCAAGAAATTGGAAAGGCACAAAGTAAATGAACTATCAGTGCATCCCAAGGATGTAGAAAAACAGCAGTAAATCAAACCCAAAACTAGTGGAGAAAAGAAATAATTAAAATTAAAAAAGAAATCAGCAAAATTTAAACCAAAAAAATACAAAAGATCAGCAAAATGAAGAGCAGGTTTTTTGAAAAAATAAACAAAACTGACACACAATTAGCCCAACTAATCATAAAAAGGAGAGAGAAGACACAAATCAAAAAATTACAGATGAGAAAGGAAATGTAACAACAGACACCATAGAAACAAAAAGAATTTTCAGAAATTACTATAAAGAACTATATGCCAATAAACTGGGAAACCTAGAAGAAACTGATAGATTCCTAGACACATACAATCTCTGTAAATTGAGCCATGGGAAAATAGAACATCTAGATTCATTAACAAAACAGAAATTGAATCAGTAATAAAGACCCTCCCAACAAAGAAAAGCCCAGGACCAGACAGCTTCATTGCTGAATTTTACCAGATATTTAAAGAAAAACTAACTCCAATTCTTCTCAAATTATTCAAAACAATTGAAAGATAGGGAATCCTCCAGAATTTTTTCTATGAAGCCAGCATCACCTTAATTCCTAAACCTGGAAAAGACGCAGCAGAAAAAGAGAACTACAGACCAATTTCTCTGATGAGCATAGATGAAAAAACCCTCAACAAAATTTGGCCAATCAAATCCAAGAACAGAAACATCATTCACCTGGACCAACTAGAATTTTTCCCTGGTATGCAAGGATGGTTCAACATTCTCAAATCAATTGATGTGATACATCACATTAACAAACTGAAGAACAAAACCCATATGATTATCTAAATAGATGCAGAGAAAACCTTTGATAAAATACAACATCCTTTCATGATGAAAACTCTAAGCAAATTGAGTATAGAAGGGACATTCCTCAACATAATCAAGGAAATTTATGACAAACCCACAGCCAGAATCTTACTGAATGGGGAAAAGTTGGGAGCATTCCCGTTGAGATCCAGAAGCAGATAAGGATGCCCACTCTCACCATTGCTATTTAGTGTTGTCCTGCAAGTTTTAGCCAGAGCCATTGGGCAAGAAAAAGAGTTTGGTAAAGTAGTAAGATATCAAATCAACATCCTTTGTATACACAATGACATGGCTGAAAAAGAACTTCTAAGATAAATCCCATTCACAATAGCTATCAAAAAAATCAAATACTTTGGGATAATTTAACCAAGAATGTCAAAGATCTCTATGATGAGAACTACAAAACATTAAAGAATGAAATAAAAGAAGATATAAAAAAATGGAAAAATCTTCCATGTTCATAAATTGGAAGAATCAATATCATCATAATGTTCATTCTTCCAAAAGCAATTTACAGATTCAATGCAATATCAATAAAAATGCCAAAGACATTCTTCTCAGATCTAGACAAAATTATGATGAAAGTCATACAGAAACACAGGAGACTTTGAATAGCTAGAGCAATCTTATAGAACAAAAACAAAACCAGAGGAATCACAATACCAGATTTCAAGACATACTACAAGGCAGCTATAATCAAAATAGTCTGGTATTGTTACAAAAACAGATGGATAGACCAATGAAACAGAATAGAATTGTCAGAAATCAATCCAAAAATCTACAACGAACTTATATTTGACCAAAGATCTAAAACCAATCCCTGGTGCAAACACAGTCTCTTCAACAAATGGTGCTGGGAAAACTGGACTTCCACATGCAGAAGTGTGAAGCAGGACCCCTACCTTACACCTTACACAAAAATTCATTCAAAATGGATTAAAGACCTAAACTATGAATTGATATCATCAAATTATTAGAAAACATTGGGGAAAACCTCCAAGACATTGGCACAGGCAGAGTTCTTGGAAATGACCCTACAGGCACAATCAAAGCCAAAATTAACAAATTGGATTACATCAAATTGAGAAGCTTCTATACCACAAAAGAAACAAACAGGAAAGCGAAGAGGCAACTGACAGAATGGGAGAAATTATTTGCAAACAATGCAACTGATAAAGGATTAATAACCAGAATATATAAAGAGATCAAGAAACTCCACAACAACAAAACAAACAACCCATTAAAGAAATAGGCCAAGGATCTAAACAGATACATTTCAAAAGAGGAAATACAAAATGGCCAACAGACACAAGAAAAAGTGCTCAGGATCAATAGCCATCAGACAGTTTTTGTTTTTTAAATAAATGGTGCTGGGAAAATTGCATATTCACATGCAGAAGAGTGAACCTACACCCCCATCTCTCATCATATATGAAAATTGAATCAAAACACGCCAAAGACCTAAATGTAGAATTTGAAAATACTGGAAGAGAAAAGGAGAAATCCTTCAGTACATTGGAATGGGCAAGGATTTTAGGATCAGACTCTAAAAGCACAGGGAACTAAAGTAAGAATACACAAATGGAATTTCTTCAAACTAAAGAGGTTCTGAACAGCAAAGAAAATAATCAGCAGAGTGAGAGACAGACTACAGAATGGAAGAAATTATTTGCAAGTTATATATCTTTTAAGGGACGAGTTACCAGGATACAAAAGGAACTTAATAGAATAACTTAATAAATAACTTAATAGAAAATAAACTCCAGTTCAATGGAGTATTATCAAAAGGCAAGTGAACACTATGAGAAACGGTGACTTGATCAGCCCTCACCCTGACAGTTGATGAGCAGCTTAATATGTTATCCCTCTTAGTATTTTTGTTTGTTTGTTCTACTTAATACTTTTGGTTGAATACTGTAATCAATACACAATTATTCTTAAGTGCTGAAACTTAACTGAAAAGTGATCACTGTTAAATATAAGAGTGGGAATAAGAGAGGGAAGAGATGTGCAATTTGGGACATGCTCAAGCTGACTTACCTCAAACAGTAGAGTTAGAAACATACCAGGGGATTCGAATTCAATCCCATCGAGGTGGCATGTACCAATGCCATCTCACTAGTTCTAGTGATCAATTTCTGTTCACAATTGATCGTAATGATAGGACTAAGAACCAAAGGGATCACATAAACAAGAATAGTGTCTGCAAATACTAGCTGATAGAATCAAAAAGGGAGAGAATGATCCAACATGGGAAGTGAGATACACAGCAGACCCATAGAATGGCAGATGTCCTAACAGCACTCTGGCCTCATAATCAGCCCTTAAGGCATGCGGATCCGGCTGAAATGCCCATGAGAGTATTTCAGGCATGGAAAGCCAAAACACTCTGGGGGCGGGGGGGGGGAACAAACCTAAATGAAAGATCTCCGCGAGTGAGATCCCAGTGGAAAGAACCGGTCATCAAAGAAGGAGGTACCTTTCTCTGAAGGGAGGAGAGAACTTCCACTTTGACCATGGCCTTGTCTAAATATGATCAGAGTCGGTGAACTCAGGGGGCTTCCATAGCCTTGGCAGCTCATGACAAGAGCCTAGGATGATTACTGATGCCATAAACAAGAGTGTCAATTTGTTAAGTCAACAACAGGAGTCACTGTGCACTTACTCCTCATGTAGGATCTTTGTCCTTAGTGTGCTGTACATTGAGATTTAATGCTATAACTAGTACTCAAACAGTATTTTTCACTTTATGTTTCTGTGTGGGAGCAAACTGTTGAAATCTTTACTTAATGTATGCTAAACTGATCTTCTGTATATAAAGAGAATCGAAAATGAATCTTGATGTAAATGGAAGGGGAGAGGGAGTGGATAAGGGGAGGGTTGCGGGTTCGAGGGACGTTATGGGGGGTAAGCCATTGTAATCAATATTCTGTACTTTGGAAATTTATATTCACTAAATAAAAGTTAAAAAAAAGGCAAAAGAAAACAAATGTGAGCAAAGCTGTGGAGAAAAGGGAACACATGCCCACTGTTAATGGGAAGGTAAATTGTAGAAAACAGTGTGAAGCTCCCTCAAAAAAATGAAAATTAAGTGTACCACGTGATCCTGCAACCCCACTATTGGGTATGTATCCAAGCGAAATACAGTTGCTCTGCAGAAGAGACATCAGCACACCCATCTTTATTGCAGCACTGTTCACAATAGCCAAGAAACAACTGAAGGGTCCATCCACTGATGCATAGATAAAGAAAAAGTGGACAATATACACAACGGAATCTACGCAGCCATAAAAAGGAAGAAAACTTGTCATTTGCAACAACATGAATGGAACTGTTAGTAAAGCAAGACAAGCATAGAAAGACAAGCAAGGAAAGACAAATATAGCATGAGTTCAGTCATGCGATTTAAAAGTATAATGGTTGTAACCGGAGGCTGGGGAAAGAGTTGGGAGGAAGAGATGGGGAATGGTTGATTAATGGGAATTAAGCCATCGTTACATAGAGGTAAGAAGTTCTGGGGTTCCCGTGCACAGTAGGATAATATTAATGTACCATATAGTTGTTTGAAAAAAAAAAAAAAAACTAGAAGATAGAATTTTGAATGTTTCCATCAGAAAGAAATGATAAATATTTGAGGAGTTAAATATATTTACCCTGATTGGATATTTCACAAATGTACATGTATGACAATATCATATGGTACCATAAAGATGTGCAAGGTTTATGTGTTGGTTAATTCTTTGTATTAAAAGAAAACACGACTGAGCTTTAGATGGTCTGTTTAGCCTGGGGGAGCAAGAGAAGGTGTCCCCTGGCAGGTGTGAGTGCCTGGGCCCCTGCAGGGGCACTGGAGCCCTTCAGGTGGCAATGACTGCCATCCCAGGCTCCAGGGAGGAGCCGTGGGTGAATGGAGACAGCAGGAGTGGGAGGCCAGGAGGAATGAGAAGACTCGCTGAGAAGATGTTCATAAAATCAAATGCATATTTTGACACACAGATGACATTTTCACAGTAATCCATTTACGAAGTGAAATTAAAAGAAACTGCAGGTTACTATTTCTGCCTAGAGCTGGCCTTTTTACCTTAAAGACAGAATAATACTCTTTAAAAAAATTCTGTTTTAAAAAAATCTCATACAAAATTTCCATGAAAATCCATTGTATGTTCAGGAACGTGTTATTTTTCATGCTACACAAGGAAACTCCAAAGAAAGTTCATAAAAAAAAAGGAATTAAGTGTCCAAGTTTATTTTTGTGCAAAGACAAATCCATGCATAATTCTTCTCATGGTACACATTCTCAACGTACTATGTGGAAGTTTGCTCCACAATCAATGTTTTTGTTCCATTTTTCCACCCACTTTTTGAAGTACTCTCCTACAAGGGCCTTCAAAGGGCTTCAAAGGGCTTGACTTTCTCACCGGGCTCTGTCCTTTTTTCCCTACTCTAAGTATTCGTCTGCCCCTCTGTCTGCCAACATGATAGCACTTAAGTGATCATATTCCTCGGAGCCATAGGAAGGCCGCAGCCCAGCCATTGATTGCATCCCGCAAAACTGCTTTCCAAGTCAAAAGTGTGTCACGGAATAGCACAGCACACACCCAGTGCTTGGGAGGCTCCGAGACCCTTCTCCATCAGCAGGATCAGTTTGCTGGTCGAAGACCTTGGCTGTCCCCGTCAATACTCACCTTCTGTTGTAATCGAAGAAGTGGCTGCTGGCTGCGATGACCACTAAAGGAGGAGGCGGCACAGCCATTGAGGTGGACAGCCGTGGTCTCCACATTCCTGTTTTCCCCCGGCCTCCATGGAACAGAGCCAGACAAGGTCAAAATGTCCTTTAGTGTCTGCTGTTAAACACAGTGGACTCAGAGGGCATGTGCAGAATTGAGCTTTACAGAAGGAAGCTACAAAACACACAAGGCTTTCCCTCCCATCCCCATTCACCTTGGGATCTCTGGGATGCAGTCCCCATGCAGGCAGCAGCCAGTGCCTCCACCAAGAAGGACAAGGAGCAGTATGCAGGCTTCAGGTAAAGATGGGTCATCTTGGTTAGGGAGACTGACTCCTGCCAACAGCAGTTGAAACATCATGTCCCAGGGCTGAACACTTGCATTATGTTGTTCAGATGCCTTGGGAAAGCTCCAAGACAGCCACTTTGATCCTCAGGCACAAAACTCCCTGCCCCAGGCCTGAAAGGCATGCAGGCCAGGACCCTGGTCACGGCTGGCCCAGGCTGGAGGGGTGGCGGTACCGTACCTTTCTTGGGATGCTCCAATCTGAAAGTACACAGCAAAGGGAGCAGGTGTCTGCCGTCCTACAGCCCAGTGTCTGAAGTGGGCTGGGAGCCGCCGTTTGACATAAGCCTTTCCAATGCTGTCATCTTTGCAATGCTCCTGTCTGCCTTGGTCCTTGGAATCGCCAGTCTAACTCTGTCCTTGGACAAAGTCCCTGTGGGTTCTGACCACCACGCCTGGGTTAGCACCCTCAGGGGGTGGTATGTGAGTTCTCTCCGACGAGGGGTTAAAATAACCCCTGTTCTGGATCACTCTGAATCCTGAGCAGGCACCTGAGCAGCCAGTACTGAGCTCCTCAAGGGCCAGAACCACAACCAAAGAAAACATAAAGTGTCAGCATCAGTGAAATCCAGGCTCTGTCTTGGAGGAAACCAACTGAAAGGGGACCGATCACTTCTTCAATTTATTGCTGATGATGCTTTTAAGACTTTGTTGTTGCTGCTGAGTGTGCAGTTCCCCAAATCTTCCTAGAACTTGCATGATAGGTGAGGTCTTTCTCAGTGTCAACAGCTTCTTCCACATTCCTGGCATCTCCTTGGTCCCTTCTGGGACCTACTGTGTGCTGGCCAACTGCACAAAGCTCTTTGCAGCCCTTTTTGTGGTTACTCAAAAAACTACATGCAGGCGGGCACATCAACTCCATCATGCTCAGGGATCAGCCCTGATCCCTTAGTAATGAAAAGGAGAGCCAGATGGCTTCCCTGAAATGAAGTCCCCAGCCTCAGAGAGAGCCAAAGGCCCCTTGGACAACCCTTCTCCGGGGAAGCATCCTGTCTATGTCCATGAGTCTAAAGGACAGAAGTGCACACGCATTCCTATTGACTCACACTCTCCTCATCCATTTCATTAGCATCGCCATGTAAAGCATTCTTTTATTACAACCCCCTTAATCTGGTTGTGTCTCCCTCTATAGCAGGGAAATCTACCCACAGCCTTCAGTAGCACCTGTCAGGAGCAGCATATTCCTGAGTCTCAAATGGCTTAATTAGATGATAATTAACACTATTCACCCAGTTGCTCAGAATGCTTTTTTTTTAATTTAGGAGATAAGGAAACAGCAGTGTACACAAGCACAGGCTGAATAGAAAATCATTAATAGCGTTAATTATACTAACTACCATTTCATGTAGTACATTTGTTATTCCGGGGACTGACAAGTCCCCCAAAGTGCTGGGAATGCATTTAATGTCATGTAGTCCTCATGTTAACTGGTGGGCCAGCTGCTAATGTTAGCCACACTTCTGAAGATCAGAGATAGTCACCCATGATCACAAGGAGACTAAGAGCAATTTTAAACCCAGTGAACTAACAAGCAAAATTCTGCTGTTTTGCCTAGGAGGGAAATTCCGAGTAGCCAAAGTCTTCCTTCATCATGTCTAGATTCCCCCAAGCCTGGCATTCTAGGGCTCAGAATTGTACAAGCCCACTTTCTTTGAGGTCACATTTTACATCCCCTTTCTAGGGTGCCTGTTGGAGAAACATCCCCTGTAATGTTTCAGCACCTTTTAGTTCCAACAGTGTAATTATAAGGAGGCAGGAAGAAAGGAGTCCTGGTAGACCACAGTAAGTAAAGCCTAACAGAAATCCTTAAAGACAATGTCAAGTCCAGACGTTGGATCAGATGCCAAAAACATAGCCTTGAGAAAGTAGCAAGGATTCACCTTTTTGTTTCCAAAAAACCACGATTTTCCTAAGATCATAGAGCTCTCTAGAACGACAGGTCCATCCCAGATGAGTAAGCCAAATATTTACAAGGCATTTTTAACCTGAAATGTGAATGCTGTAAATGTATGATACAGAATTAAAGAGGAGATACTTGAAGATGACTTGGTAGGAAAGCTTTGCAGAAACATAAAATTATGGGTGACTCACACTTCCAAGCCTGATGACTAAAACGAAGTCTGTGGTCAAGAACAGGCAAATAGACGCTGTATGTAACTCCTGCAGCGTCCATTGGCTTCTGCAAACTTCCAGAAGCTCTTGCTCATTTCAGTTAACAGAAGTTTGAAAGCTTAAAAGCGTTGTGGTTGTCTGAAGCTGTATAGCAAACCTAAAACACAGAATTAATTTGTATTTCAGAAGTGTTTTTGGCCTTTCTATGAAAATAAAACCAAACCACAAAATCTCCTCAGACTCTTGAGGCTGAAAAACCTCATTAGAAACCAAAGCAAGAGTTGCCTTCCAAAAAAATCTACCCTAAAGTGGTTATGGTGAATGATTAATCTCAGCCAATCTACCCAGTACCAAAACAGCCAAAAGCAAACCTGCACTACATATGTGGTCTTCTGCAGCACCAAGACTCCTGGACCTCTACCCACACCAGTCCTTCAGCCTCCAGATAAAGCCCTGGGCATTTTTTTTTGACAGGCTGAGTGGACAGTGAGAGAGAGAGACAGAGAGAAAGGTCTTCCTTTGCTGTTGGTTCACCCTCCAATGGCCGCCACAGCTGGCGCACTGCGGCAGGCGCACCGTGCTGATCCGATGGCAGGAGCCACGTACTTCTCCTGGTCTCCCATGGGGTGCAGGGCCCAAGGACATGGGCCATCCTCCACTGCACTCCCGGGCCACAGCAGAGAGCTGGCCTGGAAGAGGGGCAACCGGGACAGAGTCCGGCGCCCTGACCGGGACTAGAACCCGGTGTGCTGGAGCCACAAGGTGGAGGATTAGCCTAGTGAGCCACGGCACTGGCCCCTGGGCATCTTTCAAACCTGACTCCATGTAGCCCCTTGTGCAGTGGGTGCTTCTTTCCCAGCGGGAGGCCGGACAGTGCCACCAAACAGGCAGAGCTCAGCGGCCTCACTCCAAGACACCCTGCTGTGCAGCACTAAGGCCCTTCACACAGGGCCTACAAACGTGACAGTGGCCTAACACATGTTTGTTGACCTTGTTGGCGATGTGTGACACCTAACTTCACAATATTTTCACAGCCTGTGATAACAAATGCTTCCCAACTCCCAGAAGGCCATGTGGATTTTATCTAAGTCAGAAATGCATCTGGATTTACACCTTCTGCCTTGTGTCAGCACCATGCACTCGACTCACATTGAGGTGGGGTGAATCAGGGGACACTTGGACTCCAGGAGAGTCTTTCACAAAGTTTGTAGAAAAGAGAATTGAGGGTTCAGAGGTGTGGTGTAGCCGGTTTGGGTCACTACCTGCAGTGACAGCATTCCAAATGGGTGCTGGTTCCACTTCCAGTCCATCTCCACTTCCAATCCATCTTCCTGCTAATGTGCCTGGTAAAGCAGCAAAGGATGGCTCAAGTGCTTGGGCCCCTGCACCTACGTGAGAGACCCAGAAGAAGCTCCTGGCTCCTGGCTTTGGCCTGGTCCAGCCCTGGCCATTGCAGCCATTGGGAGAGTGAACCAGCTGATGCAGGATTCCTCTCTCTCACTCCCTCTCTCTGACTTCCAATTAAATAAAATAAGTCTTTATCAGAAAAGAAAAAGAAAATGGAATTGAAAGATAAATTTGGCACAGCCGGGAAGCCACCGCTTGGGGTACTCACATCCTACATCAGAGTGCCTGGTTTCCAGTTCCAGTTCACTCTCTACTCCAGCTTCCTGCTAATGCACGTCCTGGGAGGCAGCCCATGATGACTCAGGTATTTGTGTCCCTGCTACCCACACAAGAGACCTAGACTGAGTTTCTGGTTCCTGGCTTTGTTGGCCCAGCCCAGGTTATTACCAGCATTTGTGGAGTGAAACAGCACCCAAATAAACCTATCTTTATTTTTTTAAAAAGCTTTTATTTATTTATTTGTAATGTATGTGATACATATATTATGTATCTATTGTCAAGATAAAGATAGGTTTACTTGGGTGCTAAACATTTTGAAATTCATGCACATGAGGAGTCTTCAAGAAGTTCATGGAAAATGCATACTATGAAAAACTGTGAATACATTTCAATGTATTTTTGCTCCAAAATAAGCTTATCCTTATAATTCTATCTGTCTATGAACTGTTGAAGCCCCTTCCTATTAAGACTCCCAGGACTAGCTGCACACTCTCCTTTCCCCTCTTCTCTGGACAGGGCTAAATCATACTAGAATTTCCTGCCCATCCTTATTCAGGTGTGATACAGGTGGCTACGGTGGGCTTCCTTGAGGGAAGGAGATTCCAATGAAAGGTCCCCAGGAGGCACCTCCTTGCAGGAGCTACTTCTCCAGGTTCCTCTGGTTGACAGGGACAGGGAGAGGTGATTCAATTAATTCGATTTTGTGAGCTGAATACCACGACCCCCTACCCCCTGCAAGATCTCACGCCCCCTATGAAATCCCACCTGTATATGCCCACTTTTTAATCAGACAACGTAATCACTCCCCTTTTGGAAGAGAATAAAAGGATGGAGCACTCTGGGTCCATTCCTGTTTGCCTGCACGCAGAGCTGTTTTGCAGTCATTCCTGCCTGCGGGATTTTTCTCCATGTGGCTCCAGTCTATGAACTCTCGCACATGGGCCCTGATCTGCTTTCTGCCTGGTATGGAACTCCAGGTTCCTTTTTTTTTTTAATCACCCTCTCCCTTAAATAAAGCCCTTACGTTCCTGAGTATTTCTCTCACTTCCCCAAATAAATTCTGAGTTTTACCATGTTGCCTGCCTTGTACATGTCTAAGTTTAGAATGCCTCTCTAAGGTTGAGACAAGAACCCGAAACATTAATTTTAAAATAGGCCCCCGATCCCACGATGTGTGGGCCTCGTTGGCACCTCCTTCCACTGCTCTGCCTTTTGGCCCCACATGGGCTGCCGTCAACCGGCACTCGGTGTCCTTCCTCAACCTCTCCAGGGTGCTTTCCTGCCCTTCGCAATCTCAGCTGCTACAAACCACATTTCCCAGACTCCCTTTCACCTAAACATCCTAGGGATGTGAAATCACTCTGGGATTTTCAAGGCTGAGGGGAGGTAGAGTAGCCACTGATGCCCTAAGCCTTTTTGGTCTGCAGACAACCAGGCGTTAGGGATGTGAGGTTTGTCCTGTGACCATGGTCCAAGGCCCCATCTCCAGCCTCATGAGTATTAAGAGGCAGTTGCAGGGATGCAATTCTATTTCCAACTGTCCATCCCCAGCTTCATGGGTGAAGTGAGGCTGTTGCAGCCATGATGGGGGCTTCCCATCTGCATATCTTGGCCCTAACAATGGATTCCTGAATCCTGCAGGCCCAGAGGGGTTCTCCAGTCTCTGGAGCCTAGCTTTTGGGGGCAGCCTGGGGCATTGCTCTGGGCATTGTTTTGGGGTTGTAGACTGGAACTTGCTTCTCCAGCCTTTCCAACACTTGAGCGAGCACTCAGTTCCCTAAACTACAGTTGTTTTGGCTTAAAATGCCTATCATGGATTCCATGTTACGTTCTAACTCTGATTGGCAAAGAACAAACAATTTCCACATCTGTCACATTTGATTGGTTGTCTTATCAGTTTGCGTAGCAACAAGTGTGTATGCGTCACACATTGCATGCTATTTGAGTCAGCTGGGCTTTTCAGTGACTGTATTAAGGCTTGCCAAACACTAGAATCTCAGGAGCCATCTTGGAAAATGTTCAGCAGGTGAGCACAATGCTTTGCTGAGTATTGTATTAACTGAAAGAGGCAGGCATTTGGCCTAGTGCTTACAACGCCACTTGGGAAGCCTGCATCACATATCAGAGTGCCTGGACTGGAGTCCTGGCTCCCCTCCAAATTCCAGGTTCCTGTTAATGTACACCTTGGGTGGTGGTGAGTGATGACTCAAGTCGTTGGGTCTCTGCCACCTACACAGGAGATCTGCACCCAGATCTCAGCTTTGGCTCACTGTGGGTATTTTAGGAGTGGACCAGTGGATGAGAAGAAACTCTGTGTACCTGTGTGTGTGTGTGTGTGTGTGTGTGTGTGTGTGTGTTTCTCTGCATTAATACATATGAAATCATCAGAAATTCACTTAGACATTTTGCAAGAACCTGTAAGGGTCCCATTTAGAAGACACTTGAGCTAATTAATTAGAGGAGCCCAAAGCAACTTAGAAGTAATTGAATACTTTTTCTTCTTACTGTTTCTTCAAAAGATTTTTTTAAAAAAATAAACATTTATTTATTTATTTGAAAAGTAGAGTTTACAGAGAGAGAGGGAGAAACAGAGAGATCTTCCATCTGCTGGTTTACTCCTTGAATGCCTATTAGTGGCCAGGGCTGGACCAGGCCAAAGTCAGGAGTCAGGAGCTTCATCCAGGTCTTTCATGTGTGTGGCAGGGGCCCAAGTACTTGGTACATCTTCTGCTGCTCTCCCAGGCACATTAGCATGGAGCTGGATCAGAAGTGGAGCAGCCAGGAATCCAACTGGCACCCATATGGGATACCGAAATCACAGGCAGCAGCTTATCCTCTAGGACAAAGCGCAAGCATCCCCCCACCCTTTTTTTAGAGAAATAAAAATAAGTGCGGAATACATGAACGAATGTTGAGAAGGACAGGGCCCTTGCTTTGGCATAGTAGGTTAAGCCATTGCCTGTAATCCCGACATCCAATATGAGTGCTGGTTCAAATCCCGGCTGCTCCACTTCAGATCCAGCTCTCTGCTGATGTGCTTGGGAAAGCAGCAGAGGATGGCCCAAGTGCTTGGCCCCCTGCCACACACACAAGAGACAAGAATGGAGTTGCAGGCTTCTGGCTTTAGCCTGACCCAGCCCCAGCTGTTGTGACTATTTGGGGAGTGAACCAGTGGATGGTAGACTTCTCTCTCTTTGTCTCTCTTTCTCTCTCTCTCTCTCTCTCTCTCTCGTCAAATAAATAAAATATTTTTAAAATGTTTGATAAGGTAACTTTTAAGTTTTCCAAAAATCATACTTACAAAATGTTAAATGCTGTCAATATTAGTCTTAAAAGTTAGTAGATGGGGACCAGCGCCGTGGCCATATAGGCTAATCCTCCTCCTGTGGCGCCGGCACACCAGGTTCTAGTCCCGGTCGGGGTGCCGGATTCTGTCCCGGTCACTCCTTTTCCAGTCCAGCTCTCTGCTGTGGCCCGGGAGTGCAGTGGAGGATGGCCCAAGTGCTTGGGCCCTGCACCCGCATGGGAGACCAGGAGAAGCACCTGGCTCCTGGCTTCAGATCAGCGCAGTGCGCCAGCCACAGCACACTGGCCACAGCGGCCACTGGGTGATGAACCAACAGAAAAAGGAAGACCTTCCTCTCTGTCTCTCTCTCACTGTCCACTCTGCCTGTCAAAAAGAAAGAAAGAAAGAAAGAAAGAAAGAAAGAAAGAAAGGAAGGAAGGAAGGAAGGAAGGAAGGAAGGAAGGAAGGAAGGAAGGAAGGAAGGAAGGAAGGAAGGAAGGAAGGAAGGAAGGAAGGAAGGAAGGAAGGAGAAAAAGAAAAGTTAGTAGATGGGGATAGGAGAGGGAGGAGCAAGAGGGGTGGGAGTCTGGGTGGGAGGGTGGGTACCATGGGAAGAATCATGATATTCCTAAAGTTGTATTTATGAAATGCATGAAGTCTGTATTCCTTAAATAAAAGGTTTCTTTGGAAAAAAAAAAAAAAACAGTAGAAGCAGACTGTTATGCCCAATGATGAAGCCAAGTATGTATGTCTTTGGAAAGAAGACAAAGGACAAATATCACTTTCTAAACCTGGATTACCATAATAAGAAATAATAGGTACAGCATGGATCTCTGTAGCGTGATAAAGTGAATTCTTTTTTTTTTTTTTTTCGGACAGGCAGAGTGGACAGTGAGAGAGAGAGAGACAGAGAGAAAGGTCTTCCTTTGCCGTTGGTTCACCCTCCAATGGCCACCGCGGCTGGCGTGCTGCGGCCAGCACACCGCGCTTATCTGAAGGCAGGAGCCAGGTGCTTATCCTGGTCTCCCATGGGGTGCAGGGCCCAAGTACTTGGGCCATCCTCCACTGCACTCCCTGGCCACAGCAGAGAGCTGGCCTGGAAGAGGGGCAACCGGAACAGAATCCAGCACCACGACCGGGACTAGAACCCGGTGTGCCGGCGCCGCTAGGCGGAGGATTAGCCTAGTGAGCCGCGGTGCCGGCCTGAATTCTTTTTTTAAATTTTTTTTTCTTTTTTTTACCTTTTATTTAATGAATATAAATTTCCAAAGTACAGTTTATTGATTACAATGGCTTCCCCCCCCCCGTAACTTCCCTCCCACCCGTAACTTTCCCCTCTTCCACAACCTCTCCCCTTCCATTCACATCAAGATTCATTTTCAATTATCTTTATATACAGAAGATCAATTTAGCATATATTAGGTAAAGATTTCAACAGTTTGCTCCCACACAGAAGCACAAAGTGAAAAATGCTGTTTAAGTACTAGTTACAGCATTACATCACGTAGGACAGAGATCCTACATGAGGAGTAAGTGCACAGTGACTCCTGTTGTTGACTTAACAAATTGACACTCTTATTTATGGCATCAGTAATCATCCTAGGCTTTTGTCATGAGCTGCCAAGGCTATGGAGGCCTTTTGAGTTCGCTGACTCTGATCATATTTAGACAAGGTCATAGTCAAAGTAGAATCTCTCTCCTCCCTTCAGAGAAAGGTAACTCCTTCTTTGATGGCCAGTTCTTTCCACTGGGATCTCACTCACAGAGATCTTTCATTTAGTTTTTTTTTTTTTTTTCCAGAGTGTCTTGGCTTTCCATGCCTGAAATACTCTCATGGGCTTTTCAGCCGGATCCAAATGCCTTAAGGGCTGATTCTGAGGCCAGAGTGCTGTTTAGGACATCTGCCATTCTATGAGTCTGCTGTGTATCCCGCTTCCCATGTTGGATCATTCTCTCCCTTTTTTATTCTATCAGTTAGTATTAGCAGACACTAGTCATGTTTATGTGATCCCTTTGACCCTTAGTCCTATCATTATGACCAATTGTGAAGAAATTGATCACTTGGACTAGTGAGATGGCACTGTATTCATTAATGTAAAACACTGTATCAAAAAAGCAGGAAATGGTGGGTAAATTCCATTACTTAGAATCTATACACTTAGCGGACAAATATTCTATTTCTTTGTTTTTTTCTTTTTCCCCAAGGAAACCTTTTATTTAAGGAATACAAATTTCATAAGTACAACTTTAGGAATATAGTTATTCTCCCACCATACCCACCTTCCCACCTATACTCCCACTCCTCCTGTTCCTCCCTCTCCCCTTCCCAGTCCCATTCTCCATTAAGATTCATTTTCAATTAATTTTGTACACAGAATTCTAACTCTATACTAAACAAATATTTCAACAATTTGTGCACACACACACTAGTTTTACAGTTAACTCTCATAATTCAACTCATTGAGCACAGAGGTACTGCATGGGAAGTTGGTACACAGTGACTCCTGTTGTTAATTTAATAATTAACACTCTTATGTATGTCAGTGATCACCCGAGGCTCTTGACATGAGCTGCCAAGGGTATGGAAGCCTTTTGAATCCACAAACTCTGTCAGTATTTAGACAAGGCCACAAGCAAATGGAAATTCTCTCCTCCCTTCAGAGAAAAAATATCTCCTTCTTCGATGGCCACTTCTTTCTGCTGGAGTCTCACCCACTGAGGTCCTTCATGTAGGACATTTCTTGCCACAACATCTTGGCTTTTCATGCCTGAAATATTCTCATGGACTTTTCAGCCAGACCAGGATGTCTTAAGGGCTGGTTCTGAAGTCAGACTTCTACTTAAAGCAATTGTCATTCTATGAGTCTGCTGTGTGGACTGCTTCCCCTGTTGGAACATTCTCTCCTTTTTAATTCTATCTATTATTATTACCAGACACTTAATCCTATTTATATGATCTCTTTAACACTTAATCCTATCTATATGTTCACCCTAACACTTAATATGATCACTTTAACACTTAAGATGGCATTTTTACCACCCAACTTAACAGGATTTGGGGTCCCATGCGAGTTTTTAAACTGTACCCTTAGAAGTAAGTCTGTAAGAATGTTTGCAGAACTATACAGCTTTACAGTTACAAACTTCCTCCTCCCTTCTTATTCCCACTCTTATTTTTAATGAGATACATTGTCAAATGGATTTATACACATATGATTAACTCTATGTTAAGTAAAAAGTTCAACAAGTATTTTTAAGAAAAAAATAAAAAATTAACAAAAAAATAAAACTGTTCCTCTACAGTCAAGACAAGGGCCATATGTGTATTGCCAAGACTATTGTTATGCTGGGCACGGAATGGGCTGCAATAAATATTTGATAAGGGAAGGATAATGGGCATCAATAAGGAGGAAAGGAGAAATAAATACAATTATTTAGAATTTACAGTTCATGCAAACTGAAAAGTACAATGGAAGTTCCTTAAGAAAAAATATCATTAAACACTTTAAAATATGAATATAGAGACCATCGTTGTGGTACAGCATGTTAAGCCACTGCCTTTGATAACAGCATCCCACATGAATACAGGTTTGAATCCTGGCTGCTCTGCTTCTGATCCAGCTCCCTTATAATGTACTTGGGCAAGAAGCAGAAGATGACCCGTGCTACCCATGTGGAAGACCTGGAGGAAGTTACAGGCTTCTGGCCTCTACATGGACCAGCCCATGGTTACTGCAGCGATTTGGAAAATGAACCAGCAGATAGAAGAGCTCTTCCTCCACCACCATCCACTCTGTGTAACCCTGCCTTTCAAACAAACACATACATCATTAAAAATAATTAAATTAAATATGAATATAAGCATAGGTGTTTGTCCTAGTAGTTAAGATATCAATTAAAATGTCCAAGTCCCACATTAGAGTGCCTGAGTTCCATTCCAGGCTCTGGCTCCCCATTCCAGCTTCTTGTCAATGCATATCCTGGATCAAGTAGTTGGACTCCTACTCACATGGCAGACCTGATTTGAAGTCTCAGCTCATAGAGTAAAACTGGCTACCAGATACTAGAAATCATAAACCAAATTTGATGTGTTACTTGAGAAATTGACCAAAGAATCTTAAATATTCCAAAACTTTGACAAGCTAAACATCACTTTAAAGAATACAGATATATACTGAAAACAATAAATCCCATGCGAAATGTTGAAATTTTGATGGCAGGTAATAAAATATGCCTTTCTACATATTGAATACATTCATAGTAGGTCTAAACTAACTTAGGACTTGGCAGCCAATAAATTAAACATTCCTTAAAATGGAGGGACCTACAATGTGGCACAGCAGATTAAATCACTGCTTTGGATATCAATAACACATACAGGCAATGGAAACGGGTCAAACTCTTGAGTCTCTGTCACTCCTATGGGAGACCAGGTTCCTGGCTCCTGGTTTCAACTTAGCCTAGACCTGGCTGTAATGGCCATTTTGGGGAGTGAACCACCGGAAGGAAGATCTCCCTTCCCTTCCCTTCCCTCCCCTCCCCTCCCCTTCCCTCCCCTTCCCTTCCCTTCCCTCCCTTCCCTCCCCTCCCCTCGCCTCCTCTTCCCTCCCCTCCCCTCCCCCGCCTCCTCTTCCCTCCCCTCCCTTCCCCTCCCTTTCTTTTACTTTCCCTCCCCTTCCTTTCCCTTCTCTTCTCAGCCCTGTGGGCTTCCTGCAGGATTCTCAAAGGGCCCTTGCTTTCCACTGAGGGATTTACTGCCTGGGATCCCCTCTCTCTTCCATCTCCTGACTTGATGGAGTGGCAATCAGTTCATCACTTCTGTAGCTGTACACTCATTGGAAGAGTCCTGGAAACAGCCACCACAGGCTCTCCTCTATGACCCCAGGCTGGAGCACAGCAGACCCCATGACACATGGTTTTGGTCAACTGCATCCTGAAAACATGGTACAGCGAAGTACAATAAAATTTTGTGAGAGAAAGGCCACATTCACGTAACTTTTATTATTGTCTATTGATAGAGTTCTTCTATTTTAGTAATTGTTAACCCCTTACTGTGCCGAATCGATAATTGAAACTCATCATAAATACATATATATAGAAAAAATACAGAGAGCCCAGTAATATCTGCAGCTTCAGGCATCTACTGGGGATCTTGGAATGTATCTCTCAGCAAAAAGGGGGAGCCTACTATCACTGGTTCCTAGTAGCATCTAAATAAAATATTTGTCAAATGAGAATATGAGCAAACCAACAAATGAGAATTCTACAGGGGGACAGGAAGAAGTGGGGACTATGGGATAGACCAGGGTCTCAGAATACAACAATGTCTGGCCCAGTGGGGTTCCGAATAAGACAATCCAGGCTCATGGCACCGGAGAAAAAGCCCCATTGAGGCACTTTGCCAATCTTTGCAGTTTTGACCAGAGCCCACCCTGGTTGTTACCATAATCTAAACTGTAAAAACAGTCTCCAAAGTCATAAATAAATCTAATTATATCCCTGGAAAGAGGAAATTTGTAAGGGACTAAGAGACATAGTTTTCCTGAGAATTCATGTCAGAACACCTCAAGTGGGTCTCACTCTGTGATATTTATCAAAACTCGAATTTCAAGGCTGGATATCAATTTAGGCAGGGTTGACGCAGATGGCTGTAACAAATGAGGAACCTACAACATGCAAACGACTCCTCATCCCTGGCTATCCTGTCCATATTGAGTGCATGGTTTAAAATCTTGGTGTTTTTAGCAACTTAAATTTTACATTTTTGGCCGGCGCCGCAGCTCACTAGATAATCCTCCGCCTTGCAACACCGGCACACAGGGTTCTAGTCCCAGTCGGGGCACTGGATTCTGTCCCAGTTGCCCCTCTTCCAGGCCAGCTCTCTGCTATAGCCCAGGAGTGCAGTGGAGGATGGCCCAAGTACTTGGGCCCTGCACCCCATGGGAAACCAGGATAAGTACCTGGCTCCTGCCATCGGATCAGCGCGGTGCGCCGGCCACAGCGCGCCGGCCGCGGTGGCCATTGGAGGGTGAACCAACGGCAAAGGAAGACCTTTCTCTCTGTCTCTCTCTCTCACTGTCCACTCTGCCTGTCAAAAAAAAATTTTTGTTACATTTTCAACAAAAAGCCATGCACACTGATATCTGGTACCTCTTGTCCAGAATTTAAAAAAAAAAAAAAAAAAAAAAGAGGGGAGAGGAGAGAAATTCCCTGAGTGCCCACTGTAAAAACATGAATGCTGTTTGTGAGCCGCGGGAGGACTTCCCAAAAAGAGATTCGCTGTCAGGAGAATTTAGAAGAAAAGGCGTGTGCGTTAGACTCCAAAGTGAAGTGCCCAGAGAAACATGAAAGAAAGCGAAATGCAAGGATAAAGACATGTATTTAAAGAGCTGCTTGGAGGCTTACAGAGGAGCATTAAATAGAGCAATCCCTTTGGATTATGGAATTATTTCGGGCTTGGATTTTGCAAGCTATTAAATGAACCAGTGCTAATTTCTCTTTTTTAAAAATAAAAATGGCAAGATCAAGAAGATAATGCATAATTTAGAATGGGCTGTCCAGGGCTGTGGCCATCATTCATCTTTTTTTTTTTTTTTATTTCCAAAGCTCTCTCCTCTAAAAACAACAGAGAGACCTTGCAAATAAAAACTGCCAATATCCCATAAATGAAAAGCCATCAAAGCAGACATGAAGAGTGAATTGATACAGCTCCACTGGCTCCCTCCTCACCCACACAAGTCATTATTTCAACAGAACAGTGTGCAGGATGCTCTCACCTGTCCAAACAGCGAAAGCAAGTCTCTGCGAAGGAGAAATCATAGCAAAACACGCGCAGATTCGCCTAAGATTAACTGTACGGAAATGGAGCTGTTTGGTGGCCTACAATCACATCAATCACATCACATCAAAGTGACAGCCCTTTTGTTTGTCAATGTGCATTGCCTCAGATTAAATACTTTAACAACACCAAAGGACAAAGGCAAACTTTCACAATTTCTGTCTTGTCCCTGGAGTGTGTGTGTGTGTGTGTGTGTGTGTGTGTGGTTTCCACATCCACATACTTCACCATTCTTGAATATCAAGAGACACAGCCTGAGATAACAAGGGGTTGAAACAATGGGCGTGACAGCTTCCAATGACAGTTTATTGGTTTGTTGTCAATCCGTGTTCAATAATCCCTGTGCAAGCAGCTTAACGCTTCCTATAAAGTGTGACAACAAAGATAGGACCTGGCTGGTGACAGAGCCCGGTTACCAGAGTTGTGTGCATAAGCTACAGGGTAGGACAGCTTGGAGACGTTTCACATAGGTCATACATCGGAAACCGCTCCTCCCAAGTAGCGCCCTGGACTGGTGCCCCCTCTGCAGCTGTCTCACTATGAAAAGCCTGGAAGAGACATCAAAATGCAGTTATTTTTTACACGGAGCACATTCCATACAACCCCGGGCTTCTCTTCGGGAGTTGACACTTCTTTTCTGCTAATCCTCTACCTCTCATCTTTCTCCCTTTTTCATCTCCCTAATCCATCTGCTTCAGCTGAGATCTCCACACTCACCTTCTGCAGCTCTGGGCCGTTTGTTCTCCCAACCCCCACACACACATCTAAAAATGGCACCGCTTGGCTGCCCCTGGAACAGGCACGTTAGGCCCACACTCTCCCCTCTTCCTTTGTATGTCAACACTTGGGCCGTGCTGACCTCAACTCCTAGAGGGAGCCCACCAGCCCCAATGCTGTCTGGTGTTGGAGCTGTGTATTAGGAAAGTGGGCTGGTCACAGAGTTGTGGAGAAAACTGGACATTAGACAAGCGGCTGTAGCCTAAGCATGGTAATTAGAAATCTCCATGATTGGGACTCTTTGTGGGCGGGGTCTTCAACAAGTTTGTGGCAATTGGAATTGAGAGCTGTTCATTTTCATGCCCAAAAGTTTAAGTACGTGTAGTTTTTTCATGATAGGCATGTCCCATGAACTTTTTAAAGACCCTTCACCCTTTCTTAAAAAACATACATAGAATGGACATTTGGCTCAGCAGAGTAATTGGGTTCTATTCCTGGCTCTGATCTGCACTCCAACTTCCCACTAATGTGCACCCTGAGAGGTAACAAATGGTGGCTCAGGTACTAGGTGCCTGCCACCCACATGGGAGACCTACATGGAGTTCCAGGCTCCTGGCTTTGGCCTGGCTCAGCCCTGGCTAGTTGGTGCATTTGGAGAGATGATCAGTGGATGGAAATCTCTCTCTGTCTCTCTCTCTGTACATGCATGTATGTGGTGTACGTATACATGTGTGTGTGTGTGTCCCTTTCAATAAATTAAATAAACAAGTTTCTTAAACGTCATCTCTTGCTTAACTTCTAAGCCTGGTCTTTATGAAGATATATCAGAGGACACAGTTTGCTGATATCGTTTTTGAGATTTGATTCCCTTTTTTAAAAAGCAATGCTAAATTATGTAGACCTCAGCTGAAGAAATGATTGCCACCAGGATTGTTGCATGATGTTCAGAACATACAATGGCCACGCGAGAGAAGCCGCTACTACTCCCCTCTCACAGACGGGAGCCCTGGCTCTCCGCAGCCACAGCGTGCTGCACGCCTGGCCAGTCTTGCCCCAACAGCTGTGGGCAGCATTCACACCTACCAGGCCTACTGGTTCCATGGGTAGGCTGTGAAGATTCATCAGGAAATGTTTATAAAGTGCTTCTAATTCACTGGGAAAAACATCGGCACAGACTTTTAGAAAAGCCCGGATGTAGTCACATGGGCTTCCAGTTTTGTGTAGCTTTTGCTTCACCTAACAGCCTTGACAAGAAGTTAGGCCACATGTTGTATGTCTTTGGGGAGGGAGCACTACATTATGAAGCAAAATATGGAATAAGTCTTAAATACTAAAAATATCTAAGTTCCAGCTGCTCTTTCAATCCATGCTACTGACTCTGTTCAGAATAATCCACCAAATGTGTCAATGCATCAAATTGCCATCACCCACAAATTCCTTTGGATCTCGCTTCTCCCTACAGTTTCACATGTGGATTTGATGTAAGCTGGTTTATGATGCTCTTACCTAAATATCTTCCTACATAGCACACAGTCTCAGCCATAAACACTCACACACCAGCTACCCTTCCCTACCTACACAAAAGCCACACTTGACCTTCTCAAATCTGACCTCTCCTCCAACCAAGGAAGACAAGCTCCCAACCACATGGCAGTGGAACATTGCTGGGAAGACAGTGCACCCCCTCTTCTCAACACATGGCTTAGCACACCTCTGCTCTCGAAGAATGGGACAAAGTGTAGGTCAGAGAGGGAGGCTCCAGTTCTCCCTCAACAGTGACGCTGATTGCCCTGCAAGCTTCCATGAAGTTCCAGGTGCTTGACTGAGCTTCTTCATCTGCTCAGAGAGGTGATGCATATCCCGAGGAAGCACTGAATAGCACAACCACACAGAAGAACTTCGGGAAGTATATGACACAACTTGAACGCACTGAGCACACTGCATGCCTTCAATGAAAGACACTTCTCAAATGCTTTCCTGTCTTTTAGGATCCCATTGAGAGTAATGCTTCATTGCCTTGTCTGTTTTCCCTACATAAGCAGTGGTGTTGGGCAGGTCCTACAGGACAAGCACAAGGGAAATTTTCAAAGACCATGGGAAATGAAAATAAAAGATACGTTTATGGATGTGAGGGCGGTCTGGCTGCGACATCTGTCTCCCTGTTGACTGCCAGGGTTGATTCGGCTGATCCGGCTGGCTGGGTGGGTGTTCCCTTCCTCCCTCACTGCTCCATGTGCATCCCTCCTAAAGCTGCACACTAGAGGAGGACCCGTCTTCCATCAAGGGTATAGGAGTAGCTGTGCTCCCCTGCTAGAACCTCCAAACAAGCTCTCAGAGATACATTTACTTTGGTGCACAAAAATTTCGAGATCCATGCATAGTTTTCTCCTGATAAAGATTTTTATGAAGACCAGGATCACTTTTCCCTGAACATGGAAAAAGTGAATGGCTGGGGAGGTGCCGTGGCATAGCCAGTGAATCTCCCACCTATAGTGCTGGCATCTCATAAGGGTGCCAGTTTAAGTTCTGATTGCTCCACTTCTGATCCAGCTCTCTGCTATGGGCTGGGTAAGCAGGAGCAGATGGCCCAAGTGCTTGGGCCCCTGCACCCACGTGGGAGACCCTGGAGATGCTCCTGGCTCCTGGCTTCAGAGCAGCCCAGCTCCAGCCATTGCTGGCATTTGGGGAGTGAACCAACAAATGGAAGATCTCTGTCTCTCTCTATCTGTCTCTGCCTCTCTGTAACTCTGCCTTTCAAATACATAAATATATCTTTTTAAAAAAGTGAAAAAACTCGGGCCAGCGCCGTGGCTCAATAGGCTAATCCTCTGCCTGCGGCACTGGCACACCAGGTTCTAGTCCCAGTCGGGGTGCCGGATTCTGTTCCGGTTGCCCCTCTTCCAGGCCAGCTCTCTGCTGTGGCCCGGGAGTGCAGTGGAGGATGGCCCAAGTGCTTGGGCCCTGCACCCCAGGGGAGACCAGGAGAAGCACCTGGCTCCTGGCTTCGGTTCAGCGCGACGCGCCGGCCACAGTACCCTGGCCGCGGCGGCCATTGGAGGGTGAACCAACGGCAAAAGGAAGACCTTTCTCTCTCTGTCTCTCTCTCTCACTGTCCACTCTGCCCGTCAAAAATAAAAAAATAAAGTGAAAAAACTCAATGGCATGAGTCTGGGTTTATGCAATAGTTGAGAGGAGAAAGAGTTCCCTCCATACAACACAAGAAATGCTCAGAAATAGATTTAAATGCGAAAGCAATTCATCCAAGGAAAGATCCCAGTGGGCCAGTTATGTAGGACAGAAACTTGACCTTGACCTTAAAGGAAGAAGACCCGAGGCCATGTCCTGAACTCAGAGGACATTCTGGACTCTGGACTCAGAGTCACCTCGTGGTTCCTCCCTCTGCTCCACCACTCACTGGTTCTGCATCCTCAGACCTGTTGCTTAATCTCCCTGGCCCTCCGTTCACTCAACTGCAAAATGAAATACATTAGTCTTTGTCATTTAAAAATCTCATAACTCGGTGTTTATACAGCAAAGAATATCCATTACGTGCTGTATACATATTAAGCAGACCTACAGAGAAAACTGGCACAAAACACTACTAAAAATGTGGGAGGAGAAGACGCAACTATGTGGTTGATATTTTATTGGTTGAGTTCCCAAGCAGCTGCAGCCTGGAGTTGAGAGGTGCGGTCTGAGCCAGCCCTGGAGCAGGGATGAGCCTCCTTCCCCACTTGCGCAGAGCCCAGCACCTGCCAGAATAGCAAATAGATGCTGAGGATGGGCTGATGGAAAAAGAACTCCTGCAGACTGCAAGGTTAGTACACTCTGCTCTATTGGAGTTTCCAGAGAACTCTGAGAGAGGATCCTTAAGGAAGTTAGGCAGAGAAATTGTTTACTTGCAGGCGCTTAAATTCCTCAGGGCGGCCAGTGTTGAGCCATCTGGGTTTCACAGAGCACCTGAAACTGGACCTTCATGGAATAAACCGTGCAATGTAAACAAAGCAGAAGAGAAACATTTGCGACGAAGAGGAGCCCCACACTGGTTAAGAGGGGCTTCTGGTCTGGACTGAATTTTCTTTTAGAGAATTCAATTTGCTTTCGAGCAGGTGAGGAGAAGAAATGTACAGCAGAATGATCAAATTTCATTCAAAAAGGCCAGCAGGAATGGAATCAGCCATTACATTAATCCTCATCTTCAGACAAATTTTTCTTACAGTCAGCAGGTGGCAAGAGAGTGGGCCAAAGGTGACAAGTGACGAAATCTGCGCTTTCCTTCTCCAAAGCCTCTTGTAAACCCCACTATCCCTGCCCCTACCAAGCAAGGAAGACTGGGTTTTTGTTGTAAGAATCACAGATCCCAGTAATTACTGCTTGTTGAAGTCCTTCACCCAGTTGCCTATGATTCACTTTTCCTTCATTTGCAGGAAAGACCTCCAGCTGCTCTTGGAGAGCACCGGGATTTGAGGCCCTCGCCAGGACTGCATGTCTGGGCACCGAGGCAACGTGTGAGCGCAAAGTGCTGGGGCCCGGGCAACTGCGTTCTAGACCTGGCTTTGCCCTGTGGCTAGAACCAGAAGATGCTCTGATGCTCTGAATCTCAGTTTCTCCTTCTGGAATCTGGGCAGGACACTCATTACCTAAATGACCAGCCCTTCCTACCGTGAGGCGCTATTGGAAGGGCCATCATGAAGGCAGTGAGAACTGGGGCTATTCCTCACAGACTAAATAGGAGAGGGTCCTTAATATTCCTTCCAGGCTCAAAATTCTGTTCCAGGTGCACAGTGATGCTCATCAAAGACTTGTAAACAGTTTATTATCACAGAAGCACTAGATCTGGGTTGTCAAATTATTCAAACAGCCCGAGAGTCTGAATTGAGCGCCCTGAAATGGAAGCAGATACTTCCTCCCTACACCTTGCCCCTACCCCCGAGGGCCAGGGGCTTCTGTCACTAAGATTCCCGGAAAGCCAGGAGCTGGAATAACAGAGGACGAAGCACACATCGCCAGCAAGGACGCCATTTTCCCTGGATTGAGTCAGCAGAGCTTCCTAGGAAATCAAGCTACTCCCAGAGAGCTCTCACTTACACAGTCCAGACTCCAAACTCTCTCATCTCCAGCACTGCCACTCGCAGAAGACTGATTCTGAAAATAGACTTCCTCTGGCTCAGGTCCATCCACATATAAACAGCATTTGTATTCCAAAGAAATTGACCTTTTCCTCAACCCTGTAACACATTTGACCAACGGCAATGATTAGAATGTAACTATGATAAATACCATTTAATCATACAGTAGGTATTTATAGAACTCTTAAAAGAAAATCCTTAGAATGTTTTTCATTTATCTGCTTATTTGAGAGACAGAGAGAGTGAGACAGATAAAAAGAGACAGAGAGTGCCTACTGAGTGGTTCACTCCCTACATGCCCACAGTGGCCAAGGCTAGGACCAGGGCCAGAGCTAAAAGCCAGGAACTCAATCCAGGTCTCCCCTGTGAGTCAGGGCCCCAGCAACTTCATTCATCACCTACTGCCCCCCAGGGTCAACATTAGTGGGAAGTGAGGATCAAGGTCACACTCAGGACTTGAACCCAGGCACTCAGATATGAAATGCAGGTACCATAACTGTCATGTCAACTGCTAGGCCAAATGACTTTCCCCGAAGAATGTTCCAAATACCAGATTTCTTTTCCTAAAAGATCTTTATAATACAGAGACAAATATTGTCCTTCTCTTTCCTCCTTCCTCCCCCCTCAAAAAAAAAAAAAAACAGTAGACACCTGAGACCCTCAGAACTTCTCAAATATTCCCCCAGAAATATCCCTAACCACAAAGAACAATGAGCCCATAGACCTGGACATCTGGGCTCTGAACTTCAAGTGGGCGGGTGACAAGGACACTGTCATTGTTTTCATTCTAACATTCATGCAAGACGTTTGTGTGTTTAATCTGCCACGTTCCCCACGGCTGTTCCTGAACTCTGTGCTCCGCATCTTTGCAAACACCAAAGGTAGGAGCAGCTCTCAGGAAGCAGCTCAGTGTTTGCCTTGGCCACGGCCCTGTGACTTGTGTCACCAAAGACTGGGGCATTCAGTGCAGTGACATCAGCAGCAAAGTGGGAGGAGCAGGGTGCCAGCCTGAACGTCTTACACCCTCAATCGCAACACAGAACAGTTCTAGGACGTTCTGCGTGAGGAATTTGTCCTGTCAGAGGTGAAATGGCTAGAAAAGAAGAGCAGACAAAGGACAGTGAGAGTTAAATACAGCAGTCCTCCCTCACCTGCAGTTTCACTCTGAGCCATCGCTCCCTGTCATCCACAGTCCACCACAGTCTGAAAGTAGGAACTGGAAAATTTTGGAACAGAACAGTTTGTGAGCTTTCAATCACGTGCTGTTGTGAGTAGGGTGATGAAATCTCACCCAGCCCACTCTTAGCCAGCCCACACGTGAATCCTCCACATCATATACACCCCTCTGCCGTTAGTGGCTTCGTGGCCATCGTGGCCATCAAACCGGCCATCTTGTTTCACAGTCCTCGCATCCAGGTAACCCTGATTTCACTTACTAACGGCCACAAAGGGCGAGGGTGGTGCTATTAGCAATGTAGACGTGACCAAGAGCAGCCATAAAGGTGCCAGTTTATTCTAGCTGTGTATGTATGGCCCAGAACAATTACACAAGGGGCTCTTACTATCCACAGTCCCAGGCATCCTGGGAGCCCTAGAATGCCCCCCTCATAGATAAGAGGGGATGGCTATATCTGACTTCTCACCTTTTCCTATCTTGTCCCCAATAGGAGCTGTCAAAATCAGCTCTAACAGATTCTGCCAGTATCCCACACAGAATTCAGCTTTTTACAGGTTTGACAAGTACCAATAGGATAAAGGTAGACTAGAACATGTACATAACTTTATTTAGTAGGAACTATTATATGGGTAATAATGCAACTATACTCTTCTCATTGGGATGACTGCAAACTTTTTTTTTTAATTTTTTTTTTGACAGGCAGAGTGCACAGTGAGAGAGAGAGACAGAGAGAAAGGTCTTCCTTTGCCGTTGGTTCACCCTCCAATGGCCGCCGCGGCTGGCGCGCTGCGGCCGGCGCACTGCGCTGATCTGATGGCAGGAGCCAGGTGCTTCTCCTGGTCTCCCATGGGGTGCAGGGCCCAAGCACCTGGGCCATCCTCCACTGCCTTCCCAGGCCACAGCAGAGAGCTGGCCTGGAAGAGGGGCAACCGGGACAGAATCCGGCGCCCCGACCGGGACTAGAACCTGGGGTGCCGGTGCCGCAAGGCAGAGGATTAGCCTAGTGAGCCGCGGCACTGGCTGCAAACTTTCGAAACTTGATCCAAAGCCATACCTTCAGACGGCATCATCTCATCATTTTACAAATATATTCTTTTGCAGATGATGTTCTGCAACTGTAACATTTATTTCACAACAAGGAGGAAGAGGCTGAAGAGAGGAAGAGCAGGACCTTCCCTCCCTTCTCTCCTTACTTCCTCTCTCAATTGTCTCTCCCTTCCCTCCCCTCCCCCAACCCCACCCCTCCGCTTCTTTTTCCCTCTACCACTTCTCACAAATACTCACCAGGTGTCCACTATGTGCCAGAGACTGGGCTACTTTCAGAAAAATAAGATCCCAGAGGCAGGGAAGGAAGGCATTTGGCACAGCAGCTAAGATGCTGAATCCCTATCGGAGTGCCAGGATCTGATCCCAGCTCTTCTTCCAGTCCCTGCTTCCTGCTAGTGTGCACTGTTGGAGGCAGCAGGTGATAGCTCCTGTACTTGTGTCCCTGACTCCCACGTGGGAGACTCAGATTAAGCTCTCAGCTCCAGGCTTTGGCCAGGCTGTTGCATGCAAGGTGGCAGGGCAGGGGGCAGTGAATCAGTAAATGCAAGATCTCTCTCTGTCCCCATCTCTCAGCCTTTAAATAAAGAGAGAGAGAATGAAAAAAAGATACCAAAGGCACAGTGACCCCCCCAGCAGGTGCTCAGCTGAGGGCAGGGCAAGCTAAAATCATGTTGACTGCCCAGTATGGAGACTTTGATGATGGACACGTGTGGAACCCCCAGAGAAACCCAGATCCAGGCAGTGACGATCAGATATGGCTTCCTGAAGCAATGACACCAAGTTTTAGTTCCTGGAGAATCCCCGGGGGTTAGCCAATCCTCCTCTGCTTTCCCCAGGATCTTCTCAGCTCAATAATTCTGAGACCCAGACCTTAGCTTGCAGGCTAAGGGAGCTTCCTCTCGAGAGCACATGCGCCCACTGCAGCTTGTCCCCACTGCCCCCATGCAGGGCTGATGCCTGAAACCCCAGCGTGGTCACTCTCTTCCGGTGTCTTGGAAAGATTCTGCATGTGAAAAGCAGGCTTTCATGGGTCCATCCTCATCTCCCAGTGAATTATGCTGTTCCTCTCTAAATAAATGAGATCTTCACACTCCAAAAGAATTAAAAAGTTTCCCTTCTCCTATAGAATTTCTTTTAAAGATTGATGTATTTCTTTGAAAGGCAGAGTTACATAGAAGAAGAAACAGAGAGAAAGAGACAGACCAAGAGAGAGATCTTCTGACCAGCGGTTTATGACACAAATGGCTGCAATGGCTGGTGCTGAGCCATGTTGAAGCCAGGAGCTGGATCTCCGTCTAGGTCTCCGACCTGAGTGGCAAGGAATGAAGGACTTGGGCCATCTTCTGCTACTTTCCCAGGTGCATTAGCAGGGAGCTGGATTGGAAGTGGAGCAGCTGGGACTCGAACCAGAGCCCATACAGGATACAGGCATCATATGCTGAGGCTTAACCTACTGCACCAAATGCACCCCCCTTTGTTTTTTCTCCTTTGGACTTTTTCTTTTTATTTATTTATTTTGACAGGCAGAGTTAGACAGTGAGAGAGGCAGAGACAGAGAGAAAGGTCCTCCTTTATCCGTTGGTTCACCCCTGCAAGTGGTCGCTACGGCGGCACGCTGTGTCAATCTGAAGCCAGGAGCCAGGTGCTTCCTCCTGGTCTCCCATGGGGTGCAGGGCCCAAGCACTTGGGCCATCCTCCACTGCCTTCCCGGGCCACAGCAGAGAGCTGGACTGGAAGAGGAGCAACCGGGACAGAATCTGGCGCCCTGACTGGGACTAAAACCCGGGGTGCCAGTGCCACAGGCGGAGGATTAGCCTATTGAGACGCGGCACCGGCCTCCTATGGGCTTTTTCTAAAAAATCACATTTATGTATTCAATTAAGGAGTTTTCTATGCTAGAGAAAAATGCAGGCAGGGCCTTTGACTCCACTACAGAGGCTTGCCCAGAGAATTTGTTTGCAAAATGACACCTTGCTGTCACTGACGTGCAGAGTTTATCAAGTGCCCATGTCCACCGCAGTCAGGATGGACCTGGGTGTCAGGAGGTGCATCTGTCCTGGAATCCACCGATGCGAGTGGACAACACGTCCCATGTGGCCACACAACAGGTCCAGATGTGGGCCGGCTGCTGAAGAGATCTCAGCTGCTGAAAGCAGAGGAGCAAGCAGCGAGTGGACGCCCCGGTGTGGCAGGACTGCATGGGGCTTGGGATTAGAGCGCAGTCACATTTAGAAAGCCATGTGCGAGGTCACGCCCTCGCCATTAGGGGGATCAGTCAGCTGCCAGAGTCCCAGGGAGCTGCTGGGGAGAAATTTTTAAATAGGATAGAATTTATTCTTAGAATGCAACCATCCCCCAGTGCGCTGGCTTCCCTGCTTCCAGAACCCTCTGAGTGTCCTGGCACAGTACATGGTACAGCAAGGACACACATGAAGGTCACCAGGTATTCTTCCTGTCACCTCCAGGCCTTTGTCTGGCCCTCAGCATGAAGCTATAATTGTTCCCTTTGCCCAGGAAACAAGTGACCCTAAGGTGCAAAAATATGAGTGAAACAACACCCAAAAGTCTTGAGTCCGGAGGCCACACTCCCCTTAAAAATTCAGTGACGAAGTTAGCTGATGCTGGGAGAGCGAGTGGGCAAAATCTTCAATCTTCCTTCCAAACCATGGAAGGTGAATACCTCCTGGGAGCTGTTGAAGAGGCAGTGAAACAGAAAATCCGAATTGCAAAATGCTTAAAGCTCAGCTTGTTGTTACCCAGGGGAAATGGCTGTTTATTTTTATTCTTCTGTAGAAAAGGTGATGCTGTAGTCACCAAACACTTGGGAAGGCATTTATAGACTTCTGTAATAATTAACATCACTTTTACAGGAATTGCCCTGAAGGCGATGAAGGGAGAAAGCAAGGCAAAAGACAAAAAAGTAGATCCCTGTATTTCTTCTGCTTTTTTTTTTTTATCGTAATGACAATAATAGCTAACATTTATGGAACACCAGATTATATGCCAAGCATTTGGCTAAGCTCTTTATATGATGATCTCCTTTCATTTCCAGAAATAATGGGCATTAAAGAGAATCTCTTCAGTGACTATGAATCAGGTTTATTGGTTCTTTAATGGCAAGCACCAGACTTCATTCATCCCTGCTCAGTGCTAGGAGCAGAAGGAACATGCAAGAAATGTTTGCCCAATCATTTTTGTAAAACCTGAAGGTGCAGGCAGAGTGGTGGGGTGGTGGTGGGGTGTTGTGGCACAGCAGGTTAAGCAGCTGCCCCTATAGTTGCCAGTTTGTGTTCTGGGTGCTCCACTTCCAATCCAGCTCCCTGCTAATGCATCTGGGAAAAGCAGTGGAAGATGGTCCAAATACTTGGGCCCCTGCACCCATGAGGGAGACCTAGATGAAGCTCCTGGCTCCTGGCTTTGGCCTGGCCTAGCTCCAGCCCCAGTCATAGCCCCAGCCATTGTGGCCATTTGGGGAGTGAACCAATGGATGGGAGATCTCTCTCTCTCTCTTTCTCTTCATCTCCTTCTCCTTCTCCATCTCTTTTTCCTTCTCTCTCTGTAACTCTGCCTTTTAAATAAATATTTTTTTAAAAAGCCTGAAGCAGGATTTGATAGTTAGTGAGATGGTTAAAAATATCAATGTACTTTCCTTTAGACAGCATTTGTTGAACTTGTTTAATGTTCTTCTGAAGGAATGCCCAGCCCATATATCATCCCTTTTAATAAGATGCTAAGGAGTTTTGCAAGAGAAGATATTTCATGGCCAATCATTAAGAAAATATGGTTCTCCCAGCAGCATTTCAATGTCACAAAGTGACTATTTTCATATAAGTAGGAGACTCAAACACCGAACACTGAAATTTTCCACCCGTTTTGTTTAATTGACTTCTCAAGCCTATTATTTGTATATACAAAATTCTCAGAAACCATTTACTGGATCTGACAATTAAGCACAGCAATTAGAACAAATTACGGAAGGACTGCTCTAAATTAGTTGAACTGCGTGGTGTGTTGTAAAAAGTAGGTACAATTGGAATGTTGATAAGAAATCCACAAATATTGACAGTCCTTGGTTTAAGCAAGTCGTGACCCAAAACTGTTTCTGTAAATTGCTGGAAATTAAGAACAACTTTTCTCTTGAATGCAAAGTTACAAACGACGGTTAATGTTAGTTGAGTGATGAGTTAGGAGAGTTGGCTGGAATCCTAGTCTCGGATCAGTCTTTTACGTGGTCAGCTACAGGTTCTTCCTGTTTGGGACAGAAGGTTGACAAAGTAGGGCAGGTGCACCCTGTTTGCTACTTACAGGTCAAGTGGGGCTTGTTGAGTTAGCCTGGACAATGTACACACTCAAGGGACTCTGCCTAACACTAGCCAGTGTCTGCACTGGAAGCCTTTTTTTTCCTGACCTTTTCCCTCTGAGCCCTGGCACTGATCCTGACCTTTGGTGGAACAAGGAGCGCGGATGGTGCTTGTGTTAGCGGACTTGGCTGCCACAGCAAAGCACCTCAGCCTGGAGGCTTAAGCAAGACATTCATTGTCTGAGGGGTTCTGGAGCCTGGAGTTCCAAGGTCAAGGTGTTGTCAGGGTTGGGTCCTTCTGAGGCCTCGCTCCTCGGCTCACAGACAAGCAGTCTTGTCCCTGTGTCTTCTCGTAATTGTCACTCTGTGTCTGTGTCCAAATATCCTTTTCCATTTTGCAAAGTATTTTATTTCTTTGAAAGAGACAGAGGCAGACAGATACCCTAATCCTATGGGTACTTCCCAAATGCCCACAACAACCAGGGCTGGGCCTGGCTAAAGCTGGGAGCCAGGAACTCACATCTCCTACGTGTGGGTGGCAGGGACTCCAGTACTTATGCCATCGCTGCTGCATCTCAGGATGCACATTAACAGAAAGCCAGATCAGAGGCAGAGCCAACACTCAAACCCAGGTGCTCTGACACGGGATGCGAACACCTCAAGCAAAGTCTGAACCACTGCACCAAATACCAGCTCCAAATAGCCTCTTCTTAAACAGGCCACAGTCATTTTGAATCAGGGCCACCCATGGGGACTCATTTAACCTGGAGACCCCTTGGAAATCCTGCCTCTAAATAATGTCACATTCTGGAGTACTGAGGACTGGGGCTTCAACCTACAAATTTCAGGGATGCAGAGAGTGCTGGGGCTGGGAGGCAGGGAGACAGAATTCAGTCCATCACAGAGTGCATTCCTCTCCAGAACAGAGTAGCAAAGGCAAGATGCATGCTGTTCTCGAGACCTTGAGCGGAAGTGGCCCATTCTGCCCAAACCCAGGACTTCTCAGAGCAGGGCGGGAATGCCAGGCCAATCCACTCACACTGCTGTATAATGGGGTGGGAGGGCCAGGAGCCAAAAAGTGCAAACCCCGCTTCCACAACAGGAGCACCCTCTAATTCTGCAACTCTCCCCACCTGCACACCTGGCCAAGAGGCCCTGGGTATCTGGACCAAGGATAGTGGCAGGGAGGAGCAAGGAAGGTAGGAGTGGGGAGCTATGTCTGTAGCAAGGAACAGTGTAGTTCCTGGAGCTACGTCTGTAGCAAGGAACAGTGGTCTTTCTACTTGCTACCCATTGAATTCTTTATTCAGTGGAGGATTAGCGCTTGTGATTATAAAGTAAATCGAAGGTATGGCATCGCAAAAAATTAAAAGAAAAATAAGAAAGGAAGGAGGAGGGATGGAGGGTAGGAAGTATAATTATATTTTTAAACTGTACACATATGAAATACATGAAATCTGTTTCCTTTATAAAAATAAATTAATTAATTTAAAACAGAGCTCACAGTGAATCGCTGAGAGTTATTTTCTTAGGCTGCACAGCAAAAGCTTATTTAACCCATGCAGTGGGTGAACTGCAGTGGGTGAATTGGGTCCCAAGAAAAGGAAATCCCGGTGACCAAAGTCCAGTCAAGAGGAGGAGCACTCTGCTCCTTCCGGGCCTTGCTCTGGGGATTTGCGATGGGCCCAGTCCTCTCTGTCCTCAGCTGTGTCACTCAACCCTAGTGTCACTCATTTCTGTGCAGATCCTCAAATGCCCCCATTCCAAAATGACCGCTCATGCTCTCTTCCCACCTGCAGTCCCCGTCTCTATACTGACCAAGGACCCAGTTCATGTGCGCAGTGCCTACAAGTTACCAGGAAGTACTGACAGGACAACTGAACGTGCCTGTGAACCTAAACAGGAGGAGGAAAAGGAGGAATAAGCCCCGAGATACAGCCAAGAGCGGCTGCAGGGCAGAGACTGTGAAGCAAACACGGCCCCTTGGCACCCCCTGGAAGCGCACAGCCCTGGAATGCAGCGAGTGAGGTCCGAGGAGCGCATTCCTGCTGGTGCTCCCCCACCCGTCCCGTCTCAGTCAGGCTCCCCCTTCTTCTCTGTCTGTAAGTCAAAGGCATCTGCCAGCTCCAAGCTGCAGACCCCACCACAGTGCCAGTGGGCAGAGGAAGGAGGGCCGGCAGGAATGGAGACTTTCCATGTCAGCCTTGGCACTTGATCTGCACCCAAGTGCCACACAGGGAGCTGGAGCTTTCTGGGTGCCCTTGTGTTGGCTCCATCACTTTCCCCAGTGGCAGAGCCATGACTCAGGCCATGGCACCTGGCTCCTGCCTCTTAGCCCCACCACCTCTGAGCCTTCGGTTTGCAGTCAGGGTTGAAGACTGTTCAGTAACTATATGAGGGGACTTCCGAAGTTCCTGGAAATGCAGGGCTTCCACAAAAGCTTTTACACCAAAATAAGTTTGTCTTTCAATCCATTTTTCCAGGACCTTTTATATAGGTAGAAAAATAATATGTCCATGTCAAGTTCTTAAGTCAAAGTGAGTGCCAGTGATGAATGGATACATAAATGATGACTGCAAAGAAGCCACACGGAAGACAACACATCCTGGTTGTGTGGGGGAAACAGAACTAAGCTGAGTGCGTTCCCTTCATGAAACTGAACACTTGGTTCCTCTAGGTCTCCCCAGGGCTCCCCAGCCCCTAGGCACAAACAGGGTGGGTCACCCGTACCACCCCTCTGTGAGTCACTGAACCAGTGCATTGGCCTGCAGCTGCAATCAGCAAGAGGCACCCCCTGGGGCGCTTGCAGCTGTGCCCCGGCTGGGAGCTTCGCAAGCAGAAAGCAGGGTGCATTTTGTGCTGTTCGAAGCTATGCGGTTATGTCCCTCAGCCCTGCCCTACTCTCGTGGAGCCCTTCAAAGCCTCACCCAATCCTTCTGCCAGTCCTAGGAGTGTTTCCATGAAAACGGTATTATTTCCCTTAGACTTCTTTTGCTCATGAACACTGCAGGAACTTCTTGAGGGCCTTCACAGTCTGGATCCATGACTCAGCACAGCAACACTGAGGCCTGTGGCTTGAGCAGTGTACACTGGAACTTCAAAACTTCCCGGGGCTGGAGGTGACACTCAGACCTCTAGAGTCCTCAGGTGGCCTTTCCTTCCTTTGACAAATAACCACTGAATGCTACTCTGTGCCTTGCATACAACAAGCTACACCATGCCCCATGCAGAAGTGAGAATGGCCCTTTTCCTGATGTTGAGTCACCCTCCCGGCTCCTTATGCCTCCAGATTCCCAGGGCCTGAAGTGCCCCCTCCAGCCTGCAGCTCAGATGCACATTCCTGGTGCAGGGCCAGAGGACACGTCTCCAGGACAAACACTACCCCACCAGCTGATCTCACCACACCACGTTCTGCCTGTCCTCTTTTCATAAATAAAGGCCATGCAAAACCACGCTGATTCTGGGCTTGGCTCATGTAGTTCATCCGACGCCCAGACTCATCTGTAACCCCAGCTCCTGCTCAATCTGGGAGCCCCCACTACCCGTGGAATGTTAAATAATGAGATAAAGAAGTAAATATTAGGTCTACACTCCCATAGAGAAGATGTCACAGGCAAAATGGAATGGGGACAGATTTCAAGGCTGAGGCTCTTGCGCCGTTTCGTTTCCTGGATCAAGAGGAGAAGGTAACAGAAGAAAAGAACCAGCCTCCAACTCTGCCACAAGCTTTGAACAACAGAATGGCTGCTTCTGCTGCTGCAGATCCAGCAAGAAAGTTTGGTTCAGGAAGAAAACATCTGAGAATGTGTTTTCAAGGGAAAAACTATAATTCCAACATTCTACCTCTAGAGTAGCAAAAGAAAGTTACAGTCTAGACAAAGAAATAAAGTCTCAAGGGGCCAGCACTGTGGCACAGTGGGTTAAAATCCCAGCCTACAGCGCTGGCAGCCCATATGGGTGCCGGTTCAAGTCCCAGCTGCTCCACTTCCAATCCAGTTCTCTGCTATGGACTGGGAAAGCAGTAGAAGATGGCCCAAGTCCTTGGGCCCCTGCACCTGCGTGGGAGACCCGGAGGAAGCTCCTGGCTCCTGGCTCCTGGCTCCTGGCTCCTGGCTTCGGATCAGCTCAGCTCTGGTTGTTGCAGTAATTTGGGGAGTGAACTAGCAGAATGGAAGACCTCTCTCTCTGTCTCTACCTCTCTCTAACTCTGTCATTCAAATAAATCAAATAATTATTTTTTTAAAAAAAAGAAAAAGAAATAAAGTCTCAAGAGGGTAGAAGAAATTGGGGGGAGGGTGCCTCGGGACCTCAGGAGGGATGCCTTTGGAACAGGAAGCAGGAGCCTTAGATGCTCCTCTGTGATGTCAGAGCTTTGGAACATTCCTGCTGCCTGGGGCAGCACTGTGGGGAGGCACAAGCAAGCAGAGGGGAGACCAGCAAGGAACAGTGCCAAGGCCAGATGAGGACGACACCCACTGGACCCTAGAGACACACTTAGGAAAGAGCCCTCAAGGACAGAGGCCGTGTAGGAATGTCAAGGGTGTCTGAGGGGGCGGTACCCCAAGGAAGGGGCTCTCTCTTCAGAGGCAACATGGCCAGGAGGCCACAGTGCGGCTAACCCAGAGGCAGCACTGCAGGAAAGCAGTGAAATGCACATGTCAGCTACATGAACTACAGCTGGAGTATCCCTCATCCGAACTTCTGAGATCCGAAATGCTCCAAATTCCGAAGCATGTGGAACACTGACATGACACCATATGCACAAATTTCCTCATCAAGCAGCTATCATGCCCAAAGCAACTAAAAATACTGTCTAAAATTACCCTCAGCTACGTGCATAAGGGGCATACGAGACATACGTGAATTTCATGTTTAGACTCGGGGCTTACTCCCAAGACTCACTATATGCAAACGTTACAAAACATTTCTTGTTCTGCAACCTTTCTTGTCACCCAGCATTTCAGGTAAGAGATAGGCAGCCTGTGTTAGCTGTGTGTCTTTGGGCAAACTGCTTGGCCTCTTGAATCCTCAGTCTTCCCAGCTGCAAAATGGGCAAACCTCCTAATGCAGAGTTGTGTCAGCCTTAGCTGTCATTACCATAAGCCATCACGTACCCTCAATGTTCTTACAATTAGTAGGTGATTTGATTTGTGAAAGATGTTTCCTCCTTTGGTTCAGTGTTCCAACGGTAAAGTTACAGTCATCAAATATAACCACCAAAGCGAAGGTTGGAATTGTTTATCTGTCAGGGGCCATTTGTTTATCTATAACATCATTTGTGGGCCCCACAAAGTTATCAACTTAAAAATGAGCCTGCTATAGATTTGTTGACTTTCAAGTCCCACCTGTTGTTGCCTCGGTAGGGCCAGACCAAGTGATTTTGCGAGCTTCCTATAGCCCATGTGCCAGACGCCCCCAACCCCTGCACCCAGGGGGCCAAAGGCAGCCCTTCCAGTTTGCCCATGGCTCTTTTCGAGACCTGGAGAGCTGCTGAACATTGTCAAAGATGAGAGCTGGGCCGTCTTGCAGGAAGGAGACACAGCTCCCAGCTCTGTGGCAGCGAACACCACTGGCTCCCTGCTGAAAAACCCACACCACCCTGTCAGCTCCCAGTCCTGAGCTCCCAGACTCGGACACTTGCCAGTCCTGCTCCACTACAGCTGAGGATGGGGCTACAGCCAGCCTGGCCTGGGGGAAAAATAAAATATAAACTTCCCAGGAGACTTCCAGGGAAAATGCTTATCTCTGATTAGACACTGAGAGGCACACAAGAAGTCTACTCTTTGCCAGTCTTCTCTCCTGCTTTCCAACATTGTCCCACCAGGAAATGATGTTTGCACCTGCCACTGAGATAACAGAGACACAAACCCAGAGACCAGACATTGTGGGACAATTGACAAAACCTTGGAAAACACTCATCCCTGGCCTTCCCATTAAAAGAGGAAGCTGTGTAAGCCACTCTCAGGAGGATGTGCTGTTACTCACATTCTCTTACCATTTATAAGTCAGACCAGCATTGCTGCTAAGAACACAGAGTGGAGACCTTAGGGAATCTACCTTTTCACTCTGGATGTGCAAGCATCGAGTCCTTGCTCAGTGAATGCCCAACTCCTTCCTAGGCACCCTTGCACTCATGCAGGAGTGCTTCCAAGTGTTTGAATTGCAAACGTCCCCTCTGAAGTCTCCTTTATTGATTTTTATTTATTTGAAATGCAGAGTTACAGAGAGGCAGAGGGAGAGACAGAGAGAGAGAGAAAGAGAGAGAGAGGTCTTTCATCTGCTGGTTCACTCCGCAAGTGTCTACAATGGCCAGAGCTGAACAGATCCAAAGCCAGGAGCCAGGAGCTTCTTCCAGATCTCCCATGCAGGTGCAGGGATCATCCACTGCTTTCACAGTCCATAGCAGAGAGCTGGATTGGAAGAGGGGCAGCCAAGACTTGAACTGGTGCCTATATGGGATGCCTGCACTGCAGGCAACAGCTTTACCTGCTATGCCACAGCGCTGACCCCTGAATTCTCCTTTATACTGGCATTATCCACCCCAGGTCATGGTATCACAACAGTCTCCCCCTTATTCCTAAAAGAAAGTCCCTAAGCAGACTGGAGGGGTGGGACCTCTTTAGCATGCTTCACTTCTGAAGATAATGTGTGAAATTTCCCAGAATGATGTGTCTGTCTCATGGACATAGCTGCGGATAATGCCGACCTTGACAGGCAGTGGGGGCCGATAGCCCAGGTTGGGGGCTGCAGCCTAATAACCCAAGATGTAGGTGACTGATGGAGCCAACTTCAGCTTCCATGGCAAAGTTGTGAATAGCTCCCTTTGCCCACGCTCAGATAACCACAGAATCTCGGTGATCAACGGACTCCTATCCAATAGAACTACACACTGAGTGGCTTTGATCTTTACTCTTGCATTATCTCATCAGTTCACACTAACCTCCACCAAGTTGCCCTTGGTCACACAGTGCTGTTTTCCTCTAAAACACAACAGAAACCTACTTTGAAAGAACCGAAAAGACTTTGAAATCATCTTTAAACAAATCCATAAGACCTCCCGAGAAAGTGAATGAGCACTTACGGTACGGAATACACCAAAGGGAACAATTAACACATTTTGACCTAAATAAACAACCCCAGAAATGGAGTCAGGATGAGGGCTTCGGAAATTTCCACTTAAACAGCAAAAATCTGGTTCTCCTCTTCTCATGTCAGGATATCATCATCTGTCCAAAGTTGGAGAACCACCACGAGTTAGCCCAAAGGCACAGGGAACAGACCTTTCAGATACAAAGATGAAAGTCTCACTTCCTTCACCTCCCTCATCCTCTCTGCCTCAGTCTCCATCTCCTGGGAGCAGAGAGAATCAGATAATCTCCCTAATACCTAGGCAGGGACAATTGACAATCATTGCACCTAATAATGGGGCTAGTACTGTAGGTGATTTCATTGTGCAAACATCCTAGAGTGTATTTACACAAACCTAGACCGAAGCAACAGATGCAGTGAATACAAGATGTGAGAGGTTGCTGCCTGCCTCCTGAGGCATACCATGTCACACCCAATCTTTTTTTTTTTGACAAGCAGAGTTAGACAGTGAGAGAGAGAGAGACAGAGAAAAATGTCTTCCTTCCATTGGTTCACCCCCCAAATGGCCACTACAGTCGGCACGCTGCGCTGATCCAAAGCCAGGAGCCAGGTGCTTCCCCTGGTCTCCCATGAGGGTGCAGGGCCCAAGCACTTGGGCCATCCTCCACTGCACTCCCGGGCCATAGCAGAGGGCTGGACTGAAAGAGGAGTGACTGGGACAGAATCCGACGCCCCGGCTGGGACTAGAACCTGGGGTGCCAGCACCACAGGTGGAGGATTAGCCTAATGAGCCGTGGCGCCGGCCCCCCTTTTTTTTAAATCAACAGGAGTACACTTTAAAGCAATGATTAAAAGTATAGTGGAGTAAATGCGTACCCCAATAAAATCACCTTTAGTATCATTATCCAGTATTGTGTACTGCACATCATTGTATATGCTATCCCATATAGGACTGATAAAGCAGTTTGTAACAGCGTTACCACACACATGTGAACAACACATGGCACAATGTGATGATGGCTACAATGCCACTAGGAAAGAGGAACTTTTCAGCTCCCTTATAATCTTATGGGACCACCATGGTATAGGCAGCCTGTCATGGTTGAGCCAGTCCTGGTTGGAGAATCATAAGTTAGCCCAAGATAATCTCCATAGAACACTCACCCGTGGTGTCCTGCCAGACACGTCTTCAATTGTTCAGCTCCTGTATTGCACAGACAGCTCTGCATAGCCCTGGCTCCTGGCTTTGGACTGGCTCAGCTCCAGCCCTTGCAGCCATCTGGGGAGTGAACCATCTGGTGGAAGACTTCTGGAAGACCTCTCTCTCTCTCTCTCTTCTCTGCCTCTGCCTCTGCCTCTCTGTAACTCGACCTTTCAAATAAATAAATAAGTCTTAAAAAAAAAAAAAAAAAAAAAAAAAAAACAAGAACTTAAGGGGGGAATAGAAACTGCTAGAGTCCTGCTCCTGAAATAATTTGGCAAAGGAGCCCAAGGAAGGGAGGCAGAGTACTCTCTCCTCTTCCTACAAATCCTTGTCAGCCTTAGCATGGCTGATTCTGGCTTTCCTCAGGAAGAATCAGGTCCCAGGCTTCCTGAGATGCCAGCAGTGACCAGGAGCACTGGACATGGTGCCGACTCAGTGGTGGCTGGCATCATTCTCACTTGGTGAGGTGGGAGAGCTGCACTCAGGGTCACAGAGGAGCAGGTGACACACTCTGCAGAGGCAGCCTGCAGGCTTCTCTCTCATTCCTAAGCAAACAATATGGGCACCGGTTCGAATCCCAGTTGCTCCTCTTCCAGTCCAGTTCTCTGCTATGGCCGGGAAGGCAGTGGAAGATGGCCCAAGTGCTTGGTCCCTGCACCCACATGGGAGACCTGGGGGAAGCCCCTGGCTCCTGGCTTCAGATTCGTGCAGCTCTGGCCGTTCAGCCATTTGGGGAGTGAAATCAGTGGATGGAAGACTTGTCTCTCTCTCTCTGTCTCTCTCTCCCTAACTCTCTCTCTCCCCCTCTGCCTCTCCCTCTCCCTCTCTCTCTCTCTCTCACCTCTGCCTGTAACTCTGCCTTTCAAATAAATAAATAAATCTTTAAAAAAGGAAGTAAATAAACAGATTATTTGTAATGGAAATAATTAGGATTTACACATGTCTAGTAACTAGATCTAACATCTGGGTATTGCTTCTTTTCCACTTCACTTTCAACCTAGACACTAGGGTACTAGCTCATAATGTACTTGAAATAAGACTTCTAAGAGGACATGGCCACTAAGAACCTAAATGCCTGTGAATGCTTCATAGCAGTCACCTGTTTAACCCGAGGTAAACCGTATTTCAGAAGGAATAAGTCAGAAATCACTTACCTTAGTAGCATGGTTGAGATCATCTGAACTTCGTGGAAGAAGACTTCCACCCTGTGCTCAATAACTGAGTGCATACAAAGAAGATGGCTGAGACCAAGTGGTCCCATTACCACCCCTGGCTGGCCTGGACTCCTGAGTTCAATAGGAATTACCAGCCTGGACTCCTGAGTTCAATAGGAATTACCAGCCTGGAGACTTGGGACAAGTCAAGTACTCCGGGGCTATTCTCTCCTTATCTTCATTAATTCCACAAGTATTTGTGGAGTGCCTACTCAGCAAAACAAAGTGCTCTCGCCAGATCACCTTCAGCTTCCCTTCCACACCCAGAGCCCTGGGAGCCTCTTTGGAGTCCATAGCAATGCCAACACAAGTGTCATTGTCACTTGCTGTCATTCAGTTCTTTGCTACCTGTTAAGTGGTAAGCTCTCACCACTTGTTACTTTTAAAGAAGGCTTAAGATAAGGGCCTCAGTATCCTGCTGGGAAAACAACATAGTCAATCCTTTGCATCCACAGACTCCCCATCTACTTCACATCAAAAATACTCAGAAAGAGGGGCGGGCATTTGGCACAGCCATTAAGATGCCACTTGGAACACCCACAAGCCATATCAGTTTGCCTGGGTTCAAGTTCTGCCTCCACTTCTGATTCCAGCTCCTGCTAATGCACACCCTGAGAGACGGCAGGTGATGGCTCAAGTACTTGGGTCCATGTCATCCACATGGTGGACCCAGATGGAGTTCCTGATTCCTGGGTTTACCCCCGGCCCACTCTTGGCTCTTACAGACATTTACGGACTGAACCAGCAGTTTCCACCTCCATCCAGAACGAGTTCTCATCTCTCCCCTATCTCTCTCTTTCTCTCTCTCTCTCTCTCTCTCTCTCTCCTTCTCCCTTCTTTCTGCCTTGCAAAGAAAAATGAAAACATACACATACAAATTTTTAAATGACCTGTATAAAAAAACTGAATATTCACAAAGAAATATTGTGTCTGCACTGAACAAGTGCACACTCCCTAAACACGGTTTAACAACTATTTACACAACATTTACATTGTATTAGCTATGATAAGGAGTCTAGAAAAGAGTAATAGTTTTTGAGCAGATGCACGAAGTTTCGTTCAATGCAATTTTGGGGTCTGCGGTGGATCCTGGTACCAGTACCCCACCAATATGGTGAAGCCAACTGTGTTCTCAAAACAGACACTAGCATTCAGTATTGCTGGAGTTCCAAGAAGAGAGAACATAGCCTAGGAGGCAGCCAAAAAAAAAAAAAAAGATTCCAAAGAAGCGGTGGGCATAAGTCAAGCTTTAATAGTGAGAAGACAGGTGGGAGAGGAGAGTGAACGTGTCCCTTTGAGAGGCTGAAACAAGCAGAAAGCACATCCACCCAATGCAAGCAGCAGACTCCGTGGGAAGGAGCAGACCTGAGTGAGAGAGAGCAGGCTGGAAGGAGCCGTGCAGTTCTGATGCTAACTGTGTGGGGTTAGATCCGATCTCAGAGGTGAGGGCAGGGCTTTCTGTGGGAGAATCCTTGCTTCAGACCCCAGCTGCCAACTCCGGGATTCCCAGCCCACTTGTGATGCATCCTGCAGAATTGCTGGAGAGCCCTCCAGCCCTTGCCTTGTGTGGTTCCCTAGGGCTGGGCCTGAGCTGTGTCTTTCAGTTACTATGATAACAACAGCAGCACTTCTCTGAGTTCCCTGAGCCAGTTTAGTGAGTTCTCAAACCTCAGCATCACCCTCCTGGCATGTCCACCACCAACCGCAGAAGCTCTGTCAAGCTTCGAGTGTCAGAGTATTTTTGGGGGGGTTTCACCACCGAGGCATGATTGTTGAAGCCATTGGCAATGTGACTGAACTCTGTTTCAAGTCCCACACCTCCTCCCAGAGGTTGGCAGTTCACACTGATATCAAGTGGCTCAGAACTGAACCCTTAATCACATCACATGGTGGTTTTTATAGCATGTCAGTGTCCACCCTGAAACTGCCAGGGACCTCACTGGTATAAACTCAGGCATCATCTCAGGGGTCCAACCAATAGCAACCAAGACACACTTGTCACTCAGAAAACTCAAGGGTATAGAGACTCCCTCAGGAACCAGGGAAAATGACAGGACAAAATCTTTACCGCACAACAATAGTTCTTTGGACATTTTTAACAGTTGGGGGATGCAAAAATAAGGACACAGTGGAGACATTAGAACCTTAATAACACAGAAAAATAGTAGAATAGGTACATGGGGATACTTTAGCCAAACACAGAAGAAAATTTAAATGCTATAGGATTAGTACACTGTAAACCATAAAAAATAATTACAATTTAATGCACGGTATGTTAAGGATTATAGGAAGAAAACAGAGAAAATCTTAAAAAGTAAAACCTATTGATTAAAAAATAGGGGTTTATTTATAAGATGGAAACTAGAAACAAAAGATACTCGAAATGCATATAACTATTCATTTTCTTGGAAGGAATCAAGCAACTGAGTGACCTATTTAGGCCACAGTTTTCACAGATTCAAAGGGGGAGGTAGGTAAGGCCCAAAGCATGGAGGAGGTGTGTCTAAGAGGTACCTTTCTCTCAAGTATAGGTGCCACCTGTTTTCAGAGCTCCCCATTTGAGGGGAAAATTTTATTACAGAAAATTACTCAAGAAATGGAGAATCCACTTTCTATTTCAAGTGATAATCTCTTTTTAAAAAGATTTATTTGTTTCATTTGAAAGGCAGAGTGTTAGAGAGAGAGAGAGAGAGAGAGAGAGTGAGAGAGAGATCTTCCATCCACTGGTTCACTTCCCAAATGGCCACACAGCTAAGGATGGCCCAAGCCAAAGCCAGGAGCCAGGAACTCTTTCTGGGTCTCCTATGTGGATGGCAGAGGCCCAAGTATTTGGGGCATAACTCACTGCTTTGTAGGGTGCATTAGCAGAGAGCTGGATCAGAAACAGAGCAGTCAGGACTTAAACCAGCACTCTGATATGGGCTGCCAATGTTGAGGACAGTGGCTTAACCTGCTGGGCCACAACTCTGGCCCTGTAGTGATCACATTAACTTACAACAGTGGAAGGGGAGGTGGCCAACAAGTGGCAGGACCACAGTGTGTTTAGTAAGTGGAGTTCAACTGATGGTGCATTGTGTATGGGATGTCCTTGATTTTCAGATTAGTTGATTTTTGTAAGCAAACAATGATCCCATTAACCAAGATGGAAAATATTAAGGAAAGGAGCAAATACACAGCTTGCCTGTAGATTTTGATACATCTACATGAATATGGAAAGAAAGTAATTAAAAAGACAAATCTAGGGTCAAGGGTCCAGAGTTGGTGTTTTTAATTGCTCACGTGGAAGCTCTTCACATTTAACACAGTGACTTTCCACTGGGAAAAAAAGAAAAGAGACTGCTATCCTGAGTTAATTACGTGTGTTAATATTCATATTTGCATGTGAGGATGAGTGGTAAGATGAATAGAAAATTGACAATAATTCAGACAGATGATAGTTATATTGATAGATAATATATGCATAGATTGGTGATAGATAATTAGTGTAGTAGGTATCACCCTTATAAATCAGCATCTTTGTCACTCAACTTCAAACAAATTCTTCCTGTGATTCTGTCTAGAGTATAACACGCATTCTGTACAAATTCTTTAACTAGGGAAGAAAACTTCCAAGAAGGAAGTTGACATTAATGAAATTCTACTTGCAGTTGAGTCTTTGCTGGGCATTTATTTATGAGCTATCTAATTTACTCCTCTTAATAACCCTAAAAAAACAGGCCCATAAACCCTATTCTCCCAAGCAAGGAGCATTCTATTCCAAGTCCCATGATTGATGGATTAGGGCAGGATTCAAACCCAGGTCTTCCTGATTGCAAGAGAGCTACTTGGCAAAACTGCAACCCCACTTGAGGGCAATGCATAATGTTACAAAACAGTTTTAGACCAGAACTTTTACTGCAAGAAGTATGGAGAAACTTCCTGAAAACTCCCTAAGCTAATATATTCTGATGATTCTCAATTTCAAACAAAAATGTTCCGTGCTTTCATCAGCAGCCTCAAAGAAGGGAAAGGCTGAAAAGATTGTGGAAACATCCCAAACGGCAACTCTTCTTAGTCAAGAAGAAAGAAAATGTATCTCCAAGGGAGGGGATGGGTAACAGGAGCTTTAAAAGAGAGAAACCCAGGGCTGGGAATTCAGAACTACATCCATGGCAGAGGGCTATGAATTTTTGGTGTGGGGGAAGTCCAGCACTGAAGCCTGGAAGAATTTTTGGAAGGGCAACTAAGCCACTGTGCCTGCATGAGAGGAGGGCTTGCCTGTGCTTCCTGGAACCATGGCTGACTGTGTTCCATTAAGAAACCTAGCAGGTGCTCTCAAACTCTCACACAGTAGCTCCCCTGTCCTTCAGGCCTCCAATGTTTGAGGGATGGAAAATTCACTCCTGTAGCTAAGCTAGCACTAGACCATTGTATTTTAGGATTATCTCCACTTGTCATGAGATTGACCGAACAAAATGTATGTGGGGGGACCAGCGCTGGGGAGTAGCAGTTAAGCCACCTCCTGCAACGCTAGCATCTCACATAAGCACAGGTGGAGTCCCAGCTGCTCCACTTCTAATCTAGCTTCCTGCTAATGCACCTGGAAAAGCACCTGCTAATGCACTTGGGAAAATGGCCCAAGTGCTTGGGCCTATGATACTCATGTGAGAGACCCAGATGGAGCTCCTGGCTCCTAGCTTGGGCCTGGCCCAACTCAGGCTATTGCAGGTATTTGCAGAGTAAACCAGAAGATGGAAGATCTCTCTCTCTCTCTCTCTCTCTCTCTCTTTTGCTACCTAACTCTGCCTTTAAAATAAACAAATCTGCAGAACAAAAATGCATATAGAGAGAATATATCTCAGGGGAACAAAGTAGCAGATAGAATCTTTGGACCAAGGCTACCTGTCCATATATGCTGAGCAGGCAGACCAGGACTCTGCTGTTTTGTTTCTAATGGCTGCTAAATTAAAACAAGTTCAACCGGCATGGCCCACGTCCACAAGTGTGCATCAGGAGCCACACTGTGTGTTTCAGATACAAGAAGGAGCACGTTTTAGGCCTTGTACTCAGAAGCCCAGTGGCTACATAGGCGGCCTGCAGACCTGGCTCCTGTCCTCCTGCCCTTGATACATCTACAAAGGGACTTGAGAAAGTCTGTGGAGAAATGGGATGCAAAGATAAGCTTATTTTGGTGCAAGGAAGCTTTGTAATCCATGAATAGATTATTCACATTATGCATTTTTCTGTGAGATTTTTGAAAACCCCTCCTATGGGAAAAAAAAAGTTGAGATGGACATTGTTCCAATCATACTACACAGAAATAAAAATCACAACAGCACAGAGTGCTGTAAAGAAAGGTTACAGAAAATCTGTCATAGCAGAAGCTCATAGACTGGAGCTCCCTGTGATCCTGTTTGAGTTCATATGGATGAGAAAGGGTATCTAAAGGAGGAGGCACGGAACAATCCAGGCAGAGAACAATACAGGGCGAAGGAAAAATTACAAAAGAGCCACAGACCTGAAAGTAGCAAGCAAGGGATGGCTGCAGAAAGAGAATATTGGAAATATTGGAAATACAAGTTGTCTTTCATTCTATTTTTATTTTCTTTATTTGAGCACCAGAGAGACAGAAAGAAAAAGTCAGGCAGATGAGAATAGAGATCTTCCATCTGCTGGTTCACTCTCCAAATGCCCACAACAGCTGGGGCAGGAGCCAAAACCAGGAGCCAGCAACTCAACCCAGGCCTCCCACATGGGTGGAAGAAACCCAATGACTTGAGCCATCACTGCTGCCTCCCTGGGGTGACTTAGCAGGAAGCTGGAATTGGAAGCAGAGCTGGGACTTGCACTTGGGCACTATTGGGTGCAAGAGTCTTTAACGACTAGGCCAAACATCCCCAAGACAGGTTACCTCTGCAGAGCTGTGTGGACTGAGGAGGGTGTTGAGTTGAGTCTGAGTGGGCAGTATGATATTTGGGTGAGATACAGAAAAATGAGCACAGAACCAAGGGCTCTCAGGGGGAGCAGGCAGGCTGTTGGAAGAGCACAGAGTTGAGGCCCGTGAGAGACCATGGCCACTGGCACGGGCAGTGGAGCGAGTGCAGAGAGAGAAACGCAACATAAACTGGATGCCCCTAGCCATCTCTAGCCTGTCCTCCGCTGCTCACCCCCTACCCCACACCTTCCTCCTCTGTGTCCTGACAACGCTGCTGCCTCCAGTACATGGATTCCCAAGGCTGCCAGTTTTCCTACCAGCTTGTGCCTTGCGTGCAGTTCCTCAAAAACTCGCCATCACCTTCACAGTTAGTCTGAACCTCAGCATAACGCTGAGGCCCATGGGACCACCCTATCCTGGGCCACCCCATGTCCTGATGTCGCTTCCCCAAACACACCACATTCTGGAGGGTGGCCCTGAAGAAGCAGCTGCCCGCTCAGCACCCCTGTCTCTGCAGGCGTTCCCTTAGACTGAGATTTCACCACCTGCTCCTCACGTGAGTGACTCCTGTTCCCACTGAAGTTTCAGCTCAAGTGACCGAAGTGTTGCTCTCTATAATGGAGCTCACTGACAACCCCCAGCTGTCTCAGACACACACATGTCCACACAGGCATCAGTACACACGCGGCCATGGCCTCAGGGTGCACACCTATGGTTAAGTTCATCACAATGAGGTTTTGTCCTATGAGGTTTTATTATTGGAACAGAGACAGTCTCTTTTTCCTGTGTGTATTTTAAGTAGGTAATATGATATGTGTTTGATAAATATTGCAGAAGGTGCTGGAACAGAGGATGGAGCCAGGGGATGGATGGGGAGTCAGAGCAGGGACCTCTGCTTGGCTCCTGGGTCAGCCCTCATTGCGAATCCAGTGTCCTCAAACACCAGGAATCAATTTAAAGTTTGACAACAACTTTTCACTTATTGGCTCCTATAATTTACGTATAAGCACTATGAATATTGCATCTCCTTTATTTATTTATTTATTTATTTATTTTTGGACAGGCAGAGTGGACAGTGAGAGAGAGAGAGACAGAGAGAAAGGTCTTCCTTCGCTGTTGGTTCACCCTCCAATGGCCGTTGTGGCCGGTGCACTGCGGCCGGCGCACCACGCTGATCCGAAGCCAGGAGCCAGGTGCTTATCCTGGTCTCCCGTGGGGTGCAGGGCCCAAGCACTTGGGCCATCCTCCACTGCACTCCCGGGCCACAGCAGAGAGCTGGCCTGGAAGAGGGGCAACCGGGACAGAATCTGGCGCCCCGACCGGAACTAGAACCCGGTGTGCTGCGCCACAAGGCGGAGGATTAACCTATTGAGCCACGGCACCGGCGCATCTCCTTTATTTTCTGTTGCAATATGAATCCCAATATTAACTAAGGGGTTTTTGTAGCCTCTTCTAGATTTCTGACCTTTTTTGTAACAATTAGAAAACACAAGTATTCCACACTTTATCATAGGATTATACCCCAATAAACAAGTGGTAGGTTGACGATACCATAAGTGGAAAATGCTTTGATTCCACCTACCCTACCTACTGCACACTGTAGCCAAGCCACTTGGCACATTGCAGAGGGTCACTTGTATCCCCCATGTCCAAGGGGCTGATGGGGATCTGTGGCCGCTGTCACTGGCCTGCATCCCAAAGAGCATCGGAACCCACAGTGCTGGCCAGGCAAGATCTGAATCCAACTTTCCAACTCTCGCACTGTCATCAAGTCAGAAATCCTAAGCAGAATCGTCATAAATCAGAGACTCCATGTAACTATAAAATTCTAAATTGTAATAAATTATAAAAGTAACTGGGTCTTGAATTGCCGTTAGTTAACTTTGAATTTTACTCCTCACCGTTGGGTTAGGAGCAGCTTGGTAGCTGGCCTTGAAGAAGTCGCCCGGCCTGTGACTTCACTCCCCATCAGTGGCACGGGAAGAGCCCTGATGCAGACATGGGGAAGCAGATTTGCTCCCGGGAGTTCTCTGTTTCTGTCTTGTGAACCATGCATCACCCGTCACGAGGCACGCTGTCTCCCGTCTGACTGCACCTGCCCCGGTGAGTGTGAGACAGCTGGCGCTCTCGTCATTGGCAGCGGTCATCCTAACCCAAGGACCCCTCGGTGCTCTGCACCACCCACCACACACCACAGCCAGCAGCGGGGCCAGGCGTGGGGCAGCACAGAGCAGGGGCCCCGTGGCAAAGGGGCAGGAAGTTGCTCAAAGGTCACGTTGGGGCCACAGGCACTGCTTGCCACAGGGACGGAGGGAGGCAGAGGCTGCTGGATGGGCTCTCGCCTCGGCTGCCAAAACCACAGGAGCCCAGAGAGGCCCCAGTCACGGGCAGCACCAGGCACACAGCCAGAGCCTGCGAAGCACTCTCCACCCGGCCTAAGCCTGGCGAGGCTCCAGGCATCCTGAGCCCTCCTTCCCAGGTACTACCCTCGCTCTCCTCTGTACCACAACCAACCCAGGTATCTGGGGGCAGCTCCTGGTGCTGAGAACCCAAGGAAAGGGGGTGTTGGTGAGCAGTGAGGGCAGAGGGAACCTTGCTGGGGGTGGGGGTGGGGGTGCAGAGGGGCAAGAGGAACGAAGGGACAGTGAAGGCAGATGACTGTGTGAATCAGAAGAGCTTGCGCTCATGCTTCTGTTTGTATAAGAGTTGCAGTGGGGACGAGCATCCTGGGGCTCCTGAGCTCCTGCACCCTCCCGTGTGAAATGGCCCAGGTGAAAGGAAGTCCCTTCCAAGGTCAATGAGAGTGAATGTACAGCAACACTTGGCTGTTAGCCTTCTCTGATAAAAATGATCGGATTCATTCGCAGAAAAAGGAAGGAAGGGAGGAAGGGAGGGAGGGAGGGAGGGAGGAAAGGAAGGAAGGAAGAGAGGGAGGGAGGGAGGGAGGAAAGGAAGGAAGGTAGGGAGGGAGGGAGGGAAGGAGGGATGGAGGGAGGGAGAGAGGAAAGGAAGGAAGGAAGAGAGGGAGGGAGGGAGGAAAGGAAGGAAGGGAGGGAGGGAGGGAAGGAGGGATGGAGGGAGGGAGAGAGGAAAGGAAGGAAGGAAGAGAGGGAGGGAGGGAGGAAAGGAAGGAAGGGAGGGAGGGAGGGAGGGAGGGAGGGAGGGAGGGAGGGAGGGAGGGAGGATTCAGTGCGTTGGTTTTCCTGTGCCTCTGTTTGCCAGGCATTGGATGAAGCATTACTCTGCATGCATGAGGACATTGTGAAGCATGGGCTCCAAATGGGGGGTTGGACATCTACTTTTCTTCAATGAGGACATTCAGCAGCTTTTCTCAAGCAACACAACTCCATGGTGGTGGAGGGGGGTGGACATGGAGGCCTCCTACCCAGGGCCTGCCACGTCCTGCACCACCATAGCCACAACAGTGACAGGCCAGTGGGACCAACGCAGCTTGAGGTGTCCCATGAGTGCTCTTATTCATTTTTCTGAGACTGCTCTTGCACTTGCAATTGATGATACAACATCTCCTTTAAAAAGGTTTTATCTAACAAATACAAACGGAGCAGGTGTTTAGCCTAGCAGGCAAGATGCCCGTGTGCCTGGGTTTGATTCCCAGCTCCAGCTGCCAACCTCAGCTTCCTGCTGATGCTGAACCTGGGAGGCAGTAGTGACAGCCCAAGCAACTGGGTGGCAGGGACCCAGGACTTTGGCCTGAGCCAACCCAAGTCATTGCTAGCATTTGGGGAGTGAACCAGTGGATGGCAGCTCTGTATGTCTGACTGCCTTTCTCTATCTCTGTGCTCCTCAAGCAAATAGAAATTTTAAAAGAAACATCAAAAAATAGACTGATGAATCATCAAGATGTTATTCCAAACTGAAGCTTCAAGACCCTACACTGTATCATTGGTGCATCTCAGCACCAATCCAGGCTTGCATCTCACAGTAACAGTGTCCTAGGCCGGCGTCTGAGCATTGATAGCACTGTGTAACACGTGGCATTGTCAGCAAACCTCACCACACTGAATTACAACCTGTAGTTGTTATCATGGACAGGTATCTAACCTACCCCTGGGAAGTTCCGTGGTCTCTCCATGGATCACCCTTATTCTGCCATCTGAAGCTGGGAAACCTCAGAATCATCCAGAACTAATGCCCTGGAAATGCACATGGAGGCCAAATGAGACCGAGCCGGAGGCATGGGACCCACATAGTCAGCACCCAAGCCAACACCAAAGAGCAGGGCTCCAGAGGGTCCCACGCATGCCTGACGTGGCAACAGACCCTCTCAAAAAGTAACTGTTGGGTTTACAGACAGTGGAGGATTCCCTGGCAAACCAGGAAGCAAATTGTCAAGTGCAGTGTTTGGGAAATATGTAGAGAATAATATTGTAGTTCCTGATTGCAAGGGGAGGAGAATGAAAGTTACCTCTGGCAAAATCAGGAAGTGAAATATGCTAGAAAAGGAAGGAGCAGGAAGAGGAGGAAGATGGGGAGAAGGACAAGGTCAGGGAAGCCAAGAAGGAAGAAAGCAAGACGACTGGAAGACCTACCTGGGTGGGAGGAGAGAATGGTTTCAGGGAGGAGACAAGGTCTGAACTGAGTCTTTTTCTAAATTTTTATTTGCTTTTATTGTTTATTTGGAAGACAGAGAGCTCCTACTCACTGGTTCACTCTCCAAATGCCCACAACAGTCAGGGCAGTGCTAGACCAAATCCAGGAGCCAGGAACTCAATCCAGATCTGCCATGTGGGTGGCAGGAACCCATTCACTTAAGCAACCACCCTGCCTCCAAGGGTCTCAACTAGCAGGAAGCTGGAATCAGGACTGGCACCAGGATTTGAAGCAAGGCACTCCTATATAGGATGTGGGCATCCCAACTGGCATGTTAACCCATGCTCCAAACACCTGCACCTGAACTGAGCCTTAATAGATGGTTCTATTTACACAGATGGAGAGGGATGGAGTCTGGGCTGCTAAAGGGGGCACATTGAAACTCTGGAGCTACCTTACAGGCCACAGTACAAAGAGCAAAAGGAAACAGGATCTTTGGTAACTCATGAATTCTTTTTTAGTTTTAATTTTTATTTATTCATTTGAGAGAGAAAGAGAGCACCCATCCACTGGTTCACTCCTCCAAATGCCTGCAAAGGTGATACTAGGCCAAGCAAAAACCAGAATCAGGAACTTGATCCAGGTCTCCCATCTGAGTGGCAGGGACCCCGCTACTGGAGCCATCCCCTGTGATCTTCAGCGGTGTGCCTTGCAGAAAGAGGCTGGAATCGGGAGCAGAGCTGGGGTTTGAATCCAGGCACAAAGGATGCAGGCGACCCAAACAGTGTCAGTAACCAGCAGGCTAAGTTCTCGTGGCACACATTTCAAATGTCTTAGGCAATGGACCTAACATTGTACTCTTGGGGGACTATTTATATTTTTTTCTTTTTTTTTCTTTTTCTTTTTTGACAGGCAAAGTGGACAGTGAGAGAGAGAGACAGAGAGAAAGCTCTTCCTTTGCCGGTGGTTCACCCTCCAATGGCCTCCGCGGCCGGTGCACTGCGGCCGGCACACCGCGCTGATCCGATGGCAGGAGCCAGGTACTTATCCTGGTCTCCCATGGGATGCAAGGCCCAAGTACTTGGGCCATCCTCCACTGCACTCCCTGGTCACAGCAGAGAGCTGGCCTGGAAGAGGGGCAACCGGGACAGAATCCTGCGCCCCGATCGGGACTAGAACCCGATGTGCCAGCGCCGCAAGGCAGAGGATTAGCCTAATGAGCCACGGCGCCGGCCTATATTTTCATATTCATTTGTTTATATTGTTTCAATCCGTGAAGGTAACCACCTCCAGCTACAACTGACCCTGACACTGAAAAACAGAATAACATCCTGGTTTTATCACTGTTGTTAGCTGACAACACACAAACTCTTCCCCAAGATCATAACTGAAATAGCCACAAGCTAATCTGATGGGCAGCCTGGTCACACCTCCCGCCCAGACATGTCAGTATCAAAGGTACCCCATTGAGATCCTCCCAAGTCTCCCAGAGCAGATAGAAAAATCCCAAGGCCCTGGTGGACACTGCCTTAAGAAGTGTCCTGTTGACTGCTCTCCGAGCAAGGGTGTCAAAGCAGAGAGCACATAGACCAGGCATGGCATGACCACAGCTGGAACAAAATGAAATGTGTTCACCAAATATCTCCCTTGGAAGCAAACACACAAAAGCTACTATACAACCTCCTGGGTCCCTGGAATCAGTACATCCCTGCCTTTATGTCTTTGTTGGTGCCAATCCTGACAACACATTCTGTCAAATGACTGCCCAAACCATGGCCAACCATGGCCCTGGGACTTTATGGAGGACTGTCTCTTGGGCCAGCCACTCGGGTACACTTCTCCATGGACGGGCCATGTCTGTTCTCCATAGTGACCAGAGTAACAGGAGCTAACCAAATAAGTTAGGTAGACTCCTCCAGGCACTCAGAACAACAGGCACCCATTCTGCCAGGAGACCAAAATCACCCTGTCCGTGGAGGCCTAGGAATATAAGAATTGGGAGGCCTTTGTTCTACCTAAGAATTAGACACCCCGGTCATCACAGCTCCCATGGCAGCCCTGCATGGGGAATGCACACACAGGTTAGCTCCTGCACCATGACAAATGGAGCAGCCACAGGGATGTACGGCACAGCAGACCTGCCTTAGAGAGAAAAGCGCTGGTGAGAAAAGGAGGGTGGTCTGTGTGGATGGCAATGAGAATCTCCTAGGGTAGAGGGAAGGGTGGGGCAGCCCCACGGGAGTCCTCACTCCACCAGGGGCTTCAGAGCCAACACAAGCTTCCCCAGGTCTCCAGCTCTCTGGGTCCTGGGGACAGCATGGGTTCCTGTACTTCGTCCCCACATCCAAGCAGCCACTTCCAAGCTGCTCTGTTCCCTGAACCCCAGCTCTCCACCCTGACTCCCTAATCCAGACTTCTACCTTCTGCTTCTGAGAATCCAGCAGGTGTTTCCCGCCATCTTCCTGGCTCTGGCCTCTGACATCTGTCAAACCCCAGCTGTCCACAATGGCAGCAGAGTGGGCCAGCTAAAGGACAGAGCCGACCAGGTGCCTCCCTGGGCGGCAGCCCTCTGGTGGCTCCGTATGGTCTGCTCTGAGAAGTCGCTGTGGTTCTCTGCACCAGGACACAGGGCTCATGCTGTGCTCACACCAGGCAATACACTGGGCTTGGATGCTCTGCAGAAGTCAGTCACCCAGTGATCCTGTTCATGGGGGCAGCAGTGACCACAATGGCTCAGGAGCCCCCTGCATTGGGTTTCCAGAGAGGAGAAGCCATCAAATAAGGACTCTCTGTCACCTCCACCACCCTGGAGACTCTTCCAGCCTTCAGCGAAAAACAAGTCTGCCAGGCCACCAGACCAACAGTGATCCCATCAAGCATTTATTCCATGCAAATAATTCATCTCTTTTTTTACCCTGAAGATATGAACCATCCATCCTCAAACTAGAATCCTGGACCCATCTTCATCAGAATCCCTTGAGGGCGTATAACCATGCAGATTGCCAGGTTCCTCTCCACCTTACTAACCCAGCATCACTAGGCAAAATCCCGGGAATCTGCATATGTTATCAGTCCTTATGGGTTTTTTTTTCATATATACGCACTATAAGTTTGATACCACCACCGTGTGCTAGTTAACGTATCATTTGGGCTGAATCATATGCATTTCTGCATACCTGTTTTGAAGCAGAAAGAGTTCAAAGGGTTTGAATTATGCTAGCCTCCCAGGAATCAGAAACTAGCGGTGATTATCAGCAGTCTGCAGCCCTGCAGCCCCTCCCCCTTCCTCCTTTTCTACAATAAGTGGATGGCCCTCCTTTGAGGAAGGCAAAAGCAGGATGGAGCTGATTACCTGCATGAGCCCTTCCTTCCTTTCCTTCTCCCTTCTCTCTCTGAGGTTTGTTTTAGTAAGTTGAAAGGCAGAGTAACAGAGGAGGGGGAGGAGAGACAGACACAGAGAGATCTTCCATCCACCTGTTCACGCCCCCCAACAGCCAAGGTTGAATCAAGTCAAAGCCAGGAGCCCAGGACTCCATCTTCAGCTCCCATGTGGGTAGCAAGGGCCCAAGCACTTGAGCCATCATTCACTGCTTTCCCAGGTGCATTAGCAGGGAGCTGGATCAGAAGCAGAGCCATCAGGACACAAATCAGCACTCTGATATGGGATGCCAGTGTTGCAAGCCACAGCCTAACCCACTGCACCACGATGTTGGCCCCCATGGGCCATTTAAAGAGACTATTGCACTATGTTTTTGTGAAGACTTCATGAATTGCTTCAGGAAGCGAGAACCAGAGCATCTCTCGTAGCACTTTGACATTTGCAATCTCAGGACCCACCTGGGGTCTCATTGAAGATACGTTCACCTGAAGCCTTTATGTTCAATGGCTTTGAAACCACCAATGATCTCCTAAAGGAAACACAAAGGCTAGGCAGATGGACCCCATCCAATGGGTAAAGATCTCCTGTGCCCTGTGCCTTTTCGTCCTTTGCAGCTCATGGACATGGCTTTGTCTGGCTCCACTCTGCAGTGATGCTTGCTTTGTGGATCACAACCCTAAGGATGAGAGGACTCCACAAGGTTCACAGGGGCCAGTGCTGCAGCCTGTAGGCTAAACCCCCACCTCTGATGCCGGCACCCCATACGGGCGCTGGTTGGTGTTCGACTGCTCCTCTTCTGATCCAGCTCTCTGGCCTGGGAAAGCAGTGCAAGATGGCCCAAGTCCTTGGGCCCCTGCATGCATATTGGAGACCAGGAAGAATTACCTGGCTCCTGGCTTCGGATCAGCACAGTTCTGGCCATTGCAGCCATCTGGGGAGTGAACCAGTAGGTGGAGGACCCACCCCCCCGCCTCTCTCTGTTTGTAACCCTGCCTTTCAAATAAGTAAATAAATCTTAAAAAAAAAAAAAAACCCACAAGGTCATAGAAAATAAAATTAAAAGATAAGCTTCCTTTGGTGCAAAAAAACTTGAAATCCTTGAAATCCATACATAGAAAAGGTCTTCAAAAAGTGTATGGCTATTGTGTTTTGTGAATAAACTATACATGGACTTCACAAATTTTGCAACAAAATAAGCCTATCTTTGATTTCCATTTTCCACGGACGTTTTGAAGTACCCTGCCTTCCATTTTTAACCCATTTCCGAAAACTCAAATATATGAGCCCTTTGGGGAAGGGTAGGAAGGAGCAGCATTGGGTCATCATGTGGGGTGGCAAACAGGGACCCGCCATCAGGATTGTAGCAGGCCAGGAAAGCCAGGCTCCCACCTGGTGATTTTTACCACCCCGTCACTCCACGTGGGTGTTACCACTGGGCTGGGGTGCAGGGCGGCGGAGTTTTGGGGCCAGCTGAAGGATTCATCTTTCTGTTCCGGTGCAGACTGCCTGGCTGAGAACTGGAAGCTCCGTCGGGGAACCCCAGGCCCTGATGCCTCAGCTTTCCTGGGAGTATCAGCCCTAGGTGTGGGAGTGATTCATGGGCCGCGGGATCCCGTAGACCGGGGATTTATCGGCTGCCGTCCGGGGGGAGTCTCGGACATATGTTTTCCTGAGCCTTTGTTTCTCCATGGCTCTGCAGACATTCTCCATGTGCCTCCGTGAGAAACAGAGCAGAGAGGGTCTGGGAATGCAGACGCGCGCCCCGGGTTCCCGGGAGAACGGCGAGAGGCAGGGGAATTGTTTTCTTCCATTAAGCCCTGCCCTGAGCAGAGAGAAATCATCTCTAAGCTCTTGTCTTGGGTGACATTTTCCCTGACACAGGGTTGCTTTTCCTCACCTGTCTAAACGGAGGCAAGAGGGTCCCGTATCCACTCAGTGCTGATCTTTTCAGCAGATACTCAAAGGATAAAGCGCAGATAATTTATGGTTCTCCCGTCTAATCCCGTAGAGTGGATTGTGGACTTTCAAACAGTGAGACATTCTTCTGAGGGAAGAGCCCTCCCTTATCCAGTTCAGAACAACCATGGCTCAGGTTGGCTCAGGCTACAAATGTGCCTGTCCCCCATCAGGAACTCGGGCTCGGGATCTCATTCAGCCTCTGTAGACGGAAACCCGGAAAACACAAGCACGTGTGCCTCTTAACCTGCTTCCCACTCTAATTAAGCAGCCGGCAGCCCTCTGCTTCCCGTGGCTCTGCCTGGTTAGGGGCGCTTCAGGGAGAACCACGGAGATGCCAAATCCACTACCTTAAGGTGCTGTTTAGGGCTGGTATTGTGGTGTAGCGAGTAAAGCTGCCGCCTGCAGTGCCTGCATCCCATAGGGTGCCGGTTCGAGTCCAGGCTGCTCCAATTCCGATCCAGTTCTCTGCCCTGGTCTGGGAAAGCAGTGGAAGATGGCCCAAGTCCTTGGGCCCCTGCACCCGCGTGAGAGACCTGGAAGGAGCTCCTAGCTCCTGGCTTCGGATCAGCAGAACTCTAGCCATTGTACCCAACTGGGAAGTGAACCAGCAGATGGAAGATTCTCTCTCTCTCTCTCTTTCTCTCTCTCTTTCTCTTTCTCTCTCTGTGTAACTCTGACTTTCAAGTAAATAAATAAATTTTTTTTTTGACAGGCAGAGTGGACAGTGAGAGAGAGAGAGACAGAGAGAAAGGTCTTCCTTTTGCCGTTGGTTCACCCTCCAATGGCCGCCGCGGCCAGCGCGCTGCGGCCGGCGCACCGTGCTGATCCGATGGCAGGAGCCAGGATCCAGGTGCTTTTCTTGGTCTCCCATGGGGTGCAGGGCCCAAGCACCTGGGCCATCCTCCACTGCACTCCCTGGCCATAGCAGAGAGCTGGCCTGGAAGAGGGGCAACCGGGACAGAATCCGGCGCCCCGACCGGGACTAGAACCCGGTGTGCCGGCGCCGCTAGGCGGAGGATTAGCCTAGTGAGCCGCGGCGCCGGCTAAATCTTTTTTTTTTTTTAAAGATGCTGTTTCTTTCCTAAAGCATATTATCCAGGTAGGTTTTACACTCCTTATCACAGAAAAAGAAAATTAAGTTGATTTTTTAAGTTGAATTTTTGGTACAATTTTTAGAAATAACCAGAGATGATTTGTTTGTGTGTTCAAGCTTAAAGGAAAGCTGGCCACTGGTGCAAACAGTCCACAAAGCTGGAGGAATTTGCTGTCTCTCCCTTGCCTGAGTTCCACCAGGGACTAAAGCAGCAACTTAGCTGATTCCATGTGTGTCCATTTTTCTAAGGACTCTGGGCTCGTTGAAGGATGCCAGGTGCTTCCGGTGGATGTCTCTCATTAAGTGACTACTGTCAGCCTGGGGGGTCACAGGCACCTAGGCACACATGTGTGCATAGGCACACAGGCACACACAACCACACACACATGCACACACAAATACACTATGGTTCTAACTGCTGATGCAGGCCCTCTTTAAAATATGCTGGAATGGGCGATGGGCCCTGCAGTTAAGATGCTACTTGGGCACCACATCCCATAACAGAATGTCTGGCTCAAGTTCTAGCTCCACTCTCAATTCCAGCTTCCTGCTAGGGTGCACCCTGGGAGGCAGCAGGTAATGGCTCAAGAGGTTGGGCCACCCACATGCGAGACCTGGACTGAGTTCCCAGATCCTAACATTTGGATGGTGAACCTGGGGGTGGGAATTCTCTGTGTGTTTCTCTGCCTTTCCAATAAAATAAATAAAATTTTGAAAGTATATTTAGTAAATAAAATATGCCAACTTGCAACTTATACTTCAAAAAAGTTCTTGGAAATGCATATTATGAAAGAAGTCTGCATGGATTTCAAAACATGTTGCACCAAAGTCAATTTACCTTTTAATTTCATTTCCCCACACTTTGTTTAGTCCCCTTGCAGGCAGTGAAAGAATTCACCAAATGTCAAGTGGGTTACCTGTCTCAGCTCCATATTCCTTATGTTTGATATTCTGTTTTCTATCAGTGTACTTGGTTCCGTGAATAACCCCCGATTCATGAGTGCATTGGTTCTGACCTATGTCCTGACCACCTGCAGTGTTCCAGACAACCTGGAGATGTGAGGAAACCAACGGAGTTCCTTTAAGGAGCAGACCATGCACCAAACTGAATATTTTAATTTACTAACAATTTTACAAGGGTATCCATATCTGAAGGAGGCATAAAGACCGGTAGAAAAGCCCAAGTATTTTTCACTTTGTGTATATCCTCTTGCTTAGAAAAAAGAGCAAGATTAACAATCTCTAAATCAGTCCCTTCTTATCTACCTGCTTTGCAATTCTTCACTAGAGGATGAAATCCTTGAAGCCAGAAACTACGGCTCCTTGGTCTCTGAATCCCTACCTCCTAGCACGTAGAAGGCATATATTCTGGGGTGTTTTTTTAGATTTATGTATTTATTTGAAGGGAGAGAGAGAGAGATAAATCTTCCATCCGCCGGTTCACTCCCCCACATGGCTACAATGGCTGGAGCTGAGCCAATCCGAAGCCAGGAGCCAGGAGCTTCTTCTGGGTTTCCCACATGTGTTCAGGGGCCCAAGGACTTGGCTCATCTTCTACTGCTTTCCCAGGCCATAGCAGAGAGCTGGATCAGAAATGGAGCAGCCAGGACTCGAACCAGTGACCATATGGGATGCCAGCACTGCAGGGGGTGGCTTTACCCACTATGCCACAGCGCTGGTCCCCAGGCATACATTGTTAACCACCAATGCAAACATTTTCAGGATTCAAAATACCTGAAGAGAAAGAGGCAGGGTGCTCCGAAGAAATGCATCAGCTTCTATGTTCTCCTGCAGCCTCACCCTTGGGCTGAGAATAGTAACGTCGGAGTCAGCTAGTGCATCTTCATCCTGGGTCCTGAGTGGTTGCACCAAGCAGGATGTCCCTGCTGCTTGAGACACACACCACATATGGAACAGAAACAAAGAGCTTTTTGTTTAAACCACTGAGATCTGGATGTGCCTGTGCTGACAGCTACGACAGCAGAGACTGGCTTATCCTGGCTAATGCACTCAGTTAATGGCCCAGCTGATAAACTAGGTAGGGGTGCGGGTATTGTGGTGTAGTGGGTTAAGTCACCCTTTGCATTGCTGGCATTCCCATATCTGAGTGCCAGTTTGAGTCTCGCCTTCGCTGCTGATCCAGCTACCTGCTAATGCACCTGGGAAAGCAGCAGCAGATGGCCCAAGTACTAGAGTTCTTGTTGCCCACATAGGAGACCCAAAAGAATTCGTGAGTCCCAGCCTGGGCCTGCCCCAGCACAGGCTATTGTAGGCATTTGAAGAATGAACCAGCAAATGGAAACCCCTCAATCAATCAATCAATCAATCTCTCTCTCTCTCTCTCTCTCTCTCTCCCCCTATCAAATAAAGCTTTACTTTTTTTCCAAATCTGGGTTAGGGCAAAAGAAGCCTAACTCATAGACCCACCATGCCTCTCACATCTCCATTTCCCAGGAGAGGGGGTCCATCGTCAGCACAGCACAGAGAAACGGAGACTCACTCGCAGCACTGTCTGTGAGAATGACGCATATGCGGCCCCGTGCAGGTGGAGAGTCCTCAGAAAATGCTAACAACCATTGCTCCAGTGTTTGGCTGCAAGACCTCTCTGCTTTGAGATTTCTGGGCATTATGTAGATCTATCTGATAGGACCCAAGCCTGCATTCAGTCTTGAAAAATGCTCACCTGATACACTGTCTCATGAAGGGAGGCTCTCTAGGGGTCCGCCCGAGCAAATTTAACAAACTAGGGGCTGACATTTGGTGTCGTGGTTAAGATACCACTTGGGACCCCTGCATCCCATATCAGAGTGCCTGGGTTCGCATCCCAGCTCTGCTCTCCATCCCAGCTTCCTGCTAATGCTCACCCTGACAGGCAGCAGTGATGGCTCAAGTCATTGAGCCCCCACCACCCACATGAGAGACCTGGATGGAGTTCCTGGCTCCCGACTTTGGCCTGGCTCGATTCCAGCCATTGCAGGCATTTGAAAGTGGACCCAGCAGACAGGAGATCTCTGTCTGTCTATCTGCCTCTCAATAAATAAATAAACAAAAATGTTTTTAAAGTTTAACAACATGGAGGGGGTGTCAGAGACAGTTCAGCAAAGATAAACCCTAATCGGGAAAGGTCCAGGTTGTTAGGAGAGTCCTTAGCAGGGCTGCTTCCCCCAGGTATGGGCATCTGGGAAGGCTCCCTGGAGGAGGGGATGTGGCGGCTGGGTGTGTGAGGTGAGTCAGGGACGGTCTGATGTAAACAGGGGAAGATGTGTGCTCACTGAGGAGGAGCGGCAGGTGCAAGGTCCAGGAGGAAGGAGGGGATGGAATGCAGCCGTATCCAAATGCTCTTCCTGGAAAATGCAGCTGCTCAGGCTCCACTTCCTCTCTCCATCCAGGAGAGACACCTTGAGATGGGCCCTGGGGGCAGAGAACAGACAAGACTGTGGACTCCCCCACTGGGCTCTGTTACTCCGTAACAGGCTTCCACTGAGCAGGGGCTGGCTCTTTGGGCCTTTTGGGACTATGGGGTTCCAGAAAGATGCTCTCCTCTCCTCCTTCCTGCCCTCCTGGTGAGCTGTACAGCACTCAGAACCTCATGTTGCAAGGCCTGCAGAATATGCACCTACACGCAGAGACTCTCCCCTGACCGCCGGGGCCCCTTGCCGCTGCAGTGAACGGAAGTCCTGCCTTGGACCCCACTCATTTCTTCTGACTCCAGAGCCTGGAGAACACATGGCACTCTGCACTGGTGGTGCGAGGAAGAGAGAGAAACCCATCCCTTCCCTGCCGCATCCCCGGCTTGAGGACACGCAGGGTTCACAGAAAATCCCCTGATGCCTTTAGACTGCCCCCGAGAGGCATTGAGCTCATCTTCCCCTCCCAGATCCAAGTTGTTTCTGGCTTGCCCATCGATCCCACTCTAAGACCAACAGGATTAAGAGATATGGCAAGGTCTTATTATGGTCCCTGAATTCACTCCGTCGGCATGCACCGTAGCGAAGGTTTGCACAGAAACTTGACCCCCAGAGCCAATAAAGTCTGTGCCATCAAAAGCAAGCCAACACGCGCTGGTGTCCAGCGTAGCAGCCAGCGGGGCGTCAGCCTGTCCTCTGAAGCGAGAGTTTTGCAGAGGAGCCAGTGAGATGCCTGAGAAGAAGCCAGAAAGGGAATGAGTTCCAGGGGCCACACATCACTGTTGCTGGAAAAACGCATCCTCGCACCTGGCCCTGGAGTCCTGAGGCTGCAGAGCTCCCTGCCTGTGTGGCCAGCGAAGCCCTTGCAAAGGTGCAGCCCAGAGGCAAAAGGACAGCCCAGGTATGGCAGGCGGTGCCAGCCACACATGGCCCGGCCGAGTCCACGCTACTGGCAGCCATGCATTGATGTCCTTGCAACATTACTACTGGGTTTAAGAAATGCCAAGCTTGTGTTTGGAGAAGGAAAAACTCTTCCACATGTAAGGATTGTTGTCCCAGTCTCACCCCTAGTTTTCTAACGAAGCAGGGGCTGGGGAACACATCCTCAGTAACAAGAAGGGGTGCAGAGGGACCGGCACTATTGCTTAGCGGGTAAAGCCATTGCCTACAGGGCCAGCATCCCATATGGGCATCGGCTCAAGTCCCAGCTGCTCCACTTCCTATCCAGCTCTCTGCTATGGCCTGGGAAAGCAGGAGAAGATGGCCCAAGTGCTTGACCCCTGCACCAGCACCTGGAAGAAGCTCCTGGCTCCTGGCTTCAGATCAGCCCAGCTCTGGTTGTTGTGACCATTTGGGGTGTGAACCTGTGGATTGAAGATTTTCTCTCTCTTTCTCTCTCTGCCTCTGCCTTTCTGTAACTCTGCCTTTCAAATAAATAAATAAATCTTTAAAAAGGAAGGGAGGGAGGAAAGGAGGGAGGGAGGGAGGGAAGGAGGGAGGGAGAGAGGGAGAGAGAGGGAGGGAGGGAGGGAAGGAGGAAGGAAGGAAGGAAGGAAGGAAGGAAGGAAGGAAGGAAGGAAGGAAGGAAGGAAGGAAGGAAGGAAGGAAGGGTGAAGAGAGGCTGACAGCACTGGGAACTCTTGGAGCAAATGGAAGGAGAGTGCCTGAAATCAACATGTGACTTGCACCTGATGTGGCAGAACTGCTCAAGGCTCCAATCAAGACCTCACTGGGTAGGCCTCTTCCCTGCCCTGCACAGGGACTCCAAAATGCTCCTAGTAAAGTAGAATAAAAGCATAAGTTCATCCTGCAAAAAAGTTGTTGAAATGCATGCATAGTTTTTTTTCTCATGCATTTTTTAAAGACCTCTCATATGCCTGGGTGGTTTGTAGTGGTTTTTTGTTTTTCTTTTTCTTTTTTTTTTTTTTTTTGCACCAAAATAAACTTATCTTTTCATCCTATCTTCCATGAGCTTTGTGAAGACCCCTCCTATTTCGTGGACAGCAGAGAACTTCCACATTCCCAAGGCCTCGGTTCCTCAAGAAAGGGTCCATTTGCCTCTGTTTCTAGGGCCTCATCATGGCATTCCTGCTGCCTGAAATAACTACTCCTTGCCCAGGACAGAGGAGCCAGCATGAGCAGAGGCAGCAGATGAACTCCTGGGCAGCCATTTCCAGGGAATGCCTCTCCAAGCGTGGCTGGTCAACCAGAAGACAGAAACTCGCTGAAGCACAAAGAGCAGTAGGAAATGTGAGGGCTGTTAAAGTTCTCAGCCCCTCTCCACCACCTGAGCTCATGCTAAACCAAAACACTATCATGAAATTGTCACCATGGGTGAGCAAATATGGAAATTTCATATCATTTAATGCACTCTTTATTTAAGAACAAGAGCGAGAGCAAGAGACCAAGAGAGAGATTTAAAGAGAGAGGGAGAGAGGGAGAGAGGGAGAGAGGGAGAGAGGGAGGGAGGGAGGGAGGGAGGGATGGAGGGAGAGGGAACATTCGGCCCATAGGTTGCATAAGGCCCACGAAATCATTTGGTCTGGCCCTGTCAAGGCAACCAAAGATGGGACTTGAAATTCAATAAATCTGTAGCAAGATAATTTTGAAGCTGATACATGTTGTGTGGACCCTGAATGATGTCATAAATAACATAAATGGCCCTTGGCACAAGAAAGTTTTCCCATCCCTGGTTCACTCCCCAAATGCTGGCAAAAACCAGGTCTGGGCCAGATTGAAGACAGGAGCATAGAACTCTGCCTGGGTCTCCCATTTGGGTGACAGGAACCCAAGTACTTGAGCCATCATCTGCTGCACCCCAGGGTGCCCACCAGCAGGAAGCTGGATCAGAAGCAGAGCAGGCATTTGGACCCAGGAGCTCGGAGATGGAATATGGGCACCTCAAAGGGCACCTTAACCACTGTGCCAAATGCTTACCACTCCTTTTACATTGTTTAAAGGAAAAAAAATCTAGGTTATTGTCGCTCCCCCTCTTCGCGGAGGAACGACACAGGACCCTGCGCTGTTCTTTCGTCTGCTCGGCCCTCCCCGGGTTTGCTGCTGGTTCTTCCCGGGTTGGCTACTGTCCCTTCCACCTCCGTGGAAGGGCAGTTCCCCCTGGCCGCATTCCCCACTTCCGCAGGGGAGCGGCACACCGCCGGCCGGTTCTCTCGGGGGCTGCACGGGTTCCCTTAGATGTTCCCCATAGATGTTCCCGGTGCATGCCGTCTCTCTCCTCCTTTATAGTCCTCCTCCGCCAATCCCAACTCGGCTGCCCACACGCCGAGTACGCTGCTCTCCTCCAATCAGGAGCAAGTCCTACAGTTAATTGGTTGAACTGGAGGCAGCTGTGCGGAAGCTGTTTACTTCTCTCCCAGCGCCATATTGTGGGAGAGCAGATGCATAGAATAAGTCCTAATTCGAGTAACTTAGTCTAGTCCGGATTGCTCCCCACAGGTTATCACTCCAAAAGAAAGCCATTCTCAGAAAGTATGGGCTCCACTAACTCTACAAATATGTGGCACTCTGCGAAGTGTTCCTCCTAGTCTGTCCAGTGTTTTGCTGCAACAAAATGTCTGAGGCTGGATGCGCGATGAGGAGATTGATTTGGCTCCCAATCCTGGGAGCTGGTGGGTCCACACAGCATGGCCCCTGGTCTCGGTGAGGGTTCCCTGGCTATGTGACAGCACACTAGAGAAACAAAAAAGGAACTGGCCACCCACAGAAGTGCTACCTATGAGATTAGAGAAGCTAGAGGCTGAGGCGGGGTGGGGTGGGGGGAATCTCACTTATAACAACCTAATCAAGTGGGAACTAACCTAGCTCCTTACAGAACTATGCTAACCCCTTCTGAGAGCAAGGCCTCCAATGACCTCACTTCCTCCTCCCACTTGGCCTTGCCTCTTAAAGATCCCACCATCTTAGCCTCACTACACTGGGACCAAACTCCTAGTACACACAGGAACCATGGTGGGGGCAGGGGGGGGGCACACCACAGCCAAACCATAGCAGTGTTTTGAGAACCGGGTTAGCAGCACAGCTTCCCATCTTAAAGTTCTGCTGGGTAAGACCCAGACAGCAAAGGGCAGTCATGGCCTTCAACCAGCTAGGCTGGCTAGACCACTGTGCACGTGTTACCAAGAGGTGGGCCAGTTATAGCAGGTCCAGACAGAAGGGTCTGGGCAAAGGTGGCAGCGGGAGAGAGCAGCCAAAGAGCCCCTGAGTGGACCCAGAAGCGGGAGGTGGCGACAGTGGCCCCTGCTTCGGGATTCACCTTGAATCAAGTCCTTGGCGTGCTAGAGGAGCGAGCGAAAATACAGCGTGTCATGAGTTATTATTATCTTGGCTTAGCCAGGATGGAGAATCCCATACAGAAAGCACAGTCACTTTCCTTTCTGGAAGCTCTATATTTAGTCTATGAGCTCACTTAAGCTTCCTCTGCTTCTGTTGAGGTCCCTGGGTGGGGCAGGACAAGGGTGACAGAATGTCCATTTAAGGATTCTTGAGGGGTGGGAGGGGTATAATATTTGTCCTGCTGTTTCTTTCTCTTTATTTATTTTTTAAAACATAGGCTAGTGGCTGGGGTGCAGCACAAGCACAGAAAAACAGACAAGTCTTGGAGGAGGGCTGGGAACAGGCAAGAAGGCCTTTGCTGGGACAATACTACAGAAAGCACTAAACCCTGCCAGCACCCCAGAAGGTTTGGGGCTGAGCTCGCTGCAATCCCAGCAGACTCTGGCCAGAAGGGTTAAGCCTGGGCACCAGGGCAGCCCCTGTGACAGCAGCACCACGCTTGTCCCAGGCTGTCCTTGACACTCCCTGCAGCAAGCAAATCGCAATGCTGCCTCCTGCCAGGGCTGTGTTCTGCACTGTCAGTCTGCAGTGCAGGGGATGCTTTGCTGGAGGGAGGATCAATTCTGTGCTCTCCACCAAGAGCTCTGGAGCTAGTGGGGAGAGCGGGTACGATGGCCACATAGGGCCACAGCACTTTTCTGGGTTTGAATTTCAATTTGTAAAAAAAAAAAAAAAAAAAAAAAAAAAAAAAAAAAAAAAAAAACTGAGTGATTCAGGCAAAAGAGAAAAAATAGAAAAGCCTATTCACACAAGGTTGAGAATCCATCAGGGAGGTTAAGCTCCACATTCACCAGCAGCGCCCCACGTTACATGCTGGGAACCGAATCGTGTGCATTTACAAAGGCAGCCACGTCCACATATCATGTTTCCAAAACAACCCTGCAAATCCGAAAGTGGATGGATTTGCCTGCTGGACATTCCTACTTGTGAAATCAAATTCTCATCCTCGCTAGAGCACTGATGGGGAGGCATTTGATAGACGCATTATAGAAAATATGTGAAACAGGTGAGGAATTGTTGGAGCCGCCTGATCCATTGTCTTTGCAGAGGTCAAATTTTCCGTTGAGTTGAATGGGCTGACAAACTGTGCCTGCTGCCGTTTGTCACGGCCTGAAGTATTACTAATGTTACACAGAGAGGCAGGCGTGCAGCTCAACCCCCCGCCCCAAACGCACTGTGGGCCCAACATTGAGAGTTACCGCCAGATAGCCTGATTCGGGTTTGCTGAGCTCCTCAACGAATGCCATGCCAATTTCTCTCCGTGTAGGTGGCACTGGAACAAAAATCTGTCTCTGGAATGTCCTCCTGTGGGTATTAAGTGCTGGTCCTCTTGTGGAATCCAGGTATTTGTTGCTCTAAAAAAATAGAAGGATGAGCCTTTTACAAGTTCCTATCTTGTTTTTTAATGGATTTCGTAGGTACATGGAAATAGAACTATTTGACAAAAGTTCCAGAATCTCATAATTCTATTGTATTAAGCCCTGTATGCAGACTGAATCAGCACACGGGCTGGGGTCCTTCCAGAAGGTCTGGACAGAAGTATCAGGAACAGTGAGCAGACCATTGTCCCAGCAAGGACTGGAGCCAGCTACAGGACGGTCATCACTGCTCCCCAGGCTTTTGGACAATCCAAAGAGCCAGGAGTGCACTTTAATCTCTCTTGAGTTTTGCAAGCCTCTGAGAGTCCCTACAGCTGGAAGTCATGCCACTTATGAACGTCCCATTCAACCGACTTCCCCATATGCTTCCTTTTCTGGAATTTACAAAAGGTCAAAGACCAACAGTGTAGACCGTGTCCGTCAGATGAGAGACCCACTAGAAGGAGTCGCTAGGTTGGAAGCCTCTTGTGGTCAAGCTCTGATCTCTACATTAACCAACAAGAGCATCCTGAGGGCATGAGAGAATGAAGGAGAGAAAGGTTGGGTTCATTGGGAAACTTTTGGCAGGGGAAAGGCAGCCATCTGCAGGCAGAGGCAAGTGCAGCCTGGCCTGGGTTCCCATGGTAAACAAGGCTGCTGGTGGCGGCCCCCAGGGGTTCCTGCCCAGCCTCCACATGTGCACGGCCACCTCAGTGGCAGTTACAGAAAGGGTGGGAGGGAGAAATGGGGTTTAGCGAAAATGACTAGTGCTGAGTGCACAGACTCTGAATGAACAAAATCTGATTAAAAAGATGAGCTTGTGCCAGAGAGACAAAATGAGCTGGGTGTTGACAGCAGCAAAAGCACCCTCAGAGGGCTCCAGGACATTCCTGGTTTTCCCGTGGGGCCATGGGGGGGGCTCGCTTGCTCACTCTCTCTCACTCGCTCTCTTGCTCGCTCTCACTCTTGCTCTCGCTCCCTCTCCAGCTTCCCAATACCTTCTCCCTGTAGATACCAAGTATTCAGTAGAATGATGCTGCCCAACTGCTCCAGCACAGCCCCTCTTGGAGTAACTTAGGGCCCCCAATCTTTCTTCCTATAAGCCTGTATTAGTGCCTACTCTATGTTGGAGAGAAATTACACAACAACCCAAGTTAGAGCCTTAGGCTTTCCCATTCAGGAACTCACAAACTGATCAGATCCTTCCTTTTAGATCTTGACTCACTCTAGCTACACCCACAGGGGAAGGGCATGTTAATCAGAATGCTTCCTCGTCCACTTGCGACAGGAGAGGTATGCTCTCGCCATGACCATCATCTCTCAGAACCTGGCTACACTCATGGTGGTCTCTGGATCCCCAGCACTGGCCAGCACCCGGAAAACACCTTGGAAGAGCAGAAGTGCAAGCCTTACCCCAGACCTACAGAAAAAACATCATTTTTTAACAAGAGCCTCGGGTGATCCTTATGAACACAGAATTGGAGGAGCAACTTTCTAGAACACTGGTTCTCAGATGTCGATACGCATCCTATTCGCATGGCAGGATTGGTTAGCCAGATTGCCAGGTCCCAGCCCAGAGTCTCCGAATGAAGGAGTCTGGGACAGGGCCAGAGAGCTTGCATGTTTCACCAGTTTCCAATATTCCACAATGGGCACTGTTGATCCAGATATCCACACTTAATTCTGTGGCTGACGGTGAAAAATTAATCCAAAACTCCGGGTTTCACACTTGAATGCAACAGAATCGCCAGGATGCTGGGCCCCACCCCTAGGCGGAGTGTGCATCAGCTCACATAACAAGGACTGACTTGCACCCATTACATGAGATTCCCAAAGGCAAAGAGAAATTTTTCATTAAAAACTGATTGCATTTCTTATGCTTTCTTAAAATATTAGAAGACAAGAACTCAGTTTAGTCATAATTTCCAGGTGTCAAACTGCCGTTTAAGTATGCAGATGCTTACTTACTCAACAATCCCGGAATATGTTTTACATGTGTTTTTCTGTTCCTTCCACTTGCACTCAGCCTGTTTGATATGGTGAAAGCCTATAGCCTCATCGTGCCACTACAATTCCTGAACATCTACATTGCCATCATAATTACTGCTCTTAACTGTAGCAATGTTCTCCATTTTCCTTCTTGTCCTTGACCTTGAAACCGTGTTATCCCTCCACATCCATCATTTTTCTTGACTCCTTGGAGCCAGCCTTCATCAAAGAGATTCTGGATCCACCAGTCCCGTCAGCTCTAAGCTTTGGATACAGACTTGGGACTGATTCCCAAAAATAGCATGAATCAGAAACTTCCCAAGTCACAAATGTCAATGACAGCAAAGGAAAGACTAGTCCCTTTGAAATAATATTCTGCAGCTTGAAGAATAGCTTGTGGGGCCGACATTGTGGCCCAGTAGGTTAAGCTAATGCCTACAAATCTAGCATTCCATATGCTAGTTCAAGTCCCGGTTGCTCTACTTCTGATCCAGCTGCCTGCATCTAGGAAAGCAGAAGATAGTCAGGTACTTGGGCCCCTGCACCCAGGACAGAGATCCAGATGAAGCTCCTGGCCCCGGCTTCATCCTGACCTGGCCCCTTGTCATTGCAGTCATTGGAGAGCAAACCAGCAAACAAAAGATCTCTCTCTCTCTCCTCTCTCTCCCATTTCTCTCCCTTGATAACTCAGCCTTTCAAACAAATAAACAAATCATAAAATAAAAAGCAAAAATTTGTGAACAGGTCATGTTTGGGGAAAATACCATCAAGAGAAAGTAGAAGCAACTCAGGTCTGTCTTCTCCCCCCAACCAGATTGGAGCAGAGTAGCTGGCATGGCATCATGGCTGGCCATCGTGGCCAAGACTGGTGTGGGGGGGCTGGGGGAGCAGCCATCGTGGCTTAGTAACACTGCTCTGGTGTGTGTTGACACAATGTGCCTATTTACAGTGGGCTTTTCACGTTGCCACCCTCTCTTTAAAGTTAGGTTTGTCTACAAGGCTTCGCCTGTGCTTCACATTACAGGTGCACTTGCTGTGGGTGATTCTGAGACCACCTAAAGATGATGACCACTATTATCAATTCCAGAATTCCTTTGGGACCCCACTTGTGTCTACTCTAGACCAACAAGCATGAATATGGAAAATCCTGGATTAGCTGTGTTCCCACCTGGTCTTCAAATGACTTTTTCTTTCCATGCCTTCCTGGAACTCATTTTTTTTTGCTCCTCTGTGACGCAGGCTTCTCGAAAATCTTGCACAATCATAAAACTCTGATCGGCACTCCTGCTCCCACTCCTGCCCATCCACAGATGTGGTGAGGAAGCCTTTGCTCTCTCTCCTTCTCTCTTTCTCCCTCCTTTGCTCTACAGCTCTAAGGGGAGAGCTCTGGTTTTGTTTCTTCCCCATCCACTGAGGGAGAATTTGTTGACAGCACAAAAGCAAAACACAGGTCATTCAGGACACCCAACACATTCCCGACTTCCTTCTCTCCCTGCCCAGCAAGCTCAGAGATAAGGTGTGCCCTCAGTTAGAGTCAGAAATAGGAGACTCAGAGGCGGCTAGATCAGCTGCTTCTTCCCATGCCCTGCTCTGTAAGGTAATCAGCACTGCAGAGCCTTAAATGTGAAGGCATTTTAGGAAGTTTACGGGAAAATGGAACTAAAATATCAGCTTGTTTTGCAAAAAAAAAAAAAAAAAAAGTCATGCATAGCTTTTTTTCATAGTATTCATTTTCCCTGTAGTATGAAAAATAATATCAAAATAAATTTACGTTTTTAATTCTTTTTCCCAGAACTTTCTGAAGTTCCCCTCCTATGGATGGACTCAAATCTGGGCAAGTAAGTTAAACTCTAGCTTCCGTGGATCTCATGCACTCTTCAGACTTTGCTTTAGAAACTTGGCAAAACAGACACTTGCTCATTGACGAAGCGTCAGGTCAATGTCATGTGAAACCTCGATTTGGGCATGTGACTTTTCCTGGAGTTTTGGCCTCTCAGAAAGTTCCTTACTCTTCTTGCCAGCAGTACCGTGAGCTACGGGGTCCCCACCCTGAGACCACCAGAGATAAATGCCCCATGGCCCTCTGCCTCACCCAGCCCAGCACACTTTCATGAACTTGTTCTCTGCATCCCATGAAAACAGAAAAGTTCTAACTCTGATTCCAAGCTGCTTTTAGCACCCAAGTGCCCAATGATAGGCAACACTTAAAACTGTGACGACTCCATGATGTGTCCTTGCGTCACCAGCTCTGCGCCTTAGGCTCCCTGGGCTTTACAGTTGACAATCTGTGCATTGCACGTATTTCTGAAACTTCCTCGTAATCACACGGATTGGCCCAAAGCCCCAGCAATTAGTCTCAAACAGCCCTATAAATGAGCACCTGGCTAGGTGTCACAGATCTAACGAAAGGCAGTGCGTCAGCGACTTGCCTATTATATCGTGCCGCTCCCTTCTTTGTGAATGCTGTTTGGGTTTCATGGAAACCGGCGTGCATTGGAAAATACAGGCAGCTGTTTAGGTCGCCTCTGCTTAAACCCATGTTTCCCTCCAGCTATATGAAGCATATGAGCAAACTTCTTCCATTTCGGGAGCCCTCCAGAAACATTCCCTGAATTCCAGCATTGCTGGGGGCAAAATATAGACCACTTGGGACTGAGGGCCTCCAGGCACTGCCACCAACAGTACAGAACCGCATTTTCTTGTTTTCATTGGGTGCAACATGCTGGGCCAAGGTGACCCTGCAGGACTGAATAATTGAAAAGATAAAAATAAAATTAAAGCCACAACAAAGGAGAAGTAAGAAAAGAGTCGCTGGAGATCTTGCAAGCAAGAGGTGGTGCAGGGAGTGGGGAGGGTGTGGAAGTGGGGTGAGGTGGGGTACTTGGACCCCAGCCAAGTCGGTGTTGCTTCAGTGTCGTGTTGGGTTTCTGTGGCTCCCTAGGTCCTGAGAGGAGGCCACACACCAGACCCCAAGCTCCTGCATTCCCACAGACCATCCTGTTGAGTTAGAAAGGAGGGAGAGTGTGGGGAGGGGTGCACAGGTGTTTGACAAAGCAGTGAAGATGCTGATGACGAGTTTTCAAACCCCAGCTCCACTCGTGCCTCCAGCTTCCTCCTAAAGCACACTCTGGGGAACAGCAGATGATGGCTCCAACAGATGGCTCCCTGCCACCCATAAAGAAGAAGCTGAATGTGCATTTTCAGAAGTTCCCAGGGCTGCACTCTCCTCAGTACCCAGCCCTGAGCCCGCCTGCCCCCCAAAGGCCTACCCCACAAAGACCTCCCTACAGAGCACTGCTGCCCTCACCAGCCCCTCTGCTCCCAAAGGCTGAGGATGCGGCACCTGACTTCCTGAATTTCCTGTTGGTCCATGGATCTGGACTTCATGCCCAGAAGGTTAGACCTCAGAATGCAGGACGTCTGCCCAGTACAGACAAATCAGTGAGGCCTCGTGTGGATGCGAGTAACCTAATACACTGAAGCGGAATTGAATGACAAGGGAGAAATTTCCAGAAAGTGCAAAATCCCGTAGCATTAAACTCAAGGGCTGGGGGCCAGGGTTGTGCGGAGCAGGTTAAGCCACATCCTGCGATGTCGGCATCCACTATCAGAATACCAGTTCACTCTGCTTCCAATCAAGCTCCTTGCTATTGCTCCTGGGAAAGCAGAGCAAGATAGCCCAATTGCTTGGGCCACTGCCACCCACATGGGAGACCCAGATGGAGTTCCTGGCTCCTGGCTTTGGCCTGGCACAGCCCCAGTCATTACGGTAATTTGGGGAGTGAACCAATGAATAGAAGATTTCTCTCCCCTCCCCCGCCTTTCAAATAAAAATAAATAATTCTTAAAAAAAAAAAAAAAAAAAACAAGGGCTGCAGCCTGGATAATTATAGGAACCAGAAGCTGAGTCTTGTCTCGCCTCTCCTGTCTCCCTGCCCCACCCCTTGCTCCCTCACTCACTCTCTCTAACTCAGTTCTTGCTCTGCAGGCCCCTGGAGAGGAGTATGTGCCCATGGCTCCTGAATTCACCTCTGAACCAGCCACAGGGGCAGGCCATGGACTCCCAGGCCCTCAAGGGCTACACCAAGACAGGCCAGACTAGGGTACTGCTCCTCATTCTACTCAGGGCTACGGAGGATGGGAGGGCAAGGAAGGCACATTGTGAGCCTAGCAGAAAACAAACGAACGAAAAAACAAACAACAAAAAAGGTGCCCATCCTAAGCTACTGTCTCATAAACAGCAAACAATATCATGCAAAAAGACAAGATGGGAATTCAGGAAGAAGGAAACTCCAATAAACTAGTAGATGCCACTGAAAAATATGCACAATTAGTAAGCCAACAAGACAGAGAGTACAGTCAACAATACAAGTCAATGAGGTGAGGGTCTTAATCAGATGCAGAAATGTGTTCTGGCTCCCCCCACCCCTTCTGTCTACCTTGGTTGCCCACTTCTGTTTTACCATCACCAGTAGCTTCTCTATACATTAAAAATCAAAGGGCTCTTCCAGATGTAGGCAAAGGACTATCAAAGCTCTCTACACTGCTTTGGGTTGGGGAGTCCATCAGTTATTTTTATAAACAAAGATCAAAACTCTTCAGAACATTCTATAAACAACATAATTGAAAAAACACTAGTGCTACATATTGATGAATTGTATAAGAAATAAGGCAGGATGGATATGATGTCTATATATGTATGTGTGTACCTGTATGCATATGTGTATAGGAACACATGTGTATGTGGGATGCTATATTGTATATGTGTGTATCTGTATCTGTGTGTATGAATATGTGTGTGCATGGGGATGCGTGCCCGCTGCACACACAGAGTGAAAGCATCTTCCTCCTCACACACACAATTCCATGTTCCAGTGCAGCTCTTCCTAAAGCCACAGGCACCTGCACAGGACCAGCATTTGCCAAGCCACAGCTGAGCCCCACCGCCCAGAGACAAATATCCCTGGTAAAGTCATTTGCTCCAGACAGTCTGTGTCTCTAATGGAAACACCATAAGTGCTGTGAGGTGGGTAGCCTGGGTGTACCCCAGGCAGGAAACCTCATCAGATTGCTTCAAGATTTCCTCTGCCTTCACTCCAGAACACTAACGTGCATTGCAACCATAGGAAAACCAAATCCACAAAGTACATTGGTCTGTTTTAAATTTTTAAGTAGTTGGAAAAATGAAATAAATTCTTTCAAATTTGATTCTAATTTGCCCTTGCCTTTATGGATTTTGTAGCTAATCAAACAAAATAGCACTTATTTCATTCTCCCTTTAAATCGGTGTAATAGACATAAATCGTCTATTTGCGAATAAAGGTGATTGATAGATATGAGTATTTATGGGATTGCTGCTATTTAAATATAGGCTATCTATTGACTTTTGAAAATTGTATGCAATGATTTTTTTAAAAAATCACATTTTTTGCTTTCCAGAACACTAGGGTTTTTTTTTTCTTGGTCCATTTGGAGAGTGTAAAAGCCAAAAATTAAAAAGAAGGAAAACGATTTTCCAAGGGCAAATGCACTTAACATGACTGCTCCCTACTATATATTCATGGGAATGAAGAAAAGAATGCATATGACATTTGAGGAAGAAAAAAATGAGATAACTTTGTAAACCTGTTGAGACACAAGAAGAAGTAAACATGACTCCCAGACACCCCTGCCTTGGCTATTTCTGAGCACAGAGTCAGGTTATACCTGCACAGTCTCTGAGTACAGAGGCTGAATCCAATGGAATAAATGAGAGACGTTCCAAATTTATTGGAGCAGGACTAAATTGTACTCATTGTTCTTGTGTTTCTAACGTGGGGCATGACGCTGGGTTATAAGCCAGGGGCTGTGGTCGACATTCTCACAATGTAACGCCCTTTCATTCCAGCAGTGTCACGCTCTAGGTGGCCCTCGCTGGTTGCCTTTATCCAGCTCTTTCCAGAACATGTTCTTAGACCATGGGACTTTTTCAGACCTTGAGACAAAGCTAGAAATTTTAGTAAGAAAACCTGAGATCTTCGGTATACAAACCCAAGCCTGAGATTTCACAAACACAACGACATGGATTTCTTTTTACCTCGTTCAGACAACTCATTTTCCATTTGCAACAAATAATTTATAGTTAGAACTTAATGCCTGCTAGACCATGGTCATTGAAAACATATGTCGATCCTGTTGCGGCTTCAGAAACAATCAGAAGTCATTTTATTTCCCATTTCAAAGACTGAAAACAGTAGCTTACATTTTTAATACATTACCAATTGTTTCAAAACATCTGGAGAGCTATACCTTTCTGTATTTATAGACAGATTCTTTCTTTAAAGGCAAATAGGAAAATCTTATGAGGTCTCTCTCTTACAAATCCAGTACTCTCCTGAAAACTGGTAGAATTCCTGGTTACTCACTATTTCCACATTATTTAGACTCAGAGATACAGTGAGAGCATAATGTCATTGCAGCTAAAACTTATTCTGCCTTAGATTGCCTGCTAAGTTGCAAGGTCTTCTTTTCTTACCCCGGAGTCCCATCAAAACACACATGCATACACACACCCGTGCAGACTCAGATGACAAAGAACACCAAAAAGCTGGAGGGATGGCAGCCCCAAAGGAGTCTCCTCTTGATCAATTCCTTTCTCTGTTAAAGAACGAATGATGCACCAGAAATACTGGCTCTGTTGGAGAAAGTGTTTCCCAGAAAGATGACAAGTCTGTAAGGACATTCATTTACAAATATCTTTTGAGTGCCATAAAGTATAAGCTGTGTGTGTGTGTGTGTGTGTGTGTGTGTGTAAATCTTAAAGGAAGATCATCCATACATTGTAACCGCTGTCCCAAATCTCAACCTTGCACAATGGAGACTTTCTTCAGACAGAAAAAAAATGCATGCAGATTCAATGCTAACTCTTAGTGACATTATTCTTCTATACTACATTAAGCCTTTTCTGACTTAAATGTAAAAAAAAAAAATTGTCGGAGCATGGTGATAACATTAAGAGTCGTGGAATTACAGTTGCAGTTTTGATGATATGAAAATTCTCTGTGGATTGCTGTTTTGGAAGAGCCGGGGTTTTCAAATGTCCTTTGTACTGCCTTACTTCTGCTTTCAACACTATTCTGTTAACCAGCATAATATGTACTGTTCAGATCCCAACAACCAACTCCAAATAGGATGTAGTTGACATTTTCTTAAGAAGATGCAACTGAGAAGACCAACGAGGAAAGAGTGCTGTACACACATCTACCAGCTAACACAGTCTCTCAAGTTAAGACTGAAATTCCATGTGACAGGCATTTGGCCTTAAGATGACAGTTAAGATGCCCATGTCTGGCGGGCGCTGCTGCTCAATAGATTAATCCTCCACCTGCGGTGCCGGCACACGGGTTCTAGTCCTGGTCAGAGCGCCAGATTCTGTCCCAGTTGCTCCTCTTCCAGTCCAGCTCTCTGCTGTGGCCCGAGAGTGCAGTGGAGCATGGCCCAGGTCCTTGGGCCCTGCACCTGCATGGGAGACCAGGAGAAGCACCTGGCTCCTGGCTTTGGATCAGCGCAATGTGCCTGCCGTAGTGGCCATTGTGGGGGTGAACCAACAGAAAAAGGAAGACCTTTCTCTCTGTCTCTCTCTCTCTCTCACTGTCCATTCTGCCTGTCAAAAAAAAAAAAAAGATAAAAAAGGATGTCCGTGTCACCTACTGGAGTCCCTGGGTTTGATTCCTGGCTCTGGCTCCATGTCCTGGTTTCCTGCTAAGTTGTACTCGGAGGGAGCAGGTGACAGATTACTGAAGTACTAGGGTCCCTGTCACCCACCTAAGAGACCTGGATTAAGTCTCGGGCTCCTAGCTTCAGCCTGGCCCAGAAAGGCCTTTAGGGAATGAACAAGAGATTGGAAAATCTGTCTCTCTCTCGCACAAACACACACTTACTCAACAATGATGATAGATGATAGATAAATGATAAATTTTCTGCCTTGCAAAAACTACATGCTGTTTGCAACTTGATTCGTCCAAATCATTTTCTTTCCAGTTCTGTTTCAGCTTCCCATGGGGCAACAAACTAGCTTTGATGAATTTGTCTTCAACCTGTCACCTCTTTATTCTTCATTTTTATTACATTTACATATGACCAGCTGAAAAGCAATTAGAAGAAAAGTTTTTTAAACTGTCCCTAATTCTAGAATAATAGGCCAGCCTTGAAATAAATGTTAGAAAAAGGTTCATTCTAACTCCTGCTCTAAAGCACTAACAATCAGCCCTAAAATCACTAACTCTTTTCTTCTCTTTTTCTCTTCTTTGCAACGCTTGTAGCTGCTGAGACTGAGAGCAAGCAGCCCTCTTTCTTGTGTAGTCACTTTGACCCATTTCTGGGCAGTTTCTTTACTCTCTTCTACCTTACTGCCCAGGGCTTTTCGGTCTTTGTGATTAAAGTGGTGAATGCCCATAGAAGAGCCCTCTAGAACTTGGAGAGCAATTGAGGAGTAAAATTATGATGGTTAGGGACTGTTGGCAAAAATTCCTTCAGCTCCTTTTTCCTACTCCAATCCCTTTCTCAAATTCCCAATGAAATGCAAAGGGTGTATCCCAATGTCTCCCTGACACTCAGATAGCTAACTCCCATCTCAATAGGGCCACTTCTGTAACAGGCATCTCAATCCCAACATGTCCAAAACGAAGCACACTCACAAGCCCTTGATTCCTATCATTATTCCTTCCTAAGAAACATCACACAAGTCAACTGTGTGTCACCTTCTAATGAGGATGCATTCTGAGAAATGTACCATTAGACCATTTCATAGTTGTGAGTGAGTTTACACAACCCAGATAGTATAGCCTACTAAACACCTAGGCTATAAGGTGGGTAGGTAGGTAGGTAGGTAGGTAGGTGGATGGATGGGTGTAAAGACAGATAAACAGACAGATATGGCATTTTCCTTTTTTCATAGAACCATGATGAACAAAACAATATGAAATCCAATCAAGCACAAGAGAAAGCAATACAATCAAGAGAAGCACTAGTAAAAGATGTGAGGCTGTTCCCGGGGAACACAACAATTTTACAGGCAATTCTTTTGTAAGTAGAGAGTACACTCTAAAGTAATGTTAGAATGCATATTGTGTATTAAATACATAAGCCAGTAACACAGCCACTTATTTTCAGTATCAAGTATTGATTGCTGTAGATAACTGTACATGCTACGTGTTTACACAAACAGCAGCAGCACTACACATGTGAGGAGCTCATTGTGCTACAACATCTTGACAACTGTGACATCGCTAGGCCATAGGGATTTTCCAGCTGTGTCACAACGTTAGGGAACCACCATGGTATATGTGTCCCATTGTTGCCTGAGATGTCATATGCAGGGTATGACTGTAGCTTAGTACTCAGGCCACAGCCATGGAATCTTCCTTAAATATTCTCTTTTACTCACACTTGGATCCAAACCAACAATTTCTGTCCTCACATCACACCCTAAATATGTCCTAATTCTGCTCACTTCTCACCATCTCCACTGTCACCATCCTGACCCACTATCATTATCTCTCACCCAAGTCATCATACAGATCTCAGTTTACCTGCTCCAAACCCTTCAGTCCCTTCCCACCCTATCAGAGAGATGAGCCCAAGTCCTCATGGTGATCTGCCTGACTCTCTTGTAGTGTCACTTCCACTAAGCTCTCTGCCCCCACACACCATACTACCAGAAGTTTTCGTAAGTATCAAGGCAGCTCCCACTTCAGGACCCTTGCACTTGCCGTTCCCCTGGCTCAGAATGCTCCTGCCCAACCACCTGCATGGCTGACTTACTCCTTGCCTCTACTCAAATGTCTCCTAACCATAGATGCTGCCCTAACTGTCCTGTGTAAAATGGCACTTTGGAGAAAGACACTCTTTACCCCTTCACCCTTTTTAATCTCTCCCCACCATGATCACTCCCCTCTGATTTATTTATCTCTCCTCCACATTGTAAGGTACATTCTATAGTGACAAGGACTTGACTTAACACACAGAACAACATCCAGTGCTTAGCAGGTGCTCACTGCTTACAGTCAGTCCTTCTTACTAAACACAGAATGACATTTTTCTTGTCATTTTCCCTAAACAGTCCAGTATTATCAAGTATTTATGCAGCATTCACACTGTGTTAGGTGTTATGAGTCCTCTAAAGATTATCCATGGTATATGGGAAAATGTGCCTATGATCTGCGAAAACTATTACATGAAAATTACTTATATGAAGAACTTAGGTGTCCACTGGCTTTGATATCCATTGGGGGTGGGGTCCTGACACTAGCCCCTCGGGGCTCCTGAGATGGGAATGTACTGGTTGAGTGAACTCACTAAGGAGTGGTACTATCACAAAATTGCTGAACTCAAGCAGGACTGTACAAGTAAGTCATTAGAAGCTGATGAACTCAGAATTCACCTTCATGCTGCTGGCCTTGTCTATCCAGAGGCAGGTGCAAAGTGTGGCTCCAGCAGCAGAGACAGCAGCAGAAGTCAAAACATTGTGCATGCCGTAGATTGATAAAGAATGAGCTCTTGAGGCTGGCGTGTGGCACAGTGGGATAAGCTGCCACCTGTAATCCAGCATCCCATACAAGGGCTGGTTAAAGACCAGAATGCCCCACTCCTGATTCAGCTCCCCACTAATGTACCTGGGAAAACAGCATAAGATGATTTAAGTGCTTGGGCCCCTGCCACTCACATGGGAGACCCAGAGGGAGTTCTTGGCACCTGTTTTCAACCTGGCCCAGCCCCAGCCTTGATGGCCATTTTGGAGTTAACTAGTGGATGGAAGATTATCTCTATCTCTATCTTGATCTCAATCTCAATCTCGATCTCTCCTGCTACTGTAATTCTGCCTTTCAGATAAATAACTCCTAAAAAAAAGGATAAACTCTTCTATGAGGGCATGCAAGAAAGTTTGTGGAAAGTGGAATTAAAATATTAGTTTATTTTAGTGCAAAAAATTTGAAACCCATGCATATGAGTGATGTTCAAAAAGTTTATTAAAATGCATATGAGAAAACCATGCATGGGTTTTAATTTCACAATTCTACAGAATTTTTGAAGTAGCCTGGTGTTAGCCTTGGGATTTAGTCCTCACCCTCCAGTTACCAGATAAGCTGAAAATAAGAGCTGGGACACACCCTCCAGAGCTGCAAACTTCATCCTCCTAGCATCCTCACTAGGTCCCTACTAGTCCTCTTCCTATTTCACAAATGAGGAAACCAAACCAGCCAGAGGTTAATCTCCTTGACCAAAGTCACAGACGTAGGATCCAAAGCCATGTCCAAGCACTAGCCCACACACCATCTCCCAGGACAGGTGTGCAGACTTTCTAAGACTTTCTAAGATTCCATCCTCAGTGAATTGTTTTTGCAGTGACTGACACCAATCACCACACACACACACACACACACACATACACAGCCACTTGGTGTTAACCATGGAGTAGACAGACCTGGGGCCTTCCTGCTGTAGCTTGAGACAAAGGCTAGTGCTCTCAGAGAGACATAAGGAGTCAACAGTCCAGAATTGTTGGAAAGACCCTGTTTGGGCAAACAGTCAATAACATGTCAACAGGATCGCCAATATGCTGCATTGAATGACATGACTGTCTCCTACAATTTGGAACTGCAGAGAGAGTTTCCACTATGTGTCCTAAAATTTCCCTCTCCTGTTCGCCCAGCAAGGAATCCCCATGTAGGGCCAATAACATCCTCCTGATGGAGAAACAAAAACAAGGACTGATGATTCAGAATTCCAGGTGTGGAATCCACTCACAGATGCTCCTGCGCTGCCTGCACTTGCTTCCCAAGTCAGATCTGGATATAAACTGTATTCTGTCACTATAAACACTAATTAACACAGGCTGACAAAGAATGCATTTTTGGATTCCCCAGGAAGCTTCTTGCAATAACATCAATGAAGGACAAGACCATGGGTTAGGGATGGTTGGTGTCAGGAGATGGGCCCAGGAGTAGCTTGTTTACCCCGAAACAAGCAAATGCAGCATTTGCTCCTTGGCTCTGGCCCCATGCATCTGACCTCACAGCTGCCCCGACTGAGGACCAAGGACCAAAAAATCAGTTTATTCTATCCACATCAGGGCTTCAGCACATTGCAAATCTTGGCTCCAACCTCTGGCACTTAGCAGCAGATGACAAAGGAATGGTTTATAGATGATTGGGATCTATCAAGTCTAATAAAGCGAGGTGAGTTTAGAAGAGTCCTTTGTATCATGTTCTGCTCCCTCCCAAAGGACACCAGGATTTCATTTGCCTTCTCGGCTCTCAGAGACTTGGTCCAGCAGCTCCCTCTCTGCCGAGCAGAATAGGAAAATACTTTTTGCATTCACGAGAAGCTTCCCTCACACTAATTCTTCATTTATACTTCCTTTCTAGTCCCAGAAAATTACAGATTGTCCTATAAATCTGTGTCCCTCTGACTCTGAGCCTTTCACAACTAAATTGATAAGTAAACACATACACGTGCACACACACACACACACACACACACTGCACAGGGTAGCCAGGGCATCAGAAATCAGCTGTTCACTGAGTAATCAGAAACATGCAATCGTGCTACCTGTGAACCCATCATCTCCAACAGGATCCGAGTCAGGTAGGAGGCATTGGGTGACGGGAAGTCACCCAAAGAACACGATAGAACACGATCCGTTTTCTTACCAAGCTTTAAGTGGATTATCTGACCGGCTTGTGTTGCTCAGTTACATCTGTCCCTTGTTTTCCATGAGGGCAGAAGGAGCAGGTTCTGGTTTTTAATAGTTCAATGCATGTGACATCATGGCTGGATACAGTGTTTGAGCATTAAGCAAATTTGACCTCATACAATGGCAGTGATTAACTTTCTGAAATATTAAAATCTGAAAATTACTGCAATTGTGCAGAATGTTTCAGAGGATTTCATTGGCTCTACTGGTCGTTTTCAGCTCACAAATCTCAACTGAACCTCTTCACTTTTTCCTTGCCCAGACACATGTCTGCTCTTTTTATTCTTGATTTACAAGGCAAATTTGGCATGCAGTTCACTTACATATGCTGATTCGGGCTTATTGAAGGCAGGTGCACACTTTAATATATGTGGGCATAGGGACCCCCTTCCATCCCATAAAATAATACTAGGCATGTTCTCATGTGGAATATCTGCTCTCTTTTATTCATAAACCTGAAAATCTGAGGCATTTGTATTGCTTTCACATATTACCATGAACAAATTAGAATAGGCAGAAATAATGTTCCAACCCTACAATGGTAACATATTAAAAGTATCTGAGCCAAACTCTGGCCTCTATTCACTGACTGAAAGGAATCCCAGAACTAAGCATGACTCTCCTCTTGGTGCCTTTGTATTAAGGTTGTATAAACACAGTCATACCACCCCACAGGGACAGGTAAATGCAATACCATATTTCCATCAAAGCAAGACATGTGCGTGGCCCTCTGGTTGTGCAGAGAAATGAAGCAGCTCTAACATTTGCAGCATTGTGGGTATTAGACAGAGCTATTAACAAGAAGCGAATATGAGAAGACCTTGCCTAGTGACCTCAAAAATGCCTGCGTCATTCGGTGACTGGTCCTTGATGTCATTTGATGTGACTTGAAGATGTCAGATGAACAGAGTGCAGGTGATGGTATCTGATAGTCACAGGTCATTGTAGTGAATGCCTCCCAAGTAGGCCTTCCCTGCTCCTGTTACAGCCCAATGAAAGGAGAGAAGACAAGGCAAAGCTGAGAGCCCCCCCCCTCTGTGCCCACCCCCAACAATGTGTATATTCCTCTAAAACAGAATAATCATAAAATCTAATCCAAATCTAGAGTGCTCCCAAATCTGCAACTCTTTGAGTACAGACATGACACCACAAAATAAAAAGTTCTATACCATGAAACTTGGTGTCATGCACAAAATCATTTAAAAATCGTATAATATTGCCTTTAAATTATGTGTATATGTTATATATGAATCATAGATGACTTTTGTCCCATCCCCCAAAATATCTCATTATGTCTATTACAAAAATCTGTAAACAAAATCCAAATTCTAAAACACTTCTTGTCCCAAGCATTTCAGGTAAGGGATCCTCGATCTGTAGGACACAGTAGGGCAGTTGCTTGTTCACTTGTTAATACCCTATTTAGGCAGACACGAACTCACTCATGTGTATACAAAGCAGTAGCCCACACAATACACTACACATTGGAGGTACTCAAAATGCGTGCCATGAGTGAATGCGTGGACTGAAGAAAGAACCCATGGTTGGATGAACTCATGCTAAATATAGAATGAAATGGTAGGTCCTGAGAGAATTTCCAGGTACTAAAAAGCCAAAGCTTTCATCTTACAAAAGAACAGACCAAGACCAACTTGCATGAGACAAGGCACCCCGGGGGCACACAAATCAGTGTGTGGCACAGACTGCAGGTAATTTTGCTCACATCCCTGTGCTGCACAATATTCAAAGTCACCAGTTTTACAAAATAGCAGAGCTCATCAGGTAACAAATCTCCATCCTTGTCATATCTGGACAGAGTCGTGTAGGACAAGATTTGGGATTGGAGCTAGAGTGTGCCATGTTGGGGAGGGCAGGTGAACTTGAGCAGGTAGAGGTATGCAATTTGCAGCTCATGGGCAACATAATGTTGCATAGATGGGAGTCTTTAGCTACAAAGGACTACAGATCCCATTTCCAGGCTTTGTTCTTTGTCTTGGTCTTTAGTTTCTATGCCATAGGAGGAATCCAACTGGAAGCATCAAATTGCAAAACTGAACACATCACCTCCTCTAACATCAGCAACTCCATTGGGCCCACCCCTACTAAGGGAACCAGTACCCTGTAGTCCCCCAGATGAGGCCAAATTTATTTTTGCCCCTTCTCATGCTCCACCTACATTGACTCACCCAAGCAGCTGGTAATTTTAACAATAGCTGCCATTTTATTAAATATGGCTAAATGCTGGGCATAGAGCTAAGCACTTCACCTATGTGCTCTTACTTAACACTAACACAGAGCCTATACAATGGGTACTATTCTCATTCACTTAACGAATGAGCAAAGTGAGTTGGAAATTGGCCCACAATTATACCCTTAGTGAGCCAGGACTCAACCTTGAAATTCAGTAGTGTTTAAAGTCCAGAGGAAGGCAGAGCTGTACCATCCCAATTGGACCATATACCAGGAGACATTTTCCAAATCCCCTTCTAAAAATAAAACGGGATAGGGGTAGCTATTTGGCACTGCAGTTAAGTCTCCTGTTGGATAGCTACATTCCTTACCCAAGTGTCTGAGTTAAGCCCTGACCCCATTCTGATTCCACCTTCCTGTTAATGCACACCTAAAAGTCACCAGGTGATGGCTAAAGTACTTTGGTCCCTGCCACCCCTCACCCCTATGGGAGATCTGGATTAAGTTCCTGGCCCTGGCTTTGACCTGGCCCAACCCCAGCTGTTTCAGACATTTTGGAAGTGAACTAGTGCATGGAAGATCTCTGTCTCTCTGCCTTTCAAGTAAATAAAACAAAATTAAGTTTTTAAAATGCAGTGGGTAGCATTAAGTACACCAGACCATTCAGATATGAAAAAGTATACGTATTCTTCCCACATTCCTCCTAAGACCAACTTCTTAGTGGCCTAGAGCTCCATTTATCCACTCTTCGTCTCTACTTCATTGCCCTGCCCTTCTTCTCCTGCGTTCCATCTACTCCAGTAGGGACAAAAGTCCTACTGTATTTAGTTAAGATTCATCTGCTCAACATCTTCTGAAGTCTTCCTTTCACAACTACAACATGGCACCACGGGGTTGGCAATAGGGTCCTGCAAACTACTTCCCAAAGTGAAAGGAACATGTCAAAGAACACATCAAACACATCCTATCATGGTGCACTTGACCATGTGTAACTGACAGTGAGAGGATGGTGGATGTCCAGCCCACAGGCCATAAAAGACCAGTGAAATCATTTGGTGTGGCCCTGTCAAGGCAACCACAGGTGAGACTTGAGATTTGGGCCAAGTTTTAAGTTGAGAATTTTGTACAGCCTGTGAGTGATGTTAACAGAAATGCAAGATGGCTCTTGGCAGAAGAAAGGATCCCCAGCCCGGGCACAGGACAGTACATAAGCCAACCTGAGTTTGTGGCTGTGATCTCTTATACAGATGCCTGTTGGGTATGCTTTCAGGGTGCTCCTGAGACAATGATGCCTTTGCACTCCCCGGCCATGTGCACTGGAGTGGCTCAGATTCAGCCAGCCAGCATCCTCCCCAGAGCCACAATCTGCCCTTTCATGCACACTTATCTGCAGCATCTAAAATTTGGCTCTGCTCATCAACAGGTGATGAGTGCAGTGTCGTCAGCGCCCTTCTGTTGAGACCATCACTTCATATGCACCTCATTTTCAGAAGAGAAGCTGGGCTATTAAATTCCTCCACAGAGAACTGAGCAATCCCCCTGGAGAAAACCTAAAACAGAGACTGTTCAGAGTTGCCCCGGCTTCCTCCACCAACAGTCTTGATGGAAACAGGAATGATTAGCTTGAAAGTCTACTAGGGGGCCAGCACCATGGCGTAGCTGATAAGGCCACTTCCTGCAGTGCCGGCATCCCATATGGGCACCAGTTCGAGTCCCGGATGTTTCACTTCCAATCCAGCTCTCTACTATGGCCTGGGAAAACAGTGTAGGATGGCTCCTGGCCCTTGGCTTCAGGTAGGTACAGCTCCAACCATTGTGGCCAATTGGGGAGTGAACCAGTGGATGGAAGACCTCTCTCTCTCTCTCTCTCTCTCTCTCTCTCTGCCTCTCCTTCTCTCTGTGTGTAACTCTGCCTTTCAAATAAATAAATAAATCTTTAAAAAATCACAGTATGTTCTTCATCTGCCTGACCCACCACCATTTGCTGAAAAGTGATTGACTGAAGCTAAAATTATTCTCTTACTCCCTTGATGGGTCCATCTTGCTACACTCTCCCACCCCCGGTGCCTGGAACTGGCACCTATATGAGAGACCAGGAAGAAGCTCCTGGCTCCTGGCTTCAGATTGGCAGAGCTCCAGCCATTGTGGCCACCTGGGGAGTGAACCAGGCACACACAACACAGCCTGAGTAGCCCTGGCACACCCTGCCTCCTGTCCAGTCTCTTACAAGTCACAAAGGGGCCTAGCGTTTAATCCTATCATATCTATTAGTGTCCTGGTTTCAACAACTGCCTCTGGCTCCTGCCTCCACCTTCCCGCTAACCTGGAAGGCAGTAAATAATGGTTCAAGTAGTTGAGCCTTTGCCACTCACATGGCTGGACTGAGTTCCTGGATCCCTGCATTGGCAAGCCCACTTCCAGATGTTGCCACATTTGGGGATAGAACCAGGGAGTTAGAGTTCCGAGGTGTTTCCAGGGCAGCCTATGTGTCTTGCAATGAGGTATTTCTCAGGTGATGATTTTCCCCAATTGTGTTTACTTGAGATTAGCACATTTCATTCATGACAAATCAACACATATCCAGAGTTGATGACCACAATCACAGTGCAGGCTGATTAGCCAAGACTTGACTGGGGGCCCCAGATAGGGACAATCATTCAGGAAAATAAACAGGTCATATTTACAAAGGATCATTTGGAAGGCACACTTGTGAAGTGAGATTCTCTTGTAGACCACAGGAAGATATTGGCATTTCCTTGGATCCTGGGGAGAGAGAGAGCAATTCAGACACCCCAGGAGCAAGGAAAAGACAGAACAAGGAGAGGGCGGCGCGTGAACCCAGGGGACGGATGCTGTCCTGCCAAAGCCCTCTCCCCAGTTGCTGATTTGCTTGTTGCCTGTTGCTGTGATGGCACTCAATCCCCTCTGGGGAGGAGGAACAGTGTGCGCTGAACAAGGGAATCCTATTTGCTTCATTTACAATAACGAACATTAGCAACAACTGATCTGCTGCCTGAAAAGTTAGAAGCAGTAAAGACCATGGCTGCTGAAGGATCTGGGTCACCAGCGTCAACAACGAGGATCACCAGGCCTTTGCACATCCCGACCTTGGGAGCCACCCTGTCTGGCATTCCTGTCTGTGGTCAGCAGCCCCTCTTATGCTCTGCACAGCCTCCCCAAACCCCTGCTGAGTCTCATAGGCTGCCAGGTTGTAAACCCCAGGAAGCTGCTGCAGCTCCTTCAGAAATGCAAGATTCCGAAGGAGCCCCACGCACCCAGGTGGAAGGGAATTCAAGTTGACTCTTTTGTTTTATGGACTCCAGGGCCCCGACTGCGGGTGATGTTGGCAGCTTGGTCAAGGAGCTGCCAGCTATAGAGAGAGGAAATCTTCCTTCACTGGACAAACTGGATTTGTAGCTGCTATGTCTTCTTATAACAACCCTCTGTGCATGAAGTTTGTATGATACTGGTAATTATTCACTTGCATGTGTGAGAATGTACTTTATCATTTCATCATTCATGGAGAGGAGAGGAGAAGGGGAGAAGAGAGGAGGGGAGGGGAGGGGAGGAGGGGGAGAGGGGGAGAGGAGAAGAGAAGAGAAGGGGAGAGGAGGGGAGGAGAGGAGAGGGGAGGAGAAGGGGAGAAGAGGGGAGGGGAGGAGAGGAGAAGGGAAGATGAGAGGAGGGGAGGGAGGGGAGAGGAGGGGAGGGGAGGGGAGGGGAGGGGAGGGGATGAAAGAAAAAAGAGAAGCTTTTGGTTGCCATGTAGGCCCTGTAGTAACTTCCTATAAAAAGAGGTGATTCAACTTGCTCCTAAAGCTGTGTCCTCCAAAAAAGCCACTCTTGGCCTGGTGCAAGCACCCCAAATGTTCAGAATGTACATCGGGATGTTCCACTGGCTAATATCTGTGTAGGAGGGACAGGTGACACAACATGAGGAATAGAATACCGTAACTGTGCAATGTTGTACAGTTCTGGCCCCCAGAGCAGGTTGGGCCCAAACAGCAGGTGCCTCCAAGAAGAAGGCTCAAGGTCATGGACACGCTTGTTGGCACTGACCAGGGACAGGAGCTGCAGCTGGTGAATGTACTTGTCACCATTCTTTTCCATTGGGGGGGAAGGAAGCACCAGCTTTCTACAACTGCTGCCTGATTGTGTCCCATTTCATTCAAGTAGGATATTATATATCAAATTCCATATCCATGTCCCACTTTGTCTCATGGCACAGGTGTATTTAAGAACAAACAAGGGGCCAGCACCACGGCTCACTAGGCTAATCCTGCACCTTGTGGCACCGGCACACTGGGTTCTAGTCCCGGTCGGGGTGCCGGATTCTGTCCCGGTTGCCCCTCTTCCAGGCCAGCTCTCTGCTATGGCCAGGGAGTGCAGTGGAGGATGGCCCAAGTCCTTGGGCCCTGCACCCCATGGGAGACCAGGATAAGTACCTGGCTCCTGCCATCGGATCGTGGTGTGCCAGCCGCAGCGCGCCGGCCGCGGCGGCCATTCAAGGGTGAACCAACGGCAAAGGAAGACCTTTCTCTCTGTCTCTCTCTCTCACTATCCATCCTGCCTGTCAAAAAAAAAAAAAAAAAAAAAAGAACAAACAAGGGGCCAGTGTCATGGCACAGTGTGTTAAGCTGCCACTTGAGTGCTGGCTTGAGTCAGCTATTTCACTTCTGAACTAGCTCCCTACTAACGAGCCTGGAAAGGCAACAAAAATGGCCCAAGTGCTTGGGCCCCTGCTCCTATGTGGGAGATCAGGATGGAGCTCCTGGCTCCTGGATTCTACCAGGTCCAGCCCTGGCTCTTGCGGCCACTTGGGGAGTGAACTAATGGATAACAGTGCTCTCGCTCTCTCTCTCTCTCTCTCTCTCTCTCACTCTCTCTGACTTCTCTGACTCATTCTCTTTCAAATAAATAAATATTTTTATAAATAAATAGCAAATGAGCATCCACTGTGCAGTGAACTGGAGGGTGCGGGGGAGGATGGTGCGGCCACCAGTGCATCCTACAAGGACACCAGCATTTGGCCACCCCTGCCCTTCCAGCACCATCCTGCAGGGCACAAGGAGACACCTGGATTCTACTTGGGGATTGAAAGAGTAAAAGATGCTGGCACCCCAGGAGAGCTGAGTACAAACTTTATCTCCCCAAAAGGAGAAGAGGAGAGATGGAAAAAGGCGGGAGGACGAGAATTGAAGAGAAAGGAGAGAAGATGTTTTAGAAAAGATCCCAAGGAAAGCAGCTGTTAAGATACTGCCTGGAACACCTGCATCCCACATTCGAGTGTCTGGGTTTGAGTCCTGATTCCACTCCTGACTCCAGCTTCCTGCTAATGTGCACCCTGGCAGGGAGCAGATGATGGCTTAAGTAGTCAGGTCCCTGCCACTCGCATAGGAGAGCTGGATTGAGTTCCTGGCTCTTGCCTCCTGGCTCCTGGCTTTGGCCTGACCCAGCTCTGGATGTCGAGGTCATTTGAGAGGGGTGAGCCAGCACAGGGGAGCTCTGTCTGCCTTCCCAATAAATACAGATTTTAAAGAAAGAAAGAAAGAGATTCCAGACAGCTGAAATGTTGGGATGAGACACGTCTGTTACCTGTGACAGGCCCCTCAGCCTCTGCCAGGACTGGCCAGGAGCATTTTCAGGGTGGAGAGCAGAGAACAGAGCCTCCAATTACTAAATCTGCAGCAGTGCTGATTTTGAGATGCATCCCGTTCTTTGTGCACCTACTGCTCTTCTCCTTGAGAGCGGCAGCAATGCTGTGTGTCGGGACGCATCTGGGCTCCCTGTGGAAACTTCTCATGGCGGTGAGGCGCACACCCTCTGCACACAGTATCTCCTGCCTTCCGGGCTGGGAAATGACTGCTTTCTGAATTTATTTTTAAAGTAACTCACTGAGCTTTTAAGACAGGCAATATGGTGTCTGGGATAATAATAGTTGTCATTTATTGAGCACTTAATATTTGCCAGACACACCACTAAGTACTTAACATTTATTATCTCATTTAATTCCCACATCAATCTGTGAGGGAGGACTATGATTACGCTCACTTTTATGGATGATGAAACGAAGTCACTTGGCCAAGCTCGCGCAGCAGGTAAATGCTAACGGTGGGGATTCAGAGCAAGCCCTGTTGGAATTTCACAGCGTCACCTAGAGCACAGACTCCACCTCAACGTCCTGGGTACCCTGAAGCAGGACATGTCCCTTTTCCCTGCGCCTCACTGTGGCCTTATTTCTGCCATAATTCACACTTACTGACCCTCAGAGGCGCCCTGCACGTGCAGCGAACGCATCAGCCTGGAGAATGCTCTCAGCTTTACTTCCCTGGTGAAAACGTGGAACCAGCAGGGAAGGGGCTAATACCTGCTCTCACTGCTGACAACTGCCACACATACAGCTAGCCCGGGGTTTCTTTGTTAAGAACCCAGCTCCCATACAGCAAGACGCTAAAGCTCCAGTATGTGACGAGTCCAACCCAAAGTCACCCAGCCTGTAACTGCAGTACTTGGAACGAAACCCAGGTCTGCCTGGTCCCAAAGTTGACTCAAGCACTGGGCTCTCCTGGGACCCAGGGCCTCCCTGACTAGAAAGCTCATGGGGCCGGTGCTGTGGCGTAGTGGGTAAGGTGCCAGCATCCCATATAGGCACCGGTTCTAGTCCCACTTCCGATCCAGCTCCATTTCCGATCCAGCTCTCTGCTATAGCCTGGGAAAGCAATAGAAGATGGCTGAAGTCCTTGGGTCCCTGCACCCACTTGGGAAGACCCAGAGGAAGCGCCTGGCTCCTGGCTTTGGATCAGCGCAGCTCTGGCCACTGCGGCCAACTGTAGGGTGAATCAGCGGTTGGAAGACCTCTCTCTCTCTCTACCTCTCTTACTCTGTGTAACTCCGCCTTTCAAATAAATAAATAATCTTTAAACAAAAGTTCACAGTATGTTTTTCATTTGCATATCCTACCTCCATTTGCAGAAAAGTGATTGACTGAAGCTAAAATTATTCTCTTGCTCCCTTGATGGGTCCATCCTGCTACACCCCTCCACTCCCCACCCCATCCCCAGTGCCTGGAACTGGCAGTGGCCTTGCTCCTTCTACTGAGTAAGAAATCAGCAGGGTCATCCTACTCACTCATCCCTGTGCCAAACACAAAGCAGATGCTCAAGGAAGCTTAGTGACCGTGGCAATCACGGAAATCCAGACAGGGAAGAATTGTTCATCCCAGGGACCAAGAAGAGTGGGGTTTTCCACAGCATGTCGGAAAAACACCCCAAGAGTCATGGGAGTCTGTTGGAGGAGAATCATCTTCTAATTGTCACCCCTGAAAACTCAGCAGCCTGAGCGGGACCCCAGCCTGCCAGCTTTCTGTCCCCGACTCAGCAGGGAGAGGTCCTGGCCAGAGTTTGTCCACCGTAACCTGTGTAGTTCGCTTCCAATGCAACCTTCCTTTGTGCAGTCACAGGAAATGGTGTCCACTCCTGCTGGGCTCTCAAACCGTGGCACCTGGTTCAAGGGGGGCAGGGAGGGGGTTGAGAAAAGAGTGTTCTATGGCAGTGCTGGAAAACAGTGCAGGGCATTTACTTAGAGCAAAGGGTGTCCGGAGAAGACAAAGGGAAGCTTTTACGGCTGTATTAATAGTAGTAAAATTTCATCTAGCCAAACAACAAAGTGAGCATAAATAGAGTGAACCCAATAAGCCTAGACTCTGGAAGTGCAAGGAATCACTCATTTTAGATCAAAGCTTTCAAAGATAAACACACTATAGGGAAAGAGCCAGGCACGGGCTGAGGCGAAGGTTGAAAGTGCTGCTATTTCTGTCTCCCAGCCACCCTTCCTGGGGAGCGTTCTTCTGTCTCATTCCACAGCGAGCCCTGAGACCCCTTCTCGGCAGGGAGGGAGAGAGGCGGCGGGGGCGGGGTGGCCTCCATCCCCTTTCTTCTCTGCTGTTCTAGCTGGCAGATGCTGAATACCTGTCACACAGCAGGCACCACCCTGGCTCCCCTGTACATCCTCCCAGGAACCCAACCAGCCTTGATGTCACTCAGCAAACTCCAGCCGAGTGCTGGGGAGACCTCACAGCTAGCAAGGAGGGCACAGGGGAGCCGGGACTTACTGTCTGATCCTAAGCCCCCCCAGTCAGAAGCTAGGCTTGCCAATCACTCATCATGCCCTGCTTACTCAGTTCCTAAAAGCACCCGGCCAGTGTTACATAGTAACAGCAAAGCATCAAAGCCAACAGATCTGCAAGTGTCACCAGGGAACCGCTCTGCCCTTCAGATCCCATCACAAGATCCACAAGGCCACCTCTGTCATCGTCCCCACTCTCATCCAGTCACGGACATGCAGTGGAGCTTTCTGGAAGCCGTGATGCACGTGCCGGCCTCTTCCCTTCTGATCTGCAAGAGCGCTTCCAAACGTTCATGGGAAATGGGTGAAATCTTCTCATTCTATTTTTACACAAACCTTTTGGCATTACCTCACCTATTCTTATGTGTTGGTTTAAATGGTTTTAAAAATGGTTTCATTTTTTTTTTCTGTTTCAGTCCCTCAATAGTAAATGTTAACAGGCATAATCCACATCAATGGAGGCTCTTTGGGGTTCTCATTTTTGCCCCCAGTGATGTTTCCGAGTGTGAAGGCATCCTCAGACAGACAGCTGGAAAACTGCTGATTGGAACCAGCGGGATCTGAGCCCCCTGGCAGGATTGCTGGGAGACTTGCAGTGTCCACCTTTTATTGTTAACACACTGCACTAAAATGTGGAAATCCTATTTAATCTGAAGTAGGTGTGGCAGTATTTATAAAACGGTTAAGTTCAAAGTTTTCATATGGAGGTGTCTATTGCGTGTTTGGAATCTGGAGGTTTTTCAGGAATGCATCATAAAACCACCTTCCATACTGTCTCTCAGGAAACGCCAATGATAACACAGCCAGTCAACTCTCATTTTTACACAGGTTATTGCAAACTAACATTTCTGGAACCATCATGTTTATTGTTGTTCTTTCCCCCTTTTTTTCTCTTTTTAGTGCTATTATTTTTAAATTTTTATTAATTTAAAAAGAATAGATTTCACGTATTTCATAGGTACAGTTCCAAGAAGACAACCACACTTCCCTCCCTCAACCCCTTCCGTTCTTAAGCGAGGCAGGGAAATCTTCCCATCATTTTGAGGTCTTATCAGGTGCATTTTCAGAGGTATTCACTTTCTTCAGTTTTCCCATAACTAGTAATTTGTACAATTTTCCCCCATTAAGATTTCGTACCACTAATCTTACAACATGGGCCCTGGTGAGAGTGGTGTTTGATGTGAATAGGGCTTTATCTAGCGCAGTTTTAGCTGCTTGTCTGAGTTAATTTATTAACACATAGAGCTATTCGGTGGTGTTTTAAAATTCTACCTCAAGAAGTTATCTGGTTAACAAAATAAATAGAAAAGTAAAAGCCCACTCTGTGATTTATAATCAGGAGAAATGTAGATCCAAATGGACATGGAACTGGAGCAAAACTGAGTTCCATGGAACTCAATAGTGTTCAAATGATAAACATAATACAGTGCATATTAAACAACTTAGCAGAGTGGACCCAGACAATACTGAATTTTGGAATAAATTCATATGCTATGTTGTTAGCAGCATATGTCAAAGCCTGGAACATTCTGAAAATATTTGGAAAAGAACAAAATGAAATTACTTCTTCTTACTTCTACTGAAGTACAAATTTCTCCAAGAGGACTTTGAGGAGAGAAGGTTCTAACTTTGATAAATCTAAACTGGAACATGGAGTACTTTGAAACAAAATACACAAAAGACATTGCATCAACCAGGAAACGTTTAAGTATTCACTATGACATCATTGCAAAGTTATATTACTTTCTCTGTGTTGTATTTTCTCTGGAGAGAATTCCCTTCCAGCACAGGTTATAACAGAACCTAGAAACTCTTTCTGACACCTTGTGACGTGAGCCTCAAAAATGAACCAGCAGCCACTGAGGCTTCCCGAATTTGAAGTAAGAAAATCCCAAAGAATGGGGGGAAAGTGTAAGAGAACTTTGAAAAGGTTATGGAAGATTATTAAAAGATTACTTTAGGGGCCAGTGCTGTGGCATAGCAGGTAAAGCCGCTGCCTGCAGTGCTGGCATCCCATGTGGGTGCTGGTTCGGGTCCTGGCTGCTCCACTTCCAATCCAGCTCTCTCTCGGTTATGGCCTGGGAAAGCAGCAGAAGATGAGCCAAGTCCTTGGGCCCCTGCACCCATGTGGGAGACCCAGAGGAAGCTTCTGGCTTCAGATAGGCGCAGCTCCAGCAGTTGCAGCCAACTGGGGAGTGAACCAGCGGATGGAAGACCTCTCTCTCTGCCTTTCCTTCTCTCTCTGTGTAACTCTGACTTTCAAATAAAAAAATAAATCTTTAAAACATGTATTTTAGGCAACGGACATTTGTTTTTAATTAAAAGGAAGCCCATGTTGTTGTAAAGTTTGTTACCGTGTGCATGTTCAAAAGCTACAACCTAACTCATCCATAGTGTGTGAGTTGACTGTACTGCCTTTTTGAAATTTGTCTTCAACGTCCTTCAACCCCTAAAACACAGGAAAAACCGGGGAGAAGACAACACGTGACTCTTCCACTTGTTGCAACAGAGCTCCATCACAAAAAAAAATATCCCTACCTGGTGCAGCTGTGCATTTCTCCCTCAGTTTCGCCCGCAGAGAGGAGCTTCCTCACCTCCATCACTCCTCTCCACACAGAATGCTGCAGAGGTGGGACGGGCGCCAGATCCAGCTGAAAGCCTGGGAGAGACAGGAAACCAGTGCTGAAACCGAAATTCTGAGCGCCTTCGAGGAGTAAGAGTTGCTAGAAGGAACGCCTGCCCCACTCCCCAAAATCACATGGAAAAATGGAATTAAAAGATCAATTACTTTGGGTGCAAAAGTTTTGAAATCTATGCATTTTTTTCAAAATACTCATTTCCCTGGAATTTTTAAAGAACCCTGCATATGTGTGGATTACAAATAATTTTGCCCCGAAGTAAATTTATCTTTTAATTCCATTTTCCATGAACTTTTAGGAGTTAGTATGTGTGCGTATGTATGTGTGTGTCTATAGGAAGGAACTTCCATTAAAATAACATCCAGGCCGGTGCTGTGGCAGAGCCTATAAAGCTGCCGCCTGCAGTGCCGGCATCCCATATGGGTACCAGTTCATGTCCCAGCTGTTCCACTTCCAATCCAGCTTTCTGCTATGGCCTGGGAAAGCAGTGGAAGATGGCCCAGGTCCTTGGGCCCCTGCACCTACATGGGAGACCTGGAAGAAGCTCTTGGCTCCTGGCTTCGGATAAGTGCAGCTCCATCCATTTCAGCCAATTGGAGAGTGAACCAGCGGATGGAAGACATCTCTCTCTCTCTGCCTCTCCTTCTCTCTCTGTGTAACTCTTTCAAATGAATAAATTAATCTTGAAAAAAATTAACATCCCTTCACTCTTGGAGGGGCTGGGGAGTGAGGGGCAATAACACCCAAACCAGAGGAGATGTCCAGGGAATTAGAGCAAGTGCCTGGCCTTCTCCTGATCCTCTCCCTACCCCTGCTTGGTCCCCACTCTGGAGGAGAGCTTGGCCACACCAGGGCGGAGGTGGGCAAGTCTGGTTGCTGGTGGAAGATTCCGCCAGTCCCCCAGCCGTCATCACATCTCCCGCCCTGACTTTTCCCTCTCTCCCTCTCTGGATTGATCCCAGCTCAGGTGAGGGAGAAGACCGCAGTTTCTGGCCCCTGAACCCCACCCCACCCCCACATCTGCCACGTGGACCAGGACCCTTGAGAACCCGACGGGGACTCGCATTTGGAGCAGAAAATAATATGTGGAGAAGACAGCAGCCGCGCAAGCAAGCAGCTTTAGGGCTTAAGCTGCAGCAAATGCAGGTCACGTGGCACTCTGACCTACCCAGGTCTCTGCAGCTCATGGTATTTCATAACAGGCTGGAATTCAGCGAATACTGGCCACTTGGGGCGTTAACAAGCAGGAGGACAAATCGGAGTCTTGGAAAACAGGCTGGCTGCTTGGGGGTATTGGCACAGCTCTTAGCCAGCCGGGGCAGCTGAAGCAGGGATTTTCTTATGGGACCAAGAGGCTTTTTCTCTACAGAGGCCTTTAAACATTGGAATACAAAACAATGGCTAGATCTCTGCTGTTTCCAGTCTTGCCAGTGAGCTGGGAGGCTGGCGCGTGGGACTCTAACTGCAGACATCTGAGTCACTGGTGTTTCTCAGAGCCCTGTGTGATGTTTGGTTTTACCTTGTTTTGCACAGGTGTGCTTCCCAAACCCTGAAACCTGAAGTCAGGATCACATGAGAAATCCAAGGGCTATGGCTCCTGTTACCGTGGCCGCTCATCTAGGGGCTATTAAAAGTTGCCCCCAAACAGCGTGAGACCTCAAACTGGCATAGATTTTAGGAATCGGATTTAGGCTCTGGCTTTAGATTTCAGAGACAGGAAGTATGGCTTCACCCTCAGTAGGATTACAATATTTTATCAATAATGAAGGGAAAAAAGAAGTTTTATGATTTTCATTAATGAATATTTCTATAGAGAGAACAGATTTCATGTATTTCATATATACAGTTTTAAGAACACAACCATACTTCCCACCCTCTCTCCTTTTTTGTTTGTCTTTTAATTGTTGCAATAACATACTTTCAGTGTACTTTACCCTCCACAAAATGAAAAATTCAACAAGTAGAAGGTAGAAAGACCACTGTTCCTCAGGAGTAAAGACAGGGCTATAAACAATAATCAAATCTCAAGAGTTGTTTTTGTTCACTGGTGTGTTCCAGGTGTGTAGAAAAGTGCGCTCTGTATACAGCTGCTGCTCTCACGTAATAAATACCTGAAAAGAGGCCACATTCAAAAGAAAATAGAGCACAACTATGAAGTGAAGAAACCTCTTGATACAATTGTTTCAAACTCAAAAGTTAGAAATGCATTTTTTAAAGGGCTGTGCCTAGAATATTCTGTATCTAAGAATTCTGTTTGCTTGGATAATCAAAGGGAAACCAGATTGGCTTGAAAAGCAGGCTTATTATCAGATCAGGAGTGGTTTCTTAAATAAGAAATCAAAATAAAGGAAGACAGAAGAGGTATCTTGAAAAGAAATGTGGAGATTTTAGACGCTGATTTGAGGAAGAGAAAATGACATCTTAACGGCAGATCTCAAAGAGAAAAATAGACACAGGGTTTACCATTGGAAAGGAGGATATTAGAAGAGAGGGCTAGATTCCAGTTATTATAGTGCAAAAAAAAAATGGGTGGAAAGACACTCGCTGAGCAAGAAAAAACAAGCCCCCCTGAGCAGCCTGGAGGGGTTGCCCCAGAAGAGCCAGATCCCAGGAACTGCTGAGAATCCCATCTAAATGCTGCAGGTGGTCCAAGAAGATACAGAGGACATCCTTGAAAACAGAATAAAGGACTTCAAACTCTGTGTAAACTCTGTGTTCCAGAACCATTCAGATAACCTGTAGCCTCAAAATTATTTCAGATATGGTAGATTGAAAAGCAACCAGAACTCTATTAGATGAAAGTTGAGCTTGTGGGAGAGAGGGAACTCACGACACCAAATAGAAGCAAGGGACTAAAACTGGGTGAGCTGACCTTGCAAGCCCTGAGGTGGCAGCACGAGAGGCTGGCGGTGTCTGTGCCCTTGGCACCTGGCCTTTCACACCCTCACAGATTAGGAGGTGAAGCCTTGGTCCCGTGCAAGGTGAGTAGTTCAGGCCAAATTGCCACCTAGGGCCAGAGGACTGCATCTTCCATGAACAGATGGGCATGGATTCTCCCTACAAGACTGGGATTCTTGTCTGACTCAGCCTGAGCACTGGGAAGCAAATCAAAACAAAACAAAAACCCCTAAGATTACAAAACCCCACACTACAAATAACTTGTGTTTGGGTTTTGAATTAGCCTACCAACATAGTCTAGGATTCCCACAAGCTTCCAAATAACAAAAAGATTAGTCCTAGGCCTTCTCCAGGATTTGTACAAAAACAGGGATAACTCCATGTTGTAGGGACTGGCCCTTCACCTTAATCCCAACAGATTCCAGCAGCTAAAGGTCTGCTAAAGATGAGCTCACAACCCAAAACTCCAAAATATGTGAAGAAACAACCCAAGGACAGCAAGACTTGGCACAATCAGCAAAAAGAGGAATAAAATCCAAAGAACTGCAGAAAACAAAGCAATTGTATAGAGACTGTAACAGCAGAATAGTACAACAGATTTAAAACAGAGGAATGGCTCATTGCCAAGTACAAGCTAGGCAATACTTGGAGGAACCAACTAGAACTTGCAGACATAAAGAATACAGTTATTGGGGCCGGTTATGGCATAGCAAGTTAAGCCTCCACCTAGATGCCAACATCCCATATGGGTGCCGGGTTTGAATCTTGGCTGCTCTGCTTCCAAGCCAGCTCCCTGTTAATGTGCCTGGGAAAGCAGCAGAAGATGGAAGACTTTCCTCCCCAACCCAACTGCTGTATCTCTGCCTTTCAAATAAATAAAATACACTTCTTTTAAAAAACAATATAGTTATTAAAATACAAACTTCAGTAGGTACATCTGAAGATTATATGGTTGGTCAAAAATTATTAAATTGGAAACTCTGAAGAAATTACCAGTAATACATAGAGATATGGAAGTTGGAAAATATGAAAAGTTTTAATAAACACAGAGAATAAAATGAATAGATCCAATTCACACGAAAGATTAAAACTCTGTAATTCAATCATTTCCCTCTGTTTTATTGTTGTCTGATATTTCAATTTTATTTTGTTTTTATGTCCCCAAACTAGTCATAGTTATGAATAGCACTCTTGCCAACACTTGTTTAGATTTATTCATATTTGTCAGTTTTTAAATTAAAAATAATTTTTATATCTCACTCCTTTTTCCTGGATTCAGTATCCTTCATTCCAAAATACTTTTATCTGTTCTTTCAGCAAGGATCTGATATAAGTTCCAGAAAGGACTCAAAATGGATTAAAGTCCTAAATGTGAAAAGCAGAACTATAAAAATGCATAGGAGATATTCTTCATGATATTGTGGCATGGAAGAATTTATTCAACAAAATACTCAAAGCCTATAAATCATAATAGAAAAAAATCATAAATTTGGTAGTATTACAACTGAAATTCCATATGACACCTACACCATGTGATCAATAAGATTTTCATCAAGTATATGAAGTATATGTATGACTAATTAATATTAACTTGTCAATAAGCAAATGATATGAATAGGGAATTGGAAGAGGAGGAATCTCAAGTGCCCAATAAACATTTTTTGAATTAATTTTAGGCTTTTGTTAATAATCAAGGAAATTCACAATAAAATCAAAAGAAAATATCTTACATCCATCTGATTGACCAAAAGATAGTAAAAAGTCTGATAATGCAAACTGTTGAGAAGAACATGAACAGACAGGAATTCATAGATACTTCGAAAAATTCATGGAAAAATCAGTTAAAAGATAAGTTTATTTTGGTGCAAAATAGCTTTGAAATTCATGCATGGTTATTTCAAAATACACATTTCTCTGGACTTTCTGAACACCTATGTTGAATCACTTGTCAGAGTATAAATTTGTCCAATTCCTAGGGAACAATTTGGCCAGGTTAAAGTTAGAGAGGACCCTACATGTTCTATATTAGAATCATTCTAGTTACCTACCGAAATCCCTCACACACTCATCGTACTAGAGTGCGTGAATGTTTGCTCTGGTGCTGTGAGCCGTAGCTGGGTAATCAAACTGTTCCTCAGCAGGAAAAGGAACAAGCAAAATGCTGATTATCTATATGATGCAACATTATATAATCATTTAAATAAATGAATTAAGGGTCTGCGTAATGATACCAGCATCTCATATTAGAGCACTAGTTCAGGCCCCAGTTCCTCCGTTTCTGATCCACCTCCCTGCTAATATGCTTGGGAAAGTATCAGAAAATGGCCCAAGTACTTGGGCCTGTTACCATCTACTTGGGAAACCAAAATGGAATTCCAGACTCCTGGCTTCATTCTGACCCCAGCATAGCCTTTGCAGCCATTTGGAGAGTAAGCCAGCAGATGGAAAATCTCTCTTTGTCTCTCTCTCTCTGTCTCTCCCTCTTTCTCTCTGTCACTCTGCCTTTCAAATAAATATAATAAATCTTCTAAAAATAAATTAGTTACATTTCAAAATCATTATATTGAGTGAAAAAGAAGATGAGTTGAAATGGTATGGCATCATAAGAAAGGCTGCACATTTTGAAGCATAAAATAGCATATATTGCTTATGGATATAAGTTTATGTGGGGAAAAAATAAAAAAAATACATAGAAAGAATGCATTTCAACTTCAGGAATGTTATTTCCACTGCAAAAGTTAGAAGGAAAGGAAGGGGAAATAGAGGGAAGAAGTGACTTTACATATGTGTCTAAATTAATAAAATATTTCTTTTTAAATTCTGAAACACGTTTGCATACATGAGTATACAGATGGTCCCAACATCTAATTATCAGTAGGAACCACACTCAGAAAGTTGGTGTCGCTCCCCGTCTTCGTGGAGGAACGACACAGGACCCTGCGCTGTTCTTTTGTCTGCTCGGCCCTCCCCGGGTTTGCTGCTGGTTCTTCCCGGGTTGGCTACTGTCCCTTCCACCTCCGTGGAAGGGCGGTTCCCCCTGGCCACTTTCCCCACTTCCGCAGGGGAGCGGCACACCGCCGGCCGGCTCTCTCAGGGGCTGCACAGGTGTTCCTTCAGATGTTCCCCTTAGATGTTCCTGGTGCATGTTGTCTCTCTCCTCCTTTATAGTCCTCTTCCGCCAATCCCAACTCGGCTGCCCACACGCCGAGTACGCTGCTCTCCTCCAATCAGGAGCAGGATCAGCTCCTGCAGGTCATCACTCAAATTGGCAAGAGGCAGCTGCGTAGAAGCTGTTCTCTCCTCTCCCAGCGCCATATTGTGGGAGAGCAGATGCATAGAATAAGTCTTAATTCCAGTAACTTAGTCTAGTCCGAGTTGCTCCCCACAGATCCCCCTTTCTTTTTATTTTTGGCATTGATACGTGCCTGTCTTCGGTGCCCGGAAGCACACACTCTGCTCTGCTTGCTAGAGTTGCCCACAGGTGCTTACAAGCCTACCAATCAGGCAAACCGAATCCGGGTCCTCTCTTCGCCATGTTGTGAGGAGGTTTTTAGGCGCTGATGCGTGCCTGTGTTCGGTGCCCTGCAGCGCATGCTCTACTCTGCTAGAACTGCCTGCAGGTACTTACAAGCCCTAGCAATCAGGCAAACCGAATCCAAGCCCTCTCATTGCCGTATTGTGGGGAGACTTATTGATGTTAATTCGTGCCTGTCTTCAGTGACCTGCAGCGCATAAGCTGCTAGCCGCCCGCAGGTGCTCACCACCTCCCTAATCAGGCAGACCGAATCCAAGCTCTCTCATTGCTGTGGTGTGGGGAGGCCTTATTTTTCTCTATTTCTCTATCTCCGGGCATTCCTATTTCTCCTATTTCTTCTTTCTGCCAGCATTCCTATTTCTCTCATTTTACTTCTAAACTTCTGTTTCTCTCATCTGCGCGGCTTCCCGGCGCACGCCCCAAGGCTGCTTCTCGGCACCTCACCGCTCCGCGGCAGCTTCCAGGCTTTGCGCCGCTTCAGCCCGCGCTTCTCTCATCTGCGCGGCTTCCCGGTGCCCGCCCTGCGGCGGGCTCCCGGCTCTGCACGGCTCAGCTTCGCGCGCACACTCCGCGGTCTCCACGCACTTCGCGCCCGCACCACGGCCTCGCACCAGCCCCGCGTTCCCTATCTATTCACGCCCCGTGCTCTCTCTGCACATGGCGGCTTCCGCGAATCACACAGCGTAGCTCACGTTTCCGCCACTGGTATTCAATCCAAGTTCCCCGGACTAACCTGGTGAATTCCAACCTGGCAGCCCACGTCTCTGCTTCTGGTTCCAGATCTTCGCCTCTTGCTCCCCGGGCTGACTTGAAGAATTCCAAGCTGGCTTACGTCTCTGCCTTGGCCTGCACTCGCGGCTTCATCCTCCCTAACATTTTTCTCTACCCGGTATGTTTCCCTAAGTTTTCTTCCAACAATATTCCTCCCTCATTTCTCCTGGCCTCTCCCCACAGTCCGTATCCAAGTCTAAGTTTCTTATAGGTTTCACTTTCACTTTCAACCTGCAGTCCGTATCTGAGTCTAAGTTTCTTCTTGCTTTCACTTTAAATCCTAACTTCTTTCCCACAGTCCATATCCAAGTCTATGCCTAGGCTTTCGATAGCTTCTTCCAGCACCTTTTCTGTCCGGCTTTTCCCTAGGCTCTTTGCTAATCTCTCTCTCCGGTATTTTCCTGCTTCTTCCCGTTTCTTCCCTCCTAGGTTTCCTATCCGAGTCACGGCACCATTATGTCACTCCCCGTCTTCGTGGAGGAACGACACAGGACCCTGCGCTGTTCTTTTGTCTGCTCGGCCCTCCCCGGGTTTGCTGCTGGTTCTTCCCGGGTTGGCTACTGTCCCTTCCACCTCCGTGGAAGGGCGGTTCCCCCTGGCCACTTTCCCCACTTCCGCAGGGGAGCGGCACACCGCCGGCCGGCTCTCTCGGGGGCTGCACAGGTGTTCCTTCAGATGTTCCCCTTAGATGTTCCTGGTGCATGTTGTCTCTCTCCTCCTTTATAGTCCTCTTCCGCCAATCCCAACTCGGCTGCCCACACGCCGAGTACGCTGCTCTCCTCCAATCAGGAGCAGGATCAGCTCCTGGAGGTCATCACTCAAGTTGGCAAGAGGCAGCTGCGTAGAAGCTGTTCTCTCCTCTCCCAGCGCCATATTGTGGGAGAGCAGATGCACAGAATAAGTCTTAATTCCAGTAACTTAGTCTAGTCCGAGTTGCTCCCCACAGTTGGGTTACATCTTTTCCAGCGGGCACTACCTCTCTCCAGTACTGGCGGCCCCCAGGCAGCCCGGTAGTCACAAGCAATCACAATGGGTACTGTGCAGTGCACTGCATGGATAAACTGACATGTGCCATAGGTAACATGGATTCAGCACATTTTCCACTTGTGATATTTTCAATTGGTTATGGATTGACCAATGTGTAACCCCATCATACGTCAGAGAACCTCTGCATATATGGAAAGCTAACACCTATTTTATCCTGCTTGTGTTTTCACAAGGACCTATTAAAATATTTACTTTTCATGATTGAAATGAAATGCTGCATTATTCAAAATGATATTTGTGAAAACTATATCATTATCATGAAGCAGGAAGGAGTTCCATGTTGTCCTTGAAAGATTTTTTTAAGATTTATTTCTGTACTGAGAGAGAAAGACAGAGAGAGAGGGAGAGATCTTCCATCAGTTGGTCGCAATGGTGGGCCAAGCCAAAGCCAGGAGCAGGGAATTCCAGCCAGCTCTCGAAGGCAGGAGCCCAAGTACTTGCACCATCTTCCACTGCTTTCCCAGGTATCAGCAGAGAGCTGGATCAGAAGTGGAGCAGCCAGGACTCAAACCAACACTCATATGAAATGCTGGTGTTGCAGGAGGTGGCTTAACCAACTCATGAGCTACAACGCTGGCTCTCAAAAGATTTTTAAAAGGAGCCTATATGTCAGATTCATCAGCACCAAAATCATGTGTTAAAATCCGTTATTATGTTTCTTTTCGTTTATGTCATACCTGATTTTAAAGTAAATTTGAAGCACTTTACAACAAATCGAATGGCTCTGCTCCAACTGACCTATTAAAAGAAAATAGAAGCAGCTGCCCCATGATATGAAGAGACCTGTGACAGCAGATGTGGGTCAGCACAGACACAAGGCAGCTGCATCATGGGGAGCTGCGAGCCAGATTGGCTACCTAGCTTTGAATCCAGTCTCCACCACCAAGGAGCACACAAGCCAACTACCTCCAGAAGCTCCAACTTTCTCACATGTAAACTATCACATTGGGAGCTACTTTGTAGGGCAGTTATAAGGATTAAATGAAGGGATTATGTAAAGTGCTTACTTAGCACCTCAAGAGAAGCCTAGTAAGTATTCAATAAATGTTAGCTGTTGTAATTACTATTTTTATTGTAGAAGTTGAACACAAAATTTAACTAAGCTTTCTACCAGCTAGATTAAGTAAAAAAAAAAAAAAAAAGTAGCTACATAAATTCCATTATGCAAGACAGATGAATGGACAGATAGAGGGATGAATGGACAAACAGATGGAAGGGGAATATGCAAAAAAAAAAAAAATGAGGGAGAAGGAGATTTCTTAGGAGTTTGAAGGTAACAACATACTGTTCCAAGATCCGAATCCTAAGCGTTCTTGCACGATTTTCCAATTCCCTCTCCCATCGCATTACATCCCAAAACAGGGCAATGCTCTACATCTCTAAGACAGTAAGAAGATTCACAGACACACACACATGAATTACCCATGTCAGATGTGTTATTGACGATTCTGTAAGGGCTGATAGCCTGGTACCAAATGCCAGCAAGCAGACTAAATACCATAGCTCTGTTGCTAGTGTGTTCCTTCTTGCTAGAAAAAGGTTTTCAGTGAGCAGCAAAAACACTAGGGGTTAACATTAAGAAGACCACTGCCTTTCCAACCTCCTCCCCAGAAGTATCAAATCTTGGAATTTTATTTTTCCTAGGTTTTTCCATCGCCTTAATCACTCTAGCATTACAACAAGGAAAAATCCCTTTGAACAGGTGCCCTATTTACAAAGACATTTATAGCCACCATAAAAATAAAGGAAAATTATTATTCCTCCTCCTCTTCTCACTTTGTCTGCTAAAGAGATGGAGTGGGAAATTGGCTCTGAATTAGAGACCCTGGCGTATTTACCTTGCCTACCTAGATCTTCATATGTTAAAAAAAAAAAAAGTTGATAATTTTTTTGTTCATTTCTGTGGCAATTGTGGTTCTCCAGGGCAAACTCTGCTTTTGAATTTGCAGAAAATCTTGCAGAGGGTCAATATGACAATGAATTGCCATGTTCCGGAAACCTCCGTGTTTACTTTCATACTCCTAAGTTAACATGGCTAATTTTAAATCACCTTACAACTAAGTCATCTCCTTACAGAATATTCAAGATCTTAAATGCTGTTATTATGAGAAAAGCTTCATGAGCTTAATCTTTAACACTTTTGTTCACAATTCTATCTTATAAAATCTTAAGTACTTAATGATGTTTTTATACCGAAGGCCCTATGTGCATGATAGTCAGGAACACGAAAAATTCCAAGACAGTCTACATGCTGCAGAAAATGACAGGAAGTAGGAAACATTTGAGTCATCTTGCTAGGAGAGCAAAATTCTTAAAGTTCTCTCTACCCTTTTGGCATTCCCACTCCCAGAGATCCCACACAGAGTGGAACCTCGCAGGAGCCATGACTGATCTCGGCCAAGCAAGCTAGGGGCTGTCTCCACAAGGCAACTCCACTGTACTGCCAGCAACCTTGGCATTGAGTCTGTCCTGAGAACCCGGGTCTCCCCCGGCACGGCATTCTCAGCCACGCCTTTGTGTCTGCATTTACAGGAGGGGCCTTCCATGTAGAGAACGGGGAAATTTTACCTTCTTCTTGGGAGTTGTTTCATATGGAGCTGGAGCCAGGGGTCCAAGACGCTCTCCAAAGAAGTTAATTAATTATTTGGAAGAAGTTAAGAGGTGAGGTAGATGGGGTGGGGGCCCAATCTCCTGAGAGCTCTTGACTAAGAATTCCTCGGCAGATCCAGGCAGTCACTCTCCCCACTCTGTCCCCACCTCCCACCTCCTTTCCTAGGTCCTCCTCCCAGGAAGCCTCGCGTGTCAAAAGGAGCCTGTATCTTGTCTAGGAGAATGCAAAGGCAGCCATCCCACACACAAATAATACGAAATAAATATTATAAAAGAGATGGTGGGAAATGACACCTTGGCTTAGCCTAGGCTGAGAAACCCAGGAAGACTGTTTGGAGAGAAGCAAACACCAGCTGGAAAGCGAAGTTCAGGCCGGGGGCCTGACCTTGAGTTCAGAGAGGGACGCCCAGGGCAAAGTATGTGCTCTGTTTTGTAACCTTGATTTTTATGGCTATCTGCTGGTGGGCTGTTGCGCCTGGTTCTGGTCTATTTCAACATCCATTTATGCTGCAGAGCTAGTTCCTTCATAAACACATTTTTTTTACTCTACCTTGCCAGCCAGGAGTCCTCAGCCTGGACTCAGCCCCCTATAGTCGTAGGAGGTCTCGTCGAGGTGGGTTGGGAAGCCAAGGCACTCACTGGTAGCCCGTTCACTTGTATCTCTTCCCGGCGCCCAGGAACTCTGGCTCAGCCCAGGGCCCCCCCAACGTGAGAACGCCTGGCTCAATCTCACACTGCTGATCTCACGGGGAAAGAATCCACCTTGTCGTTCAAAGCCGAAAGTGAAATGAACTGATTTTGCTTGCAATTCGTAGTCAACGTTTTCCCATCGCTGGATGTGCAAACCATAAGGGAAAGGTTGAAAACCTTCCAGAAAAGATGTTCAGAGAGACGAGGCAGATGAACAATGCCACCCAAACAGCCACACACCAAGGCCTGGCACGGACAAGAAAGTGGGTGGCTCTGTGTCCGTCAAGGGGATGGTGAGCCTTGGCTCCCTCACGTGAGAGCAGCCGAGGGGCAGAAGAGCGATCCACCCTCCCCCAGCCTCAGTGTCCCTGTTTGTACAGTGGGAGCCGTGGCTGCCCTCATTCTTGTCAGGATCTGTGGTCGCCTGTACAACATGTTTAATGCTACAACACGCCCTTCCCGGGTAGGGCTGACACGTGGTAGGCACACAGCGGAAGTGGCTTTCTCACGTGGTTTCAGCCGTAACAACTCAGTGAGGCCGAGATTCCTCATCTTTCTCAGACAATACCCCCCAAGCCACGACCCTAAGCACAATACAAGAATTCGCCATATCAAAGTTCGCCATAAACCAAATTTCCATGCATTTCTTCTATGTATTGCAGTCTCTGGCCGCTCCTAAAATCGTCTGCAGAAATGCAGGATTCTTGGTAACTAGTTTAAGAAAAAATAGAAGTGATTTATACTATTATTTACCAGTGGATGAAATACACACACTTATTGTGTCGACAAATTAGTTTGTTGGAGGGAAGCTCTAGATCATTCTAAACCAATTTTGTATCCAATATTAGTCCAAGTTCTCATGCAGGATTGTTAAGTAAAAGGCAGAATCCAATGCCAAATTTTATCAGGGACTATAACTCACAAAGTCTCCTAAATCTCACTTGGGGAAAATGTTCTTTTTTTAAAAGACTTATTTATTTGAAAAATCAGAGTTACAGAGAGGCAGAGGCAGAGGCAGAGGCGGAGGCGGAGGCGGAGGGGGAGGGAGGGAGAGAGAGAGAGAGAGAGAGAGAGAGAGGTCTTCCATCTGCTGGTTCACTCCCCAAATGGCCACAACACCCAGAGCTGGACCTATCAGAAGCCAGGAGCCAGCAACTTCCTCCAGATCTCCTATGCAGGTGCAGGAGTCCAAGCACTTGGTCAATGTTCTACAGCTTTCCCAGGCCATAGTAGAGAGCCGGATCAGAAGTGGAGCAGCTGGGTCTCAAACCAGTGCCCATAAGGGATGCCGGCACTGCAGGTGGTGGCTTTACCTGCCCTGCCCTGCAAGAGTACAGTCCAATGAGAACTCATTGAACATCACAATGGCCTAATGATGGCAAAGGGTTTCCTGTAGGAAGAGCCAACGTCAGGGCATCGTTAAAGCATGCGTGGTCATGAAACATAGAGGCCAAGTCAGAGCATTAGGAATAAGATACTGGATCTCAGGCCCTAGGGCCTCTCCTCCCATGAATGTGCTGGATTTAAAGTGCAGACAATGAAGCCTACACAGGTGATAGGTAAACCCTACGGCCTTGAGCCGGCCTGATCTTCCAACCTCCATGTGTTTGTGAACTTGTCTTCGCCATGGCTATGCTTGGGCTTCCATGTCAAGAGTGAGTAGGTAATTTAATAAATGACAGCACTTTAGCATTTTCCCTCTGTGAATACAGTCTTTATGAAAAATCAGTGTTCTAGGAAAAAAAAAAAAAAAACAGTTGCCTGAAGGGTCTCTAAGGTTTGATGAGTGCCCAGGGACCCTACCCCGGAGACTCCAAGAATACACCAGGTGACAAACAGCCAGACAGGAGGACAAGAAGGCGGGGATGCAAACTGAAGTCAGGAAGAAGGGAGTTCAAGAGCACAGTTCAAGAGATGATGGTCAGTTCACCACATACCCTTGGCCCTGACCTCCTGAGATAGTGTACAAGACTACGCAGCCAGGACCCTGGAGCAGGAGAGCGAGACCATGTGGTAAGGAGCCGTTCCCTCTACTGGCTGAGCTAATGAACTACACCCCCTCACTTTACATTTTCCACATGAAAAAAACAGGTCTGTAACCAAATATATCCAAGGGTACTCAGAAAAGTGTGTGGGAAAAGGAATTAAAAAGAGAAGTGTATTTTGGTGCAAAGGGTTTTGAAATCTGTGCATAAGAAGGAGTCTTCCAAAAGTGCATGGAAAAACGCATACTGCAAAAAAGCTGTGTGGATTCCAAAAGTCTTGACACCAACGTAAACTTACCTTTTAGTTCTGTTTTCCATGAATATTTTGAAGTCCATATATGGGGGAGCTTCAAAAAGTGTGTGGAAAGTAGAATTAAGAGAGAATGTGAATTTTCCATGAACTTGAGGCCTCCGCATGTGGGAGCAGGAGAGAGACATACAGAGCAGGAGAGATGATACGGATGCTAAAAGTGCAGTTCCTTTCCAGGATTTCAGAGTACCTCCCACTGCTTATGTCTCTTCCTTTTTTTTTTTTCCCTTGCTTTAAAAATGAAAACAGGGGATGGCGCTGTGGCACAGTGAGTTAAAGCCCTAGCCTGCAGCGCCAGCATCCCATATGGGTTCAAGTCCCACTTCCACCTCCAATCCAGCTCCACTTCCGACCCAGCTCTCTGCTACAGCCTGGGAAAGTACAAAATGCCCCATGTCCTTGGGCCCCTGTACCCATGTGAGAGACCTGGAGGAAGCTCCTGGCTTTGGATCAGCTCAGCTCTGGACATTGTGGCCATTTGGGGAGTGAACCAGCAGATGGAAGACCTCTCTCTCTGGGTCTACCTCTCTCTGTAACTGTGTCTTTCAAATAAATAAAATAACTCTAAAAAGATGAAAACAAAATAAAAATAAAGCCTAAGTGGACACAGTTAGCATGTCCACCCCTTTCCCAGACTGCCTGCCATTTGTCATTTTTAAGTCACTCTCACCTCCTTATTGGAAACATTTAGATTCAATTGAGCCTCAAGGTAGCTTTGGATTTTTTTCTTCCATGTCACATGTAGAACAAAAATGGTCCCCTTGCAATCTAGAAATCAGATGTATTTAGGTGCCAGCTCTATCGTGTAGAAGGTTAAGCCTCCGCCTGCAGTGCCGGCATCCTATATGGGCACCAATTTGAGTCATGGCTGCTCTACTTCCCATCCAGTTCCCTGCTAATGTGCCTGGGAAAGCAGTGGAAGATGGCCCAAGTCCTTGGGCCTCTGCACTCACATGGGAGACCTGGAAGAAGCTCCTGGCTCCTGGCTTCAAATCAGCCCAGCTCCAGCTTATGGCAGCCATTTGGGGAGTGAAGATGGATGGAAGACCTCTCTATGTCTGCCTCTGCCTCTTTGTAACTCTGCGTTTCAAATAAATAAATTTAAAAGCCCTGTATTTAAAAATACAGTATCTTCTCTGAAAGGTAGAAGCAACAGCAAGAGCATTGTGGAGCTAATGTTGATGCCCAAATCATCCCAATATTGAAATGTATAAGTGGCATCCAAGATGGCTCACAATGGCCCATGGTGGCCCACAATGGCCTTCTCCACTGCAAACGTGGAACTTGACCAAAAAGGGTGAGATGCCCATCTGTCCCCTCCTTCAGGACAGTCACCATGAATTCACTTCTTGTAGCTGCAGAGCTGCCTTCTCTGTAGTGGGGGGAGGGGCATGTCATTTACACCCTTACCAATACAAAATAGTCTTTCACCTTAATTTACACAGCAGCTCACCAGATCCTAATATAAACTCAGGGGACTCATGAGAAGATAGACTGCATGGTTTTAATTGTACAGAAAGCTGTCATAAAAGCAAAATCTTCCAAAGCTGTTCTATGTCGTATGTCTCCAGGACACCATTGAACTCCACGGGGCAGAATAGCTGGGACAGCATCAGCATCCTGAATTCCATTTAAGAAAATGAGATCTGGCTGACATCTGAGCAAGGTTTAAATTCGCTTTAATCTGAGTTTCGCCATTGGGGTGAAAAAGCACACACAGAACTAAGCATAATTAACAGTTAAGTAAATAAAATTCAGTGTCACTGTTGGTGACAAATCTGTGATTGGGAATGCTGGGGTGAAAATGTTGTCAGTTTCAGACAGGTGAGAATGACCGGGGAACAATCACTCCCGCGCTGTTACAGCTCTGGTCACAAAAGCCAAGCGATGGAAACGACTCCAATGCCCACAACAGATCGATAAAGAAAATGTGATATTGAACGGAAAGCATCAAGCAACTATCTTTTTGTGCATTTCTGTCAACACCATTCCCAGCCCTTGAGAATCTTTTACCTGCTGATTCCACAGTGTACGCGGAGTTGGGGGTGGGGGGCAGGCGCTGCGGGAGGGGCTACAGTTTTACTCACTTCTGACACTATCTACCTGAAAATACAGTCTCCTAAGACTGTCTTCCACGTCCTATGTATCAGGGATCCCACAGTCCCCTTCTTGGGTTCTCAACCACTTGTGGGATGAGTCACAGAACTCACGGAAACACATTGACCTGTTTGTTATGAAGGATAGGTGTATAGGGTGAAGTAGGTGGGAAGGGCTGTGGAGTCCCCCAAGCCCTCTTTGGGCATGCCACCCTCCAGGAACCGCACATACCCAGCGATCCGGAAGTCTCGCCAGCCCTGTCCTTTTGGGCTTTTGTGGCAGCTTTGTTACAGAGGCTTGATTGATTACACCCTTGGCCTTTGGTAATCAGCTCAACCCTCAGCATTTTTCCCCTCCTCAGAGATCAGGGGGTGGGGCTGAAAGTTCCAACCCTTTAATCTCATGGCTGGTTCCCCAGGCAACCAGCCCCCTGCAGGAGGCCATGTAGGAGCCCACAGCAAATAGAGATGCTCAGTGCTCCCCGGGGAGCTGTGTGGTAGGAGAGGGCGAAATCGGAGGTACAGAACAAATGTGTTTATTATAATGCCACAGATGAATACAATGGAATATTACTCAGCCATAAAAAGAAGAAAAGCCTACCATTTGCAAGATCTTGGATGAAACCGAAAGACATTGCACTAAGTAAAATAAGCTAGAGAAAGAAAAATACTGCATGATTCCACTTACGTGAAGAGTCTGAACTGAACACATAGAAGCAGAAAATAGAATGGTGGTTGCCAAGGGCTTGGGGGAAGGGACGATGGGGAGTTGGTCAGTGGATTCCAAGCTTAAGTTATGTAAGATGAATGCAGGCATTCTAGGCTCTGCTGTACAGTATCGTGACTGTGAAGTAATTACAACAGCTAACATTTATTGAATACTTACTAGGCAGTAAGTAGTCTGACTCACTGTCAGTCTGCTAAGAGGATAAATCTTCCCATCACCACCACCCCTAAAAAATAAGGTGCCACAGGAAGCATCTGAAAGTGATAAATATATTAATTATCTCAATTGTACTAACAGTATCACAGGTGTTTGCATATGGCCAAACCCATCAAATTGCATGCATTATCCTTGGGCAAGTTTTTTTTTTTTTTTTAATGATTTACTTATTTATTTGAGAAAGAGAGAGAATGAGACAGACAGTGAGAAAGGTCTTCCATCCACAGGTTCACTACCCAAATGGCCACAATGGCCAGAGGTGAGCTGATCTGAAGCCAGGAGCCAGGAGCTTCTTCCAGGTCTCCCACATGGAAGCAGGAGCCCAAACACTTGGGCCATCTTCCACTGCTTTCCCAGGGCATAAGCAGAGAGATGATCAGAAGTGGAGCAGCCGTGAATCGAACCCAGTGCCCATAAGTGATGCCAGCACTATAGGGTGAGACTTAGCCTACTATGCCACAACACCAGCCCCAGGCTAACATTTTTGTATACTACTATACCTCAATAGAGCTGTTAAAATATATCAATGTGTGGAGGGACAGATATTTAGCCTAGCAGCTGCCTGTTAGGATGACTACAACCCACAAGAGAGTTGGAGTTCTGGCTCTGGTTCTGGCCTCCAGCATCCTACTAATGCGTGCTCTAGGAAGCAGCAGTGATGGTTCAAATAACTGGGTTACTGTCACCCACATGAGAGACCTGGACTGAGTTCCCAGCATCCAGTTTCAGCCTTGTCGCCAAGATTTGGGGAGTAGACAAGCGGGTAATACCTCTCTCTCTCTCTCTCTCTCTCTCTCCTTCCCTCAAGTATATAAAGTAATTAATTAGTTAATTAATTGAAAAAATGAAGTAAAGCTTTGTTTGGCATTCAAAGCAATTTATTTAGAAAAAATAGGAAGCCATCAAGAAAAAATGAAATAGTTTCCTGACAATCTGTGTATATCTCTCTCATTTATCTGATTTTCATGAAAACTCTAAGTCCCAGGTCATGTCCTTGAGAATTAGGATTAGCCCTAGAGTTATTGAATTGTTAATAAATAAATTTGCAAGTAAATAATTTTCTTCATATCTGAAAACTGTTCTGAAATTGACTGTGGTAATGATTGCCCAACTCTCTAAAAACATTAAAAATTATTGAATGGTACATTTTAAATGGGTCAATGGTATAATATGTTAATTAATTCTCAATAAAGCTGCTTTATAATAAAACAAACAAGGGAAGTGTACATGTTCCCCAAGGCACCCAAGCCCTAAGTGGGACACATGAAATTACAACTTCTACATGGGTCTCCTGTGACACAGAAGTGCAGCCAGAGTTCTTTAAACTGCTAGTAAACTTAAGGGACAAGGCAGTGGGTGGACACCCAGCCAGCAGGTAGCCTTGGCAGTACTACGTGGGGTTTTCAATAAACAGAAATAAGATCTTAATGCAGGTTGACATGTAATGGTGTATTATTATGAAAAAAAAATTCACACCTTTTTATCCCTCACTAGCAAGTAAATCATATACTTTCTAAATCAATTTTATAAAGACTTAGTGTTGAGGAATCCACTCCCCAACAGCTAGGAATGCAGTATTTGAGATGCACACTGATATTTCAGGATTCACCAAGATTCTAAATGTGAGATGATGTAAAACCTGCATCTGCACCATTCAGAGTTGTTCCAACCTATATTTGTGAGGTTCAGGTTTGTGACATAACACACAGCTGGCCCCAGACTTAGTATGGTTCAACTTAACCATTTTCCTACTTTATGATGGTGCAAGAGGGACCATACTCAGTAAGCACTGCACTTGCAAAGTAGGCTTTGGGTCTTTCCTGGCTAGCACTGTGCAGTCCAATTCTCTGTGAAGCTTGGCAGTGCCAGTGACTGCAGCTCCCAGTCAGCCCCATGGTTACAAGGAACCACAGCCAATGCTCTGTAGTACACTGCATGGCTGAGCTGCCATGTGTGGTTGAGTAGATCATTTCAATGCATTTCCACTTATGATATTTTCAACTTACCAATGGTTTCTCAGGAACCTCATTGTAAGTGGAGGGACATCTGTACTTCTAAGTAAAAATCATGCACTCATGTCATCATCCAAGAGCAGACACTATATCTTAAAACCCCTTCCAGGAACAGAAAAGATATTTGGACAGCACCAACATATAACCATAAATTCATATATTCATTCAACAATTATTCCTAGATTATTTACAAAGAAATGTAGAAGACAAAATGATGAATGTGACACAAATTGTGTCTTTAAGGAACTGACATTGAATATGAAATAGTAAAGCAACAGATGGAAAGGGAGAGATGCTGAAAAAGAGGAGGGACTCAGGGATATGGGTAAGGGTTAGGGTTAGGGTTAGGGTTAAAGTTAGGGTTAGGGTTAAGGTTAGGGTTAGGGTTAAAGATAGGGTTAGGGCTAAAGTTAGGGTTAGGATTAGGGTTAAAGATAGGGTTAGGGTTAAAGTTAGGGTTAGGGTTAAAGTTAGGATAAGGGTTAGGATTAGGGTTAAAGTTAAAGTTAGGATTAGGGTTAGGGTTAGGGTTAGGGTTAAGGTTAGGATTAGGGTTAAAGTTAGGGTTAGGGTTAGGGTTAGAGTTAAGGTTAGGGTTAAGGTTAGGATTAGGGTTAAAGTTAGGGTTAGGGTTAGGGTTAGGGTTAAAGATAGGGTTAGGGTTAAAGTTAGGGTTAGGGTTAAAGATAGGGTTAGGGTTAAAGATAGGGTTAGGGTTAAAGTTAGGGTTAGGATTAGGGTTAAAGATAGGGTTAGGGTTAAAGTTAGGGTTAGGGTTAGGGTTAAAGTTAGGATCAGGGTTAGGATTAGGGTTAAAGTTAGGGTTAGGGTTAGGGTTAGGGTTAAGGTTAGGATTAGGGTTAAAGATAGGGTTAGGGTTAGGGTTAGAGTTAAGGTTAGGGTTAAGGTTAGGATTAGGGTTAAAGTTAGGGTTAGGGTTAGGGTTAAAGATAGGGTTAGGGTTAAAGTTAGGGTTAGGGTTAAAGATAGGGTTAGGGTTAAAGATAGGGTTAGGGTTAAAGTTAGGGTTAGGATTAGGGTTAAAGATAGGGTTAGGGTTAAAGTTAGGATCAGGGTTAGGATTAGGGTTAAAGTTAGGGCTAGGGTTAGGGTTAGGGTTAAGGTTAGGGTTAAGGTTAGGATTAGGGTTAAAGTTAGGGTTAGGGTTAGGGTTAGGGTTAGGGTTAGGGTTAGGGTTAGGATAAGGGATTTGTCTGCCAGGTCCTGAGCTCAGCATTGCACAGAGGCCTTCCTGTCCAAATCTCGCATTGGGGATCATTTTTCTCACTGACAGCTGAGAATCCTGACAGTAGTGTTTGAGGCCAAGGTGCCCACAGCAGTGGGCAGAGAGGACTAACTCTCCAGCTCTGCAAACAGCCTCAAATATTATTCCACCTCAGATCTATAAAAAGGGTCTTTAAAAAGATCATGGCAAACACATCTTATAAAAAAAAACTGTGCATGGGTCTAAGAACAGTTTTGCAAATTCATTCTTTCAATTCCACTTTCATGAACTTTTTGAAAACTATTTATATAAAATAAGCATTTGGTCTCCAAGAAAAATTCCTTCAGCATGTAAGCTAGATAACTGATAATTAACAATGGGATCCATTCTGACAAATGTGCTCTTTGGCAATTTTGCCACTGTGCAAACACAGCATACAGAGTGCACTTACACAAACCCAGATGGCCCAGCCTCCTGCACACCAAAGCTGTATGGTATAGGCTATTGCTCCTAGGTTACTGTATTGAGTACTAAATATTGCAGGCAATTGTGACACAGTGGTAAGTATGATGTCTCTAGGCTATGGGAAACTTTCAGCTCCATTATAGTCTGATGGGGTGACGTTAACTGGAGCATCATGGCGTAGCACATGATTGTAGGTACTTTATTGTCGTACATGTGCTTCTTCCAATGGGAAACTGAAGGTTATCATTCCCTTCTGCCTCTTGTGGGTTAGGATGTCAGTGGAACTATGGTAATCCTCTCTGTGACCCTGTGATGTCTGTGATGTCATTTGGCACTGACCTTGGTAATCCCAGAGTCCCAAAAGCACCATTGCTGTGGTTTGACACTACTGTGCAGTCACAGAGTCCCTGGGTATCTTCCCCACACACCAGGTGATTCTACAGGGTGGAACCACTTCTTGCCTACTGCCTCCAGCCTATGCCCATCACCATCAGGAACTTGGAAGTTTGTGAATAAAGAAATATTCTTACTCAAGGAATTTGTCGTTCCAACACTGACAGTATGACTGAGAACAACAAGGGACACAGGAGGTGAGAGAGGTGGAAAGAGTGTCTCCAGAAATCCTAGCACAGAAACAATTTCTTGACTAATGGTTCATAAATTCCTTAAAAGGAGCGGAGTGCTTGTTAACCATGGTGCCCACTACTTGTGTTATAGGTTTTATGATTGTCTTTACACAGAGGTAAATATTTATAAACAGTGTAAACTTCTCAAGGAGAGTGTGATTTTGTTATCACTGTAGTCTTGAGTTAAAGGTGTGTTTGAGTATTGTTGAGACAGACACCTGAGAGCCACCCCTGGATGCTGCTATTGAAACTCATGTGTCCAAAGGAGGCAAAGAAAGTCCCAACACTCACTAGCACACATACATTTGCAAAAGCGTGTTATTATTTTTTTAAAAATGATTTATTTATTTGAAATGCAAAGTTATGGGGGTCTGGGGAAAGAGAGAAAAAATGATCTTCCATCTGCTGATTCACTGTCCAAATGGCCACAATGGCCAGAGCTGTGCCAAGCCAAAGCCAGGAGCCAGGAGCTTCCTCCAAGTCTCCCACATGGATTCAGGGGTCCAAATATTTGGGCCATCCTCCGCTACTTTCCTAGGTGCATCAGCAGAGAACTGGATCAAAAATGGAGAACTAGGACTTGTGCCAGTGCCCGTATGGGATGCAAATGCTACAGGCAGTTGGCTTTACCCACTATACCAGAGAGCCAGCCCAAAAGATGTGTTATTCTAAGTCAATGCACTCCCACATTACATTAATAAGCATTCACTGTTGCTCAGAATTCTTGAAAAATCAACTAGAACACAAAAGCAACAAAATATCCTTACTCCATAAACTATTATGGTTTTTTGATATAACAGTAGAGATGGCCTTTCCCATACAAGGTGCAACCAAGTCCAAGATCAACACAAATAAATACACCAGCTAAACAAATACAACACATGTAAGAGAAAAAACAAGGAGCATTAAAAAAATAAAGATCAATTTCTCTAAACTCAAGGCAACAGCCTCAAAAGAGTCTTTTTCTATAACACAGTCTCCCAGAAAATTCCAGATCTCGGCTGGAGAAAGAAAGATCTGAAAGTAGTTTTCCTCGTTGTACTGCCTCCCAATTTGGAGCCTTACTCACACACATAAACGATTTGTGTGCTGCTTTCTCCCTTGACGAAGGCCATCATTTTGGCACAAATGAAATTCATAGCACTAGCTATTTTTGTCATGCAAACACACTAAAAAGGAGTCTGGCAATTTTTCATACTGAATCAAAGTATGTTTTCCATCTTGGTGTAACTTTATAACTGAATTAACTTTTTCTTCTCAAACCTTATTAAGCTACTGAACCCTACTTTTGAAAAACATGTGAAAACAGCAAAATATCCAAGGCGAACTTAAACATTAAGTCTCTGAAGATGCTAATTGCACCATGGACCGTGTAATTCCATAAATATGTTAAAAAGCTCTGTTCTGGGTTAGCGTATTTAAATATGTTCTTAGGTATTTTGTGTTATTTTCGAGATACTTTCCCATTAGTTTCAAATTGTATTCAATTTAGAGACTTAGAAATGCTCATCTTGCCATGTGCAGTGGGACTCTTACTACCTTTCATGTTCTGAAATAAGATTGCTGCCCACTTAACAAACACGGCATTCACTTAAGGTCAGTACTCATAGGATTTTATAACAGGCTTTTACTGTAGCTCATCTCAGAGCACAAGGTTTGACCCATAGTAGATTCATATTTGCATAGCATAGCTGTCCTGCATTAGGGTAAACAATAGTTTTGAAAGCTAGAAATTGAATGCAGCGTCTCCCAGATTCTCCTCCTTTGTAGTCATTCTCTGTGTGTAATTTTATGCTCATAGTTAGAATGTTATAACCTTATGATTTTATGCAGCACATGATAGGAAAACCTATTCTGGAAGAGTGAAAAGGTATGAGAATTTTAAGGAACAGAACTTGGGGAAAATCTACTGGCAATACAAAGGCAAAAGCAGAAGAAACCATCTGCTATTATGCAGTGCAAAGAGATATTCAGGCAAAAGACCTGTTTTTCCACATTTGTGTAATCCTTATTTGAAGATTTATTAACGTCCATGGGCATTTCTATATATAAATATTATCATATGTGCACTTCATAAGGATTGGCTGTATTCCTTGACTTATCAACATTCTTTGGTAGAAAAATGCTATATAAATGTGAAGCTAAGGATGTGCCAGGAACTAAGCTGGGTTCCACATCTGCCTGATAGTTTACAAGACCCACATAAATGCAGAAGGAATCTGATGAGCAGTCTCGAACTCGGGAAAGCTCATCTATCGGAATGCCTGCCTGTGCCATGGGCTCCAGCACACATTCCTCTTCATGGCAATAGCATTCAGAGCACGCTGCAAAGCAAGGGAGTGCCACCGACACATCATGTGGAAATAACTTGATTTTTGATTTAAAAAAAAAAAAAGCACAGGAGAAATTGTGGAAGAAAATCATGACTTCATCATTTTAAAATTCAAAAGTGCTTCCTTTTGATTAACACGGGGCTGTTGAAGGCAAATGTGCAGAAGGCCATGAGGGGCAACTGTTATGTCTTCACTACTCAGGCCTCCCATCTCTAACCACTTTCACATGGTGACAGGAATAGCTCATGATGGGATTCCACCATCCTTCTTACAAGGAGCTATAAGACAGACTGCATCCCCAGTAGTCTGTTTCAAAGACGTGGACGGCAATGTGCATTGGACTTGGCTGGCGATCACATCTATACAACTGTACTTTCTGGACAAAAATACAACTCCCATTATCACATCCATTCGTTTGGAAAACACCATTCACTTTGAGCTATTCCTTAAAAAGCATTTCCCCACTTAACTGTCATTTACATACTAAATACTGCAAGAGACATCCAAGTCATTAGGTGTGTTAAAAGTACCTGCTTCCCATGAAGTAGAAGATATGTACAAACACTCACACATGCGTACACAGCAGAGACAGCAAACGTGAGCTGAAATAGCACCCGAATTTCTTCTGAAACATCACAAATAAAAATACTAACAGTCTACAAAAATTCAAAGTGTTTGGATGAGTACTACTCATTCTATTCCTCCGGCTATTATTTCCTCAAGCCAATACTAAAATAACCGAGATACCAAATAAATGATCAGCATCAAAAAACACGAGCACTCCAGCTCATTAAACCCCACTGCACTTTACAGATGAGGAAACTGGCCCTATAGAGCTGAAACCCGCCGAAGTTGTAAATAAATTAAAGAGGGGAAATCGGGAGACTGTTACATGTCATTGCAAATACAACTTTTGAATTTAAAAAAAAAAATGCTTCTCACTACAGTATTTCTTTAATAGAATTGTTTTTAACAGGGAAAAAAAAAGGTTTAGAGAACTAGAATAACTGTGAACTCCTCAAATTCCATTCCTTATGATAGAATTGGAATGGGCCTTTTACAATGTATTACAGATTCCAAAGGCAGGAAGGAGGGCTGAGCCGGACCTCTCCGACAGCCCATGAGAGCCAGCTCCAGTCAACATGTCATTTAGATAAATTAGTAGCTTCACTCCCCAAAACTCAGCCAGATATTTTTATTTTGTTGGGGGGTGGTAATTTTTGATTTATGGAGAGTCTCAAGAATTTGTTGCTTAATTCTACTTTGGTAATAAAATCTTTGGATATCACTATTTTGAAATATTTTAGACAGTCCATCATCAAAAGCCCTCATCTCCTACAAGGCATTCAGCCATTTCCTATTTCATGTATTTCACCCTTAATCATCCCTCCGGAAGACTTTTGAACTGTAAACAATCAGGATTTAAGACCTTTAACATCAGGGGAGACAGCAGTATGCAACACACCCTAACAGGCACTTAAACTCATGCGCTTTCTATAATTTTCCTAGCTACTGCCTCGAGTGGTTATCTGGGATAACTGTAGTGTTTAAACAAGGGTGTGCAATATGGGGTCAAGGGGAGTCGGATGGGTTAATGTTTGTACAGCACTTTGGACTAGACAAACTCGACACTGGGTCTATTGTACTAAATATAAAAGGTGCTTTATTTGACACCGGAGATCAAACAACGGTAAAGTAAAATGTTAAAGCACGGGAGTTGAAGAAGAGAAGGAAAAGGGCTACCCCGCTATAAAATCGATGTATAAATCCCTCTGAATTTAAATGATCCACATTGGCTGAACCTCCTGCTACCTTCCGCTGGGAAACAGAAGGGCTCCAGTTCTGTTCTCAGGAGTGTTTGCAACTGTGATGCTTGGTGTGGTCAAAGATCTCTTTGCAGGCATGTTGAAATCAGCTTACAGAGAAGACATTCTAAGAAATGAAGCTGGAAGATAAAATGAATGTCTTAGATTACATCAGAGCTCTGCTATCTGCCCGAGTCTGCGACTCACCTGGCATGATGGAATGTGACTGAATTCATTTCTCCGCTTCCCTAGAAATCCTTCATTCACATGCCCAGCACATACATGCGGGCAGTCCATGTGGGAAAGGCACACTAGAAAGGGCCAGAAAGAATATGAAACTACAGCAACCAGTGTCTGCCCTGGAGCCCATTGGTGTCTTGCCACAGCATGGACGGGACCTCCCCAAGACTAGAGACAGAAATTCAGAAAAGGAACATTTTATGGTTTTGGACAATACAAGAGACCAACAACTACACAGAGACATTAATGAGATTTTTTTAAGTTGCAGATTTCAGTAAGGAATGATAAGGTGTCCAGGCTGTTGTTAAAACCGTATGGGATATTTAGTACTTTAAGCTAGTCCAGAGGAGAGAACAACAAAGAGATGCTTCCTTTTGCAAGAGGATGTCAGAGCACGGACCGCTCTGACAGAGAATGGAAGTGTGAGGCCAAAGCCATCCCCTGTAAAAAGATACAGCTGGGCCTCACAAGGGCCAGAGCCTGTAAAACTCACACTTTGTTACTTTCCGATTAATATTCCCTTTGGATCTAAGACTTCAGCCAGTAAAAGTCCATCTTTAAAAGAACAAGTAAGAGCATTTCCTAGCCAGAGGAAAATAAACACATCCCCGTTGTCACATGAGACTTTTTCCAAGGATGCTGGTCCTACCGTCCATTATGAGCAATCCGCTTGTCATTTAACAATTGTATATGAAGGCCCTGCTACATGTTACAGACACAACTGGCACAATCCGTGTCCTCAAGAATGGAACAGCTTAGTGGGAGGGGAAGACAAACATTCTACTTTCTAACAGCTCCACTAATCCAGATGAAAGTAAATCTATCTTCAACACCATCTCATAAAACCTGACCCAGTCAAGGAATCACAGAACCACGGAATTTAGAGGTCAAAGATACCTTAAGAATCTTGTCCAGCTGTGGAAAATGAGGCCCAAGGCGATAAGTAGTTTGGGCTCAAGTCCCAAATCAACACCCTGCCCACACCCACGGATCTCCTCACAGTGTCACTGGGTCTTGGTGTCTTCCCAATACTGTACATTATCAATTGCCTTGACATGCACCTCAATTGAATAATAGAGCTTAAATTTCTCTAAGCACATTGCAAACTAATTAAGACCAAATGATGCCTTTCTTTATGGCCCCTGATGAAGACATCAGGCACAAACAAGAGAGTCTGAATATTGGGAGTTTTTGGCTTACAGCTTTCCCAAGAACCGGTTTGCTCCACTATTGATCACAATGAAATCCCTGTGCTTGATGGAGTCTGACAACTTAAAATGCCACCTATTATCACAGAGATTTGCTGTGTTGATGCTGTCGTCAATCATCTTCAAATTTTAAGCTAAGGATTTTTGCAGTTGTGCTTCAGACACAAAAGGTGCTGCTTTTATGAATCCAAATTAATTAGGCTCATACCATAGTATGAATAATACCAGAGATTTACAATTCATGATATATATTTCTAATTAAACAAATCACTTGAACTGATTAGCAAACTAGTAAATAATTATTTTTAGAAGTGGATGTATAGACAAGAACGAAAATAATCTAAGAGCTCCCCTCACCATTAAGTGGAGCTGAATTGCTCATAATTTAAATCAATTTAAATTAAATCATGGATGTCGTCTAGAAAGTTACCTGAAATTGCATAAAGGAAACCTCATTTTGTTATTGCAGCTTACTATTTTTTAGAATGTGTAACTTGGCGGGGGGGGGGGGGGGGGGGGGGCTCAAGTTCTGATGATTCCACAACATCACAGACATTTTTATCATTTGCACCTTCCCTTGGCCTCTTCTGATAGTCACAGCTACCACAACTTGTTCCAGTTAAATCTTACTTGTTCCAATTCAGCTGTTTGCAAGGGAGTTCATGCTGTTCTTGAAAGTCTGCCCTGCAAGGGGCTGGGAGAAACCGAAAGCCAACTGGGAAATTGGACCAGAAGCAGAAATACCCTCTCCAAATGGTTAGCGATGATGGCAGCTGCAGAAGCTCAACAGGGACAGAACTGGCAGCCACCCAGGCAGATCACGGTTTGACTTCCACCAAAGTGGACAGGAGACCCACCACAGGCTGGCCCAGGACCCACAGCTTGTTCTCCACCTGCTTCTGGATTTCACTGTGACCCAAGCCAGATCTTTTACCTTGTGCACCATTCTGTCCCCGACACCCACGTTGCTAGAATGTCAGAAAAAGGGGGGAAACTTTACCAAATCAACCACTTTCAGGGGTTGAGAACCCATTTCTCTGCCAAGAGCCATCTGCATATTTTTTAACATACATTTATTTATTTATTTATTTGAAAGCCAGAGGTACACAGAGAGAAGGAGAGGCAGAGAGACAGAGGTCTTCCATCCGCTGGTTCACTCCCTAATTGACCGCAACAGCTGGATCTGTGCTGATCCGAAGCCAGGAGCCAGGAGCTTCCTCCAGGTCTCCCATGTGAGTTCAGGGGTCCAAGGACTTGGGCCACCTTCTACTGCTTTCCCAGGCCATAGCCAAGAGCTGGATCGGAAGAGGAGCAGCCGGGTCTCCAACAGGCGCCCATATGGGATGCCGGCACTGCAGGCCAGGGCATTAACCCTCTATGCCACAGCACTGGCCCCAATCTGCATATTTATAACATTATCTGCAAGCCATACAAAATTATCAACTTAAAAAGTAGTATGCTATAAATTTATTGAATTGCGAGTCCTACCTGTGGTTGCCTTGGCAGAGCCAGACCAAATGATTTTGCAGGCCTACACTCCCCACCCCAATAGACCCTCTAAATACACCTCATTTGAAGCCTTAGCCCAAAACATTATCTAGTTGGAGCCAGTCATAACCCAAGGATGTTGAAGGGGCAGAGTGGATCTCTTTTAAATACTGCCCTCCTTTCTATGATAAGACAGGAAATACACTCTAATACTGGCCAGAAGTGATATGTCAACAGTGGAAATATTTTTTAATAAGGGCATAAAAAAGTAACAATATGCAAAAGTTAAATTAGTATGACTACACAAAGAAGGGGGAAATTAATATAGCTTTTTAATTGCATTAATGTGATCTTTTTCTTCATACACGTGAAGAAATGCTTCCATAAGAGTCAACTATTCAAGGTTCAGAAATAAATATGAACACAGACTGACTGTACTGGACAGTAGGATCACAGCCTGGGGAACATATTGAATGCTTTACTCCCCACCCAGTGCCAGCTCCAGCTGACTGGGAGGTGACACCACTGTTGTCAGCCATCTTGGAAGAACGGGGTTCCAGAGTAGGAAGAATATGGGTCATCAGGCCAGGCTAGGAAAAAAGACCTTGGAAGCCACATGCTGGGAAGTGGAAAATCCTGTGCAGCCATGTAGGGTAAATCCCAAATGAATACTTTACCCTTACTATCTAGAAACCAGTCTATCCATGAGTCCTGTCAAGCTTGGGCCAAAAGAAGCCATCCTCTCCCAGTCCCTTAGCTTTGGAGTGGTTTGTTTTGACTTGATTTTGCTCCCTAAAACTCCATGTTGACCAAGAAAGTTGGAATCAAGTTGTAAGAATGTTGTCTTCCCACTACTGATGGGTCCCAAATGGAAGCTGATTTCTAGGAGTGGCTGAAAGACAAAGTGACATGTCTTTGTTGCAAAAGACCCAACCACCCACTATATCCAGCCATAGGACCTGGAGCTGCCACCATTGAATGTGGGCTATTCAATTGAATTTGTTTTCTTCATTCTGACTTCCTTTCCCTTTCACCCTCTTTGATGTGAAATTCAGAGTGTACACAATGTGTTCTCACTTCTTTCTCTCCACCTCTACAAACTAACTCTCTCCAGTACCCATTCCCAGATGGTGCTAGGGTTGTCTTACCTGTGTGCTTCATCCCTTGGCCAGGAAGGTAGAGTCAACACATTGAAAGCAAAGGGATTTATTTTAAAGTGATAAAGTAAGACAAAACCCTAAACATGTTCCCTCACTGGTATCGTATAGAACTTATCATGGATGAGCGTGAATCCACCAAATCCACAGTCATCCTTAACAAGTGAAATTTAAATGTTACAATCACAAAGTAATAACAACAAGGAGTTAATTACCCTGACTTGATTAGTACACATTACGTACATGTATTAAAATGCCACACTGTACTCCCTATGTATAACTGATGTTAATCCAAGAAATTTGAAGGTTTTGAGAAGAGAAAATGGAAAAAATAAACTTAAAATCATTTTTTATTTTATCTTATTATTCCAGGAAGGTTTTGTTTGGTTGTGTTGTGCAAATTTTCAGGTCTTCTAAGTATAGATTCTCCTGAATGTCACTCAGTAATGCCACTTTGCCAGTGGTTTGAGGAAACAGGTGTTAACAATAGAAGAAGTATCATCACAAGTCACTTTGAAATTGATGTGACATTCTTTATCTATGAAAACCAATAGCTGTTTAGGACATCTGTCATTCTATGGGTCTGCTGTGTATCTCACTTCCCATGTTGGATCGTTCTCTCCCTTTTTTATTCTATCAGCTAGTATTTGCAGATATTATTCTTGTTTATGTGATCCCTTTGGTTCTTAGTCCTATCATTATGATCAATTGTGAAACAGCACTCTGGCCTCAGAATCAGCCCTTAAGGCATGCAGATCCGGCTGAAAAGCCCATGAGAGTATTTCAGGCATGGAAAGCCAAGACACTCTGGAAAAAAAAAAACAAACCTAAATGAAAGATCTCCACGAGTGAGATACCAGTGGAAAGAATGGGTCATCAAAGAAGGAGGTACCTTTCTCTGAAGGGAGGAGAGAACTTCCACTTTGACCATGGCCTTGTCTAAATATGATCAGAGTCGGTGAACTCAGGGGGCTTCCATAGCCTTGGCAGCTCATGACAAGAGCCTAGGGTGATTACTGAGGCCATAAACAAGAATGTCAATTTGTTAAGTCAACAACAGGAGTCACTGTGCACTTACTCCTCATGTAGGATCTCTGTCCTTAGTGTGCTGTACATTGAGACTTAATGCTATAACTAGTACTCACAGTATTTTTCACTTTATGTTTCTGTGTGGGAGCAAACTGTTGAAATCTTTACTTAATGTATGCTCAACTGATCTTCTGTATATAAAGAGAATCGAAAATGAATCTTGATGTGAATGGAAGGAGGGAGGGAGTGGGAAAGGGGAGGGTTGCGGGTGGGAGGGATGTTATGGGGGGGAAGCCATTGTAATCCATAAGCTGTACTTTGGAAATTTATATTCATTAAATAAAAGTTTAAAAAAAACAATAGCTATCACCATTCATATCCAGAAGAAATGAGTTTTTGTCAGACTGAGCTGAGCATCCGATTTTGTGATGATATGAAACACTTTTCTTTTTGATGGCCAATGACTTCAAGGCATATAATGAGAGGCATTTTATAGACCATTTGGTGAATTTTTCATGCCACAAATCCAGATTCCATAAGGGAAAGCACAACTCAAACTTTGAGAATATATTTAATATTGGATATTCTTTTATTCATTTAAAGAACAGAGTTGGGGGATAGAGAGAGAGAGAGAGATGAGATCTTCCATCTGCTGATTCATTCTCCAAATGGCCACAATGGCCACAATGGCCAGAGCCAGGCCAGTCTGAATCTCAGAGCTTCTTCTGGGTCTCCCACATGAATAGCAGAGGCCCAAAAACTTGTACCACCTTCAGTTGCCTTCCCAGGCATGTTAGTAGGGAGCTGCAACAGAAGTGGAGCAGCCAAGACTCAGTCACCAATATGGGATACCAGCATTGTGGGCACTGGTATGCCAGCACACCAGCCTGAGGATATTCTCACTTGAAATCAACTTTCAACGTTGTTGTTAATGAAATGGGTTTAGAAGTAAAATTTTACTTTTAAGATATTTTCAGATTTTCTGTTTGAACCAGTTTTATGTTTACTTGAAACAAGTGATAATTAAAAAATACACAGCATAATACGACAATGTGTGTGTGGGCAAAGGGAATATCTACAGAATTATAAGGGATCCATATTGAAATAGTCTTCAGTGGTTTACGTCTAGTAAACAGTCTGTGCATGGTATAACTTTCATGTATTCATTTAACAAATGTTTATTAAGAGCCCATTATGGATCAGTCACTCCAGAAATAATGATGAGTAAAACAGATACGTGTCTAAACACTTGAGGAGGGACTTAAAATTGAAAATGCAACAAAAATGCTCCCAGGTATTAAAAGTCAAATAACAAGGGTAAGAGATATTACCTGCTGATTTAAATTTAGGTCACATCTCCAAGGCCAATTGGATTGAACTCAAAGTAGTAAAAGAATTCGCAATTATGGTCACAGACTTACTGTGTTTCAACTTTGGAGAGAACAGGAGATGTGCCAAAGATTAGAATCACAGGGGAAGGAGTGATAGCTAAAAATTGTAAATTGAAGAGTTTTATGTCAAACTTTGTGGCAGGAAAAAATGTTGAATAAATGATTAAATGTAGAATTGTAAACATTTTCAAAAGCAAGCAGCAAGAACAGAGTAAGCATGGATTCCCTACAAGGCAGTCCTGACAGATTAACTCAACCTTGACCATGGCTGGATCATGAGGACAGTAAGCCAGGAGACTTCCACAGGCACTTAGTATCTTGGTTGCAATCAGTATTTAACCAAGTTCTTGTCATACTTCTATAAGTGGTAAGAATTAGAAAGTTAGTAATACAGTCTGGTAGGTTTCTCACTGATTGAGCTACCAGAGAGTTGTTATTAACAAAGTAAGATCAGTTTTGGAGTCCCCAGTGAGGTGTTAAAAATTTATTTCATAGGCCTGTTTCAGTGGGCATTTCTGTTTGAAACAAAAATACAAGAAGTACAATTCTTGCCAGTGAAGAATCCTTTGTAACATGGTGTCTAAAAAGACCAAGATGCATCTTTCTCTCTTGTTGTGTTTCCTTCTTTCTCTGTTACTCTGCCTTTCAAATAAATAAATAAATGTTTTATTAAAAAATTATCAAAAGCAAAAGGAGTGGGAGCTGTGGCACAGAGGCTTAATCCATCACTTGGGATGTTTCCATCCCTTTTCGGAGTGCCTGGTTCATATCCTAGCTTCTCTACTTCTGATCCAGCCTCCTGCTAATACACCTGGGAGGCAGCTGGTGATGGCTCATGCACTTGGGTACCTGCCACTGTCACACGGGAGATCTGGATGGAGTTCCTGGTTCTGAGCTACAGCCTGGCCCAGCCCTGGCTCTGGCTGATACAAGCATTTGAGGAGGGAACCAGCAAATGGAAGCGTGCGCGCTCTCTCTCTCTCTTTTTCTTCCCCTCTCTCCCTGTCACTTAGCTGTTCAAATAAAGAAATAAATCATTAAAAATAAACAAATAAATCAGGCTTCAGAAGATCTTAAGAGAATGAAGCAACCAAACCAAAAAGAGTATCGCCAAACACATTGAGCGATCACCATGAAGTGGTTCCTTCGTCTTCAAAACAGGAACTCTGCCAGAAGGTGAAAGCCCGTATTCCAGCAACACAGCTCAGGTCAAAGTAATGCCGAATAGGTTTGCTTGTTTGTGTTTCTGTTTTACTGAAGGAGAAATAGGACAGTGTGACATGATAGTAAAAGAGTGGATACATACTTCAACCCGTGCATAGAAGTACTGAGCACAGAGCCCATTCTGCCCTGGACAAGCCAAATCTGGAAGGGCCAGGGGGAGCCCCACAGACAGAAATGTATCCAGGGGACATAAGCCAGATACTGGAAAACAAGCCATCTGTGGACTGTGGGACAGACTTAGAGGTGTTTCTTCGCATGGGGAAGAATGCAGAGAAGGGACGTGGCAGCTGCAAACTGTGCTGCAGAAAATATTTTATTCCATCAGGACAGCACCACAAAGTTTAATATAACTCAGAGGAGGGGTGTTGCAAGCAGACAGGCAAAATATTTTACCCATCAAATGTGCTCAGAAGGGCGGCGGGTTCCTGGCTCTGAGAGCTCTTTGCCTGGTGGAAGAAGCCAAGCAGAGCAGAAAGGTCCCTGAGAGGAAGCGGAACTCACTCACGGCCGGGAAAGGTTGCAACTACAGGAAGCCGACTGCTGAGTGTCTACCGCAGGGTTCCTGACCTGAGCATTTTAGTTCCATCCAGTGCCCATGCGACTAGTGTGGGGACCATGCTTTGAGAACCACAGGATTTTCCACAATCCCCATTCGACTCAAAGCCTCTTCTAATGATTCTCGCTGGATTCTCAATGAAAAATATGCTTATCAAACATATTAAACCACTTGTAATTCTGAAACGTGGACTCTGGATTCACCTTACAATATGTTGCCAAATAGTTTGTTTTAGGAAAGAAATTGACTTGAATAAGAGATTTTATTAATCATAATAAACTTTTTCCACAGTGGAAACTTCCAAAACATTCAGTTGGAATTCTGAGCATTAATATGATAGGAGCAGTTCTCAAAAGAAGGGTGGGACGTATATTACTAAAAATGACATTTCCCACAACACTGTGTGACAAACTGCATTTCTTGCATTTTCCTAGCATAATAATAACCAAAAAAAAATCCTTGTTACTATGGACAGCAAAAGAAATATGTCTAGTGTTCCATCAGTCAGAAAATGTTCAGTGTGTTCTTATTATATGTGATTAGCACCATGATATATCAGGAGAATGTGAGGTGATATTCTGTCCCCCAAAAGCTTGATATCTACAAGAGGAGCTAACAGTCTTAAAAAAAATTTTTAGTAAATTCCTAATATTTGAGTAGGACCAGTAAGGGAGATTTTATTTTATTTATTTATTCATTCATTCAAAAAGTTAGTGCTAGACATTGTATTTAGTGATGGAGGTAGACTGGGGCTACCTACATGACCTATGCCCTCCAGAAGCTCAACCCAGCAAATGAAACAGAAGTCCAATGTGAAACAGTAACGAATAAGCCTACCTGCATAGTATAGGCTAAAGAAGTATATCAGAGGCATGTTGATGGAAGGAAGCTATTTGGGTTGGGTTTTGTAGAATGAGTATGATTTTTCCTGAGAAAATGCAGGTGTCACAGGCGTTTTAGCATCAGAAAGGAACAGATGCAAAGTCAGAGGAGTGTGGACAGTCTCAGAGTTGAAGAAGCTGATGGGGCTCTGCCGAAGGAGGAAAGGGAGCTTCACGAGGAATGGAAGGGACACCTTGGGTGCTTTAACAATCTGGACAGAGCAACATGATCCGATTTGAAATTCCAAGACCTTTTTTTCTGTCACATCCGTTGTTTATGGGAGAAACGGCAGCACTTCAGTGAAGCCATTTAGGAGCTGATAGATAGCAAGAGTCCAGAGCAAGATGATGAGGGCCAGCACTGTGGTACTGCTTGTAACACCAGCAGCCCATCTGAGCACAGGTTCAAGTCCCAGCTACTCCACTTCTGATCCAGCTTCCTGCTAAAGTACCTGGGAAAACAGCAGAAGATGGCCCAAGTCCTTGGGCCCCTGCCTTCTGTGTTGGAGACCTGGATGGAGTTCCTGGCTCCTGACTTCAGCCTGGCCTTGCCCTGGCCATTGTGGCCACCTGGAGAGTGAGCCAGCCAATAGAAGATCTTCCTCTCCTCTCTACGGGCAAGTAGGTAGTAGATGCTGGTTGATGGAGATATAAGGTTAAACATCAAAATCATATCTGCCCTCTTGTTGAAGTTTGTAGTTTAATTTGGGATACATGGATAGTAAGATAATCACATAAATAAAAACAGACCTATGACTGTGGCTACAAAGGACAGAACAAGTGATTTTTGAGCATCTATGAGGGGGAGGTTGACTGTAACCTGTCCAGAGATATCAGGGAAGAAGTCCCTGAGGAAGCAGGCATGAACTGATGACACCTGTAGGATCAGGAAGACTCTAGCAAATAGGTGTTCCTAGCAGGGACAGAGCATGGGCAACTTCCCAGAGGCTGGCAAGTCCACGGCCAATGTGAGACTTTCCCAAGTCTGGACTGAATGACCTTCTCTTCACTCCCAACAAGACCGGATGCTCTGTGAAGAGGAGCTCTCCATATCATCCACCCTTTGGGACTCCTTCAACACTGAAATGAAACAAGTGGTGATGTCAAACAGAAGCTCCTTGTTCAATTGAACTCTCGGCATGTCATCACTTGGTTGCTCTTGTGTTGAATTATACCTATTTTTCATGTCCCTATATAGCTGTCACCTCCTCCATGCAGTATTCCCCTATTACTCCAGCCAGTGCACAAGAAAGCAGAAATGGTTTACTTGGCTTTTTATGCTCAGGAAGAGGCCGTTTTATTTTGGCCCTTCACACACCGCTTTGAGAAGGTAGCAGTGGAAGGGCCGGAATTGTGTCACAACCGCTCTTCATATAGTGGGTACACAGAAAATAAACAGATTGCTACTTGATTTATTTTTTACTTTGTAGAATTTGGACTTTTTAAGATTTAATTAAATTATAGAAAACATAGAAAGGCACATATGTGCAAAATGTGAAAGGCAAAAATATATTCACTGGGTTCAAAAAATTTTTCTCATTCCAACATTATCTTTCTGTGTACTCTCTACAGAAATATAGTGTGGTTGTCCTTGAAACTTGGGGGCTCTATCTTGTAAATGAAAAATGGATCTTCAGGCTAAGGATATAAAAACCTCAGGTAGGCTTTTCCAAATTGGTGTGGGAGTTTAAGGGTTTGGAGGCATTCCAATCTAAGCACAGAGAAACATTCATCATGCAATGCCAAGTTCATCTTCACTGCTATGTTACTATGAGATGTTCAGCAGTTATTTGGGTTGAGTTAGATTTATTACTACATTTAATTTAAAAGAAAACAATCACACAGAAGAGGGTCCTTTCTTCTCTCTCATCAAAACATGAGTATCCCAGAGAAAGGGAGGCTGATGATGGAGAAATCAGAGCTACATTCCATTAGGTAGAAAGAGCTAGTTAGTCCTTGATGCAGAAAGAATTACAGGAAGATTTTTTTTTTGCAGATATGGACAAGAGATAGTGGAGTGCTCAAAATCAAGGAGAGGTGGCTCGCTGAAGTGTCTTCAGTAACTTGTCCCTGCCTGTGGGTCTCTAGTCTGAGTGCCCCAGTTGCCATCCCTCAACAGAAGCTGTGTAGAGATGATCACATGAGTTTCATTCTGCTGACCACTCATCAAGTACTCATAGGGCAATAAAAGACTTGTTTACATAAGTAGAGACTGTTGAAGGCACAACAGAATTATTGTGCATGTTTCCAAATACAACCAAATATAAAATTAGATGCTACCAAAAAAGCATACTTGCCCAAGCTTCTACCAACTTGAAGACAATCATAACTATAATTTAACCAAAGATTGTTGGCCCCCTGACTGTGTCATGTAAAAATCCATACTATTCCGGACTTTGTATTCTTAATGACATTTTCTGCCTTGAGAGTTTTTTAACCCTAACAATCTAGAAACTCATCGGTCATTCCTTACACAGTGTTACAAACAAGACCCTATTTTCTGGCAAGAAGGCAAAGTGCTTCGCCAAACATCTAGTTTTTCCAAGCACGATTGATAGTGGATGACAATGTCCAGCACTTCTCTGAATTCTGACAGCTGTGTAACAACAAATAAAAAACACACCAATGATTTACTGTTTTAATTCTACATTGTTGTGTTCTGTGTTTCTTTAAGAAAGGTGCAAGTGTAGGTAGGAGAGTCCTGAAACGCTGTGGTTGCCATGGTAATTATCTGTGTTTAGAGAGCTTACGGACTAAAGGTCTGGGTAGTGATTGAAGAAGAGCGCGTGTTAACGATGGCTTTTCACCAGCCTAAATCATGTTAAGTCCCCAGTTTCAAAGAAATGTTCAAAAAAATGTAAGCTTTTATCTGGGAGTGCCTTAAGTGCCAAGGTATGTTTTCTTCCAGGGCCACTTCTTTACTCCTAGTAGTAAGATCACTTCTAAAGACAGAAGTTGGGACCCAGCAGGCTGATTGTTCAGGGAAAGATGAAATTTGCTGATCAAGGAGCCATCCTCCTTGATTTACTTGGGGACACATTTGCTCTTTTGCATCCTACAGTCCTGTTTTCAGCCCCTTTAAAAATCCCTTGATAAATTGCAGGTAATTACTCTGTAGGAAAATACCAAGTGCTGCTCTGTGCAAGCGGCCATCTGTATTGCTGTCCCGATGGGATTTAGCACAAGCTGGGTGCCATGCCTTCTGGAAAAGGTCAGGGATGTTGCTTGCCTGACTGATGAAATCGTTTGCACTCTCTCGGGTCTGCAAGCGCAAACACTCTAATAACTGACAAAAACAATTGAACAATCCAGGATATTTCTCCAAAGAAGACGTACAACGAACACAGGGCCACAACGAGATCCACTCCACACTCACCAGGATGGTTATAAGTAAGGAAAGATAAAAGAGAAAATGACAAGTTGTGGTGAGGATGCCAAGACACTGGAATCCGGAGCTTTGGGGATTGCTGGTGAGAACGCAAGATGGCACAGCTGCTACCAAAACCAGTATGGTACTTGTTTAAAAAAAATAAACAGAATTACCACACAATCCAGCAATCCTACTTCTGGGTATATGCCAAAAGGAATTGAGAGCAAAGTACAAAAAAGAGATATTTGTACACCTATGTTCATAAAAGCATTATTCATAATAGCTAAAACATGGAAACAACCCATGTTTCCATTGATGGATGGATAGATGACAACGGAATATTATTCAGTCTTCAAAAACACAGGAAATTCTGACATATGCTGCAAAACACAAATGAATCTTGAAAGCATTACATGAAACAAACTAAGCCAGACACAAAAGGCCAAATACTGGACAATTTCACTTACATGAGATACCACAAGTAGTAACATTCATAGAGACACAAAAAAGGAAAACTGTGGTCTAGGGGCTGGAAAGAAGAAGAAATGGGAACGTTATGGTTTAATGAGTACAGAATTATAGATGATGATGATGAACTTGCTCTGGAGGTGGATGTGGTAATGATAGCACAACAATGTATGTGCATTTAATGCCACTGAACTGCCCAATTAAAAATGGTTAAAATGGTAAATTTTCTGTTGGTGTTTTTTATCACAATACAAAACTGTAAGGGATCTATCCTGATGGGGGAGCTTTGAGTGAAGCATATTTGCAATTATTATTCACATGACAACTTCACATTAGCATAACTGACGCTACTCTGTTTTGGAACTAGAAAGTCTAAAAATGAAACAGGAATTTTAACCCAATGCATGGTTTTCATTAGAGGTTGAACGATGTTTTACCAAAAAATAAATAAATAAATAATTCATCCTTCCATTTTCTTGAGAACAAGTTGCCAGTTAAACAACAATAGGACCTAGCAGAGCAAACTCCCGAACAAATCACAAGAACCTTCCAAGCATTCTGTGTTAGACTTGTCTGGGAGCACCCGGTAACCCTGCTCACTCACATTCATGAAGTTGAAGCCAACGCTTTAGCAAATCATTCCTAAAGATTTCTAACGTAGCAGCCCTTTAGCCTAGTGTCCCACATTGGAGGGCCTCAGTTTGATATCCAACTCCGGCTCCTGACTCCAGCTTCCTACTTACATAGACTTAGAAATAGGGAGGGCTCAAGTGTTTCGGTTCCTGTCGGTCACACAGGAGACCTGGACTGTGTCTCTGGCTCCCAGTTTTATCCCCAGACCAGTTTCAGCTGTCATGAACACTGGGAGACTGAACCAGCAGATGGGGGGAGATCCCTCCCTCTCTCTCTGCATCTCAAATAAATATTTTTTTTTAAATAAAGCTGGAGGCATCACAATACCAGATTTCAGACATACTATGGGGCAGTTATCAAAACAGCATGGTACTGGTACAGAAACAGATGGATAGACCAATGGAACAGAATAGAAACACCAGAAATCAATCCAAACATCTACAGCCAACTTATATTTGATCAAGGATCCAAAACCAATCCCTGGAGAAAGGACAGTCTATTAAATAAATGGTGCTGGGAAAATTGGATTTCCACGTGCAGAAGCATGAAGCAAGACCCCTACCTTTCACCTTACACAAAAATTCACTCAACATGGATTAAAGACTTAAATCTACAACTCGACACCATAAAATTATTAGAGAGCATTGGAGAAACTCTGTAAGATATAGGTACTGGCAAAGACTTCTTGGAAAATACTCCAGAAGCACAGGCAGTCAAAGCCAACATTAACATTTGGGATTGCATCAAATTGAGAAGTTTCTGTACTGCAAAAGAAACAGTCAGGAAAGTGAAGAGGCAACCAACAGAATGGGAAAAAATATTTGCGAACTATGCAACAGTTAAAGGGTTGATAACCAGAATCTACAAAGAGATCAAGAAACTCCACAACATCAAAACAAACAACCCACTTAAGAGATGGGCCGAGGACCTCAATAGACATTTTTCAAAAGAGGAAATCCAAATGGCCAACAGACACATAGAAAAATGTTCAAGATCACTAGCAATCAGGGAAATGCAAATCAAAACCACAATGAGGTTTCATCGCACCCCAGTTAGAATGGCTCACATTCAGAAATCTACCAACAACAGATGCTGGCGAGGATGTGGGGAAAAAGGGACACTAACCCACTGTTGGTGGGAATGCAAACTGGTTAAGCCACTATGGAAGGCAGTCTGGAGATTCCTCAGAAACCTGAAGATAACCCTACCATACAACCCAGCCATACCACTCCTTGGAATTTACCCAAAGGAAATGAAATTGGCAAACAAACAAGCTGTCTGCATATTAATGTTTATGGCAGCTCAATTCACAATAGCTAAGACCTGGAACCAACCCAAATGCCCATCAACGATAGACTGGATAAAGAAATTATGGGACATGTACTCTATAGAATGCTATACAGCAGTCAAAAACAACGAATTCCGGTCATTTGCAACAAGATGGAGGAATCTGGAAAACATTATGCTGAGTGAATTAAGCCAGTCCCAAAGGGACAAATATCATATGTACTCCCTGATCGGCAACTAACTGAAAGAGGAAACCTGTTGAAGTGAAATGGACACTATGAGAAACAGTGACTTGATCAGCTCTTGTACTGACTGTTGATGTACAATGTAATACTTTATCCATTTTAGTATTTTCTCTTTGTTTTGTTCTAGTACTATTGATTGAACTCTGTGATTAACACACAATTATTCTTAGGTGTTTAAATTTTAACTGAAAAGCGATCCCTGTTAAATATAAGAGTGGGAATAAGAGAGGGAGGAGATGTACAATTTGGGACATGCTCAATCGGACTTGCCCCAAATGGTGGAGTTAGAATCATGCCAGGGGATCCCAAAAAATCCCATCAAGGTGGCATGTACCAATGACATCTCACTAGTCCAAGTGATCAATTTCAGTTCACAATTGATCACACTGATAGGTCTAAGAGTCAAAGGGATCACACAAACAAGACTAGTGTCAGCTAATACTAGCTGATAGAATCAAAAAGGGAGAGAACGATCCATCATGGGAAGCGGGATACACAGTAAACTCATAGAATGGCAGACAATGAAGATCCAAAAGAAATGAGGGATCCCAAGATAACAGATGCTATGCTCAAGAAGTAAGCATTGCGGGGCCAGCGCTGTGGAGCAGTGGGTTAATGCCCCGGTCTGAAGTGCCAGCATTTCATATGGGTGCCGGTTCTAGTCACAGCTGCTCCTCTTTCCATCCAGCTCTCTACTATGGCCTGGGAAATGCAGTGGAGGATGGCCCATGTCTTTGGGCCCCTGTACCAGCGTGGGAGACCTGAAGGAAGCTCCTGGTTCGTGGCTTCAGATTGGTGCAGCTCCGGCCAATGAGGCCATCTAGGGAGTGGACCAGCGGGTGGAAGACCTCTCTGTCTCTACCTCTTTCTGAAACTCTTTCAAATAAATAAAAATAAATCTTTTTTTTTTAAAAAGTAAACATTGACTCACGGATCTACATATCAAGAGAAATTTATGCACTCATGAAAATGAACCCAGGGGTTTAAAGGAAGTTGCATATGTGCCATCTTTCCAGAGCAGGGGCAGTATTCATGGAGCCAGAATAAATTAGAAAGTTGCACTATGCAGATCAAGTTGAATTATTGGCCTGGAAGCATAAGAAACTAAAAAGATGCAAAATAATCAGGAAGCAGTGATGATGGTCAATTAAGAATGGAAAAGTTTGGGGCCAGTATTGTGGTGCAGAGAGTAAAGCCGCCTCCTGTGGTGCCAGCATATGGGTGCTGGCTCAAGTCCCAGCTGCTCCACTTCCGATCCAGTTCTCTGCTGTAACCTGGGAAAGCAGTAGAAGATGGCCCAAGTGCTTGGGCCCCTGCACCCGCAGGGGAGACCTGGAAGAAGCTCCTGGCTTCTGGCTTCGGATCAGTGCAGCTCCAGTCATTGTGACCAACTGGGGAGTGAACCAGCAGATGGAAGACCTCTCTCTCTGCCTCTCCTTCTCTGTGTAACTCTGACTTTCAAATAAATAAATAAACCTTTTTAAAAAATGAATGGATAAGTACCCATTTGTAAATTTTTGTGGACCTATTAATATTTTAAGACATAAAACTACAAATAATTATGATGTAAATGGGAGTAATAACAATTAGTATTGTTTGCTTACCATGTGGTTTTTATTTTATAAACTTTTATAAACTTCAACTGGGGCTAGCATTGGTGTGCAGCAGGTTAAGCTGCTGACAGCAATGCCAGCATCCCACATGAGCACCAGTTCAAATCCCAGCTGTTCCCCTTCAATCCAGCTCCCTATTAATGTGCCCAGGAAAGCAGTGGAAGAAGGTCCAAGTACTTGGGTCCCTGCCCCCCATGTGGGAGACCTGGATGGAGTGCAAGACTCCTAGCTTTGTCCTGACCAAGCACTGGTTGTTGCAGTCATTTGCGGAGTGAACCAGAAAATGGAAAATCTCTCTCTCTCTCTCTCTCTCTCTCTCTCTCTCAACTCTTTCTGTCACTCTGCCTTTCAAATAATAAATATTTTTTTCCAAATTGTCTTTACTTTTATCACCCAAGTGATGGTATAACACTACAGCAAGAAAAAAAATTTTTTTCAGCTAATTGACACATATTCTGCACCAGATTTTATAAAATAAATCACATCTAAGTGTTGCTAGAAATGTGCAAGGGGAACTTCAGAAAGCTTGAGGAAAAACAGAATTAGAAGGATGAGATTAGGGATGGACATTAGGAGCAGCAGTGAAGATAGCTGTTGGGACGCCTGCATTCCAGATCAGACTACCTGAGCTGCAGTTCCAGCTTTGCTTTCCCTCACATCATCTCGCTAATGAGCACCCTGGGAGTAGCAGGTGATGGCTCACATGCTTGGTCCCTGCCACCCATGCAGGAGACCTGGGTCAAGTCCTGGACTCCAGGTTTTGGCCTGCCCCAGCTCAGGCTATTGCAGACATTTGGGGAGTGAACCAGCAGCTGAAAGAGCTCTCTGTATCTGCCTGTCTGTGTATGTGTCTGTCTGTCTGTCTTTATGATTCTCTGCGACTCAAATAGAAACAAATAAATAAAGAGGAAGAATTCCATGTTAAAAAAAAAAACAAGTATGAATTCATTTTGATGTAAACAACTATTTTGGTGCCAAAATATTTTTCATAATTTGAAAATGCATATTATGAAAAAACTATGCATGGATTTCTTCCCCCCCCATAAGTTCTTTTTTTATTATTTAATAAATATGAATTTACAAAGTGCAACTTTCATATTGTTGTGGCTCCCCCCCACAACCTCCCTCCCTCCCGCAGGCCTCCCCTCTCCCACTCCCTCTCCCATCCAGCCCTTCATCGAGTTTCATTTTCAATCACCTTGATATACAGAAGATCAACTTAGTATACACTAAGCAAGGATTTCAACAGGCTGCACTCACACAACCGCACAAGGTATAGGGGATTGTTCAACTAGTAGTGTTGTTTTTAAGTTTCATAGTAAAACACATTAAGGACAGAAATCCTACATGGGGATCCTGTACTCAGTGACTCCTGTTGTTGATTTAACAATTGGCAGTCTTATTTATGACATCAGCAATCACCCGAGACTCTTGCTATGAGCTATCTAGGCTATGGAAGCCCCTTGAGTTCACCAACTCTGAACTTGTTTAGTCAAGGCCATATCAAAGTGGAGGTTCCTTCCTCCCTTCAGAGAAAGGTGCCTCCCTCCTTGATGGTCTGTTCCTTCTGCTGGGGTCTTGTTCACCAGGATCTTTCATTTAGATTGTTTTTTGCCACCGTGTCATGGCTTCCCATGCCTGTGAGACTCTCATGGACCTTTTAGCCAGATCCGAATGTCCCAAGGGTTGATTCTGAGGCAGGAGTGCTGTTTTGGGCATTTGCCATTCTATGAGTCTGCTGTGTGTCCTGCTTCCCCCGCAGGATCATACTCTCCCTTTTAATTCTATCCTTCATTGTTTGCTTACACTGGTCTTATTTGTGAAATCTCTTCGACACTTACCCTATCTTTTTTTTTTTTTTTTTTTTTTTTTTTTTGACAGGCAGAGTGGACAGTGAGAGAGAGAGAGAGAGAGAAAGGTCTTCCTTTTGCCGTTGGTTCACCCTCCAATGGCCGCCGCGGCCGGCGCGCTGCGGCCGGCGCACCGCGCTGATCCGATGGCAGGAGCCAGGAGCCAGGTGCTTTTCCTGGTCTCCCATGGGGTGCAGGGCCCAAGCACCTGGGCCATCCTCCACTGCACTCCCTGGCCACAGCAGAGGGCTGGCCTGGAAGAGGGGCAACCGGGACAGAATCCGGCGCCCCGACCAGGACTAGAACCCGGTGTGCCGGCGCCGCTAGGCGGAGGATTAGCCTAGTGAGCCGCGGCGCCGGCCCTACCCTATCTTTTTTATCGGTTGTGTATTTATACTTATCACTTTACCAAGTGCATTGGCATTGGTACCCGCCTCCTTGGTAAGATTGAGCTGAAATTCCCTGGCACATTTCTAGTTCCACCATTGGAGGTAAGTCCAAGTGAGCATGTGTCGACCTATATATCTCCTCCCTCTCTTATTCTCACTCCTATGTTTGACAGAGATCACTTTTCTATTAATTTTAAACACCTAAGAATGATTGTGCAATGATTACAGAGTTCAACCAGTGGTCTTATGTAGAACAAACAGAGCAACAACAACAACAACAATACTAAAAGGAATTGCATTGAACTTGTAAATTGCTTTTGGGAGAATGGACATTTTGATGATATTGATTCTTCCAATCCATGAGCATGGCAGGTTTTTCCATTTTTTTGTGTCATCTTTCTTTAGTGTTTTGTAATTTTCATTATAGAGGTCTTTGACATCCTTGGTTAAATTTATTCCAAGGTACTTTATTGCTTTTGTGGCTGTCATGAATGGGATTAATCTTAGAAGTTCTTCCTTGGCCCTGGCATTATCTGTGTATACAAAGGCTGTTGATTTCTGAGCATTGACTTTGTATCCTGCTACTTTACCAAACTCTTCTATGAGTTCCAATAGTCTCTTATAGGAGTTTATCGGGTCCCCTATATATAGTGTCATGCCATCCGCAAATAGGGATAGTTTAATTTCCTCCTTTCCCATTTGTATCCCTTTAATTTCTTTTTCTTGCTTGATGGCCCTGGCTAACACTTCTAGGACTATACTGAATAGAAATGGTGAGAGTGGGCATCCCCATCTGGTGCCAGTTTTCAATGGAAATGCCTCCAACTTTTCCCCATTCAATATGATTCTGGCCATTGGTTTATCATAGACTGCCTTAATTGTGTTGAGGAATGTTCCTTCTAACCCTAATTTGCTTAGGGTTTTCATCATGAAAGGGTGTTGTATTTTGTCAAATGCTTTTTCTGCATCTATTGAGATAATCATATGATTTTTGTTTCTCAATTTATTAATGTGATGTATTACATTGACTGACTTTCGAATATTGAACCATCCCTGCATACCAGGGATAAATCCCACTTGATCCGGGTGAATGATCTTTCTGATGTGCAGTTGGATTCGGTTTGCCAAAATTTTGTTGAGTATTTTTGCATCTACGTTCATCAGGGAGATAGGTCTCTAGTTTTCTTTCTCTGTTGTGTCTTTTCCAGGCTTAGGAATTAAGGTGATATTGGCTTTGTAGAAAGAATTTGGGAGGATTCCCTCCCTTTCAATCATTTTGAATAATTTGAGAAGAACTGGGGTTAGTTGTTCTCTAAATGTCTGGTAAAATTCAGCAGTGAAGCCATCTGGTCCTGGGCTCTTCTTTTTCGGTAGTGTGCTTATTACTGATTCAATTTCTTCCATGGTTATGGGTCTGTTTAGATTTTCTATATCTTCACAGTTCAGTTTAGGAAGGTTGTATGTGTCCAGGAATCTGTCCATTTCTTCCAGGTTCCCAAATTTGTTAGTATACATCTCTTTGTAGTGGTTTCTGATGATTTTTTTATTTCTGTTGTGTCTGTTGTTACATTTCCATTACTATCTTCGATTTTACAGATTTAGGACTTCTCCTTCTCTCATCCTTTTAACTCTATTTTGCACAAAAATGTTGAAGTGCCTTCCTATGTCCTTGTCATTTCTGCCATTCACATGTTCCAAGCAGGTGAATTACAGGCCCAGGCCGGGTTGTCTGGAGAGCAGCTTCTTAATCGCATCCGCGGTCGTGCAGACCTGCCCTTGTTCCCTCACTGAGCAGAGTAAACCTGGAGACACCCTCATGTAAAGGCGGGGGAGTGACTCTGCCCTGCACTCATCCTATCACCTTTAGAAAAATCTATGCAGCAGTATCCTGGGGTTCATTTCAAAGTGAAAATGCCCAATTCTCAGCAGTAACTTGAGGCAGGAAAACATGTTGGGAGGAGAATGGCGCAGGTGTGATGAAGGTGTGCGTGCCTGCCGAGGTTAAGTAGCTGGGGAAGAGATATCCCCTGTTTCAGAGAATGCCAAGAGTTCAGGGGTTATCCATACAAGGCCAACTCATTTTTATACCTGGCAGCAGGGTGGATTCCTTTCACTGGAACTAAATAATGCCCCAAAGAGAATGTGTTTCCCTCACACGAGAGAGAACTCAGGGTATTTTACTCAGTCTGGCTCCATTCCAGGATAAGAATTCGACCTCTAATTGTCAAGAGAGCCATCTTTAAGAAGCATGTTATCATGGATAAATCCTCCATCACCATGGGCCTCAAGCCCTAAGACTTGCTTTACAAATATTTAAGGGTTGAAAAAAGTCCATACTACATCCTACTATATTCAGTAGTAGTTTTATTTCACCGATTTTAAAAAATACAGCTAACTGGGTAACCCATCAAGACGTTCTTTGTTGCATTGCTCCCCTGGAACTCTCTGAAAGTGGAGGGAGACAGATCTTTTTAAAGATGAAGGTGCTTTGTGAACACGACCTCTTCAGAATGAAAGCATGTTTAAGCCTCAGTCTCTATTGAAGAGAAAGACCTTTTTGGAAGGGTGATAGGAAGCTTGAGTTTGGTATTTTGGGCCTGGTTTGGTTTGTGCTCTCCTTTGGTTAAAAGAATAAGAGGGTAGCCTATTACACAGGTGTTCTAAGCGTAGCCTGGCTATATTCAACCTAAAGTACTTTATCACTTTGGGTACACGGGACGAGCAGCTGAAATTGATGACTTCTGCAGCTGAAGTTAGAAGGAAAAGGTTCTGCATAACCTTTGATATTAATATTAAAAGCATTAGCCATCCCAATTTGCAAAGTACAAGGGAAATTCAAAAGATTCATAGAAAATGGGGCTGGTGCAGTAGTATAGCAGGTAAAGCCACCACCTGCAGTGCTGGCATCCCATATGTGCTGCGGTTTGAGAAGCAGCTGCTCCCCTTCCAATCCAACTCTCTGTTATAGCCTGAGAAAGTAATAGAAGATGGCCCGGGTCCTTGGGCCCCTGCATCCACATGGGAGACCTGGAAGAAGCTCCTGGCTCCTGGCTTCAAATAGGCCCAGCTCCGGGCCGTTGCGGCCATTTGGGGAATGAACCAGCAGATGGAAGACCTCTCTCTCTGCCTCTGTCTTTCTGTAACTCTGCCTTTCAAATAAATAAATAAATCTTCTTTAAAAATTCATAGAAAATGAATTTAAAATGTAAGCTTATTTTGGTGCAAAAATATTTTGAAATCCATGCATGTTGAAGACACACCGAAAAAGTTCATGGAAATGTTCATTATGAAAAAAAATTACACCTGGATTTCAAAATTTTTTGCGCCAAAGCAAACTTAGCTTTTAATTCCATTTTCCAGGAACTTTTTGAAGTGACCTCATATTTCCAGAAATAATAACTATCAAGTGGCACATGCTCACTGCCCTGCTTAATAAAACCTCCACTTTATTGACAAGTAACAATAATTGTTTCAGTAGTGAACATTCCCTGAGCAATGACATCATACTGGGCACTGGGCACTGGGCTCAGTGCTCTGTATATAAAGCTCAGATCATCCTTATGAAATAGGAATAGGGTCTCCATCATACAGAGGGAAAATGGGAGATGAGATCACTGATGATTTACCTAGTCACGTGGTCGTGAAGATGCAGGCTGACTTCCATATCCCAGGCTCCTCTCTGAGATGCAGCACTGGCTTCTCCCTGCACTCAAGAGTGAAAGCACACCCACGTTACCCCTGGGAAGACACTCTCCATGACTCAGTGCCCCGTGTCTATCCTGCATGCACCTTGCAGCCTGTCTGCTTTCCTAGCCAGGGATGACGGGAATTTAGGACACCCTAGGACATCTTCTAGAATGCAGATTCTGATTCACAGGACCTCAGGCTCAGGCACAGCCTAGGATTCTGCACTCCCAAGAAGATCCCCAGATGTCTTAGATGATGCTGGGTCCAGAGTACACTTTGAGGAATGAGGGTGCACATGAAATCAGATGTTAGGCTGAGAAGTGGCATCTCCAACACCAGACAAGTTGGATCATGTCGTGAAGCAGAACGTATGTCAAACACTTGAGGAAAGCGCTCCCAGGACACCCATTTCTTCTTCTGGAAGAAAAAAGCCACAGCCCCAGGTAGCAGTTGGACTTGCCATCGCCCTTTGCTCTCAGAGTAGCTGGAGGCCAAATCTGGATGAGCATTTGGGGCACTGGGTTTAGGATTTTCATGAGTTGTACAAAAGTAGTGAACAGGGGCTGGCATTGTGGTGCAGCTGGTTCAGCAGCTGCTTGTGATGCGGGCATTCCATATCAGAGCATCGTTCAGTCCTGGCTGCTCCATATCCAATCCAGTTCCCTCCTGGTGTGTTCAGTGACAGATGACCCAAGTACTTGAACCCCTGCCATCCATGTGGGAGACCTGGTTAGAGTTCCTGGTTCCTGGCTTTGACCTGATCCAACCCTGTTGTAGTCATTTGCAGAGTGAATCAGGAGATGGAAGATTCTTTGCTCTCTCTCTCTCTCTCCCTCTCTCTCTCTCAATGTGTGTGTGTCTCCTTTTCTTTCTGATGTAATGCCTTTTAAAGAAATAAATCTTTATTAAAAGTGATCAATTAATTAAATACATTCTTATAGTCTCACAAGAACTACTAGACAGCCAATGTCATTGCAAAACAGTGCGTAGAGGCATTAAAAGATGTTTCCAGTATGTTTTAAGTGGAAAGAGATGATTGTAAAGCAATGTATATTATGAAGAAATGCTTGAAGGATCTACAACCAATTTTTATTAATTTTTTAAAATTTTTTGAAGATTTATTTTGTTTGAAAAGTGGATTGATAGGAAGTAGGGGAGAGAGGGAGAGAAATACATACAGAGAGAGAGATCTTCCATCTGTTGATTCATTCCAAATGGCTACAATGGCCAAGGCTGGTCAGGCCAAAGCCAGGAACCTGGAGATCCACCCACTCCTCCCACATGGGTGGCAGAGGACCAATTACTTGGACTATCCTTTGCTGCTTTCTCAGATACATTAGTGGGTAGATTAATTGGAATCAGAGCAGTCAGGACTTGAACAAGTACTACCAGCTATTATTTGAGGGGAAAAATATAATATGTAATTTTTTGAGAGACCAAGAAGCAAAGAGAATCTCCATTCACTAGTTCACTTCCCAAATGCTCACAACAACATGGGGCTGGGCCAAACTGAAGCCTGGAGCTAGGAGCCAAGAACTCCATCCAGATCGCCCACGTGGATAGTAAGACCAAACTACTTCAGCCATCACCTACTCTCTCCAAGAGTGCACATTAGCAGAAAGTTGGAATTGGGAGTGGAGCCAGAACTCAACCCAGGTACTCTGACCTGTGATGCAGGCATCCCAACCCAGCATCTTAACCACAATGCAAAATGCCTGCCCCAATGTTTTGATACATAATGTTAAAAATTACTCTGTGGTGGCATGTACCAATGCCATCTCACTAGTCCCAGTGATCAATTTCTGTTCACAATTGATTGTAATGATAGGACTAAGAACCAAAGGGATCACATAAACAAGAATAGTGTCTGCAAATACTAGCTGATAGAATCAAAAAGGGAGAGAATGGTCCAACATGGGAAGTAAGATACACAGCAGACCCATAGAATGGCAAATGTCCTAACAGCACTCTGGCCTCATAATCAGCCCTTAAGGCATGCAGATCCGGCTGAAAAGCCCATGAGAGTATTTCAGGCATGGAAAGCCAAGACACTCTGGAAAAAAAAAAACAAACCTAAATGAAAGATCTCCACGAGTGAGATACCAGTGGAAAGAATGGGTCATCAAAGAAGGAGGTACCTTTCTCTGAAGGGAGGAGAGAACTTCCACTTTGACCATGGCCTTGTCTAAATATGATCAGAGTCAGTGGACTCAGGGGGCTTCCATAGCCTTGGAAACTCATGACAAGAGCCTAGGGTGATTCCTGATGCCATAAACAAGAGTGTCAATTTGTTAAGTCAACAACAGGAGTCACTGTGCACTTACTCCTCATGTAGGATCTTTGTCCTTAGTGTGCTGTACATTGAGATCTAATGCTATAACCAGTACTCAAACAGTATTTTTCACTTTATGTTTCTGTGTGGGAGCAAACTGTTGAAATCTTTACTTAATGTATGCTCAACTGATCTTCTGTATATAAAGAGAATCGAAAATGAATCTTGATATGAATGGAAGGGGAGAGGGAGTGGATAAGGAGAGGGTTGCGGGTTGGAGGGACGTTATGGGGGGGAAGCCATTGTAATCAATATTCTGTACTTTGGAAATTTATATTCATTAAATAAAAGTTAAAAAAAAGAAATTCAGAGTATTTTTAAATGTAAAGGATAAAATTAATTAAAATGATCAAACTTTTAAAAAAATCTCTAGAAAAGTAACTATAGAAAGTGAATGAAAATTACTGTACTTAATAATATGTAAAAGGGATTATTGATTTTTGGAGCTTGATCAAGTTTTTTGAAAAGTTTTATGTTTTTACAAGTGGCTTCGGTGCCATATTCACTGCATTATAGATGTCACTGATTAGAAAGGTAGAAACAGAACCATGGCTTCTTTTTTTTTTTTTTTTACCTGTTTTTATCTCTTCCTTGTTTTCCACACAACACAAATTTTAGAATTCTTACTATATATCACACCATGCGTTATATGGATAAATGAGATCCCAGAACTGAAGAATGTCATTTTCTAATTGGAAATAAGAGCAAATCCAAAAGAGTGGTTAAATATGTGAGCCATCAAAAATATAAAAGCACTAAAAATTGACCACAATAAGTTATATAAATGGTGTTTGATAAAGCCTACCAATAAATATTTTTTTTGTATTAAAAAATTACTCTGTTCTGGTTCTACCCCTGAAATCCATGATAATTCTTAACATCACTGAAGGTGGCATAGCCAGAAGTTGTAGACCCCTCAACACAAGCAATGGAAGCAAACAGAATCATCTATGGCATAGTCTTGCAGAAATGATGAACCTGAACCTAACCGACCTACTAAAACTAACTTCTAATTATAGGAAATACAGTGGGTAGAGGGGCAAGTCAAATGATTGAACAAGGAAGCCAACAGACAAATCCAACATGTGAGACACACGACAGGAAAACTGACCGAGTTTCTGTAACAAGAACATGAAGGGGGATGGTCTGCGCTATAGTCAAAGAGACTCAAGAGCCATTATGAACAAGTGCAATGTGTGGTATATTTATGGAGCATTAAGACTGATCTCTGGGTCTGGCGCTATTGTGTAGCAGATAACCTGTGGTGCCAGCACTCCATTTGGGCATGGGTTCAAGATCAGGTAGCTCCCTGCTTAGGTGCCTTGGAAAGCAACAGAGGATGGCCCAAGTGCTTGGGGTCCTGCACCTGCATGGGAGACTCGGAGGATTCTCCTGGATCCTAGCTTGGATCCACCCAGCTCCAGGAGTTGCAGCCATTGTGGAGTGAGCCAGCAGATGGATGTTCTCTCTTTCTCTCTGTCTCTCCTTTTGTCTCTCTGTAACCCAGCCTTTCAAGTAAACAAATAAATCTTAAGGGAAGAAAGAGGAAGAGGAGGAGAAGGAAGAAGAAAAATGAGGAGGAGGAGGAGGAGAACAGGTCTGTGAGCTCATAACATGCATGTGCTGAAGCCCAGGCATTTGGAGGTGGGGCCTGTGGGAGTTAATTAGGTGTAAGGGAGGTCGTGAGAGCAGAGTGCCCATTATGGGATTGGTGCCCTTCCAAGAAAAGAAGAGACCAGAGCATGGATCCCTCTGCCACGTGACCACACAGCAAGAAAGCATCCTGAAGTTTTCCCAAGCTCCCAAATTCTGAAAAATAAATGTTGTTTGAGCCACCCTCCCTAGGATATTTTGTTTTAGTAGCCTGAACTGACCAAGACATGGAACTTCAGCTAAACAAATCAAGTGTAAGAAAGCATTTTTTAAACAACTAGGAAAATTTTATTATGGGAATAATACTAATTATTAAGTGTGCAAGTGGCAGTGTGATTATAAAACAAAATTGTCCTATCTTTTAAAGATGCAGCCTAAAGTAGGTGGGAATAAAATTTAATTATGGAAAAAGATATTTAAATGCCCTTAACAAATATTTTATAAATTGATAGTTTGAGAAAAGCAGCAAAATATCAATAACAGTTGAATCTCGTTGATGAATAAGTAAGTGCCAACTAGAATTTTTCCCCCTGCTTTTGTGTATTCAAGATTTTTCACAATAAAATATGTGAGCAGAGTTTCTAATTTTTCTCCACTAAATAAGATGCTGGAGAACACTAGGATGCAGATCTCTCTGAGACATACAGATATTTTAAGCTGAAGGGAAAAGCATTCTCTATGCCCACTGAGCTTCAAGATGCTTAATCCAAACTCACTTGAATAATCAGGACAGCTGTAGGGCTATCTGGATTGCAGGCTCTGAGGAGAGAGAATATCAACATTGTGACGAAGCTGTGTAGTTACCAGCAAAGCTCGGATTCTGAATTCAGAAACAATTCATCCAGGTTAAGAAAATAATGAGGATAATAACTAACATGTGTATAGTGCTTTGTGGCTTATCTGTATTTGCAAGTCCATCATTTGATTTTATCTCCATTTAATCTCCTCTACTTCCATTTTAAGCTGTAAAGATTACTTTCTATCGCTGATAGAGATTTCTGCAGACTCATTCAGCAAATACATAACACATGCCAGGCACTGGGCTGGGAGCTGGGCATGCAGGGGAGAAACGTCCTTGAACTTCCACCCTGGATTAATCAACCTTCGGTGCTGGAGAAGGGAAGCCGCTCACCAATCACAGCACAGTTAGACTCCGGGTTGAGTAATGAGGCCCACATTTTGGGCAAAGATGGTTAGTTCTATGGAGCTGATGGAATAAAGTGGTAAGAGTTGGCTTAAAAAAGGAAAGACGGAAGACGAGAAAACTGACTTTTGACTCAATAAGAGACGTTTTCAACACTGAGCGCTGGCCAGCGGGCAGGGCGGCTAATGTGAGCGCCCGGGACCTCATCATCCTGCACGGATGTTCTCAGCCACTCTTCCCTCCTTAGTTCTGGCAAGAATTCCCGTGAGTCCCCACTCCTGAGACCCCAAACATCACCACTCTCTTCTGAACTCTTGGGCAGCAACTATCTCACTCTTCAGGGCCTGCAACACTTTGCCTCCTCCACAAAGACACATGCCAGGACTGGATGGCGACTGCCTCAACTTACCTGCACCACCACCACCCGCCCAGCCAGAAAGATGATGGCATCCTCCATGTCTCCTCCTCTTAGAGACGGTCGTTGCTCACCTGTGGCCAAGGTGAGACACATCTCCCTGCCGGTGCCCTTTAACCCCCGGCCCTACCCTTCTGGAATCCGGCCTGTCAGTCCTGCTGTTGCTTGGTTTTGCTGGACACAGATTTCATAATTGTCTTATGAAAGCTCTAGACTTTCTCACCAAAAAAAAAAAATACAGTATGCAGCTTACATTGTTGCACAGAACTTGGGAGGCGAGTATTAGCGCTCACCTCCTGAATTCCTGCCTTCTTCCTCACTACTGTCTCCCCAGTTACCAGGACAAACACGGAAGTGCTAAAAAAAAATTCCCCTCGTTTATAACAGCCCCTTCCAACTGCACTAACACCTAGTGTTCCTGTCCCCTAACTGTATTGAATCTGTCCCTCCTCTCACTTCCTCTGCACCTCCCACCTTAGTGCAAACCCTTAGTGTCTGTCCCCTGGGATATCCCAGCAAGCTCAAACATGTCTCCAGTCTCCCCTCACTCCTTTCAACTACTCTAGCAACAAGTTGGCTTTTTCTCCTCCACATTTTTTTTTTTTTTGACAGGCTGAGTGGACAGGGAGAAAGGTCTTCCTTTCCGTTGGTTCACCCTCCAATGGCCGCTACAGCTGGCACGCTGCAGCTGGCACACCGCGCTGATCCGATGGCAGGAGCCAGGTGCTTCTCCTGGTCTCCCATGGGGTGCAGGGCCCAAGCACTTGGGCCATCCTCCACTGCACTCCCGGGCCACAGCAGAGAGCTGGCCTGTAAGGGGAGCAACCGGGACAGAATCCGGCACCCCGACCGGGACTAGAACCTGGTGTGCCAGCGCCGCAAGGCAGAGGATTAGCCTAGTGAGCCACGGCGCCAGCTCTCCTCCACATTTCTAAAATGTGAATCTGAATATGTCATCCCCCAGCTTAGAATCCCTCAATTCACAGTGGTTGGAGGTGGAAGCCACTCTAGTGTCCATCAACAGAAGAGAGGAGAAACAAAATGTGTACAGTAGAATATTATACAGCCTTAAAGGAAAGGAAATTCTGATACCTGCTACAACATGCATGAACCAGGGCAGGATGCTAAGCAAAATAAGCCAGCCCCAAGAGGACAAAAAACATATGACTCCACTTATATAAGGTCCCTAGAGCAGTCAGATTCAGAGGCCAAAAGCACAATGGTGGTTGCAAAGGGCTGTGGGCGTTTTTTTGTTATTGTTTAAGGGGTGCAGAGACTCATTTAAGACGATGGAAAAGTTCTAGAGATAGGTAGATGGTGATGACTGCCAAACAATGTGAATGCATTGAATGCCACAGAACCATACCTTGAAAATGGTCCATGCTATACTACATGTATTTTACCACAATTTAAGAAAACAAAAAACTGATAGCTCTCTGTCACCTGAAGTTGAATACTAAATTCCTCAAAGTAACAATAAAATCAGGATCTAGTCCCTACCTGCCCCTCCAGCTTCTGCTCACGGGCACATGAAGTGACACTAAGTGATTTGCTGTGTCTGTAAACCAGCCTGGTCCCTGTCTCCTCCCCAGCTGTGCCCAAACCTCACCCCTCTGCCTTGGGAGTCCTTCTGTGCAGGACCCCTTCCAGCAAGGGCTCATACCCACACTGCCTAACCTTAACTCCTTGCTCTGCTGCTCTCTGCCTGCACCAGCCTTTACCTGCCCTCTCCAGCCTTTACCTGCCCTCTCCATCCTTAATTTCCTAATCTGTGAAATGGGGGCAGTAAGCTAATAGTCTTGGTGAAGATTAAGCAAGTTAGCACAGGGAAAGCATTTTGAGTTGGGCCTGGACCACAGTTTGCATCTAATATGTCACTGTTTGTCTGCCATGAGAATGACACCTGATTCGGAAGGTATTTATGAGAGTCTCATGGGCATGGAGCCAACCATGTCCTCTTCACCATCACCCCAGGAGGAGCTGGCTGCTCCCTCCTCTGGATTCCTTTCAAACACTTTCATTTCTTTTAAAGAAATTACAGCATCACTTTAGAAAGGACTGCCTCATTAAACTGTGAACTGGAAACCAGAAATTGGCATCTCTCATGTTGCCATGGTACCACAATACCCCCTGGCAGGTGGCACACCTTGCAAACAGTGAGGGAAGTTGGCTGGGTTAATGAGTCCACATTGTACAGGGAATTCCTACATGGAGTGCAATACCGGATTCAGTGTCCCTGAGGTCTGGGAGACATCAAGCTTACGAAACCAAGACTTCTGCATGTCCATGTTAAAGGTCTACTCATCATCTTGGCTCATTCACTGCAGACAAGAAAAAAAAAAAGACAGGCTTGAGAGGGAGGGTGTGCTTGCCTCCACTGTACTGTCAGAGCAAAGTGCAGCCCGCCTGACCTCTGACAGATGAGCAGGTGGACCTCTCAGAACTTCAAGTATTCTTAGCCCCAGCGGTCAAGATACCAATCAGCATGCCTGCGACCCACGTCGGAGTACCGACATGCAATGACTGGCTCCAGACTCCAGTTGCCTGCTAATGCAGACCCTGTGAGGTAGCAGTGCTGGATCCAATAGTTAATTGGGCCCCTGCCACCCACATGGGAGGCCTGGGGTGCGTTACCAACTCCTGCCTTCAGCCCTGGCTCAGCCTGAGCCATTTCAAGCATTTGAGGAGTGACCCAGTGAATGAGCTTGCTTGCGCTCGCTCTCGCTCGCTCTCTCTCTCTCTCTCTCGTTCCTTCTCTCAAATAAGTAAATATGAAAAAGAAAAGGAAGGAAATTCTGCCACAATTCATTCATTGAGGAAATACCGATGGAGTGCTTTGAACCACACATTGAGGACACGGTGATAAGCAAATCCGTCTGGGTTCTGCGGACACAGATGTGTGCTCTAATATAGCTGAGGCCCTGTTTGTTCAAGTGACTCCACTTGCAAGACAACCGGATGTTCTGCACAGGTATGCTCTCCGTGCAGAACCCAGGTGGGAGAATTCCAGCCACTAAGCACATCCTCTAATTACTCAAATGGAGCCACTTCAATGCCAAGGTTATCACAGGACAATCATATCTGTAAAAGGATCTCCGCTCCCAGCTTCTAAGGAAGAGGTCTTTTTACCTCTCGTTCTGACATTACCTTGAACTACAGGTACAGCTAATGTTTCCATTTATGCCCCTGCCCCCACCCACCCTCTTCACAGGATATGTTAAGCCTCAGGAAGAATGCCTTAGTAAACATCGTTTTCTGTTTAAACATGTTAATAATTGCCGAATTTGGTTCAGGGGAATGTTTTATTATAATGGCTGTTAACAGGAAGGTCTCTAACTGTCAAATCACCTCACACACTTTGCGTGGAGCAAAATCTAGGTGTTCCAGGGGTGGTCTCAGGATTAGCAGTCAAAACAGAAAAAATACTGTCAGGGGGCAGAGCCAGGGAGAGAGAGCGCACGCCAAGTTCTTAAAGGAACAAATGACAGAGAATTTCAGATTCAAGACATGCTGGTACCTACTTCTTGCCTGGGTTCTTGGGAAGACCTGAGACTCTGCATTTGAAACAAGCTCCCGGGTGATCCCAATGCCCCAGGCTAGAGACTTGCACTTTGACAGACAAGGAGGTGCTGTAGCACGAAGAACTTTCCAGATGCATTTGGAAACATGGGTCTGTTCTGGAAGTTGGAGAACAGGTGCCAAAATACAGTCAGATGGAAGGAGTCAGTGCTGGTGCCCTGCACAGAATGGGCAGCCTGTTGTTCACAGTAGGCTGTAGTAGACTTTGGGAGTGGCTGGGAGGGAAGGGCTCCAAGGCTCCAAATGTGGGTGACGATGGAGGTGTGGAGACAAAACTTCCCTGGTTTGATCAGTACATGTTGTATGCTTGTGCATGTTCCAGGGGGCCACGATGTACCCCAGAGGCATGTGCATTGTTTTGGGTTAATCAAAATAATTTTTATAAATAGTGGTAACAACCTCATTTTTTTTTCTTCTCAGGTTTTAATAACTTAAGGGAAAAATACTGTGAACATCATTTCCCCAACCATAACTCACTGAGACTGTCTAATGGAGGATCTAAGTCTAAACTCTTGAGGAAGACATTGAATGAGAGCAGAACACAACAACATAGGGCAAAACCCAACGTGGGAACATGAAGAATGATGCCTCAGGAAAGAAGTCAAGTTTGCCTTCAGAAACCATGAACAACCAGGCCCCAGTCGGTCCCAACTTCTCAGCCATCCACCACCATTCTCCATCTAAACTGAGAAGGTTTTCAAGGTGAGGCTCAGATGTCCCTTATGTTTCAAACTAAATGAAAACCTAAAAGGACGGAAGTTCAACCTCTAATTATGCTTCACCACTACTTGGAAAGCCCTCTTATTAAAAGATTCCTTCGGTAGGGTGGGTATTCGGCCAAAGGGTTGAGCAACTATTTAGAGCCTCAACATCCTATGTGCCTGGGTTTGAAAGATCCAGCTCTGACTCCTGACTCCAGCTTCCTGCTGCTGCTGATCCTGGGAGGCAGCAAGGATGGTTCAAGTCCTTGGGTCCCTTCCGCCACCCAGGTGGTGGAAGACCTGCGTTGAGTCCTTGCCTCCCAGCTCCAGCCCTGGCCCAGCTCTGGGCTTGCCACTACTTGGAGAATGAACCAGTGGATGGGAGATGTCCCTGTTGTCTGTCTCCATCTCAAAAAAAAAAGTATTATTATTTTTATCATGCTCTGTTGTAAATATTTTTGTTAAATAAATAAATGCAATCTTCTATAATTTATATAAATCTAGGTTAGATGATCTTGAGTGAAAATCCCTTTTATCTTTCCTGTCAAACATTTGAGATCTTTTTTTGACTCTCCCAAATCTCAGAATCCATTAATCTGGACTTTATATGCCCCCAAGAAGTGAAGAAGTGGGCTGATGACCCCTGACCTCCAAAGCCTTCTACATCCTGGCCTTCCTTTCAAGCCTACTTCGCACCGAAATGGCCAGACACACTGACCGCAAATGACACACGAAGAACTGTGCCCTCCCCAATAAAATAAACTATCCCCAGTGCTCTGAAGCAGTCACATCACACGGGGCTGGTGGGCGCTGCAGCGGAAGGCGTGTCTGCACCGACACCTCCTCCAGGCAAGCCTGCAACTGTGCCAAAAGAAGCACAGTGGCTCTACACAGGGTCATTTCCTGATCTAATGTCACCATGTGGCCACAAGCAGGATGCAATCACAAGCCTGATCTACCTCCTTGATGCCTCCTTCTGCCTGCAGGGCTGTCCAGGTGATGCAATGTTCAAGGCATGCCCCTCCCCCACCCAGGGCAATGACAGAGTGCACAGGGCCCAGCCAAGGGCACAGCCAGAAGAGTACGCACACAGTTAATTAGCCCAGGAGGCACATGCCTATTGTTCTCCCGTATTCACGAGCAGGAACCTGATCAACCAAACGACCAGCCCACAGGGCAGAGCTCATGCATTCCAGCAATCTGGGCTGCCTGCCAACACCACCCGCCTGAAAGCTCCCAGCCCTGAAATCCAAACCCGAGGACCATTAGCCCAGGAGTGCTGCTTAATCACGTGCTGGGACCGAGGTGCATGGGAGAGAGGAGAGACAGAGGCCCCAGGAAAGCAAAGGCCATGCACCTCGGATCATGGCCCAAGTGTCAGAGGCCACCGACCACTCTGCTGTGCGTGCCAGGTGGCCCTGTTGCCCCCAACTTTTGACTTCCTTTTGCAGTGTCCCCAGTTTTCTGAGCCCTGGGACACTTTTACGCACACCTCAGTCTGAGATTGGGTTCACGGCTTTCGGGCGATTTTCTTCCCCTTGACAAGTGTTCCAAGTACCTGACTGCCAGCTCCAGGTGACAGTAACTCTACCTGTCATGGAGTAAGCAAGTGTCTGTCACCTGAAAATCTCCTCGAGGCAAGTACTGATATAAGTAGGGTGTTCAAAAAGCTCACAGAAAGTGTATTGTCTGAAAAATGTATGGCTTGACCTCAAAATGTTTTTGCATTGAAATAAATGCATCTTTTAATCCATTTCTATGACCTTTTTGGAATCACCTCATACACCCCAGTAAAGATTGTCATCACTTCTAGGGACCCAGGAGAGACCCTAAGCTTTGCAAAGAGGAAAAAAAACAAAAGGAGGAAGACATTAAGAAAACTGCAAAATGAGAACACATGATTCTCTTGAAGGCACCCTGACCACATCCTTTCCTCCACCTCAGAACACTGATGTGCCCTGTGTTCTCTCTCCCCGCTCTCCTTGACTTCCAGTGAGCCAGACCACAGAGAATGGGATCTGCAGGGACTCCCAATTACCCTGTAAGGGGAGTTTCCTCATCCCCCCCAGACCCTGGCCCTGCCATCGTCTCCGGGGCCACACCAGACACTGTTGACTGCTCTTCCTCCTTCGCCCAACACTCTTCTCTCCGCTGATTGCTTCTGCTGCCTCCCAGCTTCTAGGTCCTCCCTTGCCCTTCATGTCCCTGTGCCCTCAGCCATCCCAGAGAACAAACCTGCCTTCTGCAGAAGCCTTCGAAATCCACTTCTCCAGCTCACACATCCTCTCCAAACTTGTGGACAAACCAACCTCGATTTTAAGCCAACACCTCCCACCCACTGTGTCTGAGACAAAATTCATCCTCCCCACAAACCAGCTGTTCCCTTACTTTCCTTCTCTCCCTTGGCCAAGCCTTGGCAATTATTACAGTCATGTGGAGAATGAGCCAGTAGATAGCCAGCCAAGCGCTTACTCTCTCTCGCTCTCTCTCTCTCTCTCGCCCCCCCAACTCATCTGCCTTTCACATAAATAAACAAACTTTAAAATAAGACAAAGGAACTCCCTCGATGGCAGGAATGATGGGAAAGCCAAGCATTCCAGAAAAGCTTAAACTGGGGATGCCCCTAGCATCCTTATTCCAGAAATGTAGTCTCACGTGTATTCAGTCCCAAGGCCCCACAACTCACACAAGAACGAAAACCAAACATCTGCTTTTCTTTGGAGTGTGTGTCATGAACACTATCAGGTCAACCCCATATCATGGGCACTAAGTCACAATCTCAACTTTAACATTCTATATGAGAAAATTTGAGAAGCCTCATAGACTCAAATATTCAGCAAAACTGAAATTATCCTGGAAGCTAACTGGGCCTTTTCTCACTGCACTGTGACATAGTTGGTACTTTCTGCTCTAGGGACAGAGAAATATTGAGGAAATACGAGAAGAGCAAAAATCAGCCACTCCTTGAGATAACCTCAGGGCCAATAATTATAGTAGCTTTCTCAGACTGATTTACAGAAGTCATCTAAGTCTTATTTATATTGCACTTGAACTTGTAGATGGAATTGAACAAAAAAAAATTATTTGAGAGAGATAGTGACAGAGAGCCCCTGCACACTGGTTCACTCCCCCAGATGCCTACAATGACCTGGACTACACCAGGCCAAATCCATGAGCTGGGAACTCAATCCAGTCTCCTATATGAGTGGCAGGGACCTAACTATTTGAGCCACCACCACTGCTTCTCAGAGTCTGCACTAGCAGGAAGCTGGAACCAGGAGTCAAAGTCAGGTATTGAAACCAGGTGCTCTGACATGAGATGCAGGCATCTTAACTTCTAGGCTAAATACCCACCCCAAAAAATCTTTGTTAAAAAGATATTTTAATATTTATTTAAAAGGAGCCACTGCCACTGCTCTGAGTCAGGCTACACCTTGTTCTTCAACACTCAATTTCCTCAGACCCACCACCACTTCTAGATCCTGCTGCAGGTTCAGTTCTTACCAGGATCTAGTTTGACACACTAAGGAAGATAAGATAGGATTTTAAAAGCATTCTCTATGAAAGCAACATGAATTCTGCTGAAATTGAAACAAGAACAAATATGAAATTCATGGTGAAGCTTGGATGGAAAAATTGTAAAGTCACTGATGTTTTATGAAAAGCTTATGAGATCAGTGCCTGCAAAGAAATCATCAGTTTACAAATGGATAACATTTAAGGAGGGCCAAGAAGTTGCTCAAGATGAAACCTGCAAGATGAAACCATGCATAACACTTTGGGAGGAAAAAAAATTTAATCTTATCCATGCCCTGATTTAAGGCACCAAGCTGTTTAACAGCAAAAACAATGACAAACTCCACAAGCATACCGGCCAGTGCCACTTAGAAAATTCCGACTAAAAAAATTAAAGTTGGTTCAACTTTCTGCTCAACAGTTGCCAAAATTTTTGGGCCCACGTTGGCTTCACACAAGAGCAGAGCTTACAAAGGAAAATTTAAATGAGTTGTATCCAAATCCAGAATTTCTTGAAAGAACTGTAATAGGAGATTAAATGGTTTTACCAGTAACATCCTGAAGACAAATCACAATCAAAGTCATGGCTACCAAGGTTAGAAGTGGTCAAGAAAAAAAGTTCATTTATTCCAAGGTATTTGATTTTTTTCATAGCTATTGTGAATGGAATTGATCTTAGAAGTTCTTTCTCAGTTGTGATATTGTCTGTGTTTACAAAGGCTGTTAATTATTTGTAATGATTTTATATCTTGCTACTTTACCAAACTCTTCTATGAGTTCCAATAGTCTCTTAGTGGAGTACTTTGGTTCCCCTATATAAAGAATCATGGCATCTGCAAATAGGGATAGTTTGATTTCTTCCTTCCCAATTTGTATCCCTTTGATTTCTTTTTCTTGCCTAATGGCTCTGGCTTTGTATGTCTATGTGGGTGCAAACTGTCGAAACATTTACTTAGCATAGAATTGATTTTCTGTATATAAAGATAATTAAAAATGAATCTTAATGAAGAATGGGATGGGAGAGGAAGTAGCAGGTGGGAAGGTTTGGGGGTGGAGGGTAGGTATGGGGGAAAGAACCACTATATTCCAAAATCTGTATTTATGAAATTTGTATTTATCAAATAAAAGCTTTCTAAAAAATAAAAAATATAAAATAGGCATCAGAATTAAAAAAAATTTGTGACAATAGTGGCTTTTGATACTCAAGACATTTTACTATTTAACTTTGTGGAAGACCAAACAATGATAATTCATAATATTATCATATTTATTATATCATGAGTGTGTTTTGAGAATATTATCCAAAACTTTAACAGAAAAACGCCTTGGTTTATTCCACATAGCTCCTCAGCCCCAGCTTCGTCCATGTTGTCACAAATGTCAGCATTTCCTTGATGGATTAAGGCTGAATGGTATTCCATTGTGTGAATTCCATTTTATATATATCCCACATTTTCTTTATTCATTCATCTGTCAGTGGACACTTAGGCTGATTTTACATCCTGAATGTTGTGACTAATGCTGCAATGACCATGGAGTGCTGACACCTCTTCAAGACAATGATTTCAATTCTTTCGGCTATATACTCAAAAGTTGCTCTATCATAAGATAGCTCTATCTTTAAATTTTTAAAGGGAAATACTACATTGTTTTCTATCAAAGCTCAACCAATTTATATTCTCACCAAGAGTGTGCAAGAGTTCCCTTTTTCCACATCTTTGTCAACACTTATCTTCTGGGGTTTGTTGAAAATGGAGATCTTAATGGCTTTGAAAGGATATCTCATTGTGGTTTTGATTTGCATCTGATGATGAGTGATGATAAGCACCTATTCATGTACCTGTTTGTTCACATAAATTCTTTAGAAAGATGTCCATTCAGATTTTTTGCCCATTTTTAGTCATGCTGCTTGTTGGGTGTGGAGGTTTTATTTTTTGCTATTGAGTTGTAAAAGTCCCTCATATCTTTTTGATATTAAACCCTTAACAGATATAAGGTTTGCAAATATTTTCTATCAATAGATTGCGTTTCCATTTTGTTCATGGTTTCCTTTACTGTGCAAAAGCTTTTAAGTAGTTTTACTTTGTTTTATTTTCATTTTCGGTTTGTTGTGCATTTTCTAATGTCAGAGCTAAAAAAGCATTGTTAAGACCAGTATCAAAAAGCGTTTCTTCTGTGTTTTCTTATAGTTTAACAATTTCAGGTCTATGGTTTAATTCATTAACCCACCTTATATTAATTTTTGTGTATGGTGGAAGATAAGGATCTTGATTTCACTTTTCTGTGTATGGGTATTTGGTTTTCCCACACCATTTGTTTCAAAGACTATCCTCCCCACCCCCACTCCTGTGTTGCAGAACGTTGGTTAGTCATAAATGTATGTGTGCTTTCCCGGGCTCTCTATTCTGTTTCATTCATGTGTATGTCTATTTTTATGCCAAAAATTAAATTAAAACAGTATGATACTGTTTTAATTACTATAGCTTTGCTAAAGATTTATTCATTTACTTATTTATTTAAAAGTCAGAGTTACAGAGAAAGAGGAAGAGAGACAATTTCAAACACTGGTTGACTCCCCAGAAGGCCACAATTGCCAGGTCTGGGCCAGATCAAAGCTAGGAACCAGGAGCTTCACTGGGATCTCTTGCATGGGTGGCAGGGGTTCAAGCATCTGGGCCATTTTTCCACTGCTTTTCCCAGGTCATTAGCATGGTGCCGGCTTGGAAGCAGATGAACCAGGACTCAAAACAGTGCCCATATGATGGCTTTGCCAGCTGCACCACAACACCAGCCCTAATTACTATAGCTTTGAATTGGAATTTTAAATCAGGAAGCATGAATCCAGTAGGAAATAGAAAGTCTGAACAGACCTATAACAGATGAGACTGAATTAATAGTCAAATAATTCCAACAAAGAGTTTCAGGATGAGATGGCTTTAAGGATGGATTCTAGGTTGGGTAGTCCATCTAGCAGCTAAAACACTGGTCAGGATGCCTGCATCCCATATAAGAGAGTTGAGGTTGACTCCCAGATGTGGCTCCTGATTCTAGTTTCAAACTAAAGCAGAGGCAGCAGTGATGGCTCAATTGCTTGGGTTCCTGCCACCCACAACTTAATTCCTGACTCTCGGCCTCAGCCAGGCCCAGTTCCAGCTGTTGCAAGCATTTGGAGAATGAACCAGCAGACAGAAACTCTTTCTCTCATCCTTTCTCTCTAAAAAAAGATGAATTTATCAAAAAAAAGAAAAAAACTACAAATCATTATCTCTGATGAACACAGATGAAAAATCTTCAATGAATTGTAGCAAATCACATTCAACAGTACATCAAAAAGATAATACACCATGACCAAGTGGGATATATCCCTTAGATGCAACTTTGGTTCAAAATATACAGATCAATCTGATATACTGCAATAATAGAATGAAAGGTAGAAAACACACAATTTTATGATTATCTCAATAGATACAGAGCAGTATTAGATAAATGTCTTTCAAATAAACTCTTAAAATGCAATTATAGCTAAAAAATACAAAACACTCTTTGTTCAAACTCTCAACATACTGTTCCTTCCGTAAGATGCTAGAGAGCAATGAAATGAGTTGAAGAAAGCAAAGGTAGAGAAAGGAAACTATTAAATGGTTCTTTTAGCCTCTTTCAAAATATTTTCCAGTAGATAAATGCACATATTTATTCTAAATGCATTTCAAGTACAAGCAGACTTTTCAGTGTGTTGCCTGCCAACTACTCACTTGACATCTGCAAGTAAGGGACAACATGACATTTGTTTATTTCAAGGTCAAAGGTGAAATATATTTGTCATTAAAGTCCTCAACAAGCCCATAGGACCGTCCCTTCCTTTTAAAAAGGACATCAAGTATCTTAATGTGATTGGTGGCACAAACAAGAGAACAGATGTTAATGTCTGGTGATGTCCGGATCAGAATTTTTCTTTAATCCTAAAATTCATTCTTTCCTTTTTAGCATAATCAGCTTCTAAACACGTTGAAAAGATATTTAGGACAACATAGAAACTAATAATTCAAAATCAAATCCAAATGAAGGGCACAAAATAAACCTGGAATGGCTTTTCTCTTACTTTCTCTTTTTACTCTACTTGAGGCTCACTCTAATTTTCTAAGTGGCCCCAAGTATCACCTGTACTTCTTTTTAGAAAATAGTATTATCTTTATTTTACCTAGAATTCTCTGGGAATGCATTATTGCAATTATGCACACTTCCTTTGTCCCTGCAATGTGTCACTGGGACTGTACAAACTTCCTCCTGTCCCTAACCAAAGGCAGGCGACTGCTTGGCTTCCACATAGTTTGGGAAAATGTCTCAACTCAACAGATCTACATGCACACTTGACAGGTCCTGTGTTGTCGCATTACGGTGAGTGCATTGGGGAACAGAACAGCCATTTGTGCCAATGCACCAGCATTGCAGCAACCATTTTAAAAATCGAACAAATCAACTTGCCAAAGTTCTTCTTTTATTTAAAAACCGAAATGCCAATAGTACGAGTCTTAACACAGTGCTGTCTTGTCATTCTGAGCCACAAGTCTTCATATGAAAACCAAAACACAATGTAGATGCTCCAGGACATAAAATAGACACTTCTTGATTTTTACAAGCTGCTGGTAGATCCCACAATGCATTTAGCAGAAATTTCTTCCAAAGATGATCAGACAATGAGAGTAATTGTAAAAACTAGGTATGTACTAGAGTTCATTTGCTTTTGAAGTATATGCTGTTTTATTGAGAGACGATTCAGACACCATAAAATTCACCATACTCAAGAGTATAACCCCATGGTTTTTAGCATATCCTGAAAGTCGTGCGACTAGCATCACCATCTTTTTCTCAAAGGTTTTCATCAGACCAAAGGAAACTGCTTGCCTATTAGTGGTCTTTAACCATTTACCTCTTCCCTCAGCCCCTGATGAACACTGATCTACTTTATGTGTCTATAATTTGCCTTTTTCTGAACTGAAGTCATACAATATATATAGCCTTTTAGCATGCCTTCCTTCACTTAGCATGTTTTCAAGGTTTATCCATGTTACAGCATGTGTCAGAATTTCATTCTTTTTTATAGAGGATTAATATTCCATTTTATGGATATACTATGTTTTGTTTATCCATGTATCAGTAGGTAGATGCTTGAATTGTTTCCACATTAGGACTATTATGAATAATAATACTGCTGTGAACAGCAAATATGCATAGCAAGTGTAAGTGTGGATGCATGTTTTTAATTCTCTTAAGAGTATGCACCTTATTTTTAACCAATTAGCTTTCCTGGTTGCTTAATTTGTACGTACAAGCATTTATTAGAGGTGGCACCTATCATGGCCTACGAAGTCTCAAATGAACTTGGCCACTGCCTGTACCTCTGATCACACCCTTCACAATTCTTTCATTTCACACTGTATTCTAGCTGCTTCCAGATGTCCTACAAATCTCCTCTTCCTCTCTACCTAACCACTACCAGCATATTATCCCTCTGCCTGTAACCTTTTTAAATGAATAATTGAAGAGGTCCTTTCACAGTATAACCTAATCTTACTCACTCTCTCCCAAGTTCTCCACTGTCTTGACCACGGGGGTCAAAAGAATCTTCTGGATCCAAACCTCTGCACTTAATGCAAAGTCTTTTCTCAAATCAAGCTCTAAGTCTTGATGTGGGGCCTCTAGTATTTCTTGGGGGTAGAAACCAGTGGCATTGAGTTCATCTCTCACTTCTTTCTCACCCAAAGACTAGTCTAACCCACCCAACAACTTTCCACCATGTATATTCAGTCTTCACTCACTCACCTGGAAAGCTCTATAGAATCTATTAACAGGTATAGAGCAGGTTTTCTGACCCTGTTCTGACTCGAACGTGGGGAGAATGAGTTACTATGTAGAACACATGCATCCAACCATAGGAGATCTCACATTGAAAGCATGAGCAACAGCACTGCATACGTGCACATTCTGTGACCTGGGCTGTATCTGACCTTCTTTGTCTTTATCAGTGCTGTGTCGCTAGGACATAGAACAGTGCCTGTACCTTGTAGTCTCTCAGTGTTTGTTGAACACATAATGTGTTGTGTATGTTCTCTTTTCAGAGGCATTGGTTTATTTAACTCCTGCTCATTTCTGGGCCACATGGGAACCTCCATGCTAACCTCACTATTAATCTTGGACTCACAAACCCTGAAGTGATGGCAGTTCACCTCCCTTTTCTTGCCTTTTTGGAGCGTGGGGTGTTTTATTGCGCTGACAGACAGCAGAGAGCCTGAAATCAAGTCCTAGCTCAAGCTGTGTGTTACAAACTACTCCTTACATTCAGCTGAAAACAGCAATCCAATGCTCAAAACACGTTCGTTCTGTTTTTAGTTTGTTGTAGATTCTCTAATAATAAAAGCTTGTATTTGGGTCTTCCTCAGTGCTCTCAAACCCCACAAGTTGGACTACTTTCCCTTTGGAGAGTGAAATTGCAGGCTTTGAAAGTATCATGGTCAGACTTTGAGTATTTCCCACATCCTCTCACCCCAGGCATGAGCCTTCACAGCCAGTCCTCACCATAAGATACTCTCCTGCCCTGGGTTTTCAGCCCTCCCTCTTGCAAAGACCAATAGTGACGCTAACCAACTGATTTTCCAATCCTGTATTTCAATTCTTCTTACATAAGAACAAAGCCTTAATCTAGATCACAAGCTTGGAAACTATGGCCCATGGGCCAAACCTAGCCCATTGTCTATGGCTCTAAACACAGTTTCAAGAGAAACTTTAGACCAATGAAATTTAGCAGAGTTTATTTGAGCAAAGAACTTTCATGTGTTGGGCAGCACCTTGCACAAGCCGAGGCTCAGAGAGCTCCACCCAGTGGTGCGAGCAGTGAGCTTCTATAGACTGAAAGTGGACACAAAGTTCAGAAACCTACTGATGGGTTCTAGTCAGTCAGTCATCTTATTTGAGCATGGAGTAATGAGTTGGTTGCTTCTGATTGGCTGAAACCAGATAACGTGATTGGTTAAAATTGTTTTTATACTCCTTAGTTAGGTTTCGGTTTGTTTGCATAGTATTGGGTTGCAGTTCACTCCCTAGGGGCTTGGAGTACAGAGGCAGCATGGGAACAAATTTAAGTTAATTTTTCAGAAGCTTTATTGGAACAGAATCATGCTTATTTGTTTATATATTGTCTATGGCTGCTTTAATGCAGCAGTAGCAGAGCTGAGCAAAACCTGAACACTCACTGTCTGGCCTTTTACAGAAAACATTTGCTGACCTCTAGGCCACCTCTCTTGGCATTCCCACAGGCTGAGAGTCTATAAGCTGAGCCCTCAGATTTCTTATTTCCCAGTCAATGGCAGGAATTACCCATGAACTTGCAGTGAAGTGGCTGGTAAATTTTCCACTCTCAGAGACAACATAATGCTTTTGCTAAGTAAACCAAGTTCTTGTCAACCTTTCTCCTAAAGGGTAAATTTCAGTAATTATTTTTAAAAATCAAGAGTTAAGACTTTCTATGAAAATCTGAGTGTCATTAAGTTGCAATGGAGCTGATAATGGGATGTCCTGCTGTACAAAGTTGCAAAGCAGGGAGAAAATGCAGAATCCCTAAAAAGAAAATTGGGGCTGGAAGAAAGCTAGTTCCTGGGGAGGTTGGAAATTATGTGAGTACTGCAGGAACCATGAGATTAAAAGGAAGAACTGAATAAAATGGGAGGATTTTTTTAAATAGAAAAAAAAAGAGAAAAACTATTAGAATGAGATTATCTAAGAAGTAGACCATACTCCAGGATTTAGAGGGAAAAGAAGACGATATCCTTTGTTCCTGCAAGGGAGAAGACACAGTTTAGGGGAGAAGCACCTGGTGCACGGGCCAGGCCAGTGACACTTAATGGACTCCTGAACCACAGTCAACAGCTGTCAGGATGAGGGAATTGCCAGTAGACATCTTTCACAGGGCTCTGAGAGGAGCCTGCTGGCTCATGAAATCTGAAACAAATATGGAGCTAGACCATTGCTTTTCCTCCCTGTAAATGGTCTATTACTGGGGCCTCTTCCCCAGTGAAGCAGAGGTGTGTATGTGAGATCAGACAGGCCCCTGCTCACCCTATTGGGCACATTTTAGAGAAATGAGGGGGCTTAGTCCCCAGGCCCACCTCCTGGGTTCATCACTGTTTGAACACACTTGTGTGGAAGCTCCCTGTGGTGGAGAGTTGGAGAGTAGGACAAAAGAGAAATGGAGAAAGACGACAGGGCAGGGAGGAGGTCATAGGACCAGGGCCTGGCCTCTGAAGGAGGCAGCAAACTTCTCTGAGGGTGGATGGTAAGGGGAGCAATTTGGGAAGCAAGAGAACCCACACAGATGGGCCCAATATCTCCCAACCATCTTCTCACCTCCCTCTCATCTCAAGCACTCCTCACATAGCCCACACAGGGACGAGGCAATGAAACAAGTGCTCCACATTGAAACTGAAATTTGATTGCCATTGTGAAGGTAGTGAAAGACGAGACCTCTAAGCCATGAGACCTCCAAGAGGATGAAATCCTTGTGAGTGGATTGATGCCGCTACCATGGAAATGGGGTAGTGGTTCTGAGAGTGGACTCCTGTTGGAAGGTTCTGCTTGGCCTCTTTATCTCTATCTCACACGCTCTCTCGCGTGTGACACCTTCCATTGTGTTACAACAGAGCGAGAAATTTCTCACCAAATGCAGATCCTTTATCTTGGCCTTCCCAGTCTCCAGAATGAAGAGCCACGTCTTCTGTCATAGCAGCAACAAACAAACAACAAAACAGACTAAGACACGATGGCTAATAAAGGGAGCTAGCTACCACACTCATTTTAACCATGATGAACCTGGCTACCATTAAGAAAAAGGAAGGGAGCATTGTCCAGAAAATATGTTCAGCCCTCCTGCTGTTTTTATACAAGGATACTTCAAAAAGTTCATGAAAAATAGTGTTAAAGCAAAGTTATTTTGGTGAAAAACAATTAAAATCCACACATAGTTTTTTCATAATACGCATTTTCCCATGAACTTTTCCAAGTCCTCTCCTATGCTTCAATTTCAAAAAGTTCTTCCATCCACATAAATTTATTTATTTATTTATTTTTTGACAGGCAGAGTGGACAGTGAGAGAGAGACAGAGAGAAAGGTCTTCCTTTGCCGTTGGTTCACCCTTCAATGGCCGCCGCAGCCAGCTCGCTGCAGCCGGCGCACCACGCTGATCCAATGGCAGGAGCCAGGTGCTTATCCTGGTCTCCCATGGGGTGCAGGACCCAAGGACTTGGGCCATCCTCCACTGCACTCCCTGGCCACAGCAGAGAGCTGGCCTGGAAGAGGGGCAACCGGGACAGAATCCAGTGCCCCAACCGGGACGAGAACCCGGTGTGCCGGCACCGCAGGTGTAGGATTAGCCTATTGAGCCAAGGCACTGGCCATAAATTTATCTTTCAATGCTGTTTTCCATAAAGTACTCTTATATGTTAAATATTAATAAATGTAACATTTTTTCCTGACTATTCATTGATAAGAAAGAATTTGTATAATCTAAATTATAAACACTTTGATAAGAATTGCAAAAGCATTGATAATATGTCATTTCTTGGCTTAATGGAATAATTACCTTCTGATAAATTACAGTATGCATTGCAAATAAAGATTAATTGTATTATAAAATTATGAGAAGAAAGTGATAGATTGTTTAATATACTTTTATGACCAATTTTATGCCAAAGTCAGTGAAGGTATAGAAATCAGTCTAAGGTTTAGATCATTTTATTCACTGACTCATTCTAAAACACTCCAGACAGCCTCTCTGGACTTCTGTGGAGAACTACAAATGATCATCTTATCACCTGTTAACCTATACAGGAGCAGGGGGGAGAGCTCAGACCTTGGGAATCCCACAAGTTTGGATTTAAACTTCAATTTTCTAATTTCCTAGCTAGGCAACTTTGGTCAAGTAGCTTAATCTTGCTAAGCTTCAGTTTCTTCAACTGCAGAATGGACTAATAATAATAGTCCTTGTGGTCTTTACAGACATCCAGTGAACTCATCCAGAATACTCACTGAGCCTGGTACTCATGTATTGTCAGCTCTTGTTCCTGTCTCTCAGCTCTGGGGTGGGAATCAAATGAGAAATGTCAAGCTTGTGACACACGGTGGGCACTGAAAAATTACAACAAGGAATAGGTGGCTCTGAGTATAAAGGCACCCAACGAGGAAGTTCCTTAGGTGCCTTCCAGACCTTTGGAGGCCACCAACTCCCATTCTATGTAGGGAGGTCTTTGAATGACAGTTCTAAGATGGTAGCTGCAATACCCCAAGAGCTATCAGCCTGAGCCAAGAATGCTGCACCTGACTGTCTAGTCTCTCCCACTTCAGTCTTCAACAGAGAAAAGATCCCATAATTCATTGCCTACCATTTCTACATTTGCCCCACAGGGTACCCCACTCCATGGAGACAAGCATGAACCCAGAACACTAACTGCCCACAGGAGAAGTGGCCCTGTGGAGCTCCTCTCTACACAGCTTGCATTTGGTGCCTCCCTCAAAGTGAGCTCCAAGCAATAACTTGAGTCGTGTATCCCTGATTCCCCTTCTCCATCAGGCATAAACCCTCTCCACTGTTTTAATTAGCTTCTGCAATAGGGTGAGTTGAAAATTCACATTTTGTTGTCCAAAGCATGATCAGTGAATAAAAAAAAAAAAAAAAAAAAAAAACCACTTTTTTTCCCCTGAGAAACCAGAGTGATGATCTTTTTAAAACTGTCATATTGGCCGGCGCTGCGGCTCACTAAGCTAATCCTCCACCTTGCGGCGCCGGCACACCGGGTTCTAGTCCCGGTCAGGGTTCCGGATTCTGTCCCGGTTGCCCCTCTTCCAGGCCAGCTCTCTGCTGTGGCCCGGGAGTGCAGTGGAGGATGGCCCAGGTGCTTGGGCCCTGCACCCCATGGGAGACCAAGAGAAGCACCTGGCTCCTGCCATCGGATCAGCGCTGTGCGCCGGCCGCAGCGGCCATTGGAGGGTGAACCAACGGCAAAGGAAGACCTTTCTCTGTCTCTCTCTCTCACTGTCCACTCTGCCTGTCAAAAAAAAAAAAAAACTGTCACATTCACATGGCCAATGATAGGTGGTGCTTGAAGAGGGGTGAGCATACCCCATTTGTTGTGGGCTACTTCAGGGCTACAGAGAACATGCCATTGTAAAAAGCCATAGTGACACAAAGACATGCATCTTTGCCTGCTGACTCGCTGAGCTTCTCGGGCTAATTATCTGTCAAAGTCTACACCCTGTCATTTTTCTGAGAAGAAGCCAGGTTGGCGGGATTTGTGTCTGACGTTTGATGCCAGGGCTGCACACCTGCTTTTGCAGGATGCACGTTGAGTGTTCACCTCCGTCCTTACACACTCAGAGAGCTGACACTGGAATGCGCAGAGAGACAGCCAATAACCACAAAAAAGAGTTGGATTTCCATGAAAACAGGCTCTTCCAGCTTCCTGAGCTAATTCTATAGAAACATAATGTGCCACTGAGCATAAATAGAATCCACGGCTGCTAGGATTTTACTTTCCTTTGTCCCTCTCTGGAAGCTAAAGATATCCACAACATAAGAAGAAAAATGAGCAAAGAACAATTTAAGACACCTTTGAAATGCCTGCTGGGGCTATTTTTACTCTTTCTCATTCCACTGAAACAAAAGGTTCTAAAAATGGACATGGAAAAGCCAAGTTTTGACACAACCATTTGCTAAGTTCCTTGAGAGCAGGAGCCATGCATTCTCCTTCTTTGTGTCTGCTCCAGATTGACATGAGCAGAAAACAGTGGTGAGAAACAGGACTGAAGGGAGGGAGGAGTGATGAGACCATGGCTGGAACCCTGAGAAGCAAAACTCAGCCATGGACAGGAGGAAGCTAACTGATCACCAGAGGGATGTCCCCCATGAGATTTATGCCCGCACAGCTTGCACTCATTTGGAATGAGACCGACAGGCTTGAACTGTCTTTAAAGTTAGCTAATTGGAGAGAAGATGGAGGTTTACCTTCTAATGCAAATGTTACATATATCCTAAGAAACATCGTTAGGTCAAGGGTTCCCTGTGCACACAATAAAGTCCAAACTCTTGCCTAATCTATAGTGTAGGGCCTCATCCATTCTAGCCCACCCTCCCCAGAATGACAGGGCTCCCATTGTTGAGTGGTTTGTACTATGCATTAATTTTGAGTCTAAGTGCTTTGGATGGATTCTCTCATTTAATCCACAGAACAAGCTTTGGAGTGAGTAGAGTGCTTATCACCCAGTATACAGGGAAGTAGGCTGCAGTCCAGAAGGGAGAACCAATTTACCACCATCAGAAAGCAATGCAGGCCACATCCACACACTCTAATTCCATCGTCCTTCCACCCAGTACTGTTACATGCCTGGGAGAGCCGGCGTTTCTCTCCCCCCTCTCTTGCCCGTCCCATCTCCCTCTCGCCCTTTCTCTCCTTCCCCACCCAAGACCTGAATGTTCATCTCCTCTCCTGATGACTCATCTGGAAAATTATCTAAAATAGCAGCAACTTAGGGTGGTTCTCATAATAAAATTGCAGCACAAGACCATTTATTTTTAATTGACAAATAAAAAAATCTATATATTTTTATGTGAAACATGTCATTTTGAAATGTGTATAGATGGCTAAATCTAACTCATTAACCTATTATCTTACACGATCAGTTTTTGGTTGAGAACACTTACAATCAACTCTATTAGCAATTTTCAATATACAGCACATTCTTATTAACTGTCATTGTCATGCTGCCTCGTAGATCTCTTTGAACTTACTGTTCCTACTTCACTGAAATTGTGTGTCCTCTGACCAGCTTATTTCCACTCCCGACAACTCCCAACCACTGGTAACCACCATTCTACTCTGCTCCTATATGTTTCAGTTTTTCCATTTTTCAAATTTCTATTATCTAAAAGGGAGAGAAAGAGAAATGGATGAGCACATCGGCCATCATCTGGTTCACTCAACAAACTCCCACAACAGCCAGGAGCCTGGAACTCAGTCTGGGTCTGTGTGTGAGTGCCAGGGCCCAAGTACCTGAGGCATTTCGGAATGTGCATTAGCAGAAAACTGGGTTCGAATCAGAGTTGGGACTCAAACCTAGACACTTCAGGACAGGAGGCGGGTGCCCCAAGCAGCATCTTCACCTCTGTGCCAATTGTCCACCCGGAGTGTCACTTGTTTAGGTTGCGCACGTAAGTGATATGGTGTCTTATGCCCTGGAACCATGCCCTGCAGGTTCACTCACATTGTCACATTTCACAGAATTTCCCTATGTCGTGGACTGCTATTCAATTCTGTCAAGTCTCTTATTGTTGCAAAAAGCACTAACCTCTCTGAGTATGAGTACTCTATGCCCTCTCCCAGATGTCAAAAAGGTACTAAACAAAGTACTGGCTCCATAAATATTCATTTAACCAAATATTTCTCCAGTGTGGCAAAATCCATCAAGGGCCTTCCCTGCCCCCCACCCCCAGCACCTCAGAGAGCACCCTATGTGAAGTCACCCTGGGAAGTGCAGTGGGGCCGTGGGGCTGCTCTGGCCTAGCACACCTTCCTTTCCGGCCAGACCTCAAACCTTCTCTTCCCTAGTGCAGACACAGTGGTGGCATCGATTGAATTGATCAGGTCACCCTCAGAGCACACCAGTGTCCCACTGTCCCACCATGGGAGAGAAGCACATAAGAAGTGGCCTTGGCCTGGGTAAGAAAGACATCAACTAAGATATGGGACTGTTCATCCCTGCAGGGTTACCTAGCCTTTCCCAACACACTTATTCTCATTGGCAAAGACTCCCTCCACATTCAAACATGGGAGGCTGCGTGGGTTGGCAAAGAGGTAGAAGCTCAAGCCCACAGAATCCTGACTCACTTGGAACGTGCTGGCTGCCCTATAGATTGCAGCACAGGGCGTCTTTATGAAACACTGAGCGACCACCAGCTGCCGAGCCTGGCCTGGGGGTGTGCATCTACTCCATCCAGGCTGCCTCATCTGACTTCCCTTCAGAGTTGCCATCAGCACAGGATCCAGCTGCTTCAGTAACAGTGAACTGCTTTTGAGGGACATCCAGAAGCCATTCAAATGCAGCTATGAGGAACAACATGTATGATTGAGATGCGGGATGTCAGTTCTTCTTAAAAATGAGGTTGAGTTTAAAGTTACTTCGGACTCCCGTGTATGAATCACAACGTGGCTCTAGAAACAGTTACAAAAAGTGTTTTGAAAAATAGCAGCATTAGGATCCAGAGTACATAATATCTCCTTGGTGTAACTAATATTAAGTGGAAAAAATAGTGTTTGTCTGCTTTTTTCTTTATAAATAAAATTAGGTAAATGGCCAACATAAACACTAAACTTGCACAGCAAAGCAACGCAAACTGATGAACTACACAATGGTTCCCTAAGCTTACAATGGAGATGGAAAATCCTTATCACTCAGGGCGATGTAGCCGTCCTAATACTCTACTGCAACACACTCTTACGTGTGAGTGTGTGTGTGTTTGTGTGTGTGTGTGATGCTAGTTGAATATCCTAACACTCTACTGAAACACACTCTCCGTGTGTGTGTGTGTGTGTGTGTGTGTGGTGATACCAGTGTGAATATCCTAACATTCTACCACAACACACTCTTCACTTGTTTGTGTGTGTGGTGATGTTGGCATGAATATCCTAACATTCTACCACAATACACTCTTCACTTGTGTGTGCCTGTGTGTGTGTGTGTGTGTGTGTGTGTGTGGTGGCGCTGGTGTGAATACACCTACTGCACTACCAGGCGTATGAAGTTCAGATCATAAAACTGTGTCCAGCACATCATAGGAGACAGTGATAATAACCTGTGCTTGGTTGATATGTTTACTACAGTTTTGTTGGACTTTACAGTACAGGCCTACCTACAGAAAGGGGGAAAGGGTTTGACAGTAAGGCAATGTCTGTGTTGTGCTGGAAGCAGCCTTATACATCCCATGTTTACTGCATCTCTCCATTCTACCACAAGGCCACATCCAGTGATTTACCCACATTGCTAGGGTTGTACAAGTTACACACTAGGATATCAACGTAGGACATTCACATAACGATGAAATCAACTGATAATGTATTTCTCAGAATGTGTCCCTGTCATTAAGCTTCGCTTGACTATACTATTATGAGTATTACATTTAAATATACCAATACAATAATTTTTAGGAAAAATGTAAAGGTGCAAATTGAAGCAGGATTCATTCGTTCACTTGGACCTTCAATCCCTTAAAATAAGGGTAGAGACATTTTTTTTTCTTCCCAGGGCCATTGAGATATTTACAAAATCATTCATGGGCCATACAAAATTGTCAGCTTAAAAACTAACCTGCTATAGGTTTACTGAATTTCAAGTTCTGCCTGCAGTTGCTTTAGCAGGGCCAGACCAAATGATTTTGTAGGCTTTATGTGGCCTGGAGGCCAAACGTCCCTCTCCCCTGCCTTAAAACTTTGATGGATTTGCTATATTTCTCATATGAAGGACAATTCAATGCAGTAGAAATTACATTGACTAAACAATGCTGTGTGTCCTTAGGAAATTATAATTTAGTGGGATAAACAAGACACAATTCGCCATAAACAATCCTAAGTGATGCACTAAAATTTGTAAGATAGCTATAATGCTTTCTAGAAACCAGAAAAAATGTGGGTCATGTTCAGGGTTCCAGAAGATAAAGCAGATCCTGTGAGGGAGTATCTGCTATCTCAGCCTGAACAGGTGAATCGGAGTTTAGCTGATGAATCAAGTCGGGGAGAAGGGGTCATCAAGGTAGAAAGACCCAGGGCCAGGAAAGAGTCTGGGACAGAAGCTCTCCTGAGCTTGCGGCCTGTGACCAGAAGCCACCAGTGGGCAAGTTGAGAAGAGCAGTCTTGGCTTCCAGAGTGACAGGGAACCAATGGATGTTTCTGAGCAGAGGAATTCCTTGACCCAAGCTCGGGTTCCGCTGATCAAGCTAACAGTTGTGTGGATAATAGAGAGGCGAGGCCAGTGAAGACTGTTGAGTAAGGAAAGTCTTGCTGCAATGGGGAGGGAAGTCAAGATAGATAGGAGTGGAGGAGTGGGGGAGTGGAGGAAGGTGAAAGTGAGAAGTGCAGAAATGAAGGGGTGGGTGAAACCCAAGTTCCAGAAGCCACAGATGGTGACATAAGAAGCTGAAGGGGAGCCATGTGTTCCACCACCAGTACCCCACATTGCAGAGTGCAGGAGGAGCTGCCCAGGACCACACTGGGAGCTGATGAATCAGATGCACCCAGAGCCCACAGCAGCGAGAGAGGGTTGAGAATGGAGGTGAGGTCAGGGGAGAGCAGCAGGGCAGGGCTGGAGGGACAGAACCCAGAACATGATGAGTCACTGTTCACCCAGCCTGTGTCTGCTGCCTAGAGTTGGATAGGACCAAGTTGCAGTGAACAGCTAGCTTCTAAATATCAAAGTCCTCTGGCAAGTCACTGTACTGGACATCTGACTAGCCTTGTGCAGGCACCGCTGTGGGGGCTTCTCTCCGATCCTGACTCCCCTTTCTAGCCAAAGCAGCTAGCTGGCTCCTTAGGGTGTACCAGAAGAAAAGAATCAGTTCATCTTTCCAAGCCCCCTGATCTCAGCCAGCATATTCTATCAGTAGTTCCAAGAGAAAACTCATGAAATTATATGAAGCCTTGTATACATACACACACTATGGAGCCCTACTCAGTGGTTAAAAAATGAAATCCTGTCTATTGCAACAAAATGGATGTAACTGAAAACCATCCTACTTAGTGAAATAAGCTAGTCCAAAAAAGAGAGATGCCATATGTTTTCCCTGATCTAGGGTAACTGAGAGTACCTAAAATATAATGTATTGGAGAGAAATGGACATTATGAGATTCAATGATTTTTTATAGCCCTTGTCTCTACTGTTGAGAAACAGTGGGTTTTCTTCTTTATACTATTTGTTGAACTCTTTTCTTAGTGTAGTGTTACTCTTATGAATATAAAGTAAACTGAAAATAGATCTTTGTAAAAAATTAGAAGTGATAATAGGAGAGAGAAGAGGAAGAAGGGTGGGAGCATGGTCTGGGGGAGGTAGGATGGGAAGTATCACTTTGTTCCTAAATCTGTGTATATGAAATACATGGAATTTGTATACCTTAAATAAAACTTAAAAAAAGAAATTATATGAGGCCAATGACTGCATGGGACCCCACAGTCAAGTGCTCCAAATCAGTTTAACTTCTTATAAACCTGGGAGAGAGTCCTCTCAAGCTTGCCTTGGCATTTCTAAACAATGTCTAACATTCCCTTAGCAATTGCATGCTTACAGGAATATATTTTCTATATAGATTGCTCCTGAAACATGCTTGGAGATAGAAAAATGTATCCATATTAGAATGCAATTTTTAATGCAACAATTTCACATTTTCTTTTCCAATCTGTAGACTGCTATTTCTCCTGGCCCTCACACAACCATATATTCAAAGATAGGGTGCAGAAAGGAGAGGGAAAAATAGGAGCTGTCTGCAAAAGACAGGATCTCAGCCATGTGTAGGAGGAGTTAACCATTGCTAAGAATCATGAGTTGGGACTCCCAAAAGAAACAAATAGGATGCCATTGGGCAAAGTTCTCTGTGAGCCACAATGGGTGCAGCCAGAAATTCAGGGTCCCAGGCACCTGCTTCTTTCAAGCTGATCTCTTTCAGCCCCATCCCATTGTGGCCTCCAAAAGTCAACAGAGTCCCTTACTAACCACCCTCTGGTCTTCTATTTCAGGTCTCAGAATAATGAGATGCCTTCACAACATCTTCATCTCTCTCCTATGTAGGTGTCTGGATTCAGCGTCCCAATAGGTACTTCAAATTCCTACTTCGTTTTGGCATTTTTGAGCAGGTCTTGGCCCTGACTGCAATGACACCAGTAATGACAGTTGGAGAAGCAGCATCCTGCTCTTCATTGCCATAGGACACTTCCTCACTTCCTCAGAATTACTTCAAGAGTCTTCTCAGTAAAAAAAAAGTCCAAGTTCAAAAGAAAGAAAGATCTAGAAATGTCAATGAAAAAGAATACATTGCCTTCCCTTCCAGAACCATGAGCGCCCCTGACAATGGAGATGCACAGTTGATGATTGTGAAACACCACCCAGTACAGAGAAGCACTCTAGGCTCCTGGGACAAGCTATTGCTCCACAGTGCAGGTGTGGCCTCCCCTGGGCAAGGCAGTGCAGTTGTGGCCTCCCCTGGGCCAGGCAGATGTCAGCAAGGCGGGAATAAAACAGCTAGATGAACAACATGTACTTTAGGCATGAAATGGGAAGCTCCACAATTCATGTGCCTCAGTTACTTTGTAAAAGACCAGTAGAATGCATGAGCAGAGAGACCAAGAGGAGATCCTAGGTTCCACTACCGAGAAATGGAAGACTGAGCTCCATGTGACAAACTATAGTCCTGGGAGACTGTTTGTTAAACAGCCTTACTGATGCCACCACATAACTGAGAGAGCTGAGAATCAACTCCAGTTCCAAATCAGAAACCAGAGTTGCCGTGGAGGAGATGAAAAACTCAAGTTATTTTCCTAAAACCAAGTCAATTGTCACAAGCAATGAGACAGGATGAGTATTCCCAATACAAAGTTACTAGTTGCGGCCGGTGCCGCCGTAGCTCAATAGGCTAATCCTCCGCCTGTGGCGCCGGCACACTGGGTTCTAGTCCCGGTCAGGGCACCAGATTCTGTCCCGGTTGCCCTCTTCCAGGCCAGCTCTCTGCTATGGCCCGGGAGTGCAGTGGAGGATGGCCCAAGTGCTTGGGCCCTGCACCCCATGGGAGACCAGGAGACCTGGCTCCTGCGCGCTGGCCATAGCAGCCATTTGGGGGTGAACCAACAAAAGGAAGACCTCTCTTTCTCTCTCTCTCTCTCTAACTCTGCCTGTCAAAAAAAAAAGTTACTAGTTGCTTGCTTGGGTCAATGGGAAGAAAAATAAAACATGGTTTGGTTAACCATTATGATCATTTTTGTGCTCTCTAGAACATATAAAAGTACCAAAAAGCTGGAACAGTCATGTGGCCTCATGGTTAAGACATCAGCTAAGACTGTCAGGTCCCATATCATGAAAGCACTTGGCTCAGATCCTGGCTCCGCTTCCCAATTCCAGATTCCTGCTACTGCAAACCTGGGAAGGTAGTGGTGATGGTAGTGGTAGGTAGTCTCTGCCACCCACATGAGAGTCCTGGATTGAGTTCCTGGCTCTTGGCTTCATTGTTGGCATTTGAGGAGTGAACCAACAGATGGGAGCTCTGTCTTCTTCTTTCTATGTTTCTGTCTCTCAAATTAAAAGTTTAATTTTAAAAAAAGTACCAATAAATTAGGACAATTCTTCCTTTGAATCACACACCAAGAAAACATTCATTCAGACTCCACTGATACAAAGTTTCTAATCATGCAAATAAAACCAGTTATTATTTTATGACTAGAGTCACTATTGGGAGCAACTATGAAAGAAAATATGAAGCATTCACAAGGACTACCAGATGGAAAAGTATCAAGCTACTGATTGTACTCATAGGACTAATAAGATGACCACCAGTCTTTCAGTCATTCAACAAATTGTTCATCCTGAGAATCCCCCACACACAGCCCACATTCAAGGCCCCAGGTTTCTTGCCTGCACCAAGTAACCACACATGGTGCCTGCTGTCAGGGAACTTGAAATATTAATAATATTAATAATAATATTAATAATATGACTCTTAAAATAAGTGGTTTCCAGATTCCAATGGTCAAATTCATGAAATAAACCACATATGAATTATTTTTGAAAACTGTCACATTGCTATTAGAAACCAATTTCATTCACATAATCTCAGTTATCTGTATTCCTAAAGTAGTGAAAGACAGTCTGTTTTCAAATATTCTAGCATGCAGATTTTCACTGATTTAGAACTTTCTCTCCATTTTTTTTTTTTTTTTTGACAGGCAGAGTTAGTAAGAGAGACAGAGAGAAAGGTCTTCCTTCCATTGGTTCACCCCCCAAATGGCCACCAGAGCCGGCGCACTGCGCTGATCCAAAGCCAGGAGCCAGGCACCCCCTCCTGGTCTCCCATGCGGGTGCAGGGCCCAAGGACCTGGGCCATCCTTCACTGCCTTCCCGGGCCACAGCAGAGAGCTGGACTGGAAGAGGAGCAACTGGGACAGAACCGGCGCCCCAACCGGGACTAGAACCCGGTGTGCCGGCGCCGCAGGCAGAGGATTAGCCTAGTAAGCCAGGCGCCAGCCTCTTCAATTCATTTCACTTAACACTGATAGGATTGCATATCTAGAAGAGACAGGGTTTCTGGGGTCAAATTATCTCTTTAAAGCAATGGAAGCGAAGGCCCAGGGAAATTAAATGACCTACTGAAGGTCAAATAGCAAGTTGGCAGCTTAACTAGAAAAAAACTTCAGATCTCCAAACACACCAGAGAGTCTCCTTTCCATGCACTCTATTAGAAGATCACTCTGTGGGAAAGACAAATTGCTGAGAGGGACTTTACATACAAAAATATGAAGTGTCTTCAAAAGTTCATGGAAACTGTGCATTAGGAAAAAAAGCTATACATGGACTTCCAAAAAAGTTTGTACCACAAGAAGCTTTTTTTAATTCCAATTTTTCTCAAACTCTTTAAGATACCTCAGTTAGAAATATCCCCCATGAACAAATAAGAAAAGGCCAAAGAAGAAAATAAAAATAGACAAACCACATCAACAGTAAATGTACTGGAGGAGAAGTCTAAACAGAATCACCAGACTAAGAAGCAGGAAAATGAAAAATAAAGCACAAAGAAATTTCATATTCATAAGTAAATATTTAAAGTCTAGCAACTCCAAATAAGGCCCAGAATGTGGAGTGTGAGACTCTGTGTTCTGTTTAGGAACATCAATTGGTGCAATCACATTGAGGTGTATTTGGCATTACAGGTATCTGGGGAGTTAAAGATATAATTTTCTAATGTCCAGTAACACCACTTCCAGCTACATAACCTACAGAAGCGTCAAATACATGTGCACAAGGAGACATGGATAAGAATGTGCTTTCTGGGGGCTGGCACTGTGGTGTGGCAGGTTAAACCTCCACCTGCAGTGCCAGCATCCCATATGGGCACCAGTTCAAGTCCTGGCTGCTCCACTTCCAATCCAGCTCCCTGCTAATGTGCCTCAAAAAACAGTGGAGAATGACCCAACTATATGAGTACCTGCATCCACCTGGGAGACCCAGATGGAATTCCAGAGCTCCTGGATTCAGCCTGACCCAGTCCTGGCTATTGTGGGAATTTGGGGAGTGAATCAGTGGATGAAAGATTCTCTGTGTGTCTCTCCCTCTCTGTAACTCTGCCTTGCACATAAATAAGTCTTTAAAAAAAAACCACCTGGTTTTTTGATTAATACAGTTTGTCTTGTATATATTAAAACCCCACTGGGGCCAGCTCCATGTCGCAGTAGGTTAATCCTCCGCCTGTAGTGCCAGCATCCCACATGGATGCCAGTTCTAGTCCCGACTGTCCCTCTTCCGATCCAGCTCTCTGTTGTTGCCTGGGAAAGCAGTAGAAGATGGCCCAAGTGCTTGGGCCCCTGCACCTGATGGGAGACCAGGAAAAAGCACCTGGCTCCTGGCTTCAGATTGGCACAGCTCCAGTCATTGCAGCCATCTGGGGAATGAACCAATGGAAGGAAGACCTTTCTCTCTGTCTCTCCCTCTCACTGTCTAACTCTACCTCTCAAATAAATAAATAATCTTTTTTTTAAAATCCAGCATGCCCCACAGAATGAGAATCTGAATAATAGGAGAGTGATTGTGGGAAAAACCTGTCCTTAGGTGAGTCTTTTCATATTTCCTGTTGGAGTCTAAAAAAGATCAAATTGAAAGAGTCCTTAAATAATTTTTCAGATTAACTTGAAATACTCTTGAACTACCTTGCTTCTTGGTGATATTCTTTACAGGCAACAATTTTCTCAGACTCTTATTAGCTATGACCAAAATTACTGTTTCATACTGCCCTTTGATTCCTGTTTCATAGAAAGTTAAGTGATAGATAGAAGATGAATGTTGATAGAGATCAATAGGTGAATAGGTAGATAGAGATGATAGACAGGTGATAGATCATTAGATATATGATGGATGGATAGATAGAATACAAATATTGGGTTGACAGACATTAGGTAGATGATAGATGGATGTGATAAAGATGATAGATAGGATTCCAAGATGGTAGAATAGGGAGGGAACTTACTGCTCTAGTCTAGGAGAAGATAGTTTTAAAAATATGTGGAGATACTGCAATCTCAGAGAAGAGTTAGGGAGAAAAGTTCACAGGAAACTCCATGTAAATTAAAGGGACACTTTGGATCTACATGGAGGTTGTGGACATGCACAACTCAGGAACCTAGCAGCTGAGAGCCTCAGCATCAGCTTTGGAGAGTAAGTGAAACCAGACCAAAGCAGCCACTGGCAATAAAGCTGCAGAAGTCTGGCTTGGAGCCCTGTGGGGGACAGTGTACCAACCAATGTATAGGGGAAAAGGAGGGGGCATGATTCTTTTTCCCCAACCACCTGGCACCAGCATCATGTGACTCGCTGAGAAAGGGCAGGTGCCATTTTGGAAATACATAACATCTGTGCCAACTTGTGTCCACACACCCAGAAACTAGCTGAGAGGAGATGCCTGAGTCTGGCTGGGAGAATGGACAAGGGGCTGGGTACTCCTGAATGTGGGAGCCTTGGGTGCTGGGATGGACTGTGAAAACACTGTGGCTATGTAGGAGGGTACAGGGTGTGGCTGCATCTTTGAGCAGTCACTGTGGGCAGCTCCACATGCTCAGGGCTCCATATTTGGCTGGTGAAAGTCATTGCTGCAAGATCCGTGCTGAGAATGGCACAGATCCTTTGTGTGGTTCTTATGGCAGTGTGGATGAATATTGCACCCAGAGGGGCTATTGCCTGAGCCTCGGTCTCCTTGGAGAAGAGGAGGTAAATTTGAGACTAAGCCAACAGAGCTGATCAAACACTGCCCTCTGATTAAAAAGAGAGAGAAAGAAAGAGAGGGAGAGAGAGAGAGAGAGAGATTTATACAGCAAACATAGGTGCCACCTTAGACACTCCCCTCACCAAGGAGCACTGAACAGAGTTCCCTGGCCCACCCAGCACACACCTCTGGGTATTCATTGAAAGAGCAGACACTCCACTAAGCCACAGAGGTATAGTTCAAAGATAAAAGCCATCACAGGGGAAAAAAATTAACATGTATCTCCACAAATGCCTGAAAATAGAGAAATTCAAGAAATAAGAATAAGGAAGGCAACTTGATGCCCCCAAAGGAATACAGCAACATTTCAATATCATTAAAACAAAGAAAAGATTCTAATGTATGCACAAAAGAAATGCCAGATTATTTTCAGAGGATCTCCCATTACACTCATAGCTCACTTCTCATCAGAAATCCTGCAGGCTAGCAGAGAATGGCAAAATATAGTCCAACTCTTGAGAGATTAAAAAAAAAAACTGTCAACACAGAATATTGTATCTAGCAAAGCTCTCATTAATGAAGTTGAAGTAACAACCTTCTATAACAAACAGAAATTGAAATAGTATGTCAACCACCCATCCAGCCTTACAAAAGATGCTTAAGGATGTGCTACACAGAGAAACACAAACATGGTCTTCACTTTGAAATAAATAGGCTAATCCTCTGCCTGTGGCACCGGCACCCCGGGTTCTAGTCCCAATCTGGGTTCTGGATTCTGTCCCAGTTGCTCCTCTTCCAATCCAGCTTTCTGCTGTGGCCCGGGAAGGCAGTGGAGGATGGCCCAAGTGCTTGGGCCCTTTACCCACATGGGAGACCAGGAAAAGCTCCTGGCTCCTGCCATCGGATCAGCGCGGTCCACCGGTCGCAGCAGCCACTTCGGGGATGGACCAACAGAAAAGACCTTTCTCTGTCTCTCTCTCTCACTGTCCACTCTGACTGTCAAAAAAGAAAAAAAGAAAGGAAGGAAGGAAGGAAGGAAGGAAGGAAGGAAGGAAGGAAGGAAGGAAGGAAGGAAGGAAGGAAGGAAAGAAAGAAATCTCCTAGTAAAAGTACAAAGGAAATCCAAAGTAAACAGTAGGAATATTTATGGGAAAATGGCAGAGCCAGGTCATTACTTAGTAATAGTCTCCTTGAATGTAAGTGGCTTAAACTCTGCAGTCTGGCTGAACAGATTGAAAAACAACACCCATCTATTTGCTGCCTGCAAGAAATACATCTCATCAACAATGATACACACACACTAAAAGTAAAAGGATAGAAAAGAATATTTCATTCTAACAGAAGCCAAAAAATAGCTGGGATAGCCATCCTAATATCAGACAAAGTAGACTTTAACACAAAAACTGTTACAAGAGAAGATAAAAGGAAGGGTACTAAGTAATGATTAAGGGATCAATTCAACAGGAAGATGTGACTGTAATAAAGGTATATACACCAAGTTACAGGACACATGGATTTTTTTTTTAAATGTTGATTGATCTAAAGAAATAATTAAAGTTACAGAAGAAATAAACAAAATTGAAAAATACAAAAGGTCAGTGGAATAAAGAACTGCTTTTTGAAAAAATAAACAAAATTGACACACCATTGATACAACTAACTAAAGAAAAAAGAGGGAGGAGATCCAAATCAATAAAATTAGAGATGAAAAAGGAAATGTAACAGGTACTACAAAAATAAAAAGAATCATCAGAAATTACTACAAAGAGCTGTATGTCAACAAATTGGGAAACCTAGAAGAAATGGACAGATTCCTGGACAATTACAACCTACATAAATTGAGCCACAAAGACAAAGAAACCCTAAAGAGACCAATAACCAAGATGGACATTGAATTTGTAATAAAGACCCTCCCATGACGGTATGGGGGGGAAGCCATTGTAATCCATAAATCGTACTTTGGAAATTTATATTCATTAAATAAAAGTTAAAAAAAAATATGAAATCCGGTCATTTGTAACAAAATGGAGGAATCTGGAAAACATCATGCTGAGCGAAATAAGCCAGTCCCAGACGGACAAATATCATATGTTCTCCCTGATTGGTGACAACTAACTGAGCACCAAAGGGGAAACTTGTTGAAGTGAAATGGACACTACGAGAAACAATGACTTGATCAGCCCTTGTCCTTACTGTTGATGTACAATTTAATACTTTATTCCTTTTAGTATTTTTTTTGTTCTACTTAATACCATTGGTTAAGCTATGTAATTAACACACAATTATTCTTAGGTGTTTAAAGTTAACTGAAAAGTGATCGCTGTTAAATATAAGAGTGGGAATAAGAGAGGAAGGAGATGTACAATTTGGCACATGCTCAAGCTGGCTTTCCCCAAGTGGTGGAGTTAGAAATGTGCCAGGGGATTCCAATACAATCCCATCAAGGTTGCATGTACCAATGCCACCTCACTAGTCCAAGTGATCAATCTCAGGTCACAATAGACCATAATGATAGGTCTAAGAATCAAAGGGATCACATAAACAAGACTAGTGTCTGATAATACTAACTGATAGAATAAAAAAGGGAGAGAATGATCCATCATGGGAAGTGGGATACACAGAAGACTCATAGAATGGCAGATGTCCTAAACAGCACTCTGGCCTCGGAATCAGCCCTTAAGGCATTCGGATATGGCTGAAGAGCCCATGAAAGTATTTTAGGCATGGAAAGCCAAGACACTCTGGAAAAAAAAAAAAGGCGACCTAAATGAAAGATCTCTGTGAGTGAGATCCCAGTGGATAGAACGGGCCATCAAAGAAGGAGGTACCTTTCACTGAAGGAAGGAGAGAACTTCCATTTTGACTATGACCCTGTCGGAATAAGATTGAAGTCAGCAAACTCCTTCTTCCATGGCCTTGGCAACTCATGACTAGAGCCTGGGGAGATTGCTGACACCTTAAACAAGAGTGGCAATTTAAGTCAACAACAGGAGTCACTGAGAAATTACTCCCCATGTAGGATCTTTGTCCTTAATGTGTAGTTCAATGTGAATTAATGATATGACTTGTGCTCAAACAGTATTTGGCACTTTGTGTTCTGTGTGGGGGCAAACTGATGAAATCATTACTTAATATATACTAAATTGATCTTCTGTATATAAAGATAATTGAAAATAATCTTGATGTGAATGGAATGGGAGAGGGAGCGGGAGATGGGAGGGTTGCGGGTGGGAGGGAAATTATGGGGGAGAAAAAGCCATTGTAATCCACAAACTGCACTTTGAAAATTTACATCCATTAAATAAAAGTAAAAAAAAAAAATAAAGACCCTCCCAAAGAAAATCCAGGACTGGATGACTTCACTGCTGAATTCCACCATTTAAAGAAGAACTAACTCCCATTCTTCTCAAGCTATTTAAAAAATTTAAAGGGAGGAATCCTCCAAAACTCTCTATGAAGACAGCATCACCTTAATTCCTAAACCTGAAAAAGATACAACAGATAAAGAGAACTACAAATCAATTTCCCTGATGAACATAGACACAAAATTCTCAGCAAAATACTAGCCAATCGAATCCAACAACACATCAGAAAGATCATTTACCCAGACCAAGTGGGATTTATCCCTAGTATTCAGGGATGGTTCAACATTCAAATCAAATAATGTAATACATCACGTCAACAAACTGAAGAACAAAAACCATATAATTATCTCAATAGATGCAGAGAAAGCATTTGATGAAGCACAACACCCTTCAATCATGAAAACTTTAAGCAATTTGGGTATAGAAGGAACATTTCCCAACACAATCAAGGAAATACATGACAAACCCATGGCAAGCATCCTATTGAATGGGGAAAAATTGGAAGCATTCCCACTAAAATCTGTAACCAAAGATTCCCACTCTCACCATTGCTATTCAATATAGTCCTGGAAGTTTTAGCCAGAGCTATTAGGCAAGAAAAAGAAATCAAAAAGACACAAATTGGGAAAGAGGAAATCAAACTATCCTTATTTTCAGATGACATGTTTCTCTATATAGGGGATCCAAAAGACTCCACTAAGAAGGTATTGAAACACATAAAAGAGTTTGGTAAAGTAGCAGGATATAAAATCAACACACAAAAATAAATAGCCTTTGTATACATAGACAATGCCAAGTCTGAGAAACAACTTCTAAAATCAACCCATTCACAATAGCTCAAAAAGTATTAAATACCTTATAGAAATTTAACCAAGGACATTAAAGATCTCTACAATGGGAATTACAAATCACTAAATAAATAGCAGAAGATACCAAAAATGGAATAATCTTCCATGTTCATGGGTTGGAAAAATCAATATCATCAAAATGTCCATACTACTGAAATCAGTTTACATATTCTATGCAACATCAATCAAAATACCAAAGCCACTTTTCTCAGATATAGAAAAAATGATGCTGAAATTCATATGGAAACACAGGAGACTCCAAATAGCTAAAGCAAAATCAGTTGTTAAGCAAAAGCAAAGCTGGAGGCATCACAATACCAGATTTCAATACATACTACAGGGCAGTTATAATCAAAACAGCATGGTACTGGCACAAAAATAGTTTGACAGACCAATGGAACAGAATAGAAATTCCAGAATTCAATCCATGCATCTACAACCAACTTATCTTTGACAAAGGAGCTAAAACCAATCCCTGGAGCAAAGACGATCTCTTCAATAAATGGTCAATTATAAAGCATTACACTTAGTGAAATAAGCCCATCCCAAAAGGACAGATATCATATGTTCTCTCCGATCTTTGATAACTAATAGCATACCTAAAAGGTAATCTATGGAATTGAAATTGACACTTTGAGATGTGATGACTTCTAACTGTCCTTATGTCTACTGTTAATGAATAGTATTTTTTTTCATACTATTTGTTGAACTCTTTATTTAGTATAAATTTACGGGTATAAAGTTAATTGAAAATAGAGCTTAGTAAGAAATAAGAATGGGAATGGGAGATGGAGGATGAAGAAGGCTGTAAATGCATGTGGGAGGGCCCTTTGGGTGGCAAGAACAATTATGTTCCTAAAGTTGTATTTATGAAATGCATGAAGTTCGTATACTGTAAATAAAGGGTTTCTGGAGGAAAAAATAAAGAAACTTCTAGAAAATGTTTTTTAAAAAATGATAGATAATAGAATCAGTTATTCCATGAAGCTCTTTCTGGTGTGTGGCTTTTTCTCCTAACAATTTATAAGATTTTGGAGTTCAGGGGAAAGCTTTGGATATGTAAGATATTGGAGAGAAAAGAGAGAGCCCAGAATTTTCCACTGACTTCCAATCTGATCAACAGTTTTCTCAAAGTTTCCCTTGAACACCACCCTCCAAGTGTTCAGCAACAATGCTACTCCCTAGTGAAGAGAGTTTCAACATGACTTTGAGGTTCTCTTTTCATACCCTGAGACTTTCAATCCATACACTCACCCATCCCCAAAACCAGGAGCTGTCCCATTGCACTCACTGACATCACGGGGATTATAAGACTGAGTTTGTCTTGTGCTACCTGGATTGGAATTGTCTTTGGAAGTTGATTTTCCCACAACCTATTGATTAAAGCTCCTGAGTAAGGTTTACCTGTTTACAAACATACACTGGACATAGCTGCTTTTAGGAGCTGATCCTCGAATGGGAGAGAGAGGCTCAGTAAGAGGACAGACCTAGGATGTGCCTACTGCCCACCTCCCCCAACCACACAAACCTCCTTCTGGGACCTTGTGCTTCCTTTGTCTCTGACTTCTCCCAGACAGCCACATTCTGCCCTCTTTGCCCCAGAAACTTCAAACCACCGCTGCTCAGCACCTTGCTCCTCCCCAGAATAATCACCCCGAGAGAACTGTGATGATGTCCTTCCCCATCCTCACAGTCAGCACAGCTGAAATTACCTGTTCTGTATCTGCCATTCCCACAGATTGTGACTCTGCTTGGCTCAGCCCTCAACCCCAGGGCCCAGGCTCCAAGACCTGTGCCCGGCTCATAGTAGACATTCAGTTAATACCTGCTGAATGGTATCATTTATGCTATCTCAAAGCACAATGTCCCAAGTGCAAGTGAGTGGGCAAAACTGACAAGAGAAATGGGAAGGAGAGCTTATTCAACTATGAGGTGGGGAAGGGGCTCTTTGAGCACTTTGTGATTGGAGAGACTCAGGACAGTTCTGAAGGTATCTTGCAGAGAGAAAGATGGACAATTTTCACTGGGAGGATAAATCAAATGTGTGAGAGCTCTGACAGCTAAGGCATTATGATAGGAATCCTTCTTGGAAAAAACAGATTGGCAGAAAAAGGTAAAGTCTTTTCCACAATGTGGCTCTCCTTCAGGGCAATGAGATACTCTAAAATAGGAGGTCAAAAAAATTGGTCACAGTCTAACAGACTGTGGGAGCAACACTGCCAAATGAAGAAAAGATGTTCATGTCCAGAAACCAGTCTCCTTGGCTGCCTCATGCCGTTGCTTATTGGAACCAGCACAGAAGGCCCAAGTTTGAATTCAGGCTTTGAAAAATCATCTGAATATTGAAGAAGTTCTTTCCAAATTATTTTGTCTTCTCATATAACTCAACAACATTGTCTACTCTGAAAAAGAAAATGGACCAAGAACTCAACCATGGAGCAGGTATTAGCTTCATGGTGAACATGACTGGGCCCCTACCAGAGTGCCTGGGTTTAATCCCAAGCTCTTGTTCCTAACTCCACCAGGGCAGACCCAGAGAGGCAGAGTGATGGCTCAGGTGTTTGGATTCCTGCCACTCAGGTAGGAGACCTGGATTGAGTTCCTAGCTCCAGACTTCAGCCCCGACCCTGGCAGCTGTGAGCATTTTAAGGTGTAAACCAGCAAATAATATCTGTCTCTCCCTCTCCCTCTTCCTCTCCCACTTTCCTTCTCAAATAATTTCTTTGCAAAAATTTAGAAGGAACCCAAGCTATGCATCTAAAAATACCAAAACTCAAAGTTTTCAAGGCTAATAAAAGATTATTATTGCAGCATATAGCATATTAGAGCATGACCATAGTTCTTGGTGCCCCTTGGATGTCATCCTTTCTCTTGTTGCCACAACCATTACACAGGGGACCAGTCCAGAGCCATCATTTTTTTTTTATTTGAGAGGCAAAGAGAAGGAGACAGAAAGAGCTCCCATTAACTGGTTCACTCCCCAAATGCTTGCTACAACCAGCACTGTGTCAGACTGAAGCCAGGAGCCAGAAACTCAATATGGGTCTCCCACATGGATGGCAGGGATCCAACTACTTGAGACATGACCTGCTGTGTCCAGGATGTGCCTCATGAGGAGACTGAGATCAGCAGTCATCCAAACCTAGGCACTCTGATGTGGGACACAGGTGTCCTAACTGGAGACTTAACTACTAGGCCAAAGGCCCACACCATGGAACAATTCTTAATGCAGCTGGAGACAGCGACAGTGAGCAGCAATGTTTCATGAGTTCCTAAACCTTGCCAATGGAGTCTCACTTTTGTCAGAGGGAAACAGTAATACCAACCAAATTATGCACTATTGTACATTGCAGTAAAGAAAGATATTACATGTTACCCAAACAGTTGCATACCGAATTGATGAATTCACCACGACTCAGAGACAGCACATGGAGAAAATTTCCACCTCCAAGCACAGTTTGCACCATTATTCCTGCCAAACTCTAACAACACACTTGCCATGTTTACTGCCTGGGTACCAGAAGGGAGACTGAACTACTTCTGAAGGTTCGCACATCTGAGAAGTTGCATGAACTCAAAATACCATCTGTGCACTATCAGAGGCTGACCGCGTAGTAGTGTATGACCCTCATGTGTACACATTTTTCCCTGAGTGAATAAATTTGCAGTCAATCCTGTCCTTTATTTAAGTTCTTATTTATTTACTTTTTCAACTTATTCTACAACACGTATTGTTATTGTGTGTCATTATGCTACTGACTTTATTGTTCCTCTTTCCTACTCCTTATTACAGAAACAAGCAAAGGGACCATTTTGTGCTGCTCCATAGGCCAGGCTGTGATTGGAAGCCAGGCTCATCAAGACTCTTCGTGTTTTTATCAGTGCCAGGGCTCACGTGATGGAGAGATGGTTTTTAAGTCTCTTAAGATTTTCTGAGATTGTTGAGAGAGATAGAGAGAGAGAGAGATCCCATCCACCGGTTCACTCCCCTGATACTTAATATCAGTGGCTGGCTGACCCAAAGCATAGAGCCAAGCATTCAACCCAGGTCTCCCACATGAGTTGCCAGAGACCCGACTACTTCAACTATCACTGCTTCCCTCAGTATGTGCATTAGCAGGAAGCTGGAATCAAAAGCCAGAGGTGAGCACTGAAACCAGGCACTAGAATATTCAACGGAGGCATCCTAATCATTAGGTCAGATGCCCACTTCTGATTTTTTTTAATTAAAAAAGAAAATAGGTCTTTGGGCTTCTGATCCATGTAGCTTCATTTCCCATCCCAGCCATGAGCCTTGGAGAAGGGAACAAGGCCAAAGCCAAGCAAGCCCATCTTAAGCAATCTTCCAGATCAGATCTACTACAAGCTAATCAGCCAAAGCATTTTCTAATCCTGGATGATTCTGCTCTGTAATGCGCGGGAAAATGACAGTCACTGTTGAATTTGGCTACGTGACATTTGTACAACCCCCATTTCCTCACTTGAAAGATCAAGGTAAGAAATCTTCTTAAAGGACTTCTGTACGTATTTTATGAGAGGACACCTTTAAAAAACACAATGCACGGCACACTGAAGATACTCACTATTCCGCTGTTGCTCCCCAACTCACGGAGGAACAACACCAGTCCTTCCCGGATTTGCTGCTACTCCCCCGCCTCTGCGGAGGAGCGGCACCAGCGAGCTCTCCGACCGACTCCAGCCGCGCATGTTGTCTCTCTTCCCCTCTTAAGGGGTTGGGTCAGGAATCAGCTAATTAATGAGGCAGCTCTGTAAGATTTGTTTACTCTCTCTCAGCACCATATGATGGGAGATCAGATGCATAGAGTTAGTCTTAATAGTCTCAATGGTCTAGTCTAGTCTCGGTAGTCTCAGTACTTATTTCGCCATGTTGCGGGAGACAGGCCCTGCTCCCCACACTCCGCTCCTCACCCATTACCCCTCAGCTGCTAAACAGAATCATTGTGAAGGAATTCCAGAACAGCCCAGGAAACTCCCAACAAATTTCCATCCCAAATGCAAGTCAAGGTGGCTCTGGACTCCACCAACTCACATGCCATGATCCCCTCATCAAGGCTCTCCCTTAGAAAAAACCATGCTTCTCAAACAATGCAAATGACAATGCCAGGAGCATCAAATATAGGTTCTGCTTAAATCTTGGCAGTGCTTCGCAACATGCAGTTTGGAGCTACACACAGACAAGTGCTGATTGGAAATCTCCCTTTCCCTCCAGGAGTGCAGGTGATGATGAGCAAACAACATTTACCAGGAACTCAGGTTATTTGAAGACTGCTGAAAACTCACTTCCTCAGTAGTCTGTATCTGAGACTTGTAGTAACTTGGTCTTATTTCCTCTAAACTCTCTGAATAGAAGTTCCCATTAGATAGCTCAGTGAAGGTCAAGGAAAGCAGAGCCTCTCTCTCTTCCAGGTGCAGCAAGCACAGCATCACTGGCAGCCTCTCTTTCACCAGATGGGCTGACACTCACACATCTTTGTGTTCCACCTCAATGCAAATCTGCGTATCACCTTCCCCAATCCTTGACCTACTTGTGCACAGATCATCACCTTCAACTCTTTATTCATGATGTGTTTTGCTATGCACTTTTCTCTTAGGCAAAACCCTGTGTGATTTACGGGAAGTGAAATCATGTGTTTCTGGTTAGCTGATACTTTAAAGCACCAAAATGTTATGGTGTCGAGCTAGTTCAATGTCCAAAGGCTGTTTCTCTTAGGAACAGAGGTCAACATCTTGCACAGGGCAAATACTCCTCGGGCCCTGTGGACCAGGCTTGGCTCCAGAGCTGAAGCCTCCAAGTGTGCTCAATTCCATAAACTCCATGTTCTTTCCACCAGAAGAATCCCTGAAATCTGACCAGGGAGGTCTGTAAGGAAGTCTGCCACCACCTGTGGGGTGGGCCACAGTGAGCTGAAGTTCATTCCTCTGCAGGATACTGGGTCTTAGAAGTCACTCTGCTCATCAACCCATCATGCAGAGTGCATTTTTCCATTCAAAGACAGTCTCTTTTGAGCATTTCCAGACAATGTTTGAAGAGATATACTTAAAGAGAAGCCCTTTCTGTCTTGAAATTTTAAACCTGACTATAGAATGTTTCTATTTACAAATGTTCTAGGGCAATGTTGGTCAAAGGGCATGAAGTTTCAGTTACATAGGATGAGTCAATTTTTTGTTTCTGAAGGGTGTCCTGAAGTACTTGTCTCACTCAAAGTTGGGGTACAGTCATGATTCAATTGACAACAGGGGTGCGTGTTCTGAGAATTGTAATCTCATCATTGTGTGAACACCATAGTGTGCACTTGTGCAAACCTAGGTGATCTCAATCACTCAGTATGGCTGTTTTATAAAAAGCACTAATTATTAATCATTATTATTAATTATTAAATTAGGGTGTACACTCTAAAATAACAGTTAAATGTTTAGTGTTTTAAAGACACAAACCAGTAACATTGTTGTTCATCATTGTCAAGTAGAACATTCTGTACATAATTATGTTGCTATCCTCTACACGCCTGGCAGCACAGCAGGTGTGTTTATACCAGTATCACTGCACACAGGTGAATTACGTGTTGCTCTACAGTGTCATAATGCCTGCAACATCACCAGGTGATAGGAAGTTAATTTCATGATAATTTCATGGAACCACCAACATATATTCCTCCCTTATTTGACTCAAACATTATCATGCAGCATATGACAGTATTATTCTTTTTTTAAAGATTATTTATTTGAAAGTCAGAGTTACACAGAGAAAGGAAAGGCAGAGAGAGAAAGAGAAGTCTTCCATCCCATGGTTCACTCCCCAGTTGGCTGCAACAGCTGGAGCTGCGCTGATTGGAAGCCAGGAGCCAGGAGCTTCCTCCGAATCTCCCACGCAGGTGCAGGGGCCCAAGGATTTGGGCCATCTTGTACTGCTTTCCCAGGCCATAGCAGAGAGCTGGATCAGAAGTGGAGCAGCCGGGACTCGGGACTCAAACCGGCGCCCACGTGGGATGCCAGTACTTCAGGCCAGTGCATTAACTCACTGAGCCATAGTGCCGGCCCCAACAGTATTATTCTGAAACCAAGAACAATCTAAAGACGAGTTACACTCCTCAGAGCCATCCTACAATGTTCACTTCCCAGCATGGCTCTGGCCCTATATATTTCCTCTGTTCCCTTTAACTCTCTTGTTGCTCCCTTCCTGCCCTGGCAAAGCTCCACTGACACAGTCAGACTGAGGGAGACCATTCCTAACCCCAGGAGCTCTCCTTGCACCAGGCATCATCATAGTGGATGAGCTTGGGTGTGTCATCTTTAATACACACTATAGATATTGTTTATACCATATTCATTAACAAATAGCCTATTGTACACTTGGGCATCAATTGTTTCTCAGTATACAGAGATTTCTTTCAGATATATAATTTGTCGTTTGCTATATATGTCAAAATGTTATATAAGAATTGATCATCAGCCGGCGCCATGGCTCACTAGGCTAATCTTCCACCTTGCGGCGCCGGCACACCGGGTTCTAGTCCCGGTCGGGGCACCGGATTCTGTCCCGGTTGCCCCTCTTCCAGGACAGCTCTCTGCTGTGACCAGGGAGTGCAGTGGAGGATGGCCCAGGTGCTTGGGCCCTGCACCCCATGGGAGACCAGGAGTAGCACCTGGCTCCTGCCATTGGATCAGCACGGTGCACTGGCCGCAGCGTGCCGGCCGCAGCGGCCATTGGAGGGTGAACCAACAGCAAAGGAAGACCTTTCTCTCTGTCTCTCTCTCTCACTGTCCACTCTGCCTGTCAAAAAATAAAATAAAATAAAATAAAATAAAATAAAGAATTGATCATCTATTCTTCAGAAGCAATTACTAAAATGAATGTACTACAAGTACTACAGTAGCTATAGATGAGAGTTGTTATAAAGTCATTTGGGATTTTTTTTTTATGAACATGACAATGAATCAATACACAACATAAGACAGCAGTAGAAAACAAAGATGAGAAAGCTGCTCTGACTGAGGCAGAAGACGAAAGAGGAAACAAAGACTAACACCATCTAGGATGTTCTGTCCACCCAGAAGTATAAGAAAAGAGCTAAAAATTGTGATATGACACTCTGCAGGGTATCAGCTTATGATTTACCAATCCTTCTAGAACTACACTCTGACCCCAAGTTTGGCCAGCATTAACGAGGTAGTTCTATGTGTTTATAGGCCGTCTTTCCATAGCAGCCGCCATATCTAATTTTATAAGATAGCAATTCCAAATGAAGAGAGTTGACAAAGATCACCACAATGACAACACATTTTCATCTCTATGGTGACACAAAGGGTAAAGATACTTAGATAATAATTTTTAAGTAGTTAATTGAATAAAAAATTTAATATTTTTTTATTTATATAAGTGAACAAATTTCATGTATTTCATATATACATAATTTTTTTGACAGGCAGAGTGGACAGTGAGAGAGAGAGAGAGAGAGGTCTTCCTTTTGCCATTGGTTCACCCTCCAATGGCCGCCACGGCTGGTGCGCTGCAGCCGGCGCACCGCACTGATCCGATGGCAGGAGCCAGGTGCTTCTCCTGGTCTCCCATGGGGTGCAGGGCCCAAGCACTTGGGCCATCCTCCACTGCACTCCCGGGCCACAGCAGAGAGCTGGCCTGGAAGAGGGGCAACCGGGACAGAATCCGGCACCCCGACCGGGACTAGAACCCGGTGTGCCGGCGCCGCAAGGTGGAGGATTAGCCTAGTGAGCTGCGGCGCTGGCCACATACATGTTTAGGAGCATAGTTTGAAGCTTTGAAATATTTCTTTTTGCCTCAGACTAATCACTATAGCAAGCCTTCTATCAATTTTTTAATCTTATGACATCAAAAAGAAATAGAAAAAGTAAAAGGCAGGGATAAGTAAAAAGCATTTAAAATAGATATAATGTGGATTTCTTTCTTTTCCAAAAACAAATTATCCAGGATCATACAAGAATGGAGCTTTTTGGACTGTAAAAAGCTCATGGAAAATGAAATTTAAAGATAAGTTTACTTGTATTTTGGTGCAAATTTTTTTTTAAATCAGCACATCGTTTTTTTCTTTATTTTTCTGTTTTGGAGGAACTATCACCAATTTTTTAAATGTTTAACAAATGGGTTTTATTCTGTTAGATAGTTATGACTTTAAAAATAGTATATCAGGGCCGGCGCTGTGGTATAGCAGGTAAAGCCACCGCCTCCAGTGCTGGCATCCCATAGGGGAGAAGGTTTGAGTCCCAGCTGTTCCGCTTCTGATCCAGCTCTCTGCTATGGCCTGGGAGAGCAGTAGAAGATGGCCCAAGTCCTTGCACCCCTGTACCCGCATGGGAAGACCCAGAGGAGGCTCCTGGCTCCTGGCTTCAGATCAGCGCAGCTCCGGCTGTTGTGGCCAGTTGGGGAGTGAACCATCGGATGGAAGACCTCTGTCACTCTCTGCCTCTCCTCCCTCTGTGTAACTCTACCTTTCAGCTATAAATAAATCTTTTTTTAAAAAAATAGTATATCACATCAATAATTTATTCCAAGAGTACAAAATGGCTGAATAGGAAAAAAGCATGCTGCTTCAGACAAGAGGAAAACAACGAGAAAAATGTGGAGGAAATGCATTCCCAGGGAAGAGTTGGTAAGAAATCTGCAGTGGGGAGGGTCAAGGTGGCAAAATAGGAAGAGACACGATGTGCTAAACAAGGGATAAACAGTAAAAGAAAGGGGTGTAGGAAGTGCGCTTTCAGGGGAGAACTGGAGAGAAAATTGCACTGAAAATCCTACAAAAGCAAGAAGAACACCATGTACCTGTGTGGAGGGTGCGAGCACACAGCACAACCGTGGGCAGAACACACAACTGCAGCAGCCAAGCAGCGAAAGCTGGAGTGGCCAGCAGCTTGGAGACAGACTGCCACAACCTGGGGCTATATAACCTGAGGGAGAGCGTGGCTCTCCCTGGACTGGAGCCTTGGGAGTTAGTGATTGTTAGAGGTTTCCTGCAGACCCAGTGGAGGCTCAGGGGGCACTTTTGTCTTGCTTCAACTTCCCCACCACAGTGGCCACTGCCCAGGGGGAAAGGGTGGGCACCATTTTGGGTCTGAGACTTTGTGCACGTGCACAGCAGCGCACTGGGACAGGACACCACCTTCACAGCAGTACTGGCAGCAGTGCCGGAGCCATATTCAACCAGTAGCTCTTGTGCACCCATGTGATCCAATGATTCTAGTGGAGGGAACAATCCACAGTCCCCACCGACTTTCAGCCTAGCTGGGAGATGACAGGGTAACCATGTAGGATATTGAGGTGCCTGCAGCCTCCCAGAATCAGAACGCCTAGGCATCTATTGATTGGATGGGCTGTCAGGGAAAACAGAAACCTCTGTACCCAACAACTATAGGAGCCTTGTGTGCTGAGACCGTGGGAACTCAGTGGCTACATGAGAAGGTACAGGGTATAGCTGGGTCTCTGGGTAATCACTGGGAGCAGCTCCACATGCTCATTGTGCTCACAGTTAGGACTGTGCAGATCTTTTGTCAAGTTCATACAGTGGCATGGAACACACTGGGGATTAACATCCAGGCACTGAGATCTACCACTCCCAATGTGAATGTTACCCTGGATACACACCTCACCCTGGAGCACTGACTAGATCTCCCTGGCCACACCCACTACACACCTCTTGCTATTCACTGAAAATGCAGACATCCCATTGAGTCACAGAGGTGTAGACCAAAGATAAAAGACACCAGAGGAAAAAAAAACAAAATATCAACCCAACAAATGTCTAAAAGAAAATGCAGAAACACAAGAAAAAAGAAAAAGGAAGACATCATGACCCCCTAAAGGAACATAACAACATTTCAATATTAGAATGTGAAGATGAAGAGATTGAGAAAATGCCACAAAGGGAAGTCAAAAATTAATCACAGGACTACTCAAAAGCAATCAGAAACAAATCCATGCAATAAGGAAAACTATACATGATATGATTGAAAAATTTTCCCATGAAATTAAGATTTTAAAGGTAAATCAAAATGGAATATTAGAAATTAAAAATTCAACAGATCAAATAAAAAAATTGGAGGAAAGCCATAACAAGAGAATTAGGGAAGGCAGAAGAAAGTATATCCAAACTAGAAGAAAATCTTTGGAAATCTTATAGTCAAACCAAAAAAAAAAAAGAAGAAGAAGAAGAAGAAAATAGAAAACTTAAAAACAGGCCGGAGCCGCGGCTCAATAAGCTAATCCTCCGCCTGCGGCACTGGCACCCCAGGTTCTAGTCCTGGTTGGGGCACCGGATTCTGTCCCAGTTGTTCCTCTTCCAGTTCAGCTCTCTGCTGTGGCCAGGGAGTGCAGTGGACGATGGCCCAGGTCCTTGGGCCCTGCACCCACATGGGAGACCAGGAGGAAGCACCTGGCTCCTGGATTCGGATAAGCACAGCGCACCAGCTGTGGCAGCCATTGAGGGGGTGAACTAACGGAAAAAGGAAGACCTTTCTCTCTGTCTCTCTCTCTCACTGTCCGCTCTGCCTGTCAAAAAAGAAGGAAAGAAGGAAAGAAGGAAAGAAGGAAAGAAGGAAAGAAGGAAAGAAGGAAAGAAGGAAAGAAGGAAAGAAGGAAAGAAAGAAAGAAAGAAAGAAAGAAAGAAAGAAAGAAAGAAAAGAAAAGAAAAGAAAACTTAAAAACAGTGCTTGAGATTAGATTTATGGGATACAATTAAATGACCCAACATACAGGTTTTAGAAATTCCTGAAGATGTGGAAAACTAAAATGGACTAGAAGGCCTATTTAGTGAAATAATTACAGAAAACTTCACCAGTAAGGAGAAAGAAAGGGATGTCCAAATGGAGGAAGCACTTAGAACTCCTAATAGACATGACCAGAAGAGACCTTCACCATGACACATTGTAGTCAAACTTTCAATAGCAAAATATAAAGAAAAGATGCTAAAATGTGCATGAGAAAAACAGATTACTTTCTGAGGCTCTCCAATTAGACTTATAGCTGACTTCTCATCAGCAACTGTACAAGCTAGAATGGAATAAAGAGATACAGTCGATTTTGAAAGAGAATAAAAATGTCAACCCAGATTACTGTACTCTGAAAAAGTCTCATTTATGAATGAAGGTGAAATAATGACCTTCCAAAACAAAAAGAAATTGAAAGAATTTGTTGCCACTCACCGAGCCTTACAAAAGATGCTTAAGTATGTGCTACACACAGAAACACAGAAAAATAGTCATCATTATGCAAGAATGTGAAGGCAGAAAATCCCAGGTAAAATTACAAAGGAAATTCAAAGTAAAATAATAATATTTATGGAAAAATGGCAGGGCTAAGTGGTTTCTTACCAAGAGTCACCTTGAATGTAAATGGACTCAACTCTCCAATTAAAAGATACAGGCTTGCTGAATAGATTAAAAAGCAAGACCCATCTATTTTCTGCCTACAAGAAACATGCCTCCACCACCAAAAATACACACACACTGAAAGTGAAAAGATGGAAAAAGACATTCCATGCTAATGGAAAGTGAAAAAGGGCAGGAGTTGCCATCCTAATATCAGACAAAATAGACTTTAACATAAAAACTGTTAAAAGAGACAGAGAGGAAGAAAGACCTTTCTCTCTGTCTCTCTCTCTCACTGTCTATAACTCTACCTGTCAAATAAATAAAAAAGAGAGACAGATAAAGACACTACATATTGATTAAGGGATTAATTCAACAGGAAGATGTGGCTATAATAAATGTATTTGTGGGGGCTGGCTCTGTGGTGCAGTGGATTAATGCCCTGGCCTGAAGTGCCAGCATCCCACATGGGCGCTGGTTCAAGGCCTGGCTGCTCCACTTCTAATCCAGCTTTCTGCTATGGCCTAGGAAAGCAGTTAAAGATGGCCCAGGTACTTAGGCCCCTACACACACATGGGAAACCCAGAAGAAGCTCCTGGCTCCTGACTTCAGATTGGCGCAGCTCTGGCTGTTGCAGCCAATTGGGGAGTGAACCATCAGATGGAAGACCTCTCTCTCTCTCTCTCTCTGCGCCTGTCCTTCTTTGTGTAACTCTGACTTTCAAATAAATGAAAATAAATATTTTTTAAAAATGTATTTGCACCCAATTATAGGGCCATTGGCTATTTAAAAGAAATATTAATGGATATAAAGGGAAACATAGACTCCTATGGAATAGTAATTGGGGACTTCAATACCTCACTTACATCAATGGACAGACCTGCTAGACAGAAAATCAATAAAGAAACAACAGAGGAGAGGTAATTGATATTAAGGACCAAATGGACATAACTGGTATCTACAGAACTTTTCACCACACAGTTGCAGAATACACATTCTTCACATCAGTGCATGGAACTTTCTCTAGGATAGACAATATGCTAGACAACAAAGCAAGTCTCAGCAAATTTTAAAAGATCAAAATCATACCATGCATCTTCTCTGACCACAGTGGAATGAGGCTGGAAATCAACAACTCAAGAATTTTTAGAACATATGCAAACACATGAAGTTGGAACAACATGTTTCTGAATGAACAATGGGTCATAGGAGAAACTGAAAAAGTTCTGGAAACAAATGTTGACAATATATCATATCAAAATTTATGAGATAGAGCAAAAGCAATGTTAAGCAGGAATTTCATAGCAATCAGTGCCTACATGAAGAAACTGGAAAGGTACCAAATACTAAATAAATGAGCTATCAATGCATCTCAAAGACCTATAAAAACAACAACAAACCAAATGCAAATTAGTAGGAGGAAATAAATAATTAAAACTAGAGAAGAAATTTTAAAAATTGAAGCAAAAAAATTGGTCAGTGAAATGAAGAGCTGGTTTTTTGAAAAAAAAAACAAACAAACAAACAAACAAACAAAATTGATTAACAATTGGTCCAACTAACTAAAAAATGAGGGAGGAAAACCAAATCACTAAAATCAGAGATGAAAAAGGATATGTAACAGCAAATACCACAGAAATAAAAAGAATCATCAGGAATTACTATAAAGAGCTGTATGCCAACAAATTGGGTAAACTTGAAGAAATGGATAGATTCCTAGACACATAAATCTACCAAAATTGAGTTATGAACATAGAAAACCTAAACAGACCAATAACCAAAACAGAAATTGAGTTAGTAATAAAGACCCTCCCAACAAAGAAAAGCCCAGGCTTCATTGCTGAATTCTGACATTTGGAGAACTAATTCCAACTTTTTTCAAGCTATTCAAAACAATTGAAAGGGAGGGAATCTTCCCAAACTCATTTTATGAAGCCTGCATCACCTTAATACCTAATCTGGAAAAAGATATGACAGAGGAAGAAAGCTAGAGACCAATATCCTTAATGAACATAGATACAAAAATCCTCAACAAAATATTAACTAATTGAATCCAACAACACATTGGAAAGATCATTCACCTGGACGAAATGGGATTTAACCCTGGTATCCAGTGATGGTTCAACATTTGCAAATTAATACATGTGATACTTCACATTAACAAACTGAAGAATAAAAACCATATGATTATCTCGTGATGAAAACCTTAAGCAAATTGGGTATAGAAGGAACATTCCTCAATGCAATCAAGACAGTTTATGAAAAACCCATGGCCACTATCCTATTAAATAGGGGAAAGCTGGAAGCATCCCCACTAAGATCCAGAACAAGACAAGAATGCCCACTCTTACCACCATTGCTATTTAATATAGTCCTGGAAGTTTTAGCTAGAGCCTTTAGGCAAGAAAAATAAATCAAAGGGATACAAATTGAAAAGGAGGAAATCATACTATCCTTATTTGAAGATGACATTATCCTATATATAGGAGATCCAAAAGACTCCACAAGAGACTATTGGAACTCATAAATGAGTTTGCAATAGTGGCAGGATATAAAATAACCACAGAAAAATCAATAACCTTTGTATTCACAATGTCATGGCTGAGAAAGAACTTTCAAGATCAATCCCATTCACAATAGCTCCAAAAAGAGTTAAATATCTTGAACTAAATTTTACCAAGTATGTCAAAACCTCTACTATGAAAATTACAAAACACTAAAAAAAATAGAAAAGAACATTTAAAAATGGAAAAATCATCCATGTTCATGGATTGGAAGAATCAACATCATCAAAATGTCCATACTACCAAAAGCAATTTACAGATTCAATGTGATTCCAATCAATGACATTCTTTGCAGACATAGAAAAAAATGATGTTAAAATTCATATGGAAACACAAGAGACCCCAAATACCTAAAACAATCCTACACAACAAAAACAAAGTCAGAGGCATAACAATACCTGATTTCAAGGTATACTACAGGGCAATTATAATCAAAAAAGTCTGGTACTGGCACAAAAAATAGTTTGATAGAACAGAATAGAAACTCTAGAAATCAATCATGCATCTAAAAGCAGCTTATCTTTGACAAAGGAATGAAAATCAATCACTGGAGAAAAGACAGTCTCTTCAACAAATATTGCTGGGAAAACTGGATCTGTGCCTGCAAAAGTATGAAAAAAAAAACCCCTACAATACACCTTACCCAAAAACCTACTCAAAATGGATCAAAGACCTAAATCTATGACCCAATACCATCAAATTACTAGAGAACATTGGGGAAACTCTGCAAGACATTAATTGGCATAGGCGAAGACTTCTTGAAAAAGGCCTCAGAAGCAAAAGCAATCAAAGCCAAAATTGACAAATGGGATTACAACAAGCTGAGGAGCTTCTACACTGCAAAAGAAACACTCAGCAAAATGAAAAGGCAACCAACATAATGGGAGAAAATTTTTACACACTGTACAACTGATAAAGGGTTACCATCCAGAAACTATAAAGAGCTCAAGAAACTCAACAATAACAAAACAAATAATCCAGTTAATAAATGAGCAAAGGACCTGAACAGACATTTTTCAAGAGAAGAAATTGCCAACAGACACTTCAGAAAATGTTCAGGATCACTAGCCATCAGGAAAATGCAAATCAAAACCACAATGAGGTTTCACCTCACCCTAGTTAGAATGAGTCACAAACAGAAATCAACAAATGACAAATGCTGGCAAGGATGTGGGGGAAAAGTACCCTGGTCCACTGTTGGTGGGAATGTAAACTAGTGCAGCCACTGTGACACACAGTATTGGAGATACCTCAGAAATCTGAATATAGACCTACCATGTGACCCAGCCATCCCACTCCTAGGAACTTACCCAAAGGAAATGAAAGCGGCATATGAAAGAGTTATCGCCGACGCAGTGGCTCACCAAGCTAATCCTCCACCTTGTGGCGCTGGCACACCGGGTTCTAGTCCCGGTCGGGGCGCCGGATTCTGTCCCAGTTGCCCCTCTTCCAGGCCAGCTCTCTGCTGTGGCCAGGGAGTGCAGTGGAGGATGGCCCAAGTGCTTGGGCCCTGCACCCAATGGGAGATCAGGAGAAGCACCTGGCTCCTGCCATCGGATCAGCGCGGTACGCCGGCCTCAGCGTGCCGGCCGTGGCGGGCATTGGAGGGTGAACCAACGGCAAAGGAAGACCTTTCTCTCTGTCTCTCTCTCTCACTGTCCACTCTGCCTGTCAAAAAATAAAAATAAATAATAATAAAAAAATATAAAAATTTTAAAAAGAGTTATCTCTACCCACATATTCATTGCAGCACAATTCATAATGGCAATGATATGGAATCAACCCAGGTGTCCATCAACTGTTGACTGAACAAAGAAATTATGGGATATACACACCATAGATTACTACTCAGCTGTAAAAAATAAAATGAAATTCTGCCTTTTGCAACAAAATGGGCACAACTGGAAACCTTTGTACTTAGTGAAATAAGCCAGTCCTAAAAATATAGATATCATACATTTTCCCTGATCCACGGTAACTGACAGAGTACCTGAAATGTAATATGTTGGAGTGAAATAGACATCATGAGATTTGATGATTGTTTACAGCCCCTATCTCTTCCATTGAGGAACAATGGTTTTTTATTTAATTTTTCTTCATAATATTTGTTGAAATCTTTTACTCAGTCTAGGGCTGACAATATGATCATTAAGTAAACTGAAAAATAGATCTTTGTAAAAATTAAGAGTGGGAATGTGAGAGGGAGGAGAAGGAAGGACTGGAGCATGGGCAGGAGGGAGGGTCAGGGGGGGAATGTCACTATGTTCCTACATCTGTATGTATGAGATACACGAAATTTGAATAACAAAAAAATTTTTAAAAATAAATCTGCAGTGGAAATTCTATAGAAGGAAGAGGGATGCTGTGGATCAGTGTGGAAAGTATGGGTGTGCAGTAACAAGCACAGACACAACACATGACCCCCACAGCCAAGAGCCAGAGGATGCACCAGCCTTGGAGAAACAGGTGAGAGCAGACTGCAGCAGCCCTTGCTACTGGTGATATCGCCAGAGGGAGAGCCTTGTAGACCACACTATATTTGAGTCCAGTCTAGAGCCTTAATGGCAGGCAGGGTACCTACCAAACCCAGCCAAAAAAAAAAAAACACACATTTTTTTCCTCCCCATCCACCAACAAAGGTGCCCAGCAACCAGAGTGCAAAATGTGCCATTTTGACACCAGTAGTGGCTGCATTGGCTATTGTGCATATATATGATCAGGGGATTTTACCAGAAGGAACAATCTGTGTTCCCCACTGACTTTGAGTCTGGCTGGATGGGTTGACAGGTTGCCTGAAACCAATGTAGAACAGTGAGGTTCCCCCAGCCACAGAGGGCTCTGGGGCTACACAGGCTCTGGGGCTCAAACCATCAGGATGGAGCACCCATAGGCAACTGGCTCTGGGAAGGTCTCTGCTCTCTCTGTAGTCAGGACAGCAGGGCAGAGAAGATCATCTGCATCCCATAACTGTAGGAGCCTTTAGTGCTGAGACTGTGGGAACCCTGTGACTACCCAATAGGGTGCAGGGTGTAGCTGGGTGCCTGGAAAAATCACTGTGTGGTTCAGAGGTTCATTGCTCCCTGATTTACTGAGTTGGATCGTTGTATTGGAATCCATGCTCACAATGAGGAATGCACAAAACACTTTGTATAGTTCACTGGACAGCACAGGTGAATGTTGCACCCAGGGTGAACTAACCCTGGGCATTGATCTCCTAGAAAGAGAGGAGCTGAGGATAGGATTACACCAACACAGGTGATCATACCCTACCCCCTACTGACTAAAGAGATCTACCATGCCCAGCTTGGGTGTCACTCTAGATACTCGCCCACCCATGAAGACTGACCAGAGCTCCCTGACCACACACAACACACACCTTCAAGTATTCACAGAAAGACCCAACACCACAATAAGCCATAGAGGCACAGTTCAAAAATGAAATCCATCAGAGAAATAAAAAAATTGCAAAAATTCCTAAAAGTAAATTAGAAATTCAAGAAACAAAAATAAGGAAGACAAAATGACTCCCACAAAAGAACACAGAAACACTCTAATATTAGAATGTGAAGATGAAGAGACAGATGAAATTCCTGAAAAGAAATTCAAAAAATTGATCATAGAATTACACAGAAGCAATAAGAAGCAAATTTACAAGCTAAAGAAATCCATACATGACATGGATGTAAAACTTTCCTATGAGATTGAAATTTTGAAAATAAATCAAACTGAAATATTAGAAAGTAAGAATTCAATATGTCAAATAAAAATACAATGGAGAGCCTTAACAATAGACTTGGAGAGGCAGAAGAAAGAATACCTGTGTTGGAATAAAAATCTTTGGATATATCTCAGTCAGTCCAAAAAAATGGAAGAAATTAGAAAAATCAGAAACACTGTTAAAAGATATACACTGACTGAATGGATTAAAAAACAAGACCATCTATTTGCTGCGTACAAAAAAAATGCATCTCACCAATGAAGATAAGCAGATGAAAGTGAAAGAATGGAAAAAGATATTCCATGTTAATGCAAAGCAAACAAGAGCTGATGTAGCTGTCCTAGTATTAGATAAAATAGACTTTAACACAAAATCTATTAAAAGAGATAGAGAAGGACACTACATAATGGTTAACAAATCTATTCAACAGGAAGGTGTGGCTATAATAAATGGACCCAATGCCAGGGTGACTGCCTGTTTAAAACAAATCATAGGATATAAAAAGGAGACATAGACTCCAATACAATAGTAATGGAGGACTTCAACACCCAACTTTCATCAATGGACAGATCAACCAGACAGAAAACCAACAAAGAAACAACAGAGTCAATTGATACTGAGGATCGAATGGGCCTGATTTATACAGAACTTTTCATCCTACAGATGCAGAATACACTTTCTTTCCTTTAGTACAAGGAATTTCCTCTAGGATAGAACACATGCAAGGCCATAAAGAAAGTCTCAGCAAACAAAAAAATCAAAATCATACAATGCATCTTCTCTGAACATAATGGAATGAAGCAGAAAATTAACAACTCAAGAATCTCTAGAAAATATCCAAACATATAGATACAAAGCAAAATGCTCCTGAATGAAAAATATGTCAAAGAAGACACCAAAAGAGAAATCAAGAAGTTTCTGGAGATGAATGAAGATAATATTACAACATATAAAAATTTATGAGATACAGCAAAAGAAGTGTTAAGAGGAAAGTTTATACCAATTAGTGCCTACCTCAAAAATTGGGAAAGCGTCAGTAAATGAGCTATTAATATATCTCAAGGACATAGAAAAACAACAACAAATCAAACCCAAAATTTGTAGTGTTTCAGTTGGATTTAAACACATAAGAAAAATTATGTTAATTAAAGAGTTCAAAAAGAAAATACCAAAAAGAATAAAACAGTAAGCTGTTCCTCAACATTCAAGACAAGGGCAGATCAATCATTGCTTCTCATATGTCGCTCCCCCCTTCATGGAGGAACGACACTAAACCCTGCCTAGGCTTCATATCCGAGTCACGGCACCATTATGTCACTCCCCGTCTTCGTGGAGGAACGACACAGGACCTTGCGCTGTTCTTTTGTCTGCTCGGCCCTCCCCGGGTTTGCTGCTGGTTCTTCCCAGGTTGGCTACCATCCCTTCCACCTCTGTGGAAGGGCGGTTCCCCCTGCCACTTTCCCCACTTCCGCGGGGGAGCGGCACACCGCCGGCTGGCTCTCTCGGGGGCTGCTCAGGTATTCCTTCAGATAGATGTTCCTGGTGCATGTTGTCTCTCTCCTCCTTTATAGTTCTCTTCCACCAATCCCAACTCTGCTACCCACACACCGAGTACACTGCTCTCCCCCAATCAGGAGCAGGATCAGCTCCTGCAGGTCATCACTCAAGTTGGCGAGAGGCAGCTGCATAGAAGTTGTTACTCCCTTCTCAACGCCATATTGTGGGAGAGCAGATGCATAGAATAAGTCTTAATTCCAGTAACAGTCTAGTCCGAGTTGCTCCCCACACTCATAGTGTCAGTTTCACTTCTACAGGTTTACTTTCAGGCATTCAGTTAGTTGTCACATATCAGAAAACATGTGATATATGTCCCTATGAGACTGGCTTATTTTACTCAGCATGATGTTTTCCAGATTCCTCCATTTTATTGCAAATGACTGGGTTTCATATTTTTTACTGCTGTGTAGTATTCCATAGAGTACATATCCCATAATTTCTTTATCCAGTCTTCCATTGATGGGCATTTAGGTTGATTCCATGTCTTGGCTATTGTGAATCGAGCTGCAATAATTGCTGAAGTGCAGATAGCTCTTTGTTTGCCAATTTAATTTCCCTTGGGTAAACTCCTAGGAACAGGATAGCTGGATCGTATGGTAGGGCTACATTCAGATTTCTGAGGAATCTCCAAACTGCCTTCCATAGTGGCTTTACCAGTTTGCATTCCCACCAACAGTGGTTTAGTGTGCCTTTTCCCCCACATCCTCTCAAGCATCTGTTGTTAGTAGATTTCTGTATGAAAGCCATTCTAACTGGGGTGAGGTGAAACCTCATTGTGGTTTTGATTTGCATTTCCCTGATGGCTAGTGATCCTGAACATTTTTTCACGTGTCTGTTGGCTGTTTGGATTTCCTCTTTTTGAAAAATGTCTGCTTAGGTCATTGGCCCATCTCTAAGTGGGTTGTTTTGTTGTTGTGGAATTTCTTGATCTCTTTGTAGATTCTGGTTATTCATCCTTTATCAGTTGCATAATTTGCAAATATTTTCTTCCATTCTGTCGGTTGCCTCTTCACTTTCCTGACTGTTTCTTTTGCAGTACAGAAACTTCTCAATTTGATGTAATCCCAATTGTTAATTTTGGCTTTGGCTTCCTGTGCCTCTGGGGTCTTTTCCAAGAAGACTTTGCCTGTGCAAAATATCTGAACAAAATATCAGTGTTTCTCCAATGTTCTCTAATAATTTGATGGTTCCAGGTCATAAATTTATATCTTTAATCCATGTTGAGTGGATTTTTGTGTAAGGTATAAGGTAGGGGTCTGGCTTCATGTTTCTTCACGTGGAAATCCAGTTTTCCCAGCAACATTTGTTGAAGAGATTGTCCTTGCTCCAGGGATTGGTTTTAGCTCCTTGATCAAATATAAGTTCGTTGTAGATGTCTGGATTGATTTCTGGTGTTTCTCTTCTGTTCCATTGGTCTATCCATCTGTTTCTGTACCAGTACCATGCTGTTTTGATTATAACTGCCTTGTAGTATGTCTTGAAATCTGGTATTGTGATGCCTCTTTCTCTGTTTTCATTGTATAAGATTGCTTTAACTATTCAAGGTCTCCTGTGCCTCCATATGAATTTCAGCATCATTTTTTTCTAGATCTAAGAAGAGTGTCTTTGGTATTTTGATTTGTATCACATTGAATCTGTAAATTGCTTTTGAGAGAATGGATGTTTTGATGATATTGATTCTTCCAATCCATGATAAGGGAAGATTTTTTCCATTTTTTATCTTCTTCTATTTCTTTTTTAATGTTTTATAATACTCATCATAGAGAATTTTGACATATTTGGTTAAGTTTATTTCAAAGTATTTGATTTTTTTGTAGCTATTGTGAGTGGGATTGATCTTAGAAGTTCTTCCTCAGCCATGGCATTGTCTGTATATACAAATGCTGTTGATTTTGGTATACTGATTTTATATCCTGCTATTTTACCAAACTCTTCTATGAGTTCCAATAGTCTCTTATTGGAGTTCTTTGGATTCCCTAAATAAAGAATAATATTGTCTGCAAATAGGGATAGTTTGACTTTGTCCTTCCCAATTTGTATCCTTTTGATTTCTTTTTCTTGTCTAATGGCTCTGGCTAAAACTTCCAGTATTATATTGAATAGCAATGGTGAGATTGGGCATCCCTGTCTGGTACTGGATCTCAGTGGGAATGCTTCCAACTTTTCCCCATTCAATATGATGCTGGCACTGGGTTTTTCATAAATTGCCTTGATTGTGTTGAGGAATGTTTCTTCTATACCCAGTTTGCTTAGTTTTCATAATGAAAGGGTGTTGTATTTTATCAAATGTTTTTTTCTGCATCTATTGAGATAATCCTATGGTTTTGCTTCTGCAGTTTGTTAATGTGGTGTATCACATTGATTGATTTGTGAATGCTGAACCATCCCTGCATACCAGGGATAAATCACACTTGGTCTGGGTGGATGATCTTTCTGATGTGTTGTTGGATTGTATTGGCTAGAATTTTATTGAGGATTTTTGCATCTACGTTCATCAGGGAAATTGGTCTGTAATTCTTTCTCTGCTGCATCTTTTTCAGGTTTAGAAATTAAGGTGATGCTGGCTTCATAGAAAGAATTTCACCCTTCTTATTATTCCTTTCTTTTTTTATTTCTGAGGTAACATATTTTAAATTTACATTAGAGTAAAAAAGTCTTAATACTTCACTGAATAAGAAGTTTAACAAGTAAGAAGCAAAAAAACTCCAGTTTCATGAGAATATAGGCAGTGGTTATAAGCAATCGATGAAAGAATTGGAAATGAATGGGAAAATGACCATGTTACCCATATATGGCAAATTTTAAAGTAGTCAAAGTTCATTAAAACTATAGAGCTATAACATTCTTAACCATTGGTTTGTCAAAGGTATAAAACAAAATTTTACAAAGTTATGTTTGCAGCAAAAATGATAAACACAGATATTCCCTTTTTTGCTAAGTTTTGTTTTGTTTAAATTTTAGCTCCCATATATAAGGGAGAACATGCAGTATTTGTCTTTCTGGGTCTGGCTTATTTCACTCAACATGGTGTTCATCAGTTGTATCCATTTTGCTGCAAGTGGTAGATTTTTATTATATAGCTGAATAATATTCCATTGTGTATGTGGACCACATTTTCTTGTCTATTCCTCTGATATTGGACACCTTGGCTGATTCTAAATTGTGGTTACTGTGAACAGGGCTGCTATAATCATGGCATTGCAGGTATCTGAGATACTGTGTTTAGGTCTTTTTGGGCATACACCCAGTAGTGGGATTACTGGGTCATACAGCAAGCCTGTTCCTAGATTTTTAAGAAATTGCCACACTCTTTTCCACAGTGGCTAAACTAGTTTGTATTCCCACAACAGTATATAAGTGTACTCCTTTGTCACATCCTTGCCAGCATTTGTTACTCTCTAGATTTTGGATTTTAGCCATTCTGACAGGGATGAGGTGATACTCATTGTGGTTTTGATTTGCATTTCCCTGATGGCTAGTGATGTTGAGCATTTTTTTCATATATTTGTTGGCTATTTTTTTTCTCCTTTCGAGAACTGTCTATTGAAGTCCTTTGCCCATTTTTCATCTGGATTTGGTTGGTTTTGTTGTTGAGTTTTTCAAGTTGCTGATATAGTCAGGATATTAACCATTTTTTAGATAGGTGGTTTGCAAATTTTTTTCCAATTCTGTTGTATGTTTCTTCACTCTATTAATCATTTCCTTTACTGTGCTAAACTTCTGAGTTTGATATAGTCCCATTTGTTTAGTTTCATTTTTGTTGCCTGGGCTTTGGGAATCTTGTCCAAGACATCACTCTATACCAGGGTCTTGGAGTATTTCTTCTATATTTTCTTCCATCAACTTCATAGTCTCAGCTCTTAAACTTAGGTCTTTGATCCATCTTGAGTTGATTTTTGTATATTTTGAGAGGTAGGAATCTAATTTCATTCATACACACACACACAGTTTTACCAACACGACTTATTCCACTGTATGGTCTGAGCACTTTTGTTAATAATCAGTTGGCTGTACGCATGAGGATTAATTTCTGAGCTCTATTCTGCTCCATTGACCTATGCACCAGTTTTTATGTCAGTATCATGCTGTTTTTATTGCTATAGCTTTGTATTATGCTTTGAAATCAGGCATTGTAATACTTCCAGCTTAATTTTTCATATTCAGGATTGATTTGACTAAACTGGGTCTTGTGATTCCATATGAATTTTAGGATTATTTTTTCTAATTTTGTAATGAATGTCATTGAAAATTTGATAGGGATTGCATTGAATCTGTAGATTGCTTTAGGTATTTTGACATTTTAATGATTTTGATTCTGCTAATCAATGAGCAAGGAATATTTTTCCATTTTTTGTGTATCTTTGATGATTTGTTTCATCAATGTTTGATAATTTTCATTGTAGAGTTCTTCCACTTCTTTGGTTAAATTTATTCCTAAATAACAAATTTTTGTGGCTATTGTGAAAGAGATTTCTTTCTTGATTTCTCTGTGAGTTCATCATTAGCATACAGTAATGCTACTGTTTTTGTATGTTTACTTTGTAATGTGTAACTTTACTGAATTGGTTTATCAGTTCTGTGAGCTTTTTGGTGAAATGTTTCGGTTTTTCCATGTGCAGCAGCACCATGTCATCCAGAAAAATGGATAATTTGATTTCTTCATTCCCAATTTTGATGTCCTTTATTTCCTTCTGCTCACCAATTGCTCTTGCTAAAACTTCCAGTAAAATATTGAATAAGAGTGGCTAACGTGGATATCCTTGTCTTGTTTCAGATCTTAGGGGAAATGCTTTCAGCTTTTCCCCGTTCAGCATTATATTGGCTGTTGTTGTGTAATATATAGCCTTTCTAATTTTGAGGAATCTTCTTCTTTACCTGATTTGTTTAGGATTTTATCATGAGGGGTGTTGAATTTTATCAAATATTTTCTCTGCATTTATTAGATGACTGAAAGTTTTTGTTCTTTCTTTCATTGCTGTAATTTATGACATTTATTGATTTGTGAACGTTGAACCACATTTGCATTTCTGAGATAAATCCCACTTGAGTGTGATGTATAATCTTTTGATGTGGTTTTGGATTCAATTTCCTAGTATTTTGTTGAGGATCTCCGCATCTACATTCATTAAAGGTATAGGTGGTAGTTTTCTTTTTGTGTCATCTTTCTTTGGTTTTGCTATCAAAGTGATGTTGGCCTCATAAAAAGAGTTTGGCAGAGCCCCATCTTATTCAGTATTTTGGAATAGTTTGAAGAGAATTGTAGTTACTTCCTCTTCAAATATTTTGTAGAATTCAATAGTAAAGCCATCATATACTGGACTTTTCTTTGATGGAAGAATTTTGATTACTGCTTTAATGTTATTGCTTGTTATGGGTCTATTAGATCTTTTAGGTTATCTACTTTTTCTTGATTTAATCTTGGTAAGTTATACAAATCCAGGAATTTATCCATTTCTTTGAGGTTTTCCAGTTTATCAGCATATAGTTCTTCACTGGTGTCAGTTGTAATGTCTCCTTTTTCATCTCTAATTTCACTTATTTGAGTTTTTTCTTTGTCAGTCTGGATAGTTTTCTCAAAAAAAACAAATTTTTCTTTGTTGATCTTGTGTAGTTTTGTTTTGTTTTTGTTTTTTAGTTTCAACATCATTTATTTCTGCTCTGATTCGTATTACTTCTTGCCTCCTGTTGATTTGAGGTTTGACTTGTTCTTGTTTTTCTAACTCCTTGAGATACATTATTAGATCTTTGAGACATTTCTCTTTTCTAATATAAACACTTAAAGCTATAAACTTCCCTCTTAATACTGCTTTTGCTGTATCCCTCAAGTTTTTATATGTTGTTTTTTCATTTTCATTTATTTCCAGAAAGTTTTGTATTTCCTTTTTAATTTCCTCAATGATCGATTGATCATTCAGTAGCATGTTGTTTAATTTTCAAGTAGTTATGAGTGTTCTATTGTTTTTTCTTTATTGTTTTATTCCTTTATGGTCTGAGACTTCTAGTTTTATTTCTTTATGACCTGAGAAGATACATGATATAATTTCAATCTTTTTAAATTTGCTGAGGCTTAATTTTTGGCTTAATATGTGGTCTATCCTAGAAAATGTTCCATGTGCTGATGAGAAGAATGTGTATTCATTCTATAGCTGTTGATTAAAGTGTCCTATAAATGTCTGTTAGGTCCACTTGTTCCATAGTATGTTACAACTTTGATGTGTCTTTATTAATTTTTTGTCTGGATGATATGTCCATTGATGAGAATGGGGTGTTAAAGTCACCCACGATTATTGTATTGGAATCTACCTCACCCTTTAGGGGTGGTCTTGTGTTGGGTGGATATATATTTATGATTGTTATGTCTTCTTGTTGAATTGAACCTTTTATCAAAATATAATGTTGGCTGGCACCACAGCTCACTTGGCTAATCTTCTGCCTGCGGCGCTGGCACCCCGGGTTCTATTCCCCATTGGGGCGCCAGATTCTGTCCCCATCACACCTTTTCCAGTCCAGCTCTCTGCTGTGGCCCTGGAAGATGGTGGAGAATGGCCCAAGTGCTTGGGCCCTGCACCCGCATGGGAGACCATGAAGAAGCACCTGACTCCCGGCTTCAGATCGGTGCAGCACACTGGCCTTAGTGGCCATTTGGGGGGTGAACCAATGGAAAGGAAGGCCTTTCTCTGTGTGTGTGTCTCTCTCTCACTGTCTAACTCTGCCTGTCCAAAAAAAAAATAAAAAATAAAAATATATAATGCCATTCTTTAACTCTTTTTACAGTTTTTTATTTAAATTTTGCTTTATCTGATATCAGGATAGCTACACCTGCTCACTTTTGGTTTCCATTTCCCTTGTATATCTTTTTCCAACTCATGACTTTCAGTCTGTGTGAATCTTATTAATTTATTTATTTTAAAATCAGATTACAGAGAGAGAGAGGAGAGAGACACAGATAAAGATTTTTCATCAGTTGATTTACTCCCCAATGGCCACAATAGCTAAGGCTTGGCCAGGCCAATGCCAGGAGCCAGAAGCCAGGAGCTTCTTCCAGGTCTGGCACATGGTTGCATGGGCCCAAAGACTTGGGCCATCTTCCACTGCTTTCTCAGGCCATAAGCAGAGAGCTAGATCAGAAGTGGAGCTGCAGCCAGGACTCAAACATGCACCCCTATAGGATGCTGGTGCTGCAGACAGAGGCTTAACCCAATACACCACAGCACTGGTCCTGAATATCTTTGTTTGTGAAGTGAATTTCTTGTAGGCAATGTACAGTGGGGTCATAGATTTTATCCATTTAGCCAACCTAAGTCTTTTCATTGGTGAACTGAATCCATTAACATTCAAAGTTAGTATTGATAGATAAGAACTAAGACCTGTCTTTTTGTTGATTGGATGATTCCACATGCTCTGTTTGCGAATTTGGTGGTGTCATGTGTTTTCATGTTTACTTCTAATGCAGGATGCCCTTCAGAATTTCTTGTAAGACTGGTGGTGGTGAATTATCTGTTTATATCTTACCTATAAAATAATTTATTTTTCCTTCACTTTTAAAGGATAGCTTCACTGAATATAATTTTCTTTGTGGGAAGTGTTTACTTGACTTTATCATCCCACTTGTCTTCTGGCCTGTAGGGTTTCTGCTGAGAAGTCTGATGTTGATCTAATTGGTTTTTTATGTAATTTGACACTTTCCTCTTCCTATCTTTAGGTTTCTCTCTGTGTCTCTAACTTTTGACAATTTCATGACAATATGCTTTGAAGAAGACCTTTTTTGGTTGAGGCTGCTTGGGGTTCTTTGAGTTCCTTGCATCTAGATGTCCATGTCTCTTTCAAGATCTGGGAAATTTTCAACTACTATTTCATTTAGCAGGTTCTCAATGCCTTTTCCTTTTTCTTCTCCTTAGAGAATGCCTATAATAAGAATATTTGGTCATTTAATGGTATCTCATATTTTGTGTAGACTTTCTTCATTCTTTTCCATTCCTGTTAGCCGTCACAAAACACACCGAATGCCAGAGTAAGGAAAAGGGTTTATTGGGGAAAACCCAGCAGACTGGAGGGGAGGGACAAAGAAGGATAAGAGAGAGAAAGTATAAGAGAGAGAGCCAGAGGAAAGGAGCTAATGAGGAGAGAAGATAGAGCAGAGAGACAAGCCAAGAGAGAGGGGCCAAGAGAGCAGGAGAGAAGCTAAGAGAGAAGAACCAAGAGAGAAGAACCAAGAGAGAAGAGCCAAGAGAGCACGTGTTCAGGAACAGGCCCTTTTAAAACTTCACCCAAGGGCAGGCAGGGAAGCAGGAGCAGTGAATCCCAATAGGATAGGGGTGGAGCTTGACCACAGAGATTGGACCATGTGGCCACCTGGCTAAAATTGCACCAGTTTCCTAACAATTCCTTTCTCTTTCTTTTTGTCTGATTGGGTTATTCCAAAATTATTATCCTCTGGGTCAGAAATTCTGTCCTTCACTTGGTCTTTTCTGATTTTAAAGGTCATAGATTTCCTTCAGTTCAGGATCTAACTCTGGAGGGTTGTTGTGTTTTTTTGGCAGTGTCATGCTACATTTCTTATTCATGTCTCCTGTGTCCCTATATGGATGTCTGCCCATCTGGTGTACTCGTGCCCTTTTCTTTATGGGGTAAGTTTTATTGTAAAAGAGTTTAGGGTTTAGCTGGAACGCAGGGTATCATTTGGCTTCTTGTTTTGGCTTTGGTTCTAGGTGATCCCAAGAGTGCAGTCTCTGAGTGTTGTTTTTTGTTTGTTTGTTTTGTTTTGTTTTGTTTTGTCTTAATCAATGTCACTAAGTCTTTAAGTAGTACAGTAGTCTAGTCTGCTGTAGTTTGTAGGGATAGAAGTGTGGCTTTGAGATGAATAAGGGTTTCCTTGGGTGTGTATCTTTGGTCCACAGAGTTAGGTGTCAGTTTCCCTAGCTAATGTGATAACCAGGCCGTGTTCTTGTTGCTGAGGGAGACGAAGGTGATTGCCCACTTGTCCTACCTACAAGCCTGGTGATGCTGGGGTCTCTGGCACTACCTGCTTTGTGATATGGATGGACCCCTCCTCAGGTCCCTCTAGGGGAGTCCAACTGTTGCTGTGGCTTATAGTACCAATAGCCCTGTTCCTAAGACTAGGGTATGTGAGCTGAACTCAATTCCAGTCCTACAGGGTGACTACAAGATATATAGGAGATTTTATTCTGGATCGTATGAGTCCAGAGATGTGGAATGCTTCAAGATTCTTGCCTATGTCCACCAGGCAGATTCCAGTGGCACTAAGGAATTTAGAACAAATGGTTAGTCTTGGTGTTTTAGCATATAGTAGACCTCCCAAAGTAGGAGCAAATTATGTTATATGCAGTTTCCAGTGTTAGCCCCCAGAAGCTAAGGTGAATCCTGCTGTCACACATAGGGTACATAAGTGTAGCTCTGGAGCTAATGCCCAAAAACTCCTGTGATAGCAGGATTCAGGGGATCTGTCCTTTTCCCCACATGTTACCCTGGCTCTGACTATGACTGCTGGTAGGAGCAGAACAGAGGTGTACTACATAACTTTTCCCTATTGAATATGGGGCTCTGTGGAAGCCGAGCGGGAAGAAAGCAAGGCAGGTTCCATGCTCCAAGCCCAGCAGTTGCTCACACCCCAGTCTGCTCTCCAGACTGAAGTAAAAGTCATGGATGACCATGGAATTCCCTCTCAGCTAAAACTGCAAGCCGCAGAGTGCAGCCATTTCTTCCTACCTTGACATGGTAAGAAGATGTCACTGCCAGCAGATGACTGAATGGCGCAGCTAGCTGTCGAGGCATCTCTGTCCTCTCTCCTCTTGTCCCCCAAAATCTCTGTTGTTTTTCTACTTATTCGCCAAAAGTTTCCACCAGTCAGGCCCCTGGAAACCTAGTCCTTTCTTTGTCCTTTTCATATCCCAGAGTAACATAAATTAGTGTGGCTATCCCCAATTCAGCCATCTTGGATCCAGTTTATTCATAATATGTATTTTCTATGAACCTTTCAGAAGCCCCTCATATGCACAAATTTTTAAAAGTTGACACAAAGGGCCTGTGCTGTGGATTAAAGCCATTAGCCTTCAGTGACAGCATCCCATATGGGCACTGGTTCAAGTCCTAGATGCTCCACTTCTGATCTAGCTCCCTGCTAATTTGCCAGGGAAAGCAACAGAGGGTGGCCCAAGTCCTTGGGCCCCTGCACCCATGTGGGAGACCTGGAAGGAGCTCCTAGCGTATGGCATCAGATTGGCCCAGCTCAAGTCCTTGCGGCCATTTGAGGAATTAACCAGTAGATGGAAGACCTCTCCCTCTATCTGTCTCTACCTCTCTCTGTAACTTTGTTTTTCAAATAAATAAATCTTTAAAACAAAAAAAAAGTTGACACAAAAATAAGCTAATCTTTTAATTCCATTTTTCATAAACTTTCTGAAATATGCATGTATGGTAATAATAAGAGTGTCCAATAATTAAACACCTGCTTCTTTTCTCTTCATTCTCTTATTTTATCTGCACAATGGACATCCTTTGCCTGTCTTACAGATGAGAAAAGTGAGGAGCTGAGCCAATAATTAATTTGTCCAAGATCACATCACTAGTGAAGAGCAAGGCTAGAATTTAAAGACAAAGCTACCAAACTCTGAAATGCCTGTCATTCCCAGAAAGATACTCAGTTTATTAACTTTATCAGCTAAGTTTACATTCATTCAAATTCTGAGAAATTGGAAGAGTTCCAGAGAGAAGTGAATTAAGACACTAATTTGCCTATCAGCCTCATCCCCTCTCATTCTCTGAACAGGAATTCTAAAAAGCTCCATCAGCCACACATTTAGGAGGCAAATGTAAGAAAACAAGAGAAAGTTTAGGGGGAAAATGGTTAAATAGTTGGGAGCTCAAAAGAAAACTATCCACCAAAGGCCAAGACAGCTAGAAGGTAATGTGATGTTCAAGTGCCAACAACAAAAGCCTAGAATTCTTGAGCAGCACTGAAAGCATCTCTCACTTTGTAGTCCAATGGTATACTGAACAGGGTGAATAAAGGTGCTTGAGATAAAATCTTATTTTTCATTAGTTTTTTTTTTAAGTATAGCTATTTGACCACATATTCCTTTTGAGAGTTTCTGAAAGTGTGTATGACCCTCAATGTTCCCATCTGGAAAGAAAGTTGACACATCTGGGTCTAAGCACACATGGGCTCAAGGAGAATGGCCAGATCATAAGAGCCAGAGCCCATTCAGGAAGCCCCATTTCAACCCATGAGTCTCTGACCACTTACTTCTGAACACTCACTGTTCCAGTTATTTAGTTCCCTTCTGGCTCTTTTTGTGAGATTGTGTACAAGGTCCTTTAATAATAAAGAGGGGCTGGCGCTGTGGCATAGTGGGTAAAGCCACCACCTGCAGTGCCGGCATCCCATATGGGCACCAGTACTAGTCCCGGCTGCTCCACTTCTGACCCAGCTCTCTGCTAATGGCCTGGGAAAGCAGTAGAAGATGGTCCAGGTTCTTGTGCCCTTGCACCCATGTCAGGGACCCAGATGAAGCTCCTGGCCATTGCAGCCATCTGGGGAAGGAACCAGTAGATGGAAGACCTCTCTCTCTCTCTCCCAAGACCTTCAACAGATTAGATAAGGCCCACCCAAACCATCAAAGATAAACTCCTTTCCTTGTAGTCAACTGATACTAGGTGTTAATCATACTTACACAATTAATTCCTTCAGAATAACATCTAGATTACTGTTTGGCCGAGCAAGTGGGCATTATAGCCTAGCCTAGTGGCCACAATCAGCTATCACTTAAGGGAGGAGCCATTTTCTTTAAAAAGGATATTGTGGTGGAATGAGAAGGTCATGCCAAGGTGGCCGCTGGCAACAGAAATTGCCTGGCAATAGGTCATGATTGGATGGCTTCGGAAACCACATGACAACAGAGCCTGACTGACAACAGGCTGTGATTGGTTAGGGCATAGACTGCCCCTTGACCAAATTGGCTGCCTTGGCTATATAAGCAGCTGTAGCAACTGAAATAAATGAGTCTGCAGGCTGCTTGCCTCTGGCCTGCTTTCACCCGATTCCCAGGGTCTGTGTGGTGACTCCGCGACTCTTGCCCCCACCACGCTCTTCCTCTCAGAAACAAAATCAACCTCAACATCTGGCACGCCAACGTGACTGAGAGAGAGACAGTGTGTTGGACTCGGCAAGGTCCCCCTGGATTTTGGCAAGCAGGCCCCTCAGTTTTCTATCTTTATTAAGTTTTATGTGCTGTTCGATTCTATGAGGGTGAGCACAGAACCCCCTCTTATGTCTCTTTTCCAATTGTTCCTGTACCAGTTCTATAAGGATGCCAAGTCTGGGTTGTAATATTGGCCACTGCTCTACCCAGATGTTTCCTGTTTTTTCCCATTCAATAGGGATTGGGCCTGGCTTTTGTATGAGGTGAGCAGTGGCCCCAAGAATTGGGGGTGAATCTTACTTGTAGGCTCTCCATTAAAGCTGTTGGCTTGTGGGGATTTGTGATCCGTAGTAAGGACTGCTTGCATTTGCGAGAGCAAATCTCTCTCCCATAAGGTCGTGGAAACCTCAGCAATTAGTGGAAAGATGGTTCCCGTATCTCCATTGTCATCTCACCACATTACTTCCTTGATTCATTAGGTCAAGGCCATATGCCCACAGGATATGACCTGAGAAGGTGGGGCAAGGGAATTTCTCGGATGGGGGTGCATCTGAGGGCAGGAGAAGTAGCCAAAGATGGTGAAGAGGGGAAAGGAAAGGAGACACCACAGTAAGTACAGGTGTTCCCTTTATAAGCAAACAGAAATAGGATGTTGTAGTAGTCAGTTCTGTGGCACTACAATGAAATACCTGAGGCAACTAACTTAATAAAGATAAAAGATTTAGCTCACGATTTTGGAGGTTCAAGTACAAGATCAAGCAGTCCCTTTGGTTTGGCATCTGGTAAGGGCAAACAGGTAGCAAAAGCAGATCATGTGCCAAGGAAGGGAGAGAAAGGGTCTAGGCCCAATTTCAGGCTTCTGTAACATTTTCCTGAGAATGACCTTCTTAGGACACATGTCCCAATGACCGAAGGAACTCCCACTAGGCCCACCTCCCAAACATGACAAATCAAATTAAATATCTACCCTGGGCTGACATTGTGGCACAATGGGTTAAGCAGCAGCCTGTGACACCAGCCTCCCATATGAGCACTGGTTCAAATTCCAGCTGCTCCACTTACAATCAAAGCTCCCTGCTAATGCACCTGGGAAAGCAGCAGAAGATGGCCCAAGTCCTCGGGTTCCTGTCACCTACTTGGGAGACACACATGGAGTTCAGGCTACTGATTTCAGCCTGACCCAATCCCATTTAGGGAGTGGACCAGAGGATGGAAGACTCTCCCTCCTCTCTCTCTCTCACCCTGTCTTTCAAATAAACAATAAATAAATAAATGTCTATCCTTTTAGTATCATTAACATATTATTGGGAGCTAAGGTCCCACATGAATTAAGGCATGAAATCATGTTCAAGCCACAGCAGATATTGGTGGTGTACATACATTTCCTCAGGTCTAGGAGATAAACAAAGCATCTAATGGTTATTTACTTCAAACAGCTATGCAAAGCTTTGTCAACATACCACATTTATTAACCCTCCATTCCCTAAATTTTTTTGATTTTTTAGTCAAAAAGAAAATGACCTTCAAACTATATATATTATATATATATATCTCCTTATATTTTTCATGACAATTTTTTAAATTCCAATTCCACAGTTCCTTTGATTTTTTTTTAATCATAAGAAACAAAAACCAGAGTGCACTGGAGGAGGAGCTGGTTTCTTGTGGCAGAAGTCCAGGCTGAGTCGCATGCATGGTGGCTGGGAATGTGGGTGGGTGGCTGGCAGAACTGGGAAGAGATATGCAAATGTATTTAGCCTTCAGAGGGAAAAAATGTGAGAAATTTCATTCAGTTTAGGTACATTTAAATAGAAGTTACTGAAATATATATATGTGTATATATATGTGTGTGTATATATATATATATATATTCCTAAAAAGAATCACTGCATTACAGCAAGAATGCCTTTATTATCCCAAATTAGCTGCAAAAATCTCTTCAGAGAATTGACAGGAGGTAAAAAAGAAATTCCTCACAGAATCAGAAAAGAAACCTCGAGGATAAGAATATTCATACAATTCAGTTTTGTTTCATAACACATTCACACAGCCTTTCAATACCCAGCAATTACAGTAAAGGAAAAGAAGGGAAGTGGCTCCAGGAAGTGAGCCAGAAACACTGGAGAGAATTCATGTGAACATTTTTAAGAAATAGTCAGGGTTAAAGTCTCTTAGGAAGCCTGGACAGTCAAGAGCTCAGCGTGCAGCGGCGTGGCTGGGAGGAAATTTAAATTTGGGGCCCACTCTGTCCTATTCGGGTCAGGCTTGTTTCAGAACACATCCTTATCCTTGGCTTATGCGTCAACCTCCCTTAAATCACTCAAACTGACTGGGAAAAGCACTGTGGAGCTGCCAAGCAAGGCTTTACGATGCACACGAATTCGTCTCCGCAATTCAAATACTACAGTGCTTCAAAAAGTTCATGGAAACGGAATTAAAAGTTTGCTTTTGGTGCAAAATGTTTTGAAATCCATGCCTACAAGGTGGTCTTCAACAAGTTCATGGGAAATGCATGTTATGAAACAGCTATGCATGCGTTTCAAAATCTCTTGTAGCAAAATGAACTTATGTTTTTATTCCAGTTTTCATTAACATTTTGAAGCTCCCTCATATCTTGGAACCAGGTACACATTCTCCTTTTATAACAGTTTTGTAGCTGTAGTGGAGTCTTCTATCTTGCTCAGAAAACTGAGTGATTTTTTTGAAAAGGCAGAATTGATGTGTAGACAACTAGATCCCTACCTATCCTCATAAAGATCAACTGCACCCTTAAGATGAGTCAGCCCTGCCTTAATATGAGGCCATTAGATTAATACAAAAATCATAATATCGGGCACAGGCCATTAGATCAGCAATTAAGGTACCCATGCACCACATCAGAGTGCCTGTGTTCAATTCCTGACTCCAGCTTCCTTCCAGTGCAGACCTTGGGAGGCAGTGGTGATGGCTCAAGTAACTGGGTTCCTGTCACCCATATGGGAAACCTGAATTTAGTTCCTGGCTCCCAGCTCTAGCTTCAGTCCAGCCCCAGCCACTGCAAGCATTTGGGAGAGTTGGGGAGTAAACCAGTGGATGAGAGCTTTCTCTCGCTCTCTCTCTCTCCCTCTCTCCCTCTCTCTCATAAATAAAAATTTTGTTTTAAACAAATCACAATGTCATATTCATAGAACACTCTACATTGACTCATGGGGTCTAAACAGAAAGTCAAACACGTATGTTGACCTCAGAAATTTATATACTGGTGAAGAAGACAGACATGCAACAAACAATGTTGAAGAGTGAAGAGAAATAAGGGAAGTGGAGTAGAAGCTCAAAAGAGAGCTTAGTGCCAGTTACAAACTAGGGAACTTCTCATGGAAAATAAAGGGCAGGAAAGTAACGCTGTGATTCTACTAGGTGTGGAAACATCAGGCTGGCTGGTATTTATCTTAGCACTCACAACAGGAGTTGAAGTTCAACAAGTAAAAGGGAGTGTTCCAGGCAAGAGCACAAATCAGAAGTCGCAACCAGAGACAGAGAGCGAGGCAGGCAATGGGCCCTCCTGCTGTGGGAGGTTTTCTCGACAGCCTCTCTATGCCTCTGCCTCCTCATTTGTAACATATTATCCTGACTGTTGATGTACAATGTAATACTTTATCCCTGTTAGTATTTTTTTTGTTCTAGTACTATTGGTTGAACTCTATAATTAACACACAATTATTCCTAGGTGTTTAAGTTTTAACTGAAAAGTGATCCCTGTTAAATATAAGAGTGGGAATAAGAGAGGGAGGAGATATACAATTTGGGACATGCTCAATCGGACTTGCTCTAAATGGTGGAGTTAGAAACGTGCCAGGGGATTCCAATACAATCCCATCAAGGTGGCAGGTACCAATGCCATCTCACTAGTCAAAGTGATTGATTTCAGTTCACAATTGATCACAATGATAGGTCTAAGAGTCAAAGGGATCACATAAACAAGACTAGTGTCTGCTAATACTAACTGATAGAATCAAAAAGGGAGAGAATGATCCAACATGGGAAGCGGGATACACAGTAAACTCATAGAATGGCAGATGTCCTAAATAGCACTCTGGCCTCAGAATCAGCCCTTAAGGCATGCGGATCCGGCTGAAAAGCCCATGAGAGTATTTCAGGCATGGAAAGCCAAGACACTCTGGGAGAAAAAAAAAAGAAGACCTAAATGAAAGATCTCTGCGAGTGAGATCCCAGTGGAAAAAACAGGGCCATCAAAGAAGGAGGTACCTTTCTCTGAAGGGAGAAGAGAACTTCCACTTTGACTATGACCCTGTCAGAATAAGATCGAAGTCAGCGAACTCAAAAGGCTTCCATAGCCTTGACTATTTATGACAAGAGCCTAGGAAGATTACTGACGCCATACACAAGAGTGTCAAATTGTTAAGTCAACAACAGGAGTCACTGTGTACTTACTCTTCATGTGGGATCTGTCCTTAATGTGTTGTCCAATGTGAAGTAATGCTATAACTAGTACTGAAAAAGTATTTTACACTTTGTGTTTCTGTGTGGGTGCAAACTGATGGAACCTTTACTTAATATATACTAAATCGATCTTCTGTATATAAAGATAATTGAAAATGAACCTTGATGTGAATGGAAGGGGAAAAGGAGCGGGAGATGGGAGGGGTGCAAGTGGGAGGGAAATTATGGGGGGGGAGGAGCCATTGTAATCCATAAACTGTAATTTGGAAATTTATATTTACTAAATATAGTTAAAAATAAATAAATAATACTAAATAAAGTTAAAAATAAATAAATAAATAAAAATTGTGAAAATAAAAAATGATATGCAAAACATACCTGGACTGGCACTACGGCACAGTGGGCTAACCCTCAGCCTGCAACACCCCCATATGGGCGTCCCTCTGAGTCCTGGTTTCTGATCCAGCTCTCTGGTAATGGACTAGGGAAAGAATGAGAAGATGGCCCAAGTGCTTGGGCTCCTGCCACCCACGTGGGATACCTGGGTGGAGTTCCAGGCTCCTGGTTCCAGCCTGGCCCAGCCCTGGCCATTGTGGCCATTCGGGGAGTGAAGCAGTAGTGAATCTCTCTCTCTCTCTCATTCTCTCTCTCTGTAACTCTGCCTTTCAAAAAATATATTTAAAAAAAATAACCTATACCTGTGTCAAACAGTGATGGTTCAATGAGATGTTTGTAGATTTCCTGACACTTAGCTCTGTGTTAGTTTAAAAAATTAATAAAAACAAACCATGATAGTGTGTAACAGATTTTTTCAAATTAATGGAATTAAATTCCTATAACATAATTTCATTTTCTCCTGTTCAGGATTTTCTGGACATATTTATTCTCCATTTGTAATATTCAGATAAAGTGGCAAGAGACATACTTTTGCAAATGTTGCAGCCACTTCTCTCACAACCTCACCAGGAGGGCAGAGTATGAATGTCCCAGCATACACACTAAATGCTCAAGAGAATTTGAAAAATACCATTGTCTTCCAGACGGTTGGAAAAGAGACCCAGAGAGAACTTCAGGTGCTTCTAGACACTTTGCTCTCCATGGAAGTAAAAATTTTTACTCTAAGATTATTGAAACATCACAGACAGAAAATTATGTGAGGTGTTAATAAAGTCACTGAAAGTTTAGAGATGTCACTTAAGCGTTTTTCATACTACACTAAGAAACATCGTAGCACTGAGAAGACGACGTGGTCATCACCAACGTGAGGGCTGCAGTGGTAAAGGCACAAGAGCAAAAGCATGGGCTGGAATTAACTACTGTCCTCACTTTACACTTTCTTCCCGCAGCATTTGCCCCAAATCCTGCATGAAAACACACACACACACACACACACAAACTTAAATCATCTATTTCCAAACTTGAATAGAGCCATATCTCAAGAAGCCCTTAAATATGTTGCTTAAATGACAGTAAAGAAAGGAAGGGATTTTAACGCAGAAATGCTGTGCGGAAGGAGAGGGAGGAGAGTTCAGCAGGTTTACAGGAGTGCAAAGCCACAGAGATGACAGAGCAGAGGGAGCAGGACAGAGGGAGCTGCCAGTGGAGTGAGTGTGTGCAAAGCCCTACAGCTCCATGTAGGAAGCGGTAGATAGAGCTCCACCTCCCAGGCAGAACGCAGGAAGCTCAGGACATAGACACACCTGGACTGCAAAGGGTAGCACCTAGGCAACAGCATCATCAAACTAAGAAAGTAGGTGTCAGAGAGGAAACAGTTCTGGGAGTGAAATAAGGAAATAATTAAAAGCCAGTGCAAGGAAGAGTCAATTGTTCATACTTCAATATCCAACCAGAAAAAAATCCACCCCACTCACCCACCTCTCCAGGCCAAAAAAAAAAAAAAAAAAAAAGCCAGAACCATTGCAGAAGAATAAACCACATATTCCATAAAATGGAAGCCCCTTCAAAAATGCTCTATCACCACCTATCACCCAAAGCAAACTCCCCACCCTCGCTCACAAACCCCATTCATGTACATAGAGCTCACCAACAAAACTTAGTGACTCACCTTGAAAATTTACAGATCAGGGCTGGTACTGTGGCTAGCAGATTAAACTGCTATCTATAGTACCAGCATCAACCATATGGTTACCTGTTCAAGTCCTGGCTACTGCACTTCTAATCCAGCTCCCTGCTAATGCACCTGGGAAAGCAGCAGAAGATGGCCCAGGTCCTTGGGCCCCTGCATCCATGTGGGAGACCTGGAAGAAGCTCCTGGCTCCTGGCTTCAAAAGGGCCCAGCTCTGGTCATTGTGGCCATTTGGGGAGTGAACCAGCAGCTGAAAGATCTCTCTCTCTTTCTCTCTCTCTAATTCTTCCTTTCAAATAAATAAACCTTTTAAAAAATTATGGATCGGTTCCAAGGTTCACAGCATTCATCATGAAACCTCCATCATGAAACAAAAGACCAAGGTAAATAAATAGACAAAAAGTAGTAGGGCTAGCATTGTGATATAGTGGGTTAAGCCACCACCTGTGATGCCAGCATCATATATGGACATAGGTTCAAGTCCCAGCTGGTCCAATTCTGACCCAGCTTCCTGTTAATGGCCTAGGTAAAGCAATACTTGGGCTCCTACCACCCACATGAGATGCAGATGAAGCTTCTGGCTCCTGGCTCCAGCTTAGCTCAGCCTTGGCCATTGCAACCCCTTGGGGGAGTAAACCAGCAGATGGGAGATGTGTGTGTGTGTGTGTTTCCCTCTCTCTCTGTAACTCTTTCAAATAAATAAATCTTTTAAAAAGCCACTGGTAAGTATTCAGAAATAATTTGAATGCTCCAATTTGTCTACTCAAATGCAGAGGATATTGTACACAAAAGTCAAAATAGAATGCCACAAGTAGAAAAAATGAAAGAATCCAAGAAATGGAAGTTTTAGAGAATAAAAAATATATATAATTAATTAACAGAACAATTAGATGATAAATTGGGGAAACTTCCTTAAAATGAGAATAAAAGAGACAAAGTTCACAAGACAGATAATAGGCATAGAAAAGCAGTACAAGGCCGGCGCCACGGCTCACTAGGCTAATCCTCCGCCTTGCGGCGCCAGCACACCGGATTCTGTCCCAGTTGCCCCCCTTCCAGGCCAGCTCTCTGCTGTGGCCAGGGAGTGCAGTGGAGGATGGCCCAAGTGCTTGGGCCCTGCACCCCATGGGAGACCAGGATAAGTACCTGGCTCCTGCCATTGGATCAGCGCGGTGCGCCGGCCGCAGCGCACCAGCCGCGGCGGCCATTGGAGGGTGAACCAATGGCAAAGGAAGACCTTTCTCTCTGTCTCTCTCTCTCACTGTCCACTCTGCCTGTCAAAAAAAAAAAAAAAAAGAGTGGCCGGCGCCGCGGTTCAATAGGCTAATCATCCGCCTAGCGGTGCCGGCACACTGGGTTCTAGTCCAGGTCGGGGTGCCAGATTCTGTCCCGATTGCCCCTCTTCCAGGCCAAAGCAGTACAAGAGGTCTAAGAGGGGCTGGCACTGTGGGGTAGTGGGTAAAGCCGCCACCTGCGGTGCTAGCATCCCATATGGGCTTCTGCTCTAGCCCAATAAAGCAGTGGAAGATGGTCCAAGTCCTTGGGTCCCTGCACCCACGTGGGAGACCCAGAGGAAGCTCCTGTCTCCTGGCTTCGGATCAGTGCAGCCCCAGCCATTGTGGCCAGTTGGGAGTAAACCAGCAGATGAAAGACCTCTCCCTCTTTCTCTCTCTCTGTCTCTCCTCTCTCTGTGTAACTCTGACTTTCAAATAGCTAAATAAATCTTTTTTTTTAAGTAAATGTTGTTGAACCAAAATTAGCATATTTTTAAAAAAAGAGGTCTAAGAATCACTTAACAGGAGTTTCTAAAAGACAGCAGGAAAACAGAGGAGAGAATATCATCAAGCAATGCATCTAAGAGAATCTTCCAGAGATAAAAGGTAGCAATTTCCAGATTTAAAGTGCTCCTACATGACTAGGATGAGAAAGGAGAGACACCAAACCTGGGCACCACATTGTGAGACTTAGAATACCAATGACAAAGACTCACCTTGAAAAGTCCCCATAGAGAAAAGTCAGCCACATTGTAAAATAGAAAGCATCCAGGAAAGCATCAAGGTGACCTCATCAACAAGAGAGTCTGCAAGAGACTGTGAGAAACACCCCAAACCCCTAAGAGAACACAGCTTTCAACCCAACATCTTATTCATAGCTCTCAATCAAGGGTGAAAGTGAGTACAGATATCCTCCGAAGCAGAAGGACTTAAAGTTTATTCAGGAAGTTGTCTGAGGAGGTGCTAGAGCATGCAAAGGGTAAACCAAGAAGAAAGACTCAGAATCAAGGAATCCATGAGGCCAGGATGGAGAAGCAATGAAGAAAAGAGCTAGGATTTTAGACTGAATTGCTGATTAGCTGTATTGCACGGAATGTTATAAACTGAGAATTTGATCAAGGCAAAAAAGCAAGACAAAAGGAAAAGCAATTGGAAACTCCAGGAAAGACAAAAAGACATACAAAGAAGGAGGTATAGACTTCATTTGGTTCTGCAATGAATTCTATTTACATAGGCACTTAATAAAATTATGTATTAATGTTTATCATAGATAACATTTAGAATGCATGAATACATTATCTATGATTATAGAACAAAATAAAAATTGTGTTCCTCTTGCTATTGTAGAAAGAAGAGATGGTAGAAGCTAAGAGGTGGGAGGGAAGACAGATAGCTGAAGGGTAAGATGGGATATCAGCCAGACCAGCCTTAGGTCTGCATCCTGTTTCACGCACAACCCCCACTTACCTACAAGCCTTGACTTAATATTCTTGTTCCATCTTGAAGCTCACAATAATTTTTGAATAAGGAATCTTACATTTTCATTTTCCACTGGGCCTTAAAATTTGGGCAGCTGGTAGAGGTACAAAAGTAGATGCAAATATACTCTTAGTAGTTAACGAAATAAGAAATAAAGATCTGCTAATAAATCTTAAAGTCACAAGTTAATCCAACAATGGAAATATTTAAAATGCTACAAAACAGGCCGGTGCCGCGGCTCAATAGGCTAATCCTCTGCCTTGCGGCGCCGGCACACCGGGTTCTAGTCCCGGTAGGGGCACCGGATTCTGTCCCGGTTGCCCCTCTTCCAGGCCAGCTCTCTGCTGTGGCCAGGGAGTGCAGTGGAGGATGGCCCAAGTGCTTGGGCCCTACACCCCATGGGAGACCAGGATAAGTACCTGGCTCCTGCCATCGGATCAGCACGGTGCGCCGGCTGCAGCGCACCGGCCACGCCACGGCGGCCATTGGAGGGTGAACCAATGGCAAAGGAAGACCTTTCTCTATGTCTCTCTCTCTCACTGTCCACTCTGACTGTCAAATAAAATAAAATGCTACATAACTATAATGAAATATTGGAAGAAATGATGATGAGTAGATTCAATGAACCCTCATTTATCTCACCAGAATAAAGACATAACAGCTTAAACACAGAATTTAGAGATTGACAATAACTTACAAAATAAGCTGTTAAAGAAGATCAAAGTAGTTCCCTGCAGTAATGAGGCCAGGGATAAGAAATGATCAGCCCAGGGACCCATACTTCTTATCACAGATCCCAATTTTGCTTTATTTGTTTAACCTTGTCCATATATTACTTTCATTTTTAAAAGTAATTTCTAGAGAATAACCAAAAATATCATAGTATAGCCAAGATATATTCTAGAAGCATTTTCTGTAAGATAATTTTATAAAGCAACTAATCAAACACACAAACTTTCTACTTTGTTTATTATAAATGTTGCATGATTGATATCTTAAAACACAAAGTGACAAGCACAGAACATGTATGACATAGTTTCTGCCCTCTAGACATTCATTCTTTTTATAAATCATGTTGTCTCTGCCAAGGTCAAGGCTAATGGAGAAAGAAGAAATTATCAAAGCTAAGTAGTTAGCATGGTCATGTTTTCTTGAAAAGATTATTTGTCCCATTTTTTGATCATAGCATTGTTTAAAAAGCTAACATTTGCAGATATTTGTTTAATTTTCAGCAACTAATGCTTATTTTGTTTAAGGCAAGAAAAGTGAAGTTCTTCTCCTTTGAAAAATGTTGAGTACTTATTTCTAGTAATCCTAAGAGGGGGAAAAAAAGGTAGTGAGAGCTTTAAAGAAATCAACAGGGACTCTGAACAATCATCTGCTTTCTCCATTGGCTGATACAGACACAAAAGCAATTCATTTTCAGAACGTTTGAATGAATGATCCTCAACAAGTAGGCTAGGACTGCCAGTGTGTTGATGTCAAGGCAGATTGTGAAAGCAAAGTCTTTGGAAGATGGGTTCCTGTAATACTACTAATGTCCCATGTCATGAAAAGAAACTACAGTAGCTACCAAACACTCATTCAGTTTTGGACACTTTGCCTTAAAAGAAAAAGTAATTGAGGTAATGCTTATATCCCTGATACCAGACAAAATCATTGCCTTGTTTAACGAAGTCTTAAAAGTTGTGTCAGTTCTATCAAATCACCATCCTCAGAAAAAATTAAAAAAAAAAAAAATAAGGAAATGGGGCCAGCGCTATGGTACACCAGGTTAAAGCCCTGGCCTGAAGCACTGGCATCCCATATGGGCGCCGGATTTTGTCCCGGTTGCCCCTCTTCCAGGCCAGCTCTCTGCTGTGGCCCGGGAGGGCAGTGGAGGATGGCCCAAGTGCTTGGACCCTGCACCCACATGGGAGACCAGGAAAAAGCACCTGGCTCCTGGCTTCGGGTCAGTGCAGCTTTGACCATTGCGGCCACTGGGGAGTGAACCAACAGAAGGAAGACCTTTTTCTCTGTCTCTCCCCCTCACTGTCTGTAACTCTACCTCTCAAATAAATAAATAAAATCTTGAAAAAAAAAGAAACTGAGATTTAAGTACATGGTGCACCATTAGCAATTTCCTACCACAAAGGATTCAGTCACCCAAGAGAGCTTTTTGGTGTTTCTTTTCATTTCTTGGATTTTTTTTTAGCTTTGCAGTTTCTAATATGCTGTATGATGGTGAGCAAAACCAAGGGGAAATGTTACCACTACTGTCCCTAATTGCATTTACAAATTGACCTTGCTGTGAGTGAAGTTTGTGGTAGTTGCAGTGTTCTCAAGCCCTAGGTGTTATTCATAGAATAAACAACTCAAATCCAGCTGCAATTTGCCACTTCTGACGGTCATTTAGCTTCTACATGTGTCAATCAGTGTGGACTATCCGGAATCGGTTTTTCTTGTGCCTCTACATTTTAGCCAGGACACAACTGCCCCTATCCTTAAATAAATATTCACAGAATTACAGAATCTACCAGGTACCGATATAACTCAGGGGGCTCAAATGCACTTTCTGAACACCCCCACTAAGGCCACAGTTTGAATAAATATCCCACGTCCTCAAAAAATTTCTTTCAAAATATTCATGGATTCTTTTCACTCTTCCAACATTAACTTTCAAAAACAGCTTCAACTCAACTCATGCTTGCATTGGCTTTACCATACCCCATGAACCCAAACATCCTGTGACATATTATTTTAGCATTGCACAGTAAAAAATAATTTGCAGAAAACAAATGAAATCAGCAAAACCTCTTGAGAAGAAGTACCACTGCTGTATGCCAGCTTTGACGTTGAAAGTGGTATGGTGAGCTTGCATTTCTGCAGCTAGCTGGCATCGACGAAAGGGAATGTTTATTCTACACAGCACATTTTGTAGTGATAAAAATGATCCTTCATATCATTTGGGATATAGTTATAAGTAGCGCTTCACTAGATCATATCATGTAAATGACAATATACTCATTTCAACAGTAAGAAAAAAGTAATGAGGCGGGGACTAGTGAGGACTCTTGGAGTTTAAGTATTGCTTTGTTCTTAATTTGGGTGCTGCTTGTGAGCATGGTCAGATGACAAAAACTCATTTATCTGTACACTTATGTGCGTTTCTTGGTATGTACACTATATTTTTTTATTTTTTCAAATTGATTATTTATGTGAAAGTCAGAGTTACAGAGAGAGACGGAGAGACAGAGAGAGAGAGATTCCATCTGCTGCTTCACTCCCCACCTGGCCGCAGCAGCCAGCTCTAGGCCTGGCTAAAGCCAGGAGCCAGGAGCTTTTCCCAGTTCCCCCATGTGAGTGGCAGGGGTCCAAATATTTGGGCCATCATCGGCTGCTTTTCCCAGATCATCAGCAGGGAGCTGGATTGGAAGTAGAGCAGCTGAGACTTGAACTGGCACCCAGAGGGGATGCTGGCGGTGACTTTACCTGTTACACCACAATGCTAGCACCAAAAGATCACTAGCACAGTATACTGTATTTCAATAAATTTTTTTTTTTTTAATGATCCAATGCTGGCATCCCATTTGGGCACCGGTTCAAGTCCCAGCTCCTCCACTTCCAATTCAGCTCCCTGCTAATGTGCCTGAGAGAAACAGCAACAGATGGCCCAAGTGTTTGGGCCCCTGACATCCATGAAGAAAACCAGGAAGAAGCTCTTGGCTCCCAGCTTCAGCCTAGCCCAGCCCAGTCCTGGCCATTGCAGCCATCTGGGAAATAAACCAGAGTATGGAAGATTCTCCCTCTCCCTCTCCCTCTCCCTCTCCCTCTCCCTCTCCCTCTCCCTCTCCCTCTCCCTCTCCCTCTCCCTCTCCCTCTCCCTCTCCCTCCTCTTCCCCCTCCTCTTCCCCCTCCTCTTCCCCCTCCTCTTCCCCCTCCCCTTCCACCTTCCACCTTTCCCTCCCCCTCTCCCTCTCCCTCTCCCTCTTTCTCTTTCTCTTTCCCTTTCTCTCTCCCTCTGTAACTCTGACTTTCAAGTAAATAAATAAATCTTTAAAAAAAATTCTTCAACAAATTATATCTCATGCCACTTTAAGTCTTACATTTTGTCTCCCAACATAAAGCAGTCAGTGAAAGTTCAGAGACTTCAGTGGGAAATGGTCTCAATAAGACCTCTTCTCAACATTCTTGTTTAAGTAGACACTAAAACAAGTGTTTTCAGAAAAGACATTGTCTGTATTAACCCATAAAAATGTTATGCCACCATATTAATAATTTTTAATCTCTGCATGGTATTATTTTCATATTCTCATAATCCTAGCCTAGTAGTAGAGGTATATGAAGCATTCTAGAAATGAGTTGTTTTCAACATAATGAAAGTCACCTGGTCAGGGACAGGGGACCAGACCCAGCAATACAGTTGCCCTGATCGAACACTGTAGAGGCAAAAGCAAGTCCAGGGAGATTTATGAGGAGCCTGCTGTCCACATCCTCACAAACCCTGTGTGGGGTGACAGCTTTCTTGACAGGTTAATATTGAACAACACTTCATACAAAAACCACTGCTAGTGGCCAGGTCACATGCCACCTTCTCCAATTCCCAAATCAAAAAAAAAAAAAATGACTTTTCATCTTGGCATCTTTCCCACAGTCTACTTTCCATACCACGTGTGAGGTAATTTTAAATAAAATTGGTGGAAAAGTTGAATTAAAATAAGTTTATTTGGGGCTGGCGCTGTGGCACAGCAGGTTAACACCCTGGCCTGAAGCTCCAGCATCCCATAAGGGCACCAGTTCGAGATCTGGCTGCTCCACTTCTGATCCAGGTCTCTGCTACGGCCTGGGAAAGCAGTGGAGGATGGCCCAAGTCCTTAGGCCCCTGCACCGCGTAGGAGACACAGAGGAAGCTCCTGGCTCCTGGCTTAGGATTGGCACAGCTCTGGCCATTGCCGTCAATTGGGGAGTGAACCATCGGATAGAAGACTTCTCTTTCTCTCTCTCTCTGCCTCTCCTTCTCTGTGTAACTCTGACTTTAAAGTAAAGTAAATCATTTTTTAAAAAAAAAAGATAAGTTTATTTTAAAACAAAAAATTTTAATGTGAATTCATCTATAGTCTTTTGATAATGTACATTTTCCATGAACTTTCTGAAAATCCCTCATATGCATTGATTTCAAAAAATTTTTGCATCAAAACACACTTCCATTTCAATGTCATTTTCCACAAACTCTTAGAAGTACCTTCACATATGGGATCAACCTTCTCCTATTTTGTGTTAGTGAAGGGTGGTTGATCCCCTTGCTCCTTGCACCAAAATAAACTTATCTTTTAATTCCATTTTCCACTGAGTAGTTAAAGTGGCCTCGTACAGGGCAGTGGAAGCCAGGTGTGGGTGGATATCTGATATCTTTCTCTTTTCTCACAAAGAATTTGGAAGAACGTCCTGCTTCCTATTAACCAATAATTGGTAAAATAATGAACTACTGAATTGATTTTTGAGGGGATTGGGAAAAATAGATGAAGTAATTGAAAATACCATGTGCTAGTATCTCCAGTCATCATCCCACCAGCTTTTTTTTTTTTTTTTTATTAGAGAGGCAGAGATACAGACTGGTACAGAGAGAGCTCCCATCTGCTGGTTCACTCTCTCAAATGCCCACAATGGCCGAGGGTAGACCAGGGCCAGGGCCAAGAGCTGGGAACTCCATCCAGGTCTCCCATATGGGTGGTAGGAATCCAACCATTTGAGCCATCACCTGCTGCCTCCCAGGGTCTGCACTGGCAGAAAGCTGGAATTGGGGAGCTGGAGCCAGGAATGTAACCCAGGCACTCCAGTGTGGGATGCTGATGTCTTAACCAGCATCTTAACTGGTGTCTTAGTCACTAGGCCAAATGCCCATCCGCCTCCAGCAATTCTTGACATCAACTCCTTCACTTTCTTCACCTTGTAAAGCACACTACATACACACTCCTTACAGACATCTTAATAGACAATACACATGAAAACTCCTAAGTGCAAATTAGAACAAAGTGGCTACAGTTGGGTGATCATTTTACAAACAATTGTCATGGGGTTGGACATTCCCCACATGTGGGGAGCAACTCGGACTAGACTAAGTTACTGGAATTAAGACTTATTCTATGCATCTGCTCTCCCACAATATGGCGCTGGGAGAGGAGGAAACAGCTTCTATACAGCTGCCTCCAGTTCAACCAATAAACTGTAGGACCTGCTCCTGACTGGAGGAGAGCAGCATACTCAGCGTGTGGGTAGCAGAGTTGGGATTGGTGGAAGAGGACTATAAAGGAGGAGAGAGACAACATGCACCAGGAACATCTAAGAGGAACATCTATCTGAAGGAACACCTGTGCAGCCCCCGAGAGAGCCGGCCGGCGGTGTGCCGCTCCCCCGCAGAAGTGGGGAAAGTGGCAGGGGGAACCGCCCTTCCACGGAGGTGGAAGGAACGGTAGCCAACCCGGGAAGAACCAGCAGCAACCCCGGGGAGGGCCGGGCAGACAAAAGAACAGCGCAGGGTCCTGTGTCGTTCCTCCATGAAGAGGGGGAGCGACACCTACATACTTAGCACAGGCCCAGGGGATACTGAGAACACATGGACCAGCTTTAGCATCTCCCTGCCTTTGCCCTCACATTCCATCCATGTCAGCTGAGTAACCTGGGCTGAGCTTCATCCTTTATTGCCTCAAATTCTTCATCTTTAAATTGGGAGTGACCATGAGATACTATAAAGAATCTGACAGTGATGAATCTGTCATTAAGTGGTGAGTATCATTATTAGATTTTATATCCCAGCTTTTGTAGATAACTCCCAACACACCCATGGAGCATCCATCACTTCAAGTCTCTAACCAAACTCCAACCAAGTCCTTTTTCCCAGGTGTGCCATTCAAGCTGCATATATGAAAATATATTCATCAGATCAAGAACCCACTGAACGTTACTATGTGGTAGGCATTGGGCTGAGTATTGATTTAACGGGATGCACAGCATGCCTGTGAAGGATCACTGCTAACCTGTGAGTTCATGGTTCTCAGGAGCTCTCAGCCTAGGAAGCTGCTGACAGAAGTCCCTGCAGGGGGCACAGAACAGTACTGGGCTGTCTCTGGGGGATCCCAGGTGAACACCTGGAGGAAGTGTTTCCTGGAGAACAAGTCATCAGAGCAACAGGATGGGTAGGAATCAGACAAGTGAGGGATATACTCCAAGACATAAACATGGGTGCCTGAAGCTGAGGATAGTAGCAACACCAAGATATACCATACTTCTTCCTATATACACATAACTTACCGTAAGGTTTAATTTTTAAATCAGGCACAGTAAGAAGTGAAAAGTAGTAACTAGTATCAAAGCAGGATCATTAAAACAATATGCAGAACTAAATGTTATTTAAAACTTACAAACTGCTTATTTCTGGAATTTTCCATTTGATAGTCTCAGACCATGGTAGACCACTTGTAACCGGAACCACAGGAAACAAAGCTGAAAATGAGAGAAAAGCACAGCACAAAGTGGAAAGGTTGTGCTACTCTGGCCTCAGAATCAGCCCTTAAGGCATGTGGACCTGGCTAAAAAGCCCATGAGAGCATTTCAGGCATGGAAAGCCAAGACACTGTGGCAAAAAATGGCCTACATGAAAGGTCTCTGCGAGTTGGCCGGCACCGTGGCTCAATAGGTTAATCCTCTGCCTTGCGGCGCCAGCACACCAGGTTCTAGTCCAGGTCGGGGTGCCGGATTCTGTCCCGGTTGCCCCTCTTCCAGGCCAGTTCTCTGCTATGGCCTGGGAAGCATGGGAGACGAGGAGAAGCCCCTGGCTCCTGCCATTGGATCAGCTCGATGTGCCGGCTGCGGCAGCCATTGGAGGGTGAACCAACGGCAAAAAGGAAGACCTTTCTCTCTGTCTCTCTCTCTCTCTCTCACTGTCCACTCTACCTGTCAAAAAAAAAAAAAAGAAAGAAAGAAAGAAAGAAAGAAAGAAAGAAAGGTCTCTGAGTGAGATCCCAGTAGAACAGTAGAAAGAAGGGGCCATCAAAGAAGGAAGCACCTTTCTGTGAAGGGAGGAAAGAACTTCCACTTTGACTGTGGCCCAGTCTGAATAATGTCAGAGTTTGTGGACTCAAAAGGCTTCCATAGCCTTGGCAGCTCATGACAAGAGCTTCGGGTGATCACGGATCAGTAAGAGTGTCAATTGTTAAATCAACAATAGGAGTCACCGTGCACTTGCTCCCCATGTAGGACCCCCATCCTTAATGTGTTGTACTATGAGAATTAACCGTAAAACTAGTCTTCAAACAGTACTTTATACTTTGTGTGTCTGTGTGGGTGCAAACTGTTGAAATCTTTACTTAGAGTTGATCTTCTATAAATAAAAATAATTAAAAATTAATCATAATGAAGAATGGGATGGGAGAGGGAATAGGAGGTGGGACAGGAGTGGGGGTGGGAGGGCGGGTACAGGGGGAAGAACTGCTATAATCCTAAAGCTATACCTATGAAATTTATATCTATTAAATGAAAACTTTATTAAAAATTTTTAAAAAATAAAAAAAGTTGTGTCAGAGGATGGAGTGTCCTGTTGACATCCAAAGTGTAGGCAGATGGTTTTGTTGAAAGATGTGAAGAACACGAGGCAGAAAGAGGCCAAAGGTGGACAGAACATAAAACACGGCTGAACTGTGACTACTTGTAAGTCATGTAGAGGAGTTTAAGCTTTGCAACATCATTCGGGATGTTAAAACAAGGAGATGAGCGGGGCAGGCATTTAGCTTAGGTGTTAAGATACCAGTTAGGATGCTCTTACCCCACATCAAAGTGCCTGTGTTCAGCTCATGGTTCCAGCTCCTGACTCCAGCCTCCGGCTAACGCACACCTTAAGAGGCAGCAGCAATGGCTTAAGTAATTGGATCCCTGCCGCCCACATGTGAGACTTGCATTGAGTTCCCCAGCTTCCAGCTTCAGCCTGGCCCAGCTCTGGCTGCTGCAGGCATTAGGAGAATAAACCGATGGATGGAAACAAACTCTGTGTGCATGTGTGTGTGTGTGTGTGTCCCTCTTTGTCTCATTCCCTGTCTCTCTAATAAATGAAATGAATAAAAATGTTAATAAAACAGGGAGATGAAGGATGTGATCAGAAGTGAACAGTTGCCTGGTAGGGATAGATGCCCAAGATCAAAAGAGTAGTTGTAGAACAGTAGACAGCTACTGCAATGAACCAGGCAGGAGCAGCTGGCCTCTGGAATGAGGAATGGCGATTGATGGAATTGGGAGATGTGTAGGAGGAAAAAGCGTGTTTTTTGAAAACGGGGTATAGAAGAGGGTGTGAAGGATGACTCCCAGATGTCTGATTTGAGCAACCAGAGAAACATTTTGAGTTTGAGATAACTGGAAGAAGAGTGAATTGGGTGGGAAAGTTCTTGAGTTCTGCTTTAGACCTGGTGAAGGAAAGACCCCCGAGTGGATAGAATTGCAATTGTTAGGCCATCGAGAAGGGTCAGGCACTTTGAGGCAAAGTCTGAACAAAGAAATACGGGTGGGTTTGTTGCCTCAGAGGCAGTGACTGGGTCACAGCGCAAAAGGAGAGCAGGCAGGGAGAGCAAGTGGCGCAGACGAGCAGTCAGATCATGGCCATGACATCACTCACAATCCACACCGATGGAGAAAGTGTGCACTGAGGGTGTGAGCAAAACAGGAACAGAAAAAGCAAGGATTTTCAATGCATTTTGTATTTTCCCATTTCAGAAAATGCCAGAACTGATCATTCCATTGTGGGGAAAAACTTGGTTCTGCCATCGCTCTACATGTTTTGCAGTGTAGAATGAAGCTGAATTTGTTCTTCTCAGAGCAGAGGAAAGAGAAGACCAGGGTAACACTTGTAGTCTTTAGGGGCACTGGAGGCCTTCATCCAATCCTGACAATAAATACTGCCCCGAGGTGGGGACCATCAGCGGAGGTGAGCTTACAAGGGTGCCAAGCAGGCAGAGAATCCCATGTCTGGTCAGAGCCAGCCTCCCAGCCCCCGTGAGCGACAGTGGCATTTCCTGAGACGGGGAGGGTTAATCCGAAGGCCCTGAGGACTTAAGGGTCCTGTTGGTGACCGCTGTTGGGTTGGCTCATTTATTCAAGGTATGTGGTCTGAGCACGGAGACATTCATACATTCTTGGTATAAGTAGAATGTTTGCATTTTAAAGGAGATGCTTTGGAGACCAAAGCCCAAAGTGAAATGCAGAAATCTCCCTGTCTGTATTTCCAACTCGGAGGTAGATCTCAGAAGTGAGGCCTCCCTCTTGGTCACAGAGCTGCTTTTCTGACAACTTCCAAACCCCCCTCCGAAGGTGGCCCATTCTTCTGCCTGCCCCCGTAGCCAAAGCCTTTGAGGGGTCATCATTTCTCAGCTGTCTTGTATCCAGGGCCCTGGATGGCATTCAAACCTCACCACCATGTCCCAAAACCACTTTTGGCACTTGAGGTGCCGGCCAGTTATAAAACTTCTGCAAAGTCAGAGTCAGAGCCAATTTCAGCATCAGCTTAAAGTTTCTCCTAAAGGAAAAGCCCGCAGCTGCTCTAGGTCCATAAGCTGGGAGGAGAGAATGCCCCCACGGCCCATAAATCCACTTTGCCATTAACATCCTCTCACAGAAGTGAGCCTTGGGCCCTTGGAAACGCTGGCTCCCATGCAGTTGTAAGTATTCTCCAGGTCTATTAAAGAAATGGACTCATTTCCAGGTCCATGTGTTATTAGCGGCTGATGACTATTTCCCCCCAGGTTCTCATGAGCAGAAGAGGGAGGTGGGGTAGAGAATTCTGTTTACTTGCATAGCGAGAGTTACTGCTTAACCAAGCCATGCTCAGCATGTTTGATAAGAGACAAGAAAGTAAGAAACGGTATTTTCCCCCCTTGGAAGTTAGCAATTAACTTATGAAAAGTATAGAGATGTGCAGCACTGATTTGACAAGGGTTCTAGAAGGTAGCAGGCACCTGCGGCTCACCCCATGTCATCAACTTGCCTCACTGCACATAGAAAGGACCAGAGAAACCTTATTGAAATGATTTCAGGACGGGCTACAGGTCTAATTGAGAACAAAACAGCTTCGCTGTTGGAATGAAAGGCTTGTGTGAAAACCAGAGTGAAGCAGTAACAATTCCTTCATCCCACGCAACTAACCTGCTCATTTGAAGTGACAATGACAGCCAGGCCACTCGCAGAGACTCCTTGTAGCTCCTGGCTACAGATCTGCACTCGCTCATGCCATACTGGGAATCAAGCCTGGTTCTATGCCTCAGTTCCCCTGTTGTAATAATCTGCTTCTGCCACCGCAATGTCCAGATGTGGTTTTGTTTGATACTTCAAAGTGCCCCATGTGGACACCTCCAGAGACACTCACAAGAAACTGAGCTGTGGCAGCTCTGAAAGGAAGGCAGAAAACATCCTCTGTCTGTTGTAATCTCTGTTCTTCAAATAAGAAACCGGGAACCCCAACACACAGATATTGTTCTTAAATCTTTAACGTCTTGAGAGGTTAAAGAGAAAACTATTTCTGGTACATTTTCTTTTTTATTATTTATTTCTTTTTATTTATCCGAAAGGCAGAGTAAGAGAAAAGAGAGATCTTTCATCCACTGGTTCACCTCTTAAAAGCTGCAACAGCCCAGGCTGGGCCAGGCTGAGGCCAAGCGCCAGGAACTCCATCCAGGTCTCCCATGTGGGTGGCAGGGACCCAGGTACTTGAGCCATCACCTGCTGCCTCCCAGGATACATTAGCAGGAAGTTGGAAGCTGGCTCGGTAGCGAAGGTGGAACTCAATCCCAGCCACTCCAATATGGAGTGTAGGTGTCCCAAGCCGCAGCTTAACCCACCGTACCATAACTCACACCTCTACATTTGCCCATAAACTATTTTGGAGGTCAAAACTTTAAGTACTATGATGTTAGGTGAAATAATACACAAAAGAGCAATAGACATTGAAATACTAGATATTGCAAAAAGTTCATGGAAAATAGAATTAAAAGATAAGTTTGGGGTGGGCACCCTGGCTCACTTGCTTAATACTCCGCCTGCAGTGTCGGCATCCCATGTGGGTGCCGGGTTCTAGTCCAACTCTCTACTGTGGCCTGGGATGACAGTGGAGGATGGCCCAGGTGCTTGGGCCCCTGTACCTGCATGGGAGACCAGGAGGAAGCACTTGGCTCCTGGCTTCAGATCAGTGTAGCTCCAGCCGTAGCGGCCATTTGGGGGGTGAACCAATGGAAGGAAGACCTTTCTCTCTGTCTCTCTCTCTCACTGTCTAACTCTATCTGTCAAATAAATTTAAAAAAAAGATAAGTTTATTTTGGTGCAAAAATTTTGCAATACATACATATGATGGATCTTCTAAAAATTTATTGAAAAATGTGAATTATGCAAAAACTATGCATGGATTTCAAAAAAATTGCTCCAAAATAAACTTATCTGTTAATAAAATTTTTCTACGAACGTTTGAAGTACCCTCAAAGATAACTGTAACTATACCTCTTAAGCATCTGTATACCTACTCAGTTCAAAGTAAATCTATGGAAAATGACAATAACACTTTAAAAAAAAAAAAAAAAAAAAAAAAAAAAAACAGGCCATGGAGCAAGCATTTAATTTAGCAGTTCAAATGTCCACATCCCACATCAGAGTGCCTAGGTTCCATTCCCAGCTCTGGCTCCTGATTCGAGCTTCCTGCCATCTCAGATCCTGGGAAGCAGTGGTGATGGCTCAAGTAGTTGGGTTCCTGCCACCCACGTTGGAGACCTGGATTGCGTGTCCTATTGCTGGCTTCAGTTCCAGCAACCCCACCCATGGTGGGCATTTGTAGCACGAACCAGTGGATAAGAACTCTCTCTATCTATCTACCTATCTGTCCATCTGCCTCTCAAATAAATATCTTTTAAAAAGTCAGTTGTAAACACTGCACAATGCCTTCCTGGCATGGCCCTCGTGGCCATGCGTGTGCTATACTTTGGGTGCTATGAGCAGTTGTTGGCATGAGGCATTTCAAGCTTGACCCTGTTTCAAATAGCCCAGTCATAGTTTTCTTTCTTCCTATGTTTAAAATTGCTTTTTAAATTCTGCCGTGTTATCAGAGGGGGTTGTGAACTCTTAAAATGTCACCATCATCTTTCGATCTGTCTTCTTCACGTGAAGTACTAGGCTTTAATACATAACACATTCATTGAGAAAACTGCTTCGTCCACCCGCTTCAGGGCCTCGCTGTTCCAGCATTTGTTCTCTGTTTATCTAGGTGTGTTTCTTTGTTTCCGCATTTATTAAAAAAAAAAAAAAAGAAGAAGGACATTTTTAAAGGGAGTTTTACAAGCCTGGTGTGAAGCTTGGGAAAATCCCCCACTCCAACCAAGAATATTGTCAATGAACTGTGGATAAAAAGTCAGAGGTAAAAGAAAAGCCAAAGGAAGAGAGACTCAAGATGTAAATTTATAACCAGCTCTGCTTATCTGATTGCTAAGGTTACTAAGCATCTACTTCCTGGGTCTTTCCCCCTGTGCAGTCTTGAATTCTCTCTGTCTCTCTCTGTCTCTAACTCTCTCTCTCACCCCAACCCCATCCTACCCTCTTCCTCCATCTCCTCTTTCTCTCCAAAGCTATTCAAGAAGAAATTAAGATATCTGGCAAGATGCAGAAGACATCTTCATTAAAAATCAGTCAACAAACCTCATACAAAGATACTTCAAAAAGTTTGTGAACCATGAAACTCAAAGAAATCTTTTTGGTGCAAAAAGATTTTTAAACCCATGCAATTTTCTCATAATGCACATTTCCCATGAACTTTTGGAAGACCCCATGCAGGCGTGAATTTAAAAAAAAAAATTAAGATCAATGTATTTATTTGAAAGGCAGGGTGACAGAGAGAAAGGGAGAGACAGACAGAGATCTTCCATCCACTGGTTCTTCTTCCCAAATGTCCATACCAGCCAAGGCTGAATCAGGCCAAAGCCACACTCCACCCAGGTCTCTTTTGTGGGCAGCAGGGGACTCGAGTACTTGAGTCATCATCTGCTGCCTCTCAGTAGCAGAAAGTCAAATCAAAAGCAGAGGATCCAAGACTCGAACCAACACTCTGATGTGGGAGGTGATGTCCCAAACAGCAGCTTGATTGTCTGCATCATAACACCCACCTTGGATTAAAAAAAAAAAAAAAGAAAAAAAGCTGGGCACCATCATAAACCTATCTTTTAGCCAGTGCCGCGGCTCACTAGGCTAATCCTCCGCCTTGCGGTGCCAGCACACCGGGTTCTAGTCCCGGTCGGGGCTCCAGATTCTGTCCCGGTTGCCCCCCTTACAGGCCAGCTCTCTGCTGTGGCCAGGGAGTGCAGTGGAGGATGGCCCAAGTGCTTGGACCCTGCACCCCATGGGAGACCAGGAGAAGCACCTGGCTCCTGCCATCAGATCAACGCGGTGCGCCAGCCGCAGTGCACCGGCCGTGGCGGCCATTGGAGGGTGAACCAACAGCAAAGGAAGACCTTTCTCTCTGTCTCTCTCTCTCTCACTGTCCACTCTGCCTGTCAAAAAAAAAAAAATAAAATAAACCTATCTTTTAATTCCATGTTCCTTGAACTTTTTAGGGCCCCCACATATAACAAAGAGACATAGACACACACCCCACAGCACCCCACCATTTAACAGGCTCAGCACCCTCTGAGTACCTCCATACGTCTCTGGACAGTGTTGTAAACCAGTACATCAGTCTGGCATTTACTCCTCCCCATCCATCCCCAGGCTCCATTTATGGGGTTACCCCAGGAGCACCCCAGCCTGACTCCAGACAATTGCCTTTCAGGCCAAAGATCCAAACTGGTTTCTGGTTCTGAAGCCTGTTCCACGTTTTTCTGCCAAATACATCATTCCTGTCTCTCTTTTCTCCTTTCCAGCTTTCTGTGTTCTTGGATTATTTATTCAAATCTACCATCGAAGTTAACTGCTTGGCAGTCAGTGAACTCAGGATAAATGCACACACATGCACACACATGTTCACTTAGGTGAGCAACCTGGGCTTCCCATGCTGGCCCAGCCCACAGCAAGGTCTGATGCCTCAGCATGATCCATACGGCCGCTCCCAAGCCCACATCCACTATCCCAGGACTACCAGCTCTTCCTCAAATTCACTCCCTTTCAAGAAGCTCTAAGGCCTCAGCAGCCCCACAGTTCCTGTGCTTGGCCCCAGAAAGCTCCTGCTGAGAGTGCAGGAGCCGTGGAGCAGCCATCACTGGAAGAGGTGATGATGGTACGGGCTCTGCTGGGGCACCACAAAATGCTCCATGTGGAGGGGAGGGATTGCTCCTAGTTGGGTACCCAGAAGATGTCCCTCCTGGCCAGCAGTGACGTCTACACCAAGGGACCTTCCCCAGTGGTTACCAACCTACAAGCATCCGTTGCCTCCAGTGGTAAGTGAAGCCACTGGAGCTGCTGGCAGGGTACAAAATCACACTTGGTTCCTTGCCAAGGAAACAACGTCACTCCCTGAACTTGACCCTGCATGTTGTCTGTCTGTCACTTCCATGAGCCATCCCAGTGTCATAGTCTTCAACATGCAAGCCTCCTGTGTTGACCTCTAACCTACTGCTCCAGAACTGAGACACAAACCCAGGGAATAAGCCGTCCGTGTGAACAATAGACCCTCAATAGACTCAGAATCAGCTGTCCTGAGCCTGCACTTGGCTGTGGTTTGAATATGGTTTGTGACCCCACAAACACATGTTGAGGTCTGGTCCTCACTGCATGGGTGTTGGGAGATGGAGGGACCTACAGGAGGGCTGAATGTCTGTCTCATGAGATTAGATTAGTTCTCACAGGAATGGATTTCTCTGCTGAGCGTGAGGTATGATGAGGCAAGCCTGGCACTGCTCCCCAGTCCCTCTAGCCACATGACCTCTCTTCTACACCTACCTACCTGCTGACCATCCACTGTGAAGGCCTCACCAGAAGCCAAGCAGATGTTGGCAGCACACTGTTGGACCTCCAGAATCTAAGCCAAAATAAACCTCTTCCCACTCAGTTACCTAGCTTCAGGTTTTCTGTTAGAGCGATGGAAGACAAATAAAGGGCATCTCTTTCCAGATGTGTTCTTCACCCCTCTTAAGAATGGCTTCCGGGCCAGTGCCGTGGCTCAATAGGCTAATCCTCCACCTGCAGCGCCGGCACCCCGGGTTCTAGTCCATGCTCTTAACTCCATGCTCTTAACTGATAGAAATGTATAGAATATACATATAGAATATACATTCTATCCCAAGATAGAAGTGTATAGAACGGTCCAGAACAGTGAGAGGGACCCAGGAAAAGCTCAGGGATCATAACAAAGGTTAAGTAAATGGTGACTGCCTGTCGCGGTTGTGTTTCTGTTGCCATCACGAGGCGCCTGAGGATGGGTACTTTATAAAGCACAGAGATTGATTTAGCTCACAGTTTGGGGAGGCTGAAATCCCAAGAACTGGCAGTCGCACGTGTTCAGCCTCTGGCCAGGGCTTCATGTCAAGTACCATCACAATGGCGGGAATGCATGTAGGTTATGCCGTGAGACAGGAAGCCAGAGAGACCCAGGTGAATGACCTGCTCTTTTTGTAGCGGCTTGCTCTTGCAGGAACTCAGGGGGGTCCCACAAGCACTACAGCAATCGTTGTCAAAGCTCACTGCCTACCAGCCTCCACCCCAAGGTCTACCATCCATCAACACCTCCACCCGGAAACAAGAGTCCAGCACGTGCACCTGTGAGGGACACACTCACCCCGTGTCCCCAGCACAGCACTGTGGCACTTGAGCTCTGCAGAAAGGTCGTTGTGTCTCCCCCGGGATCCAGGAGATCTCTTCAAAACCTTCGTGCAAAGCATGAGTTCATTTTGGTTCAAATAAAATGTTGTTTTACAATACATGGAAAGTGCACAGTATGAAAAAAACCTTTGCATAGATTTCAAAAATGTTTTTGCTCCTAAAGTTCTGAATTCCTGGCTTTAGCCTGGCCCAGCTCTGGCTGTTGCAAGAATTTTGGAAGTGAACTAGCAGAATGGAAGATCTCTCTCCTCCTCCTCCTCCTCTTTCTCCTCCTCTTTCTCCTTCTCCTTCTCCCTCTCCTTCTTCTTCCAGGTCTCACACACAGGTACAGGGGCCCAAGCACTTGGGCCATTGTCCACTGCTTTCCCAGGCCATAAGCAAAGAGCTGGATCAGAACAAGAGCAGCTAAGACACAAACCAGCACCCAAATGGGATGCTGGCACTGCAGGCAGAGGCTTCACCTATTACGCCACAGCACTGGCCCCCAAATAGTTTTGATTGGCTTTTAACCTTGCTTTTCCATTAACTTCTTGAAGTTCCCCTCACGTAAAGAGTATACACCCCTAAAAGGGCTGGAGAGGTTAAAAAAAAAACCTACGAAGGGAACCCACAGCTTTTCTAGTTCAAGTCCTTGGCACCCGGTCACACTGCTAGACATCAGGTCACCTGCTGCTCCGGTGTCATGTCTGTGGTCTCATCCTGATGCCAGACACAGAGGGAACTCTAAGTGAATTTCCAAAGCAGTCCTCTTTGATGCGATCTAAATGATCTCACTGCTCCTGGCTGGTCTCACTCTGGCATGGATACCGAGCCCAGATTCTTGGGCCATGTCCTAACCTGGGTGATTAGAATCTGGCTCTGCAGCCTCTGGTCCCACGTCCAAATGTCTCAACTATCATACTGTTGGGTTTTTCACTAAGGAGTTGATTTGATTAATTCCACCCTGAAGGTTTCTGCTGGTTCTCCAGCTCAAATGCCTTAACCAAGTGGAATGATAAACAACCTGATGTTACAAAATGCAAATGATTATTTTTTTCTATTTTTAAGGTGCATTTATTTATTTATAAGGCAGAGTGAAAAGAGAGAGAGGGAGAGACAGAGACAGAAAGATCTTCCGTCCGTGGTTTCACTCCCCAGGTAGCTGCAGCCACCAGAGCTGGGCCAGGCTTCATCCGGGTCTCCCATGTGGGAGGGTGGCAGGGGCCAAACACTTGGACCATCTGCTGCTGCTGTTCCCAGGTCATTCGCTGGAAGCTGGATAGGAAAGAAGTGAAGCAGTGGGACATGAACCAGCACCCATATGTGTTACTGGCATCACAGGCAATGTCTTTCTACCCACTATGCCACAATGTCAGCCCCATTTTTTTCTATTTTTAAGTGCACAATCCACAAAATTAAATAACTTCTCAACAATTAGTCATTTAAACCATGTCCCCTCTATCAAATATTTTGTCACAAGTACTCTCTCTACAACTAAATATTCAGACATTTGCAGGAAAAATTATGTATGTTTCTCAGGGTCCATTTTCCACCAAAAATTTGATACCATGATTCTGATTCTTGGTTATTAGGTGACCAAAAAAAATTTACAGATTCCCATGAATATTTCTAAATTTAAAATGAACACTCTTCTCCACACACAAACTCGGTGTTGCGTGTCTTTTCGTCCTCCTTGTCTCATCCGAAGTCTTTCTGTCTCTGTTGGTTTCGCAATCTGTGTAACCTCATTCAGAGCGGGATGCTGCCAAGGTCAGGTGCAGCACTTCTCAGACTCCTGCTTTTCTCATATTAGTCCAGTTTCTAATCCCCACTCAAGCAGAGCGAGATAGAGAGAGAGATAGGAGGCACTGAAGAAAGACTCTATTAATTTTATAGCCATTCAATGAAACTACTTCAGCAACTTCTAAGTTCTCTTTGGGCCATCTGGGAGAGTGCGCCAAGGCTGAACTCTAAGACAAACAAGTACAAAGCTTGCTTGAATTTTGCAAGGAACTGAAAATTGACAGCATGTTTACTGTAAGCTGAATTCCATGAGTGTCCCAATGAAACACTATAGAATCCTGTACACCCATTCCCACCCTGATTTAGAGTAGGAAGGAGAAGGCATTTTCTTCCTTGCCTCCCTTCAAGATGTAAAAATTCTCTTCGACTGAAACTATCAACAACCAAAGATTGTTGGGACAGCACGGCATAATGATTAAGGGCACAGATTCCAGAGCTAGACCCCATTGCCAGTCAAGTAACTAACTAATTGTGTGATCTTCCGAAAATGACTGTCCATTTCTATATCCCATTTTCTGTAACGCTTGCATCCCATATGGGCACCAGTTCAAGACCCGCCGCTCCATTTCTGATCCAGCTCCCTCTAATGCACCTGGGAAAGCAGAAGAAGATGTCAATAGTGCTTGGGCCCCTGCGCCCACATGGGAGATCTGGATGAAGCTCCTGGCTTTGTCCTGGCCCAGCCCCAGCCCTTGCGGCCATCTGGGGAGTGAACCAGCAGATACAAGACATCTCTCTTTCTGTCTCTCCCTTTATCTGTCTTTCAAATAAATAAATAAACATTTACAAAAGAAAAAAGGATACCTACCTCATAGGGAGCAATGAGGATTATATGAATTAACATTTAACAAAGTTAATATTTTAAAATATTTAATAAATAAAGAGAAAGGGTTCAAAAGAAAATACCACCACTATGCCTGAACCATCTCAAGCTCCAGTCTTTAAGGAAATCAACAACTTGTTAGGAACGTGAAACAAAGGTAGGCAACAGTGCAAAGGAACATTTAACAACTACTAAATAATTATTGGATTTTGATATGGCTATGGGTGTTCAGTAACTGGGATATTTACCTAAAAGCAGACAATAGTTTTGAAGTCTTTTGCATTGATAAGGTGATCCAATATTTACATGACAAGTCATAAAAAAGACAAAAGTCATTCTGTTTACTATAATGGTTAGGCTTAAAACGAAAGTAAAGAAGGAAAATAATTTATGAATTTGGGGCTATCAATGCTGGGTTTCAAATCTGGGCTATTATTTTTATGGCTTCATTTTTTTTATCAGATGAAAAAAATTCGCAGAGTGTTTCTAGCCTAGAAGAAACAAATTTTGATCTATACACTCATTAAGAGTTAAATAGTGATAAGGGTGATATCTAACAATTTTCTTACCTTGGGCTTTTAAGTAAGTGTCAGTTTTGGAAAGTTGTCATGCTAAAAGTCATTATCGTTTTCTTTTCTTTGCTTTTTAACCAAAAAGAAAACCTAAAACCTAAAGTATCCATTCTTCCCAAGAGCCTGCTTATGCTTTAAAAAGGACTATTTTCCCTAAAGAAAGAAGGAACAAACAGTAGGAAACCAAGTGAAAAACCATGCCTGTTGTGCAGGACTTTACCTCATGCTAGAGAAACAAAATATGCTGATTGTTCTGAGAAAGCTAGAGAACATATTCAGATCATATGCAGATAGTGCTGGCAGGCTGCATCCTCACTAGGGAATGAGGCTTAAGCTGAGTCCCAAAAAAAGGTGAGTTTTCTGGTAGACGTGTTTTAACATGAAGGTACAAAAAACCTTCCAAGTTCACTTAATGGTTCTAAAATGGAACTATAATCCAGGAGTAGACTCCAGCAAGACTTGTCTAAGTGCAAATGGACTTCAAAAGTTCATGGAAAAAATGGAATGAAAAATATGAGTTCCTTTTTGTGCAAAAAAAAAAAAATTAAGCCAAGCATAGTTTTCTCATGATATACATTTTCCACATTGCCCAAAAAATAAACTCATACTTTAATTTTTTTTTTTTTGCTATGCATTTTTGAGTACCCTCATCCAAACAGGGCTGGATAATTTCCACTGTAACACATTGCCAGCGGAAGTGTTTAGTAACCATAAGTCACCCTTATCTTTCGCAAGGGCTGCAAACACAAGTGAGTGTTCAGGTCGGGAGGAGTAGACACACAGGTGTTTTGGTAGATCATGGAAAGTAACAGAACGTTAGGATGTCATTGTATTTACTTTTGGGCTACAGTCATCAGTGGTGGAGTGAAAGAAACAGGACAGGAAGCTAGCACTGGGGACTCAGCCGGGAGCCACAGAGTGCGTGTGCAGCGGCTGGCGCGTGACGATCTGAAACTGGGGTCGCCTGTGAAAGGCCCCTGGGGATGAGAAGAGTGAAGCAGCTATGTGACATTTGCCAGAAAGAGAGGGACAGGAGAAAGCGGGCACCTGTGAGAAGTTAGGGGGCCCATGCCTGGCCCAAGGCATTCAGAGTCAGGTCTTTAACAAAACCCTCTGTGCTGTCCCACCCCCACCCCCAATCCCACAAAAGCCTCTCCAGGCAAGAGCTGACCCTCTGGCAGCCATGTGCCACCTGCAGGCTACACAGACAGGGCAGGCTGTGGGTGAAAAACCAGTTACAGGCAAGACAGGAGATCTGATTGCTGAAAAGCAAGAAAAAGCCCTCCCACCTCCCCCAGAGACCGGCCTGTGGTCCAGAGGGTTAAGTCCAGCCTCTGACATCAGCATCCCATACTAGTGACACTTGGAGTCCCCGCTGCTCCATTTCTGAGCCAGCTCTCTGCTAATGCACCTGGGAAAGCAGCAGCAGATGGCTCAAGTGCTTAGGTCCCTCCCACCCCCTTCCCACCCACATGGGAGACCAGATGAAGCTCCTGGTTCTTGACTTTCAGGGAGTGAACCAGCAGATGGAAGATAGATAGATCTCTCTCTCTCTCTCTCTCTCTCTCTCTCATCTACCTATCATCTATCTATCTATATCTCTTTCTCTATATATATAACTTTACCTTTCAAATAAATAAATTTTTAGAAATAAAGAAAAAAGCCCCTAGAGCAAAGGCCAGACCCAGAGCCTGGAGGATACCAGAGGCAAGGGGCAGGGCAGACCCGAGAGAACAGCTCCAGCGGGGACCCGTGAGCTGGTCTGGACAGAAGTCATCTCTGGGCAGAGCAGCTGGAGGCCCACATATGCACACAGGCAACTGGACCTTGGAGAGAAGGCTGGGGCAAGGCCGGCTGGGGTGAAGTCTGAGCCCACTCTGCTTTAAGGGCTTCCGTGAGGATATCCACTGGACATTTTTAATTCAAAGGAGGTTCCAGGACACCCTATTGTCTTTTAATTTCATTTTTTTAACAATAAAATTCTTTGTCAGATCAGGCATTTGGCACAGCGGTTAGGATCCTCCCTAGGACACTCACTTCCCATATCCGAGTGCCCAGGCTGAGTCCTAGCTCTGTTTCCCGACTCCAGCCTCCTACTAATGCAGACCCTGGGAGTCAGCACTGATGGTTCAAGTACTTGGTTCCCTGCCACCCACATGGGACACTGGAGTGAGTTTCCTGTTCCTGGCTTTGGCCTGCAAGCTGTTTGGGGCATGTAGGGGAGTAAAGCACCAAATGAGCTTGCTTGCTCGCTCACTCGCTTGCTCTCTCTTTTTCTGACTTTCAAATAAATTTTTTTAAAATTTCAAATAAAAAACACTCTCTTATGTACATTGCTTTTATTATTTTTTTTTTTTTTTTGACAGGCAGAGTGGACAGTGAGAGAGAGACAGAGAGAAAGGTCTTCCTTTGCCGTTGGTTCACCCGCCCAATGGCTGCCGCGGCCGGCGCGCTGCGGCCCGCACACCGCGCTGATCCGATGGCAAGAGCCAGGTACTTATCCTGGTCTCCCATGGGGTGCAGGCCCAAGCACTTGGGCCATCCTCCACTGCACTCCCTGGCCACAGCAGAGAGCTGGCCTGGAAGAGGGGCAACCGGGACAGAATCCAGCGCCCCGACCAGGACTGGAACCCGGTGTGCCAGCGCCGCAAGGCGGAGGATTAGCTTAGTGAGCCACAGCGCCGGCCATGTACATTGCTTTTTATTTTGCTTGATTGCTGTCAACATGATGTATGTGCTTGATTGGCTACTAAATCCTTCTGCAAGGCTTGTGGAGAATGACAGCTAACAGCCTCGGCCTTCGTTTTCACTCTTCCAGGCAACCTCTTTCAAACCTTTTAGCTAGTTCTTTTCATATTTGCCTCCATGTCTCCAAATGGCTTACACATATTGGCATTTCTGGATTTTTCAATTGTAGGTATTATTATCTGTTAACTCTCACCCCACCCCTACCATACACAATGCACACATTTCCTTTCCACCATCTTTCCAATCTAGTTGTACTGTAATCTGTGTTTGACCAGGGCCCAGGGATTGCAGTATTATATTTCTGTAAATGCTGCTCGCAGATTATTTGTGTTATACAATACTTTTCCTTGCCTACAGAATAATCTGCTTTCCATTGCGTTAATACTTATCTGTTCTTCCTTTGCTTACATTTCTGTGTGCTTATCATTAATTCCACTCCAAATTCTCTCCCCACACACACACCTCGCAGTACATTCAAATGCAAACACGTGCTATCTCTTCTCCTTTTTTTATAATCTGGTGGCTGTATACCTTTTTAACATCACCCTTTTATTGTCCATTTAGCAGTATGACAAGAGGGGGCAAAGCCAAAGCGTCCAGGCTGCCACTCCAGCCCAGAAGCCCAAGTTGCTTAATGCTGCCCACCCCTAGTACCTTCCCTCACTAGTGGTGTAAGCAGAAGAGACTTGGGAAAGCAGAATCCAAGGAGGTGCAGACGTTGCTGAAAACCCAGTAGAGGGATGCGCTTGCACACCCCTAACCTGGAGTGTCTCCTGGGAGGGAGCCTTGTCTGCAGGGGGAAAGCCATGCTCGCAGGTGACAGCGCCCACCTGGCCCGGAGCTCTGACTGCCTTCTCTGCCCTTGGCCGCCATCTGTTCTCAGAAGTGACCTTCAGTCCCTGGAGCACGCTGGGCTGCAGGGTAGTGCTCCGTTTATCTGCTGTCTTCTTTCTCAAAAGACAAGGGAATTAAGGAATAAAAGGTGAAATAAGAATGGTTTCTCCGCGCCACTGTGGCCCAGCTTCTCCTTCAGCTGCTTGTTCTTGCCAAGCAAATTCATGTCCATCACTGCACGACACGTGTCTGTGAACTCGGCCCTACAGCTTTGAAACGAGGAGGGCTTCCGGACGAGACCCTGGAGAATTTGTTAAGTAGGAAAAACCCTTGACAAGTTGCCGGTTTTTCTGAGCCTCTCTTCCTGCCCACAGCTCCCACCCCACCAAGCTCCTGGGCCTGCAGGTATTGGGGATAGCTCAGGCTTGAGCCCCACGTGTTTGGCCTTCATTTACCTGCTGGGTGATGCAGAGAAAGTTACTAAACCTCTCTGAAGTATTTTCTTCCTTGCAAACCAGAAATAATCATACTCTTCTTGAAGAACTGTGGTGATATTTATAGGTAAATTTAACTTTATTTAGAAATACCTATAATTTAATGATATAGTTAGAGAACTTCATGTCCACCAATATTAGCGGTTTAATAACTATGAACTTTCTCATTGTAATAGACTCCAAAATACTAAATGAAATAAGAGTTGCCTCTTAAAATCCTAGCTAGTTTTCAAAGAGAAAATAGAAAAAAAGCCCAAAATGATGAGGACACAGAGAGACTGAATTGAGGATGCTGTGAGTCCACACTGGCAGCATGGGGTGGGCAGGAGGAAGCAACTCCAGTTACCCAGAGGAGTCCCAGGTGCACCTTAGACTCACACATACAGGCCAGACTCTTAAATATAACTTAGGAAGGCAAGGAACCCACCAGCATGGGCAGAGAAGGAGAGAAGCTTTCTGCTTCCAACTGCACCCTCTGGAAATGCTAAACCCCAGGCCAGAGCTCACACAAATTTGGAGTGAAATCTTGCTATTCAAGATGAAAAAGTAAAACAGAAACATTTCCATGGACTGTAGTAATACTGAGCAGTCTAGAAAACCAATACATGCACATCACATGGAGAAACCATCCTGAGTTCAAGTCAGCAGACAACACATCCAGCAGGAGTCAACTCTCAGAACATTCGAGAATATAGCACTTGTATAGAGTCTACTAAAGAAACACAACTTTAAATTGCTCAGACAAAAAGGGATCAAATGCAAGAAAAAATAGACGCTACTAAGAAAGTAATAGGCAGACAAAAATATTTTAAGATATTTAAATATTTTCTGTTTATAATAACAAAAAGGATTGTCAGTGAAGTTACATCTGATTGGATGCATTTAACAGACAACTAGACAAAGCTGAAGAAAGAGTTAGTAACCTAAAGATAAACCTGAGGCTATGACACTGACTGCAACACAGAAAGAGATTAAAATACATGGAAGATAACAAGAACATATCCAATACCTACTTCATTGGAATTTTGGGAAGAATAAGTGGAGACTGGTATTAAGAGAGACACTGCCTAAAACTGGGGTATATAAAGTGCCTACTGCATTTTTTTTTTAATTTTTTAATTCTTTTTTTTTTGACAGGCAGAGTGGACAGTGAGAGAGAGAGAGAGAGAGACAGAGAGAAAGGTCTTCCTTTGCCATTGGTTCACCCTCCAATGGCCGCCGCGGCCGGCACGCTGCGGCCAACGCACTGCGCTGATCCGATGGCAGGAGCCAGGTACTTCTCCTGGTCTCCCATGGGGTGCAGGGCCCAAGCACCTGGGCCATCCTCCACTGCAGTCCCTGGCCACAGCAGAGAGCTGGCCTGGAAGAGGGGCAACCGGGACAGAATCCGGCGCCCCGACCAGGACTGGAACCCAGTGTGCTGGTGGCAAAAGGCGGAGGATTAGCCTAGTGAGCCGCGGCGCCGGCCGCCTACTGCATTTTTAAACCCCAATAAATGACAATGATTTGGGTTTCAGTCCTTATATTTATGAACTCTGAAGCTCAAACATCATTAAACACAAGAGCCCTGCGATCACCATAGACCTTCTATGATCTGGAATATCTGTGGCCTGTTTATTAAACATGAGAAGAATCTTCAAGGTAATCTAATCGTATAACCTAATGAGTAAGCCTGAGTTTTGGTCCCTTATTGTCCTTCATTATAGCCAAGCATATTACTGCAACTTTCTGAATTCCAGTTTCTTTTGCCATAAAATGGGAATTAAAAACAATTAATCCTTTTTAGGATGTATTTGTCTGAAAGACAGAATGGCACAGAAAGAGAGAGAGAGAGAGAATCTTCCATCTGCTGGTTCTCCCACCAAATGGCCGCAATGGCTGGGACTGGAGACAAAGCCAGGAGGCAGGAGCTTCTTCCAGGTCTTCCATGTGATTGCTGGGTCCCAAGCTTTTGGGCCACCCTTCGCTGCTCTCCCAGATGCATTAACAGGCCACTGGGTAGGAAGCAGAGCAGCCAGGATTTGAACCCATGCTTATATGGGATGCTGGCATCTCAAGCAGTGGCTTAACCCACTGCGCCACAGCACCAGCCCCACAATTAATCTTAAAAAAGGGTTTCTGTGAAAGTCGAAGAGAAAGTGCACATAAAACACTTAATACAAGTCAGACACTGAATAAGCATTCAAGAAATGGAAACTATCATTATTTCTCTTCACTAATTTTTCACACCACAAGAGAAAAGAAAGGCCCAGAAAAGTTAACTCATTTCAGTCACTCAGTCTATTAGCAAGAGGTGCAAGATTAGAATCCAGCTCTGCACCCCCGACTGTCATACCTCACTGCCTCGCAATCACAGAGTGTAGGGAGCTTGAGTCTGCCTTTGCAAAAGCCACGTGAGACACAGCAGCCACAGTCCACAGTGTGTTCCCTCCTGGAATAGGAGCATTTAATATGTTGTGTGAAGACACAGCAAAGCCTCAGTCGAGACACGAACAAACACTCAGTGGTGAAGTGACAGCCCTGTGCAGAGAGGTTTCAAGCAGAGGAGTGGGGGAGCAAATCTAACCCTCAAGGCAAGCTCAGGGGCAGGGCCGCTTCTCAGGTGTGCAGGTGTGCAAGCATGCAGAGGCACCAGATCCTGGCTCTGACGTCTCAGGCACAGGGGCACTCGGGCGTTTCGTTATGTTGCAAACAGCTTGTGCAGCTCAGCTGGGAAAGTCAGTCCGATATTAATCCTACTGAGATTTATGAGCTTCAGTATCACACAAAGAAAACGTGTAGTTGTCTGTTTTTAGTGACGGAGTCCCTTGCTGCCTTCTGTAAATGTGGCGTCAGGAACCCAGCACTTCCCACTCCCAAAGCTTTGGAACTAGCCCCTGGTTTATTCACTAAGTATTCAGCAGGAAACTGTGAAGCCCTTACGAGACTGATATTTTAAATATCATAAGAGAGATTATATTTCTTGCTTCCATCTCTCTCCTGGATGACAAAATTCTAAGTACTTAATTAGGCGCTTCAAACCCTCCCTGAGAACTACAGAGATGAAAGTGTATCTTCCTCTCTGTCTCCAACAGATTAACCACACAAAGCTGTACTATTACATGGGGAAGAGGAAGCAGTGATTAATAGGACATGCTAATTAGACTCCCGCTACTGACCAGCGTGGACTAACAAGATTCAGATTAATCCTCCTACAAAAGCTACTAAAAACTAAAATAATAATGACAATAATAATAATAATGAAAAAGAGCTTTCACAAATTAAATATCAGGCAACAGTGGGTAGTGAATCCTGAGAGAGTTAAAATACATGATATGAGCACTACATTTGCCCTACTTTGCTACGTGGAGAGAGTTTTCAATAAAAAATGAAGCAAGGAAACACAGGTGGTGTCATGCAATCTGCCTGAGCTGGAGAAGTGGAACTGTAAGTGTGGAGAGTCCCAGGCAGTTAGGGTTTACGGGGCAAGGCACTGGAGAAGACCCTGCTGAGCAGAGGAAGATCTATGGAGACTTCTTTAGCTGAGCTCTGATAAGGACATGCATGTGAGAAAACCACCCCAGGGCTGGGGAAAGGATCACACAGAGGAAGCACAGGAAACAACCCCTAGAGCTTCCACAGAATCATCACATGTGGTTCATATTCCCAGTAGCCAGAACAGAAAGCCTCATAATTCACAGAGTATCAGGTATGGTATTCAACAGGGCATTACCTCACAGTGGGGAAAAAAATAACCCTAGACTGAAGTCTGCACTAGTAACATCTATGGAATCTTAAAAGCAAGTCTTTAAAAACATCAGACCATTTCTACTTAATTATCCTGTGACCCAGAAGAAACATCAAGAATATGTCTGGGAATGCAATTACATCGATCATCCAAACAGATAAAATTCACAATGTCTGTCATTTAATCAAAAATTATCAGGCATGGTGCATACCCGTTTCATAATAGCAGTGTTCACAATAGTCAAGAGGTGGAAGCCCTGCCAGAGTCCATCAATGGATAAATGGAAAAAGAAAATGTAGTATACACATACAATAGAATCCTACTCAGCCTTAAGATGGAAGAAAATCCAATTTCCAATCAGATTGCTGGATATCTGCTGAGTCCTTCTTGATCCTCAAATAGAGTAGGTACTGTGTGGCTGCTGGTGTTGAATCCAGAACCGTAGGTTGACATGGGACTGGAAGATAAGCAAAGGATGCTGACCAGATCTGGAGACTCCAAGGGGGAGGAAGAGGAAGAGGAGGAATTAGTGGGTCCCTCAACAACTGTGAGAAAGCAATGAAAGAGCTGGAGTAGTGTGTAAAACCCAGGAACCCCTAGAGCTCTGGGATGAGTGTGTGTCCCCCCAGTCCCAGAGAGCAGATGACTGCTCAGAGGAGCTCTTTGGCTTTTTGAATGAAAGCAACCACTGCGTGGCCCACAAAATCCTTAAAGTTTGAAATCAACGTGCAGACTCATTTACCCCAGCCTTCATCACGTGGGCATGAGGGTATATGCTTATTGTTTCTACAATGCCATTTGCTTCTGATTTGTATAACTATAAATGCATGTGAACCTCATGTATTTTGGCTTAGGCAAGTAGCATCTATGTAATTAGCAGTGATTCCATCTTAACAAAATCCTGTGGTGTCTAAAAAATAAAAAACAATTTTAAAAAGATGGAAGAAATCCTGTCCCACACTACAACATGGATGAACCTTGAGGACATTATGCCAAGAGAAACAAGCCAATCACAAAATGAGAAATACTGTGTGATTCCATCTATCCAATTATCAAAATTAGTCAAAATCATAGAAATAGGTGGTTGCCAGAAGCTGGGGGTGGAAAGGTGGAATGGGGAGTTGCTTAGCAGATACGGTTTCAGTTTTTCAAGATGAAAACATGGTAGAGACGGGCTGCACAGCAGTGTAAATATACTTAACACAAGTGAGCTGTTAAATGCAGGGGCCTGTGTTGTGGTGTAGCAGATTAAGTCACTTGCAAGGCTGACATCCCATGTTGAAATGCCAGTTTGAGTCCCAGCTGCTCAGTTTCTGATCCATCTACATGCTATTGTACCTGGGAAGATGGAGGAAGATGTCCAAACACTCAGGTCCCTGCCACACCCATGGAAGTCTCAGATGGAGTTCCTGGCCCCGGGCTTCAGCCCTTTCCAGACCTGGCTGTTGTAAACCAGTGGATGGAAGATCTCTTTCTCTCTTCCCCTGTCTCCTCCTCTCAACACACACACACACACACACACACAAACAATAATAGGCATGCAAACATAAAATGAGAATTATAAATAGAAACAAAACTCACAAGTAAATGGATTATCAAAGGCATCAAAACAGTAACTTAACTGTATTCTATTTGTTCAAGAAGCTAGAAGGAAAACTAGGCATGTTAAAAAGCAACACAACACAGGCCGGCGCCGCGGCTCACTAGGCTAATCCTCCGCCTAGCGGCGCCGGCACACCGGGTTCTAGTCCCGGTCGGGGCGCCGGATTCTGTCCCGGTTGCCCCTCTTCCAGGCCAGCTCTCTGCTGTGGCCAGGGAGTGCAGTGGAGGATGGCCCAGGTGCTTGGGCCCTGCACCCCATGGGAGACCAGGAAAAGCACCTGGCTCCTGGCTCCTGGCTCCCGCCATCGGATCAGCGCGGTGCGCCGGCCGCAGCGCGCCGGCCGCGGCGGCCATTGGAGGGTGAACCAACGGCAAAGGAAGACCTTTCTCTCTGTCTCTCTCTCTCACTGTCCACTCTGCCTGTCAAAAAAAAAAAAAAAAAAAGCAACACAACACAGAAGATATAAAAATAATCAGAATCAAATTTCTAGAACTGAAAGCACAATGTGTGAGATAAAAAGCACACTGGATTGGACTGACAGCAGGTTGAACACCGCAGAGAAAATATGAATTAACTGGGAGATACAGTAATATGCATTATTTGATATGAGAAAAACAAAAAGTCCTTTAAAATTAAGAAAACAGATCATCAGTAAGCTTCAGGGCTGCTTCAAAGGGTTGATACTCATACATACCCATCTGACTCTCCAAGGAATAGAGAAAGAAAAAGGGAGAGAAAAAAATATTCAGAGAAATATAGTTGATGCCATAGCTCAATGAAAAGCAAACACACACACCCAAGGTACTCAACAAACCTGAACCACAAACAAGGGAGAAAAATCAACATGAGGAAAGACGAGGCCAGCGCTGTATTGCAGCAGGTTAACATCTTGGCCTGAAGTGCTGGCATCCCATACAGGCACCAGTTTGAGTCCCGGCTGCTCCACTTCCCATCCAGATCTCTGCAATGGCATGGGAAAGCAGTAGAAGATGACCCAAGTCCTTGGGCCCCTGCACCTGCGTGGGAGACCCTGAGGAAGCTCCTGGTTCCTGGCTTCAGATCTGCGCAGATCCGGCCATTGCGGCCATCTGGGGAGTGAACCATTGGATAGAAGACCTCTCTCTCTCTCTGCTTCTCCTCTCTCTGTGTAACTCTGACTTTCAAATAAATAAATAAATAATTTCTTTTAAAAAATGAGGAAAGGCACCACAAGGCAACCATTTTGAGCAATCAAATCTCTCACAACCAGTGACAAATAAAAAAATCTTTAAAATAGCAACATATATTGGCATTGGTTAAAGACCTGGCTGCTCTACTTCCAATCCAGTTCCCTGCTAATGCACCTGCGAAAGCAATAGAGGATGGCCCGAGTCCTTGGACCCCTGCCTTCACATGGGAGACCTAGAAGAAGCTCCTGGTTCCTAGCTCCTGGCTTCAACCTGGCCCAGCCCTGGTCATTATGACCATTTGAGGAGTGAACCAGAGGATGGAAGACCTCTCTTTCTGTCTCTCTGTCTCTCCCTCTCTTCCTCTGTAACTCTGTCTTTCAAATAAATAAATCTTTTTTCTAAAAAAGAAAATGGACCAACATTCTCAGAAAATAGATTGCCAACATAGAATTCTATATCCACCAAAAATGAGATTCAAAAATGAGGGCCAATAAGGGCTGGTGCTATGGCACAGTAGGTTAAGCCTTCACCTGAGGCACTGGCATCCTTTATGGGAGCAGAGTCATGTCCCAACTGCTCCACTTCCAGTCCAGCTCTCTGCTATGGCCTGGGAAAGTAGTGGAAAATGGCTCAAGTGCTTGGACCCCTGTACCCACATGGGAGACCTGGGAATCAGCTCCTGGCTCCTGGTTTTGAAACATCTCAGCTCCGGCCATTCCGACCATCTGGGGAGTGACCCAGCAGATGGAAGATTTCTCTCTCTCTCTCTCTCTCTCTCGGTGTGGGTGTGGGTGTGGGTGTGGGTGTGGGTGTGGGTGTCTCCCTCTCTCTTCTGTAACTCTATTTCTCAAATAAGTGGATAAAATCTTTTTCTTTTGACAGGCAGTGTTAGAGAGACATAGAGAAAGGTCTTCCTTCCATTGGTTCACCCCCCAAATGGCTGCTACGGCTGGCGCACTGCGCCGATCCAAAGCCAGGAGCCAGGTATCTCCTCCCAGTCTCCCATACGGGTGCAGGGGCCCAAGTACCTGGGCCATCCTCCACTGCCTCCCCGGGCCACAGCAGAGAGCTGGACTGGAAGAGGAGCAACCGAGACTAGAACCCGGCGCCCATATGGAATGCCAGCACCGCAGGTAGAGGATTAACCAAATGAGCCATGGTGCCAGCCCCTAGAATAAAATCTTTTTTAAAAATGAGGGACAATGAAGACTTTTTCAGACATACAAAGGGTACAATAATTCATTCCCACAGAACTGAACTACAAAAAATAGTAAAGGCAATCTTTCAAAAAGAAAAAATGATTCAAGATAGAAATGTGAATCTCCCCAAAGAAATTATAAAATCGATGTAATAAAATGAAGAGTATGGAACATATTGAGTCAACATAATATGGGCACATATGATAAATGCTACACATGATGGGGAAACAAATGTTTCAGGACACATACAGAAGTCAGTGAGCCATTTTAACAGTGAGTTCAGAGAGGATTTACCAAGGATCAGATATGTGAATTGAGTTGAAGAAAAGGTAGGGTTTCCACATGTGGAAATGAAGGGAAGGACAATCCACACAGATGGAACAGAATGAGATAAAAGCACAGCATAGGTTTGGGCAAAACTGAGTCATCTTCTGTTGACAGATAACAAGGTTTCAGGCTGCAGGGGTGGCAGAAGGCTTATGCAAGTCAATAGGGCTGGAAACATGGGGGAGAACTTGAGCATGCGAGTCACGATGCTTTGCCCAAGAGCTTGGGTTTTCAGTGAGCAAAGGGGAGCCGCCAAAATCCTTGGGCCATGGATAGTTTATGGTTCAACCTATTTTAGGAAAATAACCTTAGTCTTCCACGAAGGATAGATCAGAAAAGAGAGGAAGGGAAGTTTAGAAACAAGAAGTTAACGCAGCAATCACAAAGAATAGTCAAGGATGCCCAACCAAAGAATACGGGCAGAGACTAGACTTCTGAATTAGTGAAATAGGGCACGTGAGAATCAGGGAATAACTGGGTTCACTGTAAAGACACAAGCCCAGGCAGCTGGAGAAGAAATGATGGCAGCAAAAGAGAAAGAGGTGATCTGGGAGGAGAGCGCTGATTTTGCTTTAGGGTGATGAGTTGAAGATAGCACCTGCAGGGGCAGGCATTGTGGTGCAGCAGATTGAGTCCCTGCTGGGGATGCCACATCACACCTCCACTATGCACATCCAGGGAAGGCATGTGTAGTTTTTTCATAATACACACTTTCCACGAGCCTTTTGAAGGTGGCTTATGTGCGTGGATTTCAAAATTTTTTGCAGCAAAATAAGATTATCTTTGAAATCTGTTTTTCATGAACGTTTTAGATGACGCATGTATGTGTCTCAGCCATGGAAAAGGACATAGAAAGGCTTTCATTCAAAATGCGGCCTGGCCGGCGCCGCGGCTCACTAGGCTAATCCTCTGCCTTGCGGCACTGGCATACCGGGTTCTAGTCCCGGTCGGGGCGCCGGATTCTGTCCCGGTTGCCCCCCTTCCAGGCCAGCTCTCTGCTGTGGCCAGGGAGTGCAGTGGAGGATGGCCCGAGTACTTGGGCCCTGCACCCCATGGGAGACCAGGATGAGTACCTGGCTCCTGCCATTGGATCAGCGCAGTGCGCCGGCCTCAGCGCGCTGGCCGCGGCGGCCATTGGAGGGTGAACCAATGGCAAAGGAAGACCTTTCTCTCTGTCTCTCTCTCTCACTGTCCACTCTGTCTATCAAAAAAAAAAAAAAAAATGCGGCCTATGGCCCAGAAAGGAGTCAGAAGTCACCAAAGGTAAGAGGAGAGCTGGGAAGCTATCTTGCATTGTCAATCTGGGGGGAAGTAGTCTCAAGTCTCTGACTGGTGTCACTACTCCACAACTATGTCCTCCAGGTAAACATGCTTCCTAAAAGCTAATCTAGGCATCACCTGTAGCAGGAGTGAGACTGCAGCTCCCTCCAGCTTCTGCAGGACATTGTGCCCAGCTCCACTGCAGCACATGCAATAATTGTATGTGCAGGTCTTCCCCCCACAAGCCTGTGAGCTCCTAGACAATACACACCTGGGAGTTAGCCAACCTGTAGGGAGGTTTCAGTAGTCATTTCTTTGGATGATGCAAGTATTTGGCCTATATGTGCTAGATACTCATGAGTCCCAAGATGCAATGGTGAAGAAGACAGACAGGCTCCCACTCTTGAGCGTGAGTTGGGGATAGGGATGGAGACAAGGTAATAAGCATCCCAACAAATTGGTGAAGAAAAACACTTCCCATTGTCATGTGATGCATGCCACGAGGGTGTCAGAGTGCTCTGGGATGATGCCAAGGTCTTAGGGTACACTGTGTAGTCGAGGGAGGACTCACTGAGGAAGCGGTGCTGGAGCCCAGGCCAGAATGCGAAGAAGGCAGTCATGCAGAGCGCAGGTGCAACTGCCTGGGCAGAGGCCCAGAAAGGGCACCCCTGCAGAGAAGACAGTGCAGGAACAGGGAGAAGGCCAGTGTGACTGGCATACACCAGCAAGGGGAGACACGGAGTCAGGGACGTGAGCGAGCGCCACGTTGTGTGGTGTCTACATCGTCTTGCTGCTCTGGTGAAGCGAGAGCTTGGGTTTCTTCCTCAGTGCCCTGGGAAGCTCCTGCGTGACTGAGTAATAGCATCAACTGGTCTTAAATGGTTTTCTTTAAATATCCTATTGGCTGCTCTGTAGAGAAATGAATGGATGGATCGATGAATGGATGGGCAGATGGATGCACTGAGGAAATCTGAGAAGACATGACATGGAAACAAAAGCTTTAAGAAGAGTAAGATTGGCAGGTGAGTGGAAGGTGCCTCAAGTCAAAGTTACGTAAGATTATAACCAAAGTCCAGGAACAGAGGAGACCACAGGGGATGCAGCCAAAAGACTAGGATGCAGGTTAGACTTAGAAAGGAGAAGAGCTGGCGCCGGGATTCACTAGGCTAATCCTCCGCCTTGTGGCGCCAGCACACCAGGTTCTAGTCCCGGTCAGGGTGCCGGATTCTGTCCCGGTTGCTCCTCTTCCAGGCCAGCTCTCTGCTGTGGCCAGGGAGTGCAGTGGAGGATGGCCCAGGTGCTTGGACCCTGCACCCCATGGGAGACCAGGATAAGTACCTGGCTCCTGGCTCCTGCCATCGGATCAGCGCGGTGCGCCGGCCACAGCGCACCTGCCGCGGCAGCCATTGGAGGGTGAACCAATGGCAAAGGAAGACCTTTCTCTCTGTCTCTCTCTCTCACTGTACACTCTGCCTGTCAAAAAAAAAAGAAAGAAAAAGAAAAAGAAAGAAAGGAGAAGAGAGATGGCAAGGAGAAGACAGGAGAGCTGAGGGAGGCCACCCCAGAGTCAGTCACTTCCCAAGAAACAGTGGGAATGGAACTGGGGTATAAAATGTCAGCCTTGTGGCAGTGAACAATGCATCAGTATCCACCCTGCATGAAAAAGAGCACAGGGGGCTGGCGCCGCAGCTCACTAGGCTAATCCTCCGCCTTGCGGCGCCGGCACACCGGGTTCTAGTCCCGGTCGTGGTGCTGGATTCTGTCCCGGTTGCCCCTCTTCCAGGCCAGCTCTCTGCTGTGGCCCGGGAGTGCAGTGGAGGATGGTCTAAGTCTTTGGGCCCTGCACCCACATGGGAGACCAGGAAAAGCGCCTGGCTCCTGGCTTCAGATCAGCGCGGTGCACTGGCCAGAGTGCACCGGCCGCAGCAGCCATTGGGCAGGTGAACCAACGGAAAAAGGAAGACCTTTCTCTCTGTCTCTCTCTCTCTCACTGTCCACTCTGCCTATCAAAAAATAAATAAATAAATATTTTTAAAAAGAAGAGAGAAGTTCTCTCTTCTCAAAAAAAAAAAAAAAAAAGCACAGGGGTGAGGGTGCAGGTGCTGCCAATGAATTCCAGCATAGCATTGCTCAGAAGTTTAAGCACAAATCAGAGAACAAGAAGTTGAACGTAGCCAGGACTGAAGACAGTGGCAGAGCTATTTTGTAGTCCTCTAATCAAAACACATGCCTTGCACAACTCTGGGGTTTCAGACACTGGGTCAGGTATTGGGGATGCAACACTGAATAAAGCATTTCCATGTCCTAGGAGAAATCACAGATTGCAGGCAGGTGACAGCAGTAATCCAGTAACATCCACCCAGTGTGACAAACGCTAGAGGAATGGTACACTGGGACTCCACAGCTGCACCTAGAAGGGGCCTTAACCCAGCCGTGGCTGGCTAGAAAATTTCCCATGGGAAATAATTTCTAAACCCACAACATAGTCTTTTCTCTATCACTATAACAGAACACCTGAGACTGGACAATTCATAACAGAAAGAAGTATATTTAGTTCATAGTTCTAGAAGTCTAAGAGCATGCATGGCATCAGCACCCAGTGAGGGCCTTATAAAGCTTCAACTCATGGCAGAAAGCAGGGAGGCATGCGAGCTTGGGTAAAAGACAGAAGGGGAGCCAAATTCTCATGAGAATCCTAACCCATTCCACAACCCCATGACCCAAACATCTCTTAAAGACCCCACCACCTCTCAGTCATGGTACATTGGCAATTAAATTTTTAGCAGGGACAAGTCACATCTAATCCATAGCCAATGAGAACTCGAGCAGGAAAGGAAGCCAGTACACGGCTGCAGGTAGAGGACAGATGCTGAGGAAGCAGAGAGCTAGAAAGCAAGAAGATCAAGTAAGGAGGTGGGAAGAAGAGACAGGAGAAAGGATAAAGTCCATGTTGAAGAGAGCTCTGGCCTTGCTAAAAAGCTGGACCTAATCCTGATGACAGCAGGTGCAGTGGGAGAAGCAGAGTCAAGCAAAATCAAACCTGGCCCTTGGAGACAGCCCTCTGGCTAGATGGAGACAGGGGAGTGGATGCCTGGAGGACAACTAGAAGTTATGGACAAATACTTGTAACTCCTCTGGATTGTATCCTTTGGTTCAGAACACTGTCCCCAAACCCCTATGGGTCAGCATTAAAATGTTGAAGATAAAGAAGTGATAAAGATAAGACCAGGTGTGAACCTGAATTCTGACCTCAAAGCCCAGACAGGTGTGCAAGAGAGCAAGAGCCCTTATCTAAACACTGTCTCAAGACACTTTATTTTCACACCCTCTCTTATACACCAGTAGCCTGCCTATTTTTTCCTTTTCTCTTTTCATCGGCAGCAACAATTCTATAAAATAAATTTGCAGAGCCCTCTATATTGCTGATGCCGAAGCAGATGGATGTGACTCTGGATCTTGCTGATGGCTGAACCCCCACCAAGGAAACACCTGGCTTTTTACAAAAATCACACCTCATTCTTGGTTGGGGGTTCCAAGATGGCCAAATAGTGACAGGGCAATCTGCTCTAGGTGAGGCAAAAAGAGTAGGGGAAAAAAAGGGGGAGAAAGTGAACTCTCAGGGGGAAAGTTACAGCGAAAGCTTCAGTGGGAGGTGCTGTGGGAGCAGTGGAGATGCGTGACCTGTGTGGAAGGTGCAGACGTGCAGCAAGGAGCACACACATGACAAAGGACCCAGCAGCCCTGATCCGGAGAAAGCACCCACCGTGGCGAGCAAGGTGAGGTTAGACTGCAGGGGCCTGCACCACTGTTGATGCAGCTGGAGGGAGAGCCTAGTGGACTACACTGTCCTTGAGTCCAGCCCAGAACCCTGAGGGGAACCCTGAGGGCAACTCTCACCGGAATGAAAAAACAGTGTCTCTCTTTCCCCATCTCCTCCACTCCACACCAGCACCCTGCAGCCAGCTGTGGGAGGGCTGGTGCCATTTTGGACCTAAGCAGGTAGCAGCTGCTCCAGCTCACGTGTGTGCACACAACAACTGGCAGGGACAGTCTCCATCCTGCCACAGGGGAACCATGACAGTTCAAGTGCAATTGGTGGGGACAGTCTCCACTGTGTCCGGGGCAACAGCAGCAGCTCTGCTGCAGCCACTGGGCAATGGGTGGGGAGGGGGAGCCATCCCGGTGCAACCTCCCGGGACTCTTGTACTCTCCCAGCACAACTGTGGAACAAGTAGGGTTGTGGCCGGAAGTAGGTGCGCACGCATGTGATCCAGGGATTTTACTAGAGGGAAAAATTCCACATTCCCCACTGACTTGGAGTCTGGCTGGGAGGATCAGGCTCCATCCACCTAGGTGAAACACACACAGGCTGCAGCTCTGGGAATGCCTCCGTCTCTCTGGATGGGACATGCTAGCAGGGTGGAGTGAATCCACTTGCACTCCTTGACCATGGGAACCTTGTGAAAACACTGTGACTGCATGAGAGGGTAAGGGTGCAGCTGGGTCTCTGGGCAATCACTGTAACGGCTCCACATGCTCAGAGCTCCCTGATTACCTGGGCTGGGTCACTGCAATGGAATCAAGACTCACAAGGAGGGTTGCACAGATCCTTGGTGCAGTCCATACAGAAGCACAGCAGAGTACTACATCCACTGAAGGCTAACACCTGGCACTAATTACCTTGGAAGAGAGGAGGTGAGGATGTGGTCAAGCCAAAAGAGGTGACCATACTCCCCTTTCTGTTAACAAGAGGAGATCTACCACATCCAACATGGGAGTCATCCTCCATACTTGCCCCACCTTGGAGCTCTAATCAGAGCTCCCTGGCCACACCCAGCACACACCTGTGGGTATTCACTGAAAGAGCAGACATTCCAGTAAGCCAAAGAGCCATAGTTCAAAGATAAAAGCTATCAGATAAAAAAATCAATTATCTCCACAAATGCCCAAAAATAAATGCAGAAACTCAAGAAACAAGAATAAGGAAGACAACATGAAACCCCAAAGGAACAAATCAACACTTCAATATTAGAAAGTGAAGATGAAGAGATTGATGAAATGCCAGAAACAGAATTCAAAACATTAATTACAGGATTACTCAGAAGCAATCAGAAGCAAATCCATGAATTAAAGAAAACCATACATAATATGAATGAAAATTTTTCCCAAGAAATTGAGATTTTAAAAAAATCAAAACAAAATATTAGAAATGAAGAACTCAATAGATCAAATAAAAATGCAATGGAAAGCATTAACAACAGACCCAGTGAAGCAGAAGAAAGAATATTTTTTAATCAGTCCAAAAAAAAAAAAGAAGAAGAAATTATAAAAATTAAAAACAGTGTTGGAGATTTATGGGATACTTTCAAACAACTCAACATATAGGTCTTAGGAGTGTCTAAAGGTACGGAAAGAGAGAATGGATTAGAAGACCTATTTAGTTTAATTATGGAAATCTTTCCCAATTTGGAGAAAGAAAGAGACATCCAAGTATAGGAAGCACATAGAACTCCTAATAGACATGACCAGAAAAGATCTTCAACACAACACATTGTAGTCCAATTTTCAATAGTGAAGCATGAAGAAAAGACTCTAAAATGTGCACGAGAAGTGCCAGATTATTTTCAGAGGATCTCCAATTAGACTTACAGCTGATTTCTCATCAGAAATCCTATAGGCCAGCAGAGAATACAGAGACATATTCAAAGTCTTAAAAGAAAAAAACTGTCAACCCAGAATATTGTGCCTTGCAAGCTCTCATCTATTAATGAAGGTGAAATAAAGACCTTCCATAACAAAGGGAAATTGAAAGCATGTCACTACTCACCCGGCATGGCAAAAGATGCTTACGGATGTGCTACACACAGAAACACAAAAAGATAGTCATCATTATGAAAGAATGTAAAGGCAGAAAATATCCCAGTAAGAGCAAACTTGAAATCTTTACTTAATGTATGCTAAACTGATCTTCTGTATATAAAGAGAATTGAAAATGAATCTTGATGTGAATGGAAGGGGAGAGGGAGTGGATAAGGGGAGGGTTGTGGGTTGGAGGGACGTTATGGGGGGAAGCCATTGTAATCCATAAGCTGTACTTTGGAAATCTATATTCATTAAATAAAAGTTAAAAAAAAAAATAAGAACTGGGAAGTAAGAGGGAGGAGGAAGAAGGGTGGGAATATGGGTTTGAGGGAGATAGGGTGAGAAGAATCACTATGTTCATAAATTTGTATATATGAAATGAATGAAGTTTGTATTTCTTAAATAAAATTTAATAAACATCATAAATTTAAAAAATTTAAAAAAAGAAAATATCCCAGTAAAAGTACAATGGAAATCCAAAGTAAACAATAGGCATATTTATGGGAAAATGGCAGGGACACATGGTTATTTATTAGTAGTCACCTTGAATGTAAGTGGCCTCAACTCTATATTTAAAAGATACAGACGGGGGCCAGTGCTGTGGTGTAGCGGGTAAAGCCGCTGCCTGCAATGCCAGCATCCCATACAAGCGCCATGGTGTTCAAGTCTTGGCTGCTCCACTAACTATCCAGCTCTCTGCTGTGCCCTAGAAAGCAGTAGAAGATGGCCCAAGTCCTTGGCCCCCTGCACTCATATGGGAGACCCGTAAGAAGCTCCTGGCTCCTGGCTTCAGATCCGCGCAGCTCTGGCCATTGCAGCCAACTGGGGAGTGAACCGGCAGATGGAAGACCTCTCTCTCTGTCTGTCTCTCTCTCTCTCTCTGCCTCTAATCAACTCTGCCTTTCAAATAAAATAATTACATCTTAAAAAAAGATACAGACTGGCAGAATGGATTAAAAAAGAAGACCTATTTGCTGCCTATAAAAAACACATCTCACCAACAAAGATACATGCAGATGAAACTGAATCTGATGGAAAAAGATATTCCATGCTAATGGAAAGCAAAAATGAGCTGGTGTAGCCATCCTAATATCAGATAAAATAGACTTTAACACAAAAACTGTTGAAAGAGACAAAGAAGGGCACTATATAATGATTAATGGATCAATTCAAACAAAAGACAGGGCTATAATAAATGTATATGTTCCCAATCACAGAGTGCCTGGCTATTTAAAAGAAATGTTAACAGATCTAAAGGGAGATGTAGACTCCAATACAATAGTAATGATGGACTTCAATACCCCACTTTCTGCAATGGACAGATCAAGCAGACAGAAAATCAGCAAGAAAACAACAGAGTTAATCGAATCTATAGACCAAATGGGCCTAACTGATGTCTACAGAACTTTTCACCCCACAGTTCGCAGAATACACCTTCTTCTCACCACTGCATGGAACTTTCTCTAGGGTAGACCACATACTAGGCCATAAAGCAAGTCTCAGCAAATTTAAAACCATCGAAATCACACTATGCATCTTCTTTGATCACAATGGACTGAAGCTGGAAATTAGACAACTCAAGAATCTCTAGAAAATATACAAACCCATGGAGAATGAATTACATGCTCCTGAATGAAGAAATCAAAAGAGAAATCACCAAATTTCTGGAAATGAACGAAGATGACAATACGTTATATCAAATATTATGGGATACAGTGAAAGCAGTTAAGAGGGAAGGTCACAGAATTAGTGTCTACATCAAGAAATTGGAAAGGCAACAAATAAATGAGCTATCAATGCATCTCAAGGACCTAGAAAAACAACAATAAAACAAACCACAAATCAGTAGGAGGAAAGAAATAATTGAAACTAGAGAAGAAATCAACAAAATTGAAATGAAAAAATAATACAAAATATCAACAAAACAAAAAATCTGGTTTTTTTGAAGAAATAAGCAAAATTTACATACCATTGGCTCAACTAACCAAAAAAGAGGAAGAAAACCAAGTCAGTAAAATCAGAGATGAAAAAAGAAATGTAACAACAGATACCATAGAAATAAAAAGAATCATCAGGAATTACTACAAAGAGCTGTACGCCAATTGGGAACCCTAGAAGAAATAGATAGATTCCTGGATGCATGTAGTCTACCAAAATTGAGTCATGAAGACACAGAACACTTGAACAAACCAATAAGCAAGATAGAGATTAAATCAGTAATAAAGACCCTCCCAAACAAAGAAAAGTCCAGGTCCTATTGGCTTCATTGCTGGATTCTAACATACATTTAAAGAAGAACTGATTCCAACTCTTCTCAAGCTATTCAAAAAAATTGAAAGCAAGGATATTCTCCCAAACTCCTCCTATGATGCCAGCATCATCTTAATTTCTAAATCAAAAAAAAGATAAAACAGAGAGAGAGAACTATAGACCAATTTCTCTGATGAACATAGAGCAAAAATCCTCAACAAAATATTATCCAATCAAATCTAACAAAATATCAGAATGATCATCTACCTGGATCAAGTGGGATTTATCTCTGGCATGCATGGATGGTTCAACATCTGCAAATCAATAAATGTGATACAGCACATTAACAAACTGAAGAACAGAAACCATATGATTATCTCAATAGAAGCAGAGAAAGAATTTGATAAAATAAAACTTCCCTTCATAATGAAACCATTGAGAAAATTGGGTACATTCCTGAATACATCTCTACAATGAAAATTACAAAACATTAAAGAAAGATATAGAAGAAGATTTTTTTAAAAAGTGGAAAAATCTTCCATGTTCATGGATTGGAAGATTCAATAAACATCAAGATGTCCATAATACCAAAAGCAATTTATAGATTCAATGTGATCCCAACAAAATACCAATGACATTCTTTGCAGATTTAGAAAATACAATGCTAAAATTCATATGGAAACACAAGAGATCCTAAATAGCTAAAGCAATCATGAACAACAAACATAAAGCAAGAGGCAATACTAGATTTCAAGACATACTATAGGACAATTATAATCAAAACATCCTGATACTGGCATAAATACAGATATGTAGACAAATGGAACAGAATAGAAACTCCAGGAATCAATCCACACATCTACAACTAACTTATCTTTGACAAAGGAGCTAAAATCAATCTCTGGGGCAAATACAGTCTCTTCACCAAATGATACTGGGAAAACTGGATCTCTGAATGCAAAAGTATGAAACAAGACCTCCACATTACACCTTACCCAAAAATCCACTCAAAATGGATCAAAGATCTAAATCTTTGACCCAATACCATCAAATTATTAGAGAACATTGGGGAAACCCTACATGACATTGGCACAGGGAAAAATTTCTTGGAAAAGACTCCAGCAGCACAGGCAATCAAAGCCAAAATTGACAAATGGGATTACATCAAATTGAGAAGTTTGTGCACTGCAAAAGAAACACTCAGCAAAGTGAAGAGGCAACTGACAGAATGGGAGAAAATATTTGCAAACTATGCAACAGACAAAGGATTAATATCCACAATTTACAAAGAGCTCAAGAAACTAATAACAAAAAAAAAAAAAAAAACACTCCAGTTAAGAAATAGTCAATGGACCTGAACAGACATTTTTCAACAGAAATTCAAATGGCCAACAGATACATGAAAAAATGCTCAGGATTGCTAGCCATCAGGAAAATGCAAATCAAAATCACAATGAGTTTCCACCTCACCCCAGTTAGAATGGTTTTCATACAGAAATCAGCAAACAATAAATGCTGGTGAGGATCTGGGGAGAAGGGCACCCTAATCCACTGTTGGTGGGAATGTAATCTGGTAAATATGGAGATACCTCAGAAATCTGAATATATACCTACTATATGACCCAGCCATCCCACTCTTGGGAATTTGCCCAAAGGAAATGAAATCAGCACATTTGTTATCTCTACCCCCATGTTTATTGTAGTTCAATTCACAATGGCTAAGATATGAAATCAACCCAGATGTTCATCAACCAAAGACTGGATAAAGAAATTGTGATATATATATATATATATATATATATATACACCATAGAATGCTGCACAGTGGTAAAAAAAATGAAATCCTGTCATTTGCAACAAAATAGATGCAACTAGAAGCCATTATAGTTAGTGAAATAAGTCAGTCCCAAATAGATACATACCAAATGCTCTCTCTGATCTATAACTAATAGTGTACCCAAAAGGTAATCTACAGGAGTGAAATTGACACTTTGTGATGTGATGACTTTGAACAGGCTTTTTCTTGACTGTTGAGGAACAATGTTTTTTGGTTGGTTGGTTTTGGTCTCTTTTTTCTTTTGTTTTTTTCTTCTTTTTGTTTTTGTTTTTTTCTTCAACTATTTGTTGAAATCTTGACTTAGTGTAAGGTTAATCTTACTAGTATAAAGTTAACTGAAAATAGATCTTTGTGAAAAATTAGAATGAGAATGGGAGAGGGAGGAGGAAGAAAGGTGGGAGGAAGAAAGGTGGGAGGAAGAAAGGAGAGAGGTAAGGTGGTAAGAATCACTATGTTCCTGAATTTGTATATATGAAATGCATGATGTTTGTATTCCTTAAATAAAATTTAAAAAAATAATAATAATAAAAAGAAAATTACACCTTCATGAGCCCCACACAAGAATCTTGAGTGCAGAGCTCAGGAATCTGCATTTTATACAAGTTTTTCAAACCTGTTTCCTAGGACATCTGGAACAAATCACCACAGATGGAATGACTTCCCATCACAGAAATGTACTGACTCACTATTCTAGAGTCTCAAAATCTGAGATCCAGGCGTCCATGGGGCCAAGCTCCCTCTGACAGCTCTAGGGGAGATTCCTTGCCTCCCTCCTGTCTTCTGGCAGGGGCCGTAGATTCTTGGCATCCTTTGGCTTGCGGATGCATCGCTCCAGTCTCTGCCTCCACCTATTCCTGGAACTTTCCCTGCATGTCCAATGTGTCCAAATGTCCCCCGCTTCTTATAAGAGCCCATTCATTGCATTACGGTCCACCTTAGTCCACTTCGACTTCATCTTGATTACATCTGCAAAGATTGATTTCCAAATAGGGTCAAATTGGTAGGCACTGGGATTTAGGGGTTCAACATGTCTTTTGAAGGACACAGTTTAGCCTACCACAGATCTCCAGTGGGTTTAATAGCACATGATGTTTGGAACAGATTCACTGTCTTCAGAACCTGGATAAGATCCCACTGATGGCCCAAGAAGTCACCAATCTGCCACAGCCACAGGGTACCCGTGAGCTAGGGTTCTGCCTACCTGCTCTACTCTGGATGGAGAGGGGTGTTGGCAGGTGGATCACTCTGAAATTCTCTCTGTAGAGCACACTGGATCCTGGATTCCATGCTTCAGATCAGTCCCCTTAGTTTTCCAATAGGATGCACAGTTCCCTCTTGTGGAGGCAACATCACCAAAGCTGCATAACATAGAACAAACATGCTGATTTTGGAGGTGGAGGTCATTTTCACTATGACATGGGCTGCCTGTGCTATCACCCTGAGTCTACAGTTCTGCCTATTGCATGGATTAGAGGGGACCCCAGCCTTTTATAGCCGTGAAAACAGCCCCAGGGAGTGGATGTTTCTGCAGGCTCTGCAGCACAGCAACCTGATTCAAATCCTGGCCCTGCTACTTCCTGAGTGATCTTAGACAGTATATAAGCCTCAGTTTCCTGATCTGTAAAAGAAGCACAATAATTGCAACTTCTCAGTAAGACTAAATGAGACAACACAGGAAAGTTCTTGTCACATAATCAATATTTAATACATGGAAGCTGATCTTTGTAGGCCTTACCACCATCATAGTTATTGACACAAACAAACATACTTCAAAAAATTCATAGGAAAAAAGAAGTCACAGATACATTTATTTTTGTGCAAAAATAATTTAAATTCATGCATATTTTTTCATAACAAGCATTTTCCATGAACTTTTTGATGACCCCTGATATGCATGGTTTCACAATTTTCTGCTCCAAAATAAATTTAGACTTAAATCTATTTCCTCAAACTTCTTTAATGTTTGTTTATAGTCATCTACTTGAAAGGCAGAGTAATAGAGAAAGACAAAGAGACAGTAAGTCAGAGAGAGGTCTTCCATTCACTGGTCCATTCCCCAAACTCCTGCAAACAGCCAGGGCTGGGCCAAACCATAGCCAAGATCCCAGAACTGCATCAGAGTCTCCCCTGTGGGTGGCAGGGGTCCAAGCACCTGAGCCATCATCTGCTGCCTCCCTGGGATGCATTAGCAGGAAGCTGGATCAGAAGCAGAGTGGCCGTGGTGCAAACCAGCACTCTGTTATGGGATGTGGGGACCCCCAAGAAGCAGCTTAACCCACTGTGCCCCAACATCCACCTCAACCAACTTTTTTTTTTTAACTTTTAATTTATTTATTTGAGAGACAGAGAAACTGCTCCTGTCTGCTGGTTCACTCCTGCAAATACTTACAACTGCAGAAGTATCTAAAACAAGGCCAAGCTCGCAATGCCTCGTGCCTAGAACAGTTCATAGCCAACTATGGTACACATCTTAGAGCACAGCTACTGAGGGCTGGCAAGGGCCAGGGAAGACATTAGATTGTTTTACTGTTTTCTTATTTCATTTACTTAAGAAACAGAGAGGGTGAGCAAAAGTTTGCAACCACTGGTTCACTCTACAAATACCCACAAGAACCAGGGCTGGGCTGGGATTTCAATCCAGGTCTCCACATGGGTGGCAGAAACCTGATGACCACTGCTCCCCAGGGTCTGCATTAGCCAAAAGTTGGAGTCAGGAGCCGGAGGCAGGTAATGAACCCAAGCAGTCCGTTGTGGGACACAGGCATCCTAACCAGCATCTTATCAAACATGGGGTCAAACGCTCACTCTCTCCATGAACTTTCTGAAGGATACAACTTGGCTTCAGGGACTCCGGCCCGCACACATCATTTCTCCATGGGTGAGAAATTTGCAATCAGATGAACCTTCTGAGCCAAGAGGCTTTCCTCTATTGTCAACGACCCAAGTGAAAACAATCCTGAAGCAATGAAGTGTGTTCCAAAGAAGACTTCGTGCTTCATAAACCGTAACACCAAGATATTTCCTTGGGGACCACGAAGGAATGGCCTGGCCTCAGTGTTAACGTTTGTTTTACCTTCAGAATTGCTATTTACTGAGAAGCTTTATTAAATGCCCCTGTGAAATGTAATAGGTGCTATGATTTACCCACATAGATTTCAAAAATAACAATGATGCTTCTGGAAAAGAGAGAGAGGGGCTCCTCGGGGACCCAGACCCAGTAGAATCCAATCAGCACAGCCCCAGGTCAAAGAGACGCTGGGATAAAACAGAAAATTGCCATTATGGTCAAGAAATAAGGGGTTGCAAAAGCTTTGGGATGGTTTGTTTGCTGATTTCAAAATCTACACGGGTCCGACATTAGCGAAATTTATATGGGATGAAAGCAGAACAGCCACTCAGCGCAGTTTCTACCCCGGCTGCTGTGGGTTGATTATTCTGTTGACTCACTGCATCATCAATCATAAAAATCAAAACTGACATGTCAGACAAAGGGCCAAGGTCCCCGCGAAGGCCTGCGTCCCGAGCCTTTTCACATCGCCATCTACGTCACGGTCGGCGGCCTCCGGACCAGAACAACACGGAGGACTTAAATCATCTCTCCAGCGCAGGCTTCACCTAGGCTGTTTTCCACCCACATTGCAATGACCCACTTTCTGTCAGGGGCAAGATGAAAGCCGGGTTACACAACACCGCACGTGTTTGCTTGCACTCAAAATAAAGAGTCCTCATGGAAATGAGGCAGCCCAAGGATGCCGATGCTCCCCACCAAAGAGCAAACACCAGGCCAGACTGCACCAGGCACACACGGGAGCCCCAGAGTTGCCCAAGCTTTTAGAACATCCTCTCCTCTCCAGGCTGGGCACTCAGAAAACCAACAAGGGGTGTGCGTCCTCTGTCCTTTTGTGGAATCCGGCAGCGTTGCTGCATACATGAGAAAGTTCATGGAAAATGTGTATTTTGGAAAAACTATGTACGGACTTGGAAACATTTTGTGCCAAAACCAACTTATCTTTTCTGTTTGTTGTTAGTTTGTATTTATTTGAAAAGCAGAGAGATGGAGAAAAACAGAGAGCTTCCCCTCGTCTGGTTCAAGCCCCAAATACCCACAACAGCCAGGGCTGGATCAGGCTGAAGCCAGAAGCCCAGAACTCAATGCAGATCTCCCACGTAGGTAGCAGGGACGAAACTAGTCGAGCCATTACCTGTGGCCAACCAGGAACCTGGAGTCAGCAGCTGGAGCCAAGTATCGAATTCAAGCACTCCAACGTGGGACGCTGGCATCTTCACTGTCAAGCCAAATGCCTTCTCTACATTTTCCCACAAGCTTTTTGAAGTACGCTTGCACGCGATCAGTTGTCCATTACATAGTCCTAGGGTAAAAAAGGGAGGGTGTGAGCTATGAGCACTCTTTGTAATTTCATCATGTGGCACCACATGTACACACCCAATACTACTTGTGCACGGCCCAGCCCCCACCCTTGCTGCAGTGACACCCATGAGTCCCAAGGAGAGCTATTGACACCAGGCATTGATTTGCCATGAGTCACATAAATGTGCCAAACGTGATGAATCCCCCAGAGTAAATCCACTGACTAGCATGGTTTCTGTGACCTTCTGGGAAGTCTTCCATGTACAGAGAGAACATGACCCACGCACGGGCTGTCAGACTGCACGTCGCATCGTGCGCTCCAGGGTGACAGGCTATAGAGAGCGTCTGGCTTCAGAGCATGGGGGAATTCAGGCAGGGTCAATGACACAGCCGAAGGGCTGATGGAGTCCAAGCTGGAGCAGATTGGGGCTGGCCAAGTGCACAACCGGCCCTGGCGGTCCCCAAGGAAGGGCAGCTGGCAGTTTGAGCCCCTGCCCAGACTCTGGGCAGTGACACAGCTGGAGTCAGGCTGAGAGCAGTTATGCAGCAATCAACAGCCAGATCAAAGCAGATTCCTAGGCATGGCCAGGGAGTATGAAACCCATGCTGAAGACAAGGGAAATTTTCTTCCAGGCAAGAATCAGGATATTATAGGTTCAATGGGTTAAGCCACCTCTTGGGACCCCTACATCCCATTGCAGAGTGCCTAGGTTCAAGTCCTGACTCCACTTTCTATCCAGCCTCCTGCTAATTTGCACCATGGGAAGCCGCAGGTGATGACCCACACGGGAGACTTGGCTTGAGTTGCTAATTCCTGGCTTCTATCTGGCTCACCTCCACCTGCTGTGGGCTTTTGAGGAGTGAATCAGTGGATGGAAAAATTCTCTCTCTCTCTCTCTCTCTCTCTCTCTATATATATATATATATATATTTCTGTTGCTCTGCCTTTCAAATAAATAAAAATAAACTTTAAAAAAATTCTTTAGAGAAAAAGGGCAAATCAGAGGAGAGCAAGGCCCAAGAGAAAGCCACAGGCTGATCCCAAGAAGATATTCAAAGCCCTGGTGGGAGATGCTGGGGCAGGGGAAGGCAGGCTGAATCCTGGAGATGCACACCACGTGGTGCAGTGCCTCCAAGCCCGTTGCAAGCCAGTCGAAGGCAAAGGGGGTATTTTGCAGAGCCCTGGAGGTTCAAAGGTCACCAGACAGCATTTAAGCAGGAGACTGCCACACCCTATCACTATTGCCCTGCTCTAAGGGGCCCTGGTGTGAGATGGAGAGAGAAATGGTTTAAAAATCCCAATGCACACCCACCCTGCATCCCACACAGCGCACACAGAAATATTGCTCTCTGGAGCGCACCACAGCTGCTCCTGCCAACACCTGGCTCTGTATGTCACCCAAAATCAGTCCACAGAGGGCTTCAGTTCCAACAGTCACTACTCAATTGCAGCTTGCTTCTAGGCCATGTCATGGGAGCTGAGACCCAGGTTGTCCAAGGGCCAGGACCATCACCCCTCACTTCAGTCCGGCACTGGAAGGATGTGTGTCCCCAAACCATGAGATGTCACATGCTGATTCCCAACACTGACAGCCTCACAGGGCCCCTGTGCTCTGCTGAGGGGCAGAGCCGTAGGCGGAAGTGCAGTGGGAGGTACAATGCAGGGAAGGTACCTGGAGAGGCAGTATAGGAGACAGGGCAGAAGCGGAGCAGGGGCCCGGATAGTGCAGGCAGAGCAGCGGGACCACAGACAGGAGGTGCACTCCTGGGGGCTGATTTGCATTCTTCAAAGCTCAAATATTCAGGACCTTTGGAAGCCGGTCAGTAAGGCTTGCTGTGCAATCAGTCACAAAGAGAGTGTTTACACCGCGGACATCAGCGAATCCTACAAACCGCGCCTTCCGCACTCCATCACTTTGTCCACCTCCCCTCAGCAGCTGCGCTTGAGGCTCTGCAGGGCTCCCACCCTTCTCTTCTCTCTTTCTGGCATCCATCATAGAGAACACAGCACAGCAGCCTGCGTTAAACTGGGAGCATGATGCAAGGAACAGCACAGAGACTAGAACAGGAGGGGGTCCTAGTTCCCAACACTCCCTCCCCTCTGCCGTGTAAGTACAAGGAAATCTCAGCTCTGGAGGTAGCGATGGTAAACCCAAGAGGGAACTGAGGCAAGGCGGGAGGGCGTGGCCAGAGCCAGGGACTGCACGGCCTTCTAGCACATGGCCATGAAATGCTTTATCTCCATGCCTCAGTGCCTTATCAAGAGGGGTGCTGATGAGAGCTGCAGGAGGACTGAAGCAAGCAGGACTCTGTAACCGAGTGGGTCCCAGCGGCGCCTCATGTCCATCCATCTTGTGGTCCGACCCTTCTGACATGCTCACAAAGGCAGGGAAGAGTAACGGGAACTCACCCAAGCCTCCTCCTCCTTTCCCTCTTCTCTGGAAATCCCAGCTATTTTTATCCCGGGCCTACACGGGCCCTCCCAAAGCTCCCAAATCTGATCTCTTCTTGTCAGCCTCTTCCAGAACTCCTTAGAATGCAGAGTCTGACCCTCCGGGTAAGAGCAGGCTGGCGGCGCCGCGCATGCGCCTTTCTTCCAAGTGGCTCAGGAAAGCTGTTGCTGACCCGGGCCAGGGAGTCCCACCGTGGGTGGGCTCCAGGTGCGAGTCTCCTCAACCACTCAAGGTGGCCTGGCCTGAAGAGCTCAGACAGCGATGATTCCTTTACTTGGGATTTTGTTTGGGTTTTTGTTTTTTTGTTGTTTTTTTTTCCATCTTGGAATCAGCAGCTCTTTGCAATAAACAGCATTCGTGCTTCCTCATAAAGCAATGTAAACCAATAACATCCTCCTATAATGCTATTTTTAAAGGGCTTTAAATAACTTTTTCAATGCAAAACAACCCACTTAAGCAGACTTAATTCATTTTATGGGCCAGTTCTAAAGCTGAACCACCAGCACTCCGAGAGCCACACTGAGCCAACTGGAGCCATCTCATGTCACCACTACGTGGGTGACCCACGTGGTGATGCTCAATGAATAAATTCCACATGGTGGGGACACGGGGGGACATTGTGTGCCTCCCTTCACTCCCTCGCTTGGGCACAGAGGTTTGGCATCACCCTGGTGTGTTAGTCCCTGTTTTCTCGGCCACGCCTATTTCATGAGCCCAAAAAAAGGTTCACCTGAGCTTCTGGCTCCCAGGGAACCTGGAGGAAAAGGCAGGCTGATGTGTTCCCCCTCCCATAAGTTACTGTTACCGGCTTCACAAGGGTGACCTCAACTCCACGCTGCCGTGAACGGCAGCTCAGCCAAAGTGCCGAGCTCCAGCTCGCTAGCCGCTCGCTGCCTTTTAATTAAAATTCCAAGTTGGTGTTTTTGTTTTCAAAGGCAGGATGGAGCGCATCAAGGTCACTGGGTGCAGCCGGGCGCTGCCGAGAAGCAAGGCTCGCTGCATATTTACACTTCAGCAGCTCCTGGGAGCGAGCGCGCGCGCGGCTGCAGGAAGGACTTCTAACAACTTTCGAATGGTTCGCGGATATAAATAGCCTCCACGGCACGACGATTCCAGCAAGGAAGACTGGAACAAAAGTGGGCTATTGACTGGCAGATGCCTGCCTGCCAGTGGGCATTGGAGCGACGGGCCTGGGCTCTTGCCAGCTATATTTAGCATCCGCCTTCACGATCTGCTGAGCAATGCCCTTTAGAAGAGCCACATAAATCAGAGGAGAGAGGATGGCTAGAATTTATGAAGCAATCACTGGGAGAAACCCCTGGGCACCATCGCTCTGATGAATACCTTGTTAAGTCCTCTGCCCGGCCCCACCTTCTGTTTCCTGTTAACGCCAGGGGTCCCTTGTGGAGCACTGCTGGTTCCCAAAGGAGAAGCCGCCGTCTGCATTTAGGACTTGAGCAGCAGCCTGGGCCCAATCCAACCTGACAAAAACCTTAGAAGAGCCCGCTGAGCAGGCACAGTCCCTCCCGCGGGCTTCCACGCTGCTCTCGATTGTATTTCTGGTCATTTTTGTTCTTTTCAGTAGTAAAAAAAAAATCATGCAGTACAGAAGTAAAAAGGTTTCAGGGTTTACTCCTTGGCAAAATGTTTCATCTCAACAATGGCACAGATTACCACCAATGGCTCTACTCCCAACCTGTGTGTACTGATGGTCCTCTCCTCACTTAATGTTGTATGATTGTTCATAATTTCTCTACAGACAAACCCTGCTACCTGCAGAAGTTGAGTGGCCTTTCTCCCAGTCTTGGCTGGAATCAGCTTTAAACCACATCCATCAAACTGTCCCCACAAGGGTCCAGCGACCCCTCCATTTCCTCTCCTCTATGATATCCTCTCATTACTTGGTTAATGCTACTCTTAGAATCATCGGTTGCTATTCTCACCCTGTCTCTTATACTACAGTGTCTAAGTGTTTACAGCAGGTTATAATGGAACAAACGAAGGCCTTCAGCAACCAGGCGGTCAACCAAATGCTGCTACAGGGATATACTGGGCTCCCCACCCAGGAGACAGCAGCTTGAGACATCGCCCCATGTCAGCGAAGAGTACCTCATCGCCCCATGTCAGCAGGAAGTAGCTCTAAAGACAGATCATCGTCCCTCTACCCCTCCTGTACTTTTGGGACTAATGTAATCCCATGCAAATCCTGCTTTATAAAAAAACAAAAGGGGGGAATGTTAGGAAACTGGCGCAGTTTTAGCCAGGTTGCTGCATGGCCCAGCTACCTGAGCCAGGCTCCACCCCCATCCTAATGGGATTCGAAGCTCCTGCTTCCCTGCCCGCCCTCAGGCAAAGTTTTAAAAGGGCCTGTTCCTGCACACGTGGCTCTCTCTAGCCTCTTCCTCTGGTCTCTTGGCTCTCTCTCTCTTCTCCTCTCTGCTCTCTCCTCTCTCTTGGCTCCTCTCATCTCTCTTCTCTCTCTTCTCTCCTTGCTAGCTCCTCTCCTCTCTGTTTCTGTTATACTCTCTTTCTCTCTCTTTCCTTCGCTGCCCCTTCACTCTGGTCTGTTGGGTGTTCCCTGATAAACCCTTTCCCCTTAATAAAAAATAATAATAATAATAATGACACAGATTAGCTAAGGAGCCTTTTTTGGGTCTGGTCACATGGCTTCGACTCGCCAGCTCTGAACATGGAAGGGAAGGGGCACCCCTAGGGAACCTCCCTGGAGGAGACCAAGGCTGCTCTCACCAGGGGCCCTTCTTGGGTCTCATCAGGGGGTGGCATCCAGGGCAGCCTGCTGCCCCAGAAGGAGTGCTGATAACCAGCCTAGTTACCTCCGGCTCTGCAAGGGGCAGCCGATTCCATAGTGGGCACATGGTGATATGGCTTAGAGCAAAACTGAGGCCAGCTCCATCGCTCACGAGCTAAGCAAACTTGCGTAAATCCTTCCAGCTCCCTGGAGAGGGCATTTTGGGCAACAGTTAAGATGCCCACATCCCATATGAGAGAGCCCAGGGTTCAGGTCCCTGCTACGTCTTCTGTTTCCATTTTGCAGCTAAAGCACACTCTGGGAGGCAGCAGGTAATAGTCCAAACAGTTGGGTCCCTGCCATCCATGTGGGAGACCTGCCTTGGGTTCCCAGCTCCTAAGTTTGGCCTGGCTCTGCCCTCTCCATTGCAGGCATCTGGGGAGTGAATCAGCAGTTTGGGGGTATTTGTGTTTGCTCTCTCTCTCTCTTTCTGCCTCTCAAGTAAACAAAAATTTAACAACAAAAATGTTTTTGCTCTTCCAGCTCACCCAGCCTCTGCTTTCTGATCTGGGAAATGGAGATAATATGAGTCTACTGTGGTTTGAGTCTCCAAAGTTCACATAGTAGAAGCCTGGTCCCCAACGTGGCGAGGTTGAGGTGGTGGGAGCTTAAGAGGCGGGGCCTGTGAGGGGTGCTTACGTCATTGGACACCACCCCACCGAGGGTATTAGTGCCGATCCCAAGGAGCAGATCCGCGTTCCCCCAAGAGAGGAGTGTTAGAAGAGGAGCTGAGCGCCTGGAGCCTGCTTGGACTCCGGCATCCGGTCTCATCACGTGATCTCTTCTGTCACTGCAGCTGATGCCATCTGCCAGGCGGCCCTCACCAGAGCAAGCAGAAGCCAGCACCGTGCTCTTTTCCTCCAGAGCTGGGAGCTCAATAAATCTCTTTTCGTTATAAAGTGCCAGCCTCCCAGAGGAGGGGTCTTCCAAAAGGTCGTGCAAAAGCCATGTCATGCATGGATTTCAGCATGTTGGCACAATACACTGATCTCTTTTTTTTTTAACACTTATTTTATTAGGGTATGCACTGTGGCGTAGCAGATAAAGCAGCTGCCTGTGGTGCCGGGATCCCATATGGGCGTCAGTTTGTATCCCGGCTGCTCCACTTCTGATCCAACTCTCTGCTATGGCCTCAGAAAGCAGTAGAGGATAGCCCAAGTCCTTGAGCTCCTGCACCTGCATAGGAGACTGGGAGGAAGCTCCTGGCTCCTGGCTCCTGGCTTTGGATTGGCATTGCAGCCATTTGGGGAGTGAGCCAGTGAATGAAGACTTTCTCTGTCTCTCTCTCTCTCTCTCTCTTTCTCTCTGTAATTCTGCCTTTCAAATAAACAAATAAATATTTTTTAAAAAAGATGTATTTTATTTATTTGAAATGCAGAGTTACAGAGAGAGAGGAGACAAAGAGAGAGAGATCGTCCACCCACTGCTTCGCTCCCCAAATGTCCTCAACAGCCAGAGTTGGACCAGGCTGAACCCAGGAGCTTGAAACTCCACCAGGTCTCCCACATAGGTGGCAGGGGCCCAAGCATTTAAACAACCTTTCACACTTTCCCAAGCACATCATCAGGAAACTGAATTAGAAGAGGAGCAGCTGGGGCTCGAACCAGCACCCATACGGGATACCAGCACTGCGGGCAGTGGCTTAACTCACTGTACCACAATGCTGGCCTCAATACACTAAAGTTTTACTTCCACTTTTTCACTAATTCTTTGAAGTTCCCTCACATTTTGTTATAGCAACACAAAATGGACTAATAGAGAGTTCCTATCAGGAAGAATTGCTATGAAAATAAAACAATAAAATGCAGATCTAAGTAAGCACTTGTCACAGTATGGGGCACACAGTATGTGCTCAAAAAATGTTAGTTACTATCATGATAGCTGCCAATAATTCTCCAAAGAAACGAAAGAGTCGCAGGAATGGCGAATGGTGAGAATGATGGTCTCTGGACTCTGCGTCTCCCCAAAGCCAGGGCAGGTGGGGAGGGCAGAGCCATTCTGCCCACCCATGCTTGGACAGCCAATCGTCTCTCCTGCCATGCGCACAGCTCTACCAACTGCGTATCCTGCCTTTACCTCTGTCTCCCCTGTCCAAAGTGGGGTTAAGCATTCTGACCTATTTTCAGAGATTCTAATGAGATAAATCCAATCTGCAAATTGGCGTTCCCACGTAGTGATGACGTGGGCGTCATTCACAACACACAAAAAGGAACTGAGCCAGGGAGGATGTTGGGATAACCAGACAAGGCAGACTTCTCACGTACTGAGTCACACAAACAGACTCACCATCCATTACTTTTGTCTTAAATCGTCGGTGACTTTTAGCCATTTCTGAGCATGCTTGGAGCAAACTGGAGCTATTGAGCAAAGACGGTGCTAAAATGTGGTAAGGAAAGGTCTTTTCTTGACCATAGGTGTGACTGTGGCCTAAGGTGCCAAGATCTAAGCGGGAGAGAACAGGGGTGCCACAGCTTCGCCCCGGGGGACAGGGGGCTGTGCAGTGTGTGAGTAAACAGGGGTCGCCGAGACCACCATCACGTCCTCACTCTTCTTGCCCTTTGTCACTGTGTGTCACTCTGAGCAAATCTCTCAGTCCCTGTAAGCTTGGTTTCTTCATCTCCAAAAGCGTCACTAAGGAGACCTACCTGTAAGGGGTCAGCAGGCATTCAGCGAGGGAGCCTGGCACTCCACGGGGCTGTGGTCTGCAGGAGAAGACGTGTAGGGCAAGGCCCGTCTCACGTGCGTCCTGCCCCCCTCCACACCTCAGTATCTTTATACAGATGAACTCGGGTTCCCAGGAACATCAAAGCAGTGTTTCCACTGGACTTCTGCCCTTACCACTCTCCTGAAATTCTTCAAGACCTTCTAATCTCCAAAGCAATGGCCTTGGGCCAGGATTCATTTTCTTCTCTCTTGCAGCATCTGACACTGGCTGATTTCCATCTAGAAATCCTTTGCTCTCTTGGCGTCTGCTTTATGATACTGCTCTGGATTTTCTCCCGCATCTCTGAGGCTTTCACCTCCACGTCTGCATTATGGGCTCCATGAGCCCTTGTGATCATAAATGCGCTATGTCTCATGTTTTAGATGTTTTCTCTTTTATTCTCTCCCCCCATCAGTCTCACTCATTGCAATGACTTCAGCACATTCTTCCTAAAATCATGGCTCCCAATTCTGTATCTGTCATAATGACATCTTTTCCAAAGAATATTCAAATGCCAACAGTGGTCAGGAAGGTAATATAAATAACTAAAATGGGCTTCACTAGCAGACACTAGGGAGTGGTGGGGACTGTAGCAACGCGGGGTGCGCATACTTCACTCACAACTCTAGCCAATTGATATCACGTATAAATGGGGATGCAGGACTGACGTTGTGGTGCAGAAGTTAGGCTGCCACCTGCAATGCCTGCATCCCATATGAGCACCAGTTTGAGTCCCAGCTGCTCCATTTCTAATTCAGCTCTCTCTGTTAACACACCAAAAAAACAGCAGAAGATGGCCCAAGTACTTGGGCCCCTGCCACCCATGTTGGAAACCTATATGGAGTTCCAGGCTCCTGACTTCAGGCCCAGAACTTAGTATTTTTTAAGAGAAGTCAGAAATGCTGATTTCTATGAAGCAGTTAACTTATAACCACATCCATTTTTAGATGTTGTTCCACTCACCCTCAGGCAGAGCAAACAAATTGCACTTGAAAGCCAATCACAGCCCATGTGAGGGGCCAGCACGGTGGCATAGTAGGCTAAGCCTCCATGGGCAGCACCAGCATCCCATATGGGCACCAGTTCGAGTCCTAGCTTCTCCACTTCTGATGCAGCTCTCAGCTAATGGCCTGAGAAAGCAGCAGAGGGTGGCCAAAGTGCTTGGGCCCCTGCACCCGTATGGGAGACCCAAAGAAGCTCCTGGCTCCTGGCTTCAGATCAGCCAAGCTCTGGCCATTGTAGCCATTTGGGGAGTGAACCAGTGAGTGGAAGACTCTCTCTTTCTCTCTCTCTCTCTCTCTCTCTCTCTCTCTCTCTCTTTCTCTGTAACTCTGCCTCTCAAATAAATCAATCAATCTTTTTTCTTTCTAGATTCACTTGTCCATCTTCAAGTCTTACTAGAGTCTCAAATTTCACATATTCAAGCCCACCTTGCTAAACCAGCTCTTCTTATCGGTGCCTAGCATTCAAACACCGGCAATGTCATTGTTACCAACACCAGGGTTTGAGCTCCTCACAACGCTTTTTTACTCCTCCACTTTGGGCCCCAAGAGAGCAGCTCTGCTATGTTATCTTTGCAATGAGTTATGGAATCTCTATCTCTGGTTGTAGTTTCATTGACACCATTAATTCTCTACTCCAAAGTAGTCTTACTGGTCTCCCACTGTCTCTTCCCCCTTGTGGTAGTCCATCTGGGCACTAACTGGCCTGTTGAGCTCCCTAAACACTCCTGTTCACCTAAGCCTCTTACTCAGATGGTCACAGTTTCCCATAAAATGAAGCTCAGCACACATCCTTCTGACCCAGGCAATCAAGCTCCTCCATAATCTAAGAAAGATGCTGCCAGTTTTCTCTCCCCTTTCCACAGTAATAGAACCTCCAGCAACTTTCTAGGACCTGACCTACAGAGTGTAGTTCCCAAACTGTCTTGTAGATGGGAGTGGTCGTAAGACTAAGTTCTAGTCCATAGAATGAAGCCAAAATGTTAATGAGATCGGTTCTGTGAAGCTTCTCCAAGTGACAAGACATGAACACCCTTTACTCTCCTTCTTCTTTGTCTCCTTCTCTTTGTCTAGAATACAGTGTTATTAGGCAGGGCTCTCCAGAGAAACAGAAGCAATAGAGTGGCCGGTGCTGTGGCTCAGTGGGTTAAAGCCCTGGCGTGCAGGGCCTGCATCCCATATGAGCACTGGTTTGAGTCTCCATTGCTCCGCTTTCAATCCAGCTCCCTGCTGATGTGCCAGAGAAAACAGCAGAGGATGGTCCAAGTCCTTGGGCCCCTGTGTCCATGTGGGAGACCCGGAAGAAGCTCCTGGCTTCTGGCTTTGGATCGGCTCAGCTCTGACCATTGCAGCTATTTGGGGAGTGAACTAGCAGATGGAAGACCTCCCTCTCTCTCTCCCCCTCTTTCTCTCCCTCTCTCTCTCTCTCTCTCTCTCTCTCTCTCTCTCTGTCTCTAGCTCTCTCTGTGTCTTTCAAATAAATAAAAATAATCTTTTAATAAAAAGAAAGAAATATAACCAATAGAGTACACAGAGATAAATATAAAAAGGGAATTCACTGCAGGAATTGGGTCACGTGTTTGCGGAGGCCGGGAATACCCACAATGTGCCTTCTGCAAGCTACAGCTCCAGGAAATTCAGTGATTCAGATTCAAAGATCTGAGAGCCAAAGAAGCCAGTACTGTATGACCCAATCCAAGGCCAAATGCCTAAGAAGGAGGCAGCAGGGAAGGGTCTTAGTGGAAGTCCTGAAATCCTAAGGTTCAAAAGTCTGGGGCTCTAATGTCCAAACACAGGAGAAATGGATGTCCAACTCAAGAAGAGAGAGAGAGGGGCAGGCACTGTGGCACAGAAGATTAAGCTGCTACTAAGGACATCCACATTCCACAGTGGAATGCCATGGTTTAAGGCTCAGTCCCACTTCTGCTTCCAATCTAGCTACCTGCTAATGCTCCTGGGAGGTGGCAAATGATGGCCCAAGTACTTGGGTCCCTGCAACCCACAGGAGGAACCCAGCTGGAGTTTCAGACTCCTGGCTTTGGCCTGGCCCAGTGGATGGAAGATATCACTCTCTATTTCTATCTGTTTACCCATGATATCTCTCTCTCATTATTTGCTCTGCCTTTCAAATAATTAAAATGAATAAATGGATCACACACTTCAAGCCATGGATTCAAGAAGCTCAGCAAACTTCAAGGCAAAAGACAAAACAAAAAGAGAAAGAGTTGACCATTCCTCTGCCACTTTGCTCTAGTCAGACCCTCAGTGATTGGATGATGGCCAACCATACAGGTGAGGCTGACCTCCACACAGTCAGCTATTGCAGTGCTAATGTCTTCCAGAGTCATAGACATGTCCAGAAAACAATGTTTTAACAGCTATCTGGGTGTCCATTAGCCTAGGCAAGTTGACACCTAAAATTAACCATCACAGTGATGTTACAGTCTTAGATCATCAACTAAAGGTCCACATTGTACTGCAACAAGGTAGGAGAAAGGTGCATATCTGTCATGATGAAGTACCATTCCAGCCCTAGGCCTGCAGGGTGTCACATACTTACCTCTGTTGGTGTTCTGCAACTGTTAGCCAAACCATATCCTCACTAATATAGATCCCACCTAATATACCCATTCCAGACCCATTCCCTTAACCATATCTTATTCATTATTCAAAGTAAGCCATGTGTTTTCACCCAAGATACACCTCCTTGCTTACCTCTATCTCTTCTCATGCTTCATCTGGATTGTGTTTCTCTTGTTGAAATTCTATTCCTCACTCAAGATCCATCTCACATAAAATCTTCCCACCCCCAACAAGGAGCTCTCCCTTTCTTTCTCTATCTCCACCCAAACTCATGTTATCTGTTCCTCTCTTGCTTCTTTTGCATTGTACCTACACTGACACAGGCTCCTACACATAGAGCCATGGTGTGGTCCAGCACTACTGGCACTGTGCATATTGAATGGAGTGGGTCCAGGGTCCACGATACGATTGTTTAATTGACATGAGACAAATCACCCACAAGAGAACAACTGGCTGAAGAGCAGCCCAAGGGAGTTTCCTTCAGGTCTTACAATGGATGGGGGCAGGGGGCTTTGTGTGTACCTCTGAGCTAGAGCTGTGGTTTGACGCGCCAGCTGTCAGTGTCATCTCTGCATCTCTTATTAGAGCCATGTCATCCTCAGATAGATCCTAGGGACCGAAACAATCACATCAAATCACCACACCTTCCCATGGCTCCCCTCTGTCATGCTCCTTCCGGGCTAAGCCCTGGTCACAGACGGGCTTGACATTAACCACTTACTAAATGGGCTAAATGGGATGCACATTTAACAACCTTTGCCTTGGGCATAACCTCCACTGCATCCTAAGAGCCACATGCCTTCCAGATTTTTCTTTTGGAAACTGCTCCGAATGACAATAAGAATAGACTGGCTTGGCAGAAGGCTTAGGTTAGGAGTCCATGACATATGGCCCTGTTGGATGCAAGCCATACTGTCATATTATCCAGGGGGCTGCTCAAGGAGCCCAGGAACAGCTCACCTGAGAATCCCCTTACCTCTTCTCACCTGAGACTATTGACCAAAAAATGACATTTGAATACAAAGAGCAAAGAGAAAAGTTGGGAAAGGAAACAGAAATATCCTCTCCAGGCCCCCAGGCTACTCCACGGCTGAGCCTGCCAGAGAGTCAGATGATGGTTCCTGAACGTCTCTCCTTAGTGACATATGTTCTCTTCCGCTGGCTGGACAGGAGGTTTGCACCATCTCTGCAAACAGAGGCTCGCTGCTCCTGCCTCTTGCTCCTAACTGCAAGTCTTCAGATTTCCTAACAGCAGTTAGTGCTAAGGGTGACTGTGGATGGGCAGGAAGGCGAGAGGGTCTGTGTCATAGACTGGGTGAGGAAGAGATGAGCATGGGGGCAGGGGACAAAGGGCAGGAGGGGAGAAGGGAGAGGGGGTAGTCTCCATGAGTTTAAAGACAAGCTTCCCCATAAGGCATGGAAAGTTGTCCTGCCCAAGGCTCCTTCCCACTTCTGGAAGCCTAGGATCCTGACCATTGATCCTGCTGTCACCTCAGATACACAGAGCATTTTTCTAGGCACTTTCAAAAGGGCTTATCCAGACAAAGACCTTGGCCTGGAGCTTGGGTTTTCTTTTTTTTCTTTTAACAAGTCCTTTGCTTTGACTATTTTTTTCTCTCTTTTTAGTGCCATGTTCAACTGACTCTTCATTTTTATTAATTTATCATTTTATTATGTACTTTTTTATGATGGAAACAGGAAGTAGCTGCTACTGTCAAGCACCATATGATAATGTTGCTAAGATACCTTAGATCAGGAGTCTGCAAACGCTCCCTGCAAAGGGCCAGATGTGAATATGTTTAGGCTTTGCAGGCCACACCGTCTCTGTTGCAACTCCTCTGCTGAGTGCTGCCACAGCCCCCAGCAATGGGACAGAAATGAATGAGCATGGCTGTATTCCAATAAAACTTTATTTACAAAAGCAGGTGGAAAACAGACTGGGCCTGTGGGCTGTAGTCTGCCAAACATAGCTCTCGATGCAGAACCAACTCAGATATGAAGAACCCCAGACAAACAGAAAGAGCCAAGTGAGAGATCTCATCTTGTCCCCTTTCCGCCTTTCATCCCTATTCCTAACCTTCTCATTCCTGCAGCTGGAAGCACAGGGCTTCCCAGCTCCCTCTGAGTCTCTGTAGTGTTTTTCTTTTGGGGGAGTGGGGGGTGGGTCTTCAATCATCACTCAGAAACACTGCTGCTCAGACTGTTCATTCTCACCCAAGACCTACACGGTCCTACTTTCCATCTCCACCCAACATAAGACCATGGGTCTTAACTCTGGACAAAGTGTGAACAGAAGCATAAAACAATGGAGTAGCAAGAATGTATCCATCGTGCCACCAAAGGAACCAGAGGTGACAAACTGAGACAGGATAGAAGCTGGACTCACTCAGTCGAGCCCCTCCCAACCTGACATCCATCCATCTCCTCCTCCAAATCGATCAGGAGCAAGAAGCATCCAGACCATCACCACAAAAGGCCCCCCCTTCCGTGTTAAGTATGCCTCGACCTGCACACATGCCTGTAATATCCCAATACAACTGAGACGTGTCCTCCCTGAGGATGCGATAGTGAGCGACACCGCCATGTTGACCATGCTTGGGCGGAACAGTGAGCCGGCTACAAATAAAATGGTGTGTGCCAAGGAGGATGAGCCAGGGATTAAGAGGGCATGGCCACACTCCCCAGCCCGATGTAAACTCCTGTTACACTCCAGTTGGAGATCACCTTGCTGTCTGTCATGTGTTTGAGCATAAGCCTCCAGTAAAACTTGTCTGGACTATACATTGTATATATTCAAGGTAGAGGAAAGAAAGGAGTAGGTAGAAACTGACATGGTCAAATTTCAGCTTTAGAAAGGGAAATGGCTTCAGAACAGAAGGATATAAGCAGGTGGGACCAGAGGCAAAGAGAGAAAACCCCAGGCTGCACAGGAGCCTGTGCAAGGGGAGGTTGAAGGCCCCACTGCAGGCAATGGCAGTGGAGCTGGGGAGTGATGTCACACATGAACAGTTTCCACCAAAACACCAAAGTGTGAGATGATCTGCTGTATGGGAGCACAGAAAGAGACAATAGAGCTGGTTAAAGCTAAAAATAGGTTAGCCATAAAAGTAGGTAGTCTTCCAGTTATGGTAAGACGAGGATTTGAGTGAGGATTAAGATTGTTGCTGGTTTACTTCTCATTAAAAACAGATTCAAAAGATTGTCATAAGCCATCCTAATTCACCAATTCTAAAACATTGTTTTCATATTTCAATTTCTCTAAATTTAGGTGGTGTCTTATTAACATTGTGTATGTCTTAGTTTAACTGGCGTTGTAATTTATTTTGTAATGATAGCAAGACGCTAAGTAATGGTGAATCCTTCCAGTTCAAGGCATTTTGCACTTTATGAAATTTAGTGAACATGTTCAAAACCTAATAGGAAATCAAATGATTCCATGTTAGTCCGAAGGGGACACTGCCATCACTTGCGTATGTTGCTTGCTGGTCATATTTTACACTCTTGTGTTCTAAGAAAGCTGTCAGAGACTTTGAACTTGTCCTTGCAGAAACGCTGATCAAAATCACTTTGCCTGTCGATGCGCCACATTTCCCAGAGAGATATTAGACCAAGCAGTGAACTTGGAATATGGGCAGCAGCATGCCAGGACACATAAAAATTAAAGAGTAAATACTGAGGTGGCCTAAAAAAGACAGAAAGGCAGGGAGGCAGGGAGGGAGGGAGGGAGGAAGGAAGAGAGAAAAAGAGAGAGAGAAGGAAGGGAGGGAGGGAGGGAGGGAGGGAGGGAGAAAGGAAAGGAAAGGAAAGGAAAGGAAAGGAAAGGAAAGGAAAGGAAAGGAAAGGAAAGGAAAGGAAAGGAAAGGAAAGGAAAGGAAAGGAAAGGAAAGGAAAGGAAAGGAAAGGAAAGGAAAGGAAAGGAAAGGAAAGGAAAGGAAAGGAAAGGAAAGGAAAGGAAAGGAAAGGAAAGGAAAGGAAAGGAAAGGAAAGGAAAGGAAAGGAAAGGAAAGGAAAGGAAAGGAAGAAAAAGCATGGACTTCTTGAAAAGGAATTGTAAGCCCTATAACGGAAAACCTAGGAGTGAAAATACAAGAGCAAGAGTTAGGGGAGCTGAGTTTAGGAATTTAGCAAGCAGGTGAATTCAGTAAACAAAACAGCTATTTTTAAAACAACCTGTGACTCATGACCACCCTACTCTGTGATTTGAACTCGTTCAAATCGGTCTTTTTTGTTGTTGTTGTTCAAACTGGACTCTGTGAGTATCTAATAAACAGAATGTCATGTGAACATGTTAATTGCCTAAGTCCGGAAGAGGACTGGAAATCCTAAAAGGTGCCTAAGGATAAGAAACTAAAATCGCTCTGAGAAAGAACCCTGTTTTCCTGCTTCCTGGCCACACACACTCAGACGAACATCCCAGCTCCTGGCTGGAGTCCCCGACACTGGTCTCTCCTGCTCCTACCTCTGCTTTGTAACTGCAACACTTAACTCTTCTATCATCATTTTCCCAAGGCCATTGCACTCCAAAGCCCTCCGTGGCTCCCTGGTGCCTCACAGCCATTGTCCAGATGCTTCTGCCTGGCTTGTAGGGTCCCTGATTTGCTCTACCCAGCCCGCCCTAGTGCGCACTCTTCCTCTCCTTCCGACCGCTGCTACTCAAAGCTGATCTCAGCCTGTCCTCAATGGCCCTGCCCAGGCATTGTCCTCCCAGACTGAAACATCCTCTTTAAAACCCATCAAGGTCTACTTCTTCACAGAGTCTTCCCTGGCTGTTGTCAACAGGCCAATCATGGTGCCTGCTACACTCAGAGCTCCCTCATGATAGAGACTTTGGGACCCAAGTCCTGGGGACACAGCTGTCCCAGACGGCGTCTTCTCTATAGGTGACTGTTCCAGATGACTGAGACCCTTTGGCCAGAGTCTACTGGATAAGTGTGACTTCTAGCCCACGCCAGCAGTCAACAGGATGGCCAGGGGCAAATTGCCAGGAGTGAAAGCTCTGCTTCCATATCGAGGACAATGTAGGATAGCCAGACCAATGGGATCCTCTCTCTTGAAAATATCGCCAGAAATATAGAGAGAGGAGGTGCTGACAACAGCAGGAGTGAAGGGACCAGTGAGTGATCAGTTTAACGTCATCAGTTAGAACTCTACAAGAGAGAGGTGGGACTCCTGCGGCAGCCAGGCCACAAGGTTTCCCTGTTGCTAGAGCACGCTTGGATCCAATACAACCTCTCAAGCCCAGTTCCCGTGGGGCCTCGTCCAACTCAGTTTCTGTTCTCCCTAAGGACGCTGTCTGTAGGACCTTCCCTAGGATCTTACGAAGTCTAATGACTGCCTTAGGCTCCTGTTTACCATGCATATCCTTTCAGTACCCAAGGGAAACTGAGTAAGTACTTAGTCCACAAAACCAAAGAACCTCGTACACATTCTGACTTTTATCAGTTCCTGTTCCCTGAACATCTGCAACACTTCTAGCCCGACCATGCAATTTGGCACTTGCTCATAATGTCTTCTAAAGGGCACTGATTTTGCATATGCCTTAGTTTTCTTCCTAACAGATCATATACTTCCTCAGAGCAAGGCTCATGGCTGATGTTTCTTTTTTTTTCTTTCTCATCTCCTATTGACCTTGTGTAAGTTCTTTAACCTCTCCAAGCATATTTTAAAACTGGAATAATAATTGTACCTGCCTTACAGGCTCATTGTGAAGAAAAAATGAGAATACATGCGTAAAGCATTTTAGCATAGTGCCTGATCCACACAATGAGTGCTCAGGAAGTGCTAGTGGTGGTGATGGTGGTGATGGCAGTAAATATTCTAGTGGTGGTGGTGAAGTTGGTGATGGTGATAATGGTGGTAGTGAAGGTGATGATGGTGGATATGGTGGCAGTGATGGTGATGGTATTGGTAGTGATGTGATAGTGATGATGGTTACGGCAGTGGTGGTGATTATAGCGATGGTGATGATGGTGGTTATAGTGGCAGTGGTGATGATAATGGTGATGCTGATGGTAATGATGGTGGTGGTAATAGTGATGGTGATGGTGCTGGTGGTGATGTTGGTTATGATGGTGGTGCAGGTAGTGATAGTGATGATGGTGATGATGGCAGTGGGGGTGATAACAGCAGTGGTAGTGATGATGGTAGTGGTAGTGATGGTGTTGATGGTGGTGGTTTTGGTAATGAGGGTGATGATGGTGATGGTAGTGGTGATGGTGGTTATGGCAGTGTGGTGAAGGTAGTGATGGTGATGGTGGCAGTGGTGGTAACAATGGTGGTGGTGGTGGCAGTGATGGTGTTGATGGTGGTGGTGTTGGTATTAGTAATGATGGTGGCAGTGGTGATGATAGTGATGGTGATGGTGGCAGTGATTGTGATGTAGTTGATGTTTACTGAGGTAATGGTGATAACACTGAATAACATTGTGAAGGTGGTGGTGGTGGTGGTGGTGGTGGTGGCAATACACATCATACTTAGAAGATAACTGGGGAATATTTACTAATGCAGGATTGTCTGGAAAAACATATACTACACAAGTTATAATGCAGAGTTAGAAGTAGAGATAAGTAGAATTGAAAATCAAATTTGTCAACCACCTACTTGGATACCAAACACTGTATGGGACGTGTTATCTCATTTATACCTCAAGACAACTCATTGGCAAAAATTCTAAATCTAAAGATGAGAAAAATTAGGGTGAGAATTGGTGGCACAGTGGATTAAGTCACTGCTTGGGTCACCCACATTCCATATAGGAGTGCCTAGTTCAAGTCCTCACTAATCCACACGTTCGATCCAGCTTCCTGCCAATGAGCCTGGGAGATAGCATAAAATGGTCCAAGTGCTTGGGTTCCTGCCACCCATATGGGAGACTAAGATGGAGTTCCTGGCTCCTGGCTTTGGTTGCCCTAGCCCCAGCTGCTGCAGGCATTTGGGGAGTGAAACAGTGGGTGGAAGATCTTTCTCCCTTTCTTGTATTTCCTTCTCTCTCTCTGTCACTCTGCCTTTCAAATAAATAAATATTTTAGAAGATGAGAAAAGTTAGAGTCAAATTAATTAAATGATTTGCCCAATTTTACAAAACTAAGAAATAAAAATGCCTGGGTTCCAGATCTACATGACCCCTTTCTACCACACCATGCTGCCACACAGATAAACCTAAAAGGAACTGATGGGCAGAGAGAGAAGGAGCCCACATATGTTTTCCAATGCAGTAATGAATTCAAAATACTAGCTTTGTTTTTCTCAGCTAAAGGTTGAGTGTTCTATTTGTATCCTAATCTGATTCAATCTTCATTCTGCACATACACTTGATCAAGGTTTACATCAACATTAAGGGTAATAAAGCTGAATTACTGCATTTCAACTTTCCGTAAAAGGAGGCGGAATTGCACCCTGGGGTGTCAGCACAAGGCTACGGCTGAGAGTCAGCAGCAGTCATGAGGATGCATAACAAGCACAGCCCCTCTGAGAAATGTCCCAAGACATTCCCAAATCCTACCCTCAGAAATGAAACTTTTGAAAGACCTGTCCCCCAGAATCCATCTATGTGAGCTTTGCTTTCTGACTCCAGCCTTGGTAAGTCCTGCAGCTCCTTTCAGTGTGATGGAGGGAGGATGGGGGAAGGGTGCTGCTTTTTAATGAGCACCTACTACACCCAGAAATTCAACCTTCCCTTATTTATTTGAAGATCTCCACGGTCCTCTGAAAACCCATTTTCTTGGAATGAAGACGTGAAGCCCAGGCAGGACTTGCCATGATTCCTCAATGAGCAAACACTGAGATTGAACTCCATCCCAGTGCTTCTGTGCCCACAGCACGCGGGTACCTCATGGTGGCTGCCCCTAGTCACCAAGAGCAAAGGCTTTGTAGCCAAGCCAGCTCCATCCAAACTCAGCTGGGCCACATCCAGCCGAGTGACTTCCCCAGCGACTCCCCTCAGGTCCCTGAACTTCAGTTTCTGCCACCTGCCTGGTAGAATAATGCCGAGGCGTGAGCGAGGAGAATCTGCCAATAGATCTCAGCACACAGTCCACGCTTGACACGTGCGTCTCCATTACTATTGTTATTTACACTACTAGATCCACTCGGTGGGGCTCGGTTCTCTGTTTCGTGAGTTCCCCTCCTCACTGCCCACCCCTGACTAAAACTCAGCGCTAGGATAACCCCTGCTAGAAATAACACGAGCCGGTTTCTCCCCTCCGAGCAAGCCGCTCGCTGGGACTCCATGACGGAGCCGGCAGGGTGACGGTGAAAAGAGAATGAGATATGAGTGAGTAAGGCTGATACAGCAGCAAGCGGGCTAATGTAGTTTTGGGCTTTGTTCCCACTGGTTCCATCAGCAGAGCGCAGAGGTGAGAGTCCCTTTTAACAGCCTTTCTCAAACCCCACCTGGAAAATTACATTACATTCCGGGCACTTCAATACCATAAAGATGGAGAGAAGCTGAAGGCAGTTCAGAGAACAGTCATAAAAATGATGGGAGGTGGGGAGACTTGATTTACTAGGGAAGATTAAAATAACTACCTGTGGGCAGCATGTCTGGGTGGCGACTGCTGGGGAGCAGCAGGGGGCACCTAGCAGCCCATAAATAATGGGACACGTAAACAGAGCTCTTTAGCAGGTACAGGGAGGCACAACCTGGATAAGGAGGGGGAGAGGAAGGAAAGGACAATGTCGGCAGAGCACCAGGAAAGTCGGCTTTCTGGGTCACTGTTGCTGTTTGTAAAACAGACAGCGGGAGAGACAGAAATTGCCGCGAACAGGAGCTTTGTTCCACGTGAGTAGAGGAAATCCAGGTTTTCTAAATCATACGGGCTTCCCGCCTCGCAGGTCGGCCGCCCAGACCTATGGGATACCGTGATGCTGTCCCTTCCCACGAGGCGACCCACATGGCAGGTTGGGGTGCTGCACCGACTTTGTCCACTCCTCCCCCTGCTCCTACCGCAGGCTCCAGCTCAGAGCCATTGTGCCCCAAGCAGGCTGGAGGAAAAGCTGAATAGTGACCATTTTCCAAAGAAACAGAATGGAACACAGTGTTCGTTCCACGCAAGGGTACATAGCATCAGTCACTTTAAAGATACAGGAGAATCAGTGCAATGGATTGTAGGATATAACATTTTGGGGTTAAAAATTAAAAATATATTCCAGGGCTGGCATTGCAGCACAGAGGAGTAAGCTGCCACCTGCGACACCGGCATTCCATAGGTATGCTGGTCTAAGTTATGGCCACTCCGCTTCTGATCCGCTTCCCGCTAATGCACCTGGGAAACAGTGGAAGATGGCCCAAGTTCTTTGGCCCCTGCACCCACATGGGAGACCCACAGGAAGTTCCAGGATGGCCCAGCCTTGACCACTACAGTCACATGCAGAGTGAACCAGCAACTGAAATTCTCTCCTTGTCTAACTCTGTCTTTCAAATAAATAAAATAAATCTTTTTAAAAATTTTATATTTTAATAGTTTTTTCCCAGGCTAGTTTGTGTGTGTATCTATGTTTTTCAAAATTTCCAGCACACTAATATATATCCACCCCTTTTTGTCCACTGTCAAAAAGAAAAAAAGGTTTATCAGGGCAGGCATTTTGTATTGTAGTTAAGATTCTGATTGAGACTCCTACATCCATAGCAGTGTGCCTGGGTTCAAGCCCTGGCTCAGCTTCTGATTCCAGCTCCTACTAACTCCCATCCTGGGAAACAGGATCAAGTATTTGGGTGACTTCTATCCATGTGGGAAACCTGGATGGAGTTCCAGGCTCCTGGCTTCAGCCTGGCCTGGTCCTGGCTGTTGCAGGCATTTGGGAAGTAAACCAGTGAATGGGAGATCGAGTGGTCTCTCTCCACGCTTCTTAAGTAAAATCAATCAATAATTTTTAAGACTTAATTACGGGGCTGGCACTGTGGCGCAGTGGGTTAACACCCTGGCCTGAAGCACCAGCATCCCATATGGGCTCCGGTTCTAGTCTCAGCTGCTCCACTTTCCATCTAGCTCTCTGCTGTGGCCTGGGATAGCAGTAGAAGATGGCCCAAGTCCTTGAGCCCCTGCACCCACATGGGAGACCTGGAAGAAGATCCTGGCTCCTGGCTTCAGATCGGTGCAGCTCCGGCTGTTGCAGCCAATTGGGGAGTGAACCAGCGGATGGAAGACCTCTCTCTCTCTCTCTCTCTCTCTCTCTGCCTCTCCTCTTTCTGTGTAACACTGACTTTCAAATAAATAAATAAATATTTTAAAAAAGACTTATTTACTTATTTGAAAGGCAGAGTTACAGCGATTCAAAGAGAAAGACATCTTCCATTTTGGGTCACTCCCCAAATGGCGCAGCAGCCAGGTCCGAGCCACACTGAAATCAGGAGCCTGAAACTCCCTCCAGGTTTCCCACATGGACACTAGGGTCCCAAATACTTGGGCCATCTTCCTCTGCTTTCCCAGGTGCACTAGCAGGAAGCTGGGTCAAAAGCAGAGCAGCCAGGACTCAGACCTGCGTTCATATTGGTTATTGGCACTGTAAGCAGTGGCTTCACCATTTCACCACAACACCAGCTACAACAAACATATTTTTAATGTTTATTAGTGCGTGAGTAAAAGGACTAAGGAGATGTAATGATATATACAATGAGAGACTATATTCAAAAACTTGAAGGAAATCCCACCCTTTGTGACAACATGGACGAACCTGGGGAACCTTGTACTGGGTGATGACAGCTAGAAAGTTCTATTAGAATTTGTCCTGCAGGACAAGGGGAACCGTAAGATTCCTCAAGCAGAGAGATTGGCACAGCCATGATCAGATTTAACTGAGGGAGCACAACTTGGAACCCCAGATGTCGAGAACATGAAACATTGAGCCTAACACATTTGGCAGCAAAAACAGACCCAGTCTGAACGTAGGACTTATGCCAAAGCTGACTCACACTGACAATTTGGAGCTATAGCTTTTAAAGTATAGACGTATCCATTTTCTGTGACAAATTTTTTCTGTGCAGAAAAATTAATGCATTGGGATAATGTGCTGCTACTTCAGACCCTCTGGGGGTGTTACATAATGTATGGCACATATGCCATATCACCTGTCTAAAATCTGGAACATTCTGAAACACAGTGGTCCCCAGTGGTTAGGACACAGCCTTGCACCATCCTGGCAGCTCTGTGGATATTGGATGTGGACCATGAGCTCAGGTGGGGTGTCCAATTCAAACGAAGAGGGCAAAAGTTTAAACCGTGGCATGGCAGAAGGGATAGAGAGAACGAAATGATTTTTGAAAACTAATTTGGAGATATGTCAATAGAACTTGTTGATTCTAACCTGCAGGGTCGGGGCCGCGGTTGGTGATAAGGCCTGTCTGCTAGAGCACATGGTTGTGTCCTAGTCCAGCTGATGCTCCCAGGAGGTGGAGCAGGTGCAGAGAGTAACACAATGGGTTCAGCTGTGGATGCTGGGTGGGAAGTACCAATGAGACATCCAGACAGAGCCATCACCCAGGAGCTGGTTGCACAACTTTCATGCCAGCTCAGGGAGATGTCTGGCAATGCATGGTGGTAAATTAAAATTGCATAGATTTATCCCGAGCAAAAGGATAGTAGGGAGTGGAGAGGCTTCTGGGATTCTTTTCCAAGCAGCAGAGCAAGAAGGCAGAGAGTCCTCAGCCAGGCTCTCCAGCCACTCCCTAAAGAAGGTGAGCCATGTCCAGCTCAGGCAGCTGCCAGAAGGCAGGGGAAAGATTCAAACTGATCTGTCCCCACTGCCTGCCCTGTTCTGCCTGATCACAAAGGTGCTTGCTCCTGTCAAACCAGGTTAGCACCCAAACACCTCTTCTTGGAGCCTCCACTACCTGGCTGTCACCGCTCATGCTCTCTCTTGTTAATTTCAGAGAGACAAATAAGTTATTAGGCAAGTAATGTACATACTTATCAATCCAAGCACCGTTACACAGCAAGACAATAAAACCACATTGCTAGCTCCCACTCTGGGGAGTTTTGTTTTGTTTGGTGTTTGTTTTGTTTTGTTACAGAAGAATGTGGGCTTGGGCCAATTCCTTAATCTTTTCAAACTGGTACAGGAAGGGATTACACTGTCTTCTACACTGATTTTTTTATGACGTTCGCCTAGGCATACATAATGATAAGACAGCCCTATACTCTCCCAGCACCTTAATTCTACTGATGTTTTAACCCTCGAATACAGATCTTTAACACATCTCCAGATCAAACGTCATGTATAAAACATGGGCACTTTTCTGCATTTACAAATGATCCTTGGCATGAATGCCAAACAGGAAGAGATGCAGAACAACACACCTGGCAAACAGCCGCTGCCAAAGTGGCTTTATTTAAAGTGTAATTCTACAATTCGCTGTTGTTCTTTTGGTTTGCACTAGGATGCGGAAGAGAAATCCTTGCGCTTTCTGTCTTTGTGGCAGCCCAGATTGAATTGGGGGATACATTTGTAAAGTAAAGAAAAAAACTCAAAAGGTGTAGTTCTGGAGGGAAAACACAGTAGATTTACCAAAACTTGCAAATTCATTTTCTGGGAAACAAGTTCTGCTCACACAATGAAACTAGGCCTGCAGCCCTGCTTATGGGCTTTTTGCCCCCCCCCCTTTTTTTTTTTTGACAGGCAGAGTGGACAGTGAGAGAGAGAGACAGAGAGAAAGGTTTTCCTTTGCCGTTGGTTCACCCTCCAATGGCTGCCCCGGCCGTTGCACTGCGCTGATCCAATGACAGGAGCCAGGTACTCATCCTAGTCTCCCATGGGGTGCAGGGCCCAAGTACTCGGGCCATCCTCCACTGCACTCCCTGGCCATAGCAGAGAGCTGGCCTGGAAGAGGGGCAACCGGGACAGAATCCGGCGCCCCGACCAGGACTAAAACCCAGTGTGCCGGCGCCGCAAGGTGAAGGGTTAGCCTAGTGAGTGGTGGCGCCGGCTGCTTTTGTCTTTAGAAATTGTTACCTACTTAAAGCAGGCAAAATCCCATTACAAAGGACTCGCATGAAGCAGCTTGAAATGGAGACCCTCAGGGCCCTGTCTTAGGGGAGAAGGCAAACAATAATTTTTTTTTTTTAATTTCTTTATTTGGGGCTGGCGCTGTGACGCAGTGGGATAACACGCTGGCCTGAAGCGCCAGCATCCCATACGGGAGCTGGTTCAAGTTCTGGCTGCTCCTCTTCTGATCCAGCTCTCTGCTATGGCCTGGGAAAGCAATAGAAGATGGCCCAAGTCCCCGGGCCCCTGCTCCCATGTGAGAGACCCAAAAGAAGCTCGGGGCTCCTGGCTTTGGATCAGCGTAGCTCTGGCCATTGCGGCCATCAGGGGAGTGAACCAGCAGATGGAAGACCTCTCTCTCTCTGTTTCTACCTCTCTCTGTAACACTGACTTTCAAATAAATAAACAAATCTTTTTTTTTTAAGATTTGTTTATTTATTTGAAAGACAGAGTTACACAGAGAGAGAAGGAGAGGCAGAGAGAGAGAGAAATAGAGAGAGAGAGAGAGAAAGAGAGAGAGAACAAGATCTTCCATCTGCTGGTTCGCTCCCCAACTGGCCACATAGCCAGAGCTGTGCCAATCCGAAGCCAGGAGCCAGGAGCTTCTTCCAGGTCTTCCACGCGGGTGCAAAGGTCCAAGCACTTGGGCCATCTTCTATTGCTTTCCCAGACCTTAACAGAGAGCTGGATTGGAAGGGGAGCAGCCCGGACTCAAACCGGCGCCAATATGGGATGCCAGCACTATAGGCGGCAGCTTTTACCCACTATGCCACAGCGCTGGCCCTGCAAACATGAAATTTTAAAAAGCAATAATATTCATATAGTCACAATAATACATCCCTGGGGGTTCCCTTGGTCTTTATTTTTCAACAGACAAATAAAAAAACTGCATGCATTGGTATAAAATGATGTTTTGAAATATGTGTAAACTGTGGAAGCTAACTAACACTCATTACTTCACATATGTTCTTGTGGTGAGAATACTTACAATCTACTCTCTTAGTAATTTCTGAGTCCACAATATGAAGGAATTTCAAAAAGTTCATGGAAAATGGAGTTAAAAGGTAAGTTTATTTTGGTGTAAAAAAAAAAAGTTGAGGGACTGGCACTGTGGCATAGCTGGTAAAGCTGCTGCCTGCAGTGCCAGCATCCCATATGGACACTGGTTCAAGACCTGGCTGCTCCACTTCGGATCCAGCTCTCTGCTATGGCCTGGGAAAGCAGTAGAGAATAGCCCAATTCCTTGGGCCCTTGCACACATGTGGGAGACCCAGAAGAAGCTCCTGGCTCCTGGCTTTGGATGGGTGCAACTCCAGCTGTTGCAGCCATTTGGGGAGTGAACCAGCAAATGGAAGACCTCTCTCTCTCTCTCTCTCTCTCTCTCTGCCTCTCTGTAACTCTGCCTTTCAAATAAATACATAAATTTAAAAAAAACTGAAATCTATGCATAATTTCTTCATAATACACATTTCCCACAAACTTTTTGAAGATCCTTGAACATGGTTATTAACTACAGTCGCCATGCTGTTCAATGGTTGTCTTGAACTGATTTCTCTCATTCAACTGAAATTTGACCAACGTCTCCCTTACCCCAGCTCTCACTCAGCCTCTGGTAACCACCATTCTGCTTTCTGCTTCTATGATTTCCAATACACGCCATTGTTCTTTCCTCTCTTTCTTTTTTTTTTTTTTAAGTTTTATTTTATTTATTTGAAATACAGAGTTACAGAAAGGTAGAGACAGAGAAAGGTCTTCCATCCACTGGTTCAATCCCCAGATTGCAACAGCCAGAGCTGCGCCGATCCAAAGCCAGGAGCTTCCTCCGAGTTTCCCACGTGGGTACAGGGGCCCAAGGACCTGGGCCTTCCTCTACTGCTTTCCCAGGCCATAGCAGAGAGCTGGATGGGAAGAGGAACAGCCAGGACTAGAACCGGCACCCATATGGGATGCCAGCGCTCAGACCAGGGCCTTAACCCACTGTGCCACAGCGCCAGCCCCTCCTTCCTCTCTTGTATAGCAGCCCAGAGACAGGTGGGCCAGATGCTCTATTGCATGAGGACATTTGAGAAACTATAAAGTTTCCTCTCTCACATCTCCACCATCCCACTAGCCTTTAGGACACTAGGCTTGTCTTCTTTGTCAAGTTGAATCTTAAGGTCATATATGTTCTGAGGGCCTAGCTACTTCAACAAGTTTGGCCCAGGTCAGCCCTGCCTCAGGACTCCTGGACTGTCTGTCTGACCAGGTTTCTTCTGCAGGAGGATGGAATCAAGGAGTTTAGCAGATTGAACACAGGGAGAGGGCATGTTATTGGGACACAGAAAGGGAAAAGTAGACCATCAGGCTTTGAGGATGGATAGTTTCTCACTCTCAGTGCAAACTGAACCAAATCAAAGTCACTTCATTTCTCTTTCATCTGTTTCCAGTTGGGAGGGGAGAAAAACATCCTAGGCTAATGCCAGGCCACTGTACCACCTTCCTGAATGTGGTGAAGGTAAAGGACATCGTGCCTCCCTGCCACTCTGCATTCCAAGAGGCACTACAGCTTGCAAAGGGCATTAAGGATTCCACATTGGAATGGCCAGAGCAGAGTCAGGAGGGGAACCCAGACATCCATTACGATTTAAGAAAAATGCTAGGTGGCATTCCCAGAGAGTAGAGTTTCCAGTGGGTCACACCCCTCTGGTGTTGTAAGACAGTAGAGAAGAGAAAAGCTAGGGATGCTGCAAGATGTAGACAGTTTGATATCTATAAACAATGATAAACAAAGCCCTGCTCCTGTTATTTGGGGGGTTTAAATGGAAGAACTCAAAGGATAGCCAAGATTTGATGACTTCTTACTGTGCACCAGGCGCTCTTCAAAATGCTACAAAAGCTTCACTTACTTGATTCTGACAGCAGCTCCCACAGAGGTTGGGACAGGGGATTAAGCAGAGGCACAAAGAGGGAAGTAATTGTGTCCCTGGTCACAGTTCAACGAAACACCAGGGATGGGATTCAAATCCAGATGACCTGATTTCAGCACTCATGCTAAACTACCTGGAGAAGAAAAGATGCTTAACAAATGTTGAAGAGTAATTCTTCATTGTAACTCGCACAGTTCTTGGAATATTGATGTCTCGTGGATCTTCATCAATTCAGCATCCCATGAGGAAATGCAAATAGACAGCCTTCACAAACTTTTATCAAACAAATGTGAATTAGCATCAGTCCAAATGATTGATTAATTTTTATTGGTTCAATTTTCCTTTCTAAATAAAGAGCACAGCTGGAACATGTAACTTTTTTTAGAAAGCTTTTATTTAATTAATACAAATTTCATAGGTACAGCTTTAGGAATATAGCAGTTCTTCCTCCTATACCCGCCCCACCCCCACCCCTACTCCCATGCCACCTCCTACTCCCTCTCCCATCGCATTCTTCATTAAGATTCATTTTTAATTATCTTTATATACAGAAGATCAACTCTGTACTAAGAGTTCAACAGTTTGCACCCACACAGACACACAAAGTATAAAGTACTGTTTGAAGACAAGTTTTACTGTTAATTCTCATAGTATAACTCATTAAGGACAGCGGTCCTACATGAGGAGTAAGTGCACAATGACGAACTTAATACTTTACCCTTTTAGTATTTTTTATGTTCTACTTAAAACTATTGGTTGAACTCTGTAATTAATACACAATTACTCTTAGGTGTTTAATTAATGCTATAACTAGTACTGAAATAGTATTTTACATTTTGTGTTTGTGGGTGCAAACTGTTGAAATCTTTACTTAATATATGCTAAATTGATCTTCTGTATATAAAGACAATTGAAAATTAATCTTGATGTGAATGGAAGAGGAGAGGGAGTGGGAGAGGGGAGTGTTGTGGGTGGGAGGGAAGTTATGGGGGGAGGGGAAGCTATTATAATCCATAAGCTGTACTTTGGAAATTTATGTTCATTAAATAAAATAAAATAAAAAAAAAAAAAAAACAAAAAAAGTGCACAGTGACTCCTGTTGTTGATTTAACAATTGACACTCTTATTTATGATGTCAGTGATCACCCGAGGCTCTTGTCATGAGCTGCCAAGGCTATGGAAGCCTTTTGAGTCCACAAACTTCGTCAGTATTTAGACAGGGCCGTAAGCAAAGTGGAAGTTCTCTCTTCCCTTCAGAGAAAAGTACCTCCTTCTTTGATGGCCCCTTCTTTCCACTGGGATCTCACTCACAGAGATCCTTCAGGAACATGTAAGTTTAGTCTGGTATCTTCCATTTAGTGTTAGGCTCAACACTGTATCCCACAAGTCACAAAATGGCCTCATTCCCTTTGGTACACAGCACAGCTGATTTATTTGCTACCCTCCAAATAAAAAGTTTCCATATCCAGCTATAGAAAGCAAAAATATTCCTATGGCTAGACCTCCCTTACACGTAACTATTTCTCAGACCATTCATCCATTTTCCTCCAGCCTTAAGCTTTACATCGTATCTTATATATAATGTCCTAGAGTCCTCAGGAGGGTAATTCAGTCACTGCATTAGGTGTGTTGATTCAATTCTTTCTATTCACTCAGGAAACTCACAGCCTATGCCCAAGTTCTGGCATGGGCTTCCAACGCTCAGCCCTAAGCGAGAGCAGGAACCAATCCTATGGGTCTGTAGTTGGTTCCTACATTTGTCACATGGCCCTTAATATAGTTCCTTGAGTGTGCTCAGAACCATCAGGCGTGGCTCCCAACTTAGCCTCCTGACAGTCACGTGATTTTGAGATAAAAACAGCCACCCAGGAATTTTGAAAGCTAACTGCTGTTCTGAACTAAAAATACAGAGCTAGCCATCACAGAGCATGTCAAAGAAGATGTTCTATGTGACATCACATACGTGACTTGACTTTCTCACTCTTGGTGTTGCTCCCAACTCTTCTTTATTGCATTTTGTAAATCAAGCCACTTGCTCTCAGGAAGGGTGTGGATTCCAGTGAGGAAGGCTGGGTTAGAATCCGGATGGAGGACTCCTGTAGCCTTTGCATTCCGCCAACCCTCGGATTCATCTGCCTGCCTCTCTCTGGTAGATCCCCCAGTCCTCACCACTGAATTTCAGAAAATGGCAATCAAGAATAAATATCCTAATACAGTTTCCCTCTAGCAAATATGAGGAAGTCTTCCTTGATGGAAAAAAAAAATTAGGCTGTAGTGTAAGAAAAGGCAGCTGACTTATATGTGGAATATCTCCCTTGCCAGGATCCAGCCAGTATCAACTATGCCATTTTATGTACTCAATGATCTGGGAGGTCAGTACTATTTGTAGTCATTTTATATCTTATTTTTATTTTGCTATTATGGTATAATTGGCCTACGATAAGCCACACACAGTATATGATTTGATAAATATGTTATATTTGCACCCAATCAATCAAGATCATTATACATTCATCATTCCCAAAGTCTCTCTCCCCATGCCCCTAAGCACCCCTCCTCCCACCTCTTCTATCCACTCAACCCCAAGCAATCACTGATATTCCAAAACTCCGCATTAGCTTCAATGTTCTGAAATTTTACTGAAACGGAAGCACATAGTATGTACGCTTTTGTTGGTGGTGGTGGTGATGGTCTAGCATCTTTCATTCTTCACAATTGTCTTGAGATTCCTCAATTCAGCCATGTGATTTGGTAATTCATTCTTCGTCATTGCTGTATTGATAAGTAGTGTTCTGCTGTATACACGGATGCACCATAGTTTGTTTATTCATTTCCCTGTCGTGTACTTTGGAGTTTTCACAGTTTTCAGCTATTATTAATAAAGCTGTATGTCTTCATGTGAACATATGCTTTTATTTTTTTGGATACAGAGGTAGGAATGGAATAGCTGGATCATATGGTAGGTAGCTGCTTAACTTTTTTTTTTTAAGATTTATTTTATTTATTTGAAAGACAGAGCTACAGAGAGGTAGAGACGGGGGTGTGGGAGGCGAAGTCTTCCATCCGCTGGTTCACTCCCCAAATGGCTGCAATGGCCAGAGCTGAGCCGATCTGAAGTCAGGAGCCAGGAGCCTCTTCTGGGTCTCCCACGTGGGTGCAGGGGCCCAAGGGCTTGGGCCATCCTCCACTGGTTTCCTAGGTGCATCAGCAGGGAGCTGGATCGGAAGCAGAGCAGCCGGGACTCGAATCAGCACCCATATGGGATGCCGGCACTTCAGGCCAGGACTTTAACCCCCTGCACCATAGTGCCAGCCCCAGTTGCTTAACTTTCTAAGAAACTGGCAAACTGTTTTCCAAAGCTGCACAAATTTAAATTCTTCTGTGAGAGTCCTAGTTCCTCCAAATCCTCACCAACTCTTAATATAGTCAATTTTAACTTTGGTCATTTTAATAGGAGCATCAGGCTATCTCACTGTTGTTTTATCTTGCATATCCCCAGTGAGCTCAGTTGTTGAACAACTTTCCAGATGTTTGTTTATTATTTGTACAACCCTTGGTGAAGATCTGTTCATATCTTCAGCCTGCTTTTTCACTCGGGTTGCTTATTTTCTTGAGTTTTAGAGCCCTTTTTATATTCTGGATATAAATCCTTATTGGATACTGTATTAGTCTGTTTTCCATTGCTATAACTAAAGACCTGAGGCTGGATAGAGTTTAAAGAAAAGAAATGTATTTAACTCCTAGTTCTGGAAGTTCAAGAACATGGAGTCAGCTTCCGCTCAGCTCTGGTGAGGGACTCATAGTGGCTGTCTCACAGTGGCAATAGCGTGTGTGGGAGGCTAAGATCCCATGTTGAAACAAGAAGGCAAGTGCCAGGGAGGGGCCAGTCTTGCTCTTTTCATAGCAACTAACTGGAGTCCTATGGGAATTGTATCAATCCCTTCTAACAGCAGCACTCCAGGGATCCTGGACCAAGCTTCCAACACACAAACCTGTGCAACCAACCACATCAAAACCATGCAGATGGTTTATGAATACCACATCATCGTAATGACAGTAGCTTTGTATTAAATCTTGACTTCGTGTAGCGTCCATCCTCCAACCTCTTTTCAGAGTTATTTCAGTTATTCTGGATCTGCTGCGTTGCCATATAAATTTCAGAATCAGTTCATTCATTTCGAAAATTATAAAGTGCTTGTGAGATTTTGATCATGATTGATCAGTTTGTGATACATTTCTATCAGAAACACAAGAACATGGTGTATCTCTACATTTATTCAGAACTTTGATTTCTCTCAGCCATGTTTTGCAGTCTGCAGCATAAACACTTTTGTCATTTTTGACCCTAAATATTTTATATTTTGTCCTGTTAGATGGCACTTTTATTCCAATACATGATTGTTAATTAGTAATTATGTAGAGATGCAATTAATTTCATGTATTGCTCTTGCATCTACAGTCGCTTTTTCATTTCAGTGTCTTTTCTGCAGATCTCATCAAATGTCCTACATAGGAGATCAGAATCTGTAAACACACACACACCCCATAATTTTTCATACTTTCCAGTCTGAATGTCTTTTATCGCTTTCTCTTCCCTACATTATGGCCTAGGAGGTTCATACAATCTTGAATAGAAGTGGAAACCCTTGCCTTGTTCCTGAGTTTGGAGTAAAGCTCTCTGTCTTTCCAGGTATGATGCTGGCAGTAGGTTTCTCAGACAGTCTCTATCAGGTTGAGGAGTTTTGCTTCCATTTCTAGTCTGTTAAGTTTTCTCAGGAATGTTTTGGATTTGTCAAATGCTTTTTCTATTTTTATTAAAGTGATAAACTCTTTTTCCTTAACATTGTAATAATAGCATGAATTTCGCTGATTTTTGACTGTTAAGTCAAACTTAAGATAAACCCAACTTGGACATAATGAGTTACTCTTTTTATATAGTTAGACTCAATTTGCTTAGATTATGTTTAGAATTTTTGTATCTGTGTTCATAATGGATATTGATCTGTACTTTTCTTATAATGTCTCTCTTTGGTTTAGTCTACAAAGTGAATTTAAAAGCATTACCTTCTCTTCAATTTTTTGAGTTTATTTTCAAATACTATTTATTTTCCTTTAAATGTTTGGCAGAATTTAAAAGTGATACCTTCTGAGCTTATCATTTTATTTGTGGGAAGATTTTTAATTACAAACTCAATTTCTTCCATCTGTATTCTTAAGTGAGCTGGGTATTCAGTAGTTTGTGTTATTCAAGGAATTTCTCCATTCATCTAAACTATTGAACAATTCAGCATGAAGGCATCATTTGTTCTTGAAGATTCCTCATTTTAATACCCATACTGATGACACGTCCACCTCTGAATATTTGTAATATATGTATTCCTTTTTCTTTCCTAATTAACTTGACTGTGTGTTATCAGTTTTATTGACTGTCCAAATTTTTGTTTCTTCGGTCTTTTTTCCTACTTCCTAGATGTCTGTTCAGAACCTTTTATTTCTTTTATGAAGCTTACTTTAATGCCAACTTTCTCTTCTTTTTCTAGCTTCTTAAGATGAAAGTTGAAGTTACCAATTTAAGAACATTCTTCTTTTCCAGTATGGGAATTTGGTGCTATAAGTTTCCCAAACATTAATTTAACAGTGCTCCAGAATTTTTTAAATGTTGAATTTTATTAAGTTCAAACTTCCTAATTTCACTTTGAGCCATTCATTAAAATACATTATTTCTTTTCCAGTTTGGAGATGATCCATCAACCTTCCTGCAAATTGAATTCCAATACCAGAGAACACACTTGTGTGAATTGAATGTTTTTAAATATATTGATCGGGCCAGCTCTGTGGCACAGCAGGTTAAAGCCCCAGCCTGCAGCACTGGCATCCCATATGTTCGCCGGTTGGAGTACCAGCTGCTCCTCTTCCCATCCAGCTCTCTGCTATGGCCTGGGAAAGCAGTAGAAGACCTTGGGCCTCTGCACACACATGGGGAACCTGGAAGAAGCTCCTGGCTCTTGGCTTCAGATTGGCGAAGCTCTGGCCCTGTGGTCATTTGGGGAGTGAACCATCAGATGGAAGACCTCTCTCTCTCATTGGCTCTGCCTCTATGTAACTTTGTCTTTCAAATAAATAAAATAAACCTTTAAAAAAGTATATATAGAGACATTTTATGACTCAAAATACATTGGTATATGTTCTTTATGCACTTTGTTAGGTGGACTGTGGGCTGGGCCAGGCCAAAACCAGGAGCCAAGAGCTTCCTCCAGGTCTCCCACCCGGGTGGGAGCACTTGGGCCATCTTCCACTGCCTTCCTAGGCACATCAGCAGGGAGCTGGATCAGAAGTGGAGCAGCTGGGACTCAAACCAGTGCTCATATGGGATGCTGGCACTGCAGACATGTGCCTAACCCACTGTGCCACAGAGCCTGCCTCTCTCTCTTCTCTGTGGGGGACTCCAATTACATATATATTAAATTGCTTGAAGTTGTTCCACAGCTCACTAATGCTGTGTTCAAGTGTTTTTAATTCCCTTTTCTCTCTGTCTTTAATTTTAGGTAGTCTCTAATGCTGTAATTCAAAAGAATTCATCTTTTCTACCACAATGTCTAAATTTCCATTAATCCATTCTGTGATTTTCATTTCACAAGTTGTAAATTTCATCTCTAGAAGTTCAATTAGTATCTTTCCTTTTATATTCCATGTATCTAACTTTTTGAAAATGTAGGATATAGTTATGAATGTTTGGATATATTTTTCTGGTCATCTTAAAACCTTTGTAGTTTCAGGTCAAGTCGAATTGATAATTTTTTTTTGCACTCACCATGAGTTGTATTTACTTGCCTCTTTGCATGTATGGTGATGTTTTATTGGATGTCAGACACTGTGTATTTAACCTTGATACTGGATTTTTAAAATTATTATTTCTACAAATATTATTGAGCTGTGTGCTAGGGTGAAATTAAGTTACTTGAAAATAGTTTGTTCACTTTTGGTGCTGCTTTTATAATGCGAGGTGAGACAACTGGGACAGTTTTAGTCTAGAGCTAATTATTCACAGTGAGGCAAGATCCTCTGGGGTGCGCTACTAAATGCTTCTTGATTTTGAAGATCTTCTCATCTGGCTGGTAGGACTGGCGGTGCCAAGCACTGTTGCCTTTCGTCCTTTGGGGTCATTCTCTCTTTATCCTCATGCACTAATCAGTACACAGTCCCTTTCTAGACAGTAGTAACTAATGAAATATATTTATAAGTTGTTCATACATTTGTCACATGTTCCTTATTATAGTTCCCTGAGCGTATGCAGAACCGCTGGGTGTGATTCCCAAATAAGATAGCCCTATGACAAGTTGCCACATGTCTCCAGGACAAAAACAGTCACACAGGAATCTTGAAGCTTCACTCCTGTTCTACACTAAAAATACAAAACTAATCATTATAAATCACACCAAAAAGATAAATTATTTCATATGGGCTTTATATGTGCTTCAGTTTTTTCAGACACACTTTTGATTTCAAAGTCAAATCAAGAAGGAATCCTTTTGGGAATAATTTTAAACACCCAGATGAATGGGAACCATAAAATTTCCAAATGGCCTAAGCCTATTATTTAAAGTACTTACTTAAAAGATGGCACTCTGCTTTAAACCACATCCCAGTTCCCTTAGCCAGGAAGAAGTAATATTTTCCATAAGGGAGATAAGATTAAAAGCTCACAATTAGCTCCTGACCCTTCCACAAGAGATGAACATAAGCCAAATGGGTCAATATGTATTCAGACTATATTTGAAAACAAATTATAGGGGCCGGCACCATGGCTCACTTGGTTAATCCTCCGCCTGCAGCGCCAGCATCCCATATGGGCATCGGGTTCTAGTCCCAGTTGCTCCTCTTCCAGTCCAGCTCTCTGCTGTGGCCCGGGAGTGCAGTGGAGGATGGCCTAAGTACTTGGGCCCTGCACCCATGGGAGACCAGGAGGAAGCCCCTGGCTCCTGGCTTCGGATCAGCATAATTCTGGCCGTAACAGCCATCTGGGAGGTGAATCAGCAGAAGGAAGACCTTTCTCTCTGTCTCTCTCTTACTGTCTAACTCTCTGTTAAATAAATAAAATAAATTAAAAATTTTTAAAAGAAAACAAATTATAGTAATTCTGTTTCTATTTGCATAATCTCTGCAGCATAGTGTGTATCGACAATTGTTTGTTCAATAAATTAATAAGTTATCAGGGAGCCGGTGCTGTAGCATAGCAGGTAAAGCCATCACGTTCAGTGCTGGCATCCCTCATGGGTACCAGTTCGAGTCCTGGCTGCTCCACTTCTGATCCAGCTCTCTGCTGTGGCCCGGAAAAGCAGTAGAAGATGGCCCAAGTCCTTGGGCTCCTGCACCCACGTGGGAGACCAGGAGGAAGCTCCTGGCTCCCGGCTTTGAATCAGCACAGCTCCGGCAATTGTGGCCATCTGGGGAGTAAACCAATGGATGGAAGATTCTCTCTCTCTCTCTCTCTCTCTCTACTTCTCTGTAACTCTGCCTATCAAATAAATAAACAAAATTTTTAAATAAAAACTATAAATAAATAAGTATCAAAGAAAAGTTCTCTTCACTTGAATTGTAGTCATTGAATATTACAGACATGATGAAATATCATGAGTTTACTTAAGAATATAGTTTGTTATTGGGGGGCCAGCACTGTGGCATAGTAGGTTAAACCTCCGCCTGTGCTGCCAGCATCCCATACGTGTGCTGGTTCAAGTCCCAACTGCTCCATTTCTTTTTTTATTTTATTTTATTTTATTTTATTTTATTTTTGACAGGCAGAGTGAGACAGTGAGAGAGAGAGAATGAGGCAGAGAGAAAGGTCTTCCTTTTTCTGTTGGTTCACCCCCAAAGTGGCCGCTACGGCCAGTGCGTTGCGGCCGGTGCACTGCACCGATCCAAAGCCAGGAGCCAGGTGCTTCCTCCTGGTCTCCCATGCTGGTGCAGAGCCCAAGGACCTGGACCATCCTCCATTGCACTTCCGGGCCACAGCAGAGAACTGGACTGGAAGAGGAGCAACCAGGACAGAATCCAGTGCCCCAACCGGGCGGAGGATTAGCCTAGTGATCCGCGGCTCCAGCCTGCTCCATTTCTGATCCAGCTCTTTGCTTATGGCCTGGGAAAGCAGTGGAAAATGGCTGAAGTGCTTGGGCTGCTGCACCCAGGTGGGAGACCTGGAGGAAGCTTTGCTTTGGATCAGCCCAGCTCCGGTTGTGGCCATTTGGGGAGTGACCCAGCAGATAAAAGATTCTCTCTCGCTCTCGCTCTTGCTCTCACTTTCGCTGTGTGTGTGTGTGTGTGTGTGTATGTCTCCCTCTCTCTCTCTCTTTGTAACTCTGCCTTTCAAATAAGAAAAATAAATCTTTAAAAAAATGTTGGTGGTCAATTTTTAACAGCTTTTTTCCCCAATATAAGCGTCAGGAGCAGGCATTTGGCCTAACTATTGAAATGCTGGTAACATGCCCATACTGAGGCCAGCGTTGTGGTGTAGCAGGTAAAGCCACCACCTGAGATGCCAGCATCCCATATGGGCACCAGTTCCTGTCCCGGTTGCTCCACTTCCAATCCAGCTCCCTGCTAATTGCCTGGGAAAAGCAGTGGAGGATGGCCCAAATGCTGGGTCCTTCCCACCCACATGGGAGACCCAGATGAAGCTCCTGGCTCCTGGCTTCAGCCTGGCCCAGCTCTAGCCATTGTGTCTCTTTCTCTCTCTCTCTCTGTAACTGACTTTCAAAATAAATAAATCTTTTTTAAAAAAAATGTCCATGCCCCACATCAGACAGAATACCTGGGTTTAATCCCTAGCTTTGCTAATGCAGACCTTAGGAGCCAGAGGTGACGGCACAAGTAGCTGGGTCACTGCCATCCATCTGGGAGACCCAGACTGAGATCTCCACTCCCAGCTCCTGCCCAGCCCAGCATCCACAACTGTGGACATTGGAGACATGAACCAGCAGATGGAAGCACTCTCTGTCTCCCTCTGGTTCTTGAATAATTTAATTAAGATTTTAAAAAATATATTCAATGTGGGCCAGCATTGTGGCAAAGTGGATTAAGCCGTTGCCTGCGACATCAGCATCTCACATGAGCACCAATTCAAGTCCCGACTGCTCCACTACTAGTCCAGCTCCCTGCTAATGCACCTGGGAAAGCAGTAGAAGATGGCCCAAGTGTTTAGGGTCCCCTGACAACCATGGGGAAGCCCCAGATAGAGTTCCAGGCTCCTGGCTTTGGTCTGGCCCCACCCTTGCCATTGCAGACATTTGGGTAGTGTACCAGAGGATGGAAGCTCATTCTCTCTCGCTCTCTCTCGCTCTCTCAGTCTCTGTCTCACCCTCTCTCCCCGGTAACTCTGCCCTTCAAGTAAATGACTTAATTTTTTTTCAAAAAGATATTTTGGGGTAGCCTGCTGACCAAAGTGCCTTTCATAAGGTTCTTCTCTCTCCAGATGTTACTGGGATGCTGGGTGAGTGGCAGCATCGTGGAACCATTCGGCCCCTAGGCTTTACCCAACCAGAGTCACTTGTGAACCATCTCCTAAGGGCTGGAGAGCATCTCTTTTTGCCAATATGCCCTGCATTGACTACTGCTCTGATAACAATTGGCTCTCATTTCCTAAGCCAAACATAAGATCGCAAAACTCTTCTGGGGAAACAGTTAAGACTCCATCACATTTTATCAATCCTACTCATTCGGTAACATGCATCTAACCATGTCTACTCCCTAGATGTGGCATAGACAGAGGGAGTTCAAGAGGCTGAGAATCCATGGGACCCCCAAAACTGAAAAAAGGAAATAAAAGCAAGCCACAAGGAAGCCGGAACAGAAGCTGATTAACCAAAGAAGACAAAAAAGAAGGAGGAGGAGGAGGAGGAGGAGGAGGAGGAGGAGGAGGAGGAGGAGGAGGAGAAGGTTTGATTGCTCTTACAAAGACCTCTCAGGTATTAAATCTATGGGTATACACCCATTTATGTCCCAGTAAAGAGGATTCAATAGGACACAAGACATTTTCTAAGCATCATTTGTTCTTTTAGCCCAGTGAATGACATCGTCACTAAGCTGTTGGACCCTTGAAATATGTCACAAGTCCACAATAGATCAACTTCTGGAATTCCATTGTCTGTTCCCTTGGACTCTCCAGAGGGGAGGAGAGGAAACATGGTGGTCTCCATTCTGTTAGTTTAAAAAAAAAATGCAAAACTTATTTAGCACTAAAATTGAGCCCATTTACCTAAACTGCATCATCAGATTGAAGGACATCCCTTCAAAATGCTTAAAATACTTAAAATAATAGGAACTAAATAATAGGACCTGCTTAATATATGTGTCCTCATACATTAAGATGAGTAAAATGAGCAGTTGAATAATAGTGACGTTCATGGAAAATTGCCAAAGTTGTCCTGATTGCCTTAGAATATGGGGCTTCTAGTCCAAAATTGTCTTCAGTAGGTAGTGTATGCCATGCCCATAGAATCATGGACACCCAACTAGTCCCAGGGTTTAAGACACACGTTCTCCAACTTTATTTTCTCTGCACAAGCACCACCTCATGTTATATGTGAGAGTACTTAAAAAAAACTTGTGGGAAAATAATAAAAGCTTATTTTGGTGCAAAAAATTGTGAAATCTGTGCATTTTTTCATAATATACATTTTCTGTGAACTTCTTAGACCCTCATATGCAAGGATTTGCTGTGCCAAAATAAACTTTCATTTTCCATAAACTTTTTGACAAACCTTCACAGCACTCTCCCAGTACATGTTTACCAAAAGAATGAACTGGACATTTCCACAATTATATCTCCACTTCTTTTGTTCTTGTGTTGCGGATTTTGCCTATGATGTGGTAAATGTGAGAGGAAAAATAAAAACTGAATAGTTTTAACAAAAAAACAGTAGCATCACTTCCTCTGGAGAGAAACCAAGAGTAACAAGTGAATATTGTGAATGAGGCCACAGGTTAAGATCAGGGCGAGAGGGCTGCTCTGACTTCAAGTCTGCGGTTCTGATCATCTCCATGAACCAATGCCCCTCCACAAGGCAGGAAACCCTGCAAGACCAGAACTGGCCAGTCGGCCACCTCCTTCTACGCCCTCCAGCTCTGCCTCGGTCACCTGGCAAACATCGGTAAAACGACAAAGCATTTTCTTGCTACTTGGACAATTCCAGAAAATCCACATCTCATTTGTCCAAAAGTCCTACTGATTCTTTGCATTTCACCTGAGACAGTGCTACTCTGCACATCCTCATCTGGACTGTGTGTGTCTTACATTCCCCTGCCCTGGTCCTCTCCAATATTGTCCATCACAATATCCCATGATGCCTGTTTGCTTCACCTCTGTGAGTACCCATCTTCTTCATCTCTGATGCCAGCTCCAGCTCCGTGTGATAGAATAAAGGGAGCAGGGGGGAGGGTGAAGAGAAGAAAAACCAGAAGGGAAGAAGGGAGGGGAGGATGAGCGTGCTCAGCCACACAGAGACCTTTAGAATAAAGCCTCCCTCTCAAAGAGCAGTTGTAATTCCACTATCTTCACAGCCTATGAAAAGCCTTCTCATTATTAGTAAGAACCAGAAATCCTAAGAGCTGTCACAAATGCTGTGCACATGCGTATGCTAGCAGCCAGAGGCGACAGCCAGGTGGAGCTTACAGACTGCTTTGCAACATCCCACAAAATGGTGAAGGAAAAGCCCGCATGAGTGGCTTTCAAAATAAGTCTCTCCAAGCTGGGCCATGAACATTGGCCATGATGCATGGGGAGAGCAGAACCAATGTTTACTTTTAACTCCTTAGCTCCCGGAATTCCTGGCTAAGTCTACTAATACCAATGGAAATCATAACTAAAAACATAAACATAAAAGACCTTCCACAGGGGACAGGAGGAAAAAAAAAAAAAAACAGAAAGTGCCAGTGCCTTGGGCAATTCAGATATACAGTATGCCACAAACTGTTTTAATTAAAATTAAGTTTCTAGGATAGAAGCTGGAATTTAGGTGGAGTATAATGAGAATTCTAAGAATTTTCTCTTTTACCATTAACCAAAATAGCCAAGAGGCTTCAGAACAGTTTGACCCAAGCACCAGATGTCCTCATTTCCACAGCTAGTGGACAATTTAGCAAGGGAGGCTTCCAGAGGACTTCAAAAACATTCATGGAAGTGGAAGGAAACTATATGTTTATTTGGGTATACACACAAAAAAATGTGAAAGCCATGCAGTCTTTCATAATATGCATCTTCCCTGGGATACTCATTTTCCCTTTCTTCTCAAAGAAGATTACAGAAGACTATTTCTCATTTCTGCATGTTTCTCTCTGGTGAGGAAAAGATCACATCAAAAACTTGCTAAACATACACAGGAACACAGAGGTACACCGAGTAAAACACACAAAAAATCACACTGTCCATATGTTTGCCCCCAAACTCTGTGGCCAGGGTCATTTTACAAACCTGAGTCCCTGAATTTGGGGCTGTGTATTGGAATAGGCAGGGGCAATTTATTATCATTCCTCCTCACAACACCTCTAAGAAAATATCAGTGTTCACATGTGAAATGCCTACAGATACATGTGGGCATCGTGTAGTGTGGCGCACACACACACACACACACACACACACACGAGGGGAGCTTCTGAATCCATCTGGCATCCCCCCCCCCATCCCCACCATTTATTTCACTGCTCTTTCATCCAAGGGATGAGCAGTGCACTGAAATTTGGCACGTCTCAAGGTCAGGTGATGCTGCAAACAGAATGTGACCGCAAACGATATGTCTCTGTCCATTCTCCCATCCACATAAAGATGCACACAACACACACCCACCACATTTTGCTTGCTGCAAGTTCAGAAATCTTCATCCCAGAGGATTACTCGCTCCTTCCCCAATGCCTACAGAAACCACAAGCCCTCAACACACACACAGCTGTAAGAGCAAGGAAAGTGTGCTTTTCAATTTCCAGTGGTTCCTGTAGGCACAGCACCTAAAGCAGTTCCAAAATGGACATCAAGTTAAAAAAAAAATACCAATTTTCAAAAGTCTGTAATTATGTATTTACACAAATTACATAATCCTGTATGTATTTACATACAATTACAGATTATCAAGCAAAATAACACAAGCTTGTAGTGTTAACGAGATGAAATAGAATGAGAATACCATCAACAGGACCTGGCAGGGCAGGCCCCCAACACTGACCTCTCAAATCCTTCCACACTGCATGACAGATGGGAAGGGGGTTCGGTCCATGCCCAGTCAACTTTTGCAGTGCCAATGCTGGCACCAAGAAGATCATGGTTTGGCTCTCTGGGCGTCTGTCTATGAAGCTGGAACTACCAGCTCCACAGTGGCTCCGGCTGCCATCCAACAGACTTTGGGTCTCATTAGGACACGAACCTGATGTGAAGCCATGGGCTGGGGACGACTCACTCTACTGCCCAACAGCACAAAGCCCGTGCCTGGACCCTGAGCCACCTACTCTCTCAGAACACCTATTTACACAAATTGCATAAGTCAATATTTATTTATTTACAATCATTACAATTTATTGTATCAACTGCCAAAAGCATATAACATTTTTGCTCTTCTTTAAAAAAAAAATAAAAGGTCTCAAAACAAAATAACTCCAAAAGTAGACGTTAAAGTAGCATTTGCTAGGAATGCACAGAGATTTTAGTCTTTGTCACAATTCTTTTCCTTTTAGACTGATTATCCAGAGACTCGTGCTACTTTAAGATTACTTTTGGCTGTCTTCTAAAATGAATTTCTTCAGTGCTAAATAGTATACCTAGGACATCCTAGAAACTTGATTCATCCCTGTGGTCAAATGTTTAATGGTTTTCTGGCAAAAAACTTAGATGCCTTTTAGAAAAAAAAAAAAAAAAAAACTAAAGCCTGAATATGTCTGTAGCAGCAGCAAAAGGTTAAATAATAAATAAGAGTACTTCTCAGAATTCAGAATTAAAAGCAGTTTCTGTTCAGAAAGCAAAAAAAAAAAAAGAGAGAGAGAGAGAGAGAGAGGGAGAGAGAGAAGAAAGAAAATCCAGAAAGTAAATGAAGAGGACATTCTGCCCTTTATCATAAATCAACTGTTTCATATTGCTTCTGTCCCCTCCACCCAAAATATTTCTTAATTCCAAATCTTAGAGTTAGTTTTCCTTAATGCGTATCAGTAGGACAGCACTCCCACGTAGTCCACCTTCACCACGGAAAGGCTACGTGTATGCGCTCACGGCAGTTAGTCATGCGCTCCTGGTTCATAACCACTTTAACTCACCAGTGACACACTTTTATTTGTCGTAGAGAATGTGCATCAGAGCAAAACAAAATTGGAAGATTAAATTTTAAAATTAGTTACACAAATCCCAACACATTTTTAACTGTCACTTTCAATTCCCCAACATAACCGGAGAGTGTGCGTTATAAATGGGCAACAATTTGTTTGAAATTCTTTTCTCTTAAATATTGCTTTAAGAATTTGGCTCTTTTCACCTTTAGTAAGAAATCGTGTCCCTTGCTCCAGAGCAAGGTCCAAAATTATTGCTTCAAAGGAAATATGTTTTCTTAGGCTTCTCAGCATAAAGTCTTATAAAAGCCTTGTAGAAGATATTCTACACAGTGACCTCCCCTCTTAAAAATAAAAAAAAAAGAGAGTGCTTATGAAGACCATGTTTAAAAACACAACACATCCAACAACTATAATATGTTCCCCCTCATTGTCATTATTGATATAGATTTATTAGTTTCATTTTGCAACATTTATTTTAAGAATGTAAGCAATAGCACTTGACGGGTGCTATTACATAATTACGACAGTTCACACCAAAAGCCATTCTCTATAAAAGATGTTACAATGAACCCCTACGGTACTTGCATAATTTCATATTTGATAGCCAACTGCACAAATAAAAAGTTTACAAGAATGATCCTATTAATCTCTTGTCTTTCCCCATTCCCTCTTAAAAAAAAAAAAAAAAAAAAAAAAAAAAAAAAAAAAAAAAGCTTGCACTATGTGTAAGCTTTTTTCTCTCTCTCTCTCTCTCTTTTCTTGAGAATTTTAAATCAGTAGGAGGTTTGATGGGAGTCCCGCCACTCTGGAGGTGGGCTGAAAGAGAAGTGCAGTTACTGTTTAGCTTTGGTCTATTCTGTGACTGCCCCAACCCTCAGATTTTCCAACCGTGAAGTTACAATGATGGAGTCCCTTAGGAGAGAGGAAATATTACACACACAGAATAAAAGGTTGAGACCCAGTTTATCTTTAATCCTCTGGGATAAGCTATGAAACAAGCAGTCTGAAGAGTGAATACTCAGTGTCATGAGCGATGTGCATAAGTTTACAATAATACGGGCACAAAATAGATTGTCGCCTTTAGTACATTGGGGGTCGTCAGAGCTCCTCGTATCCATGCACCGTGAGACCTCCTCGCATGAACTGACCACAGGTTCATAGCGGACTTTTCCATTTAATGCTTACAGAGCCTAAAGCTTCCAAAATGCCTATCTGGCCTGTACATATTTCATTAAAAATAAACTCTATATAATAAATAAATATATAAAATAAATAAAATGTTGCCTTTGGAATTTCTATAAATAAATTTAACTTTTTTTTCTTTTTTTTTTTTTTTTTTACTAAGAGGTCTTTGCTTTAAGTTCACTGGGATGACACCAGTGAGAATTAACTGAAAAAAGTCTTTTACGTAAGAACTGCACCCTCCATGCCTTTGAAAATGCAGCAGACCCTTGCGCAGGCCACCAGCCAGCATCCTGATGAGTCGAAGTATGGCAGCTGTGCTGATATAGGATGAAGTACAACTGATCAAAAATTTAAAAGCGTGTCTATTTCCCAGCATGCATCAGGCCGTGGTCCTCTCTGCTCTCCCCCTGCGCCTCACCCACGCACCCATTCACTCACACACACACACACACACACCCCTCACACTCACGCCTTCTTGCACACTAAATCAAGCAGGGGGCCCTCGGCAGCCCTCCGGGGGGATGAGCCTTTAAGTGCAGAACAAAATCAGCATGTTCCCATCCAATGCTCCATCAGACATTACGCATGCGACAAAGTTTGGCAACAGTGGAGCTGAGGTGACGACACAGCTAATCAATAAGAACCCACTGCATGAAACCTTTATAGTGGTTACTTTTTTTTTTTTTAAGGGCTCAAGTGAAGAAATTGTCTTTGTCAACTTTGGCTTAGAATATCCTTATATAGTTCAGGTACTTTGTCGGGGTCCACTGGTCTAGGTAAAAAATGGGTGAATTTCTGGTGCCGTTTAGTCCTCGTGCCTTCTCGAGGGGTGCCGTCTTTATTTAATGCAACATAGTATCGCCTTCCAGTGTCCACGTGTTTGTACAGGTTCGATGAGTAGGTGTTATACCAGTTTTCTTCAAACTGTTCTCTGAATACACACTCTTGGGTTAGTTTTTCCTGTTAAGAAAAGAAAAGAACAGAAATAAGTACCCTGCAAAATTAGCTACTTTCTGCAATTAGCTGCAACGTAGGACAGGTTGAGGATCCCTTATCTGAAATGCCAGAACCATTGTAGATCTCTGGTATTTTTTCATTTTGAAGAGTTTGCCTATAAGTAATGAGATATCTTGGGCAGGGGACCCAAGTTTTAATATGAAATTCATTTGCATTTCATAGACACCTTGTATACACACCATGAAGGTAACTCTATACGGTACTTTTAATAGTTTTTGTGCATGACACAAAGTTTCCTGGAGTGGAACTGTCCACCTGAGATGTCAAATCAGTGCTCAAACATTCAGACTTGGGAACATTTTAGGTCTCAGGTTTCTGGACTAGAGATGATCAACCTATATAACCCTCATGAGAAAATGCTGATTTGTAACCCACTTTAGTCCCTTAAACACATTTTGCAAACACTTCTGAACTCGACCAATCTAACAGCGTTGTAACTCCCCTTTTATAATCACTCTTCTCCACACTTTCCCATGGAACGCTTCCAGATGCCAATGATGGGGTGAGGCACGCGCAAAGGACGAGGAAGGCGCTGGGTCATTCTCGGTTTTACTGTGGCAATTAGCTGGTGATCTGGACGGGCACCTCTGTGCCAAAGCCAAAGGCTCAGGTAATGCTTCATCTTTAAAGCGTTTTTTCCAAATGCTTCTCCGTAGACCGACACAAGCAGTACCGCCAGGGATGCCGGGGCCTTCTGCCCTTCTGCTCTCTGAGAGCAGATTTCAGGCTTCAGTGTGCAGTAGAATTACCCAAGGTGGTTTTTTTCAAAATGCATATTTCTGACCTCCAACGCTTTCAAATTCTGATCCAGAAATTCCTGCATTTTTAGCAGGCCCCTGGGAGAATCCTGGCGCATAGAATGATCAGTGTACCTTTTTTAATATTTATTCATTCATTTTTATTTCTTTAAAAGGCTAGGTGACAGAGAGAGAGAGCGTGCCAGATCATCTCTCTGCTGGTTCACTCCCCAAGTGCCTACAACAGCCAGGGCTGGGCCAAGCCAAAGTCAGGAGCCAAGAACTCCATGCAGGTCTCCCAGGTGGGTGGCAGGGACTCAGTATCTGACCCCTCCCCTGCTGCCTCCTGGGAAGTTACCTTAGCAGGAGCAGGACTCTGGGAGGCAGGCATTCCAGTGGCAGCTTAACCTGCTGAGCCACAATGCCTGCCCCTCAGTCTACATTTTAAAGGACACTGTTGTCCCTCAGAACCCTGCAGGGACTGATTCTAGAACCCCCAGAACCTTCCTCCCCCACAGATACCAAAAGCCACATTATAAAAGTCCCTTATAGAAAAATGACCTAGTATTGAAACAGAATCCACACATATCTTCCCATAGAATGTAGGTCATTTCTAGATGACTTACAGTAGCTGACACAATGCAAAGGCTGCATAGAAATTGTTAGACAGTACTGTTTAGGGGATAACGACAAGGAAAGAAAGTCTGCACATGTTTAGTACAGATGACATTTTTCCTCAAATTTCAACTGAAATTTCCATCCTCAGTTGGTTGAATCCACAGATTCGGAGCCATGGACAGAAAGGGCCACCTGTAATATTTCCGATGACTGAGTGGATTTCCTTGAATACAAAGAAATAAAACAAATATTCAGGCCCCATAATTCCCTTCAAGCTATAAAGGTGAAGAGCCCGCCACTTTCTCGGGCACACAGCCACAAGAGGAAAGCCACACTTGTTCTCACATTCCAAGAGCCAGAAGGTTTTCCATCTTCCAAAGCATCTTACACTTCTCCAACTGAGCTGTACGAAAGCCAGGGACCCTAACACTTAACCCCACAGCCCAGGGCTCCTGCAGCTGTGCTACCTGCAGGCAGGAATGACCAGAAATGATATGCATGCCACAGCCCAAAGCCAGGAGCACAGGCCAGGCAGAAATGAATGTGTCTGAGGTGACCCCTGGAGGAACAAGGCAACAGGATTTACTGCCCTTGGTGCTCTACTCAACACTCAACTGAAACTTCCAAAGTCAATACCTTCCTAGATGGTGCTTTTAAAAAATGACACTAGCACCCTGGCACTGTGGCATAGAGAGTAAAGCCGCCGCCTGCAGTGCCAGCATCCCATATGGGCACCAGTTTGAGACCCAGCTGCTCTACTTCCAATCTAGCTCTCTGCTATGGCCTGGGAAAGCAGTAGAAGATGGCCCAAGTCCTTGGGCCCCTGCACCTGAGTGGGAGACCCAAAGGAAACTCCTGGCTCCTGGCTTCAGATCAGTTCAGCTCCGGCCGTTGTGATCCAGGGAGTGAACCAGCAGATGGAAGACCTCTCTCTCTCTTTTTCTGCCTCTGCCTCTCTGTAACTCTGGCTTCCAAATAAATAAATAAATAAATCTTAAAAAAAAAAAAAAAAAAAAAAACAGTAAAATGACAAACATGGACTTTGCTATGGCACTTTACATGAATAAGAAAACAAATGCCATTGGCCTTCCATATCCATGCATCTGGGGTTTTAAGCTATCTTGGATTGAAAATAATCAAGAAAGAAAAATTGTGTCTGTCGTGGTGAACATGTAGACTTTTTTCTTTGTCATTTATTCCCTAAACAAGACAGTGTAGCAACTATTTGCATACAATTTTCATTTTATTAGGAATAAGTAATCTGAAGATAATTTAAAATATAGGGGAAAGGGACCAGCACTGTGGCATAGTGGGTAAAGCCACTGCCTGCAGTGCCAGCATCCCATATGGGCATCGGTTCAAATCCCACCAACTCCACTTCCGATACAGCTCTCTGCTATGGCCTGGGAAAGCAGTGGAAGATGGCCCAAGCCCAAGTGGGAGACCGGAAGAAGCTCCTGGCTCCTGGTTTCGAATCAGCACAGCTCTGGCCATTACAGCCAATTAGGGAGTGAGCCAGCAGATGGAAAACATCTCTCTCTCTGCCTCTCCTTCTCTCTCTGTGTAACTCTGACTTTCAAATAAATAAATCTTAAAAAAAAATAAGTAGGGGAAGATGTGCTAAGCTTCTATGCACAGTATTACACCATTTTCTACAAGGGACTTGAGTATCTATCTGCATTTGGGTATCTGGGAATCCTGGAACCAAACCACAAGAGATTACTGCAAACAAACGCTCACAAGGGCAGCTGACCTTCTTCCATTTCTCTCGCTCAGAAAGCTTTCTACATCCCCAAAATATAGATGTCCTTTTAACGTGTACGCAATAGAGAACACACTTTAGTATGCTGAATTCACAGCTGTCACTTGGGTAACCACCTGTCATCTCCCTCTGCTTATGGACTAAGTCAAGAGGGCAAAGAGGAGAAAGGAGGAACATTTGACAAAACCAATCGATTGTCCAGCACAGGGCTGATGTCTCTGTCTCTTCCCTTAAAAGGCTTCAAACACACTCCACAGCTCAGGGGCTCCTGCACATCTCAGGTAGGTGCTCTTCCAACGGGTTAAAGCACCAAGCAGGTTTTCAACAAAATAGCACCTCACTGGACACACTTTTGCTGCAGCAGGGGAAAGCAGAGGGAAACAGCAATTCATGAGTCAAGAACCACAATGAGGTGGAAACTTTACACTGCTGCTGCTGGGTCCACAGGGACAAAACGCAGAGAACCTGAAGTTATTCCACAGTTCCACGTGCACCTGGACTACTATGGCCAGTTGGAAGGACTAAGAGAAGCCACCCTGCAGAGCAGGGGGCAACCCTTGTCCTCCTCTGTGCACGCGGAAAGAACCCGCCCCCTCGCCCCGAGGGATTTCTCTCCTCTCTCCCACCCTGAGGAAACTTACAAAGCATGTTAAAGGCATTACAGGCTATTTCACTCTTTACTTCCATCTACATAACACATAGTCCCCCGCACTGGCAAGAGTATTCCTGGCTAGAAATGGCTGCTTTGGGTTTGCCATCATTAAATACATTTTCTAAACAAATTAATGTGCATTTCGTTTTCCATTAATGAAATGGGCCAAAGTAGGGGACTGGATGCTGAGCCTTCAGTTGGAGAAAGGACAGGAAAAGCTAACTCAGCTTTAAGATTCCCTTTTCTCGTCAGGGAATCGTGTCTCTAGATCAACACTAGGAAATGTGTTTCTACTCTTAAAAACGAGAGCATTCGCTCCTTTCTGTGGAGCCGAGAGTTAGGCGCTATTAGTATTTCCTTTGTATCTAGAGCACACCTGTAGCAAGGCAGCCTTTCTTGAGCCAGGGACACCTCAGCAGAGGAAGGCCGGGTTACAGGGCGCAAAGGGGTTGGCTGTGGAGGGAGAAGCCTTCCCAGAGGCCAGCTTCACCCCTTGCTCAAGGGAGGACATTTACAGCTGCGTGTGTCACCTCGCCGCATCTCACACGCCTCATCCTACACACAGGTTAGTGTGGAGCACACGTCCCGAGTCAGGAAATCCGAAGGTGTCACAACCCACGCCTTTTAAGCTATCAGAGCATTTGGGATTGCCAATTTTCAGATTCTGGATGCTCAGCTAGGAAGGGCTACACAGACACCACAAAGTCTGAACCGCTTCTGTCCTGACCCTTTCGGGATGAGGGATCTGTCTGTAATACGCATGTCGGGACAGGGTTGTGATCCTCAGGGAACGGGGCTGAGTGCCAGGGAAGCCCGTGGGAAACAGCCGAGTCCTCTTGATAGGGAATGCCATCCCAGTACCGGAACACACCTCCAGTTAAATACACCGGGCATGGAGGCTCCCTCCTGCGGCAGCCACACACGAAGGAGCCTTCCATTTCTCCCCACCCACCCAGTGAGGCTGGGGAGGGGGTCTCCCTTGGGGAGGCTCTGGGGAGGGTCGAATTTGCAGGCTACAATCACGAATGAAGGGCAGTGACCCTTCTCAGAGTCACATGAGGGGGCCTCTGGAAGTTAGTGGAGAGTGAGTAATGTGAAAACATAGTGCGTGGATTTCAGAATTTTTTGGCACCAAAATAAATATCTTTAAAGTGCCTTTTTTTTTTTCCAGGAATTTTGGAAGCATCCTCATATATGCTTCCTTTTGTGTTGCCAAGGAAGGAAGGAAGGAAGGAAGGAAGGAAGGAAGGAAAGGAGTGAGCCACTTTTCATTCTACAGGAGGCAAAGTGGGAAGAAAAATAAAAAGCATGAGAAAATTCAGCAGTGGTGGAGGCATCATCTTAAAATGGAACACGAATTTGTCTTCAGTGTTTTCAAAAGGACTCTCATTCTACATTGTTTTTAAACTTTTTTTTTTTTTTTTTTTTGACAGGCAGAGTGGACAGTGAGAAAGAGAGACAGAGAGAAAGGTCTTCCTTTGCCGTTGGTTCACCCTCCAATGGCCGCTGCAGCCGGTATGCTGCGGCCAGCGCACCGCGCTGATCCAAAGCCAGGAGCCAGGTGCTTCTCCTGGTCTCCCATGGGGTGCAGGGTCCAAGCACTTGGGCCATCCTCCACTGCACTCCCTGGCCACAGCAGAGAGCAGGCCTGGAAGAGGGGCAACCGGGACAGAATCCGGCGCCCTGACCGGGACTAGAACCCAGTGTGCCGGCGCCGCAAGGCAGAGGATTAGCCTATTGAGCCGCGGTGCCAGCCTTCATTCTACATTGTTTTTAAAGAATACCAAAAAAAGGCCGGTGCTTGGGCCTTGCACCCCATGGGAGACCAGGAGAAGCACCTGGCTCCTGGCTTCGGATCAGCGTGGTGTACTGGCCGCGGCAGCCATTGGAGGGTGAACCAACGGCAAAGGAAGACCTTTCTCTCTGTCTTTCTCTCTCTCACTGTCCACTCTGCCTGTCAAAAAAAAAAAAAAAAAAAAAAAATGGCTCGTTGAGACACCAGTTAGGACACCTGGGCTTCACACTGAAGCACATGGGTTCAACCCCCAGCTCCAATTCTTGACTCCGGCTTCCTGTTAGTGTGGACCCTGAGAAGCGGCTGTGATGGCTCAAGTAACTAGGTTCCTGCCATCCCATGGCCTGGCCTGCGTTGCCAGCTCCCAGCGTGGGAACCAACCCCCTACACCCCAGCCATTGTAGGCATCTGAGGAGTGAACTGGCAGATGGGAGCACTTGCTCTCTCTTTTTTCTCTCCCTTTTCTTCTCGAATAAAAATTGTTTAAAAGAACATTAAATAATCCTTTAAAAAAAAAGTTGAATAAGTTTAGAAATTGAGCTGGCTTTTTCCACTGCTCAGTGGTCACGGCCCTGTTTCTCTAGCAGGCCGTGGCAACATCATTTATTCACACATCATACAAATTTCCAGGCCAGCCAGAAAATAAAGTGAATCATTCCACTGAAGACAGCATAATCCACAGCAGCATTTTTTTATGATGGTTAAGAGTTCAAAGGTTTCATACACAATGGGCTATATAACTTCAGTGAGCAAGTTAAATGAGATTGTGCAGACAACACGCGCACAACCACTGGTACAATCCAGCTCCTGTAATTACATCAGTTATGCCACTCCGATAACTCTGCATAACTCAAAAATGGGAATTATCATTAAAAATTATAGGATTTGTATGTTTTTATCATAAATAAATGTTAAATGTTTGAAATGATAAATATATTTACTCTGACTGGACATGATACAATGTATACATGTACTGAAACATCACATAGTAGCCCATAAATATGCACAACTGCTATGTCTATTAGAATATTTTTAAAAGATTAAAGATTATATTACTTTTCCATACCATATACATGCTTTTAAATAGTTTTTTCCTCTTATTTGGGATTATGTCAATTTGTGATTTTTGGTTTACATAGTCAGAATAGCAAAATTTATGGAACTAATATTTTTATGACTATACATCAATACTCAGTGATAAAATACTTAACTGAGGTAAATGTGCTGTTGTTACACACAATAGCACTTCAAAGAACTTGTAGAAAACAGAATTAAAAGATTGTGGCATGAACAATTTCAAAATCTATGTAGTTTTTTCATAATACACATTTTTCCACAAACTTTTTTAAACATCCCTGACATTTCTACTACAAAATTATTTTTCTAAATAAAAAATAAGTAAATGAATGCAAATTAGGTCAGCAAAAAATATATTAACCTGTCTTACTACATATGTGCAGGACTAGGAGAATCATGTGCCTGAAAATAAACTACACACTTTGGAATTATAGAACGCAGATGTTTTACAACTCAGCACATGTTTCCAATGCAGACACTTTATAGAGTATTCCACTATAAAGTGATCAATTTTTGTTTTATTGTATTTCCATGTTTTAATTTTTTTAAGATTATTTAACTATAGCTGTTTATGGCATACCTATCTTTGAACTGATAGATTATATCACTAGGTTTGGGTGGAGAATGTGGATTTAATTCAAAAGCCTACTAAAGTCCATGCTTTGGAACAAAATCTGGTGACGGTTAGCAACTATGGAAACCCCTTTTCACTTTAAACATCAACTTCTGAGCAGTGGGAAAAACTGAAATTACAACTTCAAAACTATTACCAATCCTTTTAAAAACCAAAGTATGAGATAACAATGTGAAAATGACAGTGTGGTCCAAAGAATGCTTAGGAATGTTCTAAGACATACAAACAGATACTGACCTAAAATACTAATTTGAAAATATGTCATCCACACGGGCAGTGTTATGCCCAATGAGATCTACTGTCATTTAAAAATGAAAGCAGTATGGTTTCAAAACTCAAAAGTCAGCAGTAGTTCCCACTGAGAAGTATAGACTCACATCATGCTGCCATTTTAAATCATTATTCCCGTAGTAATGAACATAAAGTGTCCCTTTAACCATACCACCCCAATGGTTGCATTTTTTCCATCCAACGGATTGCTGAAACTCCCTGCTACTTCAACATAAACTACGGGAATGTGTAAACTCATGGTCACGGTCTGTGACTATACTAAGGTCGACTTAGCTGTTAGAGAACCCAAATAGTTAATGAGTTAATGATTTTCACGCAATCATTCATTCTCAATGCTACTGTTTATCACAGTCATGGTATTTAAACGTCCCTTAACCACAGTCGCTTGTACAGGTGTACTCTTCCTCATTAATAATCTAGCAGGAAAGCCTTAATGGGAGTTGTTGCAAGGACCAGGGTGATTAAATATAATGACTACAGGACCATTAAGAAGAAGCAAGATCTTTTAACTCTCGCCTCTGGGGAGAAGTCCCCAACTAGACAGAAGGCAACATGCGCAGAGAGAAGAGGAGGGAGGGCACTGTTTCTCACTGCATTCCAAGCTCTGATCAGCTCTAACCCCCGTGCCCTCCATGTGCTCACCTGGAGTCCAGTTCCCCAAAATCACCCTAAATTCTCCACAAATGAGGTGAGCCTGCCCTTATACACCTGCTCTAGGCTATCGATACTGCCACTGGAATTGTGGGGGCAACAGAGCCAGTTTTCATTCTGTGTCATCAAGACACACAGGACAGTAAGAATCCCCACCTTCTCTCCATTTGAAACACCTTCTCCCCCCGAAGCGTCTGAACTTTCAAAGGCTGGGGTCCTGCTCCCAATCCAGGCTCACACCCACAAAGACACAGAGACATACATGCGAACACAGACACAACCAATCACATACACACATGCACAACACACGTGTTCACACATAAAGTTACACATGCTTCTGTGTGCTCACATATGCTTCTACACACGCATGCACACACACACACACACACACACACATCTTCTAGGCTGCATGCTCACCAGCTACGTGGCACTAAATACGCAGCAGGTACAGAGCCTGCCAAAGGTACCACAGGACAAGCTGGGGCCACTTAGAGTCCGTCCTTAGAAGCTGCCTATAAAAATGAATATCTGCTTAGCAAATCATAGCTCAGAAACTTTCCATACATTTATAGAGGTGGATTCCCACAGGGGAAAGAAAATCTTGTTCAAGGTCTAACAGAATCCAAGTTTGAAAAGATCCATATTCACTTTAAGAAATATCTTGGCACGTGTGAAGGGGCAGCCATGTACACTTAACTGTTCCATGAACAAAACTAGAGAGAAAATTCATCAGATTTCATGCAGGATCTTAGAAGATCTAGTTGAGAAAAATCACATGTAACTTTTCCTACAAGAGCCTACTATTACTGATAAGAGCAGTAATGTCATACAATGACCACTTAAAATGCACATCAAAGATAAGCAAGAGCTGAAAATACTTCAAATTAAATATCAGCCATTAAAAACCGAGAACAGAACAGAACAGGCAGTGGAAGAGACATGGAAAACTAAAAGACTGAGAAGTAAAATTAACACAATTGGGATTCAAGGATCCTGGACAAAGAAAATTGAAGACAACTACTTTGTTTCCATGAAAATCATTGGGCATATTAGAGGGGGGTGGGGATTAAAGAAGAAGAAGAAGAAACAGGTGCCCGAGTTTCTATGATAAACAAAGAGGCAAAATTCACTAAATGGTTTGCAGAAATAAAACGAGAGAAACTGAAAAATTAACATGGGGTCTTCAAAAAGTTCGTGGGAAATGCATATTATGAAACAAATGAGGCATGAATTTCAAAAAATCTTGTACCACAATAAACTTTGAATTCTATTTTCCATGAACTTTGTGAAGTTCTCTTGTACAGTGACAGTATCTGCCCAAAGACAGAACTACTTACTCGACTCCCTTCAGAGAGGTATGCCAGCCTTACAGAGAGACACACGTAACGTGGTAACTGTGGGGGCAGCCTGACTAACCCGCCCAGACCCCTATTTCCTTCTCTGTAAATGGGACTTCGGACAAAGAGATTTCTGAGGTCCCTTTGAATCTCAATCGTAGCAATTCAGTCTTGGACACATCAAAACGTGGAAAGTGAAATTATCCACAATAACTCTGGAAGGACATATTGAACAGGAAATGAAAAAAGAAACTGCCATGGAGCTGGAAACTAAGGAAAGAAACCAAATAAAGCGTGCTGCACGAGTCGGAGTCGCCCGCCCGCCGCGGTGGGGAGGAAGCGGCGGAGGGGAAATGCAGCCTGTGCTTCCGGTGCAGTCCAAGAGAACGAGGTTGCTATTCTGGGAAGGAAAGGACAGGGGAGCAGACAGCCACTCCATGGCCTGACTGCTTCCTCGCTTGTGGGGCTTGCCGCATCCCCTTCACAACCTTGGCCTCAATAAACGTGGCTTGTGGATGAACTATCTGCCTGACCAATAAACCCTACTTCGTGAACTTCCCTAAGAGGATTTATTCAGAAGAAAAAAAAAAAAAAGCTAATCCTGTAAGCAAACAAAAAGGCAATAGAACACTCAAATCTGGGTGGAAATTTGGATGTTTGCACATAAGGTAGAGAAAAGGCAACATCACAGAGAAATGACACCAGGACTTCCTCAGTAACTGGTACTTCAGTGAGACCCCTGTGCTTCACAAATACCTCCAGCTGACCCTGTGTTCCCCTGGGGCACTCCTTTTCCACCCAACATCCACAGAGGAATCCTAAGTCAGGTGCGAAGAAGATAAGACCTGCCTCTGGCACCTTCCCTTCCTGCCTGCATCCCCAGCCCCAGAGCCCACTGTGCATGTCTGACCAAATCTCTCCAGAACCCATCTCTTCCTCCCAAGCCCACCTTGTACACATAAATGGCCCTGCCTCTCCTTAACACTTACAGGAGTGTCTAATTCTTTCAGAACCCTCTCCCGCCACAGCATAGCTGCTTACTTCCAAGGCTAATCAGGGATACTAAGACCAGCCAGGAGTCAGTGTACTCTATCAAGATACCAAGTAAATATGCTGACATGGGCTTTCGTGAAAACATGCCTTGTGAGTGTACAGCCTTGCGAGTCCTAACCTGCATCCCATATCCGAGTGCTTGGGTTCCACTTCCAGCTCCATTCCTGACTCCAGCTCTCTGCTAACGTGCACCCCAGGAGGCAGCAGGTGATGGCTCCAGCATCCGGGTTCCCACCACCCATGTAAGAGACCCAGATTGATTTCCCCAGCTCTCAGCTTTGGTTCCAACCAACCCCTTGACTACTGTGGGCATTTGGGGAATGACCCAGGAGATAGGAGCTCTCTCTGTCTCTCAAATTAAAAAAAAAATATATATATATATATATATGCGTTAAGTCTAAAACCTCAATTCTGATGGAAGGCATTCTGGCTGCTGTGGTGGCCTAGAGAATTCACAAACATGAGTATGTGAACACTGAAGTAATTATAATAATAATCACAAAGAAAGTGAAATCCCTAATGAAAGAAATGTCTTTAGTTATGTGGATTAAAAAATGAAGGGCATATGGGAATAAATTATATAAAACTGACCTGGATAAACAGATTTAACTGTTGACATATAAAAGTATAATTCAAGGGATGCCATGTTTTCATCTGTAGAAAAAATTTTAATTTATTTTCAGAGACTGTGTGATGAGTCTTCATTTCAGAATTTGGGAAATACAGTATCAGTGTATCTCCCACACAGTCGGGACCACGGGAGGTCGCACAAGTTCAGGGTCTCCATGCCTGTCACACACATCCATGAAGAATGTTAGAGAGCAAGTGGGCGCCGGGCAGCCACATGAGCCAAGGTCTCCCCTGCCCTCAATCTCCTCCGGTCCTCACGGCAATGCCAGCAACTGTCCCTCGCGATGGCCAGACCTCGGCAAGATGGAGAAAGACTCCGCAGAGACAAGGCTGAGCCTCTAAGCCCTGTCTATCCTCCGCTTCATACTCTATCTCCAAGTTCAAACGGCTCAGAATGCAAGCATAGAGTGGTATCTTCCATCAGAACACAGCAAATTGGAAATCAGCTTAAAAGATAGAAAAGAATGCAAGCCAGGACAATAGGAGCTGTGGAAAAGTACCTGAAACACAGCAATTCGTATGGAAAGTGGAAAAAAAAAAAAAAAAAAGAGAGAGAGAGAAAGGGAAGAGGAGAGGAGAGGGAAAGAGGTAGAAAGGAAGAGAGTGGAGGAGAAGGGAGGGGTGAGAATGCAAAGGCACCCCAGAGCTGAGAGCACCAGCAGATTAGATGAGAATTCACAATGCAACAAATGATTCAGCGCCACAGCAAAGCAATCACATCAGGCACCACGGGGAGGGGGCTGTCTTTGGCATGACCTTGGCGGGTGTGTTCTTAAAGTACTGCACAGGGCTTCGGGCACTCCATCACAAAGCACAAGCAAACTTCCCTCGAGATTTCAGTAAAGAATTACAAAACTACGTACACATTAGGAGGGAATCCAGTTAGGTCGGCGCCTAGAGAGAGCAGGAAGGAAGACAGCTCCCAGCAACATCTATCACAGTCGTGCTGCCACCTCTCAGTCCTCAGGGGGACGCCCTCTGCCCCAGGGGTCTCAGGAATGCAGGCAAATTTTCTCAGCCACTTGTCCCATGCTGAGGTGGCACCCCCAAGGCCAGCAGGCTAACAAATGACGCTTCTGCACAAGTCAGGCCCTGGCACAGGGTGGGGAAGCAGAAGGGATGAGGTGACCAGGACACTGCTGAAGTGGCCCCCGGGGCAGTGGCTCCCACGTCCCTCCAGTAGGGCAGCTCTGGGTGTGAGGGTCAGGGCACCGTGCCACCCAGGTCACAGAACAACACGGAGGCCGACAGCAGAGGAGCCTCCGAAAGTCAGCAAAGACACATCTGGCGACAGCTGGGATAAACAGAGGCAGAGAAGGGACACGGGGTGGGGGAGAGACAACAGCATCCGGTTACACCCAGCAGCCACCAGGTCTCCAAAGCCTGCAGCGAAGTGAGCCAATCTCTGCTGAGAACACCTGCCCGCCTCACTCCTTCTCCTCTGTGAGTGCCTGTGCCATTCTCTCCCACCCCCACAATTAAGCTTCCTCCTACAAGCTCTCTGGGACCTTTTTGTACATGGTTCTATTGTAACGTTTATCACATCAAATCAGTTCCTGAGTTACATGTCTGAGTCCCCCCCTACACACACACACACACACACACATGGTTTCAGGCTCTTCCTGGATCAGTTGTAAGGTCACCCGCAGAGGAAATACTTTCACGAGCTGTGGTTCAGTGGAGTAGGTACAGTGGAGTCTCACTCTCTGTGGTAGTGAAGTTCTATAAAGTCTCCCAACACGGAACCACTGCTCCAGGGAGAAATTCGAGGTTAGGTTGCGAGAAGCCTCTAGTTCTAACATTTTTATCAACCTATCCATGCAGAATTTTGTTTCATGTAAGCCTTAACTGACATATTAACACAGATCTCACAGCCAAGTGCACTGTAACTGAGGTCTGGATGGAGCTTCTCTATGACACAGTTTGCTCCATAAAGCATGGCACAGCACAGCCTTCTTGTGGCTGGGGACACGAGACAACCCCTTAGCACCGCACATGCAGCCTCTGTACACAGCTATATCACCGACAAGGAACACAAGCTGTGAAACACGTGGCACGAAACAGATCCAGAAAGGACACTGCTTTCCAGTCTGAGCTGCCACAAGAGGACAGAGCATGGCTCTCCTTGCTACGTGTGTGTGTGGAGTCATCTAGAGTATTTTTCTTCTCTGCCCATGTCCACAAATAACCAAGAAAGCGAGAAGAATATTGGTGCGAGAGCTCCAAGCAAACGTTAGCAAGTGGCAAATGTGCAAACGCAGAATCTGTGAATAATGAGGGATCGGCTGTATTTCTAGCACCTGCTAACGCACCTGGCAGGTAGAGCAGTATGTCACCACTAATGTTTGGTGACTTTGTGAAAGCAAGCAAGAAAGCGGGTGTGAACAAGTAAGAGTATAAGTGTGCAAGTGGATTGCGAACAGAAAAGCAAGTGCGTATTTAAGTGTGTGCATGAATGCAAGAGGGAGTAAGTGTGTGACCAAGGAGGTGTGTAAACAGAAGAGTGTGTGTGAATGTGTCAGTGAGTGAATGAATGGAATGACTGTGTGAATGGGAGGGAGAGGGATGGAGGGTGTGAACAGAATATGTGAGCAAGTGAGTGTGCAAGTGAGTGGCACATCCAGTAAAGAGAGTGCTTCCGATGTGACCCCTAATTCTGAGTCAGGCTGTCCAGCAACATTAACTCGAGCACTCAGAGCGACAGCTCCACTTAAAAGAGAAGCAGGAAGCTTTGCCATTCAAAATCAGCCTAAGACACTGAGACTCCAGTCGAGAGGGAGCTTGGGTTCTGTGTGGCTGACAGTCTACTCAGAAAAAGAGGCGACACAGGAGAGGTGGGGTGGCCAGGGTGAGACATGAACTCCCTGGACTTCTGGAATTAGAAGGAAGTAGGAGCAGGGCAGCAGGTGCCTGCTGAATCCTGTTGAACTCACAGTCCACAGCTCGCAGGCAAAATGAACTTCCCCAGTGTGCGGCAGGGCTGGGGGCCCAGGGAAGCAGGAATCAGCCCTGCCAGCAAACCAGAGAAATGCAACACCCATGGCACAAGCCCACCACGCCACACCTCTCAAGCGTATGTATGGCCCATACACCAAGCACTGGCGAAGTCACAGGAGTTGTCCCACAAAGTTCTTTCCATTAAAAGGCACTGACAAGCACAATTACCATCACATGGGCTCCCTCGCATTTGTTATCCAGAAAGGATCCTTACACTCAGAGTGATCAGGAGCCACAGGTTTGTCCATTGTCGACTCTGGGGGTTCTTTGGTTTTGTTTCGCTTTCATTATTTATTTATTTACTTGGGAGGCAAGGGGAGACAGAGATCTCTCATCCACTAGTTCACACCCCAAAAGTCTAAAACAGCCTGAATGGTGGGGGAGGAGGGGAGGTGGCAAAGCCAAAAGCTGGGAACCCAACCCTGGTCTCTCCTGTGGGTGGCAACCCTGGGGCCATCAATGCTGCCTCCAGGGGGTCTGCATCAGCAGAAGCCCCAGTCAGGAGTCAGAGCTGGGAATGGAACTCAGGTACGCTGATGGGACTTAGGCCTCTTAAAACCACTAAGTTAACACCCTAAGTCAACTCTCCTATCATAAAGCAGGTGCTTATTAGTCAGTCTGCCTGGTCGTCTTTTTGCAGTTGAAAGAAGCAGATGTGTTGGGATCCTACTGACAATCATTCATTCCATATGCATTAAGCGCCAACTGCACGCAAGACAGCAGCCATTGAGAAGAAGTAACCAAGTCACTTTCTCCCCAGAGCTTGGACTGCACGAAATGCAACAGCTCTAGTAAGTGGCTGACTCGGGGCTTCCTGCGGCAGCTCGCTCCTGCCTCCCTGCTCTGGCTGCGCAGGCAGGGACTGGAGCAGAGGTCTTGGGGAAGCATAGCCATGAGGAGCAGGGAATCTGAGTGACACCCAGCATGGGGTCAGAGGACCTGAGACCTTGTTTCAGAGAGCTCCAGGCAGAGTGGAGAGAGTGAGAGTGAGAGTGTGAGAGAGTGAGAGGTCTTCCTTTTTCCATTGCTTCACCCCTCAATGGCCACCGCAGCCAGCACGCTGCGGCCGGCGCACCGCGCTGATCCAATGGCAGGAGCCAGGCGCTTCTCCTGGTCTCCCATGCGGGTGCAGGGCCCAAGCACTTGGGCCATCCTCCACTGCACTCCCTGGCCACAGCAGAGAGCTGGCCTGGAAGAGGGGCAACCGGGACAGAATCCAGCACCCCAACCGGGACTAGAACCCGGTGTGCTGGCGCCGCAAGGCAGAGGATTAGCCTAGTGAGCCGCAGCTCCTTTCATGGGCACAGAACCATTATCCACCACCCTCCTGGCCCCTGGGGAAATGCCTCTACTGGGCAACTCATGATTAAAACTAAACCCTTCCCAACCCCTCGACAATCAGATCTTATGCGTTCTATGATTTTGATGACTTTAGCCATCCTAACTTGGGACGTTTTAAATGTGCCTTAGACAGTCAAGAAAGGCAGATGGCTATATGACTCAACAAGACAAAGTTAACTAAAATTAAATAAATACACTATTAAAGAGATGATTTTCCACTAATGACCAGCAGGATAGAAAACTAAGAAAACAAATAAACCACTTAAAAAAAAAAAAAAAAAAAAGCTAAGTTTCCAGAACAAAAAATAATCCTCCAAAATATTTAAATGATATTTGTGAAATAAATACTAAAATCTTGCTCCACTGTGTGGTTAATTCTGGAAAAAAAAAAAAAACTTTTATTCACAAAAACAGATGGCCTTTTTTTTTTTTTTTTTTTGGACAGGCAGAGTTGGACAGTGAGAGAGAGAGAGAGAGAAACAGAGAGAAAGGTCTCCTTTTTCCGTTGGTTCACCCCTCAAATGGCCAACACGGCCGGCGCGCTGCGCCGATCCGAAGCCAGGAGCCAGGTGCTTCCTCCTGGTCTCCCATGAGGAGGAAGGGCCATCCTCCACTGCCTTCATGGGCCACAGCAGAGGACTGGACTGGAAGAGGAGCAACCGGGACAGAATCCGGTGCCCCAACCGGGACTAGAACCCGGGGTGCCGGCACCGCAGTTGGAGGATTAGCCTAGTGAGCCGCAGCTACGGCCCAGATGGCCATTCTTAACATACATATTGAACAAGATTTTCTAAGTTACCTATGTTCAAATCTTGATTTGTCACTATCTATGTGAACTTAAGTCAACCTTCAGTTTCAGGGCAGGCATTTGGCAAAGCAGTTAAGACGCTGGTTGGGGGGCCGGCGCCGTGGCTCACTTGGTTAATCCTCTGCCTGCGGCGCTGGCATCCCATATGGGTGCCAGATTCTGGTCCCGGTTGCTCCTCTTCCAGTCCAGCTCTCTGCTGTGGCCCAGGAGGGCAGTGGAGGATGGCCCAAGTGCTTGGGCCCCTTGCACCTGCATGGGAAACCAGGAAGAAGCACCTGGCTCCTGACTTCAGATCGGCATGGCGCCGGCCGTAGCGGCCATTTGGGGGGTGAACCAACGGAAGGAAGACCTTTCTCTCTGCCTCTCTCTCTCTCACTGTCTATAACTCCACCTGTCAAATAAAAAAAAAAAAAAAAAAAAGAAGACGACACTGGTTGGGAGGCCTGCATCACATATCGCAGGGCCTGGGTTCCATTCCCACCTCTGGCTCCCGACTTCAACTTCCTTCTAATGCACTCCTTAGTAGGGGCCAGGGATGGGGGTGGGGAGGTGGTGGTGGTGGCTCAAGTTGCTGGATTCTGTCACCCAGGTGGGAGACTTGGATTGAGTTCACAGCTTCCAGCTTCAGCGTGGCACATCCCTGTCCACTGTGGACGTTTGGAGAGTGACCCAGCAGATGGAAGCTCTTTGTCTCTCTTAGCTCTAAAGTTTTAAAAATAATTAACAACAAACTAAAAAAAGGCACTGTATGAAGACACCCATTGAGCTGTTACTATATCATGTAAGAATCATCACTTCACCCTTTGAAAATTGGCCATGCACATATGGAATATAAGGTCACACTTTATTACCCAAAATATCAATGAACACCACCCACTTCCAGAGCATGTGTGATATGAGGTAGATTGCGCAACAAATGAAATCTGTCCACTTTGTTTTCATGAATTCCATTCTCTGAAGGCATTTCTTTACAGGACATGCCTGAATGTCTCCCAGCAAAGCAACCTGAACCAGTACAGTGACACAGGTGATCAGGCCCGCTGAAAGTGGCTCAGAATCTCCCCTGCAGAACAAGTCCAGGCTGGGACCCCCTCGCCTCACATGCCCCAGCTCCCTCCTGCCCAGGGCTTGCCATGGTTTCCCACTACTGACCTCCACAAACGCATCCAAGAAGCCACAAGTTCTCTACAAAAACGTCTTCACTGTATCTTTGCATTCTAAAGATATGGTTTTGAAGATATTCAGGATCCTCCAGATGACCCTCCTCAGAGCAACACCCTGCCACTCAAGAGCCGAGAGTCAGCCTAGCATGTCCACACCTTCCGCACTTGTATATTCAACCAACCGTGGATCAAACGATGTTCCGGGGGGGGCGGGGGGGGGATTAGGTCTATACTGAACAGAATCAGAATTTTTCTTATCATTATTCCCTAAACATCACAGTTAACAACAATTTGCATAGCATTTATACTGCATCAGATGTTATTATTCTAGAGATGATTGAAAGCATATAAAGGGGCAGCACTGTGGCAAAGCAAGTATATGGGCGCCAGTTCAAGTCCCAGCTGCTCCACTTCTAACCCAGCTCTCTGCTGTGGCCTGGGAAAGCAGTAGAAGATGGCCCAAGTCCTTGGGCCCCTGCACCTGCTTGGGAGACCTAGAGGAAGCGCCTGGCTCCTGGCTTCAAATCGGCGCAGCTCTGGCCATTGTGGCCAATTGGGGAGTGAACCAGCAGATGGAAGACCTCTCTCTCTGCCTCTCCTTCAAATAAATAAATAAATCTTAAAAAAAAAAAAAGTATAAAGGAGGATACTCATGGGGTCCATGCAAACACTACATTATTTTGTAGAAGGGCTTGGGCACCTGCAGAGTTTGATATCCGAGGGAGGTCCTGAAGCCAATCTCCCCCAAGGGTACTGAGGGATGATTGCATTTGGGTTTAAAATTACTTCCAGTCATGAGTAGTGCCACTTAAACACCATCAGGGCTAACAGGAAAAGAAAAAAACCTCCAATTTGGTCCATCAAGAGTATGGTTCAAACATATGAAGACCAGGTGACACCATTTGGTTTAACAGTAATTGAAACAGGAAGACGCTAAGAACAGGCTCACTGAAGAAACTCTGAAGAACAGCCATGCCAGGCTCCAAGGAGGCCAGGCCGCCATGCTCGGAGCTCTATTTACTTAAGGTGGTGTCTTAGCTCCCATCATGTGACCTCACCTATTCATGGAACCAACTGTGCTGATTTGGATTCTGTTGGTCTTATGGTTTAGTTTGAATTTTAATATAAATATATTGTAAGTTACAGTTGTCAAAGAGGTGTAACGCAGAGAATTCCTATGTAGTTTATGTCTGCATATATTTAAGTGACATGATTGGGGCTAGTGTTGTGACCCAGGAGTTTAAGCCACTGCCTGCGACTCCAGCTTCTCACGTGAGCACCTGTTAAGTCCAAACTGTTCCACTTCCAACCCAGCTCCCTGCTAATGTACCTGGGAAAGCAGCAGAAGATGGCCCAAGTGCTTGGGCCCCTGTTACCCACATGGGAGACCAGATGGAGTTCCTTGCTCCTGGCTTCAGCCTAGTTCAGCCCTGGCCATTGCTACCATTTGGGGAGTGAACCAGCAGATAGACAGACAGACAGACAGACAGATAGATAGATAATCTCTCTCTCTGTGTCGGTCTTTCAAATAGATAAATAAATCTATTTTTTTAAAAAAATAATAAAAGTAATTTAAGTCAATATGGAGTTCTAAGGAACCAAGATACAATCAGTCTTCAGTATCCATAGGTTCTACATGCACAGATTTAACCAGCCACACATTGAAAATCTTCAGAAAAATGGGCAGGGCATTGTGGCACAGCAGGCTGAGCCATCGCTTGGGATCCCTGCTTCGCATGTAGGAGTGCCAGTTCCAGACCCAGCTAGTCTGAGCTTCTGAATCAGCTTCCCGCTAATGCACCTGGGAAGCAGCAGATGATGGCACAGTTCCCGCCCCCCACGCTGGAGAGCCTGATTGAGCCGCTGTCTCCTGGCTTCAGCCTGGCCCAGTCCTGGTTGCTGCAGGAATCCGGAGAATGAATAAGCAGACTTCTTTCTTTCTTTTTCTCCCTTCCCCCTTACTCACTTCCCTTCTTCCCTCCTTCACCCTCTCCCCATCACTCTGGGTTTCAAATAAATAATCATAAGAAAACTTTTTCACAAAAAGTATTCTGTTCATATTATATATACACAGACTTTTTTTCTTGTCATTATTTCCTATCAATGTTAACAACTATTTACACAGTACTGAGATAGTAGTAGGTATTATATGTCATCTAGAAATGATTCAATCCTACAGGAAGGGCCGCCACTGTGGTGTATCGGGTAAAGCTGCTGCCTGCAGTGCCGGCATTCCATATGCACGCCGGTTCAAGTCCCAGCTGTTCCACTTCTGATCCAGCTCTCTGCTATGGCCTGGGAAAGCAGTAGAAGATGGCCCAAGTCCCTGGGCCCCTGCATTCATGTGGGAGACCCAGAAGAAGCTCCTGGCTCCTGGCTTTGGATCAGCAAAGCTCCGGCCATTGCAGCCAATTGGGGAGTGAACCACCGGATGGAAGACCTCTCTTGCTTTTTGCCTCTCCCTCTCTCTCTGTGTAACTCTGACTTTCAAATAAATAAATCTTAAAAAAAAAAAAAAGCTTTTCTGAACATATCACCCCATTTTATATAAGGGAATTTGGTATCTTAGGCGTTTCCTAAAACCAATCCTCTAAAGCTAAGAGGAATGGCAGACACTACTTCGGTCTTCCCTTTCAAAGAGGTTGATATATTTACTCCTCAATCCTGAGACAGGTGATCTACAGGGTTCCTTCCACCCACCCCACAATATGCAAACACCATAAAACAAACTTCTTTGGCTCATATACCTCTCCCCAGTATGAAAAACTGCCCCAACTAAAGTCTGTATTAAAAGAAAGTTTACCTGCACTGCAAACCTAACTGTAACCCACAATACCCTGATTACTGATTACACAAATTCCTATTAACCAAGGCCCCATTGTATCTCAATACATAACCTAACCTAGTAGGAACAGCTGTTTTTTACAAGCACCCTGTGGCAGGGTGGTGCCAGGGACAGCTCCAAGGTACCAGTCTGAAACTATAAGAACTAGACCTGAGTCCTCACCCCATCAGCAAGTTCAAAGGCTTGGAGCAAGTCACTTGCCCTCTGTCATTTTGCGTTTGGTGAATGAATGAAATAACTCCTGTGGAAATATGTGACTCCATAAGCAGACAACTACACAGTAGGCAGTGCTAACAGTATATGATGTTCCAACACAGAACAATGCATGTGCGTGGTTCAGTACGGCCTGGAGAACTGGGTCAACAAACACTTAGCACACGCCAACTACACACAAAGTACACTGCTAGGTTTTCAGCAAACAGAAAGATTATAGAGAAGAGACTGTGCCTATGAAAACCTTCATGGCGAAGGCAACAGCAGGCAGGATAAAGTACGTTCTGGAAAGGGACACACAGCAGAGGTGCCAGCACACGCCCACCTGAGGGCCCTCACTTCAGCATCACTGTTGGCTCTATGGTCCAATGTCATGATAATTTCAGTGACTGCTTTTTTTAATTTTTTTTTCTTAATGAAAGGGACAGACATTAAGTGTAAGCTTCTTGAAGGTCACTAGTTTTTTCCTGTAATTCTATTTGGGAACAACTGCAGACTGTATTTCTCAGTTCTAGCATCTGGAGGCCCACGATCAGGAGACAGCATGGCAGGGTTCTGGTGAGGACCCTCTCCCAGGTGCAGACAGCTCACCCCTTGTGTCCTCACAGTAAAGAGAACAGAGCCAGGGAGCTCTCAGGGGTCCTTTTTATGAAGGCACTAATCCCCTGCACAAGGGCTCCACCGTCATGACTGATCACCTCCCCGCACCATCACACTGAGGGTCAGGATCTAAGCAGGAACCCTAGGTGGGACACAACATTCAATCCAAAGCAATGGCCCTGTAGAATTTTCTAGATCAAGTTCCAAACTATGTATCACTCCAAGTCCTGTAAAATCTAATCTAAGCTCCACGTCTGTCCACTGTTTCCATTAGTTCCATACTCAGATATTTTAGTCTAATCAAACTAATCTGTCCTTTGCACCCTAATCAATTCATATGTTATTTAGTTCGAGATAGGACATTTATTTCTAGTGAGATATTTATGATAGCTGATTATTCGTGATGTTTTAAAGTATCTTGTGAATACTCAAACAACTTGGATTAAGAACAAAATGACAATGTAAACTAATACTCCAATTCACTAGATGTGTTTGCTCACATGTGTGTTTGTGAGGAATCTAATATCCTCTCCAAACCTCAAGCACACAGGAAGAGTCTAATGTCTACACTGCAAGGGCCAGGTGCCCTAATCTGTCTGACTTCCTTTTGGCCACTCCTATTCATCCTTCAAGACCCAGTTTAAATGTTTCCACCCGACATCCCCAGTTATTTGGACTCCTCTGCATGTGTACATTCCTCCACCATGGTGAATTTCACATTGCACTGAATTATGTATAATTTCTCCTGCCAGAATTGGACCTATGAGTCTCAGTGTTATACACTTGCTACAGTGCTAGACACACAATTGAGACAAACAGTTGTGAAATAAATGAATAGATACGGGGAATCAATTAACACAGGAACACAATAATCAAACTCCACTACTGAGCTGGAATCATTTAGGTTCTTATCAAATCATATACAGATTAGCAACATAGTTTTTACGTGGTTCTACATTCTTATAAGACATTAGAATCCTTTGTGTTTTCCCAAAGAAGTTATCATTCACATTCACCTCTGACCTCTTAGATCTACACTCAAAGTAAACTTGAAGACAAAACAACACTACATAGATGAAAAAAGAAAGTCCCAAAATGAAAACACACATTTACGTGGATTTTTACTATATTTGCATATTAACCTAACATTATACAAGTGACTCTTATTTTCCCCAAATCTCTGATTTTACCTTTTTTCATAAGAATATCCATCTTTTCAAGGTTTGTCTCACATTTGGCAACAGATCTCCACCTTTAGTGATGGAGCTTTAAACAACTTCACACATGCTAGTGTCTCAAGTGGTGGAATCCCTGACATTTCCTTCCTTCCCCGCACAATGAGAGTGAGACAGTTGGGTCACTCCTCATTCCTCCTGCCACAGCCAGGGTGATCACTGCAAGCCCCGCGGCAAACGTGAGATTCTGGCCCCAGAGGAGCCAGCCCCGGCCCTCCCTCTCCCCTTAGCCTGCAGGAGGTTCAGACCAAAGGGGAATAATCACTGCCCAGGGAGCTCTTCCCAGCGCCACACAAAAGAGGCACGAATGAACACTGTAAGAACATTGTGTGAACATCCCTATGAACACTGTGTGTGCGCTGAGAATTCCACACGCAAGGCGCAGAGGCCTGGGAAGAAGACTGAAAAATCCACCCGAGAATTCTGGAGACCCATCTGGATGCTGGGTGCCTGCCTCAAGGTCTTCATCTCGCCCATGAAGAGAGTGAGGCCCTGGTGCCCAGCTGAGCAGAGACAGTGACAGCTCCACCATGCTCTGGCCACTGCACTCTCTCTTCTGCAACCCAGCCATGTGCCCCTCAGGCCACACAGAGCAGGAACAAGAGACAGGAAGCACAGTGCGGCTTCCCTCACCTACAGTCCTAAACACAGTAGCACACAAGTGGAGATAACAGCCAGGACCACACGTACACGCTGGGGGAAAGGTAGATATAAATCACAACTTGCAATTCACTCCTATCCAAAGAGTGCTTGTTGGTACTAGCTCTGTGTAAGAGCCACTGTTGGGTGCTATATTTAAAAGAAAAGTGGGAGGGGCAGGTGTGTGATGCCATCACTGAAATGTCACTCAGGACACCCACATGCCCTGTTGGAGTGCCTGATCCAGGTCCCTGCCATTCTGCTTCTGAACCAGCTTCTTGCTTGGATGCACCCTGGGAAGCAGCAGGTAATGGCTTAAGTATTTGCCATTAGGAGTGCCCAAGGTCCATGTAGGAGACCCAGATGGAGTTCTTGGCTACCAGCTTCAGCCTGCCCCAGCCCCAGCTGTTGTGGGCCTTTGGAGAATGAAAATGAAAATAAAGAATATTAAAAAGAAATGGGGCTGGCATTCATCATAGTGGCCAAACTGCTGCTTGGGAGACCCACATCCTATATCAGGAGTGTCCAAGGTCAAGTCTCGGCTCCACTTCTGATTCCAGCTTCCTGCTAATGCACACCTTCGGAGGCAGCAGATGATGGCTGAAAAAATTGGATCCCTGACACCCACATGGGAGACCTGAATTGAGGCGCCGGCTCCTTGTTTTGTCTCCCTACTCCCTTCCGGTCCCTGTGGGCATTTGGGGAAGTGAACCAGCAGATAGGGAGCACTCCCACCTCTCAGACTCTGCCTCTCTAAATATAAATAAGCCAGTATAAAAGGAAATCACAGTCCATACCTGATAATGAGAGAATAGAAAGATACAAAAATTTGACTGTCACACAAATTACACTACGACTTCTATAATCGCGGAAATATAAACTCAGAATTCCCCGGGGCCCAGAAGAAAAGATAAGAAATGCTAACTAGACCGACTAAGGCTACATACAGTTAGGGTGTGATGAGGCCTTGCAGAAGAAGTAATATTTTCACTGAATCCTAAGCGACAAGTGGCTTCCTCAGGTAGAGAGAGGTATTCCAGAAAGAGGGATTAACTTGACCACATGCACAAACCAAGAGCAAATAGATGGACTCGGGTTACATGGGAGAGAAGCATGAGACATTACATTAGCAGCACAGATCCACAGTGCCGGTGGAACACAGGAATTATCCTTCAAAGGCAAGGGTCGGAAGGGATCTCGCTGGAGAAGTGGCCCCACGTCTGAGTTTTGAAGGCAATTCCCCGACGGGTGTACAGAGTGCAGAGGAGATGGGAGACGCTGGGCACAGGGAAGCAGAGGAAGATGTTTCCATAGAAGCACATCACGCGGGAACACGCCCCTCTTTTCTGTAGGCTGAGGGACGCTCTTTGCAAGGGAAGGCATGCATTTCCCAGCATCCAAGGAGGAAGAGCCAGACCACACTCCCTCGCCTTCCCCTGGCTTTGCCGTGCTGGGTTCTATGACCATGAACGGGACAGTCAGCCAGCTGTGTGGCATTGTGGAACACAAGGAGACACTCACGCCTGACCACACATTCCGTGTGTGCTCCAAAAACCTTGAGCAAGGCAGTCTGGCTTCCCAGAAGACGTGCGAGATGGTGCTCTCCAACTTCCTGCCTCCTGGCCACCACTTCCCGCAGCCCCATCACTGTCACTGGCTGTCACCAGTGGCATTCAGTGTGCCTTTCCCTCGCTCTAGGCACTGTGCCAAGGATGCAGGCTTGAGGAAGCCACTAAGACCATCCACACAGGGAAAGGCGGCTCAGCTCATGCAACAATGCCACAGGCAACTTCACTGAGCACAAAACGAGACGTGCCCTCCTTGTCACCCAACGAGCCACACAAGACCCTGAATCAGGCTGGCAGCTTCCTCTGGCCAATGGAAGGACACTGCAGAGGGGCCTGTGGGTGATCCCAGGGGTGGGAACAAGTACTATGGCTTCTACCTGGGTTTGCTCATTCATGTAAACATTTTTACTTCCTGCATGCTTTATAAAACAATAAAGCATATATGAGCTATACTTCTAGAGATATATATTTAAATAACTTATTGTGCATATGTTGAGAAACATACTCAAAAAAAGTTTGGGGGGGAGGGTAATGTTAATAAATCACAATCCCTTCCAGCCACCAAAGCTGAGAACTTCAGTTCTACACAAAGAAAAGCATTTTACTAAGTTCAATTAAATCCATACACCGAAAAGTGAAAAAAGCAGTTTGTGACAAAAGGAAAATATCATCTTCTAGTCCTTAAGCCTAAAAGTTCCCTTCATTTGTATCTGATGTGTCATTCTTTGCAGTTAAAAGTGTGGGCCAAAGTCATTTAGGAACTGAAGAACTTTGCCTAAACCAAGAGCTGTAATTACAAAGCCAAACTTAAAAACATATTTTAAAGTAATTTATTCTCTAAAGGATATTTTACCAAGGCAGAAAACTCACAATCTGTGCCATTAAAAATGGCATGTTAGGGGCTGGCGTTGTGGTATAGTGGGTTAACCGGCAGCCAGCTATGCCAGCCTCCCCTATGAGCACCAGTTAGAGTCCCGGCTGCTCCACTTCCAATCAAGTTCCCTGCTAATACCCCTAGGAAGACAAGTCCTGGCTGTGCCACCATTTGGGAAGTGAACCAGCAGATGGAAGATCTCTCCCTCTCTCTCCCCACCCTGTTCTGTAACTCTTTCAATAAATAAATGCTTTAAAAAAAATGGTGTTGTATTCAAATTACACAAGCCATGATATATGGTCATCTGGAGTTTTTGAGTAGAATTTTAATACCACAGATAGCATCCTTACAGCACATATGTTTGCACATACACTCATGCATGTGTATGTGTGTGTGTATGTGTCTGTAGGATTTTCACTATAGATAGGAAAGAAACATACCTAGAAAACATTTTTACTTTCATTTCTGTGGACTTAGGACTCCAAAACTTTTTTGATTCTGAGGTTCTTTTAATTTTTAACTTTTGGCAGTCTCTAATCAAAGCTGTCATATTTCTGATAACATAGATTAAATTCTCATTTGACCACCAATAATTGTAATGAAAAACTAAGGGGTAATTTCACTAGAGCTTTTTTAAAAAAAAAAAAGATTTCTTTATTTATTTGCAAGTCAGAGTTACAGAGAGAAAAGGAGAGGCAGAGAGAGAGGTCTTCCATCCGCTGGTTTACTCCCTAATTGACTGCAATGGCCGGAGCTGCGCTAATCCGAAGCCAGGAGCCAAGGCCTCCCACATGGGTGCAGGAGCCCAAGGACTTGAGCCATCTTTCACTGCCTTTCCAGGCCATAGCAGAGAGCTGGATCAGAAGTGGAGCAGCCAGAACTCGAACAGGCACCCATATGGGATGCCAGCACTGCAGGTGGCAGCTTTACCCGCTACACCACAGCACTGGCCCCTTACTATAGCTTTTGATGCTGACAATCCAAGGAAGTATACAGTAACTAATAATCTATTATTCATACTCACACATCTAGCAAGAATGTATTAAGTCCCACCTGTGTGCCACACACACAGTGTTTCAGATGCCATGCTAGCAAGGATGTGAGGTCGGGCACCTGCCCATAGAGCAGGAGCAGGGACCTGGTCTCAGTCATAGCTCAGCCAGGTCCCTCAGCATACACAGTGCCTGGCACCTGGAAGCATAATCAATACTTCAGCACTGCCTGCCCCGAGGACCTCACACCTAGTGAAGATGGGAAAAACCAAATTCACAGTACTTTCAAAAGATTACAATGCTGTTAATATTCTTATTCACATGCAAAAATATCTGACAATAATTTCCACCTCCCTGCATAATGAAAATCTTATGTTGTTCAGAGAAAGGGTTTAGACTTACTGCAGGGCCTATTTCCAGTTTTAATGACAATGCTTAGCAAAGCTTGGAAGATCATTTCAATTCATTGCAAAAATAACTCCTATTCAATGCAAGAAGATGGGATTTTTCACACTTGTGAATTTTTATTTACTTGATAATGAGGACGGTTTGGCATATAAATAAAGCATGTTCTGAGCAATCTTGGCCTAGTGAAGATGCTCAGCTGATCATCCATTAATAACAATGAAGTGGCTTTCCTCAAAAAGGAGAAACTTACACTCGCTTCTCTGCTGCGCTTTTGAACACAGAGAAAATGCAGCTGAAAGCCAACACAGCTTGGCCAAGTCTCTCCCAGTACTTACTGATCCATACAGCTCCCCCTTCTCGTTCATCCCGAGGTAGAGTCCACTGTCCACGCCTCGAATGCTGACCAGGCCCACTGCTATACTGATAAATTCCAGGATGCCTGCAGGACAAAAGGTAGAATACAGAGAGCAACTTAGAGCATGGGTGTTATCATCAGAGTCTCAGCATCCCTGGCGACTTTGGCCGTGACACTGAACCCAGCTCCCAACTGTGATAACCTCACAGGGGTTAACCAAGTGTCTTCTCTCTGAAAACCACTGCCTACCAGAACAGATTGGCCAACTCAATTCTGTTTTATCATAGTCATACAAAAATCCTTCTTAACATGACTTACATAGCAAACAAAACATTTTGAAAAATTTAAAAGTTAGTACCAGAAAGGGCCTTTAGCATGCAGTTAAGATGCCCCACATCCCACATCAGAATGCCTGGGTTCAAGTCCAGCTCTGGCTCCTGGCCCCGGCTTCCCACCCGCACAGACTCTGGGAAGTAGCCATGATGGCTCAAGTAATTGAGTTCCTGCCACCCATGTGGGAGACCTGGATTGAGTTCCTGCCTGGCCTATTGTAGGCATCTGGGGAGTGAACCTGCAGATGGGAGCGTGGCCACGTGTGTTTCTGTGTGTCTTTGTCAAATGGGAGATCTCTGTTTTGTCTCTTTCTCTCTCCACTTCTCAGACAAAAAAAGAACATTTTTAAGCTTATATCTACATAGATATGCTAAGAAGTGATAGGAGGGCTGGCGCTGCAGATCAATAGACTAATCCTCCTCCTTGCGGCGCCGGCACACCCGGTTCTAGTCCCGGTCGGGGCGCCGGATTCTGTCCCGGTTGCCCCTCTTCTAGGACAGCTCTCTGCTGTGGCCAGGGAAGGCAGTAGAGGATGGCCCGGGTGCTTGGGCCCTGCACCCCATGGGAGACCAGGAAAAGCACCTGCTCCCAGCTTCGGATCAACATGCCAGCCGCAGCGGCCACTGGAGGGTGAACCAACGGTAAAGGAAGACCTTTCTCTCTGTCTCTCTCTCTCACTGTCCACTCTGCCTGTCAAAAATTTAAAAAAAAGAAAAGAAGTAATAGGAGACAAGCCAATGCACTTATTCTAATTCATCTAAAACAGAATTTTAAGAGCAAAACAATCCACTTCCACTTTGTAAACGACATATTAAGAATCTGTGTATGCATCTCTTCACCTTATACTTTCTAGCCTCCAGAATTGAGAGAATCAAATCGCCAAAGAAAAATTAAAATACTCATTTTGGAACAAAGATCATAAAGATAAAAGTCTATTGAGAAAATGCTCTTACATCTCTCAGAATAAGCGTATGAGGTGCTAACTAAAGCTTTGATTGGTTTATGCAGATAATTATTCAGCTGTCTATTCTATAAATTCATTGTACCCCATCTGGAAAACCACACACAGCCCAAGCACTTCTGCTCAAACAAAGTATTGATTTTTGCTGTGCTTATCTGAACCTCAAAGAGAGCGAAGCAATTCAGATAATACAATATTCTGCAGGGGAAAATGCGCGCTCTGAAAACACTGCTGCTTTGCAGAAGGTATGGAACACTACCTGCGTTCCAAAGTCACACCAACAGAATGAGCTTCTTTTCTTACGTTCGTTCCCCTTGCTTACTTCACTAAGAATAACAACACCTAAGCTGGGCATAAATCCAGACTTTTATGGCCACAAACCAGCAGCTTCAATTTCTCTAACTATATTGCCGTTTCAAAGATGATTATCCCACAATATATTTAGAACACTGCTAATATTACTTTTGCTCAGCCCTGTTTTCATGTTTGTTAATAAATTAAAGTGCTATGCTCTGTGCAGCCCCTGTGTGCATGCATACCAGCTATGGAGTTCTTGCTTTAAAAATATTTTCAAATAGTGAAAAATTCACTTATTTTCAAGAGTTTAGAAAAAAAGCTAAGGGTAACACTGTGCTGTAGTCAGTCTCATGCGACTAATAAAAAAGCACTTACATGGATTTTTAAACAATTAATTTTGCAACTCTCACAAAGTAGACTATGCTGCAATCAAAAGACGATATGAACTACATAAATCGAATAAAGCAAAGGATTAGCTCTGGAAGAAATGCTGTTCCACGGTGATGCAAAAAGAGAAGAGCCCTTGCTTGTAAAGGGACATCCCTAATTGTTTTATAAGTAAAAAATGCAACACATTTATCTCATGCTTACTGTTTACAGAGTACCCATCTGGACATGCAACCTGTCTTGTTTTAATAGAAAATGAAATACTATATAGAAAAAATTATAAAGAAGAACTACAAATTACATTTTGCACCTGATAATCTGATTCTAACATGGAAATACCCCCGAAACAAGCCAGCTTTGGATTAGCCTTCTGTCCTTCACAGAGCCAACAGGAGGAGAAATGGAGCGATATTTCCACCAGATTCAGCTCCCTGAAGGTGCACTCTCCTTCTGATGTATCCATTTTGTTTCACTGCGCCATTTCTATGATTCAAGGTCATCAAAACGTGGCATCTTATTACAGTCAGGAATCACACGTACCTCAACCTTGTCTTGGCTACCTGAAAGCACACCAGTCACAATGTAGGTCACCGTCATCCTGAAATTAGCGTAGGGAGCTAATCCACATCCAATTTTCATAAGGAAATGAACTATAGGAAACATTTTGCCCCCTTGGAGGTCTGAACAATTTCATTTACCGGGTCAATGAGGGATAGTTTAAATCGCAAAACTAAAAGGTACTTGTGTCCTCCAAGAGGGCATGTGTGACAGTCTGGTTTTCCTGAAAATGAGGCGGCAGCTCTGAGAACTAATAACGAGAATTTGCAGCTCCAGCAAAGCGCAGGGTGTACGTGATTTCTCAAAACCATTTGGCTGTTCTACACATCAACCATAATAACAACAACAATGACCACGGGAAGAACTGAAATACTTGTGCATTCACTCTGTGCCAAATGAGACGCCTTTTCTCATTTGATCCTCAGCTCAACCCTGGGCATGAGGGTGTTTCAACACCCACCATCACCACCACCATGTACAATCGGGGAAACTGAGATTTCAAGAGGTTGAACCTGCCCTCAAGCAACTGGACCCTCCCCTCCTGTCTATTTCCTTGACTATCATCCACAACTTCAAGCTGGTTTTACCTTGTTTTTGCTGACCTGTGACTTCTGTGAGATTCTCATAGCCAACTTCTGCAGTCCCTATTCTTATATAATGTGTAACTGAAAGTAGTAAGATGTGCATCTTGGTTCTTTTTCTGACACTGACACGGCAGCTGTAACTCACATGCATTCCCCTACCCTCTCAACAAGCTATTCTTGAGGGACTTTTCTACCCCAAGCCCATGCATAAAAATAAATAAACAACAGCCTAGGCCCTACACCCTCAAACTGCTCACCATCTACAGTAGACGCCCTCTTATCCACAGGACATAAGTTCCACAGATGCCTGAAACCACAGGTAGCACCAAACCTACATATGTAAGTTACACACACACACACACACACACACCCCTATCATAAAGTTTAATTTGCAGGTTAGGCAACAATAAGAGATTAACAATAACTCAGGAAAAGATGGAACAATTACAATATACTATAATAAAAACTATTTAAAACTTACAAATTGTTTACTTCTGGAATTTTCCACGTAGCATTTTTAGACCACAGTTGACTGAGTAATTGCAACCTCCGAAAGTGAAACCTCCAGAAAGGGGAACTACTGGAAGGGAGGAAGGACAAATGAACAGACTGACTCAGTGACAATGTGGTGACATCCAGCCAAGGCCAGCGGTTTGCTCAGGTTTGGGAAGGCAAGTCAGGGGACGCTTCCCGGAAACCAGAAGCAAGTCTCAGAGGAGCCAGCCCGGCAAGAGGAATGATCGGGTGACCCTAGGTGGAAAAGATTTCATCACCTCAAACCACCACGCATATTTCTGCAGCTCCTTGAAAACAGACATCTCCAGAGATGAGCCCAGCTTCTTAAGAGGTCACCATGGTGACCCAAGGGCAAAGAGAACCCCGCATGTATGAATCATAGCCATTCTCCCACACCCGAATGGCCCTGACGCACTGAGGTCAGGGAGACCTGGCAACCTGGCCGCGGGATCCCACCCCAACCAGCCCAGCATCCTTATCATAAATTCCTGGTACCACCTGTCCACAACGAACCCTAGAACCTCAGCCAGGTTGATCAAGCTCTCTAGGCCGCAGCTGGTGCCAAACGAATGCTTCCAACTGCTTCCCACAAATACAACTGCCCACATGCCCCACGTTATCTACTTACACAGGTGGGCAGCCCAGGAGAAGGCTTCTGTGTAGAGACAATGGCATGTCTAATAGTCAAGGAGAGGAAGGGGAAAATGCGGTAGACAGGGAGAACAGGGAGAAGGAAAGGGGCCATGCCTAATGTTAACAATGGTTGTAACAGGTGTTGCGTGGTAGCCTCTTAGGCACCCACAACCTACACAGCCTCAGCCCAGAGCAGCCAGGGTAACAGGTGATGATGGAGTGACATGAAAAGCCCAGTGCTGTGGCAAGTGTCATTTCTCAATTCTCTTCCACAACAGCCACTAGCTCAGGATGAGAAGGGGCTCAATGGGCCCCATGGGGTCTGATGTGGTTCAAGATTCCCAGGCCGCAGCAGACTACTTCAGAAAAATGACCTCGCTGACCTTGGTCCTTGCCCCAGCCTCACCATCCCAAAACTGCTGCGGCTTCCACCAGCTCGGCTCAAATGGACCATTCCCCTGCAGCCCACCTAGGCGGGCACCACCTGGGCGGCAGGAACAAGGTCGATCCGGACCACGGGGGAAGTGGGAGGAGCACAGAAGTTCCTCCCCCGCCCCTTGACCCACTTAGGCAGCCCTCTAACCAGAGAGCCCCAACACTTAACAGAGCTGCCCTCTTCAGCTCAGAGGACACAAACTTCTGCAGAAGGTGCAGCGAGCCATGTATGACCCGCGACTATTGCAAATGCAGAGGTAAGCCCCTTCCCGCAGAGCTTCCGGCACCGCCTCCTGGGGGGCAACTCGGGGGTCCACCCAACTTGAACAAACCTCCGAGGTCACTTACGAAATGACGACTTGAATGGGAGATAGAACCCACCAAATTTCAAGTGCAAAACCCTCGAAATAAGTTTTGTAACCTCCTTTTATTGAAAAAAAAATCCTACTGCAGTATTTATTTCTCCCCTCCGCCGCCTGACTGCCTTCGGGTGGGCAGCCCCTAGTGGGGTGCTCATCTGGGGTCAGAGCCCCTGCCCAGCTATAGTGCATCAACTCCAGTGCTCACTTTCTCATTACTCCACATGACCATTTTTCCCAACTGATTTTTCTACTTGCTTTTTTCCCCCGACCTAGCAAGGATGCAGTGCTGTAAAAGTGAAAAAAAAAAAAAATATATATATATATATATACAGGAGCATCCATGAGATGTAACGTCTCGCTCCACCAGCCAGAAGCACAATTCCCAGTTCCTTTCCCCTCCGCTCCACCAACATCTCCACACGCCTCCCCCCACCCCACCCCGACGCCCCACCAAAAGGAAAGACAAAGGACTCCCTCAAGGTCCCACCTAAGTTGTCAGGGCCGCAGCTCCCGCGGGAGGCTCGGCCGGCCGCCCCCGCCCCCACGTCGCCTGCACTGCCTCTGCTGTGTCACCGCCACGCTCGCCAGCAGCTGCAGTCACCTGCGGCTGCACGGGGACGACCCCCAGCATCTCTGATTCGGCCATTCCATTTCAGGTCGAACAGGCACCTTCGGTCTCAACCGAGGGGTGGTACACCCATCCCGCCCCACCCCCCACCCGCAGCTACCCTCTTCCCCGGGAATCGGAAGAGACACTGAAGGTGAAGACCCGGTCCCCCGCGGGCAGCCGGGGAGAGCAGCGGGAGGCCGCGGCGGGCGGAGGGAGGAGGCCTGAAGGTGAGGCGGGCGACGAGCGCGAGCGCCAGGTGTGGCGCGCTGCCGCAGCCCCGCGCCCCCTCCCGCAGCCGGCCCGCTCCTCCGCCCTCGGCGTGCGCGCGCCGCGCGGTCCTAGCGCCGCTGCAGCCCTGAGGGCGGGGCTGGGAGGGCGCGGGTAGGAGGCTCCCGGCACACACGCACCGAGCTGCAGAGGTTGCTAATATTGGGACCTGCCGCAGCGGGAGCAGCGGGAGACCGCGGCACTGCTGACACCCCCGGGGCCCGCTTCTCACTGCAGCCGGATGAAAGATTTAAATAACCCTCCTTCCCCACCCCCACTGCGCACAGCCACCCACTCAGCTGCATCCCAGCGAGGGTGAGTGGCACCGCGGAGCGCCAGGCGCGCCCTTCCCCCACGGCCGGCCGGCTCGCGGCTCTTCGTCCCCAATCCCCAGCCTGGGCAGGGGCTTCCTCTCCCTTGCCCACCCCGCGCTGCCTTCCCCTTCCTCACACACACACACTACGATGCTCGGCGAGCCGAAGTAGACATGTCACTTCTTGGTGACACCTTTCTCCGACCTCTAGGCTCCAGGAGGGGAGAGGTCTTGCTTTTTGTGTTTGTTTGAGGTGTCTACTCAGCCGCTGTGCCTTGCCTCAGTCCTTGTCCACCGACCCCAGAACGCGTCCCTCACCCTCCAGCATCCCCCACACACAGACCCGTGCATGCCGGCTCGCCCGGGTGGCAGAGTTGCTGAATTTCTGATGACTCGGTTGCGCGTGGTAGCTAATGTCCTACCCTAAAGGTGACTGCATCAAAAAAAAAAAAAAAAAAAATCAAGCCCGGGGCGTGTGAGGGGTGGATGATGGGGTTCGTGGAGGAAGCCCGACCGCAACATCCCACAATGTCTGCACGCCGGGGTCCAGTTGTGCTGCGCCCGGGGTTCCGACCCCACAATTCACACAATGAGGCTGGCGCTAGCCCATCGTAGCGCCCCTGGAGCTGGGGCGCGCACCCTGGGAGCTCCCGGACGCGAGGCGGGGTCGCGGGAAAGCTGGTCCGCAGGCCGCCGCTCGGCTCTCCAAAAGCGGTTAACAATAGCACGCCGCCCCCTCCGCCCGCCTCCGCGGCCCTTTGTCCCCCCCACCCCCTCCCCGGCGGCTCCGGCCTTGCGCGCTCGGGGTCCCCGACCCACCTCCCCGGCCCCGCGGAGCCCGTGGACCTCCGAAAGCTGGCTGTGCGCTCCAGAAAACCGGGGGAGGGGCCCGGGACGGGACGCGGAGCTCTGGGGTCCGACCTCCAGCCCGCGCTCGGTCCCCGCCACCGGCTCTCCTGCCGCGTCGCGCGCCTCTCCAGCCGTTCCCACAACGCGAAACCACCACGCTGCCCCGGGCGGCGGCTGTCAGCCCCGCCAGACCCACACTCACACACAAAGAGAAAGCGAAGGGACTAAACGGGGTGGGGTGGGGGGGACGAAAACTCAGGATTCCCCAAGCGCGGCCAGAAGTGTGTCTCCCCCAGCCCGTCGCCCCCGATTCGGCAGTAGGTCCCCGCCAGCACCCAAGGGCGCACGGGAGCCGGGCGGAAAGGGAGCCGCAACCCGAGCGCGTTTAGGACCGCGCGGAGCCGGCCGAGCGACCGCCGCGAGCGCCGCGGGGCCCGGGAGGCCGAGCCAGCACCTGCCGGCCGAGAGCGCGGGAGGGCCGGGGCTCCGGGCCGCAAGGCGCGCCCAGGCCGGCCGCCCACGCCGCTCCCCCGCGGCCGGCCGAGCGTCGACGCCCCGCGGGTGGCCGCTGCGGACCCGGACACTCGTCGCTCTCCCACCCACGGCCGCCCACCGCCTGTTGTGCTGGTATTGAACGCTGGGCACGGCAGCCGCAGAGCCCTTAAAGCGGCCAGACCGGAGCACTTTTGGTAAAAGTTTAGTCTTCCCTGGCAACCATCAGGAGCCACGTTGACTCCGGGGGTGGTGGGGGAGCCGTTCTGTCCCAGCTGAATAACAGCACCAGCGAAGAGCCACAACTGTTTTTGCCTTAAGCTTTGGGTTCCAGCCCCCGTCGGGAGCCTTAGGAAGAAAATGCCGGGCCTCGTGTTACCTGGGACTGTGCCCACCCCAGGCCTGCCTCGTCCTCACCCGCAGCCCCCACGAAGCTAACCGTGCAGTTAGGTTGTGTTCCAACATCTGGCACGAAAGCGTGAGGAAGAAAATCCACCGCAGGACCTTGCTTTTTTACGACCTGGTTTAAGTGTTGTCAGGTGGGTTCACTCACAAGTTAACTCCTTCCAACAGTCTGGTTGCCCAAAGTGGCCTTTTTTTTTTTTTTTAAGAGAAAGTGCCCCAGCTTCCCTCCCACACGCCAGCCCCCGCCGACCCCCGACCAGGTGGGCTCCGCGCGGCCGGGCTAGGGGCGCCCCGTCCAGCACGTGCGTGCAGGCATCCCAGTGGGCAGGGTCACCGGCGCTCGCTCGCTGAGTCACAAATACCCTCCTCGGGAAACCAAGTCCTCGGAACGCCCTTTAAAATGAGCTCGCGGCTTTTGCACGCGCACGCACGCACACACTCACGCCGGAGAGCCGCCCAGGAAAACCCACAGCGGGCTGCACGCTGTGCAGAGGGAAACGCAGAGGTTGCGACTCCGTAGCCGGAGGGACGGCCGCCCCCGCTGGGCGCGCTCTGCCCCTGCCCCTGCCGCTCCCCGAGTCTCAGGACTGGAGTCTTCCTCCCCACAGAACAATCAGTTGGCAATCTTCGCCTACGGGAGCTTTCAGACCCTCACGGGGGGGGGGGGGGGGGATAAACAATACGCTTAATTTACAATTCAAGCAGGATACTTACTAGAGGGAAAAAAGGCAAGGGGGAAGCAACCTCAATTTGCGCACAAGATACCCACCTACTGCCTTCAGGAAACTCAATGCATTTTTAAGTTCTTAGTAGTTAATGATTAAAGCTTTAAACTCGTGGAATCCCTCCATTCAAAAGAAACTTCCTACACCCGACCTTCCCGTGTGTCGGATGCAAAAGAACTGAGGACTTGTATTATATTCATAAATCATGCCCCCCCTTAAAAAAAAAAAAAGGCCTTTCAGTGTAGACTTGCACCAGTGCCAGCAGCAGATCTGCAATTCCGGAGGCTTTTTTTTCTGAGCTGGCAAGACACACACAGAGAAAAAGAAAGACAGGGGGTGGGGGTGGGGGTGGGGGGTGGAGAGCCCTGCCCGCACCCCCCTCCTCTGGCCACCACCTCCTCGAGAGTTAATAATCCGAATCTGTCACCGCGTGGACACGAAAGGGTTAACGGTATACCTACCAAATCGGCTGTGGTCTTTCCTGGTTCCCTGGATAGTACCGTTGGGGAAGATTTCTAAGTGAAATCCAGTCCTGCAGTATAGCTGCCTCCGCCTGAGAATCCCCTTCAAATGATCCAAGTCCGTGACTGCGGGTCCCCTGGGTAGCCCCCCTGCTTCGGACTGCCCCAGGTGGTCACTTAACAGAACCGGGCTGTCCACCGGCAACACGGGCACATTCCCAAACGGTACCGCATCCTGCACACCGAAATAGTTCCCAACTTCACCTAAGGGAGCCATCGGAGGACTGGGCTCTCGGAGCACAAGAATAAACAATAATGACGGTGCCAACCCAGGAGATATTAGGCGAGGTATATTCCGACTCCCCTCCCCTGACTGCAGTTGCACAGAGAGGAGGGAAGGAAAAAAAAAAGGTTCTTTTCTTCAATCCATTAAATGCATAAATAAAAGTAATCTGCTGTTTCACTGGCACAGGTTCAAGGTCAAACCACTGAGAGTCTAAGAAACCACCACTTCATACTCACACACTGACATATTGATAAACATTTCTAGGTATCTCTACGGATAGATCCCCAGCTCTCAGCAGGCAGGAAGGTCTTCATCCCATGCGACCGTAATAAGGAAAAAAAATCCGTAGTTTCTCCATTTGCTTGGAGATCAGAATGACCATAGCAACTTAAATGCCTAGGCGTTATTATAGGGATTTTTAAGATGCATGGGCTACGTCAGAATTTACGGATCCTGACTCCAGGAAGGCATGCGCTGTTTTTACTCTCTAACCGACTGCAGACATCAGCAGGAATCCTTCAAGGGGGCAAAAAAAAAAAAATCTCTCGTCGGCGGCGGCGACCAATCTCCCCTCCCGGTCCCCCCTCCAAAATAATAATAATAATAAAAAATACAGCAAAAAGAAGGAAAAACTTTAGGCGTCCAACGCTAGTATCCAGAATGCTCCAGCAGCTCGGCAGAGGTCCATTGGCTTTAGCCCGGGTGGCGAGCGGCGAGCGAGGAGAGCCGCGTCCGGGAGCTCGCGTGCCGCCCTGGCTGTCGCGAACAGGTGTTGCCGCGCCGGCCCGCGGAGCGTTGTAGCCGGGCGGAGCGCTCCTCCTGCGCAGCCCCCGCCGGCGCGCAGAGTGGCGCAGGCAGCGGCATTGGGCTGGGTTTAAGGTAGCGCCGCGGCCGCCCGGGGCCTCCCCGCGGTCCTAGCGCCCGCCCTGCCGCCCGCGCCCGCGCTCTGCGGCAGGCCCAGCGCGGCGCGCCGGACCGCGCGCGGGGCCAGCCGGGCTGACGGGCCGGGGCACCCGGGCTCTAGCGAGAAAAGTCCGTGAAAGATGCGCTAGGCAGGAAGAAGGGGACCCGGAGTCTCCTGGAGGCTCAGAATCCCGCAGCGGGGGCAGGGGCGGGAGGTGGGGGTGGTTTGGGGAGGTTGGACACCGGGCACCTAACACCCAGCTCGCTGCCTATCGATGGAGCTTTGGAGTGAAATTGGGCAACTAGTTTTCACGTGGACCCTGCAGCCTCGCATGGCATTACCAAATGTAACTTAGTTGGGAGAGTTGGAGGGGAGGGCTGTTGGTTGGTGAGCTTGAATGGATAGGCAGTTTTTGCCTTCTTTTGCCAGACACAGAAGCGCGAACGCTATTGCAGGTAAGACGGCCGCATGTGAGCAGTCTCGCTCGCTCACTGACACGCACACACACGCACGCACACGCCAATGCAGCCACCGTCTCGGTCTCATTCGCAGCGTCCACCGAGCCAGGGCTGCGTGATGGTCCCGCCCCGCCCCCCGGGTCCCCCTGACCGCCGCGCAGTCGGTCGGGGGGCGCCAGAGAACCGCCTAGGTGCCTGAGTTCGACTCGCGCCACAGACCCGCGCGCGCGTCTTCAGGGAGTCTGGGTGGAGAACGCTCGCCAGTGGGTTCCCTCTGTCCCCCTTCCCCCCCCCCCCCAACACCTCTCTCTGGGACTGCCCGGGGCCTCCCGAGCCCAGCTTTGGCTCCGGGACCCGAAATGCGAGTTCCGATGTCTGCTTCCACGTCCCGAAGCCCGCCGCGGAACCAGGAGAGCCTAGCGCGCGAGACGGGTCGCGGGGCGCCGGGGGCTGCGGCCGCTCCTTCCCGCTCTGCCTCGCGGGGCCGCACGTGGAAGCCCGAGCTCCAGTCCCCGGCTCAGGTTTCTGCTCTTGGCCGGCGGCCTTCGCGCCCAGCCGGAGGCAGGGACAAAGAAACCTGCCGCCGGGGCCGCCCAGGGGCCCTACCGCGGCCGAGTCGTGCCAGGAACCCGGCGTTGGGGGGGGCTCTGCGCCGGGGGCAAGGCGCCCGCGTCCCGATCCCCGCGCGGCTGCCCCCGACACACGCACGCACACGGGCCCTGCAGCCCACCCGCCGGCCCCTCTCTCGCCCCCCCGCCTCCGCTCCTCTTTGTTCACATTGTCTTAGCCACGGCCCGACTCTCGGGTCAAGATGGTGAAAGTTGCCCAGACTTGAGCGCAGCTCCAGACTGCGGGGCGCGAGTACGAAGCCAAGTCGGAAGCCGAGAGACCCGGACCCCTGCGCTGGGAAAGCAAATCAAAGCCCTTTATATGCGGCCCAAGTCGAATCCGCCTTGAAGTCGGTTAAAGGCTGGAGGTGAAAGACTGGGGGGCTGGCCCTACTCTGGACGCTGGGTTTTCGCCGGAAGATGAAAGGGAGAGCAATGAATTTGCAGATTTCGAGAGAGCTGGGAGCGCCGGCGGCCTGCGGAGACAGTCCCCTGTCCCCCGGGGACGGAAGGCGTGCCCCTGCCGCGCGGCTGGCTGGCCCTCCCCCGACCCCTCCCATGCCCCTCAGCCGCAGCCCCGAGTTCTCTCGGCGTCCGCGGGCCGGCTCTGCGCGCCCTGCTCCCGAGGCTTCCGAAGCCCGGGAGCGGTCCCCTCGGCGGCTGCAGGGAGCGGGCGGTCGCGTTAACTGCCCGGCGGCAGATACAAGAAGCTGGGGAGGAAGTGTCATTTCTCATAAACCGCCGAGCAGCTCGCATTAATCACATCGCAGCCGGCTGCGCTGGGATAAGCAGGGGGAGTTCCTGGAGCACGCGGGTGCAAGGCGCCCGGGTCGGTTACAAAAGGAAGAAAAATAGCACACACGGATGGAAGACGAGCGAGAGAGGAGATGGAGACTGGGGACGCTGGGGGAGGACAGCGACGAGCAGCACGTGGGCATTTCCACTGGGGACGGCACTGGACCGTTTCCACCAGCTGTCTCCAACCACATTCTTTCGATCTGAATTTAGACATCATCCAATGAGCAGAGACCATTTCCGCTTCCGAATCCTGCGGCGTCGCGACTGTCGCTTTAAAAAGCGATGCAGCAGAGGGAGACGGGGAGAAGTCGCTGATGGAGCACTTTTCCTGCTCGGGCGTCTCTTTTTCCACTGCAGTTGGCTTAGTCTACCATTTCCCCCCTGCATCCCGAGCTCCGGCTGCCAGGAGCCACCGCCACTTGCTTGCCCCCTGGCCTGGCTGCTTTAGCTTGGCTGTGTCCTCGTGACAGCGGCAGAAGCGACGTCCTTGCTTGGGCCACTGACCGCATCACATTTCTCCCGCACTCAGCCCGCCGGGGCCGACGTCCTCAAGGTTCCTTCCCTGCTCTGCCTTGACCGTGAACGACCCTGGGCCAGGCCTCTGGGTGTGTTTCCCAAGTAGTCTTCAGTTAGTCTGTAGATGCCAAGCCCCAGGGCTGGGGCCCTAGCTTGCTGGAGACACGTGGTGTCATTGACTTAACAACACCTGCCTGGGAAGACTGTTGTTAGGGATCAAAGGAAACATGCACAAAAAAAGAGGCAGCGCACGTGAGATGCTCAGGACACTGTCGCCATCTTTACACTTTTCCCTGTGTAGCGCCTCCCCTTGGATTCCTGTCTGCAGAGTGTTCAGCCGGACTCTCTTCCACCACCTCTTATCAAAACGTTTCAACCCGTCTCGTTTTCCCTTCTTCCCCTCGCCTGTGTTTGCTGGCCCACTGGCTGCTGACGATTTAGTACCTAGGCACAGGTGGGAATGAATGCCCGGAGAAGTCCAGAGGGTTTATAAAGAAGTAGGCGCGCTGGGATGGGAGGCAGCCAACCTGCAACATGGCGTCCAGCCCTCTGCCCACGCCCTGCGTGACTATGCATCCCTTCCTCGTGGGCCCAGCCAGTTGCTGTGAAGATTGGTTTGAGATCTGTGTGCAATATGCGTATGCGTATGCCTAAGTGCCCTCTCAGCTGTAAGACCCTCTACAAACTCGGGGGGGGCCGCCTTTGATGGGGTGCCTCGTTCCTTGTTCTCGTTTCCTCCTTCCGTTTTCCTGGACCCCAAGTGCAAGTCAGCATGGAATCCCTTCATTCCCCTCCAGTGCATTTGGGGTTCTCCCCTTCCATCCGCATTTCCTCCACTGTCCCCCAGGCCAGCGCACTGCCTTCCAGCCTATCTAAGGGCTTCTGTTGAGGCGCCCTGAGGAGCAAGCCGTAGGGCTTGGTTTGGGAAGCCAGTGGCTGCTCCCACACTGAGCCCTTGGGCTGGGTTTGGGTTTCCTTGGTGAGGGGACAGCACCCGTGCAGGCAGCAGCTGTTGAGTGCTTGCTGTGTTTCAGGCACATTGCTAAGGGCTTTTGTGCCTCATCTTTCTGGTTCTCAAAACTTCTTGGCGAGGTGAAAACGGTTTCATCCCATTTTACAGATGGACAAGCTGTAACTACAGAAATGCAGTTGCCATGCCAATGCCACAGTGCTAATAAGTTGGTAGAGCCCCCTTCACAGACTGTAGGCCCCCTCCCTGGGCAATCTTGCCCTTTATTATAACAGGCAGAGATTTTTAAAATGTAAATAGTATGTTTCTACAAGCTAACAATACAGAAATAAATGATGAGTAGTATTCTTGTGGGTATATTCACAGTTATATTAAGTGTATATAAGCAATCAATTAAAAAACATAATGAGAGCCGGCGCCGTGGCTCAATAGGCTAATCCTCCACCTAGCGGCGCCGGCACACCGGGTTCTAGTCCCGGTTGGGGCGCCGGATTCTGTCCCGGTTGCCCCTCTTCCAGGCCAGCTCTCTGCTATGGCCAGGGAGTGCAGTGGAGGATGGCCCAGGTGCTTGGGCCCTGCACCCCATGGGAGACCAGGAAAAGCACCTGGCTCCTGGCTCCTGCCAGGATCAGCGCGGTGCGCCGGCTGCAGCGGCGGCCATTGGAGGGTGAACCAACGGCAAAGGAAGACCTTTCTCTCTCTGTCTCTCTCTCTCACTGTCCACTCTGCCTGTCAAAAAAAAAAAAAAAAAAAAAAAAAAAAAAAAAAAAAACATAATGAAGGAAAAGACCCCAGATATAATAAGGAAAAAAAAGAGAGAGAAGATTCCTAGGAATGGAATTAACAAGAAAATGTGAAAGGTCTAGGTGAAGAAATATTTTTAAATTTCCCTAGGGATACAAGGATTTGAGCAAATTGAAAGGCATATAATGTTCCTAGAGTAGTAGTATGATACAAAGTGTTCATATTAGCATATAACTAAAGGATAAAGAATAATACAGAATAGAAATTACAGAAGTAGACACAAATACATATTGAAGTTTACTATATGGTAATCAATTAATGAGAAAAAATAAGCTTGAGTAAAGAGTTTTCAAACAACTGAATAGACAAATGGAGAAAAATAAGTAGTATTTATTGTTCACACCTTACATGAGATTAAAATCCAAGCATGTAATAAATAAGGCTATAATGAGTACTGAAAGAAACAAAGAAAGAAGTCCTTTATAATCTGAGTTGTGAAGGCCTTTCTAATTGTATGACATAATCCAAATACCTTAAAGAGAGTATCAATACAAAACGTCTTTGAGCTGCACAGGAAGAAACTAGAAATTCAAAAGATAGATGAAGACATGGGGGAAAAAAGTTCATCTCATATCAAGATAAAGGACTAAGTGTTCTACTATGTATAAGAACTCCTACAAATCAGCAAGGAAGATACAGCTTCTGGTGTCTGGGCATCACTTCATCCACACAAGAAAAAAAGCTGAGAAAAGTGAAGAGCAAGAACTCAGATTTACCAGCGAATCAAAATCACAGGACAAACTGCTGCCCTGAGAACTGGAAAGGCAGGCAGACACCCAGACTCAGAGAGAGGTGTAGAGGCCACAGATGGAGCCGGCATAAGGAGGGACACTGAAGCAAAATTGCTGGAGACTCATTGTGGACAAGCTTGAGAGTTATGAATTCCTAGGGTGCCCATTCTCATAGATACACACACACACACACACACACACACACGCCCAGACTTCCAGGATCCTATCAGATTCTCACTGTGAAAGTCACAGAAAATTCTGCTTCTCCCAGCAGGAGGAGGAAAGTAATCACTTTGAAATAGACCCAGGGCCTTTATTGTCCTGCCCACAAGAAGCCTGAGCAAGCTGGGGGAGGGAACCCCCCTCCCAACTCTAGCCCTCAGTGTGGGGGGAAAGGAAGTGCCCAACCAGGCTCACAGAAGAGCTCTAATCACCATTACAGAGAACACTATCCTTCCACACCTTCGCACCTCATCCATAGGGCTCCTGGACAACAAGGATTAGAGCAGTAGAACTGCAAGATTCAGACCCTATCAGGAGTCTCCAGGGAATCCCAACACACTAAGGACACCAGAGGAAATTTTAGTCTCTGACACCTATAGCTACAGCAAACAGTAAACACAGCCTAACTCCTGACCCGATAAACACGAACTCTCACACTAAAGAGTTCTCTACCTTAGTAAATTTTTCCAGTATATAATGTCCACCTTTCAACAAAAAATGACAGTTCATGCTAAAAAGGCAAAAATCACAGTCTGAAGAAACCAAGCAAACAAGGGCCACATTCAGGCAGGACACTGTTTTTTTTGTTTGTTTTTTTTTTTTTTTTTTTTTGGACTTATCACTCCAAACACTTGAGATAACTATACTTTTTATGTTAAGGTCTCTAATGGAAAGAGTGAGCAACATCTAAGAATAGGGTAATGTACACAGAGAGATGAAATGATAATGCAGAGAGGGAATAATCTAAAAGAAATATAGCAATCAAAACCATTGCAACATTCATAAAGGCGGCCCTGGATGAGTTTGTAGTTTTGACAAAGCCTAGGAAAGAGTCAATGAGTTTGAAGATTTGTCAATATAAATTTCTCAAATTGAAATGCAAAGAGTAATTTAAAAAAATTTAAAAATGGATCAGCATATCAAAAAACAATGGAACAATTACAAAAGATGTAGCAAATGTGGACTGGGTATACCAGAAGGAGAGAAAAGAAAGAAAGAAAACAGAAGAAAATTAGAATAATGGTTGACAATTTGCCAACATTAATGAGAGACTCCAACACACTAATCTAGGAAGCTCAGAAAATATTAAGCAGGACAAATACCAAAACCCTACGCCTACCATGTCATATTCAAACTGTACACAATCAAAGACAAAGAGAAAATCTTGAAAGAAGCCAAGTGGATGGAGGAAGGGGACCCCTTACCTATGAAGGAACAAGGGTGAGAATTACATCAGACTTCTCTTTCAGAATCCATTCAAGCAGGGAGAGAGTAGAATGAAATATTTAAAGTATTGAAAGAAAAAAGAGAAATACGAACGACAGAGTACCCCATTTATAGAAAAGAAAATAGAGATGGTTCATAAAGATTAGTCAATGCTGAACTCCATTCATGATAAAATAAACCCAAGATATAGCCATGCTGTTATACCATTTTAACCTGTAAACTTCACAGTATTAAAAAGTGATGTAAAACATTGTGTGCTAGAATTTGAGGAATCAGGGGGCTGGTGCTTTAGTGCAGCGGGTTAACACCCTGGCCTGAAGCACCAGCATCCCATCCCGGCTGCTCCACTTCTGATCCAGCTCTCTGCTATGGCCTGGGAAGGCAGTAGAAGATGGCCCAAGTCCTTGGGCCCCTGCACCTGCGTGGGAGACCCGGAAGAAGCTCCTGGCTCCTGGCTTCGGATTGGCACAGCTCTGGCCATTGTGACCAACTGGGGAGTGAACCATCAGATGGAAGACCTCTCCTCTCTCTCTCTCTCTTTCTCTCTCTGCCTCTCTCTGCCTCTCCTTTCTCTGTGTAACTCTGACTTCCAAGTGAATAAATAAATCTTAAAAAAAAAAGAATTTGAGGAATCAGGCACTCACACATTACTGGTGGAGATTAATTGACATGGCTTTATGAAAGGTACTTCGGTTATATCTGGTAAAAGCCCAAATACATAGACTTGCAGACTCAAGAATCTTCCTTCTAGAAATTTATTTTGTTTATTGTGCATACATGTAGAAACTCATGTGTGCAGAAAATGCTATGCTGTGGCAAAAGATTGAAAACAACCTGTGTGACAATCAAAAATGACCACTTAAATGCATTATAGGGAATCCATAAAATAGGATCTTATGCATCTGTTAAAAAAAAAAACGGAAGATATTTTGAATCTGATATACTAATCTCCAAAGAACACTGTTAAGGAAAAACTAAAATCCAGAATAGTACATATAGTATGCCATCATTTATGTCCAATGGGGAAACATTTCATATTTATACATAGAAGTAATACATGTACAAAAAGCAAATACATTGGCATCGGTTGCCTTTGGGGAAAAAAAAATTGTATACCTTGGGTCAAAGAGTTGGAGGGAGAATTTTCACTCTATACACTTTCTTGAATATGTTGCTTACTTACAAAAAACAGCTTAATTCCTTTTAATAATTATACATTTCTGTTTGAAAAGCACAGAAGGACAGTGCCTAATGCAAAGATCTTGTAAGCACCTGCAGAAATTAGGGACCACTCCCCCCTCCCACACCCCTCAGTGTGTGAATTGATCCCTAAAATGTGAAACTTCACACTCATCAGGCTTGTGGGAAGCTTGGCAGGATTCTGCTACTCCCGTCTTTGCCACTGTAACTCTTACACTTCCTTAGCTGTGTCCAGCTTTTATCCTGTCCGTTTTACCTTCCTGCCTCTTCCTATTTCTCCTGTCACAAAATGTGGCCCACAAAGCCCTGGGATCTTCTTCCCATTATAGTTGTCCCAATGCTGCATCCCGCTGTTACCAATGCCCTGTCTCCCAGCTTCCTGGTGTGCCTGCCCCTCCTTTATTCACCTTTTATTTCCATTACTTTTCACCCTTCTTCGGGTCACTGCAGCCTAACTCATTTTAGCTTTTCTTTTCCTGCCAATGCCCATGCTGCCATGGAGCTTATGTTCTGTGGAGAGAAACACACAACAAACAAGTAAACAAAATAATTCTAGACAGTAGTGAATACCACAAGACAAATAAAGTAGAGTCCTGTAGAAGCAACTAGAAGCTTTGCTTTCCAGTGCTTACCAAGAAAATGACACTTAAACGGAGGCTTGAAGACAGAAAGGAGCTGGCCTTGCTAAGATCTGAGCAAAGGGAATTCCAGGTACTGGGCCAGCAAGCACAGAGACTGAGAGGCGGCAATGAACTTGAACTGACTACAGAACAGAAAGGAAACCAGTGGTGGTGGCAGAGTAAGTGAGGAGTGGGATCCTCCGGAATGAAGCGAGAGAGATGGACAAGGGTCAGATCCTGCTGAGCCTTGGAACCGTTGTTAAGGAGTTGGGTGTTATTCTAGGTGTGATGAGCACATTGCAGTTAAAAATTATTCTTGCAGAAGAACCCACTGGCTGTCAATGCAATTAATAAATGCTAAGTAGTAGTTAATAATAACCATGAAAATCCTCTGTCTGGAAGTTTAGTCTCTCCCATTAAAAGAACAGCCTTCACCTCTCCCAATACTCTGTCACTAATTATCTGTATTTTTCCTCCCAGATTCCTCTACATCTACTTCACAATGTAAGCCTAATTTCTGCTCAGCTTCCCACTGAGTTATCTCCCTATGTGCTCTGTTTCTCCATTTGTTTACACCTCTGTCCTTACTTGTCACCATTAATAAGAACACTAAGTTTAATGGAGTATCTGTCTACTTCAATTCTTCTAGTTCTACATATTTTAGTGATTCAATGGACAATTACCAAGTTACTGTTTTTTCAATAAGTATGAATTAAAAACATAAGACATAAGAAGGACATAAAAACAAAAGAAGCATAAAGTATATTAAGAAGGATAAAATAATATTACATTTGTAGAAGTCATACATAAAATATGGTCAAGGAAGGGTGGGAAAAAGAAAAGTATCAAGTAAGATTATCTAATTCCATTATCTCTCTGCTAACAGACATTTCATACTTTTATTAAACAGTTGCTTTCCTAGCTAGATTAGAATCTCTTTAGAAGAGGAGAAAATATCCAGAAAAATTATATTAAGTGTGTACTTCATATAAGACATTATCCTAAAGTTTATTTGGGAACATACATGTATGTTCATACAAGGTAGGGGTCTGAATTTTATCTTTCGCTTTTGAATAGTCTACCTTTATTTTTATTTTTATTTGCTCTTTCCTTTATTCCTTTCTGCATTTTCCTGTTTTCATCTACAATCATTTTCCTTCCAATTTTTCTTCTTTTAAAGAACTCTCTAAGGTTTCTCTAGTAGGGAGGACTGCTCACCATAAATTCCCTATTTTTGTTTGTCTGAAATGTGTTTACTTCATCTTTTAATGATATTTTTGCTGGGTATAGAATACCTGGTTGACTATTGCTATTTTTTGCTGTTGTTACACAATATCCAAGACTGGGAACATTATAAGCCACAGAAGTTTATTTGATTCATGCTCTAGAAGCTGGGAAGTCTAAGAATGCTGGCATCTGGCAAGGGCCTTTGTGCCATGTGGCAGAAGGGCAAACAAGTTCACTCAGGATAGAAGCAGCACATGAGAGAGGGAGAGGACAAGGAGGTTGGATTCATCACATTTATAGTTAATCCAGTCCCTAGATAACAACCTTAATCCATTCATGTGGGTGGTGCCCTCCATGCACTGACAGTTAAATTTCAACACCAATTTTGGGGGGGACATTCAAACCACAGTACCACTCCACTTATTTTATTTTACAGTTTTAAATGTGTCATTTTATTGTCCTCCAGCTTCTGTAATTTTGGTTGAAGAGTAGCTATAAGTCATATTGTTGCTACTTTGTACATAATATGTCTTTTATCTATGGATGCTTTTAAGATTTTAAGCTAGCATTTGATTTTTCATCAGCTTTATTATCTTGTTTCTAGTTACATTTTTCTTCGTGTTTATTTTGCTAGGAGCTTGCTGAATATCTTAAATCTATAATTAATGTCATCCAGCTTTGGAAAATTCTTAGTCATGTTTTTGAATATTGCTTTGTCTCTGTTCTCTCTCATCTCTTTTCCTGGGACTACACTTAGGTGTATGTTAAACATTTTTCTTCTGTAATTTTTTTCCATACTTCAACTTAGGCTTCCATAGTGTGTTCTCCATTGATTTCTTTTTTAATTCACTAATCCTAGTGTTTATTATGTCCATTCTGCTGTTAAACTAATTCTCTCAGCTCTTAATTTCAGATATTGACTTTTTCAATTCTAGACTGTTCATTTGATTTTTTTAATATATTTCCATTCTCTGGTAAAATTTTCCACATTTTCATCTCTCTCTCTCTCTCTCTCTCTCTCTCTCAACATTACACTTCCTATCTGTGAATCCCAATATTTTTATATATGATCTGCTTCCACTGCCTACTTTAATATTTACTGTTATTCATGTTTTCTTGTCCCTTTGTATGTCTAGATATTGTTGATAATGTGCCAGACATTGTTGTAAAAGTAGAGGCTCCAGAAAATATTATTCCACCAGAGAATGTGTCTCTTTCCTTCTTTTAGAGAGGCATGGGCTGATCACCTGAATCCAATCAGGCACTGAATTGGATTGGGACTTGTTTATAGTTTTGGTAAGACTCCATGGACCTCTGGTTCACCCCTATCTCTTGGGTATTGCCCTCCTAGGCTTTTGATTCAGAGCCTGGTGGGTATCAGTTTTCTCAATCCTGAAAGACTGTGGGAAATATATTTCTATCCTTCAGAAGTTTTCAAACCAGCTCTCTAGCCTCCTTGTCCAACACAGCTTCAAATTTGGCAGAGGTCTGAAAAGGGAAAGCAGCCATGTGTTTTGAAGCAGTCCCTACTCCCTGGAAGAGTCTTATTTCTCAAGAACATAGGCCTATGAAAGGTTTCAACTGTCTTTAGAAGTTTTCAGACTTCATCCTCAGTATCCCATGAAGCTCAAGATCTCAGCAAATATAGTATGGAGAAAACCAGTTCCAAATTTGAAGCACCTCCATTTTCCAGTTCCTCACACTGGTTCCATGTTGGCTAAACCTCTGTTGGTTTCATTTTCCTTTACTAGGACCCTCTGCCTGAACCTTGTCCAATCCTTAATCTGTGTCCAGAATCAACAAATGTCCCTCAAGCCAGGAAAAAGCACACACACACACACACACACACAAAACTATCGATCATCAGCTTACTTGGAACAGTTTTCTCCTCTCTGTAATTTAGTTCATCTAGTACTCATTTCTTCCACAATTCTACAATGGCCTCAAAAAACATGATTTTTGTGATTTCCAATTTTTCTAAGTTGCTGCAAGACTACTACCCTGCCTGAACTAGCTATACCCTATCCAAAAGCAGGAGTCTCATATTTTATTTTTGAAAATGAAATAAATATTTTATCAACTATTCCACCTTATATTTCACAGCATATGATAGGTTTCTAAAGTCTTCACACATACACTATCTCAACTGAACCTTTCACTATGTCTGTGATATAGGTAAACACAGGTACCCGAGTCAGCAGGGACACTAAAGTCACACCATCTGAGCATGCTTCTCCATGTGGAAGGCCAACAGGGCTTTTCTGAGTTCTTCTGACATCTAGCTGGTCTAATTTAAGGACATAAATATAAATAGGGTATTATTCACCAGGCCAAATAGCATAGTCTTCAACAGATCTGTAATTCCCAGTATACTCACTAGTAAATACAGATCTGAATTGAGATTTAGTTATTATTGAATCACTTTCTTAGATCTTGATGAAGTCCAATTTACAACATTAATGAAACAGTCACCTCAGGCAGCAATTTCTATTGGGTTGCTGATTGGAGACAACACAAAATCGAAAGTAACCGTTCCAAAGTTTCCTAAGGCTATCGAGAAGTAAAATTGTATGCTATATGAACTTCCTGGCAATTCTATGAATTATGCTGGTTCATAAACTCACCTCTAGACAACTATCCCAGCCACTCATTATTACAGAACTGGGACAATATATCCATCCTTACTCTCTCTATAGATAGATTTACCAAACTGACCTTCAAAGAAGTCAAATGTATAAAATCTTTAAGTACCTTTTTCTAGATGGCATTTGCAATTCAACAAAGCCCCTTAGGCTGGGGGAGAGTAGTTTTATTCAGCTTAGTTGTTCATTGGCATATTGATCAGCAACACACATGTGATATCTTCTGAAAGAGATACAGAATGCCCATGAGATCCATTATTCTTTCTTAGCATTAATGCAATTTAAAAACTCAGGGGAAAGGCATCCTGTGCAGTGGCTAAGACACTGTTTGTAATGCCCATATCTGTATTGGAATGTGGAGTTCAATCCCAGCTCTGCTGCCAATTCATCTTCCTGCTAATGTGCACCCTGGGAAGCAGCAGATGATGGCTCACATACTAAAGTCCCTGCCACCCACGAGGAAGACCTCGATTGATTTCCTGACTCCTGGCTTTGGCCTGGCCCAGCACTGACTATTGTGGACATTTGAAGAATGAACCAGCAAATGAAAGAATCGCACTCTCTCTCACGCGTGCGCACACTCTCTCTCTGCCTTTCAAATAAAATGAAATATGTAAAAAAAATTTAAAACATCAGAAAGAAAAAACTAAGAGGAATTCCAACTCAGGATGCCATTACTAATGTTTGAACACTTCTTAAACAATAGTTGAGGTTTATTTACTCACTAATGTATTTTATTTTGCATCCTTCTACTTAGGCTGGATGATCATGTGGCACTTTTTCTATCCTCTTCAATTATGTATCTGTTTATATGGCTTTCGAATGGCATAGTTACCAGTGACCAACCCCAAGCCTAGATGCTCCATGGCTGTTTTCTTGATAAAAAAAATTATTAGAATATTTTCTAAATTTGGAACTGTGAACAGAAGTAAAACATTAATAGGCATGTACATAAAAGAAAAAAAAAAAACATGTCTCACATCCTGAAATATGGAGCCAGTTGCTGAGGGTTTGCACATCCAAGGGTACTTGAAAAAGTTTTTGTAAAAGATAATTAAAAGGTAGGCTTGTTTTGTTGCAAAAAATTTTAAATCCATGCATACAAAGAAGTTTTCAAAAAGTGCATGGAAGAGGATATTATGCAAAAACTACAAATGAATTTTAAAAATTTTTGTAGCAAAATAAACATTTTTAAATCCATTTTTCCATAAATTTTTGAAGTTCCCTCATATACTTTTCCACAGAACAAGGAGAAAAGGAATGCTCTCCCATGATTTATACATATCTTCATCCACAAAAGGAAAAATCGTGTAAAACAAAGAGGCACTGTGGCAAGTTGAAGATTAAATTCATCGCTGTTCTCCAAACTAAAAGACTCAACAAGCTCTTTAATGGGTCCAAGACCAACATCTCCATCTGTACAATGGAGATATCAATACTGTGGCCACACATGTTTTGAAGTTAAAAAGAGACCATGTAGATTATGTGAAATGCATAGTTCAGTACCTGGTATCCAAATGAAACTCAATAAAAGCATACCTTATTAATGAATATAAATTAATCTTACTTATAGCAGGTGTTTGGCATAGTGATTAAAACTCAAGGGGCCTGCACTGTGGTGTAACGGGTAAAAGCCACTGCCTATGGTGCTGGCATCCCAAACATGCTCCAGTTCAAGACCCGGCTGCTCCACTTCTGACCCAGCTCTCTGCTAGGGCCTGGGGAAGCAGTAGAAGATGGCCCAAGTGCTTGGGCCCCTGCACCCATGTGGGAGACCCAGAAGAAGCTCCTGGTTCCTGGCTTCGGATCAGCCAGCTCTGGCCATTGCAGCCATTTGGGGAGTAACCAGCAAATGGAAGACATCTCTCTCTCTACCTCTGCCTCTCTGTAACTCTTTCCAATAAGTAAATCTTTAAAAAAAAAAAATACTCTAGTTGGAAGCCTTCATCCATGTTGGAATGCCTGAATTTGAGTCCCAGCTCTGCTTCCAATTCCAGCTTCCTGCTAATGCATGCCCTGGGAGACAGCAGGGGACAGCTCAAGTACTTGGGTCCCTGCCACCTACATGGGAAACCCAGTTTGAGCTTTGGGCTCCCAGCCTTGGCCTCTCTCTCCCTTTCATTTAAAAACTTTTTAAAATATTTTTAAGAAGAAAAAAACATGCCCTGGATAGGAGCTCAGAAAGGAAACCTGAAGGAAATAAACCAAAATACTGACACCAGTTGTCTTAGAATCATGAACTTCTTGGTGTTTCTGCCTTTTATTTTCCAGATTTTCAATTATGTGATTCTGTTACTTATCCAATGAAATATATATATATATATACACACATATATATACATATAATTTTGAAGGCTAAATTATGCTTCTTTCATAGTTAATTACCTACTTCCTTGCAGAAACATTCAAGGTACCGTTTTATACCCTCCAGAACTGTGTGTAATGATGGCTAACAATGATTTCATTCCATTCATTACTTACTGACAGCCACACCAGCCTCCAGGAGGAAACAAAATAAATGAGATAAGGCCCTGTCCTCATTATGTCCCTCGATAATAACAATAGTGATAGCTGTCCCATTGTGAATCAGTTTGAGGAGTCCACCAGGGAAACGGAGAGAGACAGAGGGTAGTGGGGAAGAAGAGGAGGATCAGAGAGGGGGAGGGAGGGAGAGCTGTGGCTAGGAATCGGCTGACTTGTGAGACCTGTGAGCTAACCCTGCAATCTACAGGCAGAATTTCTTGTCCTCAGGAAAACCTCCTTTCAGCTGATTGGATGAGGCCCTCTCGCGTTATCCGGGATACTCTCCTTCCTCTCAGTCTGGGGCTGTGTTAATCACATCTGCCTCGTTGAGACTTGATGGAACACTGGGGACCGCGGCCTTGCTGAGTGGACACATCAAACTGCACCTCACAATCGTGCATCCATCCTCTTCTTTCTTTTCTCCTACTTCCTGGTTTATTTAAAGCCACTCGTGTCTCAGCTCATTTCAGTCCCCACCAAAAGCAGTTCTCACAGGAGATCACCCCCTTGCTGTGTCCTTGTCGTCCCCACTGGGGCCAACCTGACTCAAGACTCGTAGAGCTCTATAGTCATTAGGAACCCTCTCAACTAGGGAATGGCTGACCGTGTGAGGACAGGGTTTTTATTCCGGGTAAGCTGTTGCTCTAATCGTTAGAGCAACATTAGAGAAGTAAACAGAAAGCAAAATGTGCTCCCTGTTAACCACAGTGTCAAATGTAGGGAGGCAGAAGCTGCAGACAAGCTGCGATTCCTACTCCAAATGTTTCCTGACTGTTGCCCTTTGTTAAACATTATTTTTATTGGGCAATCCCTTATTTAAATGTATAATGGTCTACAGGTCCTTACTAATTTACATAATTGGCCTTTTCCATGCCATATGTGTCTACCCCAGTGCTTCTTAGACAGGGCAATTTCATCCCACAGGGAACTCCAGGCAATGTCGACAGACACTTCTGATGATCACAGTAGGTCAGTGTCAAAAGTGTAAGGGCCAGGCGTGATGCTAAACATCCTACAGGACGAACGCCCACAACACAAAACAATCCCACCCAAAATCTCACTAATGCTGAGGCTAAGGGGCTGGCATTGTGGTGCAGCAGGTAAAGCCGCCACCTGTGATGCTGGCATGCCATATGGGCAATGGTTCAAGTCTGGCTATCCCACTTCCAATCCAGCTCCCTGCTAACTGCCTGAGAAAAGCAGCAGAAGATGGCCCAAGTGTTTGGGCCCCTGCTACCTATGTGGAGACCCAGATGAAGCTCCTGGCACATGGAAGCTTGCTCTCTCTCTCTCTGTAACTGACTTTCAGATAAATAGACAAATATTTATTTTAAAAAATGCTGAGGCTGAGACACTTTGGTCTAGACCACACTAAAATGAGTGCTGCCACAAATTTCAACCAAGTTTCTCAAAACTGTGCCTGTGAAGGAAAAGGAAGGAAGGAGGAAGGAAGGAGGAAGGAAGGGAGGGAGGGAGGGAGAAAAAAAGAAAGAGTTGCAAAATTTATTTTTTTCACTACCCATTATATCAACGTTCTCCACAGAAACAGAAACAAAGATATAGATGATAGATGGGTAGATAGACAAAGGTAGATAGATGATATGTAGATACACAAAGCTATAGAGAGATATAGGTATCAAAAATGAATTCTTATAGGGAATTGACTTGCCTAATTATGGCAGCTGGCAAGTCCCAATTCTGCATAGCAAATGTCCCCACTCAAATTCAAAAGCCAGAAGCTACTGTAAAACCAGAAAGAGTCCATTCAAAAGCCATCAGGGTGCTGGCACCGTGGCGTAGTGGGCTAAGCCTCCATCTGCAGTTCTGTCATCCCATATGGGTGGTGGTTCATGTCCCGGCTACTCCACTTCTGACCCAGCTCTCTGCTATGCCCTGGGAAAGCAGTAGAAGATGGTTCAAGTCCTTGGGTCCCTGTACCCACATGGGAGACCCGGAGGAAGCTCCTGGCTTTGGATCATCCAATCTCTGACCATTACGGCCATTTGGGGAGTGAACCAGCGGATGGAAGATCTCTCTCTTTCTCTCTCTCTCTCTCTCTCTCTTTTTAGCTCTACCTCTAAAATAAATAAATAAAAATCTTTAAAAAAAAAAAAAAAGGCCTTCAGGCAGATGAACCCCCTTTTACTCTGGAGAGGGTCAGACTTTTGTTCTATTCAGGCCTTCAACTGACTGGATGAGACCCACTCACATTAGGGAGAGAAATCTGTTAACTCACCTATAGACTTAAACTTTAATTTTGTCCAAAAACACTCTTTTTTATAAAAATATTTATTTATTTACTCAAAGGGCAGAGTCACAGAGAGGCAGAGGCAGAGGTAGAGAGAGAGATCATCTATCTGCCAGTTCACTCCCCAGATGGCTGCAACAGCCGGAGCTATGCCAATCCGAAGCCAGGAGACAGGATCTTCTTCTGGGTCTCCCACGTGGGTGCAGGGGCCCAAGGGCTTGCGCCACCTTCTACTGCTTTCCCAGGCCGTAGCAGACAGCTGGATTGAAAGTGGAGCAGCGGCCGGCGCACCGCGGCTCACTAGGCTAATCCTCTGCCTTGCGGCACCGGCACACCAGGTTCTAGTCCCAGTCGGGGCACCGGATTCTGTCCCGGTTGCCCCTCTTCCAGGCCAGCTCTCTGCTGTGGCCCGGGAGTGCAGTGGAGGATGGCCCAAGTGCTTGGGCCCTGCACCCCATGGGAGACCAGGAGAAGTACCTGGCTCCTGGCTTCGGATCAGTGCGGTGCGCTGGCCGCAGCGCGCCAGCCGCGGCGGCCATTGGAGGGTGAACCAACGGCAAAGGAAGACCTTTCTCTCTGTCTCTCTCTCTCACTGTCCATTCTGCCTGTCAAAAAAAAAAAAAAAAAAAAAAAAAGGAAGAAAGAAAGTGGAGCAGCAGGACTGGAACTGGTGCCGATATGGGATGTCTACACTGCCGGCGGCAGCTCTACCCACTACACCACAGTGCCAGCCCCCAAAAACACTCTTAAAGAAATGCGCAAAACAACGTTTGACCAAATATTTGGGCACCCTGTGACCTAGTGAAGTTGACACACAAAATTAACCATTACATTTAGGAGGGGGAGAAAACACACCAGCAAAAGGGAAGAAAAAAAATCAAAACAAATGTTCAATCATAAGAAGTCAGTTCAGCCACACCTTCATCTGATATGTACTGTTGTCTAGTGATGTAGAAGATGGCCTAGAGCTGTGGGAAGGTTTCAAAAAATGCCACTGACCAAGGCTCTGCCGTCACGTACATGAATTCTCCTACCACCTTGAGACTCCCTTCTGCCTAGAAATCTGAACCCACTTAGTCTCCCAGATCCTTTCTTAACCAGAGCCACGCAATGGGTTCACAGGGTGGGAAAGCCATTTTGGAATCATCTCATCCAAATCCCTCCGAAGTGTGACTTAAAGGAAAGAAAGCCAGTGGGTTAGATTTTTCTTAAATTATTGATGGAACCTCACTTGGTTTCAGACACTCTGAAATAGCAAATATTGAGCAATCCAACTAGTATTTGATGCTGACTGCTAAACAGAGAGGGAAAAGTACAAATCTATGTTAGTGAAACAGTGCTCCACCATGGCAAGTTTTCGGAAGTCAAGATTGCATGGAAGAGGAGGACATTGTTACCGCCCAGCGACACCCAGGGTCCTGGTCTTGGCTCTGCCCCAGGGTTATGCGTGGAGGGAGTGACACAAAAATGCAGCCGCTGGGGCCCTTCCTGCCAGGATGTCTCGCTCCTTTGGTTGAGAATGCTGATCAAGATCCTTAAACTTGGGGGTTGCTCCATGTAGACATGCCCCAGGAGAAAAGCAAGGAAATAAAACATGTCAATGAGCATGCAAATTGTGATTAAGAGAAGGAACAGCCCCATTATTTTAGAAGCAACGTTTTCCCAACTACTTTCCTCTGCTTCTCAAATACAGTCTTCCTAAAGCCATTTCTTAAGTTAATCACCAGAAGTGAAAATACAGCGTATGGATTTTAACTCGATCAATATCAGGGACCAGCCTTTCAGAATTCAGTTATAACCTTGCAATCCATCTATCTGTTAACAATGCTTAAATCTTTCAATGCCATCTCATTAGCATTTAAAGCTCTGACAAAATGACTCTCCTTGTACCGTGCGGTATGTGTGAAGAAGAGGTCTGATTTCCAGGATGTAACTTTTAATTACGAATCTATCCCACAGTGAGGACAGTGCAGACTCTGCCAGAGCCATTACGAGCAGAATGCTGTAAAATACATTAAGATCCTGAGAGAAAGGTATGACATGCACACAGACTCTGAGGCTGCACTACTCTTATAGCGATAGCAGCCAACAGGAAACTTTCCTTTTGCAAAATCAGTTTCTGAAAGACACGGTCTCTCTCGGGAAGATTGATGAATTCATTCTTCTTAAAGCAATTCTATGATTGATCAAAGGACAGCCACCCATGATTGACTGCTACTGACCCTCTGCCTACAGGCAAGGAGTTCTAGAACTTTACCTGGAAATCACCTGGCATCCTTGTTGAAAATGAATATTCCCCAGCACAGGGCAGTGGCTGCGGTCTACAATAATTTACCATGTGTTGTGTAAGGAACTAGAGGAGAGGCGTTTGAAGGCGCCCACTGTGGAGAAGTGAGGTGATGTTTATGCTAATCACCCTGACTTGTTCATCACACATTGTGTACATATCATTGCCACACTGGGGGGCTGGTGAGATAAGCTGCCGCCTGCAATGCCAGCATTCCATATGAACACCAATTCAAGTCCTGGCTGCTCCACTTCCCATCCAGTTCCCTGCTAATGTCCCTGGGAAGGCAGAGGAAGACAGCTCAATGCTTGGGCTCCTGCCACCCACGTAGGAGACCTAGATGAAGTTCCAGGCTCCTGGCTTCCCAGCCCTGGCAGTTGTTACCATTTGGGAAGTGAACTAATAGATGGAAGATCTCTCGGAAGATATCTCTCTTTCTCTCTCTCTCTCTCTCTCTCTCTCTCTGCCTCTCCTCCCACAACTCTATCAAATAAATAAAATACATCTTAAAAAAAAAATAGGTGAGTCTTCTAAACCAAAGCCTCCTCTCCCTGGACATAATCCTGGAGAGACCCTTTGGGGACACTGACATACACCCCACCAGAAGAAATCCAAGCTCAATCAAATGAGAGAGAGCGCAGCCGTAGAAGATGGGATCTTCCCACTAGTAGAGCCTGGCTTCCTCTGGAGAGCAATCCTAGCCGGCCAAAACTAAATAAATAGTTAATAAACTCATAATGCAAAATAACAAATAATTGTATGTTTGTTTATGAACAAAGGAATTTCCAAAAGTTCATGGAAAATGAAATGAAGAGATAAGTTAGGTGCAGATGCTTGACCTAGACGTGAAGACACCCACATCCAACATCAAAGTGCCTCCCCAGCTCCGCAGTGCAGCCCTCTGGTAATGCACACCCCGGGAGGCAGCAGCGATGGGTCCAGTAGCTGGATTCCTGCCACTCACGTGGGAAACCTGGATTGAGTCCCTGGCTGCCACTCTCAGCGTGGGCCCAACTTTGGCCATGGCCGGCATTTGAAGAATGAGCAGCAGACAGGAGCATTTTTCTCTCTCTGTTTGCCTCTCTTAGTGCTTCTCAAATAGGTAAATAGATCAACAATTTTGAAATTGACACACAGTTTCTAAGTCATGCATACATTCCACAGACTTTTTGAGGACCCCCACATCTATCCATAATAGATAAAGTATTGCAAAAGTAATGCAAGCTTGTTGTAAAATATTTCAAACAATTCAGAAGTGTAGGAAGTAAAAAACAAGGGTCACATAGGCACTCACTGGTGCTAATAGGAACAGGAGGCAGCTAAGATGTAGCCCCAGTTAAGTGGTCAGGAACACGCAGGGCACTGGAGATAAGAAACTCAAGCCTGTTGTTCAGAGAAACACACCTGGAACAAAACAAACATCCCCACTACTCAAAAAAAAAAAAAAAAAAAAAAACGAGACGCAGAAACCAAACACAAAACAGGATGCAGTTCCAGCTGGACCTGTCCGGCTCCAGATACGGACTCTCCAGCAACAAGAAGGACGTCGGGGACCAAACGACATGTTTATGAAACCCTGTGTAAACTTCCTCATAGCCCAAGAATATCAACCTCTAAACAACTTCCCCTGCACATCGTCCCTGCTTTCAAGGAGCCTCCCCCCGTGGGAGCTTTCCTCTGCTTCCATAAACTCTGCGTCTCTGTTCGGCCTTCCCTGGCTGTGCCCCTCATTCTTCGTGGGCATGAGACACGAACCCAGGTGGCTAGAGCTACTGACTCTTGCAACACTGCTTTGTATGTATCTTTCCACATTCCACCTCTAAGTACTGATGTGTATGCACAAAGTTGTTCCTTTAAGTAAGAACAATAGGTATGAGTTGATATACAGCTTGCTTTTAATCAATACAACGCCCTGGATACCAACCTCGGTTGGAACATGCTTTGGTAATGGTGACTTTGTTTTCCATAGTATTGGTGTGCCATAATTGAACCATTTTCTTCTGATGGTTGATGTCTGGATTGTCAACAGTTTCTCACTCTTCTAAGCAATGCCACAGTGAACATCCTGTAAAACTGGGCCCAGTCACCTCCTGCAGCCGTGGCCCTCTTCCCACAACTACAGGAAGTGAGCTTCAAGAAAGCAAAAGGTCCGCCCTGGCGTTGAGCTGAAAGCCAGCCCAGTGTGGCACTTCTGTGGCGTGGTTCTTGGTGTTGCAATTCTCACTTGATAGGCTTTCCACACCTGTTCATACAATTCAGCTCAGATCAGTAAACATGCATTAAGCACCTACAATGTGCTCGTTCCTGTGCTAGGTGCTAGGGCTCCAGCACCTAGCACCTAGCACATGGGATATGGTCCCTGCCTTCCAGACACTCACCATGATGTTTCTTGTCTGGCCCCAGTGATAGTGATAGGGACAAGGCACACAGGAGGATGGGGTGCGTGGAAGAGTCTCACCAGCCCCTGCTCTCACTCAGTGTTGAACCCTCTACTAACCCAGCTACTAACGCAGTAGCTACCTAAATTACAAGAGACGAAATCATCCTAAAAACCTCCTAAACATTTCTCTCCTGACATGGGTCAATTGTACATCTTAAAAAATAAAAAATAAAAATAAATAAATAGTATATATACACACATAAACATTGGGTATTTGTGTGTGTGTATTTGTATCTGTATAAATCAGCACATTCAGAAATGATAAGCCAGCCTCACACGTGGATGTCACATTACTCATTACCTCAGAAGGAAGAAACATGTTCCCTCTGTGTAAGCCCACTTATATTCATAGAATTTATCTGCCCACTTACATGCATAGAATATATATATATTTAAGATTTATTTATTTACTTGAAAGGTCAGAGTTACACAGAGAGAAGGAGAGGCAGAGAGAGAGAGAGAGAGAGAGAGAGAGAGGTCTTCCATCCGCTGGTTCACTCCCTAGTTGGCCACAACAGCTGGAGATGCACTGATCCAAAGCCAGGAGCCAGGAGCTTCTTCCAGGTCTCCCATGCAGGTGAAGGGGCCCAAGGATTTGGGCCATCTTCCACTGCTTTTCCAAGCCATGGCAGAGAGCTGGATGGGAAGTAGAGCAGCCGGGACTCGAACCAGCGCCAATATGGGATGCCAGCACTGCCAGCAGCAGCTTTCCCCGCTACACCATAGCGCCGGCCCCTGAATATATATATAGTTCCCTGGGAAACCCAGACCTCTTGCCATTTCACAGAAGACTGCATATAATTGATCTCATTGTTTTTCCTTCCATTGACATTGCATTCTAATTTGCATTGCCATTCTTCCACATCATTGGGTTTAGATTTGTTTTCTAGCATTTGGCTTTAGTTCATTCTACACTATTCTCAAATGGAAGTGGTCACCAAGATAAAAGTTCTACATGTATTTGAATACCATCAAAAAGTCCCATTTTGGCCTACACTGTACACTGGATAAAGTCACTCCCTGTGATGCCAGCAAACCATCTGGGGACTAGTTAGTGTCCCAGCTATTCCATTTCTGATCCACCTCCCTGCTAATGGTCTGAGGAAGCAGCAGCGGGTGGCCCAAGTACTTAGGCCCCTACTACCCACATGAGAGACCTGGATATAGCTCCTGGCTCCTGGATTCAGCCTGACCCAGCCTTGGCCATTGTGGCCACCTGGGGAGTAAACCAGTAGATAGAATATAGAGCTCGCTCTCTCTCTCTTTATCTCTCTCTCTCTCTCTCTCTCTCTCTCCCTCCCTAACTCTGACTTTCCAATACAAAAGAAGTCCCTGGGGCTGACGCTGTGGCGTAGTGGGTAAAGCCACCACCTGCACTGCCGGCATTCCATATGAGTCCCAGTTCAAGTCCCAGCTGCTCCACTTTCAATCTAGCTCTCTGCTGTGGTCTGGGAAAGCAGAAGATGGCCCAAGTCCTTGGACCCCTGCCCCCACATGGGAGACCAGAAGAAGTTCCTGGCTCCTGGCTTCAGAACGGCACAGCTCCAGCCATTGCTGCCATCTGGGGAGTGAACCAGCACATGGAAGACCTCTCCTTCTCTCTGTCTCTGCCTCTCTGTAATTCTGCCTTTCAAATAGATGGATAAATCTTCATTTTTTTTTTTTAAAAAAAAGTCCCATTTCATTGTGTCTTCCCAAGCTAAATAACACTAAGTTCCTTATCTCATTTCAATTTCCTTACCTTCTAATTTTATACCATATTTCAGCTTTCCACTGAACTTTTTTTTTTTTTTTTTGACAGGCAGAGTTAGACAGTGAGAGAGAGAGAGACAGAGAGAAAGGTCTTCCTTTACGTTGGGTCACCCCCTAAATGGCCACTACGGCCAGCGCACCACCCTGATCCAAAGCCAGGAGCCAGGTGCTTCTCCTGGTCTCCCATGGGGTGCAGGGCCCAAGCACTTGGGCCATCCTCCACTGCACTCCCTGGCCACAGCAGAGAGCTGGCCTGGAAGAGGAGCAACCGGGACAGAATCCGGCACCCCAACCGGGACTAGAACCCAGTGTGCCAGCGCCGAAGGCGGAGGATTAGCCTAGTGAGCCACGGCGCTGGCCCAAACTTTTCTTTTTTTAAAACCTATTTATTTATATGAGAGACAAAGAGATAGAGATAGAGATAGAGATAGAGATAGAGATAGAGATAGAGATAGAGATAGAGGTAGAGACAGAGGTAGAGAGACAGAGAGCACTCCCTTCCACTGGTTCACTTCACAAATGCTCACAATGGTCAGAGCCACTGTCACTGAAGCCAAGAGCCTCGAACTCAGTCCAGGTCTCCCACATAGATGCCAGGAACCCAGTTACTTGAGCTGTTACTGCTTCCACCCAGGGTCTGCATTAGCAGGAAGCCGGAGTCAGGAGTCAGAGGTGGGAATCAAAGGCAGGCACTTCGATATGAGATATAGGCATCTTAAAGCTTATCTGTCTGCCCCTCCTCTGAACTTTCCTTCTTGCTAGGATATGTGCCATCACATGACCCAAGTGTAAGCTCTGCCATGGCCAGGCTCTTTGTCCTGTCTACGAATTTATCCAAGTCCCAGGAAGGGCTGAGCCGTATAAAGTGCACCATAAAGATTTGTTGACTGACAGAATGAATGTCCCTGTCTTGTGTGATTACGTCTGGCAAGTGTACTAATTAAGTTTATGTGCCAAAAAATTAAATTGTCCTCTCCTGATCACAATTGTGCTAGTTGCCAACATGTTTAATTACACCTTATAGCCATCTGCTTGGATATAAAGGGGGAAGTTTTCAAGTTCTATAAAATACATTTTGTGGCTGCTTTCCAAACTTTTCTCATTGACTCAAGGTATTTTGTATTCATGAGCTTTGATGTGACAGCACTCACTTTTCCTTCAACCAAGATTCATTTCTGCTTTCTAAAAGGGAACACAGTGCTGTTGTCCTAAGTCCCCACTGTGCCATTCTTCTTAAGTAGGCACACTGTTTGGTGTTACAGGTCAACAACTATTGAGACCCGGATGTTAGTGTTACAGGCTCTACAGGTCAGTGAACATTGAGACTTGGATGAGAAGCCGATTTTGAACAAAAAGCTAACATTTTTGTTTTCCCTTGTGAGTGATTATCCTCTGCCCAACTTGTGTTAACACAGCAATGTCATTTCTGGAAGGATGTCCTTGGCTTGGAAGATCCAGGTAGATTGACTCGCAGATGAATTGCAAAGTTCCTCTCCCACTTTTCTTTCATTCTGGGTAGCTTTGCTGTTGTTCCTTAGATTATGCAAAAAAGGAAAGAAAAAAATCTAAAAGAGGAATCTGAACAACCATGAAGGCTCCATTAGACTTTGGCAGAGGCCCAGAGAGACCACCAAGCTTGCTCACAAATGTGCAGTGTCTAATAAAAATGTGATGATGACGATGATTATTATACATTTATTGACCAGCAAAAATGCACTAAATTAAAAAATGTATGCACTCTGTTTTTCATATCTCCTGATGGGTGTGTAGAAATTGCTGGCTGTTGTTTTGCCCGGTAATTGGCACACCGTCCTCACAGCCCCGTGGCTTCCAGAGGTCACCATCCAGCTTCGCATGCTTGAGGTTTCCTGTGGCCCAAAGACCACACCCCACCCATCACCTCACATGGTACCGCTAAATTGCAGATCAAGTTCTGTACCGCGAGTGGATTAAACGTGTGACAAGAACGCTTACCAAGGCTGCTGGAATTTTTTTTTCTTCTATTTCTCCAAAGGAAAGGACTCAGCTGAGCTCTCAAAGTGAGGAATTTGCTTTTTAACCCAAAGATCACACATGCATGTGACTTGGTATCCTCCCTCAACTCCTGTCTTAGAAATCACCACAGGTACCCACTGCCATCTTAAGCAAATTCCAGTTCTATTTAAAGAATAACAACGAAAAGATTAGTTCCTCGGGGAATTTGAGAACTCCCGCAACAACCATTACTTTACAAGCACTTTAGCAACTCTTAGACAAAGTGTCTTAAAAACATAGCAAATGTTTAATGAGTAGGAAACCACAACTCATATTTCAAACCAGAAATAGGTGTTTTGTGAACCACTTGCCATCTCTCAAATCTGCAATGAAAAGAACAAAACACAGTCAGTAGACAACTCTCCCATTAAATCGGAGGAGCATTCCTGTTTGGCTCTGCCTCTCCTCCTCCTTAAAGCTATACCCGGGGAATGACTCAAAGTGGAGAATGGGAGGTTACAGGACCTTCTTACCCCACGTACCAAACCCCTGCTGCACCGGAGGCCTTTGCTCTCCCTTTTTGTACCTGCAATCATTTTCATGCACAAAAAATATAAGTTAAATTGGTTATTTGTGAGCTGAATTCAGCACTGCCTCCTCATTTTGACTGAGCAAGGCATCATCTCCGAGTGAAATTATATTTTATGAGCAATTTTTGCAGCTGCCTGTCGTGGCTGAGACAAACACTTAACCCCAGAAGTGCCAGCAAGAACTCTTGAAAACTGAGGACTCTAAGTGTAGTTGCCATCTCCCACACCCTCCATTCTCGCTTTTCTAAGATCACAAATCAACAGCCATCGTACACATACAAAGAGAAAACAGTTAAAACAAACCCCACGTTTCTCATTCTTCTTTTTCCAAGCAGCAGTGGTCAGACTTGCGTCAACAAGTCTCACTTAAGACAACTATTGTGGTGAGAAAGGCTTAGTTTATTTTTGAAACAACCTAGTTGTGGCCTTAAATTTTGTGTAGATACATAGATGGACAGAGAGACTTTTTTTTTCTTTTCCTTTCTTTCTTTCTTTTTTTTTTTTTTTTTTTTTTTTTGAGAGGCAGACACACGGAGAGAGCTCCCATCCTCGGATTCACTGCCCAAATGCCTGGAACAGTTGGGGCTGGGCCACAGCTGTAGCCTGGAGTAGCCAAAGCCTTAATCCACGTCCTGCACATGGGTGGCAGGAATCAAATGTGTTGAGCCATCCGCACTGCCTCCGCGAGTCCGCATTTGCAGGAAACCAGAGTCAGGAACTGGAACTGGAACTTGACCCCAGGCCCTCCCCTGTGGGATGCAGGTGTCTAGGTGCTAGGCTAACTGCCCACCACCTCATAGAGCTTTTATATTAAAAAATATTTTGCCAATCATCACCAAATACTTTCTTTCAACACAGAAGAAGAGAGTCTGTGTGCCCATATTATCCCCAATTTAGGCATGCTTTAAATCAGTAAAAAGAAATTAACCCCATTATCTGGAGAAAGAGATCTTACCACAGAAAAGCAGGTGGATCTTCTCAAGGCCAGGACCAGGATGAGCACGTGTGGACCTGCTAACACAAGATGTAAGATAACCAAGAGCTTCTTGCATGTGGCTCTCACTGTGGTCATACCTCCTTTTTGGGTTTGGCTCAAGTCGGCCATGATTAGACAAGGCTGATCATTCTAGCAGATGAGATAAAGCCATGGCCCACCATGAGCCCCCTGTCACCTCAAACACAGGTTCTCCTAGGCAGGGAATGGGAACTCTTAAGTGTGGTCTCGTTTGTGACGTTCAAACCTGTGCTAGCAAATTGGTCCAATTATTCTAACTCCCAGGGCCCTTCTGAAAGTTTATGAAAAGTAGAATTTTTTTTAAAAGATTTATTTCTGGGGCCGGCACCATGGCTCACATGGTTAATCCTCCACCTGTGGCGCCAGTACCCCATATGGGTGCCAAGTTCTAGTCCCAATTGCTCCTCTTCCAGTCCAGCTCTCTGCTGTGGCCCGGGAGTGCTATGGAGGATGGCTCAGGCGCTTGGGCCCCTGTGCCCGCATGGGAGACCAGGAGGAAGCACCTGGCTCCTGGCTTCAAATCGGCGTAGCTCCGGCCATGGTGGCCATTTAGGGAGTGAACCAATGGAAGGAGGACCTCTCTCTCTCTCTCTCTCTCTCTCTCTAACTCTATCTGTCAAATTAAAAAAAAAAAAAAGATTTATTTCTTTGAAAGTCAGAGTTACACAGAGAGAGTAGGAGAGACAGAAATAGAGAGAGGTCTTCCATTCACTGGTTCACTCCCCAATTGGCCTCAATGGCCAGAGCTATGCCGATCTGAAGCCAGGAGCTAGGAGCTTCTTCCAGGTCTCCCACGTGGGTGCAGGGGCCCAAGGACTTGGGCCATCTTCTACTGCTTTCCCAGGCCATAGCAGAGAGCTGGATTGGAGGTGGAGCAGCCAAGACTTGAACCGGTGCCCATATGGGATGCCGGTACTGCAGGCAATGGCTTTACCCGCTATGCCACAGCCGGCCCCTGAAAAGTAGAATTTTTAAAAGAGAAGTTTATTTCAGTGTGCAAAAACTTTTGAGATCCATGCATACTTTTTTCATAAAAGGCATTTCCATGAATTTTTGGTCAATAAAAAAGCTGTGCACGTATTTCAAACTTTTTTTTCTGCACCAAAATAAACTTCTCTTGTAATGCTATTTTCCATGACTTTTTGAAGGCGCCAGGTAACATAGCGATAGCTCTTCCTACGACCGTGACACCAACCGTCCTGAGGAGTCTCATCCTGAGAACTTTGTTCTGTCTGTCTTCTTCGCATTTTTCCTTCCCACGTGCTTGCATTTGGAAATGTGGAGACCAGCGCTGGGGCGGTGGGAATGGTTCTGTGTTTTACCTTCCTGCTCCTGAGTCGCTCTATGTGTGTATAGGGGGTGGGAGGGAACCCTGGAGCATAAAAGAGGGGGGCTACCTTTGCGGGAGATGGCCCGGGGCAGCTCGCTTATTTTTTCACCCGTTAGTCCCATTTCGCCCCTGCAAACGGAGGAAGAGGTCGCACTGTGCGTCCTTTGGTTCTCCCGGGAGTCGTCAACCACGTCGCGGCTGCAACGCTCAAGGGCCCAGTCCCTGAATGGACATTGTCGCAGGCCTGTTGTTGCTCAATGAGATTAGTCTCTAACTGATGCACACGGGTCTTATTGAAAAGGCTGTTCTGTAATTGTTGCCATTAGCGAGGCCACCATTAGGCAGTTGCCTGAAACTTCCCGGAGGGACTCGCGGGAGGCTCCCGCAGCCCCCGGTGCACTCATGTAGAAAAGCAGGGGCTGTGGCGATTTCCAGACTCCCACCCATTAGGGGAGAGAAGCAGCTCATTAGCGGTCCTACCCTCTCAACTCCAATTACCCCGCGATAATGACAAAACATGGGACACACTAGAAACTTTCAGAGCTCCACAACCAGGGCTCTCATTCAGGAGCCCTGTTGATTGCATCCACTGAAATAAACCCCAGACCCTCAAGCCTTCTCAGCCGGGCCTGTGAACGCTGCGGGGTCGCGGTCATTAAAAGGCTGAGCCTTCCAGTCTGCACAGGAGACCGAACACGCAGAGAAGTTGTGTCTTCTTGCCTTTCCGAATCCTCTTCCCCACGTAGCGTGACGCAAAATCGTCCCTTTACCCTTTTGCAGAAAACCGGACAGAAATGAACGCCTAACCTGGGTCTCCCACCCCCCTCTCTCCACATCATATTCATCTACCAGCAAAAAGAGTGGGGAAGGGGGCCGGGAAAGAGCAAGGGAATTATTTCTCAGAAACGCATAAAATTGCAAGGAGCAGCTTTGAAAATCGCCAATGTCTTCCACCACCAGGCGTAGCAGAGCCCCAGGCTGCAGGAACGGACTTCCAAATACATTCATCCCACGCCATTAAAACTGCATCTCTGCTTCCTTGCTCTCTTCTTGGCTTAGTTCATTTTTTTTTTATCGGTGCAATTTCACAGCAAGTTCAAAAGCTGCAGTTTGGGAATTTCAGATTTCTTCCCCCACCCAACTGTGGCCTCCTCACCCCAGACCCCAGCGCCCAGGCACTCAGCCCCCTCTCTCGCTCCTGGGAGCGATCAGGAAGGTGCCCCATGACTCCTGTCTGAACCTGCTTCTGGCCGTGTCTCCATGGTGCTGTAATAAGAAAAACGTATCGTTCAATTATTTCACTGCCTTAAATGAATCAACCGTTGTTTTCTGTTATGTAAATATTCTTTCAAATATGCAGAAGCATATTTTGGAGACGATGATTTTACTGACAGATCTTGTTGGTAGGCACTAATGAAGGAGATGTTTTCGCAGATAATGCAAACAGCAGGGAGCACACGCACTGTCCGGATGCTCTCAGAAGCACTGCCCCGAGTTTTTCCAAGGTCCTAACCTCATATTCCAAAGTCCCTAAGGAAACAACTATAACTGTTCGGAATGCAACAGAACTGTCATAAGAACATGGCATTGTAAACACCAAAACATAAGTCACTCTTCTGCTTATTCAGGGCCCAGATGAAAATATAAGTTGTTGTGTCCAGATGGGAAATAAAAACAGAATATAGGCGCCCTCTTGTGGAGAGAGCCAACACTACCACTTTAAAATTCCTAGCTTTCTCCAGATCAGACAGTAGTTGAAATCCTATGTACATCCATAAAGATGTTCACCTTCCTGATTGTTGCTGAAGTGAATATTTGCCCTTTTGAGGCAAGGAAACCATCATTCCATTTTCTCTGGAATCAGGGACTTGTTCCCAAATACTGGTTCCTGGGTTAATTTGAGCCACTGTGGTCCTAGAAATTCCCTGAGGGGCTTAAACCTCCCCTGCTGGGGCTACTCTGGCTGGTGGAGACTCCTGCTAGTATCCCTTCAGGTTCACCCTGTCAGAACATACTGGAACCATCACATCTGAATGAACTGGGTCTTCCTGTTATCAAACATTGGCGCATTAATTTTATCTGCAGAAAAGAAGACTTGTCATGAATAAACTCTGACAATCATAGTTTTCAGAGTGGTCCTACGTGGTTCTCATGTTTGGAAAACACACAGGGCAAGAAGTCTCTCGTACCACTTATTACGCTGTATTTGCATTGCCTTGCTGTGTGCCTGTGTCCTTTGAGCAAAAGCTCTGGCTGCCACACTGTCTCCTCTCTCCACTGCCACGCTCAGGGCCAAGCACGGTTCCTGGCACACAGGGTATTGCACAGATACGTCCTATTGTGACATCCAAATTTGGCTTGCAAGAAGCAGCAACCAAGCCCATCATCGAGGTGTGTGGCAAGGGCAAGGGCCCAGGGCAGTCATGGTTGAGATCTCACCAAGCCCTCTGGGCTGTCTCCTGGAAAGCAGAGGCATAAGGAGGGCAAAGGCCAGGGATGGCCAAGCCTCTGAGGCTGCAAATGCCAGAGCCGCCTGACGCGGCCTCACCCAAGCACGAGCAGGCGTCAGACTCAGCTGCAGGGCTTGTTAAATGCAGGTTGGTTGTGCGCCCCACCCTGGAACTCCTGCTTCAGTGTGAAGTTCAAGGGCTTGCATCTCTACCCAGTCTCCAAGTGACCCCAGTGTTATTGGGCTGGAGACCACACTCTGAGAACCGTGATGTAGACCTATGTGTTCGATTCTCACCCCTACTGCACACTAGAGCCACCTAGAAATTTCTGGAAATATGAGTTGCCCAGAACACACCCAAGACACCCAAGATGAGAATCTCTGTGGGAGTAGAAAGGCTTTGCTGAAGCCTGGAGCCCCGTGCTTGCCTGTGTCTGTCTCAGTGACAGAGACAGAATATAACAATGTCTCTCTGGACTCCAGGGACTTCCTGGGGTTCTCACGGGGGAGCCTCAAGTGACCCAGGGAGAAAGGGAGAGCAAAGTCTTGAACTCAGTTTTGGAGAAGTCGGGTAATAAATGGCACCCTGAGAGTGGATCACATGGCTGGCGGTGAGGCCCAAAGGGCCCAGAACTGGCCCCATGGACCGGAATCCCAGCCAGCCCACACAACCTTGGGCAAGTTATCCAACCTCTAGGAAGTGGACAATTTACGCTCTATCAATGGAGACTGGCTGTCTGGACTGAACGATGGAACGAGGTACCTACAGGCCCAAAGACATCGCTGGCGCTGAGTGTGCTCCTCACAAACAGCGTTTCCCTCTCTTTGCCCTGGTCCCCTGCTATCAAAAGTGTTCCCACTACTCCACATGTAAGAAGCCAATGGATAGGATGGGCCCTGCATTAGTGGTGTCAACGTCGCTTCCACCAGCAGAGTGGGCCTTTTCCCATGCTGTGGCCACCACTTCCATGAACATTGTCCAATCCCAGGTAACAGACTCCAGTAGGGTGCCGATGAGGGAGGAGTTTGAGAACCTGCTTACAACACAGCCTAGCAACACCACATTGACAGAGAGGTATGAGGTGCACACTGCCCCCCACCAAATATTGTTGCCATGCCATCAGATTGATGAAGATTGATGTCTCTCTGCCTTCCCATAGGATATCCACAAGGTGAGACATTATCTGAAGACATTTTCAGGTATATATAAAGCATTTACTTTTATGTCATCATTTTCCATCTAAATCAGTAGATTTATCTTCCATTTACAGAAACTGTATGCACATCATTTAAGAATTAATCAGTAGGATTGGGTATGTGGTGCAAGGAGTTAAACAGCCACAAGAGACTCCCGCACCCCATATCAGATTACCTGGGATCCAGTCCTGGTTATACCAGATTTCCAATCCAACTTCCTGCTAACACACCCAGGAGGCAGCAGATAATAGCCCAAGTGCTTGAGTCCCTGCCACCCACATGGGAGACCCCAGTGAAGCTCTTGGCTCCTAGTTTTAGCCATGTCCAGCCCTGCCCATTGCAGGCATTTGGGGAGTGAACCAGCAAACCGTTCTCTCTTTCTATGTCTCTGTCTCTCCCTCTCTCCATCAATCTGCCTTTCAAATAAATGAGTAAAGATCTTTAAAATAAAAAGAACCAATCAATAAAGATATGTTAGAAAAAGAAAGTGTCAAAGGTAGGAAATATGACTTTGTGATTATTTGCTAAGAGGTAAATAAGACTTTTTTTTTTTTTTTTTTTTGAGAGGCAAGGAAACAAAGATATAGATAGTGAGAGAGGCAGAGACAGCGTGAACTGCCAGTCACTGGCTCATTCCCCAAATGCCCACAGTGAGCCAGAGTCAGGAACCAGGAGCCGGGAACTCAATCCAGGTCTCCCATGTGAGTGACAGAGACCAGATCTTGGAGCCACCACCACTGCCTCTCAGGGTAGACATGAGCAGGAAGAGGGCGTCAGGGGTGGAGCCGAGTAACAAACGCAGGCGCTCTGCTATGGGATGCAGACATCTTAACCAGTACCTTAACTACTCGGCAAATGCCTGCCCCAACAAGACGTTCATCATTAACACCTAATCTGGCAAGCTTTGGTTTTACTAGTCTGTCTCACGGAATGCTAAATTATTGAAGCCTAATAACAAATTTATAGCTTTTTTTTAAAGATAAAAATCTCCATCAGGAAGAGCATACTTAACTAGAAATCAAAAGGCCTGGTTCTTTTGTGAGATCCAGCACAAAAACCCTCAAGTCTCTGGTCTATTTTATTAACTTTTTAAGACTTGAATTAATGAGTAACATCAATTCTCAACTCCAGATCTAAAATTATATAGTTCTTTTAACAATTGGAAAGAAAATTTCAAGTTGTACCTTTTCTACTGAAAATTTGTTAGTTAGGTGGGGGGGAGGGGTTGACTTTAAAAGAGTAGTATATTAATAGTGTTGTTCAATATCTTCCTCCCCAAGAGGCAACACAACACTGGAGTTGAGAAGGAGAACGGAGGTGAGACTGCCCCAGGCAACCCATCTCACATCTCTGAGGCTGCATCCCCAGCAGTCATCATGGCAAGTTCCTCGTGGGATGGAATGAGCCATACGTGTTGAGCACAGCAGCCATGCCAGGCACGTGGCTGCTAACACGTATGCTCACCGCAATCAAGTGCTATGAAAGAGTTTTCTTTTTGTTGGCTGATATTTAATAAACTTGCAAAATCCTGTGTCAAAATTTATCACAGAGAAGAGTATCTTAAAATTTTGAGGTAAGTTCAGTGTCATCCACAAACAAAGCTAGGTATTTGGTATACCTGTTTAGATGCCCGTGTCTTGTCTCAGAGCACCAGAGTTAGATCCCCAGCTCCAGCTCATGACTCCAGCTTCCTGCTAATGAGGACCTTGGGAGGCAGAGGTGATGACTCAAGTAGTTGCATGAGAGGCTTCCATTGAGTTCCTGGTTCCTGGCTTCAGTCTGGCCCTTGGAGTATGAGGCAGAAGAAGGAGATCTCTCTCTCTCTCTCAAATAAATAGAATTTTAAAACATAACATAAAATTAACTTCAAGCAAATTCAGGCATCCATATTAGCGCATATAATGGACAAACAGTTCTCTCGTGTCATCAGTACAAATATCAGATAATCATACTTCTTCCTGTACTCAGATCACATCTCTTCTCCTAGAGAGTGATGTATTTTTGATAAGTATTTTCCTTAAATTTCTTGACTAGAGGAAATAATCCCAGTTAAAATAGGATGTATTTTATAGGAAACAGTAATTATGATGTAGTCCTACAATCTTAAACTTTATTGAGGGAAAAAATTATATACACTCTGTCATCTCCAATATCATTTTTAAAGGCATCACATTTTAAGACAGACTTTACTATTAATTATTACTATTAACAATAATAATACTAATTATAATCATTAGCCCTTGGCAGCTGCTCAGACAAAGAAACTGGAGACTCAATCAGCTTATTTGAGTTTAGCATCTTCATGCAACATATAATTTTAAAACACTGAAAATAGATTTAAACACTAGTAATTCTATATTTGTTTCATTAATAGTGTTGTGATGTAACACATTTCTTGCCTATTTAAGTTGCTTCTTCCAGCTGCATACATAGCAATTATTCAGACCTCTGTAACTCACATAAGACATACACATCCTGAAAATTCTTAATAGAGTTTAGAGTAAAATGTATTAGTTAACTTTGTCTGTCTTGACATATTCAGCTTATTTCAGAGCCTAGAGAGAAATAAACTTCCATATTGTAATATCATATTAAAAAGAAAACATCAATAAAAGGAGTAAGATAATCATTTTAACTGAAATTAAAGTGAACTAATTCCACTAATATCACTTATCCTAGACCTTCTAGAATTAACAATTTCACCTGAATATCATTTTTAAAGATTTTATTATTTATTATTTATTTATTTATTTGAGAGGTAGTTAGAGTTACAGACAGTGAGAGGGAGAGAGAGAGAGAGGTCTTCCATCCGCTGGTTCACTCTCCCAAATGGCCATAACAGCCAGAACTGAACCTATCCAAAGCCAGGAACCAAGAACTTCTTCCAGGTCTCCTACATGGGTGCAGGGGCCCAAGGACTTGGGCCATCTTGTACTGCTTTCCCAGGCCACAGCAGAGAGCTGGATCAGAAGTAGAACAGCCAAGACTCGAACCAGTGCCCATATGCGATGCTGGTGCCATAGGTGGAGGATTAACCTATTGTGCCACAGCACAAGGCCCCCTGAATATCATTTTTAATGTTTATAGGAGAGGAATTTGAAACCACTCAATTGCTCCAAAGGATTTGTATTGAATGATAATATTGTGAATTTTACAAGTTTTCCAAAAATCATTTCCCTTTGTTCAGCCCCATTGGCCCACACTTCTTCAGACAGCTTTCTTTATATTTATATGCACTGCTTTGTGCTCCTTTGATCTAAACTCATATCCACTGTTTCCACCTCATTAAATCTAACAAGTACAAATATCTACTCTAGAGCAAATACAATTAAACATTTCATACACTCAATTCCATACACCTCAGAAAGATTAAGCAATTACATCTTTTTTTTTAAACTTTTATTTAATGAATATAAATTTACAAAGTACAGCTTATGGATTACAATGGCTTCCCCCCCATAACGTCCCTCCCACCCGCAACCCTTCCCTTTCCCACTCCCTCTCCCCTTCCATTCACATCAAGATTCATTTTCATTTTTCTTTATATACAGAAGATCAGTTTAGCATACATTAAGTAAAGATTTCAACAGTTTGCTCCCACATAGAAACATAAAGTGAAAAATACTGTTTGAGTACTAGTTATAGCATTAAATCTCAATGTACAGCACACTAAGGACAAAGATCCTACATGAGGAGTAAGTGCACAGTGACTCCTGTTGTTGACTTAACAAATTGACACTCTTGTTTATGGCATCAGGAATCACCCTAGGCTCTTGTCATGAGCTGCCAAGGCTATGGAAGCCCCCTGAGTTCACTGACTCTGATCATATTTAGACAAGGCCATGGTCAAAGTGGAAGTTCTTTCCTCCCTTCAGAGAAAGGTACCTCCTTCTTTGATGACCCGTTCTTTCCACTGGGATCTCACTCATCTTTCATTTAGTTAGTTGTTGGTTTGTTTTTTTTTTGTTTTTTTTTTTGCCAGAGTGTCTTGGCTTTCCATGCCTGAAATACTCTCATGGGCTTTTCAGCCGGATCCGCATGCCTTAAGGGAAGCAATTACATCTTTTAAAAAGCAAAGTGAGGGGCCAGCGCTGTGGCTAGTGGGCTGAGCCTCCACCTACAGCATCAGCATCCTATCTGGGCTGTTTAATACAGTGTTGGCTGCATTGCTGTATTTGCGTTGGGCTTACAGCAATTAACACGCGGCAGACATTTCTAGGGCTCACCAATATCCAGTTCTTTTTTGTTGGGGAGTATGAAAAATTGTACACTCCAGCTCCCCTGCAGCTGGGAATTCATAAGAGCAATTCAATAGGAGCAGGATGACACAAGTGTTGCTTTTGAATTGATAGAGTGCAGTTTAGGGTACAATTCTCTACACGTCCTACTCCCTTCATAACACAAAAGCAGAGGCCTCACATTAAGACAGAGATGCCCCTGGAACACAGCGACCTAGACAGCCTGGGCACAGGCAGAACAGGTGCCTTCTGACCCGCAGCAAGCCTCAGTTGGGGGAGAATCAGCTTTTACTGTTTTAAACCTCCAAGGATTTTTGAAATGTTTATTAAAATAATTCAGCTTAACTATTCTAATTGATTTCTAGTGGAATAATAAAAAAAGATAAGCAGTGAATTATAAGCATAGATACAAGACAGCATTGCTTCAAAGATAAATGTTAATGTCAACTAAGTTATCACATGGGGAGAAGAGTTGAATTAAGATGCATGAATGGGGCCAGTGCTGTGGCTTAGCGGGTAAAGCCACCGTCTGCAGTGCTGGTATCCCATATAGGCATCGGTTCGAGTCTTGCTGCTCCTCTTCCAATCCAGCTCTCTGCGATGGCCTGGGAGAGCAGTGGAAGATGGCCCAAGCACTTGAGTCCCTATAGCCACATGGGAGACCCAGAAGAAGCTCCTGGTTCCTTGGCTTCACATTGGCTTAACTCCATCCATTGTGGTCATTTGGGGAGTGAACCAGAGAATGGAAGACCTCCCTTTCTCCCTCTCAAAAAAAAAAAAAAGGTAATAAAATAGTTATAATTTATAAACGAAAAATAGCAAGTGTTGAAGTAAAGAAAATCAATTTATTAAACACAACTGAAAGGAAAATCAGTGAACAGTGAACTACGAGATTAATCTGAAAAAAATTATTCATAGCATGAACAACAGAAAAGTGAAAATTTTGAAAGAGAAATTTATAAACACAGGAGATTGGAAAGAAAAAGCTAACAGAAGAAGAATACAGAATGGAACATAGATAGTGGTTGAGATAATGACTGAGAACTTTGCAGAACTAAAAAGATATGAATTCACAGATATTGAAAGCACCATGTCACTAAATAATAAGAAACCTTGGGCTCTGCACTGTGGCACAGCAGGTCAAACCGCGACCTAGATCCCCTATAGGCTCTGGGTCAAGTCCCAGCTGCTCCACTGCCAATCCAGCTCCCTGCTGATGTGCCTAGAAAAGCAGCAGAAGATGGCCCAAGTGCTTTTGCTCCTTACATCCACGTGGGAGACCCAGAAGAGGCTCCTGGCTCCTGGTTTTGGCCTGGCCCAGCCCTGGCCATTGGGCTGTTTGGAGAGTGAACCAGCAGATGGAAGATCTCTCTCTCTCTCTCTCTCTCTCTCTCTCTCTCTCTCTCTCTCTCTCTCCCCACTCCTCTCTGTAACTCTGCCTTTCAGAGAAAAGAAGGAAGGGAGAAAGGGAGGAAGGGAGGAAGGGAGGAAGGGAGGGAGGGAGGGAGGGAGGGAGGGATAGAAAGAAAAGAAAGAAATCCACATCTTAGACACATTTTAGTAAACTATTGATCACCACAGATAAAGAAACTATCTTCAGAGTGAAAAGTCAGACCACTAAGAACCAACAACTAGATTATGAGTAGACATCTAGAAAAAACCGTGGAAGCAAGAAGGCAAACATCTTTAAAACGCTGAGAATCAATTGTTATCAATCTGGAATTGTGAATCCAAAAAATTAGCTTCCAGGAAAGAGTTTGAAATGAAGAGATGCCTTGATAAATTAAAAACAGGTTTTTTAGCACCAATACACTGCACTAGAGGGATTTCTGAAAGATGTGTGTCAGAAAAGGGAAAATGGGGCCAGCGCCGCGGCTCAATAGGCTAATCCTCCGCCTGCGGCACCGGCACATCGGGTTCTAGTCCCAGTCAGGGTGCCGGATTCTGTCCCGGTTGCCCCTCTTCCAGGCCAGCTCTCTGCTGTGGCCCGGGAGTGCAGTGGAGGATGGCCCAAGTCCTTGGGCCCTGCACCGGCATGGGAGACCAGGAGAAGCACCTGGCTCCTAGTTTCGGATCAGCGTGGTGCGCTGGCCAGGGCGGCCATTAGAGGGTGAACCAACGGCAAAAGGAAGACCTTTCTCTCTGTCTCTCTCTCTAACTGTCCACTCTGCCTGTCAAAAATTAAAAAGAAAATTTTAAAAATTATATAGTCTTTTCAAGCATAAATGGGATATGTGCAAAAAAGTAACCCAAAGCAAGTCTCCACATTTTAAAGAAACACCACCCTGGGCACATTCTCTAAACTTGAGATAATGCAATAATAAAAAAAGTTTCTATATTTAAAAAAAATTTTAAACTTCTGAGAAAAAAGTCACAGGAGATATCATAATAGAAAATGTAAAATATTTATAAGTGAATAATAGAAACACTGTATTTGAGAACTTGAGGATATAACACACACTTCATAAAATGTTTAAGACTTAAATCTTTATTTTAAAAATAAAGACTAAAATTTGTGTATACTTAAGAAGGTAGTAAAAGGAGAAAATGATAAAGCAGAACAGAAAGAAGGAAACAATAAAAGGAAAAGAAATTAACTCACAATAAAAACAAAGAGGCAGGAGCAGACACGAAGCCTGGTATTTAGGATGCCCATGAGCAGCAACAGAGCACCTGGGTTCAAGTCCCAGCTGGAGCTCCTGCCTCCAGCTTCCTGCTAATGCAGACTCTGGAGCAGCAGCAGTGGTTCAGTGTTGGGTCCCTTCCACCCACGTCGGAGACCTGGGTTGAGTTTCCCACTTCTGGCTTCAGCACCCTTCAGGGCCATTGCCAACACGTGGGGAATGAGCCAGCAGATGGGAGCACTCGGTCTGTCTCTGTCTCTTTACCTCTCAGATAAGCATATCAAAATATGGGGGAGGGAGTGTAACCAAAAAAGTGATCCCCAAAGAATGTCTGACAATCCAAAGAAGTGGCTCTCAAACTTGAACTTGCCACAGAACCACCTGGAGGACCTGCTACAACATGGATTGCTTTACCTCGTTCCTAGCTTCTGATTGAGCTGGTCCAGGATGGGCCAAAAAATTTTGCATTTCTGACAAATTTCCAGGTGATGCTGATGTTGCCGGTCCAGGGAACAAACTTTTTAGGAGCCACTGATCTAAGTTAATGCTTTAAATTTTAACCAAAATAACCATATCTTACTTACTTCCCCTTCAAGTTACAAAAAACAGCTTATACATATGTGTTATCTTCTCTCCCTTTGATAGTCTGTTAAAATGTTAACCCAAAGTGATCATGAGCAGATTAGAAGAGGACTGACAGCAGGTGAGAAATTGCCAGAAGGTTCTGGAAAAAACAAAGTAGTGGTAGCAGACGTGCACAGGGAAGTTTTCTTGAAGATAAGAAGGACATTGGGGGCCGACGCTGTGGGGTAGCAGGTAAAGCCGCCGCCTGCAGTGCCAGTATCCCATATGGGTGCTGGTTCTAGTCCCAGCTGCTCTACTTCGATCCAGTTCTCTGCTGTGGCCTGGGAAAGCAGTGGAAGATGGCCCAAGTCCTTGGGCCCCTACACCTGTGTGGGAGACCCGGAAGAAGCTCCTGGCTCCTGGCTTAAGAAGCTCCTGGCTCCTGGCTTCAGATCAGCACACTTCCGGCCTTTGTGGCCATTTTGGGGGAGTGAACCAGCAGATTGAAGACCTCTCTCTCTCTCTGCCTCTCCTTCTCTCTCTGTGTAAGTCTGCCTTTCAAATAATTAAATAAATCTTTTTTAAAAAAATCCATTAAAAAAAAAAGACATTGAATTACTCCTGACAGAAGCCTAGACAAAGACTCAATCAAGGATATATAATATCCAACTAACAGAAATTCAGTGGTGTGGATGGAGGGGAGACAGGAAATACAACAACAACAACAAAAATGAAATCAGGAAAATACATAGGCAGGTAATTTGGCTTCAAGTGTCTTAGGATCTACTTGGAGGAAGATAATATACAGATGAAGATGATAATTATCAAACACAGTTAAGCTGAGTAATTAGAAATGGCTTTACCAAAAAAGTAGAATTGGACCTAGTCCTTAAAACCACCATATGTTATGTGGGCAGTGTATGTTTCTTAGATATTTTTTTAATACTTTATCTTTCAAAGTATTTTGTTTCACTGATGAGTGTTAGAGGTAAGTTACGAAACTCATTAAATTGCTAAGGAGATGCACAAATGTTAAGTATTTGATTAAAAATTAGCATTTTACATGTATTCATAGCTTCAGTAGGCAAGTAGGAAAGGAAACCTAATAAAAGAAGTATTTTACTAGCAGAAGGTGTTGAAATAATGTGGGGGCCAGTGCTGTGGCACAGTGGGTAAAGCCGCTGCCTGCAGTACAGGCATCCCATATGGGTACCAGTTCGAGTCCCAGCTGCTCCATTTCTGATCCAGCTCTCTGCTATGGCTTGGGAAAGCAGTACAAGATGGCCCAAGTCCTTGGGCCCCTGCACCAGAGTGGGAGACCCTGCAGAAGCTCCTGGTTCCTGGCTTTGTATCGGCGTAGTTCAGGCTGTTGTGGCCATCTGGGGAGTGAACCAGTGGATGGAAGATCTCTCTCTCTCTCTCTCTGCCTTTCCTTCTCTTTCTGTGTAACTCTGACTTTCAAATTAATAAAGCTTAAAAAATAAAAAAGAAATAATGTATATATATTCAAAGCAATATATTTTCACTCTAAAGACCAGGAAGTCTAGAAACACATATGCTATACTATACCTCTATAGATTTTGACATTAGGAAAGATTCAAAATGAATTTGTCAACCTGTAACTAGTAGGGGAAAACTTAAAGGACTACTTTATTGTATTAATAAGAAACTTAGTTGTACCTTGGGTTTTTATATTTCTTTAAATCTTGCTCTAAATCATATGCCATTCTTACATGCAACACCATAGAATAGAAGAACATTGAAAACATTCTATCTCTTACATCTTGCAAATACGAGAATGGAGACCAGGAGTATTAAACTAATCCACTAACTGTTGTTCTTTTATTTTAATAAAGATTTCAGTTTAAAAAGAAAATAATAACAAGGGCATCTATATAGTGGTACTCACATAAAATTAAATTCAGCTTATTTGGAGGGAGATTTTCATTTGGCAGCATTTGGCACCACTCTGGTGACAAACATCCAAATGGTGATGCTTCTTAAATGAAATTAAACAGAAGTAAGATTTCCTGTGTGCTAGCTTTCTTTTTTTTTTTAATTTTATTTTTTTTGTTTAATTAATTTATTTATTTGAAAGGCAGTGTTACAGAGAGGCAGAGGCAGAGACAGAAGAAGAGAGAGAGAGGTCTTCCATCTACTGGTTCACTTCCCAAATAGCCGCAATGGCCAGAGCTGTGCCGATCTGAAGCCAGGAGACTGGAACTTCCTCCTGGTCTCCCACGTGGGTGCAGGGACCCAAGGACTTGGGCCATCCTCCACTGCCCATATAGAATACTGGTGGCAGCTTTACCTGCTATGCCACAGCAATGGCCCCTTTGTGTGCTAGCTTTCAAATGCAAAGCTGTAAGTGACTACAAACATCTTAATAATAATTGCAATTGATTCTTCATCTTCCTGGACTTTCTCCTCTCCAGAGAACATTTTCTTAGACATCTGAAACCATCACACATTTAATATTTTTGAGGAAGAAAGTACACAGCATCTTTTTTGAAGTTTCAGGCACCTAGTGCATTCCACTATCATCTTATTCCTAAACCTCTCTTCCTCCTCCACACTCTTCTGCAGCTTCCACCTCTGCCAGTGTCGCAGTGGGGTGCACAAGTACAATGCTTGGCCTCCCTCATTTTTTTTAGAATTTCTTAAGAGATGTTAAATAAATTTGCTGGTTAGAGCAGAGATGGAAAACACCTGGCCCATGGACCATATAAAGTCTGAGAGATTCAGTCTGGTCCTGCCAGGAAATTGTAGGCAGAACTTGAAATTCAATAAATCCATAGTAGGCTAATTTTTTTAAAGATTTACTTATTTATTTGAAATGCAGAATTCAGAGAAGCAGAGTGAGAGTTAAAATGAGGCAGAGGCAAAGAGAGAGATGTCTTGCATCCACTGGCTTACTCCCCAAATGACCACAACAGTAGGAACTTAGCCTATCCAAAGCCAGCAGCCATGAGCTTCTTCCAGGTCTCTCATGCAGGTGCAGGGGCCCAAAGACTTGAGCCATCCTCCTCTGCTTTCTCAGGACATAGCAGAGACCAAGATTAGAAGTGGAGCACCCTGGCACCTATATGGGATACTGGCACTGCAGGCAGTGGCCTTACCTGCTATGCCATTGTGCTGGCCCCTTAGCAGGCTGTTTTAAGTTGATAATTTTATATGGCCCATGAGTGATACTATAAATATCCAAATGGCCCTTGGCAGAAAAAAAAGGTTCCCACCCCTGGGTTAGACATTCTCCAAGAGAGCTGGATTTTCTTGTCATTCTCCTCAACAAAAGATGAAACTACCTCATATATTTAGGCATTTATGTTCATTTATGTCTTCCTCTTCCAGAGCAACTCTGATTTCATATGACTCTCTTACACATCTGTGTTCAGGAGAATTGAATGCCTGGCCTTCAGACATTTTAAATATTTGGTATTTTCTTCCTGCCTCTTGGTGTTTCTGTTGGGTTGAACACCATAGAGATGCTTGTATGCTAGCGCCACCTATTGTTGAGAAGTCAGATATGAGCAGGACTCACTCTTGAGACTACGAATGGAACCAATATTGGCTTTAAGATTATCAAGTGATAGAACCACAATCTTATTTTTAATCTGTTACAAAAATACTACTGTAGTAGAAGATACTAAGCAGTTGTATTTTCTTTATTTTTAAGATCTCCAAAGACTATTTTCACTTTTTCCATATCCAATTAGACTGTCTCTATAATAGTAATAATAAACATATATTTCAAAGACAATGCATTAAAATTCAATTAAATTAAATAATCAATGGTACCCCCTATGCATAGACAAAGATATCAGTGCTGTAGTCAATTAAAAAAGTTAAGGTGCATTGTATTGATTCCAAATCTTCACCTATGTAACATATACAAACTTGGATACATTTTTCCATTTAAGTTCCAAGAATTAACTTGAAATAAAAGTTTAAAGATATAATTTGAAAATAAAGCTTTTCAGCCGGCGCCGCGGCTCAATAGGCTAACCCTCCGCCTTGCGGCGCCAGCACACCGGGTTCTAGTCCCGGCCAGGGCGCCGGATTCTGTCCCGGTTGCCCCTCTTCCAGGCCAGCTGTCTGCTGTGGCCCGGGAGTGCAGTAGAGGGTGGCCCAAGTGCTTGGGCCCTGCACCCCATGGGAGACCAGGAAAAGCACCTGGCTCCTGCCTTCAGATCAGTGCAGTGCGCGGGCCACAGCACACCAGCCGTGGCAGCCATTGGAGGGTGAACTCTCAACGGCAAAAGAAGACCTTTGTCTCTCTCTCTCACTGTCCACTCTGCCTGTCAAAAAAAAAAAAAGAAAAAGAAAAAAAGAAAAGAAAAGAAAAGAAAGCTTTTCTTTGTGTCTGCCTTCAAAACTCAACTGAAACAAAATATCCACTGAAATATGTTTCCATTCTTAGTCTACACATTCAGAAACTAAAAGCATTAAAAGGGTACAAAGTTGTAATGTAGCAGGTTAAGCTGCTGCCTGCAATACTGGCCTGCTCATACAGCGCTGGTTTGAGTTCCAGCTGTTCCACTTCTGATCTAGCTTTGTACTAATGTGTCTGGGAAAGAGCAGCTGAAGATGGCCCAAGTGTTTGGGCCCCTGCCACCCACATAGGAATCTGGGATGGAGTTCCAGGTTCCTAGCTTCAGCCTGGCCCAGCTCCAGCTGTTGTGGCCATTTGGGGGTGAACTACCTAATGGAAGATTCTCTGTCTCTGTCTCTGTCTGTGTGTGTGTGTGTGTGTGTATCTCCCTCTCTCTCACTCTCTGTAACTGCCTTTCAAGTAAATAAGTACATCTTTTTTTCAAAAATAAAAAGATTAAAAGTAAGAGGCCAGAGGAAAGTTGAAAGACACTAAAGTTATTTACATCCTCCTATGATTCTTCCAACATTGGGTTCTAAGTGACTTAGCACCAATATTGTCCGTGGAGCCAGGATACAATCACCAACCTCTAACAGTGCAGTGCTGATACAGTGCAACTCCTAATCCTAGGAGCAACGTCAAGACCTCATACAACCTAAGAGTGTCATCTGGGACAACTCCCACCAAAGTAAGGATGCCTTTTGCAACATCCTCGTCAAATGGCCAATCCAATTTTTCTTGAGCATTTACTGAGTAAGACCTCCCAAGAAATCTCAATCCACTATTGGGCATTTAGAACTGTTTGGAAAATTTTCTGCAAATTAAATAGGACTAGAAGTGCCTTCTATGGGTTGGAAAGCTTAGACGCACCGGCAAAATTATTTTCCAGTTCCTTGGCTGCCTATGCAGTCGTCAAACCTGAGGGTCACATCTAAGTATGAAGATTATGATATTTATTTGTAAATATATTCTACAGTCTCTCAATGATAAATTATAAAATGTAAAATCCCCAATAGTCCAAGTGTCAGGAAATAAAGACTTGATCTAGAAAGGAAGCACAGGATGTGGGGAACAGGGGAATTGGGGAGTAAGATAGAGATGAAAAAAAATAAAAGAAAAGAACCTGCTGTCTGATGGAATATTGAAGATATTGAGGGATGGGTTCAGCCCCCCTTCCCCACAGATACCAAATTCCAGGGATGCTCAAATCCCTGATGTAAAATGATTTCCTATTTGCATAGAACCAGTGCACATTCTCCCATGTACTTTATATCATCTCTAGATGACTTACACCACACCTAACACAATATAAAATGCATGGAAGCCAATGTTTTACTGTATTGTTTAGGAAATGATAACAAGAAAAAAGGTGTGCACGTGTTCAGTACAGACGCAGTTTCTTTTCTAAATGTTTTCAATGTTTGATTGATTGAACCCACAGATACAGAGCCCATGGCCTTGGAGAGTCAACTGTGATTCTTTAAATTAGGTCCTGAGGATGGATAAATACTTCTTTCATTGGAATGCTTAAGTCTTTTCTTATTTGTAGTTTTCTATTGCACATATGTTTTACTCTCTAAACAGTTATTTTTATAAAGCTAACACTTTTGCCTCTATGTGTTTCTCTGATATGATAACTTTGTTTTACATGCAAATGATATATTTCTATAGTATAGAAAAAGCTGGTCATTCTTATCTCTGTAAAAATCCATTATTTAATTAACAATCCTCATCTCTGAGCTCAAAACCCCAGCCCTGACTGCTCTCCAAAATTCCAAACATGAATTTTCACTTCCATGCTGGACTTCCACACATCAGTGTTTCTAAAAGCACTGCAGGTTCCACACAACAAGAATGGAATTTTCCCTCACCTCCTCCCCCATCGCTTGCCCCACTTAAACTTCCTCCCCAGCTGCCCCGGGCCCTTTTTCATGAAAATACCAGGATTCCACTTGTTCTGTGGTTTCCCTCATCATTAATATTCCATCAGACAGCAGGTTCTTTTCTTTTTTTCATCACTACCTGACTCCCCAATTCTCCTCTTCCCCACATCCCGTGCTTCCTCTCTAGGTCAAGTCTTTATTTCCTGACACTTAGACTATTGCAGTAGCTTTCTAACGGTTCTTCTAGACCTCCATTTAAAAACTTTCAGATGGTCCTTTCCATATGGAATGGGTCCCGAACACTTCAACCTAGAAATCAAAGCAATCTCCTTCACTCTAGGATTTTTAAATTTTTTTTTCAGTCCTGTTTTCACTCCACTTGCCTTAAACCAGACCATAAAACTGTTGGTGTTCTCACAAAATGAGCCCTACCTCAGCATCTTTGCTCAAGGAGCTCTCCTGGCAATGTCTTTTGAGAAGTATCTACAGCTGGCACACTCACCATCCTTGAATTGCCAGCACAAACCTTATTGCCTCTGCTAAGATTCTTGTTCTCAAACACTTTGAACCTCTGTGGTAGTATTTATCCCATTTGACCCTACATCACAGTTATTTCATCTAAATGGCAAACTTCCTGGAATCAGAGACTGTGTCCTATTTATTTCTGTATCACCTACATACAAGGATTTTCCAAAAATTATAGCAAATTAAATATAAGAATTTATATTTGGTGGAAAAAAGATTTTAACATTCACACATATGAGGAGGTTTTCAAAAAGTTCATGGGAAATGGATATTATGGAAAAGTTATCCATCTGTTTCAAAATGTTTTCTAGCAAGTAAACTTATCTTTTAATTTCACATTTTCATGAATCTTTCCAAGGACCTTCATATTCTAGCAAAATCTATTGACAGTGGGAAGTTTATAACTATTTGCATTAGGAATGAACAAAAGTCTCATTGAAATAAGGGTATATTAACCAATAACATCAGCCAACTCTCTAGGAAATGTTAAGAGAGTTCTTGTTTTCTTAATTTTTTTATGTCTACATATCGGTCAGTACAATGTTGTGCATTGCTCCCACATGCTAGAAACTAGTATGACAGGAGTTGAGAAAATTGGTTGAAGTAAATCTCCATAACTTGTCCTCACAACACTGGATCTGAGTTGTTTTGTTCGTAAGTGATAAACTGTGATAAAACACTGATAACTTAATTGGGATACACAAATGTTCTTTGGAAGTTCTTTGATCACATAATATATGCCTTCCTTGCTTTTGGGCTCCAGGAATGAAGATGACAAAGAGACTGAAGAGAAAATGGAAGAGTCAGAGGAGAGAGAAAGAGGCAAGTGGTAGGGAACAGCAATGGAAGAAAATAAAAGGCTCAAGAAGCAACTTGAAAGGACTCCAAGTAATTTATAACCCATTTGGTGTCCAGTGTGCTGGTCACTCTGCCCCTGGGTCCCAGGTTGTCTTTGATCTTTCTCACAACTCGTCCCATCTGCTGCCTAGAGTAGTAGGAAAGATCAGGGGTCAGAGTCATGCCATTTCTTCTCTTGTTAAACCTCATGCTCTGTCTGCAGTCCCGCTCATGTCAAGGCTGGAATCTATGACCTGCATGTGCATGGATGTGTGCATGGATTTGAGGGAACGTCTGTGGATTGAATAGTATCCTCCAAAAAGATCTGTGTAAATCATAATCCCCAATACCCACAACTATGGCCTCATTTGAAATGGGTTAGATGTAACCAAGATTGCAACTGCGGTCAAGTCACATTGAGTTCGTGCTAGATTAAAATGGACCCAAATCCAGCGACTGGTATCTTTGTAAGAGAAGGGAGGAGACTAGACTCAAATACACAGAGGGAAGAAAGTCATGTGATGATGAAGGCAGAGAACAGAGTGATGCAACTAAAACCAAGGAGCAGTAAAAACTGCCAGCAACCACCAGCAGCCAGAAAGAGGCAAGGAGGGGTCCTGCCCCGGAGCCTTTAGACTCTAGAGTGGGACTCTGCTGATACTTCGATTTCAGACTTGCAGCCTGCAGCCTAGATTTCTGTTGTTTGAAGCCACCCAGGGTATGGTACTTTGTGCAGCCGCCTTAGGAACCTGATATGACGACTAAGGAGGTTGAATAATCAGAAGAGATCTTAGACCGCAGAAGAAAGATATCAAAGTTCTCTCCTCCTGAGATGGAAGTTGATCCACTTGGCAAAGATCTCTAAACAATGTGGTTTGCTCTACTTAGAAAATATTTTGTAATATTAAGTTCTGGCGAGGCAAGCCATTTCATTTTATTAATGCTTGAAATCTCAACCAGAACAAAGAAGCTGTCACTGCAGGAGAGAAGAAAGTAGGAGAGTCAGCCAATGCCTGGCATCCAGTAGGCATTTAATAAATACTTGTTGAATGAATGAATGGAAACAGAATTATCAGAAAATGTCATAAGATACATCAAAGCAGAACCTCTGATCCTGATCCCCCATCACCAGGGTAAGTCACTTTCCCAGGCTGAGTTGAGTAATTTAAGAGCAAATGCCCAACACAGGAGAAGGTATCACATTCAAGAGTGGTGTACCTAACAAAAAATGTGTTGAAAGCAATATACTAGGGCATTGCAGAAGGCACAGCGTGCTCAGGTAACTAAATATTTTCCTAGGGTCTGGGATGAATCTGGGTACTATAATACACATCCCCTGTTCATAAAGAAAATGCAATGAATCCAAAGAATCAGTTCTGATGTGAACAATCAATGCTTCATCTCTTGCTGTCTTTTTCCCCACACTTTACCTCCTCGGTATTTGTGTTGTTTCTCAGCAGGGAGGGTACGACTTCACTGTCAGAAACGCTGGACGGTCCTTACTCCTCACCAGCCATCCATGAACTTCACCTCCCTCCCCTTCTCAGGGACCCTCACCACCCTATATACTCCACTCTGTTCCCCCTCTCTTACAATTTAACTGTTGCCATCAGAGTAATCACTGTCCACCTAAACATTCTCCAATGACTTCAGCCATCATTCCGGTTAAGTTTCCATCCCTTCTGCTCACCTTAAACTGCACTGTCCTGTAGGATTTTCTACAATGATGAAATGTTCTGTATTCGCACTGTCTGATGCCGTGGGCACTTACCCCTGTGGTTATTAGGTATTTGAAATGTAGTTAGTTCAATCACAGAACTTACATCAAACCTTTGATTTTAATTAGTTTAAATTTAAATAGCTGCATGTAGGTAGCAACTGCTGTGTTGGACAATGCAGTTCTCGACCATTTTTGAGGAAACCTCTGTCTTTTTCAATGTTTCCATCATCTCTTGCTTTCTCATCCTCAGATTCTGATCTAAACAAACAGTTCATGGGCATTCAACAAGATACACTCTTTCCTTGGCTTCAAATTCAGCAGAAGGGGCTGGTGCTGTGGCATAGTGGGTTAAGCCACCACCTGCAATACCAACATCCTATATAGGCACTGTTCTGAGAGCTGGCTGCTCCACTTCCTATCCAACTCCCTGCTTAATGCACCTGGGAAAGCAGCAGAAGATGGCCTAAGTGCTTGGGCCCCTGCATCCACATCAGAGACCCAGATGAAACTCCTGGTTCCCAGCTTCAGTCTGGCCCAATATGGCTGTTGTAGCCATTTGGGGGGTGAACCAGCAGATGGAAGATCTTTCATTCTCTGTCTCTCCCTCTCTCTGTGTAACTCTATCTTTCAAATAAATACATCTTTAAAAAGAGAGAGACATTGCCGCCTCTAGTCTGCCTAAGAAGTGGCACATATATGAAGAACTAATGAACTTGCAAAGAAACCCACTATCCACCCATCTGGATAACCTATTACTGAAGGGAGTTTTATCATAAGAGTGATTTAAGCTGATGCCACCCAGGATTTTCATCTGATCTTTCTCATGACCTGTGGCTGTGTCATTCAGTTGGCATTTGTGCTGTAATACGCATTTTCCACAAACTTTTTGAAGTACCCTCGTAAAACTAAAAGTCAGATATTCAGGATATATATTTTTGCTCTCTGACTTTTACTTATTTGTTTCATCTCCTGCAGCAGACTGTAAGCTGTTTCAGGCAGAAACCATGCCTTTCGTAGAGCACATAGAATCTTCCATTCTCAGTCTCAATCCTTGCAACCTAAACTGGTCTTCAAGCCAGCAGCGTCAAAAACTCTTGAGCGCTTCTCAGTAATGCATGCTCCACCTCATTCCCAAGAACTCAAACTTATATTTGAATAAGAAGCCCAAGTCGTATGCTTTCAGATTACAGAATTAAAAAGCACTTGTCTGGACTATTCAGAACTGTCCCCATTGATTCCACCCAATTTTTGTGGTGAGAAAGAGAGTAATAATGGGGCAGGCATTTGGTGCTATGGTTACATCGCCTGAGACCACTGTATCCCATATTGGAGTGCCTGGGTTTGATTCTCAACTCTGCTTCTGATACCACCTTCCTGCTAATGCTTACCCTGGAAGGCAGCAAGTGATGGCTCAAGTATTTGGGTCCCTGCCACCACTGTGGAAGATCTGAATAGAGTTCCAAGCTCCTGGCTTTGGCCTGATCCAGTCCCATCTATATTTCAGGCATTTGGGGAGTGAACCAGTAATGGAAGATCTCTCTCTCGCTCTCGCTCTTGCTCTCGCTCTCGCTCTCGCTCTCACTCTCGCTCTCTCTCTCTCTCTTAAATAAACATTTTTTTAAAAAAAATTAAAATTGTAAGTCTACATTTTAGAAAATCCAATCATAGGCTGAACTTCAACAATGAATTTTTTAAATTATTATTTATATATTTGAGAGGCATAGTGCAGACAGAGAAGAGAGGGACAGACAGAAAGACGTCTTCCATCCACTGGTTCATTCCCTAAACGGCCACAACAGCCAGAGCTGCACCAATCTGAAGCCAGGAGCCAGGAGCTTCTTCCAGGTCTCCCACATTGGTGCAGGGGCCAAAGCACTTGGGCCATCTTCCACTCCTTTCCCAGGCCATCAGCAGGGAGCTGGATTGGAAGTGGAGCAGCTGGGACTCGAACCGGCACCATATGGGATGCCTACACTGTGGGCAAGTGCTTAATTTATACAGTGCTGGCCCCTATAATTACTATACTTTATGAGGTATTTAATTCATGCATAAAAAGCTTGGTTAGCTAATTAGTAATAAAATAAATCTGAGAAATACTATATTGCAGTGGAAAGTACTAAACTGAGACTATAAAACCTAAATTTTCTGTTTTTGGTTCTGACATTATCTATTGATATAGCTTTGGACAAGCCACAAATTTTGTTCGGTTTCACTTATTTTGTTTTTGTCTTTTAATGAATTACTTATCACTGAAGTCTATAAAATGAAGGTTTTTCTCTCATTGCTCCCAAACTGGGTCTACAACTCTTGAGAATTTCACAAAAGAGTAATGATAAGATCTCAAATAATTTTTTGGCACATCAAGAGGCCTAACATTGGGATCACACACTAAGCCATGATAAAGTTACCCAGAATCTTCTCTTTAGCTTCCACCTCTTCATTGTTTCCCCAGATTAAAGTCCAGATTTAAGCTGTCTCAGACATCTGAGCAATTCTCTCATTATTAAAGACTTCCAGAATTAATAGGGAAGTGCTGTTTAACAGCCTTCCCTGTAAACCAATCTCAATCCTCTCATCTCTAAGCGGTCATTGAAACTTCAGTGCTCGCAGGCAGGGAGATGAGGCAACACAAGTGTCCCTTTTCTGAAAAGAGCCTTAGCATCGACTTCACAGGGACTCAGCGCCAGGCAAGACCCTCCGGGAACAGCACCCAGGCTACTTACAAGGAATGCAAATAAAGAGGAAGTAGAGCAGGACAGCAGGCAAAGGCAGTGCAGGTCCACAGGACTGGCCCGGTCCTGCCATGCCAGTACAAAGTGGATGCAGCTTTTCCATGCGCGTGCTTTTGCTTAGCTTCCTTCTTTCTTGAGCTCAATCACGAAGGGTATTCCTCCTTCGTTTTTTTCTATTTGATTTCAGTGATGTCATACAGCCACAATTTTCTACAATCAAAAGTAAATCTGTCCCCAGGAGGGATTTCTGAAACTGTTTCCGCCCCTCCATGTTTCAAGGACTAGTAACGGTTCTACTTACATATCTCACTGCATCTCAGAGGAAATGTGATTTTCCTTGAAGGATTTGCTCTCTCATCCCCAACGCACACCCAACATGTTTTCAAGTTAAGAAAAGCTTTACCTGCCGAGGCAGCAACTCTGGGGATCATTAAAAGGAAGGAAACATCTTCCACAGGAAAATGTGTTGTTTGGTTAAAAGCATAAATATGGAAAAGCGTGAAAGGTGATAACAAGATATAATTTGTACTCCTGTTTTTTTATTTTGCTTTTCACACTGTTGGAAGAAAAGAAATGCTTTAACTCTTAACATTATATTCTATTACGTTTTTTAATGTTTCACATAGTGACTGCAGTGGAGCCTGTAAAAATAACTTTAAATTCCAATGTCAAGTTGAGCATGAAGATTTGGTTTCATTTTCAAAACTGCTCTGTTGAGAGTAATTCTCATTTTACTCCCCTATATCTCCAACAGCTGCGGGACGAATTATAAAATGTATTTAACCCAATCTGAAATGTAGAATTTTGATCTCTGCAGAAATTATTTTTTGAAGAGTCTCACACTTGCTAGAAAAAGGATTTAGAACTTTGATAAGACTTAGGAAAGTGAGAAGCATGTGAAATTTTAACAAAGGGCAACCTTCTTTTTTTTTTCTCCCTAAGAATGCTTTAGATCTATACTATACAATTTAATAATTTAGATACTGCATTATATATGGATGAGTAGCACTATACTTTATTCCTGAATTTTACACCCTTCTGGGAACATTGTATGACCATAGACAACAACTGTTTTATACATACAAAATCAAATAGATACTTATTTGTTCACAAATAAGTAAATGTTAAGCACATGCATACACATAGGTGCTTTGAGAAAATCATAGTAAACGAAATTGAAAGTTTCTTTGGTAGCAAAAAAAAAAACTGAAATTCACGCATATGAGAGGCCTTCAAAAAGTCCATGGAAAATGAATATTGTGAAAAAACTATGCCTGGATTTCAAAATTGTTTTTGCACCAAAAATAAACTTATATTTTAATTCCTTATCCCATGAACTTTTGGAAGAGCTCTAGCCCATTAGGTGCTCACGTTTTCAGATCAGTCACCCGTGGTAAACGTGCCATCAATACAGTATATTTTTCTGAAGCTGCACATAGCTCCTTAAGGAGTGACTGGCTAATAAGGAGCCAGAGTCATGGTGATTTTTCAAAACCTGTCCCTGGGGGACACTGCAGACCTCTAGAAAAGAATGGAGATGTCTGCCGTGCCTTCAGTCTGGCCCGGTGGCCTGTGGGACACAGAGCTGCCATCCCATCGAATGCTGGCAGGCATCAGATAAGGCTAGCGCCATGACCTTCCCTGCACATCCAGTGAAGTGTAATTCATCATTGCTATCAACTCTGGAAAAAAACACAATACAGTGTTTTCCATATCTGTTTCTCAGCAGCCTTGATAATTTCGGTATTTGCACTAGGAGAAAAGGATACTTAAATAATTCTTATATTAATTTTTAAAAAAGCCCCAGTACTATGTCATCACTTTCATCCTTTTACTTTATTAAATGATTTTAATGACATTTGTCAATACCATATCCTGCCCAAGTAATAACTCAGGTTACCATGTTTCCCAATATCTACGTTTGAGTGAAAAATAAGATTTTCCTTACAAAAGCACTGCAATACACATTCAGATCCTTTGAACTGAAATACAGAGATATGTGCATGTAACAAATGAAGTATGTGCCATTTGGATATATCAGCAGATTCCTTTCTGATCTCTAATTGTTGAGTATCATAATGTCCCCTTTCCAAAGTCCTCCTGTTCCACCTGTCTCATCTAGTTCCGTTTTTAAACTTAACACTTTATTTCAACACATAAACAAATATCCTTATTAATCAATCAACCAAGAAATATTTTTTTAAATGTCAGGGGAAGAGCTAGCCAAAAATCTAGAACAGGTATTTCAAACTCTCAAGGAGTTCATATCCTTTTTTTTATACATAAAATTTCTTCATAACATACATTTTCCATGAACTTTTTTTTTAGATTTTTTAAAATTTATTTATTTGAGAGGTAGAGTTACAGGTAGTGTGTGTGAGAGAGAGAGAGAGAGAGAGAGAGAGAAAGGTCTTCCTTCCGTTGGCTCACCCCCGAAATGGCCACAAGAGCTGGAGCTGCGCTGATCCGAAGCCAGGAGCCAGGTGCTTCTTCCTGGTCTCCCATGAGGGTGCAGAGACCTGGGCCATCCTCCACTGCCTTCCCAGGCCACAGCAGAGAGCTGGACTGGAAGAGGGGCAACCGGGATTAGAACCGGCGCCCATATGGGATGTCGGCGCCACAGGCGGAGGATTAGCCTAGTGCGCCATGGCGCTGGCTTAAAAAAAACTTTTTTTTTAGATTTTTTAAGGAGTTCATATCCTAACTGAAAAATATGGCAAGTCAGCCAACAGAAGTCCACATATATTCACACTGATTTGTATCAGCTTTTTTAACAACAACAAAAACTTGAAGAATTTAAAGAAACACTTTAAAAAGGACTTCTCTCTACTTTTTTAGTAAGAAAATGTGGAGACACTGGAAAACAAAGGTAGGAAGTCACAATAACGGAGAGTCTCCATTTGTGATGGCTCCACAGCACGGGGTTTGTTTTGTTTTTCTTTAAGACACAGCCTCATTTGGGAGGCTGGATTCCAGTCTTCCCTGGCTAGTGCTGCGAGGTGCAGTCCTCTCTCAGATGAGAGACATTGCAGCAGCAGCAGCCGTGACCACAGCCCCAGACAGCCCTGCAGCCACAGGGAACAGAATGGATGCTCTGTGGGGCTACGTGGGGCTGAGCAACAGCGTGTGGCTTCCATGTGTAAGCGGATTCCAGGCATTTTCCCTTCACAGTATTTTCAACTAATGATGGGTTGATGAGGGCATAACCCCAAAGTATCTATCATAAAGCTTAGGCAGGTACTAGACGTGAGCCACAAAATAGACCCAACGGAAAAGGAAGACCTTTCTCCCTGTCTCTCTCTCACTGTCCACTCTGCTTGTAAAATAAAATAAAATAAAATAAAAAATAAAAAAGACCCTGGGGAAGATATGACCAGCCACAAAATGCAGACTTACCATGAGATAAAGCATCCCTGCATCACAAACAAGGAAGTTTTTATTGTTCATAAAAGATTTCTCCCCTCTCCACCCCACCATGGGCTCTTTTTATCATTATTACTTAAGTGACAGAGAGAGAAAAAAATTCCATCTGTTGGTTCACTTCTCAAATTCCCACAACAACTGAGGCTGGGCCAGGCTAAAGCCAAGTCAGGAACCCCATCCAGATGTCCCACTTGAGTGGCAGGAACTCAATTATTTGGGCCATAGTCTGCTGCTTCCCAGGGTCTACAGTAGCAGCAGGCTGGAATTGAGAGTGGAGCCAGGACTCAAACCCAGGTACTCCAATATGGGACACAAATGTCCCAACCAATGCCTTAACCCACTAGCCCAAGTGCCGGCTCCTCCATATGGATTCTCATCTAAGAATATAATATGATTTACTGAGTTCAATGACAGACAGTCTTTTAATAATGTAATACTGGGTTTCATTCTGCTGACCAACACTCTTCAGAGTAATGGCAGTGAGAGATAGCAAATAATTATGAGATGCATTGGCGACTTTGGGTAGAGAATTCTGATAGATGGCCAATGTATTAACCAGGGTAAGTCACGCCAGGTGCTGTAACACCCAACCACAAAGCCTCAGTCTCTTAACAGAAAAAAAGCAGCGAAATGTAGGTTATGTGTTTCTCTCCACCAGCTCTCCTCCAAGTCACTCAGCTCTGGCAATCCCCTCTTTCAGGGATAGCCTCCAAAGTCACTGCTGCCTGGAAAAAGGCAGATCAGGCAGGCAGCTGCTCTAGCTCAGAATGCCCCCAAGTCAACTGTCCTACACGCAATTGGCTAGAACAGACGACATGGCCACAACACCTCCCTGCAAGAGGCCCTGGGAAGTGTCTCTTCCAGGTGCCCTGGAAGAGGAAGGTAAACAGGATTTGGTGGATTTACTACACTGTCTGCGCCACAACTGAGAATGCCAGGCTGAGGACTGGACGTGAGCCAATATGCCCTGTGGTTCTTAGAGGAGAGTGATATCACCCAGGATGCACCAGAAGACACAGGAGCAAATATTGAGCCATCTATGTATGGTTGTATGTTAATACAATGAATAGAAAAAATTATATACGGCCTCTTGGAAAGATGGCCTCGTGTCGTATGCAAGGTATTCTGACAAAACAACAATCAATGGGCGACCTGAAGGAGCTGTGAGAGCGGTGCTGACTTGGTCATTAGTTTCTGGTACATTGTCAAGTGTTGCCATTTTTTTTTAACTTTTATTTAGTGAATATAAATTTCCAAAGTACAGTTTATGGATTACAATGACTTCCCCCCCCCATAACCTCCCTCGCACTCGCATCCCTCCCATTTCCCACTCCCTCTCCCCTTCCATTCACATCAAGATTCATTTTCAATTATCTTTATATACAGAAAATCGATTTAGTATATATTAAGTAAAGATTTCATCAGTTTGCACCCACACAGAACACAAAGTGTAAAATACTGTTTCAGTACTAGTTATAGCATTACTTCACATTGGACAACACATTAAGAACAGATCACACATGAGGAGCAAGTACACAGTGACTCCTGTTGTTGACTTAACAATTTGACACTCTTGTTTATGGTGTCAGTAATCTCCCTAGGCTCTAGTCATGAGTTGCCAAGGCTATGGAAGCCTTTTGAGTTCGCCGACTTTGATCTTATTCTGACAGGGTCATAGTCAAAGTGGAAGTTCTCTCCTCCCTTCAGAGAAAGGTACCTCCTTCTTTGATGGCCCTGTTCTTTCCACTGGGATCTCATTCACAGAGATCACACACAGAGAGGAAGGTGGGGCTGCTACCTGCTGGCTATCTTCCGAGATAAAAACAATTATCCAATCATTTAAAGTCAATCAAAACACAATGACTGGGGCTGCCGCTGTGGTGTAGCAGGTAAAGCAGTGTCGGCATCCCATACGGACGCCAGTTCAAATCCTAGCTGCTCCACTTCCGATCCAGCTCTCTGCTATGGCCCAAGTTTTTGGGCCCCTGCACCCACGTGGGAGACCTGGAGGAAGCTCCAAGCTCCTGGCTTCAGATTGGCACACAGTGACTAAGAAGGTTATTTGAAAAGTAGATTTACATCCACTATCGTTAATACTGAACATAATCTTAAATTTACATTGTGCCTTGTGGTATTAGCTATTAAAGGTATAGAGCCTCATTCACAAACTCTTTTTGAGATTTGTTGTTACAAAAACTAAAACCTACAGAAACTTTATTTTTCCTACCATAATAAAGATTATGATAGTAATATTCATTGTTCGATTTAAGAAGTGGTTATTGAATGCCCACTATGGGCTGGACCTTGTTCTAGGCACCAGATACTTAGGAGTACACATGAGCAAAATTCACTCTCCCTAGAGCAGACATTCTAGTGCAATGGTTCTCAACTGGGGGTGATTTCATTCTGTGGGGAATATTTGGCAACATCTGGAGTCATTTTTTTAAAGATTTATTTATTTATTTGAAAGGCAGAGTTACAGAGAGGCAGAGGCACAGAGAGAGAGAGAGGTCTTCCATCCACTGGTTCACTTCCCAGATGGCTGCAACAGCTAGAGCTGGGCCGATCCAAAGCCAGGAGCCAAGAGCTTCTTCAGGGTCTCCCACATAGGTGCAGGGGCCCAAGGGCTAGGGCTATCCTCTGCTGCTTCCCAGGCCTTAACAGAGAGCTGGTTTGGAAGTTTAGCAGCAGGGACTCAAACCGACATCCATATGGAATGCCAGCAGCGCAGGAGGTGGCTATATCAATGCCAGCCCAAGTCGTTTTTGCTTTTCACAACTAGCACAGGTTAGGCAGAGATGGGGAGGGAGAGTAGGGCTACTAGAATTTAGTATTTACTGGGTAGAAGCCAGGGATTCTGATAAACATCCTGCAGTGCACAGGATGGTTCCCCACAAGAAAAGAATTATATAGCCCCATGGGGCCGGCACTGTTGCATAGTGGGTAAAGTCACCGCCTGCAGCTCTGGCATCCCACATGGGCGCCAGTTTGAGTCCCAGCTGCTCCACTTCTGATCCAGCTCTATGCTGTGCCCTGGGAAAGCAGTAGAAGATGGCCCAAGTCCTTGGGCCCCTGCACCTGCATGGGAGACCCGGAAGAAGCTCCTGGCTCCTGGCTTCAGATCGGCGCAACTCCCGCCATTGTGGCCAATTGGGGAGTGGAACCATTGGATGGAAGACCTCTCTCTCTGCCTCTCTTTCTCTCTGTGCATGACTCTGACTTTCAAATAAATAAATAAACCTTAAAAAAAATAATTATACAGCCCCAAGTGTCAATAGCACTGAGACTGAGAATCCTTCAGCGCTTAATTTTATAAGAATAACATACTGCAGGGGCCAGCATTCTGGTGCAGAGTGTTAAGCTGCTGCCAACAACACCTGCATCCTATTGCACTTTCAGTCCCCACTGCTCTGCTTCCAATCCAGCTCCCTGCTAAAGTGCCTGGGAAAGCAGCAGAAGGTGGCCTAAGGATTTGGGCCTCTGCCACTTATGTGGGAGACTCAGATGGAGTCCAGGCTCCAGGTTTTGGCCTAGCCCAGCCCCAGCCATCATGGCAATTTGGGGAGTATAAACTCTCACTCTCCCTCTCTCTATCTTACTCAGCCTTTCAAATAAATAAAATAATCCTTTAAGAAAAAAAATACTGCAAAAGTATAAAAAAAAAGAAATAAGATACTTCATGTATTGTATAATCTTCATTAAACTCTGGAATGTGATGGTGAAAATCCTTTGAATCATACAGTGGTTTGCAAGTCAACTCACAGCAAAGTAATACAAACAACTATCCCACAGAAAGGTGAGTTACACGACTTTACAAAACAATAAGCAGCTCATATTTGTTGCCCATTTCTGTAACAAGCAGCTGTTAAGAATATACTTATTTTTAAGAAAATTGACTTTTATCTCCTCAAGGCTAAGGTGATATTTTAACAATGCCTAAGAAAGTAACTGCTTTTTGATAGGAATTTGTGCAGTTTTTAAAATGTGCCAGCATTTGTGACACAACAGGTTAAGCTACCTCTTGCATTAACAGCATCCCATAGTGAAGTGTTGGTTCAAGTCCCAGCTGCTGTACTTCCAACTCAACTCTCTGCTAATGTGCCTGGGAAAGCAGTGGAAGATGGCCAAGTACTTGGGTCCCTCCCAACTAAGTGGGAGACCCAGATGGAGTTCTAGGCTCTTGATTTCAGCCTGGCTCAGTCCTGGCATTGCAGTCATTTGGCAAGTGAACCAACAGATGGAAGATCTCTTTCTCTCTGTCTCTTCCTCTCTCACTCTCTCACTCTGCCTTTCAAATAAATAAATCTTCAAAAAGCAAAGAAAATCAATATTTGGAACTTTCTACATCCCTCTGTAGGTTTTTAAAAATTTTTATTCATTTATTTATTTCATTTACTTGGAAGGCAGAAATAGAGGGAGAGAGAGAGAGAGAGAGAGAGAGAGAGAGAGAGAGTTCCCATCTGCTGGTTCATTCCCCAAATGCCTGCAATAGCCAGTGCTGTACTAACATGAAGCCAGGAGCCAGGAACTCAATCCAGGTCTCCCACACGTGTAACAGAGACCCAAGTATTTGAGCCATCATCTGCTATATCCCAGAGTGCACATTAGCATGAAGCTAGAATCAGGAGCAGAGACAGGAATGAATCCAGGCACTCCAATATAGGATGCTGGCATTTCAAGAGACATCTTAACCACTGTGCCAAATGCCCACCCTGCTCTGTGGTTTTGTTGCCAGAAAGTGCTTTAAGTGCATGACTTAGAAAAAATTCATACCTGCATATGTTTGCAAAACCTGAATATCAGATTTTTCTAACCTGTTTGAAAATCTTTCAAAGGAAGATTTGGGGTGAATTTGGGAGTCAGTCTGAAAGAACAAGTGAACAACATGGAAGGATCTAGAGAAGTTAGGAGTCAAATTCCAACCAAAAACACCCTCTAACTGGAGGATACTGTATCATTATCCATTATCCTCAAGGGAATACATTCCAAGACCCTCAGTGGATGCCTGAACCCACAGAGAGTACCAAACCCTATAATTTACTACCTTTTCCATCTTAACTAAGCATTTATCATGCACTGTGATTGCAACTTACACAATTTGAAGTGCAATAGCAAAGTGAAAACAAATTTCTTTTTCCTTTTGCAGTTTCCCAGATAGAAAACTGTTCTTACCGTAGGTTTTAACAACCTCAGCATATGATTTCTTTCTCTTCCCTTAAGTCAAGAACATTCACCTTTTCACGTAATGGATGCACAATGGCCAGCACCACTGCTTCACTAGTCCTGAGCTTTGGGGCCATTACTAAATAACTAAGAGTTACTTGAACACAAACACTCGGATAGCATGCCGCCGAGCTGATAACTGAGACGCAATTAGGTGACCAGTGTTCATGTCGCATGTACATCATGCATGCATCAGACAAAGGGGTGATTTGGGTCGCTGGTAGGAGCAGAGTGGTATTGGGTGAGATTTCATCATACCACTCAGAACAATTTAAATCTTATGAATCGCTTATTTCTGGAATTTTCCACATAGTATTTTTGAACTGCGGTCCATCCTGAGTAACAAATTCTGGAAAGTGAAACCTCAAATAGGGGAGACTACTGTATAAATATCGTGTCAGTATTCTGAGCCATGCAGTCGGAAATGTCAGTCCTGCTGGCTGCCTGTCCTCATCATGCCCATTTCCTGGCCCAGGGTTCTCTACTCATCCTTACAGAATGGTTGTGTGTGAGCAGCTTAGAGCTGCCAGTGTGCCCAAGAATACACCATGAGCCAGCAGCCCTGTAGCATCCACCCATCCCCACACAGGCTACGGCCTGCTTCTGCCCAGGCTGCAGCTAACTGGTGCTCTCTGGAGATAGGGTGGTCTCTGAACCTTCCCTGATTGGGCTCAAAGCCCACACCCTTGGGACCTTGGTGCCTCCTCATTTCTTGTCCTGCTGGTTCTGGGACATGGCCCACCAGAGAACAGTGGCTCTCCCAGCCCAGCCAGCTGACCCAGCCATTCCGCCACCCACCAGCCCAGCATCTGAGGCTCACTGGGAGCTGAAGAGGACCACATCCTAACTGCAACTTTGCTTTATGAGCCTCATATCCAAGCTCAGAGGGCCAAAGTGGAAACAGGCCAGACCTCTTGCCCCACACTGTGCCTGTGTCTGAAACAGATTTCTGTGGTCACCCCTTCCCCCAGGCAGCTTGGAGTAGTTCCTTCACTCCACCTGGACTGGCTCTTCTGCATGTGGGGATCCCCATGCTGATGCCAACCCCAAGACACTGCTCTGCACCTGACTTCCCACCTCTGAAGACACAGCCTCTGCACAACTCCTCTTTGTCTCTACCAACAGCTTGTGTTCCATAGGACTTTCCCCTCTTGTGAAGCTCCCAGCCCCACCCCTCAACCTCCAGAGGTTACAGCTAAAGGCCTCACAACTGGGAGAACTCACAGTGGTCATAGCCAGGGATGTGTGACCCAGACCAAATCAATCAAAGCCACAGCACCACCTTCCTGCAAGCCAAGCAGGTGGCAGTGGTCACAGCCATTTGTTCACTTGTGTGCCAGGTGCAGACTCACCTACCCTGTGCATCATCAGAGGGTCATCCGCCACACTCAGCCCCCACCCTCTTTGCTGGATCAACATCTCTCACCACCTTATGATCATCCTTATCCCTGTGAAAGTTACTAAATGGTGACCATCTTGGTGTGTTTTTCTAAGTCTCTGAAGACAAAACAAATTCGGGACAACCTCAGCAACTGGAGTCACCTCTGGGTGGAAGCACTGTTGCCATGTGTTCACCGTGTGGTAGCCTAAAGACGACTAAACATTAGGTCTGTTTGAGGGGAAGGGATGAAAAATTAAATGGAAATTTTTATGTTGTTTTTAAAGATTTATTTACTTGAAAGGCAGAGAGAGAGAGAGAGAGAGAGAGAGAAGTCTTCCACCTGTTGGTCCACCCTCAAATAGTTGCAATGGCCAGGGCAAGGCCAGGTGGAAGCCAGGAACCTGGAACTCCATCCAGATTTCCCACAAGGGTGGCAGGGCCAAGCACTTGGGTCATCTTCCACTGTCTTCCCAGGTGCATTAGCAGGGAGCTGGATCAGAAGCAGAGCAGCTGGGACTGTAACCACTGCTCCCATATTTGATGCTGTTGTCACAGGCAGGCTTGACATGTTGCAGCATTCTGGTGGCTTCTCTGCTGGTTTTTAAGACACAAAAATATATTGAAGCTTTTGCACTAATTAATGACCTGGTCTTTTGTACAGCTAAGGACAAACTATGATATTCTGGATATCTTAATGCACATGAATATGAAAATACTTCAAAAAGTTTAGGAAAATTGAATTAAAAGGTAAGTTTAGTTTGGTGTAAAAAAAAAGTCAAAATCTATGGCATATGAGAGGTCTTCAAAAAGTTCATGAAAATGAAATTATGAAAAACTATGCATGGATTTCAAAAAGCAGGGATGTGGAAAATGTCTTCTGAAATCTTGGGGTCAAAGAATATTCCTGGCAGGGTTTGGGTATGGTTTGAGTGTACTACCCTAAGAGTTCATGTGCTGCAAGCTCGGTCCCCAGCACAGCGTATTGGGAGGGAACAGAACCTTTAAAATGTGGGGCCTAGTGGGAGGTTATTAGATGACTGTGGACATCCCTCTTGGAAGGGGTTGGTGCTGGTTTTGAGGAATGAATCGATTCTCAGAAGAGTGGGCTGTTATAAAGCAAGGCCACCCCATGCACTGGGGCCCTTCTGCATGTAGCCAGTTCCCTTTCTGCTTCTCTGCCGTGCAGTGACACAGCGTGCGGGGACCTCACCACAGGTCAAACAGATGCTGCTGCCCTATCTTGGTCTTTCAGCCTCCAAAAGTCTTAAGCTCAATGAGTATCCAGCCCCAGGTATTTTTATTACAGCAATGGAAAACAGACTAACACAATTTCATTCCATTTTTTTACATCTACCCCTTCTCTTCCTTGTGCTTATCTGCATTTGTCATCTTTCTTAACTCTTCTCTGGCCACCATCTTTGATTTGCTGGAAATACACATTTTACCACTTAAAAAGGGCAAAATAAAGAAAACTGTCAATTTTCCTTCTAAGTGGGCTTGTGTGGAGATATTATTACTGACTTGCAAAACACTCAAATTCTCCTGACATACCAATCTGCTCCATAAATACAGAGAAAATATTTTTTGTGACCTCAAAATATGTGCTAGTACTCATTTTTGTACATGCACTTGTACATAACATGGATCCCTGCCCCCAAGATGATGTGCAAGTGTTACCCAATATTTGTACAATGGACTCTTTAGCCTGCTTCCTGTGGCTTCATTATTGCTTCCAAAGTCTCGGAATTTTATGCAACTTTACACAACTTTTTTTTTCCTTAGGGAAGTTATATGTGTTCATTGGATTGCAAGTTTTTTAAAGAAATATAAAAGCATAGGGTAGGCATTTGATGCAACAATTAAAATCTACTTGGTACTGTTTCACCCATATTGGAATGCCTGGGTTCTGGTCCCTCTCCACTTGCAATTCCAGCTTCCTGTTATATACACACTGGGAGGCAACAGCTGATGGCTCAAGTGCATGGGTCCCTGCCACGATAGAGAAACATAGATTCAGTTCCTGGATCCTGGCTTCAGCTTAGCCAAGCCTTAGCTGTTGCAGACATTTGGGGAGTGAACCAAAACGATGAGAAGATACTTGTCTTTCTGTCTCTCAAGTAAATAAATGAAATTTTTTAAAGATTTATTTTACTTATTCGAAAGGCCGAGTGATAGAGAGAAGGAGAGACAGAGAGAGAAAAAGATCTTCCAACTGTTGGTTCATTCCCCAGATGACCTCAATGGCCAGGGCTGGGTGAGGTCGAACCAAAGCAAGAAGCCTGGAAGTCTATCTAGTCTCCCACAAGGGTCCAAGCACTTGGACCATCTTCTTCTGTTTTCTCAGGCACATTAGCAAAAAGCTGGATTAGAAGCAGCCAGCTCAGACTTGAACCAGTGCTCTGATACGGGAGGCCACAATGCAAGTGTCAGCTTAACCCTCCATGCCACAACACCAGCCCCAATAAATGAAAAATTTTTTTAAAAAAGAAGAAATATAAAACAAACAACTAGTTTGTGGGTTTTCTAAGTCCTCTCATCTTTTAAAACTCTGTAATAAAATATGTGGATTAAAACTACACGAACCTGAGAGTTGCTTCAGCATAAAATAGTTAAGGAAAAAGAAAAAGGTAGAGATTAAACAAAATTGGCCATGAGCCAGTAATTGTGGAAATTGGGTAGAAATAAACAGAAGGTCATTTTTGATGTCTCTAATTTTTATGTGTATCTACATTTTTCATAATAAAAATAGAAAAAGACTTAGCTATCATGATTTTGTCAACTGATAATAGTCACTCCTTCCATATGGATTGATAGATATTTGTAAAGTACCTTTATGAGCTACCTATCACAGTCATTAGAAACCAATGTCTAAATTAACTGAACATAATTCCAGATGCGTGTACTTTTATCTCATAAAACTTCCATCAAGATTTTCCAAGGTTATGAAGTCAATATAATCACATTATCTTGCTAAAATAATATTAACATTCTTAGAGGGAGCAAAACATTCCTGTCACCTTTGATAAGAAAATTAAAATTGTATTTTGTCAAAACTATTTCATCTTTATATCACCATTTTACTTTTTACAATGTGTTTTTCTAACATTTAGTTGTAAATGTATGGGTTTGAGAAAAAAAATACACATAAATAGGAGCCAAATGCTTAAAAAAACTAAAGTAGTGGGAGATCAAGCCAGTGTGTGACCCCACAACCTGCAGCTAGGCGCCATAAGAGGGCCTCTGCCTTATTTTTCTTTGTATCTCCACAGCATGGTACCATGCCTGGTACCTATTTCACACTCATTACAGTTTGTCAAATTAAGAAAAGAGCCACTTTGGAATGGCATAGAATAAGAATTGAAGAAGTGGAAAAATAAACTGAAACCAATCTCCTCATTTTCCAACAAGGAGACAGAATCTTGGAAAGATTAAAGCACACAGCTAATGGATGCATGGTGAAAGAAGAGCTTCAGGGAGATTGATCTGACACAGATCTATGGGTTGCTTCAGACGAGAAAAAGACTAGAAGCCAAGGCACATGTTAAGAGACTCTTGCAATCATCACAGCATGCAGTAATGAGTGCGTAAAGCAGGTTGACTGCAAGTGTTATTGATGGGACTGGAATGAGAAGCAGAGGAGGATCTGAAAGACATAGACAATGCTGCTCTGGGCAGCTTTCTTACTGTCAGTAAGATTTCATCTTGACCTATTTCTACACATGCTGGTATCAATCATGCTACAGAGATATTTTTACTCATGGCCCCAAACTGCACAGAAAGACGTAATTAGCGATTGACTCATCAGAGCTTCTGGGAGTGATTCATACCCTCCACTACACAATTATCCACAATAACATGGTTCAACTTCTGTCTATTACAAGCAATGGTTCTTGATCATGTTCATTTAATATGCCATTGACTGCATGACGATAGGTTTGAGTCCAATCTCTTTAACTTATTGTTTGAGATGGCCCATATATTTTCTCCTCCACCTAAGATAATCAATCTTAATGCACATTCTCCTGAAAAATAACAGTAACCAATATTCCTAAATCAGACTGCAATTTTTATCTTCCCCACACATGCTAAGATCAAAGATGCATGTGAGTTCATAACTTCTCTTAAAATGGAAGTACAATATTGTCGCTCCCCAACTTCGTGGAGGAACGACACAGGACCCTGCGCTGTTCTTTTGTCTGCTCGGCCCTTCCCGGGTTAGCTGCTGGTTCTTCCCGGGTTGGCTACCGTCCCTTCCACCTCCGTGGAAGGGCGGTTCCCCCTAGCCACTTTCCCCACTTCCGCGGGGGAGCGGCACACCACCGGCCAGCTCTCTCGGGGGCTGCTCAGGTGTTCCTTCAGATAGATGTTCCCTGGTGCATGTTGTCTCTCTCCTCCTTTATAGTCCTCTTCCACCAATCCCAACTCTGCTACCCACACGCCGAGTACGCTGCTCTCCTCCAATCAGGAGCAGGTCCTGCTGCTTATTGGTTGAACTGGAGGCAGCTGCGTAGAAGCTGTTTGCTCCTCTCCCAGCGCCATATTGTGGGAGAGCAGATGCATAGAATAAGTCTTAATTCCAGTAACTTAGTCTAGTCCGAGTTGCTCCCAGTTGCTCCCCACACAATATAGTAATATCTTCAACTGATTGACCTCTTTTGTTCATGACCAACAACCCAAAGAGGATCAAAGTTTTGGTTTTCAGAAAGAAGGATGATAATTTAGAGAAGCCCATGGATAGCAGGTAAGAAGAGCCAGGACAAGGTCTGAGTGGGCAGTAAAATCATGGGGCAGAGATGCAGGAGAGGAGATCAGCGGGAGGTAGGTAGGAATGCAGGAAGGTGGGTATGAACAATCATCTGCAAGTGTGCAGATGCTCAAGAGAACTGACAACTATTCTAGACACAGTCACATGCAGCATAATAATACCTAAGTCAAGGTCGAGCCACATATGTGAGATGATTCCCTAAAATTACAATGGAACTGAAAAATCCCTATCATCTAGTGATGTATAGGTATCATGACATCAGAGTGCATTCCTCACGTGCTTGGGTTGATGCTGGTGTGAACATACCTATTGTGCTGCCAGTGGTATAAAACACAGCAATATAGTTATGTACAGTAGATAATATTTGATAATGATCATAAAAATTATGTTACTGGATTTTGTATTTACTATGCTATACTTTTATTGCTAGAGTGTATTCCTACTTCTAGAAAACAGTTGACTGGGGCTGGCATTGTTGCATAGCAGGTAAAGCCACTCACTGCCTGTGATGCTGGCATCCCATATAGGTGCTGGTTGGAGTCCCAGCTGCTCTACATCCCACCCAGCTCCCTGCTAATGCACCTGGGAAAGCAGCGGAATGAGCCAAGTGCTTGGGCTCCTGCACCCGTGTGGGAGACCCAGAAGACACTCCTGGATCCTGGCTTCAGTCTGGCTTAGTCCTAGCCATTGCAACCATTTGGTGAGTGAACCAGCTAATAGAAGCTTGCTTTCTGTCTCTCCCCCTCTCTCTCTGCAACTGTGCCTTTCAAATAAATAAAATAAATCTTAAAAAAAAAACAGTTGACTGTAAGATAGTGTGCTGTGTTATTTTAGCAGCAGCCTCCTATATCGTGTGTTCTCTCTCTCTCTCTCCCCCACTTCCCCTGCCCTAAGACAAATAGAGAGAGAGAGAGAGAAATTCTGTCAGTTCACACTCCAAATTGGGAACTCAATCCAGGTTTTGCACATGGGTAACAGGGACCCACCTACTTGAGCCATCACCTGCTGCCTCCCAGTGTGCATTAGTAGAAAGCTGGAGTTAGAGCCAGAACCGGGACTTGAAACCCAGGTACTCTTATGTGGGACTTAGGCATCCTAACCAATGTCTTAACCGTTTGAACAAAAGTTTGTCCCTCTGTGTCTCTAGATTACATCATTTTCTTTTGTGCTTGATATAACCTCATGTTGTTTCATTCACCATGCCTCTAAGAGCTCTAGGCTACAAAATATATACTACTTAGCTGTGTAATAGGCTGTGCTATTTAGCTTTGTGTAAGTGCACTCGACATCTGTGCAACGACCAAATCAGCAAACTCCGATTTCTCAGAACTTGCCTTCATAGTTAAGCAACTTAGGACTGACTCTGGAAACCGTGGCCTGGCCGTGTCTGGCTCTGAAGACATTCCGTGCCTACCCAAAACCAGACCTTCTGCTCCAAGCTCCAGAACATGTGCAGTAGCTTTTCCTCCCAGACGCTCCCAATCCTAGCCCCTTCAGTCTTGGGGACTTCACCAAGTTCCCCTCAAGTCTCTTCTATTTCCTTGATGTTTTCCCAACTGCTCCAACCCACCACACTCCTCCCACTCTGGATAATCCAATAGTTTAAAACCATCTTGTGTTGTTTTGAAATGTAGGCCTTCTCTCTCTTTGGGGACATCTTTTCTGTCACAGTACTTTTGTCCCTCCTTGAGAATAAAGAGCACAAGGCGAATGACAAATGATCTTTTGAAACTATCAGAGGTTGCTTTCTGTTTTTCTCTAAATACCACTTGAAACAGCATAGGTCATATGGCTTTAAAAGCAGCTCCTTATATGTGGGTTGCTTTATATGGTTGAAAATACATCCTAGCCCAGGACTTTGTCTACAGCTGGTGATGAAGAAATGAACAAAGCTGGATCCCAAAAAGACCAATATAGTCAATGGGCTTCGACAAACCCCAGCAGCTGCCAGGGAAGATTTCATACTCAGAACGGTTATTTGGCCAAGGACTGGTTCTATTATAAGACTTTGTTTCCTCACAAATGCAGTGTTTGAATGCATTAAAACTTAAATAAGAGTTCTAGAGGTCTGGGCACATAATGCAGAAAGAAAAAAATAATTACAAAGCAAGTTTTCCAAGTAAGCTAAAGATCTTAAGCAAAAGAAAACAAGGCTTTTATTTTGAAAAATAAATGAAACCCAATAAACAATATATTTTTGCATTGTGCTTGATGCCCAATGCGTGGAAATAAGTACCCAAGGCCTATTAGTGTCATTTGTTTATTCGTGTATTTATGTAATCATTCATTGAATTTCTAATGTGTGCTGAGCTTTGTGTTAGGTGCTAGGCAAACAGAAAAATAAGATCCTTACCCACAAGGATGTCCAACTGTGGAAAAACACTATGTTTTTAAATATGCCAAATGCTCAGCTAGGAATCTGTACCTATGTTGCGCCTGAGGTAGTGACTGAGTAAATTGAGTACCAGATGCTAGGTTTCATTAAGTGGGTAGAGGAACTGTGTGGATGAGATGGTTTAAAGCAGACAAGTAAAGACTGTTCCTGGAAATCAAAATTCAGCTACAAAGTAAGAGATCTAGGGAGTCCAAACAATAGCTAGGAAATCTTTAATCACCATGGAACAGCAACAAGCTAGATGCCAATAATCCAGAAGTGAAATATGTAAGGGGTCCATGCTGTGGCATAGAGAGTAAAAGCCACCACCTGTGGTGCTGGCATCCCATGTGTGGTGCCAGTTCGAGCCCTGGCTGCTCCACTTCCAATCTAGCTCTCTGCTGTGGCCCTTGGGCCCCTGCACCCATGTGGGAGACCCTGAAGAAGCTCTTGGCTCCTGGCTTTGGATCGGCGCAGCTCTGGCTGTTGCGGCCATCTGGGAAGTGAACCAGTGGGTGGAAGACCTCTTTCTCTCTGCCTCTGCTTCTATGTAACTCCGCATTTCAAATAAATAAAGCATACACACACACACACACACACACACACATGCCGAGAGCCACCCTTATCAGTAGAGGTAAAAAATTGACCAAAGGTTTACAAGGTCGGGTTAGAAATGAAAAGCAGGAAGTCTCAGGTTAAGATGGGCTAGTGATCTGAACTCACGGACAAACGGGCAAGCTCATTGTTGATCACAGGACAAGAGGAAGCCAAAATCTTGAAGAAGGTGCATTCCTATCTTTGCGAGCCTGCCATGCACTAGGCATCGGGCTAGTCACTTCATACAAAACATCTCTTGGAACCCCACCCCATCCCAAATCATGAGAGTCATTTACAGGTGGAAAAAAAAAAAAAGAAGACTCGGAAACAGCTCCAAATCACCTCTTAGAAGAGCCGGATCCGAACCTTGAGGTCTGGTTTACGAGTCTGTGCCATTGAGGCTCTCCTTTTTACTTCCTGCCTGGGAAAGACACTGAAAGTGGTTTCAGCAGCTGGGGAACTGAAACCCTTTTGCTTATCAATATTTCTGAAATTAATACGCTGTGTGGGTTCTTGCCACGAACGTTTTAAGGATTTTATTCAGTGGTAGGATATAGTGAAGGCTGTGTCTAAGGGAGCAAGGAAAGTCTAGATCCATACCAAGCAGAGAGCAGGCCAGGAGCCACGGGCACCAAGCATTTGGTTATGAGCAGCTACAAGTAGCTTAGCAGGAGCAGCAAAGCGAAGGCAGAGAGAACATGGCCAACACAGGCCCTGAAGTTTCCCTTAGGGCAACAAGAAAACCAAAGGGCAATAAGGGCGAAGAAGGGAGGAAAAAGGGGGCAGGCCCACCCTGTTCCGGGCCTTTTATCCACTTCCCAAGGGGAGTGGTTATGCAGCCCAATGGGCATGTGGGCATACAGGTAAGGTCAGGTTGGGGCATGAGATCACACAAGGGCATGGTGAAGGCGTGGTCTTCCAGCTCACAGATCTAATGAATGTTATTCTATCTGCCTGCCTATGTCAGAACCAGTAAGGAATCTCCGACTGCAGTTCAATGTAGACAAGCCGGCTCCGAGAAAGGGAGCAAGAACTAAGGGCGGATCCAACCAAAAAGGTTCAAAGAACTTCCTGAAGTGGTCAAATTAGATTTAGCAGATAGTTGATTTTTAGTTTTTTTTTTTTATTTTTCCAAACTTTAAGGTGGCAGTGATGAAATGATTGGGACCCTTGGCACCTATCACTTTAGTCTTGCATTTCTGCATGTGCAAAGCTTCTAAGAGCTGGGAGCATTTCAGAAGCTGAACAAAAAAGGTTTTTAAATAAATTTACTCGGGAAAAGAATGGAGACCAAAGAATGGAGAGTCAAAGACCACAAAACAAGTCATATGCTTCAGGGATGCTCCTTATCACCAAGGAGCAAGCAGAACTGAGCTATTGTTCAAATCCTGCAGCAAAGGAAGACATCTGGCACCTGAAAATAGGGACGTGAGGTGGGTGCTGCTAAATCAGACTCCAATTCTTAGTCCCTGGCGAAATAACAGCTGCAATAAAACACTTTGTTGGAACCAAATTTAAATTCAATACTCATTTTCATTTTTAAAAAGATTGTTTGTTTGTTATTTATTTAAAAGGCAGAGTTACAGAGAGAGAGGTGGAGACAAGAGATGCTCAGTCTACCGATTAACTCCCCACACAGCCACAATTGCCAGGGTTGGCCCACACTGAAGCCAACAGTCAGTTTCTTCTGAGTCTCCCACGAGGCTGGCAGGAGCCCAAGCACATGAGCCATCTTCCACTGCTTTCCCAGGTGCATTAGCAGGGAGCTGGATCAGAAGTGGAGCATCTGGGACGCCAACCTAGGTCCACATAGGACGCAGGAGTCGCAGGCAGAGGCTTTATCCACTAAGCCCCAATGCCCCAAATTCAACGTTCTGCAAATAGTGATTGCCTGAAATAAAGGGAGTGGCTTTGTCTGAGAGTTGGAAAGAAAATCAAACAGAAGGCTAGGATAGGATATGAGTTAACAGAAATGAAAGAACAACCAAGACTCAGCATAGGAAGGAATGCACAAGAGAGATGGGAAAGGGATTGTTTTTAACATAATGTTTGCCAGTTTTGTAACTTGAAAAGAAGTTCTACATACCAGGGGATTCCAATTCAATCCCATCAAGGTGGCATGTACCAATGCCATCTCACTAGTCCCAGTGATCAATTTCTGTTCACAATTGATCATAATGATAGGACTAAGAACCAAAGGGATCACAGAAACAAGAATAGTGTCTGCAAATACTAGCTGATAGAATAAAAAAGGGAGAGAATGATCCAACATGCGAAGTGAGATACACAGCAGAGCCATAGAATAGCAGATGTCCTAAACAGCACTCTGGCCTCAGAATCAGCCCTTAAGGCATGTGGATCCGGCTGAAAAGCCCATGAGAGTATTTCAGACATGGAAAGCCAAGACACTCTGGGGAAAAAACAAAACAAAACAAAACAAAACACAACTAAATGAAAGATCTCCGTGAGATCCCAGTGGAAAGAACAGGTCACCAAAGAAGGCGGTACCTTTCTCTGAAGGGAGGAGAGAACTTCCACTTTGACCATGGCCTTGTCTAAATATGATCAGAGTCAGTGAACTCAGGGGGCTTCCATAGCCTTGGTAGCTCATGACAAGAGCCTAGGGTGATTCCTGATGCCATAAACAAGAGTGTCAATTTGTTAAGTCAACAACAGGAGTCACTGTGCACTTACTCCTCATGTAGGATCTTTGTCCTTAGTGTGCTGTACATTGAGATTTAATGCTATAACTGGTACTTAAACAGTATTTTTCACTTTATGTTTCTGTGTGGGAGCAAACTGTTGAAATCTTTACTTAATGTATGCTAAACTGATCTTCTTTATATAAAGAGAATCGAATATGAATCTAGATGTGAATTGGAAGGGGAGAGGGAGTGGGAAAGGGGAGGATTGCGGGTGGGAGGGACGTTATGGGGGGGAAGCCATTGTAATCCATAAGCTGTACTTTGGAAATTTATATTCATTAAATAAAAGTTAAAAAAAAAAAAAAGAAGTTCTAGAGATGATAGATGATAACAGTTGCACTACCCTGTGAGGAGTACTTAAGGCCATTGACCTGTATTGTCAAAATTGTTTAAAACGGTAGTGCTATGTATATTTTAAAAGGGTTGAAAAAGTTTGAAAAGTTTGCTTAACTGCTAAAGATAGACAAGTAGAACACACACACACACACACACACACACACCTTATTAAAAGATGAATACTTTATTAGAAGTTTGTTGAATTAGGTGATGTTAAGACTTGGCTTGTAGGCCAGCGCCGTGGCTCAATAGGCTAATCCTCTGCCTGCGGCGCCAGCACACCAGGTTCCGGTTGCTCCTCTTCCAGTACAGCTCTCTGCTGTGGCCCGGGAGGGCAATGGAGGATGGCCCAAGTGCTTGGACCCTGCACCCGCATGGGAGACCAGGAGAAGCACCTGGCTCCTGGCTTCGGATCAGCGATCAGCGCGGTGCGCCGGCTGCAGCGGCCATTGAGGGGTGGGTGAACCAACGGAAAAAGGAAGACCTGTCTCTCTCTCTCACTGTCCACTCCGCCTGTCAAAAAAAAAAAAAAGACTTGGCTGTGAACAGTATAGTTTAAGTAGCTTTCTGAATAGCATGATATAAATATTATTCTCTTAAGTAATTCTTGACAGGCTTGTGTAGTTGACTGCAAATTCAGTATTGTCAAATTTTTCTGTTTCATACCCAACAAATTTTTGTTCCATATGCAACCTCCTCTGGGATGGGGCTGTACTGTTGTTAATGATGATAGGAAAGGCAAATTAATTGATTACATTAACATCGTGAGAAGTGCTTATCACACCACCTCTCAGCGGCCACAGTGCCCGGATTCCACCTTAGCAGCCAAAGGATGACACACTTCCCAGACAATCGGGGGCACATTATTGTCTTAAATCGTAGAGAGCTTTTTGAGTTGTTTCCACATTTCCCAGTTAGCTGTTCCTCTCTGCCCCACCAGGCGCCCAACAACCGAAAATCGCGCCCCGCCCCCGCCCCCGCCCCCGCCTCCGCCTCCGCCTCCGCCTCCGCCTCCGGGACGCCGCGCAAGCCCTGAAGACCGAGCGAAAGACTGCCCGAATCTCGCGAGAACCGTGGGAACTTCCGCGTCTTCAGCCTGTGGGAGGAGGGCGGGGGCGGGGCGCTGAGCGGCGACGCTTCCGCAAAGATGGCGGCGGCTGCAGGGCGAAGCGCTCGGCTGGCGGCTTGGGGAGGGAGACTGCGGCGCGGGCTCGCTGCCAGCCGACAGGCCGTGCCGAGCCCCGGCGCACTGGCGGCGGCAGTGGCCGGGGTGGCCCTGGCAGGAGCAGGAGCGGCCTGGCATCATGGCCGCGTGAGTGTCGCGGCACGCGAGAGCAGCCTCACCGTGTTAGCACAGGTACGGGACGTTGCTCCTCCCGCCTCAGACGCCCCTTTGCGGGGAGGGGTCTGGAGCTTGCGCGGCCCCGACTCGACTGTGTTCCGAAGCCCGCTGGGGGCACCCAGCGGCGGGAGACCCCTGACAAGTGGGACTTGGTGGGGCTGCTCCTGCCGTGGCACGGGCTCCCGAGGCCCTTGGAGGCCTTGACAGGAGACCCAGCCTCGCCGGGGTAGAGCCGCAGGAGCTAAAACCACCCACTGGCGAAAAGCCCGCCGCCCAGGGTGCTGACGGGCGTGGGCGTGTCGGAGTCAGGATTTTCGTTGCCTCTGGCCTATCCCGCCCCAGTTAGTGAAATGGATAGATCTTCAGGTGGTGTGCAGTTATCTGTAGAAGCAACAGTTACACGACTTCTCGGTGTAGCGTGGTCAAGTCCAAATAGATGACTTATTTTTTTTTAGTCATGAAAATGTCAATCAAAAAAACTGATCGGTTGGTAATTTCCAGATTTTATTAGGAACTCGAACATTATTATGTGATTGTAAACCTTTATGCTTGAGTGGACCATAAATAAGCAAAAACAAATTCCTCCTGAAATCTCCATATTTTCAAGGTTAAGTTTCCTACTTTGGGATATTGCCATGTCAAACATTTGGAAATTTGAGGAAGAATGCTAATTTGAAGCTCTTGTAGGCATTTTAACAAGCTTTTATAAATGAATTTTTTTGAAAATTGAAAGGGGTGTTTTATTGTTTCTTTGGTAGATTTACATCATACCTTTCCAATGGAGAACTCTAGGAACATTTAGATACAACAGAAGAGGAAAGTAGATCTTGTGAGTTAAAAACAAGTACTAGAGAGTGATAGTTATTTGTGTTAAAATACTCTATAGATAATACGTACAATAGCTCTTGCCATTCTCCCTCTGTTTCTGATCACAGATGAAAATGTTTTAGAGCATTTTTGCTAATCTTGTGTGTCAATTCAATTTATAGTTCATCATTGGTTTCAGTTTTCCTTAATCCATCTTGTTAGAGCTCTTAGATTAATCTTCCCCTGAGTATCACTAGCCACACAATATACCCTTCCTCAGAATCAGTGAGTGCCTCATTCTGCATGGAATAAAATCCACATTTTTAAGCTTTCTCATCCAGGGAGTTTCATAGTCACACTCAGACACCTTCCAACCAAAATGATTCGCTGCTTGTCCCCAGAACATGGCTTAAATCCTCCCTCCTTAGCAGTTGTAGCTTCTGATTTCATTGCATCCATCTCCTTGTTTTTCTTGGCTCACTTCTAGCCTGCTGATGCTTTTATTTTCTGATGTGACGGAAGCACCTCACCAGTGTGGTGTCTTGGATTCTCTCCCCAACTCTCCCCACACATACACACAGTGTTTTAACTTTCAGTCTAGCCAGAGTAAAATAGAAACCATTTTATTATCGATTCTTTTATAACATTTTCTGACAACACATTTGCTTGGTCTGTTGTGGGAACAGTTTAACATAGTGGTTCTCGTCCTTTTAACGACCACGTGGATGCTGCCAGTCAGCAATGGTGGCTGAGTGCAAGGAGGATCTCCCTCTTCTGTGATTCTGACACATTTTGCTATTTCTCCACCACCAGCACTGCCTTGAAGGTCTCTGTGCATGTCTGAGAATTTCTGAGATATTCTGGAATTTTGGTTTGTGATGAATAGTTTTTCATCTCTCGATATTTTGTGCAATGCTATAATTATTTAATATTGCAAAATGATAAAATCTTCCTTATAAATCATAGTGATAGTGTCCTCCTTTTTCAGTCATCACAGTAAGTAGTTTTACCAGCAAGGATAATAAATTTCTGTTAACAGAATCCTATACTTTTTTTTGGTTCTTATTGTGCCAACAGCCTGGATTTGTGATGGGGAACAAAGGGAGAATTCCAGGTCATGAAACAGCAGATAAGTTAGAATGCCCCTTATTTCCTTCCATAGTTACTGAAATACTACCATATACCAGGCAACATGTAAGGAGTGAGGATCAGAGACATAGCTCATGTGCTTATGGTTTCATGGGGCAGGGCATTTTAATAGTCTAGTAAACGTAAAAGCAGAAAGCAGGTGCTGTGGAACATACTGGAATAGTACCTAGCAGTTTCCGGTTTGCTGAAGGAATGATACATCAACTAGCATCTAAAGGATGATTGGAAGTTTGCTCGGCAGAGAAGGGAAAGAATATTGCAGGCAAAAGGAATAGCTTTGCAGAGGTCATTTGACTCAGCAGAATGTCAGCTGCAAGAGTTGAAATGCAAATTTCGGTGTGAGTGGTGGCTGGGAATCAGATCATTAAGTCACCTCAAGCCACATGACAGGAATTTTTCTCGTGAGGACAGCAGAGAGCCACTGCAGGGGTTCTTAACCTTCATGGACCCTCACAAATCCAGGCATAGAATTTAGGGAGTCCATGAACCTAGAAAAAAAGATTACATTTTTGTTTTCATTGATTTGTAATCTATATTTTCTTCCATTAGTAGTATTGTAACTGGGTTACTGGCATTTATATAAATCTCAGATAGTTTCCCATTATAGTATTATTACAGATACCTCAAATAACACTTCTTTGAAATTACAGTACTTTTAAACCTGTCATCATATCAGATTATTTAAAGCATGAAGAAGTATATGTATTACTCCATTACAAATTTGGTTTGGCCTTTGGAAAGAATATTGAGATCTTAGGAAGAGAAATGAATTGAAAACTGGAGTTAGGGAGCTGTTGCTATAATTTAGCAGAGAGTTGATGATGGCTAAATTAGTAGAAAAATTCCAAAGACATTTAAAAGATACATTTTTAAAGAGTATGAATTGCAGAATTCCCAAGTAAAGTGTAACTGTATTGTTTAAGAAATTCATGGTGATTACAATTGCACAGGAAAAGGATGCTTTCTACAAAGAAATCCTTAGTGGAACTTGCTTTAGAGCATGCCATCATATCAATTAGTTCTGTATGAACTTCTTAAAACAGGTAAGAATATTTGAAAACTCTCCTAAGATTTTAGTATTGCTCCTCTTATAACGTACTGTATTTGATTAAAGCATTAATAAAATCAGAAATAATAGAGGGAAGGAAACAAAGAACAGTATTCTATTGTTTCAGTCCATTCTGCAGTAAAAGGATAGCTACTTCTTAACCTTAACATATCAAAAAGTATTAAAAAATTAGAAAAAGTTTTGTCAGGCAAGAAATAATATACTTGTAAACCAAAACTGATGTACGCAAATTTCTCTATCAGTAAATCCAGTATGTAAGATCAATTAAAAGTAAAGCTTTTCTGTGCCATTGGTATTATAAGTCATTAAAATAGAAAGGTCCAAAACTGAAAAAGAAGGAGGAAGAAGTGAAGCCAAAGTAAAATGAAGTATATAGTTCACAGTTGGCAACAGTGGTACTTGATTTGTTCTTACTAATTTTTAATTATATGAGTATTTCATTTATTCTCTAATTTTTTCTATTTTTGGCCTTTATATTAATGTTCTTCCACATTAAGTGTAATATTGGAGACTATAGGTTTCCCTGACTTCAAAATTAGTTTTTTGGTTTGCCTTTCAATGGAAAATTTATCTGCTACAGTTTAAAAAGTAAAGTTGTTTTATATAACCTAGTGAATAATACTGTATTGTTTTCTTCTAAGAAATTTAAATGTTATATAAATTCATTGATAGTCACCTCCCTTTGAAAGATTTATTTATGTTTGTATTTATAAAGACTTAAAACTCTTTGTTCTATTGTTATTTAGTTTGTTTGTTTGTTTGTTTTTTTCATGATACTTACCATTCTTTGAAGTTGTTTTATCTACTTGTCTTCCCCAAGTAGAATAGCCTCTTGCCTTTTTCATCTCTGTGTCTTTAGTGTTTGGAATAATTCCAGTCACATAGTTAAATGTAATAAATGTTTGACTAACCCAAATTGGATGGGTTCAAGTTCCAGCTCCACTTCTAATACCTGCTTCCTGCTAATGCCATCTTAGGAGGCAGCTGGCAATGGCTCAAGAACTTGGGTCCCTGCCACCACTTGGGAGATCCAGATGGAGTTCCCAGCTTCCAGCTCTCTGCTGGCCCAGCCCCAGCTGTTGCGGGCATTTGGGCAGTAAACTAGCAAATGGAAGATCTCTGTCAGTCCCTCTCTCTTTCAAATAAATAAAAAAATTTTTTTAGAAATTCAGTAATTCAAAGAGAGAAATTGAATACAGTTATGCATTGCTTAACAGTGGGAATATATTCAGAATTGCATTATTAGGTGTTTTTCTCATTGTGTAAACATCACAGAGTGTACTTACACAAACCTAGATGACCTAGCCTACTATACAGGTAGGCCACATGGTATAGCCTATTGTTCCTCCAAATGTGTACTGCATGTTACACAATGTTAGATATTTGGTTATATAAATATAGAAAAGATAGAGTAAAAATACAGTATGAAAGCTAAAAAGTGGTAAACTTACATATGGCTCTTTCTGAGAATGGAACTTGTAGGACAAAAGGTTGTTGTGGGTGAATCAGTGAGTGAGTGAATATGAAGGCCTAGGACATTACTGCATGCTACTAGAGTCTGTAAGTAATGTACACTTAGACTACTCCAGATTTATTTTAAAAATTTATTTTTCTTGGGAACAGACATTTAGCCTAATCATTAAGATGTGGTTAAGATATCCGTATCTCATATCAGGGTGCTTGGGTTCAATACCTGCCACTGGTTCCTTATTGCAGCATCCTGCTAATGCGGAAACTGGGAAGCAGCAGTGATGACTCAAGTGTTTAGGTTCCTACCACCCATGTGGCAGACCTAGATTGAGATCCCTGCTTATTGCAAGGCATTTGGGGAATGAGGCAATAGATGGGAGCACACTCTCACTCAGTCTCTTCTTCTCTCTTTCTCTTTTTGTTTTTCTCTGCAGCCAAATAAACATTTTTAAAAGTTTTTTCTTTAATAATTAATTTACTGTAACTTTCTTGGTATATAAAATTATTTCAACTTTTTAAATCTTTTGTGATAACATTCAGCTTAAAACACAAACACATTGGATAGCTGTATATTTTCTTCCTTTATATACCTATTTTCTTAGCTTTTTTCTATTTTTAATTTTTTATCTTATTTTTACTTCTTTTTACTTATTTTTAACTTTTATTTAATGAATATAAATTTCCAAAGTACAGAATATTGATTACAATGGCTTCCCCCCCATAACGTCCCTCCAACCCACTACCCTCCCCTTATCCACTCCCTCTCCCCTTCCATTCACATCAAGATTCATTTTCGATTCTCTTTATATACAGAAGATCAGTTTAGCATACATTAAGTAAAGATTTCAACAGTTTGCTCCCACACAGAAACATAAAGTGAAAAATACTGTTTGAGTACTAGTTATAGCATTAAATCTCAATGTACAGCAAAATAAACTGTTTTTTGTTAAAAGCTAAGATACAGACACATACATTAGCATAGACCTACACACGCTCAGGATCATCACTGTCTTCCAACTCCACATCTGGGAATTCTTCAGAAGCAATACCATGTTTGGAGCTGTCATCTCCTATAATAACAATGGCTCCTTCCATCCATTTCTTCCAGGTTTCCCAATTTGTTAGTATACAGCTGTTTATTTCTTTGCTGTCTGTTGTTACATTTCCTTTTTCATCTCTAATTTTTTTTCTAAAAATCAGCTTTTCGTTTCACTGACATTTTAAATTTTTTGTTTCAATTTTATTTCTTCTCTAATTTTAATTATTTCTTTTCTCCTAGTTTTGGGTTTCATTTGCTGTTGTTTTTCTAGGTCTTTGAAATGCATTGATAGCTCATTAATTTGGTACATTTCCAGTTTTTTTGATGTAGGCACCCAAGTTGGGTGTGTAAATCTCCTTTTTTTTTTTTTTTAAATCAGAGGGGAGGTTGGTTCTACTCTGTTGGCATCTTCTCATACTCACCTTCTCTCAAAGGAGACCAATGCCTGGGTGTGAGCCCCAGTGGGTACAGTTTTTATCTGTGCTGCCCCAGGAACCACACAAAGGATCTTCGCCACCCGTGGTGTGAACTCAGATCCTGCAGTAGTGACCTTCATAGGGAATCATGAAGCCCCGAGCATGTTGAGCCACCTACAGTGACTGCCCAGAGTGCCAGCCATACCTGTGCCCTCGTACACAGCCACAGTATTTGTACAGACCCAGCACACAAGACTCCCACAGACACGAGCACCCAGCCTCCTGTCAATTCTCCCAGCCAGACTCAGGCATCGCCTCTCAGCTGGTTGCTGGTTCCACGGACATGAGCTGGCACAGCTGTTATGTATGTCCAAAATGGCACCCATCCTCTCTCAGCTAGTTACTGGATGCTGGTTTCAGCTGGTTTGGGATAAAGGAACATAGCCCTCCCCCTTTTTTCCCTCTTGTTTGGCAGGTACACTGCCCCCCACAGGGCTCCAAGCTGGGCCCACACCAGGCTTTTGCCAGAGGCTTGGGGTGCTGCAGTCTGGTCTTACCTCACTCCAGATCTGGTGCTGAAGCTTTCAGCTGCTGGGGTACCAAGCTGTGAATGTCCACGTCCTCCATGTAGGTCCACAGTGTCCTTCCAGTTTGTGTGGAATTTCCTCTGACATTTTCTCCCTAACCCTTCCCTGAGATTGCTCTCTATCCACTTTGGTTTTTAAATGTCCTCCCGTAGACTAGAGCAGTAAGCTCGCTCTCTGTGCTTCCATCTTGAACTTATAACTTGGTTTTCTTAATATCAAAGATACCTCTTCCATTGTAACAGGAGTGAGAGCAGAAAGTGTAGTTAATCTTAGAAGCTGGGTATAGACTAATTCTACACATTTTATTCTACCAAAGCACAGGGGGTAGGGTGGAAGGGAAGAAAAAAGGCAACAAACCTAATTGTGAACTGCTTCAGAAATAAGGAGATAAATTCAGGGAACTGTGAACTGTGAGATGTGGACCACGTTAGAAGGATCTGTAACAAATGTTACTGGAGTGAATAACCGTAGAATTGAGGGAGAGAGAATAACTTTACAGAGGTCATGGGAGATTAAGATGGCAAAGTACGGAGGGAGCTTACTGCTCAAATCTAGAAGATAGTTTAAGAAAAGTGCCGTGGCTCACTAGGCTAATCCTCCGCCTTGCGGCGTCGGCACACCAGGTTCTAGTCCTGGTCAGGGCGCCGGATTCTGTCCTGGTTGCCCCTCTTCCAGGCCAGGGAGTGCAGTGAAGGATGGCCCAAGTCCTTGGGCCCTACCCCATGGGAAACCAGGAGAAGCACCTGGCTCCTGCCATCGGATCAGCGTGGTGCACCGGCCACAGCGCGCCGGCCGTGGCGGCCATTGGAGGGTGAACCAATGGCAAAGGAAGACCTTTCTCTCTGTCTCTCTCTCTCTCTCACTGTCCACTCTGTCAAAAAAAAAAAAAAAAGTGGAGAGAGTACAGTCTCGGGGAAGGGTTAAGAAGAAAATGGCAGAGGAAACTCTGTACAAATTAGAGGGGCATAGTGAACCTATATAAAGGGCATGAATGTCCACAACTCAGGACCCCAGCAACTGAGAGCCTCCGCGCTAGTGTTGGAGAGTGAGATGAGACCAGACTGTAGCAGCCCAAGCCACTGGCAAAAAGCTGCAGGAACAGCCTAGAGGGAATCCGGCTTGGAGCACTATGAGGGATAGTGTACCTGCCAAATTGGAAGGGGAAAAAAAAAAGGAGGGGCATGTTTCTGTCTCCCTGATGACCCTGCAATGGCATCCTGTAACAAACCCATAGAAAGCGGACACCATTTTGGACATACGTAACAACTACACACCAACTCATGTCTGCACCCAGCAACCAGCCAAGTGGAGACAACTGAGTCTGGTGGGGAAAACTGACAGGGGACTGTGTGCTCAAGACTGGGAAAAAAAAAAAAAAAAAAAAAAAAAAAGGTTGTGTGGGAGGGCTCACGGTGTGGCTAGGACTTTGGGCAATCACTGAGAGGCTCCACATGCTCAGGGCTGCCTGGTTACCTGGTGAGGGACATTGCTGGGGAATCTGAGCTTACACTGAGGACTGCATAGATCTTTTGTGTTGTCCCTTAGGCAGAGTGGACGAATATTATACCCACCAGGGTTAGCGCTCAGGCACTGGTCTGCTTTGAGGATAGGAGCTCAGCTGAGCATAATAAACCTCCCCTATAATAATAATTTAAAAAAAGATTTACCACGCCAAACCTGGGTGTGTCACCTTGGGCACACCATTAACCCTGGAAAACTGAACAGAGCTTTGTGGCCACACCTACTACAAGCATTTAGATATTCACTGAAAGCAGACATTCCACTTATCTACAGAGTCATAGCACAAAGATAAAAGCTGCCATAGCAAAAAACAAAGAAGAAACCAAGGAGTATCTCCACAAATGCCGAACAACAAACACACCAACTCAATAAACAAGAATAAGGAAGACAACGTAATGCCCCCAAAAGAACACAACACTTCAATACAAAATCCATAGATGAAATGAAAAAAAATTTCTCCCACAAAATTGAGATGTTAAAGAGAAAGCAAAATGAAATCTTGGAAATGAAGAATTCAATAGAACAAATAAAAATGCAGTGGAGAGCCTTAACAACAAAATCAGTGAAGCAGAAGAAAGAATATCTGACTAGAAGGTAAAGCACAGGAAATTATACAATCAGACCAAACTCAAGAAGAAATTAGAAAATTAAAAATCACTATTGGAAATCTACAGGATATTATCAAACAACCCAACATATAGGTTCTAGGAGTTCCTGAAGGTGTGCATGGAGAGAAAGGATTAGAAGGCCTTTTTAGTGAAATAATAACAGAAAACTTCTAATTTGTAGAAAGAAAGAGACATCCAAGTACAGAAAGCACATACAACTCCTAATAGACATGACCAGAAAAGATCTTCACCATGACACATTGTAATCAAATTCACTACAGTAAAACATAAAGATTTTAAAATGTGCATGAGAGAAATGCCTGATTACTTTCAGAGAATCTCCAATTATTCTCACAGTGGACTTCGCATCAGAAACCCTACAGGCTAGGAAAGAATGGCGAGATATATTCCAAGTCTTAAGAGAAAAAAAAATGTTCAGCATGGAGTACTGTACTCAGCAAAGCTCTCATTCATGAGCGAAGGTGAAATAAACACCTTCCATAACAAACAGAAATTTAAAGAATTTGTCACCACCTGTCCAGCCCTGCATAATACGTTTAAGGATGTGCTGCACACAGAAATATGGTCATCACTCTGAAAGAAGGTAAAGGAAGAAAATCTCCCAGTAAAAGTACAAAGGAAATCCAAAGTAAAAATGGGAATATTTTTGGAAAAATGGCAAGGCAAAGTCATTACTTATCAACGCTCCAGTTAAAAGATACAGACTAGCAAAATGGAATGAAAAACAAAATCCATCTGTTTTCTGCCTACAGGAACATATCTCACCAGCAAAGTTGTATGCACACTGAAAGTGAAAGGATGGAAACAGATATTCTATGATAACAGAAACCAAAAAAAGAGCTGCTATATCCATCCTAATATCAGACAAAATAGACTTTAACACAGAAACTGTTAAAAGAGACAACTAAGGGCACTCTAATTCTTCTCAAGTTATTCAAAACAATTGAAAGGGAGGGAATCCTCCCAAAATCTTTCTATGAAGCCAGCATCACCTTAATTCCTAAACCTGAAAAAGATGTAACATAGAAGGAGAACTCTAGACCATTCTCTCTGATGAACATAGGTGCACAAACCCTCTTCTAGCCAGTCAAATCCAACAGCACATCACAAAGATCATCCACTCAGACCAGCTGGGATGTATCCCTGGTATGGAAGGATTGTTCAACATTTGCAAATCAATCAATGTTAGCCTTCATGTTAACAAATTGAAGAACAAAAACCATATGATTATTTCAGTAGATGCAGAGGAAGCATTTGATAAAATGCAACACCCATTTATGATGAAAACTAAACAAATTGGGTTTAGAAGGACTATTACTCAACACAATCAAGGCAATTCATGATAAACCTCTGCCAGCATCCTATTGAATGGGGAAAATTTGGAAGCATTCCTACGGAAATTCAGTACCAGACAAGGATACCTACTCTCACCATTGCTGTTCAGTATAGTCCAGGAAGTTTTAGCCAGAACCACTAGGCAAGAAAAAGAAAGGATACAAATTGGGAAGGAGGATATCAAACTATCCCTATGTGCAGATGATATGATGCTTTATATAGAGTATCCAAAAGACTCCACCAAGAGAATATTGGAACTCATAGAAGAGCTTGGTAAAATAGCAGGATATCAAATACACAAAAATCAACAGCCTTTGCATACATACACAATGCCAAGGCTGAGAATGAACTTCTAAGATCAATTCCATTTACAATAGCTACAAAAAAATTCAAATAGCTTGGAATAAATCTAACCAAGGATGTCAAGGATCTCTGATGAGAATTACAAAACATTAAAGAAAGAAATAGAAGATTAAAAAATGGAAAAATATTCCATGTTCATGGATTGGAAGAATGAATATCCTGAAAATGTCTACTACCAAAAGCAGTTTACAGATTCAATGTGATACTAATCAAAATATAAAAGATACTCTTCTCAGATCTAGAAAAAATGATGCTGAAATTCATATGGAGGCACAGGAGACCCTGCATAACTAAAGCAGTCTTATACAACAGAAAAAAAGCTGGAGGCCTCACAGTACTAAATTTCAAGACATACTACAAGACAGTTATAATCAGAACAGCCAAGAACTGCTACAGAAACAGAGGGATAGACGTGGAACAAAATAGAATTGCCAGAAAATCAGTCCAAGCATCTACAACTAACTTATATTTGACCAAGAAGCTAAAATCAATCCTTGGAACAAGGACAGTCTTTGTCAAACAATGCTTGGAAAACTGGATTTCCACTTACAGAAGTGTGAAGCAAGACACCTACCTTACAACTTACACAGAAATACACTCAAAATGGACTAAAGACCTAAATCTACTATCGGACACCATCAAATTATTAAAGAACATTGGTGAAACCCTGCAAGACATTGGCACAGGAAAAGAGTTCTTGGAAAAGACCCCAAAGGCACAGGTACTCAAAGGCAAAATTAATAAATTAGATTACATCAAATTGAGAAGCTTCTGCACTGCAAAAGAAACACTCAGCAAAGTGAAGAGGCAGTCAATAGAATGGGAGAAATTATTTGCAAACTATGCAACTGATAAAGGATTTATAACCAGAATATATAAGAAACTCCACAACAACAAAACAAACAACCCAGTTAAGAAATGGGCAAAGGACTTAAACAGACTTTTTTAAAAAAGATTTATTTATTTATTTGAAAGTGAGAATTACACTGAGAGAGGAGAGGCAGAGAGAGTGAGAGGTTTTCCATCTGATGATTCACTCCCCAGATGCTGCAACGGCCAGAGCTGAGCCGATCCGAAGCGAAGAGTCAGGACCTTCTTCTGGGTCTCCCACACGGGTGCAGGGGCCCAAGGAATTGGGCCATCTTCTGCTATGCCAGGCCATAGCAGAGAGCTGGATTGGAAAAAGACCAGCTGGGACTAGAACTGGCACCCATATGGGAAGTGGGCACTTCAGGCCAGGATGTTAACCCACTGTGCCACAGCGCCAGCCCCCACAGACATTTTTCATAAGAGGAAATCCAAATGGCCAACAGACACATGAAAAAAGTTCAGGATCACTAGCCATCAGGGAAATGCAAATCAAAACCACAATGAGTTTTCATCTCACCCCAGTTAGAATGGCTTTCATAAAGAAATCAACAAACAACAAATGCTGGCAAGGATATGGTACAAAAGGTACCCTAGTCCACAGCTGGTGGGAATGTAAACTGGTAAAGTCACTATGGAAGATAGTATGGAGATACCTCAGAAATCTGTATATAGACTTACCATATGACCCAGCCATCCCACTCCTCAGAATTTACCTGAGGGAAATGAAATCCGTAAATAAAAGAGTTACCCACACTCCCGTGTTTATTGCAGCCAAATTCATAATAGCTAAGACATGGAACCAACCTAAATGCCCATCAGCCAAAGACTAGATTAAGAAATTATGGGATATGTGCACTATGGAATACTATACAGTGGTTAAAAATGAAATCCAGTCATTTGCAACAAAATGAACAAAGGACAAATGCCATATGTTCTCCCTGATCTTTGCTAACTAATAGAGCACCTAAAGGGAATTCTGTAGAAGTGAAATTCATACTTTGAGAAGCAATACCTTGAACAGCCCTTGTCTTGACTGTCAAGGAACAGGTTTTTTTTTTTCCTTCATACTATTTGTTAAACTCTTTACTTAACATAGAGTTAATAATATGTGTATGAAGTCAATTAAAAATCTCAGTAAAAAATAACAGTATAAGAGAGGGAGGAGGAAGTTTGTAAATGTAAAGCTGTATAGTTCTGCATATGTTTCTATGGACTTCTAAGGGTACAGTTTAAAAATTTGCCATGGGACCCCCACATCCCATTAAACTGAGTGGTTAAAATGCCATCTTAACTGTTAAAGTGATTATATTAAGTGTTAAAATGAACATATAGATAGGGTTTTAAAGTGATCATATAGATGAGATCAAGTGTCTAACAATAATAATGGATAGAATTAAAAGGGAGATTTACTTAGTATAGAGTTGGTCTTCTGTGTATAAAGTTAATTGAAAATGAATCTTAATGGGGAATGGGAGAGGGAAGAGGAGTGGGAGTGAGGGTGGGAGGGCGGGTATGATGGGGAGAATCACTGTATTCCTAAAGTTGTACTTATGAAATTTGTCCTCATTAAATAAAAGATTTCTTTGGGGAAAAAAATAAAGAGAAGAGAATGTTCCTATATCACAAACAGTCCACACAGCAGACTCATAGAATGACAGTCACTTTAAGTAGCACTCAACATCAGTCCTTAAAGCATCCTGGTCTGGCTGAAAGCCCATGAAAGCATTTCAGGCATGGAAAGCCAAGACACTGTGGCAAAAAAGTTCGTGAAGGATCTCTAATGAGTGTAACACCAACAAAAAGAGGTGGCCTTCAAAGATGGATGTACTTTTCTCTGAAGGGAGGAGAGAACTTCCCCTTTGCTTATGGCCTTGTGTAAATACTAATGGAGTTTGTGGATTCAAAAGTCTTCCATAGCCTAGGCAGCTCATGTCAAGATGCTTGGGTGATTAATTGTTAAATTAACAACAGGAGTCACTGTGCACTAACTTTCCATGCAGGACCTCTGTCCTCAATGAATTATCAGAGTTTTGTGTGTGTGTGCTCGCGCACGCGTGCACAGAAATTGTTAAATTGTTGAGATCTTTACTTAGCGTAGAGATGGTATTCTGTGTATAAAGTTAATTGAAAATGAATCTTAATGGAGAATGGGACTGGGAATGGGAGAGGGAGGAGGAGGAGTGGTGCAAGTGTGGTGGGAGGCCAGGTGTGGCTAGAAGAATCACTGTATTCCTAAAGTTGTACTTAGAAATTGTATTCCCTAAATAAAACGTTTCTTGGGGCGGGGGGACAGAGGTCATGAGCAGTGAGAGCTTTGACACAATTATGATGAATAAGGGTCCAATTATCACAGACTTCTAATGGCTTTCATTTAGCAGGTCAATAATTGAGATTTCCAAATATTGTAGTAAAGTATTATCTAACAAATTATTTTCCAGAAAGCCTGCTGTTATGAGTTTAATTCAAGTAATATATCTGGATGTTACTTTTTTAAACTATTAAAATTTTAATATAGTAACAACAAAGATAGCTTTTCTTTGGTATCTTTAAATTCATATTTTGAGCTCATTTTCAATTTTGTGAGTGCAGCTTGACAAACAGTCAGATATTTGAAATATAAGCAAAGAATATGGGAGTTGAGCATTTGGCTCAGCAGTTAAGTTGGTGCTTAAGAAACCCACATCCCCTCTCAGACTGCCTGGTTTGATTCCCAGGCCTGTTCACAATCCAGCTTCCTGTTATATGCCCATCCTGGGAGGCAGCAGATGATAGCTCAAATACTTGGGTTCCTACCACCCAAGGATTCAGTTCCTCACTCCTGGTTTCAGCATGGCCCAGCCCTGGTTGTTCTGGATACTTGGGGATGGGACTGGAAGATGGAAGATCTCTGTCTTCCTCTTTGCCTTTGACATCAAATGAAAAGAAAAAAAAAATAGAATGTGGAGTATCATTTTTAAACAAACAAAAATAACAAATGAATTTGCATATTTCATTAGATGTAGAACTTTTTCTATTGCATATTGGACAACTTTTTAAAAACTCAGTAAGATGGTGCTATTTTAATTTGCTGTAGAAGCCCTAAAAAGTTTATAAAATTAAATTGGCATTACTTTCCTTTATTTTTTTTTAAAGATTTATTTATTTGAAAGGCAGAGTAACAGAGAGAGAAGAGGGAGAGACAGATTTTCCATCCACTGTTCACTTCCCAAATGGCCGCAACAGCCAAGGCTGGGCCAGGCTGTAATCAGTGGCCTGATGCTTCATCTGGGTCTCCCTCTTAGGTACAGGGGCCCAAGGACTGGTGCCATCTTTCGCTGCTTTCCCAGGATCATTAGCAGGGAGTTAGATTGGAAGTGAAGCAGTGGGGGATGGTTTTGGCAACCATATGGGATGCCAGCTTTGTAGGCAGTGCCTTAACCAGCTATGCTACAACACTAGCCCCTATTTTCCTTTATTTTGAACTAACCTTATTTGTGGTGATTATTTCTATGGAAAAGGGAAGGAAAAATTGTTAAGACAACTGGGCAAAACTAGGATTTATTGGAGTGTACTGATAGTGTATTTGTGTGCATTTCAGTACATTGCGTTTAATGATCTGTATTTAAAAGTGTTGTGCCAAGGGCAATAAACTATAACAACATACAGAAGTTTAATAACCATGAAACATTGTAAGTTCAATGAAGACTAAAACTTTCTTGCAACAATAAAGCAAGAATGAAAAGAAGTTTTTGTACTTTATTGCCCCAGGTAAAAATGTCTATAGAAAGAGATAAGTGATGACAAAGCTTTGATGTTAATAAACTCAAATGGAAGTCCAAAATCAAAGTGTGTTAATGGCTTGGCTATGAAAAGAAAGATGACAAAGTTATACCCTGTAATTAGATGTAATTTGTGCTTTTGGCATAGCTATTTGTCCTGCATGAATGAGAGGTTGTCTTATTTTCCTTCCTTGTATTCAAGAAGGGTAGTACTTAATAGATCCTAATGTAAAACTGTGGTGATATTTTTCTAGGGGGGCTAAAGAGGAATGAAAAACAAATTGTAATGTAAAATCAGAGATGTATTTTAGTCTTTCATTTTGCAGTTATATTTGTTTAGCTGAACCAGAGTAAAAAATTAGTACTGTTTGATCTGATTTGATAAACCACTTGTTCTACTAGATCGTGGATACAAATTGGTGCTTTCCTTACTGTGAATTCGGATATTTTATGAATTACAAGTACATAAACATCCTGAGCCACTTGCAGTAGCAGCATATGAATTTTAAATTTATACATATAGTTTAAAAAGTGGTAAATATTTGGTAAAGCTAACCATTAGCAAATATATCTTTAACTTATTCTCTATAAATGAGATTATTATTAAATGTTTTCAGATTACAAATTTGAATATTGAAATAATATTTAATGAAATGTGCATTTGCAATGTAACCTGGTCTTTATAGAAAATTTTCATTGATATCTTTGAAATTTCCATCGATGTGTATATAAAGCTGTAATTACTATTAAAAAATAAAGCTTTATGAAATTTTAAATTTACTCAAATATATGTCATATGCTTTGTGTGTGATGATCTTGAGATCTCAGACACTTTTGTCCTCAGTCCCTTCTCACTTAGCTGGTATGCACCCTGGAAATACATATAATGTTTAAAGTTAGGCCAAATGAACCTTAAATATGAAGGCACAATGCTTTTCTACAAATTATTCTAGATTTTCCAAAGCAAAGTATATAAAATGAGTTCATATCCTTCTTCTTTGAGATTACCATGTCATTTTTCTCATTTACCAGTATGCTTAATTAGAAGGTTACATATGTAGGCAAGCTAAAAATGTGTTAATTTCTGGTTTTTTAGTATGTGCAGTATAAAACTTTAAAACATGTGTTTAAAGAAGACAAAATCCTTTTTAGTTTAATTTGTCCATAATTACCCAATGAAGAAGCAGCTCAAATCAGAAACAGTTTATTTGTAAGGCTTCTGTTTCTGTTCAAACTCACAGTCCTGGGGACTTATGAAATGTTTGGAATTGCTCCAGGATTGAAGTGCAGGTCATAGGACTGCTGTGTGGTTGTGGCATATTGTTTTGTATGTGGCTTCAGTGGGTATCCCATAGATGGAGTTGAGACTGCCATACTATAAAGGAAAAACAATGAATAGCTGAGTGTCTTCTAAAAGTTCTTGTACTCATCAGATAACTGATCCCTATCCTACTAAGTTGGAACAACTTAATCTTTTTTAGTAGTTCTTAGTCTTAGACATAGCAAGTATACGATACTTTAATCGAAAAAGAAGGATAAGAAAATGTTGAGTCTAACCCACAAACCATTGCAGTGGAAAGAGGAAATCAGTAGTGTACTCCAGAGACATTTTTTCAAAAGCTCAAGATTTATCTTGTTTTATCAGTGACTGAAGCTTGATTTATTTATTCAGCACTATAATCTTTTTTTTTAAATTAGGATTTTGTGGAGGTGAGCATTGTGGTGCAGCCAGTTAAGCTGCAGCCTGTGTTGGTGCCATGGTGTTCAGGTCCCAGCTGTTCCACTCCCAGTCCAGCTCTCTGCTGATATGCCTGGGAAGCAGCGGATGATGACCCAAGTACTTGGACCCCTGTCATGCATGTGGCAGGCTCCTGGCTTCAGCCTGGCCCAATCTCAGCAAAAGTAGTCATTTCAGGAGTGAACCAGAAAATAAAAGATCCATCCATCCATCCACCTGTCCCTCCCCCCTGTAACTCTGCCTTTCCAATAAATGAATGAATGAATGAATCTTTGAAAAATAATTAAGTTAGGATATTTTTCTTCATTAGGAGATCTGGCCATTAGAGAGTGATTAAATCCATCTTAAAAATTACAACCAGGAAAGATTACCTTTTGAAACACTAAATAAATAGTATTTTTATTACTGAAATGCCTCCAAATACGAGTCTGTTGGAAATGGACCTAGAGCTGTTGATTGTTTCTTGATCTTTCTTATGTTTGTGTTTTTCTTATTGAAAAATGTATATATTTTAGAAAATTCAGGGGGGAAGTAAAAAAATAAATGTGTAAACCATCTTCCTCCTATCATGGCGTGAAGAGACTAGTTACTGTTAAATTTTGGCATGCTATATTTTGAGTACAAAGTTTATTTTATAATTTTGCAATCCAGTGACAGACATTTGGCCTAGGGGTCAACATACTGATTGGGACACCCACATTCCATATTGTAGTGCCTGGGTTTGAATCCCAGCTCTGCTCCTGATTCCAGCTTCCTGCTAATGCACGTTCTGGGAGGCAGTAGCTGATAACTCAAGTAGTTGGATCCCTGCCTCCTTATGGGGAACCTGGAATTAGTTCCTGGCTCTCTCTCTCCCTCCCTCCCTCCCTCCCCCTCCCTCCCTCTCCTTCTCTCTCTCTCTCTCTCTCTCTCTCTCTCTCAAAGCAATTTAAAAAAAATAAGTTATACTCAAGTTTCAGAACTTGAATTATTCTCTAATTTTATAAAAATAAAGCTCTTATAGAAATAAATAAAACTCTGAAACTAGGAATAATTATGGTGGTTCCAAATAGTGTCATTAAAATGACAGTGACGCTATCCAGGCCTCTTTGGATGCTGTCCCTTGTCTCTGTATCCTTGTCCTCCAGGTTCCTATCATGATTTCCCTTGGCTTATTCTCTGCTGAAGCAGTGTTTACTGTATTTAACTGTGATGGTTGCTTCCTTACTTAGAGTAGTGGGGAGGGCTTTCACTGAATCAGGGTAAAGGTATGGTGAAAACAGAAATCAGATGAATGCAAAATCTGTACACCAAGATTTTATTGAAATCTTTATATAGCAATGATTCTCTTTAGTACTTTGCTTTGATAGCAATTGTTTGTTTTCTTTATTTTAATTAATTTGCTTCAGCTGATGGGATGATGCAAGGCATTTATTTAGAGAACCTGGAATGAGTAAATTTCACATTTTATACTTATGTTGGAGAAGCTGTTTTTCTTTTTAAATTGTAAGAGACCTCTACTGTTATAAGTTGAAAAGGAGTTGAGTCTATTAGTCATCTCAGTTATTTAAAGTTCTCTAACTATATGTATGGTTCTAATACATACAGTACTCAATATTGAGACATTTTAGTAATTGTTATTCTTACCATGTTATTCTTCATGTTTATTGATTTCTTTACCATTTTTAAAAATATTTGTGTGGTTGTGAATCTACTTGAGAATGTGGTAAAAGTTATGTACACTCTCTTCTAGAGAATGGGTACACATTTCACATGTGATTTTATGTAGCTGTGAACACCAGGAGTATAATCATATGATATGAAGTTAAGAGGCTCTGCTCTGAAGTTTTAGGGTATTTCCTTGTTGTTCCCTGATTCTTAATGTTTATCCTTCACATTATAAAATGTTTTGGATGCTATATGTTAAATTATCTTCGATTTCACTGCATTGATCATGTCAATGTATGACTCGTAGCTTTTGGATGATATTACCTTCCGATCAGATAACTTATATTTGCCTCTTACCTTCACTGATTCTTTTTTTCTCTTCTAGTTTTCTGCATTCTCTGTTCTAGCCCAACATATGTTCTGTTAGCCCTGTGTTACTACCTTATCCTGTGTATACCTTTATAAAAACAAGTATCTTTGTCTATTACCACTAAGTTTCATTATTGGAAGGAGCTTCTTCCAGTTTATTATCCTCTCTCTTCAAACTGTTATGTGGATTGGGTTACTCAACTGATCATAGCCTAATGAGCCTACCTCTAAGTTCATAGGAATATTAGTAATCCTGGTAATAGTGTATATCATATAAGGTTTTCCAAAATTATAACCCAAGAGAATAGCTATATAATAGCCCATAAATATTTGGAAGCTAATTTTAAATTAAACAAAGTCACAAAATCCATCAAAGTTTTCAGGTACAAAGAGTTACTAGTTATTTCATTGTCAATTCAATTTTAGAGATTTGGGTTTCCTGAATATTTCAGAACTTTGGACTCTGTCTATTCTAGGCTACAGATATTTTTTTCCACTGGTTTCCCAAGACCTAAGTCTGATTATTCTCTTATTTATATAGAAAAGTATAGGAGTAGATTCACCAAATTATAAAAAGATTATCCAAATATTAGCTCTGTTCATGCCTACCTTTTTAAAGTATGTATGTAAAAACTTCAGAATTGTGTGTTTTCACTGGCTTGCTTTCTTATACAAGATTCTGAAAATCTGTGCAATCAAGATAAAGATTTCTTTTAACATGCACCCAAAGAAATTCATATTTGATACTGGCCTCACTGCTACCTGGGAAAATGTTAACAGTTCTCCTAACTTAGTATATAACTGCTTGGCACAGGTTTGTACTGCGTTTTTCCTGGACTTGAGGTTAAGATGTAGAACTTGGCTAGTCTGGCACCATGGCGCAGTAGGTTAATCAACCACCTAAGATGCCAGCATCCCATGTGGGCACTGGTTCTAGTCCCAGCTGCTCCTCTTCCAACCCAGCTCTCTGCTATGGCCGGGGAAAGCAGTGGAAGATGGTCCAAGTGCTTGGGCCCCTGTGCCCTCATGTGAGACCAAGAAGAAGCACCTGGCTCCTGGCTTCGGATCAGCACAGCTCCGGCCATTGTGACCATTTGGGGAGTGAATCAGCATAAGGAAGTCCTTTCTCTCTGTCTCTCCCTCTCACTGTCTGTAACTACATCTCAAATTAAAAAAAAAAAAAAAAAAGATGTAGAACTTGGCATATCCCCATTTTTCACCAGTTGTTAGAAAAGACATAAAAGGGTAGAAATGCAGTTGAAGGAGAAGAGTGACTTTGGGTACAGGTACTGGTAGTTGAAGCTGTAGCATGAGAGATTTTTTTTCACTTAATAAGCAGTTTTTTACTTTAGTTATACTTAGTGCTACTTTAAAGCAAAACAAACAAAACACTCTGTGGTTTTTCAGTGATCATACAACAGATTCTGTTGTGGAATTTTTTAAATCTTCCCAGTTAAAGGATACCCAAAAAGGAGAGCGTGGTGGATATCTTATCATGAAACACATCAAAAACGATAAGGCAAAAGCTGAAAGGGAGCTTTGGGCACATTCTTGCCAGGTCCTAAATGATTTGCTCTACATTTGTACATAAAGCAGACCTTTGCTTGAACAATAAATCCATCTGCCAAAATAGTTTATAAGCATATTTGTGCCTTATTTTTTGTAATGTGTATTTGTGCTGTATAATCTATGTATTACTTTATTTAGTGGTGATTTAATTTATAAACATCAACAGACAGTGAAAGGCATGCATCTTAACACCTTTGCCAGTAAACTACCTGTTTGGGTAACTATCTGTCTCATCGCCTACTTATTTCCTACAACCACATTCTACTTGCAAAATTTTACTTTGGAAAACCTGTGTTACAGTCTGTCAGTGAACTCCAAGAGAAGCTGAAAAAAAATTCCATTAAAACCCAAACCAACCATGGTATAAGGCCTGAAATCCATCAGATTATTCATTCACATTTACAGGAGAGTGTGTAGCAGCTGGTGTAATCCAGTTTCTTAGATTCCATGGTTTCTATGCTATACAAAAAATAAGGCAATACCCCTAGGTACAATTAACACTGCCACCACCTGTCAATGGCTTTACCTCTTTCCCCTTGTTCTGAAGGCATTTTTAGAATCTAAAGTTATTAGCAGTATGCAGTAATTTGTGCTTATAACAAAAGGAAATAAAGAACCTTTATTTCTGTTCCTGTGCATACTTCTTTAGTTAAATTGCACATAGCAGTATATATACCTAGTTTTCTAAAGATGTTCTCATAAATTATTGATTAGGTTTAAGATATGTAATCACAAAAGCCAGGATTTCACATTATTTCAAAGACTGAAATATACTTTACATTTAATTTCACACTTCAAGTTTCAGATTAATTCATAATCATAAGGATCCATTCATCCACAGCACACTTTTTTTTAAGCTAGTGTTAACAACCTGCTTGGCACTAGATATACAGATTAAAAAGATACTTTGTATTCTTGAGGAGTTCATTATAGTGGGGGATATTATGGGGTCATTAACACTTTGATAAAGATTTACTCAGGGTGTTCTGTATTTTCACATGGGAGGACACCTAACCCAAAATGGCACTCAACAAAGGAGTCCCAGAGGAGATGACTATCAGAATTAATTTTTTAAATAACATTTGGCTCTGCATTCTTTAAAGGCTTTACTGATTTTTTGATAAGTAGAGTTATAGACAGAGGGAGAGGAAGGTCTTCCATCCAGTGGTTCATTCCCACAGTGGCCACAACGGCCAGAGCTGGGCTGACCCAAAGCTAGGAGTCAGGAGATTTTCTGGGTTACCCACAACAATGCAGGGACGCAAGCACTTAGGCCATCTTCCACTGCTTTCCCAGGCCATAAGCTGTGAACTGGATCAGAAGAGGAGCAACCGGAACATGAACTGGCACCCATATTGAATGTCAATGCTGAACTCAGAAGTTTAGTTTACCAGTTCTGGCTGCCCCAGAATTAATTTTGAAGACACAAGTAAGCAAATGAAAAGAGGGACAAGAAGTAACTTAACTATATTACATCCATAGCTATATGAAGTGTTTTAATTGCAATTGGGAGCAAGTACATGGTTACTTAATCTGTAGTCTGGAAAGTCTCACTGAAGCTGTTTAAAAGTAGCCAAGAGAGCACTGAAGCTATGGACATCCCAGCAAGTCAGATCAATTTTAGGAAAATTCCATTAGTGATGATCAAAACTAAGGTTGACATTTTAAATTGGTACAGTATTTATTTTGTACAAAGATCAGTTGGTAAAAAATGATACTATCAATGGAATTTTTAAAAGAAATATAGTTTTTATTTTTAATAGGAAATTGCATATCTGCTTCTGAACTCAAATTTTTGCTATCCTTCCATTACCGTAAAGTTGTTTAAAACTTTTGTTCTATATCTATTTTGAATAAGATGTCATTTGTGTGCAATCAACATTTATTACAATTTTCTCTTAATGATTCCAGTCTAACCAAGTTTTATGTAGCGGTAGAGGGAATGGCTTGAGGGAACTGGTGGTAGAGCAGCAAGCTACTATCAGTCTTCAGCCACAAGCTTTGAAAAACCATCCTTACTACAAGATTTTTGTAAGATGCTGAGGAAGCAAATGGAGGTGACACCATTTGTTGGGAATTGGGGTTTGGAAGTTTGAATGGGTCACAGAATATGGGAGCATGGGAGAAAAGCAAGGCAAAAATACTAAGTGAATGAGTCACTTTCCTTCTGCAGCCCCCAAACTATAAAATACATAGAGCTGCACACTGCAGCTGTTCCCAAGAAGACATGGGAGGAAAGAAAGTGGGATCCTTTAATCCAGCCCTTCCTTGCTTCATACCATGTCGTCTATTGTGGGATATAATATCCTCGATCTTATTATCCCTGGTGATAACCTCTGTGTATGACTCAGCCCTCTGATAGCACTTTCCCCAGATTAAAGTTCCCTGTTTCCAGGGACCTTTTTGCATAGGTATGTAAGGGTCTTGAAATTGGATCATAACTTAGATCACAAAAGTATCTTATTAGTACTCTGTTACTTGCCCAAAGGGACGTGAGATCACAAAACAGATCAATTTACTGATATCAGTCCTGTTACTAGTTTCCTATTTAATTATATAATCTTGAAAAATATTTATTAGTCTGGTATATACCTCATTGTGAAATTATCATGGTTGAAAAATAATGTATGAAAAATAGTTATCAGAGTTTTAAGTTGATCTTTGTGAGACATGCATATTTGTTGAATGCTGGTGTACCTTTCATACTTCTGCTCTAACCCCAACTGCTATTTTGCCTTCCCCACCAGGAAGTGAGGGCCTCTTCATTCATCATTTTATTCCTGTATGATGGTTGGTCATAGAAGGCACAGAATGTTTACTACATAGATTGATGTTGAGTAGAAAGAGTTAAAGTATTCTGTATAGGGACAATGCTAGAGTAGTTCACTCATTTTTTAAGAAAACAGTTGCTTAGCTGTGGTCGCAGTTAATGAAGTTGGTAATACTTTAGTCTTTTTAATTACTTGAAACAAAATTTAAACTTTTCACTTAGGACATAACAAAAATATATGTAGTTCTGATGTACTTCCTGGAAGGTAATTATGGAGGAAGGGGAAATGAGTATGCTGTTCAGTGATCTAATCAGGAAAGAGAAAGCAGTTATTAGCAGACAAGATGCTTATTTCTTTATGCATCAGCATCTTTTGACAGTGACTATTCTTTTTTATACAGAAATCTAAAGGATTTTTAAAAATTACACACACACACACACACACACGTCCTTCCACTTTGCTGTGCTCATCTAAGAAGAGCCATGCTAGGGTTCTTCCAGCCTCTGGGAAGATGACTAACTAGAATAGATCACCACTGAACCAGATGATATTCAGAAGCCAGAGAGTGGTTGCCAGAGTTTCCAACTTTCTCAGGAATGACTTTTGTCTCCTTGGCTAATGGTCTGTCACTTTGTAGAATTTGTCATGAGGCACAACTTACGCATTGAGTATTTCTAATTTAGTCTAGCAGTATTTTGCTTTGTATGCAGTAAAACATCCCTAATTCAGCACAAAGGAGAAAAGTTCTAATTAGTGAAAATTTCCAATTGTAAATTTTTCTTTAAGAAGAAAATATTCTTTCAGTTACACCACAAGAAAAAGTTCAAAGGCAACAAAGTAGTTGTATTTTGTACGGACTATTACAAACTTCAAAATAAAGGCTCCAAATGAGTAGGTTTTATTATATTTTGTCTATTGCAGAGTATACGTATTGGACATACTGAAGGCTGTAACATTGTAAGGAAGGCCCTTTCTTTTCCCACTTTCTTCTGAGAAATGCTGAGACCAAAGAATGTTCAACAAAGAACAGAGAACTAACTTTTTCCAATTTGTCACTCCATGGATAAAAAGTAGAGACAGGATGGTGAAGCACCTGTTGCTTTAAAGGCAATAAAGTAGTGAAATGTTTTAACAGAAGTCATCAGCTTTCAAAGATCTCTTTTATCCAGTTCACATCACTCATTGCTCTTAATTCCTATGTCACATTTTTTACTGCATTACAAGTAATCCTTGAATTCCATGGAGCATTTTATGTATAACTAGAACCATGTGGTTGGTTCTCATGTGTTCAATGTAGCCTCAAATCCCAGCATTTCTTCTGCTCCTTTCCCAAATATTTAGTATATAGATGCAGGTTTGAGAAGCAGATTGTTGTGGTAGTAGGAGGAATTCATCCCCTGCTCCCACCACTTTCCAGCTAGGATGACTCTAAATTTAGTCTCGGGTAGGTTTAGGATACCAGAGCCACCAACAGGCCCTGAACAGCTCTTTGATCTATGCTACTGCATTCCATAGCCTTCCTCTCTCCCTACCAGCCACTTCCTCAGGCAGCTGCTGTTCATGCCAGCCCATCCATTATCTATATGTAACTTCATACACTTGCAGAGTAGATTGGTAGAAGTGTCTTATGAAATCTCATTCAGATAAAGGTTAAGATTAATATTGTTTATTCCCTTCTTACTGGAGTGGTTCTGATTAACTAGAGTAAACAGGTTGGGGTGAGGAGAGGAGGGGCAGAAAATTCTCTCTAGTCTTTCGAGTTGAATAGGTTCAATGCTGTTACCCCTTACACTACTTTTATTTCCCTATGTAAAACATAAGAGCCATGTGTATGCTTTAAGAATTAATCTCAGAGACAAATTATGTCTAATCTTGTACTGTATCATTTTTTTAGTGTTAAGTCCTTGGGGAACAGTTTTTAAAAGATTGAATCCAATAAGAGGGGCACCGTGATTCTAACCCTACATTTTTTTTTTCTGAGACTAAACTAATCAGTCTCCCCTGAGAACTTCTCTAGGAGTATAGAGGGCACATACATTGGATTGAGGCAAATAGATGTTTGCTTTGCTCCTTCTCTTCTTGAAGTATAGCAGTTATTCCTAGGTGGACTCTTTGGTGTGTCTCACACACATAGGGATTCTTTTCCCTGATTTCTTTTCTTTGTGCTGTTCTTCTGTGTCTATGATTTCTGAATAATCAATATGTTTCATATAATCCATATATTTTCTACAATGTTGATTCTAATTTTTGCTATCTCAATTTTTTAAGTTTTATAATGGTATTTTCTCTTGCTTCTTTTGTTTATTTTGACCCATACCCATTTTCAAATATTTCTATTGGTCTGTGTCTTGTCTTTGCTCTCTGATGTTATAACGTCCATTGCCTCTAATTTTCTGTAATAGTTTTCTGTTTTCTTTCAGAATGTGATTTCCATTGTTTGCTTTTGCTCTTGCCTTCATTTTTCCCACAGAATTTTGCATAGGCCCCACATGAGGTTTTGAACAGATGTGCTAGCTAGGTATATTACTTGCCAAAAACAATGTGAATATATATCCTTGACTTTCACTTCTTGATCTAAGTCAGTACTCTTTATCTTTCCATTAATACATTAGCTAAAGAACCAAATGTTAATAGTAACCAACTGTTTAGTCACTCAACTACCTGAGAAATTTGAGACAGCTGGACTGTGTACTATTTCAGTGGAGAACACGTCTGTTTCCCACGTGTGCTCTGTTTCAAATTTCTGCCTGTTCTGTGAAATTACAACATATCTCATCCCAATGGGATAGCATTTCAGTTTCACTTGGTTCCCCTGTTTTGGGGTGCTTCACAACTTAGGGGAATATTCTCACGGTTCAGATGTTTTTGGTCAGTGGCCAGGAATACAGTATTTTCCTCTGCCCATTCAAGACATAGCCTGATGGCCGGTGCTGCAGCTCACTTGGCTAATCCTCCGCCTGCAGCACCAGCACCCCGGGTTCTAGTCCCGGTTGGGGCGCCAGATTCTGTCCCGGTTGCTCCTCTTCCAGTCCAGCTCTCTGCTGAGGCCTGGGAGTGCATTGGAGGAGGCCCAAGGGCTTGGGGCTTGCACCCACATGGGAGACCAGGAGGAAGCGCCTGGCTCCTGGCTTTGGATCGCCGCAGTGCACCAGCCGTAGTGGCCATTGCGGGGTTAACCAACAGAAGGAAGAAGACCTTTCTCTCTGTCTCTCTATCTCTATCTAACTCTGCCTGGCAAAAAAAAAAATAGCCTGCTGATGCTGGCCCTCCTTTGACAGGACACAGGAGAAAAAAACAGAAAAATGGCAAATACTGAACCTTTAGTGAGTGCAGTGAGTGTAGGACCTGAAAGACAGGCAATCTGGTGATGGACATTGTGGCCCAGCAGGATAAGCCACTGCTTGAGATGCCCACAGTCCATATAGGAGTGTTTAGTTGAAGTCCCAGTTCCTCCATGCTTACAATCCAGCTTCCTGTTAATGCACCTGGGAAGTAGTATATGATGGCCCAAGTACCTGGTTCCTGCCACCCTTGTGGGAGACCCAGACTTTTGTCTGGCCTAGCCCTGGCTGTTGGTAGTCATTTGGGGAGTGAACCAGCAGATGGAAGATACCCTTTTCTATCAGTCTACCATTTTTTTTTTAATGAGCAGGACATTCTGTACTTTTCTCTGACTTGCCTAGTCCCTGCAAATTGGGAAATATTAGTGACAGCACTGCCTTAGCCCATAATTATACCTTTGTACAAATTAGAGAACACTGCATCCTCTGGTTACCTTGCTGCCCTTTGCTACCTAATGGTATGTGGTTACAATATGAATGATGCTCCATAGAGTTGTACAGTGTACAGAGCTGTACCTGGCAGTCCTAACCAGTGAGCTGCTTCAGAATTTTATCTTGTTTCATTACACTGCACCATTCTCTGTGGAGGTAGGAGCGGGTTTTCAATCCTCGTGTTGTCCTACATTTTAGTACAGATTTTCAGTGTCTAGAAGATCGTCTAGAGAAGTGAGAGGATAGGAACTCACTTGAACATGGCTATGTTTATTTCTTTTTGGTCACTGCTTTCTTAGCAATTTGTAGATTTTTTTTATGACTGTTTGGCTTTATTAAGAGTTAACTCTTGGGATGGGCATTTGGCCCAGCAGTTAAGGCACTGATCAGGATACCTGCATCCCATATTGATGAATGCCTAGGTGCAAGTCCTGGCTCCACTCCCAGTTCCAACTTCCTGCTGATGCATACCCTGGGAATGGCTCAAGTGGCTGGGTCCCTGCCACCCACTTGGAAGAGCCAAATTGAGTTCTGGGCTCCTAGCGTCAGCTTGACCCAGCCCCAACTGTCATAGGCATTATGAAATAAACCAGCAGTTTGGGGTCAAAGGGGGAGCTCTCTCCCTCCTTCCTTATCTCCCTCCCTCTCAAGTTAAAAAAAATATATGAGATAAGCTTTTTTAGTAATGTACATGATACATTGTTTTTTTTTTATGTTTGTTTTTAGAAAACTAGCATAGAGAAAGCATTTTCCCAGATTTTATTCCTAGATGTGTATTCTTATATAAACAATGTAAAAATCAAAATTCAATGGAGAAAAACTTAAATTTAAAGGTTGGTTTATATAGTAGATCCTGTAATACCTGCAAATTCCAGTTTCCCCAGTACTAATGTACTTTATGTAATCTTAAAACTTGGTATTTACAAGGATTTTAGGCATGAACAGCAAGCAACATTAATACTGAAATTTTTATCCTAAAGAGGTTGCTTAAATTATGGTTTGCCTTACGATACTTTTTATCTTCATAAGGACTTGGTTTAACCCTAGGAAATAATAGCATTCACACTTCTCTCTCTTTTTTTATTTATTTTTTTTTAATTTATTTGACAGGTAGAGTTAGTGAGAGAGAGAGAGAGAGAGAGACAGAGAGAAAGGTCTTCCTTCCGTTGGTTCACCCCCCAAATGGCCGCTATGGCCAGCACTGCACCAATCCGAAGCCAGGAGCCAGGCGCTTCCTCCTGGTCTCCCATGCAGGTGCAGGAGCCCTAGCACTGGGGCCATCTTCCACTACCTTCCCGGGCCACAGCAGACAGCTGGACTGGAAAAGGAGCAGCCAGGACTAGAACACGGCGCCCATATGGGGTGCCAGCACCGCAGGCGGAGGATTAGCCAAGTGAGCCACGGCACCGGCCCCCACATTTCTCTTGACATCTTGAAATTCCAAAATCTATGAATCACCATACTGAATTGTTATTCATTTTAGATGCTTTTCTTGTGATATGTCTTTATGACTAAGAATGAGCTAGTAGTAAGCTTTTTTTAAATTTTTATTTATATAAAGAGAACAAGCAAATTTCATGTATTTCTTAGATACAACTCTAAGAAGATAACCATACTTCATTCCCTCCCTCCCTTGTAAGCTTTTAGAATGTATGTTGACATTATTGGAAAGATGAAAGCGTTTCCATCTTGAAGTCTAATTTTATTTGACTTGTAACAGTGATTATTACAACCCCAAACTGTATCTACTTGTATTTTTCTGAAAGACATTCTCTTTCACTCACAGCTCCAATCATTTTCAGTTTATATAAACCTAGCCTTTATATTTTCATATAACTCACATTCTACAAAGTATTTTGACTAGTAAATGGACAGTAATGCTGAACACAGCATCATTGGACTGTCAGGTCTACATGTAAGTGAATCTTCTAGATAACTAAAATTAATAAGAAAGAAAACATTTTGTCTTGTTTAAGATATATATTAAGAACTGCTTAAATGTATTTCCAGTTCCTGCATTTTAAAGAGATTTTTCCCTACATAATTAATTTCTCAGTGACTGAAGAATCTAGGAATTGTTGGTTGTGATAACCTGGATTGATACAGACCATTGCAGCCATGTCTATTTTGAATTATTTTTCTCTCCTGCCTGTCAGGCTATTATATCTCCCTTCTACTATCAGTGTACTTGACTCTGGCATTGTAAGTTAGTGTTTTTAATAATGCTGGAGTTTTGAGCCGGCGCCGTGGCTCAATAGGCTAATCCTCCACCTTGCGGCGCCGGCACACCGGGTTCTAGTCCCGGTTGGGGCGCCGGATTCTGTCCCGGTTGCCCCTCTTCCAGGCCAGCTCTCTGCTATGGCCAGGGAGTGCAGTGGAGGATGGCCCAGGTGCTTGGGCCCTGCACCCCATGGGAGACCAGGAAAAGCACCTGGCTCCTGGCTCCTGCCAGGATCAGCGCGGTGCGCCGGCTGCAGCGGCGGCCATTGGAGGGTGAACCAACGGCAAAGGAAGACCTTTCTCTCTGTCTCTCTCTCTCACTGTCCACTCTGCCTGTCAAAAAAAAAAAAAAAAAAAAAATGCTGGAGTTTTAAAACTAATCATACTTATGAAATGTGTAGATGTAGAGTAAGTGCTGAATCATAGTATGAGACGTTCTATTTCTTTGTTTATGTGTAGGCTCTAGTGTCTTACATATGTGGTAGCCATTGTATAAATTAACAAAAAAAATTTCAAGATCCGTGATGATCTCTTCAGGACACTATTCTCTGCTGCTCTCTTCTGTCCATTTTTGCCATATACCTCAAAAGCCATCCATACCATAGACCTAGGAGCCAAGATCTCAACACTAACTTTAGTGCAGTTTGCCCTATTATTGGTCCCTGTCTTGATAAAGTCCTCCTCATCCTTTAAGATCCAGTTCAAATGTCTTCTTATCTGGAATGCTTTCTGAAGTCTACCAGATAGTTAATTGGTCCTCTTTCTGCCTTCTCAGAATTTTGTTTATATTTCTATTAGAGTATATTTTTAATTATGAAGATTACAATAGTAATAGTTATCCAGAGCACTTAATATTTTAAAGGCATTATGTTAACATTTTATGTTAACTATTTTATTGAAGACTATTAACGAAAAAACAATTTGAGGCAGATACAATATTTTTTCAACTTTACAAATCATTTAACTAGAGAATACGACAATTTGCCTAAGTGACAGATTAAGGATTTAAATCTAGGCAGTTTGGTTTGTTTGCTCATTTTTCGTAGGAGCCAGCTGAAGTACAGAGAGATTATTGGTCCAAGGTTGAATACCTATTAAGTGACAGAACTGGAATTTGAATCACACGCAGTTTGACCTCAGAGCTGGCACTTTGAACTGTTTGCTCTCCCACACCCATTTGAACTCCTCACATTTACCTATTCACCTCTGGAACAATGAACACAACAGTTCTTAAATGTTTGAGCATGAATTAATGGATTTTTTTCACTGCCTAACAGTGTAACAGTACATGGGTACTTTTAAAAGTTTGTAGAGCCAGAGCCGCGGCTCAATAGGCTAATCCTTCGCCTGTGTCGCCGGCACACCAGGTTCTAGTCCCAGTCGGGGCGCCGGATTCTGTCCCGGTTGCTCCTCTTCCAGTCCAGCTCTCTGCTGTGGCCCGGGAGTGCAGTGGAGGATGGCCCAAGGGCTTGGGCCATGCACCCGCATGGGAGACCAGGAGGAAGCACCTGGCTCCTGGCTTCAGATCAGCGCGGTGCGCTGGCCACAGTGGCCATTGGGGGTGAACCAACAGAAGGAAGACCTTTCTCTGTCTCTCTCTCTCACTATCCACTCTGCCTGTCAAAAAAAAAAATTGTAGAAAAGTGAAATTAAAAGATGTTTGTTTTAGTGCAAAAAATTGAAATCATTGATTTTTTTTTCATAATATACTTCTGTGAACTTTTAACAAAAGATTTATTGATGTATTGATTTGAAAGAGAGGGAAAGAGAGAGCTCTTCCATCTGCTGCTTCACTACTCTAATGGCTTCAGCAGACAGGTTCGAGCCAGGAACCAGGAACTCCATCCAGGTGTCTCACATGAGTGGCAGGGGCCCAAGTTCATGGGCCATTATCTACTGCTTTCCCAGGTGTATTAATAGGGAGCTGGATCTAAAGCAGAGCAATTGGGACTCAAATCTGCAGTAGATAAGGGATGCTGTCATCACAAGCAGGGACTTAACCCACTCTGTCATAGCACTGCCCTCCATGAGCTTTTTGAAATATGCTGCTACTTTGCTAGATATTTGTACTTGAATTATTATTCTCAGATACAATTTGATGTTTGGCATTAGTCATACCTCCTCATCCCTCAATCCAAATTGATATTCTAACCTACTCACCTAACTACTATGTAGCTTTTTTTTCTTGCCTTTGTTTACAAAGGCCATCCTGCCACAAATACACCCATTGGAGAAAGAGAAGGCAGGAATTAGAGAAAAGGAAATGAATACCTGAAACGATATGGTTAGAGGAATATGAAAACAGGAGCAACAGTGACAACAAAAGCCACCTGAAACTTATAAAGAAAGGAGGAAGAAAAATGAGGGAAGCTGGGAAAAGAGAGCACACACACATTTGACCAGAAACAGTGCACAAATGAAAGGAAGTAAGAAGAAAGAAATTAAGAACAGCACAGGAAATAGTTTACATTTGCCACCAAAGGCTTTGTTGTGAACTGTGCTTTTAATTGTTCAAGGTAATGAAGGATAACTTGGCATGCATTATACTAGGCCATAAATTAGGAACATTTGGACATTAGTTACTTGTTTCCAACATTTATTAGAAATAGATAACAAGCTGGGGCCAGCGCTGTGGCACAGTGGATTAACGCCCTGGCCTGAAGCGCTGACATCCCATATGGGCGCCAGTTCAAGACCCGACTGCTCTGCTTCCAATCCAGCTCTCTGCTATGGCCTGGGAAAGCAGTAGAGAATGGCCCAAGTCTTTGGGCCCCTGCATCTGTGTGGGAGACCCAGAAGAAGCTGCTGACTCTTGGCTTCTGATTGGCACAGCTCCGGCCATTGTGGCCAATTGGAGAGTGAGCCAGTGGATAAAAAACCTCTCTCTCTGCCTTTCCTCTCTCTGTGTAACTCTGACTTTCAAATAAATAAAATCTTATAAAAAACAAAAAGAAATACATAACAAACTAATTAACCAAGGATGGTATATGGGACTCAGAAGATCTGACTTCTGATCCCTTGCATTGAACTGTTAGACTTGATGATTTCTAGATCCCTATGATCCCTGTTAACACTTAAAATTCTACATTATAAATTTATATCAGTAGCATTCCCACTAGCTCATGCCAGGTTAAATGCTTTGCTCAGCACAGTGAAATTAGTTGAAATTATGCTTCAGACATTATAGTCTAGATGAAAAATGAGACAAAAGCCAGACTTACAGTGCATTCCTGGAAATGATACAATAAAGCATCTTAGGAAGAATGTGTGATTGAATATAATATTCTTGACCATTAACTTTATCCAGTAAGTCTGAGATTTGTTCAAAATATTTATAAAAATGAAGCAAAGCAAGTTAACCCTGACAGATAAATAAAAAGATATAAAATGGCACTGGCAGGTGAATTTTCCAAATTTCTGTGAAATTAGCCTAGTTATTTAATACACATTGATTATATTATTGATCATTTAAAAGGTATTTTTAAAATTCAACTTCTGTTATGTAAATGTGACCCTGGATAAAACTGTTGGTTTGTCAACTTGGTACTAGAAATAGAAGACTCTGGTTATTTCAAAATAATGTCTTTTTTTCCTTTTAATAAATTTTGTTGTAGCATTTTTAGCACATTCTGTTTTTTAAGTTCAACTGGATAAGGGAAATAATACATACCGATTAGGAAATGGACCACATTTAGTCTAGGGCCTTAAACAATGGCTAATTCTTGTTATTCTGTAGAGCAGGGGTGGAGAAATTCCAGTCTGTGGGCCAAAGAAGGCCCATGAAATCATTTGGTCTAGTACTGCCAAGGCAACTATAGGCAGGGCTCAAAATTTAATAACTCTATAGCACTCTCGTTTTTAGGTTGATAATTTTGTATGGTCTGTAAATGATGTTTTTAATATACAAGTGACCCTTGGCAGAAAAAAAGTTTCCTCACCTATGAGCCTTGCTTAAATTCTACTCTTACCATGACAACTCCTCAACTATCCTCACTCACAGTTTGTATTTTACACTTTCATAATTGATACAATTCTTACAGGAGCTGGTATAAGAGAGTAGTTGAGACAGTGAGGTTAAGGTTATACTGCCTGTCACTTACTTACTGAGTTAATCTAGGCAAGCTGGTTGACTCTGGCAAGTCTTCTTTTCTTCTTTTGTAAAATAAAGATGAAAAAAATGGTGTCTTGTTATGGCCATTGTAAGACTTGAGTGAGAACATAAATGTAAAGATGTTAGTGCCCTGCCTTTCATGTACTTCATACTTAATAACTATTAGATATTGTTGGTGTTTACTACTGTATGGTTGCCCCTTTCATTCATATGTGTTCTGTCTCCCTAATTTGAGTGACCTCAAATTAGTAGCTGCTCAATTAAATATTTACTTCAGAATGGATTGATATTATAAAGAGGGGGAAAGGCTGTAGTTGTAGAAATAGTAACTTGGAGCCTCCCCTATGTATTTCATAAGGGAAATGGTAGAATTAAAATCTCCAGTGTGGTAATCTCTAAGTGATAATGCGTACTTAATAAATAAGCAGATATGAGAGATAGTAGAGAATGTTATACAAAGGAAAGACATTACTAGTGCTAAAGATCTCAAAGGGAGCTAGTGTCATGGGGCAACAGCATCCCATATCAGAGTGCCAATTCTAGTCCCAGCTGCTCTACTTCCAATCCAGCTACATACTAATGTGCCCAGGAAAGCAGATGATGGCCTAGGTTTCCTAAGTAGGAAACCTAGATGGAGTTCCAAACTCCTGGTTTAGGCCAGAGGAGTGAATGTGAATCAGTAGGTATAAGATCTCTTTCTCTTTCTTTTTATCTCTCTCTCTATCCCTCTATCCCTCTTTCTCTGTTATTCTTTCAAATAAAAATAAATATTGAAAACAAAAAAGGAAGATTTTGGAGTAGTAGAGTAGGTTTATTTATACTATTTATTTAAAGCTTCCATATATAAGATTGAATTGGGAGATAGAGTGGTTATTGGAAGTTTTTATACCACACTATCTACTGGTAGAGAGTGTTGAGGGTAGTGAGACAAATGTGGATGTCATTTGTATGTAAGTGACCTTGTAAATTCATGTCTGATATTCTGCAACAGCCTCAAGCTCAAAATTTAGCCTGTGCAAGGGAGCTTTAGATTCACCTGCTCTTCCTTTTCTTATTCACTAGAAAAGATACTTAATCAAAATTGAGGGATAACAGTCCACTCAATCATCCAACTCAATAAAACAGCATTTCCCTAGATAATTGACTTTCAAGACTTCAGAAATGTTATCTTATGGCAGTTATCAACACACATATACATATAGAAAATAGTAACCATGAGATAGAGGAATATGTAGTCTAAACCTCCTGGAAGAAAATAGAAGGATTTCTTTGAAAATCGTTACTATGTCTTGCTGTAAAATAGTAATAGTTTTGTATTTTCATGTCTTGTTGATTTGATGTTAGAACTATTAAAGTATAGGGCTGCTTTAAGGTAGCAGATGACATGAAAACCAAAAGAAATGTAGTTACTGGTCTGTCTTGGTATGAGACCAGTAAAGGAGAGGGAGAAATCTCAACCAACTCCTTTTAGTTGGTTGAGATTTGAAAGAAGAGTTTGTTTGTTCATACAAAAAAAAAGGATTATGTTGTTGGACTTTCTAAAAAAAGATTTATTGATTTAGTTGAAAGGCACAGAGCTACAGAGAGAGAGGGAAAGAGAGAGAACTTTTATATCTACTGATTCACTCCCCAAATGGCTTCAACAGCCTGTGCCAGGCTGAAGTCAGGAATCTGGAATTCCATCCAGGTCTCCTATGTAGGTGGCAGGGGCCCAAGCATTTGGGCCATCTTCCACTGCTTTCCAAGGTATGTTAGCAGGGAGCCGGATCAGAACTGGAGTAGCCAGGACTTGAACCAGTGCTCATATGGGATGCCAGCATCACAGGTGGCGGCTTAACCTGCTATTCAGCACTGCCAACCCCTAAATTATTTTTTTAAGCAATCATGAATAACCTAAATACTAGGATGTGTAAAAGAGCCAACATTTGTTTAAAGATTTGAGTTTGTACTTTTTTCTGTCTAGATCACTTAAAATTTTGCTAACCTGGTGATAGATATATTAACATTAGTATAATAAACAGAAAATAATTTACTATATTTCCACATTTAACTTTGGCTATTTTATTATGCTACATTCTCTCGTATCTAGGATTTTGCAAATGCTACTACTTTACTGAGAAATCTCTTATTCACCCTTTCTTCTATATCCTAGCCATAGGTTTTCTGTAAATTCACTGCCAGAGCACTTAGTACCTTCTGCTAGGAATTAATGTTTGCTTTATTTACCACTGTTTTCTGATAGGTGCTCAGAACAATTTGTTAAATAAAACAATATGTCTTTACTATGTATAGATATTGATATTTTATGATATGCCTTTGTATAGGGTATTCTGTATAGATTCAGTATTATGGTGGACATTGTATGAATACAGAACACAAAAGAGGTATAAAACTAGCTCATGGACGGATGTCCTAAACAGCACTCTGGCCTCAGAATCAGCCCTTAAGGCATGCGGATCCAGCTGAAAAGCCCATGAGAGTATTTCAGGCATGGAAAGCCAAGAAACTCTGGGGAAAAAAAAAAAAAATGACCTAAATGAAAGATCTCCGCGAGTGAGATCCCAGCAGAAAGAACAGGTCATCAAAGAAGGAGGTACCTTTCTCTGAAGGGAGGAGAGAACTTCCACTTTAACTACGACCTTGTCTAAATGTGATCAGAGTCAGTGAACTCAAAAGGCTTCCATAGCCTTGGCAACTCATGACAGGTGCCTAGGGTGATTACTGACACCATACACAAGAGTGTCAAATTGTTAAGTCAACAACAGGAGTCACTGTGCACTTACTCCTCATGTAGGATCTCTGTCCTTAATGTGCTGTACATTGTGATTTAATGCTATAACGAGTACTCAAACAGTATTTTTCACTTTATGTTTCTGTGTGGGTGCAAACTGTTGAAATCTTTACTTAATATATGCTAAACTGATCTTCTGTATATAAAGATAATTGAAAATGAATCTTGATGTGAATGGAAGGGGAGAGGGAGCGGGAAAGGGGAGGGTTGCGGGTAGGAGGGAAGTTATGGGGGGGGGAGCCATTGTAATCCATAAGCTATACTTTGTAAATTTATATTCATTAAATAAAAGTTAAAAAAAAAAGAAAAACCAAACACTGCAATGAAATAACACCCAGTAATCTGATTTATCTATTTACAATTTTAATAAATTAATATAACTGTGAAAAAAAAAAACTAGCTCATGGAAACCTATTATCTCTCTGAGGAGAAAGAATGAATACTGGTCAGAGAAGTAAGGTCAGCCAAAAAAGGAGCTGTTGACAGCTTTGAATTAGGGGAGTTTTAAGAAACTAGAATTCATATTTTTCCCGTTCTGATTTGAGTAACACTCAGTACTGAGTGTGAGGAGTAAGAATGTGTCAGGAAGGAACTGTGTCAAGAACTTGTGGTTTAAGTTAGAGCAGTGCTTTAGGGCAGCAATCCAGGGTAAAAGCCTGATATGGGTTTTCACAGACAATCCTATTCCTGTGCCAGGATTCCTGCCTTGACGTGAGTGTGTGTGTTATCTGCTGTGTCCTCTTCCTCCAGTCTGCCTAGTGGCAGTGCTCAGGCCTGCGTATAGTATAGTGTGTTGCTAAGAGTTTGAAATCCTTTGCATCAGATGGTCCTGTTTTTTTTAAAAACCCTGGCTCTGCCCTTTACTTCTCAGTTTCCATATCAACGATAGTATCAATTATTCAGATTGTTGTGATGATTAATTAAATCATCTTTGTAAAATGCTGAAGTATTACAGTGTCTAGTACACAGTCAGTGCTCAGTGAAAGTTTAGCAATGACAATTTCAGCATTGTCTCTATTAGCAGTTGGTTAGCATCAAGGTGTATTGCCTGAGAAGACAGACTCTACCATAACAGTAATTTACCCATCCTTGTTCTGTTAGCATTTTTCCTCATAGCTTCTCGCTTAGAGTTCTGAAAGCAGAGTGATGTGTTTTCTCTTTATGAAAGCTCAACTTTATGTGACCTGTTGCCTGCCTATCTCTGACCTCATCTGTCACTCTGTGCTTTCCTTGGCCGCTCAGGTAACATTGTCTTCCCTGCCTGTCCTTGAACATACCCAGCCTACTCTTACCTCATGGACTTGGTTTCTGCTCAGAGTACTTTTCCTCCAGAGACCTCCACAACTGACTCTACCTCATGTGGTCTCTAAAGGTCAGAAAGATCTCTTCAGAAAGACCTTTCCTGACTATCCTTGCTAAAATACTGTCCCTTACCACTTTTTAGCCTACTTTATATTTCTTCCTAGCATTTCTCACCATTTTATATTATTTAAAAAAATTATTCATTAATTTACATTCTCCTTTTCTGGAATGTAGCTTCCATCAGGTTTGTTTTATTCACTGCTGTATCTTCAGTGCTTAAAACAGTAAAAGGTTGTGGTGCATTGGGTTAGACTGCCACCTGCAATGGCTGGTATCACACAAGGGCACTGGTTTGACTCTCAGGTACTGATCCAGCTCCATGGTGATGGCACCTGGGGAAGCAGAGGAAGATGACCCAAGTGCTTGGGTCCTTGCACCCACATGGGAGACCTGAACAAAGCTTCTGATTCCTGGCCTTAGCCTGCAGGCCTTTGCAGCCATTTGGGGAGTGAACCAGCAGATAGAAGATATCTCTCTCTTTCTTTCTCTTTCTCTCTATGTCTCTGTCTCTCTCTCTCTCTCTCTCTCTCTCTCTCTCCCCCCCCTCCCTCTCCCTCTCTCTCTCTGTAACTCTGCCTTTCAAATAAATAATTTTTTTAAACCACACAGTACAAAGTATGTATTCAGTATATATTTGTTAATGAGTGATCTTAAAGTTTGGGAGTTGTCAAACCTAAACACAAAAATTATTCTTTAAAAAATACCCCACAAATAGCTGAGTTTGCAAATAATACTGAAAAAAATCTTAAATTGCAATTTCTGTGTCTTTTAGAAAAATGTTGACTATGGAGCAATAGAGAAAGTATCTCTTCGTAAACAACGGTTCATGCAGTTTTCTTCACTGGAACATGAAGGAGAATATTATATGACACCACGAGATTTCCTCTTCTCAGTAATGTTTGAGCAAATGGAACGTAAGTCTTGTTTTTTTTTTCCCTAAGTTTGAAAAAAATTAGAGTTTAAAGACCTGTTTTTTAGAATTGAGAACAGATTTTCTTGATTGCAATTATCATTTCTTTACAGTGCATTTACTGTCCTTTAGACTTTTCATTCCTTTTGACACAAGTATAAACGTCTGTATGTATTTATCTTAGAAATAGTTGCTGTGTGTATAGGTTTATTCTAAAGAGAAAGTGGAAAATATGTAAGTTTTTAAATGCTGTTATATAATCACTAATAATTTTTCTAGAATATTAGTTTTTGGTAACATTGACAATATTTAAAATTGGGCAAAGAAAAGGAAAGTAGAAAGGAAAAAAGGAAGGTGGGGAAGGAAGGGAAGAGCAGGGAGAGAGGAGAGGCGAAAAGAGGGGAGGGGAGGGGTGGAGAGGAGAGGAGAGGGGAGGAGACAAGGGAAGGGGAGGGGAGGGTGAGAGGAGAGGAGACAAAGGAAGGGAAGAGTAGGGCAGGAGGAGAGGGGAGGAGACAAAGGATCGAAGGGAAGGGGGAAAGGAGAGGAAAGGAGGGAAGAAGGAAGGAAGGAAAGAAGAAAGGGAGGGAGGGAGGGAGAGAGGAAAGGAGAGGAGACAAGGGAAGGGAAGAAGGCAAGAAAGAGGGAGAGAAAGAGGAAAGGAGGGAGGGACAAAGGAAGGAAAGGAGAGGAGAGGAAGGGACGGGGATTAGAGAAGTTAGAAGAGCCACTTAGTGTAATAATGATGCCATAGGTAGAAAATCGTGGGAGGAGGTGTGGCTCAGCAGGTTAAGCCACGAGTTGGGACACCGGAATCCCATATCAGAGTGCTGATTTGACTCCAGCTACTCTGCTTCTGATCCAGATTCCTGCTAATGCATCCTGGGAAGCAGCAGATAATGGCTGAAGTGCTTAAGTCCCTTCCACCCACATGGAAGAACCAGATGGAGTTCTGGGTTCCTAGCTTCAGCCTGGTCCAGCCCTGGCTGTTGTGGGCATTTGAGGAATGAATCAGTGGAATTAAGATTGGTGTTTCCCTCACTCCCCTTTCAAGTAGATGCGCTGTCTTCTGCTGCTTTCCCAGGCCATAGCAGAGAGCTGAATCAGAGGTATAGCCACGAATAAATCTTTAAAAAAAAAAGTCACAGTAGAATAAAGTTATGGGGGACCAGCATTGTGATATAATGGGTAAAGCCACTGCCTGTGTTGCCAGCATCCCCTATGAGTGCTGGTTTGTGTCCCAAATGCTCCACTTCTTATCTGGCTCCCTGAAAACGGCCTGAGAAAGGCAGCAGAAGATGACCCAAGTGTTTGAGCCACTGCACCCACACGCAAGACCTGGATGAAGCTCTTCTCTCCTGGCTTCCGCCTGGTCCAGTGCTGGCCATTGGAACCATCTGGGGAGTGAACCAGCAGATGGAAGATCTCTGTCTCTTCCTCTCTCTCTGTAACTCTGACTTTCAAAATAAGTAAATAAAAGTCTTTAAGATTAAAAAAAGAATAAGACTATGAATCAGATAGAATTAAACCAGAATTCAGTAACAGAAAGACTGCTGAAAAATCTCACAGCACTTAGAAATTAAGCATCACATTTCTAAATAACACATGTATTGAAAAAATTTTTTAAACTAAATGAAAATGAAGATATTATTTATCAGAGTTTATGGGATACATTGAAAGCACAGCTTACAGGGGAAATAATAGCATTAAATGAAAATATTAAAAGAAATTAAAATCAATTATGTAAGCTTCATTATTAGTAAACTCAAAAAAGAAAAAGTTAAATAATAATAATTAGAAGTCAAGGAAGTGAGTATAAAAAAAAAGCAATCAAACCAAAAGCCAGTTCTTTGGGAAGATCAATGAAGTTGATAAACTTATAGCCAAGCAAAGAGATGAAGAGGATATATATGATTCCCCTTCTCTAAGAAATTTATGAAAAAAATAATTTTAATAAATCTTTTTTTATTTTATTTTATTTTTTGTTTTATTTTTTGACAGGCAGAGTGGACAGTGAGAGAAAGAGACAGAGAGAAAGGTCTTCCTTTGCCGTTGGTTCACCCTCCAATGGCCGCCGCGGCCAGCGCGCTGCGGCTGGCGCACCGCGCTGATCCGATGGCAGGACCCAGGAGCCAGGTGCTTTTCCTGGTCTCCCATGGGGTGCAGGGCCCAAGCACCTGGGCCATCCTCCACTGCACTCCCTGGCCACAGCAGAGAGCTGGCCTGGAAGAGGGGCAACCGGGACAGAATCCGGCACCCCGACCGGGACTAGAACCCGGTGTGCCGGCGCCGCTAGGTGGAGGATTAGCCTATTGAGCCGCGGCGCCGGCAAAAAAAATAATTTTAAAGTTGACTACTTTTTTATTAACTTTAAGAAGATTTTCTAATTCTTTTTTGAACACTGTTCTGTTATTTGGAGAAAATACCTTAAAGGATCTATCTAGGTAAGGAAAGAAATGGTATTTGTATGTAACCAACATTCCATAAAGTAAAATTTATAGGATCAGGCACAGAATAGTAGGGTATGAATTGAGTCAATATAAACTAACTGATGGGACAGCCTGCATGGCTAGTTGGAGAGTCTAGGTCTTGTTACAAGTCTCAAATTGAAATATTTTACAAAACATTTCTACAAACATAATTTGATCTGTAGGCCCTCGTTTGTAAGCCCTTATCTGTAGATTCAGAGCAAGTCCAATAATAATCCCAATAGTGTTGAATAAAATTGTGCATGCATGTGTACATGTGTGTTCACATATTTTGACAACCTGATTGGAAATTTTATATGGAAAAACAAGGAGCCTGAACTAGTCAAGACTTGGAAAGAAAAAAAATGAAAAATTTCCCATGCCAGGTGATATGGCCTTCTATAAAGCTGTAATAAAGATCAAGTGACACTGGTGACAGTGGAACAGAATAGAGAGCTGAAAAACAGATGGGCATAAATGGAACTTTGATATATAATAGATATGACGTTGTAAGCCAGAGGGCTTGCATCCTGGAGTAACAGGACGTCAACATTTTTCATCCTGCCTATAGCTACTTGTTGCTGAAGCCAAGTTCTGTGAAGTTGGAGTTCCTTCTCCTGCTCCCAAACCCCGCCCCAGCCTTCACTTGTGGAATGGATTCTGTGCTACTGAAAATAAAATTTTTTAAAAAGCAGTCATAAACAGCATTTATTACCTTGGTATATATATTACCTTGGAAAATGACTTCGATCTCAAAGGGCATTGCTTCTGCAAGGCACTGAAAATCTGAACTAGACCACCCAAAGTGTTGAGCATTCTCCTCAGATTGCCACAAAGACTGACCTGATTGGCTCAGAAATCATAGAAAACCTGGAGGAGCAAGAGACCAGTTGGAACGTACCAAGGGCAGACTGGTAAACACAAGTGAAAGCTTGAACAAAAGTCAAAGATTCTCTGTTCAATGTCCAGGAAAATGAGAACCAATATGCTGCTATTTTCCATCATCATCCTGTTAGAGCTGGCCATTCTGGAAGTCCTGATTTATTAGAAATTCTTTCACAAGCATTGAACTTTCTAAGTGGAAAGGATTGCGGACCAGAACTTTGACCCTGTGAATGAAGCATGTTGCTGTTGTGAACTGACTATTCAAGGATGCACTGTGTAGCCTGAATGTGGGAGAAGTGGGGAAGACAAGAGAGCTACAGTAATGTGAAGAACAGCAACAAGACCAGTGATATACCAAGGTAATAAATGCGGTTTATGACTGCTTTTTGAAAAATTTTATTTAAGGTACATAAATTTAATGTATTTCATAGCTACAGATTTAGGAACATAGTGATTATTCCCACCTTCCCCTCCCTCCCACCCAAACTCCAACCCTTCTTCCTCCTCCCTCTCCTATCCCACCCTTAATTTTTACAAGGATCTATTTTCAGTTTACTTTATACTCACAAGATTAACGCTACACTAAGTAATGAGTTCAACAAATAGTATAGTAGAGACAAGGGTTGTAAAAGATCATCTAATCTGAAAATGTCAATTTCACTCCAATACATTACATTTTAGGTACTCTATTAGTTACCACAGGTCAGAGAAAACATACAGTATCTATCTTTTGGGGACTGGCTTATTTCACTAATTATAATGGTTTCAAGTTGCATCCATTTTGTTGCAAAAGACAGGATTTCTTTTACTTTTTTTAACACTGCGTAGTATTACATAATGTATGTATATATATTTTATATATATATATATATATATATATATATATATATATATATATAATTTCCATGTCCAGTCATCAGTTGATGGACATCTGGGTTGCTTCCATATCTTAGCTATTGTGAATTGAGCTGCATTGAACATAGGGTATAGATAACTCTTTCATATGCTGATTTCATTTTGTTTGGGTAAATTCCCAGGAGTGGGATTGCTGGGTCATATGGTAGGTCTATATTCAGACCAGTCATATACCCTTATAATAAATGCTGTTTCTGACCACAGAAAGAGAGAGAGAGAGAGAGAAAGGAGAAGAGGAGGGGAGGGAGGGAGGGAGGGAGGGAGGAAAGAAATTGGGAGGACATTGATAGATTCCATGGAAGGAAGGGAGGGAGGAAATTGGGAGGACATTGATAGATTCCATGGAAGGAAGGGAGGGAGGAAATTGGGAGGACATTGATAGATTCCATGAAAATAAACTAAACTAGGCTGGCTACTGTGCATAAGAAAACTAGGAAAAGAGACAGCTGTAAGGAACCCTTCTAGGGTCATAACAAATACTAGAGACTTATCATTGAAATTATTCCTTCAAATGATTCCAAATTTGCTTGGTTTATCTCTAGAGCAGTTTATGTTCCAGAACATTCTTGAAAACCAGTGACAATTAACTGGCATTTAGGGGGCCTAGCATTTTGGTATGGTCAGTAAAAGAGGCCTAGAGAACTAGCAAAGCTACCATCATCCTTGGGTGACTGGGCCCACCTAAGGAGAGCTACCAAAACTGCTACCCTCCCTGGGGTGTGGTGAGCCACCCAACAAGGAGATCTAGCAAATCTTCCACCAACTCCAGAGGACTGTGGGCATGCCCCAAACAGTGCCTTACAACTGTGGTTGAGAATCAATACCAACGCCAGCGCTGTGGCTCAATAGGCTCAATGGGCTAATCCTCCACCTTGCGGCACCGGCACACCGGGTTCTAGTCCCAGTCAGGGCGCCGGATTCTGTCCTGGTTGCCCCTCTTCCAGGCCAGCTCTCTGCTGTGGCCCGGAGTGTAGTGGAGGATGACCCAAGTCTTTGGGCCCTGCACCCCATGGGAGACCAGGAGAAGCACCTGGCTCCTGGCTTCGGATCAGCACGGTGCGCCAGCCGCGGCACACCAGCCGTGGCAGCCATTGGAGGGTGAACCAAGGGCAAAGGAGACCTTTCTCTCTGTCTCTCTCTCGCTGTCCACTCTGCCTGTCAAAAAGAGAGAGAGACAGAGAGAGAGAGAGGGAGAGAGAGAGAGAGAGAGAGAGAAAATCAATACCAGAGCCTCAACACTGTCTGGGGCCAGGTGAGGGCTGATCTTCACTGAAATAATACAACCCAGGTACAAAATAAATAAGCAGCCAGCGCCGTAGCTCACTTGGCTAATCCTCTGCCTGCAGTGCCGGCACACCAGGTTCTAGTCCCGGTTGGAGTGCCGGATTCTGTCCCAATTGCCCCTCTTCCAGGCAAGCTCTCTGCTGTGACCTGGGAAGGAAGTGGATGATGGCCCAAGTGCTTGGGCCCTGCACCCCATAGGAGACCAGCACGTGGAATGCCTGCATCCAGTATCAGGGTACCTGAGTTCATCTCCCAGCCCCATGCCCTCTTGCTAATGCACACCCTGGAAGGCAGCAAGTGATGGCTCAAGTAGTAGAGTGCCTGCTTCTCATGGAAGACCCAAATTGGGTTGCAGGCTCCCAGCTTTGGCCTGGTCCAGTTCCAGCTGTTGCAGGCATTTGGGGAGTAAACCAGTGAATTAGAGTTTTCTGTTGTTTGTGTGCTTACTCATCTCTCTCTCCCTCTCCCCCTCCCTCTCCCCCACCCTCTCCCTCTCCCTCTCCCCCTTTCAGATAAATAAAATTATTTTAATTCCAATCCTTGACAAACAATTACAAGTATTGAAAGGGTGTGATAAAATTGGAACCCTCTTACAATGCTGGTGGGAATGTAAATGCTCCAACCATTTCAGAAAGCATTTTAACATTTCTCAAAATAGTGAAATTAGAGTTAACCATGTGACCCAGTGATTCTCCTAGGTATACATCCAAGAGTGGTAAAAATGTATATCCACACAAAATCTTGCATGTGAATGTTCAGCATCATTTATAATAGCCAAAAGGTAAAAATAACCAAAATATCCATCAATGGATCAAAAAAAGATGTGGTCTAACTATATAATGGAATATTATTTAGCCCTTAAAAAGTAAAAGTACTGATATATACAACAACATTCATGAATCTTGAGAACATCATTAAAGAAGCCAGGTACAAAAAGCCACATATTGTATATTCATTTTATATGATGTTCATTCATATATTACATTTGTATGAAATGTCCAGGATAGATGAATTCATCATTACAGAACATAGATTAGTTATTTCTTAGGAGATGAGGGGTAGTGACACTATGCATTTGTGTTCTTTTAGGCGTGATGAAAATATCCTGAAATTAGACTGAGGTGGTAGTTGTTCAACTCTGTATATACTTTAAGAAAAATCACTGAACTACACAGTTTAAGTGAATTAATTTTATGAATTATGAACTATATTACAATACAACTATAATAAAGCAAACTTTGGAACCAGCTTTTGAGATAGCAATTAAGACACCATTTGGAAGAAGGAGGTACCTTTCTCTGAAGGCAGGAGAGAACTTCCACTTTGATTATGGCCTTATCTAAATAAGGTCGGGGGCCGGTGCCGTGGCTCAATAGGCTAATCCCCTCCGCCTTGCAGCGCCGGCACACTGGGTTCTAGTCCTGGTTGGGGCGCCGGATTCTGTCCTGGTTGCCCCTCTTCCAGACCAGCTCTCTGCTGTGGCCAGGGAGTGCAGTAGAGGATGGCCCAAGTGCTTGGGCCCTGCACCCCATGGGAGACCAGGAGGAAGCACCTGGCTTCGGATCGGCGCAGTGCACCGGCCGTAGTAGCCATTTAGGGGGTGACCCAACGGAAAGGAAGACCTTTCTCTCTGTCTCTCTCTCTTACTGTCCACTCTGCCTATCAAAAAAATAAATAAATAAAAATAAATAAATAAGGTCAGAGTTTGTGAATTCAAGAGTCTTCCATAGCCTTGGCAGCTTATGATAAGAGCCTCGGGTGATCACTGATGTCACAAATAAGAGTGTCAATTATTAAATCAACAACGGGAGTCACTGTGCACTTACTCTCCATGTAGGATCTCTGTCCTTAATGTGTTGTACTATGTGAATTAACGGTAAAACTAGTATTCAAACAGTGCTCTTATACTTTGTGTGTCTGTCTGGGTGCAATCAGTTGAAATCTTTACTTAGTATATATACTAAGTTGATCTTCAGTATATAAAGATAATTAAAAATTAATCTTAATGAAGAATTGGATGGGAGAGGGAATAGGAGATGGGATGGTTTGCAGGTGGGAGGGTGGTTATGGGAGGAAAAACCACTGTAATCCAAAATTTGTACTTTTAAAATTTATATTTATTAAATAAATGTTTTCTAAAAAGAAGACACCATTTGGGATGCCTGTATCCTGTTTTTGAGTGCCTGGGTTTGAGACCCAGCTCTACTTCTGATTCCAGCTTCTTGCTAATGCAGACCTTGAAAGGCAGCAGGTGATACCTCAACTAGTTGAGTTCTTGCTTCCCACAGAGATCTGGGATTGAGTTCTCAGCTCCTGGCTTCAGCCTGGCTCAGTCCTAGCTATTATGGGCCTTTGGGGAGTGAACCAGGAGATGGAAGATCTCTCTCTTTGTTTCTGCCTTTCAAATAAATAAATAAATAATTTTTTAAAAAGTCCTTTATCCTAGTTGAAAATACTCACTTTACAATTGGAATATTTTAGGTAAGAGTAAATAGAGAATGACACTAAAGTAATAAAAACATAATTCTTTATATGCTTTTCTGATAGCAGAGAACTCATTGTGGATCTCAACAGGTAGATTAACCAAAGCATTTCTTGTGCAATTCAAACAGGAAGGTGAACTGATAAGTAGAAGCCAGCTGCTTTTTATGTATTCAGAAGTTTTAAAAGCACAAGTTGGTGATAAATTCATTTTCCAAAACTTTAGACATTGAGGTTTCTAAGGCCTAATCACGAAGTTTTGTATTCCATTTCGTCCATTTGAACAGAAAGTCCATAGCTGGTAAACCAGTGCTATGAGTATCATCTGCTCTCACAACATTCCAATATTATGTGGAAGTTCCTGGTTTTTGTAATAACTCTCTATACATAAACACTTTCTACTCTGGGGTCTTTCTTGTAAACACATTAAGACACACATGTACCTAGAATGGAGCCCAGTAAGGATTTTCTTTTGTCACACTTCAGGATGACAGATGAAACCTTGTTGCCTGACTCATCACCAATGCACCTCCAACTGGGGAGTTGCATTTTCCAATTAGAAAAGAACAGGCTTAGATCCATGGCCTATCCTTTCCATTATTGTAGGCAGCACCCCCAGGATGTCTTAGGAAGGACGTGTCCCTTCTCTCCTTATATTCACACATTCTTCTGCTTATAGTCAACTTGTTACGTCCACTCGAATATTCTGTGCTCTCTGAATGATTAAAGAAAAAGTATTACACCAAAAATGAGTAATAGGCAAGATTGAAATAGAAAAAAGTTTCTTAAATATCATTTTCATAATCCAAACCCAAAGCGTGTTAGTTTTCTCCCAATTGTTTGAATGTGTTTGTAAATCCATCCAATTAAATTCTACTTTATAGGCTGGCACCGCGGCTCAATAGGCTAATCCTCTGCCTTGCGGTGCCGGCACACCAGGTTCTAGTCCCGGTCAGGGTGCCGGATTCTGTCCCGGTTGCCCCTCTTCCAGGCCAGCTCTCTGCTATGGCCCGGGAGTGCAGTGGAGGATGGCCCAAGTGCTTGGGCCCTGCACCCCATGGGAGACCAGGAGAAGCACCTGGCTCCTGCCTTAGTATCAGCACGGTGTGCTGGCCACGGTGCACTGGCCACGGCGGTCATTGGAGGGTGAATCAACAGCAAAAGGAAGACCTTTCTCTCTGTCTCTCTCTCTCACTGTCCACTCTGCCTGTCAAAAACAAAAACAAAAAAACAAAAAAATTCTACTTTATAAAATTTCTATGCAACAAAAATAAAACAAGATAAAACATTTAATTCTAAAATAATTCACCTTGCGAATTTCATGAGGAAATAAATGAAGAACTCTCAGATTTTGCTTTCTAGTATTTATATATGTATAAATCTTGGTTTATTTTTTGTGATTCTTTTACTAAAAGACTAAAAACTTTACTGTTCATTTTTAAAGGTCATTAATGAACACCAGTTTGTACTTATTACTTTTGAATGTGGCATCAAGAAGCAAAAGCCTAAAAAATGTATTCAGTGCCAGAAGCATACCAACCTCTCTTTTTCACAGTTGAAGCGCTTTACTCAGCTCCCAGATTCATTCTATAATGTGTTTATAAAATGGAGGTTGTTGCAAAATGAATAGGCTTTAATTCCATGCTCTCGTGGTATCTGGTTTTTGATGGGAATTTATGTGTGTAACTCCAATACATCAAACAACTCAGATTTAATGCATAAAAAGTATCATACTATAATAAATACCTTGAGGGTGTGTAGGCAATAAATATAAGCCCTCAAAGATATTTTAATCTATTCGTAAGAATAAAACTAATTCTTGCCTTAAAGTTATTATTAAGGTTCCATCTTGAAGCAATTTTCTCATATTTTAACTTCTTCCTTGATGATCACATCAGTGATTTACCTGTTTCCTGATCACTAATTTCCATTTGTCTATCTCCAGTCCACACCTATCACCTAATCAGCAGACCCATATTCTGTGCCTTGGACATCTCTAGGAAGTACCATAAAAGCAATGAAGGTACTCCCACCATCACCTGAACACAGACATGCTCATCCATCATCCTGTGTTAATGGATAAATAGCATCAGAGTTTGTCTCATTTAATACTGTGTTCCTAGCCTGTACGTGTCCATATAATACATGAATAAATCAATAAGTACAATCTATTATAATTAAATAATAGGTTGTAATCCACAAACATTAAAATTTGCTGGATTCACATCATGTAAGAGTCACTGCTAATCATATGGGGATATGATAATGAGTAAAACAGATACTGTTATTACATCAAAGAATTCAATCTAATGTTGAATCTGGGTAATAGGTTATCTTAAGTGTGGTAAACTTAAACTTTCAGTGTAGAAATGATTGAGAGCTGGAGTAATCAGAAATTGACCATGAGATTGAGATTTTGAAAAGAAATCAAGCTGGCCAGCACCGCGACTCACTAGGCTAATCCTCCACCTGCGGTGCTGGTACCCTGGGTTCTAGTCCCGGTTGCTCCTCTTCCAATGCAGCTCTCTACTGTGGCCCGGGAAGGCAGTGGAGGATGGCCCAAGTCCTTGGGGGATGAACCAACAGAAAAGGAAGACCTTTCTCTCCGTCTCTCCCTCTCACTGTCTGTAACTCTACCTCTCAAATAAAATAAATAAAATCTAAAAAAAAGAGATAGACTGTCTAAAGGGATTAAAAACCAAGATCCATCTTTTTGCTACCTACAATAAACATACCTCAAAAACAAAGAAACACACAGAATGAGAGTGGAAGGATGAAAAACTTGTTCCATGCTAACAGAAAGCAAAAGCAAGCAGGTGTAGCTATCCTAATATCAGAAAAAAATGGACTTTAAAACAAAACTGTTAAAAGAGACAAAGAGGGGCCATCACTGTGCAAAGTAGGTTAAGGCTCCACTTGTGGCACTGCCATCCCATATGGGTGCCAGTTCGTGTCCCAGCTGCTCCTCTTCCAGTCCAGCTCTCTGCTATGGCCTGGGAAAGCAGTGAAAGTTAGCCCAAGTGCTTGGGCCCCTGTAACCACATGGGAGACCTGGAATAAGTTCTTGGCTCCTGACTTCAGATGTGCCCAGCTCTGGCCAATGAGGCCATATAGGGAATGAACCAGCAGACAGAAGATATCTATGTCTCTCCATTCTGTCTCTCTCTCTCTCTCTCTTCCTTTAAAATAAATCTTTTTTTTTTAACTTTTATTTAATGAATATAAATTTCCAAAGTACGGCTTATGGATTACAATGGCTTCCCCCCCATAACGTCCCTCCCACCCGCAACCCTCCCCTTTCCCACTCCCTCTCCCCTTCCATTCACATGAGGATTCATTTTCGATTCTCTTTATATACAGAAGATCAGTTTAGCATACATTAAGTAAAGATTTCAACAGTTTGCTCCCACACAGAAACATAAAGTGAAAAATAATAGATGATTTTTTTAAATGATGATGAAATCAGATCAGACCTATTGTCATGTTTAATCCCAGTGAGAGTCAAGTTGGGAATTGATAATTTCTTCTTCCTTTTTTTTTTTTAACAGAAGATCAGTTTAGTATACATTAAGTAAAGATTTCAACAGTTTGACCCCCATAGAAACACAAAGTGAAATATGCTGTTTGAGTACTCATTATAGCATTAAGCCTCAATGTACAGCACATTAAGGACAGAGATCCTATATGAGGAATAAGTGCACAGTGACTCCTGTTGTTGACTTTACAAATTGACACTCCTGTTTATGGCATCAGTAATCTCCCTATGCACCAGTCATGAGTTTCCAAGGCTATGGAAGCCCCTTGAGTTCTCCGACTCTTATCTCATTTAGACAAGGTCATAGTCAAAGTGGAGGTTCTCTCCTCCCTTCAGAGAAAGGTACCTCCTTCTTTGAAGAGCTGTTCTTTCCACTGGGATCTCACTCACAGATATCTTTCATTTAGGATTTTTTTTTTTTTTTTTTGCCAGAGTGTCTTGGCTTTCCATGCCTGAAATACTCTCATGGGCTTTTCAGCCAGATCGGAATGCCTTTAGGGCTGATTCTGAGGCCAGAGTGCTGTTTAGGACATCCGCCATTCTGTGAGTCTGCTGAGTATCTCGCTTCTCATGTTGGATCACTCTCCCCTTTATTTATTCTATCGGTTAGTGTTAGCAGGTACTAGACTTGTTTATGTGCTCCCTTTGACTCTTAGTCCTTTCATTATGATCAATTGTGAACTGAAATCGATCACTTGGACTAGTGAGATGGCATTGCTACATGCCACCTTGATGGGATTGAATTGGAATCTACCATTTGGGGCAAGTCAGCTTGAGCATGTCCCAAATTGTACATATCTTCCCTCTCTTATTCCCACTCTTATGTTTAACAGAGATCACATTTCAGTTAAATTTCAACACTTAAGAATAAGACAAAGAAGGGACCGGTGCTGTGGCATAGTGGGTAAACAGTGCCAGCATCTGAAATGGGCACTGGTTCAAGTCCCGGTTGCTCCACTTCCGATCCAGCTCTCTGCTGTGGCCCAGGAAAGCAGTGGAAGATGACCCAAGTCCTTGGGCCCCTGCACCCATTAGGGAAGACCTGGAGGAAGCTCCTGGCTCCTAGCTTGGAATGGCACACCTCCAGCAGTTGCAGCCAATTTGAGAGTGAACCAGCAAATGAAAGAACCTCTCTCTCTCTCTCTCTCTCTCTCTCTCTCTCTCTCTCTCTCTCCCCCCTTCTTTTTCTGTGTAACTCTGACTTTCAAATAAATAAATCAAACTTTTAATTAGAGAATTCTCACCATTTATAATCAAGGTTACTATTGATAAGTAAAACTTGGCCCTGACATTTCCCTATAAATATTCCTACTATTTGTTCTGAATCTCCTTTGTACTTTTACTAGTTTTTATGCCTATAAATTCTTTGATAATGATGACTATCTTTCTGTGTCTATATGTAGCACATTCTTAAGCACCATTTTTTTAAAAGTTGATGAACAACTTGATACTTTAGCTCTTTTAGCAGTTTTTTTTTGTTCTACTTAATACTATTTGTTGAACTCTGTAATTAATATACAATTATTCTTAAGTGTTGAATCTTAACTGAAAAGTGATCCCTGCTAAATATAAGAGTGGGAATAAGAGAGGGAAGAAATGTACAGTTTGGGACATGCTCAATCAGACTTGCCCCAAACGGTAGAGTTAGTAACATGCCAGGGGATTCCAATTCAATCCCATCAAGGTGGCATGTACCAATGCCATCTCACTAGTCCCAGTGATCAATTTCTGTTCACAATGGATCAGAATGATAGGACTGAGAGTCAAAGGGATCACATAAACAAGACTAGTGTCTGCAAATACTAACCAATAGAATTTTAAAAAAAGGGAGAGAACTATCTCACACGGGAAGCAGGATACACAGCAGACTCATAGAATGGTGGATGTCCTAAACAGCACTCTGGCCTCAGAATCAGCCCCTAAGGCATTCGGATCTGACTGAAAAGCCCATGAGAGTATTTCAGGCATGGAAAGCCAAGACACACTGGCAAAAAAAAAAAACAAAACAAAACAAAAAAACCCTAAATGAAAGATCTCCATGAGTGAGATCCCAGTGGAAAGAACAGGTCATCAAAAAAAGGAAGTACCTTTCTCTGAAGGGAGGAGAGAACTTCCACTTTAACTACGACCTTGTCTAAATGTGATCGGAGTCAGTGAACTCAAAAGGCTTCCATAGCCTTGGCAGCTCATGACAGGTGCCTAGGGTGATTACTGACACCATACACAAGAGTGTCAAATTGTTAAGTCAACAACAGGAGTCACTGTGCACTTACTCCTCATGTAGGATCTCTGTCCTTAATGTGCTGTACATTGTGATTTAATGCTATAACTAGTACTCAAACAGTATTTTTCACTTTGTGTTTCTGTGTGGGTGCAAACTGTTGAAATCTTTACTTAATATATGCTAAACTGATCTTCTGTATATAAAGATAATTGAAAATAAATCTTGATGTGAATGGAAGGGGAGAGGGAGTAGGAGATGGGAGGGTTGTGGGTGGGAGGGAAGTTATGGGGGGGGAGCCATTGTAATCCATAAGCTGTACTTTGGAAATTTATATTCATTAAATGAAAGTTTTTTTTAATGCAAAAAAATAAAAAAATAAATAAAGTTTATTTTATTTATGTGAAAGAAAGAGCTACAGAGAGAGGTAGAGACAGCTCCAGAATCCCATATGGGCACCAGTTCATGTTCCAATCCAGCTCTCTGCTTTTGCCTGGGAAGCAGTGCTTGGGCCCCTGCATTCATGTAGGAGACCCAGAAGCCAAAGAGGCTTCTGGCTCCTGGCTTTGGATTGGCTTACCTCCAGCCATTACAGCCACTTGGGGAGTGTGCCACGGATGAAGAACCTTTCTCTCTGTCTCTCCCTCTCACTCTGTAACTCTCTCTCTCAAACAAACAAAATCTTTTTTAAAAAAGTATGAAAATAAATCACCAGTACCCATATCATGACCTAATTTCTCTTTATTATTTGTTTTATATATAAAGTGGGAAAATAACTTACCTAAACAACAGGATCTGGGTAAGAAGACATTGAATTCTTTCTGTATTTTATTCAGTTATTCATTCAACAAAGTGAATTTTTTAAGCATTTTTTTTATTTGACAGATAGAGTTAGACAGTGAGGGAGAGAGACAGAGAGAAAGGTCTTCCCTCCATTGGTTCACCCCCAAAATGGCCGCTACAGCAAGAGCTATGCCGATCCGAAGCCAGGAGCCAGGTACTTCTTCCTGGTCTCCCACACGGGTGCAGGCGCCCAAGCACTTGGGCCATCCTCCACTGCCTTCCTGGGCCACAGCAGAGAGCTGGACTGGAAGAGAAGCGGGACTAGAACCCAGTGCCCATATGGGGGATTAACCAAGTGAGCCACGGCGCCAGCCACTCAACAAAGTGAATTTTAAGTGCTAAGTACTCACATACATAAAAACACAGATCTGAGAGGACGTCTGCCTCATTAGGTTTTACTTTTCTTACCTGTAATTCCAAGGTTATATCAATCACTTAGTCTATTTTTTGTGATTTATTTTATTTCTGAGAAAGAGAAATTTTCCACTTACTCTTGTACTCTACAAATGTATGCAATAGCCAGGGGTGGGCCAGGTCAAAGCCTGAAGACCAGAAATCATTCTAGAGCTCCCACATGAGTAGCAGAGCCCTAAGTATTTGAGCCATCACCTGCTGCCTCCTAGAGTGCACTCTGACAGCTGAATTGGAAGCAGAGCCAAGAATCAAACCAGGCACTGCAATATGGGATGGAGACGTCCCAAGCAGTGACTCAACTGCTGCACAGACCATTGCCCCTCGTTCATGACTTTATTGCTGTATGTTGTCCATATGGTATTGAATTTTCACATAGAAGGATTTTTTCTTAATACAAAGATTTTTGGCCGGCGCCGCAGCTCAACAGGCTAATCCTCCACCTAGCGGCGCCGGCACACCGGGTTCTAGTCCCGGTCGGGGTGCCGGATTCTGTCCTGGTTGCCCCTCTTCCAGGCCAGCTCTCTGCTGTGGCCAGGGAGTGCAGTGGAGGATGGCCCAAGTGCTTGGGCCCTGCACCCCATGGGAGACCAGGAGGAAGCACATGGCTCCTGCCTTCGGATCAGCGCAGTGCGCCGGCCGGGGCGGCCATTGGAGGGTGAACCAACGGCAAAGGAAGACCTTTCTCTCTCTCTCTCTCTCTCTCTCTCTCTCACTGTCCACTCTGTCAAAAAAAAATTTAAAAAAAAAAAAAAAAGATTTTTACCAGACTAAAAAGGAATCGAGTTTCAAAGAGATGAAAAACTCTTTAGAATTAATCTTAGAATCAAAGAAACAATATTGCCACCTCAGATGCTGGTCTTCTACCTTCAAAATTTCAAATCCTGCTTCTTAGAGTACATTTTTAGAGTACTTTCTGAACTTGGTGCAAGGATTAATCTCTTTATGAGACAAGCCTTAGTTGCTGAAAAATAAAAGTACATGTGGTAGTGAATAATTGGTGGCATAATTTTAGAAAAGCATTATAAGGCATGTAAATCATGATCAGTTCTTTTTAATATACCATGTAAAAATAGATAAAATAAAAGTTGTTATAAACATTACTACACATGTTTACATACATGATCACACAGATGCTCAGAATTGTAAATTAAATGGTAACTTTTATCTCTATTTGGTGAGCTTATAGTAGCACCTATCATTGGGATCTAGAGTTCCTTGTTATTGGCTGGCATATAAAAGTGTATCAATGAATATAAATTACCCCAAAGTAGTGACACACAAACTTAGAAATACAGTCATTGACATTTCTAAATACTGTATAGTCATAATCACTAGTAATGTTCTGATTAATAATATTAAAATAAATTTCAATAGTTTGTTAACACCATATAGTAGAATTTTTCTTACATGGTTGTATTATCCAAATTAGGCAGCCTGAACTACTGAAGAAGCACATCTTAAATCACTTACTTTTGTTAATATGTCAACCGAATTTTCACAGATAAGTCCAACCAAAGGGAAAAAAAAATGCTTTAGAATTATGGTAGCTAAAAAGACGAAGTAGGCAGTAAATCAAGTGGCCAGAAGCCTTAAACCTGAAAGAATTCATTAAGAAATTATCAATGGTAACATCACTTCAAAATGGACTGTCATGTTGCCTAGCCTTTTAAATTTGACTGTAGAGTTATATGGTTTAAGAGGACTTTTCAGGATTCAAAAATGTTTAGCTTTCTAAAATGTGTTGTTTCTTCTTTAATCATTGAAAGCAAAAAGACAAAAATTAATGTGTGATGTAGACAAATAATGTAAGTTAAAAATGGTTATGAGATTTCACACATGAAATGGGGCAAGTGAGATTGAAAATGGACCTTACAAGCACTGTATCATCTTTGCGTTTAGAACTGGAATTCTCTGGTTTCTAATTTTTATTTAAGGATATTAGCTGAAACTGCAAGCCTTTATTTTTATAAATATTACTTGTTTGTTTTGTATTTTAAGTGATTTCTCTTTCTTAGTACAGGTTGACTTTTACCAAGGAATGTGAGTACTAAATAATGTTTCTTTTTTGCTTTAGGTAAAACTTTAATCAAGAAGCTGACAAAAAAGGTAAGAAAAATATAGGGGTTTTGGTTTGTGGTAAAATAGAAAATTAACTTTTATAAGCTCAAATGAAAGATCTTAATATGTGTATTCAAAGGATATCCAGGATGCACTGGCAGGAATCCAAACAGCCGGTCGTGGCTCAACATTTTTCAGAGACCTCGGCGATAAAGGTAATTGTGATTTATTGTTAAATTTCTAGGTACGTGTTGTTGTATTTAACTGAAATAATATTAGGGAGTAAAGGGATAAGATTTGCACCACGTTATTTAGTAGGTGTTTTTAAAATATACATTAAGTGGGAGATAACTTTCTCCAAACTCAGCAATTAAAGATAAATTCTTAAAACATTGATGTGAATTAAAACCTAAGGAGAGAAGGAGGCAGAGTAAAAATAAGAAGATCAGAGATAAGTTTATAAACTAAGAAATAAGTGAGTAGGAAGATGAGAAGGCCTACAAAAGACTCAGAGGAGCACCAACATTTAAGCAAGTTAACAGAGGTGAGAGATATCACAGCAGAATGATCAGAGAAGTGGCAGAAACCAGGATAATGTTATCACGGTAGCCAAGAGAAGGTCTTAGAGAAAGAGAAAGTTGTAAAATTTTTAAAAGTCAAGCAAATTAAGAGGACTGAGTAACCTAAGGACTGAGTACTCCCCGTTAGTTTTGGCAGCAGGAAATGCTTGACACTCCAACGGGAACATTTCAGGGATGTGATCTGAAACCATTTGACAGTACTTGGATAAGTGATTGGAAACAGAAGAAAATCAAGTGTAGACTATTTGAAAGACCAGGACATGAGGAGAGAGTGCCAGGACATGAGGAGAGAGTGCAGGAGTTGAGGCTGGCAAAAGCCTGGTGAATACTGGCTTATTTTTGGTGGAGAGATTTGACCATGTTTCTTGGTAATCAAAAGAAGAGGTGGAAAATAGGAAGTATGAATAGGAGAAAATCCTGGAAGATGGGAAAGAAGGGATTGTCTTCAAAGCACTAGTAGGAGGATCAGCATTCCACAAGGTTAAGGACATTTCCATTCTATCAGAGTGTAAGGAGGGGGACCTGTGTTGTGTGGTACATCCAATATCAAAGTGCTGGTTGGAGTCCCAACTGCTCTACTTCTATCCAGTTTCCTGCTAATGCACCTAGGAAGGCACCAGAAGATGGCCCAAGAACTTAGGCCCCTGCCACCCTTGTGGGAGACTAAGATGGAGTTCCTGACTCCAGGCTGCAACTTGGCACAGACCTTGCTGTTGTGGCCATTTGGGGAGTGAACTAGCTCTCTCTCCCCACTCTAGTCTCTGCCTTTAAAATAAATAAATATTTTTTAAAAAGGGAGCACAGGCAGTCAAAGCCAAAATTAACATTTGGGATTGCATCAAATTGAGAAGTTTCTGTACTGCAAAAGAAACAGGAAAGTGAAGAGACAACCGACAGAATGGGAAAATATATTTGCAAACTATGCAACTGATAAAGGGTTGATAACCAGAATCTACAAAGAAATCAAGAAACTCCACAAGATCAAAACAAACAACCCACTTAAGAGATGGGCCAAGGACCTCAATAGACATTTTTCAAAAGAGGAAATCCAAATGGCCAACAGACACATCAAAAAATGTTCAAGATCACTAGCAATCAGGGAAATGCAAATCAAAACCACAATGAGGTTCCACCTCACCCCAGTTAGAATGGCTCACATTCAGAAATCTATCAACAATAGATGCTGGCGAGGATGTGGGGAAAAAGGGACACTAACCCACTGTTGGTGGGAATGCAAACTGGTTAAGCCACTATGGAAGTCAGTCTGGAGATTCCTCAGAAACCTGAATATAACCCTACCATTCAACCCAGCCATCCCACTCCTTGGAATTTACCCAAAGGAAATGAATTTGGCAAACAAAAAAGCAGTCTGCACATTAATATTTATTGCAGCTCAATTCACAATAGCTAAGACCTGGAACCAACCCAAATGCCCATCAACAGTAGACTGGATAAAGAAATTATGGGACATGTACTCTATAGAATACTATACAGCAGTCAAAAACAACGAAACCTGGTCATTTGCAACAAGATGGAGGAATTTGGAAAACATCATGCTGAGTGAAATAAGCCAGTCCCAAAGGGACAAATATCATATGTTCTCCCTGATTGGCGACAACTAACTGAGCACCAAAGGGGAAACTTGTTGAAGTGAAATGGACACTGTGAGAAACAGTGACTTGATCAGCTCTTGTCCTGACGGTTGATGTACAATGTAAGACTTTATCCTTTTTAGTATTTTTTTTTGTTCTAGTACCATTGGTTGAACTCTGTAATTAACACACAATTATTCTTAGGTGTTTAAATTTTAACTGAAAAGTGATCCCTGTTAGGAATTTGGAAAACATTATGTTGAGTGAAATAAGCCAGTCCCAAAGGGACAAATACCACTTGTTCTCCTTAATAGGTGACAACTAACTGAGCACCAAAAAGGAAACCTGTTAAAGTGAAATGAACACTATGAGAAACGGTGACTTGATCAGCCCTCACCCTGACTGTTGATGAGCAGCTTAATATGTTATCCCTCTTAGTATTTTTTTGTTGTTGTTTGTTCTACTTAATACTTTTGGTTGAATACTGTAATCAATACACAATTCTTCTTAAGTGCTGAAACTTAACTGAAAAGTGATCGCTGTTAAATATAAGAGTGGGAATAAGAGAGGGAAGAGATGTGCAATTCGGGACATGCTCAAGCTGACTTACCTCAAATGGTAGAGTTAGAAACATACCAGGGGATTCGAATTCAATCCCATCGAGGTGGCATGTACCAATGCCATCTCACTAGTCCCAGTGATCAATTTCTGTTCACAATGGATCATAATGATAGGACTAAGAACCAAAGGGATCACATAAACAAGACTAGTGTCTGCAAATACTAGCTGATAGAATAAAAAAGGGAGAGAATGGTCCAACATGGGAAGTGAGATACACAGCAGACCCATAGAATGGCAAATCTCCTAACAGCACTCTGGCCTCATAATCAGCCCTTAAGGCATGCGGATCCAGCTGAAATGCCCATGAGAGTATTTCAGGCATGGAAAGCCAAGACACTCTGGGGGGGGGGGGGGGACCTAAATGAAAGATCTCCACGAGTGAGATCCCAGTGGAAAGAATGGGTCATCAAAGAAGGAGGTACCTTTCTCTGAAGGGAGGAGAGAACTTCCACTTTGGCCATGGCCTTATCTAAAAATGATCAGAGTCAGTGAACTCAGGGGGCTTCCATAGCCTTGGCAGCTCATGACAGGTGCCTAGGGTGATTACTGATGCCATAAACAAGAGTGTCAATTTGTTAAGTCAACAACAGGAGTCACTGTGCACTTACTCCTCATGTAGGATCTTTGTCCTTAGTGTGCTGTACATTGAGATTTAATGCTATAACTAGTACTCAAACAGTATTTTTCACTTTATGTTTCTGTGTGGGAGCAAACTGTTGAAATCTTTACTTATTGTATGCTAAACTGATCTTCTGTATATAAAGAGAATTGAAAATGAATCTTGATGTGAATGGAAGGGGAGAGAGAGTGGATAAGGGGAGGGTTGCGGGTTGGAGGGACGTTATGGGGGGGGGGAAGCCATTGTAATCAATATTCTGCGCTTTGGAAATTTATATTCATTAAATAAAAGTTAAAAGAAAAAAAAAGGGAGACAATGGCTGTTTGAGTATTTTATTCCTGTATACACATTCAGGCAAGTTGAGCCAGGGAGATTGGTGTTGCCTTGATTTTCACCATAAAGCAGAGATAATAGGACTGAACTTGTTAGAGAAAGGAGAAAATATGAAGTAAGTATTGTGGTACGGAGAGAATACTCATCAGAGAAACAAACAGTGCTTTCTAAGAAATCTTAAAGAACCAGTACAGACTACAGATCATAAAATAGAGGGCAACTATGTGATTATTCTCCTATAGCCTACATGTAAGAATACAAATGCTGACAGTTATATTAGGCTTAGGATTTTGCTAGGCAAATAGGTGAAAAAGTCATGAGCTATGGAAATTAAGAATGTTGAGGCTATGAAAGGGTTTAACTAATTAGCCATGAAGTCTAAGCAAGATGATAGAAGTGAGATAAAAAGAAGGAAGTAGGAAGAGAATGGCAGATGAAATGAAAAGGTAGAATGGTCAAGAGAGATAGTTGTCAGATTAAAAAACAGATGTAGTGGGAGTCCAACAGTAGAGAAACAACTGTGGTCATAGAGTAGGGATCTGAATTTATAATTTCTGAGTTGAAGTACTTGCAGGTGATTTCAGGGTTCTGGGAGCAATTGGGAAGTAAATGTCTAAGTAAAAGTAGGTGGCACAATTAGTGAAAGTATCAAACAACTGAGAGATGGGGTATTGCATATGCATGTCAAAATCACCTAGGATTATGACTGAGTCGAAAGAAAGTTAAATAGGTACTGAAGTCTCAATAAATGAGATATTTAGAGGAAAGTTTGATGGGCAACCACTAAGAAAGTTGATCTGTGTAAGTGGCCTTAGCCTCAAAGGAGCAGAGGTTTATAAAAGATGTTAGAAGAGAAAAGGTCTGGAATTAGCATTGGAGTGGAAGAAAATGAGTAACCTCCACTTGATAAGTCTTCAAAATACCAGTATCCTTGATAGAGAACCATCTTGAGACAAGGCAAAATTAAGCATAAGGTGCATAGGTAAAAGATGTTTACTGTGGTATGAGAATTTCAGAAAGCATAGTGCACATTTTAGGTATAAGTAGAGGAATGGAAGATTATTGAGTCAGGAGAAATGAAACATGGTCCAGCATGGGCATATGTAATAAAAGAGGAAAGGGAGGGTTGGCTGCTGAGGGTGGTCACATATAAGCCTAAGAGGCAATCAGAGCCCAAATCATGTATGAGGAGACTTCAAAAGGTTTGTGATAAAAGGAACTAAGGTATAAAAATATCAGCTTTATTTCTCAACAAAAGTGCCATCAAGTTGAAGACACTTTTCATGAATGATAATAACAGATATTTAATCTATCTCTAAAGAACTAAAAATCCTAGGAATTTAACCATGTCCATGCCGTCTTTTTTCTATTAACTGAAGAAAAGTGGTGCCCTTTAAAGATTTTTTTTTTTTTTGATAGGCAGAGTTAGACAGTAAGAGAGAGAGACAAAGAGAAAGGTCTTCCTTTTCTGTTGGTTCACCCCACAAATGGCCACTATGGCCAGCGCACTGTGCCAATCTGAAGCCAGGAGCCAGGTGCTTCCTCCTGGTCTCCCATGCGGGTGCAGGGCCCAAGCACTTGGGCCATCCTCCACTGCCTTCCTGGGCCAGAGCAGAGAGCTGCACTGGAAGAGGAGCAACCAGGACAGAACCGGCGCCCCAACCAGGACTAGAACCTGGAGTGCCAGCGCTGCAGCGCAGCATGGCAGTTAGCCATGACACCGGCCAAGAATTTTTTTTTTAAGATTAGGAAATAAAAACAAGTCAGAAAGAGATAAATCAGGACTGTAATATGGATTAATGTTTTCCCATTAAAACCTTCACAGAGCTTTCCTTGTTTGATGAGAAGAATGAGTAGGAATGTTGTGAAAGGTATCTGGTGAACCTTGCTTGGGCATTTTTCTTCTAAAGCTTTGGCAAACTTTCTCAAAACACTCTCCTGATAAGCTGATATTACCATGCTTTTACTTTCCAGAAAGTCAATAAGCAAAATGCTTGAGCATCCAAAGTGTTGTTATGACCTTTGCTCCTGATGGTTCTGCCTTTGCTTTGGACCAGATTCACCTGTTAGTAGCCATTGCTTTTGTTGCACTTGGTCTTCAGGATTATACTAGTAAAACCATGTTTCATCTCCTGTAACAATTCTTTGAAGAAATGATTTATGGGCCAGCACTGTGGAGCAGCAGGTTAAGCTGCCCCCTGCAGCACCTGCATCCCATATGAGCCCCTGCCACCCAGGTTCTGGCTTCTGGCTTCAGCCTGGCCCAGCCCTGGCCATTGCAGCCATTTGGGGACTGAACTCTTCCTTTCAAATAAATAAGTGAATCTTTAAAAATTATTTAAATTCTTGAACGTTCTTGTTTAAATTTTCCATTGAAAGTTCTGCTGTTATCTCAACTGTTCTAGGTGTAACAATTTTGGTATCTGATGGTTTGATCCACTTTAAATTTTTCAGTCAGAATTGTAAGATGCTTAACCGAGATGTCTATGTTATTGAGTTTTGTTTTTGCCACTAATCCTTGGTCTTTTTCAGTTAGGGAACAAACAAAATTAATTTTTTCTTCCCAAATTGATGTAGATGGTGTCTCATTGTAGCCTTCATCTTCAGCATTGTCTGGCCACTTCTTAAACTTAGTTACTGATTTGTAACTGATTTCTTAGTAGCATTGCCCCTGCCACTCTATCATAAAGCATCAGTTATTTCTCAGTTCTTCCTTGCAAGTTTCACCATAAATTTAATGTTTGTTCCTACTCAATTTTAGCATAATTCATGTTGTTGTTTGGGGCTCTTTGAGTTTGATGTCTTATCCTTCTAAGTTCCTCAAACTAGATCTTGTTAGATGTATGGTAACAAGTTAGTATGAGTTTATTTTGGTGCAAACTTTTGAAACACATAGTTTTTTTTTAATTTATTTTTTAAGGAATACAAATTTCATAAGTACAACTTTAGAAATATAATTGTTCTTCCCACCATAACAACCCTCCCACCCACACTCCCACCCCTTTCTCTACTCCCTCTCCTCTTCCCAGTCCCATTCTCCACTAAGATTCATTTCCAATTATCTTTTTATACAGAATACCAACTCTATACTAAGTAAATATTGCAACAGTTTGCATTTGCACACACACACAAACTGTTTGAGATCTTGTTTTAGAGTTAACTCTCAATAAAACTCATTAAGGACAGAGGTCCTGAAGGGGGAGTTAGTACACTGTGACTCCTGTTGTTAACTTAACAATTAACACTCTTATATATGATGTCAGTGACCACTTGAGGCTCTTGAAATCAGCTGCCTCGGCTCTGGAAGCCTTTTGAGTCCACAAACTCTATCAGTATTTGGACAAGGCCATAAGCAAAGTGGAAGTTCTCTCCTCCCTTTAAAGAGCAGGACATCCTTCGTTGATGGCCACTTCTTTCCACTGGGATCTCACTCACAGAGATCCTTCATGGAGAACATTTTTTGCCTCAGTGTCTTGGCTTTCTGTGCCTGAAATGCACTCATGGGCTTTTCAGCCAGACCGGGAAGCCTTAAGCTGTGTCTGAGGTCAGAGTGTTACTTAAAACGATTGTCATTCTATGAGTCTGCTGTGTGGGCTGCTTCCCATGTTGGACATTCTCTCCTTTTTAATTCTATCTGTTATTATTACCAGGCACTTGATCCTATTTATATGATCTCTTTAACACTTAATCCTATCTATATGTTCACTTTATTACTTAATATGATCACTTTAACAATTAAGATGGCATTTTTACCACCAAGTTTAATGTGATTTGGAGTCCCATGACAAGTTTTTAAACTGTACCCTTAGAAGTGAGTCCATAGGAATGTATGCAGAACTATACAGCTTTATAGTTAAAAATCCCAGTGTGGTCCGAGAAGATGCATGGTATGCTTTTAGGAGTAGAGCCATTGATGTTAGAGTATAAGCTATGATTACAAAGGAATAAGGCCCCAAGTGGGCTAGACAGAGTCTAGAACAAAGGACAGAGTCATTATTGGAGGACCTAAGAAAGGTGCTGTCTAAGCTATGAATAAGTTTTCTGAATAAGAGGCCAATAGAAACTGACAGAAGAGGCCTGATAATAATCTGGTGGGCTTTAATGCCTTGCCAGTTATGAGGCCCAGACCTATCTATCTCTTCACATGAAGTACATCTAAGGGAGGAGTGAACCTCCTTGGGAAGGCACCCTGTTGACTTCCATTATCTAGCTGGCATGAGAGGAGAGCTGGCCAAGTGAAGGCAGGTGGCATCTCTACAAGGAAATTTACAGTTCTGCTGCCAATGTTGCTGACCCTACTTAGCTGTCCCCTCAGCAGTGGTGGGTAATTTGAAAGCTCAGACAAGTGAAGGGCTCTTTAGCTTAGAGCCGGCAAGGTCTGTGGTTCTGACCTGAAGTCCTTCAACTCTAGGGCAGTTCCGTTTCCAGTGACCCAACTCTTGGCTGGCAAAGATGCCAGGGCTCTTCATAAACTGACTTCTGCTGAATCCCTGGCTTTCCATATAAACCGATACAGTGGACTGGCCTGTTGGATCTCCTTGATGGCAGATCCCTGTGCAAAGCAGCCATTAATTGGCCTGCCACCTATCTTTACATTGCTTCTGCTGCCTAGCTTTCTTTTCCTCCTGGTTTCTGATAAAGCAGACAAGAGGATGCAAGTCAAGGAGGGTGCTCAAGTTCTATCTCTAATCTGTGGTGGCCTAAACTAGAAGTCTATAGTCACAGGCATGTTCTTATAGTGGTTTGTCTGTGAGGTAGACAATGCCCATGAGGAAAGATATGTCCTCACTTTAAAGCTTTCTCTCCCTTTGTTTGGAGGTTTTGCCTGTTTCCTGCACCCATGGTGAAGTAAATCTAGCCATGAAATCATAATTTAAGCTCTCATATTGGCTATGCTATTATTGCAGAAAATGTTAGCCATCCTTTTATAAGATCCTAAAATCAAGCTGTACATCCTGGAGAGTCCCTCAGAATAGAGTCAGTTTACCTTCTTGAAGAGAATAAAGAAATGAGGGGGAAAGTGAGGCTTCCCAGATTGCTTACTGACAATAACAATGTCAAATGAAAACTTAGCAAGCAGTTTCAACTGTTAAATAACAACTTATGAAAACATTTACTGGCAGGTCCAATACCTTCTGCAAATTTTAAGAATACAGGAATTTGGAAACATCTCTTAAATATCTAACATGATGTAGCTTGTTAGACCAGCAAACTCAAGCACAAACAAGTAAGAACATTTTTAGTTCCTTTCTACCAACAAATTTTGATATTTTTGTTTTCTTTTTCTTCTTTTTTTAAAGATTTTATTTTATTTATTTGAAAGGCAGTTACAGAGAGAGTTAGAGACAGAGAGAGAGGGCTTCCATCCACTGGTTCACTCCCCAGATGGCTGCAATGGCTGGAGCTGAGCCAATCCGAAGCCAGGAGCCAGGAGCTTCTTCTAGGTCTGCCACGTATGTTCAGGGGCCCAAGGACTTGGGTCATCTTCCACTGCTTTCCCAGGCCATGGCAGAGAGCTGGATCAGAAGTGGAGCAGCCGGGACTCGAACCAGCGCCCATATGGGATGCCAGTGCTTCAAGGCAGTACTTTAACCCTCTTGTCTCCCTTTAAATCTCTTAACATTTTTTTAAAATAACCAAATGCCCTATAATTAGGTGCATATATGTTTATAATTGTTACATCTTCCTGTTGAATTGATCCCTTAATCATTACATAGTGCCCTTCTTTGTCTCTTTTAACAGCTCTGTCTTAATGTTCATTTTGTCTCTCTTAACAGCTTTTGTGTTAAAGTCTATCTAATGTTAGGATAGCTACACCAGCTCTTTTTTGGTTTATGTTGGCATGGAATATCTTTTTCCATCCTTTTACTTTCAGTCTGTACACATCTTTGTTGGTGAGATGTGTTTATTGTAGGCAGCAAATAGATGGGCTTTGTTTTTGAATCCATTCAACCAGTCTATGTCTTTCAACTGGAGAGTTGAGGCCATTTACATTCAAAGTGACTGTTAATAAGTAACGACTTTGCCCTGCCATTTTTCCAAAACTATTCCAATTTTTTACTTTGGATTTCCTTTGAACTTTTACTGAGAGATTTTCTTTTTTTTTTTTTTTTAACAGGCAGAGTTAGAGAGTGAGAGAGAAAGAAAGGTCTTCCTTCCGTTGGTTTACCCACCAAATGGCCACTACGGCCAGAGCTACGCCAATCCGAAGCCAGGAGCCAGGTGCTTCCTCCTAATCTCCCATGCGGGTGCAGAGCCCAAGCACTTGGGCCATCCTCCACTGCCTTCCCTGGCCAGAGCAGAGAGATGGACTGGAAGAAGAGCAACCAGGACAGAACTGGCACCCCAACTGGGACTAGAACCTGGGGTACCAGTGCTGCAGGCAGAGGATTAGCCTAGTGAGCCGTGGCACTGGTCTCACCAATTCTGTTATTAAGGTTCTGCACTGCATTTTTTATTTGTTATATTGAATTATTCATTTCCGTTTCTCTTTAAGATCTCAATTTCATGGGAGAAATTTTCTTTCGTGTCCTGTACAGATATCAGTAGTTTGTGCATTTGCTTCTTTTTTTTTTTAATTTATTTAATGAACATAAATTTCCAAAGTACAGCTTATGGACCACAATAGCCTCCTCCCCCCTCCGTGTCTTCCCTCCCATCCACAATGCTCCCCTCTCCCACTCCCTCTCCCCTTCCCCTTCACATCACAATTAATTTTCAATTATCTTTATATACAGAAGATCAACTTAGCGTATGTTAAGTAAAGATTACCACATTTTGCTCCCACACAGAAACATAAAGTGTAAAATACTGAGTACTAGTTATAGCATTAATTAAACACCTAAGAGTAATTGTGTATTAATTACAGAGCTCAACCAATAGTTTTAAGTAGAATATAAAATGCATCTTTTGCATTGTTGTGGCTTCCCCCCGACCTCCCTCCCTCCCGTGGCCCTCCCCTCACCTACTTCCTCTCCCCTCTCCCCCCTTCATCACATTTCATTTTCGGTTACCTTCATATACTGAAGATCAACTTAGTATATACTAAGCAGGGATTTCAACAGGTTGCACTCACACAACCGAACCAGGTATAGGGTATTGTTCGACTAGTAGTGTTGTTTTTGAGTTTCATAGATAAACATATTAAGGACAGAGATCCTGCGTGGGGAGCATGAACCCAGTGACTCCCGTTGTTGATTTAACAATTGGCACTCTTATTTATGGTGTCAGCAATCACCCGAGACTCTTGCTATGAGCTGTCTAGGCTATGGAAGCCCCTTGAGTTCACCAACTCTGAATTTGTTTAGTTAAGGCCATATCACAGTGGAGGTTCCTTCCTCCCTTCAGAGAAAGGCGCCTCTCTCCTTGATGGCCTGATCCTTCTGCTGGGGTGTTGTTCACCAGGATCCTTCATTTAGATTGTTTTTTGCCACCGTGTCATGGCTTTCCATGCCTGCGAGACTCTCATGGACCTTTTAGTCAGATCCGAATGTCCCAAGGGTTGATTCTGAGGCAGGAGTGCTGTTTTGGGCATTTGCCATTCTATGAGTCTGCTGTGTGACCTGCTTCCCCCGCAGGATCATTCTCAACCCTTTTGATTCTATCTTTCATTATTTGCTTACACTGGTCTTATTTGTGTAATCTCTTCGACACTTACCCTATCTTTTGGATCAGTTGTGTATTTATATTTGTCACTTTACCAAGTGCGCTGGCTTTGGTACCTGCCTCCTTGGTAAGATTGAGTTGAAATCCCCTGGCACATTTCCAGTTCCACCATTGGAGGTAGGTCTGATTGAGTATGTGCCGTCCTATACATCTCCTCCCTCTCTTATTCCCACTCCCATGTTCCACAGAGATCAATTTCCTATTAATTTTTAAACGCTTAAGAATGGTTGTGCATTGATTGCAGAGTTCAACCAGTGGTCTTGTGTAGAGCATACCGAGCAACAACAACAACAACAAAAATACTAAAGGAACAAAATAGTAAGTTTTTCCTCAACAGTCTAGACAAGGGCTGCTCATGTCATTGTCTCTCATAGTGTCCATTTCACTTCAATGGGTATCATTTTAGGTGCTCGTTTAGTTGCCATCAATCAGGGAGAACATGCAATATTTATCCCTTTTGGACTAGCTTATTTCACTCAGCATGATGTTTTCCAGCTTCCTCCATTTTGTTGTGAATGCCCGGATTTCGTTGTTTTTTACTGCTGTATAGTGTTCCATAGAGTACATATCCCATAGTTTCTTTATCCAGTCATCCGTTGATGGACATTTAGGTTGATTCCATGTCTTAGCTATTGTGAATTGAGCTGCAATAAATATTGAGGTGCAAATGGCTTTTTTCACCCCTTTAATTCCATTTGGGTATATTCCAAGGAGTGGGATGGCTGGGTCCTGTGGTAGTGCTATGTTCAGGTTTCTGAGGACTCTCCAGACTGTCTTCCATAGTGGCTTTACCAGCTTGCATTCCCACCAACAGTGGATTAGTGTCCCCTTTTCTCCACATCCTCGCCAGCATCTGTTGTTGGTTGATTTCCGTATGTAAGCCAATCTAAACAGAGTGAGGTGGTATCTCATTGTGGTTTTGATCTGCATTTCCCTGATGGCTAGGGATCCTGAGCATTTTTTCATGTGCCTGTTGGCCATTTGGATTTCCTCTTTTGAAAAATGCCTGTTAAGGTCCTTGGCCCATTTTTTTATTGGGTTGTTTGTTTTGATTCTGTGGTGTTTTTTGATCGTTGTGTAGATTCTAGTTGTTAATCCTTTATCTGTTGTGTAGTTTGCGAATAACGTCTCCCATTCTGTTGGTTGCCTCTTTGCTTTCCTGACTGTTTCCTTTGCTGTTAAGAAACTCTTCAATTTTAGGTAATCCTATTTGTTTATTTTATCTTTGATTACCCGTGCCTGTGGGGTCTTCTCCAGGAATTCTTTGCCTATTCCAATATCTTGAAGGGTTTCCCCTATGGTCTCAATTAGTTTCATGGTGTTGTGGCGCAACTCTAGTTCTTTGATCCATGTTGAGTGGATTTTTGTATAAGGTGTAAGGTAGGGGTCTTGCTTCATACTGCGGCATGTGGACATCCAGTTTTCCCAGCACCATTTGTTGAAGAGACTGTCCTTGTTCCAGGGGTTGGTTTTAGGTCCTTTGTCAAATATGAGTTGGTTATAGATGTTTGGATTGATCTCCGGTGTTTCTATTCTGTTCCATTGGTCTATCCATCTGTTTTTGTACCAGTACCAGGCTGTTTTGATTATAACTGCCCTGTAGTATGCTTTGAAGTCTGGAATTGTGATGCCTCCGGCCTTGTTTTATTGTAAAGGATTGCTTTAGCTATTCTGGGTCTCCTGTTTCTCCATATGAATTTCAGCATCGTTTTTTCTAGGTCTTTGAAGAATGACTTTGGTATTTTGATTGGTATTGCATTGAACTTGTAAATTGCTTTTGGGAGAATGGACATTTTGATGATATTGATTCTTCCAATCCATGAGCATGGCAGGTTTTTCCATTTTTTTGTGTCGTCTTCTATTTCTTTCTTTAGTGTTTTGTAATTTTCATCATAGAGGTCTTTGACCTCCTTGGTTAAATTTATTCCAAGGTACTTTATTGTTTTTGTGGCTATTGTGAATGGGATTGATCTTAGTAGTTCTTCCTCGGCCCTGGCATTGTCTGTGTATACAAAGGCTGTTGATTTCTGAGCGTTGACTTTGTATCCTGCTACTTTGCCAAACTCTTCTATGAGTTTCAGTAGCCTCTTATAGGAGTTTATTGGGTCCTCTATATATAGTATCATGTCATCTGCAAACAGGGATAGTTTGACTTCCTCCTTTCCCATTTGTATCCCTTTAATTTCTTTTTCTTGCCTGATGGCTCTGGCTAAGACTTCTAGGACTATATTGAATAGCAATGGTGAGAGTGGGCATCCCTGTCTGGTGCCAGTTCTCAATGGAAATGCCTCCAACTTTTCCCCATTCAATATGATGCTGACCTGTGGTTTATCATAGATTGCCTTAATTGTGTTGAGGAATGTTCCTTCTAACCCCAATTTGCTTAGGGTTTTCATCATGAAGGGGTGTTGTATTTTGTCAAATGCTTTCTCTGCATCTATTGAGATAACCATATGATTTTTGTTTCTCAATTTGTTAATGTGCTGGATTACGTGGATTGACTTTCGAATATTGAACCATCCCTGCATACCAGGGATAAATCCCACTTGGTCCGGGTGAATGATCTTTCTGATGTGTAGTTGGATTCGGTTTGCCAGAATTTTATTGAGTATTTTTGCATCTATGTTCATCAGGGAGATAGGTCTGTAGTTTTCTTTCTCTGCTGTGTCTTTTCCGGGCTTAGGAATTAAGGTGATATTGGCTTCGTAGAAGGAATTTGGGAGGATTCCCTCTCTTTCAATCATTTGGAATAATTTGAGAAGAACTGGGGTTAGTTGTTCTCTAAATGCCTGCTAAAATTCGGCAGTGAAGCCATCCGGTCCTGGGCTCTTCTTTTTCGCTAGTGCGTTTATTACTGATTCAATTTCTTCCATGGTTATGGGTCTGTTTAGATTTTCTATATCTTCACGGCTCAGTTTAGGAAGGTTGCATTTGTCCAGGAATCTATCCATTTCTTCCAGGTTCCCCAATTTGTTAGCATACATCTCTTTGTAGTAGTTTCTGATGATTCTTTTTATTTCTCTTGTGTCAGTTGTTACATTTCCATTACTATCTTTGATTTTACAGATTTGGGTCTTCTCTCTCCTTTTTTTGGTTAGTTGGGCCAATGGTGTGTCAATTTTGTTTATTTTTTCAAAGAACCAGCTCCTGGTTTTGTTGATCTTTTGTATTGTTTTTTTGGTTTCAATTCTGTTTGTTTCTTCTCTGATCTTTAGTATTTCTTTCCTCCTTTTGGATTTGGGCTTGATTTGCTGCTGTTTTTCTAGTTCCTTGAGGTGCATGGAGAGTTCATTTGTTTGGTTCCTTTCCAGCTTCTTGATGTAGGCACTAATTGCTATAAACTTTCCTCTTAGCACTGCTTTTGCTGTGTCCCACAGGTTTTGATAGGTTGTGTTATCATTTTCATTTGTTTCTAGAAATCTTTTGATTTCTCTTTTAATTTCTTCGATGACCCACTGTTCATTTAGGATCATGTTGTCCATTCTCCATATATTTGCATATGGTGTAGAGATTCTTAGGTTGTTGATTTCAAGTTTCACTGTACTATGGTCTGAGAAGCTGCATGGTATAGTTTCAATTTTTTTGAACTTGTTGAGGCTCCCTTTATGGCCTAGTATATGGTCAATCCTAGAGAATGTTCCATGTACTGGGGAGAAATACGTGAACTCTGTGTCTGTGGGGTGGAGGGTTCTGAAGATATCTATTAGGTCTATTTGGTCTATGGCGTCAATTAGCTCAGTTGTTTCCTTGTTGAATTTCTGTCTGGTTGATCTGTCCATTGGTGAGAGTGGGGTGTTGAAGTCCCCTGTTACTATTGTATTTGAGTCTATATCTCCCTTTAAATCCTTTAGTAATTCTTTCAGGTAGCCAGGCGCCCTGTAATTAGGTGCGTATACATTTATAATAGTAATGTCTTCCTGTTGGATAGATCCTTTAATCATTATATAGTGCCCTTCTCTGTCTCTTTTAATAGTTTTTATGTTAAAGTCTATTTTGTCTGATATTAGGATGGCCACACCAGCTCTTTTTTGATTTCCATTAGCTTGGAGTATCTTTTTCCATCCTTTCACTTTCAGTCTGCGTGCATCTTTGCTGATGAGGTGTGTCTCCTGAAGGCAGCATATAGTTGGATCCTCTTGTTTTATCCAATCCGCAAGTCTGTGCCTCTTTGTCGTGGAATTAAGACCATTCACATTCAGTGTGATTACTGTTAAGTACTGTCTTTTTCCCTTCATGTTTCCTGAAACGAGCTGTTTATGTATTTTGAACTTTGTGGGTTACTCTACATTCGCTTTTTTTTGCAGTGAAGTTCTTGTTTTTGTTTTTCTGTGTGCAGCACGTCTTTGAGCAAGTGTTGTAGGGTTGGACGTGTGGATACAAATTCTTTCAGTTTCTGTTTGTCGTGGAAGATCTTTATTTCCCCTTCATTCATAAATGATAGCTTTGCAGGATATAGTATTCTAGGTTGGCATTGTTTGTCTTTTAAAACTTGAAATATATCATGCCATTGTCTCCTTGCCTGTAGTGTTTGCGATGAGAAGTCTGGGGTGAGTCTGATTGACTTACCCCTGAATGTGATTTGTCGCTTTTCTCTGGCACATTTTAGGATTTGTTCTTTGTGTATCACTGAACTGAGTGTTGCCACAATGTGTCGTGGTGAATTTCTCTTCTGGTCTACTTTGTTCGGGGTCCTGGTTATCTGTTGTATTTGTGTGTTGTTACCCAGCTGCCTTTGTTTAAAGTTTTCTGATATTATTTCGTTGAAGACACCGTCTAATCCATTCTCTCTTTCCACCCCCTCAGGGACTCCTATTATCCGAACATTACACCGTTTGATTGAATCTTGTAGGTCTCCGACCGTGTTTTTTAATTTTTTAATTTCTTCTTCCTGCGATTGAACTGACTGTATTATTTCTGGAAGTTTGTCTTCGAATTCTGATATTCGGTCTTCTATTTCATCTGTTCGATTTCCGAGGGATTCCACGGTGTTTTTTATATGGTCAATTGAGTTTTTCAGTTCTAGTATCTCATTCTGGCTTCTCTTTAAGATCTCTAATCCTTGGGCTTGTTTTTCATTCAGCTCTTGACACTGTTTCTCATTATTTCTAAGTATTCTGATTATTAATTTTCTGAATTCTTTTTCTGGCATGTTTTCAACTTCTTCTTCTTCTGCCTCTGTTATGGTTGGTTTAGCCTGCTCCATTGGCAAATTTATATTATCTTCTATGTTTTTTTGGTTTTTGGTTTTGTTTTTTGGCATTCCGTCTGGGTGATTTTTCGGGTTGATTTCCCTCTACTATAGGCTGCTGTGAGTCTCTACCAATATCCTGTGTAACCAGGCTGCTCTACACAGCCCGCAGGTAAACAGACAGGATGGCTGCTCTCTGCCCACTGCAGCTCTGGATCCTGTGCTTTTTCCCCACCAGGAGGCGCTATTCAGTAACTTGAGTAGTCGGGTCTCAGGGCTTCGGGCTGCCCTCCCTCAAGCACCCTCAGCTCCACCTTTGGGCTCCGCCTCCGAAGGTTAGTGTGGAGGCAAAGATAGTTCTCCTTTAAGCCCGAATGTAAACAAACAAAATGGCTGCTTCCCGCCCGCTGGAGCTCCAGGGAGGCGCCAAGAGATACTGGCTTACTCGGTCTCTCAATTAGTGTCCCTGAATCGTGCACTCTCTCCGCCTGCGCCACTCACTCTGTTCCGTTTTCTATTTCCTCCCCCACTCAGTCGTGCATGTCTCAGTGTCCGTCCCAGGATGTGTTGGGGGAGGGGCAGCGGCCGCTGTGCCGTGGTGCTGGGCGAGCGCCCCGTCTCACCTCGGCTTCCAGCGCTGGTGCGTACACGCTCCTGCTGGTGTCCTGAGTCTCAGGCGTCCGCGTCCTCCTCGCGTGTCCACCCTAACACCCCAGTTTGAGGAAGGGCTTAAAAACTACAAAATTTCATCCCTCTTTGAACCTTCCCTTAGTGGAGCTTCGCTGTGCTCCCTCCCTCTCTATTCCGCCATCTTCCCACATTTGCCGCATTTGCTTCTGATTACTTTTATGTAATCTTATGATCAGTTTTTTTAAATCCCATTTCTTGCATTTCTTCCATCTCATCATCTTCACAATTAGTATTGAAGTGTTGTGTTCTTTTGGGGGCATCATATTGTCTTCCTTGTTCTTGTTTCTTGGAATTGGTGTATTTGTTTTTCAGCATTTGTGGTGATACTCATTGGTTTCTTCTTCTTCTTCTAACTTTTATTTAATAAATATAAATTTCCAAAGCACACCTTTTGGAATACAGTGGCTTCCCACCACCCATAACTTCCCTCCCACCCACAACCCTCCCATCTCCCACTCCCTCTCCCATCCCATTCACGTCAAGATTCATTTTCAATTCTCTTTATATACAGAAGATCAGTTTAGTATATACTAAGGAAAGATTTCAACAGTTTGCACCCACACAGAAACACAAAGTATAAAGTACTGTTTGAGTACTAGTTATACCGTTAATTCACATAGTACAACACATTAATGACAGAGATCCTACATGAGGGGTTAAGTGCACAGTGACTCCTGTTGTTGACTTAACAATTTATTTATGGCGTCAGTAATCACCTGAGGCTCTTGTCATGAGTTGCCAAGGCTATAGAAACCTCTTGAGTTCACTGACTTGGATCTTATTTAGACAAGGTCATAGTCAAAATGGAAGTTCTCTCCTCCCTTCAGAGAAAAGTACCTCCTTCTTTGATGGCCCGTTCTTTCTGCTGGGATCTCACTCACAGAGATCTTTCATTTAGGTCATTTTTTTTAAATCTTTGTACTATGACTCTATAGGTAAGTGGAATGTCTGCTTTCAGTGAATATCTAGAGGGTTATAGCGGCTGTGGTCAGGCTGTGGTCATGGAGCTCTGTTCAGTTCTCCAGAGTTAAGTGGTACCTAAGGTTTCACATCCAGGTTTTGCATGGTAAATCATCTTTTTTTTTAAATCAGAAAAGAAATTTATTCTGCTCAGCTGAGCTGCTCTCCTCAAAGGAGACCGATGCTTGAGCACTAGCTCCAGTGGGTATAATATTAAACTGCTCTGTCCCAAGGACCACACAAAGGATCTGTGCAGTCCTCAGTCTAAGTTTGGATTCCCCAGAAATGTCTCTCACCAGGTAACCAGGAAGCCCTGAGCATGTGGAGTCTTCTGCTGTGACTGCCCAAAGTCCCATCCACACTGTGAGTCCTCCCACACACCTCCAGTTTTTTTCACAGCCCCCATACAGAAGCCTCCCACAGTCACAAGCTCCTAGCCCCCAGTCAGTTCTCCCCACCAGAGTCAGGAGTCTCTACTCAGCTGAATATTTGGAATAGACACGAGCTGGCACAGCTGTTACATACTTCAAAATGGCACCCGCTCTATCAGCTTGTTACAGGATGCCGTTGTAAAGTGATTGGGGAGAGAGAAACATGTCCGTCCTTTTTTTTTTTTTTTCTCTAGTTTAGCAGGTACACTATCCCCCATAGTGCTCCAAGCCGGGTTCTCTCTAGGCTCTTCCTGCAGCTTTATCGCCAGTGGTTTGGGCTGCTGCAGCCTGGTCTCACCTCACTTTCCAACGCTGGTGCGTAGGCTCTCAGCTGCTGGATAAGCTCTTGGCTGCTGGAGTCTTGAATTGTAGGCATCCATGCCCTCCACGTGGGTCTACCATGTCCCTCTAATTTTGGTAGAATTTCCTCTGCCATTTTCTCCCTAACTCTTCCCTGAGACTACACTCTCTCCACTTTTTTTAAACTATCTTCTCCTGGACTAGAGCAGTAAGCTCCCTCCGTATTCCACCATCTTGGAACCACACCACACATAATTTTTTATAATATGTGTTTTCTGTGAACTTTTTGAAGAACAGTTAGAAAAGCTATATATGATGTAGTACAAAGTTGAGCGTTGTGCAAAAGTGACAAACCAGATTAGAAAAGTCATTCTGGTAGAAACATGATAAATGAATAGGAAAAGAGATAACCAGAGGCAGTAACAGCAAGGGAGTGTGTGCTATAGAAGAGGCAGTTAAAGTGAAGACAAGGATACAAATTTCATACATATTTTGGTGACAGAAATGATAACATGTGAGAAGGGAGACAAAAACAAATCAGATATGATGCCTAGGTTTCTGATTTGGGCAGTCAAATGAATCTGCTGTTGCCTGAGATACATACAACACAGGAAAATTATTGCAGGGAGGAGAGCAGAGTCCATTTGGGACATTGGCATCATTTAAATGGTACTTACAGCCACAGCTTCGGCCGGCGCCGCGGCTCACTAGGCTAATCCTCCGCCTTGCGGTGCCGGCACACCGGGTTCTAGTCCCGGTCAGGCACCGGATTCTGTCCCGGTTGCCCCTCTTCCAGGCCAGCTCTCTGCTGTGGCCCAGGAGTACAGTGGAGGATGGCCCAAGTCCTTGGGCCCTGCACCGGCATGGGAGACCAGGAGAAACACCTGGCTCCTGGCTTCGGATCAGTGCAGTGCACCGGCCGCAGCGCACCTGCCGCAGTGGCCATTGGAGGGCGAATCAACGGCAAAAGGAAGGCCTTTCTCTCTGTCTCTCTCTCTCTCTCTCACTGTCCACTCTGCCTGTCCAAAAAAAAAAAAAAAAAAGCCACAGTTTCAGATTCATCCATGCAAGAAGCAAGTATAGATGAGGAGAGAGGAGACCCTAAGATAGAACCTCACATTTCCTTTTCGTTTAATGTTTACTAATATAAAGAAAAGATTTCATGTGTTTTATAGGTATAATTCCAAGAAAAAAACCATATTTCCTTCCTTTTCTCCTTCCCTTAATCCCCTGCCTTCCTTTTTTATTTTTATAATTTTTGTAAAAACATAATTTCAATCCACTTTACAATCACAGACTTAATGCACCATTAATCAATTCAGTAGGTAAAATGTTGAATGACCATAGTTCCACAGGAGTATAAACAAGAGCTAAAAACAACAATCAAATCAAAAGATGTCTTTTCCATTCCTAAACATTATTTTGTATTCTGTATTAACTACCACATATCAGAGAGAACATGATATTTGTCTTTGGAGGACTGGCTTATTTCACTAAACATAATGGCTCTAGTTGCATCCATTTTGTTGCAAAGATGGAGTTTCATTCCTTTTTATGACTGAGAAGTATCCCACAGTGTATATATACCCCTTTTTCTTTATGCACTTATCAGTTGATGGACATTTGGGTTGATGCCATATCTTAGCTATTGAGAATTGAGCTGCAATAAACATGGGGGTACAAATAACTCTTTCATATGCTTATTTCCTTTCATTTGGGTAAATTCCATGGAGTGGAATGGCTGATTCATATGGTAGATATATTTTCAAATTTCTGAAGAATCTCCATCTTCCATAATGGTTGTACTAGTTTACATTCCCACCAGTAGTGTATTAAGTAAGGTACCTATTTCCCCACATCCTCACCAGCATTTATTATTTTTTAGTTTCTGTATGATAGTAATTTTAATTGGGGTGAAGTGAAACCTCATTGTAGTTTTGATTTGCATTTCCCTGGTGATTAGTGAGGCTGAGCATTTTTTTCATGTTTCTGTGGCCATTTGAATTTCATCCTTTGAAAAATGCCTATTCATGTCCTTTGCCCATTTCTTGACTGGATTGTTTTGTTGCTGTTGAGTTTCTTGTTCTTTTTATAGATTCTGATATTAATCCTTTATCAGTTGTGCAGTTTGCAAATATATTATCCCATTCTGTCAATTGCCTCTTCACTTTCTTGTCTCTCTTGCTGTGCAGAAGCCTCTTAGCTTGAAGAAATCCCATTTGTCTATTTTTGCTGTATGGCCTGTGCTTCTGCAGTCTTTGCCAAGAAGTCTTTGCCTTTGCCAGTGTCTTGCCAAGTTTCTCCAATGTTTTCCTCTGGTAATTTTATGGTATTAGGTCATAGATTTAGATCCTTGATACATTGTGTGTTGATTTTTGTATAAGGTATAGGTAGTAGTCTTGTTTTATACTTTTGCAGGTGTAGATCCAATTTTCTCAACATAATTTGTTGAAGAGCCTATCCCTTCTCTAGGAAGTGATTTTAGCTCCTTTGTCAAAGATTAGTTAGTTTTAGCTACATGGATTAATTTCTGGTGATTATTTTGCTCCGTTGGTACAAATGTCTGTTTGGGGACCAGTACAAGGCTGTTTTGATGATAATTTCCGTTTAGTGTCTCTTGAAATCTGATATTGTGATCCCTCTGGCTTGGTTTTTGTTGTTTAGGATTACTTTAGCTATTTGGGTCTCCTGTGTTTTGTATGAATCATAGTATAATTTTTTCTATATCTGAGAAGAATATTGTTGGTATTTTGAATGAGATTGCATTGAATCTATAAATTGCTTTGGGTAGTGCAGACATTATGATGTTATTAATTCTTAGACCCCATGAACATGGAAGATTTTTTAATTTTTTAGTGTCTTCTATTTCTTTCTTTAATGTTTTATAATTTCCGTTGTAGAGATCTTTCACCTGCCTGGTTAAATTTATTCCAGGGTATTTAAATTTTTTGTAGCTATTGTGAATAGTACTGATTTTACAAATTCTTTCTCAGCTATGGCATTGTTTGTGTATACAAAGGCTGTTTATTTTTATGTGTTGATTTTATACCAGACTCTTATGTATTCCAGTAGTCTCTTAGTGGCGTCTTTTGGTTCCCCTATATATAGAATCGTGTCTTCTGCAAACAAGGATGATTTGACTTCCTCCTTTCAAATTTGTATACCCTTGATTTCTTTTTCTTGCCTAGTGGCTCTGGCTAAAACTTCAAATGGGTATCTTTGTCTAGATCCAGATCTTAGTGAAAATGCTTCCAGCTTTTCCCTATTCAATATGAAGTTGGCTGTGAGGTTGTCATATATTGCCTTGACTGTGTTGAGGAATGTTCTTTCTATATCCCATTTGCTTAAGGTTTTTATCATGAATGCTTGTCAGTCAGGGACTCACCCAGGGGAATCACCTCATAAATACTTCCAAATTAAATGCACATGATAAATAATAGCATTCATAACTATACAGATTTACTGATTGCTTCCTATGTATCAGATACTATACTGAGCCCTTTACATGTTTTTTTTCAAAGATTGATTGATTGATTGATTGATTTTGAAAGGCAGAGTGACAGAAAGGGATACACAGAGAGACAGAGATCTTCCATCCACTGATTTAGTCCCCAAATGGCTGCAATGGCCCGTGCTGGGCCAGGCCAAAGCCAAGAGCCCACAACCATCCAACTCTCCTACATGGGTGGCAGAGTCCCAAGAACTTGGGCTGTCTTCTACTGTTTTTCCAGGGTCACTAGCATGGAGCTGGATTGGAAGCAGTGCAGCTGGGACTCCAACTGGTGCTCTGATATGGGATGCTGGTGTCACACACAGCAGCTTACCTGGCTTCTTCACAATGTTATCCCTTCTATGTCTTAATACATTTATCCTCACAACACTGCTATGAGGAAGGTCCTGTTATTTGGTATTCCTATTTAGTAGATCAGTTACTGAGACACAAAGAGGTTGAATAACCTGTCCAAAGTCATATATCTGTACATTTAGACATAATTCATAAATATCATTTAGTTTTGTTCTCATATCCACGCCTAATAACATGGCTAGTATCAGACAAAAATTTTACTATCATTTGAGTATATTTACATTTGCTCAAATAAGCAAAGGACCTCCATTGGTGCTGTTTATCTAAGGACCAAACTATTTCACAAGTATAAGAAATTGTTTACCTGCATTTGGTGATAAATAAATAATATATTCTTTCCTGTTGTCTGAAGAAGGAATATAATTAAGCAAATATAATTTCCAGATCAGTGTTTCATAGCTCTTTTATTGAATGTAGAAAGTTTTTACAAGTATCTCGAAATTTACAGCATTCCCAAATCAACATAATTTAAAAATGAGAGTAAATTTGTCATATAAACACTCCAGAAGAAAGTAGAAGAAGGTTTAATAATTGCTTCCATATATAGGTCAATATTAATCAGTTATTGCTTATTGTTGATAAATATTAGTTTTTGTGTATCCCTCAGTATTGCAGTATTTAGTAGACTATATAGATTTTATATTCTGTGTTAGTTCCTTATCCTATTCTAGTGTGTTTACACCACTTCTGTAGATTCCTTCCAATATGGCACCAAAAATACCTAATATATTTTATGAGTTAAAGTTTCCTGAATTGTTTATAGTGAGGATTTTCTGAGATATCATCTGGAATGTAGGGAATAACAGTGTTTTGGAGTAAGGAAAAACTTAAATTCAAATTTTTCTTAGTTTTTATTACATGGAGAAATGACTTTTTCATCCTCAGTTTCATCACCTTTATAGCAAGATAGCAACGCCTTCCTTATGGGATTGTTGGAAGCATTTAATAAAATAAGATGTTTTCAAAAACATTTATAGTACCTGGTAAATAGCCCTAAAATATTACTAAAAGCATGAACTTTAAACCTGACTTAGAATCTCAGCTCTATTTAGCTGTTTAACCTTAGGCAACTTAGTGTTAGTTTTCTTACCGTGTGTCTGACAGATTATAAATTTATAATTGGCATAATTGCTAATCTCATAATTGTATATTGTTGATAAGATTTAATATTAACCACACTTTAACCTTTTATTGGTGAATTTTAGATTAAAATAAATATTATCTATTAAATCACAGTTAATAAAGACTTTATAAGGTTTTATTTTAGGAAATTGTCATTAATTTAGCAGTTCAGAGCAGGTTTTCAAATTCAAAGCTATGGCTTTGAGATATATTCATGAGATATGATGATGTTTTGAGATTTTTTTTTAACTTTTATTTAATGAATATAAATTTCCAAAGTACAGCTTATGGATTACAATGGCTTCCCCCCTATATCGTCCCTCCCACCTGCAACCCTCCCCTTATCCACTCCCTCTCCCCTTCCATTCACATCAAGATTCATTTTCGATTCTCTTTATATACAGAAGATCAGTTTAGCATACATTAAGTAAAGATTTCAACAGTTTGTTTTGAGATTTTTTTTTTACCTTTTATTTAATGAATATAAATTTCCAAAGTACAACTTATGGATTACAATGGCTTCCCCCCCATACCATCCATCCCACCCACAACCCTCCCCTTTCCCACTCCCTCTCCCCTTCCATTCACATCAAGATTCATTTTCGATTGTCTTAATATACAGAAGATCACCTTAGTATACATTAAGTAAGGATTTCAACAGTTTGCTCCCACACAGAAACATAAAGTGAAAAATAATAGATGATTTTTTTAAATGATGATGAAATCAGATCAGACCTATTGTCATGTTTAATCCCAGTGAGAGTCAAGTTGGGAATTGATAATTTCTTTTTTTTTTTTTTTACAGAAGATCAGTTTAGTATGCATTAAGTAAAGATTTCAACAGTTTGCACCCCCATAGAAACACAAACTGAAATATATTGTTTGAGTACTCGTTATAGCATTAAATCTCAATGCACAGCACATTAAGGACAGAGATCCTACATGAGGAGTAAGTGCACAGTGACTCCTGTTGTTGACTTTACCAGTTGACACTCCTATGGCATCAGTAATCTCCCTATGCTCCAGTCATGAGTTTCCAAGGCTATGGAAGCCCTCTGAGTTCTCCGACTCTTATCTTGTTTAGACAAGGTCATAGTCAAAGTGGAGGTTCTCTCCTCCCTTCAGAGAAAGGTACCTCCTTCTTTGAAGACCTGTTCTTTCCACTGGGATCTCACTCACAGAGATCTTTTGCCAGAGTGTCTTGGCTTTCCATGCCTGAAATACTCTCATGGGCTTTTCAGCCAGATCGGAATGCCTTTAGGGCTGATTCTGAGGCCAGAGTGCTATTTAGGACATCTGCCATTCTGTGAGTCTGCTGAGTATCTCACTTCCCATGTTGGATCACTCTCCCCTTTATTTATTCTATCGGTTAGTGTTAGCAGGTACTAGACTTGTTTATGTGCTCCCTTTGACTCTTAGTCCTTTCATTATGATCAATTGTGAACTGAAATCGATCACTTGGACTAGTGAGATGGCATTGGTACATGCCACCTTGATGGGATTGAATTGGAATCTCCTGGTATGTTTCTAACTCTACCATTTGGGGCAAGTCAGCTTGAGCATGTCCCAAATTATACATCTCTTCCCTCTCTTATTCCCACTCTTATGTTTAACAGGGATCACATTTCAGTTAATTTTCAACACTTAAGAATAACTGTGTATTAATTACAGAATTAAACCAGTCATATTAACTAGAAGAGACAAAAAAAACTACTAAGAGGATAATGTATTAAGTTGTTCATTAACAGTCAGGGCTATGCTGATCAAGTCACCGTTTCCCATAGTGTCCATTTCACTTCAACAGGTTTCCTTTTTGGTGTTCAGTCAGTTGTCACCGATCAGGGAGAACATATGGTATTTGTCCCTTTGGGACTGGCTTATTTCACTCAGCATGATGTGTTCCAGATTCCTCCATTTTGTTGCAAATGACTGGATTTCGTTGTTTCTTACAGTGGTATAGTATTCTAAAGAGTACATATCCCATAATTTCTTTATCCAGTCTACCGTTGATGGGCATTTAGGTTGGTTCCAGGTCTTAGCTATTGTGAATTGAGCTGCAATAAACATTAGGGTGCAGACCGCTTTTTTGTTTGCCAATTTAAATTCCTTTGGGTAAATTCCAAGGAGTGGGATGGCTGGGTCGAACGGTAGGGTTATCTTCAGGTTTCTGAGGAATCTCCAGACTGACTTCCATAGTGGCTTGACCAGTTTGCATTCCCACCAACAGTGGGTTAGTGTCCCTTTTTCCCCACATCCCCGCCAGCATCTGTTGTTGGTAGATTTCTGTATGTGAGCCATTCTAACCGGGGTGAGGTGAAACCTCATTGTGGTTTTGATTTGCATTTCCCTGATTGCTAATGACCTTGAACATTTTTTCATGTGCCTGTTGGCCATTTGGATTTCCTCTTTTGAAAAATGTCTATTGAGGTCCTTGGCCCATCTCTTAAGTGGGTTGTTTGTTTTGATGTTGTGGAGTGTCTTGATCTCTTTGTAGATTCTGGTTATCAACCCTTTATCAGTTGCATAGTTTGCAAATATTTTTTCCCATTCTGTCGGTTGTCTCTTCACTTTCCTGACTGTTTCTTTTGCAGTACAGAAACTTCTCAATTTGATGCAATCCCAATAGTTGATTTTGGCTTTGACTGCCTGTGCCTCCCGGGTCTTTTCCAGAAATTCTTTGCCTGTGCCAATATCTTGAAGGGTTTCTCCAATGTTCTCTAGTAACTTGATGGTGTCAGGTCGTAGATTTAGGTCTTTAATCCATGTTGAGTGGATTTTTGTGTAAGGTGTAAGGTAGGGGTCTTGCTTCATGATTCTGCACGTGGAAATCCAATTTTCCCAGCACCATTTATTGAATAGACTGTCCTTGCTCCAGGAATTAGTTTTAGATCCTTGATCAAATATAAGTTGGCTGTAGATGTTTGGGTTGATTTCTGGTGTTTCAGTTCTGTTCCATTGGTCTATCCATCTGTTTCTGTACCAGTACCATGCTGTTTTGATTACAACTGCCCTGTAGTATGTCCTGAAATCTGGTATTGTGATGCCTCCGGCTTTGTTTTTGTTGTACAAGATTGCTTTAGCTATTCGAGGTCTCTTGTGCCTCCATATAAATTTCAGCACCATTTTTTCCAGATCTGAGAAGAATGTCTTCGGTATCTTGATTGATATTGCATTGAATCTATAAATTGCTTTTGGGAGAATGGACATTTTGATGATATTGATTCTTCCAATCCATGAGCATGGAAGATTTTTCCATTTCTTGGTATCCTCTTCTATTTCTTTCTTTAAGGTTTTGTAATTTTCATCGTAGAGATCTTTAACGTCCTTGGTTAAGTTTATTCCAAGGTATTTGATTGTTTTTGTGGCTATTGTGAATGGGATTGATCTTAGTAGTTGTCGCTCCCCCTCTTCGTGGAGGAACGACACAGGACCCTGCGCTGTTCTTTCGTCTGCTCGGCCCTCCCCGGGTTTGCTGCTGGTTCTTCCCGGGTTGGCTACTATCCCTTCCACCTCCGTGGAAGGGCAGTTCCCCCTGGCCACATTCCCCACTTCCGCAGGGGAGCGGCACACCGCCGGCCGGCTTTCTCGGGGGCTGCACAGGTGTTCCTTCAGCTAGATGTTCCCCTTAGATGTTCCCCATAGATGTTCCCCATAGATGTTCCCGGTGCATGCAGTCTCTCTCCTCCTTTATAGTCCTCCTCCGCCAATCCCAACTCGGCTGCCCACACGCCGAGTATGCTGCTCTCCAATCAGGAGCAAGTCCTACAGTTTATTAGTTGAACTGGAGGCAGCTGTGCGGAAGCTGTTTACTTCTCTCCCAGCGCCATATTGTGGGAGAGCAGATGCATAGAATAAGTCTTAATTCCAGTAACTCAGTCCAGTCCGGATTGCTCCCCACAGATCCCCCTTTCTTTTTATTTTTTGGCGTTGATACGCGCCTGTCTTCGGTGTCCCGCGGCACACACTCTGCTCTACTTGCTAGAGTTGCCACAGGCTCTTACAAGTCCTGTCAATCAGGCAAACCGAATCCGGGTCCTCTCTTCGCCATGTTATGAGGAGGTTTTTAGGCGCTGATGCGTGCCTGTGTTCGGTGCCCTGCAGCGCATGCTCTGCTCTGCCTGCAGGGGCTTACAAGCCCTATCAGGCAAACCGAATCCAAGCCTTCTCATTGCCTTTTTGTGGGGAGGCCTTACTGATGTTAATTCGTGCCTGTCTTCGGTGACCTGCGGCGCATAAGCTGCTAGCCGCCGCAGGTGCTCATCGTGCTCATCGCCTCACTTAATCAGGCAGACCGAATCCAAGCTCTCACATTGCAGTGTTGTAGGGAGGCCTTTCTATTTCTCTATTTCTCTATCTCTGGGCATTCCTATTTCTCCCATTTTACTTCTATCTTCCAGCATTCCTATTTCTCTTTTACTTCTAAACTTCTGTTTCTCTTATCCCTGCGGCTTTCCGGCGCCTCGCCCCGCCGGCGGGTTCCCGGCTCTGCGCCGCTTCAGCCCGCGCCTCATCTGCGCGGCTCGGCTTTGCGTGCACACACTCCGCGGTCTCGCACTTAACCCTTTCGCGTCTGAACCACGGCCTCGCGCCAGCCCCGTTCCCTATCTACTTGTGCCCCGCACACTCTCTCTGCGCACGGCAGCCTCCGCGAGTCACACAGCGTAGCTTACGTGTCCGCCACTAGCATTCAATCTAAGTTCCCCGGGCTAGCCTGGCGAATTCAACCCAGCTTACGTCTCCGCCCCACGGTTTGGCTTCCCATCCTTTGCTCCCCGGGCTAATCAGACGGATCCCAATCTGGCTTACGTTTCAGCTTCTGGTTTCAACTTTTCGCCCCCTATTCCCGGGCTAACTTGAGAATCCCAAAGTGGCTTTCGTATCCGCCTCGGCCTGCCCCCCGCAGCTTCAATTTCCCTAACACTTTTCTCTACCCGGTATGTTTCCCCAAGCTTTCCTCCAACAATACTCCTCCCTCATTTCTCCTGGCCTCTCCCCACAGTCCGCATCCGAGTCTGTTTGTTCTAGCTTTCACTTTCGCTTTCGACCTTAGAGATTTCTCCCAGCTTCCCCCCGTAGTCCGTATCTGAATCTATGCCTAGGCTTTCAATAGCTTCTTCCGGCACCCTTTTTCGTCCGGCTTTTCCCTAGGCTGTTTGCTAGTCTCTCTCTCCGGTATTTTCCCAGTTCTTCCCGTTTCTTCCCTCCTAAGTTTCCTATCCGTCCTAGGTTTCCTATCCGAGTCACGGCACCATTATGTCGCTCCCCCTCTTCATGGAGGAACGACACTAAGCCCTGCCTAGGCTTCACATCCGAGTCACGGCACCATTATGTTGCTCCCCCTCTTCGTGGAGGAACGACACAGGACCCTGCGCTGTTCTTTTGTCTGCTCGGCCCTCCCCGGGTTTGCTGCTGGTTCTTCCCGGGTTGGCTACTATCCCTTCCACCTCCGTGGAAGGGCAGTTCCCCCTGGCCACATTCCCCACTTCCGCAGGGGAGCGGCACACCGCCGGCCGGCTTTCTCGGGGGCTGCACAGGTGTTCCTTCAGCTAGATGTTCCCCTTAGATGTTCCCCATAGATGTTCCCCATAGATGTTCCCCATAGATGTTCCCGGTGCATGCCGTCTCTCTCCTCCTTTATAGTCCTCCTCCGCCAATCCCAACTCGGCTGCCCACACGCCGAGTACGCTGCTCTCCAATCAGGAGCAAGTCCTACAGTTTATTAGTTGAACTGGAGGCAGCTGTGCGGAAGCTGTTTACTTCTCTCCCAGCGCCATATTGTGGGAGAGCAGATGCATAGAATAAGTCTTAATTCCAGTAACTCAGTCCAGTCCGGATTGCTCCCCACAAGTAGTTCTTCCTCGGCCCTGGCATTGTCTGTGTATACAAAGGCTGTTGATTTCTGAGCGTTGACTTTGTATCCTGCTACTTTGCCAAACTCTTCTATGAGTTCCAATAGTCTCTTAGTAGAGTTCTTTGGGTCCCCTAAATAAAGAATCATGTCATCTGCAAAGAGGGATAGTTTGAGTTCTTCCTTCCCAATTTGTATCCCTTTAATTTCTTTTTCGTGCCTAGTAGCTCTGGCTAGAACCTCCAGAACTATATTGAATAGCAGTGGTGAGAGTGGACATCCCTGTCTGGTACCAGATCTCAGTGGAAATGCTTCCCACTTTTCCCCATTCAATAGGATGTTGGCTGTGGGTTTTTCATAGATTGCTTTGATTGTATTGAGGAATGTTCCTTCCAAACCCAGTTTGCTTAGAGTTTTCATCATGAACGGGTGTTGTATTTTATCAAATGCTTTCTCGGCATCTATTGAGATAATCATATGGTTTTTCTCCTGCAGTCTGTTAATGTGGTGTATCACATTGATTGTCTTGCGCACATTAAACCATCCCTGCATACCAGGGATAAATCCCACTTGGTCTGGGTGGATGATCTTTCTGATGTGTTGTTGCATTCTGTTGGCAAGAATTTTATTGAGGATTTTTGCATCTATGTTCATCAGGGATATTGGTCTGTAATTCTCTTTCAGTGCTGCATCTTTTTCCGGCTTAGGAATTAAGGTGATGCTGGCTCATAGAAAGAATTTGGGAGGATTCCCTCTTCTTCGATTGTTCTGAATAGTTTGAGAAGAATTGGAGTTAGTTCTTCTTTAAATGTCTGGTAGAATTCAGCAGTGAATCCATCTGGTCCTGGGCTTTTCTTTGTTGGGAGGGCCTTTATTACTGTTTCTATTTCTGTCTCAGTTATGGGTCTGTTTAGGTTTTCGATGTCTTCTGGTTCAATTTAGGTAGGTTGCATGTGTCCAGGAATCTATCCATTTCTGATAGGTTTCCCTGTTTGCTGGCATACAAGTCCTTGTAGTAATTTCTGATGATTCTTTTTATTTCTGTGGTGTCTGTTGTTACATTTCCTTTTTCATCTCTGATTTTATTGATTTGGGTCTTTTCTCTTCTTTTTTTAGTTAGTTGGGCCAATGGGGTGTCAATTTTGTGTATTTTTTCAAAAAACCAGCTCCTCGTTTGGCTGATTTTTTGTAATGTTTTTCTTGATTCAATCCTGTTGATTTCTTCTCTGATTTTAATTATTTCTCTTCTCCTACTAGATTTGGGTCTGGTTTGCTGTAGGTTTTCTAGATCCTTGAGGTGAATTGAAAGCTCATCTATTTGGTGCCTTTCCAATTTCTTGATGTAGGCGCCTATTGATATAAACTTTCCTCTTAACACTGCTTTTGCTGCGTCCCATAAGTTTTGGTATGTTGTGCAGTTATCCTCATTTACTTCCAGAAAGTTTTTGATTTCTCTTTTGATTTCTTCTATGACCCATTGTTCATTCAGGAGCATGTTGTTCAATCTCCATGTGTTTGCGTATGCTCTAGGGATTCCTGAGTTGCTAATTTCCAACTTCATTCCTTTATGGTCTGAGAAGCTGCATGGTATGATTCTAATTCTTTTGAATTTGCTGAGACTTGCTTTATGGCCTAGTATGTGGTCAATCCTAGAGAAGGTTCCATGTACTGCTGAGAAGAATGTAAAATCTTATCTGTAGGATTGAAAGTTCTGTATATATCTGTTAGATCCATTTGGGCTGTAGTGTCGTTTAAATCTGTATCCTTGTTGATGTTCTGTCCTATTGATCTATTTCTGAGAGTGGAGTATTGAAGTCTCCCAGTACTATTGTATTGGGGTCTAAGTCTCCCTTTAAGTCCGTTAATAAATCTTTTAGATAAACTGGTGCCCTGTAGTTAGGTGCATATACATTGATAATTGTTATATCTTCTTGTTGTATTGATCCCTTAATCATTATATAGTGCCCCTCTTTGTCTCTCTTAACAGTTTTTGTGGTAAAGTTTATGTTGTCCGATATTAATATGGCTATGCCCGCTCTTTTTTCATTTCTGTTGGCATGGTATATCTTTTTCCAGCCTTTCACTTTCAGTCTGTATGGATCTTTGTTGGAAAGATGTGTTTCTTGTAAGCAGCAAATAGATGGGTTTTGTTCCTTAACCCAATCAGCCAATCGGTGTCTTTTAACTGGACAGTTCAGGCCATTCACGTTCAATGTGACTAATGATAAGTGGTAACTTTGCCCTGCCATTTGCCAAAGATAAGTTCTAATATATGCTTTGAATTCCCTGTGATCTTTTGCTGTGAGGTTTCCTTCCTTGGTTTCCTTCCTTTACCTTCTTTCATATTGATGACCGTGTTTCTGTGTTTCTGTGTGTAACACATCTTTAAGCATCTTTTGCAGGGTTGGACGAGTGGCAACAAATTCTTTCAATTTCTGTTTGCTATGAAAAGTCTTTATTTCACCTTCATTCACAAATGATAGCTTTGCAGGATATAATATTCTGGGCTGGCAGTTGTTCTCTCTTAGTACCTGGGCTATATCTCGCCATTCCCTCCTAGCTTGTAGAGTTTCTGATGAGAAGTCAGCTGTGAGTCTGATTGGAGATCCTCTGAGAGTAATCTGACGTTTCTCTCTTGCACACTTTAGGATCTTTTCTTTATGTTTCACTGTGGAGAGTTTAATTACTACGTGTCGTGGTGAGGATCTCTTTTGGTCGTGTTTATTAGGGGTTCTGTGAGCTTCCTGTACTAGGATTTCTCTGTCCTTCTCCAAACCTGGGAAATTTTCTGCTAATATCTCACTAAAAAGGCCTTCTAATCCTTTCTCCCTCTCCATGCCTTCAGGAACTCCTAGAACCCGAATGTTGGTTTTTTTAATAGTATCCTGAAGATTCCCGACAATATGTTTTAGGTTTCTAATTTCCTCGTCTTTTCTTTGGTCTGACTGTATCCTTTCCTGTTCTCTGTCTTCTAAGTCCGATATTCTCTCTTCTGCTTCCCCCATTCTGTTTGTAAGGCTCTCTATTGTGTTTTTCATTTGATCTATTGAATTCTTCACTTCAGTCACTATCCCAGTTTCCTGTTGTACTAGTTGTTTCGTTTCATTTTGATTCCTCCTTAATATTTCATTTTCACGCGAGAGATTTTCTATCTTGTCCATTAAGGATTTCTGTAGTTCAAGAATTTGTTTTTGAGAACTTCTTAATGTTCTTATCAATTTTTTGAGATCTGCTTCTTGCATTTCTTCTATGTCATCATCTTCATAATCTTGAATTGGGGTGTCTTTGTCATTTGAGGGCGTCATGGTGACTTCCTTGTTTTTATTACCTTGGTTTTTGCGTTTGTTATTTGGCATATTGGAGATATTTGGTTTCTTCACTGTGGTGCTTTTTCTTGTTATACTATGACTCTAGATTAAGTGGACTATCTGTTTTTGATGGAGCCTTAGGGCTTGAGATGGGTGTGGCCTGAGAGCTCTGTTTGGTGTGCCAAAGGTGACACTCCCAGGTTAGGTGTGGTAAATCTCTCTCTCTTTCTTTTTTTTTTGATTCAAAAGGGAAGTAATTCCGCACAGCTGAACGAAGTTGGAGGTAGTTAGCAGGCAAATGATATACCCACAGGAGCCGGGGATCGGAAGCTCATTCCCAAGGACCACACAGGGAATCTGTTCGGCCCTCAGAGTGGGCTCAAATTCTCCTTCAGTATCCCACTGGGTTGCCAAATTTACGGAATTGTAGCGTCCTTGGAGAGTGCTCACGTGAATTCCGTGAGTTCTCTCCCCCACCGTCTCTGTTTTCACAGTCTCAGTTCAGTAGCACCACAAATTTACTAGGTCCTAATCTCCTGTTAATTCGCCCCGCCCAGAGTCAGGTTTTTCTGCTAGGCTCAGGGCCGGTGCAGACCTGAGGTCGCTCTGCTTATGATGTATGTCCAAGATGGCGCCTGCTCTTTGTCTTGCTCGCCCTTGAGAGGTGAGCGGAGAGAGAGAAACCCGTGTCCGTACCAGTCACCTTTTTTTTTTTCTCTCTCTCTCTCTCTCTTCCAGTTAGCCTGGTGAACTCCCCCCGCCCCCCCGGGGGTCGTTCCCTCTAGTCTCCTCTCTCGGCTTGCCTGCCGGTGTCTCGGGCTATTGAGGTTCGGCTCACCTCGCGTTCCAGCGCTGGTGTGTTGAGTCTGCCGCTGGTGTCCCGAACTGTGGGCTCCCACGCTCTCCACGCAGGTCCGCTGTGAATCATGTGTTCCGGAAGAGTTTCTTCTGCTGTTTCCTCCCCTACTCTTCCTTGAACCTGCAGTATCTCCACTTTTATTAAACTATCTCTCCCCAGACTATCAGTGTGCTCCCTTCCTATTCCACCATCTTGCCTCCTCCTCTCATTTGTTTTGAGATTTTAAGAACAGTGTTTACCAGTTGTGAAGACTTGGATAATATTTACAGATATAAATTCAATTGCTTTAGGGTTTTTTTTTTTTTTTTTTTGCTTTTTTGTTTAGGTTTTGATGTTTTTTTGAAGGAAGGAATGATGGGAAGAATTTAATAGTAATTTTGACCTAATGGCAGAATATTAGAACCAGAAAAGTTAATGTGGTTTTTGTGTAAAAAACTGTATAAATACAGGATTTTGGAAATTCTGCTAAGAATTGAATCCAAGTAAAAGTCATAAAATAAAGACTGAAAAGACAGTTTAAACCATATTAAAAAAAAATAGATTTGAGAGAAGAGAGATTAATCATTATTACTTACAAGTAGGGCCCATTTCAAGTACCTTAGAAATATATTTTACTTATGAAATGAAGTAACTATACAGCCTTATCCCCTGCATTCATTAACCTTCCAAACCATTGATAGTGCCTAGGATGCTGTCTGTTGCATTTGTATGGCATACCTTCCATACCGTGACATTACCTGTTCAACATCTGCACATTTGTCAGCTGCCCCACTCTATGAAAGTAATTTCTAAATCCATTAAACAGAGTTCTTGCTCCTTTTTATACTTTGTTATACTATGTAATTTCTATTTTTTACAAATTCCTCAAAGAGGAAAAAATTGTTGTGGTCATTTTTGTATTCCAAATTGTAGTACATTGCCTCAACCATTCTTTAGAACATAATAGATACTCATGTAAAATTAATTACATGCTACATGATCCTGATCTATTTCTGCAAATCCCTGGAGTACTTTTGCTATGCAATTTTAGGTAGCCTTTCTGTGATTGAAAGTATGAAGGCTGTGTCTTTTTAAAAACACTTGCTGGAGCTGGTGCTGTGACACAACAGGTTAAGCATGGCCTACAGTGCTGGTTTTCCTTATGGGAGCCAGTTCAATTCCTGGCTGCTCTACTTCCAGTTCAGCTCCCTGCTAATATGCCTGGGAAAGCAGTAGAAATTGGCCCAAGTCCCTGGGCCCCTGCACCTATATGGGAGACCTGGATGAAGCTCTTAGCTCCTGGCTTTGGCCTGGCTCCGCCCCGGTCATTGCAGCCATTTGTGAAGTAAACTCCTCTCTCTCTCTCTAACTCTGCCTTCCAAATAAATAAATCTTACAAAAAAATAGGGAGAGATTTCCAGTTAAAACTTTGAAGTAATGCATATAGACCTACTTCCTAGTTAGGATTAATTGATATTATTTTAACAGCAAAATTAAATCATAAATATTTAGTAATAGTACTTTCATAAATTTGAAAATAACGCATCAACTGTTTATCAACATCTGAGTAAAAATAATGAAATTATCTAATTTTTATTTCTTGTCAAAACACTTTGTTTTGATGTGAACTATTTCTAAGACATGCTAGAAGTTCTTGATCCTAGTGAGCAACATTATCAGCTTAATATTTCATGACCTGGACCTGTATGGGATATTTTACCTTTTCCTGAATTAGTTATTACTGAATTAGAGTTTCTACCATAGTCAATGTTATTTTGAAGAACATAATCTATAAATGCAGTCACTTAACTAAAGAAAATCTGATCATGGCAGTACCGAACACAAAATAGTTCTTTTTAGTTGTAATGTCTTACTATGTATTTTAGAATGTGCATCTAAAATCATGTATTCTATACTCAGAATCATAAATATAATTAATAAAATCCATTATGAAGTTATCGTCTGCAGAGATGAATTAAATAAACTTTGTTAAAGATTTGCTTATTTATTTGAAAGTCAAAGTCACAAAGAGAGAGAGAGGGAGAGACAGAGAGAGAGAGATCGGAATTCCATCCACTGGTTCTCTCCCCAAATGGCCACAACAGATGGATCTGTGCCAGACGGAAGCCAGGAGCTGAGCTTCTTCCAGGTCTCCCACATCTCTACAGGGGCTCAAGGACTTAGGTCATCTTCACTGCTTTCCCAAGTGCATTAGCAGGGAGCTGGATTGGAAGTGGAGCAGTCAGGAGACAAACCAGCACCCATGTGGGATACCAGCATCACAGGTGGCGACTTTACCTGCTATGCCACAATGCCATCCCATAATAAACTTTTTTAAAAGGTGCTTTACAAAAATCAGTGTCTGCATCCTGAACTGAGTTTTTCTTCTGTATCTTCACTGTTAGTGTCGAACCTCTGTTCCTTATTACAGAAGCCTATGTCTTCATACTTGCTCTAGGATTCTCAGGACTTTTCTACTTTGATGTTATTCCCCCTTTCTACCATATTATCAGTCTTTCTCCCTACTGTATCATTCCTATCTCATGTAGACTTATAAAAAAATCTCCCATGTTTGGGAGGAGGGAGCAATTTCTCCTTTTCTCCATATTTCTTGCCAGCTATCTCCATACTTAGCCAATCTCTATACTTTTTGTAGCTCGACTCTTTGTTTTATGTTATGTTCACTTCCTCACCTCACATTCATTGTTGTACTCACTTTTACCCTCCCTTCATGGTCTGTACTCAGATCAGGGTTGCCAGTAACCTCCTTGTGGTGACATCCAACGAAATATTTTGTGCTTAGCTTTCATGACCCAAGCAGTGTTTGACAGTGTTACCTACTCCTACCTCAAAACAAGCCCTTCTTTTTGTTTATAACCCCATACTTTGTTGCATCATTTTTCTCACAGTCCTTATTGTTTCTTCTCTGTCTCCTTTGATGAAATTCAACAAGAACACCTAAACTGGGGAATCAAACAATTAGTTCTTTCTACTGGGGTGAGTATGAAAAGGAAGGAGCTGACTTGACAAGCCTGAAACAGTATTTAGAAATTCTGTATCTCATAGAAGATAATTAGGCTTGCAGGTGAGATTTAACAAACTTTGAAGAAAGTGGGAGGCTATCTGGCAAATGATGACTGATAATTTTGATGCATAAATATGCTGAGGAAGTTAAATTTCAAAGAGTATTAAGCAAACATTTCATTTTTGTGGTATGAATAAGATAGTAAGATATAATAGAGATTATTTTTAAAACCAGGTTAATGGAAACTTTGGAAGCAATAGTGAGATTTGAAGGTAAAGTAGAAAGTGACTCCTGTTTAATTGCAGTCTGATTTTACAGACAGGAGAATAACAAACTTGTAGATTTATCTTTAGTCTCCATGAAAGTAAAACCAGTGTTCTTATCACTTGGCCTCTGCTTGCAGCAGGATTTAGGGAACAAGGTTGGTATTTGCACTTGAGGAGTTGGGAGAGGTAATTTCACCTCCTCCTGGTGGGCATCAGAGAATTCTGTTAGAATGAAGTCACGTGGAAATCAGGATTCTCGGGCCAGCGCCGCGGCTCACTAGGCTAATCCTCTGCCTTGCGGCACCGGCACACCAGGTTCTAGTCCAGGTCGGGGCGCCGGATTCTGTCCCGGTTGCCCCTCTTCCAGGCCAGCTCTCTGCTATGGCCCAGGAGTGCAGTGGAGGATGGCCCAAGTGCTTGGGCCCTGCACCTGCATGGGAGACCAGGAGGAGCACCTGGCTCCTGGTTTCGGATCAGCGCAATGCACCAGCCGGGGCGGCCATTGGAGGGTGAACCAACGGCAAAAGGAAGACCTTTCTCTCTGTCTCTCTCTCTCACTGTCCACTCTGCCTGTCAAAAAATAAATAATAAATAATAAATCAGAATTCTCTGTAAGATGCAATGGCAATGTGAGTTTCTTGACCAACTTTGCTGCTTCTATATGATGGGGGGGATACATATTTTCACTAAGAAAGATTGTCAGTAACTTCTTTTATATTTTTTAAACTTTCAATAACAGAATCTTTCAAGGAGGTAAGTACATCAGCCTGCTCACACATTTTCCTCATTGGATAATTATCTCACTATTCTTTTCATAAGTGGGAGAAATATTCTTAGAATTAACAGGGGCACTAATCATACATTTCCAGGATTTCTTGAAGGGAAATTAAAACCCGCTGTTTCTGCATGATTGGGAGAAGGACTTAATGAAAACCTATTTAAAAATAAATTGAAAATGGAAGTCCAAAGTAGAAAGTATGTTTTGTTTCCTGAAACAAAATCCACTAGGATATTGATGTATGAAATAGGGGGAAGAGGATGATGAGGGGGCAGGAGTTGGGGAGCCTTTAAGAGGAACCAGAGGGGCCTGTGCCGTGGTCTAACAGGTGAAGCCACCACCTGCAGTGCCAGCATCCCATATGGGCGCCAGTTTGGGTCCCAGCTGCTCTACTTCCAATCCAGTTCTCTGCTATGGCCTAGGAAAGCAGTGGAAGATGGCCCAAGTCCTTGGGCCCCTGCACCCATGTGGGAGACCTGGAAGAAACACCTGGCTCCTGGTTTCAGATCGGCGCAGCTCGCTCGCTCGCTTGCTCTCTCTCTCTCTCTTCCTCTTTTTCTCTCTCTGGTAACTCTGACTTTCAAATAAATACATACATACATATATACACACATACATACATACACACATACATACATAAATAAATAAGGAACCAGAAGCAATAAATGACTATAAGCATGGATAACACATTCATGGATAGCATTCATTTCACATGAGATGAGAGCTGATGGAAATAAAAAGTGTACACTGTGTAGGGACCAGCATTGTGGGTCAAGTTGAGTAAAGCTGCTGCCCATGACAATAGCATCTCAAGTGGGTGCCAATTAATGTTCTGGCTGCTACACTTCTGACCAGCTCCCTGATAATGGTCTCAGAAAAGCAGCAGAAAGTGGCCCAAGTGTTGGGGCCCCTGCCACCACATAGGAAACCTGGAGGAAGCTCCTGGCTCCTGGCTCCAGCTTAGTCCATCCCTGGCCATTGTGGTCATCTGGGGAGTAAACCAGCAGATGGAAGATCTCTCTTTACTTCTCTTTCTGTAACTCTTATTTTCAAATAACTTCTTTTAAAAAAAGAGTACATACGTAGCTACAGGAAGAAATTCAATTTACCTTTGTACTATTCAGACGAAAGTATGTAAAGGCCTGCCAGGGAAATTAGGACTACATGATATAGCTTAATGATGACAAGAAAATTAAGCGACTTGACAAGGAAAAGATGAGGCAGATGGCAGAGCCGCGTGATTATGAAAAGTTAAAAGTGTGATGAAAGGGAAAGGTAAGGGTGAAGCAGACCCAGTGTCTCCCCATTTGTCCAAGTGCTCGCTTCCTTTGGCTCTGTGGACTTGCCTTTTATTTCACTTCAGCCAGGTCTCAACCCTGATCCTTCACTTTCACCTTCTCCGCCCCTCCAGCATACCTGCTTTTCCAGAAACACTGCAGCTGAGGGAAGAAGGGAAGCTTCCACAGCTGAATATATGGAACCTCATGTACCCCGTAGGCTGTAGATGTATTCACAACCTACTCCATCTGTAAAATATAGTAGAGTCTACTTCAGGGAGTGACACACGTAAAGTTTCTAGTGCAGTCCCTGAGGTAAGTGTCAGTAAAGCATCTCTTCTTACTAACAAACCCATGCACCTCAAGTTCTCTTGGTTTCTCTGAAACCACACTGTCCTGGTTCTCTGTGCCTCTCTTTCCATCACTGTCTCTCTCCCTTCTGCCCTGAACATCAGTCTTCCTGGAATCTTGCTCCTCACTTACTGCTCTTCCTCAGCCTCTTTGGTGTTAGCATCCTTGAGATGACTCCAAAACTCTGTCAGTATCACCAGCCAAGTTACTGTCCTGAGCCTCAGACTTCACTCTGCACAAAACAGGTGCCAGAGAGCTGCTTGAGCCTGTCAGTTACCTCGAAGTTAACATATCCCAAACTGCACTCACTGTCACCATCTTCCTTCTAAGCTAGCTCATTCTATAGTCTTGACCTCATTTGATAGTAACACCTCTCACCCAGCTCACCCAAACCCAGGAAATATATTGTAACCTCCCCTACCATCCTTCACATGGAATCAAACACAAAGTCTTTACAGATTTGTTCCTAAATATTGAATTCATCTTCTCTTTTCTCTTCCTGTAGAAAACTTAATCATGTAATAGACAAAATCTAACCCCCTTAGCCTTTAAGCCTTTTGTGGCCCATGCCTTACATAAACTTCCCTTCTGTCTTCTCATAACCATTCTACACACACTGTGCTACACACAGTGTGCTATGTCTGCTCATGTTTGTGTGCATTGCACAAACTGTTCACCTTGCCTGTGCTATTCTGTCTCCTATTCTATTTTTTATTATATTTTTAAAAGATTTTTTTTTTAGTTACAGAGTGGGAGAGATGGGGAGAGGGAGAGGGAGAATGAGAGAGAGAGAAATCTTCCATCTATTGGTTCACTCCCCAGATGGCCAGGCAGGAGCCAGGAACTTCTTCCACATCTCCTACATGAGTATCAGGGGCCCAGGCACTTGGGCCATCTTCTGCCTCTTTTCCCAGCCATTAACAAGGAGCTGGATCAGAAGTAGAGCAGCTGGAACACAAACCAGTGCCCGTATGGGATGTTAGCATTGCATGCAGTGGCTTTACCCATTGTGGCACAATATGGCCCCTCTCTCTCCTACTTTCTTACCTACCCTATCCTGCTACCCTTCTGGTAGGTTGGATAATTAGCCTTTGCTTCACTTCTATGAACTTTTTTTGACTTCCTCAATAAGAAAGAGTCCCCTTCCCTACTGTATTCTTACTATTTGTGAATACTCTCCAACCATATCTTATTACAGTTGCTTATTTTTTTTAAATATTTATTTATTTACTTGAAAGTCAGATTACACAGAGAAGGAGAGGCAGAGAGAGAGAGGTCTTCCATCCGCTGGTTCACTCCTCAGTTGACCACAACAGCCGTTGCTGTGCCAATCTGAAGCCAGGAGCCAGGAGCTTCTTCAGGGTCTCCCATGCAGGTGCAGGGGCCCAAGAACTTGGTCCATCTTCTAGTGCTTTAACAGGCCACAGCAGAGAGCTGGATCAGAAGTGGAGCAGCCAGGACCCGAACCGGCACCCATATGGGATGCTTGTACTGCAGGTGGCAGCTTTACCCACTACACCACAGTGCCACTCCCATAATTGCTTGTTTATATGTCAGCTACTGACCTCTTAGACTAAGCTAAGACCATATAGAAAAAAAAAAAAATAGTGTAGGCTAGCATTTGACACAGCTGTTAAGATGCCACTTGGGATACCCACATCCATCTCAAAAAGCCCAAGTTTAACTTCTAGCTCTGTTTTCAATTCCAGCTTCCTGCTGATACACATCTTAGGAGGCAACAGGTGATGGATGGTTCAAGTACTTGGGTCCCTGCTACCTATATGGGAGACCTCACTAACTTCTTTGCTGTTGGTTTCAGTCTGGCCCAACCCCCGCTGTTGCAGGTGTTTGGGAAGCGAACCAGTGAATGGAAGATTTCTATGTGTCTTCTGTTTCACAACCTTTCAGATGAATAAAAATAAGTAAAATTATTGTTAAAAGAAAATGACAACTTAGTATTTGTAAGTACAATAGGAAAACTGTTGAGGAAAAACTTCACAGTTATTTTTAGTTTTTCTCTGAAATGTATGAGCTACAATTTATATTTCTAACTTATAGTAAAAAACACTAATGTGAATTTTTTATAGGAAAGATTAATGCTATATTTAGGTACTTTATTATTTATATTAATGAAGTTATTTGAAGAAAAATGTAAAATTAGTTATATTTGGAACAATTTAAAATATTGTTGTTGTTGTTGTTGTTGTTTAATTTTTGACAGGCAGAATGGACAGAGAGAGAGACAACGAGAAAGGCCTTCCTTTTGCCGTTGATTCACCCTCCAATGGCCGCCGCGGCTGGCACGCTGCGGCCGGCGCATCGCGCTGATCCGAAGCCAGGAGCCAGGGGTTTTTCCTGGTCTCCCGTGCGGGTGCAGGGCCCAAGCACTTGGGCCATCCTCCACTGCACTCCTGGGCCACAACAGAGAGCTGGCCTGGAAGAGGGGCAACTGGGACAGAATCCGGCACCCCGACCGGGACTAGAGCCTGGTGTGCCGGTGCCGCAAGGCAAAGGATTAGCCTATTGAGCCACAGCGCCGGCCTAAAATATTGTTTTACCAGAAATAAGAACCACCAGTATTTGTACTCTGTAAGAACTAAGAAAATATAGTACATTTGTGAGATAAAAAGATAATTGCCTACCATTTGTTATTATAAAAAAGTGAGATGTTTATTATATATATTTTAAAGACTTATTGAAAGGCATAATTACAGAGAGACAGAGGCAGAGAGAGATAAAGAGAGAGAGAGAGGAAGAGTTACACAGAGAGAGAAGGAGAGGCAGAGAAAGGTCTTCCATCCTCTGGTTCACTCCCGAAATGACTGCAACGGCCGGAGCTGTGCCAATCCAAAGCCAGGAACCAGGAGCTTATTCTGGGCCTCCCACTCAGGTGCCGGGGCCCAAGAACCTAGGCTATCTTCTACTGCTTTCCTAGGCCTTAGCAGAGAGCTGGATCTGAAGTGGATCAACCAGGACTCAAACCGGCACCCATATGGGGATGCTGGAATTACAGGCAATGGCTTTACCCCAGCTCCGCCACAGCACCGGCCCCTGTGTATTTTTTAAACTGAGTAGAATTTTCAGTGGAACAGCAATCTCAAGGACACACTGAATATAAATTATAAGGTATTTTGTAGGACACATATTATGATAGATAGGATAATCTAACTTATGTGGGGAACAAGTTCTCAAAATTGAATGTAATAGTAGCATACATTTTAGGATGGTTCCATCTTAAAAATATTTCTAAAGAAGCATAGTGTGTTAGTCAGCCTTTCACCACTATAACCAAGTACCAGAACAGGCTAAATATGAAGAAAAAGAGGGTTTTTTTTAAGTTTCTTTTATTTATTTGAAAGAGCAGAGTAAGTGAGCGAGAGAGCTATCTTCCGTCCACTGGTTCACTCTCCCAGTTCCTGCAACAGCCAGGGCTGGGTCAGCTAGAAGGCAGGAGCCGGGATCTCCATCCATGTCTCTAACATGAGTGACAGGAGCCCAAGTAATTGAGTCATCATTTACTGCCTCTCGGGTACTCTAACATGGGATATAAGCATCCCAAGTTGCAGCTTAACTAACCACAGCACCACAGTACCCACTCCAAAAGTGCTGTGTTTATCTCATGGTTTTGGAGATTGAAGGGCATGGTGTCTGCATCATGCTGCATCAGCTCAGTTCTACTGTGGCTATTAAGGTGACTAAGTGGTGGTTACTGGAGTGCGTGCAAAAGAAGAATCACATCTGAACAGGAGGCAGAGAGCTGGATGGGCCCAGGCATCCTCCATTTATGCAGCCCTTGTGTGAGATCTCAGTTAGTCACACAGGAGCTGCCTTCTGAAAGCACTCCCCCAGTGACCTAAGACCCTCTTACTAGGCCCTATTTCTTAAAGGTCCCACCACCTCCCAGTACCAGCAACCTAGGGACCAAGTATTTAATCACATGAACCTTTGGAGGGGACACTGTTAAACCAAAGACAAAACATAGCACATAGTACTGAACAGAATTCATTCATTTATTCGTGGGCTTTGAAGATGCTATAACAAATTTTTAAATAAAAATTATTTAAAATATTTTCCTATTTATCATGTAATTTTGAACGACTACCCTTTGACAATATGTATTTTATAATTAAATATAATGTACATGTTAGCCTATTTCTCCTATAATTATTCTAACTTGTTTTTCTTTAAAAGCATTTTCAGAGGGCAGATGCCTAGAATGCTGTTATAGAACCATATTGTTTGTTTATAATCTATCTTGTCAGTGTGGGGTGCTATTTTTACCCTGCCTCAACTCTGTTTATTCAAGATTTATTTTAAGTCAGCATTTCAAAGAAAGGCATTGGAATTTTTTTTTTTTTTTTCAAAACGTTTCCCTTGCATAAAGGACATGTACCTGTATCTAAAGTCTCCTTTTGGCACCAAGCCCAGTACAGTCTAGCAGTTTGGCCATTTCTTCACATTGCTGTATTCCTTTGAAAATTAGAAAAATGCTGTCCTCCACTTCTTTGAGGCTGCTTCTTTGATCCTTCAGCTAACATTAGAGCACTTCTTCCAGGTACAAGATAAGGCAAAACACATTTAATGTATTCTTTAACATAAACATTGCGTAGTTTTATGGAAAATTTAACTATTAAAGAGAAGTATACCTGCTCCAAAATAAAAAAACAAGGTGGTGAAGCAAAAAAAAAAAGTCATTAAAAACATTTAGAATAACTAAAATATTAAAGCAAGGGGCCAGTGATGTGCAAAGCAGATTAAGCCAGCATCCCACATCGGTATTCCAGTTCAAGTACTGGCTCCTCTGCATTTTAGCAGGTGTTCCTGCTAATGCACCCAAGAAGGCAGTAGAAGATATCCCAAATACTTGGGCCCCTGCTACTCATGTGGGAGAGCAGGAGGAGTTCCTAGCTTCTGGTTTGGCCTGGCTGATATGGCTGTTGCAGCCAATTGGGGAGTGAACCAACATATAGAATATCTCTCTCTCTCTCTCTCTCTCTATCCCTCCCTCCCTCTCTCTCTCTCTCTCTCTCTCTCTGTGTGTGTGTGTGTGTCTGTCTCTGTTGCTCTTTTTAAATAAATAGATCTTCCAAAATATTAAGTATTAAATCATACAGATGTAAAATCCTCACTTGCCTTACTGTGAACCACTTTTGATCCTGAATCTGCTTTCTTTAATTGGGAGATGTTAAAGTATAAAAGGATAAATACATTCCCACTGCCAGTAATCTCAGACCTTGATTCCTTCCATCTGGAACACCATGGTGGCTTCTTTCCCATTGCTTCTTCCATATCAACAATATCTAAGATGAACAGTCACACTTTAAGTGTTACATTCAGCTCTATCTATCTTATGGGTCTTTCTCACTTATACCACCTCTGTTTAATTAAAACTTTTATGTGTAATTTCAATACTACTTTTGGAATTACTTCTTCTACACCAGCTCTGATCACCTAATCTCTAGAAATGATTTTCTAAGTTCCTGTAACCCTTACTATCAGTGTCTCTTTCTGGTACCTATCATTTTTTTATTTGACAGGTAGAGTTATAGACAGTGAGAGAGAGAGACAGACAGAAAGGCCAAATGGCTGCTATGGCTGCTATGGCCAGCGCTGCACTGATCCCAAGCCAGGAGCCAGGTGCTTCCTTCCGGTCTCCCGTGCGGGTGCAGGGGCCCAAGTACTTGGGCCATCCTCCACTGCCTTCCCAAGCCACAGCAGAGAGCTGGACTGGAAGAGGAGCAACCAGGACTAGAACCCGGTGCCCATATGGAATGCTGGCGCCCCAGGCAGAGGATTAACCAAGTGAGCCACGGCGCCGGCCCTGGTATCTATCATTTTCTATAAACATTTGCATTTTGTTTTGCTAAAAGTATGCAACACCATCTATGAAGAGTTCTTGCCAAAAATTACTTCTGGATCTAAGTGCCAATTTTTAGAAAGTATAGGCATTAGAGAAACCTCTGAAATAAGACCAGAGAGATACAGTCATCAGATTTTTTTCTAGATTTTTAGAAACTTTAAAGTATAAATGACCAGCTTCTTCAACAATTAAATTGAAGTTAGGGGCAGTGGGGTGAGAGGGCAGGGGATCAGGGTAAGAGACAGAGGAAAGGCTATAAATTAAAAGAGATTTAAGACACAACAAAAAAAGAAAAAATAAAAATTTGGCTTTATCAAAATAAGAACTTTTTTTAAAAGATTTATTTATTTGAAAGAGTTACACACAGAAAGGAGAGGCAGAGAGAGAGAGAGAGGTTTTCCATCCACTGGCTCACTCTCCAATTGACTGCAATGGCTGGAGCTATACTGATCCAAAGCCAGGATCCAGAAGCTTCTTCTGAGTCTCCCACATGGGTGCAGGGGCCCAAGAACGTGGACCATCCTCCACTGTTTTCCCAGGCCAAAGCAGAGAGCTGGATTTGAAGTGGAGCAGCCGGGACTCAAACTGGCGCCCATATGGGATGCTGGCACTACATAGCTTTACCTGCTATGCCACAGCGCCAGCCCCCAAAATAAGAACTCTTGTGAATCAGAGAACACTATTGAGAGACTGAAAATGCAACCCACAGATTGGGAGAAAATATTTTCCAATCATATATGTGATAAGGGATTACTATCCAAAATATATAAAGAACTGTGACAACAACAATAAAATGTACATGGGCAAAAAGACTCAGATATTTCTCCAAAGAAGATAATACAGATGGCTAAAAAGTACATGAGAATGTGCTCAACATTACTAGTCATTAGAAAAATGCAAATGAAAACCACAATGAAATACCACTTTATACCCATTCTGATGGCTATTTTAAAAAATCAGAATATAATAAACCTTGAGGATGTAGAGAAATTGAGAACCGTGGTGCACTGCTGATGGGAAAGCAAAATGTTGTAGCTGACATGGAATATGTCATAGTACCATTTCTGGCTGTATACCCAGAAAATTGAAAACAATTACTCAGATATTTGGACACCAGTGTTTGTAGCTGCATCATCTACAGTAGCCACATGGTCAAAATAGACCAAGTGTCCATCAGCAGGTGAGTAAATAAGCAAAATATGCCATAAATGGAATATGATTCAACCCTAAAAAGGAAGCAAATGATGACACGTGCTGCCATATGAATGAACCTTGAAGACATGCTGAAAAAAATAAGCCTGTCACAAAAGGAGAAACCGTGTACAATGCTACTTATTTAAAGTACCTAGAGTAGACATTCATAGACAGAAAGTAGATGTTACAGGAACTGGCAGCAGGGAGGAAATTGGGAGTTAGTGTTTAATGTATACAGGTGTGTCAGTTTGGAATGATGAAAAAGTTCTACTGATATGCAACAGTATGAATATACTTAATACAATTGTACCATACATTTAAAAATGGTTAAAGTCATAAATTTTATGTTATGTATTTTTTGCAAGGAAAACCCAGGTGAATTAAGAGTTCTATCCATCATGGGAAAGGGAGCAGGAGATGGGAGAGGTGCGAGTGGGAGGGAAATTATGGGGGGGGGGGGGGGAAGCCAATGTAATCCATAAACTGTACTTTGGAAATTTATATTTACTAAATAAAAAAAGAAGAGAAAAAAGAGTTCTATCCATCAAGTGCAACACGGGAATTTCAGATCCTCATCTGATCTCCTTTTAAAAAAAATAGATTTATTTATTTACTTCAGAGGCATATTTACAGAGAGGGAGAGACATAGAGAGAGGTCCTCCATCCTCTGGTTCACTCCCCAAATGGCCTCAATGGCCAGAGCTGAGTTGATCCAGAGCCAGGAGCCTCTCCCAGAGCTCACATGCAGGTATAGGGGTCCAAGCTCTCAGACCACCACCAGCAGAGAGCTGGATTGGAAGTGGAGCAGCCAAGACTCAGACTGGCACACGTATGGAATGCCAGTGCCACAGTCAGATGCTTAACCTACTGTGCTACAGTGCCAGCCCTCATCTGATCACCTTTAAAAATATTTTCTGAAACAGGCAATTGGTAATACTAATTTAAATTTGAAGATGATGAATTATCATTGATAATTGTGTTTGAGAGGAAGGATAACAGTCCTTATAGAGGGTTTACCCTGAAACTTTTACAATGAAATGATGTAATACATGGGATTTGTTTCAAAATAATCCAAAATAAATGGGAGGGGGTACTGAAAAGTATTATAGATAAAACAAGACTTGCCATGAGTTGGTGGTTATTGGAGCTACTTTCATTGACTTTTTATTTAATATAATTATATATAATTATTCATTATATTCTGTGTATATTACTAGGGATTTTCATGATAAAATGTTTTTAATTATTACTTGTACATTTTGCAATTATATCAAACTTAAGATCCTTAGAAGAATTTTTTTTGGCCGGCGCCATGGCTCACTAGGCTAATACTCCACTTGCGGCGCCAGCACCCCGGGTTCTAGTCCCAGTTGGGGCACTGGATTCTGTCCTGGTTGCTCCTCTTCCAGTCCAGCTCTCTGCTGTGGCCTGGGAAGGCAGTGAAAGATGGCCCAAATGCTTGGGCCCTGCACCCGCATGGGAGACCAGGAGGAAGCACCTGGCTCCTGGCTTTGGATCAGCGCATGCTGGCCGCAGCGGCCATTGGAGGGTGAACCAACGGAAAGGAAGACCTTTCTCTCTATCTCTCTCTCTCTCTCTCTCTAACTCTGCCTGTCAAAAAAAAAAAAAAGTTTTTTTTAATTACCAAGAAATCATGATTTTATAAGATGCTGTTGCTGTATTTATTGTGATTCTTTTAATTGCTAAAAAAAAAAAAAGAGAAAAGAAACTTGACACAATCTACTTGAGCAAGAAAGTTAGTTTATTTATTGACCAAACATAGAGTATCACACTCAACTTAATGCAATCACCAATATCCATTTTTCAGGCCTGCCAATATAAGACTCTATTCTCAGGCTCTAAATACTGGCTTCCTGGCAGTTCCAAACACTTTCATCATGGCTTTACATTCCTATGTGTAACATTCTCACATCATCAGTGCCCAGCACCAGAGAAAACAAGGTAGTCAGTGAGCATTCTCAACAGAATCTACAATATCACATTCGGTGGCCCAGCTTAGGTTATCACCCATCTTTCAACCAGACCCTGGAGCCAAAGTAATGACACCTGTTGAATAGATTGAACTCCTTGTCTGTCCTTTCGTTAGTTCTACAGAGAACACAATGATTGGCTTTGATCAATCAGGATCCACCTCCAGAGGTGAAAGTAGAGTCATCATACCCAAACTTTTTACACATAAGAATGGAGAAGGGGGGCTGGCTCTGTTGCGTAGTGGGTAAAGCCAATGCATGCAGTGCCAGCATTCCATCTTGGCGCCGGTTTGAGACCTGGCTGCTCCACTTCTGATCCAGCTCTCTGCTATGGCCTGAGAAAGCAGTAGAATTTGGCCCAAGTCCTTGGGCCCCTGCACCCACATGGGAGACCTGGAAGAAGCTCCTGGATCCTGGCTTCAGAGCAGCACAACTCCAACCGTTGCAGCCAATAGGGGAGTGAACCAACACATGGAAGACCTATCTCTCTCTCTCTGTCTTTCTCTCTCTCTCCCCGCCTCTCCTTCTCTCTGTGTGTAACTCTAACTTTCAAATAAACAATTCTTAAAAAAAAAAAAAATGGAGAAGGATGATTTTCTTTTTTTTTTTTAAGCTGACATAAGGAATTTATTTCGTAGAAAAGTAACATCTAGAGAAAGCCACAGGCAGCCCTAGTATTTCTACAGTACTATATATAAAATGACAAATGAAAATTTCTCACAAAGACAACACTGGAAGATACCAAAGCACTTTTTAAATCTAAGAATTCAAATTTTACTCAGAATGGTTTTACTCCTAACATAGATCCAAGTTTTAATACTCTGACATTTTGTAAACCTGTTAGGCAGTATACCCAATTATATACCATTTGGCAATATTCAACTTGGTGATCACTAAATCTGGTAATATAAAGACTTACTCATTATACTCATCTGGTATATCTCCACACAAATATTTTTAAATTCCAATATCTTTTTCAACTAGTAAACTGTTTGAATTATTTAAATATATTTAGATTTTTCTAGATAAAAACTAAGTTTTCTACACTTAACACAAAATCAAATGTACAACAAAATGTGGTAAGTGCTCACTGTGTTTTACAGGAATATTAATACTCTTACACAACGTTTATTTGCCTTTTTTTTTTACTTAATCTAAAAAATGCTCCCTATACACTGTAGCCAATTCTGTGATTTTTTTAAAAGAAATTTACACCTCCTAAATTCTCTGATTCTTCTTTCTTCCTTTTCTGGTACCTTAAATTCAGTATGAGCTTTACTGGTATCTCGCTGTTCATGTACATTCTTGATTTTTTTTTTTTTTTTTTGACAGGCAGAGTGGACAGTGAGAGAGAGAGACAGAGAGAAAGGTCTTCCTTTGCCATTGGTTCACCCTCCAATGGCCGCCGCGGCCAGTGCGCTGCGGCCGGCGCACCGCGCTGATCCGATGGCAGGAGCCAGGAGCCAGGTGCTTTTCCTGGTCTCCCATGGGGTGCAGGGCCCAAGCACCTGGGCCATCCTCCACTGCACTCCCTGGCCACAGCAGAGAGCTGGCCTGGAAGAGGGGCAACCGGGACAGAATCCGGCGCCCCGACCGGGACTAGAACCCGGTGTGCCGGTGCCGCTAGGTGGAGGATTAGCCTATTGAGCCGCGGCGCCGGCCGAGAAGGATGATTTTCTAAAGGAACATCAAATTACTACTACAAATACTTTATTACTACATTTTAAATCATATCATTTGACTTTTGGTATATACTCAATCTGTGTTACGCTACTGAATTTATGAATTTGCTTCACTTGAATATTGTGAATCATAAAACTTAAGTAGAAAATACGTAAAGTGTCATGCAAATAAATCTTGAGGATACATGTTACTTGCTAGCCAGTATCTATTCTCCCCTATTAGTAAGTATTTTCCAGTAAAACAAAGCCAATATTTTTATCTTTTTTAAAGATTTATTGGGACCAGCACTGTGGCACAGTGGGTTAACGCCCTTGCCTGAAGCGCTGGCATCCCATGTGGGTGCCAATTCTGGTCCCAGCTGCTCCTCTTCCAATCCAGCTCTCTGCTATGTCCTGGGAAAGCAGTAGAGGATGGGCCAAGTCCTTGAGCCCCTGCATCTGTGTGGGAAACCCAGAAGAAGCTCCTGGCTCCTGGCTTCCTTTGGCCATTGCGTCCATCTGGGGAGTGAACCAGCGGATGGAAGACCTCTCTATACCTCTACCTCTCTCTAACTCTATATTTCATTTGAAAGATGGAGTTTCAGAGGCAGAGGGAGAGAGAGGTCTTCCATCTACTGATTCATCCCCAAATGGCCACAACAGCCTGAGATAAGCCAGTCCAAAGCCAGGAGACAGGAGCTTCTTCTGGTCTCCCATGCATGTATAGGGGCCTAAGCACTTGGGACATCTTCTGCTCTTTCCCAGGAGCATTATCAGGGTGCTGGATCAAAAATGGAGCAGCTGGGACTCAAAATGGCACCCACATGGGATGCCGACACTGCAGGCAGCAGCTTTACCTGCTACGCCACAGAGCTGGCCCCAAAACCAGTATTTTTTTTTAACTTTTATTTAATGAATATAAATTTCCAAAGTACGGCTTATGAATTACAATGGCTTCCCCCCCATAACGTCCCTCCCACCCGCAATCCTCCCCTTTCCCATTCCCTCTCCCCTTCCATTCACATGAGGATTCATTTTCGATTCTCTTTATATACAGAAGATCAGTTTAGCATACATTAAGTAAAGATTTCAACAGTTTGCTCCCACACAGAAACATAAAGTGAAAAATAATAGATGATTTTTTTTTAAATGATGATGAAATCAGATCAGACCTATTGTCATGTTTAATCCCAGTGAGAGTCAAGTTGGGAATTGATAATTTCTTCTTTTTTTTTTTTTTTTACAGAAGATCAGTTTAGTATACATTAAGTAAAGATTTCAACAGTTTGCACCCCCATAGAAACACAAAGTAAAATATACTGTTTGAGTACTCGTTATAGCATTAAGCCTCAATGTACAGCACATTAAGGACAGAGATCCTACATGAGGAATAAGTGCACAGTGACTCCTGTTGTTGACTTTACAAATTGACACTCCTGTTTATGGCATCAGTAATCTCCCTATGCACCAGTCATGAGTTTCCAAGGCTATGGAAGCCCCTTGAGTTCTCCGACTCTTATCTTGTTTAGACAAGGTCATAGTCAAAGTGGAGGTTCTCTCCTCCCTTCAGAGAAAGGTACCTCCTTCTTTGAAGACCTGTTCTTTCCACTGGGATCTCACTCACAGATATCTTTCATTTACAAAACCAGTATTTTTAAAGACTTAATATGAGACATTGGCTGATGCCATCGTGGAGACTTAGAAGGCCCATGCGTTGCCACCTGTAAGCTAGACATGCAGAAAGATTAGTGAAACATAATGCAATCAAAGTCTGAAGGCTGAGAACTAGGGGGAATAAATCCCAATCAGAGGACAAAGGATAAAATGAGATGCCCCAGCTTAAACAGTGAGGCATGAAAAAGGGGTTAATTCCTCCTTCCTCCGCTTTTTTGTTTCACTGAGTGTATGATGCCCACCCACACTGGGGAGGGCAGCCTGCTTTACCTCATCTACCAATTTAAATGCTAATCTCAACTGGAGACACCATCATAGACACACAGAGAAATCTGGGAACTCAGTGGCCCAGTCAGGTTAACACTCGAAATTAATAATGATCCCTCCTCACTAGTAATAGTAACCTAATGAGACAGCGTCATTTCAGTATTAGGACTATACTTATAATATTGTTATAAAAATTTTCCACTGTACCTAAGAGAGGCAATTTAAAAATTAAAACATTTTTAATTAGTTGGAGTTTCATTGTTACTACCTCTGTATGATTACTACCATACCATCTAAAGCTTATTTTCAGATATGTTTTTATTTTTATCTCTTTCAGGGCTTATTTCATATACTGAGTATCTTTTCTTGCTTACCATCCTCACTAGTAAGTATCCCACGTATGGAAACTCTCTGTTCTTTTTAAGCAAGATTTTTGTATGTTTGGCATTTATGTCTTTATCATTAAATATATTATTGGTTCTTTGATTTTGTATCTACAAAATGATGGTGTTGGGTTAGATTATCCTCCTTCTACCTCCCATGCAGTATGGCACCTATAACTTTGCCTGCTTAATAAAAGGCTTGTTGAACAGAAGAATTAGAGTTAAATTTTGCCTAGGAATATTAAAAACACTCTGCTTAGACTATACAGAATTTCTGCCCAAAAAGTTTGAAGGTCACACTAAGCCAGTGAGAAACTTTTATAGATTAGAGAAACTAAGGAAACATACCAACCTGCGCAACATGTGTCTTATATTTGATACTAGAATAGAAAAACAGCATTAGTGAAAAAGCATGAAATCCAAACAGAACTGATAGTTTAGTTAATCATGCTATACCAATATTAATGTCTTAGTATTGATAAATATGTTATGGTTATGTAAGATGTTAACATCAGAGAAAGCTGGGTGAAGGGAGTATGGGTGCAACATTTCTGTAGATTCAAAATGATTACAAAATAAAACTCTAAAAAAAAACTGACTCTGAGATAGGGAGGTACAGAATAATAGTCAACATGAAAATGGGTGGATCCTATAAGCATTTATCAAAGCCCCTACTAAAACTAAAGAAATAAATCAAGTTCTCTAATTTTTTTCATTGAACCTCCGAACACTAAATAGCAGAACAACAGCACCGTGGAAGGGTGCTGGACTAGGCAGGGAAAAAGCCTTCATCTTAAATATTAGCCTTTGAAAATTGTTTTCTGGAGAGAATATTCCCTTTGTTGAGGTGCTTATTATATAGTAGTTTATTTCAAAGTTGAAGATCTATCTTCTACAGATAATTTATATTTTATTTTACATTTAAATAATATTCATTTTTCGTTTCATTGCAGAACCCCATAGTGGATTTCATGTTGCTTTTAAAATGCTGGATGCAGATGGTAATGAGATGATTGAGAAAAAGGAATTTTTTAAGGTAAGGAGATACTGGTTCTTTTCACTTTCTCACAAAACATCTGGATGCTTGGGTGATAATTCTACATTTCCATCCAAATCAAAATTCTATTCACTTTACATATGAAATGTCAAAAGTAATTTGTACGTTCAAAAATACTGAGTTTTCTTTAATATTACCTTGAGGAAACCAAAGCATCAGATTCTATAAAGAGAAATAATTGTTTTTTAAAGATTTATTTATTTATTTGAAAAGCAGAATATAGAGAGAAAGAAAGACAAAAGGAGAGCTCTTCCATACACTGATTCATTCCCCAAATTGCTGCAAAGGCCAGTGTTGGACCAGGAAGAAGCCAGGAGCTCAGAGCTTCATCCAGGTCTCTCATGATGGGGGAAGGGGCCCAAGTACTTGGGCCATCTGCTGCTGCTTTCCCAGGCATGTCAGCAGGGATTTGGATCAGAAGTGCAGCAGCCAGGACTCAAATGAGCACCTGTATGGGATGTGGACACTGCAGATGACAGCTCAACCTACTATGCCACAGTGCTGGCCCCAAGAAATAAATTTAAGCATTTAAGTTATTTAGAGTTTTGTTCTTGTTATTTCTGTAAACAGTAATACAGTAAAAATGGCTTTACTGATACATACCCTAAGAATCTGCATTAAAAGATATGTTAAAAAGTATTTTATATAATTTATTATTTATATAAGCTGAACAAATTTCATGCATTTTTATAGACAGATTTAGGAGCATATAGTGATACTCCTAACCTGACCCTGCCTCCCACACTCCCACTCTTCTTCCTTCATTATTCTTTAATTTTTACAATGACATACTTTCAGTTTATTTTATAATCATAAGCTTACTCTACTAAGTAAAGAATTCAACAAATAATAAGAAGAAAAAATGCTGTTCCTCAACAGCAGAGACAAGGGCTGAAAACAATAACCAAATCTCAAATGTTAATTTTGTAAATATGTATTGAAGTTTTTTGTATTCTATTACATTTCAAAGAAAACATGATATTTGTCTTTTTGGCACTGGCTTATTTCACTATAATGGTTTCCAGTTGCATCCATTTTGTTGTAAAAGACAGGATTTCATTCTTTTTTATGACTAAGTAGTATTTCATAGTGTATATATACATTTTCTTTATCCAGTCATCAGGTGATGGACAGCTAGGTTGATTCCATATTTTAGCTATTTTGAATTGAACTATAATAAACATGGAGTACAGATAACTCTTTCATAAGCTGATTTCAGTTTTTTTGGGTAAATTTCCAGGAGTGGGGTGGCTGGATAATATAGTAGATCTGTTTTCAGATTTCTAGAGAATCTGCATACTGTCTTCCACAATGGCTGTACTAGTTCACAATCCCATCAGTAATGGATTAAGGTACCTATTTCACCATATCCTCACCAGCATTTACTGTTTGTTGATTCATCCCATGCTAACTGGGATGAGGTGAAACCTCATGTTGGTTCTGATTTGTATCTTCCTGATGGCTAGTGATCCTGAGCATTTTTTGTGTCTGTGGCCATTTGAATTTCATACTTTGAAAAATGCCTGTTCATGTCCTTTGCCAGTTTCTTAACTGCATTATTTGTTTGTTGTTGCTGAGTTTCTTCAGTTCTTTATAGATTCTGGATATTAATCTTTTATCAGTTGCATAGTTTGCAAATATTTTCTCCCATTCTGTTGGTTGTCTCTTCACTTTCTTGAGTGTTTCCTTTGCAGTGCAGAAGGTTCTCAGTTTGATGTAATCCTGTTTGCCTATTTTTGCTGTTATTTCCTGTGCTTCTGGGATATTTTCCAAGAAGTCCTTGCCTATGCCAATGTCTTGCAGAATTTCCCCAATGTTCTCTATTCAGTGGTATCAGATCATAGATTTAGATCTTTGATCCATTTTGAGTTGACTATTTTTGTATATGGTGTAAGGTAGGAGTCTTGTTCCATACTTCTGTATGCAGAGATCCAGTTTTCCCAGCACAATTTGTTGAAGAGACTTTCCTTTTGTCAGGAATTGATTTTTTCTCCATTATCAAAGATTACTTAATTGTAGATGTATGGATCAAATTCTGGGGTTTCTGTTCTGTGCTCCATTGGTCTACATGTACATTTTTGAGCCAGTACCAGCATGTTTTGATTATAACTTCCCTGTAGTGGGTCTTGAAAACTGATATGATACCTCCAGCTTTGATTCTTGTCGTTTAAGATTGCTTTGGCTTTTCAGGGTCTCTTGTCTTTCCAAATGAATTTTTAGCATTGTGTTTTCTAGATCTAAAAATGTCATTGGTATTTTGATTGCGTTCATATTGAATCTGTAAATTACTTTCAGTAGTATGGACATTTTGATATTAATCCTTCCAATCCATGAACATGGAAGATTTTTCCATATTTTTAGTGTCTTCGTCTTTAATGTTTTCTAATTTTCATTGTAGAGAACTTTCATCTCATTGGTTAAATTTTTTCCAAGGTATTTAAATTTTTTGTTGTTATTATGCATGATATTGATCTTATAAGTTCTTTCTAAGCCATGGCATTGTCTGTGTATACAAAGGCTATTGATTTTTGTGTGTTAATTTTGTATCCTGCAACTTTACCAAATTTTCTTATGAGTTTCAATAGGCTCTCAATAGGCCTTTTGGTTCTCCTGTGTATAGAATCATGATATTTGTAAACAGGAATGATTTGGCTTCCTCCTTTTTGATTTGTATCCCTTTGATTTGTTTTTCTTGCCTAATGGCTCTAAAACTTCCAGAAATATATTGAATAGCAGTGGTGAAAGTAGGCATTCTTGTCTGGTTCTGAATCTTAGTGGAAATGCTCCCAACTTTTGCCCACTTAATATGATGCTGGCTATGGGTTTTTCATATATTGCCTTAATGTGTTGAGGAATGTTCTTTCTATTTGCTTAATGTTTTCATCATGTAAGGATGTTGTATTTTATCAGATGCTTTCTCTGCATCTATTGGGATACTCATATGGTTTTTATTCTTCAGTTTGTTAACGTGATATGTCACATCTGTTGATTTGCGTATGTTGAGTGATTTCTGCATACCAGGGATAAATCTCACTTCTTCCAGGTGAATGATTTTTCTGGTGTATTGTTGGATTTAATTAGCTGGTCTTTTGTTGTAATCATTTGCATCTATGTTCATCAGTGATATAGGTCTATAGTTCTCATTCTTTGTTATATCTTTTTCTGGTTTGAAATTAAGGTGCTACTGGCTGGCGCAACGCACTGATCTGAAGGCAGGAGCCAGGTGCTTCTCCTGGTCTCCCATGGGGCGCAGGGCCCAAGCACTTGGGCCATTTTCCGCTGCACTCCCGGGCCACAGCAGAGAGCTGGACTAGAAGAGGGGCAACCGGGACAGAATCTGGCGCCCCGACCGGGACTAGAACTCAAGGTGCCGGCACCGCAGGCAGAGGATTAGCCAATTGAGCCGTGGCGCCAGCCCTAAATTAAGTTTATATATGTTGACCATCTCTAAAAGTGATCTGGAAGAGTATGTATAGATATAAACATATGAGGGAAATAGGGTAGGTGATTTTAGAGCAAAAATATAGATACTTGCAAAGCAGTCTTACAAAGTTTTTGTGATTTTTCCAGTCTTTACAATATTAACCTAATTAAAAGCAAACTTTTTAGCAGTGTGCTTTTATCTCACCACTCTAAAGCATTTACCTCATTTTTTATAGAAACAGCTCTTTTCAGATCGTTTTTCAGTGATATCAGTTGTTGCACTGTTACAGATGGGACCACAGATAGGAAGAGAACATACACACACACTGAAAGTTCTTCTTGGGTCTGACTAGGGAATGTAAACTCAGTGAGGCAGAGTATACCTTGAACAGGCACATGGTTTCCTTAACACTGGGTTTCTGTTGGGGCCAGGTCCTAACAGACATAACCCACTTAACTTTTTGCTTTTATATTTGGAGGTTATATTACCATGCAGAAGAAAGTCACATGGTCTCTCTACTTAATGCTTCCAGTTCAGATTCTGCTGGTTTTTTGAACCAGACTCAGTTGTCTTTAAAGCTACATATTCATCCAGGCAACAAAAAAAACAACTTATGTCCCAGTGCCCCAACTTCTGCCTCCAACTTTCCGATGTTTCCAAAAAACTCCATTACATGAAAGTAATATTTAATAGGAATGAAGTAATTATAACAAGTATAATAATTGTAATTGGTTTGCAAACACAAAAGACCTACCTGAACTCATCTTCTAGGAGCTGGAATGTGCAAGCTTGTGTGAGATTCCCAATAGCTTCAGATACACATATGCTGCTTTTCATGATTAAATTATTAAATTCTACAGAAAGAATACAGAGCATTGATTAATCCGGTGAATGATTATGTAGAGACCAGTTAAGACTGTTTTTAATACATTACATTGAATAAAAATAGCTCAATATAAAATTTTAGGAATTTAGATTCTAGAATATTATTTACAAGCATAAGTATTGGCAACTTTTAATATCTAGGTGCAATTACTTCTTAAGTAGAATCTTGAAGTAACTTAAGTGGAATCTTGAAGTTAATTCAATGGTGTTTTTCCTTTCATTAATAAAACATGCATGTTATATATAAAATATCAGCCAAGTATGTTGCCAAATTCTAGAAAGGCATCTGAAAAAAATACAGAAAATTTATGCTTGACACCAAACCATATATACCTTTGCATTTTGTATGTGGTGTTAATTTGGTGTACTTCATAAAGCACATGAAAAATATTCAAAAAAAGCAACTGAAATAATCAAAGACGGGTATATATGAAGACCTGTCTTTTTTCTATTGGCACTGATTTTTTAATTTTTACTTTTTTAATTTTATTTAAGGTATACAAATTTTTTTTTCATATATCCAGATTTAGGAACATAGTGATGCTTCCCACACTCCCACCCTTCTTCCTCCTCCCTCTCCTATTCCCACTCTTAATTTTTTTTTTTTTTTTGACAGGCAGAGTTAGACAGTAAGAGAGAGAGAGAGAGAGACAGAAAGGTCTTCCTTCTGTTGGTTCTACCCCAAATGGCTGCTACAGCCGGTGCACTGCACTGATCCAAAGCCAGGTGCCAGGTACTTCCTCCTGGTCTCCCATGTGGGTGCAGGGCCCAGCACTTGGGCCATCCTCCACTGCCTTCCCGGGCCACAGCAAAGAGCTGGACTGGAAGAGGAGCAACCGAGACAGAATCCGGCGCCCCAACTGGGACTAGAACCCGGAATGCCAGCACCGCAGGCAGAGGATTAGCCTAGTGAGCTGCGGCGTCGGTCCCCACTCTTAATTTTTATAAAAATTGGCCGGCGCCGCGGCTCACTAGGCTAATCCTCCGCCTTGCGGCGCCGGCACACCGGGTTCTAGTCCCGGTCGGGGCGCCGGATTCTGTCCCGGTTGCCCCTCTTCCAGGCCAGCCCTCTGCTGTGGCCCGGGGGTGCAGTGGAGGATGGCCCAGGTGCTTGGGCCCTGCACCCCATGGGAGACCAGGAGAAGCACCTGGCTCCTGGCTCCTGCCATCGGATCAGCGCGGTGCGCCGGCCGCGGCAGCCATTGGAGGGTGAACCAACGGCAAAAGGAAGACCTTTCTCTCTGTCTCTCTCTCTCACTGTCCACTCTGCCTGTCAAAAAAAAAAAATCCTCCTCTTCCCTCGCTTCCATTTAAAAAAAAAAAAAAATTTTTATAAAAATCTATTTTCAGTTTACTTAATACTCATAAAATTACTTTATACTCATAAGATTAACCCTACACTAAGTAAAGAGTTCAACATATAGTATGCAGGAAAAAAGCACTGCTCCTCAACAGTACAGACAAGGGCTATAAACAATCATAGAATCTCAACATGTCAATTTTACTCCAATACATTACATTTTAGGTTCTCTATTAGTTACCACAGATAAGGGAAAGCATATGATATCTATCTTTTGGGGACTGTATAATTTCACCTAAGAAGAGTGGTTTCCAGTTGTGTCCATATTGTTGCAAAAGACAGGATTTCAGTTTTTTAATTGCTGAGTAGTACTTCATAGTGTAGATATACCACAATTTCTTTATCTAATTGTCAGTTGATGGACATCTAGGTTGATTCCATATCTTAACTATTATGAATTGAGGTGCAATAACCGTGGTAGTACAAATAACTCTTTCATATGTTAATTTCATTTTGTTTGTGTAAATTCCTAGGAGTGGGATGGCTGGTCATATGGTAGATCTATTTTCAGATTTCTGAGGTATCTCCATACTGTCTTCTACAGTGGCTGCACCAGTTTACATTCCCACCAATAATTGATTTCTATATGAGAGCCATTCTAAGTGGGGTGAGGTGAGACCTCATTGTGATTCTGATTTGCATTTCCTTGATGGCAGGAGATCCTGAGCATTTTTTCATGAGTCTGTTGGCCATTTGAACTTCATTTTTTGAAAAATACCTGTTCAAATGCTTTGCCCATTTCTTAACTAGATTGTTTATTTTGTTGTTGTTGAGTTTCTTGAGTTCTTTATAGATTCTGGATATAATGCTTTATAAGTTACATAGTGTGCAGATATTTTCTCCCATTCTGTCAGTTGCCTCTTCGCTTTGTTGACTGTTGCCTTTGCAGTGCAGAATCTTCTTAACATGAGGCAATCCCATTATCCCATTTATCAATTTTGGCTCTGCCTATGCTTCTGGGATCTTTGCCTATGCCAATGTCTTGCAGAGTTTCCCAACATCCTCTAGTGGTTTGATGGTATGGGGTTGTAGATCCATTTGGAGTGGATATTTGTGTAAGGTGTAAGGTTGGGGTCTTGTTTTATACTTAGGCATATGAAGTTCCAGTTTTCCCAGCACAGTTTGTTGAAGAGATTGCACTTGTTCCAGGGATGGATTTTAGCTACTTGTCAAAGATAAGTTGGTAGGGAACATGCATTGATTTCTGGAGTTTCTATTCTGTTCCATTGGGCTACATGTCTCTTTTTTTTTTTTTTTTTCTGTCAGTACCAGGCTGTTTTGATTATAACTGCCCTGTAGTATGTCCTGAAATCTGGTATTGTGATGCCTCTGGCTTTGTTTTTGTTGTATAAGAGTGCTTTAGCTATTCAGGGTCTCTTATATTTCCATATAAATTTTAGTATCATTTTTTCTAGATCTGAAAAGAATATCATTTATATTTTGATTGGGATTGCATTGGTATTGTGGACATTTTTAATGATATTAATTCCTTCATACTTTAAACTTTTGCTGGGAGATTTTCTGCCTTCCTATTCTTTCACAGTGATGACTATCTTTCTGTGCTTCTCTGTGTATAGCATATCCTTCAGCATCATTTGTAAGACTGGATGAGTGGTAACAAATTCTTTCAATTTCTTTTTGTTATGCAAGGGCTTTATTTCACGTTCACTCATAAATGAGAGTTTTTGGGGCCAGTGCTGTGGCATATCAGGTAAAGCTGCCACCTGTGGCGCTGGCATCCCATGTATGGACACCAGTTCAAATCCTCTTCCAATCCAGCTCTCTGCTATGGCCTGGGAAAGCAGAAGAAGATGGCCCAACTGCTTGGGCCTCAGCCACCCACATGGGAGACCTGGAAGAAGCTCCTGGCTCCTGGCTTTGGATTGGCTCAGCCCTGGGTGTTGTGCCCATTTGGGGAGTGAGCCAGCAGATGGACAAGCTTTTGCTCTGTCTCTCCTTCTCTCTGTAACTCTGCTTCTCAAGTAAATAAATAAATCTTTAAAAATAAAGAAAAGAGTGCTCTGCAGGGTACTGTATTCTAGAATGACACTTTCTTTTTCTTAAGACTTGGACTCTGTCTCTCCATTTTCTCCTAGCCTGTAAGGTTTCTGAAGAGAAGTCAGAAGTGAATCTAATCCTCTGAAAGTAATCTGGCATTTCTCATGCACATTTGAGGATCTTTATGTTTTACTGTTGAATGTTTGACTACAATTGTCATGATGTCATCTTTTATGGTTATGTTCTGTGTGCCTCATGTACTTAGACATCCGTTTCTCCTTTTCTGCTATTGATTCACTGAATAGGCCTTCTAATCCATTCTCGCTTTCCACACCTTTAGGAATTCCTAAGACCTATATGTTGGGTCATTTGATTGTATCCTATAAATCTCTTAAGACTGTTTTTAGTGTTTTCTTATTTCTTCTTTTTTTGGTCTGTTTGAAAAATTTCCAAAGATTTGTCTTCTAGCGCAGATATTCTTTCTTCTGCCTCACCAAGTCTGCTGTTAAGGCTTTCCACTGTATTTTTTTACATACCGTATTTGTCATTTCTAATATTTTAGTTTGATTTATCTTTAAAATCTCAATTTCATGGGAGAATTTTCATTCATGTCATATATAGATTTCCTTAATTCATAAATTTGCTTCTCATTGCTTCTGAATAATCCTATGATTAATCTTTTGAATTCTGTTTCAGGCATTTCTTCAGTCTCTTCATCTTCACATTCTAATATTGATGTGATATTGTGTTCCTTTGCGGGGGGGGGGGGGGGGTGAGGGCCATGTTATCTTCCTTATTGTATTGTGTGAATTTCTACATTTATATTTAGGTATTTGTGGAAGTACATGCTGGTTTTTTTTCCTCTGATTGTTTTTGTCTTTGAACTATGCCTGTATGGCTTAGTGAAATGTCTGCTCTTTCACTGAAAACCCAGAGGTATGCTGAGTGTGGCAAGGGAGCTCTGGCCAATGCTTATGGGTGGGGTGAGAATCCAGGGTGACACCCAACTAGAGTGTGGTAGATGTCCTTTTATTAACAAAAGGGGGAGGTCTACGATCACCTCTGTTGTCGTAATCAGACCCTCACCTCCTCTCTTCTAAGGTGATCAGTGTCCAGGTTTAGCCCTCAATGGGTGCAATACTTATACATGCCTCCAGTTGAACTGCACAAAGGATGTGCGCAGTCCTCAGTTTAGTACAGATCTTACTGCAGTGACCCACTCCAGGCAATCAGAGAGCCCTGAGCTTAGGGAACTATTCACAGTGATTTCCCAGAGACCCAGCTACACCCTGTGCCCTCGTGTGCAGTCACAGAGTACCCACATTCTCAGCACACAAGGCTCCTACAGTGACGGGGTGCAGAAGATCCATTCTTCATACCATAAGCCTGCCCTGTCTGTGGAGAGAGTAGAGACGTTCCCAGAACCAGCTGCCTCTGGGTGTTCCACCTGGACTTGAGCCCCAGAGCCTGTGAAAGGTTGAGGGGATGGGAGCACTTCACAGTCCTAAATATGAAAAAAGACTAGGAGTATTCATAATCAGAGTCTAAAAAGTCATGAAATAAGGCCACAGATTGCAGAACACCAACATGAAGGAGACAACTGGTTGAAACCTAACAGGTTAAAATTTACAGGAGCTGGCACTGTAGCACAGCAGGTTAAGCCACTGTCTTCAGTGCCAGCATCACATATGGATACTAGTTCTGATCCAGCTCCCTGCTAATGCGCCTCAGAAAGCTGCGGAGAATGGCCCATGTGTTTGGGCCCCTGCCACCCATGGGGGAGACTCAGATGTTTCTGCCTCCTGGCTTCACCCTGGCCCAATGCTGGCTGTTGTGGCCATCTGGGGAGTGAACCAGTGGGTGGAATATATCTCTCTCTTTAACTCTTTCAAATAAATAAATCTTTTTTTTAATTATGTTATTTGTAAGAAACAAGAGTTCGAAAAACATTGTCTGATTATAAAGTCATTGTGAACAAATGTTAGCAAATCTAGGTATTTCCAAAGAAGCAGTGTGGGTAAAGTTTATCATATTGATTCATAAAAGCAGTCTAAATTCCACCAAGGAGTTAAAGGTATGTGTGACAAGACAAAATGGAGAGAACCAAGTAATTCTAGATAACATAGCTCTTGCTCATGACCTCAAGTTAAAAAAAATACTCAAAAATCAAAGAAAGGAAATACTAGTCAGTCGTAAGTTCACTGTGAATTCAGGCTAAAGAAAGCAGAAAAAAATATTGCTGTGTTTGTCATGAACACTGATTAAATAACATTCATTTATGGTCTCTTGGGAAATACGTTATAAAATGTGGAGCGCTCGTGTTGCTGCTGTTGGGAAGCACAGCTGAAGTGTGAACATCTGTTCATCTCCAGAAAGTGGAATCTCTAATGTGAACTGTACCCTACTGCCAGGAGACAGTCGTCATGGAGATAATTGCACTTCAGTGTTCCAAATTCTGTCTCTGGCTGCAGTATGAAAGATGAATTTAAAAAAGAGAGATTGAGGGTAGGGAAGCTCTAAGGCTGTTTCAGTAGTTCACTTTACAACTCCGGATGAAAAGTGGGAAGTACATTGAAGAGGTAGCATGGAATAACTTGAGAACATGGTTTCCAATTGGATTAGAGCATGAGAGGCAATTTTTTTTTCAGCTACCTGATTAGAAATAATTAATTATTTCTCTTAGAATAGTCTGAGAGAAGACTATCCCTTATTGAGGACTGGTTATATCTAATATGTGTTATATAACTGAATCTTTAAAGCAACCTACAAAATATGCAGTAATAGCCCCAATTTAAAAATGACAAAATTGATACACAGTCAGTGTTCTAGCCATGATTTGATTCAAAATCCATCTTCTAATTCTAAAGCCCTGTTTTTCCTTTTTGTTATCCTGTCACACTGGGAGAAGAATTGAAAGAGGGACTGGGTTGAGAAAGATCTTAACTCTTTTGGGAATGTAGAGCTTGGTACACAGGCCATCCATGTCCTAGCAAGCAGCTTTCTAGAGATTAAGATGACAGCTAGGACCAAAGAATAGAGGTGATAATTCAAGCAAGAAAATGTAGAGTAAAAAGCTGAAAGCCAGAGCTTTGGAGAACAGTGTGCAATTTAACAGATCCAGCTGAGGTTGAGAAGTCAAAGATGAAATTGAAAAGGGAGCAGAGTGTCAGAATCAGAAAAACCCAAGAGTGCAAGATAATGGAATCTTAGGAAGAAAAGAGCAACCAGGAGAGAGTGTTTAATATCAGACTTTGTAAGAAGCAGTCAAATCAGATAGAGACTAAGTAGAGAGCCTTAAATTTTGTAGGTCAGTAGGCACCATTAAGAAGCAGTTTCAACAGAGTGGGTTAGGACTGACGCCATGGAGCAAAGGTGAAAAGGAGTTAATAGGAATGTAAAATTGATGGCAGAAGCTAAAAAATATTTTTGAGATACTTGAAAATATGTTTGTATAAGGAGGACCTGAAATACCAGTGCCTTCATAAGTTTCAGGTAGCCTTCAGCTACCAGTGTACCTCAGGAGCAACAAACAAAAACATGTAAGACTGCTATTCAGAGGAGCTCCTGGAATAAAAGGGTAATGATACATAAAGGTGAAATTCTACTAGATTAATTAAGCTGTTAAGAGTCTGCACTCATCTAATTCTCTCAGACCTGGATGTACTTGCATGTACTTTCTGCTTTTATTCCTGGGAGTTTCAAGGTAGAGGGAGCCACATCTTCAAGTACTGTACCCACTCTACATATGAGAGTTCTTCAGAAGGTGTGTGGAAAATGGAATTAAAAGATGTTCATTTTGGTGTAAAAAGATGTTTTTGAAATAGTACATAGAAGGACTCTTCAGAAAGTTCATGGACATACACATATTATGAAGGCTGGATTTCAGAAGACTTTTGCACCAAAATAAACTTAACGTTTTAAATTTATTTTTCAAAAAGCTTTTTGAAGTACTCTCCTGTATCCCTATGATAGTGAAGGTAGTCGCCAGTATTATAAAGTGAGCGTGGTAAGCAGCGTCACTGTTGTAATTTCCTGGACCATAACTTTTGATGTGCTGTAGTAATGTCTGATGGTGATATAAGGCCAAATCACAAAGCCTGCAGATAAGAGACACTGAGAGTAAAAGTGGGAAAAAGGCAGTAGATTGCATGACCTCTTACCGTGCATAGAGCCTCTACTCCTGCAGTTGTTGCATATACATACTTTAAAAGTTTTTCAAATACATTTTTCATGTTAATATGCTAAATTAATGGAAAAGTTTCTGAAAGCTACATGATTTTCCTTAAGTGTTCAGAAAAATAATCATCAACCCATGAAGTCTGATAACATGAAAAAGAGTTATGTTAGGATTTATCACAGATTTGTTTGGTTTTTTGAAGTTTCAAGTCATAAAGATCAATCTTATAAGACTATAAAAGTTTATTTGTGCTGATTATAGAAATGAAACACTGGCATTGTGGCACAGAGGGCTAATCTGCTCCCTGCAACACTGGCATAACATATCGTAGTGCCGGTTCAAGTTCTGGCTGCTCTATTCCCAACCTTGTTAATGAATGCACTTGGGAAAGAAGTGTAAGATGGCTCAAGTGCTTGGGCCCCTCCTACCAAGTGGGACACCTGGATGAAGTTCCAGGCTCCTGGTTTTGGTCTGGCCCAGCCCTGGCTATTGAGTCCATTTGGGAACTTAACCAGCAGATGGAATATCTCGATTCTGTCTGTCCCTCCTGCCTCCCCACGCTCTACTCTCCTCTGTAACTCTGCCTTTCAAATAATTTTTTTTTTGACAGGCAGAGTGGACAGTGAGAGAGAGAGAGACAGAGAGAAAGGTCTTCCTTTTGTCGCTGGTTCACCCTCCAATGGCCGCCGCAGCTGGCGCGCTGCGGCCGGCGCACCGCACTGATCCGATGGCAGGAGCCAAGTACTTCTCCTGGTCTCCCATGGGGTGCAGGGCCCAAGGACTTGGGCCATCCTCCACTGCACTCCCTGGCCACAGCAGAGAGCTGTCCTGGAAGAGGGGCAACCGGGACAGAATCCGGCACCCCGACTGGGACTAGAACCTGGTGTGCCGGCGCCACAAGGCGGAGGATTAGCCTAGTGAGCCGCAGTGCCGGCCCCAAATAAATGTTTTTAAATGAAACACTAGGACTGGTGTTGTGGCGTAGCAAGTTAAGCCACCACCCACAATCCCAGTATCCCATGTGGATGCTGATTTGAGACCCAGCTGCTCCACTTCTGATCCAGCTGCTTCCTAACAGGCCTGCAAAAGCAGTGGAGGATAGCCTGAGTGCTTGGACCCCTGCACCTGTGTGGGAGACCTGGAAGAATCTCTAGGCTCCTTGCAGCCATTTGGGCAGTGAACCAGCAAATGGAAGCACAATCTGTCTGTCTCTGTCTCTCCCTCTCTGTAACTCTGCCTTTCAAATAAATAAAAATAAATCTTTAATTTAAAAAAAATGAAGCATGTTGCTGAGTGAAATAAGCCAGTCCCAAAGGGACAAATATCATATATTCTCCCTGATCGGTGACAACTAACCGAGCACCAAAAAGGAAACCTGTTAAAGTGAAATGAACACTATGAGAAAGGTTGACTTGATCAGCCCTTGCCCTGACTGTTGATGAACAACTTAATAAGTTATCCCTCTTAGTATTTTTTTTTGTTTGTTCTACTTAATACTTTTTGTTGAATTCTGTAATCAATACACAGTTATTCTTAAGTGTTGAAACTTAACTAAAAAGTGATCGCTGTTAAATATAAGAGTGGGAATAAGAGAGGGAAGAGATGTACAATTTGGGACGTGCTCAAGCTCACTTGCCCCAATCGATAGAGTTAGAAACATACAAGGGGGTTCCAATTCAATCCCATCAAGGTGGCATGTACCAATGCCATCTCACTAGTCCCAGTGATCAGTTTCTGTTCACAATGGATCATAATGATAGGACTAACAGCCAAAGGGAGCACATAAACAAGACTAGTGTCTGCAAATACTAACTGATAGAATAAAAAAGGGAAAGAACGATCCAACATGAGAAGCGAGATACTCAGCAGACTCATAGAATGACAGATGTCCTAAACAGCACTCTGACCTCAAAATCAGCCCTTAAGGCATGCGGATCCAGCTGAAGAGCCCATGAGAGTATTTCAGGCATGGAAAGCCAAGACACCCTGGAAAAAAAAAATGACCTAAATGAAAGATCTCCACAAGTGAGATCCCAGTGGAAAGAACAGGTCATCAAAGAAGGAGGTACCTTTCTCTGAAGGGAGGAAAGAACTTCCACTTTGACTACGACCTTGTCTAAATGTGATCAGAGTCGGTGAACTCAAAAGGCTTCCATAGCCTTGGAAACTCATGACTGGTGCATAGGGAGATTACTGATGCCATAAACAAGAGTGTCAACAACAGGAGTCACTGTGCACTTACTCCTCATGTAGGATCTCTTTCCTTAATGTGCTGTACATTGTGATTTAATGCTATAACTAGTACTCAAACAGTATTTTTCACTCTGTGTTTCTGTGTGGGTGCAAACTGTTGAAACCTTTACTTAATATATACTAAACTGATCTTCTGTATATAAAGATAATTGAAAATGAATCTTGATGAGAATGGAAGGGGAGAGGGAGCGGGAAAGGGGAGGGTTGCGGGTGGGAGGGAAGTTATGAGGGGGGGAAGCCATTGTAATCCATAAGTTGTACTTTGGAAATTTATATTCATTAAATAAAAGTTAAAAAAAAGAAAAAAAATGAAGCATGTTGCATTAAGTCAGTTATGAAAAATGATATTGTGGGGCAGATGTTTTGGGGCAGTGAGTTAAACCACCTCTTAGGACATCTATATCCCTATCTCAGTGCTGATTTAAGTCTCAGCTACTTTGCTTCCAATCTATGCACCTAAGAAAGCAGTAGATTCTGGCTCAAATACTTGAGTCCCTACCACCCACGTGAGAGACCTGAATATAGTACCTGGCTCCTGGCTTCAACCTGGCCCAGCCCAGCTGTTGCAGGTATTTGGGGAGTGAACAAACAAATGAAAGATCTCTATCTACCTGTCACTCTACCTTCAGATAACATAAATAAATTTTTCTTAAAAAAATACCTTTACATGAATTATTTGAGTAATTATTTGATTTACATGATCCTTACATTAGTAAACTTAAGTGTGTAGCATCTTATTATTTGAAATTTTCATGAAATAACTGAAGTTATTTTCATATCACAAAACCATGTTTAGAGAGTTTTTTAGCTTATCTGAAAGTTTCCCCACTAAATTTCATTTATTGTTCACTCCACTATAAGTACCAGAAAAGTAACAAAAATTACTATACTCAAAACATAAAAGTAGCAAAGTGAGGTAAACAGCAGATGCAAAAGTAATATGTTAATATAAAGTCTTGTGGAAAATGTCCTAAAGTACAAATTGCCTCAGTTTGTTACTTTATGTTTTCCGGTACATTCATATTTTACTAACATCCAAATCTGGAAACTGTGTAAGTATATTGCTTACTTCTTTATCCCAAGATCTTGTAAAACGGCAACTATCTGCATGAGCTATTCTCTGTCAGATCCTAATAAACAATACCAACAGTGATCAAAGCCAGTAATAGTTAATCCATTTAATCTTTACCTTGATAGATGGCACATCTGTTTATATGGGATAAGTGCCAGAGTTTTAATGCAACGTCGCTAAACAATAGATTAATGACAAGTCTAATTACTGATATAAATTGCTCCTTAGGTGGTCTTTTTATTTCATATTACTTTCAGACTGTTAGGAACGACTATGTTCTTAATATAGTAGAGTTATAATTTTATCATACCAAATACGCCTGCTAGAGTTATTAAGTAAATGTAAAAGCCTTTGGTATAATTTATTCTTCTTGATTTTGTAATAGTACTCTTGTTCCAGAGTTTAAACTATCATGATCCTGAAAGCAAAAATAAGTGAAAGTGACTTTATTTTCAGCCTAAAATTGAAAATATTGATCAATATAAATTGAAGTGGTAAATTTGGCAGTTGTTTTTTAGCCAGAATTTGTGTTCAGTGAATGGACCCTCCTGTGTCTTTTGAGCTCATGTAGCCACTTACCCTTCTTGCTGTTTGTCTAACAAAACATCCCTGTTCCTCCAGAAACCTTGATCTTTCTTCTGCCTGGAATGTCCAGTCTCCATTCCTTTGGTAGCTTTTGATCACTCACATCACAGCTCAAATACCATCTCAAAGAGAACTACCTGGAATGAACCTAACAGTGGTACCTTCCCAGAAGGCTCTGAATCCTGTTGTCTTGATCTATTTTATCGTTGTCATAACACTTGACATTATTGGAAATTTATTTGTTTATTATCTCTAAACCATTAGAGCTAAATTCAGTGAGAGCAAGGACATGATCTATCCTTAACTCTATTTCCAGCTGCCAGAACAACACTGCCCCCACATCATAGGCACTTGGTACATTGTTGGCATGAATCAGTGTCACAGCAATTTTAGAAAGTATCTAAGGAGACAAGAGAGGCATAGGTCTCTAGATGAAATGTTTATGCTTACACTCTTTCCAATGGAGATGTTACTTACAGAACTAGATATATAGCACTATACTCTTCAAAGTATACTTGAACCTCCTGGAACTCTTTGCTTGAGTCCAAACTGAAATATTTTAGGTAAGACCTGACATGACATTTCTTAATGGCACAAAATCCACTTGATTAGACCTGAGGACAGACTTTGTTGCTCTAAATTCCACATGTTGAAATAAGCTTCCTTAAAAATTCTTACTTCAGTGAACTAATTCTATTTGTTCTTTTGGTTTTGTTTGCAACTATTTAACAATAAGACTATGTGAAGATTATAACAACTATATTAAATGTCTTATAAAATAAACCATGTATGAATTTTCTATGTAAATTTATAATTAGTATTTTATGAGCAATGTCTTTTCTATTTCTTTTTCTTTTTCTTTTTTTTTTTTTTTTTTTTTGGACAGGCAGAGTTAGACAGTGAGAGAAAGACAGGTCTTCCTTTCCGTTGGTTCACCCCCTAAATGGCTGCTACGGCTGGCGCACTGCGCCAATCCGAAGCCAGAAGCCAGGTACTTCCTCTGGTCTCCCGTAAGGGTACAGGGCCCCAGGACCTGGGCCATCCTCCACTGCATTCCCGGGCCACAGCAGAGAACTGGACTGGAAAAGGAGCAACTGGGACAGAATCCGGTGCCCCAACCAGGACTAGAACCTAGGGTGCCGGCGCCGCAGGCGGAGGATTAGCCAAGTGAGCCATGGTGCCGGCCTCTTTTCTATTTCTTAAATTGGTATCTATGTGATGAAATTTGAGTAATCTTCAATACTTGATCTAGCTAAAATAAGAGGAGGCAAAAATACCAACATTTGTAATGAAAAGATAATAACTGCCACAGATTTTTGCAGAATACAAAAGGATAAAAATCAAATATTATAAACAACCAGTTTATATGTGCCTGTAAATATGACAGTTTAGATGAAATGGACAGATGCTTTAGAGAACAAAACTGGAGGCAGGTATCTGGCTGAGTGGTTAAGGTGCTGGTTAAGACACCCACATCCAGTATTAGAGTACATGCATTTGATACCCCTCTCCAACTCCTGACTCCAGCTTCCTGCTAATGCAGACACTGTAAGGCAGCAATGATGATTCAGAAATTAGATTTCTTACAGATCTCAGGATAGGAGATCAGTATATAGAAATAAATTACAGGCCGACGCCGCGGCTCACTGGGCTAACCCTCCGCCTGCGGCGCCAGCACTCCGGGTTCTAGTCCCGGTTGGGGCTCCGGTTCTGTCCCGGTTGCTCCTCTTCCAGTCTAGCTCTCTGCTGTGGCCCAGGAAGGCAGTGGAGGATGGCCCAGGTGCATGGGCCCTGCACCTGCATGGGAGACCAGGAGGAAGCACCTGGCTCCTGGCTTCGGATTGGCGCAGCACGCTGGCCGTAGCGGCCATTTAGGGGGTGAACCAATGGAAGGAAGACCTTTCTCTCTGTCTCTCTCTCTCTAACTCTGCCTATCCAAAAAAAAGAAAAAAAGAAAAGAAATCAATTACATTTCTATGTACTAGTCGCATATAGCTGGAAAATGATGTTAAAATTAGTTCTACATCAAAGAAATAATTAAAAATAGATGTAACATGTTAAAGGATTAGAAGATTCAGTAGGGTTCAAATGTCAAATTGGTCTAAAGATTCGGTTTTCCTAAGCAAAATCTCAGGAGGCTTTTTTTTTTAAATAGAATTTGACAAGTTATTTTAAAGTATGTATGTAAAAATCAGTCTTGAGAAACAAAAACAAGGCTGGCTAATTTACATTACCAGACTTCAAAAGTGTACTACAAATCTATGGGAATGATAAAGTTGTGATACTGACTGAAGTACAGACAATTCAATCAGTTGAAGGTAATAAAGAGTTTATACTTAAGACAGTCACTTAATTTTCAATAAAAGCATGAAATGAATAAGTGAGGAAGGAAGAATCTTCAAAACTGACACTAGGACAACATCATACCATCTATAAAAATGTATTTGAGGTGGTTTATACATCTGAACGTAGAAGTTAAAACCACTCATTAAGCTTGTGGGCAAAAACATAGAATACCTTCAGGCTGTAGGATAAGCAGAATTTCATAGGACACTGAAAGCAATAACCATGAAAAATGATAAATTAGTCTTCGCCAAAACTTTAAGCTTCAGTTCAAAGACACCATTAAAAAAATCAGTAGGGGGTTGGGGGAGTGAGGGTAGTATTGTGTTTTGGTAGAGACCCAAGCTACCACTTAGAGTGCTGGTATTCAAATATTGGAGGATGCCAGTTTATGCCCTGGATACTATAGTTATAATCCAGCTTCCTGGGAAGGCTTCCAATGATGGACCAAGTACTTGGGGTCCTGCAACCCATGAAGGAGACTTGGATAGAGTTTCTGACTCCTAGCATCAGCCTGGCTCAGCCCTTGCTGTTGGAACCATCTGGGGAGAGAACCAACAGTTAAAAGATGAATATCTATCTCTCTCACTCACATACACCCTCCTTCCCCACATGGGCCCCTGTACTCACATAGGAGACCTGGAAGAAGCTCCTGGCTCCTGGCTTTGGTGTGGCCCAGCTCCTGCCATTGTGGCCATTTGGGGAATGAAACACCAGATGGAAGATTCTCTCCACTCCCAACTCCTACCCTCTCTGTAACTCTGCCTTTCAAATAATTGTCTTTTTTAAAAAGGGAGATAATTAATTTATGCTTTAATTACAGCAATTTTCTTTTTCTTTTCTTTTTCTTTTTTTTTATTTAATGAGCATAAATTTCCAAAGTACAGCTTATGGACCACCATAGCCTCCTCCCCCCCGTATCTTCCCTCCCATCCACAATGCTCCCCTCTCCCACTCCCTCTCCCCCTCCCCTTCACATCATGATTAATTTTCTATTATCTTTATGTACAGAAGATCAATTTAGCGTATGTTAAGTAAAGATTTCCACATTTTGCTCCCACACAGAAACACAAAGTGTAAAATACTATTTGAGTACTAGTTATAGCATTGATTAAACACCTAAGAGTAATTGTGTATTAATTACAGAGTTCAACCAATAGTTTTAAGTAGAATATAAAATGCATCTTTTGTATTGTTGTGGCTTCCCCCCCGACCTCCCTCCCTCCCGTGGCCCTCCCCTCACCCACTTCCTCTCCCATCCCGCCCTTCATCACATTTCATTTTCAATTACCTTCATATACTGAAGATCAACTTAGTATATACTAAGCAGGGATTTCAACAGGTTGCACTCACACAACCGAACCAGGTATAGGGTATTGTTTGACTAGTAGTGTTGTTTTTGAGTTTCATAGATAAACATATTAAGGACAGAGATCCTGCATGGGGAGCATGAACCCAGTGACTCCCGTTGTTGATTTAACAATTGGCACTCTTATTTATGGTGTCAGCAATCACCCGAGACTCTTGCTATGAGCTGTCTAGGCTATGGAAGCCCCTTGAATTCACCAGCTCTGAACTTGTTTAGTCTAGGCCATATCACAGTGGAGGTTCCTTCCTCCCTTCAGAGAAAGGCGCCTCTCTCCTTGATGGCCTGATCCTTCTGCTGGGGTGTTGTTCACCAGGATCCTTCATTTAGATTGCTTTTGCCACCGTGTCATGGCTTTCCATGCCTGCGAGACTCTCATGGACCTTTTAGTCAGATCCGAATGTCCCAAGGGTTGATTCTGAGGCAGGAGTGCTGTTTTGGGCATTTGCCATTCTATGAGTCTGCTTAATTACAGCAATTTTCAAACAATTAACAAAAAATGGATGAAGATTTATTTCCTAGTTGACTTAAATTCATAGTTTAGGATTTTGTCTACATTTGATTATTTTTTAATTCCTTTTGTTTTCAATTTGCTTCCCATATGAGGATTGGTACAAATGACTGAAAGGTAGGTAGATTTTTTAATGTACCCAATTCAAAATACTATTGACAGTTTTATAATGAGTAGAAATATAAGTCTTTAAATTATTTTAATGCTTTATAAATAGAGGAAGGGAAAAATAAGGACATGCATATAATATAAAGCAGTTTTTTTAGAACATGTACTTGAAAACATGGTTGTAAAATATCATTGATATAAAAATTTATGAATAAAATATGTTTTGAACTCATGAACTTATTAAATGCTACTTTTATAATGTATATCTATTAAAAAGCTAGCTTTCTGCCAGCGCCGCGGCTCACTAGGCTAATCCTCTGCCTGTGGCACTGGCACTCCAGGTTCTAGTCCTGGTTGGGGCGCCGGATTCTGTCCCGGTCGCTCCTCTTCCAGTCCAGCTCTCTGCTGTGGCCCAGGAAGGCAGTGGAGGATGGCCCAAGTGCTTGGGCCCTGTACCCGCATTGGAGACCAGGAGGAAGCACCTGGCTCCCGGCTTCCGATCTGCACAGCGTGCCAGCTGCAGCTCGCCTGCCAAAGCGGCCATTTAGGGGGTGAACCAATGGAAGGAAGACCTTTCTCTCTGTCTCTCTCTCTCTCACTGTCTAACTCTGCCTGTCAAAAAAATAATAATAATGATTTAAATAAGTAGCCAGTATATATCTTATAAAAACAACCTAGCATCTGTTTTTCAGGTTGCTTTGAAAAACCCAGTAGACACACATGTAAATTCATGTTTGTAATCTTTTTAGCTGCAGAAGATCATAAGCAAACAAGATGACTTGAAGACTATGAAAATTAATGAAGCAGCAGAATGTCAGGTATGTACAAATAAACTAAATCTTTCCAAACAGATATATTTATAAGAACTGCTCTATCCTGTTTTTCCCAGTAAATATTTCCAGATAGTTGGTAAGATTTGTCACTTAGTTTTTCTTTTTAGTATTTTAAATAGATGTGTTATATTCATATGGTCCTAACTTCAAAATGATCACAAGAGTATGTAGATAGACATCATAAGTAAGAGTGTCAGTTGTAAAATCAACAACAGGAGTTACTGTGCACTTGCTCCACATGTAGGACCTCTGTCCTTAATGTGTTGTACTATGAGAATTAACAGTAAAACTTGTCTTCAAACAGTACTTTATACTTTGTTTATCTGTGTGGGCACAAACTGTTGAAATCTTAACTTAGTATAGGGTTAGTCTTCTGTATATAAAGATAATTAAAAATGAATCTTAATGAAGAATGGGATGGAGAAGAGAGTAGGAGGTGGGATGGGAGTTGGGGTGGGAGGGCGGGTATGGGGGGGAAGAACTGATATATTCCAAAAGCTGTACCTATGAAATTTATATTTAATAAATAAAAGCTTTCCAAAAAAAAGTATGTAGATAGAGCAGAATTTTCCTCCTCCCAGTTCCCCTGGGCAACAAGTAGTGTAAAGTTCCTGAGATGTTGTTTGCATATATGATGAATCTTCAAAAATTCATGGAAATGCATATCATGAACAAACTATGCATAGATTCAAGTATTTTTGCACCAGAATAAGATTGTCTTTTTATTCCATTTTCCATGAACTTTTTGTACCTCATGTCAAAAAATTCTGCCTTTGAGAAGGAGATTAAAATTGGAGCAGGTTAGGGTAATGTTTTGACAAGTGGGTAGGGTTGGGAGTGTTGATGCAGGTTGCAGTGTTAGAGTGGTCAGGGAAGGCCTCATGAAGAAAGCAGAATTTCAGGAAAGACTTGAAGGGAATCAATTATCTGAAAAAATCAGTTATCTGAAAAGTTATCTGAAAAATCAGTTATCTGAAAAGTGAATATTTCAGGCCAAAGGACCGTGGTAGGTGTCCCCAGCATGTTTAGCAACAGCAAGGAGAGTATTGTAACTGGAGTAGAATGGGGTATATTACAAGGGTACTTGAAAAAGTTTATGGAAAACTTACTAAAAAATAACTTGCATGGTAGGTGTTGTGACACAGCGAATTCAGCTGATGCCTGCCATACAGACATTCCATATCAGAGCACCTATTGGAATCCCAGTTGTTCCACTTCCAATCCAACTCCCTGCTAATGCACCTGGGAAGGTAGCAGAGGATGGCCAAAGTGCTTAGGACCTTGCCACCAAAGTGGGAGACTTGGATGGAGTTTCAGGCTCCTAGCTTTGGCCTAGCCCAGCTCCAGCCTTTGAGCCATAAAATAAATCTTAAAAATAATAATAATAATAATAATAATGTGCATTTTCCATTGACTTTTCCTTCATATGAATAGATGACTTTTCCTTCATAGATCTATATATTGTTTTTTCCATTTTTATATAAGCAGTACCATACTGAATATTGTTACATACTTGTTTTTTTTTTAAATCTGAGTATTGCCTCTCATTCTTTTTTAAATGGCTCCATACTACTTTGTTGTATGGATGTAGAAGTTGATATAACCATTCCCGTTTTTGAAGACATTTAACATTATAATGCTGCTAATCCTGTAGTTCATTATTTTATATATACGTGAATATATCTGAAGGATAACTTCCCAGAAATTAAATTTCTGAGTCAAAAATTATGACTGTTTCTAAGGTCTTTGATAAATATTGAAAAATGTCTTCTGTAGAATATGAACCAGTTTTCATTCCCATCAGTTATGCTTATCAATAAATATTCAAGGAAGAGGGTTAGAAGAGTGGGTGGGAGAGCAGGTACAGTGGGAAGAATCACCGTGTTCCTAGAGTTGTAATTATGAAATGTATGAAGCTTGTATTCCTTAAATGAAAGGTTTCAGTGGGGAGGAATAAAAATAAATAAATAAATATTCAATCAGAAACTTAGTTTATGAAATAATCTTTAATATCTAGGTATCTGCCAGCTCACTACTTGCACCACAAAGATCCTCAGCCTCGGATAACAGCACCTCCAAGATCACCAGTTTAAGGCTTCAGACTCACTAGACTCCTTCCTTCAGCAGTGGAGGAGTTCTAGGCTGTGGTACAACCATAGACAGAAAGGGATCTGAGGCAGCACCAGGCAAGAGGACCACACACTAAGAGCCGTAGGGTGCATGAGTTAGCATGACTACATGCTTCTCAGTTTCTTCTTTGCCTTTGATCAGATTTTAGAGCACTGAAATGGTTGTTCTTTGACCCTTTTGTCCAGCTCACTGCTTTTTGGAGAGAGGATTCATCAACCTCATTTGCTGGGAGGAAGTTACCATATTTTCATTGGCCAATTTGCATTGACTTTTTTTTTTTTTTTTTTGACAGGCAGAGTGGACAGTGAGAGAGAGAGACAGAGAGAAAGGTCTTCCTTTTGCCGTTGGTTCACCCTCCATTGGCCGCCGCGGCCGGCGCGCCGCGGCCGGCGCACCGCGCTGATCCGATGGCAGGAGCCAGGAGCCAGGTGCTTTTCCTGGTCTCCCATGGGGTGCAGGGCCCAAGCACCTGGGCCATCCTCCACTGCACTCCCTGGCCACAGCAGAGAGCTGGCCTGGAAGAGGGGCAACCGGGACAGAATCCGGCACCCTGGCCAGGACTAGAACCCGGTGTGCCAGCGCCGCTAGGCGGAGGATTAGCCTAGTGAGCCGCGGCGCCGGCCTGCATTGACTTTTAATGAACATGATTAGTAAGTTCCAAAAACAAATGTAGTAAACCAACATATATAGTTTTAGACATATGAAAAACAAAATTAGTATTTTGAAGAATCTACATGAATAAAGCTATAAACATTTTACTGAGAAAATGGAATATGGAAATAAATGTAAAGACTGGTTTTATTCTGAGGAATAGTAGCTTTGTAAAGAAGCCAATTCCCATTAATTTATGAATGCAACACAATCTGTTATCAACTGTAGAAACCGTAGGGGAGGAAACACAGAAAAGCTTCCACGACAGTAGATTTAAGGTGGTTTCTTAGATAAAAACTAAAACATAGGTAACAGGAGAAAAATGGGTTAAAGACATTATCAAGAGAGTGCAAAGACAAGCTACCACATGGAAGAAGATACTTGCAGATTAGAACTCAACAACAAAAAGACAAGCAACCCAGGTAAAAACTGGGCAGTGGGATTAAAAGACATTTTACAAATGTCTGTTACACAGCCAGCAAGCATATGAAAAGATGCTCAACACCATTAGCCATTACAGCAAGGCAGATGAAAGCCATAGTGAACTATAACAACATACCTGTCTGAATGGTAACATTTTTCAATGTTGGTAACACCAAATGCTTCCAAGGATGCAGAGAAACGGGTCGTTCATCCATTGCTAGTAGGAATGTAAAATGATAACCACCATTTCTGAAAATAGAAAAGCACTTTAAAATAGAATTAAAAGATAAGTTTATTTTGGTGCAGAAAATACTTCCCATGTATAATTGAAGACCCTTCATAGTATTGCACACCTAGGCTTCTGTCCCAGAGAAATGAAAACTTATGTGCATGAATATTCTAAGCATATATATTTGTAGTAACCAAAAACTGGAAACAGCCCAGGTGTCCTTCAATAGGTAAGTGGCTAAACTCTGGTAATCCATATCATGAAAACTGCTCTGCACTGCAAAGAAACTATTGATACAGCAGCAACCCAGATGAATCTACAGAGAATGGTGCTGAGCAAAAAATGCCAGTGCTAGAGGTTACACACCATATGATTCCATTTATATAACATTCTTGAAATGACAGAATTATAGAAATGAAGAATGGTGGGGGCAGGGGGTGGGAGCAACATGAGGAATCTGGATGTTCTCTGTGTTAACAACCTCAAGTTATGATACTGTACTGTAGTTTGGTAGGATGTTACCCTTGAAGGAAACTGAGTAAGGGTACAAGGTACCTTTTGTATTATTACTTAAATTTGCATGTAAATCTACAGTTACCTTAAAAAGTTTCAAACAGAAAAGGACTTTTGGGAAATGTGCATTTGTTCCTTAAGATAGGCATCTTTCTAGACTGTTTTTATATAATTTGTTCTTTTTCTATTTCTTGCTGCAGTGTCCTACCTAGTTGTCAGGCCATGTTTTCCTCATGCTTTGATCCAAACATCTCTATGCCCTGGTAGAGCCTAAATGAGATTTTCCTTGATACCCTTCCTGCCTTATCTGGAGCTAATTTATCTTTTTTCCTCCAGAGCTGCAGATAGTGCATTTTGACCCAGTATTCTGTAGACTGAAGAGGTAGAGAGACAAAGGAAAAGGGCACGCCCAGGGCTAATGCAGCTCTTAAGGAAACACCTAGGTCCTTTGCCTCTCTGTGATCCCATTAAATCTAGAGCACAACCACTTCACTCCTCTAAATTACATCCCATTCCACATGCTTCCAGTTATTCCCTGAGTTGAAAATCATGCCCTGAAAAACTGTCCACCCTGGAAACCCTTCCTTACTCTGCTCAAGGCCTGCTAAAGTGTGTAGGACCTTCTGCTGAGGGTTTCTATGACTTGTCTCAGGGATGTCTTACTCCATTAAGCTTCTTATTGCTAAATTGAAGGCATTAATAAACTCCTCATAATGCAGTAATCCCTTCTGTTTCTAAGAAAGTGGAATGCAGGTTTGGATTAGGAGCTAGGAGGAACCTCTCCACATCTGAACCTAGTGTTTTGTTCTCTGACAACTGTTTTCAAAACATTTGACTTGAATTTGTACCCTTTTTTTTTGTTTGGTTGATGCTGCTAATTGTTTAGCAGTTTTGTTTTTCATTTCATTGTTTATTAAGAAAGAAAAATCTGTGAATCTGCTTCACTACCCTTTAATGAAATTCTTACCTATCAATTTTATAATTAAGAAAAGCAAATGTATTTCTAACATTTCCTCAGAAGCTCAAAGACATTCCAGTGCTGCTTCATTATAAATAGCCTAGAGATCACATTTTGAAACAAAATTTGTTTCACCATTCTCAGCTTTGCCCAGGTCTAAAATTTTGCTTTCTACTGATGTCTACCTAGAGTATTTTAGCCCTTACTGATTTTTTCCAGATTAAGCAATGATATTTATAGGATAGTATTTTGCAGAGTAACAGAATGAATGACTACATCACTCTTTTCCAACTTTTTTCTTTTTTTAAAATTTTTCCTTGCTTCGAGAATAACTTCTGGACTTTGGGTTCCAGTTTACGGTTTCCAATTTTTTTGTTATTTATAAGTATTTGATACTATTGTGTAATTTTTTATAGGAATCAGTAGTGAAAGAACCTGAAATTAATACAACCCTTGAGATGCGTTTCTTTGGAAAAAAGGGAGACAGAAAACTTCACTATAAAGAATTTCGAAGGTAAATGTAAATATTTACATTCTTTTATAGAAATTAGATGAGTAAGAAATGAAGTAAGTAGGGGCCGGCACTGTGCCGTAGCAGGTAAAGCTACCATCTGCAGTGCTGGCATCCCATATGGGTGCCCGTTCCAGTCCCAGCTGCTCCACTTCCGATCCAGCTCTCTGCTATGGCCTGGGAAAGCAGTAGAAGCTGGTACAAGGCTTTGGGCCCTTGCACCCACATGGGAGACCCAGAAGAAGCTCCTGGCTCCTGACTTTGGATCAGCACAACTCTGGCCATTGCAGCCAACTGGAGAGTGAACCATTGGATGGAAGACACCCCCCCCCCCACCTCTCCTTCTCTCTGTTTAACTCTTTTAAATAAATTAATAAATAAATAAATAAATTAATAAATTTTTAAGAGAGAAAGAGGGAGGGAGGGAGGGGACCTGGCATTATGGCACAGCAGCTTAAGCCACTGCCCTGTGATTCCATCATCCCATATTGGAATGCAGGTTCAAGTCCAGGCTGCTCCACTTCTAATCCAGCTCCTTGCTGATGTGCCTAGGAAGGTAACAGAAGATGGCCCAAGTACTTGCTCCCCTCCCACACATGTGGGAGATACAGATGGAGTTCCTGGCTCCTGGCTTCAGCCTGGCCCAGCCCTGGCTGTTGCAGCCATTTGGGAATTGAACCAACAGATGGAAGAGCTCTCTGTCTCTCCCTTCTTCTGTTGCTCTGCCTTTCAAATAAGTACATGAATAAATCTTAAAAAAAAAAAGAAATGAATAAACTAAATATGTTCATTTCCTAGAAATATGGACCCTAAAGCTAAATGCTAATTGTGGATCTATTTAGTAGCTCTGAGTACTATACCTATATAACATATTCCTAAAGTTATGCTCCAGGTATTCTAACCTATTAATTAAAAAATTACCCATTTCATAGAATACAATAATTCCTTTTAGTAACATTATATTAACAACAGTGAACAGTTTATTCTTAATGGAAAATAAATCAGCCCCAACTTTACTTGAAATAGTAACCATTTATTATTTCCATGAATCTTTGGGGCTGTTGGGTGGTTCCTGGTCTTGACTAAATTTTTTTTGAAGGTTTATTTTATTTATTTGAAAGATAGCCACAGAGAGATGTAGAGACAGAGAGAGAGGTATTCCATCCGCTGGTTCACTCCCCACATGGCTGCAATGGCCAGAGTTGTGCTGATCAAAGCCAGGAGCCAGGAGCTTTTTTCAGGTCTCCCACATGGATGAGGGGCCCAAGGACTTGGGCCATCTTATACTGCTTTCCCAGACCACAGCAGAGAGCTGGATCAGAAAAGGAGCAGCTGGGACTATAACCAGCACCCATATGGGATGCCAGCACTTCAGACCAGGGCTTTAACCTGCTGTGCCACAGCACCGGCCCTTGACTAAATTCATTCTTGCATTGCAATCAGATGAGGGCTGGCTGACTGGCAGCGGGCTCTTCTCAGATGACCTCAACTGGGGCAACTTAGCTGTGCTCCACAAACTTTCTCATTTTCTAGCACAAGAGTTGGCAGATTTTTTCTGCAAAGGGCCAAACAGTAAAATGTTCTCAGTCACGACTGTCATATGTGTCTACTATTATGTGTAAAAGCAGCCATATACATATATGAGAACAATTGTGCATGTCCATGTTCCAGTACAGCTTTAAACATTAATTTTTAGCAACTTTTGATCCAGCCTGAGATCATTTATCTATCTGTAAGATGGGAATATAATGCATTATTTGAATATTGTAAGCATTAAAATACAATGTTCTGTTTACCCTGTTTGCCAATGTGAATAATGAGACAATGTGCTGCAGAACTAAACAGAGCCTTTGAACAACGCATGTATCAGAAAGCAGTAGAAAATGGGGGAAAAGATTGGTTTGGGAGGCAAGAGACCTGCCTTTCATTTAGCTCAGTGCAGTTTAATTAAAAAAAAATTTTTTTTGAGTGCATGCTGTGTACTATTATGTGTCAGGCCATGTCTCAAATACTAGGGATAATCCCTTCTGGGGACTGTGTAGTACATGTAGAAAACCATTTAAGTGTTTCATAGTGGGGGCCAGTGCTGTGGCATAGCAGGTAAAGCCTCTACCTGTGGCACTGGCATCCCTTTGGGTACCTGTTTGAGAGCCAGCTGCTCCACTGCCAGTCCAGCTTCCTGTTAATGCACCTAGGAAAGCAGTGGGAAGGTGGCCCAAGTGCTTGGGCCTCTGCACCCACATGGGAGACCTGGAGGAAGCTCCTGGCTCCTGGCTCCTGGCTTTGGATTAGCCCAGTTCTGGTCATTGCGGCCATGTGGGGAGTGAGCCAATGCATGGAAGACCCTCTTGCTCTCTCTGTAACTCTGCCTTTCAAATAAATAAATAAATTTTATTTTAAAATCCAAGAAATATGACTAAGATGTTAAAAAAAATGTAGTCAAATCTTCATAGAACGATAGGTATTTTCGTAGCACAGAACACTTAGTGTACCCTGTGTTGTAGGTTGGGAGTAGCTGCTGGGGCAGGAGTGGGGAAGGGGCCTTTATGAAGGAAGTAGCACCTAAGCTTAATTTGAGAGATGAGCAGAAATCAAACAGAAATACTTGATTTGGGCAGTAAGGCATTTGAGGGAAAGAGAATAGCAGAAGCAGACATGGAGGCATGAAGTGTATGATTTATAAAGGGAATTATGAACAATTGAGTAGAGCAGTAAGTATTAGGTAGTGACAGTGGAGACAGAAAGGTTTTGTACACCATGACACAGAGCTTGAATTAACTCAGCAATGACAGGCCCTGAAGAGTGACACCTGAAGAGACTTGGTCACAGATGCCCATCACCCCAGTAGCAGAATGAAGGATGACGTTTATGAGAGAGAAAGACCATATGAATATTCCAGAAAAGAAGTGAAAAAAGCCTTGAACTAGTGTAGTGGGAGTAAGGATTTTGAAGTGGGAGAGATTTCCAGACAGTTAAGAGATTTGAGCTCTGAGGTAGTGATTTGAGGAATGCAGAAGAATCCAGTCAAGATCCAAATTTCTGAACTGCATCCTAATGCCAGTCTACCACATAGCTAAATATCGCTGAGTAATTTAACCCCTCTAGGATTATTTTTCTCAATAAAATTTTATTTTGTATTTATTTTACTATTTGTTTTTTGAAACCACTCAAAAGAGATGGAGAGAAATCTCCCATTTTCTAGATAATTCCCCAGATGGCTGCAATAGCCAGGGCTGAGCCAGGCCAAAGCCAGGAGCCCAAAACAGTCTGTGTCTCCCACATGAGTGACAGGAACTCAAGTACTTGAGGTACTGCCTACTGCCTCCCAGGGTGCACATTAGTGAAAGAGTGGAATTGGGAGCAGAGCAGAGACTCTAACTCAGCACTCTGGTATAGGATGTAGGCATCCTTAATGGCGTCTTAACTGCTAAGCCACATGCCTGCCTCTGTACATAATATTTTAAATGTCTAGCTCTAGGTAGGCATCCATAATATAATATAAACACTAACAATGGAAGTAGGCAAAAAGGATGAACAAAAGAAAAACAACAGTAGAATCATAAAATAGAGCGAGGAACTAAGCTGGTACACAAAATGTAAACCTAACGGTCTGTATACTTGCAAAGAATAAACTAGGAATTGTTTTTAAAGATTTATTTATTTATGTGAAAGAGTTACACAGATAGAGAAGGAGAGAGACAGAGAGAGATGTCTTCCATCCATTGGTTCACTCCCCAATTGGCCACAATGGCCGGAGCTACACCGATCCAAAGCCAGGAGCCAGGAGCTTCTTCTAGGTCTCCCACGTGGGTGCAGGGGCCCAAGGACTTGGGTCATCTTCTACTGTTTTCCCAGGCCATAGCAGAGAGCTGGATTGGAAGAGGAGCAGCCAGAACTAGAACCGGCGCCCATATAGGATGCCGGCGCTTCAGGCCAGGGCGTTAACCTGCTGTGCTACAGCACTGGCCCCTAAACTAGGAATTTGACTCTCTAGCTTTCTGTTGGAATTTGACTCATTTGATTTCTGTTAGATAATATGAAGGGTACACATTTCACTGTGTCTCTAAATTCAAATGTTCTGATTTTGGTACTCCATAAGCACATATAATTTTAACTTGTAAATTAAAACTTAATAAAATTTAAAAAATCATTGATTCTACATAAGAGAATATCTGTTCCTTGTTATAAGGCCAGAAGAAAAATGTTCCCTTTAGTCCTCATAAAAGAACACAGTGTAACAGAGAATTGTGTGTTTACCTGATTACAAAAAGTCTAATGACACATTTCACAGGCTGTTCATATTACATGTATAAGTTTCTAAAATTCAACTTCTGGGTCTGGTGTTGTAGCATAGTGGCTGCTGCCTATGATGCTGGCATCCCACCTGGGTGCCATTTCAAGTCCCAGCTGCTGCACTTCTGATCTGGCTCTCTGCTAATGGACTGGGAAAGCAGTAGAAGATAACCCAAGTGCTTAGGCCCTTGCAACCCATAATGGCCATTTGAGGAATGAACTAGGAGATGGAAGATCTCTCGGCCCGCCTTCTTTCTCTGTAACTCTGCCTTTCAAATAAATAAATGAATCTTTAAAAAATATAGATATAACTGGGGCCTGTGCCGTGGCTCACTTGGTTAATCCTCCATCTGCAGCACCGGCATCCCATATGGGCACCAGGTTCTAGTCCTGGTTGCTCCTCTTCCAGTCCAGCTCTCTGCTGTGGCCCAGGAGGGCAGTGGAAGATGGCCCAACTGTTTGGGCCTCTGCACCCGCATGGGAGGCCAGGAGGGAGCACCTGGCTCCGGGCTTGGGATCAGTGCAGTGCCAGCTGTGGCGGCCATTTGGAGAGTGAACCAACGGGAGGAAAATTTTTCTCTCTGTCTCTGTCGCTCACTGTTTATAACTCTACCTGTCTAATAAAAAAAAAAAAAAAAGAAGAAGAAGTACTAATAATTAAATAATTAAATGCCAGAATTTAGAGTTTGGTAACAGTATGCAATGGGAAAAGCACTTGGCTTGAGATACAGATACCTCAGTTTAAATCCTGGCTTTGCTATTTAGTAGCTGTATTTTAGGGAGCAAATCACATACTTTATTCATTTTTATTTATTTAATTTGAAAGACAGAGAGATAAAGACCTTGCATCCACCAATTCATTCCCCAAATATGCACAACAGCCCAGCCTGGGCCATGTCAAAGCCAGGGGCCCAAAACTGAATTCAGCTCTCCCAAGTGGGTGTCAGGGACCCAAGTACTTAAGCCATTACTTGCTGCCTCGCAGGGTGTGCATTAGCAGGAAACTGTATCTGAAATAGACCTGGAATGGAACCCAGACACTCTGATACGGGATGCAGATGACCCAAGGGGTATCTTATTTGAGGTATGCAAATTTCATGTATTTCAAATATACAGATTCAGGAACAAAGTGATATTTTCTACTCTACCCTCCTTCCCACCCACACTTCAACCCTTCTTCCTCCTCTTTCTCCTATTCTTATTATTTTTTAATTTTTTTAAATTGTATTCATTTATTTGAAAGGCAGAGTTACAGAGAGGCAGAGGTAGAGACAAAGAGAGTGATATCTTCCATCCACTGGTTCACTTCCCAAATGGCCGCAATGGCCAGAGCTGGGCCTATCCAAAGCCAGGAGCTAGGAACTTCTTCTGGATCTCCATGCAAGTACAGGGGCCCAAGGACTTGGGCCATCTTCTACTGCTTTCCCAGGCCATAGCAGAGAGCTGGATCAGAAGTGGAACAGCTGGGACAAGAACCAGCATACATATGGGACGCTGGCACTGCAGGCGGCATGTTTATCTGCTATGCCATAGCACTGCCCCCCCCCCGCGTTATTATTTTTTACAAAGATCTATTTTCAGTTAACTTTATACTGAAAAGATTAACCATACACTTAGTAAAGAGTTCAACAAATAGTATAAAAAAAAAAAAAAAAAAAAGAAAGCACTGTTCTTCAAAATGGATGCAACTAGAAACCATTATACTTAATGAAATAAGCCAGTCTCAAAGACAAGCACCATATGTTCACCCTGATCTGGGGTAATTGATAGAGTACCTAAAAGAAATTCTATAGGATTTTTAATAACCCTTTCCTCGACTGTGGAGAAACAGTGTTTTGTTTTCTTTTATCCTTCTTAACAATTTGAGAGGTATTACTTGTAATGCCCACTTTGCCAAGGTGTAAATATCAAGTAAGTGAATACAAAAATAAACTATAACACTATAAACTGTAACAATCAATTTTGTAATAAAGAAATGAATCCTTAATTTCCTGATATCTTCTTTCCTAATTTTTATTCATTTTAACTTTATTTACAGCCAGTATCCTTTCTCCTCACATAGGAAGCTCAGGGTTGCACTGAGAATTAAAACAGCTAAAACATACTAAAGTACACAGAGCAAGAGCCTGTGTCAGACTCTTTTCAACTGAAACTGTTTTCAGAGGCTCTCGCAGCTTATTTCCAGGTACCAGCTGTCTTCTGAGGGCGTTTTTCCTCTGGCTATCCCTGGCTTCTTTCTGTCTTTGCATTTCCCCAGCTTGCTCCTTAAGGATATCTTCTTCAGTTCAGAGTACCCTAATCTTTCTCCAGAGAGATTCCTCAATCAACATCTACAGAAAAAAATTCAAAATGGAACTAAAAGCATAATATTCTCCAAGGACTGACTGCTTTAAAATTCAGAGAGAGCATTTTTTATTAGATTTTTTTTATTTGACAGGTGGAGTTATAGACAGTAAGAGAGAGAGACAGAGAGAAAGGTCTTCCTTCCATTGGTTCACTCCCCAAATAGCCACCACAGCTGGCACTGCACTGATCCCAAGCCCGGAGCCAGGTGCTCTCTCCTGGCCTCCCATGTGGGTGCAGGGGCCCAAGCATTTGGGCCATCCTCCACTGCCCTCCCAGGCCACAGTAGAGAGCTGGACTGGAAGAGGAGCAACCAGGACTAGAACCCAGCGCCCATATGGGTGCCAGCGCCACAGGTGGAGGATTAACCAAGTGAGCCATGACGCCGGCCCTATTAGATTTTTTAAAAAGTTTTATTTAAGTTATACACGTTTCATTTATTTCTTGTATATAGATTTAGGAACATAATAATACTTCCTTCCTGTCCACACTCCAACCCTTCTTCCTCCTCCCTCTCCTATTCCCACTCAATTTTTACAAAGATCTCTTGTCAGTTTACTTAATGATCATAAAGTTAGCCCTACACCAAGTAAAAGAGTTCAACAGATAGTATGAAGAAGAAAACACTGTTCCTTAACAGAAGAGACTAGGGCTGTAAACAATCATCAAATCTCAACATGTCCATTTCACTCTAGTATATTACATGTTAGGACTCTATTAGTTACCTCAGATAAGGGAAAACATGATATCTGACTTTTGGGGACTGGCTTATTTCACTAAGTATAATGCTTTACAGTTGTGTTCATCTTATTGCAAAAGGCAGGATTTCATTATTTTTAATTGCTGAGTAGTACTCCATCGTGTATATATACCATAGTTTATCCACTCAACAGTCAACAGACATCTGGGTTGGTTCCACATCTTAGCTATTATGAATTGTGCTGCAATTAACATGGGGATACGGCTAACTCTTTCAGATGCTGATTTCTTTTAGTTTGGGTAAATTCCCAAGATAGGAATGGCTGGATCATATGGTAGGTCTATATGCAGATTTCGGAGGTATCTCCATACTGTCTGCCATAGTCACTGTACCAGTTACATTCCCACCAACTGTGGATTAGGGTACCTTTTTCCCCACATCTTCACCAACATTTGTTGTTTGTTGATTTCTGCATCGGAGTCATTCTAACTGGAGTGAGGTTAAACCTCATTGTGGTTTTGATTTGCATTTCCTTAATGGCTGGTGATCCTGAGCATTTTTCCAGGTGTCTGTTGGCCATTTGAATTTCTTCTCTTGAAAAATACCTGTTTAAATCATTTGCCCATTTCTTAACTGGGTTGTTTGTTTTGTTGTTGTTGAATTTCTTGAGCTCTATAGATTCTGGATGTTAACCCTTTATCCATTGCATAGATATTTTCTCCCATCCTGCTGGTTGCCTCTTTACTTTGCTGAGTGTTGCTTTTGCAGTGCAGAAGCTTCTCAGCTTGATGGTCAATTTTGGCTTTGATAGCCTGTGCTTCTGGGGTCTTTTCCAAGAACTCCTAAGAGGCCTATGCCTATGTCTTGCACAGTTTCCCCTATGTTTTCTAGTAATTTGATGGTACTGGGTCGTAGATTTAGGTCATTGATCCATTTTGAGTGATTTTTTGTGGAAGGTGTAAGGTATGGGTTTAAGAATCAGTGATCTTTAGAGAAAAAAAATGCTCAGAAATATTTCAGGTTTACTGTCATTCCCCCAGAACAATTTTTTCCCCAGAGCAATTTAACTGATGTAACATAAAAGCGATTCTTGATTCCTTAGTTACAAAAAGAATCCCTGTTTGCAAAATTGTTAAGAATTTGTTACTCTTGGCTGGTACCATGGCTCACTGCTAATCCTCCGCCTGTGGTGCCGGCACATGGGTTCTAGTCTTGGTTAGGGCACTGGATTCTGTCCTGGTTGCTCCTCTTCCAGTCCAGCTCTCTGCTGTGACCCAGGAGGGCAGTGGAGGATGGTCCAGGTCCTTGGGCCCTGCACCTGCATGGGAGACCAGGAGGAGGCACCTGGCTCCTGGCTTCAGATTGGCGCAACACACCCGCGACAGCTCACTGGCCATAGCAGCCACTTGGGGGGTGAACCAACGGAATATAGCAAGTTCAGAAAGTAAAAGGACTTCATTATAGCTTAAGCATAAGGTTAAAGAGGGAACTAGCCACAAGAGGAGGGCAGGAAGTTAAATAGGGAGAATTATGAAGGCTTGTTACATCATGATGAGAACAGCAGAGGACAGTTTAAGGGTTCCAAGTTGGAGAATAAGGAAGTTCGAGGTCTCACAGATTAAAGAAATCAAGACGAGAGATCAGAGTCGTGTTAGAGTCTGTTGTGTTACTAGAAGTGAGATGATGGTGAGGGACTGAGGTGGTAGCAGTGGGGTATGGAGAAGTGGGAGAGCCCAGTGGTTATGTATGAGAAAGGAATGAGCAGTATTTGTAGCTGATTGGATGAAGTGAGTGCTGACACTCAACGTTTAATATTTTAGAGCATTTCAGATTTTGGATTTTTCAGATAAGGTACTCTCAACCTGCATTTTCCATATTTTATTTCACCTGTCCTTACAAAGTGGAAAGGGGTTCTTCCCTGTTTATAACTGGATCTTACTAGCATTAAGGGACTTAGTCCAGAGACATCTACCCTAGATATTAAAGGTGGGATTCCAACCCTGACTTGTCCTGCAAGGTTAGGAGATCACAGGCTTCTGCAGGGGTGGTTGTGCAGTGCCCTGGCGAGTGGGGTGTGGGGGTGCATCAAGTGGGCTTTCCAGGAAGTAGCACTAGATCAAGTGACCAGAGGGACAGAGGTTTATTAAGTAGGTTTTATCATGTATCAAGAGAAATTCACCAATTAATGAGAAAGGTGTATTACATAGATAAGTTTGTGGAGGGAGGGGCAGGGGTGTTTGGTTTGGGGAGTTTTGCTGTTTTGGTTGTTTTTCTGTTTTTTACTTTCTCAATTAAAAAATTTTCCAACTGAAATAGCAACTTAGCCATTTAATTAAAAACTAAACTATAATTTAAACTTTATATCCTAGACTTCTGATTTTTTTTTCATCATTGTGAAGTAGGTGCTAATTTAAATTGTGAAAGTTCATGCTCAGGCTACTCATGCAGCTGCTGATGGCATTTACTTACACTGCATCAGTACCTCTTTGTTTTTGTTGTGTTTTCTTTCTTTGGGGCCTTTTCTTCTGTATTTTTTTTTCCTTTAAACTCTAATGATTAACCTTAAATTTAGTGACCAGAAATAATCCCTGACTTTATTTCCAATGAGGTACATTTGATCATTTTATTCCAATAAATATTTTAATGTGAAAATAATTCTGAGGGGCTGGCACTGTGGTGTAGCGGGTAAAGCCGCCACCTGCAGTGCCAGCATCCCATGTGGGCGCCGGTCTGAGACCCAGCTGCTCCACTTCTGATCCAGCTCTCTGCTATGACCTGGGAAAGCAGTAGAAGATGGCCCAAGTCCTTGGGCCCCTGCACCCGCGTGGGAAACGCGCTCCTGACTTCAGATCAGTGCAGCTCTGGACATTGCAGCCAGTTGGAAAGTGAACCAACTCTCTCTTTCTACCTCTTATTCTCTCTGTGTAATTCTGACTTTAAATAAATAAATCTTAAAAAAAAATCTGAGACTTAAATACATATGTAAAGCAAATGGTTAAGGAAGAAAATTGATCTCAAGTTTTCTCAATAGGAAAAATAAGGAGGCTATTGACACTGTTATGCATTTTAGGACTTTTTTTAAGATTTAGTTAGTTAATTAGTTATCCTTTATTTTTTAAAGACAGAATGACAGGGGGAAAGAGCTCTCCCATCCACTTGCTCACTCCCCAAATGGTCACAACAGTCAGAGCTAATTCAAGCAGAAGCCAGGAGCCCAGAACTCCAGCCAGGTCTTCCATGTTGGCGGCAGGGGCCCAAATACTTGGGCAGTCTTTAACTGCTTTCCCAGGTGCATCAGCAGGGAGCTGGATCAGAAGCAGAGCAGCTAGCACTCAAATCAGTGCTCCAATATGGGATGACAGCATTGCTGGCAATAGCTTAATCTGTGCCACAACACCAGCCCCTGGGGTTTTGTGGGTTTTATTATTATTATTATTATTATTATTATGAAATGCCAGTTATTAATTTAGAATGTTCTGAGTTCCATGAAGAATTTTTACGAATTCAGAAATGTCTGTAAACAGTAATACACTGATAAATATATTTCACAATTAGCTCATCCAAGAAAAATGACCTTGATTTGTAGCATTTGCCAGTTCATAGTATAAATACTCTACCAGGCCAGCTAAGCTCCTGACGCGGAGTAGAGGTGAGAAGACATGTGTACAATGGACGCTCCTAGCTGGTATATACCATCTCCAGTACACCAGCACATAAAATCTCCTGATATGAAAAAGCAGATTTTCTCCATTGTTTCCACTTAATCCACTAGTTGTAAACTATTTAATGTCTTCAGAATGTGCCCAGTGGCCTTATCTATAAATTCTTCAAATTATATGTGTATGTCCAGATCAAGTTCTGGATTTTATTGTCATAACAATATGTATAATTTTAGACTTAAAGGGAAAAGATGATGATCATAAAAATTCTTATGTTCATCAAATATATAAGTATATTTACTTAATATAAAAGTAGCTTAAACCATACATATATAGTTCAGTAGCAATTACATTTATAACATTTCATCTTAGAGGCTCAGATAGAGCCAGAAGAAAAAACTCAGGAAAGTAATGTTTTTATACTGTCTTTTCTAATTCCCAATTCCCTATACATTCATTTGCAAATAAAGAATCTTTTCATAATCCTGAACATTCAATTGAATGTCATCACAGTATACAGTATAACAAAACTCAGTAAAACAAAGGCAAAATATATTGGTAAAATATTTTGTTGAGCTGTCAGTCCAAACTTAGAATGATTCAAGTTTTAGAAAAAAATTCTGCTTTGACCCTGAAACATGGCATTGGCAAATCTGTGTCACGGTGTGTTGGGGAAATGCTGTAGGTAACAGATCTTGTTGACCACAAATGGAAGCTAAAATCAGACTCCTCATTAATGTTTTTAAGGTTCATGAGATAATTGTAGAATCTAAAGCAAGTAATTTTTAATGGTAATTTTTCTCCACAGAACTGAATCTCTTTTTTACATCTCATGTATATTTCCATTTAAATTGTGACATGACAGCAAGTACAGATCTTTTAACATGTACAAAAGTGAATAAAAGGATCTGTAACATATTAAGTCTCATGGAGATCATAATACTTTTCACATGATTTAGGTTACAAATAAATCAAGTATAACATTTCTGGGTTCTGGTTCAAAGAAAATATGTTTTATCTGATATCCTTTCAACTTGTAGCTTTCCCAGGAAGCTATTGATGACAGTGTGATCAAAATGTCATGTTGTTTTTATAAGAAAGGAATGTTGAGTCATACAGACATATGTTACTGTCTACAAGACTTTAAGTATTTCTAGGTAGAACTAAGCTTTTGACGCAGAGCTATTGATTACATCGATCAACTTTGATACCTGAAAAATACTTAATACATAATAAATTATGATTAATGTTTTAAAGCAGAATCCCTCCTTAATTTTAAATTTCTTTGACTTTTGACAATATTTGTATTTCAGAGAAAACTTGTTTCCATGAAATTTATTTTCTGTGGGTGTTTTACATAATTTTTAAGTCTTTATCAAAATATTGGTTGCCACATATAATTGCACAAATTAAAATAGAGCACAGGGAGTCACAGATTGAAACAAACATTGGATTTAGCTTCTCTGTGTCCTGCCTTTCCCACAATCCTCTTCACAGCCCTTGAGCCTCACCATGTCCAGAGGCCAAAGCCTCAGTAGTTAATACTGAATTGTTTTGCCATCTCATTTACATTGTTAACGTTGAATGCTACCAGTTACTTATATCAGTTTTGTATTTCAACAGATTTATGGAAAATTTACAAACAGAGATTCAAGAAATGGAATTCCTCCAGTTTTCAAAAGGTTTGAGTTTCATGAGGAAAGAAGACTTTGCAGAGTGGCTACTGTTTTTCACTAACACTGAAAATAAAGACATTTATTGGAAAAATGTGAGAGAGAAGTTGTCGGCAGGAGAGGTTGGTATGCCCTTTTATTATGCATGTGACAAGGATGAAATAATAAATTAGACATGTCAAGATAATTAAATGAAGTAACTTTACATTAACCAAGACTATGTTATTTTCTATTATTTAAATATAAAATCAAGTTGAGGTACATTTCTTGCATACTATTTTGCATTAATGAGCAAAATGAGACAGAATCAGTATAGCAACCATGAATTGCACTTCCAGTAGAGTCAGGAATAAATATCCACTATTAGTACTATTATTTAATAACATTCTAGAAATCTTAGCCAGTGCAAATGAACATCATTTTTAAAATGCATAAAAGTTTGAAAGAGGGTAAAGTTGTCTTTGTTTACATATGATGTAATTATATGCCTAGAGAACCCAAGAGAATTGTTGAAAAACCATTAGAGGCCGGCGCCACGGCTCACTAGGCTAATCCTCCGCCTGCAGCACCAGGACCCTGGGTTCTAGTCCTGGTTGGGGTGCTGGATTCTGTCCCAGTTGCTCCTCTTCCAGTCCAGCTCTCTGCTGTGGCCCGGGAAGGCAGTGGAGGATGGCCCAAGGGCTTGGGCCCTGCACCCGCATGGGAGCCCAGGAGGAAGCGCCTGGCTTCTGGCTTCAGATCGGTGCAGCATGACGGCTGTAGCGGCCACTTGCGGGGTAAACCAACGGAAAAAGGAAAACCTTTCTCTCTATCTCTCTCTCTCTCACTGTCTTACTCTGCCTGGCAAAAAAAAAAAAAAAGAAAGAAAAAAAAGAAAAAGAAAAACTATTAGAGAGTTGGGCATTTGGCCTAGCGGTTCAGATAACATTTAAGACACCCGTGTTGCATATTGAAATACCAACTCCACTCCCATTTTCAGTTCCCTGCTAATGCTCGCCCTGGAAGATAACAGTGATAGCTTATGTATTGAGCTCTTGCCACCCGTGTAGGAGACCTGGATTGAATTCCCAGCTCCCAGTTTCAGCCTGACCCAACCCTGGCCATTGAGGAGCGAACGAGCAGATAGCAGCACTCTTTCTCTCTCTCTCTCTCTTTCTCACACTCACCCCCTTTCTCTGACTCTCAAATAAATAAAGATACTGTAGGGGCAAGCATCTGGCAAAGCAGTTAAGGGGTTTGGGATGCCCCTGTCCCATATCGGAGTGCCTGATTGGAGTCAACTACTCTTCTTCCAATCCAGCTTTCTGCTGATGCACACCCTGGGAGGCAGCATATGATGTACATGGGTCCCTGCCACACTCATGGGAGATCAAGATGGAGTTGGATTTCCTGGTTTGTCCTGGTCCAGCTCCCAATGTTGGGAACATTTAGAAAACGAACCAGTACATGGAAGATCTCTCTGCCTTTCAAATAAAATTAAATGTTTAAATGTTTAAATAATATTGTAAACTATTAGAAACAATAAGAATTCAATAAAATGCCAATTGGCATGCTAATATATAAGGTATAGCTGTCCTATGTACAAATTATATTAGAGATCTATGGCCTGGGAAAGCAGTAGAAGTGGCCTAAGTCCTTGGGCCCCTGTAGCTGCGTGGGAGACCCAGAAGAAGCTCCGGGCTCCTGGCTTCAGATCAGCTCAGCTCCGGCTGTTGCAGCCATGTGGGGAATGATCCAGTGGTTGGAATACCTCTCTGTCTCTACCTCTCTCTCTAACTCTGTCTTTCAAATAAACAAAATCTTAAAAAAAATTAGAGAATACATTTAAATTAGAAAATATGATGGCATGGGGCTGGCATTTTAGCACAGCAGGTTAAGCTACCGTATGCAATGCCAGCATCCCATTTGGGTGCCAGTTTGAGTCCTGGCTGCTCTACTGATCCAGCTCCCTGCTAATGCACCTAGGAAAGCAGTGGAAGTTATCCCAAGTACCTGGGCCCCTGCCAGCCATGTGGAGGACTCAGATGCGTTCCGTGGCTGCTAGCTTCGGCCTGGCCCAGCCCCAGCTGTTGTAGCCATTTGGGTATTAAATCAGCAGATGGAAGATCTCTGTCTCTCTCTGTCTCTGCCTCTGTCTCTCTGCAACTCTGCCTTTCAAATAATAAATCTTTCAAAAATATAATGGCATGCATGTGTATGTATATATGAGTTATATGAAATTATCACCAAGCTAGTAGTAGTAATTAGTGTACAATGATGAATTTTCAAGTAATTTTTACTTTCTTCCTTTATACATTTTTGTATATTGTTACACAAAAATGTTTTTGGAATAGGTATGTATTTTTGTATGCAGCTTTTTGAAAGGTTATTTCTATTGTGAGGAAAAAAGATAATACAATATAATGGAAGGTTATATTTATATTTATAACTGCAATAGAGATATATATATAACAATTAAGAGTAAATTTAACAAGAAGTATATGAAGAAAACTTTACAGTCTTCTTTCTTTTTGACAGACAGAGTGCACAGTGGGAGAAAGAGACAGGGAGAAAGGTCTTCCTTTTCCGTTGGTTCACCCCCCAAGTAGCTGCTGTGGCCGGTGCGCTGCAGCCGGCACACCACGCTGATCCAAAGCCAGGAGCCAGGTGCTTCTCCTGGTCTCCCATGTGGGTGCAGGGCCCAAGGACTTGGGCCATCCTCCACTGCACTCCTGGGCCACAGCAGAGAACTGGACAGGAAGAGGAGCGACAAGACAGAATCCGGCACCCCGACCGGACCTAGAACCCTGTGTGCCAGCGCCACAGGCGGAGGATTAGCCTGTTGAGCTGCAGCGCCAGCCAACTTTACAGTCTTGCTGGATATTTTTAAAATTGTCTAAATAGACAAGTAGAGGCATTCCCTATTATTGAGTAGGAAGAAGCCTTACTATTATAAATGTAGTCATGCATCACTTAGTGACAGGAATACATTGTCAGAAATGCCTCATTAGATTATTCCATCATTGTTTGAATATCACAGAGTGCATTTAAACAAACCTGGATAGTATAGCCTACTACACACCTACAGTCTATGAAATAGATGAGTATATGGCATAACCTATTACTCCTAGGACCATGATAAATAACACAAAATTAAATCAAGCACAAGAGAAATGATGAAATCAAGAGACAATAAATGCAAGATGTATGAGGCTGCTGCTGGCATAATACAGCTTACTCTTTTACAGTCAACTTTTTTCTTAAAAACAAAATATGCCCTAAAATAATAATTTAATAATACATATAGTGAATACATAAACCAGTAAAAGGTTTATCAAGCATTATGTATACATCAGGTGTATTTACATCAGCATCACCACACACACATGAGTACTTCACTAGGCAACAGGAATTTTTCAGTTCCTCATTATAATCTTAGGCTACCATGGACGTATGGTGTGGTCCATCATTGGCCAAAACACTGATATGTGGTGCATGTCTGTGTAGCAGTTCTCCCTTCAGTTGGGTAGAAGGCCCTGCCCACATAGTTGCTCTGAGATCCAGATCTCAAAGGCTGTGCTGTCTTGGGGTTCCGTCTTAGGAGTACCATCCTCAGAGACTATGGAAGGAAAGGCAAAAGGGGAGGGGAGAGTATCACATTCCAGATATTAAATGTCTGGACCTGGAAATATCACAGGACACTTGGCTGTTGACCAAAATAACCCCACCTAAATGCCAGGAGACCAAAAAGTGAAGTTTTTCATATGTGCAGAAATCAGAAAAGAACCAGATATGAGTGAACACCAATGGGTCTCAGTAAAAATACCTTTGGATTCTTGGTAGGGAACTAGACAAGCTATAAAACTTCATATGAAAAGAATATTAAGATATTAAAATGTTTTACCAAGCCTTGGAAACTAAAATAATTGGTTACTGACAGTGAAACAAAAGATCAAATATGCAGACAATATATAAAGTCCAGAAATAGAATCAAATACTCATACACATGGAAACTTAGTATACGTAAAATAGTATTTCAAATTGCTTGAATAAAAGAATTACTTTTTAAATGGAATTAGGAAAATTCAGTGGCCATCTGAGGGAGCAAATTAATGTAAATCTCTACATTAGTCATTACTTGAAAATAAATTCCAAATGGATGAAAAAATAAATGTTAAAGAGAAAAATGGAACTTAATAGATACAGAAGGAACTTGTATCATTTTAGAGTGTATCATCTTAGAGTGGGATATATCTCTTTCTAAGCAAATTCCAGATGCTTTCAAGGAAAAATTGATAAAATTACTAGCTTAAAAATTGGAGTTGGCATCGTGGTGCAGCAAGCTAAGCTGGCAGTTGGGACAACCTGTATCCCACATGAGATTGTTGGTTCAAGTCCCAACTATTACACACTTCCAATCGAGCTTCCTGCTGATGCACCTAGGGGGCAACAGATGATTGCCCAAGTACTTGGGTTCCTACCACCCATGTGGCAGACATGGATAGAGTTCCTGGCTGCTAGCTTTGGCCTGGCTCAGCCCTGACTATTTAAAGCATTTGAGAAGTGAACCAGCAGATGGAAGATTTTGCTTCCTCACTCTGTCACTCTGCCTTTCAAGTAAATAAATAAATCTTTTAAAAAAAAATAAATTCTTTTGTCTCCCCGAGGCCCCAGAAAAGTTATAATCAAAGTCAAAAGAAAATAATTTTTAAATGGGTGAGAAACAATAGCTAAGATATGGAATCAACCCAGATATCCATCAACTGAAGACTGGATAAAGAAATTATGGTATATATAAACTATGGAATACTACACAGTAGTAAAAAAATGAAATCCTGTCATTTGCCACAAAATGGATGCAACCAGAAAGCATTATACTTAGTGAAATAAGCCAGTCCCAAAAAAGACAAATACCAGATAATCCTTCGGGTCTGTGGTAACTAATAGTGTACCTAAAAGGTAATCTAAAAGAGTGGAATTGATACTTTGAGATGCAATGGTGTTGAACAGTAGTCTTGACTGTTGAGAAGAGAGTTTTTTTTTCCTTCATACTATTTGTTGAACTCTTTACTTAGTGTATGGCTAATCTTATGAGTATAAAGTTAACTGAAAATAGATCTTTATAAAAAATAAGAATGGAAATAGGAGAGGGAGGAGGAAGAAGGATGGGAGTGTGGGCAGGAGGGAGAGTAGAGTGAGAGAAATCAGTATGTTCCTAAATTTGTATATATGAAATGCATGAATTTTGTATACCTTAAATAAAATGTAAAGTGTGGGTAAGAGAGGGAACTACTGAAATCATATGTAATAGACCAATTTCCATAATTAATAATGGGGTCTTAAAAACAAAGCCCATAAATATCAAGACATTTGAGGGATCTGGGATTTTTCCTTATTTGCTATAAAACAGGATCTTGAAAATCAGTGTAAAATGAATCTTAATGAAGAATGGGATGGGAGAGGGAGTAGGGGTGGGATGGTTTGGGGGTGGGATAGCAGGTATGGGGGGAAGAACTACTATAATCCAAAAATTGACTTATGAAATATATAATATTTATTAAATAAAAGCTTTCTATAAGAAAAAGAAAATCAATGTGCTATTAATACTTACAAAAAGTACCTAAGACTTTATCTATCTTCAAATTAGCCTGTATGGTTTTTTGGATACTTGCAGAATAGACAGCACTGTTGAGTCAAGACAAAGGACTGTTGATCACATAACAAGAGCTTGAGCATGACATTGGTGTTGGTTCCCCCTTGCCTCCCAACTCCCATGGAAGTGTTGCTGAAAGGCCCAGCTGGATGCTTCTCCAGAAGAGGATTTCCAGGACAGCTGAGGACCTCATCTCAGCAATCTCAGTTTTTTTTAAGGTTGATTCATTTATTTGAAAGGCAGAATTACAGGCAGAGAGAGGTAGAGTCAGAGGGAAAGGTCTTCCATCTGCTGGTTCACTCCCTAAAAATGGCCACAACAGCCAGAGCTGGGTTAATCTAAAGCCAGGAGCCAGGAACTTCCTCTAGGTCTCCCACACAGGTACAGGGGGCCAAGGTCTTAGACCGTCTTCTGCTTCATTCCCAGGCGCGTTAGCAGGGAGTTGGATTGGAAGAGGAGCAACCAGGACCCAATCGGCACCCATATGGGATGCCAGCACTGCAGGTGATGACATTACCTTTTAGGCCACAGTTCCTGGCTCCTGGTTTTGGCCTGGCCCAGCCCCAGCCATGACAAGCATCTGGGGAATGAACCAGCAGATGGGAGATACCCTCTCTTGCTCACTCTCCCTTCCCTCTTCCTTCCCTCTTTTGCCCTCCCCCCTTTCATATAAATAACTTTTTTTTAAGTTTGCAAAGATAAAATTCCATAAAATTCACAGAAGCTGAGAGAGTGGTGATTGAATGAAACCTCACATCTGTAGAAAGCATGATTCTAAATATCCGTATCAAAAGAAACTTTTTTCACACAGGGAAGAATTGAAATCATTTGGGCCAAGGTTCAAACTCTGGCCATTTCACTAGGTAAACCATGGGCAAATTATTTACCCACTGAAAGGTTACTTGCCTAAGACTTACAGAGGCTACGAGCATACACCTAACAAATGGCAGAAGTGGAATTTTATCATTGGTCCATAGGGCTCCAATACCCAGTGTTGCATCCACTGATCAGACTGAGGTGGACCTCTTAACTGTGTATTAGTCCCCTTGGGCTGCCCTAACAGAATACACAGACTGGACAGCTTATGAGAAATCCATTTCCCCACAGTTCTAAAGGTCCAAGATCAAGATGCCAGGGTTCCAGTTTCTATTGAAGCCCTCTCCTTAGCTTGCACGTAGCACCTTCTCACGGTGTCTTGTCCTGACCATTTCTTCGTGCACACACATGGAGATAGCGAGAACAGGTGAACTGTGGTGTCTTTTTCCTGTTCTTACACTCACACCAGTTTCACCAGATTGGGAAGTCCCACCTGATGGCCTTATCTGTCCTTCATTACCTCCTTACAGGGCGTGTCTCCAAATACAGTCACACTGGGAGTTAGTGCTTCAGCACAGGGATTTGGAGGGGTTGCAGTTCAGCCTGTAACATGGGGCCACCTCAAGGTTTACACTGCAAAACCCTCGACAGACCCCATTCACAGTGTGCTGTCTGCACTGCAACCCTGCTGTTCTCTTGAGGTTCTTCCTGATCTCTTCGACCCATAATTATCTGACTCTGCACCTTGAACATTTTAATAGATTTACTTGGAGAGAGTGAAGTTTACAAGCTTTATGATAGAAAATAAGACTCAGTTATAAGATTATTTAATGTATTTATAAAATTGTAATAAACACTCTTTGTTTTATTAGAGTATTAGTTTGGATGAATTCAAGTCATTTTGCCATTTTACCACTCACTTGGAAGACTTTGCTATCGCCATGCAAATGTTTAGCTTAGCTCATCGCCCTGTCAGACTAGGTAAGTTACATGAATCGTTTTATTTTCATCATCTATAAACAGTTTCACTCAATTCTTCTACTGGATGGTAGCAATCAAGGAGCTGGCTATCAGTAAAATAATTCATTGGCCTTTTAATTCAACATAAATACAACACTAAGACTCCCAATTTAACATTTATTTTATTTGCTTCTATTTCCTCACTCTCTGAAAAAGGATGTACTTAAATACGTGTGTTTAAAGCCTTGATTCAACTAAAGCAGCCTACTTGTGGTTATTCTTGTGGCATTTCCAGCCAAATTCATGATTTTAATACATTCTTTGTGGTATTTTGTGTTTCACTTCCCAAATAATAAAAATTGAGCTTTGTTTTCACTTATAAATAATGCAAATTTAGATTTAATTCACCTTTGACTGTTTCACGTGGTTGATGAATTACTTTGTTTTGTTTGCAGCTGAGTTTAAGAGAGCTGTGAAAGTAGCAACAGGACAAGAGCTCTCCAACAATATTTTGGATACCGTCTTCAAGATCTTTGATTTGGATGGTGATGAATGTCTTAGTCACGGAGAGTTTCTTGGGGTGCTAAAAAACAGGATGCATCGGGGTCTCTGGGTAACAACTTTTGAGTTTCAAAAAACTATGTTTCCATGTTTTCACACTGGTCTTAAACATAGAGTTTGGGCAAAAGCAGAGTCTTAAAAGGAGTTTTCATCACTTACAAAAAGATGGTGAGGTACACTTCACTGAAATAATTTTTACAAATGGATACATTTGTCTTTGCCTTTAAAAACAAAAAATCTGAATCTAATCAGAAACCATACCCTAGGATTTAACTTTGAACTCTGTACTTAGACATACCTAGGTTCCAAATCCCAGCCCTACCGTTAAGTAGAAAATAGTAGCATTTTCATAAAATAAACCTCAGCTTCATTATTATTCAAATTCACATATTAGTCTATACATGTGGGACAAACCAAACTTAGAATCTTGTTTAAAGTCTGCTAAAAACACTCTCGTGAAAGAAGTCTGCAAAGGGAGAACGAGAGCCCAGAGAGCATGCACGTGGCAGGTAGGCTGTTAGGCTAGGAGAAAGGTAGGAGTGATGAGGAAAAGAATACCGGGCCAGTCATGGAAACAAAGCTATTTATTACAACTTCAAAAAGCAAATTCAGGGGCCAGTACTGTGGCAAATAGCGAGTAAAGCCTTCTAAAGCCACCACCTACAGTGCCAGCCTCCCATATGGGTTCCCATTCGGGACTCGGCTGCTCCACTTTCAATCCAGCTCTCTGTTGATGGCCTGGGAAGGCAGCAGAAGATGGCCCATGTGCTTGGGCCCCTGCACCCATGTGGGAGACCTGAAGAAGCTCCTGGCTCCTGGCTTCAGATTGGCCCAACTCTGGGCATTGTGGCCATTTAAGGAGTGAACAGCCTCTGCCTCTCTGTAACTCAGCCTTTCAAAAATAAATACATAAATCTTTAAAAGAAAAAAAAAAGCAAATTCAGTCTTCTGCAACAAACAATTTATGAAAAATGAGCCCTATTTTCATTAACAAACATGTTTTATAGGCTTTGTAGCCATTGAACATCCCATTGTTAATCTTATTCCTGGAAATTAAACCCATCTTTGCAGTTAACAATTTAATGCACCTAGGAACTCTTTCTAGCTTCTTTTTAAAAAAAAATTAGAGCTATAAATTAATTATAGGAATGAGAACATACATAATCTAAAGTAGACGTTTGCTTCCATTTGGCTGATTTCCAGAAATACCATGCTCCTATGGTCAGCAGGATCCAAAAGTTTTCTGACTTTTACTTTTCCATTTTACTGAGTGAAGTAATCCACTAAGCACTTAAGTGAATCAGATTATTGCTCCCTAAAGTTTTTCATCAAATATACTGTGACTTAGTATTTCTTTCTTTTTAATTTTAGCTAAGCTTACGTCAAAATTTTAGTCTTACAATTTTTATTCTATCTAGCAAGATTAAGTTTACCAGCACAAGGGAAACATAGAATACCCCAAAGGGGGAAGTATTATAAAGCAATCAAGTTTTCAAGCCAATATATTAAGGAGGATGGCCTAAGTCTTCACTGTCTTCCAAATCCAGTAATGCTTCATTACTCTGCCTCCATTCCTTAGTTAACTGTCAGGATAGTCTCTGTCACATTCACTTTGTTTCTCTTACCCTTATGTCGGAGTTCTGTTGCAGTCACTGTTCACTACGTAAATCCCCCCCCAACTACTTTTTGGAGGAGTGTAGGAAAGCAGTTAACAGTAATGTAAAGTACACATGAAATATTGTTTAACTTTGCAGAAAATAATGCCTTGATTTTTACTTTTTGTTAACAGGTACCACATCAGCAAAGTATACAAGAGTATTGGAAATGTGTGAAAAAAGAAAGCATTAAAGGAGTAAAAGAAGTCTGGAAACAAGCTGGAAAAGGCATTCTTTAAAAATAATAGTAATATAGTGTCATACAAGTATTGCTGCAAATGTCAGAACTTCAGAAATTTTTTCAATCACTAGCTTCTTAAGTCTTCATTAACTTCCTTTGTCATGTAAAGGTGCCTTGTATTTGCTTTCTGATTGAATAATTTCTAAGTTTTCATTAAAGAACTTACTAGAAAGAAAAAGTATTATTTTATAATCAACATGGCCAGTATCAGTTCCAGAAGTTGTGAGGTTCCTAAAAGGGAAAATGAAGTTTAAGACTTATTTTAGATTTTTCTCATCTATATCTTTTTCTCAGAAATTCCTATAGATTTTATTTCAGTTAGTTGCATATAGTTATCTTAAAATAATATGTAAATTTTAATGTCCTATCTGGAAACAGAATAAAGTATTTCCATAGATACAAAAAGTATGGAGGTGCTTTTTATTTTACATGTATTTTTAAACCTACATTTTTAAAAAATGTAAATGTTCATCCCTTGCCAGCCTAATTAGTTCATGTTCTTAAAAAGGATGTAATTAGGAGAATCTTGACCACAAGATCAAGGCATTATGGACTGTACTGGATTTTGGAAAAATGTTTAAATGACACTAAAAATTAATTGGCACTGAAGAAAATGTAAAATGTATTAAGATGACACTTTTAAAAATATGGTAAAGAAAAAGTTTCAAAAACAGGTAAGAAAATAATACAATATTTTCTCACATAAGAAAATGGCAAATAATTACAGCCAGTTCCCCTCCCTAGAGAACTGGCTGGTTCCAGGACTGTGGCAGGCAAAGTCCAAGAGAAGCCCGGAACATCCTGTGCCTGAAAGTGAGGAAGGGCTCATGGAATGATGGGAGGTCACATAGGCAAAGCCGGCGGAAAGGGGCTCCTTTGGGCCCATCTGATATAGGGTGGGCATCACAATTAGTGTCAGTGAAGCATTGTGACTTACACAGAAAATTGAATGATTAATGGGACAAAAGAAATCTGTTCATTAAGAGTTGTTAATGAGTGGCTTGTACTGTGGTGCAGTGAGTTAAAGCCACAGCCTGCAGTGCCAGCATCCCATATGGGGGCTGGTTCGAGTGCCAGCTGCTCCACTTCTAATCCAGCTCCCTGCTAATGCGCCTGGGAGAGCAGCAGATGATGGTCCTTGGACCTCTGCACCCATGTGGGAGACCCAGAGGAAGCTCTTGGCTCCTGGCTTCGGATCAGCCCAGCTGCGGCCACCGTGGCCATTAGGGGAGTGAACCAATGGATGGAAGATTTCTCTCTCTCTCTCTCTCTCTCTCTCTCTCTCTCTCTGTGTGTGTGTGTGTGTGTGTGTGTCTATGCCTCTGCCTCTCTGTAACTCTGCACTTCAAACAATAAATCTTAAAAAAAAAAAAAAAAAAAAAAAAAAAGTTGTTAGGGGCCAGTGCTGTGGCACATCGGGTTAACATCCTATATGGGTTGGTTCGAGTCAGCTTCCCTACTTCCTATCCAGCTCCCTGTTAATGTACCTGGGAAGGCAACAGAGGATGGCCCAAATACTTGGGCCCCTGAACCCATGTGGAAAACTTGGAAGAAGCTCCTGGCTCCTGGCTTCAGCCTGGCCCAGCACCCTGAAGCCTGCTGCATCTCCTGAAATCTAAACTGGATCTTTAGCCACTTGTTTGTTTTACTATCATTTTGTTGAGTAAATGATCATTCGGTCTCCTAATATTTTAGTGGTTAGCTCATATCTCTCCACTTATCCTTTTAAAGCATGGGTTAGAGGGAGGGAGAGTTCCCCAAGCTGTGCCTGTTCCGTCTTCTCTCTCTTGTTCTTTGGGAGTGTCATCACATCATTGGCTTCTGTTCTCTCCCCTAAACTCAAAGCCCAGTTGATTTCCAGACATCTCCATTTGGTTGGTCCAACTCGACATGTCTAAAAGTGATCATCTCCCCTTCTTTCCCCCAAACTCATATCCTCTGTCTCAGCATCTCTCCACATGGTGACCAAACTGGGAACCACACAGTTGTTCCACATTCCCACTGCCTTACTCCGTTGTCAGTCAAGTCCCTTCAGTTCTGTTTCCTCAGAATCTCCCGACATGTCCACCTGACAGCCCCATTGCCGCTACGCCAGATTATTCACTGATTACTTAGATTATCTCAGTGGACTCCTAGCAGGCCTATTGGAACCATTCCCCAATCAGGCATAGTGTTACACCACCTGGGTCCAGACCAGCTCCAGCACTCATTAACCATATACTGCGTAGCCAAAGACTCAGCCTCCGTGTGCCCATTTCCTCTAAGAGGGCATGATTTGTAGTTCTGATGTCATAGAGTTTTTGTGAAGACTGAGATGACAGGTAAAATGTGCTAGAGTAAACCCTTGGAGATCCCCTTTAAAAAAATGATTTTATTTGAGAGGTAGAGTTACAGACAGTGAGAGGGAGAGACAGAAAGGTCTTCCTTCCATTGATTCACTCCCCAGATGGCCACAACAGCCAGAGCTGTGCCAATCCAAAGCTAGGATCCAGACACTTCTCCCTGGTCTCCCACGTGGGTGCAGGGGCCCAAGGACTTGGGCCATCCTCCACTGCTTTCCCAGAACATAGCAGAGAGCTGGATGGGAAGAAGAGCAGCCAAGACTAGAACAGGCGCCCGTGTGGGATGCCGGTGCCGCAGGCAGAGGATTAACCTACTGTGCCACGGCACCAGCCCCAGAGACTCTTAAATAATAGATAGTACTGCATTAACTTAATCCAAATCCTTCACACCAGATTAATTTTTCTAGAAGTCCTGTCATGCCACTGCTGACAGTCCTATGACCCCACAATAACCTACGAAATAGTAAGCAACTCCATCTTTCTATCCCCATTGCCTAATGAATACCCACTCTCCATATGCTACAGCATTTTGCACTTCTTACCATTACCACACTTGGACATGTTCTCCTCTCCAAATACTTGCATTTGCTGGTGCTCCTGTAAAGGGTGCCCCCTCGCACCCCAGCCCGTACTCAGCTAACTACTTTAGGTGGCAATTCATCTGTGAAGGTTTTTATTTTGTTCCCTATTTTCCCCCTCAAGCACTGTTTTCAAACCTCATTAAAATGTGCTGAAATTCTGTTTATTTGTCGCTTCTCAGCTATGAGCTCCTTAAGAACAAGGACTCAACTCCCAGCATCCATCCAAGAGCTGGCACATAGTAGTTGCTCAGAAAATATTTGCCGAATGAATAAATGGAAGGAAAGTAGAATAAGCCATATCCCCATATATTCTTGGTATCTCCTGATTGGTCCTCTTCTCTGTTAAAAGACTTGACAGGGTTAGGGTCCTAGAAGAGCTGCAAGACTGCTCTGGCTTGGCCTCTGCCTTGCAGGTAGGCAGCAAATAGCAAGAGCCAGTGATTCTGGTCTGGCAGGTTCTGGTGATGCACACGAAGCTGAAATGCACTCTGAAAAATGGGGAATAAACTTACCCTTGGGACTTTAACAACCAAAACACAGTGTAGGCACATAGGGCAGGGAAGACAGCAAAGTAGGAAGCCCTGGGACTCTCTCCATCTAAACAACCACTGAATTGGCACGAACTGGCTAAAATAAATTTTTGAGGATTCTGGAGTCTAGTAGAACATAGCAACCCTGGTAGAGTTTAGTGAGGAAGGCAATAGACCTGGATGAATTTTAGCCATAAGCAATGTAGCAGCTACAGCCCCTAGCCCGGCAACAGAGAGCAACAGGAGAGGAAGCTCTCATTCCTGGTGAAGCTTTGGGGAACGAGGTGTGCAAAAAGGACCTTGTACTGCAGAGCTGAGGTTATGTGCTTTGCTAGCTGATTGCTGCTTTTGATCTCTGAGAAGCTAGCACCCATTTTTCAGTGCCCATTCTCACAGGCTGAAGTAGCTCCTCAGCTACAGGGGATTTAAGGAGACAAGGGGAGACCTTGATTGAGCTCTTGGTTCCTTACTTCAGTCACCCTAGCTGTTGCAGAATGAATCAGCAGATGGGAGCATTTCTCTCTCTCCCTCTCTCCCTCTCTCCTTCTCTCCCTCTCTCCCTCTCTCCCTCTCTCCCTCTCTCCCTCTCTCCCTCTCCCTCTCCCTCTCTCTCTCTCCCCCTCTTTGTAAAATAAGGAAACAGTAAAGCTATACCTTTGTCAGGTCACTGGCTGACTACAAATCGAAAAGAAACTTCAGTGACCACACACAACAAGGAATACACATTTTGCAAAAAACGATTTGGAAAATCCATAAAGGAGTGTGTCCGGCCCACAGTAAGTCAAACAATTCCTGAGATCTGAAAATCAGATTTGCAAAATTACTACCACATAATACTTAAGAATGATCAGTTCTCAAGAACAAAAAAAATCTATAGATCATGTAAAGTACAGGAAAATAAAAGAATATCAAAGCAAGCATGCCTGAAGAAGACCAGACTTTGGAATTATTAGTTAAAGACGTTCAATCAAGTGTCTGAAATACGTTCAGTATGTTTGCTCAAGGAAACCATTGGCAAAGACTAATAGAAATTGAGAACAATGTCTGAACAAAACTGGAATAGCAATAAAAACCAGAAATTATGAAAAGACACCAAACAGAAATTTGGGAGCTGAAAAGTGTAGTGAAAAATTCAGTACAGGCAAGGATGTAGAAAAACTGGGATCTTTGTACATTGCTGGCAGGAATGGGAAATGGTGCAGCCACTCCTGGAAGAAAGTTTGACAGTTCCTGAAAAAGGTGAACATAGAATTATCATATTACCCAGCGACTATTCCTAGGGACTCAAACAAATATGTATGTGCCAATGTTCATTACATCATTATCGCTTAGCCAAAAGGTGAGAACATCCAAGGGTCTACCAACAGATGAATGAAAAAAAAACAAAATGTGGTATATACTTACAATGATATATCATTCCATTGTGAAAGGAATGAGGTTCTGATACATACCACAAGGTAGACGAACTTGGGAAATATCCTAAGTGAAATAGGTCAGACAGAAAAGGACTAATACATGATTCCACGTCTATCACTACCTGAAATAAGCAAAGGGATACATAGAGAAAGTGAGTAGCTTAGATTTTACCATGGATTTGGGATGGGAATAGAGGGAAAGGAGAAGTTATTTGAGTTGTTACATTTAATGGTTACAGAGTTTTTGTTTGGGGTGATTAAAAAGTGGGGCAAGCTCAATTCACAATAGCTAAGATACAGAATCAACCCAAAACCCAAATGCCTATCAATTGAAGACTGGTTAAAGAAATTATGGGATGTAGGCCGGCGCCGCGGCTCACTAGGCTAATCCTCCGCCTAGCGGCGCCGGCACACCAGGTTCTAGTCCCGGTAGGGGCTCCGGATTCTGTCCCGGTTGCCCCTCTTCCAGGCCAGCCCTCTGCTGTGGCCAGGGAGTGCAGTGGAGGATGGCCCAGGTGCTTGGGCCCTGCACCCCATGGGAGACCAGGAAAAGCACCTGGCTCCTGGCTCCTGCCATCGGATCAGCGTGGTGCGCCGGCCGTAGCGCGCCAACCGCGGCGGCCATTGGAGGGTGAACCAATGGCAAAAGGAAGACCTTTCTCTCTGTCTCTCTCTCTCACTGTCCACTCTGCCTGTCAAAAATAATAAAAAAAATAAAAAATAATAAAAAAAAGAAATTATGGGATGTGTATGCCATGGATTACAACACACCAGTAAAAAAAAAAATAAAATCCAGTCGGTCGTTTACAACAAGATGGATGGAACAGGAAAACATGATACTTAGTGAAATAAGTCAGTCTCAAAACGACAAATACCATACCTTCTCCCTGACGTGTGATAATGAATAGAGCACCTAAAGGTAATCTATACAAGTGAAATTACTACTTGGAGAAGCAATGACTCGGAACAGCCTTTGTCTCAACTGCTGAACAGTTTTTTTTTTTTTCATACTATTTGTTGAACTCCTTACTTAACATACAGTTAATCATGTGTTTATGAAGTTAATTGAAATTAGACCTTAGTAAAAATAAAAGAGTAATGAGAATAAGAGAGGGGGGAGGAAGAGAAGGGGGAGTATGGGTGGGAGGGCAGGTAGGGTGGGAAGAATCACCATGATCTGAAAGTTACAATTATGAAATGTGTGAAGTTTGTATTCCTTAAATAAAAGGTTTCTGGGGAAAAAGAAATAAGCTAATGAAAGACCAAAAAAGTGGGGGCAAAAGGTAGCAGTTATGCTTACACAATTTTGTGCTTAAGGTATACAAATTTCATATATTTTATGTATACAGATTTAGGAACATCTCCTACCCTTCCTGCCACCCATGCTCCCACCCTTCCTCCTTCCTCTCCTAATCTCAGTTTCTACAATAACCTGCTTTCAGATTACTTTACACTGATAAGAATTGTGCAATTTTGTAAGTATAATTAGTGCCAATGATTTCTACACTTAAAGGTTAAGATGGGGCCGGTGCTGTGATGCAGCTGGATAAATTGCCAATTTTGATGCTGGCATCCCATACTGGAGTGCCGGTTCATGTCCTGGTTGCTCCACTTCCAATCCTGCTCCCTGCTAATGAGCCTGGGAAAGTTCTTGGGTCCCTGAACCTATGTAGCAGACCTGGATGAAACTTCTGGCTCCCAACTTCGGCCTGGCCCGACCCCAATCATTGTGGCCATTTGGGGAGTGAACCAATGGATAAAATATCTCTTTCATTGTCTCTCCCTCTGTCCCCATAACTCTGCCTTTCAAATAAATAAATCTTTCTAAAAATTGGTTACGATGTGGGCCGGTGTTATGGCACAGCAGGTTAAGCCACCACCTATGATGCCTGCATCTCATATGAGCACCAGTTTGAATCCTGGCTGCTCCATTTCCAGTCCAGCTCATGGAAGGCACATGGGAAGGCAGCAGAAGATGGCCCAAGTGCTTGGGCCCCTGCCACCCACATGGGAGACCAGAATGAGTTCCAGGCTCCTGGCTTTGGCCTGGCCTGGCCCTGACTATTGCAGCCATTTGAGGAGTGCACCAGCAGTGGAAGACACATCCCATATGAGATGCCAGCCTTGCAGGCAGCAGCTTCACTACAATTTTTAAAGCTTAATGTAATGTACAAAAATAAACCACTGAATTATACACTTAAAATAGGTAAATTATGATATGTGAATTACATCTCAATAAGTCTGCTTTTGAAAAATATGTTTAATATAGACACGATTAACCAATGGGTGACAGATTGAAAAAGCATATTTGAAAATATCAAAAGCCAACAAAAATTAACATCTAGATCAGTGATTCTCAACCTAATCAGACCCAATGTCCTCCCCATGATCTTCACAATTTTTTTTAAGATTTATTAATTTGAAAGGGAGAGCTATAGAGATGCAGAGAGAGAGAGAGAGAGAGAGAGAGAGAGAGAGAGAGAAAGGTCTTCCATCCACTGGTTCACTCCCCAGATGGCTGCAATTGCTGAAGCTGTGCTGATCCAAAGCCAGGAGCCAAGAGCATTTTCCAGGTCTCCCACGCAAGTGCAGGGGCCCAAGGACTTGAGCCATCTCCTGCTGCTTTTCCAGGCCAAAGCAGAGAGCTGGATCAGAAGTGGAGCAGCTGAGACTTGAACCAGCACCCATTATGGGTTGTTGACACTGGAAAGGGCAGCTTTACCCATTATGCCACAGCGCTGGTCCCAGCCTCCACAATCTTTTTTTTTTTTTCTTTTCTTTTCTTTTCTTTTCTTTTTTTTTTTTTTTTTTTTTGACAGAGTTATAGACAGAGAGAGAGAGAGAGAAAGGTCCTCCCTCCATTGGTTCACTCCCCAAATGGTCGCTAAGGCTTGGCGCGTTGCGCCGATCCGAAGCCAGGAGCCAGGTGCTTCCTCCTGGTCTCCCATGCGGGTGCAGGGCCCAAGCACTTGGGCCATCTTCCACTGCCTTCCCAGGCCACAGCAGAGAGCTGGACTGGAAGAGGAGCAACCAGGACTAGAGCCCAGCGTCCATATGGGATGCCGGCGCCACAGGTGGACAACCTCCACAGTCTTTAACAATCTTTAATCTTTTTTTGTAGAGTCCTTCTACAATCCTGAAATTAAATTCATAAATAATATAACCTTCCTACATATTTATTTTAAAAATAATAACAAACTCCATATGCAATGCATATATTTAAAAAGAATTTATAATAAGATAACATGTACTCAATATGTATTCAGGCATTACTAGTACTAGATCTCCCAAAATAAATCTTTGTATATTTTTAAAACACCCTCCAGAATCAGTGCCATCCAGATTACATGACAGCAACAACAAATGAAGAACTCTGTAGAATAATAAGCAAATAATAACGAATTTTGGTTACTCACCATAGAGAGGTGAGATAGCGGTTAAGAGATGGATGTGAGTGACTGAGAAAGAAATGTCTGAGCTCCTTATAACAGGAGAAAGGCAAAGCAAAACAAGATTCTAATTTATTAGACTGGCAAAAAATAGAAATCTGATAATACCAGTTGTTAGTGTTGATTTTGAGAAATGAGATCCCTGCACACTTCTGGTTAAAGAACGGTCTGGAAGTCTTTAAGTACCTGTTCCCTCTGTGACTTAACAGTCTCACTCTTGGACAGACACCCCAAGAGAAACAAGCACAAATCAGCATGAACACATAGACAAATACATTCATCCCAGTATTGAATTTAGTTATAGAAGGTGTTCATTACTATGGAAATTCGTAAATAAAATGTATGAGCACCTGCCACAAAATACTAAGAATTAGAACTATGAACTGGAGGGGCTGGCGCTGTGGTGTAGTGGGTAAAGCCGCCGCCTGCAGTGCTGGCATCCCATATGGGCGCCAGTTCTAGTCCCGGCTGCTCCACTTCCGATCCAGCTCTCTACTATGGCCTGAGAAAGCAGTGGAAGATGGCGCAAGTCCTTGGGCCCCTGCACTCGCGTGGGAGACCTGGAAGAAGCTCTTGTTCCCTGGCTTTGGATCAGCTCAGCTCCAGCCCTTCCAGCCATCTGGGGAGTGAACTGGCAGATGGAAGATCTCTCTCTCTCTCTGTAACTCTCTTTCAAATAAATCTTTTTTAAAAAAATAAAAAAAAAATTGGAATAACGTGGATATTCAAAATATAGTATTAAGTTTAAAACATCAGAAGCAGTATCTTTAGCAAGTATAATGTATGTAAATTAAAAATACATACTGACAAAAGCAACACTACTGGCAGGGAGCATGAGGGAAGGGAATGGCAGGTAGAGTATGCTTTTATTTTCTAATCTAACAACAGTTTGCTCGAAGTGATAGCAACAATGAATTGAGTGATTACAGTTTATGGATAAGTGAATTGAGTGACAGTAAAATCATAAGAGACAACAAGGAGAAATTTAGAATAGTCTATTATTTGAAAGAGGACATGAGTTAGCTATACTTGCATATTTCTTCTAAAAAAGAGAGTTACAGAGTTGGGGGGAAAGGGAGGGAGAGACAGGAGACAGACCCTTCATCTGCTGGTTCACTTCCCAAATAGCACGACAGATGGGCTTGGGCTGGGCCAAAGCTAGAAGCCATGAGCTTCATCCAGGTCCCAAGCACTTGGGCCATCTTGTGCTGCTTTCCCAGATTCATTAGCATGGAGCTGGATTGGAAGCGGAGCTCATATGGGTCACTGGCATTGCTGGCAGTGGCTTAACCCACTGCACCATAGCACCGGCCCCATAATTATATATGTCAAACTGAAGAGCAACCACTAACAAAGTAAATAACCCATTTAGGTTACTTTCAAAGGCTTCCCATAACAATAAGATAGAAACCTTTACAATGGTGTCATCGCTCTCCCTGTCCCTGTCTCAACTCTCTCCACTTCGTCTTCTCTTCCTCTCCTTCTTGCTCTACTACTGCCGCCATGTTGTTTCTCCTGGAGCCTCTCGCACTCACTTGGCCTATGATGTTCTGAGTCTTCTGCAGGACTCGCTCCTCCACATCGCCCAGGCCCATTGTGATGTGTGTTCTCCTGGGTCACGATTCTTAGGCATCTCGGTGTTTCACTTGGGGTGATTACGGCTATACTTTCCCAGCACTCACTCCATTTGGAGCCTTTGCTTGCAACTGGGCCAAGTGGCTGGCTGGTCGCCAAGAGGCTGCTCATTTTACAGTGGCTGGCAGCCACGTCAACAACGGTGCACCGATAGGCAAATGAGAGCTTTTGGGACTGCGATTTCTCTCAGAGGACAGTTGGATGGAAGTTTGCAGTGGAAATTCCACAAAAAGAAAAGAGCGTGGAGCAGCAGGGACGTTACAATCATGCGGCAGTGAGCAAGAAACCGCCGGTGAATGCCGCAGCTGGCGGCTGCACAGGATGCCGTCTTCTTGGAGCAAGGCACCCAGCTATCACCAGGGAGGACGCATCATCTTAATAAGATGAGTAGGGGCTGCAGGGGCCCATGCACAATTGTGGGATTTTATCAGAGGGATAAACCCTCAGGCCCCAGGCACTCTGAGTCCACACTGACTCTGGTCTGAGGTTTGGTGTGGGGCAGGGTGCTCATGCAGGCCCAGGAAGGCCTCCCCTCCTCTCACTTTATCATAGCACTCGGCCTCAACTGGCCAAGCCGCAGCACCAACCAGCTCCTATGGGGTAGGCAGCTGACTCTGGGAAAACCATGGCTCTTTCAGTGGACAGGGGAAGCTTATGGGGCTGAGAGTGAATCTCTGCTCCCTGTGACTCTGGGGGCCCTGCACCTTGTGACTGTGGGAATTCTCAGTTGGATAGGGCATGCAATAAGGTGTGGCTGGGTCTTTGAGAAGTCACCATATCTGGTTTCAGAAGCTCCGCGTTCTATACTCACACCGAGGCGCATGTCAGGATCCTTTGTGCAGTTCAGGTGCTTGCTTGGGGGAGGTACCTGGGCACTGTGGGCTCACCAGTTGGTCACATTAGCAGAGAGGGGCTGATACTGTGATCACGCCAGCTGAAGTGATCACACCCTCCCCCCACCCTGGCTGATAATAGAGGAGATCTATGATCCCAACCTGGGTATCGCCCTGGGCTCTTGCCCCACCCTCAAGCATTGGCCAGAGCTCCCTGGCCCCCCTGAGCAGACACCTCTGTATCCACTAAAGGAGCAGATATTTCCACTAAGCCACAGAGGCATAGTTCAAATACAAAAGCTGACAGAGGAGAAAACCAACAAGAGTTTCCACAAATGACTAAAAATGACTAAAAAAAAAAAAAAGTAGAAATATAAGAAACATGAACAAGGAAGACAATATGATGCCTCAAAAGGAACACAACAATCTTTAATATTAGAATGTGAGGACAGATTGATGAGATGCCTGAAAAGGAATTCAAAAGAATGATCATAAGGAAACAAAAACATAGAGAAGCAAATGCATGAGTTAAAGAAATCCTTACATGACATGGTTGAAACATTTTGCAGGGGGACAGAGATATTGAAGAGAAATCATACTGATCAGTGGGTCATAGGAAGGGAATAAAAAATTCTTAGAAACAAATGAAGATGACAGCATAAGGTACCAAAACTTATAGAAATAGCAAGCACGGTGTTAAGAGGAAAGTTTATAACAATCAGTGCCTACACCAAGAAACTGGAATGATGTCAAATAAATGATCTAACAATGCATCTCAAGGACCTAGAAAAACAACAACAAACCAAATCCAAAATTATAGGAGAAAAGAAATAATTAAAATTAGAGAATAAACAAAATTGAAACAAAGAAAAGACACAAAAGATCAGTGAAATGAAGAGCTGTTTTTTTGAAAATAAATAAAATTGATACACCATTGGCCCAACTGACCAAAAAAATAAAAATTAAGACCCAAATTAATAAAATCAGAGATGAAAAAGGAGATGTTCCAAGAGATACCACAGAAATAAAAACAATCATCAGGAATTACTGCAAACAGCTATATGCCAACAAACTTGAAAAACCAGAAGAAATGGTTTTTCTGGACACAAAGAATCTCTAAAATTGAGTCATGAAGACACAGAAAACATAAATATACCAATAATCAAGACAGGGATTGAAAGAGTAATAAAGTCCCTCCTAACAAAGAAAAGCCCAGGGCTAGATGGCTTCACTGCTGAATTTTACCAATATTTTAAAACACTAATTGATATTCTCAAACTATTCAAAACAATTGAAAGGGACAGAATCCTCCAAGACTCCTTCTTGGGGTTTGTTGTTGTTGTTGTTGTTTTTATTTGACAGATAGAATTAGATAGTGAGAAAGAGAGACAGAGAGAAAGGTCTTCCTTTTTCCGTTGGTTCACCCCCCAAATGGCTGCAATAGCCAGAGCTGCGCCGATCCAAAGCCAGGAGCCAGGTGCTTCTTCCTGGTCTCCCACGCAGGTGCAGGCACCCAAGCACCTGGGCCATCCTCCACTGCCCTCCCGGGCCACAGCAGAGAGCTGGACTGGAAGAGGAGCAACCAGGACTAGAACCCAGTGCTCAAATGGGATTCCGGCACCACAGGCGGAGGATTAGCCAAGTGAGCCATGGCGCTGACCCCCCAAGACTCCTTCTATGAGGCCAGAATCCAAAACCAGAAAAAGATACAAGAAAGAGAACGTAGACTAATATCCCTGATGAATATAGATGAAAAATCCTCAACAAAATACTAGCTAATTAAATTCAACAACACATCAGAAAAATCATTCACTGAAACCAAGTGGAATTTATCCCTGGTAGGCAGGGATGGTTCAATGTATGCAAATCAATAAATGGGATACATTAACAAATTGAAGAACAGAAACCATATGACACATCACCTGGAAGGGATCATTTAGAAAAACTCCTCTTGGACATAGGGTGTTTAGTTTACTATTAGAATTCTGTGCGTGAGTAATTTTCTTTTACCTATTCTTACCTATCTTTTCCTATATTCATTTTATATATTCTGCTTTTGTGAGCACTGCAATTAATAAACACACTCACTTAGCTCATCATTAGGTTAAAGGGTAAGAGGACCTACTGTGGTTTGGATAATAGTTTGAATTTCTCCCAAAAGCCCTGTGTTGGGGTGCTTGGTTCCCAAATGTTAAGGACTAATGGATTCATGTTCATCGTTAATGGATTAAGGGTGGAAGGTTGATTCAATTATGTCTGGTAGATGAGCCTAGTGGGAGATTTTTGGGTCATAGGAGGTTTCCCCTCAGAAGGTAATTCTCACAAATGGGTTGGTTACCTAGGCCAAGTTCAGCCTCACTTCTCTCTCCGCTCCCAGGCTGACTGTGTGTGAACATTCTTCTGCAAATGCTTTGCCATTGCCAGCCTCCACCACACACAAGACTAATAGGACCACCCAACCTTGGACTGTGAACCTCCAAACTATGAACTAGAATCAATCATTTTTCTCCCTAAAAAAGCTCCTATTAGGTATTTCTGTTCTAGTAATACAAAGCTGGCTAATACACCCACCATCTTGGGAAAGTTATAAACCTTGAAGCTGAAATTGTCATAAGAACAGGTCCACCCTGGCCAGTCCAGTGTGACAAAGCCTCTACTCAAAGTTGTCCTTATCAAAGTCCAACCCCATTACTCTCCATCCTCTTACTCTATTTCATTTTTCTTCACAGAAATTTTTCATCACCTAAAAGTTCATCACTTCTCTTTGGCCATTATCTGTTTATCCTATTAGAATCCAAGTTCCATGAGAGCAAGGAATTTTTTGCTTATTCACCATTGAGTTTTTTTTTTGTTTTTTTTTTTTTTTTTGACAGACAGTGAGAGAGAGAGACAGAGAAAAAGGTCTTCCCTTCTGTTGATTCACCCCCCAAATGGCTGCTACAGCCAGTGCACTGTGGCCAGCGCACTGTGGCCGGCGCACTGCACAGATCTGAAGCCAGGTGCTTCCTCCTGGTCTCCCATGCGGGTACAGGGCCCAAGGACTTGGGCCATCCTCCACTGCACTCCCAGGCCACAGCAAAGAGCTGGACTGGAAGAGGAGCAACCAGGACAGAATCCAGCACCCCAACCGGGACTAGAACCGGGGGTGCCCGCGCCGCAGGCGGAGGATTAGCCTAGTGAGCCACAGCGCCAGCCTGAGTTCTTAAAACTGAAGTAATATCTGTAAAATAGTAGATGCCCAATACTTATTTTTGAGTCACTGGATAAATAAAGGAATCATAAATAGCTTTAGAAGCTTTAGATCAGAAAAAAAAAAAGCCTGCAAAAACAAGCAATGCATTGCTTTCCAAAGACTTTCCAGAGAGAGGGTACCTAGCAACAAAGCACTCTCCGTTCATGATGGATGTGTTCCCATTAGAGGATGAGCTCATCACATTTCCTACTACAGCTGCTGCTACTAGCCCCTCTCATACCACTATGTGAGTGCCCTCGTTCTGATTGTATGGTCACAACATAACTTCTAATAATCTGGTTTCCATGTCATCTGCTCACAAGGCAGGATTACTCCTTGCCGTTCCAACCTCTCCTGGCCATGCTGTGGCCTTGCTGTGGGCCCATCCCTATGTGTTCACATGAACTTTGGAAACAAGCAATAGAAAACAGGTGAAACAGGTCACGCAGAAGAGAACTTTTTTGGAACAGTATAGAAATATGGCACAATCTTTAAACCTAGGGCTCTCAGGGGAGCAGTCACAACAGGAAAATTCCAACCACAGACTGGAAGGCCACAAGAATTCTAACTACACCTTTCTCTGCTCCTGTGTGTTCAGCAATTTCATTCTATTTCACCGTACATGCACCAGAGACGTTCTGTCTATGTTCTCTCAGAGACTGAAAGGCTCCTGGGAAAGGCGCTGATGGGCTGGCCCAGCTGGGCTAGGCTCCATTCCAGACCAATCCACAGTGGCCACAAGGGTGGGATCCATGAGAACATGGCAGCATCCATGAGCCCACACGGCTGGAGGATGTCAGAGGCGGACGATTTTCTAACAGAAAAAGGTTACTACTCACAGAAGAAAGGAAGGATGCTGGGAAGACACACAGTGGACTCTCCCTCTCGTACATGAAATTCTGCAAGACTAGTGTAGGTGTCTTGAAGAAGTGAATGCATGGCCAGTGCTGCGGCTCACTAGGCTAATCCTCCACCTAGCGGCGCCGGCACACTGGGTTCTAGTCCCGGTCGGGGCGCCGGATTCTGTCCTGGTTGCCCCTCTTCCAGGCCAGCACTCTGCTGTGGCCAGGGAGTGCAGTGGAGGATGGCCCAAGTGCTTGGGCCCTGCACCCCATGGGAGACCAGGAGAAGCACCTGGCTCCTGGCTTTGGATCAGCGCAGTGCGCCGGCCGCAGCGCCAGCCGTGGCAGCCATTGGAGGGTGAACTAACGGCAAAGGAAGACCTTTCTCTCTGTCTCTCTCTCTCTCACTGTCCACTCTGCCTATCAAAAAAAAAAAAAAAAGTGAATGCAAAATATGCCAAATTGGAATGTTAATTATTTCTAACTGAAATCATTTGAGGAACTGTTGTTTCAGAAGAGGCCATTTGGCCTCTTTTCCTACGTGCAGCAAGCCATAAAGATACTTTTGGGGCCGGTGCCGTGGAACACTAGGTTAATCTTCCACCTGCAGCGCCGGCATCCCATATGAGCACTGGTTCTAGTCCCGGTTGCTCCTCTTCCAGTCCAGCTCTCTGCTGTGGCCCGGGAGTGCAGTGGAGGATGGCCCAAGTGCTTGGGCCCCTGCACTCACATGGGAGACCAAGAGGAAGCACCTGGCTCCTGGCTTTGGACCAGCACAGCTCCAGCCGTTGCAGCCATTTGGGGGGTGAACCATCAGATTGAAGACCTTTCTCTCTGTCTCTCTCTCACTGTCTGTAACTCTACCTGTCACATAAATAAATAAAAAATCTTAAAAAAAAAAAAAAAGATCCTTTTGGGAGGGATGTCCTATGCACTCCAAGGCTTAATCAGCAGACTAGTAAATGGAGCTGCATTAAATCTGAGCAACCGACCTCTAAAGTGACCCGTATCTTTCACTAGATCCTGCACGCCCTGTATATCTCTTAGTAAAACCCCTAAATCTTCCTCCCCAGTCAGAGATCCATCTGTTCTTTCATCCCTTCATAAATGTATTGTTCTTTGTTGGGAAAGGAGGAGAGGGATTCGAAAAGTTCGTAGAAAATGCATTTTAGGAAACAACTAAGCATAGATTTCAGACAAAGAGATCTAAGTGGTGTGGGTTTGGGGTCTAACCTGGTGCTGCAGTCTTGGACAGGCTGCGGGGTCCTGTGTGACCTAGTGTTGCAGCATCGGTGGCCACAGGACTGGGCATTTGGGTCCACCCCAGGCCCAGGGGTAGGGTTTTAGAATGGGTTACCCCTTTTCCCACAACTCCTCAATTCATTCGAATGTCGCAGCAGCTGGGTGTGCTTCAAACCCAGGCTCCAAGTGTCACCGAGCCAGTCTGTGCACGGGCAGCTGCGTTGTAGCAAATCTCAGCTTCAGACACCGCCTAGTGCTGAAGGGGTGGAAGTGTCCACAGACTTGGCAAAGCAGACTCCTTGGAATTTCTGGAAGGCATCCACCAAGACACGAATAATCATTAACTCTTCCGTGCCCAGATGAAGCCATATGCCAATAAGGATCAAGAACTCGGAGAAATATGACTTCCTTCACCTAATGAACAAATCTGGGTGCTGGAGACTAACCACCTAGGACCTGACATTGTCAGATGTGCAGATAAGGAATTTAAAGTCGCCGTGTTAGGGGCAGGCATATAGTCTAGCGATTAAGAAGCATGTGTCCCACTGAGAGGGCCTGGTCGGCTACCTGGCTCTAGTTCTTCACTCCAGCTTTCTGCTAATGTACACTTTGGGAGACAGTGATTTAGAGTCAGTGCACTTCCTACCAAAATGACAATGACATTTTCCACAGAACTTAAAAAAACTGCTAAATGTTAGATACTTCAGATAGACAAAGCAATCTGGAGCAAAAATAACAAAGCAAGAGATTTCACTAGCTGATTTTAAAATATTTTACAAAGCTGAGTAATTAAAACAGCATTGGCATAGACCCACAGAAGAGAGACCTTCGACTTAAACCCACACATCTACAGCCAACTGATCCTTGACAAAGGTGCCATAAACAGTCATTGGTGCTGGGGAAACTGAAGAATAAAAGTAGACCTCTGTCTCTCACCACATACAAAAATCAGCTGAAAGGGGATTGAGGACATAAATGTAAAAACTGAAACTTTGAAACTGTTAGAAGAAAACATAGGCAAGACATTTCAGGACATTGGAATGGGAAGAAATTTTCGGATCAGATCCCCAAAGCCCAAGAAGCCAAAGGAAAAACAGACAAATAGGATTTCCTTAAACGAAAGAGTTTTTGCATAGTAAAGGGAATAGTTAAGACAGTGAAGTGACAGCCTACAAATGGGAGAAATTATCTCAAGCTCTATATCTTACAAAAGGTAATAACCAGAATACATAAGGAACTCAAACAACTCAACAACAACAAAATCTGATTACAACATGGGAAAATGGTCTGGGTAGGCATTTCCCCTAAGCAGACACACAAATGGCCAACAAATGTGTGGAAAAAAAAAACCGTTCAACCTCACTAATCAGCAAGGAAATGCAAATCAAAACCACAATGAGATTTCACCTCACTCCTGTTAGATTGGCTATCAAAAAGAAAAAGGATAAAAAGGGGAGATGGGGGAAAAAAACCTTGCATACTGTCGGTGGGAATGTAAAATAGCACAATTATTAGGAAAAACAATATGGAGGTTCCTCCCCCCAAAAAATAAACTAAACTGAAAAACAGAACTACCATATGCTCCAGCGATCCCACCACTGGATATTAATTCAAGTGAAATGACATCAGCTCATTGAAGAGACATCTGCAGTCCCATGTTTATTACAGCACTATTCACAACAGCCAAGGAAGGGGAACAACATAAGTGTCCACACATTGATGAACAGGTAAAGAAAATGGGGTACATACACACAACTGACTATTACTCAGCCATAGAAAATGACATCATTGGGCCGGCGCCGCGGCTCACTAGGCTAATCCTCCGCCTAGCGGTGCTGGCACACCGGGTTCTAGTCCTGGTCAGGGCGCCGGATTCTGTCCCGGTTGCCCCTCTTCCAGGCCAGCTCTCTGCTGTGGCCAGGGAGTGCAGTGGAGGATGGCCCAGGTGCTTGGGCCCTGCACCCCATGGGAGACCAGGAAAAGCACCTGGCTCCTGGCTCCTGCCATCGGATCAGCGCGGTGCGCCGGCCACAGCACGCCGGCCGCGGCAGCCATTGGAGGGTGAACCAATGGCAAAGGAAGACCTTTCTCTCTGTCTCTCTCTCTCACTGTCCACTCTGCCTGTCAAAAAAAAAAAAAAAATAAAGAAAGAAAAAAGAAAATGACATCATTTACAACAACGTGGATGGAACCTCAGGTCACTACATTAAGTGAAATAATCTAAGCACAGGAAGAAAGTACCTCATGATCTCCCTCATGTGTAGGACCCGAAAACACTGACCACATAAAGGAGTAAAATGGTGGCTACCAGAGCTGGGGACGGTGGTGAGGAGGGAGGTTGGGGAAAGGTTGATTAATGAGTTCTAAGTTATAGTTAGAAAGGAGTAATAAGTTCTAGAGTTCCATTGCACAGATAATGATACCATAGTGTATATTTCTTCTTAAGAATGTATTGTGGGTCAGCGCCGTGGCTCACTAGGCTAATCCTCAACCTGCGGCGCCGGCACCCCGGGTTCTAGTCCCGGTTGGGGCGCCGGATTCTGTCCTGGTTGCCCCTCTTCCAGGCCAGCTCTCTGCTGTGGCCCGGGAGTGCAGTGGAGGATGGCCCAAGTCCTTGGGCCCTGCACCCCATGGGAGACCAGGAGAAGCACCTGGCTCCTGCCTTTGGATCAGCGCAGCACGCCGACCGCAGCAGCCATTGAGGGGTAAACCAAAGGAAGGAAGACCTTTCTCTCTGTCTCTCTCTCTCTCACTGTCCACTCTGCCTGTCTAAATAAATAAATAAGTAAATAAATAAATAAATAATTTTTTTAAAAAAAGAACGTATTGTGAATGCTTTTGCCATAAAGAGATGTTAAATGTATGAGAAGAGACATTTACCCTGATTGAACTTTACATTGTATGTGTGTAAATATGTATAATTTTCATCAAATAGAAAAATAAAAATAAAGGATTTTTCACCAAAAATATTTTGCAGCAAAATAAACTCATCTTTCAGCTCCATTTTTCCATGAACTCTTCTTTTCCATGAACTTTTTGAAGTACCTCCATATGAAAGCAATAGGCTTTGGCCATTTCTTTGAACTTGACTCATCTGTGAAGGAAAATTTCATAATATGTGTGTGCCTCTCTCTCTTATTCATCTCTTATTAACCGGGCTCCTAGATGCAGACAAACCAAGAAGGGTAGGGGGAATGTCTCCAATACCTGCAGTCTCCAAGGGCATTCAGGGCAACTTATGCTCAATACTAGAGCGTCAGGCCGGCGCCGTGGCTCAATAGGCTAATCCTCCACCTTGCGGCGCCGGCACACCGGGTTCTAGTCCCGGTCGGGGCGCCGGATTCTGTCCCGGTTGCCCCTCTTCCAGGCCAGCTCTCTGCTATGGCCAGGGAGTCCAGTGGAGGATGGCCCAGGTGCTTGGGCCCTGCACCCCATGGGAGACCAGGAAAAGCACCTGGCTCCTGGCTCCTGCCATCGGATCAGCGCGGTGCGCCGGCTGCAGCGGCGGCCATTGGAGGGTGAACCAATGGCAAAGGAAGACCTTTCTCTCTGTCTCTCTCTCTCTCACTGTCCACTCTGCCTGTCAAAAATAAAAAAATAAAAAAAAAAATACTAGAGCGTCAGGATGAAAGTCACAAATAAATCTCAGGAGGAAGAGCTTGGATTCCAACCAAAAAAAGGCCATCATTGGCAAGTTGTCCAAAAACTCTATAGACCCTCTTTTTACTGATACATTTGAGAGCATACAATAAATGAAGAGCTATGAAAATATTTTAATTTGATTCACATATTTTGTTTTTCATCTCCTCATAGGAAATATTTTAGGCCTTTATTGTGGGTCACACAATGAGATGTAGGAGGAATTGGGACAAACAGGAAGGAGCTAGTGGTGAAACCTTGAGCTGCCAGCCCTTTGAGTCCTAGGTTTTCCTTTTTGAGCCCACTGGTGCCCCATGTTCCCAGCACCCCTCACCTCTACCCATGTACTGTGCAAGCAGGGAGGAACGAGGAGGAAGCAATGGCCGCCCTTCAGTGCTAGTGCTTTGAGCATCCTTCCGATCCCAGCCTCTCCACCCGCCTTGCACCATCACCCATCACATCTCCATTTGACTCACTATCCACAAATGCACCTGATGAACATCTGCACCCAAGTGCAGCCAGTTAGGGAGGGACATTTCCACGCTCAAGGGTGACGGTTCCGACCTCTGCAGAGTGAGCATGGCCTTGCGGTTGGTTTGACCCCACGTCCTCTCACCTCCACCTTGTCAGCAGCAGATATTTAAGTGTAGCTTGAAGCACATGGACAAGGCAGACTGCAAAGCGGAGGCTGAAAGTAAATAAGCTTCGATCTACAGCAGCGCAGGACACGGGAAGTGCTATTGCATATCTACAAAAGCTGGGTGCAGAGGCACATGACTACCAACCTCCGCGCCATGAAATCAGTGAGCCGGGAAAATCTGAAATGCAGACAAGATCAAAGGATTCTGTGACTCACAGAAGCGGGGCAGTTGATTTAAAATAAAAGAATGAAATCCAAATGTGCCACAAGATGGCGCCTTTGCCTTTCTAAAATTGTTTCCTTTTGTTGGGCACCAGGCGTCATCTTTCCCAGAAAAAAAAAAAAAGGCAGGAATATGTACAGAAAACAACAGGCTATTTCAAAGATGACCTGTTTATTGAAGGACAAGTTTCCTGGGAGACTTTGGCCTGGCAAGCCTTAGGTAAACATTGAGCAGCTCCTGGAGTAATGAGCACTGTGCTTCAGCACACTCACCATTGCCACACGCTGTTGGGTTTGGTTCCATTTGATGAGGAAGGAAATTAATCTTTGGAATCTCCAGGCAACCCTTTGTCTTTAGGCAGGTCATTCGTTTCGCAGCATCGCTGTCAAACCTTTATTGGAACCTGCTCTGTTCAGTGCAGTCTGCTGGCGAAGCCATCATTCAAGGAGAGTTCTTTCTAAGAGGATGAAATGGGAGGAAATATTTGGCTGATAACACTTATAACACCCGGGTTTACCTAATAATCAGCCATTCGATATTGGAAGAAAAATATGAATACTTTATGCATTGAAGAATGTCAAAGAAGCTCTCCCCAACTACAGAATATTGTGACCCAAAGAGAACTAAAGGAGAATGTTCACTGCAGCATCATTTAAAATAATAAAAATGTGAACATAATATACACGTCCAGCACTACGAAAATGGTTAGTGTGCTATAACCGCACAGTAGAGTATGGGCAGCTGTGTAAACGGTGAATGAATACATTGAGTTCCATGGTGTGGCTGTCCTCTCTCCGCTCCCGTCCCTCCCGTCCATGCATACTCTGTTTTGTGACACTGATGGGGACCTGCAATGCCTGGCTCCCCTTTGCCTGCGGGCGCAAGCGAGCTCTGCCAGTAGGGGGCAGTCGAGGGAGCTTGCACAGCTGGAGGAGGGAGCCGGAGGGAGCAGGCTCCCTCTGTGTCGTTTTGTGTGGCTTCTGTCGGCCTCAGCCTTCACCCTGGCAGCCCCTGGTACAGGATTCTGGGTTGTTTTTGGCATCCTAAGAACCAACCTCATTGTGTGTCTGCCCAGCCCTCTCTCCCCGCCCCGGGCACCAGCAGCGGTCGCCAGGCGCCTTCCTTCAAGCCTCTGAATTCTGATACCTCCACCCTCCTCCTGTGCTCCCCGCCCTGCCAGGGGGAGCTTCTGGGGCAGTTATTTTCTCTGTACTCCAGGGCTTGTTTCTTTCCCCCGTTCTATGAGGCCTCTTTAAGTCCTAATACATTTTCTCTTTTGAAATACTTAATGTGGACCCTGACTGGTAGGGAGACATTTGCCAGGAACTATATATTATATAGATTTGTAGACAGATGAATACACACATATATACATATTAGAATATATACATTCATGTATGTAAAGGTGCATATATATATATATATATATATATAACTTCCAAAAGTTGTGGAATTTCCAAAAGTTTGTGGAAATGGAATTAAAAGATAAATTAATTTTGGTGCAAAAAAACCTGAAATTCAAGCCTTTTTTTTTTTCATCATTTCCATGAACTTCTTGAAGATCCTTTGTTTCCATGAATTTCAAAATTTTTTTCAAAAGGTTTATTTATTAATTTGAAAGGCAGAGTTACAGAGAGAAGGAGAGACAAAGAGAGAGATCTTCCACCCACTGATTCACTTCCCAAATGGCCACAGTGGCCAGGGTTGAGCCAGGCTGAAGCCAGGAGTTTCTTCCAAGTCTCTCCCATGGGTGCATTTGGGCCATCTTCTGTTGCTTTTCCAGGCACATCAGCAGGGAGCTGGATTGGAAGTGGGGCAGCTGGAACTCAAACCAGTGACCATTAAGGGTGCTGGCTCTACAGACGCCAGCTTAACCTGCTGTGCCGCAGCACCGGCCCTGGATTTCAAAATTTTTTGCAGCAAAATAAATTTTGTCTCATTCCATTTCCCATGAGATTTTGGAAGCAACCTCATCTATAAAAAATGTTACTTAATCCTCACAACAAATACTATGGAAAAGATACCATTACCCCCATTACACAGAAGGAGAAACTGAATCTTGGGGAGGGTAGATAAATTTTGCAATATTACATAGCTAATAAATGATGAAGCTGGGATTTGAATCCAAATATCCCTGATTCCACAATCTGTATTTTTTGCTCTATGCCTTGGAAGTTGCTCAAACCTCAAGGTCAATTTACACTTCAGTGGGCATAGTTCAATTCCTAGACTAACCCTTTTTTTTTTTTTTACATTATAATGTAAGACAAAACACTGTGCATATAATACTAGAGAAGATCATCACCATGTGTGACTTTATGACGTTATGGAAAGTTATGAAAAGTTTGAGGAGACTGTAAGGAAACCATGGACATCCCTAATCCCAAGTTGTTTGTCAGTTATTCATTCCACTACTAGGATTTAGTGTTTTATTTGCCTGGCAATGTGCAGGACTCAAAATGATAATGCAAACATGACTAGTCCCTCCTCCAAATAGTTTACAATTAGGGTATTTGACCATCTTTAACTAAATCATCATATATAAAAGGTACTTCAAAAAATCCCTAGAAAGTAGAGTTAAAAGGTAAATTTCGGGGGTGGGCATTTGGTCTAACGGTTAAGATACAGTTAGGACATCCACGCCCACATTGGAGGAACTGGGTGTGATCCCCAGCTCCAGCTCCTGGCTCCAGGTCCCTGCTACTGTGGACTCTAGGAGGCAGCACTGATGGCTCACATAGTTGGGTCCCTGCCAGCCCCAAGGGAGACCTGGAAGGAGTTCCTGGTTCCCAGCTTCCGCCCAGCCCAGGCCCAGCCATGGTGGAGATTTGAGGAGTAAACAAGCGGATGGGAGCGCTTTCTCTCTGTCCTTCTGCCTCGTAAAGTAATTAATCAATGAATCCAAAAGATAAGTTTGTTTTGGTGTAAAAGCCATTTTTGAAATCCATGCATAATTTTTTCATAATGGACATTCTCCATGCACTTTTTGAATACCCCTCATATGCAGGGATTTCAACATTTTTGCACCAAAATAAACATCTTTTAATGCCACTTTCCATGAACTTTTTGAAGTACTGTTATAGAAGTACCTAAGTGTATCACGCAAGGAATTAACATGCACAGGCCATCTGATAAGAGCTGTTCAAAATGCAGCATACACACACACACACACACACATTCCAGATGTTGGCATCCATCCCTCCATGTCTGGACTGTGTCTGCTCTGCCTTTGTGTACCGGGAACTCTGGGTTCCCCATCCAAAGGGCTTGCAGAGAGATGTCAGAGCAATAGTAGCAGTGTGTCTCCAGAAAACCTGCTCCTCCCCAGGGCTTGACCTCTTTGCTTCCCGCGTGACTTTTGTGAGGTCCATCAATATTTCCACAGGCAGCAGATGGACCAAGACATCCCTGTAGCCTAATCAATACCATGCTCAAGTGACCAGGGAAAAGTGGCCAGAAAGCTGTCTAAGGGACAGACTTGCAGAAGTGCAAACACAACCCAGCCAGAAACTTATGTTGTAATCAGGGTCAGGAATCTATTTGTCACATCACCCATGACAGCGAAACCTCTGAACTCGTGCAGCCACATTTCATCAGTCAGGAAACAAAGCATTGGGCAACCACCCAGTAGAGAAAAGGGATCTGCTGTAGCCAACATCCACTGATGGATACAAAAATGAACAAGGGAAACCTTACAGAGGAAAAAGACTTTTGCAGAGCTTCAAAACACTTTCTTCCTAAATACGTAATCACTGTCATGGCTGAACAATTTCTTTGAAGCCCCCCTCCAGGAGGTGGAATTGATTTCCACACGTTCATGGCTGGGAAAGGGGGAAATTGCAGCTTTGATGGAGACAGCACCTGAACCAGGAGAAAGGCACATGGCCTCTAATTGTCTACACCAAGACGTATAGCCTCAGCTAGCCACAAGGACACACCACACAAAGCCACCAGAGGGGCATTCTACAAAATTTCCGATAAATACTTTTTCTCTTTTTTGTTTTTTGCTTTCTCTTTTCAGAAACCACTCTTACATGTCTTTATTATGGCTCATTCTTTTTGCAGATTGAATAAAGCATTTTTTTTTCTAAATCGGCTTTGGATCTGAGGATTTAAAAGTTTTTATTGTATATTGACAAACTATAATTGTATATATTTTTGGAATTCAAAGTGCTTTTACGATATATGTCTACAAAGGAGAATGATTACTCAAGCTAATTAGTGTATCTGTCACCTCAAATACTTAACCATTTTTTGGTAGTGAGAACATCTGAAATTTACTTTTTTTTAAAGATTTATTTATTTACTTGAAAGACAGTTACAGAGAGGTAGAGACAGAGAGAGAGGTCTTCCATCCATTAGTTCACTCCCCAGATGGCCGCAACGGCCGGAGCTGTGCCGATCAGAAACCAGGAGCCAGGAGCTTCCTCCGGGCCTCCCATGTGGGTGCAGGGGTCCAAGGACTTGGGCCATCTTCTACTGCTTTCCCAGGCCACAGCAGAGAGCTGGATAGGAAGTGGAGCAGCCGGGACTAGAACTGGCGCCATATGGGATGCTGGCCCTTCAGGCCAGGGCCACAGTGCCAGCCCCCTGAAATTACTCTTAGCAACTTAAAACATAATGCCAATAGTTCATATTACTAGCTGTGGTCCCTCTGCTGTGCTATAGATAACAACAATTTATTCTTAGGATAACTGAAAGTTTGTATCCTTTAACCAGTCCCCCTTCCCTCCCCCTCCCACCCTGCCCTTGGTGACCACTATTCTATTCCCTGTTTCTATGAGTTTGATTGTTTTAGAGTTCACAGATAAGTGAGAACAGGAGCTATTTGTCTTTCTGGGCTTCTGACCAGTACTTTTCCAAAGTGTTTTTCCATGCAAAACAAAGAAAGATTGAGAATAAACACAATTCAAGATCCTGAGACAGAAAAAGGGCCTTGGTAGAAACACTGGTGAAATTCAGTTTTTAAAGTCTGTCAGTGAGCTAGTAGCATGTTAGTTGCTTTGTTTTGATAAAGATGCCATGGTTATATAAGGTGACATTTGGGGAAGCTTGGTGAAGGCTATATAGGAACTCTCTGTACTATCTAACCCTTCTGTAAATCTAAAATTATTTCAAAATATAAGGACTAAAATGGAAAGAGACGGGGCGCGGGAAGCTACCACGTACCAGGACCCATTTCCACAAATGCATGCAGTACTTCTGCAGTTTAAGGGTTAGGCAGTACGGGTGGCACTCTTTGCGCAATCAGCAGTCACGGGCTGGGGAGGAGAGGTGGGTCCAACATCAGCATATGCACCCAGCCTCTTGACAGGCAGGAAGGCTGCTTGGAGGAGGCTCAGGCCTGATCTGGGGAAGGGTGGAGAATTCTGGGGAGGGAGAAAGGACAGAAATGAGAAGAAGCTTCCCCTAAAAAGGCTGCAAAGTATTCAGGAGAAACCCCTAGGAAGACCTGTGCGAGGAGTGTCCCAACAGAACTACTGACCTTACCCACCACTCGATCTGACTTGAGTGATGTGCATATAAGTTCTGCTTCTGTCTTGGACATCCAGAGCAACCCCAAGCCATCCTTTGTTCTTTATCAATACAGTCCTTATCTGTCCCTAGAATTGTTCTTCTTAAAATTAACCAGTGGCAGGGGTGGGCGCTGTGGTGCAGGGGGTTAAAGACTCGGCCTGCAGCGCCAGCATCCCATAAGGGAACCAGGTTCAAGTCTTCGCTGCTCCACTTCTGATCCAGCTCTCTGCTATGGCCTGGGAAAACAGCAGAGGATGGCCCAAGTCCTTGGACCCCTGCACCCATGTAGGAAACCCAGAACCAGCTCCAGTCTTTCTACCTATCTCTGTAACTCTTTCAAATAAATAAAATAAACATCTTTTGAAAAAATTAACCAGTGGCCTTTTTAGAGATGATTAAAAAAAAAAAAAAAAAAGAATCTGCTCTTTAAAAAGTAATCTCCAGGGGCTGGCGATGTGGTGCAGTGGGTTAAAACTACCAGCTGTAGCGCCAGCATCCCATATGGGTGCTGGTTCGAGTCCCAGCTGCTCTACTTCCCATCCAGGTTCCAGCTGATGGCCTGGGAAGCAGCAGAGGAGGATGGCCCAAGTGCTTGGGCCCCGGCATCCATGTGGGAGACCCGGAATAAGCTCAAGCCAATGCATGCTCACTGTGCAATGACACATGAACATATATTGGCACGGAACACAGAAACGCTGACTAGAGTCTGACCATGTTCCAACATTTCCCAAGGTCATTAAAAGTCACTGGGCTTGGGTGTCCCCGGCCTCCAGCACTGATACTCGGCCCTGAATAAACCTGACATGAACCTTTTTATGGAGCCTGCTAATTTCCTTCCATAGAACCTTTGCAGGCCAAGCGTGCAGATGAAACAGCACTACCCAAGCAAGTGAGTGCTGAGGTTCAAGGAGAAGAAAAGTGGCCAGCAGGAACAGGTCCAGACCGGACAGAGCGCAGGGCTGCGGGGAGAGGGCTGAAGCGGGAAGGTGGCAGAGAGGCCTGCCCTTCAGAGCAGGGTTGAATGTCATTTCAGATCGCTAGAGTGTGCTCAGCAAGTTGGCTTTCCTACAGGCTTGCTCCAACCCTGGGGTGGAAACGAACAGCAAACAAGAAAGAATGATGGTTGTGTGAGAACAAAGATTGGGTCTCTGTTCATTCCCCAGTGTCTCTGGGCCTAGTGCCAGGCACACAGCAGATAATCAGAATGTGTTTATTGTGGAGTGAATAAAGGAAGGAATGAACATGTAGGACAGGCTGGAGGAGGCTGTGGAGCTACATGCTGGAGTGGGGAGGAGATGGAGCCCCGGCCCTGGATGCCTCTGTTTCCCCATCAGCTCTGACTCCCCACTCTTTCTCCTTACCAGCCTCAAACCCGCTCCTGCACCTCGTTTCTCCCCACAAGTGCAGCACTAAAGGATGAACCTGCAACTTCCCCTAGCTCATCTAGTCCTAAAGCAAGACATAGCCCTCAAAGAATATTTTGTGAGCCTTTTTTTTTTAAATATTTGTGTTCATCTACTTGAAAGGCAGTGTGTCAGGGAAAGATTTAACTTTGTTTTATACCTTTGCAAACCAACAGTTAAGAATGTCATATAGTGGGGAAAGCTGCTGCCTGCAGTGCCTGCATCCCATATGAGCACCGGTTCGAGTCCCAGCTGCTCCACTTCCGATCCAGCTCTCTGCTATGGCCTAGGAAAGCAGTAGAAGATGGCCCAACTCCTTGGGTCCCTGCACTCATGTGGGAGACCCAGAGGAAGCTCCTGGCTCCCGGCTTCAGAGTGGCGCAGCTCTGGCTGTGTGTCCAACTGGAGAGTGAACCATCGGATGGAAGACCTCTCTCTCTCTCTCTCTCTCTGCCTCTCTATAACTTTGCCTTTCAAATAAATAAAAAAATAAATATCCTTAAAGAAACAAGAAAACATTTTTTTAAAAAAGAATATCATACTACTACAGTTTTAATGACTTGTCATTACTTTAAAATTTACTGTGTATGGATGAAATGGTCATTTTTCCATTTAATTATTGTTTATAGCCATTGTCTTTATTCCCACTTAACTAGGGTTTTTTGCTTTTTACTTGTTAAACTTCTTATTAAGTGAAATATTAGGCCTTTTATTGTAATGTAAATTCAAAATAAGTTCTCTCAAAAACCAAAAAAAAAAAAAAAAAAGAAAGAAAGAAAGAAAAGGAGAGGGAGGGGAATATCTTAGAATTCAATCTACAAACTATATTGAACCTGTTAAAAAGTAATTAAAAATTTTTTAAAATAAAATCTCAAGAAAAAAGAAAAGAAAAAGAGAAATCTTCCCTCTGCTGGTTCACTCCCCAAATGCCCTCAGCAGGCAGACCGGGGCCCAGTTATTGGATCAATCAGCTGCTGCCTCCCAGGATTCACCAGCAGGGAGCTAGACTGGCAGTAAAGGATCTGGGCTTCAGGGCATTACTCTGACATGGAATGCAGGCGTCCCAAGCCCTGGCTCAACCTGCTGCACCACAATGCCCGACCTCAAAGAATATTTTGATTGTTGGTAGTATAGAAAAGATTTCTCATTCATTACAAAGTTCATGGATGAGTCACCTATAGGCAAAGATTAATAAGAGAAAAACATACACATATATTTTATATTAAATTGATGTGACACAGGAGCCTTCTGAAATGAAGAGTCAGAGTAAAGCTGTGTGTTCCTACGGACAATCACACTGAAGCATGTTCAAAAGACAGAAGGGTTTAATCTAATAATCATACACTGGGGGATCTCAGCAAGGTCTGTTTATGTCTCTGTGTCTTTAAGACACAAGGAAGGGAGTGGGCACTGTGGCACAGCAGGTTAAGCCTGTGACACGAGCACCCCATCTGGGTGCCTGTTCTAGTCCTGGCTGTTCCGCTTCCGATCCAGCTCGCTGCCAACGCCCCCTGGGAAAGTGGTGGAAGTGCTTGGGCCCCTGCACCCACGTGAGAGACCTGGAAGAATCTCTGGGCTCTTAGGTTCAGCCAGGCCCAGCCCTGCCGTGCCCATTGTGGTCATGTGGGGAGTGAACCAGTGGATGGGAGACACGTCTCTCTCTCTCTCTCTCTCTCTCTCTCTCTCTCTCTCTCTCTCTCTCTCTGTTTCTCCCTCTCTCTATGTAACTCTGCCTTCCAAATAAATACATGTCTTTAAAAAAAAAAAGAAAGAAAGAAACACGAGGAAGAATTCCTTTGCTCCATGTACCAGGAGGGCAATTCTTGAACGAGGGTGTTAGGGTCACTTCAGGGGAGGGTCAGAGAATTCTTTGGCTGGAGAAAGGCAGAGAAGCCCGCCTGCTTCTGCTGTTGCCTCAAATGCCAGCGTGCCATATCTTGGGGAAGGTCATCCTGACCAGCATCGGTAGAAATAGGGAACTTGGTTGTATGCTCTTAGTGTGTGTTTCCAACTTCCTCCCCACCCTCCCTTGGCTGGGTTGACATAGTCCAAGGACCACGGGAAGGTTCATCCCCGCTGCAGCAGGAAGCATGCACGCCAGTCCCTCTGTGGTAGTGCCCAGGCTGGAGTCGTTTCTGTCTATTGAGTTGCTAACTCGACAACAGTGCCTTCTTATTCTGAAGAATTCTAAATGGACATTTTTACAATCTGTCCTTTTTCCATGTTTGCCCGTTATTTTGCTTTGAAATTTCATATTCTTTTTAGATGGAAGTTACTCCTTCATTTACCTCATTGTACATGTGTGTCAAATATTGTTTAAAGTCTTCATCAGATTCCTTCATATAATAAATTTTATTTTGCATAAATTGCAATCTGCTAGTTTTTATTTGCATCCTTTGTTGGTGTTAGATTTCTTGTGTGTTTTTGAAGTGTAGTTTGATTTTTAATTTGTGACTTTTCTTCTTCACTCATTCTATATCTCCATATACGTGGTTTCTATACATCCTAATGATTTCATATCTGCCTCTACTGCCCATCTAGAATTAGAAGTTAACATGGTACTTTGAGATTCCTGGCTGGTGGTTATAATGAGGGAATCATAGATCCTGTCCCAAGCCAGCTGGTAGCTTGGTTGACTTCCAGGGTCAGGAGCTGATTATGTCCTCCAACTCCCATTAAAAGCCATGCGTATGACCAGCACAATTTCTCTGTCTACCTTGTTGGGGGGTGGGGAGAATGGATGCTGGAGATCGAAGTTTGTGCCTGTGTTTACCCTCTTGGCTTTCTATTTTAATCTTCCATTACTATGTTTGGGAGCAGAGTCGCTGTATCAAAGCCAGTCTGAAGCCCTGAGTAGCCTTCTTGTCAATTTCTCTGCTGCCTCCACTCTAGTTCAGGCCACTGTCCACTCTGCCTGGATAACTACGGCAGCTTCCGAACGGATCTCCCTACGGCCGGACTTTCTTCCCACCAGTCCCCATTCTTCCCACCATAACCAAGGAATTGTACGATGTAATTCTTCTCACTTCACTACCCTTCCTAAAGGCTTTAAGTATTTCCCGGTTGTCACAATCTGCAGCAGAGATGGAGCGAACTCACCAGCTCAACATGGAAAGGGAAGAATGCTGCCTCCCACTGCTCACAGGCAAAAGAGCATTAACTCTATAGTCCCAGAAGACAGACACATTCCCAAAGGAATGATGTATTACTACCTTCTACAAATGAATGCTCACCCCAAAGACTTTAGGACAAGGGAATAGGTCAGGAATACTTTCTAGGTCCCATGTAACAGTCAGCACCTTCTTAGAACACATGGCAGTCAGTCAGAATGGATCTGGTTGGTGATTCCAAAAGTCAGGAAGAATGGAAGATAATGATGAAAACCTTCAAATGTCCATTAACAGATACTAAACATTTCCTATTTTCAAGGTACTTTGAGGGAAAGCAGAAAGCATATACAATATGTCCAGCTTTAAAGAAGTAGTAGGTAAGGTGAAACATTTCAGCTTGTGTCGAAATCGTGTTGAACTGTGTCCCCCCAAAAAAGATAGGCTGAAGCCCTAAACCCCAGTAATTCAGAATGTGACCTTATTTGGAAACAGTTTCCATGGCTGTCATTGTTCCAGGTGCGGTCAGACTGGAGTAGAGCAGACCCTTAATCCAGCATGAGATGTACAGACAGGAGGGAACACCAGGCGACAGTGGAGGCAGAGGTGGGGCTGACGCACCTCCAAGCCAAGGGCCCCCAACCACTGATGATAGCAAGAAAAGCTAGGAAGCAGGAAGAATTCGCCCCTATAGATTTAGGGATTTGAAGCCTCCAGAGCTACCAGATGAATTTCTGTTGTTTTTAAGCCTCTGTTTGTGCTATTTTGTTACAGCAGCCCTGGGAAACTAATGTTATCATTAGTTTTATAGCTAGTGTTATAAACAAAATGACATAACAAAAAAGAAATCATTTCCAGCTGACACAGAGCCTGTGCAGAACACAGCATCTGGGCCGGGCTTTGTAGCACGGTTTTGATAGGTAGCGCTGGCAGCAGAAAGAACTTTGTGTTCTTCCACATCAGTCCAGGAATCAATCCTGAAGCACAGCCCCCCTAAACAGCCTATTTTGATTCCCTTTAATGCTCTGTAAGAACCCAGTGTCAACTTTGCCATCAACGTGACTGTAAGGCATAAAATCAGGAAGAACAGAATATTTTACATAGGCTTTATCCCTTTAAGCAGGAATTGCGGAGGTTAAATAATGATTACTTGCTTTTATTCCCTTTGTATCACACTGTAAAAGGGGCAGGAGGTATCTTCATGGAGATTCCAGTGTGCAGTCTACTGCTCATTAAAATCTCAGTCTAACCAAAACTGACAAGCCGGTAAGAGGAACTGGTATTAAGAGCGCTGTCTGGAATTTCTTCCAGAGCTTTTGACCTTGGGTTATGACGTCTTCACGGTGCCGTCGCTAGGTTCTGTTATGATCACAGGCATTGCTTAGCAATCTCCGGTTGTAAATAAATTCTTGAAATTTCAGTAGTCATTTAGGGAGCAAGGTACACGCTCCCCTTCTCACAACTCAATCTCACTTTGGGCTCCAAATGAAACTGACGGAATCCAGATGGCTTCCATCCTAAAAACACAAGCACCTACGGGTTTGAATCTTCAAAAACACCGAAGGGTTTCCTCCTGAAACCCGGATCAAATTGTCTCACAGCACAAGGGTTCTTCACCAGGGATGTGCGCCCGAATCTCAGGGAGCGGCTTATAGAACAGAATACATTCCCCGCCTGCGTCCCGCACTCACACGGCTGTGTCACAGCTGAACACACGCCCAACTCCCACGGACCACCCCAGGAGGAAGTTCTGAACTCAGGACAAGGCCCATAGCCCACAGCTAAAAGACCAATTCCAGCAGTCGCCTCCCCACCCTGAAACTCGATTCACAAAAGCCACTGCTAACCGATGTCCTCCACCCCGGGGGTGTTTTCAGCTCGGTGAGACCCCCACCCCCACAACGCCACGACCACCTCCCACCCACTCTCCCTCCAGTCTCTCCTCCCTTTCCCACCCGGGGCCGGTCCCCACCCACCTCCGCCACGCCCCTTGGGCGTCCACGAAGCCTAGGCCACGCCCCAATTCCTCGGGCCCCGCCTCCTTTGGCCGCGGAGGCCCCGCCCCCGACGGCGAGGCGACCAGCAGCCGCGGCCCGCAGCGGGAGGGGCGGGGGCGGGGTGGGCGCCGGGGAGGGGGGTGCGGGATGAGGGGTGGGGGCGGGACCGGGCCGAGCGCCACGAGGGGAGGAGTCGCGCCGGCGACTCACACTTTCGCTCCTACGGACTCTGCCTCGGAGACCGAGGAGCTGGCGGGGGAGCCGCCGGGAGCGCCCGAGGAGCCGCCGCTGGAGGACTGGCGCTCCCCGCAGCCGTCGGGCTCTGAGCTGCACCGTGGCCGGCGGAACATGGCGCCCCTGACGTTCTGGCGCTGCTGCCAGCGCATCGTGGGCTGGGTGCCGGTGCTGTTCATCACCTTCGTGGTCGCCTGGTCCTACTACGCGTACGTGGTGGAGCTGTGCGTGTGTGAGTACCGGGCGGGCGCGGGCGGAGGCGGGCCTGCGGGGGTCGGCGGCCGCGGGGCCCCCTGTGGCTTTGTTCACGCCCGCGGCGCGGCCTCCGGGCGTCCTCGGGGGCGAGCGGCGCGGCCGCTGCCCGGGCAGAGGCTGCGGGCCCCGCGGGCCCCGAGAGCTTCCTGGTTCCGCGGTCGCCGGGCGGCTCCTCAGCGTTCTGTGACGGAATGTTCAGAGAGGCGTTTTCTTCGAACTGCGAGAGCCGAACTCGGGGGGTGGGGGTCGTCTCGAGGTGCGCGTGAGGCCCTGTCTGCTTTTGTTAATGTCTGGTGGAAGACAAATCTGTGCCTTCCAGATTGTTGTTTTGTCCAAACAGCGCGGGAAGAAACGCCTGGGACCCGACGAGCCGGCGGCTGGGGGTGGGGGAAGGGAGGCGTGTCTTCCCTGGCCCGAGAGCAGGCAAGATCGCCCGCTGCTGATTTTTGCTGGCACTTGACCCTTTTTAAAGTTCATTTATTTCGAGTCTGAATCCAGCGACCGGTACAGAACGCTGCTTTAAGGCAGGACGAGTGAGTGGGGGCGACACAGAGCTCGACTCTGATTTTCTTGGCCGTTCATTGTGGAGGCTGGTGTATCTTAGAGCTTCAGCTTCCAGGGTCTTGTTTTATTTTCGTGATTCCCATTTCCCTGGTTGGTTTTTAGCACCCAGTTCTCACCTGATTCCCTGACTTGCTGCTTAAAAAAGGGTTGTCTTTAGATCGAAGGAAATTGGTTGTCATCGGAACATTCAGAGCTACTATTTGTGTGTGTGTGTGTGTGTGTGTGTGTGTGAACATTTGTGCCCAGATTGCTCTGTCTTGTGTACATTGTTCATAAGCTTTGGGTATGCGGCTGTTTCATGTCAGTCCCCCCCTCCCTGTTGCTGTGTATACATCTGCTTTTTGTATCAATTTTTTTTATGAAAACCTAGGACCCAGTGGTAAATGGTGCCTGTAAAAGCGATCTCTTGGAAGTACCCTGGGATGATGTAGTCCTAGTTCTTATTCTGCAGAAACATCACCATTAGTATTCTTTGACAGAAGAACCGGATGAGATAGGTACTAGTTGTTGAGTGAAAAGCAGTGTACCACCCGCTTTCCCTGGAAGTGGCAGAAGCAGCATCTCAGGACGGATTTGCGTGACTCTCAGCCAGCTGCTTGGTTAAGACACGAGCTCTGTAGATGGAGAATACTTTGGCTGAGAAGATTTAAGGGTAGGTGTTTTGTTGTTTTTATTTGGAAGACCGAGAGACAGAGACAGACATCTCCCACCTGCTGGTCCACTCCAGATGCTCACAGGAGCCCTGGCTGGGCCAGGTGGAAGCTGCGAGCTGAGAACTCCGTCCACGTTTTCCACATGGGTGGCAGGGATCCAACTACTTGAGCCATCTCCTGCTGCCTCCCGGGTCACATATATAATTAAGAAGCTGAGATTGGTAATGTAGATCAGACTGCAACCCAGGCAGGCATTCCAAGTGGTGTCTTAAATCTGTGCTAACAGCCACCCCCTATGGTTTTTGTTTTTTTTTTTTTTGTTTTTTTGTTTTGTTTTTTTTTTTAGATTTATTTATTTATTTAAAAGGCAGAGTTACAGAGAAACAGAGGCAGAGAGAGAAGTCTTCCATTTGCTGGTTCACTCCCCAAATGGCTGGAGCTCTGCTGATCCGAAGCCAGGAGCCAGGAGCTTCTTCCAGGTCCCCCACGTTGGTGCAGGGACCCAAGGACTTGGGCCATCTCCCACTGCTTTCCCAGGCCATAGCAGAGAGCTGGATCAGAAGTGGAGCAGCCCGGACTAGAACCGGCGCCCATGTGGGATGCCAGCACTGCAGGTGGCAGCTTTACTGGCTATACCACAGCACCATGCCAGCCCCAAGGGTCAGTTTTTAAATTAAAATGCCTACCCTTGGCGGGGGTGGGGGTGGGGGGTGGGGGGTGGGGTGGGGTGTTGCAGCTCAGCAGTTCAGGTGGCTCCTTGTGTGGCCCACATCCTGCATCAGAGTGCTGGTTTAGACCCAGACTACTGTGCTTCTGATCCACCTTTCTGCTAAGACATCTTGGGAGGCAGTAAGTGCTTGGGCCCCTGTCACCCATGTGGGAGAACTGGATGGAGTTCCGGGTTCCTAACTTCAGGCTGGCCCGGCCCTTGCTGTTGTGGGCATTTGACGAGTGAGCAAGTAGATAAGACTCACTATCTGTGTGTCTCTCTCTCACTCTCACTCTGCCTTTCAGTAGATGAAAATAAACATTTTTAAAGATCTGCCCTTAAGAAAATTGCTTTGCACCTATATGTTTAATGTTGAGGAAAACTATCCCTACATGTAGGCCCATAATAAGTTGGTTGTAGAATATTATTTCCAAACAATAATAGCATCAATCTGTTGAATATAATGGTTTTGTCTCATCCTTTGGATGCCAACATGTTGAGTCAGTTAGAATTGAGTAGATTTAGCTTTTTTTTGCAGCTGTTTCCAGAAAGTAATAGTTAACTAATGATACCTACTTTATAGTATTTTCTTTGAAGTGGACATTCACTCCAAAAGTTGTATCATTCTTATGTTGGACGAGTCCCACCCTATTCTAATTCTCGTTAGTGGTTTTGAAGTAAAGTTTGTGAAAGAACACTAAAAATTCGATATTGGTTAAAAATGAGCATTTATGTTCCGATTTCACAGTTTGACCTATCCATAACTTCTGTCAAAAATATCAAAAGGTGTGATTAGACCATGCTGCCAAAAGTCTTAAATTGTTCCTAATTTCTTTCAGCCTTTCATATAAAGTAAGGGAATTAATATGAATTGAGAAGCACCGTGTGCTAGTGAGCATAAAAGGGATATTCCATTCACTCTATTCTTTAATTCTCTTGTCTCAGAGCGTAGGTGTCTCTACAGAGCTGGAAGTTGAGATTCTACGTGATTCAGTCCTTTGGTTAGGTCATATAATTGTTGAGTGACTATTGGAATGTGACCTAGATGTTTCCATACGTCTGTTAAACGTTTAGTGACCAGTGAGAATCAGTGGAACAGTAATTGTTTGGTCCATAATAGGGTGGTAGGTTATTAAAGTGGTTGACATTTTTGAAAGTCAATTAGCTGGACTTTAGGTCCATCCTTTAGAAATTAAAGCTCTAGGATTTTATCAAGTTAAAACATTCTGCAACAATTAAGGTCCAATGCTTGGCAGAATTTTCAACTATTCAGTAATAAGAGGTCTTAGAGATTGTGTTTCATACTGATAGCTGATTTTGGAATTTGGAAGTCTGCAGTGTCTCTGGAATATCAAGGTGGGTATAAAAGTATATTCACTCTCAAAAATATCTTTTATCCTACTTAGGTATTTTTATATTTCATAAGCAATGGCCCTCCCCTGAAATATATAAGCATATACCTTTATAGGAAGACTTGAAGTGTGCTTTCCATTATATGCCATTAAGCATTTTTATAGAATTTTCTTAGTTACTGATATTCTTCATCAAACTAGAAGGAAAGGAGGATCCTGGTTGTAACTTTACATGAATGTGTCAATTTAATACTCACAATCAAAATCCACAAGGCTAAGCAGTTTCCCCAGGGTGATGTAGAGACACTGAATAACATAATCAGAATTAGAACTCAAGTGGTTTGCCTCCTGAACCCGTGTTTTAAAATTAACCACTATGCAGTGAGTAACTAGTTTACTTACTTGTGCAGATCTGGACACTCAGGGAAGTGTCTATTATATGTTCGTCTATGATATGTTTATAGAAGGTGGTTTTCTCTTCAAAAATAGCAGTGGAGGTTCCTAAATGTATCAGGCAGTAAAAATGCCTGGCCCATAGTAAGCCCTCAGTCATTTGGACAGATTGCTTCTGAGCGAGAGAGACCCTCCTTCTTTCCATCCCAGTCTCTGTAGCTTCCTAGTTTTATAATTAAACATATGCAAGCATGTTTGGTTTATCCAAGGATGGGTATATCTTTTACTTTTTCTGAGGCAGAAAGATTACACAGTGGGACTGTAACCTGAGCTTGTATCAAATACTTCTTGCAACTCCTTCCAATTTAGAGACACAGGATAAATAAATACTGTCATTGAACATAGTTTAAAATAGTTGGTTTTGAAGTGTGTTATTGATCTCAAAAGATTCTTATGGTTTTTCTCTTCTCTATTTCATTGATTAATCTATTTCCTTTTATCTTTTACTTTGAGTTTAATTTGCTCTTTTTCTAGTTTCTTAATGTGGAAACCAAGGTCATTGATTTGAGCGCATCTTAGGTATTTAGTCCTATAAATCACCACTAAATGTTATGTTAGTTCTATCCCATCATTTTTTTTTTTTAAGATTTATTGTGTTTATTTGAGAGACAGAGTGACAGAGAGAGGTTGGGAGAGAGGTAGAGATAGAGATCTTCCATCTGCTGGTACACTCCCCAAATGACCACAAAGTCAGGCGCATGGAACACAATCCATGGGTTCAAACATGTGGTCTGTCTTTTGCTGCCTTCCCAGGCACATTAGCAGGGAATGGCATACAAAGCAGAGCAGCTGGGACTTGAATTTTGGTGCTCCAGTATGGGATGCCAGCATCCCAGGTAGTGGCTTAACCTGCTGCACCACAATGTCACTTCCACCATTAATTTTGATACGTTGTAGGTTTTTTAAAAAGATTTATTTATTTATTTGTAAGGCAGAGTTAGAGAGAGGCAGAGAAAGAGAGAGAAGTCTTCCATCCACTGATTCACTCCCCAAATGGCCACAATGGCCAGAGCTTGCCTGACCCAAAGCCAGGAACCAGGAACTTCTTCCTGGTTTCCCACGCACAGACTTGGGCCATCTTCTACTGCTTTCCCAAGCTGAGGCAAAGAGTTGGATCGAAAGTGGAGTAGCCAGGACTCAAACTGGCTTGCATATGGGATGCCGGCACTGCAGGCAGTTGCTTTACCCACAGCACCGGCCCCTTACATCATGTTTTTATTTTCACTCCATTTAAATGGTTTTCTCATTTCACTTTTGATTTCATCTTTGACCCCCATGATTTGATTATTTCACCTTTGATACCCATGATTTGATTATTCTAGAAGTATGCTACTTAATTTTCAGTTATTAGATTTCAGAGTTAATTCCACACTGTCAGAGAACATGCTTTCTGCAACTTAAATTCTTTAAAATATATTCAGATTTGTTTTATGGCCCAAAATGTGGTGGTCTGTCTTACCAGTGCTACATGTGCACTAAGTGTTCTATTATGTCATAATGCTCCATAAATGTTAATTAAAGCAAGTTGGTAGCATTCAACTCTTCTGTTGAATGCTTGTTCTTGCTTTTCTGTTCTTTCAGTTATTAAGAGAAGTATGACTGTGATTGTGGATTTGTTTATTTTTCTTTGTATTTCTGAAATTTTTTGAAATTAGTTTATTTATTTGAAAGGCAAAGTGGCAAAGGAGGAGAGGAGGAGAGAGAGTATCTTCCATTCACTGGTTTACTCTGCAGGTGGCCACAGCACGTAGGGCTGGTACAGACCCAAGCTAGGAGCCTAAAATTCCATTCTTGTCTCCTATGTGGATGGTAGGGGCTCAAGCGCTTGGGGCATCCTCTACTGCTGTCCCAGGCACATGGCAGGGAGCTGGATCAGAAGTGGAGCAGCCAGGATTCAAATGGGCACTTTAATAAGAGCTGCTGGTGTTGCAAGCAGTAGTTTAACCCACCATGCTACAACATTTGCCCAGTATCCATTTTTGTCTCATTTATTTTTCAGATCTGTAATAAAGTACATGAACAGTTTAAAATTATTATGTTCTCTGATGAATTGTCCATTTTTATCATTATGAAATAACTTGCTTATCCCTGGTGATATTGTTTGGCAGATTTTTTAAAATTTCCTCATAGTTACATGTTGGCTAACCTTTCTTTGATTTGTGTTAGCGTGGTATGTCTTTCTTTGTCCTTTTATTTTTTTTAATTATTTTTAAAAGATTTAGTTATTTATTTAAAAGGCAGAGTTACAGAAAGACAGAGATAGAAAGATATCTTGCATCTGCTCGTTCACTCCCCAATGTCAATGGCTGGCCAAGCTGAAACCGGGAGCCTGGAACTCCATGCTGGTCTCCCACATGGGAAAACAAACTGTTTTAAGTTAATTTATTTTGGGGCTGGAGCTGTGGAATAGCAGGTAAAGCTGCTGCCTACAGTGCCAGCATCCTCTATGGTCGCTGGTTTGAGTCCCGGATACTCCACTTCCAGTCCAGCTCTCTGCTATGGCATGGGAAAGCAGTAGAAGATGGCCCAAGTCCTTGGGCCCCTGTACCTGCATGGGAGACCCACAAGAAGCTCCTGGCTCCTGGGTTCTGATCAGAACAGCTCTGACCATTGAGGCCAATTGGGAAGTGAACCAGCGGATGGAAGACCTCTCTCTCTGCCTTTCCTCTCTCTGAGTAACTCTGACTTTCAAATAAACAAATAAATCTTTAAAAAATTATTTTGACAGAGCAAGCAAGTGAACAGTTAATTTCCCAAATACCTGCCATGGCCAGGACTGGGCTGGGCCAAAGCTGGATCAGAAACAATCCAGATCTCCCATTCGGGTGGCAAGTCTGCTGTTACTGGAGCCATCATTGCTGCCTTCCAGAGTCTGTATTAACAGGAATCTGGAATCAGAAGCTGGAGCTGGGAATCAAACCTAGATGCTCTGATGTGGATACAGACATCTTAAATGTCACCTTAGCGGCTAGACTAGAAAGTCTGCCCTGTTCTTTTACTTTTAACCTTCTTGTTTCTTTATATTTAAAATGTTTTTCTTGTGAGAAGTGTATATTTGGGTATTTTATTCAATCTGAAAATCTCTGCCTTTTAATTGGAGTGTTTTGACCATTTGTATTTAATGTAATACTTGGTACAGTTAAGTATATTGTTTGCCATTTGTTCTTTATCTGTCCTATCTGTTCTCCATTCCTGTTTCCTTTTTCTATCTTCTTTTGAATTAGCTCTTTTTTAATCTTCTGTTTGACTTATACTACCTTTTCCTTCTGTTTGTTATTTTAATGGTTGCTTTACAGTTTATAGCATACATCTTTAACTTCTCCTAACCTACCTTCAAGTGGTACAGCTCTTTACATAAAGTACCTTATTAAAGCATTCTTTCATTTCTTCTCTCCCAGCCTTTATGCTGTTGTCATGCATTTCATTTTTTTTAAACCTCACACTATGCTGCTATTACTTTGTTTGAACAATTGATTATGTTTTTAAAAGATTTAAATAATTTTTAAAAAGGGTGGGTGTTTGGTGCACAGTTAAGGTACTTGGGATGCACCTTATATACATCTTGTATCAGAGTATCTAGGATTGAGTCCTTGCTCCATTTCCAAATCTAGCTTCCTGCTAATGCACTCTCTGGAAGGCAGCAGGTGATGGCTCTTATTAATTGGGTCCCTGCCACCCAGATAGGAAACCCAGAGTGAGTTCCTGGCTCTTGACTTCAGGCTGGCCCAACCTCAGCCATTGTGGGCATTTGGGGAACGAACCAGTGGTTAGAAGATCTATCTGTCTCTGCCTTTCAAAAAAATAAAAATAAATAAACAATAAAAAACACATGTTACATATATACTGTTCTAGTTACTATTTCTGGTACTGTTTGTTCCTTTTTATAGATACATATTTCCATCTGGTATTATTTTGTCTTCCTGAAGGGCTCCTTTGACATTTATTGTAGTATAGGTCAGCTGGTAATGAATCATTTCTGATCTTCTGTGCCTGTAAATGTTTTGATTTTACCTTTGTTTTTCAAAAAGCAACTTTATCAAGATACAGTCTACATACAAAATTCACTCATTAAAGAGGTACACTGCAGTGATTTTTATTAACATTATCCATTTGTGCAGTGTCACAGCAATCCACTTTTTGAGCATTTCTATCACTCGCCCAATTCTTCATGTCTATTTACAGTTAATCCCTCTTCCCAGCTATAGCAAAGGCAACCATTATCCATGTTCTCTGTTCCATATATCTTTTCTGGACATCTCACATAAATGAAATCATACAATAAGTGTTCTTTTGTGTTTGGTATCTTTTACATAGCTTAGTGTTTTTGAGGTTTTTCTGTGTTGCAATAAAAGAGGTCTTCAAAAATGCATGCATTATTGTTCGCTTCACATTCCAATTTGTATTTTTCCTGTTTTAAATACATATTTATAGTTTAATTTAGAGCTGTATTTCTAGTACATAAATGTATTTCTAGTATATAAATGTAAAATATGGATGCATATTTAAGTACCTAAATAATCCAGCTTGCAAGATTTATGATTGGGTCCTGTTGGTGTTCCTGTTCAATAGAAAGTCTGATGCTAGTAGACTTTTTGTAATAAAGCAATATTCTTTTTTTAAGAAATACTTATTTATTTGAAAGGTGGAATTACAGAGGCAGAGAGAGATAGAGGGAGAGGGAGAGAGAGAGAGAGAGGTCTTCCATCTGCTGGTTCACTCCCCAAATGGCCACAATGTCTGGGGCTGGGCCAATCCTAGACCAGAAGCCAGGAGCTTCCTCCAGGCCTCCCATGTGAGTGCAGGGGTCTAGGGATTTGGGCCATCTTGTACTGCTTTCCCAGGCCATAGCAGAGAGCTGGATTGAAAGCGGAGCAGCCGGGACTCAAACCAGCGCTCATGTGGGATGCTAGCACTTTAGGCGGCGGCTTTACTTGCTAAGCCACAGTGCTGGCCCCAACTTTTTTTTTTTTTTTTTTTTTTGAGTTCTTACTGGGGCCACTGCTGTGTTGTGCCAGGATGGGCTGCAGCCTGTGGTGTTGGCATCCCATGTGGGCCCAGGTTTGAGTCTCAGCTGCCCTACTTCCCATCCAGCTTCCAGCTAATGCTCCTGGAAAAGTAGGGTAGCGTGGCCCAAGTGTTTGGGCCACAACACCCACAGGGGAGACCCAGAGTAAGCTCTTGCCTCCTGGTTTTGGCCTAGCCCAGCCCTGGCTGTTGTGGCAATTTGGGGAGTGGGCCTGTGGATGGAGGATCTCTCTCTCTGTCTTTCCCTCTCTCTGTAACTCTGCCTTTCAAATTAATCTTTTTAAAAAGTTTTTATACTCCTATGGAGTGTTTGAAACATTCTTTTTATATTAATACAAAAAACTTAAAACTAGTTTTTTATCATATATACATTATATTTTTCTTAGCTTTTTTAGTGTAACCTGATAATCTTGGCCTTTTTAAAATATTTAACTGAGAAATAGTTGTATATACTTGTAGGGTACAGTATAATTTGATAAATGTTGATTCCGGAATTTTTTTTAAAGATTTATTTGTTTGTTTGAAAGTAAGAGTTACACAGAGAGAGGAGAGACAGAGGGGGAGGGTCTTCCATCGGATGGTTCACCCCCCAGATAGCCACAACAGCCAGAGCTGAGCTGATCTGAAGCCAGGAGCCAGGAGCGTCTTCTGGGTCTCCCATGTGGATGCAGGAGCCCAAGGACTTGGGCCATCTTCTACTGCTTTCCCAGGCCACAGCAGAGAGCTGGATTGGAAGTGGAACAGCCGGGTCTCGAACCGGTGCCCATATGGGATGCCAGTGCTTCAAGCCAGGGTGTTAACCCACTGTGCCACAGCGCCGGCCCCAATTCTGGAATTTCCAAGTCAGAATAATTCACATATTCTTCACCTCATATATTTTATGATGAGTACATTTAAAAGCCTCTCCTAGACCAGGAAAAGCACCTGGCTCCTGGCTCCTGCCATCGGATCAACGCGGTGCGCCGGCTGCAGCGCGCCGGCCGCGGTGGCCATTGGAGGGTGAACCAACGGCAAAGGAAGACCTTTCTCTCTGTCTCTCTCTCTCTCACTGTCCACTCTGCCTGTCAAAAAAAAAAAAAAAAAAAAGCCTCTCCTAGAAATTTGAAATATGAAACACAACATTATAGTTTCCATGCTGTGTGGTACAACTGTAAACTCATTTGTCCTATCTACTGGAAACTTTGTACCCCTCGACCAGTGTGTCCCCTTTGTCCTTACTCCACCACTTCCCCCCTCACTCATTGGTAACCACCATTCTTCTCTCTAACATGCATTTCAGTTTTTCAGAATTCAGGTATAAGTGAAGTCATATATTTGTCTTTTTGTGTCCTTCTGGGTTTGTCACTTCACATGATATCCTCTATATTCATGTAAATTGCCATATGTGACAGAATTTCCTTATTATTCAAGGCTCAATAGAACCCCATTGTGTTTATATACCACATTTCAAGTCCATTCATGTATAGGTGGACATATCCATAGTTTCTTAGTCTTACCTATTCTGCGTAATGTGTAATACATATGAGAGTACAGATAGCTTTTCAATATACTGGTTCCATGTCCTTCATATATATTCCCTGCCATAGGATTGCTAAATCCAATGGATTTTCTAGTTTAAGTTTATGCTATTTGCCAAGCTGCCCATTTTAATGTACAATTGCATAGGGTACAATGGAGACTCTTTTTCTATCCTCATGAACACTTATGATTTTGCATCTTTCTGATCATTCTAACAAGTGGGAGGTGATATATTGTTGTTTTAATTTGTGTCTCACCAAAGATTAGTGATGTCGAGGATGTTTTCATATATTAGCCATTTTCATGTCTTCTATTGGGAAATATCTATTTGGGTCCTTATCTCCTCTTAATAGAGATATTTGATTTCATATTATTATATTGATTTGCTTAGGGAATATTATTCTCTTAACTGTGTTAATATTAGACTTATCACTGTTTCTTTTTTAATTTTTAAGGATTTATTTTTTTAAAGATTTATTTATTTACTTGAGAGGCAGAGTTACAGAGAGAGAGAGAGGTTGGCTTATTCTCCAGATGGCCACAGTAGCCAGAGCTAGACCAATCCAGAGCCAGGAGCCAGAAGCTTCTTCTGGGTCTCCCACATGGGTGCAGGGGCACAAGCACTTGGGCCATCTTCCACTGCTTTCCCAAGCAATATTCTTTTAATTAATTACTTTTTATTTGAGAGGCACAAAGCCATCTGCTGGTTTGCTTCCCAAATGCCCACAACAGCCCTCCTCCAGGCTAAAGCAGAACCTGGAAACATAAGTGGCAGGAACCCAACCACTTGAGCCATCACTGCTGCCTCCTAGAGTCTTCATTACCAGCAAGCTTGAGTCAGGAGTGAGAGCTGGCTGGCACCAATTATTGAATGCAGGTACTTCAATGGGGGACCCAGACATATTAACTGCTAGGGAAAATGACTGCCCCTGACTTCTAATTATTTTTTGTTGAATTTATTAAAATCATACTCATAAATTCCTTTGACTCATGTTTGAATGTTAAAACACACAAACAAATAGAATAGTACTTATTAAAGTTATAAAACATATTTTGCAGGGCCAGCATTGTGGCGTAGCAGGTAAAGTCTCTGCCTGTGGTGCCACTTCCCATATGGGCACCAGTTCGTGTCCTGGCTGCTCCATTTCTGATGCAGCTCCCTGCTAATGTGTCAGAGAAAGTAGCAGAAGATGACCCAACTGTTTGGGCCTCTGTCACTCACATGGGAGACCTGGAAGAAACTTCTCACTCCTGGCTTCAGTGAACCAATATATGGAAGACCAATCTCTCTGTCTTTACCTCTCTGTGTAGCTCTGACTTTCAAATAAATTAAAACAAATAAACCGGCTGTATTTTACAATCTTTGGTGTAGAAGTCTAGATGATATGGCCTATTGGTTCTACAGTCTTTGTTTTGAATTATGAAACTGATTCCTTGAAATTATGTTGACATGTTAAAAAATAAAATAAAATAAAAACTTGGCTCACTAAATCCCGTCCAAAGGGGCCAGCATAGTGTCACAGTGGGTTAAGCTGCTACCTGGGATGCTAGCATCCCATATTAGAGCATCAGTTCAAGTCCCAGCTGCTCTGCCTCTGATCCAGCTCTCAGTTAATGTTCCTAGGAAAGCAGTAGATGATGGCCCAAGTGCTGAGCCCTGTGCCACCCACATGGGATACCCAGATGTTCTGGGCTCCTGACTTCAGCCTGGACCAGCCCCTATCATTGGTGCCATGTGGGTAGTGAACCAGCAGATAGAAAATCTTTTTCTCTCTCTGTCTTCCTCTTTCTTTATCACCTTGCCCTTCAAATACATAAAGTGAATCTTTAGGGGAAAATAACTCATCTGTAATGTTTGGCATAATGATAGGAAAAGTAAAAAAAATCTTAATTTGAATTGTTTAAAATAATTTATTAATTGTATATCCTGTCTTTTGGATTGCTTGAGTTTAATGATTATCTAGATAGCTTACCTTTTGCAAGCTATAGTCCCCTTCAGACCTGTTTATTTGCATTCTGTAGTTACTCTACCCTGTTTTTCTTGTGTTTGAAGAACAAGGTTTTTGTTTTATTTTTTGTTCTCCTCCCCCACTTCTAACAACAGAGTTATCTTTCTTGGTATTGTTTTCTCCTGTTACCTGGTAGTAAACTAGTTCTATAAAAATACATCCAAAGTAAAATACTCCAACCCTAATGAACAAAACAATCTTGTATGTTTTCTCCCACTGAACTGAACTTTCTTTGAGGCTTCACTGCCTTCTTGAAAGATAAGAAATGTGGAAGGAAAAGACATTGGGCAACTTAGAAACCAGATCAGACTGGAAGAAAGTGCCCTGGTGGTATAAATAAAAGCTTTACTTCCCCGCCCGTTTCCACTTCATGGTAAAGAAGTAGTGTGCTGAACTCTAGACTCCAGTGTCTGCCTGCTTGACATCAGTGCTGGGTAACCAGCAGGCATTCACATTTAACATGTCCAAAAACGAAACTCTGGATTTTTTTTTCCTCTCCTGAACCTGCTTCTTCTGTCATAACTCATTAAATGGCAGTTGTACCATTCCAGTTTCTTGATTGAAGTCATTCCACATCCAACTGATCAGCAAATCCTGTCATTAAATATACTAAAATCTGGTTGCTCCTGATCACGTCACTGCAACTATATCCCTTCAACCAACTTGATCTCTGCTTTGTGAAGCAGGTTGGAAAACATGGCCACCATAATTTGCACCTCTTCCCATCAAGCGGTCGAGTCTGGTTATCTACCCATGAAACTGGGCTGACATTTTACTTGCTTTAACCAATAGAATGTGGTGGAAATGATGATGTATGAGTTCTGGAACCTGAGCCTCTTTTGCCTTAGCTCTTTTGCAACATTCTTGTCATCATGTAAGGGCAAATCCAGGCTAGACTGCTGTGAGAGAGATCAGAAGCTTACAAAATTAATGTCTTGTATTAAGCTTCTTCTTTTTTATAAGATTTATTTATTTTTTATTAGAAAGGCAGAGTTACAGAGAGGTAAAGGCAGAGAGAGAGAGAGAGAGGTCTTCCATCCTATCCAAAGCCAGGAGCCAGGAGCTTATTCTGGGTCTCCCACACCGGTGCAGGGGCCCAAGCACTTGGGCCATCTTCTACTGCTTTCGCAGGCAGAGAGCTGGATTGGAAGTGGAGCAGCTGGAGCTCGAACCGGTGCCCATACGGGATGCTGGCACTGCAGGCTGCACCATAGTGCTACCCTGTATTCAGCTTCTAAAGTACTACAGGATGATGATGATGATGGTGATGTAAAGGGCCATCTCCATTAGGTTTCTCCCTGTTGCTTCCCCACACATACTCCTGACATTACCATCGGCCCATAGCTCTACCACTACCACACTGGCCTCCTTTCTATTCCTTAATCATCTTAATCATGGTCTTCATGTAATGGTCTTAGTGTAAACTTTGAACTTGTTTCCCTGCAATAAAATGGAATCATAGCTTAAAAAGTGATGTCAAGTTTCTGGCAGAGTAGGCTTTCAGATGTTATTGAGGATAGGGAAAAGATTTAAATAATCATTAGCACACTATTTCTTGTCTTCTTGAACCCTTTTTGGTGAGAGCTGGTATTTTTGTAGGTAGAATTGTGTTTTCTCTCCCAAGTTGTGTAGTGAGCAAAGGAGCACATTCTCACCCACTTTCCATGTTCGTAATTGGCTCTATTTGAAGATCATACTGCAAAATGTGCCTTTTTTTTGCTGTAAACTGCTGATAATGTTAGCAGTATGCATGTGGGAAGGTGTGTTGTCTAATGGAAGGGGTCCTCCACATCATCATGTGGGCTTTTAAGAATGATAACACCTGACATCATTCCTGTGTGTAAGAAATACAGATTTACGTATTGCTGAAATGTGCAGTGCATGTTTTTGAGCAGTTGGGCACATACATTTAATTACTGAAAGAGCCGATAAAAAATAAAAGTGAGCATAGTTTGTTTTTAAGATTTATTTATTTATTTATTTCAAAGAGAGAGAGGGAGAGATATTGAGAGAGAGAGAGAGAGAGAGAGCGTGCTTCCATCCACTAGTTCACTCCCCAAATGCCTGCAATAGCCAAGGCTGGGCCAGACTGATGCTAGAAGCAAGGAGCTTCATATGGTCTCCCATGTGGGTGCAGGGGTCCAAGGATTTGGGCCATCTTCTGCTGCTTTCCCAGGTGCATTAGCAGGGAGCTGGTTTGGAAGTGGAGCAGCCAGGACTTGAACGAGCACCCATATGGGATGCTGGCACTGCAGACAGGAGGCTTAACCTGCTGTGCCACGGCACTGGCCCCATGAGCAGTAGTTTTAAGAAAATAAATTCAAGATAGGGATTCATACTCGAAGATCTTAAAGATTTTTTAAAAAGATTTGTTTTTATTTGAAAGGTGGAACAACACAAAGGGAAAGAGAGAGAGAGAAAGAGAAGCGCGTATCTTCCATCCACTAGTTCACTTCCCAAATAGCTGCAACATCCGGATCTGAAGTCAAGAGCCAGGAACTCCATCCCACATCTCCTGTGTGTGTATCAGGGACCCGAGTTGTTGGTCCATCTTCCACTGTCTTTCCAGGAGTACAGCAGGAAGCTGGATCAGAAGCTGAGTCGCTGGACTCAAATTGGAACTCCAATATTGGATGTTGGTGGCAGCTTAACCTGCTATGCCACAATGCCAGCCTCCCATTCTCTGAGTTCTTTTGCTGTTCCCAGCACTTCAGTATACTAACTAGTGTAAACTTTGTACCACTTAGTGGAATCATAGGAAGAGTTAATTTTTGTTAACATACTAATTGAACAACATATAAAAACAAATGTGAATTTATTAAAAGTGAAGTCTTCGGGGAAGCTGTTTAAATTTAATTGTGTGGAAAACATATCCTCAACACTTCAAGGAAATAATATCAAATGTAACAAAATCTTAATAGCGTATGTCTCTGGGTGTAAAGTGATACTCCTTTTTTCCCAGATATTCTGTGAGTTTCTTTTTCTATGAATAATTGGTGTACTTTTCACAAGTACTTTAAAAGGAAGGGAGGTGGTCGTGGCCTTGACACAAATATTGTGTTCATGTATGCAATAGTCTTGTAATAAAGGCTGTTGGGGCCGGCACTGTGGTGCAGTGGGTTAAAGCCCTGGTCCGAGGCACCGGCATCCCATACGGACGCTGGTTCGAGTCCCGGCGACTCCTCTTCTGATCCAGCTCTCTGCTTTGGCTTGGGAAAGCAGTAGAGGATGGCCCGAATCCTTGGGCCCCTGCACCTGCACATGGGAGGCCCAGAGGAAGCTCCTGGCTCCTGGCTTCGGATCGGCCCAGCTCTGGCCATTGCGGCCATCTGGGGAGTGAACAGATGGGTGGAAGACCTCTGTGTCTCTACATCTCTCTGTAACTCTGTCTTTCAAATAAATAAAATAAATCTTTAAAAAATAAAATGTAAATATAAAAGGCTGTCATATTTTCTCCTTAGTGTATTCTTCCCTCAACCCCCAAGCAACTAAAGTGAGTATTTTTAAACCTAGTCAAGTGTATGACTCCTCTGCTCAGCACCCTCCAGTGGCTTTCCAGTTCATTCATAGTGAAATCCAAAGTTGTGTAGCCTTTGAGGCTACCCTGCTGTTTCTGACCTCATCTCTTTTGTTTGCTCATTCTGATTGTCACAAGCAAGCTACTTTATCTATGAAGCTGTGCATGGTCCCACCTGAGGATATTTGTAGCTGCTGTTCCTTCAGCTTAAAATGCTCTTCTGATTTCTGTATGGCTAGCTATCAAATAGCATCCTGTCAGAGATGCATTCCTGAATACTCTGAAATTTAAGTGCTTCCTCCTTCACTATCTCCTTCCCTTACCTTGCTTGTTTTTCCTCATAGTTCTTACTACTGTTTGACATAGTTATTTGTATTTCTCTACTGAGAAATGTTTGTAGAACCTCGAACAGGGTGTAGCATAGTGCAAATATGTTCTCAATAGGTATTTGTTGAATGAGTGAATTGATTCTGTAGCTGCCAGTTCCTATGCTAGCTAAAGAGTGAATTGGAGTGTTTTCTTATAGTAGAAAACACAATTAATTAAAATCATTCATATGTCCTTCATTTAGCAAATATTGATTCCATGCTTTCATTGTTCTAGATACTATATATTTGATACTGAAAATACAAAGGTATATAAATAGCCATAGCCAAATGCATTTACACTTCATATACCAGTCCCCATTTTTAGTTTTCACAGTTCTCATTTGCATTTTACAGGTTTTAAGAAGTCTTGCCTTAACTAAATTTGCAATTTTATTCAGTATTTTTCTAGCTTTCTTTTTCCATAGAATTCTTTTTTCATGAGACCTCTTTAAATCTTTTTTGACTTAGATAATTAACCATTAGCAACAAAGCTCCAGTTGTGGGAGTAGGATGAGAAGTCACACTGAAGGACTTTGGGGAGTGAACCAATGGAACTCTCTCACTATCTCCCTCCCTCCCTCCCTCCCTCCTTCTCTCTCTCTCTCTCTCTCTCTCTCTCTCTCTGCCTTTGTGTCTTTCAAGTAAACTTCCAAAAGTTTTAGAAGTCAAATGTGCATAAACATCTATGTAAATAGGAATAAGTGGATATTTTTAAAGTGTTAAAAGATATAAAATACTTGATAAAGTTCCACTGAAACATGGAATAAAATACAGTGCTTACTATAGTCATTACTCTGTGACATTATATTGACAGAATTAATTACTACATTCAAGCAAGAGAATTCAATCAGAAGCTTAAGCCACTGTAAAGGAAAGAGGGAGAGCTATTTCTCTTTTTTAAAGATTTTGTTTATTTATTTGAGAGGTAGAGTTACAGACAGAGAGGGAGAGACAGAAAGAAAGGTCTTCCACCCACTGATTTACTCCTCAAATGGCTACAACAGCCAGATCTGAAACCAGGAGCCAGGAAGTTCTTCGGGGTCTCCCAAGCAGGTGCAGGGGACAAAGTACTTGGGCTTCCACTGCTTTCCCAATCCATAAGCAGAGAGCTGGATTAGAAGAGGAACAGCCCAGACTTGAAATGATGCCTTCAAGGGATTCTTGCACTGCCAGCAGAGGCTTAGCCTACTACACCACAGCACCAGCCCAAGATTGATTTAATTGAAAGGCAGAGTTACGTAGAGAGAGGGAGAGACAGAGAAAAGACATCTTCCATCCACTCTCACTCCCCAAATGGCCAAAATGGCTAGAGCTAGGCCTATCCAAAGTCAGAAGCCAGGAGCTTCTTCTGGGTCTCCCTTGTGGGTGCAGGACCCCAAGCACTTGGGCCATCCTCTGCTGCTTTCCCAGGTGCACTACTAGGGAACTAGATTGGAAGTGGAGCAGCTAGGTCTTGAACCTGCACCCGTATGGGATGCCAGCATCGTAGGTTGCGGGTTTTACTAGCTACACCACAATGTCTGACCCCAAGGGAGAGCCATTTCTTTATGGCAATAACATGATGCTGTATGCTGAAAAGCTGAGAATATTGACTGAAAATCTAAACAAGAGAATTGAGTAAAAGGGCAGCATATAAAATAAGCAAGCAAAACCCAACACTTTTTTATGATAATTTTTGAATTTATAGTTTGAAAAATATAGTAGAGGAGATGTCTGTAACATCAAACATCTGTAACATCAAAAAGAAAAAAAAAATACTTAAGAATAAGCCAGGCCAGCACCGTGGCTCACTTGGTTAATCCTCCACCTGCAGCATCGGCATCCCATGTGGGTGCTGGGTTCTAGTCCCGGTTGCTCCTCTTCCAGTCCAGCTCTCTGCTGTGGCCCGGGAGGGCAGTGGAGGATGGCCCAAGTGCTTGGGCCCCTGCATCCACATGGGAGTCCAGGAAGAAGTACCTGGCTCCTGGCTTCGGATCAGCACAGCACCAACTGTAGCGGCCATTTGGGGAGTGAACCAACAGAAGGAAGATCTTTCTCTCTGTCTCTCTCTCTCTCACTAACTCTACCTGTCAAATAAAAAAAAAAAAAAAAAAAAAGAAGAAGAAGAAGCCAAACCCAAACCCATAGAGGAAAGCATTCCTGAAAGGCACAAAATTAGAGCTGAACAAATTGAAAGATGTTTCATATATCATATTTATGGGTAGAATAACTCAACATTACAGAGATACCAGTTCTTCACAAGTGAAGATATTTTTTCTGGTGCAAAACAAGTTATGGGAGGTGATAACTGATGTCATACATAAAAGAGTGTTAATTGCTAAATTAACAACAGGAGTCACTGTGCTCTAACTTCCCATACAGGACCTCTGTCCTCAAAGAGTTGCATTATAATTAAGTCTACATGCTAGCAAAAGATGTATCATTCTTGGGTACTTCTTTAAAGTTAATTACGTTTCTAAAAAAAAAAGTGAAATTATCTTAAAGATGCAATGACTTTGAACAGCCCTTGTCTCAACTATTGAGGAACAGTTCTTTTTTTTCTCTGCAAATTGTTGAACTCTTTACTTAGTATAGAGTTGGTTTTCTGTGTATCAAGCTAATCAAAAATGGAACTTAGTGGAGGATGGGACTGGGAAAGGGAGAGGGAGGAGGAGGAGGGGTGGGAGTGTGGGTAGGAGGATGACTATGGTCGGGAGAATCACTGTATTCCTAAAGTTGTACTTATGAAAAGCATGAAGTTTGTATTTCTTAAATAAAAGGTTCCTTTAGGGGGAAAAAAAAGACCATATGAAAAAATAAACTAAAAAGAATGAACAACCTAAAAACCCCTGAGGGACAGACAGTTAGGATGCTCATTTAGATGCCTGCATCCCATATCCAAGTATCTGGGTTCAGGTCTTAGCTCTACTTAGCTCTGCTCCTAATCAGCTTCCTGCTGATGGACATCCTGGGAGGCAGCAGATACTGGCTCAAATAGTTGGGTTCCTGCAACCCACATAGGGGAGCTGGATTTTGTTCCCAGCTCCTGATGTTGGGAACATTTCGGAAGTGAACGAGCAGGTGAGAGCTTGTGCTGCCCGATTCTCTCTTTCTCTCTCTCTGCCTTTCAAATAAAATACAAATTTAAAGAAGGAAACCCCAGCATGACGAGGGCAAACCACAAGGCCTTTATCAGTAATTAAAACTCTTGAGACAGAGAATGTATGAGAATACTCTCTACATGCCACTCAATTTTTCTTTAAAGATTTATTTATTTATTTATTTGAAAGGCAGAATTACAGAGAGGCAGAGGCAGAGAGAGAAAAAGAGAGGTCTTCCATACACTGGTTCACTCCCCAAGTGGCCACTACAGCTGGAGCTTTGCCAATCTGAAGCCAGGAGCCAGGAGCCTCTTCCAGGTCTCCCACAAGGGTGCAGGGGCCCAAGGTCTTGGGTCATCTTCTCCTGCCTTCCCAGGCCATAGCAGAGAGCTGGATCGGAAGTGGAGCAGCAGGGACTTGAACCAGCGCCTAAATGGGATACCGACCCTGCAGCCATTGGCCTTACCAGCTACACTTCAGCGCTGGCCCCAGCTCCACTCAATTTTGGCATGGTACAGATACATATGTTGACCAATGGAACAGAATAGAAGGTTCAAAAATAATTTAAAATATAAGGGTGCAACTCAAATCATGAAAAAAAAAAGATGGAATAACTGGATAAATATTTGGTAAGAGGTAAAATTAGTTCTATACTATTCCTGGATAAACTGTATTTTCTTTTTTTCTCAAATTTTAACTGTTTATTTAAAAATAATTTCAGACTTGTGAAAAACAATATAAATAATTGTCATATATCCTTCTTCTAGGTCCTGCACTACTTTTCACTTATTCTTTGTAATTCATTTATTTTCTGCCTTAAATGTTAAAGTTGCAGGTATAATGGTCCTTTACCTATAAATACTTCAGTATTATTGCTGAAGAATAAGAACATTTTTTTGAACCAGAATACAGTTATAAAAATCAGGGGATTAGTATTGATAAAACACTACTGTCTAATCTGTAGCCTTGATTTAAACTTCATTCGTCACTCCAGTCCTTTGTTCGGCTTCACTGTCTAGTCTAAATCACATCTTTTGGTTGGAGTTGCTGTTTTTCTGATGTCCTTTAATCGGAAGGATTAATGTGTTTTATGTCCATGACATTTTTTAAGAGCAGAGACTTACTTTGAATGCCTGAACGTCCTTCAGTTTGGGTTTATCTGATGCTTCCTGGTGATTAGATTTAGAATAAATGCTTTCAGCAAGATTACCGCAGAAATGCTGTGTCATTGATTGTACCGTTTGGGGTCACCACTTTAGGTGGTGTTTGGCAGCTTTCTTTATTCTGTAAAGGTACTGGTTCTCTTGGTAATTAATAAGTATTCCAGTAGACTCAGAGATACCACACACAGATTGCCTTTCGAGGAAAGACATGCTGCTCCGTTGTGGCAACTGTGGTCAGCAGACAACTTCCAGCTGCTAGCTCTTTCAGCCTGACTCACCTCAGCCAAGGTCACACCCTTCCTGGAGCAGCCCACGCACCGCCTGCCTGTGCTGGGGCGACACCACTCACTGCAGGCTCCTTGCTAGCTGTGGAGCTAGGACTGCATTGCAGTTAGATTTCTCCCTCAGCCCAGTTTCTGCTTCCTCCCTGTTCTTTGACTTGTGTCAATCTCTACTAAATATGTTGACCCCAAACTCTGTCTCAGCATCTGCTGTCAGAGAACCCAACCTGAGGCAAGTATCTTGTGAGGAAACACGTTGAAACTATAAATAACCTGTTCCCTGTTGCTTTCAATTACTCTTTTTAAAGGTGTCCTTTGAGGATTTTTGCTTGATAGTGATTTTTTAATTCTGTCATTTCTTCTGCATTTATCAGAATTCCGTAAGAAAGAATTTATCATCTTCCCCTTTATTGGTTGGTTGATTGATTCATTTACATCCACATACACTTAGGGATTCCATTTTAGGGATTATAATCAATCATTTATTTTGTCTCCCAAATTGTCCCAGATTTGGCCCACAGGAGTCTCTTCAGTCTGGTTTCTGTGTCCATTTCACATGTTCCCATCATGTTTTAGGACTTCCTTGCTTTCTGGCACCAGACATTTTTCAGGCTCACTTGATAACTTTTCCTTGCCCCTTACAATTGGCCAATTAAGTATGAACCAAATACGAATTTTTAAAAATGAAAACTGGGCCAGCATTGTGACATAGCAAGTTAAGCCTATGCCTATGACACTGGCATCCTGTATGGGTACTGGTTTGAAACCTGGCTGCTCCACTTCATATCCAGCTCCCTGCTGATGCACCTGGGAAGCAGCAGAGGATAGCCCAAGAGCTTGGGCCTCCACAGCCACATGGGAGACCCCGAAGAAGCTCTGAGCTCTTAGTTTCAGCCTGGCCCAGTCCTGCCCATTGTGGCCATTTGGGGTGGAAGATCTGTGTGTGTGTCTGTGTGTATGTCTGTGTTTTGTGTATCTGTGTGTCTTCCTCTCTTTATAACTCTGCCTTTCAAAAAAAAAAAAAATCTTAGGGAAAAAGAAAGCAAGCATTCAAGCACTAGAAAGAAAACATGGTTTGGTGATCTTATAATGGGAGTAAGTAAGGAAAGCCTCTAACTGTAGTTCAGAATTGCTATTCCCAATTTTTAAAAATGGACAAATTTCATAAACAGTTCACAGGAAAAATGCAAATGGCTTGCAGCATAAGGAAAGATGCTTACCTGCCTATAAAGAAAGTGCAAAGTAAAGTGACCCTGCAGTACCAAAAGTTTGAGAACACCTTACTGAGTAGATTGCAGAGAAACAGGTGGTCTCACACATCGCTGAGAAGAGTGAGAAGAAAGTGATTACAACTACTGTCTCAGGGATTTTGAACAAAGCTAAAAACACAGCAGATTTTATTTTTGGTCCAGTAATGCCACTATTGAAAATCTACACTAAAAATAAACTTCCACAAATAACACATGCATTTGATTATTTATTGCCAAATTCTTTTTTTTTTTTAAGATTTATTTTATTTATTTGAAAGACAGAGTTACTGAGAGAGGTAGAGACAGAGAGGTCTTCCATCTGCTAGTTCACTCGCCAGATGGCTGCAATGGCCGGAGCTGCGCCAATCCAAAGCCAGGAGCCAGGAGTTTCTTCTGGGTCTCCCACGTGGGTGCAGGGGCCCAAGGACTTGGGTCAGCTTCTACTGCTTTCCCAGGCCATAGCAGAGAGCTCGATCAGAAGAGGAACAGCCAGGGCTAGAACCGGCAGCGCCCATATGGGATACCGGCACTTCAGGCCAGGGCTTTAACCCGCTGCGCCACAGCACCGGCCCCAATTACCAAATTCTAATAGCAGAAAACTGAAGGCAATCCAAATATCCAAAGCCTGGTTATAAAATTCAATATCTACACAATGGAATACAGTGCAGTACTTTACAGAAATGATTGCCCCTGTGTGCTAATGTGTAGTGATTTCTAGAATTTGTAGGGCGTTTGAAAAGACATTTGGCCTGTTCTCTTAAAAAGTCACCATTATACGTGATTCTGGGAAGCTTGAATTGCTCTAAATCACTGCATAAAAACAGAGCACCTTTACTAGAATCTTTAGCAAAGCTATTTTGCTGGAGGATAAGAGTGAGCTTCAGATAATTAAATTGACTTTAGAGATAGGAGTACAACTTAAACTCTGATATAAACATCAACTATTTTCTTGTAGACCCAAGACTAAATGAGGATTATAAGGAATAGAGAATGGATTTCTAATGGTAATGGGTATATACTTTGACAGTGTAGAGACAGTACAAGTATTAAAGAATGAGAGAACCTATGTGAAAAATTATTTAAGCTTGCAAGTAATATTACTTGCTGGTCTCTTGTGATTGTTGAGTGAGCATTATGGGATATTCTAATCTTCATCCCTGTGTCCTTGAGAACTAGGAATCTCAGTGGAAAAAAGGAGATACAAATGTTAGAATATGCTAAGTACAAATCTTTGAGACTTGAATTTTTATTGGAAATATCAGTGTATACTCATGAGGGTATTTTTGGGGGAGGGGGAGAAAAAATTGATTACCAGACTAACCTCATGCAGAAAGATTCTATTAAAAAGCAGAGTCAGGGGCCGGCACTGTGGTGCAGTAGGTTAATCCTCTGCCTGTGGCGCCTCCATCCCATATGGGCGCTGGTTCTAGTCCTGGCTGCTCCTCTTCCCATCCAGCTCTCTGCTATGGCTTGGGAAAGCAGTGGAGGATGGCCCAAGCCCTTGAGCCCCTGCTCCTGGCTCCTGGCTTCAGATCAGCGCAGCTCCGGCCGTTGCAGCCATTTGGGGAGTGAACCAGCAGACCTTTCTCTCTGTCTCTCCCTCTCATTGTCTGTAACTCTACCTCTCAAATAAATAAATAAATCTTAAAAAAAAAAAAAAAGCAGAGTCATAGAAGATGAATAAGCAAAACTTTGTTGTATTTCTAAATAATAGCAATGAACAATTAAAAATTGAAATTTGGGGCAGTGTGTGGTGCAGTGGTTAAAGATGCTCCTTGGAAACCCACATGCGGTATCAAAGTGCCAGAGTTTGAGTTGTTGCTTTGCTTCTGATTCCAGCTTCCTGTTAATGTGTACCCTGGGAGATTGGGTCCCTGCCCCCAAAATGGGTGATCTCGATTGAGTTTTGTGCTCCTGGCTTCAGCCTGGCTCAGCACTGGCTGTTGTGGGCATAGGAGACCTCCCTTGTCTCTGTCTCTTTCTGCTTTTTAAGTAAAAAATAAAATAAGATAAAAATGCTGTTTATAAAGCATCAAAAACATGAAATATTTTAGAGAAATATAATGAAATACGTAAGTGCAAGTTTTTGTGTACTGATGATATAAAGTCTAAAAAGGAAATTAGTTCTTAATATTAAAAATTGTGAACATTTGGGGCTGGCGCTGTAGCGCAGTAGGTTAAAACCCCAGCCATCCCATTTGGGCGTGATTTGAGTCCCGGCTGCTCCACTTTTGATCCAGCTCTCTGCTATGGCCTGGGAAAGCAGTGGAAGATAGCACCAGTGTTTGGGCCCCTGCCACTTATGTGGAAAACCTGAATGAGGCTCCTGGCTTCAATCTGGCCCAGCCCTGGTCATTGTGGCCTTCTGGGGAGTGAACTAGCAGATGGAAGATTTTCTCTTTCTCTCTCTCTCTCTCTCTCTCTCTCTCTCTCTCCTGATCTGTAACTCTTTCAAATACACAAACAAATCTTTAAATAATAAAAAACAATGACAGGCTATGTATACAAATGATTGCATAAGATTATAAAAGAGCTGACAAATTCCTGTTACCTAGTAACATTAAAGCTGCTGCTGTCCTAACATTTTAGTGCATCACATTCCTTGTGTGTGGTGATGCCAGAATGAACACTGGGCCACCAGTCCTGTGAGGGTGTAGCACATACAGTTAGGTAGTTCATAATGCTTGATAGCAAACAACTGTTACTGGTTTCTGTATTCACTGCACTATGCTTTTTATCCTTATTTGAGAGTATACTCCTACTATTACACTGATGGCAGCCTCTTAGGTCTTGTGTTTACCACACTTCTGATTGCATCAGTAGGCCATCTGGTGGGATGGACGTAGTGGCACAGCAGTTAAGACCCCTCTTGGGGACACCCACATCCCTTATGAGAGTACCTGGGTTTAAGTGGCTGCTCTGCTTCCAATCTAGCTTCTGTCTCTCTCTCTCTGCTTTCCAACCCAGCTTCTCTCTCTGTCTCTCATTCCTGCTGTCACTCTCTCTACCTCTCAAATAAATAAAGATTAAAAGTAAATAAAAGAAAAAAAAGAACAAATAACAGCCGAATAAATTTTTGACATAAATATGAAAAAAAAAGTAAATAAAAGTTTACCAAAAAAAGAGACCACATTGAGTAATTAACCCATACCATCTTGATTTGTATAAATATACTCTAGGACATTCACCTAGGACATTTGCCTATTTCTTAGCTCCTGGTTGACTGATGATTTTAAAATCATCTGGTTTAGGGGCTGGCATTGTGGCATAGTGGGTAAAGCTGCTGCCTTGAGATGCTGACATCCCATATGGCTGGTGGTTCATGTCCTGGTTGCTCCACTTCAGATCCAGCTGCATTCCCTGCTAATGGCCTAGGAAAAAGCACAGATAATGGCCCAAGTATTTGGGCCCCTGCAGCCCATGTGGCAGACCAGATGAAGCTCCTGGCTTCTGGTTTTCACCCAGCCCAGTCATGGCCATTGGGGGTTCCTGGGGAGTAAACCAGTGGATGGAAGATATCTCTCTTTCTATATCTCTCCCTCTCTCTCTAACTCTGACTTTCAAATAAATAAATCTAAAAGTAAAGTCATCTGGTGTAGTATTTGGCATGACTGGTTCTATTTCATTGTTTTCCTCTTTAAGCATTTCTTTCTCTCCCTGCAAGTTTATTTTTTACAAATGGACTTTAGACTCAGGGTTTTTGTTTTTGTTTTTGTTTTAAAGTGATTTAGCAACCTAATACAATATAGTTTTTTTAAAAAGACTTATTTATTATTTGAAAGGCAGAGTTATAGAGAGACAGAGGCAGAGAGAGAGGTCTTCTATCCACTGGTTCACTCCCCAAATGGACACAACGGCCAGAGCTAAGCTGATCCAAAGCCAGGAGCCAGGAGCTTCTCCTGGATCTCCCACATGGGTGTAGAGGCCCAAGCATTTGGGCCATCTTCTGCTGCTTTCCCAGGCCATAGCAGAGAGCTTGATCAGAAATGTAGCAGCCAGGACTCAAACTGGTACAGCCAGGACTCGAACTGGTGTCCATATGGGATGTCTGCAACTGCAGGCGACAGTTTTACATGCTATGCCACAGCTCTGGCCCCAGGTTTTTTTTTTAAAAAAAGTATTTTTGTTGAGATTAATTTAGGGAGAATTGTCAACTCATCCTATGTAAGGGCATTGTCTTTCCATTTGTGCAGATTTTATGTGTCCCTCAAAAGCATTAAAATGTTTCTTTGTGCAGATCTTGCTAATTTATTATGTGTTTTTTAGATTGCTTTGTAAACAAAATTTTGTTCCTTCAACTATAACTTCTGTGTAGTAACTGTATGTACAAAGGAAAGCTACTGATTTCTTTATACTGTTTTTGTGCACTATCACCTCTTGTTTATAGTAGTTTTTCAATTTATTTTCTTTGACTGTCAAGGATTACACTACAAATAGTGATAACATTTGCTTTTTCAATTTTTATACTATGAATCTACTTCTTTTTCATAATGGTTTACTTGTATAGTGTTCTCATGTCACTTTCACATTATGGTATGTATAGAAAACAATAAACTTTTTAGTGTACAGTAAGATCAGGAGAAAATGCTGTGTGAGGCCGAAGGTGATGAGCACAGGATCTAACCACTCCAGGCCCCTCTGACGGCTCTGAGATGGGTGAGAGAAGCTCCATGACTCTACAAAACAGTGGGGTTTTTTTTCCCTTTTTTTTTTTTTAAGAGTAATGATTATGAACATACTCTTCTTGTTCCTGACTTTACTGGGAATACTACTTAATATTATATGATTAAATTATGCTGGTTTAAGGATTTATGTTATATATATTTATATTTGTTTATTAAGGAAGTATTCATGTAAAATTGTCTATTCAAAAAGATTTTGGTCAAAATAGATATTTAATCAAATATTAAGCATTTCTGCTGTGTACCAGACTTTGGATATAAAATGAGAACAAAATGAGAGACACTATAGGAAAGAAAACAAGTTTGGGGCCGGCGCTGTGGTATAGCAAGTAAAGCTGCCACCTGCAGTGCTGGTATCCCATGTGGGCGCTGGTTTGAATCCTGGCTGCTCCACTTCTGATCCAGCTCTCTGCTCTGGCCTGGGAAAGCAGTAGAAGATGGCCCAAGTCCTTGGGTCCCTGCACCCATGTGGGAGACCCGGAAGAAGCTCCTGGCTCCTGGCTTTGGATCAGCTCAACTCTGGCTATTGCAGCCAATTGAGGAGTGGCCTAGCAGATGTAAGACCCCTCTCTCTTTCTCTGCTTCTCCTCTCTCTGTAACTCTGACTTTCAAGTAAATAAATACATCTCTAAAAAAAAATTCCTGCTAATGCGCCTAGGAAAATAGCAGAAAATGGCCCACCCACATAAGAGTCCTGGATGGCGCTCCTGGCTCCTGGCTCCTGGCTTCAGCCTGGCTCAGCACTGACCATTGCAGCCATTTGAGGTGTGAACCAGTGGATGGAAGACCTCTCTCTCTCTTTCTCTGCCTCCCCTTCTCTCTCTGTGTAGCTCTGACTTTCAAATAAATAAATAAATAAATCTTTTTTAAAAAGAAAAAGAAAACAAGTTTGAACAAACTTCCAAATCCTATCCACACTACACATAGTAACTCTATGACCTTAGGCAAATCATTAAATTATTTTGAAACATAGTTTACTTATCTGTAAACTAGAGGTAATGATAACTTTCAGGGTTATAAATGCGCTAAGACATGATTCCACATTTCTGGGAACATGCAGTCACAGTAGGATGAGAGGGCCATCAGCCTACCATTTAGAATGCCCACATGCTATATCAGAAAGCCTGGGTTCATTACCTCTGGCTCCTCACTCCAGCTTCTTAATAAAGTAGGTCCTGGGAGGTAGCAGTGATGGCTCAAGAAATTGAATTCTTCCAAAAATGATGCTGACATTCATATGGAGGCACAGGAGACCTCAAATAGCTAAAGCAATCTTATATAACAAAAACAAAGTCAGAGGCATCACTATACCAGATTTCAAGACATAACTACAGGGCAGTCATATTCAAAACAACCTGATGGCCGGCGCCACAGCTCACTAGGCTAATCCTCCGCCTGCGGCACCAGCATCCTGGGTTCTAGTCCCGGTCGGGGCACCGGATTCTGTCCCGGTTGCTCCTCTTCCAGTCCAGCTCTCTGCTGTGGCCCGGGAAGGCAGTGGAGGATGGCTCAAATCCTTGGGCCCTGCACCCGCATGGGAGACCAGGAAGAAGCACCTGGCTCCTGGCTTTAGATCAGCACAATGCGCCGGCCACAGCGCACCAGCCGTAGTGGCCATTGTGGGGTTAACCAACAGAAGGAAGACCTTTCTCTCTGTCTCTCTCTTTCACTGTCTAACTCTGCCTGTCAAAAAAACAAAAACAAAAACAAGAACAAAACCAGCCTGGTACTGGTACAAAAACAGATGAACAGATGGATAGATCAATGGAACAGAATAGAAACACCAGAAATCAATCCAAACATCTACAACCAACTTATATTTATTTGATCAAGGAACTAAAACCAATTCCTGGAACAAGGACAGTCTCTTCAATAAGTGGTTCTGGGAAAACTGGATTTCCACATGCAGAAATATGAAGCAAGACCCCTACCTTACACCTTATACAAAAATCCATTTACAGTGGATTAAAGAGCTAAATCTATGACCTGATACCACCAGCTTATTAGAGAACATCGGAGAAACCCTGCAAGATATTGGCATAGGCAAAGACTTCTTGGAAAAGACCCCAGAGACAGAGGCAGCCAAAGCCAAAATTAACAATTGGGATTATATCAAATTGAGAAGTTTCTGTACTGCAAAAGAAACAGGAAAGTGAGAGGCAACCGACAGAATGGAAGAAAATATTTGCAAATTATGCAACTGTTAAAGGATTAATAACCAGAATCTACAAAGAGATCAAGAAACTCCACACAACAAAACAAACAACCCACTAAAGAGATGGGCCAAGGACTTAAACATACATTTTTCAAAAGAGGAAATCCAAATGGCCAATAGACCCATGAAAAAAATGCTCAGGATCTCTAGTCATCAGGGAAATGCAAATCAAAACCACAATGAGGTTTCACTTCACCCTGGTTAGAATGGCTTTCATACAGAAATCAATGCTGGCTAGGGTATGGGGAAAAAGGTACACTAATCCACTGTTGGTGGGAGTGCAAACTGTTAAAGCCACTATGGAAGACAGTTTGGAGATAACTCAGAAATCTGAATATAGCCCTACCATATAATCTAGCCATCCCACTCCTCGGAATTTACCCAAGGGAAATTAAATTGGCAAATAAAAGAGCTATCTGCACCTCCATGTTTATTGCAGCTTAATTCACAATAGCTAAGACACGGAATCAACCTAAATGCACGTTTATTATAATTTCATAAAGAAATTATGGGATATTACTCTATTGAATACTACACGTGCTCCACATGTAGGACCTCTGTCCTTAATGAGTTGTACTATGAGAATTAACTGTAAAACTTGTCTTCAAACAGTACTTTATACTTTGTGTGTCTGTGTGGGTGCAGACTGTTAATAAAAGCTTTTGAAAGAATGAAGAAAGAAAGAGAGAGAGAGAAAGAAAAAGGAAGGAAGGAACGAAAGAAGGAAGAAGGAAGGAAGGAAGGAAGGAAGGAAGGAAGGAAGGAAGGAAGGAAGGAAGGAAGGAAGGAAGGAAGGAAGGAAGGAAGGAAGGAATAGAGAAAGAGGAAGGGAGGAAGGAATTGAGTTCTTGCCACCTACATTGGAGACTTGAATTGACTTCCTGACTCCCAGTTTCAGCCTCAGCTGAGCTCCAACTATTGCGGACTTTGAGGAGTTTGAACCAGCAGATGGGGAAGCTTACTGTTTCTTTCTCTCAAATTAAGAAAACTAATTACTCCACTTCCAGTCCAGCTCTCTGCTATGGCATGGGAAAGCAGTAGAAGATGGCCCAAGTCCTCAGGCCCCTACACCCACATGGGAGACCCAGAAGAAGCTCCTGCCTCCTGGCTTCAGATCCATGCAGCTCTGGCTGTTGTGGCCACTTAGGGAATGAGCTAGCAGATAGAAGACTCTCTCTCTCTCTCTCTCTCTCTCTCTCTGCCTCTGCCTCTACCTCTACCTCTACCTCTCCTCTCTGTGTGTAACTCTGACTTTCAAATAAATAATAAATCTTAAAAAAAAAAAAGCGCTAATTGCAGTGACCAGCGATGTACCACAGTGGATTAAGATGTTGCTTATGATGCTGGCATCCCTTACTATAGTGCTGGTTCAAGTTTCAGCTACTCTGTTTTTAATCCAGCTTCCTGCTGATGTGCCTGGGAAAAAAGTTGGAGGGTGGTCCAGGTACTTGGTCCCCTCTACATATGTGGGAGATGTGGATGGAGTTCCAGACTCCTGACTTCAGCCTGGCCCAGCACCAGTTTTTGGCAGCCATTGGGGACATGAATAAGCCAATGGAAGATCCCTTTCTCTCTGTCTCCCCCACACACACACAGACCCTGCCTGTCAGTATGCCTCTCATATTTTTAAAATGAATCTTAATAAAAACAGTAATTTCAGGGGCTGGCACTGTGGCACAGTGGGTTAACACCCTGGCCTGAAGCGCCAGCATCCTATATGGGCGCCAGTTCTAGTCCCGGCTGCTCCTCTTCCTATCCAGCTCTCTGCTATGGCCTGGGAAAGCAGTAAAGGGTGGCTCAAGTCCTTGGGCCCCCTGCACCCGTGTGGGAGACCCGGAGGAAGCCTCTGGCTCCTGGCTTTGGATCAGTGCAGCTCCGGCTGTTGCGGCCATCTGGGGAGTGAACCAGCGGACGGAAGACTTTTCTCTTTCTCTCTCTCTCTCTGTAACTCTTTCAAATTAAAAAAAAAAAAAAAAGGCAGTAATTTCAAATAGAGAGGAATGATATGGCAGAGATGGAAGAGTGAGCAGTAGTGATACCTAAAGAGACACTCAGGAAGGTTTTACACGGGAGCTAGGATTCAGACTAGACTCTACAGGGAGAGAACTGGGGAGGGACACAGTAAATGTGAAACTACTTGAAGTATTTATTCAGAATAATTAGACTAGAGATATCGGCAAATAACAGACTGGAGAAGTAGACACATTATAGATGGCAGAGGACCTATAGTTAGCTACCCTAAAGATTTTGGACTTCATTCTGAAAGTGACTCAGAAGTGTTAGAGGGTATTCAACCATCAGATTTGCTGGTGGTGAGGTGTGTGTTACACTGATAGTAGGAAGACAGCTCAAACTATTGCATTTAAGGAAGGCAGAGGAGGGAAGGGAGGAATTGAAGAAGAGGTGACACATTTGAAAGAGACTTAGTAGAGTCAATAGGACCTAGAGGCCATTGGACCCTCCAGGGCTGGGGTCGGGAGTAAGAGTAAGTAGCAATTCTCAGGGGTTTGGACTTGGTGAACTGATACGGTTGTTGAATTGAAATAGTATACAAGATGGAAGAAACACTGAATTAACTTTTCTATACTTAGACTAATTTTTTAAATATTTGAGTATTCAGAGAAAAAATACTCTCTTTAAATTACAGGTATAATTTTTACTTTTTTCTATAAAAAATAAATTTGCCTAATGCATATTCTCAGACGTGAAAACTAAGAAAGTTGGGCTTAAAGAAGAGAGCAAATAGTGATTACCCAAGGTGAGGAAGGGGAGTAGAGACGGGAATAAAGAGTTGCTGGAGCTGTACCTATGAAATTTATATTTATTAAATAAAAGCTTTCTAAGCCGGCGCCGTGGCTCAATAGGCTAATCCTCCACCTTGCGGCGCCGGCACACCGGGTTCTAGTCCCGGTTGGGGCGCCGGATTCTGTCCCGGTTGCCCCTCTTCCAGGCCAGCTCTCTGCTATGGCCAGGGAGTGCAGTGGAGGATGGCCCAGGTGCTTGGGCCCTGCACCCCATGGGAGACCAGGAAAAAGCACCTGGCTCCTGGCTCCTGCCAGGATCAGCGCGGTGCGCCGGCTGCAGCGGCGGCCATTGGAGGGTGAACCAGCGGCAAAGGAAGACCTTTCTCTCTCTGTCTCTCTCTCTCTCACTGTCCACTCTGCCTGTCAAAAAAAAAAAAAAAAAAAAAAAATTAAATAAAAGCTTTCTAAAAAGAAATAGTTGCTGGATAACAGGTACCAAAATATAGTTGGATAGGAGGAAATCAATTCTAGTGTTCTATAGCACAGTAGAGCAACTATAGTTTACAGCTTAGTGTATACTTTACAAAGAACTAGAAGAGAAGAATTTTAAGGCTCCAAATACAGCTTAGTTGGAAATGTTAATTACCCTGATTTGAGGTCGGTCCTTGAGTACATGGATTCAGTTATCACATTCTACCATGTAAATATGCACAATTATGTGTCAGTTAAAAAGAGAAAGATTTGTCTTGAGTACATGTTTCACCAAAAGGTCACTAGAGTACATCATAGACTGATGAATAAGTTTGAGTGCCATAAAGGACAGCGCTGTTCATTCTGCAGGTATCATTAAGAAAAGAGCTAAAGAAGATATCACAACTATATAACCTTGTTGACATATTTGAAATTAACAAAAGTCTACAGAAATTTTTAAATGTAACTGTATTAATGATAAGGAATTTTTTTAGTATTTCAGTGTTTTTGAAAATTTTTCAAGAACAATTCTAACTTTACAGTGGTGTTTATATTTTATAACCCAACTTTATTTTTATGAAAATTATATTAAGATGAATATTCAACTCAAAGCTTAGTACAAAATGTTCAAAATATACTTATTCACTCTTTTTTCTTCTATTCTAGTTACTATTTCTGGAAATGAAGAAAATGGTAAGTCATTTTTAGTCTCATTTTAATAAAGTAGAATAATCCTTATGGTATCTTAGTTGCCACCCACATACTTTCTACTTATTGATGAGCACATGTGATTTTTGCTTTTCAGAAATATATATCTTTAAAACTTATGTAATTAAAAGGAGATATAATATTGGGTTTCTTCTTAGACATTTAGTATGTTCTCAGTTTGTATTATATATATATATATTGAAGTAGCCATTATTATGTGAAATACCTAGCACTCAAATGTTTGTATTTTTGTATGCCTATTTAGATTTGCCTGCTTTATTTATTCTCCAGAACTCATTCAGGTTGTTAATGTCATACCCAGCTAGGTTGAGAAAGAGAATTTGCTCTCATGAATTTAATTGATGTTTTGTTAAAAATAACATTTGTTAAAAATAATACTTCACTACTCACATACATTTAATAAAAATAACCAGACTACAGATTTGAAAATTTTATTATTAGTTCAAGGAAACTAAAATTTTTCTAGTAGCTAGTCATAGAGGGAAAAAAATTATCAAAACTTCATATCAAAATTCATCAGGATAAAAAATTTCTAAAGTTTATTGAGATCACATTTTAAAAATAAAATTTGATTTGACAAAAATCCAGAGGTTCTAAAATAGTTGAAGTTAGAAATTATTATTATTATTATTATTAAGCATAAAGCATTTATATCTCAAGTTGCCTTTTTACTCTAACTTTTCAGTAACAGAGTAAACATAAACTCAGTCTTGGTAAGCTCTTTCTTCTTTTTATTTTTTTATTTATTTATTATTAGATATACTTTATTTATTTGAAGGTCAGAGGGACAAAGGGAGAGAAAGAAATCTTCCATCTACTGATTCACTTCCCAGATGGCTACAAAAGCCAGAGCCTAGCCAGGAGCCCAAATAACTAGGTCTCTGACGTGGATGCAGCAGCCCAAGTATGCAAGCCACTTTCTGCTGTTTCCCCAAGTACATTAGTAGAGGAGGTAGAATCGAATTAAGCAGCCAGGACTTGAACCAGCACCCGTATGGTCTGCTGGCATCACAGGCATCCACTACTGCTCCCCTCTTGTTTCTTTCTTTAAGCTGGCACTGTTCCCTGTGTGTTTAAAGCAGAGAATTTCAGAAGTTCCTATAGGACTTTTCACTTGTATTGTCTCTTAGGGCTGTTCCTAATATGCCTCTTAAAGAAACTTTGAACAAAGTTTTTTTGTTAGCTTTTTAATTCAATGTGATTTATGAATATAGATTTCTTGATTTATAAATTCAGATTTTTCTCTCAGCTTTGACTTAATTTGCTTATTAGTAAATAAGATTTTCCATGTTGTTTACAACCAGTGGTTTATGGCATATATATATATATATATATATGAACAGCAATTTGCCTATTATCAATCACATTAATTTGAACTTAGTTAAAAGCAATATCTTCTATTGTTCACTCATAATTTAATAATTATCACCTGTTGAATTCTATACTCTAGGCATGGTACTAAGAACTTAATTTTATCAATTTTTTATTGAAATAAGTGGTAGTATATTTTATTTTAAAGCAAATTGTCTTGTTTTGCTTTCATGGAGAGCAAAAATATTAGAAACATATTAGATATTAATTTTTTAAATGCTTGAAGCCTATATGCTTTGTTTCACATACTGCTCTTAGTTGTAGATAAATTATAAAGTTTAAATATGTCAGGGGTACTCTTTACCTCAGTGTATAGGTGAGGAATGGCACGCTCGATTAAATATGGATGTCAGTCATAAGTATAGATAAAGGGAGGTTCCTGAAGGTAACATCTGCACAGTCACTCAGTGGCCTCAGAGTCAGCCTCAGTGTTGTGCAGCAGTAGGCAGCTGAGCTGCTAAGTGCTTGTGTAAAGGAAAAACAAACCAAACAGGATCTAGCATTGTAGTGTAGCAGGTAAAGATGCACCTGTGACACTGGCATCCCATATGGGCACCCGTTCAAGTCCCAGCTGCTCCACTTCTGGTCCAGCTCCCTGCTCATGGGCTGGGAAAACAGAGGAGGATGGCCCAAGTGCCTGGGCCCCTGCATGTAGGAGACCCAGATGAAGCTCCTGACTCTTGGCCCAGCCCTGACTATCTGGGGAGTGAACCAGTGGATAGAAGATCTCTCTCTCTGTCTCTCCAGTTCTCTCTGTAACTCTTTCAAATAAATAAGCAAATATTTTAAAAAATAAATAAATAAGATGAAAACAAACCACGCAATGATTTTGAGTCTGTTGGATATACTACAGGGTTCAACCTTGAGGGAACTGATAGGATAGAAAATGCAGATTTGAGAAATCAGAATTTTCAATGTGCATAACAACATTAGTGGAAGTGAAAAGAGCACATTTGAAAATCAAAGAAAATTGTAGTTCGAATTTTATCCTGGCATCTGATGCCAGCTTAGAAGTAGAATTTGACCATTAAGATGATGGTTCAAAAAGTAGAGGAAAACATAATCTTAGGGATGACATATTGCAAAGAATTTTGGATTTTTTTAAGCAGATATGTTTCAATTCTGGTTTTATCATGCAAAATACTAAATCCTGTGAGGCTCAGTGTTTACATCTGTAAACTGGAAGAATGCTTTACTTGACTTTGAGGGTTGGACATGAGGCACATACGATATGTCTTCCAGGTGACTGTGTAACCAGCAGTGTATGGTGGGGAGTTTTGTTGGGATGTATTTATCAGGAAGCTAGAGTTATCTTCAGGAATTTCACAGTGAAGAGTGAGAAGGAACTATGAGCAGCACATCTCACATTGTCCATAGAGGATGGATTGGAACAAAGACTGGAAGTGAGGAGACCAAATGGCCTTTGCATCAGTTTGGATGAGCTAGGCAACAATTTATGGGCTGTGTACTGACAGTGAAGATGAGTTCAATTTTAGGCACCAGGACTGGAAGTATTTGTGCTGGCTAGCTGTGAGGGATGAAGAATCACTTGAGCATCTGTTAACTGTGTGACTGGGGTTTCTAAGCCTCAGAAATCAGGAATAGGCCAGCACAATTTCAAAATAAAATGCTGGGTTCCAGTGGGGTTTTCAATTATTTATCATAATTTTTTAAAAGAATGGACTTTTTAAAACCAAAAATGTAAGGAAGATAACATCAGGCAGAAGGAAGGAGAGTACTTCAAATTGAATGCATGTTAGCTTTATAAAAGCTTCACTACGATGTTTTTAATGTTTCTCATTTTCCTACAGTTCAGTGAAAACTACCACTATTTAAACTTGAGAAGCACTGGAATAGGGAATGTACAAAAAGCACCAAATGTTATGAAGTAAGATGCCTGGCCGGCACCGCGGCTCACTAGGCTAATCCTCCGCCTAGCGGCGCCGGCACACCGGGTTCTAGTCCCGGTCGGGGCGCCGGATTCTGTCCCGGTTGCCCCTCTTCCAGGCCAGCTCTCTGCTGTGGCCAGGGAGTGCAGTGGAGGATGGCCCAGGTGCTTGGGCCCTGCACCCCATGGGAGACCAGGAAAAGCACCTGGCTCCTGGCTCCTGCCATCGGATCAGCGCGGTGCGCCGGCCGCAGCGCGCCGGCCGTGGCAGCCATTGGAGGGTGAACCAACGGCAAAAGGAAGACCGTTCTCTCTGTCTGTCTCTCTCTCTCACTGTCCACTCTGCCTGTCAAAAAAAAAAAAAAAAGAAGTAAGATGCCTGAAGAGCTAGTATTTATTGATGATTTATTATGTGCTAGGCATTACTCTAAGTGTTTTGCATAGTAAGCAGCTAACTCTTTTGAAGCAAGAACTTTAATTAAAGTCTAAGCAAATTATTTGGGGTATGCAGTTTGAAGAGGTAATGAATCCCAAAATGTAATTGTAGAATATTTTTGTGGAAGAAGTAGTATTGGAGCTGAACTTTAAAATGCACAGAATCTCATACTTTAATGCTTGTCTGTGTTATCTGTAGTGTGTTTGTGGTGCTGCGTGCCAAACTGAAAGAATTTAAGCAGCTGGTAGATAGTTCATGCTTGTGGAAACAAGTCCTGTTCCTTACAAATAGAAAAACTACATTGCACGACAAAAAGCTTAAAGTTACATCAGTGAGTTAACATTTGAAGATGAAGATGTTGGAGTATTACACTGATCCCTTTGGGAAATAATTATGGTAAAAATTTAAAGTCACTAAACATTTTTCTTGTTAGCTTTGTTGAACAAGAGAATGAAATTTAGGATATTTTTTCTGAGCAATGCAGGAATTTGGTTATTTACTCATTATTCATGGTAATGGTGACTTTATTTACTTTCAGTTTACAGTTCCTGAGATTTAATGTTCATGGTGATGGATTCTGTTTTAAATAATTTTTAAGTCATTAAACATTAACTTTAGGGAGTGCTTGAACTACAGTGAGTGAAGGAAGTGTTTTAGCTTAAGTGTTCATCAACTTAATGAGATCAGATTTCATCTCAGGCTGTAGTATTTTCTTGTAAATCAGACTGATAAGACTATTTCTTCATGTCTATTAATGTTATATCATGCAGATAAAGTTTGTATATTTGATGTTTTGATAGGTTTTAATTCCATTTTTTATTGGATTTAGGCCTCTAGACCCAAATATTATGTTTTAATGTAATGCTTTTTCCTGTTTTCACTTGGATTCAATGAAATGTTATTTGCTTTTATTTACCAGGAAAGACCGTTGTTTACCTTGTGGCTTTCCATCTGTTCTTTGTTATGTTTGTATGGTCCTATTGGATGACAATTTTCACGTCTCCCGCTACCCCCTCCAAAGAGGTAAATTTAATGTTGGTAAATTACCAAATGCTTTAACTGAATATGGAATTATTTTCCCTTGTGTTACCTTTGTTAAAACTTTACATAATACATTTGTTCTGTTTCTGTTCATAAAATTGCTTGGTAACTCCGTATTGTGAATGTGAGTCATTAGCCTATTCTCAGATACAATCCCCTGACATAACATGGTATAAGTTTAACTATAGATGAAGAATTTCCTGCCATGCTATGTTTTCTTAAAGAAGTAAAAGTAGAGTTTATTTTTAGAAACCCTCTTAACATTTATATTTTGTTAGGATGAACAATTATGCCTAATAACAATTATGTTAGGCACGAACAACAAAAGAAAATATTTTGATTGTGGAAAACAAACTGTCTAGCTATTGCTTGTCCCACCTTATAGTGACTAGTGTTTCTTCTAATTGGAAGTCTCATTGTAAAACAATGTAGGTAAACATTTTTTGTGGAGTGAGTTTTAGGACTTGAATGTCTCTCTTGGCCTTGACATAGCTGTCTAAATTCTTCCCACTATAAATTTATTATCGCAAATGGTTAAGAGTATGTTCTCTAGAGTTAGAATTGTCTTTTGATTTTCTGTTTTAGCACATTCAGTTTTGTCATCAGAAATGGAGCTAACAATCGTGCCTGTCTCTAAAAGATGTTTGTGAGGAGTAAATAAGATTTGTCTAAGTAAAGGTTTTAATATATTAGCTACTACAAGATTGGCACTCATATATATATCAAATGATGGTAAATAATGTTGTTTCCCTTCGTATTAAATTTATGAAAATATATTTAACATTATAGACCATGTGATTAAAACTAATATCAACTTCCAGTTAAGTTTGTAATGAAGAACATATATGCAGAAAAGTATACACGTCATAAAACTCGGAGTTTCACAAACTATGTAACCACCACCCAACCCAGTTTAAGAGGCAGAACCGTGCTAGCATCCCATCAGCTCCCTCCTGCTTTCTTCTTGTCACCCATTCTAGAAAAAGCCACTTTCCAGCCTTCTAACAGCAGAAATTAGTTTAGCCTGTTTTTGTACTTAATATATAGTAGGTAGCACGTATAGTCGTGTAACGATCATAGTGATATATGCTTACGTGTATGGCTTCTTTCATTAACATTCTGTTTATGAGCTTCATCCCTGTTGTTGCATATAATTGTGGATCATTCATCCACGTTTGATTTTCAACTGTGGTGTATGTGTAACACACTTTATTTACTGGGTCTACTGTTGATGGACATTTGAGTAGCTTCCAGTTTAGAGCTGTTACAAATAGGGCTGCTGTACACATTCCAGTGCATGTCTCTTGGGGGGACGTATACGTAGTTCTTTTGGAGAGATGCTTAAGAGTAGAACTGCTATATCATGCATTATGTGTACATTTCAAAAAAACTAAGTGGATATGCCAGTTTTTCACTGGATGCTTGTGTTTTAATAGGTAAACCATAAATCAAACAATGTTCCTTCAGGTGTATATATTCTTCAGAAATTTGGTAATAATTAGCCCTTAAAAGTATGCTACAGTTATCCATTTCTTAATCTCTAAATTCAAAAGCATCTAATTTTATTTAATCAGTTACTAGGAGTGATGGCTGTTGTAAACATAGCATATGCAAAAAGTAAATAGTTCTCATTATAGGAAGTAAAAATAGAAAAAGAACAAATTGTTAATACTTTTGAGAAGCAGTATAGAGGTTAAGAACTCAGATTCTGTAGCCAGAACTGCCCAGGCTTAGCTTAGGCCTCTGCTACTTGCTAGGCATGTGACTGTGGACACTTTGCTTAGCTGTAAAGTGAGGCTGATAGTAGTACATATCCCATGAGATTGTTGTAAGGAATGAATAAATTAATAGCGCATATAATTAATAACATAAAAATATAGAAGAATGCCTAGGATATAAGCACCATCTAAATATATGTACTTTTATTTTTTGGCTGTTGTTTTGGCATACTGCAGCTCTGAGCTTAAGCCTTTACATCCACTCAACCCTTCATCCTCCCCCACTCATGACTGCCCAAGCCTATGTCCAGTGGCCATGCTATGACATGCTCCATTTGCCCTGTCCAAGGACATTTCCATCATGTTCTCCACAACCTCTCACTATCTGGCACATGATGAGTGTTCAGTAACTATTTTTTTTTTAAGATTGATTTATTTATTTGAAAGTCAGAGTTACACAGAGAGAAAAGGAGAGGCGGAGAGAGAGAGGTCTTCCATCCACTCGTTCACTCCCCAGTTGGCTGCAATAGCCGGAGCTGCGGTGATCTGAAGCCAGGAGCCAGGAACTTCCTCCGGTCTTCTCATGCAGGTGCAGGGGCCCAAGGATTTGGGCCATCTTCTACTGCTTTCCTAGGCCACAGCAGAGAGCTGGACAAGAAGTGGAACAGCCAGGACTCAAACCGGTGTCCATATAGGATGCCAGCACTGCAGGCGGCAGCCTGCCCGCTACGCCACAGCACCGGCCCCATTCAGTAACTATTGAATGAGTTAATTATTAAATCCTCAAGGATCAAACTAAGCTCAGCTCTAGTGACAACCAAGGACAGGATTGTAAGAGTCTCACTAAGCTTGCAGTGTGCTGCCTGAGCTAACACCGTAAGTAATATCAGACCTGTGAGATCAGTGCTGACTATATTGGAAGGACTTTGTTAGCTCAAAGTTTAGAGCAACTCTTGGGGATCAGGTCTAGGAGAATTGATAGGTTCCAGAAAGGAAAAACTGTTACAAATACAAGTTTTGTTTTGATTTGGTTTCAGTTAGCAAGTACTCAATGAGTACCTACTGAATGTCGGACTCAGTGTTAGTCTCAGAATAAAAAGAAGAGCAAGACAGGTTCTTTACACTTGAGAGAGAGAGAGGTGATGAACAAGCAAACAAAATAATTATAAATTATAATAAATTTAGATAATTTTAGAAAAGTAGTTAAATTTAGGAAAGCATGGAGATGTGACAGAGCATAACAGTAAAAGCTGATTTAGGGGGAAGAAAGCTATGTTAAATCAAAGAAGTCTTCTCTGAGGAAGTAGCATTGAAATCAATACCTTTATAAGTTCTTCCACTAAGTTTCGGAAGGAAAAATCTTTGTTGTTTACTGCTGTGTCCTCATTGTCTAGAATGAGGCCTGCTATTTAATCAGCAGTTTGGTAGACTTGAGTGAAGGAATAGTGGATGAGCTAGGCACCACGTTGTTCAAGAACAGCTTCCAGGCTGACCCAAGGGAACATTTAGCATACATAATAATGTACTGTTAATATTATACTTATGCTGACTTGTATTTTGTAATTCACTGTTTACATAGCTAACTACATAGGAATGTTCTTTTTGGAGACAAAGGTTGTTTTTATTCATCTCTGGATCCCTGATATGAGGAACAGCACTGGTCCTTAATTGGTATTTAATATATATTTAAATGAAACCAGCTGAACACCAAAATTAAAGATAATAACAACATTTCGTAGTTTGAATTCTCTTCAGTTTTGAATGAAAATAGAATTTTAGTACTAATTTCAAAAGTCTAATCTATTTTACTTATTTATTTATTTATTTAAAAATAAATAGAGAGCAAGCTGCCATCTGCTGGTTCACTCCTCAAATGCCTGCAACAGGTAGGCTGGGCCAGGCTGAAGCCAGGAGCCAAGAACTCACTCTAGGTCTCCCACAGGTGTGGCAAAGACCCAACTACTCAAACCATCACTTGTTACCTCCCAGGGTCTACATTAGCAGGAAGCTACAACCAGTAGCAGAACTAGGATTTGAACCCCAGCACTCCGATATGGAATGCAAGCATTTTAAGTGCTAGGACAAATCTGCTATTTTAATTTTTTTATTTTATTCCATTTCTCATCTAAAATTCTGGTATCTCTTGAAATTTTCATTCAGTTTTAGTTTTTCATAATTTCGTAAGATTGATCCCCTTTTTTTTTTTTTTAAGATTTATTTATTTATTTGAGAGGCAGAGTTACAGAGAGAGAGAGGTCTTCCACCTGCTGGTTCATTCCCAAAATGGCCGCAACGGCAGGAGCTGGGCTGATCCAAAGCCAGGAGGTGGGAGCTTCTTCCAGATCTCCCACATGGATACAGGGGTCCAACACTTGGGCCATCTTCTGCTTTCCCAGGCACATTGGAAGGGAGCTGGATCAGAAGTGGAGCATCCAGGACCTGAACCAGTGCTCATATGGGATGCCAGTGCTGCAGGCGGAGACTAAACCTATTATGCTACAGCACCAGCCCCATAAGCTTGATTCTTAAGGAAAAACAATGATGTTGAGTAAAAGTATCAAAATAAAGATAAAGGAAGTTGGGGTGCTCCTGAATGCTAGGAATAAGACAGCCCAAGGAAATCTGTTGAGATTTTACAAGGAAACTGTAAAGTTTGATGAGAAATTCTCCTATCCAAATACATACTTAGCATCATAGCATGTGATTTTTATACTTTACTATGAATGTTTCAGAGACATATCAGGCAAGAACTTTCTAAAGTAAAGTTTCTTTTGAAAGAAAATGAGGGGCTGGCGCTGTGGTGTAGCCACCACCTGCAGTGCCAGGATCCCATATGGGCACCAGTTCGAGTCACGACTGCTCCACTTCAAATCCAGCTCTCTGCTATGGCCTGGGAAAGCAGTAGAAGATAGCCCAAGTCCTTGGGCCCCTGCACCCATGAGGGAGACCTAGAAGAAGCTCCTGGCTCCTGCCTTCAAATTGGCCCAGCACCAGACATTGCAGCTATTTGGGGGGAGTGAACCAGCTGATGGAAGACCTCTCTCTCTCTCTCTCTCTCTCTCTCTCTAACTCTGCCTTTCAAATAAATAAATCTTTAAAAAGGTATTTCTTCCCTCTGAAAATATTAAAGAGAGGGTGGATAGGTCAGAAATGTCTGAAGAACCTCTCTCTGTGATGGGAGGTTATGCAAGTGACCTCCACAGTGTTTGTCATTTTGACCTTTAGGTTGTGTGAATCTGTTCTGACTTCTTTCTGTCCTGTTCATGTGATTGCAGGAGCCAGGTGAGCTGATCTAAATAGACTCTTATACTTACTAAAGTATAGTGTTTATCCACTTAGAGTAGCAGTCTTTAAAAAGCCAGAGCACTTATTCTACATTGGCAGTATAGAAAAAAAACATACTAGAGTAAAACCCAGAAGGACCTGTATTTTACTGTGAACTCTGCTAATAATTCTGCAACTGTGGAAAATTCCCAGGGCCCTCTCAAGCTATACACCATGCTATAGCCTCATTTATATCAGAACAGACTACATGGTGAAGCTAATACATTTAACAGTGATGGGGCAGCAAGAGGAGGGGATTTGAATTAGCAGGTAGACCACACTAAAATACTCTTAAATATATATAAAATATAAAAATATAAAATTCAGAGTCCAGCACTGTGGCATAATAGGCTAAGCTTCCACCTGCTATGCCAGCATCCTGTATGGGTACTGGTTGTAGGCCCGGCTGCTCCTCTTCCAATCCAGCTCTCTGCTGTGGCCTGAAAAAACAGTAGAAGATGGTCCAAGTGCCTGGGCCCCTGCATCCATGTGAGAGACCGGGAAGAAACTCTGGCCTCAATTCTACCCGGCTTTGGCCATTGCGGCCATCTGGGGAGAGAACCAGCAGGTGGAAGACCTTTCTATCTATCTCTCCCTCTCTCTGTAACTTCTATAAATAAATAAAAAATTTTTTTTGATTTATTTATTTGAAAGTCAGAGTTACAGAGAGGCATAGGCAGAGAGAGAGAGGAAGAGAGAGGACTTCCATCCTCTCGTTCACTCTCCAGATAGCCACAAGGGCCGGAGCTGTGCCAATTCGAAGTCAGGAGCCAGGAGCTTCTTCCGGGTCTCCCACATGGGTGCAGGGACCCAAGGACTTGGGCCATCTTCTGCTGCTTTCCCAGGCCATAGGTGAGCTCTGGATAAGAAGAGGAGCAGCCAGGACTTGAACCAGTGCCCATATGGGATATTGGCACTGCAGGCGGTGGCTTTACCCACTATGCCACAGTGCAGGCCCCTAGCCTAATAGAAATTTAAAGTTCTTGGCTACCTGAAATGCAGACATAAAACTGAGCGCCTTTGAGATGATGGGATGTCATAGGAAAAGAATAGCAGCTAAACAATTACATGATAGAAAAATGCTATCAAAATGCACTGGAGGCTAGCCACACAGTAAGAACAAATACTAAGGTATGAAACAAGTCTATAGAGGAATCTCTCCTTGAAGAAAGGAAAATGTGCATATCTTGACAATCTTTGATAGTTCTGGAGAAAGTATCCCTACAGGTTAGCTTTCCTAAAGCCTAAAAATGATCAAAGAATGACTTGTTCTGTCATTGACATATTTGACCAGAAGATACTGGGACCCCATTACCTTGACTTAGCCTGTTCTCCAAAGGAAGCAAGTCTTTCAACATTCTTCCAAAAATTGAAAGATTTTTGGTAACAACTTTTAAACAAAAATATTTTTACTAATAGAAAATGTATATTAAACCTTTTTTTCTTTTAGAGGAATTTAATTTTAACTATTAAAAATAAAGATGCAAAAATACTTAATTCATGTCTTTGCTATTATTAGTATAGATGGCAAATATTTTTTAATGTGTCAAAGGTACATGCTTTTGGTTAAAATGTATTTGATTTACTTCTTAAAGAAATTTGAAGTCAAATTTTGCCTTAGTAAAGCAAAATAGGGTTTTTTTTTTATTTTTTGTTTTCAATAGCAGTTTTTCTTTTTTTTTTTTTTTTTTAACTTTTGTTTAATGAATATACGTTTCCAAAGTCAATAGCAGTTTTTCTAAGAATTATAGTTAACATCATGGCATTTAAAAATTTTTAATAGTTCTCTCTCCTTTCATAGTTCTACTTGTCAAATTCTGAAAAGGAACGTTATGAAAAGGAATTCAGCCAAGAAAGACAACAAGAAATTTTGAGACGGGTAGCAAGAGATTTACCTATCTATACAACATCAGCTTCAAGAAGTAAGAAAGAAATTTTAAACTTTCCTTTCCAAAGGATTTTTAAAATAGATTTATTCCTGCCAATATATGTTTCCATGGTTTGACTGTTAAATGGATACTATGATTGCCATAAATAGCTTCAAGAACAAAATTTTCTGTTTTCTGTGTCTTCTATAGTGTTTCAGATACACATGTATAAATAAAATCATAATTTGTTTAAGAGTCAATTTAATATAAACTTTTCCTTTGCTTATTTTTTTTCCTCAACCATTAAGGCTAAAAATTTCAGTTGCTCTTCTTAGTAAACCATCAGTTGGAAATTTTAGTTTGAATTTGAATATGATATGTCATCACCAAAGTAATAAAATCAAGACTTTGCTCAGCAGAGGAGAAGTAAAAGACACAATGGGGAGGAAATTTGTTCAGAGCTATAAAGCTATTATTCTGAGAGCTAGCGTGGTGTTCCTTCCTGTAGCACTGCCCTCATTGACCTAAAAACTGTTAACATCAGCTTCCTTTCCTTAGGTTTTATCCTTGTGATGGGGAACAGCCTATGAGTGACCAACCTAGTCATTTAAGTATAAGAAATTGTTTTCACATGTGTATTGTAAACCTAACTAATTGGTTCAAATAACAAAATCATCACAGCGTAACAATTAGTCTGTTTTAATTGCTTTGTACGCTTGAAATTTAAACTTCACAACAACTGTGTAAGGAAGATACTGTAGTCACAAGGTTAAGTACCTTGGTCAAGGTCATACAGGTCATATGTGGGAAAACAGGGATTTAAATCCAGGTGCTCCAACTCAGCACCCATTGGGCTTCTCAGCTTCAGATAGAAATAGAAGGAGCTTTGCCTTTGTGTGGTCGTGTACAAATTGGGACTGCAGAAAAATTGAAGTGTCCGTAAGCTTCAGGAGGAGGGGGTCTTTGACTTTTAATTTTAATGCAGTTATAATACTGTCTTTTTGCATAATTAATATACTAAGATATAGAACAAAAACGTTATTTTTGATCAAACCCCAGCTTTTCCAATGCTAGTGCGGTGCAAGTCACTTAAATTTTCTAAGCCTTAGTTTCCTCACTTCAAAAGGAGGATACTATCTACATCTCTGAGTTAGTGGAAGCATTAAATTAAACAATACACATAAAGCACTTGGTGCAGATTTTGGCATGTAATAATAAATTTCCAGTACATTCATTTACAGTAAATGATCACTAATTTAAAATAATTTTCATTTAAAATAATTCTTTTTAATTATTAGTAATTGCAGTTCTGTAGATTAGGTGTGTTTAACTCAAGGTCCAAGATTTATGGGCCTCTGGGATATGGTACAGAATACGGGACACATGTCATTTTCAGAGCAACTCATTCATAGCAGATACATCTGATTTTCAGAGCAGTGCATGTTCTTTAGAAAGTAAAGAACCAAGTAAGTGCCACTTGAAACCCTGGAATCCAAGTACCAATTCAAGTCCTTGCTGCTCCACTTTTTTTTTTTTTAAGATTTATTTATTTATTTGAAAGTCAGAGTTACACAGATAGGAGAGGTCTTCCATCCACTGGTTCATTCCCCAGTTGGCCGCAACAGCCGGAGATGTGCCGATCCAAAGCCAGGAGCTAGGAGCTTCTTCTGGTTTCCCACGCAGGTGCAGGGGCCCAACGACCTGAGCCATCTTCTGCTGCTTTCCTAGGCCATAGCAGAAAACCGGATCAGAAGTGGAGCAGCTGGGACTCGAACCAGTACCCATATGGGATGCTAGCACTGCAGGTGGCAGCTTTACCCACTATGCCATAGTGCCCCCCCCCCCCTTTTTTAGACTTATTTGTTTATTTGGAAGGCAGTTACAGAGAGAAAAGGAGATACAGAGAGAGATCATCCATCTGCTGTTTCACTCTCCGAATGTCTGTAACGGCCAGAAGTGAGCCAGGCCAAAGCCAGGAGCCAGGAGCTTCATCCAGGTCTTCCACATGGTTGTAGGGGCCCAAGTACTTGGGCCATCTTCCACTGCTTTCCCAGGCACATTACCTGCTGCTCCACTTCTGAGCAGGCTCCCTGCTAATGTGCTTGGGAAGGAAGGATGGCCCAAGTACTTAGACCCTTGCCACCCCCTGGGAGCCTCAGGGTATCAGGCTTCTGACTTCTGCCAGGACCAGCCTTAACTTTGTGGCCATTGGGGGAATAAATCAGCAGATCTACTCTGTCTCTCCCTCCCTCTCTCTGTCACTCTGCCTGTCAAATAAATAAATCTTTAAAAATAATAATAACAAAGGAGCCACTGATGTGAAAACGTGACTCTTGAAGCTTCCTTACTTGTCAGTGATTATAGTGACTTCTCTCTGATTTGTTTAATGCTATCAAGTATCACAGCAGATTGTGCTCTAAGTACTTTATCTGTGCGTATTTGACCTTTGTAACAACTCTGAGAGAAGTATTGCACTTGTGCCCATTGTAGAGAATGCGGCACAATGAGGTGGCCACGTCTGGGATTCCTCCTTCTCTCTGACTCCCACGAGGAGCCTGAGCTCCTGTGTGCCGTTTTATACTGCATTCCCACTGCTTAGAATTCCAAACTGCGTGCGAGTTTCTCTCTCTCTCTCTCTCTTTTTTTTTTTTTTACTACAAAAGTAATACCTGTTTATTCTTTCAAAACTGAAGTTACAGAAATACATATATGGGCATACATTGGGCCTTTCACACATCAGGATTAGTAGAAGATAATGGAGCTGTCTTCACTCTGGGAACTTGAGAGCTAGAGTACAGGCATGGAAGAGACTTTGCACTGAGTTGTGCTTTTTTGGAACCATGTGGACGTTTGTTATTAAGAAAGCAAAATGAGTCCTTCTAAACCTTCTCCTGACTGCAGTCTGGATCCCACTGTCTTGAGTTTTGCCCCACTGTTTTCCTCATTGATTCTGTGCTCTACATTGTGCTAAGTCCCTGCCCTTCCCCACCTTTTTAATGTCTTCTCTCTCTGTTAGATTATTGCCTCCTCCCAAAGTCCAGTTTAAAGTTCTCAGTCAACATTTTTTTTTTTTTTTAAAGATTTATTAGTTAACAGAGAGAGAGAGAGAGGAGACATCTCCCATCTGCTGGTTCACTCCCCAGATGGCTGCAACAGCCAGCACTGGGCCAGGCCAAAGCCAGAAGTTTCATCAGGGTCTCCCACATGGGTGGCAGGGACCAAACATTTGGCTGTCTTTCTCTGCTTTTGCCAGGCCATTAGCAGGGAGTTGGATGGAGCAGCTAGGACACAAACCAGCACCCATTTAGGATGGTGGTGTCCCTGGCAGCTGTATCACCTGCTACATCACAATGCCAGCTCCCAACATCTATCTTTTTTAAACCTATTTCTGTTTGCTTTCACAAGAAATGATTTTTCATTTTTTTATAACCATAACATCATACAGCTTTTTAAAAAATGTATTCATAAGGTAGAGAGAGAGACACCGATCTTCCATCCACTGGTTCACTCCCTGAATGCCCACAATAGCCCAGAGAGGGCCAGGCCACAGCCAGGAGCCTGGAAGCTAATCCAGGTCTCCCACTGGTGGCAGGGACCCAACTACTTGAACCATCACCTGTTGTCTGCCAGGATGCATGTTAGCAGGAAGCTGGAATCAGTAGCAGAGTCAGGACTTGGACCCAGGCACTCATATATGGGACGTTAGCATATGGGATCCCAAATGGCATCTTAACTGCTGTGCCAAATGGCTGCCCCAAGAAATGGTCTTTAAAGTCTACTCTGAACTTCACAAATCCTTACCTTGCAGATCACAAATCACTGCTACATAGTTATTTATGTTCTCTCTCTCACCTTCTGACTTTATTCTAAGCCCCTAATGGTCAGGAATTTCTCCCATGGTTCTTACAAAGTATCTCACTAAATAGGTGTTCAATGAATCTTTTCCTAGGTGTGCTCCATGATAGCTGTGGATATATTTTCTTTTTAAAAAAATATTTATTTGAAAGGAAAGTTACAGAGAGAGGAGGGAGGGATAGGGAAGGAGGGGGAAAGAGAGAGAGAGAGAAAGATCTTTTTTACCCCCCAAATGGCTGCAACAGCTAGGGCTGAGCCAGACCACAGTCAGGAGCATGGAACTCAGCCGGGTCTCCTTCATGAGTGGCAGGGGCGCAAGCACTCAGGCCATCTTCCGCTGCTTTCCCAGGCATGTTAGCAGGGAGCTAGATCAGAAATGAAGCCGCTGTTACTCAAACCTCTCTTAGATGGGGTACCAGTGTCACAAGTGGCAGCTTAACCAGGTGTGCCACAGCGCCGGCCCCTGTGGTACATTTTGAAATCTTCCTGGTTTTCTCTCTTTGACTGATTTTCCCCATCTTAAAGTATGACTTAATTTTTATCAGACATAATAGCAAAATAATGATAAAATAAGTATTATTAATAGTAGTACTGTCATAATGATTATAGTTAATTCGTTGAGAATCTTGTCGCTCCCCCTCTTCGTGGAGGAACGACACTAAGCCCTGCCTAGGCTTCATATCCGAGTCACGGCACCATTATGTCGCTCCCCCTCTTCGTGGAGGAACGACACAGGACCCTGCGCTGTTCTTTCGTCTGCTCGGCCCTCCCCGGGTTTGCTGCTGGTTCTTCCCGGGTTGGCTACTATCCCTTCCACCTCCGTGGAAGGGCAGTTCCCCCTGGCCACATTCCCCACTTCCGCAGGGGAGCGGCACACCGCCGGCCGGTTCTCTCGGGGGCTGCACGGGTTCCCTTCAGCTAGATGTTCCCCATAGATGTTCCTGGTGCATGCCGTCTCTCTCCTCCTTTATAGTCCTCCTCCGCCAATCCCAACTCGGCTGCCCACACGCCGAGTACGCTGCTCTCCTCCAATCAGGAGCAAGTCCTACAGTTAATTGGTTGAACTGGAGGCAGCTGTGCGGAAGCTGTTTACTTCTCTCCCAGCGCCATATTGTGGGAGAGCAGATGCATAGAATAAGTCTTAATTCCAGTAACAGTCTAGTCCGAGCTGCTCCCCACAGATCCCCCTTTCTTTTTATTTTTTTTGGCGTTGATACGCGCCTGTCTTCGGTGTCCCGCAGCACACACTCTGCTCTACTTGCTAGAGTTGCCACAGGCTCTTACAAGTCCTATCCATCAGGCAAACCGAATCCGGGTCCTCTCTTCGCCATGTTGTGAGGAGGTTTTTAGGCGCTGATGCGTGCCTGTGTTCGGTGCCCTGCAGCGCATGCTCTGCTCTGCCTGCAGGGGACTTACAAGACCTATCAGGCAAACCGAATCCAAGCCTTCTCATTGCCTTATTGTGGGGGAGACTTATTAGTGTTGGTTCGTGCCTATCTTCGGTGACCTGCAGCTCATAAGCTGCGAGCTGCCCGCAGGTGCTCATCGCCTCACTTGATTAGGCAGACCGAATCCAAGCCTTCTAATTGGCATGTTGAGGGGAGGCCTTATTTTTCTCTATTTCTCTATCTCCGGGCATTTCTATTTCTCCCATTTTACTTCTGTCTGCCAACATTCCTATTTCTCTTTTACTTCTAAACTTCTGTTTCTCTTATCCCCGCAGCTTTCCGGCACCTCGCCCCGCCGGCGGGTTCCCGGCTCTGCGCCGCTTCAGCCCGCGCGCCTCTCTCATCTACGCAGCTTCCCGGCTTTGCGCGGCTCGGCTTCGCGCGCTCCGCGGTCTCCACGCTTAACCCTTTCGCGTCTGAACCACGGCCTACGCCAGCGTTCCCTATCTATTCACGCCCCGTGCTCTCTCTGCACGCGGTGGCTTCCGCGAGTAACACAGTGTAGCTTGCGTCTCCACCACTAGCATTCAATCCAAGTTCCCCGGGCTAGCCTGGCGAATTCAACCCAGCGTACGTCTCCGCCCCACGGTTTGGCTTCCCGTCCTTTGCTCCCCGGGCTAATCAGACGGATCCCAACCAGGCTCACGTTTCAGCTTCTAGTTTCAACTTTTCGCCCCCTATTCCCGGGCTAACTTGAGAACCCCAAAGTGGCTTTCGTGTCCGCCTTGGCCTGCCCCCCGCGGCTTCAATTTCCCTAACATTTTTCTCTACCCGGTATGTTTCCCCAAGCTTTCCTCCAACGATATTCCTCCCTCATTTCTCCTGGCCTCTCCCCACAGTCCGCGTCCGAGTCTGTTTGTTCTAGCTTTCACTTTCGCTTTCGACCTTAGAGATTTCTCCCAGCTTCCCCCCGTAGTCCGTATCTGAGTCTATGCCTAGGCTTTCAATAGCTTCTTCCGGCTCCTTTTTCGTCCGGCTTTTCCCTAGGCTGTTTGCTAGTCTCTCCCTCCGGTATTTTCCCAGTTCTTCCCGTTTCTTCCCTCCTAAGTTTCATATCCGTCCTAGGTTTCCTATCCGAGCTAGGTTTCCTATCCGTCCTAGGTTTCCTATCCGAGTCACGGCACCATTATGTCGCTCCCCCTCTTCGTGGAGGAACGACACAAAGCCCTGCCTAGGCTTCATATCCGAGTCACGGCACCATTATGTCGCTCCCCCTCTTCGTGGAGGAACGACACTAAACCCTGCCTAGGCTTCCTATCCGAGTCACGGCACCATTATGTCGCTCCCCCTCTTCGTGGAGGAACGACACTGAACCCTGCCTAGGCTTCCTATCCGAGTCACGGCACCATTATGTCGCTCCCCGTCTTCGTGGAGGAACGACACAGGACCCTGCGCTGTTCTTTTGTCTGCTCGGCCCTCCCCGGGTTTGCTGCTGGTTCTTCCCGGGTTGGCTGCCGTCCCTTCCACCTCCGTGGAAGGGCAGTTCCCCCTGCCACATTCCCCACTTCCGCGAGGGAGCGGCACACTGCCGGCCGGCTCTCTGGGGGGCTGCACAGGTGTTCCTTCAGCTAGATGTTCCCCATAGATGTTCCTGGTGCATGCCGTCTCTCTCCTCCTTTATAGTCCTCCTCCGCCAATCCCAACTCGGCTGCCCACACGCCGAGTACGCTGCTCTCCTCCAATCAGGAGCAAGTCCTACAGTTAATTGGTTGAACTGGAGGCAGCTGTGCGGAAGCTGTTTACTTCTCTCCCAGCGCCATATTGTGGGAGAGCAGATGCATAGAATAAGTCTTAATTCCAGTAACAGTCTAGTCCGAGCTGCTCCCCACAAATCTGATGTCCCAGATTTGGTTTTAATACAATAACATTTCCACTTGATATACTTTTATTAACAGATTAGGAAATTAATGCTCTTACAGAGTAGTTCATTGTCCAAATCTCACAAGCTGGTAAGGACTTGTGCCATCTTGTACTGCTTTGCCAGGCCATAGCAGAGAGCTGGATCGGAAGTGGAGCAGCAGGGACTGAAACGGGTGCCCATATGGGATGCCAGCACTGCAGACAGTGGCTTTACCCTCTACACCACAGCACCGGCCCCTCATCTATCTCTTAACATTTTGATTGACAAGCTCTCTGGTGTATTTTGATATTATTTTAAAATTATTAGTTGTTAGTTTCCTAGAGTTGTTTATTTTTAAAAATCAAGTTTTATAGTCAACATCTTCCTTTGACTCCTTTCCTGTAGCTATCAGATACTGTGAAAAGTGTCAGCTGATTAAACCTGACCGGGCACATCACTGCTCAGCCTGTGACACGTAAGTGCTCCTCACTCATTTGTTTTCATCTAAACCTCGCACTGGAGATTAGTGACAAGAGAATGAAAGGGGAAGGAACATTTAATCAAAAACACATCATTTTCCCTCATTATTTGCTATGCATACAGTGCTAACAAAAATATTTATGTAAAGTAGAATATTCCCAGAAGTAATCTTTGATGATAACAGTTTCTCTACCAGTTTATAGAATTTTAACTTTAAATATACTTTCTATGTTTATGCTTAAACATGAGAGTACTTCAAAAAATTTGTGGAAAAAATGGCATTAAAAATGTTCATTTTGATTTTTAAAATGTTTTGGAATCCATGCAATAATTTTTCATAGTATGTATTTTCCATGAACTTTTTGAAGATGCCCTATTTATAATTTTTAAAAGATTTATTCATTTATTTGAAAGGCTGAATTACACAGAGACAGAGGCAGAGAGAATGAGAGGTCTTCGACCCATTGATTCACTCCCCAGATGTTCACAACATCAGGAGCTGAGCAGATCTGATACCAGAAGCCAGGAGCTTCTTCTAGGTCTCCCATGTGGGTGCAGGAGCCCCAGCACTTAGGCCATCTTCCACTGCTTTCCCTGGCCATAGCAGAGCTGGATTGGAAGAGGAGCAGCTAGGATGGTGCCATTGGGGATGCTGGTGCTGCAGGCAGTGGCTTTACCTGCTAAGCCACAGCACTGGCCTCTTTCTTGTTATTATTAATGCTTATAGTTAAAACCCAAAAATCCACTAAAGTATTTATCTTCAGTTACCATTTGTGAGTTTTCTCAGAAAAATTTGAAGGAGTATAGCATTCCTACCTGTGTGAGAAGGTCATGAGTGTGTTCAAAGATCTTTGCTTTGTGAATCTTTGATTTGTGAATTTGATTTCTGGTTAGACAGGCTGCTTGACTGCTGAGTGTTAGCCCTCTAATTTGTCACATTATTTGAGGTGATTTGTGGTCTAACTTTATACAAATGTAGAATACATATAATAGTAGGGAGGCAAATTTTGGGTTTGCTTTTGTTCCTTATTATAAAAATGCAGTTCTTACCCATAGGATAAAATATTAAAAATAAGCTCATTAGTGTTAGTATTTTGACATAGTTGCTTCTAGTTGTATTTTCATGACTTGCACATGTTTAAAATAGCATAAGGATCACATCTGTATTATATTGCACCTCTTTCAGCCAGTTTGTAAGCTGGTCCTATCTAATGTGCCCCAGTATTGCCCATCAAATCTGAGAATTAAAGTCATTGGATACAGTCCAAGACAACTGGAAATTCTCAGTTGAATTCCCAGTGTGAAAAATCATAACCTCTGAGATACTTGTGGAAATACCAGAAATTATCCCTAACCTGATGTTTCTGGTCTGGCTCTCTGAAATACAGTATGAAAGGGGAAATTTTAAGTCAAACAAAAATATGTGGAAAATTAGTATTAGGAAGCTTTTTCTGCATGAATTTTCTTATGCTTATTTGTTTCTTAGATGTATTCTTAAGATGGATCATCACTGTCCTTGGTATGTATAAAATAAAATTCATGTATAAGGGATGGAAAGGTGGGAAGGAGAGAATTTAGAGTGTTTTATCTCAATGTTCCTAAATTTTAAAGGTTGATTTAATTACTTATAGGTATTAAGATTGATCTGCTTATATACATATATATGTATGTATAGAAGAGTATTTATATTAAATATTTTCCTTTAAAAATGTCTTCTGATATTATTAACCTTAATAGCAGTGTATTAAGTATTAACACTAAAATTCCAAAGTTCTTTATAGAATTTATTAAAAACACACATGCACAGTTAAGACACTACTCCCTATTTCCTAAATGACCTACTTCCAAGTAATAATGATAAAAGTTTTCTGATTTGTTTTCTTTTTCTATTATGGTTTAAAAAAACATAAATTTTAACATTTTAACCATTTCTGAATATACAGTTCAATAGTGTTAAGTATATTTACACTGCTGTGTAAATCTCCAGAACTTTTTCCTCTTATAAAACTGAAACTGTTCTCATTAAACAACTCCCCTTACCCCTCCCACCAGCCCTTGGCAACTCTCATCTGCTTTCTATGTCTGTGAATTTGTAATTTTTCTTATTTTTATAGTGTGACTTTCTTTATTCTTCTAGGGTGAATAACTGTGTGGGATTTTCTAATTACAAATTCTTCATGCTGTTTTTATTGTATTCCTTATTATATTGCCTTTTTGTGGCTACAACGGTTTTAGAGTACTTTATTAAATTTTGGACGGTAAGTCTTTTTCTACTTAAACATGTATTTGAGACTTTTTCTTAAGATGTTTATATTCCTAAAGAATTACTTGATTCTTTGTTACAAGTAGATATACTTTAAAAAAAAAATTGTTTATTTGAAAGGCAGAATTACAGAGAGAGAGGGAGAGACAACTAGAGGGAGATCTTCCATCTGCTACTTATTCCCCAAATGGCTGCAATGTCTGGGGCTGGGCCAGGCTGAAGCCCGGAGCCTGGAACTCTCCCCAGGTCTCCCAGGTGGGCCATCTGCTGCTGCTTTTCCAGGCGCATTAGCAGGGAGCTGGCATCGCAGGCCACTGCTTAACCTGCTATGCCACAACGCCGGCTCAAGTGGATATACTTTACTTCTGCTAGTGAGAGTTTATGGATCAGAGAGCAGACAGCTACATTTACCTTCAGATACACATTTAGGTGTAAGTTAATGTATATTAAACAAAAGTGGAAGTTTTCGTAGTGGCCCGTTATTTTCAGCCACACCCAAATAACAACGTCAGTTTTAAGACAGGAATTACTCTTGGAGTTGCTGCGTCTTACTGCAGTTTACAGTAGTGACAGTGAGATCCACAGCCCCATGCAACCATTAATCTACCTCCTGACTATAAAATTTACAGCATTGTTTGTTTTTTTAAGACTGACTTATTTATTTGAAGGTCAGAGTTAGAGAGGAAGAGACAGATTTTCCACCTGCTGGTATACTCCCCAGATGGCTGAAATGTCCGGGGCTGAGGCAGGCCGAAGTCAGGATCCTCATCTAGGTCTCCCTCTGGGTGTCGGGGCCCAAGCATGGGCCATCTTCTGCTGCTTTTCCCAGGCCATTAGCAGAGAGCTGTATCGAAAGTGGAGCAACTCAGCCATGAACCGGTACTTATACGGGATGCCGGCATCACAGGTGGTGGCTTTACCTGCTGTGCCACAACACTAAAGCATTGTTTTTCATGTTTAGTAATTGAAAAAAAAAATCAAATGTCTTATTAACAAGGGACTAAATTATTATTTTACACACACACACACACAGAAGACTACAGTGTTGCTTAAGAAAGAATAAGGAAGTCCTTTATGACAAATAATGTGAAGTGATCTTTGAGATGTGTTACATGTAAAAGAAATAAGGCACGAAAGAATGCTTACAGCATGCTTCAATTTCTACAGAAAAATAACACAAATATATAGTTGTATATGTCTTCTCTGGAAGAATGCATTAAAAAATCACTGACAGTATTTGCTTCTAAGAAGGACAATTACAGAGACATGCTTTTCACCATTACCTGTTAAATTTTGTATACCATGTACAAATAGTAATCCATTAAAATTAGATATTCGGTTTAATTTTTTATTTTTTACTATGGAAATATATAAATTTAATATGTAAATATATAGAAGAAACTACCAGAGGCCCTGAAAGTTAACTGCCACTCAGGGGTCGGGCAGAGAACTGCTATTTTTCTTTAATTGCTTTTTGGCATTGTTTGATTTTACTCGTGCATTTTAAAATAAAACTATCTCCATTAAAATTCTCTGCCTTTCAAAATATTATTCATCCCATATCTGATTTCCATCCCATCCCTGTCAGCCTCCTTAAATGTAGCTGTTGTCCTTCGGTGCCACTTTCTTGCTTCTCTGTAATGTGTTTCTGGGTGCTTACGTGTCCCCGTGTCCCCTTGTCCCCTTGTGGCTTTCACAGTCTCTTTAGCCCTAGCTCTTGACACTGTCCAAGCCTTTGTGCTCAGTTACCATTTGCTATTTATTGAACCATCAGACATGAAGGCATCATAAAAATCAGCATTTCTCAAACCAACCTCATTATCTTCTCTGTCCATTGTTCATCCCGTGTTTATCTGATTTAATGAGAACAAAATCTATGCTAACCTCTCAGCTGCCAGGCTAGAAAAGTTAATTTCATCTTTGAGCAAATGTTATTCCCTTAATTCCCTTAGTCTAAAATCAGGGTTGCATATTACCAAAAAAAATAGTAGCCTCTTTATATTTAAAAATTATTTTATTCCCTAAGGTCTAAGTTCCATGAGGGCAAGGATTACTATCTCTTCTGTCCCTTGATGTATCCCAAGCACCTAGAAAACGCCTGGCTCACAGTAGGTTTTGACTGTATGCTGAGTGAAGGAATAGGCCACGGTCAAGATATGTAAACATTTGTTTTTTGTTCTCTCATTTTTAAAATTTGGAGTAATATTTGTCTCTGGATTGATGTGAAGATTAGTGTTAATATGTGATACATAGAAAGCATTCAGTATATGTTTTTGATTTTGTTTTTCCCAATTCACTGTGCTTTAAATCATTCCTACTCCTAATCACAAACATGGTTTAGACTGTCTGTCTCCTACATCCCTGTCTTTATCCTTTCCCTTTCTGAAGTTCAGAGCTTGTTAACTTATGAGAAAAATCTAATTTATTTTGCCTATCCTTAAGTGTATGCTCATTAACCACTAACTTGTCTTTTGTATGAACTTCCTGTTTGTGTTCTTTGCCCTTTTTTTCTAGTAGACTTTTGTATTTACATATGAGACCTATTCTTATATTAACAGTACTAATATTCATTCTGGACTTTGGTGTGTGTGAGGGTTTCTTTAAAAAAAAAAAAAAAGGATTTATTTATTATTTGAAAGTCGGAGTTACAGAGAGAGAGAGATCTTCCATCCGCTGGTCCACTCCCCAAATGGCTGCAAGGGCTGGGGCTTGGGCCAAGCCGAAGTCAGGAGTCAAGAGCTTCTTCCTGGTCTTCCACGTGGGTACAGGCCCCAGACAATTGGGGTATCTTCTGCTGCTTTCCTAGACAGATTAACAGAAAGCTGGATTGGAAGAGGGCAGCCAGGACTCAAGCCTGTACCCATATAGGATGCCAGCACTGCAGATGGTGGCTTAACCTGTTGTACCACAGTGCTGGCCTCATTAGGGTTTCTTAAAAAGAACATAGGAATTGCTAACCATAGAAGAAATGATCAATGAATTAGACTTCACTAAAATTTAAGAGCTTTGGGGCAAGAGTTTAGCATGGTGGTTAAGTCACTGCTTGGGATGCCTGTGTCCTATGTCAGAGTCACTGGGTTCTAGTCTCAGCTCCACTTCCCATCCAACTTCCTGCCAATAGGCATCCTGGGAGACAGTAGAGAATGTAAGTATCTGGGTCCTTGCCACCTATGTGGGAGACCCAGATTGAATTCTGGGCTTCTGGCTTCTCCCGGGCCCAGCCCTGGTTATTGCTGACATTTGGGGAGTGATCCAGAGAATGGAAGATTAATCTGTATTTCTCACTCTTTCTGTCTGTCTGCCTTTCAAATAAATAATTTCTAAATTATGAGTGTTAATAAAAAGTCAACTTTTAGAATGAAAGGTAAGCTACAAATTGGAAAAAGATATTTGCAATGCACATAGGACTCATGCAGAGTACATGAGAAATACCTAAATATATTAAGCCTTTTTCTGAAGTGGGTTGCAAGCATGTTTTCTGTATTTGTTTTTTGTGTATTCTAACCCTGTTTTGTTTTGTTCTGTTTTTATGTAACCAAAGTTTAAATGTTTAAAGCAGTTATTTTTATTTATGGGTCTATTCAGTGTAAAGTTATTAAATACTCATCCATGTTTCCTTCTGATACTTTTGTTTTCATCTTTGCATTTAAATCATTGATTTTGAAGGACATATTATGTTGGCTTTTTTAAAAGATTTATTTATTTATTTGAAAGAGTTACACAGAGAGGAGAGGCAGAATGAGAGAGAGAGAGAGAGAGGTCTTCCATCCAGTGGTTCACTCCCCAATTGGCTGCAACAGCCGGAGCTGCGCCGATCCGAAATCAGGAGCCAGGAGCTTCTTCCGGGTCTCCCACGCAGGTGCAGGGGCCCAAGGGCTTGGGCCATCTTCTACTGCTTTCCCAGGCCATAGCAGACAGCTGGATCAGAAGTGAAGCAGCCGAGCCTCAAACCGGTGCCCATATGGGATGCCAACGCTTCAGGCCAGGGTGTTAACCTGCTGGCGCTGGCCCCAGACATGTTATGTTGTTAAAAAGTACTTTCATATTTACTCTTTCTAAAAACCCTATGAAGATGTTTAAAAATGTAGGTCTTAATATTATTATTCAGGTAATAAATGGTGAAGCCGACAGATCAGAGGATATAGTTCCACTGAAAAGATAGTGTGCTACTCACAGGCCCCAAAGAAGGGAGCACATGGTGACAGGAAGCGCTGGGGTCAAGTTCTGGAGGTGGAAGGAGCGAAGGCCAGAGCAGTACTGTGCAGGGAGGCAGGGTAAACAGTCGCACTGGCCAGCTTGAGTAACTTCAGCAGGCTCTAGAGTACAGAAAGGCAGAGTTTAATTTTAGGTCTGTCTGTTCCAACACCTACATATTTACCACTGTAACTTGCCATTCATATAGTTACAGTTGGGAAAAACATAATTAAAGACCTGCATCATCAAGCACAGTTATATTTCCAGGAAGTATCTAATACATGTCAGAAGGATATTTACTTTTAAAAACTCACTAGGTTTTTAAAGTTGGGGTATTTAATACCAGGTGTTAACTTTTTAAGGTTCATCATGAGTAAGACTAGTAAAGTTGAATTTATCTTCTTCCTTCATGCCACAAATATTTATTTTGTACTTGTGCCATACAGTATCTAGGGACTTAAGATATACAATATGTATCTGATGGGGACAAAAAAAAAAAACTGTATAGATTTCAAAAATTTTTTGCACCAAAATAAACTTGTCTTTTAATTCCATTTTCCACATTTTTTTTTTTTTGAGATTTATTTTATTTATTTGAAAGGCTAGGTTTCAGGGCACTGTGGCCTAGCGAGTAAAGCTGCTGCCTGCATTGCCAGCATCCCATATGGGCACTGGTTTGAGTCCCGGCTCCTCCACTCCCAATCCAGCTCTCTGCTTTGGCCTGGGAAAGCAGTAGAAGTCCTTGGCCCCTGCACCCATGTGGGAGACCCTGAAGAAGCTCCTGGCTCCTGGCTTCAGATCAGCCCAGCTCTGGCCATTGCGGCCACTTGGGGAGTGAACCAGCGGATGGAAAACCGACCTCTCTCTGCCTCAGCCTCTCTGTAACTCGGCCTTTCAAATAAATAAGTTAATATTAAAAAAAAAAAAAAAAAAAAAAGGGCCTAGGTTTCAGAGAGAGAGAGATCTTCCACCTACTGATTCACTCCCCACAGGGTAGCAACAGCCAGGACTGGGCCAGACCAAAGCTAGGAGCCTGGAGCTTCATGTGGGTCTCCCACATGGTTGTAGGGGCCCAAGCACCTAGACCATCCTCCACTGCTTTCCCAGGCTCTCTAGCAGGGAGCTAGATTGGAAGTGGAGCAGCCGGGACTCCTCGGCACAGCCGACAGTGGCTTAGCCTTCTGCACCACAACACTAGCCCCTCCGTGAACTTTTTGAAGCACCCTTGAATCAGTGAACAAACAGTTCCGTCTTTGCAGAGCTAACTTTTAAACAGTTTTGAATTTTCTATTAGAGAGAGAGCACACTCCACCCGCTGGTTCACTCCCCAAATGTGCACAATGACTAGGCTGGACTGAGTGGAGCCAGGAGCCTAGAACTCTAGGTCTCCCACGTGGGTTGCAGGGACTCAAGAACTAGAGGTGGCTGCCTCCCAGGGTGCCTTTTAGCAGGAAGCTAGAATGAGAAGCCGGAGCTAGGAAGAACACGAATATCTTAACGCCATCCGCAGAGCTGACTCCTGAGACATAGTGAAAGTAGATCCTGGGGCTGGCGCCTGTGGCGCCGGCATCCCATATGGGCGCTGATTTCTGGTCCGGGTTGCTCCTCTTCCAGTCCGGCTCTCTACTGTGGCCTGGGAGGGCAATGGAGGATGGCCCAAGTGCTTGGGCCCTGCACCTGCATGGGAGACGGGGAGGAGGCACCTGGCTCCTGGCTTCGGATCGGCGCAGCCGTTTGGAGGGTGAACCAACACAAGGAAAACCTTTCTCTTCCTGTCTCTCTCTCACTGCCTATTACTCTACCTGTCAAATTAAAAAAACGAAAGTAGATCCTGCTAAGGGAGTGTGGCCCAGATTACAGTGTTAAGAAGAGTCCTCTTGAAGAAGGTAGGATTTGACCTGAGCAAAGACTTGAAGGAGAAGAGTGGCTGTGTGAGAGAAGAGCACTTGTAGAGGGGACAGTGGCAGGTGTCCCTGGCTTATTTGAGCAGCAGCAAGGAGGCTTCTGTAGGGGGAAGAATGAGCAAGACAGAGACTGAAGGAGTGGGGGCCACAAGTGACGCAAGGCTTTGGGGAATGTTGGAGGGGCAGTGGCTTAGTTACTGAGATTTAGGTGCTGAGCCCAAGAGTAATGTACTCTAACCTGTAGAAGCATCACTGTGCTTGCGGAGCAGAGAATTGGTGGCAGGGCGAGTATTGACAGCAGCCAGCAGGCGTCACGGGCTCCTGTGCAGTGTCCCAGAGGAACAAGGGTGGTAAGAGGTCATCAGATCTACTTTCTGGCAACTACCAATCAGAAGTTTTTTAAATAATTGCTAAAACATTTTATTCTTTCTTAGAAAATATCTGTTTAAAAACTTCGTGGGAACTGTGTAATTAAAGGGTACCTGAAATGTGTTTGAAAAGCTAAATGTTCTTGTCTGCTTTTTTGATTTGTGAGAAAATGTTTTAGATGGTTGTTAGAGAGCCACCTCTTAGTGTTACTTCAGAACATAAAGGATTTATAGAACCTCATGTTCAGGGTACTTTTGTATAAAAACTGGTTTCTTAATACATTGTCTCTATTTGCACAAGCTTTGCCGCAGGAAATCTACAGAGAATTGTCCAAAGGTAAAATACATCATTGCCATGACATTCTCATGATCTCTTTGTGACATTTATAATGAATATACTTCATAAAAGTTTCCTTCACAAGATGGCAATAGAGAAGAATCACTTAATGTGTTTAGAGAGTATAGTGGTTACTTAGAAAAAGAAAGAGAGAAATGTTAGGATAATCTAGTACCAACAACCTTCCTTTTAGTCTGTGGAACACTTTTTAAGTCAACAAGACAGCCTCTTGTTCTCTTGTTCTGGTGGGGTAGGTGATTTTCTGAATCATTTTACTTTAACATTTAAAGCTTCCCTCTTCCTTCTATTGATAGATACTAATTTCATTTAGGTTAAAACTTGGCTTCTGAAAAATGTGTGTAGCCATAAGAAGGGATAACAGAGAAACTCTTTTCATTCATTAATACCTTTTAATAAATTTATTTATCACAATTGCCAATTACCTAAAAAGGCTTTATAGAAATGAGACAAGGATAAATAAAAAAGTAGGAATCAAAGCATCTAAGGGCCTGGGTAGCTTTGCAATGGTGTTCTGAAGATACGGATTTTTATTAGAAAAATAAAACTTAAATATGACTTAGCAGCATATATAATTAAAATAAGTAAATACTTTAGCAAAGATGAAGGGAACCTTTGTGTATCTTCCATGTTGGGAAAAGCTCATTGCATAAACCACAAAAGAAAGATGTTGGGTAGAAGAGTCCATCTTTTCATTTATTACTGAAAGTAATGATAATATCTTTAAATGTTTAAGAATAACTTTAAAATGACTCTTTCTAACCTCTTAGATAAGCAACCTGCTTTAATAATACCAATTCTTTGCTTTTGCAGTTGTTGCTTTGGGATGTATTATCTAATTTGTTTTATTATTCTTTAAGCCTGGGAAATTTTTAGATGATTCAATAAGATATTGGGCAATGTATAAGTTATTTTTTGGAGGTTGATTGTCCTCAAAAGTAACTTTTCTTTTATCTTTCCTCAGAATGAACTAACAGATACACGTGCAAAATTCCACGTACTTTTTCTTTTCTTTGTGTCTGCAATGTTCTTCATCAGCGTCCTCTCACTTTTCAGCTACCATTGCTGGCTAGTTGGAAAAAACAGAACAACAATAGGTAAGTAGGTTAAAATAAATTATAATTACTGGGGCCGGTGCTGTGGCATAGCAGGTTAAACTAACGCCTGCAGTGCTGGCATCCCATATGGACCTGGTTCAAGACCTGGCTGCTCCACCTCTGATCCAGCTCTCTGCTGTGGCCTGGTAAAGCAGTGGAAGATGGCCCAAGTCCTTGGGCCCCTGTACCTGTGTGGGAGACCTGGAGGAAGCTCCTGGCTCCTGGCTTCAGATTGGCACAACTCCAACTGTTGCAGCCAACTGGGGAGTGAACCAGCGGATAGAAGACCTCTCTCTCTCTGGCTCTCCTTCTCTCTCTGTGTAACTCTGACTTTCAAATAAATAAATAAATTTTTTAAAAATGTATAATTACTTAGGAAAATAACCACAAATGAAGGTGAAATCTATAGGACAATAGTCAGATGATAAAGTATAAAGTAATTTTCATTAAAAGTAACTATGACTGGATAAATAAGGAATATTAATAAATAAAATATTTATTAAATAAATTATTCATTAATAATATTTCTTATTTTTATGAAGAAAATCTGTTTCCTACATCTATATTTATCTATAGTATCTTTTGAAAAATCAGTTTATGATAGATTCAAATGCTTTATTGTGAGGCTCATTTTCAGCCAAAAAAAGGTTGGATCCTTAATTAGTTAATTTTAGCTATAACATATCAACTATATATTTCATACATGTTGTTTACTTTTTTCTCCCCACAGTGACACATTTGACTGGCACATGTTCCATATTTGAGGCCAAAGAATAGTGCTTTTGGTATACATCATTGTTTGTCTTTGTATCAGTTGTCATTTACTAGTATCAGAATTTCTTCTCTATTTTGTTCATTCTTTTAAAATGAAAATATAATGGAAGACTTCAGTAATGTATTCAAGTAATTGGACAAACATTTCCCAAAGATGATGGTGGCTTTGCTTACATGAGGTGTTGGCATGGAAGCAGCATCCTGTGTTATAATTGAATCTTTGTGTATCTACCAGTGTACCAAGGTACAGAATAAGGATTTGTTGGTATAATGTTTTGTAAGGAAGTTAAAAACCACCTCTATCTAAAGCCATGTATCTGCCAGGAGAATTGGAAGGAAGAGGTCTTAGGGAGACATTTAGATAATTTTATGTTTGGATCCCTTTAATCTTGTGTCTTACTGAGTCACTAAGTTCTAGTGGGCTTCCCACATACGAATTTCTCTGGCCTTCCTTCCCTAGGTCACCCTCCACTGTTAGAGTCTCATTCATTTCCATTACATCTTCATTCCTTTTCCATATAAATAAAATTGCTCCTACCTATTAACTAACTTTTCTACACTCTTCACAGAATATCCTGCTATCTCCTTACCCTGAGTCAGAAATGACAAAAAAAAAAAAAAAAAAGGCTGCATGCAAGGTCCAGCCCAGAAGACCTCTCACAACAGCAAAAACAGAGACTTTATATAGAAAACCAGATTTTTGTCTTTGCAAAATGAGTAAATCTGGTAATGATGGGCTCATTTTCCCCTCTGACATCTGTCAGTTGGAGCTGGCTGCTTTGGTTGGGACATGCACATTTCAGTTTGCCACGGTTCCCACCATGCCTGCTTTACCTGTTTCCCTGGGAAGAACTTGAAAGGCACTTCTAGGGAACTCTCTGTTCTCTTTGAACACTCTTTTTCAAACTTCTTTGCTAATGACCACAGTAAGAGAAGTATCATTTTATATCATGACCTGTTATATAAGTACATATTTATGAAATTGTGAAAATAAAGTGGGAAAAATTTCACAAAACATTGCTAAATTTATTCTAGTTGTTTTTCCATTCCTAGCTTTCAGGCCACAAAATTGATTCTATGGCCTATTTTAATATTAAATTTTAACATTAAAATTTAATATTAAATTTTAAATGCTTTAGCATTTTAAAACCCACAGTTTGATTAACACATTGCCTTAAAAACTAAAACCACTTCCTTTATTGCTTCATCTCCCACAGCCTGGGTGTTTGGCTAGCTTTCTACTGATGCATTCAGTTTTTTGTTCTTTATCATTTGAGGGTGTTTTATTCAGATATATCCTCTCTTTTCTTTAATATTTATTTATTTATTTGAAAGGCAGAGTTAAAAAGAGGCAGAGGCAGAGAGATAGAGAAAGAGGGTTCTTCTATTCTGGTTCACTCCCCAGATGGCCACGGTGCTCAGAGCTGTACCAATCCAAAGCTAAGAGCCAGGAGCTTCTTCCAGGTCTCCCATTCAGGTGCAGGGGCCCAAGGACTCAGACCATCTTCTACTGCTTTCCCAGGCCATAGCAGAGAGCTGGATTGGAAGTAGAGCAGCCAGGACTCGAGCTGGTGCCCAAATGGGATGTCGGTACTGCAGGCCATAGTGCCAGCCCCTGTTTCACCTCTTTTTTAAAAAAATATTTATTTATTTGAAAGGCAGAGAGCTACAGAGAGAGTAGGAGGGATATATCTTCCATCTGCTGGTTCACTACCCAAATGGCCACAGTGGCCAGGGCTAGGCTAGGCCGAAGGGAGGAGCCTAGAACTCCTTTGGGTTTCCCACATGGGTGGCAGGGGTCCATGTACTTGGGCCATCTTCTGCTTCTCTCCCAGGTGCATTAGCAAGGGAGGTGGATTAGAAATAGAGCAACTGGGACATGAACCAGTGACAATATGGGATGCAAGCATTGGAGGCAGCGACTTAACTAATTGTGCCACAATACCAACCACTATCACCTCCCTATAACTGTCATCTACCCACCTTGAAATCATTTGCCCACATTTAATGAGTTCCTCTATTCAACTAATTCCATTGTCCCAAATTGGCAAGTTAGTCTCTTTGATTCAAGTGGCCTATAATTCTTACAACCACATGTTGAGTCTTTTAATCCTGTAGAACTGAAGAGCTTCTGGAGATGCAGTTTTAAATTTGGGCCAGCGCTGTTGCATAGTGGGTAAAGCCACTGCCTGCAGTGCCAGCATCTTATATGAGTGCCGGTTTGAGTCCCGGCTGCTCCACTTCCAATCCGGCTCTCTGCTATGACCTGGGAAAGCAGTGGAGGATGGCCCAAGTCCTTGGGCCCCTGCACTTGCATGTGAGACCTGGAAGAAACTCCTGGCTCCTGTCTTCAGATCAGCACAGCTGCAGCCGTTGCGGCCAATTGGGGAGTGAACCAGCGGATGGAAGACCTCTCTCTCTCTCTCTCTCTCTGACTCTCCTTCTCTCTGTGTGTAACTCTGACTTTAAAATAAATAAAATAAATCTTTAAAATTTGTTTGAATATTCCATTTTCTCTTTCTTTTTTTTGAAATGCAGAATTAGAGGGAGGGGGGAGGGGGAGAGAGAGAGAGAGATCTTCCATCTGCTGGTGCATACCCCAAATGGCCCTGATGGTTGGGACTGGACCAAAGCCAGGAGCCAGAAACTCCATCTGGGTCTCCTACATGGATGTTGGGTCCCAAGTACTTGGACCATCTTCCACTGCTTTCCCAGGTACATTAGAGGGAGTAGGATGAGAAGTGGAGCAGCTGAGACCATAACCCACTATGCCACAACACCAGCTCCTGAATATTCCATCCTTTCATCACAATTGTTTATCCTTTTTTCCCTCTTTTTTTTTTTTTTGAAGATTTATTTTATTTATTTGAAAGACAGAGTTACAGAGAGAGGGAGAGACAGAGAGAGAGGTCTTCCATCTGCTGGTTCACTCCCCAGATGGCCACAATGGCTGGAGCTGCGCCGACCCAAAGCCAGGAGCCAGGACTTCTTCCAGGTCTTCCACATGGGTGCAGGGGCTCAAGGACTTGGGCCATATCGTACTGCTATCCCAGACAATAGCAGAGAGCTGGACTGGAAGAGGAGCAGCCGAAACTCGAACCGGCGCCCTTATGGGATGCTGGCACTTCAGGCCAAGGCTTTAACCCGCTGCGCCACAACACCAGCCCTTGCCCTCTCTTTTCAGTACTCTGATGTATTTCCTTTTTTAACTCACTAAGTCTCCATTCTCCAACAGTTTTCTTCCATTATCCAACTACCCACATTACTTGCATGTATAGTGCTATTGAAAGGTGATCAAGGAAATCTTAAATCCCGTAGAAAGCATTACAGCTGCAGGCTTAAGGTCTCAGACCTCTCTGAAGCCCTTAACTCTGTCATGTTACATGATTTTAGCCAGGTTCCTCACTTACGACACACAAGAGATTTTCCAGATTTTCACCATTCTCTCTACTCTACTCAGTTGTGAGAACTTCTAGAGGAATTAGAAGTGATGGTTTTGATTTGGATTTTTCTGATGGCTAGTGATCCTGAGCATTTTTTCATGTGTTTGTTGGCCATTTATATTTAATCCTTTAAAAAATACCTTTTCCTGTTCTGTGCCCATTTCTTAACTGGATTGTTTGTTTTGTTGTTGTTGAGTTTCTTGAGCTCTTTATAGAGTCTGGATATTAATCCTGTATTAGTTGCATAGTTTGCAAATATTTTCTCCCATTCTGTCCTTGCCTCTCCACTTTGTTGAGTGTTTCCTTTGCAGTGCAGAAGCTTTTCTTACCCTTCACTTGTAAAACTTGCTACAGTGCATTCTATTTATTTATTGTTTTTAAGATTTATTTCTTTATTTGAAAGGCAGGGTAACAGAGGGGAAGAGGGAGGGAGGGAAAAAGAGAAAGCAAGAGACCTTCACCCACTGGTTCATTCTCTAAATAGCCACAATGGCCAGGGTTGGGCCGGGCCAAAGCCCAGAACTACATCCAGGTCTCTCAGATGGATTGTTTGGGCCTAGGTACCTGGGCCATCATCCTCTGCTTTTGCATGCTCCTTAGAAGGGAGTCAGATCAGAAGCAGAGGATCCATGACTCAATCTGGCATTCCATTATGAGCTGCTAGCATTTCAAGTGGTGGCTTAACCTTCGGCACAACAATCCAGCCTCTGTTTATTTTATTTATTTGTTTATTCGAGAGGCAGAACAAGAGCACTCTCATCCTATAGTTCAACCCCCAAATGCCTCCAACAGTCAGAAACCAGGAACTCAACCCAGGTCTTCCACATGGGTGGCAGGAACCCAATAATTTGAGCCATCACTGTTGTTTCCCAAGGCCTTGCACAGGCAGGAAGGTGGAGTCAGGAACGAGGCAGGAGTCTAACCCAGGTACTCCAATGAGGGACATGGTATCTGAACCATTAAACCAAATGCCCACTCCTGTATTTTAATTTTAAATAAGGAAGCAAAACTTTTCTGTGACTAAAAGGGGTCTTTTGTTAGACATCATTCTGTGTATCGTTTTATACAAACAAGCTAGAAATAATGGTCTGTAATCACCCCCCTGTTTTCTCCTGTTGCTCACCACTGAAGTTCATGCTCAAGTGCTACCCCCTCCAATACCCTTAAGACATACATGTTTGGGCTGGCTGTGGCTTAGTGGATAAAGCCACTGCCTGTGGTGCTGGCATCCATATGGGCACCAGTTCAAGTCCTGGCTGCTGTTCTTCTGGTCCAACTCTCTGCTATGGCCTGGGAAAGCAGTAGAAGATGGTCCAAGTTCTTGGCTCCTGTACCCACTTGGGAGACCTGAAAGAAGCTCTTGGCTCCTGGCTTTGGATCAGCACAGCACCGGCCATTGCAGCCATTTGGGGAGTGAACCAGCAGATGGAAGACTTCTCTCTCTTTCTCTCTCCCTCCCCCTCTCTCTAACTCTGCCTGTCAAACAAATAAATAAATCTTTAAAAGAAAAAAAAAAAGATATACATGTCCCTATCCAGGCAAGCATAGGATTTTTCACCTCTGTTCGCATAGTCTACCACAACTCTTTTTTTTTTTTTTTTTTTTTTTTTTTTTAAGATTTATTTTGTTTATTTAAAAGAGTTACAGAGAGAGGAAGATCTTCCATCGCTGGTTTGCTCCCTGGATCGCCGTGATAGTGGGGGCCGGGCCAAGCTGAAGCCAGGAGTCTGAAACTCCATCCGGTTCTCCCATATGGGTGGCACTTGGGCCATCTTCTGCTGCTTTCCCAGGCACATTAGCAGGATGCTGGATGGGAAGTGGAATAGCTTAATCTGCTGTGTCACGACACTGACCCCTACCATCACTATTTTAATGCTTACTACATTTTAGTTTTGTTAGACACTTTGGGAGAATTTCCTGTAGTAGTTTGTCTTTGGATACCAATTACCTTATGTTGTGCCATCAGGAACATAGAAGTTTATAAATAATGACTACAGAATATCTTTTTTTTTTTTTGACAGGCAGAGTGGACAGTGAGAGAGAGAGACAGAGAGAAAGGTCTTCCTTTGCCGTTGGTTCACCCTCCAATGGCCGCCGCAGCCAGCGCACCACGCTGATCCGATGGCAGGAGCCAGGTGCTTCTGGTCTCCCATGGGGTACACGGCCTAAGCACTTGGGCCATCCTCCACTGCACTCCCGGGCCACAGCAGAGAGCTGGCCTGGAAGAGGGGCAACCGGGACAGAATCCGGCGCCCCGACCAGGACTAGAACCCGGTGTGCCGATGCCGCAAGGCGGAGGATTAGCCCATTGAGCCACGGCGCCGGCCAAGAATATCTTTTTAAAAGTATAATTAAAGGACCCAGCCTTGTGTCACAGAGGTAAAGCCACTACCTATGATGCTGTCATCCCAAATGGGCACCAATTCATGTGCTGGCTATTTCACTTCCAATCCAACTCTCTGCTAATAACCTTGGAAAGCAGCAGAGGATGGCGCAAGTGCTTAGGTGTCTTCAGCTACTTGGGTTAACCAGATGAAACTCCTAGCTCTTGGCTTTGGCCTTTCTCAGCCCTGGCCATTGTAACCATCTAGGGAGTGAGCCAGTGGATGGAAGATATCTCTGTCATTCTCTCTGTCTCTCTCTCAAATAAATCTTTTAAAATGGTGTGTATAAAAGCTATATTAAACATAACCTTTGTCAGAGTTTCAGTAATATTAATTGTTTTGACATGTTATTCCATATGGTTGATGAAAGAGTAAATGGGGCTGGTGCTGTGGTACGGTGGGTTAAGCCACTGTCTGCAGTGCCAGCATTCCAGTTCGAAGCCCAGCTTCTCCACTTCCAGTCTAGCTCCCTGCTAATGTGCCTGGGAAAGCAGCAGAGGATGACCCAAGTGCTTGGAACCCTGCACCTATGAGGGAGACCCAAATGAAATTCTTGGCTCTTAGCTTTGGCGTGGCCATTGAGGCCATTTAGGGAGTGAGCCAATGGGTAAAGGATCATTCTCTCTCCTTCTTTCTCTCCCTCTTTGTAGCTCTGACTTTCAAATAATAAAAATAAATCTTTAAGAAAAAATAATAAGGGGCTGGCGCTGTGGCACAGTTGGTTAATCCTCTACCTGCAGTGCCGGCATCCCATATGGGCGCCGGTTCTAGTCCCGGTTGCTGCTCTTCCAGTCCAGCTCTCTGCTGTGTCCCGGGAGGGCAATGGAGGATGGCCCAAGTGCTTGGGCCTCTGCACCCGCATGGGAGACCAGAAAGAAGCACCTGGCTCCTGGCTTTGGATCAGCGCAGCGCTGGCCGTTGCAGCCATTTGGGGAGTGAACCAACGGAAGGAAGACCTTTCTCTCTGTCTCTCTCTTTCACCGTCTATAACTCTACCTCTCAAATAAATAAATAAAATCTTTATAAAATAAATAAAAAGAAATAGCAAATATGCTATTTTTTCCCAAATGAATCTCAGAAATTTATCTTTTAATTTCTACAAATAGTTAAAAGTTATGTTTTTTAATGTTAGAGATATAAGCATGAAAATGAGTACCTTCTATATTTAGTAATTAATAATTAGGTTTTTATGTATATTTATTTTTAACAGAATCATTCCGTGCACCCACATTTTCATATGGACCAGATGGAAATGGTTTCTCTCTTGGATACAGTAAAAATTGGAGACAAGTATTTGGTGATGAAAAGAAATATTGGCTGCTTCCGGTATTTTCAAGGTAACTTACAAAATGCAGATCTCAGGAAATATGAAATCTGTGTTCTCTCTCTCTGGTAAAATATTTTAACATTCATAGAATATACAATGACATTCTAATGGGCCTTTAGAATGAAAACTCAGAATATCTTGATTTTATATAAAATATTTTACTTTCTCTTTTTTATATAAGATAAAGGGAGAGTTTGAACAGAAGTATTTAAATGGAAAGTAGAAAAATAAATTTGATTTATAAAAAGTAAGAATCACCTTTTTCCTTCAAAATGAAAATAAGTTGTTTAAAGTAAAAGCCTACAAGAATTTATACATATTAGCTTCACAAAGATTCCTTTGCAGATTCATATGCATTCTATTATCTTCAATCAAAGAAGACAAACGCATAATGTATTTTAACTCAAGTGTGAAAGAATATGTATTCCATATGATTCATGGTTTCCATATCTCCCTAATTCCCAGCCATTTTAGGCCTTTAAACTGCCAAAATCATAGAGAAGGAAGATTATTTTAATTCAAGTGATGTATTTTCATGAGTTTCTGGGGGATTTTCATCTTAATTAACTGCCTTTTATTTTTGTCTAAAACTGACTTATTTTGCCTTCATTTTTTGAAGGATATTGTTGTGTGATATAGAATTCTAGATGTTGCGTTGTTGTCTTTTGGCTTTTTTTTTAATGGCAAGTTAATGATCACACATATTTTTACCCTCTCTCTATATAAAATTTATCTTCTCTCTGGTTACTTTTAAGACTTTTGTTTATCCCTGTTTTCACACAGTTTGTCACATACTTTGGTGTAGTTGGATTGGTTGAGATTCTTGTATCTGTTGTTTTTATAGCTTTCATCAAATTTGAAAAAACCTGTAATTATAATTTTTCATTCTGTGGTCTTCTCCCCCTGCCATTACTGTAGGAACTCCAGTTCTACATGTATTAAGTTCAAAGTTTTGCACAGCTCAGTGTCGTACTCTTCATTTTTGTTCAGTTGTTTTTGCACCTCATTTTGTGTGCATTTTATTGCTGACTTTTACAATCTGTTCTATGTTGTTTCTCCATTGTCTCATGTATTCAGGGTTTTTCCACTCCTACTGGTTGGAACACCAGACTATTTGTTTTGAAAGCTGTTTTCTTGTTGTTTGTTTGTTTGTTTGTTTAAGATTTATTTATTTTACTTGAAAGTCACAGTTACACAGAGAGAGAAGGAGAGGCAGAGAGAGAGGTCTTCCATCCGCTGGTTCACTCCCCAGATGGCTGCAACTGCCGGAGCTGGGCCAGTCTGAAGCCAGGAGCTTCTTCTGGGTCTCCCACATGGGTGCAGGGCCTAGGGATTTGGGCCCTCTTCTACTGTGAAAGCTATTGTCTCTAAACAGAGAATCCAGATTTGATAGGGTGTTTTTTGGGGAAGATGAGGGGTCCCTTCCTTTAAACGACTTTATTCTGATATCTTCTGGTGTATCTTGTTTTTGACAAGTCAGCCTCATTCTTATCTTTATTCTACTGTTTGTAAATTACTGTGCCTTTTTTAAGATTTGACTACTTTTAAGATTTTATTTTTGTCACTGGTTTTAAGCAGTTATTTGGTGATTGTTCTTTAGGCTGGCTTCTTGGATCTGTGAAATCTATAATGATCAACAGATCTGAATAATTTTGTATCCATTTTATCTTCAGGATTTTTTTCTGCGTGCTTCCCTCTCATCCGCTTGCTGCCAGCTTTACCAGTACTCTGAAACACGTGTCTGTAAAACTGCTTGGTAGTGACCCACAGGTCATTGCTGCCCTGTCCTTCTCTCCCAGCCCCATCGTCATTTCTCTTTGCCTCAGCTTGGTCAATTGCTGCTACTATGTCTACAAGTTCACTGACCACTTCTGTAGCACTTAATCTGGTGGTCAGCCCATCTAGTATGTTTCCCATTTCAGGTGTATTTTTCAGCTCCAGAAGTTAATTTTGGTTCTTTTCCTAATACCTTACACTTATCCTTTCATAATATCATTTTTTCTTTTCATCCATGGACATTTATAATTGCTGTTTTAGTCTTCTTTGCTAACTTTTACTGAAATTGATAACTTTTTGATTCTTTTCTATTGGCTGTTTTTTTGTTTTGTTTTCCCTTAGCATTGGATCACAGTTTCTGCTGCTTTTCTTGTCAGCAGTTTTTGACTCAATGCTGGACTTTTCGTTTTCTTTTTCATTTGAGTGGCAGGCAGACAGACAGATGAAAGAGAGCTCCCATTTGCTGGTTCACTTCCCAGTTGCCCACAACAGCCTGGACTGGGCTAGGCCAAAGTCAAGAGCTAGGGACTCAGTTCAGGTTTCCTACATGGGTGGCAGGAACCCAGCTACCACTTGTACTTCCACATGTCACTTTCCAGGGTCTGCAGTTGGCCAGAAGCTGGAATCAGGAGGTGGATTCGAAAATCAAACCCAGGCACTCCACTATGGGATCAGGGTGTCGTAAGGGACATCTTAACCGCTAAGCCTAAACACCTGCCCCTAGGCGTTGGACATTTTGAATGATCCTTGTAAGCTGGGTATCAGTTTTATTGTCTCCTTTTAAAGAATGTTGAATTTTGTCTTGACAGGCAGTTAAGTTACTTGTGTTTCAGTTTCTTCTTTTTGAGACAGGTTTTAAGCTTTATGGATTGGATCCAGGGTAGCATTTTCACCAGGGCTCGTTTAGCCCTGCAGTAGGGGGCTCTCTACCAATTCCATGCATTCAGCTAGATCTTTCTGCTGTGACTGGTCAGCTTTGAATGTTTTGTGGGAACTCTGTGAATTGTACATCTTTTGCTTTCCAATTTTTTTCCATATCACCAGCGCAGCCTCGTATTCATCAAAAGACTCGAGGACAACACTGTACAGATTTATGTAGTTATTTCTCTGCATATCTCCCTTTCTCAACTGTGTCTCAGATGCCAAGGCGCCTCAGAGCCTCACATTGCCCTTCTGTCACCTCGATTCAGTGTGAGACCCCCTTGCTCTGCTTGGTTCCCTTCCAGTGCCAAGGTCCCTGCAGAAAGCTGGGATTCACTGGCTTATTTTCCTTCTCTCTCAGATCTACAGTTCTGTGTTACCTATTTTGAAAACAGGTTTTTCTCTATACTGTTCAGTTTCTGGCTATTTCCATTGACATGTAACTTTACCATTCCATTTTGGCTGAAAGTAAAAGTCCTTATCATATGCAATTTTGGTGTGTTTAAAATCTGAAAGTATGGGACGGGTGTTTGTCCTAGCAGTTCAGATGCTAGCTAAGTCCCCCACTTCCTGTGTTGGAGTCCCAGGATTTGATGCCTGCTTTTGGCTCCTGATCCAGCTTCCTGCTAATGCAGGCCCTGGGAGGAGAGGTGATGGCGCAAGTCAGTGGGTTCCTGCCACCCACATGAGAGACCTGAATTAGTTCCCAGCTCCCAGCTTTGGCTCCCCAGCTGTTGGGGATATCTAGGTTATGAACCACTGGATAGGACATGAATTACTGGTAATTTATTCTGTCTCTCTCACTCGCTCATTCTCTGTGTCATGCTCTGTATCTCTCTCCCTTCTCTGTCCAAATGTACAAATTTTTTAAAAAGTAAAATAAATAAGACATGAAAGTAGGAGCAGGTATTTGGCCTGGTGGTTAAGATGCCCACATTCCACTATCAGAGTGTCTGGGCTTAATTCCCCGCTCTGATGCCTGACTCCAGTGTCCTACCAATTGCACACCTTGGGAGGCAATGGTGTTGTATCAAGTGATTGAGTTCCTGCTACCCACATGGGAGACCTGGTTTGACTTCTTGGCTTCTGGCTTTGGCCCCAACCCAGCCCAGGTCATTGTGGGCATTTGGGAGTGTGATCCAGCAGTTGGGAGCTCTCTCTTAGTCTCTCCCTCTCTTTCTTTCCCTCTCCCTCTCTCTCTCTCTCTAATAAAAAATAACTTTAAAAAATTTTAATGTGAAAGTAAGTCGGGGCTAGCACTGTGGTGCCGCAGGTTAAGCCACTGTCTGCAGTGGCAGCATCCCATATGGGCACGGTTCAAGTCCTGTCTGCTCCACTTCTGATCCAGCTCTCTGCCAATGTGCCTGAGAAAGCAGCAGAGAATGACCCAAGTGCTTGGGCCCCTACACCCACGTGGGAGACCCAATGAAGCTCCTGGCTTCTGGCTTCGGTCTGGCCCAGGACTAGTCATTGCAGCCATTTGGGAAATAAACCAGCAAAATGGAAGATCTCTCTTCTCATTCCTCTTTCTCTATCTCTCCCTCACGTGCTGTAAATCTGATTTTCAAATAAGTCTGTTAAAAAAAGACTGTGTTAAAAACTTTAAAAAAAAGGAGGGGGGATACCTGTGCTCTTTTAAACTGTAAGCTTCTGAAAGAGGTTTTCTTCTCTTTGTTCAGTGCTGTTTCATTCATGATTAAGACAGTACCGGAACCTCATGGACATTCAGTAAATTTTTGTTTTATGAATGTTGTTAAATGAATAAATATGTGGAGCTTACATCTTTCAATCTGAGCCTGTGTGCTGTCTGAAATGATTAAGCAGCTCAGTTACCCAAATATTTGAATACCTGTGTTTCACGAGTTAACAGGCATCATAATCTTAATAGGCATGGAAGACTTTGTTTCTAAATATATGTAAACTATATAAAAGAAAGGGGTTTATGTCTTCCATGGTAGAAATAACCCTCTAAAATTAGAAATTATTCTCTAAAATGACAAGTTGTGATAATTTCTTTAAGCTATGACTCTGAAATACAAGTATTAAATTTGACTGCTTTGATTAACTTAATACAAATATAATTGAAGTCGTTGTTAATATTTCCTATTATGTAGCTTGGGTGATGGTTGCAGTTTTCCAACTCGCCTTGTGGGGATGGATCCAGAACAAGCTTCTGTTGCAAACCAAGATGAATTTCCCAGAAGGTGTGCTTCTTGTCCTTAAGTTTTTCAGTGTTTATTGTAAATCAAACTGTAACATGTTAGATGTACTTATATTTTAGGTAAATGTAAAAGTCATTCAGCCAGCCAACATTAACAGAAAACAAATATTCTCTTTAAATTTTTTAATGGAGGGTTAATGTGTGCATATAGGATAACCATATTTTTTTATCATCCCCAAAATATTACTTTTGAGAAAGGAAAGAGAATGTTTATCTAGTGAGTGCATTAACAGTTGAGCCAAGACAATCACATAAAACTGAAAATGTCTACTAAGAGCATCTAAACATGCTATATCTTCCTAACAGCTAGGATTTCTCCCAGCATTTTATTACATTGCTTTATATTATCAGTTACATGTTTTTAAAGAAATGAGTCATTGTACTGATCACTCTTTTATTTTAAAGTTTATCTGATAGATTCAAACTGCAATGTCAATAATAATAACATTAGAGAATATTAATTTTTTTCTTATTAATTCATCTGTCTTGGAGGAAATTTTCTCAGTATTGTCATGGCAAACAGACTTTCACAAATTCAGCAAAATAATTTAAATGAAATTTTAAAGAAGCTGGAAATAGTTCTGTCCAAGTAAAGCAGTTGAGATACATTTGTCACAGAAATAAACCATAAGGGAGGAAGGACTGTAAAGTCCAGGCTAGCCTACTAATATTGGAAGAACACAGGCCTTAGAATCTACAACCTGAGGTGTTGGGCCTTTGAGCTCTTACATTTATTACAGTTCTAAACAGGTCACTTAAACATCTGACTTCATTTTCCACCTCTAGAAACCAAGAGAATGATACCTATCTCCAAAGGTGGCTCTGAGAGTCCAGATCATATAACAAAGCACTTACACAGTAGTTGGCCCATAATGAGGACCCAACAAATATTATTCCCTCTCCCCCTCCTTTCCTTTTTCTGTTCCTTCCTTCCTGGATCTCTTAGCTAGAAAAAATAAGTCTACGCTAAATCACTGAATCATTTTTTCCCCTTAGATCTAAACTGCAGAGGTAGAAAGCAGAAAACTTGGGAAATGACAGGTAATTTTTTTGTACTGGCCACAGACATAGATCCTCACCTGTCCTCGCACTCACTTATGGCTCCTGATTAACCTGTTATGAGCATTCAGACTGGCCTCTGAAGCTTCTTTTCTTTTGTCTAATTGTTTTCATTGGCAGTGTTGAAGTGTAGATCCCTGGGTCTAGAGAGCCATTTAACGGGGGATTGTGGGCATAGTGTTCTTTGGAAGATAGTTTCTCGTAGTGCTGAGATCTCATGAGTTGCCCTCACATATTTAGGAGAAGGAATACTAATTTCCTGCTTATTAATTTATTAAGTATCTTGAATTGAGCACTAAGCTATTTACTAAACCACTTGATCCTCTTTTCAGTAGTGGCTCAAATCAACCTTTTCCTATCAAACCACTTAGTGAATCAAAAAACCGTTTGTTGGACAATGAATCTCAGTGGCTGGAGAATGGAGCTGAAGAAGGCGTCAGATCAGGTAATAGTTCTCACTTGAAAACACTGCTGCTTCTGGTTCAAGTGCAAATCAACAGATTTAATAAATGTGGAAAAATCAAAATAATGTGATACTAAAAGTTACTAAAACATGTGAAACTTTTTAATAAATATTAGATATAGGGTGTTTGTGTTCATAGGTAGCTTCTGTGGAGAAAGAAGACAGAGTGAGGTGGGTCTGATGCCCAGTGATGGGGTTTATTCTGGCAGCTGACTTTCGTGTTGCCCATCCACACGTTCTTCATCCACATGCTGAAAGTTCCTTTGGCACTGACTGTTCTGAATAATGTTTTAGTCAACATTATTCTTTAGAGGTTAGCATTTTCTTAGTTGAAAATAATTTTTGAAAAACACTGTCCTCTTGCTGCCTTAGCTAAAAAAGTATACTGAATATATTTTAACCTTTTATTGAAGACTCTTAATCATTTCACGAATCATGGATTCATGGAGTAATTGATCAAACTGAAGTGGGAGTTTTCAGGGTTTGCAGTATTGTGTAGCCGCACACTTAGCATTATATTACAGCCTAAATACATCTGAGGTCGTTCTTAATGGTAATAGTAGTAACACTGTCATCATCATCTTGCAATGCAGAAAAATGATCTGAGACATTCCATTCAATTTGTACTAACCCTAGATAATAAAGAACTTGCTATGAGAATTTGATTGTGTTGACCTTTTAGCAGCATTTAAAATGTTCTCTTAATGTATTATCTTGGGCCCTTCATTAAGATCATTAGATCCCTTGCATAGGATGAAGGCAAAAATTCATTTTGTAGACTTCTTAATTATTGCTACTTAACATGTTTAAAGCCAATGAATATCTTTATGAGGCTAAGCATCAAAACCAGGCCTTTGACCCCTGATGCTCTGTACTCACTTCTGGATTTTAGAAGATAAGTGGTAAGGACCGTAATCCTGTTTAGTGTTTTACATTGTAGTTGTTTTCACTGTAACCAGTTTTACCATTTACCCAGAAACTGAATACTTCTCTTTTTTTGTCATGTCACGGTATAATTGTGTGCTTACAGGGACAAATAACCATGTTACAGTGGCAATAGAAAATTGAGTACCTCTTGTTCATAACTAACCATTTGAATAGCAGCAAGGTAAGACAGTATAAAGGTAATTTTCTTGAACAAATGTAGTTTATGTACATATCTCATTGTCTCAAAACAATATGCCATTCTATTTTTTTAACCTTTCAGTTGTATCAACAAAAATAGGCAATACAGGAGAAACTGGAAGATGACATCTGCTAAAAGTCTCATTTTCTTACCACTTGTACAATAATGTTAGTAAATATTTGTTGGTAGATTAATGGAAAAACTAATAAATAGAGTTTAAGATGGGTGCTTGGACAATTAACTTGTTCAGCATCTTATTCATTTATTCAAGAATAAAAGGGAATTTGCCCACTATTAAAAAAATTGCATCCAGAGAAGAGTGGCTAATATTAAAGGTTTAGAAACGACCTGTGATTCGTTGATGTTACTTAGTTTGTGAAGGCTCCAGCAGCAGAGCACTGCTAACCGGAGACCACAGACGTGCGCGAGGATGACGCATTTACTGGCATGCCCATTCCTGAATGCCAGGGGTTTGCTTTCCAGAGGAATCTCATCTTGCGCCTCAGGCTGTACCTCAGGAGGGCTCGTTATCAGCAGGCAGGTCCTTACAAGACCTGTGTCCCGAGTTAGAATCGACACCTAGGACAGGATCAGTCCCTGTGGGCAGAGTGAGCTGAGTCTGAAGAGAAGCTGTAGAAGCTGAATGTGGTGACCATGAGTCAGTTTCATGCCCCTGTGAACTGTGACTGTGGTCCTCAGTCCTGGTCCTGCATTGCTTCTTAATGTAGGCGGAATATAGCACCGTGATGCTTGTGGTTGTTGAGTCTCCTCAGCTGAAACGCCTCCAACAGTTGCCATGGGAACTTCTTCAGGCCTTAACAGCAGTCTTAGAACAGTGTAGGTGGACAGCGTGGCTCCTCAAGTGAGGACTGAGTCAGCAGCCAGGGAGGACTATTTAAGAGCAAACACAGCAGGTTAAGCTGCTGCTAAGATGCCCACATCCCGTATCAGAGTGCTGGTTTGAATCCCAGCTGCAACTCTTGTAATCTAACTCCTTACGAATACATCCTGGGAGAGAGCAGATGATGGCTTACATGCTTTGGCCACCGCCACCCACATGGAGACCTGGATAGAGTTCTGGGCTCCTGGCCGTTGTGATATTTGCAGAGAGGACCAGCAGATGGAAGATCTATCTCTCTGCCCCTCTTCTTTCTCTCACTCTCTCTCATTCTCACTGTGTCTTCAAGTAGATGAAAAAATAAACATTAAAAAAAAAAAACACCCCTATTAAAATACTCTTGTAGATGCTTCAGGGAAAGAAGAAAGTCAGTGATATCCCCTTAATGCTTTCAAATTATTTATTATTATCTTCATAGTATTAAAGAGCATATTTCCTGTCTTATTCTATTAGCAACTTTATACTTTAGCCCACAAAACCATTTAATATTTTGAGAAATAAAAACTTAAGTTTTAATCAGTAATTGTTTTTATTTTTATAGGTATTTAAACACATTGTGGACTATTTTCAATTTTATTTGCAAGAAAATGATCAATGGGATGAGATAATTGAAGTATAACAGAAGATATATTTTTAAAAAAGGAAGCCTTTGTACAGTTCGCTGGATCTACAGAAGCCCTTCTCCAGAGCAGAACGATGCCTTAATCCTAAGTGTCCATTTGTGCAGCACACTCACAGCGACAGAAGTGACTTAATTTTTACTTTGGAAATAACGCTTACCTGTATGAGATGCTATAATATGAGCTATCACCACGTGTTAACATGGCATACTTACTTTCCTGATACCTGAGTTACATTATTAGAGTTGTTTCCTAGTATCCATATACATTTTCACTCCTAAAACACAAGGTAAAAACTTAAGTACTTCTAGGGCAGATGGTGGCGGAGAGTGAATAATATCAAAATTACTGTTGCTTGTACTGTATAAGGAAAAAACTTTTTTTTAATTGGGTATTTGCTAATTTATAATTACTGTTTTATACTTTTCAACATTTTTAATAAAGTTTTTTTATTTTTGGCTATAAAATAACAGAAGGATTCATATACCTAAATGTAATAATTTAGAACATAGAACATATTGGTATAATTGACTTAGTTAAGAGCATTCATGTAACCATGCAATGTTTTAGTGTGTGCCTAAGACTTAAAGAAAACTTGAAAGTGTAAGAAATATTTTGGAACCCCTCTGCTTTTTAATTATTTTTGGTTGAACTTTCAGGAGTATTTGTATGGGCAGGGAACAACAAAGGCACATGTGCTATAGGGATATTGGACACAATGTGAACAGGTGGAAATGGCTAGAAGAGAAGCCAAGGGAAAGATAGGAGGTATATTGTAAGCTGTTAAGAAATATTTTCAATCCTAAAGTTATTTAGAATAAAGCACGCTATGGAGATGACTTTCAAATTTCAATTTAAGTAATAACAAAAAATTATTTTGAAAATTTTTACAGTAATCTTTTAACAGCTTAACAGTGACTTGGGATGCAACTTGAGCTAGGGAAAAAACTATTTAGAATAATATGATCAGGAATGTTACTTGTCCTTTATACTGTTTCTCTTTCTCTCTCTCTGTCTCACTCACACACACACATACATACACATAACAATTCACTGCTTCCAGTGGGTGGGTAAGGAGAAATCTTACCAGCATCTCTAACTATTAAGGGTTAGTTTCCTTCTTGTAAAATCAGATTACAGGGGCCAAGGGGCTCTGGAATGAGTTGGACTGGATGACTCCTAACATGCTGTGATACCTAATTTTGCAAAATAACCTCACTTTTCATTCACCTAACAAACATCCTTGAAGTACTATCCATATGTTAAACAACATACTAGGGGACAGCTCTGTAATTTCCTTATGTAGCTTAAACTTTATAATTGATACTCTGGGTATAAAATTTGTAGAATTTATTTTATTTCCATTGGCTAATCTATTATTAGGTTTTCTAAAAGTTATTTTTCCCCCTTTGAACTGAAGGTATGTGTTAGCCTTGAAAACCTAGTTTAGGGTCTGATACTATGGATTCTCTCACCTTCGTTTCTTTAGTGTGAATCTTGATTCTAGAAGAAACTCAGAATGAGTGAAGAGATAGCAATTTCCAACCAAAATGTAAATTCAGTTTGGCAGTCTGTAAGTTACAAGGACACAGTAAATGTCTATAAACAGATTTGACTACGTACAGAAACACCTGGTACTTTTTGTGAGTATTGTTACATTTAGATCAAAGAGTTTGCATGTACAGCTAACAACTGAGGAAACTTAACTTTCTCCTTTAACCTATTCAGGCACCTTTATGGTATTAGAATCTTTCATGATTCTTTTCATTTGTTATTTAACATCATTTTTAATAGTACAGTTAAAACCTTTTCAGAAATGTTCAATGAAGCACTCTTATTTTAGTTACCTTTGATTTAATCTACAGCCAATATTTTGCTGCATTCTTAATAATATTTAGCTAAATTTATTCATAATGACCGTTTATCAAGGGCCTACAAATGGTATGGGGATCAGGGAAAGGCTGCCTCTTTGGTATTTCAACTGGTATTGATTATTGCTCTCAACTATTTGGTGGGAAAAGGTCCAAATGAAACCCTGCCAAAATTTATAATTGCTATCTTTGGTCTTCAAAAACTTGAACATTGGTGACAATACTCAAGGAAAATGAAGTTGAATTTCAGGTCTAGCCATTGCCATTAAAAAAAAAATTACACAAGAGACTTAGTATACCTGGGTACAGACTTACTTGAATACTCAGTACCTGAGGCATCAGACCAATATCACTATGCCAAACCAAAGAGCAGCTGTAGTGTATTAGGTATTAAAAATGAACATGTTTACAAAGTTAGGTTTCATCTTTACATAAGGGTGATTTTTTTAAAACTTTTTACATATGTAGCTATAAATGAGTTTGACTCTAAGGTTAGTTTAAATCAAATATTCAATGTTTACTTGAACTTCTGTTAGAAAGCAAATTTTGACAATGTTTACAGGATTGTTTAAAGATTATCTGACATGTGAGATTGCCATTCAGTTATCTTTAAAGCAAATGTATTTAAGGGCTTAGTGTTAGGACCTGCCTGTTTGGGGCACTGAATAGACAGTAACTTAAAAATGTATTTCGCTTATGTTGTTCTCAGACTGGCACTGCTATCAATGGGAAGTATTTTTAACTAAACTGTTATTAAGAAATTAATCATATTTTTGCATTTCAGCCAAAATAAAGACCATATCTAATAATCAGTTAGATACAAGTAATATGTAAATCTGAAATCCATATATTTCATATTATCTGCACTGTATTTTCCAGTTTAAATTTAAAATACAATATAGAAACAGAAAGATTCATATTTTTCTAATCACTTCACTCTGTTATTTTGTTGGATTACATAATGAAGCAAGGAATTGTATTTGTATTAAAAGATTAAGAAAGCTATTAGTTGTTTATTATATACGTGCATGGTTTCAGAGGAGTCCATGCCCATTTAAAAGAAAGATGGACAATATTTTAAAGGGAACTTTAATATGCTTTTATATAAACAAATTTGAAATACGGTTTACTTTGGTTGTCTTTACTTACCAAGTACCACCAGCTTGTTTTTCTCATTTGTGTAATCGTCAACCATGACTTGATGTTAACTCTGCTTTGTCTTTTGGATGACCTAACCTATATTAACATGTATGCAAAACATTTTCAACCTTACTTCAAAAATCATAATTGATCACTTTATTAATAAATAAAGGTAAAGCCTTGTATTTGAACCATTTTTGTTCTTGTTATAAAGAATGAATTACTTTTGATCAGCGTGGAAATCTGGTAAAATAGTGTTCAGTTAGAGCAAGCAATTGGCTAATAATCTGGGGGAACCCACCTCTCCAGCAGGTAACATTTCAGTCAACGAAATTGCACTTTAGTTAAGTTTATTCAAAACCTAAAGAGTTTAGCCTTCACTGCATATAGTTTAATTTCAAAAGTCACTTTAGGATCTTGAGTCACTATGAAGTGTTTGAGTTGTGGTTGCTAAAATGCTGAGTAACAGATTTTATCTTGTATAGAATTATTTTATGGCATCTCTGTGCCCAGTTCCCTTTCAGAGGGGTACAGTTGTGTTAGTGAAGCTGCTGAATATGGAAGGCTTGAGGTTGAGCTGTGATTCTCACTGTTCAGGCTAGTAATATTTCACAATATTTGCAAGAACCAGGAGAGGTTATAGAGATGAAGCAACCTTCTCCCCGACAAAACCTACTCCCCAAAAGAGTAGAACAGATGACATCACATTGGCCTCAGCTTTTGTCATTTTTTATAGGCTGGTTTTTTTTTTTTTTTTTTTTTTTTTTTTTGACAGGCAGAGTGGACAGTGAGAGAGAGAGACAGAGAGAAAGGTCTTCCTTTGCCATTGGTTCACCCTCCAATGGCCGCCGCGGTTGGCGCGCTGCAGCCGGCGCACCGCGCTGATCCGATGGCAGGAGCCAGGAGCCAGGTGCTTTTCCTGGTCTCCCATGGGGTGCAGGGCCCAAGCACCTGGGCCATCCTCCACTGCACTCCCTGGCCACAGCAGAGGGCTGGCCTGGAAGAGGGGCAACCGGGACAGAATCCGGAGCCCCTACCGGGACTAGAACCCGGTGTGCCGGCGCCGCTAGGCGGAGGATTAGCCTAGTGAGCCGCGGCGCCGGCCCTTATAGGCTGGTTTTTTGAGAATCACTCTGGCAGAGTAAAATCATGTTGGCCTCTTTTTTTTTTTTTTTATGTTAATATGAAGAGTGATTCAAGAAGGAGAAAGAGAGATCTCCCATCCACTAGTTCACTCCCCAAATTCCTGCAACAGCTGGAGCTGGGCCAGGCCAAAATCAGCATCTGGGAACTCCATTCAGGTCTTCCACACAGGTGGCAGGAACCCAAGTACTAGGGCCCATCCTCTGCTGCCTCCCAGGGTGCATATTAGCAGGAAGCTGAAACTGGAAGTGGAGCTGGGACATGAAGCCAGGCGCTCTGATGTGGCATGAGAGCATCTCAAGCAGTATCTTAATCCCTTCACTCTGCCTGCCCCTTGAGTGATATTTCTTCTCTGTAATTCCTCACATACTTCTCATCAAGACTGCCTCCTCCCTTCTCATCTTCCACATAAGCTAATTATTTTCATCCAGCTTTCCAACTCCCCAGTAGGCTTCTATCCTACTTCACATGACCCCAAGCCAAGTTACCACTTATGCTGCCTAGAGCGTTGTATTTGTTTATTTTATTTTACAATATATTCATTATGCACACTTTATAGCTAACTCACTAGATTATAAATTCTAGAGGACTGTTTTAGTCATTAACCCCACAAAGTGAACAATGAAGATGAAAAAAAATGTAATGAATTTCACATCCATTAGATTTTTTTCCTGTGATGTTTGCCCAAGTTACCATTAAAGCTAAGTGGGCATCAGAGCCTACAGAATCCCCTGAAATTTGAAAAAGAATAGTCACACTCCCATTCTGATGGTGGGCTACGCTGGTGTATTGCAGTCTCTGGAGAGCAGTTTGGCGGTATAGCTCAGGCTTTCAGATACTGCCCATATCCTTTGACCTAGTAGTTTTGCATTTAGGAAAATTGTGTGAATTTGCAGTACATGAGTATTCAGCAAACCTTCAAGAAGTTTGGAAAAATGAAAATATATTTGTCCATGCATAGTTCTATGCACCTTCCATGAACTTCTGGCAGGCCCTCTCATGCATGGATTTTTTTTTAATTATAAACTTCTTTCAACTCCATTTTTCTTTTCTTTTTTTTTTTTTTTTTTTTGGGACAGGCAGAGTGGACAGTGAGAGAGAGAGACAGAGAGAAATGTCTTCCTTTTCTGTTGATTCACCCCCTAATGGCCGCTGCGGCCGGCGCGCTGCGCTGATCCGAAGGCAGGAGCCAGGTGCTTCTCCTGGTCTCCCATGGGGTGCAGGGCCCAAGCACTTGGGCCATCCTCCACTGCACTCCCGGGCCACAGCAGAGAGCTGGACTGGAAGAGGAGCAACGGGGACAGAATCCGGCGCCCCGACCGGGACTAGAACCCAGTGTGCCGGCACCGCAGGATTAGCCTAGTGAGCTGTGGCGCCGGCCCATGATCTTTTTAAAGTACCCTCTTATAAGATTATTCATTGCAGTGTAGGAGTACTGTTTGAAAAAACCAAAGTTTGGAAACAACCTTTTGCCCCACCTTCACTTATGGCTGGCATATGCTGTGATGTATCTGAAAGGATACACCATCAACTAATAGGGTTGCCTTCAGAGAGGAAAATTGAGTAAGTAATTGATTCTATTTTGCTGTATTTTTTATGCAATTTTTCCTACCAGGTGCATGTATTTTCAAGAAGAAAAATTGTTCCTTAGACCTTCTGTATCCAATGGAGAAAGGAGGTTGTTTGATATAGGATGCTTGGCCAGTGGGCTAGCCATGTGGGAAAGAAGTTAAACCTACCTCTATCCTTCACATCATACGTTAAAAAAAAAAAATCCAGCTGGCTCGTGGACTTAAATACTAAGAAATACAGAAAGGTATGGGACAGGGAAGTATTTAGAAGCAATAATAATGCTGGTAATGATAAAAGGTGAACATCACATAAAAATTTTAAAAACAAATTCACAAAGGAATTAATAAGTCCTCAATAACACAACATATGAAAATAATCAAGTGAAAACTGTGATAAGATTATATTTTGATTAGTATAATTGCTGAGGATATGGACAAGAAAACATTTTTGTGGGAGTATAAAATGATAACTCTACTAAAAGCATTTTGGCAATCACTCAGGAATTGATACAGCAATACACATAGGGTCCTTTTTAAAATCAGTAAATAAGGACACCCAATGTCCATCAATAGAAAATGGCTTAAATTCTTTTATTTAATTCCAGAGCCCACCATGAAGCCATTTAAAAATTCATAAAAATCAAAATTTTCTCCATGGTAAAAGATCTAGAAATACGAAATTGCAGAAATCTACGTATATAGTATGATCCCACCTGGAACTGACAATGCCAAGCAGTGTACTTGTGTGTTCAAATGTGACCCATTGATTGAGCACCATGCCAGAGGATGGGTGAGTGGTGGGGACAGAACCATCGCTGTGCTGTCCCAAGTTATGTCCATGTGTGGGACCCACCTGGGGGACATAGGGAAACCCCAGGACACTGCCTCTGAAGGGGTCAAAAGGTACTTGGGCAGCCATTGCCGGAGCCCAAGACCACTGTAGGGCTCTGGGCTTGTTTGATGTAGGAAGTGAGAAATGTTGGCTTACGATTTGCTTCATTTAGCCACCCAAAGTGACAAGCATTTACGTGGAGGATTTCCCAATTATACGCCTGTGCATATGCTATGAACTCACTATTGACAGCTTTTCCCTCAATTGTTAAAATAAACTTAAAATCTGGTGGCAGTTTGCCCTTTTGTCTTTTTAAGATGAAATGTTCTTTCTCCCTCCCACTATACTGTAGACTATAAACTTTATTATAGACTGCCTTTCTTTATGGACTGTGCTGATAATGTGAACTTGTACTAATAAAATACTAGTGCTTTCAGGTTTCGACATGGGACGTTTTCATGATTCATGACAATACAAAGCTGTGTGTTAGAGCTCAGTCGTATAAAAAAAAGTGTATACCCACATCCTGCACTCTGATTTTGTGATTGTAAGTGAGTGTGGTTTATTATCTAATTCTTTTTCAGCTTCCTGTTGAGCATGTATTACTACTAAAATCTGAGTGGAGTCAGCACTGTGGTACAGCAGGTTATGCTGTTGATTGCAATGCCGGCATGCCATCTCAGAGTGCTGATTCAAGTCCGGGCTGCTCCACTTTCTGTCTGCCACCGTGTACAGAGTAGCATATAGTTCCTGGCCCCTGACCATTGCTAGCATTTGGAAAGTGAACCATTGGTTGGAAATCTCATTCAAATAAGTCTTTTAAAAAATTAAAATTTGAGGAGTAAAACCTGAAAGCGTTGGAAGATCACACATATGCTCGGAAAAAGGAGAGTAGTAAGCGGAATACTAGAAAGATTATTCATTTTCCTTAGTGTGTTGTTACATATTTTACAACTCTATATTTTAATATATGTAAACACAAGGCCGGCACCACAGCTCACTAGGCTAATCCTCCGCCTTGCGGCGCCGGCACACCGGGTTCTAGTCCCAGTCGGGGCGCCGGATTCTGTCCCGGTTGCCCCTCTTCCAGGCCAGCTCTCTGCTGTGGCCACGGAGTGCAGTGGAGGATGGCCCAAGTGCTTGGGCCCTGCATCCCATGGGAGACCAGGATAAGTACCTGGCTCCTGCCATCGGATCAGCGTGGTGCGCCGGCTGCAGTGCGCTGGCTGCGGCGGCCATTGGAGGGTGAACCAACGGCAAAAGGAAGACCTTTCTCTCTGTCTCTCTCTCTCACTGTCCACTCTGCCTGTCAAAAAACAAACAAACAAACAAATATATATATATATATGTAAACACAAAACCCAGACTAGAAGTAAAAAGAGGAGCCAGCATTGTGGTTCAATGGGTTAAGCCACCACCTGTGACACCAGAGTCCTCCATGAGCACCAGTTCAAATCCCAGATTCTCCACTTCAGATCCAGCCCCCTGCTAATGTGCCTGGGAAAGCAGCAGAAGATGGCCCAAGCGCTTGGGCTCCTGCACCCAAGTGGGAGACCTGGAAGAAGCTCCTGGCTACTGGCTTCAGATCAGCGCAGCGCCGACCATTGCAACCATCTGGGGAGTGAACCAGCAGATGGAAGACCTTTCTCTCTGTCTCCCTCTCTCTCTGTAACTCCACCTCTCAAATATATAAGTAAAATCTTTAAAAAAAAAAAGCAGCAGAATAAAATGTAATATCCTATGGGGACCAGTTTTGTGATTAACACCAGCATCCCATATGGATACTGGTCCAAGTTCTGGTTGCCCCACTTCCAACTCAGCTCCTGCTGATGCACCTGGGAGCAGCAGAGGATGGCCCAAAGTGCTTGGGCCCCTCATCCACGTGGGAGACCCGGAAGAAGCTCCTAACTCCTGGGTTTGGTCTGGCCCAGCCCTGGCCATTACAGTCATCTAGGAAGTGAACCAATGGATGGAAGATTCTTTCTCTTTCTCTAAATTTGCCTTTCAAATAAAAAAAAAAAAAAGTAATATCCTAGCTTTTAAAATGTTAGACACAAACATATGTATAAAATTTTTATATGCATAGTAAAGTATCTAAAAGGCCAGATGATAATTTTTTTAAGATTTATTTATTTATTTGAAAGGCAGAGTTACAGAGAGGCAGCGAGAGAGAGAGAGAGAGAGAGAGAGAGAGAGAGAGAGAGAGGTCTTCCATCTGCTGGTTGACTCCCCAAATGGCCACAACGGCGAGACCTGGGTTGATCCGAAGTCAGGAGCAAGGAGCTTCTTCCGGGTCTCCCACGTGGGTGCAGAGACCCAAGGACTTTGGGCATCTTCCACTGCTTCTGCCTTTCCAGGCCATAGCAGACAGCTGGATTGGAAGTAAAGCAGCTAGGACTCGAACCAGCGCCCATATGGGATGCCAGCACCGCAGGCAGTGGCTTTACCTGCTACACCACAGTGCCGGCCCCACCTCTACCATTTTCAATGACAAAAATTTTTAACATAGGACAGTCAGTAAAAAAGTGTAAGATAAGGAATCAGTGGTGGGGCCAGCGCTGTGGCTTAGTAGGTTAAACATCCTCTTGCAGTGCCAGCATTCCATATGGCACGAGTTCAAGTCCCAGCTGCTCCACTTCTGATCCAGCTCCCCACTAATGGCCTAGCAAAGCAGTGGAAGATGGCCCAAGTCCTTAGGTTCCTGCATCCACGTGGGAAACCCGGAAAAAGTTCCTGGCTTTGGACTCGCCCATCCCCAGTCATTGCAGCCATTTGGGGAGTGAACCAGCAGATGGAAGACCTCTCTCTTTCCTCTTCTCACTAACTCTGCCTTTCAAATAAATAATAAATCTTAAAAAAAAAAATCAGTGGTTGACGTTTTTGGCTTGAACAATCAGGGTGAATAAAATGTGAAGTCACACAATGGAGAACACCAGTAAGAACAGTTTTTTGGATAGAATAGAGTTTGAGGGACTGGCATTGTAGCGCAATGGGTTCAGCTGCCACCTGCAATGCCAGCATCCCACAGAGGCACTGGTTTGAGTCCTGGCTGCTCTACTTCTGACCCAGCTCCCCGCCAATGCACCTGGGGAAGCAGCCCAAGATGGATCAGGTCCTTGTGTCCCTGCACCCACATGGGAGACCCAAATGAATCTCCTGACTCCTGGCTTCTGCTTGGCCCAGCCCTAGCCACTGCTGCCATTTGGGGAGTGAACCAAAAGGTGTAAGATCTCTCTTGTGACTCTGCCTTTAGAATAAATGAAATAATTTTTTTTTTTTTTTTGACAGAGTGGATAGTGAGAGAGAGACAGAGAGAAAGGTCTTCCTTTTCCGTTGGTTCACCCCTCAATGGCCGCTGCGGCCAGCGCACCGCGCTGATCCGAAGCCAGGAGCGGAGCCAGGTGCTTCTCATGGTCTCCCATGGGGTGCAGGGCCCAAGCACTTGGGCCATCCTCCACTGCACTCCCGGGCCACACAGAGAGCTGGACAGAAGAGGAGTGACGGGACAGAATCTGGCGCCCCGACCGGGACTAGAACCCGGTGTGCTGGAGCCACAGGCTGAGGATTAGCCTAGTGAGCTGCGGCACCGGCCAAATGAAATAAATTTTTTAAAAAAAGTTTAGAGATTGGCACTGTGGTATAGCGAGTAAAGCTGCTGCCTGCAGTGCTGGCATCCCATTTGGGTGCTTGTTCAAGTCCCAGCTGCACCTCTTCTGATCCAGCTCCCTGCTACGGCCTGGGAAAGCAGTAGAAGGTGACCCAAGTGCTTGGGCTCCTGAACCCGGGTGGGAGACCCGAAGAAGCTCCTGGCTCCTGGCTTCGGGTTGATCCAGCTCCAGCCAATGCAGCCATCTGGGCCATGAACCAGTGGATGGAAGATTTCTCTTTCCCTCTGCCTCTGCTTCTGTCTTTCAAATAAATATTTTAAAAAGAGAGTTTGATCTGGGGCTGCTGTTGTGGCACAGTGAGATAAGCTGCCACACGCAATGCTGGCATCCCATATAGAGTGCTGGTTCAAGTCCCAGATACTCCACTTCCAATCCAGCTCCATGCTAATGTGCCTAGGAAAGCAGCAGAGGATGGACCAAGTGCTTGGGCCCCTGCCACCAACATGTGAGATCTGGATGGAGTTCTAGGTTCCTGGCTTTGGCCTGGCCCAGCCCCAACTGTTGCAGCCATTTGGGGAGTCAACCAACAGATGGAAGATCTCTCTGTAACTCTTTCAAATATAAAAATAAATAATACATCTGAAAAAAGACAAAGGCCTTTAAGAAGAAAGTTTTTTCTGAATATGTCTTTAAAAAATACATTTATTTATTTATTTGAAAGGCAGAGTTACAGAAAGAAAAGAGAGAGAAAGAGATATCTTCCATCCGCTGGTTCACTTCCCAAATGGCTGCAATGGCCAGGCCTGAGCCAGACAGAAGCCAGGAGCCAGGAGCATCCTCCAGGTCTCCCACATGGGTGCCAGGGCCCAAGCACTTGGGCCGCCATCTGCTGCTTTTCCAAGAGCCCTAGGAAGTGGAACAGCTGGAACTCAAACCAATCCTGATATGGGAAACCTGTTGTGCCACAGTGCAGGCTCCTGTTCTGAACATTTCAATGTTGGGCTCCACCATTAGTAGACAAAGTGCTTCAGATCTAAAGTCATCTGGTGTGAAAATCTAACCCCAAGTGGGGCTGGTGCTGTGGTACAGTTGGCTGAGCCTCCACCTGCTACAATGGCATCCCAAATGGGCGCCAGTTCATGTCCCAGCTGCTCTCTTCCAATCCACCTCTCTGCTTATGGCCTGGGAAGGCAGTGGAGGGTGGCATGAGTACTTGGGCCCCTATGCCTCCATGGAAGGAAGACCCAGAAGAAGCTCCCAGCTCCTGGCTTTGGATTGGCTTAGCTCCAGCCATTGTGGCCATTTGAGGAGTGAACCAGTGGATGGAAGACCTCTCTGTCTCTCCCTCCCTCTGTCTGTAACTCTGTCTCAAATAAATAATCTTAAAAAAAAATCCCTAGCAAGACTGACCAATAAGCAAGAAGACATAACTTACAAATATAGTAATGAGGGACTGGCACTGTGGCATAGTGGGTGAAGCCAGAGCCTGCAGTGCCAGCATCCCATATGTGTGCCAGTTCAAGTCCTGGCTGCTCCACTTCCAATCCAGCTCTCTGCTATGGCCTAGGAAAGCAGCAGATGGCCTGAGTGCTTGGGCCCCTGCAACCATGTGGGAGACCTGGAAGAAGCCCCGGCTCCTGGCTCCAGATCAGCACAGCTCCATCCATTGTGGCCATTTGGGAAGTGAACCAGCGGATGGAAGACCTCTCCTCACCCCCCTCTCTCCCTGCCTCTCTGTAACTGTACCTTTCAAATAAATAAATAAATAAATCTTTAAGAAAAAAAAAACAAACAGTAATGAACAAGATTATCACTACAGAGCCTACTGAAATCAAGAGAATGTTATAAGCAACATTATGCTAATACATATGACATATTAGAAAACACAACGTACCGAACTGGCACACAGGAAAATCTGAGTAGCAAAGAAAGTAGATTTGTAATCACAAACTTCCCCACAACTCCCAGCTCCAGAAAAAGATGGAAGAAGCACATCTTCCTATTTTCCCCACCAAGTACAAGTACATTGTATACAAAGCAAACAAGAAGCATATGCAAGGTGGAGAAGGCTGACCAGTCAGGAACCTCCAGCCAAAGGAATGACATAACAGTTGGTTTCCTTTTTTGTGTCCTGTCTCCAGAGTTGTGAAAACGTCAGTGGAGAAGACACAATAAGCCCCATGGAGAAAACTGCTTTCTGTAACCACAGGATCAAGAAAGGAACAATTGAGCAAGACAGAAAACATTTATACAATAACCACCCTACTGACCCAAACAGCGCAAACAGCACAAACATGCTCACACACACACACACCCCTCCCCGACATCAAAGCAGAGTGAGGAGCCTGCATTTCTGCTCTCCTACAGCTGTAATGAGGCGCTGCCCCTGTGCCATCCTGCTCGGGTCGTGTCCTAGTCTGTGTTGCTGTAAGGAAAGACCACAGACTGGGTGCTATTTCCCACAGTGCTGGAAGCCTGGACGTCCAAGATCAAGGTGCTGGCACTGGAGTATAATGAGGGTTGCTCTGCTTCCCAGATGGTGAATTTTGTTGCATCCTCGCATGGCAGAAGGAAGGGAGTGAGCCCACTCTGGCAAACCGTTTTTCTAAGGGCCCTAATCCATTCAAAGGGAAGAGCCCTCATGACTTAATCCATTCCATCTCGTGATACCACCATGATGATTTTCAACATGGATATTGGAGAGAAGACCATCATTCAAACCATAGCAAGTGGTGAGAGAGAGAGAGAAAGAGGGAGGAAATCTCCTATCCATTTGGTTCATTCCCCAAAAGCTTGCCACAGTAGTTTAGGCCAGGCCAGGGTTTCAATCTATACGTCCCACGTGGGTGGCAGAGACTCAGCAACTTGAATGATTACCTGCTGCCTCCCAGGGTGTATATTGGCAGGAAGCTGGAATCAGGAGCCTGGCCAGGACTTGAACCTAGGCGCTCCAATACCAGGTATCTCAAGTGGCACCTTAACTGCTATGCCAAGCACTTACCCCATGTCTTCCTTATTCTAACAGTGCTTCTCACAAAGCAGATGTTCTTAATTTTCATGAAGTCTAATTTCTCCTATTTCATTTTGAATCATTTTAGTTCATATGTAAGAAATTTTTCCTAAATGAAGGTCACAGAATTTTTCCTTTTTAAAATGCTATTCTTAGTTTTGTTTTCTAATTTTTTAAAAGATTTATTTGAAAGGCAGTATTCAGAAAGACGGAGAAGGAGAGGGGGAGAGAGAGAGATCTTCCAATCACTGGTTTTCTCCCCAAAAAGCTACAATGGCCGGAGCTGCAGCAGTCTGAAACCAGGAGCCAGGAGCTTCCTTCAGGTCTCCCATACCGGTGCAGGGGCCCAAGGATTTGGGCCATTTTCCTGCTTTCCCAGGCCACAGCAGAGCTGGACCAGAAGTGGAGCAGCTGAGACTCAAACATCCATATGAGATGCCAGCACTGCAGGCAGCAGCTTTACATGCTATGCCACAGCTCCGGCCCCATCCTTCATGTTTTTCATGCCACTAATTAAATGCTTTCAATGGCTCGACTACTTACATGATAAAATTCTCTAAGCAATCATAAGGTTGGTCTGAAATTCCTACTACTTATCTGCTCAACATGCTAACTAAATTTCCTCAAAGATCACCTCTTCTGAAGCTTTTCCTGACTGCTTAGGCAAGGCTGAAAATGCCCTTTCCCCTGGACTCGACAGCTGAACAGAGCCCAGAGAGCTCCACTAGGGCAATAAACAAGTAGCGTTCACAATGCAGGTGTGGCACAGGTCATACAAATGCTTCTCAGGGCACAATGGGGTTACATTCAGATAAACCCACTACAAATTAAAAGTATCAAAAAAGGGAGCCGGCAATGTGGCTCAGTGGGTTAGGCCACAGCTTGGGAAGTCCTCATCCTGTATGGGAGTGCCTGGTTCAAATCCCAGGTACTCCACTTGCAATCAAGCTTCTTGCAGAGGCACCTGGGAAGCAGCAGCTGATGGCCCCCATGAGGGAGACCTGGATGGAGTTCCTGACTCCCAGCTTTGGCCTGGCCCAGCCCCAGCTATTGCAGGCATTTTGGGGATGAAATCTCCCTTTTCCTGCCTTTCAAACAAATTTTTTTTAAGACAGTATTGTGAATGGAAAATACATTTACTGCACCTAGCACTGTTTATCCTAGTTTAGTCGCCCGGCACGCGGTACTGTCAGCTGTTTTCCCTGTGAATGTGGGGCTGGCGAGGAGCTGCAGCTGCTCCCACTGCCCAGCATTGCATGAGAGCATTTTGTGGCATACCACCGGCCCAAGGAAAAAAATCAAAATTCAAAATATAGTTTCTACTCAATGTGCATTGCTTTTGCTCCCCTGTAAAGTGGGAATAGGCTAAGCTGTCTGTATCTTATTACTTGTGTGATTACGAACAGCTCTGAATGGCAACAGGCCTCTCGATGTTGGTGAAAAGATTAATATCTCTATGACAGCTATGACGGTTAACAGTTGTGGTATCTGAAGGAGAAAAGTTAAACTTCTCAATAGAAGTGCCTTGGCTAAAAAGTGACCAGTAACAAAGCTGGTCTTTATTTCCAGCACCTAGTCTGCTATTTTAAAATGAACATAGTCTTTGGACACTCTTAGTCCAGAAGTGTGCCTTTACCTGTGTGAAACGGGAATGCCGCTGACATTTCTGAGCTGCGGTTTTACACCTATATAGTGGGGACATCTATTTCACAAGATTGTTTTATTTTTCATTTTTTTACAATTGTTTGAAAAAATTTTTTTTCTTATGGTTGTTTTCCATTTCTTTTTTTTTTTTTTTTTTTTTTGACAGGCAGAGTGGACAGTGAGAGAGAGAGAGACAGAGAGAAAGGTCTTCCTTTGCCGTTGGTTCACCCTCCAATGGCCACCGCGGCCGGCGCGCTGCGGCCGGCGCGCTGCGGCCGGCGCACCGCGCTGATCCGATGGCAGGAGCCAGGAGCCAGGTGCTTTTTCCTGGTCTCCCATGGGGTGCAGGGCCCAAGCACCTGGGCCATCCTCCACTGCACTCCCTGGCCACAGCAGAGGGCTGGCCTGGAAGAGGGGCAACCGGGACAGAATCCGGCGCCCCGACCGGGACTAGAACCCGGTGTGCCGGCGCCGCTAGGCAGAGGATTAGCCTAGTGAGCCGCGGCGCCGGCCTGTTTTCCATTTCTTAAGAACCAAAGTTTCCTTCTGTCATCCTTTGTCTTCTCAAATGTCTTCTGCGATTCACGTTATCCAGCAGCATTTTTCCGACTCTAAAGTCAAAGGTTTCTATACAGAGATCAGAGCGAAGAAGTGGCAGCTGCCTTTAAGCAGGTCCCCGAGCCTCCTTCCTTCACCATTTTCCTAAACAGTATCAGCTGTCACTACTTCTAGGCTTGAAAATAAAAGTTCAGACATATTAAATATCACATATGTATGAGACATTTAATGAACAATGAAAAGCATTTAACTATATACATTAAGTATTTATATACCAACAAGAATACGACACACCATTGATCTTTCAACTTGGTTAAACAATCATGAAACACTTGGGCACTCAGTTGCAATGAATTCTTAAAAATCGAGTTTTTGGGGCCAGTGCTGTGGCGTAGCAGGTAAAGCCACCGCCTGCAGTGCCAGCTGCTCCACTTCCATTCCAGCTCTCTGTTATGGCGTGGGAAAGCAGTGGAGGATGGTCTAAGTCCTTGGGCCCCTGCACCTCTGTGGGAGACGCGGAAGCTCCCGGCTCCTGATCAGCCCAACTCCAGCCATTTCAGCCATTTGGGAAGTAAACCAGCAGATGGAAGACCTTTTCTCTGTCTGTAACTCTGCCTCTCAAATAAAGAAATACAATCTTAAAAAGCAAAAAAAAATAAAAAAAGTAAATCACCTTGTGGGGAGCAGCTCGGACTAGACTAAGTTACTGGAATTAAGACTTATTCTATGCATCTGCTCTCCTCTGTGGGGAGCAGCTCGGACTAGACTAAGTTACTGGAATTAAGACTTATTCTATGCATCTGCTCTCCCACAATATGGCGCTGGGAGAGAAGTAAACAGCTTCCGCACAGCTGCCTCCAGTTCAACCAATAAACTGTAGGACCTGCTCCTGATTGGAGAGCATCGTACTCGGCGTGTGGGCAGCCGAGTTGGGATTGGCAGAGGAGGACTATAAAGGAGGAGAGAGACGGCATGCACCAGGAACATCTATGGGGAACATCTAGCTGAAGGAACACCTGTGCAGCCCCCCGAGACGAGCCGGCCGGCGGTGTGCCGTTCCCCTGCGGAAGTGGGGAATGCGGCCAGGGGGAACTGCCCTTCCACGGAGGTGGAAGGGATAGTAGCCAACCCGGGAAGAACCAGCAGCAAACCCGGGGAGGGCCGAGCAGACGAAAGAACAGCGCAGGGTCCTGTGTCGTTCCTCCACGAAGACGGGGAGCGACATAAAGGTGCCGTGACTCGGATATGAAGCCTAGGCAGGGCTTAGTGTCGTTCCTCCACGAAGAGGGGGAGCGACATCACCTAACAAAATATGGTATTTTTGTTACTAATCACAAATGAGATTAGTACTCACATTATTAGTCTTGGGGTTTGTGCTACCTTTTTGGAAAGCCATTTAGAGTTAGAAATTTAAATAGTTTTTAAATTCTATTTATCTATAATCTCAGTATCTTCAAAAAGTGAATGTATATAAGAATACTAAAAGAAAAAACATATAAAGATTTCATTAATGGGTAATGGAATTGAACAAATTTTTTCTCCTGTGTATCTTGCTAATTTTCTATTAATGTATATATAAAAAATAAGTAGTTGTATGTATAGTAAGATTCCTGTATTACATAGCAATCGCACTCCAAGTCCCTAATTACTGAGTGTGACTTTGGACAGGCTTGTTTACTGTTCTCTCTCCTACAGAATAGTCATGTGGCAGGAATGTGCCTTAGCAGTTAAGACACCAGTGTCCCATATCACAGTACCTAGTTCAATTCCAAATTCCTGACTCTTGCTTCCGGCTGTAGCAAACTAAAGTTGTTGGGTCCCTGCCACATACATGAAAGGTGCAGAACTGGATTATATTCCCAGCCCCAGGATTAGCCTGGCCCAGTCCCAGCTGTTGCAGGAATTTGGAGAGTGAACCAGAAGGTGGAGCTCTGCTCCTCAAAAATCTGTTACAAATAAAAAAAAAAAAAAAAAGAGTACCAATGAATACAACATGTTCCCTATTTGGGAACAAAGTGCTTAACTATTTTTATTACATTCTGAAAAAGATTTTAAAATCTGAGAGGAAGGGAGACCAAGTTCCTATCCACTAGTTCACTCCCCAAACGCCCTCAGGAAGTAGAAAGCCAGGAGCCAGAGCAATCCAGGTCTCTCACATTAGTAGCAAGAACACAATTAATCGAGCCATTACCACTGCCTCCCAAGTTCTGCATTGGCCAAGAAGCTGGAGTCAGAAGCCAGAGCTGGAGAATCCAAAGCAGCTGAGTGGGCCAAATGTCTGCCCCAGGGAAAAACTCATTTAAAAAAACAGAGGCCTGCATTATGGCACAGCAGCATCCTACATGGGCGCTAGCTGAAGTCCCAGCTGCTCCACTTCCAATCCACTTTCCTGCTAGTGTACCCAGGAAAGCAGTGGAAATGGCTCAAGTGCTTGGACCCCTGGCAAGCATGTGGGAGACCTGAAGAAACTCCTGGTTCCTGGCTTTGGCCTGGCCCAGTGCTGGCCACTGAGGCCATCTGGGGAGTGATCCCTATCTGTCTCTCCTGCTCTCTCACTTTCAAAATACATAAATATTTAAAAAATTGTTTTTCAACTGAATTGTTTCGTATATTAAATTGTATTTCTAGGGGCCAGTGTTGTGGCACAGGTTAAGCCACCATCTGAAAAAAAGTATGACCACTACACTAAAAAAAAACTACAAAGTGTTGCCAAGAGAAATTAGAGGCCCTAAAGAAATGGAGATTCTGTGTGCATTGGTCAGAATACTCAATATGGTTAACTATGCCAGTTCTACCCAAATTGAAATGAATTTAAATGCCATTCCAGCCAAAATCCCCACAGTCTATTGTCTGAGAACAGAGAGCTAGACTGATTCTAAAATTCACAGGAAAACTCAGAAGACCTCAAACAAAACAACTTTGAAAAAAATGTTGGAAGACTTACACTACATAGTTTCAAAATGTAAAGCAATGGTGATCAAGAGTGTATGATTGGGGGCCAACGCTGTGGTGCAGCAGGTTAACGCCCTGGTCTGAAGTGCCCGTATCCCATATGGATGCTGGTTCGAGAACCAGCTGCTCCACTTCTGATCCAGCTCTCTGCTGTGGCCTGGGAAAGCAATAGGAGATGGCCCAAGTCCTTGGGCCCCTGCACCCACATGGGAGACCCGGAAGAAGCTGCTGGCTCCTGGCTTCAGATCAGCGAAGCTCTGGCTGTCGCAGCCAATTGGGCAGTGAACCAGCAGACGGAAGACTCCTCTCTCTTTGCCTCTCCTTCTCTGTGTAACTCTTTCAAAGAAGTAAATCTTTAAAAAAAAATAAAATAAAAAAAGTGTAAGATTGGTGCCTGTACTGTGGCACAACCGGTTGATCTGCTGCCTCCAATACCAACATCCCGCACCAACACCAGTTCAAGTCTCAGCTGTTCAACTTCCAACCCAGTTCTCCCTGCTAACGGCCTGGGAAAGCAGCACGGATCCCAATACCTGGGCCCCTACAACCAAGTGGGAGACCCACATGAAGCTCCTGGCTTCAGCCTGGCCTAGCCTTGGCTGTTGGGGCAATTTGGGGAGTGAACCAGTGGATCGAAGATCTCTCTCTCCCCCCAACACACTCTTCCAAATAAAAACAAATAAATATTTCTTAAAATACATTTTAAAAGGTTTCCACTTGAAAATTCCTTTATGTAACATTCTGAAAAACACTCTTACTTCATTTAAATGCCCACTTTTAGTAGTCAAGTCGCAGAGGAAAATGCCATTTTTAGGAGTATGTTTAACAGAGAAAGATCATATTTAAGTTTGAAGATTATCCAAGCAAGGTAAGCAAACTAACACTGCCAGATAAGGCCATGAAGCATCATAGATTTAAGCAAAGCCCCCAAATCGGGTTTGCAGTTTTATTGCAACTTTCAAAATACATTTTATCTTATATGTGGCTCAGGAAATCCCAGATATCTTCCCAGCAGACTAAAAAGTGAACACAACTGGCCAGTGCTTCGGGAGTTTAAGCCCCAGACACCTCATACACGGCTCACTGTGCTCTGGTCCAAAGCTTCCTGCTTCTTCTCGTAGCTTTTCAGTCCCAGGACCACATAGACAAGACGGTCCCGTGAGCCATCACACCCAAGGGCGACGGCTCAGGGTTAGGCCCACTTCTTGGTGACATTGAGATGGTCGAGCTGGTCTGCAATGAACCTATGCGGGGGGAACTTGGAGGTCCTGGCCGCCTTCAAGGCCTCGAAGGCCTCGGCCCTGCGCGCCGCGGCGTGGCCGTACTCCTGCTCGGCGCTCATGTAGGGCATGCTCAGCCAGTAGTGGTTCTCGGCCTCGATCTCCAGCCGACGGATCATGTTCTGCTTCGCAAACACGGACACCTGCCGCGGCCGCCGGTGCTTCCCACTCCACTGCCGGCCCGGAATGCGATTGCGGCGGAGCAGCGCGGTGAGGAACATGCTGCCTGCCGAGGAGACGCGAGCTGCAGGTGCGCCGGCCACGGCGGAGGAGGCCGGTGGGCCCCCGGGCCACGCGCCAGCCTCGGCCAGGCGCCGACCCGGCTCCCCGCGAGCGCGCACCGGCCCCCCTCCCCGGAAGTGGGGAACCCAGCTGGGTCCAACAGGGGGAAAAAAGGGGTACCCCGCAGGAGAACCTCCCCTCGGAAAGCCACTGACCTCCCGCGTTCTTCAGAACCGCGCGTCTCCCACGCTGACGCGTACCGGAAGCGCCCTAGATCGTCTTCGCGCGAGACTTCGCTCCAGCGAGAGAGGACTTCTGCGCTTGCGCAGAATCTGGACGCGTCCGTCGCCTTCAGATTCAAACCTGTGGCGGGTTCTGAACGTGAAGAGCTGGCGTCTGCTCGCGCTTACAGTCTTTCTCTGTTGCCCTCACCCATGGACCCGATCCGGAGCTTCTGCGGGAAGCTGCGGTCTCTGGCCAGCACGCTAGACTGCGAGACGGCCCGGCTGCAGCGAGCGCTGGACGGAGAGGACAGCGGTGAGTGACGGGGCCGCGCCCGACCGGCCCCCGCGGGGTGTCCTCAGTAAGTGCTGATATCCATCTGGAAAACAAGAATGGGTCTGGTCCTTACCTCGTGCCGTACACAAAAATAAACTCTGGGTGTTGTGGCTCTAAATGCAAAAGGCTAAACTGTAAAGCTTTTAGGAGAAAGCGTCAGAGATACCTAGTGTCATTGGCAAAGATTTTTAACGTAGGATGCAATGGAAAGGAAAAAGATACTGTTTCGATATGTCTGATAAGAGATTTATGGCCCAAGTGTGTGAAGACAGACTGCCTACAAGTTAAAAGAGAAAGACAATGCAGAGAAAATGTGAAAGTCTTATTAATACTTTAAGAGAAATTATGTTCAGGTGGTCACTCGTATATGAAAAAAACATCTATTAGTCACCAAGAAAAAAATGCAAATTAAATCCCAATGCAGTACCAGGGCCACTGAAAGAAAAAGTAGAAAAATGCCAAGTGTTTGCAGAGATGTGGAATAAATGGAGCCCTCCATGCACTGCTGGTGGAAATGTAATTTTAACAGGCACGTGGGAAAACCGTTTGACAGTATATAGGAAAGTTAAGCATGTACATACATAATTTATACTGCAGCTCTTTCCTTTAGCATACAAAAAAGTGATTATACTAGCACCAAAGACATGTTATAGAAAATTCAAAGCAAGAGTATTCATAATATTTCCAAACTACACAAAATCCAAAGTCTCTCTGTTGATAGAACAGAATAGATTGGATTAATTTGATACAGTGGAATCTATCTATCTATATATATATACATAGCAATGAGCATGGGTGGATTTGATTATGAACACAGAGGAATGTCACAACATTGAATGACATGAATCAATCACAAAATATTACATATTGTATGAATCCATTAAGTAAAGTTCATAAACAGATGAAAGTACTTCATGTGTTTGGAAATCAGGGTAATGTTTACCTTTAAAGGGAAGGGAGGGACTGAGAGAGGACTATGAGAGTTTTAGAATCCTCCCTGCCTGTTTCTTAAGCTGAGAGCTGTTTTTGCAGGTATGTTCACTTTATAAAGTTCAGCAAAAAACAGATCAATCAATAAAGTTAAGCAAGCTATATAGTTAAGACTTACATACTTTTCTATGTGTATGTTATAATTCAATAAGCTTTAAAGAACAGCCTTAATATTTTTCTTAGGAATTAATAGGACATAAATTTATAAATAAGTTAAGTATCTACAAGGATTTTATAATTCTCAGTAACTATACTAAATTCTCTTTTTCTTTCCCTTATATTTATTGGATTTTTTTCCTTTCGATGTTCATATTGAAGACTTTGAAGATTATCCAATGAGAATTTTAAATGGCCTTCATTCAGAAGTCCAGACTCTAAAGGTACCTTCTACACTGTTGATTTCATCATTTTCTGTGGTCATTGTTTTAGCCAAAGTAAACTGAGACGTTACAGAAATCATAATTTATTTTGTTTCTTCTTTGAAGGATGATGTCAGTATTCTTCTTGATAAAGCTAGATTGGAAAATGAAGAAAGCATGAGTTTCATAAAGACAACAAAAGTAATGATGAAAAAAAATTCAGTGGATATCATGCAAATAAAAGAGTTTTTCCAGAAGTATGGCTATAATCCACGTGTCAAGAAAAATTCAGGTTTGACTAACTTTCATTTTATTGCATTTGTTTTAGTATTCAGGAGGGCAACATGATTGAGACAAGTGTTAGCTTGACGATGGTTTTTATTTCTGACTGTCGTTATGCAACTGTCATTTGACAAACATCTATTCAACAGTCACTGTGTGCTAATCTGTGGTGCAATATAAAGATAGTCCCATTCTCCTTTCCAAAATGCTAGATGAGAATTAACAGTGTTGGATGAAAGAATTCATTCAACTGTTCAAATGAAAAAGTACAAGATAAATCTACATGACTTAGGATTGGTCATTTCTAATCAGCGCTGCAAAACAAAAAAAAAAAAACGCTGAGAAACCTTAAGGAATGCTATTTCATTTTTCCTGTTCTCAGTTTTCTCTTTTGTGGAATGAGAGCTTTTGGCTGTCTAAGTTAATAAAGTCCTTTTTTAGTTCTAAGATTTTATGAATGGTAGTAAAACACAGTTGTTTGAAATTTGGAGCTAAACTGCCTGAGTTCAAATCTTTATTGCATCACTTACATACTGTATTATCTTTGGCAAGTTCTGTAACCCATGCATCAGTTTCTCATCTGGGAATGTGTAATATATCTACCTCAAGAAGTTATATAAGGACTAAATAAGATAAAATCTACTTAGAGCAGTGCCTGGTTTGCCAGTCACCCAGTGTTAACTGCTGCTATTGTTCTGCCCATACCTCTGAATGACTACCTTAAATATACTTCAGTGTCTTCATTTCTATTTTGAAAATAATCAGTGAACATAAATAAAGCATTAATTAAATTCAATAAATATGTGTTGAGAATGTGTGAAAAGTATATTAAACGGTTCCCCTGGTACAAGAATTTCGTTGACTTTGGTGTGAGTGAGTCATGGGTTCAGACTGGTTCCACCAGATGCAACATGTGTGACCTTGAGAAAATTCTCTAAATCGCATTTTCTTTGCTTTGAAAATGTGGAAGATACTACTATCTTCCTATGGAGTAGTGATAATGGTGATAAATGTATTGTACTGTGATAAATGTGATAGTATGTTTTTGGCAACTCTTGACATTCTTCAGAATGAACAAAACACAATGCCAAATAAACGCCTAAAGCCATGAAATCTATTAAAGGTTAGGAAACTACATCTCTTTCAAATGCTATTATTTTCTCAATTAGGCTTTCGATAGAAATGTTGCAAACTGATGTAAGATAAATATCTCTGTCAGCAGTCATTCCATTTTCTCACAGGCATCAGAAATTAAAAATCTAAAATAATATACCTTTTGGGAAATCTAGAATACAATTGATACCACACTGTAATTAATGTCATAAAATGATAGAATAGTTTCAGAAAGTATTAAGAAAGACCAGTAAATCACATTAACTGAGGAAGTAAGGAAATTGGACTTTCACTTGTGAGTTAGTGATTTTTTATTTTTTAGTACTTTTTTTTTTTTAAAGGTTATTTATTTGAAAAGGAAAATTAACAGAGAGGGAGAGACAGACAGAGATCTTCCATCCACTGGTTTACTCCCCAAATGGCAACCACAGTGGCTGGAGCTGGGTCGATCTGAAGCCAGGAGCCAGTAGCTTCTTCCAGGACTCCCACGTGGGTGCAGGTGCCCAAGGACTTGGGCCATCTGCTGCTGCTTTCCCAGGCACATTAACAGGGAGCTGGATTGGAAGTGGAGCTTCCAAGACTAACCTGTGCCCATATGGGATGCCGGCGTGGCTTTATCTGCTGCACCACAGTGCTGGCTCCTCTTTCAGCACTTTCAGTTGCTTTCCTCCTCTAATGTATCATCGAAATAGGATTGGGGCGGGGTGGGCAGGCGCTTAGCTTAGAGGTTAAGACATTGCATCCCACATCAGAGTATCTAGGTTTGAGAACCGATTCTACCCCCTGACTCTAACTTCCTGCCATTGCTGACCCTGAGAGGCAGTGGTTATGGCTCAAATATGGGATTCTTGAATTGAGTTCCTGCATCTTGGCTTTAGCCCAGCCTGGTTTCACCTGTTGCAGGCATCTGGGGAGTGAACCAGTGGATTGGAGTGCTCTTTCATTCTCCCTCTCTCAAATGTATAAGTATCAGGGCAGCCATATGGTACAGTGGTTAAGATGCTCCTTGGGTCATCTGCATCCCGTAGCAGAGTGCCTAGCTTCAAGTCCCAGATCCACTGCTGATTCTAGCTTCCTGCTGACGTGCACAGGAGGCAATAGCTGTTGAATACCTGTTGCTCATGTGGGAGATCCAGATTGAGATCCTGACTCGTGGCTTTGGCCTGGCTCAACTCTAGCTGTTGAGAAGTGAACCAGAAAATTGGAGTTCTCTGTCTCTGCTTTTCAAATAAAATAAGTGAAAATTCATCAAATGCATAAATAAAAAATGTTAAAGGAAAAGAGGTATATAATGAATTTATTGAAAGGACAATTGAAATAAAAATTTTAGAGAATCAGGACTTTTGCTGAGTTGAGAAATTTCAGAGGGAGTTATTTTATGCTGTTTTAGTAAACAGAAGATTTTCTTTTTAATGTTTGACCGCATATTCTCTCTTTCAATTTTGTTCCTAGTATGTGAACAAGATGGTGCTGACTCTGCCACAGAGTTGCCTCAGTGTGACAGTTTTCAAAAGCCTGATGGTGATTTGTCTGATCCTCCTGTTCCAAGCAGTTCTGTTTCTGAAAAACCTCCACGTAGTCCACAACTTTCAGATTTTGGACTTGAGCGGTACATGATATCCCAATCTCTGCCAAACCCTCCACAAGCAGTAAACCAACACAAGGAAGAGCCCAAAATTGTAACTCCACCTGGCAGTCAGTCAGTAATTAAAGTACTCAAAACTCCAAAATGTGCACTAAAGATGGATGATTTTGAGTGTGTAACTCCTAAATTAGAACATTTTGGTATCTCTGAATATACTATGTGTTTAAATGAAGATTACACAATGGGACTTAAAAATATGAAGAATAATAAAAGGTAAGCCGCTTTTTATAAAGTCTCCTTTTACTTTCTTTTTTTTTTTTTTTTTTTTTTGACAGGCAGAGTGGACAGTGAGAGAGAGAGACAGAGAGAAAGGTCTTCCTTTGCCGTTGGTTCACCCTCCAATGGCCGCCGCTGCAGCCGGCGCACCGTGCTGATCCGATGGCAGGAGCCAGGAGCCAGGTGCTTTTCCTGGTCTCCCATGGGGTGCAGGGCCCAAGCACCTGGGCCATCCTCCACTGCACTCCCTGGCCATAGCAGAGAGCTGGCCTGGAAGAGGGGCAACCGGGACAGAATCCGGCGCCCTGACCGGGACTAGAACCCGGTGTGCCGGCGCCGCAAGGTGGAGGATTAGCCTATTGAGCCACGGCACCGGCCCTACTTTCTGAATCTTATATTTATTGACACTTGTCTTAGTGGAATTGTTTCAGATAATGTCTTTCCTTTTAAAAGTTTTCAGGTACTTCATATTTTAAACCTCTCTGATCACCAGTTCCATCAGTAAAATGTGAACTCTTGGTTTCCTAAAGTGAATGGCTATAGAAGGAATGACAAGAGCCTCAAAATAGATGGCATTTGTAAGGATAAAAAACAGTATAAAACGGGACTGACACTGTGGCATAGTGGGTAAAACTGCTGCCTGCAGTGCTGTCATCCCAAATGGGCACCGGTTCTAGTCCCGGCTGCTCCTCTTCCAATCCAGCTCTCTGCTATGGCCTGGGAAAGCAGTAGAAGATGGCCCAAGTCCTTGGGCCCCTGCACCCGCATGGGAGACCTGGAGGAAGCTCCTGGCTCCTGGCTTCAGATTGGGTGCAGCTCCAGCCATTGCAGCCACTGGGGAGTGAAACAGAAGATGAAAGACCTTCCTCTCTCTCTCTCTGTCTGCCTTTCAAATAAATAAATAAATCTTAAAAAAAAAAAAAAAGTCTAAAAATAAGTGGGTAAAATTAGTAGGAATTTGTTATTAATTTGGCACATTGACTTGGGAAGACAGGAGGATCTAAGTAAATCCCAGATTTCTGTTTTGTTGCCCAGGTTATTGCTAAGGAAAACAGCTAAGATAAGAATATCTGCATTGTAGGGGAAAAGGTGTTGTGTTTACATGTTGGTTTTTGAGGTGTCTGTATATATTTTTATTACTTCTTAAATTTAGGTATTTTACTATGTGTCTGAAGCTCAGTGACGAATTCAGTGCCAGACTAAAGCATGAAAATGGTGATTAAAATCTTAAAAGTTGCAATGCAAATAGCATTTATCAAATTAGTCAAGGAATATCAAATGTTAAATCCTCCTTTTTTTTTTCTTAATTCAAAAGACAGAGAGATCTCCCATCTACTTGTTGACTCTCCCAAATACCCACAACACCCAAGGCTGGACCAGGCCAAAGCCAGCAGCCCAGAACTCAGTCCAGGTCTCTCACAGGAGCAGCAGGGACCCAAGTACTTGAGTCATTATCTGCTGCTTCCCAGAATGTGCATTAGCAGGCAGCTGGATCAGGAACCAAGACTCCCACCAGGAGCTCCAATATGAGATGTGGGCATCCCAAGCAGCAGCTCAACGCGTGCCAAACACCCATCCTGATTTATACTTCCTGGTACAAACACTGACAAAACCCACAAAAGAAAACTATGGCCCAACCTAATTAATGAGTACAGATATGAAAACCCTAATTAAAATAATTTAAAATTGAGTTCAACAGAATTTTTTTTTTAATTTATTGTTTCAAAGAAAGAGGAAGAGACAGAGAGAAAGAGATCGTCCATTCACTGATTCACTCCTCAAATGGTTGCAATGGACGGGATTAGGCTAGGCCAACGCCAGGAGCCAGAAACTCTATCCAGGTCTCCCATGTTGGTGGCAATGGTTCAAGTACTTGGGTCAGCTTCCACTGCTTTTCCAGGTGTATTATCAGGGAGCCAGATCAGAAGAGGAGCAGATAGGACTCAGACTGGCACTCATATAGGATGCTGGTGTTGCGGGTGGTGGCTAAAGTATAATGGACGTCTTTCATGTTAAGCTTATTAAACTAGACAAGGATAGTTTAATTTTGGGAACTCATACATCATTTCTGTGATTCAGTAGGAAAAATAGGATAATCTCAGTAGATGTCAATGAGAAATTTGCTAAAATTTGACACCTGTTCTTTTAAAATTCTAAACAGATGGATGCTTTCATAATATGTATGATACACAATATGAATGTCTAACATAATAGTGAAGCTGTCTGTCACCAGTATTTAACATCAATCTTGATACTCTGGCCAATGTAATGAGATAGGAAATAGAGATAAATATTTCTGTGTGGTGCATTTCATATAGTTATATAACACAACAAAAAATGCTTCCCATATTTAATAACTAGTTGGTAAAAAAGAGTAGAAAAAATCCATTCAAATTTTCTTTTCCATTCCTTTCCTTTCTTTCTGATTTATTTGAAAGGCAGAGTTACAGAGAGGGAAAGGCAGAGGCAGAGAGAGACCGTCCATCTGCTGGTTCACTCTCCAAATATCCACAATGGCTGGGGCTAGGCCAGGCCTCTCCCATGTGAGTGACAGGGGTCTATTTTAACTGGGCTTGTTAATGTTCAGAAATAATTTCAGAAAACATTATATGCAGTAATAATAAAGACATAAGAAAATAAATGTTTTCATAATGCTCATTGGCATTAGTGAATGTCTGTGTGTATAAAAAGTCCTCATGAAATTTTTCTTAAAGGAAAATAATTAGAAAGTGCAATGATTGATAACGTATATCACTATGATTGCATGTATATGAATTTCAAAAATTATAGGAAGTCACATGGATAACTACTGAGGAAATTTAGAAAGAAATTAATCTCTGAGCAGGGAGGAATCCCTAATGGAGAAGCTTCCATAAAGGACTACACAGATACTAGCAGTATTCTATATTTTTAAATTTATTTAAAGTTCACACATTATGTATATATGTTATTTTGTATATATGCTGTATTTTACATACACACTTTAAAAAATGTTTGCATAGACTGTGAAGGGCAGCATAGTTCATTACGTTCCAATTCAAAACTGGAAACTTCAGTGAAAATCAGTCTTGAACCATGTTATATTATTCAGAGACACTTTTCCTTTGTAATGATATTCTAGACATCTGTGTAACTGGCTAGGACAGCCTCAATAAGATGACAGGATCAATCCTTTAATTTTAACAGATTCTTAATTTGTATCTGTATACTGGTTGTAAAATTCCACTTTATGGTTTTGAAGCTGAAGAATTACACATTTCCTATATTTGAACTAATGAGTTGAACATATGGCTTTCCTTTAAGTCCCTGTTCTTAACCCACTTCTCTAAGTCATGATTGTCAGTAGAAAATCATTTTAACCTCTTTTGAACCATGGATATCATCTATCTATATATTTCAAAGATTGATTCTATGAGAATTCTATTGCATAAAGCAGATGTGATGATAAAATTTTCCCCCAGAGGTTTAATATTAACATGTCTTACTTAACCTTATAATTTCTCTATGAATCTTATCAGGGAGAAGACCTCAGAAACAGAACACACATCCAGTGATAAACTTTTTGCCACTCCTGGTCCCGTAATCCAGCAGTTGCAAAAAAGTGGTGAGTGTAAAAATCAAGTTATTTCTAAATTGTACTCATTCCAGACTATGTTTGCACAAAAATGTTCCTTTCACTTTAGACATTCTACTAGCTTATTAAGTTTTTTAAATTTGAACCATTGAGTTAAGTACCATTCCATTCAGTTCAGGATGATTTCATCCAAGAGAAAGATAAAATTTTCTGATATGTTTTTAATACTTTTCCTGATTATGTTCAGTATTTGTTTTTTGTTTTTTGACAGGCAGAGTGGACACTGAGAGAGAGAGAGACAGACAGAGAGAAAGGTCTTCCTTTTACCATTGGAACACCCTCCAATGGCCGCTGCGGCCGGCGCACCGCGTTGATCCGAAGGCAGGAGCCAGGTGCTTCTCCTGGTTTCCCATGGGGTACAGGGCCCAAGCACTTGGGCCATCCTCTGTTGCACTCCCGGGCCACAGCAGAGAGCTGGCCTGGAAGAGGGGCAACCGGGACTAGAACCTGGTGTGCCGTAGCTGCAGGAGGAGGATTAGCCTAGTGAGCCACGGTGCTGGCCCAGTATTTGGGTTTTTTGAAGATTCATTTCTATTTAATTAAAAGGCAGTTACAGAGAAAGAGATCTTCCATCCACTGGTTCAAGTCCCAGCTGGTGTATTTCCGATCCAACTCTCTGCTATGGCCTGGGAAAGCAATAGAGGATGGCCCAAGTCCTTGGGCCCCTGTACCCATGTGGGAGCTCCTGGCTCCTGGCTTCAGATAGCACAGCTCCAACTTTGTGGCTATCTGGGAAGTGAACCAGCAGATAGAAGACCTTCCTCTCTCTCTCTCTCTCTCTCTCTCTCTCTGTCTCTGTCTCTGTCTCTCTGTAACTCTGCCTTTCAAACAAATAAATAAATCTTAAAAAAAAAAAAAAGGCTGGCGCCACGGCTCACTGGGCTAATCCTCTGCCTGCGGTGCCGGCACCGCAGGTTCTAGTCCCGGATGGGGTGCTGGATTCTGTCCCGGTTGCTCCTCTTCCAGTCCAGCTCTCTGCTGTGGCCCGGGAAGGCCGTGGAGGATGGCCCCAGTGCTTAGGCCCTGCACCTGCATGGGAGACCAGGAGAATGGATCAGCGCAGCACGCCGGCCATAGCAGCCATTTGGGGGAGTGAACCAACATCAGAAGACCTTTCTGTCTTTCTCTTTCTCACTGTCTAACTCTGCCTGTCAAAAAAAAAAAAAAAAGAAAGAAAAAAGAAAGAAAGAAAGTGAAGAAAGTGACACAGGTGAGACCAGAATCTATGCCCATAATTTTCCAAATTATGCTTTTAATAGTTTATTGCTGTTATATCTGTTATATAACAGAACTATTCATTATTGTGTATTGCTGTTGTACCTTGCAACCTTGGTGAACTTTTATTAATGCCAATAATTATATGTGTTTGGAGTGGGTGCTTAATCACTGTGTTTAAGTGCTACTTGGGACCCCACAAGCCATATCAGAGAGACTGGGTTGGATTCCTGGATTTCCTTCCAATTTCTGCCTCCTGCTACTATGTACACTGGGATGGCTCAAGTAGGTGTGTCTCTGCCACCCATATGGGAGACCTGGATTGAGTTCCTGGCTCCTGGCTTTGGCCTGGCCCAGCCCTAGCTCATTGGGGCATTTGAGGGAGTGAGCCAGCATATAAAAGATCTCCCTCCCCCTCTCTCTTTCTCTTTTGCTTTTCAAATAAATGAAAAGTTACATATGTGAAGCACACACTGTAGTTATTTTTTAAGTAATTAAGAATAAAGTGGCTGGCGCCGCGGCTCACTAGGCTAATCCTCCGCCTTGCAGCGCCGGCACACCGGGTTCTAGTCCCGGTTGGGGCGCCGGATTCTGTCCCAGTTGCCCCTCTTCCAAGCCAGCTTTCTGCTGTGGCCAGGGAGTGCAGTGGAGGATGGCCCAAGTACTTGGGCCCTGCACCCCATGGGAGACCAGGATAAGTACCTGGCTCCTGCCATCGGATCAGCGCAGTCTGCCGGCCGCAGTGCACCGGCCGCGGTGGCCATTGGAGGGTGAACCAGTGGCAAAAGGAAGACCTTTCTCTCTGTCTCTCTCTCTCACTGTCCACTCTGCCTGTCAAAAAATTAAAAAAAAAAAGAATAAAGTACACAAATTACATTGTCAAAGCTTATAATTTAAGATTTTAAATCTTTATTTCAACTTATAATGCCTATTGTATGTGTCTTCTAGATACCGAGTACACAAAATCCCCCTTGGCGCCTACATTCTGCACTCCTGGTTTGAAAATTCCTGCTACAAAGAAGAGCACAGCTTTGGTAAATTCCAGACTCAGTCTCTTTAACAAGTTTACAATAATGTAGCTGTTAGAAGCATATTTATAATACATTTCCAGAGGGTAATTTAGCAGCATAAATTAAGAGCTTTAAAAATTTTTCATAATCTTTAGCCATGTCTCAGAATTTGTTCTAAGGCAAGTTAGGAAAAAGATTTATAACAAAGAATGTATAAGAGGAAGGAACAGCATTAATTATAAGGGCAAAACATGAGAAACTATTAATATCAAATGACAAAGGGGAAGCAAAATACAATAAGGTGTATACATAAGATCTGTTATCATCCATAAGGTCTTAGGCTTTGAAAAACAGAACATAGAATGTTTTCAAGAAATATGGAAAATGACATGTATGTGTATGGGTATACACTACAATATATACCTGTATTTTATTTTATGGAAAAAGATTGGCTAGAGGTGCTGGCATTGTGACGTAGTGTTTGAAGCCACTGCCTGCAATTCTGGCATCCCACGTGGGTACTGGTTTGTGTCCCAGCTGCTCCACTTCCAGTCCAGCTTCCTGCTAGTGGCCTGGGAAAGCAGCGGAAGACGGGCCCCTGCACCCATGTGGGAGACCTGGGTGAGGCTCCTGGCTTCAGTCTGGCCCAGTGTTGGCCATTGCAGTGAACCAGCAGATGGAAGCAGGTATCTCTCTCCCCACAACCCTACTCTTTCAAAAATAAATAATTTTTTAAGATTTTTTTTTTCAGTTTGGAAAACACTGATTTATTCAATTATTTTTTATTTGAAAGGCAAAGTTACAGAGAAGCAGAGAAAGAGATCTTCCATCCACTCTTTCACTCCCCAAATGGCCACAATGGTTGGAGCTGGGCCAATCCGAAGTCAGAAGCCAGGAGTCTCTTTCAGGTCTTCCACGTGGGTGCAGAGGCCCAAGGACCTGGGCCATCTTCTATTACTTTCTTAGGCACGTTAGCAGGGAGCTGGATCCAAAGTGGAGCAGACGGGACTCAAACCGGGCCTATATGGGATGCTGGTGTTGCAGATGGTGGCATCCCCTGCTATACCACAGCACTGGCCCCCTGAAAAACTAATTTTTAATTTTTATAACTTGTACTTAATTTAAAATTAAGTAGTCTCACGTGGCGTTTAACTGCTGTGCGGGATGGTACAGCTGTAGACAAATAGTGCTGTGTTATCATTTAAGAGTTTCAGGTAACCATCCATTTACATTTAGTCTACTCCTCATGTTTCCATTCACATGGTAAGCATCCTACTGACGTACACTCCTGGCCTTTCTCCTCTTAACCACCCTGACCCTAGGAGATGTAGTGACTTACCCAGTTGGTCAATTTAGTGTGATTAAACTGCCAAGCTTACTTCAGAGTTCCTTTCTCCGTTGCCTGCTTGAGGGTATGTAGTAACACTTTGCCCATACATGCCAGGATTCTCATCTGGCCGAGTTTAGTGTAGTCTGAAACAAGGTGGGTGAGTCCATCTAAACCTGGTGGTTTAATTAAAAAGTCCATTTAATCCTCACGTTAAGTTCTAACTTAACTAGCCTTTTCTAGTAATGAAGATGGTATTTAGTATTCCATATGCTATTTCCTTTCCTTTTTTAAAAAAAGATTTATTATTTTTCATTTGAAAAACAGAAGTGGAAGGAGGGAAGGGAAGAGAGAGAGAGATCAATCTTTTATCTACTGGTTTTCTCCTAAAATTCCCACAACAGACAGGACTGGACCAAGCCAAAGCCAGGAGTCAGGAACTCTGTCTAGTTCTCCCATGTGGGTGGCAGGGACAAGGTAGTTGGGCCATCATCTCCCTCCGGTCTCAATAGCAGGAAGCTCGATGGAAAGCAGAGGTGGGACTTGATTCCAGGCACTCTGATTTGTGTTGCACCAGCAGCAGCTTAACCTGCTGAGCCTCCATAGAGTTTCAGTTTCAGAAGTTGGTCATGGATAGAGTCATTTTGAGGCCCACTTGGAGACCCCAACAGAACTAACAATTAACTAACAGTTTTTGTTTATTGCATTATTTTATACTACTATAATTTAATGACTGTTTTTTAATCCCATAGGTATCCACAAATTTTCCATTATCAAAAACAAACAAATCATCTAATGATTTGGAAGTTACAGATTGTACTTCATTAGTTTTAAATTCAGACAAGTGCTTTGAGAATTTTGCAGATCCCTCTTCTCCTACGATTTCTTCTTATGAGAATCTGCTCAGAACACCTACACCTCCAGAAGTAACTACAATTCCAGAAGATATTCTCCAGGTATTTTTCCAGCTATTTTTTCTGATATTCTTTCCAAAATTAATTACTTATATATTAAAGACCTATGACTGGCTGGTGCCGCGGCTCACTAGGCTAATCCTCCACCTGTGGCGCCAGCACACTGGGTTCTAGTCCCGGTTGGGGCACCAGTTCTGTCCCGGCTGCTCCTCTTCCAGTCCAGCTCTCTGCTGTGGCCCGGGAGTGCAGTGAAGGATGGCCCAGTGCTTGGGCCCTGCACCCCATGGGAGACCAGGAGAAGCACCTGGCTCCTGGCTTCAGATTAGTGCAGTGCGCTGGCCATAGCAGCCATTTCGGGGTTGAACCAATGGAAGGAAGACCTTTCTCTCTGTCTCTCTCTCTCTCACTGTCTAACTCTGCCTGTCAAAAAAAAAGACCTATGACTGTCCATCGTCAGACTAATGTGCTAAGTTCAGTATTGAGAAAATCTGAATTCTAGGCTGTTAGGTGTTTCTAACCTATCCATAGCTCTTTTGAGCTAGTGACTTAAGATTTTAGTGATAACACCCTGAGGGGCATTTGCTCTTTAACTTCATGTTCTGAAGTACACAATATTTTCTAAAAGTTGTTCAGCTGGCCGGCACTGCGGCTCACTAGGCTAATCCTCTGCCTGCGACGCTGGCACACCGGGTTCTAGTCCTGGCCAGGGTGCCGGATTCTGTCCTGGTTGCCCCTCTTCCAGGCCAGCTCTCTGCTGTGGCCTGGGAGTGCAGTGGAGGATGGCCCAAGTGCTTGGGCCCTGCACCCCATGGGAGACCAGGATAAGTACCTGGCTCCTGCCATCGGATCAGTGCGGTGCGCCGGCTGCAGTGCGCCACCGGAGCGGCCACTGGGGGGTGAACCAACGGAAAAGGAAGACCCTTTTCTCTCTCTCTCTTTCTCTCTCACTTTCCACCCTTCCTGTCAAAAAAAAAAAGTTGCTCAGCTGCCATTCCTGTGTTGATCATTGTTCAATTTGAAGTGCTGTTGGCACGTCGTTTCTGCTACAGTTCTCCGTAGCAGGGTGTCATGGAAAACATCAGTGTTGAACTTCCTGGACTGCAGTTTGAGAAACACTGATTTTTGTATATTAGAATATCTTAATCTACTGATTTATAAAAACTGCCAACTCTGTTAAATAACCAGTGTGATTTCTTTTACACTCCCACTTGAGAAGTTATAGTTTTGGCAATAATTGCTTAGGCAAATGGAATTCTTAATAACCACTCCTGACATCTTCTTGGCTTATGCAGAGTCACAGGGATAAGCCACTTGGGAAGATACCTAAATGCAATTAGACTATATCCTGGCCAGCACTGCAGCTCGCTAGGCTAATCGTCCGCCTGTGACGCTGGCACCCCGGGTTCTAGTCCCAATTGGGGCGCCGGATTCTGTCCCGGTTGCTCCTCTTCCAGTCCAGCACTCTGCTGTGGCCCGGGAGGGCAGTGGAGGATGGCCCAAGTGCTTGGGCCCTGCACCCGCATGGGAGACCAGGAGAAGCACCTGGCTCCTGGTTTTGGATCGGTGCAGCACACTGGCCGTAGCGGCCACTTGGGGGATGAACCAATGGAAGGAAGACCTTTCTCTCTGTCTCTCTCACTGTCTAACTCTGCCTATCAAAAAAAAGAATATATCCTAAGATATCAGTAAAATATTTATTCTCCTTCTTTATCTTTTCTGTTTTCCTGAGCGATATAAGAATTTGGGTGAGGAAGGAACATCTCTTGTCATGATGGGAGTTTAAGTTTATATTTCCCTGTGGTTGATTCTTTGCTCCATATTTCTGCATGAAGGGAAAGAAACTTCTTTATGTATGAAAAAAATTGGTGATATTTCAGATTCTTCTTTTATAATCTTTATAACTGATGAGCATTCATTTTGGATTTTTCCTGTGTTTATTTCCGCTAAATCCTTGTAGAAGCTCAATTTGCTTTCATGAGTGTATTGCTACTGAGTGCATATTGAAAGGCTTTATGCACTGGTAAAAAATAATTCTTTTTTTTTTTTTTTTTGACAGGCAGAGTGGACAGTGAGAGAGAGAGACAGAGAGAAAGGTCTTCCTTTTTGCCGTTGGTTCACCCTCCAATGGCCGCCGCGGCCAGCGCGCTACGGCCGGTACACCGCGCTGATCCGATGGCAGGAGCCAGGAGCCAGGTGCTTTTCCTGGTCTCCCATGGGGTGCAGGGCCCAAGCACCTGGGCCATCCTCCACTGCACTCCCTGGCCACAGCAGAGAGCTGGCCTGGAAGAGGGGCAACCGGGACAGAATCCGGCGCCCCAACCAGGACTAGAACCCGGTGTGCCAGCACCGCTAGGCGAAGGATTAGCCTAGTGAGCCGCGGTGCCAGCCAAAAAATAATTCTTAAGAGTTTTAAATGATCTATATCTTCAGAATTTCCAGGGCTTTTTTTGAACATTTTGTAACATCTTCCACATTTATATTGATCATATAACTTTAAATACAAAAGAATTTTCTTGGTTCTGCTGACAACTAGGAGGGCAGGGTCGGTACCGTGTGGGAGTCGGGAATAAGGAAATGGCCGGGAGACTCACTCAGTTTCCTGCACCTTGTTTTCTATCCCTGTTGTATCCAAACGGAAACCCTCGAAAAAAAGGAATTATGCATGTGTACTAGAAGTACTCAAAAAAATTTATTTTTGTTTTAGATTTTAACAAAATACAATTCAAAGCTGGCTACTCCAGTAGCTGTTAAAGCAGTACCAGCCAGGAAAGAGTTCCTCAAATATGAAGGACAGAACATCCGGGATATTGGCAACAAAGAAAACTGGTGAAAGTGAGTATGTTACTTTCAGAAAGTACACATGCTATTTGAGAAGGGCATTTAAAAATTACATTTGATAAGCCAGTCCCAAAGGGACAAATCGTATGTTCTCCCTGATCTGTGATAACTAAGGAAATCTGTAGAAGGGAAATTGTCACTTTGAGAAGCAATGACTTGAACAGCCCTTGTCTTGACTTTTGAGAAACAGGTTTTTTTTGTTTGTTTGTTTTTCTGAATGGAGAATGGGAATGGGAGAGGGAGAGGGAGGATGAGGTGGGGTGGGAGGGTAGGTATGATGGAAAGAATCACTGTATTCCTAAAATTATACTTATGAAATTTGTGCTCGTTCAATAAATGGTTTTCTTTGGGAAAAAAAATTTAACATTTGAGTGGTAATAAAAATTTTACTTTTAATTGATAATTTTTATTTATATCTGTTTGCAGAAATTCTAGTGGATCCATCTATTATAAAAACTGTATGGAATCAGAAGAAGGCATAACTGGACTTATTCACATTTCCCTACGGCTTCCCCTTTTTAAATCTAACCCGTTGTAATGAGCAACATGGACACTGGTGTCTTATCATGCTTTTAATGAAGTTTTGATTCAGTTCAACCTCAATCTTGTTGACATGTAGCTCTGTATCATTGATACTAAATTACCCTGCTTAAGCTAACAGAGCGGAGTGGTTTAAGTAATATTAGGAAGTAGGTCAATAATTTTAAAAATTTGAATGCTACTGTTTGATCTCTGAATAAGGCCACCCACTTCTCATGGCTGCGTGGTTACTGCCGTCTGCTAGCTCTGCCTTTCTCCTCTCATGACAGTCCCAGCGTCTTCTCTACCTCTTGCTTCATTGGTGTACTTTTAAGACTGTTGCTGGATGCCGATAACAGAAGCACAACTTCAACTAACTTAGGAAAAGAGGAGGAGCTCACAGGGTGAAGTGCACTGTGACCCTTGAGGAGGAGGCGGGTCAGACAGTTGGAAGCAGGGCTCACAGCTCTCTAGCTGTGCACCCTATGTCAGCTTTGCACCCTGTGTCACGTTTCATTCACTTTGGCTCCTTCCCCCATGTGGCCGCTGACCTCCGAAGCTCCACTCTTCAGCTCGGCCACCCTGAGCAGCCCAAGCCTCAACTCTGTCCGAAGGTTCTGATGGCTCACCCTGGGCCAGAGGCCCTCAGGTGAACTCTCATGCGGCCACAGAAGTCTCTAGGGTTAATAGCTTCAGACTGTCCTGTCCATTCAGCATAAGATGCCACCGATTTATGTACAACTGGAAAGGGGTTGTCCAAATGCTAACAGTGCTGTTAGAGAACTTCTCAAATGGGGAAATAAGGACCTGGCCTCCTGTGAAAACTGGTTAAAGATGTAAGAAACAGTTGACAAATGTCAGGGTGTGGTGCTTCAAAGGCGTAGTTTTGGGAACTCTGATGAAACAAAGATTAACCTCTTTTATAAGACTGTGCCTTAAAGTCAAATGGAGGACGTGTCACAGTGTGCTATGCTAATTTTGCGAGGTAACTGTCACCAAAACAAAACCTGGTTCATTTCCTTGATCTAGGAATTACTGTGTAATGCTAAGTGTAATTTTTGTTAAATATAATGTAAAAATTATTTTTGAGAGATTTAATCTCTCAAGGTAAAGCCCTAGTCAACATTATATATGCTGATGACTCCAAAATGTGTGTCAGCCTTGCTTTCAGTACTTACCGTGTGTGTGTGTGCATCTGGAGCAGGAGGGACTGCTGGGGGAAGGAGGGTATTCACAGCGTACCACAGACTAGAGGATGGAGGGCACAGAGTCATCTGGCAAGGGAAACTGAGAAGAGGCCAGTAATGTAGGAAGACAGGTTTCAAGGAGAGAGATTCTGTCATTCTTGCTGAGAACTCTAGTAAACAGGACTGAGAACTACATCTGCTGCATCTGGCAAAGTTGACATTACTGAACACTGGTTAATTTTGATAATGACAGAAGTCCTGGGAAGGATAGAGAGAACAGAAGTGAGGGGGTAAAGACAGTGGCTTTGGACAACTCTGATGGTTTTGCTGAAGAAGGAAGACAGCAGCTAGACAGGAGATAGGGTTTTTGGGTTTTTTTTTAATATTTATTTATTTGACAAGGTAGAGTTGGGGGGGGGGCGGTATCTTCCATCCACTGGTTCATTCCCCAGATGGCCTCAGTGGCTGGAGCTGGGGCAATACGAAGCCCTGAGCTTCTTCCAGGTCTCCCATGTGGGTGGCAGGGTCCCTGGGGCTTGGGTCATTTTCCCCCAGGTGCATTAGTAGGGAGCTGGATCAGAAGTGGAGTGGCCAGGACTCGAACTGGGGTCCATATGGGATGTTTTACCTGCTATGCCACAGCACTGCCCCAGTAAAGAGGTTTTCAAAGATGGACAATAGATGGATACCTACTTCTGATTGTCCGTGAGGCCATGACATTGCCCCACAAATTCAACTTTTCCAACTTCCCAACCCTTACCACCTTCCTCCTATAATCCTCAGGACTATTGGGATCTTCTGGTATTTCCCCACAGTTCAAAATGAAATCCAAGGGTCAGGCATTGTAGCACAGCAGGGCAGGCTGCTACTTGGGATGCCTGCATCCCATATTGAAGTGCTGATTTAAGTCCTGGCTGCTCCACTTCCATCCGCTTCCTGTTAGTATGCATGTGAAGGCAGCAGAGTCCACAAATACTTGGGTTCCTGCCACTGACATTGGACACCAGGTGGAGTTTCTGGCTCCTAGCTTCAGCCTTGCCCAGCCCTGGCTCTTAACAGCATTAGGGGAGAGAACCAGAGGTTGGAAGATAGATCTCTTTCACCTCTCTGTCACTGCCTTTCAAATCTTAAAAAAAATCCAAGACCCTTAGCACAGCCTACATGAACCTACATGATTGGACCACAGCTGCTGACACTCTATTCACACACACCCTTCCCTTTCTTCCCTTCCTCAGAGCCTCAAATGTCCTGCCCCACCCTGCCTAGAATACTTTTTCCTGCCCCCTCTGCTTTGCTAGATCCCTCTCCTGCTCAAGCAGTGGATACCCACTATTGCCCTCAACAGATAGCTCTCCTCCAGGATCAACCCAAGCACCATCCCAGCCCCCTGCCCACCCAGGCACAGCTGTGACTGCAGCCAGTCAGTGAGACCCAATTCTGGGACCTTGGGGAAAAGAGCAGCACGCTTCTTTCCCAGAGATGCAGAAAGACCCTTAGCACTGCTGGCCTCCATCTTACCACCATGAAGGGACAGCTTCCCCAATGAAGCCCACACACACGGGCCCTAGTCTGAGGGGTGACTGCAGTTTAGTGCGGTGAGCAGCTGAGCCTCCTTGTGGTTAAGCTATCTGGAATTTTCTGGTTATTTCAAACTTTAAAGGGTCACATGTCATTTTATCCAAGACTTACTTTTTAGCCTAAAAGAGGTCCTTCTAGTTCTCAGTGCCCTATTCTCATTCTTCATAGTATCTGCGCTTGTAATGAAATTATTATGGTATACATTTATTGAGCAAGGATTTTATTTCCTTGTATTCATTACCCTGGTACCAAGCGAGTTAAAATATTTATTGATGGAATTAATGGTAACATCAAGCCATTACTATGCCAGGCATGGTTCTAAATGCTTTGTTTGTTCATCTGTTTAATCTTACATTTAGTGGTATCCACATTCCAATGAGAAAATTAAGGCTGTTAACAATTGACTTTCCCCTCCCATGTCCCATTTCCTACCCAAGTCTTGTTGGTTTGTCAAGCCCAACTGATGTCTCTGATATCTCTGGCATATCCCCTCCTCTACATTCTCTGCCAATACCCTGATTCTCACCTAGATTATTGTGATAAAATCCGACGTTTCTATCTGCCAGCTCAGTACATAAGAAATGCTCCACTGATCCCAAGTTCTGTCATTCCCTCTTTAGCTCTTGCTGTAAACTTTATCTGGAGTACAAATTCCACTACTTTAAAAGCTGGACATGGAGTTGGCGCTGGGGCATAGTGGGCTAACCTTCCACCTGCAGTGCCAGAATCCCTTATGAATGCTGGTTCCAGTCCCGGCTGCTCCTCTTCCGATCCAGCTCTCTGCTATGGCCTGGGAAAGCAGTCAAGATGGCCCAAGTGCTTGGGCCCCTGCCCCTGCATGGGAGACCTGAGAGAAGCGCCTGGCTCCTGGCTTCGGATGGGCTCAGCTCTAGTCATTGAGGCCATCTGGGGAGTGAACCAGCAGGTGGAAGACCTCTCTCTCCCCCTCTGTAACTTTGCCTCTCAAATAAATAAATAAAAATCTTTAAAAAAATTTTTTAAATCCTATTCTAAAAGTTGGGTAAGGTGCCAACACCATGGCACAGTGGGTTAAGCTGCTGCTTGCAGTGCTGTTTAGAGTTCCAGATGCTCCACTTCAATTCAGCTCCCTGCTGGTGTGCCTGGGAAGGCAGTGGAAGATGGCCCAAGTCCCTGGGCCCCTGTCACCCACATGGGAGACCCAGAAGCAGCTCTTGGCTTCAACCTGGCCCAGGAGCTGTTGCGGTCATTTAGGGAGTGAACCAGCGGATGGAAAATCTGTCTCCTCTCTCTGTAACTCTGCCTTTCAAATGGATAAATAAATATTTAAAAAAATAAATAAGAGTGTGGGGCCGGCACCTGCAGAGTTGGCATCCTACATATTCAAGTCCCAGCTGCTCCACTTCTGATGCAGCTCTGTGCTATGGCCTGGGAAAGTAGAAGATGGCCCAAGTCCTTGAGCCCCTGCACCCATGTGAGAGACCTGGATGAAGCTCCTGGCTCCTGCCTTCAGATTGGCACAGCTCCGGCCGTTGCAGTCATCTGGGGAGTGAACCAGCAATGGAAGACCTCTCTCTTTTTCTCTCTGCCTCTCTGTAAACTCTGCCTTTCAAATAAATAAGTCTTTAAAATAAATAAATAAGAGCTGGACAAGCTCAAATGCCATCTCCAGGGCAGCTTACACAACCCTGACGTAAACAACATAATCTCTTCAGTTGCAAATTATGTCTTAAGATTTTCCTGTCCATGTTTCTCCTTACTAGATTGTAAGACTTTCTGAGAAAGAAATCTGTTTGTGTCAGATGGATCTTTGTGTCACCAAGCCAGAACACCTGGTAATAAAAGCAGATACGGAATTAATGTTATTCCCTGCAAATAGTATAAGGAGAATTTAAATAATCAGGAATATTGCAAATTCTCTGCAAGTTTCCAATGTCCTTAGAATTTACATGGATTTTAAATTGCGCTTAATTTCATTAAATCCTGTGAAATTTTAAAAGTAGGTTGTTACTGGGCTGGCATGCCAGCCTGGGTGGGACTGGAAATTCTGAACAGCCAAAGGCACAAAGTGAGAGGTTAGGAGTTTTTTCCCCTTTATGACTGACATCTACTGAACACTCGAAGTCCATTAGGCTCTCCTAAGCACTGCTTCACTGGCTCCTCCCAACAGCTTTATGAGGTAACTCGTCATCATAGCTTTCTGTAATAAAGTCTGCATAAAATCCTGAGACTAAGGATTCCTGCTTTTTAAAATTGCTCTTAGGTTTTGGCTTTTTCCCCTCAGGGTTTCTTTGAGGGCAGGGGGAGGTACCTATGTTAGCTGCCTACGATTAATCGTTTCTACCAGAATATACTTCAAGTTTATTCCACTGCAAACTCCGGGGAACTACAGCTATCGGAAAAGCAACCTCTATCTATCCCAGCAGTAAGTCAGAACAGGTGGACTTTCTGTTAACCACATTCAGATGAAACCATGACCGTATTCTTTCAAAGAAGGATAGGTGTTTTTGGCATATATAAAAACCGAATAGAGCTGGCATGGCACAGCAGGTTAAGCTGCTGCTTAGGGTACTGGCATCCAGTACTGAAGTGCCAGTTCGAGTCTCAGCAGCCCTTCTGTTCCAGCTCCCTAATGCACCTGGGAAGGCAGCAAAGATGGTGCAAGTCTTTGGGGCCCTGACACCCGTCTAGAAGACCCGGATGGAGTCCTGGACCAGCCCCAGCTGTTGTGGCTATTTGGGGGAAGAGCTTTCTGACCCTGTCACTCTGTTTCAAATAAACCTTAAAAAATAAAGCAGGTCTACTGGCTTTGAGAGAACTGTTCCTGGGCAGAAGTATGTATTACAGAGATAACTTCATTACAAGTACAGTTGTCAGTGTGGTGTAGGGGGAGCCAGATAAAAAAAAAAAAAAAAAAAAAAAAAAAAAGCCCAGTTCTCTGTTGCTGCTACTTAGGTTCACATGCCCCAGTTCTGAGCGATGATCCTGAGGAGCCACTATGGCGCTGTGGGTTAAGCCGCTGCTTGATGACCATGATCAGGCTTTCAGTTCTAGTCCTGGCTACTCTGCTTCCAACCCAGCTTCCTGCTAGTCTGAGAAGGCCCAAATACTTGGACCTCTGCCACCCACGTAGGGGACCAGGATGGAGTTCCTAGCTCCTGGCTTTGGCCTAACCCAACTTGGCTACTTGTGGCCATTTGGGGAGTAAACCAATGGATGGGAGATCTCTATCCCTCTACCTTTCAAATAATTTTTTAAAAGCCTCTATCTCATCTATAAATGGAAACTTTAACCTTTCTATCCCAGCTGTAAATGTTAATACAGGAAGGACTTATATCCTAATTATAAGCTGAGTTTTAGAGTGTTGTCTTCTCAAGTTAAACAAAAACCAAAAATCCTGTTGCATACAACAGGAATTTGTGTCCAAACAGAAAGAAGGCAAGTTTAGCTAGAGTTTAAATTTTAGAGAATTTTAAATCCTTAATACCTCATTCCCCCTCAATTTATACCCGCCCCTCCTGTGCATGTGTGTGTAAACACATGCATACAAAGTTGACATCTTGTCGCTCCCCCTCTTCGTGGAGGAGCAACACAGGACCCTGCGCTGTTCTTTCGTCTGCTCGGCCCTCCCCGGGTTTGCTGCTGGTTCTTCCCGGGTTGGCTACTATCCCTTCCACCTCCGTGGAAGGGCAGTTCCCCCTGGCCACATTCCCCACTTCCGCAGGGGAGCGGCACACCGCCGGCCAGCTTTCTCGGGGGCTGCACAGGTGTTCCTTCAGCTAGATGTTCCCCTTAGATGTTCCTGGTGAATGCCGTCTCTCTCCTCCTTTATAGTCCTCCTCTGCCAATCCCAACTCGGCTGCCCACACGCCGAGTACGCTGCTCTCCTCCAATCAGGAGCAGGTCCTACAGTTTATTGGTTGAACTAGAGGCAGCTGTGCAGAAGCTGTTTACTTCTCTCCCAGCGCCATATTGTGGGAGAGCAGATGCATAGAATAAGTCTTAATTCCAGTAACTTAGTCTAGTCCGAGTTGCTCCCCACACATCTGAAATATGCGAGTCAATGATTAGAGTGTACTAGTCTGGGGGGCAGTGGTGTGGCACAGCAGGTTAAGCCGCAGCCTGCAGTACCAGCATTCCATGAGTGCTGGTTTAAGTCCCAGCTGCTCCACTTCCAATCCAGCTCTCTGCTAATGAGCCTAGAAAAGCAGCAACAGACGGCCCACGTAGGAGACCCAGATGACGCTCCTGGCTTCAGCCCGGCCAGCCCCGGGCTGTTACAGCCATCTGGGGAGTGAACCAGTGAGACGAAGCGGTTTCTCCTCCCCTCTCCCCCGCATAATTCTGCCTTTCAAATAAATCAATCAATACCAGCTTGGTTTTTATACACTGAGAAAATTGAGATATAATGAATTTCAACTCAAAAACATCTACGAGCAAGTGAGGCTACGAAGGGCAGGTAACTAGATCACTGAGCAAGACACTGATGTGGCCACTATTTATTTGATATTTGAGAAAACAGCTGTTAATATTCAAAGCCATACTTAAGTTTTTTGCTTTTTAGCATTGTATTCAGTAACAGTCACTAGGTATTCTCTAATGATACTTTCAGCAAAAAACTGAAATTTTTAAAGGAAAAACTCCATGAAGGAACTAAGCAAAGATTAGAATTTGACAAACCAGCCAAGCCACTTTAAACTAGTGGGAGAATGACCTGAAATTACAGGACAGCCCATGTTAAGAGTTCACATCCTATGAAAAACTGGCTTCTAGGCCTTTGATTTAGTTCCCACCCTTCTGATCTGCATGGAACATCAGGTCTTTCCCATCCAGAAATAAGAAGGGAAATTTAGGTTTATCTTAACTTTATGGCCTATAGGACTCAAGCCTATGTAGTTCAAAGATAATTTGGGTTTGAGGCAGAGCACAGCATTGAAGGGGCATTAAGGTCTAGGCTCCACTCACCTTTGCCACTGTTGATTAGCTTTGCAACAGGGACACTAAGTCTACATAATCATTAGATCTTAAAGGGCTGAGTTTGAAGATACAAGTAAGAGCTAGTGCAATTGAGCATCACCACTACTGCATATATTTTCATTTGGGGATACACACTTTTAATCTGTTATAATAGACTGAAAGTACCACCCAATGCCATGTGGTCTATAAACTTCAAAATGAGACTAGAAGAGTACCACAGAAGACGACAGAGGTCAGTTTTGACTAAACTGTTTATGGCTAAATTAACTAGTGTTTATTTTTTGTCATCTGTCTGGTACTAAGTCCTTAATATTTAATTTTCACAATCAACAACAAAAAAACCCAACTTGATGTGGGGCTACTGGTTCAATCCAGATTTCAAAGTTTTGCCATCATTGGTCTTAAGCACTATGTATGCTATATTGCCTTTCCAATCAGACGAACACAACAGAATGTGGGAGGATCTCCTCCGTCCTCATCCTTGCCCATTCTCTGTTGGTTTTACGATGCCTTTCATTCTTCTCTCCATTTTCAGATCTTCAAGGTAAACCTCTCCAACCTTATCCTAAGATTTTTTTTTTTTTTTTTTTTGACAGGCAGAGTGGACAGTGAGAGAGAGAGACAGCGCACCACGCAGATCTGATGGCAGGAGCCAGGTGCTTCTCCTGGTCTCCCATGGGGAGGGCCATCCTCCACTGCACTCCCTGGCCATAGCAGAGAGCTGGCCTGGAAGAGGGGCAACCGGGACAGAATCCAGCGCCCCGACCGGGACTAGAACCCAGTGTGCCGGCGCCGCAAGGCGGAGGATTAGCCTAGTAAGCCGTGGCGCCGGCCCCTTATCCTAAGTTCTAACTGGTTCATTGCCTTCAAAACCAGCCCTCCCGCCAACTCTCCCCACCCCCCGCCCATTTTTAAAACAGAAAGCCCTCTTTGTGGCACCTGCTCTTTTCTACAACCTTTTATGTCACTGCACCCTGATCAGGGAAGGCCAATCTCTTCCAGCACAGGCAGTTTTCTTTAACTTGCCTCAGTTCATACAATTTCAAAATGCCTCATCCAAACACATCCTTTTTCTAACTGCAAACAAGGGTCTATTACCACAAAGTTGGGCCCGATTTCATACAACGCCATGGCTTTCTTGTACAACCCCTCTGAGACTTAAGACACACACCCCTCTCCACTACTCAGTGTAAGTCTGCAAAATGACATTAAGCCCTGTTCCCTTGCCCCCATTAACTTTCACACTCAAGCAGATTGCACACATGTATTTAACAATACAGTTTTACACAGAATGCTAAGAGCACTTTTCTTTGTATTTTACAGAAGGGCTTGAAACATATGGACTATTAATATTCATACCATAGCACATCCAAATCTCCTAAATAGAAGCATTACAATTTGTTTAGAATTTAAAGGCTTAATGGCAATAATCTGGAGAGGAAAAAGAGTAAGTTTATTTTACATAACCAACTGAAAAATAAAGTCAAGAAATAGTAAATAGAATTTAATATGGTCTCATGCGCCCTGAAGTGGGTGGTGCCCGATTCGGAGGGGTGATCGCTATGTCCAAATAATCTCCTATTTGGAACTTCTGTGACTGCAGGGTCATGGAGTCATCAGTCCCCTTTCTGCCGGACATGGTGCTGCCAATCTCCTTAACTCTGCAGGAAAGGAAACCAACTATATAGTACAAATATATATATAGTACAAAGTGAATATGGTACTGGCTTTGCCCCATCATCTTAAACAGTTAAATCTGAGATATATTAAGATAAGCCAGATAGTAATATAAATTCATATTCCCCCACTGAAGAGATTTATTAAAGAGGTTATTTCTATCAGTTAAAACACACCAAAAACAAAAATTATAGTAATGAAAAATGAGAAGTTACCTACCGATAACCAGGTCTTTTAATATCCGTAAAAACAATTGCAAAATTGAAATGTGTGCCCTTCTTTCTAGCTTCTGGGTAGACTTCTTTAACTAAACTGGTCAATTCTTTCAGGGTTGCATCCATCCTAAATTTTTTTAGGGAAAAAAAAAAGACATTTACAATTTATTAATCAGCAATAACATAACAATGAGTTAATTTCATGTGTCACAATCGTGACTTAGGAACTCCCAGGGTCTTTTAATACAAGAACGTAATTGTATGTCAATCTTTCTTTAATAAAAATTTTATTTGGAAGGTAGAGGTGGGGAGGTATCTTCCAATCACTGGTTTACTCTCCCAACCCACAACCAAAGTCATGAGCTGAGAACTCAATCTGGGTCTCCCTTGTGGGTACAAGGACCCACACATCTGAGTCATCACTGCTGCCTCTCAGGGTGCCTATTAGCTGGAAGCTGAAATCAGAAGCAGAGTCGGGGGGAGGGGGAGGGCAGTTGTGGCGCAGTGAGTTAAGCCTCCACCTGCGATGCCAGCACCCCATATAAGCACTGATTCAAGTCCTACTCATTCCACCTCCAATCTAGCTCACTATCAACATGCATGGAAAGGGCAGTTTAAGATGGCCCAAGTGCTTGGACCCCTGCCACCCATGGAGACCAGGATGGAGTTCCAGACGCCTGGCTTTGGCTTGGCCCAGCCCAGGTGTTATGGCCATTAAGGGAGTAAACCTGCAGACAGAGGATCTTTCCCTCTAACTCCGCCTTTCAAATAAACTCTTAAGAGAAAAAATTCAAAGCAGCAGCAGAGCCTGGACCCAAATCCAGAACTCCAGTATGGGATGTGGACATCCCAAGCAGCATCTTAACCACTGCGCCAAATGCCCACATTTCATCACTGCTAAGACATGCACTCTTCCACATTTTCTCATCTCTAAAACTGGAATGCGTCTTCGAATCAAAGTGTTAGGTATAGTTACTGTTTTTCTTTCTTAGATGTGATCTTATCAGTTTAAAACAGATGGAATCCTGGAGCCAATGAGACAAAGTTTTCTCAAGATTAAACACAAGCTTCTTTCACAACAGATTGTCCCTTGAAAATATTTTTGGAAATAAGAATCCCATATAGTCCTTTGAGCTACCACCTATAAAACTCTAAAATACAAGAATTTGAGATACAGTAACCACCTAGTATATATTTTTTTTTCCATAACTAGAAAAATCAGATTGTTTGGAACTTGAAAAAGCATTGTCTGTAGAGTGCTATAAACCAGCACAAGGATACTAGGCACTTCTGGAAACTAAACAGCATTCTGTTAACACAATATGACCATACCATCTTCTATTTTCCACTGCTGCCCAATCATTCTTTTTTCTCTCTCTCTCTTTTTAAAAAGATTTATTTATTTATTTGAAAGTCAGAGTTACACAGAGAGAGGAGTCTTCCATTTGCTGGTTCACTCCCCAGTTGGCCATAACAGCTGACCCGAAGCCAGGCGCCAGGAGTTTCTTCTGGGTTTCCCACGTGGGTGCAGGGGCCCAAGGACTTGGGCCATCTTCTACTGCTTTCCTAAGCCTTAGTAGAGAGCTGGATCAGAAGCGGAGCAGCCGGGACTCGAACCAGCACCCATAAGGGATGCCAGCATTGCAGGAAGCGGCTTTACCTGCTATGCCACAGTGCTGGGCCCCCCAGTCTTTAACAGTTCCCTAATGGACCTCAAAATCTTTCCCCCCAAACATGCCCCTCCTCTCATATTTCTATGAAAAAACCAACACCCACTCTGTTGCCCAGATCATCACTCCAAGCATTATTCATTTCTTATCTCCACCCTGTTAACAAAGTCCTAATGTTCCTATTCCTAGATACACATGAAACCTAATTTTTTCTTGCACTCTCACATCACTGTTTTATTTCAACCTCTCATTAATTTTAACTCTCTACTTTAACCCATCTCTCAGTGTTTTAGTTCTATTTTTATATAAAACTGATATGCAAAGCAAGATCACTTTGTACTAACTCCCAGGAGTTCGTACTGCAGACAGCACTGCCAAGGTCTGCACAAGGAGCAGCAGTCCCAGGACGTCAAGTTTCTGCATGATTTTCAGGTGTTTCACCAATACAGACACAACTTACACTGGCACTGGCTCAAACAACATTTTGCTCACACAGGGAAGAGATGGTAAGAACACCTTCAACAGTAAGAGTTTCCCATGGTTAGGTCTTGCCCTGAAGCCAACACAAGGTCTACATGCGCCCATTATGCTACAGGCAAAGGACTTCTGTTTACTCCCAGCTGGATACACATACACACACACACACACACACACGTAAGCAAAACACAGCAGTATACCTCAAGCCCACAACAGGGCTAAAATACTCTTCAAACATTCGGGCTGCCATTATGGCGCAGTGGGTTAAGCCACTGCCTGTGATGCTGGCATCCTGTATGCACACAGGTTTGAGTCCGGCTGCTCCACATCTGATCCAGCTTTCTGCTAATGTGCCTGCAGAACCAGCGGAAGATGGTCCAAGTACTTGGGCCTTTGCCACCCACATGGGAGACAAGGACCGAGTTCCAGGATCCTGGCTTTGGCCTGACCCAGCCACCCACTGCTGCAACCATTAGGGGAATGAACCAGCAGATAGAAGATCTCTCTCCCTCTGCCTTTCAAATAAATCTCACACACACACACACACACACACACACATACAACTCAAAGACAGACTAAAGTCTCTTCAAGGAATGTTCCAGATCCAAAGCCCTTCTGTGCAAGCCATGCAAGGGGCCCAACTTAATAAATGCTTATTATTGAAAGAGGGAGAAGGAGGAAAAGCAATACATAAGAATATGGTAAATTACATCCCAAATTTCACCAAGGAGGAAAAGCCATACATAAGAACATAGTAAGTTATCCCAATTTTCACCAATCAGAAATAGTGACATTAACATCACTATGGGCTTTAAAAAAGGTAGGTAGGTAGGTAGGTAGGTAGGAAGGAAGGAAGGAAGGAAGGAAGGAAGGAAGGAAGGATTGATTTACTTTACTTATTTGAAAGGCAGAGTGAAAGGAGCAGAGACATATAGATCCTCCATCCACTGGCTCATTCCTGAAATGGTTGTGCCCATCAGGGCTGGGCCAGGCAGAAGGCAGGAGCCAGAAACTCCATCTGGGTCTCCCACGTGGGTGGCAGAGTCCTATGCACTTAGGCCATCTTCCACAGCCTCACCCTCAACCCCCATTACCAGCGAGCTGGATCAAAGTGGAGCCAGCAGCCAGAACTTGAACTGGCATTGCCATAAGGGATGCTGAGGTGACAGCTGGAGGCTTAACCTGCTATGCTATAACACTGGTCCCGGTAGGCATCTTCTGTGCCTATACAAAAAGTAGTAAAGAGAAAAATTCCCCAATATATCAAGCATATTCTACATGTGAAGACTTATGACACAAAAATTTAAATCCTACAAGAAAACATATTTTTAATAAAAATTAATTTTACTGGGGCCGGCGCTATGGCATAGCAGGTAAAGCCACCACCTGCAGTGCTGGCATCCCATACGGGCCAGTTCGACTCCCAGCTGTTCCACTTCCTATCCAGCTCTCTGCTATGGCCTGGGAAAGCAGGCTCAAGTCCTTGGGCCCCTGCACGCGCATAGGAGACCCGGAAGAAGCTCCTGATTCTGAATCAGTCCAGCTCCAGCCGTTGCAGCTGTTTGGGGAGTGAACTAGTGGATGGAAGACCTCTCTTTCTGCGGCTCTGCCTTACAAATAAATAAATCTTAATTTTACTTTAACTGGAAAAAAAGAGCTCAAACTGAAGAAATTATAAGCCTTCGGATAAGGACTCACATTGTTATGTAAGTCTACAGCTTTTTATCCTGTCAGAGTTCACATTCTATTCTGCAACAATTAGCTTGGTTATTTTAACTGTCACCATTGAACACCAACACTAACATAAACTCTGAGGTCAGAATTATTTATCTGTCTTGGAAACAACTTAAAAAAAAAAAACCTGACATTTTCTATAGATCATTCTAATACAGTGAATATTTATGACAATACACATTTATAATATACAAATATATTTTAGAAAGTTCATGGAAAATGGAATTACAAGTATGGGTTGTTGTTTTTTTTTTTGGGGGGGGCAGGCATTTGGCCTAGTGGTTAAGATATCTGCATCCTGTACAGAGTGCCAACAAAGTTCAATAACCATGTCCACATCCTGACTCGTGCTTCCTGCTAATGTAGACCCTGGGAGGCTGTGGGGATGGTTCAAGTAGTTGGGTCCCTGTCAACTACTTGTTTGAGTTTACAGCTCCCAGCTTTCAGCCTTGGCTTAAACCCCAGTCACTGCAGGCATCTGAGAAATGACACAGTAGCTGGGAACTCTTTCTGACTCTCAAATGAATTAAAAAAAAGTGTTGGTTTTCCACAAACTGCTTTTGGTCTTTTTTTTTCCCTAGTGCTTCTCCATCTAAGGCTTCATATTAAGCCGAAATTTTCTTTAGGATAACAGGGATCACTCCAACAGCATCCCGTACCCTTACTATGTTATCCTACTACCATTGATACAATTTTGAGTCCCTTAAGTCTGGTATGGAATTTTAATTAAGTACATACTCTTATCATTTTCCTATCAGGCAGCAATAACAGGATAGCAACCTTGGGTCTGTCAATTCTTAACCCAAAAGTTTCGGCGACAATTCTAAAAGCATTAAAAAAAATGAACAAATCCCCTTTCCCCTAACAGTAAAAACCTTTTTAACTTTCTCGGAGCTGCACCCAGAGGCCCACAGTGGAAGAGAAAATCTGGAATCAAAGATTAACTCTAGCTAAGGCAATTAAGGAGCGGACGTCGCAGGTCTCCGCCAGGGGCCTGGCCCGCCCCCGCCGCGCTCACCAAGTGTAGATCTGCAGCTCGCTGGACGGTACGTTTCCGCGGGAGAACTCATCCATTCGGTGGTGGCGGCCGTTATTGGTGGTGAAGACCCGCAGCAGCAGCGGGCATGTCTAGGGGAAGGAGAGGCGAGGGGAGGGAAAAGGCAGAAATTAAGCACGGCGGCCCGGGCTTTCTTCCATCCCGAAGCGTCGCGGCCTCCCAGCCGCGCCGGGAGCAAACACACGGTCTTCTCCACCGCCACACACACAGGCCGCGCCTTTCTGCCCTACCCGGCGCACCTCCACGTCTTCCCGGACCCCACAGCGCCAAGGCCCTCACCTTCTCGCGGTCAATCGGCTTCTCTGGCTCCTTTTTAATTTCCTCCTGGGTAACGCGCGATTCCACCGCCATCTTCCTCCTACGGCCCGCGAGACGCTCGCTCTGACCTCCGACCCCTGCAGCGAGCATGAGCACGGAGTCTCTCGCGAGGAGAGGCTCGAGGCTTTATAAAGAGCCGGGGGGTGGGGCGGGGCGTCTCCCGGCGCAGGCGCCCTTCGCGGCCCGGCGCCTGGGGATTACGGCCTCTGCGAAAAGGCGGGCGCGGGCGGCCGCGGGGTGGAGCCTTGGCCGGAAGTGCTTATTGTCGGTCCCCGGGCCGTTAGGGGGTGACGTATTTATCCCGTTAAACGTTGACTGGCGAATTAAGCTTGAAGTGGCGGCTTCACATAAAATAATGAAAACCTGAGCGAACCCAAAACGCTGAGGAACATGGCAGCCCGTTCTTTATTAGCAAAATCACAAGAATAGCGGCCTGGCACCTACGGACCTCAGGTAAAATGAAAAGCGCAGAAACAAAGCCTTTTGGCAAATGATTAAGACATCGCATAATGGAGAGGAAACGAATTGGATTCTTTTCACGCAGTACACGGCACACACACTTGAGGCGGACCAGAGACCTACATGCGAAAGGCGACATTAACAGCTTTAATGACCTGTAGATAGGAATATGTGCTACAAAAACACCAGCCAGAAAAGATGACATCTGACTAGATTAAATCTGGAAAAAAAATCTTCAAAATACATCATAAAGAGAAAAACAGAAGATAACGTAATGCATATATTGACCAAATCTTGTATCCAGGGCCAGGATGGTGGTGTAAAATAAGGCTGCTGCCCGTGTCGCCGGCTTCACGTGGGGCACCCATTGGTACCCCAGCTGCTCCACTTTCCACTCAGCTCCCTGCTAATGGCCCGGGAAAGCAGTGCAAGATAACCCCAGTGTCTGAGCCCCTGCCACCTACGTGGGAGATCAGGATGAAGCTCCTGGCTTCTGGGTTTCAGCCCGGCCCTGGCCATTGGGGCCACCTGGGGAGTGAGCCAGTGGTTCGAAGATCTGTTTCTAGCCCTCTATCTAACTCTGATTTTCAAATAAATAGGTAAATCTCAAAACAAAACAAAACAAAACAAAACAAAAAAACTTGTATCCAGACTATGTAAGAACTAAGGAGGAAGACAATACAATTGAAAAATGGGTAAGATAAAATGTTTTTAGAAAGGAAGTCCAAATGGCCAATGACTATATAAGGTGATCAGACATTAATCAGGGAAATGCATTAAAACCAAATGAATTAGAAACTGACAATAGCAATCATGGTAGACTAATGGAATTCTTACATACCACCGGTAAGAGTATAAATTGTTACACCCACTTTGGAAAATGAATTATTTAATATACTTGATCTTAGCCAAAAGGCCAAGAAGCAATTAGAATTATTTAGTACAACTGAAGATATGTATACGTCTAACAGCCCCATTCTGTGGAGTATAAACCCTGGAGAAAATATTGCCCAAGTGTATCCAGAAACATTACAAGAATGTACTTAGCAGTATTATAAGAACAAAAAACTGAGATGAGCCCGTGTTGACTAACAGCAAAACAGTTCAATGAATAGTAGTATACTGTATAGCAAAAAAACTACTAGACCACAAAAAAAAACCCTGCTAGAAAACAAATACTATAAAGCAACAAAAATTACAAGCTACAGCTGCATAAAACAGGGATCTCAGAAACATAATGGCAAGTATAAGATGCCAATGACAAAAGAATGTATGCTGTGTGTAAATCCATTTTTATAACATACAAAGCAGACACAACTAAAATATGTTGTTCAAGATTCCCAGGTGTTAAAACAATCAAGATAATTATAGAAGTCAAAGTGGTGATTACTTCTCAAGAAATAACAGGATTGTGATAAAGGAGGGGCTTCTATACTGTTGGCAAAATGTTTTTAACTTAGGTAGTGGTTATATAGTTGTTTGAATTAAAATTAGTCTTTAAGGAGTATATTTATGCTTTTTGCACTCATCTGTGCCAATAATAGAAAAGTAGACAAAAGGCATGGGCAGGCATTTAAAAGATAAAGCATAAATTTGAATGTAAATATTTGGAAAAAATGGCCAGTCTCATAAATAATCATAGAAATACAAATTAAAGTCACAAATATAAAGAACATTGAACATTTTTACTAAATAGACCAAAATGTAAAAGTCTGACAAGTAAGTGCTGGCAAGGATATGGGAGAAGGGAATTTTTATAGACTATTCTCATCTACTTTGGAAAATTAAATGGCGTTATTTTAGAAAGATTAGATATGTGAACACCTTAAGGCCCCTGTTCTAATCCTCATGCATACCTCAGAAAACTTGCATAGGAGCACAAGGTGATATTCCTTATAACTTGTAACTATCAAAAAGTATATTCATAAATTGGAATACCATAAAGACTTGAAAATGAATCAATACAGTTTTTAAAAATATAGAATAAGTCACAGAAGAATATAATAGGGTTCAATTTATGCAAGAGTCAAAAATAAGAACCGCTTCCCTAAAAGATATTGTTTTGGGAATAAACACAAATGGTGAAGTCATAAAGAGGAGCCTGGGGATGATCAATTATGGATTTGGGGAAGTGTTATCTCTGTGGGATAACTTGAGTAATGCAAGTTATGAAGGGTATTCAGAGCCTGTAAGGTATCAGTAATGTACTCTTACTAGGCAGGGTATGATTGTTCATTCTTTAAAAGTGTAGCTGTAGGAGTGGGCCTTGTGACCCAACGGGTTAATCTGCCACATGGCATGCCGGCATTCCCTATTGGAATGCCAATTCAAGTCCTGGCTTCTCCATTTCCAATCTAGTTTCCTGCATCTTGGGGAGTAGCAGATGGCGGTCTAGTAATTGTGTTCCTACCATCCACCTCAGGGACCCAGATGAAGTTCTGGGTTCCTGGCCTTGGCCTGGCCCACTGCTGACAGTTGCAGGTATTTGGGGAGTGAACCAGCAGATGGAAGACCTCTTTCTCTCTCTCTTTCCCTCCTTTTCAAATTTTTTTTGTTTTGTTTTGTAATTAAGATTTACTTACTTATTTGAGAGGCAGAATTAGAGGGAAAAGCAGAATGAGAGGCCTTCCATCCGCTGGTTCATTTCCCAAATGACTGCAATGGCCAAAACTGGGCCAGGCCAAATCCAGGAGCTGGGAGGTTTTTCTGGGTCTCCCATTTGGGAGCAGGGGCTCAAGCAGTTGGGCCATCTTCCACTGATTTCCCAGGCCATTACAAGTGAGCTGGGTTGGAAGTGGAGCACCAGTCCCTTTTTTTTAAAGTTTAAGATGTGTGATTTAGATCACTGTTTTTTATTTATTTTTTGTTTTAATTTTGCTTAGGATGGGACCTGGCATGCAGGTTATGTTAAATTTTTTTCAAAAATTCTATGATTATAAAATTAAATCTTTTTCAAAATATCCAGAGTTTAAAAAGGCTGACACATGAGGGCACTCTAGTCAATCAAAGGGAAAACATTGGAACAATGAAAAGGAATCTCTCAACATTTTATTGGTGATATTGACATTTTACTTCTTTAATATAAGTTCTCAGCCTTTTATTTCCTTTTTTTACAGATTTATTTATTTTATTTGAAAAGCAGAGTAACAGAGTTAGAGACAGAGAGAGGTCTTCCATCCACAGGTTCGCTCCCCAGATGACCACAATGACTGATGCTGAGCCAGGCCGAAGCCAGGAGCCAGGAGTTTCTTCTGGTTCTCCCACGTGGGTTCAGGGGCCCAAGCACTTGGGCCATCCTCTGCTGTGAATTAGATGGATTAGCAGAGAGCTGGATCAGAAATGGAGCAACTGGGACTCGAACTGGCACCCATATGGGATGCCAGCACTGCAGGCAGTGGCTTTACCTGCTATGCCACAGCACCAGCCACAAGCTCTCAGTCTTGAACTTTAAAAAATAGCCACCTCTTATCAAAATGGAATTCCCTAATACCTTGGGGCATTAGAACCGCAGCTATATTTTAGAATATGTGAGCATTTAAATAAGTTTGTAGAAGAATGGAGTCAAAAGATAAATTTAGGGGTTGTGATGAGCCTAGCAATTAAGACACTACGTAAAAAAACTCACATCCCACATTGGGAGTACCTGAGTTTAATTCCTGGCTGTGGCTCCTGACTCAAACTTTCTTTTAATGCAGACTCTGGGAGGCAAATAATTGGGTTCCCTTCACTCTCATGGGAGTCCTGAATTGAGTTCTTATCTTACAGATTTGGCCTATCCTAGATCCAGCTGTTCTGAGTACTTGGGGAGTGAACCAGGAGATGGGAGCTTTCTCCCTCTGTCTTTCCAGCTCTCAAAAATGAGAGAGAGAGAGAGAGAAGTGCAAGAAAATTTTGAAGTTCATGCATAGTTTTTTCATAGTACATACTTTCCATGAACTTTTGAAGACCTCTTGTAGTTAGGGTAGTTGTTCAGTCCATTTGGCCTTATAGGACCATCTCAGTAGAGAAATTGTATTTAAGTGTAAACATCTTTTCTCTTTTTCATTAGATTTTACACACATAAGTAGTACATTTCCAGATGTATAGCCCAAGGTATTTAAAGCAGTGTCTCAAGCAGATACTTCTACAGCATGTTCATAACAGCATTATTCTCAACATCCAAAAGACATAACCCAAATGTACGTCGGTAGATGAAAAGATATACACATAATGGAACAGTATTCTGCCTTAAAAAGGAATGAAATTCTAACACATGTTAACAACATGAATGAACCTTGAAAATATTATTCCAAGGGACATAAGCCAGGATGGATTTCTAATGGCAGGGAAATAAGTATTCATGAACACAATACAACATGTGTTTCTGGGGGCCAGCCCCATGGTGTAGCAGCTAAAGCCACTGCCTTCAGCACCAGCATCACATATTCAAGTCCTGGCGGCTCCACTTCCAATCCAGCTCCCTACTAACATCCCTGGGAGAGCAGTGAAAGGTGGCCCAAGTGCTTGGGCCCCTGCACCCGTGTGAGAGACCCAGAAGAAGCTCCTGGCTCCTGGCTTTGGATTAGCTCAGCTCCAGCCATTGCAGCCATTTGGAAAGTGAATCAGTGGATGGAAGAGCTTTCTCTCTCTCTCTCTCTCTCTCTCTAACTCTGCCTTTCAAATAAATAAAATATTTTTTAAAAATTAACTAACTTAAAAAAGTGTTTCTGGGAAAGATTTAATGGAATCTATTAATCATACAATTTTCTGATTCTTTGTAAAAGTTATGGATTATAAATTTGAGTCCTTTCAGGTGATTATTAAAGTTTCTCAAATCTCTAAAATGATAAACTTTCCTTCCAATGCAACTACAAGAGACAATACATACAGTCTAAGCACAATATTTATGAGGTTCTATTGTAGTAAAGCATCTGCTTGTTACTAAGAGTAAAAAAGATATAAAAATTCCCTTAACATTAGAAGAACCAAGCCTGAAGTTATATTATTATTACTTAGAGGATAGATTACTTTCTGTTCCCCTAAGAACTTGCTGTATTTTCACAGAAGAGCATATACACTACAAGCAATGCTGCACTTCACTAGTCCTAATTGGCCTTGCTGTGTCACCCTTGCAGCCATCTTCTCACATTACAGACCGAAGGGTAGTGTTTTAAAAAATCCTAACCCCTGCCAGTGCTGTGGCTCACTTGGCTAATCCTCCGCCTGCAGCACCGGCACCCCGGGGTTCTAGTTCCAGTTGGGGCACCGGGTACTAGTCCCAGTTGCTCCTCTTCCAGGCCAGCTCTCTGCTGAGGGCGGTGGAGGATGGCCCAAGTGCTTGGGCCCTGCACCCGCATGGGAGACCAGGAGGAAGGACCCGGCTCTTGGCTTTGGATCAGCGCGGAGCGCTGGCCATGGCAGCCATTAGGGGAGTGAACCAAGGGAAGGAAGACCTTTCTCTGTCTCTCTCTCACTGTCTATAACTCTACCTGTAAAAAAAAAAAAAAAAAAAAAAAAAAAGTCCTAATCCTTGATTAAAAGCCTTCAAAGAATCCTATTGCAATTTAGAATAGAAACCAACTTATGTACTAAGTTCCTACTGTCCCCTTTGGCCTTCTCCTCCTTCCAACCCCCTGCAGCCAGGCAGGCCTTTCCTGCCTAGGACATTCGCACTTGCTGCTTTCTCTGGCTGAAGCACTCTCCCCAGACTGTTGTGCCCCCACCCCATCTTCATTCACATTATGATCACAGTCATCTCAGAGAAGCCTTTTCCAGCTTCACTAAGGTTCTACCTCCTTCACTCCTCCACTCATCAGTCACCCATTTATTTCTCTTAGCATATCTCCCTTCTGATTGGCTTATGACTAGCCTCCCTTTCTAGAATGTAAGCTCCCCAAGGGCTGACATTCTGTCTGTCTTATCTCTGCTTCCACACCTTCTAGCCCATTCCTCATATAGTGGGTGCTCAGTAAGTATTGAGTGATATGAATGAACAGATAAATCACTAGACTGCTCCCACTGATACGGGCTAGGCAGGGAGCTGTTGAGCACAGGAGCTGAGAGACTGCTAGAAGCCTTTGTGCTGGAGCCTCATACTGCCTAAAACCCCACTTGCTTCTGCACTGACCCAACATGGTTGTAGCCTTCACACACACCCACTTTCCCATCATGCGCCTTAGCCTCACTTCTCATGCACAGAATGCCATAATGACCACGTGGAGATCACCACAGGCACTGCAGCCCTGCCCAAAGCCCATCCTACTTGAATATTCAATTAGGGCGTCACCTTCTCTTCTGTACACAGATGACCCTAACTTTGGTGGGGGTAGTTGCCTTTCCTTCCTCATGGAGAAGGGTTGCCACACTCATATCTTTCCTGCACCTCTGTGTCTCTGAATTCTCTCACACCAAGAACTTGGAATAAACCCAGCTGGGGACTCTATTCCCCATAATACTACTAAAATAGACTACAGGGGCTGACGTTGTGGCACAGTGAGTTAAGTCCCAACCTGCAGCACTGGCATCCCATATGGGTGCCAGTTTGAGTTCCAGCTGCTCCACTTCCAATCCAGCTCCCTGCTAATACACCTGGGGAAGCAGCTGAAGATGGCCCAAGTCCTTGGGCCCCTGCATCAGTGGGGGAGATGCAGAGGAAGCTCCTGGCTCCTGGCTTTGGCTTGGCCCAGCCCTGGCTATTTTGTCCATTTGGAGAGTGAATAAGCAGATGGAAGATCTCTCTCTCCATCTCTCCTCCTCTCTGTAACTCTGCCTTTCAAATAAATAAATAAAAATAAAATAAAATAGACTATGGTGTATGATTTAGGAACCCACTTTTCCACTAGGCTCAGGTTGTTCTCATCTCATTTGCAGTACATTTTAAGTCCATGAAGCAGAATGAGGGATTCTATTGCCTTTTCAGAGAATAGAAATATCTCTCAACTTACCCCTATGTTAAGCATTTGAATGATCAGATTGAAAATGGCTTTTAAACAAAGGAACGCTTTCTCAAGAGGCTGTAGAATGTCAATATATTTGCCAGAAGCAAGTTTAGAAGGCAATTAAAATTTTAATACTCAAGTGGACAGTGAGAGAGAGACAGAGAGAAAGGTCTTCCTTTTTCCGTTGGTTCACCCCTCAATGGCCGCTCTGGCGGCACGCTGTGGCCGGTGCATCGCGCTGATCCCAAGCCAGGAGCCAGGTGCTTCCTCCTGGTCTCCCATGTGGGTGCAGGGCCCAAGAACCTGGGCCATCCTCCACTGCCCTCCCGGGCCACAGCAGAGAGCTGGACTGAAAGAGGGGCAACTGGGACAGAATCCGGCGCCCCAACCGGGACTAGAACCTGGTGTGCCGGTGCTGCAGGCGGAGGACTGGCCTAGTGAGTCACGGTGCCGACCTGAAAGGCAGATTTTACAGAGGCAGAGAGAGAGAGAGGTTTTCCATCAGCTGGTTCACTCCCCAAATGACTTCAATACCTGGAGCTGTGCCAATCCAAAACCAGAACCCGGGAGCTTCTTCTGGGTCTCCCACGCAGGCACAGGGGCCCAAGGACTTGGGCCATCCTCTACTGCTTTCCCAGGCCATAGCAGAGAGCTGGTTCAGAAGTGGAGCAGCTGGGACTTGAACCAGCGTCCAAATGGGATGCTGGCACTGCAGGCGGTGGCTTTACCCCTTACGCCATAGCGCTGGCCCCAACATCTTAGACTTTAAAGTCAGAAGGATCTTAAATTTAAATTTCACCACAGGCATGTGTTAACTGGTTAATCTGAAGTCCCTTAATTGCTCTGAATTGATAAATAAGTTAGGAACAATTAAATATCAAATAGTCTGTTACGAAGAATAAGTACATCTGAAGTAATTGGTACAGTTTTGCTATGCACTTAGCACTCAACAAAAGTGAGCATTATAATCATTACTGTCACTATCATTATCATGTAGATTTTATGTTTTAAAATGAGGCAAGAGGATCAAATTAATATGCTAATTCCCTGTAATGACCAAGGATGGCTGATTCTGTGAAATCTTTATAAATAGAATAGCATTGCTGTCATAATTACTTAATTATAAACTTTTGCCAATTCATTATGCACATTCAAATATCTAATTGTCAATCATTGCAAAATATTGGGAACATGTTTATTCAATTGGGAAAAAAAAGCAGCCATAGAAATTGTTTGGTTTAGGCCTTTAATCATTAAGTCTGTAAGGAGTGTTTTTGGGAAAAACTGGGGTGGCTCTTCTGGCCCTGATTCCAAGATTGCACATAAAGAAAAGCTTCCAGGCCAGCGCCGCAGCTCACTAGGCTAATCCTCCGCCTTGCGGCGCCGGCACACCGGGTTCTAGTCCTGGTCGGGGCACCGGATTCTGTCCCGGTTGCCCCTCTTCCAGGCCAGCTCTCTGCTGTGTCCAGGGAATGCAGTGGAGGATGGCCCAAGTGCTTGGGCCCTGCACCCCATGGGAGACCAGGAGAAGCACCTGGCTCCTGGCTCCTGCCATCAGATCAGCGCGGTGCACCGGCCGCAGCGCGCCAGCCGGGGCGGCCATTGGAGAGTGAACCAACGGCAAAAAGGAAGACCTTTCTCTCTGTCTGTCTCTCTCTCACTGTCCACTCTGCCTGTCAAAAAAAAAAAAAAAAAAAAAAAAAACTTCCAACTTCCAATACTGTAAGTAATATTTTTGGGATTAGGAAATATTTGTGACTGAATGTGATATTGATATCCACCGTGACATGAATAAAATTTAAGTCTGCCTTCAGAGTACTTCAGAAAGTTCATGAAAAAATGGAATTGAAAATGTTTATTTTGGTACAAAAAATTTTAAAGTCCATGCATAGATATTTTTCATCATACACATTTTTCATGAACTTCTTGAAGACCCCTCATATATATGGATTTCAAAAAATGCAGCAAAACCAACTTATCTTTTAATTTCATTTTCCACAAACACTTCGAAGTACTTTCATTTACCTAAATAAAATATATACTTGCCATCGGTGCTGTGGCATAGCTGGTAAAGCCGCCGCCTGCAGTGTCAGCATCCCATTTGGGCACTGGTTCGGGTCCCGGCTGCTCCTTTTCCAATCCTGCTCTCTGCAATGGCCTGGGAAAGCAGTGGAAGGGCCCGGGTCCTTGGGCCCCTTCATCCGCGTGGGATGCCTGGAGGAGGCTCCTGGCTCCTGGCTTTGGATTGGTGTGGCTGTGGCGGCCATTTGGGGAGTGGGCCAGAGGATGGAAGACCTCTTTCTCTGCCTCTGCCTCTCTGTAACTCTGCCTTTCAAATAAATGGGTAAATCTTTTTTTTTTTTTTTTTTTTTTTTTGACAGGCAGAGTGGACAGTGAGAGAGAGACAGAGACAGAGAGAAAGGTCTTCCTTTTCCATTGGTTCACCCTCCAATGGCCACTGCAACCAGCGCACTGCGCTGATCTGAAGGCAGGAGCCAGGTGCTTCTCCTGGTCTCCCATGCGGGTGTAGGGCCCAAGCACTTGGGCCATCCTCCACTGCACTCCCGGGCCACAGGAGAGAGCTGGACTGGAAGAGGAGCAACCGGGACAGAATCCAGTGCCCCGACCGGGACTAGAACCCGGTGTGCCAGCACCACAGGTGGAGAATTAGCCTATTGAGCTGTGGCGCAGGCCAAATAGGTAAATCTTTTTTTTAAAAAAAAAAAGTGCTTAGCACTATAATATATGTTAAATAATTAAAGATTTTCTGTATGCTTAAGTAATAATTGCAGTATCACATTCTCCCCTTTTAGATTTATATGGTAATAGCAATAGTTAATATTTATTGATCACTGTGTATTAGCTCTTCATCACTGTGGTGAAGAACCTGAGAGAAGTTAATTTTGTAAAGAGATACAGTTTATTTTTGGCTCATGGTTCTGAAGTTTCAAGTCCAAGATAGGGGATGTAGGTTAGGGAGGGACCCATTAGTTGGGATACCATGAAGATGGAGCATGGCAGTGGTGGAACATATGTGGAGGAAGAATCGCATGGCGAGCCAAGAAGTACAAACCTTCTAAGACTGACTCAGACTACCAAAACCAGTCCTCTGTGAGAACTGTCCTCCAAGGGCATGCCCCCAGTGACCTAAGAATCTCCCACTAGGCCCACTTACTAGGCACCACAATTGTAATGAACTTCACTCTCAGTACCATCAACTTAGGACTTTGTGATTTAACCATGTGCATGAGTTCAAGAGCTGTATCTTGTTCAAGCCATAGCACACACACCACATCAGGTGTCTTTTTATTGCTGTGCAACAAATCACCCAAAAACACAGGAGCTTAAGACAATAATCATTTTATTTTTTAATCTTTTTAAAGATTTATTTATTTATTTGAAAGGCAGAGTTACAGAGAGGCAGAGGCAGAGAGGAGAGAGAGAGACTCTTCCATCTGCTGGTTCACTCCCCAAATGGAGGCAACGGCTGGAGCTGGGGCAATCTGAAGCCAGGAGCCAGGAGCTTCTTCCAAGTGTCCCACACCTTTGTAGGGACCCAAGGACTTGGGCCATCCTCTACTGCTTTCCCAGGCCATAGTAGAGAGCTGGATCGGAAGTGCAGCAGCTGGGTCTCAAACCGACGCCCATATGGGATGCCGGCACTGCAGGCAGCAGCTTTACTGCCTTCACCACAGTGCCGGCCCCAATAATCATTTTATTTGGACTGGGTTCATATAAAAGTTCTCTGTGTCTTACCCAAGTAGGCAAATGTTGTTACCTAATAGCTCAACTTTGTGGAAAGGAGGGAGAAGAAACTAAATGCCTCTCACATCATGTTCTCAGGGTTCCAATAACAAACAGAAGCTGCAAGACATCCTGAGGACTGGGCTCACTGCCTACACATTCATTTTGGCAAAATTCTATTGGTCAAGCAAATAACAAAGCCATGCCAAGAATCCAGGAAGAGGAGATCACTTCTTGGTAAGAGTTGCAGCAAAGACATGTTGCAAAAGCACACAGAGTAGGGGAAAGGTGCTTGCTTTTGTTTTTTGCAATTTACAAGCTAAGCAGTTTGTTGCAACTGCAAGCATTGTTTCATTTAATTTTCCCAACAGCCCTATGAGACGGGTATATTATTAAAAGAGAAAACTAAAATATAGGGATATGATTGAAACAACTTTCTAGTAAGGAAAATGTTTTTGTTTTTAATGAATAAAACTAAAAAATAATAGAATGTTAAATGAAAAAGCAGGATGCAATGTTATAAAATAATTCAATTTTTAAGATTTATTTATTTGAAAGGCAGAGTTACAGAGAGGCAGAGAGAGAGAGAGATCTTCCATCTGATGGTTCACAGCTCAAATGGCTGCAATGGTCAGTGCTGGGCCAGGCTGAAGCCAGGAGCCAGGAGCGCCATCCAGGACTCTTATGTGGGTGGGCCATTTTCTGCTATTTTCCTAGGAGTGCTAGCAGGAATTTTTTTTTTAGAGATTTATTTATTTACTTGAAAGTCAGAGTTACAGAGAGAGGAGAGGCAGAGAAAGAGAGAGGGATCTTATATCTGCTAGGCCACTCCCAAATTGGCTGCAATGGCCAGAGTTGAGCTGATCCAAAGCCTGGAGCCAGGAGCTTCTTCCGGGTCTCCCACATGGGTGCAGGGGCCCAAGAACTTGGGCCATCTTCTACTGCTTTCCCATGCCATAGCAGAGAGCTGGATCAGAAGTGGAGCAGCCGAGACTCGAACCGGTGCCCATATAGGATGCTGGCACTGCAGGCAGTGGCTTTACCCGCTACACCACAGCATCGGGCCCCCATTAGGGTTTTTTTTAAAGATTTATTTATTTGAAAGTCAGAGTTACACAAAGAGAGGAGAGGCAGAGACAGGGGGTGAGAGAGAGAGAAAAAGAGAGAGAGAGGGAGAAAGGTCTTCCATCCACTGGTTCACTCCCCAATTGCTACAATGGCCAGAGCTGCACTGATCCAAAGCCAGGAGCCAGGGGCCCAAAAACATCTTCTAGTGCTTTCCCAGGCCACAGCAGAGAGCTGGATGGGAAGTAGTGTAGCTGGGACTCCAACCGGTACCCATAATGGATGCCGGCACTGAAGGCAGCAGCTTTACCCGCTACACCACACACCGGCCCCTTCCTATTATGTTTTGTTTGTTTGTTTGTTTGTTTGTTTGTTTTGACAGGCAGAGTGGACAGTGAGAGAGAGACAGAGAGAAAGGTCTTCCTTTGCCGTTGGTTCACCCTCCAATGGCCGCCGCGGCCGGCGCGCTGCGGCCGGCGCACCGCGCTGATCCGATGGCAGAAGCCAGGAGCCAGGTGCTTTTCCTGGTCTCCCATGGGGTGCAGGGCCCAAGCTATGTTTTTAAGATACATGCACGCACATATACAAACACTCTATAGGGAAATATTTTTAAATATTAAGAAATTTCTCTTAATTAGAGAATAATCTAAGCCAAATTTTTGTGTTTTCCAAGTTTTCATGATAAGAATATATTTCCTTTTAGAAATTAAAAAAAAAAAAAAAAAACAATGTTTTAAAAAGCTACCAAAATTCAGGCCAGCGCCGCGGCTCACTAGGCTAATCCTCCTCCTTGCGGCGCCGGCACACCGGGTTCTAGTCCCGGTCGGGGCGCCAGATTCTGTCCTGGTTGCCCCTCTTCCAGGCCAGCTCTCTGCTGTGTCCAGGGAGTGCAGTGGAGGATGGCCCAAGTGCTTGGGCCCTGCACCCCATGGGAGACCAGGAGAAGCACCTGGCTCCTGCCATCGGATCAGCATGGTGCACCGGCTGCAGCGCGCTGGTCACGGCAGCCATTGGAGGGTGAACCAACAGCAAAGGAAGACCTTTCTCTCTGTCTCTCTCTCACTGTCCACTCTGCCTGTAAAAAAAAAAAAAAAAAAAAAAAAAAAAAGCTACCAAAATTCAAATAAGAAAAAGGTGATCTGAAAGGCTATGTTGAATCAGTAGCTAATAGTCTTCTAAAGTAGATAGCCCCAGGCCCAAATAGGTTCATTGATGAATTATACAAAACATTTAAGGAAGAAATAACACTAATTCTTTACCATATCTTGTATAATATAAAAGCAGAAAGAATATTTCCTAACTCATTCCATGAGGCCATTATTTCTCTAATACTAAAACCAGACAAAGACATTGTAAGAAAAGAAAGTTACAGACCAACATCTCATGAACACAGATGCAAATTTTTAAAAAAAATCAGTAAACTGAGTCTAACACTATACAGAAAGAATTATATACCATGTCCAAATGGGATTTATCCTATTATGCAAGCTTGACTCAATATTAAGAACTCAATGTAATCCATCACATCAACGGACTAAAGAAAGAAAATCATAAACATTATCAATAGATGCATTAAAAGTTTTTAACAAAATCAAACACCATTGATGACTTTTATTTCTTTTAAAGATTTATTTATTTGAAAGGCAGCGTTTCAGAGAGAGAAGAGACACAGAGAGAATCTTCCATCTGATGATTCATTCCCTAAATGGACTCAATAGCTGGGGCTGGGCTAAGCCAAAGCCAAAGGCTGGGATTCCTTCTGGGCCTCCCACATGGGTAGCAGGGGCTAAGGTGATGGGCCAACTATCCCTGCCTCCCCACGTGTATTAGCAGGGAGCTAGATCAGAAGTGGAGCAGCCAGGACTTGAACCAGTGCCCATACAGGATGCTGGCATGCCAGGCTGCGGCTTAACCCACTTCACCACAATGCCAGCCCAACCATTCATGATTTTAAAAACTCAGTAAATTAAGAATAACTTTGCCAACTTGAAAAAGAACATTTACAAAAATGTCTATAGCTAACTATTAACTGGTGGGAAACAAGATGCTTTTCCCCTCAGATCAGGAACAAGGGGCAAGGGTGTTCCCTCACCACTGTTTCTCAGTATTATACCTGAAGTCCTAACCAACACAATAAGGCAAGAAAATTAAATAGATACAGATCGAGCAGGAAGAAATAAAACTGTCTTAGTTTACAGGTGAAAGGTATTTGTGTAGGTAAATCCAAAACACTGACAACCCCAGATGCTCACGAGTATGTGGAGCAATAGGAACACTCTTTTCTTACTGGTGGGAATGCAAAATGGTACAGCCAATTTGAAAGATAGTTTGGGGGCTGACACTGTGACGTAGTGGGTAAAGCCACCGCCTGCAGTGCCGGCATCACATATGGGCACTGGTTTGTGTCCCAGCTGCTCCACTTCTGATTCAGCTCTCTGCTGTGGCCTGGAAAAGCAGTAGAAGATGGCCCAAGTCCTTGGGCCCCTGCACAGCATGGGAGACCTGGAAGAAGCTCCTGGCTCCAGGCTTCAGATCAGCTCAATCGGCTCATCTCCAGCTGTTGCAGCCCTTTGAGAAGTGAACCAGTGGATGGAAGACCTCTCTCTCTCTCTCTCTCTCTCTCCCCCTCTCTCTCTCTCTGTAACTCTGTCAAATAAATAATCTTTTTAAAAAAATTGCCAGGGCTGGTGCTGTGGTGTAGCAGGTAGAGCCGCCACTTGCAGTACCGGCATCCCATGTGGGCGCTGGTTTGAGATTTTTAGAAAGTCAGAGTTACACAGAAAAGAAGGAAAGACAGAGAGAGAGAGGTCTTCCATCTGATGGTTCACTCCCCAATTGGCTGCAATGGCTGGAGCTGCGCTAATCCGAAGCCAGGAGCCGGGAGCTTCTTCTGGGTCTTCCATGTGGGTGCAAGGGCCCAAGGACTTGGGCTGTCTTCCACTGCTGTCCCAGGCCATAGCAGAGAGCTAGATTGGAAGAAGAGCAGCCGGGACTCGAACCGGCGCCTATATGGGATGCCATCGCTTCAGGCTTTAACCCACTGCACCACAGCACCGGCCCCCCACTAAGTTATACAAGTTTCATGCATTTCATATATATAGATTTAGGAACATAGTGATACTTCTCACCTTACCCTCCCTCTCACCCACGTTCCAACCTTTCTTCCTCCTCCCTCCTCCATTTCCACTCTTAATTTTTACAAACACCTACTTTCAGTTTACTTAATGATCATAAGGTTAAGCCTACACTAACTAAAAGAGCTCAACAAATAGTATAAAGAAAAAAAATAGTGTTTCTCAACAAAAGAGACAAGGGCTATAAATAGTCATGCAATCTCAAAATGTCCATTTCACTCCAATACGTTACATTTTAGGTACTCTAACTAACATAGCTATTGTATTGAAAGAATTTTCAACTCCCCTGGAAAAAATAAGAAAACATTATTTGTTTTAAAGAAGTCAATCTAATTTTGTTGCTTTCTCAAGCCCAATAAACCAATTAAGTTGTACTTAGTGTCTGAGTTGATTCGTGATACTAAGTTAGATATCAGGGCAAATACTTTGTGTTTTTAGATAGTACACTAAATGGTTCCCAGGCCATCAGCAGAGGGCTGGATCAGAAGAGAGGCAGCTGGGACTTGAACCAGCACTCATATGGGATATCAGTGCTTCAGGTAGAGGTCCAACCCACTACACCACAGCACTGGCCCCCACTAAGTGGTTCCTAAATAGTCTCCTATCACATGAAAGAGTCAACATATTAAGTGCTTAATTTACTAAGGGAGAACCCTAAGCCTTAGGACCCTGAAATCTACAGAAGGCAGTTTCAGCATTACACATTAAAATCATGTGTTCAAGTGCAGGATACTCCTGAGTGATTTTTCCCAGTCGGCTAACAAGCCAAGAATTAAAAAATTGCTAGGGCTGGCATTATGGCATAGTGGGTAAGACCGCCGCCTGTGACTTTGGCATCTCACTTGGGCTCCGGTTTGAGTCCCAGATGCTCCATTTCTAATCCAGCTCTCTGCTAATAATCTGAGAAAGCAACGGAAGATGACACAAGATGGCCCAAGTCTCTCTCTCCTCTCCCCCATATCTCTGATTTTCAAATAAAATAAACAAATCTTAAAAAAACAAAATTGTAAAATCAAGAATTGTTGCCAGAATTTGAAACAAATTCATTAATATGGGTTGTCCATTTTCATACAGAAACATATCTGCTTGAGTGTAGGGAATATTTTTAGATACTCCATACACTAATAAAACTATTTGATAACAAAAATTCCACCATTTAATATTATTTTTTCCTCATTTTAAGCATTAAATCATATAGGCTTGATGATTATATTATTTATTCTCCATAAATAAAAATTTTCTTCTACCAAATTAGAAATAGCAGCTTCTAATAGAATGATTCCTTAAGTTTTTTTAGATATTGAGCAAATACCTAAATACTTTTTTAAAAGATTTATTTATTTATTTGAAAGACAGAGTTACAGAGAGGCAGAGGCAGAGAGAGAGAGAGAGAGAGAGAGAGAGAGAGAGAGAGAAAGGTCTTCCATCTGCTGGTTTACTCCCCAGATGGCCGCAACAGCCAGAGCTGTGTCAATCCGAAGCCAGGAACCAGGAGCCAGGAGCCAGGAGCAAGGAGCTTCTTCCAGGTCTCCCACATAGGTGCAGGGGCCCAAGGACTTGGGCCATTTTCTATTGCTTTCCCAGGCCATAGCAGAGAGCTGGATTGGAAGTGGAGCAGCCAGGTCTCGAACTGGCGCCCATATGGGATGCCGGCACTGCAGGCCAGGGCATTAACCCTTTGCGCCACAATACTGGCCCCCATCACCATTTTAATCTAGTGAATGGGCAGATCCCAAAATACATATGGGCCTTGTGCAGTCGGCATTGTTTCTATAGGTAATGTGATAAGTGGATGTGGTGCTTAGCTTAGCTACGGATGTTTTGCTAAGAAATGTTCACTTTGAAGGAAAAAGTAAGATCTTTAACATTTTGAAAAATATCCACAGTATGGTCTGGTAGAAACACGGTCAGATTGTTTTTTCCATAAGAGTATTTAAAAACAATACTAATAGAAACTAGTTTGAGCATGACTCCTCCCTATTTTAGTTATTGACTGTGGGCAAGTCTCATGTTCTTCCTGAAGCATGGAGGTAAGGAAAGACACACAGCTATGTCACAGGATTATTGTGAAGGGTAAATTAAAGGAGTGGGGCCAGCACTGTGGCGCTGGAATTCCTGCAGCACTGGAATCCCATATGTGCACTGGTTCAAGTCTTTGTTGCTCCTCTTCCAATCCAGCTCTCTGCTTTGGCCTGGGAAAGCAGTAGAAGATGGCCCAAGTCCTTGGGCCCCTGCACCCGTGTGGGAGACCCGGAAGAAGCTCCTGGCTCCTGGCTTTGGATCAGCTCAGCTCCGGCCATTGCGGACATTTGGGGAGTGAATCAGAGGATGGAAGACCTATCTCTCTCCCTCTCTGTGCCTAAAACTCTACCTCTCAAGTAAATAAATAAAACCTTTTTTAAAAAATCAAGGGTGTGTGATACTGTAAAGTAATTAATTTATTTGAACAAATACTTTGTGAAAAATTACTTTATGACATGCCTAGCAGTGTTATAGGTGCTGAAAATAGAGTAATGACAAGAACGAATTCCCTGCCCTGTGGACAGGGACATTTGAGGAGGGAGACAGAACATAAATGACAAGATACAAGCACACATATGCATGTGTGTGTGTATACATATAATTTCAAACCATGGTCCCTTCTATAGACAAATATGGCACCATGCTCGGAAGCCACAGGGACTTAGGATGACCAGGAGGAGGTCTAGAGGATGAGGGTTGCAGGTAGAATGTGCGCTCTGGGAAGGGGCTCAGATGGCCCCAGCTGCCTGCGAGGGAGACAAAATGCAGTAAGGGCAGCTGCAGCAGGGCAGCCAAAGAGAACAGAATCAGAAGAGGCAGAGAAGTGCTCAGGGATCAGGTCACCCGCCAGAGACTGTGGGAGGCGTTTGAACTTGACTTACATTTTCAAAGACTGATTGATTCAAAAGGCATAGCGATGGAGTTGGATGAGAGAGACAGAAATCTTCCATCCACTGGTTCATTCCCCCAAATACCCACAACAGCCTAGGCCAGGCCAGAGCCAGGAAGAGTCCAGAACTCCATCTGAGCCTCCCACATGGGTGGCAAGATCCCAGGTATTTGGGCCATCATCTGCTGCTTCCCAGGTCCAGTAGTAGGAAGCTGGATCTGAAGCAGAGTAGCCAGGACTAGCACTAGGCACTCCCATGCAGGACGCCAGCATTGCAAGTGGTGGGTGGATTAGTCCACTGCCTGCCCTGAACTTCATTTTCACTGGGGTAGCAGTAGTAGTGGTTAGGAGTCTTACCGTAAAGAAGGGAAGACCCTGGCCAATTTTAGAAAAGGAATTCACTGGGCCGGCGCCATGGCTCACTTGGCTAATCCTCCACCTGCGGTGCTGGCAGCCCGGGTTCTAGTCCCGGATGGGGCACCGGATTCTGACCTGGTCGCTCCTCTTCCAGTCCAGCTCTCTGCTGTGGCCTGGGAAGGCAGTGGAGGATGGCCCAAGTGCTTGGGCCCTGCACCTGCATGGGAGACCAGGAGAAGCACCTGGCTCCTGGCTTCGGATCGCACAGCGCACCAGCTGCAGTGGCCATTTAGGGGGTGAACCAATGGAAAAGGAAAAGCTTTCTCTCTCTTTCTTTCTCTCTCTCTCTCTCTCACTGTCTAACTCTACCTGTCAAAAAATAAATAAATAAAAGAAAAGGAATTCACTGAAAAGGAACTAAAAGGCTCACAGAACAGCCAGGAGGGCTGATGAATCAGGACAGAAAACCACGTAACCACAAGGTGAGGGTGGGCAGTGGGCAACACAGGAAAATTATCTCCAAAAGTAGCACGGAGGGGCCTGGCTGCAGCCCCCGGGGTGGATTCCAGCTGGTCTTACTCCAGATCACCTGGAGTCCCCACCGTGGCGCCCAGGGCAGTGTGTCTAATGGATCCTTCCAGCCAACAGTGGCCATGTAGGAAGAGGCTGCCAAGACAGGGTGTCAGACACTTGGTGTCCAGCTGTCCCTGAAGTCTCCACGTGTGACTGCAGTCTCCACGTGTGACTGCAGTGGCTCAGGCCAGGTGTTGCTCGATGACCTCTGGAGCCATTTATTCACTCTGTAGACAATGAAGAGAGGAAGGAAGAAAATATAGCTGTGGGTCACTTCTCCATGCTCATATGCTTTCTGTTCAAACACTAAACGTCATGACATTTAAAAATATGATGCAGGCACCGCGGCTCACTAGGCTAATCCTCCGCCTTGCAGCACCGGCACACCGGGTTCTAGTCCCAGTTCGGGACGCAGGATTCTGTCCCGGTTGCCCCTCTTCCAGGCCAGCTCTCTGCTGTGGCCTGGGGGGGCAGTGGAGGATGGCCCCATGGGAGACCAGGAGAAGCACCTGGCTCCTGCCATCGGATCAGTGCGGTGCGCCGGCCGCAGCGCGCCGACCATGGCGGCCATTGGAGGGTGAACCAACGGCAAAGGAAGACCTTTCTCTCTGTCTCTCTCACTGTCCACTCTGCCTGTCAAAAAATAAAAAAATAAAAAAAAATGACTTCTTGGGGCTGGTGCTAGGGCACAGCGAGTTAAAGCCCCAACCTGCAGCATTGGCATCCCATATGGGTACTGATTGGAGTTCTGGCGGCTCCACTTCTGATCCAGCTCTCTGCTATGGCCTGGGAAAGCAGTGGAAGATGGCCCAAGTGCTTGGGCCCCTGCACCGCATGGGAGACCCGGAAGAAGCTCCTGGCTCCTGGCTTCGGATCAGCTGTGCTATGGCCGTTGCGATCGTTTGGGGAGTGAACCAGTGGATGGAAGGGCTTTCTCTCTCTCTGGCTCTACCTCTCTCTGTAACTTTCTTCCAAATCAATAAAATAAATCTTTAAAAATAAAAATTATAAAAAATATGACTTCTTACAGAATTAAGGAAGAATTTATTCAAAATAAAAGCAGTTGATCACCTATTGCAGTGGTAACGTGTTCTGTTAGAGGAAGCCAGGGAACTTATTGTGAGGAAGCATATTTTTCACTGCGAGCACCTTCCTCACTGGGGTTATGACTCATGCACATTCTTGGCAACCAGATTCCAGTTCAGACGAATATTTAGTTTAATTTCTTTCAAAACTCTAAGCGCTGAGCAAGGAAAAGAGAGAAAAAGCAACTGAGTAGGCATGCACTGTACGTGGAAGACTTCAAAGCCAAGAAAGCACATGGTCACTCCGGTACATAGAGGCACCGTCTCGCTCAGGGCAGTCTCGCGGATCAGCTGTCATCTGAGGCTACGGAAAGGAGACAAACAAGGTAGCAGTTAGAGCCAGCTTTAATTGGCATTAGTTCAAGACTATTGCCTTGTGGAACCGGAAATAATCACCAGATTGTTCCTGAGACTAGTACAAGCCTCAAGCAGTGATACAAAAACATTGAGATGTCCCCATTTGTGTAAACAGTTGTGACTGGCATTTTACATTTTGATGGCTCTCTTTAACTTCTTTTTTTTTTTTAATTTTTTTATTTTTTTGACAGGCAGAGTGGACAGTGAGAGAGAGAGACAGAGAGAAAGGTCTTCCTTTGCCGTTGGTTCACCCTCCAATGGCCGCTGCGGCCGGCGCACCGCGCTGATCCGATGGCAGGAGCCAGAAGCCAGGTGCTTTTCCTGGTCTCCCATGGGGTGCAGGGCCCAAGCACCTGGGCCATCCTCCACTGCACTCCCTGGCCACAGCAGAGAGCTGGCCTGGAAGAGAGGCAACCGGGACAGAATCCGGCGCCCCGACCGGGACTAGAACCCGGTGTGCCGGCGCCGCTAGGCGGAGGATTAGCCTAGTGAGCCGCGGTGCCGGCCCTCTCTTTAACTTCTAAACCAGAGGTTTGGGATCCTGGCTGTACATTAGAATGCCCTGGGGAGTAGGGGTGGGGAGGTGACACTGTAGCATACAGGGTAAATCCACTGCCTGTGGTGCCGCCATTCCATATGGGTGCAAGTTCGAGTCCCAGCTGCTCCACTGCTGACCCAGCTCTCTGCTATGGCCTGGGAAAGTAGTAGAAGATGGCCCAAGTGCTTGGGCCCTGCACCTTTGTGGGAGACCTGGAAGACGCTCCTGGTTCCCGGCTCCTGGCTCCTGGCTTCAGATCAGCCCAGCTCCGGCCGTTGTGGCCATTTGGGGAGTGAACCAGCAGATGGAAGCCACCTCTCTCTCTGTCTCTCCCTCTCTCCGTCTGTAACTTTGCTTTTCAAATAAATAAATATTAAATAAATGTTTTTAAAAAATCACCTGGGCAACTTAAAACAGCAACACAAAACAAGTAAGAACAATCTCTTAGCAGCTTCCAGAGCTCCCAGGTAATTCTGATGTGCACAGCCAGGATTGGGACCCCTGATTTAGGAAAGTCCAGCTGTGCAGTTCAAGCAGTCAGGCAATTTCTGTGTAAGATCACCAGTGCCTTGGATGACTCCTCTTTGTTATTTATACAGTTCTAAGATTTTTTTTTTTTTTTTGACAGGCAGAGTTAGACACAGAGAGAGAGACAGAGAGAAAGGACTTCCTTTTCCGTTGGTTCACCCCCCAAATGGCCGTAATGGCCAGCGCGCTGTGCCGATCCAAAGCCAGGAGCCAGGTGCTTCCTCCTGGTCTCCCATGCTGGTGCAGGGCCCAAGGACCTGGGCCATCCTCCACTGCCTTCCCGGGCCACAGCAGAGAGCTGTACTGGAAGAGGAGCAACCGGGACAGAATCCGGTGCCCCGACCGGGACTAGAACCCGGGGTACTGGTGCCTCACCAAGTGAGCCACAGCATCAGCCGAGTTCTAAGATTTTTTTAAGGCTTAATTAGTCATTTTACTTGATGTATATTACTGGGCAGGATAACATGCCTCTAAGTTTTTGTAGTTTTCGTTTTTACAAGTTTGAATTTTAATTGCCTGTTTGAAAGGAAATCAGGGGCCGGTGTTGTGATGAAGTCAGGTAAGCCACCACCTGCAATGCAGGCATCCCGTATCTTGGCTTCTGATCCAGCTCCCTGCTAATGTAACTGGAAAGGCAGCAGAATGTGATCCAAGTGCTTGGGCCTCTGCAACCCACATGGGAGACCCAGACAGAGCACTTGGCTCCTGACTTTGAAGAGTGAACTGGTAGATGGAAGATCTCTCTCTCTCTTTCTCTTGCTCTCTGTAATTCTGCCTTTCAAATAAATAAATAAATCTTTAAGAAATTAAAAAGTGCCGGCGCTGTGGTGTAGCAGGTAAAGCCACCACCTGCAGTGCCAGCATCCCATACGGGAGCTAGTTCAAGTCCCGGCTGCCCCACTTCAGATCCAGCTCTCTGCTATGGCCTGGGAAAGCAGTAGAAGATGGCTCAACTCCTTGGGCCTCTACACCCATGTGGGAGACCCAGAGGAAGCTCCTGGCTCCTGGCTTCAGATCAGTGCAGCTCTGGCCGTTGCAGCCAATTGGGGAGTGAACCAGTGGATGGAAGCTCGCTCGCTCTGTCTCTCTCTCTCTCCTTCTCCTTCTCTCTCTGTGTAACTCTTTCAAATAAATAAAATATTTTTATTTATTTATTTATTTTTTAACAGGCAGATTTAGACAGAGAGAGAAACAGAGAGAAAGGTCTTCCTTTCTGTTGGTTCACCCCCCAAATGGCCGCTTCGGCCGGTGCACTGCAGCCGGCGCGTTGCGTTGATCCGAACCCAGGAGCCAGGTGCTTCTCCTGGTCTCCCATGCGGGTGCAGGGCCCAAGCACCTGGGCCATCCTCCACTGCCTTCCTGGGCCACAGAAGAGGGCTGGCCCGGAAGAGGAGCAACCAGGACAGAATCCAGCACCCCAACCGGGACTAGAACCCGGTGTGCCAGCGCTGCAGGCGGAGGATTAGCCAAGTGAGCCATGGCACCAGCCCAAATAAATAAAATCTTTAAAAAAAAAAGAAATAAAATAAAAATAATTAAGCCTTGAACATTTAAAATGGAAATATTTTTCTTCGTGCTCTCTAGACTTTAAACAACGTCTTATTTTTAACTCAGCTTAATTGTTGTTTGTCTGCTAAAGTGCAAGGGTATGTAACCATAAATTCGTAAGTTACACGGAGGGCATGAATTGGGTGTAACTGGGCAGCACAGGGGACGCTACAGTGGATTATTTCTGTTCTCCAGGACAAAGGGAATGACTGTAGCCGGCACTTCCTGCTCTGTGCAGCAATGGTCTCCGACGCCTCCAGTGCGTGGAATGTTCCAGCCGGCCTGAGACCACAGAGCTGCCGCTCGAGGCAGACACCTGTTCCGAGAGTTCTGTGGGCTCTGCAACGATTACCAGCTTCCAGAAGGAAAAGAACGGCTCACAGAGGGGACTTGACCACTACTAGCTTCAGTAGTGAGTGCACTTCAGGGTCCCCATAAGGTCAGCTCTAGAGACGATATTGTATTGGTAGGTCTGGGGTGGGGGGCACAGTTAACCTGTGGAGAGATCATTGAGACACGCCCGCCTCTGGGCAGGGCAAGGGCTTTCCAGTAAAAGACTGAGTATAGTTAGGAGCTGAATTCATGACCATAAAGAAGGATTTTTTGTGAGGGATGTTGCACATGATGGGGTTTCCTCTCCGTCTTTGTGTCTTCAATCATTGTGAATCTCCAGTACCTTCCTGGAAACTATTTCTCAGACCCCTTTGCCTCCAGGGTTCTCAAATTCATATCCCGCTGAAGACAGGCACTCACATATTATTTGAAAAGCAAAGGGACACAGAAGCCATAAACACCCCGCTGTGGGATTCCCCCACCCGCTGCCGCTGTCTGATCTGCACGGAGCTTCTCAGCCAGGAAACAGGGAGTAACAAGGCCCCGAGTCTCTGTCCCACAACCACCATGATGAGCATGGAAGCTAATCTCTGCCTCCCTGGTTTTTGGTCCCTGAAACCTTCCAGCAGGTTTAAAAGCGTCTGATTCCAAAATTAAATCTCTCTATGCTTAAGCTATCTAGGATGGCTTCTATTTTTCCAATTGTATACAAACTAGTAAAATATTTAGTGGCGGAAGTGGCTCCAGGAAACCAAATGAAAGGTGTCTATGCCCATAGTAGCCAAGGGTGATTAACTTACAAACACCAGAATTTGTTGCTCACAATTCTGGAAGGGAGGTTTCCAGATCAAGGAGACAGCTGATTCAGCGTCCGTTTGGGGCTCATTCCTCATAGGTCGTAGCTTCTATGTGTCCTTGCATGGCACAAAGACAAAAAATGGACAAACAAGCTCTCTCAGGCCTCTTAAGTAAAGGCATGATCCAATTCACAAGGCCACCCTCATGAGCTAGTCACCTCCCACGGACCCCAGCTTAGAATACCAACACACCAGGCATGAGATCCCCACAGGTGACCTTTGGAGGTCACATTCAGATCACAGCAGAGGGTCTCTGGACATGTCTGAAGGCAGTGAAGTCCTCATCTTGGTGGAAATGGGGTCCTGGAGGGGGCAGAGCATGCAATGACCCCACAGGTGACCTCAGAAAGAGAGCAGCGCGTGGTGGACAAAGGTGGTTGCTGGAAGAGACACAGTGGCAGCAGCTGCACTTGTGAGGGCTGGGGCAGGAGCCTGCCTACTCAACCTGCATGGAAAGCTTACAAGAAGAAATCTCATCCCCAGGGCAGAGATTTCTTTATTTGAAGGGTAGAGTTGCAGAGAGGGGAAGGCAGAGAGAGAGAGAATCTTCCATCCGCTGGTTCACTCCCCAAATGGCTGCAGAGGCCCCGGGCTGGGTCAGGCCAAAGCCAGGAGCCAGGAACTTCATGGGAGTCTCCCACAGGGGAGCCTGGGCCCAAGCACTTGGGCCATCCTCCACTGCTTTCCTAGGCTTAGGGAGCTGGGTCAGAATTAGAGCAGCTGGGACACAAACCGGTGCCCATCTGGGATGCCTGTACTGCAGGCTGTGGCTTAACTCGTGTACCCCATTGCTGGCACCAGGGCTTCTCATTTTCAACTCAAGGCCTCGTCACAAAATAGAGATCTTCAACAACTGCCCTGAATGCACACCTTGTTTCTTGTAGTTACAGGACTAACACCACCTCCCCGAAAAGTCCTGAAGATTGAACCTGTGGATTACAGAATTACAACATGCCTGTACCCCGAATCCACAGTCTGTCCCGTACATTTCAGAGATTCGATGGAGAAACGAGGAGGGGAGGATTCTGTGACTTGGAATGGAGTCATCTGGATGGATGTATCTGGAACCTCTTAACATAGGCGGGTACTTTAAAAAGTTTGTGGAGGAGCTGGCATTTGGTGCAGCTTTTAAGACACCTGCATCCCATTTCAGATGTGCCTGGGCTTCAGCTCCCTTCTAATGTGCATCCGGGAAAGCAGCAGGTGATGGCTCAAGTACCTGGGTCCCTGCCACCCATGTGGGAGACCTGCACTGAGTTCTGGCTTTGGCTGGCCCAGACCTGGCTGTTGCAGACATTTGGGGAGTGAACCAGAAGGTGGAAGATCTCTCTCTCTCTGTCTCTCTCTCTCTCTCCATCTTTCTCTCACTCTCTGCCTTTCAGATACATTTTTTTAAATAAATAAAAAAAACTTTTAAAGAAAGTCTGTGGATAAAGGGAATGAAGAGATATTTATTTTGGTAAAAACATTTAATGTCATGAATATTTTCATATGAATTTCCTTTGGATTTCTTGTCAGAAGGAGTAGCTCTCCTATCTAGTCTGAGATGTGTGCCCCATGTTTTTTAAGATTTATTTATTTATTTGAAAGGTAGAGTTACAGAGATGCAGAGGCAGAGAGAGAGAGAGAGAGAGAGAGAGAGAGAGGTTTTTCATCTGCTGGTTCACTCCCAGATGGCCTCGATGGCTGGAGCTGGGCTGATCTGAAGCCAGGAGCCAGGAGCTTCTTCCAGGTCTCCCACATGGGTGCAGGGGCCCAAGGACTTGGGCCATCCTCCACTGCTTTCCCAGGCCACAGCAGAGAGCTGGATCAGAAGTGGAGCAGCTGGGACTCAAATTGGCACCCATGTGGGATACCGGCACTGCAGGCAGCGGCTTTACCTGCTGCATCACAGTGCCAGCCTCAGTGCCCCATTCTTGAAGCCCCCAAGGAATCTCTTCCCAGGCTGAAGCATTTGAAGGGGATACTTATTCTCCAGGCTGTCATCGCCGTCAGCAGTCCTCAGGAGCCAGGTTCAACTCTGATCCATGGACAGGAAGAGAGCTGCACACCAAGGGGGCCTGGGAGATGTCGGTGGGAAACTGGAACCATTTACAACCTTCCAGGTCCTTTCTGGGATGTCCTGGCTGCCTTGTGAGCAGGTCTGCTCCGCTGGATGCCCCTGGGCCAAGCTGCAAACAGTCCCGAGCCAGGGGCTGCAGGCCTTGGCACCGAAGTGTCACGCTGCAGCACAGGGGAGTCCAGTATCCCATGTGTCCCAATTCCTCCCTGGCACTTGGTGGGACAGCTAGTTCATTTGTATTTTTTAGCTCCTCCTACTCTCTATGGAATAAAAAATGAGTCCAAGGGTCTGAGCCGAGGGCCAGATGGGAGGAATGCTCAGGTCGGTCATGGCTCCCCACAGGTGGCTGAGCCTCCCCCAGTATTTCCTCAAAGCTAAGACCTCCCAGTAGGGAGACACATCAACCATGAAGAGACAAGATTGTCAGTTATATCTGTGAGATGACATTAGTTATAATATGTATCTTAACCCAGAAGTGTTAAAATGAGAAGGAAAAAAAATCTTAGAATCAGTGGAAAACAGTCACGCCAACTCCTCAGACCTGCCTCCTCCTCCCTGCAGAATTCCTAGTTTCCCAGGAGGCACCTTTGTCCTCACACAAGTAATCTGGCACAGTCCAGCACATTCCGGATTATAGGAAAAAGTCTATTTCCTAGTACACAAGATATATTACCAATAAGGTGAGAAAATGAGTAGGGAAAAAACTATAGACGTATTTTAGGAAAAATACTTACAACACATTGACAAAAGGCTCTATCTTTAATATGTAAAGAATTCATAAGCAGTCCCAGCTGCTCCTCTTCCGATCCAGCTCTCTGCTTTGGTTTGGGAGAGCAGTAGAAGATGATCCAAGTCCTTAGGCCCCGCACCCATGTGGGAGACCAGGAAGAAGCTCCTGGCTTCGGATCGGTGCAGCTCCGGCCGTTGTGGCCATCTGGGGAGTGAACCATCGAATGGAAGACCTCTCTTGGTCTCTACCTCTCTCTGTAACTCTGTCTTTCAAATAAAATAAAATAAATAAAATCAATCTTTTAAAAAAGAACAAAAAAGAAAAGAACAACAAATAGATAAATAATACTTTATTTAAGGGGGAAGAACCACTATAACCCCAAAGTTGTACCTATGAAATTTATATTTATTAAATAAAAGCTTTCTATAAAAATATTTTATTTTATTTTTTAAAAAGATTTATTTATTTTACTGGAAAGTCACAGTTACACAGAGAGAGGACAGGCAGAGAGAGAGAGAGAGAAAGAGGTCTTCCACCCACTGGTTAACTCCCCAGATGGCCGCAACGGCCAGAGCTGCGCAGATCTGAAGCCAGTAGGCAGGAGATTCCTCTGGGTTTCCCACGTGGGTGCAGGGGCCCAAGGACTTGGGCCATCCTCTACTGCTTTCTCGGGCCATATCAGAGAGCTGTATCGGAAGTGGAGCAGCCAGATCTTGAACCAGCGCCCATACGGGATGCTGGCACCATAGGCGGCGGCTTTACCTGCTATGCCACAGCGCCAGCCCCAAAATACCTTATTTTAGAGAACAAATGTTGTTATGGGGGAAATAGGGATTACCAGTGTGTATGAAGTGGGTAATTAACTTTTTCTAAGGTCTGAAGGAAAGACAGATTTTTCAAAGATTTATTTATTTGTTTGAAAAAAAGAGTGACAGAGGGAGAGACAGAGAGATCATCCATCTGCTGGTTCACTCCCAAATGGCCCCAACAACTAGGTCTGGGTTAGGCTGAAGCCAGGTGCCTGGGACTCCCAAGTAGGGGTCAGGAGCCCAGGTACTTGGGCTATCTTCTGCTGCTTTCCCAGAATTAGCAGGGAGCTGGATCAGAAGTGGAGCAACTGGGACTCAAATCAGTGGGCTCTGGTGTCACAGGCAACAACTTAACCCACTGTGCCACAACACCAGTTTCAAAACAGACTTTTGATAAAAATTTCAGTATCTTATTTGTGATGTAGAGACAGAGAGCTCCATCTGCTGGTTCACTCCTCAAATGCCCACAACAGCTGGGACTAGGCCAGGCCAAGCCAGGAGACCAGAACTAAATTCAGGTCTCTAACACTGGTGCAGAGTTCAACGTGTATGAGCCTTAACCTGCTTCCTCTCAGGGTGTATGTCAGCAGAAGTTGGAGTCAGGAGTTGGAGCTGGGAGTAGTTCCCAAGTACTACAGTGGCGGACATGGGCGCCATAACCGCTAGACTACATGCCTGCCCTGGTAATGCTTTTTGGCCTTTGTTTGATATTTAATATTTGTTTATTTATTTGAAAGGCAGAATTACAGAGAGAGATCTTCCATCACGCCCCAGATGGCTACAAGGTTGGAGCTGGGCCAGTCTGAAGTCAGGAATCAGGAGCTTTTTCTGGGTCTCCCACATGAGTACAGGGGCCCAAGGACTTGGGCCATCTTCTGCTGCTTTCCCAGGTACATTAGCAGGGGGCTGGAATGGAAGTGGTACAGCTGGGACTCAAACCAGTGCCTATATGTGATGCTGGCTCCACAGGTGGTAGCTTTACCACCACTGTGCTGGCTCCAGTAATGTACTTTTTTTAAAATTTAAGGTAAACAAATTTTATGTTTTTCATATCTACATGTTTAGGTATCCAGTAATACTTTCCACCCTACCCTCCCTCCCACGCATGCTCCCACCCTTCCTTGCCTCTCTTATTCCCTCTCTTAATTTTTACAATGATTTACTTTCAGTTTACTTTATTTATTTATTTATTTATTTATTTGACAGGCAGAGTTAGACAGTGAGAGAGAGAGAGACAGAGAGAAAGGTCTTCCTTTCTCCATTGGTTCACCCCCCAAGTAGCCGCTACGGCTGGCATGTTGTGACCAGCGCGCTGCGCCTCTCAGAAGCCAGGAGCCAGGCACTTCCTCCTGGTCTCCCATGCGGGTGCAGGGTCCAAGCACTTGGGCCATCCTCCACTGCACTCCCAGGCCACAGCAGAGAGCTAGCTGGACTGGAAGAGGAGCAACCGAGACAGAATCCGGTGCACCGACTGGGACTAGAACCCCGGGGTGCGGGCGCTGCAGGCGGAGGATTAGCCAAGTGAGCCGTGGCGCCGGCCGAATTATTACTTAACAACAATACCCTTGAGTGCAAATGGCCTACATTCTCCAATTAAAAGATACAGACCATTTGAATAGATTAAAAAACAAGACCCATCTAGTGTGGAATATCTTTTTCTATCCTTTCACTTTCAGTCTGTGTGTGTCTTTATTGGATAAGTGTGTTTCTTGTAGATAGCAAATAGATGGGTCTTGTTTTTTAATCTATTCAAATAGTCTGTATCTCTTAATTGGAGAATGTAGGCCACTTACACTCAAGGGTATTGTTGTTGGTGTTTTTTTTTTTTTTTTTGAGAGAGGTTTTTTTTTGTTTTTTTTTTTTTGTTTTTTTTTTTTTGTTTTTTTTTTTTTTTTGGACAGGCAGAGTGGATAGTGAGAGAGAGAGACAGAGAGAAAGGTTTTCCTTTTGCCATTGGTTCACCCCACAATGGCCGCCGTGGCCGGTGCGGTGCACTGATCCGAAGCCAGGAGCCAGGTGTTTCTCCTGGTCTCCCATGGGGTGCAGGGCCCAAGCACTTGGGCCATCCTCCACTGCCTTCCCCGGCTACAGCAGAGAGCTGGCCTGGAAGAGGGGCAACTGGGAAAGAATCCGGCGCCCCGACCCGGACTAGAACCCAGTGTGCCGGTGCCGCTAGGTGGAGGATTAGCCTATTGAGCCGCGGCACCGGATTCTTTCCCAGTTAAGTAATAACTTGGCCCTGCCATTTTCCCATAAATATTTCTATTGCTTGCTTTGGATTTCCTTTGTACTTTTACTAGATTTTCTGCCTTTACATTCTTTCATAGTGATGACCATGTTTCTGTGTTTCTGTGTGTAGCACTTCCTTAAGCATCTTTTGTAAGGCTGGATGAGTGGTGACAAATTCTTTCAATTTCTGTTTCTAACGGAAGGTCTTCATTTCACCTTCATTCATGAACGAGAGCTTTGCAGGATACTATATTCTGAGTGACAGTTTTTTCTTTTAAGACTTGGTCTAGGGGCTGGCACTGTGGTGTAGTGCGCAAAGCTACCACCTCCAGTTCTAGCATCCCATATGGGCGCCGGTTGGAGTCTCAGCTGCTCTACTCCTGATCCTGCTCTCTACTCTGACTTGGAAAAGCAGTAGAAAATGGCCAGATCCTTGGGCCCTGCACCTTGGAGGGAGACCCAAAAGAAACTCCTGGTTCCTGGCTTCAGATTGGCACAGCTCTGGCTGTCTGGCCATCTGGGGAGTGAGCCAGCAGATGAAAGACCTCTCTCTGTCTCTCTGCCTCTCTGTAACTCTGCCTTTCAAATAAACAAATTTTTAAAAATCTTACAATAAAACAAAATAAAGACTTGGTCTATGTCTCTCCATTCTCTCCTAGCCTGTAAGGTTTCTGATGAGAAATCAACTGTGAGTCTAATTGGAGATACTCTGAAGGTAATCTGGCATTTCTCTTGTGCCAGAGGGTTTTTTATTACTGATTTAATCTCTGTCTTGGTTATTGGTCTGTTTAGGCTTTCTATGTCTTCGTGATGAGATTTTTGTAGATTGTATGTCCAGGAATCTATCCATTTCCTCTAGATTTAGAATCTTCATTTTTAAAAAATATTTATTCATTTATTTGAGAGGCAGAGTTACAGAGAGAGGGATAGATAGCATATAGATAGTAATCCCCCATTTACTTATTCACTCCCCAAATGGCTGCAATGGCTGGAGCTGAACCGATCTGAAGCCAGGAGCCAGGAATTCTTTTGGGTCTCTTTCATGGGCACAGGGGCAAGCACGTGGACAATCTTTCCCTGCTTTCCTAGGCCACATGCAGAGATTTGAATCAGAAGAGGAACAGCCAGAACATGAACCAGTGCCACATGGGCTACTGACACAACAGGTGGAGGCTTAACCTACAGTGCCAGCCCCTTTTCTTCATGTTTTACTGTTGAAAGTATGACTACAATGTGTCGTGGTGAAGATCTTTTCTGGTCATGTCTATTAGGACTCAAACCTACTCACTCTGACACATCCTAACCCTTGTACCAAACACATGCCCCTTGCTTTTCCCTTTATGAGAGAGGTTGAGAGAATCCTTAATTCACTCAAGGGCCATTTGCATTTCTTTTTCTGTACATTAACTGTTCATGTCCATTTTCCACTTTCTTTTAAAAAAAGCTTTTTTTAAAAAAAAATATTTATTTGAAAGACAGAGTTACAGAGAGAGGTAGAGACAGACTGAGAGAGAAAGAGAGGTCTTCCATCCACTAGTTCACTCCCCAAATGGCTGCAATGGTCAGAGCTGAGCTAGTCTGAAGCCAGGATCCAGGAGTTTCTCCTGGGTCTTCCACTTGGATTCAGGAGCCCAAGCACTTGAGCAGTGATCCCAATGATGAATTGTCCCTCCAGCCCCTGCCGGGGCCTCTCAGCACCAACATTCAGCTCTCACAGACCTAACTCAGAGAAAATCCCATGCATGCCTGCTGTTCAGTGTCCCCGAGCAGGTCCATCCTGCCTCAGGAGCCTCTTGGGCCAGCTGAGTCTCATGTCCATCATCTCATCTTCATCTTTTTTCTTTTCTTTCTTTTTCTTTTTTTGGACAGGCAGAGTGGACACTGAGAGAGAGAGAGACAGAGAGAAAGGTCTTCCTTTGCCGTTGGTTCACCCTCCAATGGCCGCCGTGGCCGGCGGGCTGTGGCCTGCGTGGCTGCGCTGATCCGAAGCCAGGAGCCGGGTGCTTCTCCTGGTCTCCCATGCTGGTGCAGGGCCCAAGCACTTGGGCCATCCTCCACTGCATTCCCTGGCCACAGCAGAGAGCTGGCCTGGAAGAGGGGCAACCGGGACAGAATCCGGCGCCCCGACCAGGACTAGAACCCGGTGTGCCGGTGCCACAAGGCAGAGGATTAGCCTAGCGAGCCGCGGCACCGGCCCATCCCATCTTCATCTTGAGTCAGCTTTGATCTCCTTCCTCCAGTTTCAACCTTGGCTCTGTAACATCACACTTAGCCACTCTCCCCAACCCAACACAGTAGGAGCCAGGCACTTCCTGAAGGAGAATTCAGTCAGTTACTAGCAGATTTCCTCCTATAGATACCTCTCCATGGACAAGACTGTATCTGGAAATGACCTGACCAGTTTTTAGATTTAATATATTTTTTAAAGTGTTCATTCACTCATTTGTTCATTTGAAAGGCAGAGAGAGTCTTCTAGGCACTCATCAACTGCAATAATAGCCAGGATTAACCAAGCCAAAGCCCGGAACCAGGAATTCCATCCAGGTCTCCCACGTGAGTGACAGGAGCCTAAGTATTAGCGCTGTCACCTGCTGCCTCCCAGGGTGTGCACTAGCAGGAAGCTGGAATGAGGAGCAAAGCCAGGACTCAAACCCAGACTCTGATATACAATGTGGGCATCCATGAGGCATCTTAACCACTGTGCCAAATGCCTGCTTCCAGAACTCTGTCCCTACAGACCAAGAACACATTCTCAGTTAGGAAACTAGCCTTTGGCTCCACCGCATCCCAAGAACTGTGTAGAATTTTCTCTGTTCTTCATGCTCCCTTTCCCCATTCCTCTGGCACACTGCAGTTTTTGTTGTGTCCGGTAGTCTCTTTTGATAGACGTCAAATGGACATAGGACAGGGAAAAATCCTTGATCTGTGAACGTATCCCCTTCCTTTGTTAGTGGCATGCTCGCTCCACTCTTAGTTTTACATTTCAGGAAGTTATTTGGCTCTCATTGCTTCAACAGCAACACCAACAACAAAACATGAAAATCCTTGCATACCTCGTTTGGAGAATTTTAATGTTTTTCATTTACCATTGTAAAGCCAAGGGCACTTTTAAAGCTGTCTTATACACAGTTATCGTGTGTATGGCAATCTGTCTTTAAATAGGGGTGAATTACTCTTTTTAAAAAAATTAATCCTAAGGACTGGCATTGTGACACAGCAGGTTAACCCTCCACCTGTGATGCTGGCATCCCATAGGGGCTCTGGTTTGAGACCTGGCTGCTCCTCTTCTGATCTAGCTCCCTGCTAATGTACCTGGGAAAGCAGCCAAGATGGCCCAAGTGCTTGGGCTCCTGCACCCATGTGAGGGACCCAGGAGAAGCTCCTGGCTTCTAACTTTGGCCTTGGCTATTATGCTCATTTGGGGAGTGAGCCAGCAGATGGAAGATCTCTCTCTCCCTTCTTCCCCCTCTCTGTCATTCTGACTCTCAAATAAACTTTTAAAAATCACATCGCCTCCCATAAATATGTACATTTTTTAAAAAGACATTTAATTTTGCCACACCTCAAAGTTCTCATCTGTAATGAGATAATTATACCAGCCTCGTAAGATTGCTAAAATGATTAAATTACATGTATTAATATTTGTAAAACATTTACAACAGTGTCTGGAACTCAGGAAGTGTTTGTAAGTGATAAGTGTTAGATGTGAGCATGGTCAGAAAACTGCTTTTTTTTTTCTTGCATGAGAGTTGTTTTTTTTTTTTTTTTAATAATGCTTAGTTTATTTTCATCTACTTTAAAGGCAGAGCAACAGAGAGACAAAGACAGAGACAGAGATAGAGATCGTCCCTCCGCTGGTTCACTCCCCAAATGCCTACAATAGCCAGGGCTGGGCCAGGCTGAAGCTGGGAGCCTGAAACTCCATCCAGGTCTCTGACATGGTGGCAGGGACCCAAGCACTTGAGCTGCTGTCTTCCAGGGCTTATCAGTTTTATGAGGAATGTTTTTAGGAGCTCAGTGTTAATTGGTTGTTGGCTTTAACGTGTTATTGACTAAAGGACTCACACCTGTAGAGTGTTGGTCGGCCAAAGCAGCAGGATGTGGAGTCTCAGAAAGATTCATCACAGAGTGAACACTCTGTGGAGCCAAGAGCCAAGAACTCCATCTAGGTCTCCCACGTGGGTAGCAGGGGCCCACGCTCTTAGGCCATCTTTTGTTGCTTTCCCAGGCAGGCCCAATAGCAGGGAGCTGCACTGAAAGTAAAGCAGTCTGGACTTGAACCAGTGTCCATGAGATGCTGGCGTTGCAGGCAGCAAACAGCTTAACCCACTGCACCAAAATGCTGGCCCCAGTGCTTACTGTTTCAATTGAGTTTATGCTCAAATGTATTTATTTATTTATTAGAATTTGAGAGGTAGAAAAAGAGTCTCCATTCACTGATTCACTCCCCAAATGCCTGTAACAGCCAGGGTTGGGTGACGCCTGAAGCTGGGAGATGGGAGCTCGGTCTAGGTCTCCCATGTGGGTGGCAGGAACTCAGTTACTTGAATCATCACCTGTTACTTTCCCAGTTCTGCACTACAGGAGCCAGAGCTAGGAGCTGGAGCCCCTAACAAAGCCGGTTATTCCAGGTGCAAATGTCTTGACTGTAGTCTTAACTACTAGGCCAGACACTTACCTAGTGGGCACATTTTATCATATGTAAAATACATCTTCACAAGTTTCATTTCAAAAAGCGTCTCAGTTTTCTCCAGGATTTTTATGTCCTTCAGTGCTTTAGTTTTTCTTTTCTTTTTTTTTTTTCTTTAGGTATTGAGCAGAAGAAACTTGGAGGATGTGAACTGAATTGCGAGATGCTCCAGGTGCATTTTTACTGATGTGCTTAACTTATTCACCCTCTCTTGATTCCTCTCTGCTGGCTTGTTGATCACCTCCAGCCCTGTGTCTTGACCCCTCCCTGTGTTAGGTGTCCATTTGCCTTCTGGACTAGATGCTGTGCTTACTTCTTTGGATCAACTTGACTCTCCCTTGGCAAATACACACTTACGACTTGAACCTGTTTGGCCTAGGTGAGCAGGGATCTCGTGCTCAAAACCGACATGAACCTGACAGGTCAGCAGGTAGCACTGCAGGTAAGAGTGAGATTTCCAGGATGCCTTCTGCCAGGTGCTGGGAGGATGGAAAGGCCTGGCCGCAGATCTGGAGCTTCCGTCAGGTCACACAACTGGTGCTGTTTCCTTTCTGCACTGTTGGCTATTGACAGGAAGGGCATTGTCTTACTCAGCTTGGCACACAATGCTAACTCCATTGCCTGGCACACAGTGCTCAGTAAATACTAGGCATATTCATACTTGGTGGGGTCCTTCCAGAGCCATTCAATCCACATAGGCCTCCAAGTTTCCGTCACAAGAAGGACTCTCCGTAGCAGGTGAGCGGCATCTGTGCTTTTCTCCTGAGTCCCCTGTACCATTTCTCACTTTATTCTTCTTGCCCCTTTAGCTTAATGTGGAGGAACAGACTAAAATTTCCTCCTCCTGTCCTGCTCAGGCCTTCCCACCCCTTCCCACCAGTATGACATATTCTGTAGTGTGTCTACTTTGCCTTGACATTCTGCTTCCTGTATCTGCCTTTGCACCTGCTATTCTCTCTGCTGAAAACTTCCCCTTCCCCTCCAAAGTCAACTCCTATCCATCCCTCCAGACCGAGAGGTCACTAAAGTAGTAAACCTGAGAGATTTGGAACCAGCAAGGTACAAGATGTTCCTTGTATCTGAGTAGCATTGCATCCCTCCACCCAACTGTGCCTACCACAGCCCAGGCAGGAGCCAACCTGCCTGCCCCCACATGTGAACTATCACCAAGCCTGCTTAGGTCCATGGATTTTTGACCCAAAGGGCTCTCATTCTCACTGCCACTGTTGGGACCTAACCTAATCCCTAAGTCTACTGAACCTCTCGTGAACCTCCAAAATGGGGTGTGGTGGAGAGCTGGAGGGCCCCAGAGCAACAGGTGTAAAGTGGGCTGGCTCTAGGCAAACCCGGTGAACCAGGATCTACAACCACCCTCAACTCTAGCCTGGCTCATGTCTCCATCACCTCTCGCCTGGTCTCCCTGCTCCCAATCTTGCCTTACCCATTCTATAACTTCATACAACAGTCAAGAGATCTATTTAGTACATTTGTTAGCCAGCTGTCCATCTCTATAACAAATATCAGAGAGGCTACTTATGAAGTTTACTTTGGTTTTGGAGGTTCACAGTCCAAGATCAGGTGGCTCTGTTGATCTCGTCTCCAGTAACAGGGTGGCTGGCAGAGGGTGTGCAGAGAAGGATCCCATGGCAAGCAGAGAGCAACTGGGCTTGATTCAGGCTTATCTAACCCAACCTCCAGGCTTTTTTCTCCAAGAGCTGAATGGATAAACTGTGGTACTTCCAGAAAATGGAATATTATTCAGTGCTGAAAGGAAATAGGCCATCCAGCTCTATGAAGCTATAAGAAAACCTACACACATATTGCTAAGTCAAAGAAGCTGATTTGAAAAAGGTACATACCAAGTGATTCTAACTTAATGACATTCTGGAAAAGACCAAACTACAGAGACAGTGAAAGGATCAGTGGTTAGAACTGAGGAAGGGAGGCTGGTGGTGTGGCATATCAGGTTAAACCACTGCCTGCAACACTGTCATCCCATATAGGCACCAGTTCGAGTCCCGGCTTTTCCACTTCTTCTCTGTGCTGATGTGCCTGGGAAAGCAGTGAAAGATGGCCCAAATGCTTGGGCCCCTGCACCCACGTGGGAGACCTGGAAGAACCTACTGGTTCCTGGCTTTGGCCTGGCTGAGCCCTGGCTGTTAGGGCCATTTGAACCAGCAGACGAACAAAATCAATCTCTCTCTCTCTCTCTCTCTCTCTCTCTCTCTCTCATTCTCCCTCTCTATGAACTCTATATTTCAAATAAATAAATAAATAAATCTTTACAAGTGAGGAAGGAAGGAGTAGGTGGATCATAATGATGAAACTTTGCTGGTATACATTTGTCCAAACCCATAGAATGTACAATACCAAGAGTGAACACTAACGTAAACTCTGGACTCAGGGTGGCAATGATCTGTCGATGTATGTTCATGGATTGTAACAATCCATGCTCTTAGGGTGAGGAATATCCTCAGTAGGGGAGGCTGCAAGTATGTGGGAGCAGAGGGGTTGTGGTAAATCTCTGAATCTCCCACTCAATTTTGCTTTGAACCTAAAACCACACTACAAAAAAAAAGTATTTTATAAAAAAAAAAAAAAAAGCACAACTCCATGGTTCTTGTCCCCATCTCTCTGGTATTCTTTTTTTTTTTTTTTTAATTATTTTTATTTTTTTTACAGGCAGAGTGGACGGTGAGAGAGAGAGACAGAGAGAAAGGTCTTCCTTTGCCGTTGGTTCACCCTCCAATGGCCACCGCGGCCAGCGCGCTGTGGCCGGCGCACCGCGCTGATCCGAAGGCAGGAGCCGGGTGCTTCTCCTGGTCTCCCATGGGGTGCAGGGCCCAAGGACTTGGGCCATCCTCCACTGCACTCCGTGGCCACAGCAGAGAGCTGGCCTGGAAGAAGGGCAACTGGGACAGAATCCGGCACCCCGACCAGGACTAGAACCCGGTGTGCCGGCGCCACAAGGAGGAGGATTAGCCTAGTGAGCCGCGGCGCCGGCCCTCTCTGGTATTCTTAACCTTGTCCCCAGTAACCTTAAACCTCCTGTGTGGTAAAACATCGTGCTGTTATATCATCGCGGACTGTGCCTGATTCAGTTGTTCATGGGGTAAACTTCGAGAGTCTGGCACTCAAATGAGGTTTTGGTTACTAAGAAAGAGTTTTCTCCCAAAACTGTTTGTTCTGCCTTGAGCCTCGAAAGTCTGCTTTCACAACTTATTTTTACGCGTTGTTTTCCTTCCCAAAGGCAGTAAACACATCTCATAGCCAGATTCAGTGGTGGAAGGGAGGTGGAATAAAGAACTAATGAGGATGCACATATATGTCAAAATACTAGCCTTGTACATAGGCACACGCAACAAACACACAGACACTTTTTAGAACAATGGAGGTGGGAGTTGGCCTAGCAGTTATGTACCACTAGTTAGGTGAACTCCAGAACATCTGAAGATGAAGTGGAATGCTGTACAAAAAATAAAAGCCTTGTAGGTCTATGTTATTGACACAGAAACATATGGGGGGCAGGGGCTGGCGCTGCGGCATAGCGGGTAAAACTGCCACCTGCAGTGATGGCATCTCATATGGGTGCTGGTTCAAGCCCTAGCTGCTCTATTTCCGATCCAGCTCTCTGCTGTGGCCTGGAAAAGCAGTAGAAGATGGCCCAACTGCTTGGGCCCCTGACCTGCCTGGGAGACCTGGAAGAAGCTTCTGGCTCTTGGCTTTGGATCAGCGCAGCCCTGACTGTTGTGGCCATCTGGGGAGTGAACCAGCAGATGGAGGACCTCTCTCTCTCTCTGCCTCTGCTTCTCTGTAACTCTGCCTTTCAAATAAATACATAAAATCTTGAAAGAAAGAACGAGAGAGAGAGGGAGGGAGGGAGGGAAGAGAGAGAGAGAGAAAGAGAGAGAGAGAGAGAGAGAGAGAGAGAGAGAGAGAGAGAGAGAATGTGTGGGTCTGTTCCTAAGGTTGAAAAAAAAAAACCAACAAACCCAAACTGGGATCCTGCAGACACGCCAGCCATTTGCAGAGTGAAACAGCAGGCAGGGGCTCTCTCTCTCTCACTCTCTGTAACTCTCTCAAATAAAATAAATCTAAATAACAATAATATTAATAATAATAAGTTCATGGAGGGACAGCCATTTAGCCAGCATCTTAAGATGCCTGAGTGCCATATCGGAGTTCCTGGATTCCATTCTCAGCTCTGGCTCCTGACTCCGGCTCCCTGTCAATTGCACCCTGGGAGGCAGCAGGTGACGGCTCAAGTAGCTGGTTTCCTGCCACCCACGTGGGAGACCTGCATTGAGTTCTTGGCCCCTGGCTTCAGTGTCCCCAGTTGTTGCTGACATCTGGGGAGTGAAACAGTGGATAAAAGCTGCCAGTCTGCTAGTCTTTCTCTCTCATCTCTCAAGTAAATAAAAATTTTAAGAAATTTTTAAGTTTGTGGAAATGTGGAATTAAGTGTAAGTTTATTTTTTGACATTTCCTGTGGTAGGAACACAGGGAATGTTATTTTTGCCCACGTACACTTTGCTATGGTCTCTATGTGTCCTTCCAGAACCCCATTTGCAAACAGGTCACGTTCTGAGGTTGGTGAGGGTTAGACACCAAGAGACCTGTTTTTAGGGGGACACATTTGAGCCCATATTAAAAATATTAAAACTAGAAAAAACGATGGATTTCTGAAAACTACACATCAGACTACGGTGGGATTTTAACCTTCAATGTGTAGAGAACACCACTCCCTGGGAATACGAACTCTCCAACTGTTTCCTTTCTCTTTTTAAAGATTTATTTATTGGCTGGCGCCACAGCTCAATAGGCTAATTCTCCGCCTGCGGCACTGGCACACCGGGTTCTAGTCCTGGTCGGGGCGCTGGTTCTGTCCCGGTTGCCCCTCTTCCAGGCTAGCTCTCTGCTGTGGCCAGGGAGTGCAGTGGAGGATGGCCCAAGTCCTTGGGCCCTGCGCCCGCACGGGAGACCAGGAGAAGCACCTGGCTCCTTGCTTCGGATCAGCGCGATGGGCCGGCCACAGAGCAACGGCTGCAGTGGCCATTGGAGGGTGAACCAACGGCAAAGGAAGACCTTTCTCTCTGTCTTTCTCTCTCACTGTCCACTCTGCCTGTCAAAAAAAAAAAAAAAATTTATTTACTAGGGCCAGCGCTGTGGCATAGCAGATAAAGCCATCACCTGCAGTGCCTGCATCCCTTTATGGATGCTGGTTGCAGTCTTAGCTGCTCTACTTCCAATCTAGCTCCCTGCTTACGTCCCTGGGAAAGCAGTAGAAGATGGCCCAAGCGCCTCAGTCCCTGCACCCACGTGGGAGACTTGGAAGAAGCTCCTGACTCCTGGCTCCAGCCTGGTCCTGTCCTGGCTGCTGTGGCCATTTAGGAAGTGAATCAGTGGGTGGAAGATCTCTCTCTCTCTCTCTCTCTCTCTCTCTCTAACTCTGCCTTTAAAAAAAAAAGGTTTACTTATTGATTGATTGATTTGAAAGGCAGAGTTACAGAAAGAAAGAGAGAGAGAGAGAGAGAGAGATCTTCTGTCTGCTGGGTCGCTTCCAGTTGGCCACAATGGCCAGGGCTGGGCCAGGTCAAAGCCAAAAGCCAGGAGCTTCATCTGGGTCCCCCACATGGGTGCAGAGACCCAAGCACTTGAGCCACCTTCTGCTGCTTTCCCAGGCCTTTAGCAGGGAGCTGGATTGGAAGTGGAGCAGCCGGGACTGGAACAAGTGCTCATATTGGGTGCCGACACTGCAAGAGGTAGCACCCACTGTGCCATGACGCCAACCCCTCCAATCATTTTCTCACAATGAAGGTGTGCACTGATGTCTGATGTATCTGGGCAGATTTGGGTCAGGAATTCAGGACAGAGCACAGAGGGAGCCCAGCTTCAGGAGGATGCACGCACGGCACTAGGCACTTCTTTCAACAAATGCCCCCTGGCTTGGGTCTCCCCACAGAAGGGCCTCGTTTGCCCCAAGGCACTGCGCGTGTGGAAAGGCAGGGAATCTCAGCAGCCACTCCCTTCTCCTGGCCCCTTGGCCAAGAGGGGCTGTCCCTGGAGGAGCTGCTGGACCTCCCTGAGGATTTCAAGGCACTCTCTTGGGTTTTCTAAAAATTTACTTTTGGGAGCCAGCGCTGTGGTGCAGGAGGTAGGGCCGTGGCCTGCAGTGCTAGCATCCCACATGGGCACCAGTTCAAGCCCTAGCTGCTCCACTTCCAATCCAGCTCTCTGCTATGGCCTAGGAAAGCAGTAGAAGATGGCCCAAGTCCTTGGGCCCCTGCACCCGCGTGGGAGACCCAGAAGAAGCTCCTGGCTCCTGGCTTTGGATCAGCACAGCTCCAGCCATTGCAGCCATCTGGGGAGTGAACCAGCGGATGGAAGACTTCTCTCTCTCCCTCTGCCTCTGCCTCTCTATAGCTCTGCCTTTCAAATAAATAAATAAATCTTTAAAAAAAAAACAAAACAAAACAAAAAAAAACCTTATTTCTGCATCCTGTTGTGAGATAAAGTGCAGCCTCCCTGTGTGCAGAGGGCAAAGAATAATTACTTCAATTTCATCTTAAAGTCTAGAATGTTCCTGGTGATTAGATGCTGACAAGGCTTCATGTCTTACCCAGTCCTTTCCTGTTTGTTTGTTGAGCTTGCTTTGGTGGGGGGGAGGACCCAGGCCCTGGGGCCCTGTAGGATTTCGCAGGCTTCACAGGTTCACTCCCTGTTAAGAGGATGGAGTCTCCCTTTTCTCCTCGTCCCAGGCTGCGCAGCGCTCACGCGCCTCCTGCACCGAGACTGGACCTCCAGCCCCCAAGCGGGAGGTGGGCGTAGCACAAAACAGGCAGGAAAGGCGGGAGCGGGAGCGCGGACATCCGAGTCCACAGTAGAACTTGCTGGTAGGCTTTGCAGAATAAGCAAGCAAGGTTTGTTAGGGGAGGCCCAGGAGGATGGTCGGTGAGGACGCTGGCCAGGAAGTCCCAGGCTGCGGGCCCCACAGGTGTGGGCCTCGTCGACCCTGCGACTGGAAGGCCCTTTGATCAAATATTTTCCACATCTATTTATTAATAGCAGCAGCCGCGTTAGCCACACCGTCCCCTGAGTGCGGCTCAGCGGTGACGGGACCTTGGGCGCTCGCTCCCCCAAAATGTGCCGACCGGAACACGCGGTCCTCCCCAGGTTTCTGTTTGTGTTCTGGCGGGGAGACCGGGGAGACGGAGGCACCGAGAGACTCACCAGCCAATGGGAGGGCCGGAGGCTGAGGGCAGAGTCCTCCTGGGGCGCTGGGGCCTGAGGATCCTTCAGGAGGGCGGGAAACGCTCTTACCTGGTCGGGGTCCCGGAGGCCTCCTCCGCGCGCACTGTGTGGCAGCCGCCCCTGGCTCTCGCTGGAAGCCAGAGAGGCTGCCGTGAAGCGCTGATGTGTTTTTGTTCTGTTTTCCTGTAAGAGGTGCTTTCGCTTCCCAGAAAATTTACAGTGGTGCCCCCTTATCTTACACCCCAGGAGATGCCTGAAACCATGCATAGGACCAAACTCCAGACTGCATAAACTATGTTTATTCCTAAACATATATTCCTATGATAAAATTTAACGTCTAAATTAGGCAGAGTAAGAGGTTAACAGCAACAGCTAATAATAACTAATAATAAAATAGAATAACGATGACAATAGCTTAAGAAAAGTTATGTTAATGTGGTCTACCTGTTTATTTTTGGAATTTTCCATTTAATATTTTTAAACCTCAGTTGACCTTGAGTAAATTGAAACCACGGAAACCATCAGAGGTGAAGGGAACTACTGTGCTTAATACTAGGGTATATATACAAGTGTTTTCCATTTTTTTTGAAAGGTTTATGTATTTATTTATTTATTTTTGACAGGCAGAGTTAGACAATGAGAGAGAGAGAAACAGGGAGAAAGGTCTTCCTTTCCGTTGGTTCACCCCCCAAACGGCTGCTACGGCCAGCACTGCGCTGATCTGAAGCCAGGAGCCAGGTGCTTCTTCCCGGTATCCCATGCAGGTGCAGGGCCCAAGCACTTGGGCCATCCTCCACTGCACTCCCGGGCCACAGCAGAGAGCTGGACTGGAAGAGGAGCAACCAGGATAGAATCTGGTGCCCCGACCTGGACTAGAACCCGGTATGCCAGAGGATTAGCCTAGTGAGCTGCGGCACTGGCCTGGTTTATGTATTTATTTAAAAGGCAGAGTTACAGAGAGAGAAGGAGGGACAGAGAGAGAGGGAGAGATCTTCCTTCTACTGGTTCATCCCCTGCAAAGCCAGGAGCTTCATCTGTGTCTCCCACGTGGGTGGCAGGTACCCAAGTACTTGGGCCAACTTCTGGTGCTTTCTGAGGCCATTAGCAGGGAGCTGGACTGCAAGTAGAGCAGATGAGACTCAAACTGGCACCCACGTCGGATGCGGGCACTGCAGGCAGTGGCTTTATCCACTGTACCAGGATGCCAGTCCTGTACATGAGCTTTTAATGCTATAGTATATGTGAGTGTACACAGTTGTCCGTTGGTGTCCATGGGAGATTGATTCCAGGATGCCCTGTGGATGCCACATTCATATATGCTCAAGTCCCATATATACATGTGGGATATATATATATGTGTATATATATATATATATTTCTATATAACCTACATACATTCTCTTGTAAACTTTATTAGTTTTTTTTTTTTTTTAAGATTTACTTATTTGAAAGAGTTACAGAGAGAGACAGAGAGAGATGTGGTTCACTCCCCAGATGGCCACACCAGCCAAGGCTGGGCCAGGCCGAAGCCAGGAGCCAGGAGCTTTATCTGGGTCTCCTACGTGGGTTGCAGGGGCCCAAGCATTTGGGGCATCTGCTGCTGCTTTCCCAGGCCATTATCAGGGAGCTGGATCAGAAGTGGAGCAGCCGGGACATGAACTGCCGGCTTTACCTGCTACGCCACAACACTAGCTCCTCTCCTGGATACTTTAAATCATCTCTAGATTACTTTTATTGCCTAATACCATGTAAATATTATGCAAATAGTGGCATTGTATTGTTTAGGAAATAATGACTAAGTTAGAAGTCTTTACATGTTCTGTACAGATATAATTTTTTTCTGAATATTTTCAACCAAGGGTTGGTTGAATCCACTCATTTGGAACCCATGGATGTGGAAGGCTGACTGTCTTCAAAAAGTTCATAGAAATGTACATTACCATTTCAAAATGTTTTCATTTTATTTGAAAGAGAGACAGAGATACTCAGATCTTCCATCTGCTGGTTCACTCCCCAAAGGCCTGGGATTAAGTCAGGCTGAAACCAGGAACCCAGAACTCAGTTTGGGTCTCCCAATGGTTGGCAGGGACCTGAGTGCCTGAGCCATCACCCGCTGTCTTCCAGGATCCGCCTTAACAAGAAAGTAGTGTTGGAAGCAGAGCTGGAATCCAAACCCAGCACTCCAATACGGGACGCAGGGGTTCCACGTGGCGTTGTAACTACTGCACTACATACCCACTCCAGAAGAAACTTTTTAAATTATCCATAACCCTATCAGGTAGTGATAACCACTATAAATATTTTGGTGGGTTTTTTTTTACTCATTTTATACAATTACACATATACACTTAAATATATAATTTTAGATCAAAATTTCATAAATAATTGTTTCTAAAAATATGGAATGAAACTCACATGTATTAGCTTATCATCTCTCTTTTTTAAACTCTACACTAGGGGGCCAGCACTGTGGTGCAGTAGGTAAAGCTGCCGCCTCCAGTGCCAGCATCCCATATGGGTGCTGGTTTGAGTCCTGGCTGCTCCACTTCCAATCCAGCTCTCTACTATGGCCTGAGAAGGCAGTGGAAGATGGCCCCATTGCTTGGGCTCCTGCACCTGCATGGGTCACCCAGAGGAAGCTCCTGGGTCCTGGCTTCAGATCAGCATAGCTCTGGCCATTGTGGCCATCTGAGAAATGAACCAGCAGATGGAAGACCTCTCTCTCTCTGCCTCTCCTTCTCTCTCAGTGTAACTATGACTTTCAAACAAACAAATAAATATTTTTTATTATTATTTTATTTTATTTTTTGACAGGCAGAGTGGACAGTGAGAGAGAGAGACAGAGAGAAAGGTCTTCCTTTGCCGTTGGTTCACCCTCCAATGGCCGCTGCGGCCGGCGTGCTGCGGCCGGCACACCGCGCTGATCTGATGGCAGGAGCCAGGTGCTTCTCCTGGTCTCCCATGGGGTGCAGGGCCCAAGCACTTGGGCCATCCTCCACTGCCTTCCCGGGCCACAGCAGAGAGCTGGCCTGGAAGAGGAGCTACCGGGACAGAATCCGGCGCCCCGACCAGGACTAGAACCCGGTGTGCCGGCGCCGTAAGGCGGAGGATTAGCCTAGTGAGCCGCGGCACCGGCTACAAATAAATCTTAAAAAAAAAAAAAAAAAAAAAAAAAAACCTTTACACTAAAACATGCTTTAGAAAAATTCACATATCCAGTAAATTTTTTTACATAAAAGACAATAAACATCTTAACATGTCATTAGGTCTTCTACAGAATCATGTTTTATGACTCTGTAGTATTCCACTTTGGGAAGGTATTCTGAGATTCCTGAATTGCCTGAGGTCAAGCAACGTTCCCACAATCTGACATGCATTTGCATTTCAGTTCATAAAAGGGATCCCTGTTTCAGGAGGGCTGCTGTGCCAGGGTCACCTCAGCTTTAAAGAACATGGAGGTTCTTGGGTTCCCACCTCAACTTTAGTGGGTGACAGGGTCGGATTTGGGGGCCCAGAAACTTCATTTTACACAGTCCATCTGGAAAATACTTGTGAGTATTTTCTACTGGCCTTTTATCACTTTGATGTGAACATTCTTTTCTGGATGTAATTATCCAAAATGATCGTGGTGGTACCCCCACTTGCTTTCATGCTCCTCAGTGACAACTTGATTGTGCAGTCTCTCCGTAATGGGAGGGTGTGTGGGAAGAGAAGCCATAGGAAGGCAAGCCAGGCTGCATCCCTAATCACCGAGTGTCACTGGGCAAGCCACCTGCACCCTGCAGAGCCGTAATTTTCTGTTGCAAAACCAATGATGGTGAAAATAATCGTCTCACAGGGATAGTACGGCTACATGAGATAACGTCTGTGAAAGTCTGCAAACCAAAACCTGCTCTAACCTGGTGATGGGGATGACTGTCAGCACCAGCACCCACAGTTCAAGCCTTTCCTCTCTCAGCCAGGAGGATCCTGGGTAATGGTTACTTCTAGACTCAGGATGTCCAGTATGGTAGCCACTGTCCACATGCAGCACTTGAACATTTAAAATGTGGCTTGTCAGAATTTTATTATAGCTGTGCTGTAACTTAAGAGATACACCAGGTTTTGAAGTCATAGTGCAAAGACCAGAAAGTAAAATATTTCGTGAGTAAATTTTTAATATTGATTACATATTGAAATAATAACTTTGGTTAAAGAAATTATATTATTAAAATTAATTTCCCCTTCTGATCATTTTTTTGAGTGGTTAACAAGAAACTTTAAAATTATGTGTGTGATTTGCATTGTATTTTTATTGGATAGTGCCATTCTGGAAATCTTTCCAATCAAATACTTGCATTGAAATTCAAAGTTAAAAAGAAGAATGTATTTCCCCAAAGGAGAAACTGGTCCAAGGGCAAGGCAGTGTTATAATGATATGGGGAGTTTACTCGATTTTCAGGTACCCAGACCCACTGGCCAGCCATGGAACCATGGAGAATGCTATCTCAAGGGTTACTAGGAGACAGCCGGGAATAGACAGAGCAGCTGGCTCCATCAAGTCACATTAAGGGGATCACTGACTATGGACCAGAGAACACTACAAGTGCGTAGGGGAGGTGAGGGACTGGCCAGTACCAAGGCCAGAATCCAACACATGGACATTCTCACAGGAGCAGATATTAAGAGATCTATAATTAGAGGCTAGCACTGTGCTGTAGCAGGTAAAGCTGCCGCCTGCAGTGCCGGTATCCCATATGGGCGCCAGTTCAAGTCCTGGCTGCTCCACTTCCAATTCAGCTCCCTGCTATGACCTGGGAAAGCAGTAGAAGATGGCCCAAGTCCTTGGGCCCCTGCACTGCGTGGGAGACCCAGGAGTAGCTCCTGGCTCCTGGCTTTGGATCGGCACAGCTCTGGCTGTTGCGGTCATCTGGGGAGTGAACCAGCGGATGGAAGACCTCTCTCTCTCTCTCTCTCTCTCTCTCTCTCTCTCTCTCTCTGCCTCTGTGTCACTCTGCCTTTCAAAAAATGGTCTCCATCCACTAGTTCACTCCCCAAATGGTCACTGGCACCCATATGGGATGCCAGCACTGCAGGTGACTGCTTTACTAGCTATGCCACAGCACCAGCCCCAAATAAATCTTTTTTAAAAAGCACTTCAGTTCAACTTGATATCACTTGTATGCCAACCAATTTCAAATTTAATTCCAAGAATGCCTAACAGTATGTTATTTGTATAAAAGAAAAGAATCGCAAATACATACAATGACATTAACTGAAAGCTAGAATTAAAAAGCTACATGTCACGTGATTTCATTTGTATGTCATTCTGGGAAAGGCAAAATTTTAAGACTGTGTACAGCCGGCGCCATGGCTCACTAGGCTAATCCTCCACCTGCGGTGCCGGCACACCGGGTTCTAGTTCTGGTTGGGGCGCTGGATTCTGTCCCGGTTTCTCCTCTTCCAGTCCAGCTCTCTGCTGTGGCCCGGGAGTGCAGTGGAGGATGGCTCAAATCCTTGGGCCCTGCACCCGCATGGGAGACCAGGAGGAAGAGCCTGGCTCCTGGCTTCGGATCGGCGGAGCGCACCGGCAGCAGCGCGCCAGCTATGGCAGCCATTTGGGGCATGAACCAATGGAAAAGGAAGACCTTTCTCTCTGTCTCTCTCTCACTGTCTAAATCTGCCTGTAAAAAAAAAAAAAAAAAAAAAAAAAAGAGTGTGTACAAAAAGTCTTCAGTAAGTCCAAGAGAAATGCCTATTATGAAAAAACTATGTGTTCATTTCAAATGTGTTTTTTGCACCAAAATAAACTTATCTTTTAATTTCACTCTTTCATGAACTTTTTGAAGCACCCTTATATTAGTCAGTTTTTTGTTACTAACATGAAATACTTGAAGCAACCAACTTTATGAAGAGATGTTTATTTAACTCACAATTTTGAAGGTTCAAGTCCATAGTTGGGCAGCCCCCCATTGGTTTGGTGTCTGACGAAGGCAGAGCCTGGGGAGAGGATCACACCACAAGTCAGGAAACACAGAGTGGTTGGGCCCAAACTCAGGCTTTTCCTGTAACCTTCTCAGGAGAACCTTCCAAGGGCACGCCTCACTGCCCTAAGGACTTCCTGCTAGGCCCCACCTCTGAACTCCATACTGGATCAAGTTTTCACACCATTAATTCCATTAACATAAGGCAGTGGGGTCTAGTTCTGGGGGACAAACGTCAAACCACGTTGGGGTGCAAAAGTTACTGGTTACCAGGGGCTGAAGCTGGGGAAGGCCTTTACTACAAAGGAGCCTGATGGGAAATGTTCTGTGTTTGCTCACAGCTCCTAACTGCATGTATTTGTCAAAACTCATATAACTACTGAATTATGCTAAAAAGAGAGACTTTAACTGTATGTAAATATTTCAATAAAGTTTTTTTCTGTTTTTTTGAATGTTTAAGCTTTTTGACTTATATAAAGAGAACAAATTTAACAAATTTCACATATACAGCTTTTTTTCAAGATTTATTTATTTATTTGAAAGAGTTACACAGAGAGAAGAGAGGCAGAGAGAGAGAGAGAGAGCGACAGAGAGAGAGAGCAAGAGAGTGAGATAGAGAGAAAGAGGTCCTCCATCGATGGTTCACTCCCCAATTGACTGCAATGGCCCGAACTGCACCGATCCGAAGCCAGGAGCCAGGAGTTTCTTCACTTCTGGGTCTCCCAGGCGGGTGCAGGGGCCCAAGGACTTGGACCATCTTCTGCTGCTTTTTCCAGGCCATAGCAGAGAGCTGGATGGGAAGTGGAGCAGCCGGGACTCGAACCAGCACCCATATGGGATGTCAGCACTTCAGGCCAGGGCGTTAACACACTGCGCCATAGCACCAACCCCCATATATACAGTTTTAAGAGCATAATGATACTTCCCACTCTATTTTCCCTCCCCAATGCCTCCTCCTTCTTATTTTTCTTTTAATTTTTAAAATGACATAATTTATCTTGTAGTCACAAGCTTAACCCTCCATTAAATAAAGAATTCAACAAGTAGTAAGTAGAAAACCACTCTTCCTCAAGAGTAGTGACAAGGGCCTTGTCTATACTCAATAAACTTTTTTTTTTTTTGACAGGCAGAGTGGACAGTGAGAGAGAGAGACAGAGAGACAGAGAGAAAGGTCTTTCTTTGCCGTTGATTCACCCTCCAATGGCCGCCGTGGCCGGCGTGCTGATCCGATGGCAGGAGCCAGGTACTTCTCCTGGTCTCCCATGGGGTGCAGGGCCCAAGCACTTGGGCCATCCTCCACTGCCCTCCCGGGCCACAGCAGAGAGCTGGCCTGGAAGAGGGGCAACCAGGACAGAATCCGGCACCCCGACCGGGACTAGAACCCGGTGTGCTGGTGCCGCTAGGCGGAGGATTAGCCAAGTGAGCTGCGGCACCAGCCTCAATAAACTTTTAAAAACTGCACTGTTCATTGTTAAAAGATAAATGTTTTCACATTTTTCCTTTTTTAAAAGATTTATTTATTATTTGAAAGGTATGGAGAGAGAGAGAAATGTCTTCTGTCTGCTGATTTACTCCCCAAAATAGCCACAACAGCTAGGGTTGGGCTAGGGTGAAGCCATGAGCCAGGAACTCCAGTTGAATCTCCTGCAGTGGTGGCAGGGGCCCAAGCACTTGAGTCATTATCTGCTGCTTTCCCAGCACATTAGCAGGGAGCTGCATAGAAGCAGAGCAGGGACCGGCGCTGTGGCATAAGAGATAAAGCCGCCACCTGCAGTACTGGCATCCCATATGAGCTCTGGTTCGAGTCCAGGATGCTCCACTTCCGATTCAGCTCTCTACTATGGCCTGGGAAAGCAGGAGTGAACCAGCAGATGGAAGACCTCTCTCTCTCTCTCTCTCTCTCTCTCTCTTTCTCTGCCTCTCCTCTCTCTGTGTAACTGTGAGTTTCAAATAAATAAATATTGAAAAAGAAGAAGGAGAAGAAAGAAGAAGAAGAGGAAGAAGAAGAAGAAGAGGGAGAGGTAGAAGAGGAAGAGGAGGAGGGGGAGGGGAGGGAGAGGGAGAGGGAGAGGGAGAGGGAGAAGGAGAAGGAGAGCAGCTGCTCCTGAACTGGCGCCCATGTGGGATGCTGGCACCACAGGCAATGGCCCAACCTGTTACACCACAATGCTGGCTCCCAGTTTTGTGTAACCACATACGCTGGGCTTCAGTTTTCTGTCAGAGGAACTTAAATTGTTGGAGCCAGCTCAACCGAATGATTTCCCAACAAAAAACATTTTTAATGCCACGTTTTACAAACAAATCCATATGTAAATATTGCTGTCTACTTAATAATATGTCTGTTCAGACATTTAGGGGTAGCATGTGTTGAGGCCTGCTACTTTGAAATCTATTAAAAATACAATTGATGGAAGAAAGAAAGATAGGACACATAGATGGTTGTGTGATAAAATAAATACAGTCCTGCGTCACCTAAAGTAGTCTAGCCTGCCACAGACTGTACAGGCTATGGTGGTCCTGTATGATTATAATGCAGCTGAAAAATTGCTATGGCCCAGTGATGGCATAGCCATTGTGACATTGTAGGGCCAGGTGTTACCTTTGTGCTGATGCTGGTACAAGCACACCTACTGTGCTCTCAGTTGTATAAAGCATAGCACAGGCGGTAATATCGTCCTTGGTGATGGTTTATGGCACTTACTATCCTTTATTATTATTATTATTATTATTATTATTATTATTATTATTTGACAGAGAGACAAGAGAGAAAGGTCTTCTTTCTGTTGGTTCACTCCCCAAATTGCCGCTATGGCCAGCGCTGGGCCAATCCGAAGCCAGGAGCCAGGTGCTTCTTCCTGGTCTCCCATGCGGGTGCAGCGGCCCAAGCACTTGGGCCATCCTCCACTGCACTCCCGGGCCACAGCAGAGAGCTGGACTGGAAGAGGAGCAATGGGGACTAGAACCCAACGCCCAAATGGGATGCCGGCGCCGCAGGCAGAGGATTAACCAAGTGAGCCACAGCACTGGCCCCGGCGCTTACTATCCTATAGCAGTTCAGCTTGATACGACTGTAACTACCATCTTGTCCTTTTGGTAACCTTGGCGGTCGTCCTGAGCCCTGTGATGGGGTAAACAAAGTCGTAAGATAACCTGTCAGGCTCGTCTTGCCAGGCTGGACCCTGGAACGTCCCTTATCTAATGCCTGGAATGTTAATGTTTCTTGAGAATGTCCACGTGCATTTAGGTTAGCCAAGGGCCGCCTTTGTCTGGCTTAACAGAGCAGCCAGCCTCTTCTCACTGACTGGGGTATTGGAATGCATCCTGTCCTCCGTAAACTTACCTCCCAAAAAAATTGCACTTTGTGTAATCATGGACTTGTCCACTTCTTTCTCCCACCTTTGACAGCTGATTGGGTTATACTGGGTATTCCCAAAGCACTGGATTTTACTTTTTGATGTTATTTCAGAGTGTGCTCCTTCTATTTTAATTTTAAGTTGGGGTGGGTGTTTGGTGAAATAGTTAAGATGCCACTTGGGATGCTCTCACTCTATATCGGAGTGCCTGGGTTCAAGTCCCAGTTCTGCTTTTGATTCCAGCTTCCTGCTGATGAGCAGATGATGACTCAAGTGCATGGTCCCTGACACCCACGTGATGAGCTCCAGGTCCCCAGTTCCACCTTGCTCAGCCCTGGCTGCTAAGGGTATTTGGGAGTGAATAGGCAAATGGAAGATTCTTTCTCTCTCTCTCTCTCTCTTTCAAATAAAATGAAAATAAATTTTTTAAAAAATTGACCGTAGAACAGGCTGTGGGACGTGCGGCTGCCTCCTCCCTCATCCGTTTACTGCACCAAACGACGGCTGCAGTGACAACCTGGAAGTCCGGTTGTGCGAGCCTTGCCTACCGCCCCTCCCCACCCCCAGGACATTTGCCCCATGCAGAGACTGCACAGCCTGTGGATCTCATCAGGGAGCGATGCGGGCCTACAGAAAATATCACAGTAGAGCCTTGTTCCGTGGTCCTCAAAGTGGCGTGCAGCAACCAGGGCGGGGAGAAGAATGCCAACCTGGTCCAGGAGCAGTCTGCTAGCGTTCCTCCCAGAAGTGTCCTCCATGGCGGGCTGGAGCCAGTCCCCTGGCTGCCCGTCTCTCAGTCAGCAACTCCACTTTCCGAATAAGCATACAGGGTATCAAAAATGGGTTTTAACTGGTAAAAAAAAAAAAAATAGTGTCTTGCATTTGGTAAGATAAATGGGCTTCTATTAGTGAAATTGTAGGTCTTTAAGTATGGTTTTTTATTTTTTATTTTTTATTTTTTATTTATTTATTTATTTATTTTTGTGACAGGCAGAATTAGACAGTGAGAGAGAGACAGAGAGACAGAGAGAAAGGTCTTCCTTTTTTTTTCCATTGATTCACCCCCCAAATGGCCACTACCACCGGTGCGCTGTGCTGATCTGAAGCCAGGAGCCAGGTGCTTCCTCCTGGTCTCCCATGCGGGTGCAGGGCCCAAGCACCTGGGCCATCCTCCACTGCCCTCCACTGCCCTCCCGGCCCATAGCAGAGAGCTGGACTGGAAGAGGAGCAACGGGGACAGAATCCGGCGCCCCAAGTGGGACTAGAACCCCGGGGTGCCGGCGCCACAGGCAGAGGATTAGCCAAGTGAGCCGGCCATTAAGTACGGATTGTTTAAAACAATTTGGATATTCTCTAACCTTGTAAAAGCAAGGTATAAGAATTTGGAGGGGGTGGAGTGGGTGGTGTCGTGTCGCAGAAGGTTAAACCATGGTCTGCAACAGTGGCAACCCATATTGGCACCAGTTCAAGTCCTGGATGCTCCATTTATGAGTCAGCTCCCTGCTAATGCATCTGGAAAAGCAACAGAAGATGGCCCAAGTCCTGCACCCATGAAATCAATCAATCAATCAATATTTTTTTCTAAAGATTTTATTTATTTGTTTAAGAGATAGAGAGAGGAAGAGACAGAGAGAAAGGTCTTCCATCTACTGGTTCGCTCCCCAAATGGCCACAATGGCCCATCCAAAGCCAGGAGCCAGAGCTTCTTACAGGTCTCCCACATGGGTACAGGGGCCCAAGGACTTGGGCCATCTTCCACTGCTTTCCCAGGCCATAGCAGAGAGCTGGATTGGAAGAGGAGCTGTCAGGACATGAACTGATGCCCATATGGGATGCTGGCACCACAGGCAGGGCCTTAGCCTACTACACTACAGTGCTGGCCCCACAAATAAATCATTTTTAAAAAAAGGAGAAAAAGAAGAAAAAATATTTACTGATTGCCCTAGAAAATTCATTCCATGTAGAAGGAAATCTAATGAACTGGCCTATATTGTAATCACTCCTAACATTTAATTCCTTGCCTTCTCATGTAGGGAACACCGGTCTAGGGATTCTTAATCCAAAAAGTCTGTGGATAATTTCAGGGAGCAGGCATTTGGCTTAGTGTTTTAGATGTGGGTTAAAACACCCATGTCAGGGCGGGCACTGTAGCATAGCAAATAAAGAAGTTGCCTGCAGTGCTGGCATCCCATAGGGGCACCGGTTTGAGTCCCGCTGCTTCACTTCTAATCCAGCTCTCTGCTATGGCCTACGAATGTAGTAGAAGATGGCTCAAGACCTTGGGCCCCTGCACCCACCTGGGAGACCCAGAAGAAGCCCCTAGCTCCCGGCTTCGGATTGTCGCAGCTCCAGTCATTGCAGCCAATTGGGGAGTGAACCAGCAGATGGAAGACCTCTCTCTGCCTCTCTTTCTCTCTCTGTGTAACTCTGCCTTTCAAATAAATAAATAAATCTTAAAAACAACAACAACAACAAAACATGTCCCATATGTACAACTCCTGCTCCTGTTCCTGGCCCCAGCATCCTGCCAGTACAGACCCTGGGAGGCAGTGGTGCTGACTCTTGTAGCTAGGTCCTGCCACCTGTGTGGAAGACCTGAATTGTTCTAGCCCAGCCAAGTCCTGGCCATTGAGGACTTTTGGGGAGTCAATCAGCAGATATGAGAGTTTCTGTCTCTCTCTCTCCCCTCCCTGTTACTGCCCACGCCCTCTCTTTTCAAATAAATAAATAAATTTTGGCCTGCGCCGTGGCTCAATAGGCTAATCCTCCGCCTGCAGCGCCGGCACCCCAAGTTCTAATCCCGGTCGGGTGCCAGATTCTGTCCCGGTTGCTCCTCTTCCAGGCCAGCTCTCTGCTGTGGCCCCGGGAAGGCAGTGGAGGATGGCCCAAGTCCTTGGGCCCTGCACCCGCATGGAAGACCAGGAGAAGCACCTGGTTCCTGGCTTCAGATCAGCGCGGTGCGCCGGCCTCAGTGCCCCGGCCGCGGCGGCCATTAGAGGGTGAACCAACGGTAAAAGGAAGACCTTTCTTTCTTTCTCTCTCTCACTGTCCACTCTGCCTGTCAAAAATATATATATATATAAAGAAATTTTAAAAACCAAAACTAAATTAGATGTGTGCACCTGGATGGAGAAAATTGCATTTATTTTCCCTGACTTCTGACATTGAGCATTTTCTTCTGTTTTTTTTTTTTTTCTGTAAATAGCACATCCCATCCCAGTAATATTAGCAGCACCTGTGACTTTGCCACCCCTAGAACTCACAAACATTTCAAAAACACATGAGAAATGTGGTACTCACCTTTGAAATACCATTATGGTCATTCCTCCTTCAACACTATGGAAGCTGTTGCATCTACCATTACATTTTCCTATATGATCAGATTTCTAAAATATCTGATCATAGCATTTCCATAAATGTGGTTCCCTTGGTAATCATGTCATTTTATACATTGGAAAATATTCTGAGAACGGGCCACACACACAAGCATCTCCGGGCGGTCAGCAGGGTTTAGAACCCAGCTCAGCCAGGATCAGAGGTGGTCCATGGAGGTGTATTTCAGAAGCACGGCGGGAACCTCTCCTGAGTCTCTGCCTGGCAGAGTGACAATCATCCTGACTCCAAAGGAGCTGGGGGGAGGGCGGGATGGCCAAGCGCAGGACGATGGATAACAACGCCTGCTTGCAAAGCCGGACCAAAGGGAAAGCATCTGCCATCTCTTCTGTCACGTCCTTCAACGTGCCGCTGTGTCTCCAGCCGGGCCTGGGGACTGCTAGGTTGCCTTGGGACGGTGATATCCTTTGCTATAAAGCATAAAAATCCTCAAATTCTGCATCTGGGGTACGAGTCTCTATTTTCAGTGGCACCAAAACAAAAGTGGATTTATTGCAAGTGCACTGCAAAGTTTTCGGGGAAGTTCAGCCTTGGCCCTTTGCACGGAGACGCGTGATGAACTGCTCCTGTGTGGCTGGCTGTAACAGCCAACTGGAAGCTGGGCCAAGCTCAAGACGAACACGGAACGTTTCATTTTCAAAAGAGCAAAGAAGAAAAAGCGATCTCTGTTGGCGTTATTAAGGGCACTTTAAATTAAAGAAGCTTACTGATTGATGCCCTCTGACTAACTTTTTTCTTCTTTTTTAATTATGGTAAAAACAAGCCGTACTCTCTCTTTTTTTAAGATTATTTTATTTATTTTAAAGATTTATTTATTTTATAGGCAGAGTTAGAGAGAGAGAGAGAGAGAGAGAGAGAGAGAGACCTTTCCATCTCCTGGTTCACTCTCCAAAATGACCACAACAGCCAGAGCTGTGCCAGGCCAAAGCTGAAAGCACAGAACTCCATCTATGTCTCCCACGAGGGTGCAGGGGCCCAAGCACTTGGGCCATCTTCTGCTGATTTCCCAGGCCATCAGCAGGGAGTGCGATCGGAAACAGAGCTGGCACTCAAATCAGCACCCATATGGAATGCTGGCACTGCAGGCGGTGGCTTAAGCCACCGTGCCACAACACCTACCGCAAGTTGTACCTTCTTTAAAAAATTTTAGGTGCACAACGCAGTATTGTTGACTACAGGCAAATGTTGTACAGCAACAGCTCTCTAGAATTTCTTCATCTTGCATAGCTGAAACTTTAAACATCAACTCACCTTCCCCACCGCCTCTGGTAACCACCCGTCTATTCTCTGCTTCGTAAGTTTGGCTATTTCATGGAAACGTCACATAAGTGGAATTGTGCCATATTTACCCTTCTGTGACTGGCCTGTTTCCTTGTGCATTATGTCATCAAGGTTCACACATATGGCAGGAGTTCCTTCCCTCCAAAGCCTGGAGAAATTTGCACTGTCTGTATTTTCCACATGATCTTATTCATTTCTTCACTGATGGGTATTTGGGTTGTTTGTCCATCTTGGCTATGATGAAAAGTACTGCAATAAATGAGATCCTCATTCCAGTTATTTAGGATAAATACACATAAGTGGGATTGCTGGGGCATAGCACAATTCTGTTTTTAATTTTTTTAGGAACTTCTATACTGTTTCCAATAATGCCTGCACCATTTCACACAATCGACAACTGTGTAGAAAGGGTCGGTCAAACTTCTGCATATTCTTGCCAACACTTATCATTTCATCTTTTGTTAAAACAACCATGTTGGGGTCAGTACTGTGGTGTAGCAGGTAAAGCTATCGCCTATAACTCTGGCATCCCACATGGGTGCCCATTCCAGTCCTGGCTTCTCCATTTCTGATCCAGCTCCCTGATAATGCCCCTAGGAAAGCAGAAGATGACTCAAGTCCTTGGACCCCTGCACTCATGTGGGAGACCTGGATGAAGCTCCTGGCTCCTGGCTTCAGCTTGGCCCAGCCTTGCTTGTTGCAGTCATTTGGGGGAATAAACCAGCAGATGGAAGATCTCTCCCTCTCTCTCTGAAACTGACTTTCAAATAAATAAATAAAAATTCTAAAATAAAATAAAATAGCCATGTATCAGGTGTGAGATGATATCTCATTGTGGTTTTTGCTTGCATTTCCTCAAGGATTCATGATCTTGAACACCTTTTCTTACATCTGCTGGCCATTTGTAAGTCTTCCTTGGAGAAATGTCTATTCAAGTTCTTTGGCCATTTTAAAATTGGTTTGTTCACCTTTTTGCTATTGAGTTGTAGATGTTCCTTACATATTTTGGATATTAACACTTTTTCAGGTATATGGTTTGCAAAAAATTTCTCCTGTTCCTTAGGTTGATTTTTCATTCTTTCCATTATTTCCTTTACTACCCAGAAGTTTTCAGTTTGATAGAGTCCCACTTATTTACTGTTGATTTTATTGCCTGTATTTTTGATGTGATATCCAAGAAATTATTGTCAAGACCAATATCATGAAGCTTTTCTCCTATTTTCTTCTAGAAGTTTTACAATTTGAGGTACTCCATTTCTTTTTAGATTTATTTATTTATTTGAAAGACAGAGTTGCAGAGAGAGGTAGAGACAGAGAGAGAGGTCTTCCATCTGCTGGTTCACTCCCCAAATTGGCTGCAACAGCTGGAGCTGCGCCGATCTGAAGCCAGGAGCCAGGAGCTTCCTCCGGGTCTCCCACATGGATGCAGGGGCCCAAGGACTTGGGCCATCTTCACTGCTTTCCCAGGCCATAGCAGAGAGCTAGATTGGAAGTGGAGCAGCTGGGTCTTGAACTGCCGCCCATATGGAATGTCAGCCCTTCAGGCCAGGGCATTAACCCACTGCGCCACAGTGCTGGCCCCAAGGTGCTCCATTTAAGTCATTAGCCCATTTTGAATAGATTTTTCTGTACAGTGTAAGATAAAGGACTAATTTCATCATTCTGCCCGTGGATATAAAGTTTTTCCAGCATAATTTATTGAAAAGACTATTCTTGCCCCCATTGTGTATTCTTGTTACCCTTGTTGACGTTCAGCTGAGTCCACATGGGGGGGCTTATTTCTGGGCTCCCTAATATTGATCTATATGTCATTATAGCAGTGCCACATTTTCATAAGGTTTTAGTTACTGTAGCTTTGAGATATACCTTAAAATCAAGGACTGTGTTATCTCCAGGTTTGTCATTTAGGATCCTTTTTGATTCTGTATCAATTTTAAGATTTTTTTTCAAACATAGTAAAAAAATGCTATTGGGGTTTTCATAAAACTTCATTGAATCTGTAGATTGTTTTCAGTAATACAGTACTTAGGGACCAGGCTGTGGCATAATGGATAAAGCCACCGCCTGTGGTGCCGACATCCCATATAGGTACCGGTTTGAGTCCCGGTTGCTCCATTTATGATCCAGCTCTCTGCTATGGCCTGGGAAAGCAATCAAAATGGTCCAAGTCCTTGTTCCTGATCTTAAAGAAAAAATTCAGTTCTTGTGTTGAGGCAATTTCCTTTACTCCTAAGTTGCTGAGAGTTTTTATCATGCAAGGTGCTGAATTTTGTCAAATGCTTTTTCTGCATATATGGAGATTATATGTGAGGTTTTTAAAATTTTTTTATTTTTGACAGGCAGAGTGGACAGTGTGAGAGAGAGACAGAGAGAAAGGTCTTCCTTTTACCATTGGTTCACCCCCCCATGGCCGCTGCAGCTGGCGCACCACGCTGATCCAAAGCCAGGAGCCAGGTGCTTCTCCTGGTCTCCCATGCTGGTGCAGGGCCCAGGGACTTGGGCCATCCTCCACTGCACTCTCGGGCCACAGCAGAGAGCTGGCCTGGAAGAGGAGCGACCGGGACAGAATCCGGCACCCTGACTGGGACTCGAACTTGGGGTGCCGGCGCCGCAGGTGGAGGATTAGCCTACTGAGCCACGGCGCCGGCCACATGTGGTTTTTATCCTTTATTCTCCTATTGTGCTCTGTCACCTTCATTGATTGGCATGTACCAAAATACCCTCGCATCCTGGAGATAAATCCCATTTAATCATTTTAAAGTGCTGCTGAATTCGATGTCTGGTATTTGGTTGAGGATTCTTGCATCTATATTCCTTAGGGAGACTGACCTATCCTTTTTTGGTAGTATTTTTTTTCTGTCTGTGGTATTGGTTTAATGCTGGCCTCATAAGATAAGTTTGAACAGGTTTCATCCTCTTCAAGTTTTTGGAAACATTTGAGCAGGATTAGTGCCAGATTTTTAAATGTGTGTTGGAATTCATCAGTGAAGCCAACTGACTCAACCTCCTTATTTTTTAGATGTTTGCTCAGATTTCCTACTGCTTTCTGGTTCAGTCTTGATAAATTACACATTTTTAGGAATTTCTCCATTTTCTCTAGGTTATCTAATTTGTTGGCATGTCATATTCATACTAGTCACTTATGATTCTTTTTATTACTGTGGCATTAGTTGTAATGCCTCCTCTTACATTCTGATTTTATTTATTTGAATTTCTCCTTTTTTTCTTACTTAGTCTAGCAAATATTTGCCAATTTTCTTTTTCAAACAACCAATTCTTAGCTCTGTTAAATTTTTCTATTGTTTTTTATTCTCTAGTTTATTTATTTTTATCCCTAATCTTTATTATTTCCTTCCTTCTATCTTTGTGTTTTAGTTTTTCCTTCTTTTTCTACTTTCTTACAGTGTAAAGTTAGCTTGTTTGAGACTGTTTTTCTTCTCTAAGATTTATTTATTAATTTGAAAGTGAAAGAGAGAGGAAGAGACAGAGAGAGTAAGATCTTCCATCTGCTGGGTCACTTCCCAGATGGCCATCACAGCTACGGCTGGGCCAGGCTGGAGCCAGGAGCCAGGAGCCTCTTCCAGGTCTCCCATGTGGGTGGCAGCGGCTTGCACTATCTTCTACTGTTTTTTTTTGCAAGACATTAGCAAGGAGCTGCATTGGAAGTGGAGCAGCCAGGACACAAACTGGTGCCCATATGGGATGCCAGCATCACAGCCAACAGCTTAACCTGCTGTACCACAACACCAGCCCAGGTTCTTCTTTTTTAATATTGGTATTTATTGCTATAAAATACCTTCTTAGAATTGCATTTGCTGCAGCTCATAAGTTTTGGTACATTGTATTTTCATTTTGCGTGTCTCAAGATTTGTTCTATAATTTCATTTGTTTCAAGATTCATGTTCTAATTTCTCTTGATTTCTTCTGTGACCCATTGGTTGTTGAGAAGTGTGTTAATTTTCACATATTTGTGAATTTTCAAGCTTTCCTTCTGCTATTTATTTCTAGTTTCATTCCATTGTGGTCAGAAAAGTTACTTGGTAAGACTTGTTGTGGAACCTAATATAATCTACCCTGGAAAATATTCAATGTGCATCTGAAGTGGGAGTCAAAAGCCAAGAAAGGAACCAGACACTCCAGTGTAGGATGCCAGCATCTTTTCTTTTTTAAAGATTTATTTATTTATTTGGAAGGCAGTGTGTGTGTGTGTGTATGTGTGTGTGTTGGGGGGGGGGGGGGAGAGATCTTTCATCCGCTAGTTCACTCACCAAATGGCAGCAATGGCGGGAGCTGACCCGATCAGAAGCCAGAAGCCAGGAGCTTCCTCCGGGTCTCCACGTGGATGCAGGGACTCAAGCACTTAAGCCATCTTCTACCATTTTTGTAGGCCATCAGCAGGGAGCTGGACCGGAAGTGGAGCAGCTGAGACTCAAACCATATGGGATGTCGATGCTAAAGGCAGAGGCTTAACCTACCAAGCCACAGCGCTGGCCTCTCCTCTCTTGTTCTTTATTTCGGTTTCACTTTTTTTCCCCTATTTTTTTTTTGTGTAGAGAGCTTTTATTTAATAAAAATTTCAAAAGTATAGTTTTTGGACTATAGTGGTTCTTCCCCCCATAACCGCCCTCTCACCTGCAAACCATCCCATTCTTCATTAAGATTCAATTTTAATTATCTTTGTATACAAAAGATCAACTTAGTATATACTAAGTAAATATTTCAACAGTTTGCACCCACAAAGACACACAAAGTATAAAGTACTGTTTGAAGACTAGTTTTACCATTAATTCTCATAGTACAACACATTAAGGACAGAAATCCTAAATGGGGAGTAAGTGCACAGTGACTCCTGTTATTGATTTAACAATTGACACTCTTATTTATGATGTCAGTAATCACCTGAGGCTCTTGTCATGAGCTATCAAGGCTATGGAAGCCTCTTGAGTTCACAAACTCCGATATTATTTAGATAGGGCCAAAAGCAAAGTGGAAGTTCTCTCCTCCCTTCTTTGATGGCCTGTTCTTTCCACTGGGATCTCAATCACAGAGCTCTTTCATTTAGGTCATTTTTTTGCCACAGTGTCTTAAGGACTGATTCTGAGGCTAGAGTGCTCTTTAGGGCATTTGTCATTCTATGAGTCTGCTGTGTGTCCTGCTTCCCATGTTGGATCATTCTCTCCTTTTTAATTCTATGAATTATTATTAGCAGACACTTGGTCTTATTTATGTGATCCCTTTGACACTTAATCCTATCTTTATGATCAGTTATGAACTTAAATTGATCACTTTAACTAGTAAGATGGCATTGGTACCTGCCAACTTAATGGGATTTGGAGTCCCATGCAAGTTTTTAGCTTTACCCTTAGGGGTAAGTCCGAGGGAGCATGTGCTGAACTGTACATCTCTTCCCTCTCTTATTCCCACTCTTATTTTTAACAGGGATCAATTTTCAATTGGATTTAAACACCCAAGAATAATTCTGTGTTAAGTAAAGAGTTCAACCTTTAGTATTAAGTAGAAAAGGAAATACTAAAAAGGATAAAATAGTAAGCTGTTCCTCAACAGTCAGGACAAGGGCTGATCAAGTCATTGCTTCTCATAGTATCAGTTTCACTTCTACAGGTTTTCTTTTAGGTGCTCAGTTAGTTGTCACACATCAGGGAGAACATATGATATTTGTCCCTTTGGGACTGGCTTATTTCACTTAGCATGATGTTTTCCAGATTCCTCCATTTTGTTGACCAGATTTCGTTTTTTTTTTTTTACCACTGTGTAGTATTCCATAGAGTACATATCCCATAATTTCTTTATCCAGTCTTCTGTTGATGGGCATTTAGTTTGATTCCATGTCTTAGCTATTGTGAATTGAGCTGCAATAAACATTGAGGTGCAGATAGCTCTTTTATTCACCAATTTAATTTCCCTTGGGTAAATTCCGAGGCTGGGTCATATGGTAGGGCTATATTCAGATTTCTGAGGTATCTACAAACTGTCTTCCATAGTGGCTTTACTGGTTTGCATTCCCACCAACAGTGGATTAGTGAGTTTCACTTATTTTTTAAATCAGTATGCTAGGGCCGGCGCCATGGCTCACTAGGCTAATCCTCCGCCTTGCGGCGCCGGCACACCGGGTTCTAGTCCCGGTCGGGGTGCCGGATTCTGTCCCGGTTGCCCCTCTTCCAGGCCAGCTCTCTGCTGTGGCCAGGGAGTGCAGTGGAGGATGGCCCAAGTGCTTGGGCCCTGCACCCCATGGGAGACCAGGAGAAGCACCTGGCTCCTGCCATCGGATCAGCGCGGTGCGCCGGCCGCAGCGCACTGGCCGCGGCGGCCATTGGAGGGTGAACCAATGGCAAAAGGAAGACCTTTCTCTCTGTCTCTCTCTCTCTCACTGTCCACTCTGCCTGTCCAAAAAAAAAAAAAAAAATCAGTATGCTTTGATTCCTTCTCTTGATATTTTGTGTATCATCTGTTATTTGTAGTTGCCATGGGAACTTACATAAAACATCTTTATAGCAATCTATTTCAAGCTGATAATAACTTCAGTTTCACACAAAGACTACACTTACACTCCCCCACTATTATTAATATAATTTAAATCTTTTGTATTTAGGTAGTAATAAATATTTAAAGTTTTTATTTTAATATTTTTGTATTTGTACTTTTGGACTATAATTAAAAGTGATTTACTTACAACTAGTAGAGTATTACAGCATTATATTTGCCTGTATATTTACTTTTTTAAAAAAGATTTATTTATTTATCTGAAAGAGTTACACAGAGAGAGAAGAGGCAGAGAAAAAGAGAGAGAGAGGTCTTCCATCCACTGGTTCACTCCCCAGTTGGCTGCAATGGCCAGGACTAGGCCAGGCAAAAGCCAGAAGTCATGAGCTTCCTCTCAGTCTCCCACATGGGTGCAGGGACCCAAGCATGTGGCCCATCTGCTTCTGTTTTTCCTAGACCATAGCAGAGGGCTGGACCAGAAGTGGAGCAGCCAAGACAAATGATTACCCATATGGGATGCCAGCTTTGCAGGTGGTGGCTTTACCTGCTATGCCACAATGCCTACCCCTCTTCTCTTTTTTCATTCTATTTTCTTTTTATTTCTGTAGCTGGATAATTTCGTTACCAGCTTTAAATCATAGAGCCTGTGGGGAGCAACTGAGACTAGACTAAGTTACTGGAATTAAGACTTATTCTATGCATCTGCACTCCCACAATATGGCGCTGAGAGAGAGACCAAACAACCTCTACGCAGCTGCCTCTCGCCAATTTGACTGATAAGCTGCAGGAGCTAATCCTGCTCCTGATTGGAGGAGAGCAGCGTGCTCGGTGTGTGGGTAGCAGAGTTGGGATTGGTGGAAGAGGACTATAAAGGAGGAGAGAAACAACATGCACCAGGAACATCCGGATAACATCTGAGCAGCCCCCGAGAGAGCTGGCTGGCGGTGTGCTGCTCCTCCGTGGAAGCGGGGAAAGCAGCGGGGGGTGCCGCCCCTCCACAGAGGTGGAGGGGTCGGCAGCTAACCCGGGACGGCGTCGTTCCTCCACGAGTGGGGGAGCGGCAGCTAACCCGGGAAGGGCCGGGCGGAAAAGAACAGCGCAGGGTCTAGTGTCGTTCCTCCGCGAATGGGGGAGTGACAGAGCCTTTCTTCTGCTTAGCCTTAGTCTACTGTTGAACCCCTCTAGGAAATTTTTCAGTTCTGTTATTGCATTTTTCAACTGCAAATTTGTTTGTTTAGTTCGAATTTTTATTTTCTTTGTGTTGAAATTCTCACTTTATTTCTGCCTTATTCTATTGACTTCACTGAATGAATTTATAAGTTATTTTGAGTTCTTTGTTAGTTTAAGCGTATAACTATTCCATTAGTCATTTATCTTGTTCTTCTATTTGGGTCATATTTCTTGTTTCTTCGTTTTCCTTGACTCTTTGTGTTACTATCTATGTATTAGGAAAACAGAGCCACCTCTCCATCTTCACAGAGAAAACTCATGCAGGAAAAGACTCTCAATCAGCCTGATCAGAAATTCTGAAGGCTTCTCAAACCTCTCTTGTCTTCCAAGCCACCAGCTTCTTGTGTAGTGTGCTGGGTCCCATCTGGGCTCGGAGGCAGGTCAGACAGAAGTCAGTTCCTCAGGCAGTCCCCACAAAAGTTGGGAGGTTAGACGTACAGTCCAACTCTTGCCTAACTCTTTTCTTCCCTGGGGAGAATTCAAGCGCTGGAGGCTTCCTTCTGATTGTGTGGGGGCTGCGCTGAGGGTAAAGAAGGTATTTTGAATTTCCTATTAGCTTTCCTTTGGCTGGTTTTGTGTTTTCCTGTATTAGAGGAATTTTTTCTTATTTTTTAAGATTTATTTAGATATTTATTTGAAAGTCAGGGTTAAGGGAAGGGAGGGAGGGAGAGAAAGAAAGAGAGAGAGAGAGAGAGAGAGAGAGAGAGAGAGAGAGACCTTCCATCTGCTGGTTCACTCCCCAAATGTCCACAAAGGCTGAGGCTTGGCCAGGCTGAAGCTAGGAGCCTGGAACTCCATCTGGGTCTCTCACATGGATGGCAGGGGTCCACGCACTTGGCCATCCTCCACTGCTTTCCCAGGCGTATCAGCAGTGGAACAGCTGGGATCCAAATGGGCACCCATATGGGATGCCAGTGTCACGGATGGCAGCTTAACCCACTGCACCACAGCACCAGCCCTTGCACCCCTGTAAGAGACCCAGTTGGAGTTCTGGCTCCTGGCTTTGATCTGGCCCAGCCCCAGCTGTTGTGGCCATTTAGGGAGTGAATGAGGGGATGGAAGACCTCTTTTTTTAATATATATTTTATTTATTTGAAAGAGTTACAGAGAGAGAGAGAGAGAGAGAGAGAGGTCTGCCATCCACTGGTTCACTTCCCAAATGGCCACAACAGCTGGGGCTGAGCCCATCAGAAGCCAGGAGCCAGGAGCTTCTTCCAGGTCTCTCACAAGGTTGCAGGGACCCAAGGACTTGGATCATCCTCTGCTGGTTTCCCAGGCTCATTAGCAGGAAGCTGGAGAGGAAGTGGAGCAGCCAGGACTTGAACTGTCACCTATATGGGATACCGGTGCTACAGGCTGGGGCTTTAACCCACTGTGCCACACACAGGCCCTAATAAGTCTTTTTTTTTTTTTTTTTTAAAGAAGAAATGAACCCTGAACCCTCGGAGATCCTCACTTCAAACTCCTTCTTACTAACACCTAGGTCAACCAAACTGTGGGAATTGGAGTTATTTATTATTATTTTATTTGAAAGTCAGAGAGACAGGCACCAAGAGAGTTCCCTTTTATTAGTTCACTCCCCAAATCCCTCAACAACTGGGGCTGGGCCAGGCTGAAGCCAGGAGCCAGGAGCTCCATGCAGATCTCCCACGTGGGTAGCAGAGTCCCAGGTATTTGAATCATCACCTGCTGCCTCCCAGGGTGCGCATTAGCAGGAAGCTGGAATTGGCAGAGTCAGGACTCAAACTCAGGCAGTCCAACGTGGGATGTGGGTGTCCCAAGCACTGACTCCACTGCTGTGCCAGTCACCTGCTCTGGGGATTTGGAGTTTGAATGGCAAACAGAGCAAGTTCCTCTGAGAGTGGGGAGGCCGGTGGAGGTGATTTGCGTTCTAAAACACCCTCTTTCCCCTGCTGCCCCGCCCTTCCCTGACTCCTAGCCTTGAAAACACTGATGGCTACTGGGAGAGGCTCACATGTTAAGAAGCCAGAAACAATCATATCAGTCTCAGTTTTCTTGTCTGAAAAATTAGAAAAGAAGGCCAGTGGGAGATGATATTTGTAAAGAGTTCGGCATTGGCGATAGGCACAAAGCAGGCACAATACGTAGCTGTTATACTCCTCCTTCTCGTCATCACCACCTACGCCACGCCACCTTTAGCTAAGGTGTGGTTGGTTGCTGCTGCTCAATTTAGATTTATCTTTTCCCAGAGAAGGAGAGAGAGGGTGTGTAAGCGCTCACCCCTATAATTCTGTGGTGTTCTCTGATGTCGCTAAGTAACACCTACTCACATAATCCCCTTCATCAACCCAGACAGGTGTGTCATCAGATAAACCCTGAGAGGTCTCGTTGAGGACAAGCCATAGGGGCTGAACCTGAACAAATCACTTAGGCCTCTGTGTTTTAACTGGGCTCCTTCGAGCTCTCTCTCTCTCTATTGTAAGATTTATTTACGTATACGAAAGTCATAGTTACACAGAGAGAGAGAGGCAGAGAAAGAGAGAGAGAGAAAGAGAGAGGTCTTCTATCCACTGGTTCACTCCCCAGTTGGCCTCAAAGGTCGGGCTGCACTGATCCGAAGTCAGGAGCCAGGAGTTTCTTCCCGATCTCCAAGGTGGGTGCAGGGGCCCAAGCACTTGGGCCATCTTCTGCTGCTTTCCCAGGCCATAGCAGAGAACTGGATCAGAAGTGGAGCAGTCAGGACTCGAACCAGTGCCCACATGGGATGCAGGCACTACAGGTGGCAGCTTTATCCTCTATGCCGCAGTGCCCGCTCCTCAAGCTCTCTTGAGAGGAACCACAAGTTCGAGGTTTAAAATGAACTTTCTGGCCGGCGCCGTGGCTCAATAGGCTAATCCTCTGCCTTGCGGTGCCGGCACACCGGGTTCTAGTCCCGGTTGCTCCTCTTCCAGGCCAGCTCTCTGCTGTGGCCCGGGAGGGCAGTGGAGGATGGCCCAGGTGCTTGGGCCCTGCACCCCATGGGAGACCAGGAGAAGCACCTGGCTCCTGGCTTCAGATCAGCGCAGCACGCTGGCCAGAGCAGCCACTGGGGGTGAACCAGCGGAAAAGGAAGACCTTTCTCTCTGTCTCTCTCTTTCACTGTCCACTCTGCCTGTCAAAAAAATTAATTAAAAAAATAAAAATAAATAAAATGAACTTTCTAGCATGTGAAGATGACCCTGGAGCATCTCATCATCCATGAAAGAAAGACAAGAAGCTTTTCCTGAGGCCCCAGAGCCGACATGAAGATGCGCGCACATGCAAAATGCAGCAACGGGAGGATAAACATGTCAATGAATGAAAGCACATTGAGATAAGGTGTCAGCCCCCAAGTTCAAGTCACACCAGGAAACAAGCAACTCATTGGTCACCTTCACAGAAAGCTCGAGAGAGAACTTGGATTGAAGCATTTATTATCCCTCTCCTATTAGAACCGAACCACATGGAAAGTGGAATTCAAATATAAGCTTATTTTTGTGCAAAAAATGCGTAGGTAAGTGAGATCCATGCATATCAGGGGTCTTCAAATGTTCATGGAAAATGCATAGTATAAAAAACTGCTTGGGGGGCCGGCGCTGTGGCTCAGTGTGTCCTGGCCTGAAGTTCCCGCATCCTATATGGGTGCCGGTACAAGTCATGGCTGCTCCACTTCTGATCCAGCTCTCTGCTATAGCCTGGGAAAACAGTAGAAGATGGCCCAAGTCCTTGGGCCCCTGCATCCATGTGGGAGACCCAGAAGAAGCTCCTGGCTCCTGGCTTCGGATCGGCACATTTCTAGCCGTTGCGGCCAATTGGGGAGTGAACCATTGGATGGAAGATCGATCTCTCTCTCTGCCTCTCCTCTCTCTGTGTATATCAGACTTTAAAATAAATAAATAAATCTTAAAAAAAAAAACTGCTTGGGGGACCAGGACTGTGGCATAGTGGGCTAACCCTCCACCTGCAGCACTGGCATCCCATACGGGTGACAGGTCATATCCCAGCTGCTCCTTTTCTGATCCAGCTCTCTTCTGTGGCCTAGGAAAGCAGTAGAAGATGGCCCAAGTCTTTGGGCTCCTGCACCTGCATGGGAGACCTGGAAGAAGCTCCTGGTCCCCGGCTTCAGATCAGCTCAGCTCCAGCCATTGTGGCCATTCAGGGAGTAAACCAACAGATGGAAGACCTTTCTCTCAGTTTCTCCCTCTCTCTGTCTGTAATTCTACCTCTCCAATAAATAAATAAATCTTTTAAAAAATACTGCCTGGGTTTTTAAACATTTTGCAGCAAAATAAACATCTTTTAATTATATTCTTCACAAACGTTTTAAAAAATTTTAAAGATTTATTTATTTATTTGAAAGTCAGAATTACAGAGAGGCAGGGGCTGGTTGACTCCCCAAATGGCTGCAACAGTCGGGGATGGGCCAGGCCAAAGCCAGTAGCCAAGAGCTTCAAATGAGTCTCCCAACAGAACACATATAGGATGCCAGCGTCTTAGGAGAGGCTTAACCTGATCTGCCACAACACCTGCCACATAAAATTTTCAAAATTCATCCATACAAGGGATGAGCATTCATAGAAATGTTCAAATAAAACATCCACAGAAAATGGCCTTATGGGGCTGGCGCTGTGGTGTAGCGGGTAAAGCCGCCTCCTGCAATGCCAGCATCCCATATGGACACTGGTTCTAATCCCTGCTGCTCCCCTTCTGATCCAGCGCCCTGCAAATGCACCTGGGAAAGCATCAGAAGATGGTCCAAGTGTTCAGGCCCCTGCCACCCATGTGGGAGTCCTGAATGGAGCTCCTGACTCCAGGCTTCAGCCTGGCCCAGCCTTGTGCAGCTGCTACAGATGGACTAAATGGCAGGTGTACTCACTTACAAAACTGTCTTTAACTTGATGGAGCTTATGTTGAGAAATAAAGCTTATATTTGTGTCCTTTAATTCAATTTTCCAGAAACCATTTGTAGTCGCCTCGTGTTTCCTTTTTGTGGCTAAATAATATTCCATTGACTAGATATACTACATTTGGTTCATCCATTCATCAGCTGATAGACATTCAAATTATCTCCTCTTTTCAGCTATTATGAGTACGATTGGTAAATTGGTATATAAGTTTTTGTTTAAATATGTGTTTTTACTTCTTGGGTACATACCTAGGAATATAACTGCTACGTTATTGATAACTCTGTTTTTAATTTTCTGAGGGGCTATAAAGCTGTTTTTCATAGAGGCTGTACCATTTTTCATGGCCAACAACAATGTTTGAGGGTTCTATTTTCTCCACACCCTACTTAACACTTATTATTATCTGTCATTTATTATAGTCATCCTAGTGAGTGGGAAATAGTATCTCATTATAGTTTTAATTTGCATTTCCCTAGTCATTAATGATGTTGAGCATCTTTTCATGTGTTTATTAGCTGTGTATATTTTTTGGAGACATCTAGTCTTGTTCTTTACTTATGTCTTCGTACTTGAGCCATCCTTTGCTGCCTTCCCAGAGCACATATCAGCAGGACACTGCATCCAAAGTAGAGGCAGGACTTAGTCCCAGGCACTCCACTAACAAGGATGCGATCATCCCAAACAGCAGTTTAACATGTTGCACCATGACGTTCACCCCTCCCATTTTATTCTTTAAAAAAACAGAGAGAGATTTATTTATTTGGAAGGCAGAGTTACAGAGAGGCACAGGCAGAGAGAGAAAGAGCGAGGTCTTCCATCCACTGGTTTACTCCCCAAATGCTTGCAATAGCCGGAGCTGGGCCGATCCAAAACTAGGAGCCAAGAGCTTCTTCCAGGTCTCCCACGCAGGTGCAGGGGCCCAAGGACTTGGACCATCTCCCACTGCTTTCCCAGGCCATAGCAGAGAGCTGGATTGGAAGGGGAGCAGCTGGGACTCGAACCTGCACACATATGGGATGCCGGCCCTGCAGGCGGCAGCTTTATCCGGTATACCACAGAGCCAGCTCTTATTTTTTCCTTTTTAATCTGGGTGCCTTTTATTGTTTTCTTCTGAAGTGTCTTTATTTCTTAGAGATAAGTGCTGAGATAATTATAGGAAAAATGATAGCTGAGATTTGCTTCGGAATAATGGGCAGAGAGACAGGCAGGAGTGACAATAGATGAAACGAGTAGATAATGTAGAGCTGAGTGACAGGTACCCAGAGGTTCATTGTACTGATCTTTTTATTTTTGTGAAAGTTTTAATTGCTCCATTTAAGACAAATCGCAGATGTGTGGAGCCGTCACAGAGTTTAGACTCAGAATCTCTGAGATGAGTGATTAAGCAGCCTGCTCTCTTAACAAGCTCAGACTATCCCTGCAGACATGACCACTGGCTGCCCTGGTCTGTGATTAGAAATGAACAGAGCTTTACTCTCCGCCTGGGATCTCCCCCCGACCCCAGGCTTCCACGGTGCTGGTGCTCCGGCAAACCTAAACCAGTGCCACAGGAGCCAAAGAAAGGATGCCCCTTCCTCGCCCCATGAGAACCCGGGGCTTCCCACAATGTCCCCTGTGCACTGACCATCTGCGTATCGTGGTTGCTCCAGGAATCTTACAGTTCAGGTACTTACTACTCATTCAAACCACTTCCACCAAAAAAAAAAACCTGCAAAGTTAAGCATACACAGTTAAATCCCAGTTTTAAACTTCATATTCTACTCATTTGCGCCTTTTTCTTACCATTTCAAGAAGCGTGGATGGGAGCCAGTGCTGTGGTGTAGTAGGTAGAGTTGCCACCTGCAGTGCCAGCATCCCATATGGGCACCAGTTGTAGCCCTGGCTGCTCCTCTTCCGATCCAGCTCTCTACTACGGTCTGGGAAAACAGTGGAAGATGGTTCAAGTCCTTGGGTCCCTGCACATATGTAGGAGCCCTGGAAGAAGCTCCTGGCTTTGATCAGCTCAGCTCCGGCCGTTAAGGCCACTTGGGGGGTGAACCAGCAGATAGAAGACCTCTCTCTCCCTCTCCCCCTACCCCTCTCCCTCTATAACTCTGCCTTTCAAATAAATAATTTTTTTTTAAAAAGGGACCGCGTTTGTCAGTTAACTGTCATCCAGGCTGATTTTTTGCTTTACAAATAGCAGTTCAGCGGAAGCAGATAGGGTTTTGTTCTTAAGAATCCAAGAAGAAAAAAAAAATTAGTTCTGCCTTCTAGATTTTGGGGGTGGAATTACAGCCCTCAGAGGCTAATTTGGGGGTGCTATTTTAAAACCCTGTTTCCAAGCCCACGGCCCTGTGTTTCTCCCACGCAGGCTGCCCCCCAGAGCTGGCCCTGGCCGTGAAGCCTGCATGCCTCATTTGTGCCTTCTCCACAGCTGCTCCCACCTGAACCTCAGGTTCCAGCTGAGCTCTGGATTTCTGTGTGATACCCTCTGAGCACTTAAACCCTTGTTTTGTTTGTGTATTACTTTGAGCTTCTTGTTCAGCGATTCCATAGAAAGCATCCTGTTATTATTTCTCTTCTATATGGGGCCCTCTCCATCACTCTATTCTGTTGATCGGCTTTGCAATCCCTCAGTACACGAGCGCTCAATAGATGGCCTTGGCTAACATCCAGTCCTGTCCAATCTTAGGAAATGGCATATCTACAGAAACAAGTGGTCTGCTATTATGGGATTCTGGGCATTTGAAAGCAGAGGGGGCCCATGTACCCAAGAGGCCAGGAGAACTGTCGTATTCCCCGTGCACTGCCCACTTTTGTGCTTACCGTGTAGCAGCGGGGCCATGCATGCAACCTCAGATGGCAAACTCGTTCTCAGCTGAGCAGCCCAGTGCTTGCTTTTCACGCCACTGGAAGCCCATGCAGCAGTTATGTTGTCAGTTGTGCCTTTCTGTAGAACTCACATGACATGACTTCATTGCAAATTAACGTCCAGCCCTGCCAGGGAATTTTCGGGGCTGAGCCCCGCGAGCTGGCGTGTGTCCCCGGTCGGTCCATTTGGCATTTGCAGTCATGCCCATTAGATAGGAGAACCGTTTCCTGGAAGTAAAAGAGCAAATTCCTCTGAGCATTCCTCATCATGTGAGGAATTGCTTCTCTCAAGAAAGGAATTGAAATCATTTGACCATCTCTCTTCACCCACAGCCTCAATTTCCTGACATTCTGAGTTTCCCAGTGCCCCATTCTGCTGGGCGTGTGCACCAACCAAAGAGGGTGTAGCCTCCCCGGGTGGGCTGTGGGGAGCTGCAAGTCTTGAACAACTCCGGCCTCTTCTTTCCAGCGAGTGTGTGTATGTGTGTGTGCGTGGGCACACGAGCATGCGCAGGTCTTTTCTGCTTGACTTTGATCAATTCAGCTAATCATATGATGAAAGTCAAAACAGACTTACAGAAAAGGTGAAGCGATGACACAGAAGTGCGGGCTGTCAACAAGTTCAAAGTCATCTTCTGTGTATTTCCAGTCTAACATGTAAATCCTATGTTTTTTTTTTCTCATTGTATAACAGCATTAAGGAAGGACCAGGATTATCCCTGAACCAGAACCCCACGTTTCAGAGATCTCCCATAACACATTGCTCTACTCTCGCCAAACAAAATACTTGTCAGGCCTTAAAATGGCTTAGAATTAATTCCACAGCTGGCAGTTCTGATGTTGGCCTTGTGGTGTTTCTTCCTAAGGTTAGGGAAATTCCATTCAAAGTCCCCGGATTCTTTTAGTTTTTTCAGCACGTACAGCATGTAGAATTTAATATAGTTAGATTTAGTATTTAGATTTAGTATAGTTAGATATAGTTTTTTTTTTAAAGAAACTATTCAATATGTAGAGTATGTTTGTCACAACTGAGCCTTACTTAAAAATCACCCTAACTGCCTTTTGCAGCAGGTCTGTTCATAATTCCTAAGAATGCAGGACTATGGGCCATAATTGGTAGCATATGGTACCATTACCTGCTGGAGAAACTCATTTCCCTCCCCAAATTTGAAGTTAATAATTTGATTCATTAGGCTGAAAATTCACAGAAAGAGTATTGGCTTCAACCTCCCTTCTTAGAATGTTCTTTCCATTGTGTTGCTATTTGGTAAGCTCCGGCTCTTCCAAATTTCTCCTTGGACAAAGGGTTTATTCAACAAACACTTATCCCTTGCCAGCGCCTTCACGTCATTATCTCGTCTGATCCTCACAACACTCTGAGGCAGATGTGAATTCCTGCTTCACAAATGCAAACGCCAAACACTCTGAAGAGCTTTAAGAAATTTGGTCAAGATCTCACAACTGACCAGCTATGTGGACTCCAACCCAGGGGTCATTCCAGACCCTCTGCTGCTCCCTAGACCAGGGTCACATGCTTACAATGTATGATCAAAGGAGGGCTTCCCAGGGGAGGTGTCAGGATGAGGAGGTCTAATGATGACCATGAAGATCAGAGCATTGCGGCTTTCAGGGAAATGAGCAAGAAAAAGTGTGAAGGAACAAAGCTGTAAGAAAAATAAATGGAAACAACACATACGTGGCATTCAGAGGCAGAAAGACAGAAGGAAGAAAGACAGAGAACTTCCATCCAGTGGTTCACTCCCCAAACGCCCAGGGCCAGGGGCCAAACAAAGCTGGAAGTTAGAAACTCACTTTAGATCTATGTGAGAGGCAGGATCCCCAGTGACCTGAGCCATCACCACTGCCTTCCAGGGTACGCATTCGCAGGAAGCTAGAGTCAGGAGTTGGAGCAAGGAATCGAACCCAGGCACTTCGATGTAGGATAGGGTGTCTTTTTATTTTTTTTTTTAAAGATTTATTTTATTTATTTGAAAGACAGAGTTACAGAGAGAGGTAGAGATAGAGAGAGGTCTTCCATCTGCTGGTTCACTCCCTAGATGGCCGCAATGGCCAGAGTGGCGCCGATCTGAAGCCGGGATCCACGTCTCCCATGTGGATACAGGGGCCCAAGCACTTGGGCCATCTTCCACTGCTTTCCTTGGCCATAGCAGAGAGCTGGATCCGAAGAGGAGCAGCCAGGACTAGAACTGGCACCCATATAGGATGCCAGCACTTCAGGCCAGGGCTTTAACCCACTGTGCCACTGCACCAGCCCTGATAGGGTGTCTTAACCGTGAGGTCAAATGCCCGCTCATTTCTGTGACTCCATCATGTATACTGATTACTGCCTACCTGCCAGGCCCTGTTCTGGGAGCTAAGGATGGGACTAAGACTAAAGTAATCCCTGCACAGAGAAGTCGACAGTCATGAGGTTGAAGCCTCTTCTTCCCATCGTCACTTATTAAGTCAGTTACACCCCCTTCCCCAGGAACCTTAGGAGTGTGTCTAGGAGGGAAGACCCTGACAAGAGCTGGGTGCAGGTTCTGGCCAGGTGGAAGGTTCCCCCAGCTGTGTGTGGGCAGCTCCCCTCACCAAGCAGTCAAGTCTGTCTATCTGTGCAGGGGCCCAAGATGGGTGGGAGGTGGACGCAGGAGGCAGAGGTGCAGGGAGGTTGTTGGGGTAGAACCCGTGTACACCTGATGAGCCTCATAGTCTCTGAGTTAACTCTGACGTCTTCGTTTGTCCGTTCCCTTTGTACAGAGTCGGATCAGCCTCTGTCCCTGCAACCGGGCAAGTTCTTGAACAACCACGGAGGCTGTTCTGCTGTGCTCAGCTCAGTGGGACGAACCAGTTCCTATTGTGCCCTCCTCTACTGCACGGGGAGCCCATCCAGGGAGAGACGACCATGCTCTTCTCTCCGGCAGCTTCCCACAAGCCACGCTTTATCAGACCTGCGAATCTGGGGAGAGGTGGGCCTGGGAGCCAAGGGAACTCAGAGTGGACGGTGGAAGAGAACTCCAAGATGACACCCTGAGGGCTTTCAGAGGGCACAGGGTGGGGGCGAGGGGAACTGGGGTGACCTGGTGTTAGCTGGCACTGACGGGTGGACACGGATCTTAGCCTGTTTTGGTTGCAAATACTCCAGATGGGATAATTTATAAAGAAAACAAACTTACTTCCCACAGTTCTAGAAGCCGGGAAGTCAAAGGTGGCAGAGCTCGATCAGGTGGGGACCTTCATGCTTCATCCTAACACGGCCAAGGGCAGCACACTATGGAAGAGCAGAAGCAAGGGACACCCTCCTAACTTCATCTAACCCCAGTTGCTTCCCAAAAGCCCCACCCACTTCCAGGTAACATCAACATATGCATTAGAGGTTCCCAGCACCTAAAGAGGACATTCAAAGTAGAGCAACAGCAAAGCTCCACCTTACCCCCTTGAACTTTGGCCTCCGATAACAGCCTTATCAGTCACGAGGGAATGGTGAACCAGCAGGAGGCCTGAATTTGGTTTCCAGATGTGTCTTTTTTTTTTTTTTTTTTTTTTGACAGGCAGAGTGGACAGTGAGAGAGAGACAGAGAAAGGTCTTCCCTTGCCATTGGTTCACCCCCCAAATGGCCGCCGTGGCCGGCACGCTATGGCTGGTGCACTGCGCAGATCTGAAGCCAGGAGCCAGGTGCTTCTCCTGGTCTCCCATGGGGTACAGGGCCCAAGCACTTGGGCCATCCTCCACTGCACTCCTGGGCCACAGCCGAGAGCTGGCCTGAAAGAGGGGCAACTGGGACAGAATCCGGCGCCCCGACCAGGACTAGAACCCGGTGTGCCGGCGCCGCAAGGCAGAGGATTAGCCTATTGAGCCGCGGCCCCGGCCATCCAGATGTGTCTTGTTTCACCAGCATAGAGTTCACACACACACACACACACACACAGAGTTTGCAAATGTTTAGGCAAGGCACTTTGTACACTGGTACTAGCAGGAGTTCCAGTTACCTGCCTGGGTGGTCTTTGTAGGCATTTGCACACCTTGGGCTTTATGGTAATGTTGGGGGAGTGAAGAAGAACAGAAAAACAGAAGTCATTGATACCTCCCTGTCACCTCCGGTCTAGCCTCGTCCATCCTAGCTGTGACTCTTAAGCAGCAGTGGGCAAATTTCTCCTATAAAGGACAGACAGCAAATATTTAGGTTTTGCGGGCCACGTGGCCCTGTCGTGTCCACTCCATGGATGCAGGGAGAAAGCAGCCGTAGACGACATGTAGAGGAATGCGCAGGGCAGGGCTCCACTAGCGCTTATCTGCAGACTCTGGAGAAGGAATTGCTATTGTGAAACCTTCTTCTTCTTTGGATTTTTCTTTTTATTTTTTTTTTACCCCAACAATTAAAAATGTAAAGATTATTTTTAGCTCATGAGCAGTAGGCAAGATTGGGCCCATGGGCCCTGGCTTGCTGGTTTGTTTTTTTTTTTTTTTTTTTTTTTTTTTTTTTTTTGACAGGCAGAGTGGACAGTGAGAGAGAAAGACAGAGAGAGAAAGGTCTTCCTTTTGCCGCTGGTTCACCCTCCAATGGCCGCCGCTGCAGCCGGCGCACCGCGCTGATCCTGGCAGGAGCCAGGAGCCAGGTGCTTTTCCTGGTCTCCCATGGGGTGCAGGGCCCAAGCACCTGGGCCATCCTCCACTGCACTCCCTGGCCATAGCAGAGAGCTGGCCTGGAAGAGGGGCAACCGGGACAGAATCCGGCGCCCCAACCGGGACTAGAACCCGGTGTGCCAGCGCCGCAAGGTGGAGGATTAGCCTATTGAGCCACGGCGCCGGCTCTTTTTTTTTTTTTTTGACAGGCAGAGTGGACAGTGAGAGAGAGAGACAGAGAGAAAGGTCTTCCTTTGCCGTTGGTTCACCCTCCAACGGCCGGCGCGACCGGCGCGCTGCGGCCGGCGCACCGCGCTGATCCAATGGCAGGAGCCAGGAGCCAGGTGCTTTTCCTGGTCTCCCATGGGGTGCAGGGCCCAAGCACCTGGGCCATCCTCCACTGCACTCCCTGACCACAGCAGAGAGCTGGCCTGGAAGAGGGGCAACCGGGACAGAATCCGGCGCCCCGACCGGGACTAGAACCCGGTGTGCCGGCGCCGCTAGGCGGAGGATTAGCCTAGTGAGCCGCGGCGCCGGCCTGATTGCTGGTTCTAAAATTCCTTTGTTTGTTGGGGTCCTAACCTTCAGGACATGGAAATGTGACTTAATTTGGAGACGGGGTCTTTGCAGAGGTAATCAGGCTGAAGGGAAGTCTTCAGGGTGGGCTCTGATCCCACCCAACCTGGCTGTGGCCTCAAATCACTCCTGTCAGCACCCCGGAGACAGGGGTTGGTTTGGTGGGGAAAACGGGGGCCATCCAGCCAGAGTAGCCTGGCTCTGGGACTCACGTGGCATCTGTGCAAGGCAGTCCAGGCTCCTGGGCAGCCTCCCGCCTCTCCAGAAATCCATCAGGTGCTCCTGCGTGGTTTCCGATCCCACCCGCCGCCCAGCCCGCCCTGCCTCGAACCCGCCACCCACTGGATCTGCCAGTCTCTGACTGCGTGGCACTTGGTACTGTTTCTATGATTGTTTGACTTGTGGTTGGCCGTTTCTCTATGCCGTAAGTCCTATGGCTTCAGAGAAGTGTCTGTTTTGGCCACCACTATGGTCCCCACAGTGGCACCGGGTCTGGAATCTGGTTCAGCTGATGTGAAATGAATGAATGAAAAAAAGTACTGGGGCCAGCAACATGGCATAGCAGGTAAAGCTGCCACCTGCTGTGCCGGCATCCCATATGGGCACCAGTTCGAGACCCGGCTGCTCCACTTCTGCTCCAGCTCTCTGCTATGGCCTGGGAAAGCACTAGAGGATGGCACAAGTCCTTGAGCCGCTGCACCCACGTGGGAGACCCGGAGGAAACTCCTGGTTCCTGGCTTCAGATCAGATCAGCCCATCTCCTGTCGTTGAGGCCATTTCTGGGGTGAACCAGTGGATGAAAGACTCTCACTCTCTATCCCTGCCTCTGTGTAACTTTGCTTTTCAAATAAATAAAATAATTTTTTTAAAAAAAGTACATATAATTCCTGAAATTCCACCTAAAGAGATCCAGTCCTTTAAATCGTAAAGGTTTGACACCTCCCAGGAGTTACCTTCAAAATACAAATAAGCAGGGGTATCTCAGAGAACAGGGAAAACACAGTGTGGCGCGCGGGGTAGGAGAGACAGGTCAGAGACGCTCAGCCAATTTCCTGCCGCCCCTGGGGAATCAGCCCGGTACTCAAATGTGGCGACTTGAACGTGGTTACCTCCCACGCGTTATGCCAGGACTCGCGGAGCCCTCGAAGTTCCTCTTCTCTTCCTTCCAACTCCTCCTCCATCCCATAATAAAAAGGCAAAGTGATCCTCCACTCTTTTCAAGGGTGCTCACTTATAAAACGCTTCAACTGGAGAAGGAAACTGAACAACTGACTGCCCGGAGCGGCGGTGCAGCAGCAGGGTGGGCACCACAGCCCGACAGCCCTGGGACACAGGCAGCCCCGCCGTCTCTGGGCTTCTTCCCCTACAGGCGCTCTGCCGCTGGCTCACAGCCTGTGCCGTTCCCTGACTGAGCTTCTGCCGCGGTCCTGCTTCTTGGCTGCTTCTTGTTTCCTGCCGCTTCCACCCTTCCTGGCCAGATTGCATCTCGCGTTTCTCCAGAGCTCTGTGACTAAACCACATCCAATATTTGAAGAGTGGCATGGCGCAGTCATTAGAGAGATCTTTAACTCATATTCATGCTGAAAGATAAACAGTACTCTATTTGTTAGAGGAAAGGCATGACAGGAGGGTGACAGGAACGCTTAGAAATTGGCAAGAGCCTGGTGAAAACACCTATCATGTCTGATCACGTCAAATAAAATGAATCTGTTAGCTTAACTCCGACTTGTGATTTTTAATAGCGTTTTAACTGTCTAAAACATGTTTTCTTTTTGTCTTGACGTCCTAAATTTCTAGTCCTGGGATCAGTGAAATTCATGTTTCTATTGTCAAGGGAGCAATCATACTTCATGTTGGAATCTAACCTCACACTGTCATATGTTTCAACAATAGGATTTCATATATATGGATTTTTTAAGAGGTATTTATTTATGGGGCCGAGAGGTAGACTTACAGAGAGAAGGAGAGACAGAGAGAGAGAAGTCTTCCATCAGCTGGTTCACTCCATAAATGGCCACAACAGCCAGAGCTTTGCCAATCCAAAGCACTTGGGCCATCTTCTGTTGCTTTTCCAGGTCATTAGCAGGGGGCTGGATTGGAAGTGGAGCAGCTGGGACATGAACCGGAGCCCACATGGGATGCTGGTGCCAGAGGCAGAGGCTTAATCTATTATGCGCAGCGCCGGCCCTGATATATATCGATTTTTAACCTGGTGGAATTGTTCTGTCAGTCTCGTTGTTATTGTCCAAGTATTTGTTCAGTATAAATGAACATGAACATGCCCTTTGATCTGGAGGATCAAATCTACTTTTAAACCTATTTTTCTCTTTCTAAGTTTAAATACAAATTATATTCCCCATCATATTCTTCCCTCAATCATAATTCTGCACTGGTGGAGAAATAGAAACGTAGCCATTCATAATTAAAACAAATTCTGTTTGGTGTGAATGTAAATTTGTATTATCAGCAGTTTGAATACCTTGGTTGTCAGCAGCCAGTTGCAGGTAAAATTGTCTCTTTATTCATTGTTATTTATTACTAATTCCCTAAAGCCCTAAGTGCAGCTTCTTTAGAAAGGCATGGAACACGGCCAGCGCCGCGGCTCACTAGGCTAATCCTCCGCCTAGAGGCGCCGGCACACCGGGTTCTAGTCCCGGTCGGGGCGCCGGATTCTGTCCCAGTTGCCCCTCTTCCAGGCCAGCTCTCTGCTGTGGCCCGGGAGTGCAGTGGAGGATGGCCCAGGTGCTTGGGCCCTGCACCCCATGGGAGACCAGGAAAAGCACCTGGCTACTGGCTCCTGCCATCGGATCAGCGCGGTGCGCCGGCCGCAGCGCGCTGGCCGCGGCGGCCATTGGAGGGTGAACCAACGGCAAAGGAAGACCTTTCTCTCTGTCTCTCTCTCTCACTGTCCACTCTGCCTGTCAAAAAGAAAAAAAAAAAAAAAGGCATGGAACACAACTAATTAAAGTTAATTATGTGGTAAGAATAGTAATTCCTGTTAACAGCAAGTAGTCAAATGGTTTTGGGGCTGGCCACAGATGATCAATAGTAAAAAGGTGCCCTCCGGGGCCAACACTGTGGTGCAATAGGTTAATCCTCCACCTGCAGTGCCGGAATCCCATATCGGTGCCGGTTCGAGTCCCAGCTGCTCCTCTTCCAATCCAGTTCCCTGCTATGGCCTGGGAAAGCAGTAGAAGATGGTTCAATCACTTGGGTCCCTGTACCCGTGTGGGAGACCCGGAAGAAGCTTCTGGCTCCTAGCTTTGGATCAGCCCAGCTCCACCATTATGGCTACTTGGGGACTAAACCAGTGGATGGAAGACCTTTCTCTCTGTCTCTCCCTCTCACTGTCTGTAACTCTACCTCTCAAATAAATAAACAAAATCTTAAAAAAAAAAAAAAAAAAAAAAAGCTGGCCTCTGATTAGATGATAATACTTAACCTGAGGGGAAAGAGAACAGAAAGAGTGGGCTTCTCATGGTTATTACAGTTCTGTCATTGCAAGGGGACTTCCATTTGTCCACTGATTATTAAAAAACAGTATTTGTTGAGTGGCTGCTATGTTAGACATGGTGGCTGCTGCCCTGTCTGACGTGTCATCTGAAGGGACCTAAGAGTTAGAGGTGGGGCTGGCGCTGTGGTTCAGTAGGTTAATCCTCTGCCTGCGGTGCCAGCATCCCATATGGGCGCCAGTTCTGGTCCTGGCTGCCCCTCTTCCAATCTAGCTCTCTGCTGTGGCCTGGGAAAGCAGTAAAAGATGGCCCAAGTGCTTGGGCCCCTGCACCCGCATGGGAGACCGGGAAGAAGCACCTCGCTCCTGGCTTCGGATCGGCATAACTCTGGCTGTTGTGGCCATGTGAGGAGTGGACCAACAGAAGGAAGAACTCTCTCTCTGTCTCTCCCTCTCACTGTCCGTAACTCTACCTCTCAAATAAACCACCCACCGCGACACCAGACCACTTGTCACAAGGATGGAAGTGCTGAGATCAAGGGCAGCTTCTTGGTGATGTTGAATGAGAACCAGGCCATGAAGGATGATGGGGTAGCTTCCTGTTGCCGATGGGTGCACCTCACGGCGGCGGGGTGGGGGGGAACCAAGGAGCTGGCAGAGCTGGGTTCCTTTCTGCAGGTTGATGGGCGTCGTTTCTGGCTCACGCGGGTTGGCAGCAGGATGAAGTCTTTGTGATTGTGTTAGACTTGCCTGTGTGCCTGCTGGCTGTAAAGAGAGGGCCGTTCTCAGCTTCTCCAGGGCACTGCCTTCCTTGGCTCGTGGCCTCCTTCTCTACCTTCAAAGCCACTAGCAGATTATGTTCCTCTTTCACATCTTCCTATCTCTTTGGCCTCCCCTCTGCCTTCGTCTTCAGCTTTGAAGGATCCCTTTGATTACATCACCCCCAGTAACCCAGCACAGTCTCCCTGTTTCAAGGTCTGTAAATCTTTGTCACGCCTGCTGGCGCGCCCTTTGTGGAGCCAGGTGAAGTATTCACGGGTTCCAGGCATGAAGGCAAGGACGACTTTTGGTGGTCATTATCCTGAACATCACAAGAGGTAGGGATTTCAACAAGGAAAGAAACTAGGGAGAAGAAGGACACTCAGGCCTGAAAGGGACAGCAGTGTGTGGGGACAGATCCTATGCAGGAAGCAGCATTCTTACTGGACGGGGCACCTAGGGTACATCCCTGCACACATACCCTACAAGTGTCTGTATTGTGCAAAGAGTCTAAGAGATGGCCCAAAAAGTGGGATTACTATTCAAGGACACCTCAACAAATTCTTTGGAAAATAGAGTTAAGATATATTTAGATGCAAAAAAAATTTGAGATCGTGCCTAGGAGGGATCTTTACAATATTTGTGGAAATACGTAGTATGAAAAAACTGTGCATTGATTTAAAAAAAATGCACTCAGATAAATTTACCTTTTTATTCTACTTTCCACAAACTTTTTTTTTTAAGATTTATTTATTTATTTGAAAGTCAGAGTTACACAGAGAGAGAAGGAGAGAGAGAGAGAGAGAGGGAGAGAGAGGTCTTCCATCTGCTGGTTCACTCCCCAATTGGCCGCAATGGCCAGAGCTAAGCCAGGAGCTTCTTCCAGGTCTCCCACATGGGTGCAGGGGCCCAAGGTCTTGGGCCATCTTCTGCTTTCCCAGGCCATAGCAGGGAGCTGGATAGAAGTGGAGCAGCTGGTGGCTTTTACCTGCTACACCATAGCACCAGCCTCAAACTTTTTTTTTTTAATATTTATTTTATTTAGTTGAAAGACAGAGTTACAGAGAGAGGTAAAGACAGAGCATGGGTGGGGAGTCTTCCATCTGCTGGTTCACTCCCCAAATCACTGTGACAGCTAGAGCTGGGCTGATCTGAAGTCAGGAGACAGGAGCTTCTTCTGGGTCTCCCATGTGGGTGAGGGGCCCAAGGACTTGGGCCATCTTCTACTACTTTCCTAGGCACATTATCAGGGAGCTGGAAAGGAAGTGGAGAAGCCAGGACTCTAACCGGCGCCCCCGCCAGCCCCTCCACAAACTTTTTGAAAATGTCGGTTATTAGAGTCTAGGCTTTCCACAGTAGGCAATGAGGGAGCTCCTACAGGTTTCCAAGCAGGCTGTGCATTAGGGAAACAAATCTGGCTTACAACTGTGTGGAACGAGTGGGACAGAGAAGGAACTGAAACCAGGGCATCTTCTTGGGCTACTGTGTCAGTGTCGAAGTGAAATGGACATTGAGAGAGGGCGGTCTCCTACCCGAAGCCTGTTCTCCACCCACACTGTGGAGCTACTGAACAGGAAAGTGATAAACACGAGCAGCTTCCAGTCGGTAGCGTGTGGTGATTTGCTATACATGAACGTGTGGGAGTCTCCTGTGTGATTCTCCCATTCGTAAGGAAACCCTCCCCTGGAACCCTCACTTTCCGGTAGCTGCTGCTCTATCACTTTCCTCCATTTTCCAGCTGAATTTCTCAGTGCGGTTTTCGCTGCTCTTTGCTCCCTTACCCCTCACCACTGTCGCCCATCCAGCCCCTCTACCGTCTGCTACCAGCGGAGCTCTCGCTAAGGTTCCGACAACTTGCCGCACCTTTCAATCCAGTGGACACTTGTCAGCTGCCACTCACGTGATTTGTTTAGTAGCATTTATACCTCTTTGTCGATGTCCGTCTTGAAACACTCTTCCCTTTGTTTCTTCATAACTACACTTTGCTCCAATCTCTAGCACCTTGTCTATTTCCTGTGCAGGCTCCCCCTTCCTCTACTTTGCCATGAAATGTTGCATTTCCTCAAACTCTAGTCTTCCCTCCCAACTCCCTCCCCGCTCCACCGCTGCCCACAAAGGCAAATTCATGGCCACCTTCAGCTATGTGACCATCCATACTCTCTGCTGGCAACTCACAGGTGTGTATCTCTGGATCTGATTTCTGCTTGCAGGGATGGTTGTAGAAGATCTTCAAAATCATTTTTGGCTGGCGCCGCGGCTCGCTAGGCTAATCCTCCGCCTTGCGGCGCTGGCACACCGGGTTCTAGTCCCGGTCGGGGCGCCGGATTCTGTCCCAGTTGCCCCTCTTCCAGGCCAGCTCTCTGCTGTGGCCAGGGAGTGCAGTGGAGGATGGCCCAAGTCCTTGGGCCCTGCACCCCATGGGAGACCAGGATAAGTACCTGGCTCCTGCCATCGGATCAGCACGGTGCGCGGGCCGCGGCGGCCATTGGAGGGTGAACCAACGGCAAAGGAAGAACTTTCTCTCTGTCTCTCTCTCTCACTGTCCACTCTGCCTGTCAAAAAAAAAAATAAAAAAATAAAAATAAAAATAAATCATTTTTGGTTCTGGCCCCGCCAGAGCAACTGCAGGCAGGACTTGAAATTCACTGCATCTATAGCAGGCTCATTTTTAAGTTGTTCATTTTATTTAGCCCCACAGATGATGTTATCAATATCCCATCGGCTCTTGGCAGACAATCGGTTCCCCAGGCCTGCCAGAACTACAAATCTGGGTCTACCGCTCTGCCTTCGTGGATTCTCCAACCACTCCACTGCATCTTGAAGATACCTCTTAAACAAATTCATGGCCTCAGTCCCATGGAAGGCACTGTCACCCACCAATCCTAGAAGTTAGAAACCCAGGAGCTACATCCTTTTCCCTTGTCCACAGAGCTGCTCCAGCTTCAGAATCCCAAAGATTCACCATCACTTCCACACGCACAGCTATCATCCCAGTCCGTGCTGGGTCGTGTCTCTTCTCAACTACCGTGATGTTCCGGCCACACAGCTTTCCCTTCCTCCTCCTGGCTCCCACCATTCAGAGCAATTCGAGGGACCTTTTGTATCCCCATCAGACCATGTCACGCCTTTACAGAAGATACTTCCGTGACTTCCTGTTGTTCTGGGTAGAAAGACTGAAATCTCCACAATAACCCGCAAAGCCCTGCCTAGTGTGGCCCAGGCTGGTTCTCTCCCCTGGCCCCTTGGCTCTCACCCCACCTGCCTATCACAGTGGTGGCTGTGTCTGAAATGCTGCATCACCTTCCCTCCCTGGCAGGGCCTTTCCCCGTGTGGTTTTCTCTTGAAATGCAGTAATCCCCCCTTATCCTTGGGGACAAGTTCCAAGACCCCCACTGGAAGCCTGAAACCACAGATAGTACCAAACCCCATAATTTAATGCCTTTTGCATCTTAACCAAGCACTTATCACACACTGTGGCTGAAACTTCTGCAGGTTGAGGTTCAACAGCCAAACTGGTGTAAATTTCTTTTTCCTTTCCTGAAATTTCATGGGTAGAAAATTCATCCATACTGTAGATAGTACCAACTTCAGCGTATGTGTTGTTTTGTTTTTCCCTAATAAGACAGCCTTTACTTCTTCTTTTTTTTTTTTTTTTTTTTTTTTTTTGACAGGCAGAGTTAGACAGTGAGAGAGAGAGACGGAGAGAAAGGTCTTCCTTCCTTTGGTTCACTCCCCAAATGGCTGCTACAGCTGGCGCACTGCGCCGATCTGAAGCCAGGAGCCAGGTGCTTCTTCCTGGTCTCCCATGTGGGTGTAGGGCCAAGCACTTGGGCCATCCTCCACTGCCTTCCCGGGCCACAGCAGAGAGCTGGACTGGAAGAGGAGCAACTGGGACAGAACTGGCACCCCAAATGGGACTAGAACCCAGAGTGCCAGCACCGCAGATAGAGGATTAGCCTAGTGAGTCACAGTGCTGGCCAGATAGCTGGCCAGACAGCCTTTACTTCTTAAAGTACCAGGATTGCTGCTCTTGCACCGTGGGACCATTTCTTAACCATTATTTTTGAAAGTTTATTTCTTTTTACTTGAAAAGCAGAGTAACAAAGAGCAAGAGCTAGAGAGAGAGAGACAGACAGACAGATCTTCACCCACTGGTTCACTCCCCAAGTGCCCACAACAGCCCAAGCTCTGCCAGGTCATAGCCGGGAATCAGAAACTCCATCCAGGTCTCCCATGTGGGTGGCAGAGACCCGAGTACTTGAACTATCATTTGCAGTCTCCCAGGGTATACTTTAGCAGAAAGCTAGACTCAATCCCAGGCACAACTTTTTGGGATATGAGTGTCCCAGGTGGGGCTTAACTCACTGCACCACGATGCCCACCCCTGGGCCATTACTAAATAAAGTAACAGTTTCTCAGCCATAAGCACTGTGATACTGCAACAGTGGATCTGATAACCCACATGGCTATTGACTAATGGGGCAGATAATATATACAGCGTGAATACACTGAGAAAAGAGAGGATTCACATCCTGTGCAGGCAGAGTGGGGCAGCATGAGATTTCACCACATTACTCAGAATAGCACCTAATGTAGATGTATAGCGAGTTTATTTCTGGAATTTTCTATGTGATATTTTCAGACAGGGCTAACTGGGTAATGGAAAGTGTAGAAAGTGAAGTTGTGGGTAGGAAGGGGCTACTGTACTTTCTATGTTCATCTGGTTTCCTTTGTCTCACCTTTCATTACTGGTCCTTGATTTCTTAGATGAGGCCAGACCCCTTCTATTTCCAGCTCTCATGGGAAGGTGTGTCTTTCCTTTAGAGTATTAATCACAATCTCAAATTCCCATTCATTGGTAGCATTGGTAGCATTACCTGATTACTTACCTCTCCCAGTAGACGTCACAGTTCTATGATAATGTCCATGCTCACTATTTTGTCCCTGGCACCTGGGTGCCAACAAGTCTATGTCGAAAAAATGAGGTTCCGGTTGAGAGGACAACAGTGGCTCACTGTAAGTGCTCAATGCACATTTCCTGAATGAATGCACACGTTCTATTTTAGATCATTTTGGCTTTGAAAGGTTGTCAAGGCATACATGGAAATGTTTAGCCAGTGGTTTTAAGTGTAGAAATAAAAAAATTAGAACTCTATGATGCAAATTACAATGTCTACTATCCATGCAGATACCAAAATTCCCGTCTATGCAAAATACCAAAAGCAAAGGGTAGGTTGGCCAGAGCAAAGTCAAGATCTTGTTTCTCTCTGGCGTCACATTTCTGTGTATAGGCATCCCACAGGCATCCTGTACTCCCATGGTCCATGGGCACCGTGACATCCACGAGAGAGTAACCCTTGAGTCTCCTCTCTCTATGTAAAGCTCAATTCAGTTTTCTCACCTCCTGTGATGTTTCCATGTTTGTTTTCCAGAGCCTCTTCCCCAGCATTAATTTGGCAGTATGTAATCACAGAGCTAGGCCATCGCCTCTGCCCACTTCTGTGTTTACTTCCATCCTCCCTACTCTCTCTCCGGAGTCCATTCTCTGCATTCCTCAAATACCAGGCTTCCTCTGTGACTTTGTTTCTTTTCCCTTTCCAAGTTTCTTTACCTTGCACATCAGTCCTTCCTCCCATCTCTGTCTCTCTGATAGTCTTAGCTCTGGCACATTTTCCAAGTTCCAATCCCAAACCCAGAAGCTATTCTTGGGCTGAGGCTACCAACTATCAAATACAGCCTGCAAAGACTGCTTCCTGATTCATGTCGACTTCCCTTTGCTTTCTTACATTTGGCCTCCTCTTTGTCACTGGCTTGCTTCCGCTTCTGCGTGTGAATCACTTTATTATAATCTCATCCTGGTTTTCATGATCAAAACCCATTTATTAAACATCCAAACAAAATGCACTCAGTTTTTCTTTTGAAGATCTGCTTTGATAAAGCAAAATGCCTGGTATTAAAAGCAATTGTTAAAGGCAACCCAAATAATATTTAGTAGTTGGTTGTATTTATTTATTTATGTTTGAGAGGCAGAGAGATAAACAGGCACCTGCTGGTTCACTCCCCAAATGCTCACGACAGCTGGGGTGGAGTTGGGCCAAAGCTGGAGGCCAGGAACATAAGCAGGTCTCGCAGGGGGATGGCAGAGGTAGCTTTGGGATCTGCAAGGAGAGAAGGCCCACACTTCTGGGAATGGAGAGTCCCTACCCGCACTTCCAGGAACGAAAAGTCCTTGTCAAAGCGCCCGCAGGTGCCTAAAGGTCAACCAATGAGGATCAGACCCGCCTTAACTTTTACACCCACCCCCCCCACCCCCCGCCCTGTATCTACAAAAGGAGCCCTCCCAACCTCTGAGACACAACTTCCCCGGCTCCCCGCTCTGTTGGGACCAGAGGGAACTGAATTCCAATAAAAGCGTGTAAATTAATTGATTCATTTGCTTGGGGAGATTTTTTAGGCGCCGGACACTTTGCAGGCAGGAACCCAGTTTCCAGAGCCATCACTACCGCCTCCCTGGCTCTGCATTAGCAGGAAGCTGGAGCCAGGAATCACGGCCACAGACTGAACCCAGGCACTCCAACGTGGGACAAGGTGTCTTAACCAGCATGCCGAACACCTGCCTCCGTGGTTAATTTTAAATGCAAAGCTAAAAATAGATCATGAAACTATTTCTTTTACAATTTCACATTTAAATATTTATTGTCAATTTAGATTAGCTCAGATGCTTCTGTGTGACCTTGAAGTGTTAATTTTGTATAGAAATGAATTTTGTTGAGCTCTTGATCTCTATCTCTTATGCTCTCCTCCTCTCTCACCCTCTAGCCCTCTCCCCCAAGAGTCGGGCTTCCCCCACCCAACAATAAATCTGTCCTCTAAAAAAAAATAAATAAATAAATGAATTTTGTTGAGGCCAGAATTCAGGCCTTAAACGTCTGTTCTTTCTAACATTCATTCTAACAGTGTTTACTCCAAGAGATTAGGTTAAAATTTGAAAGGAATGTTTTGGAGCATGGAGAAGTAAAACTTCACCTTTTCAATGGGATTCTTATTTCAATTATAGACACAATAGCATTCTGCTCACATCTGCAAAGGAAACAGAAGTTATAGCCCACCGTGAATATAATGAGAAAGAAGCAAATAACTGGGGTTGCTGTCATAGCTCACTCAGCAAAAGGCGTAAAAGAACAGGGATGTGGTAAGAAAAAATTTTGTTTTAGCAATTCTCTTAATAACGCAAAGTGTCAACATAAGAATTCTTTAAATGCAGAGTGTGATTTGTATCTTCACTATGTTTCTTTGAGCTCTTCTGGGAATGAATCTTCTCAAAGTATTGAGCAATTCTTATGCAACCTTATCTTTTATTACTCATCTGAGAAGCAGAGTGGCTATTCAGAGAATGAAGCTCCACTGGCATCCCTGGAGGCAGGTGGACCCTGGGCTCTCCCTAACTATACACCAGAGGCTTCTCGAGTTTTCTGTTTTTCAAAATTGCCAAAAGTACGGCAAGAATAAATAAGGATAGACTAAAATTTTCTCTGTCATGATTTTAATATTAGAAAATATACCCATAGGAACTGAAATTTCATACTGGGAATTTTCCACTCTGGTATCCAAAGTGTTTTTATTATTATAAAACATAATAATTCACACTCTTAAAAACAGCTAAGACAGTAAATTTTATGTAATGTGTGTTTTACCAAAATTTTAAAAAATAAATTGAGTTAAAACTTACAAAGAAAAAAATTGGTGGACTCTATTAAATAAAGGCTTTTAAAAAAGACTTGCTTATTTATTTTAAAGGCAGAATTACAGAGAGAGAGAGAGAGAGAGAGAGAGAGAGAGAGAGAGAGAGAGAAACATCAGAGAGAAACAGAGATATCTTCCATCCACTGATTCACTCCTCAAATGGCCTCAACAGCCAGGGTTGGGACAGGCTGAAGCCAGGAACCAGGAGCTTCTCTGGATCTCCCACATGGATGCCGGGGCCCAAGCACTTGGGCCATCTTCTGCTGCTTTATCAGGCATATTAGCTGGGAGCTGGATGAGAAATAGAGCAGCCAGGACTGGAACTGGCATTCATATGGGATTCCAGAGTTGCAAGTGGCACCTCTGCAGGGGGTGTTTAGGAGCTGAGGGGGCTAAAGGAGGTTAGTCATTGAAAATTACAAAGTTCTCTGCACAGGAGACAATGATAGGGACAGGAAGTTCTGTTAACTCTTCTTTTACAGACAATTTCCATCATGTAGCTAATGCTGCTTAGCTAACAGCAGATTCAATGTACCACAATGAGTTATTTGTTTAAGATGATATTTGTTTATTTGAGGCATTGGGTTACAGACAGAGAGAGGCAGAGACAGAGAGAAAGGTCTTTCATCCACTCCTCAAATGGCCGCAACAGACGGAGCTTGGCCAATCTGAAGCTAAGAGCCAGGAGCTTCTTCCGGCTCTCTCATGCAGGTGCAGGGGCCCAAGCACATGAGCCATCTTCTGCTGCCTTCCCAGGCCATCGGCAGGGAGCTGGATTGGAAGTGGAGCAGCCAGGACACAAACCAGCACCCATATGGGATGCTGGCACTGCAGGTAGAGACCTATCCCACTACGCCACAGTGCTGGGCCTCAGTAAAGGTATTTTAAAATACAAGATATAAGATATTTCCAATTATTCATCTACCATCTATCACTCTCTTTAAAATAGTATTATCCGCCTAGTGGCGCCGGCACCCCGGGTTCTAGTCCCGGTTGGGGCGCCGGATTCTGTCCCGGTTGCCCCTCTTCCAGGCCAGCTCTCTGCTGTGGCCCGGGAGTGCAGTGGAGGATGGCCCAAGTCCTTGGGCCCTGCACCCCATGTGAGACCAGGAGAAGTACCTGGCTCCTGCCTTCAGATCAGCGTGGTGCACCGGCCGCGGCGGCCATTGGAGGGTGAACCAACGGCAAAGGAAGACCTTTCTCTCTGTCTCTCTCTCTCACTGTCCACTCTGCCTGTCAAAAAAAAAAAAAAATAGCATTATCCTATATATCTGACTTCCGATAATATAAACTCTGCAGAGGGTGTTTAGGAGCTGAGGGGGCTAAAGGAGGTTAGTCATTGAAAATTACAAAGTTCTCTGCACAGGAGACAATGATAGGGACAAGAAGTTCTGTTAACTCTTCTTTTACAGACAATTTCCATCATGTAGCTAATGCTGCTTAGCTAACAGCAGATTCAAAGCTGGAAATTTGCAAGGTATAACAGATTACTAAAGGTTGGTGCCTAGAGAGGATAAAAACAAAATTAAACAGTGGCTGACTACCCAGCAGAGGCCAAGCTGCTGTAAAGGAAAAACTAGGTGAGGGAGCAAGAAGATTTCCTTTCTGCACTCACACTCAACACTCAACCACGAGGCCACTAAAATACGTGCGTGTTTCTCCCCACACTCATCAATTCTCCAACTGGGTGCCCCTGCAGTAACTCAATTCTGAGAGTGACACCCGGGGTTAGAGTCACATCCTGCAGCTTAAGGGCTCAGTTCCACAAGACTGCACCCACTTTGGATGCAAATCACACGTACTCAGTTGTCACCTATTCTTCTGACTGGCCACAGATCAGGGTGCTCACCACCCCTCTTTAGGTTCCACTGACATACTCGTTCAGCTCACAGAACTCCAGGAAACACATTTACAAGTTTACTATATTAATACAGGATATCATAACGTTACAGATGAAAAGGCAGATGAAGAGATGTGAACACACAGGGCGAGGTCTAGAAGAGTCCCGACTTCAGGAACTTCTGTCCCCTTGCGGCTGGAGCGTGCCACCCTTCCAGCACGCAGGTGTGTTGGCCAACCTGGCAGCTGAGGAATTTTTATGGCAGTTTCATTACGTTGGCATGATTGATTGTTAACTCAGTGTCCAGCCCCTCTTTCCTTTTCCAGGAGGACGGGGCAGGGCTGAAAGTTCCAAGCTTTTAACCACAGTTTGGTTGTTCTGATGATCAGTCACCATCCAGGAATCCACCAAGTGTTCCCTGTTAGAACAAGAGATGCTCCTGTCACCCAGGAGAGTCGAAGGGATTTAGGAGGTCTGTGCCAGAAACTGGTCAAAGACCAAATATGAGAACAAAAGATTTCCCTTAGCTCCTAAAGGGTTTTAGGGGCTCTGTCTCAGGTACTGGTGGCAGAGACTAGTACTTATATGTGTGTGTGTGTGTGTGTGCATTTGCGTTTGTGTATAATGTCACAACAACTAACAATGAAAATGTTTCCCAAAAAAAGAGACAAGAGTGAGGGGAGAGGAGAAAGGGAAGTGACTATTTAATGGGAAATTATTGTTTAATGGGTACAGTTGGAGATGATAAAATAGTTCTGGGAGGGGTTAGCATTGTGGCGGAGTGGGTAAAGCTACCGCTTGCAGTGCCGGCATCCCACGTGTATGCCGGTTCGAATCTTGGCTGCTCCATTTCCAATCCAGCTCTCTGCTATGGCCTGGGAAAGCAGTAGAAGATGGCCCACATCCTTGGGCCCCTGCACTTGCATAGGAGACCTGGATGAGGTTCCTGGCTTCTGGCTTTGGATCGGCGCAGCTCCGGCTGTTGCAGCCATCTGGGGAGTGAACCAGTGAATGGAAGACCTCTCTCTCTCTGCCTCTCCTTCTCTCTGTGTATAACTCCGACTTTCAAATAAGTAAATAAATCTTTAAACGAAATAGTTCCGGGAAGCACAGTGGTGACAGCTGCACAATGCTGTCAATGTACTTAATGCTGCTGGACTGTACAGTTAAAAATGGCTTAAAAAAGTAGATTAAATATTGTGTATATTTACTCATAATAATCAAAGTTAAAAAAAAGACTTCAAGTTTATCATTGAAACAGAGTCCCCACCTAGTAGAGGTGATGGTGTTAACTCTTCAAAAGGTCTGCCAGTTTGCAGAACCAAAATCCCCAAAGAACCAAGGAATAGACTTCTGAGCTGGCCAAGAGCAACAGGTGGTGTTTGAAACTCTGATATTTGACGTATTAAAGCAGCCTTTAAACTGCATTGAATACATTCAACTTAGCAGTTAGGAGGTTTCCTTATGTACAGGCTTTGGGAAGAATATGATCCTTGTTTTCAAGGAATTTATCATCTAGTTAAGGAGACAAATTATAAGGGCTTGAAACAACCTCAAAGCAAGTGAAACACATCACGGTGGCATCCTTCTTCCTGATTTCCTAGGCCTTTCATGCTCCGACCCTGGTCTGCTGGGAGAGAACCTTCCTCTGTAGGTAGGCATATTTGCTAAGCCTACGCCACACTGATTAAAAATAAAGAGCGGAAGTCCTCTCTCTCTCTCTCTCTCTCTCTCTCTCTCTCTCTCTAACTCTGCCTTTCAAATAAATAAATCTAAAAAAACAAAAACAAAAAAATCCACCGTTGTTTGGATGACTAAATGAGATAACACACAAGTTTGGAGATACGTGGTGTGAAACAAGAACACAAAAAAACACAGTATGTACTTAAACACATATATACACAGGAGTCTTCCAAAAGTTCATGGAAAGAACCATGCATAAATTTTAACCAATTTTGCAGCAAAATAAACATCTTTTAGTTCCATTTTTTATAAACTTTTTGAAGTACTCTCATACTATGTTAATCAACTTTTCTATCACAATTTTGCCACGCCGGGAGGCTTTCTGCTCAGCTGCCCTTGCCTTACCCTTCCAGCTGGATACATTATATGCAGTTGATTATTTAATTTAAAAATGCTTTTTGTCAGTAATTATTCTACTGTAGAAATATCAGGATTTACAAGACAAAAATCACCATTTTTTTAAGATTTATTTATTTATTTGAAAGTCAGAGTTACACACAGAGAGAAGGAGAGGCAGAGAGAGAGAGAGAGAGAGAGGCCTTCCATCTACTGGTTCACTCCACAGATGGCTGCAATGGCAGGAGCTGTGCTCATCTGAAGCCAGGAGCCAGGATCTTCTTCTGGGTCTCCCATGCAGGTGCAGGAGCCCAAGGACATGGGCCATTTTCTACTGCTTTCCCAGGCCATAGCAGAGAGCTGGAACGGAAATGGAACAGCCGGGACTCAAACTGGTGCCCATATGGGATGCCAGTGCTGCAGGTGGCGGCTTTACCGGCTATGCCACAGTGCCGGGCCCACATACTACCTTTTTTTTTTTTGGACAGGCAGATTTAGACAGTGAGAGAAAGAGACAGAGAGAAAGATCTTCCTTTCCATTGGTTCACCCCCCAAATGACCGCTACAGCTGGCGCTGTGCTGATCCGAAGCCAGAAGCCAGGTGCTTCCTCCTGGTCTCCCATGGGGTGCAGGGCCCAAGCACTTGGGCCATCCTCCACTGCACTCCCGGGCCACAGCAGAGAGCTGGACTGAAAGAGGAGTAACCGGGACAGAATCTGGCACTCTGACTGGGACTAGACCCCGGGGTGCCAGCGCTGCAGGCAGAGGATTAGCCTAGTGAGCTGTGGCACCCGCCTACATACTACCACTTTTAAGATTTAACTGTATGCTTTCCTAGACTTCAAAAATGTTTTAAATAAAATATACAAAATATACATGATGTTTCAAAAAATTAGATAGTATATTTTGTCACTTTTTGAACATACCTTCTAGAGTGTCAGCTCCGTTAGTGGATAAATCTTGTGGTTTTTGTTTTAAGATTTATTTAGTTATTTATTTGAAAGTCAGATGTGCAGAGAGGAGAAAGAGAGATCTTCCATCCCCTGGCTCACTTCCCAAATGGTGGCAATGGCTGACACTGGGCCAGTCTGAAGCCAGGAGCTAGGAGCCAGGAGCTTCTTCCAGGTCTCCCAGTTGGGTGCAGGGGCCCAACCACTTGGGCCATCTTCTGCTGCTTTCCCAGGCACGTCAGCAGGGAGCTGGAGGGGAAGTGGAGCAACAGGGACTCAAACTGGTGCCCAAATGGACACCTGGTATGGCAGGCAGAGGCTTAAGCTTCTACTCCACAGCACTGGCCCCAGTCTTGTGGTCTTGTTCACCACAGCATCCCCAGTGTGTGGTTTCCAATAGGTCTCAGCAGATTCTCTAAACACCAAACACTAACTGGAAAGAATGAATGACTCCCGTCAATAAACAGACATCCAAGGGGCCCGACGCTGTGGCGCAGCGGGTAACGCCCTGGCCTGCAGTGCCGGCATCCCGTGTGTGCGTCAGTTCGAGACCCGGCTGCTCCATTTCCCATCCAGCTCTCTGCTATGGCCTGGGAAAGCAGTATAAGATGGCCCAAGTCCTTGGGCCCCTGCACCCATGTGGGAGACCCAGAAGAAGCTCTTGGCTCCTGGCTTTGAATTGGCACTGCTCTGGTCGTTGCTGCCAATTGGGGAGTGAAACATTGGATGGAAGACCTCTCTCTCTCTCTCTCTCTCTCTCTCTCTCTCTCTGCCTCTCCTCTCTCTGTGTAACTCTGACTTTCAAATAAATAAATAAATCTTAAAAAAAAAAATACATCCCCAAACCATTCATCATAACATTCTCCTACATAAGCCAAGGCCCTATATCAGAAATGGACTTGTTTCCAATTCATCTTTGTTCCAAATTATTGAGAAATGGTCTTCAGAAAGTTCATGGAAAATGCATTTTATGAAAATAAAATAATACATATTGTGTAAAAAAACATGATGATGGGTTTCAAATTATTTTTCCACCAGAAATAAACCTATATTTTTTGAAATTTATTTATTTTATTTTATAAGATTTATTTTATTTATTTGAAAGAGAGATACAGAGAGGAGCAGAGCCAGAGAGAGAAGTCTTCCATCCTCTGGCTCACTCTCCAGATGGCTGCAATGGCTGGAGCTGGGCCAATCTGAAGCTAGGAGCCAGGAGCTTCTTCTGGGTCTCCCATGTGGGTACAGGGACCTAAGGACTTGAGCCATCTTCCACTGCTTTCCCAGGCCATAGCAGAGAGCTGGATCCAAAGTAGAGCAGCTAAGACTTGAACCGGTGCCCATATAGGATGCTGGCACTGCAGGCTGGGGCTTTAAACTACAGCACCACAGCACTGGCCCTATAAACTTATCTTTTAATATCATTTTCCACAGACTTTCTGAAGTACCCTGGCCCTCTATATATGAAAAAAATTTTTAGAGATGTTTTGCAAAAGGCACAAAGAATAATATATCACATTACTAAACTGACCCACTAAGAATCAACAACTTTCAAGAGATTGAATGATTTGTCTTTTAAATCAAACAAAGCACATCTTGTGGATAAAGCTGAAGTCCTCATTTTTCTGTCCTCAGAGCAATTTCCCCTCTTCTCCTACACAGACGACAGCTGTCACGGGGCTCGCCTGGACACTTGCCGCTCGTGTCTATACTTACAGAAAGTATGTGATTAGTGTAAGTTCTGTGGGATTTTGTTTATTTATAAATATGGCATCACAGTATATAAATAGTTCTGCAATCTGCTTTTTTTTTTTTTTATTCCTCATTGGTTTTGAATTCTCTCCATGTTCATCTACCCTTTGACAAATGGAGAGTGTATACATTCACTCGGCTACTGTCTACACTCCATCACTTGAATACTGTTTTCCTAGATGTTAGGTCTTTGGGTCCTCCTAGATCTTCCACTGTTGTAAACAGTGCTGTAACGGTCATTGCAACTGAAAATGTTTATTATGTATCTTACACATGAATTTTAAAGTCCATTAAATCTTGTACTTTATAGTATTTTTCATTTGACAGAAGTGTTTCTTAAAAATTACTTTATACTTTAGAAAGCGGGGGAGCAGGGACAGAACCTTCAAAGGCACACGTGTCTTGGGGCGAGGTGGGCGTGGAGATGGGCGCAGCTGGGCTATTAGCGAAAAGGCACACAGGGGAACGCAACATCATTCGATAACAGAACATCAGCTGGAGCCCTGCTCTGCGCCCAATACTAGCACAAGGTGAGACTGACAAAGGAACCTGAATTCCAAGCGGCACGACCACGGTTTAGCCATCAGAGCTCCAAGCTGACAGAAACAGGAGGAAGGCCTGCAAAGCAACCCTGGAACCGCTAAGGCCCTACGGGATTGAGAGAGGAAGGAGGCACACAGGGTGAGGTGAGCCAGGGGCTGCAGGCTAGACAGGTTGTTAAGACGGTGCGGGCACCATGAGGTGCATCGGCGTTTGTTCTGAGGCTAAAAATGTAAACCGCCCCAAGCTTGTTAGGGAGGAAATAGGGGTGACTTTCAGTAGTTAGATCTCAGCACCGCTGGCAGGTGGTGGTAGGAAGTGCGATGCTATCAGGAGAGCCAGAGAAGCAGCTTTAGGACTTGGCTTCCGGAATATTATTTTCTCCTCAGCATCTCTGCACAATCCCGCTTGTGGCCTTGCCCCAAATGCACAGCCCTCCAAAGGAAAGCTAATGGAGACGCTGAACCCACATTTGTGTTGTGCACACCAGACAACACTTCTCCTAACCAAAACACGGGGCGGGGTCCCGCATCACGCCCGAATGGATTCGAGCGCGCGTTTTGGCCTTCTTTGTTACTTAGTCCGCACCGAACTTTCTCCAGCAAGACCGGAGGAGATGCTGACGGAGACAGCGGCTGTACCGAGAGTTACCAACTTTTCACACTCGGGCAGTCGCGGGGCGGGGAGGGAGGGGGGTCGATCCTTGGGAGAACGGGGCCGGCTGACAAAACGGCAGCCCGGTCCCGCAAGGCCGCGACAGGCTCCTGCGGGCCGCGAGGCGGCCGTGGGCAGGTGGCGGCCGCGGCCGGCAAGCAGGAAGCCGAGCCGGGCGGGGCGGAGCACGGCGGCCGGCCGCCGAGGAGCGAGGGCCGCAGGCGCCCCGCCCGGGCTGGTATGCGGCCGAGAGTGACGCGGGAGGCGGGGTCACGTGACGCCCGTGGAATGCCAACAATGTAGCGAATGTCCCACTTGGGTCTGCGCGTTGGAACCGCGGCGTGAGCGCCCCGGGAAGATGGAGCAGCCGCCGCCCGCGCCGCCGCTGTCGCCGCCCGGGACTCCCCCGTCCCTGCGGGGCCAGCAGCAGCTCCAACCACCGGCGCCCGGTCTCCCGGCGCGCGAGGCCCCAGAGCCGCGGGCCAGGACGCCCCGGAGGGTGTAGACCGCGCCCCAGGAGGTGAGGGGGGCCGAGAACCGGGGAGTAGTGTGTGGGGGTGGGGGGCGGCGCGTGGAACCGGGGGCGAGCGGGAGAAAGTTTCCGCGGGCCGGCCGGAGCCACGGGGTTCCGCGCGCCCACGTCGGACCGCTGCGGGCCGAGGCTCCGGGAAGGGCGCCCGGCGGGGCCGCCCAACCGAGGGGCGGGGAGCGGCGGCCGCGGAAGTTTGTCCGGACGGGAGCCTCGCGCCCTGCCCCCATGGCCCTCGCCCGGCCCGGGAGCCGCCCCGTCGCGGGCCGCCCGGAGCCCGCGGAGCCGGTTTGCGGGGAGCCGGGAAGTTGAGAGCGAGCGCCGGGCCGGCGGGGAGCGCGTCGGGCCGGGGTGGGGGCCGCTGCGGGCCGCGCCGCTTTGTTGTGCGCCAGCGGTGGGGCGGAGGCGGCGTCCGCGACGCGCGGGGTCACCCTAGAGGCCGTCCGCGCGGGGCGCGCCTCCGCCTCCACAGTCCCGAAGGACTCGACTTTTAGCCAGATGGCGCGGCCGGCGCCCCCGTCAGCCCCAAGACCCCGCGGCCGGCCGTGCAGCTGTCCCACCACAGAGCCCGGGTCAAAGCGTCCGGGCAGCACCGTCGTCCCACGAGGCCACCATTCCCGCAGCCGTCGCCCACCCGACAGCCGCCCACGGGCACGCGGGCCACGCCAGCGTCGCCACCCCTGAGCTGCGCCTCAGCGACGTCGGCTCCGCCGGCCGGCCGGTCCCACGGAGGCCGCGCCGGCGTTCCACGGCCCACGGGGGCGCCCTCCGCCCGCGCGGGCCCTCCACGGTCCTGTGCGGGTGCGCCGGCCCCTGCGCTCTCTCGCCATCCTCTCCGCCGCGCCCCGTAGGGCCGGCGGCGAACTTGGGGGCTCCAGGCCCTCCCTGCCCTGCAGTTCCTGGTCGGCGCCCGCGGCGTACCCGGCGAGTGGCCCCGGCTGGGCGGGCGGGACGCGGCCGCAGCTGCGGGACCGCCGTGGTGGCAGTGAGAGCGCGGCCGTTGCGTGAGCCGCGTGCGTGCGGTGCGCTCCGTTTAGCACACCTTCCTAGGACTCGTCTTTTCCCTTCTGATGCAACCTCACCTGCAGTTAGTTCCTCGCCGCGCTCCGGGCATGCGGCTTCGGAGCGAATTCCCGGCTTGCTGGCCGCTTTTGCCCCTGCTTACCCCCGCGACTTGGAGAGCTTGTCCTCGGGGGTGAGGGCCGGCGCGGGCTTGGGCAGGAGGCCTGGAGCAAAGCTTTCATCCATGGAGCCAGAGTGGCCGGGGCCCGGGCCGGAGCCGGGGCGGCCGGCGAGCGTGTGCCAAGGTCTCCCCGTTCTGAGGCCCGCTCATGAGAATTGCTGTTGTGCAGGCGTCCCCGTGGGAGAACTGTCTGTGTCGATCTTTTTGACAGAAAGTTTGAGCGAGAACTTAGGTTTTGCTAGCGTGTAAGTGAGCGTGTTCTTAAAAATCTAGGCTTTGGAAAATTATTGAACTTACAGCTGTTAAGCCTGAGAGTATATAGCTGGGAGATTAAAAAAAGTCATTTTAATAACCGGAAGAATTTCCTTTGTAAAGTACCCAAGCAGATACACTTTTAAAGGAAAGTTTGGCCATATTTTGGTAGGATTTAAATATACTGAAATTTGGGAAGTCACAAAATAGGTATGATCATACATTTATGTTCTGTTAGAATTTTTAACTTCGTAAATGGCGTTCCCCCTAATATGGAAAAAAGTAACTTGAGACTGTTTATTAGGAAATCTGTAGTACGTAGATCTTGCTCCGGAGATTGGTTTACTCTCAGCTTCAGTCTCTGGATGATGCTGACCATATTTGAGTGTTAAATAAGACTAAGCTGATTTGTAGGTTTTAAGTCTTTAGTAACTGTTGTGATAAGACAGAAATAAATCTTCTGAAATAAGAATGCAGAAACTGTTTAGAAAGCCTGTTTCTAATTAACCATAATTAACAAAATAAAATACTACGTTATTCAGCCTCCTAAAAACTTTTCTCATTATCCAGCTATAGAAAGTACTGTTTAATGAGTATACCAGCATTCCTTTGAAAATCAGTTGCTGAACATTTATTCAATTTCAAAAGTTCCAGCAGTTAAAATTGAGTATCGGCTGTCTTGCAAAATTATTAAGGTGAATTATTAGAATAACAGAACTAGGAGGGAGTCCTCTAGCCTGTGCGTCTAGATGGGAAGGGTGTAAATTGGAGCTGTACATACTTCTGCCCTTAGCAAATCACAGGGTTGGTAGGAGGGACCTTCTTTTGGTGGGAGGGGAATGCTTTTACAATAAGATGCCTTGTTATTTTAAATGCTGTGTTGTAAATAGCCAGCCCTGGGCTCCCGAATCCCACCGGAGGGTGGGGTGTGGTTGAAGCTGATAAATTTACCCGTAACTCAGGGGAAGGGGGAAGTTTGGAAGGGGGTCAGGGGTATTCTGTTTTGTTTTTGGCAAAACAGACCAACACGAACTTTGAAAAGCTCCTTTTATATTTTAGTTCATGATTACAGTAATGTGAAACTTGCAAACAATATTCCTTACTGACTTTTTAAAAACAGTAGGCTGGGAGAAACGCAGAAAATGAATGCAATGCATTTACTTGGTCTTGGCCATAAATCTGCTCCGTAGAGGAGTGCAGTATCCACATTCACAGCATGAAGAGATAGTGCTTAATCAAAGTGAGTGACTGCCTTCCAGCTCCAGTCTCTGAATTTGCCTTCCCTTGAAAAAAGCCAATTGCTTAGTAATTTTTCTGGACAGAACGGGGCCTCCAAATTGCACAAGTCCAGGGCACGGTTCCCATTGTACGCTAGGTCGATGGGCTCTCCACAGTGGGACTTTATTCATACCCAGAGTTCCCTGTGAGGGCCTCCTGGCGCTTGATAGCGGCCCTGCCTGGGCTGTTAGCTTCACTGAGTGCTAGCCAGCCATTGTCTCCGTGCGTTTAAGGTGAATGTCATTTGATTTATGGTTTCAAAGTTTTAATAAAACAAGTTAATGTTAGAAATCAAGGTAATTGGTTATGCTGCTAAAATGAGGATGGAAAGTTGGCATTGCTTCTTGTTTGCCATTCACGCTGTGAAGACTTTATGTTGCTTACCGTCTAGACCGGCCCAACTGAATTGTGACAAGTGGTTTTTTTTTTTTTTTTTAAGTTAATTAGCAAATACTTTCTGTTCATGGGCCAATATTTGACATACATAGGCTCTTTTTCTGGAGGAAAAAGAAAAATCTGTTTCGTAGCAGTGGCTTGTATTCGTTATTAGCACTGATTGTTACAATATTATGGTATAGTTCAGCTAGGGTGGTAAGGATCTGAAGAATGTGAGTTGGATTTTCAGTGGAGCTGGCCTCTGTTTGGAATATTGAGCCTCACAGCTTCCAGGCGGTTATCCTAGCAGGAATGCTAAGGGCCTGCTCGTTCCATTACTAATTAACTCCATCCTACCTCGGAGCCTTGCTCCTGCTTTTTCATTAAATGTCCCGGGACAGCACCTGCCCCCTCCCCAACATCGGCTGCCTCTTTTGTCTCTCTCTTCTGTGTTTGAGCCTTTGCGCAGGAAGTTCCAGACTCCAAGAATAGCTTCACACTTCCTCCATCAAATCATAGCCCTTCGGCCTTTCCAATTTTGGTGAAACGTTCCTTTCTCTAGGAGGCTTTCTCCAAATCATCTCAATACCGCCCTGAAGAATTGCACGCGTCCGTAGCCATAGGCCTGTGCTGGAGTTCTTGGGACAGTCGCGGTATTTATTACATTTGTCCAGAGCAGTGATTTGCAAGTGGGATAGGCATTCTGACTCCCTAGCTGGGGTATGTGAAGGCGCTTCAGAGTGTGTGGAAAATGGAATTAAGACGTAAGTTTACTTTGGTGCAAAAAGAAAAAAATGCTGAAACCATGCAAACCAGGGCTCTTCAAAGAGTTCATGGAAAATGTGTATTATGAAGAAACTATGCATAGATTTGAAAACTTTTCTGCTCCAAAATCCAAAATAAACTTTTAATTCTGTTTTCCACAAACTTTTTGAAGTCCCTTAGGATATGTGAAACTTGGACGCGGGCAGTGCGGCGGAGGCAGAGGGAGGGCTCTCTCAAAGGCTGAGAAGCTCTGCTGGGGTGTGGAATTGTGTGTAAGGAGACCCATCCTGCTGCACAGAATCAGGAATAAATGCTTCCATAACCTGATCAGGCCGTTGCTTCATCTTGCATGCAGATTTCCAAAACTGCTTGTTATGCCATTCACATGTGTATAATATGTGTCATCCAGATTCCATAGGCAGAGCTATCTACCAGAGAATCTAGCTGTTTCTTTAAGTTTACTTGGAGGTGAGACCCTCCCCTGCCTGAGTGCAGGAACTGCAGCCCTGTGGCACATGTGTAGCTGAACCCCTGGAGGCCTTGTGATGCTGCTGCTACTGAAATGTGTGTCCTGGATCTCCACCAGGGTGCAGTCACTGCTGTCCTGCAAGACTCCCGAGCCTGCGGTTTCTGGGCCTGGACTGGGCTGGAATTGGGATGGTGTGATTCTGACATTTAGCATCTGGCTGGAAGCCTGGCCCATCTGCCCGATTTAGTTTCAGCTTTGCTAGTTAATTATAGTAGGGATGTGATTTAAATAATAAGTGGGATTTCAGGTCCAAGAAATACTGTTTTCTAAAATGCCGACATGTGTCATTAGCCTGGGTCCCCCGAGATGTAGGTTCAGTTAGTTCCTTGGTTGGGGCTTGATGTGTGTTTGGCAGCTAGTGTGGGTTTGTGAAGCACTGGGAGAAATTAGAGTACAAATTCTTAAACAGCTGATAGCATTCTTCAGGATTGGGCTGAGGATTGGTATCAGGTTTGGTAGGACCAAATATGGCTCTTGTGTTAAGTGCACAAGCCACCCATACTAAGTCTGAGATTCGGTGGTTTGTCTCATCTTCAGATTTGAGAATGAGGTCTTTTTGGTTTGGGAGTTGTTATGGCTTTAAAATTTCAATGTATTGTAGTTTCTTTTTTTGAAATTTTTATTTTTAGTGGCTACATAAGAATGTATGTTTGTGGGGTGCCATGTGGTGTCTGGATATGTGTATGCATGCACAAAGCTCAGTACAGAGGAAGCATAACTATCTCCTAAAAACATTACCCATTTTCGGAGAAAACATTGGAAGTCCTTTCTTCTTGCTTTAAAAAATACATTTATTTACACAGTACATTATTGTTGTCTATCATCATCCTATTGTGCAATAAAACACTAGAACTTCTTTTCTGCTGTACCTGTTAACCAGTCATTTCCTCTCCCACCCTCTCTCAGTTCTCACCAGCCTCTGGAAACCACCATTCTTCTGTGTGATCAGCATTTTAGCTTCCACATTTGTGTGAAATCACATGGTACCTGTCTTTCTGTGCCTGGCTTCCTTCACTCTATGGAGTTGCCAGTGATAGCATTTTACCTTTTTAATGACGGAATAATACTCCATTGTGTGTATATATTACAGTTTCTTTATCTGTTCATCAGTGGGTGGACACTTAGGTTGTTTCCATTCTTGGTGATTGTGCATAGAGCTACAGTCAGCATGAGAGTGCAGGTGTCTTTTTGACAGAATAATTGATGTAATTTCTTCTTCAGTGGGATTGCAGGATTGTACGGTAGTTCTGCTTTTAGTTTTTTGAGGAACTTCCATATTGTTCTTTACAGTGGCTGTATTGATTACTCTTCTTTTTTTAATATCAAACTTTTTAAATTTCAAAAGTACAACTTCTGGATTATAGTGGTTTTTCCCCCCATAACCATCTTCACACCCACAAACCATTCCCACCTCCTACTCCCTCTACCATCCCATTCTTCATTAAGATTCATTTTTAATTATCTTTATATACAGAAGATCAGCTCTAAACTAAGTAAAGATTTCAACAGTTTGCACCCACAAAGACACACAAAGTATAAAGTACTGTTTGAAGACTAGTTTTACCATTAATTCTCATAGTACAACACATTAAGGACAGAGGTTCTACATGGGGAGCAAGTGCACAGTGACTCCTGTTGTTGATTTAACAATTGACACTCTTATTTATGACATCAGTAATCACCCGAGGCTCTTGTCATGAGCTACCAAGGCTATGGAAGCCTCTTGAGTTCACAATCTCCAACCTTATTTAGACAGGGCCATAATTAAAGTGGAAGTTCTCTCCTCCTTTCAGAGAAAGGTACCTCCTTCTTTGATGGCTTGTTCTTTCCACTGGGATCTCACTCACAGAGATCTTTCATGTAGGTCATTTTTTTGCCACAGTGTCTTGGCTTTCCATGCCTGAGATACTTTTATAGGCTTTTTAGCCAGATCCAAATGCCTTAAGGGCTGATTCTGAGGCCAGAGTGCTATTTAGGGCATTTGTCATTCTGTGAGTCTGCTGTGTATCCCACTTCTCATGTTGGGTCATTCTATCCTTTTTAATTCTATGAATTATTATTAACAGACACTGGTCTTATTTATGTGATCCCTTTGGCACTTAATCCTATCTTTATGATTAGCTATGAACTGTTGATTATACTTCTATTCAATAGTATACAAGAGTTCCTTTTTCTTCACGTTTTCATCAACCCTTCTTATCTTCAGTCTTGTCTTTTTTTATAATAGCCCTTGGTATCTCTGTTTAAAGTCTACATCCATGAGTGTCATATTTATAAAACTTGATGAAAGAGAAGTTCCCATATGCCATGTCTTATTAAAATGATATAGCATGGCCGGCGCCGCGGCTCACTAGGCTAATCCTCCGCCTAGCGGCGCCGGCACACCGGGTTCTAGTCCCGGTTGGGGTGCCGGATTCTGTCCCGGTTGCCCCTCTTCCAGGCCAGCTCTCTGCTGTGGCCAGGGAGTGCAGTGGAGGATGGCCCAGGTGCTTGGGCCCTGCACCCCATGGGAGACCAGGAAAAGCACCTGGCTCCTGGCTCCTGCCATCGGATCAGTGGGGTGCGCCGGCCGCAGTGCGCCGGCCGTGGTGGCCATTGGAGGGTGAACCAACGGCAAAGGAAGACCTTTCTCTCTGTCTCTCTCTCTCACTGTCCACTCTGCCTGTCAAAAAAAAAAAAAAAAAAAAAAAAAAAAATGATATAGCAGAGTGTCAGAGTAGCTTGTTCCAGCTGAAATCTTAATTTGGTGAGTTTTTGCATTAAAAATTCCTTAGATTCATCATTTGGCTTTTGAAATTAACTCTTCAAACTAGAGCTTCAAGTACAAGATCTCAAGTGAAAAAGTGCTTTTGCCCTTTTTGAAACTGAAGGGGAGTTTCATCCTTTCCAAATTATTTGGGCAAGAACAGAGTGTGGGGCTGGCTTTGTGGTGTAGTAGGGTAAGCCGCCGCCTGCGGTGCTGGCATATCACCTGGGTGCTGGATTGTGTTCAGCTGCTCCTCTTCCGATCTAGCTCTCTGCTATGGCTTGGGAAAGCAGTGGAGGATGCTTGGGCCCCTGCATTCAGCTCACGTGGGAGAAGAGAAGCTCCTGGGTCCCAGCAAATAGTCTCAGCTCCTGTTGTTGTGGCCATTTGGAAAGTGAACCACCAGTTGCAAGACATTTCTTTCTGTTTCTCCCCCTCTCTTTCTCTCTGTAACTCTGCCTCTCAAATAAATAAATAGAAAAAAAAAAAAGTTTACCCACAAGTGCTATTCTATTCACTTTAAAAGATGGGGCGACCCCTGGCGTGTTCTAGGACCAGTGCTTCCTGTGAGGTGGTGGTATGAGACTGTCTGCTCCCCGCCAACGGTTTGCTCCCCTCCTGCCTCCACACTGAAGACAACAACATGGGCGGTTTATGGGCTGTCACTGAGTAACCCTCTCAGCCTTTCTATGTGTTTGAATTTTTTCATGAAAAAAAAAAAAAAAAAGTTGAGAATGGAAAAAGAAAACTCAGACTTCGGATCTGGCTTCTGTGTCAAGGCACAGCCCCTGGGTCTTCCTTAACTCCTGCATAAAGGCAGAGATCAGCACAAATGTCCAGCGGCCCCCGCCTGGGTGATTCTCTGATTGGAATGTCTGTGGGGTGTGGGCACTCCCGAGCTTGACCCCTGCAGTTGCTCCCTGTTGTGCATGGCCTTGTCTATGTGCTGGAGGAGGACTGCAGGGGAGGTAGCCTGAGCCACCCTGCAAGTCCTCCCTTCCCTCTCTATGGGGACTTTGCTCTACTAGCAGTTCTAGTCTCTTGGCCCTGTCTCTTCATTCATGTAGCTGTGTCTAGAAAGGGAACTGTGGTTCAAACAGGAATTAGCCCATTAGGAATGCTTACCTGACTTTTCTACCCACTATTTTTGTTTGCTTGTTTTTGAAGATTTAGTTATTTATTTATTTGAAAGTCAGAGTTACACAGAGAGACAAGGAGAGGCGCAGAGAGAGAGACAGAGAGAGGTCTTCCATTCGCTGGTTTACTCCCCAATCAGCCACAATGGCTGGAGCTGTGCTGATCTGAAGCCAGAGTCAGGAGCTTCCTCTGGGTCTTCCATGCGAGTGCAGGAGCCCAAGGACTTGGACCATCTTCCACTGCTTTTCTGGGCCATAGCAGAGAGCTGGATCAGAAGTAGAGCAGCCGGTACTTGAACTTGTACCCATATGAGATGATGGCACTGCAGGCAGCTGCTTTACACACTGTGCCACAATGCCGCACCCCCCCCCCCCCTTTAAGATTTTATTTGAGAGGTAGAGTTACAGACAGAGGGAAAGACAGAGAGAAAGGCCTTCCTTCCCTTGGTTCACTCCCCAAATGGCCGCAAGGGCCGGAGCTGTGCTGATCCGAAGCCAGGAGCCAGGAGCTTCCTCCAGGTCTCCCATATGGGTGCAGGGGCCCAAGGACTTGGGCCATCTTCTACTGCTTTCCCAGGCCACAGCAGAGAGCTGGATTGGAAGAGGAGCAGCCGGGACTAGAACCAGTGCCCATATGGGATGCCGGCACTGCAGGCGGAGGGTTAACCTGCGCCAAGGTGCTGGTCCCCCCTCCCACTTTTTAAATTGAGTTAAAATAGATGTAATGTTTATCATTTCAACCATTGAAAGTATATGGTTCAGGCACCAGTGCTGTGGCGGAAGAAGCTCCTGACTTCTGGCTTCGGATCTTCTCTACCTCTCTCTCTCTCTTTTTGTCTCCCTCTGCCTCTAACTCTGCCTTTCAAATAAATAAATAAATCTTTAAAAAAAAAAGTATATGGTTCAGTTCAGTGACATTAAATCCATTTGCATTGTTGCTGCAAACATGATCACTGCTTGTACCTAAAATTTCTTATCATTCCAAACCAAAACTACCCATTTAAAAACTGTTCCCTTTGCTCCTGGTAATCCCTCTTCTACTTTCTGGCTGTCTTAAGTTTGCTGACTCTGGGGACCTCATATAAGTGGATTCATATACTTTGTATCTTTCTGCGGTTTCACTAATATGATGTCTTCAAGATCTGTTCATACCACAGCTGTGACAGGATTCCCTCCCTTTTTATGACCAAATAATAAGTGATTGTTACATGACTTTCTTCCTTAACTTTTGTTTTTTTGAGAGGCAGAGAGAGAGACTTACAGAAAGAAAGACAAGAGAGAGTCCCCGTCTGCTGATTCATTCCCAAATGCCCACAGTGACCAGGCTGGGCCAGGCTGAAGCTAAGAGCCATGAACTCACTCCTTTGTGAGTGGCAGGGGCCTTATCACTTCAGCCGTGTCTGCTGCATCCCAGGGTCTCCATTATCAGGAGCCAGAGCAGGGAATCCAGCTCAGTCACTCCATTGTGGATGCAGGCATCTTAACCCAGCATCTTAATTGTTATGCCAAATGCCTGCCTCTCATGTGCTTTTTAATTTTTTTTAAGAATTATTTTATGTATTTGAAAGGCTGAGTTACATACAGAGAGGGGGAGAAATAGATAAAGAGGTCTTCCATCCCCTGATTCACTCCCCAAATGGCTGCAATGGCCAGGCTGAAGCCAGGAGCTAGGAGCTTTTTCCAGGTCTCCCACATGAGTGCAGGGGCCAAAGAAGTTGGGCCATCTTCTACTGCTTCCCAGACTTGTTAGCAGGGAGCTGGGACTTGAGCTGGCTCCCATATAGAATGCAGGCATTGCAGGCAGTGGCTTAACCTGTTATGCCGTAACACTAGCTTCCTCTTTTTTTTTTTTTTTAATGATTTATTTTTGTTTATTTAAGTTAGAGAGAGAGAGACAGAGAGAGATATCTTCCGTCTGCTTGTTCACTCCCAAATGGCCACAATGGCCAAGCCAAAGCCATGACCTCAGAGCTTCTTCCCTGTTTTTCCTATGGGTGCAGGGACCCAAGCACTTGGACCATATTCCACGGCTTTTCCCAGGCACATTAGCAAAGATCTGGATCAGAATTGGACCAGCTGCGTCTCCAACCAGCACCCATATGGGATGTCAGCATTGCAGGTGGCAGTTTAACTCCCTGTACCACAATGCTGGGCCCTCCCCACTCACATGGCCTTTCACACAAGGTCTGTGTGAACTTGGCACAGGTGTGTTTCACTTGGACTTCAGAGAGAGAAGGTGACCTCCTTAGACTGCCTGGGCTGCTGGCTTCTTCCCCAGGGTAGAACTGAGGACTTGTGTCATTGGCAGACAATGCTGGCAGCAGGTAGGGGTGAACCAGAGGGCTTCTGCCCTCCTTACAGACCAGTCAGGCACGACTTGCAGTGGTTGTGCTGTGAGTGACAATGGAGTCCCTTAGATTGGATGGTCAGGAAGACCCTTCTGTGGAGGGGTTTTGAGCCACAAATGTGGGATAGAGGAAGCCTGGTGGTCTGGGCAGTGGGGGTTGGGGGGTGGGGAGGGTGGGCGGGGAACTGCTGAGGTAAGGCAGAATCTGGTGCTGGACTCAGGGGTGCCCTCCTGAGGCTTGGCGCTGCTCACGCACACCTTCGAGAGAGCGGGTTTCATGACGTCAGTTCATGTTTCTCTCTTTCCCGGCCTCGTTCTTAAACACCAATTTAAACAGGCACCACTGGGGGTAAGTGGGGCATTTCTACATTCTGTGTGGATCTTTTCTTCTGAGCCCATCTGGATTCGACCTGGCCTGTCTCCTGACCTGATTACAGCTTTTTAGTCCAGCTTATTCTGAGTCCTTGACTTAATGAGTGATGATAAGGATCGGCCATTGTCCACGCATGACAGGTGGAGTGTGCACTCATAAGCAGCATCATGGGTGACGCTGGAACAGGTATACAGAGCCAGCATAGGGCCTTCATTACCTCAGGGAGCTCGGGCAGCAGGCCCAGACTGCACAGAGCTCCGTACCTGCACGGGCACGAACCCAGGCCTCCCGCCCTGGCTGCTGCTTCCTTGGCACTGAGACCCTGAAGGAGTTCCCTGACCCTGTGCTGTCTGCCTGTTCCACCTCGGAGGCTGCCCTCCTGGTGCTGCCTGCTGTCCGAGAAGCGAGGTTTCAGAATGGTGCCACCATGGGCTCTATCTTTGAGCCCATCCCCCTGTAGCAAACATCGTCAACTCCCAAGGGTTCTCCTCTCGGTGCTGCCAACCCCAGAACCTTCTCCCTGTCCTCAGCCATTGGTCTGTTTCACATCTTTCTGATTCCTGCAAATGCTCATTGTCACACGTATCATGCTGTGTGCAAGTAACCGATTTTCTCCTCTGCCTCCTCATCCTGAGCTGTGAACTCCTTTAGAGTCAGAAGCTGATCATTCTCCTCTGCGTCCCCAGGACCTGGTGACAGCCCCAGTGTGCGGGTGTACAGTGTGCACTGCTTAGAGCTCCACATCTAAGATGACACACGTGCCTGGTGACATACAAACACCTGCCGCTTTGAGAGTGCGTTCAGCCTATTTGGGGAGTGAGCCACTCAAAGAAGCCCTGGGCAGCTGTGGAGAGTCACCTGTCCTCACGAAGCCATGCAGCACAGAACTAGGCACAGATTCCGGAGGCCACACAAGATCACCCTCCTCCTGCGTGACTGACACCCACACACGATCACCCTCCTCCTGGGTGACTGACACACATGATCACCCTCCTCCTGGGTGACTGACACACACGATCACTCTCCTCCTGCGTGACTGACACCCAGTCCATTCCTTTCCCTCCCCTGCCCCAGAGGTCCAGTTCCCAACCTCCATTTGATTCAAACTTTTCCCACCCCTGGCCTAGCTGCATGCTGGGTTGTGCCATGTGACTGGGAGTGACTTGAGAAGGTTAGGGCTGCTGCCCACCTGACTTGAGAAAGCTCCCCAGGGCGAGAGTTGTTACAGTAACAGAAAAGTTTACTTGAGGAAGGAATGCCTTGTTTGTTTGTTTGTTTTTTATCTCAAAAATACCGCAAGAGCCAACCAAGGGCTGTGCCTTGGAATTATAGAGAAGTGTTTGACATGGTGGGAAAGCAAGGTCCTAGAACAGATCACTCCCCACTCAGCTCCTGCCAGCTCGGGGCTGGAGCCGAGTAGGCCAACATCTGTAATAGTCCAGGCTGGGGGTCAGATGTCAGGATGGGTGAATAAGCTATTTTGTGTTCAGACAACGGAATGGTACTCAGCCATGAAAAATGACAGCTAACACTGCACACCCTGTGTATGGATAAGCAAACAGAATGTGGAACTGAACAAGAGAAGCCCAAAGAGTACACATTGTGTAATTTCATAAATCATTAAATTCAAAAATGGGTCGAACTGGGGCAGGTGTTCAGCCTTATGGTTGGGATGCTAATTAGGATACTCCTGTCCCACAGGGAGTGCCTGGGTTTGATGCCTGGCTCTGACCTGAGCTGCTGCTGACTCTAGTGTCCCAGCAGTGCAGACCCTGGGAGGCAGTGGGGAGATGGCTCAAGTAATCCAGTCTCTACCTCCCATGTGGGAGACCTGTTTTGAATTCCTGACTCCTGTTTTCAGCCCCACCTAGGGGCCACAGCAGGCACTGGGGAGAGAATCAATGCATGGGAAATATTTTTCTCTCTCTCTGTCCTTCTTGTGTCTGCATTTTAGAGAAATTAAAATAAATTAAAAAAAATGTTTTTAAAGTGAGCCTGTTTTGGTTTGGAGACATTGAAAAAAAGAGAAATTGATCCAAAAAAGGACATCCTTTGAAAGGGGAGGGGCAGAGGGAGCAGGACTTTTAGCTTTTGTAAGTGGTGCAGCAAATTAAGCAGCTGCCTGGGATGCCTGCATCCCATGTCAGAACACCTGTTGGAATCCTGGTTGCTCCACGTCCAATGCAGCTCCGTGCTAAGGTGCCTAGAAAAGCAGCAGAGGATGGCCCAAGTGCTTGATCCCATGCCACCCACAGGGGAGAGCCAGATGAAGTTGCAAGCTCCTGCCACTGTAGCCATTTTGGGAGTTAAGCAGTGGATGAAAAGATTCTCTCTCTCTCTCTCTCTCTCTCTCTCTCTGCCTTCTCCCCCCCCACCTGTAACTCTGCCTTTCAAATAATTAAAGTAAATATTAAAAAAAAAAAGAAAATTTTTGGCTGGTGCTGCTTCTCACTTGGCTAATCCTCCACCTGCAGTGCCAGCACCCCGGGTTCTAGTCCCGGTTGGGGCGCCGGTTTCTGTCCCGGTTGCTCCTCCTCCAGTCCAGCTCTCTGCTGTGGCCCAAGTGCTTGGGCTCTGCACTCGCATGGGAGACCAGGAGGAAGCACCTGGCTCCTGGCTTCGGATCAGCACAGCATGCCAGCCTTTTGGGGGGTGAACCAATGGAAGGAAGACCTTTCTCTCTGTCTCTCTCTCTCTGTCTAACTCTGCCTGTCAAAAAATAAAAAAAAAAAAAAGAAAGAAAATTTTGTGACTATGAAATGGGACCCTACTTCACAGATGCTTTGTTGTGGGGAAAAATAATACCTAATATTTATCTGGTACTTTCTATGTTGTGTAAAGAGTTTTCTGTGGAGGAATTCCTGTGGATGTATAACAGCAAATACTAAGGAATGACATTAAGTTACTATTCCTTTCTTGGATGGGAAGGGGGATGTTTCTTAAGATTGTTTTAACTATGCCCAGCCCTAGCATAACTGCGAGAAGATTCCATTTAGAAGGTAAGAACCAGACTAAATACCCTTCTCAATCTGAAATGCACCAAGTGCTCTGAAGTGCTGTGGGACTGAGCGGGTAGCTAGCGAACTGTTAAGCTCAAGGACAGCCGCGCCTCCCCCGTGCCTGCACTGGCCATGGCCCAGAAGCCTAGGCTCTGCTTAATTGGTATAAAATAGGGCATCTTGCAACCACACTCATTTTCAGCGACTTTGTGGTCTAAGCATCTGTTTTGAAAATGCCTAAGTTTCTATAACCAGAGGCTCACGTTCCAGTGACAATGGGGAGATTCTCAAGTAGCACCTAGCACATTTGGAGGATCCTAGGGACATTGGGGATGTCTGGGATCAGGCAGAAGAGCTGTTCTTTTCCCTGTAGGAATCCCCACAAATCCCTCTGTTCAGGCTTTCGTGTTCTTCCCTTTCTTTAAAAGTTAAAACAGAGAAGACATAGCCAACCATACTACCTTCACAACCTGCACGACAGACAATCAGTTCAGTGCAAGGGAGGGTGTTTCATGGTCAAGGTGTATCCATCCCCTGCCCATCCACTGCTATCTGCCTTGCAAGCGTTTATTAAGTGCCTACTGAGTTTCAGGCACTGAGAATAAGAACAAAATCTTGCCTTCAGTGAGCATACACAAGGCAAGTGCAAGGTGATGGTGAGGAAGAGGGCCCGAAGAGGGGAGACCATCAAAAGTTCGGGAGAATAAAAGAGAAAATGAAAAGCAATTTTGAAATAGAGGTAACTAGGGGCCGGCACTGTGGCGCAGTGGGTTAAAGCCCTGGCCTGAAGTGCCGGCATCACATGTGGGTGCCAGTTCTAGTCATGGCTGCTCCACTTCCAATCCAGCTCTCTACTATGGCCTGGGAAAGCAGTGGAGGATGGCCCAAGACCTTGGCCCCTGCACCCACGTGGGAGACCCGGAAGAAGCTTGTGGCTCCTGGCTCCTGGCTTCAGATCCGTGCCAGTACAGCTGTTGCGGCCATCTAGGGAGTGAACCAGCGGATGGAAGACCTCTCTCTCTGTCTCTACCTCTCCCTGTAACTCTCTTTCAAATAAATAAAATAAATCTTAAAAAAAAAAAAAAAAAAGAAATGGAGGTAACTAAACCCAAGTGTGGGGATACTAGAAGGAACAGCAGAAGCAAAGGAAGAGAGGAATGAGAAGCCTGCAGGCTCCACACCCGGCTTCCGCAGTCACCAGGGGTGAAGCTGAGAGCTGCACAGGGCCTTGATGGGGAAGGGAAGGACCCCCAAGGCCCTGTTCCGAGGCTGGACTTGGTGCGGGAGGTGGGGCGCCCCTGCCGTGGGTGAGCTAAAGAATGGCGTGTCCAGGACTGATCTTCACTGGGGGTGGGCTTGAAGGACAAGTGCAGCACTCCGTGGAGGTGACTGATGCCTGGGGAGGAGCGGCAACCCGGAGTTGGGGGGCAGGGGTTCCAGGAGCTGATGACAGTCATCTTACAGAGAACTGGGCTTGAAGGCAGAGAGAATACGGAGATTTACCCTGCCAGTGGCCTGCCTGTCTGCTTTTGCATGGAGTGGAACGTTAGTCCCCGTGGCTGACCCTCTGTAAAGGACAGCATCCTGTGAGAAGGCTCATTCACCATCACGAGACGCTAGCAGGCTGCAGCTGCTTGTCATTCCACTGCAGAAAGGCAGGCCCCGAGACATCGTCCAGACTAGAGAAATAGAGCCATAAAGAAGTTCCGTTTTCAGGCCCGGATGCAGGGGCATCCTCTGTCCAGTCACGTCAGCACAGGGTACAGGCTCAAGAGCCGCAGGAAGGAAGATCCTGGTCAGTTTGCCCTGGAGGTGGGAAGCTGCTACAATCCAGGATGGCAGCTGGGCTCCTTTTGGGGGTGGGAACAGTCTCCCCCCGCCCAAGTTGTTTTGTTTTGTTTTGTTTTTATTTGACAGATAGAGTTAGGCATGAGAGAGAGAGACAGAGAGAGAGCAAGGTCTTCCTTCTGCTGGTTCACCCCCTAAATGGCCACTATGGCCGGCACTGCGCCGATCCGAAGCCAGGAGCCAGGTGCTTCTTCCTGGTCTCACACACAGGTGCAGGCGCCCAAGCACTTGGGCCATCCTCCACTGCCCTCCCAGGCCACAGCAAAGAGCTGGACTGGAAGAGGAGCAACCGGGACTAGAACCTGGCTCCCGTGTGGGATGCCGGCGCTGCAGGCGGAGGATTAACCAAGTGAACCACAGCGCCGGCCCATTTCCCCCCAAGTTTTAACACATATTGTTTAAAAGTACACAAATTATAAGACTAAAAATGCTCACAAAAAGGTACTTTTTAAAAAAATTTATTTATTTGAAAGAGCTACACAGAGAGAGAAGGAGGGGCAGAGAAAGAGAGGTCTTCCATCCGCTGGTTCACTCCCCAGTTGGCCACAACAGCCGGAGTTGAGCTGATCTGAAGCCAGGAGCCAGGAACTTCCTCCAGGTCTCCCACATGGGTGCAGGGGCCCAAGGACTTGGGCCATCTTCTACTGCTTTCCCAGGCCACAGCAGAGAGCTGGATCGGAAGTGAAGCAGCCAGGGCTCGAACCGGCACCCATATGGGATGCTGGCACTGCAGGCGGCAGCTTTACACAGTATGCCACAGTGCTGGCCCCACAAAAGGCACTTGTAAATGGCAGCCAGATCAAGAGCTGTGTCATCACCATGACCCCAGAAGCCCCAGCCACTTGCAGACCAACACCTCAAGGATTAACAACCCAGTTTTTGAGTGGCAGAGTCATTTGTGTTAATGTGGTCACAGTGACTCTGACAGAGACATCACCCACAGGCTTCCCACATTTGTTTCAGTTTCTACAGGAAAGATATTTTTATTTTACTCTTTACATCAAAATGCTGGCAAGTGGCCACCTTGTAAAAAATCATGGAAGTGTTACCTTCACAGTCTCCTAATGTGTCGTGTGGAAAGTGGTTTTGATTGCAATAGAGAGTACCTTCAGTGTGACAAGTTCTGTGGCACCTTTCAGGGAGACTGGGAGGGTTTTATAAGGGCCACAGCCTTACATGGGTGGAGAGGTTAGTAGAGGCACTGGATGAAGGACTAAGGCAGGGACCAGTGAATTGGTGATTAGGAACAAGCTGGAGAGCCAGGATCCCTTGTAGAACATTTAAGCCGAACCACTCAAGCCGTGGATTTCAAAATGAGGTCATATCATAATGAATTGTTTTCAATGACCTGTCAGTTGTTACTACTGTTCTTGCCCTTGATGGAGGCTTACTATTCACAGACTCCAAATCACAGGAGACACCGTGGGACAGCCCTGGATGTCATGTGTGCTCGAACCAGAAATGAACAGCATTTTTGTCATATCTGGCGTGCAGTTGCTTCTTTCTTATTTTTCTAAGTGGAGTGTTTCCAAGATCAGGGTTCATTTTGCGAAACATAGCGTTGCCATGATGTGAAAACCACAAATGAACATGTTTCTCCCATCCATTCTGTTTTTCAGAGAGTGAGACTTCGCCATGGAGACTCTGGGACATTTAGGTTCTCTCTAGGAACTACAAAGTTGAAGGAAAGCAAATTTTCAAAAGGAAGTTGTCTTGAAAATATGTTTACAACTGACTGATGCTATTGACGGCTTTTTATTGTTTTATTTTTAAATAATAAAACACTTTAAGAAGATTATATTTATGGTAAAAGGAAACTGGACTAACAATGAGGCCAAAGACTTTTCCTGCCACGACTTATTCTGGAAATAGCCGACAGCGACTGCAGGAGATCCGCGAGGGGCTGAAGCAGCCGCCCAAGCCTTCCACTCAGGGGTTGCCCGTGGGACCAAACAGTGATGCTTCCCTGGGGAGCAAGGATGCCGCCAGGCAGCAGCAGAGAGCCACCCCGAAGTTTGGACCTTATCAGAAAGCTCTGCGGGAAATCAGATACTCCTTGTTGCCTTTTGCTAACGAATCCGGCACCTCCACAGCGGCGGAAGTTAACCGGCAGATGCTGCAGGAGCTGGTGAATGCAGGGTGTGACCAGGTGGGTGCAGAGCTGGTGACTGCTCATCCGGGGGTTTGTGCGTGTGCCCTTGAACTGCTCCGTTCCTTCTGCCTAAAACATCTTTTCTAGCTGCCTTTCCTTTTCAGGCAAGATCCAGAAGTTTCTGGGCTCTCCTGAAGTCTCCCTCCCCCATTCTATTCTTGTGCAGATGAGAAGGGCTTTCACACTTCACCCTTTCTTTGGGATTTATTTGGGGTTGTTCTGAGGCAGGCTTTGTCTTGTCTTTGGCTTGTGTATTTTTTATGTAGTTAAGGGGAGGTTTGATTGACATGCATTGGCAATTCTCTGACGCTGTTTCTCTCTCTCTTTTTTTTTAAGATTTATTTATTTATTTGAAAGAGTTACACAGAGAGAGAGAGAGGACTTCCATCAGATGGTTCATTCCGCAACTGGCCGCAATGGCCGGAACTGTGCCGATCCGAAGCCAGGGGCCAGGAGCTTCCTCCGGGTCTCCCACATGGGTGCAGGGGCCCAAGGACTTGGGCCATGTTCCACTGCTTTCCCAGGCCACAGCAGAGAGCCAGATCATTCACGGAGCAGATGGGTCTTGAACTGGCGCCCATGTGGGATACTGGCGCTTCTGGCCAGGGTGTTAACCCACTGCACCACAGTGCTGGCCCCTGTTTTCTCTTGTTTTCAAAAAAATTGTGTATGTTGTTCCAGGAGATGTAATTACATTCATGAGATGAGAAAGAAAAAGCCGAAGGAGCCATGGAAATATGGTCTGATTTCCCTGTTGCTTAGGAATAAAGGGGTACATTAGGGGAAGTGGCACCAATAATGTATAAATACACAATTTATAACTCTACATTTGTACCCCTTAGCAATTCACATAGCTGAAAAGAATCCAGATTAAGGGACTAGGCTCTCTAAAGTGGAGCTAAAATGTAATTGTGTTATGAAATGACTTAGGAAAGCCAGTTCCATCTCTCATCTCAGAACTCACAGTTGTATGAAAGGGAAGTAAGCCAAGTTTTTCTGTTGTCTTAGAAAATCAGCAAGAGTCTGTGCTCAGAGCTCTTCAGGATGGGGTGAGCACATTCAGTTCCTCAGAAGGAAGCTGGCATCGCAGTCCTGGGAAAAGGCTGGCACTGTCATCTCTTATTTCCAAAACAAAGCCCAGGCCTCCTATTGTAGTTTCTCATCATAGCATCTCACTGGGGATTGATGTGTTTGTGAAACGCATCCTTGCTCTTTTGCAGGGGGCTTCTTTGGCCCTGTGAGCTGTGCCAGGATTCACTTGCGAGTGTTGTTAGTTGGAGTTGCTTTTCTCAGGCACAGGCTGCAGACAGTGCTGGCTGCGAGACCACGTGCCACCTCCTGGCAGGACAGGTGTTAAGAGTAGGGAAGGAGCAGGCCTGGGAGACCCCGGATGTTCAGGCCAATGGCAAAGCTTTAAATCTTCTGTAAATTACTTGCTGACCAAAGAGGCCATTGAGCCCCATGCCCTTGGCGTTTGTGTTTCAGCCGTGAGGAAGAGGAACAAGTTGAGCAAATAGTCCACGGTGATGTTGGTGGCATCTTAGTAGGGTCAAATCCATCAGCGATAATTACCGCCCATGAAATAATGAAGCCTTGCTGAGCCCCGTCAACATTTCACGTGTGTTACTTGGCAGCACAGAGAGCTCCATGTACCACAGTTATGCTTCGGAAGTGACTCTGTCTTTTGTGTGGAGTGCTGCTTTGTCGCCTACAACAGCTGCGCCTCCTTCCTTCCCTCCAACTCTGGCTGCTTCTGCCCTGGATAAAAGGTGCATTTGCTTTCAGAAATTTCCCACAGGAAAGTCATTGTGAGAGAGAGCAAAGATCAGCTGTGCCGCTAGAGCTGCACATGTCTGGATAAAGCAGGTTATTAGGTGCCAGGATAATGGGGGAAGAGAATCCTAGCCTAGCATCTTTCCCCTTTGTCTCCTATTGTGTTGCCTTTTAACTGAGTTGCAGTTTTGTTCTCCTGTACTTTGAGCTTCGGTGCTATCTTTAACGCCGGTTTTCATCAGAATGGCCGTACAGGGTCTTAGATACATGCATTTTATGCAGTTTTATTGATTGCATGTATACACACGTGCATTTATTTCATTTGATTCAGACCAAGACTTATTAAATGTCTATTTGATTTGAGTGTTTGTAAACATCTTTCTCTTCAGATATTTCCTTAAAGTAAAACTTACATTTAAAACAGGTATGGGTCTCCTCCGCCTGTGGTGCCAGCACACCGGGTTCTAGTCCCAGTCGGGGGCGCCAGATTCTGTCCCGGTTGCCCCTCTTCCAGGCCAGCTCTCTACTGTGGCCCAGGAGTGCAGTGGGAGATGGCCCAAGTGCTTGGGCCCTGCACCCGCATGGGAGACCAGGAGAAGCACCTGGCTCCTGGCTTCAGATCAGCGTGGTGCACCAGCTGCAGCGGCCATTGGAGGGTGAACCAATGGAAAAGGAAGACCTTTCTCTCTGTCTCTCACTCTCTCTCACTGTCCACTCTGCCTGTCAAACAAAACAAAACAAAACAAAACAAAAAAAAAAACAAAAAACAGGTATGGGGGTGGGCGTTTGGTCCAGTGGGTTAAGATACCAGTTAGGATGCCTACATCCTATATCAGAATGCCTGAGTTTGATTCCTTGCTTTGGCTCCTCACTCCAGCTTCCTGCTAATGCAGACCCTGGGGAGCAGTGGTGATGGCTCAAGTAATTGGGTTCCTGCCACCCACATATGTGAGATTTGAATTGAGTTCTGGCCCAGCCTGTACTAGCAGCAGAGAGGAACTTTGTGTCTCTCTGAAATAATTTTTGTTTCATTTTAAAAGTACATGATACCGGCCGGTGCTGCGGCTCACTAGGCTAATCCTCTGCCTGCGGCGCCAGCACACCGGGTTCTAGTCCTGGTTGGGGCACCAGATTCTGTCCTGGTTGCCCCTCTTCCAGTCCAGCTCTCTGCTGTGGCCCGGGAGTGCAGTGGAGGATGGCCCAGGTCCTTGGGCCCTGTACCTGCATGAGAGACCAGGAGGAAGCACCTGGCTCCTGGCTTTGGATCAGCGCGGCCATTGGGGGGGAACCAATGGAAAAGGAAGACCTTTCTCTCTGTCTCTCTCTCACTGTCCACTCTGCCTGTCAAATAAATAAATAAATAAATAAAATAAAAGTACATGATACCTAAGCATACTGCTCAGTGAATTTTCAAGTATCAAGCATAACCATGTAACTAGCATATTCAGGAATATATATATTTTTTTTTGACAGGGAGAGTGGACAGTGAGAGAGAGAGACAGAGAGAAAGGTCTTCCTTTGCCGTTGGTTCACCCTCCAATGGCCGCCGCGGTCGGTGCGCTGCGGCTGGCGCATCGCACTGATCCGAAGCCAGGAGCCAGGTGCTTCTCCTGGTCTCCCATGGGGTGCAGGGCCCAAGTACTGGGGCCATCCTCCACTGCACTCCCGGGCCACAGCAGAGAGCTGGCCTGGAAGAGGGGCAACCGGGACAGAATCCGGCGCCCCGACCGGGACTAGAACCCGGTGTGCCAGTGCCGCAAGGCGGAGGATTAGCCTAGTGAGCTGTGGCGCCGGCCAGGAATATTTTTAATTAAAATATTTAAAATGAAAATTTCTGGAGGTAGTAAAAGACTTGAGAAGTTTTTCTTTGTAACAATATAATCTGTATGTCAAATGATATAATCATGAAATCTTTTCCACATCAATTACTGAAGGCATAGGAGATTTTTCTGTTTGGAAGAAAGAAACTAGCCAATAGGTTAGTACTCCATAGGAAGGAACTGTTCTTTAAATACAGGCTTAAGGAGTTGGAAAAACAAGAAGTGCTTTTGGTTCTGAGCGTATTTTGGAGCTTTAGATATTTACTGGCATAAGTAACCATTTAAATTTAGCTTTTATCTCTTATAAAAATTTTAGTTCCACTATTTATTTTAATCCTCATGGTTTCAGATGACCGTATTACCATGCTTGCCTGCCCCTTTTTCCTGACAATTTTAGAAATCGCAGCCCTGAACTTGCAGTGATGTTGAGAACTGTGATGTTTCTCTGTGCCAGGCTGTGGCTTCATTCCACGCCGAGCTGCGGTGGGCTGACAGGTGGAGTGCTTCTGTGATGGTTGTAGGGCTGCCGCCAGGCTCACTGCACTCAGAGTGCAAGGTGTCTGGGGTCCCACTCACTGGCCCCCAGTAGGGAGGTGCATGGCTGCTGGGCCCCCTAGGAAGGTGATGTCCTGAATCATGTTACGTCTCCAGAGGAGGCCTTGGGTGAGTGGTTTCTGTAAGATGTGAGCCATCAAGATGTTATCAGATGTCTGGGTCCAGGTTGTTTGTAGTGATACAAAAAAGAATTTGAGGACGAGACCAAGTAAAGGTCAGCAGAGGAACATGATCTAGGTACATGCAAAGCAAAAGTGCATGGCTGGAGTGTGGCTAGGTAGAAGGCTAAGCCTCTGCCTGTGGCGCCAGTTTGCATCCCGGCTGCTCTTCCAGTCCAGCTCTCTGCTGTGGCCTGGAAAAGCAGTGGAAGATGGCCCAAGTCCTTGGGCTCCTGCATCTGTGTGTGAAACCCAGAAGAAGCTCCTGGCTCCTGGCTTCGGATTGGCGCAGCTCTGGCCATTGCAGGCATTTGGGGAGTGAACCAGTGGATGGAAGACCTCTCTCTCGGTCTCTACCTCTCTCTCTGTAACTCTGCTTCTCAGATAAAATGAATAAATCTTAAAAAAAATATACACACTCAAGAGATGCTGTGGGCATGTTCCAGAGAGAGCTGTACACAGTGGGGTTTGAGGTCATCTGCTTGTATGATCTGAAGGTTTAGGCAGTGGTGCCTGGAGTGGGGTTTAATAGGATATTCATAGAGGGTGGGGTTTGAGCACCACTCGTTTCCTTGCCCTGTTGTTGAAGTTTCAGAAGTGTCATGGCATCAGGCGCACGTTAGAAGTGTCAGCCGTGGTGATTTTATTATAATGATATTGAAGTCAGCTGAAGTTCGTCATGGCAGTGCAGTTGGCAGCTTTGTTGGTGATTTTTGGCCAAGTGTGGTTTTGCAGAAGCTACCCTTTTCGGCAGCACAGAGAGGGTGTATCTGGGGGTGGGTGGGTGTTTGGTGGGAGCAGATAGCGCTGCAGAGAGGGGCTGGTGACCCCGGCACCTCCTTGCCTATGTCACTTAGAGCTCTGTGTTGCCACTTCCTCTGAGAAATTGGCATATGCTTTTTCTCTCTGGGCAACCTTGGCTGTGCTGCTGAGGGGCCCAGATAAACAGACCGAACCTGTTACAGCATAAGAACAGCCGATGGTCAGACTGTGCCTTCACAGTCAGACTTCTGAAAATGCGTGGCCACAGCACCCAGTGACCCGGCATTCTGAAAAACAGAGCGAATGCTTTGCATTCTCAGGCCAAAAAGCAGGGCAAGAGCAAGTTCTCCACCCATCAGGCACGTTGCTTGCATGGCACTGCCGAGGAGGTGAGGCCCCTGAGGCAGTCGGGTCTCACCCAGGAGTGACAGCTGAAGTTTCCAGAATCCTGAGCAGGCGGCACCCGCATCTCCTCAGAACCGGCCAGCGTTCGAGATGGATTCAAGTTGATGTCCCAGCTGAGGCCTGGGGGAGGCAGTCGAGCACTACCCGATCTGAGCTCCCACCACCAGCCTGCACGCATGGCGCTGGTTAGAACCTCCTGTTGGGGACTTCGGGGTGGCAGGCCTGGGGAAGGGGTTCAGGATGCCCTGGCAGCGGTCTGGTGGAGTTCTGCCTTCGCTTTGCATATCTGTTGCTAGTCTCACTGCTGAAGGACTTGCTGCCACTCTAAGTTCTGCTTCCATCCTTGTGGGTTTCTTTGTGCTTCATCCTGTTTCCCTCCGGTCCATCCCCCTTCCTCTCATTTCCTGGGCACAGTGGTCAGCCCTTCCCGGCTCCCCTGTGCCCCCTGCACAGCCTCCCGCTTACAGCTCCTGCTGCAGCTTCTCTCGGGCACACATTCTGCTTGCAGGTGAGCCTCTCCCTGCATCTCGAGCCTTCCCCACTCATGGCGGGACTCTTGGTTTTGTTGGTAGGTAATACTGCCTCCTGTCTTCCCCTGGCTGGATTCATGGTTCGACTCAAGTGGACTTTCCACCTGTGAATGTGCTGTTTCTATTGGACTTTATTTCCCTCTCCTGGGGCACTTGACTCATCCAGGCCCTGGGTGGGCGGACAGCTGTCTTAGCTTCCGTGTTTCCTGGGGCTCTGCTGGAGGCTGGCTGGAGGCTGGCTCCTGGGACTCCCCTGCCGTTTGTGCAGTGCAGGGCAGGGCTTCAGTTAACATTTGCTGAAGTGGGTTTGATCCCTGTCCCAGCGCAGACAGTGCCCTCACCTCAGTCCAGAGACTGGGGCATAGAGGCCAGAGAGAAAGGCAGCTTCTTCCTTCTGCGAGAGAAAGGCCTAGAGGAAGATTCTCACTGATCTACTGTTCCGTTGCCTGGGGCACAGGACCCTAACTCTGTATCCTTTCACTGTTATAAGGGTATTTTGCCAGTGAAGGTTCCTTTCTCACTTGCCTTGAAAGAAACCACTCTTAGCTGTGGGGAACACTTGTGCTGCCCTGCAATATTAATGAGAAGGAAGAAAGAAACACTTCAGCTTAGGAATGTCGGTAATGGCACAGGAAGTTGTTACACAATGGCCTTTGGGTGTAGCAGTTCCTTGCCTTTCCCTCCTCCCACTTTTTTTTTTTTTAAATACTTTTGAATTAAATTTTAGCCCTGCCAAAAGGTAAACTATATACCTTTTTTTTTTTTTTTTTTTTGACAGGCAGAGTTAGACAGTATGAGAAAGACAGAGAGAAAGGTCGTCCTTCCATTGGTTCACCCCCTCAAATGGTCACTATGGCTGGCGCGCTGCGCCGATCCGAAACCAAGAGCCAGGTGCTTCCTCCTGGTCTCCCATGAGGGTGCAGGGCCCAAGCACTTGGGCCATCCTCCACTGCCTTCCTGGGCCACAGCAGAGAGCTGGACTGGAAGAGGAGCAACCAGGACAGAATCAGGCGCCCCAGGCGGAACTAGAATCTGGGGTGCCAGCGCCGCAAGGCGGAGGATTAGCCAAGTGAGCCGCGGCGCCGGCCAACTATATACCTTTTTAAAGATGATGTTTAAAATTACTTTGACAAGATACAGGGAAATCTTACACAAACACACAAAACCCAGCCCTGCAGTCTCTTTCTTACTTATTAAAGTATGTTCGTTCTCTTAAGTTTGGAAAATCTAGAAAAGTATAAAAAGAAAATACAAATTATCCCTAATTATTCTTTTTTTAAATTTTGTTTTCATTTTATTTGAAAAAGAGAGATATGGAGAGACAGAAAGATTACCATCCACTGATTTACTCCCCAAATGGCTGCAACAGCCAGAGCTGCTCCAGGCAGAAGCCAGGAACCCAGAACTCCATTTGGGTCTCCTACATGGGTGGCAGCGGCCCATATATCTGATGCCTCCTAAAAGCTTCAGCAGGAAGCCATGTCAGAGGTGATTAACAGGAACTCAAACCGGGCACTCCAATTTGGGATCTAGGTGTACCAAGCAGTGACTTAGAGGCAGATGTTTGGCCATCTTCTGCTGCTTTCCCAGGCCATAGCAGAGAGCCGGATCCGAAGTGGAGCAGCCGGGTCTTGAACCTGCGCCCATATGGGATGCCGGCACTGCAGGCAGCAGCTTTACCCTCTACGCCTCAGTGCTGGCCCCACCATTATATACTGATATGCACAGCATGCACACATATCTTGTGACACACGGGGGGCGTACGGGATATGCTGAGTTGTGTCCGGCTCTCCCCCATCACCCTCGGGCACGCTGACTCCCCTCATCTTGCTCAGCCCCCTCAGTTCTCTCCTGGAGCACCTCTGCACCTGTCCTCCGCTCTCCCTTCCCTCAGGCTTGCAGTGTCTCCTGACTGCCCCTCCTGCCCCTTCTCCCCAGCCTTTCCTGCGGAGTCAAAAAGGGAAGGTTCTGTCATTTCCTTTCTGGAAACCTCTCCCACTGCTCTGGAGCCAGAGGGCAGGATTCGCCCCAGGCCTCCAGTCCTGCTCTCCCCTGCCGGATCCTCTGCTGCTTCTCAGGCCTCCCGGCACCCGCCCACAGTGCTGAATAACGCCCACTCCCTGAAGACTCATGTCTGTGACGCAGAAAAGCCTTCTCCACCTCCCCAGTGTAAGTTGGATCCCTCCGCTCTCACCTCACCATGATTTCTCCTCATAGCCTTCCCCAGAACTTGTTCCTAAGTACTTAGTTGCCGATTTTGTTGATTGTCCACCTCCTCCTGTAGATCTGAATCAAACCCTGTGAAGCATGCGCTGTAGGCACCACCTTCCAGGGCCCAGAACTGTGCAAGCTCTGGAAGACATCTGCCCAACAATGAACAGACACACATTTCATCATAAACACTTTAATTCTTAATTCCATTAAATGCGTTTTTAAAAGCATGATTTTCAACATCTGCATTGTATTCCATTGTTCAAATGGATGTTTCATAAATTATTGTAAAGAATTAATAAGGCATTATGGCAAAGCAGATTAAGCCATGGCCTGCATTGCCAGCACCCCATATGAGTGCCCATTTGAGTCCTGACTGCTCTACTTCTGATCCTGCTCTCTGCTAATGGCTTGGAAAAGCAGAGGAAGATTGTTCAAGTACTTGGAGTTCAGGTTCCTGGCTGCTGCCTGGCCTAGGTCTAGCCATTGCGGCCACCTGGGGAGTAAACCAGCAGATGAAAGGTTTCTTGTTTGCTCTCTCCCTCCCCCCTCTGTAACTCTACCTTTCAAATCTTTAATTAATAAAAGAATAATGGGGGCCATGCTGTGACGCAGTGGGTTAAAACCCCAGCCTGCAGCGCCAGCATCCCATATGGGCGCCGGTTCGAGCCCCGGCTGCTCCACTTGTGATCTAGCTCTCTGCGATGGCCTGGGGAAGCAGTAGAGGATGGCCCAAGTCCTTGGGCCCCTGTATCCGTATGGGAGATCTGGAAGAAGCTCCTGGCTCCTGGCTTTGGATCGGATCAGCTCTGGCCCTTGCGGTCATTTGGGGAGTGCACCAGCAGAATGGAAGACCTCTCTCTCTCTGGCTCTGCCACCCTTTGTAACTCTGTCTTTAAAATAAATAAAATAGTTCTATAAAAAAAAGAATAATGAACATCCTTCTACATAAATCATTATGAATATTCCTGATTTCCTTAAAATAAATTTTGGAAGTGAACTTAGTAGGATAAATAGTAAGAGCATAGTCCTTTTATTTATTTTAAAGATTTATTTGTTTGTTTGTTTTGAAAGGCAGAGTTAGAGAGAGGCAGAGACAGAGAGAGGTCTTCCGTCGCTGGTTCACTCCCCAATTGGCTACAACAGCTGGGGCTGTGCGGATCCGAAGCCAGGAGCCAGGTGCTTCTTCTGGGTATCCCACACAGGTGCAGGGGCCCAAGGATTTTTGGACCATCTTCTGCTTTCCTAGGCCATAGCAGGGCGCTGGATTGGAAGTGGAGCAGCTGGGACTCGGAACTGGTGTCGGATTGCAGGCAGTGGCTTTACCCACTACGCCGTAGCACCAGCCCTTAGTCTTTATTTGTATGGCCAAATTGCTTTTTAAAGGCAGCAGGTTTTTTGTTTTTGTTTTTTAAGATTTATTTATTTGAGAGGCACAGTTAGAGAGAGGCAGAGGCAGAGACAGAGAGCTCTGCCATCTGCTGGTTCACTCACCAAATGGCTGCCAACAGCCAGAGCTGGGCTCATCTGAAGCCAAGAGCCAGGTGCTACTTTCAGGTCTCCCACATGGGTACAGGGGCCTGAGGACTTGAGCCATATGCTGCTTTCCCAGGCCATAGCAGAGAGCGGGATCGGAAGTAGAGCAGCCGGGACTTGAACCAGCACCCATGTGGGATATTGGCACTGCAGGTGGCAGCTTTACCTGCTGTGCCACAGTGCTGGCCCCCTTTATTTTTATTTGAGAGGCAGAGAGAGAATCAGGCAGGCAGACAGAGCTCCCATCTGTTGGTCAACTCCTCATATGCCTGCAGTGGCCAAGGCCAAAGCTAGGAGCCAAGAATCCAAGTCTCCCATGTGGTGGCAGGAACCTGAGTATTCCAGGCTCTACATGAGTAGGAAGGTGTTGTCAGGGGACAGAGGTGGGTATTAAATGTAGCCACTCTAACATGCAACTCAGGCATCTTAGCTCCCACGCCAAACACCTGCTCCCCAACTTGGTTTTCAATCATTGTTAAACTGTTGTCACCAGCAATGAATAGTAACTGTGACTACTACTGACTGAATTGAAGAATACTACTACTACTAAAACCAGCAGAAACTGTCAACTTGGTGATTTGTTTCTTAGTTTTAGCAATGGATATGTATGGTAATGAGAAGAAAGTGGTGCTGGCATGGCAGCTGACATATAGAGTACCCCAAAAATATAATGTATATGAGCGAAATTGACATTTTGAGATTTGATTATGGTCTATAACCCTGTCTGTATTTCTGCAGAGTAGTGGTCTTTCTACTTGTTGAATTCTTCATTTAGTGGGGGGTTGAACCTCTTAATTATAGAATAGTTGCAGGTTTACTGAGGTGTGTGTCCCCCAACCCTCAGAGAGCAGGGATCCTGGCCTCCACACTGTCCTCAAGTGCAGAACAGCCTGCTGTGACACGGGAGGGGCTGGAGATTCCAGCAGCACTTACTTAGCGCCCACTTTGTCAGCACACGGAACAGACCTGTGGCCTTTGTTTGCTATCGAGTGGGGGTCTGGTCCCAGGTTGTAGCCAGCACATCCCAGGTTAAGAATCACCACTTCCTGGCACCCCAGCTTTCCTTGACTTGACAGATAGGGTCCAGTCCTGGGAGGGTGCCCTGAGATCTGAGTCTTGGGTTTGCTTCCCTTTAAAATGTGTCTGTCTTTGTCAAACCGTTTATGGATGTAGAGAGAAGGGGAAAAACCAACAAGGAAGTTGAATTTTTAAAATGTCATGTAACAATCATCTCTTTTAGAACTATTTTAAATAGGGTTATTATGAGTTTCAAACACACCAAGAAATAAAAAACCACATCCATTATCATAGTCACGACCCAGCTTCTCCTTATGTTACTATTAAAATTCAGTTACCAGAAGTTCATAGTTCCCAAGTTAAAAGCTAATGCATTTACCATGCACTTTTTTATATTAGGGTTTATCCATCTTATATATCTTTATTTTCCTAGTAGAGTATTTAAAAGGGAAATATTTTTCCTAATTATGTTTTTCCAATTTCTAGCTTTATATTATTGACTTATTTATTAGTGGAACAATTTGAACTTTTACAGTGTTCTTTTTAAATTTTTTTTTTCATTTTATTTGAAAAATAGAGAGAGGTAGAGACAGAGAGAGGTTCCATCTCCTTGTTCATGCCCCAAATACCCACAACAGACATGGATGGGCCAAGCCAAAGAAGGAGCCTAGAACTCAATCCAGGTCTTCTACGTGGGTGTCAGGGACCCAAGTACTTGAGCCATCACCTGCTGTCTTCCTATTAGCAGGAAGCTGGATTGGAGGTTGAGTATCTAGGACTCAAACCAGGTTCTCCAGTATGGGATTCAGGCATACTAAGGGACAACTGAACCACTGTGCCAAATGCCCACTCCTACAAGTGCTCTTAACGTCTTTCCAGTATAGTGAGAAATGATAGGAAATTTCTCTTCCCATTGTACCATTGCCCCACCCCCTACCATTTAAATAGTAGATGGCTGGTCAGTCAGCCCTTGTATCCCCACGTGCAGACTTTTTTCTTGTCATCGTTTCCTGAAAAATACAGTCTAACAGCTATATATATTCGCATTTACTTGGTATTCGGAAATCTAGAGATGATTTAAAGTGTACAGGAGGATGTGTGTGCAGTTACTCATGTTGTTACTCATGTGTGTGCAGTTACTTATGTTGCATAAGACACCTGAGCCACTGTAGGTTTTGGTGTCTGTGAGGGGTCCTGGAGTCCTCCCACACAGTGACTGAGCTTGCTGGTTGTGCCTTTGAAAGGTGAATTAATCTGCTTGTAAGAGCCCCAGCTACAGAGGCTTGCTACCCATAGGCAGAATAAAAGGAATGGCCAGAGGTTGGCTGAATATGTGGTGTGGGGTCCCACAGTGTCACCAAGAACCCAGATACCTTCTCTCTTTCTGCTCTGCCTTCTGTAACAAGTGGCTTCCGAGTTCACATACACCAGGTGGCAGCTGTGGCCAGTGTTCCAGGTGAGAAGCAGGGGGAAGGCAGCACAAACAGCTTCCTCTGCACCTCACTGGCCAGTCCTGGTCACTCGGTCACTGAGAGGTGAAGCAGCCTCACACATGAGTCCTGTTAGCTAGGCACGTGGCCACCCCTAACAATATGGGGCTCTGTTGGGCTGGATCATGGTTAAGAAACTACAGCAGAGAAAAGTACCACCCTGGCTGTGGCACCGCGGCAAAGGACTTAGCTTATGAGGCTCCAGGCCCCTCATTTGGACAGTCAGGGCGACAATTACTCCATCTTGTGAGGTGTATCCTGCAGACCAGAAGGAATCTGGAGAATGACCAGCGCATGATTGGGATGCAGTAATCCTGCCTTGTGTCATCAAGTGAGGTAGCTGGAGAGCCAGGTTCAGGACATGCTGGCGTCTTTTGCTTGTTAAGATTGTCCTCTTACCAGTCTTGGTGCCGCCGATTCCCTCTCCCACAGAGTTCACATGGAGAGGATTTGCTTACACTCTTGGAATCTTTGTGCCTTGTGGTTCTGATATATACATGGCTAGTTGTGACATTAGAAGAATTCTCGATGGGATCTTTGGTAGAATTATGTGATAGGAAGAAAGGTAGTTTTTATGCACAGGTAAATGATTAGCAGTGATGAATTTCCCCAGCCTGCAAGTCAACAATATAGATTTGAGGCAACTCCATCTGGTTTAGGGCAACTTGTGTTCAGCAGAAAGCCATTGTAAAGCCAGTGCCATTTGACATGTAGGTGCCCCAGAATGTGGCCAGCAGAGTGGAACAAATGGGACCCTATGCCAGCTGTCACACTGAGGTGAGACTTGAGGATGTTGCACGTGTGTGTCTGTCACCTTCCCTTCCTACCTGCTTGCGGGATGGCATCACTCTGCTCTCGTATTTTAGGCTGGAACTGAGAGGAAGAAGCCCCAGCCTGCCACCAAGCTGTGTGACTTGTGCTCAATGGGCTTTCTTCATGCCGCTGCCCCACCTGGCACATGCTCCCTCAGCCTGCTATAATCCACCCATGCCACCCCCATGCCCACCATCCACCCCTGTGGCCACCTCCTGCAGGCTGAGCACTCCTTTTTCTGAATTCCTGTTTGTGTCAGTACCATCCGAGGAACCATGGGAAGTCTGCATGGGGCCTTAAGCTGATCTGACCCAACCAGCTCTTTTCCCAGTTGTATTAACAGAGACCTATAGAGAGGTGGTGTGGTCAGTTTTAGACTCTACAGCAAGTGAGAGGCAGAGCAAGGGGTAGAAACCTCTCAGTTTTACTGAAAAGACCTGAAAGAGAAAAACAACTGTCTCCTCCCATAAAAAGATGTTTTCAGACACTAAAAATTCAACCCATCTATCCACTATCCAAATATAATCTGTTATTTAGAATTTTTACGTGTGAAATGACTCTAGGAGTCATGTAATTGTTTCATGCAAATTAGTTTTGCCTAGAGGTTAAGTAACAACCTACATCACCCTGTGGCAAATGGCTGGCAGAAGCAAAAGTAAACTCAAGATGTGTTTTCAGCCTTACTGGCTCAAGAGAAGAGTTTAGGGGTGTGTGTCTCATCAGGGTGCCTGGGTGTGAGTCCCAGCCATATTTCCGGTCAAGCTTCCGTTTAATGGGCATCCAGGAGGGTGCCTGGGTCTGCTGATTTGGCCTGACCCAGCCCTTGTTGTTGCAAGTGAACCATTGGGTGTTCGGCACAATGGTTAATGCACCACTTAGAAACCCACATCCCATATCAGAGTGCCTGGGACTGATTGCCACCTCTGCTTCTGATCCTGCTGCCTGCTGGTGTGAACTCAGAGCAGTAATGGATGATGATGGCTCAAGTGTTTGAGTCCCTGCTACCTACATGGGAAGACCAGATGTAGTTCCAGGCTCCAGTCTTCCACGTGGTCTTGCCCTGGCTGTTGCAGGCAAATGGGAAGTGAACCAATGGATGGAACATCCTTTCTCTCTCTTTCTCTCTCTCTCTGTCTCTCTGTGTATTTCTCTGCCTTTCAAATAAATAATTTTTAAAAAATTTAGAATAAATTTCAATGGATTTTCAAAGCTTGAAAGAGAGTATGGTCTTCTGACCAGTGAAATTAAGTTGGAAAAAAAATCATCAGAAGTCCTAAATACCTGAATATTTAAGAACTTCTAAGCAAATCATAAGTCAAAGGAGAAATCATAGGGCTGGTGCTGTGGCACAGCGGGTAAAGCTGCCACCTGCAGTGCCAGCATCCCATAGGGGCACCTGTCCTGGCTGCTCCACTTCAGATCCAGCTCTCTGCTATGGCCTGGGAAAGCAGTAGAAGATGGTCCAAGTCCTTGGGACTCTACACCCACATGGGAGACCTGGAAGAAATTCCAGGCTCCTGGCTTCAGATCTGCCCAATTCTGGACATTGCGGCCATTTGGGAAGTGAACCAGCAGATGGGAGATTTGACTCTCTCTCTATCAAAATTTTATTTATAAATAAATAAAATCTTAAAATAAATAAGTAAATCTTAAAAAGGAGATAAGATTTATAAACCTCCAACTGAACTTTATAAAATAGATGGAGAAAAGAAAGGAAAAATATAAAAGCATCACAGAGAAACATGACCAATTTCAGAGTGAATGAAGGAAAACCGTTTGAATCCCAGTAATTACAAGGGAATATATTAAGAATAAATTTGTTATCCAGTATGACCAGTTGGAGAAAATGGGCAGATTTGCTGAAAGACAAAAACTACCAAAACTGAAACAGGAAGAAATAGAAAAATCTGGATAGCTCAGTCTCTACTTAAGAAATGAAATTTGTAATTAAAATTCTCCTGCAAAGAAAAGTTCGGGCTCAGATAGCTTCATTCTTTTGAATGATTAAGGGGAAAATAATAGTAATCCTTGCCAGAGTCTGTCAGAAAATAAAGGAGGGAAGAGTTCTAGCTAATCCATGAGACCAGCGCTGCTCTGGAATCGAGACTTGACAAAGCCACTGTGAGAAGAGAAAAACTGCAGGCCAGTATTTCAATCTTTTATAAGTGCAAACATTCTTAACAAAATATTAGCAAAGACAATACATCAGCACCAAAAGGGATTTATCCAGGCTTATTAGGAAATCCACATAATCCACCAATGTCAACAATAGAGGAAAATCATTTCATCATCTCAGTAGAAACAGAGGTACAGGGCACAAAATCCTGCAGCCACTCAATGAAAACACCAAACTAGAAATAGAACAAAACTTTTTGAACCTGCTATAGGGCATCTGGGTAAAACTCTCCGATCACATGAACTGTTAATGGTGAGAAGCTGAATACTCCACCTCCAAGGTTGGTAGTAAGGCAGGAATGCCCAGTTGGAGCAGTAGGAAAGAAGTAGGGCTGTCTTTTTTTTTTTTGCATTTGACATGAAATCTATAAAACACTAATAATTTCCTATGATAATCGAGCACAGTCACATGATATAAGGTAAAGATGCAAAAATCAATAGTTTTTCTATAAACTAGCAATGAACACTTTGAAATTTTAAATGTGATTGCATCTATAAAAGCATTCAGATATATGAAATACTTAGGGAAAATTTAACAAAATATGTACAAGATCTATCTAGAAAACTACAGTGCATTGCTGGACAAATCAAAGATCTAAAATAGAGATATGTAATGTTAATGGATCAGACACTACCATAGCAGTTCTCCTCCAGATTTACCTATAGATTGAGCATAATCCCAATAAAATTCAGCAGGCTTTTTTTAATTAAAAAATAAAAGTTTTTTCCACATTCATGTAGCACCGTGGAAAACCTTGCGCCGACAGCTGTACCAGCTGCTTGTGAAGACGAGAGTGTTTTGCCCCCAGTTCTAGAGGCTCACAGTCGAAGGTTGGATGGGCCCAGTGCTTTGGTTTCTGGTGGAGGCGTCCTTGCTGGCAGAGCACATCACCTGACAAGAGACAGGAAGGGTTGCATGTCTCTCTTCACACTGCAGAGGGAGGTCCTTGACTGGATCAGATTATCCGATTGGTGGTATGTGAGTAACAGTGCACCTGTAAGGGCAGGTGTTGTTTTCCCAGGGGTCACAGTAAAAGTAGCACCCAGGGGCCAGGGCTGTGGCGTAGCAGGTAAAGCCACTGCATTCAGTGCCAGCAATCCCATATGAGTGCCGGTTCGAGTCCTGGCTGCTGCACTTCCTGTCCAGCTCTCTGCTATGTCCTGGAAAAACAGTGGAAGATGTCCCAAGTCCTTGGGTCTCTGTACCTGCATGGGAGACCCGGAAGAAGCTCCTGGCTGCTGGATTTGGATCAGCCCAGATCTGGCCATTGCAACAATTTGGGGAGTGAACCAGTGGATGGAAGACCTTTCTCTTTCTGTACCTCTACCTCTCAGATAAATAAATAAAATCTTAAAAAAACAAAACAAAACAAAACAAAAAAAACAGCCACACATCAGTGAGACAGGGTGCTGGGTTATTCTGTGTGGAACATGGCAGCCGCTGCATGTTCCACTGTATCATGCCAGCTGCTGTGCAAGCGCCACGCACTTTGCTGAGGGCACTGCTAATGCTTTGTCACCTCCTGTCACCACTGTGTGCTTCAGATTCCTTAGGCGTCTAGGAGAGAGGCACTTATGATGAAGATGAATTTGTTTTCAGTTTTGTGGTGTTTTCCTTTGGGGGACCTTTTGGATATATTTTTCCTCATGTTCAACAGATGCATGGCCACCGACCCTGGATTTTCCTGATTTTTGTCTTTATTTGTTTAAAGATTTATTTATTGGGGCCGGTGCTATGTCACAGCATGTTAAAACCCTGGCCTGCAGTGCCGGCATCCCATATGCGCACTGGTTCAAATCCCGGCTACTCCACTTCCGATCCAGCTCTCTGCTATGGCCTGGGGAAGCAGTAGAAAATGGTCCAAGTCCTTGAGTCCCTGCATCCACATGAGAGACCTGGAAGAAACTCCTGGCTCCTGGCTTCGGATCAGCTCAACTCCAGCTGTTGCAGCCATTTGTGGAGTGAACCAGTGGATGCAAGACCTCTTTCTCTCTCTCTCTCTCCCTCTCTCCCTCCCTCTCGCCTTCTCGCCCTCTCGCCCTCTCTCTGCAACTCTGCCTGTCAAATAAATGAAATAAATCTTTATTTAAAAAAAAAAAAAAAAGGCAGAGCAACAGAGAGAGGGAGAGACACACAGAGAACTTCCATCTGCTGGTTCACTCCCCAGTTGCCCGCAATAGCCAGGGCTGGGCCAGGCTGAAACCAGAAGCCCAGAATTCCATCAGGGTCTCCCACCTGAGTGGCAGAAACCCAAGGACTTCATCACCTCCAGCTTCTCAGGATATGCATTAGCAGGAAGCTGGAATTGAGATTGGGGCAAAGCCAGGACTCAAACGACTCAAACCCAGATACTTTTTTTTTTTTTTTTTTTTTTAGATTTATGTTATTTATTTGAAAGGCAGAAAGAGAGAGAGAGAGAGAGAGAGAGGTCTTCCATCTGCTGATTCACTCCCCAGATGACTGCAATGGTTGGAGCTTCGCCTATCCAAACCCAGGAGCTTCTTCTGGGTCTCCCACAGGGGTGCAGGGGCTCAAGGACTTGGACCATCTTCTGCTGCTTTCCCAGGCCATAGCAGAGAGCAGGATCAGAAGTGGAGCAGCTGGGACTCTAACCTAAGCTCATGGATGCTGGCACTGCAGGTGGTGGCTTTGCCTGCTACATCACAGTGCTGCCCCCTCCTTTTTTTTTTTTTTTTTTTTTTTTAGAGATTTGTTTATTATTTATTTATTTGAAAGGCAGAGTTACAGAGAGAGAGAGATTTTCCATCTGCTAGCTCACTCCCCAGATGGCCACAACAGCTGGAGCTGAGCCAATCAGGAGCCAGGAGCTTCTTCTGGATCCTCCACACGGTGCAGGGGCCCAAGCATTTGGGCTGTCTTCTGGTTTCTCAGGCCATAGCAGAGAGCTGGATTGGAAGAGGAGCAGCCAGGACATGAACTGGCGCCCACATGGGATGCCAGTGCCATATGTGGATGCTACGCCACAGCACCAACCCTACCCAGGCACTCTTGATATGAGATGTGGGTATACCAAGCAGCGACTTAATTGCTGTGCCACAGTGCCTGCCCCATATTAATTTTTGCTAAGTCCCAGAGTCTTTTTAAAAAGACTTACCTAGGGAAGTTTTAGAAGTTGGGCTTTCATGAAGTTAAAGATATTTGCTTGTCTTAGAAAAGGATGAATCAGTTTTCCTTGGGTTTTCAGGGAGCTAATGTGAGTATGGATTACTGTACTGTCAGCTGTGCGAGCTGTTCTTGAAGATGTATGGATGTTTCTTTCAGAACATCTCAGAAATTGTGTCACAACGTGAAGTCAGGTTTCTGTTTCCTGCCAGAGTCCTGTTCCTTCTTGTGTCTGAAACATGGGACTTCTTCCAGGGTGGGATAGTGGCAGAAAGAACAGCACAGCACTAACCCATCCAGCACAGGAGAGAGCCCTGCCTGCCTGGCTCTCCTGTCTCTTATCTCTGCACAGCCAGGGACTGGGGGGTAGTAGAAAAGTTGACAAATGTATTTCCAACCATTCTTGGCAAAGTACTGTCTGGCTTATTTTACTAGGCAAGGAGAATTGTGCAGTTCTACCTGGAACACCATACCCTTAAAACTGAAAAGAATTCCTAATCAACATTAGATCAATATTAGATACTATTTAATTCTGCATAGGTGGGAACTAGCCCCTGTGTGGGACCCTGTGGTGGGGAGTGCACTGGACCCAATCTGCCCTCTTGAAGTTTGCAGTCAAGGCTGATACACCAGCCATCAGTATGTAGTCAGCACCCCTTTCCAAAATTAACTCAATTATCATAAAACAGACAAGCTCTGAAAATAGTTCAGATCATCCCAGCTGGAGAAAGAATGGTATGTGTTATTTGTGAATTTCTGAGAAAGGAATTTTCATTTGAGTGACTATGTAAACCTAAACCACTCAACAAACATTCTTTAAAAAAAAAAAAAAAAGTATCGTATTACTTCTTTCGTTGGCCCCGTGATGTTTATTTTTATTACTCAAATCAGTCTTTAAGGCCAATGGCGGCAGTGCTGGCTGCGGACACAGATTCCTCCAGTTTGGTGAAGCCAGCCACACATGTTCAGTTGCCAGGCTGTTGTGATGCAGCAATGGGGGCTTGTGTCACCCATCAGGGCCGTGTCCCCGCATCACTTGACCTCTCACACTGTCTGAAGGTGTGTGTGTCACCCTGAGGCCCTCCTGTGTGAGGTTTGCTAATAAATATCATCAAGCCTATGCTTTCCATTCAGAGACACTTGGTGCCTAGCAGGTCCTCAGCAAAGGTGTGCTGTGCTCCTACACAGTGTTTAGCTAAGCCAAACGGTGATGGTAGCAGAGTGGTTTTTTTGGTTTGCTTAACCTGACTGCATCAGTGCTTCCTTTGGGTGGTGGGGTTCAGCATTGGAGTTCTGTTCCGAGTGCTCCTTTGGCCTGCGAGGACAGCCATCCAGCAGTGCTCATTATCTCTGGTTCCTCTCATCTGTGGGATAACAAGAAGGAAGGCCGCTGGCGGCTGGCATGCCCCCCTCCCCCTGGGGGCAGCATGGACATCTTCCCCCACCCCGTCCTGACCTCATAGTGCCTTAGTCTTGTTTCAGTTTTTTTTATATTTAAAAAAAATTGGTTTGAGAAATAGAAAGAGACATGCATAGAAAAAGAGAGATCCTCCCATCTACTGGTTCACTCCTCAAATGCCCACTGCAGTTGGGTCTGGGCCAGGCAGAAACCAGAAGCCCTGGAACTCCATCTGGGTTTACCACACAGATGGCGAGAACCCAAGTACCTGGGCCATCGCCTGCTGCCTCCCAGGATGTACATTAGCAAGAGGTGTTGTTCTTTTTTTTTAGAATAATTTCCTTTTGTTTTCCTACATTATTTGGCATTTCATTCCCACTTCCCTCATTTCATTTTTAAATGATCTATACAAATTTGATTGGAGGACAAGTAAAAGGACATTTCAGAGAGTGAAAAAAAAAGTGAAGATTCCAACGTAAAACAAGGAGGAACGTCAGTAAAACGGAACTCTTTCAGGGCCTTTAAACCAAGGCAGGATTTGTGACCACATACAGCATCTGGGGAATGGCCTTCCAGGTAACTCTGCAGTCACCTTTCCTGCCTGTCTTGCGTCTTGTCTTCAGAAAATTGGACTCTTTCCATGGGCTTTGGAATTAGCAAACACTAAGTTTTAGTTTTAGAAAGTATAATAATTAGTATTCCCCAGGCACATTAGTCACAGTTCAAGAAATGAGAATACTAGGCGTGGAGCCAGGACAACTGTTGAGGTTCATTGGGATGCAGACACAGTTCCTTACTCTGGTGAAGCTGTTTGTCACCCCAGAAAGCAGCTCTACTTCACTGTCACTGCAGCTCATCGTCCTGACTCGGCCAGAGTGGGCAAGCGATGAGAATTTCTAAGACACTGACACAGAATTGTACATAATTATGGGCTACAGTATAATTTGATACATGCATAAAGAGCAAAATAGCATTTCATCTCCTTTAGCATTTATCATTTTTTTGTGTTGGGAATCTTCAAGCTCCTGTTCTTCATAAAGTATATAGTTGTTGTGAACTGGGCATCCTACTGTGCTGTGGAACATAGACCTCTCTGCTCCTGCCTAATTAGATTTTAGTGCCCATTATCCCATCATCTAGCCTCCCTCTATTCCCCATCCTCCTCCTGCCAGCCTCTAGTGACCAGTATTCTCCCTTTCCTAGGCCATAGCAGAGAGCTGGATTGGAAGTGGAGCAGCTGGGACTTGAACCAGCAACCATATGGGATACCAGCACTGCAGGCGGTGGCTTTACTCACTGTGCCACAGCACTGGCCCCCTAAATGAAATCTAACTTTAGTTCTCACATGTGAGAGAATATATGGTATTTGTCTTTCTGCGCCTGGCTTATTGCATCTAACTTAATACCCTCCATTCCCATTCATGTTGCCATAGATGACAGTATTTCACCCTTTTTATAGCTGAATAATATTTCAGTGTGTGTGTATTCCTGTGTACTACATTTTCTTAATGTATTCACTTATAATTGGAAATCATGATGATTCCATATTTTGTTTATTGTTCATTAAGCAATGGAGTGTAGGTATCTCCTTAAAATACTGATTTCCTTTCCTTTGGCTGTATAACCAGTAGTGAAATTGTTGGATCATATGGTAGGTCTAACTTTAGCGTTTTAAAAAAATTATTTATGTATTTGAGAGGCTGCGAGAGAGAGAGAGACATTGATCTCCCATCCACTGGTTCACTCCTCAAATACTAAGAATTTCTGGAACTGGTCCTGGGCTGCAGCTACAAGCTGGGAACTCAATCCAGGTCTCCTGTGTGGGTGGCAGGAACCCCAAATACTTGAGCCGTCACTCAGGGTCTACATTAGCAGGAAGCTGGAGTCAGGTGTCAGGCATTGAACCCAGGCACTTCACTGTGGGATGTGGGCATCCTCACAGGCATCTTAACCAGTAGGCTGAACCCATCTCTTTAGTTTTTAAGGAGCCACTCCATAATGGCTGCACTAATTTACATGCCCACCAACTGTGTTTAAAGTTTCCTTTTACTCCATGAGCTCACTGATTAGTGGAGTTGAGAATTTTTTCATACATTTGTTGGCCATTTGTATGTCTTTTGAGAAATGTCCATTCAGACCATTTGCCAGTGTTTTAATCAGATTATTTTGTCTTGTTTCATTTTGCTGTTTTTGAGTTTATCATATATTCTGGATTTTAATCCTTTGCTGGATGAGTAATTTTCAGATATTTCATCCTATTTAGGTTGTCTCTTCATTCTGTTTGTCATTTCTTTGCTGTGCAGAAGCTTCTTAGTTTTCTCTAATCCCAATTGTCTGTTTTTGCTTTCAGGGTCTTACTCAAAAAAAAGTTCTTGCTTATACTGATGGCTTAAAGTGTTTCCCTTATGTTTTCTTCTAATAGTTTCAGGTCTTCTTTTTAGAATTTCTTGAGGTCTTTGATCCATTTTGAGTTGATTTTTTTCTATGGTGAGAGCTAGAGGCTGTTAATTTCATTTTTTTCTACAGGTGGATATCTAGTTTACCCAGTAGCATTTATTGAAGAGACCGTCCTTTTTCCAATATATGTTTTTGGCACCTTTGTTAAAAAAAAAACATAAAGCAAAAACCAATTGGCAGTAGATGGATGGTTTTATTTCTGGGTTCTCTATTCTGTTCTGTTGGTCTGCGTGTCAGTACCATACTGTTTTGGTTTCTGTAGCTCTGTAGTATGCTTTGAAGTCAGTTATTGTTATACTTCCAACTTTGTTCATTTTTTTTCAAGACTTGTTTGACTATTCAGGCTCTTTTGTAGTTTCATCTGAATTTTAGGACTGATTTTTTTTTAATCTATGAAAAACGCCATTGGCATTTAAATAGAGATTTTTATTGTAAATGAATCTGTAAGTCATTTTGGGGACTATGGACATTTTAACAATATTAATTCTTCCAATCCATGAACATGGGATGTCTTTCCATTTTTTTGTTTCCTCTTCAGTTTCTTTCATCAGTGTTTTGTAATTTTCATTGTAGATCTCTTTCTCTTCCTTAGTTAGATTTATTCCTAGGGGTATTTTTGTTGTTGTTAACTTTTTCAAAAAGTTTTCCCCATCTACTTGAAAGGCAGAGAGAGAGATTCATCTTGCATCCTCTGGTTCACTCCCAAATGTCCACAGTAGGTGGGGGTGGGCCAGTCCAAGGTCAGGAACCCAGAACTGAATACATATCTCCCATATGGGTGGCACTTGAGTTTCTGTCTGCTGCCTGCCCCCTGGGATGCATTAGCAGGAAGCTGGATCAGAAATGCAGTGACTGGGGTTAACATTCCAGTATGGGATGTGGACATCCCAAGCAGTGGTTAAACCTGTCCCACTCTCTGTGGTAGCTACCATGAATGGGATCACTTTTTTTTTTTTTTTTTAATATTCACTTATTTTATTTGAAAAGTCAGAGTTATGGGGTGGGTGGCAGTGGGGAGGAGAGATCGTCCATACTCCTCAAATGGCTGCAACAGCCAGAGCTGGGCCAGGCTGAAGCCAGGAGCCAGGAGCTTCGTCCAGGTCTCCCACGTGGGTGCAGGGGCCTAAGGACTTGGGACATTTTACACTGCTTTCTCAGGTGCATTAGAAGGGAGCTGGATTGGAAGTGGAGCAGCCAGGACTTGAATGGGCACCCACATGGGATGCTGACGCTGCAGATGGTGGCTTTACCTGTTCCACCACAGTGCTGGCTCTGGGATTGCTTTCTTAAATTCTTTTCTAGCAAGTTCATTAGTTGTGTGTAAAAGTGCCACTGATATTTGTATGTTTTTTTTTTTCTTTCTTTCTGTGTGTGTGTGTTTTTGTTTTTGTTTTTTTGTTTGTTTGTTTTGTTTTGTTTTGTTTTGTTTTTTGAAAGAGAGACACAGAGATCTTCCATCTACTTGTTCTCTCCCTAATGCCCACAACAGCCAGGGCTCCTCCAGGCCAAAGCCATGAACAAGGAACTCAGTCCATTCTCCTGTATGGGTGTGTGAAACCCAAGTTCTTGGGTTCAGTGCCTGACACCTGACTCCAGCTTCCTGCTAATGTAGACCCTGAGTGACGGCTCAAGTATTTGGGGTCCCTGCTGCTTCCCAGGAAGTGGGAATCAGGAGCAGAGACAGGGCTTGAATCCAAGCACTCCAATATGAAATATGGCATCCCAAGTGGTGTCTGTACAAAATGCCCACTTCTATGTTGTTTTGTGTCCTGCAACTTCACTGAATCCGTTTATCAGATATAACCGTTTCTTTTTTTTTTTTTTTAAGATTTATTTATTTATTTGAAAGTCAGAGTTACACAGAGAGGAGAGGCAGAGAGAGAGAGGTCTTCCATCCGATGGTTCACTCCCCAATTGGCCGCAACAGTCAGAGCTGCGCCGATCCGAAGCCAGGAGCCTAAGGACTTGGGCCTTCTACTACTTCCCCAGGCCATAGCAGAGAGCTGGATCAGTAGTAGAGCTGCCAGTCTTGAACCGGTGCCCATGTGGGATGCCGGTGCTGCAGGCCAGGGTGTTAACCCACTGCGCCACAGTGCTGGCCCCTCCAACAGTTTCTTGATATAGAACAGGGGTGGGAAGTTTGCGGCCTGCAGGTTGTATCAGGCCTATGAAATCATTTGGTCTGGCCCTGCCAAGGCAACTACAGGCAGGACTTGAAATCTAGTACATCTATAGCAGGCTCATTTTTAGGTAGATAATTTTGTATGACGCATAGATGATGTTATAAATATCCAAATGGCCCTTGGCAGAAAGAAGGTTCCCCCGCCCCGGTGCGGAAGAAAATACCCTAGCACTAGAATGTGATGGCCGTGAGGACCGCCTGCCCCTGCCGCAGAGCTGCATGCTGTTTGGTGGTCCAGTGGTGGTTTTGAATGAAGGAGATATTACAGCTGAGACCATGAAGTCACTGACTTGGGAAAGTTAGGGTTGCAAACAGCCTGAATGAGTTGCTTTGTAATAGAAGCTTGGAGCTTCTCCTCGTCCCATCCCCCAGCCTTCTACCCCTGCTATCTTTGTAACTGGATAAACTGCTCATCAGTTTTAGTCTTAAGTCTTCCCATCTTTGAAGTGTGGCTATATGGTAATGCTTATTTCCTAGGGTGATAGTGGCGTGGACAAGATGTGGACTCGGTAGTCTCACCCAGTACCTGGCCCTTCACTGGCCATTCCATCATCCTCTTTCTGCCCATTTCCTTTAAGAACCTATCAAGAGCTTATGCGGAAGTTTTTGACTGCCAACTGAGCCATAAAGAGCATTTTCTAGGAAAATAATTGTAAGATAGGAACAACAGTAGATAGAAAATGTCCTGGTCAAAGAGTGAAACCCTTTGCAATAATAACGAATGCACCATTCTCACACTTTTAGAACTCCTGTTAACTCCACAACAGCCAGCTAGTATTTTCCTCCCGTACTTTCTAGAGTTAGGAAAGAAGCCCAATAGACTTTTGAAATCCTAGGGCCAAGGCAGAGAGTCCTGGCAGTAGCCTACAATGAGAACATTGCTTCAGTCAGCTGCCACATGGAGTCACTCAGCCATGCAAAACGTCTGTTTTCTCCGAGAAAGTACTGCCGTACCTGAAGACTTGCAGACTATACTTTTCTCATCTTTATTCCGCCCCTTGTGGATGCAGCAACAGCTTAAAACCACGAGTCCCCAGCATGAGACCTACTCCTCTCGTCAGATCGTTCCAGCCAGGTGTCAGCATACAGGTGTCATGAGTGAGGCCCAGGGACGGGTGTGGAGGACCTAACCCTGGGTCTGTCTGTCCACCAGACGTTGATGTGCTCTCACCTTTAGAAGTCAGTTTTAGTCTGTAATGCAGGCTAGTAAAGAAAAGCAGGTATTTAAAAATAGCCAAGAAAGACATGAGAGGAAGAAGGAAGAAGAAAGGGGTCTTAATGTAAAGATGAGTTGCTGGTTAATTGGCATGCATTTGTTGAAAAATCACCTCCTTTATTAGTTGGCCACCATTAGCAGGATGTTTATATATGTCTCTTGTCAGTGTTGTATATATAATATATATATATTATTTATTTATCTGAAAGAGTTACAGAGAGGGGGTTGAGACAGAAAAATCTTCCATCCACTGTTTCGCTCCTCAGATGGCCAGATCGGCCAGGGCTGGGCCAGGATGTAACCAGGAGCCAGGAGCTTCTTCTGGGTCTCTCAGTTTGCCTGCCAGGGGCCCAGGTACTTAGGCCATTTTCCACTGCTTTTCCCAGGCTATTTGCAGGGAGCTGGATTGGAAGTGGAGCAGCTGGGACACAAACTGGTGCCCATGTGAGATGCCAGCATTGCAGGCAGCAGCTTAACCCACTGTACTACGACAATGGCCCCTATGTTTTTTTTTTAAGTCTTTTCTTTTTTTTAAGATCTATTTATTTATTTGAGAGAAGCAGAGTTACAGACAGAGAGGGAGAGATACAAGAGTTCTTCCATCTGCTGGTTCACTTCTCAAATGGCTACATTGGCTGGAGCTGGGCCAATCCAAAGGCAGGAATCGGGAGCTTCTTCTGAGTCTCCCATGCAGGTGCAGGGGCCCATGCACATGGGCCATCTTCCACTGCTTTCTCAGACCATTAGCAGGGAGATGGATCAGAAGTGGAACATCCAGAACTCAAACCAGCACCCAAATGGGATGCCGGTACCACAGGCGGAGGCTTAACCTACTATGCCACAGTGCCGACCCCTAAAAGAAGTTTTAAATTTATTTATTTTCACTTTATTTGAAAGGCAGAGAGAGAAATTTTCTATCCACTTGTTCATTCCCCCAAATGCCTACAACAGCCATGGCTGAACCAGGCCAAAGCCAGGAATCTGGAACTCCATCCAGATTTCCCATGTGAGTGTCAGGGACCCAAGATCTTAAGCCATCATCATCTGCTGTTTTCCAGATGCACATTAGTAGGAAACTGGATCAGAAGTAGAGTAGGGGCCGGCGCTGTGGTATAGTGGGTAAAGCCACCGCCTGCAGTGCCGGTGTCCCGTATGGGCACCAGTATGAGTCCTGGCTGCCCCACTTCTGATCCAGCTCTCTGCTATGGCCTGGGAAAGCAGTAGAAGATGGCCAAAGCCCTTGGGCCCCTGCACCCGCATGGGAGACCAGGAAGAAGCTTTTAGCTCCTGGCTTTAGATCGGCACAGCTCTGGCCATTGCAGCCAACTGGGGAGTGAACCAGCAGATCCAGCAGATGGAAGATTCATTCTCTCTCTCTCTCTCTCTCTCTTAGCCTCTCCTTCTCTGTCTGTCTAACTCCGACTTTCAAAATAAATAAATCTTACGAAAAGAAGAAGTGGAGTAGCCAGAACTTGAACCTGGCATTCCAATGTAGGATACAGGCATCCCAAGTGGTAATTTAACCACTGTGCCAACCATCCATCCCTGTATTTTAGACATTTTAATTTATTTGTGGAATACACTGTGACATTTCCATACATGTATACAGTGTGTAATGATCAGATTCAGGTAATTGGCATATCCTTTACCTCAGACATTTATCATCTCTTTGTACTTATTAGTACTTTTTTAATGCTATAATTTTTATCATTATGAAAACAGGGTCCTATTTTACTTACCATTTATTTATTTGTTTGTTTGTTGGCTTTGTGTTGGAAACTTTTTTCACTTGTGCCCCTTTGGAAGGACTGTGGGGTGCGGCTGTTGAATGCGGGGCATTGGTGTAAGGTGATCGGATAGAGCACCAGAATCTTCTTGGGGGGCTTGTCTCTGGGGCCTTTGGGTTTTTCCAGAAGACGTCTTCACAGCTACAGGGTGTAGGGTAGGGGTGCAGGGAAGAGAGCTGCAGCGTTTGTGGTTGAGCTAGTATGTCAACGTTCGCTTCATTCTCTCTTGTATTCCTGCCATCTGCCTGCAGAGTGCAGCTGGCTCTGATTCCGTGTCTCTGGTGGGGGGACCTGGCCCCAAGTACTCTACATGTGGCCCACCCACACCCTCCTCACCTCCCTGGGGTCACATGACACCCAGCATACCCGTGGTGTCCTGCCTTCTGCTATGCGAGGCAGGAACCATCCTTGTGTCTGCTATCCTAAGAAGTACTGGAAGCTGTTCTTCTTCCTTGTGCTTGTTATCTGAGCACTAACAATGAGAAATCAAGCAGAATAGTGAGGTAGTAATTTGGTGTGGCTGAAGACCACGTGTAACCAGAAACCCTTGGATGTTCTTATTAAACATAACACTATATTATAAACATTTCCACATGTCACTAAATGTTATTCCTTAACACATCTTTTTGAAACTCACGTTGTATTCCTCTGAATAGATCTCAGTAACTTAAACGACAATTTGTCCCTAGGATGAGCTTACTTGCTGGGCCAAAAGAGTAGGTGCTGAGACCAGTTGTTCAAATATTGGAACTAATTCTCAAGGGTGATTCTTGTGTAGGATCGGGAAGGAGCAGGTGCGGGGAGAGGGCCTCCAAGGCCCTGGAGCACACAAGTGTACTTGCTGAGCGTGCAGCAGGGCAGCTGTGCGTGCAAGGGCTGTGATTTTGCACAGAAGCAGGACAATGCAGCGTTTTCCCACACTGGTTTTGGAGATGTGTGAAAGACACGCTCTGTGCCCTCGCCATGGAGCCCCTGCTTTCCCTCCTGCTGGGTCGGACACTCCTACAGCGGAGTCCGCCCAAGGCAGTCAGTGCCGCTCTTCCACAAGGTTTTATCCAGCATGGTTTTGCCACTTGCATTCTTCACCCGTTATGTTGTTGCAGCTTGTCCGTGTCGCTAGGTGAGGCTCTGACTCCTTCTAACTGCTGTGCTGCATCGCACTGTAGATTCCATTATCCCTCGTGCACGCCGAGCAGGGCTCCTGTTTTCCGTCACAAGCAGAAGCACAGCCAGCATCCTTCCATGTGTCTGCCCGTGCACACGTGGGACCCCTCTAAGGGTGGAAGTGAGTCCAGCATTGGAGGATTTGAACTTTTTTTTTTATGTATGTACTTATTTATTTATTTTTTATTTTTTTATTTTTTTGACAGGCAGAGTGGACAGTGAGAGAGAGAGACAGAGAGAAAGGTCTTCCTTTGCCGTTGGTTCACCCTCCAATGGCCGCCGTGGCCGGTGCGCTGCGGCCGGCGCGCTGCGCTGATCCGATGGCAATTTCCATATACTTATCCTGGTCTCCCATGGGGTGCAGGGCCCAAGCACTTGGGCCATCCTCCACTGCACTCCCTGGCCAGAGCAGAGAGCTGGCCTGGAAGAGGGGCAACCGGGACAGAATCCGGCGCCCCGACCGGGACTAGAACCCGGTGTGCCGGCGCCGCAAGGCGGAGGATTAGCCTACTGAGCGGCGGCGCCGGCCTACTTATTTATTTTTAACTGACACACGAGAGCATTATGTATAATGTCCAATCAGGGTAAACATGCGTGCCTTAAGCATCCTTAACTTTGCCAGGTCTTCTCAGAGTGTCCTGCAGTCCAGGGCGAGTTTCATGCCAGAGTTCAGTTCATCAGTGCAGGGCTCAATCCTCAGCAGCACTGACTGGTGTCGTCAATCGAATGGATGTGAAAATGGTCCCCTCCCTTTTTTTTTAAAATGAAATTCTGTGATTACTAATGACATTGGACTTCTTTTGAGCCCTTGGATTTTGAATTCACACTTTGCCACTGGTTGTATGAACTTAGGAAATGGTTAGTCATGCTGAGCCTCGGTCTCCTGCTTTTGATAAAACACAAATCCCTGCATTTCAGAGTTATGAGAATCTGCATCCACGTGCACAGTTCCTGGCTCTGTTTCTGTCTCAGTCTTGAGTCATCCTACCAAATGCACCCAAAGAGCTGCACCCTCCTGCCCACCAAGAAAACTCCGGAGCAGCGGGACCAGTCAGAGGTCCTGTCTGAGCCGGAAGACCCTCTGGGAGCCCCCACAGGAATCCAGGAAGACAGCAGCGCTCCGGTCGTCGCAGTCAGCCTGGTCAGCCTGGTCAGCCTGTGGTAGCTGGAGCCGAGCAGCGAACTGGCGAGGCCAGGGGTTGATGGCCGTCTTTGCTGAGGCTTTCCTTTCTGAATGTTGGAATAATAGAGGCAGCGTGGAAGATGTAGGACGAGTGTGAAGAGGGATAGAAAATTCACTCGTGACCCCTCCCCCTCATCCGCCACCCTGAGATGAGGGCAGTGTTCGTGTTTCCCTCTCTGCGTAGCTAATCATCCGTCCTCAGCACTACGATGATGGAAAGTTTGTGAGGTGATTAGGCTGGAATCTCTGGGCGTGCCGAGAGTGTGCTGGTGACGGTTACTGGCATAGAGAACGCTGGCCGCAGAGCTGTGTGTTTTCAGTCCTTTTTGTAATTTCAGAGGCAGGCATTTTCCAGCTTTGTCCCCCACATACGGAATTAAGATAAATTTCAGGCCCCTTAGTTTACATCCAGCCCATCAGTTTCCCTCTCTCTGTGTGTCTTTCTCACCCCCACCCCGGCTTACTCTCTGCTCTGCTAGAGTAGCTTCCAGGCTGGGGTGGCCAGGCCACGCTTCTCCCCGTGCAGGCCGCCAAGGTGTTCAGGTCCCAGGCCGCTTCACCGCTCTGAGCAACGTCTTCACTGAGTTTCTTCTCCCTTAGTAAAGAGAAGGCAGGGTAGAGTGTGTTTGCCACCTGTACTGGGTAAAACCTCTTGTCCTACTGGACAAGGCAAGAAGTGAAATGCAGCTTCCTTATGAGTGTTAAGTGTATGAAACTGTGCACACAAGTGTAACGTTGAGAAAATGCACACCACTGTTCAGCAGTGTGTGTTCTGAGGGCTCACCATCAGCAACATGGGTGAAAGAAGAAACTAACTGGTAGAATCACAGCCGAGCTTCAAACAAAACGATTGGACTTTAAAGCATTGTCGGAAATTGGAAACTGTTGCAGAGGTTCTGAGCCTTGGCAACTGTGAATTAAAGATTAACCCTCCCCTAGTCTGTATGCATTTCACAGTCAGACTGTTGTGATTTTTTTAGGAAATGACATAAAAATTTCGGTCTTCCCAGCCTTACATCTTCATAGCCAACATGTGTGTGCATTTTGCCAGATTGCATCCCATCCCGACTCTTTCAAGGGCAGCTTGTGGATGTAGTAAGCGAATTGCTATCTTCCTACTTGGGTGAGCCTGTAACTTTCTGGATCTTCCAGTTTGCTTGGTCACATTCTTGGCCTAACTGCAGGGACACAAGCTCTGTGCCATCTGCACTGACGTCCCCACCCCTCGGCGCTCACAGGCTCCTCATCCCCGACACTGAGACCCCAGCACCAGATGGACAAAAACTGCTGCTCAGTGAGAAAGCAAAGGAGAGGGTTGAGAGAGTCTAAAGGAGCTTCCAGGTCAGCATCAGGGGCATGTTTGCGTGGGGAGGCCTGGGAGCTACTTCGGAGTTGTGGCTTTTTCGGAGGGAGATGATGGCAGGATGTTACAGGCAGCATTTGTCTGGAAGTGAAGAGCAGCCAGTCTTCCCACATACTCGGCTGACTTCATTTCAGGAGCCAGGACTGGCGTGTGGCCCACAGAGGAGAAATCTGTTCTTCCAGAGTCACGTTTAAGCTGTTCGTGCTTCATCCCTGATGACGCGAGTGTATTTTTTGGCCATCTTAATGCTTGGTTACATCACAAGTCGATCCCTTCTAGACTCGGTCTCATCACAGCGCGGAACTAGTCTGGCAAAACAGTTCTTCTCTGGGCGGGAATTTGGTACGGCAGTTAAGGCACCACTCGGGACACCGCATCCCATATCGGAGTGCCCGGGTTCGAGTCCTGGCTCCACTCCTTATTCTCACTTCCTGCTAAGGCACACCCTGAGAGGCAGCAGATGGTGGCTCAGGACTTGGGTCCCTGCCACTCACATGGGAGACCTGGCTGAAGTTCTGAGCTCCTGACTTCAACCTGACTCAGCCCCAGCTGGTGCAGGCATTTGAGGAGTGAAACAGCAGATGGAAGGTTGAAAGATCTCTGTGTCTCCGTCTCCTCCTCTCTGTCACTCTGCTTTTCTGATAAATAAAACTTCTTCCAGAGAGTCAGGGCTGAAGGTAGAGGCAAGAGTGTGATTCAGAGCCCCAAGTAATTCCTTTCTTCACCTGCTCCCGCCCCGCTGAGTGGCAGTCTTTGAGGTCCTGAGCTCCGGCAGACAGGCAGCTGGTCTCACCTGCTGTTGGTTCTTGTCTGTCTCCATCGGAGCTGGCACTGGAGGTTCAGCACAAGGTCTGCAGGTGGACTCTCCCAGCACAGCAGCCCTTCCTCCTTGTTGTAGAGGTAGAGAGAGAAAGCTCTCATTCACTGCTTCCCTCCCCAAATGCCTGCAGTGGCCTCAGGCTAGGATCCGAAGCCAGGAGCCTGGAACTTGGATGTCGGGAACCCAATCATTTGAGCCCCCACTGCTGCCTCCTGGGGTCTGCAGTGGCAGAAAGCTGGAGTCGGGAGCACAGCTGGACGTTGAACTCAGGCACTGTGGTGTGGGATGTGTGGCTTTAACACCGCCCCCAGGCCCTTCTTGGCTGACCCTTGGCCTGGGAGAGAAAGCTTTGTGAATGAGGCCTGGGGGCAGTGCAGCCTGGCCAGCCGACACCTGCCCAGCAGGGGGCGCCAGGAGGCCGGCTCTGGGTCTTGGCATCAAGGTCCAGTGGTTTTCTTTCTCAGCGTTCTCAGCTGCAGTCTTTCCTGTCTGCCAGATTGTGGAGCCGCCGCCTGACCCCTGGCCCACCCGCAGCCCCACCGTGCATTTCCCAGCCCTCAGCTCCTTTCTGAAATCTGGGCCTCTACCCACGCGTGATGCCAAGCCCTCTTGGCTGATGGTTTCCAGAAGTCTCCATCGCACTCCATCTTTTTTGGGCCAGCGCCGTTGCTTCACATGCGTGGGGTGTGCCATTCCTGTGCTGCCTGCCAAAGGCTCGCCCGCCTTCCTCGGGCTCTCAGGACACTGGACCTGGTCTCTGTCCCGAGGAGTACTGATCCCAGGCTGGCCCGATCCGTATTCCGTTTTGTTTACATGTGTGTGTGCGCACATGCGTGTGTGTGAATTGTACAAGACATTTTACCTGATGCCTTCCTTAAAAACAGGAATGTATTAGGCAGGGGAAGGTTCCAAACAGAGACAAGAAATCCTGCCTCTAGAAGTTCTGGTGCCGTCTCAGGTGGGCTTGGCTCTCAGACCCTTTGGATCAGGCCTACTGCTGGTTGGCCCCTGGTGCTGTCAGAGCAGAGGGCCTCCCGCCAGGCTGGGAGCGGGAGCCAGACAGCCCACCACAGTGCTGGTGCCCTATGTCCAGACACAGCCAGCAGGTTCACGTGCAGCTGGTGCCAGCAGATTTCTGTACAACACTGACTGAGACTGAGACTGAGGGGCTTCTCAGGACGGTGCTCCCAGCCAGCCTCTCCTGAAGCACTGGAAAGTGCTTTCTTGAGAGTAATATTCTGCTGGTTTTCATAATTTTTTTAAAAATGTGGAGTGTGTTTTCCTCAAAAAGAGTATTTGAGAGTTTAGCATACATTTCAAAACAAAGCATTTGGGGGCCAGCACTGTAGCACAGTGGGTTAAAGCCCTTCTTGGGAGCCTGGTATCTCATTTTGGAGCTCCAGTTCAAGTCTTGGCTGCCCCTCCTTCAAAATCCAACTCCCTGCTAAGGGCCTGGGGAAGCAGTGGAAGATGGCCCATACACTTGGGTCCCTGCCACCCACGTGGGAAACCAGGAGGGAGTTCTTGGCTTCGGGCTTGAGCTTGGCTGAAACTGGGATGTTTTGGCTATTTGGAGAGTGAACCAGTGGATGGGAGAGCTCTCTCTCTGTCTCTTGCACTTTGTCACTTTGCCTTTCAAATAAGTTATTTTAAAAAATACTTAACTTTGCACTTTGAAAAATAAAAATAAATGAAGCCAAAGCATTTAAAATCATAATAACAATGATTTTTTTGTCATATCAACCAGCTAAATATTTATTTTAGGGCCAGTAAAAATGCAAGACTGTATAAAAAGGCACTACTTGCTGCTGAAAATGTAGTCAAATTATGATAAATAAATGTGTAAAGTAAGCATTTCATTATTGGGATTACAATGGGAAAACTAAATAATCTAAGGGAACATCTTGGAATAAAAATATGAAACACATTTATTTGGATTCTCAGATTTCAGCCATCATAGTAGCAATCAATATTTAGATACTAAGGTCATTTTCTAATGAAATAATCTTTTCTCCATCTTGTTAAATTTCTATATTAATAATATCTTATATATCTGAAAATTTAACTTTTAAGACAACTTTCTGATAGCTCTAATTAGTCAAATTTTAAGATAAACAGATAAATGTATTTTCTAGATTATATTCAGCAGAGAAAGAAGTAGGGTCAGTTATCAATTACCTGTTACTATATAACACATCATCCCAGAATTTTTAGTGGCTTAAAAACAGCAAATTTTTTTTTTAATTTCCTGTGACCCTGTGGGCTGACTGGGCTCAGCCTGGCAGTCATTCTGCCCTCCAGAGTGTCTGCTGGGTTCTGTGTGGCTCATTCCCCTGGGAGTTCGCCTAGGCTTCGGGGCTGGCAGGATAGGATCTCTCTCCAGCCATTCAGGTATGCAAGGAGTAAAAATGGAAGCAGCCAAGCTTCTTGAAGGCTAGGGTCAGAACTGTCACGGCATCACTGCTGCTTCATTCCAGTGCTCAGAGCAGGTGGCATGCCCGTCACGATCGGAAGGGAGGAAAGTAGGCTCTACCTATCGAGGGAAGTGTGGCCTCCCATACAGCAAGGAGAGGAACTGTTGGTGCTCGTTTTTAGACACAAGCACAGTTAGGGACATGCGAATAAAAATAGGGGATCCAGAACCCCAGAAACTGTGTGTGTAAACTAGGAGGCAATCTGTTAAGTCTCCTGGATGTGCCAGTACCTCTGTTGACCTGCTTGATGGTAGCAAAAGGTAAAGTTGCATGATCTGTTCCCTGCTGCACACTCAGTGTCTACAACAGGAGTAGACATTCAGCAAATTCAGCCAAGTAAAACAATTATAGGTATAGGTGCAGGCACTTGGCACAGTGGTTTAGATGCCACTTGGGACATCAGCATCACGTGTTGGAGTGCTTGGGTTCAAGTCCCAGCTCCACTCCTGATTCTAGCCTCCTGTCAATACGGACCCTGGGAGGCAGCAGATGATGGCTCAAGCCATTGGATCCCTGCCACCACATGGGAGACCCAGATTGAGTCCCAGGCTCCCAGCTTTGGCCTGGCCTTCCCCCTGCTATTTTGGGCATTTCAGGAGTGAACCAGTAAATGGGAGATTCTCTCTCTCGATATTTTCTATCTCTGTCTCTCTGCCTTTCAAATAAAATGAAAATAAATTTAAAATATTTATAAAGGGTTTGTCATTATAGAAAGTATTTTATGGCTAAATTAAGTGTGTTTTAAGGAAGATATTAATCATAATTAACTCATTCTGTTATTGGGTACTTAGGCCATTTTTGATTCATACCCCGGCCTCTCCTATTTGGGGAACTGGTGTAGTATCCCGAACTCTGACAGACATCATCCTGGAAATCAACTTTAAAAATAGAATCCTTTGAAACTAGCCTGAAAAACTTCAAGAAGTAAAGGTATTAAAAAATGTAATAACTTTGGATATTTAATAAATCCTCACTTGAAAGGAGTTTTACGGTTGATACTGCCTCCAAAAATGTATGACTATGAAGAGTTTGCTCAGCCTATTTAGCTTTATAATGACTCATTTTATTTTGGTGCTAGCACCGGTAATAGAATACTATTTTATCTGATTAGTGTTCGTTTGATTACTGGCAAGGTCAACAACTTTGCATGTTGGTTTGTTTTTTTTATTTTTATTTTTTTTGAGAGGCAGAGTGGACAGTGAGAGAGACAGAGAGAAAGGTCTTCCCTTGCCGTTGGTTCACCCTCCAATGGCCGCCGCGGCCTGTGCGCTGCGGCCGGCGCACCGCACTGATCCGATGGCAGGAGCCAGGTGCTTCTCCTGGTCTCCCATGGGGTGCAGGGCCCAAGCACTTGGGCCATCCTCCACTGCACTCCCTGGCCACAGCAGAGAGCTGGCCTGGAAGAGGGGCAATCAGGACAGAATCCAGCGCCCCAACCGGGAGTAGAACCCGGTGTGCTGGCGCCGCAAGGCAGAGTATTAGCCTAGTGAGCCACGGCGCCAGCCGCATGTTGGTTTAATTTTAAGCCATGTTTTTCTTCGTCAGTCCTGCCTGTCAGTTGTTCTAATGCCAGCATTGCAGGCAGCGGCTTTACCCGCTACACCACAGCGCCGGCCTCGGTTAATCACCTTCTTTCCCTGTGCATATAGTTAAAATTCAAAGGCTACTTCCATTTTCTCTTCACTTAAAAAAAAAAATAAGCAGGGAGAGGGAGAGAGAGAGAGAGAGTGAGTCTTCCATCCTCTGGTTCACTCCCCGTATGGCCGCAACACCCAGATCTGGGCCGATCTGAAGCCAGGATCCAGGAGCTTCTTCTGGGTCTCCCACACAGGTGCAGAAGACCAAGGACTTGGGCCATCCTCTGCTTTTCCCAGGTGCATTAGCAGGAAGCTGGATCGGAAGTGAAGCAGCCGGGACCCACGGATCGCAGCAGACTGTGACTTAACCTGCTACTCCATAGCGCCGGCCCATCTTTGCTTTATTTTTCCAGCCACAGTTTGAGCACACGCACAGGAAGCAGCTTGTGAGAGCCCACACTGCTCTCAGGTCCCGGCATGGGGAAACACATGGCTGGCGGGGCTGTGTTCCTGCGAAGGGGCCTGACAGCTGGTGGTGGAGCGCACCCAACTGCTGGCTTCCCCGGGAGCATCTCACGCAGGCCTGCCAACGCCTGCCGGGGGCCCATAGGGAGCCTGTGCCGCTGCCCGGCCTCGGGAGCAGCACCCTCAGAAATGCCTGTCTGGTGGTTCCCCGTCTTCCTCAAGAAAGCCAGGCCTCTGGGTCGGAGAAAGAAACCACCCAGCAGAAGAGCTGCCCCTGCCACCCTGTGAGGCCGGGCTCAGCCCCTGGGCCCGCCTCGCCCCCACCCTACCGGCATCGCTCATTAGTGAGGGGTCTTCAGGGCAGGCCCCCGAGGCCCAGCAAGGCCAGAGCTCCGCATTCCTAGGTTTTCAGCCAAACCTCACAGTTGGAATGCGAAAGCGTTGCTAACATCTGAAAAATGCTTTCTTACCAGGAAGGGGTGGGGGCAGGATTTCCATAGGAAATTCCTTCCTTCATACATAATAATAATTTGTCACCGAATTTCAATCACTCGCAGTCACATGGCGCCGCCGTGGAAGAGTGAGTTCTGCTGCTGAGGAGCCCAGCTCCTGCCTTCCTGGGAGCCAGTTCCTTGCCTGCACCTTCCTGGCTGAGCGGGAGGCCTGTGTGTCAGGCCTGGCGGGACAGGAGAGGTGGCCTGGGGACACAGCTATGACCAAGACCTGGGCAGCTGGAGTGGGGGCGGCCAGGCGGTATGCCGTACACCTCACCTGCCTGGTGGTCCTGGGGCAGAGCTCTCCATAAAGACAGCATGTGAGCAAACCGCACATTTTCCAGGCCTCATTGTTGCTAGAACCAGTTTGAAGGTATCGCTGGTGTTTTCATAAAATTAAGAGGACAGACATTTGTAGAAAGACCTCATGTGCAAAAGTTAAGAACTGCTTTATTAAGACCTAATTCACAGGGCCGGCGCTGTGGTGTAATAGGCTGAGCCTCCGCCTGCAGCAGTGCCGGTATCCCATATGGGTGCTGGTTCAAGTCCCGGCTGCCCCTCTTCTGATCCAGCTCTCTACTATAGCCTGGGAAAGCAGGGGAAGATGGCCCAAGGGCTTGGGCCTCTGCACTCACATGGAGACCCAGAAGAAACTCCTGGCTTCTGGCTTTGGATCGACATAGCTCTGCAGCCATTTGGGGAGTGAACCAGCAGATGAAAGACCTTTCTCTGTCTCTCCCTATCTGTAACTCTACATCTCAAATAAATAAATAAAAAGTTTAAAAAAGGAAAAAGGCCTAGTTCACATGCCTAAGGTACAGTATTATAGGTGCTGTTGGTCACGGCAGGAAACCAATGAAGTCTGAAACCTGGGTTTCTCTGTTCTCAAACCCCTCCCACCCCCAGGTTCTTTGCTTTAGCCATGAGGCAGAAACCCTGGAAAAGGGCTCTGCCTTAAAGGAACAGGAATAGGGGCCAGCATTCTGAACATCTAGTTGAGTCCTGGCTGCTTCACTTCTTTTTCTTTCTTTCTTTTTTTTTTTAGATCTATTCATTTATTTGAAAAGCAGAGTTACAGAGAGGCAGAGGCAGAGAGAGAGACAGAGAAGTCTTCCATCCGCTGGTTCACTCCCCAGATGGCTGCAGCGGTCGGAGCTGGGTTAATCCGAGGCCAGGAGCCAGGGGCTTCTTCCGGGTCCCCCACGCGGGTGCAAGGGCCCAAGGATTTGGGCTATCTTCTACTGCTTTCCCAGGCCATGAGAGGGAGCTGGATCGGAAGTGGAGCAGCCAGGACTCAAACTGGCCCACCTGCAGTGCCAGCTTTACCCACTATGCCACAGCGCTGGGCCCCTGCTTCACTTCTAATCCAGCTCCCTGCTAACATACGTGGGAGAGCAGGAAAACATGGCCCAGTATTAGGTCTCCTGCCACCCACTTGGGCTCCTGGCTTTGGCCTGGCCCAGCCCCAGCCACTGTGTCCATTTGGAGAATGAACCAGCAGAAAGAAGATTTCTCTCTCTCCCACTCTATTTGTTTATATATATATATATATGTGTGTGTGTGTGTATATATATATGTATGTATTTTTTAATTTATTTGAAAGACTGTTACAGAAAGAGGTAAAGTCAGAGAAAGAGAGAAAGAGGTCTTCCATCCGCTGGTTCACTCCCCAGATGGCCGCAACAGCTGGAGCTGTGCTGATCCGAAGCCAGGAGCTTCTTCTGGGTTTCCCATGCACGTGCAGGGGCTCAAGGACTTGGGCCCTCTTCTGCTGCCTTCCCAGGCCCAGGGCTTTAACCCACTGCGCCACAACACCAGTCCGTCTCCCACTCTCATTGTAAGTCTGCCTTTCAAATAAATAAATTAAAAAAAAAAAAAAGGAATGGGACTAATCCCTTTGTCTGGTCCAGGGCTACCCCCTAAGCCGAGAACAACCACCTCCTGGGCCTGGAGCTGCTCCCCAGAACAAGTGAGGCTGCCAGGCCCTTAAATCTGTCCTTTTTTGCAGCAGCATGGTAGCGCTTCCAGCCCAGATTCCTCAGTACATCTGGTGGGGAGTTCTTCACTGAATATGCAGTACCGCACTGCAAAACAACATTTCAGGCAGTGACGGCATGTGTGATGGTTGTCCCATGAGACTAAAATGGAGCTGAATCAGAGATGTATTGTCAGTGTAACCCATTCCTTACCTGTATGTGTGGTGCATGTATAAAAACATCTGTGCTGCCAGTCATAGAATAGTATAATTACGTAACCTATAATATTTGGTAATGATAATAAACGAGTGTGTTGCTGATTTGTGTTTTACTGTACTATCATTATTTTAGTTATTTAGAATTTTTTAAAGATTTATTTGAGAGTGTTACAGAGAGAGGGAGAGACAGAGAGAGAGCAGCATTAGCAGGGAGCTGGATCTGAAGTGGAGCAGCCAACATTCAAACCAGGATCATGTGGGATGCTGGTGTCTCAGGTGGTAGCTTAACCTACTGCACCACAACACTGGCCCCATTTCTACATTTATTTATTTATTTATTTATTGACAGGCAGAGTGGACAGGGAGAGAGAGACAGACAGAGAGAAAGGTCTTCCTTTTTGCCGTTGGTTCACCCTCCAATGGCCGCCGCGGCCAGCGCGCTGCGGCCGGCGCACCACGCTGATCCGACGGCAGGAGCCAGGTGCTTATCCTGGTCTTCCATGGGGTGCAGGGCCCAAGGACCTGGGGCATCCTCCACTGCACTCCCTGGCCACAGCAGAGAGCTGACCTGGAAGAGGGGCAACCGGGACAGAATCCGGCGCCCCAACCGGGACTAGAACCCGGTGTGCCGGCGCCGCAAGGTGAAGGATTAGCCTAGTGAGCCGCGGTGCCGGCCTCTACTTGTTTTTAAAAAAGATTACTGTATGGGGCCAGCACTGTGGGGTAGTATGTAAAGCTTCTGCCTGTGATGCTGGCATCCCATATGATGAGTCCCAGCTGCTCCACTTCTGATCCAGCTTCCTGCCAATGGCCTGGGAAAGGTGCAGAATATATCCAAGTACTTGGGCCCCTGCTACCCATGGCGGAGACCCAAAAGAAGCTCCTGGCTTCTGGATTCAGTGTGGTCCACCCTAGCCCTTGCATTCATCTGGTGAGTAAACTAGTAAACTGTCTCTCCTCTTTCTGTGTAACTCTTTCAAGTGAATAAAGAAGTATGTAACAAATTCAACAATCTAAAAGAAAGACAGTTATTTTGTTAAATAAAAGATGTGATGCTGCAGGTTAACGCCCTGGCCTGAAGCACAGGCATCCCATATGGGCGCTGGTTCGAGTCCCGGCTGCTCCACTTCTGATCCAGCTCTCTGCTATGGCCTGTGAAAGCAGTAGAAGATGGCCCAAGTCCTTGGGCCCCTGCATCCACATAGGAGACCCCGAGGAAGCTCCTGGCTCCTGGCTTTGGATCGGCACAGCTCCAGCTGTTGCAGCCAATTGGGGAGTGAACAATCAGATGGAAGACCTCTCTCTCTGCTTCTCCTCTCTGTAACTCTGACTTTCAAATAAATAAATAAGTCTTAGAAAAGAAAAAGGTTATTGTTTTTTTTTTTTTTTTTATTATTTTTTTGACAGGCAGAGTGGACAGTGAGAGAGAGAGACAGAGAGAAAGGTCTTCCTTTGCCGTTGGTTCACCCTCCAATGGCCACCGCGGCCGGCGCGCTGCGGCCGGCGCACCGCGCTGATCCGATGGCAGGAGCCAGGAGCCAGGTGCTTTTCCTGGTCTCCCATGGGGTGCAGGGCCCAAGCACCTGGGCCATCCTCCACTGCACACCCTGGCCACAGCAGAGGGCTGGCCTGGAAGAGGGGCAACCGGGACAGAACCGGCGCCCCGACCGGGACTAGAACCCGGTGTGCCGGCGCCGCTAGGCGGAGGATTAGCCTAGTGAGCCGCGGCGCCGGCCAGAAAAGAAAAAGGTTATTGTAAAACAACCTCAAGCAGATCCTTTGGGAAGTGTCAGAACAAGGCATTATCATCAGTGGAGAGGACAGTTCCATGTGTACCTGATGCCCCTGAGGACCTCCCAATGGGACAGGATGACCCTGTGTAGGCTGAGGCTAATGTGTGTGTGTGTGTCTTAGTTTTCTTAAGTGTTTAAAACCCTTTTTTTAAGTTTTTAAAAAAAAAACATTGAATAGGTTCTTCCGTATAGCATATTTGTGTAGCAGGCTATACCATGTAGGTTTCTGTGTACATACACTCTGATGTTTACCCAATGCCAAAATCACCCTTTGGTGCATTTCTCTGAAGGTGTCGCATTCATTAAACATTACACAGCTGACTGAATCTGCAGATAAGGGCTCCAGGTAAGGGCCTTTGGACTCTTATGTGGCAACCACCGTGGTCCCCCAAATTGTTGGGCACAGATTTTATGCTGTGTTAAATTCTTCTGTACCAGATTGAGAAATGAGGGACAGCACAGGCTTGTCATGAGGCATCCAGAATGTAACACTTCTCCAGCCTCAGCAGAGCTGATGAAACCCTCTCAGCCCCGGATGTGAGGTGCAAAGGAAATGTCCACATCAGGGGCTTCCAAGCCTGGGAAGACTCAGAGAACAGGGAGGGTGAAGGCAGGCATTGCTGAATCTTACCATCGCCACAGCTGGCGTGCGGTGGTCACTGAAGAAACAGAATTGAGCACTGGAGATACCATGTGCCAAATCTGGGGCTTCAAATGACAGCGTCAACTCCAGCACCAAGGACTTCCTGGTAGAGAAGGCTGGCTTCGTGGACTCGGTGACCGATCTCCTGATGGGACTGTGCTGCATCAAGCTTTCCTAAAATTAGCTTTCTAGAGCACTCTGAGGGAAGGACTCAGCTGGGCATGGGGTTTTCTTGGTGCGTGTTGCCAGGTGACAGTGTTATCAAAGTCTTGTTAGCCCTGTATTCTGCCCTGTGAATCCTTAGTAGGTGGTAAGCAGGACGTCAGCCACGCAGCCAGACAGCGGTGCAGTACTGTGGACTTCCGCAGAAGAGGCTCACCTGAAGAATGGCCCAGGTCTGCAGTCTGGGTTCACAGAGTAACACTTCAGGGAGTTGTTGCGTCGGCCTGTCCAGGGGCATCTCCAGCTTCAGGCAGCCCAGGGGGCCCCACAGTCTTCTGTCTCATGCCCTGCTGGGCACCCTTTCCTCCTTTTATTTACCCCAAGTCAAAGCTCATTCAGCCATTCCCTCCTCATTCTCTGAACAGCCATCTGCTGGTCACTTTCTGTGGGTTGGACACAAGACACATATCTGAATTGTCCTCCCTGCAACTCTTGGGCTGAGTCCTTGTCTTGTCCATTCGCACATGCACAGAAGTTGGTAACATTTAAACACCAGCCTGAGGCCAACTGGAACTCACTATGTTTCTTTATATAATTGTGATAAGAAAGATCATATATAAAGCATTAGACTTACTAATGTTGAGCCTGCATAAAATCTACAAATGTAATCTTCACATATTTCCCAGAGGCACTTAGCTACTCAGGGGACAGTAACCACCAACTCTTAAATGGTGCTGAGACACACCCATTATCTCCTTTAGCCCCTACAGCAGGGATAGGGAACACCCAGCCCAAGGCCTGCGAAATCACTCGGTCTGGCTCTGCCAAGGCAACCTTAGGCAGGCTGGGGTCAGCTCTGTGGCATAGCAGGTAAAGCCACCACCTACAGTGCCTTCATCCCATGTGGGTGCCAGTTAAAGTCCCAACTTCTGCACTTCCAATCCAGCTCTCGGATGGCCTGGGAAAGCAGAAGATGGCCCAAGTCCTTAGGAAGCTCCTGGCTCCTGGCTTTAGATTGACTCAGCTCGGGCTGTTGCGGCCATTTGGGGAGTGTGAACCAGTGGATAGAATACTTACTCTCTCTCTCTCTCTCTCTTTTTCAAAGAAAGAAATCTTTATTTAAAAAAAATTGGGCCGGCGCCGCTGCTCACTAGGCTAATCCTCTGCCTTGCGGCGCCAGCACCCCGGGGTCTAGTCCCGGTCGGGGCGCCGGATTCTGTCCTGGTTGTTCCTCTTCCAGGCCAGCTCTCTGCTGTGGCCAGGGAGTGCAGTGGAGGATGGCCCAAGTGCTTGGGCCCTGCACCCCATGGGAGACCAGGAGAAGCACCTGGCTCCTGCCATCAGATCAGCGCGGTGCGCCGGCCGCGGCGGCCATTGGAGGGTGAACCAACGGCAAAGGAAGACCTTTCTCTCTGTCTCTCTCTCTCACTGTCCACTCTGCCTGTCAAACAAATTTTAAAAATAAATAAATAAATAAATAAAAAATTAGGCCAGTTTTTAAGTTGATAATTTTGTGTGGCCTGCGAATGATGTTACAAATATCCCAGTGGACCTTGGCAGAACAAAGGTTCCCCAGCCCTGCTCCGGAGCAGCCCTGTTAGCCGGCTTCACAGATGAGGGAACTGACCATCAGTGCAGATGAAGAACTTGCTCAGCTGCTCAGTGGCACTGGGGAGGCGGGAGCGGGTGCTCGGCCTCTGAGGCCAGATCTGCCTTTGCCCCTGCCCCGGGAATAGCCACATGCACTTCTCGGTCAGGGCTCTTACCATCTCTGTATGTTCTTGAGAATGCAGGTGAGTGGCCCAGGCTTTGCTGCTGGATTTCAGCCTCAACTCCTGCCATACTGCCTCCCCTGTCATTCCTTCCCCCTCACCCCCACCCCAGTCTGGTCTTTGTGCCCCGAGTATCCTGATGCACTTAGAAATGGATTCCATTTCCAAAGCTCTTACAACACAGCTGTATGGACATGTACAGTAGCAGCTTCGGAGTCTCTTTGTGAAAACCACATATTGCTGCATGAGGGGTGATGGTTGGATAAGAAGGGCAAGCCTCGACCAACCCGGCTTATTTGAAGGTTTTCTTTACAAACAAGTTGGCTCATGAGTACGGCTCAGGTATACATGCCAGTGAACACGAGGCTTCCCCTGTAGTCTTCCTCATGTAGTCTCCTGAAAGCAGCTGGATTTGAAGCACCGTCAGCACACAAAGCTTGAAGTAGCAGGTGCTCTGTCACCACATGAGCCCCTGTGACATCGTCCGTGCTAACTGTTGGCAGGCGCTGAGATAATGGTGACTCACCCAGAAGTAGACGCAGTCGGGGGCCACATTTCAGACAAAGCAATTGGACAGTTAGTGCTGATGGAAAGGCTTGTGGTTAGGGGTAGACTCTGATTGGCACATGTTCTTGTAGGGGCCAAAAGTTCCAGGCAGAGCCTACTAATAAGTAAGATGTGGACTTCTATCGGGTCTCTTCCAAGCTGCTAGGAGCCTTCCCAGACGTGACCTCATCGCATAGCAGGGCTGTGAAGTAGGGAGGTGAAGTGTTATCTCCTGGCTCCAGGTGAGGCAGGGAGGGGCCTCACTTCTGAACCTCTGCTACCTCCTCCACTCTTGCAGGTCATACACACTTGCCCGTTCCGTGGCTCCAAGCTCTGCTTTCAAGCTCACTCTGTTCTTATTCTCACCTCCCAGTCTGCTTCATAAGTTGTCACTTGTGTTCCTCCACTTGGTTGCATCTGCTATGGTGGCAACACCTCTTCCCCAGGCTCTGACCCCGGCCCTACTCTTGGCCCACTGTCTTGCAGCCTCCCACATTATAGCCAGGCAGAGCCGATGTGTTTTGTCCTGCCCCTCGGCTGGCATACAGCCAGGACTGAAACGCCTGGTTCAGTATTAGACAAGCATATGGATAATAGCACTTTGTGTGTTTTGGTGCTTTGCAAGGTGGGGTTTCAGGCCCTGCCGTGCTTTCCTTCCCCAGGGGAGCAGGCAGACACAGGCAGCTGAATGAGATCAAAGTCACTAGCCAGGATGCCTGTCCAGGGCTGGGTGGATGGTGCTCTCCACAGGTGGCTCTCTGCTCCCTGCCAGATGGCAGGCCACAGAACAGGCCTGTATGGCTCCCCCGCCCCTTCTGCATTCCCACTCCTTCCTTCTCTTCTGAGTGGCACTGCCCCTCCCATATTCCCATATTTTCAGTACTCTCACCTTTCCTTTTGACCTGTGAAGTGCGCAGCTCCCCTTCTTTGGAACCTTTGGAGCCTTCTTTTGCTGCCTCTGCCTGCTTCCTCCTTGTCCTTGTCTGGAGCCAGTCTCCAGCAGGGTTCTCTGTTCCTGCTGGGTCACAGCTCTCATGGCTGTCACCCCTGCTGCTGCCCCTTGCCCATCTCATGCCCTGCCAGGGGATGAGCTGCCAGGTCTCTCCCATCCCCTTTTGTCTGCTTCATGGCCCACATCTGAGAGTACCTCAAGCTTTGCACCCTGCAGCTGCCCCCAGGTAAAGTGGCTGCCCTGTGACTGCCTGCAAACAAGCAAACCTCTCCAGTCAGCCTGGCCCTGGTCTGTGGGTCCCCTCCCCATGTCACCTCGCCCCCAGGTGCTGCTGCTGTCTTTCCAGCACGCCGGGCCTCTGTCCCAACAACTCCTCTACCGAGGATGCCTTTTCTCTGCTGGGACTCTCATCCTGCCACAGCCTGTCTGTCCTGGGAGGGCCAGCCATGCCACCACCGCTTCACTCGGGTGGGTCAAAGCTGCCTCCTGACCTCATCCACCTTACCTGCCTCAGTCTCTGCCTTGCGTTCCTCCCACCAGCGGTTTCAAGAGGGCTGTGGGCAGCCTGCCTTCCTCTCAGTGGTCAGTTCTCTAAGGGCAGATCCTCTACTGCTGTAGCCAGCACGGGGCTTTGCAGACACCAGGCAGTCAATCAGCATTTTACCAGAGACTGTTTGGCAGCCACGCCTTCCTTCCAGGGCAGGTCACTGGGTCCCAGGGGTCAGCATGGGAGTCAGTTTTCCTTGACTCCTGCAGTTGTCTTTTCCATTCAGCTTTGTGCATTTTGGTTTCATCCTGGATTCTCCAGTCCAACCCCACAAGTTTACTAAGGAGAAGCCGACTTAAGGTTCTTTCAGATCCACCATCAGAATTCCTACATGTTCTTTTCCCAGGCTAACCAGTCTGTGGCGCGGTGTGTGCTGGGCTTCTGTCATCAGTCTCCTGCAGAGTGCAGGTCCTGTAGCCCCCTTACTTGCTCTGAGGGTTGTCTGCAGCACCTCTCCGAGGAGGGCAAAGTGTGGTTTGAGCCAGAGTGAGGGATGGGAGCCGCCGGTGGCTGTGTGTTGCAGTGACGATGGCAGGCACTCGGGCCGAGTGGGGGATGGGAGCCACCGGTGGCTGTGTGCTGCAGTGACGATGGCGTGCACTCACGTCTCCGCGCTTCTCTTCCAGGAGATGGCGGGCAGAGCGCTCAAGCAGACCGGCAGCAGGAGTATAGAAGCCGCCCTGGAGTACATCAGTAAGATGGGCTACCTGGACCCGAGGAACGAGCAGATAGTGCGAGTGATTAAGCAGACCTCCCCAGGTGAGCCCAGACCTCAGTGTAGGGGGTGAGGAGGATTTGGGACTCAGGAGCACAAAAGAAGTGCAGCTGGGCCTGGTCAGTGCCATCTGTTGGCCAGTCGCCTCCTTCCGGTAGTGGGTGAGCTGAGCCGGCCATGCCCCGGTAGAGGCAGCAGATCTCCGGTGGCCACCCCACCCCACCCCACCTCATCTGAAGTACCTGAAGTACTTCTTCCCTGGGGAATTTGTTTTTTTCCCTGAAAGATCTAAAAATACAGCAACCTAAGAATAAAAATGTTCTTTTACTTTCTTGTGGGCCTGTGGAAGAGTCTTGGAAAAGAGAGGTTTAGGCCGGCGCCACGGCTCACTAGGCTAATCCTCCGCCTGCGGTGCCAGCACCCCGGGGTCTAGTCCCGGTCGGGGCACCAGATTCTGTCCTGGTTGTTCCTTTTCCAGTCCAGCTTTCTGCTGTGGCCAGGGAGTTCAGTGGAGGATGGCCCAGGTCCTTGGGCCCTGCACCCCATGGGAGACCAGGAGAAGCACCTGGCTCCTGGCTTCGGATTGGCGCAGTGCGCCAGCCACAGCAGGGTGAACCAACGGCAAAGGAAGACCTTTCTCTCTGTCTCTCTCTCACTGTCCACTCTGTCAAAAAAAAAAGGGGGGGGGTTTAGTTCATTAATTTGAAAGCACACCTTTTTTCACACTGGAGCCCCTGAGAACAGGTGCCAAATGGCAAGTGCTGCAGGATAGTGGGCCTTGTCCGAGTGCTGGGTTTCCCTTCAGAGGCCCTCAGGAGGCCCAGGGGCACCTGCGGTCCCTGGGGTGTGATAAAAGAGTCATGGGAATGAACACTTGGTGTGGTGGGAGGTGTCACATGCCTTGAAGGCTGTGTCTCACTGTGACGAGGACACCATTTCTGTTCTCTGGAGACCAGGAGTTTCCTTACCCAGTCCCTGGCTGGCATCTGTGTGTGATCCTTACAGTTGGGTCTGGGGGGATGGGCGTCCTCCCCTGCCCATCTCCCTGCAGGCCAGATCAGCTCCGCTTTGCCTGTGCCCCGCCATGTCCGCTGGCTGGGCCTTGGCTCTGCCTGTTGTTCCCCCCGGGAGGGGTCTCCCCACAACCCAGCACAGGTCTTTGCAGAAGCAAGCAGGGTAGAGCAGGGCTGGCACAGAGGGGAGCAGCTTCTGCCCTTCCGTCCCCGTGTCTGTGTCAAATGAGAGATTTGCACAGCAGGGAGGTCAGGATTAAGCAAGTCGCAGCTGAAACCCATCTGGTTATTTGTAGAGATTTTATGGGCGCTTCATAGTTTTAATAAAGGAGGTGGCAGAACAGCTTCAATTTCAAAAATAGGAAAAAGAAAAGTGGGCATTTGAACTATGTGGCAGTAAACCCAGCAGCCCCAGCTCAATTCAGCAAGGCAAAGAGGCCGCTGGTCCGAGCGTCCCCGCCCTGCCCCGCCCCAGGACTGGGACACTGCCCTCGGACTGCCTTGCCCCTTCCCGGTGCCCTCTGGACTCCAGCCCAACCCTGCACTGGGCCACTTTTGCGGCCACTGGTCCACAACGCAGCCCCTGGGATGAAGGCCCTGTGAGGCTCTCGGCCCCCTGAGGCATTGCCAGGTAGGGACCCAGAGCGCTGGGGCCCACTGATTCCGTCTTTCCATCTCCTGCAGGAAAGGGCCTGGTGCCTACCCCGGTGACGGTGACGCGGAGGCCCAGCTTCGAAGGCACAGGTGACGCGTTCCCACCCTACCATCCGCTGGGCGGCGCGGCCTATGAGGGCCCCGCGACGCTGGATGAGGTGCCGCGGCCCTACGTGGACTTCCTCTTCCCCGGGGCAGCGCCCCACGGCGTGCCGGGGCCCCCGCACCCTCCCAAAGGCTACGCAGCAGCGGGCGTGGAGGCGGCGGGGCCGCACTTCTCGGGCCCCGGCGCTGCGGGACCCACGCTGCCGCTGCCCGGCGCGCACTATGGCCGCGCGCACTTGCTGGTGCCCGGGGAGCCGCTGGCCTACGGCGTGAAGCGCAGCCCCTCCTTCCAGAGCAAGGCGTCGCCCGAGGCTGCGGTCTACCCGGGCCTGACTGCCAAGGGCCAGGGGGGCCCGCCGGGCGCCGGCCTCGCTTTTCCAGCCCCAGGCGCCGCGCTCTACGCCCCACACCCGCACCACAAGCAGGCCAGCCCCGCGGCCCACCAGCTGCACGTGATGAGCGCCAGGGGCCAGATGTTCGCAGGCGACAGCCCCCCGCAGAGCCTGCTTGCCCCCTCCAGAAACAGCCTCAACGCAGACCTGTACGAGCTGGGCGGCGCCCCTGTGCAGGCTTGGCCGGCCACCTCCCTGGCCCGCCGCGACTCCCTGCAGAAGCCTGGTCTGGACGCGCCACGGCCGCACGCGAGCTTTCGGCCCGACGGCCGCGCGCCCAGCAGGACCAACTCCTTCAACAGCCAGCAGCCGCGGGCCAGCGCTCCCGTCCAGGCCGAGCCCTCCCTGCCTGCTCCCAACACCGTCACGGCCGTCACGGCGGCGCACATCCTGCACCCTGTGAAGAGTGTGCGGGTGCTGAGGCCCGAACCGCAGACGGCGGTGGGGCCGTCCCACCCGGCCTGGGTGCCCGCGCCCGCCCCGACCGCAGAGGGGCTGGACGCTAAGGACGAGCACGCCCTGGCCCTCGGCAGCCCCTACCCGCTGGATCTGGAGTTGGGCAGTCCCGACCGCAGGTGCCCGCCCCCACCCTACCCGAAGCACCTGCTGCTGCCCAGCAAGTCGGAGCAGTACGACCTGGATGGCCTGTGTGCGGGTGTGGAGCAGAGCCTCCGAGGGGGCACAGCCGCCGAGCCAGCCGACAGGGCAGACAAGAGCCACAAGGGCGCAAAGGGGGACAAATGCGGGAAGGACAAAAAGCAGATCCAGACTTCCCCCGTCCCTGTCCGCAAAAACAGCAAAGACGAGGAGAAGCGAGAGTCGCGCATCAAAAGCTACTCACCTTATGCCTTTAAGTTCTTCATGGAGCAGCACGTGGAGAATGTCATAAAAACCTACCAGCAGAAGGTGAACCGGAGGATGCAGCTGGAGCAAGAGATGGCCAAAGTAATTCCCCGCTTCTTCTGTCTGTTTGCCCCACGTGCGCCCCTCAGTTGGTAACAGCAGGGTCCCTTTTCTGCTCCCACTTTAGACTAACCCTTCTCACAGGTGTGTTAGAGAAGTCACAGATGTTGCTACTTCCCTCTCCCACCCCCTTTCTCCTGAGGGATGGCTGTGCGTAATAGGGTTATCATGTGTGTCCTTATTCTTTAAAAAACTCAGCAAGGAGCCCGGTGCTGTGGGGTAGTGGGAAGAGCCTCCTTCTGCAGTGCTGGCATCCCATGTGGGATTAGGTTTGAATCCCAGCTTCTCCACTTCCGATCCAGTGCTCTGCGATGGCCTGGGAAAGTAGGGGAAGATGGCCCAAGTGCGCACCCTCATGGAGACCAGGAAGAAACTCCTCCTTGTGGCTTCTGATTGGCTCAGCTCCGGCCCTTGCGGCCATTTGGGGAGTGAACCCGCAGATGGAAGACGTTGTCCCTCTGGCTCTGCCTTTTAAATAAATGAATAAACCTTTAAAAAAAGAAACCATCAAAATTTGCATAGTAACACAACACTTTGAAAAATAGAAACAAGGTTTGGGTTTTTTATAAATTTAAGGAAAAATATATCTAGTAGTGATTCATGTATGCCCTAAGTAGCTAATAATGTTTGGCACTAGAGTGCTACAGAAGGTTAATTATTAATAAATTATTCAAATTAAAATGGAACACTAACTTTAAAGTCACACAGGGCCAGTAATTCTGAAAATCGAATCTGTGCTCTTACTTCCTGCTGTCTAGCATTCACTGACCTTTTCTTTCCTGCCATCTCATTTTTCCCTGGGCTATTAAAATATTAGATTGCTCTTGGAGTTTCAGGGATGTTGTGGTCCCATCCTAATGGAAGCACCCCTCCTTTCTGGAGCTTAAACTCACCCAGAGAAAGAACTATTCTTTTCTTACCTTGGATTCCAGATTTGTGGCTGGCTGTGGCTATAAAGGAGAAGGCCAAATATTATCTTGCTTGTAGTGTATAAGGCCCATTCTAAGGTGTTTTGTGTGAATTAAGTTAGAGCCCTCTCGGTTCTGGGGAGCCCCCAGCCCACCCCCTGCTGTGGCTTGCTGTGCTGGGACCCCCTGTAACATGGCTCCTCCTCCCTTTCCTTCAACACAGGCTGGACTGTGCGAAGCTGAGCAGGAGCAGATGAGGAAGATCCTCTACCAGAAGGAGTCCAATTACAACAGGCTCAAGAGGGCCAAGATGGACAAGTCCATGTTTGTGAAAATCAAAACCCTGGGCATCGGTGCCTTTGGAGAAGTGTGCCTTGCTTGTAAGGTGGACACTCACGCTCTGTACGCCATGAAGACCCTGAGGAAGAAGGATGTGCTGAACCGGAACCAGGTGGCCCATGTCAAGGCCGAGAGGGACATCCTGGCTGAGGCCGACAACGAGTGGGTGGTGAAACTCTACTACTCCTTCCAAGACAAAGACAGCCTGTACTTTGTGATGGACTACATCCCTGGCGGGGACATGATGAGCCTGCTGATCCGCATGGAGGTCTTCCCCGAGCACCTGGCCCGGTTCTACATCGCAGAGTTGACGTTGGCCATCGAGAGCGTCCACAAGATGGGCTTTATCCACCGGGACATCAAGCCTGACAACATTCTGATAGATCTGGATGGTCACATCAAACTGACAGATTTCGGCCTCTGCACTGGGTTCAGGTGGACTCACAATTCCAAATACTACCAGAAAGGTATTGTCTTGGGCATGCCACCTCCACTGTCCACACCCAGACCCCTGTTTGCGTGGGGGTGGCCCCTGATCATTTTGGAATTGTCTGTCACTCTATTTTATAGTCTGCAGTGACATCCTTTTCTCCCTAAAGAAATAGTGTGATGTGTGTTAGGTGTCTTTCCTTAAGGTAGTGGGTTTCACTTTTGCTACATTTTAGATCTTGGAATGTCACAGGGCCTTTGTGAAGAATTCTCATAACCCCTCCAAAAGGGGTCCTCTGTCACAACTAACCTGAATCTAATGTATATTTCACCCCATTCCTTAGACTCCTGCTATTTGAAAAGATAACAACAACAGCAAAAACCCAGCTGGTTGTTATCTTATTTATGGCAGGGATTCTTGAAATAGTTATTTTAATACCCTAACTCAGACTTAATTTTTAACAGACTTAACCTTTAACTCAAAACTCGCCCTGCACCATCTCCATCTTCTGGCCTTGGAGAATGTCGTGCATTTTTTAAAAACCCGCTGCAGATTCGTTCTTGCTCATTTGAAAGCATGGCTTGTTGGACAGGGCCTTGTGATCTAGGCCCAGGAAGCATCAAGAATGTAGCCCTCACGGTGCCCCGCGCCTGCTCGGCATAGCGCGCCCTTTCCTGCACTGCCAGAGCACCCGGCTCTGTCCTGGTCCAAGCTGGCGCCTGCCGAGTGGGCCTCAGAGTCTGACACAGGCGCTGCCCCTGCGGCCAGTCACGCGCGAGTCTCGGTCCTAACCCGTCAGCAGCGGGGGATTGGAATTGATTTGCTACTCTAAGCTGTGGGTTCGTTGCATTGCTGACCAGCGAAGATTCACTTTGGTTTTCCTTCCTCCTTTTCACCACCCCCGGTTCCGGGCTGAAGGGAACCACATCCGACAGGACAGCATGGAGCCCAGCGACCTTTGGGACGATGTGTCTAACTGTCGGTGTGGGGACAGGCTGAAGACGCTGGAGCAGCGGGCGCGCAAGCAGCACCAGCGGTGTCTGGCACACTCTCTGGTCGGGACTCCAAATTACATCGCGCCAGAGGTGCTCCTCCGCAAAGGTATGGGCCAGCAACCCCTCGCCTCGAGCACCCCACGGCCAGCTGCCCAACTCGGGGCGCACCGACCTCCGCAGGCGTCCCCAGCGCTGGCTTCCCAGAGCACAAAATAGCCTGCCTGTCATGTGTCCCCACAGAAGCCCGGGAGGTACTCGCTCTCCCTAACGTCTGGGCCTCCACGCACCCCCTCCGTTGGGGAAGTGCCTTCGCTTGCCGGGGTGAGGGAAGACTCATCCCTTGGGCCCGAGTCCGGTGGCCGGCAATGGGAGGCTTTGCACCGGGACCTCTGAGGGGGGCCCCTAGAATTGGTTTGTGCAGAGGCAGAGGATGGCAGCCAGTTTCCAAGGGCCGCAGCACCGTGACTCAGCCTTGCCTGAGTATCTGCAGGCGCTGGCGGAGCAGAGCGCTGCTGGCCTTGCTGGCTGGGGCGAGCTGTACCACCCAGCAGGGTGTTGAGAAGCCAGGCTATGGAGAGCGCTTTCCTCCACTTGTTCCGCTCCGCTCTGCCCGCAGAGAATAGAATCTATGCGACAGCAGTGGACACAACATGACGAGGGCCCAGCAGAATCCATATGCCAAGCAGATGACCCCCGCTATCAAATAGGACGTCTGGCTCGGAACAAGGGCAGTGCTTCCGTGACCCTGTGTGGCCCGTATGACAGTGACTGGGGCCCCCGCTCAGAGTTAACAAATCCAGAGATAGGCGGCTTCTCATTCAAACCTGTGTTGTTAGACGTCCCAGGAGGCAGCCAGACCTGTTCAAGTCCCAGTTGTCTCTGCGAGCTGTGGTAAGGCAAGGGGAGCTCCTGAGCCACTCGGCCCCAGGCTCACAGGTACTAGCAGGAAGTGCCTGGAGAAGCTGTGGGTGCCACTCCTGGTGCAGCGGGCAGAGCAGCTAGTGATCGCAGCTCTGCAGCCTCCCGTGCCCAGCCAGGCAGGAAGAGAGGGGGTGGAGGGGGAGCAGGGGTTCTAAAGGGCCCCCACTGGCAAGCGCTGCCAGCCGTCACCGCACACACACCAGGGAGTGACCCCCTGTGTCCCCAGCACACTTAGCAAGCATTGGGTCACAGCAGGAAGAGCCTGGCTTCACTGTGACATGGGTCTCTGAGGGAAAAGTGGGCGAAAATCAAAGATGGGTGAACCTGCCCCATAGCCTCCTGGTCGTGACCCTCAGCAGGGCGTGTGAGGCAGGCCTAGCACCCCCGGGGTGCCCCTTTCCTCTTCCTGGTCTCCGTATTCCACACGGAAGCCTCTTGGACTACTCGTGGGTCTCAACCCTACATTTTCCAGGTTCTGTTACGGTAACTCGCTTCTGTTGGCGTGGTCTGGAAGAACTTAAAGAGCCCCGACAGCAGTGATCTTTTCTTTGGGCAAGTCCATCAGTAAAGGTGGAGAATAGACGTGGCCGTGAGCCCTTCCTGGCAGGCTGCGGGAGCCTCGGCACAGGGCTGGGCCCCGGGCTGCCTCAGAGTGCTCCGGGCTGGACAGGAAACGCATGCGCAGGGAGGACCCCCCCCCCCCCGCCCAGCCTGGGCCCCTGTTGAGCCGACTCTGTCTTGCAGGGTACACGCAGCTGTGTGACTGGTGGAGCGTCGGCGTGATTCTCTTCGAGATGCTGGTGGGGCAGCCGCCCTTCCTGGCGCCCACGCCCACGGAAACCCAGCTGAAGGTGAGTTGGGGCGCGAGAGCCCCCAGCCGGCCTCTCGTCCTGGGTAGGGCGGGAATGCCGGTGCGGACCATGGAATTTTTTACAGTAATATCAGCGTTTGTAAATTTTGTTGACTTAAGGAAAGTCACAAAGTTGGAGCTGAGCTCTTTACCTGCCCGGCAAAGAGCAAGCAGAACTCCCCTTGTCTGGAATCAGCATCGCTGTTGGTGGATTTTCAGCTGTGGAGGCAGAGTGGATGTGTGTGTTCCGCATAGTCGTGTGAGGCAGCGTTACTGACTAGTTTTACAATTAGAGCCATTCCTGTCTATAATGAACAATTATTTGAGAGTCTGCAGCCTGCAGTGGATTTACCCATGGACACACAATTCTAGGAAGTTTTCATATCCCTGAAGTCCATAGTAGAACCTAAAATTAATAACCTTTTAATTAGAAAAATCCTCAATTAAGGCTGTTTCATCTAGAAGCAATAAAATTGGAAATAAATATTATCAACATCCTAATTGAATTTCTGAACCACTCACTAATTTGCCTGCATGATAATAACCCAGATTTTTTTATTGTGGTAAAATACACATATCTATCATAAAATTACCATTTTAGCCATTTTTGAACATTCACATGTAGTGCTGCGATCACCACTATTTTCTAAGTGTTGTCATCATCCCAGAGACTCTATACCCATTTAGTAACTTCCTCTCCCTCCCCCAGCCTCATGGAACCTCCATTCTACTTTCTGTCTATGCATTTGACAATTTTAGGTACCTCCTTTAAGTGGAGTCATACAGTATTTGTCCTTTTGTGACGGCTCGTTTCACTTCAAGTCTCATCTGTGTTGTGTGGCACGTATCAGAACTTGCTTTTCAAGGCTGAATTTTGGTCCACTGTGTGTTTAGAACGTGGTTGTTTATCCATTCATCCATCATTAGACATCAAGGTTGTTTCCACCTCGTGGCTGTTGTGCTCCTGTTTTCACTTCCTTTGCTTTCACTTCCTTTGGATATATCCCCAGATATACCTTAAAGCATATGGTTGTTCTATATTTTGCTTTTTGAGAAACCAAGTTTATAGTGCACCTGCAGTACACATGAGTTCCAATTTACCCATATCCTTTTTTTAAAGATTTATTTTATTTTTTATTTGAAAGAGTTACACAGAAAGAGGAGAGGCAGAGAGAGAGAGGTCTTCCATCCACTGGTTCACTCCCCCATTGGCTGCAACGGCCAGAGCTGCGCCTTACCCGTATCCTTGATAACAAAAGTTATTATTATCCTTGATAATTTTTATTATTTTCCTGGTTTTTTTTTTCTTTTTAGCCGTCCTAAGTGAGTGAGGTAGTATCATAGTGTGATTTTCATTTATATTTACCTAACAATTAATAGTATTGAGTGTTTTCATGTACTGGCCATTTGTGTATCTCCTTTGGAGGAATAGCTATTCAAGTCCATTGCCCTTTTTTAATCAGGTTGAATTTTTTTGTTATGGAATTGTAGGTGTTCTTTATATATTCTGAATGATTCTAATATATGTTTTGTACATATATGCTCTTGTTCCATTGGTTGGTTACCTTTTCCACTGGTTGATAATGTTCTTTGATGAACAAAAGCTTTGAATATTTTCTTATTGTCTGTTGTTTTTGGTGTCATCTAAGAAGTCATTCCCAGATCAGTTACCAGGCAGCATTTACCTTTATGATTTCCTCTGAGTCTTGTAGTTTTAGCTCTATTAAAACAACTACCTAGGTTCAAACCAGTCCTCCCACCCACCTACCCAGCTACTTCCAGGCCTTACCTGCTGTCCCAACACCCCAACTAGAATTGAGTTACACTGGCCTTGTTTCACCCTGATTCTAAGAATAGGCAATCAAGACTCTTGTTTTTTTTCATCATAGTGGACACATCTGTGATGAATGAATTCACCAAGCAGCCAGATGGCTGGTTTATGCAGATGGGCATCACGAACATGAACCAGGGCAATAACCATCAGACCCTCAGTCAGCTTTCCTCTATTAGGTTACTTTTTTTTAAAACAAAACCCCAGTTGGCCATCTTTTGGCCATAATAAATATTGAACGTGTGTCACAGTGGTTCAACAGAAACCCATTGCCATAGCTAAAGAAATGACTCGCAGAGGATCAGTCTCTTCATTTTTCTGGAAGACAGAATTGTGTTGCTAAGCAGTAGAGCATCCTTTAGTGTGTGTTTGGTTGCGTGGTCCCTTGATGCTGACTGGGAGGGACCTACTAAATAAAACCCCACCAGGGGCAGGTATTGTGGCCCAGGGGCTTCTGCCCACATCCCACATCAAAGTGCCTGGTTTGCATCACAGTTACTCCGCTTCTGATCCAGCTTCCTGCTGATGCACCTGAGAGGCAACAGATGATGGCCCTGCCACCTGGATGGGAGACCTGGATGGAGTTCCTTGCTTCTCCTGACTTCTGCCTGGCCCAGCCTCAGCTGGCACAGGCATTTGGGAGTGAACCAGAGGATAGATGATCTCTCTCCTCTCCCTGTCACTCTGCCTTTCAAATAAATAAAATCTTCTAAAAAGATGTCCACTCCGTTGTCAGCTGCTGCCTCTGTGTCTGTTCGAACTGCCTCGTACACTGAGGTGCAAGCCGTCAGGTCATCCCAGGCTGTGGCGTGGCAGCCCTGGCCGCCTGGCGCTGACATGGGACGGGAAGCTGACTTGTGTTCTGCCCTCTCTCCAGGTGATCAACTGGGAGAACACGCTCCACATTCCCGCCCAGGTCAAGCTGAGCCCCGAGGCCAGGGACCTCATCACCAAGCTGTGCTGCTCGGCAGACTGCCGGCTGGGGAGGGACGGGGCCGATGACCTGAAGGCCCACCCCTTCTTCAGCGCCATTGACTTCTCCAGCGACATCCGGAAGCAGCCGGCCCCCTACGTGCCCACCATCAGCCACCCCATGGACACCTCAAATTTTGACCCCGTAGATGAAGAAAGCCCGTGGAACGAGGCCAGCGAAGGGAGTGCCAAGGCCTGGGACACGCTCGCCTCCCCCGGCAACAAGCACCCAGAGCACGCCTTCTATGAGTTCACTTTCCGGAGGTTCTTTGATGACAATGGCTACCCCTTTAGGTGCCCCAAGCCCTCAGGAGCAGAAGCTTCGCAGTCTGAGAACTCAGATTTGGAAAACTCCGATCTGGTGGATCCGACCGAGGGCTGCCAGCCGGTCTATGTGTAGCCGTGCACCGGGGCCCGCAGGGCGCTCCGCCACTGGGGGGAGCAGCCCAGGTGGGCTACTTCTCTCGAGACTGTTCTTCACCGTGACCGCCCCACGCGGAAGCTGAAGGGACTCCACGTCCAGCCGAGCTGCCTCTCGGTCCTGCTTGACAGGCAGGGTGGGTCGACGTGACTTTGAGTTGGCTTTTGAGGACCTACACTGCATCAAAACAATATTTTTAAACATTTAGTACAGTTTAGAAAGAGCACTTATTTTGTTTATATCCATTTTTTCTTACTAAATTATAGGGATTAACTTTGACAAATCATGCTGCTGTTATTTTCTACATTTGTATTTTATCCGTAGCACTTATTCACATTTAAGAAAAGACATGAAAACTGAAAAACATGTGAGAAGAAATGTCTGTGCAATAATGTAAAAAAGTTAACAAGACAACACTCTTCCCAGATGTCATGGAGACAGTTTTATCCACACAATGGTTTTTGTTTGTATTTTTTCCCACATTTCAAAATCGTGATATATAATGTTAAAAGCTGCTTTTTTTTTTTTTTTTTTTTTGGCTTTTTGCGTATTATAGTGTAATAGGAAGTGAGCAAGGTGATGATGTGGTGTGATTTCAGCCGTCTGCTGGGGACAGTACTGCATGAGCAGGGTTTTTCTATTATAAAATCACCGTATCTTGCCATTCACAGCAGGTCCTGTGAATATGTTTTTACCGAGTGTTTATAAATGAGGTATTCTAGACAGTGTGCTGATAACGTATCGTGTGAGTGACTTCCGCGCTATGATTGTATCCCTTATTGTTTTGTTACAGACATGCAGATGTGTAACTGAAAAGTGATTTGTGTGTGTGTGTGTCTTGGGTATGATTGGATTCTTTGGGGGGTAAAGTGAAACATTTGTCATATACTAAACTTATACACATCAAAAGGGATTAACGTAGCTATGCCAAAAATTTGAAGTTACTGGTGGACCCGTGTCTGTTTCTCTAGGCAGTATGCTCTTTGGTTCTTGGTGTAGCTGGTATGTGGAATTCAGTAACTCCAACCCTGCTACTTAACCTCTTGAATGCTTCTTCCCGCTGTCGTAACAGCTGAGACGTTACCATAATGAAATTGAATAATCTGACGGTTCTTTCACATGGTGTTCTAGTGTGCTTTGAAGTGTTGAATCATAACTTGGTGTAAACAATACATTTTTCTAACCTTTTTAAACAAGCAAAGATTCTTAGTGACAGTGGGATGAAAAAATAAGCCATACATATTTTCTTAGACGTATAGATGTATATATAACTACATAGGTAAACACACAAAATATTCCTTATTTCAAATTAGTATGGTGCCTATTTAAAGTGATTTATATTTGAGTAAAAATTTAAATTCTCTTTTGCTTTTTAAAAAATCTGATGCATCATATTTTTCATTATATTATTATTCCACATATTTTTCCTTGAAATTCTTAGTATAATGTATCCATTACTTAGTATGTATCTAGAAAACAACACTTATAAGTTTATCAAAAACTAAACTAAAAAAAAAACCCTGTGTACTGGTTTACATTTGTATGAATGGCATATTCCGAAGTCTGCTGCGCTTGTATCCTGACTGTCAGTATTTTCGCTATTTTACATAATGCCATGTTGTTATTTACAGCGCTCTGACATACTTTCATGTGGTAGGTTCTTTCTCAGGAACTCAATTTAACTATTATTTATTGATATATCATTGCCTTTGAAAAGCTTCTACTGGCACAATTTATTATTAAAATTTTGAATCCAAATCCGTTAGGTGGTGTCACGTTTTCTTGATGTTGCTAAGTTCTTGATTTTCTCAGCACGCCATAGCCCCCGCCACGTTGTCCTGGTGCTTCCCAGACAGCCAGAGCAGCATCCCTGGGGAGTCAGTGTCCCTGAGGGGAGGGAGCAGAGCTTCCCAACAGGGCTGGGCTGGGGAGAAGTGGGCTGCTGGGGAGACACACGGCTCCAGATCCCACGCCACTCCACGACCAGCTTCTCTGCTGTGAGCTGAACACAAAACGCACCTCCCTGAGGGGTTCCAGGTGCGCATGGTGGGCCATAGCTCATGCCTAGGAGCCAGCCCCAGCAGCAGCAGCATACGGTTAAGCTGGAAGGACAAAAGTCATGCCAAACCTTTTATTTGAAATGGTTTTGATAGCATTAAGAAATTGCTGGCACCGAGGCTCACTAGGCTAATCCTCCGCCTTGCGGCGCCGGCACACCAGGTTCTAGTCCCGGTCGGGGCGCCGGATTCTGTCCCGGTTGCCCCTCTTCCAGGCCAGCTCTCTGCTGTGGCCACGGAGTACAGTGGAGGATGGCCCAAGTGCTTGGGCCCTGCGCCCCATGGGAGACCAGGATAAGTACCTGGCTCCTGCCATCGGATCAGCGCGGTGCGCCAGCCACAGCGCGCCGGCCTTGGCGGCCACTGGAGGGTAAACCAACGGCAAAAGGAAGACCTTTCTCTCTGTCTCTCTCTCTCACTGTCCACTCTGCCTGTCAAAAAAAAAAAAGAAATTGAGAAAAGAGAATCTGAATGATTGTGAATCAAAGTGTGTGAAGGGATAAATGCCCTTTGCTTCGTTTACAGCCACTTTTTTCCCGCAGACAACAAACGATGGGTTTATTTTGCATCCTTAGAAAACATTTTAAGACACAGTGTAAGCAAATTTGTACATGTATGCTTGTTTACCTCTTACAGAAATGGGAGAATAGGCCAGTGCCACAGCTTACTTGGCTAATCCTCCGCCTGTGGCTCCGGCACCCCGGGTTCTAGTCCCGATTGGGGCGCCGGATTCTGTCCCGGTTGCTCCTCTTCCAGTCCAGCTCTCTGTTGTGGCCCGGGAGTGCAGTGGAGGATGGCCCAAGTGCTTGGGCCCTGCACCCCGTGGGAGACCAGGAGGAAGCACCTGGCTTCTGGCTTTGGGTCGCTGCAGCGCCAGCCATAGCGGGCATTTGGGGGGTGAACCAACAGAAGGAAGACCTTTTTCTCTGTCTGTCTCTCACTGTCTAACTCTGCCTGTAAAAAAGAAAAAAAGAAATGGGAGAATGTTATGCGTATATTCTGTACCTCTTTTCAGTTGACAATGTGTCTTGGCAATCCGTATCATCACATAAAGAGCTTCTTTGTTGTTTAGTATTACTGCATTCCAGTTCATTGTTGAGGCTGTTATAATCAAACCAGTGCCATATAGGTGGACACACTGTTGTTTCTGATCTTCTGTTAAAAACAGTGTTAGAATAACCTCTAGGAGTTGTCATTTTACAAATATGTAGTACAGATGGTATGTAAATACGTAGGGCAGATGCTTAAAAGTGGAACTGCTAGATGAAAAGTTTAAGGGTATTAGCAATTTGTATTGCCAGATTCCATAGGAAAAGGTTTCCTAAGAGTATCATGAAGGAACTGTAGGCCTGGTTTCCACGTATCTGTGATCATTGTGGGGTATGAATGGAGCCTGTTGAGGGAAGGAATATTGTGTTCCTTCCAAGTTTCCTTCACACTTGCTAAATCTAAATGCAAATCATTAAGGAAAAAAACATTAGCCAGCTTGGGGTGTTTCCTCTGAATTTTCTATGGTCTTCAGCTGGGATTTTTGAGGTGGAGTTTATCAAATTCCTCCAGATAAAACTTAACAAACCAAGTGTAGAGTCTCAGTAACTACACTGTTTTTACACTGATGGATAAAGCTGTGTTTACCATGCACAGTGAGATACTTTGAAGTACATGCACACATTGCATGATGACCAAATCTGATTAACACTTAAACATAACTCGCAGTGACTAGTATGTTGCTACTGCTCTCAAGATTAGTACATCCAGGGCCCGGTGCCGTGGCTCACTTGGTTAGTCCTCCGCCTGCGGCACCGGCGTCCCATGTGGGCGCTGGGTTCTGGTCCCGGTTGCTTCTCTTCCAGTCCAGCTCTCTGCTGTGTCCCAGGAGGGCAGTGGGGGATGGCCCAAGTGTTTGGGCCCCTGCGCCGACATGAGAGACTGGGAAGAGGCACCTGGCTCCCGGCTTCAAGTAGCGGCCATTTGGGGGGTAAACGGAAGAACTTTCTCTCTCTCTCTCTCTCTCTACCTTTCAAATAAATAAATAAATCTTAAAAAAAAAAAAAAGATTTAACACATCCAAAAAGATCTTGACTATTAAGTGAACATTTGCAACCAGCACTATGCTAGCATTATTAATCCCTTTATATCTTTTTCCATCAGTCCTGTTTCTTAGCAACACAATCTTCCATTTCCAAAAGTGGAAGTTTAAATTTCTTGGATAAAATGAGTTTAATCACTTTGTAGAGGAAGGAAAATCCTGTTACTGGACACTGGGGTGAAATTCGTCCCACCTCCTGTTAAGGAGAGAAAACTACTGTGGCCCTGAATGTAACATGGTTCTTTCTCAACTCACATCAGATAGTATTAGACTTTCTATTTGAACCATCAAGCCTAGTTTAGGAAACAAGAGAAGGAAAATACATTATATGTATAGATGTTTGCTTACTGCATTCTCTCTGATGTTCTAAGGTTTTGTTTTTTCTTTTGTCTTTTCTTCTTCAGAGACATCCTTTAGCCAATGGACATTAGGTAGCAAATTCTTTTTCTTTTCCTTCATCAAAAATTGTCTCCATAGCTCCTGCATTTCACAGGCTGTAGGATTCTAGACTGACAGTTCTATTGACACTTGCTTCTTAGCCCCATGATCTCTAAAGAAAATCTGTTGTCGTTCTGATTGGTTTTCCTCTTCAGATAAATGTTGTAGAAATCATCTTGACATGACTGTAGCCATCTGGGTTGTAACTCCCATCTTGCCCTTAAGGTAACCCGGATAGTCATCTCAAACCTTAGCTAATAAAGTCATAAAGTTGATCTGGGCTTGCCTTGCGCACATGGACCTGGAATGTCCCTTACTTAATGCCTGCAGTGTTAACATTTTGTGAGCAAGTCCAGGTGCACTTAATGTTAACCACAGGCCGCCTTAGTCTGGTTTAACACATTAACCCCTTAATACTGATCGGGGCTGGGTTTGTTAAGTCCCTCCTCCCCCTATACCTTTGTGTGACCCTGGATATGTCCACCTCATTCTTCAGCCCTCTCCACACCTGCCTTTGGTGGCCAGTTCTCATATGCTGGGTTTTCCAAAGCAGGTGTTTTCTTTGACTTCCTTCAAGGTTTTCTCCGATTATTTTTCCAAAGTTTAACTATGTGATGTGGGGCTGAAGTTGTGTTACAGCAGGTTAAGCTGCTGCCTGCGACACCAGCATCCCACATCAGAGTACTGGTTCAAGTCCCAGCTTCTCTGCTTTTGACCCAGCTCCTTGCTAATGAACCTGAGAGAGCAATGAGAGACAGGCCAGGTACCTGGGCATCTGCCACCCGTGTGGGAGACCCATATGATATTCTAGGCTCCTGGCTTCAGTCTGGCCCAGCCCTGGCTGTTGGAAATATCTTAGGAGTGAACCAGCAGATGGAAGATCTCTTTCTCTCTCTCTCTGTAGTTCTGACTTTCAAATAAATAAAATAAATCTTTTTTCAAAAATTGTGAGATATCTTTCCTTGTATTTGGGGGGCGGTTATCTTGTGATTCACTCAGTTTCTCAAATCTGGAGATTTATTTCTCCCTAAATTTGGGAAGTTCAGCCATAATAATTCCATGCTTTCTCAACTTCCCACTCCTTGCTACTCTCCTTCTAGAACTCCAGTGGTGTGTGTATTGTTAGATCTCTTGTTACAAACCCTGAGGTCCAGCTAGTTTTCCTTCTGTTGTTTAACCATGATTAATGTATATTTTTCTATATTCCAGCTCACTAGTTCTTTCCTCTGACCCTTTATTCTCTGTTCCCATCCACCGTGCTTTTTATTTCAGTTATGGTATTTGTTCTAAAATTTCTACGTGAATCTTTACATTTTTCCTTTTCTTTCTTTTTTTTTTTTTTTTTTTTTTTTTGCTGAGGCTTCTGTTTTTAGTTTGTTTCAAGGATGTTTCTGGTTGTTCACTGAAGCCCCCCCTTTTTTTTAATTACAACTGCTTTTAAAGTCTTAGATAATTCTAACATCTGTCATTTTGGTGTTTCCATCTGGTGACTTTTTTTTGCTCAGCTCTGAGATCTTAGTTCTTGGTGCTGTGAGTGACTCTTGATGGAAACCTGGACATTTTTTGTGTTGAATCTGAGAGTTTGGTTCTGCTCGGGCTGGCTTTCCTTGACATGTCCCCGGCAGCGTCAGGACAGACTGCTCGCTCCCGCTGGGCATGGGTGCTGCTGCGTACACCACTCAGGGATGGCCTCATCACCACTGGGGAAATGGTAAGACAGGTCCTGGCTCTCCTCTAGGGCTCTAACAACCCCAACAGGGGGAGGCGGGATGCTTCTTGGTGGCAGGTGAGTTTCAAAGTCCAGGCACCTATAGGGTTTTTTCTTTTTATTTTTTTATTTTCTTTTCTTTTTTTTATTTTTGACAGGCAGAGTGGACAGTGAGAGAGAGAGACAGAGAGAAAGGTCTTCCTTTGCCGTTGGTTCACCCTCCAATGGTGCATCGCACTGATCCGAAGCCAGGAGCCAGGTGCTTCTCCTGGTCTCCCATGGGGTGCAGGGCCCAAGCACTTGGGCCATCCTCCACTGCACTCCCTGGCCACAGCAGAGAGCTGGCCTGGAAGAGGGGCAACCGGGACAGAATCCGGCGCCCCAACCGGGACTAGAACCCGGTGTGCCGGCGCCGTAAGGCGGAGGATTAGCCTAGTGAGTCGCAGCGCCGCCACCCTATAGGTTTTTCATGTAAGCCACCAAGGGGCAAGGCTTTACCAGCCAACAGGATTGAAAGTCTCGGCTTCCTAGAGTTCTCTGATATCATCCAGGCCCCACTGCATCCTGCAGGGTGGGATTCTAGGCTCCGCACTTGGCCTCTACTAGCATAAGTTGATGGACTGGAATAATCAGTGTCTGAAGGCTCCCATGCTGGTCTAGGCCTTTTCTCACCCTTTGGACGGAGAGAGCTTTGTGTTGGGACTCTGTGTGAGTGGTTACTGACATTTTTGAGTCTTCAGCATCTTCAGCTCCAGGTCTGGAATACTGAAGCCAACAGAAAACTCGGCACCATGTCACTCCTTAGGCATTTAGCTCATCAGCTCTCTGCCCTCTGTCCACTTGTAAGTGTCTTATGCTTGCTTTTTGTATCTTTTTTTTTTTATTTTTGACAGGCAGAGTGGACAGTGAGAGAGAGAGACAGAGAGAAAGGTCTTCCTTTGCCGTTGGTTCACCCTCCAATGGCCGCCAAGGCCGGTGCACCGCGCTGATCCGAAGGCAGGAGCCAGGTACTTATCCTGGTCTCCCATGGGGTGCAGGGCCCAAGCACTTGGGCCATCCTCCACTGCACTCCCTGGCCACAGCAGAGAGCTGGCCTGGAAGAGGGGCAACCGGGACAGAATCCGGTGCCCTGACCAGGACTAGAACCCGGTGTGCCGGCGCCGCAAGGTGGAGGATTAGCCTAGTGAGCTGCGGCGCTGGCACTTTTTGTATCTTGTGCTGGCATTTTTGCTGTTCTCAGCAGGAGGAGTAAGGAAAAGTACATCTGGTCCTTCCTGGAAGTTAAAGTGAGTCTCCTTTTTAGCACTGACAAATTAAAAAATTTTAAATTCAGTTCCTCAGTCATGAGAGCTGAATTTCACATATTCAGTAGCTACTTGTCCTGGACAGTATAGTCTGAGATAAAGTCCTCTAGTTTTGCGTTAATCCTTGCATTGACAAACGTCTTGCAGAATTTTTGGACTAAGGCAAGCGGTTAGTCTCCATGTCTAAATGTCACAGCTAGGCAATGGAGGAGCCACATTCTTCTTCAGGAAGGGAGCCATGAAGCTTTAGGGTGTGTCCAGTATTGCCCTGGGTTCAGCACTGCTCTATTTCCTTCCTGTTTTGCCACTATGACTGTGCCTCCTCCTCCTCCTAAAATCACCGGTTCTTTGTTTGATTCTTTAAGCCAATGATTCATGCTTTCAAGAGGTTTGTCTCGATCTGTTTTGTGCTGCTAAACCAAAAATAACGCAGACTGGATCCTTTATAATGAAGAGAAATTTATTTAACAGTTCTGGAGGCTGACAAGTTCAAGTTCAAGGTGCTGGCATTTGGTGAGAACCTTCCTAGGTGGAAGACAGACAGGAAAGGTGAAAGGGGGTCAAGTTCATCCTTTTATAATGGCCTCACTTCCAAATTTGAGAGCAAAATTCTTATGATCTAATCACTCATCAAAGGTCTCCCCCCCCCCATACAAGGTAGCAAGATTTAATGAAGAGAAATATACCTGATAGACTAGACAGGCATCTTGGGAAAGAGCTGAGTGCCCAGTCTGTATTCTCACTCAAGTTTTTGTTTTTAATTAATTTATTATTATTAATTTTAATTTTTAAATTTTTTTCTTAAATTTTATTTTGATAGGTAGAGTTGTAGACAGAAAGGTCTTCCTTCCGTTGGTTCACTCCTCAAATGGCCGCTATGGCCGGCGTTGCACCGATCTGAAGCCAGGAGCCAGGTGCTTCTTCCTGGTCTCCCATGCGGGTGCAGGGCCCAAGCCCTTGGGCTGCCCTCCACTGCCCTCTCGGGCCACAGCAGAGAGCTGGACTGGAAGAGGAGCAGCTGGGACTGGAACCTGGGGCCCATATGGGATGCCGGCACCACAGGCGGAGGATTAGCCAAGTGAGCCACGGCGCCGGCCCCTATTTATTATTAATTTTGAAGGCAGAGTTAGAGAAAGAGCATTTCCATCCCTGGTTCATTCTTCAAATGGCCACCATGGCTGGGGCTAGGCCAGGCCAAAACCTGATCCCGGAGCTCCATCCTGGTCTTCATGTGGGTGCAGGGGCCCAAGCCCTTGGACCATCTTCTGCTGCTTTCCCAAGCACATTAGCAGAGAGCTGGATTGGAAGTGGAGCAGCTGGGACTCGAACCAGCCCTCACACAGCAGCTTAACCCTCTGTGCAGCAATGCGAGCCTGCAGACTGGAGTTACTGTGAATGTGGGCATGCACCCACCATTTCTCCTCCTCCTCCCACTTCCGGGTTATTGCTGGACGGAGGGCTTACTGGGTATGGCATTCCTGAAAGTACTCCCAGAACGTCATCAGCGCAGTGTTACTGGACCTATGTCATACCTCTTAATACTGTTACAATAGCAAGTTCCTGAAGCAGGACCGTGTAAGAGAAGGGTCCTGACAAGGACTCAGGGCCTTGATTCTAAAGCCAGCCTTGTACGACTTTGGGAAAGTTAGAACTTAAGTTAGTGACAGTGGAGCGGAGACAGCATGGTTCTGTGGTTTTCCAACTATTTCCAGCATTAGTAGTTTCCAAGAGGTGCCCGAGAGGCTGCGGGAGTGCCAAGGCCGTGCCCTCTGTGCTTTTGATTCCACCTAAGATTGTGTTGGCCTAGGAGTGGGGAAGGACTCAGCTAGCAAAACAAATTTGAGAGGCCGGGACTGTGGCACAGAAGGTTAAGCTTCCACCTGTAGTGCCGGCATCCCTTACAGCTGCCAGTTCAAATCCCGGCTGCTCCACTTCTGATCCAGCTCCCTGGTAATGTGCTTGGGAAAGCAGTAGAAGATGGCCCAAGTGCTTGGACCCCTGCACCCATGTGGGAGACCTGGAAAAAACTCCTGGCTCCTGGACTTGCCCTGGCCCAGTCCTGGCCATTGCAGCCATTTAGGGAAAAACAGTTTCTGGAAGAGAGAAGATTCTCTCTCTCTCTCTGTTTCTCTCTCTTTCTCTCTCTCTCTGTATTTGTGACTTTCAAATAAATAATCTTTACAAAATAAAAAATTTAAATTAAAAAAAAATCAAGGTGACCAAAAAAACTTGAATACCAATGGTTTAGATGTTTGGTAATGTCCATTTTTTAAAAAAATAATTTTATTTATTTACTTATTTATGCATGTATGTATTTATCTGTGAGGTAGACAGAGGGAGTTTCCATCTGCTGGTTTGCTCCCCAGATACCTGCAATGGCCAGAACTGGTCAGGGCAAAAGGAGAATCCCAGAACTCAATCCACGTTTTCCTCATGGGTGGCAGGAACTCAATTACTTGAGCCATCCCTGCTGCCTACCAGGGTAGGTCGCATGGACAGGAAGCTGGAGCCAGGGTCTCGAGTCAGGATCTGGAGCCAGGTGTCAACCAGGCACTCTAATATGGAAGTCAGGCATCTAAACCAGTGTCTTAACTGCTGGGCTAAATTCCCACCCCAGTGCATCATCATCATCATCATCATCATCATCATCATCATCATCATTTAAAATATTATAAGCATAGGGGCCGTGTTATGGTATAGCCAATAAAGCCCTGCCTGCAGCACTGGCTATAATCCTACATGGGCGTCAGTTTGTGGCTCAGTTGCTCCACTTCCGATCCAGCTCCCTGCTAATGGCCTTGGAAAAGCAGCAGAAGATGGCCCCAGTGCTGGACCCCTGCCACCCACATGGGAGACCCGGATGTAGCTCCTGACTCCTGGCTTCAGCCTGGCCCAGCCCCGCTGTTGTGGCCATTTGGGGAGTAAACCAGCAGATGAAAGATCTATCTCTCTCTCTCCCTGCCTCCCTCTCTGCCAGTAACTCCAACTTTAAAATAAATAAATCTAAACATGTATAAGCATAATAAATACACATTATTTTTAACAGTGATATTACTAAAGATAGTCATTGTCGTGTTTTTTCCTGCTCCGGAACACAACCACCCCCATCTGCTCAGTTATTTCTTCTGGCGTTTCCATTGTGTTACTACTAACAGGCTTTAATGATTTCCTGATTTACTTATTCTAAATATTTTCTACCAACTGTGTGTTATGGTCTTTTTCTCACAGTCCTTGCCAAAGCTCTGTTTCCCAGTATAGTTCTATCACCACTTTGAGTTGAATCAGTTGGACGTGAATGTTTTTTAAGACTGCCAAGTCACCCTTGAGCCAGATACTATATTGTGCTTATACTCCTGTGTACAGTTTTTCCTATCTTGTGCCAGAACCTTATTTCTTTCCCTTTCTTTGTTTCCTTTGAACCAACAGGGTTGTTTTTGTTTTTTCTTTTTCTTTGCTCTCTCCCTTTGTCCAGTTTTTACAACAGATCCGTCCAACACCAGGCTGTTTTCCAGGAGTGTGGACACTTGTGCACCGCCTCCTGCGATCTGGACTGGAGTGCTCTCCAAGCTGAGCACACAGCTGTCTTCATGGACGCGCTGTTTGTCAATTTCCTGTGCTGGATTTCATTTTTGCAAAGTGCTGTACCTTCTTTTTCTCTTACTTACTGCTAGAAAAACCCTGAGTCTGCTTACATAGAAATGTGCCTTTTCTGGGGACCAGCACTGTGGCACAACAATTTAACGTCCTGGCCTGAAGCGCCGGCATCCAATGGGCACCGGTTCGAGACCCAGCTGCTCCACTTCCAATCCAGTTCTCTGCTGTGGCCTAGGAAAGCAGTAGAAGATGGCCCAGGTCCTTGGGCCCTTGCACCCACATGGGAGACCCAGAAGAAGCTCCTGGCTTCTGGCTTTGGATCAGTGCAGCTCCGGCTGTTGTAGCCAATTGGGGAGTGAATCAGCAGATGGAAGACCTTTCTCTCTCTCTCTCTCTCTCTCTCTCTCTCTGCGTAACTCTGACTTTCAAATAAATAAATCTTAAAAAAAAAAAAAAGAAAAGAAATAAATGTGCCTTTTCTACTTGGTAAAAAATATGCGTAGGCATAAAATCTTAGGATGAAATTTCACTGGGCACTTTTTTTTAACATTTATTATTTATTTATTTTCATGTACGTGAAAGGCAGAGAGAAAGAGAGCGCCAGAGTGAGAGCATATGTGTGAGGGGGAAGACACAGAGAGAGAGATTTTCCATCCACTGGCTCATTCCCCAAATGCCCAACAGCCAGGGCTGGCCAGCCGGCAGCCAGGAACCTGGAGCTTCCTCCCTGTCCCTCACGTGAGTAGCAGACCAATTACTAAGCCGTCAGCTGCTGCCTCCTGGGATGCGTTAGCAGGAAGCTGGATCAGAAGTGGAGCAGCCAGGACACAAGCCAGCACACTGACACGCGGTGTAGGCATGCCAAGCCACACCACAGCCCCCACTCATTCTTGGGGTTTTGAAGGCATTAGTGCTTTCGCTCCCTGCCTTTAACGTTCTTGTGAGAATCTAGTGAAGCCGGCACCGCGGCTCACTAGGCTAATCCTCCGACTTGCGGCGCCGGCACACCGGGTTCTAGTCCCGGTCAGGGCGCCGGATTCTGTCCCGGTTGCCCCTCTTCCAGGCCAGCTCTCTGCTGTGGCCAGGGAGTGCAGTGGAGGATGGCCCAAGTGCTTGGGCCCTGCACCCCATGGGAGACCAGGATAAGTACCTGGCTCCTGCCTTCGGATCAGCGTGGTGCGCCGGCCAAGCGCGCCGGCCACGACGGCCATTGGAGGGTGAACCAATGGCAAAAGGAAGACCCTTTCTCTCTGTCTCTCTCTCTCACTGTCCACTCTGCCTGTCAAAAAAAAAAAAAAAAAAAAAAAGCTGTAGAGAATCTTTCTAGTGACATTCTGATTTGCAGTCCTGTGCCGGTGACTGCTCTTTAAGCATTTTTGCATTAACATGCAAAACCTGCACATTTTTATGGGGCGCAGTACGAGCTTTCGGCGTACGTATTTTTGAGAGCCATTCAGCATCGTCTCTGCACACCCGGTATCCGACGTTCCATGGTGCTATTCCTGGCATGGACTGTTTCTCACTCATTGTGCTGAACACTCAGGACTTTCAACCCAGGGCCGTACGTCCTCCAGTTTTGGGAAATATTCTTGCCTTATTTCTTTGACCTTAATTCTCTCTCTTCTCTAACGCCTGAGAGTTGGATATTGGATCTCCTCCATTGACCTTATATTATTCTTATATTCTGGAATAATTTATTCACTTTACCATTCAAGTTTCACATTAAACTTTGTTGGGGGGGTCATTATCATTTTAATTCCCTAGAACTCATTTTTCCCCTTCGTTTGAGAGGCAGAAAAGACAGAGGCAGAGAGAGAGAGATAGAGAGAGCTCCCATCTGCTATTTTACTCCCCAGTACCCATAGTGGTCAGGGCTGGCCAAGACCAAAGCTGGAAATCACAAATCCAATCTAGGTCTCTCACTTGAGAGGCAGAAATCCAAGCCCTCATTGCTGCCTACCAGGCTCTGCATTGGTGGGAAGGTGGAGTTAGGAGCCAGAGCTAGGCATTAAACTGAAATATTCAGACGTGGGATGCAGTGACTTAACTGACGGGCCAAAGGCCTAGCCCACATGAGCTCCTTCTGGTTTTCTCTTCTGTTTTATGTCCTCGATATTTGTTGTTATCTCTCTGAGGTTATTCTTTCAAGACTTTTTTTTTCTATTTCCCAAATTATCTCATGTCCTGTGGGTCTTTTTGTTGTTGCTGTTACTTTTGTCTTTGCTGCTTGTTTCTTTGTTTATTTTATTCTTTTCCTAAGGCTTCCTTAAGTCGTTCTGACCATTTTTTTAATAGCTTTAAATTCACATAGCATAAAACTCATTCATGCAGAGTACAGTTCAATGCTTTTTAGTTTATATACACAGTTGCACAATCATCACAATTATAGAACATTTTTGCCACCTCAAAAGAACCCTGTTCTTTTTTATTTTTTAAAGATTTGTATTATTTATTTGAAAGTCAGAGTTACACAGAAAGAGGAGAGGCAGAGAGAGAGAGAGAGACAGAGAGAGAGGGGTCTTCCATCCACTGGTTCACTCCCCAGTTGGCGACAACAGCTGGAGCTGAGCTGATCCGAAGCCAGGAGCCAGGAGCTTCTTCTGGGTTTCCCACACAGGCACAGGGGCCCAAGGACTTGGGCCATCCTCCACTGCTTTCCCAGGCCATCGCAGAGAGCTCGATTGGAAGTGGAGCTGCCGGGACTTGAACCGGCAGCGCCCATATGGGATGCTGGCACCGCAGGTGGAGGCCTAGCCCACTATGCCACAGCGCCAGCCCCAGAGATGCATTTATTCTTCTACAAGCTCTTCCGGAGCAGGGCTTATTTGTTACCCATAGTCATCTCCTTGCCCCTCCCATTACCCAGTGCCTGACCCACTGCTCTCCATAATATGAACCCCAAAAAACAGGCCCCAAAGAAGATGCATGCAAAGGCCACAACGCATTTCCCTCTTGCACCTGTGGAGTCAGGGCAGGCCTTTCTGCCCCCGGACCTTGGGAGCCAGCAGGTGTGCTTCTGTCAACGAAGCTGAGAGCCTCATCCTGCGCATGCTCCGTCCATTGGGAGCCGTGGGAGCGGGACCAAGGTTGGCTGTGAGGTTGCCTTTCTGGTCCTGTTTTGCTGGAGGTTTGCATGCCTCCCAGAAGTTGACTGCTTGTCTTTGGTTTTCAGGTCTGTCTGGATTTTAAAGACACTTTAACCAAGGAGGTCATTCCTCTTCTCCCTGGAAACACTTTGATCTTGAACTTTATCTCATACTTAGCATAGTCTCTTTTCAAAATAAACACCACCTGCTTTGGGAAGTATACACAAAGTCAATATTAGTAGACAGTGGCTGTTTGGACACAACATCATTTGGCTTTCATCTTCTCAAATACCAGATCAAAAATCAACTACAGTCAGGTGGTATAGGCAGCAGCTCCCTGCTGAGGAAAACAACGCGTCTGCACTGGCTCCGGTCATGGCTGAGCAAAGACAAGAACCCGAGGGCTGCGGAGGGCAGAGTCAGGGGCAGACCCAAGTTCTGCCCCGCAGCATCCATAGGACACTCGGGAGTCGTGGACCCCGGCCCGCCTTGCAGGCCATCCATAACGTTTTCCTTGTTGATGCACCTGCGGTCCTGCAACCAGGAATGATGAGAAAAACCTACGGAGCGATCGCTGTGGAGGATTTCCACCATCAAGGAGGGGGTGCCGCAGATGGGCTGCCTGCCCCTGCCATCCGCGGGCCACCTGCTGCCCGGCATCCCCGGGCGCGGTCATTCTTGGGGCGGTTGCCCAGAGGTTAAGTCCTCCTGTGTAGCCTCTGGAAACAGCCCTGATCCGATCACATCTTCCCCACAATGGAACACCTCCCATGATTTGCTGTTGCCCAAGAGGTGGGAACTGCTGGATTTGGTGTGGGAGGGCTCTCCATCCCACTCCAGTTCCCTCACTTCCGGAGTAGGGTGGAATCGTCTGAATGTTCAGTTCCTGCTCTTTAGAAGCTCTGTGACTTCGGGAGCTTTTTATCTTTCTTTCTTTTTCTTTCTTTCTTTCTTTTTTAGATTTATTATTTATTTGAAAGAGATTTACAGGGAGAGGTAGAGGCAGAGAGAGAGGTCTTCCATCCGCTGATTCACTCCCCAATTGGCCACAACGGCTGGAGCTGCGTTGATCCAAAGCCAGGAGCCAGAAGTTTCTTCCAGGTCTCCCACATGAACGCAGGGGCCCAAGGACTTGGGCCATCCTCCACTGCTTTCCCAGGCCATAGCAGAGAGCTGGATCAGAAGAGGAGCAGCCAGGACTAGAACTGGCGCCCATATGGGATGCCGGCACTTCAGGCCAGGGCTTTAACCCGCTGCGCCACAGCACCGGCCACCCCCCCCACCTTTTTTTTTTTTTAATTTATTTGAGAGCTGCAGAGGGGGCCCAGACACCTGCTGGTTCACTCCTCAATGCTCAAAATGCTGCAAATACTTGGAGCTGGAAACTCGTTCTAGGTCTCCACAGCAGTAGCAGGAATTCATTACCTCGGCCACCACTGCTGCCTCCCAGGGCCTGCGTTAGCAGGAAGGGAGAATCAGGAGCCAGAACCAGGAGCTAGCCAGCCCAGGCACATGGGTACGGGATGTTGGGCCCTTGGCTGCTTTTCTATTTGTTTTTATTTATTTGAAAGGGGCGGGGGAGACAGAGAGCAAAAGAGATCTTCCGTCCACTGGTTCACTCCTCCAGTGGCTGCAAACACATGGACTGGGCCAGGCAGAAGCCAGGAGCCTGGAACTCCATCTGGAGATCTCCCACATGGATCAGGGACCCATGGACTTGGGCCATCTTCTGCTGATTTCCAGGGGCATTAGAAGGGAGCTGGATTGGAGTTGGGACTCGAACCAGCACCCATATGGGACACCAGCAAGGCAGGCAACAGCTTAGCCTGCTACATCACAATGCTTGTCCCTCTACCTCCTCTCCACTCCTCCCACCCCCCAACCTTGGCTGCCTTTTTTTTTTTTTTTTTTTTTTTTTTTGACAGGCAGAGTGGACAGAGAGAGAGAGAGAGAGAGAGAGAGAGAGAAAGGTCTTCCTTTGCCTTTGGTTCACCATCCAATGGCTGCCACAGCCAGTGCACCGCGCTGATCCAAAGGCAGGAGCCAGGTGCTTCTCCTGGTCTCCCATGCGGGTGCAGGGCCCAAGCACTTGGGCCATCCTCCACTGCAATCCTGGGCCACAGCAGAGAGCTGGCCTGGAAGAGGGGCAACCGGGACAGAATCCGGTGCCCCGACCGGGACTAGAATCCGGTGTGCCGGCGCCGCTAGGTGGAGGATTAGCCTAGTGAGCTGCGGCGCTGGCTGGCTGCTTTTCTTAAACTGAGATTGAATGTCCTTAATAGAAGGATACTTCAAAAAGTTAGGGGAAAATTAAATTAAAGGATAAGGTTATTTTGGTGTAAAAACATTTGCAATTCGTGCAATCTTTTCGGATGTACTTTATTTGAACTTTCTGAAGATCCACTCATAGGCACAGATTTCAAAAGTTTTTCCAGTAAAATAAACTTACCTTTTAATTCCATTTTTCTGTGAACTCACTGAAGTCTCCTTAGAGTTCACTCTTTCTTCTCTTTTTTGTAACTTAATCCTCCCCTTACCCATTTAATTCTTCTTGAGTTGAACAAAATCAAGTTTCCCCTAGTGACTTGAGCAACTAGTGTTCAGTCAAGGACTGAAACATACTGGAATGGATCCCTCTAGAAAGCGCTGGGTGTGGGAGCCACCTGGTGGCCGGAGCTGTGCAGATCACGGCTGTGTAATGAGGCAACTGCATTTGGCTTAGAAAAGCAGCGGGCATTCTTCAAAGTAATAAAAATTTTCACATGAGTTGTGTGATTTATAGCAACTCCTAGGAAACCCCTTTGCAAACAAAATTTCGTCTCTGCCAAGCACATTCACGGCTGGTTTCTGCTAGAGTATTATCCCCGCGATTGCAAAACTTGCAACACACTAGAGCAGCTGTTCTCAAAGTGTGGTCTGCTGACTTCAGGGGGGATCCCGGAGGTCCGCTTTCCTAGCTGCATACCCGGCAAGGCTGGGCTTTCTGCATCCTCTTCAAGCAAAACAACATCACAACAGATTGGATGTGGAAGCAGAAAGAAGCCGGCTGTCAGCTATGAAACTAGATTTTCAAAGCGATTTGCAAGATGTAAAACAGTGCTACTCATCCCACTAACGTTTGTTCTGGGGAAGATAGTTATTTTGCATAAAAAATGTTTATGTTATCATGTATGGGTTTACAATTTTTATTTTCCAATTAATAAATGTTCTTAAATTTCTCAGTTTTAACTTCTAATAGGATGTTACAATTATCCCCTGAGAAACCAGGGGGGTGAGTTCTAGGGACCCCCCCATGCCCATATTCCCAGATGTTCAGATCCCTTATATAAAATGTCATGGTATTTGGATAGATCCTGAGTGCATCCTTGCATATACAAGGATACTTCAAAAAGTTCATAGAAAAATGGAGTTAAGGGGGTCTGGTGTTGTGGCACAGTACCATATAGGCAACAGTTCAAGTCCCAGATGCTCCACTTCTGACCCAGCTCCCTGCCAATGTGCCTGGGAAAGCAATGGCCCAAGTGCTTGGGCCCCTGAACCCACAGCAGAGTCCCAAATGAAGTTCGTGGCTCTTGTTGCCACCATCTGGGGAGTGAACCACCTGATGGAAGATCTCGCACTCTCTCTCTCTCTCACTCTCTCTGTGACTCTGCCTTTAAAATAAATAAATAAATAAATATATATTTTAAAAAAAAGTAGTTAAAGATGTTTATTTTGGTGCAAAAAAATTCTGCAATCCATGCAATACAAGGAAACTTCAAAAAGTTCATGGAAAATGTACATGCATGGATTTCATTCTACACACACGAAGTTTTCCGGAGTCTTCTATAATTTTAAGAGTATGAAAAAATCTTGAGTTCAAAAATGTTTGAGAACCGCAGTACTGGCGCGATGTGTCAACCCCAGCGAGCGTTGGAAGCAACAGCGCCATCCAGTGGTTTCCTTGGTGACTTTCACCTTTTGGCTCTATCTCAGAACTGGATGATGTCAGCATCACTCGCAGTTGTGTGTCCAACATCCTCCCTTGAGAAAGCCTTGTTACCTGCAGCTTGTCCTGTGCCTGTGCTAGACGCTTCCTGTATGCGCCACTCCAGGTCTCGGGAGTCCTTGGATGGCAGAGACCAGCTATGTGTGGACGTCATCAGCCCTGGTTGCCACCAGCAGCAACGCTCGCCCCATGGGATCTCTGATCTTACACTTGGGAGCCCCAAAATGCAGGGAAATTGAAGTGTGTGTGTTGAACTTGTACCAACACGATTTAGGAGCAGGTGAGTTTTTGTCTTTTCCTGCCTGCTGGGGACAGCACTGAGATACCGGACTCTGAGGATGTGGACCGTCCCAAGAGCTGGAACAATAACTTGTGGTGCCTGTTGGTGACAGCTCCTAAGCCTAGAACTTGAGAACTGTGCAGTTCAGGCTAGGCAGTCAGCCATTGTGCCATATTCTCAATGTATCTAAATCTGCAGAGAACAGTAGGTTGCATTTAATTTGACCTAAGATGTAAGAATTAAAGGAGCAGCTTCTAAAACCTCAGTCTCCTGAAAATGAAGTTTTAGGGTTTCCTGCCATAACATTTTTTTTAATTAATTAATTTTATTTATTTATTTATTGGAAAGGCATCGTTAGAGAGAGAGAGAGAGAGGTGGAGACAGAGGGGGAGAGAGAAATCTTCTATCCACTGCTTCACTCCCTAAATGGCAGCAATGGCTGGAGGCAGGCTGATCTAAAGCCAGGAGCTATTCCAGGTCTCCCATGTGGGTGCAGGGGCCCAAGCACTTGGGCCATCTTATGCTGCTTTCCCAGGCACAGGAGCAAGGGAGCAGGATTGGACGTGGAGCAGGCGAGACTTGAACTGGCACCCACATGGGGTGCCAGTACTGCAGACAGCAGCTTTACCTGCTACACCAGAGTGTCTGCCCCTCCTGCGATAACATTAAAAAAAAATTGGCAAAGTCTGAACAAGAAAATATTTTAAAGATTATGTTCTTTTTTTGACATTGCACAAGGGTTTTATACCTTTCTTTCAGCATGCAGTAATTGCACATAATTATTGGGTACAGCATGATATTTCAAACATTCTTACAAGGTGTCCTGATCGAATCAAGGCAATTAATATTTCTATCTCCTTCATCATTTCTCGGTGTTTGGAGACCTCGAGTTCTTCCCTTGTAGTTCTTCATAAATCGTAGAACTGGCTACTGCGTACACGTGCTGTGCTGTGCAGCCAGCAAGCTGACTCCACCCACCTCACTGTGTTTCGGTGCCTGTCATCCACCCTCCTTCCAACCACCCACGACACCCCAGTCCCAACTCCTAGCAATCATGACACTAATTCCAGATCCACTTTTGTTTCACTCCCACATTGAGAGAGAAGATTGGTATTTGTCTTTCTGGCTCAGACTTGTTTCACTTAACTGAAAAATGTTCAATGCTGCACACATTGACCTGTCATTCTAACACCTTTACTACACAGTGGGCTCAGCCTCTCTCAAAGAGCTCAGAATATGACAAAGTTTCTATCGTTAAGGAAAGAAAATTGTGCCTGGGTCAAGCTCACCCAGGAGTATTTCACACCTTAAAAGAGAAATCAAAGATTGGCCCTCACTCCTAGTTTTTCTTTTAAATATTTATTTTATTTAATTGAAAGGCAGAGTGTCAGAGAGAGAGGGACAGACAGAGAGATCTTTCACTGGCTGGTTCACTTCCCCAAATGGCCTCAATGACCAGGGCTGGGCCTGGCTTAAGTCAAGAGACAGGAGCTCCAGCCGGGTATCCCATGAGGGTGGCAGGAGCCCAAGCACTTGGGCCATCTTCTGCTGCTTTCCCAGGCACATTAGCAGGGAGCTGGATCAGAAGCAGAGCAGGCAGGATTCGAACCGGAGCTCCAATAGGGCATGAAGATATTGCAGGTGGTGGCTTAACCCACTGCACCACAACACTGACCCCTGTCTCCTAGTTTTTATTTATCCCATGTGCCTTTTTATACCATATTAGGGTATAATCTATATAATTCATGTGTCATAAAATTCACATCTCAGAAAGTAAATATATTCAATGTCTATTCAGTGTTTTTAAGTAAATTTATCAGGTTGTGCTACTATCACCGTAATCCAGTTTCAGGGTATGCTCATCACTGTAATAAGACACTTCGTATGCATTTTCCGTGACTCACTGTCCGCTCCAGAAAACCACTCATCTACTTCCCGTCTGCATAGACACCCCCGTCTCACAGGAGGACAGTAATGCAATGTGAAGGGACTTCACATGGTTGTATGGTTCATAATTCATACATAATGAGCATTAGTTTTTTTTGTTGTTGTTTTAGTAAGAAATCATGAACTTTGTTTTTACTCAATCTAGGTCTCCCATCTGGGTGAAAGAGGTGCAACGATTGGAGCCACTACTTCTGCCTCCTGGGGTCTGTATTAACAGGAAGCTCAGGGGGCTGGTGCTATGGCACAGTGGGTTAACGCCCTGGCCTGAAGCATCAGCACCCGATATGGGCTCCAGTCCTAGTCCCGGATGCTACTCTTCTTTCAGATTTATTTATTTATTCATTCATTCATTTGAAAGTCAGAATTACACAGAGAGAGGAGGGGCAGAGAGAGAGATAGAGAGGTGTTTCATCCTATGGTTCACTCCCCAGTTGGCCACAACCAGTTCTCCCATGTGGGTGCAGGGGCTCAAGGACTTGGGTCATCTTCTACTGCTTTCCCAGGCCATAGCAGAGAGTTGGATGGGAAGTGAAGCAGCCGGGTCTCGAACCAGTGCCTATATGGGATGCTGGTGCTTCAGACCAGGGCATTAACCTGCTGTACCACAGCACCAGTCCCCCGGATGCTCCTCTTCTGATCCAGTTCTCTGCTATGGCCTGGTCCTGGGAAAGCAGTAGAAGATGGCCCAAGTCCTTGGGCCCCTGCACCCACGTGGGAGAACTGGAAGAAGTTCCTGGCTCTTGGCTTCGAATCAGCACAGCTCTGGCCATTGTGGCCATCTGAGGAGTGAACCAGCAGATGGAAGACCTCTCTGTCTCTACCTCTCTCTGTAACTCTGTCTTTCAAATAAATAAAATAAATCTAAAAAAAAAAAAAAACACAGGAAGTTAAAAAAAAAAAAAACAAAACTGGAGCCAGGTGGCAAATCCAGGTTCTCTGATATGGGGCATGGGCTTCTTAATCATCTGTCTGGATCACTAGGCCATTTCCCAGAAATGCTGAAGCTTCCCCCCTTTTTAAAAAATATTTATTTATTTGAGAGGTAGAGTTACAGAAAGACAGAGGGAGAGACAGAGAAAAGTCTTCCATCTGGTGGTTCATTCCCAAATGGCCACAACAGCCAGAGCTGAGCTGACCCGAAGCCAGGAGCCAGGAGCTATTTCCAGGTCTCCCACGCAGGTGCAGGGGCCCAAGCACTTGGCCCCTACTGCTTTCCCAGGCCGTAGCAGAGAACTGGATCAGAAGAGGAGCAGCTGGGTCACGAACTGGTGCCCATATGGGATGTCGGTACCACAGGCAGAGGCTTGGTCCACTGTGGCACAGTGCTGGCCCCTGAAGCTCCTTTTTATGTAATCTTTTGTGTCTGGCATCCTTCATGCAGCGTGATTTTGAGGTTCATCCATGTTGTAGCGTAGGGCGGGATTCCACTCGTTTTTATTGCTGGGTAGTATTCCACTGGATGATGGCCCACATTTTGTCCACCCACCATGGTCATTTGGGTTTTGATTTTGTTTCTTGGCTGTTGTGCACAGTGCTTCTGTGAACATTTGTGTGCAAGTTGGTGTGTGGGAGTGTGTTTTCAGCTTGCCAGACTGAAGGCTAAGGCCCGATTGCTATGTCTTGAGATATAGTTATGTCATCCTTTCAAAAAACTGCCTGTTGTCCAAAGTGGCTGTGTTTTTAACTAACTGCATCAGTTGTGTTCATTATAATCATCACAGCCTCCCCAACTGCACAAATCAGGATATAGTCTGATTCGATACAGTAATAGCATTCAGAGCAACATTCTTATTGTATTGTTATATATGAATATATCGTTTCAGCATGTTAGATAATTAGTATAATATATAATTACTATGTATTAGATATGTCATTAATATACTAGTCGATACTGTACAATTTACTCTTGGCCGATATTCAGCAATCTAACCAGACAAACTCAATGTAAATTACAGTCGTGCTATGATGCAAAATTGCAGCTGGAAGTAGGTAGCCGTCACCTGTGCAACCAAGGGGCGCTCAGCCTTTGGCCAGAAGAGTAAGAGCTCTTCTGGTTGACTCAGGCCAATCCCTTCTGGTCAAACTGCTCTTTTCGTGGCCCCTCCTTCATCAGGTGCTGGCCAGGTGGGCTCAGGCTGGGAAGGCTATGGCCGCAGCCGTCACCCAACCCAGACAGCTCCCTCCTCAGCTCTCGCAAGAGATCAGATCCTCGCTGCTCCCCTTCCTCCTGCCCCGCTTTGTTCCTTCCTTCAACAAACCAACATTGGACACCTGGAGCCAGGCACCTTGCAAGGAAACAGGAAGCAGAGTGACTAAGGCGCAGTCCTGCTGTTAGGAGCTCGCACTGGTGGGAAGACAGAGATAGAGACAGGGAGATCTTCCATCTGCCGGATCACTCATCAACTGGCGACAGTGGCCAGGGCTGGGCCAAGCCAAAGTCAGGAGTGAGCAGCTTCTAGCAGGTCTCCCATGTGGGTACCAAGGGCCAAACACTTGGGACAATTTCTGCTGCCTTTCCCAGGCCATGAGCAGGGAGTTGGATCGCAAGTGGAGCAGCCAGGACCCAGACCAGCACCCTTAGGTGATGCCTGTGTCTCAGGCAGCTGTTCTACCTGCTACCCCACAACGCTGATCCAAGATTTGAAATTTTTTATAAAGTCAAAGTCAAATTCAATGTTATTTTCTTTTAGATTTTTAAATATTCAGATTAAATATACAATTATTTTTGGTCTAGTATTATTATGTTTCCATTTTTAGATTTAAATCATTCATTATCTGAAATATATTCTGATGTATGACAGAAGTTATTCTGAGTTGATTTTTTTCACCCAACAGTTAATTAGTGGGCAATACACTAAATGAGGGAAAAAATAGTGTACTGATATAAAAAAAGGAGTGAAGAACATGAGTAAGAAATTCACAGAAGATGGGGCTGGTGCTGTGGCGTAGCGGGTTAACACCCTGTCCTGAAGCGCCGGCATCCCATATGGGCACCAGTCGAGTCCCAGCTGCTCCACTTCCCATCCAGCTCTCTGCTATGGCCTGGGAAAACAGTGGAAGATGGCCCAAGTCCTTGGGCTCCTGCACCTGCGAGGGAGACCCAGAAGAAGCTCCTGGCTTCGGATCGGCACAGCTCCAGCCATTGTGGCCATCTGGGGAGTGAACCAGCGGATGGAAGATATCTCTCTCTCTCTCTCTCTCTCTCTCTGTGCCTCTCCTCTCTGTGTAACTCTTTCAAATAAATAAATAAATCTTAAAAAAAGAGAGGGAGAGAGAGATCTGAGGATGGACTATCTTTGGATCTTAAATTTTTTTAAAAAAAGAAATTCACAGAAGAAATACTAGTACAAGGATCTAATACACATGTGGCAAATATTCAACCTAACTGAATTAGTCAGGTTTGCATTAGTACAATGAAATAACCCGAGGCAGGCCACTTAGGAAGAAAAGAGGTGGGTTTAAGGGCATGGGACCGGCATTGGCTCAGCTCTGGTGAAAGCCCTCTTGGCTGCATTTCATCATGGTGGACAGCGATGACAGCAGTGCACGTGGGGCATGGTCACATTTCAATGCAGGATGCCGGAGAGCTGGATGGGGACAGGATCAGGCTTTTACAACAACCCTCTGGCAAGAACTGCCAAGGGATCACATGAGAACTACCTTAAATACTTCCAAAAATAGGGTCCCAACTAACTTTCTCCAGATTCCCACCTCTTAAATTTTCCTCCCCCTCAAAATTGCCACACTGGGGACAAAGCTTCCAGCACATGGATCCTTGGGGGACAAACTGATGGGGGGGGTAAATAGGCAGGAAGTTAGCTTAAATCTGTTGCATTGTACATCACAAGCCCCCAAGTGTAATTCTATCCTCTGACTTGTCAATCAAAATGCCCCGTTTCCCAGGAAACATCTGCTTCATCCCGGACCTAAGCAGGGACACCATGAAACTATGGATATTGAGCTCTGTTGCAGTGGATTCGTTTTGAGAGGAGGAGTGTGGTGGGGGCAAGAGGCGCAGAGTCACCACACAGACCCCAGGAGTTGGGTAAAAGCAGGCCAGAGGCAAGCAGCCTGCAGACTCGTTTATTTCAGTTGCTACAGCAGCTTATATAGCCGAAGCAGCTAAGCTGGTCAAGGGGCTGTCTATGCCCTAACCAATCACAACCTGTTGCCAGGTAGTTTCCAAAGCCATCCAATCACAACCTGTTGTCAGTCAGGCTCTGTTGTCATGTGGTTTCCGAAGCCATCCAATCACAGCCTGTTGCCAGGCAGTTTCTGTTGCCAGTGGCCATCTTGGCATGGCCTTCTCATTCCACCACAGAGCTCCGCATGGAGCTTGTGGGAAGGGCCATATAAATGCCAGGTGGCCTCACACCTATAGAAGCACCACCCCTACCTCATAAAAGAGACCAACTGGGAAGAGTGTGCTCTCTCTCTCTGGCCACAGACCATGGCTGTAGGGGCTGTGGCATCCTTTCTATCTCCCCTTCCATGCCCCTTCTCTCTCTCTCTCTTTTAAAGATTTATTTTATTTATTTGTAAGTCAGAGCTATAAAGAGGTAGAGACAGAGAGAGAGGTCTTCCATCCGCTGGTTCACTCCCCAGATGGCTGCAATGGCTGGAGCTGCACCCATCCAAAGCCATAAGCCAGGAGTTTCTTTAGGGTCTTCCACGTGGGTGCAGAGGCCCAAGCACTTGGTCCATCTTCCACTGCTTTGCCAGGCCATAGCAGAGAGCTGGATCGGAAGTGGAGCAGCCAGGACTTGAACCGGCGCCCATATGGGATGCTGCCGCTTCAGGCTAGGGCATTAACTCACTGAGCCATAACGCAGGCCCTGTCTCTTCTCTTGTCACTTTTCTGGACCCACTGCCTACTCATGACAGGTATTTCTCTGTGTGGGGCAACCCACACTCGTGTGTGTGTGTGTGTGCGTGTGTCTCCTTTTTCACCTTTTGAATAGCATTTACCTTATGCATGTCAGCACTAAGAATAATTGTCTTTGGAGTAAAAAAAATTAATACCAACATCCAAATCATAACACAAATCTTCATTATTGATTGAATAAACACCATTAATAAATTTGTTTGCCACTTTTCACCTATCAAGATGGCAAAGAGAAAAAGAGGTAATATTCTGGGGCCAGCATTGTGGAGCAGTGAGTTAAGCCACAACCTGTAACGTCAACGTCCCACCTCAGAGCACCAGTCCAAATTCCAGCTGTTCTGTTTCCAATACAGCTGCTTGCTAAAGTGCCTGGGAAAGCAGGCACATGGGAGAGCTGGAGGAAGCTTCTGGCAACTGGCTTTGACCAGGCCCAGCCCTGACCGTTGTGGCCATCTGGGGAGTGAACCAGTGAATGGAAGATCCCTCTATCTCTGTAACTCTCATTTTCAAATAAATAATCTAAAAAAATTAAATGTATTTGAGAGGCGGAGAGACAGAAGAAAAGAAAGAGAAAGAAAGAAAAGGCTCCCACCCGCTGTTCACACCCAAAATGTTCCCAATAGCTGGGGCTGAGCAGGGACCCAAGTCAGGAGCCAGGAATACAATGAAGGTCTCTCATGTGGGCAGCAGGAACCCAATTACTACTGCCCCCCAGGGACTACGTTAGCAGGGAGCTGGAGTCAAGAGCTGGAGACAAGAATCAAATCCAGGCACTCTGCAAATAGGGGACCCAGGCATCTTAACTGTTAGGCTAGATACCTGCTTGTGTGGCATTTTTAAAAAACATGTATCCAATAATATCAGAATAATTAAAAATATTATTGGGGCCAACACAGTGGTATAGTGGGTTAAGCCACTGGTCTATAGTGCCAGCATCTCATTTGGATACTGGTTCAAGTCCTGGTTGGGCCAGGCCAAAGCCAGGAACCAAGAGCTTCTTCCTAGTCTTCCACATGGTTGACAGGGGCCCAAGTCATCATTCACTTAGATCATCGTTCACTGCTCTCCCAGGCACTTTAGCAGAGAGCTGGATAGGAAGTGGAGGAGCCAGGACTTGAATCAGGTGGTGGCATAGCCTGGTGCTCCACAATGCCGATCACAATTTTCTAGGAGCTTCTAATGAAAAGCAAAGTGATCACTATATAATGTAAAGTAAAAATTAAGGATATAAACTATGTGTATAGTATGGCCTCAATTATGGGATATAGTAAGAAAAAGGTAAAAATCAAATATACCAAAAATTTTAATGTCTGCAAGTAAATATGGCATTTTTTTTGTAAAAATATACATTTCATCACGTTTAAGGAAATTTCTCTTTATCTCTAGTTTTGTAAGAATTCTTACTCTTAAAATGTTGAATTTTAACAAATATTTTTTATTTATTTATTTTTTGACAGGCAGAGTTAGACAGTGAGAAAGAGAGACAGAGAGAAAGGTCTTCCTTCTGTTGGTTCACCCCTCAAATGGCCGCTATGGCTGGCACTGCGCTGATCAGAAGCCAGGAGCCAGGTGCCTCCTCCTGGTCTCCCATGTGGGTGCAGGGGCCCAAGTACTTGGGCCATCCTCCACTGCCCTCCTGGGCCACAGCAGAGAGCTGGACTGGAAGAGGAGCAACTGGGACACAATCGGGCGCCCCAACCGGGACTAGAACCTGGGGTACCGGTGCCATAGGCGGAGGATTAGCCAAGTGAGCCAAGGTGCCGGCCTAATTTTATCAAATATTTTTAAAAATTTTATTTAAGGTATACAAACTCATGCATTTCATAAACACAAATTTAGGAACATAGTGATTCTTCCCACCCTATGCTGCCTCCTGCACTTCCATCTTTCTTCCTCATCTCTTTCCTATTCCTATTCTTATTTTTTACTAAGATCTATTTTCAATTAACTGTATGCACATAAGATTAGCCCTAAACTAAGTAAAGAGTTCAACAAATAGCATGAAAAAAAAACTATTCCTCAACTGTCGAATATGGCAATTCTTTTAAAATGTTGCCTCATCTACCTGGTGTAATTGTGGGTAGTTTTTTTCTTCCTCCTTTTTGTATTTTCTGTATATTTCCAAAATTTTCTACAGTGACATTGTGAATTTTTATGTAATAATTTTAAGAAGTTGAAAATAGAGGTTGGGCCCTAGGAACTTCAAGGTCATTTTTATCTCTAAAATTTCTTAAGTCACAGTATGAAGGTAGTTCAAAATGTTCATGGCAAAGAATGGAACTAAAAATAAGTTTAGGGGCAGGTGTAGTAGTTTGTGATATAGTTGGTTGAGCCACTGCTTGAGATGCCCGAATCCCATATTAGAGAGCCTGAGATCGAGTCCCACCTCCACTTCTGATCCAGCTGCCTGCTAATGAGCACCCTGGGAGGGAGCAGACAATGGCGCAAACTCTTGTGTCACTACTTCCCACATGGGAGTCCTAGATGGAGTTCCTGGCTCCTGGGTCTGGCCAGGCCCAACCCAGGCTGTTGGCAAACATTCAGACAGGCAAGCAGAAGAAAAAGCTCTTTTTTACTTTGCCTTTCAAATAAATTAAACTTAAAAAAAAGTTTATTTGGGTGCAAAGTTATTTGAAATCCATGCATATGCAGTTTTAAAAACATTCTTAGAAAATACATATGATGAAAAACTATGCAAGAACTCCAATTTTATTGTCATTACATTTTCTATGAATTTTTTGAAGTACCCTCGTATCTTCTTACCCCGAGGTTTTCTGAAGCCTCTGCTGATAGAACAGCCTGTATCATGAGGTTGCTAAGAGCAGTGCTGTTATAGCATGCTGTTGCCTGAGTTGTCTAAATCTTAGGCAACCCTACAGTGTTGTCTGTGGAATTTCAGCACAAGATCGTGAACTTTTATGAAGTTAGTCAAACTTGCTGAAAGAAGGTAATGTAGGTGAAGGATAATAGTTTTACTGATAAATGTGATATTAGGAGATTTAGAGCAGCATTACCTTTTATATAACACTTAATCATCCAAGAGACATTGTAATTGTACCACACTATCATAACGCTTTTAATAATTACTTTACAGCCAGGAGAAAAGCCCAGTTTTTGCCAAGCCAGCATCTATATGAATAGCAAAGAGGGATGTGCTAGTGCCTTTGCTGTGAGGCCGCGTGCCTGTCAATCCTCAATGTTTGTCCTTTGTTCTCACTGGGGAAGAAGTAGACAGAGGCCAGGAATGGGGTTTCTTACCCTGGAACCTCCAAGCTGCTCAAGTCAGGGAGTTGGAGGTTGCCCTGCCCAAGGACTTCTGGGACGCATGCGCCAGTTGGCCTCTGTCTCTGGGCACCTGGCTGCAGCTCAGGCATTATTGCCTTTGAGTCACTGGGGGAGGAGCTGCCTAAGGCCTGGGCAGTCAGCCCTGGTGGGCTGAGGACCCAAAGACCCCTAACTCTGGGTTCCCCACTCATTGTCCCTCAGAGTGATCTTGCTCTTTCCCTACAGAGCAAGCATCCTGGATCAGGCCCCAGGCCTTTGGTGACCCAACCTATTTGTTCTCACTCTGTCTGTCTCATACTCTTCTTTTTAAATTTCATTTGAGGAGCAAAGAGACAGATGGAGAGTCAGAAAGAACTGCCATCCACTCGTTCACTCCCAAAGGCTGGCAATAGCCAGAGCCAGACCAAATTGCAGCCAGGAGCCCAGAACTCAGTCCAGGTCTCCTATATGGTGGCAGGGACTCAAGTACTCTCAGGGTCTGCATTAGCAGGAAGCTGGAGTGGAGCCACAGATCAAACCCAGATACTTCAATATGGATTATAGGCCAAAGCATGCCCGGTCTAATAGAGTCCCTCCATGAGAAAACCCCCTCTTTTTTTTTTTTTTTTTTTAATTTATTTTACAGGTAGAGTTATAGACAGTGTGAGAGAGAGAGAGAGAGAGAGAGAGAGAGAAAGGTCTTCCTTCCATTGGTTCACTCCCCAAATGTCCACTACGGCTGGCGCTGCACCGATCCGGTGCCAGGAGCCAGGTGCTTCTTCCTGGTCTCACATGCTGGTACAGGGCCCAAGCACTTGGGCCATCCTCCACTGCCCTCCCAGGCCACAGCAGAGAGCTGGACTGGAAGAGGAGCAACTGGGACTAGAACCCAGGGCCCATATGGGATGCCGGTGCCGCAGGCGGAGGATTAACCTAGTGAGCCACAGCGCCAGCTCCGAAAACCCCTTTTTTTACAACTGACCTTTAGGTGACTCCTTAAAACCAGAAGCCATATCTTTAGCTTTATGGATGAGGACACTGAGACTCAGAGAACTTAAGTAAGTGCTCAAATCTACACAGACAGTAATGGCTTATAGCTTCATATCTTCAACCTCCTCTGTTACTTGGTGTAGGGTTTGGATATTATCTTATTATTATTATTATTATTATTTTTGACAGGCAGAGTGGACAGTGAGAGAGAGAGACAGGGAGAAAGGTCTTCCTTTGCCGTTAGTTCACCCTCCAATGGCCGCTGTAGCTGGCGTGCTGCGGCTGGTGCACCGCACTGATCCGAAGCCAGGAGCCAGGTGCTTCTCCTGGTCTCGCATGGGGTGCAGGGCCCAAGCACTTGGGCCATCCTCCACTGCACTGCCGGGCCACAGCAGAGAGCTGGCCTGGAAGAGGGGCAACTGGGACAGAATCCGGCACCCCGACCGGGACTAGAACTCAGTGTGCCAGCGCCGCAGGCGGAGGATTAGCCTATTAAGCCGCAGCACCAGCCTGGATATTATCTTTTAAAAACAAGTCAATTTGGGGCCAGTGTTTTGGCATAGCAGGTAAAGCCACTGCCTGCCACACTGGCACCTGTTCAAGTCCCAGCAGCTCCACTACAATCCAGCTCCCTGCTAGTGCACCTGGGAAAGCAGCAGAGGATGGCCCAAGTGCTCAGGCCCTGCACTCATGCAGGAGACCTAGAAGAAGCTCCTGGCTCCTGGCTTAGGCCTGGCCCCACCCCTGCCATTGCAGCCATCAGGGGAGTGAACCAGTGATGGAAGACTCTCTCTCTCTCTCTGCCTCTGCCTCCTTGTAACTCTGCCTTTCAAATAAATAAATAAATAAAAGATTTATCTGTTTATTTGAAAGACAGAGTTAGAGAGGCAGAGAGAGGTCTTCCATCTGCTGGTTCCCCAGATGGCTGCAATGGCAGGACCTGCGCCGATCAGAAGCCAGAAGCAAGGAGCCTCTTACGGGTCTCCCATGCAGATGCAGGGGCCCAAGGACTTGGGCCATCTTCTATTGCTTTCCCAGGCCACAGCAGAGAGCTGGATTGGAAGTGGAGCAGCTGGGACTTGAGCCGGACCCATATGGCATGCCGGCACTGTGTGCTATGCCACAGCGCCGGCCCCAATAAATCTTTTTTTTACAAAGATCAGTAAATCCTAACCCACATAAATTCTATGGGAGAAATTAATGATAAGAAAAGCTGTTCCCATTCCCCTTCCATGCTCCACCGTGAGTTGCTTCAGGACAAGGTCCACACCAGAAGCTGAGCAGGTGCTGGCACCATGATCCAGGATCTTCCCTCCCTCCCTCCCTCCCTCCCTCCCTCATTTCCTTCCTTCCTTCCTTCCTTCCTTCCTTCCTTCCTTCCTTCCTTCCTTCCTTCCTTCCTTTTTTTGGAAGCAGAGTGAGAACGAGAGCGAGTGAGAGAGAGAGAGAGAGGGAGAGAGATCTTCCATCTGCTGGTTCACTCCCCAGATGGCTGCAATGACCAGGGCTAGGCCATGCTGCAGGTAGACAGCCTGGAACTCCATCCAGGACTTCCACAGGGGTGGCAGGGGCTCAAGTACTTGGATCATCTTCTGCTGTTTTCCCAGGTACTTTGCCAGGGAGCTGGATTGTAAGAGGAGCACCCAGGACTTGAACTGATGCTCATATGGGATGCCAGTTACAGGTGGTGGCTTAACTCACTGTGCCAAACGCCAGCCCCTGGCACCATGATCTTGAACTTTCCTGCCTCCAGTACTATGAGCTAAATAAACCTCTATTGTGTATAACTTTAAAAAATTGTTCCCATAAAGTATACTTTTATCATAGATAATCTTTTTCTCTTGCTGTTTTTTTATATACAAGTATTGTTTTATAAAAATATAATGGATTCCTTTCCCAAATAAATCTATTTTTCAAATTAAGTCTGGTGTCTTCAAAGGCAAGTAAAACAAAGTATATATACTCATAAATACTAGCAAAGGAATGATACAGAAATCTTATAAATGGCTGCATGTATAATTTAAAAGTTATTTACTTTTATTAAGCAGAAATAACTAGAAGCCATATTCCAAATTTCAAGAAGTCTTTAGTACTAGGAATGAGAAATATTTTATATCTAAAAAAACAAATGTGGCCGGCGCTGCGGCTCAATAAGCTAATCCTCTGCCTTGCCGCACCGGCATACCGGGTTCTAGTCCCGGTCGGGGTGCCGGATTCTGTCCCGGTTGCCCCTCTTCCAGGTCAGCTCTCTGCCTGTGGCCTGGGAGTGCAGTGGAGGATGGCCCAAGTGCTTGGGCCCTGCACCCCATGGGAGACCAGGAGAAGCACCTGGCTCCTGCTTTCGGATCAGTGTGGTGTGCCGGCAGCAGTGTGCCGGCTGTGGCAGCCACTGGAGGGTGAACCAACGGCAAAGGAAGACCTTTCTCTCTCTCTCTCTCTCTCTCTCTCTCTCACTGTCCACTCTGCTTGTCAAAAAAAAAAAATGTGTTGCCTCAAATATGACTGCAGGATTTCTTTCTAATTAATGGTGTATGTATGTATTCATGCACACACATGTTTCCAAACTTTGAACTTGATGGACTAGAGGTCAAAGGTTGAAATTAAGGCAGAAGTAACCCACGAAGGATATTTATCTCCTCAGGCAGCTTGGGAAATTTCTACAGAGGTTAATTGTTTTGATGAGTAGAGAGTCAGAACTAAACTCCCTAATGGGATTTGGTTGCTTTGTCCTCTTCTTCCACACACAGCTTTTCCAGGGTTCATTTGAATTTTGTTGAGTAGCTTTTATGCATGTTCCACTTCTGGACCATGGAGATTTGTACTAAGTAAACAAACATAAAGAGTTATAGTTGCAAGTCTTATTTCTTTGCAATAACAGGTTACATGATTACAATTAAAACAAAAATAGAGATGTTAAGAACACACATGGAAATACTCAGATGCAAATGTGTCTGGAGGTTTGATTTCCTTCACTCTGGAATCTACATACATAATATACTGACATTTATACACTGGGCTATCCATAATCTAGCAGTCAATTTACCCAGAACCCTGCATGATATTTTAGTCCAGAGAGTACTGTCATTTCTGTGAGCTACACCTCAAACCAGCCAACAGCATAGGCAACTGAGGATGTATCATTTACAAGTTCTCTTTGGGCTTGTTTTAAGGGTTCACCAAATTTCTTGGAGAGAAACTTAGAGTTCTTTATCGAGTTCCTGCAAACTGCACGATTTGTAGCTATGCTTTCCAGAAAGTTGCTATTGAACCTCTACAGCCACTGAGAAATGTGAAGTATTTTGCCCATTTCTATTAGGTTGTTAAATCTGCATTGAGTGCTCTCTACCCGTGTATAAAAAAAACAGAGCAACTAAATGCCTCAAATGGTGTGACTGACCCTGGTCCTGAATTATTATGGGCACCTACTATTCACTCGTCATATGTTAAACTGATAACAAGATGTGTTTGATATATGTATTGAGCATCATTTTATACACATATGAATGCTTGAAATTGAAGCTTCAACATTTGTAAACTCCATGGGGAGCCTCTACAGAATTTTATCACAAAATTTTTTGGAACAACAATAAAAAACAGACAGGATTATCTAATTCTAATAAGTTCTATAGGTCAGCATCTTTACTTTCTTTAGTCTTGAAATTTATAGGGGGCTGACGCTGTGGCATAGCAGGTAAAGCCACCGCCTGCTGTGCTGGCATCCCATATGGGTGCCGGTTCAAGTCCTAGCTGCTCCACTTCTGATCCAACTCTTGCTATGGCCTGTGAAAGCAGTGGAAGATGGACCAAGTGCTTGGGCCCCTACACCCGCAAGGGAGGCTAGGAAGAAGCTCCTGGTTCCTGGCTTCAGATCTGCCCAGTTCTGGCCATTGTAGCCATTTGGGAAGTGAACCAGTAGATGGAAGACATTTCTCTCTCTCTCTCTCTCTCACTCTCTCTCTTCCCCTCTCTCTCTCTCTCTCTCTCCAACTGCATCTCTCTCCCTTTGCCTCTCTGTAGCTCTGCCTTTCGAATAAATAAATAAATATTTAAAAAAATTGTAGCATTGTCCTTGCAAATTCAGAATTTAGAATTTTGGAAAAAACAGCTACTTTAAGCCCACAGAAAGAATGTGGTTTTGCTTCAAATATGATTGCATTTTTATTTTATTTTCTAATAGATACTATATTTTCTTATTTATGGGGTATGTATGAGGTAATTAAATACATGTATGCAATGCATAATGATCAAGGTTGGGTAATAGATATCAAGACACAGTTAGGAGGAATGTTTCTAATTCATAGGAGGGTAAGTTTAGTTGTCAGCGATTCATTATGTACTCCAAAATAACCACACAAGAATTTGAAGGTTCCCAACACATGGCAACAACTCTTCTTTTAGATAAATATATAGGGGTATGGTGAGAATAGCTGGTTGGGATAATCTTTGATAAAAGGAGAATGGAGCTTTGCTTGTAGAGAAATAGGATAGGAATCCTTGTGGGAGACAGCACTGGTGTCACAAGGGAGGGAACAAAGTCACACTACATGTGGAGGACACAATATAGCACATGTGTGGCTGGTCTTTAGGACAGTGAAACTGAAGCAGTGTGAATCCTATAGTTAAAAGTCAAAAATAGGCCGGCACCGCGACTCAATAGGCTAACCCTCCGCCTTGTGGCGCCGGCACACCGGGTTCTAGTCCCGGTCGGGGCGCCAGATTCTGTCCCGGTTGCCCCTCTTCCAGGTCAGCTCTCTGCTGTGGCCAGGGAGTGCAGTGGAGGATGGCCCAAGTGCTTGGGCCCTGCACCCGCATGGGAGACCAGGATCAGCACCTGGCTCCTGCCTTCGGATCGGCGCGGTGCGCAGGCAGCAGCGCATCGGCTGCGGCGGCCATTGGAGGGTGAACCAACGGCAAAGGAAGACCTTTCTCTCTGTCTCTCTCTCTCTCACTGTCCACTCTGCCTGTAAAAATAAATAAATAAATAAAATAAAAGTAAAAAATAAATCTTTAAAAAAGGGGGGACGGCTGGCACTATGGCGTAGCGGGTAAAGCTGCCACCTGCAGTCAGCATCCCATATGAGTGCCAGTCTGAGTCCCGAATGCTCCACTTCTGATCCAGCTCTCTGCTGTGGCCTGGGAAAGCAGTGGAAGATGGTCCAACTCCTTGGGCCCCTACACCCACATGGGAGACCTGGAAGAAGCTTCTGGCTCCAGCCGTTGCAGCCATCTGGGGAGTGAAGCCGTGGATAAAAGACCTCTCTCTTCTCTCTCTCTGCCTCTGCTTCTCTGTAACTCTGCTTTTCAAATACATAAATAAATAAATCTTTAAAAAAATCAAATAAGCTCTTGGCCAATGCCGTGTTCCTTCCCACTACACTGAATGGTTAGAGGAAGATCTCTCTTATTGATGAGCCTGCAAGTGCTGCAGCATTTGGCCTAGCAGTTCAGATACCTACATGTCCTATCTAAGTGTCTGGGTTCAATTTCCAACTCTGACCTGGACTCCAGCTTTCTGCTAATGTAGATCCTGTGAGGCAGTGGTGATGGCTCAAACAACTGGGCTCCTGCTCCCGATGTGGGAGACCTGGATTGTGTCCTGGCTTCCTCCTTTGGCTCAGCCAAGCCTCAGCTGTTGTGTGTATTTGGGGAGTGAACCAGTGGATGGGAATATGTCTGTTTTTCAGCTTCTCAAATACATAAATATTTTTTGAAAAATAACATCGCTTAACATTTTTTTTTTGACAGGCAGAGTTAGTGAGAGAGACAAAGGTCTTCCTTCCGTTGGTTCACTCCCCAAATGGCCGCTACAGCCAGCGTGCTGCGCCAATCCGAAGTCAGAAGCCAGGTGCTTCCTCCTGGTCTCCCATGTGGGTGCAGGGCCCAAGCACTTGGGCCATCCTCCACTGCTTTCCCGGGCCACAGCAGAGAGCTGGACTGGAAGAGGAGCAACCGGGACTAGAACCCAGCACCCATATGGGATGGTGGCGCCACAGGCAGAGGATTAACCAAGTGAGCCATGGCACCGGCCCTGCCTTAACATTTTTCTACACCAAATGTTTTCCACATCTAATGAAATAATTCTTATGAATCATGTTCTTATTTAATGTGAACTCTAGGGATACTGCTAAAAAAGGATTTTGTTCTCTGGATCTTTCCGCTAACAGAATAGTCGCACTTTTGCACGATTCGTGCCATCTGCCCTGTTCCACGCGATGGCCATCAAAGTGAGGCTCAGTGTTATCTTTCGAGGAGGTTATTCAGCCATGGATGCAGTACTGTGACTTGTTAGCAATCTATGCCTGCAAGACATTCTCTTTTTAATTTGTAGCAAAGCTAATGGCTGGGTTTACAGGGATGCATCAGGATTCTTTGCTCTGCTCCCAACCTGACACCCAACATTCCGCTGGCAAGACAAGCAGCTGGGTTTTCAGTGTAGATGGTGATTGTTGACACTGCCCCCTTTGTTGTTCAAGAGAGAGCTCCTTAGATTGTAACTTTTTGTTTTGCTTGAATCATTTAAATATGTGCATTTCATTTGTTACTAGTGCATCCCACAGCTAATTCTAATATTAAAAAGTTAATGTTCCCCTAAATATTATGAACATTCCAAACAATGGTAAATCAATTACAATGAAAAATTCTAAACCTCGCTGATGACCCCAAAGGCCTTATATACATAGGTTATGTTTTACTGATATTTACTGTGCAAAAAAATTTAAGGTGAGAAACTAAAGAGCTATTTATTAGTTCACTTAAAAGAATATTAACATAAAATTAACATAAGTTTTTTTGAAAAATATTTAAAATTTCACTTCCATTTTAGCTGATATATAAAAATTGCACATATTTGTGAGGTACTATATGACGTCATATAACGTTAAAATCAGGGTAAACATAACTGTCTTGTCAACAGAAAAATAATTTTGTAAAGCAGAAATTTAGTGAAGGAACATTGTTTTACATTTTTTACAAATCTGTTTAATGTCAGAAATGTCACTATTTTCACAGATGTTTCCTGTTTCAATCTATTGTGATATCACATATCATGTTGAATTGGAAAAATTCCATTATTCACTCAAGAGAAAGAGTGAAACAGCAAGTAAAATCTTAAGTTTTATTTTGAAAATAGATTTTTACTGTTATTTTGTTTGTTTAAGCAAAGTAGTCAAATTTCACATGAAAAACTGGACCTTTGCATTGTTTTAGAATTTGTTTTAAATTGTAGTAAAGACCTTATAACATCAGTTGACCATCTAAAGCATTTTTAGGTATATGGCTCGGCAGTACTAAGTATATTCAAATTGTAATGCAGGGGAGGTGTTTTGGTGCATCAGGTTCTGCTGCTCGGGCCGCCACTTCCCAAATCAAAGTGCACATTGAGTGCTGGCTACTTGCTTCCCATCTGGCTTCCTGCTACTGCATACTGGCCGGCAGCAGGTAGGCCCCTCCCCTCCACTTGGGAGGTCTGGACGGAGTTTCTGGCTCCTGGCTTCAGCCTGGCCCAGACCTGGCTGTTATGGGCATTTAGGGACTAAAGCAGTAGATGGAATCTCTCTCTCTCTCTGTCGCTCTGGCTTTCAAATAGATAAAAGAATAAATAAATAAAAAATAAATAAAGATGAAATAAATAATAAATAAATAAAGATCTTAAAAATTGTAGTACAACAGATTTCTAGAACTTACAAAATCAAAATTCTTTATCTACTAAACAATTCCTTATTTCCTCTTCTCCTAGCCTCTGGCAACCACAATTTTATTTTTCATTTAATATGAGTTTGTGCCTTTCAAGTAGATGAAAATAAAAAAATGAGTTTGACCACTCCAGATGTCTCATACAAGTGAAATCATGCAGTGTTTGCCTTCTTGTGACTGGTTTATCTCATTTAGTATAATAGTCTTAAGGTTCCCCCATATTGTAACTTGTGTCAGACTTGCTTTCCTTTTTAAGGCTAAATAATATATCATTGTATGCATACATCATGTTTTATCTATTAATTCCTCAGCAAATGTTTGCATTCCTTACTCTTTTTGGCTATTGTAAATTATGCCATGAATATGGGCATATGAGTCTTTCTTTGAAAACTTAATTTCAATTCTTTTGCATACACACCCAGAAAAGGAATTGCTGAATCATATACTCCCTCCATGTTTAACTTTTTTAGTAATTCCCAAACTGATTGCCATAGTAGCTGTTCTATTTTATAGTTCCACCAGCAGTCCATAAGGGTTCTGGTTTTCCCACATACTCATAGGCATTTGCTATTTTTTACTTTTTACATGGTGGCCTTCCTCATAGATATGGGATGATAGCTCATGTGCTTTTGGTTTGCATTTCCCTAATGATTAATGATATTGAGCATTAATGTTTGTAAAATCCATGGGGAGTCTCTACAGAAATTTATCACAAGGTTTTGCAGAACAACAGTGAAAAACAAATAGGATAGGGGCCAGTATTCAGGCATAACAGGTTAAACTACCACCTGCAACACTGGCATCCCATATGGGCACCAGTTTGAGTCTCAGCTGCTCCACTTCTGATCCAGCTCCCTGTTAATGAGCCTGGGAAAGCTCAACTGCCTGAGTCCCTGCACCCACATGGGAGACCCAGAGGAAGCTCCAGCCTTCCGCCTGGCCCAGCCCTAGCCATTGTGGCTATTTGTGGAGTGAATCAGTGGATGAAAGATCTCTCTGTCTCTCCTTGTCTCTCTCTGCAAGTCAGCCTTTCAAATAAATAAATCTTAAGAGAAAAAGATAGGATTATCTAGTTAACTTCTATAGGTAATCATTGTTTACTTCCTTTAAACTTGAGATTTGTAGCATTCTCCTTACAAATTTAGAGTAATTTAGAACTTTGGAGAAACATTTACTTTATTTTTTTTTCAAGATTTATTTTATTCCCGCCGGTGCTGCAGCTCAACAGGCTAATCCTCCGCCTTGCGGCGCCGGCACACCGGGTTCTAGTCCCGGTCGGGGCGCCGGATTCTGTCCCGGTTGCCCCTCTTCCAGTCCAGTTTTCTGCTGTGGTCCGGGAGGGCAGTGGAGGATGGCCCAAGTGCTTGGGCCCTGCACCCCATGGGAGACCAGGAGAAGCACCTGGCTCCTGCCTTCGGATCAGCTCGATGCGCCAGCTGCAGCGCGCCAGCCGCGGCGGCCATGGAGGGTAAACCAACGGCAAAGGAAGACCTTTCTCTCTGTCTCTCTCTGTCACTGTCCACTCTGCCTGTCAAAAAAATAAAATAAATTTAAAAAAATAAAGATTTATTTTATTTATTTGAAAGCCAGATTTACACAGAGAGGTAGAGACAGAGAGAGGTCTTCCATCCGCTGGTTCACTCCCCAGATGGCCGCAACGGCCGGAGCTGCGCCGATCCAAAGCCAGGAGCCAGGAGCTTCTATCGGGTCTCCCACGTGGGTGCAGGGGCCCAAGCACTTGGGCCATCTTCAATGCTTTCCCAGGCCATAGCAGAGAGCTGTATAGGAGATGGAGCAGCCGTGACTTGAACCTGGTGCTTCAGGCCAGAGCTTTTTTCTTATTTTATTTTATTTATTTATTTATTTATTGACAGGCAGAGTTAGAGAGAGAGAGACAGAGAAAAAGGTCTTCCTTCTTTTGGTTCACCCCCCAGATGGCCGTCACGGCTGGCACGCTGCACCTATCTGAAGCCAGGAGCCAGGTGCTTCCTCCTGGTCTCCCATGGGGTGCAGGACCCAAGCACTTGGGCCATCCTCCACTGCACTCCCGGGCCACAGCAGAGAGCTGGACTGGAAGAGGAGCAACCAGGACAGAATCCGGCACCCCAACCAGGACTAGAACCCTGGATGCCGGCGCCGCAGGTGGAGGATTAGCCAAGTGAGCCGCGGTGCTGGCCCAGGCCAGAACTTTTACCCACTGTGCCACAGCACTGGCCCTGAGAAAATTTTACTTTAAAGCCACAGAAATAACATGATTTTGCTTCAAACATGATGCATTTAAAATTTTATTTCTAATAGATATGTAATCTTAATATCATCTTTGCTAACCATCTGAAAATCATCTTTGGAGAAATGTCTTTGCAACTCCTTTGCCCATTTTTTAATCAGGTTATATTTTTTAATGTTAGTTGTAGAAGCTCTTTACATATTCTGGATATTAGTCCCTTATCAGAAATATGATTGCAAATATTTTCTCCAATTACATAGGTTGACCTTTCATACTATTAATTGCATCTTTTGATGCACAGAAGTTTTTAATTTTGATGTAGCCCAATTTACCTATTCTTTCGTTGTCTGTTTTTTGGTGACTTATTTAAGAAATCACCACCTAGTTCAATATCATGAACCTTTCGCTCTGTGTTTTTTTTTTTTTTTTTTTTTTTTTATGGTATTGGATGTTACATTTAGGTCACTGGCTCATTTTGAGTTAGTTTTTATATGGGGTGTAACACGAGAGTTCAACTTCATTCTTTTGCATCTGGAGATTCAGTTATCACAACACCATTTGTTGAAAAGACTGTTTTTCCCATTGGGTGTCTCTGGCATTCTAGCCAAAAATCACTGGCTTGTATAAATGAAGGTTTATTTCTGAAATCTCTATTTGATTCCATAGAGTTTTGTGTTTGTCTTTATGCCAGTACCACACTGATTTGATTATTGCAGCTTTGTAAAAAGTTTTGAGACCTTCAACTTTGTTCTTTTTGGGGGATGTTTTGGCTATTTGACGTCTTTTGAAATTCTTAATGAATTGTAAGATAAAATTTTATATTTCTGCAAATGCCATTGGATTTTGATAGTAATTGCAATGAATCTGTATATCAATCAGGTAATATTGACACCTTAACAACATCGACTCTTTCAATCCATGAACAAGGGATAACTTTCCATTTATTTTCATCTTTAATTTTTTCAGCAACATTTTGTGATTTTTCAGCACACAAGTTTCTATATCCATGATTTTTTCCTAAGAATTTCTCATTTTTTTCTGTTATTACTTTAAATGGAATTGTTTAATTTCCTTTTCCGATGGCTGATTGTTACCATATGGAGACACAACTGGTTATTGTTGATTTTGTATTCTGCAATTTTGCTGAATTTGTTTAAAAGATTTTGGTGGAAATTTTTGGGTTTTCAACATATAAGATAATGTCATCTGTGGATAGGGATAATTTTGCATCTTTTTCTCCCCTAATTTATATATATATTTTTTATTTCTTTTTATTGACCATTAGCTCTGGCTAGGATTTCCAATACCATATCATAAAAGAGTGATAGAGTGGGCATCCTTGTCTTGTCCCTACTCTTAGAGGAAAAGTTTTTCAGTCTTTTATCAGAGGAGAAATTTGTTAGATTTTTCAGATCTGGGCTTGTTATGTCCACATAATTGTCTTCTGTTTTTAGTTATTTGATCATGAAAGGGTGTTAGAAAGTTGACTTTTTCTTTATCAATAAAAACAATCACATGATTCCCCTTCATTCCTTTAATGTGGTATATTCATGGATTTTCATTTGTCGATTGCAAAGATGCCAAATCACCTTTGCACTTCAGGAATAAATCCCACTTGCTACAGTCTTTTTAATGTACTCTTTTTTTTTTTAAAAGAGTTATTTATTTATTTGAAAGAGTTACACAGAGAGAGGAGAGGCAGAGAGAGAGATAGAGGTCTCTCAGGCCAGGGCATTAACCTGCTGTGCCATAGAGGCGGCTCCTTAATGTACTCTTTTTTTTTTTTTTTTAATTTATTCAACAGAGTTAGAGAGAGAGAGACAGAGAAAGGTTTTCCTTCCATTGGTTCACCCCCTAAATGATGGCTACGGCTGGAGCTAGGCTGATCCGCAGCCAGGAACCAGGTGCTTCCTCCTGGTCTCCCATGCGGGTGCAGGTGCCCAAGCACCTGGGCCATCCTCCACTGCCTTCCTGGCAGAGAGCTGGACTGGAAGAGGAGCAGCCAGAACTGGAACTGGGGTCCATATGGGATGCTGGCGCCGTAGGCGGAGGATTAACCAAGTGAGCCATGGTGCCGGCCCCATGTACTCTTTTTTTTTTTTTTTTAATTTTTTTTTTTTTTTTTTTTGACAGGCAGAGTGGACAGTGGGAGAGAGAGACAGAGAGAAAGGTCTTCCTTTGCCGTTGGTTCACTCTCCAATGGCCGCCGCAGCAGGCGCGCTGCGGCCAGCGCACCGCGCTGATCCGATATGGCAGGAGCCAGGAGCCAGGTGCTTTTCCTGGTCTCCCATGGGGTGCAGGGCCCAAGCACCTGGGCCATCCTCCACTGCACTCTCTGGCCACAGCAGAGAGCTGGCCTGGAAGAGGGGCAACCGGGACAGAATCCGGCGCCCCGACTGGGACTAGAACCCGGTGTGCCAGCGCGTAGGCGGATTAGCCTAGTGAGCCGCGGCGCCGGCCCCCATGTACTCTTAAGTTCTGTTCACTAGTATTTTGATGAGGATTTTTATATCAATATTCATCAGGGATATTGGTCTAGAGTTTTCTTGTATTGTCTATGGCTTTTGTCTTATAATAGTGTTCCTATAGAATGAATTTGAATGTGTTACTTTATCTTAAACTTTTCAAAATAGTTGAGGGGGAATGGCATTAATTTTACTTTTAATGTTTGATAGAATTTATCATTGATACTGTCTGGTCCTGGGATTCTCTCTGTTGGGAGGTTTTAGATGACCTATTCAATCTCCTTAATAGTAATAGGTCTATTCAGATTTTTCAGGTTCTTCATGATTCAGTCTTAATAGACTGTATATTTCTAGAAACATCTCATAGGTGACATCTAGGTTATCCAATTTGTTGGCATACAATTGTTCATAGTATTTTCTCATAAATTTTTTCTATTTCTGTAAAGTCAGTTGTAATGTCATCTGATTTTAATTATTTTTCTTATTAATTTAGCTAAAGCTTTTCCAATAATACTGATCTTTACAAAGAACAAACTCTTGTGTTGTTAAGTTTTTCTACTGTTTTGTAGTCTGTTTATTTCTCTCTGCTTAATCTTTATTATTTCCTTCTTTCTGCTGGTTTTAGTTTTAGCTTGTTCTTCCTAGTTCCTTAAGGGGTAAAATTAGGTTGTGGATTTTGTATCTTCCTTCTTTCTAGAGTAATTTCAAAATTGTTATTTATTTTAGAGGCAGAGAGAGAGAGAGATACTGAGGAGATAGAGAGTGAGCGCTCCCACCTGCAACAGCCAAGGCTGAGCCAGGGCCACAGCCAGCAGGCAGCAACACAAGCCAGACCTCCTACATGGAGGCAAGAACCCAATATTGAGCTACCAATAATGACTCCCAGGGTCTGCCCTGGCAGGAAGCTGGAGTCAGGAGCCACAGGCAGCTACCAAACCCAGCAATCCAATGTGGGATGTGGGCATCGTAACCAGGAGCCAAACACCCATTCCTTTTCTTCTTTTTATTTGTTCTTAACTTTAAAAAGTTATTTATTTGCAAGGAAAAAGGGGAGGAGATGGAGGGAGAAAGTAAGGAAGAAATAAGAAGGGAGAGGGAGGGGGGAGGGGGAGGGGGAGAGGGAGAGGGAGAAATCGATCTCCCATCGATCCACTGGTTCACTCCCCAAGCGCCTGCAGTGGCTGGGGCTTTGCAAGTCTCCCACACGGATGTCAGGGACCAAGTCCTTGAGCCATCACCTGCTGCCTCCCAGGGTGTGCATTAGCAGGAAGCTGGAATCAGGAGCTGCCTGGACTCTCTAACCCAGGCACTGAGGTACGGGATGCAGGTATCCCAAGGGGGCGTCTTACTGTTGCACTAAACGTTCGCCCTCAACCACCTTTCTAACAGTTAAAAACTGTTTGGACACTGGCATCGGTGCTGTCAATCTCTTGCCTTGTAAAAGAGCCTCAAGCACTGGAGGGTAGGTTGGATTCCTATACAACTCGACTGCACCTTTCAACACGTTCCTGTTAGGAATTCCTTCACCACGACGCAGCTGCTGGCAACTGGATTCAAGAAGCCAGGTCGCAGAGAGTAACGGTCAGGGTTTCCTGTCCCTGTCTTCTCCCTCTCCCATGAGCCAGCCCTTGGACAGTGGCGCTGTCCCGCTAAGGTCTCGCAGCGACCCGCTCTCCCAGGAAGTCTGGCGGAGCTCCTGTCCAGTAAGAAAACGAAGCGTTCCGTCCCGGAACGACCTTCCAGTGGGCAAGAAGGGGCTCAGGAGGCAAGAGACTGAGAGATGTTCTGAAGGGAAGTGCGTCCTCAGGAGAGAGGAGCGGGGACAGCGGGTCCACTCTAAAAAAAAAAAAAAAAAATCCTGCACGGCTCTGGGGCGCGAAACGACAGGGAGGGGCGAGGGGAGGCGGTGTGAACCGCCGGAGACGGGAAAAGAGAGGCGCCCGGGTGCTAGGGCGAGGCCGGGAGTCGCGAGGCCGGCGCCACGCAGCGCGCATGCGCGGGGCCCGGAGCCGAGCGGGGCAGCCGTCTGCGCCAACCGCTCCGGCCTCGCCCGGCGCCGGCTGCGGCCGCTCCAGTCCCAGCGCAGCGGCCCGGCTCCCGCCTGTCTCCTCCCCGCCGCCGCCCAGAACCCGGCTGCTCCGCCAGAGCCGGCGAGACCGCGGCGCCAGCGTCGACGGCGGCTGCGACGGCCTCGGGAGCGCGTGAGGCTCCGGGGTCGCGGCGGCGATTGGCCGGCCGCGGCGCCCGCTCCCAGAATGCAGCGCATGGCGCGTCATTGAAGAGAGACCATGATGGCGGCAGCGCTGGGGCCCCCAGAAGTGATCGCTCAGCTGGAGAACGCGGCCAAAGTTCTGATGGTGAGGACACCGCGCCCCACGGACCCCGGGATCCGCGGGCCTCCGGCCAGCCCTGCCGCCCAGGCCTTGCTGCCTGCTGGGCTGGCGGCCGGGAAGGGCCTTCGGGGAGCTCTGGAGGTGGAGGAGGAGGTGGCAGTGGCGTGGCGCAGGATTCTTCATCCTACTTTCCTTCTGCCTCGGTTCCCTCTTTTCTGGGACTGTCCCCTTAGCCTGGTTGCCCGGCACGGCAGCCAAGGCCTTGGAATATAGTGGTGCAGGAAAGAGGAGTGCCTGTGCGCCAGGCTTACCCGACCCTCTGCTCGGCGGACTGGGGCTCAGAACCAGCCGCGGGAAAGGAGGTCGGGGTTATATGTCCGCAGAGCCTGGGGTCGGGAGATTTGTGGGGGCTGTGTGGGCGCCGCTGGCGAGTTGATGCCAGAAGGGGAGGGATGGCACAGTGCGGGGGACGTTGGCAGCCCCTGTTTCTCCTCGCGTGTTCGAGTCCTTAGGCACTTTCCCTGACAAGCAGCCGCCTTTGGGGGAATCGCAGCCGGCAGCACGTGGAAGGACCGCCGGGAGGGAGGGAGGGTGGGGATTCTCTGGGACCAAGGTCATTGGGGCCAAACTTAGGCCGGTGCCGAGCTGCCTGCGGGTCGCGCGTTTTGGAGAGCTGAGTCTGTGCTCTACTCCGAAACTTTGTTCTTACACTCCAGTAGATAGTTTGATGAGGTTATTTGCTGAGGGAGTTTGAGAAGGCCAAGTCAGAGGATTAAAAATATTCCACGCTTACAGTAAAGGCAACTTAGTAAACTTTTAACAGATTGGCTGTCTCAGCTTTGTTTTTGGAGTTTTTTTTTTTTTCTGTAAGTTTGAGGCTCATTTATTCGATTACTTGCACTGATTCAGACTTTGTAAGAATTGAATGCTTTGTTGCCTTCTTGGACTTTTTTTTCCTTTTGGTGTTTGGATTATGTGTTTGAGCATATGTAAGAATGTCTGAACTAATTCTAGCATAGTTTGTAGTTCCATTTATCAAGTTCTGTTTTCACACTCAACCCTTGATATTAGCCGCTTTGGAAATGGAGAAGTCTAATAAAAGCATGTTCATTATGAGTCAAGTTAATATTTTGCCTCAAAACTGGCAGGTTGTCGTTTTCAGACTTTTGGAAATTATGCCCAGAAAAAACTCTTGTAGTGTCTCACTTAATACAAGGTTTTTTTTTTTTAATTTATATTTAATAAATATTAATTTCCAAAGTACAGTTTATGGATTACAATGGCTTTCCCCCCCATAACTTCCCTCCCACCCGCAACTCTCCCATCTCCCACTCCCTCTCCCATTCCATTTGCATCAAGATTCATTTTCAATTATCTTTATATATAGAAGATCAATTCAGTATAAATTAAGTAAAGATTTCAACAGTTTGCACCCACACAGAAACACACAGTGTAAAATACTGTTTGAGTGCTAGTTATACTGTTAATTCACATTGTACAACACATTAAGGACAGATATCCTTCATGAGAAGTAAGTGCACAGTGACTCCTGTTGTTGACTTAGCAAATTGACATTCTTGTTTATGGCATCAGTAATCACCCTAGGCTCTTGTCATGAGTTGCCAAGGCTATGGAAGCCTTTTGAGTTTGCCGACTCTGATCATATTTAGACAAGGTCATAGTCAGAGTGGAAGTTCTCTCCTCCCTTCAGAGAAAGGTACCTCCTTCTTTGATGGCCCGTTCTTTCCACTGGGATCTCACTCGCAGAGATCTTACATTTAGGTCTTTTTTTTTTTTTTTTCAATTTAATTTTATTTCTTTGAACGTCAGGATTACAGAGAGAGAGGCTAATAGACATAGAAGTCTCCCATCTGCTGGTTCACTCCCCGACTCCATCCGGGGCTCCCTACGTGGATGGCAGGGACCTAGTAGTTCAGCGTCTGCTGCTGCTTTCACCCGGGTGCATTGGCGGGGAGCTGGATAGGAAGTGGAGCAGTCAGGACTCACCCAGAGCGCATAGGGGATGCAGACGGCAGCTTATCTCTTGGGCCACAATCTAGGCCCCATACAAGGTCTTTGAAGCTCTTTAAAATACAACGTTAAGTAAAACCCTCGTAATTTGCTAGGAACTAAAGACCCCATTTTTGTTACATTCTGGAAGTATTTCACCCCCCCCTCCACACCTCCAAAAGACACTGCTCTTATGTTGAATTGGTGAGTTCGTGGCCATCATTGGCCTGATACGAATTACTGTATATTTGTGCTTGCCGGTACCTTCCCTGTTCCTTGGCAAGGCTGGCTTTCATCACCTATAAAGGGTAGGTGAGAAGAATGGTAGTAAGTACTGTTTATTGAGTACCAGATATTGGGCTTGATGCTTTACATACTTTTCCTATTTTATTATTCCTTGCAACAGCTTTACAAGGTTGTGTGTAAGTTCAAGTGTCCCAAGTTACATAATTACAAAGTGGTTGATCAGATCAAAGTGGTTGAGTTCAGATCTTGAACTCAGGTCCGCCTGGCTCTGAAGCTGGGTCTCTTTCCACTATGCCACACAATCTGCCATATATATTATTTAGATAGACCTTTCTGTGTTCTTTTTTATCTTACTAGAAGAAAATATAAAATATTATATTATTAAAAATAGGAAACCTCTTAAAAATTTTTATGTATAATTTTAAAATGTGTAAGAGTAGCAGTTATTGCATTATTTCTGTTAAAAAGTTATATTCAAATTTATTATTAAAGCAAAAATTTATTGAGTGCATACTATGTTCAAGGTACTTTGCAAAGCACCTTAAATATATTACCTTATTTGATTTTCAGTATCTCTATGAGGTTGGTATTACTTTGGTTTTCATTTTTTAGACTAAGGAACTCAACCATGTAGATAGTAAGTAACTTACCCAAATTTACATGGAAAGGGGTAGAGTAGGGTCTGAGACTCCGCTTTGTCTTTTCCTAGTCTGTAGTTTTTTTTTTGTTTGTTTGTTTGTTTTAGATTTATTTAATTGAGTTACAGAGAGAATGAGAGAGAGAGAGATCTTCCATCTGCTGGTTCGCTCCCCAGATGGTTGTTGGGCCAGCACGGGGCCAGGCCAAAGCCAGGAGCCAGGAGCTTCTTCCAGCTCTCCCACATGGGTGACAGGGGCCCAAGCACTCTGGGCCATCTTCTGCTGCTTTCCCCGGGCCATTAGCAGGGAGCTGAATTGGAAGTGGAACAGACAGGACAGGAATCAGCCTGTATATGGGATGCCAGCATCCCAAGCGGCGGCTTTACCTGCTATGCCACAATGCCAGCCCCTAATCTGTGGTTCTTAACCAATAGGATAGTGGGACCACTATAGTAAGTAAATGAATTCATTTGGGAATATTGAAAATTGCTAACGTGACTTCAGTTATTAAGCATTAAAATATATATTTGAAAAAGCATGATTGTAGCATTTCTGTTGGTCTGAGGAAATCGTGAAGAAAATTGCTGTTTCAACTTAATATTTTTCGAAATTCAAAGTAATTAGTGATGTGGGTCATAACTCTGTTCAGTTTTTCTTTTCTTTTCCTTTTTTTGACAGGCAGAGTTAGTGAGAGAGACAGAGAGAAAGGTCTTCCTTCCGTTGGTTCACCCCCCAAATGGCCAACCAGGAGCCAGGTGCTTCCTCCTGGTCTCCCATGCAGGTGCAGGGCCCAAGCACTTGGGCCATCCTCCACTGCCTTCCCAGGCCACAGCAGAGAGCTGGACTGGAAGAGGAGCAACCGGGACAGAATCTGATACCCCAACCTGAACTAGAACCCTGGGGTGCCGGCGCTGCAGGCAGAGGATTAGCCTAGTGAGCTGCGGCGCCGGCCTCTTTTCAGTTTTTCTGTCCAGTAGCCTATGTAGTTCTTCTATGAAAATCAGCATAGAATTTGAGTGTGCATAACAATCGTAACATCTTTTAGCATACAGACTTTTTTTTTTTTTTTTTGACAGGCAGAGTGGACAGTGAGAGAGAGAGACAGAGAGAATGGTCTTCCTTTGCCATTGGTTCACCCTCCAATGGCCGCCACGGATGGCGCACCGCGCTGATCCGATGGCAGGAGCCAGGTACTTATCCTGGTCTCCCATGGGGTGCGGGGCCCAAGCACTTGGGCCATCCTCCACTGCACTCCCTGGCCACAGCAGAGAGCTGGCCTGGAAGAGGGGCAACCGGGACAGAATCCGGTGCCCCGACCGGGACCAGAACCTGGTGTGCCAGCGCTGCAAGGTGGAGGATTAGCCTAGTGAGCCACGGCGCCGGCTAAGCATACAGATCTTAACGTAGGGAGTCTGGGATGGATATCAAAAGGAAATGTAAGCAATTTTTTATGCAAATAGAACACGTTAGCTTTTATCATCTTCTCTCAGTGACCTGAGACCCTGAAAAAGAAGACCTTAGTCTAATCATTCTTCCCTCCATTCTACAGATGGGGAAAGAGAGTCAAAGAGGTAGAAGTGATTTGCCCAAGGTAGGCTGCAGAACAAATGAGTGATAAGAATGATCCGGAACCCGGCTCCCATGTCAGAGCTCTTTTGTGCTCTCAGTTTTTTACTCAATCGCATTGCTTCTTCTTCTTCTTCTTTTTTGTTTTTTATTTTATTTTTTGACAGGCAGAGTGGACAGTGAGAGAGAGACACAGAGAGAAAGGTCTTCCTTTGCCGTTGGTTCACCCTCCAATGGCCGCCGCAGCCTGCGCGCTGCTGCGGCTGGCGCACCGCGCTGATCCGATGGCAGGAGCCAGGAGCCAGGTGCTTTTCCTGGTCTCCCATGGGGTGCAGGGCCCAAGCACTTGGGCCATCCTCCACTGCACTCCCTGGCCACAGCAGAGGGCTGGCCTGGAAGAGGGGCAACCGGGACAGAATCCGGCGCCCCGACCGGGACTAGAACCCGGTGTGCCGGCGCCGCTAGGCGGAGGATTAGTCTAGTGAGCCATGGCGCCGGCCTCGCATTGCTTCTTGAAGTCAGTGTATCACAGTACCATAAACGCTATATTTTATTACTTGACTGGAAGTTTCTCAGTTATAGTCAGTCCTATTTAGGTTATTAGATAATTTGGCCAGAACACTACTGTGAAAAACACAATTTATGGCTTTTATAGGTTTCAATGTAAAGAGTGATTTGCTCTTAGGTAAAAACAAAGAGTGTGTATATTTTTTGTACATAATTGTAAATACTGCATAGTCTTCTGATTCAAGGTGGGGAGATTTCTTGCTAGGAAATACATTTGAAGGTGAATAAGCTAGAATGAGGGAGAACTGTTGTAGATATTTGAGATGATATTAGATACTTATCGAAGTAAATAAAGCTGATCACATTTCCTGTGCTAACATTCTCTTCAGTGAGTCTTCCTGACTATGAATTTAGCAAGTTACCTAAAAGTAAAACTAAAAATTTGATGTTGAAGATACATTTTATGGTATTTAGAAATTACAACAGTAATGCTGGAATACATTATTTTAAAGTATATTAACAACATAAATATACAGAATAAAAAATGAGAGTTCCCTTCCCTAAGTTTTTACACTAATCATTTAGGTTTTCATTTTTTACATAAGTGAGATAACCTAAGTATTAGCTTTGATTTAAAAAAAATCTTAGAGATAACTTTCTGAACAGTAAGAAATTCAAACTGTACAGCAGGCTATTTGGGGAGAAATAAAATTTCCTATGCTCCCATTCTTGCTCTTTGGTGATGACTGTTTCTTGGGTATCTGTAAAATATTGGATATATAAAAATATATATAAGTATTTTTAAAGTGTATATTTTTGGTCATAAATGAGATAGTATAATTCAGATTCTACAGTTTTCTTTTATGGATTTTAAGCTTTTTTTTGTGTGAGTAGATAACTTATATTTAGGATGTGTTGTGAATTTTCTTGGTTTTGTTCCCTTGTCTCCCTTAGGTATTTAGGATTGTCCTTAGTGATTGTGTGCAGTGATAGTGCAGAGCACATATGTTAATTGACATAGAAAAAAATTTCATGTATTTGTTTTAAAGTCAGAATGGCTTTAATTACTTTAATGACAGGGATTCATGACTGGTTTTCATAGTTTTATTGTAGTTTTAGTATAAAGGTATTTGTAGTGCTGTATAAAAATTCTTACCATCTTTCTTGATTCACATAATCGCATGACGTAAATAGAATGACAAGATATTTTTCAACTTTATAAATGAGAAAATCAGATTCAGAGAGTTAAATGAGTTGCCTATGGATATATAGCAAGTTTGTATCTGGAATTCAATTTCTGGCCATTCATTCATTCGTTCTTCCAGTGGCTGGAAGATAGATTCCTCTCTTACTCTCACTCTCACTCTCACTCTCAACTCTGACTTTCAAATAAATAAATCTTTAAAAAAAGAAAAACTATAGGAATAAATTATAGAACACAAGTAAAAAATGCACCATTTTTATGGAGCAGACTATGCTGTTAATTTAAAGAATGTAAGAGGAGAATCCTAATTCAAGGCAGGCTACTTTCCTTACTCCAAAGGGTTGATCTGAGTAAGGTGGCAATTCCTCACTTAATCTATAAGTTGAGTACAGCTGTGTCAATGAAAATCCTTCTTCCCTCTTTTGAGGTGGGAGAAAAACTTGGCTAATTAATTAGAAAGCATCTTTAAGAATAATTGTCTGAGGATGGTAACATTTTGAGACAGAAGAATGAAGGATTTGGGGGATTTGATGTACCAAATTAAAATGTATTCCGAAGCTACAGTAATTGAAACATTTTTGCTTTGATATGGTAGAATTGAAAGTTGGAATAGTATAGTCCAGACAGTAAACTAGGAATCAAATGATATTTCCAATTACAAAGCTAGGGGGAAGCAGACACTGCTAATGGAAGTGCAGATTGCTACCAGGGAAGGAGATGTTTGGCACAGGAATTAAAAGCCTGGATTAAGGGTCAGAGTACCTTGATTCCAGTCCTTGCTGTACTCTCTGTTACCACTGTCATGCTAATGCGCACCCTGGGAGGCAGTAGGTGATGGCTCAGGTGGTTGGATCCCTGCTATCCACATGGGATATTTTAGATTGAGTTTCTCACTCCTAGCTCTGGGGTTTGGCCTGGCCCAGCTCTGAGAGTTTGGGTCATTTATGGTGTGAACCAGTATGTCCCTTTTTCTCTGCTGCTCTGCCTTTCAAATAAAAATAAAAATAACGTAAATTAAAAAAAGAGGAGTGGGTGTTTGGCATAGCAGTTGACTCTGCTTGAGATGCCTGAATCCAGTATTGAGTGCCTGTGTTCAAGTCACAGCCTCATTCTCCATTTCGGCTTTCTGCTGGTGCACATCCTGGGAGACAGCAAATGATGACTCAGGTTCTTAGGTCTCTACCACCAAAGTGGGAGACCTAGAATGAGTTCCTGATTCCTGGTTTCAGCCTGGCCCAGCCCTGACCATTGTGGTCATTTTGGGAGTGAACCTGTAGATGGAAGAGATCTTTCTGTGCCTGTCTCTGTTTCTGTCTCTCGTTCTCTGCCTTTTAAATAAATACAAATTAATAAATAAGAATTAAAAAAGAAAGCACATAGAAAAAAGTTTATAAGTGATAAAAAAAGGGGCCAGCGCTGCGGCTCACTAGGCTAATCCTCCGCCACTAGGCTAATCTGCGGCGCTGGCACACCAGGTTCTAGTCCCGGTCGGGGCGCCGGATTCTGTCCCAGTTGCCCCTCTTCCAGGCCAGCCCTCTGCTGTGGCCAGGGAGTGCAGTGGAGGATGGCCTAGGTGCTTGGGCCCTGCACCCGCATGGGAGACCAGGAAAAGCACCTGGCTCCTGGCTCCTGCCATCGGATCAGCGCGGTGTGCCGGCCGCAGCGCGCCGGCCGCGGCGGCCATTGGAGGGTGAACCAACGGCAAAAGGAAGACCTTTCTCTCTGTCTCTCTCTCTCTCACTGTCCACTCTGCCTGTCAAAAAAAAAAAAAAAAAAAAAAAAAAGGTATAAGCCAGAAAAATAAGATGCTGGGGCTGGCGCTGTGGCATAGTGGGTTGAACCTCTGCCTTTGGTGCCTGCATCCCACATGGGCACCCATTCGTGTCCTGGCTGCTCCTCTTCCAGTCCAGCTCTCTGCTTATGGCCTGGGAAAGAAGTGGAAGATGGCCCAATTCCTTGGGCCCCTGCACTGTAGTGGGAGACCCAAAAGAAGCTCCTGGCTCCTGGCTTCTGATTGACCCAGCTCTGCCCATTGCGGCCATTTGGGGAGTGAACCAGTGGACGGAAGACCTTTCTTTCTGTCTCTCCCTCTCTCTGTAACTCTGCCTCTCAAATAAATAATAAAATCTAAAAAAAAGGAAAAATAAGATGCTATGAATTTTGGATAGATTGGCAGTATATGTTACAAATGCCTTAAAATTTTTTTGACTCCAGCTATTTCACTTTTAGTCATTTATTCAGCCTGTGGAAAAACTTGCACATAAAGGAAGGGTGTTTTCTGTGGTATACTTTGCTGTAACAAAGAGAATCAATGTAAATGTTTAGTTGTAGGAAATGGGTATTCTATATAATAGATTTCTATGGAATGTAGTAGGTTTTTTTTATTGAAAAGATGTGAATGGATGTGAAAAGATGCTCAAAATAAGTTAGATGAAACAGTACAGAATAGAATATATTATTTTTGTTTTCTAAAATCTGCATGTATTTGTTTATGCATAGGAACAGAAATGTAAGACCTATACAAAACTCTTAAGAATGTCTGTCTAGGGAATGGAATTGAAAATGGCAAGACTCTTCCATTTCTATGTTTTAATATAGTGTGAAGTTTTTACAACTTAAAATATTGGATCACAAATAATATAAAATTTGGATAAATTTGAATGCTGCATGTGTTTTTAAAATCTATGGCTATCCTCTTTAATATTCTATAACTATTTTTATTCTCAAGAAAATTAAAAGCTCTGTCATGGCTCAGACTGAAGTAAGGCTAGATTTGTGGTTTTACGTTTATAAGTGAGGTCATTCAATGACTACAGTTTTGTTTAAACACTGCTACCTCAGCATAACTTTGTTAACAAAAAAGTTGGAAGATGTCTCTTGAGTGAGAAAGAGCTAACAGAAAACCAATAATCTCTACTCTGGGGAAGGGATGGGGACTCTATTCACTTGTAATTGTGCTAAAAATTAGGTCCACTCCTAAAAAATTAGTGACTGAACCTTTTAGAATAGGGGCTTTCAATGTTTAGAATGACAGTAATTAATCTTAGGGTGATTACAGATTACTTTGTCTTACCTACAAAGGTTCTGACTTGGCAGACCATGTTTCATTTTGCTGGCTTCCTTAGCCTGCCTTATATTCCAGCTTTAAGAAAGACTTCCTGGCAGGGCTGGCCACCTCATTTGAAGGACCCAGTAAAAATAAAAATGTGAGGCTCCTTGTCCAAAAAGCAGGAAAAAAGTTGCTGTTAAACATTATAAAGTGCAAAATATTTTACTTTAAAATTACTTTGTTTATATAATAGTGATTTATGAGTAACAAACTTCTAAGTTATAAATTTTGATGTCATTTTATATAAAACAATAATTTAAGTGTTATCTTGCTCATATGGTTTTTTGTTTGCTTTTCTATATATTTCTGATTATTTTAACTAAAAAAATCATTTATTTATTTGAAAAACTGAGACAGAAACAGAAAGACTTCCCAACTGGTAGTTCACTCTCCAAATGCCCACAGATGCTAGGACTGGGTTAGATTGAAGACAGAAGCTGGGACTCAGTTGAGGTCTTCCACATAGGTGGCAGGGACCCATGTACTTTAGCCATCACCTGCTGCCTCATAGAGTGTTCATTAGCAGGAAGCTAGAATTGAGAATGGAGCTGGGACTTGAACCCAGGCACTCCAGTATGGGACAGAGACATCCCAGGTAGTGTTAACTCACTATGCCAAATGCCCATCCCCCTGACTATTTTGAATTAGCAATTTTAGTAAATTTAGAGCCAGTTATTCTTCTGGAACATTTTTTTTTAACTCCATACAAATCAGTTTCATATAAATTTGACTTTTTAAAAATTTGAGAGGCAGGGACACAGAGAGAAAGCTCCCATCTGCTAATGCCTATAGTAGCGGAGATTTAGGCCAGGAGTCACAAACTCAATCTAGGTTTCCCGTGGAGGTGGAAGAAGGTACCCAGTTACTTGGGCCATAACCATTTCCTTGGGTCTGCAGGAGCTGGTGCCAGTCATTGAACCCAGTGCTCTGAAGTGAAATGTGATTGTCTTAACCATTAGATGTACTTATGCAATATTTTTAATATTTTCTTTGATAATTTCGTTATTTGTCAAGGTCATACACAAGATACCAAAATTAACTTCATTTTTTTGTGTGTGTATAATTAGAAATGCCTGTTTACTTTTTTAAAGATTTATTTATTTACTTGAAAGAGTTACACAGAGAAAGGAGAGGCAGAGAGAGAGAGAGAGAGAGGTGTCTTCTGTCCCCTGGTTCACTCCCCAGATGGCCAGAACAGCCGGAGCTGAGCCGATCCGGAGCCAGGAGCCAGGAGCTTTCTCTGGGACTCCCACGTGGATGCAGGGGCTCAATGACTTGGGCCATCTTCTACTGCTTTCTAAGGTGCATCAGCAGAGAGCTGGATCCCATAGGGGATGCTTGCTGCAGGCTAGGGCTTTAACCAGCTACGCCATAGCGCTGGCCTCTTTAGTTTCTATTTCTAAGCCTGTAGATATTTGCTTTGCTGTAACAATTTTCAAAGCTAGAGATTCTAAACTCTTGGAGGAATTCCAGTAGTTCCCTGAAATGCTTCACTGTAGTGTCTGTGCGTGTGCTCTTGCTCTGTCGTGACTGACAGTTTACTTCTAGAGCCTGGCAGCTCTTTCCTTGGTGCTCAGGCAGCTGAGTTGTGTTTGTGCAGGTGCCTCAGGGCAGGCTGTGGGGATGGACATGCGAGCTAGCCTTCCACTGTGGGTGCTGGCACTGTCCTCATATGGAATACCTTTCCTGTCACTGCTGCCAGTCTGGGCTCAGGTCCCACTGCAACCACCTGGAAGGCCCTATGGTGCCCAAGCTTGCTCAGAAGTGTATGCCTACGCTTGGCCACCAGCCCACCTTCACTGCTCACAGAAATACTTCCTTGCACAAAACATGAGGTCCAAGATAAAGTTGTTAGGAATCTCAGATTGGTAGCAGCAGCACATCAAAGTAAATGCGGGGCTTTTTGTGATTGCCCGTGTCCCACACCCTGAAAGCCATCCTTGGACTCAAGCACATTGAGCTTTTTTAAGTTCTTCGTGCTTAATCTCACTCATTCCGGAATATTATGTTTGTATTGCATTGATGTGAAATACCCTTCTCCTGCCTTTCTTAACATTTAATTCTTCAAAACTCATTGTAGTTGTTTACTTTGTCAAAAAGCAAAAAGTCTCACTACTCTTCTAGACTAAATTTTTGTATTGTAACACCATTTGCTCTGGGAACATCTATTGCAACTGCGATGTTACACTGTTTGTGTGATTCTGTGATTGTTTTAGAATGTAAGCTCCTCACAGACTCACTGTTGTGCCTGTAGCATCCTAGCAACTTTGTCTGGCACCTTGTGGGCAGTTGATGGTGATTCGTGGCCTGAAATACAGACAGGCTGACTGCTGTTGGGCGGTGCAGACAGTGTCGTGCTGGGGTGCAGAGGTAGGTTACCCAGGTTTGAAGTGAGGTTTACTAATGCTTGCTCGTTGGAAGGCTTTGAATGACTGGTTCAGGACCTTTGCAGCAGGGCAACTCTTCTCCCATTGCTGCTGCTCTGCACCAGCCACACCAGCTTCTTTTCACCCTGTCCTCCATTTCACTTCAGGGCTCTTGTATACTATTCCTTTTGCCTGGCATGCTTTTCTTCCTCACTTTCACCTGATCTTCAGGTCTCTTAGTAGTCACTTTCTCAGGGAAGCTTTTCTTAGCCTACCTGAAAGGTGGAACTCACCCTTCCCATACTCAGATAACTGTGTAGTTCTTTTATAACACCTACAATGTTGAGAATTTACATTTATTTGTATGATTAATGAATGGTGGTTTGCCTTGCTAGACTCTAATATGGGGGTACTTTAAAAAGTTTATGGAATGGGGCTGGCTCTGTGGCGCAGTAGGTTAATCTTCCGCCTGTGGCAGCTGTTCGAGTCCTGGCTGCTCCTCTTCTGATCCAGCTCTCTGCTATGGCCTGGGAAAGCACTAGATGTCCCCAAGTCTTTGGGCCCCTGCACCCATGTAGGAGACTGGGAAGAAGCACCTGGCTCCTGGCTTTGGATCAGCCCATCTCCAGCCATTGTGGCCATTTGGGGAGTGAAGCAGCAGAAGGAAGACCTTTCTCTCCATCTCTCCCTCTCACTGTCTGCAACTCTACCTCTCAAATAAATAAATATAATCTTTTTTTTTTTTGGACAGGAAGAGTGGACAGTGAGAGAGAGACAGAGAGAAAGGTCTTCCTTTGCTGTTGGTTCACCCTCCAATGGCTGCCGTGGCCGGAGCACTGCGGCCGGCACACCGCGCCTATCCAAAGGCAGGAGCCAGGTGCTTATCCTGGTCTCCCATGCGGGTGCAGGGCCCAAGCACTTGGGCCATCCTCCACTGCACTCCCTGGCCACAGCAGAGAGCTGGCCTGGAAGAGGGGCAACTGGGACAGAATCTGGCGCCCCGACCAGGACTAGAACCCAGTGTGCCGGCGCCGCAAGACGGAGGATTAGCCTAGTGAGCCGCAGTGCCGGCTGTGTATATCTGTTTTAATATAAAATTATTTGCCCCTAATCTTAGATTATTAATTTTGGAAGTTGATGGACCTATATTTTGTGGCTTTGTGGTAGGGATTAGAGAACTAATTAGAAAATAAATCAGTAAGATAGTGACCAGATAAGATGGTGATGTTAGAGAAATCATAGTAGTGCTATATTGATAAGTATATGTGGAAAAATTATAGAAACCTTGGAAATTGAAAGACATTATAGGAGAGGGTCTGGACTTTGGAGTCCTCTTGACTCCACCAGTGACTGGCTATGTGACGTTTGGTACATAACTTAACCTCTCTGTATCTTCATCTCTAAAGTAGGAAAATAATATTTATCTCAGAGAGTTAATATGAAGATTACATGATTTAATGTATGCTAAAAGAAAAGTGGTTAATGCCTGGCACATAAGTGCTTTATAAACCTTACCTCTTATTTTGTACTTCAGTGTATTAGATAACATTGCATCAAAGCACATAAATCAAGATAACATTAGAGTAAGCATGCAAATATTTGTTGTAGTGCTATTTGATGGAACTCTGTGCTGATGGAAATGTATATCTCCTCTCTCTAATACATTAAGTTGTAAATAAATTCTTCTAATTCCACATTTTAAATATTTTTCATAGGTTCTAATTATTTTTGGTTGTTCCATTCCTACTGTCAAAATGCAATATTGATTCTAGATATTAACTGCATCTTCAACAGATTCTTTGTTATTCTTTTTCTTGCTCTTGCTTCACCAAAGCATAACACTTTTTTTTTTTTTTTTTTTTTTTGACAGGCAGAGTGGACAGTGAGAGAGAGAGACAGAGAGAAAGGTCTTCCTTTGCCGTTGGTTCACCCTCCAATGGCCGCCACGGCTGGCGCGCTGCGGCCGGCACACCGCGCTGATCCGATGGCAGGAGCCAGGTACTTATCCTGGTCTCCCATGGGGTACAGGGCCCAAGCACTTGGGCCATCCTCCACTGCACTCCCTGGCCACAGCAGAGAGCTGGCCTGGAAGAGGGGCAACTGGGACAGAATCTGGCGCCCCGACCGGGACTAGAACCCAGTGTGCCGGCGCCGCTAGGCGGAGGATTAGCCTAGTGAGCCGCGGCGCCGGCCAACACTTTTCTTAATATAAAGATTTTGAATCTTAATATAAAGAATTTGCAAGGTAGAGTTACAGAGAGACAAAGAGAAAGAGAGCTTCTATCCGCTGTTTCACTCCTCAAATGCCGCAATGCTAGGGCTCTGCCAGGGGAAGCTGGGAGCCCAGATTTCAAGCAGGTCTGCCACATAGTTGTAGGGGCCCAAGCACTTGGGCCATCTTCCTCTGCTTCCTCAGGAGCATTAGCAGGGAGTTGGATCAGAAGTGCAGCAGCCAGCACTCAAACTGGTGTCCATATGGGATGCTGGATGGCTTAACCCAGTGTGCCAAAGTGCTGGCCCCAAAGCATAATACTTTTGAAAAAAATTAATGGCACACAGGGGCCAGTGCTGGGGTGCAGCGGGTTAACGCCCTGGCCTGCAGTGCCGGAATCCCATATCGGCACCAGTTTGAGACCTGGCTGCTCCACTTTCGATCCAGCTCTCTGCTATGGCCTGGGAAAGCAGTAGAAGATAGCCCAAGTCATTGGACCCCTGCACCCATGTGGGAGACCCAGAAGAAGCTCCTGACTCCTGGCTTCAGATAGGCACAGCTCCGGCTGTTGTGGCCAATTGGGGAGTGAACCATCAGATGGATGACCTCTCTCTCCCTCTCTGCCTCTCCTCTCTCTGTGTAACTCTGACTTGCAAATAAATATATCTTTAAAAAAAATTAATGGCACACAATATTGATGAAGAGAAGAAGGACATGTTCTTTGCTTGATAATTGTAAATCACTTTGTTACTTATTTTTAAGATTTTATTTATTTGAGAGGTAGAGTTATAGAGAGAGACAGGGAGAGAGAGAGAAAGGTCTTCTATCTGCTGGTTCACTCCCCAAATGGCTGCAATGGCCAGAGCTGGGCAGATCCAAAGCCAGGAGCTAGGAGCTTATTCTGGGTCTCTCACGCAGGCACAGAAGCCCAAGACTTCTGCCATCTTCCACGGCTGTCCCAGGCCATTAGCAGGGAACTGGATTGGAAGAGGAGCAGCTGGGAAACGAACCGGCACCCATATGGGACACCGGTGCCATGGGTAAAGGCTTTGCCTACTACACAGTGCCAGCCACAAAATAGAATGATCAACACAATGATTTTTTTAAATCACTTTTAAGTATACAGCTACCTTTAGCATTTGTTCATTTATGAACCTTATCAAGTTTTACACAGACATTATAAAAAATGAAAATACTGTCACATATCCTTTTAGCAAAACAGATTGGCTTAGGCTCTTGTCACAGAATATTGGGTAATGAGGTAATTCCTTTTTATTTTTTAAAAAGGTTTATTTATTTATTTGAAAGAGTTGCAGAGAGGGAGAGACAAAGATCTTCCATACACTCATTTCACTCCCCAGATGGCCACAACCTCATTGAAGCCAGGAATCAAGATCTTCATTCAGGTCTCTTAACATGGGTGGCAGAGGCCCAAGCACTTGGGCCATCTCCTGCTGCTTTTCCCAGGAGCATCAGCATTGTATTGGAAGTGGAGCAGCCAGGAAGTGAACCTGTACCCATATGGGATGCTGGTGTTGCAGGCAATGGCTTTACCTGCTATGTCTTTGCCCCCTCTCCCACCCCGATTTGTTTATTTGAAAGGCCTTGCAAGTGACAGGCGAGTCAGTTCTTCCATCCACTGGTTTGTTCCCTAAATGGTCACAATGGCCATTACTGGCCCAGGCCAAAGCCAAGAGCCTGGAACTCCATCCGGATTTCCCATGTGGGTGGCAGAGGCCCAAGTACTTGAGCCATCATCTGCTGCCTTCCCAGGTGTATTAGGAGGGAGCTGGGTTGGAAGCAAGCAGCCTGGATTCAGACCTGCACTCTGATACTGGATGCAGTTGTTACAGGCAGCTTGTACTGCCAGCCCCAAGAAGTAATTCTTGTACAATGACTGATTGGATGAGAATACTACACTTGCTCTTTGTCTTTGGAAGTATATTCTTCTTTCATTGATTCTTGAGTTTGAGGAAACTCATCAAGGGCAGGTGTTTGAACTTTGGTGGCTTTTCAGGTTGGATAATTCTGTGTTGATGAGGGCTGTGCATAGCAGGCTATTTACAGACCTCCTCACTCTCCATCCTCTAGTTGCCAGTAGCATGCCTCAGTTGTGACAACCAGAGATTTCCAGACACCATCAAATGTCCCCTGTGTAACAAAATTGCCTTAATTAGGAAGCCTTGTTGTAAGATATCGTCATTTAAAGACTCAAGGTCTGAGATTACACTTGCAAGATCAATTTTACCATCATGAAAGAGCCCAGATCTATCTGTAAGTTCTTTCTGCAGTGGTATGAATGCTGCACAGTCTCACGTGGCTTGCTGATAGGGACACAGTCTGAGAAGTGTGTTGTTAGGCAACCACTGTTATTGTGCATGTCCTAGAGTGACTTACAGCATAGATGGTGTGGGTTGGCCCTTCAGTCAGGCAATCCAGAGCTGTGGTAAGCACAAGATGTGTGAGGCTGCTGCTGGTGGAACATTACTATTTCATAGTGAATTTTTTTTTAAAGTAGAAAGAACACGTTCTAAAATAATGATAAAAAGTGTAGTAAAATAAACACATAAACCAGTAAGTCATGTGTTAACTGTTATCAAACAATAGGTACTGTATATAACTGTGCTGCACTCTTACACAGATGGCAGCACAGGGGGTGTGTTCACCAGTGTCACTGCTGATACAGGAGTCATGCACTGCACTGTGATGTTAAGGCGGCTATGTCATCACTAGCAAAATGAGTTTTCAGCTTCATTGTTATTTTATGGGACCCCTATTACATATGTGGTACATTACTGACCAAACTCATTGTGTGGTGTATGACTTTTGGCCTGTGTGATAGCTCCTAGCTGATAAGCATTTGTAGAGTGACTAGTATATCTGATGAGCTACAATAGTAACAATTTTAATTAATTAAACTGTAAATAGCCTATGTGGCTAGTAGTTGCTAGCCACATTGGACAACACTGTGCCACTGTATGTTTTTCCACAGTCATCTTCTAATTTGCCTGGTAATTGTGAGACCTCCTTTGTTAGTTTTTTCTTTGTTATTAGGTGTGGAAAGTGAAAAAACTAGTTCTTCTCAACATTGTTCAATGAAACCTTTAAAAAAAAGATAGACTTGTGGTTGGTGTCTCCTGATTTCTTATACCTTTAAAAATTATGCTGTACCTTAGGCAGGAGGACCAAACAACAAAAAAACCAGGATAATGTAATCAGGCTGATTCATTTAGCCGCTGCATGCCCCTTCTGAGGGTAATTTCATCATTTTCCCGATTTCTTACCACTTTTTAAGAAAGTTTATTTTTATTATTTGAAAGACATAGAGACATGCAGAGAGAACTTCCATTTGCTGGTTCACTTCAAATACCTGCAACAGTTAGGGCTGGGCCAAGCCAAAGCCAGGAGGTGAGAACTCATTCTGGTTCTCTCCCAAGGGTGACAGTCATCACCTGTTGCCTTCCTGGTATACGTTAGCAGGAAGTAAACTCAGAAAGAGAAAAAAGACTGGGCCAAAAGCTCGGCACTCCAGTATGGGATGTGGGCATCCTACGTGAAATCCTAACAGCTGTGCCAAATGCCCACTCCCGGAATGTTTGTCTTTTTCCATCATTTTACATCCTCTTTTTCCGGCCCCTATGTTTTGTATGTGCATTTCTTACAAGCACCATAAATTTGAATTTTCTTTCTTATCTGGCCTAACAATATTAGTTTTCTTATCTAGACAGTTTGGAGTGATCACTGATAAATTATGATTTACTTCTGTTATTTGTGTAATTTTTTATTTCTTGCTGCTTTTTGGGATTTCAGTCTATATGTAAATATATATTTTAAAGAAGATTTATTTATTTATTCATTTGAAAGGCTTACATAGAGAGAGAGAGAGGAGAGACATAGAGAGAAAGCTTCCATCCACTGTTTCATTACCCAAATGGACCCAATGGCTGGGGCTGGGCCAGGCCAAAGGCAGGAACCAGAAGCTTCCTTGCTCTCCCTTGTGGGTGCAGGGGCCCAAGCACTTGGGCCATCCTCTGCTGCTTTCCCAGGCGCATCAGCAGGGAGCTAGATTGGAAGTAGACCAACCAGGACTCAAACCGGCACCTATATGGGATTTAGGCTTTTCAGACAGTAGCTTTATTGGCACCCCACAGATGGCCCAGTAACAATTTCTGATCTCAGTTTCTCCAGATGTAAAAGAAAGAAGGTAAGTCCTACAGGGATGTTGCCGAGATTACATGAAACAATGTATGTAAAGTATTTAGCACTCTGCGTGGCAAATTAATAGTAGTCATATTGTGTTAACTGTAATAAAAGTTCATACACACATATATATGTATTTTAAAGATAGATTTATTTGAAAGGTAGAGTTATGGAGAATAAGAAGCAGAGACAGATAGATCTTCCATCTGCTAATTCACTCCCCAGATGGCCCTACTGGCCTGGGCTGGGCCAGGCTGAAGCCAGGAGCTGGGAGCTTCTAACGGGTCTTCCATGTGGGTGGCAGGGGCCCAAGCACTTGGGCCATCTTCCGCTGCTTTCCTAGGCACATTAGCAGGGAGTTGGATTGGAAGTGGAGAAACCAGGACACAAACTGGCACCCATATGGGTTGCTGGTGTCACAGACAGTGGCTTTACCCACTATGCCACAAGGCCAGCCGCAGTAATAAAAGTTCTTACTGTTGCCCAGAGAAAGGAAGAATCTGCAGATCTCTTAGGAATTAACAGATGGGATTCTGACATTACTGAGGAGAACTTTAGTAGCATGCTGGGAGAAAAATCCAGAATCCATCAGTGGAGACAGAGTACAAATTCATAGTCATCTATGTGGTGTGTAGTGAGTGCCTGTCTTTCTCCTAGAATTCTATAAGGCAAGGACCATTTTCCTTCCTTGGTGTCTCTGGCTCTGGTGTGGTGTTTGCTATGTAGTCAGCTCTCAGAAATGTTTTTTTGAATAGAAACCATTTAGGTATATATTCATGTTTTTCTTTCATACATTTCCCCCTCCACCCAAAAGAAAAAGCTCATAGATATTAAATTTGTTATTTAATCCGTTCATCAGTGAGTAATCTCCACAATTCCAACTGAGGGTTCCCACCCCCAACTCCCACCCTGCTCTGAGCCACTGCTGTTTTTCTCCGGTGGGATGATGAAGGTTGGAGCCAGCGTCACCAGTATGTTCAGTTTGGAACCTGGGAGCTCTCCAGGTCTTCTGCTAGTATAGATCCCTAGAAACAAGCCTCTGTGGCCCCCTATCCTTGCCTTGATTTTCTTGAAGATTACTGGCATTGATCACTGGTATCTACTGCTACTTGGCATTACTTCCAATTTTCCTGACTCATTTGATGTCATCTCTGAAGCTCTTTATAGCTTTACTCTTAGTGACAATGAGAAAACAAACAGGGCACAAAAAAAGGCCTCTTTGTTATTATTTCTTTCCTGAAGCTTTATAGGCTGTGGAAAACACCCTGATATTGGGAATTACAGGAAGATTTTTAGGGGAGATTTGCTTCCTTTCTACCTGCAAGCCTGAAGAATGATGAGTCTTCTTTCATAAATTTGAACCATGTAAATGTAGTTTCTGTGAATATTTGGAACCCAGGAGAGCGCTGCTTCCTACTGATAGTCCGACATTGGCCTCTTTCCATGCTTCAGTTTCCTCATCTATAGAACAAGAATAATGGTAATAATGTCTTCATTATATGGTTGCTGGTAGGAATGAGATACCCTTCTCTCTCTCCCTCCCCACAAATATTATATTTATCTTATCTAAAATAATGTCTTGTAATGCTGAGTACTCAATAAATGTTGTTATCCTTAAATGGCTTTTCCTTTTTTAATGGTAGGCTCTAGGAATTTAGGGATTTAGTCTTTGGTGTGAGATAACTAATAAAGAAAAAAATAATTAAAAAGGGAAGTACAAATAAAGACTGGCATAAGGGGTGTAGGAGAGAGGCATCTGTTATGCTAGGCCTGTGGGGAAAATGCCAAGGGAAGAGGATGGAGAATCTGAAGCAGAATTTTTGACATTTCAGATTTCTCAAGGGTAAGTAGCTTGATAGGTGGTGAGTCTACATTGGTTACTACTCCCTGGGACTTTTAGTGGAAAAATGTGTAGTTTTGGTTTTGACTCTCAACAAAAGGGGACTGAAAGTATTTTTTTTAAGTTTCTCTGGATTTTTCTGATGCAGATAACTTGTTATTTGGAAACCACTGCCAAGTCATTCTCAAGGAGGAATTAAAAATTTTGGTTTTAGGAAATTAAAGTGAATATGATCTGCTGTTCAGTGTATTTTTATCTTATTGCTTGTATGATGATATTCAACTAGATGGTAGTATATAATCTTTTAGATAATAATAATAAACTTTTAGACAATACATTCATAAAATCTGATATTTTATAAATGGGATATTGTTCTATTAGCATGTTCAGACCTGAATCTTTAGTGTATTAGATTAAGTATATGTGAATATCAGTATCTTTTGGGTTATCACTAGAAACAATTTTTGTTTATAGAATGCCTAGCATATTAATTTGTATCAATCATAATTACCTCATTTTGTATGTATGATGCTTTTCAAGGATGTGGAGAAAGAATTGATGATTCAAAATTGGGTAATCAAGTTGATATGTGTTTGTATTAATATTACATGAGGGGGCCGGCGCCATGGCTCACTTGGTTAATCCTGCGCCGGCATCCCATATGGGCGCCGGGTTCTAGTCCCGGTTGCTCCTCTTCAAGTCTAGCTCTCTGCTGTGGCCCAGGAGGGCAGTGGAGGATGTCCCAAGTGCTTGGGCTCTGCACCCGCATGGGAGACCAGGCTCTTGGCTTCGGATCGGCGCAGCGCTGGCCGTAGCGGCCATTTGGGGAGTGAACCAATGGAAGGAAGACCTTTCTCTCTGTCTCTCTCTCTCACTGTCTATAACTCTACCTGCCAAATAAAAACAAATATTACATGAGTAGTAGTGTTTAAAGAATAAATTTTTTTTAAAAAAGGGCTTTGGTAATAACATATTATGAATAACTAATACATCTACAAGTAAATCTTTTGTCTTCATTTGCAAATTCTTTATTCCCACCATTTCCTTGGTTCATTAAGATGAGTTTGTGTCCTTACAGGACATCTCATTAAGGTCTCTGTTGACTGTCCGCTACTAAGTACATAGTTCGTTAGTAAACACTATTCTCATGTTACTGTTACAAATGGAGATCACCCTACATTACTCAGGAAATTCTGAATCATCAGTTCTTTCTCATCATCATCCTGAAAAAGCACTACACATGTATAGTTAGGCAAAATAATTATACAAATTAATATGCTGGCTATTCTCTAATCAAAAATTGTTTCTAAAGCTAATAATGTTCCAAAAGACATTCTGATGTTCGTGTACACAATCTAATCTACTAAAAATTTAGCTCTGAATAGAATATTAATAATAAGAATTTCAAAACGTTCTTGAATGAAAATGTTTTCATATTTGTCTAGAGAACTGTAGAGGGTGCTATATCATTAGAAATAGTAGTTCCAACTGGCTTTACTGGCTTTAGCCAATTATAAGACTTCTATTAAGCCACAGTATCACAGTACTTTGTTTTTAGGGTATGTGCATATGTTTAAAAATATTTTGACTGAAATTAGTGTAACTAATGTGGCATAATTAATACAACTTATGATATACTGTCCCTGATTGCAAAGTTTTCATCTTTCAGTTATTTGATGTAATTGGAATTATGATTCCCTCTATTTATATGGTTAGCATGATGAAAATATTTTCCTTACGTGATCTATCTCTACCTTCCCAAATTGAGAATTCACAGGCTATGTAAGCAATCGCTTCCCCTTCTCTTCAGATAGGTCTTAGTAGGTCAAGAGATAACCAGACCATATAATAGCAGTGTATATTTTAGGTAGTTCTGGTTCATAAGCATATTGTCTTTAGAAGAAAGGTTGTTACACCAAAATGGAATTTAAAAACCTGGACAGACTTTAGGTGGAAATATGGTATTTAGGACTGATTATTATTCAGAGAGGAGATCCATAAATTCAAAACTTTTTTTTAAAGATTTGTTTGAAAGCCTGAGTTATAGAGAGAGAGAGAGAGAGAGAGAGAGAGAAAGAGAAATAGCTTCTGTCCTCTGTTCACTGCCTACATGACCACAATGGCCAGGTCTTGGCCAGGTCGAAGCCAGGAGCCAGGAGCTTCTTCCAGGTCTCCCACATGGGTGAAGGGGCCCAAGAACTTGTGCCATCTTTCATTGCTTTTCCCAGGCCATTATCAAGGAGCTGGATTGGAAGTGGAGCAGTGGGGACTGGGCACCCATATGGGTTGCCGGTATTGTAGGCAGTGGCTTCACCTGTTAAGCCATGGTGATCAAAACTTTAACTCTTCCTAATCATACTGATTTAATGGATGACTGTAGAAATCTGAGTAGGAATAATTTATCTTCAGTCCTGAATAATTAGCTTTATAACATTGGTTTTTAGTAACTTGGTTCCAATTTCATCAGTGCTAAATAGTTTAGAAATTATTTGAACTAGATCAAGTTAGACTAGTGTCTATTTTGAAATAAAAGATGATAATAGGCCAGTTATGTTTTTAAGAATTATGAAAATGTTAGATAACTATTTTTCTAAAATGCAGGCAACTTTAAAGAATTCTGACCCAAACCTTGCCAAGAATTTCTTTTTCCTGAAACCATATTTTAAATATTTATTGAGTATTATACTTCCTTAAGAAGTTAAGCAAGAATTTATTTCCCTTCAGGGAATTCTCTCTGGTAGAAGGGTTGCTATTGTAGTCAAGCTTCCTCATGAAATAAGTGAACCCTGTTTTTGTTTTTAACTCTCAAGGCACCACCATCTATGGTCAGTAATGAACAGCGCCAGCATGCAGAACACATATTCTTGTCATTTAGGAAATCAAAATCACCGTTTGCAGTTTGTAAGCATATTTTAGGTAAGTATTCCCTTTAAAAATATTTTGGCACAATCGGATCTTAGACATTAGCTTTTTAAATTCTTTTGTAAAAAAAACAGTGTAGTACATTTATATTTTCCCATTAATAATCATTTCAACTGCATTCTCTTTAAAGATATTCCTTAAAGCCAGATAGGAAGTTTTGTTTTTACTTTGAATTTTTCCCTCCCAGATACAGTGTTCAATAATTTGTTTTATTTTTTAACATAACATGAATGCTGTTAATGCTGGGGAGAAAAAAAACTCAGGGTTTTCTGATAATTTTCAAAAATGACAATTTATTATAAGAAATGTACTATAATATCTCTTATCCCATTGTTTTGAAATTAAGATTATTTTGTAGGTTCCTATATTTTCTTTTAGTTCTTTTTCCATAGGTTTTTATTTGTTTGAGATACCATTTAGTCTATACTCAGTATGCTTAGTGATTGTTAGTCACTTATGGGTATATTGTCACTGAATATCCTCAAGTAAGGCAATGATTGTTACTTTTGTCAAATATGTTGTATGAGTTCTTTATATGTAACGTACAGATAGAATTGATGTCTTCAAAACAGTAACAAAATCACAGTTCTCTTGTTCAAAGATGGCATTTTCTAAGAGTGTGTATGACGTTACCATCTGCCTCTTAGATGTTTTTCAATAGTAGAAAGAGAGATATCATTGGTTTGTTATTTTATAGCCTGATTGCTGTTAGCTGTTTTTTCTAGTTGGAGCCATCTTTTATGTAACTTACATTTAAGGCTCTGAAAGGCTTTGTGAGTCATCTGCAACCACAAAATTGGTTAGTTGAGTATTAGGAACTAAAACATCTGACCTTTTATTCTTGTGATTTTAAGCTTATCTATTAGTCATCAGTAGTTTGGTTTCCAGATTGAAATAAACTACAATCAAAGTTATGTGTTAAAAATGCTTGAGATCTAGGGCTGATAAACATGAGTTGTTATACTGTGGTGGAAAGAGCACTGGTAGTAGATGGAGTTGCCTGTGGTGCCTGCTGCATATTGTCAGCTCAAGGGAGTCACATAGCGCTCTGGGCTGTCTTCTTTTTCACCTACAATGTGGGAATAATGATACCACTTGCCTGAATGGACATAGCTTGCTTAAGTTGTTTTCAGTGAAAATATAATAATATGTAAAGGCACCGTGTGAACAATAAGATAAATGTCATAACCACACTACCTCATTTTAAATAGCATTTTAAAATAGTTTAAAAGGGCAGTGTTCTGTTTGCAAGGAGCTAGCAGCAGTGGTGAAGGTGGATCTGTCTCATTCAAGAGGTAGCTCACACTGTGAGAACAGTTTTAGCAACTACCTTTTAATTTCAACTGAAGCCATTTATGTTTATTTATTTGAGTCATCAGTTTCCTACTTAGGTGGATTTGTTTCTGGCACTAAGATAACTTGCTATCTTATGCCTGTGAAGAATATTTATTTAAATGTTAAATTAAAAGAAGCAAAACTAAAACTTAGTGTAAAGAGTGTAGAGATACATCAGCTCATCCTTATTGCCTTGAAATTGTTCAGTATTAACAGATTTAGAAAACCACTGTGTAAAACTATTAACGTGAAACAATTTGAGTCTGGTTTTCATGGCATATGCTTACCTGCATTGGCAAGGATTCCATCAGTGTTTCATCTGACTCTCCTACTGTAATTCACTTGTCATTCTAAACTAGTTGGGAAGTAGTTGATTTAACTTATGAGTATTTTATTGGAGCATATTTTTATACTGCTCTTTTCTAGAATATATATATATTTTATGAAGTACTAGTGCTTTGTTAAGATTTGAGCTTGTTTTGGAATACTTTTTTTGCCTGGGTAAAATCTCCTAAAGAGTAGTATTGCTTGTTCTGGCTGTGCTTTTAAAATCAGTTTGGGTTTTGAAACATTAACTGTTTAAAAGGTGGAGTGCATGTATTACAAACATAATCATTAATGTACTGCAAAGCTCTGTGTTACATTAATGTTTACATCTAAACTTCACAGAAAATCTTTTAACTCCTTACTCAGTTGCCACCAGCACACAAGGGTAAATTCCTCTAAGAAGACTTCTCATACAAGTGGCAGTCAATCGCAATTCAGAATTTTCACATTCTTTTTAGGGATTATGTCATTTTACAGAATTTCTGGGAAATATATTCAAATAAAGGGGAGACTTTCTCTTTCATGCTTCCCTTTTCTAGCCTCTTAAATTCTTCCTTTTCACTTCTAAGCTTCAGTTTTATATGTTCCTTGTTTTTCCTCATTTCTCTCTCTTATCCTTTTGTTTTCATTTTAGTTTTTATTTTTTTGTTTTTTGCTCAGTGTGTGTGCATGCTTGTGTGTGCTGTGTGTTTGTATGCATGTTCCATGCTTATGCATTTTGTCAGAAAACTTAGACTGTCACCTCAGATGTCTTTGGCACTTAGGAATTTGGTAGCTTTTGAAGGGTTGGGTGTTTCTTCAGCAAACCTGTGAGCTCTCTCCTTGTTAAATAAATAGAACCAAGAGGGATTGTTTTACTCTTCTGAGCTAACTGTAGCGTTCCTTTGTCTTTCTCTCAGAGAGAAGATTTTGTTCATGTTTTATCTCAGAAGTAGCCAAAACAAAATGAAATATGAAGCCAGCAAAAATGTCCTTACACTTGTAAACTTTGACTTCTCTGCATTTGGAAAACTGTGTCCTTAGTAGTGCTGTCCATCTGAGCTTTTTCCCTCTGAGACTTATTGGCTGGTGTTGGCATAGGTATCATAAATGTCTAAGAGAACAGACTTCGGAGCTTACATTGTCTGTGCTTTGGACAGAAGTCATTGTAGTAGCTGAACATCTGTGTCTTCATTTTCTTAAAACTTTTTTGATCAGAATGGAGTGTTTTCCTTCTTTAACGTTCGTCTGCATGGCCTTGTGTAGTGTCAGACGGCTGGTAAGATACACATGAACTTCATTTACATGATTATTATTAAAGGCAGTTACTGTGGTAGCAAATGAAAGTTTTCTGCCAAAGTGACCTAAAATAATCCTCTGGGCAGTGTCATAGGAAGTGGCAGATCTTGCTGAGAGTAGTTAATTCAGAAGCTCTAGATGAACTGTGAGTTTCTTCATGAAGCCCTGGCAGTTTCCAGCATCTTTTGTAGCAAAGAGCTAGAATAAGGATCATACGGACATGTGAAGTTCTTCTCTCGTATCATAGGTTTCAAGAGTTTGCTCCCGCATCCCTTGCATATTTATATTATGCACAAGTACAGCTTATGAAGGCTAATAATGTTTTTGAGTGTGTGAGAGAAAATGTAAGTAGCTTAGGAAAATCCCTTCTTTTAAATTTACTATTCTCCGATTCCTTTGTTCCTAGAGACAGCTCCTTATGGGGATAGTAGTAATTTCTTCATTTAATCCCATCCAGAGGTATCTAAGGAAAGGAGTTATGAGACCTCTTTGTCTCTTGAAAATCATTCATCTTCATAGTTGCTCCCCTACCTCATGCCCTCCAAAGGCAGGACAAAGGCTCGGCTGTAAGCACAAATAGTAGGAAATAAGCACGTCTCATCACTCATCAGCGTCAGACGTGCTTGTTGGGCTGTATTCATGACATACATGATAAGGAGTGGGTAGCCTTGAGCAGGGAATCTTTGCCAGCTGTGTGACTTCAGATTTCTCCTTTACCTCTTGGGGCATCAGTTTCTTCAACTAAAGTAAGGAATTATATTGGATGGTTTCTGGACTTCTGTTTCTAAATTTCTGCGAGTGCCTTGGATTTTACTTCCTTATTAAAATCCATAGTTAAGGATTTCAAGATTCTGGCCCTTAAAATTGCAATACAAAACGAAGACAGGCAAGCAGCCATCATTTTTCCTCAAGAAGAGATGAATGAGAGATTTTTTGAAGTACCTGTATGAGACAGTACCATCTTTCTCCTTAGGTGAGCTAAATAGATATAGCTGGTTTCTGTTTCAAATCCTCTTCAAATAAAACCCTTATTTTTTGTTTCTTCCTAGAACTTTAAACATATCTTATTAGAAGCTATTCCTTTGTTTTAATGATTTCTTAATATTTTAAGGTTCCTAAGTTTTTGTGAATTCTGATTATCATCTTAATTAGAAGCCACATTAAGAAGCTGATGATTCAGGTCAGCTTCTTTTTCTCATCTGTTCACTCAATAAATAATTGCAATCAAAAGCATTTGTAGAATATACAGATGGGACGTTCTTTTGTTAAAATACCATTGCCCTTCAAAGGAAACTAGAAGTATAAATACTATTCACTGAATAAAAAAATCATATTAAGATAGCTTATAATAATAATTAAAACTTTTTAAAATAAAGATCCAAATTGGTTCCTCTTACTTGTTTTGGTATGTTGAAACTTCCTACATAGTAGTTTAATGTGATAGAAATTTATGTAGGGTACACCTTTTTTCTCCCATTTTTATAGCTAATTGTGTCAAGACTGCTTGTAAGATTTTTTAAATGAGCTGAGCTTGAATAGGACAGAAAGCAGTGTGCTTGTTGCCTATATCTTCGTGTTCTTCTGATAAAATTCTTGAAGGTGCCATTCTATACCTAAAGTTAACCGTCATGACTTTCAGATGCTCATGTCCAGTGATCTTGACAAATAATCTGAAGTCTAATCATAGACTTTCCATGGATTTCATATGATGATTGTTTTTTAGAACCTCAGAAAATTTCTACTTTTTCTTGACTTCATTTTGACTGTTTTTCCCTTTTGGTAAGACTGTTTGGAAATTGTAGTGCTGTTGGCGAATAGAAGAAAAAATAGAAAATTAATATAAATATGTCTAAGTTGCATTGATTTTCTATTTTTTCCCTCTGATTCAGTTTTTTAGTTCAGATACTATAACTTGCAAAGACTGGGTCTTTCTAAGGTAGCTTTGGGATTTTACTTAGTTTGATCAGTATTGCAATCAGAAAATTCACAAGAACTTCTCACCTTGTGTAAAAGTGACTCTACATTTTGAGAAAAATCAGTTGTATCTGTTTGTGAACTTGCTATTGGAGATGGGTCATCCTGCTGTACTCAGATTACTTAAAAACAAATATTTTAGCAGCATGGCTCATCACAAATAGTAATGTTCAAAGACCTAGTTTATTAAGATTTTTTCAGATCAAAGTTCTGTTTTACACAGGGTGAGAATCTCTTAGGCAGTTTTCTGATTGCTTTCTATTTTTATTTTATTTTTTTTAAAGCTGTGTTATTTTTTAGTTCTTCATGCTTTGGAAGTAACAGTTGAAGAGAGGTGAGGAAAGTTTGTGAAAATTGTGATCGATGATTAGCTGCCACCTGCCTGAGGTGTCTTCTGAGAGGAACTAACCTCTTTGTGGTGCTAGAGCAAGGTCACTGGATTAAAAAAAGCACAGGTAACCATCTTATTCCTTGTCTGCAAAGTTCTGTTTTAAATTAATAAATGCAAAATGTTCGGAGTAATGCGAATTTCTGTTTAAAGAAAGTTTTCGATTTTCTTCTCAGAAACTAGTAAAGTGGACTATGTCCTTTTCCAAGCTGCTACAGCCATCATGGAAGCAGTGGTCCGAGAGTGGATTCTCTTGGAAAAAGGTAGCATCGAGTCCCTGCGGACATTCCTTTTAACCTATGTCTTACAAAGGCCTAAGTAAGTACATGGGGAGGTACTACTGCTAATGTGCTTTGGCTGAGCTGTGTGTGTCCTTTCAGGGCTTTTTTGTTTGTGTTTTGTCAATAAAGGCATTTGTGGTTAAGTTCTATATGATTTTTTTTGTTTTAAGATTTTATTTATTTGAAAGAGAGAGAGGTAGAGAGAGAGTCCATCGTTCGATCACTCCTTGGATGGCCACAACAGCCAGGGCTGGGCTAGGCCAGAGCCAGGAGCTTCATCCTGGTCTCCCACAGGGGTGGCAGGGGTCCAAACACCTGGGCCATCTTCTGCTGCTTTCCCAGACCATTGGCAGGGAGCTGGATTGGAAATGGAGCAACCGGGACTTGAACCAGTGCGCCCATATGGGATGCTGAGTTGCAGGTGGCAGCTTTACCTAGTATGCCGCAGCACCAGACCTGTGAGGTTTGTATTTTTAGAAACTGCACATGATTATCATGTAGGTTGTTTTAGTACTTCCTGAAACAATGCCTTTTATTTAGGTTTCTTATGCTATTATTTTGTATCTCTGAATCTAATGCTGGATATTAGATTTTTTTTATGTTGTTGAGTTCTTAAGAATTTGGTTATAAACTAAAATTTGATCAAAGAATCAGTCAAAACTCATTCAGTTTTTCTTATTTTGGTGCTTGGTGTACAGGTATGGTTATTTCTTTTAATGTTTTAAATAGTAATTGGCATAAAAACAGGCGAGAATAGGGAAAAGGGGAGAAAGTAAGTACCATTAACAAACTAAATGTTATATATGTACATGTATGTAGAAAGTACTTAGAAAAGATTCTATCAGGAAAAGCACCGAATTCTTTAATAGCTTCCTTTGAAGAAGATATCAAGTTTGAGGAATTCTCTTTTTATGTTATATACATCTTAGTGTTTATAACAGTTTATGAGATTGTGTACATTTATTGCTTTTTTTTTAAAGAGAAAATTTTCAGCTATACAACTTTAGGAAAGAAATTGATTTACTAACTTTTAAGAAAAATACAAGAGGCTTGCAAATCTAAAAATAGGTGATGCACATTGTATTTTGCAGTTTATGCAGTTGGATGTGTATGTGTTTCTAAATTCATTGAAGAATAAGTTATGTAACAAATGTGTGTCCTTAGGAATGGCGATTAATAGTGATAAATATATTCATAAAAAAGTTTGAATGTAATTTAGAGGACGCTGCCATGCATTTGTTCCTGTGGACTGCTCACTAATAATCTCTGTGTTCATAGTATTTGATAGTAATTACTAACTTGGCTTTGGCACTTTGTGAAGTGCCAACTGCTTTCCACATAGAAACGTGGGTGAGAAAAAAGCCAGTTACCTTGGCCTATCAGCATTACAGATTTAGTGGGTAATGTCTCCTACTATAAATGAGGGGGTATGTGTATCTTTGGAATGGGGCATGGCTTATATTTTCCCAATTTTGACATAATAAGATTTAAACCTCTGGTTTCTCCTTTGTGTTTTCTTTTTAGTTTAGTGAGGCCACTTGGATGTGATAGTAGCTTGTCCTTTTGTTGTTTCCATCTGAGCTATTTTGTTAGAGCAGACAAGACTAGTTTTTTTTTTTTTTTTTTTAAACCTCTCTGTATATAAAGAAAGGCTAAGGCCATGTTAGAAGTCTCCATGAGGTCGATGAATGCTGGTTATTTTGTTCATTTTCTTGCAGGTATGATAATTTACAAGTATCAGAATTTAGTAGTCATGAAAAAGAAACATTGTGTTCAGTTTTACTGAAATGATACTTGTCTTGATCTTTTCCTTATGCTAAAGATCTTAAGATCAGTTTTGATGATGTGTGTCTATGGTTGAGCAGAAGCTGAGAGACTTTGCATTTATATTTATATAATAGAAGAAAATAAATCTTATTAAAGCACTGTCATGATAGGAGTTTTTATTTGAAAAATTTAGCTTGTTTTTAAAAACATGTTTTCGTTTCAGGTGTAAAGTGTTAGTTTTCTGCAGAGCAGTTTGTAATTTCACGCGACTTGGTACCATCTCAAATGCTTGGTGTCAGGATCCTGTTTTGAGTGCAGAGCTGTGTAGGCAGTCAGAGCTCTGGCTGGGAGCAGCCATCACGAGGAGGCAGGGCCACCATATGAGTCTCTTTCCTGAGGCTGTTGGCCAGCACAGCCTTTTTCTTTTTTCTTTCTTTCTTTCTTTTTGTTTTTTTTTTTGACATGGAGGACAGTGAGAGAGACAGAGAGAAAGGTCTTCCTTTTCCGTTGGTTCACCCCACAATGGCCGCTACAGCTCGCGCGCTGAAGCCAGGAGCCAGGTGCTTCTGGTCTCCCATGTGGGTGCAGGGCCCAAGGACTTGGGCCATCCTCCACTGCATTCCCGGGCCATAGCAGAGAGCTGGACTGGAAGAGGAGCAACCGGGACAGAATCCGGCGCCCTGACCGGGACTAGAACCCAGGGTACCGGTGCCGCAGGCGGAGGATTAGCCTGTTGAGCCGCGGCACTAGCCAGCACAGCCTTTTTCTAGCCCCAGCCTTGGACCTTCTGAGCTCTGCGGAGATGGGTAGACTTAAATTTGTGATGAATTTTCATTGTGTATGTAGTCTCTTGTATTATCCAAAATAATCATAAATAATTTTGGTTAGTTCAGAAACTATTTTAAGGTTGTTTATAGGTTTCCACATTGAAATAGTTAACTTATATATTTTCTCCCAACTCTTATTTTGGAAAAAATAAAAAACTTTCAGCAAAATTGACTCAGTTAATATTTTGTCACCTTTGATTTCTCTG